>NC_067402.1:144737219-149649719 GCF_016432865.1 Antechinus flavipes | reverse complement strand
AAGGAATTCAAGAGAGGAAGCAATTTAGGTAGAAATCAGAGTATATTTTCTTTTTTTTTTTTTAATTTTATTTTATTTAATAATAACTTTGTATTGACAGAATCCATGCCAGGATAATTTTTACACGACATTATCCCTTGCAATCACTTATGTTTCGTTTTTTCCCCTCCCTCCCTCCTCCCCCCCACCCCAGGATGGCAAGCAGTCCTAGATATGTTAAATATGTTGCAGTATATCTAGATACAATACATATTTGCAGAACCGAACAGTTCTCTTGTTGCACAGGGAGAATTGGATTCAGAAGGTAAAAATAACTCAGGAAGAAAATCAAAAATGCAAATAGTTCACATTCATTTCCCAGTATTCCTTCTTTGGGTGTAGCTGTTTCTGTCCATCATTTCTCCAATGAAACTCAGTTAAGTCTCTTTGTCAGAGAAATCCACTTCCATCAGAATACATCCTCACACAATATTGTTGTCGAAGTGTATAATGATCTCCTGGTTCTGCTCATCTCACTCAGCATCAGTCCATGTAGGTCTCTCCAAGCCTCTCTGTATTCATCCTGCTGGTCATTCCTTACAGAGCAATAATATTCCATAACATTCATATACCACAATTTACCCAGCCATTCTCCAATTGATGGGCATCCATTCATTTTCCAGTTTCTAGCCACTACAAACAGGGCTGCTACAAACATTTTGGCACATACAGGTCCCCTTCCCTTTTTTAGTATCTCTTTGGGGTATAAGCCCAATAGAAACACTGCTGGATCAAAGGGTATGCACAGTTTGATAACTTTTTGGGCATAATTCCAGATCGCTCTCCAGAATGGCTGGATTCGTTCACAACTCCACCAACAATGCATCAGTGTCCCCGTTTTCCCGCATCCCCTCCAACATTCATCATTATTTTTTCCTGTCATCTTAGCCAATCTGACAGGTGTGTAGTGATATCTCAGAGTTGTCTTAATTTGCATTTCTCTGATCAATAGTGATTTGGAACACTCTTTCATGTGAGTGGTAATAGTTTCAATTTCTTCATCTGAAAATTGTCTGTTCATATCCTTTGACCATTTATCAATTGGAGAATGGCTTGGAAATCAGAGTATATTTTCAAAACTGAATGAAATTAAATACTAGAAGCAGAAGTGATTTAAATGAAGATCTACATGTTCACGGGTCATTGATTTAGAGCTATTAGGAGACTTGAAATCTAGTCCAAATTTCTCATTTTACAAATAAGGAACCTAAGGTTTAAAGTAGTTAAATGAATTACCAAAGATAACATGAATAGTGAGTTGCAGACCCAGAATATGAACACTAGTCTTCTAATTCCAAAACCAAGAGTTCTTATTAACTGTTTATAATAATATCATATCCATAATATCTTTCCTTAGGTTATTTTTTAAGAAAGTTGGATGAGACAGTGAAAATTCTGTGGTTCTATTTATTAATTCTAAAATAATAATATTTGTTTTAAATCCTCAAAAGTGATGTCTAAATTGGAAATGTGTAGCTTATATATAGAGAAGTATAATAGTGACTCTTCTGAGATAAATTAGTAATTCATACAACAAATTAAATTTAATTAACATAACATTAATAGTTATGTCCATATATATACACATATGTATATGTATGTATTTTAGTCAATATTAGTGAACCATCTGGCTTTCATTAAGCACTTACTCTGTGTCAGATTTTGTGCAATTTGCTGAATATGAAAAAGTGGGGTGGAGGGGAAGCAGTCCTTGTTGTCAGGAAGCTTGCTGTATAATAGGGGAGATGACATATGAATAACTATGTATATGAATGATATTTTAGAGATAAATTTTAGATAATGGAAAGAAGGCACTAGTTTCAGAGGAAATTGGGAACAATTTCTTGTAGAAAGTTGAATTTTATCTCAGACTTCAAGAAGACAGAAAATGGAGTTAAAAGGGAATGAATTCCATCTATGGAGAACAGCAGGTAAAAATGCCGAAACTCAGAATCTAGAATGTCTTATGTGGGGAACAGCAAGGTAGCAACTATATATTGAAAGTAATATATAAGAAGATTAGAAAGTTAGGAAGGGGTAACAACTATGAAGGACTTTAAAAATCAGAGGACTTTATTTTTAATTCTGGAGATAATAAGGAACCATTACTGAATAATCATTGGATAAAGTGGGAGGGGAAAGGATGAAATAATCAGATCTGAGTTTTAGAAAGAGTAATTTGATATCTAAGTCGGAGATGAACTGTAGTAAGGAGAGATTTGAGGCATGAGACCTATTAGTAAACTATTGTAATAGTACAGGCTTGAAATGATAAAGATTTGTACTAGGGTATCGGAGGAAAGAAAGGAATATCCAAAACAAGAGAGTGTTAATGATATTTGCTGTCTGACAATTCCAGAAGAAATGCCAGAGGCAGAACAGAAGTCTTTACAAAATGTTCATCTATTTGACTGAAATCTTTGATAGTCAGTCATGAGAGCTTTTGGAAGCTCATGGCAACTTTTGGTCATCTAGAGAAGTTCATTGGCTATTTTATGCTAATCCAAAATAGCATGCCTACATATTTTTTGGATAATAGATAAGTGTCCATATTTTGCAAGTTACTTATGAAATAAAGCAGGGTTGTATCCTTGATTTTCTGCTTTCTAACATGATCATCAGCCAAATACCTTCAGTGGGGGAAGGAGATTAAAATGGTATTGGGGTCAATCACCACACCTATGGTAAATTATTTTAACTTGAAAGGGCTACAAGCCAAGACTAAAGTGAAGTGTAATGTCAGGACTAGCTCACTGTAGGATCTTGGTAACAGCCCAAGTCCTAGATCTTAGAAGAGGAGTAAAGAGTTGGGACTCACATGGATGCTCAAACATGGAGTCCATTTATTTCAAATTCTCTCAGCCTTATATTCCCTAATACTTTTATATAATTACAGCACACTGTATGTGCTAACTATATACTGTGCATACAGGACCATATAAACAACTTACTATTGTGTGTACACTCTCTTTGCCACTTAGTATTACTCTGCTTTAATTACAACACAGGTTGTTACCACCCCCTGCCTTCTCTGGAAGGTCTAGAGCCTTTAGGAAGAGATGAGGAGCTGAATCATACATTGTTAGCAGGGTTCCTTTTACCGGACTAAAGGGTCTTATGTCTCAGCCAGGATTTCTCACTATTTGTGGCCCTCTGTGGTGGAGGGAGAGTTTGTGCACAATTTTTTGTTTGCAGATGTAGGGTACTCAATGTAGTCTCTGAAGTGGAGATGCAAATAGAGTATGAATTGATTCTCTGCCTGACAATCAACCTCCATGTGTGGAATATCAGTTACAGCAAATGGAGAGATTTCAAATGTTGTGATTAAGTTCACTTATCTTGGCATTATACTTTCCAAGGATGTGTGTGTGTGTGTGTGTGTGTGTATATATATATATAGTGAGGTTGATGCATGCACTGACAGAGCTAACTCGGTGTTTAGGAGGCTGTGAAGGAAAGTATGGAAAGAAGAGATATTAGGTTGCTTACCAAGCTGAAGAACTATAGAGCTCTTGTGCTGACCTCATGGTTGTATACCTTTGAAACTGTGCCATGCCGATAAAGGCCTCATTTCCAAAATATATAGAGAATTGACTCTAATTTATAAGAAATCAAACCATTCTCCAATTGATAAATGGTCAAAGGATATAAACAGACAATTCTCAGACGAAGAAATTGAAACTATTTATAGACATATGAAAATATGCTTCAAATCATTATTAATCAGAGAAATGCAAATTAAGACAACTCTGAGATACCACTACACACCTGTCAGATTGGCTAGAATGACAGGGAAAGATAATGTGGAATATTGGAGGGGATGTGGGAAAACAGGGACACTGATGCATTGTTGGTGGAATTGTGAACACATCCAGCCATTCTGGAGAGCAATTTGGAACTATGCTCAAAAAGTTATCAAACTGTGCATATCCTTTGATCCAGCAGTGTTTCTACTGGGCTTATACCCTAAAGAGATACTAAAGAAAGGAAAGGGACCTGTATGTGCCAAAATGTTTGTGGCAGCTCTATTTGTAGTGGCTAGAAGCTGGAAAATGAATGGATGCCCATCAATTGGAGAATGCTTGAGTAAATTGTGGTATATGAATGTTATGGAATATTATTGTTCTGTAAGGAATGACCAGCAGGATGAATACAGAGAGGACTGGCAAGACTTACATGAACTGATGCTAAGTGAAATGAGCAGAACCAGGAGATCATTATACACTTCGACAACAATATTGTGTGAGGATGTATTCTGATGGAAGTGGATCTCTTCGATAAAGAGAGCTAATTCAGTTTCACTTGATCAAGGATGGACAGAAGCAGCTACACCCAAAGAAAGAACACTGGGAAATGAATATAAATTGCTTGCATTTTTGTTTTTCTTCCTGGGTTATTTATACCTTTTGAATCTAATTCTCCCTGTGCAACAAGAGAACTGTTCGGTTCTGCACATATATATTGTATCTAGGATATACTGTAACCTATTCAACATGTAAAGGACTGCTTGCCATCTAGGGGAGGGGGTAGAGGGAGGGAGGGGAAAAATCGGAAGAGAAGTGAATGCAAGGGATAATGCTGTAAAAAATTGCCCTGGCATGGGTTCTATCAATAAATAGTTATTTTAAAAAAATTAATAATTAAAAAAAAAGCTTGAGGATCCCTGCTAGAAACAAACAATTCCATTTGATGTTGTCCTATTTTTAAAAAAATAATTTTGTGTTTGTTTTCTTACATGAAGCCTAAATCTACCATCCAATTTTCTTTATCTTAAAATAAATTTATTTTTACCACCAAAAAGAAAAAAAAAGAAAAAAAAGAAACTGTGCCATGCCAGGAAACATTTGAATTGTCTTAGGAAGATCCTAAAGATAACCTAGCAAGATAAAGTAGTGTGCACTGAGGTCCTTTCTTGAACTGAACTGCCAAGCATTCAAACTACTACAGAATGCAATTCTTGTGGGCTGGCTACTTTGTTGAAATGGCAAACACACATTTTGCTCAAAAGATTATTTTATGGAGGACTCACACAAGGCAGACAATCACACGGAAGTCAAGGAAAATGATACAAGGAGACTCTGAAGGTCTTTCTGAAAAAATTTGGAATTAATTGTGAGACATGCAATAACATGGCACAGGATGGTTCAGCATGGAGTGCCTGCATCAAAGGAATTGATATGCTTTCTGAACAAAAAAAGAATTGTAATAACTCAAAAGAGATTTGAAATGCACAGATTTTGAGACATATCCACTCCAAATGTTCATGTAGACTATTTGTGTCTGACTTCTTGATTGAGCCTTCTGAACTTATATTCGTCTGATCATTTATAGTCAGACACACTATATATTGCACCCAACATAGGGAAGTCATTTTGGTCCCTTTCAAGCAGAAAGGACAACAGCAATACTCTCTCAAAAAAATCACTTTTTTCTACTGAGCTATGCTGGTTCTATTTTTACTATTAAAAATTGGGAAAAAATGTTCTCACTTAGAGATTAAAGAAGATCAATTTGTATCCATATTAAAAGAAAGATTATAGTTTCTGTTGGATGATCTCTCCCTAACTCAGTAAAACAAATACTAGGGGAAAACATTAAAAGAATTGGAAAAGCTATCAGTAAAGAGAAGTTCATAGAAAAAAATGACACTTGGTATCTTCAGCATTGGTTATTTGCTTTATTATTGTGTTTTCCCTTAAATTATGAAAATTTGGATCACAAACACAGTTATGAACAAACTAGCTGACATCAAAATTTTCATTATTTTAAAGTGGCAAACATATGACCTATAGTATGTCTGTCAGCATTCTGCTGTTAGCAAAAAAAACGTGTTAATAATTGATAGAATGTTTTCATATGTTTTCTGCTTTGGAAATGAATCTTCTCTTCTACCCTCAAATCAAGTTCCAACAATAAAAACTAGACTTCTGTTTTCAGCCATCCTATATGTAACATTGTATTTTCTTTAATTCAAAGACCATAAAAGCTAAGTAGAATGATTTCTGATTCATATGGGTGATATTTTGAGATCAGTTACTGCTGTGATGTTCCTGAGATATATTTGGTTTCAGCACTGCAAATGCACTGTTCTATCTAAGCTGTCCTAGAAAATCTGTACTATTTTTCACTAATGCCATGACTATAATAAATTGGTTTTCATTGAAAATAATATTATTCAGACTTACTTATGGGGACGAGCATTTATAGCATTCTTCTTTTTGGATGTTGAGTTTATTTGTAGTAGTAAAAATATACTGGGGATCAGGAAATGATATCTGAGCCATGTGATCTTACAAAAGTTATATACCATTATAGATTCCAAACTGTGGACTTCTAGATAAGCTACATGATTTGTGGATGAGGAAGCAAATGTCTATAGAAGTTAAGAGACTTATTTCATATATGTGTCAGAGTGTGAATCTGAACTCAGGTCTTCAGATTCCAACTATAGCTCCCCCCCACCTTTTTAAGGTAAATAGCACTTATTATTTTCTTCTAGTTATATGTAAAAATATTTTTTAACATTCATTTTTACAAGATTTTGAATTTCAAATTTGTTCTCCATCTCTGCCCTCTCCTCCAGGATGGCAAGCAATCATATAGATTATATGTGTGCCATCATGTAAATATATTTCAACATTAGTCATGTTGCAAAAAAAAAAAAAAAAGGGAAAAGTCACAAAATAAGTAAAAAATAAAAAAAAAACAAAAATAGTATGGTTCAATTTTCTTTTAGATTCTATAATTATTTCTCTGGATAAGATAGCATTTTCTATCATGAGCTTTTTGGAATTGTCTTGGATCATTTTATTGCGAAGAAGTACTAAATCTTTCATAGTTGATCAAAGTGTAAGCCAGCACTCTTTTTACTATACCATATTGTATTCCCCTCCTCTCTGGGCCTCAGTTTCCTCATCTATAAAATGAAGGCATTAAACCAGATGTTTGCTTTCAACTCTAAACCCTATGATCCATTTCACCATAATCTACTACACATAGGTAATATACAATTCTTTAATATATTAAAATATTTGTAATACAGTGTAAATACTTTTACTGATAATTATTGCAAATCCTCCATGCCTCATTTCTTCAGATTATTAAGCATCCCAAACCCATCACTTAGAGCTAATAACCTTGGGGTGAATCCCTCAGCAATTATCTAGACTAGGTTTTAGACAACAAAAATCCATTGCTAATCATCTCCATATTGTAATAAGACATCCAAATAGAAATTTAAAGAAGTAAATAGAAATTTAAAGAATAATCCTAATATATTGTCAATACTGTTATTTTTAGATCCTTTCCCCTAAGGCACTATGTGAAGTCGTGGGACTTATATCAAATCTAACACTTTATTTTATAAAACTTAAAGAAAAAAAAGAAAATGCACTGCATTATTTGGCTTTCTACTTAATTTGATCAGAATTGGTATATTGATTTTTTTATTAATAACCTTTCAAAAATATATTGTCCTCTCAAAGCATTTAGACAGATAGAAGTGATTGATCTTTATTTTCCTATGGAATTTTTTGACCTTGAGGTCATAATCTGAGAGGATTTCTAAGTATACCTAATACATATTATAGGTCAGAAGATACTTTGTAGTCCTTTTGTATGTACTAAATCTCAACACTAGAAGAATCAACATAAGTTTCCTTTTCATGATTTATTTAGTTTGATTTCCCTAATTGTTTTACACAAAGCAAGAAATGTTGATATGTCTTCCTTATAATATGTAGATGAACTATGCCTATCTTCTAGTACTGAATCAAAAATTTCAAAATTGATTAATTGCTTTCCTACACCATCATAAACTTGAAAAGGGGGACTTACGGTATCATTTGAAAACATCTCTGTAAGAAATGAACAACAGGATGATTTCAAAGAGGCCTGGAGAGACTTGCATGAATTATTGCTAAGTGAAATGAGCAGAACCAGAAGATCATTATACGCAGCAACAACAAGACTATATGATGTTCAATCCTGATGGATGTGGCTCTCTTCAATAATGAGATGATTCAAACTAATTCCAATTGTTTAATAATGAAGAATCAGAGAGAGAACTATGGGAAATGAGTGTGGACCACAACATAGCATTTCTCCCCTTTATGTTATGGTTTGCTTGCATTTTTGTTTTCCTTCTCAGTTTTTTTCTTTCTATATTTGTTTTTTCTTGTGCAGCAAGATAACTGTATAAATATATATAAGCATATATTGCATTTAACATATACTTTAACATATTTAACATGTATTGGACTACCTGCCATCTAGGGGAGGGGGTGGGGAGAAGAAGGGGAAAAGTTGGAATAGAAGGTTTTGCAAGGGTCAATATTGAAAAATTACCAAGGCATATGTTTTGTAAATAAAAAGCTATAATAAAAAATAAATTCACTAATATTAAACTGAAAATAAAATGTGTGTAAGAAATATATTACAAAGATAAAATATCCAGAATATAGTCTCATTCCCAATTATCACTTAGATCAAAAGAGGCAATGAGTCTGCCTATCTAACTATATGTTTATATTTGTATATATATAAATATATACACATATGCACGTATATATATGTATGTATGCATTTTCCTTGGATGATATCATTGATATGTAAAAAGTTAAGGAATTCAGACAATGTCTAATATATATATAGATATAGATATAGATATAGATATAGATATATTTAAAAATAATGTATTTAATAATCAATACTTTGTTCCTAAAATTCTATTATTCAGTTGTTTATGCAGTGGTGGTATTAGCCAATAGAATAATTGGAAAGCATGGATAAGAGTAAGGGAAAGATGGCTAACACATTGTTATCACATTGAATGTAATCCAGCTAGATTCATGATAGAATGGAGATGGGGGGATGAAGCAGGGATCAAGCCACCATTAGTGACTTGGCTTAGAAGAATGTTCAGAGAATTTTGAACCAATAAAATTGAAAATAGTATCTTCAAAAAAAAAAAAAGAAGAAGAAGAAGAAAACATCTCTCATTTTGTTGTTTCATGGCTTATAACAGTAAAAATAATGGAACTCGTAATAAAATAGCTTAAAGATAAGGGGAATAAAACAATATAAGCTGTAAAAGTCTTTATAATCCCCTCAAACAGTACTGCTGTGTCTCACTGAACTTTTTTCACCCCAGCCAGAAGCTTTCTGTGAACTTAAAAGTCTCTTCTGTCACTTAACTTTGTCTCATGAGAAATCCCCCCTTTACAAAGCAAATACCTCTCATTTGGACTCTTTTCTCCCTAGATAATTGTTAGTCTTCCAGCCACTGTTCATATAAAACATTATATTTGTTTACACTCAACAGCATCCAGATACATTATAAATACTGCATTTCTAAAAGCATATCAACCTGTAAAATATAAACTGGGTGATTTGGCTTCAAAGAACTCTGATCTCAGGTGTTTCACTACAGTATGCAGAATGCTCACATGGAGCTTATACCTAGTATTACTTGAGTTGCAGATTTATTTCATCTTGTCTAGCAGCATCAGCTTTTCCTTCTGCTGCTTCCAATTATTATGATTATTTCTAGGCTGAGAGAAGATTGGCAAAAGCAAATATAGAATAGGAGAAAAAAGAAAAGGCTATTCCCGCAAGCTAACATTCAAGCTTATCAGTCTTTATTTAACTGCAGAAACTATTTATTAATATTTGGAACTAGCTTCCTCATATAGATTTTTGTCCTTTTTGGTGTTATATATATAAACTCTTTGTGTGCTGAGGGCACAGATTAACAGTATAATGCAGCATGAATTCTTTAAATTCTAAAAGGTAGATGGTTATCCTCCTAAAATGTAAAGTTGATGCAGCTAGATAGTGAATTCTTGTAATGGTATTGCCATACAAAAGTTATGAAAAATGAGGTGGGGGAAAGAATACTTTTAATTCTATATACTAAAGCATTAGCATTTCACTAGATGCAGTACCCTTTATTTCCAAATGATGATATACATATATGTATAAATACATACATATAATTTATTTATACATATATGGATACATCTTTAATCTAAAGTCATAGAAATAGGTCATTTTTTTTCTCTATGATATTTACATAGGTATATAAGTGATCATGGAAAGCACAAAATGTTCATCTTGGACAATGGTCAGTTTGTTGATTTCCATTAATGTAGTAGAGGTAAAAAGGATATAAATTTTCAAGTCAAATGCAGTGGGGGGAAAGTTATAGACCATTTCTAAAATTGTAGCAGAAGGGATTTTTCCCTTGCCCTCAAGGACATTAATGACATGACAAACACTTCTAAGATGCTGCTATATTTTCTAATAAATTCTGTACATATTAAATGAAAATGAAGATCCAGTTGGAATGCAAAAGAAACAAAAACAACAATTAGATGTTAATTTTTAGTAAAGTGGATTTTGTCATTTTTTTCCCCTATGGAATTTGTATTTCTAAGAGGAATAAAACAAAAAACTGTTCTTCTCTGTGATGAATAGATATAATACAGAAAGAATGACTAAATAAAATGTATTTAAGTATAATATATTTTCTAGCAAAATGGATATAAGCACCTTTGTATCATTAAGTTTAAATGTATATTTTAAATTAGAGTTTTTAATCCAAAATTGAAATATATCCTATATAAGGACTGCTTGCCATCTTGGGGGGGGGGGTGGAGGGAGGGAGGGGAAAAAATGAAACATAAGCGAGTGCAAGGGATAATGTTGTAAAAAATTACCCTGGCATGGATTCTGTCAATACAAGGTCATTATTAAATAAAATAAAATTAAAATTAAAAAAAAGGCATAGCTTTTAGGAATAAAAAGAAAATAGTGACTCTGAAAAAAAATATATATCCTACATAAATTTACTCCTGAACCATGTTGAATACTTTTTATATTTTTTTTTTCACATAAATATTTGCATGCATTTCATATCACCGTGATTTTAGTACATGGCTCAAAATTTTGAATTATTTTCTACTTTACATAATATTTTTCCTTTGTTTATTTGCTGAGACTTTTTGTAGTTTATTAAATGATCTGTTTTTTCAATGATTTTTTGGTTCTATATACAGTTGTTTAAGAAATATTCCTTAAGTATTGCTTATTCTGGAAAAGCCAGTTCTTTCGGGAGAGTGTTAAAGATTACTTTACAGAAGACAAAAAAAAAAAAAATTAGAAAACAGAGGAGAGGGGGAAATGGCAATTTTAGGAACTAAAAGGGAAAAAAAATATTTGATTTTTTGTGGAATTACCAGTAGGATATGGAACTATGTCATATTCCTATAGTATTATTGTGTAGAACAAATTTTATTTCATTTGGAACCCAGGAAAAAAAAATTGATAGATACTTTAAAAAAAAAAAGAGGTTAGTAAAATTTTTCATTCTTAACACAAATAGTTTCAGTATAAGAGAATTTAGTATAAACTCCAAATAACCAATATTTCATTATGTCAGATTTTTTATACAAATGTACTTTATACATACTCCAAGCACCTCACCTTCTCAGTAATAGATTTAAGGATAGTAGCAGCTACTCAACAACTGAAAGAAAATTCCCTGAAAGTATTTCATAAATGAGCTACATACCAAGCATTTTTAGACATAAAAATATGGACATATTTAGTCTCAGGCAAATAGAATTTTTATGTCTTAAAAAGCCTTTCCACTTAAAGTTTATTACTTACAAAGAAAAAAAAAAGGAAACTTAAAATTTTAATTCACTAATTGACCCAAATTTTGTTCTAATTCAACACAGTAATGTAGAATCAGTATAAGTATATTTTATTTGAAATTATTAATTTTTGTGGCTCACCAATTTTTATAAAAAAGAATGATTATTCATTAAGCAATCTAAAATTTATAAACCATTAATGTAGCATTTACATATATTTATTTTTCATCTCATATTTAATAACAAATCCAGGTATGGTTTCTTTTATTATTTTTGAAATTTAATGTCTTTTACTTTTTCTCCAAAATAATTTCCTCTTAAACTACCAAGACCCTCCTTATGCATAGTAAACCATTCTTAATTACAAAAACAAATATTTTAGCCAAATCAAAAGCAATTTCCTATAAATGAATAGCTCATTTTTTTCACCAATACCTCAGTTGCCTACTGAGAGAAATGAAGAAGTTTCATCATTAGTTTTCTGATGCAGAAATTAGGAAGTTAGCCTAAATTAGTTTTTGTTTTTGTTTACAGTATTTTAGCCATTTATTATTATTCTCCTCGTTCTATTTTCACTCAGTGTCTGTTCATTTATTGCTTTTTTTATTCAGTGTTGTTCCATTGAAATCATAAAGTTATATAGTAAAATTAATATAGCTTTTAGATGTATATTTGATCTCTATTTTAAAAATATATTTGCACTACAAAAAGTGTTGCTATGAATATTTTGGTATTTATTAAATCTGTCTTGCTATCTTTGACATTGCAGAGGATATATCCTCCAATGATGATTTACTTTAGTTGTAGTATAAAGATTTATCAAGAGCTAAAAGAGTGCAGAATAGTGGAGTTTTCATAAATGACAGCACATCTGAATGATTTATACCAGTAAATAAACACCATTTTCAAAAAATAGATATAGATATGTTTATATTCATCTATCTATTTATCTGTCTGTCTATCTGCCTACCTACCTACCAAAATTTTTGTGGTCATTTTGAAAAGTTACAATCTTTGTTGAATTATCATTGAGGATTTTTAATTTAATTTTAAATTGAAGGTAAAATAAAAGAACCATATCTTCACAATTTTACTTTTTCTAGATACAATATTAAAACCATTACCATATTGTTTCTTAAGGATATATATATATATATATTCACAAGGAAAGATCGAAGTAAACAGACAAGCCTCCAGTATTAACTCTGCAATGCTTCAATATAGCCTTGTACAAACAAGCAGCCTACAGTGTGCAAATTGCCACTTCTTTGAGAGTAGTTCCCAGGAAATGTGGAAACACCACACTGGGCCTCAGCAAACATCAGGCACCACCACTAGGACTGCATCTCAACACCAGGTAAGCTTCTAGACTTTTAAAGATTCTAGTACCACTTCACACACCTCACCCTGTCAGCATAGTATCAGAGATGAAGGACCTCCTATGGGCCTTAGGGCAACTTTTTTGCAGCACTAGGGAAACAGACAGGCCCTACAGCCAATGGCACAAGAAGCTTGAGGCAGTATTCCTTCCATTCTAGGAGCAGAACTCAAATTTAAAAGAAAGAGTGGAAAAATCCTACCTTCACTTACAACCCTTCTGTCAAAAAAGATGAATTAAAAAACAAATATAAAAAAATTGACTATAGATTATGGTGAGAGGGCAGACCAAGACACAAATTCAGAAAAGGACAATAATGTGAAGATATCTATGGGCAAAACTTCAATGAAAAAAAGGAAATGGTCTCAAGACCAGAAAGAACTTGTGGAAAAGCTCAAAGAGCATCTTTAAAACCATAGAAGACAGGGTCGAAGAAAAAGTCGGAAAAGAAATGAGAATGATGGAAGAGAATTATGGGAGGGAAGAGTTGACAATTTGGAAAAAAAAAATGCTTAAAAAGTAGAATTGGCCAAATGGAAAAAAGAGATACAAAAATCCACTGAAGAAAACAACCCTGTAAGGAATACAATTAGCCAAATTGAAAAAAAAATCTTGTTGAAAAAATAACACCTTAAAAGTTAGAATTGAGCAAGTGGAAGTGAATATATATGAAACATCAAGAATCAATCAAATCGTTAAAAAGAATGAAAAAATGGAAGAGAATGTAAAATACTTCATGGGGAAAAAACAACTGATTTAGAAAATTGATCCAGAGAGACAGTACCAGAACCATTCAAATTTCTTGAAAGCCCATTATAATAAAAAGGAAGACCTAAATATCATTCAAGAAATTACCAAAGAAAACTGCCTTAATATCCTGGAATCAGAAGGCAAAATAGGCATTGAAAGAACCCATTGATCACTTCAGGAAAGGAATATCCAAATAAAAATTCCAAGGACCGTTAAAGCCAAATTTCAGATCCATCATCTCAAGGAAAAAAATACTGCAAGTGTTTAGAAGTAAACAAATCAAATATTGGAAGCAGAGGTCACAATCAGAATTACAGAGTACTTAGAAGTTGCAACATTAAAGCACTGGAGGGCATGGAACATGGGGAGCTAGGATTACAACTAAGAATTATTTACATTTTGCCCAGGTACATTACCATAGAAAGAGAATCTGAGCAAAATCAATGAATATTGATAAAAATATAAATTATATAAATTGACAGATCAGGAAAGAGAAGTCCTAAAAATTCCTATCTCAGAAAAATTAATCCAGCAAGTCCTTAATGAATTCCCTGGGGAAAAATCCTCATATCCAGATAGGTTCATATGTGAATGCCATCCATTTAAATAACAACTCCCATACACTAGAAACTATTTGGAATACATAGGTGATTCTTACCAGATCACTTCCTTTATAACACAAATATGGTGCTGATATCTAAATCAGGAAAAGCTAAAACAGAAAAAGAAAGTTATAGACCAATTTCCCTAATGAATATTGATGTAAAATAAAATGCTAGTAAGGTAATTACAGCAATATATTATAAGGAATTTGCATTATGATAGGGAGGAATTTATACCAGGAAGACAGTTTTAATATTAGATTTAATATTAGGAAAACTTTCAATATGATTGACTACATCAATGAGAAAACCCACAGAAATCGTATAATTATTTAAATAGATGTTGAAAAAGTTTTTGAAAAAAATTATAGCACCTTTTCCTACTTTATTCAATGTAATAAAAATGACAATTTTGCCTAAACTAATTTCCTTATTCAGTGTCATTCCAAACTACCTAAATTATCTGATGGAGCTAGAAAAATAAGTGCAAAATTCATTTAGAAGAATAAATTGTCAAGAATTATCAAGAAAATTAATGAAAAAATACTAAGAAAGCTGGGAAACAACCTTTATAGCAAGTGACTCTGATATAAGCTTGCATTTTTTAAATATATAAAGAACTGAGTCAATTTTATAAGAATACAACTTATCCCCCAATTGATAAATGGTCAAAAGAAATGAACAGACAGTTTTTAGAAAAGAAACCAAACTATTTATAGGCATATGAAGAAATGCTCTAAATCATTTTTGATTGGAAAGATGCAAAGAAAAGCAAACTCATCAGATTGGCTAATATAACCTCCAAAAAAGGAAAATGAAAAAATGTTTATAGTATATGAGGAAATTGGGACACAAATGGGTTGTTAGAGATTTAAACTAATCCGTACATATTGGAGAGCAATTTTGAACAGTGTCCAAAGGGCAACCAAACTGTGCATACCCATTGTTATAACTATACCATTGCTGGGTCTGTATCCCAAAGAGATCATTAAAAGGGGAAAATATCTATCATGTTCAAAAATATTTATAGTATCCCTTTTCGTGGAAGCAAAATATTGGAAATTGAGGGAATATGCATCAATTGGGAAGTAGCCGAACAAGCTATGGCATATGACTATAATGTAATATTATTGTACAATAAGAAATGAAAGACAAAACATTTAATAAAAAACTTGGAAAAAATTGTACTAACTGATGCAAAGTGAAATAAGCAAAATCAGGAAAACATTGTGTACAGTGTTAGGGAAATTGTGTGATGATCAATTTTGAATGACTCAGCTCTTTTCAACAACACAATGATCCAAGACAAGTCCATATGCAGAAAAAGAACTGATGGATGAATGCAAATTTAAGTTTATTTCCCACTCTATTATTTCTTGTGGTTATTATCCCTCTTTTGATCTGTTTCTTCTTTTGCAAGAAGTGACCAATAGGATAACAATAATTTGAACCTATTTTTATGTCATAGTACTTGTATAAACATATCAAGTTGCCTACCATCTTCAGGAGAGGATAAAAATTTGGAACACAAAATCTTGAAAAAATGAATGCTAACATTTTTCTTGATATATAATTGAGGGGAGGTAATAAAATACTGTTTAAAAATAAACTCCCTCTTTTTCTCAGGTTACCTATTTTGATTAAGAATATGACCACTTTCCCAAGTGTCTTTTACTTAAATTTTAGATTTAATTTTTACCTCTTCCTGTCAAACACATTCAGATAACAAGTCTTCTCCTTTCTTTCTTCATAATGTTTCTGATTTACAATAAATGGGGTTACCTATCTTTACTTCTTCCCTTCATGTTTTAGACACTCTAACCACACAGTGCTACTTGTTACATTCCCTGAATAATTTTGAGATTTTCTGCCTCAATATCTTTGCTTAATGTCATTCATTCTCCCCAAAAACACACATATTTTCTCTCTCTTCTCAATTCTTATCTCTATCTCCACCTATCAAAATTGTATAGACCCAAAATAGTATACCTAAAATACTTCTTTCATTGAACATTCTTGAAAGAATTGAGTTCTCTCTTCCATATGTTCTTTGTTGCAGAGCTATGCCCACTTGTGTGTGTTTGGGGGGGGTGTGTGTGTACATGTGTGTAAAGAAGCACTTTTTAAAATGAAAGCACTTTGACAGAAGGGACTTTTTTGTTTTGTTTTGTTTTTAATTTATTCTCAGTACTCATTATAGGGCCTGCCATATAGTTCATTCTAATAGCTGTTTTTTTCTTTCTTTCATTCTTCAATTAATTCCTTCATTGTAGTTTTATACATATGCTTTCCTGCTACACTGCAATGCTTCAAAGACAAAGATTATTCATATTTATATTCCCTATGACCTTAAAAGACTGTCTTGCACATAATAGTTGTACAAGTATTGTAATGCTGGAGAAATTGAGGGAAGATAGAGATTAGAAAGTTTTTAATATTTTATTTGGGTTTCTGAAAAGGAGAGATTTTCTGGGACCAAAGGATCTATTTTGGTCCCAGGCTGATTTCTTAAAGCATTCAGCATCAAATGTAAGATTCCAATGATTTATATATAGCTCTAAGATCAGGGGAGACTAAGTAAAAGGATGGATTCTGAACACTGGTAAATGGTAGGAATTTCCAGGCAGGGACCATTAATTTAATTCTGACAGGTTGGGGGTCAGACTATAAATTCCATTAGCTTAGGAGGATTTAGAGGCCAGGATGTCTGAACTCCCCCTTATCTGAGATTAAACATTTACAGTTTATAACCCTAAATTAGCCAATCCTAAATTATAATATTCCTAATAGGAAAGGGGGAGTCTTGCAACTGGGGTATTGAGGTAGAACAATTCAAGGAACTAAGGCAGAACAATTTAGGGAAACTGAGGCAGGAAAATTTAGGGAAACTGAGGCAGAACAATAAAAGGAAACTGTGACACAACAGTATTAGATCAGAAATAATGTGGGGAAATTCCTTAGTGGATTTCCATATTCCTAGTCTATGAATGCTGGTAAAACATAATGTGAGCTTATAAGTCAATCTTATAAGTCATCTATTACATGATAAAAAGCAAATTTCCTTTCCTAAAGTTCTGCAATTGAAAGATAGAAAGGCATAAAGGAGCAAGATGTAAATGAATCCCTTATCTTTTGTTTGCAGTCAACCACAGACTCTAGAACCATTCTTCTCCTGAGAGAAAGCATGCAGTTTCCCAAAGCTTCTGTAACACTCAACCATACCATCCAAATGGAGAAAACACTCAACTTCTTCCTGAGACTGACAATAATAAATTTACTATAACTGTAACCACAAAAAACACTTTACTGATTAGACTTTTTCCTAACTGCTGAGTTATTCAATTCTAATATATTTTCATTCTGAGGAAACAATTCTAATTTTGAATTGTATCTTGATTTGAAGCTGATCAACAAAATGACAATGGGTTACTTAATTCTTGAATTTCTTTGATGTATCCAGTTAAGTGAATGGTAAATTTGGAAAATCAATTGGATTCATGCATTGCACACCAAATTTTCCCATTTGCATTACCAAAAGAGAATACCATTGGAAGCTAGTAGATCTCCTTGAATATAATATGGTTTTGACCATATTTGTTTAACTTCATGAAGTTTATTTTTGATGAACATAATAGAGATTGGAATTTAGTTGGCCAATGAGATGATTGAGGCTAGTTCCAATGATCTTGTGATGAAGAGAAGCATCTATACTCACAGAGAGGACTGTGGACACTGAGTGGGGATCACAACATCACATTTTTATTCTTTTTGTTGTTATTTGGTTGCATTTTATTTTCTTTCTCATTTTTTTTCCTTTTTGATGTGATTTTTCTTGTTCAGCAAGATAATTGTATATATATATATATATATATATATATATATATATATATTGCATTTAACATATTTTAACATGTTTAACGTATATTGGATTATTTGTTGTCTGGGGTGGGGAGAAAGGGTAAATTTGGAACACAAAGTTTTACTGGGATCGATGTTTAAAAAAAATGATCCATACATATGTTTTGAAAATTAAAAAAGCTAAAAAAATAAATAAATCATCTGGTACTGGCTAAGAAAAAAAAAGAAATTTAATTGGCAAATTTTCTTACAGATTTTCTTATAGAAATACAGGATTTAGAGGTTCCATTCCTGACAAAGCATCTACTCTCCATTTTTACAAGACAAAAATGAGGCCTTGAGGGGTTAAAAGACCTATTTACCTAGTGTGAAGTCTGAAAATATCTGTACTTATCTTCTTTGGAAAAATATTTGGTCCCCTTTGTGAGACAATGGTGTTTTCCCATAAAAAATGTTATTATTTGTGTGAGAAAGCCAAATATACAATGGTCTAATAAATGAAGAAGTCAATACAATCTCTTCACTACCACACTAAACACAAATCTATCATATATATCATGACAGATTGCAAAAAACTTGTGAGCAATTTCCAATTAGATTTTTCCATAGTAGTTACCTTACCATTTGTATGTCTTCTTTAAAGGATTATTTCTTTAAAAACAAATGCATTACAGTGCCTTCTCTCTAGTTCACTCATTCAGTTGGTCATGTGTCTTTTTTTATTTATTCATCCATAAAGTCATTTATTTTAATGCCTTCTGTGCTTTATAATGCAATTAAAAGCCAAAGAGCAATTTTTGTCTTTATAATTTTTTTTCAAAAACTGCTCTGGATTATTCACTTGCTCCTGAAAGGAAATCACAGTGGTAACACAAATATTCAGAGTATTTCCTGGTCATGTAGTCAAGGGAACAAATTGAAAGTCAATCTAATAGTTTGGCAATATAATAATAATAATAATATCGTTTGAATAATTTCTTATAATCATTTGAATAATTTCTTATATAAGAAAAATCTTATAATCTTATAATTGAAGGGCATCCCTTCAATCAACATAGACTGCTTTAATTTGGTAGATGGTCTTTGAGAATGGCTTCCAGTCTGGGGGAAACTCTTCATCCTGAGATCAATTCAAGGGTAAGTATCTCTTAACTTATCTAGGATGGTTGATGGATATTCCCCTTATACATGTTCCCAAATTCACACTTAAGAACATTCTATCTTTGTAGAATCTCCACCACTTGTATGCTTTTTATATAGCCATCAGAAATTGCAGTTCACCTTCAAACTAAAGTGAACTATAAAATGAGAACTGTAGGAGAGATCAAATAATACCTAAAGACATGCTTTGCAAAATTTGTCACTTGTTGACTGACTCCCTTGTGATAAGGCCTTCAAATTTATTGAGGCTGATCTTCCAGGGCCTCTGTTGTTATGTTTTTAGATGAAATTTCCCTGACTGAATGACATAAAATTACTTTAAACCTACTAGCATAATCTTTGAGTAATCAAAGCTTTCCTCTTTCAGAAAAGTGCTTTAGTAAAATAGTGAAATCTAATTTTCCATTTGATTTTTGTTTTAATAGAAATGTTACATTCCAATTTTTTTTAGAAAGCTTTCTAGGAAAGGAATGTTTTTAAGGAAGGTATTCCCAAACTATCTCTACTTTTTTCTTTCTTCCACCTCATATCTTTTGAAGATTACTACTTTTTGGACCTTCTCAGAATTGGACAGAAGGTTCCCACAAAAAGTACAAAGTTTTGCTCAGTAGTTTTTTAATAGACGAATAGTGATTTATAAACGTTCCCAAATTTACATTAATTTATATTCCCAAAATATATATTAATGCTAGAGTTTTATCTAGGGCTTCTGTCCTCTTATACTTTGGATTTGTGATTTTTTTTTTTACTTTTAAAAGAAAATTATAATTTTTATCTAGAATTTAAATGTGTGTGTATGTGTGTGTAGCAAAGACGGTTAAGTGACTTGCCCAGGGTTACATGGCTAGGCAGTGTTGAATATCTGAGGCTGGATTGGCACTCAAGTCCTCCTGTCTCCAGGGCTGCTGATCTATGCCCTTCCTTCTAACTGTCCCAATATTTGTCTTTAAAATAAAGTTGTTGTTGAGGTATTTCAATCATGTCCAACTCTTTGTGACCCTATTTTTTGTTTGTTTGTTTTTGTTTTGCAAAGATACTAGACTGGTTTGCCATTTCCTTGTCTAGCTCATTTTTCAGATGAGGAAACTGAGGCAAATAGAGAAAACCTTGCTGAGGTCACTCAGCTAGTAAGTGTTTGAGACCAGATGTGAACTCAGAAAGTTGAATCTTGGGGACTTCAGGTCTGACATTCTATTCATTGTGCCACCTAGCTGCCCCTTTAGAGAAGAACTGAATAGCATTTTTTTGTTTGTTTTTTAATAAACATATGCAATGGGCTCAAAGCCAAGTCCTACAATTTATTTCTGGGTTTGCGATATTTCTCAATATGGCAAAAAAGTTGTAGCTCTCTGTTACAAGGTGGTGTCTCAACAAATTTCATATTTTATGAGGGAAAAATACCCAAACTGACACAGAGTAAATGATTTAGGTGTGGCAAGACTACAGCTAATTTGAGTGGCAAAGAGAATTGAACTAAGAAGGTAAAACATGGATTTATAAAATTCCACTATATAGCCTAAAGAGTTATGTAGTATTTATTAGCATATCATAGCAGACTAATATTGTGGTGGTATTACTATTTCAGTATTTTGCCCAGAGTTATTTCCTTTTGCATGATCTATCCTGCCAGGCTGCCTTCACTATTTCATTATCATTCCTCATATGCTGAAGTCAAGCACAGCTGGCTTACATATGCAATGGAAACAAGTGTGTAAGGCTTTAGAGAAATGTAATTCTTCCTTTTGCTAATATTTTGGGGAAAGCTGCATAATGTCAGAAGTAAAAATCAAATTATAATAAATGTGAGGGTTCTAGCTTAAAGTACCAAATCCAGCAAGTGATATCAATTCAAAAATGATATTTTACAATTTGAACTTTTATTCTTCAGAATTTTTGGTCCTGGTATTGGTATTATTTAGTTAATTATGGAAAGGGACTTAAAAAGGGAGTCAAATTGAGTGAACACACCTGTGAAAATATTTAAAAAGCAATACATCACACACACACACACATACACACACACTAGAAGGGAGCCACCACTATTTTCCTAGTACCTAAATTTCATAGGCTCAGTCACTTTTGACTTGCACTTTGCCTTACTCCCCAAATCCAATTAAGCACTAAGTTCTGTTGATCCTTCCTTTGAAATGTCTTTGCCCTTGATTATCATCATTCCAATTCTAATATAGACCATTATTTCCCATTCCTGATTAGTGTAATTGTTTCCTACCTCATCTTTCAGTTTCTCTTTACTTTGAAGGACTCCCTGCCCTTCTTTAAGACATTTTCATTTTTAATAGTTCATGAATTTCAACTATGGCAGTGTGTGCAAAAATGAAATACTGGCACCGTTGAAGATATTTTTTGGCCCAAATCATCTGTGGTCTCTGTACCTACAAATGCTGATTGTGTGGTATGTGATTGGGAAATTACACATTTAGTAGCCCTAATTGAAATGTTCCAGAGTACATCTGGTTTACAAACTTCTGATAAAAAAAAAATACTTTGCGTAATGCTGAAACTCACAGAATAAAAATTCTTCTGAGATAACATCGGTAGGTTATTAAGTATTCCCTCAGCTTAACTAGTATTCATAGAAATCCTATTTAGCTGAACCACTTGCTTCTGAGTGTGCACTCAGTACTCCTTCATAAATAAATGTATTATTGCATTAAATATTGAAATGCCATTTTTTCTAATTTTAAATGAGTATTTTTTGGGAGGTGGACAAGGTTAGCCTTAATAAAAATTTGAAATAGGTATTTTTTTTGGCTTTTCATTCTATCTCCCCTTTTAGTATCCTGTCATTATTTTACTTAGACCTTTCCATTCCCCCCCCCTTCTTTTTTATCTTTTCTCCTTTATATGAATGCACTTACCAAAATCTTTTGATTGTTCCTAAAAAGTCAGATCCCCTTATTCCTCCTGGTCAGTACTGTAAGCACAGAACATCTCTCTGCTCTCATTGCAATTAAAATGACCTGATGAGTGTCTCTCCTAAGTGGCTTTTCTCTTGAAGAGGATCTAATAAATCACTAAGATTTGATATACTAAGCTTTCCATGAGTATTTTGCCTTTTTCTTAGGACATTATGTCTTAACCTAAAGCACAGTCTCTGTAATAATAGAATTTAAGTTATCAGTTAAATCTGATGCTGCCGGTGTCTTTGGGAAGGGGAAACCTTCCAGGTTCCCCTTAAATCACCTCATTCAGGAAGTAGCTAATTCTGTTTTTTGCCAAGGGTTGGCTGTTTCTTGCCCTAAGTAATAAATACTTTAGAGTAGATTTATAAACCTCACGGGGGGAATGAGGCATGGGCAATGTGTATTCATGTATGTAGGTTATTTAGCTTTCATTTTTAGTTTTAAAAACATAATTGTTGAAATGCTAATTAATGTTCCATTATGTTTTACAAGAAAAAATGTTCTCTGATGCAGTATCAGAGAAATAACTTGGGGAATTTAGATTAGATGCTGGTGGTCCTAGTGGAAGAAATCAAAATGACTTTACTTCTAGAAGGGCTAAATTCTAGGTTGTAATGAAGATAATTTGCTCTCCATAGCAAATTCAGCATACCTTTTAATTCTTTTCAATAGACTATTTGACCCATATTGCTGGACATTTTGCTCTCGTTAAGGCAATACTTTACCTGTTTTGAGTCACTTTAGTTCTAATCTCATTTTGTTCACTTTTTGTTTTTATATAATTTATTTTTTTAAAGAAAAGGTTGTTTCTTTTATTTTTAGTCTTTGCATTTGACATTATAATGATAAACATACTGCTTAAATGAAATTAACTGGACATCTCATAGTAAGGACAAAATCTTTAGCAGGTGGAACTTTATTTAAAGCGTTTTCTCTCTACTTTTATAATACAAATGGAGATTTTACAATACAGTTAAACTATTAAACTGCAAAGCCGATTGCAGATGCAATAGAAACAAGGCTGGTTTGTAAAGCTGACTGAAAAATAATTAATCTAAACAAAAGCTAAGTGATACCATTGGATGTGCCTGATGTGAGTATCTTTCTCCCCCCCCCATAAAGATAATTCTAGAAAAACTCATTGTATGAAAAAATCTGTATTTATGCACCATTCTTTGCCTTCTCTTTCTCCCACTCTCTTTCCTCTTCCTTTGTGCACATCATTTTCCACCTCTCTTTTACTCCCACTCTTTTTTTCTTATACCCAAATACTTGGTAGTAAGTATAAAGCATGCATGACATGTTCAGAACAATTCACCAGCCTCTTTTTTTCTGTAAGAATGCTCCTTCAAATAGTATGGAGCAGTAATGTAAAATATCTAGGCAGAGAAATGAAGTGTTTAAAAAATGACATATTTGCTTCTTCAAGGATTCACTACTTAAACCCTTAATTCAAATCCTCCGAATTGATATTATTTCTAAATTTAAGTGTTTTGTTAAATAAGATGAACTTGAGAGGGAAAGAATTCTATATATTTCTTAAAAATAATGATTTAATCACCATAGTATTTTTTTCTTTTTGCCATGTAAGTCTGATATTCTTTAGATGGTTTGAATTGATTTTCCCTTAATTTTTAGAGAAGTAGCAAGTTCACACAAACCAGTTAGTGAGTTTATGGAATTCGTTTTTATCTAGAGTAATGTGGATAGATATTTGGCATATATAAAAGTTAAGTCTTGAAGAGGAAAAATGATCATACCTCCTCTGATCGATTATTAGATTTATCTTTTATTGTTGAAATCTAATTTGATATTTCATTACTTACAAAGAATATAGAATAACAAATTATTAGAAAGATAAATTAGCTCAATTTCTTGCTTCCTGCCCAGGAATATACAATTTTCAGAACTTTTGGTAGGAAATGAGTATTTTTCATTCATTAGTTGCCTTTTCTGTTATTATCACAAAGATTTCCCTATTCTTCTGCAAAGAGGGAATAGCAGCTGGCTACCCTATTAAAGAATCACCAGGCAGAGATTTTTTAATATTGGTTCAGAAGTCACCAGTAAGCCTAGTGTTAAAAATGTAAAGGTCTCTTCACCTTGTTACTAGTGTGTTTTTAGCAGATTAAACCCAATAAATCATGCAGACATGTTTGTGCTAAATTTGATGTGTATTTGTATAATATTTTTGTATTTGCTATGTATTTGTCAAATAAGATATACTATTGAGATGCTGTTTGGAATTCATATTTTGAATAGGATGCTATACTTGAAGTCATTAGGACCTAAGTCCTGCTTCAGATATTTGTTACATGTGTGATCCTGGAAAAGTTATTTAATCTTTCTGTACCTCAGTAACTTTATTTATAAAATGAGAGAATTGTGCTTGATGACCTCTATGATACCTTGCAGTTTGAATCTATGATAATGATTATATTAGAAAGATTTTTACCTCAGAAACAAAATTGCAAGTCTCTATCCTATATCTTCTTTGATTTTCAACCCTTTCAATTTGTAAATGAGAAAAGTGAGACAGAGAGTGAGCAGCATGACCAATCAATAAAAATGGGGTCTGGAAGATAGATAACCCAATTTCTAGTCTACTTAGCTATAATTTTACTTTAAGTCTTCTTTCCAAATATTGTATTTCTCTCATTTTATGGAAAGATATCCAATTGATTGTTTTCTTCCATGTCAGTTATCACAACTATTTAAATAAGTTGTACCAATTTTGTTAATAGCACCCATTGGACAGATAGTAGATATATTTTCCTGACCATTTACTATAGAAATGTTCATCTATCTCAAACCAACCATCATTACAATCAAATACCTGTGCAGCTACAGCAATATACAGCAATATACAACAATGTATATTGTATAGAGATGTATAGAGATGGCATCTAGAGATTTTTTTGTCATCATCCTCATATTCCTGTCTTTTCTGTACTTATCTTCTTAGTTAAGTTTGATTTAAAGTGGGATAAAGTTACTATTCAGGGTCATTTGAAACCTGATATCATTTTCCAAAATACAAGCTGTCATATTTTAACTTTGATTGCAATTCAAAGTAATATAATCTTACTTTGAACATTTTTTGGGGGAAGGGATTAATGATTTGCTGTTTTGAGTTCTCTCCATTTATCGAATATTGTCAATAATATAAAAAATCTCCAAATCCCCTGGATCCCTCAGAAATGTTTTTCCCAAATCAGAGTATGCAGTCCTTGCAATATTTTATTTTGATTGACCTTTTGGGCAGGGCATTCATTTGTTGAAGATATAAAAATGTTTAAAAGTACAATTATGTTTTAGTCATTTTTAAACTGAATTTTTTTGTTAAAAGTGTGTAAAGGCCCCTTCCCTAAAGATTTTGAGGTTTGTACATTGTTTTAGCATTAGAGAAACTCATTTAGTGGAGAAAGAATTGTGAACTACCTGTCCCAGTGAGTCATGCATGGGCAGAGAAAGTGGGAACATCATTGGGGAGGTGTGGAAGCAAAGCTGAAAGAAATGTGGAAGACAAGAAAGAGAAGGGGGAAGCAGGGAAAGGAGATTTTTTTTTAATCCTTTCTATCTCAGCTCACATGCCCTATGCCTAACCATGTCTTTCTTTGGTTCATAGACAAATAAGTTCTTATACCTTTCTGCTGATGCAAGAATGTATATGAATGCAGCACTATCTGTTATTGCCAGTGCCTGACATAACATTTGATTCATTTGGGTCAACCCAGTCTTTAAAAACCTTTTCTTTCTAAGATTTGGTTAGAGTAGGCAAATTTCTCTTGCTGTGAGTAGCAATGATGATTTAAGTACTAAATATAAAAGGTTATGTAGTCTGTGGAGAAGCTTATGAATCTATCATGATTGATTATTTAACCTGGGATCTTAGTTCATAGCAATGGGATAAAGCCTAAGGTTGTTCAAGACTTGGGGCCTTTTATATAGTTTGAGAAGTGATAAGTTTTAGGCACAATGTAAGTATTTGCTTTTCATCATAATTTTACTGCTACCCACCTTTCCTTTTTATTGCAAATAAATTCTCCTTTTTCACTTGTGATATGCTATGTTATTAGTATTTATAAAATCATGGACATTTAGGGGAAAGAAAAACAACTAATGTGTTTTTGGGATATCAGTCAGCAAATATGATCTCAGGGAAAACAGAAGGAACCTGCCACAAATGTACACAAATTCCTATCCTGGCCTCTTGTTTTTCTCCCACAATGAAACAATATTGAAGTATAAAAGAATGACCTCTGAGAAGTCTCCCTGCTCTGGGATTCTATAAATTATACATGATATATAATTGAAAAATGGGACCTTTTGTGGCTAAATGTTTCCTTGATTTTTTGTCAGTTGTGTTTAACTGAAATTTGATTTTCTGACTGATCCACAAAAATTCTAAGAGATGACACTGGGAAAAATATCTGCAGTATCATGTAATTTTTTTTTTTTTTGCTATATTCTCTAGGAAGTTCGTTAATGCAGATACTCTTTTGTGTATGTCTGTTAGATTCCAAAAGAAATACTTTATTTTGGCCAATTCCCTTAGCTCATATAAGTCATTGTTGCACTGTGAAAAGAGCATTAAGACTAAAGTCAGGAGAACTGCATTCTCTTTCAAATGCTGCCACTCATTTCCCAATGACCTTGGGGAAGGCAATACCTTTCTTTCTGGAATTCAATTTTGATATTTGTCAAACTAGTGGGATTAGACTATCTGATGATCCCGAGTTTACTATTATCAATCTAAAGTTGGAAAATTCCCCTGAGGCTATATATAGTAACTCTCTAATTTTATAGAGGAGGAAATTAAGATGTGATATTAATTGAGTTGTCCAAAGTCCCATAATTAATAAACATAAGAAACATAATTTGACTCAAGTACTCTAAATTTATAGCTCCTTCATGTTACTGTACCCTGCTCTTCCTCTCCTTTTCTGATTTTAAAATCATATGATCCTGCCTGGCACATAAAATAAATGCTTATTAATGGTATGTGAATCCCTAGTTTCCTTTAATCCTTAGATCAAGTAGGACTTTTCTGATCTCCCATTGCAAAACAGGTCCTAATGACTTTACCAAATTTTCTTTTATCCATTTTGTATGTAACTATATTTGTATGTATTTTTCTGCTGCTCTATATACTATATCGATTCCAGGGATGGCTTTTACTTTTGTCTTTCTGTTACTATCACTCAGGACACTTAAGAAGTGGGTCATTATGAATGTGCTTTGATAGATTAATGCATATATAGTCATTATTTATATATGAGCACTCTTGAAAAAAAAGTATTGAAAAATGGATTTGTTATTGACATAGATTTGCTTAGTATAATGAGTAATAAAATGGAAAATATTTTAAAAGAATATTTGACTTTGATCACTGAGGTTCCTTCCTGGCCTCCAAGCATTTTGGGATGTATTGGCTCTTCTCTTTAGTTGTTAATTGCTTTTGTATCTAGGGACACCCGTTTGAATTTTCATTGTGCATTCAGGCAGTAATGTCTTTATTTGTTTGTTTGGATATTCCAAGAAGCTTGGATTATGTCACCAGAGGCATATTTTTGAGGATTGTTAAGACTAGAATTCTTTAAAGTATTTTTTTACAAGTACATTTAAAAATCTGTCAGAAGTTTCAGCTGCTGTTATAAGCTGCTTTTTAGAGTGGCACATATTTTCTTTTCCTGTCACAATTGGATTACCGATTTGCATTTGTTGTTTTTATTTTTTTGTTTGTTTTCTTATTAAGGTACAAGATATTCAGTATATTTTTTCATAGACATTTTTATACACCTCTAGAGGTCAAGAATTGGAATGGCCTTCCTGATTGACTCAAATCTCTCCCATTCTCTAAAGCATTTTAGAACAATGATCAACTGCCCTCTGCTTAAATGTTTCCAGAGCTGAGAAGTTCACTCCCTTTTCAATAAGTGTACTGCTTTTATTTTGGGACAATTCCAACTGTTAGGAAATTATTTCTTCTATTTGTGTGAAATATTATTTCTTAATAATTGTTAATAGGCATCTTCTCTGAAGATGAGGAATAAGCCTGACAAGACTTAAAATGTTTGAACTGGACATTGTGAAGACCTAGTTAGCACTGCACCCTAAATACCTTAGAATCATCCAGAGTCAGGATAGGCAAAAGTCCTTGGTCATTATTCTTGGGCTTTAGGGGTAGGAATGAATTGGATGAACACAAAATCTTCACGACCTCTGCTCTTTGTCTTTCTCCCAGAAATGACTCTGGCTCATCTTACTCCACCCCCTAATCCTTCCCACAATTCTCTGTATACACCAAAAGATTGGACCAGCACAGAATAGTGGGGAGGGCCATTTTCCAAGCATATGCTAATAGAGTATTGTCCAATCAATAGTTAGTATCAGTAGTTAGTCATCATAAGTGCTCTTTTGTCCTGACCTCAGTGCATCAACTCAAGAGTTTCAGTCCTTTACAATACATGATTTTTGCTCTTACATTTCTTTTCCACCTCCTAACTGAGGCACATTGATGCCCTTTTTAAAAATGGCCTATAAATTTAAATTATTGTTATATAAAAGGAGAATTCTGACCTCTAGGTTCATTTCTTTACTGTGAAAAAGGAAAGTGAGAAGTGGGAAACATATCCCATCCTGTTCTTCCCATTGTCACCAATATAAGTCAGGGCTTTATTACTACCTGCTAAGACTATTTCAATAGTGTTTTTATAAGTTTCCTACCTCCCTCCCTCTCTCTCTCTCTGTCTTTTTCTCTTTCTCTCTCTCTCGCTCTCTCACTCTCTCCCCTCCTTCTAGTCTTTATTCATTTTACTGTGAATATAACATTTTTCTTACATGTAGATCTATTCATATCACTTCTCTAAAATCTAAAATGCTTTTTTATGTCATCAATGAAAGTTTATTTCTTTGCCTGTCTGTATATTCTCCTACCATTATTGTACTCCTTTCTATTCCCCACCTCTTAATTTTAGTGATTTGTCTCTAAGATTATGCCCAATTTATTGTTGAAATCTTGTTTGTACATTGTCATTTGTAGTCTTATGTTCCATTAACTGTAAGTTACCTGAGATGCTTTTCTTTATAATTTGCCTTTCTTTGTATTTCCAACACTGTGCCTAACATATAGTAGGTGTTTAATAAATGTTAGTTGATGTATTAATTTATCCTCATACCATGTATTTCAACTAAATCTCTGTCCCTATATTAACTTAATTGTCAAGCCTCCATACCTTTGCTCAGAATGTTCAGGCTGGACTGGAGATGACTTTTCTCTCTACCTTGTTATTTTAGCTCTGCCTGTAAAAACACCTGGTCCAAAATTCATCTGTGATTTCTTCCATTTCCCCCTCTCTCTTTTTCATTTAGATCATTCAATAGTGTATTATATTTTGACATGTATTGTACTAGTGTTTTAATTGAATAAATTTGGGGCCAGGAAATCTTAATGCATTGGCTTGGAATTAAAAAAACACTTCAAGGTAGAAATGAACTTGGATGGGCTAGAATAAAAGGACTCTGCCTTTAGGGCAGAAAATTCTTATTTTAACTATGCATCTTCCTCAGCCCCAAACAAGGCATTCCACAAATATTAGGTACTTAATCCTTTTTTAACTGAGAAATTAAACTAGTGATTTGTTTTTTTATGTTATATATTTTAAATTAAAATTGTAGTAATTTTCATCTAGTAGTCTTACTTAGAAAGTGTCTACTTGGACATATACTAGACTATAAAAACTCACCATTTCTTTTGCCCCCATCACCTTAACAAAATTTGCCTCAGAGTCCATGTAAGATTTCAAGCTATGAAGTATTCTAGAACAATCATTCTATGATTTAGATTCATCTACAAGGAGCATCCTAATGTCTTATGAGTGGCTGAGTTGGTATTAGCTATTGAATCTCTAAGGCAAGAATTTATTTTATTATTTGGAATTTGTAGTAGAGTACTTGCATGTGGAATTTATTTCCAATAACTTGTGTGCTCTTAGTTGATGCAGTTCCTGCATTTCCCTCTGAGGGCTCCAATTTCATCATCTGTGAAATGGGGGAGGGATGTGAACTATATATCATGAGCCCTTCTACTTCTGGTTCTCATTTCAAAAGATTATCATAGGCCAAAGCATTACTTTATTACCTTGCTCAGTATTTTGAGTTGGTATTCTTTAATATATATTGATACTAACAACAACAATCAACATATGCCTTGCTTAATTTTAAATAAGTACACTAATTTTGTGTTTAAAATGTTGGCATATATTGGATGAGGGTGGTACCAAAACACATTTGAGGAGGGACAGGATGAAAAGAGAGAGAGAATAAATGGAGGAAAACACAGTTAATGATAGTAATTGTTAAAAAAAAAAAATGAAGTAGGTTTCTCTGATAGGTGCTCAATCCCCTTCCCCAAATTGACTATTCAGAGACATCTTCAGATTCAAATAAGAAGCATTTATTCAGACATTGCAAGGAGAAGCCCAAGGACTCCTACTGAGCAGACATAGAGCCTCTTAGCTCCTATTTCTCAGTATTGTGCCTGGTTTAGCGAGCTGGAAATAGTGAATTTAGTAAAAATAGCAAAACACCCAAGTGTTTTCATTGGATAGACTGAAAAATCATTGGCCAATAGTCAACAATGTTATCTACTTCCTGTGGGTCACATAACTTCCTGGAGCTTAGAACTTTCCTGCCCTATAGCCCTCTGGGAATAAGGATCTTGTGATTTCCTGCAATTTTGGTCTAGTGTCTGATATAATCCATCTCATTGCCTTGAGAAATCTTTATCTGGTTCTATTCAAGTTCATTTCTCAAATATAGAAGGAACTGAGTCAAATTTCTAAAATACAAGAGCCATGCCCCAATTGATAAATGATCAAAAGATTTCATTTGTGCCTAAAGGACTATAAATTCATTCATATCCTTTGATCTAACAACACCATTATTAGGCATGAACACCAAAAGAGATTCAGGAAAAAAGTAAAATGACCTATATGTAGAAAAATATTCATAGCACTTCTCTTGTCAGGGCAAAATAAAAAAAAATAAAAGAAAATTGAGGGAATGCCCATCAATGGGGAATAGTTCGATATACTGTACTATGTATTCGTGATGGAATATTATTATTCTAAAGGAAATAATGAACAGAAAAAGTTGTCAGAAAAACTAAATCTGGAAAGTCCTCCATGCACTCAAAGTGAAATGTACCATATATAAAGTAACATTTCTGGGATGACCAGCTGTAAATGACTTGGCTATCCTCAGAAATCCAAACATCTTGAATACTCTGAAAGACTTATGATGAAAAAATGCTACTCATAACCAGAGAAGGAACTGATTGTCTGAATATAGATTGAGGCATTCTCTCTTTCTCAACTTAACTTTTTGAGGGTTTTTATTTTCATTAGGGTGAGAGATCTACATTTTCTTTCACAACTTGACTTTCATGGACTTTTAATTTCATAATTTCATAGGTGCTTTCTTAATTGTAGGTAGAAGATAAGGGAGAGAATCTATAATTCAAAAATTTTAAAAACAAATGTGAAAATTGTTTTGAAGTAACTGAGGAAAATATTAAAAAATAAAATTAAAAATAAAAATGTCAGCACAAAGGCACCCCCATAAATAGGTATGGCATTTTTAGTTTGTCTTTCATGAGTCATAGTGATGGGAGCGAATCCTGACACTGTGTCCCTTTTAATTTGTAAAAGAAGAAAGATTCGGAGTCTCAGGCTCTCCCCTGGGAAAAGCATGCCTTTCCCACACAAGCCCTTCCCAAGTTAAGTGGCTTCATTCAATTGGAGATCTTGGTCAAATCCCCCTCCATTGAAACTGACCTCTTGGGGGGAAAAGGGGCAAAGATCCCCATCAGGGAATTCCCAGACTCGGGGACAAATTCTTCAAAACCCCAGTTAAGTGATTTTATTCAATTGGAGATCTAAGCAGTAACAATATTGAAGGAATCTCATTCAATTTTGAATGGAAGCCCGAGACTCATACAGTTACTAAAAGACAACTCTGAACCCCTAATCTTTGCAGAAGTCTGAAATAGGATTATGCATTGCCAAGGAAGCTCTCTTCTTGGCAAACCTGACTGTCAGGACTCTTGTCCACTATGAAGATATTCTCTTCTCAGTGTTAACCCTTATTATTTCCCTGACAGGATCTTACCCACTAAGAAATCTGTCTTCCTAACAGGCTGGCTTCTTAGTGAACAATAAAATTCCCTTTGTCCATACAGACTTTTTGGGTTTGCGAATTCTTTTGCATTGGACCTGCACCAACTAGAGGGGATTCCCCACTCCAATTCTCGACCACTAGCCTCATCATTTGCACCTCATCAATGATGAAATTGCATTTATACTAGGATTTTTCAAATCGAAATTATCAGTGGAGGTAATCTATATAATATAAAAATTAGTTGTTTAGGGGGAAAAAGCATTATCAGAGTTGAGATAGTATAACTTTTAGAACTCTGAAACTATGTAAAACTTATTTAACTGTTTTGAAAAATGCCCTTTTGGAGGGAATATGATGTTTCATGGTCTCTATCTAACTACAGAAAACTAAAACCCTGATTTATCTCATTTGGCCAGCATTTAAGTCTGAATTGGTTCAAATTTTATATTAAATCCAGGTGTTTCTTCTGTAAAGCAAAACATCATAAATACATGGCAACTTTATTTTATACTGTGATTACAATTTACAAAATGTCATCCCTTCTACCTTCTTTTTGAAATGCATTCTTATCACTTGTTTTTAGGGCCATTTTCTCAAAAATAAGCACAACCAATTGAATTATTTGCACTACTGTGCCCCAAGGAATTTCCTTAGATGATTGTAATACCTGATATTAGCATAGACATTCTAGCATCTTTCTTCATTAAGCCTTGGTTGTAATAGGATCTTCTAACAAAAGGCAGTGCTGGCTGATTTGAATTTTATCTTCTTTTTCTACCCATTTTTACTCCCTGGTAGGGGGAGGGTTACTAAAAAGACATAGTAATTATTTGCAAAGCTCTTTTAGTTGGGGGGGGGGGAGGAGGAAGGTTGTCTGTTTTGTTTAGATTTCTAAGGAAATAAAATAATTTGTAGAAAAAAAGAATCAGCCTCTAGATAATCCTAAATTAAATTTAATTGAATGGATTCTGGGCCAGGACCTTTTAATTAATTATTTGTTTGTTTGTTTGTTTATTTATTTATTTATTAAATAAAAAGCTATTTAATAAACAAATAAATAAACAAATAAATAAATAAATAAATAATGTTTTATCCATACCTAGGAAACAGAATGTTTCTTAAAGGAAAATTTAAACCAACAATTGCAACTGTTCTAGGTGGTCAATATAAGTACCTGCTGAAATGTCTTTTTATTCCTAATTTATTCCTAAATCTTTTTGATTGGAGATTGTTAACTCTAGGTCATCCCTCATTTGTCAGATACTTTGTAGCTTTGTATGTCCTTTAGTTCTCTTCATTACAAAGCAGAAAGGAATCTTCCAAATATAGTAATTCAATTCTTATGTATACTAAGAACCTTTAAATTCTCAAAAATACTGTCAATCAATCATCAAGGAAATTTGCACTGACCTAACTTATTTGAGTGATTTATATGGAACTTGAAAGTTATGTGTCAGAAACAACTCTCAACAATGATTCTATTTTTCATCTTGGAATATGTCCCTTGAAGCTCATTTAAACACAGGTCTCCCATTGACTTAAAAGGCAGCTTAGGTACTACAGTGATATTTTCTATGTAATTATGTAACTAGTGAGTCCTGTGGGATACATAAAAAAAATAAAAACTGGACCATAAAGAGACCAGCATAGTTAGGTTAGTACTTACATCTTTGTTTCCAAAGTTTTACTCCCTGGGTATACAATTAAAGGTCCCTAGAATTATAAAATTTAACCTGAATTTATGAACTATGGAATTAAAGTACTATTAGTGTAGAAGAATACTGTTCCCCTTTTCTTATCTTTAAAATTCTAAAACAACTACCAAAATACAGGGAAGGAAAGAAATAAGATTCCATCATGATATAGAAATGACTTGTATAGACAAATTGCATCAATTGCCTTTTAGTTTTTGCTCTAGAGATGTGAGAATGTGTTTGAATTATTTTATAATCTGACTGAAAAAAAGCTGGAACTATAGGCTCATAAAAGAGAAAATAAGCAAATTGTATCAGGATGTAATTTTCAGAATGGGAATGAACAGTAAAGAGTATGGAAATCATCTAATCCAGCTGACTTGATCCTCTTGGACATTTTCCTGATTTGATTCAATTCAACAATTAGGGGTAACTAGGCAATGCAGTAGATGGAATGTTGGGCCTAAAGCCAGGAAGATTCATCATTGTGAGTTCAAATTCAGCTTCAGAGACTTACCAGCTATGTAACTCAGCAAGTCACTTAAACCTGTTTGCCTCAGTTCCTGATCTGTAAAATAATCTGAAGGAAGAAATGGCAAACCATTCTATTATTGTTTTCAAAGAAAATCCCAAAAGAGGATACAAAAAGTCAGACATGACTAAAATATGACTCAAAACCAGTAAAATGCATAAAACATCATGAAAGGTACTGGGAATACAAAGGGGGGAAATGAAACAATTCCTTTCCTCAAGGAAGCTTTCATTCTGTGGAAGATAAAGATGTCATGAGGACTGAAATTCCTTGATCAAAAGTATAGACTACTCAAGATTATATATATGCTGTACCACAGTGGAAAAATTGAAGTTAAATAGAATTACTGTCTCCTTCCTGATGTCAGTGTACCAACTGCCAGAGGTTATGTCAGCTGGCTTCTAGGTAGCTATGAGAACCAGGTGACCTACCTTGGAATGCATCCCCATACAATTAACACAATGGTGGTAGCCCCTGCGTTGGGACAATTGAAGAAAACCTTTTGATGAAAGTCATTGACCTTCTTGGGGACAACTCGTCCCATTGCAACTATTTTTGAACCTTAGCCATCAAACTCTAGCATCTGCCAAAATGCTACAAAGGCCCAGTTGCATATTGTGGATTTCATTTGTGAGAGTTCATACCATAAACTCTATTTCCACTGCAGTTTCTTATGTATTATATAATACATGGCCTCCTCCTGCCAAAGGTAATTTTGAGTTATCAAACTTGGGATATGTTCACCCTGCTTGTAAAACATCTTTTCTTTTAAAGTTTTATTAGTCATTTTCAAATTGGCTGGATTAAATATAAGTTTTTGCATGTGGTAGGGAAGTAGAAAATGGTTTGGGATTTTGAAATTTAAATTTTAGCCAAGCATCATACAGGATGTGGCCAGGTTTCAAAATGTTTATCTGAACCAAAAATTTAACTGGGATTCAATGCTCTACTTTCTGGAAAATATTCATTACAATTTAATTGTGATTTTCTTTTTGCACCTGAAATATATATGTTTACAATCGAATCAGGATTTGTTTTATATTCATTTTAAAGTGCTTATTAAATTCATTATATCTATTTTTCAGGAAGGAGAGGATAAATTTCATAAGGTCTTCAATTGAAATTCCTTCTTTCACAGTGTATCTCAAATTTCATTCATATCATTTGGCTGATGTAAATGCACATATAAAATCTTAATGTGATTTTATTAGTTTTTTTTTTTTTATTTTGTGGCCTAATTATCCTCAAGATAGTCAAATTTGGACAAATTTGATGCTGAAAAGGCAAAAAAAAAAGCATATTTCAAAGCATCTTTTCATTTGTTTCCTATGAAGAATTTTTCTCAATTTGTACCATTCATAATCAAGGTAAAAGAATAGTCTTAGAAAATTTTGGGTGATTATAATTTTTATCATATTTCAAATAATCATTGAAGAAAATTATAACTAGATAAAACCCTGAAAATATATATATTATTTTTATAAGCATTACAAGAAAATTATTTCCCTTGTCATTTAAAAAATGTTGTATCTTGAACCATAGAAACTATGTTTTACTATTACTGTAGAACCATAGATCTTGGAAAGCACACTGAAGCCCATTTATATTACCAACTTCAAACAAAAACCTAGGAGACACAGATGTCTATCTTATATTAAAATACCCCTAGGAAAGAGTTTACAACTTGTCTAAATAATGTGCTATGGTATTATCCAATACATATAATTATACATTTTTCTTCCCTCTGTGATTTTAACTTAATTTTGCTTATTTCATCTATAAGAGAAATGGAAGATTGGTGAATTTAATACAATTAAGGCACTTGTTAACATTTGTCTTACTGTTTCTTTTTTCCCTATTTTCCTTATGGCTTAGCTGTTGATATATGCTGTAAGGCAGTCTGCTACACATGGAAGCCCAAAATGGCCAATGAAGTTAGATAAGTAGTATTATCTAGTGAATTTTGCATGCTTGATATAGTAGTCATTAAAATATTATTAAATATAACTTTTGAAATAATATTTTTGATTGATTTTTCATTATTTATCTTTTTTGAAGTTCTGATTCACTCATATCCTTCTTTGTATTTGTGTCTGGAATTGCCTTTCTTAATGCTATCTCAAAATTCAAGATTTGGTGAGATGCTATATGTAGGCATATCATATATCATGTTAATATATTCAGGGAGTTTGTTTTTCTTTTGATAAACATTTATTGAACACTCAGGCATCAAACTCACTATTTTCATTTATAAAATTTAAGGAACTAAAATTCAATTACACATAATTGTGTTTAAATCCAACTTTATATGGTACTAAATATATCAAGCTTTTTAAGATATCACAGTGGACCTGAACACATCTGACCCAACTCATATGCATACCTCTGTGAGGAATGTATGTCTTTGGAGCTGATAGTTGATAAATGACAAATAAATACTTTAAAATGAGCTATTATTTATTAGAATAAAATATATAGGGAAAGAAAACATACTTTTTTAGAAATACTTTAGTGATACTTAGTGATATTGTGATACCTTTTGAGCATACTGTCAGGCAAAATCTAATTTTAATGTAGCTATAGACACATATCTTGATGTCATCTAACAGAAAAATATGGGTAAAAGAAAACATAAATGATTGTTTTATTTTATACAGGGGAGCATCAGGCCCTGAAAAATTTATTCATTCAATAAGCATTCATTGGTTTTATACTACAATTTATTTGTGTTGTTTATGCAATTTCATCTATAATAGTTAGAGTATATTGGAGTGAACATTAGACTTGAAGCCAAAAATCATGGAATTTAAATTAGAGTAATTAAAAATATATTTGTTTGAATGGAGCAGATTTCAGGATACATAAAGCTTATATGAGGTTGGGTAAGCTATGTGGTATATACCACACTAGTTGAAATCTGTGTCTAAACATTACCAGACCTAAACCTGTTATAAAGCAGTAGTCATCAAACCCATCTGGCACTGGCTAAAAAATAGAGTGGTAGATTTATGAAATATGTTATATACACATGACATATAATCAGTGACTATTATAATGTAGAGTTTGATAAACACAGAGCTTCTAGAATAAGAAGACACTATTTGACAATATTTGTTGGGGACACTGGAAAACAATATGTTAGGAAGTTGGCATAGCCATCTCACATCACAACCAAAATAAGGTCAAAATGGATACAAGATTTAAGCATAAAGGGAAAAATATAAGTAAATTAGGAAGGCAAGGAAAATTTTACCTATTAGATCTTTGGAGAATAGAGGAATTTGTGATGAAGGGAGAACTAGAGAATAATATGCAATGCAAAATGTATAATTTTAATTAAATTAAATTAAAAAGGTTTTGCACAAACAAAACCAATACAGTTAATGTTAGAAAAGAAATAGAAATCTGGGGAGGGGAAACCAGTATTTCTAGTAAAGACCTCATATCTAAAATATATGGAGAAGTGACTCTGATTCATAAGAATAAAAGCCATTCCCTAATTGATAAATGATCAAGATATATGAAAAAGCAATTTTCAGATGAAGAAATTAAAACCATCTATATTACTATAAATATGCTCTAAGTCACTATTAATTAGAAAAAATGAATATTAAAATAACTCTGAGGTACCATCTGACTCCTATTGGCTTGGCTAAAATGACAGGAAAAAATAATGAGAAATGGTGGAGGGGATGTAGGAAAACTGGGACACTGATGCATTGTTGGTGGAGTGGTGAACTGATCTAACCATTCTGTTAAGCAATTTGGAACAATGCCCAAAAGTCTAAAACTGTTCATATCCTCTGATCCAGTGGTGCCTCTGCTGAGTCTTATATCCAAAGAAATAATAAAAGAGGGAAAGGGCCCATATGTACAAAAATATTCGTAGTAGCTCTTTTTGTGGTGGTAAGGAATTGTAAAATGAGTAGATGCTCATCAATTTGGGAATGGATGGATAAGCTATGATATATATAAATAATGAAATACTATTTTCTATTTTAAAAAAAGGATAAACTAGCTCATTTCTAGAAAGATCTGGAAAGATTTATATGAACTGATGATGAAGCAAGCAGAACCAAGAAAACACTATAAACAGCAATAGCAGGATTGTGAGATGATCAATTATGACAGACTTGGTTCTTCTCAGTGGTTCAATGATTCAAGGCAATCTTCATAACCTTAACATGAAAAATGCTGTCTGCATCTAGAGAGAGAGTTATAAAGACTGAATGTAGACCAACACATTATATTTTCATCTTTTTTTCCTTGAGGCATTTTCCTTTTGTCCTGATTTTTCTCTCCCAACATAATACATATAGAAATTTGTTAGAAATTAATTATGTGTATAACAAAAATGGTTTTTACATTTTAACTGGAGAAAATAAAAACAATAACAATAAATAAAAATAAATAAAGTAAGAAACTGGGAAAAATGCCCAAAATTTACCCTACTATTTTCCGTGTTATTGAATTAATTTTCATCTTGTAGTCTGTCAATCAAGGTCTAAATTTTAGTACTCATATGCTAATGGAAATGTCCAGGCTTTTTCATGAATTAATCATTTCTAAGCTTTACCATTTTATTATATAAAATTGGATAGTCTTCTATTCCCATAAGATTTTTTTTCTATTAAATCATCTAGTCATATAAATTTAAGTATACATTAATTTCATAGAATATTCAACATATTACCAGTGTAACAAAAAATACAAATTCATATTTCAACAATGCATCTCAGTAAGAAAGATTACAGCCATATTTACAACTAACTTCAAGAAATGTTTATTTGTCCAGAGACAAAAATCTATAAAGTCAGCTCAAATAGGGTGGTAGTTAATGTCTCTTTTTAAAAATTTATTATTACTATTATTATTTACATCTTTATTTACAAAATATATGCATGGGTAATTTTTTCAACATTGACCTTTGAGAAACCTTCTGTTCCAAATTTCCCCCTTCTTCTCCCCACCTTCTAGATGATAAGTAGTCTAATATATGTTAACTATGTTAAATTATATATTAAATCCAATATGTGTATACATATTTATACAGTTATCTTACTGCACAAGAAAAATCAGATCTATAAAGAAAAAAAAACTGAGAAGGAAAACAAAAATGCAAGCAAACAATAACAGAAAGAGTGAAAATGCTATGTTTTGATCCATAATCAGTTCCCATAGTCTTCTCTCTGGGTGTAGATGGCTCTCTTCATTACTATAATTGGAACTGGTTTAAATCATCTCATTGTTGAAGAGAGTCATGTCCATAGGAATTGATCATCTTATAGTTTTGTTGTTGTCGTGTATAATGATCTCCTGGTCATTATATACCTCAACAACGATACTGTTTGAGGATATATTCTGATGAAAGTGGATCTCTTCGATAAAGAGAGTTAATTCAGATCAAAGATGGAGAGAAGCAGCTACACCCAAAGAAAGAACACTGGGAAATGAATATAAACTGCTTGCATTTTTGTTCTTCTTCCCGGGTTATTTCTACCTTCTGAATCCAATTCTCCCTGTGCAACAAGAAAACTGTTCAGTTCTGCACACATATATTGTATCTAGGATATACTGTAACCTATTCAACATGTAAAGGACTGCTTGCCATCTTGGGGAGAGAGTGGAGGGAGGGAGGGGAAAAATCGGAACAGAAGTGAATGCAAGGGATATTGCTGTAAAAAAAATTACCCTGGGATGGGTTCTATCAATAAAAAGTTATTTTAAAAAAATAATAATAATGATCTCCTGGTTCTGCTCCTTTCATTTAGCATCAGTTCATACAAGTCTCTCCAGGCCTCTATGAAATCATCCTGTTGGTCATTTCTTACAGAACAATAATATTCCATAACATTCATATACCATAATTTATTCAGCCTTTCTCCAATTGATGGGCATCCATTCAGTTTCCAGTTTCTAGCCATCATGAAAAGGGCTGCCACAAACATTTTTGCACATGTGGGTCCCTTTCCCTCCTTTAAGATCTCTTTGGGATATAAGTAGTAGCACTGTAGTAACACTGCTAGCTCAAAAGGTATGCACAGTTTGATAACTTTTTGAGCATAGTTCCAAATTGCTCTCTAGAATGGTTGGATTCACTCACAGTTTCACCAACAATGTATCAGTGTCCCATTTTCTCACACCCCTTCCAACATTTGTAGTTAATCTCTCTTCTTGGCAAGTCTCTTCATAATGTTTCTTTTTACAATAAAAATTATTCGCTTCTTTCAGAAAATGCCTATTCAGACTTACTAAAACATGATAGTTATCTTAACCTCTCAGGAAAGTTTTTTTCTTGCTCTAAGTCTATTCCTTACCCAATTTCTCAGCAGCTCTAATAATTCTAATATCAAATGATACTTAAATTGACATTTTCCCCAAGATTCTAACCCCTCATAAAAGTACAACATCCATAGTCTTTGTGGAAGGAACTGTTAAAGTTAATATTGTCTGAACATCCACACTATAAGCAGAACACTTGATTGTGTTAGGAGAGGCATTCAAAATTTAGTTAAGGCATGATAATGACAACGAAACTTTCAGTACAAGAGGAGTCCCATTTTTCACAGCAGCTATTGGTCTAAGTCAAGTATTGAGACCTTCCTTATCTTCAACTTCCTCATTTGTCAAAAGTCAATAATAATACCTGGATTATTTGCCTTTTAGAATTATCATGTGGATCGTGGAGATTTTTTCATAGCCAAACTAGGGCAAAATAATCAGTGTTTTGCTCTAGGATGCTAAAATTTAAAAAAAGCTCTGATAGCCACTTTACTCACTCATTCAGCAAATAAAAATAACTGTTCTTGGACATTACATAACAGTCACTTAAATTAAAAATCTTCCAGATGGCATGCTTCTTTTCATTTGTACTACACCCCAAATGAGCTCCCTTGGAGTTAATTTGAGGGTGCTTTTTGTGCTACTAGATCCAGATGCTACAATTTCTAGTCATGATTCTAAATTTATATAAACTTTTAAACTGTAAAATGTAATAACTTAAAGTATTTTTGTCCTTGTTTTTCTTACTATTATCATTATTATATTTTAGTACACTGCTGCCTGAAGATCTATAATTTGATCTCAATACATATTTCATCTGCAGTTCAACTCCTATGTGATTTAGTATGTGGTTTTCAAGAATCGCTATAGCCAAAACATTGATCGTACTCTAGCCAACTTAATGATGAGCTTTTATGAGTATAGCTAGGCTGCTCCTCATATAAAAGACATATAGTCTATTCATGGGCCAATTCTTGAAGCCTTTCCAGCTGGGAATGGATTTGGCAAATATTATTTTTGAATTGACATAGCTTTTGAGATCTCAGGGTCACCTTCTTGCCACAGAGAGTTTCAGATATTATTGGTATTATCTAATTAGAATTACATAATGGTAAATTAAGGACTGGCTTACATACATTTTCTTGGCCATGTCATGTGAATAAATTGGAAATGAATGGAGATCAGTTTTTGTACACATAGAACAAATGTAGAATGATGGCATCTTAAGATGTAATGAACATTCATGAGTTGAATACTTTAAAAAAGATTTAAAAGTCTTCAAGATAAAAATAATACTGCATATAGCAAGTTTCCTAACTTAATAGTATTTTTATAATACTGTTAAAGAATATAGTAGTGTGGCCTCTATGTCAGGAAGACCTAGGTTCCAAGAGATGTATATTGCCTGTCTGACTGTGGTTGAATCATTTAATTCCTTAAAGATTTAGGTAATTCTCTTAGAGTACATGAAATAGACCTACACAGATAACTTTCCTACTCATGATGTTGCCTGCATCAATGAAATTACAAGGGCATTCTCTGTCATCCTCTTTTAAAGTATATGCTAGTTAACATCATTTGTGGGATTGTTACCTTATTAGAATCAACATTATTATGAAACATAGAAAAAACTTCTACTGCAAAAAGTAGGGTAAGAGAAATCACTGAGGGTATGTATTATCCAAAGTAGTAGGGAGGCTGGCACAATAATGAAGAAGTCTATGGCTGTTGAGATACCAAAGGGCAAGAGGAAGATCTGAACGGTCCTTAATAGATTCTTTAGAGAAGATTAATGGTAAAAATGAATGAATCACAAAATATTAATTGGATGTTTTAGTTTCAGCTTATTTAAAATGGTTACTTAAATGAATAAAACTATTATTAGAAGGGCATAAAGAAGAAATTTTTACTGGACTAGAAAGAAATAAGTGTAATGTTTTTTTTTTTTTTAACAATTTTGCCAAGACTTTCTGAAGCTAAAATTGTTGTTAGTTTACAGGCATCATTCTTTTGATGTCCACATCCTTTCTCTATACATGCTTATGTTTCTAGAAGAGACAGAAGATGGGGACAGGGAGGAGGTATACATAGTAGCAAGAGTAAAAACCTTAAATAGGGTCATAATGAGTTAGATATGATTTACGTAAGTGAACAACAGGAACAAATGACAATTTTAGGTAGTATCCTGTGTGCAGACCTTTCTTTAGCTGTATTGCTTTTATGTCCATATTTCCTCTACTGATCCATAAACATTATATATATATACATATATGTATATATGTATATATATATACATATATGTATATATATATATATATAATATGTATGTGTATACAGATATATGGTTATAGATCTAAATAAATGGATAGGTAGTATTATAATCATACAAGATTGTCTTCTGAGTGAAAAAGCCTGGGATTCAAATTTTGTCTCTTCCATATACCAGCTGTGTGACCCTGGGCAAATTGATTAACTTCTGAGTAATCCCTAAAGAATCCTAAGATTATAGAAGTTACAAATGATTGTTAAATATATGTGAATAAAGGGAATTTCCATGAAATATGTTTAACATACTGCTGACATCATGGCTCTTAAGCTGATGCTATTTCTGCTGTACTATACAAATTAAAAACACAATTATTAACTTTTTATTTTAGAAATAATTCTGTCCTAATTTTCTTTATGTTGATTTAATTGGATATTATGAATTCAGTTATTGCTCTAAGTTCAATAATGTAATTGGGCAAAATCTACCAAATAATTAATAAAAATAAAAATATTATTGTTCCTTTGAGAGATAAAAGTAGCAGTATTTATATAAAACTTGAACATTTGCTAGTACTTTACATTATTACTTTTAATTCTTGTTACAGCTCAGTGAGGTAAGTAAACTCCTTCCCCTATTTTTGGATGATGAAATAGAAGCTAAAAGTGCTTAAGTGATTTTACCAGGATCAAACAACTAATAGGTATTCTGGCAGAACATTTATTAAATGAAATTTTTGCTAAATGTTGGTATCTTAGATAGCTCATAGAACAGGATACTTAAATTTAATTTACTTTGATTAGTGACTTGAGACCATAGAGGAATTCAAGACTCATATTTCTTTCTCATTATCAGAGTTAGAAAAGAGGAAAATCATGTATTCTCTTATTGAAAAAACAAACAAACAAAAAACAGACAGGCCTAAATGCAGGCTCTCTGGGAAAAAAAAAAGAAAACATAGAGGGTGGTAAAGCAAGAAATAAATATATAAATATAAATATATATGTATATATACACATATATAAAATTATTAAAATATTATGTGTATAATGTGCATATATATGCTATTTTAAGCATTTTCTTGTTTGCTATTTAACATTTTATTTTTCTTAGTTACATGTACAACATTTTGTTAACATTTGGTTTTAAAACTTTGAGTTCCAAATTTTCTCCCTTCTGCCCTCCCCATCCCCATCCTTATTGATAAGGCACATGTGAAGCTATACAAAACAGTTCCATAAAAGTCACATTATGAACGAAAACAGATTCTTATATCACCTTAAAAAGAAAACTTCAAAAGAGAGAGAGAGAGAAAGAAAGAGAGAGAGAGAGAGAGAGAGAGAGAGAGAGAGAGAGAGAGAGAGAGAGAGGAGAGAGAGAAGAAGAAGAGAAAGATTGGGAGAGAAGGTTGGGAGAGGGAGAGAAGCTTCAATTTGTATTCAGAAACATTCAGTTGTTTTTTTGAGTATGCATAGTATTTTTTATCATGTCTATCAGAGTAGTATTCAATCATTGTATTTCTGAGAATAGCTAAGTGATTCACAGATGATCATCTTATATTGTTGCTATTCCTTTGTACACAGTACATTTCACTTTGAATGAGCTCATGGAAGTCTTTCCAGGTTTCTCTGAGTGCTTCCCACTTATCATTTCTTATAACACCATAGTATTCCATCATAATCACAAGCCACAAATTATTCAGCCACTTTTCAATTGATAGACATCCCCTTAATTGCCAATTTTTTTCCTTGGGAAAAAAGCCATAAATCTTTTTAGATACATAAGTCTTTTTTATTTATTTTTTCTTTTTTCAAAATCTATTGGGATGTATAACAAGTAGTGGTTTTGTCAGGTCAAAAGGTATGTATGGTTCTATAGCCCTTTGGACAGTATTTCAAATAGGTCTACAGAATGGTTGACTCAATTCATAACCACCAATTATGCAGTAATGGCTTATATTTCTCCACTCCTCATCATTTGAGGAATAACTTTTAATTTAAAATAAATTGTTTCAGTTTCCCATATGTTTGAAAAATGAGGCCATTAGAGAAAATTAGTTCAACATTCTTTTCACTTTTACTATTGTTAACTGTATTTCCTTACCTGTTTATTCTATTCTTTCTCCTTTCACCCTGTCCCTTCTCAAAAGTGTTGTATTACCTTCCCCTTCTACTTTCCTACAGGGCAACATAGATTGAGTATATATGTTATTCACTCTTTGAACCAATTCTAATGAAAGTAAAGTTCATTTATTCTCTATTCCCTCTCCCCCGTGATTGAAAAAATCATTTTCTTGCCTCTTCTATGGTAGAGTATATATATATATATATATATATAATATATATATATATTATATATATATATAATATATATATATATATATATTATATATATATATATATATATATATTATATATATATATACTTAAAATATAATCTCTTTAAGGAGGTGATTGATAGATTATTTCAATTTCTATTTTACCCTCTAATTCTAGAATATCAAGACAGTCTTCCTTCATAATTTTTTTTGGAAAAATGATGTCTAGACTCTTTTTTTGGATCATAGTTTTCAGGTAAATCTATAATTTTAAATGGTTTCTCCTGAAAGATAAATGTTGGAGGGGAGGAGGGAAACCTGGGACACTAATGCATTATTGGTGGAATGATCCAACCATTCTTGAGAGCAATTTGGAATTATGCTCAAAGGGATAAAACTGTGCATACCCATTGATCCAGCAGTGCTACTACTACATTTATATCCATAGGAAATTATAAAGGAAGGAAAAGGACATTCATGTGAAAAAGTGGTTCTAGCAGCACTTTTTGTGATGCCAAAGAATTGGAAAGTGAGTAGATGCCCATCAATTATGGAATGTCTGAAAAAGTTATGACATATGAATTTAATGGAATATTATTGTTATGTAAAATGATGAACAGGATGATTTTAGAAAGGTCTGAAAAGCTTTACGTGAACTGATGCTGAATGAATAAAGTAAAGCCATGAATATAATGTACATAGTAACAGCAAGATTATGTCATGATGACTTAGTTCTTCTCAGTGGTTCAGTAATCCAAGGCAATCCCAAAAAGCTTTGGATAGAAAATTATCTGCTTCCAGAGAGAATGAATGAAAATCAACACATGCTATGCTGATTTGTTTTTTTTTTCTTTTTTCTTGTTTTTTTCTCTCTCATGTTTTCTTTTCTCTTGTTCTGATTTTTCCTCTCTCAAAATGATTCATAAAGAAATGTGCATTTAAAATTTAATGCATATGTATAACCAGAAAAAGGAAAAGACTAAATAAGTTAAAAATTATGAAAGGATATTTAAAAATGCTACAGAAAAAAAAAGTTTGAAAATGAAAAAAGATTTCTCCTGTGTAGAGAGCTGAAACTCCAAAAAGGTATGCTTGAATCAGGCAACCAAGCACTTAAGGCTAATTACCTATTTGATGTGAGACAATGACTATTAGCATATATTTGGATAAATGGCTCTTCTCACTGTTGGTGCTTGCTGAATGTTTGGTGTTATGAGTTCAAATGTTGGAGTTCTTGTTCTTCTCAAAGCACAGCCGATTTAGAGGCTTAGAGCCCTTTGGATGTCTCCAAATCCAAAGGTTTCTTAAGCTTAAATATATTTCAAAAGTCCCTTCTTTAAAGATAATGCTGTGATTGCTGTTTTGTGTTCTTGGGATATAATTGGTATCTTACAGTGTAATGATATCAGTTCTAAGAAATACATTATATCATCGTGTCTAGAAGTGTCATAACTCACATTGCATTTTATCTCCATTTTCTCTGTTCAGAGAATGAACTGCATTGTATCTTGGATTAGGCCCTTTTGCTTCAGTTACAAGCCTCTGAAGCACTAATCATTTTGGAGCTCAGTTTTTTTAATCTTATCAAAATGATCTGAATAGTCCATACCCTTGAAATTCACAGCAATTTGATAAATAAATTAGAATGCTAACTTATTGTGTTATAGTCAGCATAAGATGGGGTCCTAGAATGGTCATGCTGCTGTTACACAGATCCCACTGATTTCTTTAAAAAGAATATGCCTGTGTAATTAGATTGGGATAATTGTCCCCTAATTCATAAATCAAGGGATTGCAATGATGATAACAATTTGTATCCTTATTATAAAACATGGCAGGTTATGTTCCTCTTTTTTAAAGTTGCCTTGTCTATTTAATCCACACTATCTAACTATTCCTGAAAAACCTACCTCCTCTGTCCCTCCACTCAATAAACACTCTTTGAACATCTAATTTAAAGTAGCTAGACATACAATTGTTGTGATATAGCCTTATGCCCCACTTTGTATCTCTTGATCTGGTGGGTTTCAATCATGCATAAAAAGATACACCTATACTTGGTACCCTTTGTCCCCCACATTGCTTTTCTGTCTTCCTTTGTGTATTGTCTTCTCCATTATACTGAAAACTCCTTAAGGACAGGGATGGTCTTTTTTATTTTTAATTATATCCCGAGCCCTTAGCACAGAGCCTCACATATAGCATTTGCTTAATAAATGTGGGATTTATCAGATCGACTATCTAAGGAAAGCAAATGCTTCTCTGGAAGATCACAAGATATAATATCATAGACAAATCAGAATGGACAATAGTTCACAGACAGTAGCTAAAGAGTTTCAACTATACAGAAAAGTTTCTAGTAACTGTAAAATCAAAAAGTGTTCCACATGAGACAGGAGTGATTAAACTTTGAAAGCAATGTAGGAATTGGCTTAGCAGAGTGAATAATGGGTAAGTGGGCTTCAGGCAAGAGAGTTATCGCACACAGAAACATAGCGAGGGTATAGAAATAAACTTGGCTAGAATGCAGAGGGCAATTATGTCAATAACATGATTACAACGTATCACTGAATTGCTCAGATTAAATGTTTTTGGCTATCCATATTTTTATCTTAAAAATTCAATTTTAAAGATCTCAAGTACTATTTTTCTGTATTCCTTTAGAATCATTTTGCCCCTCTGCTGTCTCTCTAATACTGTTTCACTTTTCTTTTTCCTCAATTTCTTTATACAACTATGAACAAGAGCTTTGCCTCTGATTTGATTTTATATTGATTATGCCATTCCTTACAACTTATTTATGTATTTTGTAATCATGGGAAGTCTCCATTTGATCTCTTTTCTACCTTTGACAGATCTGTATAATCTATTCATGCTGACAGGACTTTTAATGATAGGCACATTCAAGCTAATCTTAGCAATTACAAGAGGTACACATTTGGCTCATAAAAGTGATAAAATTATCTTTCTGTTTTAAATGTTCATTTATGTCTATTCAGGAAAAAGCTACAGTGTGAAGACTTAAAGATAAAGAGTTAAAAGCATATCCTCTTATTTGCCTACACAGAATATGTCACAAAGATTTTTCATTGCTTGTGCATCTGGAAACAAATGTTTTTATTTTATATGAAACCTCAACAATTTAATTCTCTGAACAATATTGTTATTACTGTATCCAATATTCTCTTGGTTCTGTTTATTTCATTCATACCACAATTTACTCAGCCACTATCCAATTGATAGGTATACCCTCAATTTCTAGTTTTTAGCCACCACAAAAAGAGCTGCTACAAATGTTTTAGAATACACATGTTCTTTTCCTTTTTCCCTGTTCACCTTGGGAAACAGACCTAATAATGGGTGTTACTGGATGAAAGTACATACACAGAGTTATAGGAAATAATTGATAAATAAAAGTATATAGTATCATTTTATATACACACACATATGTGTGTATATATATATGTATGCATAAATGTGTGTGTTTATGTGTATGTGAGAGTTGGGGAAAAGAGAAAGAGAGAGACAGAGAGAGACAGAGAGTGACAGAGACAGAGAGAAGGAGAGAGGGAAGGAGGGAAGGAGAGAGGGAGGCTTTCCCATTATGGAGTGGGGAGGAAGAAATACAATTTGGCAATTAAAATGCACTAAAATAAATTTTTAAAAGTTTAATTCTCCTATATTATAGATAGATAAATGAATAAAATCCTATTAAAGTGATGAAGTATTACTGTTATAGTGTCATGAAAAATATCTGTGATTTCAATTATATTTGGTGATGGAAACTAATAAAACATGAAAAACTCATAGTTTCTTTCCTTTATAACATTTTTCAAGTTTCATAAAACATATTAAACAGGGGGGAAATTGTTAGATAACTAGGCTGGTCATAAAAAAAAACTATTAAATCCATAAGAAACTCAAAATATCTACAGTAAAATATGATGTAATATCTTATAACATTATTTAGCATAACAAAGAATAACTTTAAACACTTTTTTTTTTCTTGAATACTAGTGAATCAAAAAAGGCTTAATTAGAAAATGAGATAGACTTAATGAGAATTTTTAGGGGACTCTAGGTTATTTCAAGAGCTTTAAATGATTGGTGGAATTGTTTGTTTGTTTTTTTTTTAATATTTCATTTGATTTTTAGTCATATAGGTATCATTTTCCTTCCTAGAGAAACATTACTTTTACAACTTTAGATCCTTAGTTTTGATTAGGGTAATTTTTTGGGGAGGGTTCACAAATGGAAGGATCAAATAAAAAGAGGATATTTGCTTCCCATATTTGTATAAGAATTGAAAGAATAAAAGGAAAGAAACTGAAGAGAATGGTTTTAAAAATATAAAACAAAAAATTCTGAGGCAAAATTAACCAGTTGTGAATTGTAAAAAGAGAAAGGATAAAAGGAAAGAGTGAGAAAAAGGTGATAAGTATAAGATATTGGTTCATATTTTTCCTGTTGATAGGCAAAATTGGGTCAGAGTGTCTTGACTTCTAGGTGGATTGTGTGTGCGTGCCCATGTGCAAATAGCACAAATCTCAGATTAGAACGGTGAAATTGAAAGCACTATGGAAAAAGCCATTTTAACTTATCTAATTTTGCAAATTTTGTGTTCACAACTTAAAAGTATATTTCACATATGAATTGGATGAAATGCAATATTTAACAGTGGAACCATGGAGACATGACATATGAGAGAAATACTGTAGAAGTCATAACAAAATACAACTATATACTTTTGTATACTGATATATTATGAAAGTGCTTTAAAAACTTTTTTAATGTACAGTAATTTAAAAATGTTTTATATTGAACAATGATATTTGCATTCCAAAATTTATAGAATATTCTCTAAGTATAGTGAAAAAGCTTTATAATTTTGGCTCATTTGTGCCATATATATCACTTTCCTTTTGGATACTCAAATTATTTGTCTGGAGACATAAGACTATAGATCTAGCTAATGGAACTTTCTAGAATCTAGTCACCCACCACTTTCCACATGAGAAAAGTGATTCTTGATGAAGAATAGCATCATGCCTAAGGTCACATAAGTAGTAACAGCAAAATAACAATTGAAAACCAGATTAACTTAATAAATGCAAAGCAAATGTTATTGGGAATATTTGATACTAGTATTATTTTGTATCAATTTTAAAACAACAGACTTTTGTTGCTGATGTTATTTTTTTACATGAAATTAAGGTCTTTGAGAGGCAATGGAATGAACTCTGCATTTGGGGTCAGAATGCTGAGTTTGAATGTCAGCTCTAACTATTACAGAAATCACTTACAGTTACATTAAAGTATGGTATAAATATTATAGAATTTTCCTTTTTCAGAATCTCAAGAATTAACTTTGTTTTAATAGGATGAAATGCAAAAGAAAAAGAAAAAAAAAGATAGGAAGCTAAGGTTTTGGATGATAATAAACTTTTTATTTTTGATAGTTGTTGAGTGCCATGTTTAATAATAACCATTTTATTTATATAACATATCTGATGTGATGTTCTTAGTCTATTGTTATTATAGCCTATTATTACTGTAGTATTCTGTTTTCAGTCTATATAGTAGACTAGCTAAGTAAAAAAAAAAAGTACAACTTTGTTGCTATCTAACGAAAGCTGGCAAGCACTTACAATCTCACTAGAAATTTAAAGATCACCATAAAGTTTCAGAAATAAATAAATACTATGAGAGATAATAAAAAATGATATAAAGTTTGCAGGGTTTTAAGTTTTTGGATACAGCAAGTTATTCTTTCAGTTTTCTGTATATTATATCAAAGTAAAACAAAGAATACTTTGCCTTAAAATGTTTCAAAATATTAAACAGTTGTTTAAAATAAAAAATATATATAGTCACTGAAAGGATTACTAACAAACTTAGAATTGAATTTAGAAAGTCAGATTCATTCTATTTCAGAATAAAATTTAGAAAAATGAATTTAAAATAATTTGGCTTTGTAATAATTATCTATGCTGAATTTTTTCCAAATTTTATATTTTCAATGCAAGTATTACTTTATACAGAGGACTCTGTAGCTCTTTGAGCAATATATAAGGAGATAATTCATATAGGAAAAATGAAATCTAAAGATTAGAATACAAAGTATCAAATTCTATGAAATTCTCTTTCCTTACAAAATTTGATTTAATGACCTATTAAACATTGAGCTACATGTTGGAATGGATATAAGTTTGAATAAGGCATAGATTCTGTCCTTATAAACCAGTTTCTGTATAACATTTTAAGATTTATAAATTACTTTAAAATATTATCTCATTTTATCTTTACTACAAATTGGTGTTGGAGGAGGGTTTGCTATTATTATCCCTATTTCATAGATAAGGAAAATATAGTCAGAGAACTACCATGTAATTAGTAACTCTAATAAATATAGAAAAAACCATAACAGAAATACAATTTCAAAAGAGTTATAAAAGCTTATATAAGGAAAAGAGGGGAAAGGCTGTGATCACATGGATAATTCAGACAGAATGGCATGGAGGAAAGACTTTTCAATTCATCTTTTAAAAATAAATAAGAATATATAAATTTGAATGGAGGTGATTTACTGTATAAAATATGTGTTAAACAATTAACATATACTTAGATTTGTAGTATACTCTGGAAATATGAAAACAAAAGTTTGGGAGTTGAGAGAATTCTGGATTTCTGGAATAAAATTGGTATATGACTTGATGATAGGAAACACAGAGAATGACCAGTAATCATTTTTTTTTGTTGTTGTTATATCACTTGGTCTATAGAAGAGAATTTTTTTAAAGAATAGTATTATATAAGATTTTGGAAATGCTAGAATTTCAGGGCTTACATTACTCTTCCATTTTATGGGTAGGTTTGATTCAGTATACTTCACATTAGTAAATACTAAATTTGTTTTCTTCTCCATCATGTTTTCTTAAATTACCTTTCCAATTGAAAAAACAGCATCACTAAAACATATTTTTGATGGAAATAATTTGATCTCTCTTCCTCAAAAAGACACTGATTGTTTTATGTACCACTGTTCAGGCTATACAAAAATCTTGGTGTTAACTTTAAAATGCTACAAACTTGGGTGTCAGTTATTTGTTTTGCCTGAAAAAATGTGATCCCCTTTTCCATCATCACTCCTAATCACAATTGACCTTGATTATAATTTTGTTAATTTATTTTTATGCTTCCATTTCCCACCCCATATAAGTGTAGAGTTCAGAGACCTTTTTTCCTTACTTGCTAATCTGCAACTCTTATTTGAATTATCTTCACTTGTGATGCCATGATTTCAAAAATTCTTATTAATATCTCTGCCTCCCTTCTCTTTCCTTTCTGTAAAATATTTCTTAAAGAACAGTTTCTATGCAATTAGCCTATACTTGCTTTCTGTATTTCAATGCAAGAAGTATTTAATTTAAATCTACATGCACAGATCTATTGTTTAAAGATACTAAGGGAAAAAAAAAGAAACAGTGACTGACCTCAACAAATTTTCATCTTACAAGAAGATAAAGACAAATATGATAATTTAAGTAAAAGAGTAACTGAATGTTAAAAACTAAAAGGATCTAGAAAGAACAGTTTATTTGCCAGAAGTTTTTGGCTTTCATTCTTCACATGTATCATTTTATTTTATTATTGTTAATATTTTGGGGGGCTGAGGCAATTAGGATTAAATGACTTGTCCAGGGTCACAAAGCTAGGAAGTGTTAAGTATCTGAGATTGGATTTGTACTCATGAACTTGTGTTCAGAGATAGTGCTCTATCCACTGTACCATCTAATTACCTCATGTATATAATTTTAAATAGTAATTTTAGAGATTATAACTCAGTATGAGATATCAGTTCCATAAAGTTTATCAAATTCTGGGGAAATGCAACTATCCCACAAAAATGTCATTCTTTTGTTCAATAATTCTACAGAGAATTTTGAGGTTAATGTTTATTATGAAATCATGTTGAAATTTTCTTCATGAACAACATTGAGACCCTTATTTAATACTTCACAATTTTCAGTCTCTTAGACCTTTTTAAAAAAAATTATATTAACATTATTTCTTAGATTGCTAATAACGTTATTAAACATCATTGAAGAACTATTCAAATTATTATTTTAGTACTGCACACAGATATATAGACATATAAGAGTGGGTATAATGTATAATGGTCAATTATTATCACTTATGGATAGCCAATCATTTATATAATTGCTATTCAGAAAATATCAAGAGAAAAAAATATTGTGAATAAAAAAATCAGATTGCCTAGATTTAAATAATTAGTTTAACACTTTAATTAATTACTTGTGTGGGCCTTGGGCAAGTCACTTAATTTTTTTGAGATATATTTTCCTTAGTTTCAAAGTGAGAATAGTAAACAATTATTATATCCTGATGAATGTGTTTTGGTCAACATTAATATGCTGTTCCAATAAATTACATTTACTTTCTAGTCATAAAATCAATTAGATCGACAAATATTTATCTTGATGTCTTGACCCCTTGATATCTTTAATCAATATATCATTTATTAATTACTATGTGACCAGTACTTTGATAATTTTCTTTTAAAAGTAAAACAAAGATAATCACAATAAAAATTTCATAAACAATTAGCAAGATTTATAGCCAATGAAGTATTGGAATGTTAGCATCCTATATTTAATCCAGGACAAATGCTAGCTAGAAGAACAAGCAAAATTTGGGAAGCATAAAATAGAAAAAAAGAACCTTATTTTTAATACAAAATAACTTTTAAAAACAGTCATACATTTTGGAGATAAGACAAAATGCAGGAAAAAAAAGATAAATGATCAAGGATAGAATTTCAAGGCAGAAATTTGTAAATTATTGGTAAGAACAAAAAGTAGAAGTATATAATAAAACAACTAAGTCATTAAAGAATTAACAAAGTTGAAAGTATCCAATAATTTGATTGAAGTAAATCATTAACTATAACCAGATGTTTATATATATGTGTGTGTGTGTGTGTGTGTGTGTGTGTGTGTGTGTGTGTGAGAGAGAGAGAGAGAGAGAGAGAGAGAGAGAGAGAGAGAGAGAGAGAGATCAATATTGTTTTTCTGGTTTCAAAAAATTATACATAGGGGGCAGCTAGATGATCTTATGGACAGGGCACTGGCCTTACAGTCAGGAAAACCTGAGTTCAAATCCAGCCTCATACATTTAACACTTTCTAACTATGTAACCCTCGGCAAGTCTCAACTTCACAAGAGAAAAACAAAAGGATTTAAAAGAAAGTTATATATAAATACATATGTTTTCTCTCTGTATGTGTGTGTGTGTCTTTCTCTGTAGTGCTCTCTCTCTCTCTCTCTCTCTCTCTTTCTCTCTTTCTCTTTCTCTTTCTCTCTCTCTGTCTCTGCGTGTGTCTAATTCTGTCTCTGCTTCTGTTTCTTAATCTCTGTCTATATGTGTGTTTGTATATATGTATGTATGTATCTATGCCACTACTATCAAATATTTATACATGAAATAAAATACATTTATCTACTAAGATCATGGAAAATTATTTAATAGTTGAAATTAATAGTTTTTTTAATAATTGTTTAATTTACAGGGAATATATAACAATTTTCTTCTAAGTGCATGGCTACTCTAAATTCACGGAATTCTATGTAATCAAATCCATAAATGGATATGCAATCATCTATTCATTTTACAATTAATTTTATCATTTAGGCATCTATTAAGATCAAATGTGATAAAAATAATAGGGTGATGGATTTAGATCAAGGAAGACCTAGCTTCAAGATGTTTCTGATACTTGTCATGCTACCCTTGGGAATTCGAATAATCTTTCAATTCTCTGAATTACTCAGAGAACATGCCAACTGGCATTAGCAAAAGGCATCTCCTTATCTGGGAATTCTCCAATTCAATGAAATCACCTGTCCAATCTCTGTCTGTTGTTAGTTAGTATAAAAAATTAATTTTGAATTTTTGATTTCAAATTTAATATTCTTGGATAAAAACAAGTATTTTGCCTATTGAAAAAAAAGTTATTGGAATAAAAGATCTAGAAAAAATATTTCATTTCATTTTAAGTGCTCTTCTGTATTTTGAAAATATAGGATACCCTCAGCTTTCATATTTTCAAAATAATAAAAACCTAATAGATTTTATGTAATGGTTAGTTTCCTTTTTTGCAAAAAGGAATGTTACAAAGAAAGAAAAAGAAATAGTTTTATGTGCTTAAAAAGAGATATAAAATATATATACCTAGTTCTATGTATAAAATGAACTTTTAAATTTTTATTGCATAGTTATCAGAAGTCTGTCATTCAATTTAAGTTACTTTTTGTATTTTCTATATATGTTAATTATACAGTAAAATCAAGAAAGAGCAATATTATTTAAAACCTAGCATTAGATGATTCTTTAATCCTATTTTAAGTGGGGAATTATTTTAGCATATTACTACAAATAAAGGAGAATAATCCAAAATTATCAATATTGTTAAAAATTATATTCTAGATACAACTGTTAGCTGTGATTTTTTTTGATCATCAGTGCACATTTCTGCAGTCTCATTTTACAATTTCAATAGCATCCTTACAACTTTCTAGTGCATTAAAATGCTCCATTTATTATGTCTTTTGTTTTCCATCTTTTAACTGCTGTAAAATTCTTAGTATAGCTTATAAATACATTTAAAAAAATCTTATAGCAGCTCATCTCTAGTGTTGTGAAGAATATCACTAGTCTCTGTGTTGCTAGGTTAGCTGAAATCACCATAGTATTCTTAAGTCCTTGTTTCTTTTGTTTCTTTTACACAGAACTATCACTGGTTTAAAAAGTTTTAGAAACTAAAAGTGACAGATTTTTGAGCATAATGCAAAATTATCCATAATATAAGATAGATTTTCATATTAGAAATAAAAAAACCAAAGTTCTGGGAACATTTTCAGCAAGAGATTAACTCAAATATAGTTCTATTATTGCAAGAGAAAATGTATATATTTTAAAAGTATATTCAATGATCCACATCACTATTGATTAGAGAAATGCAAAAGAAGACAACTCTGAGGTATCACTTTGCACCTTTCAGAATGGCTAAGATGCCAAGACAAAATAATGATAAATGTCAGAGGAGATGTGGGGAAACTGGAATATTTAATACATTGTTGATGGAGTTGTGAACTATTCACAATGTCAGCTATTCTGGAGAGCAATTTGGAATTGTGCCCAAAGAAGTATCAAATTGTGTATATCCTTTGATCCAGCAGTTCCATTACTGGGTCTGTATCCCAAGGAAATCATAAAGGGGGGGAAAGGATCCACATGTGTAAAAATGTTTACAACAACTCTTTTTGTGGTAGCAAAGATTTGGAAAAATGAGTAAATATCCATCAATTGGGGAATAGCTGAATAAGTTGTGATACATGAAGTTAATAGAATATTATTATTCTTTAAAAACTGATGAACAAGATGATTATAGAAAGGACTGAAGAGACTTACATGAACTGATATTAAGTGAAATGAGTAGAATCAGGAGAACATTGTACATAGCAACAAGATTATGAAATGATCAATTGTGATGGACTTGGCTCTTTCCAACAATGAGGTGATTCAAGGCAATTCCAATAGACTTGTTATGGAAAGAGCCATCTGCATTTAAAGAGAGAACTATGGGGAATGAATGTGGATCACAACATAGCATTTTCACCTTTGTTGTTGTTGTTGTTTGCTTACTTGTTGCTTTTTCATTTTTTTCTCCTTTTGATCTCATTTTTCTTGTGCAGCATGATAAATGTGGAAATATGTTTAGGAGGAAAAAAAAGAAAGAAGGGATGAGGGAAAACAAAGTAAAAAAGAAGAAAACAAGGGAGGGATGCATGGTTTGGGAAATTAAGTAATAGCAAAGCAAGTTAAGGAGCAGAATTAAAGCAAAAGTTTAGAACACATAGGAAAGATATGTGTAGGTGTATATGTGTGAGGGGGTAAGAAGAGGTGTGTGTGTGTATGTGTGTGTGTATCGATCTATATATATGTGTGTATGTTATGTATATATATGTATACATAAATATGTCATTTCTTAACTATATTTTATCTGGACAAGGAGGGATGAATGGGTGGAAAATAAATAATATAAAACATTACATAAAATTATATAAAATAAGATAATAAAAATAATAATTTTTTTAAGTGCTCAACAGAGAACAGAAGAAAAATCTACAGGAAAATAAAGAAAAGATGGACACTTTTTTTTTCTGAGGCAATGGGGGTTAAGTTAGTTGCGCAGGGTCACACAGCTAGGAAATGTTAAGTGTCTGAGACTAGATTTAAACTCAGGTCCTCTGGACTTAAGGGCTGGTGCTCTATCCACTGTGCCACTTAGCTGTCCCAAGATGGACACTCTTGAATACAATTTCTTCTACTATTATATATGCTTTCTTGAAGTGGTAATTGATTGTTGTATATTTTGAATCTTTCCTAATATTTTGCTATGTACATGATAATGCTGTTTTATTTTGTTTTCCTTTTCTTTTTAAAAATTCTTTCTCTAATAAAATAAAATTTTTGAACTGTGTGGATCTGCACACATATATTGTATCTAAGATATACTTTAACATGTTTAACATGTATGAGACTGCTTGATATCTAGGGGAGGGGGTAGAGGGAGGGAAGGGAAAAGTTGGAACAGAATGAGTGCAAGGGACATTGTTGTAAAAATTACCCATGTATATGTTCTGTCAATAAAAAGCTATAATTACACACACACACACACACACACACACACACACACACGTATAAATAAAATAAAATTTTTTAAAAAGTATATTCAAAAATTTTTGCTAGGACTTGCAAATTTTTTTTATAATTATATATATTAAATAAGTAATGTTTGGAAAACATTTTTGAATATAGAATTGAATGTTTTTCAAAAGAGTGGTCATAAAAATTATATTAATCCTTGCAATTAATTTGATCCATAAATTGCAAATGATACTGAATAATCATACAATCTTAAATATATAATCTTAGAGTTTATATATATATATGTTTATATATATATATTATTTTGAACTTAAGAAATAAGACAACCATTTCCATAATATAGTAGAATAAAAACAAGGATGCCTACTGTCACCCATATTATTCATTATTTTATTGTGAATCTTAGCAATTGAAATGAGAAGAAAATGAAATTGAATTCAGAATAGAAAATGTGGTAATAAAACTATCACTTTTTGTAAATGATATGATGCCATACTTGGGAAATCCCAAAAATTCAGCTAAAAAGTTCGTTGAAATAATAATTTTAGCATAGTAGTAGGACATAGTTAATCCACATAAATCATTCATATTCCTTAATGTCATGAACAATATTCTTCAAGAAGAAATTATAAGGAAAAAAAATCTTAAAGCTTATAAAGTAAAACTATATCCCACTAATTTAGTACAACTCCAACTCTTCTAAAGAATCTCTGAAGCATAGTTAACTAATTTCTGCTTTAACACTTCCAGTGAAAAGCTTAATTACTTCATAAGACTTTTCATTGCCATTTTAGACAGCTCTAATTATTACAAATCTCCCCCCCACCCTTATACTGAACCATAACTTGATTCCTTGTGACTTTCATCCACTTCTATTCTCTAGATCTATGTAATATAACTGTTTTCTGTCAACATCACAAATATTTCTATATTAGAATATGATATGTTCTTCACTAGTCTTCTTTTCTTTTACTGACATTCTTTTAGGGAACCCTTTATTTCTAGTTTAGTCCTTACAGTTTAGGGAATGAAGAGAAAATATGATCTCTTTTCTAGAGGTTAATGACATTGTCTTTGGATCAGTGATGGCCAGGTTTTTTTTTTTTTTTTTTTTCTTTTTCAAAAGATTTCCTTGTTTCCTACCCATGAAGTTAAAACAGAATATACAAATCAAACAAATTAGCTGAATAAGTGCCCATTGTCAGTAAATGAATGAACCAAAATTTGTTGGGGCTGAAGCACAATGTATAAATAATCCAGCATGTGGATATTCAAGGGTTGATTGTATTTAGCACAATCATATAACTTGTATCTAGAAATAGTGGCAGCACTCCAGTTAGAGAATAATGACATTCAAGACAACATTGTTCTCTAGCAATGTCTAATGGGTATTATGAAATCTTACTTCAATAAAGCTATATTTATCTGCTTACATTTTCAAAGACATACATTTTCTGTTCTTCTCAATTTAAGTTTTGGGTCTTTTTAAGTTCCAAAGAGTGAATTGAAAATCAACACATTAAGAAAAAATGTCAGAAAGATGGCAACCTTTGATTTAGGAATGTCACAAAGTAATAGTCTACTTTTGTTCTTGTGTTATTTTTTGTTTGTCAATTAATATTGGATACAATTGTGGCCATCTTGTGTATTAAGTATTTATAATCAGTCATTCATCAAATTCATCCAACAATTAAATTCAAAAAATATTTATAAAACACATACTATATAAAAATGCTCTACTAGACAGTGGGGATACAGAGGACCATGAAACTTTCTGGAGAGTAAAGGGAAATAACAGAAGTCAAACTAGAGAGGTAGGGAGGGAGAGAATTTTAAATGCCAAACATTTTATTATTATTCTTTTGAGAATGGTTAAGAAAATAATGTTGAATTTATTATTTTTTTTCCTGAGACAATTGAGGTTAAGTGATATGCCCAGCATCATACAGCTAGGAAGTATTAAGTTTCTGAGGTCGGATTTGAACTCAGGTCCTCCTGACTTCAGGGCTAGTACTCTATCCACTGTGCTCTATCCAAAAACAAAAACAAACAAACAAACAAAAAACTTTTTTGGAAGGGAAAAGGAAGGTCGAATTTGGAATTACACAACTTTTTTTGGGGGTAGATGAGACTAGGGAAAAAAAAGATTTTTTCATCTTTTGTTTATTTTCTTCTACTAAGGAGTATATATTCTTTAGACTGGGAAGAAAAAGAAAAAGAAAAAACCTAGTTAACAAGGCAAGATAAGTAATTAGAGAGAACTTAGGCAATACCTAAATGATATCAGGTTACCAGGTCTGAACAAACTACATACAACAACTCACTTGAATCACTTGATTTTTGAAAAGTCATACAGAAGAATGGAAGAAACAGAACCAAGAGATTGTTGTATTCAATAGCAGTAATGTTGTTTTAAGAACAACTTTGAGTAAATTATTTTGACTATTATAAATATCCAAATTAACCACAAAACTCATATGAAGCAAAGTATTCTTTATATTCAGAGGAAAAAAAAACTGATAAATAGAAATATGTATTCTTTTTTTTTATTTTTTCTATTATTGCTTCTCTTCTACCCTTAATATCTAAACTGTTTTCAAGATGTGTCTATTTCACATTTCTAATATCTCTCAAATATTCCCTCTTCTTTCCTCTGATATTGCCATCACTCTAGTGCAGGCTCTTATCATTTTATACTTGTATTATTGCTATCACCTGCTGGTGGATCTGCCTACCTCAAGTGCCTCCCCACTCCAGCCTCTTTTCCATTCAAGCAATAAAGTGATATTTCTAAAATGCAAGTTTTATCATGACACACAATCCCATTCTCCAATTTACCTAACAATAAATTCCAGATTCTTCCTATGGCCTCAGGGAGTAAATACAAAGTGCTCTCTTTGGCATTCAAAGATCTAGTTCCCTCTTACCTTTCTAGTCTACTTAAATCAGAATTTAGCAAAGATCTTCATCATAAGCATATCCTTTCTAGGGCAAATATAATCTAGAGGAAATAACCTTTATAGAGGAAAAATGGCATTTCCCAGATGTGAAGGGGGGAACTTAAGAGGGAGAGGGGATCAAGGAGAGTAGAAGTGCCAGGAAGCTCAAAGATACAGGAATCAGATAGCAGATTAAATGCACCTGGCAGACCAGTTCCCAGACCTGTCTAAAGATATGCTAATTAATGTCTCAGAAGATTGTTTGAACATACCTAGAAGTTGGGGGTTGAACAATGGGGTTGCTGAAGACTTCCTTCCTAGATTGTCTGGGAATTATCTGATAACAGCTTCTTCCATACAGGGAAAGTCACATCACTAAGGTAGACAGAAGAATGATTTTTTTTTAATTAACTTTTTTTATTATTATTTAATTACTATTGCCCTGAGGGAAACAATGCCAGCAACTTTAAAATATATGCCTATGGTCTTTAAAATTTTTTCACTTATTAAGTGTCAATACTTCTTACAAGGACAGATTGCTTGAAATATTCTGCTTAAAAGAATCTGAACATTATTATTAAATATTTCTAGCCATATTCATTCAAACTGGCAGATAATTACATTTATTAATAACCTCTTCTATTTATATCCAAGAAATATGAATGAAATGGTTCCTATATTATTATAAAATTTTAAAAAATGTTAACTCTGGAAGAAATCTTTAGATTTAGAAATCATCTTAGCCAAGCCCCTTAATTTTTAGAAGGGCTTCAAATCAGCAGGAGATTGTGTCATTTTCCCCATCTATAACATGGAAATTGTTGAACTAATTCAACTCTAGCTTTACTTTGGGTTACAAATCTATGGGTATTCAACAAATTAGTAATATAGCTATTACTGGAATTAATGCATTCTTACTCTCTTTATACTGTTCTTTCCTACTGTATCACATGGCCTCTTGCATTTTACATTAATTTGACATTTGGATATGAGCAATATATCTATTGTTTCTTTCTGATCAACTATAAAGGGCAATACTTATTTTTAAAGGCTTTTTTCTTTATCAACTTTCTGTAGTTCTTTAAAGTTATAAAGTTTCTCCACACCCATTTTCTCTTTTGAACTTTAGCACAACTCTAGAAGGTAGAGAATATGAGGATTATTAGATTCATTTCAACAAAAGTGATATTGGTGCAAGGATATATAGCAAGTTATGTAAAAAAGCAGCAACCTAATAATTTTCTGATTTCTATCGAGCTTCTCCTCTCTATCTCTCTCTCCCCCCTACCCCAAACTCCAGCATATTGCTAAAGAATAGAAAACACTATATTCACCAATGAATAATATCTTGGAGATTCACTATGACTATATCTTGAAATGCAGGACAGGTTGAGCTTTTTATTTATGGAAGGACCTCTCAGGGATAGCAAGAACTATTCCCTCATATATAACAGCAAGTGTTTTTTTATATGTGACTGAAATGGAGGCAGAATAGTGATCTCTAGCCTCTTCTCCCCCACTCTTCTCCAAAGGAGACTATAATCTCTGTCAGGAAGGGAAGCAACAGAGCAGGGGCCAAATGTTCCTTTTTTTCTCTTAAAATAGAGGGGTTACCAGGCTAAAATTATGTCAATCTATTCCTTTAAACATTATTAGTCTAAAGAACATGAGTTTCAGCTTCAGGCTAATTCCTGATCACTCTTTCAGTGCTGGGGAGGAGGGAAGGGGGAGACAAGGACTCCAAGGTTTATATCTCAAGCTTAACACCTTTGCTAGAAATCAGAAAAGATATATATACACCAGACAATATCAAGTAAAGGGGATCTCCTATTAGGAGTTATAATGTCAGGACTAGCTCTCTAGAATTCCTCGGGATCAGGCAAAGTCCTTGGTCTTAGGGTGGAGAAGTGAAGGAAACAGCAGAGTCGCCATGTAATTGGTCAAAGATGGAGCCTGGAGCCTGAAGTCTTCTGTGGCTGAGAGCTGCTGCTAAGAGCTGTGGCCGAGGGATAGCCCTCTGTTTCTGGGACTCCCCTTAAATACCCCAGCACGATTACCACACTCTACTAGACATGCACAGCTGTAGAACATCACATCACCATATTACTTTAAATCTGTACCAATTAGATTGACCACATCATTACATTGCATTAATTATGTGCTTAGAGAACCACCATTTCACACCCAGTAGGTACTTAAGTACAAGCACCCTGCTATCTTAGATTCAAGTAGATTTCTTAGATGCTTTGGATGTAGGAACTTTGGTTTTTGTATCTTGTTCTGAGTATATGTTTTGATGTTCCTTGTCACCATGGGTCAGGATCTTTTTCTGTTGTTCTTATTTTCCCAGTTTATTACTCACCCTTTAACATTTTCTTAAAGTAGTTCTTTGTTTTCAGGATGAAGGATGCATTGTCCCAAGCTTTAGGGGTTTTGTGCAGCTGCTCTCAGAGATTTTTATAGAGATCTCTGAGCCACCACTGCCACTCAGATCACAGTATGGGTAAAACAACAGAGTTTGGCTACAGTGCTGGCAAAGAGCCCCTTGTAATCTCCTTCTCACCAAATTGTTCAGCCCCTTGATGTATGGGTTCTGGAATCTACCATTGCCATTGTTCTCATCACTGTTGATTCAGTGACTCCCAAATGTCACTCCTGGTTTGTTATGGCTCCCCTAACACCCTAATTTGATAAACTTTTCCTGACAACTTTCAAGGCTGTTCTTAACATCTGTGGGCTAAGAGGTATGGATTGCTCCCTCTGCTGCCACTGATTCAGAGGTTCCAAGGTCTACTCCTGGTTTGCCGTGGGCTGGGGATCTGCTGGTGTGACTGAGCTCCAGTCCTACCTTGGTACAATAGAATCTTTTCTGCTTACCTTCTAAGGTGTCTTTGGCTGCACAATTGCTTTTTTGTGGTTCTTTTTATGGGTTCTCATGCTCTAAAATTTGCTTAGCATAATTATTTAAAGGTATTTGGAAGAGTTTGGGGGTGAACTCAGGAGAGTCTCTGCCTTCACTCCAGCATCTTGGCTCATTCTTTTCCTATTCTAACATTTTGCAATTTTTATAGAATCTTGAAACTAGTCCCTTCTCAATGTATTGCTATAACTAAACATTAAAGATAATATTTATATTTTTATATAATGATGCATTTATGCATTCTGAGAAAATATGGAAATAGCTTTATGTGAGTCATCAAGTGATCTGTTTTAAAATTGATTCTCATCACAGAATCACAGCACCAGAGCAGGAATATGTTTTATAGACCATTTATTAAATAGTTGAGGTGCTGAAGCCCAGAGAGGGTAAGACTTGCTCAGGGTTATCTAGTAATAAGCATCTGAGGTCCGATTTAGTTGCTCTGACCTAAAAGTAAGTTCTTTCTTTCTATGGATCTGAGGTCAATTCTTATCTCTGTGTAATGTTCTAGCTAGCTTTCTGGAGGGCCTTCAGACCAGCCTTCGTCTCAGCAGAATATTCACCACGAGAATAGTCAGGAATAATGTCCAAATTCTTTATTATCTCCTTCAGTCTGTCTCGTTTGTCTGGGGCTCAGCTTTGCTTTCCAGAGGCCCTCCAGAATGGGTCATGGTTTCAGTGGAGGAATGCAGGAGGCAGGAGAGCTACTATGAGACTGATAAAAGATGGAATCTCTGTGGCTGACTTTGTCCTTAGTTTAAATACTTTATTACAATTACATCAACTGTAGAACTATTACATCACCCTGCTAAGTATATGTAAACTAGATAACCCTTACCTTATCAATTCCACTGAATTAACACCTTATTATAAGTTTAAATCAATCATACTGAACTAGAAAACTCACATGCTAAATTAGATAATCATTGTCTTATCAATTCCACTGAGTTAACACCTTGTTGTAGGATTAAATCAATCATACAGAGCCTAAAATATATTTCTCCAGAGTTCCTGACCTTTACATCCCTGGCTATAAAGACTTGGTGTCCACTTGTGAGTGATGTTGCTGGTCCTGATTACTAGGAAAAATGAACTCCCTGAAGTGATCACACTTTTTGAATACATTCTGTACATTTCAATTGATTTGAAACCAATGACCATATTATACATAAGTATTATGTTGAATAGTATGAATTAAAATAGATGTCACTTCTTCAAATGATTCATTATTAATACTAATCAGGTTCCAGCTATACAGGTATTTTGATTGAACTAGATAACATCTTGGCTGAGATTATGGAATTTATCTTGTAGTTTCCTTCAATAATAAAAACATAGTCATAGTTAATATTGATTAATTTCTGTAGTCATTCATTTTGCACATATGGACAATAAATGCTTAAGGGGAAGAATCTCAGACATTGTCACATTTTAAACCCTTTAGAAAAGAAATGTAAAGAAAAAAGGCACATTATAAAAGAAATAGATTAAATTCCCTGTGACATAATCCAACAATAGCCATCAAAACTTTAGTAAATGTATTCTGTGTGCAATGCTCAATATACACAAAGATAAAGACATAGTTCCTATCCTCAAGTATCTTTCAATATAGTTGAAAATAGGGAATAAGAAATACATTTATAATTTGCTTTTTCTTCTTAACTGCAAAGCCCCTGCTTTTGTAGAATTTTTCTATTACAATTATGATGCTTTGGGAATTCTTACCCAGTGACTCAGGGTATAAACCTCTGCTAAAAAGTTGTCCCACATTGAAATTGATAGCAACGACCACTGGGCTTATAGTCCAAAGAGATACTAAAGAAGGGAAAGGGACCTGTATGTGCCAAAATGTTTGTGGCAGCCCTGTTTGTAGTGGCTAGAAACTGGAAAACGAATGGATGCCCATCAATTGGAGAATGGTTGGATAAATTGTGGTATATGAATGTTATGGAATATTATTGTTCTGTGAGAAATGACCAGCAGGATGAATACAGAGAGGCTTGGAGAGACTTACATGAACTGATGCTAAGTGAAATGAGCAGAACCAGGAGATCATTATATACCTCAACAATGATACTGTTTGAGGATGTATTCTGAAGGAAGTGGATTTCTTCGACAAAGAGATCTAAGTCAGTTTCAATTGATCAGTGATGGACAGAAGCAGCTACACCCAAAGAAAGAATACTGGGAAATGAATGTACATTGTTTGTAATTTTGTTTTTCTTCCTGGGTTATTTTTACCTTCTGAATCCAGTTCTTCCTGTGCAACAAGAGAACTGTTCGATTCTGCACACATATATTGTATCTAGGATATACTGTGATATATTTAACATGTATAGGACTGCTTGCTATCTGGGGGAGGGGTTGGAGGGAGGGAGGGGAAAAGTTGGAACAGAAGTGAGTGCAAGGGATAATGTTGTAAAAAATTACCCAGGCATGCGTTCTGTCAATAACAAGTTATAATTATGAAAAAAAATAAATAAAAAAATTGATAGCAACAGATGGGGCAAACAGTAGTAATGTGTAATAAAGCCTCCTTCCAATACTATTGAGTGATTTCAATAATTTTAAGATGATAATTTTAATAATTCCAGTATGAGTGCCAATGTAATATGTTGAAATTAATGCTAGCAAATGATTAGTGTTTAAATGTGTTTAAATCATTTGAACGTCAAGACAACACTGTCAAATAGGTAATATAGTTACAATTATTATCATTTTACATATGATGAAATGGATTCATAAAGATTTGCTAACTTTCCTGTGTCACATAATTAGTAATTGTTAAAGTTGGAAACAAACACAGTTCTCTCAGGCCTCCAAGTTTAGTTCATGTTCACACATACCAAGCAGAGATGAAATGGAGCTTGGGTGGTGAGTGTAGGTTTGAGGTAGAATGTTTTCTTGGAATAAGATAATTGACATTTTAATCCATAATAGTGTCTGCACTCATGGGGCTCAAAGACTTTTTTTTTAATAGCAAAGGCCCTGAACTCCTTTTTTTTTTTTTTTTTTTTTTTTTTTTTTAAATTCCAACTGCTTGTGGATATGGCCAAAATACCCTACTCTGCTTCTGTTTCTTGCCTAGGGGTGTTGTAGGGCTGGAACTACATTGTGACACCTAACCTAGTTACTAATTTGCAGCCTGGGAATATCTAGTCCCAGATGTCAAATGACTATTATTGCCTAAATGGGTTTTATATAGGGCAAATCCTCAAATGTTAAAGAAGCAATATTTAATTCCATCTTACAAGGAGGTTTCTAGTGGAATGCCCAAGATTGACTCTGTAATAATGCATATTTTATCATGACTTGGATAAAGTCATAAATGCCATGGTTTTCAAACCTGAAGATGATATAAAATGGGTAGGTGAAACTAATATATGGTAAGACAAGAAATCTTCATAAATAAGAATACAGGGCCAAGTCAAATAAGACAAACGTTAATTTAGATAAATATGATATAGTTATATTAAAAATAAAGCACATCAATTCAAAAATGGAGAAAAATATTTACATGGGAATTTTCCTTCTTTCTTTTAAAAAAATGCTTTGTAGGTTATGGTAGGACGCAGACTCAATTAGTCAGTAAAAAAGTCATTAATTAAATGTTTGCTATAAGCTGTACTAAGTGCTATAAATACAAAGAAAATTCCTTCTTTTGAAGAAATTCCAATAATACAGAAGAATCTATTATAGTGATAAATGGCCTTAGGATCAGAAATACTGAAAGGTCTCTTAAAAGATAAGAATCTGAGGCATATGAATGTGAAAAATCAAGTGAGTAAAGGTTTGAAATTAATATATAATGAGACATTATAATATAGCATACTAGTCCTCAGGGTAGTCTAAAAGTATCACTATGAGGAGGACATTAAACTAGACTGTGTTTGACAGAGGTCATTGCAATAATAATTGCCCAGTCTAAGCTTTGGTAATTTGGGATTTGAAACTGAATTTTTTTATTATAGCTTTTAATTGACAAAATATATGCATGGGTAATTTTTCAACATTGGCCTTTGAAAAACTTCTAGTTCAACTTTCCCCTTCCTTCCCTCCATCCCTTACCCTAGATGGCAGGTAGTCCCACACATATATATCTTAAATACAATATATGTATACACATTTATACAGTTATCTTGCTGCACAAGAAAAATCGGATTTAGAAAGAAGGTAAAAATAACCTGCAGAGAAAAACAAAAATGCAAGCAAACAATAACAGAAAGAGTAGAAATGCTGTGTTGTGATCCACACTCATTTCTTAGTGTTCTTTCTCTGGGTGTAGTTGGTTCTGTTCATTACTGATCAATTGAAACTGATTTGGATCCTCTCATTGTTGAAGATAGGCACTTCCATCAGAATTGATCCTCATATAGTATTGTTGAAGTGTATAATGATTTGGTTCTGCTCATTTCATTTAGCATCAGTTCATGTCAGTCTCTCCAAGCCTCTCTGTATTCATCCTGCTAGTCATTTCTCACAGAACAATAATATTCCATAACATTCATATACCATAATTTACTCAGCCACTAATTGATGGGCATCCATTTAATTTCCATGAAACTGAAATTTTAAATAGTCAAGTACCATTCATTTGGACCAATTGGAAGTAATCTAAAACTTGGAGTAAACTCCAAATTATGGAAATTTTAAAATAATGTATAGTTTGTTATTTTATGGTGTTTCTAGTTATAAAAAATGGATAGTAAACCCTAACAAAGATCTTTTCTGGTAAAAATTTAGATTTTTGGAAATTGCTACTTATGATTTGTTTTGAGTGGTTCCTGCTAAACTGGTTGATAAATAAAATATCTGCCCTTTCCCTTCATTAATCTTGTTTAAATGGTGAGTGTTATTTGTAAACTATGTTATATCATTTAATAAGCTAACCATCTAATTGAGATTAAATTACCCTGGTGCTCAATATAATGGATTAAATTCAGTATTAATAAAGTTTAGCTATAATATATTGAATATAGCACTCTCCTCAAAGAGCATTATTCAACTCTTATCTCTGTTGCTTAATATAAACAAGTATTTGAAGTTGGATGGATGTCTATATATCTGTAAGTTTTAGAAGAAAAACTGGTCTAAATTAATAGATCAAGCTTTCTCACTAGGAGTTTCCTCATTTATAGTCTCATATATTCATAAAATCAAAGCTACAGCAATAAAATCATCATCCCTGAATAAAAACTTAAGTAGAAAGGTTTATAGAAAAGAAAAAAAAGAAAGAAAGAAAATGCTCTTACTTTCACTCATGTAGATATACAGAATTTTCAATTATCTAAAAAAAGCCACAAACCTGGAATTAACACAAGAATTCATTGAATTGGAGAATTGAAAAAAAAGGTCCAAATTCATTAATATTTAAGAATATTTTATGACTGGTCAATTTCCTGGCATTTAGAAATGGGAGTTCTCACAAGGTGGCAATTTGTAAAACAAATGTCCCATGTCCTATGTCCTATGTCCCTAACACCAAGTTGGATAAGAAACAGCAGGAAATGGAGAAATAGGAAATAAAAACAATGAGAATTGGAGAAGGCAAAGAGTGGTAGATAACAAAGGGAAGAGTTTATCAATGAGAGTAGAAAATGAAACACTAACTAATAATGAATAAAAAAAAAAAAAAGCACCAAAGACATCAATGTACCACAATGTAGTTAAGTAACCCTATTCCAAAACACACTCAAGTGATGCAAAGTCATATGAGAAACTTTCTCTTTTTCTCTCTGTTTCTTTCTTTTATTCTCCCTTACTCCCTCCATCCTTCTTTCTTTCTTCTCTCCTCCCTCTCTGTCTCTCTGAATATGTCTCTCTCTCTCTTTCTTTGTGTCTTTCCCTGAATTTGATTTAATAATTTATTTTTCTCCAGTTACATGTAAAACATTTTTTGTGGTTGTTTTTAAAACTGTGAGTTCTAGATTCTCTCTCTTCTTCATCCCCACCCCACCCCACATTGAGAAGATACATGTGGAAATAATGTGGAAACATTTCCATAAAAGTCGTGTCATGAAACAAAACATAGATCTCTACCCCTCTCCCAAAAAATGCAACATCTAAGAAATATAAATTTGAAAAGTATGCTTCAACCTGTACTCAGACACAACAAGTTCTTTCTTTGGGTATGGATAGCATCCTTCAAAATAGTTGTGGATCATTGTATTGTTGAGAATAGCAAAGTAATTCATAGCTAATCCCATAAAATTGCTATTAATTTATACACAGCACATTTTTCTTTGCATGAGTTCATTGAGGACTTTCCAAGTTCTTATGAGAGCATTGTACTCATTATTTCTTTTAGAACAATAGTATTCCATTATAATTATATAATACAATTTATTCAGCCATGCCCCAATTGATGGGTATTCCTTCAATTTCCAATTCTTTCATCTGAAAAAAAAGAGCTGCTATAAATATTTTTTGTGCATAAAGGTCCATTTCCTTTTTAAAAAATCTCTTTTGGGATATAAGCCTAGTTTTATAGACATTTGGGCATAGTTCCAAATTGTTCTCCAGAATGATTGGATCAGTTCATAATTTCACCAACAAGGTATTAGTGTCCTAGTTTTTCCACATTCCCTGAAGCATTTGTCATTATCTTTTCCTCTCTTCTTAGACAATCTGAGAGGTGTTTAGTGGTACCTTTGAGTTGTCTTAAATTGCATTTATTTGATCAATAGTGATTTAGAGCATCTCTTCATACAACTAAAAAATGGTTTCAATTTCTTCATCTGAAAACTGTCAGTTCATATCCTTTGACCATTTTTCAATTGGAAAATGGCTTGAAGACATACAAATTTGAGTCATTTCTCTACATATTTTAGAAATAAGGGCTTTATCAGAAACCTTGAATGTAAAAATGTTTTCCCAATTTATTGTAGGGAATATTTTAATAATGAGAATGTAATGAGTGCATGTTAAATTTAATTTTTAAATGCTTTCCATTGCTCTTTCCAGTTGATATTACCTCAGAATTTTTATGTGTACCATAAATTTTGTTCTGCATACTAGACAAATGGGGTGGCACTGCCGTTCAACTAGTATTTTTTTCACATTGTAGAATCTACAAAATTTCAATCATTTGAATTCTTAAAAATAAGTATTCTTAATAATTATCAAATCTATAAATAATGACATGTAAAACAAAAAAAAGTGTCAAGATGGATAATCAATCTTGAGAATAGAGGCAAGCATTTAATATTGTTTTCCCTTCAGTGACTTGAACATATTAGGCAGTTAATGTCTGTTGGATGGATTCGTTCAAGATTGAAGTATCTTTTCTGAATTCCTGTATAAAAAATATGTTCTAATTTTTACATAAGAATAAAATGTTCTATTTTAAATGGTATCTACATTAAGCTTTTGTTTGAAAATAATCACAAAACACCTACAAATCACTTTCTTATCTAACATATGAAATCTTCATTCTATATCAAAATATGGCTCTTGCTAACTATGCATAAATGTGTTATCATTCTTCCATTTTCAATATTAATAACAAATTAAATACTTTGTTTTCAGTTTTGTCTTTGCATACCCAGTGTCATATACAGATTATTCTTTATTGTCCTTTAAGTCTATATTTGGTCACACTAGTTGTTATTTACCTTAATTTTGATAGATTTTAAAGTATTCTGTATTGCCTATCTGCTTTTACATGATCTCAGAAGAATGCTGATGAAATTCTGGAATTAATATTAATTAACATGAAATTAATTAAATACTGCAGGTATTAATGTGAGAATATAACACTCCTGTCCATATTAAAATCACATCTGGTCAATGGAAGAGACTTGGGGACTTGGGGATCAATAGACCACCAATAATTTCAGAATTTATTAACAGCTGCATCTGTCAGTTCCATCTGTCTAACTAGCTTCTGATAATTGTCTTTTAAAATATGTCTAATATGGAACATTGACCATTCTGATTAATAATGCATAAATACTACATTGACACATATTAAACATGTTCCTTGCATTTATCTCTCATTCTTGCATTTACATCTCATTTTTTTATAATGTGAGAAAGACTAAAAATATTGATATGATACAAAATGTACTAGTTAGCTGTATAGTAAGTACTTTGAATGATAATTTTACTTATAGTCTGTTGTGTTTTTATAACCTTAGCACTTACTTTTTGTTTTAAATGGTTAGTTCTTTTAGATTAAGTAACTATCATGAAAGACTCCCTCCAGTGAATTCTCTTATAATGCAGTTTTGAAGTATTGATGTTGATATTACATTGATTCAAATTATTCCTTGGTATGTCCTTGAAGATTTTCAGCTACTTATCCCAGGTATGATCACATTCTTTAAGGAAGCTATTCTGAAATCTTTCTATTATCAGTCTTCTCAACATGCTGAAATGCAGGAACTCAACTTTAATATCTATAGTATAATGGAGTCCTAAAATATCATTATTGATTTTGATATTGATATATTTTCAACAATAGATGCTGACAGATCTTTTCCCCAAATTGAAAAGTGCTTTCAGGGAGGAATATAAAACTGAGATCATAGAATATATCAGAGAGTACAAAATTTCAAATTGTCAAGTGTATATTATAAAGCCAGAATTTACTGGCTACTCATTTCACATAAGAATGTGGAGAAGATACTGATAAACAACCATCTCATTAGACCCAAGAAAATTTAACAGCAGAACTGAATACATTTATGACATTAAAAAAAAATCCTTTATATGTTTAAAAAATTAAAAGTTTTAAAATAATTTACTCTTAGTTCATAGTTTAATAATTTTATACTAGGATTTCATGGCATATGATTTTTTTTATTATTAACAAAAGGCTTTTCTGCTTGAACACACAAATAAATATGATTTTCACTTTTGACTCTCATAGTTGTTAACAAATTATAGAAAATATAATAATAGCAGTTCATGAAATGCAATGTGTGCTAGATGGAAATGAGTAGTGAAGATGTCAAAAAGCATGATTAAATATAGCTCTCACACGTATACTACTTCATACTCTGTTACTTTAAATTATTAGACCCAAACTGATTTATTGTATTAAATAAATAGCAGCTAATGATATCAACCTCAATACATTTTTACTTTTAAAACCTCAGGGTTTTTTTCCCTTAAAAAATATGTAGGTTTTAGTGTATTCTTCCTTCTGAAATAACTTTTCAATTTATCCTGTACAGATAGGCACATATATAGATTGATAAATACATAGGTGAGAGTTAAAATACAAGGTAAATGAAAGGTAGACACACAATAGATGACAGATAAATAGAAACATAGATGACCGGTAGGTACATAAAGAGATAAATAGATGCAAAATAGGTACATAGATAATTAGGTGATAGTTACATAGATGGTTCCTTAAATCTAGTTCTTTAAAATCAATTGTTCTCCAAGAATAAAATTAATTGGATTACAAGCATGTGACAAGTAGGAAAAAATTAAGTATATCATTTGAGAATAGAATTTTCTATTGATGGTTGGCTAAACAAACAAGATTAGAGTCATAAACCAGCAGTTTCCTCTTTGCTTGTAGTTACTCATAGATTTAGAAAAAATAATAAAGGTCAAACCCAGTTGCTGTGGTAACTAGTGCTAGGACTCAGTTATAATCAATCATTTGTTTCAATTCCAATATGACATAATTATTGACATGTTTTACTTTTATATACTTTTCACATCCTAATCCAATATGATATTTTAACAGTTATTTTTTGTGGAAGTCCAGATGTTAAGTTAAATATACTGGACTTAAATATACTGGTAGAAAACCTGAGTTCAAATCTCACCTCAGATACTTACTAATTCTGTAGTTATGGGCAAAAACCTTAACTTTGAATTTTAGTTTTCCCATTATAAAACAAGATTAATATTTACATTGCATACCTGACAAGATCAATATGAAGAAAGCACTTTGCAGCTACAAAGAAATAAGTAGCAGAAAAAAGGTCAATTGTGTATGAAGAAAAAATGTGCAAACTTTCTTTCTGTGTATTAAAATAAGTTGTTTCCATTATTGATAATCATATCTCACTGACCTCATTTGGCCAAAACATTTTTTTTTCTTATGGGTTCTACCAGGTGGGAAAAAGACATCACGCATGAGTTTGTTGAATGATCTTTTGTCTGTCATGGAGCCAACATATCTGAGAACAAAGAAGCTCATCACTAGAACTATGTAATCTTTTTTTGGGGGGGGCAGAAAAATTCATGAAAATTGTTTATTAAGTCAAAGATGAAGTACAAAAAGGCAAGACAACTCAGATATATAATGGATAAAGTGGGTATTAAACAAACTAATCAACTAAGGACTGAATAAGAAGGAAAATAGTTTGGTCATCTTCTACATACTAATGACTGACCATCTTTTTGCTGTATTACAATACAAAATAGGAATGAAAAGAAATTCTAGGCAAAAATTTCATTAGGTTGAAAATATATATTTAACTTTAGATGCAATAGTTGGGGATTTGGGAAATTTATGTAAAAATATCAGGAACTAGTAATTCAAAAAATAGTATGTTATTAACATCATAAAATTAATTGTTAATCATATAGAGATGCTTATTTTATTACAACTATGAATGATAGCTTATATTAATCAGTGCTTCAGTGTCTTTTCTCCAAGTACATAAAATGGATTTCTTATGCTATTTCTGCTAGTGTTAAGTGGTAATAGTATTTAGCTACAGTGATAAAGTAATAAATGACTGATTGCACAAGCAATATTCTAGAATTAGTCCCATTATTTTCTGCTTACATATTTGAATATTTGGGTTGAGTTATACTCTCACAAGAAGAGTAATATAGTGAGAGAGCTGGAATTTTTCATCAAATGGTTTGGTTTCAAATCGTAACTCTTCAATTTTATACTTCTATGATATTGTACTGATTACTTAGTCTCTCTTATCTCAGTTTCATCTTTTTAAAATGAAGGTGTATGCTAGGTAATCATTGAAATCTTTCCCATACTAAATGTATAATCATCTAAACCTTTGATTCCCTGATAATTTTGTGGTTGTAAAGTATAATATATTCATTTTTCTTTATACCATGTAATGGTTGCTTATATTCTCCTTCAAGTACTTCACAAAGGATTTATCCAATGTTCTAGAAACCAGTTCTTTTAATATTAAATCCATAGCAGTATACCACACAATTGTCCATCTATTTTTGCTCCTCTTTCTGCATGTTCCAATCATGTCACTTCTAATTTTGAATTTTAGTATTTCTACTTTTCACATGTCTACTACACAGAAACTCAATACTAACACATATCTGTGCTCTCATCAATTCAGATATTTCCTCCACTGAAGCTGTTTGCAAGTCATGCATTCCTGCTCTTCTTTGGGACTTTTGAGTCTACTTCTCATATCTTATTCTTATCAGGAGCCAGTTATTTTCTATCATAAATTTCTTTGATAAGATTTTATACTCCTATTCATCCTTGGTCATAAGATATAATTTACTCATATCCTCCATGTGCTTCCCCATGGCCATTTATATTAATTTTGAATATTGTTTATACTCTTGTGTTCCATACATTCCAATCATATGACAAAGAAAGTTTAATATGATATTTAAATTATGATTTGTTTCTGGGATAAAATTGGATCATTAAAGGAGGTTTATAACTTCTTTAAATTACCTAGTCTGCTTTAATCCTCCTATTTAATTTTGAACCTAATGTTCAGTTTTTTTTTTTAATTTTTATTTTGATATCAGAATTACTAGCTCTACTTCTTTTACTTCAGCTGAAGCATAATAAATTCTGTTTCAGTCTTTTACCATTACTCTGTATGTGTCTCTCTGTGTCAGATGCATTTCTTGTAAACAGCATATTGTAGGATTGGTTTTTTAATCTATTCTGCTATTTGATTCTGTTTTATGAGAGTTCATCCCATTCACATTCACAGTTATAATTACCAGTTCTGTATTTCCCTTCATCCTAGTTTCTCCACATATGTGTATTTTTGTTCTTTCTCTCAACCCAGTCCTTAGTGGTGTGTTGTTTTGTTTGTTTGTTTGTTTTTTATCCACCTGAACTACTACCTTATCTTTTATCTTCTATTCTCCCTTCTCTTATATTATGCCCTAGTGTTTCTGTCTTCCTTTGTATTCTGCCCCTCCCTTTTCTTTCCTCTTTCTCCTCCCATTTGTTCATAGGATTAGATAAATTTCTATACCTAAGTTATTAAGTTATTCCCTCTTAGAGCCCAAACTGATGAGATGAAGCTTCAGACAATTCCCTCCATTGTAACAGGTCTTTTGCACCTCTTCATGTGAGCTGATTGTCCCATTATATCTCCCCTTTCCTCATTCCAATACAGTCCTTTTTCTACAACTTAATATCTTTATCTTTGATGTCATCACATGAAAGTTCATTCATAACCACATTATCAGCCCAGGTAATGCCCCCTCTTATCTGCCCCATTGACAGCTACAGTTCTCAAGAGTTACAGATATTGTTTTTATATCTGGGAATGTAAACAGTTTAATCTTTAAATAATATATATTTTCCCCCTGTTTACCTTTCTGTGCTTCTCTTCAGTCCTGTGTTTATAGATTAATGTAGCTCTGGTTTTGTCAATAGAAATGATTGAGTTATGGAATATTATTGTTCTGTAAGGAATGACCAGCAGGATGAATACAGAGAGGACTGGCGAGACTTACATGAACTGATGCTAAGTGAAATGAGCAGAACCAGGAGATCATTATATACCTCAACAACGATACTGTTTGAGGATGTATTCTGATGGAAGTGAATCTCTTCGGTAAAGAGAGCCTTAATTGATCAAAGATGGACAGAAGCAGCTACACCCAGAGAAAGAACACTGGGAAATGAATATAAACTGCTTGCATTTTTGTTTTTCTTCCCGGTATAAATAACCTTCTGAATTCAATTCTCCCTGTGAAACAAGAAAACTGTTTGGTTCTGCACACATATATTGTATCTAGGATATACTGTAACCTATTCAACGTGTAAAGGACTGCTTGCCATCTGGGGGAGGGGGTGGAGGGAAGGAGGGGAAAAATCGGAACAGAAGTGAATGCAAGGAATAATGCTGTAAAAAATTACCTTGGCATGCGTTCTATCAATAAAAAGTTATTAAAAAAAAAAAAAGACTCAATGCGGAAAAAAAAAAAAGGAATGATTGAAAGGCTTGTACTTCACTGAAACCCCATTACCTCCCCTGAAGGATGATGCTGAATTTCAATGGGTGGTTAATTCTTGGTTGTAATCCTATATGCTTTGCCTTTTGGAATATATTGTCCAATTCCCTCTGATTCTTTATTGTAGAACCTTCCAGATCCTGGTAAACCTGACCGTTGCTCCTTGATATTTAAGTTGTTTTTTTTTTTTGTTTGTTTGTTTGTTTGTTTGTTTGTTTTCCCTCTTGTAGCTTGGAGTATTTTTTTTTTCCTTAAGATTGTAATTCTGGAGTTCCTTGAGGTTCTCCTTGTGGGATCTTTTTTCAAGGGTGATTGATGGATTATTTCAATAAGTATTTTTTCATTTGTTTCGAGAATATTGAGGTAGTTTTCCTTAATGATCTCTTGAAGAATGTTATCCAGGCTCTTTTTTTGGCCATTGATTTCAGGTAAGCTAGTAATTTTTAAATTGTCTTTCTGGATCTATTTTCCATGTCGATTTTCCATGGAGATATTTCACATTTTCTTCTATTTTTTTTCATTCTTTTTAGTTTATTTGACTGATTCTTGCTGTCTCACACAACCATTGACTTCCATTTGCCCTGTTCTAATTTTTAACACATGGTTTTCTTCAGTTAGCTTTTCTGTTTCTTTTTGCATTTGGTTAATTCTACTTTTTAGGGAGTTGTTTTCTTCAGACAAATTTTTTTCCTTTCATTTTCCAAGCTGTTTGCTTTCTCATGCAAACCTTTCATTTCCTTCTTCATTTTTCTTCTACCTTTCTTATTTGTCTCAAATCCTTTTATGAGTATTTTCAAGAAACCTCTTTGGGCAATTCATTTCACTCTGAGAATTCTCTGGACATTTTGTCCTTGTCTGAGTTGGTGCTTTTGTCTTCACTGTCACAATAATAGTACCTTTCTATGATCAAGGTTCTTTTCTCTTTCTTGATCATTTTCTTTCCTTTTCTTTTGGTACTTCATGTTTTTGTTGTTGTTGTTGTTGTTGTTGTTGTTTTGTTTTGTTTTAATTTTTATGGTTAAGCTCTGCTCCTGGAGTAAAGAGAACACTACTCCAAACTTCCTGTGCAGCTCAAGCTTTGGCTTTGAGCACAGGGGCAAATTTGTTGGCGGGGGCAACTTTGCCTGCTCTTTTTAGGAAACAGCATGGTTTCCCAAAGTTTGCCTTCTGAGCTGGGACTAGAAGCTGTCCGACTGATTTACTCCTGTTTTGAACCAGGACTGAGGGTTGCTGTGATTTAGACCCTCTCAGTGGCTTTCCCAGAGTCTATATGATCAGAACTCAGATTTCTCACCCTTTTTACCCCATTAAGACTGATCTTTCTTGAAGATTTTCTAGTCTTGAGCTGAAGAGTGATTTCCTTCTATAAGATTGTTCAGAGGCTTATTTTCATGTGGTTTTTGAGGGAAATTGGAAGAACTTGAACAGCTTTCTGGATTTACTCTATTATCCTGGTTCTTTTCCCTTATTTTTTTATTCCATCCCTACGATAGACATAATGTTTTCCATTAAAATTTACTACTATAGATTAATTCACAGACTAATATGGATGTAGGGGTTTACATTCAATAGGTGCACCACAAGAATGATAATCCTTATTGCTCTCTATGGACATTTACTCACATATCACATTATTCTCTCCTATTCTTCTTCTATATAATTCCTGTATAATTCATAATATCAAGAGTATTAAGCCAAAAGTGTCTTGGACATGGAATATGTTGCTAAGAAAAGTTGAAGAAGACATCTCTGTGCTTAGACAATTTGTATTTTCTGGAGGCAGAGAATAGAATTGTTAATATGTTAGAAGTAGATTTAAGTAACTTGCTCAGTGATTAGTTGTCATAGAGCTCTCAAAGACAAGTTCATTTTTGAGGTCACTTCTTTTGATCTTTTATGATTTTCTAAAGCATAGGCAATCATATTTTTAATCATTCAAGTCCCTTTTCTGAATTGAAAGCTTAGAAGGTTGCAATATATATTATTGTGAAAACTGTTGTTTCTTTTTTTAATAATACTCCATGAACTTTGTTAGTTAAGTGTTTTAAAAATCAGTCTAGGAAATATTCTGCTTGAAATTATTTTCACCTAACACATAATTATTTATTTTTCTCATTTTTTTTTATAGGAAATGACCTTATTATTTTTTTAGCCTTTAAATATGATTGAAGAATTTATTTTATTTTATGAATTATCATTAGCAAATGAAATAAGAAGAAAATAAGAAGGGGAAAAGACCTAAACAAAAAAGTGACATGATCATGGCTTTTATATTCTTATGATACTTGAAAGTAAGAGAGAACCTAAATTATTGGAGGAAATCCCTGAGTTTCATTTTCTAGAAAGCTGAGTGCTAACTTTTTGGATAGTTTTAACAAATTTGACAAGTATATTTCACTGTCCCAAATGATGGCAATCATGCAAAATTTAAATAAGATGGACTTTGAATTCATGTAACCTAAAGGCAGACAAGGAACTGACATATGCATAATTATTCTGCTAAAAAGATCTAATGACTAAATTAAAGATATTAAAATGGTAATGAAAGGTAAAAGATACACTGAGGAACTCAAAGCACAATTTAAGGAAACTGGTCTATTTGAGTTGTTTTTAACAAATTGGAAAGTTTGATGAGGTAGAGGAATTAGAAAAAAAGTGAGCAAAGATCTAGGTATTAAAGTACAAGTATCTACTAGGCCTATTAGTTGTCTAGTTTAGCTGCACTTACTTAGAACAGTTAGTGATACTAGAAAAGTAACCTAGAAAAGTAAAATAATGAAAAGTTTTGCATATCAGGAAAAGAAAATTGAACCATTAAGATAATCTGAGAAATTCAAAAAAAAGGAAAATTCACAATGGCATAGTTTGGGAGGAAAACAGTAGAATCAGGAAAAAGTATAAGGTGATATTTCAGGTAGATATGATAATAAAGGCTTGAATTATATGGTGGTAGAACTAGAATAGAAAGATAATGTGAAGAACTCAATGTAAAAATGGGGGAGTATACAAGGTAATGCCAAAGAATCAGACAAAAGAAATATATCAAATACTAATATTTATGACAGAAATAGTAAATTGAAAAAGAGAATGGGGGTGGAGAATAAATTATAAGTCATGTTGTGGACATCTTAAACTAGAGGTCCTGGCACAATATCTACATGTAGATCTCTTGTAACTATTCAAGCCTATGGGACTTGGAGAAAAAAGCCAAAGCTGAATATTGAGATTTTATGCATGCTTTTTTTTTTTTTTTTAATCCATTGATACTGGCCTCCTCTCTGAACCATGAACAATTCTCCCCACCCTCTATTTGTTTCATCTTCTCTGGCTGACTCCTTTGTATGGAAAAGTATCCTTCCTCTGATCCAACTATTCACCTTCCTGACTTCTTTTAAGTTCTGACTTGTAAGGGGCCAGAACTCTGGAGAAATGTACTTGAAACAAGTATTCTTACAAGGTGTTGACTCAATTGAATTCATAAGACAATCATTATCTAGTTTAACATGTGAGTTCTCTAGTTCTATATTGTAATGGGCTGAAACTGAGCAAATGCACTTGGATAGCCAAGCACTTAAGGCTAATTACTTATTGGACAATATTCTATTAGCATATGCTTGGAAAATGGCCCACCCCACTATTCTGTGCTGGGCTTGATCTATTGGTGTATACAGAAAATTGTAGGAGTGATTAGAGGGTGGAGTAAGACAAGCCAGAGTGACTTCTGGCTGGGGGAGGAAGGGCAGAAAGGTGGAGAATCCTGTGTCCATTCCTCTCATTTTGACAAAGAATAAAGATCAAGGACTTTTGCTGATCCTGACTCCGGCTGATTCTAAAGTATCCAGGATGCTAACTTAGTCTTCACACAGTATGATGGACTTAATCCTACAACAAGGTGTTAATCCAGTGGAACTGATAAGGCAATGATTATCTAGTTTACATATACTTAGTACTTAGCATGGTGATGTAATAGTTCTACAGATGATGTAATTATAACAGAATATTTAAATTGAGGACAAAATCAGCCAACAGATTCCATCCTTGATCAGCCTCTTGGTGGCTCTCCTGCCTCCTGCACTTTGAGAGAGAAGACTTGACCACCATCCTTGTGACTCTCCTGCCTCCTGCATTCCTCCACTGAAACCAAGACCCATTCCTGCAGACCTCCAGAAAGCCATCCCAACCCCAGGGAGACAGATTGTGAAGGAAATAATAAAGGCTTTGGACTTAGAGTATCTCTGACTGTTCTTGTGGTGATTATTCTGCTGAGACCAAGGCTGGTCTGAAAGCCCTCCAGAAAGCTAACATGAAAATTACTCTGGCTAAAATATCACTTTCTACAGGAAACCTTCCCTAATATTTCATAATTCCAGGGCCTTTTTTTTTTAACTTATTTCCTATTGTTACTGTATATATCTTGCTTTGTATATATTTGTATGGCTTGCATGTTGTCTCCTCATTCAATTGTAAAGTCATTGAGGATAGGGCTTTTTTGTTTTCATGTTTTGGAAAGGAGGAAAGAAAGAAAAAGGAAAAAAAAGAATGACAGAAACATTATATATTTAAGCATCTACTATGTGACAGGCACCATGCTAGACATTTTTAAAATATTGACTCATTTGATCCTTAGAATAAAATTGGGAGGTAGATACTAATATTATCCCCATTTCATAGTTGCACAAACTGAAGCAGACTGTGGTTAATACCATGGCCTATATACCCAGTAGACATCTGAAGCTGAATTTGAACTCATCTCTTCTAATTGGCACCCTACAAATTTACTCAATAGTCCACTCAAAGCTCTAAAATTTGAAGTCTTGGAGATCAATTATATCTTTTATCTAACTTCTTCTTTGGCTCAGAAGATCACAAATTTAGAATTAGATAAAAGGTCATATAGTTCATTCTCTATATTTTATACATGAGACAACTAAAGGCCAAAGAAATTGTCCAGCATCATGCAGGTCAAAAGTAGAAGGATCAGCATCAAGGCCATGTCCTCTGCCTCTAAAATCCAATTCCCATTGCATCATCTTGCCCCAATGGCATTGCTTTATCTGTTTGATCTCTTTCTCTCTTTCATTTCTACTGTTAAAAACGAAGTCTTCAAAACAATATTTTTTTCATGTTTTAATTTTAAGAAATTTGTTTTCTGACAATTTAATTTTTTAAATTACTGATATTACAGAACTAAAATCAAATTTATTAATATTCTATATTTCATTGTCAAAAATGGGAAAAACCATGAGCTCCCCCCCAAAAAAAAACCCTCAAAAACTAATATCACCACCACCAACATTACCAATAACAAAATCGATCAATCAACCAAACAAACAAAAACTAACAGGGGCTTATAAATCAAAATATGGTTCTCAGTTTAACAGTTGAATAGAGAAAGGAATTAAAATGACATAATTTAAAAAAATCATGAGTGGATGATTAATTTGTGTAGAAACTGAAACTATTTAAAACCTGGAATTTCTGACTTCAAAAACTACACACGTGGATCATAGGTGATGTATGAATAGCAGAAGGGGGTTATGGGTAAGTCTGCATTGTTTTAGCTGTTCTCCATACCACCAGTTTGTGAGAAAAATCTGATATTGATTAGATTGATTAGACACTGAACCAGGCTAATGCTGACAACAGATCCAGGGATGGTAACCTGCCTATCAGTAAATCTTCCCATTGGATTGGCAATTTTGATCTGAGTTCCAGTCATCGGATGAATCTCATGATTTGGGGCAGTCATTTGGAATGATGAACTCATGAGAAGTAATCTGAGCAGATGTATCCAAACCTTTCTAATAGTCTTTCACCTCTGAATTAAATGCCACTGAATCAGGTGTTGGCATGCTTCCTGGGAAAGTGAGGCTGTCGCGTTACCAAGGCTGTGCACCTTGGTCAAATCTGGCTGTGGAATGGTATACTGCAACTTGAACTTGTACTCTAGAGGTAGTCCCTCCATAGTTGAGGCACTTAGACAGGGCGGTTTGGGGAAAGCTCACATTATCGATGCCTAGGCTATATCTGTCCTGACCAACTGCAAAGATGACTGGAGAGCTGGATAGCTAGAGCCAGTATAGGATTGTCCTGCCCTTCAGAGAGGGACTGGGAGATAGCCTCCAACATGACCAAGTAGATCTGTTAGACACACTCAATGAGAAATTGCAGGATGCCAGCAAAAGTGATGACCCACTAAATTGAGTTTGGTAGAATATCCCCTGCCACCTGAACCTCAGTCCCTATACTCTCACTTCTTTGATCTCGTATCCTCTTTTTTCAATGAGACACCACATTGGCTAACAGGGGCCATAAGCCTCAGGGTGACTGGGGTGGGGGATCTACTGGCAGCTTTAGTCATAGAGCTGCTGATAGTCTTTATCCAGTTTGTCAGTGGTTATAGGAAGGGACTTAAAAATAACATTAGTGGGTCCAGCTAGAGTAATTATTCTCTCAGGACTTTTTTCCTTCTGACATGCTGATAGGTTTACTACTCTCTTCATGTATCTTCTTGATTGCTTCTCCTTGCTTTCCAATAATGCCTCCAAGTTTGCTTTCATGGATAAATAACCAGATGGTGAGAGTGCCATATAATCCACCTTCAACCACATCAGTGGTTGTTGTGCAGTGTTCTGGGAATTTGGACTTTGTAAAATGGTCATGTCATTGATAATGAGTGAGAGTGGAGGTCAAAAACTTTGGGTATGAGGCAAGTGAAGGAGAAAGGGGGATTGGGTGAGAAAGAGAAGGGCAAGAGCCTGAGGATGGATCAGTAGGAGCAGGTGGGAAGGGTAGGGGGCATCTACAAATGTTCAGAGGAGAAGAGGGGAATGGAAAGAGCAACCCTGATTTGGGCCAAGGGCAGTTGGGAGAGAGAGCACTGTTTGTGGTGGCTCAGGCTGCTCCCTCTGCTGCTCTAGACTCTATTTAATGTTTTCATAATAGGGCAAGGGAAGGAAACAAAATTACACCAACCTCATCTGGGCTAAATGCTATAAAAATTCCTTTTTATTTGATCTTCATAATAATCCAGGGAGTTTGGTGCTATTATGATCCCCAGTTAAGGGAAGTGATGCAAACAGAGATTAAATAATTTACCCAAAGTCATACCACTAGTGAATTTCTGGAAAAAAAAAAAAAGTTTGTTCTTGGGGTATAGTGACTCCAGGGCTAGCATTCTATCCATTTATACTCCTGGTTGCCATTCCTGATTAGGGTCCTTCTCATCTTAAAATTCTGATTTTCACAAAAGATTGGAAATGGTGTCAGTTTATAAATATCTCTTGTCAGTGTATAAATATCTCTTGGCAGTTTGTAAATATCATAAGTCCAGACATACTACAAGGCAACTAGGATGAATGACCTAGGCCTCATACGTTTTTAATTAATTAATTTATTTATATTTGCTGAGGCAACTGGGGTTAAGTGACTTGCCCAAGGTCACTCAACTAGAAAGTGTTAAATGTCTGAGACTAGATTTGAACTCAGGTTCTCAAGACTTTAGGGCTAATACTCAATGTACTGCACCAACTAGCTGCCCCTAGGTTTCATATGTTAAAGGAAATAAGATGAGAAGATTCAGAAATTAATTTGTAATTGGTAAAAGTTCTATCAGTGTAATTTAGAAAGAATATCATTAATAATTAGGGAATAATGTTTTCCTAATTACTTGCCTTATATGAAAAATAATTATAATAATTTAATTCAACAATTACTTATTATGCAACTAAAATATAGAAAATAATATAGGAAGAAATAAGACAGTTTTAGTAAGGTGAAAATAAATGATCCCTATCCGACAGGAGAGTACATCAATCTCACTCACTAGGAACTAGGTTACAGTGTATATAAGTGATGGACTGGGAGATAAGAAATCAGAGTGCAAATATGTCCTCAAACATTTAATAAAGTAATTTGAATTAACATACTGATTAGTAAACTTTAAAGGGCTATATAAATGCTAAGTATCATTATTACTAGTTGTGTAAAATTGGTCAAAATAACATTTTCACTTCTCAAATTCCTTATAAATAAAATAATGACAATAGCTAGATAGTTCAATAAATAGAGTGCCAGTTCTGAAATCAGGAAGACTCATCATCTTCCTGAGTTCAAATCCTGATTCAGATACTTATTAGCTATTCGATCCTGGGCAAGTCTTCTCATCTATAAAATGAATTGGAAAAGGTAGTAATGCCAAGAAAAACTCAAATGGCAGATATTCCATTAATTTGTCATTCCCTTTTCCAAATCACTATATAGATGAGAAAACTGAGGCAAAGTGAATCTTCCTGAAATTCTCTCTCTTTATTTCTCTCTATTCTATTCCTATGATGTTGTGCACTATTTTAGTAATTCACAGAATCTAACAGATCCTTTTTTTTCCAATGCCAAGCAGAGATTTTTGTATGTATTAAATGTTTAGAAATTACTTATTGCAGAATAATTTACAAGGGAAAAAAAGCAACTTTTTGAATCTACTTTTCAGTGGTCAGAGATGATGGCTATGCAAACTGAAGATGACTTTACAGAAATTAGAGGAAACAATTTTGGTGAAATTAGAGAAAAAAAATTAATCAAATTATTTAATGTGGAAAATACATCCTAGATCAAGTTATATAAACTATTCTAAGACTTATGACAAAATGATAGAATTCAGTTGAAAATTTCATTGTTTTTAAATGATGTAAAATTATTTTAAACAAATATTTCTCAGATGAAATTTGATCTATTTTATTCTTTTCCCCTAACCTTAACTCAAGATGTATGTGTGTATATATATATATATATATATATATGTACATATATATGTATATATATATGTGTGTGTGTGTGTGTGTGTCTATAAATTCTAAAAATAATATAGATTTCTAGATGATTGGACAGGAAGAAATGTTTGAATTCTCTTCCTGAAATTATCGTATATATTTAATCTATGTACATGTTATATCTTCCCAGTAGAATAAGTGCCTCAAAAAATATTGTTTCCATTGTTCTTTGACTCCTTCATGCCTAGCACAGTCTTGCAAATATTAGACACTTATGTATTATTGAATAGAAGTTTCTAATGAAACAATATAGCTATAAAGAATTTATAAATAGTACAGTTTATTCAATCTAGGAGCAGACATAAAAGAGAAGTATCCATGCTGCCTAGAACTTCAAAATATAGTGTTAACATAGAAAATTGCCTTTGGCATTTTATATTTAGGTTTACCTTAGCCAGAAATTACATGGCTTTTTGTTCATCTTTTCTAATTCACAGTGATCTACACCATGATTTAATGTTCTGAGCACCTTACTACATATCTGGAACTCACTCATCTCCCTAATATGCAGTCTAAAATCAGTGAAGGTCTTGGGAGATTATATTGAAGGAATGACACATTTTAAAGTTTCTGGTAAAAACAAATATATTACTTGAAAAGCATTTTCTTTTCTAAGGACCATCATAACCACAGTCAGAATTTAAATTCTCTTTCTGAACTAGACTACAACTGAGCTGTGTGTCTTGCATATGATTGCTGGGTCAGTGAGCAAAACTTGCATTGTGTGTCACTTTGAAGCTAAAATAAGGTCTCCTAGGATGGACTGTCAAAAAGTCTGAAGTAGTGTAAAGTAGAAGCTTTGACTGTTTCTTTAGTTGTGCTTTGACTTGTGAGTCCTTTGGGTTATTCTTTATTAATCTGAAGAAATCACAGCTCCTGGCTATTTCACACTGTTTGAATAGTTAAAGAAGCCTCACTTTCAGTTTTCCAATACTAAGAGAGTATACTGCATTACAGAAGTGACCGCAGGCATTATTTCAAGTATCCATTGTAATATTTCTGACTTTGAAAGTGTAGAGATTGTAGACAGTACTACAGAGTTAGATTGTAGTTCTCTCTTTTGTAGCTGACAGATATAATGGAACTTCATTAGAATAGTTTCCCCATTCATTAAGTAACTGCTTTTGGAGACATGACATTATTAACATTATACTTTATTTAAAGACATATCTGTATAATGTGGAATAATCTCTTAACAGTCACGGTCAGTCAATAATCAATGATAGTCATACTATGGGTCAAAATGTATTTTCTATTTGTGTAGTGATGCATTCTACATTGCTTTCATTATAAAATGAGACTTCTAATGACAAAATTGTCAGCCTGATGGAAACCATTTAGTGTTATAATGAATTTTAACTGTATTTTGTGATCCATTTTTCACTTAGAATAAGTATATCCTGGAGAATATTTATTTGTGTGTGGAGTGTGTGTGTGTGTGTGTGTGTGTGTGTGTGTGTGTGTGTGTGTGAATGCATTTGCATATGTATGTGAGAGGAATATTTTTTATATACTTCGTCAGGAGCAGTTCTTGAATCACAGATTTCTAGCTTGGAGAAATCATAAATGCCAAGAAATAAAAGCCCCTTATCTTAGAAATTAGAAACTGAGGTATAGAGAAAGTAATTCTCCTCATGATCATGCCACGAGTAAGTGTCCAAGGCAGTACTTAAACTCAAATCTATCTGTATCCATTTTTTTGCAAGTCTGTTTTGTAAGTAGAAATTATGCTTCAGACAACATTCATCTAGTTTTATTGTTCTCATTTCAAAATCTTTTTTGTGTTTTCTTTCTTTAATGTTTGAAGGGTACTAAATAATTTTACAGTAAGAATGATTTCCTTGAAGAAAGATGTGATTTCACCTTTTTTATTAGACATGATGGCTAATGTAGATTATTGTGGAGGATGAAAGCTGTGTGACACAGTAGGTTATTCATTAGTGATTCCAGCATAAAAAGCTTGACATAAAATCATTCTAATTTAAAGATTGTTTTAAGCTTTAAGTTGACTTTAAAGAATGTATTTAATGTTTCCAATAAATTCCTGGTTCCACTGTAATATCTTCCAAGTTTGAAAGTTGAAGAAAGACTCATAGAATCCATCCTGCATAAAGTATCACTGAACATTTTCTACAATTAAACTTATTCAAGACAGCCAATGATAATCTGTTCAGAAATTCTCGAGTGTAAGATACAGTCTTCAAAACATATTTTTGGGGAAATACATAAGTTTTATTTCTTTTGTGTAATTATTTTTATATATATTTTTTATTTATGTCATTTTATATCATGCCAACAATTGATATGACAAAGGGTATTATTATTCATATAAATTGTCACAAATGAATATCAGACTTTCAGATATGCACATCTGATATATTCCCAAAAAGGATATTTCATCTGGTGATGTTTCTTACAAAACTTTTTATTCTTGATAGGTTTTTTTTTTTAATTACTCATTTTATTTTTTCTGGTTATAGAAGTACATTGAATTTTTAAATACACATTTCTTTGTGACTCATGTTGGGAGAGAAAAATCAAAATAAAAGGGAAAACTCAAAAGAGAAAATAAAACAGAAAAAAAGTAAACAAAGCATGTGTCGATTTATATTTATGCTCCATAGTTACCTTTCTAAATGCTGATGATGTTTTCTATCCAAACTTTATTGAGATTGCCTTGGATCACTGAGTGGCTGAGAAGAACCAAGTGCTGTTACTGTGTACAATGTATTCCATATTCCTCTTGTTTGACTCAGCATCAGTTCATATAAATCTTCCCATGTCTTTCTAAAATCAGCTTGTTCATCATTTTTAAATAGAACAATAATATTATATTGCTTCCATATATCATAACTTATTCAGTCATTCCCCAATTCATAGGCATGCACTCATTTTCCAATTCTTTGCCATAACAAAAAGAGCTGTTACAAACATTTTTGCACTCCTTGACAGGTTTTTGTCTAACTTAAGTGACATATTATATTTATATTCAGTAACATATATACGGACTAAATCCTCATTTTATATAAGCTCTTGGTGTCATTATAAGGAAAAAATAAGTTAAGTAAAAATGAGGAAAGTAACAAAAATGATTAAGCTGTGTGTGTGTGTGTGTGTGTGTGTGTGTGTGTGTGTGTGTGAATAGCCAGGTTTCCTTTTTGACTTTATTTTAATCAATAGATTTAGTATCTCTATATGTCTCATCATCTCCTATTTATTCAAATTTAAAATATTTCCCTAGAATAAATTTTTTCCTATCTTTGTAGAGAGTATTCTTTTAATAATAAGATATAATAAATGTTTTTATCAAAGTGTGTAAGAACCACCAATGTTTGTTCCTCAAATTTTTCATAATTTATTGTATTTTTTAAGGTTATGGTTTTCATTTTCTTCATTTTCTTTGCAGTGAATTTTCTGGTATCATTTGCACTCCTGTATTAAATTGTACTAGACTTGAAGTCCAAAAATTACGGGATTTAGTTCCATCTCTGCTGCTTGTGAGCACTTAGACAAGTCATTTATATATTCTGAGTCTCAAAGTTAATGATCCAAATAATAGGTATAAGAATATTTGTACCACCCAGTTGATTGATTTATTCTAAATATGATATGGAAATTTATGTAAAGTTTGTAAAGGGTATTTTTTTACCCATTAAAACTTAATGAATATTCATAACCACTAGATACTTTCAGCATTATATGGCAAAAGCAGTATGAATCTATCTTTTAAAAATTGTAGCATTGTTGAAAACATGGTTAGTTTTATTTTCCTATATTCTATACTATATAAATAACATATCTACTAGGTTTAATTTGTTATAGACCTAATAATATTGATTAGTTTTTTGAAACTATGTCAGCAGCAGCAGCAGCATCTTTGTGGGATATTTGGGTATTCTCAAGTGTGACAATATTAAACATTCTAGTAGTGACATTTTAGAGTCAGCTAACATAGTAATTTCATAGGGATTTTTTCATCACTGAGTTCCATTTCAGAAATTACTACCTAGGGATGATCTCCTCAAATAAACTCGTTTGTTTTTTGTTGTTGTTGTTGGTGGTGGTGGTGGTGGTGGTTTTTTTTTTTTTTTTGGCATAGTATTCCATTCATTTATGTATCACTGATATTCCATGCTTAGTAAAACATACATGAAAATTCAGTGGCTTACTTTTAGTCTCCCTATAAACACAAGGTTTTGCTATAAAAGATTCTGAGAGGGAGGTGGACAAAAATTGTGTTGTTTCATTCATTCCTTTTCTATTTTTCTTTTCTTTCTTTTTTTTAAAATTGTATCTTTATTTCCCAGGTGTTTCTCTCTCTCTCTCTCTCTCTCTCTCTCTCTCTCTCTCTCTCTCTCTCTCTCTCTCCTCTCTCTCTCTCTCTCTCTCTCTCTCTCTCTCTCTCTCTCTCTCTCTCTCCTCTCTCTCTCTCTCTCTCTCTTCTCTCTCTCTCTCTCTCTCTCACACACACACACACATACATACACACACACACAATTTTCTTAGCAAGCAAAGATTTTTTTTTAAATTACACATGAATTCATATTTCACAGTGACCTTTGTATAGGAAAACAATAGGGATTGGTATTGGGCAATTCCTGTTTGCTTTATGACTATATTAGTTTGACTCATTGAATAATGTAAAATAGTTGTTAATTTTAATCATTCATTGCAGTAGCTGATACTTTAAAATATTGAAGCCACAAAAAGAAAGATTTAAGGCACATGGCATTCTATAAGTGCTTTGGGTTATTTGAGATCTGTACCTCATGGACTAATTCACATTTCTTAGAGAAAGTCAATCTTTCAAATTGAAGTGCTTTTAAAAGTTGGAATGTCACCAGAAATTATAATCATTTTATACATTTTTTGCAATACTATAATGTGATTTGATGTTTTAATCATTTTAATTAAAATGTTATTTCAAACAAGTCAAACATTTGAATTGTTAACATGATTCTTCTGCAATACCTTTGTTATTAAACTTAGAATATACTGTTGTCACCATCATCATCATCATCTTCTTCTTCTTCTTTTTCTTCTTCCTCTTCTGCTGCTGCTGCTTCTGCTGGCTTCTTCTTATTCTTATTATTATACCGTTGCTGCTGCTGCTACTTCTGCTTCTTGTTCTGCTGCTGCTAATTCTTTTTCCTCCTTCTCCTACTCCTCCTTTTTCTCCTCTTTTTTCTCATTCTTTTTGCTATTTCAAAGATACAAATGTTCGTTTCAAAGTTGGTCTTTTAAAAGAAGCCTATGAATTTTAGAAACATCTTAGTACAATTCTGTCAATAAGTGATGTCATATATATATATACACATATATAAAGATTTACTATTCTTTACTTCATATCCATTCTAAGAATCAAAGCTATCCATTGACTATTTTCTGATTTTCAATTTTACTTAATATATTGATCATAAAGATTTTTTTCTCTCTTGTCTGGAACTTGCAGGCCTCAGATCTTATCTTATTAATTTTTAAAAAAAATATTTTTTCAGTAACACTTTCAACTTTCATTTTTATAAGATGTTGAGTTTTAAAAATTGTTCCCTCCCTCCCTCCCTTCCTCCTTCTCCTCAAAATAACAAACAATTTGATAAGAAGCAATCAAGGAAAACATTTCCATATTTGTCACTTTATGAAAGAAGAAACAGAAGAAAAGGGAAATGCTATGAAAAAGTAAAACAATAATCGTCTCTTTCTCCATTTTAGTCATGTAAACATTTAGAAATGTAATATTTCCCCCAAATAGTGTTTTGGTTTGAATCTCATAAATTTCATTATGTTGCCTCATTATTGTCATTTTCTTTGATGAAATTATTTATTGATTCTTTGATTTGTTATTTGAAGCTTTAGGATCAGATTATTTAGCTTCAAATAATTTTAATCAGTCTTTCTATAGCCCTTTATTACATGTAAATGTATTACATCATCACATGAAAAAAATTCATTAATAAAAATTTTCAGTTTTTTTTTTGTGTGTGTGTGTGTGTGTGTTTGTGTAAGTGTGATATACTGCTGAGAGAAAAAAAAAGTATATCCCTTACTATCTCCATTCATTCCCCCTGAGAAGTCTATCATATTTAATTTCTTTTTTAATCAAAGCTTTTTATTTTCAAAATAAATACATGGAAAATTTTGAACATTTACCCTTACAAAATTTTGTGTTCTAAATGTTCCCTTCCTTCTCTTCCACCTTCCCCCCCCTTCTCCTAGATAGTATCATATTTAATTTTGAAATGAATTTTAACTCCTTAACTTCTTTCTTGTTTACTCTGTGTGTGTGTGTGTGTGTGTGTGTGTGTGTGTGTGTTTGTGTGTGTATGTTTATGTATGTATGTATAATTTCTGAGAAGGGAATGTTAAGTGTTGTCACTAATCTAGTTTTTCTGACTTTTCTTCTTATAATTCACTTAACTGCTCCTCATTTGGATGCCATACCATTTGGAGCACATATATCTACTATTGGTAATATTTAATTTTCTATGGTACCTTTTTAGCAATTTATTTAATTAAATAATTTTTGCTTATACTTTAAAAACAGAATTACTATCTCTGTTTTCTTTTTCTTCTCTTTCTTTTTTAAATTTTATTTTTAAATTTATTTATGTTTAATACACATTGCTTTATAAATCATATTGGGAGAGAAAACTCAGAACAAAAGGGGAAAGCTGTGGGAAACAAAAAACAAAAACAAAAACAAAATGAACATAGCATGTGTTGATTTAATTCAATCTCCATATTTCTTTTTCTGGACAAAGATGGTGCTCCCCGTCCAAAGTCCATTGGGATTTCTTTCTATTATTGTAAGACTGAGAAGGACCAAGTCTTTCATTTTTGATCATTTTACATTCTTGCTGTTATTTTGTACAATGGATTCTTGGTTCAGATTGTTTCACTCAACATCTATTCATGTAAATCTTTCCAGGATTTTCTAAAATTAGCTTATCATCATTTTTATTGACAATTTTTAAAGAAAACTAGCCATTCTCCAATTGATGGGCATCTACTCAGTTTCCAATTCTTGGCAACTACAAAAAGAGCTGCTACATACCTTTTTGCACATATGTGTCCTTTTTCCTCCTTTATGATTTCCTCGGGGAACAGAAATGGTACTGCTGGGTCAAAGGATGTACACAGGTTTTTAGCCTTTTTGTATATAGTTCCAGATTATTCTCCAGAAGGGTTGGAGCATTTCCCAACTCCACCATTAATGCATTAGTTGCCCAGTTTTCCCACATCTCATCCAACATTTCCATTATCTTCTACTGTCATATTAGCCAATCTGAGAGATGTGAGGTGATACCTGAATTGTTTTAATTTGCATTTATCTAATCAACTATAAGTTAGAGCATTTTTTATATGATCATAGATTTTTTTTATTATCTTAATATTGTCTGTTTATATCCTTTGACCATTTATCAATTGGAGAATGGCTTGTTTTCTTAAAAAATTGTCACAATTCTTTATATATTTTGGAAATAAGACCTTTTTCAGAAACACTGGTTGGAAAGATTTTTTTCCAAGTTTTTATCCTGATGATAAGTTGCTCTAATCTTTTACTAATATTTTATTTAAAATTTTTGCATCAATATTCATTAGGAAGATTGGTCTCTAATTTTCTTTTTATACTTTAGCTCTTCCTGGCTTAGGGAGTCATACCACATTTGTGTCATAGAAGGAATTTGGCTGGACTTTTTATTTGCCTATTTTCCCAAATAGTTTACATAGTATTAGAATTAATTGTTCTTTAAATGTTTGTAGAATTCACTTGTAAGCAATCTGATCTTGGAGATTTTCCCTTGAGATGTTCATTAATGGACTCTTCAATTTCTTTGTCTAAAATGGGACTATTTAAGTAATTTATTTCCTCTTCTATTAATGTGTGAAATTCATATTTTTATAAATGTTCATCCATTTCATTTAGATTGTCTGAATTTGTTGACATCTAGGTCAAAATAGCTCCTGATTATTGCTTTAATTTCATTTTCATAGGTGATAAGTCCACTTTTTAATTTTTAGTGCCAATTATTTGTTGTATTTTTTTTTTGTTTCCTTTTTCTAATCAAATTATACAAAGGTCTATCTATTTTGGGGGGTATTTAGTTTTCTTAGTTTTATCTATTAATTCAATAATCTTACTTTCTGTTTTATTAATTTCTCCTTTGAGTTTAAGAATTTCTAATTTATTATTTAATTGGGGGTTTCTTATTTGTTCTTCTTTCTAGCTTATTTAATTGCATGCTCAATTCATTGATCTTTGCTTTCTCAATTTTATTCATAAAATTTCCTCTAAGAACTGTTTTGGCTGCATCCAATAAGTTTTGGTATGTTGTCTCATTATTGTCATTCTCTTACATTAAATTATGGATTTTTTCTGTGATTTGTTCTTTGACCCACTCATTCTTTAGAAAAAGATTATTTAATTTCCAATTGGTTTTTAGTCTCTTTCCCTGGTCATTTATTGAATATAATTTTTATTGTGTTGTGGTCTGAAAAGGAAGCATTTACTATTTTTGCCTTTCTGTATTTGATTCTTTTTTTTTTTTTTTTTAATGCCCTAATACAGGGTCAATTTTTGTGTAGTTGCTACCAAGAAAAAATGTTTATTCCTTTCTCTATTCAGTTTTCTTCAGAGGTCTAGCATAAATAGATTTTTCTAGGATCCTATTAATCTCCCTAGTTTCTTTCTTGTTTATTTTGTGGTTAGATTTATCTGATTCTGAAAGGGAAATGTTGAGGTCCCCCACTAATATAGTTTTGCTGTCTATTTCTATCTCTAATTGGCTTAATATCTTCTCTAAGAAGCTGTATGCTCTACCACTTAGTGCATATGCATTTAATATCATTACTACTTCATTGTATATAGTGCTCTTTATCAAGATGTGCTTTCCTTTTTTATCTCTTTTAATTAAATCTATTTTTAATTTGCTTTTATGGGAGGTTAGAATTGTTATCCCTGAAATGAGCAGGACCAGGAGATATACTTCAGCAACGATACTATATGATGATCAATTCTGATGGGCGTGTCCCTCTTCAACAATGAGATGAACCAAATCAGTTCCAATAGAGCAGTAATGTATTGAACCAGCTATACCCAGCAAAAGAACTCTGGGAGATGACTATGAATCACTACATAGAATTCCCAATCCCTCTGTTTTTGTCCACCTGCACTTTTGATTTCCTTCACAGGCTAATTGTACATTATTTCAAAGTCCGATTCCTTTTGTACAGCAAAATAACATGTGTACATATATTGTATTTAACTTATACTTTAACATATTTAACATGTATTGGTCAACCTGCCATCTGGGGGAAGGGGTGGGGGAAAGGAGGGAAAAGTTGGAACAAAAGGTTTTGCAATTGTCAATGCTGAAAAATTACCCGTGCATATATCTTGTAAATAAAATGCTATAATAAAAAAAAGAAAAATAAAGAAAATCACTACGAGGGAAAAGAAAAAAAAAAGTGCTACCCCTGCTTTTTTATTTCAGGTGAAGCATAATAAATTCTGTTCCAATCTTTTACCTTTACTCTGTGTGTGTCTCTCTGTGAGACTTTAATCCACTGTGTTATTCTATTTTATGGGAAAGTTCATTCCATTCACATTGACAATTATGATTATCACCTCACTATTTCCCTCCATCCTATTTTCTTCCCTGAATATACTTTTGTTCTCTCTTTCCACCCTGTCCTTAGTGGTGTTTTTTTTTTTTTTTTTTTTTTGACCCACTACTTTATCTCCTATCACCTTCCCCCTACTCTTGAGTAGTGTTTTCTATTTAAACCCACCCTGCCCACTACCTTACATTCTATCACTCCTCCCGCCTTTTCTTATTTTTTTTCCTAATGTTTTTACCCATGCTTCTATTTTGTCCCTCCCTTTTCTTTTCTCCTTCTCCTCCTACTTCTTTATAGGTTTAGATAAATTTCTATATCCAACTGAATAATTAAGTTATTCCCTCTTAGAACCAAAATTGATAAAATCAAACTTCATATCATGCTCTTCCTGCTCTCTTCTTCATCAATGTATGTTTCTGTGTCTTTCCTATTAATAGATACAGTTCTCAAGTTGCAGATATCATTGTCCCATCTAGGGAATGCAAAAGGTTTAACCTTTTAATAATATATATATTTTCCCCATTTACCTTTCTATGATTGTTTTGAGTCCTGTGTTTATAGATTGAATTTTTTGTTTAGTTCTGTTTTATTTTTCCAATAGAAATCATTGAAAATCTCTTACTTCATTGAAGATCCATTGCCTCATCTGAAAGATGATGCTAAGTTTCACTGGGTAGGTAATCATTGGTTGTAACCTAGATGTTTTGCCTTTTTGAATATGGTGTCTAATGTCCTATGGTAAGGCTGCTATCCTTGGTAATCCTGACTATTGTTCCTTGATATTTGAATTGTTTTTGCCTGGCAACTTGTACTATTTTTTTTTCCCTTTATATTGTAGTTCTTGGCTTTGCAACAATGATCCTTGAAGTTTTCTTTGGGAAAAACCTCAAAATTTTCTTTCTGAAGGTGAGCTATGGATTCTTTCAGTGATTATTTTGCCTTCTGTTTCTAGAATACTGGGGCAATTTTCCTTGATGACCTCTTGAAAAATGCTATCCAGGCCCTTTTTGTGGTCATGGCCTTCAGGAAGATCAATAATTTCTAAATTTTCTCTTTAGAATTTATTTTCAAGATCAGCTGTTTTTCTAAATCCATTTATTTTTGTTTGACAGATTTTCATGTCTCATAGAGTCATTAATTTCCACTTGCCTCATTCTAGCTTTTAATTTGTGATTTTCTTTAGTTAGGTATTGTATCTCATTTTTCCATTAGTTAATTCTACTTTTGAAGGTATTGTTTTCTCCAGTGCATTTTTTTCATTTAGCCAATTGTGTTTTTAAAAGATAGCCTTCTTTTGCCAAACTATTGACTCTCTCTTGCATGTCTCTCATTTCTTTTCTCATTTTTTCTTCTTCATCTCTTATTTGTCTTTTAAAGTCTTTTATGAGCATTTCCAAAAAGCCTCTTTGGGCTTGAGACCAGTCAATATCACTCTTTGAGAATTCTGGTGGGGACATTTTGTTCTCATTTGATTTGGTGTTTTTGGTCTTTCCTGTCATCATAGTAGCTTTCTATGGTCAAGATTCTTTTCTGTTTCTTTCCTTTTCTTTTGGTATTGCCTCTTTTTTGTTGTTTGTTTGTTTGTTTGTTTTGTTTTGTTTTGTTTTTTTGTTTTTCATTTTTTTTTTTTTTAGGTGAAGCTCTGCTCCTGGTGTGAAGGTGGCAGTATTCCAAGCTTCTTGTGCAGCTCTGAGTCTTGGCTTTGAGCATAGGGGCCCCTTGATGTTTCAGGGGGTAGCTTTGCCCCCTCTTTTCAGCAAGTAGCCTGGTTTCCCAGATTTTCCTTTTGAGCTGAGATTAGTAGCTTCCCCATTGATCTGCACTCCTATTGATCAAGGAAGAATACCTCAATTGCTAATTTGCTATGATTAAGATCATATCACATGCTTTCCCAAAGTCTGTTTGAGCTGGACTGAACACCCTTTTCACTCTGGTGAAACTGACTGTTTTTGAAGTTTTTCAAATCTATCTTGAATTGGAGAGTGGGTTCATTTCATTAGACTCTGTTCAGAGGCTTGGTTTAATGTGATTTTCCTTTGTATTTTTAACTTCAGCTGAAATAATATATTCTGTTCCACTTTTTCTTGCCTTTACTCTTTATCTCAGCTTCAAATGTGTTTCTTGTAAACAACATATTATAAGATTCTAGTTTTTAGTCCACTTTGCTATCTGTTTTTGTTTTAGTGAAGAGTACATGCAATTCACATCAACAGTTATGATTACTAATTTTGTATTGACCTATTATTCTATTTTCCCTCTGTTTTATTTTTTCTCTCTCCTTTCACTCTCTCTATCCTCATTAGTGTTCTGCTTTTGACCACTGTTTCCCTCAATTTTCCCTTCCTTCTATCAGCACATCCTTTTTCTTTCCTCTTCCTCTCCTACTTTCATATAAAGTAAGATATATATATATATATATATATATATATATGTTTTTTGTTTTTTGTTTTTTGTTTTTTGCCGAACTTACTCTGTATGTTATTTCCCCTTTGAACCAAATCTCATGAGATTGAGGTTCAACCAATAGTCTCTCCCAACTTTTCCCCCTTTATTATAATGATTCTTCCATGCCTCTTTGTGTGATATAATTTACTCTATTCTGTCTCACCTTTTTCTCTTCTCCTAAATAAATTTCCCCGAACACACAGTTTTGTTATTACATCAAAAATAATTTATACCCACAACCATTGTCTAAGTATAGTCTTTTAAACTACTTTAATAGATATATAGTTTTTAAGAGATAAAAATACAAGCATCCTATGTAGGGATGTAAACAGTTTTATTTTATTGAATATGATTTTTTGTTTTCTGTTTTTTTTTTTTCTGTTTACCTTTTATGATTATTTTGAGTCTTGAATTTTTTTTTGTAATCAAAGTGTTTTGTTTTTAAAATATATGTATGGATAATTTTCAATATTCACCCTTACAAAACTCTGTGTTCTAATTTTTCCCCTCCCTTCCCATCACCCTTTCCCAAAAAATGGCAGATAATCTGATATATTTTAAACATGTGTAATTCTTCTATACATATTTCTAGAAATATAATGCTGCATAAGAAAAATCAGGTTAAAAGGGGGAAAAATGAGAAAGAAAACAAAATGGAAGAAAACAACAACAAAAGAGTGAAAATATTATGTTGTGGTCCACATTCAGTTCCCACTGACCTCTTTCTGGGTGCTGATGCTTTTCTTCATCAGAAAACCATTGGAACTGGCCTGGATCATCTCATTATTAATGAGAGCCATGTCCATCAGAATTGATCATCATATAATCTTGTTGTTGCCATGTATAATGATCTCCTGGTTTTGCTCATTTCACTTAGTATCAGTTCAGGTAAGTCTCTTTCTGAAAACTTCCTACTGATCATTTTTATAGAAAAATGCTATTCCATAATATTGATATACCATAACTTATTTAACCATTCTCCAACTGATGGTATCCATCATTTTCCAATTTATTGCCACTACAAAAAAGGCTGCCACAAACATTTTTGCACATGTGGGCCCCTTTGCCTCCTTTATGATCTCTTTTGTATAAGCACAGTAGAAACACTGCTGGATCGAAGATTATACCCAGTTTGATAGCCCTTTGGGCATAATTCCAAAGTCCTCTTCAGAATGGTTGGATCAATTCACAACTCCATCAACAATGTATTAGTGTCCATTTTTCCCTTCTCCCCTCCAATATTCATCATTATCTTTTCTTGTCATCTTAGCCAGTCAAGAGGTATATAATGATATCTCAGAGTTGTCTTAATTTGTATTTCTGTGATCAATAGTGATTTAGAGCACTTTTTCATATGATTAACAATGGTTAAATTTCTTCATTTGAACATCGCCTGTTCATATCCTTTGACCATTTATCAATTGGAGAATGGCTTGAATTCTTATAAATTTGAGTTAATTCTGTATATATTTTAGAAATGAGGGCTTTATCAAAATGCTTGTATTTAATTTTTTTCCCAGTTCATTGCTTACCTTCTAATCTTATCTCCATTGGTTTTCTTTGCACAAAAACTTTTTAACAGAATATATTCAAAATCATCCATTTTACATTAATAATACACTTGAATTCTTCTTTGTACACAAATTACTTCCTTCTCCACAGGTCTGAGAGGTAAACTATCTTTTTTTTCTTCTAATTTGGTTATGATAACACTTAATGTCTATCTCATAAACCCGTTTTGATTTTATCTTGGTATAGATTGTTAGATGTGGGTCCACGCATAGTTGCAGCCCTATAATTTTCTCAGAAGTTTTTGTCAAGTAGTAAGTTCTTATCCCCAAAGCTGGCATCTTTCTAATAGTTTTCTACTTGATTCACTGGGGTACTCTAAGTATACTATTATATCATCTTCTAAGAGTGATAATTTACTTTTCTCATTACCTTCTTTAATTCCCTTAATCTTTTTCTTCTCTTATTGGCAAAGCTTGCGTTTCTAATACAATATTGAATAGGAATGGGGATAGTGGGCAACCTTGTTTCTCCTTATCTTATTGGTAATGGTTCTGCTTTATCCCCATTACATTTGATGCTTGCTGATGGTTTTAAATGGTTACTATTGGTCATTTTAAGGAACACTCCATTTACACCCATACTTTCTAGTGTTTTTAATAGGAATGGGTATTGGATTTTGTCAAATGCCTTTTTTCTTAATCGATTGAGATAACCATATGCTTTTTGTTAGTTCGGTTAGCAGGGATCCTCAAACTATGGCCCTCAAACCAGATGTGGCAGCTGAAGACATTTATCCCCTTCATCCAGGGCTATGAAGTTTCTTTATTTAAAGGCCCACAAAACAAAGTTTTTGTTTTTACTATAGTCTGGTCCTCCAACAGTCTGAGGGAGAGTGAACCCCTGTGTGCTAATGGTTTTCCTAATGTTGAACCAGTCCTGCATTCCCAGTATAAATCCTACTTGTTCATGGTGTATTATCCTCAGGATAACTTGCTGTAATTTCTTTGCTAATATTTTGTTTAAGATTTTTACATCAATATTCCTTAAGGAAATTGGCCTATAATTTTCTTTCTCTGTTTTGACTCTACCTGGTTAAGCACCATGTCTGTCATAAAAATAATTTAGTAGGATTCCTTATTTCCCTATTTTTTCCAAATAGTTGGCATAATATTAGAATTAATTGTTCTTTAAATGTTTGGTAGTATTCATATGTAAATCCAATTCGCTTTAAGGATTTTTTTTTCTTAGGAGTTGATTAATCGTTTGATTAATTATTTTTCTAGTATGGGACTATTTAAATAATTTATTTCCTTCTCTGTTAATCTGGGCAAGCTATCTTTTTGTAAATATTTCTCTTAGTTAATCATATTGATTTGTTATACAGTTGGGCAAAAAACTCCTAATTATTGCTTCAATCATCTTTTCATTGATGGAATGTTCATACTTTTCCTTTTTTATGCTAATGATTTGATTTTCTTTCCTTTTTTTTTGATCAAATTAACTTAAGGTTTATTTTTTTTTGTTATTTTTTTTCATAAAACCAGCTTCTAGTTCAATGTTTTTTTTTTTAATTTTATTAATCTCCCCTTTTTCAGAATTTCAAATTTGGCATTTTAAAATTTGTTCTTTTTCTAGCTTTTTAAATTCATATGTTCAATTAATTGATCTTCTTTCTCTATTTTATGCAAACATCTAGAGACACAAATCTACCCCTAAGAATTACTTTGTTTGCATCCCATAAATTTTGGAATGTTGTTTCATTTTTGTCATTTTCTTGGATAAAATTACCAATTCTGTCTATGATTTGTTGTTTCACCCACTCATTCTTTAGAATCAGATTATTTGGTTTCTCCTTCTTATTATTATTATTTTTAATAACTTTTTATTGACAGAACCCATGCCAGGATAATTTTTTACAACATTATCACTTGTACTCACTTCTGTTCCAATTTTTCCCCTCCTTCCCTCCACTCCCTCCCCTAGATGGCAAGCACTCCTATACATGTTAAATAGGTTACAGTATATCCTAGATACAATATATGTGTGCAGAACCAAACAGTTTTCTTGTTGCACAGGAAGAATTGGATTCAGAAGGTATAAATAACTGGGAAGAAAAACAAAAATGCAAGCAGTTTACATTCATTTCCCAGTGTTCTTTCTTTGGGTGTAGCTGCTTCTGTCCATCCTTGATCAATTGAAACTGAATTAGATCTCTTTATCGAAGAGATCCACTTCCATCAGAATACATCCTCATACAGTATCATTGTTGAGGTATACAATGATCTCCTGGTTCTGCTCTTAGCATCAGTTCATGTAAGTCTCGCCAGTCTTCTCTGTATTCATCCTGTTGGTCATTTCTTACAGAACAATAATATTCCATAACGTTCATATACCACAATTTACTCAACCATTCTCCAATTGATAGGCATCCATTCATTTTCCAGCTTCTAGCCACTACAAACAGGGCTGCCACAAACATTTTGGCACATATAGGTCCCTTTCCCTTCTTTAGTATCTCTTTGGGGTATAAGCCCAGTTCTTTTTCTTATTATTATTCACTAAGGCAATTGGGGTTAAGTGACTTGCCCAGGGTCAAACTGTTAGGAAGTATTAAGGGTCTGAGATCAGATTTGAACTCAGGTCCTTCTAACTTGAGGGATGATGCTCTATCTACTATATGATTTAGCTGTCCCCCAATTAATTGTTAGTCTTTTTTTCCCTGGCTCTTTATTAGAAGTGATTCTTATTGAATTATGATCTGAACAAAAAAGATGCATTTACTATTTTTGCCTTTCTGCATTTGATTATGTGGGTTTTATTCCATAATATATGGTAAGTTTTTGTTCAGATTACATGAACTGCTTAGAAAAAAATATATACTCCTTTCTGTATCCATTCAATTTTCTTCAAATGTCTCTCACCTATTCAAAAACTCTATCTACCTTCTTAATTATTATATCTGCTACTTCTAGGATATAAAGAAAATTTTTCTTAATAATTTCTTGAACGATGTCTTCCAAGAGCTTTTTTTGATCATGGGTTTTAGCTTGTACAACAATTCTTAAATTCTCTCTCCTAATATTATTGCTCTATAAGAAATAATCAGGAGGATGATTTTAGAGTGCCCTGGAGAGACTTAGATGAACTGATGCTAAGTGAAATGAGCAGAATCAGGAGATCATTTTATACAGCAACGTTAATATTATACAGTGATTAATTCTGATGAATGTGACTCTTTCCAACAATGAAATGACAGATGCCAGTTTCAGTGATCTTGTGACAAAGAGAGCTATCTACATCCAGAGAGAGGACTGTGGGAATGTGGTTCACAACATGACATTCTCACTCTTTTTGTTGTTGTTTGCTTGCATTTTATTTTCTTATTCATTTACTTTCATTTTTTGTGATTTGCTTTTTTCTTTTGCAGCAAGAGAATTATATAAATATATTTAATACAAAAAAACAAAACAACAACAACAACAACAACAAAACTAGAGCTCAGAGTCTTGATTGCTGCTCTTTCTGTGGCTAAGAGTCTCCCACTGACTTGCCTGGACACTCCATGTGTTAGTTGGTGTTTCCTTTTACTTAAGAGATACAGGCCTTTCCTGATGTTCTTCTTAGTTATCTTGGGCTAAGATTCAACAATTTTTTGTTGGATTCTGTCACTGCTGAATTCTTTTCAATACTTAATTTCATGTTGTTTCCTAGGGACAGTGGGGAGAGCACAGACAATTTCCTGGCTTTTCTCAGTCTTCTTTAAATAAGCTATTTCTTAACAAATCATATCAGCATGAATTGTTATGAGTCAAGTTATTTTGTATCTCTACTTTACATGGTTAATTGTAATAATTTCTCATTATTTTTAAATGATTTCCTATGGAAGAATGCTACTTTCTTAGTCATACCTATTGTTAAAAATTTAATGAAGTACATGGTCAAAAAATTAATTATAGCTAAATGTTAGCCATTATACTTCAAAGTCACACATAGATTTTTTGACTTTATATCTATAAGAAGTTTCTTTTTTATTTTATCAACTAATTTGGATATCTATATTTTAAAGTTTCTCTATGTGATGGAGTATCCTCTTCATTTGTCTCTATCTCTGTTTCTGTTTCTCTCATAAACATATACAATTTTTAGAATATTTGTGTGTCTATATATGCACACATATTTACATCAATATATTCAAAAGATGCAAACATATTACATATGTGATACATACACATATATGCATATATTCTATTCTATTGCATAGTTTTTTTATTTCAAGATTATTGATACCAATGTATTTTTAAGCTAAATATCCTATCATTTTCAGTATCTTTTTAATTAAAACATACTTGGCTAATGAAAAGCTATATTTTACTAAAAATAATGAAATAATGGGAAAATTAATTTAATAACAAAATATTTAAACTCTATTTATCCAGTAATTTTTCATACTTTATCCAACACAGGGACATGAAGCTTCCTTTTGTTTTCAGAGTTTCTTAAGTTTATCCTTTACATGGAAATATAGTTTTATAACTCTTTTGTACAGTTCAAAGCATTGGAATTCATTGAAATATCAAAAGATGGATATCATATATGAATGCATGATGGGAATAGGGCACATAAACCTATAAACCAGACCTGTAAATCTTTGTGGATCCTAATGTCAACTTATTTTTAGCCAATATATTATGTACCATTTAAATCTTCATTACATAAAATTCAGTAGTATTTTTATGCCAACAATTTTTTCTCCTGAAATGAATTGAGGGGTTATCTTTGCATCTATAAAACAATTTGGTTTGAATGCTAATCATCTTTAACTCTCCAAACTTTTTTTTCTCTATGAACAAATAAGGATATTGTAATTCCTAATTGTCTTCTATTAATGTAAAAGAACTCAAATGAAAGGCAACATGCTCTGGCATCACTTGTCCTTCAGCAATATGAAAACAACTAAAAAAGAAAGCTCCAACAGTCTTTGTTTACTGGTTATTATACTTCAAATGAACTCTTTCCAGTCTTAATCCTGCATCCTCTTCAGAATAGGAGTTTTATTATAGTTTCAAGCCAACATCCTGACTTTTTTATTACTTATCTTGTATTCAAAAAGTGTTAGCTATGGTACTGGCTCTCCAAAACTTCTATATTTTAGCAGTTCAAGTTGCTAAAAACTTTGAGAACCCTAGAGGTAACAATGAATTTTCCTCTTTTCATGACTGCCATTTTCACTCCTAAACAATATTATTGCCACTATTCACTTAGATACTCTTCCTCCTTTTCACACTGTTTCGATTCCTCTCCTTTCTCTTTTTTCTGCCCCTTTACCTTTTCCTACTTCTCCTTCTTTTCCTAATAACATACATTTTTATAACACCAATTATGTGCCAGACACTATGCAAGGCACTTTACAAATATTAATCTGCACAACAGTTCTTGGAGGGAGGTTTTATTTTTATCCCTGTTTTACTGTTAAGGAAATCAAGGCTGAAAGAGTTTAAATTACTTCCCCTGGGTCACAAAGTGCTAAGTATCTAAGACTAAATTTGAAATCATGCCTTTCTGACTCCAAACACTGTATTTTATCTACTGCTCCAACATGTTACCATAACCCTATATTGGATGTTTTAGAATTATTTTGAATATATATAGCAAACACACAACTCATATAATTAAATGAGGTTATTATACCAATCTATGCTAGAGAGTGGGTGGTCTGGTGTCCTAATAGTTATGTAGAAAAGGAAATATTTAGAATATATATATATATATATATATATATATATGAGTAACATTGTGATGCTAACCTTATGATTTAGGTAGAGATTAATTCTCAAAATCTTTAGCCTTTCTACTGAATGTACTGGCATCTCTTGAGATATCACTATTATTATAATTAGGGACTTGGAAAAGTACATCACACATAGAGTCATGGGCAATTACTATTGGAAAAACAACAACTGAAATGATATAGAAAATTCAAATATCATCTATTTTTATGCTTAAAATTTAAATCTACTTGGGAAGAGATGAATGAGAAATGATGGAGAAAATGATTTCATTTAAATACAAGATATTTCATTTTTGAGCCAGTGAATGTAGGACCTCATGAATATTTGTCAAAGTTAATGTTGTGGAGCTGAGCTGCTACTCTTTCCTGTTGAATTAAATTTGTTGTCTTCTTCTGTTTTGCACATGTTTATAAAATGAAGAGGGCCCAGTGATTAATGTGTAGGTACTGTGTGTTGTTCAGTTTCCAAGAGCTATTAAAGTCTGTTCTGACTACAGATTAGGAGCATTTTGCTTCCTGTGAGGGAAAAAAAAAGTAATGAACTGTTAACTTATAGAAATGAAAAGTTAGCTTAAAGTGATGAATGCTGAACTTTTCTAGAAAGTTAACTTCTCTTGTTAAAAAACTGGAACGATGAACTTGCATTATTCCTTTTCTTAATTTAAAGTAGGGGAAGACACCTGTAGCACTTTTTTCTCTGTAAACAAAAACATAATCTTTAGTCACCAGTTGCAAAATGAAAATATGTATATGTGTATGTTATACTATTGAACACTGTGGATTATAAACAAAATGACACAGAAAGTGTCAAAGTTCTTATGCTTTCTCATGAAAATTATTTTACCTCAATTACTGTATACTAATTTGTTGGAATCCTTACTAACTGCTAAGTAATTAGAGTTGATCTAATCTTACAAGAAGTTGTTTTGGCCAGAACCTGAAACAAGGTACTAAGTAGAACTAATTAAGACAAGGCTTGTGTTCACACCTTTACTCACTGGAGTCCACAAGTATGCTAGCTTCACAAAGTACACTTTCTACACCTCCCTTAAAGCTCATTGGGCCAGAGAGCACTATGGGAGAAAACCCATAATCCCATTCTCTCAGAAGAGGCAGATAAAAGGCCAGCGATGAGGGATCTATGGCAGAATACATTTTTTCCTCTTGGCTGGCTGATCGCGCTGGACTCGAGAGGAACGACTCTGGTGCAGAGAACACTTTGACGGATTTCAGTGGAGCTACGCCAGAAGCCCTCTCTCCGCGGCAAGTTGGTGGTTGGGCTCCCCAGAAGGAGATAAGAGAGACCTTCCATCTCTGTTTTGGTTGGAGGCAGAAGAAAGCAGAGGCAGAGGCTGAAGGACAGAACCTTTGGATTTGGAGACATCCGAAGGGCTCCAAGCCTCTAAACCGGCTGTGCCCTGAGAAGAACAAACTCCAACATTTGAACTCTAACACTAATTATGCATAATGGTATAGGATGAATTTTTAAAGATCATACTAGTCTCCTATATTTTTATTATTAAACTTGAAGATTTGAACATGATAACAACACTACTACCAATTTTTTTCTCTTGTCGGCAAATATTTTAGATAATATTTTGCCTATGAGGCAAACAAATAATAGGTCTTCAGAAAATAACACTTTATCTTTTTATTGTATTTCTGCAGTATATGAAGTTTTATTTATTTCTCTAATAAAATCATGACTTTCTTTCCATTTATGATTAAAATATTATGACATATTTCATCCTTCATTTTTATGATGAAATAGAAAGTTCACAATTTTGAATATTGTAATCAGACTTTCTAATGCAGGGTTCTCCTGAATATTATTTTTTTAAATTATTTTTATTATTATGTAATTCTGCCTATGTTATTACTAATTTGCACTTCAACCTGTTGAGTTGATTAACAAATTAAATAAAGCTCTTAAGTGAATATAAATTATAATTAAGAAACCCAGGTTCTAGTCAAGACTTCCACTAAACTGATAAAGACAATGAGAAAATCATTAAACATCTATTTACTTCTCTTTTTTTTTTTGCCTCTGAAATGATTTTATTGGATTAAATATTCTCTGAACACTCTTCCAACTCAGAAATTTTATGATTCCACTTGTTTTAACATCAGTTATTCTTCCAGGGATTGTATACACACACACACACACACACACACACACACACACACACACACACACACACACACCTAGATATCTAGATATTATCTATGTATCTATCTATTTAATATATTGTTAACATATATTCTATTTCTCAGTCCCTCAGTTAATAACTCATCTTTTGTTTATCTTCCTCGTATCCAATCCCAAACTTCAGCCATCCGATAGCACATCCTCTTCCTCTACCCCTTTCAATTTCCAATTTCCAGCTTCCCTCTATGTGTTATTTTAATATATTAGAATACAACTTCTTTGAGGGCAAAAGTTATCTTAATTTGTACTTGGTTATGTGTATATATGTATATTTGTTGTATATATGTATGCATCTATCATATGTATATATTCAAACATCTGTGTATGTATGTATGTCTAGAATCTAAACCCAAAATCTCTAAGGGTTTTTTTTTTTTTAAACTGTGTTATTGTATAATTTGGCAGAGAACCAGAAAAAAGTGGCTCCCTCCCAATTCTCTGTGAGGTTTATATTATATAGAATTCAAATTTGGCCAAAGCTGAGTGCCTTGCATGTATATAGATTCTTTGAAATATATATCAATAAATAAGCATAAATATTCAATAAAGCTTTGGGGAAAGCAAAAGATAAGCTACTACATGAACCCAGAACAAGTACATTAAATGGACCCAAGAAGCTAAAGGGTTTCATGGCTAACATGGATTCTGTAACTTTGTACATCTTGCATTTATTTTGAGCTACTGCAATTTTATTTTGTTCATAGAACACAGCACCTTCTCTAATGAGGGCATGCCATGTTGGGTGGTCCTGTGCCAGTGTCTCTCATGTTGTACAATCAATTCTAAAGTTCTTAAAAGAGACTGTGAGGAAGTTTTGAAAGTAAAATATAGAATTTATTATGTGTTCCATGTGAGCACCTGCCCTATTTGAGTTTTCCGTAAAATAGTCTTTTTGGCAAGCATACATTTGGCATCTGAACAATGTTGCCAGCCCAATGGAATTGCAGTAAAATTCCAATGTTTGGCATCTTAATGCAAAAAAAGGACCTCACTGTCTGGTATTTTATCCTGCTAGGTTATTTTGCCCCTGAACCTCTCAACTAATAACTGAAATTTTATTTAATCTTGCTGGGACCCAGTCTACTACTTTACCATGCTGTAGTACAATTCTTTCCTTCATATCCCTCCAATTTGCAACTTGACTTTATGTGATATCTTTTACCCATTAGAATATGTTTTTTTGAAGATAGTAGGTTATATTATGTATATATTTGTTTATTTGCAATAGATAGAGTGTTTTCCTTAGAGTCAGGAATCTGTAGTCATTTCCACTCTTCATAACCCTAGTTAGGATTTTCTTGACAAAAATATCAGAGTATGAGTTCCAATTATCCTTCCAATATTATTACATGTGTGTTGTTAGACAAGTCATTTAACCTCTCTTCCCCTGTTTCCTCATATATAAAATAGAAAAAAAAGCACCTACCTCATAACATTTTTGTAAGATATCTTGCAAAAATATTTAGCAAAACTCAAAGTGCTCTATGAAAAATAATTATGATTATATTTTCCCCATACTTATTAGAGTTCCTAGTCAAGTAAAAACATTATAAACATTCATTTTCATTCTCTCTCTCTCTCTCTCTCTCTCTCACCCTCTCCCCCCCTTCCCTCCACATACATGTTCATATGGGTGTGGTTGAATGGCTGTAGGTATTATCAACCCAAAAACAAATAACCAAAGAGTCACAGAACTTTTGCAACCACTGTTAACTCAAAAATATCACAGTTCACATATATTGTTCAACCACAGTTAAACATAACATAAAAACAACAACAAAAAAGATAGAACTCATCATAAGTGAAAAGTTTTCTTTTTCATTCTATTGGAGGAGGGAAACTAAACACATGTGTTGGGACCCCCTTTAGAAGGAGACCGCTTATGTGTGGGCAAGTCTCAATGCATATAGTAGTGGCTAAATAGTGATCTATAGTCCTGACAATTAGAGGTAAGAAAAAACAATGAAATGAATTTGATTCATATTAGGATTTCATGACCAGAAAATGAGTACTGCAGGTGCCTGTTCAAGCTCAGGTTCCACATGGTATTGGTGGGAAACAATTCTGGCATTTTTCTGTTCTGGATGAGTTCATCCAGAAGGTGAGCTCAAAGGACTATTGTTATGCCAAGTTTAGGGCACAGCTTGCTTGTTGGACCTTAGCTCTGGAAAATAGGGTACTTCCTAATTAATAGTAAAAAGAGAAGGAAAAAAAAAAAAGAAGAGTGGTCTTGGAATAGGATTCCTGAAATTGCATATTTTCCCACATATTTATTTTTTCTATATTAACATGTATGTGACCTACAAAACATCTCATTGTTTAAGTCATTTCTTTTTTTTTTAATTAAAGCCTTTTTATTTACAACCATATGCATTGGTAATTTTTCAACATTGACCCTTGCAAAACTTTGTTCCAAATTTTTCCCTCCTTCCCCCCACTTCCTCCCCTAGACGGCAGGTAGTCCAATACATACTAAATATGTTAAAATAAGTGTTAAATTCAATGTATGTATACATATTTACACAGTTATCTTGCTGCACAAGAAAAATCAAATCAAGAAGGAAAAAAAAACTAAGAAAACAAAATGTATACAAACATCAACAGAAAGAGTGAAAATGCTATGTTGTAGTCCCACAATATTCTCTCTTATGGCACTCTTCATCACTGAACAGTTGAAACTGATTTGAATCATCTATCTCATTGTTGAAGAGAGCTATATCCATCAGAATTGATTGTCATTTAGTCTTGTTGTTGTTGCAGTATTTGATGATCTCCTGGTTCTGCTCATTTCACTTAGTATCAGTTCATGTAAGTCTCTCCAGGCTTCTCTGAAATCATCCTGTAAGTCATTTCTTATAGAACAATAATATTCCATAACTTATTGAGTCAGCCATTCTCCAATTGATGGGTATCCACTCAGTTTCCAATTTCTAGCCACTATGAAAAGGGCTGCCACAAACATTTTTGCACATGTGGATCCCTTTCCCTCCTTTAAGATCTCTTTGGGATATAAGCCCAGTAAAAGTACTGCTGGGCTAAGGTATGCACAGTGTGAGAACTTTTTGAACATAATTCCAAATTGCTCTCCAGAATGGTGTTTAAGTCATTTCTCTTAGTTACGGAGGCAATATTTTGTTCCTGTAAGCTCCATCCATCAAATAAATCATAGATCTGGTAAAAACAGATGTAAAGATCTGGATACAAATATCAATGTACATAAATCTGCAGTGTATATATTGAGATTATGTACCATAATGAATTAATGAAGGATTTAGTTTCACCAAGATTTGGGTTCTAATTCCACCTCTAATATTTTGCTTTATCTACCTCAGGGATGTAATCCTACCTCTTCTTCACCAGACATCACCTTGGGTCTCTGGGGAAGAGAGGAGAATTAGGTTTACAATTTAAACCATGTAACATCAATCTTACAGAGATCTCAATCCAAAGCCAACTCTCTCTTTCTTTCAAGTGACGCTGGTTTCTCAAGGCTTCCCTGTCAGGTTGCTTGAAGCCTTGGATTGGAACCCTATCCTGACTCCAATATCACTATTACTCTAATTTCTTCTTCCTGGATACCCAAGCAGATCTGAAAAAGAGAAGCAAAAGATACCAAAATCAGTCATACAAACATAGTGTCTAAACTGTGAATAAGCCGTCTATTCATGTGCCAACATTGTCTCAGTCTATAGTTTGAAAAATACAGATGTTTTAACTATGAAGTCAGTGGAAGAGTTTATTCCTATCCTTTATCTATCCAGCTATCTATACATATATGTGTATGTATGTGTGTATATGTGCATGCATACACATTTACACATGCATACTTACATATATGCATACACATATATACATATAAATGCATAAATGTACATTTATATAATATAATACCCTGAATTTTTCTTTTAAATGTTCTTTAAGATATATATGTGTATATATATACATATATATATATACATAATGCATATTTAATAAAAGGTACATATATGTAAACATGCAGTTTTGTCTTTCATATTATTTAAATTATATGGTTTGTATAATTATGTATGCAGGGATATTATATAGAATTATATAATATATAATTTATACTATATTATATTTAAGCATGATATATATTATATTAATATTTTAATCTAAATATCCCAGGATCCTTTTATTGTATTATTTAAATTGTCTTTATCCTTTAAATTGTTGGACTGGGGTAGATCATATACAAAACAAAACTTAAAAGACAAAAAAGTAAAGTAATTTATATTGGAAATGTTGTTATTCAAAATTTTTGATATTATCTTTTGTTGATCTAATTCTTAACTCTATTTTTAATAGCAAAATTTCACTTGATACAGTGGACATAAGGTTAGGAAAAATGTTCTACCTGAAAAACAAATCAACATAAGCAACACTTTGAAGAATTTATATGAGTACTATTGTGTATCAATACAATTTTAATATATGATGGTGCAAAAGACTAGGAAGTCATATAGTAATTGACATTCAGAAATTGTTTTTATTCAACATTTTTTTCTGTTTTATCAGTTTTATGATCAACTGAACATACCCAGGAATTATGTATTATGAAGATAGCAGTTGCTGGTATTGGAATAGTTCACTAGCAGCATTTTTACCCTCATAGAATATCCTGGCTTTGAGAGTTCTTGTATTCTTCCAGGTTACTAACACTGAAATGCAATCATAACAATTACAAAGATATTTGAGACATCTTTTGGATGAAATACTGATTTTTTTCACTCTCGTGCTTTAATGATACACAGAAAAAAAAAGAAGTGGGAATTTATATAAAAGTAAAGAATACTTTAAAATATGTATTTTCTTACTTCCATTATTTGACATTGTTCATCATTTGAACTCATACCACTATCCCTTTCATATTTCCAATATTGGTTGCAATAGTCTCCAAAGTAGCTTCCCTACCTCCAGTATTCCCCATCTACAACTAGTCCATGTGCATACTATCAACAGGACAATCTTCCTAAAACATTGTTGTTGGTAATTTATTCTCCAGTTCTAAAATCTTATATAGATGCCCACAAATTAAATCATACTGTAAAAGAATCTGATGATCTTTACCCTCAAGAAAAGGACATTTGATGAGAATAGAATTGGGGAAGAAATCACAGTTACCTTTACATCTTTGAAGAGGAACTAAACAAGATTTTATTGTTTCCAAAGGAGAGAACTAAGATTAATGTTTATGTAATAGAGGCAAGTTTTTGGCTTAAGTAGAGAAAAAATCCCCAGCATTTAGAACAAACCTAAAATGTAACAGAAAATAACAGAAAGTAATGACTTCTCTTTTAGTATCAATTTTCAAACCCAGGCTATTTGATACTTCCAGGGTAATATTTTGGGAAAGATTTATGTTTTTATTTAGTGTTAATTATATGACCTATAGGTCCTTTCCAGTCCTAGAATTTTCTGATTCTAAAACATTAAATCCCTGAAATGAGTTAATTATTACAGTTAGGCACAGAATTTCTTTTTTTTTTTTTTTTATCAAGTAATGGGAAAAAAAGAATGGTTCTATGTTAAATTCTGAGAGTACAAGTAAAAGAATAAAAAAAGGGAATCTCTGCCCTCAAGGAGTTTTTATTCTAATGGGGGGAGGGGCAAAACCTAAAATTATTTTTTAAGGACAAAAAGTTGAAAGGGTAGAAAGAATAGATCAGAGCAGAGAAAATTTGAAGATGTAAAAATACAACTTAGGGAGGAAAGAAAATATGACTGACATGGATGTTCTCCTTGAAATGAGGGTTCTTAGAAGAGTTAGAAGGAAAAGGTATATGAGATAGAAGATGCTCCACTATGAGGATTCTAGACTTGGAATGAACTTCCAGGGTGAAGGGCTTTATATGGCATGATAGAAAATATTCAGAGAATCAGGAATTTAACTTAGAAAGGAATACATATAAAATTTCACCTGGAGATAATTTTTCCCCTGAAAGTAAATGTGAGTATGGATTTATTTTTTCAGTCTTTATATAATATATACATATACACACGGACGTGTGTGTGTGTGTGTAAACAGATAAATACTTTGTAAAATATACTAAAACATTGCTTAAGTAGATATTTCTTATAGCTCCCTTTCATAGGAACTGAAAGTAGACCATTAAATAGTAATTATTGAAGACATTTCTTTGAGATATTCAAATATCTTGGTCTAGGTATATTTCTGTCTTAGTACAGGAATGACTTTAGGGAACATAAGATAATTGGATAGTTAAAATTTTCTTTGCATTGTCTCTTTCTAGTGAGATTTTGGTAAGTTTGTATTCAATTTTTTTGTTTGTTTGTTTTTGACTGAATATTCTAAGATATGCTTACAAAGATAAGATTCTCTGTTATTGATTAAAGAAAGGTCTATTGGGCTTTAGATGCCTAGAAGAACCATTTGCTTGCATATAGTTGTGGGTCACAAAGGTACCTGAAACTAGGGATTATCTTCAAAAAGAAACTTTTTATATATCCAAACTTTTGAATGAATATTTGGTTGAGCATTCAGATTTATTTATTTATTTGTTTATTTATTTTGCCACTTGATGCAGAAAAGAATATTGTGGCTTGAAAAGTATGTGGATTGGTAGTTGCCAGCAAATCTCCTAAAATAATATGTGAGGAATCTCTGTAAATGTTTAAAGAAAAAAAATTCTTTAAAATATTAATAAATCAGAAATCATATATAATTGTCTAACATGGGGGGAGGGGTACAGGGAATCTTTCCTGATCTCTAGTGAAAAATATATGAAGGATGGGGGATAAACAGGAGATAAGTTCCCTGAGTAGATCATATGCTGTTTTTTCCAGAAGACTGATTGAATTTTCACCTCTGTCATTCAAGTCTAGTTACTATAAAACTTGAATTTGGTTTATACTAAGTGCTATCTCTCAGCAAATCTCTAAATTTGTTTTCCTTCTGAAGATGTCTCTTAATAACACTTTCCTAATAATATTTTTTCAGACTGATCTGATAAAATAAATTGTTAAGCAAGGATTGGTGCCAATTAGTGCATAAGCTAAACAATTTTGAGAAACAAAGTATTCAGTGATCTTTTAAAGCTTCATTCACTTTTAGGGCACTGCTCTGATGTTTTAATACAGAGTAACTGCTTCCTAACTAGGGAGCATCAATGATATGGTAATGACTCACTATCTCAGAACAAGTCTGGCTATAAGCATCCAGAGGCATCTGAGTTCTCTTTATCTTTTTTTAACAGTGCCACTTTGGGACACTACTCTAGTGTCTTCTCCTGAAAATATAATTACATGTGATTAGTGCCCCAGGTTCATTTAACCAATTAACATCAATTAGCTTTTGCAAAAGAAGGTTAACTTTGAAGATATAACAAGAATAGAGATACAAACATTTCCTGTTGCACCCTCAATAATAGGGGACATGCTTTGTTTTACAATACCTTGTTCTCTGGGAGAATGGTTTTAAACTTTATTAATAGAGTTTATATTTAGTATTTGTCTTATCAAGTTCACTTTTTGCACTATTGCTAGTAAGTGGGTAATTTCATATATTTTCTTCTTCTAGGCTAGATCATACATAGTCTGTAAAATTTTATTCCTTATCAGCTGGCTTCCAAAAAAATCCTGTCATAAACTCTAATTTCTAGAATTTCAGTTCATTCTTCTGACCTTTTGAAACACGAAACGTCCTACCCATTACCTTTTCCCCTGACCTAGAACAAATAAAATCTGGACACAACAGAGACAGAAACATTAGGGTCATGTGCTCGTGGCTTTATGCTATCTTCCAGTGTGATATGATTATATACTCCTCACCCATTGGGAGGCCTTCAGAAGTTTGTCCTTCTCTGATGCCAGCCCATCTATAAAGAGTCAAACATGAGACACATACTGACTAATAAAATTTTTGAATGCAAACTAATTTGGGCTAGATAGCTAATAAATAAATTAATAACTTGAAAATGTGATTAACACTGGATCTGGAATGAGACTTGAATTCAAATTTGACTTCAGATGCTTACTGACTGTAACTCTGAGAAAGTCTCTTAATCCTATTTGCCTTAATCAACTGTAGAAGGAAATGGAAAACCATTCCAGTATCTTTGGCAAAACAACAACAACAACAATAATAAAAACAAAACAAAATAAAAACAAAACAAAAAAAAAAAACAAAAAAAAAAAAAAGCAAGCACATTATGGTCCACAGGATTTAGAAAGAGGCAGGCATGACTAAATGACTGAACAACAAGAGCAGCTCTAGAACATTTGTGCATGTACTAAATCAGAAAACATGGCATTTTCATCATACAAATCAAGTTTCTGAAAGCAAGCAGGTAAAAGCTTTTCACATGGGAGGATAGTTAGGAGATACACTCCAATCCTTATTATTTAACAAATTCAAAGATTACTGTGGGATTTTAGAATTAAGAAAAATAACGGGTCTTTAGATAAAAATTCAAAATACAGGTGAGTCTCCCTGCTAAAAAAAATGAATAATGTTCATCCATTTTTTTAGTTCAAGGAAAATGAAAGTGTTTGTAGCATAAGAGAGATATTTGAAGGGGATATAAAACCAAAAATGATAAAGAATCCAAAGAAGATTCCAAAAGCCATTAATAAAAGCACAGTGGCAAGAACAAAGGAGAAAACTACATATGTCACATGATTTCTTGTTCAAACCAATACATCCTAAGGGAAGGATATTAGCCATTTGGAAAAAGTTTTGTGGAGGATAAAAAGAAGGAATAAAGGCCTAAAACATTTAAAATAAGAATCAGATAAAAGATCTAAGGATGTTAACCTGGAAAAGGTAAGACAGTGAAGGAGTGGCAAATGTTGCTCTCTCTAGTTAATTGAATGGTTTTCATATTTAACAAGGATTAAACTTGTTTACTTGGTCTCAGATGAAATAAATAAGAGCAATGGAATGGAAGTTGTAGAGTACCAGATGTATATTCAAAGTGATAAAAAATATACTAATACTTAATGCTACCTGGTGTATAGTATTCTTTCAGGAAATAGTGATTTTTCCATCTTCACATTTCAGAAGTATTCATATAAAAGTTGATGTCTTGGGGAAGGTAGGTGGCTAGAACAACAGCCTGAAGTCAGGACAATCTGAGTTTAAATCTGGCCTCAGACACTCAACATTCCTAGCTGTGTGATCTTGGGCAAGTCACTTAATGCCAATTATCTCAGCAAAAAATAAAATAAAATGTTTTTTTTTAAAGTTGATGTCTTTTTACTGTGTATAATGTTAACTATTCTGATCTCTATCTTCCAATCCCAAGCTCCTCTGCCTTTTTTTTGCTAATGAGCTCACCCGAAAATTACATAGTTTATGCACTGTGTTTAATTCTCTCTCTTTCTCATATATATGTGTGTGTGTGTATCTGTGTATGTACATGTTACATTACATATTATATTATATATAATTTGTTAAATATATGTGATATATATTCTAATATTACTGATTTATATATATATATAACATGCTATAATATTTTATAAGCATATACACACATACATACACATATAATGTTTTCCTTAACTAGAATATTAATTTCTTGAGGAAGGTAAAGACTGTTTTATTTTCTGTTCTTATTGTATCTTCAGTGCTTAGCATAATATCTAGCACATAGTAGGTGATTAATACAGAATATATTGAATGAATTGAAATATTTGCTTCTTGATACACATTGGGATTCTTGTGTTGTGAAGTCATTTTTCAGTCATGTCTGACTTTGTGTCACTCCATTTGGGATTTTCCTGATAAAGATATTGTAGTGATTTGCCTTTTGCTGCTCCAGCTATTTTATAGATGAGGAACTGAGGCATACAGGGTAAGTGACTTGCCCAGGATCACATACCTGCCTGAAACTGAATTTGAACTCAGGAAGGATAGTCTTACTGACTCCAGGCCATTTTGAATTATGATATCTATCTGCTCACAGGTGGAGCTAGTTTACCCCTAAACTTTCTCTCAACTCTGAAAATATGTACTTTAAGATTTTCTAAGTCTAGAGATAGAAAGTGAATCCTGCATCTTAACATCTCAAGAATTGCCACTAAATATGGAGAAATTTTAATGATAAATAAACCTGACCAGACATTTTCTTCTTTTGTTCAGTCAACTCTCTCTGGATAAATGACCCATACAGAAACACTGCTGCCCATCCAGGTTTCTGTAGATTAAGCGTCGGCAGAACTATTGTCAGTCTTGATATATGTCTCTTAACTGTATTACATGAGTCAATGGATAAGTAGCAAACACAAAAAGTTCAGAAGGTTTCAAATATATATATCCAAAATCATAGTAATAATAAAAACCCATTTAAAGGTTTGAAGATTTAAGTTTTAAGAAGGAATATTATGATATCGTGTATAGAGGACTGATCTAAGAGTCAGGGAGATCAGAGTTCATGCCCCACCTCTGACACATACTAACTGTGTGATTACATAAGTTATTTATTCTCTCAGTTGCCTTCCTTCTTTTAAAATATATGTTGCAAAATAGTCAACATAGTAATCCAGTGTTTAACAAACCCAAAGATCCTAACTTTGGGGTAAGAATTCATTATTTGACAAAAGCTGCTAGGAAAACTAGAAATTAGTATGGCAGAAATTAGGCAAGGACCCACACTTAACACTGTATATCAAGATAAGATCAAAATGGGTCCATGATTTAGGCATAAAGAACGAGATTATAAATACATTAGAGGAACATAGGATAGTTTATCTCTCAGACTTGTGAAGGAGGAAGAAATTTGTGACCAAAGATGAACTAGAAATCATTATTGATCACAAAATAGAAAATTTTGATTATATTAAATTAAAAAGCCTTTGTACAAACAAAACTAATGCAAACAAGATTAGAAGGGAAGCAACAAACTGGGAAAACATTTTCAGTTAAAGGTTCTGATAAAGGCCTCATTTCCAAAATATATAGAAAATTGACTCTAATTTATAAGGAATCAAGCCATTCTCCAATTGACAAATGGTCAAAGGATATGAACAGACAATTTTCAGATAATGAAATTGAAACTATCTCCACTCATATAAAGAGTGTTCCAAATCACTATTGATCAGAGAAATACAAATTAAGACAACTCTGAGATACTATTACACACCTGTCAGATTGGCTAAGATGACAGGAAAAAAATAATGCTGAATGTTGGAGGGGATGTGGGAAAACTGGGGCATTGATGCATTGTTGGTGGAGTTGTGAATGAATCCAACCATTCTGGGGAGCAATCTGGAATTATGCCCAAAAAGTTATCAAAATGTGCATACCCTTTGATCCAGCAGTGTTTCTATTGGGCTTATACCCCAAAGAGATACTAAAGAAGGGAAAAGAACCTGTATGTGCCAAAATGTTTGTGGCAGCCCTGTTTGTAGTGACTAGAAACTGGAAAATGAATGGATGCCCATCAATTGGAGAATGGTTGGGTAAAATGTGGCACATGAATGTTATGGAATATTATTGTTCTGTAAGAAATGACCAGCAGGATGAATACAGAGAGGCTTGGAGAGACTTATGAACTGATACTAAGTGAAATGAGCAGAACCAGGAGATCATTATATCCTTCAACAACGATACTGTATGAGGATGTATTCTGATGGAAGTGGATTTCTTCAACAAAGAGAAGATCGAATTCAGTTCCAATTGATCAATGATGGACAGAAGCAGCTACACCCAAAGAAAGAACACTGGGAAATAAATGCAAACTGTATTTTTGTTTTTCTTCCCGGGTTATTTTTACCTTCTGAATCCAATTTTTCCTGTGCAACAAGAGAACTGTTCAGTTCTGCACACATATATTGTACCTAGGATATACTGTGACATATTTAACATATATAGGACTGCTTGCCATCTGGGGAAGGGGGTGGAGGGAGGGAGGGGAAAGTCGGAACAGAAGTGAGTACAAGGGGTAATGTTGTAAAAAAATTACCCAGGCATGGATTCTGTCAATAAAAAAAGTTATAATTTTATATATATATATTGCAGTTATGGAGTAGTATTGTTCAGTAAGAAATAACCAGCAGGATGATTTCAGAAAGGCCTAAAGAGACTTACATAAACTGATGCTGAGTGAAATGAGCAGGACCAGGAGATCATTATATACTTCAATAACAATACTATATGATGATCAATTCTGATGGATGTGGCCATCTCCAGCAATGAGATGAACCAAATCAGTTCCAATAGAGCAGCAGTAAGGAATTGAACCAGCTACACCCAGCAAAAGAACTCTGGGAGATGACTATGAACCATTACATAGAATTCCCAATCCCTATATTTTTATCCACCTGCATTTTTGATTTCCTTCACAGGCTAATAGTACACTATTTCAAAGTCTGATTCCTTTTGTACAGCAAAATAACTGTTTGGACATGTATACTTATATTGTATTTAATTTATATTCTAACATATTTAACATGTATTGATCATCCTGCCATCTGGGGGAGGGGATGTGGGGAAGAAGGGGAAAAATTGGAACAAAAGGTTTGGCAATTGTCAATGCTGTAAAATTACCCACACATATTACTTGTAAATAAAAAGCTGTAATAAAAAATAAAATAAAATAAAATATATGTTGCAGAATAGTTGCTTTTTTGTATGGAATCTTCTCACCAGGCACTTCCTACTACTCATGAAATCAAAGCAAAGATAGAAAAATGTATAAAAACATTTTCCTCAGTAATAGTGTACATTTAGTTGAAGTATAACTTCAATTTTTATATACTGTCTTTATCATGAAATTGGATGAAGACTGGAAGAAGTAAAATCAAAATCTTGTTGTTTTTTTCCCTCAATTTTTATTATTAAAGTTTTTTTTTTTTAATTGACAAAACATATGCATGGATAATTTTTCAACATTAACCCTTGCAAAACTTTCTGTTACAAATTTCCCCTTGCTTCTCCCCCCTCCTTCCCTAGATGGCAGGTAGTCCAATACATGATAAATATATTAAAAATATGTTAAAATATATAAAATATATTTGTAAATAAATATAGTTATCTTGCTGCACGAGAAAAATCAGATCAAGAAGGAGAAAAAAACGAGAAAGAAAACAAAATGTAAGCAAACAACAGAAAGAATGAAAATGCTATGTTGTGGTCTATACTCAGTTCCCACAATCCTCTCTGAGTGTTTTTTTTTTTTTTTTTTTTTTTTTTTTTTTTTTGAGAATAGGAGTGTTTTTAGTTTGTTTTGGAAATAGGAGCCAGGAGAAAAGAACCCACATGTGCAAACATATTTGGAGCAGCTGTTTTTGTGGTGGCAAAGAATTGGAAAATGAGTAGATGCCCATCAATTTTGGAATGGATGAAAAAGTTATGGCTTATGAAAGAAATGGAATATTATTGTTCTATAATAATGATAAACAGGCTGACTTTAGAAAGGCCTGGATGAATTTACATGAACTGATACTGAGCAAAACAAGCAGAACCAGGAATACATTGTACATGGCAACAACAAAAATATGTGATAATCAATTATGAAAGAATTGATTCCTCTCAGTCATTCAGTGATCCAAGGCAAGTCTAATAAAATTGTGTGGAAAACACTACCTGCATCCAGAGAGAGAACTATGGTGACTGAATGTGAATCAACACATGCTGTGTTCACATTTTTTTTCTCTTATAGTTTTTCCCTTTTATTCTGATTTTTCTCTCCCAAAGAGAGAAGAAGAAAGAGGAGGAGGAGATGGAGAAGGAGAAGTGGAGAGAGAGAGAGAGAGAGAGAGAGAGAGAGAGAGAGAGAAAGCGAGAGAGAGAGAGAGAGAGAGTGTGTGAGAGAGAGAGAGAGAGAGAAGAAAAGAGAGGAGAGGAGAGAAGGAGAGGAGAGAGAGAGGAGAGGAGGGAGAGAAAGACAGAGAGAGAGAGAGAAGAGAGAGAGAGAGAGAAGAGAAGAGAGAGAGAGAGAGAGAGAGAGAGAGAGAGAGAGAGAGAGAGAGAGAGAGAAGAGAGAGAGAGACAGAGAGAGAGAGAGAGAGGAGAGAAGAGAGAGAGAGAGGAGAGAGAAAGACAGAGAAAGAGAGAGAGAAGAGAGGAGAGAGAGAGAGAGAGAGAGAGAGGAGAGAGAGAGAAGAGAGAGAGAGAGAGAGAGAGACAGAGAAGAGAAGGAGAGAGAGAGAGAGAGAGAGAGAGAGAGAGAGAAAGACAGAGAGAGAGAGAGAGAAAGACAGAGAGAGAGAGAGAGAGAGAGAGGAGAGAGAAGGGAGGGAAAGAGAAGGAGAGAGGAGAGAAGGGAGGGAGAGAGAGGAGGGATGAAAGAGAGAGAGAGACAAAGAGAGAAAGAGAAAGAGAGAGAGTAAGAGAGAGAGAGAATGAGAATGAAAATTAATGTTTATAATGTCCATATCCTTTACTGTCTCCTTGCCTGGGGTTGGGCAGCTTTCTGGAGAGCCTTTCAGACTGGCCTTAGTTTCAGTGGGGGAAGAGCTAGAGGTCAACACCAAGGTGGTGTGAGATGAACTGAATGAATCTGTCTCTCCTTGGCTCCAAGAGCTTGAGCTCTTCTTGTCTTCTTCTTGTCTTCTCTGGCTCTGATTGTGGCTGAGTTTGTCTCAGCTTCTATGCTGTCTTATAATTATATTATCATAGGTGTTAATCTTGTAGAACTATATTAAGTTTTAAGTATATGTATACTAAAATAGAGAACTATTAGACATCATGCTAAACTAGATAACCATTGTCTTATCAATTCCATTGACAACACCTTGTAAGAATTCTTGTTTTAAGTACAAAAGTTCTGGCCCATAACAGAGACAGAGACATAGAGACAAGTAGAGACAGAGATAGAGACAGAGAGAGACAAAGACAAAGGAAGGAAGGATGGGGAGGAGGAAACTGAGAGATACAGGAGGAAAGGAAGAATGATGGGGAAAGGAAGAGAGAAGTGAAAAATATTCTTTCCTAAACTTTTAAATTTTAGAACATGGTATTTGTTTACTTATTTAATTCCTTCTCTGTTAACTAATTGTCCTCAAAGATCTTGCAGTCTACAGGAGATTAGATTGAGGAGTATACAGAAATTATAGGAGATAATATGTGATAAAGAAAAAAAAATGCATGTCTATTCCTCCAAATGTTATAGGGAAACGGGAAGAGGCAAAGTCACTCATTCTGCCCATAAAATATAATTGTTCTACAGATATTATCTTAATGCTCACAGCAATCCTGAGACATAGGTACTATGAGTTTCCACACTTTGAATTTTAAAGTACTGATACAAACAAAGCTACAGTACAGTAGCTACAGTAACAAAGCTAGTAAGTGTTTGAAGCTTAATTTGAACTCAGTTTTTCCACTAAAGTGAAAATGGCATGAATGGGAAGGAGAATAAATAAATGGAACAATGGATAGAATACTGAGCCTGGAACCAGGAAGATCTGAGTTCAGAAGGATCTTTTCACTCTTATCTACTATAACTTCATGCCTCACAGTCTGCCTTGCGCATAGAAGTCTTGTTGCTACAAGAGTCAGTTCTCATTATAGACAATGAGATGGATGAATATCCAGTCTTCTTAGCTAGTGAACACATGCCCTATTGCTATTGCAGATTCTGTTACCCATGTGGAAGCCAAGAAGGGAAAGTGGCCAATTGTACTTTAGCCATGGATTAGACCATGCTATGGAGTTGAATGAAGTCTTATATGGTTATCTCTGAGGATATCATAACTCAATTTTGAGACAAGAGTTTGGCTGCCCAAATCTTCACTACTGTAGAAAGATAATCTCTTGAGGGAATCCAGACACAGTAGACATCAAGTTTTCTAAATTGTACTCATCACTTAATTGCACTGAGAAGGAATGATATAATCTTGGTCTTACATTCAAACAAACTACTCAGATTACTTCACCAAGTATCTGTATGTTTCTCCCAGAACTACTGATTTTCTGTAGTAGGCTTCTATTTATCATTGTCTTGATCATCTCCTGAAGTTAAACTGGGTCATGTACTAAAAATGTTTAATTTTATATTCTGCCAAGCTACTTAGCTAATGCAACAGCTATACCCTCATATAATCCTATTTGATATTGTAACTTATGTTGGAAGAAATTAAAATTAAGTGGAAAATGAATGCAAAATATTCTATCAGGCATATTTGTGTTTCTCTCCTGGAACATAGTACAAATTAAAAACTCAATAAACACTGTTAAGAAACTAAGTATATTATATGTTTGACATTTTTGTAAGAAATTTAAAAGAATAAATTTGTCTGAGCAATCTTTCTGAAAGCAAAATACTTTATTCTCTTGGAATATACTGCTTAAAGAAAGAGAATAAGCTATTATATTCATGTTCCAAATTACATTTTTTCATGCCCTTGCATGATTTCCATATTAAAACCTTAGAAGCTGCTAATATAACAGACAAGAATCTTTAATGAAAACCATAATTATTAATGATCTCTAAAACACTGTTGTCTTAGATAAACACATAGATGAGAGAGAGGAGCAGGAGAAAAAGATGAAGGAAACTGAAACTCGAAAATATGATGACAGTATATATTCAAATCAAGTCTCTTGAGGTATTTATGTTTTTCTTAATATATGACTGACTTCAAAAGCTGGCTTTTTGTTGTTCATTTTTCTTAGAATATGTGAGATCTCTGAAAATGTTCATGTTTTAGATTTCAAAAAAAAACTTTAATCCTATATCTGACATAGGGTTCCTTTGTAGGTACAAGTTTACTACAACCAAAAGACAAATTTATGTTCAGGTATATATTTGTCAAATTTTGGAATAAGGATGATTTTCAACTCACTTTGTGGGATTTATATTTTCTATTTATTTTTAAAATTTAGGTTCAAAGAGCAAGATTTCTAAGTGAGTAAATTTTGAAAGTTTTCAAAGTATTCCAGGAAAATTATTTGGTGGTATTAAGGAAATATTTCATGTAGTTTTATATGTTAAGGTTGGCTTTTCAGAGTAATTTAATGAAGATAAATAGGACACAGTAATATAATGAAAATATTCTAGAAAAAAACTGAAAGAACATGAAAACTTTTCTGCATCCTCTTTTCTATATAACTCTTAAGGAAAAGACCTATTCGATCATCTTTCATATTTTTTCCCATGAATACAACTCTTTTCCTAATGTCTGTGTTGTTACAAACTCAGTATGGTACCCAATGTAACAAATATATTGCTTTCTACAAAGGGTACACATAATCAAGAAAGACACTAGACCTTCAGACAGAGAGGCACTAACTGTTCCCTCAGAGTAAATGTATAGCTTAATATACTATGACCTAAATTCCTAGCCATATTAACTGCATATGCAACCAGTAGGATTATTCCCATGATCTGTATTTTAGCATCAAAGTTAGTGGTCAGTTTGACTTAAAGTAGGCTACCTTATCCCTAGTGAACAGCATGAGAGCACATCAATGATGTTAGCAGTGGCTATTCCCCAGTTATCCCTGATGATGTTCACCTGAGATATAGTCTAAATATCAGAAGCATGGTTAGCAACCTTTTATCTACAGAGACCTTGTACCCTGGCTAGGTATAGAGGTAGAGATGCTATTGTATATAAAAAAAATGAATATTTGGAGATATATGGCCTGATTTAAACCCCAGCATTGTTGCTACATGTATTATTTTGAGCAAGTCACTTACTATCTCTTGGGTTCAGTTGCACATTTGTAAAATGATGGGTATTGGCTTCAATAGCATTTAATGTCTTTTCTAATTCTCCCATCATGATCCTGAGATAGACTTAAAGAGACTCTCAAGACATTATTAAAGTATGTAGGGGAAAAGCACATATTGTTAGTAGATGGTAGCTAAATGGAGACATCAAGATAGTTACCTTTACCTTCAGAGGTTAAGGCTTCTATTTCTCTGATGTTCTCATTTTAAATTTTTACTGATGAACTTTGGTGGTAATAATGTATGATGAGTCAAGTATACTCTTTTTAGCTGTTATGGAGTCATTTAAATAGCAGAAATGTATATACAATTTGATGTAGGTATGTGCATACATAAAATGATGGAGTCTGGCACCAAATGATGGGGTTTGGCACCAAGTAGTGAAGTTGGGATAGCAATTCCTAATTCAAATATAAGGAACAAGGTGCAAGGCACATGGGAATAATTCACAATGATGCTTCTCTTTGCCAAAAGGTGCCTTTATTTATGAGAAGTTATACGCAAAATGAAGAGGTAAAATAGACACCAGGAGAGAAAAATCTGAAATAGTATCAAGAGAATATATAATTTTCAAGGAGAGGGCTTTTCCAGTTAACAATGGAAAAGACACATTCTCCAGTGGAAATCACAAATAACCAGGAGAAAGGAAAAACATTATAAGGTGAAAGCATAGCATTAACTGGCAAACTAGATCCATAGAGGAGTTTAGCACCCTAGAAGAGTAGCTGCAGCAAGGAGAAAGACACCATGAAGCATAGAGGAGGGAGGAAGAAGACAGATATCATGGGGGATCGTGATGAGCTAACCAAAAGAAATTCACTAAAGATGGCATAAGCCATGGGCAGGTTTATAGGGGGAAATTAATCTTGAAGTTTTAACATAAATTGGTTTTCTGATTGGATACAATAAAATGAGGTTTACCAAGAGCTCCAAGGGGTGGGACCATAGCTTATTCCCATTGTAATGTTATTGGTATTCTAGGCTTTCTCTGCCAACACTACATAGTTACCCGGGACCTCATCATAAAGTACACACACACACACACACACACACACACAAACATATACACACACACACACACATACATATTTGTGTGTCTGTGTGTTGAGAGGATGAGTAAGGGAACTAGATATACTCTACTTTTAAAAAATACCTTAATAAACTAATATTTTTATTTCATGTTTTTGATACTAGGATCAGTGAGTTGAAATTGAATATTAAATTGAAAAAATGTATATGCTTGATATATTTTCCCCTATATTTCTATATTTTAAATTACCTGTCATTTAAATTTAGTTTGTTTGTTTTTGGCAGAAGACTAATTTCAAAATCAGATTGAGAACAAGGTCCTTCAAGAGTTCTCAGCAGCCTAATACAATAATTGCCCCTCACTATTTCCTTTAAAGCTTCTAATTATTATCAAGTGTATTTGTGTGTCACTCTCTACATTTGTCCTACAGTGCTTACTTTGCTTCACTTGTCAGGTATTATATTAAATACTTTCGAAATATTTCATTTAATCATTTAAATAACATCATGAGGTTATTGCCTTCATTTCAAATTTCATGATCCAGAGACAGAATAAATTATTTGTGTAAATTCATATAAGTAGCAAGTTTCTAGGCTTTCTTTGAACTCTGTTTTTCCTGATTCTGGGCTATAGAAAAGATCCATTTAGTAGACATTTGCTTTTTTTTTCTTCTAAACCTGGCACCATAAATGTTTGTCTATATACATAGATATACATATGCATGCATATGGATAAGCATTTACATATATAGATATAGATATAAATACAGATATATAGATGTAGACATAAATATATATAAACACATATTCTTATTTGAGTCCCTTCCATTTTTGGACAGACTAAGTCATTATAATTATTTCTATATAAAGAACTGAAACTGTCTCTCTTAGCATGCTACCTCTTGCTCTTAGTTCTTCTTTTTTATAACAAACATTACAATTACATCTTCTTCTATCTAATATCCTTGAGGTATTTTTTGAGGAACCTAAGATTTTCATATCTTAAAATATGAGGTATGAAAAAATAGATGGCAATGGAAACAGAATAGATAATTTGCTAAAATTAATATAATCATGTGATAAATTATTGGATTTTAAACATCTGTGGGGATGGAGAAGCCTTAAGATTTTAATTTTTTTATTTTGTAAATTTACACAAAGTGCATATCAACATTAATTTTTATGAAATGACTGAGTCAAGAAATTCTACTTTTAGGACCTAATTATACAATATGTCTTTCTTTTTAAAAATGAATTAATTGTAAATGTCTGCTCTTTCATAATTGCGATCATATTTTGAATATGCTATAGGGTTACCACAAGGCAGCTAAAACATTGTCCTTTTGAAATTCACATGGAGTGAATTTACTTCTTAATGCCTATTTTGCAGAACTGTTTCCTCATTGGGCTGGAAAATATTATTCTGATTTCACCAAAATGGAAGAAATTGCAATTCTATATACTATGGGTTTACAAACTTGAATTCAATTCTTAGCAAGATCTATTTTCTCCCCAGTCCAAACCATAAGACATTTTATACAAGAAAGCATTGTGCTATGCACTAGATATGCAAAAATGAATCAAAAAACCAGTTCTTGACCTCAGTGAGTTTTCATTCTACTCAAGTTATCTAATATTGCCAACTAACCAAATGCCTTGAATAGAGATCCTATTCTATAGAGAACTTGGAAATACAGGAATGTTTCTCATTTGTTCCAAGAGTACACCGATGATGAGAAGAGCTTAGTTCTCTGACTAGAAGTGATGTGCTGATGTCATGAGACTTCATTACCTACACATTATTAAGCAAATTAAAGCTATGCTATTTCCAGAATCCAGTATTAAATACAATGGAAAATAAGCATTTAGAAATGTTTCTCTTATGACTATGAAGAATTCAGTTTGTGTTCCCTTTAACATTTGAACCTATAACCTATAAACTAGGGACAAGATAACTGAAAGTTTTTTTTTTCCCTTATGCCTATCTAATATATTCTTACCTTGATCTATGAATTATTGATTTTAAGTATAGATAATTTCTATCAGTAGATAGAATGTTCCTCCCCCACAAAAGAAAACAGTTAACTACTTAAAAGAATTTCTATATTTTATTTGTGTGGTGTGTTATTTTTCAAAGTAATTGTTTTTTACAGTTTGCTCAGATTATAAATTGACTGCATACTATCAAATATTGTACAGCTTTAATAACTTGAAACAATGAATGAATCCAAATAAGTTGCTTTGTTATTTGATTTCTGAAGTGTATATCAGGCCTTAAAGTTTTACCTGAAGCTTCCTTCTTCCATGAAATAGGCATGGGGTAATAGACAAAGTATTGGATTTGGAAGTGCAAAACCTAAGATTTTTTTTGAATCTTAATTCTGCTATTTATGTCCTTTGGCTGTGAAAAATCAGAAAATTTCTCTGGATCTGTGTTATTAAATTGTGCAAAAAAAAAACAAGGGATTAGGATTGATTATTCCTAAGATTCTTTCTAGTTATAAGATCCTATAAATTAATCATCTTTCAAATGACTCAAATTTTCAGCTTGTGTCTTCAAGACCAATCAATCATGTATTGAGATCAACCAACATGCATTTATTAAAAATCTACTCAGTATCACATATAATACATATCCCTGGGGAGACAAATATAAAAGTCCAAGAGTTTCTGCCCCAAGAAAATATTTCAAAGCCCAAACCATCAAATCTTAATAGAAAACATGCAGGAGATATTTTGGCAAAATAAATATTTGTATGCAATGTTAGTCATTGTTGATGAATCCATCCAAATTTAGTTAGGATTATCCTCAGATAATAGAAACAAAATATATCTCTTTGCCTACCTTTTCCATCCTATACTGAGCCACCAGCATATTCCTTCTTAGTGCTGTATCTCACTATATTGCTCCCTTACTCAGAATAACTAGAGAATTAGAAGCAAAATCTTTAGTCTACAATGTAATATACTGTACAGTCTGGTTTCAAATTGTGGATTCATTCTAATTCCACATCACTGCCCTCCAGCTCAGTTAAATGACTAGCACTATATTAGTCTTTACACTATATTCACTTGTTACATTTTCTCTGGTAAAACACCATATCCAGAATGAACTTCTCTATTTCTGTCTTGATTTTTTCTCCCGTGAAGGCCATAACCCAATTAGATTTTAGTTCTTCAAAGGAAAGGGCTGTTATTTTATAATTTGTTTTTGTACTTCCAACCCAATATACCAGAAAATATGAGTTTAAATTCTGTCTCAGAAAGTTCCCAATTAGCTCTCTGAACCTCTAGGCTTTTGATCCTATAATATATGAGATATAATTCATATCCTTGTGTTAGGTTTTCTAGTTCATTTTGTTTTGCACTTATGTTTAGTAATTGGTGTATAGCACTATCTCTTCATGTATATTATTTCTTTTAATTATTGATTCTATAATTCCACTGATGTACCTGATACTATCTATGGTGTTGAGAACTTTCTATATCCTCTTCAAGTTTCAATTTAATTTAACCATCATATGTCTTAGGGATTGGTGCCTAGGTTTTTTTTTTTTTTTTTCCCCTGCATTTCTATGTATTTTTCACTCAGTGCTTTGTTTTCTGTATTTGGAACTTCACTACATTTTTCTCGTATTATATGTTAGATTTTGATCTGTTTTCATTTGGTAAGATTTTATTAAGTGTCTACTATAAGCCAAAGTTACTGGAAATACAATGAAAAAAAAATAAAGCAAAACAGTAGCTGCTCTAAAACAGTTCACATTCAGCTGGAAGACAAAAAAGAGAAAGAGACCATGATAAAGGTATTAGAAAGGTATTTTTTCTAAGTATTATATCATTCTTCTATCATTAGTTAATGTGTTAATGTGGTTAGTGGGGCTGATGTAAATATATAAGCAAATCATTGATAAGCATTTTTCTTTTGTTTCACTATCTTTATTTTTAACATCGTCTTCTTTATTTTGTGTTCTAAATTCTCTCTCTTCCTCTACTTCTAACCTATTGAGAAGTCAAAAAATATGATACTGCTAGTTTTTTTTTAATGTTTCTATCCATTTATGTACTTATCTTTCTATTTGTATTATGGACATTTATATTTATCCCCCCCCCACTCCATCAGAGGACTTTGGCAGCAAAGTAAAAATAATAAATAAAATTAAATATTAAATTCATCTGAAAGATGATGCAATGTTCCACATTTGCAGCACCCCATTTCTCTGTATTTTAATTAGCAGAAATATTTTATTCTCTTCCAAATTCCTACGACATAGAATAAAAAGAGAAAAAAAAAACACATTCCGCATAACACATATTTATAGTCAAGCAACACAATTGCCCTCATTGGCTATAAACAATATGGTTCTATATTGCTGCCAGACAGATTTTAAACAGATTTTTTTTAATTTATATTTTTTTAAAAAAAGAGGAACAATATCCTATATGTACAAACATATTTATAGTTGCTTTTTTCTGGTGGAAAAATAGCACTCTGAAACCTAAGAAGATATCCATCTTCTGGGAAGTGAATGAACACATTGTGATATACATATGTGACAAAATACTATTGTGGCATCATAAATGAAGAATATTGTTTTACAAAGAAACATGAGAAGATATATGTGAACAGATGCAAAGTAAGCACAAACAGAATCATAATTTGTATTATGTCAATATTATAAAAATAAAGATATTTTTTCATGTTTTTATCATTTATATAGAGAGAGTGAGAATGCTATGTTGTGGTCCATGCTCTGTTCCCATGGTTCTCTCTCTGGATATACATGGCTCTCTTCATCACTGAACAAGTGGAACTGGTTTGAATCATCTCAATATTGAAGAGAGCCAAGTCCATCAGAATTGATCATTGTATAGTCTTGTTGCTATGTATAATGGTATCCTGATTCTTTTCATTTCACTTAACATCAGTTCATGTAGGTCTCTCCAAGCCTCTCTAAAATTATCCTACTGTTCGTTTCTTACAGAACAATAGTATTCTATAGTATTCATATATAATAATTTATTCAGCCATTCTCCAATTGATGGGCATCCACTCAGTTTCCAGTTTCTAGCCACTACAAAAAGAGCTGCCATAAACATTTTTGCACATATGGGTCCCTTTCTCTCCTTTAAGATCTCTTTGGGATATAAGCCAAGAAGAAACACTGCTGGATCAAAGAATATGCATACTTTGAAAACTTTTTGGCCATAGTTGCAAATTGCTCTCCAGAATAGTTGGATCCATTCACAGTTCCACCACCAATGCATCAGAGTCCCAGTTTTCCCACATCCCCTTGAACTTTCATCATTATCTTTTCCCATCATCTTAGCCAATCTGACAGGTGTGTAGTGGTATCTCAGAGTTGTCTTAATTTGCATTTCTCTGATCAATAGTGATTTGGAGCACTTTTTCAAGTGGCTACAAATAGTTTCAATTTCTTCATCTGAAAATTGTTCATATCATTTGATTAATATCAATTGGAGAATGGCTTAAACCACTATAAATTTGAGTCAATTCTCTATATATTTTAGAAATGAAACATATCAGATTCTTTGGATGTAAAAATATTTTTTCCAGTTTATTGCTTCCTTTCTAATCTAGTCTGCAATAGACTGCATGCAATATGCAAAATCATGCAATAGGTATACATGTCTATACAGTTATTTTGCTGTACAAAAAGAATTGGACTTTGAAATAGTATATAATTAGCCTGTGAAAGAAATCAAATATGTAGGTGGACAAATATAGAGGAATTGGGAATTCTATATAATGGTTCATAGTCATCTCCCAGAGTTCTTTCGCTGAGTGTAGTTGGTTCAATTCACAATCTCATTCTTCATGCCTAGGTCATGAACCCATTTTGACTTTATCTTGGTGTACAGTGTTAAGTGTGGGTCAATGCCTAGTTTCTGCCATACTAATTTTCAATTTTCCCAGCAGTTTTTGTCAATGGTGAGTTCTTATCCCAAAAACTGGAGTCTTTGGGTTTGTCAAATACTAGATTATTAAAATTATTGACTGTTTTGTCCTTTGAACCTGACCTATTCCACTGATCAACTAGTCTATTTCTTAGCCAATACCAAATGGTTTTGGTAACCACTGCTTTATAATATAATTTTAGGTCTGGTAAGACTAGGCCACCTGCATTTGCTTTTTTTTTCATTAATTTCCTTGAAATTCTTGACCTTTTGTTTTTCCATATGAACTTTGTTGTTATTTTTTCTAGGTCATTAAAATATTTTTGGGAGTCTGATATAGCGCTAAATAAGTAGATTAGTTTAGATAGTATTGTCATCTTTATTATATTTGCTCACCCTATCCAAGAGCATTTAATATTTTTCCAATTAGTTTATGTGGAAAGTGTTTTGTAGTTTTGTTCATATAGTTTCTGATTTTCCCTTAGCAGATAGATTCCTAAATATTTAAATGGAATTTCTCTTTGTAACTCTAACTGTTGGATTTCGTTAATAATATATAAGAATGCTGATAACTTATGTGGGTTTATTTTGTATCCTGCAACTTTGCTAAAGATGTAGATTATTTCTAATAGCTTTTTAGTAGAATCTCTGGGTTCTCTAAGTATACCATCATATCATCGGCAAAGAATGATAATTTGGTTTCCTCAATACCTACTCTAATTCCTTTAATCTCTTTCTCAACTCTTATTGCCAAAGTTAGCATTTCTAAAACAATATTGAATAGTAATGGTGATAGTGGACAACCTTTTTCACTCTTGATCTTATTGGAAATGGTTCCAGTGTATCCCCATTACATCTGATGCTTACTGATGGTTTTAAATAGATGCTACTGATTATTTTAAGGAAAAGTCTATTAATTCCTGTACTCTCAAGTGTTTTTAATACTAATCGATGTTGGATTTTTTTCAGCATCTATTGAGATAATATATGTTTTTTAGTTAATTTGATTATTGATATAGTCAATTATGCTAATCATTTTTCTAATAGTGAACCAATCCTGCATTCCTGGTGTAAATCCTACTTGGTGTATTATCATGGGGATGATTATCTGTAATCTCTTTCCTAATATTTTATTTAAGATTCTTGCAACAATGCTCATTAGGGAGATTGGTCTATAATTTTCTTTCTCTGTTTTTATCCTGCATGGTTTAGGTATCAGTACCATGAAGGAATTGGATAGGAATCCTTCATTCCCTATTATTCCAAATAGTTTATATAGTATTGGAGTTAATTGTTCTTTAAATGTTTGGTAGAATTCACATGTAAATCCATCTGGTCCTGGACATTTTTTCTTAAGGAGTTGATTAATAGCTTGTTCTATATCTTTTTTTTTTCCTAAAATGGGACTATCTAAATAATTTATTTCATCTTCTGTTAATCTGTGCAATCTATATTTTTGTAGATATTCCTCCATTTTACTTAGGTTGTCAAAATTATTAGCATAAAGTTGGGCAAAGTAATTCCTGATAATTGCTCTAGTTTCCTCTTCATTTGGTGGATAGTTCTCTCTTTTCCTTTTTGAGACTAACAATTTGATTTTCCTCTTAACTAAAGGTTTATCTATTTTGTTGGTTTTTCATAAAATCAACTCTTAGTTTTATTTATTAATTCAATAGTTGTTTAGTTTTAATTTTGTTGATCTCTTCTTTTATTTTTAGAATTTCAAGTTTGGTATTTGATTGGGGGGGGGTTTAATTTGTTCTTTTTCTAGCTTTTTTAATTATGAGCCCAAATTACTGATCTTCTCTTTCTCTATTTTATGCATGTAATCATCAAGATATATAAAATTTCCCCTTATTACCACTTTGGCTGCATCTCACAAATTTTGGTATGTTGACTCATTATTGTCATTCTCTTGGATGAAATTATTGATTGTGTCTAGGATTACTGTTTCACCCATTCATTCTTTAGGATGAGATTATTTAGTTTGCAATTTCTTTTTGGTGTATTTTCCCCTGGAACTTTATTCAATGTAATTTTTATTGCATTATGATCTTAAAAAATGCCTTTACTAGTTCTGCCTTTCTACATTTGATTTTGAGGTCTTTATATACTAATACATGGTGAATTTTTGTATAGGTTCCATGAACTGTTGAGAAGAAAATGCACTCCTTTCTGTTTGTATTCAATTTTCTCCAAAGAGCTATCATGCCTAACTTTTCTAGTATTCTATTTACCTCTTTAACTTCTTTTTATTTATGTTGTGGTTTGATTTATCTAATTCTGAAAGAACAAGGTTGAGATCTCCCACTATTGTAGTTGTCTGTTTCTTCTTGCAACTCTCTTAACTTCTCCTTAGAAATTTTGATGCTATACCACTTGGTGCATATGTTTTTAATATTGGTGTTGCTTCATTATGTATGATACTCTTTAGCAAGATATAGTTTCCTTCCTTATCCCTTTTAATTAGATCAATTTTTGTTTTTGCCTGTTCTCAGATCAGGATAGCTACCTCTGCTTTTTTTTACTTCACTGGAAGCATCCAACCTGGCGTTTGTACTCAACTACTTGTTCTTCACTGCCTCCCTTCAGTTTCTGATGGAAACAGATCTTTTCTGGTCTGTTTCCTTCCCACAGATTCTCTGCCCCATAGAGACTGTATCCCCCTGGGACTCTGCACTATATGTGCTAAGAACAACCTCTTTCACTGTCTGCCTCTCTACCATTTACAATTAAAACAGACCTTTTCTGGAGATCTTCAAATTTATCTTCTGCTGATAATTTGTTGCACTTCCGATATTTGTGGGTTCTGCAAGTCCGGAGCTAATTCAAAGGCTGGATTTCGTAATTAGTGTGAAGCTTGTAGAGGAGGTCAGAGAGACACATGTGTTGTCTCTGCCATCTTGGTTCAGCCCCCTAAATTGATATTTAAATTTTTGTAAACTGGTAAAATTATTTTAACCACTAGGAAATCAATTTATACAGTAATAAAACCCAGCATAAATATAAACATCTTTAAAAGCTGTGTGAATAATGATAGATACAATAAGTGTCCATTAGTCTAGAGACAAGATGATAAACATACTAACTAGCTCCTTGACAGAGATTATGTTCTCATTTTTGACTTCTTATTTTCCTGTTACCTTTATACATTTTGCCCTTTAGAGCAATGTGTTTTGCTTTATAAATATCATGTAATCTTTTAATATTAGGAATATTTGACTGTACTTTCAGATTCATTTAAAATTATATTTCCAATAAGTTATTCTTCCTTTAATTTATTTGAGGAGACTTACACTATGGATTTAAATTTTATCTGTTCTGCTAATGATTTAGTCTGTAGAGGCATATATTTTGCATTTGTTTTCTAGAACTTTTTTATAGCTTTTTATTTACAAGATATATGCATGGGTAATTTTTCAGCATTGACAATTGCAAAACCTTTTGTTCCAATTTTTCCCCTCATTCCCTGCACCCCCTCCCCAAGATGGCAGGTAGACCAATATATGTTAAATATGTTAAAGTATATGTTAAATACAATATATGTATACATATTGATACAGTTATTTTGCTGCACAAGAAGAATCAGACTTTGAAATAATGTACAATTAACCTGTGAAAGAAATAAAAAATGCAGGCAGACAAAAACAGAGGGATTGGAAATGCTATGTAGTGGTTCACACTCTTTTCCCAGAGTTCTTTTGCTAGGTGTAGCTGGTTCTAGTCATTATTTAACAAATGGAACTGATTTGGTTCATCTCATTATTGAAGATAGAACTTTGTTTTTTAAACCCTCTTTCCCACTTTAGACTTTTTTCCTAGTCACACATCTTTAAATTTCTTCCCCTTTTATGGCCATTTATCCTTAAGTTGATCCTTAAAAGTGTTTCAGACTCATTTTTTCTTTTTTTTAAATTTAAACTTAGATGTAAAATGGCAAAAGAAAAAAAAAACTTCACATACATTGAAAAACATCAAAGAAGGTTCAAAATATAAAGCAATAAATTTCAATTTCAGAAAATTCTATATAATAAACATTAAATATCTTCAGAACAATCCTTTTTCTTTTCTTTCTTGAAATTTTTTGTTTGTTCTCTGCTATGCAATTTTTATTTTTCTCTTCTTCATTCCCCCTCTTTTCCCCAAGAAGATGATTACTAAGTATGGAGATATCTACACTTTTACACATGTATAAAATATGTGTGTATAAATATATATATGTATATATATATATACATATATGCATATACATTATACACATATTCTACAAGAGATATCCAAAATTATATATACATATTTATTTGTATGAATATAGGATTATACTATGCTTATTTCTACTTGTCCTCTCTTTCTCCGGAGATAAATAGCATCTTCTTTCATAAGAGAAAATCCTTCCAAATTTTTCTAAATCCATCTGCTCATCATTTTCACAGCAGTATTCCAACATTATACTGTCTAGTTATTTTAGTCTAAAACGATATTGATTAATATACTGACATATCGAATAGTTTCTCTATTTTTCTCTCTGGATTAAATCTATTTTAGCCTTAACTTTGTTTGAAATCATGATTACTACCCCCTCTTTTTTGTATAATCTCAGATGCTTCTTATTGGAGAATTTTTCCCCAACTTTGGTCTCTTGCTCTAGTAACTTCTAGGATAATAGAACGAGACTTAGTTGGATAAGAGTCTCCTTTTATTCAGGCCATTGTAGCTCCTCTTGCTGCCTCCATTCATCCCCAATTCATACCACATAGTACTCCTCTTGATTTTTAGTTCTTTAGCCAGGTTGAGTTAGTTTTAGCCTCTTTTTTGCAGGCTTGAAGAGGGGTGATGTTCTGGGCAGTGTCTACCATGTTGTAATTTCCTTATCTAGTAGCTGACACAGGAAAAGTTTCTCCTCTTCTATTTTCCTTTAATTCTAATGTAACTTGAAAGAGTTGAGGAACTATACTTATTGCATCCACATGCTGGGTAAGGGCAAATCTTCATTAACTTAGAGAACCGCAGAAGGTAAAAGTCCTGAATAGGTCATAAAGGACAAGACAGTGACTGAATTAATGTTCTTACCTAAGTATGGAGGTAGGTCTGGAAGATGTGCTGAATGAGTCCCAGAGTATTAGGCCCACCATTAATTCAGAAAGATGTTACATTTTTATATTTCATGGCTTCTTGTCTTTGGGATACAATAACAGATTTCAGATCTATATATTTTCCCTGAAATAATAGGGACTGGAGAAAATGTCTAGGATTCTATATAAATTGCTATATTACCTGAAACAATTTTCAATTGAAAACTCTCTTGTTCAGATTGGCATATCTCCAAGGAAATCATGTTGTTAATGTTTTTAATCAACTCTTCTGAGGTACTCTTTTTCCAAGGCTAAGAATCTATTGTGCCCATATTTTAAGCAATGGCAAGTAGATAGTGCAATAAAATGAGCAGTGGGTTTGGAATCAGGAAGACTCTTCTTCAATTCAAATATGGTTTCAGATACTTTCTAGCTCTGTGACCCTGTGAAAATGGCTAAACCATGTTTGACTTAATGTCTTTATCTGTAAAATTAGCTAAAGAAGAAAATGGCAAACTATTCCAGTATTTTTTGCCAAGAAAATTCCAAAATGAGGTGATAAGTCGGACAGAACTGGAAAGAACTTAACAAAACATGCAATTTAAGAGGCTAGAATTTAGAGTTAGTAGGTAACTTAAAGTTTATTACAGCTAATCCCTTTATTTTATAAATAGGGAGAAAGAATATTAGATAGGTTAAATTATATTCTGAATGCATCCTGCATGTAATATGTGAAAGAGGCTGATTTTTTAATGGTTTTGGCATATTATTTTTAATACTTACATGGAAAAGATGGAATATAATATTATACTGAAAGTAATGTTAACAAAAGTTATTTATTTCAAAGTGGTAGCAGGAAAGTTTATTAGAACAATTAAAGAAATAAAAACACAATTATACATAAAAATCTTTCCCACTAAGACATTGTTTACCCCTATTTAATATAATATTCCCTTAGGGTTCAATTAGAAAAAAATATCTAAAATTTTACATATAAAACTGCACAGAACCAGAAGAAAATGAGACTAGCCCACTAACATTGAATGTTGTCTCCTGATTTATGAGTTAGTTGTTGAGAGTTCCCATGGTTCACATAAATTTAATAAAAAATATTTCTTTTTCCCAAAGCTTAGTGAACTGTCTTAGAATGGTATCAGATTAGTTGTTTGGTTTTGCTAAACCACATATCAGAAACATCCAGGAGTTTAGGGTTTTCTTTTTATTCCAATAGAAAATAAAAATAATACATCTTATAGATATCAGCAAGAATAGATAGATAACAATGATAACTTCATCGTTTCAATCTTATCTCAAAGGAACATAGACAACCTACTTCAAATGTTAGATTAATATGAATTCAAAAATTGATGTTTTTAAGAAAAGACAAAATACATAGTTGGTAGCAAAAATCAGCCTAGTATATATCGGAACAACATAAATAACCACTGAGAAGAAATCTTTCTAGTGGGACAAAAACTGGACTCACAGAGTATATTAGAATTTATCAAATTTGTGTAGATAGGTTTTAGGTTTCCAGACTATCAAATTCACAATGGAAATTTAATAATAATCTAAAGACATGACATATTAAAAAAATAGGTTTGCATTGTTGGTAAAGTCAGGATAATGCTATTTTTTGATAAATTTTCCACATCTATAAATTGGCATAATTATATTTGGACTGCTAACAGGGCTGTTGTAAGGAGAGTGTTTTGCAAAACTTATGTTATAGAAATATACATTAAGCAACAAGATGGATGAATGGTTACAATACTGTGTCTTGATCAGGAAGATCTGAGCCACATTAACCATCAGACACTTACCAGTTATGGAATCCTGAGTAATTTATTTACCCTCTATCTGTCTAAACTTTCTCATCTGTAAAACATGGATAATAATAATACGTACCTCCTAGGATAGTTGTGAACATCAAATTATATAAAAATTATAATTTTTAGCACAGTGTATGGGAAATAAGTGTTATATAAATGTTTATCAACATCATCATCATGATCATCATCACTCTGTCCACTATACCACCTACCTGCATGTGTAGTGTATATTTCTACAAAAGTAATTACCAAGTACTGTTCTGTAACTTAGTTATATTATTTTAAAATAATAGTATTTCCCCAATTATATCTAAATATTATTTTTAGAATTTATTTTACAAGACTTTTTTTTTGTTTCTGTCACCTCTTTCAAAAGTAATTAATGCTTTGATATAGGTTAAATGTACTATCATAGGAAACAAATTTCCATATCTGTCATAATTGTAAAAGAAGAAACATGAAAAGAAAAAAAAAGAATTAAAAAGTAAAAAGGTAAATATGCTTCAATATGCATTCCGAGTCTATCAGTTTTTTTGTTATTATTATTTTATTTCATTTTTATGTATTTTTAACATACATTGCTTTTTATGAGTAATGTTGGGAGAGAAAAATCAGAAGAAAAGGGGAAAAAAAACATGGGAGGGAAAAAAAAAGAACAGCAAAAAAGAAATGAACATTGCATTATTGATTTCCATTCAGTCTTTTTAGTTCTTTTTCTGGATGCTGATGGCATTTTCTGTTCAAAGTCTATTGGGATTGCTTTAGATCCCTGAACCACTGAGAAGAATCAAGTCTTCCATCTTTGATCATAGCACATTTTTGCTGTCATTGTAAATGTATTCCTGATTCTGCTTGTTTTGCTCAGCATCAGTTCATGTAAATCTTTCCAGGTCTTTCTAAAATTAGCATGTTCATCATTTTTATTGAAGATTAATATTCTATTACCTTCATATACCACAACTTGTTTAACCATTCTACAATTGATGGACATATACTCAGTTTCCAATTCTTTGCTACTACAAAAAGAGCTGCTACAAACCTTTTTGCACAGTGTGCCATATTCCCTTCGTTATGGTTTTCTTGGGATACAGATCCATTAGTGGTACTGCTGGATCAAAAGGTATGCCCACTTTGATAGCCCATTGGGCATCGTTTCAGATTGCTTTCTAGTATGGCTGGGTCGTTTCACAATTCAACCAGCAAAGGATTAGTGTCCCAATTTTCCCACATCCCATCCAAAATTTAACATCTTTTCCTGTCATCTAAGCCAATGTGAGAGGTGTGAGGTGGTAGTTTAGAGTTCTTAATTTACATTTCTCTAATCAATAGTGATTTAAAGCATTTTTCATATGATTGTAGATGGTTTTATTTTCATCACCTGAAACTTGTCTATTCATTATATATTTTTGAAATGAGACTTTTCTTGGAAATACTGGCTGTAAAGAATTTTTTACCAATTTTTATCCTGTTGATAAGTTGCTGTAATCTATTAATATTTTCTTTAATTTTTTTACATCAATAATCATTAGCAAGATTGGTCTGTAATTTCCCTTTTATATTTTGGTTCTTCCTGCTTTAGATATCACTACCATAATTGTGTGTTTGACTCTTGAGAACAGCATATTGTTGGACTCTGCTTTTTGATTCATTTGTTATCCATTTTTATTTTATGGGAGTTTATCCTATTCACATTCTTGTGCATTTTTCTCTATTCTTCTTCCTAGAACTTCCCCTGATCAACTCCCTCTTATTTCAGTCCCACACCCAAACTATTACTTACTCTCCTCCTCTCCTATTTCATATAGATTTCTTTATTCAATTGATTTGGTATATTATTCCATCCTTTTACCGAAACTCAGAAGAGTTTGATTCAAACAATGTCCATTGCTCCCCAATCCATCTCCCTCTCAGCTGCAATAGGTTTTTGGTGCTTCTTCATATGAAATAATTTATCTCTTTCTACTTCTCTCTTCTTTCTGTACCCAGTCTATACCTCTTTTGCTTCCCTTAATTTTTTAAATGTTATTCCCTAAAATTCATTTTATTGGTGTATTTTCTCTCTATGAATATCCTTACTAGCTATACTACTAGTAATACATTTTTGAGAATTACAAGTTTCTTCTTATGTAGGGAGGTTAAAATTTTAGCTGTATTGAATCCCTTGTGTTTTCCTTTTCCTTTTTTGCCTGTTTTTATTGTTTTGGACCTTGATATCAGGATTTTTTTTTAATTTGTTATTCAATTTTGATCTTCCTTTTAAGGAAGCTTGGAATCCTGTTTTATTGAAAGATTTTCCCCTTTGAATTTTATGCTTAGTTTTATCAGATAGTTGCTGTTTGGGTTGTATTCTTAGCTTCTTTTCTTTTCTGGAATATCATATATCATGACCTCTGATCTTTTAATGCTGCTGCTTGTTAAATTCTGTATAATCCTGATTGTGATGACACAGAAGTGGTCACTTGAAGTATTTTTTTCCTTGATGTGATAGTTCTGAAATTTAACTAGCTTGGAATTTTTACTTTGGGATTTCTTTCCTGAGGTGATTAGCATATTCTTTCATTGCTTATTTTACCCTTTAGCTCCAGGATATCATGGAAGTTTTTTCCTTCATAATTTCTTGAAAGGTGCTGTTCAGATTCTCTTTTTTATTATGGCTTTCAAGTATTGTTTGATTTGGCTCTTGTATTGTTTCTCTGCATCTATTAAATCATGTCAATTGTTTTCCCCATGAGATATCTTACATTTTCTGCCGCTTTTTCATTCTTTTGAATTTATTTGATTGAGTCCTGATGTCTCATAGTGTCATTAGCATACACTTACTAAATTTTAAATTTTATGGAGTTGTTTTCCTAACTTAGCTTTTGCCCTTTCTTTTCCATTTGGCCAATTTATACCCTTTAAGTTTTCTTTAGTAGATTTTTGTATTTTCTTTTCTATTTAACCAATTCTACTTTTAAAGCAATTTTCTTTTTTCTAAGCTATTGGCTCTTCCCTATTGCCCATAATTCTCTCGCACCAATCTTACTTATTTCTTTTCCCAATTTTTCTTTTATTTTATGTGATTTTTAAACTCCTTTTTGAGATTTTACATGATTTCTTTTTGGCCTTGAAACCACTTCCTGTTTTTGTGTAGGATTTTGCCCATAGCTGTTTTGACATTGTTGTACTCTTCTGAGTTTGTGTCTTGAACTTCCCTACTACCATAATAACTTTCCATGATCAGATTCTTTTTTTTATTTCATTTCTTGTGGTTTTATTCATCTTTTAAATTTTTTTTCCTTCTTTTATTCTGCTCCCAGGGTAGTTCTGCTCCCAGGGTAGAAGGGATGCTGTCTCAAGCTTCCTGGGCCAGGGATTACAGGCACTGGCCATTGATGTTATCCTAGAACCCCTCATATCTGTTGCTACTAAGAGTAGGAGGTAACTATTACTAGCCATAGATGTCTGGCAGCTTAGCTAGTGCTAAACTGGAGTCTTCATAGTAGTGTCTTGTGGGTGCTGAGGCCAATGGTTTATTTCTGCATTTCCCACAGTGACACTAAAGCATATGGGGGTCAGATTGCTTATATTTGTCTATTGATTTAAATACTAGTAAGGTTGATGTTCACTTATTTTTTTGAGCTATATGAAGCATTGGAGGTCTGACTCATTGAAGTTTGCCTGTTTGCCCAGAGCTCCAGTGAAGCAAGTGGCAGTTCTCAGAGCTAGAGTCTCCCATGGCCTTTGTGATGGAGATCACCAGTATTGGTGTTTGCTTGCTCCACTGCACTAGAGCTCATGATGTAGCATTGGTTTGCTGAAGTAGGACTTGGTAATGGCTTACTAGGATGGTTCCTTTCTTACACTGGGCTGCCTTTCTACACCATTGAGAAAGACCTTTTATGTTCATTTTCCTTTCTCTTTTTTTTTTTTTTTTTTTGCACACAACTCCACTTTTTAATTCTTTGATTTCTGTAAGCAGTCTTTGCAAAGTCTCTTTTTTTTATTTTAATAACTTTTTATTGATAGAACGCATGCCAGGGTAATTTTTTACAGCATTATCCCTTGCATTCACTTCTGTTCCGATTTTTCCCCTCCCTCCCTCCATCCCTTCCCCCAGATGGCAAGCAGTCCGTTACATGTTGAATGGGCTGCAGTATATCCTAGATACAATATATGTGTGCAGAACCGAACAGTTTTCTTGTTGCACAGGGAGAATTGAATTCAGAAGGTATAAATAACCCGGGAAGAAAAACAAAAATGCAAGCAGTTTATATTCATTTCCCAGTGTTCTTTCTCTGGGTGTAGCTGCTTCTGTCCAGCTTTGATCAATTAAGGCTCTCTTTATCAAAGAGATCCACTTCCATCAGAATACATCCTCAAACAGTATCGTTGTTGAGTTATATAATGATCTCCTGGTTCTGCTTATTTCACTCAGCATCAGTTCATGTAAGTCTCGCCAGTCCTCTCTGTATTCATCCTGCTGGTCATTCCTTACTGAACAATAATATTCCATAACATTCATATACCACAATTTACTCAACCATTCTCCAATTGATGGACATCCTTTCATTTTCCAGCTTCTAGCCACTACAAACAGGGCTGTCACAAACATTTTGGCACATACAGGTCCCTTTCCTTTCTTTAGTATCTCTTTGGGGTATAAGCCCAGTAGAAACACTGCTGGATCAAAGGGTTTATGTTCATTTTTCAAATTTCTTGAGCTCAAAAATTGTTTTCCCCATCTTTTTTTTTTTTTTTCTGGCTTCTACTATTCTAGGATTTGTTTTGAAGTGCTGTTTTATGGTTGTTTTTAGGCTAAGATGGTAGAGTTATGGTAATTTATTGCTTATCCCTTTTTTTATCTTGATCAAGGAAATTATAGTTTTGTTTTAAAGAAATATCTATACAATTTAGTTGTAGTTTCATGTATATATTTTATTTTATTACCGTATTATACTAATTATTTTATTACGCTTTGCATATATTATTTAAATGTTTGTTTTATACCATAAGTTAAAAATAAAATAAAAAATAAGAAAGAAATATCTATGTGTAGATATAAATAGCAAATAAAAAGCCTCATATTTGTTTGCCCTCTCTTCTGTGATGTTTCCCCCTCATTTTCATTTAAAGCATGATTTATTGATATACATCTATGAACTAACTCCTTCCAAATAAAGGGTTTTCCTGACACAAATGTATTCAGTTGAGCCAAAGAAATCAACATATTGGTCTTATCTGAGAATTAATCATAATGTACTTATGATCTGCTACCTCTCAGCTTATTCCATAATAAGTATATATTGGTTAATTTGAGTATATCAGCATTATCATTCACATAGTCTCGATTTAAATACATTATAAATTGTAACAGAGTAAGTAAAAATGCCTAAGGCAATTTTGGGGGAAAAGTCTCTCTTTTTCTCCTGTAATGTTATAGTCTAAAATTCAATATATCATTCCAGACTAGAACAAAACACTGACCCTTTTGAATGACCAACAGTGTATATCTCTAGGTGTCAGGGTCACTTCGCATTTGCTCTGGACTTGGAGACAAAAGTTCTGAATTCTAATCTTAGAACTTAGAATCTTGCTGACCCATGCGATTTTAAAAGTAGCATTTCATCTCTCTGGTGTGTAGTTCTAACTGAGGAGGCTGGTCTACCTGTTTTATAAAATCACTTCTAATTCGAACATTATTTGTTATTTTTATTTGCAATTTATATAAAGGTTTTTCCTCCTCATCAACGCTCTGAGGAAAGAATGGATTTGTGTGAATATATAATTGTGTTTGTGTGTTGGAGAGGTACAAGTGAATAGTATTGCAAAGCATTATATAAAGGTCTCTGGAACTTTTTTAGTTATCTATGCATGATCAGAAATTTTGGATGAATTCATGATTAAGGCCAAGGGTCCAACATTTATACAAACATACATGCACACACACACACACACACACACACACACACACTTCTGAATATACTTCTAGGGTCTTAAGTCTGTGCAGGATCCAAGTTGCTGCTCCCATCTAAAAGGGTGGGAGAAAAGAATAGTTATGAGGCTTACCTTTATATATGAGGTAAAAGATACAAAAGCCCCACAATTTTTGACACACAATTTCCAAAAATATTGTTTGTTAAGAATGGCCTGAGTTCCATTGAGAACTTTTGCTTGTATATCATTTTTTTCTATTTGTTATAACAGTCATAACCTAAGGAAGAAAATACAGAAAAGTTTTTTTTTTTTTTTTAAACTTGGGTACACATTGGTATTGTACAATCATCATGGTACCTCAGTCCTTAATTGTCAGTAAGGCCTATGTGAGAAGAAAACTATATCTTTACTCTTTCATTTCCATATTCCTCTTGATAAAGAATATAAATTGTAAATTGTATTCAATTTTATGATCTTTGTAGCCTAATTATGATCTCTTCCCTGCCATTTCTAATGAAGTAGATAGATAGAAAATAATTTAGTCTTCTTTGAGGTAAAAGTAGTAAGCTTCACATTACAATCATTACCATATTTCATTTTTCAGATAATAATGGTTTATGTTTATATATATTTATATATATATATCATATTTATGTTGTGACATCTATTAATATCTGCAACAGAGAATATCATTTAGCAAATTAATTTGCAAGAATTCTGTTTATCTGCTATTGGGAATGATGCTTTTTAACATAGGGAAAAGCCTGTGTCTAGACTTCAGGGATCAGCCCATGAAAACTTTGAAATGCTGAATGCTGGTAGTCAGTACAGGAAGCTTGAGAGCATATAAAGCAATATAGCTTTTTAGGAACTTTACTGTATTTTTTTTCAGTACTCTTCATTTACTTATTAAATTTTGTTTATTTATTTACCCAGACCTTTATTGTTTTGAAATCCTTAGTTGTTTTATAAAGTTGTATATTAATATATGTATACATTTATAAAGAAATGTGTGCATATGCATACATATATTTGGGTACAACAGTATTTTCTATACATGAAACCATTTATGTTTTGTAAATGTATCAACTCCTTTCTTAGGTAATTTGTCTTTTCTTTTTGGTTGTTTCTACAACCTGAATTTATCTAGTTAAATCCCTTTCCTCTAATTTTGAACATTTGCCTTTATTCATATATTTTGATGCACATAAGTAATTTCATCCTCATAAGGAATTCTCAGTATGGAAGTCTTACATCAACACAGATTCAGTCATTGTTGTATTAATTACACAGTAATTTACAAAGGTCATCTGTGTCTCTGTTAGGTTAAATGATTTCTTTGATTTTCTTTCCCATTGAGATCTTTTGTTACACTTTCCTGGATTCCCTGTAGTTCTTTACCATCTCTTTAAATAGTATGTACTAAAACTAGGTATGATTTTTAATAAATTTTGGCTTAGAGCCAAGTGGAGCATAAGAATTTCTTTTTGCCTTTTTAGCTCATAGTTCTGTTAATGAATTTTAAAATTATCCTAGCAAACCCAGCCAACCTAGTGTCATAACCAAACAAGGAATACCTCCACAATTCCATTATTCAAATATATACTTAAATAACGACAAAGCTGCTTTCTTTGGGATATGATTTCTTCTGTCTTTCTAGGTGTACGCAATTTCCATGGAGTATTGAAGTGATAATATTTTTCAGTCACTAGTTTAGGTCTAGACTAAAGTACCCAGAACTTTGATAAAAATATATGAGTCAGAATTCAAAATCTTACAAAAGTCTAGAAAATTTGTAGTTTATTATTCAAATGATTAATATTGTGTAATAATTGTTGGATTTGAATACATTATTAAGATAATATTGTCTCTATTGAAAGAAAGTAAGGGTTTGTTTCCTAATGAATAATGGCAATCAAATAATTGCTTGAGAAAAAAAAAAAACCTCAATTAACCTGAGGAGTTAGGTTTATATATATATATATATATATGTATGTATGTATGTATATATAATGTATATGTATGTATTTGGTTTGTTTTTGAGACAAATGTAAAATGACCTATTGACTTAATTTTAAAATTCAAAGAATTAAAATGTTTCTTATAAATACAACATCTAACTCAGTCTCTAATTATGAAAAAGAAAAGGCACTGTAGTAAATAAAGTGAAGGAACTGGAGCCAAGAATATCTAGGTTCAATTATTTTTATCAACTACGTGATTATAGCCAAGTAAATAAACTCTCTATTCCAAACAATATTCTAAAATGAATGAATGAAATTTATAATTTATTATCCTTCTATTAAATTCTAAATCATGTGATAAGAATTTGGGTTACAAATAAAAATAAAACCAAGACATTAATTTCCCCAAATGTAATATTTCCATATGTAGAGTGATAATGTACATAGGGAGTGATGATAAGGGAAAGATATAAAGGCTTAATGGTAGGGATATCGGTGTGGCATTCAAATAACTTGTGCCTTCTAATGGTAGTGTTGTGTTTATAATATATTTGATAACTTATTTAAATTATAAATATATTGCAAATAAGTGGAGGCATGAAAGCAAATCACTTTAAAATTATGAAATATTCTTCAGTTCAAAAAAGAGACATTAGCTGTTTGGCTATCATCATCTTCCTTATTGTTATCATCACTCTCCCACAAGATGCTTGGAACCTGGTGTCTTATGGGGGAGCTTTCAGTTCATATTTCACAGAACCAAATTTCTACAAAACATGTATCCAAACTTAATTTCCTTTTTCCTTACCCTTGACAATATCACCCACCATTTAAAATTACAGCAAACAAAATAAAATACTTAGAGGTCTACCTGCCAAGACAAACCCAAGAAGTATATGAGATGAGCACAATTACAAAACACTTCTCACACCAATAAAGTCACATATAAATAATTGGAAAAATATCAATTGCTCATGTATAGGCTGAGCTAATGTAATAAAAATGACAATTCTGCTTAAATTGATCTACTTGTTTGCTGCCATAACAATCAAACACTAAAAAAATTATTGATTAGAGAAATGCAAATTTAAACAGCTCTGATGTACTACCTCACACCTCTCAGATTGGCTAAAATGATGAAAAGATGCATACCCTTTGACCCACCAGTGTCACTAATGGATCTGTATTCCAAGGAAATCATAAAGGAGGAAAAAGGATCCACATGTGCAAAAATGTTTGTGGCAGTTCTTTTTGTGATAATAAAGAATTATAAAATGAGTGGATTTCCATCAGTTGTGGAATGGCTAAATAACCTGTGGTATGTGGAGGTAATAGAATGTTATTGTTCTATTAAAAAAATATGAACCAGCTGATTTTAGGAAGGCCTGGAAAGATATACACAATTTGATGTTGAGCAAAACAAGAAGAACCAGGAATACATTGTACACTGTAACAGCAAAAATGTGCAATGATAAACTATGAAAGATTTGGTTCTTCTCAGTGGTTCAATGAACCAAAGGAATCCCAAATAGACTTTGTGCGGAAGATGCCATCTGCATCTGGAAAAAGAACTATGGAGACTAAATATAAATCAATACATACTATGTTCACTTCTTTTTTCTGTTTTTTTCCCTCCCTCATGATTTTCCCTTTTGTTCTGATTTTTCTCTCACAATATGATTCATAAAGCAATGTGCATTGAAATAAATAAATGGATGAATAATGAATTTTATTCAGCATAGGGATTGGAGATTTTTTAATTTACAAAGTATTCTCAAATATATTGTCTCATTTGATCTGCTAAGCAGCCTCATGAGCTATTACCACCTGATATACTATGTCCTTCTAGGTATTGCAGCTGCCAGAATACTTCCATGAATCAAAGTTAAAATGACAGGTCTATTATTATCAGGGTCATCTTTTTTCTTTTAATAGAAAAATAATATATATAAGTTGGCTGCTCTGTTTGCCCTTTTCTGGTCCTGTGGATATTTTCTGTCCCATTAAGAATAATCAAGAATAACACAATCAATAAAAATCCAGAGTCAATCATAGCCTAAAAATGTTTTAGTAATTTATATGCTAAAATGAATGGTATCTCTTTTTGCATGTCTCCTCCTTGTCACATCAAACTTTGCACCTTACTAAAGAAATGCCTAAGTATTATGAGGAATACAAGTCAAGATGACAATGTAAGCCAAAGTCAAATAGATATTTTAGGGACTGGAGCCTGAGTTGAAATAGGACATTTTATAGGTAAGAAAAGCTAAAAGGTTCACAGGACTATTGATTTTCTTTCTTTTCTTTTCTTTTTTATAAATTATCTTCTTATGGATTGAAATGATCCTATAATATACATAGCTTTGGCTTGCAGTTATAGAATTTCACAATTTTTAAGAGATGAACATATCATGAGGTACTTAACGAAAATGTTTTAATAAAAAATGGAAAATCATGATTATAAAAATTAAACCTAAATGTTTGAATAGAGAGAGAGAGATCATTCTAAAAATCTTAGGATAATATCAAGCAAGAGTTTAAAACTCTACTAATATTTTTTAGACACTCCAAATAATACTACTTTCAAGGATTAATTTTTTTAAAAATGTGGTGAATAATATATACATTGTTTAGATGATAAGAATTTAATAAAAAGGCACTTTAAGAGGCTTTGTAATGGGCTGAGGCTTGAGTTGATGCACTGAGGTCCCAAGCACATGAGGCTAAATAGTAATTGGACCATACTCTATTAATATATAAGCTTGGAGAAAGAATGGCCCCCGCCCACTCTTTGTGCAAGTCTTGATGTGTTGTATAGGAAATGACGATTTTGGTGGGTGGAGGCAGGGGAGTGGAAAAGGAAGAGGAAGGGGAGACTGATAGCAGATGGCTCAGTGGGTAGAGCACCAGCCCTGAAGTCAGGAGGACCTGAGTTCAAATCCAACCTCAGACACTTAACAATTCCTGATTGTGTGACCATGGGCAAGTCACTTAACCCCAACTGCCTCAGCAAAAAGAAGAAGAGAAACAAACAGAAAAGTTGTTGCAATGGCAAAAGGCTTAATGTCTAGTTTTGACTCTAGGAGTTCTTATTTGAGTTAGCTTGCATATATAAGTTGCTAAATTTATCTAAGCCTTAGTTTTCTCATTTATAGTGTGAGCATAATCAGCCATACTTCCTACCCTATAGTATTTTTCTGAGAAAATTACTGTGTGAGTCATGAAATTCTATATAAATATAAATTGTTGTTGTTATATACAAAGTACAGCATTTTGTTGCCAGAAGTCTAAAGGAATAAGCTTAAGGAGAAAGCACATCTGTAAGACCCAAACTTTACTTTAAAGTCACAAATCAGTATACAAAATTCAATTATTTGATTTTAATTTTTTTTTTTACAAAATTCAAAAAGAAGATTGTGATTTATCTCTGAACAGGTTTTAAATATACCTGAGGACCTTTTGCAGGTAAAACCTTCCATTCCACATTTGAATCAATAGAAGCATAGTAAGAGCATCACTTACAAGTGCCTTTTAATAAATGATGAAGATAATCTCATTCTATTTTGTTCTCTTTAATTTATTTAATATTTTCTCCAGTTACATTTAAAACTTTTTTTACATTTCTTTTTAAAACATTTGAATTACAGATTTTTCCCTTATTCTTACCCTGAAGTAAGAAACCACATGATGTTATACAAAACATTTCCATAAAAGTAAAATTGTGAAATAAAACATAGATCTTTTACCCTAATGAAAAAATAAAGTGTGATAGAAAGACAGACAGAGACAGAAAGAGAGAGAGAGAGAGAGAGAGACAGAGAGAGAAAAGGGTGAAGAAGGGAAGGAAGGAGAGAGTGGGTAAGGGAAAGAAAGAGAAGGAGGCAGAGGGAGGGAGAGAAAGGTAGAGAGAAGGAGAGAAGGAGAGGGAGAAAGAGGGAGGGAAAGAGGAGAAAATGTTTCAAGTTATATTCAGACAATAAGTTGCTTCTCTGGGTATGGATGGGATTTTTCATCATGATTCTTTTAGAGTAATCATGCATCATTTTTCTATTGAGAATAGCAAAGTCATTTGCAGTAACTGTTTACTGTTAACCAGAACATTGCTATGACTTTGTATACAATACATTTCACTTTCTTTGACCTCATGAAGGACTTTTCAGGTATTTTGTTTTGTTTTGTTTTGTTTTATCTTTTCTGGGAGCATCTATATCCTGATTTATTCAGCCATTTCCCAATTGATGAGCATCCCCTCAATTTCCACTTTTTCCTTGCCCTGAGAAGAAAGCTGTTACAATTTTTTTTTTTGCATATAAATCATTTTTTCTTTAAAAAAAAATCTCTTGTGGCATTCATGTACTCTTGGTGTTGTTAGGTCAAAGGATGTGCTTGAATTGATAACCCTTTGGGTATAGATCATGTCTTTTGTTTATCAATTGAGGCACAGCTCTTTTTTTTTTTTAGAATAAAAAAAATTCCTTATTTGAGAAATGAGATCTTATTAGAGAAATTTGCTTCAAAATTGTTTTTACACTTATTATTGCTAACTATATTTCCACATCATTTATTCTCTCTTCTTTTTTACCCTGTCAGTCCTCAAAAGTGTTTTGCTACTATTCCCTACCCCAACTTGCTGTCCCTCTTTCTAGTATCCCATTTCCCTCTTATTTTCCTGCAATGTAAAATAGATTTCTAAACCCACATTGAGTGTATATTTTATTTCCTCTTTGAGCCAATTCTGATGAGAGTAAGATTCATTCACGGACCCTCTCTTCCTTTTGTTCTCTTCTACTGTGAAAACATTTTCTTACCTCTTTTTTAGGGTAGATAATTGATACTACTCTTATATCTTTCCTTTTCTGCCAGTATATTACCCTTTATTTCATCATTTTAAAAAAGATATTATCCCTTCATATTCAACTGATACCTGTGCCCTCTGTCTCTCTGTCTCTGTCTCTGTCTGTCTCTTTCTCTCTCTGTCTCTCTGTCTCTCTGTCTCTCTCTCTCTCTCTCTGTCTCTCTGTCTCTCTCTCTCCATATATATACATATATATATGTATATATATATTCCTTCTACCTGCCATGATAATGAGAGTTATAATAAGTTACAAGTATTATGTTCTTATCTAGGGATGCAAACAGATAAGTCTTTTTAAGTTCATTATAATATTTTATCACTTTCCTGATTACCTCCTTATGGTTCTCCAGAGTCTTGTATTTGAAAATCAAATTTTCCATTCAGCTCTGGTCTTTTCATCATGGTTACTTAAAAATCCTCTGTTTCATTAAATGACCACCTTTTTCTCTGAAGGATTATGCTAATTCTTGCTGGGAGGGTGATTCTCACTTTTAAACCTAGCCTTTTTGTTCTCAGGAATATTATTTTCCAAGCCTTCTGGTCCTTTATTGTAGAAACTAGTAAATCTTGTATTTTCTTGACTATGGCTCCATTATACTTGAATTGCTTCTTTCCAAATACAAGCAATATTTTATCCTTTACTGGGGAGGTCTGGGATTTTGCTACAACATTCCTGGGAGTTTTCATTTTGGGATCTCTTTTAGGAGGTGATTGATGGATTCTTTCAATTTCTATTTTATTATCCAATTCTAGAAGATCAGAACAGTTTTCCTTCTTAATTTCTTGAAAGATGATGTCCAATTGTTTGAAAAAAACTTGCTGGAAAAACTGGAAAACTATGTCAGAAATTCAGCAAAGACGTACATCTCACACATAAAGGATGATACTATAAACAAATTAGGAGAGCAAGGGATAATTTACCTATCAGATCTTTGGAGAAGGGAGGAAAGAATGACCAAAGAAGAACTAAAGAACATTATGAAAGTCAGAATTAACAAAATTGATTACATTAAATTAAAAAGGTTTTGCACAAACAAAACCAACAGAAACAAGATTAAAAGGAAAATACAACACTGGGAAAAATCTGACAAAGATCTCATGTCTAAAATATATAAAAAACTGTGTCAAATGTATAAGACTACAATCATTCCCCAATTGATAAATGGTCAAAGAATATGAACAGATAATTCCATCTATAGTCATGGAAAAGTGCTCTAAATCACTATTAATTAGAGAATTGCAGATTACAACAACTCTGAGGTACCTCTTCATATCTGTCAAATTGGCCAAGAAGATAGGAAAAGATAATATTAAATTTTGGAGGGGATGTGGAAAAATCCGAACACTAATGCATTGTTGGTGGAATTGTGAAATGATCCAAAAACTCTGAAGAACAATCTAGAACTATGCGCAGAGGGTTATCAAACTGTGCTTACCCTTTTATCTATCAGTGCTACTGTGGAGTCTGTATCCCAAGGAAATCATAAAGGAGGGAAAAGGACCCACATGTACAAACATGTTCATAACAGCATTTTTTTGTGGTAGCAAGGAATTGGAAAAGGATATACTCATCAATTGGGGAATAGCTAACTAAGTTATGGTATATGAAGATAATGGATTATTATTGTTCAATTAAAAAAATTATTAACAAATTGATTTTAGAAAAGCCTGAGATTTATACAAACTGATGTTGAGCTAAATAAACAGAACTAGGAATACATTATTTACAATAACAGTAAGAATGTGCAATGATCAAATATGAAAAACTTGATTCTTTTCAAAGTTTCATTGATCCAAAGCAGTCCTAATAGACTTTGGACTGAAAATGCCAACTGTATCCAGAAAAAGAATTGTAGAGATGGAATGTAAATCAATACATGCTATGTTCTCTTTTCTGTTTTTTTTTCCCTCCTCTCCTAGTTTTCCCTTTTGCTCTGAATTTTCTCTCCCATCATGATTCTTAAAACAATGTATATTAAAAATATATGAATTGGGGCAGTTAGATAGTGCAGTGGATAGAGCACCGGCCCTGAAGTCGAGAGATCCTGAATTTAAATCCAGCCTCAGACACTTAATACATCCTAGCTGTGTGACCCTGGACAAGTCATTTAAACCCCATTGCTTCAGCAAAATAAATAAATGAATGAATTAAAATAACTGTAAAACCAAAAGAAAAAAAAAAGAAAGATCATATTCAGTCCTTTTTTCACAGCTTTCATGTAGACCACTATTTTTCACTTGTGGATCTTTTTTCCAAGTCGTTTTTTTCCAATGAAATATTTCCTTTTTTTTTTCTTTTTTTCCCCTTGTTTTGGTTTTGCTTTATTGCATCTTGATTTCTTATAAAGTCAGGAATTATTTTCCTTAATGGATTTTTGTACCTCCTTTACCATTTGCTTCATTTTGTTTTTTAATGAATTTTTCTCATTAGCTTTTTGTATTTCCTTTTGCATTCCTCTCAATAATTTTCATAATTTTTCCTCTGTTTTACTTGATTTTCAAAATCCCTTTTAAGCTTTTCTCTAGCCTGAGATCAATTCTTATTTTTCTTGTAAGCATTAGATGAAGGTTCTTTGACTTGGTATCTTATTCTGAATGTGTGTTTTGGTCTTCCTAGACATTGTAGTATCTTTTTTATGGTCAGAAACTTTTTGTGGTTTTCTACTCATTTTTCTAGTCTATTTTTTTGTTTTTATTTCTTTGTGAAAGTGGGACTCTTTTTCCAGTTTGGAGATTGCATTGTCCCAAGGTTCAAGAATTTTGTGCAGCTGTTTTCAGAGCTCCTTCTAGGGATTTGACCACAAACCTTCTTTACAATGAAATTGTTAATATTGTTAAGAGTGTTCCTGTCAATTATAACTTTAAGATGTTGCTAAAGCAACAGAGACCTGCTTAGCTGGCACTAAATCCAGGGCCAGGACTGGGATTGTTCCTGGAGCTGCTTTGATATGGTATGCATTGAGATTGTAGACTGGATTCTCACCTTGTTTCTACAGACCCTTTTGACTGACTTTTCAAGTCATTTTTTTGTTATCTCTTGGCTGAGAAGTCTGGGATTCACCATTACTGCCTGCTATTTCAGAGGTCTTGCTTTGCTGAATCTGGGATTGTTGCTGGGGCTGCGGCTAGGGCTGCATTGGCATGCCCTATACCGGAACTGCTCACTGGACTCCACTCTGGTGTTTTCTGTTGACCTAAGTTATCTTCAGCTGCAAAATTGTGATGACCGCATATTTAAAATCAGCCAGAGTCAGGAATTCAGGTTAAGGGAAAAATCTTCAATCTTTATTCTCAGTAGAAGTGAAGAAGGATTGCGATAGCAATATGGGCAGCTGCAACAGGAAGCCAGCTAGTAGAGGGGGATCGGAGGTGAAGGGCAGTCCAGATAGTAATACGAGCAGTTGTGACAAGATGCCAGCCAGCAGTCTCTCTTTCCGCTTCCCTTTCCACTCCCCTGCCTCCACCCACCAAAAACGTCATTTCTTATACAACACATCAGGACTTGCACAAAGAGTGGGCGGGGGCCATTCTTTCTCCAAGCATATATATTAATAGAATATGGTCCAATTACTATTTAGCCTCACGTGCTTGGGACCTCAGTGCATCAACTCAAGTCTCAGCCCATTACACAAAATGCTCTCTATATGTGTGTATATATATTTAAGTGTCCATCTACATTTTTGTCTCTATTTCTTTGTGTGTGTTTTTCAGCCTCTCAGTGTATATATTTGTACACATACAAACACACATACATATAATCAGCTGTGCAGTTCAGGGATAGAACCTAGATCTGGAGTCAGAAAGATCTGAGTTCAAGACCAACCTCAGAAACTCATTACCTGTGTGACCATAGGTAAGTCAAATAACTTAACTGTCTCAGTTTTTTCATCTGTAAAATGAACTAGAGAGGAGAATTATAAACTTATAAAATTATGAATTTTTTCCTTCAATATTTTATTTTTCCAAATACCTGTAAAGATAGTTTTTGACATTCATTTTTGTAAAACAGTGTTCCAAATTTTTCTTCCTTACTCCCTTACCTCCTCCAAGACAGCAAGAAATCTGATATAGGTTAAATCCTTTAAATATATAATCTTTTAAATATATTTTCATGTTTGTCACATTGTGCAAGAAAAGTCATACAAAAAAGGGAAAACATGAGAAAAAAAACAAAATCAAAAAGGTGAAAATACTATACTTCCATCTACATTGTTTCCATAGCTCTCTCTCTGAATGTGAATGGTATTCTCCATCACAAATCTATTAAAATTTCCCTGAATCATAACATTGTTGTGAAGCACCAACTCCATCACAATTGATCATGACATAATCTTGTTGTTACTATGTATATTATTCTCCTGGTTCTGCTTACTTTACTCAGCATGAGTTCATGTAGGTCTTTCTAGGCTTTTCTGAAGTCTGCCTGTTCCTCCTTTCTTATAGAACAATAATATTTCATTACCTTTACATACCATAACTTATTCACCCATTGCCCAACTAATAAGCATCCACTATTTTCTTGTCACTATAAAAAGAGCTGTTGTAAATATTTTCCCAAATGTGAGTCCTTTTCGTCTTCTTTTTTTTTCCCCTGATCTCTTTATGATAAAGACCTAGTAGTAACACTGCTGGATCTAAGAGTATGTACAATTTTATTGCCCTTTAGGCATAGTTCCAAATTTTTCTCCACAATGGCTGAATCATTTCACAACTCTACTAACAATGAATGTGTTCCAGTTTTTCCAAATCCCCTCCAACATTTATTATTACTTTTTCCTGTCATCTTGACCAAAATGAAAGATATGAGGTGGTACCTGAGAGTTGTCTTAATTTGTATTTGTCTAATAAGTAGTCATTTAGAGTACTTTTTCATATGATTAGAAATGGTTTCAATTTCTTTATCTGAAAATTGTTTATGTCTTTTGACCATTTATCAACCGAAGAATGACATATATTTTTTATGAAGTTGAGTTAGTTCTCAATATATTTTAGGAACAAAACTTTTATTATTAAAAAAAAAAAAACCTGGCTGTAATTTTTTCCCCCAGCTTTCTGCTTCCCTTCTAATCTTGGCTGTGTTGGCTTTGTGCAAAACATTTTTAATTTAATGTAATCAAAATTATCCATTTTACATTTCATTGTTTTCCAGTTCTTTAGTCATAAATTGTTCTCTTCTGCACATATCTAACAGGTAGGCTATCCATTGCTTCCTTGATCTCCTGATTGGCTTTTAGTTTCACCCTTTTTGTTTAAATCATGAACCCATTTCAACCTTATCTTAGCATAGTGTTAGTTGTTGGTCAAAACCTAGTTTCTGTCATTTTGTTTTCTAATTTTCCCAGCATTTTTTTTTCAACTAGTGAGTTTTTATCCCAGAAGCTGGTGACTTTTCATGTATCAAATTCTAGATTACTACAGTAAAGAGATCCATAAATTTTATTAAAATAATTTAAAAAGTAATTTGTATCTATTTTTAAACCACCATAAATTATCCTTTCCCCAGCAGAAAGTCTTCTGTCAGTGTTTTGGTTTTTCAATTTCTATTTATTTTATTTTAATTAATGTAATAAAACAATCATTTCCATAACATAGTTCTAAAAAATATGACTGTATATGAAACTGCAAATCAATTATGCACAACTTGCTGTTCCTTTTAAATGTATAACAAAATGGTGATGCCAAAGACAGGGAATCCCTCGAGGTTTTCTAAATCCCGCCAAATTCTTTAAAATACTAACTCTAAACAAATGTTAGAGCATCAAACCCACAGAAACATGGAGTGGAACAATTTTTCAACTTAAGAAAACTTGAAAAGTCAGCAGGAAATATCTGTTGCACCAGGGTGAGAATCCAGCTCAATTGCTGTACTAGCATATCCCTGGGCCTACCAGAGCAAGAATAGTTCTTGAGACTTCTGAATCAGCTGAAATCTGCAGACAACTAAGCCCAAGGACATCAAAGATGACTTGGGAGATCATCAGGAAAGGTTTGTTTCACTTGGAGAACCAGGAGCAATCGGTAGCAGTGATGGGCGGTGAGGGCGGTAGCAGGTTCCAGAGCCCTCAGCTCACAGAAAGTCTCTTTAGTAGACCTGAGGAAGGATTCTGCTGCTTTATGACACCAGAACTTAGAGCCAAAGTGGAACAGGGCCTCTCCTAACAGTTCCAGGACAGAAGAAAAATGCTTGTGACAGGTCCCTAGAAGTATTTCTAAAAACATCTACATAAATATATAATAAAATTATCATATTAAATTTGTTTTCCCTTTTACTCTCATTCCCTAGAGAAGACTATTATTAGGCACAAATAAATGTATATGTACATATGTAAAATTATTCTATACAAATTGTACTTATTATTTCTTTCAACAGATGCAGATATATATCTTTATAATTAAATTAGGTATCTATTAGAGAGAAAATAACTTATTTGTTCAGTTATTCTTAAAGCAACATTGCTGCTATAAATGTTCTCTTGATTATTTTAATTTTGCTCTTCATTATTTTGTACATCTTTCCATTTTTTTTCTAAAATCATCGAGCTCATTATTTTTAATCCATAGTAGTATTTCATGACAATTATATACCACAACTTGTTCAACAATTCTCCATTTAAAATCATTATTACAATAAGAGAGCCATACTGTGAAAGGAGCCTGTGACATATAAAATATAAAAGAACATAGATGGCCAATTCACTTAGTCTAATTTTTGAAACTACTCAAATTGAATTTCCAACATGTTGAATTTCCATCACTAAGAATTAGCACCTGAATACCTAGCCAACTCCAGGAAAATGGGCAACTTGTCAAGATATATCATATATAACATTTTGTTTGTGTTCTCCAAAAGAGGTTCTTTGCATATAATAGACACTTGATAATTTTTTTCCAAATTCAATTGAAAGAATATATACATACAAATGATATGATAACAATAACAAATGATAATGAATTAAACTGAGACAAAACATGAAAAAATTCTCTAAAAGATTTGCAGATTATAAAATTACAAAAAAAAATATCTTATAATGAATGAAGAAGGTTGTTAGAATGTGACCCAAGAGAAAATGAAAGAGAAAGGAAAGAAAATAAGAAATCAGAATACAACATTTTAAACAAAAGCTTTATTTTTCTTTGTCAGCAGGGTAACATTAGGAAACAAATTGCTTAAATTTGAATTTGGAAGTAGTTAGTATTCTGATTAATTCTCCAATATAATTGTGGTACTGTCACTAGCCTATTTATTTTCACATGCCATTATTTTCTTAAGTAAGTATTTTTTCTTCACTTTGGTAGCTTACATTCTGAGATTGATATAAAATAAACTCAGTAGATGTCTAATACCAATGAAACCAAGAAGAAATGATTAATATATTTTAATTCACTTAAAGATGACTCAAATGTACCTTAACAAAAACCTGACTTTTTGTGAACTATTATTCTTAAAATCTCCCCATACACTTTACAGAAAACAATTTATTACTGGTTTAGTATGAAATTGCCTCAAAAGGTTAGTTTCTGTTTGCTGTTTGTTTGTGGACATGAATACTTCATTGCCAGTTGAATTGGGATTTGAGATTACAACACTAGCAGGCAATTTCTTGGACAAATTACTATTAGGACTACTAATGTGGAGGAAGGGAAAAATGTTTATTGCACTATTGAACTGGCTCGTACTTATATAGCCAGACATTGCACTGGAGGCGACTGTGCTGGGAAAATTTCCAAGAGAAGCAATACACCTTCTGTTTTGAATGACTTCTCTAGGTATCATGAACACATGTTAGTATTAAACAGGAAAAAAGGGGAATAATTTTTATTGTAGCAGTGGGAAAATTTTGCTCCAAAAACTGGCATGTTCAGTTTTCTAGCAGAAAGAAAGAAAAGAAAAAAAGAAAGAAAGAAGAGAGGAGAGAAAGAGAGAGAGAGAGAAGAAGAAGAAGAAGAAGAAGAAGAAGAAGAAGAAGAAGAAGAAGAAGAAGAAGAAGAAGAGAGGAAGAGAGGAAGGAAGGGAGGAGGAAAACAGGAAAAACTAACAGAAAAGAGAAGAACATAAAACAACATGACATAAAATGGCTATTTCTATGTACAAACTGTTGATATTCCTTTATTAAATATAATATTATTAAATATTTAATATAAACTGCATCTCCACATGCATATACCAATTTGTTAGGCCTGGAGTCAGGAAGACTCATCTTTGTGAGTTCAAATCTACCTTCAGACCCTTTACTAGCTGTTTCATCCTGGGCAAGTCACAACACTATTTGTCTTTTTCTTCATCTATAAAATGAACTAGAGAAGGAAATTACAAAGACCAAATGGGATCACAAAAAGTTAGACATGATTGAAAATGAACTATAACAAAATTGTTGTTCACTTTAAAATATACTTTAAAAATAATATGAAGAAATTACTAGGGATTTTAGGAAAACTGTCATCAAATGATAGGGAAGAGAAACTATGAATAAAGTCAAAAGCACTTGACATTATTTGACTGATATAAAAAAGACTTATTTTTTTTCAAGTAAATATTTTTCAGAGCGTCAATGAATGCATGATTTCCTCTCCCCCCTTACATTTCACATATTGTCTTTATTAAATCAAAAGGTCTTCTAAGGCTGGGAATGTGTCATTTGAACTTTTTTCACCCACCAACTCCACCATAGGTTCTAGCACACAAACTTAGTAAATGATTGCTGATTGATTGATTTGATTGGTCTATATGCTGAGATACATAGTTTCCCATTGATATATGAAACAAATATTTATGTAAAGGGTTCTTATATAGAAATTGTTGTACCTATTCAATGTTAGTAGTGTATCTATTACTAAAAATGGTTAATCTCTAATAGATATATGGAGGAAGAAGTAAGATATAAGTAGAGGAGATTTTGATGTCACTTTCTAGAGTATAGTACCAGATAGCTCTATGGTAAAATAGAGAATATGCTGAACATATAGCTAGGAGTACCCAAGTTCCCATGCTACCTCAGACACTGACTCCATGATGTTGTGCAAATCACTTAAACTCTCTTGTCAATTTCACTATCTGTAAATAGAGAAAAACAGCACCTATCTCAAGTGGTTTGGATAATACATGTATAGTGTTGCAAACTTTACATTATTATATATCATCGTTGATTATTACATTTCATTCTTGATAGAGGTATGCTTAGACCCATGCTTATGAGCAACCAAGCAAGAGGATGGGGGTCTAATTTAAAGCAGTCTAGAGATTTTAGCTAAAGATAAGTTACTGTTAAAACACCAGAGTATTTTAGTATGATATGAATCATTTATCAGAATGATAAAACATTAAATTGAACTATATTACAATAAAATTAGATTTATTTTCAAGAAAGTCACATCTGTCTTGAATATAAAGACGCATGAATGAAGGTTAATATTCTGTTTTCTATCCCCTGACTGTGTGATTTTATGAAATAGTTTGCCTTTTCAGGAAGAAAAATAAAACACATTCCCTTTCTAATGATAGAAATGATAGAATTTCCCCTTATTCTACATTAATATTTTTCTGTAATCACAAAAATTAGTTATACCTTGGATAGGGAACAACGTTACTATATTTATATAGTATATTTATATAACTATATTTATAGTCAAAGACTGTGTCAAAATGTTCACTAGTAATATATCTCACTATTGTTTTCAAGTGGATATAGACTTGCAAAATAATATTGTTCTGTTTTTAAAAATTAGATAAGTATTTATTGAAAAAAAGAATGAAAAATTGAAAGGCAAAAATAGGTAATGTAATTATAAGTTAGCAGTGTGTTAAATGTAGAATTTTCCCCAGATTTTGTTGTGTTTGGGGTTTAATCAACTAAATATGGGGAATTGTCATGTTTTTCAAGGAATTAGAGGCAATAGTGGGAGTGGGGATACAAGGGCAGGAAGAAACAGATTGAAATACAACTTTGACTCTTCCTAGTACAACTTTGTGAAAGTCTATTAACTATTAATATATGAATTAGGCATTCTTATAGAACTTATATATAGTCATATATTGGCTGTTGTTTTCAGTACTGATGATACAGGAGGCTTCTGCTACTGTCTTTCCCCAGCCTGCTGAAATCATGTTTAATTGAAATGAGGTTATGATTATGGCTACATATTCTCAACTAGTTGGAAGAATGTAAAGAATGAAAAGAAAATCTATTTATCATTCTTAACATATATAACAATTGAGAGTTTTAAAAAGCTATCAGATAAAATTCCAAGTATTCATTTTTCTAAAATGTCAGATGTTGAAAGGTTCTGTAGCAAGGGTTTGTGAGAGGGATAGATTTCAATGGTGACTTGTGCTAGTAGAGTTATGATGCATTTATGTTATATCACATATTATCTCTTTGTGATCCTGTGCTTGACATGCCTTCTCAAGGTATTTAAGGGAAATAGCATCATGTCAGAAAGCTGTAACTGCAAGACTACTTTGTTTTCTTTTTCAGTTCAAATTCTCAAGGAATTTGATTCTCTGAATTTAATAACTTCTATATCAATTGTTATGTACTATTTAGAGTCACCCAGTATAGCTGTCACATAAAATAACTAATTTATAGGATCATGGTATTTAAAACTGAATTAAACTTCAGAGATTATATAGCCAAACATATTCATTTTTCACTTGAGGGAACTAACATCTAAAGATCCTTAAAGAATTATTTAAAGTTATATAAATAATAAAAGACAAACTGAATTTGAACTTTAGACATATGATTTCAAATTCACTCTTCTTTCCATTTTACTAGGCAAGACTAGGTGACATTATATTCTGAAACATGTTGTTTGTCTATTGATGCTTCTATTATTTCTTTTTCACATTATAGAGTAACTTTTAGTGATTTTGCCCCTTTTGGACTGTTAAAATGTGCTATTTGCTTCAAAATACAGATAGTGCATTCCTTCTTAAAAGTAGAGGGAAATTACTGAATTAAGATTGTGTTAGTGGCATCCTGATATAAAAATGTAATAGCACATCTTCCCCAACACTCTTCTCATTTTGGAGATGCATATAACCTTCTCTTCTGATTGGTTTTTCCCTAGCAAATACCTCCATTTTTGGAGGGTTTCAGACAATACTCATTACTTGTCTCTCTGTTCTGCTCTTTGCTTTCCTAATCTTTCCACTACATGTACAGAAACAGGTATCCCACCACCTCATCCCTCTAGCCTCCTATGTGTTTTACATTATTAGAATATAAGGGATTTGCCTTTTTTTTGTTTGTTTGTATTTATGTTTACAGTACTTAGTAGTATGGCTGAAATGTAATTAAGTGATTAATAAAATTTCTACCTATCTACCTACTGCCCCTACCCCAAAGTTTTATAAACCATGGTTAAGATTTTTCCTCCTATAAGCAAAGACTTATAAAAAAGAAAACAAGAAGAATAAAGAAAAATACTTTAGAGGACAGATCAGAAAAGTTTAAGCCTTAACTTTTTTTTTTACTTTTTTATGTATTTTTTTTAAACTAAATACATAGTCATGTTTAAGCTTGCTTGCAGAATAATAATTTTTAAAGAAATATATAAGTGCATCAGAAAGGGAGGCAGGGCATTGACTATTTTGGTATTCAAATGGATGGATATTTAGAGTCTCAAAGACTTTACTGGCTCAACTATAGTTTCTGAAAAGTTTTCATATACCTCTGTTGTTTTGATGTTTGCATAATCACAAGGACACTTAAATATAGAAAGTATAAATTATACAATAACTGATAGTCTTGAAAATGTCAATGTAATATCTCTATAAATACAGTGAACTTTCAGAATTGTCATAGTAACATTTTACAAAGCTAATGCTTGTTCTAAATTTTCAGGACACTAGAAGAGAGCTTTATATAATAATTACTGATCTGAATTCATCTAAAGTGTATATTTTTGTGTCTAGTTACATTGTTTAAAAAAGTTTAAATTGTTTTTCTTATTTGTGGTTATTGCTTACTTCTTAATAATTTTGGTCATGATTTGGGGAAGGAGGCTTATTGTAAATATATTTTAATAAATTTACACATCATATTAATATCATAAACATATATTTGTAATATAAAGTTTTCAGCATTTTCTCTTCACAAATGAATATATATGATATCACTTCTATTATCAAATAAGATGAAAAAAATTATGAGATTTAAAAAATGCTGTGATGAATCCTTCTTACTAGGCTGCTTTCATATTTAAAATTTATGAGGTTAGGAAAGGGTTGAGTTCCTTCATCATAATCAAAAAATTGTCTAGACATGTACCACAAATACTAATTTTACTATACAGCATCTACAATCAGTTTATAAATATGTCCTGTACAATATTTACAGCAAAAATCCTTAGACTGCTTTTAGAAACCTGTTTCATAATTCATATTCATTCACATTATTGTCATTTAATTAGATGGCTGTTATAGTATCTTGAGGATTACATGATTGTAACTGAAGGCTAACAATTCAACAAAATTGGAGACTAATAGGTACAAAGATTATACCATCTTGTTTTTTTTTTTAAAGCACAATTATTTAATAAATAAAATTTTTCCCAAAAGGGAAGACTGTACAGATGACTGTCTACATGGCAACATAATTTCCCCCTATATCTTATATTAAATTAAGACTCAAAATCCTGGAAAGAACCTCATAGGAAAAAAAAAGAGTCTAGATAATGCTTTAAAATATGTCACTTACTGAAGCTGGCACTTAAAATTGAGCTTGTATCTCTCAAACATGATCATTTTATGCATTTTAAAATGTTGAATAAACCCTAACTTTGGTCAAGAAAATGATGTATAAATTTAAGACATCATCTGTAATATATCATCTGTGAGTATACTCGACCTTTTTTGCCTTTGGTTTATTCTCCTGGAAGATGACAGAATGGGTATGCTAGATATGTAAATATCCTTTCCAAACCGAAATTCTTTTGGATATTCTTTGAATTTTAAGCAAATGACATTTTTTGAACTAGTGCTGATGAAATTCATTTTTTAATTTTCTACCCAAAATATTTCCAATTCAGGAAAACACTTTACTGTCATCTTTTTTTTTTATTACTTTTGTATTTCATTTGATATACTTATTGGCCTTTGTGATATAAAAATAAAAAAAACCCTCAAAGTAATAATAACTTTTTCTTCATGTCTTTCAAATGTGCTCCAATGGTGCCAAACTAATTGATTCTTAAAAACAAAAACAAATCCGCACACAGTAGAAATTATAATGGACATGGAATTTGAAGCCATTGGACAAAGAATTGGAAGCCTTGATTTCCATCTATCTGAAACCTAACTTCTATCATTTAAAAGCTATTTGAGCTTAATAAAATCATTCGAACTCTTTAAACACTTGTCGTTTCATCTATAAATTAAACAATATAAATGGCAGCAATACCTCTTCATGGAGTTGAAGTGGAGAAAACACCTTGTTATCCTATAGGAGAAAGAAAGACCTGCTCTTGGAATAAAAGAATCTGGATTTGAATTCTGGCTCTTCTATTCAATTATTATATATATATGTATATATATATATATATATATATATATATATATATAGAGAGAGAGAGAGAGAGAGAGAGAGAGAGAGAGAGAGAGAGAGGAGAGGGGGAGAGGTAAGATAATTTCATTCTTTATATCTCAATTCGTTTTTCTGGAAGGTAAGAAAAATTATACTTAGGGATAGAGTAGATAGAATACTGAGCCTTGAATCAGGAAGATCTGAGTTCAAATCCAGATTAAAACTCTTGTTATCTATTTGGCAATAGACAACTTACTTTGTCTCTAATTATTCTGGTTCCATCATTTATAAAATGAAAAGAATAAGAATATTATCTTTCATATAATTTTGAGAATAAAGTGAAATAATATTTGTAAGACATTCTGCAAATTTAAATATGATGATGATGATGATTACCTACAACTCATGATTGTTGTAAGAATTAAGTGAGGGAGTATATATGAAAATATTGTGTACTATACACTAAAAGCAAACACTAGGGTAGCTGGGTGGTACAGTAGATAGGATGCTGTTATCTAGAGTCAAGAAGATTTGAGTTCAAATCTATCCAAACTCTGTGACTCTTGGAAAGTCACAACCACTGTTTGCCTTAAAATATCAACTGTAAAATTGAAATTATAACAGCAATTACTTGCAGGTTATTGTGGGGATGAAATACAATAATATGTGTAAAGTTCTTGGCATGGCTCCTGGCACATTGGGGGCTATATATAAATGTACTTTTCCCTCCACCTACCATAATGCTATATAATTTTCATATATTCCTTTTTTTTTGTTTTCATTACAACATAGTGATCATATTTGACTCCTCACTTTCAGTCTCTATATCTAATCATTTGCCAAATCCTGTCAATTCTACCTTAGCAACATCTTTTACATATGGTTTTATATGCACCTAGAAATACACCTTGTATTTCCTCTGATATTAAAATCACTCTGGTATAGCCTTCTTCACATTGCATCTAGAGTATTGTAATAGTCTTCTTATTGCCCTTCCTGCCTTGCCTTTCTCTATTCCAATTCTTCTTTTAGTCAAATAGATAGACCTTGCTATAGCATTTTTCAGTGACTTGCCATTATCTCCATGATCAAATATGAAATCCATTGGCATTCAAAGTCCTTCTAAACCTGTTCCCTTCCTAAATTTCTACTCTTCTTACATCCCTCAACATGCTTTGTGATTCAATGCCTCTAGCTTTTATGTTCCTCCCACAATGGTGTCCCATTATTCAGCTCTAAGCATTTTCATTTTTTTCTCATTGTTGGAATCCTTTTTATCTTCATCTCTAGTTCCTGGCTTTCTTTATATTTCTGCTAAACTCCTACCTTCTGCCAAAATTTTTTCTCCATCCTGCTTAAACTGCCCTCTGAAATCATTTCCAATTTATACTGTTTATGTCTTGTTTTTAAATAGATGTTTGCATGTCATCTCCCTAATTATCTGTGAAACCTTGAGAACAGAATCTATTTTTTTAACTTTCTTCATTTATTTATAGCTAGATTCATAATATTGAAATAAGGTATATGCCATTAGAATGGTTGCTAATCTGAAGTATTGAAGAAAGATGTCTTACTAGGAATTCTTTACCTTAATTAATTTGTGGATAAGCACCAAAGACAACAACAGTGGGAGTAAACCAATCAGTTCTTTGATGTAGGGAACATCCAATAGAGGAAATTTCTTCTACCACTGCAACTTGGCACCTCTGTAATTTCAGAGTCTTAGATGAGCTGCCTAGAACAAAGGAGTCAGACTGCATGTTTCCCATAGCACTTCTGAAGTCTCCAAAACCAGATTAAATTGCAATTGGGAAGTATTTTACAAAAAATCAAAATAGAACATTAAAAAAGAACCATTATCATAAAATTAGGTCAATACGCAATTTACCAGGATACTCATGTATAGCTTAGTGGCCCCAATTTTTATTTAAGTTTGACTCTACTGGCTTAGAGCCCAAAGTCATAGCCAGTATTAATTAAAGCTAGGACTTAGACTCAAGTCTCTATGTTTTGAGATGAATTTTTTAAATGTTCAAATATTTTAAAATTCCACCTAATAATATAGCTTCTTATCTAATTACTCTTTGATTTTGATATAATGAAAGCAATGTTGAAAAAAACCCAAAAAAGCGCATTCTTGCATTCTTCTAGATATACTATAGATTATGAATTATGGAATATTATTGTGTTCATTGAAAGTGGCATTAAGAGCAATGGAAAGATCTATAGTCATAGAACTTAGATGCAAAAATTTATGGAAAATGAGGTGTGCTAATACTAAATTGAGGAAGAATTGTACAAAATCTTGCAAGGCCTGTATGGCATTAAATCACTTTAGAGGATTTATGGGGACAATATTGGCAAATGTAATTGGTTTGTTATCTGTTCCATTAGAAATAGTACTAATATGGATGATATAATGTGCCCACAGAAAATATAATAAGTTGAACAGTATTAGTTAAATTCAAAACTAAACTAAATTTAAAAGTATATAATAGGTTACATAGCATAGCTTAACTGTTCACTGAAGTCAGAATGAATTGAGGAGGAAGGGAGAAAGAGAGAATGGGAAAAAAAAAAGATAATATCAAGGGAACGACTATATATATCTGAACATTTTGAGCCAAATTATGCTGTACTCTAATATTTAAATGCAAAGCAAAAAAAATTAAAAAATACACTGACAGGTTCATGGATTTAATTATTATATAGAACAGACACATATAGGCATTTTGATGTGTGCTGACTTATCAGTCTGCATTTTTAACTATGTACCTATCTATAGAATTAATCATATGGATACATAAACATTCATATGTATGTTTAATAAACCTGTACATATTTGTTTGTATGCACAAGATTACAAATGTTTAACTGGGTTTCTAAAATATTTTAATCAAAATATTTGATTTGGTCATTCATGAACTACTACTAATTTTTGCTGTTGTTATTGAGTAGTTATGTTTTTATGATAAGGTATAAATATATTTTCCTTTTTGGAAGAAATTTCTTCATAAAGTTTAACTAGATTTCAAGTTATAGAACATGGACACAAATCCTTTGTCTTTTGCTTTTTATCTTTGTGACTTCAGGCAATTATATATATGTAATTATATATTAACAGATATAATTATATATTGATTGTGATAATATATTAACATATAATATATATAAATTATAATAACATATATATTATATATAAATTATAATAATATATGCATGTATATATAAATGCATATATAAATTATATATAAAATTATAATAATATATGTAATTATATATATAAATTATAATTATATATAATTTATATATAGTATTAATATATATGTAATTATATGTAATATATAAGTTATAATATATTACAATATTGAAATATATATATAAATTATAATAATATATATGTAATTATATATATATGTATATAGGCAAATATATGAATAGCCTAAGAAGAAAGCAAATTATATTGAATAGGCAACATTTTATCTATCTTAACTTTATATTGGATAGATAACATTTGCTATGATATTAAAGTACCAGTAATTATATCTTTGAAATTGTCTTCCAGCTGTTCAAATTCTTATTTTCCCAGTTGTAAAGTAGAAGTAATCCCCCTAGAGCCAAGATAGAATTGGAAGAGTTAATAAATTAAAAAAAAAAATTATTGGGATATTTTGCAAAATTTGGTACAAAAATGAAAAGGAGATGCCATAAGTGGAATATGGTAATTAAATCAGTTTTATTATGTAGATTATATTCAGAACTTACTGGTCTTCTTCCTGTTATACTTGAATTGGAACATTTTTATTAGATTCATCTAAGTTTAGGGTATATATTTTCCCTCAGTGGAGTCTCTGTATTTTGCTTTAATAATATTTACAAAGCTATATTCAAGATTGAACATTTTTTCATATATTTCCATTATTGCAGCAAAATATTATATGAATAGTTTATATATAATTTTATTTCTCAACCTCAGCTATGTAAGATGCATTTCAAGTGACAAATATATTTTCAACTTTAACATAATCTACTGATATAGCAAATCAGTGTTTAAATGATATCATTTGTGAGATTATACTTGTTCACCTGTAATGCAACATTTGATGATATTATTATCTATTGAGGATTTATTTCAAAACTTTTTGTTGAGAAGCAGGACACATAGTTATACAGAGCCATCTATGGGGATAGAGAAGAGTAGCCCAATTACCTTGGGATCTTTGTAAAAATTATGGACAGCTCAGATGTGTACTGCTAGAGAACACTGTTAGATTTCATAAATATGTACATTTAAGATTCTTCAAAGTAGAATGTAATGAATTTGTTTCACCTGCAAAATCTTGGACCAATCATATCCAACAAGTTTAGTTGGCTCAGTTAACCAAGACTTTCCTCTTTGATAGATTCACATATCAAAGACGATGAAGTTAAACCTCAGTAATTCACAAGAGATAAAAACTATATCTTAATCAAATATGTGGATGTCAATGTATTCCTTTAAAAATTAAATGCCTACTTGTATTCATCACTGTTACATAAAAAGGAACAAAAATCTCATTAGGTTTTATGGCTAGGAAATTGAGAGTTAAATTCAACAAACATGTTTTAAACACTTCAAGTCTCTAGCAACTCTGAATCTATGAGCTTAAGATAAGAGTCTGATGTATAAAGCACAATGGAGACAAAGATACCTTTCAAGAGTTTATACTTAAGACTCATGTGACCATCTGTTTGATATAAGAGGATTTTTGATGTTATATATTCCCAAACGTGATATAGTATAAAGAAACAGATTCCCAAACTCAAAATTTAGGTTCAAGCCTCAGCTGTGAAAACTCTTAACTGTGTAGATAAGTTGCTTAACTTTAACCTTAGTTTCCTCACCTTTAAAATATGGATAAAATATCTATATTCCAGGACCATGAGGAAAATACTGATTAATCTTTCAATTGTATTTTATTTTTCTAAGTACATGGCAAAGACAGTTTTCAACATTTCCCTTTGCAAAAACTTGTATTTCCAATTTTTCACCTTCCCTTACACTTCCTCTCCAAGACAGCAAGCAGTCCAATGTAGGTTAAACATGTATGGTTCTTTTAAAAATCTTTCCATGCTAGTGATGCTATGCAAAAAAAAAAAAAAAAAAAAAAAAAAAAATCATATTAAAAGGGAAAAAATATAAGGAAAAAATCAAGCAAACAAACAACAACATCAAAGATGAAAATAGTATGTTTTGAGCAACATCCCCTCTCCATAGTTCTCTTTTTGGATGCGGATGTCACTTTCCATTCCAAGCTTATTGCAATTGCCTTGAATCACCTCATTGTTGAAAAAAGCTAAGTTCATTATAGTTGATCATCACATGATTTTATTGTTACTGTGTATGATCTCTTGGTTCTGCTCACTTCACTCAGCATCAGTTCATGTAAGTTTTTTCAAGCTTTTCTGAAATCAGTCTGCTCATCATGTCTTATAGAAAAATAATATTCCATTATGTTCATATAACATAATTTATTCAGCCATTCCCCAATTTAGGGAATCTACCCAGTTTCCAGCCCTTTGCCAAAAAGAGCTGTTACAAACATTTTCTGCACAAGTGGATCTTTTTATTTTTTTTATTTCTTGGGATATAGCCCCAGTAGAGACACTGTTGGCTCAAAGGGTTGCATAGTTTTATAGCCTTTTGGGAATAATTCCAAATTGCTTTCCAGAATGGTTGGATTTCACGACTCTGCCAACAATGCATTAGTGTCCCTTCCAAAATTTATTATTACATTTTTCTGTCATCTTAGCCTAACAGTGAAATGATATCTCAGAACTGTTTTACTTCTCTAATCAATAGTGATTTAGGGCATTTTTTTCATATAACTAGAAATGAATGTTGATTAACCTTAAAATAGTACAGAAGTACAAACAACTATTGTTGCTCCAGTTGTATCTGACTTCGTAATCTCATTTGGACTTTTCTTGGCAAATCTACTGGCAAATATTCTCCTTCTCATTTGACAGATGTGTAAACTGAAGTAAACAAGGTTAAGTGAGTGATTGTCCAGGGTCACAAAGCTACTACTAAGTATTTGAGGTTGGATTTCAACTCAGATTTTCTGACTCCAGGCCCAGCATCCTATCCATTGTGCCACCCAGCTTCCCCATATGTGTTATCTCTAAATTATGAGACCTCCTTTACTAATGTCAAGCCAACTTCTGCTTATAATATTACAAAATAGACGAAAATGCATAACTTACTATGTTTCTTCCACACACTTGTCCTTTTAACTGTGTCCTAGATAAAGCATTATTCAAATGATATGTATTAGTTGATTTTGTTTGAATAATACTATTCAGTTATTCTTTGAGTCATCTATGTTTAAAAAAGTATTTAAAGAGGAAAAAAAATAATAATATAAAAATTGTCCTTTTACCCTGGGAAACAGTTGACTCTTTTTAGTATGCTTTATGGTAAAATCAAAATAATATTCAGTAAACATAAAATGAAAAAATGCTGAATTTGTGACCTATGTATATTTGTTAAGTGTTTATTATGTGTCCAGGATTGCTAATTTCTCGATGTCCATTTGCTTTGTTTCCACAACAAGATTATATGATCTTTGAAGTCAGATTATATGCCATTTACACCTTTTCATCCCCCCAAATATTTAATTGCTGTATAGTACATATTAATCAGTCTTTCAGTGTTGATGCATTGATCTAGGATGAAAGATTACTATTGTGACTTGAATGAATTGTAGATTGGCAACAGAAAGGTGAAAGAACAATTGTCCAAGACCTTCAGCATCTTAAAATGACTTTTCCTTTTCTTTAGAACATTGTAAAACAGCATGTGCCACATTTAAGAGATAAGCAAAACATCCATAAGATGTTATCAATGACCTTTTGAGGTGGAGTCATCATTGCCTAAATGCATTATTTTTTATTGTCATGGCCTGAGGGATTTTGAAGCTCAGCACAACACTTATACATACAATGTAGAGTAACACAAAAATGTACAGGTGGGAAAAAATGACCTAGAAACACCAGATGCCCTAGAGCTAAGCTGCTATGTCTTGAGGATACTTTACTTGCTTTTTTTTTCTTTTTCCTGTCAAGGAAATTTGTTCTCCAACCAATCAATTAATCAGAAACTATTTATTAGATAGCTATCATGTGCTTGTCATTGTAGCTTCAGTGCCTAACACAATAATAAATGTAAAATAGTTATCTTGTAATCTCTAGAAAACTTCATACTTTTCAATTATGCTTCACGTTATAAATATGAAAAATGCCTATTGCATTATAAATTGCATGAGTAGTTAACATTTTCATACCATTTACTGTATATCAGGCTCTGTGTTGAGTGCTTTATCACTACTATTCATTTGTTTTTTCACAGCAACCTTTCTAGGTAGGTAGTATTATTATTCTCATTTTATAGTTGAGAAAACTGAGGCAAACAGAAGTTAAGTGACTTGTCTAGGATCAGTTAGTAAGTGTCTGAAATCTTGATTTCAATTCAGTTCTTCCTGATTACAGATCCTATGTTCTGTGCTCTGTACCATTTCAGTGCTTCTAAAAGCAGAAATTATGTCTATTAGATATCTGCATCTCTAATATATAGCTCAATACTTAGAATGTTGTCCAACACATAATAAGCTTTTACTAAAGGTTTGTCCAATTGGATTAATGTATGTTACAGCTTTTACTAAAGCAAATATACTTTATCATCATGAAATGAGTGTACTTAACAGAATTTCTAGTACTGAAATCCAATTGAGCAAAATAATACAAGAGGAAATATCATTTTCATTCACTTTAAAATCTCATGCTTGCTTCTGTTGTCTTAAGTGAGAAATTCCTGCTTATGGCTGGCAAGATTTTAAAAATATAGTCAATGCCATGTTTTGGAAAGACTCCTGGAACCTTTTTTCTTATTTATTTGATTTTTTATTTTCCCTCAGTTTCATGTAAAACAATTTTTAACATTTATTTTTAAAACTTTGAGTTACAATTTCTTTTCTTCACCCTCTCCCAGTAAGAAGGCACATGTGAAGTTATTCAAAATAGTTCCAGAAAAGTCATGTTGCAAAAAAAAAAATTGATCTCTTCACTCAACCCCCGAAAAAAAAAATCCTCAAGAAAACTGAAGTTAAAAAAAAAAAAAAATATGTCAATTTGTAGATTCATGAATCTTAAATTAGAATTTTGAATCCTTCCTCTTCCCTTTACTAGCTATGTGACTTTGAGAATGTCACAGCCTCTCTGGAATACAATTTCTTCATCTACAAAATGAGGTGGTTGAGTTAGAATTTCAGCTCTAAATCTTATGATGCTAACAGTGAATTATCATGGCTGAAATATGCTTCTTCAATATATGGTTTATGTGTTTCAATAAAAACAGACAAGGAATATCTGTACATGTTTGAATCACTAGGCCATTAGCTTATATTCCTAGGAAAATGGAGGTCTTTAATATGGGCTTGTTGATTGACTCTTGGCAAGTCACTTAATCTCTCTAAGGCTCAGTTTCCTTACTTTTAAAAGAAAAGTAGAATTTGAAGGCATTTACAATTTCTCCCAGCTCTAAATCTATAATACTGTTGGACTTTATTTAGCAATTATACATATATACATAAGAGAACCTGATGTGAGGTCCAAATAATGAAAAATTCCTTGAAAAAAAAAGTATTATCAACATTATTTCCATAGAAATATATCAATGAGAAATCAGAAAAATTTATAAAGGTCATAATTACAAATATTCAAGTACAAATTTAAATTCTCACAAAAATCTCTCCCTCATGAATCTTTTTTTATAACTTGGAGTGGAGTTATATTTCCTTGCTAAATTTGGAGAATTTTTTTTTATGATGTTCAAAGATTTTTCCTTGAAATAAAGATATTTCCTTCTACTTTTCTGGTCCTTCATTTTCTTCTTCAATTGGTTTTTTAATGAAGTCAGGTCTGAGAATAAGAAAATGAAAATCTCAATAAAGGTGTAATTTTTTCACATGTAATATGAGAAATTCAGAGTTGAACATATGATAGAATGCTTTTTTTCTTGTAAATTTAAAATTTTAGTACTTTGTCATTTTGGCATATAAGTTTGTGGGCAATGGCAAACTATTAAGTATAATGAAATATAATTACATAATTAAAGGAAAGGATTTATATTTTTAATATTCATATCTCACCTATGTTCTTAGGTTATATTGCCATTTTTATTCCCTAGTGGATGCTATGTGACCATATACTTAAAGTGCTTATCATGTCAAAACCTGGCCTCTAGATAGATTCTTATTTGAATGGAGGAGGTAAAGGATTTTGCTTTTGCATCTACTAAGAGTAAAAACTCCAATAAATGATTGTCCATGTAAATAATTTTTCTTCTAGGATGCCTGGAAGAGGTTATAATTATAATCCAATTATGACTCAACAGCAAGAATGGTTTGGTACTATTTGGAGAAAATACAAAAGTTCATATGCATGAGGCTACCCAATGTTTACAAAAATATTCACCAGAATAATTGGAAAAGGGAAATATGTCATCAACAACCTGAAATATAATGACAACTATCTGAAAACAAGCATTTATATAGGTTCCAAACTTTTGTAGTTAGTAGATATTTAATTATACAATCACAGACTTGGAACTTGAGGGTATATTAAGAACCACCTAATTCAGATTTCTTACTTTATAGATCAGTAAACTGAAGTCCAGCATGGTTAACACAGGAAGGTAGGTTATACAAGTAGAAAGTTATTAGTAGAGGTTAGAAAATAGTTTGATTAAACAGATAGGAAATCAACCCGGGCTCCCCAAAATGGAATGAAAAAAAAAAAAAAAGCATGATTATATTCTTAAAAATCACCTATGCCAAGAAGATGAAAATTAAAGGAATATACCACAGTCTAATTCTGAAAGTAAAAGTGAAAATTCTGAAAAAAAAAAAAAAAGAAGGCTTACCAAGTCATGCATAATTAATGCTATTCCTGCCCCAGTCACTAACTCTACCGCTGTAGTAGACATATTGGGAAAAGCAGCCTGTATGACTTTTGGATGACTGTAATTTTAGGAATTAGCTTTTATGAATAACCTTTCATCATAGCCTCTGAAGGATCCTCCTATTAGGTACTTCAGGCTCATAAGTTAGCCAAGTACTGGCTTGGAGGAGAAGGAATACAAAGGATATAGTTGTAAAGGAAAGTGTAGCACAGAAGAGAAGGTTGTGGAAGAGAGAGGGAATTGAAAGTGAAATTCTACTAACAACTATTTAATCCCATGTAGAAAGAAATAGACTATCACCAGTAGGAATGAGGGAAATATAGAAAGCAATTGCAAAGATTTCTTTGCTATCTCTGAGTAGTACTCTGGTGTACTCTCATTGTAATCAGCACCTCAGGCTTAACATAGAAACTAAAGAAAGTCTATACAGAAAGGGATCTTTGATGCTAGGAAAAATAAGGAAGCTAGCAAATAGACATAATTACAATCATCACTCAATTTTCCTATAACAGTGTTCTAATGGTCACCTTGTCTATTAGAGGCTGTGTTGTCTATTACTTGTAGACTTTGTAAACAGATCAAACAATAGAGCTTTGAGTAGCAGAACAGAATATTAAAAGTACCAACAGAGTGAATGCTAGAGGCAGATAAAAGTTGACTGGAAGAAAAGGACCAAATGTACAATACAATCAAAATTTATTAAGCACTCACTGTCTGCCAGGTGCTATAAATAAATAAATAAATAAAACAAAAGGGCAGTGCCTGTCCTCACAGAGCTTACCTTGTAATAGGGAAGGCAGCACATAAAAGGAAATTGTAAGAGGGTGAGGAAAGTTCCGGGGAGTATAGCCTAAGAACTTAATTGCCGATTTTTAATAATATGCTTAAATGGATATTCTGGTAGGTTTTTCCCCATCTAATGAGCAAGAGGAACTTAAGGAGTTGAAAATCCTAAGATATGAATTCAAAATCAAAATATCAATGAATTAATCATAGTATCAAAAAGAATATAAGACTACAATTCATTCCCCAGTTAATAAATAGTCTTAGAATATGAACTGTCAGTTTTCCAATGAAAAATCAAAATAATTTACAGTCATATAAAAATGCTCTAAATCATTATTGATTAGAGAAATACAAAGTTAGATGAACTTCTGAAAGCCAAGATGTCAAACAGTAAATTGTCATAATTCTCCCATATTCACTTCGAAGTAACTATAAAATAGTTTTCAAAAGAAATCCTGGAATATTAGAAGCAATATTTTGACTAATTTCAGAACTATCAGGTCAAAGAAAAAATACAAGTGACCAGAAAGAAGGCAGCTGATATTTTAGGGAGCCATAGTCAGGATAACAAAGGACATAGCAACATTAAAGAATTGGAGGTCATGGAACATGATATTCCAGAAGGCAAAGGAGCCAGGAATACAACCAAAAATCACATACCCAGCAAAGTTAAGCATAATATTCTAAGGGAAAAAAATGATCATTCAATGAAATAAAAATATTTTAGTCTTTCATAAGGGGAAGACCATAATTAAACAAAAATTTAATCTTCAGTATCAAGATCTAAGAGAAGTATAAACAGGTAAAAAAAGGAAAAGATAACTCAAGGGATCCAATAAAACCAACCTTTTCATATCCCTGTCCAAAAATGATACTTGTAATTCTTAAAATTTTACCACTAATAGTGCAGCTAGATAGAATACATATATAGAGAGGTTATACTTATAAGGTAAATTTGAAAGAATGATATAAAAATAATCAAAGATGAGAAAGAGGAGTATACTAGTTGCCAAAGGAAGGGAGAGGTAGAATGGGGTAAAATATTTTTTTAAAATAACTTTTTATTGAAAGAACCCATGCCAGAGTAATTTTTTACATTATCCCTTGCACTCACTTCTGTTCCAAATTTTCCCCTCCTTCCCTCCATCTCCTCCCTCAGATGGCAAGCAGTCCTATACATGTAAAATATGCCATAGTATATCCTTGATACAATATATGTGTGCAGAACCGAACAGTTCTCTTGTTGCACAGGGAGAATTGGATTTAGTAGGTAAAAATAACTCGGGAAGAAAAACAAAAATGCAAGTAATTTCCATTCATTTCCCAGTGTTCTTTCTTTGGGTGTAGCTGCTTCTGTCCATAATTGATCAATTGAAACTGATTTAGATCTCTTTGTCCAAGAAATCCACTTCCATCAGAATACATCTTCATACAGTATCGTTGTTGAAGTATATAATGATCTCCTGGTTCTCCTCATTTCACTTAGCATCAGTTCATGTAAGTCTCTCCAAGCCTCTCTGTATTCATCCTGCTGATCATTTCTTACAGAACAATAATATTCCATAACATTCATATATGGGGTAAAATATTTTACATGAAAAGTCAGGAAAAATTCAGTACAACGAGGGAAAGATGAGAATGAGTAATGGGCAATGCCTAGATTTTACTCTCAACCACATTGGCTTAAAAAAGGGAATGACATACAAAATTAGTTGAATATAGAAATATATCTTACTGGCAGGGAAATAGGAGGGGAGAGATTAAGCAAAGGATGAAAGGGTAACCAATAGAAGAAAGGAAAAATAAGGGAAAGTGGTAGATTAGTAAAACACTGTTGAATAGGCAAAGGGTGAAAGAAGAGAGAGGATAAACAGGAAAAGGAATAAAATGGGGGGCAGTATACAACTAGTAATAATAATTGTGAATGTGAATGAGATTTCATTCAGAGAATAAAAAAAGAAGATATACAATATTTTGCCAGGCTTTTATGAAAGGGACCTTTAATGTAAATTTCTAAGCAAATGACTTCTGGGTGGAAATCTAACATAATAAATACTCATATCTATTAAAATGACTTCTAAAACTGAGAATACAATTCTAAACAAAAATCCTAAATGTACAGAAACAGAGATTCCTGCAAATAATATGAAAAACATTCACTAAATTGGTGCTTTTTTCTAGGAATGTTTTCATCTGGCATTCTAGATATGTTTTGGCTTCAGACAAAAAGACTGAGTGAAATAGTTGATACAGGATCTAGTATTTGGTTATTTCTCATATGATATCATCTTGGGGCCCTTCTCCATCTTTATTACCCCTCTCTAAATACTCTGCACCTTGTTAAATTAAATTATATCTAACAAATTCATCAAATGTTTATGTACCAAGAATTGAGGATATAAAACATAATGAAACCCTTAAGTAGCTTACATTTGATAGAACAGAGCATGTACACAGTTTTGTTTTGTTTTTAAATACCTTCCTCAAATGTGGTACCCACAACTGAATAAGAGAGTGCAAATATGGTTACATAAACTTAGATTACAGTTAAGAAACTGACTCTTTGGACTATGTCGCTCAATGAAAAGTATAATTAGATAAGCATTCTTGAACATTCTTGGGACCCTCAGGCCATGTAAAAAGAATTCTAAAGAATGGAATAATGGGGTTGAATGTGCTAATTAAATTAATATTAAACTAAATATGGCACACCTTGCCATAGAAAATCTACTACCCACAAAGTCAAAAATTTGTATCTAAGTATCATGTGATTTTAAAAATGTCAGAAATTTATCTCATTAAATGTCAATATTGGGGGCAGCTAGGTGGTACAGTGGATAGAGGACCAGCCCTGAAGTCAGGACCTGAGTTCAAATTTGGCCTCAGACACCGAATACTTCCTAGCTGCGTGACCCTGGACAAGTCACTTAACCCCAACTTCCTCAGCAAAACATATGTGTGAGTGTGTGTATGTGTGTGTGTGTGTGTGTGTGTGTGTGTGTGTGTGTGTGTGAATATTTAGCAACACAGCAGCCAAAAATAAATCTATCAAGATTCTAGGAATCTAATAAATAGCTAGCAACATTTTAGAAAAGTTTAGTGTCTAGAAATAGGAAACCTTTTACTGCCTCTGTTTTGTTTATTGTTAACTTCCCACATCTTTCCAGCTTATTAACTTCCCACATCTCTATTGCTTATCTCAGATCATTGGGTATACTTTGAGCCTAGGCATATGCACATATAGAATGCACTATCCATGCAGATTCTATCCTCTTTGGTTGCTTCACTTATAGTTACTGAAGATCCAGAAAAGGAAATTCTCACCACCAGAATCCTTGACAATATCAGATGAGACAGTATTAAAAACAATATAATTTGATCAGTGGAAATCACATTTAAGATGATGCATTCCCATTGGATTCACCATTGTACCATAACAAACACATAAACGATAACCAACAATCTTGGGGTCTCTTCATCTGATTTACAGCTGATTCCTTCTATGGGAGTTACCTTGTCTCTTAAAATGCACATTCTTAAAAGAAAAGACTGTCTTACTTTACTTATTCTTCTATCCTGTAATATCCGGGCTAGCTTTCTGGAAGATATCTGGATGGGCATTGGTCTTTAAGTGGAGAAGTGATGAAGGCAGGAAGGCCACCATGAGGCTGATCAAAGATAGAGTCTGGAGTCTGGAGTCTTCTTTGTGTCTGTGGATGAGACTCCCAGTTCCTGGTCCTCTCAGCCCTTAAATAATACCTTAAATAGCGATTACATCACTACAGCAACTGTGCATGTGTCAGTTGTCACCATATCACACTAAGTATATGCCAACTAGAATGATTACACATTACATCACATTAAGTATATGTTTAAATAGAGAACTATTATCCCATCAATCTCTCTGAGTAGGTGCTTAACTATAAGCACCCTGCTGTTCTTGATTCAAGTATACCTTTCAAGTTCCAGCCCTCTACACTATCTCAGTGCTAACAACAGTGCTTTGCATGCAGTAAGTGCTTAACAAGTAATTTTCTTTAGTTTATTCATTTATTCATCCATTTATGCATTAATTAATTTATTCAATGACAAATTATTTCCAGAGGAAAATAACAATATAAGATGACTGGAAAACATGTTAGATGAAGCCCCTTTGAAATAGATTAGTATATTTAGTCCAGAGAAAAGAAGAATTAGTAGAGACATAACCAGATGGTGAAAGCATTTGAAAGGTTTCCAAGTTAAAAAAAAAATCAGACAATTTTGCTTGACCCCAGAGTTATGAAGTAGGGAAAAAAAGAGTTGCTGAGGCTTCACATAAGGTCTTACTTCATAATAACAGCTACCCAAGAATAGTGAGTTGTTTATCAATGAGGAGTTTAAATATAATTTTACATGATAACTGGAAATAGATTTTATTGAGAGGAGTTGTCTTTAGATATGGAGAGAGTTAGTTGACATAAGACGTCTCTTACAATTATGAAGTTCTGTCATTATTATGTGTATCTTCCCTATAACTTTAACCATATTTCCAGTTCAAATAGGCCAACTTCCCTCTTGCTAGACTCTCTATAGTTAGCTCCTCAGCTGCTTCTAAAGGTAGGAAGCAAACTCAAACCTACTGTACTTGCAATTATTTTCCAAAATTGGGGATTTTTTTGGATTTCACTCTTCCACTTTTGTGATAGATCAGCATTATCCTAAATAATACAACCATCAATAGCAAAAAAAAAAAAAAAAAAAAAAAAAAAAAAACCCTCTTAATTCCATTCAAATGGTCCATCATTACCACTTTTGAAGACTTAGTTGGAGTTGAATAGGAAAGTAATTGAGAAATCATTATTATGGCTTTAAGATAGGCTATATAGTATGACCTATTAATATTAATATTAATTTTGTAGAATTGATGATGTACAGACAGAAAATTATTGCATCAGGGATCCCTTAATATTACTTCTATCAATGTCTTATTTTGCAGATTATTTTCCAAATGATTCTATAAAGTATGTTCTCTTTTTCCTTTTGTATAATTGAATTGAAAATTTCCCTTTATAATGAAATTTCAAGTCTGGAATTCAAAGAAAAAGCACAACAGTACCAAATGTATTTTGCATTTCCCTCAATAAATAAAATCTGAGTTATATTTGTGATTAGTCAGTCTTTTCTTATGCATGAAATCAGCACTATTTTTCAAATTTTTCCTCTTCGCTTGCCATACATAGTAGTTTATTTTACATATCTGCAGGACATAATCCCTTAGTACTTCTAATCTCATCATTTCCCAGAAGCAGAAGCAAACATAGCACCAGTCCTATTTTGAACTGCAGACGATATCAATTTAAAGTTCTGCCACCAGAGGGTACTGGAGTTGTAAGATTTCTTAATTATATCTTGTACAGTAAATACAAAATTCTTCACTGATACTGTGAGTCTCTACTAAAATGCAAGTTGGCAAATAACAGTACTGATGTTAAACCTAGGTAATTGCATATAACACTTTTTAGGAAGAAGGACACATGCATATTGGGAAAGATCAGAAATCACTGTTTCTGAGAAAAGAGACCTTTGGAGTAATCTCCTTTTCTTACAGAGATTCCTAAACTTCTCAAATATTTTCCTTTGCCCAATCAAATTTTCCTAAAATAGATAATTTATAGAATACTTATAGTACATATTACTTATAGATAATTTATAAAAGCATTTATACAAATCTTATAGTAGATCATTTATAAAATAATATATCTTAATTTTATTGAAAATCTAAAAAAATACAGATAGTTTAACATTCACACATAAAGGAAAAACAGTTAACATTTTAGAATCTTTATTCAGGACTTAAATAATAAACTCTTTCTAAATTTTTTTTTAATATTATGGTGCTATGAAATAAGTCATTTGGTGATGGACAATCTATAGCTGTGAAGGTGCCATTATTCTAAATATATGAAACATCCTCAGAAATCACAATAGCTCATAGCCTTTTTTCCCCTTTAAAATTAATTTCTGCTCTATCTGTATAGGATTTCCTCTCTTACACACATATACATCATCTCCCTCCTTTGCTCTCTTCATTCTCAAAATGGTTAAGTTTGTGTAAGATTGCTTGCTCTCACAATCCATGTATTATATCACTTTTGAATTGAACATTGTGCTTTTTTTCTATTTCTTTTCTTGAGGTTTTTAAACTATATAATGGTAGTGTGTAAGTAGTCTGTAAGGAAAACTATAAAGATTATTTTTTCAAGTATAAAAGAAGAATGTATATATGCATATCTATAGCAACAAAGATATACAGTCTAGAAAATAGATTTTCCCCTAGAGGATGAAGTTAATTACCATTATATCCATTTCTGATCTGTTAGTGTCTCTCCTTGATCCTCTACATTCCTTCGTCTACAATCACGTTCATGGTAAATGAGGTCTGTTAGGGAGCTCATCTACTTTCATAGCTTTATTTTTCACTCCTGTATTTATGACTTAAAAATGTCTCACTAGCTATAAGCTTTTACCTGTGTTCTAAGTATTTCATACAGTGTTTTAAGAAGTCCCTATTTAAATGTCTTGCTGTCATCCTGAACTCATCATTCCCATATAAAGTTTCATTTTCCCTGCTCAAATATCTCCCTCTAGGTATCATGCCTCCTTTAATATGACTTCCTTCTTATCTTCTAAATGATAAAACCTGACATCATCTTTGATTTTCCCTTGTCATCTATCTCCTATATCCATCATGTCATTAAGTCTTGTCATTTTTTTTCTTTCATTACGTCATTTAGATTCATCATTTCTCCTTTATTTTTCTGGTTGCAGTCCTAATCTAAGACACTGTCTTTTCAAATCTAGATGATTATAACAATATTTTAGCTTATCTACTTATCTACATACTCTTTTACTCCAATGAAATCTGCTTATTTTCATATAGAATAACTTTCAAAGTGACACTCACTTGTTCCAGAATATACCTTGATTTTCTACATTGTTCTGATTTTCCATAATCTGACATTATATCCCTTCTCCTTTGTTATTTCCTGCTATTTCCCACACTATAGCCTATGTTCTGGTAAGACTGATATACTTAACGAAGAAAGGACAGGATATAAGAGTTTACTGGGCGCTCACTATGTACCAGATGAGCAGGTAGATGGCAAAGTGGTTGGAGCACTGGAGTCAGGAATATTTATCTTCTAGAGTCCAAATCTAATCTCAGATACATATTAGCTATGTGATGCTGGGAGAGTCATTTATTTATGTTTGCCTCAGTGCCTTACCTGTAAAATGAGCTAGAGAAATATATGGCAAATCACTTGAGTATCTATTCCAAGAAAAATCCAGATGGGGCAACAAGGAGTTAAACATGACTGAATAACAATAACAACATGTGCCAGACATTGTGTTAAATGTTGATTGTTGCAAATACCAGCAAACCAGGGAAAATATAGTCTGTAAGTCAATGTTGGAGGCCAGGGAAGGAATGAAAGCTGCCTGATCTGGATTCTGAGTCCAGAGACATCTTTTGAAAATATTGGATAGGTGGTATGTGGAGATATTACAGGATAAAAAATTCTATAGGACTGGTTAGATGTCCAAGTTGAGAAGGTATATGGAGTTATGTGTGTGTGTATATATATGTGTGTGTGTGTGTGTGTGTGTGTGTGTATACATACATATGTATACACACACACATTTATACACACACATATATATCTATATCTGTGTAGATGTAAAAGTATATATCTGAGTATATCTATATAGATTGTCTCAGGATATAGAAAATTCTTTCTCGTGGAGATCTTAAAGAAAATCAGCTCATGTAATAATCACTCATAGGGGATATAATAAATAGATTCATGATTTAGTAAACTGTTTAACTCCAAAATTCCTTTATAATGGGTAAAAGAGAAATGCCCAACCTCAGATGATCCACCCTTTTATCCATTTCTTCCTAATTTCAGCAAATAGAAATAGCAGACTGACTCTGGATCTAAGGAGGAGAGGAACAAAATCTTCAAGTTCTAAGTCTGTTACTTTGAAAATATACAATTACAAATTAAAAGATGAACTCTCTATCTAAATTATAAATAAATCAAGCTTAACAACAGCAACAGCAGTCATAGCAACAAAATAGCATTGCACTGTGAAAAATCTTAAAAGGTAGTGAAAAGTTCTGTTTGCAAGGACAGATAAAAATGGAGGAAAGGACGAATTGAAAGAACAAAAGTTCTTCAGTGCCTATTATATTCCAGACATATTACGCTAAGTGCTTTATAAATATTTCCTCTTTTGAACAATGCCCTGTGAGGTAGATATTATTATTATTATATTAATATTATTATTATAATTCTATATTATTATTAAGTGACTTTCAAACTACTTACAAGTCATACAATTTCAAAATAGCTGAGAATGGATTTTAATTCAGGTTTTTCTGACTCTAAGCCCAGCCCTCTCCTTACTGTACAACCTAAATATATGGAAAAGCAAAAGAAGGTTCTTTCAATTACTGGTTTTTGGAGAAAACAAAAAAAAAAAAAAAAAAGAAAAGCTTCATCTTCTGGTACCTCGTGTATTTCTTATGCTTCATTAAATAGCTTCTTTTTCTTCCATCTCTCTCCTAAGCCTGTTCTCCTTGTTGTCTTTTTCAGGTTCTCAGTCTTCTTGGAGTTTCCACTGCTTTTGCACAAGTGATAAAAGGGATCTATGCACTTAGTTTCTAGAAATTTCCTGAATGCAAGCTATTTGAATTTCCTTTAACTTACAGAATAAGGAGGAACATCTAGATTACATAGTGGATGGCCATTGGGCCAGGAGTCAGAAAGATCAGAATTCAAATTTGAACTCAGTTATTTACTAGCAGTGTGACCCTGGACAAATTACTTAATCTTTGCCTCCATAAAATTGAAGAAGGAAATAGCAAACCACTGATATTTTTGCCAAGAAAACTCTATGGACCGTCCATCTGCAGAATCATGAAAAGTTGCACATGAGTGAGTAACAACAATAATAACACTAGGGAAGTAGTAGACAGAATAGGCAATTAATACATGTTTATTATTTTCTAAACATTAATGACAGGTATTTCGATCTAATTCCAAGGTTTCATTCTGTTTAATAGAAGCTACACTTTAAAAAACAATTGGCTCTTGGCTATGAGTTCTTTTACAAAGGTTAAATAGTCTCAAAGACATTACTGATTAAAATGTGTAGTGTTTAGACTTCTTGGTTAATTAAATAAACCTCCAAACACAGTTAATTATTTTGTTACAGTAAATGCCAGTGCTATGCAATTCAAAGCGTAGAGCTTGAAACAAATAAGCTTTTTGGCTTGAGTAATCTATTGATTTTCTTATAGAAGATAGGAGATCTCATGGTGTTGTATAATAGCTTCTTTTAAAAGTCTTTTAATATGTCACTAGAATTATGATGTTTTGGAGAAAAGGTTATTTATACTTGGACTTGGCATATGATGATACCACCAAATCCTGGTTGATGTTATGAGAGTATAACCAGATTTTAAATGATTTCAGTGTAGAATTTTATTGTCAAATTGAAAAGGCTGAATGGTACCAGAATAAACTATCAAAGTCCTGAACCATAAATCTAATTAAGCAGATTAATCTAAGACAAATACAGCATTTTAATCAATCCACAAACATAGGTATGTATATACATATATACATATATGTATCTGTATGATTTAAATACCTCAAAATGATTAATTATTAGCTTTTATCACCTGTTTTTATTATTCTACATGTAGGCATAAGGATATATATCTAGCAAAATTAGGTAAGGCAAAGAACTATGTTAATGTTTAAAATGGTTTAAGAAGTCAGACATTGGTAGCATACATAGTAATTTTGTACTAATGTGACCCATTGTGATAATCAATGAGTCACTTCTAACTTTCCACTCTCTTTCACATTCTGACATATCAAATGAGTTGCCAAATGTTGTTGATTCTACTCCCATAATATCTTTATTTATCTTCTCAACAATCACAGAACCTGCACCACTCCACAGACCCTTACCTATTGTTTGGATTATTACAATGAATAATTGTCCTTCCTTTTCTGTCCAAACCATTTTCTGAATTGAGATTCTTCAAACAAAAATCTGAATTTCATACACATTAAATTGAAAAGGTTTTGCATGAGAAAAATCAATGTAGCAAGAATTAGGAGGGAGACTGAAACAATAAAGATTTGAATCAAATATCTCTCATAAAGGTGTGATATTCAAAGTATATATAGAATTCATACAAATATGCAAGACAAAGGGCCATTTCCAAGAGATAAGTGTGCAAAATGGATATGAACTTTTCTCAAAAGATTTTTAATCTCTCAACAAACATATAAAATACTTTAATATTACTAAAAAATAGAGTAATATCAACTGTGAAATTACAGCTCATACTAAGAAAATTCAAAAAAGATGACAAAAGATAGAAGTAATTAATGTTGGAAAAGGTACAGAAAGATTATAAAATACACTATAGGTGAAGGTGTGAATTGGCATAAACATTCTGGAAAATGATATGGAATTTTAAATCAATCAAATAGAATTAATTAAATACTTATTATGTGTCATGTATCATGCTAATTGCTCATGCTAACAAGAAAAAATGAAACAATTGCTCCCTCAAGGATATTGTATTCTTTTGGAGGTGACAACACATACATAAATAACACATTACAACGTTGTAATAGCAAAGTAATTTTGCAGTTAAGGTATTAATAGTTGTGAGAGCAGAAAAGTTTCATGAATAGGTAGTAACAAAGCTGAATTTCAAAGGCAACAAGAAATTCTAAGAGATTAAAATTAAAAAGGAATACATTTTAGGAAGAGAAAGCAGAAAGTACAATGGCATACTGATGGGAGATATGTTATTGTCCATGAGGAACAAGAATATATTGGTTAGACTACATATTCTAGAAAGGAAGATTAGAAACAGAAGTTTCAAAAGCCATATAAAGGAATTTTAATTTATTGTGAATAAGATAGTGATTGGAATTTATAGATTAGGTAAATTACATAATCAGGCTTATAGCTTAGAAAAACAGTTTTAACAAATGTGTGACATATGGTTCAAAGTTGGGAAACACATGAGGCAGAGATTACATCTGGGATTATTAGGTAACTATTGCAATAATCCAAGAGGTGTGATTGCAAATGCAAGAGGTAATGAGGGTTTGAAGAAGGGTGGTGGTCTTTTGTGTAAAAATGAAGGCATGGAAATGAGAGATGATAGGGATCTAGAAACTATAATATCTAGTAACTGATTGTCATCTGAACTGAGATAGAGAGGTCCAATGCCATATCTGTGTTATGAATCTGAATGACTGAAAAGATTGTGGGCCTCCCACAGAAGTCAAGATTTTCTGAGAAGAGAATAGGGAGTAAAGGAAAAGGTGATACAAATGTATAGGATGAACTGATTTTAAGATGTTTAGTTAGTGGGAGAGACGTGACTGGAGTATAGAAAAGTATAAAAAAGACTAGAACTAGAGGTAATGATCTGGAAGATATCTGCATAGCTATAGTTAAGTCCATCACTCATAAGTTGATGAGATCACTAAATGAGAGTGTATAGAGACTAGAATATGTCATAGGGCATAAAACTAGAGTATACTTGCGGAAGATATCATTGATGAATGAGCAAAAGGAGCCCAAAAGTTAGAAGAACAAGACAAAACATACTTGAGAAAATCCAAAGAGAAGGCAATATCAAGGCAGAATCTCTTAAATACAATAGAGTGCTAGAAAGATAAAGGCTGAGAAAAGATCATCAGATTAAGTAATTAAAAGATCACTGCTTAATTTTGAAGATAGCAGTTTCAGTTTGGTAATGAGATTGGGAAGACAGATTTCATAGAAATTAAGAAATAAGTGAGAATTGGAAGCAAGTTTCTTGACACTTGCCTGGGCAAGTGAAGTGAGATACAGCTTTAGGGGGTTATTTTTGTTTTAATTAATAAAATAAGAGGGAGACCTGAACCATCTTTATAAGTTTCAAAGTCTGAATGTTATAGAATAAGGGGATGAAAGGAGGAAGAGAGGAAGGGAGGGGAATCAAGAGTGCATGCAAAAAGTTTGTACATGACCAACTCTTCAATGCCATTTGATGCGAAACTATAGTAAAATGAGTAGACATTAAGATAAATGCGTTATTAAAAGATTTGGGGATGTAGACTAGGGCAGGAGATATAGGTCAGGGCAAATGGTCCTTATTTTCTCAGCAAAATAATGAGAGTCTCAACTGAAAAAACAGGGAGAGAAAGCCAGATGGGAGGATTCAGAAGAAAAGAAAATGTATAAACAGCCTCTTTGGGGAGTATAGAGAATCAATTAGGGAATAGTAAAAGAATTGCCTTTGTATATGCTGAGGGCCCATTTGATATTAAATAATATAAATTTTTAGCCTGCTTGTGTGATTTTTCTCTTGCTCTGTTTGACATTTGATTATTAAAATAATGAAAGATTTTTTTTTCTTTTTCTATGCTCTAATAAATATTCAATAAGAGAGACCTGGGCAACCAGAATATTACCTTGATTTATTTACTAGATCTATGAAGACATTAAGACATAGGATTTGTGTGGTTGACTGATGTTTTGTAAAAAATTGTGATGCTTTATAACTATTTCTTAACCACATCCTACATTTATTAATCTTTGAATTAGGAGAAGAAATAAACTTTAATGGTAGAGGTCTTTCAATTGTTATTTAGCAGTCTGATTCCCCATTATTAATGAGACTCTGTGCCAGTGGTGAATAAACAAAAGGAAAAACTTTCCTATGTAGGAAGTGTTGCAAAGTATCTCATAGGAAATTACAGGAATATCAGAAAGAACCTACTTTGGGCCCAAGAAGTAAATAGCTTGTCTGATTGTGGTACACAGGAGGAAGACAGGGATATGATTGGCAGGAAGCAAAATTGGGTTATCTTCAAAAATGACTGCATAGTTTTCCATAGATAAGATGGAAAGAGAAAAATATGTTGACATATTTATTTAAAAAGAAAAAAAAAACTTGAAATAACTTGGATGACTGTGGGCAGGTATAGGTTGACTGAGAAGCCATTTTCATTTCCCTCGTACTTTTTTACAACTAAACTTATAAACATGTTTTTTAAAAAATAAAATTATATATACAAAACCAGAAACCTTCAGACACTTTTTATGCTCATTGCTAAACTGTTCTGATTTTGTTTTTATTTTCCCTTTTTAGTTCTCTAACCTTGCCCAGGATTTTTTTGGGGGAAAAGAAATGCAAGCATAATTTATAGAAAGTCCAAAAACTTTCTAACACAAATTAGAGATTTGTTGAACCTAAAGTTAATTTGATTTGGGCACTAAATAAATTCTTATTCATTGTTCTGATTTTATATAATCTTTCTTCTGTATTTTATATTACCTTCCCAGTTCCCTTCCCAGTTCCCTCCCCACCCTAACTAATACAACAACAAAGAAAGCAGAGGAGGGAAAAAAGTAGTTCAACAAATCTAATCAACACATTGACCCATTCCAGTGGTTTGTACAATGATTCATACTTAGACCCCACTTTACTCTGGAAAAAAAAAAAAAAAGTAGGAGTACCATAGATAAGGGGGTAGTCAGGAAGAACCGAATTCAAATTTGTCACCACAAATTTAATGCTTATGTTATCCTGGGCAAGACACTCCATCTGCCTCAACTTTAAAATTAGAATACTAATAACATCTGCTTCCTGTGACAGGTAAAAGATGAAATGATTAAGATTTCATCTTCTAAGGATATCAATTTAGTAAATAATGCATGCCAATAACCTGGACACTTAAGTGGCTCAGTAGATAAAGTTCTGGGCCTGGAGTCAGGAAAACTAATTTCCCTGAGTGCAGATCCACCTTTAGATACTTACTAACTAGTCAAGCTATTTAACCCTGTTTGTATGAGTGTGCTCATTTATAAGGTGAAGTGGAGGGGGGAAAAAATAGCAAACCACTTCAGTAATATTTGCCAAGAAAACCCTAAATAAACCAACTTCCAAGGGTGGAGCCAAAATGGTGGAGTAAAGCCAGGAAGTTGCTGGAGCTCTCCCGGTTTCCCTCGAAAACCACATAAAACCAAACCTCTGAATAGTCTGACAGAATGAAACTACTTTCCAGCTCAAGAAAACCCTAAATAGGGCCACAAAGAATCAATCAGACAAGACCAAAATAAATAAACAAACAAACAAATAAATAAATAACTGAACTTAGTTGCCTAACAAATAGGACTAGGCCCATTCCTCAGTGTAGGGCTACACTGATCTCAGTGAGTACTTAGCCAATTAGGAAAGTTCTAGATACAGAATTCTTAGTATCCCAATTTTACAACTAGTCAGTCAACAAGCTTTTATGAAATTCCTGCTATGTGCCAAATAATTTATTCAAAAATTGTAAAAAGAATAGACCCAAATATGTATCAATTTAGCTTTGAAAGGGAATATTATTACTATGTTATCTATTTTCAAATATGAAGAGAAAAAAATACATCTGTCTTTTAGAGTTTTATCAAATACCTACAGAGACACAGATACATATATACATATATACATATACATACATATTATATATGTGTATATATTCTCTGTATATGTGATAATTCTCACTATTATACCATTATATAATTAGTATATTATTGATATTTTATACATTCATTGATGTACATGTTAATAATTATTAATACATTATATATCAAAGTTGCTTAATTCACTTTTAGGTCTTTAATAGATGAGCAAAGAAAATTTACAACAAAAAATTTCATAAATTACCTCCTAATTGACAAGAATTTATAATTCTTTACCTTGCTGTAATGAGCCAATGGGATTAAATTAATACTGGCTTTCAACTCATAGGAAATCTGAAAAACCATTCATGCAAGAATACAAAATGCATTTTAATTTAAAAGTAAAATTAGCTTTCAGAAATCATATATTTAACTTAGTAGTTGTTACATAGAATTCATGAATTGTGCTGTTTCATCTTGGAAAACAGTATTTTCACTAATAAAATCCTAGTCACTGATGTTAAATGGATGCAAGTTCAGTCAACTAATTAAGGATTAAAGCAAAAAATCTTTATTGTGGCATTAAATCAATCCACAGTTTCAGAATGTATTATCCTGAGCACTCTAGTAATTAAAGGGCTCTTAAATGAAACACATGCAGATAAATTAAAAAATAAATTTCACAAGCTGAAGCTTGTAATGGTGTCTTATTAGGGATATCTATAAAATATACTCTGGGAAAGTACATTTGAAACATAACATTTTAACAGAGAAAATAGAGGAATTACTAGTGCCACCTATTGGCCAAAATTCAGAATTCAACAAAATGCCTGAAAAGATGATAAACTCAAACTTCAATTTATCTTAATGGGATTGATATAATAGATGCACTGATGTATAACCAATCAGTAGTACTTTTTTAAATCTAGGTAAGTTTTTGAATCTGTCAGTATTCAGGGACTTTTGTGACAAATAATAATTACTACTCTAAAAATGACTGGCAGTTGATTCATCACATTAGCAACTGTATATATAGCTTCGTTTGTAATTGAGATTATATTATTATACTGCTAATACAAATTCCAGAAGCATTTGGGTTTCAGATTTGTCTTACCTTTATTTTCTCCATCTGTAAAATGATTTCTTAAAATGTTAAAAAAAATCTTTGAAATTTCTTTAAAAAGATTTTTTAAATGCTTTCTAGTTCATAGGATTTATAATCTGTCACCTTTGGCTTATGTAGCTATGTGTGCAAGAAGAGTGTGTCTGTTTCAAATAGAGAATTAGAGGGGAGTGGAGGAGTTGGGTGAATATTTTCTTAAAGAATCAATGAATTACTTTCATCATGATTTATAATTAATCAAATTGTAGAAAGTTCATGATTTTAAAATAGTTTAAGTTCCTGATTTAGAAAACTTTAAAAACAGAGAAATTAAATAATTTCAGGTAATTATGCACAACATTGTTTGCATCTTTGAACAACTATTATCCTAGGATTTATGAAAAGTATGTACAAGGGGGTTTAATTTCAATTATTTAGTTCTTGTCATAACTTCAGCCTTAATAGATGGATATCTATTACCTACAAAATAATTGAAAAACAAGATTATTCAGATCATGAGATCTTTCCTTAGTTCTACAACTCCTTAAAGATACCGTATTTTTCTTCTGAATATGACATCTTAGACTCCTCTCTTTCCACTATAATTAAAAGAACATTTCAGTATTATTAAAGTATAACTAAATGCCTCCACTAAGACCTACATGCTTCTTTGTGTTTGAGGGTAATACTGATTCTCAAAGGTTATACCAATGTCATATCAGCACTAGCAAGTCCTGCTAAGTTAAGAACATTTGTTTTTTCAAATATAAGGATGCTTGAAGCTCTCAAAGAGAAATGGATGGAAAATTATATCAATGGAGAGCCACCTTATCCTTAAGTTTGGTATCTTTATTCATTTTCATAGTCAAACTCCCAGGAAGTCATCTAAGTTTGTTGTCTTTACTTCTTAACTCAGTCAAGGAATATTAATTAAACAGAGGGGCTGACACTCTGCTAATACCTGGAGATAAAGAGCCCAGGACTAAGTCTATGTTCCTTATAAATAGCAGTATATTCCAAACTATCTGACCTGCTTCCAGCCTACCGCCCAAAAAATCATTGAGATTGTTAATAATTATGGGAAAGGACCCATTTTCCTTATTACCACAAGCAACAGCCAATGACTTTAATACTTTCTGACACAATCAACTGTGAGCTCCTTGTGAGCAGTCTGTTTGTTTTTCTTTATGGTACTATTTATTTCCCTGTCTTCATGTATTGCAGTACCTGCAATAAAGCATAAGCTTAATAAATGTCTCCTGAGTGGCTGCTTAACTGACAATTTGCTATCATAGGCAGATAAATAAAAAAGTCCTTGGATGTATGGCATCTCCAATTCACTGTTCCTATTCCCAGACCATCATGCTTGGTCATCTTCCTCAGAAGCAATTCCCGTGAAAATAGGCTATTATCCTTACCAATTGCCAGCTAACTGCCATTCCCAAAGCAGGCACCTTAGCCTAGATGTAGGAGTGAGAGATCTAGGGGAGAGGTAAGAGGCAGCATATACTAGATAAATAACATCACCACTACCATTTTTGAATATCGTATCTCATAAGATCACCATAGCGATATCCTAGAACCCTGAAGACAAGAGTCTTAGGACTAGCTGTAATTCCAAACAAAATCCATAGGCATTTTTATGTGATGCAACCCCTATGGAATTGTAACCTGACGATTGTTCCCATAGGTGCTTATACAGATATACTTACTAAAGATCCAGGAAAGAAAGTTCTTGTCATAAAAGTCCTTGGCATTTTCAAATAATTCAACATGAGGTTGTTTTTTTAATATGTTCTCTTTTATTTAATTTACATACTTTTGTGGATTCATTGATCATCTTAAAGCACCTGACACTTAAATCCACATATACCCAATGCATATTTCTCATTATTCTAATCTTTCATCATCTTGATGAAGATATCTTCCTGGAAACCAAACCCAATAATTTTGAAAAGGTACTTTTCTTCTTTAAACCAGTATCACTCACTTACAAATATTCTGTGAATGGTATAGCTATCCTTCTAGACACTCATATTTATAACTTTAGAACCGTTCTGGATGTGTTCCTTTCCTTTTCTGCTTATAAGCTATCAATCAACAAATACTTTTGATTCTGTCTTGATAGTCCCAATTGTCCCACTTTTTCCCATTGATGATCTTAGTTTGATTTTTCATCCTTTTTTTTGGCTGGGCTTCAGATATTTGCTTTAATTTGGCCTCTCCATTTCTAGGCAATTTCTTTTCTTTTCTTTTAAATCCATCAACAGCATATTTGTCAAAGTAATCTTCCTGAGGCACAGGTCTGACAAAGGTCAGGTCTTTATGAGCATTCTATATTTCATCTAAATGTGAGAAGTAAACAATAACATCAAAATTTTGTTTTCTATGATCCAATTATAATAATTATTGCAATTTTTTTTAAAGTTTGACACAAGTCAAAAATGTCAAAAATCCTTCAGTGACTTTAAAATGATTCCAGAATAAAAAACTTGCCCCCTCACCCTGGCATTTAGTGTCTTTCATAATTTATCATCAACCTATCTTTCCAGTTTTATTTCATATTATTTCCCTTCATAAATTCTACATAAAAAAAAGCCATCTTCAAGGTGTTTCGCAAGCTCACTATTCTATTTTCTGCCTCTCTGGAGATTTATCCAAGGAATACTACATTTCCCATGTACTTCCTCCTCATCCCTGCTTTATATTCTTATCTTTCTTCAATGTTTGCCTGAAATGTCACATACTTCATGAAATGTCTCCATTTGTTAAGTTTCTTGTTTGTTCAAATTATCTTTTATTTGTTTATGTTTAGAGATTAAAATATGCCATTGGAATGGTAAAATAAAACTCCTTAACCATAGAGGTTATTTAATTTTTGGCATCACATTCATAGCTTGTAAATTGCACATATTATTCAATAAATATTTCTTGAATTGACTATATAACCAAAGCCACAGTAATGTAAATTAGTTGTCTTTGAAATAGTATAGTTCATTGTTAAAGTCTTAACAATTCAAGTTACCATATCTTGCATATAATAAGTAGATCCTCAATAGGTATTTGTTGAATAATGATTGAATAAATGAATAACTAATTGAATGAAAGAGAAATAATTGATAATCAGATATGTCTTGATTGTCTTTCTGTAGGGCCATTCTTCAGGTTAGTAAATCTTAAGTATGGTCAGACAATATATTTATGTTTTATAATACTCAAAATAATACCAAAATACATTTCAATATGCTTAACTTTAAAATAATAACAATCTTAACAGTTTCCATGAAATTTGGCATTGTTTTGAACAGAAATTCTACCTAGATTAGGTCCTGGACTATCCTATTGCTAAGATTTTGTATCTCTTTTTACCTTTTTTAGACACCTGCCTTTTTTCCTATCTTCTTGAGTATCCTACATTTCATCTAAATATGAGAAATAAACAGCATTAGCAGGGTTTTTTTCCATGATCATTATGATAATTCTTAGTTACTTCACTTTTATTTTTAAAAGTTAGTTCCACTAGAACTAGAAATTGAGTTACTCTATTAAATGTTTTCAAAATGTGGATTGCTAAGTGATCATTTCTGTCTTGGTTGGACTTACAATTAAGTTACTCTGAAAAAGCAGAGGGAATTATTCACATTGCCTCACTTTGGTGTATTTACCTTCTGCCTTCTTGTATTGTAAATTCAGTTTCCAGCTGGGAATGCAGCTTCCAATAAAATGTTTTTGAAATTTACTCTTTCTTCCTTTCTTTTCCCATAAATCCAGAAATTCCCCTTGGAATGGAGAGAATAGAAGATAGGGTAGCATGAGCATAACATAGGCTGTGCTTAGGTGATTTTTAAGTCAATATTTTTTTTCATGTGGAGTAGAGCATCTGAGATAACCTAAAGAAGTCATGGATGCCTTCTTCCCTTGGTATCTAACCTTGTTCCTGTGGCATGAAACTCAAAGCATTGTATATAGGACTGGAAGGAACTTTAGAGGCTATCTAGCACCTAACTTCGACAGCTTATGCAGTTCCTTGATTAATGGAAGATTTTTATTTTCCTTTTGAAAATGTGTTTGCAAGATATACTATTTTGGTTTTGGTCATTCTAGTAAAAAAGAAACAAAATGAGATAGTGATACTGAGGTGATCTGTTGAGCTAAAAGATGAAATATGTTGATATGACTAAAGAAATAGACTACAATGCCATCTCTAACATTTATTCTAATGCTCTTATACCAAAAATAAATTTAAAAAAAATAAAAATTCTTCAGTTAAAGAAGAGCTAACTTTTTTACTCCCATAGATCTGAGTTGGAATGGGCCAATTTTTAAGAATATTTTTTTTTCTTAAGATTGTATTACCAATTTATCATTGAGTTGGTTGGGTTGCTTTACATCTCTCAGTTGGGAGAAATTAAAGATAAAGGAACTATTTTGAATGCACATTTAATAATGTACATTTAAAAAACTGCTGGGAAAAATTTTCAAAGTGCCTATCTTTGATGACAAATCCTTATTCCCTAAAAACAAAAAGAAAATGTGTGCTCTTTTAAAATTGTCCATAATACTCGCAATGATTAAAATTACAATACATAAATATGATAGCATCTTTTTTTTAGTTTTTTTTTTACTATCTTTTCAAAAATATTCAATTTTTAATTATAATTTAATTATCCATCATTTGGATGAAATTTGAACCCAGATATTATACATCTAAAACTAATTCTTTTTCTGGTATATTTGATAAAGACTTGCAATTTCATTACTATAGGGAATTCTCATAATAGAAGAATTGTCCTTTGCTATAAATCAGCTATTTGTCTATAATTAATAGACCTGGTTAGAATAACAGAGGGCCAGATATAAGTACAAATTTTAAAGCAAATTTTCATGCCTTCCCACCTCACTTTTTTAGAATATATGAAATGTGTTTTTAATCATTCCCCAGTGCACATTCTCCCAGAAACTCCCTTTGTCTTTACTTTTCTTTAATAATAATTTAATGCAAAATCTTCATCTTACAGAATTTAAACATAATTTTCTTCCTATAAAATTTTGAATTTTCACTGGAAATGTTTGAAGACCAATAAGATCCAAATAAATAAACTTGCTTTTTTTGGAATTTCAGAGTCTATGTAAGGAAATAATGATGTTATTTTTGGCAACAAGTACTTTTCAGCTCATTTCAAATTAAGTTAGTTGGGAATATTTTGGCAAATTGTCTATATTGTCAGTTCTAATTCAGATCCTAGAAATATTTCTCTTTGTTGATAAATACAAGTTAATTGTAAATAAGCCTGGAAACAAATGAAATTGGATTGACTCAAGGCATCCCCAATCAAGGATTGATATCGATATTTTGTGACTGATTTTCCCATTCCAATGGCTACTTAATTTTAAATCTTTTGTTAGTGATAAGTTGCCAGAGAATTGAAGAGAAAAGAGATCTTCAGCAGTTCTGATGTTTGAGCAATAGAACCTATTCTCTGTATGATTTGTACCTTTTTGGTTTTTGTCTTGCGAACTATTATTTATAAATCATGTATGTTTCTTTGATACATCAGCTACTTCTCATAAACTACTTCACATTGAAAAAAGGGTCAAAAAAACCATTTAATACATTGATTTTGCATGAAATTAACTTTCAATTCTTTTTTATTTATTTTTTTTAACATAAAGGGAAGATGAATGTATGCCTTAATATCCATTGTCTGGAACAATGGACTTGAATTCTGTTTTACTTTAGGTCACATTCATTTACATTATTGAAGTCCTATATATTATATTTTTGATTCTGTTTTCTTTTCTTGGCTTTATCAGTTTATATAGTCTTATTACATTTGTTTTGGATTCTTCATATTCCTCCTTCCTTATGGAGCAATAGTGTTTCATGCCATATTTTGTTCAAACATCACCAAATTGCAGGCTGTATATTCTCAAATTTTACTCTTATGAATATATTGCTGTAAATATGGGATGCCACCTGCCAGTGGCTGCTGGAGGTCTAACTCAGACCCTTAGAATGGGTTTCTTCATGTGAGAGGATGATGATGATACAAGGAGACTGAGAGGCAGTTGCTGTTGTCTGACCTCTCTCCTGAGAGGCAGTTGTGTTGTCTGACCTCTCTTCTCTTCCCTCTGCATGCAATTTATTTCATTCCCAGTCCACAAGCAACACCTGTGTCAGTAAAGGCTGCTTTGCAATTCCTTCAGATCTTATGATTCACAGCTATGGAATCTCCCGAATTGGCCTGCCCTTTCACTTAGGCATGGTCTTTAATAGTACATTTCTTTCCTTGACATTATATGAGGCTGTTACTGGCATTATTAGATTAAAGGGTAAGGACAAGATGTTAGAATAAAAATGTTCAAGATTTTCTTTTTTAAAAATCTATAAGTTTTCAAATAAAAATTTAATTAGTACAAATCATACACAAAATAGTAAGATAGGTGAAGTTCAGCTCCATTGTACAGCTATCTCTTATCCTGAAGTGATAAATGTTCACAACTATTTCCTGATCCTTAAGGTGTGTGTGTGTGTGTGTGTGTGTGTGTGTGTGTGTGTGTGTGTGTTGATGAGCCATTTGGGGCTAAGTGACTTGCTTAGGGTCACATAGGCAGAAAATGTTAAGTGTCTGAGGCCAGATTTGACCTCAGGTCTCCTGACTTCAAGGCTGGTACTCTATCCACTGCACCAACTAGCTGCCCCATAATTTTAATATCTTAATAGATACAGACTATCATGATCTAATTAATAAAAATATTAGCTGGCATCAAAAACCTGATGTGATCTACTCCTATAAAAGATTAGCTATCACATCTTTTATTTTTTGAGATTTTACTTGAACAAATTTATATTTATTTATATATGTGTGTATATATATATATATATAATGTGTATATAAATATATATTTTATATATAATTATACATTATAATATATAAATATATTATATATAATTTTACATATTATATAATATATATTAGTTATGCTTTATAATTTATATAAATATATTAGATAGAATCTTTGCATTATAATATAGCTTTGAAACCCTGAAGGACAAGTGTGATGAGGTAGATATTGGCCACATTTTAGTTGTTCTGGGGTTTCAATGGAAAGGCTTTCTATTGTCAGCAAAATCCAAGAAAGTGTGTAACTATATTGTTTAATCCTAAACATTTGCTTAAATATTATTGCCATGAAGTTGGATATGGGGTTGAGTTAATGTAGATAGAAAACAATTTTTTGCCCCTCAAGGAGTATATAATTTGATTAAGATTATACAACATATTTTAAATATCTTTTAGAAGATGGTATATGAATCCACAGAGAGAAAACTATGGACACTGAACATGAATTGACACATACTATTTTTTTCCTTTTGTTTTAATTTTTCTTTCACAGCATGTCTATAGTATAAATATGTTTAAAACTATTGTATCTATATAACCTATCAGATTGCTTACTATTTAAGGAAGGGGGGAGGTGAGGAATGGAGACAGAAAAAATAGGACTCAAAATCTTACAAAATGAATTTAGAAAACTATCTTTACATGTAATTGGGAAATAAAATATTCAAATTTTAAAGTCATTTGAAATCTAAAAAAATATTTCTCATGCTCTCTTCTAGAAATAGCACTGAGTTAAAAAACAACAATGGACAATATTAAATAGCTACAGCAATAACTAACTATATGAGTAATTATGGAAACATTGGTTACCAGATAAAAACTAGAAAAATTATCTGATAAGTTCTTGGTTTTTGTAGGTGTATTGTTGAAAGCTGATCAGTTATATCAACTGAACTTCTGCATATCTTTTGTGGTTTTGTAAAGTTTTGTCAGGGCTTTGCCCCATGCAGTTTTAGAGGATGAGAAGATATTTATTTCTTCCATCAAAATGTCATTGTTATCCAAGGATGACTTCACTTTGTCAACATGTCCATTAGATTGTGAGAATAAGTATAAAACAAAGTTAGAAAAATGTAGTATCTGGGCTAGCTCTCTGGAGGATCTTGGGACCAGCCTTGGTCTTAGTGGAAGAATGAAGTAAGCAGGAGAGCCACCAGGAGGATGGTCAAAGATAGAATGTCTATTTCCAGTCCTCTCAGCCCTTAAATATCTCAGTATGATTACATCATTATAGCACACTAAGTATGTGTGAACTAGAAAACCATCATCTCATTAATCTACTAGTTAACACCCTGCTGTAAGTATCTTTGCTTCATGTATACTTTTCTCAGAGCTCCCCAATATCTTTGGTCTTCTACAGATAAAGTGTTTGTGTTTAGTGCATAGCTGTCAGTTAATATGCCAACACTTCAAAATGTGAAATGATAATATAATACTATGCTTTATCTATTGACATCCTTCTCTGACCATTCTAAGTTTGAAAGCCTTCATGATTAGACCAATTCATTAGAACTGATAAACACTTCCCACCTTTAAGTGTTGGGAGAACTACAGTAGCTTTGCTTGATCGGGGATCATGCTTACAGAGTTACTAACTTATGTTCCATTGTATATTGAGTTGAAGCAAACCAGAAAGAACCATGAAAGTTGACAAAGCCTTAAGTACAGTGAAAAATGTGAAGTCTGGAAATTTCAGGACTAGGTTAAAAAATATCAGTAGCTAAACAGGAATGAGATCAAGTGATCAGCAATAAGCTGGGGTCATAAATCAGGGTAGAAGTTGCAATGGATAGAAAGATTGGAAGTTAATAATTGGAATAGCCAGAAAAAAAACTGGAATCTATACAATCGATATCAATGTTTAATCGAAGGGGAATAGAGGTTTTGACTGTGGAGAGTTAAGGTTATGCTATATGCTTCAGTGTTATATTTATTTATATTACATTTTTAATAGAAGCTTTAATGGATTTTCTACTACTCTTGATAAAGAAAATAATTCTGTTTTAAATGTTTTCATCTATTTCAAGTCTTCCATTTTTTTTCTGTGAATTCTCAGCATAATTATGTTTAGTTAGTTATTAAGAATAATTGGTTTAACCCTTTACTGCTTCTGTATGCTTTATGAAATCATACTGCTCATAATTGTTTATCATCTTTTTATTAGGATTTTATAAAGATGTTTATATTTCAACCTGGTGTTAAACTTTTGGAAGTTATCTTACTCTTTTTCACATGAAAATCTATGAGGAAAGTACTCTACAGCAGGGATTCTTAAACTTTTTCTCTTATGACCCCTTTTTTCTGAGAAATTTTTATGTGATCCTGGGTATATAGATGTATAAAATAGGCTTACAAATCAACCATTTACTGATGATTTATTATCAAGATCCCTAAATTCAGTTACAGGACTCACAAATTAAGAAGTTGGGCTCTATATCATAGAGAAAATTTGTGCCATTATAATTAGTGTGTAAGTCCAGTTCAATTTTCTAGAGTTAAAGTTAATTTTTTGTCATCTGCATCAAAAATAAGAAGCTTATGTTTGAATAAAAGCTGTACAATTAATTCTAAATACAGTGTTTGCAGTCTTCTTCCAAAGATCATCTTTGAAACCAGCAAAGTGAAAGAGAATGGTAGGAGTTTCTAGTAGGTAGAGAGAATTAATTCTTTTCTACTAGGTCCAGTTTTTTAAGTCTATATTCTAAATACTTGGCTTGACTGATGTGAATAAATGTATTTTGAAATATAATGAAATAAATGAAGTTAAACATATTTTGAATGAAATAAATATATTTTGAAAAGAGCATTGCTATTTATTCCCCATTTATAAGACCTATTTTTCCTGTTTTAATTAGTCCTACAGTCTCCTGGGGTAGCTGTTTCATTGTCCTTAACTGTTACACTTTCATTATTTAGCTTTCATATATTCATGTCTCATCTTCATATTTTGTTTTGTTACTTCATAAGGCATAAATAATAATGGATAATTCTATAATAATAAATAAAGATAATTCTTAAACATCTGTAAAAATATTTTTATTTTAACAGGTATTTATAATGTTCAGGCTAGCTTTCTGGAGGTCCTCTGAAAGGCCCTTGGTCTCAGACACCACAAGAATGATCAAGAATAGGGTCTAGATTCTTTATTCTAGTCCAGTCTTGATCTTAGTACAGGAGATATGAGGAGCCACACAAGGCTGGTCAAAGATAGAATGTCTATCTTCCAGTCCTTCTTAGCCCCATATACCTTATTGTAATTACATCATTATAGCATACCGATTATGTGTGAATTTAGAGAACCATTACATCATCATACTAAGTACTAAGTATATTTGTGAACTAGAGAACCATCATCTCATCAATTCCCCTGAGTTAACACCATGTTTCAAATATACTTCTCCAGAGTTCTGGCTCTCTACATGTGAATTCAACTGGAAATTTATTTAGGAAATATATGTACTCAAATTGTTTATGTTTCTCACCATTATTCCACATATTTATTACATTGTTTTAGACATAGTAAATGATCAGTAAACATTTGTTTATTCAATAGTATTTTTCTTTTGTGGTTTTATGATTAGATTACAATTAGATAGATAGATAGATATTTTGGATACATGATAGATAATCACTCTCAGCATTAGGAAGACCTAAATTAATGCTTTGGTCTTATTGATTGATTAACTATTGAGTGACCTGAGCAAGTTTCTTAAACTCTCAATGCCACAAAACAGTTCAATAAGATTATAAATTGTGGAATAGTTGCTGATGTACATTAATATAAGGGGATTTCCTCTGTGAGTTCCATACAGCAATAAGATTGATTTCTTCCACAATTTTTTTCATATAATAAATAAGGTACTAGAAATAGAACTTCATTTTCTCTGTCATAATACTCTTATAAAAGCCATCATGCTAAGCATGCAAAATTGGCTCAATAAAAATTTATGGACAAAATTATTGTATTCATTCTTTTAAATAAATCCAAATAATTTTAACTATATCACTCTTTAAAATTTTTGGAAGAAAGAATAACAACCAAGATCACTGATCTAGAATAAGCTTAGATTATCATGAAATAGGTGAGTTTTATCCTATACTTGATAGAACATTTCCATAGCAATTATATTCAATATTAGAATATACAAGTAGAGTCATATATTTTGTTTATGCATAGGGATCAGGAGCTAATGAAGGAAGATGCCATCTGGGGAATTTTGAATTAATTCCTCTACAAGCAAAATTAATGCAGCTTGGTCAATGCACAGAAAGATCTGTACAATAGAACCTTTGGGATTACAGGCTTATACTATTATTATTTTAGTTTATTATTTGGATAAAGGAATAGATGACATGTTTATATAATTTTCATATGACTTAGGAAGCATAGATAACACTTTAGATAAAGAAATAAAGCACAAAAATGATTTCATGACATTAGAACAATGGGTCTGATTTAATAATATGATTTTAACAGATAAATGTGAAATCTTATACCTAGATTCAAAGGTTTAAATTCTTATTTACATTATGAAGGAGAGAAATCTGGACAGTAGCATGTGTGAAGAACATCTCTGTCTTTTGGGAGGACCATAAGCTCAGTATGAGAAAGTATCACGATATGGTTGCCAAGAAAATTTAAGCATTATTTGACTGAATTGAGGCAAAGTGCTCAGGAATAAAGAAACAATAATACCTCTATATTCTGTTTTCATCAAATCTTATCATGAATATTGCATCCAATTCTTGGTGGCATTTTAAAGAAGTGCATTGGCTAAAATAAAGAGAAATATTTATCCAGTAGGAGAAATGTCTAAGAGGGACATGATGGTAGTTTTGAAGTATTGATATTCTTTTGGCTTGGAAAAACCAAACTGGGATTAATGGATGGATGTTGTAGAAAAGGCAGATTTAGATTTGGCATGAAAAAATAAATTAAAAACTCCCTAACCATTAGATGTTTCCAAAAGTGGAATGAGATTTGGCAGGAGAAAAGGAATTTCTTCTTTATACCAAGTTTTCAAGTACAGGTTAAATGACTCCTTGACAGGAGTTAAAGGGAGAATATGTTTTGAACTAGGTTTATTCTTCTAACTATAAAAGTTAGTGATTCTATGGAGCCATGTTAATTCAAATTTACTATCAACCACCAATGTGTTATTAATTAAATAATTTTATCTTATGTAAAATAGATTTTTGGGAAGAAGGTAGATGTTGGAATCCTTACTAACTGCTAACTAATTAGAGTTGATCTAATCTTACAAGAAGATTTTGGCCAGAACCTGAAACAAGGTACTAAGTAGAACTAATTAATACAAAGCTTGTGTTCACACCTTTACTCATTGGAGTTCACAAGTATGCCAGCTTCACAAAGTAAACTTTCTAACTTCAAGGGAGTTCACACCTCCCTTAAAGCTCTTTGGGTCAGAGAGCACTATGGGAGAAAACCCATAATCCCATTCTCTCAGAAGATTCACATATAAGGTGAGACAGCCATTCCAGAATACATTTTTTCCACTTGGCTGGCTGGTGGCAGACGAAGAGCTTTCAGAGGATAAAGCTACGAGTGAGAGTTCAGTGGACAACCAGATTCATCTTCATCTCAGACCACTGTAGTTGGTGGCTGGGCTCCCCAGAAGGAGACAAGAGAGACACTCCATCTCTGTGTTGGTTGGAGGCTGAAGAAAGCAGAGGCAGAGGCTGAAGGACAGAACCTTTGGATTTGGAGATATTCGGAGGGCTCTAAGCCTCTAAGCTAAACCGGCTGTGTTTTGAGAAGAACAAGATCTCCAACATTTGAACTCATAACAGGTAGATATATAATTTAATTGTTGAAGGAAGCTGCTGAGGAAGAAAGTGTCTCTACTAATAAATATTTAAATTTTTCTAAAACTTTTTTGAAACTTTTTAAAGAGTAACTTGAGAAGCTGAGAGGATAATTAATTTGTCCAGTATCATATAGATAATATGAAAGGTAGTATTACAACATCATGACTTTAAACTCAAATTAATATTCACATAGTCACTTAGACTCTCAAAGTATTATTAATAGAATACAGTGTGTCACAAATCACATAGAGCATATGTATTAAAGGAGGATTTCTTCAACTTTTTCTACTAATGATCCCTTTTTGCCCAAGAAAATTTTGTGCAACCCTGGCTGTCTACATATATAAAATAAGCATACAAATCAAACACTTACTAATAATAAATAATAATTTCATGACCCCCCCACATTGTTAGGTGATATCATAGCCTACAATTTAAGAAGTTTTGTATTAAAGCATCAGTTTTCTAAAATGATAGTCATTCTCCAATTATACTTACATGACAATTGAAATTTAATTTGGCAATTGAATTTTTTAATTCTGTAAAGTGGTTAATGGTTCATAGACTAACTAAGCAGTCTGATAATCTTTATTAAAATAAAAAACTTATGGATATTTAATATAGCCTATGAAAATGTTTACACAATATAAATATATATATATATATATATACTACGTACAAATTACATACACCATAGCTTATCTACATTATATACTAATATATGGTTCAATTATCTTGACTTTTAAGTCCAGTCCCTCATCAATCTACACAGCATATCATTTAATACTTGATTAATAAGTCTATAAAAGCTAAAAATTTGGTGATTTAATATTATAACATTACACACTAAACTGACAAATAGGTTCTTATCTATTGGTTTCTTATATCATTTGAAAGAGTTTACAAAAATCCTGATTGCACTTGTCTTTGACTCTATGGCTGAATAGTACTGAGCTTAATTATTTAAAAATATCAATAATAATTTTCTCTTCATCTGGTATTTTTTGAAGAAGATTAATCAAAACAAAACTGTTGTTTATGAAACAGGTAACCAACACGATTCAATGTGCTTGAGATGAAATAGTAATAATAGAGCTTTAAGTTTTGTCAAAATGATGTCCTCCAATTTATTTGCTATTTAAAAGAATTCTAAATATTTTCTTGTCACTTTATTTCATAACATTTTGGTTAAAGCAGCATTTCACATAGGAGGTTTGACTTTTTAAATTCAAAGTTTCATTTTCATTGTATAGGGAAAGAATTGTGCCTCTAAAATACTTCCAATCATACAGAAATTAGATTATTAAAAATAAGAAATTTTCCACATGTGAAATTTATACTACTAACCCACCATCAACATAATCAATGTACTGGCAGTAAGAATGAATTTGTGAGGAAATCATCATACATTTTCTCCCGTTTCTCTTTGTGAGCATCAGGAAGACAGCTAATTTAAGATAAAATGTTCTCTTTTACAAGGCAGAATAAGGCCATATTTACTCACAGACAAAATGAAATGCTAGCTGAGGCATCTTTACCATAGCAGTGAAGATGTGATATTCACAATAGTAAAAGAGGTAAATTCCTTTCAATATACATATATTTTTCAATTTAAACCAATTTTATCCATTGAACTAAAAGAAAAGGAGAAGGGGCAGCTAGGTGGCAGCTAGGTAATGCAGTGGATAGAGTACCAGTTCTGAAGTCAGGAGGACCTGAGTTCAAATTTGATCTCAGACACTTAAAGCCTCCTACCTGTGTAACCCTAGACAAGTTACTTGACCCCAATTGCCTCAGAAAAAAAAAGAAAGAAAAAAAAGTTTCTTATTAAAGAAACAATGTAAAACCAATTAAGAGACTCATTAACATTAAACCAAAATAAAGAGATGTGAGTAAAATATGTGTACCTAACTTTTAATGTACAAAAATATGAAAATATAAATTGCATTTAAAGATAAGAAATTTTAAAATAACTTTATTGCTAATTCCAAGATAAAAAGGTCACAGTTGGTAGCTACATTGATCCAAATAAAAACACCAATAAATATAATTTTAATTTTTCAAAGAAGTTTGATTTTAGATAGCATTTAAAATATTTCATATAAAATATAACATTTATTAAAAGAAAGTTTATTACCATTATTTAATGCTATTTAAAAAAAATCTTCCATTTGATTTGATTTGAATTAGGTAATAAACATTTTTCCTAAATTCAAAAGCTTAAAAAAACATATTAAACTTTCTTTTAATGATGTTCTATTAATTCCTTAGATACTCTCCTTCAACAAATTATCTCCCATGCATATGTTATGAGTTTGCTAGCTTACTTAATAAGTAAAACAGCATATATAAATTTGTTTAACAACAATAATAACAAATTTATTGCTATCTCAGTGATGTAAGATTTTCAAAGCATTCTGGATAATTTATTTCTCTTTATCTTCAGAAACATTCTGGGAAATAGAGGCTATAATTATCACCATTTTACAGATTTTAAAATGGAGGCAGAGAGAGATTATATTAACTTTCCCAGGGTCATAAAGTTGTCTGAAGTTGGATTCTAACTGTGTTCTTCCTGATCTAGTTGCAAGTAAGAAAAAAAACAGGGAAAAGTATATACTCAAGAGTTCAGTGGACTCCTTTGGAGGATTTATGAGAGAACATAGGCAAGAGTCACATAGTATTAAAAAGCATAAAGGCCCTGTTTTATGTTTTTAATTAATTGTCCTTTTGAGTTGAGTCAATCTGTCCCCAATTGATAAATGGATAAAGGATATGAACAGATAATTTTCAGATGATGAAATTAAAGCCAATAGCAGATTAAGACAATTTTGATGTACCACTTCACCTCTCTCAGATTGGCTAAGATGACAGGAAAAGATAATGATAAATGTTAGAGAGGATGTAGGGAAACAGAGACACTAATACATTGTTGGGGCGTTGTGAAGTGGTCTAACCATTCTGGAGAGCAATTTGGAACTATGCTCAAAGGTCTATCAAACTGTGCATACCCTTTTTAAAAATGTTCTTTAGTAAATTTATTTATTTTTAAAACACATAGCTTTATTAATCATGTTGAGAGAAAAAAAAATCAGATCAAAAAGGAGAGATAAAGAAACAGAAAAAAAAAGTAATGAATGTAGAATGTGTTGATTTATATTCAGTCTTCTTAGTTCTTTTTCTGATGCAGATGGTGTTTTCTGTTCAAATGTTATTTGGATTTCTTTGGATCTCTGAATTACTGAGAAGAACCAAATCTTTCATAGCTGATCATTGGACATTCTTGCTGTTATTGTGTACAATGTATTCCTGGTTCTGTTTTTTTCAGTATCAGTTCATGTAAATCTTTCCAAGCCTATCTAAAATGACCTTGTTAATATTTCTTACATAATAATAATATTCAATTACCTTCATATACCACAACTTGTTCAGCCATTCCCCAATTGATGGGCATCTACTCATTTTCCAATTCCTTGTTACCAAAAAAAGAATTGCTACAAACATTTTTGCATATGTGAATGCTTTCCTTCCTCTATGATTTTCTCGGGGTACAGACTCAATAAAGGCACTTCTGGGTGAAAGGGAAGGAAGGAAGAAAGGAAGGAAGGAAGAAGGAAGGAAAGAAGGAAGGAAGGAAGGAAGGAAAGAAGGAAGGAAGGAAAGAAGGAACCTAATTATCTAATATGTGGCAGGCACTGTACTATGTATTTTATAAATGTTGCCTCATTTAATCCTCAGAACAACCACAGAAGGTAAGAGATATTATTAGCATCCTTTTATACTTTTAGAAACTGAAGCTAACAGAGGTTAAGTGACTTAGCCATGAAAACACAACTAATAAGTGTTTGGATTGAGTTATGAACTTAGGTCCTCCTGATTCTAGACTCAGCACTCCAGTTTCATTGCCACCCACCTAACTACCTCTGTGCGATTAGGGTAATGTGATTTCTTCAAATATATTTTGTAACAAAATAATGTCTACTATTTTTGTTTATTACTATTTGTATTTTATCTATAATCATAAATATGCATATAATTTTATAGATAGGAAAATTAAAGCTTAATTATTTGCCAGTAGTCACATAAACTAGTAAATATCAGAGTTGACTCAGGTATTCCTAGCACTAATCCCAATAATCTGTTGTTATATTTATGTTTATAATGTCAGGTCAATCTGTTTTATGTAATTATATCCCTCATGAAGTGGGCTTTGTAGTAGCCTGAGAAATGCTGACATCAACCCAATATCTTCCACAAATAAAAGCACCTAGAATACTTCAAAATCTATTGGTAATCCATGTTCAGTTCATAATATCTGCAGTACATCCCCACTGGCTCTTACAAGCACTTTTAACAAAACTATGTTTTATTGATAAATATTGAGCAAAATTATAATGAAAAGAGAATTTGAAAGTTTGTATATGGAAAAGAAAATATCAATAACTCTGAAATTTTAATTGTGAGTTTTTGGAATAGTGATAGTATTTTCAACATTAAGACTACAAGAAAAGAAGGGTTTATTTGGAATTTGTTGTACATGCTTAGTATAATATTTTGAAGACTATCAAGTTAGAAAATGTCCAGCTAACAAATGGAGTTGTGAGATTAGTACACACATAGTACACTCTGGGATAACTGAAAATATTGCTGTCTCTCTCTCTCTGCCTCGCTCTCTGTGTGTCTCTGTCCCTGTGTCTGTCTCTGTTTTTCTCTTTGTCTCTCTCTCTCTCTCTTTCTCTCTCTCTTTCTCTGTCTCTCTGTCTTTGTCTCTTTCTTTTTTCTTTCTTTCTTTCTTTCTTTTTTCTTTCTTTCTTTCTTTCTTTCTTTCTTTCTTTCTTTCTTTCTTTCTTTCTTTCTTTTTCCTTCCTTCCTTCTTTCTTTCTTTCTTCTTCTTTCCTTCTTTTTGTCTTTCCTTGCTTCCTTCTTTCTTTCTTTCTCTCACTCTCCCTTTCTCTCTCTTTCTCTCTCTCTATCTCTGAATCTGCCTATCTCTGTCTCTCTTTGCCTCTGTCTCTATGTATATGTGTGTGTGTCTCTGTATGTCTCTCTGTCTCTATCTCTACCTTTGTCTCTCTGTCTGTCCCTGTGTCTCTATCTCCCTGTTTCCTCTCCCCTCTCTCCCTCCCTCTTTTCTCTCCCCTTCACACATAATTGATTAATGTTAAAGTTTCACCTTGGAATCAAACAGACTTTGTTTGAAGTCTGGTTCTGTGATCCTGGTCAAATTATTTACTTATTAGGGACTTCAGTCAACTTTTTAAAGACAACTACATTGGAAAGAGTGTGCTCCCCTCTGATTTGTTGATATATCTGTTTTTTTTTTTTAATATCCATCCCAGTGAATATGATTAGTCATATATCTACATCTATTGTCTCAGAATGTAACACACATTAAAAACCAAATTCCATATTCATAGGAAAAAACAACAACAACAACAACCTGTTCATTAAACTATTTTCCTTTGCTGGTTAACATACAATAGGATTATTTTATATGTATTGGTAATGCCTCTGATGATTTAATGAATTGACATTTTATAAAGTATGTCTTTTTACATTTTTTTTTTCAGATAAAATAATGCTATAGGCCAAAGAACCCTTCCTTCCCTATAACTGCAAATGCTAGCACTTCTATCTGCCCTGGGACTGTGAGCAGTGTCCTAATTGCCTTGGCATTCAATTCTTAATGTACCTTTCCTTCCTGGAACTGTGACCTGGAACTATGAATGGTCACTGCAATAAGTTCTGTCCCTACTGCTGGCAGTGTGTCCCTTGTAATTTGTTTTTGATCAGTTGTTTGACTCCCTTATGGAAACTGCTGCTGCTATTCCAGCTGTCCTCAAGACTTAGTCCTAGTATTATTGGAGTATGTGCTTGAGCCAGCTCCCACCCCCAATGTGATAGACCTCTTCAGCTGAGAAAGAAAGAAAGAAAGAAAGAAAGAAAGAAAGAAAGAAAGAAAGAAAGAAAAAGAAAGAAAGAGAAAGAAAGAAAGAGAAAGAAAGAAAGAAAGAGAAAGAAAGAAAGAGAAAGAAAAAAAGAAAGAGAAAGAAAGAAAAGAAAGAAAGAAAGAAGAAAGAAAGAAAAAGAAAGAAAGAAAGAAAAGAAAGAAAGAAGAAAGAAAGAAAGAAAGAAGAAAGAAAGAAAGAAGAAAGAAAGAAAGAAAGAATGAATGAATGTTGGAATCCTTACTAACTGCTAACTAATTAGAGTTGATCTAATCTTACAAGATTTTGGCCAGAACCTGAAACAAGGTACTAAGTAGAACTAATTAATACAAGGCTTGTGTTCACACCTTTACTCATTGGAGTTCAATGTGTTCACAACTCCCTTGAAGCTCTTTGGGCCAGAGAGCACTATGGGAGAAAACCCATAATCCCTCTCTCTCGTATCCCACAATTCCTCCCTCTTGTATAAAAGAAACAGACACAGAGCACTTTGAGAGATTTCATTGGAATGACATGAAGAATGGAGCTGGCTGGAGGCTGAAGAAAGCAGAGGCAGAGGCTGAAGGACCAGACCTTTGGATTTGGCGACATTCGGAGAGAGCTCTTGGAACCAAGCAGAGAGATAGGCCTCTAAGCTAACTGGGCTATATTGGAGATAATAAAAGATCTGAACTTTTATCACCTGGCTGCGTTTTGAGAAGAAAAAGCTCACCACATTTTGGCACCCAAACAGGGACCGACAAAATCCTGATTCCAGGGAAGGCACCCAGAGAGAACTCCAACATTTGAACTCCTAACATCTGAACTAGATCACAACAAAAGAAAGAAAGAAAGATTGTCTTTGATTGGAAAAATGTCTCTGAACAATCTTTTTTCCCTTCCAGAATTTTATTTGAGGAATTAAATTAAAGATTTTTGGAGGGAAATGTTGGGCAATTTCTACTGAGTTGCTGTATCTACTCTGCCATCTTGGCTCTACACAGAAGAGGAAAACAGTGGAAACTCCTAATACCAGTAAAATCACAGATAAAGGGATTAAACACACCAAAGCAAAATTACACTATCATATACAATTCAACAAACATATTTTCTGCAATTCTCACATAATTTAACAATGTTAATAAATTTATTTATTGAATATTTATTATGGTTCCATTGACTATTGAGTGCTTATCATTCTAGGTTCTGGGCATTTGTTATAAGTTAAATATTTTCTCTATTTCTCCATTTTCTTGTACAAAAACAATTCAGTTGATTTGTGAATTTAATAGTACAGGTTGTATTTTTTGGTGACACATACCATAACCTATCCTGTGCCCTCTTATCACACTTAATTCGTATTCACCCTCTCCCTTCTATCTACTTCAGGATTCCAACATGGGGGGGGGTGATCTTTCTTAGGTTTCTCAAATTAGGTGGGCAATAAAACAGCATACAAATTGCTCATGTATCTCCATCCATTTTACTCCATGTCTCCTCTACCTCCTTTTTCAACCATGCATTTCTCCAATGATATCATTTATTCGGCATCATAACTCTTTACAATGGCTGAATGGTAAAATATAAGAGACTATGAGATAATGTGACTGTTTTCTTTAATGTACAAAGTTGAGTTCAGAGAAAACCATTTAAGTTAAGAAAATTAAGCCAATGTTCTATGAGTCTGTTAAACTGAATAGATATCCTCCACTATGATTATGAATTGGTGCTTAAGTGGAATTCTACTATTTTGAGCCTGCAAACCCAGATATAATTCCATTAATTAGCTTTTATGATCTTTGATTTATTTTCATTCCAAAAAAATAATATTCTACAGATATTTTACTTTCTGACTTTATTTAAAATAATGAACAGGCACAGATGAAAAGAATAAATGGTACTTCATAGTAGCAGGGAGATATATTTGTCTTTGGAAAGATAAACATACATGGCTAACAGTTCTTAGTGGTCAGTCTTTCCCATTTCCTCTCTTCCTTAGTACCTGTGACTGATATTTCCTTTTGCCACTACCTACTCTCTCTACAAGGTGAAGTGAAGGGCCTATCCTAAAGAATCTTTTAAAGCTTCTAATGCATAGCAAAGGAGCAATGAAAGAAAATGTATCTAATGTTTCTTCATAGAGGGGTCTTCCCCATCTTCTCCTTACCCAAATGCCTATATTATGCTGACATTTCTTTTTGATCCTAATTCACCAAGTTTATACTTGGCTTTGAAGAAGCTATAATTTTATGTATCAATGAAATATTTTTTTTTTTGTCTTGAGCTCTCACTTTATATTCCTAGAAATCAGAAAGAGAATTCCCCTCTTACCCCAAACCACCAGTTTTTTGGGTGTTTTGCCCATAATGTTATTACTCTATTACTTATCACCCCATTGTAATTTTTCTTCCTAAGCACATAAATGCATACAGCAAAAATCCTTTAAAGCTGTCATATTATCTCTTTTTGGACCAGGAACCTTTATGATAGTCTGATACAACCTATTGATCCCTTGTAAGAATAATGTTTTTTAATTATATAAAACAAAATAACTATGTTGGATTACAAATAAAAATACTTCTATTGAATTAAGTATGTAATGTCTCATGTACTCATGGACAATCCCTATTAGAGAAATGCATTTCTTTTTAGAGCATATGGCCAATACAGACAGGCATGTTTTCATTATTTTGGGAGAGGGAAGAAGACTTGAATATAGACTCATTGTAAGAAAAACAGAGGGAATTAGAGAATGAAGATATAAAACCCTCACAGGTTTGTTCTGCCATCCCATGATGTCTCTGGTCATCTTTAAAAACAAAAGACAAGCAAAGGACAGTCACTGCCACTAAATATGTATCACTGTTAGTCTTCAAAAAAAGTTGTTTTGTTTTTGTTTTTGTTTTTTTTCCTACTGTCTCATGTTAGTATTCATGAAGTTGATGGCACTACTGCTTCCATAATTCATCCAAGCACAGCCCTTTCGTAGTTCTGGACTCTCTCTCGGGGCACTTACCATTTGTCAGGAATCACTACTTAATGCAAGATATTTCCTGTTCTTTCCCTTTGCTTTATATAGAGAAAGGGGTATTTTCCATTACAGTCTCATGTAATGAGACTTCAAAAGGATCAAGTAAATTAACATATTGGTGAAATTCTCATTTACATATGCATACAGCTAATCAGTTTTGTAGATCATTGTTAATGTATCTTATCTCATCATAGAAAATAGAAAATAGTTTTTTGGTATCACATTTGGTATTATTGATACACTTTCTAAGGTCCTGCTAAGGTCTGATGGGACTCAAGCCAGTCCAATACATTAAAGTAAAAAAAAGTCACTTGGAACAATAGGGATAGAAATTCCCAAATAATGAAGAGAAAACATTCACAGTAGTAGATATTTAAAGAGGACTTTGATTGCTATAGAATGCATTCTTTTTCAATAACTAAATACTTCAAACAAGCTATAATAACCATGAAAGATGGAATACTGTGTATTGTCTCAATTAAATGATAAGAGCTCAGTTTCTAAGTGTAGCAAATTATAGAAACAATTGTAAATATCAAAAGACTTCTGGGAAGATTTAATAAAATAATAAATGAAATTCCATTGTGTGGCAGACTAATGAAGCACATCATCAGTAGTGTTAAAAAATACATGCAAGAAATAAAAATAAGAGGTATGAATTGGTTGACATCATTTCTTGGTAGATCTTTTAAAGTGATTCTTTCTGGTTGATGATTCTTTAGGAATGATCTTTCCAAAAATTTGAGGTTATTCATAGCTGCTAAATACAAAGTAGCACTACATAGGTTATAGAATGACAGAATCTCCTAGGTAGAATGGATGTCTCAAGTTATTTGTTCAACTCCTGTCTATGTAGGAACTGTTTCAATATTATCCCTGGAACGTATACACTCAATTTTTTTTCCCCTCAAATGCCTTCAATGTTTTTACTATTTCTGCATCTTCTCTCTATTGTCTACTATAAGAAAAAATTAAAAATATTTCTTCACCTACAAGTATTCTATTTTTTCTATTCTGGAATTGTGTGATATGTTTAATTGCCCTTACCTACAGGATACCATATGTTTTATGTTAACATACTGTTATAGAACATATTAAACAATCTTGTTATAATAAATACTTCTAGTTTTAGTACTTCAGTTCAAATTCAAATGTCTAGGGTTGTATTTTCACTGAGAGCAAGGTAGTAAAACAAAAAATATTTCCTTTGTAGCCAGATGACCTAGATTCCAATATCAGTATTGCTTTTTACTACTTATATACCCTAAGCAAATGCTTAGTTCTTCTGGGATTAAGTGATCTGATTTAAAAATGAAGAAGTTAGAATAGGAGATTTGTAATGCTCCTTCCTAATCTAGTACCCACAATTCATTCTTGCTCTATAGTTCTATAAATACATTACATGCATGTATGACATCACCACAATTATTCAATTGTTTGAATTTGATAGTTTATTTGGCAGCTTCAGTTCTTTTGTAAGAGTTGTAATCTTTCTTAATTAGCTCCTACTACTCTAATTTTGTCAATATAGAACCATCTATTATGTAAAATTTTAGTAAAATCTAATAGAGATAAAAGAGTCTTAGTGATCATGGATCACAGAGATTTAATGACTTGTCCATGGTCATACAACTTTTTAGGTTAGCAGTAGATTTTATTTATTAAATTGAGCAATAAATACATTTTTTCTCATTCCTAAATTTTCTCATTCCTTAAATGTTAAGGAGCTATTTTCCATTTTCAGATTTCAAATGAAACACCCTAGCTTTCTATTTTGTATCTGTCAATATTTCAATACTGTTGTTGTATTTCAAATTTAAAAAGCCTCATTAGTTCACTGTCTTCAGTAGTGTTTGGAACACCTTTGTTTTTGGTAAGAGTTCTTTAACATATGAATTATTTCCTCCAGGAGACAACTGCTTTTGGTCATTGCAAACTATTCAATTGCACTTTGCTCTTTTATATGAGAAGTATCATAAGACAAATGATGTGTGGCTGAAAGGACGTAATTTTTGTTTTCTAGTTATTTATTGAGTACTTTTTCACCAATAACTATCATGAAAAAAAAACCTTGACCAACTTTTGAAAAAAAGATATAAAGGGAAAGATCAAGGAATGTTGAAAAATAGGAAATGTTAGAATGATTCGGGATTATAATGATAGTTAGTTCTCTAATTTATACAAATGTATGTTCTCATTTATCTGTCTGATATATTTGAACAAACTCTAGACTAGAAATAAGAAAGGCTGGTTTACAATTGCATTTATTTGGAATATTCAGGCATTAGTGTTAGAGTTCAAATGTTGGCATTCTTGTTCTTCTCAAGGCAAAGCCAGTTTAGAGGCTTGGAGCCCTTCGGATGTTTCCAAATCCAAAGGTTCTGTCCTTCAGCCTCTGCCTCTGCTTTCTTCTGCCTCCAACCAAGACAGAGATAGAAGGTCTCTCTTATCTCCTTCTGGGGAGCCCAGCCACCAACTTGTTGAGGAGAGAGGGCTTCTGGCGTAGCTCCACTGAAATCCATCAAAGTGTTCTCTGCACCAGAGTCGTTCCTCTCCAGTCCAGCGCGATCAGCCAGCCAAGAGGAAAAAATGTATTCTGCCATAGATCCCTCATTGCTGGCCTTTTATCTGCCTCTTCTGAGAGAATGGGATTATGGGTTTTCTCCCATAGTGCTCTCTGGCCCAATGAGCTTTAAGGGAGGTGTGTACTCATTGAACTCCAATGAGTAAAGGTGTGAACACAAGCCTTGTCTTAATTAGTTCTACTTAGTACCTTGTTTCAGGTTCTGGCCAAAACATCTTCTTGTAAGTTTAGATCAACTCTAATTAGTTAGCAGTTAGTAAGGATTCCAACACATTAGGATTTCTTTGTTTTGTTTTTTATAAAAATAAAACAATCAGATGCTTTATGTAATAAGGGAAACATGGAAGAGTTTCTCCCCATAAGTTTTCTCATTTGAGAATGATGTCAAGTTGACTCCAGATTCCAAATTCCTGTTGGGAGAGCTTCATATAGTTTGGAAAGCTCTGTAAGAGATATAACTTTTTTTGTTTTTGTTTTTTTCCTGTTTCATTATTTATAGATTCAGAAGAGCTATATAAGGCTAATCCTAAGCAAGTAGAGGTACTTGGTAAACTTTGAAATGTTTATTTTGTTAGTTTCTCTGGGGAACTGTGAAATGTTCCTAGTTGTTTTTTTTTTTTTTTTTTTTTTTTTTTGGTGTGTGTGTGTGTGTGTGTGTGTGTGTGTGTTCTTGAAAATAACAAATCATTTTGTTCTATGATTCATGACAACCTCCTTACTGCCACTGTTGCATTCTCTAGTTTATAAAACTCTGCTTAAAGACAAATGGGAACTCACTAGTATCTTTGTCCTCAGCTACTCTTATAATTGAAAGATTGCAATCACATCTCCATGTGATATATCAATGAGTGCATCTAGTAGTAAGCATTTTAGTCTCAGAGATGTCATTGTTTGATTGTAGATTTTAAAACACCTGTGAGCAATAATAATATCAATGCAACTCTATTAATTGAAAAAGATCATGGAAAGACAAAGCATTTTATTCAAAAATTCTAGCTTTCTCTTTGTTTTTAATGATTATCAGATGTAAGTAGTTTATGTATTTATGAGCAAGGTTTTTCTGGGCAAAAATATTATGGTCAAATAAAAAGTACTCTGATTGATAAGAATAAAACTATTGAGATATAAGAGAAAAAGCATTGTGAAATGTAAATTATGATTACAAAAAAGAAAGGTAGAGTTTAGGAACAGATATGAAGAAAGCAAGAGGAAATAAAAAAATATATTTAAAAATTATGGAAAAAATATAGCAGTAAGAAGAAGGTCAAGATAAAGCAAAAAGGTATGTAAAATAGGTGCAAAGAAAAAATAAAACTAAAAGATTAGCAACTAAGTGGAAATTTAGTCTATGGTAAAATGAAATTCAGAGCAGATTAAGTCAGTATATTTTCTTCTTTGAGTATGTATTGTGCATAGCTGTATATGTGTATTCAAAAGTTTCAAGTATAACTTGAGTATTCATTCTCTACTCCCATTGTTATACAGAATCCTATTTTTTGTATCCAAGAACTGTTGTATTGCTTTCTCTATCAGTTCATTCTCTCTTTGTTCTTTGAAAAAAGTACATGTTTATATGTAGGAGTTACTTGAAAATAAGCAATTACTTTGGCCATTGCTTCATGAAATTCCTCACTCACACATACACATCAGAGATGTATTATGCAGTTTAAAAAGAATTACCCTAAAGCCAGTGGAGATTCATTATATTTCCTTGGTCTCAATTAAAAATGTAATCTCTTTTCTATTTCAGTGTGATGTATCATTGTTCTATGGGTAGAGATCATGACATTAGAGAGATCTCACTGCTTATCTGTAGACAATTTTAAAACATACAAGAAAAGATAGAAAAGCCAGGAATTAAAAAGAGAAATGTGGAAACAGAAATGATAAAATTTGTCAACTGATTATGTGAAGTGAGTGAAAGAAAAAATGTCAAGAACAACAAAGTCATAAAGGTGAATGTTGAAGATGATTTATGCATGTGTTTTGAAAATAAAAAAAAAAGCTTTATAAAAAAGAATGATATAAAGTTTGTTAAGATAGGGAAAATGGTGGTTCCCTTTATAGGATAAAAAAAAAATTCAAAAAAATGTGGCTTTGAAGATAAAATAGTCTCATATTTTCAAAACTTCTTAAGAATACTTTTCTATTTTTTTTTTCAGTTAAATGTTTATACCCATTCCCTGGTTCCCATTTTCTCTTTAATAGTAACTATAAGTTATCTGATTTAGTTTTTCTTGAATTTCATGGATTCACTGTTGAAGAATAGTGTGTTGTCAATCTCTTACTACAGTTAATAATATTATCAAATATAGGCAAGGATTAGTAAAACAGAAAGAATTGAAACAACTTAATCATTGAGTGAATAAGCTTGAAAACAATACTAGTATATCTATCTATTGATCGATCTATCCTATCTACCACACATATAGATACGTGTGTGTATTCACACATGTGTATATAAATTAGTGTATTTCAACTTATAAATAAATTTTCAGATATTACCTAATTTGTTTTCTCTTGGGATTATCATTCAGTCTAGACTCAAAAATACTTTATATAAAAGTTTGAATTACATATATATATATGTCTCTGTGTGTGTATGAATATATAGATAGGAAACTTAAGAAGAGAGAAATAAGATAGGAAGGAGGGAGAGAGGAAGGGAGGAAGGAATAGGGAGGGAGAGAAAGACAAAAAGATAGTCTGAGATAGACATGTACAGAAATTTTCTTCTAATATATTATATTTCAGTATATAATGGTTCAAAAGAGTTTGAAATTTTAAAGGCAATTGAAAGTTTGTTCTTACTTAAGGCTTTGTTTGCTCATCAGCAAAATCTGTGATGTATATAATTTATTGTTTGGGTTTTTATTTTTTAATGTTGGGTTACTATATCAAAAGGAAAGATAAGAGCTGCAGGAAATATATTGCCAAGGAGTGTATTGTGGTACAATTTTTAAAACTGGTGATATCAAAGAAAAATGTCTTCCTAATTGGTATTTGTGTGAGGAGTCATTTTAATGTAATTTATTATCCATGCTTGTTTGGTTTTAAAAAAAAATACTTTATAGTCACTTTTGGGCAGTGTCTGTGCCTGCCAATAAATTGAACTGAGTCATGAACTATACATTGCATTAAGTGAAATATTCTCATAAAATTGGGCATATTCATCTTTATCTTCAAATGAGTCTTATAAAATTTGTCACTTCCTATCTATCCATTAAAAAAAAAAATATGACCATTCAAGTTGCTGTGATTTCCCAAACAATAATGTAATGATAATAGAGAGCAATTTATGGTTGTATGAAAGATGTGCACACTGTTTATTGCTAACTTTTTTCGGTAGCAACCCAACTCTCATTTGACCCTTCAAATTAGATATTTAACCTCCTGATTAAATATTGACTACTTAAGTGCTAAAATAAATGGTTCTTGAAATGTTTACCTTACCTCAGTAAATGTTAATTTTCTAATATCTTGAAGAGCAAGAAACATTCTTGGTGCTGAAACTTTAAAATATTTTCACTTGATTTTTTTTTAATTTTCTAGCTACTAATTTAATATTTTAATCTGAACAGCCATTTTAAATTTACTTTAAAGCTTTTCCTGACATTAATCAGTTTAAATTTTATAATTGGATGTTTGTTTTAAAATGAGGAAATATTATCCCCATATTACATGCGCACACACACACACACACACACACACACACACACATACACACACACAAGAAGTCTGTCATTTATTGCTCCTAATATGAAAGCCTTCTCTCACAATGCAAACCTGAAACCCATCTGTAATTTATAATCTGAAATAATTGTTTTGGTGCTCTGGGACATCCAATGACTTGTGTGATCATACAGTTTATATTTTAAAAGACAGAATTTGAACATAATTCCAAGTCTAATCCTTTGTCTACTATTTAATACTAACATATTATGATTCTGCATTTAAAATTACTAAATTTTAATGTTAATATACTGTTTTGGAGAGTTCAATAAAAATCCAATCCTATTTATCCCAAACGTAAGTGTCTTGGATGCCAATTTATGCAAAGTATTTGATTATTTTCTAAGCTCCTATCACATTTGATAGAACTAAAAAGAAAATCTAGACTATCATTTCTTAAAATTATTAATGTTAATATTGTTGTTCTTGTAATCATCATAATTATCATTACATATTCTTCTATAGTGAAAAGCCTTGAATTCAGTATTATTTTTTTATATTTCAAGTTCACTATTTGCAGAATAATTTTGTAGGTGTTATAATTAAATAGGTATCAGTTATTACAGAGAAAATTACTTATTTGAAAATCAGAAATATTGTTGTAATATTATTAAATAGTAGTTGGATATTGAACCTTCAGAAGTGTAACCATTCCACTCCTGCTTCTTTGTGTCAAATAGTAGTTTTCATTAAAACAAAGTGTTAATGATGACGTGACTTAGAACTGTGTAGTCATAATGACTTCATGATCATTCTTCTTGTCTCCTCACTCTTTTTGTAATCAACAGATGTGTTCCTTCTTCCTTTCCTGAAAGGAAATGAAAGGTTTGGATGTTAAACCCATAGATCTAAAATTGACTGAGACCTTCATTGTTTTTGTAATCTTAATTATACCTGTTCTTCTTTTGATTGATACATGTCTTTTCTATTGCCTAAATCCTGAAAATAGACAAAGCCCCAATCAAAATGTAATTATTATGATAATTTAAAAAGCTAGATGGCAATTTCTTTCCTTGGGTGATATCTCCTCAAAATCTTAGAGCCTCAAATTATGTTTGAATATAAATATCTGATAATAATCTATCCTCAGCAGTATTGTATTACATTCAAGTTACAAAGTGTGTTTTGTTTTTCAGGGGGGGAAAAAGTAGTAAGAAATTTAGGATATTAAAAATAGACTCACTTGATCAGTTTGGTTCCCACAGATTACTTCCCTCTTCTAAATACTTTATAATTTTATATGAACATGTTTACATAAATTAAGTCATAAAATTATTCAGGGAGGGAAAGCAAAAGAAATATCAAATAAAATTTGCAATAGATATTGCAAAAGATCAAAGCTGTCTTTTCTACTGAGAAATATTTATTATGTTAACTATATTTGATACATTTAATTTATTTCATTTAAATACATTTTATATTTTATTTAATTTTTAATATATTTTGTCTAGTCAATGGATCTAGTCTGTATGAGAATGAACAGCACTTTTTGACAAGTTACATCTTCTCTGTTTGAAAATTATCCATTTTTGGCAAATTGGCCTAAGTACATGGAGTAAGCTTACAGGTCAAGTCTCACTATTATTACATATTAAAAACCTAACAGCAAAAACTATGCAAAGCAATTTACTTTAGAACCTATTGGAAGTTGTATTTGAGAACCTAAAACTACTGTTACATTGTATGTAGTATTCTGTAATGATGAGATCTTTATGATATCAAAACTGGCTTTTGTGCAATTCTATCCACCTAGTTAATACCAGTCTTTATATTGTGAGATTTTGTTGAAAGCAGTCTGCATATTTAGGTTTTTAAAGCACTTCGGGTTATGGTGGAATCTCTGATTTTGTTTAAGATTTAGTTTCACTTCTCTCTTTTACATGAAGCCTATTTTTAATCCTCTAACTACTAGCCCCCTGCTTCCCCAAAGTTTGTATTCATTTTGTTATCAGTTCTGCATATAGTTGTACATGAACATGTTACCTCCTCCATTAAAACATAAGTTTTTGAGGGTATAGCCTATTTTTGTCTTTGTAAACTGCAATGTTTAGCACGATGGGGATTATAGTGGGGGCTTAACAATTTTTTGTTGCATAATTTATTGACTAGCTGAATTTGAAAATGATAGAATAGGTGGTGCTATCTCAAAGTGATGGCATGATACAAAATGATTAAGATTTAAAGACATCTCTAAAGATCCATATGCATTACTAATAATCAAAGAAGGAAGAACCAAAAAATTAGGAGAAATGTTGAATTCAGTTACATAATGAGAACAATAAAGACTTAGTTACTTAAAGATTGATGAACAAAATGAAATCTGAAAGGTACATGAAGAAATAATGGATAACTTTCCATGGATATTTTATATGTTGAAGCTCATATAGTCAAATTTTAAATATAGGGACAGGGCTAAAGACTATACCTATGATTATATCGAAATGAAGAACTCTCAGGTTTGGTAAAACTTCTAGCAGTATAGTGTATTATTTCTTCATACTGCTTTTCTAAAAGTGTTTCCTAGATTCTTAAATTTTGTAGTTGTTGGTTTTTTGTTTGTTTGTTTGTTTTTTGTTTTTGTTTTGTTTTTCCTTGAAGATCATATAACTACCTTGTAGTGTCAAACTTGAAGCCATTCCTGGATTTGACGCCAATTCTGCATTCACTATCACTTCTCATTTCTATTTAGAGTAATAATTAATTAATTATAAAACCGTTATTTTAATTGGTTTTGTTAGAATAATGTTAAGTTATTAAGTTAAAAATAAAAGTTATAAGAAACAGACAAGAATCCAATGACTTGTTTTGATTGATAATTAAAGCACTTTTAATGTTCTTATTTCTCATCACATCAGTATTGCCAAAATAATGTTTTTCTTTAATGGGGCTACAAAACTAGTATATTAGGGAGATGTTGATTTTCTATCAGATAAATCATTTCACTCGGTTTGCCTCAGTTTTCTCGTTTGTAAAATGAGCTGGAGAAGGAAATTGGTAACACCTCCGGCCCAATATAATTACCAAGAAAACTCCAAATGGGGTCAGAGTATGACATGACTAAAAATGATTGAACAGCAACAAACTTGATTGCAATAAAATATTTGAGAACATCTTATATTTAGGTGAATAGGATGGGAAAATATGTGTTGAATCCTATCTTGCAGAGTATATGCAGAGCTCATAACTTTTGAACTTAAGTATAACTCTTAAAACTCACTATCACTTATGGAATATTCTTTTATCACTATCCATCCATAACCTTATCTCCATAAATGCTCGAATTTTACTATCTCTAAGAATTAAATGACTTTGAAGATGAAAATTTTAGAAATCCCATTCACCAAATTAAAATACCTATCATTATCATTACTTATTGAGTATTTTATTTACTTCTTTAAAATAGTAAACTCTAACTCTAGCAAGTATATGTTTCCTTACAACCATCTGTGTGCCCCTGAGCAAGGCACAGCATTTAGTATGTAAGTCCTGTTTGCTTCAGTTTTTCAAGTATAAAATGGGTGTAAAAACTATACCTACTGAACAGGTCTATTATGAGGATCGAATGATATAATATTTGTAAAGCATTTAGTACAATTCATGGCACATGGTAGATAGCATATAAATATTTATTCCTTGTTCTTTCTTTTTGTACTAGATAAACATTGCACTCTACTGATTTTCCTCTTATTTCTTGTAGCTTCTTATATTTTGTATCCTTCAGTTCTCTTCCTAACTCTTTTGTAAGTGGTCTCAAAGGATCTGTCCTCAGTTTCCTTTTATTTTCTTGAAATTCTAGATTTTCTTCTTTGGAAATTTTAATCATTTCAAAACCTTTAATTACCTGGCTTAAGAATAAATGACTAAGCACTTAATAAGCATTGAATTATATACTTAATATTTTGCTACTTCCTGAACAAACAAATATAAATTTAAGGACAATACTTGCCTTCAAAAAGGTTAAATTCTAATAGAGACAACAAATTGTATATAATCCTAAAATTTATGCTAGGGAAATGGTATTTCCATTTGGAAAGATGCAGGGATAAGTGGGTCCATCATGAAGTAGAAAAACATCATTTCTAGTAACAACATTAATTTTGTTATGAATCTAGATCTGTAGGGCGGGTAGGAAGGTAGAGTTGGTAATGCTGCTTTGGAAAAGATGGATGGGGATTAATTAAAACATGGCTAGAATCAGGAAGACCTAGTGTGAAATGTGAGACACTCACTATTTAGGACATTGGAAGTGATAGAAGAGAGTTTCAGATCTGAAAATGTTAAGTATGCCAAGTGAGAGTAATTAGTTCAAATGGTAAGTAAGTGTTTGAGAACATGGCTAGGAAGTAAATTTGGTATGTGATTTCAATGTTCAAATAATCTGAAAATATTTTTTTTCCTCCATGACCTTCTCTTATTGGCACCTAGATAGTTTACTTGTACTTTAAATTCAATGCATCTAAATTCAAGCATATTATTAAGCTTATTGTGTTTCTCTTAAGCCTTCTTTCCTGAATTTGCTTATTTTAATCTTTGACACTATCCACTCAGGAGTTTATGATTTTTGTTTTCTTTGAAACATCTGTCACTCTACAATCTAGTTGTGAAAATTACTAATTATATATAACCATGGCCAAGATACTTATTCTCTCTCAGGCCTAGTTTCTTCAGTGGTAATATTGGAATAATACATTTGTGATTTTTGAAATAATACTTCTCACCTCATTCACAAAAAATAAAAAACTTTACTACAAAATGCAAACCATTTTTAAACTTTAAAGTGCCAGAAAAATATGAGTTATTGTTATTTCTATATTGCCTTAGAATGCAGCAGGCACAAAATGGTAAAACAAATAAAAAAACAAACAAACAAAAAAAGGATGGTGGATTAGGGGTCAGAGGAACTGTGTTTAAATCCTTGCTCTGCCTCTGTGCTTTGGAAAAATTATAAACTCTCTGGTTCTTAGTGTCGAAGTTTGTAAAATGAGGTAGTATTATCACATGGCTTCCAAGATTCCTTTCCGTTCTAAATCTTATTATCCTATATTAAATGGATAGATGTGCAAGGGAGGTAGGTGAATTTTTTTTTAATTTTTAAAAATTAGAGTTATTATGCTCAATGGGATATCAAACTGTATACACCCTTTGATCCAGCATTATCTCTAGTGGGCCTGTATCCTAAAGAGATCCTTTAAGAGGGAAAAGGACCCACATATGAAAAATATAGCAGCTCTTTTTTTAGTGGCAAGGAACTGGAAACTGAGTGGATGCCCATCAGATAGAGAATGACTGTATAAGTTATGGTGTATGAATATAATGGATATTATTGTTCTATAAGAAATGATTAGCAGGATGATTTCAGAAAGGCCTGGGGAGATTTACATGAACTGATGCTAAGTGAAGTGAGTAAAACTACAAGAACATTGTACATTGCGATAGCAAGATTATACAATGATCAATTCTGATGGATGTGGCTCTTTTCAACAACAAAGTAATTCAAGACAATTCCAATAGTCTTGTGATGAAAAGAGCCACCTGCACCCAGAGAGAGGACTGTGCGGACTGTGTGGACCACAATATAGTATATTCATTTGTTGTTGTTGTTTGTTTTTGTTTTATTTTCTTTCTCATATTTTCCCCTTTTGATCTGTTTTTTTTCCCCCTTGTGTAGCATGATAATTGTGGAATATGTATAGAAGAATTGTACACGTTTAACATATATTGTATTACTTAGTATTTATGGGAGGGAAAGGGAGAGATATTTGCAATACAAGGTTTTGCAAGGATGAATGTTGAAAATGATCTATGCATATGTTTTGAAAATAAAAAGCTTTAATAAATAAACTTATTAAATTGAATTTTATTGAGAAGAAAAATAATTTAGAGTTGTAAAATTGAACAGGCTACTTTGCATAATAGTGATTTCCCTGTCACTGAAAATAAAAGCTAGGATAGATTAGACAATTTTCAAGTAGAATATAGAAGGAATTTTTGTATTGTTTAAAGTAGTTGACTTTTTAGGTCCCTCTGTCTCAAAGATTTTATTATTCCCTTTAAGTTTAAGATTTTAAGGATTTGTAAATAGTTTAATTGTAACATATTTCAACTAAAAACCATCTTGGTTTTTCGATTATGTTTCATCATTCTACTAATTTTTAATTAAACTATAAATTTCATAATGATATAGACATAATTAATTCCAAAAATAAAAAGTTCATGGATTAAGAAAAAGAAATTTTATTACTTCATATTATTTTGATTTTATATTTAAACTAATTAAAGATATGTAAAGTCTAATTATTTTCTATGTATATAATTCATACATGACATATATATTGTGAGAATCCCTTATCAAATCTCCTTGAAATTAACAATAATATAATTTAACAAATATTTAATATCCAATTTGTGCAAAGTATTGTACTTTGTGTCTAAAAATAGTATTTCATAACCCCCATATAATAATAAAGAATATATTGCTATTTTAAAACTGTATAATGTATTTAATGTTAATTCTATTATTTTATATACTTTGAACATTTTCACTTCCTATACCATAGAGTGGGTTCTACTTAATGGTAAACATTCAGCACTTTCTATTTATTAGAGATTTTCAAATTATTAGATTTCCTTTATCAGTATTTTTATCACTATTAACATGGACAGTCTGAATTTTTTTCTTCATTCAGAAATACATTTAGATTCCAGCTTTGTTCTCTGCTACCTTTCTCACATAAGGCAAATGGTCTCCCTGGTCTCAATTTAGTAATTGCTAAAATGACTAGATGCCTATTTATTTCTTCACTCTATCTCAAAAGTCTATGATCTATACTATATATGTATTTAGTCAAATATTTTGAAAGTATCCTTTCTATTCTATTTCTGCTGCTCTAAAATAACAGTTATCTTCTGAAATCTGAATTATTTTGTTAATAATGTTGATAGTAGTTCTCATCTCCCCACAATGTATTCTGCTCATTACTTGATATTTCTTTTATCACATGTTGCTAGTTTTTTAGAATTCTCCATTTCTTCCAAGAAGAATCAAAATTCCTTAACTTGACCATTGAGGTCTTCTGAACTTGAGTCAGAGTGAATTATGGAAAATTCCCCTCTTTTTATGTGTTTGTGACCTAAACCAAATATAAATAGCAGAATAAATTTTTGGCAGACTATACATGACATTCTCTAAATCCTTTAAATTTGCTTTGTCTTATTTTCCTTTTGTAAGAATGATGGAGTAAATGATCTACTGAAAAAATATTAATATGAATAATAGTTGAAAGTAGTTTTCAATATTGAAAAAGTCATTGTTAAACACATACATTGAGAATTATAATGTAATTCATTTTAAAATACCTTGCAGCTTTGTAGTATTTTTGCCTAAATCTACCTGCTTATTAAGCTGTCATAATTATTAAGCTTTTTTATTCTCAAAATGATGTACATTACTAAAATATTTTTTTCAGATTTAGAATAATCAACAAGATCTAAATTCTAAGGGTTCAGAATAGGGTGGCAGTGGGTACAGGGAAAGAGGAAATGTTTTATATTAAATATTTTCAGCATTATTATAAAAATACATACCTAAGAGGCAGCTAGGTATTGGAAACTGATACTGGGATTAGGAAGAACAGAATTCAACTATGAACTCAGTCACTTCCTAGATCTGCCTCAAACAAAATCCACATACTTAAATGCTTTTATTTTCTCATTCTCCATTCAAAGAATTCTTGATTAAATATAAAAGATAAAGATAGAAATTACATTGAGTTCCTATACCTAGACATTGATAATATGTTGGGTTATTATATTTTTAACTCCCTTTAGAGATCAATTTGTGCTTCAAAATACATTTTTATTACTATAAATTTGTGGCATCTCATTTGTTTTTAATCTATAGGTAAAAAATAACTTTTTTAAACTAGGACTCAAATATAAGAACATAAGCAAGTCTCTTTAATTTTGAAATTGCGGGTGGAGCCAAGATGGCGGAGCAGACACACACGACTCTCTAAGCTCTTCTCATTACCCTCATAACCAAATATTTAATCCAGCCTCAAAAATAACTCTTCACTGCTTAAATTCATGAAGATAAGAAGTACTACAATTTACCAGCTGATCCGGAAGCTCGCCAGGAAAGGTTTGTCCTGAGGGGCCAGGAACAGACTGGCACAGGCAGCGAAAGGCTAGCGTCCTGAGCAGACCAGGGGCGGGGGTGATCTCTCTGGCTAGAGAAGTTATAGGGACCACTCTGCTATAGGCTAACTGCTCTGCCTTGATTACAAAGCAGTAAACTGGCAGAGAAGTTAAAGCCTAAAACAGAGGGTCCTCTAAAAAACACCAGAACCTAACGAGATCTGGCTGTAACCCCTCAAACCCGGAAGTGATTCAGGCAGACTTTACTGCAGCCCTGTGGCCACATCCGGCAGTTCGGTGCTTTTGTGGGGGCAGTTACTAATCTGCACGGCAGGGGGGCACAGCCTGGGCAGCTATAATCGGCAGTGTGGGGGGCTCGGCCTGGGGCAATAGAACCTCCCCAGCAGACTGTGCTTCCCTGGGCAGACACTTCCTGTCCCTGCAAATCCATTCACTGCTCAGCTGCTAATACCCACAGCCCCAGGGCAGGGTTTGGCTTGGGAAGTGAAACTCTCACTGCTAAGTGTCTAGCCCCAGGACAGTCATTATCTCACACAGCTGAGGTTCTTTGAAAGGCACTTTCCCAGCCCGGCCCTGCAGGCCTGAGTTACTTTCTGGTAGGGAACTCTTTCCCAGAGCACTCCAGTACCTCACTGCTTTTTGTAGCCGGTGGACAGGACAGCTACCCCGTCTATACACTTTTCACTGCTCTGCAGAGGAAGCTAGTAACCTCCTGGCTCTGAAGGCAGACCTTACAGGCTTTAACAAAATGAGTAAAAAAATCAAAAGAACGATTGATAGTTTCTACCCAGAAAGAGAACAGCTTTTCAACCCTGAAGAAACTAATAACAGACAGTCTCCAGACAAATGTTGGTCTCCAATACAAAAGGCTCTCCTAGAAGAGACTATCAAAAACCTTAAAAGAGAGCTAGAAGAAAAATGGGGAAAGGAAAGAGAAGCTATGCAAAAGAGTACAGAAAAGGCACATAACTCATTAAAAGAAAAATTTGATAAAGTGGAAAAAGAAAACAACTTCCTGAAATGTGAATTGGAAAAGGTAAAAAACAGAGTTTGCGAATTGGAAAAAGAAAATGACTCACTAAAAAAAAAAAATTAGTGAAATGGAAAAAAATTCCATAGAGCAAAACAACTCAATTGGACATATACAAAAGGAAGTAAAAAAAGCTAATGAAGAAAATAACTCACTAAAAATTAGAACTGAACAAATAGAAATGACTGATTCATTGAGACATCAAGAATCAGTCAAGCAAAACCAAAAAAATGAAAGATTGGAAAAAAATGTCAAATATTTACTGGGAAAAACAACAGATCTGGAAAATAGATCTAGGAGAGATAACCTGAGGATCATCGGACTACCCGAAAATTATGATGAAAAAAAGAGCCTAGATACTATTTTACAGGAAATCATCAAAGAGAACTGCTCAGAAGTAATAGAACCGGAAGGGAAAATAGGCGTTGAAAGAATTCATCGAACACCTTCTGAAAAAGACCCTAAAATAAAGACTCCAAGGAATATTGTGGCCAAACTTCAGAATTTCCAGACTAAAGAAAAAATTTTACAAGCAGCCAGGAAAAAAACAGTTCAAATATCGAGATGCCATAATAAGGGTCACGCAAGATCTGGCTGCCTCAACATTAAAGGATCGAAGGGCCTGGAATCAGATATTCCGAAAGGCAAAAGAACTTGGATGCAGCTAAGAATAAACTATCCAGCTAAGCTGAGTATTTTTTTCCACGGAAGAAGATGGATATTTAATGAAATAGAGGAATTCCATCTGTTTCTAAGGAAAAAACCAGACTTAAACAAAAAATTTGATCTTCAACAACAGGAATCAAGAGAAGTAGAAAAAGGTAAAAGGAACTCTTGAGAACTGTATTTCTGTTGTGAATATACATAAAAATCATATGTATAATTTGATTTTACCAATATAACATAAAAAAGGGAAGTAGAAATGGAAAGGGGATAGTGCCAGAAAAAGGGAAGAAGGGAGATAAAAAGAGGGAAACTACATGCGACAATGAGGCAGAGGAAACCTATCATATATGAGGGAACTTAGAGAGGGGGAGGAACATTGTGTGAATCCTACTCTCATCAGAATTGGCTCAAAGAGGAAACAATTGACATATTTGTTTTACACAGATTCTTCTCTCACTTCATTAAAAAGTGGGAGAGGAAAAGGGAGAAGGAAAAAGAGTAATAAGGGAAGGGTACAAGAAAGGGGAAGGGATTCAAAGGGAGGAGAGAGGATACTAAAGAGGGAGAGCTGTGCGACGTTAGTGGGACCAATAGGGAAGAAGGGAAGGAGGGCAAGAAAAAGAAAAGTATAATCTGAGGATATTAGGATGGCAGGAAATGCAGAATTGGTTATTTTAACCGCAAATGTGAATGGGATGAACTCTCCCATAAAGAGGAGGCGGATAGCAGACTGGATCAAAAGTCAGAACCCTACAATCTGTTGTTTACAGGAAACACATTTAAAACAGGGAGATACATATAGACTAAAGGTAAAAGGCTGGAGCAGAATCTATTGTGCTTCAGGTGAAGTCAAAAAAGCAGGGATAGCCATCCTTATCTCAGATCAAGCAAAAGCAAAGATTGATCTAATTAAAAGAGATTAGGAAGGAAACTATATCTTGCTTAAGGGTACTATAGAGAATGAAGCAATATCAGTATTAAACATATATGCACCAAGTGGTATTGCATCTAACTTCCTTAAAGAGAAGCTAAGAGAGTTGCGAGAAGAAATAGACAGCAAAACTATAATAGTGGGAGATCTCAATCTTGCACTCTCAGATTTAGATAAATCAAATCACAAAACAAATAAGAAAGAAATTAAAGAGGTAAATAGAATATTAAAAAAATTAGGTATGATAGATCTCTGGAGAAAACTGAATGGTGACAGAAAGGAGTATACTTTCTTCTCAGCAGTTCATGGAACCTACACAAAAATTGACCATATATTAGGACATAAAGACCTCAAAATTAAATGCAGGAAGGCAGAAATAGTAAATGCTTTTTTTTCAGATCACAACGCAATAAAAACTACATTTAACAAAAAGTTAGGTGTAAATAGACCAAAAAGTAATTGGAAACTAAATAATCTCATCTTAAAGAATGATTGGGTGAAACAGCAAATTATAGACACAATTAATAATTTCACTCAAGATAATGACAACAATGAGACATCATATCAAAGTTTATGGGATGCAGCCAAAGCAGTAATAAGGGGAAATTTTATATCCTTAGAGGCTTACTTGAATAAAATAGAAAAAGAGAAGATCAATGAATTGGGCCTGGAACTTAAAAAGTTAGAAAAAGACCAAATTAAAAACCCCCAATCAATTACTAAACTTGAAATTCTAAAATTAAAAGGAGAAATTAATAATATAGAAAGTAAAAAAAAAAACTATTGAACTAATAAATAAAACTAAGAGTTGGTTTTATGAAAAAACCAATAAAATTGATAAACCTTTGGTAAATCTGATTAGAAAAAGGAGAGAGGGAAATCAAATTGGCAGTCTTAAAAATGAAAAAGGAGAACTTACCACTGATGAAGAGGAAATTAAAGAAATAATAAGGGGTTACTTTGCCCAACTTTATGCCAATAAATTTGATAACCTAAATGAAATGGATGACTACTTCCAAAAATATAGGCTTCCCAGATTATCAGAGGAGGAAGTAAATTGCTTAAATAGTCCCATTTCAGAAAAAGAAATAGAACAAGCTATTAATCAACTCTCTAAAAAAAAATCCCCGGGACCAGATGGATTTACATGTGAATTCTACCAAACATTCAAAGAACAATTAGCCCCAATGCTTTATAAACTATTTGAAAAAATAGGGAATGAAGGAGTCCTACCAAACTCCTTTTATGACACAGACATGGTGCTGATACCTAAACCAGGTAGGTTGAAAACAGAGAAAGAAAATTATAGACCAATCTCCCTAATGAATATTGATGCTAAAATCTTAAATAAGATATTAGCAAAAAGACTACAGAAAACCATCCCCAGGATAATACATCATGATCAAGTAGGATTTATACCAGGAATTCAGGGCTGGTTCAATATTAGGAAAACTATCAATATAATTGGCCATATTAATAATCAAATTAACAAAAACCATATGATCATCTCAATAGATGCAGAAAAAGCATTTGATAAAATCCAACATCCATTCCTATTAAAAACTCTTGAGAGTATAGGAATAAATGGACTTTTTCTTAAAATAATCAGTAGCATCTATTTAAAACCAGCAGTAAGCATTATATGTAACGGGGACAAATTGCAACCATTCCCAATAAGATCAGGAGTAAAACAAGGTTGCCCACTATCACCGTTACTATTTAATATTGTATTAGAAATGCTAGCTTTGGCAATAAGAGTTGAGAAAGAGATTAAAGGAATAAGAATAGGCAATGAGGAAACCAAATTATCACTCTTTGCTGATGATATGATGGTATACTTAGAAAACCCCAGAGATTCTACCAAAAAGTTATTAGAAACAATCTACACCTTCAGCAAAGTTGCAGGATATAAAATAAACCCACATAAGTCATCAGCATTCTTATATATCACTAACAAAACCCAACAGTTAGAGATACAAAAAGAAATTCCATTTAAAGTAACTACTGATTGTATAAAATATTTAGGAATCTATCTGCCAAGGGAAAATCAGAAACTTTATGAGCAAAACTACAAAACACTTTCCACACAAATTAAGTCTGATCTAACCAACTGGAAAAATATTAAATGCTCTTGGATTGGGCGAGCAAATATAATAAAGATGACAATACTACTTAAATTAATCTACTTATTTAGCGCTATACCAATCACACTCCCAAAAAACTACTTTGATGAATTAGAAAAAATAACAACAAAATTCATATGGAAAAACAAAAGGTCAAGAATTTCAAGGGAATTAATGAAAAAAAAAATCAAATGAAGGTGGCCTAGCTGTACCAGATCTAAACTTATATTATAAAGCAGCAGTTACTAAAACCATCTGGTATTGGCTAAGAAATAGACTAGTTGATCAATGGAATAAGTTAGGTTCAAAGGACAAAACAGCCAATAACTTTAATAATCTAGTGTTTGACAAACCCAAAGACACCAGTTTCTGGGATAAGAATGCATTATTTGACAAAAATTGCTGGGAAAATTGGAAATCAGTATGGCAGAAACTAGGCATTGACCCACACTTAACACCGTACACCAAGATAAGGTCAAAATGGGTTCATGATCTAGGCATAAAGAATGAGATGATAAATAAATTGGAAGAGCATAGGATAGTTTACCTGTCAGACCTGTGGAAGAGGGAGGAATTTATGACCATAGAAGAACTAGAGATCACTATTGACCACAACATAGAAAATTTTGATTATATCAAACTGAAAAGTTTTTGTACAAACAAAACAAATGCAAACAAGATTAGAAGGGAAACAATAAACTGGGAAAACATTTTTACAATCAAAGATTCTGATAAAGGTCTCATTTCCAAAATATATAGAGAACTGACCCTAATCTATAAGAAATCACACCATTCTCCAATTGATAAATGGTCAAAGGATATGAACAGACAATTCTCAGATGAAGAAATTGAAACTATTTATAGACATATGAAAATATGCTCCAAATCATTATTAATCAGAGAAATGCAAATTAAGACAACTCTGAGATACCACTACACACCTGTCAGATTGGCTAGAATGACAGGGAAAGATAATGGGGAATATTGGAGGGGATGTGGGAAAACAGGGACACTGATACATTGTTGGTGGAACTGTGAACACATCCAGCCATTCTGGAGAGCAATTTGGAACTATGCTCAAAAAGTTATCAAGCTGTGCATACCCTTTGATCCAGCAGTGTTTCTACTGGGCTTATACCCCAAAGAGATACTAAAGAAAGGAAAGGGACCTGTATGTGCCAAAATGTTTGTGGCAGCCCTGTTTGTAGTGGCTAGAAGCTGGAAAATGAAAGGATGTCCATCAATTGGAGAATGGTTGAGTAAATTGTGGTATATGAATGTTATGGAATATCATTGTTCTGTAAGGAACGACCAGCAGGATGAATACAGAGAGGACTGGCGAGACTTACATGAACTGATGCTGAGTGAAATGAGCAGAACCAGGAGATCATTATATACCTCAACAATGATACTGTTTGAGGATGTATTCTGATGGAAGTGGACCTCTTTGATAAGGAGAGCCTTAATTGATCAAAGATGGACAGAAGCAGCTACACCCAGAGAAAGAACACTGGAAATGAATATAAACTGCTTGCATTTATGTTTTTCCTCCGGGATTATTTATACCTTCTGAATTCAATTCTCCCTGTGCAACAAGAAAACTGTTCAGTTCTGCACACATATATTGTATCTAGGATATACTGCAACCCATTCAACATATAAAGGACTCTTGCCATCTGGGGGAAAGGGTGGAGGGAGGGAGGGGAAAAATCGGAACAGAAATGAATGCAAGGAATAGTGCTGTAAAAAATTACCCTGGCATGCGTTCTATCAATAAAAAATTATTTTAAAAAATTGAAATTGCTATCAACTCCTTGGATTGTAAAGAGTTGGTTTATGTTACAATACCAGTTGCATAGTTTAGAGGAGACTTAACTGAAATGCTCATTTGGAGCACTGCAAAATCACCACAATAGTACTTAGATCTCTATTTAAGTCAATTAGATCTAGGTTTTTAATTCTGAGTTTATGTTTTCATAGGAAATATTTATTGTTTGATATTTAGTTAATGATCTCAGTTGTAAATTATTTCAATTAATTATTATCTCCCCCTACCTGCTAACTTATACATCTGCCTGGAATCTCAAAACACTTTTGGAAGAAAAACATATCTCTACCTCTATCTATTTATCCACCTATCTATCTGTCTGTATGTCTATCTGTCTGTCTGTTTGTCTGCCTGTCTGTCTGTCTGTCTGTCTGTCTGTCTGTCTATCTATCTATCTATCTATCTATCTGTAGTGTTCTTTCTCAAAAATATAATGTTCTCTCAGAGCAGATTTCTTGCAGGGCTTCTGGAGGCAGCCTTAGTTTCAGTTCAGAGTAATAATCACCTCAAATGCAGCCAGCTGTTAAAGGTTCAATCCTTTATTGTCTCTTCCAAAATAGCCTGGTTAGCTTTCTTGGAGGTCTATCTCTCTCCTTGGTTCCGAGAGCTCTTGTTGCTAGTCCTTTGCCTCTTCCAGCTTCAGCCTCTTACTCTCTCTCTGAATCCTGGCTTTCTCAATCTCCTCCACTAACTCCTGGCTGAGGCTTGTCCTTTTATATGCTCTTTTAGAGGTGTGAATTCAAAGGTTGACTCCTCCTCTGAGAGTGGGATTGTGGATTCCTGACTTGTGAATCTCCCAGACTTGTGAATCTCCTCGACTGAATCCTGACTTGTGAATCTCCAGTGCTAATGTGTGAACTAACGTGTGAACTCTTAAAGGTGTGAACTTAAGTACATAAACATTGTTTCTATCAATTCCAGTGAGTTAGCATCCTGTTTCAAGTTCTAGACCATAACATCTATCTATCTATCTATCTACCTACAAACAAAACCTCATCTCATCAGTTAAAAACATCCTCTTATTCTGATTTATTTTTAGTCAATTGTAAGTTTATCAGTTTTACTTTGTTATTCACTATGGGGAGAAGAATGTATTTTATTCATAAACAATGGAGAAGATAGCACAGTTAAATGTATAATCAGCTTCGACCAGCCAAACATCTCTAAATAATGAAAATTGGCCCAAAGTAGAATGAGTTATCTACCCAAGATAGTGAGCTTCCCTCCACTAAGCTTTCCTTTCTTTCTTTTTTTTTTTTTTTAAAAACTTTTTATTGACAGTACATAGGCATGGGTAATTTTTACAACATTACCCCTTGCACTCACTTCTATTCTGACTTTTCCCTTCCCTCCCTCCATTCCCTCCCCTATTTGGCAAGCAGTCTTATACATGTTAAATATGTTATAGTATATACTAGATACAATATACGTGTGCAGAACTGAACAGTTCTCTTGTTGCACAGGGAGAATTGGATTCAGAAGGTAAAAATAACCTGGGAAGAAAAATAAACATGCAAACAGCGTACATTCATTTCCCAGTGTTCCTTCTCTGGGTGTAGCTGCTTCTGTCCATTATTGATCAATTGGAACTGAGTTAGATCTTCTCTTTGTCGAAGATATCCACTTGCATCAGAATACATCCTCATACAGTATCGTTGTCTAAGTATATAATGATCTCCTGGTTTTGCTCATTTGACTTACCTTCAGTTCATGTAAGTCTCTCCAAGTCTCTCTGTATTCATCCTGCTGGTTATTTCTTACAGAACAATAATATTCCATAACGTTCATATACCACAATTTACCCAACCATTCTCCAAGTGATGGGCATCCATTCATTTTCCAGTTTCTAGCCACTACAAACAGGGCTGCCACAAACATTTGGGCACATACAGGTTCCTTTCCCTTCTTTAGTATCTCTTTGGGATATAAGCCCAGTAGTATTACTGCTTGATCAAAGGATATGCACAGTTTGATAACTTTGGGGGCATAATTCCAGATTGCTCTCCAGAATGGTTGGATTCATTCACAACTCCACCAACAATGCATCAGTGTCCCAGTTTTCCCACATCCCTTCCAACATTCATCATTATTTTTTCCTGTCATCTTAGCCAATCTGACAGGTGTATAGTGGTATCTCAGAGTTGTCTTAATTTGCATTTCTCTGATCAATAGTGATTTGGAACACTTTCATATGAGTAGAAATAGTTTCAATTTCATCATTTGAAAACTGTCTGTTCATACCATTAAGCTTTTCAAATGAATGCTAAAATAACCACCCATAAGAGTTCTTGGAGAGCAGAGTTGCTCTTCTGATATAGGTTGTACTACATGGACTCAGGTACATTCCACTTTTGAAATTTTTTAATCTTGTGACTAAGGAATTTCATAGATTTTTGTATGTTTTTTGTTCTAGAGATGATTGTAGAAGAACCCAAGGAAGTAAATTTTTGAATTCAAAATTAAAATGAAAAAAATTTGTAAGTTGACAAAAGTAGGGAGTAAATAGTTTTATTTCCAAAGGATATGAGCTTCAAAATAATATACATGAGTAAATGGATTGCATAGATTCCAAAATAAATTATTTAAGTACTTGATTGAGATCCTATTTCCTTTGCAATTGGAGTTATGATTTCAAATATATTTTGTTCATTTACTTTACCTATGCTTGGATCTTTCATTTTTAAAATATTTTCCTACACATTCTTCAAGAGTACCTAAGTGGGACAGTGCATATAACACTGCACTGGGACTCAGGAAGATCCTGAGTTCAAAATCTGATATCAGACATTTACTAGCTATATGACTCTGGGCAAGTCACTATCTCCCTCACTTTCCTTAACTCTAAAAAGAGTTGAAAAAATAAATGGCAAACCACCCCAATATCTTTCTCAATAAAACCCCAAACGGGGTTGCAAAAAGTTGTGCATGACTGAAATGACTAAGCAACACCATCACATTCTGTTCCAGAATTACTCTTTTCTTTTGATTCTGTTAAATATCTAAATAGTTTTTCTTTTTCCTTCCCAGTTCACAGTACTGTAGTCATTGGGGAATTCATTTCTATGCACTGATTATTTTTTCAGATCATGAAATTTGTAAAGCCTGTAACAAAAACCATAAGATTATGTCACCTGAATACAATGTTGGTTTCTGTGTCAGTTCCATAACCAGGCGATCCTGAATTGTTACCATTCAAAGTAGATCTACCTCTATCCTAACTAGTGAGGGCATTTGGGTAGTCAGAATGGTACATTTGAAGTTAATTAAAAGAGGCAAGTTATTCTATCACCTTTCTTGGGTATGAATTCCTTAATTAACCATTTTTATACTCCATGCTTGACACAGAAAACAAACAAAATAGAAGTAGAGCAGTTTGACTATCTCTCACTTGACAATACTCAGCATCCCATACATTCTAAGTATCTGTCCTGTCCTTTCCTTGATTCTCCTCTTTTTCCAACTATAGGTTTCTAAAAAGTCTCTTTCCCTCCTTATCTTTCTTTTCTAGTCTTACCTCATTATGAATTTTAAAATGCTCGGACTAGTCTCACAGTAAGAGAAATGCTTTGTAGTCATTCTTTGTTATCTACCCTTGTTTTCATCTTCTTTTGAAATTCTTTAAATATATCTAAATTGGTTGGTGAATTGTTTGAGCATCACATAAATATCTTTAGGCAACTCCATTCTTTCCCCCCTCATATTCTTTCCTTTTCTGCCTTCAAAATTTCATTTTCATTTTTCATCTCTCATAAACTATCTTCCATGTAGAATATTGCACATACTTTTTTTCCTTTGAAAGGAAATTTACACTTTTCAAGTGTTAGATACAAATCGAACTTGCTCAAATACATGGAAGTGATGACCTGCAGTGATTTTCTGGACCATATCCCTTTTTGTTTATGAGACTTCTCCCATTAAACTCCTTTAATGGATGGAAGAGACTGAGTAGTCTCCCAGTATCTAGTCTTTGGCATAAATTGTATATATATATATATGAAATCAGACAATCAATTCTTTCTGAATTAACCATTTAAAGAAAACTATTTTTAGCATTTTCTTAAATATGTTTTAACTTATCCCTATCCCCTCAACATACAAAGTTATCATTTCCAATATATTTGAAAGAGTAGTAAAATTATGTAAGTTAATATGATTTTTAAAATGACAAAAAAGCATCAGGACAGAGTAATCACTTCCTTTCGATTCCCATGATTTCCAGTCTAGCAACCAGCTCTCTGCTAACGAATATCACATCTAGACAAAACTTCTGCTTGTTAGTTTCTCTAACTTTTGAAAGATAAAATCCTCATTAAGTCAAATCCAGAAGATTTTAACCACTCTTCCTTTAACTGAGAGATCACTTCAATAAAAGTCTAAGTAATTGAAGTCTACCATTACTGTTATAAAATTCCTCTGAATTGAGCTTGTGATCTCTTTCCCAATCTCTTCATTTATTTTCTCATTTTATCCAAGTGGATTGTAGTATACTCTGATGACATCAGTTTTATTTCTCAATTGTTACTGATGTTCCAGCAGATGTTTTCTCTCATGTTTCAACTTGAGTTTCTGATTTTCTCACATTAGAATATTTCTGTAATATGCAATGCTACACTATTTTTATAAAATCTATATTTTTGTTAAAAAGAAAAAGCACTTGCTCTGGAAACAGCATAGAACATAAGTTTAAAATAATTCTCTGTCACTACTTATATGATAATGGGCAAGCTATTTAACCCCTCTCAGCCTCAGGTTCCTTATGAAAATAGTGATAATAACCTATACTACACTGAGAAGCAAATGAGATAACACATATAAACTATAAAATAACACATATAAACTTTGCAATCTTAAAGCACTATATAAATGTCAGCTCTAATGATGATGATGGTGGTGGTGGTGAAGATAATGATGATGATGGTATCCCTCAGATTTTTTCTTCATTTGTAAAATGAGGGAATTGAATTAGATGGTCTCGGAGGTTCCTTCCAGCTCTATTTGTGATCCTCTGAACTTATGAAGAAAGTATCGAGAACCATATTCTAAACAAGGGCTTTATAGCATGGGCTTCATAGTCATTAGCTACATAAGAGAAGAAGAGATCATTTATTATGTAAATTTTATTGAAAAAATAATAAGTAGGCTTCATAGAGTTCCACTACTTAACAGCTGTTAAGCATTTTAATTGTATGGCTGTCACAACAGCAAGGTTATATTTCTATCTTCATTATTATTTAAAGTGGTGCAGTGGTGAACATCTGAGTGTCTGTGTGTGTGTGTGTTTTTTTCTCAGTATTTGAGGCCATTCAGGGCTTGAAGCTATATCTAGGAATTGTTCATCAGAAAATTATTGATGTGTCATGGATTGGAGCCATATGGCACATATGGGATATACAATAATTTAATCATTTCCCATGCAGGTCTGAAATAGTGCTTTCTTGATTTATGCAGTTTAATAACTGAATATAATATAGGCAAATATTGATTATCAGTGGACAATTCATTTAGTTCTATGTATAAGCAACTAGATTGTACAGCAAATAGAACACTAGCCTTAGCTTCAGATCTCAGTTCAAGTCCCTTCTCAGATTTACTAGTAGTGTGACCTTTGGAAAAGTCACTTAACCTCTGCTTGCCTAAATTTTCTAATCTTAAAATGGGCATAAAATACTATCTACCTCCCCATATTTTTGTGGGGATCAAATAAGGTAGTATCAGTGAACCACTTTGAAAACCTTAAAGCAGTGTATAAATGCTAGTCTATTTAGTTAAAAAAAATACATAAATGGAAACTGTGGCATTTATATATAGCAAGACTCTTGGGCAAATAATTATTCACACAAGAATTTCACCATTTAAATGTTTGAAATTTTCCATAATCTGGGCAAAGTTCAAATGACAATCCTAATATTGATTCATATTGAGCTTATGTATCTGAAGTATGCAATTTCATCAATTTTGGTTTCATTTCAGCAACAGAAATCAAAATTTCTCTATGGTTCAGCAAATTATTTTTTCTGTTGCTGCCTTCCACTTAAAAAGAAATATGTCATCACATCAGTATTCCAAGGTTCCATGTATTTGGATGCTAGCTTGTCCTAAGGTAAAAAGCAATGCATACCATCAGCCACTAGATCTGTAATATTATAATAGTAATAATAATGATGATAATAATAATAAACCAAACTAGAAAAACGTAAGGTTCTATCAACCTAGAAAAACATAAAATATGTCATGACAACATATTGTCTCCCCGCTCTGAGGACAAGTCTCTATAAGCAGAAAGAAGAACATTACTGATAGATTATGATTTTTTTTCCTATGGCAACTCACAAAATAAAAAAAAATGCAAATTGGTATACAGTCCTATGCATCCTTCTTACATTTTTATAGTGACAGTGATAGACAAATCAAGCAAAGGGTGGTATAAAATAGTTTTTAGAGTACCATTATAGGCAATGATTTGGATCATGACACTATATGCATTAGATTTTGATTCACTATATTTTACTTCTATTCAACTGTGGTGTTCTTCTTCTTTAAAATAATAATGTTTTTTTGGGGAAGCAGGTTTCTTGGGGAGATTTTCTGGAGGCAGCCTTAGTTTCAGTTAAAAGTAAATAATCACCCAAATGCAGCCAGGCACTAAAAGTTCTGATCTTTTATTGTCTCCAATATAGCCTGGTTAGTTTTCTTGGAGGCCTCTCTCTCTGCTTGGTTCTAAGAGCTCTTGCAGCTTTGTCCTTTGCTTCTGCCTCGGCTTTTTTCAGCCTCCAGCCAGCACCAAGGTGAAAGTTGGAAATGACTTTCTTTTCTGTCTGGCCTCCAAGAGAGAGCTTCTGGCTCTCAATCTCCCAGAGTGCTCCTCTCTGATCTCTGGCAATGTTCTGAAGTAACTCACTTGACTGGCTCCCTGAAGCTCTATTTATTCCCCTTCTCTGAGAGTGGGATTATGGGTTTTCTCCTAGCATGCTCAAGCTTCAAGGGAGGTATGAATTCACAAAGTTACAAAGTTAACTTTGTGAATCTCCCATACTTGTGAACTCCAATGAGTAAAAGTGTGAACCCAAGCATTGTTTCTCAGTTCCACTTAGTGTCTTGTTTCTTCTGGCCCATAACATCTCCTTGTAGGATCAAATCAAGCATACTGAACCATGCTAAATTAGACAATTATTGTCTAACAATTCTAATGACTTAATAATTTGTAAAGATTCCAACATTCAGCCAGAAGAGGAACTGAACAAAGTCCATGTAGATATTCTTGATATGAATAAAACCAGGAGATATAAGGGATTTGTAAGTAAATGGATAGGTGGCTTACAAATTCATCTTGGAATCACAGATGATGAACAGATCAGGAAGACAAATTGTATATTTTTCCTAATAAATGTATATATTTTAGTACATGTGTTACTTTATGAATCATAGAGAAAAATCAGAGCAAAAGGAAAAACCATGGAAAAGATTTTTTTTAAAAAAAACAGAGAAAAAGAAGAGAACATAACATGTGTTGATTTACATTCAGTCCCTTAGTTCTTTTTCTGGAAGCAGATGGAATTTTCTGTCTAAAGTCTATTGGGATTACTTTGGATCACTGAACCACTGAGAAGAACCAGGTCTTTCAGAGTTGATCATCGGACATTCTTGCTGTCATTGTATAAAATGTATTCCTGGTTCTGCTTGTTCTGTTTAGTATCAATTCATGTGAATCTTTCCAGACCTCTTTAAAACCAGCTTGTTCATAATTTTTATAGAATGATAATATTTCATCATCTTTATATACCACTACTTGTTCAGCCATTTCCCAATTGATGGGCATCTACTAATTTTCCAATTAATTGCTACCACAAAAAAACTGCAACTTTACATTTTTGTACATGTGGATCCTTTCCCTTTCTTTATGATTTCCTTGGGATTCAGACTTAGTAATGGCCACATCTAGGTCAAAGGATATGCCCAATTTTGTAGCCCTTTGGGCATAGTTCCAGATTGCTCTCTAGAATAGTTGGATCATTAGTGTCCCACTTTACCCAATCCCCTCCAACATTTATCATTATCTTTTCCTGTCATCTTAACACACAATCTGAGAGGTATGAGGTGGTACCTCAAAATTGTTTAAATTTGTATTTATCTAATAAATAATGATTTAGAGCTTTTTTCCCTATAACTGAATAGGGCTTTGATGTCATCATCTGAAATTTGTCTGTTCATATCCTTTGACTATTTATCAATTAGGAAATGACTTATATTGACAAATTTTATTTTAAAAAGTATATCAAGATTCTCTAAAATCTTTTTTTATTCTTTCTCTTTCTCTCTGTCTAACTCTTTCTTTACGTGTGCATGTGTGTGCATATATGTAGTGGGCCAGAACTCTGAAAGGGTGTACTTGAATCTAAGACAGCAAGATGCTAAGAACCTACTTGGTGTGAGATGGTAGTCTTCTAAGCACATACTTAGTGTAATGTAATGATGTGGTCAATCTAGTTGGCATACACTTAGGGTAATGTGGTGATGTGATGTTCTACAGCTGTGCATGCCCAGTGTGGTATGGTAATGTAGTCATGCTGGGGTATTTAAGGGAGTCCCAGAGATAGAGGGCTCTCTTGGCTGCAGCAATCTCAGCCACAGATAAGACTTCAAGCTCCAGATTCCAGAGTCCAGACTACATCTTTGACCATCTGCATGGCTGCTCTCCTGCCTCCTTCACCTCACTCCCCTATTAAGCCCAAGGCCTCGGGATCAGCCCGAGGCCCCACAGAGCTGGCCCAGATATTCCAAATGCATAGGATATACATATACATACATATTTATATCTGTATTTCTTTCCCTCTTTTGCTCACCATCCTTCTCCCCTCTCCAGAATCCAAATCAAAGTGATGGATGCTATCCTTTTCCATCTATATGTGTATATGCAAGGATATATATGTGAGTTCATCCATATTTGTATATAAATGCATATTTGTATGAGTATCTGTGTGTGCACATAACTCAATGGCTACAATGCAAAAACATATTATACAGAGTACTTATACATGGTATGGTTCTCCAAATCCCCTAGTTCCCAAATTATATTGATAATCTCCATAGTGAGATTAAACGCACATTAGCTTATCAATCCACAAAGGGAAAATAACTTATAAGGAATTCAGACTTTTATATATAGTTATATAGATAGTAATGTTTATTTTACTTATATATAGACATATATTTAGATTAGCACTGAATATAGATAGTGTACTAGTCACTGTATTTCCGAGGAAAGGGAGACACTTGAGAAATTATACAGTATATTCAGTGATTCAAAAGTGTTCCTTTCTGGCAAATTCCATCTTTAAAATGTCTACATTTTCTTCAGTGATGTTATATCATAATAAATCATGGATCACCACAATCCCTAAATAATTAAATTTGTAACACCTCAATGGAAACCAAAAGGCAATTTGAGTTCAAGAAGGCTAAAACATCCCAGAAGAAATGGGAAGAAATGGAATAAAAAATCATGTATGTAATAATAATAATTCATATAATAAGATATGTTAAGATTTATAAAAAAGCTATATGCAAAAGAAATCATCCAAGAAATGAAGATATGGTTGAATTTTGCTTGTCCTGAATAGAGGGAATATTTATACTGATGATATAATAGACCCTCCAAAGTATAGTAGACATAATTCTCATTACTTTAATGTTACATATTGTTTTTCTAAAGAATAGGCAAGGTTATTTGATGAGTTAAATGTTTCAGTTGCCAGTAATTCATCAATGTTTAGCCCAAAAGAGAGCTAGGCTCTTTTTTTACTTCTATTTTAATCTCCCTTCTTTATAAGTCAGAAGAGTCAGAAAAGTGTGCATCCTACTTATTTCTGTGGTGGGACAGCTTAAAAAAATCAGCAGATAACAATGGCAAGAATTGCCACAACTTATTAGTATTTTCAATATTAGCTTCAAAGCATTCTTGTTTCCATTAAAAGAAATATAGTATCCACATTCTTCTTGCTTGCTAGGTTTAAAGATGACAAAGCTATTAGAATTATAAAAAGGGATACAGTTAAATTGTTAACATTGCAGCATATCACCATTTTCCTTTAAAATAATAATAAATTCTGCAGTAGCATGAAAGGTAACAAAAAGTGAAGAACATTCTCCTTAGGCCAGTGGAGAAAATAAGATTCTAGAAATGCTTTTAAAGTTGCTGATGCCATATAATGCCTTTTCATTTCACCCATTCAGAAATATAATATTATACAAATTTTGTTTTACATTTTGATCATGTTTTAGAAAATAGAAAACAATCATTCTTCCCCTTTGTCTTTCTTGCCAATCTTTATGTTGTCAAACTAACCTTACAACAAATTACAAAAGAAAAAATATCATTAAATGTCAGTTCTATTATGTATATCTCTAATATATCTAATGTATATCTAATAATATATATATATCTCCAATATAGGCATATGCATTTATACAATTATTTTGCTGCACAAGAAGTATCATATGAAAAAGGGAAAAAAATGAGAAAGAAAATAAAATCCAAACAACAACAAAAGAAGTGAAAATGCTACATTGTGATCCACACTCAGTTCCCATCTGGGAACTCTCTCTCTGGGTGTAGATGGTTCTCATTATCACAAGATTATTGGAATGGGCCTGAATCGTCACATTGTTGAAAAGAGCCAGATCCATGAAAAATGATTATCATATAATCTTGTCATTGCCATGTATAATGAAACCCTGTTTTTGCTTATTTCACTTAGCATCACTTCATGGAAGTTTCTCCAGGCATCTCTGAAATCATCCTGCTTATCATTTCTTATAGAACAATATTCCATAGGACTCATATCCTATAATTTATTCAGCCATTTTCCACCTGATGGACATCCACTCAATTTCCAGTTTCTTGACACTACAAAAAGGGCTGCCACAAACCTTTTTTGCATATACAAATCCCTTTCCCTCCTTTAAGATCTCTTTGGCTCTATGTGCCAAAATGTTTGTGGCAGCTCTGTTTGTATTGGCTAGAAACTGGAAAATGAATGGATGCCCATCAATTGGAGAATGATTGAGTAAATTGTGGTATATGAATGTTATGGAATATTATTGTTCTGTAAGAAATGACCAGCAAGATGAATACAGAGAGGCTTGGAGAGACTTATGTGAACTGATGCTAAGTGAAAAGAGCAGAACCAGAAGATCATTATATACTTCAACAATGATACTGTATGAGGATGTATTCTGATGGAAGTGGATTTCTTCAACAGAGAAGATTTAATTCAGTTCCAATTGATCAATGATGGACAGAAGCAGCTACACCCAAAGAAAGAACACTGGGAAATGAATGTAAACTGTTTGCATTTTTGTTTTTCTTCCCGGGTTATTTTTACCTTCTGAATCCAATTCTTCCTGTGCAACAAGAGAACTGTTCGATTCTGCCCACATATATTGTATCTGGGATATATTGTGACATATTTAACATGATTAGGACTGCTTGTCATCTGGGGGAGGGGGTGGAGGGAGGGAGGGAAGGGAAAAGTCTGAACAGAAGTGAGTGCAAGGGATAATGTTGTAAAAAAAAATTACTTAGGCATGGGTTCTGGAAATAAAAAGTTATAATTATCAAAAAAAATTAGAATTGGCCAAATTAAAAAAAAAAGATCTCTTTGTGATATAAGGCTAATAGAAACACTGCTTCATCAAAGGGTATATACAGTTTCATAACCTTTTGAGCATAGTTCCAAAGTGTTTTCCAGAATGACTGGATCCATTCACAATTCCACAAGAATGTCCTAGTTTTCCCACATTCCCTCCAACATCCGTTATCTTTTTTCCTGTCATCTTAGCCAATCTGAGAGATATGTAATATTACCTCCAGAGTTGTCTTAACTTGCATTTCTCTTATCAATAGTGATTTAGAATGCCTTTTCATATGACTAGAAATGGCTTCAATTTCTTCTTCTAAAAAGTGTCTGTTTATATGCATTGACCATTTATCAATTGGAGAATGGCTTGAATTCTTGTAAATTTGAGTCAATTCTATATATATTTTAGAAAGGAGGCCTTTATCAGAACCCTTAAATGTAAAAATGTTTTCACAATTTATTCTTTCTCTTTTAATCTTGTCTGCATTCATTTGGTTTGTACAATCTTTTTAACTTAATGTAATCAAAATTATCTATTTGCTGTTCAATAATGAGTTCCAATTCTTCTTTGGAAATTCCTTCCTTCTCCACAGATCTGAGAGGTAATACACTCTTCTAATTTGCTTATAATATCACTCTTTATGTTTAAATCATGAACTCATTTAGATGTTGTCTTGGTATATAGTATTAGGTGTGAGTCAATACCTAGTTTCTGCCACACTAGTTTCCAATTTTCTCGGTAGTTTTTGTCAAATAGTGAGTTCTTATCCCCAAAACTGTGGTCTTTAGGCTTGTCAAACACTAGATTGCTATAGTTATTGACAATTTTGTCCTGTGAACCTAATCTATTCTACTGATTAACTACTCTGTTTCTTAGCCAGTACCAGATGGTTTTGATAACCACTGCTTTAGTATATAGTTTTAGGTCTGGCACAGCTAGGCCACCTCCATTGGTATTTTTTAAAAATTAATTCTCTTTAAATTCTTGACCTTTTGTTCTTCCAGATGAACTTTGTTATTATTTTTTTTTCTAAATCTTTAAAATATTTTTTGGGAGTTTGATTGTTATGGCACTAAATAATTTAGAATTAATTTAGGTAGTATTGTCATTTTTGTTATATTTTTTCAGCCTATCAATGAGCACTTAATATTTTTCTAACTGATTAGATATGAATTTATTTCAGCGCAAAGGACTTCCTTCTTTAGTGGAAATATAAACTGATGTAGAGAAAGGTTGAAGAACCTTACACTCACAGAACTAGGAAAAAATCTAACGGGGATTTCCTTGTGTGTGTTTTGGACTCTAACATTAACACTTAACTACTATGCCACAATGAATTTTTTTTAATCATATTTATTCTATAAGTCCAGCATGTTCCTTATGGCATGAGGTTGATTACATTTGGATGGAATTTAATGGAAACAGGAAATGTTGATGATAGTTACATTTCTATTATTTTCATGCTATAAAGAGAAGACCAGTCTTCCACCATTACATTTCCCCTTCATACATGCATTCATACCTCTTCCTCAATCTTTTAGATGTATGATCTTTCCTAGGAGATAGACTACTATACATTTTTAGGATTAAGAAAGGGAACTTTGAGATTCTAAAAGTATATTACAAAGCTGAAATATCATGTTATATGTCCTGTACTATAGCAACTAAGTAAGATGGTTAAAAATGACAATAGAATTGCCCTTCAAAAGATTTTTTTATGTCATGTAACAAAACAGAAAAAAATGCTGAACCAAGAACCCATTTCAGTGAGGTGTCAGATGATTAAAACATTATAAATTCATTGTCATGAACTTTTTAAAAACAAACTCATGCCTAAAAATATGTATATTTAAAATTGGTTAAATAGTCTCAAAATGAACTCTTGGTCTTTGGGGTATTTATAGAAGCAAGATTGGCTTTAATAATCTCATTTTGTAGTCAAAAATATATTTTTACATAATAGTTTCCAGTAAGTATGTGAAATTCCTGTGCTTCTGCTTATCACTTTGGTGAAATATGCTGCTTTTATCATCCAGATAAATTTCTTAGGATGATTCCCTGTCAGAGTGACAAAAATGTTCTTGACTAAATTTAACAAAGCTCAGAAAAACCTTGCTTGGTAGGCTGTGATGCAAAAACATCATTGGAGGATAAACACAAAGGGAGTTAGAGATCTTAGTCTGCATACCTGAAATCACTAAAGAGAAAGAACAGCAGAAGTTCTGAGTGACAGCAAGGTAATTAATTGGTCTTATAGTAATTTGGGAAAGTAGCAATAGAAATATACTGCTACACTTTCAAAAGCAGTGATATCAGCAAAGTCTTAGAGGGGGGAAAAGCATAAAACCAAAGAAGAAAGCCTAGAGAAATCAGAATTATTAACTTTTTAGGGGAATTGTTAAAGCTAACCGAAATTGTTTATTTTGAATATTCTAATTGGTAAATATCTTTTAAGGCATGAGTATGTGTATATACATGTGCACATGCGTGTATCATATATGTTTGCTTGCCCATAAAATATGCACAAGCATGTGTGCCTGTATATGTATAAAATATAGAGACAGGCATTTTAATATGTAATGCAGTGTTATATATGTAGATATATATGTATATGAATACAATCATGCACATATGAATGCCCATAGATACAAATGAATGTGCATGTATACACATATATTGTATATTTATGTATACATACACATGTGTGGTTATAAGTTTTCTTTATTGAAAGTGTTAGTAATACACTCTTGACACTGAAAATTAGATATGGAGGAAAATTTATTAAAGAATCTTAAGGAATCATCATAACATTTCTGGCCAGAAGTAGTGCCCCAATCCTCTTTGGGAAGAGGGAGCACTGAGCACAGAAGTGGGAGAAAATTTATGCTTGCTACTGTAGCACAGCCCCTCCCTTCAGAGAATGAATTGGTCCATTTCTTCTGGGTTACAATCTTTCTGATATGCCCACTATGTTTCCCTTTAATATGTATAAAACGCGTTCCCCCTCCTCATCATACATTCTCTGTTCAAAAAATGGCAGAAAATTCCTAGAGGGTATGTTATTTAATATTCAATTAGCCTATTAAGCAGGTGTAGTAATGATTTGGTCAAGTCCTGTCCTCCCCTCACATTCTGAAAACCTCTTGGTCAGTGGTACCCACTATCCCACACTATCTCAAAGTTTGTAACACTGGAAACACTTTTCAGCATTTCTCTAAAAAGCATGACTGTTCCTAAGCCAAATCTTTTGCCAATTAAGACAAGTATTCTAAACAAAAAACTTTCATTGTTTCTAGAACTTAAGTTTCTAGAATTTAATTCTATATCAATATTGTCTACAGGAAGGACTAGATTACTTCCATCACAGGAATTTCTAAGCATCTTGAATATTGTGACTATATATTTAAAAGGGATGGAAACCATTAGTACAAGCCTAGTTCTGTTCTGCATGGTGATTCAAACTGAGTTTGACCTCCTGACAGTATTTTGAACTAAAGAGGATGCACTTATATGCTTTACTATACCCTTCTTTCAGAATCTAGACCAGTGCCCCAGAAGATATGGTATAATAGAAAACTATGTGGTGTAATTTATATGGTCTGATCTGATGTCTATGCATCTATCCGTCCTTTCAGGTTACTTTTCACCCCACATAATCCTATAACTAATATTTTTTCTCTAATGTAACTGGTATTTCTATAAGCAGATTCATTTGTAGAATGTTTTGGTTCTAGATCAGGTTTACCCAACTGTAACTCTGAAGTTAACTTTGCATAGGTTGCCCACAGTGCCTGGTTCATAGTAAATGCCTAACAACTGCTTACTAATTGAATACTCTGTTATACTTTCTGTATTGTAAGTATATCACAATATGAGAAAAAAAGAACTTATTAGCTAGAAGGGGAAATTCTGTGACCAACTAAGAATTTGGGGTAGTTTCCACATAAAGTAAATTTACCTCTAAACATAAATATGAAGGAGCAGAGGAAAGAACAATATTATAATAGGTTGAAAGTATTAGGGAATGAGTTTATATCTGGTGCTTGGATAGATGGTGAGTAACCATAAAATTCTGTGAATCTGATACCATCCCAAAGAGATTAAGACTAGGTGAAATGATAGAAATGATCTGAAATATAAGCAGATATCCTGTTCTTTCTTTTGCCAGTTAAAACATGAACAAATAACACTATATTTATAAGATCTTGGGTGAGCCTGATTTTTCTTTGTCCTCTCCTCCTGGAAAATTACAAGTTTGATTAGGATAAAGACTATCTCATGGGCACTTTGAAATATTTATTGATTCTTTATCTAATACAGTGCGAATTAATTGATCAGAGTTTTTCCAGCACAAGAAAATATGACTGACTTTTGAATAAATAAGAGAGTAGACAGTTAGATCAAAGACAAAGAATATTTGCCTATGGATGATAGATATAACATGACGATACTGAGAAGTCAGGGAAAAGATTGAACCTAAGCTCCTTGGTTGGAGGAAGAAACAGAGGAAGGCATGAGATGGGAAAGGATGGTGAAATGAAAAAGAAAGCCATGAAAGGTGAAGAGGTATCAAAGACAAAAGTTATTCCTCACAATATTACAATACTATCTTGGGAATTTAATATTGCTTGGTTCTGATTACATCTTACTTCAACCAAGAATCTCATAAATGTTAACATTAGTCACAAAAAGGACCAACAAAAGTATATATCCTCCTATTGGAATAACAAACAAATTTTATTCTATTAAAGGAGCTGTGTGGAGTTTCATAATTAGTTATTAAAATCTGCCTAAGAATTCTACCACATTTGCAAGGATGTTCCTAGGATTTTAAGACTCCAAAACTGTGCTGAGAACCACTGAAACAATTTGAAATAGATTCCCTTGACATTATTTAAAGAACAAACAAGAATGTGCAGTGATATGATGATAAATGTTTAACAATCAGCTCTCTGGGGGTCTGGATGAAGAATGCCCAACATATTCTTCATCACTTATATCTTAGACAATGAGCAAAATAATAAATCAGTGCTTGATTTGTAGAAGTTCCTAATTCCTAATGTGTAAGTGATCAAACTAAAAATTTTACAATCGGTTTTTTTAATCATTTGGAAGTGACTCCAGCACAGGACTAGGATAGTCTCACTTTGAAATTCAATCATAAATAAAAGTTCTAAAAATTTGTGCAATAAAAATAAATAAAATGAATCATAAATAAAAATGAAATTAAAATAAATGATCCAATAAGAAAAAAAATATTTCATAGAGTATTTTCTACCTTAAAAGGTTATCTTTCCCTGAGAATCACTTCTTAAAACTCTATAAGCTCCCTTTCCTTTTTTTATGACATAAATCTGATAAAAGTTAAAGGAGCCTTTGTACTTTAACAGTCAGAAAATTTCTCTATCCAATTAAGCCTCCCTTATCTTAATTAGCCTAATTTATATCTTCTTTCTATCCTAATCAACCCTGGTCTAGAAATAGCAATTCCCTCTCTCCCATATTTCTGTCATTTTTTTTCACAGCCTCTTTACAGCTGCCAATCCACAGCAAGATTTAAAACTTCATTAGTTCTATACTAATTCACTGCCTTGAAGGGTCATACATTCTTCTTTACATACCTTACTCAATTTGATACAAGGCACACTTATTCCAGATAGATCAAACATCCTCCACTGCCTAACATCACTCCTGACAAACATGGCTTCATGATACATCATAACTAACCCACTACGTGATGCCCTTCAAAATGACAGAAGAATCTCTGAGGAACACATTAGATTCTCTTTTCAATCTCGTGTTTGTCATAAAAGGCCTATGTCCTTTTCTTCTACAATCCTGGAATATAGCATCAGCAGAGCTTGAGAAGACATGCTGAGTATATCACTTAGGAAAACCAGGAGCTTATGAGGAGGTAAGAATGTGGGAGATGAGAAGGTGTGGTCATTGGAGAAGACTGTATGAATACAACATTGTCTGCTAAAATTTTTAAGCAGTCACAATGTGCAAATTTGGTATCTGATTGATATAAGCAGCAAATTAATATGCTGTCAAATAATTTTGTAGGGGGGGTTTTTTTTCAGAGAGAAGGAAGGAGGATAATATCCAGTTGACTAAAAAGTGTAAGGAATACAAGCATACAGCTATATATGTTTACTAAAAAAGAAAATTAAAAACTTTGATTTAGAAGTGAAAAACTCAGCCTGAAAGTCTCTCCTTCAAAAAACTGTGCCATAAAAATGTAAAGAACATCAATAACTCCCTGATAGATGTACCATAAGTATAATATACATTGATACTGATGAAAATATAAAACATGGAGATATATTCTCAATAAGAGTTGTTTCTGTCATAGATGTTGTCCTGCACAGTGCTCACGATGAAAGAGGAATTCCTCTGATATTTTCTTTTCTTAGTGATAAAATGCTTATTGTACATAAAAGTTTATTCATTTCCATTCCCTTCTAACCTCAAACCCCTAAGTTCCAATTAAATGTCTCTCCTTTCCTTCCACTGTATCCTCTGGAATGTTTGAAGGGAAACTTTTTAAAAATAAGTTTGTACTATTATATGCATATGTATCATAGCTTGTAATAAATGAAAATTTGCTTGACTTAGAGTAATAAGAGACCTGCCCACAAATCATGCTTCTGTCATTTATTGTGTGAGAATTTAATCATTCTGAATCTCTATTTCCTATTCTAAGGGCATGTTACAAGTAATAACGGGGTCAAAGGTCATAACCAAGTATTAGCAACTAGAAGCTGAATCAGTATTCAAACCTATCTATTCATTCAAAATGTACTTTTTCCACTATAAATATTGCTTTCATTGTTAATGAAAAATAAGAATATATGCCCTCCTTTCTGTGAAGATAGCTGACATTTAATTAGATGCATCTTTACCAGTAATATGCTAGCAAATATTTAACTATGGGTTTGGCTTTGAGGGTAGGAGGAGAAGAAATATTCAAATGACATACTTTAAAAAAAAATCTCTATTAATAACAGTTTCATAATTACTTTACTAAATCTAACCAACCAACAAAGCAACACATCAAGCCCTATTTTGTAGCATTTATAAACTTATGAGGTGTAAATGCTTATACCGAAAATTTAACTATCATCTTCCAGGAACCAGATCAAATTGCTTCCAGCACACCCCTATGGCTTTATTATTGTTCACTTAGTCTTTTCTTAGGAAATGGGGAATTAAAGAAAATAGAAAGTGAATGAGTTTGAATTAAATCTATTAATGATACTTCTGTGATCTTGATCAGATTCCTTAACCTCTGTGACTCAGTTTCTTCACTTGTAAAATGAAAAGAATTAACTAGATGGGTTCTCAGATATATTCATGTTCTAGACTGTTATACGCTGCTTATAACTAATACAGTGATCTTCAAAATATAATCTCAGGGAAAAGGTTTTAGGAGAGTCTCTTAATCACTGGTGTCAAACTCAATGAGAAATGGCTCATTACTGACCAAGAAAACTACAAATTAACAGTATCTATGTTGTATTTCATTTTTATTTATTTTGTTAAATATCCCAAAATAAATTATAATCTGGTCCCTTTGTGGAGCACCTGGAAACTGCATGAGTCTGACATCTCCAATATGGGTTATCTCTAACTTATCTGCACTCTCTTCTCTTTAGCAATAACTATTTGCTACACTTCAAATGGCAGTGTAGTGTAGTTTAAAACAAAAATAGACTTGGCAATAAGAGACATGGGTCAAACTTTCTGTTCTAATCCAAACCAGTTGTACATCCATGAAAAATTCACTCCACTTCTCTGATCCTCATGTCTTCCTCTTTTGTAGATATCATATATAGATCTAGTTATTTTCATATTATCTCCCCTATTCAAATGTGAGCTCTTTCATCAAAGGGGTAAGTTTGTCACTTTCCCTTATATACTCAGACTGGCACATAAAGGCTTAATAAATGATTGTTAACTGACAAAATTCTATCAAATGAAAATCATAATACTTGGGATTATAAGAAAAGCATTTTGACAATCTTGAAGTACCTTTCTCCCTCCTTCCCTTCTTTCCTCCCTTCTTCCCTTCCTCTCTTCCTCCCTTCCTCTCTTCCTCCCTTCCTCTCTTCCTCTCTTTCTCCTTTCTTCCTTTCCTCCCTTCTTCCCTCCCTCCTTTCCCCTCTCCCTTCCTTCCTTCCATCCTTCTGTCCTTCTTTCCTTCCTTCCTTCCTCCCTTCTTTCGTTCCTTCCTCTCTTCTTTTGGTAGAAGACATGAAGTTACATGGGAAAAATAAATGACAGAATCAAGATGAAAGGAAACAATATAAAAACTCCATTTGTTTTTGAACAATCAACTTTGTCCTTGCAAGATGGAGAAAGTTCAGATTATAATTTGTATTAAAAAAAAGTCTTAGAGATTTTAATTTTTAAAACTTTTAAGAGATGATAGGCTAAAATTAACATAAGGCCCCAAACAAAAAGATTATTATTCTACAGAACTCCACCATAATCAAACTATAACTATATTTTAAACTCAATTTTGGGCAGCTACATTTTAGTAAGGACACTCATATGCCAAAAAGCAACCAGGATGACATAGGAATGTGAAAATGATGCTCTTTGAAGATCCTATGAAGCAAGAGGGAATATTTAATTGGGAGAATAGAAGATTAGGGGGAACATGGTTTAATATTACTTATTTGATCATAGTAAACAAAAACAAGCATTCTGTGGAGGTTCAAGAGACACTGATTTTTACTTGATATAATATATACTGTGTTCTCCAACAGTCAAACAGGTTATCTCAGAAAATAGTGAGTTTGTCAGTAGAAGTACACACACATACACTCATTCACATATGTGTGTATAAGAGAGACAGAAATGGGAATAGAGAATTTGTAGAAATAGATCTATCTATATAATTCAGGGATCATACCTTAATTATCTTTGGATCTAATCTAACCCAATGGTAATTTGTACATAATAGTTGTTTCACAAATATTTGTTGAATAATTGAATGTCTTCTTAATGATAAGAGGTAATGATTGTTTTTCTGGTACTGTAGTTCAACATACCCAGTATCAACATAACTATTCATATTCAAAAGGTCTGGAGCAATTGGTAGGAGATGGAATGTGGGAACCAGCAAACTGTGTGCCTGTTCTCTCTCTCTGCTATTCCCATCCATGATTTTTTTTTTAATATACAAATGTGTTTGTGTTACTAAAATGAGTAGCAGGAGAAGTCAAATTTGAAAACAGTAGAGATGGAACCACCCCAGTGCTGAGAGGGTGGGTGAATATTGAAATTTATGGGCTGATTATTGAATACAAGCATGATTTAATAACTGAAGTGAATTTAAATATAAGTTCAAAATAATTTATTTCAGAATTATGAATGGTTAATGAAACATTGTTGAATTTATGTTGCAGAAATTACAAGTGTTACATATTCACTCAGTAATAGGAGTATGCGGTTATTCAAATGTATCATTTCTAAGATAAAATACACAGCCTTACCCTTAAAGCCCTTCAGAGACTGATTATAGCCTATCTTTACATCTTATTTCATATAACTTATCCCATAGTCTCTGTCTTTGGTAAACTGGCTTACTTGGTATTCTGTTGTGTTCATTACTTGAGGGCAGAGATCATGTATTTCCGTTTTTTTAAATTTCCAGCTCTTAGCAAAATACTTGCATTTATTAAATGCTTAATAGATGTTTATTAACTTGATTTGAGGGAAGTATTTTCCTGTGCTATGCCTCCCTAGGGATTTCCCTCCATCATGTACTTGATCCTCCCCCTGACTACAAGAATACCTAACTTTCTTCAAGGTCCAGACCAGAGGCTACTTCCTAAAAGATCTTTCCTCCTTGTTAGCACCTTCTTACTCATTAATTCTTATTTACCTTCTCCTCCTTTTCATTCTCTTTTTCCTCCTCCTCCACCTCCTTCTTGTTCTCTTCTTCTTTCCTTTCCTTCTATTTCTTCTTCCATTAGTAGAATGTAAACTCTTTGAGGGAAGGGACTGTTTTCCATTTCCTGTCCATTTATCTCTAGCATCTTGCATTTAGTAGAAACTTTAATAAATTCTTGATGAAAACTTGAATTTGAAAGGCTACAAAATAAATAAATTTGATTTTCTTCTTTTTATATAATAACCTTTTTAAAATTATATTTTATTTTTAGTACCAGGTGATCAGAGCTTTCTTTTCTTCCTTTTCCAAATAGTACCTTCCCCCTCAATATACTAAAATACAGTTGCTACTCTTAGTCAGTTGAAATATAGGATCAGATTCACAAGAAATTCATGTATAATATGGTAGTCTTGTGTATTTTATTCTAGAGTCAGAGTTTCTTGCAAAAAACTGGGAGAACAGATAGTCATCTCCATTCCTTCTTTCCTTTTCTCCTTCCCTCCTCTTTCCCTGTCATTTTATGAAAACAATAAAGATATTTTAAATATAAGAACAAAATTTCCCCCCCTATATAGCAAACATTCAACCTGACCCTCATCAACTGGTTTTATGGAAAAGCTTTTAAAATGATCAAGACATAAAGAGACAGGATATTAAGATATCCCTAAAGTTGATGATGATTTATTCTCATAACATCTTTCTGTCCAAGAGTTCAAAATATTTAATACCTACATATCTTATTAATTTTGATTTCCCCATGCTTCCCCCTTCCAAACTCTGGCAAAATATTGAGGAAATTGAGGTGAAGAGGAGCTAAAAGTCAGATATATTATTGGAAGAAAAAAATGAGATTACATATTTACAATGCTTTGCAAACCTTAACCCACAATGTAAATGCTAATTATTATTTCTATTATAATCATAATTATTATAGGAAAACCAGATTACTAATTTTGTGATTACACTGTGCTAGTATAATTTGGAAGTAATTAAAAAATAAAAGACTTGGTAAAAAGGTAGATTGTGGGAATAATATCAATAACCAAACTGAGAATTGTGAAGAATTTCATAATAGAGTTTATAGACTCCTTCTTTATGCTCTTCCAAGGCTACTTACATTAAGCTTTATTTATATTGCAGTGACACTGAAATGTTGACCTTAACTAAAACTATCAGATAGAACTACTTGAGAATTCAATATGATTCTCTTCTGTTTCAGCATTCTATTCCAAAATTCTGTAATGTATGTTAGAGTCCAGAGATATGACATTAAATTTTTGATTTATCATGTTAGAGAATGTATCCAGTATTAGCAACAGCAGGCAGATGTTACTGCAATCCTTTGATTTTTGTCAAGTGGAATGTTTTCCTTTTTTGATAGAAAAGGGCAAACTATCAAATTGAAATCTAAGAATATTACAAATTCTTCTATTTTAGAAATAAAAAAATCTGCTAATGAACTGGGAAAGGTAGTTTTTGTTTAGTCTAGACTTCCGATTTTTTTTTTTGATATAAGAAATTTTTGACAATACGGAATTGCAACTTATAGTAACTTACAGTTGCCTAGGAGCAGTGAAAGGTTAAATATATTTCTTGGGTACAAAGGAAGGATATGCAAGACATGGGATTAGACTTTAGATCTTCATGACTTAGAGAAAAACTGTATCCATTTTATCAGTCAATAAGCATTCTGTTAAGTGCTTATTCTGTGCCAATTCCTGTGTTATGAACTAAGGATAAAAGGAAAGACAAAAAATAGTCACGGATATAAAATTTCTTATGAAAAAGAAATCATGGGTAAATAAGGTATATACACACATATATATGCATATGCATATATACATGTATATATATACACATAGATAGATATACAGTTTATATGAAAAGTGATCATACAGCAGAAGAGGCAATCTGGAACCACCAAAAATGTCTTCTATAGAAGGTGAAGTTCAAAATAATGATAAATATAAGAAGAGATGAGGAAAAACTGGGACACTGATAAATACATTGTTGGTGGAATTATGAACTGATCTAATTATTCTGGAGAACAATTTAGAACTATGCCCAAAAGATTATCAATCTGTGTATACCCTGGCAGTGTCTCTACTGGGCCTGTATCCCAAAGAGATCAGAAAAAAGAAAAAAGGACATACATGTGAAAAAATGTTTGTGGCAGCCTTTTTGTGTAGTGGCTAGGTCCTGGTAACCAAGTAAATGCTCATCAGTTGGAGAATGAATAAGTTATAGTTTATGGATATTAAGGAATAATATTGTGCTATAAGAAATGATCAGAAGGATGATTTCAGAAAGGCCTGGAAAGACTTACATGAACTGATGCTAAATGAAGTGAGTAGAACTAAGAGAACATTGGACATAGAAACAATAAATTATACCATGATCAATTCTAACAGACATGGCTCTTTTCAACATCAAGGTGATTCGAGGCAGTTTAATACAGTTGTGATAGAGAAAGCCATCTGGTTCCAGAAAAAAAGGACTGCAAGGATTGGATGTGTATCACAACATAGCATTTTCACTATTTTTGTTGTTTTCCTGCTTTTTATTTCTTTCTAATTTTTCCCTTTTTGATCTGATTTTTCTTGTAGAGCATGTGGAAATATATATATATATATTTATATTTATTATATATTAAATTATATATATATATATTAAATATATATATATTTATTTGTTAAATATGTGTAATTCTGATATATATATATATATATATATATATATCAGAATTACACATATTTAACAAATAAATGTTCTGTCTAAGGTAGGGGGGAGAGGAAGGAAGGGAGAAAAATTTGGAACACACCACTTCTTGGTCTTTCTTCTACTACCCCTAACTCCAGTTAGAATACAAGGTATTTAAATGCAAGAACTGTTACCATTATATTTGCCACATAGTAAATGATAGTAAATGATTAATAAATATTTTTTCATTCATTTGTCTAGCTATAGTATACTACACATGGTCAATCAGCAATATGTATTTCTTCAAATTTTAAAGCTTCTGCAATATTGAGAAATTTTCCCTATAATAAAATAGTCCAACTTCTTAATAACTATACTGTAGTTATTTTAAAGTACTTCTTATGTTTCCCAGCAGGCTGTTCTTCTTAAAGTAATGTGTAAAATATGTTTAATCATTATTGCTTCATTGAATTAGAAATGGAACACTGATTTTTAATTATTTTTATGAGAAATAGGAAAAATAATAAAACATTGGTTTATAATATACTGTGATTGAAGAGATAATGAAAGAAAATTAGATTTTTGTTTTAAGTATGTCCAATTCTCATGGTCCATACGAATTACATTTTGTTGCACTAAAAAACTTGTAAGTGAGATAGCTGAATCTTTGTGGAAGGTTAGAATGGGGAAAAGAGCTGGATGATTAGCAAGAGATAAAAGTCAGAATCAGCAGATTTCAGGAACTATGAAATTTTAGGGCAATATTTCAATGAACACTGTTGGAAATTGTTGATTGAGTTTCATCCTTATTACTACATCTCCCATAGGACTGATTTTATTCCATCCATGCAGTTTAAGATAGTCAAAATATTGTCTATATTCCTATATACATTCTTCCCACAGGGCCTATCCAGTAAGTCTGGGATTTTTCTTAAGCTTCTTTTGACTCCTTGAAACTAAGGAGGCAAATCTTGTTCTCTTAATTCAAGTTTAACATTCTTTTACATTAGTTAGTTTCTCAGTCATTCATCAATGATGAAAGCATTAAAAAAAGTTAAAAGAAAAAAAGATAGTCCCTACCCTCTAGGGAACTTGGAGGAGACAACATGTAAATAAATAGATACATACAAGATATATATAAAGTGATTGAAAAGTAATCTCAGAGAGAAGGCATAGGTGGAAAGAGGAAATGGAGACTGGCTTAAGGAATGTCTTCCTATAGAAGGGATGTTATTTCAGTCTTGAAAGAAAAGTTAAGCCAAGAGGCAGAGGTTTATTGTCTCTCAAAGCAACTTGTTTCTAGAGAAATTTAGTTCAGTAAAATCTTAACAAAAAGCAGTATGGTGTCTTCATTAAATGATCCATCTTTGAATTAACTATATCTATATTCAAGTCTTTCCTCTCATAATCAGCAAGGCTTTATTAAGTTCTTACCATAAGCCAAGCAAAATGCTAAGTTTGAGGAATATAAAGAAAGGTCCAAAAACAAAAACAAAATGGTTCCTATGTCAAAAGTAACTTACTTGCTTCGGGTAACTTATAAGACTCTTTACAAATGAGTTCTTGATCTGCATAGAGAGTGGGAATTTCTGCATCAGGACTTTCAAATACAGATAAAACCCCAAATTCAACCTTCCTTTTCCCCTTTCACACACACACACACACACACACACACACACACACACAAAACTCATATTTACAAAATGAAAAAGGATGAGATAGAGATTTCATAGTTCCCACTTGAGTTATATATATCTAACAAGCTCCAGTGCCCAAAGGCTACAGGTTGTGCAAAAGTTTAAGATTCTAGCCCATGAAAGAAGTGCTGCATAATTCTTCTCATTTTATGTTCCCTCCATTCTACTCACAGACTTTTAGTTTGAAGAGTTTTTAGCTCACATTAGTGCTTAGTCCTTTCTTATTAACATAATTGCCATACTCCTTTTTCCACCCAGCCCAGACACTCATGATTCCATCTGTTGTGACAGAAAAGGAAAAAAAAAAAAAAAAAAAGGTGACTGAAACCTCTATGTGCTTTCCAAAGGAGACTAATGTAGGTAAAATATCTTCACCTCTTCTCTAGCAAACCTGATGTTCCTTTCTTCCAGCTTTTAAGAAATGGCTTTTTCTTGAGTTTCCTTGTATGTACATCTGTATCCCTTAATATTTGCCAGCCCCTGCCTAATATAAGTGGTAAGTGAAAAATGAGTAGATGAAGTGAAAAGATTTTATTTCACTCTCTTTCAGTGCACTTTATTCCCCATTGTATTTCTCTTTGAAATTCTCTGGGGGCTCTCTTTTTTGTTCTTTGTCTGAGCTTATAACTCACTATCTCTCTACTTCTGAGCTGAGATACTTGCTTTGCAATTCTTCTATATTTCTACTGCTTTCTAATCACAACAATAGATTTAACAGCTGGGCTCTATAGTCAGCCCCATCAGATTTGGGCCTTCCCAAGAGGGGAGATCAATATAGTCTCAGAGGAGATCTGTTGAACCATTGTTTAGTCTACTTTTCCAGTTCAGTTCCATCTGAAAATTTATTTTGGTTTCAGTCTGAATTTCATCGGTATTCCTTTATGCAGCTGGAATGAAGTAAGATTAACTAATTCACCTGGTGGTCATTACATACAGTTAGCAAACAATCTGCCACCATAGAATTTGATCCATATTACAGTTAAAGAGACAAATGTAGGTTGTATTTACACCGTACCAAAACAGAGAGATAAAAGTTGGTGTGTTTTTTTTTTTTAATCAGTCAATTTATTCAGCCATCTGAGTATTCTGCAAACAAGGATGTGATTTTGTTGTTGTTGTTGGGGGCTGTGTAAGACATGGTAGAGAAGACTATTTCTTTATAGTACTAATACTAAGTCTATTTCTTAATGTTTATGTGCTTAGTGGAGTGTAGAATGGGATTCTAAGACACTGCTACTTATTTTTTCATGTAACAGCATAATATAGTTCAAAATGAAATGGCATTTGTCAATAAAAATAATAAATCAATGAAACTAAACAGGGAGAAATTGTTGAAAGTAAGTACAACCAGTATGTAATCCATGTTATGTGTATCTCTGTGTTTTTCTGCTATTAGTAATGGCTTATAGGGCAATAGAAAACACTAAAAAAATTTAAAGGTGTATCAATTTGGACCTGATTTTTTCCTATTGAAAGACATGTTCTCAGGTTAGTAGAAACTCATTGTTTTAAGGCACACACTGACCTCTCAGCAGCAATTTGTCCTTGTGAACACAAGCCTGATCATTGAAATTCTGTTCTAGTTGAGCTTCCAGCAGTGTTGCTAAGTCCCTTGTAGCTTAAGAAGAATTTCATCAACCAGATTCTCTCACTGATTTCCTAGTCTTTGATGTTGGCCCAGGGTTATTTTCAAGATCCCTCCCCTGAGCCATGTTATAACTATTGGTCTTTAAAGGGCTTCAGCTCTTATTACAGTCATGAAATTTAGTTTTCACCTTTCAACCAAAGGTAGGAAGATAGTATTTGTATCTAGAATGGGCAATCTTCCTTGGGCATAAGGGAATTTACATATACTCCATAGTACTGGGGAGCATACCATTGAAATGCACAATGCTTTTTGACCCCATTTATTGTGAAATATCCCTCCAAAAGGAAGATGAAGATAAATTAGCAATTGATTTTCTCATTTCAAGCCATTCTAATATGTGCTTCTTTGGGAAAAATATGGGGCACAGGGGTGAAAATAAGAAAGGAGAAAAGAAAGGGAAAACAGAAAAAGGACTGGAAGTTTTGGGTAGTCAGAAGACCATAAAGATGAGAGCATGAGTAGAGAAATCATAAAAAAATTAGATGAGGGAAGAGAAGAATGAGGAGTAGATGGCCTTTTTACATGTTTTACTTCTTTCCTGGAATGTTCTCCCTACTCATTATTATCTCACATGTTACATAATTACATCAAAATACATCTCAGGTATCAATACCATATCAGTTTTTTTTTCCTTATTCCCCGACCAAATTGTTAGCTTTTTGCCCACTAAGGATACAAATCTCTGTCTTTTTCACAGCAGACTGTGAACTCCTTAAGAACAGGGTCTGTTTTGTCTCTGTGTATCCTAAACATATAGAGCTTTTCCCAAAATTGAGTAAGTTCTCAGTAAGTGCTTATTGAATACAACGCATTAATTATTAATTTATAGATTCATAGATTGATTAATCCTAAATTGTAATGAATTTTGATTCATTTAGGATGATGCTATACTTTAAACAAAGCATTTAGATTATGTTGTCATACATAGGGCATGCAATTTCCATTTTAATTCTGTAAAGGATATTCTCTGTTGCAGAGGAAAATATTTGCTGAAGAATATATATCCTTATATTATTTATTGCTTGATATTGATAGACAAAGAATTGTTGAATAAATGTACTTTCATAATTGCATTTATCACATATTTTTGCCTGATCTAAACATATACAATGAAGACATCTTATTGAAAGGACTCATCAGTACATATGCCTTGGGCAGATATAATAGAAAGATAGTAAACTATACACAAATTGGAAAGCAGAAGTTGGTTTGTATTAGAAAAATTTTGCAAGACTTTCTATTTTCCCAATGCATATATGCACATACACATATGTATTGAAAAATTATAATCTTCTTTCAATGGCTGTTTGAAAAGCAGTCTCAAAATAATAAGTGGTACCAACTATCCAAAGTTTATTAAGCATAATGAGCCTCAGCATATTACCAATAATAGTTATATGGCATAAAATATATTATTCAGGAAATATGTTCAGAAATAGATGGATAAGTCAAGAAACATGATAAATTAACAGCCCAAATTTGATGGTATATTAAATGATTTAGAGGAGGAAGGCCCAAAACATAATGGGTAGATCTTGATCATAAAATTGGTGGAATGAGAATTCATTGATATGTTTCAGTTTGAATTAACAAATCTGTGATAGAATTGAACATAAATTGATACGTTGACAAATAAGTGAAATGCAATCAAACTACAGATTTTCACACAAATTAATCTGATCCTGATCTATTAATAAAAATATAATTATATTATTGAGTTGAAACATTGTCTTCCCCATTTAAGTATCCATTTCTTTGTATTCATAATAATAGAAAGCAAATGTTTTATACCTACTGAAATAATCAATGAGTAGATGCCATCTTGAGAGAAACTTATATAAATGTCCCTAATTCTGGATACATAGATACTGGTTTCAGTTCTGGGGAAACTTGACCACAAAAGGGGGGTGATCAAGCTATTATATCACTCTATTTTATTGCCCCCCCATGAATTTACTCCCTAGAAAAACATCCAATAGTCTTAGTTATCTCTTATATTGAGAACTTTTATAGAAGTGAGTTATCTGAGTAACTTCTAGAAAGATACTCAAAGTATAAAATGTAGATCATTTCATATAGCTCTTTTATCCTTTCATCTGCAAAATTCCCTTATACATTGTGCCTTTCTTCTCTAGGAAGTTATTGTTTGTTTCTGGCCAGATAAGTGCTGATCTCTTGAAATTATGAGTTTACCAATAGGGATAAAAAAGGATCTTTCAAAAACATTGTTCTATGATGAGAGGTCTTGAGGTCCAGTAGCAAACTCCTTTGGACAAGAATATGTTCATGTTGCCTTATGCATGTATCTGTCAGAGCCATTGTAGAAAAGAAAAGAAAATGCCTCTCCTATCTTTCTGTAAGCCCAAGGTGGAACTAGCATTACCTAAATTTAAACAAAAAGGATATTTTGAAAAAAAAAGACGCTATTTTTTCTTAATCCCTATAGTCAATAGAATAACAACTGATTTTAGTTCCATGCGCAAGCATCTTTGCCATAGTCCCTAGGCATAGGAAAATACAAGGATCAACCAGTAGACACTGGTTATTCATGTTATTCATTCATTTATATTCATGTCATTAGAAAAGTGTCATTGAATATGTCCCTTCTTAAGAGATCCAAGTTATATAGAATACAAGGGAAAACAAGGAAGAAAAATGCTTTAGATTAGATACTATGAAGCCAGGGACTGTTTCTTAGTGAATGGTATTGATGATCATTTTACAAAAGATGATTTTGAGATTCAGAGATGAGTAGTGATTGCATCAAAAGCACAAAGAATACTTTGTACAATTGCAGAGAGGTGTGTGTGGAGAGAGAGATTTGAATTGAAACATTGGCTATTAAAATTTGTAACAAAGATTGTAAGGGTAGTAGTATCATGACCAAGGAAAATTTTAAATGCCTAGATAAAGCATTTATTTTTCATCATATAGTTAATGATTTTCAAGCTTCTGAAGGCTTCAGGGCCCAACGTGCTTGAATCTGATTAAACATTACAGAAACTGACTGTTTCAAAGGAAAATGCTAGATACCATCTTTTCTTCCTTTCTGAAAATTGGGACTTTTATGATTAAAATTCCTCTTACTCTTTCAAAAGGTTTCAAATGGGGCAGGAAAATTCTAAATTAGTAAGCTGAAATTTTTTGAGGTTCAGAAAGTTTATTAACTCGTATATTTATTTTAAACATTCTTTTCTTTAAGATTTTGAGTTCCACTATGCTCAAAAAGTTATCAACCTGTGTATACCCTTTGATCCAGTAGTGTTCCTACTGAGATTATATCCCAAAGAGATCTTAAAGGAGGGAAAGGAACCCACATGTGCAAAAATGTTTATGACAGCCTTCTTTGTAGTAGCTAGAAAGTGGAAACTGAATGGATGCCCATTGATTAGAAAATCACTGAATAAACTGAAATATGAATGTTATCGAATAGTATTGTAAGAAACAACCAGCAGAATGATTTCAGAGAGCCGTGAAGAGACTTTCATGAACTAATGCTAAGTGAAATGAGCAGAATCAGGAAATCAACATACACAGCAATAACAATATTAAATGATGATCAATTCTGATGGACATGGCTCTTCTCAGCAATGAGATGATTCAAACCAGTTCTAATCATTCAGTGATGAAGAGAGCCATCTACACCCACAGAGAGGACAGTGGGAATTGAACATGGTTCACAACATAGCATTCTCACTCTTTTTGTTGTTGTTTGCATTTTATTTTGCTTCTCATTTTCTTCTTTTTTTTAAATACTGATTTGATTTGATTTCTCTTCTGCAGCATGCTAATTATATAAATATGCATATATTGGATTTAATGTATATTAAATTATGTACTATTATTACTATTGTTTCTGGCTAGATAAGTGCTGATCTCTTGAAATTATGAGTTTACCAATACTATTATTACTATTATTAATTAAAAGCATATTAAATATTAATTTAAAGTATATTAATGTATATTAAATTATATTAACATATGTTTAACATATATTGGACTACTTGCCATTTAGGGGAAGAAATAGGGGAAGGGAGGAGAAATTAGAACACAAGGTTTTGCAAGAGTGAGTATTGAAGAATTACCCATGCATATGTTTTGAAAAATAAAACCTTTTAAAAAATATAAAGAAATAGATTTTGAGTTCCAAATTCTCTCTCTCTATTGAAAACCTTCACTCACTGAGAAGGCAAGCTATATGATCATATATATAAATGTGAAATCATGCAAAACTTTTACATATTGACCATATTGCAAAAAAGCACAAAAAATAAAAAAAAAAGTCTACTTTACATTCATATTTCATTAGTTTTTTTTTTTTTTTTTCCCTCTTGAGGTGCATACCATATTTTCATCATGAGCCTTTTGGAATGTCTTGAACCATTTTATTGATCAGAGTAAAAAAGTTTTTCACAGTTGGTAGTAGGTTTCTGTTTTATGGGTGAGCTCCTCCCATTCACATTCACAGTTATGATTACTAAATGTATATTCCCTTACATCCTATTTTTCTTCTGTTTATTATTCCCTTTCTCTTTCTATCCTGTCCCTCCTCAAAAGTCTATTTTGCTCCTAACTACTCTTACTTATTTTGCTTTCCCTTTTATCATTCCCTTCCATACCTCTTATCCCTTTCCTCTTCTATGTCCCTGTTGGGTAAGATAGATGCTTTGGGGGAATGGGGAAAGGAAAGGTAGAATATGGGGAATTTTCTAACATAAAAAAAAAATGATCAAAGAAGAGCTTTTACAATGGAAGGTAAAATGGGGTTATGGTTGGCAATCATTGAAATTAGTTTAAAGATACATAGGTATGTATTCAATAATATATATGCATCTATCTTACCTATTCAGGCTACTTTTTATCATGACTTTTAGGTAGTCTAATAATTTTTAAATTATTACTCTTTAAGCTATTTTCAATTAGACATTGGATATTTTATTTTTTTATTCTTTTGATTTTGCCTTATTGTTTCTTGAAGTCTCATGGAGTTATTAATTTTCACTTGCCCAATTCTAATTTTTAAGGAATCATTTTTTTTCAGTAAACTTTTGTAGCTTTTTTTTACAGCTGTTGCTATATATGCTGATTGGAAAAGTGTTGAATACTTTTCCTATTGATCTCCTAAACTGCCTTAACCTAAAAAAAAAAAAATGTCTCACTATGACCTTTTTTTCTGAATCTACTACTCCAAAATTTGATTTGAGGAGTTGTTTTCAATTTCTTCAGAGGAAAATTTTAGGAGAGATGAAATTTTGCAAGAGGTCAGTTGGGTTGCATCTTTAATCCGCCATCTTGGTTGTCTTCCATTAAGGCCTTCTTAATTCCATTACATTTACAAATTAAACCACCAACAATAGAATTTCATTTAATTATATTTTAATGATATTTGGCATCTAAAAGCAAATAAACCAACTCCTTTTTTTGGTAGTAGGGGAGAGTAGATTGCAATTCCTACTAATGCTTTTCAAAATCTATTTTCATCCTCTTAGCTAAATCAATTCAGATACTTTTAACATTTGTAATGTTCACATGATTCTTCATTTTATTCATAAGCATATTTTACAGTTACCTATTCTTTCCTGTATCCACAATTCTACTTTTCTGCTTCCAGAGGTAGGTCATTTTTGCTAACATGTAGTAGTTTTCTTGACTATTATAAATATAGTAAATGAAATACATGACTAGAGCAGGATAGAGTTCATAAATAAACAGCAATACTGGGTTGCTTTTGCTGCAACATAATAAGAAGACTGAAAGAACATTTTCTGTTAACAAGGAGAATTGTATTCCCCATAATTGAGCCCAAAGAGATGGTGCTAATTGAGTTCCTCTTGTAGCTCATACAGAGATAAGTATATTACCTCCTGAGAGATTTAGTTGAAACATGAAAGTGCCTAGAGTGTGTAACAGTTATAGTCAGATTTTGGAAACAACAAGAACTCTGCTTTGAAGAACTGACCACAGAGAAGCCTGACCTACATTTAAAGATAGATACAGCATACTACAGCCAACTGGTTATCACCCAGATATTTTCTTTAACACATCACCAAAATACAGGAAAGTATAAATGAGATATTACTGTAACTTCAATAGTGTGGACATTGAAACACAAGTATGATGATTTGGGGAGAAATAACAAACTTTAAAGTGATAACTGATGCTTCAGATATTTCATAACTGAACTATGATTTTCAGCATAATAAAGGACATTCCTTGTAAAGCAGTTAATTCCATTTTTATTCTGACTGCAGAATCCATGAGAGGAGCAATCATAAAACCATCTTCCAAAAAATATAGTTATGAGAGTATAAGCAATGTTCAACAAATTATTTTATAATTGATTGAACCAGTTCAGAAATGGAATCTTGTAAGTATACTAGGAGAAAGAATAGAAAGAAAGATTAGAAACAATTGATGTAAAATAACCAGAAAAATACTGTTATGTGAAAACAGATTTTGTTTTTGCATAGTTTAATTAGATAATTAGATTTATTTTGAGAAACTATTATTAACTGACATTACTTATACAGCTTTTGCTAATATAGTGACTACAATTCAGGAGAAAGCAGCATGGAAATGTTGATCACTTGTCTCCCTCAGTTCATACTTTCTTTTTCATAACTGAATGATTCATTGATTTTTCTCTTAAGTAAAAGCATTTTTTGAAGTACGAGAAATTTCACAAAAACCAATACAGAGTCAAAATTGTTCTCTTAAATCAATATATGATCTCTCTGATTTGGATGTTTCCTTCAGTGATATAAATTATAGCCCCCCAGTGCCTGTCTATCCTATGTTACTCTACTTCTTGCCTTCATTTAAATCCCCGTGAAAGGTCCACCAAAACTGCTGGAGGTTTTGTTAATTTGTCCCTGACACTCACTATAGATATCACTTGTCAACAATGGCTAATAACCCATGTAACAACCCAACCTTTTCATATAGCTATATACCTATCTAGTTCTGTATCTCTTTGCATGCAGAAATTTTGTTTACTTATTCAGCCATTTTTTTTTTTTCAGTTGTATCTGACTCTTTGTGATTTTAGTTGGTGTTTCCTTGGCAAAGATACTAGAGTAGCTTACTATTTCTTTCTCCAGCTGATTTTATACATGACAAAACTGAGACAATCAGGATTAAAGGACTTCCCCACAATCATACAGCTCATAAGTATCTAAGGCTAGATTTGAATTCAGGAAGATGGGGCTTCCTGGTTCCAGATTCAGCACTGTATCTTTTTGTGCCATATAGCTGTACAGAAATAAGCACATGTGTATAGGCAATGGTGCACATATTGATTATACATGTAGTCTACTCATGTATAATATATCATATGAATGTGTACATGTATTGGAGTGTGTACAAATAAGTGTTTTTATATGTTTTATATAGAGTCTCCTTTAAGCATATACATGTATATGTTTGTGTCTATATGCATGTATATATATGCATGCACATGCATACAAACATATATGGCAGTATAGCATTTAGGGGATGCAGTTGATACAGCTTCAACATTGGAGCTAGAATGAACTGAGTTAAAATCCATTCTCAGAAAACTACTAACTCTGTGACCCAATATACATGAATTAACTCAGTTTCCTTCTTTGTAAAATGAGGACAATAGTAGCACCTACTTCTCAGGATCAAATGAGATAATATTTCTAAAGTGTTTTGTAAATCTTTAAAGTCCTTTATAAATGCTCATATTACTTTTGTTACACATAGACAAAGCCAAATACAAACAGATTATGAAAATGACAAGAGCTCAGCCCATTATCTAAAATAAAGATGAGAGATGGATTATTTCAAGGAATTGCAAAATTCTTTTTTTCTGAATCGAAAGCCCAACTCTTAAATATAGTCTATCCGTTTTGTTGCTTGGTGGTAAATTTTGGAATACTGCAGTGTCTGAAGAATTAAAAATGAGTATTGCACAGAAGGCAAAGGGGAGACTTTTGGTGGGTGTGAACATATGAGTAGGCTATAAAGTGTAACAAATGGGGCTTCTCAAATATATTAGGAAGAAAAAGCAAAAATGGCAGAAATGAGAAAAAATACCCTACTGTTGTAAACTTCAAAATTAAAATATGGTTTGAAAGTGAAACAGAGCATATTTTCTTGAGTTTTCAGGCCTGATTTAGTTTGATTTTCATCCAAACTTATTGTCTAGAGGGGGCAGCAAAGAGCTTCAGTGTAAAGATTCGAAGAAGCATGGGCTATTTTGCCTTCTCTTTCTGTCACTTTATGAATCAGTGTAATTTGAAGCATTGTGGAACTTGTCAAAATCAATGTTCACTTCTCTGAACTTACAAGATTGTTGTTGCCATATGTAGAATAAAATTGGGGAGCAAGCAGGTCAGAATTAACAACTCAAATTCAGTCAAAGAAAAGTAGTAAATCGATATATGTTTTTGTCAGTCATTTGTGTTCAAGCCCTCCTATTAGCTCTCTAACTTGAGAATGGGAAAGGTGATTGAGGAAATAATGATTTCATTACTATATTTAAGAAAGCAACTTTGTTCTGTGGAATTTTTGCAATAACCAGAGGCTCAAATTTTTTATAAGCTTGGAAATTTCCCCTAGGAATGAATGATTATATGGGGAGGTACTATCACATTGGGAATAACAAAGGTTTTAGTGCATTTTAAACCACTTAAACTTAAAACTGTCCTAAGATCTTTAGGATTTGATATTTGAAGATGAGTTTCATGGTATCTTACTAAAGTCCTTCTCTAGGAATCTACCTCCAGTCCCCCCATTTAATAGACTCAGAGTTGGATTCCATGACTTTAGAGATGCCCTCTAATTCTGTGACTAATAACAAAACTGAGTCCGATAAAAGGGACGATATTTGACTAAGATCACATATCTATTCAATAGCAAAATCTAGATTTGAAATCATTTACTCATATCCAGTTCTTACATTCTCCTTACCATATACACTACATTGCCTTGTACACAAATGTACTCTGTCCTGTGTCCACTCCTTTCTCACTTGCATCTATTATTCATTACATTTTACAGTTTAGTAGAGTAAATTCCTTACTACTGTAATTTAGTAGTAAATTAGTAGAGTGAATTACTTACTAAATTTCAGGTGACTGAAGAAGCAGGTCACTCACTCTTATCAGGAAGATAAATTAGAATGTAGCAAAACCAATCACTTTGGACCCTATGTTCATATACAATTAAGCTGATGTTTATAGTGCCAGAGGGGTATGGACTAGATGTCTTCAAAAGCCTTTTCCTGCAAGAATATGAAAGGTCAGTAATCAAAAGCAGATATCATGGGAGTAATCAATCATCTCTGGAGCTTGATGGGAAGGCTTGGGTATGCCATGATCTAAGAGCTAGTAACCAAGTTTGGGTAAAAAATTTAATTCCTGGCTACTTCACAATTCTGGCACTAATCACTTTGTAGACATGTGACAAGGATCAAGTGAGATTATGTATGTAAATATTATAGAAAACTTTAAATCATAATATAAATCATCAATAGCAGGAACTACAGCAGTAGAAATAATAGCAACAGTAATAATACTGTTAATAGCTGAAATGATTATGAGAAAAAATAAAGTATTTGAGAACAAGCTTTTCCATGTACCCTCAAATATATTAGAAGCAGTTCTGTAACAGGAAATTTTAGCTTGCTTATATATAATTCTTACTGTTTCACTAAGTCTTCTGTAGTCTTTATATATATATATATATATATATATATATATATATATATATATATATATACCATACATACATACATACATATTCTAGATGTCTAGATACTATCTTATACTTGAAATTGATAATGCTCCATTTAAAAAAAAATAGTAGCTGCAAATACCCTTTAATTAATTTGTCTGAATTTGACTTAGTAATCTGTGTAATATGTTTCTGCTTGTCTATTGCTACTGGTTTGAATATAATGGGGAAGGGAGAGCTCTTTCTCTGGTTGATAAATTCATCCAAATCAAGTTACTATACTGAAAGAATTATTAAACTTTTGGTGGTACCACAATTCACATCATTGCTCTTCACTTGTGCTGTATAGATTTTATTTTTTTCTTTTGAATTTTCAATCATCGTTACATTTCTTATTTCTAAGAATGATGAATTCTTTTGCTTACAACCCTATGACTTTAGAGAATTAAGTTGATCTCTATGGTTAAATGATTTTGTTGGCCTGAATGAATTCTGAGGTCCTTTCCAGTTATAAATTATATAATTTGGGAATAGCTCAACCAGGACAGAGTTGGACTCCTAGGCGTATCTCATCAATCTAAATTGAAAACTAATTTATTAGCATGCTAATAGTGCTTTCTTGTTGATTGAAGTTCAGCTTCCTATTGTGAAGATTTTGGCTTAGTTATCTTTTTCCCCACCCAGGTCTACTGACAGTACATTCCACATTAAATCAGTTTTTTGAGGCATTTGAATGAACTAATGGGAAATAATCTATCCTTATAAAGAAGTTGATACATCTTTGATGGAGTTACAAATAGTTGCAGAACTTCATATCCATAGTAGGGCTTTATGTATTTGTCCTAACTGGGACAGAAGTAATTGATTCAGGGTCTTGAAAACTGGAGATAGTAATTCATTCAAAGATCACATTACAATAAAGAAAATATTTTTCTCCTAATGATACGATTAGATCATCATGCATAAACTTGGCAGAATTGCCAAACAAGACACTTAACAACTAATACATCTTTCTTGTCCCTTTCAAGTCTGTTTGTCCCCTATATTTTTAAATTAAATAGGAATAGTCATTATTCAACATTTAAAAGTTTAGTGCCAAAAATTGACACACAAGTTTTTCAAGTAGAGAACTACCATGTCATGTATTTAAAGATAAATAAGGAACCTTAAATCAAGGTTAACCAATCAAGAGTCTTAATTTAATGTTAAGTGAATTCATCCAGTTGAAGATAGGCAATACTAATTAAGGGACTATAAGTAAGCCACTCCATAGTTGTTTTTTCCCTGCTTGATTATGATCAATATGATCAAGATTATGATCAATATTTTTTGTTTTGTATTTTTCTTTTTTTGAGCATTTGAGGAAAAGCAAATAGCTCCAAGTTGCCTAATGCAAATGTACTGTCTTCCAGAAGAAAGGAAAAATACAGTTATAGAGAGCAAATGTTATAGAAACGGTTAGTCATCTCAGTAGCTTGGAAAAAGGATGGATATTCCATGATCTAAAAGCCAATAGCCAAAAAGATTAAAAATAGAAATATTCCTAGGCTATTCATAGATAAATTTTCAAAGATATACATTAAGTGGGAATGTAACTTTATTGGCTGTATATCTGATTTTGGGATAAAAGAAGCAACAGACTATATACTTATTACCTAATGTTGACTTTAGGATCCTTTGTGCAGCTCACTTTAGCAATCCTTATGTCTATCCAAGTAGTTATGCCAAATTGAATTGTTTGATATGATACTCAATAAAATGCACCTAAAATTTGTGTATATTATAGGCTTTAAGGAAGCTAAATTGAGGTTAAAATTAAAACAGATTTTAGAAAATCATTCTGTTACAAGTGTCAAGATGTAAAAAAAAAAAATCATTGGAGTGTAATGGTTATATTGTATATCATCATCTTTTTCTTTATATTTTCTCTCTTGTATATTCTATATTTTGATTAAGGATCAAATTTTATGCCAACCATTCTTGTAACCTTTTATCTCAAATGATATGCTGATTAAATCTATAAATAGCCCAAAATATCTAAACTGATTAGATTATTGATTCTATTTTATTTACATCATCATTTTTCCTGTATCAAATGATGTCAACTTAATCACCGTGGTATTAAAAATAGTCTGTGATAAATAATCTTTACTTATAGAGGGAATATAGTATGATCAATAAGGAATTGTATTTGGAATTAGGAAGATCTAATTTCAAATTCCACATTTGATACTTGATAAATATGTGATACTGTTACTTAAGTTATGAGTTTCAGTTTTTCCAGCAATAAAATGGAGATATGGATAGCTGTAAGATGGGGATGTATATAGCATACATCAAATGAGATGCAATGCTAACCTCTGTATCTATGTGTACATGTGTGCTGTTATAGAATGTAAATTCCATAAGAATGTTTCATTCTGATATTTGCTAGAACCTAGTAAAATATCGGTGAATTCATTAATGTAGTATACTCCTATCAATGCAGGTACCATCTTGTTTGTAATTTACAAACTTAGAGAATTTCTTTTGAAACTAAGAAGTTAAATATATTTTATTTAACTTGTAAGCTATAAGACTTGACTCTAGATTGTCTGATTCTAAAGTCAGCAATTGTCTTTTCATATGCAATAACATGCCCTTTCATGCCTAGTGTACCCTGAATTACTGCAAAATATATTATTTCATTTAATCCTTTATTCTATATAAAAGTAACTTTAGAAAAATTATCAGTATTTTAAGAATTAAGATGAAGGTTCCCATTAATATCAAGCTATACAGATTATAATTTAATCTCTGTTTTATGAATGAGAAGATACTTCTGAAACTCAGTGATTTAAAAACATTATTATAAATATAGATTAATTAAAATTTTGAATGAGAATCAATCCATAGACTCTGAAAATATTAGAACTATTATAACTTAGAGTTCATATAGTAAAATCATTTGATTTTAAAGAAGAAACATAGACCCCAAAATAGAAAATAGCTTCCCCAGGTCACATAATAACAGTGTCAGAACAAATATGAAAATCTATCTATTCCAATTTCCAGCCAATTGTCATTTTGTAGCAATGTAAAGATAATAATAATTCCAGTTAGATGAGCTTAAGGATTGCCTAGTTCAGGGAAGATAGATTTCCAGCAGTGTATAAAGTGCTGAAGATACAATACAAACAAAGAAAACAGTCTCTTCTCTCTAAGAAAGCACTGCAAGAAAGAAAACACAAAGACAAAATGGAAAGGGGAGATGGGTTACAATGGATTGATGCTGAGACTAGGAAGTAGCATAGAGACCAACTTCTACGTAATATAAGGTAATATTGTACCCATAAAAGATCCTTATCCTATAGGAGAAACCCAAAGTTCCAGTGAAAAGGAATTGAATGTAGGTGGCATAGTAGAATATAAATAAATTAGAGTTTAATCTGCCATAAACTACATTAACTAATAGGCCATTTCAAATGAAGAAGATATGTACATTATATAAATCCTTATGAAAATGAGGGAGCATTATGTCATTTAGCCAAAATCATGAAGTCTGTCAGCAATTAGTTGTGTAGTTACTCCTCTGTTAAAGGATGCATTGTGGATCACATGGGGATATTTTCTTTTAAGTAACAATAATAATGATAAGAAATATGTTTATGAAGTAATGCTATTTTGCAAAGTCAAAAAGGAATAAAACTTAAAAATATTTTTTGCATAGTCTTACATGATATTTTAAGCTTTCATCACTTATTATTATGAGAGCAGTAGAAGAAACCACTGCCAGATCAATATGGTAGCACGTCCATTGCTCAGACAGAGCAAACTAAAAGTAAGATTTCAGTGGGACTTCCAGTGTAAGTTGAAGCAAAATCATATTCAGAATTGTATTCTAATTGGAAAGAGAAATGTTATTTAATGTAAGAAGTCTGGGTGTTAGGCAGGGGGGAAAGCACTATAATAATAAAAAATCATTCAAATCCTTTAAACCAATATTTCACAAAATCCTATGATTTGACATTAAAAATAACTGTTTGAAAATTACCTTCTGCTTTGAATGTTTATATTTTAAGCTCCTTAAGAGAAGAAAAAAAATTTCTTTGTATCTCAGCACTTAGTATAGTGTTTATCCATAGTAGATGGATGCTTAATAAACGTGTATGAATTGATTCGCTAAAATAATAATGGTAACTACTTTAACTTTCCTATATTGAGATTTATCTCCTGAATATTTTCCCCTCATTGAAAGAAACCAAGCCAAACCAAAGCAACAAACAAACAAAAATAGCATCTAAATAAAAACTTCTTCAACACTTCAAAGATTGTATTTCAATAGTAAGGGTAATTACCCCTCTATTTTACTTTGCACCTAATATACACTTTGGTTGATAGTCTCATGAGTTTTTGTGGCTAATAAATCCATCACCTTTTAGCCAAGTTAGTTGTCAACTTGTAACATTTGTCAAATCCACATCTCTTTATCTCCTCTGATACAGCCACCATGTTATAATATTTATTACCTCGTATTTGAACTATTTCAATAGCTTGCAGGTGGACCAGCCTGCCTCAAGTTTCTTCCCATGCCAATCCATGCTCTATTTAGCCAACAAATTGATTTAACTGTGGGTCTGACTACATTCTCTCCCTATTCAATAAACTCTAAGGGCTCCCTGTCACCTCCAGGGTCAAATTTTTAAAAAATCTCTGATTAGTATTAAAAACTCTTCATAAATCACAATCTCCTACTTTCTAGTTTTCTTAACCCTCATAGCATACTTTTCCATACAATGAGACTTCTTTGGCTTTCTGTAAGACCCAAATAAAATCCTGTTTTCTATAGGAATATTATCCCAATCCTTCTTAATTCTAGGTAATATGTCCTTAGGTAAATATTTTCTACATATCTTGTATAAAGGTTATTTGTGCATTATTTGTTTGTTTTCTGTTTCTCCCAATAGATTTTTGAGCTCCTCAAGAGCAGGGACTAAATTTTGTTCCTTTGCATGCTCAGTTCTCAGAACAGTGCCTTGCATAATGAAGGTGCATAATTAATATTTATTGACCAGCCTATTCATTGGATAGGCTCTTCTTTGGACAAAGGATACAGTCACAATCATTTACTTAAAAGATTATTTGTTTGGAAAGAACATCTAGAACTTGCCTATCTGGTGGCTTAGCCTTCACAAATCCAGATTGAACTTTTTTAAAAATAAGGATTAAGTAGCAGAAGTAGATTTTAGGGGGCAAGGGGAAGAAGAAAAAATCTTTCACAAAATATTGAACAGAATGTACTAAAATACTTTTAAATAATGCTAATTATGATATCTAAAGGAAAATTTCACCTATTTCAGAACAAAATTGGTTTAATGTGACCACTGTGCTAGCACCCAGGACATCCCAGAATCAGCTGGAGTCAGGATAAGCAAAAGTCCTTAGGTTTTATTCTCGGTCTTAGACGCAGGATTGAACAGGATGGAAGCAGAATCTCTGCAACTGCCTTCTCCCTTGTCTACTGCCAAAGAGTGACTCTGGCTAGTCTTACTCCACCTCCTAGTGCCTCCTACAGTCGTCTGTATACACCAATCATTGAGCCAGCATAGATAGCAGAAAGGACCATTTTCCAAGCATATGCCCATAGAGTATTGTCCAATCAGAAGATAGCCTCAAGTGCTTGGCAGTCCTGACCTCAGTGCATCAACTCAATAGTTTCAGCCCTCTACAATTTGATACCTACATAGAATTGTGTTTTATAAAGCTGGAAACCTCTAATGGAACTAAACAGTTCAATTTCTTAATTGACAGAATCTTTGCATCCCCAATTGACAGACAGATATTAATGCCTGATCTGATATCTGGATATTTGTACCTAAATTCTCCAAAGTTATATCAAATTCAAAATACTCACAACAGAACCCATCACTTCCCTTTTAATGCTCTTATTTTCCAAATCTCCCTACTATTTTTAAGAACACAAATATCCTCCCAGTCACCTGGAATCATCATCTCAGTGAAATTTCTCCTTCATCCTGAACATAAATAATCAGTTACCAATTCTTTATCTTCATATGTCTCACATTAGGCTGCTTCTCTGTACTCATGTACTTGCTATCATAGTTCAGGCCATCAAACACCAATTGCCTCGATTTTTGCAAAGGTCTCCTAAATGGTCTTCCACAATTCTCTTTTCCAGTCCATCCTCCACAGATCTGCCAGATGTTCCTAAAATACAATTCTGATCATGTCAATGTTCCTAAACATTTCCAGTGTTCCAATGTTTATTTCACCCTTCCCACATCCCTAGACAGGAAATGTATCATTTCACTGTTGACCTGGTCCCACTGCTAATGATTTATACAGAAATTTTCACCTGCTTTATTTCTGACTAGGGTCATTTTATTCTTCCTTAATCAGCCTGGTGGTCTTTTGCTCTCAGTAGTTCACCATAGTTCACCATATTGTGTCTGTTATGGGCTAGAACTCTGAACTTAAAACAAAGGATTCTTACAAGGTACTAACTGGAATTGATGAGACAATAGTTATCTAGTTTAGCATGGTACTTAATAGTTCTCTAAGTTCAGTATGATTGATTTAATCTTACAACAACAAATAATGGTTTCCTAGTGATATAATGATTGATTTATATTCAGTGTAGAGGATATAAGCTAGGAGTCTCAACCAGGTTCATTCAGATTTAGAGACAGAGAAGACTTGGGGTAGGAGCTCAAGCCCTCAGAACCAAGGAGAGAGATTCATTTGATCTTTGGTCAGGCTCCTGGTGGCAGGCTCTCCTTCATTTTCTCCACTACTCTGGAAGGCCTCTAAGAAACCTCCCCAGCCCCAGGCAAGGAGATAACAAAGGATTTGAGCTTTAACCCCTAGCTACTCATGTAGTGATTTCTAAATTGAAACAGAGAGACCCCAAGAAAATCAAACCAGAGATCATTATAGATGTCATCTAAATTTAACACTAAAACACAGTTCAAACCCACCAAGTCAAATGATCTGTCATCCTTAGCCACTCCTAGTATCATGGAACATAGACATTGGGCCACAATTTCCTCTTCTTTTTTGTTGCAGTTCTTTAAAGATTAATATAATGCATACTATATCTTCAACACCACATCCCGAATGCCCACAACAGGTTAAAAAATTAGAATAAGGAGAGATACTAAGATTATCCTCTCATTTATTTCTTGTCTTTTTTTCTCCCAAAGAATAAGCTTGAGTAACTTAGTTGTTTAGGTTTACCTTTAAAAAAAAATACATAAAACAAGACTTATGAAAGTCAAGCATACATGTGAATGCCAGAACATTTTAATTAATTAAGGATACTATCTTTCTGTCTCTGATTTTCTAAAGAATACACTAATTATATTCATAATTCTAGCAGTATTTCTTATAGAACTAACCTCCATGGTGCATTCTATCTATCCAATAAATAACTTGACATATGGGGAAAGGGTGTGAGAGTGGCAGATGGACAATTTCCTGATTCCATGGCTTTTATAAGTTTTCTCCTTGCCTTACGTGGTCTTCCTTCTTATTTTTGCCTTTTAGTTTCTTTCAAAATTCAATTCAAATTTTACTTTTTACAAAAAGCCTTCTTAATCATAGACTCTTGTGTTGCTTTTCTATTGAGATTTTCTTCCATTTACACAGTATATATTGTGTATGTTCATGGTAATTTGCATGTTGTTTAGTGGAAGCAACTAATTAATCAGTAAACACTTATTCAAGACCTATTATATGTCAGGCATTGTCCAAAGTACTGGAACTACAAAAAGAAGTGAAAGACAGTTCTACTTTCAAGAAGCTTACAATCTAATATAGAAACACCATGAAAACAAATATATACAAAGCAAGTTATATACATGATAAATAGTAAAAGAATTGACACAGGAAAGACAAAGTAATTAAGAGGGTATCGATAAGGAAAAGATACCATGTTATTTAGGATTTAAAGTAATTCAGGGAGATCAATAGGTAGAGAAGCAGAAGGAACATCTCAAGCATGGGAGACTGCCAGAGAAAAATACTTAAAGCTGACATGTGAAGTGTTTTATTCATGGAACGTCCTGGAGGCCAGAATATACAACAGAGGACAAGATATAATCTATCAGTTAGTGAATAAACAGTTATTAAGTATCTACTATGAAACTGTATTGTGGTAGAGGTAGAGAAACATATTCTCACCCTTACTACCACCAAAAAAAAAGGCAAAAAGCAGGCCCTACTTTCAAGGAACTCAGTGTAATATTCTATCCTCAGTGTTTATCACAGTTCCTGACAATTACAAGGTACTAAGTCCTTGTTCACTGATTCATTTTTTTTTTTTTTTTTAAGACCCAAGTATCGGAGGAAGTAATAGATAAAAAGAAAAGGGGTTTGAAAGCTGTCCAGGATAAATAGGCTCTAAATAATTAAATGTGAGGGGTTCATTCTTAATCCTTTACACTCAGTAATTACTCAATATCTTGTGATGATTTTTATCACATTGTCTATGGAACTTGGATAGAATCAAAGATTTGTTTTAGCTGTTAAGTTTTCATTTTCTTTTTTCTCCAATTAGACAGAATTATCAGTCAAGCACCAGGTTCCTTATAGATGATAAGTTAATAATAACCTTTTGATATGCTATTAATTTCCCTGTTTACTGATATTCAAATATTCAAATGAATATGTGATCTCACTGAGCAGATATTATGCAGATCACAAACCCCTCATCCCTGTTCCCTCCTGTGATGTCACTCATCAAATATTCAAATTGTATAAATAATTTCTTTCATTTAAAGATTATTATCTACTGAATATGTATATTTCTATTAATATGCGACATTATCTAATATGACCTAACTGGCTTCCTGTCTGCCAATCTAGTGGTACAAAAAGTCATAACTTAGTATTTTCTTATAGAAATCTATGACTTTATTAAAATCAATGAAAGTAGTCCTCCACATTTATAGGTGTCAGTTCTGTCCTATCCAACTTTTTTATGACCTCATGAACAAGTCCATGGAGTTTTCTTATCAAAAGTTCTACAGTGCTTTGCCATTTCTTTCTCCAGTATGTCCTCATTTTACAGATAAGGAACTGAGGAAAATAGAAGTGACTTTCTTAGTCACAAAATTGGAAGGATAGATGAGGCTTTATTTGAACTCAGATCTTTCTGACTCCAGATCTTCCATCCTATCAACTGTACCACCTACTATCCTAAAGTTTGAATTTAAGACAAAACACATATATACATATATATGCTTGTTTGTATATGTATGTGTAGATATTCATATATACTCATTTTAAAATTCATTTATAAACTTAAATGCTTCATCTTGGCTTGATTTTTAACTATGTGAATTATTTTGAATAATACTGAAATGCAGATAGAATCAGAAATCATCCTGCTATACCTCAGAACTGGATGACTTAGCATAGTTTTGCTAAAGGGGTTTGAAAAGATGAGTGGTGTGAACAAGAATGTTTGAAGAGTGGATGAAGCTTTGATCACAGTGGGTAAACCTTCAAAAGTCAGAGAATCTGAATTAATACATGGCACATAAAAAGCTGCAGTTTTGCCTTTTGGCATTTGCAGGTGTTAATTTATTTTCGTAGTTAGCAGTAAATATGTTCCATCACTTAAGTTTAAAATGCATTGCATATCATTATGGGTAGGAATCTGAAGAAACACTTACTGTACTGCTTTTCTGGAAGATGGATAAGAGGCAGCTCCATCTGTAAATATTTATTGAGACTATGTGATTAAGAAAGAGGACTATCAGAGTTTTTAAAACATTTTGATTTCCAAAAATAGCCCATCTTTCTCCTTTGGGGACTTTTATATTTGGGGCTTTTAAAGAAAAGTAGCTTAAGGCAGTAGCTTATTGGAGAGATTAATTTCCTATCTTCCCTGTCAGCCCTGCTAGAAGATTTCAGAGCTGAATTACTGTTAAGGCTCAAGAATCACTAGTAGGACTTTACTTTTGTACTTGGATATGACCATCTTCCATTGATATAGGAGGAATTATTAGATTTGATTGTTTCAGACCATAGACCATTGATTATTTCCATTTGAAGGGATGGGATGTCTCCTTTAATTAAGTCACCATTAAATCACAATGACATTGCTTCTAGATAGTCTATAATAATAGATTATTAGATAAGCATATGGTGTTGAGGTATACAACATACAGTGCATGCCTCACTCATTGTTTTCAATTATTATGAAATTTGAATTCACAATTTAAGGATGGGTTAAAAGAGAAGCCCTATTTAAAATGTTGCTTTTTATTGATTCTGTTAAATATTTCCCAAATAAATTTGAAACTGTATTCCCCTACCTTCTACCCACTAGCAAGTTGCAGATGTCTTATAGCTACTGCCCTGTATATTTGAAAGGAATATCAAATTATTCATAGTTGATTTGTAGTTTGATGTAAAATTGTAGTTTGATGTAAAATTATCTTTTTCACTGTACTATGTTATGAGATGCTTATTTTTATCCCATAAATTAAAAATAAAATTAAAGAAGCAAAGAGATACATGATCAATATATATTAGGACTTTACCTGACATTTCCCTGATTTCATATTCATTCTGCCTATTCTGCCTTGCCATGTAAAGTCTCTGGAGCACTAAAATTATCCCTATCTATTTATAGTAGGACACAATAAAAATCTTAATAGATTTGATATATAGATTTTATTATTTTATTATTATTATTATTATATTATAGATTTATATATAGATTTTAATAGATTTTTATGCTATTTAAATTTAAACAGAGACTATGTCCCTGTATCTCTAGCATTTAAGATAGTGTTTGATATATCGTGAGTAATAAATGATATATAGTGAGTAATAAATACCTTTAATTCATTCATTAATTCATTTATCTTCATATATTAAAACTTTAAATTGCATTAAGATTTGGGGTCATCTTGTTAATGGTAATGAATTATAACTTGCATTTATATTGTACTTTCTAGAGAGCTTTTGTGCATGCAATCTCATTCCTGATTATCACAACATTATGAGGTAATCAGGGCAGGCATTCTTACTTCCATTTTATAGGTAGAAACACTGTGGCTCAGTGAATTCAATTATTTAAACAAGATTAGGATGATTTAAGTGGGGAAACTAGGACTGAAGCTAAAATCTTCAAATTCCATGTTCAGCATTCATTATATTATACTAAAATGTCTCTCAAAAATAATAATAATAATAATGGTAGTAAGATAAAGAGGACTACTTGATAAAATGGAGGCAGAGGTCAAAAATAAGATTGTATGTATTATGTATGTATTGTATGTATGTATTGATGTATTAATAAACACCTGAAAGAATGAAAAATTAGCTCTTTGGAAAAGTTGTTATTGGAAGTGCATTGGAGATGAAACAAAAAGTGAAGAAAAAGACAAAAAGCAAATAGACAAGTGGTGAGAAGGAATATATGGGCAGATAATTGCTTGACATTCGATCTCTCTTCCCATTCAATGATTACATCACTAAGAATTTATATTATGCAAAACAAAGGTGTTTTTTGTTGTTGTCATGGTTGTTTTTTGTTTTTGTTTTTTTTGGAGTTATACATTTGCTGTCTGAAATCTCTCTAGCTCTTTGCTAATAATCCAGTAGGTGGTGCCCTTTCAACTCAGCTGTATTTTATCAACACTGACCATGAGGATTTCTTTATCCCAAAAGTACAACCAACACTAATTTTCATCAAATTTAATGAAATTTGACTTATTTTTATTAGCCAAAATACTAGGCTTGATTTGCAAACCTCAACCAGAAAAACTTAAGATTTTAGGTCTTTATTCCTTTGTCTGGTTTTTAAAATTCAAAGTTTTTTGTGGGGGGTAAGTGGGGGGGGTGCTCTTAAATGTGATTTTCACTGAAAGTTTTAGCAAGTACTTAAAAAAAAAAGTTTCAGTTAGGAATTATATCTGATTTGGGGAAGCTGAAAGTAACTTTTATTTGGTAACAGATATCCAAAGGAACATTATCTACATCAGCTAAGTAGTATGAATTGAATAATACAGTTTTTTTTTTTAACTGAATCAAATATTAAAAGCTCCTAAAGGATTAGATCAATTATTAGAATACTTTTTGTTATGATATTTGAGTAAAATCCTTCTATTATTTCACTTCCTTCCAGAAATGTACTCATTTTAATTGGATGAAAAGAAAGGGATGAAAAATATTAATGGTACTATAGATCAGCTACATACTTCATCTACAACTAAAAAAAGAAAAGAAAAGAAAAATGGGTGAGGTGAATGACAACTACCTTTATCTAACTCCATGAGTCATATTTCAACTCAGGGAAATTGAGATATAATTCAGGGAAACTAATACAGGGAAACAGGTATTACAATTCAGGGAAACTGAGGCATTTTAATGGTTGTCTAGTTCCCTGCAATAGAGCCCAAAGTAGCTTGACATAGAAGATAAAACTCTGAGTGTGGAGTCAAGAAGAAATAGATTCAACCCTAAACTCTAATAATAGTTTTTCAGCCCTGGATAAGGAAAGCTCACTTAATCTTTATTAATCAGAGAATTCTTTAGGAATTATTTTTTGATTCTAGGTTGTATTGAGGTCTACTCTGGTAGAGATTTCTCTTGAACTGCGAAACCACAGTCACTTTTGTATAGTACTGTACAAGTATTGGAAAAGTTCTCAACCTAGGTTCCTAAAAAGTCTATAGTGAATCTCAACCAAAATAAAATGAGTTGCCAAAATGAAATTAAATGAAATTTATTATTTGCTAGATCAATTTTGTTGTTAGTAGAAGCCTCAATTTCCAAGAGTATAATTTGGCTTATATAACACAGCCAATGAGCATCACTTTAAGATATTTTGAATGGACCAGCAGGATGTAGTCTCTCACTAAAAGGAATTTGGTTTGGAAAGTGCCTGGCTGTGTGGTATGTGAAATATTTGTGGAGTAGTATGCAACGAAATAATTTTGTGCACAGTAAGGCTTTGTGCATTTGGCCTAAGTAGGATGAGTTAGCTAAGTTTAATGTGTTCACTCTAGAGTAGGAGCTGTCAGGGGTGTACATTCAGTAAAGTCTGGTGTTTTCACTTTGCAGCAGAATCAACAGTAATTCATTCAAACAGCAGTGTGGCTATGCAGGGCTGAAATTTAATAGGACAAGAAAAAATGAAGCAGGTGGCACAGAAATGAAGTTGTTGACAATGATAGAAGGAAAAGACTTGTCATCATCAGTGAATAATCACTAGCAATAATTAGAAAAAAGACTTAAGAAAATAGAAATTGGCTTTGATGAAGTACACATTATCAGGAAACATTTTTGATGTGTGGAAGATCAGCTCTTCATGGTTGAACTGGAGTTATTGTAGTAGTGTCTGGAGAGAAGTTTCAGAAGGACAAACAAAAAAAGTCCTCTACAAGAATACAATGCAGTAAACCAGATGTTAATAAATCTTCTTACAGACTTCTAGTTATCACAATTACTTCAGAATGAAAGAAAAAGTTTACTATATAATTCATCAATCAATAATTATTTATCATTTTCTAACTATATAGCAAGCATTACATTAGGGACTGGAAATTCTGAAGTAAAAAATAAATAATACCTTAAATTCTATTTTTCCCATAGTAATAAGGTAATAATGAATTTTCCTTGGAATTAACATTTTCTTGCTGATTAAAGACAAATACCTTTTTTGTGGCCATGATATTGGCTAGATCAGAAAAAACATAATTGATATGTTCAGCCTCATGAGTCCTGAACCCTATTAATTCATTTAACTAACTCAGACACACAAAAACTAATTCAGACATGAGGGAAAAAATCTGGAATATCATGGAGATTAGATACAAGTGAGTCATGTAGCTGGCGCTACGCAAAAAAGACAAAACATTTGTACAAAAGTCACCTAAAAAGGTGAAGAAACTAAGGATGACACTGATGAAACCAAATGTTTCTCATTCTCTAAGGGTCCAGTAGCTTTCCCTCTCTGCACAGGAATAACACCAGCTACATTTACAATCTTGAGCCAGTTAGGAAAAAAAAAGGTAGATAGTTCTTTCCTGGTGCACAGGTGTGAACATTGTTAATTCACTTCAAAATTCAATGAAACCTAAAATGATGTTGAAGTTGTGTAACAAGATCAAATCCTTAGCCAATGTTACAGTATGAGAATTGACTTGATCCATGAGATTGGCCATGAACCATACCCATGTTTTACTAGATATGGATGATAATGATGATATTTCATTCTAGATATTCCATATAATAGGGAAATTTAATATTTTACCAATTTTTCCTATATACAAATTATAGATAATACAGTATCCATTTCATAGGGATAGGATGGGGAACTCAGTAAGTTTAAGTAAATTTCAAAAAGCATAGAATCTGTAGATCACAGGTTATATAACTTGCGACAGAGTGTGAATATAAACTGAAATCATATGACTCAAAATCTAAGGGTGCTTTCTGCTAACATTTGGTATAGATTCTTAGACTAACAATTTTGTTGAGGGTCTAATATAAGCTTAGAGTATAGGCCTTAAAGTCTTGCCATTTAAGGAATGGCTGGAACTATAGAATTTGAGAATTTTTAAATAAAAATAAATGCATGCTTATTATCTAGTTCTCTAAAACTACTTTTCTAACAAATTCATAATTTGTTACTTTGTAATTTTATCACTATTAATAAAATTTCTTATGTTAAAAAAAAAAAAGTTGGACTTTGTTTCTTCTTTCTACCTCATCTCTCATATGTTATGTTACCTATGAGGAATCACAGAATCCCAGAGCTGGAAATGACCTAAGAGGTCACCTAGTCTATGTAGGACCTGAAAAGGGTTCACATGTATAAATAGTCATTTTGACACCATTTGAAGACTAATGAGAGTTTGGGGAATGGAAAAATGGTACTGTGTTCAGTCACACCAGGGATTAGAGTTGGAACCTTTTAGGTTAGCAATTTTAGATGCAATCAGCTTCCTTTCTTGACCTGTAGTGACTTTTAGATTAATGTCTCACCTGAGGAATATCTTTTTTATCTAATCCTCCTCTCTGTTTCTACTGACACAAGTCTCATACACTCCTTTCTTGCCCCCCCAGATTCTTAAAATAGCCTCTGACTTTATATTTATCCTTCATACTAATATTAGATTAAATTTCTTTTCACATAAATCTAGTCATGTCACACCTCCATTCATATTAGAATTCTTACAAGGGGCTAAATCAGTGGAATTGATAGAGACAATAATTATCTAATTTAGCATGATACTTAACAGTTCTCTAGTTCACTAAATGTACTTAGTACTTATTAGAGTTCCACAAGATTCACACTTTTGAGAAAGCATATATAAGGAGGAGCCCACTAAAGGACAAGCCCACTAAGACATAAGACCACTCTCAGAGGCAGAGTCAGATTCATTCCATATTCCCCCTTTGTGCCGGTTTGAGATTTGGAGGGAGCTAGAGGCTGAAGCTGGCAGAGACAAAGGACTAGCAGCATGAGTCCTTGGAACCAAGGAGAGAGAAAGGCCTCTAAGAAAGCTAACTGGGCCCAAGGAAGGAGACAATACTTGAAAGAGAAAATAAAGAATTTGGTCTTTAACAGCTGGTTGCATTTGGGGTGATTACACTGAACTGAAACCAAGGCTGCCTCCAGAAGCTCCTCAAGAAACCTGATCACAGAGAACAATATATTTTTGAGAAGAACATCACATGTACTCACTAGCTCCCTGTCATCTAATAACAGATCCAAATTCTCTGTTTACCATTCTTGGTTGTTCACAATTGGATATTTTAGTTTTGTATTTCCTACTACATATTTTATGCTCTGGCCAGAGTTAAACTCCTTTTTTTTTTCCTTTTTCTCCCCAGGTCACCCCTTGTGTTTTTCTTACTTCAGAGTGTTTATTTTTGTTTTCCTCAATACCTGACTAGTTCCCTCCTCTTTCATTTAATATATTTAATATCTTTCTATCCTTTCAAACTTAACTCAAATATCAAGTTCTTCATGAATCTTTTCTTGATACTCTCTAGCTAGTAATGTTCTTTTCTCTCATAGAATTCCTATAATACTTACTTGGTACCCCTCTAATACATTTATTTAGCATTTAGTTATAGCTATGAATGTACATCACTTCTCCATACTAGATTATGTATTTCAGAAGGTCGGATATTGACTTTTTTCTGATATTTGTGTCTTCCCTCATCACTGAATGTTAGAGTATATATTTGATGAATTAAACTGAATTTATATTGAAATTTGATACCAAAACCCTCTAAAATACAGAAACATAAATAAGAGGTTAGATTGCTTTTCCTCTCCTGTTTACTTAGTCTATAAGCAGGTATTGATTGCCAGCAATAGCTAAAGAATGATTACTTGTTAAAAAAAATGTGCTTTCCAGATTTTTAGGGATTTACCAGAAAAGGTATATTTGTACCAAGACATTTTTTAAAAGGACAATAAGCAATAGCAGGGAGGGCCTAAAGGAAATGAACACTTAGTTCCATTTAGGAAGTAAAAATGATTTCTGTCTAGCGTTAGCATATTTATAAGACAGTGGATTTCAGGAAATGGATATACACTGGCATATCTTGAGTCAATCCTGAAAGCAAATGCAAGGTAGATTTTTTTCTTATAATAAAGCTTGTGTCAAAATTGCATCTTGATTGTGCTTTTTCATTATTATTCCAATTGTGATTCAGTTTTCATCTCTATAACACCTTTTCTCCAAGGAATTCAAGGTGCTTTACAAACATTAACCAAAGAATAAACATGAATCTTCCCAACAATCCTATGAGATAGGTAAAATGCTTTTTGCTAAATGAAAAATTATAATTCAGCCTCTCAAATTGAATTTCAAATAATATTCCTTGGTCTAGTGGCTTGTAAATCTGTTTGTTTGTTTTGTTGCTTTGTTAGAGTTGTGGGACTTAGCCCTTGGAAACAGTGATACATATGATCACTTTTCTCTTGCTTATCAGCATATTTGCTCAACTAAAGTTTTAAAAAAAATTCTTCATGTTGTAGAGGAGTGGGAAGGGAGAAGAAGAGAGTCATAACAGTTGGTTAATCAAGTGTTGGGTTATAGAGAAGGCAACCTTTTCCTATAATATCAGTAAAACAATCACCTATTAGCAGCTTCTGTCCCTGTTTTTTTGTTTGTTTTTGTTTTGTTTTTTAAGTTTTAAGTTCTTCCATAAATAAATGGATAGTTCACAGATAATACAAAGGAAGTAGAAGACAGTGGGAAAACTACTGCATCTGGAATCAGGTGGCCTAGATTTCACAGAATCATAGAAGTTCAGTGTTCAAAAAGTTCTCAGAAATCATATGATTTATACATGAAACATTTTAATAATATCCCTTGATAAATTGTTATTGAGCCCTTGTTGGAATCTTTACAAACTGTTAAGTCATTAGAGTTGATAGAGACAATAATTATCTAATTTAGCATGGTTCAGTATCCTTGATCTAATCTTACAAGGAGATGTTTTGGGCCAGAACTTGAAAAAAGGTACTAAGTAGAACTAATTAATACAATGCTTGCGTTCACACCTTTACTTATTGGAGTTCACAAGTATGGGAGATTCACAAAGTAAACTTTATAACTTTGTGAATTCACACTTCCCTTAGGTGTGCCTCCAGAAGGAGGAGTCAACCTTTGGGAGATGATATATAAGAAGGGGACTCAGTCGAGAGTGAATTAGATTGGAGAGGAGTATGCTAGGCCAGACGCAGAGCACTCTCTCGGAGGCAAGACAGATTCAACTTGGAGCTGAGTTGGAGGCTGAAGAAAGCAGAGACAGAAGCAAAGGACAAAGCTGCAGGAGTTCAGCTGAATTTAGATTGAGAGGGGAGCAGCAAGTGAGTTCAGCCAGAAGCCCTCTCTGAGTGAGGAGTTTTACTTCAGAACATTGACTGAGATCGGAGAGGAGCACTCTGGGAGATTGAGAGCCAGAAGCCCTCTCTCGTAGGCAAGACAGATTCATCTTTGTGCTGGCTGGGCTGAAGGACAAATCTTTGGATTTGGAGACATTTGGAGGGAGCTCTCAGAACCAAGCAGAGAGATAGGCCTCTACGCTAAGCGGGCTATATTGGAGATATTAAAAGATCTGAACTTTTAACACCTGGCTGTTTTGGGTGATTATTACTTTCAACTGATACTAAGGCTGCCTCCAGAAAACCTCCCTGAGAAATCTGCTCGCTCCCAGAGAGAATGATTATTATTTTATTTTATTTTTATATTTATTTTTTGGTCAATTTCTTTTTTTTTTTAATTTTTATTTAATAATTACTTTATATTGACAGAATCCATGCCAGGGTAATTTTTTTTACAACATTATCCCTTGCACTCGTTTCTGTTCCAATTTTTTTCCTCTCCCTCCCTCCACCCCCTCCCCTAGATGGCAAGCAGTCCGATTATTATTTTAAAGAAGAAAATCACAACAAGCCCTCACTAGACTACCCATGAAAAAAAAGTACTACCTTGAAAATAGCCAATTATATTTTACTTTTATTCCAGGTAGTAAAGAGGTTTCCTGTACATGTAGGCAAAATCTGGTTTTCTTTCACCATTTGGTTCCCTGATGCTTAATCCTGGCATCTTCTACCAAGCATTAATTTCTCTTTAATTCAGGCTTTATGATATATGCACAGTTTTTTTTTTTTTCCTTCTCCAGTCTAAATATTCCTAGATGCTTCAAGCTTTACAGTGGCTTACTCAATACTTTTTGAAATGGTAATCACCAAACTGTGGAAAAAACACATTTCCTAAAATATGTTTCCCAAAACTGAAGAAAAGACTCTATATATGATCCGATGAGGACAAAATATAATGTGGTTACTGATGTAATCAATGTAGATACCAGATGATCATAGGCAACAATTCTTGGTCATGAGAAGAATTCACAATGGCCATTCTCTTTGGCAAAATGTAGGTTTATTTAGAAAAAGTTACAGAAAAATAAAGAGATGCAATAGACATCAGGAATCATAAATATGAAATTGAATGAGAGAGCATATAACAATGAAACGAATTTTAATAATTAATGATGGAAAAAACAGTTGCCGCAATGGAACTTGCAATTAGCCAGGAGAAAGGAAACGCCCCCATGAAGTTGGAGTATACCTTTATCTGGCAGGTTAAATCCTAAAAGGGATTTAGCACCATAAGAGAGTTAGGTAGCTATAAGGAAGAGAAGTGAGGTCTGAGAAGAGAGATACCATAAGGCATAGTGGGGTTGGAAGAGCCCAGTAATGGCACTGCTGGGTCAAAGGGTATGCACAGTTTCATAGTCCTTTGAGCATAGTTCCAAATTGCTCTCCAGAATGATTAGATTATTTCACAATTCCACCAACAATGCATTAACATCTCAGTTTTCCAGCATTTGTCATTTTCTTTTCCCATGGAGGTAAGGAGAAACCTCCATAGAGAGTGAGACCACTAAACTAAACTGTTCAACATGAGCTTTTCCCCTGCCTTTCCCAGGGAGTAATTTCATCAATCCTCAAGTCCTTATCTGTCAGTTGCACCCAGATATTCAGGATCTTATCAGTTATTACCTCATTCTTGATATTATGTTCTTATAAATGCAACCTAAGTTTTGTGTCAGTTAGATTCCTCTATTGACTCATGTTGAGTTTATTGTACTTTTGGATGCCCAGACCTCACAACAGGGTACATAATATGATAGGAAGACTACTGACCTGAGAATCTGTGTAGCTGGGATCTTATCCAGACATGGCCAGTAATTAGGTCTGTGACCTTGAGAAAGTCATTTTATTAATAAAATTTTTCCAAGAAGGGATTTAGGGAAGGAACTAATGTCCATTTCTTTCTCAGACTTTCTAGCTCTTGAGATTTTTATAGCAATTTAAACCATTACAACAACCATTTATTAGGCAACTACTTTGTCTAAGACACCATGAGTTTTTGAACAAAGTGGAAAATAAGATATGAAGATGACTGAACCCTGCTGAATAAACAGAAACGTTTATTTGAGGAAGGAAGAGAAATTGTTCATGAAGATGCAAAAAATATGCATTACAGAGGAATTTTCTAATTCTGTATGAATGTAAATTTATAAAATTCATGTTCTATACATTGAGAATTCAGATTCTTAAAAATAACACAGAAGACACAGATGCATAAACATTCCTGCACACAGGAAGAAATTAAATTACTTCAAATCAAGTATAGAAAAACATTTTTGCCCCTTCACCTACTAGGGAGAAAGAAAATCAAAGAAGAATATCAGCATCCTTCAGTTTTTGCACTATAACTGCTTTGATGCTGTCCTAAATAAGTACTTTGTTTTTATTTCTATAACTTCTTGTAAGTAATCCTTGAAGGTCAAATGATAAACCATTCCTTTTGTGTTTTAAATGGAATGTTAGGAGGGAATTTGGGGAATGCTTTCCCATGTGAGTCCAGTCAATCTTGAATGAGAAAACAATAGAAATTTACTCCCTAAATTAAGGCAATTGAATTGACCAGCAATACAATAAAATTGATAAAATAGTTACTATATATAAGGCTTTTTAGAAACTGTGGATACAAGGGCGAAAATAAACAGCTTCTTCCTTCAGGGTGCTTACAATCTACTTAATTAAGATTTGTTTCTACCTGCTTTCCCCCAAGACTTATGGAAATTGGTAACATTTTTATGCCCACATTCCAAACAATTAAATAGTAAAATACTAATTAAGAATTATAGGGATATACATTTTCTACAAATTAAAATCTTAAAGAGTTCCTTAGACTACTGAGAAGGTAAGTAACTTACCATATGCCAAGGTTGTGTGTGTGGGAGAGAGATATTCTCTTTCTCTCTTTGAATGTGTGTATATATGTGTGACTGTGTTTGTGTGTGTGTGTATAATATTAGAAAAAATAGTTTATATCTTCTGATTCAACATGTTGACCTTGAAATGACTATCAGTTGGAAATAGAAGAAAAATTGCTGATAGGAAGAGAAACTAGGATTATACATATAGACCATATTATTGTCTACATATATTGTTGCAAGCAGAAGTGAGATGACCAAGATTTATATATACATGAATGTGTGTGAATAGCATTTATTTAACAGCTACTATGCCAAGTACAAATATTTCATTTCGTCTTCAAAACAACTCTGGGAGGTATTTGTTATTCTCTTTGTTTTATATTTTAGGAAACTGAAGCAAATCAGGTTTAAGTGACTTGCCCAGTTGACACAATTTATAAACATTTTAACCTGGATTTTAATTCAGGAATTCTTAATTCTAGACTTAGGCCTCTATCTGTTCTTAGCTTTCCTAGATAATGAAACAAGTAAAGGAGACTTAGAAGAACTCTAGTAATATTTTAATAAAGATTGATTTTAGATGAGGAAATACCTTTTTAAATATGCATCACAGAGTAAATTCAAATGTTAGCAGGAGGAATTGCTTATGCCCTCTTCTGCACTTTCCATTATTCATTTCCATCTTTGACAGATTTTTATCTGAAATATATTGTTTAGTGGTAGTTAGTTCCATATTTACCACTTCAAAGATGGTATTAGAATATTTCCCAGACAAGACAAAATCAACAAACTATTATTTTTAGAAACTCTAATTCTCTGTAAAATATCACTACACATATTTTGTCATTCCCTGAGGGCTGAGTGGATCATGTTATAAAATTGAGGAAGGGGGAAAAGAAGAACTGCAGAACAAAATAGAAGATGAAAAAAATACAATAAGAAAGGGCATTAAAACACATTTAAATAAAAAAATATATACTAAAGTCATCATGCCTCTAGGTTAAGGGTAATACCTTACCCTAGAGGCAGTATAAGTCTCACCTTCCCCACATTGCCTAAAGTGCCATGTTCTTACTTGACACTGAAAATGTTATATAATAATAACTCAGTCTCAAGATAGCTTCTTCATTTCAGAGAAAAAGAAGAGAACAAGTCAGCCATTTCATTCCCAGAGACAGAAGCTAAAACTCAGATATGATAGTAAATCTTTTGTGTTTGGGGAGCTATAATTGAAGTAGCAACAAGTTTTCTGGCTAAAATAAATAAATTGGTAGAGAGGATTCTCAGAATCAGATACAAAGGAACAAGTAAAGGAAAGAAAATTGAGAAAAATTGCTCTAAAGATCAGATTGAATTTTGAAAGGAAAAATGAAAATGTTTTTCCTTGCATCTTTGTCATACTATGAATAGAATGCTTTTTAAAAATTAAAATCTTGCTGATAATTATCTACCATGATATCTCAAAATTGTTATAATAGAAACTGACTCACAGACATCTAATTAATTAACTTCTTGGGTACTGATTTGTCTTTTTTTTTTTTTTTTAATATGTCATGGTTTTAAAACTAACAGGAATGAACATCATAAATACCAGTAACATGCAAATATTCTTCTTTATGCAAATGATTGCTTTTAGAGTAGGAGTAGCTAACAATGAATTTAACCTAATAGCCAATACCCATTTTTATTCTACAAAGTGACAGTGGATCTTTTTTATTTCCTTTTTATATTTTATATTTCATATGTTTACAAAGATAGTTTATATTAAAATCAATCCCTGGTCACATGCCTCCTGAGAAAAATTTAGAGGTGAGTGATATAAAGTTATTATTCTGTTTGTTTTCAATGAGGTAAGGATTCAGACAATAGCTTAACACTGATATGTATGCCATAATAAAGCTTTGCCAAATATAATCTAGAGACAATATGGCTTTAATAGGGCTCAAATGAATTTAAACAGTTTTGCCATTTTGTAATAGACCTTTCTTAGTTTCACTAAACATATTATTTTTTTAATTTCTTCCTAATTTGAAAGATGAACTTTAACCAAAATGTTGTCTATTCCAAATCCTGCTAGTTTTCCCTTGTAGGTGACTTAGTTTCACCTCCTGTGATTTTCAACAAATCATTTATCCAACAAATTTTTATTAAGTGCTTATATATAAAGCATATTTAGCCTGATAACAGTGCAATTTAAATTTATGATAATTTATATAAAGGATGATGATCTTGTTTGAAATATTATCATCAAGGGGCAACTAGGTGGTTCAGTGGATAAAGCACCATCCCTGAAGTCAGGAGGACCTGAGTTCAAATGTGATTTCAGACCCTTAACATTTCCTAGCTGTGTGACCCTGGGCAAGTCACTTAATCCCAATTGCCTCAGAAAAAAAAAGAAAGAAAGAAAGAAAAAAGAAAAAGAAAAAAAAAAGAAATATTATTACCAAGGAGTTAAATTTTCCATAATTAATTTTACTCTGTGTCAAAAAAGTAGAAACTAGGTTATCTTATAGCTTTTATATTATCCTCAATACATATATTTTAGAGAAATATTGTCTTAGTTTTAGCATTTGTTCATCTGAACTGTAGTGTTTAGTTAAAAAATTCATAGTCAATATTTAAGCTAGTAGTATAGTATTAATCTCAGAAATATTATTATGCTATTCATTATAATTGTATATCTCATTTTAAAAATAATTTTATTTTTCAAAGTTACATGTAAAATATATATATATTTGAAACTTAAAGTTCCAGATTTTTTTTCCTTCTTCCCCACCTCCCTTATACTGAAAAGGCATATGTGAAATTATGCCAAATATTTCTATAAAAATCATATAGAGAGATAAAAAGTATCCCCCAAAAAATTATCCTTCAGGAAAATCAAGCTTATAAAAGTATGTTTCAATGTGTATACAGACGTGATCAGTTTTTTCTCTGAGGATGGTTCACATTTTTCATAAGTTCTTCAGAGTAGTCTTGAATCATTGTATTATTAAGAATAGCAAGGTCATGTATGTGCAAGAATATTTGTGGCAGCCCTCTTTGTAATGGCTAGAAACTGGAAACTGAGTGGATGCCCATCAATTGGAGATTGGCTGAATAAATTGTGGTATATGAATATTATGGAATATTATTGTTCTATAAGAAATGACCAACAGGATGATTTCAGAAAGGCCTGGAGAGACTTATACAAACTGATGCTGAGTGAAATGAGCAGGACCAGGAGAGCATTATATACTTCAACAACAATACTATATGCTGATCAATTCTAATGGACATGGCTATCTCCAGCAGTGAGATGAACCAAATCAGTTCCAATAGAGCAACAATGAATTGAATCAGTTACACCCAGAGAAAGAACTCTGGGAGATGACTAAGAACCATTACATAGAATTCCCAATCCCTATATTTTTGTCCACCTGCATTTTTGATTTCCTCCACAGGCTAATTTTACACTATTTCAGAGTCTGATTCTTTTTTGTACAGCAAAATAACTGTTTGGACTATTTTGTATTTAATTTATACTTTAACATATTTAACATGTATTGGTCAAACTGCCATCTAGGGGAGAGGGAAAGGGGAAGGAGGGGAAAAATTGGAACAAAAAGTTTGGCAATTGTCAATGCTGTAAAATTACCCATAGATATAACTTGTAAATAAAAAAGCTATAATAAAAAGAAAAAAAAAAAGAATAGCAAGGTCATTCACAACTGATCATCCCATTGCTAATACTTGTACACAATACATTTCATTTTGCTAGATGTCATGGAGGATTTTCCAGTTTTTTCTGAGAATGTCCAGCTCATCATTTCTTATATAATAATAATATTCTATCATAAACACGTATCACTGTTTATTGAGCCACAACTCAATTCATGAGTATCCCCTCAATTTCTGATTCTTCACCCTGAGAAAAGAGCTATTATAAATATTTTTGGATGTATAAGTGCTTTTCCGTTTTTGTTTTGTTTTTTTTTTAATTTTTTTTTTTTTTGAGATACCTTTCAGGAAGTCATTGATGGATTATTTTAATTTGATTTTATCCTCTGGTTCTAGAATATCAGGATAGTTTTCCTTGATAAATCCTTGAAGCATGATGTCTAGGTTCTTTTTTTTTTTTTTTGATCATGGCTTTCAGGTAGACCAATAATTTTTAAAATAGCTCTTCTGGATCTGTTTTCTAACTCAGTTGTTTACCCAATGAGTTATTTCACATTGTTTTCTGTTTTTTTTTTTTTTTTTTTTAATTCTTTTGGTTTTGCTTTATTGTTTCTTTACTTCGTAAAGTCATCAGCTTCCATTTGATCAATTCTGTTTTAAGGAATTATTTTCTCAGTGAGCTTTTGCTCATTTCCTTTTCCTTTTCCAATGAGCCAAATTTGCTATTTAAGACACTATTCTCATTTGCTTTTTCTATTTCCTTTCACTCTCATTTCACTTTCTGGTTTTTCTTCCATATCTCATATTTGATTTTCAAAATCCCTTCTGCTCTCCCAAGGCCTGAGACCAATTCTTATTTCCTGTTCTGATCTTCCTTATCACCATAGTAACTTCCTACAATTAGAATCTATTTTCTGTTGTTTGCTCATTTTTCCAGGCTTTTTAACTTGGCTTTTAACTCTTTATTAAAGTAGAACTTTATTTCCAAAACTTTATATCACAATCTTCTGGAGTATTATGCAGCTGTTTTTAGAAATCCTTTCAGGGACACATAAATTTTCAATTCTTCCAAGTTTATTATCCAAGGAGATGTGTTTGAGTGACTATAAGTATTCTTTTCTGTCCTTCAACAGTGAAGAGGATCCCATCTCCACTCTAGTCCTTCCTCAGTGCAACCTCCTTCTTACCTATTCAACACCCCTTACCTTTTGTGGGCTGAGGCCTCCAGAAACTACCTGTTACCGCATTCTCTGCCACCACCACTGTTGACCTATAAGGTCCACTCCTTATTTTCTGGTTTCCTAAGGTTCTTTTTACTCTAATAAGACAAAACTTTCCTTCTAACCTTCCAAGTCATCTTTGGCATCTAGTGGCTGAGAAGTCTGGAAATTGCCAGTGCAGGTGCTGAATCAGACACCCCCAAACTCAAAGCTGGTTTGCTAGTTTTGGGGATGGGCTTGGCCTGCACCAGGATTGCTCTGGACTCCCATCATGGTACAACAAACCCTTCTTGCTGAACTTCTAAATTATCTTTGGCTAAAAAACTATTTCACTGCATCTGTTTGTGGATTCTTATGCTATACTGTTTGTTTAGAGTTATTATTTAAAGAAATTTGGAGAACTTGGAAATCTCAGACGAATCCCTGCCTTTATTCTGCCATCTTGGCTCCACCCCCAATTGTATATCTCTTTATAAAATGGTAATAACTAAGTAATTATTGCATTGTTATTAAAGGTTATTCATACCAGGCACAAATTAAGGACAGCATAATTTCATTATTACATTTTAAATCAATGAATTCCTCCATGATATACTTTTTTATCCCAGTCATTAATAATAAAATATCTTATACTTCATAAAGTTCAATACTCACATATCAGCTATTATATTTCTCTAGAGAACTGTTAAGTCTCCTCAGACTGTATGCAAAGACTAGACTGATGTACGTGTAAATATTCACTTTGTGCTGATAGTGTAGATCTCTTGCCTCCTTCATATACCACAAATAGAAGCAAGTATAGTTGAAATTCTGAGGTATCAGCAATGAATCCTAAGCTCCCACAAAATGCTTGCTGGATATGAAAACTGGTTATGCTCACATTACCTTGAGCATGTATCACATGAGGAGTTTATAAAAAAAAAGAGTTTTATTTTGTTTTTAGAGATTAAGGTTTATAGTCAATTATTGTTTTATTTATTTATATTGCTCCTAGTTAATGTCCTAAAAGAGTAGGTTTGTGGTAAGGGTAAAGAAAGACTAGATACAAAATTCCAACATGCAATTAAATCAATGAAAGTCATGGAAATAGAAAAAAGCATTAGGCAACCCCCAAATCTCTATAAGGCAAGGTCAGAATTATCTATAGCTATGTCAGATCTCAACATTGTCAGTACTCCAAGGAAGATGTTGCTTCCCACATCTTAGGTCTTTGAAACAGAATAAATAAACCAATAGTATTTCTGTGTTAGAAGTTGTCAGGTTTAAAAGGGCCTCCTTGCTAATTTCCTGGGATGGAAGAAACCTTAAGCTCTGAATCATTCATCTCTCATATATTTATCAATCCTTGGTTCCATTCATTAAGAACCTGAATGGGATAATTCCAGGCTGGTGGAGAAGCCCAGAACTTCTTTACTATTAGAGTAAGTATGCTTTGAAGATACCTCCTCAACACTCCCTGGGACAGAAAGGGGGAAAAAATGTTTTATCTTTAAGGATCCAGATAACAATTAGATATGTCTCCTAGATAAATTCTGTCTGAGTCTTCATTTTCAAATTCAGTTTCTCTCTGTCTCTCTCTCTGTCTCTCTCTCTCTCTGTCTCTCTCTCTCTGTCTCTCTCTCTCTCTCTCTCTCTCTCTCTCTCTTTTACTTTTGTCTGGAGAAGATCTGGAAGTCAAATTTAAATATCACCAAGGACATTACTTTTTTGTTTAAGTTATGAGGAAAGCTGATTAAAAACATCTCAATACTAAATTGTGTTTGGTATGGACAGAACTTTTGCTGAGCACAAAAACAACTCTGATATTCACATCTCATTTACATGGATGATTGCATCAGGAAGCTAGCATATAAACATAAGTCAATCAACTGATCCAAATTAGAGAACAATAAAATGAAGTAAAATCTTCTGGTGAACAAAGTTTTAATCACAAAAATCACATAATACTTTTCACATAAAAAATTTATTTCTGGATATATCTTAAAAGTAACCCCATCACCACTATGATTAAAACATAATAATTAATGTCATATATAAGTCCAAAGAAAATATGATCATATCCTGGGATCTATGAGAAATAAGCACATTTAAATAATCAATCAGTTAATTGACCAATGCTCTCAAAGCATTTATTGTATTTCTGCCATGTATTTAATGCTGGTTTAGAGGATTTTATTTTATTTTTGTTCCATATATATAATTTCATTGATATACAGAAGTTCTAATAAGGAAAATTCTCTCTACTACTGAAGATTGAGAGCCCTGAAATACTAACAGGTTGAGACTTTCCTAGGATTGCATAATTAGTATGTCAGTGAAAAAGACTAGAAAAATAGTATAACTTATGAATTATTTTGAACAGCAAACTCAGGATTTTATAAAAGATACTAGACATGAGAGATGTAGTTAATGGACAGTTGTATTTTTTATTGGGGTGACACAGGCAGACCTGTCATTTAGAATATTGACATCTGAGTGGAATGTCTATTGGAGTAAGAAGATTTGTAGCAGGAAGACCACTGATTAGTAGATTTTTGTTGTTATCCTGCCGTAAGGTGATAAGGGCCTGCAGAAAGGTAGTGACTATCAGAAGAGAGGTGAGGGGAGGAGGACAGGCAGCAGTAGCCATGGTATTTAAGTGATATTACAAAGGTGAAATTGATAGAATTTAGTAATAGATCGGGTATGGGGGTATGAGGCAAAGCGAGAAACTAAAGATGATTCCAAGCTTGTAATCATTCCCACATGGGAAATGGGTGAGTGATCTAATAAGAAATAAGTGTATCATAAGAAATAGTTTTGAATAGATTTTCAAAATTACATTTCTCCTGAAGATCTATTTTTACATATTATAAGCCTGTTTTGAGAACTCAGACATATCTTGTATTAGCCACTCTGATTTTAGTTGTTTTGATTTTCAGACAACCAATATCCTTGTTGAACACTTTCTTGAACTTTTTCAGTATGGTGGGATGGAACAGAGTTTTTATTCTGTTAGCATAACCTTCCTTGAAATCCTGTTCTGATAGTTTGTGGTTGTGAATCTGGGAACACATCTCAATTTAAACACTTAGCAATCTCACTTGTTATCTTTAATGGATTTAAACAGTAATCTTAGTCTTCTTATTCTTTATGGATTTATATATTATACGAAAAACATGTTAACAGTAGATGAAGGAAGGAGCAAATATTATGTGCATCTGAAAAATGGGCAGTCTTACGAATTTGAAATATGAAACTTTTCCTGTGGGTATGTTTATTGCTTTATATGAATCATCTTGATTTATGATGAAAGGAGTTCTTATTAATTTTTCTCTGTGTGCATCTTATACTAAAATTCCAAAGCTTAGATACATGCTTGTGAGAAAATCTTTAATAATCATTGATATAGCTTTATATTAACCGAATGTTGCTAATCATAAAGTTTTTATTTTAGATCTTACTTTAATTTAGTCTTTTACATGGCCTAATTAAGAATATAAGTGACTTATCTTTCTGCTTTATTTAGTCTAAATTAAAATGCAGGTACATATTGCCAAAAAAAAATAATAATTACTATGATCTCAGTCAAGAGAGGCTAAATACTTGAATAGTGTTGAAAAACATATTAAACTTATATTTTGAGATTATGGGTAATAAAGGCATTATTTCATTTTTTAAAAATTCAATTCAAGAAATCCATTAGCCTCTGTACTGTGTACAAGTATACAATATTAAATCTTGTTAATCTCCAAAATAGCCTAAGAGCAGTTCCTAACCCTTACTTTTGCATAGCCTAGGAATTGGAGGTCATAGTGACTATAATCACTCTTTCACAAAGAATTCAAATAGAATTAGATCAGTTTTATTCATCTTTATACCAAAACCTTGATTGCTTGCAAAATACAGGAGTGATAGTGAGGTATAGTACAGAGACTTCCTAATATGTTGGAAATAAAATTACATTTTAACTCTAATATTCACTTTATTTCTCTTAGTATTTTGAAAGTACTGAAAATTGAATTCCAGTCATTATAAATTCAGATTCCATAAAATACTTCAGATTTTCTATTAGGATAGGCATTGGTTTTCTTTTATTCTTTGTTTAAACTATTTTTGCCTTGGGTAACAACCACTGAAAGAATCTAATATGGTGATTGATTACTAATTCACTCGGTTTAGAAATGGAATTCACATGGATGACCACCCTCATCTTTATACTTGCTACCAACCTAGGCAGGCCCTAAATCAAGTGACCTAAGGAGTCATCTCCATGGCGGGACGTTATGCCCTAGCAATAAGGCCACTGATTGCAAAAACTGTTCTGCAATATATTTGACACTCTACTTCTAAAAAGCCAGAAGCTGTGCTTATTTTCATTTTTGAAATCATTCCTCTCTGTACAAGTGTACTGACTCCAGAAAGCCATTATTAAATAGAGTTTTCTCTTAGGTGTAACTAGACAGTGATCCTGTCCTCTTCAAAAGATTGCAAAGGACTGGGGAGTTGCTTATACCTCCAGCCAGATGATGTACATTTAATCCTAGCCCTATCTCACTCTCTGTGGGTTCTGGATGAATTTCCTCATCTTTCTTAGCCTCAGATTTTTCTTCTATAAAATGGAAGTGTTTAATTAAATGAATTTGAAGCTCTCTTTCATCTCTAATTCTATGATTTTGTCATCATAAGCTATCATCTCCTTTTCCTATTAGCATAGAGAGAATTTATAAAGGTCTAATCATTTTACTTGAGAAACAATTCCCTTATTTACTGGGAAACAACTGCCCTATTATTTAAACAGCAAAAGGTTGGGAATAATTCTTCAGAAAAAATGATGGGATTTGTTTTTGTTCAGTCATTTCTTAGTCATGTCTGATTCTTCCTGGCATTATCTCCTTGCCATCTTCTTCTTAAGCTCATTTTATGGAGGAAGAACTGAGGCAGAGGTTTAAATGACTTGTTCAGAGTCACATCGCTACTAAGTATCTGATGTTGGATCTGAATTTGGTTCTTGTTGACTTCAGACCCACTATCCTTTGATGTGGCTGATGTAGCATTGAATGTTATGATTTAGAAGAAGCACCAGAAGTTGGAGTTTGATCATATAAAGAATTCACAATGGCTATTCTCTTTGGCAAAAGATAGATTTATTTAGGGAACAAGTAACAGAGAAAATGAGGGAATATGATAGATACTAGACATGGTAAATATGAAATATATTTGGGAGCATGTATATGAAAAACAGGGGAGCTCATAATTACCCAATGGAAAGGGAGCAGTCCATGAGGTTGGGACATATCCTCAGCTGGCAGGCTAAATCATAAAAGATTTAGCTATAAGGAGGTAAAGTGGCATTGAGAAGCATAGTGGAATTAGGAAGATGCCCTGAGGCATGGGGAAAGACTAAAGGCAAAGATATCATGAGGCAGAGTGCCAGTGACCAACTGATTTAAAGAAGAGAAGTATGGCCATAAGGAGATTTTATAGGGAAAATTTTATAGGAACATGATTGGAATTTCTGACAGGACATGGAAAGGTGAGGCTGCCCAAGGTTTCTACAGAAGATGAGCCTTAGGGGCTTGATATATCTTAGATTTCTGATTAGATGGTCTGACTATGGAGCTAACCTGCTCTCTATCAGTGCCTGTTCCCTGCGTACCTCAGGGATCAATTCTTCAGTTTCTCTCTGCCCAAAACACCCATTATTCAAGACCTCATTCTTTACACTGTGCTACCTAGCAGCTCAATTGATGAGGAAGTATATAGTAAAGCTAAGCAGAGCAGGGAATCTGTCCTTCCTTCTCCATATTTCTACTTTTCTTTGTATACCACTGTACCTCTAGGTTCCAGAATTAGAGAAATAGAACCTATAACCATTTGGAAAAAATCCTTGAGAGAGCATTGTGAAAATACTTCTGTGTAAACTCCTTCTTTGAATGTAAGTCAGAAACCCAGAGCACATTTGTTTTATCTCTTAGGCAACTATTGTCAGCTGTACTATACCTTTTTGGTTAATGATTGCTAATCAAAGCAAAGGGGTGGTGGGGGTAATTCAAATATTTAGACACAAGCTCTTTATCTCTCCAATAATAAAGTTTGTTGAAAGTGTGGAATTAAAAAAAAAAATCCCAGCTAAGTTAATAAGCATAATAAAAACATATAAAAATATGCACAAAAATCATTGCACCATGTGTTCCCTTCTTTCTTTTCCCTCCTCTTTCTTTTCTTTTCTTTCTCTTCCTTATACTAGTCCTTTCTCTATTTCTCTTGCTTCTGTGTTTCAGGCAAGTGATATAAAGCATCTAGGTGACAGTGTCTAGAGAGCTATGTCTAGATTCACAAAGATTTTCATTTTCTAGTTTTATGACTGGGCAAGTCACTTACTCTCTTTTTGCCTAATTTTCCTCAAAGGTAAAATGAGAATAATAAATGTACTTAGCTCACGAGGTTATTGTGAAAATCAAGTGAAATAATATTCATAAAGGGCTTGGCAGAGTACCTGGCACATAATAGATTCAATATAACTGTGTAAATCTTTCCGTTCTGAGTGAAAGTAACAAGGGCTAGAAGACATAGAAGGATATATAAGAGAACCAAGAAGGGAAAAAGGTAGGGGAATGACAAATGATGCTAAGAAATCCATATGTCACATTTGTATTAGTTTATAGTGTCAAAGTTGTTTGCCATACATTATATAATTTGGTCCACATAGTCATCCAGAAACATAAGTAGGGAAGGAATTAGTAAATTTATTTTGCAGAATAAGAAGAAAAGAGAGAAGCTTAATGTTTTTCTCAAAGTCTAATATTTAGTAAACTGCTGAGATCAAAATTAGAATTTGGGTTTTCTTAATTTCTTAATATTTACTTGCTAGAAATGTTCATTCAGAAGCCATATGATCACTTGAGAGATTGTGTTCATGTACAAGTTGGAATATGATTCTATTGCGGTGTTTATTGACTTAAATTCCATAATGATGTGTCAAGACCTTTTAAAGGATTTAGCTTCTAATATTTAAGAAGAGGGGATAATGAAGATTTTTTTATGTAGCTTTTTATTTACAAATATATGCATAAGTAAATTTTCAGCATTGATAGTTGCAAATCCTTTTCTTCCAACTTTTTCCCTCATTCCCCCAGATGGCAGATGACTAATACATGTTAAATATCTTAAAGTATAAGTTAAACACAATATATGTATACATGTCCAAACAATTATTTTGCTATATAAAAAGAGTCGGACTTCCGGGGGCGGAGCCAAGATGGCGGAGCAAGCACATGCGACTCTCTAAGCTCCTCTCATTCTCCTCATAACCAACTATTTAATGCAACCTCAAAAATAACTCTTCACTACTTAAATTCATGAAGATTAGAAGCACTACAATTTACCAGCCAAGTCAATCTGGAAGATTGTGAGGAAAAGTTTGTCCTGAGGGGCCAGGAACAGACTAGCATAGGCAGCGAGAGGCTAGCATCCTGAGCAGACCAGGGGTGAGGGTGATCTCTGTGGCTAGAGAAGTTATAGAGACGACTCTGCTATAGGCTAACTGCTTTGCCTTGATTACAAAGCAGTAAACTGGCAGAGAAATTAAAGCCTAAACAAGTGTTCTTAAAAAAATGCCAGAACCTAACGAGATCTGGCTGTAACCACTTAAATCCGGAAGTGACTTAGGCAGACTTTACCGCAGCCCTGTGGCCACATCCGGCTGTTCGGGGCTTTTGCTGGGGCAGTTACTAATCTGCACGGCAGGGGGACACAGCCTGGGCAGCCTCTGATAGGCAGAGTGGGGGGCTCGGCCTGGGGAAATAGAATCTCCCCAGCTGACTGCTCTTCTCAGGCAGACAATTCGGGTCCCTGCAAATCCATTCACTGCTTAACTGCTAACACTCACAGCCCCAGGGAAGGATTTGGCTTGGGAAGTGAAACTCTCACTGCTCAGTGTCTAGCCCCAGGGCAGTCGTTATCTCACATAGCCGGGGTTCTTGGAAGGGCACTTTCCTAGCCCCGCCCTGCAGGCCTGAGTTACTTTCAGGTAGGGAACTCTTTCCCAGAGCACTCCAATACCTCACTGCTTTTTGTAGCCGGTTGGCAAGACAGCTACCCATCCATATATCTTTCACTGCTCTACAGAGGAAGCTGGTAACCTCCTGGCTCTGAAGGCAGACCTTACAGGCTTTAACAAAATGATTTAAAAAATCAAAAGTACGATTAATAGTTTCTACACAGAAAGAGAATAGCTTTTCAACCCTGAAGAGACTAATAGCAGACAGTCTCCAGACGATTGTAGGTCTCCAATACAAAAGGCTCTCATAAAAGAGACTATTAAAAACCTTAAAAGAGAGCTAGAAGAAAAATGGGGAAAGGCACATAACTCACTAAAAGAAAAATTTGATAAAATGGAAAAAGAAAACAACTTCCTGAAATGTGAATTGGAAAAGGTAAAAAAACTCCCAAGAAGTGCAGGGAAACAGAGTTTGCGAATTGGAAAAAAGAAAATAGCTCACTTTAAAAAAAATAGTGAAATGGAAAAAAATTCCATAGAGCAAAACAATTCAATTGGATATATACAAAAAGAAGTAAAAAAAGGTAATGAAGAAAATAACTCACTAAAAATCAGAACTGAACAAATAGAAATGACTGTTTCATTGAGACATCAAGAATCAGTCAAGCAAAACCAAAAAAATGAAAGATTGGAAAAAAAGTCAAATATTTACTTGGAAAAACAACAGACCTGGAAAATAGATCCAGGAGAGATAACCTGAGGATCATCGGACTACCAGAAAAATATGATGAAACAAAGAGCTTAGATACTATTTTACAGGAAATCATCAAAGAGAACTGCCAAGAAGTAATAGAACCGGAAGGGAAAATAGGCGTTGAAAGAATTCATCAAACACCTTCTGAAAAAGACCCTAAAATAAAGACTCTGGAGAATATTGTGGGCAAACTTCAGAATTTTCAGACTACAGAAAAAATTTTACAAGAAGCCAGGAAAAAACAGTTCAAATACCGAGATGCCACAATAAAGGTAACGCAAGATCTGGCTGCTTCAATATTAAAGGATCGAAGGGCCTGGAATCTGATATTCCGAAAGGCAAAAGAACTTGGAATGCAGCCAAGAAAAAACTACCCAGCTAAGCTGAGTATTTTTTTCCACTGAAGAAGATGGACATTTAATGAAATAGAAGAATTCCATCTGTTTCTAAGGAAAAAACCAGACTTAAACAAAAAATTTGATCTCCAACAACAGGAATCAAGAGAAATAGAAAAAGGTAAAAGGAACTCTTGAGAATGTATTTCTGTTGTGGATATACATAGAAACCATATAGTACCCTTAAGCAAGATATAGTTTCCTTCCTTATCTCTTCTGATTAGATCTTTTTTTTTTTTTTTTTTTTTTAACTCTCTTAACTTCTCCTTTAGGAAGTTAGATGCTATATCCTTTGGTACATATATGTTTAGTATTGATATAGCTTCATTGTCTATAGTACCCTTTAGCAAGATATAGTTTCCTTCCTTATTTCTTCTGATTAGATCAATTTTTACTTTTGCTTGATCTTAGATAAGGATTGCTACTCCTGCTTTTTTTTAACTTCACCTGAAGCATAATAGATTCTGCTCCAGCCTTTTACCTTTACTCTGTATGTATCTCCCTGTTTTAAATGTGTTTTCTGTAAACAACATATTGTAGGTTCTGATTTTTGACCCAGTCTGCTATCTGCCTCCACTTTATGAGAGAGTTCATCCCATTGACATTTGTGATTAAAATTAATAATTCTGTATTTCCTGCCATCCTAATATCCCCAGAGTATGCTATTCTTTTTCTTGCCACCCTCCCTTACCCCTTTCCCTAGTATTAAATTTATGGGAACCACTTGCATCACACAGCTCTCCCTCTTTAGGCCAAAAATTGTTTCCAGTTCACAAATTCTGTTTCCCTGCACTTCTTGGGAGTTTTTTACCTTTTCCAATTCACATTTCAGGAAGCTATTGTTTTCTTGCATAGCTTCTCTTTCCTTTCCCCATTTTTCTTCTAGTTCTCTTTGAAGGTTTTTAATAGTCTCTTCTAGGAGAGCCTTTTGTGTTGGGGACCAACAATTGTCTGGAGACTGTCTGCTATTAGTCTCCTTGGGGTTGAAAAGCTGCATTCTTTTTGTATAGAAGCTATCAATCATTCTTTTGGTTTTTTTACTCATTTTTTTTAAGCTTGTAGGGCTACCTTTCTCCCTTTGAATTCCTTCCCCTTTCTTGTACCCTTCCATTATTACTCTTTTCTCTTTTCCCTTTTCCTTTCCCACTTTTTAATGAGGTGAGAGATTCTCTGTAAAACAAATATGTCAATTATTTCCTCTTTGAGCCAACTCTGATGAGAGTAAGATTCACACAATGTTTCTCCCCCTTTCTAAGTTCCCTCAGATATGATAGGTTTCCTTTGCCTCATTGTGGGATGTAGTTTCCCTCTTTTTATCTCCTCTTTCCCCTTTTTCTGACACTATCCCCTTTCCATTTCTACTTCCCATTTTTTTTTTTAGCTCCAATAACTTTTTAATATAACCAGAAGGATGTAAACACTGTGCAGCTAAAGTTAATGACAAACACAGAAGTCTCCACAGTCCATATGGAAGCCCTTGGAAATAAGCAGAGCCACAGCCTGGTCCCCTGCCTGTGGGAGCGGAGAAAACTCAACAGGCCTCCCCCACATCATTCATAGATCCACTGCTGAGTACAGCTCTTGTAATTAACCAATTCATCAGGATGAAACCACAAGCCAATCTCCTTCTCAGCACTCTCCACTGAATCACTGCCATGAATAATATTCCTGCCAACTTGAATACAGAAGTCCCCACGGATAGTCCCTGGTTTGGAATCTGCTGGGTTGGTCTCTCCTAGCATCATACGACCTGTCTTCACCACATTCAGCCCCTCCCAGACCATGGCTATCACAGGCCCAGAATGCATGTACTTCACCAAGCCTCCATAGAAAGGGCAATCCTTTAGATCAATGTAGTGCTCTCTGAGAAGGTCTTCAGAAGGTTGCATGAATTTTAAGCCAACAAGACGGAATCCTTTCTGTTCGAAGCGCTTAACAATCTTTCCAACCAGGCCCCTCTGGACCCCATCTGGCTTGATGGCAATAAAGGTACGTTCGCTGTTAGCCATGATCCTGGAAGTAGCCCCAACTCCACGTGGTCCCCTGCGAGCCAAGAGCGGAACGCTTCCGCTAAGGTTTAGAGATTCGGGGAGCCCATTCCAAACAGCACCAACCAGTTTCCTTTACTACCCGCCCCCCTAGCGATGCCTGCCAAGGAAAGTCACCATTTTCTGAGCCTCGCCTAAGAATCTTCCCATTTTTTTTAATGTTATATTAGTAAAATCAAATTATACATGTGGTCTTTATATATATCCATGACAGAAATACAATTCTCAAAGGTTCCTTTTACCTTTTTCTGCTTCTCTTGAGTTCTATGGTTGGAGATCAAATTTTTTGTTTAGACCTGGTTTTTTCCTTAGAAACAAATGGAATTCTTCTGTTTCATTAAATGTCCATCTTCTTCCATGGAAGAAAATTCTCAGCTCATCTGGATAGTTTATTCTTGGCTGCATTCCAAGTTCTTTTGGAATATCAGATTCCAGACTCTTCAATCCTTTCATGTTGAGGCAGCCAGATCTTGAGTGACCCTTATTGTGGCACCTTGGTATTAATTGTTTTGTCCTGGCTGCTTGTAATATTTTTCCCTTAGTGTGATAGTTCTGAAATTTGGCCACAATATTCCTTGGAGTTTTTATTTTAGGGTCTTTTTCAGAAGGTGTTTGATGAATTCTTTCAAAGCCTATTTTACCTTCTGGTGCTATTACTTCTGGGCAGTTCTCTTTGATGATTTCCTAGAAAATAGTATCTAGTCTCTTTTTTTCATAATTTTCTGGAAGTCCAATGATCCTTAGGTTATCTCTCCTAGATCTTTTTTCCAGGTCTGTTGTTTTTCCAAGTAAATATTTAGTATTCTTTTCTAGTTTTTCTTTTTTTCTTTTTTTGGTTTTGCTTGACTGATACTTTCTATTTGTTCAATTCTGATTTTTAGTGAGTTATTTTCTTCATTAGCTTTCTTTACTTCTTTTTCTATATGTCCAATTGAGTTTTTAAATGAGTTATTTTGCTCTATGGGATTTTTTTTTTTTCCATTTCACTATTTTTTTTAGTGAGTTATTTTCTTTTTCCAGTTCACAAATTCTGTTTCCCTGCACTTCTTGGGAGTTTTTTTACCTTTTCCAATTCACATTTCAGGAAGCTGTTGTTCTCTTGCATAGCTTCTCTTTCCTTTCCCCATTTTTCTTCTAGTTCTCTTTGAAGGTTTTTAATAGTCTCTTCTAGGAGAGCCTTTTGTGTTGGGGACCAACAATTGTCTGGAGACTGTCTGCTATTAGTCTCCTCAGGGTTGAAAAGCTGCATTCTTTTTGTATAGAAGCTATCAATCATTCTTTTGGTTTTTTTACTCATTTTTTTTAAGCTTGTAGGGCTACCTTCAGGGCCAGGTGGTTATCTGCTTCCTCTTCAGAGCAGTGACAGGTTTATGGATGTGTAGCTGTCCTGCCAATCGGCTACAAAGAGCAGAGAGGTACAGGAGTGCTCTGGGAAAGAGTTCCCTACCAGGAAGTAATTCAAGCCTGCAGAGGTGAGCTGGGAAAGTGCCCTGCAAAGAACCCTGCTGTGCAGGTTAACAACTGCCCTGGAGGTAGACACTGAGCAGGGAAAGTTTCACTCTCCCAAGCCAAAGCCTGCAGTGGGTGTGTGGGTATTAGCGGCTAAGAAGTAAATAGTCCTACAGGGACTGGAAGGGTCCCTGCTCAGGGAAGCAGGATCGTGCCACAGATATTCTATTGCCCCAGGCTGAGCCCCACTCTGTGCAGATTAGAGGTTGCCCTGGGCTGTGCCCCCTTGCCGTGCAGATTTGTAACTGCCCCCACAAAAGCCCCGTACTGTAGAATATGGCTGCAGGGCTGCATTATGGGTCTGCCTGAGTCACTTCCAATTTTGGATGGTTATAGATCTTGTTTGGTTTTGGCATTTTTTAGAGTACTTTCTGTTTTAGGCTTTAATCTCTCTGCCAGTTTACTGCTTTGTAATCAAGACAGAGCAGTTAGCCTATAGCAGAGTCATCTCTATAACTTCTCTAGCCACAGAGATCACCCCTGCCCCTGGTCTGCTCAGGACACTAGTCTCTCTTATCTCTCTGCCTGTGCTGGTCTGTTTCTGCCTCTCAGAACAAACCTGCTCTGAAGATCTTCCAGATTATCTTTGGGTGGTAAATTGTGTGCTTCTAATCTTCATGAATTTTAGCAGTCAAGTGCTATTTTTGAGGCTGAATTTAATAGTTGGTCATGAGGGCATGAGAGGAGCTTAGAAAGTCGCATGTGCCTTCTCCGCCATCTTGGCTCTGACCCTCTTTCTTCTCAATAAAGAAGATTGAAGGAGAAGAATTCACAGAAAAATGGTGACACATATGCCCAAATAATAAATATGTTGTGTTGCCTAGAGGCATTTCAATCACTATTCCCTATATTGCACTCAACTTGAATTAGAAATATTTCATTATATTTTCCTGCAATAGTTTGGTGGTCAGATGTTGTTTTCTTCATGTCTTTTCAGGCTGTATGGCAGTTTCTGCTTTAATTTTAAGTAGTAGAGGAAAGACAATGTGAATACACACAAATACAAATACATACATATATAATATATATTTATGTGTATGTATAATATATAGCATATTCATAGATATATGTATGTATAGTTATAGTGTACACATGTGTACATGTGTGGTTTCTATACATATATCAAAACACTTGGAATTTGCTGATTGTTTTTACAAAATCATAGTACCTCCCCACCTTAGAAGAGATGTTTAGGTCATCTAGTATAACTAGATTTAGTATATCTAACATAAAAATGAAGGGATAGAGTACCAGAAATCTTAGGTAGATTATTAAGGGTACCCAGATGGTACACAGAGGATCTGGGATTTGAATCGTGGTCCTGTGATGCCTGTAATGCCAGGGCTAGCTTTCTCAAGGATCCCTCTGGAATCTAGAGTCTGAGATCAAACTCGAGCACACTCTCACTGCAGTCTCTCTCGAGTCTGCTCTTTCTTCAGTCCTCTCAATCCTTATATACCTTAGTACAGTTACATCACTACAGCATATGTATTCATTATGTATGAACTAGAGAACCATTACCACATCAATTCCACTGAGTTAACACCTTGTTTCAAGTATACTTCTCCAGAGTTTTGACTTTTTACATCTCCTGCTTTCTTTTGTTTTAGAACTCAGGTGGTCACGCCCTCTCTGACTTCTCAGGAAGAGAGGTGAAAACACCAAAAAAAAAAAAAACAGGTGATCACACCCTCCCTGACTTCTCAGGAAGGTGAGAACACCAAATCAGATATTGTTAGCAGGTTTGCTCTGGACTGAAGGGTCTTACTTGAAATAGGTATACATAAATCCATCAGCATAGGAGGTATTACACGAGTAGTGATGTAACAAATTATATGAATCAACATGAGGAATTATACATGTCCATAAATCCCAGAGATAATCCAAAACCAAACTATTGCCCATTATTTCATGTCTCAGGGAAAACAATGGTTGCTGCTGGTTTTGAGGTCCTGCAACAGTCTCATCAACATTTTTTTGATGTTTATGAGACAATGAGTCAATTGCCATTACTGTCATGCTCTTTCACTGGTGGGCACAGTCAGCTATGGAACCACCTGATGTTTCTTAAGTCTTCTCCTTTGTTTCAAGGGTCCTCTCCATCTTTCTCTATGATGGACAAGGCAAATACAACTTGTCGGCACCCATCTGATTCCTTCTCCTTCTATTGAGATACAAACAAACCCTCTCCCCCCAAACAGTTAACCTATCTGATCTCTTCTATTCACCACTTTCAAGATCTCTCCATATCACCTGGCAATAATTATCTAAAGATAGTGGAGTTGCTCGCTCTGGACACTGCCCTTCTTGTGGGTTATAAAACCTGTTTGTTGGAGCCAGTGTATCTTTATCAAAAATCAAAAAGTTGATAGTGTAAATTTAAAAGTTCTTTAAAGTTACCTGTAGTTCCTCCTTTTATTTTTGGAGGAGTGTTTTAAGGTCTCTGTTTCTCCTCTGTAATGTTGCCTATCATTGAGGATTCAAAGCTATGTCAGTGGTGTGTAAAATCTGATATTGTGCACAATCATGTACAAAATGTTTAGAAGTATATGTAGGTCCATTATCTGTTTTTATTGTTTGTGGCACACCCACAATTGCAAAAGCTTCTATAAGGTATTCAGTGACTATTCAGGCAGTCTCTTGCTGCTGGTATTGCAAAAGTAAATCCCGAAAAAGTGTCTACTACAATTACAACTACTACAACAAAGGATTTATAATGGATCACATCCATTTGCCAAATTTCATTGGGTCTCATTATGACAGTTTTTGTAGGAGAATGGAAAGGAAGCCAAGCTGTACGGGTTTTTACTATGCTCCTAGCTTCCTCTTTTGTTATCCCAAATTGCAAATGTAAAGCTCAAGCAGCCTGATGATATTTCGAATAAGATTCTAGGGCTGTCTGAAATAAAAGAGCATAGGCTAACATGGTTAAAAGACTATCTGCCATTTGAATTTCCATAAAAAATAGGACCTGAAAGTCCACTATGAGAGTGGACACGCAAGATATTAATCTTATCTGGATGTTTTATCACTTGCTCTTGAAGTTCCTTAAAAAGCTGATCTATATTAGAAGCTTCAAATTTTATTTGGGCTTTGGCAATTCTTTGTACCACACCTACTGAATAGGCCAAATCAGATATTATTTTTATATCTCCTGGATAATAAGTTAAGAGCTAACATGATTGAATACAATTCATTGTGCTGAGTAGATTGTAAAGAGTTCTGACTACTCTCTTTATAGTTAATTCAAGAGAGTATACAACACAAATTTTATGTTTGGATGCATCTGTAAAGATAGTTGGTCCTTTAGGAACCTTAGAAAAAATTTCTTCAAAAATCCATTGACAATTATGTAATAGCTAGGTTATGTTTAATGGAGACCTGTGTGTAAAATTTGGAGCTGTGGCCAATAAAATTTGCCATCTGGGGATGGTTTCAAAGCAAACATTAATGTGTGCATTGCTATAAAAGGTGTATACCTTGTCAGGTCTTCTCCCAGATAATTGTACTACTCTCTTAATAGCCTTTAATAAAATTCTAGCCATAAGTACTGAGTAAGCCTTACTCCTTACACAGTGCTTGTGGATAGAATTTCATTAAAGGCTTCTGGTTGTGCTGGGAAGTTCACCCACTCTATCACACTGTCTCCTCGATAAGGGACTGCTGTGGGTGCCTCTTTTGTAGCAAAAACTGTTATTTCCAAGGTTTTTGAGTGGCTCTTTCAACCACATTGGATAAAGCCAGATCAACTTCTCTCAAAGCCTCTTGAGCTTCTTTTGTAAGCTGGTGTGGTGAGTTTAAAGCATTGTCTCCCCTTAAAATGTTACATAATGGTTGTGATTGATAGGTAGTTAAGCCTAACACTGGACATATCCATTGGATATTTCCTATCAATTTCTGAAAGTCATTTAAGGTGATCAAGATCTCTGTTCTTAAAGAAATTTTTTGTACTATAACCACCTTAGGATATACTTCATAACCTAAATATGAAAAGGAGCATGCATTTGAATATTTTCTGGAGCTATATGCAATTTGTAGTTCCTTACTGTTTCTATGGTCTTTTGTAGACATGCTTCTAACATTTGTTCCTCAGGGGCACATCCCAATATATCATCCTTGTAATGTAATGCTATTACTCTTGGATATGCTTTTCTTACTGGAGTAAGAATAGCAGCAACATACATTTGACACATAGTAGGGTTGTTTTCATTCCCTGTGGCTAAGTTAACTCTGAGCACTGAAAAAACAAATCTTTTCATATCCTCCTTATCTAGAGGGATAGAATAGAAACAATGCTTAATGTCTATAATCCAGAAGAAGCATTCTGTAAGTAACTGAGTAGATATTCATTGAACTGAGTCATCCTCAACTTCTTGTAATAGTCAATTTATCAGTCTAGGCTGAAGAGTTCCCATAGTTTCATCTGTTCATTAATTTTTCTTAAATCAGTCAACATCCTCCATTTTCCAGATTTCTTTTTCTTTTCTTTTTTTTTTTTTTTTTTTACAACAAATACAGGGGGAATACCAAGGACATAAAGAAGGTTGTAAGAGTCCTTGGTCAAATTGCTCCTGTACTGTATCTAATAAGACCTGGATTTTTCACTTGTTAAGGGCCACTGTTCAACCTATACTGGTATATCAGTTTTCCATTGAATGGGAACAGGTGAGAGTGCAGGCAGACCTTCAACAGCAGCCCTGCCTAAAAAGCCAAAGTAGTTATTTATAATCCTACCTGTTATAAGCTGTCTCTTCCCCATAGACTGATGGAGATTTTTTTCTACTACAAAAGGAGTAAAAACTCCTATTTCACCTTCAAATACCCATCTCAAAGGAGTAGCACTAATTTCAGCTACTGTTGATCCTCCTATGTCAGACATGTAGGTGTTTGCCTTAATCTTTGACCAATGACTAGGCCAACTGGCACTTCTAACGACTGTATGATCTGCACCTGTGTATAACAACCCTTTCAATGGTATGCCATTTACATAGATAGTGAGCATAGGATGGTCAGCTGTAATGGCTACAGTTCAAAATATTCTGGATTCTGTTGTTAGGAGTCAAAATCTGAGTAAATATCACCAGAGTGCCTATCAGGAGTGTGTATCAATAAACCTGATACTACTACTTCTCTTGATGATGTTACACATTGTCTATCTGTATTAGTGACTGTAATATTAGCTACACATTCCCAGTTTCCCAAATCAGTATATGGATAGACACTGTTTTGTAAGCACTCTCAGGAGGTGAAATGGAAGGAAACTTACTGTACCTGGAGGCAAAGGATCTATAGTCTGTATAGGGACAGATTTCACCTTCCCAAGGGATATCTCGGTAGTCCTAGCTGCATACAACTCTATTCTCCCCAATTGTAATCTCTTTCCCCCATCAGTTCCTTCTCGGCTGATTGATCATATCGGAATACAGTACTTCTAAAGACTTTCTGGGTGTAACATCGGCTGCCATCATCTTCCAAAAATTTTTTGCCTGGGGCCCTGGAGCTGGGCCCCACTTCCCATTTCCCTGAGTCATTCTACCTTCTGATAGCCAATGGAAGCCTCTGTTGAATTTTGGACATAGAGTTTTGGGTCTTGTTCTCCCATGCTGTCTTCTCTGCCAACATTGAGCTTTCAGATGCCCCACTTTATTACATTGAAAGCATTGATGAGTCTCTCTGGAATTCTCTTCCCAAAAGGGACCCTATCTTCCCATGTTCCAGTTTTGAAAAATCTGCATCATAGCTTGGATATAAAAGGTATTTGTGTCCACTGTGGCACAGCATTTTATGATCTCATCTAAAGGAGCATCCTTGTGTATTTCTGGTATCATTCTTCTACAAACCTTATTAACATTTTCCTTAGGAAGTTATCTTATCATAATTTCTGTTGCTACATTTTCACTAAAAGTTTGTATGACAGCTGTCTGCAGATGCCCCACAAAATCAGCAAGGGCTCATTTTGACCTTGCACTATTTTTGTGAAGGCTTCTTCTCTATCTTGTCTTCCTGGGAGGGTGTCCTATGCTTTGATAGCAGCAGCACTAATTTACTCATATGCTGCTATAGAGTAATTAATCTGTGCTAAAATGTCTACATAAATACCTAGACCAGCTAAATGATCAAAGGTGACTGGTATATTGACTCTAGGTTGGCTATTGCATCAGGCTTGTATTCTACAAAGTTCATTATACTCAAAAAGCCACAACAAGTTTTGTGCAGGTTCTAAACATGTCTTTGCTATAGATTTCCAATCATTTGGGGTTAAAACTTCAAAAGCCAAATTTTCTAATAACATCTTAACATAAGGCAATGTTAAAGAGTACAAGCTTTTTTCAGATCTTTGATAATTTTCAAATTAAAAGGAGTATCTTCTTCTTTCTCAGACTGAAGAGTCAAACTCTTCAATCACAGGGTATGCTTCTATTTTCAAATCAGATGTATCCTGTCCTTTGTCTTTAGCTTTAACTAGTGTCTTTTGCAATTGTGTCATAGGGAGTGGATAAAACTGCTGTGTGGATGGTGCTGATGGTTTCACTGTCCTTCCCACTCCTCCTCCACCCACAAGGGCAAAACTGAGGGGAAAGGGTCAGGAGATGGGAAATGCCCTAAGATGAGAAGCACTAAACACTGTCCCTCCCACTCCTCCTCCACCCACAAAGGCAAAATTGAGGGGAGAGGGCCAGGAGATGGGAAATGTCCTAAGGTGAGAAGCACTACACTCCTTACATTGATCAGCACTGTATTTAAATGCTTTCTTGTCCAATTATTCATTCTTTTTAGCTGCTTTGTCAGTACCATCCCTCCCCCACCTGCCCCACTCTTTCTCCTCACACTTCCTTACCTAGCTGTGCACATTAAATATTTTTCCTTATTTTAAAACTTGTGGAATTCCTTAAAGCCAATTGTATTATGTTGTATATATAGAATGTTTCCTCAGGAATTGAATCAAGACCCTTAGCTTGGTAATATTCAATTAGTTGCTCTCCTACTAGTTTCCACGTACTGGCTCTAATTTTTCTTCCTTAGAGAACCAAGGCAACATGAACTCTAATATATTTAAGAGTCCAGTGATCTGCTTCCAAGTTATCAACAAATCTTGCTTCTTTATTAACCTACTATGCATTCTAAACACTTCCCCTGGGGTGGGAAAAGCTCTTTTCTTAGTCTTTTCCCCATTTCAGCTGAGAAAAACAAATGAAAGTGACAAGTTTAGCCCTTACCAAAGTTTCCTGCTTGTCTATTTGTGTACTCACCATATTTCTGGGTCACGTTTAGGATTGCATTAGTCGAACTGCTAAGTATAGGTCCTTACATCCAGAGCCTCAAAATGTAGTGTGCTTCTTTCAGTGCCCCATATTCGGTCACCAAAATGTAATGTATGAGCTAGCTTTCACAAGGATCTGTGTGGAGTCTGAGCTTGAACTCGAGCACACTCTCATTAGAATCTCTCTCGAGTCTGCTCTTTCTCCAGTCCTCTCAGTCCTTATATACCTTAGTACAATTACATCATTACAGCATACTGAATATATGGGAACTAGAGAACCATTACATCACAATACTAAGTACTAAGTATATATGTAAACTAGAGAACCATTCATCTCAGCCATTCCACTGGGTTAACACCTTGTTTCAAGTATACTTCTGAAGAATTCTGGCTCTCTACAGATGCCAAACTCAAAACACTTTAATTGTATCATTTTTTTTTTCTGTAAGGCATGAAGTGATTTAAAGCTGGAATGGAATAATAGTGGGAATGAAAATTAATGAGATGATCTGAAAAATATTGCACAGGAAACATCCAAAGGATTTTTTAATAAAGGAAGAAGAGTGTCGGGTATGATTACAAGTTTTGGAATCTTGATCAGCAGTTCGGCATCAGTGGTAGAGATAAAGAAAGGGGGTTTGGGAATATTTGCCTTTTAGAGATTTTCACATTCTGCCTCCTTCCTATTTTTCTATACCTTAATGTATCTTACTCTTTTCTATACACTCTTGCATCCAAACACACTGGATCTTTACTGTTCTTCTCATATGGCACTCTTTCTACTTCCTGACTGGGAATTTTTACTGGCTGTGCTCCCTACCTGGAATGTTCTTCTTCATTTCTGCCTCTTGACTTCTGTGGTTCCCTTCAAGTCTCAGATAAAGTTTCATTTTTTGTATGAAGTCTTTCCCAGTAAATTGTAATCTTAATATTTTCCTTTTGAAATTATGTCTGATTTACTCTTTATATATCTTGTTCATGGTTGTTTGCTTATTGGTTCTCCAATTTGATTGAGCTCTTTGAGTATTGATACTGGTTTTTGTTGTTGTTGTTGTTGTTGTTGTTGTTTGTCTTTCTTTGTATCCCCAAAATGTGGCATGATGCCTGGTACTTGGTAAGAACTTAATAAATATGATTGATTATGAAATATTATTGACTATTGAAAGAAAATATGTTTACTTTCAGACATACTGAAATGAAAATAAGCTATATAAATGGAAATGGCTAGTAGACAGAGATACATGACTAGCAAAAAGGGGAAGAGTTTTTTTAAACTGCAGGCTTGGATAGAGTAAAGAAATTAATATGTATTCCAAGGTTAACTTTAATCATTAAACCAAATTTGTTTTTAAAAGCATATACAGAGGACATATACATACATACACACAGACACACACACACACACACACACACACACACTTAATGTATGTCTCCCTTACTCCCTCCCTCCCTTTCTTCCTCTTTCCCACTTGCTCTCCCGCATGCTCTCTCCCTCCCTTCCTCCCTCCCTTCTTCCCTCGCTCTCCCTTGCTCCCTCCCTCACTCTCTTCCTCACTACCTCTCCCTTCCTCTCTCTCTCGCACGCTACCTTCCTCGCTTCCTTCCTCCCTCCCTCTCTTTCTCTCTCTCTCCCTCCCTCCGTCTATCTCTCCCTCCCTTCCTCCCTCGCTCCCTCCCTCCCTTCCTCCCTTCCTCCCTTGTTCCTTCCCTCCCTTCCTTGCTTCCTCCCTCACTCCCTCCCTTGCTCTCTTTCTTGCTCACTCCCTCCCTCTCTTTCTCACCCTCCCTCCCTCACTCTCTTCCTCACTACCTCTCCCTTCCTCTCTCTCTCGCACGCTACCTTCCTCGCTTCCTTCCTCCCTCCCTCTCTTTCTCTCTCTCTCTCCCTCCCTCCTCCCTCCCTCCCTCGCTCCCTCCCTCTCTTTTCCTCGCTCCCTCCCTCCCTTCCTCTCTCCCCCCCCCCCCCCCCGCTCCTGTTCACTCCCCCATGCGCTCCCGCAGGCTACCTCATGAGCTCTCGCTTACTCCCCCATCTGCTACCTTCCTTGCTGCCTCCCTCCCTGTCTCCCTCTCTCCCTTCCTCCATCTCTCTCTCCCTTCCTCCCTCTCTCTTTTTCCCTTCCTCCCTTGTTCCATCTCTCCCTCCCTCTCTCTCTCCTTCCCTCGCTCTCTTCCTTGCTCCCTCCCTCACTCCCTCCCTTGCTCCCTCCCTCGCTCTCTTCCTTGCTTCCTCCCTCGCTCCTTCCCTCCTTTCCTCTCTCCTCTGCACGCTCCCGCTCACTCCCTTGTGTGCTACCTTCCTTGCTCCCTTTCTCTCTCTCTTTCTCTCTCTCTCCCTCCCTCCTTCCTTTGCTCCCTCCCTCCCTCCCTCCCTCGCTCTCTCACTCCCTCCCTCCCTCACTCCCTCCTTCACTCTCTCCCTCACTCCCTCTCTTTCCCTTTCTTCCTCTCTCCAGCTTGCTCCCTTCTTTGCTCCCTCCTTCCCTCTCTCCCTCCTTCCCTCTCTTCCTCTATTTTCCTTTCTCTCTCTCTCTCTCTCTCTCTCTCTCTCTCTCTCTCTCTCTCTCTCTCTCTCATATATATATTTATATATCTTTGGAGTAGATTATGGAAGGTATTTTAGAAGAGCTAAATAGGCACAGTAGACAGTTTCATGCTGCTTTTACAATTAATGTGTAGCATTTCATACCTGACATCAAGCTAGTTTTCCATTTCACACTTTTATATTTTGGCCACATAGCCTTCTTTTTTTATTATCATGGAATTCAGTTTGATAATGCTTTCAATTTATTTTCATCCAGTCCTATAATTCAATTCTATTCAGTAAACATCAACTAAACTTTACTAAGGTTAAAACTGAGGATACAAAGACAAACTAGAAAGACATCTTTGTCTTCTACTTCTCCCTTATTTTTCTCCTTAAAAGCTAACATGTCATGTTAAATTTCTGGAGCATTTATTTACTTGTCTATGTTTTCCAGTTGTATTTAAATATTTCCTATTGAAATATCTGTCAAGATAATAGATGCTCATCTCCTTCTGTAAGTACTAAGCAAACTTCAAGGGTCAGCTGTAATAAATATTATTGGAATTCATGATGGGCTACTCTGCTATGTGAATTGAGATTAAGAGGGAATGCAGACAGATTTAATAGGCCTGAAAGTTATATTAAATTTCTAGCTGAAGTGATAAAGCCATGGCTTGTTAATCAGACTTGGAGTAATATATTTGATATCATAAATGAATGTATTGGCAAAGAGCATTAACTTTAAAGGCAATTGCAAATAATATTGTACTAATTCACCTTGATTGTGAATGAATTCTAAAATGGCTTTTAATTTTAATGAATGTGGCCTTCTATCTAGAGAGATGAGTCAGAATGTTTTGCCACTAGTAAGAATGCTATTCCAATCTATTCCTCAATCAATAGATTTCTTTGCAGTGTATTTCATACCATTTGTGTTAAAAAAGGAAGATGACAAAATCAAAAAATCCAGGTCAGAGGGACCATTACATCTTAAAAGTTAGGAAAACTTTTTGAAATGTAGATTTTTTTTTATGGTATAGTAATCAAATCAGTAATGGGTGATGTTCATCTTTGTGAGGAATGACTTCATTTGTACTTGAATTGAAGTGAGGCATAGTTGTTCAAAGTCTTCAGCTTCACTTTTTCTCCTGAGTCTTCTAAGCCCAATAGGAGTCCAGAAATCAGGAAAACTGGTGATGGCCCAGTGGATGACGTTGGCATCTTTGGTGACTGACCAAGCATAGCTCTCCACAGCATTTGTTTAGCTGCCTTCTTTACCAGTGAAACAGACTTCTATCACAAGCCCATTCTTTCAACCACAGTTTTCAATACTTTGAATAGACATTTGCCTAAATAATCCACAAGTTTGAGATCTATTACTTAACTTTTATCTGGTTTGACCCATCTGCCAAGATGGTTTTATCAGATGTCACTGCTGGGCAAGCTTCAGCTTCTTAGAACCACAGTGACAGTAGGCTTAAAATGGACAGTAAAAAGAGATGAGCCCTGAAATGTGTTCAGTGAGCCCTCACACTAGAGATTCTCCCTGAATGCTTTATATATTCCATCCATTATGCTAATAAATCGATTTATGAAAAGAGTGCTGTGGTGATTCCTTTTGTCACGGGCTTCATTATAAAAAAAAATACAAATAATATTGGGAGCAAAGAGCTGTTTTCCAGGAATAATGAAAAATACTGTGGAAAAATTAAAGAGCAATGAAAATAAAGTCAAATGTATTGCACAAAATATATAAAAAATGATGTTTTAGGAGTTTTGGAGGAAGGGGGTAGAGAATAGAACAAAAGGGGAAAGAAAATCTGTACTCTGGAAGGGGAAGAGTGACTATAGAGTTTTGTGGGACGGGTCATATAGCTTGTGCTAGTGTGGCATTGGGAAAGTGGCTTTGAGAGAAAGTGGAGGATAGAAGGAGTGTGCTATGGCCTATGAGCTCATGAGGGGTCTTATATAACAATAACTGAACAACACCAAGAAATAGGTCTATTTGTCTTAATGAGTTCCAAGAAATAGGTGTACAGAATGAGAATGCATAATAAAGAATCATGTTGGAATGGGGAGAGGGTGGACAGAGGCAGATATAGATTCGAGATGAAAATGAGATGAGGAAGAGAATTCAATAATTTTGCAAACTGCCCATTCTATCATCTCTCAATATCTAAAATTAAAGCTAGTGGAGCAGCTAAGTGGTGCAGTGGATAGAATACTAGTCCTGAAGTCAGGAGGATCTGAGTTCAAATCTGGTCTTAGACACTTAACACTTTCTTCCAGGATGACCCTGCGCAAGTCACTTGACTCCAATTGCCTCAGCAAAACAAATAAATAAAATAAAAATAAAATTATTTTAGGAGTCAGATATTACATAAAAGATATTGTATAAGGAATGTCTTCATGCATATTAAACATCTACATCTCTTTAATTTTTAAAAATTATCACAAATACACTACCAAAAATGATAAAATAATAAAAATGAGGAACCAAATCTTCTAAAAATAATAGTCTTTTATTTTTCAAAATACTTCCAAAGATAATTTTCAGCATTCACCTTTGCAAAATTTTGTGTTCCATTATTTTTTTTTCTTTCTTCCCAACCCCTCCTCCTCTAGAAAGCAAGCAATCCATTGTAAGTTAAACACATGCAATTCTTCTAAACATAATTTTACATTTGTCATGCTGCATAAGAAAAAATAAGATAAAAAAGGCAGACAACAATAACAACAAAAGATTAAAATACTATGTTATGATTCACATTCAGTACACATAGTCCTCTCTCTGGATGCTGATGGCTCTATCACAAGTCTTTTGGAATTGGCCTGAATTACCTCATTGTTGAAATGATTCAACAAGTCCATCAGAGTTGATCATTACATAATCTTATTGTTGCTATGCACAATGTTCTCTTGATTCTACTCATTTCACTTAACAACAATTCAAGTAAGTTTCTGTAGGACTTTCTGGAATAATCCTGCTGATATTTCTTATAGAACAATAGTCTATTACATTCATATACTATAACTAATTTAGCCATTCCCAAAATGATGGGCATCTGCTCAGTTTCCCCTTCTTTGCCATTCCAAAAAGGATTGCCACAAACAGTTTTGTACAATATGGGTCATTTGTCCTTTTTTATGATCTCTTTGGTATGCTCAGTCTCTCAGTAGACACTCAGTAAAGACACTGCTGGATCAAAGGGTAGGCACAGTTTGATAGTCTTTTGGACATAGCTCCAAATTGCTCTCCAGAATGGTTGAATCCTTTCACAATTCCACCAATAATGTATTGGTGTCCCAGTTTATCCACTTCCCCATCAATATTTATCATTACTTTTTCCTGTCATCTTAGCCAGTCTGAGATGGGTGAAGTAGTGTGGTGAGCTTCTTCTTCTCAAAACACCGCCAGGTGATAAAAGTTCAGATCTTTTATTATCTCCAATATAGCCCGGTTAGCTTAGAGGCCTATCTCTCTGCTTGGTTCCAAGAGCTCTTGCCGCTTTGTCCTTTGCTTCTGCCTCTGCTTTCTTCTGCCTCCAGAGCCAGCCCCACTCTTCATGTCATTCCGGTGAAATCTCAACTCGTAGCTTCTTCACTCTGAAGAACTTCTTTGACTGGTCCATTGAAGCTCTATTTATGCTAGTGCTCTCTGGCCCAAAGAGCTTCAAGGGAGGTGTGAACTCATTGAATTCCAATGAGTAAAGGTGTGAACACAAGCCTTGTATTAATTAGTTCTACTTAGTACCTTGTTTCAGGTTCTGCCCAAAACATCTTCTTGTAAGATTAGATCAACTCTAATTAGTTAGCAGTTAGTAAGGATTCCAACAAAGTAGTACTTCAGAGTTGTTTTAATTTGTATTTCTCTAATCATTAGTGATGTAGAGCATTTTTTCATATGACTAGAAATGGCCTTGATTTCTTCATCTGAAAATTATGTCTTCATATCCTTTGACCATTTATCAATTGAAGAATGGTTTGTATTCTTGTAATTTAAATTAGGGTCGATTCTCTATATATTTTAAAAATGAGGCCTTTATTAGAAATTTTGGAAGAAAAGTCTCCCCCCCACCTGCTCCAGTTTTCTGCTTCCCTTCTAATTTTTGGTGCAATACTTTTGTTTGTATAAAACCTTTCTAATTTAATAAAATCAAAATTATCTATTTTGCATTTCATAATTCTCTAATTCTCCTTTCACCTTAAATTCTTTCTTTCTCTATAGATCTGAGAGGTAGACTACCCCTTGTCTCCTAATTTATGCCTAAATCATGAAATATAGACATATATATATATGTATATATATACATATATATATATATGTATGTATTATATATATGTATATATATATATACATATATATATATATATAAAATCACCTTTTATATCTAAATCATGAACCTATTTCAATTTAAGGAACCATATCTTACAACCTTTAAAATTGGAAATAAATAGAGAGTAAGTAAAAAATAGTATATAGGTAGAATAATATAGAAGCTATGTGATTAATGTGAAGTTTATGGGAAATGTTTGCAATGATGGGGAAAGCAAGCTCTCAGACTCAGGAAAATCACTTTCAATACTATTGCTGATATATTCTGTGTTAACATGAGCAACACATTAATGTTTCAGTGCCTCACTTTCCTCTACTGCAAAATGAAAGGTTTGTACTCTCTATGATATCTTTCAGCTTTATATCTATGATATGTATTTTCTCCAACTGAAGATTTTTAATAATTATTTTAAAAAATTCTAACTAAATATTATAATTTGCTTTAAAATACTTAAAATCTAACTGACTAGTAAAAGGATTACATTGCCAAAATTGGTCATACTTAAGAATGGCTGACCAAACAATAAGTATGAATGACTTTTGCTACATCCTTCCTGATTTTAATAGGAGGGTATAGGGAAACAGGGCAGTAAGGTCATGCTTGTATACTTCTCTTTGATCAATCATATCTGACTCATCATGAGCTGATTTGCTGTTTTGTTGATAAAGACACTGAAATGATTTTCCATTTCCTTCTCTCTTTCATTAAAAGCAAATAGTGTTAAGTGTCTAGGATCATATGGCTAGTTAATGTCCGAGACTAGATTTGACTCCTGACTCCAAGCCTGGCACTCTATCTGCTATGTCAATTAGATGCTATATTTAGATCACAGGCTTCTGAATTAAGGGACAGATTTCCCATTAGATGCTATATTTAGATCACAGGCTTCTGAATTAAGGGACAGATTTCCCCCAGAGTGATAGAAAGGTACAGAAAAAAGATAGCAATATCAGCAGTTTTGCAAATTTGCCTCAGGTTGGCTATCTTTATTATCATTATAGCTAGGACAAATTGAAACTGTTTAGGGAGCCATTTTTCATCATTGGATACTTCATATGACATACTACTTCTTCCCTCTACACCCTGTACACATAAATTGCATTTCTTAGCTTCTCATAATTTATGAAATCTTTTTTTTCTTTCACATGGAAGACTTTGTTATAAAACATACATTATCCAAAGACTGTATTTCAGAGTATATATGTATGTATTTCACTGCAAATATATAGATCTTTCAAAGACAGAAGTGTTATTATTATAAACAATCTTTGACACAAGAGTCCGGAAGTTAAAATATCAAAGAAGTGTTCATGTCATATTTAGCTAGTTTGCACCATATTCACATTAATTATCTCTTGCTCATGGAATGACTTCAATAAAATACTTTACTACTTATACTGATTCTTTTTTCTGTACTTCCTGAGGTCCCATTGCAGGAAATTAAGGCATTCCTCAACATCTGTGAGACTCTTTAACCTTTGATTTCTGGGAAAAAGTAATTCTAGATTGGTTTCATAGGATCTTCTTGCCACAGTTTTAAAATGAAGTGACCAGTACTAAAATGAAGCCGAGAATTATGAACCAATGCCTTTTGATTAAGAACCCTTACATTTGAAGACTAGACATAGTTGTAGGTCTGTTTAACAGAAGAATCAAACCACATAAGATGGTGTTAAACATAGGATTTTTTTATAACTATTATCCCCTCTTTGTGGAAGTTATGGACCAATTTCTATGATTCAAAAGCAAAGTTATGATAAAAAGATGAATGAAAAGAAATCAATGGACCCCTACTTGGTCCCAGAAACAGACAGAGAAGGGAAAAACAAGAAATAAGGTCAAGAAGCCAGGCAGACCCAAATACTGGAGAAGCATTTTTTTTTTTTTTTTGGTTTGTCATTTGTTCCTTGTACATTAGAGGATTGGCATCAGCTTTCAACAGATTCTGATTTTTTCTGAGATTTTTTTTATGACACAATCCATTTAGCTGTAAGTATTTGGGGGGTGGGAGGTGGGGATGGTAAGCATATGTTCCTTCTGATGAGAGTGTTCACTGAAAAAAAGTGTCCTACCTCCATGTAATGCTACTCTTGGAATTTTATAAATGAAGGACTCTGTCTCTCAGATTAACTACTTTTTTGGATCAAGATCATCACTTTATATTGTATGTAGAATAATAGGAATCAGAAAAATAAGGCTGGAAAGGTAGTAATGATTACTTAGCCATTTGATGAAATCTTTGCTCTTAATAAAAAATGACAATCACAAGATGAGAGTCCTGCTGATTGTCTAACTGTTCTTAAAAATGAGGGAACATTTTCTGACTTTCTAAGTTACTATCTAAAATCACCTATGGAATCCGACACATGGAGATTCATTCATTTTAACTGTTATAATCTGGCACTGATCATTTATTCATTCATGCAATGAACATTTAGTGAATACCAATTTGTGCAAGAAATATGGTAGGCAATACACAAAAAAATGAACAAACAAAAAATTGAATAATGTATTTCTCTAGAATTAAATGACATACAAAGCACTTTGTTTATCTTCAAGTTTCAGAGTAAAAGTAATATTATTTTAATTTTATAGATTGATTTATAGATGAATTAATAATTATAATAAGAAATAATAGATTGCTATTAGTAGATTGATAAAAGCATGAGTACCTTGAAAAAATAGAAGCATATGGTAATAAAACCCCTGCATAAGACTCCTAACAGGTATTAAAGTCTATATTTCGTAGATGGCATAAAGTAACTTATCTAGTGTTATTCACATAGTATCAACCCTAGGATTTCAACTAAGTTCTTTTGATACAAAGTTCTTTAGTTAATGTACTTTCTGAAACTACAGTAGGACTGGCTCTTCTAAGCACATGTAAAACATTCACATGTAAAGACAGTCTAGTCACTAGAATAAAATTTAATTTAAAATTTTGGCTCATATTAATACTTCATTTCATTTTATCTTTGAGAGAATAACATCTGCTGGGCATATCACATTGCTTTAAATGGATTAATGTCTAGTATGGAAACTCTCCATCTTTGATATTTTACACATTTAATATTGTCCAATGAGAAAGCATATCTGTACTGCTAGGATTGTTTTGTTATTATCCATTTTATTTTTGGTCAGATATATATGTCATAATTTCTAGCATAACACAACACAAAAAGGGAAAATTGCAAAAAGAGATCCTTACCAAAGCCTTATCACACAAGCTTCTCCCACAGAAAGTCAATGTACTCACCTGCTGCCAAACCAGATGTGGAAATTTCCATTAATTTCTCTCTCTTTGAAGAACCTTCCTGCCACCCACTTCATGCAGACTATGAATTGAGTGCACTGCTTGAAGTTATCACCTACAAATTATCCCATTTGTAACATTGCCTCAAACAGGAGTGTTGGATATATGACTTTTAACAACAAGATCTTTTTCAAAATTGGAAATGAATCTTAAAAGGCAATCAAGCTGCTTTGTAAAGAGTACAAGTTCAATATGTGACCCAGCTGTTTTCAAAGTAGCATACAGTTTTCAGCATCATTTCCTATTCTTTGCACCTGTTAACACTGATAACATCAGAGCAACTGGAAAAGAATTGTAGGTAGCTACTTTTAGCAGTAAACAAATCTGATATTAGTTAATGCCAAATTTGAAATAATTTAAATTTCAGTACATACATCAGGAGGAAAAAATGAGTCAGGAGAACTATAGCTTCCTTGCCAATATTCTAAATCAGAGACCTAATTTTCTCTTAGCTCCTAGATATAGCAGCTACATATTTTACAGACAAGTTTTTTTTTCCCCAGTGCCATAAATTACTATAACAGAATGGAAATAGCTAAACCAAATTTCCCCTTTCCACCCACCAGCTCTATGCCATGTCATTTTAGTAAATCTAAAGTGATCCTACCACCTGCAGCTTTACAGCATAATTTAATTTGTTTCAGCAACTTACTCACAATATCAGCCAAATAGGTCTTCCAGTCCAAGGTTTCTGTTAAGTAGCATCACTTCCCTGTTCTAAATAACATGGCTGAAGTCAATTAACATCATTTTAGCTGTACCTACTCTGCAAAAATAATGCTATTGAAAGATCATTTGAATAAATAATGTTTTATTTGAGTCAAATGTCCCCAAAGTAATTATCGGTAGGTTCAAGCATGCCACAAATAATAAATTCATACTTATATAACTTCTACACTAAAAAGGAGAGGTCACCTGCTAATGGTTAGCTATGCAAATTATTATCTAAAATAAAGGATAAAAGCATTTTGCTAAAATCCTCCCAATGTCACATGTAACTTTGCTTTGTACAGTGAGCCTACCTATTCCCATTAAATGTGACATACAAAATAGCTAATTAAAAAGTATATTTTTAAACTGCAATGTAATAAAATCTCAAAATCATCTCACTAGAATGTTTACTTAATATCTAAAATATAAAAATATATGTAATTTTATAAATTCATGAAATTATGGGTTTGAGAATGCCCTCAACAAATGTATATCACAACTTGGTATGACTTGGTCAGTACAATTGCCTAAGGCACATAGAAATTAAAACACTTGCTCAGGATCAAGCATCTAATTAATGTCATGAGCAAAACTGATCCTGAGTTTTCCTGGGCTTCTAGCATTCCATCCATTATTACATATTGCTTCTACATGTAATCCATATCTATGATGTAAGGATTAGCAATGGAGTTTTCAAAGGAGGATTTGTTGAACATTGTAAGTACAGTTCGTTGGAAAAGCAAGACCTATAGTTCTTGGTTCATAAAATCATTAAATCACTCACTTCTCAATTATTGTTTATTGAATACTGAAAACAATCCTGTGAGAAATTTTGTCTAATATGATCAGTAACATTATTTTTGGGAAGCAATACTGATGGCATACTTTGAAATAAGGAAAGAAATAGATGGCTGTCAATAACATTTTAGAAACTTAGAGGCAAAATAATCACAGACATCTTATTCATATAAGAGTAAAAAATATGTATATTGTTCCTGTTTTATCTCTTAGCACTACCATTGAAAACATACAGATTTATAAATGTGTGCAAGTATTATTTTTATGTATTTATTTATTTAAAACTTAAATGCAAAATATAAAAAGAAACAAAAATATAAAAAGAAAGAAGAAAATTTGTCATTTGCAAAGCAAAAGAAAGGATTCCAAATATGAAATAATAAATTTCCATTTCAAGAAAGCCTATATAATAAAAACTGCACATTGTGTTCAGAGATGCCCAACTTTGCTTTCTTGTAAGTTTTCTTTTATTCTCTGCTGTGTACTTTTTACTTTATTCTTTTTTATTATAACTTTTTATTTACAAGATATATGCATGGATAATTTTTCAGCATTGACAATTCCAAAACATTTTGTTCCATTTTTCCCCTCTTTCCCTCCACTCTCTCCCCCAGATGGCAGGTAGACCAATAAGTGTTAAATATGTTAAAGTATATGTTAAATACAATATATGTATATTTATCCATACAGTTATTTTACTGTGTGCAAGTATTATCATCCCTAAAAAATTTACTTGAAATGCCATAAATACAAGGGACTATTGATATTAAATATAATTCTGTGCATTTAGACTGAATATTTGGGGAGAAAAGACATATTAAATGATAACAGCAAACATTTCCTCACTGTCAGGGTCAAAAGTCAATATACTCAATAATCATAACAGAGTCTCAGGATGACAATCACAATTCCTTTTTAGAAGATTAGTTATTATAGCTAGGATGATAGTTCACTTCTCCATCATTCCAAATTTCCCTAGGGCATGAGTTTCTTAAGCATACTGGATAGTGAACAGAGTATAATGTGAGTCATAAGAATGGAAGGCAGAGGTTCTCTATGTGTTTATATTTGAATAGTTATAAGATGGCATTTATTTCTTGAAAAATGTGAGTATGCCTCTAAGGTAAACTTGTGAGATATGAAAATGATATTGGAAAAAATGCTACTTTTAGAATTATAGTAATTTATTTCTCATAACAAGAACTGGCCTTTGAAATTCAAATATTTGAAAAAGATTAGGGACTAAACATGGCATATGACTAATTTAGGAACTACTTGATAAGGAAACTTTGTCAATGAAAATGGACCTTTTTCGGCAATGGATAGTCTTAGTAAGTTGTCTAAAAAATTTGTATCAGCATTTGAGCCCAAGCCTTTGTGATTCAGATTTTCTACACTTCATTTAAGATTTAATGTATAAATATATTGAAAAATAAACTATTAATGAAATGTTATATGTGAAAAATAGAACAGGAAATTAGGAGACAGGAATTAAGCATTTAGAATGACTCCCCACTAAAATTTAGAACATGACAATTTTCTTCCTTTGCCATTAAGCTCACCAGTTTTCACAGAATCAACTAAGAACTTTTCCGAATATGCACTACTGACCTATACTCAAGAACTGAAAATTGAGTGATACATTCAAAAGTTTGGCAATAACTATAGCCCTCATTACCAGTATATTTTAAAAGTACATAAGCTTGGTCAATTAACTATTTTTAATAATAGCTTTTTATTTTCAAAATATATGCAGACAATTTTCAACATTCACCCTTGCAAAACCTTGTGTTCCAAATTTTTCTCTCCCTTCTCTTAACCCCTTCCAAGACAGCAAGTAATCTATTATATGTTAAATGTGCAATTTCTCTATACATATTTCCATATTTTATCATGATGCACAAGAAAAATCAGATCAAAAAGGGGGAAAAAGAGAAAGAAAACAAAATGCCAACAATGAACAAAAAAGTAAAAATATTATGTGTGATCAACATTCAGTCCTCAAAGTCCTTTTTTCAGGATGCAGATGGTTCTCTCCATCATAAGTCCATTGGAATTGGCTTGAATCACCTCATTGTTAAAAAGAGCCGCATCCATCAAAATTGATCATCACATAATCTTATCGTTGCTGTGTATGTTTTCTTAGTTCTACTCATTTCACTTAGCATCAGGTCATTTAAGTCTCTCCAGATCTTTCTGAAATCATCCTGCTGATCATTTTTTGTAGAACAATAATATTCTAATCAATTATATACAATAAGTAGTTCAACTTTTAAAAAATATTCTTAATGGATTCTTATGGATCATAATTTAAGCCCATTACAGTTACTGGAGAAAGATTACTGGTCCAACTTAAAAAAAAAAAAAAAAAAAAAAAAAAAAAAAACAAGAAGGAAACAATGTAAGATAATGTGTAGTAAAGAATTTCCATTCATGAGAAAGTCACCAGTTTAAAATAGTTTACTGGAATGATTTCTGTTTAGACTGTAATAGTCAATGATATTATTGTATGGAAATAGAAGTAAAGATTGTTTTATCCAACAGAAAGGAAGATTTGCAGTTATTTGTGCAAAAACATTATAAACTTATGTATTTTACTCCTTATAATTCTCTCGAACTCTTATTTGATCATAAACATTTCTCTTCTCCATATATCTGACAGTTAAATATTTATTTGGTGCCATAATTTACTCAGGATATCACCCTTTATGTCTAAAGTATTGTCTTATTTTGACCTAATTTTCATATACATTGTGAGAGGTTTGTCTATTTCCTAGTTTTTCTATCAGACTACTTTCCATTTTTCTCAGTTATTTATTTCAAATGGTGAATGAGTTTTATTTGAACTAGATTACTATAGTTATTTCATACTATGTACCTACTCTATTCTCTGATCCATTACTCAATTTCTTTTTTTTTTAAATTTTAATAGTATTTGTGCCCTAATATATGCAAAGATAGTTTTCAACATTTATCTTTGCAAAACCTGTGTTTCAAATTTTTCTCTCCTTCTCCCTCTCTTCCTCAAGACAATAACCAATCTTATATACGTTAAAGACATGCAATTCTTCTGAAATATTTCCGTATTTACCATGCTGTGCAAGAAAAATCAGATCCAAAGGGGGAAAAACTATAAGAAAAAAAAATACAAGCAAACAAATAAGAACAACAAAGATAAAAAATACTATGATTTAATCCACAGTCAGGCTCCATAGTTCTCTTTCTGAATGCAGATGGCATTTTCCATCAAAAGACTATTGGAATTGCCTTGAATCAGCTCATTGTTGAAAAGAGCCATATCCATCACAGTTAATCATTATATAATTTTGTTGTTACTGTGTAGAATTTTTTTTTCATTCTGCTCATTTCACTTAGCCTCAGTTTTTGTCTTTTAAGATTTTTTCTGAAATAACCCTGCTCATCATTTCCTATAGAACAATAATATCTCATATGCATCTGCCATAAGTTATTCATCCATCACCTAAGTGATATGGATCTACTCACTTTCCAATTCTTTTCTATTTTAAAAAAGTGATGTTACAAACATTTTAACACAAGTGGGTCATTTTACATCTTTTATGATCTCTTTGTGATGCAAACTCAGTAGTCACTGCTGGATAAGAGTATGGACAGTTTTATAGCCCTTTGAGCATAGTTCCAAATTGTTCTCCAAATGTTTGGATCCTTTCACAATTTCACTAACAATGCATTAATAGCCCAGTTTCCCCACATCTTCTCCAACATTTATCATTTTTTCCTGTCATCTTAGCCAATTTGAGAAGTGTGAATTATTACTCTTTTTCTTACCCAATACCAGATTATTTTGATGGTTATCACTTTGTAATATAATTTGAAATCTTACATGGCTAAGTTTTCTTCTTTATTCTTTTTTTCCCCAATTGATTCCCCTGATATTTTTGATCTTTTGTTCTTCAGATGAATCTTGTTAATTTTCTAGTTCTGTATTATAATTTTTTGATGGTTTGATTGGTATAGCACTGAATAAGTAAATTAATTTAGGTAGAATTGTCATTTTTATTATATTTATTATGTTATTATGTAACATATTTATTATGTTATTATGACATTATTAATATGTCATATTTGTTATTAGTAACATTTATTATTATATTTTTGTTATCAGCCTAATAAAAAAATTGAATAATGTATTTCTCTAGAATTAAATGACATACAAAGCACTTTGTTTATCTTCAAGTTTCAGAGTAAAAGTAATATTATTTTAATTTTATAGATTGATTTATAGATGAATTAATAATTATAATAAGAAATAATAGATTGCTATTAGTAGATTGATAAAAGCATGAGTACCTTTAAAAAATAGAAGCATATGGTAATAAAACCCCTGCATAAGACTCCTAACAGGTATTAAAGTCTATATTTCGTAGATGGCATAAAGTAACTTATCTAGTGTTATTCACATAGTATCAACCCTAGGATTTCAACTAAGTTCTTTTGATACAAAGTTCTTTAGTTAATGTACTTTCTGAAACTACAGTAGGACTGGCTCTTCTAAGCACATGTAAAACATTCACATGTAAAGACAGTCTTGTCACTAGAATAAAATTTAATTTAAAATTTTGGCTCATATTAATACTTCATTTCATTTTATCTTTGAGAGAATAACATCTGCTGGGCATATCACATTGCTTTAAATGGATTAATGTCTAGTATGGAAACTCTCCATCTTTGATATTTTACACATTTAATATTGTCCAATGAGAAAGCATATCTGTACTGCTAGGATTGTTTTGTTATTATCCATTTTATTTTTGGTCAGATATATATGTCATAATTTCTAGCATAACACAACACAAAAAGGGAAAATTGCAAAAAGAGATCCTTACCAAAGCCTTATCACACAAGCTTCTCCCACAGAAAGTCAATGTACTCACCTGCTGCCAAACCAGATGTGGAAATTTCCATTAATTTCTCTTTCATGCAGACTATGAATTGAGTGCACTGCTTGAAGTTATCACCTACAAATTATCCCATTTGTAACATTGCCTCAAACAGGAGTGTTGGATATATGACTTTTAACAACAAGATCTTTTTCAAAATTGGAAATGAATCTTAAAAGGCAATCAAGCTGCTTTGTAAAGAGTACAAGTTCAATATGTGACCCAGCTGTTTTCAAAGTAGCATACAGTTTTCAGCATCATTTCCTATTCTTTGCACCTATTAACACTGATAACATCAGAGCAACTGGAAAAGAATTGTAGGTAGCTACTTTTAGCAGTAAACAAATCTGATATTAGTTAATGCCAAATTTGAAATAATTTAAATTTCAGTACATACATCAGGAGGAAAAAATGAGTCAGGAGAACTATAGCTTCCTTGCCAATATTCTAAATTAGAGACCTAATTTTCTCTTAGCTCCTAGATATAGCAGCTACATATTTTACAGACAAGTTTTTTTTTTTCCCCAGTGCCATAAATTACTATAACAGAATGGAAATAGCTAAACCAAATTTCCCCTTTCCACCCACCAGCTCTATGCCATGTCATTTTAGTAAATCTAAAGTGATCCTACCACCTGCAGCTTTACAGCATAATTTAATTTGTTTCAGCAACTTACTCACAATATCAGCCAAATAGGTCTTCCAGTCCAAGGTTTCTGTTAAGTAGCATCACTTCCCTGTTCTAAATAACATGGCTGAAGTCAATTAACATCATTTTAGCTGTACCTACTCTGCAAAAATAATGCTATTGAAAGATCATTTGAATAAATAATGTTTTATTTGAGTCAAATGTCCCCAAAGTAATTATCGGTAGGTTCAAGCATGCCACAAATAATAAATTCATACTTATATAACTTCTACACTAAAAAGGAGAGGTCACCTGCTAATGGTTAGCTATGCAAATTATTATCTAAAATAAAGGATAAAAGCATTTTGCTAAAATCCTCCCAATGTCACATGTAACTTTGCTTTGTACAGTGAGCCTACCTATTCCCATTAAATGTGACATACAAAATAGCTAATTAAAAAGTATATTTTTAAACTGCAATGTAATAAAATCTCAAAATCATCTCACTAGAATGTTTACTTAATATCTAAAATATAAAAATATATGTAATTTTATAAATTCATGAAATTATGGGTTTGAGAATGCCCTCAACAAATGTATATCACAACTTGGTATGACTTGGTCAGTACAATTGCCTAAGGCACATAGAAATTAAAACACTTGCTCAGGATCAAGCATCTAATTAATGTCATGAGCAAAACTGATCCTGAGTTTTCCTGGGCTTCTAGCATTCCATCCATTATTACATATTGCTTCTACATGTAATCCATATCTATGATGTAAGGATTAGCAATGGAGTTTTCAAAGGAGGATTTGTTGAACATTGTAAGTACAGTTCGTTGGAAAAGCAAGACCTATAGTTCTTGGTTCATAAAATCATTAAATCACTCACTTCTCAGTTATTGTTTATTGAATACTGAAAACAATCCTGTGAGAAATTTTGTCTAATATGATCAGTAACATTATTTTTGGGAAGCAATACTGATGGCATACTTTGAAATAAGGAAAGAAATAGATGGCTGTCAATAACATTTTAGAAACTTAGAGGCAAAATAATCACAGACATCTTATTCATATAAGAGTAAAAAATATGTATATTGTTCCTGTTTTATCTCTTAGCACTACCATTGAAAACATACAGATTTATAAATGTGTGCAAGTATTATTTTTATGTATTTATTTATTTAAAACTTAAATGCAAAATATAAAAAGAAACAAAAATATAAAAAGAAAGAAGAAAATTTGTCATTTGCAAAGCAAAAGAAAGGATTCCAAATATGAAATAATAAATTTCCATTTCAAGAAAGCCTATATAATAAAAACTGCACATTGTGTTCAGAGATGCCCAACTTTGCTTTCTTGTAAGTTTTCTTTTATTCTCTGCTGTGTACTTTTTACTTTATTCTTTTTTATTATAACTTTTTATTTACAAGATATATGCATGGATAATTTTTCAGCATTGACAATTCCAAAACATTTTGTTCCATTTTTCCCCTCTTTCCCTCCACTCTCTCCCCCAGATGGCAGGTAGAACAATAAGTGTTAAATATGTTAAAGTATATGTTAAATACAATATATGTATATTTATCCATACAGTTATTTTACTGTGTGCAAGTATTATCATCCCTAAAAAATTTACTTGAAATGCCATAAATACAAGGGACTATTGATATTAAATATAATTCTGTGCATTTAGACTGAATATTTGGGGAGAAAAGACATATTGAATGATAACAGCAAACATTTCCTCACTGCCAGGGTCAAAAGTCAATATACTCAATAATCATAACAGAGTCTCAGGATGACAATCACAATTCCTTTTTAGAAGATTAGTTATTATAGCTAGGATGATAGTTCACTTCTCCATCATTCCAAATTTCCCTAGGGCATGAGTTTCTTAAGCATACTGGATAGTGAACAGAGTATAATGTGAGTCATAAGAATGGAAGGCAGAGGTTCTCTATGTGTTTATATTTGAATAGTTATAAGATGGCATTTATTTCTTGAAAAATGTGAGTATGCCTCTAAGGTAAACTTGTGAGATATGAAAATGATATTGGAAAAAATGCTACTTTTAGAATTATAGTAATTTATTTCTCATAACAAGAACTGGCCTTTGAAATTCAAATATTTGAAAAAGATTAGGGACTAAACATGGCATATGACTAATTTAGGAACTACTTGATAAGGAAACTTTGTCAATGAAAATGGACCTTTTTCGGCAATGGATAGTCTTAGTAAGTTGTCTAAAAAATTTGTATCAGCATTTGAGCCCAAGCCTTTGTGATTCAGATTTTCTACACTTCATTTAAGATTTAATGTATAAATATATTGAAAAATAAACTATTAATGAAATGTTATATGTGAAAAATAGAACAGGAAATTAGGAGACAGGAATTAAGCATTTAGAATGACTCCCCACTAAAATTTAGAACATGACAATTTTCTTCCTTTGCCATTAAGCTCACCAGTTTTCACAGAATCAACTAAGAACTTTTCCGAATATGCACTACTGACCTATACTCAAGAACTGAAAATTGAGTGATACATTCAAAAGTTTGGCAATAACTATAGCCCTCATTACCAGTATATTTTAAAAGTACATAAGCTTGGTCAATTAACTATTTTTAATAATAGCTTTTTATTTTCAAAATATATGCAGACAATTTTCAACATTCACCCTTGCAAAACCTTGTGTTCCAAATTTTTCTCTCCCTTCTCTTAACCCCTTCCAAGACAGCAAGTAATCTATTATATGTTAAATGTGCAATTTCTCTATACATATTTCCATATTTTATCATGATGCACAAGAAAAATCAGATCAAAAAGGGGAAAAAGAGAAAGAAAACAAAATGCCAACAATGAACAAAAAAGTAAAAATATTATGTGTGATCAACATTCAGTCCTCAAAGTCCTTTTTTCAGGATGCAGATGGCTCTCTCCATCATAAGTCCATTGGAATTGGCTTGAATCACCTCATTGTTAAAAAGAGCCGCATCCATCAAAATTGATCATCACATAATCTTATCGTTGCTGTGTATGTTTTCTTAGTTCTACTCATTTCACTTAGCATCAGGTCATTTAAGTCTCTCCAGATCTTTCTGAAATCATCCTGCTGATCATTTTTTGTAGAACAATAATATTCTATACAATTATATACAATAAGTAGTTCAACTTTTAAAAAATATTCTTAATGGATTCTTATGGATCATAATTTAAGCCCATTACAGTTACTGGAGAAAGATTACTGGTCCAACTTAAAAAAAAAAAAAAAAAAAAAAAAAACAAGAAGGAAACAATGTAAGATAATGTGTAGTAAAGAATTTCCATTCATGAGAAAGTCACCAGTTTAAAATAGTTTACTGGAATGATTTCTGTTTAGACTGTAATAGTCAATGATATTATTGTATGGAAATAGAAGTAAAGATTGTTTTATCCAACAGAAAGGAAGATTTGCAGTTATTTGTGCAAAAACATTATAAACTTATGTATTTTACTCCTTATAATTCTCTCGAACTCTTATTTGATCATAAACATTTCTCTTCTCCATATATCTGACAGTTAAATATTTATTTGGTGCCATAATTTACTCAGGATATCACCCTTTATGTCTAAAGTATTGTCTTATTTTGACCTAATTTTCATATACATTGTGAGAGGTTTGTCTATTTCCTAGTTTTTCTATCAGACTACTTTCCATTTTTCTCAGTTATTTATTTCAAATGGTGAATGAGTTTTATTTGAACTAGATTACTATAGTTATTTAATACTATGTACCTACTCTATTCTCTGATCCATTACTCAATTTCTTTTTTTTAAATTTTAATAGTATTTGTGCCCTAATATATGCAAAGATAGTTTTCAACATTTATCTTTGCAAAACCTGTGTTTCGAATTTTTCTCTCCTTCTCCCTCTCTTCCTCAAGACAATAACCAATCTTATATACGTTAAAGACATGCAATTCTTCTGAAATATTTCCGTATTTACCATGCTGTGCAAGAAAAATCAGATCCAAAGGGGGAAAAACTATAAGAAAAAAAAATACAAGCAAACAAATAAGAACAACAAAGATAAAAAATACTATGATTTAATCCACAGTCAGGCTCCATAGTTCTCTTTCTGAATGCTGATGGCATTTTCCATCAAAAGACTATTGGAATTGCCTTGAATCAGCTCATTGTTGAAAAGAGCCATATCCATCACAGTTAATCATTATATAATTTTGTTGTTACTGTGTAGAATATTTTTTTCATTCTGCTCATTTCACTTAGCCTCAGTTTTTGTCTTTTAAGATTTTTTCTGAAATAATCCTGCTCATCATTTCCTATAGAACAATAATATCTCATATGCATCTGCCATAAGTTATTCATCCATCACCTAAGTGATATGAATCTACTCACTTTCCAATTCTTTTCTATTTTAAAAAAGTGATGTTACAAACATTTTAACACAAGTGGGTCATTTTACATCTTTTATGATCTCTTTGTGATGCAAACTCAGTAGTCACTGCTGGATAAGAGTATGCACAGTTTTATAGCCCTTTGAGCATAGTTCCAAATTGTTCTCCAAATGTTTGGATCCTTTCACAATTTCACTAACAATGCATTAATAGCCCAGTTTCCCCACATCTTCTCCAACATTTATCATTTTTTCCTGTCATCTTAGCCAATTTGAGAAGTGTGAATTATTACTCTTTTTCTTACCCAATACCAGATTATTTTGATGGTTATCACTTTGTAATATAATTTGAAATCTTACATGGCTAAGTTTTCTTCTTTATTCTTTTTTTCCCCAATTGATTCCCCTGATATTTTTGATCTTTTGTTCTTCAGATGAATCTTGTTAATTTTCTAGTTCTGTATTATAATTCTTTGATGGTTTGATTGGTATAGCACTGAATAAGTAAATTAATTTAGGTAGGATTGTCATTTTTATTATATTTATTATGTTATTATGTAACATATTTATTATGTTATTATGACATTATTAATATGTCATATTTGTTATTAATAACATTTATTATTATATTTTTGTTATCAGCCTAATAAAAAAATTGAATATTTGTCCAGCTTTTTAGATTTTTCTTTGTCTAATAAATGCTTAGTAATTGTTTTTATATTGTCTCTCAGTTTGTCTTAGCAGATAGATTCCCACATATTTTATGTTTACATTTATTTTAAATGGAATTTATCTTTTTTTAAATTTATTCCCGCTGTGTTATTATTGCTGTAATATATGGAAACACCAATTATTTGATTTATGTGGGTTACATTTATATCTGACAACTTTGTTAAAATGGTTAATTGTTTAACTAAATTTTGAGTTGATTCACTAGGGTTAGCTAAGTATGCTGTCCTGTTCTCTTCAAGGAGTAATAGTTTTATTTTCAGTAGCCTGTTTCTCTATTCTTTTTTTTCCCCAGTCTTATTGGTATAGCTAACAATTGTAGTTGAATATGAGCGGCAATAATGGACACCCTGTTACCTTAGTTTTCTTTATCTGTTTTTGTTACCCCTAGTTTATGTATCAAAATCAAAATTATGTCAGAGAAGGGATTTGATAAAGCTCCTTTTTTTATTTTTTTTTCAGATATTTTCCATAGTATTTAGATTACTTGTTCTTTAAATGCCTGGTAGAAATCATTTGTAAATCCATCTAGTCCTAGTGAATATTTTTTCCTCCAAAAAATCTTTGCTGGTTTGCTCGATTTATTTTTCCAAGATGCAGTTATTCACATAGCTTTCTTGGAAGGGAGAAAAGGAGAAAAAAATGAAACTTAAAACCTTGTAAAATAGATGTTGAGAAATATCCTTACATATTACTAAAAATAAAACTTATTCAAAAGAAATAAATTCTGAAAATGAACTCTTTTTTTCTATATCACACATTTTCTTGAAAAAAACTAAGACAGGGTTACTTAAATAATCTATTGAACATCAAATAATAATTATATATTTCATTTAGATGACCACTTTTAATGCCATTTAAGTGAGCAAGATAATTCCTTATAGTTGCTTTAATTTCATTTTCGTTAGCAGTGCATTTGCCAATTTAATTTTTGAAACTGGTAATTTGATTTTCTTTTTAAATCAAATTAAATAATGTTTTATCTATTTTATAAGTTTTCCATAAAAAAACAGCTCCTAGTTTTATTCATTGATTCCTTATTTAAATTTATAATTTTATTAATTTTTCCTTCAATTTTCAGGATATATATTTTGATGTTTAATTGTTAATTTTTCATCCAAATTTTTTGAATGTTTGTTTCATAACTGATTCATAGATCTGCTCTCTCAATTTTATTGCTGAAAGCATTTAGATATATGTTTTTCCCCTAAATACTACCTGGCTTAATTATATACATATTGAAATACTGTCTCATTGCTGTACTTTAATTATATTACTATATCTCTTATCTTTTTTCTGATTCATTCTGTAGAATTAGATCATTTAATTTCCAATTACTTTTTAAAATCTATGCTTCCAAGTCACTTTATTGAATTATGGTCAAAAGGGTGAATTTATTATTTGTGTTTTTCTGTATTTGGTTGTGTGATTTTTAATGCAGTTATACAAAGCTGTGTGTGTGTGTGTGTGTGTGTGTGTGTGTGTGTGAAGTTACTAAGTAAAGCTGAGGAAAATATTTTTTTCAGATCCCATTTCATTTGCTCTAGAAGCATATCATGTCCAACTTCTCTAAGATTTTATTCATCTCCTTAACTTATTTCTTATTTATTTTAGTTTTCCTAAAGCTCAGTTTTCCTGATACTCTTTTCATTAGGTCTATTTATAGTATAGTTTTTTTTTTCTCAGAAAGTGATATCTCTTTCTTTTTCTACTTCAGTTGATGCCTAATAAATTCTGCTGCCATTCCTTATTTTTAACCTAATACTTTATTTTTCCTAATTTACATGTAAACACAATTTAATATTTTTATTATTTTCAAATTTTGAGTTCCAAATTCTCCCCTCTCCCTTTTAGAAAGCAAACCATTTGACATAGTTTATACATGTGTACTCATGCAAAACTCACTTCCATGTAAGTGAAGCTATGAAAGAAAGCACATTCATAAAAAGTAAAGCAAAGAAAAAAAGAATGTTTTAATCTATATTCAGACTTCACCAGTTCTTTCTCTCCAATATCTGTCATTATAAATGTATTATCAGAAGTGTCTTGGATTCTTGCATTAGTTAGAATAGCTATTTTTCACAGTTACTCTTCATATAATATTGCTATTCTAAAAACATTATATACAATGATCTCCTGGGTATGTTAGTTTCACTTTATATCAGTTCATGTAAGACTTTCAAGGTTTTTCTGAGAGCATAATGCTCATCATTTCTTCTGATGTAATAGGAACTTAACAAAAATCTTATACAACTTTTTCAACCATTTCCCAATTGATGGAAATCCAACAATTCCTAATTATTTGCCACACTGAAAGAACTACTATAAATATTTTTGTACCTATAGAGCTTATTCTTTTTTTTTATTATTATAACTTTTTATTGACAGAAGATATGCCTGGGTGACTTTTTTTTTTTACAACATTATCCTTTGTACTCACTTCTGTTCTGACTTTTCCCTTCCCTCTCTCCACCCCCTCCCCTAGATGGCAAGCAGTCTTATACATGTTAAATATGTTATAGAATAACCTAGATACAATATATATGTACAGAACTGAACAGTTCTCTTGTTGCACAGGGAGAATTGGATTCAGAAGGTATAAATAATCTGGGAAGAAAAACAAGCATGCAAACAGTTTACACTCATTTCCCAGTGTTCCTTCTCGGGGTGTAGCTGCTGCTGTCCATCATTGATCAATTGGAACTGAGTTAGATCTTCTCTTTGTCAAAGATATCTACTTCCATCAGAATACATGCTCATACAGTATTGTTGTTGAAGTATATAATGATCTTCTGGTTCTGCTCATTTCACTTAGTGTCAGTTCATGTAAGTTTCTCCAAACCTCTCTGTATTCATCCTGCTGGTCATTTCTTACAGAACAACATTATTCCATAACATTAATATACCACAATTTGCCCAACCATTCTTCAATTGCTGGGCATAAATTCATTTTCCAGGTGTGTAGTGGTATCTCAGAGTTGTCTTAATTTGTATTTCTCTGATTAATAGTGATTTGGAACACTCTTTCATATGTGTGGAAATAGTTTCAATTTCATCATCTTATCTTGGTATATGGTGTTAAGTGTGGGTCCATGCCTAATTTCTGTCATACTAATTTCGAGTTTTCCCAGCAGTTTTTGTCAAATAATGAATTCTGATACCAAAAGTTGGGATCTTTGGGTTTGTCAAATACCAGATTGTTATAGTTATTGACTATTTTGTCTTGTGAACCTAACCTATTCCACTGATCAATTAATCTATTTCTTAGCCAATACCAAATGGTTTTGGTGACTGCTGCTTTATAACATAGTTTTAGATCAGCTACAGCTAAACCACCTTCATTTGATTTTTTTTCATTAATTCTTTTGAAATTCTCAATCTTTTGTTCTTTCATATGAATTTTGTTATTTTTTCTAGGTCATTAAAATAGCTTCTTGGGAGTCTGATTGGTATAGCACTAAATAAATAGCTTAGGGATTATTGTCGTCTTTATTATATTTGTTGGGCCTATCCAAGAACACTTAATATTTTTCCAATTATTTAAATCTGACTTTATTTGTGTGGAAAATGTTTTGTAATTTTGCTCATATAATTCCTGACTTTCCTTTCATAGATAGATTCCCAAATATTTTATGCTATCAACAGTTATTTTGAATGGAATTTCTCTTTGTATCTCTTGCTGTTGGATTTTGTTGGTGATGTATAAAAATGCTGAGGATTTATGTGGATTTATTTTGTATCCTGCAACTTTGTTAAAGTTATGAATTATTTCTAATAGCTTTTTAGTAGAATCTCTGGGGTTCTCTAAGTATACCATCATATCATATGCAAAGAGTGATAGTTTGGTTTCCTCATTGCCTACTCTAATTCCTTTGATCTCTTTCTTGACTCTTATTGCTGAGGCTAGCGTTTCTAATACAATATTGTATAATAATGGTGATAGTGGGCAACCTTGTTTCACTCCTGATCTTACTGGCATAGGTTCCAGTTTTTCCTCATTGCATATGATGCTTACTGACGGTTTTAAATATATGCTCCTGACTATTTTAAGGAAAAGTCCATTTGTTCCTATACTCTCAAGTGTTTTTATTAGGAAGGGATGTTGGATTTTACCAAATGCTTTTTCTGCAACTATTGAGATGATCATATGTTTTTTTTTTGTTAATTTGGTTATTAATATAGTCAATTATGCTAATAGTTTTCCTAATATAAATTTTACTTGGTCATAGTATATTACCCTGGGCATCATTTTCTGTTTCCAGTTCACTAATCCTATTTTTTCAAGGATTTTACTTCTTTATCCACTCTCTCTTTAACTTTCTCCAGGCTCTTTTGCCAAGCCTCCCTCTCCTTTTCCCAAGCTTCCCTCTCCTTTTGCCAAGCCTCACTCTGCTTTCCCCATTTTTCTTCTAGCTCCCTTGTGAGAGCCTTTTTAATCACTTCTATGAGGTTTGTCTGTGCTGAGGAACAGACTATCTCCTCCTTTGGGGATTCACCTGGGGACTGCCTGTTTTTAGTCTCCTCAGGATTTAGAGTCTGCTCTCTATCTGTATAGAAGCTGTCAAGGGTTAAAGTCCTCTTCAGCTTCTTGCTCATTCTGTCTATTAATCAGAGACAAACTACCAAAGAAAAACAGAAAAAACTGGAGTCTTTCTTTGGGGGGGGGGCTGGGTGTGTTATCGAGCTTCCTCTACAGACTGCAGGGGGCAGCAGTGAGGCACTAGCAGGACTGTGCTGCGCCTGCGCTCTGAGATCCCAAAGCGTGCTGAGTCACTGGGGGGAGAAGGGGGGAGCGGCCAGGTCCTGAGAGACTCCAGCTGTTTGGGGTTGTATTCTTCGGCCCCGGTGTTTTTAGCTTCTCTGCTGGGCTGTTGACTTGCTGCAGTATCCAAACCTGTAGCAAAGCTCTCCCCGCAGAGACGGCTACGATCACTCTCCACCCCCTCTCCAGTCTGCTCCTGTGCCCTCACTGCCACTGCCCGCCGCTTGCGCCCGATCTAAAACCGCCCCAGCCCTCCAGTAAAGACAGACCTTTCTTGGCGGATCTCAAGGATGGCTTCTCTTGGTAACTATTTGTGGGTTTTTTTCAGTCAAGCATTGATTCAGAGGCTTGTAATGAAGTGGATAGTGAGAGAAAGCGTGGAGCTTATGCAGCTGTGAGCCTCCTCTCCGCCATCTTAACCGGAAGTCCCTAATATTTTATTTAAGATTTTAGCATCAACATTCATTAGGGAGATTGGTCTATAATTTTCTTTCTTTGTTTTCAACCTACCTGGTTTACGTATCAGTACCATGTCTGTGTCATAAAAAGAATTTGGTAGGACTCCTTCAATCCCTATTTTTTCAAATCGTTTATATAGCATTGGAGCTAATTATTCTTTAAATGTTTGGTAGAATTCACATGTAAATCCATCTGGTCCTGAGGATTTTTTCTTAGGGAGTTGGTTAATAGCTTGTTCTATTTCTTCTAAAATGAGACTGTTAAGACTATTTACTTCTTCCTCTGCTAATCTGGGCAAACTATATTTTTGAAGGTATTCTTCCATTTCATTTAAGTTTTCGAATTTATTGGCATAAAGTTGGACAAAGTAACTTCTGATTATTGCTCTAATTTCTTCTCCATTAGTGGTGAGTTCTCCCTTTTCATTTTTAAGACTAACAATTTGACTGTCTTCTTCCCTTTTAAAAATCAGATTTACTAAGTGTTTGTATATTTTGTTGGTTTCTTCATAGAACTAACTCTTAATTTTATTAATTAATTCAATAGTTTTTGGTTTTTTTTTTTTTTTTTACTTTCAATTTTATTGATCATCTTTTGTTATTAGAATTTCAAGTTTAGTATGTGATTGGGGGGGTGGGGTTAATTTGTTCCTTTTCCAGCATTTATAGTTGCAAGCCCAATTCATTGACCTCCTATTTCTCTATTTTATGCAAGTAGGCCTCCCCTTATTACTGCTTTGGCTGCATCCCACACATTTTGGTATGATGTCTCATTAGTGTCATTTTCTTCAGTGAAGTTATTATGTCTATGATTTGCTATTTCACCCAATCATTATTTAGTATGAGATTATTTAGTTTCCTTTTTTTTTTTTTTGGTCTATTTCCCCCTCGCTTTTTATTGAATGTAATGTTCATTGCATCATGGTCTGAAAAGAATGCATTTACTATTTCTGCCTTACTGCATTTGAGTTTGAGGTTTTTATGTCCTAATATATGGTCAATTTTTGTATAGGTTCCATGAACTGCTGAGAAGAAAGTGTACTCCTTTCTGTCTCCATTTAGTTTTCTCCAAAGATATATCATATCTAATTTTTCTAGTATTCCATTTACCTCTTTGACCTCCTTCTTATTTATTTTGTGTTTTGATTTGTCTAATTCTGAGAGAACATGGCTGAGCTCTCCCACTATTATAGTTTTGCTGTGTATTTCTTCTGGCAGCTCTCTTAGTTTCTCTTTTAAGAATTTAAATGCTAAGACAATTCTGAGATACCACTACATACCTGTCAGATTGGCTAGAATGATAGGAAAAGATAATGCAGAATGTTGGAGGGGATGTGGGAAAACAGGGACATTAATACATTGTTAGTGGAATTGTGAATACATCCAGCCATTTTGGAGAGCAATTTGGAACTATGCTCAAAAAGTTATCAACTGTGCATACCCTTTGATCCAGCAGTGTTACTACTGGGCTTATATCCCAAAGAGATCTTAAAGAAGGGAACAAAGAGATCTTAAAGAAGGAAAGGGACCTGTATGTGCAAGAATGTTTGTGGCAGCAGAAACTGGAAACTGAGTAGATGCCCATCAATTAGAGAATAGCTGAATAAATTGTGGTATATGAATATTGTGGAATATTATTTTTTAGTAAGAAATGACCAACATGATGATTTCAGAAAGGCCTGGACAGACTTACACAAACTCATGCTGAGTGAAATGAGCAGGATCAGGAGATCATTATATACTTCAACAACAATACTGTATGATGATCAATTCTGATGGACCTGGCCATCTTCAGCAATGAGATGAACCAAATCAATTCCAAGGGAGCAGTAATAAACTGAACTAGCTACATCCAGTGAAAGAATTCTGGGAGATTACTAAGAATTATTATATTGAATTCCCAATCCCTATATTTTTGCCTGCCTGCATATTTTTTTTTTTTAATTTCCTTCACGGGCTAATTGTACGATATTTCAGAGTCTGATTCTTTTTGTATAGCAAAATAATGATTTGGACATGTAAACTTATTTTGTATTTAATTTATACTTTAATATATTTAACAAGTACTGGTCATCCTGCCATCTAGAAGAGGGCTGGGGGGAAGAAGAGGAAAAATTGGAACAAAAGATCTGGCAATTGTCAATGCTATAAAATTACCCATGCATATAACTTGTAAATAAAGAGCTATAATAATAAAAAGGAATTTAAATGCTACACCACTTGGTGCATATATGTTTAATATTGATGTTGCTTCATTATCTATGCTACCCGTTAGCAAGATATAGTGCCTTTCCTTATCTCTTTTAATTAGATCAATTTTTGCTTTTGCTTGATATGAGATGAGCATGGCTACCCCTGTTTTTTTTTTTTTTGTTGTTGTTGTTTTTTTTTCACCTGAAGCATAGTAGCTTCTGTCCAACCTTTAACCTTTACCCTGTATGTATCATTCTGCTTCAGGTGTGTCTCCTGAAAACAACTTATTGTAGGATTCTGGCTTTTAATCCATTCTGCTAACTGCTTCCTCTTTATGGGGGAGTTTACCCCATTCACGTTTATGGTTATAATTACCAATTCTGTATTACTTGCCATCTTGTTAACCCCTGTTTATGCTTTTATCTTTTCCTTCCCCCTTCCCCCCCTCCCCAGGATTAAACTTGTGAGCACCACTTGCTTCTCACAGCCCTCCCTTTTTAGTATCCCTCCCCCCACCTTAGAGTTCCTCTCCCGATCTTACCTCTTTTCCTCACAATTTCTGTATTTCCTCCTATTTAGTTTACTCCTTCCCTTTTCACTTTTCCCCTCCCACTTTTCAATGAGATGGAAGAAGTTTCACCATAAAATGGATATGTCTATTATTTTTCTCTTTAAGCCAATTCTGGTGGCAGTAAGATACACACTATGTTCATCCCCTCCATTCTTTCTCTCAGATATAATAGGTTTCCTTTGCCTCTTCATGAAATGTAGTATCCCCACTTTACCCTTTCCAGGTACAATTTCCTTTCCATCTCTAGTTTCTAGAACTAAGTATACACGTGTTCTTTACATATCTTTATAGCAAAAATATAGTTCCCAAGATTTCTTTTTACCTTTGTAGCTTTCTCTTGAGTTCTATTTATGTAGATGGACCTTTTTTTTTTTTAATTCTGGTTTTTTCATCAAAAATAGGTGAAATTCACTTATTTTGCTGAATGTCCATCTTCTTTCCTGGAAAAAGATGCTCATTTTGGCTAAGTTATTTTTGGCTGCATACTAAGTTCCTTAGCCTTTTGGAATATCATATCTCAGGCCCTTTGATCCTTTAATATTGATGCTGCTAGATCCTGAGTAATCCTCTATGTGGCTCCTCTATATTTGAATTGATTTTTTCTAGCAGCTTGCAGTATTTTTTCCTTCATCTGATAGTTGTGGAATTTGGCCACTATATTTCTTAGTGTTTTGATTTTAGGATCCCTTTCAGTAGGTGATTGATGAATTCTTTCAATTTCTATCTTACCCTCTGTTTCTATAACTTATGAGTAGTTCTTTTTGATAATTCCTGAAAAGTAGTGTCCAGGCTCTTTTTTTCATCATATTTTTCAGGGAATCCAATAATTCTCACATTGTCTCTCCTAGATCTATTTTGCAAGTCTGTTGTTTTCCCAAGAAAATATTTGACATTTTTTTTCCATTGTTTCATTTTTTTGATTTTGCTTGACTGATTCTTGGTGTCTCTTTGAGTCATTCAATTCCATTTGTTCGATTCTAATTGTCCAATTGAGTTTTTTATGTGAATTGTTTTGTTCTATGGATTTTTTTTTCCATTTTGCCAATTTTGTTTTTTACAGAGCTATTTTCTTTTTCCAACTTACTAATTCTGTTTTTCAAGGATTTGATTTCTTTATGCATTCTATCTTTTAATGAGTGGGATGACTTATCCAGACTCTTTTGCCAAGCTTCCCTTTCCTTTTCCCACTTTTTTTCTAGCTCTCTTGTGAGAGCCTTTTTAATTTCTTCTATGAGAATCTTATGTGTTGAGGACCAGATTATATTCTCCTTTGGGGATTCATCTATAGACAGTCTGTTTTTAGTCTCCTCAAGGTTTAAAGTCTGCTCTCTATCCATATAGAAGCTATTAATAGTTAGAGGATGCTTTAATTTTTTGCTCATTTTGTCAGAGTCAAAGAAACCTAACAAGAAAAACAAATGGTCTGCTTTTTTGGGGGAGTGTGGGGAGCTGGATGGTATTACCGAGTTTCTTCTACAGCCTATAGGGATCAGCAGTGAGGCACTAACAGGATAGCAATGGCTGTGCTGCGTCTGCGCTCTAAGACTCTGAGAGACACTGTGGGTGGGTGTGGCCAGATCATAATGAGTCATCAGTTAATTTGTTTATACCAATTGGTGTTTCTTCAAAAAGTACCTGAATCTAAAAGCTATGCATAGAGTTTTAGCAAGTTAGAGTTATGGTTCAGTGTATTAAGCCTTATTAATTCAGTAAGGCAATCAGAAAGGAAGAAGGTTTAAATTCAATTTATAATTGAATTTAGTACAAAAACGTCTTGAATATAAAGATTTCAATAGACAATAAATCTTCATAGACTAAAATCATACTTTGCTCATTGTTGTCCCCCAAATATTTTAAGATCCTGTCTCCTACAATCTGTTGAGTTTCAACAGCCAAAACTGATTTTTAATGGTACTTTTTTTAAAAAATGGCTTTTCCACTCCTGGCTAGTAAACAGTGTTTTCCTTTTGTCTTTCTTTATTTTGTTGAATAGAAATCATAGAATTAATAGTGTACCCTCATCCTCTCCCAAAAAATTAAAGAGAGTGATAATTCAAATAGAACAATAATAAATAACCCCTAAGACAAAATTCTTATCTTTCAAAATAGAGCTATCTTTCAAATATGTTTTTATATATCAAGATGAGCCTGGAACCAGAATTTAGGACAACTTCACATCTCTCAGACTAATTAAGTTGATAAAAAAAAAGATAATGATAAATGTTGGAGAGAATGAGGGAAAACTGGGACATTACCACATTATTGGTGGAATTGTGATATGATCCAACTATTCTGGAGAACAATTTGGAACTATGTCCAAAAGGCTATAAAACTGCACAATTTTGGCCCAGTGGTGTCATTATTGCGTCCATATCCCAAGGAAATCAAAAAGGAGGGAAAATGACTCACTTATGCAAAAAAATGTTTGCAGCAACTCTTTTTGTGGTGGCAAAAAATTGGAAAATGAGTAGATGCCCATCAATTGGGGAATGGTTGAATAAGTTGTGGTGTATGTTAATGGAGTGTTATTGTTTAATAAAAAATTATTAACAGGCTAATTTTACAAAGGTCTGAGAAGATTTACACAAACTGAGCTTGAGCAAAACAAGTAGAACCAGGAATACAGTATAAACAGTAATAGCAAAATTATGTGATGATCAAGTGTGAATTTTTTTTTCTTCTCAGAACCTCAGTCTTGTCTAGAAAATGCCATCTGCATCCAGAGAGAGAAATGGCATGGAATATTCACTTTTTTTCTTTTTCTTCAATGTTTTTCTCTCCCTTTTCTTCTGATTTTCTCTCCCAACATGATTCATAAAGAAATGTGTATTAAAAATAATGTATATGCATAACTATAAAAGAATAAAACAATAATTTAAAATTAAAATAAAAAGATAGTCTAGGAACTCCATTTAATTAACTTTGCATCTTATTGAATGTTGAAAGAGGACAACCTGGTCATATCACCTTTTAAAGATCAGAACTATGTACTCTTCAGGATTTCGTGAAGCAAAGAAAGTGATTTGGTTTTAAAGTACTTTTCTGTAAGTTACATATAAAGCAAATAGAATGAGAAAGTAATTTAAATGAATTGATGCTTTCAGTGGAATTAAGGCTCCTGATATCAACAAAGAAATCCATTACTTTGGGAGCATAGTAACAAACCTTACCAACATTATCCAACAAACAACTATAAAATTAAGCCTCAAATCAATTTTTTGTAATTGCAGAGCCAATGAAAGGTCAAAGATATTTTTGAAGCCCATAAAGTATGGAAAGTTGGAAGTAAAGATTGGTGACATCTTGGTTAGAGTTAGCCTAGATCACAGACACACAGTGGCAGTACCATGGTAGTATCAGCAATAGAAGTAACATGTTTCAGGATCTCTCTAAAAAGAGATTGGAAGATAATATTACAACTCAGAAATAGATTATAAGGAACTCTCTCCTGGCACTGATTGTCAACTGTGCTGATTGGCAACTCTACTGCACATATACAGTTCTGAGTCACAATCCAACAATAAATAAGGACTTTGTGATTAGTTGCAAAGAAGCAAAGGTCCTGGTTCTATTTATATTGCAGAGAAACCTCTTTAAGAAACAGAACAAGCCAATTTTTAAAGATTAAAAATAATTTCTTAAATATTAGAATTGTGCAAGTAGAAGCTAATGACTTTATGAGACATTAAGGAACAATAAAACAAAATTTAAAAAAAATGTTAAAACAGGAGAAAAGGTGAATTATCTCTTCCAAAAGATAATGAATTTGGAAAAATAGATGAGGGAGAGATCATTTGAGAATTATTGGACTACCTGAAAGCCATGACTTAAAAAAAAAGAACCTCAATATTATACTGAAAGAATTTACAAATTTCTCCCCCGTTTCCTAGGATTAGAGGGCAAAATAGAAATGGAAAGAATTCACTGATTACCCATTGCAAGAGGCACCCCATTCTCCCCCAAAAACTTACTATAGTCAAATTCTAGTACAACTTAGTCAATAAGAAAATATTGTGAGCTATAAAGATGTAATTCAAATCTTGTGGAGTCACAGTCAGTATCACAAAGGATTTAGCAGCTTCCAAATTAAAAGAGACAAATAATATTCCAGAAAGTAAAGGGTCAAAATTAAGACCAACAATAACCTACCTTGTGAAACTGAGTATAATAATTCAAAGAAAAATGATATTTAATGAAATAAAAGAATTTAAAGTATTCCTGATGAAAAGACTAGCTCTAAATAGAAAATGTTACTTTCAAGTAAAAGACTCAAGAGAAGGATAAAAAGTTTCAGCATATAAAAAGAACCCACCCAAATCATCAACATTCTATATATTATCTTCAAAACCCATAGGCAAGAGATAGAAAAATAAATTTTATTTAAAATAATCTAAGAAATCCCAAAATACACTGGAAGGAATATGCTATCTGAATACCTACAAAGAACTATGGAAACAGAATGCAAATCAAAACATGCTATATTCGCTTATTTTTTTTTAATTGTTTTTTCCTCTCCCATGGTTTTTCCCTTTTGCTCTGATTTTTCTCATCAAGCTAATTCATAAAGCAATGTGTATTTTAAAAAATAAATAAATATGTAATTCATAAAATAAAACAAGTATAGATAAAATAAAATATTTGGGTGTCTACTTGCTAAGACAACCCCAAAAACCATATGGACATAATTACAAAACACTGCTCACACAAATAAAGACACATCTATACAATTGAAAAAAAAAACATCAATTGCTCATGAGTAAGCCAACTTATATAATAAAAATGAAAATTCTACCTAAATTGATTTACTTGTTCAGTTCCATATCAATCAAACTATCAAAATATTATTTTATAGAACTCAAAAAACAATAATATTCATCTGGAATGATAAAAGGTAAAAAAAAAAAACAGCAAGGGAATTAATGAAAAAAAAACATAAAGATGGTGACTTAGCAGTACCAAAACTAAAACTATGTTATAAAGCAGCAGTTAATAAAACCATGTGGTACTGGCTAAGAAATAGAGTCATAGACCAGTGGAATAGATTAGATACTCACAACATAATAATCATCCCTATAGTGATCTAGTATTTGATAACTCCCCAAACACTGCTGCAGAAATAAGAACTCACTATTTGACAAAATTTGCTGAGAATACAAAATATCAGAAATTGGGTATAGAACTACATCTCTCATCCCATACCAAAACAATGTCAAAATGGGTACATGATTTGGATATAAAGGATGACACACAAACAAATCCAGAGAATAAGGGAAAATTTACTATCACATCTTGGGGAAAAGGAGGAATTTATGACCAAGGAACAACTACAGAACATTATGAAAGACAAAATTGACTGCTTTGATTATCTTAAATTTAAAAGATTTTGCACAAACAAAATCAATAGGAATAAAATTTAAAGAAAAGTACAAAGCTGTGAAAAATATCTTTGTAGCTAGTGTTTCTGATAAAAACCTCATTTCTAAAATATCTAAAGAACTATGTCAAATTTGTAAGAATACAAATGATTCCCCAGTTGATAAATGGTTAAAGAATAAGAACAAACAATTTTCAGATGATTAAATTAAAATCACCTATAGTCATATAAAAAAAAAATCCTGTAAATCACTATTGATTACAGAAATTCAAATTAATGTGAATCTGAGGATCACTTCATACTTCTCAGATTGGCTAAAATGACAGGAAAAAGATAATGATAAATGTTGGAGGGAATGCATTGTTGTTGGAATTGTGAAATAAATCAATCATTCTGGAGAGCAATATGGGACTTTGTCCAAAGGGCTATAAAACTGGGCAAACCTTTTGACCAGCAGTGCCAGTACTGGGGTTTGTATCCTAAGGAAATCATAAAGTAGGGAAAAGGAATCCATATGTGCACAAATGGTTGCAGCAGCTTTTCTTGTGATAGCAAAAAATTGGGAAATGTGTAGATACTCATCAGTGGGAATAACTGAAAAAGTTGTAGTATATGAAGATAGTAGTATATTACTAGTCTACCAAAATAATGAAAAAGCTTATTTTAGAAAGACCTGCAAAGATTTACATGAGCTGATGAAGTTCTGGTGGGGGAGCCAAGGTGAAGGAATAAAGTTCGGAAGCTGCTCAAGCTCTCTCAGTTTTCTTAAACAACCATATGAAAACAAACCTCTGAATGGAATGTGATGGAACAAGACCACTCTCCAGCTCAAAATAGACTGAAAAAAACATTGCACTGGAGTGAAAAAAAAGTGTTCAGCCTAGGTCAGATAAACTCTGAGAAAGCTGAGACGGTTTTAATCACAACAAATTGCAACTAAGATCTTTGGTTTCAGAGGAGGACAGCATGTTCACAGAAGAAATCTCAAAGAGTGAAATATATTGGTTTCAAGTCCAAAGAGGCTTCTTGAAAATGCTCATAAAAGACTTCAAAAGAAAATGAGAGAAGTAGAAGAAAATATGAGAAAAGAAATGAGAGAATCAACAGTTTGGAAAAGGAAGGTAAAAAGTTGTCTGAACAAAACAACACTTTAAAAAGTAGAATGAAACAAATGGAAGTAGATACAAAAGATAACTGAAGAAAATCACACAATACAAACTAAAACAGGACAAATGGAAGCTAATGACTTTGTGAGACAGCAAGAACTAATTAAATAAACTAAAAAGAATAAAAAATTGGAAGAAAATGTTAAATGCTTCATTAGAAAAACAGCTGACTTGGAAATTGGCTCCAAAAGAGACAATTTAAAAATTATTGGCCTACCTGATGGCCATGACCTAAAAAAGAATCTGGATAGCATTCTACAATGGTCATTAAGAAAAACTGTCCCAATATTCTAGAAACAGAAAGGCAAATTCTCATTAAAAAAATCCATCCATAACCTTTGCAAAGAGTTCCCCCAAGAAAAATACCAAGGAACATTGTCCTTCAAAACTTTAATTTTAAAGAAAAAATACTGTGAGCTTCTAGAAAAAAAAAGACAATTCAAATGTCAAGGAGCAATAGTCAGAATTACCCAGGATTCAGCAGTTTCTTCAATAAAGTATTGGAAGACTTGGAATATCATATTCAAGAAGGCAAAGGATTTGGGATTAAAATCAAGAATTAATACCCAGGGAAACTCAGCTTCAGCAGAGAAGACAAAGGGGAGTATCACATGGACTGAAGGTGTGATTGTAAATGAATACTGATGTGATGACATTAAAGAAAAAGACAGTAAGAGGTGGGAAACAGTCTGTACTGGATAAAGAGGAAAGAACAGGTATAATGAGACAAGTAGTTCAAATGAAGAGGTGCAAAAGACTTATTACAATGGAGGGGAAAGGGGAAGGAGATGAACATTGTCTGAAGCTTGATCTCATCAGTTTTGGCTTTAAGTGGGAATAACTTTATTATTAAATTGATTATAGAAATGTATCTAAACCTATAAAGAAGTAGGAGGAGAAAGAGGAAAAGAAAAGGGAGGGACAAGATAGAAGGGAGGGCAGAAACATTAGGGGAAAAGGTAAAAGAATGGAGAAAGAGTTTAAAGTATTGAGTGGAGTGGGTTAAAAAAATACTAGTAAGAGAAGAGGTGAAGGGTGATAGGAGATAAGGTAGTGAGTTGGGTGGATAAAAAACATATGATTAAGTAAAGGGTGGAAAGAGATAACAAAAGTATATATAGGGGAGAAAAGAGGATGTAGCTGGTAATCATAATTGTGAATGTGAATGGGTGAACTTTCCCCACAATGGAAGTAAATAGCAGAATGGATTGAAAATAGAATGCTGTAATGTGTTTTTTGAAAGAAACACACTTGACACAGAAAGACACATACAGAATAAAAATAAAAGCCTGGAACAGACTTTATTATGTTTCAGCTGAAGTAAAAAAAAAAAACAAAAAACAAAAAAACAGGTTTAGCAGTTCTAATTTCAAAGCAAAATTAAAAGAGATAAGGAGGGAAAGTACATCTTAATAAAGGATACAATAAATAATGAAGTAGTAACCATAATAAATGTGTATTCATCAAGTGATAGAGGCAAATCCCTAGATAAGATTTTAAGTCAGATACAGGAAGAAATAAACAACAAAACTATTTTAGTGGGAGACTTCAACCTTCCACTGTCAGAATCAGACAAATCTAACAACAAAGTAAATAAGAAAGAAACTGGGGAGGTGAATAGGTATTAGAAAACCTAGATATGATAGACATCCGGGAAAAATTGAATAGGGACAGACAGGAATTCACTTTCTTTCTTAACAATAGATGGCACTTAGACAAAAATTGACATGTATTAGGGCAATTCTCACAATCTAATGCAGAAAGGCAGAAATAATAAATGTTTCCTTTTCAGACCACAATGCAATCAAAATTGTATTTAATAAAGGGCCAGAGAAAGCTAGAATAAAAACCAATTTGAAATTAAATTATCTAATTTTATAGAATGAGTGGATCAAACAATAAATCACTGAAACAATCCATAATTTCATCCACGAAAATGACAATAATGAGACAACATCACAAAACCTATGGGATGCAGCCAAAGTAATTCTTAAGGGAGATTTTATATCTCTAAATAGATACATAAATTAAATAGTGAAAGAGGAAGTCAATGAATTTAAGCATGCTGCTAAAAATGTTAGAAAAATAACAAATTAAAACCTCACAATTAAATACCAAATTATAAATTTTGAAATACAAAGCAGAGAATAATAAAATAGAAAATAAGAAAATTATAGAATAAACAAAACTAAGAGTTAGTTTTATGAAAAAAAACTAACAAAATAGGTATATTTTTGGTTAATATGATCAGAAAAAGGAAAGAAAAAACCAAATCAGAAGCATCAAAAATAAAAGTGACAAACTTACCACCAATGAAAAAGAAATTAATGGAATACTTAAGAGCTATTTTCCCCCACTCTATGGCAGCATGACAATCTAACTGAAATGTATGAATATTTACAAAACTACAAACTGCCCAGGTATGTGTGTGTATGTATATGTGTGTATATATATATACACACACACACACACACACACACACACACACACATAAATATATATACATGTATACATACATATATAATATATTTTATCATTATTATGAAATCAATATTTTAGGATAGATAACAAATATATCTAATATAGAGATGGATGGACATTTAAGCATTTCTTTTATACTAAGTAGAATAAGTAGATGGTACAATAGATAGAGCACCAGTCCTTTAGTTAGAATTCAAATCTGGCTTCAAATACTTAGTAGCTGTATGATCCTGGCCCAGTCATTTAACCCCGTTTTGCCAAAAAAAAAACCCAAATGGGATCCCAGAGAGTCTAAAATGATTGAAATTATTGAACAGCCACATATTAGTCATCATGCTAAGTACTGGAAACACAAATACAAAACAAAAAGACCCTTCAATCAAAAAGCACACATTCCAATTCTATCTAAATTAATGTACTTATTCAATGCCATACTGATCAAACTACTGAAAAAGTCACTTTATTGAGCTAGAAAAAATAGTAACAAAATTTATCTGGAAAAACAAAAGATAAAAAAAAAATTCAAATGAATTAAGAAGAAAAAATGCAAACAAAGGTGACCTAGATTTACCAGACCTAAAACTATATTATAAAGCAGTGATCATCAAAAACATTTAGTTTTGCCAAGAAATAAATTAGAGGATCAATGAAATAGATTCAGTTCACAAAATGCAATAGTCAATGACTGAAGTAATTTAATGTTTGGTAAACCCAACGACCTCAACATCATGGATAAGAACTCATTATTTGACAAAAATTTCTGGGAAAACTGGAAAATGGTATGGCAGAAACTAAGTATTGGTTAATATCTAACATCCTATACCAAGATAAAATCGAAATGGGTTCGTGATTTAGACATAAAGGGCAAACTCAGAAAACAAGGGATACTCTACTTCACATTTGTGGAGAAGAAATAAATTTTTGCCCAAAGAAGTAGTGAATATTACAAAATGCAATATGGATAATTTTGATTTTATTAAATTTTAAAAGATTTTGTACAAACAAAACCAATGCAGCCAAAATTAGAAGGGAAGCAGAAAACTGGGAAAGTGTTTTTTTTTTTTTAAATCTAATATTTTTGATAATTGTCTCATTTCTAAAATATATAGAGAATTGATATAAATTTATTTTGGCATTAGAAGAATGGATTTTAAATCCCAGTACTGTCATGCTCTATGATCTTGGACATTTTAGTCATTTTAGATTTTCTGTTGTTGATTTCTTAATAAAATGAAAACATTGTATATGTATATGTGAATTGTATATACATATATACATATACATTTGCATGTAAAAATTCATATATAAATATGAATATCTGTAGATATTCATAGAAGATATATACAATAATTTGTAATGTCTAAATGAATAAATGGGCTTTTTGAGGGGAGATGTTGAAAACCTTTGCTGGAATCTTGCTCACCCTTTCCCTAAAGGAAACTGTGATTCCTGTCCCTAGAAGAACAAGAAAAGATTAGGTATTTAATCCTGTTCTGAGAGTGAATAATCCTAGACTAGAACTACATTTCTCCTCTTCCTTAAATATTGCTTATTTAGTGCCATGATTTTTATGTTCAAAGAGTCACTTTCCATATAAGCATGCATATATATATACATGTAAGCACATATACATGCATATATATATATATATATATTCACATATACAGAGATCAAACAACTCTATATAATTTAAGGGCATATACATGTATATATGTGAGTTTTGTTGTTATTTAGTATGCCCATCTTTTTGTGATATTATAAACAATAGCTTGGCCATACAGTCCGTGGGGTTTTCTTGCTAAACATAGTGTGATGGTTTGGCATTTCCTTTTCCAGTGGATTTAACCAACTAGACAATGATTCATCCAGAATCACCCAACTAGTAAATAACTGAGGATATGTTTGAACTTGTGTCTTCCTGATTCCAGGCCAAGAATTTTATCCCCTGAACCATCTAGCTGTTCGTTATAGATATACTTGATTTATAATTTATACTACATACACGTATATGTATACATTCTATACACTGGCTTTATTTTGTCTATAAAAACACATATTTAGCTATAGAATCTAGTGAAATATTCCAGGCTAAGAAAAGAAAAAAAGTCATTTTTATTTGGTTGTTTGCAGCAATAAAGACTTTTTGGCAATTGATGATATTTTGTAAAATGATTGGATATTTGTAAAATAGTTTGTAATTATATTTTGTAAAATATTAGATATCAAATATATTGCATATATGTACTTTTTATTTTGTACATATTGCATGTACAAACTTAAACTTTTTTCAAACCTTCTTGCCTCATTAGTTTGAAGAAACACATTTACTTCCAGGCTTTTTACCTTAGCTTATGGAAATTGAATAATTAATACCATTGTGTTCATGTCTATTTTTTATTCATTAAATCTATCCAGAATGATTTCATTAAATTATTAAATGATTATTATTTGAATTATTCAAATATATGAAATTCATAATTACATAAAAGTATTACAGAGCAAATTAGAACATTTAATGTATCTGAATAAAATTTCTTTTGAACTTTAAATCTATATTTTGTCAGAATATCTTTAAAGCTACCATTTGATGTAGTAATCATGGGCACATATTTTTTCTCTGAGGACATATGAAATTATTACTCCTTATGAAATCATGAATAAGAACTCTGTCTTTGAATAGTGCATTTTCTAAATTATCTGGTGATGTTTTTTTTTTTTTTTTTTTTTTTTTTTTTTTTTTTTTTTTTTTTTTTTTCTGACTGTGCCATCAGGATATACAGCTTTTCCTTACAACTTCAATTTCTGAATTATTGGTTATGTTTTCTATTCAGGTTCACTATAATTGCATTCTAAGTACTTTTCATGTTAAGGAAATCATGGTTTTCTAATGAAATGAAACTTATAGACATTTATTAATTATCTGCTAAGTGTTTATTGAAAAAAAATACAGTATTTTCCTTCAAACAGTGTTGAAGTAAAATTCATATGCACAACTTTGACAATCTTTGTCATATTGCCAAAAAACCATTTTTTGCTCAGTTCAACAATATTTTACAAATATGATGTGATTTTACTAGGCCCTTGATATATGAATTTTTTATTATAGGATAAATGTAATAAATTGCAATTTAACAAAGAAAACTCCTATAGTGAGTATTTTTTTTTAAGATAGAGAATAAATGACTAGATACTAGTTTGTGTAAAATTTCAGCATGTTTTGGTGTACTACAAGCTCGCATTACCTCAAGAATATTGCAGTGTAACGAAATGATCTCATGTAATATTAGGACACATTGAGAGAAGTATGTTATTCAGAACAGAAAGGTAGACTTACTCAATTTTTTGCCTTGACCTGATCATATCAGGAGTAATAACAGCTGACATTTATATTGTAATTTTCATGTTGGCAAAGTGTTTTATATACAGTATTGATTTGATCTTTACAACAAACCTAGGAGGTAAACATTTATTCCAGTTTTAAAGATGGGCTAAGACAGGTTAAATAATTTGTCTTTTGTTTCACAACTAGCAAATGTCAAAGGTAGGATTTGAATTCCTGAGCTTTTGTCATATATAAGTATAGCTTTCTTTCTTTCTTTTTTTTTAGTTTTATTTTTATTATAGCTTTTTATATACAAAACATATGCATGGGTAATTTTTCAACATTGACTCTTGCAAAACCTTCTGTTCCAACTTTTCCCCTTCTTTCTCCCACCCCCTTCCCCAGATGGCAGGTAGTCTCATACATGTTTAATATGTGAAAGTATATGTTAAATATGATATATGTATTAAATATAGCTTTCTTTTGACTTCTTCTCCCTCTCTAGTATTTTATTCAAGGAAAATATCTAAATTTTAGGGAGGATATTGACAAATGATTTTATCCCGAGGAAGGTAAATAGGATAATTAAGTGTATTTAAAAACATTCCATAGGCTTATCAGTTGAACAAATAGGAGATGTTTAGCCTATAGAATGGAACATGAAAAGTGGGGAATGATTACTGTCTTTACCATTTTTTAAAAGATATTGTTCTGAATTGGTTTGAGCCAAAATGGTTCCCTGTTGGTTTAGATCTGATAAAGGAACAAAATGAGGATGGGAATAAGATAATTAGAGATCATTCACCAGTTCACAAAAAAGGAAATGCCTTGGTCATACTGGGAAAATCTATTAAGTAAGGACAGATGATATGATTTTGTGTTTTTATTCCCTTGCATTCTGTCTCTGAAAGTTGAATATTGGACTGCAAAAGGCAACTAACTCAAAAGCAGGAGAATTTTGCTCTAGGGCAATGGTAACAGAAGGTCCTCATCCAGTAACCTCCACAATGATGACATCACAGTTCTATTTTGGTAATAACAAAAAGAATAACAAGAGTTAATGATTGAGATGAAGCTAATATGGTAGAGAAGACACACTTTTTTTTTTTCTGAGTTCTTTCCAGGATCCTCAGAATAATTAGCAAATTCAGGCTCTGAATTAGCTCTGGAATGACAGAACCCACACATATTGGGAGCATAACAAATTACCAGCAGAAGATAATTTTGAGGATATCTAGAAAATGTCTGTTTTAAATGAGCCTGGATGGAGGCAGGCCAAGGGCAAGCAGGCAAAACACAGATGCTAGTACAGGCAGCACACATTCCTGGGAAGTTATTGGCTCTGTATATGGTAGAATCTACAAAAGTGAATCTACAATACTGTTGGCTACTCTGCAGTGGTTGCAAGCCAGTAGATCAGCAGAGAAGTTACAAAACATTCAACACAAACACAAAAGGTAAATAATTAACCCCAAACACCAGAGTTTCAAGGAATCTGGCCATGCGCATGCAGCACCAGAAGTCAGTCAGCATTGACCCAGCACAGCTACTGCGACTGCTTGTAGCGGAAGCTTGAGCCATCTCCCCTTCCCTAAAAGCAGAACTCAACTTTTTAAAAGAAAAAATGAGCAAAACAGCAAAAAGTAATGCTGACCATAGATAATTTTTATGGAGAAAGAGAAGAATAGATTTCAAACTCTGAGGTCAATAAAAACTGATCATCTCCAGATGAGGCCCCAAAGAGTGATATAAATCAGTTCCCATCTTACAAGGCTCTTTAGGAAGAAATTTTTTTTAAGTATATTAAAAGAGATCTAGAATAAAAATGAGGAAAAGATATGAAAACTTTGCAAGAGGATTTGGAAAAGTAAACACAGAAATTATTTGAAGAAAACTCCGTAGAAAGTAGATTTAGTAGGGGGCATCTAGGTGGTGCAGTGGATAGAGCACCAGCCCTGAAATCAGGAGGACCAGAGTTCAAATCTGGTCTCAGATACTTAACACTTCCTAGCTGTGTCATGACCCTAGGGGAATCACTTAACTGCAGTTGGCTCAGCAAAAATAAAAATTAAAAAAAATAGATTTAGTGAAGTGGAAAAAGCATATAACATAACAACTTGAATAAAAATTCAAAAGACTAATACAAAAAGAACTAAAAAATGTAAATGAAGAAAATAATTCACTAAAAATCAGAACCAAACAAGTGGAAATGAATGACTCAATTAGATATCAGGAATCAGTCAAGCAAAACCAAAAAAATAATAATAATAATAATAATAATAATGGAAAAAAAATAAAAGAAAATGTAAAATACCTATATGGGAAAACAACTGACCTGGAAAATAGATTTAGGAAAGACAGACTAGAGATTATTAAATTTCCTGAAAACCATGATGAAAATCTTGCTGGAAATCATCAAAGAGAACTGCCCTGATGTTTTAGAATCAGAAGTTAAAATAGCCATTGAAAGAATTCATCAATCACCTCCTGAAAGAGACTCCAAAATAAAAACTCCAAGAAACATAGTGGCTAAATATTAGAACTATTGGACAAAGGGGGGAAAAATGTTACAAGCAGCCAGAAAGAACCAATTCAAATACTGAGAAGCCACAATAAGGATTACCCAGGACCTAACAGCTTCTACCTTAGAGGATCAAAGGCCCTGGAATCTGATATTCTGAAAGGCAAAGTAACTTGGAATGCAGCCAAGAATAAACTACCCTGCTAAAGTGAACATTTTCTTTCAGGGAAGAAGATGGATATTCAATGAAACAGGTGAATTGAATTTATTTCTAATGGAAAGACCAGAGCTGAATAAAATATTTGACCTCCAAATATAAAACTCATGAGAAGCATAAAAAGGTAAAAAAAGAAAAGAACTCCTGAGAACTAAATCTCTCTTATGGGTATAGATAGAGAGCGCATGTATAATTTGATTTACTGTTGTAATATAAAAAAAAAAAAAAAACTAGAATTGGAAAGGGGATTGTAATAGAAAAAGTGGGAAATGGAGGTAAAATTAGGGAAATTACATCTTACAAAGACACAAAAAAACTATTATAGTTGAGGGAAAGAAGGGTAAGGGATGAAAATTGTGTGAATCTACTCTCATCAGATTTGACTTAAAGAGAGAATATTAGACATATTTGATTTCACAGGGAAACTTCTCTCAGCTTATATAGAAATTGCAGGGGAAGAGGAAAAGAAAAGGGGGAGGTTAATAGAAAGGAAAAAAGAAATAATAGGGGAAAGATATAAAAAAGGGGGAGGGGGAGGACTTCCAGCCAAAATTACGAAGAGGATGCACACATCTACTTAAGTTCTGCGTTTTCTCTCAGAATTTATTTCATGGCAACCCTCAGAATTAGTGCTTGACTGAAAAACCCCCATTTACCAACAGAAGACATCCTGGAAATTCGCCAGAAAAGGTCTGTTTTTGCTCAAGGGTGGGGACAGTTAGACAGGCCACAAGCTGAGGGCAAGCAGCAGCAGCGAGAGCACAGCAAGCAGCTCACATTGAGCAGATGCAGGAGGATGGGGTGTGATATCAGCCATCTCTGCAGGAAGAACTTTACTACAGTATTGGCTACTTTGCCCTGGCACCAAACCAGAAGACAAGCAGAGAAGCTAAAGACACAGGGGGTGAAAACTATAACCCCAAAAAACTAGATCTCTCAGAACCTGGCCCACAGTGTCTCAGCATGGTCTCAAAGTCTCAAAATGCTGATGCAGCGCAGCCATTGCTGTCCTGGTAGTGCCTCACTGCTTCGCAGTCTGTAGAAGAAGCTCGGTAACAGGATCCAGCACACACACACACACACACACACACACACACACACAAAAAAGCAGATTGCATTTGGTTTTTTTGGTTTTTTTGTTTTTTGTTTTTTTTTGTGTGTTTTTTTTTTTTTTGTTTTACTAGTTTGTCTTTGATTCTTCTCTGACAAAATGAGCAAAAAATTAAAGCACACTCTAACTATTGATTGCTTTTATATGGATAGGGAGCAGACTTTGAACCTTGAGGAGACTAAAAAGAGATGGTCTACGGATGAATCCCCAAAGGGGGATATGATCTGGTCTTCAACATAAAAGACTCTCATAGAAGAAATTAAAAAGGCTCTCACAAAAGAGCTAGAAGAAAAATGGGAAAAGGAAAGGGAAGCTTGGCAAGAGAGTCTGGATAAGTCATCCCACTCATTAAAAGATAGAGTGGATAAAGAAACCAAATCCTTGAAAAACAGAATTAGTGAATTGGAAAAAAGAAAATAGCTCTCTAAAAAATAAAATTGGTGAAATGGAAAAAAAATTCCATAGAACAAAACAACTCACGTAAAAACTCAATTGGACAATAAGAAAAAGATATAAAAAAGTGAGTGAAGAAAATAACTCATTGAAAATCAGAATCAAACAAATGGAATTGAATGACTCAAGGAGACATCAAGAATCAGTCAAGCAAAATAAAAAAAAAAATGAAACAATGGGAAAAAAATGTCAAATACCTTCTTGGGAAAACAGCAGACCTGGAAAATAGATCTAGGAGAGACAATGTGAGAATTATTGGATTCCCTGAAAAATATGATGAAAAAAAGAGCCTGGACACTATTTTTCAGGAATTATCAAAAAGAACTACCCATAAGTTATAGAAACAGAGGGTAAGATAGAAATTGAAAGAATTCATCAATCACCTACTGAAAGGGATCCTAAAATCAAAACACTAAGAAATATAGTGGCCAAATTCCACAACTATCAGATGAAGGAAAAAATACTGCAAGCTGCTAGAAAAAATCAATCCAAATACAGAGGAGCCACATAGAGGATTACTCAGGATCTAGCAGCATCAATATTAAAGGATCAAAGGGCCTGAGATATGATATTCCAAAAGGCTAAGGAACTTAGTATGCAACCAAAAATAACTTACCCAGCCAAAATGAGCATCTTTTTCCAGGGAAGAAGATGGACATTCCACAAAATAAGTGAATTCACCTATTTTTGATGAAAAAACCAGAATTTAAAAAAAAAGGTCCATCTACATAAATATAACTCAAGAGAAAGCTACAAAGGTAAAAAGAAATCTTGGGAACTATATTTTTGCTATAAAGATATGGAAAGAACATATGTATACTTAGTTCTAGAAACTAGAGATGGAAAGGAAATTGTACCCAGGAAAGGGTAAAGTGGGGATATTACATTTCATGAAGACACAAAGGAAACCTATTATATCTGAGAGAAAGAATGGAAGGAGATGAACATAGGGTGTATCTTACTGCCATCAGAATTGGCTTAAAGAGAAAAATGATAGACATATTCGATTTATGGTGAAAGTTCTTCCATCTTATTGAAAAGTGGGAGGGGAAAGGAAAGGAGTAAGCTAAATAGGAGGGAATACAGAAATTGTGAGGAAAAGGGGTAAGATAGGGAGAGGAACTCTAAGATGGGGGGAGGGATACTAAAAAGGGAGGGCTGTGAGAAGCAAGTAGTGCTCACAAGTTTAATCCTGGGGAGGGGGGAAAGGGGAAGGAAAGGAAAAAAGCATAAACAGGGGTTAACAAGATGGCAAGTAATACAGAATTGGCAATTATAACCATAAATATGAATAGGGTAAACTCCCCCATAAAGAGGAAGCAGTTAGCAGAATGGATTAAAAGCCAGAATCGTACAATATGTTGTTTACAGGAGACACACCTGAAGCAGAGTGATACATACAGGGTAAAGGTAAAAGGCTGGATGGAATCTACTATGCTTCAGGTGAAGTAAAAAAAAAAAAAAAACAGGGGTAGCCATGCTCATCTCATATCAAGCAAAAGCAAAAATTGATCTAATTAAAAGAAATAAGGAAGGATAGTACATTTTGCTAAAGGATAGCATAGCTAATGAAGCAGTATCAATATTAAACATATATGCACCAAGTGGTGTAGCATTTAATTCTTAAAAGAAAAATTAAGAGAACTACAAGAAGAAATAAACAGCAAAGCTATAATAGTGGGAGATCTCCACCTTGCACTCTCAAAATTAGATAAATCAAACCACAAAATAAGTAAGGAAGAAGTCAAAAAGGTAAATAGAATACTAAAAAAAGTTAGATATGATAGATCTCTGGAGAAAACTAAATGGAGACAGAAAGGAGTACACTTTCTTCTCAGCAGTTCATGGAATCTATACAAAAATTGACCACATATTAGGACATAAAAACCTCAAACTCAAATGCATTAAGGCAGAAATAGTAAATGCATCCTTTTCAGACCATGATGCAATGAAAATTACATTCAATAAAAAGCCAGAGGAAAATAAACCAAAAAAAAAATGGAAACAAAATAATCTCATACTAAAGAATGATTGGATGAAACAGCAAATCATAGACATAATTAATAACTTCACTGAAGAAAATGACACTAATGAGACATCATACCAAAATGTGTGGGATGCAGCCAAAGCAGTAATAAGAGGAAATTTCATATCTCTAGAAGCCTACTTGCATAAAATAGGGAAAGAGAAGGTCAATAAATTGGGCTTACAATTAAAAATTCTAGAAAAGTAACAAATTTAAAACCCCCAGTCAAACACTAAACTTGAAATTCTAAAAATAAAAGGAGAGATCAATAAAATTGAAAGTAAAAAAAAAAAAAACCTATTGAATTAATTAATAAAACTAAGAGTTGGTTCTATAAAAAAACCAACAAAATAGGAAAAAAAAACTTAGTAAATCTGATTTAAAAAAGGAAAGAAAATCAAATTGTTAATTTTAAAAATGAAAAGGGAGAACTCGCCACTTATGAAGAGGAAATTAGAGCAATAATTAGGAGTTGTTTTGCCCAACTTTATGCCAATAAATTAGATAACTTAAACAAAATGGAAGAATACCTTCAAAAATGTAGCTTGCCCAGATTAACAGAGGGAGAAGTAAATAGTTTAAACAGTCCCATTTTAGAAAAAGAAATAGAACAATCTATTAACCAACTCCCTAAGAAAAAACCCCTAGGCCCAAATGGATTTACATGTGAATTTTACCAAACATTTAAAGAACAATTAACTCCAATGCTATATAAATTACCAAATTCTTTTTATGACACAGACATGGTACTGATACCTAAACCAAGTAGGTTGAAAACAGAGAAATAAAATTATAGACCAATCTCCCTAATGAATATTGATGCTAAAGTCTTAAATAAAATATGAGCAAAAAGATTACAGAAAATGATGCCCAGGATAATACACTATGACCAAGTAGGATTTATGCCAGGAATGCAGGGCTGGTTCAATATTAGGAAAACTATTAGTCTAATTGACTATATCAATAACCAAATTAACAAAAATCATATGATAATCTCAATAGGTACAGAAAAAGCGTTTGATAAAATCCAACATCCATTCCTAATAAAAACACTTGAGAGTATAGGAAGAAATGGAATTGTCCTTAAAATATTTAAAACCCTCAGTAAGCGTCATAAGCAATAAGGAAAAACTGGAACCTATGCCAGTAAGATCAGGAGTGAAACAAGGTTGCCCATTATCACCATTATTATTCAATATTGTATCAGAAATGCTAGCCTCAGCAATAAGAGTCAAGAAAGAGATTAAAGGAATTAGAGTAGACAATGAGGAAACCAAATTATCACTCTTTGCATATGATATGATGGTATACTTAGAGAACCCCAGAGATTCTACTAAAAAGCTATTAGAAATAATATATAACTTTAGCAAAGTTGCAGGATACAAAATAAATCTACATAAATCCTCAACATTTTTATACATCACCAACAAAATCCAACAGCAAGAGATACAAAGAGAAATTCCATTCAAAATAACTGTCGATAGCATAAAATATTTGGGAATCTATCTACGAAAGGAAAGTCAGGAATTATATGAGCAAAATTACAAAGCACTTTCCACACAAATAAAGTCAGATTTAAATAATTGGAAAAATATTAAGTGCTCTTGGATAGGCCGAGCACGTATAATAAACATGACAATACTCCCTAATCTATTTAATTAATGCTCTATCAATCAGCCTCCCAAGAAGCTATTTTAATGACCTAGAAAAAATAACAACAAAATTCATATAGAAGAACAAAAGGTCGAGAATTTCAAGGGAATTAATCAAAAAAAAAAAAAAAATCAAATGAAGGTGGCCTAGCTGTACCTGATCTAAAACTATATTATAAAGCATCAATTACCAAAACCATTTGGTATTGGCTAAGAAATAGATTAATTGATCAGTGGAACAGGTTAGGTTCACAAGACAAAATAGTTAATAACTACAGCAATCTGGTATTTGACAAACCCAAAGATCCCAACTTTTGGGATTAGAACTCATTATTTGACAAAAACTCCTGGGAAAACTGGAAATTAATATGGCAGAAATTAGGCATGGACCCACACTTAACACCATATACCAAGGTAAGATCAAAATGGGTCCATGATTTAGGCATAAAGAACAAGATCATAAATAAATGAGAGGAATATAGGATAGTTTATCTCTCAGACTTGTGGAGGAGGAAGGAATTTGTGACCAAAGAAGAACTAGAGATCATCATTGATCACAAAATAGAAAATTTTGATTACATCAAATTAAAAATTCTTTTTACAAAAAAAAAAAAAAAAAACTAATGCAAACAAAAGTAGAAGGGAAGCAACAAACTGGCAAAACATTTTTACAGTTAAAGGTTCTGATAAAGGCCTCATTTCCAAAATATATATAGAATTGACTCTAATTTATAAGAAATCAAGCCATTCTCCTTGATAAATGGCCAAAGGATATGAATAGACAATTTTCAGATGATGAAATTGAAACTATTTCCACTCATATGAAAGAATGTTCCAAATCACTATTGATCAGAGAAATGCAAATTAGGACTACTCTGAGATACCACTACGTACCTGACAGATTGGCTAAGATGACAAGAAAAAAATAATGATGAATGTTGGAGAGGATGCTGGAAAACTGGGACATAGATGCATTGTTGGTGGAGTTGTGAACGAATCCAACCATTCTGGAAAATAATCTGGAATTATGCCCCAAAAGTTATCAAACTGTGCATACCCTTTGATCCAGCAGTGCTACTACTGGGCTTATATCCCAAAGAAATACTAAAGAAGGGAAAGGGACCTGTATGTGCCAAATGCCTATTTGTAGTGGCTAGAAACTGGAAAATGAATGGATGCCCATCAATTGGAAAATGGTTGGGTAAATTGTGGTAAATGGATGTTATGGAATATTATTGTTCTGTAAGAAATGACCAGCAGGATGAATACAGAGAGGCTTGGAGAAACTTACATGAACTGATGCTAAGTGAAATGAGCAGAACCAGAAGATCACTATATACTTTTACAATACTGTATGAGGATGTGTTCTCATGGAAGTGTATTTCTTTGACAAAGAGAAGATTTAATTCAGTTCCAGTTGGTCAATGATGGACAGAAGCAGCTACACCCCCCAAAAAAAAGAACACTGGGAAATGAGTGTAAATTGTTTGCATTTTTGTTTTTCTTCCCAGATTATTTTTACCTTCTGAATCCAACTCTTCCTGGGCAACAAGAGAACTGTTCGGTTCTGCACACATATATTGTATCTAGGATATACTATAACATATTTAACAGATATAAGACTACCTGCCATCTAAAGGAGGGGGTGTAGGGAGGGAAGGGAAAAGTCAGAACAGAAGTGAGTACAAGGAATAATGTGGTAAAAAAAAAATTTTTCCCCTGGTATATGTTCTGAAAATAAAAAGTTAATTAAAAAAAAAAAAAAGAATGGTAGAGGGGCTATAAAGCGGGAGAGCTCCTTCAGGCAAGTGAAGCCCATAAGCAAAATACTGAGGAGGAGGAAAAGGGGAAAAGGAATGAGAAAAGCCTAATTAGGAGTAAATAAGATTATGGGAAATACGAATTAGTCATAGTGAATGTGAATGGGATGAACTCTCCCATAAATTGTAAGTGGATAGCAGACTGGATTAAAAGCCAAAACCCTGTAATATGTTGTTGAAACATTTAAAGCAGAGTGATACATACAGAATAAAGGTAAAAGGCTAGAGCAGAATTTACTATGCTTTGGGTGAAGTGAAAAAAAGCAGAGATAACCATCATAATCTCCAATCAAGGAAAAGCAAAAATTGATCTAATTAAAGAGATAAGGGAAGAAACTATATCTTCCTAAAGGGGACCATAGATAATGAAAAAATATCAATAATCAATATGTATGCACCAAGTGTTATAGCATCTCCATTCCTAGAGGACAAATTAAGAGAGTTGCAGGAAGAAATAGACGGCAAAATTATAATAGTGGGAGATCTCAAACTTGCTGTTTCAGAACTAGATAAATTAAACCAAAAATAAATAAGAAAGAATTTAAGGAAGTAAATAGAATACTAGAAAAATTAGGTATGATAAATCTTTGGAGAAAACTGAATGCAGACTGAAAGGAGTACACTTTTTTTCTTTTTTTTTTTTTCTTCTTTTTTTTTTTTTATTATAGCTTTTTATTTACAAGATATATGCATGGGTAATTTTTCAGCATTGACAACTGCAAAACCTTTTGTTCCAATTTTTCCCCTCTTTCCCCCCCACACTCACCACCAGATGGCAGGTAGACCAATACTTGTTAAATATGTTCAAATATATGTTAAATACAATATATGTATACATATCCATACAGTTATTTTGCTGCACCAGAAGAATCAGACTTTGAAATAATGTATAATTAACCTGTGATGGAAATCAAAAATGCAGGCAGACAAAAACGGAGGGATTGGAAATGCTATGTAGTCGTTCACACTTAAGTCTCAGAGTTCTTTCGCTGTGTGTAGCTGGTGCTATTCATTATTGAACAAATGGAACTGGTTTGATGCATCTCATTGTTGAAGAGAGCCATGTCCATCAGAATTGATCATCATATATTATTGTTATTGAAGTATATAATGATTTCCTGGTCCTGCTCATTTCACTCAGCATCAGTTCATGTCAGTCTCTTCAGGCCTTTCTGAAATCATCCTGCTGGTCATTTCTTATAGAACAGTAACATTCCATAACATTCATATATCACAATTTATTCAGCCATTTTTCAATTGATGGGCATCCATTCAGTTTCCAGTCTAGCCACAAACATTTTGGCACATGAAAGTCCTTTTCCCTTCTTTAAGATCTCTTTGCAATATAAGCCCAGTAGTAACACTGCTGCATCAAAGGGTATGCACTGTTTGATAACTTTTTAAGCATAGTTTCAAATCGCTCTCCAGAATGGCTGTATGTATTCACAATTCCACCAACAATGTATCAGTCTCCCAGTTTTCCCACATCCCCTCCAATATTCAGCATTATTTTCCCTGTCATCCTAGCCACTCTGTCAGGTATGTAGTGGTATCTGAGTTGTCTTGATTTGTATTTCTCTGATTAATAATGACTTGGAGCATCTTTTAATATGGCTAGAAATAGTTTCAATTTCTTCATCTGAAAATTGTCTGTTCATATCTTTTGACCATTTATCAAGTGGAGAATGGCTTGATTTCTTATAAATTAGAATCAATTCTCTTTATATTTATATTTTGGAAATGAGGCCTTTATAAGAACCTTTGATTGTAAAAATGTTTTCCCAGTTTATTGTTTCCCTTCTAATCTTGTCTGCATTTGTTTTGTTTGTACAAAAACTTTTCAATTTGATATAATCAAAATTTTCTATTTTGTGATCAGTAATGATCTCTAATTCTACTTTGGCCATAAATTTCTTCTTCTTCCACAGGTCTGAGAGGTAAACTGTCCTATGTTCCTCTAATTTATTTGTAATCTCATTCTTTATGGCTAAATCATAAACCCATTTTGTTCTTACCTATTATCTATTAGAAACAATCCACAAATTTAGCAAAGTTGCAGGATACCAAATAAATCCATGAAAAACATCAGTATTTTTATACATCACCAATAAAATTCAAATCAAGATCAAATCAAAATAAAGAGATAAAAAGAGAAATTATATTTAAAATGATTGTCGATAGTATAAAATGTTTGGCAATCTTATTTGCCAAGAAAAAGTCATGAAGTATATGGACACAATTACAAAACACTTCCACACAAATGAAATCAAATCTAAACAACTGGAAAAATATCAAGTGCTCTTGGAAAGGTTGAGCAAATATGATAAAAATGACAATATTTATTTATTTATTTAGTGCTATCCAATCAAGCTTCCAAGAAATCATTTTACAGACCTAGAAAAAAAAAAAACACAATTCATCTGGAAGAACAAAACATCAAGAATTTCAAGGGAATTAATGGAAAAAATGCCAACGAAGGTAACTTAGCTGTACCAGATCTAAAAATATATTATAAAGCAGTGGTCATCAAAACAATTTCAAACTAGCTAAGAAAGAAAGTAGTTAATTGTTATGGGCCAGAACGTGAAACAAGGTGCTAAATCAGTGGAATTTATAGAGACAATGGTTGTTTAGCAGGGTGCTTAACAGTTCTCTAGTTCAGTAAGTGAAATTAGTACTTAATATAGTTCCACAAGATTCACATCTATGATGAGAGAGGATATAAGCTCGGACAAATTCATCTAGTTTCATTCAGGGACAAACACACTAGAAGCTCTCAGAGCCTCAGCCAGAATTCATTCGGGGAGATTCAGGAGCCAGAGAAGGCAGTCAGGGAGATTCAGAAACCAGAGCTCAAGCTCTCAGAACCCAGACTACAGAAGGATCTCTAAGAAAGCTAACCAGACCTCAGGAAAGGAGACAAGATTTGGAAAGACACAATAAAGGATTTAGACTTTAATCCCTGGCTGCATTTGTGATTACTGAACTAAAACTAAGGTTGCCTGTAGATACCCCAAGGAAACCCTAACAAGAGAAGCTTACATTTTCGAAAAGAATATTACAGTCAATCCGTGGAATACCTTAGGTTCACAGGACAAAGTTGTCAGTGACTACAACAATCCAAAATTTGACAAACTGAAAGACCCCAGCTTTGGGAATAAAAATTCAGCATTTTATAAAAACTGCTGGGAAAATTGGAAACTAGTATAGCAGAAACTAGACATTGACCCACACTTAACATTGTATACCAAGATAAGGTCAAAATAGGTTCATAATATAGACATAAAGAAGGATATCATAAACAAATTAAAAGAACATTGGATAGTTTAACTCTCAAATCTGTGGAGAAAGAAGAAATCTATGACCAAAGAAGAACTGGATCAAGCAGGTATTTATACCAGGAATTCAGCGCTGGTTCAATATAAGGAAAACTATCAGTATAATTGGCCATATTAATAATCATCTCAATAGATGCTGAAAAAGCATTTGATAAAATCCAACATTCCTTCCTAATAAAAACACTTGAGAGTATAGGAAGAAATGGACTTTTCCTTAAAATAGTCAGGAGCATATATTTAAAACCCTCAGTAAGCATCATATGCAATAAGGAAAAACTGGAACCTTTCCCAGTAAAATCAGGAGTGAAACAAGATTGCCATTATCACCATTATTATTCAATATTGTATTAGAAATGCTAGCCTCAGCAATAAGAGTCAAGAAAGAGATTAAAGGAATTAGAGTAGGCAATGAGGAAACCAAACTATCACTCTTTGCATATGATATGATGGTATACTTAGAGAACCCCAGAGATTCTACTAAAAAGCTATTAGAAATAATATATAACTTTAGCAAAGTTGCAGGATATAAAATAAACCCATATAAGAAGAACTGGAGATAATCATTGATCACAAAATAGATAATTTTGATTATATTAAGTTAAAAAGTTTTTTTCTTTTTTTCTTTTTCTTTTTCCACAAACAAAACTAATGCAGACAAAATCAGGAGGGAAGCAATAAACTGGGAAAACATTTTAAATTCAAGAGTTCTGACAAGGACCTCATTTCTATAATATATGTGTGTGTGTGTGTGTGTGTGTGTGTGTGTGTGTGTGTGTATAATTATAAAAATAAAGAGAATTGATCCAAATCTATAAGAAATCAAGCCATTCTCCAATTGAAAAATGGTCAAAGGATATAAACAGACAATATTCAGATGAAGAAATTGAAATCATCTCTAGTCGTATGATAAGGTGCTCTAAATCATTATTGCTCAGAGAAATGCAAATTAATACAAAGCTGAGATACCACTACACACCTGTCAGATTGGCTAAGATGACAGGAAAAGATAATGATGGATGTTGGAGAGGATATGGGAAAACTGGGACTCTAATACATTGTTGGTGGAATTGTGAATGGACCCAACCATTCTGGAGAACAATTTGAAACTATGCTCAAAGAGTTATCAAACAGTGCATACCCTTTGACCCACTAGTGTATCTACTGGGCTTATAGCCCAAAGAGATCTTAAAGGAGGGAAAGGGACCCACATGTGCAAAAATGTTGTTGGCAGCTCTTTTTGTAGTGGCAAGAATCTAAAAACTGAATGGATGGCCATAAGTTGGAGAATGGTTGAATAAGTTATGGTATATGAATGCTATGGAATATCATTGTTCTATAAGAAATGGTAATAGGATTATTTCAGTGCCTCCTTGAGAGACTTGCATGAGCTGATGCTAAGTGAAATGAAGAGAACCAGGATATCATTGTACATGGATACAGCAATATTATATGATGATCAGTTCTGATGTACATGGTTCTCCTCAACAGTAAGATAATTTGAACAAGTTCCAATGGTCTTGTGATCAAAAAAAGCCATTTACACCCAGAGAGAGGACTGTGGGTATGTGGTTGACAACATAACATCTCACTCTTTTTGTTGTTGTTTGCTTGCATTTTTTTTTCTTCATTATTTTCTCTTCTGGCTTGATTTGATTTTTCTTGTACAGCAAGATAATTGTGTAAATATGTGTGTGTGTGTGTGTTGGAATTAACATGCATTTCTACCATGTTTAACATATATGGACTATTTGCCATCTAAGGGAGGGTGGTGGAAGAAGGTGGAGGGGCCTGGAACATGAGGTTTTGCAAGGGCTAATGTTGCAGAATGCATATGTTTTGAAAAATAAAAAGCTTTAACAAAAAGAGTAAATATTGAAAATTATCCATGTATATATTTTGAAAATAAAAAGTTTTAATAAAAAAAAAAAGAACTTTAGGGGAAAGGGGAGTTAACGATTGTCGGTATCCATTTCTATATTGCTTCTTGATTAATCATTTGAACCCAAATGCATGGCAAGAAAATAATACTGAGTAAGATGCTAGCAACTTAATCTTTTCTGTCCCTTATATACAAGCATTTCAGCTTGTGTTCCATACTTTAAAAACAGGCAGTTCCATAAGTCAGTTGTGCTGCTAAAAGAATCATTAATCTTTAAATATGGGGTTTTTCATTCTGTATTCTGCTGGGGATTATATAGTGCTTTTCATGTACTATGCCTCAGAGTGCTTTACTAAGCAGTGAATTATATTGGAGATGTGCAGCGAATACAAAACTTGCATAGCTGCAGCAAATGTTGGTGCATTAACAACTATTTGTTAAATATGAAATCTGCCATCTGTGTTTGATGCTTGACATACAGGTACCAGTCTAGTGAAAAAAAAAAAAAGCTGTTTATTTTCTCATGGAATATGAATAGGATGGAGAGGAAAATTATTTGCATTGAGACGCTCCTTTCTGAATGGAAATCCTCCCAAGATTCAAATAATCAGAATAGTTAGCAATAGAATATGAAGGATTCTAAAAACATCTTCCAATGTGCTCATGTGATAAAGATGTATTAGTATCTTTGGCAAATATCAGGCATTGTAGACCTGCTTGGTTTTGTTTTGTCAGTTTAGCTTTAACTACACTTATAAGAAACAAAAAGTGCCTTCTTAACAATTACCATACAGTCCAAGCAAATCTAGGATAAGGAACATATGAAATAGATATTCAGAGGACCAACCAATTCATAAATCAAAGACAGAGCCAAAAGAGTCCTTTCAGCACAGCTAGTCCCATACTCTCCTTTACAAATAAGAAGCTGAAGCTCAGAGTGTTTAAGAAATTTGCCTCGTCAGACACATTATAAGGGCCTGAGAGAATATGTGAATCAGGAAATCCTAATTTAAACATTCTATCCACTACATTATTCTACGTTTCACATTTTTCCATACTGAATCATATAGGAATGCCTTTCTTCTTTCAATTTTAAAATACACTTTGCTTACACTAGAAGATTTCACCCTATTCCTATCCCCACCGTTTAAAGTCCTAATCAATAGAAATAGATTATAGATTGTTTTAAATTTTCCAGAATCCAATAGAAATTTTCATCCAAAAGTTAGAGCCTCTTCTAAATCAAATAATCATAAAACTCTTGTTAGATTAGAAAATCATTTTGTAGTTTCATTTTTTATTATGTTTGTCCTTATTTTCTTTAAGGAGAGCCATATTTGTTATTATTTTGTAAGTGGTAGTAATGACAAATTTGTATAGAATTTACAAAGCTCTTTTAATATACTTTTTCATCTAATCTTACAATAGTTTATATATTTTCAGGACAAATAATATCATAAGGAAAATGTAGCTTATTCAAGTAAAGGATTTGTCCAAGGCCACAGTCCATATAGAGAACAACTGATATTCAAATTTACGCTTCTGACTTCAAACCTAAGACTTTTTTCCCTCCAATATATTGTCACCATAATATTTCTGAATGGGAATTCATACACAGGATCATATAAAGTTAGCTATATCAAGTAAATACTTTTACATATTGTCTTGTGAATTAACATTTATGAACGTATGCCCTATTTTTTTCTACAATCAACTGTGCACCACTTTTGAGAGAAGAAAGAGCTAACCAATGATCTTATAAAGTGACAAATTATGGAGGTGGGAGAGAACAGCTTTTTTGATGATGTTGTCTATGGTTGTAAGGATCTTCAATTCATGAGAATTTATTCAACAGCTTCTCTACTTGTACCCGTGCCCTTTGCTGGGCAATATAGATGTGAGGACAAAAATGTTATAACCTCTGTCCTCATTGAACTAGCTCTTGTGGATGATAACAAACAAATAACTAAACATAAATATAAATATATATATACATAAGACAAAGAAAGTTCAAAGTCAACGATTGGTGGGAAAGCACTACAGAAGGCATGGGAAAATATCAGTAGAAGTCTCCTTTGGAAATACTTGCATTGTCTTGGAGTCTTGAGCCTTGAAAGGAAGTAAGAGCTAGAGATGTCAAGAAGCAGTAGGAGGAAGAGAATTCAAGGCATTGTCAACAAATTCCATAATCATAGGAGGTGAAATGTTCCATACAAAATAGCTAATAGACCATTTTACTTTAAATATAAGTAGTAGACTAGATTATTTGAAATAGAAACATTGTACAAGGAGTTAATTGTGAAATCAGGTAGGAAATCTAGTTGGTAATGTTTGTGGCAGCCCTGTTTGTAGTGGCTAGAAGCTGGAAAATGAATAGATGCCCATCAATTGGAGAATGGTTGAGTAAATTGTGGTATATGAACATTATGGAATATTATTGTTCTGTAAGGAATGACCAGCAGGATGAATATAGAGAGGACTGGCGAGACTTACATGAACTGATGCTAAATGAAATGAGCAGAACCAGGAGATCATTATATACCTCAACAATGATACTGTTTGAGGATGTATTCTGATGGAAGTGGATCTCTTCGATAAAGAGAGCTAATTCAGTTTCAATTGATCAAAGATGGGCAGAAGCAGCTACACCCAAAGAAAGAACACTGGGAGATGAATATAAACTGCTTGCATTTTTGTTTTCCTTCCCGGGATTATTTATACCTTCTGAATGCAATTCTCCCTGTGCAACAAAAAAACTGTTCGGTTCTGCACACGTATATTGTATCCAGGATATACTGTAACCTATTCAACATGAAAAGGATTGCTTGCCATCTGGGGGAGGGGGTGGAGGGAGGGAGGGGAAAAATCGGAACAGAAGTGAATGCAAGGGATAATGTTGTAAAAAATTACCCTGGCATGAGTTCTATCAATAAAAAGTTATTAAAAAATAAAATAAATAAAATAAAAAAAGAAATCTAGTTGGTCACAGCCAGATTATGACAAGAATTTAATGCCAAACAAGGGTGTTTGTGTTATATCCCAGAGAAAATAAACTACAAAAGCTTCTTAAGCATAACAATGAAAATGGTCAGACCTTTATTTTAATGATAGAAACTTACTAACTGTGTAGAGAATGGATTAGAAAAGAGAAAATATGGAAGAAGAGATTTGAATTGGGGCTAATTCCAATATGTTTCAGTGAAAGGTGATAGCCTAAATGGGATCAATTTAAATATCAAAATTGAATAGATTACATAATGGAGAAACATGATTAATATTTAATCTTCCTTTTCTTATATTTTTATTTTGTATCAAAGGATATATTCAAACAATCAGACTTTTTGGATTTAAATATATATTCAAAGGCAATCTGAGGGGGATTTTAGGCAGCCACACAGTTCAGTAGATAGAGTGCTGGGCTTGAATTCAAGAAGACCCAATTTCTAATCTTACCTTAGACACTTGTCTGTGTGATGCTAGACATGTCATTATATATATATATATATTTCTGTTTTACTTTTCTCATCTCTAAAATATTGATAATAACAAAAACTATCTCACAAAGATATTGTATTGCGATGACAAGTAAAGTTCTTTACAAATATTAGAGTACTGTGTAAATTATATCTATCATTAATTTAATATCCATTGAGAAATGTAGAAAGTGATAGATCTCAATGCTTTTGGCAGTTTGTGTATATATATATATAAAAATATTTTACTGATTTTTTTTATTTAATATTCATTTTGTGCAAAAATATAGACATATATTTTTAATATTTTACATCTCAAAATGTTGTGGAGGGCTTTCTAGTTCATATCAGGGTATATTTTTTAAAAAAAACAACTTTACAATTGTTATAGTGTATAATTTGTGCATCCCATATCTGCTTCAATTCTACCACTGTTATTTCAATGTTTTTTTTTCTCATTCTCACTTTTAATATTTCAATATTAAAGTCATATAAATGTTAGTTCATGGCCTTTTGTTAGAGAAATATTATCATGGCCAGAAAACAGTTCTAGAAAAAGGCTACTTGGACTTAAAGTACTAGGTGCTAATTAATGGTTGCATTGTCCACTAAATACAGGCTCTCTGACATTGGCCTCTTACCTGAGCTTAGTATCATTTGGTTAGGAAATGAAGACTTCCTGAATCTGAGAGAGAGAGAGAGAGAGAGAGAGAGAATTTTTTTTTATCTTTTCTTTTAGTTAGCAAAATACCTGGCTAGTCAATTTCTACTATTAATCCTAAACTCATTGGTTCATAGTGCAGACTTCTATTTTACTGGAGGGAAATTCAGGCAATCCTTGCAATTGAAAATAAAAATTACTGAATGCTAAGGAAGTTTGGGACTATTCTCATTTCACATAAAACTTAATTGTGAATTGAAATTATAAATGTCATAGTTTAATAATGACAAAGGAGTACATAAACTGATTTTGACTTCAGGAGTTGAAATGTGAAGCCTTATAGTAGCTTCCTAATCTTTTTTCTGAATTGGTTTCACATAAAATTGCCCTTGTTATGACATTGAATATTCTTTTGTTATTTTTGGTATTGGATTTTAAAAAAGATACATTTCACAAAATAATAAAGGTGTATTTTCTTTTCAACAAAAAGGAGACTTTTTTCTAAAGGAAAATGCTGAAATTGATAAAGGGGTTCAAAACATAAAATATCTTATTCTTACCTCTTTTCCCTTTCCTGATGTACAGGGCAGCATAAGGATGTGCTCAATGAGGAGAAGAAAAGCCTCCATCTGTCCTTCTGAGTTCTCTCCTTAAGGACAGCTTGTACATTATTCAAAGAATTATTTGCCTATAGCCAGCAACCTAATATAACAAATAAAGATGCACTAAGGCCATATAAGCTTTTTTATGACATCTCTAGACCTCATTTTATTAGGACTATCTAAGCATGTTTGCATGATTCTTGGGCAAAGAACTTTTTCTGTTATCCTTCCTATTCTGCCCTTCTGTATATATCCAATTTCTATTTTTCCATGGTGTTAAAAAAAAATCAGGGTTTGCATGCATTTCTGAAAGAGGGTTCAGAATGATCTGGCTGCATTCAGTCTTCTTAACATATTAAGGGAAAATAATTTCAAATTTCTTTAAAGATGTTCTTAGTCAACAGTTTTATGAGGAGGGGGAGAGATATTTGGAAATACAATCATTTTTTAAAAGCTAATGAATGAGACACAGAATGCAGCTTCAAAACACATATATAGAAAAATCGTGGATTTAATAGATTCCTTTTAAATGCATTTTAATGAATTGTAACCTTTTAGTTACATAACTTGATTTAAAGCAAGACTGGATATTGTCCAGCCTGTCAGCCATATAAAGCCTTTGAAATCATTTGGTCTTGCTCTGACAAGGCAATAACAATAAATGATGAACTAAAAGCTGGGTACAACAACCTCCTGTTAGTTGAGTTCTTAATTTGATCATTTGAATGGCCCATGAATGATGTTATAAATATTCAAGTGACGCTAGGCAGAAAAAGGTGTCCCCCACCCCTGATTTATTTTAACACCATTCTATTTTATCCACCATCTACAATGATATCCTTTGGCCCCTGATTCTCATATATATTATGTAAGAATTCTTATTTCCCATTCTTATATTCTTCACTTTGGAAAAATATGTTTGATTAATTTCATCTTAGTCTCTAGGACTCACCCTATCCTAAGGATTCACAATGCAAGAAACTCTAAATTAGTAACTCAGTAGTTCAACATAATCAACTTTTTTTCCTAATCTTCCTGATCTTGTGTCTCACTTCTACTATTTTACTTTTTTCTTTTGCTCTTCAATTTGGCACCCCATTTCCTCAAATACTATAGCCTTGTCTCTTTCCTTCAAAATATAGTTTCTGTTTGGTAAACAGATCATCTTAGAGATTTTGGGAAAAGAACAAAAATGAAATTAGATTATCTAGTTTAAAAAAAAGCCTTTTGTCAAAGTGTTTAACTCATTTAACAAGTTAAGTTTTTAACTTAACATGAATTATTTTGGCACTAACAACTTTTGCTTTTAAATGGCATGTGTTGGTAGTGAAACTATAAATATATGATGGCATGAGTATCATTTGATATGCAGTAATCATGACAGTATATCCTCTAACTTTGGGCTAAGTTTTGTTTATTCTTTGGACCTAAGTCTGACCTTAGATATAGATTTCAACTAAGTGTTGATTAGTGTGAATAATCAGTCCCTTGAACTGACCACATATATTCAAATTCACATCATTTGAAGTTTTAATTATTTAAGTTATATAGTAATTATGTCCAGCCCAAAGAAATTATGTGATGTGAAATCAAATAATGTAAACATTTCACTGGATTCATTCTTCATATTAATAGGGACCTCATTGTCCCTATTGTCCCTATTTTTAGTCCAATGACAAAATCCATATTCCTATTGGACCTACCTGACCATTTGTGATGCAAGATATTTATAGATAGGTATCTAACTTTTCAGTTTATTCAGGATATGACTTTCTAAATTTTGCATCTGAGTTTATTAATAGGCATTCTTTTTGAATTAATTCCTTTGTGAATGTTTGACCCAATTTCTAATTGGCTAAATGTCTAGGCCATATGTCTTATTATTCTAATACCTTAGTACATGGTCCTGATGTTATGGGTTCTCTGGCTCTGTAACCTTGGCAACTGATGCTTAGTTCCTCAAGTGACCATATTTGGATTTCCATACTCTTAAAACAGTCTTACTACTTGGATTTCCCTCATTTCTTCCCCTCTCATATCAGTCCTCCTAAATTATATATTCCTTGTCATGTCATGGACTCAATAGTTCTTAAACAAAGTTTTATTTTTATTTCATTGTATTTCTCAGGTTTTTAACATTTGCACATGGGCTTTTGAAATTCATAAGGAAGCCACTTACATTTAACTATTGTGTAAGGGCATTTCATATAAATCATGCTGCTTCCTAGTTCTTAGCCAGTTATGGCTAACTTTGACATCAAGTATTTGTAAGGTGCAATGGTTAAAATGCTGAGTCTGAATTCAAGAAGACCTAAGATCAAATCAGATCTCAGATAGTTACTAATTGTGTGACTTTGGACGAGTTATTTGACATCTTCTTTGCCTCAGTTTTCTCAACTCTAACATGAGAATAATTTCACATACTTCACAGGATTGATAAAATAATCTCAAATGAAACATTTTTTTTTGCAAAAAATACTTAGCTTAGTTCCTGATATATAATAGGCATCATTTAAATACCTTTTCCCTTTCACACTAATATTAGTGGGGAGGAGTGGGGGGATATCTCTAGTATCTCTTTAGATATTGAATAGTCACCATCTATTTTGATTTATATAATTGTTATTTATTCTACCAAAAAGTAAATGTGAGTACACCAGTATATGATGATATAAAATGCTTTGCATTTTCTATCTCACTTGATACTCATAATTCTGTGAGGTAGATGCTCTTCCACCTTAATTTTCCAATCGAGGAAACTGAGACTGAAAGATTAAGTGATGTGACCCAGGTCACACATCAAGGAAATGTATTGCTTCAAGTCCTTTGGAAAAGATATTCTCACTGGGGTCTCTTAAGTTTCTATATGCCTGAGCAATTTGCTTTCTATTTCCTGGTCTCGGGATTTATATTGGTGACATAAGGTGATTTCAATAAGCAAAATAGTAAGTGATTTCAATAACCTCATTTTCTAAGTCAAAATATTTTTTAAAACATTTAAGTAACCACTTTTTTTCTTTTAAACATCCTAACAACTCAAACTATACAAAATAATTCAAAACCTTTGTTTTAATACATATACCAGTGTTTCCCAATGGTAATGATATCATCTAAAACTTTTTCTTTTCTTTTCTTTTCTTTTTTTTTTTTTTCTTTTCAACTGATGAACTGAATGACCTTTCGTTCTTATTTAGGAGGTGTTCACTTCATGCAGTGAAACTCAAATAATTAGAAAATGTGTGCCAGTGGGATAGAAGACTCTGTGGAAAAGCCATTAAACTTTATTCATTTCTTTTTAATCTAGACCTTTGGAAAAAAAATCTTGCTACTTTCATCTTCAAAACTGAAATAGTGGGCAGCATGCTTCTTTAGAATAGAGACTATCAAATTGGATGTAGCCTAAGATAATAGTGTTGCTAAAAGCAGTCAACTTTAATTAAAATGAGTGCTAGGCTTTAAAAAAAAATCGATGGGGAATAAGAATATACTGAAAAGAGCAACAGACCAGAAATCAGAGGAGATGAATTTTAGCTCCTGCTTCTCCATTAGCTGGCCATGTAATGCTGGGCTAGTCATTTAACCTCTTTGGCTTCAAGTTCTTCATCAGGAAAATAAACTTTCTTCTAGTTCTATCATTTTTCATGATCATTTTGTCCATATAATCCAATAAGAAGAAGCAAAGGCAGTGTGGTTAAGTGAAGGTAAAAATGGCCTGGGAGCTAGGAAATCCCTTGCTTTTAATACATATTAGTTGTATGACACTGGGCAAGTTATTTAACTTTTCAGAGCTTGATGATGTCAAAATCAAATAGAAAAAGAATCACATAGTATAATCTCTACTAACAGTATGGCAGCATATTTAGTTAGAAAACTATATATTAACATTATCTATGGTGTATTATATTTTTATTCATTTTTGTTAAACATTCTCTCATTGCATTTGAATGTCATTGTTTATTCAGAAATTTTGTTCCTATTTGTAGCCCATACATCAAGAGTTTGATACCTATGTTCTAGGTAATACTTTTAAGTTAAAAACATAGAACCTGAGCCAGTTGTACAAATATCGTACAATTAGCCTGTGAAGGAAATCCAAAATGCAGGCAGACAAAAATATAGGGATTGGGAATTCAATGTAATGGTTTTTAGTCATCTCCCAGAGTTCTTTCGCTGGGCGTAGCTGGTTCAGTTCATTACTGCTCCATTGGAACTGTTTTGGTTCTCATTGCTGAGAATGGTCAAGTCCATCAGAATTGGTCATCATATAATTTTGTTGTTGAAGTATATAATGATCTCCTGGCCCTGCTCGTTTTACTCAGCATCAGCTCGTGTAAGTCTCTCCAGGCCTTTCTGAAAGCATCCTGTTGGTCATTTCTTACCAAACAATAATATTCCATAATATTCATATACCACAATTTATTCAGCCATTCTCCAATTGATGGGCATTTACTCAATTTCCAGTTTCTGGCCACTACAAAGATCCATGCTCCCTTTCCCTTCTTTATAATCTCTTTGGGATATAAGCCCAGTAGTAACACTGCTGGATCAAAGGATATGCACAGTTTGACAACTTTTTGAGCATAGTTCTAAATTGCTCTCCAGAATGGTTGGATGTATTCACAATTCCACCAACAATGTATTAGTGTCCCTATTTTCCCACATCCCCTCCAACATTATGCATTATCTTTCCCTGTCATTATAGCCAGTTTTGACAGGTTAAACCCAACATTTCTAGTATAATGTTGAATAATAGTAGAGATAATGGACATCTTTCTTTCATCCCCGACCTTACTGGCAATGTGTCCAGATTCTCTCCAGTACCAATAATGCTTGTTGTAGATATTTTTTTAAAGATAGCTACTGCTTATAATTTTAAGGAAACCTCCCTTTATCACTATGCTCTCTATTGTTTTTAATAAGAATGGGTGCTGTACTTTTTCAAAAGCTTTTTTCTGCATTTATTAAGATTATTACATGATTTCTATTAATTTTGATATTGAAATGCTCTATTTTGCTAATAATTTTCCTGATAATGAAGCAGCCCTGAATTCCTGATATAAATCTCACTTGATCAGTGTGTATTATCCTGTGATAAATTAATGTAATCTGCTAATATTTTATTTTAAAATTTTGCATTAATATTCATTAGGGAGATTGATCTGTAATTTTCTTGCTCTATTTTTTGTTCTTCCTGGTTTAGCTATCATTATCATTTTTGTGTCATAGAAGGGATTTGGCAGGACTCATTTACCTATCTTTTCAAATTTACATAGTATTGGAATTAATTGTTCTTTAAATGTTTGGTAGAATTCACTTTTGAATCCTTCTAGCCTTGTAGATTTTTTTCTTAGGGAATTCCTTAATGGCTTATTCAGTTTCTTTTTCTAAAATGGAACTATTTAAATAGGTTTTTTTTTTCCTTTTGTGTTAATCTCTGCAATTTATATTTTTGAAAATGTTCACCCATTTTGCTTAGATTGTCAGATTTGCTGCCAAATAGTTGGGCAAAATAGCTACTAATTACTGCTTTAATTTCTCTGTCATTGGTGATATGTTCACCTTTTTCATTTTTGATGCTGGGGATTTTGCTTTTTTCTTCCCTTTTTCTAATCAAATTAATCAAACATTTATCTATTTTTGTTATTGTTTTCATAAAACCAACTCTTAATTTTATTAATTAGTACAATGATTTTCTTAATTTCAATTTTGCCAATCTCTCCTTTGAGTTTCAGAATTTCTAATTTGGTATTTAATTGGAGTTTTTATTTGTTGTTTTCTAGATATTTAGTTGCATGTCCAATTCATCAATCCCCTTTTTTCTCTATTTTATTCATGTAGCTAGTCCTATGTCCTATAGGATTTGGTATGTTGTGTCATTATTGTCATTCTCTTGGATGAAATTATGGATTGCTTCTTTGATTTATTGTTTCACCCACTCATTTTTTTTTTTTTACATTTCTGCCCTTCCTTCTATCCCACTTGCCCCATTTCCCTTCTTTTTTCCTCCTATTTCTTTATAGAATTAGATAAATTTCTATACCAAATTGAATGATTAAATTATTCCCATGTAGAGCCAAAACTGATAAAAATCAAGCTTCAGAAAATGCCTCTCCCCGTCACCTCTTCCCTCAATTGCAATAGAAATATTGTGTCTTCATGTGATCTAATTTGCCCCGTTACATCTTACCTTTTCTCTCCTTTGAGTATAATCCTTTTTCCACCCTTGAATATCATTTTCTTTGATATCATCATATCAGAGTCCATCCAAAACTGAACTCTCTATTTGATGCACCTCTTTCTGTCTGTCCCACTAACATATGTTCTCAAGAGTTTCAGATAGTGTGTTCCCATCTACAGATGTAAACAGTTTAACCTTTAAATAATATATATTTCCCCTAGTTTACTTTCCTATCCTTCTTTCGAGTCCTGTGTTTGTAGATTAAATTTTCTGTTCAATTCTGGTTTAGTCAATAGAAATGAATGAATTTCCCTTAGTTCATTGAATATCCATTGCTTTCCCTGAAAAATGATGCTCACTCTTACTGAGCAGTTAATTCTTGATTTTAACCTTAGTTCTTTGCCTTTGGGAATATTATATTCCAGGCCTTCTGATCATTTATTGTAGAACCTGCCAAATCATGGGTAATCCTGATGGTTGCTCCTTCATATTTGATTTGCTTTTTTTTCTTCTCACAACTTACTGTATTTTATCCCTTGTGATTATAGTTGTGGAATTTTGGAGCAATATTTCATAGGGGGTTTCCTTGTGGCATCTCTTTTTGAAGGTGATTGATGGATTCTTTCAATGAGTATTTCCTCCTCTGTTTCTAGAATTTCAGGACAATTTTCTTTGATGATTTCTTGAAGAATGTTACCCAGGCTCTTTTTTTGGTCATGGCCTTCAGGTACACCAAAAATTTTTATATCGTCTCTTTTGGATCTATTTTCCTAGTGTGCTATTTTTCTAATGAGTTATTTTAAATTTTCTTCCATTTTTTTCATTCTTTTTAGTTTGTTAGACTTATTCTTCATGTCTCATAGAATCATTAGCTTGCATTTGCCAGTTCCTAGCTTTTAATGTGTAATTTTCTACGTATTTTGTATCTCTTGCCAATTGATTAATTCTACATTTGAAGGTGATGTTTTCTTCAGTAGAGTTTTATTTTGTTTTGTTTGCATTTGGTCAAATGTATTTTACAAGTATTTGCCTTCCTTTTCCTAGTTGTTGACTCACTCATGCATATTTCTCATTTCCTTTCTCATTTTTTTCCCCTATCTCTCTTATTTTCTTTTTAAAGTCTTTTATGAGCATTTCCAAGAATTGTTTTAGAACTTGAGACTGATTCATATAACTCTTGGAGTTTTTTCTCTTTGAACATTTTTACTTCATTTGAGTTGATGTTTTGGTCTTCCCTGTCACCATAGTAGTTTTCTATGGTCAAAGTTGTTTTTTTTTGTTTTTTTTTTCTGGCTTTTGTTCATTTTCTTTCCTTTTCTTTTGATATTTCCTCTTTTTTTTTTTTTTTTACTTTGATGATCAAACTCTGTTCCTAGGGTCATGGGGTACAATCCCAAGCTTGTTATGCAATTTGGAGCCTTGGCTTTGAGCACAGGGGCCCCTTGTGTTTAGAGGGAGTAGCTTTGCCTGCTCTTTTTAGGAAGCAGGTTGGTGGCCAGAGTTTGCCTTCTAAGCTGGGAGGGGAAGCTGCCCCACTAATCTGCTCCTCTCCTGAGCCACGACCAAAGGTCTCAGTCACTGATTTACTGTGATTAAGATCCTTTCCTGAGCTTTCCCAGATTCTGGCTGAAGTAGGCTGAACACCCTTTTCGCCCTCATTGAGAATGACCATTATTTTAAGATTTTCTAATATATTTTGAACTGGAGAGTGGTTTCATTTCATCACATGCTATTCAGAGGCTTAGTTTTAAGTGTTTGTAGAGGGAAACTTGGAGAGCTCAAACAGCTTCCTGGCTTCACTCCAGCATTTTTACTCCAATCCCAGAATACCTCATACATATTTTATTTATGAGGTCATTATTAGATAAGTTTAGAAATTGCTTAGCGGTCTATGTAATAGGCATTCTTCATTATTTTTCCTATGTGAATTTTTATTGATTTCTTTGTCATAAAAATAGATTTCATTAACTAAGAAGTGTACTATTCTAGGTCTTAAAGCAATCATCTCACTACATATATGTTATTATTGTTATAGTTATTCAATTGTTTCAGTTAAGTATAATTTTTGTGGTTCCATTTGAAGTGATAATGATGCTGGAATAGTTTGATGAAATTTCCTTCTCCAGCTCATTTTATAAATGAGGAAACTGAGACATACAGAGTCAATTGACTTGTCCAGGGTCACACAGGTAGCACCTGAGGACAAATTTGAACTCAGGAATGAGTTCACTCAGCTATTGGGTGCCACCCAGCTATTGTTTCTATATAGAGGATCATTTAAGGAATCTCAACATCTATAGATAATCTTTTCTCTAGTTAGAGTATTCTTCAGAACACCCTCTCTGACACTAGTAAATGGTTTCTCTATTTTATAATTCACTGGATATTGATTGTAAAAGAACTACTGAAATATGTGTGAACATATATATTTACATATATGCATATATATGTGTATCATGTATATGTGCATATAGTTCATGTGTATATACACTAACACATATACACAAACACACATACACAATTTAGTCCTAATTTCTCTCCTGAGCTATAGTTAAACATCTCCAACTGTTTGCTGGATTTAAGTACCTAAAATGGCTTAAATTGAACTTGTCATATCTAAACATATATATTCCAGACAACTGTCAAAATAATTTTCCTAATATGTGCATATGAATGTACTTTTACCCATTTAGTCATCCTTTTGGGAATTACTCCCATTATATCTTAGAAAAATGCAAAAATTAAAGCATTAGTTCTCTACCCCATCCCCATATATGCCTATCTGACATTCCCAGGCTTATTTCATATTTTTATATTCATAAATCTTATTTACACTCAAGCTGTTAGATTTTATATTTCTCAAAATTGACAAGAAATGTTTCATCTCTAACCACATTTTTTGTTTGTTTGTTTGTTTGGACCCTCTACATATGCCTCCCTTTCAGGAATCTTCCTCCTTTACAATTCAACACATGCTATTTCTTCTTCATTGCCTTTTTTGATTCCCATAGGTGAAAATTTTCTCTATCCAAATAATTCCAGAGATCTATGTCCTTTGCTCCTATAACTTTCTTCCTTGTAATATAATATAATATAATGGCATAGTATAATTTGTTTTCCCAGTATTTGGCATAGGGCCTTTTACATAATTTCCACTTAAAAGTTGAATTCTTAAAAATTGAGTTGACTTCAGCTACTAAATTTCCCTACATGGTAGAGAAATCTATTGTTTGCTGGATGAAACAGTTTCTAGACTCTTCTGTCCCCCTCTTATGTTGATTACTTTATAGTTGTAAAACTTTTGGTACACATAAGAATAATCAGTCCTCGCCAAAATCCCCCTATCTTTTTTTTTTTCAAATTCATCATGTCAGTTGTTTATTTTAATAGATCTAGTTGGAGTTGTAATTGTACATTATTGTATTATCTAAATACTTTATTTTATTTTTTTTGAGAATTTCCTTAATTATTTATTAGTCTGACCATTCTTAGACAGATGGCTGATTCAAAAATACCTTCTAACCAGTAATCAGCTATTCCTTATGAGCTAAAGAATACCAATTTTCCTATGGTATTGTTATTTGATGCAGTCTATATCCAAGAAAACATTCTTTTTTTTTTTCTGGTTTTATGTGTAGTGATGGTAGGATAGTGTTAAATGATGTATTAAATAGCAAATGAAAAAGGAATGATTAAAAAACAAATTGCATATTATGTGACAATACTGATACAGCATAAAAAAAAAAAATCCATAGGATCTAAGAGCGATTTTCAACAATTTATAGCCCTGAATGTCCAGCTCAATAAGAAAAAGAAATTTAATGAACTGTATCTGCCCTTTAACAACTTAGAAAGAAAAAAAGCAACAAGTCAAGAGGGAAAAGATAAATAGCCAAAGAATAGTTTAGATTAATAAAACTAGACTAGATGAAACAATTTAAATGACAAACAATGATGAGCTATATTTCAATATATATTTGAAGTATAGTTTATTGATGCTTTGTTTTTATCATAGCTATGTCTAAAAAAAGACACATACCTCTTCACTGAACGATATCTTTTCAAAAAGAAAAAAAAATTCTTAAAATATAACGACCATATCTGACAGTATATGTACTGTGTTCTGCTCTAAAAATCACCAAGCCAACTACCATGAAGATGGAAGTATGCATCCATTATGAGTCTCAGTTCAATTTCTTCTTATAAGTCTCTTTATTTACATTCTGACCATGTCATTTCATTTTCCCCTAAAGAAAAATATAGGTTTTTTAAAAAGTTAATTTTAACTAAAACCATATAAAATGGGGATTTCTATACCAGAATTGAGAACTTTCTTGCTCCTCCATTCCTTCCTGATTATTCTTCTATTTCTTTCCTCTTTATTAAAAATGCTTCAATGATCATCTTATTTCCTTTTAATTTTTGGTTTGTTTTTGGCAAACTTATCCTTATACCTCTCCTATTTGACATTTGTAGGTATATAATATATTCATAAATTCTAATAATATTCCCTGACAAATATTCTATAATGCAATCAAAATACCTCCTAAACTCTATCTTATGTTATGCTGTAAGATGGAGAATCTACAGAACTAATTTAACTCTATTGATTTTATTGTCTTTTTTAAAATCTGGTGGAATTTCAGTGTAAATTCATCTGTGTCTACTATCTTTTGGGAGCAGTTGCTTAGTAGAATATTATATTTCTCCATGTGATACTGATATATATCAGCCAATTTTGATATTTTAATTATTATCATTTTATTTTATTATTTGAGAAAAAAAGCCCAGGATCTCATGTGAACTATAACTATTTATCTTTTAGAAGAAAAGCCTAACAAAATCATAGATTGACTAATGTTATTTTCCTGGAATATTAGCTACTATTCTCATTAGCCATAACATTTCCAACTGGTTATAGGTTAAAAATACCATACAGTGCACATTGAAAGTCACAACGAAAATAAAATACCACACTGTGACTTAAAACATCACATTATAGTACTCATTATTTAAAAAGAGAAACAGTAGGGTTTTCAATTAACATTATCTAATTTGATTATGAAATCGTATCATCTATAAAAGTGTTGATTTCTCATCTAAAGTTATTTTAGAACAGAAATTGTAATTTTCTGTGTTAATGACAGAATTAAGTCCACCCTTCCATTAATATTTGTTTATGCACATGAATACTAAAAGCTGTAAATATAACTTTACCTTAAAATATCTTCTTGTAGATGAATTATAGATTCATAAGAAATATTTCTCTGATGAATTATGTTGCTTTTAGAGTGACATTTCATAGATATGTGAAGTTTTTTTTCCCCCCAAGGGTAAAGATTATTTTCCTGTTTTCTCTTTGCTTGGAAACATCACATTTACTTAGAAAATTGAGTAACAATACAATTAAATATGAAAGACCATGTGTTCTCCAAATACATAAACTAATATCAAGCATCATTCAATGTGAATGAATGCTGAATAAGAAAGCCTAGGAGAGAGAAATAATAGAGGGGTTATGTGTTAAACTGCAGGGTACTATGGAATAATGAAAAAGAATGATTTAAGAGTTTCAGGAGGGAGAAAAAAATACTCTTAAATTTTAATCCCAAGGTGGAGCAGCAAAGAATACAAACCAGTTCTAGGCTTGCACATTGTTGCTGGAATCACAGGTTATAAATCAAAAGAATGGGTTATTACCAATATAAGGTAGGATTTTTTCCCTAACATTTAATACAGTATCAGAATATACCTTCGATAAAACTATTCATGTGGCCAATAGATGTTGCCTTGGTAACTTTGTATGTAATCTAAATTCCTTTCTCAAATGAAGAAGGTAACTTCATTTCTATGACAAAATGATTAGGAATTTAAATGTCATTTTAAAAATAATTAGACTATTCTTTCAATTCAACTTCACCATCAAAATGTATTCTATCTACAGCAATGTTATGGGTATATGATATGCATATCAATAATTATCAAATAAAGTAGGGAGAAAATGGGCAAAAAAACAAAAAAAATAGACAAAATGCCTTAGAAATATTTGAGATGAGAATTTTAACATCTGTGGACTAGGGCTGACTGCAGTGGGAGAATGTCTTGAAGTAAGGATGAATTTCAACCTAAGCAGTGATCTCATATTTAGAACTTTATGTTCTGAATTTAGGAATGTTTCACATTAATGTTTATGGTAAAATAATTAAGATTTGCTTTTGTGAATTATGAATGTGTTTAAATGTCATGAAATGAATGTTTGATAAAAATAACCAAGGGACTCAATTGAAATAATTTATAATTCATTATCAAACATTTTCTTAGGGCTTAGTAGACTGGATTGCAGATTTTATTGTTATAGGAACTTTGAAATGAAGAAACTCCCTCCACCAATGCATGTTGACACCTTTTCTTCAACCTATACGTTTAAGAATGGTGTACATATCATTTAATCATTAAATTACCAGAATTAATGTCAGAAGCAAACTTAAATCTGGTCTTCCCAAACACCAGGTCAATACTTTGTCCACTATACATAACAATCACTAACCACTTAAAATTTATTTCTCTATAAAAAAGATTTATAAATTTCTTATAAATAAGGAAACATATTCTTTGTGGTGAAAAGTGTATAATTTTACAAGGATCAACTCTATACTTAGTTTCAACCTATTATTATATATTATGTATTAAAATAAAAAGAGTAATTAAGTGACTCAATGGATAGAGCACTGGGCCTAGAGTAAGGAAGGCCTGATTTCAAATATGACCCCAGACATAAACCAGAGACTTAATTTCTCTTTACCTAGAAGGTGGTGATGTAGCTAAATAGATAGAGTGCCAGACCAGTAGTCAGAATGACCTGAATTAAAATTTATTTCAGACATTTACTAAAGTATGATCTGGTCAAATCACTTAACCTTTGTTTGCCTTAATGTACTAGACAAGGTAATGGCAAAGCACTCCTGCATCTTTGTCAAGAAAACTTCATAATAAGGACCATAAGGTCACAGAGAGTCAGGGCATGATTGAACAACTGAATCACAAGAAACTAGGTTTTAGTAGTATGAGGTACTCAGTTAAAATCCTGCCTATAATGCATGCTATTTGCACAATTTTGATCAAACCCTTTAACTTCTTTAGTATTCAGCTTCCTCATTTTTAAAATAAGGAATGTGGAGTACAAAGTCTATAAGGCACAGCTGAACAGCTTTTTACAGTAAGTAAATTCAGTTAAATGTATTAATCTCTCTTCAGATAAAATACAAGAAAATGAACCTATATTCTTAGTGTGTTTGCAAGATGATGGACAAAGCAAAATGAATTGGTGTGTAAATTGCCAGGCCTTTTCATATTCTTGATAAACTTTCTCTTATCAGAATTTGAGTGATTCTTTTAGATAATTGAAAAAAAAAACATATCATAGTTGACATTAAGTGAAGAAAGTTGAAGACATTGTACTGGCTAGAACAAAATATGAGGCATATGGCTTTACTAAACAAGAACATTTGATTTATATGGTTGCCACCTTCCCAATTTAAGCCCTTGGTTATGTTTCACATAGTTGAATAAGACCACCGATGAAAAATTGGTGTGTCCTACTTTATGTCTCAGTAAAAAGAATTGTTTTCCCAACACAAAGCATTGAAGACACATAATACGACTAAGGAAAATATTTTAAAACATGGTCTACATATGAATATTGGCAAAAAGAAGATTTTATTCTTTGGTATTTGTTAGGATTCAGATAGTTCATCGCCTGCTATCTATCCAATCAGAAAGGAGAAACTATAAACTTTTTCTATGTTAATCTAACAATATCTTTGAATTTTAACCTTAGAGGATGAATGATTGGGATTTTTTAGAAGGCATTCCCATTACACTATTGAATGAGAACTTGGTACAAACTTGAAATCACCAAGTCTTCCTAATCAAGATTTTAGTGTATTTTTAGTATAATAGTTTTGTCTTTTAAAGAACGTGTTAAAAAAAAAAAACTTTCTACTTCCATTATTTACATTTAGAACATCTAGTCAATCTCCACACTAATCATTTTGTAAATTTTAAAATGATTTTCAATTAAGGGAAAAAGGTATCGACATTTATACTTCTTAGAAAGCACATAAACTTTCCCTATCTTTTAGGATGCAGTTATGCAAAGCTAAATGTACATGTTAATGATTTTATCTGACTGACTAACAGATCCATGCTGACATTTAGCCAATAAATAGGGAAGCCAACTGTGAATATTTTTTTTTAAAGTATGATAGTGCCCAAGTGTTACACTTGGGAAGATTCTTTCATTGTGGTAATGGATGAATGTAGTGAGCTTGACAAGAGACAGACAAAGAGAAAGAGAAAGAGAAAGAGAAGAGAGAGAGAGAGAAAGACAGACAGACAGACAAAAGACAGAGAGAGAGAGAGAGATGAAAGAAAGAGACAAAAGACAGAGAGAGAGAAACAGAGAGAAATGGAAAGAGAGAAAGTGAGACAAACAGGCAAACACTAACACAGATAGACACACACACACACACAAATAGATAGATACAAACGCAGAGACAGAATTAAGGAAAAAATGATTTCTGAGTTGTTATCCATTTCAAAACTTTTTCTAGCCTAAAAGGTCCAACTAGGTTGTAGCTATAACTAGTTGAAGCCTGAATTATCCATTGATATGAAATCCTTATAGAATTAAGACCAACACTGACATAGTGTTCATCATTCATTCATCAAACTTCATTTCATTTTCAGTGTTTTGAAGTGGCTTTCCTAAAGTACACATATGTGAAAAGTTCATATTGTTTGGTTAAACTATCTTTACCCCATATCATTATGTTCTTATGAACTAAGTAATGTATAAATTAATTCCTATAAAAAGATAAGTAAGGAATTCACTATGCAAACTGAATTCATTCTTTACATATTCCTTTATAGGTATTTTAGAGAAATGTAAACTTTGAGATGGAAGAAACTTTAAAAATCATAGAATTAATCCAAATAAACTTGCTACCTGATGCTGAAGCAATCAATTAACAAATATTAATGAAATGCCTTATATATATCAGGTGCTGTGACAATTTTATTGAGAAAATCAAATTGATTCTGATTGCATTTTGTAATTAATTTTATTCTGTATCATCCCAATATGTTTGCTAAGCCATGTTTCTTTATCTCTGAGTTAAGTTCAGAAGGTCAGCTTTATTCTCTGAGCTAAGTTGTCCCATAAATCACTTTAATGCAAACAAATATATTGTCTCTACATATTTTACTGTCCATAAACAATGAAGAAAACAAGCTTTGCAAGATGTTGCAGAATGGGCTCCAGCAAGTGTATTACCTCTATCACATTGTTGTTCTTCCAAAAAACGTCTGAACTGTTGTTGCTATGAATCTAACTAACCAGGTAGGTGGACAACATCAATGAGCTTTCCATACTATTAAGATGGTAGAAGATGTTGTTACTTGCCCTGTATTTCTGACTTCCATCCAATCATATTGTTTTCCAACTTCTGTGATACTTCAGAATTTGTAACCATTCATATTATTTTATGCTTCCTATTCTTTGTTCTTTTGTTCTTTACAAATCTATGTTAAAGGCATGGTCTTTTCACTGACTAAGGGCTTAAGTGATTGCTTGTAAAGGGAACACTTCAAAGAATTTAATAACATAATGATTCATGCATTATAATTCACTAATATCTATTTAGCAGATATTTATTAAACATGTATGATGGTATAAATCTTCTGCAGAAAGGCTTCTTAAACTTTTTCCATTCACAATCTTTTTTCACCTGAGAAATCTTTATGTGACCTGGGATATATAGATATCTAAAGGAGGTATAGACATCAAATATTTACTAATAATCACAATTTCAAAAACTTCACATTCAGTTATCTGGCCTCATGTGGGATTGAAAGCCACGGTATAAGAAGTTTTTATATATAGTACAAGAAGCTTTGCTATATACTACAAGAAAGGTGAACAAGTTTGGTGAATAAGTGCAAAATGCTTCAGTTTGGCTAGAATATAGAGGGAAAAGACTATAGGTAAAAGAAATTTTTATACTAGATTAAGTAAGAATATGAAAGCAAGATTTAGGAGCTTTGACTTCAATTGGTATACATTGGAGAGCTACTAAGATTTTTGTATAAGTGACTAACAAAGCCTGAACACTTATTTATGAGGGATTTTAAAAGTAATTTGCTATTTGGAGAGTAGATAGTTTGGTAATAATGATGTGATTGTAAACAAAAGGCTACTTGGACCATGAAAATTTTTTAGGAATACAGCTCTTGAGGATGATATGGGATAGACTCTTAGTTATCTGTCTTAAGAATAGTGTTTCTCTGCCTGTAGATTACCTTGTCTTAGTTTTACATTTTATGGCTAACTATGATGGGGTGCTTGGAGTGAGATATCTATGCTAAGCACTCCCCAAACTCTAACTCTAAGCCATACAATTGGCATATCAGTGACATCCTGGAACTAATGTGTAAAATAGTGAAATACCTCACTTAATCACTCTTCAACTATACCTCTAAGATCTGACATAGAGCACCTGCTTCACTTTTTCTATAAAAGTAGCTGCTGTTCTCATACTTTTTTGACTAACTCCCTTATACTGCCAACAGCATAATAAAATCTTTGCTTTTTGATTTGAAGATGGACAAGCCTACAAATTCTCTAGAAACATCTCACAGCACCAGCCAGGACCCCAATATTTATTTGATGTTTAGTACCCCTGAATCCTAACAGTAAAACTAGTTAGATAGAAATTACAAACCTAGCTACATCATATATAAATGCATGTCAGCTGAACTGAAATGGCAAAGAATTCTCAGAGAAAGAATGCTGCATGTGCTAGGCAAGTCAAACTTATATCATCACTTTGAGGGGGATTTTCTATCTCCTCTCAGGCCCTAAAGGAAATAGCACTGAGCCTAAGAACCTCATGAATAGCAATGCTTAAAGCCCAATGCCCCACAGACATAATCCTGGGTGGCATACCCTGTAAAAATACACCTTGGCACTGTTAGTTGTTTCTTTTAGATACTAAAGCTCTGAGTATTGAAGACCGAAAAAAGAAGTTTTGACAACAAATATTTTGCCACTATCAGATGTTTTAACTTTAATAAATATGATTTATTCATGGAAATAGCATTAAAGAAAAGGCATTACCATCTGTTTGACTCCTGTACTCTAACGAGTAAAAAAGTGACCTTTTATCGGAATTGCAGCAGAAAGCTTTCATATTTGTTGTTTTCCTCATTAAAAAGTGAGCTCTTTGAATTTGGGGAGTGATTTACACACACACACACACACACACACACACACACACACACACACACATATATATCCTCAATGTTTAGCACAGTGCTTTCACATAGTAAGCATTTAATGCTTTAATCATTCACTCATCCAATATCACATGATATAGTCATTAAAATATTATAAAACTAAGCACTAAGTAAAGCATGAGAGGGAAAAGTGTTACCAATTTAAAAGATCGGAGAGATGATTTAGTGAAGGATTTGTCATATAGGCATTTTTGGATGAGTTAAGAAGATATCCCAGGGACAGGAACCAAGGTAAATAAAGACAGATGCACAGCTGTGTGAGCATATTTGCAAGATACACAACATTTTGATTTTCCTGGAGCACATATTACAAAGAAGGGAATGTTTTAAACTATAGCCAGGAAGGTAAGATAGGAGCAGATTGCAGATGACCTCAAATAACAAAGGAGTCTGACCTTAACTAAGTGAGTATACTACAGGAGAAAAGTAAGTTAAGTACATTTATGTGTTAAAATGAAAAAAAAAAAGTTACTCTAGATTAAAATAGAGTATAGAAGTAAAAATATCTATTAGGATATTAATGTAATACACCAAGTGAATAGTAATTAGGGCATGAACTAATAATAACAATATTTCTGTGGTATCTGTGTGAAGTTCTTTAAAAATATTTTACTTGATCCTCACAACAACCTTGGGGAATAGATGTTAACATTATTTCCATTATGGAGATGAGAAAAATTGAAATTGTGACTTCCATGGAATCACACAGCTAATAAATATATGAGATTATATTTGAATTCTTGACTGCAGGCATAGGGCTTTGTCTACTCCTGCTCTGCCTAACTTCCCTTAAGTTAGTTATATGGGCAGTGGTCATGAGGGATTTATGAAGATGAAATTGCCAAAGCTTGGTACCTAATTAGCTACCAGATGTGAGAAAAAGGAAAACATTTAAAACCACACCAAATTTTCAAACATAAGAAACTGAGTTTTATACACACACACACACACACACACACACACACACAAACTTGCACATATGTATGTATGTATGTATATATAGGCACCAGGCCTGGATTCAAGAAAATGATACTTCAAATCTGACCTAGACATTTTTTATCTATATAACCCTAGACAAGTCACTTAAAACTCTCTTTGCCTCAGTCTCTTTATCTGTAAAATGAGTTAGAGAAGAAAATGGAAAACCACCCTAGTATCTTTGCCAAGAAAATTCCAAATGAGGTCACATAGTTAGACAACTACAACTAATCAAATATGTTTATGTATGTATACATATAGATGCATATAGATAAATATAAACAGATGTAGATATAGAAAGAGATAACCAATATCCTGATATAATAGCCAGATAGTATATTATAAATAGTTTTGGATGCAAATATGGAGATAGAAAGGAGATCAGTACTGAAGATCTATGTCTGGTAGCTTTCTATGTAGAGACAATTTTTAAAGCTGTAGAGAAAATTAAAGTGTCAAAGGAAAGACTATGGGGCAAAGAGACAAAAACAAGGAAAAAACCTTGAGAAACACTCCCCTTAAAGAGTGTAGTCAAAGAAGGCTGCTACAGAGGCTGAGGGTCAGGCAAAAAAGTACAAGGTTTCTTTAGCCTACAAAGGAGAGAGTAGCCAGAAGAATATGCTAGGTTTCTCGATAAATCTGAGTTGTTCTAAGGTGTTATCAGTAGTTTCCAAAAAAAAAAAAAATTAGATTACATTTGTGTAATATTCTTAGTGAACCCATGTTGGTTCCATACACACACACACACACACACACACACACACACACACACATATCATGTTTAATAATTTGATATTTTCTACCAATGGTAATTTCATGTTAAAAATTACCTATTAAGGATTGATTGATTTGATTCATTGGTGGTGAGGTAGTAACTAAGCTAATTTAAAAAAAATAATAAAACTTTTGAAACATACTTTAAAATGCACCTCCTTTCAATAGTAACTTTTACTTGGTTATATCAGTTATTATATTATAGGACTGAATATGGCCAAACAATTATTTATTTTATCTGGTGGTTAGGGAGTTGCCAAGGCCAACATTTTATTATGCAGAATGAACACCATGTAATTTATTGACCCTTGCTCAAAGACATAGTGGGCTATTGAGCACATTTTAAATGTGTTTAGCTTTATTGCCCGCTAGAGAAATATTTTGTCATTGACTATACATTTTGAGTTGCAGAAAAACGGATGTGTCATTAATAGCAAGTCTATTTTATGACCTCTATATAAATTTGGCATGTGCAAAAAACTCATGTTAATTCAGCATATGCATCTAAGCATATGCTTTGCAATACAAATGAACATTAAGAAAGGGTCACTTTGTAAATTTGAGGCAGTGAAATAGGTTAAATGATTTGTATTTATTAGTTTATTCTTCATAGATAGTACATTAGAGACCACCATTCTGCAATCCAATTCAAGAAATGTTCAAGTTCTTAGTTCAGAGCCAACATTTTATTGCAAAAAGATGAACACAATGAGTAATAATTTGTGTTGGCAATTCCGGCACCCTCTTCTCTTTCCAATGTATAATCATATCAAATTATCTTTGTATTTGAAGTTTATGTAAAAAGCAAAACATTTTTAAAGTGTTTGTTACTTCAGCAAACTGACTTCTCACATGTTTTCAACAAGCTGACTTATCACGTATTTTGCCAAGATTAGAGATTCTTCTTCTTTGATACCAGTAAGGTTACTGTAAAAAAAAATATATATATATATATATGAGTTAGGATCACCTAGAGCTGGATGTATTTCAGAATGAAAACAGGTGAACTTTCAAGTTCATTTTAAGCAATTTTCTTCTAGGTAATCTGAAGTCTGAAAATTCTGTTGTCATCACTACTCTGACATTCAGTCCGTGTATTATGTACATTCCCTTTGGAAGTGGACGCTTTTTACAGCCAGAAAGGCTTGAAAATTTTGAGTAACAATAATAAGTAACTAATAAGTAATATTTAGATGGTGCTTTCTATTTGCCAAGTGGGTGCTAACTACTTTACAGCGATTGCCTCATTTGATTCTCACATAAATTCTGAGGTAGGTGTTCTTATTAATCTCACTTACAGAGCTATAAAATAAAAGACATTGCCAAGTGCCTTGTCCATGACCATACAACCAACAAGTGTCCAAGATCAAACTTTAATTAGATCTTCTTCACTTCAGACCCAACATTTTTTCACTTGACTGAAAAGCTGCCTACTTTATTAATTGGCTGAGGGAAGATTGTGTAATGCTGAATCTCATTCAATAAAATAAACATTGTGTGATGTTACTTCTAGGATGAAGCAAGGCAGCAGTCCTACTGTGCTTTTCCCGGGTCATGTCATATATGAAGATCATGTTTCTAAGCATAAACATTGATAAGCTAACCAACATCCAGAAGACAGCTTGAGATCATGCTATTTGATGATAAATTCAGAAAATCAGATATATTTAGTCTGGACAAGAGAAGATTCAGGAGAAATATTGTAATGACCGTGTATTTAAAATCAGCCGGAGTCAGGAACTCAGGGTAAGGGGAAAATCTTCAGTCTTTATTGAAGTGAAGAGGTGAAAAAAGATTGCGATAGCAATATGGGCAAGAAGGATTGCGATAGCAATATGGGCAGCTGCGACAGGAAGCCAGCTAGCAGAGGGGGATCTGAGCTGAAAGGTCGTGGCAATGGCAAAAGCAAGCAGTCTCTCCTCCCCTTCCTTTTCCACTCCCCTGCCTCCACCCACCAAAATCGTCATTTCCTATACAACACATCAGGACTTGCACAAAGGGTGGGCGGGGGCCATTCTTTCTCCAAGCTTATATATTAATAGAGTATGGTCCAATTACTATTTAGCCTCATGTGCTTGGGACCTCGGTGCATCAACTCAAGCCTCAGCCCATTACAAAATATGTGTGTGAGGGAGTGTCAAGTAAAAGAGGTATTGATCTTATTTAACACCAGAAATAACCACAAAGGTAATATCTGAAAATATTTTAATCTTAAGGTAAGGACAAAGTGCCTAAAAATTGGAGCTTTCCTGAGTAGAATGACATACCTCAGGTATTGCTACACTGAAACAAAATTTGGATAACTACTGATCAGGTATGTTGTAGTAGTAATTTGTGGGGGAAAGGGAGAGGTCAAGGATAGGAATTAGACTGAATATCCCTGAGACTCCGTCAAAGTCCTAAATTCTTTGTGATTCCATGAAATGACCCCTCATTAACTATAGCAAAGGCAATAGATAAGATTTGAAAAATATTAATTTCTTCAAAAATTTCTACATAAATACTAATATGCAAACCTGTGACAAATGACTTCTATAAATTGAGAACATTGTGCCTAACAATATTCTATATAGAAGAGACGCCTATGACTATAATAAGTTAAAAAAAAAAAAAAAAGGTCAGAGCAAGAAGAGATGAGTTTTGATAGGCATGACGAGCATGCAAACTACAATTATTTGTAATCTTCCAATATAAAAAAAAAAAGTAAACTTGCAGAGAAAGAAAGGAATTCTTGGATTTTTTTCCTAGTTAGATGATATATATCTATCATTGTTCTTATTTGATTTGCCAGAATTAGTTGCCCCAGTGTTGGAAGCAAAATTCACCCTCTTGGCATGCACAATTATCATTCACAACTGTTATATGAGTTATTTTCTAACTGAAAAGTTTCAACCATATTAACAGAACAAATCTAGTCTCTTAACCTAATCACATAGTTAATTCTTGTCTCCTTTTCTAAGTTATATTCTATAAATCATCTAGAGGGAGAAAGAAACAAGGATCAAACAAGATGAAAACAGATAAATAGGCTACAATCTATACTGATAGAAGTAAGTACTCTAAGCTATTTCATTACAGATCCATGCAAATTTTTTTTAATTAAAGCTTTTTATTTTTCAAAACATATACATGGATAATTCTTCTAAATTAATCTTTGCAAAGAACCACATACCTCAGAATTGATCATCATATAGTCTTGCTGTTGCCATGTATAATGATCTCTTGGTTCTGCTCATTAGACTTAACATCAGTTCATGTAAATCTTTCCAGGCCTCTCTGAAATCATGTTTCTTACATCACAATAGTATTCCATAACATTCATATACCATAACTTATTTAACCATTCTCCAATTGATGGGCATCCACTCAGTTTCCAGTTTTTTGCCACTACAAAAAAGACTGCCACAAACATTTTTACTTATGTGGGTCCCTTTCCTTCCTTTAAGATCATTTTGGGATATAAGGTTAGTAGAAATACTATCCATGCAGTTTCTTAATCTAGGTTTCAAAAAGCTATACAGAGAAGTTAACAGAATTTTCACTTTTCTTTTGGAGAAGGGGAAAATTTTAGATACCTCATAAAGGCAGAAGTTTATAGCTTTAATAAATTTGAGTTGCCCCAGATGGAGAGATCATAGGAGAAAACACCAGTTTTGATAGGAAGTGTCTATTCTTAAGAAGCACAGTGAGGGAAAGCACAATTCTTGGAACTTATAACTGGCTAGGGTTCAAATCCCATTTCTTCTTATCATTTGTGTGAGTATGGATGAGTCAGCTATCATCTCTTGTTTTCAGTTTCTCCTTTGTAAAATAATGAGATTGAATTCATTTCTAGAGATCCTTTCATCTCTAAATATATAGTCCTATGAAGTGACCTCTGGAAATTTCCATGATGCAATTTGGTGCATAGTTTATTTTTTTCTTTATCATTGAAGTTTCTAATTTTATTCATATTACTTACTTCCTCTCTGACCTTTAATTTTCAATGTCACTAACTTGTTTTCATTCACAGCTTCCCATCTGCAAAATGGAGATAATGATAAACTAATAATATTAATAACAAAGAGGACATATTACTCCAACATACCTTTTTTGCACAAGTTTAATAACCAATGTAGAATTAATAGAAAGAAAAAGGACTAAAATAATGCCAAAAGAACCAAAAGCCAAAAATGTTATATGTCAGAGGAGACAGAAGGGGAATAAATATTTCCATAGTTAGGAGAGGTATAGAAGACTAGAACTGTGTTTGTGTGTGTGTGTGTGTGTGTGTGTGTGTGTGTGTGTGCACGCACGTAGATAGAGAAATAGAGACAGAGAGAGAGAGAAAAAGAGAGAGAGAGAGAGAGAGAGAGAGAGAGAGAGAGAGAGAGAGAGAGACAGAGAGAGAGAGAGAGAGAGAGAGAGAGAGAGAGAGAGAGAGAGAGAGAGAGAGAGAGAGAGAGAGAGGGACAGGGAGAGACAGGAGACCAGATCAAGGTCATCTGTTAGACAAGTTGTGACCTGACAAGGAAGAGTCTCTGAAAGATAAAACCCAGCTACAAAAGCACAGACTCTCAAGCTCCTATCCTCACCTGGGGAAGAAGGGAGGGGAGAGAAGCTCTCCTAAGTTTCTATCATACTTAGCTGAAATGGTACACCTTCCTCTTATATATACACGAATTATTTCTTTAAGGTAAAGCTTCTTAAACTGCGAGTTGCAAGGTCGTGTGAGGTCATGTACAAAATTATGACTTTGATTTATATATTTATTTTATATACTTATATACCCAGAGTCCTGGAAAATTTTCTAGGATAAAAATGGCTCTTGAATGGAAAAAGTTTAAGAAGCCTTGCCTTACAGCATCTTTAAGGAACTAAATCTTTACTGAATCTTCAGCACAAACTAGCTCCTTTTATCCCAGTTATCTTGTTATTTGTGATGCTAAAGAATCTTCCAGATCACTGGACTTCCAGAGCCCATATCATAGCAGACTTCATCAATTCAACTTTGGAACACCCACTTTGAGGCTTTTCTGCCCAGATTAGTTTGTCAGTTAACTAGGGAAAGCTAACTCATATTATATCCAGCCATAATATATGTGATTTCACCACATACCCCTCAGTACACTATCTTTCTTCAACCCCAGATTTGGGAACTATTATCTTATCAAAACTACCATTACTTTTGCAAAGGACACTTAATCAAGTCCTCAATCACTAACCATCCTTATCACTTGCCTAATGGGAACACCCTTCACAGATAAAACTTCACTCCTTTTGATACATAATTTCCTCAATTAGAATATAAACTCCTCAAAGGCAAAAACTCTTTCACTTATTTATAGCTACCTCCCTTAGAACAATGCTAGACTATAGTAATCACTTGCTGAATACTTACTATTCATTTTGTTTCACTGACCTGCTGGCAGAATCAAAAAACCTTTAGGGTGTGAGGAAGGGAAGTGATTCTCTTTAGAGATAAAGGCCATCAAGATCACTGATCACACAGATGGTAAATTATTTAACTTGAAAAGGCTACAAACCAAGACTAATAAGGAGAGAGAGTTTGTGTCTAATTTTTTGTTTGCAGATGATTGTTCACTCAATGCAACTTCTGAAGCAGAATTAAGTGTGAACCAATTCTCTGCTGTTTGTGCTAATTTTGGCTTAACATTTTAACACCAAGAAAAACACAGATGTTCCACTGGCCAGCACCACATCATCCACAGAGGGAAGCATGAGATATAGCAAATAGAGAAGTTTTGAATACTGTACATAAATTTACTTACCTTAGCAGTATATTTCATAGGGATGTACACTTTGATAATGAGGTTGATGCAAGTATTGACAGAGCTAGCTTAGTATTTAGGGGCCTCCTGAGGAAAGTGTGATAGAAAAGAGATGTTAGACTGCCTACCAACTGAAGATCTGCAGAGCCATTGTGCTAACCTCATTGTTGTATGTTTGTAAAATCTGGATGGTATCCCAATACTATGCCAGGAAAGTAAATCACTTCCATTTGAATTATCTTAGGAAGATTCTGAAGATCACCTGGCAGGATAAGGTGATCCTGTTCAAGATACTTAACACTGTTTGCCTCAGTTTTCTCATTTGTAAAATCAGTTGGAGAAGAAATGGCAAACTGCTCTACTATTTTTGCAAAGAAAATCCCAAATGGGATTGCAAAAAGTTCAACATCACTAAACAACACACTGGGGAACAAGTTTTTTAAGGTATTTAAGCATTGCCCACTAGCAGGCCAGTGTGCTTCTGAAGAAAGTATATTGCTGCCTAGAAAGGGAAAATGTATGAAAGAGAGCCAGGGGACAGAAGGGTAAATTTCAAATAGTTAACATTTTTCTTTGCTTCTTATGGAGACTGGCTACTTTCATTTAGGTAGAAATTAATAGCTGCTATGCACAAGAAGACAAATTATAAATTGTAGGTGCAGATAGCTCTGTTTTATATGATTAAAACAAACACATGCATTTGACTTTGTTAATTGAGATATCACTGTCTTCATCTCCTTATTAGGTTGTGAAAAAATCAACGTAAAATACTTCCAAATACTTTGAAAAATATAAAGTTTGGTCAGTCCCTGTTAGCAATATGTTGAATTTTCAGTGCCATCTGGCATAGTTTGGAAATTTAGTGGGTTTCCTTCAGTAACTCCAGTCATCTTCCAGAATTTACTTTTTTAGGGGTAAAAAGTCTATGCCCCTCAGATTGGCAAAAAGGATTACTATCAAATTCAATCCTTGAAGGATTTTTAAATCATGGCTACACCATTACCAATATAGATGAATGAAATAAATGCTATAGTAGATCACGTAGGTGATAGTGGACAGGACTTCAGAAAGATCTGAATTCAAATGCTGATTCATCTACTCAATATCAATTAAGAGACATGGAGCAAGACCCTTGGCCTGTAAAACATGGAAAATGAGAGAGTTGGATTACAGACCTTTTAGGTTCCTTCTTGTTCTAGATCTGGATTTTCTTTTAATTAGGTAAAAGAATCTATTCTATGCCTCGTTTCTTACCTAACCTTAATCATTAAATAGATTTTGTCTCAGTCAGACTGAAACTTGTTAAAGATCTTAGTTTAATAAGGCCAATATCTTTCACTGCATCTGGGGCCATCTCCAGTGGGCCTGATCTGTGTCTTGCCAATGGATCCAGATGACTGTGGAAGAAAAAAATTAGGCTGGTAACCTTGCACAGTTTTGCCTTACTTAAATCCAATTCACTTGCATGTCATGTTATCACCTCACTGATGTCATGGTCCTTTTCAAGAACAAAAGACAATCAGATTTTAAAATCAGATTTTGAGTTCCAAACTTTTCTCTCTGTTCCTCCTTTCCCCTTTTCGTTAAGTAATAGGCAATTGATTTTTGTTAGACATGTGCTAACATGTAAAACATTTCTACATTAGTCTTAGGTTGTAAAAGAAGAAATAGATCAAAGGGGGAAAAATAACTGCAAAAAAATAATAAAGCAGTGAAAAATGTATGTTTCAATCAAATTCAGAGTCCATGAGTTTTTTATCTGGATGTGGATAGCATTTTCCTTCATGAGTTCTTTGTCCTTGTCTTGGATCACTGTGTTGTTAAGAAGAACCAAGTCATTCACAGTTGTCAGCACACTGTTGCTGATGTGCTATTGTGTACAGTGTTTTCCTGGTTTTGCTAATTTCAATTTATACAAGTCTTCTGTGTGTGTGTGTGTGTGTGTGTGTGTGTGTGTGTATGTATATATATACACATATATTTTTAAGACTCATATTTATATCAATAAGGTCACTTTGTCATCAACGTGATGCACTAGATAGAGTTCTAAATCTGAAGTCAAGAAATCAGGTCTTTCTGAAGTCCTGTTCAATATAGTATCTCTGTCACTTACCTGCTTCACTATACCATTTATTTAACTCACCTGTATTGATAATGATTTAGCCATAACTCTTAAATATCCTTTAAAGATTGTGTCAGATCCTTGCACCAAAATATACACTTAAATATTTATGAGCTAATCATTTATCCTTTTTCTCAATTTCCTCATCTTTAAAATAGGTATAATACTAACATAAATGGGAGTAATTATAATCTAGGATTATTGTGAGGATCAAAAGGCATCTTTGCAAGCAGTAATATTTTAAAAGAAAATAAGTATAATGTGCTTTGTAAACCTGCAAGCATTATATAAATGTTAGCTATTATTATTCTTATAGCCTATGAATATTTGTCATTTTCAAATTAATTCAACAAAATTCTAACAAGTACAGAGAGAGGCAGGTCATTCATTTTATAAAGTGCATGTGGAGTCCAAAGGTTTAGATTTGAATTTCCCCTCTGCTGCTGACTGCCTAGCTGTCCTTGTGTCTCAGTTTTCTTATATATAAAAAGTAGGTTATAATAGATGATCTCTAAGGTCCTTTCTGTCTCTAATCCAAATATCAAAAATATAAATACACTGGAGCTGCAAAAATGAAATGACTATTGCCTCTGTCTTAAGGTAATTTCTACTCTAAGAAAGAAATAAAACATTTATACAAATGAAAACCATCCATGATATATGATAAATACAAAGGAGAAGTCTAGTGGGAAATAATATGAGAAGCTTAAGAAAAAATATTTTGAAGGAGGAAGCTTGTTTCAAGAGATATGGTTCAATAAGTCTTTATTCATAGGGAACATTGTTTAAAAAAAGGAGAATTTTCAAGAGGTTGAAGATCCTTCATCTTCTATGTCTAGACAATCAACAAAATATATCAAACCCTGTTTTTAATGTTTGTCAGTTTCCAAGAATTAAATGCTCAGAGAAAAAATCAGCTCTCTTGAACAAATGTCAGCTATCTTTATCATATTCCTAAGTCTTTGGTAGATATGAGATATGAAGTAATTTAAAAGGATGTGAGAAGGATGAGGACAGAGGATAACATGAACATGTAGCAACTTAAGTTCTTAATTTCCACAACATTTTCACCAAAAAAATATAGATATTATCATGTGTCCCATTATCCACTTATATACATTTTTTCCCCTGATTCTGGCCTCATACAAGCAGAAATATATTAAAAAAGAGATCTGCTATGGTGAAAATACTAAAGGAGTTTAAATAATGTTTCTCTTACTTTTTTACATGCTAATAGAAACTTACAAATGGGAATAACGAAACTTCCCTCAACTTGATAGTTAAATCTTCTGTCATCCACCATGAAATCAGGAAGCCTAACTGTTACTGTCTACATATATCAAAATATCTGTGTAAAGGGATACACAGAGTATGTTCAAATAAAATAATCTGTACTCCTTAGCGTGCTGCAATACTACAATCAGTATGGAATTAGAGGATAATTTCAAATGCTATTACAGATATGATCTATTTGATATTCAGAAAGTCAATTAACAATAACTTCTGGCTATGCCTTATTGTAAAATGTAGCCAATTCACCCAGGAATTGATTAATTATCTAGATCGGCATTTTTTTTTTTTTACTTCATTCTATATTCTAGGCACTGTACAAGGTCTTTATGATCCTAAAGGAGAAAAAAAAAAGCATTTTAAGGGAGTTCAACTTACATTCAAATTCATAAAGATAGATATTTGTAACAGATTTTAGACTTTTATTTCTTTTTTCTATATTTATAGTGGATTTTCATTGACACTATCATTTGACTACACAGACAGAAGCTCCAAATTCTTTTATGTTCATTCCTAGATCAAGATGTGATCTTTTATGCCAGTAAAGCAGTAAGCTATAACTGTGTTTAAAATAGGTATAATTTCATTTGATCTACACTATCTACTCTCCATGCCTTACTAATGGACCTCTGCAAAGTATTCATCCACCCAATACATACACTTCAGTTCATTTGCACTAACTACTTAGGGGAGAACTCTTAGATATAATTCTTTCCTTATATTGCAATGAGATTTTCTATTTTGCTTCATGAGGCTCATGAAACCAAAGATTAATCATTGTTCTGTGTTATTGGGCAAGTACAATTGGGTGATTCAGTTGTCCCTCTTTATTATATTTTACAATTGGCCTTTTTTTTCTCAGATTTGATCAGTCAAAGAATCATAAAACTTTACTCGAATGTGTGCATATTGATACAGAAAACAACATATTTACATTATATGTCTTCCATTATATATATTTGTTAATATCTCTCCATTATGTTTTAATCTGATTTAAGTAGCATTTTGTTGCATGTGACCTATTGGCCAAATTTGACACTTCTGATTTTATTCCAACTAATTTTCATTTCATTTAATTTTAATTGTTTTTTTTTAATTTTTTAAGTTTTTTTTTTAATTTAAAGGCCTAAATAGCGTTTTCATTCAAAGAAGAGAGCATAATTGAAAATTATATTAAAACATGACTTTCCATTTCAGATTTTCTTTTTTTAATTATACTTAATAGATTTTATTAACTTCATTAAATATTTCTCAGTTATATGTAAAATATTTTAATTGAGTCCCCAAATCTCTCCTTCTACTTCTTTCCTGTCTTTGAGAAGGCAATTTGATATTAATTATACATTTGAAATCTTGCAAAACATTATGCCACATTAGCCATGTTGCAAAAGAAAATACAAACAAAATAAGAACAATAAAGAATGATTTTTAAAAGTATGCATCAATTTACATTTAGAGTTCATCAGTTCTCTCTATGAAGGTATACAGAATTTTTTATCATATGTTCTTTTGAATTGTCTTAAATTATTGTCATGATTAGAATAGTTAAATCTGAAGATTTATTGTATTTATCATCATTGTAAAACCTTGTTGTTAACTGCCTCAGTGTTCTGGTTCCACTCATTTTGTTTTGCATATATATATATATATATAAGACTTCTTAGTTTTTTTTCCTGAAATTACCCTGTTCAACATTTTTTAATGCAAACAATATTTAATCACAATCATATACCACTATTTGTTGAGTTATTTCTCAATTGTTGGTTGTTTTCTCATTTTGTTTGAGAGAGACAGAGAGAGAGAGATAAAGAGAGAGAGAAGAGACAGACAGACAAAGAGAGAGAGAAAGATAGGGAGACAGAGAGAGAGAATGAAAGTGAGAGAGAGAGAGAGAGGTGTTTCAAATTGTTTTCCAGAAAGATTGTACTATTGTACAACTCCAAATGACACCATTCTTTCAAATCCCTTCCACTATTTGTTATTTTCTTTTTTGGTCTTCATAGTCAAGATGATAAGTGTGAGGTGATATCTCAGAGTTGTCTTAATTTGTAATCTCTAACCAGTACTTGTTTTGTGCATTTTCCCCACATACCTATATATAATTTGTATTTCTTCTACTGAAAACTTCCTGATTTTACATTTAACAAATTATCAAGTGAGAAATAGCTCTTTTTCCCACAAATTTGCATGTTTCCTATATATTTCAGAAATGAGGCCTTTATCTGTGGAATTTATTCTAAAATTATTTTCCAGTTTTCTGTTTTCCTTCTAATTTTGGCTATATGAGTTTTGTTTTTACCAAAGCTTTATAATATCATGTGATCAAAATTATAAAGTATATTCTTTTTCTATTTCCTTTTCAGTTTTCTTCATAGGTTTATTATATCTAACTTTTTGAAGTTTCTATCAATCTTGTTGACTATTTTTAAATTTTATTTTATAGTTAGTTTTATCTCATTTTGGCAGGGGAAATTTGAGGTCTCCACTGAAATAGTTTTGCTGATTATGTCCTCCTATAATTCATTTAAGTTTTCCTTTAAGAATTTAGATATTACGCCATTGATGTATATGCATTTAGTATTGATATTACTTTATTTTCTCTAGTTACTTTTAGCAAGAGGTCATTTTCCTAGTATATCTTCTATTTAGATTTATTTTTACTTTGTGTATCTGTTTGTGTGTGTGTGTGTGTGTGTGTGTGTGATATCCTGCCTATTATAATTCAATGGAACTCAATGGAATAATAAATTCTGCTCAAGCTCCTTATTTTAACTTTGGGTATATCTCTGTTTCAGATGTGTTCCTTATAAACAACATATTGTTGAATTTTGGTGTCCAATTCATTCCATTATCTGCTTATTAACAGTTATTATTACTAATTATGTATTTTTTCCATTCTATTTCTCTTTGTTCATCCTTCTCTCTCTTTCTTAGTCTTGTCCCTCATATAAAATCTATTTTACTTCTTATAAATACCTTATTTTGTATTCTCTCCCATTTTATCAGACTCATTTTTCCTAATTTTTTTGACTACTAAGATAGATTTCTATTACCAGTTATATATATATATGTGTGTATATATATATATATATATATATATACACACACACACACACACACACACACATACACACACATACATACATACCTGTGTATACATATATATTAGAAATCTATACATGTATACACATCTATAGCTAAATATGTGTGTATTTTCATATAGTTATACTTAAGTCTATATGACAATATCTATAAATAATATCTATATTTATGTAGATATAAATATTTATCTATATTCACATATTATATAATTTTTTAAGTTTAAGCATTGCCTCCGCTACCCCACCCAATTTTCCTCTCCTCTATAAAAGTTCTATCTTATGTAATTCTTTAATTTTAAGTTATTTTTTTTCATTCTTCTCCCTTTTCTCTTTTTCCAGTGCAGTCTTCTTTTTCTATTCCTCATTTTTATATAATCCTAACATAATCAATTCACTCTCACTCCCTCTTTCTTTGTGGAATCCTTCTACCTTCTCTAATAATGAAAAAGTTATTTGAAACTGAGCATATTATTTTATCAAATAGAAAGGTAAAGATTTTAACCTTATTGAGTCCCCTATGATTTTGGTTTTAGGTTTGCCATTTTGTAAATCTCTTGAGTCTTGAATTTGAAAATTGGATTTTCTATCTAGCACTGGTATTTTTTTAAATCAGAAGTGCTTAAAAATTTTGTTTCTGTAAAAGTCTCTCTTCTTTCCCTTGAGTGATTATCTTCAATTTAAAAAAAAAAAATTAAAAAAACACATTTTCTTAGCTTTTTTAGGAAATCTTGTTGGACTAGTGTCCAATACACTTTTTTTTTCAATTTTTACTTGTAGATGTTTTGGCTTTGTTGTTTTCAAGTTTATGCTTCATCTTCCCCATCACCATCATAGTTTTTATTGGGTGCTTACTTTGTTGCTTGCTTTTTTCCATTGTATTTCTTTATGTTAAATTTTCCTGAAACAGGAAGGGTGGAAATGAGTAGTTTCTCAAGGTTCAAGATTTTTTGTTCTTTTGTTTTCAGAGCTAATTCTAGGGGCTTAAAAGATTTTGGTGCTTCCTAGGTAGTGTGATCTGGGGAGAAGTCTGATTATTGTCCTCTTGTTTTGCACTCTGGTGTTTACCTAGGAAGGTTTGCTGATCTCTTGAGATTGCAAAGGATACTGTTATTCAAGGCCCCTGCTTCCCTTCAGACAAAAAGCAATAACTGTTCCCCTGGGGTTTCCATTTTTTCTTGACCAAAAGTGCTCCTCTCTGTCCTCAGCAAGTGACCCAGAAGTTGTTATTGGCAATAGAGTTGCCAGATAGCATCTGTCCCATTGATAAGCACGGGAGGCCACATGATCTCTTTCCAACCAGTTGTCATATCTTTTTTATCATCTTCAGTTTGAGAGCTCCTCAGTCTGCTACTGCTTATATCACTACCTAATTCTGACACTAGTGTTGCATCCATGTGGGTTCTAGACCAGGCTCTTTCTCCCTATGTTACAAATTTCTTTTTTCTTATCTGCTAGATTGTCTTAGGCTGAATGTCTCACTCAGGCTATGCCACTCCAGGAATTTATTTGAGCATTTTTAAAAATCCTTTTCAGGGAAATGTTGGAAGAACTTAGCAGAATGCTTACTCTACTCTTCTATCTTTCTCTGCTGTCAGAAATTAGAAAAAACAGAACAAAGTCTGTATTTTACTTTTAATACTGTCCTGTTTTTCTCTACTTCTGATCTTGTTCTTTCTTGTACATTTTAAATAATATTTTTAGTGTTTCAGGGACTTTCTTTTTAAAGGGTATGCTTATCGCCTATCTCTTTATCCCAAGATCTCTTTTTATGCTGCCCCAGAGAAGGGAAGAGAGGGAAAGAGACTTAAATGGAAAGAAGGATGAAAAGAAAGAAGAGAAAAGAAGGAAGAAAGGAGAGAAAAAAAAGGAAGGATAAAAGGAATGGAGAAAAGAAAGTCCAATTTGTTGTCAAATTAACATAATCAAGTAAAGTATCTAAGTCCAAAAACACATCTTAACATCTTGTAACTATCACCTCCTTTCAGGAGATATGCAAAGGCAGGTCTTCTGAAAACTTGGTTGGTTATTGCTTCCTCATTTTGTAGATGAGTATTCTGAGTCCCAAGAAAATTATATGCCTTTTCTAAGATCACTTGGTTGATAAGTACAAGAGGTTGATGTCTAACATTTACATAGCACTCTAAAATTTAAATGCCCTTCATATACATTATCTCATTTTATCTTCTTCAAAAAGTTATGAGATCATTTCTCTAATTATCTCTATTTTATGGGTAACAAAACTGAGATTAAGTAACTTGTGCAACATTGTACAGACAGTAAGTTGCACAGCTGAACTTGAATTTAGATCCTTTTTTCAAGTTCAAGACATTTTTTCTACTGTACCACACTGTCCTTGATAGGTTCTCACCACTACAATGGGATACATAGTATCGATCACTATTAAGCCTTATAATATATGTAATATATATTCTTGGCTTTCTTAGTCACAAAAGTTTGATGGAAATGCTACAATACCAGGATATTAAAATGATTTTTTTTCTTCTTTCAGAAAAGTTGGAAGTAACAAAATATTCATTATAACATCATTTATCAACATCTGTCAATTTTTCACAGAGGATCCATTGCTTGCTTTTCTGTAATTCATCTCTGAAAGGTGAATATAAATCCTAAGAATGACATCACTAGTAATGGCATCTTAAAATCTCTCTCATAGTTTCTATCACTATTACTCTTGATTTGGAAGGGGGAAACATAGCTATAGAACTACATAAAATAAGAAAACAGTATATGCAGAGGTAACACTAACTTGAAAATTGTCTTATAATATTGTACCATCTGCTATATTATGGAAACCATAAGATATCCCATGTGTCAGTCCTTTGGAGTTGACCTTGAGAACCCTGATCCATCTGTTCTGTATTGAAACTAAACTGTTTAATATTTGGGTATTTGATTCAGGGCCAAGTTTTCTCGAGGATACAAATATGAAGCAAATATAATTTACCATGAATTATTTGTCAATCAGTTTTGATACTACATAAAGGAAGAATTGAAATTATTTGCAGAGAAGAGGTGATATTTGGTATTTTATTTCTCATCTGTAATATGATATAGGATAAGAGCATCTATATCCAGTATTTGGCAGGAAACATTTTTTCAATGAGATTCAATGATAATACTGATATCCTCTGATGTTTATATATAATTTTGAAGAATATACAGGGTAGGATTAAAAAAGGGAAGTACACCTCTTCAATCAATTAATAAATTCAATTGTTTAGGTCAGAGCTGTCAAACAAAATGGCATTCTCCAAATTTTCTACTGTTAGACCAACCATGTTAAAATATAATTAGGAAATACTTAGCAAAATTAATTTAAAATAACAGAATATAAATAATAATGTAGTTTTTAAAGTCACTATGATGCCTATGGAGAGTGAATGTATACTTAACTGAGACCTATTTCTATTGTAGTCTGAAGGCAGTGATTTTAGGTGACATTAAGAAATGATGCATGGTAACCCAAGATAATGGAAAGATGTAACTCCTTCATGAGGAGAAGGGGATTGTTAAGAAAGGCTTACTAATTTATAGAGTTGAGCAAAACTGTTGAAAATCAAATGGATTAATAGATCCCACCAGAGAAGTTACAACCAACAAATGTAAACAATAAAGTAAATAGGGACTAGGACAGAGCTTTATTGGGATATCAATCCATGGAAGAAAATAGATGGTTGGTTGATGAACTAGCAAAATAGACTATTATTAGTTTTTCCCTAGACTGAATAAAGCACACCTTCCTTTCTTTTGTTTACATCTGAAATCTCCCACAAGACAGAGGTTTTCCTTCCTTATCTCTGTCTTTAAGAATTTTTCACTCTCTTCAAATTTAGCCCAGGTTACAACTTTTCTATGTAGCCTTCTCTGATTTCCTACCCCCAGGGGAAAAAAATATGTTGTCTCTCTTCAAAATTTTAGACCTTCTGAATTTCTTATTCTCATTATTCTTTTTCATACCATATCTGTGCATAAGTTCTATTTCTCACCTAGTGCAATAGAATATAGTCTTTCTTAGATTAAAATTTTTTTTCTTCCCTTATTATTCATAAATACTTACTGAGTTGCCAAATACAAGGTTTTTAAATCAACAAGGAGGGAGTGGTTAGCAAGAAAAATTATTGGTTTGAGTATGCAAATATTCTATTTTACAAATTATAAACTTGTCTACTTTCAACCAAGCAATGAGGTGGCTTACTTTTAAAGAATTCATAGAAAGAATGAGTTCAATGAATATTCTATAGGACATGAACATTAAAAACTTAGGATGGTGTCCAGAAGTGAATTTGTACAACACAAACCCAAATTACTCTGGTAAGGGAAGAAAATTCTCTAAGGAATTGTAGTGAAATTTATTAAAATACCCAGTTTTTTATCTTTTCTACAACTTGTATTCTTATTTTATTATTATTATAGCTTTTTATTTATAAGATACATGCATGGGTAATTTTTCATCACTGACAATGGCAAAACCTTTTGTTCCAATTTTTCCCCTCCTTCCTCCTCCCCACCTCCCCCAGATGGCAGGTAGACCAATATATGTTAAAGATGTTAAAGCATATGTTAAATACAATATATGTATACATATCCATACAGTTATTTTGTTGCACAAGAAGAATAGGACTTTGAAATAAGGTACAATTAACCTGTGAAGGAAATCAAAAATGCAAGCAGACAAAAACAGAGGGATTAGAAATGCTATGTAGTGGCTCACACTCATTTCCCAGAGTTCATTTGCTGGCTGTAATTGGTTCTAGTCATGATTGAACAAATGGAACTGATTTGGTTCTGAAGAGAGTCACATGCATCAGAACTGATCATCATATGGTATTGTTGTTGAAGTATGTAATGGTCTCCTGGTCCTGCACATTTCACTCAGCATCAGTTCATGTAAGTCTCTCCAGGCCTTTCTGAAATCATCCTGTTGGTCATTTCTTACAGAACAATAATATTCCATAACATTCATATACCACAATTTATTTAGCCATTCTCCAATTGATGGGCATCCACTCAATTTCCAGTTTCTAGCCACAACAAAGAGGGCTGCCACAAACATTTTTTTGTCCCTTTCCCTTCATTAAGATTTCTTTGGGATATAAGCCCAGAAGTAACACTGCTGGATCAAAGGGTACAGTTGATAGTTTGATAACTTTTTGAGCATAGTTCCAAATTGCTCTCCAGAATGGCTGGATGTATTCATAATTCCACCAACAATGTATCAGTGTCCCAGTTTTCCCATATCCCCTCCAACATTCACCATTATCTTTTCCTGTCATCCTAACCAATCTGAGAGGTGTGTAGAGGTATCTCAGAGTTGTCTTAATTTGTATTTCTCTGATCAACAGTGAGTGATATAAAGCACCATTTCATATGACTAGAAATAGTTTCAATTTCTTCATCTGAAAATTGTTCATATCCTTTGGCCATTTATCAATTGAAGAGAGGCTTGATTTCTTATAAATTAGAGTCAATTCTCTATATATTTTGGAAATGAAACCTTTATCAGGACCTTTGACTGTAAAAATGTTTTCCCAGTTTATTGTTTCCCTTCTAATCTTGTCTGCATTAGTTTTGTTTGTACAAAAGCTTTTCAATTTGATAAAATCAAAATTTTCTGTTTTGTGATCAACAATGATCTCTAGTTCTTCTTTGGTCATAAATCTCCTCCACAGATCTGAGAGGTAAATGATTCTGTGTACTTCTAATTTATTTATAATCTCATTCTTTATGCCTAAGTCATGAACCCATTTTGACCTTATCTTGGTGTATGGTGTTGAGTGTGGGGTCAATGCCTTGTTTCTGCCAAACTAATCTCCAATTTTCCCAGCAGTTTTTGTCAAACAGTGAATTTTTATCCCAAAAACTGGTGTCTTTGGATTTGTCAAACACTAGATTATTAAAGTCATTGACTATTTTGTCCTGCGAACCTAACCTATTCCACTGATCAACTAGTCTGAAATACCCAGTTTTTTATGTATTAATAGTAGATAGAAGGAAGTCAGATAAGTGAAGTTATATTCAAAGAAGCATCAGAGTCTTACACATTAATAACAGGACTATATAAGTTTCAAATAGATTGAGGATTACATTGAATGATAAGTTCTACACAGAGGATCTTTCAAAGTATGGTGGAGATAATAGAAAGCAAAAAGCTTAGAAGTCTGGCATGGAGAACAAAATTATTATGGTCAATGGATAAAAAGCAAAATTGCTCAATACTTATTTTGTTTCTGTTGTCTCTACCAAGGTTAACAATCTTATGATTAGGAAGCATGGAACAAAAATATCTGAGAATTAAAAGGCAAGGGAAGTGAGGAGATGGTATTAAAAAAAAGTTATTATGAACACTAACCCACATTCTCCACCATCTGTTATAAATCGGATAGAGGAATATTTATGAATACTGTTTAATTAAAGTATTTCTCCCTCTTAAAATGTTTTAGCAAAGAAATAATATAACATTGGGATGACTGGATTACATTAAAAATACATATACATTTAATTATGCAATGATGCAAATTGCTCTTATAAATAAAGAACATCATTTTTAATAATAACTCTAAAAATATAGATACCTCAGTAGTCCTAAACATAAAAAGTTGGATTACAAAAATTGTCATATGTAGAGATCTAGTTTGACTTCCTTTGTGTAAAGACATATAGTCTACTTAACATAAACTAATAAGAGAGACAAGAAGAGAGTTGCAATTTAATTTCTTCTGTTTATAAGAAAAAAGAGAATAAAGATAGGGAAACTTTGGAGACTATCTGAAGAAAGATCCTTTGAAAAAGAATGCTTTCCAAAGGGGAATTGAAGACCTATTGTTAACTATTTTAAACTTTTCCACTACAATTGGCCTAATCAAGTTACCTTCCCTAATACTAAAGTCTATAGCTGATGCTTCAGCTCTGCCTCCGAATTGATGAAAAAAAAATCATAATTTTCTATTTGTAATTCTCCACAAGAGAAGTGGCATAAATTTTCTTATGAAAAAGAGTTATAGCATTCCCTTTCATTAAGGACAAGTCTTGAAATAAGAAGTTTCAATCTTACTAGTGATAGAAAATAATTTCTTCATTCTAATCAAATAATACTTCAATCTTTATTTTTAAGTATTTTTCTTGAATTGAGATGAATAAATTACTAATAAGACTTTTAAAACAGCTAGAAAGTAATAAGATGTTTATAAAAAATATGGTATTTACAAAAATACATTGTTGTCCTCTATGAGTTCAAATTACAGATTTGATTGAGTCAAATTGAGTGCAGATTTGAGTCACTGGTATTGATAGTAACTGCTTTCAGATAAGACCTATAAGTTATAATCAATGATATTTGAATAATATTGGACAATGATGTGATCTAAAGGACATAAAGACTTTAAAAAGAACTAATTTCCAAGAGTGAGGTTTCTTCATTGAATGAGCTTGACTGTGATTTCCTGTGGAAGTGCCAGAAAGCATTATTAAAGTAATGAATACTTAGAAAAATGAGTAGTTGTTTCTTTGAAATAGCGTAAGCTTCACAAGAACAAATGTACATAGCATACCTGGATTTTAGGAAAGTATTTAACAACTTTTATCATCATGGTCTTAAAGACAAAATGGAAAATGGAAATTGGATAATATAGTTAGGTAGATTCAGAACTTGAATGAACTCATCAAAATAGAATAGTGTTTAAATGGAATATTATTTGGCTCCTAAGAGATCTTCTTACTCCTCTCTTCTTTCTCAACATTTTTGTCAATAACTTGGATGAAGAAATCTACTTTCCTGCATCTTTTCATTATTATTCATAGTTCTGTTTCCCACAGCCCCAAGACCCAAGCAAGTATACTTAAATCCCCTCTTCAAGAGCATTCTTTCAGGAATTCTCTCTTTCTCTCAGATAAGGATTTCACATTGGTTCTCCATCAAAACTCGTCTTTTACCACCTAGAAAAATTATATCTAAATTACAAGAAAACAAGTCAAATCTCTTTATTATATATAAAACTTCCCCATATTTAAAGATAGTCTAGCAATCAAACTCAACCTTCCCCCTCCCCACCATTATTGCAAATATCTCCAGTCTTTCTTAATGATGCTTAGACGTGAATTCTTTCAATCCCTTTTACCATTTTGGTAACGAGCCCTTACTGGATAAGCTCAGACTTCTTAGTGACTCTACCAAAATAGGACAACAGAACTAAACATATATTCCAGATTTTATTTCATCAAATCTTGATACTGGACACTAATCTTCTATAAATAATTTGTATCTGTTCATTCACTCTTCATTTATCCAAACATGTTTCTTAACAGTGTATTATTGCTTTGTCTCCCTGAAATGCTGTTCATTCATACCAAGTTTGCAGTTCAATAAAAGTTTTTTTTTCCACATGAACTACTGTTTATTTATGATTTGCTGGCTTATCACTTAAATCAAGATTAATATTTTTCAATGATCCTATTAAATTTTGACTTACTATTTTTTGTTTCTCTTTTTAAAGTTCCTTTACTTGATTTTTCTCATATTTTCTATGTATTAAGATTTTTTTGGATCAAATTTCTACCATTCAAACACTAGTTCTTCATTCTAACCATTATGTTATCTGCAAATTTCCTAAGCAAGGCAAAAAAAAATCTGATATTAGTTATATATGTAAAATTATGCAAAACAGATTTCCACATTAGACATGTCACAAAAAAGTCAAAATAAAAATCAGAAAAATATGCTTTAATTTGCATTCAGATTTATTTCATTCTCTCTCTGGATGTGGTTAGGATGTTTTCATTGTTAAACCTTTGGAAGTGTCTTAGATCATTAAATTGATCAGAATAGCCAAATCTTTCACAGTTGATTGCCATTACAACATTGCTTTGACTATATACAATGATTTATTGGTTCTTCTCACTTCACTTTATTTCAGTTCATATAAGCCTTATCATGGTTTTTTCCCCCCTTAAAATCACCCTGCTTCATCATTTCTTATAGCACAATACATGCCACAACTTGTTCAGCCATTCCCCAATTGATAAATATCCCCTCAATTTCTAATGATTTCCCACCAGAAAAATCTACTATTAATATTTTTTTTTGTAAATATAGGACTTTTACATTTTCTTTTTGATCTTTTTGTGAGTATAGACAAGTAGTGGATTATTGGATCAAAAGGTACACCCAGTAACAGTTTTATAGTCTCTCTGAATAAGTTTCAAAGAAAGTAAAATTCAAATATTGCTTAACATCAACAATTCTATTTTTTCCTCTACCATAAGAGCTCCCTGATTTCCAAGCTTCTTTTCTGTGAAAAAAAAATTCCCATTCTTCTCCCTTCTCTTCTCTTCCTATGCATTCTTCTTTTGCATTCCTTCATATTTGGGGGATAGCATTTGGAGATCATCTCAATATAACTGACTCATACCTGTGACTCCTTTTAACTGCCATAATGAAGAAAAATTCCCTAACAAGTAAATCTAACCAAATTTGGAATATATTTCTACTGGAGATAGTAAACACCACATCTAAGAGCAGAGGGGTCTTCAAATGGAGGTTGCCCAAACACTTTGAAGGTACATTAGTTATTTCTATCAAGTATAGCGTAGACTACCTGACTCTTCCATCACTTCTGAGATTATTTTATTTAAAATTAAATACAAAATTAAAAATGGAAAAAGAAAAAAAGGAAAATTAAAAAAAAAAACATTGCCATGTGCCTGGGAGAATATCAGGGAGGATTGAAAATATATAACAATAAATTTCTGTGTTAAGAAAGTATAATTATGTTTAACTGCAGCCTGATGGTGCAGGGGGGAAGAGGGAAAAAGCATAGAGCAAAAATATATAGCAGAGAGCAAAAGAATACCCTAACAGGAAAGAAAGAAAAGATGATCATAAATATAATCTCTACTATAATTATATATGCTTTCTTGAATTACATCTATATGTATATACATCTAATCACACACACATATACACACATCTACATGCATGCATACACACATATATTTACACATATATGGATATGCATTTAGAACAGTATTAATATAGCTGATATATAATGTAGATTTCTCTGTTTGAATCTTCATGTACAGCTTTGTCAGAGGTCATTGACTTATTTTTTCCCAAAAAAATTCTATTCCTGATCCTTGTATAGTATTTGTGTATATCTTTTATTTCCTGTCCTTGCTACCTTTTCTATTTTAATTCTACTCCTCAAATTGCTTTACTATTATTTAACATCCCTCCACTCATGGATCCTTGCCTTATCTTCTTCCTCTACCCTTTCCTTCCTTCTTTATCCCTTTCTCATTAAACTACACATCTGGTCCTATTGCATAACTCTACACACTCTTCTATATCCCATCTTATTATTTTTCTTTATATATTTAAGAGAGTGCTATAACATTCATAGGTATATTCATATCTCCTATTTAACCCATTCTACAAGTGAGTATGTTTAAGATTGGAATCAGAAATTGGGGAGTTCAAAAGAAAGATTAGGGCAGAGTTTAGTATGATCTAACTCTAAAAAACAAATCTGTCTAGGAAAAAGTAAAAATAATAATCATGCTACATGAATAAAGTGCATAGAAAGAAATGACACAGAGATATTAGATGGGAAAATCTAGCAACAATTTTTCTATTGTTTTCCTTGTAGGAACTCATTGAGGTGGTGATCAATGAATTGTTAGTATTACTACTTTCCCCTATTGCTCTTTTTCTCCAGGACTATTATCTTTGATTATGTCTTGTATTATTATGATTATTGCCAAGGTTCTTTTTTCTTTTTGGTTACAACTTTTAATTTTTCTTATGTTTTCTCTTCTTGATCTATTCTCTAGATTTATTGTTTTTCTTATAAGATGTTTCACATTTTGTTCTATTTTTCATCCTTTATCTTTTGTTATTCTTGGTCTCCCATAGCTTCTGCTTCCCCAGTTTTAAAAGAATTATTTTCTTCAAGATGCTATATCTTCCTTTCTAGTTCATTAATTGTTTTTCATAATCTTTTTGTTTATCTTGGGTGGGTCTTATTTTTCCCAGTTTTTCCTCAATATTTTTCATTTGATTTTTAAAATCTTTTTTTAATCCTTCTGTAAATTCTTTCTGGTCAGATAACCATTTAACATTACTCTTTAGGGTAAAAAAATTATTTTTTACTTCAGTGTTCCCTGAAAATAAATCTGTTTTTACTATGTCCGTAGTAAGTTTCTATGGTTGAGTTTTTTTCTTCTTTGCCAATTCATTTTTTTTTTAAATGAGAGCTATTAGTGTAAGTACCTCTAATTCTGTGGTGGAGGGGATAGTGCCTTTGACTTCATTTCAGCTCTCCCCTCTCAACTAAATTGCCAAACCAAACTCCACCCTCCTGCAAGTGCCCACAGCCAGCAATGTTCCTGCCCTCACTTCTGCCCTCACCAGGTGTGCTGGTTCCCTCTCAATCCAGGGCGGTTTCACTATAGCACAGCTGGGCCTGGTATTCCTAAGCAGCAGCCTTCTTCTAAGAGTCAGACCTCTGACTTCTGACTCTCCATGCTGTCTGGGAAATGAAAGTTCCCGTGGTTCAGGCTGATGCTACCACTAAGTCAGCTATCCCCAAGGCTAGCTTGCTATTTTTGTGACACTAGCCTGGAGGTGTTTACACTTCACAGTGGTTAAACTCTATTACTGGGGTCTTTCTTTGGGTCTTCTCAAGAAATCTAGGAGGACTCCAGTTCTACTCCAATTTTCATTTTGTTTTTCACTGGTTTGTGTTTGTGGATTAAATCTGAAGAGTTTGGAATTTTCTGACCTACACCACCATCTTCCCAGAATCCTAATCACCCCTATAAGATTCTTTATCTGTAGTTGTTGTTTAGTCATTTTCAGTTTTATCTGACTCTTCACGCAACCCCATTTGGAGATTTCTTGACAAAGACACTGTAGTTGTTTGCCATTTCCTTCCCTGATCATTTTAAAGATGAGGAAACAGAGATAAACAGGACTAAGTAATTTAATCATGGCCATATATCTATTGTATCTGAGGCCAGATTTGAATTCAGGAAGATGGGGCTTCTTGACTTCTATATTACTTTATTTCTTTTAAGTTAGAAAGCAACATAATAGAAGGAACACCGAACTGTGTGGATATTAGGAAACTTCTTTCTATTTTTGACTTTGCTAAAACCTTGATGTCTGATTCTGGGTTAACCACATCTCAATTATTCATTAACAAAATAATAAAATTGCAAGTTGATCTTTCCATAAATTCCTCTTGTCTGAGGCCATAGGATTTAGATAATCTCTTAAATTTCCATAATCTATATTTTTAAAGAATCAAGGACATTATAAAATATTAATATATTTTGGCTGATGTCCAGAGCATATTGATTGGTTATGATGACACTTCTAATTTTTTATTGTGACGTTGTCTAAAATATTTATTGATATGCACTGAACTGCATGATACAATATTTAGTCTTTTTTTCTTTTTCTTTTTTTTTTAAGCAATTTAAGTGTTAAGATGAATAACTAAATTGCAATCTTAGCAACCTTATTTTGTCTGTTGGGATAATCCCCAGCAGTCCAAAATATGTAATCTCTGCAGGTAATGATGATAAATTTTGAACCAGTCAATTCTATAATTTCATGTATTGCTCATACTGAGCTTCAGCTTAAGAAGCAGAAAGCATTAAATATACAACTCATTCCGGGTTAGTTGTTGGAATCTCATGCTAATACCAAGCCTCAAAGGTGGAATTCTTAAAGTCAAATGCATGGCTCTTTAAGATTTTAGATGACATGTGCAAGCCCTTTTATATAGTACATGGTTCTAAGCACTGTTTCTTTTTTTTTTTTTTCTTTTTTTTTTCTTTTTTTTTTTTTGTGCTTCATTTGACTCTGATGCAGTGAAGGAGCCTGTGTCAAAAGCATTTCTCATTCTTATTCCTATGTGTGACTGTCATTTAAGGGTCAAATTAAAGACCAGTCAACCAAGGCAGTGACAAGTATAGAACCTAGCCTTTAGCCAATTTCATCTCTAGAGATTTACAGGGCAGCTGCTTGGAGTTTCAGTAATTACACACTTTTACAAAACATCCATGCCTCTGGATGCTGTCAAGAGCAGCATAAGTGTAGACTGCCTGTTTTATAAAGTCTGCAGTCTCATAATGATGCTAGACATATCTTTTGTCTTTATATTTCTTTCATATATAATTATATTTTCCTAATTTTATTTAGCAAATAATATTTCCATTCTTATTTTTCTTTAATTTTTTTTAGATAGGCAATCTATTGTATTAAACAGCAATTTAATTAGCTATAAATGTCAATATTTATTATTAATTAATATATTTGTTATATTAATATATTATGTTTATAATATACATATGTTATTTTTATATATATAATTGTTCATATAACATCAATTTGTATGGCTTTATGACATAAGTGCTCGCTATATTTATGGTTGTTGATCAAAATTCAGGTCAAATTTTAAAAAATTGTAGGAAAGGAGAAAGACAATAAAATTAAAGAAAAATTTAAATAAATGCTAAATCCTACTAAGAAAAAAAAAAAAAACACTGAAGCTGGCTATTCCAAGGAATTCCAATCCAAGATATACACCAAAATACTCTGAGCTCTGATCACTTTATGTTGTTTGTCCAGTAATGGTGAGTATCATTCTTACCTCTTATCCTTTGTCTTCTAATGACTTATGAGTCACATTTGTAAAGAGCTTAGTAGGGTTTGTGGTGAAATCTGTGGCCTTGATGGAGAGATTTATCTGAGTGCAAAGATAACTAGCCTAGGAAAGAAATAAAACCAATATTTTGGCTTTATTTTCCATACATTTTATCCATTTGAACAAAAGTCCAATCTGAGCCTTACTTCTATCTCATACCCATATTAATATTTTTATTTATTTGAAAATGCCTATATTTCATATTAAAGACCACTTTGTAACCAGTATCCCTTTAAAATTTATATATATATATGAAAAAGTCTTCTAATTTAGCTCTATAGCCATTCATTTATGTGTATATCTTTCTTTCTTTTTTTTTTTTTTACTCCTGAAATATCACAAGTCACACTCAGACTTGTGTAGACTAGTGCTAATTATTTCCGGCCATTAGAGAAGCAGTAAAAGATAGAGAAGCAGGTGTTGAAGATAGATTCTGGAGACCAAAATATGAATCACACCAGATACTAACTAGATTTTTTTACTATAACAAATACCAGCTCCCCAGAACCTCATTTTCTTCATTTCTAAAAGAAAAAATAATATTTACAATACTCTTTCAACTGGGTTTTCATGAAGAAAATCTAAGTAAAACTTAAACTCATTCTACATGTAAATTATTGTTGCTAAGATCATAATTCTCATTTTTATATCATGGATATTTACTCTTGTTTAAAAGTGTAGGGATTATTGGCCAGTCTTCTATTTGGCATTAATTCTAAATTAAGAATGTTTTATGGATTTGGTTTTTTGCTTTTGTTTTGTTTTCTTTTGTTTTTACAAGATGTCAACTGATATAATAAATTGTGCATGGTAGAAAGAAATAATTTGGCCAGAGCATGTTCCCAGGTATGCTACTTCCTTTCTATCTAGACCTTGGGCTAGTTTTTTTAGTTACCTCATCCATAAAGTTAAAAAAAAAAAAGTTTTCTTCTGGTTCTCATTTTTATGATCTATGATCCAAAATATTTTTTTACTTGGAATTTGTCATATCACACTGATGGTTTAGTCTTGAGCCAAAATACATCTTAGACCACAATTTTCTGATCAGGACTGTCTACAATTTTTCTGCCACAACTTTCTTCAGTGGGTTACTGATTATCAGTTCCATTTAATTCAAATACCTCAGGTGAATATAGAAATAGGAAGTTAATATATAACCATTGGGAAGTACAAGGGGAAAAAAAGAGTAGAAGAGTTAAAATTTTAACTAGAATAATGACCAGATTATATTTGATTCAGGGAATGGTTTAAATACTCAAGTGTCAACTGCTTTATCATTTCAATTTCTTATCCTACCTGGACCAATTAGTTCTACTTGATTCCACCCTATAATATCCATGAGCCTATCAGAGCTTCTAGTGAGTCTCAGCACTGAAAGTAGATACCAAGTCATACCAAGTCATATGATCAATTATAGAAGTAGCATAAAACTACTGATTAACAGTAGAGATCATATGAATCTTTTTTTTTTCCAGGAGAGGGAATGGATTCATTTCCTTATTTATTTTATTTTATTTTATTTTATTTTTTACCACATCTTCTTGGTGACCAGCTGCAGATTTTGTATGGCAGTGGTTGAATATTACACAAAGAATTTATTTGTGCATACCTTAATGACAGTGTATGGAAATATGGCCTAAATCACATAATAAACTAATCATCTGGCCTATTACTGAATAAGATGCTGTATGATAATAACTAGACAGGGATTATTAAAAATCATATTTGAGACAATGTGACAGAACAGAAAAAGCACTAGAATAGAGATACCTGGATTGTCTTTCTGCTTCTACTACAAAACAGCTCTCTAACCTTAAGCCTTTTTACTTATTTTTCCATTTAAAATAAATACAATATAGGAAAAAAAGAAGAAAAAATATTTTATATATGTACAAATATATATATATACACACTATATATAAATACATATATTTATATGTACACTTATATAATAGTGTATTATGTCCAAAAATTGTCTTTTATTTCCTCTTTACCTCTGTTTCCCGAGCTGTAAAATTGGAGTATTTGACTCACCCTGTGGGCAGTTGAAATGGCACAGTGAATACAGCAATGGGCTTAGAGTCATAAAGACTCATCTTCCTGAGTTCAAATCCAACCTCAGACACTTTAATCACTCAATTCTGTTTGTTTCAAGTTCTCCATCTATAAAATAAGTTGGAGAAAGAGGTGGCAAATCTATTATCTTTGCCAATAAAACCCCAAATTGGGGTTATGAAGAGTTGATAAAAGTGTGATTAATAACAAAAATAACCTTTAATATTCTATCAAACTCTACAATTTTGATTCAGTATTCAAGCTTGTGATCTAGGTTAATCATATGATAGCAAAAAAGAAATCAGTAGAGAATTCTTGTGCAAGGATTCTCTATAATAAAATAGAAAAACAGCTACTCTTGGCAGACTAGAAAGAATTCTTACTTAAATATATTGCTTTTTTATTATATCACTTAAATCATTTTTCCCTCAAGTACTCCAAAGAACAGATTTTTTATCTATTTATATCAAAGAAAAATGATTTATTACTTATAACAGTAATTTTATTTTCATTTAAAAAATCTATCCTACCTTTCTTGCTTAAACCTTCTTTGAGGATGTTTAAAGGTAATTATTTTTCTTCCTCAAGGACTACATATTTATTAACTGAATTAAATTCAAAACAAAGAAAATAAAGTTAACCATGGATCAATATGAACAGCATTAATCACCTGTAATTAGTGGCTAAATATATATTTTGTATTTTATACTTCATTATAAAATTTTGGTTTTCATTGAAATATGAATGGGTAAGGAAGAATTTGTGTTGCAGACAATTTACCATTAAGTTTTTTAGAATTTGGATATCTGTGTATTAAGTAAAAGGCAATTATTAGGGAAAGTAGAGTAACGTGGATGAATATATATTGGTTAATGCTAATTTCCAAAGGGAACTTTTTTCAGTGGGATGATTTTACATATATTTTCTAAAGATCAACTCAATTTTTTAAAAATTTAATTTAATTTAATTTTTTTCTTCTTTTATTTAATAATAACTTTATATTGACAGAATCCATGCCAGGGTAATTTTTTTACAATATTATCCCTTGCACTCGTTTCTGTTCCGATTTTTCCCCTCCCTCCCTCCACCCCCTCCCCTAGATGGCAAGCAGTCCTATATATGTTAGATATGTTGCAGTATATCCTAGATACATTATATGTTTGTAGAACCGAACAGTTCTCTTGTTGCACAGGGAGAATTGAATTCAGAAGGAAAACATAACCCAGGAAGAAAAACAAAGATGCAGATAGTTCACATTCATTTCCCAGTGTTTTTTCTTTGGGTGTAGCTGCTTCTGTCCATCATTTATCGATTGAAACTCAGAGACTCAGTTAGGTCTCTTTGTCAAAGAAGTCCACTTCCATCAGAATACATCTTCATACAGTATCGTTGTTGAAGTGTATAATGATCTCCTGGTTCTGCTCATTTCACTTAGCATCAGTTCATGTAAGTCTTGCCAAGCCTCTCTGTATTCATCCTGCTGGTCATTTCTTACAGAACAATAATATTCCATAACGTTCATATACCACAATTTACCCAGCCATTCTCCAATTGATGGGCATCCATTCAATTTCCAGTTTCTAGCCACTACAAACAGGGCTGTCACAAACATTTTGGCACATACAGGTCTCTTTCCCTTCTTTAGTATCTCTTTGGGGTATAAGCCCAATAGAAACACTGGTGAATCAAAGGGTATGCACAGTTTGATAACTTTTTGGGCATAATTCCAGATTGCTCTCCAGAATGGTTGGATTCATTCATAACTCCACCAACAATGCATCAGTGTCCCAGTTTTCCCGCATCCCCTCCAACATTCATCATTATTTTTTCCTGTCTTCTTAGCCAATCTGACAGGTGTGTAGTGGTATCTCAGAGTTGTCTTAATTTGCATTTCTCTGATCAATAATGATTTGGAACACTCTTTCATATGAGTAGTAATGGTTTCAATTTCATTATCTGAAAATTGACTTCATATCCTTTGACCATTTATCAATTGGAGAATGGCTTGATTTCTTATAAATTAAGAGTCAGTTCTCTATATATTTTGGAAATTAGGCCTTTATCAGAACCTTTAACTGTGAAGATGTTTTCCCAGTTTGTTGCTTCCCTTCTAATCTTGTTTGCATTAGTTTTGTTTGTATAAAGGCTTTTTAATTTGATGTAATCAAAATTTTCTGTTTTGTGATCAGTAATGGTGATCAACTCAATTTTAAAGAGAAGTCCTAGAGTAATGAAATCTTCCTTTCTGTCATTCTATTTACATATTTCTTCCTTCTACACAGAAAAATATCTACATTAACTCTTTTAGACAATAATTTGAAGCACAAAATTATGAGTTGTTCTTGATATTTTTCTTGCCTCACATGCAAGTATGTGTACACACACTCACATACACACACATAGGACACATGAGCAAATGGCTTAAAACTTTTCAATATCAATTTTATGCCACTGCCCAGGAGGCCCATGTCTGGAATCATTATCTTTGAATTTCTGTCTCTTGAATTTCTTTTTTCTTGCAAAGTACAATTCATGCACTATGCATTTTTTCTGACCTCAACACTCAAGCCCAACTCACACAATCCAATTGACAATCCTCTATAACTTTTGAAATCACATATCATAAAATGGTTTTATTTATATGTTTACTTGCTATATACGTCTCCAGTAAAATAGGAACCCTTTGAGGATAAAGAGTGTTTTGTTTTTGTCTTCTCATCTCTAATGTCAAGCACAGAGTTTTGCATGCACTTATTACATATTTGTTGAAGTAGATTTGAATGAATTGAATTGAGTTTAAACAAATTGAATTTTAATAAATTTAATTGGAAATACATGAACCATTTGTAATAAATTGAAAATAAACTGAGGCCAATCCTCAGCTAGATATAAGTAATGTGGCTTTTGTGAAATGCATAACACAAAAAAAAAAAAAAAAAAAACTTTTTTTCATCCATTATAAAATTTTCCTTTGACTGGATAGGTTGTTTTAGTCATTTTCAATTATGCCAGATTCTTGTTGACCCCATTTGAAATTTTCTTAGCAAAGATACTGGCATAGTTTGCCATGTACTTATTCAGCTATATTTTACAAATGAGGAAATTAAAGCAAACAGTGTTTTGCCCAGGATTGCATAGCTAGTAAGTGTCTGAGGCCAGATTTCGACTCAGATGACTTCAGGCCTTGCACTCTATCCACTGGGATACCTGACTGTCCTTTACCTGGTTATAGCATTGTCTGCTTGGAATTCAGAGGATCAGAAGTCTTATCACACATTTGTGGCAAAAACAATCTTAGGAAAAGCAGAAAATGAAAAGTAAGTAAGCAAGTCTTATGGTTGTCTCTGTAGTTCCTACATAAAAATGTGCAAAATGAGACCTTAGCTAGATGTATTTTCCTACTGTGTCCCATTGAAATGGGATGCTGTTTTTCCAAATTGCTTTTGAATTTTATATTCAGAATTCATAGAATGATCCACCTTGAGCCTTTCAGTTGGAATTTATCAGGCAATATCAGGAATGCATACTTAAGCATTTAGCTTTCTAAGTCAAGAAAATAAAATAGCTAAGTCCTAACTGACCTTCAACAACCTGTTTCTCTTCTTCGAGATGTTGATGAATAGTGTTTGAATATATATGAATGCATATATATATATATATATATATATATATATACATATTTTATTGCAACACATATTAGTTTTACAATAAAGCTAAACAAACTGTCTTATCATACCATATATAAATTTTTGAGCACCTGTCACTTGAAAACAGAGAATGTTGAAGAGAAAATTAATATCAGAAAAAAGAGAGAAGAAGGCAAGTATTGGGGTCAGGGCTAGATATATAACTCATCAAGAAGCTTTTGAGATATCTGCAAAACATTTCATGATGTGACTATATCTCATAATGACCAAAAAAACCCACCATTTCAATCAAATGAAAGCTGTCAAAGTATAGTGTGTTTAGTGGATTCAATGTTTTTGGATTTTCTCAAAGAACTGTGGCAATTGAGGGAACAAAAGTGACTCTACCTTGTGACTCAATTCTAGAAATGACTCAGCTGTCTCTTCATTGATGAGTCTTCTTTTTATTTTTATCTACTAAGAAAACTTTATTCAATTATGAGGATTGTGAGAAAAAATATTATATCATTTGAACCTAGCCATATGCGACTGGAAAGTTGGACTATTCTACATAGTTGCTTAGAAGCTATTGACTAAGGACATAGGTTATACTGAACAGATCAAGTCAGATCCAAAGAGTTTTCTAAGAATTATACATCTCAAGCAATGAAAATGTCTTATCTAAAAATTGACCTTCTACTGCTCAATTATTGTTTACATGTTTCTTTGATTATTGTACATGTTCCACTTTCGGGGTCGGGGGGAGAGAAAATTGAGAAACTTTTTTTTCTGATTTCAGGGAATTAAAACTGTTTATACTCACTCCCAACTCAGAAAACCCCTAATCTTTATTACAATTAAAAATCAGGTTGCCTAATTTTGTATACAGGTTAATTATTTTCTTTTAGCTAATTGGTTGTATTTAATTAATAGTTTGAATGCATAATACATCGTCTCTCCTGGATTTGTGGGAGATAGCTTTTTAGCTAAGGAGGCTAGTCCCAATTTGTTATGCCATTGGCATGTATTACTTAATAAGTCAATATGATCAGAAGCTCAAACGTTTGTTTTCCTAGTCATATTATCACACCTCTCAGACTTTACCTGCCACTGACCAAAATAATTCAGTCATATAGAATATATTATGCATTTTATTGTAGTCTGAGAGAAAATTCTGGTATGGGGAGGATTATTGTACACTTTCTTTTTCTGTGAAAATGGCCAGAAATAGCATATGATCCTTACCATGGATTTGATGTTGTATGGCTGGAATCATTGAATTATGAGCTTTTATAAGACTGAATCTTCTTTACACTTTATAACTTCCTAAGTCTTCTTTATCACATCCACCTCCCACATTCAATACTTTCTTTCCTCCTATATTTTTTGAATATTGCCTGCCCTCCTGATAAATTTTTGAAACTTCTGTTATTAGTTTACTTTCTCATTACTCCCACATGATCTCTTGCCTGCCAAGGGACTCAAGACTTCTACCTGCCTTGATGTACCATCATCCTTTAACCCCATCACCTCCGATGAAAAAGAATGCCTTTAGGTACAATATTCCACCTGTTTTGGATATTGGCAATTTCTAATCTGTTCAGGTTGATCATCAACTAATCTGCTATATTATTACATACTAATTTAAGTTCCAGGATGTTGGTAGTTAATATTTGAGTTTCCATTCAAAGATTCAAAAAGTATTAGAAAAGAGAATTATTGAAAGATGAAGCATAAACAGAATTAATGAAATTCAATTCATTTTAACAGTATTTATTACTTTTATGTGCAAGGGACTATTAGAAGCAGTCATATGAAGAAATAAATAAGGAAAAAATCCCTCTTCTTAACATGCTTATAAGGTTCTAGGGAGAAATAGTAAATTTGTACAAGCCCTTATTTATTCTTCATTCAGTCATTTCTGACTCTTCTTGATTCCACAGATAATATATAATGTCATATCCTTCTACCCTCCACTACCTCTTGCACTCTGTTCAAATTCATATTTGTTGCTTCCATCACACTATCCATCTCATTCTCTGTCATTCCCTTCACCTTTTGCTTTTTTCTTCCTATATTTTATTTTTCCTCAATAGTATTTTATTTTTCCAAATACATATAAAGATAGTTTTCAACATTCATTTTTATTTTTGCAATAATAGCTTTTTTATTTTTCATAATACATGCAAAGATAGTTTTCAACATTAATCCTTGCAAAACCTTGTATTACAAATTTTCTCCCTTTCTCTTTCCCTCTCCCTTCCCCTAGACAGTAAATAATTTAATATAGGTTAAACATGTGCAGTTCTTCTAACATATTTCCAGATTTATCACACATACACAAGAAAAATCAAGTAAAAAGAGAAAAAATGAGAAAGGAAAAAAAAATAAACCACAACAACAAAGGTAAAAACACTGTTGTGATCAAACCAAAAGGGAAAAATCTAAGAAAGAAAAACAAAATTAAAAAAAAAATAAAAATTAAGTCACCATAGTTCTGTCTCTCGATGTAATTAACATTTTCTATCCCAATTCTCTTAGAATTGCCTTGAATCACTACATTGTTGAGAAAATCCAAATCCATCATAGTTGATCATTATATAATCTACTTTTTGCCGTGTATTACAGTCTCTTGGTTCTGCTCACTTCTCTTAGCATCAGTTTTTTGCAAATCTCTCGAGATCTTTCTGAAATCATCCTGATGATTGTTTCTTATAGAACAATAATATTCCACAACATTCATATACTATAACTTATTCAGCCATTCATCACCTGATGGATATCTGCTAAGTTTCCAGTTCCTTGTCACTACAAAAAAGGCTGCAACAAACCTTTTTGCACATGTCCTTTCCCTTTCTTTTTGATCTTTTTGGAATATCCAGATCCAGTAGTGAGACTGGTTGTCTCATTTTGTAACTCCACTAACAATGTATTAGTGTTCCAGTTTTCCCACATCCCCACCAACATTTGTCAATATTTTTTGTTCTTTTAGCCAATTAGAAGTGTGAGATGGTACTTCAAAGCTGTCTTAATTTGCATTTCTCTAATCAAAAGTGATTTTTGATTTAGATCATTTTTATATAAGTAGAAATGGTTTTACTTTCTTCATTAAAATTGTCTGTTCATATCCGTTGGCTACTTATCAATTTAGGAATGACATCTTCTTATGAATTTGAGTCACTTCTCTATATCATTTTAGAAATGATGTCTTTATCAGAAACACTGACTACATTTTTTCAGCTTTTTGCTTCCCTTCGAATCTTGGCTACATTGATTTGGGTTGTAGAAAAAACTTTTTTTTTATTTAATGTAATCAAAATTATCCATTTTGCATTTTATAATGTTTTCTAGTTTTTCTCTGGCCATAATTCCTTACTTCTTCACAGTTCTGATACGTAGACTATCCTTTGCCCTACTAATTTGCTTATAGTATCACTTAATATGTCTATATAACGAAGCCATTTTGACCTTATCTTGGTATAGGTGCTAGATGTTCATCAATGCCTAGTTTCTGCCATATTATTTTCCAATTACAAGGCAATTTTTGTCAACTAATAATTTTTATTCTAGAAGTTGGAAGATTTATCAACACCAGAATACTATAGTCATTGAATATTATACCTTATGCACATAACCTATTCTACGGATCCCACTACTTCACTTATTAGCCAATACTAAATGGTTTTTAATGATTGCCACTTTATAATGTATATTTAGATGTGGTACAGCTAGGTCACCTTTCTTTGCATTTTTTTTTCATAAATTCCCTTGATATTCTTGACTTTTTGTTCTTCCAGATTAATTTTGTTATCATTATAGCTCTATTAAGTAATTTTGGACAGTCTGATTAGCATGATATTGAATAAATTGGTTAATTTAGCTAGAATTGTCATTTTTATATTAGCTCAGCCTATCCATGAGCAATTAATGTTATTTTTTGAATTTTTTTACTTTTAACTTTATTTGTTTTATGTTGTATTCCTGGCTTCCTTTTGCTTACAATCTTTTAAACCATCAGGATCTTTTAATTTTTTTTCCTGTCTTCTCAATGTAGCCAATAAAGCTTTAATTATAGTATTTGTCCTTCCAATGATAATTCAGAGTTAAATTTTAAAATGTATTCATTGATTTATTCTACTTTCTGTACAAGAAACTCTCAAAAATCTTTCCTACTAGCACAATTTGAAAACACCTATTCTTCTGGTTCAGCTTTCCATATAAACTCATGCACACACATAAGCATATATGTTACATGTCCATGCATGTATATGTATGTACATATACACATACACAGAACTACATCTACATGCACATAAGCATTGGCTATTGAATGCACACACACATACCTACATATAGGCTCAGCTTATATATCGCATACCCATACAGAAATACATAGATTCAGAATAAATAATTCTTAAGGAAATTCTTTGTGGGGGAAAAGCATGAAAAACTGGGGGCTAGTAAGGAAAAGATACGCAATGGAAGGAGAACTTCAGCTGAGCTAATGTGGCACACGTATTTCAGAGATGTGGATGTGAGACAGGATGCATTCTGGGCATTGTGGGATAGCAAGTGTAATAGCATGAAGCTGAATTGGAATGTTATGTAGAAACAAGAACAAATAACTCAATTTGACTAAAATATAAAGTAAGTAATAGAGAGTAACATGAAACTATTCTGGAAAGAAAGGTTTGAGCTGACTGAGGAGAGCTTCTCAGGGGTCACTCAGTTGAGTGTCATAGGCTTTATTTGAACCTATGTTTTCCTACCTTTAATCTACTGATTTATTTGCTCCAGGACCTAGCTGCCTAAAATATAATAACCACACCATTTTTAAAAACCTACATATATCTTTTGGTGGCTCCTTATTTTTTTTAAAGGATACCTTAACTTCCACTATTTTGAAGACTGTTTTTTGTTTGGTTGGTTTTTCCTTCTTAGCAAGAGTTGTTTCCTGTCACAGGGGACCAGCATTAAAATCTCTTCAGAGATCCATTGATTTTTCCCCTCTAGCTCCTTAGGATGTCTTCTTTCATCTTTCTACTGTTCATGTTCTAAAAATACTTCTCTAAATTAATACATTGCATTTACAGTGACCTATGCCATACATGCAACATTGATGATGATCAACATAACTACTAGTGAACATAATAGCCCTTTACATTTTTAAATATAAAATTTAAATTTAAAAAAAAAAAGCCCATGTAAAGGAGAACTATTCTCTTGTTTTGTCAAAATTGTCATCTGTACTCTTTAAACCTGGCATCTTAGTGATATTCTCAAGAACATACAGTAAGGCAAAAAATGATATAGCTATTAGATTATAAACTCTCCAAGGAGAGGAACATTGTTTTCTTAATTAGCTTGTTATTTTACACATTTTCCCTGAGGAAAAGTCACTGGGCTTAGACTGTGTGTGCACAGCTAGGGAATCATCCTCATTAACGACCCAATTGAGGAGAAGGGAAAAGGCCAAATATAATTCTAAATTACTTGCCCAGGGTCATACATCCAATAGGTCAGTTGTAAGACTTGAACTCAAGATTTCTCTATTTCAGGGTTGGCTCCATAGCCACTAGGTCTTTCTGACTCAAGGAATTTTTTATGCATGATTATGATAGTTTGTGATAATATATGCATGTTAGATAAAAGATACATATCACCTATACTCATATATATTTAATTACACAATTATATAAAATGAAGTTGACAGTAATATGTAAAGAAGGGACTGTTTTGATTTTATTATTATAATGTGCTATACAATTTGACAATTTTGTATTTTCATTCCACATCACTCTTCAAAATCCTTCTCAAATGCTTTAGAACATGTTTTTGGTCTCAGTTGTATCTTTGATAATTAAAAATATTACATTGCCTCAATGTCATTATTCTGAACATAATAAAACATTTGTATATTATAATAGTTGTAGATATTATTGTAGATATATAGAGAGACATAGAATGTATCAAATATTGAATTGTATCTGTGCTTACCAAAAATATAGCCTAGTTTGCCTATTTTGTCAAAGCCTCTCCTTGACCTGATTATTTTTATATCTTCCTTTTTATAAATCTTTAATTAGAATATAGAAAAATGGTTAATGTTCCTAATTAACTTGATTCTAATTTATATTGTTCTAGTTGATAGTTAAGTACATGGAGTCAAAAGAAAGATTTTTTTTTCAGTTTATGAAGATCTGATAAATATTCTTAAGCAACATAAAGTTAGACTAATTCATTTAATCACAGGCAGTTGTTTAATTTTTAAATTTTCACAAAATTGTACTAATAAAATTGCATCAATAAGGAGTTTCCTCACTACAGCAATGAAATCACTAGTCCAATTCCTCCTCTTCCACATTATACTTGTTCTAAATTATTGTTTTTAAAATAGTAAAGCCAAATGAGGAAGTATGAATTATGATTTTCAGGTAATTCACATTTTAGTTTCTAAATGGGAAGCCTGAGTACTGAATTTTAAATGATTATCTTTGGTAAGTAGTGAAATTGGAGAATAGGTCTGATTTCATATCATTTACAAAAACTTTTTTAAAGCATTAAGCCATGTTATTGTCCTTGATTGAAATGTTGATGATTAAAGATATTGTAATATGTCAATTTCATCAATCTGAACACAGTAGTTTTCAAACTTTTATTTTCACTATCTTTATACTATTTAAAAAACTATTGAGGATCTGACTGAAGAATTTTTGTTTATGTGGGTTATGTTGATAGATATTTACCATATTAGGAAAAAAATTGAATTTGAAGACCTTCTGAAAGGGTTTCAGAGACCACCAGAGAATCTCTGGACTTTACTTTGAGAACCTTCTAGAGTTCTGTATATTATAACTAATAGATTCTACATACTATTGCTATATAGCTTAACTTGTTTAAAATTTTAGTTATTTAATTCTGAACTTAATAAAACAAGCATTTCTATAATATAGTAGAACAGGAAAAAAGAGATTACTGTATATGAATCTATAAATTTATTATGTATGATTGGCTATTTTAATATATACATACTAAAGTTATCATGTAACTTTATAACTTTATTTTCCTTTCCTTTTTTCTCTCCCTCCACCCTAAAGCTGACTACCCTTACAACCAATATATATGTGTGTGTGTGTGTATATACACATAACATGTGTTTATATACAGAAGTATGTGTGTGGGTAAATCATTTTATACACACTTCTGTTTATCCATTCTTTCTCAGGGTGCAGATTGAAATGCCTTTATAGTTCTTTTGTAGTGAATTTGAATATTTATAATAGTCAAAATTACTTAGATGTACAAAATTTTTCTTAAAATAAGAATGCTAGTTGTATACAGTATTCTTTTGCTTCTGCTCATTGAGCTCTTCATCATTTTATGTATGCCAATCCATGTATTTCTAAGATCATCAAGCTCATCATTTCTTATAGCACAGTAATATTCCATCATACCATCCTCACAAAGTCAATGCTACTGTTCTTAATGAAGTTATTTGTATTGTGATATAAGAAGAAAGATCCTGGTACTTATTTTCTAGGCTCATTACTAACATTAGTTCTACTTGACCCAAATAAGGATACTTATATATATATATATGTGTGTGTGTGTGTGTGTGTGTGTGTGTGTGTGTGTGGTGATGTGTATATACATATATATATGTGTGTGTGTGTGTGTGTGTGTGTGTGTGTGTGTGTATATAATTCTCCCAAAAATTATGTGAAATAATTTGACTGTTTGCATATGCAAACTTAATTTAAAAATTTGATAAATACTCTATTATATCAAATATAATTTCTGATTCCTTCAAAAGTTTGCATTCTCACTAATGCAGTGTTGAATTTTGAAACACACACACACTAACTCCCATCCTTAGAATTGGAATGTTGCTAACCAGTTAAGTTATGTTCAGATACTTTTTTTCCAATATTTTTCTACTCAGGCTTAATTCAAACTTGGGACAAATTAGTCAGTGATTTAGTAATAATTGCCACTTCTCTTGTGGCATCTCTAAATATCCTGTAATACCAAATGTGAAAAATGAAAAGTTTCAGGAAGAGCATAATTCCATCTTTCACTTCTTCTACTTATCCACAGAATTCCTGTGGAGATAAGTTAACTACATAATTCTCTAATATCTTTATAGATATTTTGTAAAAAGAATCTAGTGCAAGAATAAAGATTTGCATAGATAATTGTTCCAGGGAAATATTCATTCCTGGCCTTTAAAGTTACAAATCATTTATGAAATTAATTTTTCAGAATTTCTTTTGGGTTATGAGTTGTCTTAGCAATCACATTTTCTAGGAAATAGGAGATGATATCACGCTGGAAAGGTTGATGTGGGACAGGGAGTTTCAACCTTTCCTATTAATCCTACAATACCCAATGTGCCCCCATAATCATTGAAGCTAAAAATCTGTTTTGATAACACTGGGTTTACAGATCTAGTTCATCTATTTTTAGAAATTATTTGCTTCCTTTTGCCATAAAGCTCATTTCTTATCATGAGAAAAATTACATTATTCATTTTAAATTAATCCAAGAGAATATTTCATAAATAAGACATCATGTATGTATATACATGTATATATAAATATCTTTGTGTGCATGTACATATGTACATAGGTATATATTTAGTATGCCCATGTATAATTATATATATACATGTGTCTACAAACATATATGTATGTTGGAATCCTTACTAACTGCTAACTAATTAGAGTTGATCTAATCTTACAAGAAGATGTTTTGGGCAGAACCTGAAACAAGGTACTAAGTAGAACTAATTAATATAAGGCTTGTGTTCACACCTTTACTCATTGGAGTTCAATGAGTTCACACCTCCCTTGAAGCTCTTTAGGCCAGAGAGCACTATGGGAGAAAACCCACAATCCCTCTCTTAAGCATAAATAGAGCTTCAATGGGCCAGTCAAGGAAGTTCTTCAGAGTGAAGAAGCTACGAGTTGAGATTTCACCGGAATGACATGAAGAGTGGTGCTGGTTCTGGAGGCTGAAGAAAGCAGAGGCAGAAGCAAAGGACAAAGCAGCAAGAGCTCTTGGAACAAAGCAGAGAGATAGGCCTCTAAGCTAACCAGGCTATATTGGAGATAATAAAAGATCTGAACTTTTATCACCTGGCGGTGTTTTGAGAAGAAGAACCTCACCACATTTTGGCGCCCAACGTGGGGCGAACAGACCCCCCCCCCCCCCTCAGTGGATTCAGTGGAAAAGCTCCGATCCTGATTCAAGTGGAAAAGCCTCTGATCCTGATCCAGTGGAAAAGACTCTTCAACCCAGAAATTAGGGTGAGTGCAACAAAGAAATTTTGTTAGAATGTTAAAGTAGAATTTCAGCTAAGATGGGACAGATATTTAGAAAACAGCCTGTTTCTGTTCAAGGAAAATGTTTAGAGAGCATTGTCAAAGTTATGGAAAGCCAAGGTTTAATTATAAGTTTACAGCAAATCACTGAACTTTTACAAACTGTAAAGGACATATGTCCTTGTTTCTCTCTTGAAAAGGAATTAGATCCCCATCAATTGGAGAATGGCTGGGTAAATTGTGGTATATGAATGTTATGGAATATTATTGTTCTGTAAGAAATGACCAGCAGGATGAATACAGAGAGGACTGGCGAGACTTACATGAACTGATGCTAAGTGAAATGAGCAGAACCAGGAGATCATTATACACTTCGACAACAATATTGTATGAGGACATATTTTGATGGAAGTGGATTTCTTTGACAAAGAGACCTGAGTTTCAATTGATAAATGACGGACAAAAGCAGCTACACCCAAAGAAAGAACACTGGGAAACGAATGTAAACTATCTGCATTTTTGTTTTTCTTCCCGGATTATTTATACCTTCTGAATCCAATTCTCCCTACGCAACAAGAGAACTGTTCGGTTCTGCAAACATATATTGTATCTAGGATATACTGCAACATATCCAACATATAAAGGACTGCTTGCCATCTAGGGGAGGGGGTGGAGGGAGGGAGGGGGAAAAAAATCGGAACAGAAACGAGTGTCAATATAATGTAATTATTAAATAAAAAATTAAAAAAAAAAAAAAGAAAAGGAATTAGATCTAAATGAATGGAAATTGGTTGGAGAGGATCTTTGTCAATTCTATAATAAAAAGGGCCTAACTCAATAATTAATACATATAATGTAATACAATTGGCTATAAGAAGTTATTTAAGTGATAGAATGATGAAAAGGAAAGTACAAGAGGAAGAAGTGCCAACTTTACTAGGTGAAAAGGAGGACGAATCAGATGAGAATGGATCAGAGGCTTTTCCACTTGAATCAGGATTGGAGCTTTTCCACTGAAATCCACTGAGGGGGTCTGTTAGCCCCACATTTAGGGCACCAAAATGTTGTGATCTAGTTCGGATGGATCTGAATCGGTCCCTGTTCGGGCGCCAAAATGTGGTGAGCTTTTTCTTCTCAAAACGCAGCCAGGTGATAAAAGTTCAGATCTTTTATTATCTCCAATATAGCCCGGTTAGCTTAGAGGCCTATCTCTCTGCTTGTTCCAAGAGCTCTCTCCGAATGTTGCCAAATCCAAAGGTCTGGTCCTTCAGCCTCTGCCTCTGCTTTCTTCAGCCTCCAGAGCCAGCACCACTCTTCATGTCATTCCGGTGAAATCTCGACTCGTAGCTTCTTCACTCTGAAGAACTTCCTCGACTGGCCCATTGAAGCTCTATTTATGCTCAAGAGGGGGATTGTGGGTTTTCTCCCATAGTGCTCTCTGGCCTAAAGAGCTTCAAGGGAGGTGTGAACTCATTGAACTCCAATGAGTAAAGGTGTGAACACAAGCCTTGTATTAATTAGTTCTACTTAGTACCTTGTTTCAGGTTCTGCCCAAAACATCTTCTTGTAAGATTAGATCAACTCTAATTAGTTAGCAGTTAGTAAGGATTCCAACATATGTATATGTATGTATATCTGTGTTAACCTTCATTCATATCTGCACATGTTATATAATATGTCTGTGATTGTATATGATTTGCATATATATGCACATATATACATATATTATCCATAGGTAGATAGATATCTCATATAAGTGAAGTAGCTTTCCATCCAGTAAGACCTGGTTTCAAGTCCTTCCTCTTATATATACTCATTGTGTGTATATATACTAATCATATATATACTAATCACAATGAGTTAAATCACTTAATTTAGAGTACTCAGGGTTCAAGGTCAATGGTGTCAAACTCAAAGAGAAAAGAATCCCTGAAGGTTATATATTGACTGGTAAAATCAGAAATCAAAGTGATCTATTTTTGTTATATTTCTATTTGTTTTGTAAAACATTTCCCAATTGCATTTTAATCTGTTTGCAGCTTTGTTTGGGAGTTGTACTGACCATATACACTTGACACTTCTGTTCTAGTCATCTCTCTAAGATTATGAACTATAGAGAAGGTGCCAGATTTCATTGATTGAGGAAATGATCTTTCCTGAAAATTCTCCATAGAAATGAAATAACAGTTAGAGTCCCTATCCCTAGTCAACCAGGTAAGTATAATTACAATTCTTAAAGTGAAATTGTTTTCTTTCATAGTTATGAAATGGAACATCTGCATTGCAGCTGAGTTAAAACTGTGAGTGGGATGAGAGAGGGAGAAAAGCAGAGGGAAAAAAACTTAGACACACAGAGAGCAACAAAGATACATAAAGAGATAGAAGGGCTAAGAGGGAAAGGATTAAAAATTACAATTTATTTTTTCATATTAGCTAATTTGCTAAGCATATAAAGCTGGAAGGACTAGTTAATAACCTTAAATGAAAGAATCATGATTCAAACATATCAAAGGACTCGAATGATGGGCCTAGTATAAAGATGATTTTTTTTTTTGGGGGGGGGAGTAATTGTAAAATACTACATCCAGCTGCCCATCACTACTTCCTAGAGACTTAGTTCTGGAAGAGGAAGTAAGGTGATGTTGCAGTTGGAAAAATTCCATCCATTCTGTGTTATACTGCATCATATCTGCAGGTAGAGTAAATGTACTCCCACTGTACACTACCATCACACTCAAAATGAAAATGTTTTCATTTCTGGATGCTACATTTTAGGAACTACATTAATAAACTGGAGAACTCCAGTGAGATGAGGTGATTCAAAACGAAGTCATAGCAAAATTAGTTGAAGGAATTGAAGATTTTTAGTTTAGAGAACACCTTAGCAGGAAATAATACAGCAACAGTCTTGAAATATTTGAAGGATCATTAGAGGTAAAAAAAAAATAGGCTTGGGTAGACTCCTAGAGTTTTTAATATTTTTGTGTCATATATTCCTTTAATTATTCTGTGTGACCCATACACACTTTATCAGAATACTGTTTTTAAATAACTGAAGGAAATATAATGTTTAATTTTTAAAAGTTAATGAACATAAATATGTAATTTTTCCCATCCAAATTCAGAGACCTCCTGAAAACACATAGCTACAGTTTCTTAAAGTGTTCATGGACCTTAGCTTAAGGTCTCAGCTTAAAAATCTCTGTCTTAAATGGATAGATGGATTAATTCTAAAATGTTTCAGTTTGTCATAAAGAAATAAAATACTTTCTAATTTTTTTAGCAGTTCAAAAAATGGAACTGGGTGGACATATAGTGTGGTCATTTGCCTATGATTAGAGATTTTCAAAGATAAGTTTGATGGCCTCTTATTGGGAATATTATAGCCACAATGAAAACAACAACAATAATAATAAACATTTATGGTGTTTTAGGTAAAAGACATGATTTAGGTAGCTTACTAATTAGATGTCCTTTGAGATCCTTTACAACTGTAAAACTTCAAGAATCAAGCCTGAAGAATACAAACGATTCAGAAGGTATCAGAGTTTTAATTCAGATTTCATGTGCAGCTGCATATTTATTGAAACACACCTGCAAAAGACTGAAAGGAAAGTGAGTTACAGAGAGAAAAGACAGTAATTGCAGGAGAGAGCAAACCAAAATTATGAAGACTAGGCAAGGAATTGATTACACAAATATGTGTGATACTATAAGTATTTAGCTTTTTTGTCAAGATCTCCACATACACATATTAGAAACAATAATAAAATCTTGTTTTGGGGGGGATATGACAAAGATTGTTCAAGATGATTACTTAAATTTACTATCTTTTTTACTCCATTCTCATCTATTTATTTTGACCTTAAGAACTACAGAACATATATATTCCACTTCTATTTTCTACAGAACAAATTGTATAGTAATATATTTGGATTCCACTCATTGATTTCATAGCAATTAGAAAATATCAGATTAAGAAAAGAAATGTTTTTTATAACAAAAAGAAAACTTGCCTAGGGACCAATTACTCAGGGTTAGATAACTAAGTGTGTCAATGATAAATTGTGTGGTCTAGGGGGAAAAAAATCAAAAACACAAATTATTGTGGGTCTTTTATAGTCATTTTTTCCCTGCTCTTCTTCCTACTTCTCCTTCTTATTGCCACCATTGTTGTAGTACTACACCTTTGATTTCTTCTATGTAAAGGAACTTCTATTGAGAATTTTTTTCTCTAACTTAGCCAGTATTGACTATACAGCTAATTCTTAGATAATCATCTCACACAGTCTGAGATGTTACATGACTTGCTAACATGACTGACTTTCTCTTGCTCTTTTCTACAGGATAAGGTTAAATTAACATGAGGGTTAGCCTATTTCCAATTTTGTAAGTCTTTTAATCTTGGGAAGTTTATGTGCCATGGTCCCTTTGACAATAGTGAATGAAGCTAATGGTCATTTTTTCAGAATAATATTTTTTAGAATTACAAAAAAATCATCCTTTTGTTTCATATGTTTATATAATATATTTATTAAAAACATATCTATTCCATTTGCAAACCATAGGTTAAAGACCCTAAAAGATGATTGATACAATGGTTTTTAGATCTGACTATATACAATCTAAATAGGATGTTCTTAACTTTCATGGAATTACTTTATAAACTGATTCATGTACAATAAACTGCAAGCAGCTAGAATTACAATTATCATGTTTAATAGAAAAATGATTTGTAAAATATAATGATAAAGAAATTAAAAACAACAAGAAAAAATTTTCAACTACCTCTTGAGAATATCCTCAGATGAAAAGCAGGCATTTTTCCATATCTTTTATATATCATATATGCTTCAACTCATCTCAAACAAAAGATAGAGAGAAAACACAATTAGAAATCACAATTTAGACTAGGAAACATTTTGGCAGAAAAATTAAGTGCCACAAAGTTTAAATATGAAAGTCATTGGAAAGTATTTTTTTTCATTTACCTGGAAATATACTTAAAATGATTGGCTAAATACTCATAAATATAAGAATATATGTTCTTCCTAGTCATCTGCATCTTTGAAGGATAGGAGTTATTTTTTTCCCCTTATTCTTGTCAAGGTGAAATAAAATTGAGATGTAACTTTTAAATACCATTTCCATTTTTCATCCCAGTTAGAATGGTAGATTTGCTCATTTCTGGCAAGGCCTATCTTTGAGAAACTTTTAAATCTTTTTGCACAATTATTGTATTGAATATCTAAATGAGTCCTAGCCAGCAGAAATTTCTGTTATCCTAGAAAGTGTTCAAAAATCATTTTGACTTTGAAGGAACTTTTTCTTTTAGAATGGCATTTCTTCAATGACTTCCTATGAACATCTCAGGAAAGCCAAGGAACAATTAGATCTTCATGGACTGTGAACTTAGTTTCCCTACGTTCTCTATAAATGTGCACAATTTTTCAATAATCAGTGTGATATATCTGCCTTTTATTCAAAGATTGGTAAAGACTGATTTATTTAAGACTGTAATATAAGATATCACAAGCCCATTTTTTTCTTCTTTATCTGTGACTTTTGGCAGTCTAACCTTAAAAGACTTTCTTGGCTTTGTTACTCAATTGGTCCATCTGTCCAGTTCTTTGTGGTCACATGGACCGTAATACACCAAACCCTTTAATCCTTCACTGTTCCAAAATGTTTCTTGGCTCATAGTCCCTGCTTCCATGACACTATTTCAACATTCCATCTTCTGCTATATCCTTTTCCTTTTTGCCTCCAATCTTCCCAACATCAGGCTATTTCCCAGTGATTTCTGTCTTCTCATTATTTGGTCAACATTGTTAAGTTTCAGCATTTATCCTTTTGATGAATAGCCATATTGGAGACTATTGCTCTTTTTAGGATTAATTGAAAATCTTTTGAGTTTGATTTTCAAACTCTTTGCCCTAAAAATATGCACTTTGCAGGTCCTCAATTAGGCTCTGTGGAAACAATGATCAACATGAAACAATCCTTGCCACAAAAATGTTTACAATCTAGGTCATGACCCCCTCATTATAATCCAAAGCCAGAGTATGTTTTATGTAGTTTTAGGGAAGGTTCTTCATTTTTTTTTTTCCCCTAACTTGCTGTCTTTTGTAAAGTTGTATGGCAGGTCATGACAACTTAGGCAAAGTATTAATTTCGTGACTTTGAAAATAGTAATTGACTAAAGTTAGAGTTTAAAGAACAGAATTATTCATGTAGCAGTAATTATATTGAGAAATTTTCAATAAATTTGAATTCGTTTTTAATTATGTAAGGAGGAAATTCAAATCTTTGTATATATTTAGCCATATATTTTATTTCAGATCTTTAATTAAAGGGGTTTTTGTATTTTCTAAATACATAATTAAATGTGAAAGGAAAATAACACTTTTCAATCCTCTAATAATCACCTATTTTATAAATATCAAGTCAGTAGCATATTAATGAATATTGGCTTTGAAATCAAATATCAAAGCTAATAGCCCAGTTTTTAATACATGCTTCAGTACCTTACCAAGAACTCTAATTTGTCTTTATTTTCAAAGAGATATTAATGTTTAATAAAATGCAAAAAATTGATTATAAATAAATAAAAATATTCATTGATAAATATTTGGGTGAATAATTCAAAGCTAGAGGAAACGTATGCTTACGATATAAATCAAATTTAAATATTTTAGATAACTTAATTCTTTACTAATTCATTATTGTGCTTTGTTGTGGCATGTTGTTACTAGTATTTAATGAAAATAAATGTCTTTTAAACAGTAATATTTTTCTGTATTTTCTTTCCTTTGTATATATGAGAGAAACTAGGAAAGTTTTATTTTCCTCAGATCTTGAGAACATTGTTTCTCCGGCGACTAAAAGCACGATCCTTCTGAAGTAAGCACCATCTGCTTGCCCAGAGTGCATAAGATCAAGAATGTTTTATTTCCTTGTTTAAAACCTTTTATGCAATTGCATGTATTTTGCTAAATGTTCCTTCTGCTTTTTAGTGAGATTCAGATTTCTTCACAGATTTCTCTGGACTAACACAAATGTTTAAAATAATAAACACACACTCATGTACACTGTCACACAAATATAAACCCAAAAAGATTCTTGAGAATTCATCAAATAATATACAACTAGGATATTATTACAAATATATATATACATAAGTCATAAAAACATAAAAATAATGTTCTTAATAGCTGTAGCCATAATAAAGACTGGTGATCTTTAAATAACATGGAATGAAAACCTTTCAAAATATTGAGAGATATGGTAGAAAAATGAGAAGATTCTTTGTAGGAACAAAATAGAGATGAATATTATCTTTTCAGCTTCTAGAAAATTGACCCAAGATACTTTCAGTGATTTTAGAGAAAGTGAGGTTACCTCCAAAATAACATTATTCAGTGAGAAAAAGCAGTTCTTTTATCTATCTATGCATTAATCAGCAAAAAAAAAAATTGATCATAAAGGAATAATAATGATTTGTCCTTGGATTATTACCATCTGAGGCCCATAAATTATGAGAAAAAGTTGTAAAAAATACCACCCACCCAACACCATTCAGCAACCTATTTACATAGCATATTAAAGTTTGCAAAGTATATTACATAAGAAGAACTTTATTTTTTGAAAGCATTCCCTACTTCTTTTTCTGTGGTCATAGAAATTTTGCTTATTGACATAATTAAATTAGATTTGAATTGTCATTTTTAATTGGAAAGTCTTCACCAAAGTAATATGAATTTTTTTTTTAAAACCTCTTGTTGTTCAACCAGACATATACCCTCTCCTTTAGGAGTAAAGGACTTGTTTTTACAATAAAATAATGGTTCCAGCTTGTGCTTCTAAAAAATCCCTGTCAAATCCGGATAACTACTAATAGGCCAGGACAGCAAGGACCTTTACATTTTTCCTTAGTTTAGACTAAAATGAAGGGAAACAGTTTAAATTTTATCAGCTTGAAAAAACATCCTTCCTTTCCTACAGAACATACAAAAGTCAGTCTCTTTTCTATCAAAAAATAATGATTTGTAGTGAATAATAAATATTCAAAGGAATCTTCATCAATGTTTTATTATTTACTAATTTATTATTTTCAATAAACTCCTCTCTAATAAAGCATCTCTATGGACCCCAGTTAAATAATAATAATCTATGCTCTTGCAAATTATATAATAATGGAAGCATTTACTTGTTCAATTATTTACAATCTTCTCATTTTTATGTCTTTATGCCTGTGTATATGTATGTATATGTGTGTATAGATAGATACTATAGAGAACTATAGATACAGTGGAACATCCAATTAGTTTTATATTTATTGTTTTTGCCTGGATATCAAATATAAATCATTAAGTCAAGGATAGATCATACAGAATACATATCCGTAGAAATATATACACATGTATATATGTGTGATATAGGAATTCTATACAACAGCGCAGACTAGACTATCTTTTATTTAGTTGAATCTTAGAGTTTACTCTGATTAGATAAGTAAATTGCTCAGGGTAAGTCTTTTCATATTAAAATATTTTGCCTGTTCTTAGCAAATAAAAAAATTAGTGATTTCCTCTTATTCGAACTTTGCTAATAAAATTGTACTCCACCATAAAGTAGATAAGAACTAGACACTAATCTTTTTGAATCTAGGTCTAATTCCCTGTCCACTAAACCATGATGCATCTCTAGATTTTTCTTACTACATAAAAATATATTGATCTTATTTTTATTCAGTATCCAAGTACATCAACACCATATCATTTTAATACTGTGTATTACTACCACCAATATAAACAAAAATTTCAATCCCTATTGGATATAAAATTATACATATTCCATTAGGTATTTTATATTATTCCAATATAAACCAGTTTTAATATCTTCTTTTCTATTAATGAATGGTAATATGATAAATTATTCACATTACTCCTAATTATACTAATTTTGTTGCAATAAGAGTACACATCTTCCATGCTTGAATGGTATGATTGATTGTAACCTAAAACATGTTAAAATAGATCATTATTTGTATAACTGATAACATCTGTCTTGCTGTCTAATACAGCAGCTTTGTCATAAAAGAATTTTGATATCTTATTATAAACACACTAACAAAAATAGCCTCATTATTTTCTTGTTTGTGCTCCCCAAAGAAAAGAATGTTAGCTTTTACTCTTTTCTCTGTTTCTTGGCATGTTCATTCTAAATGTACTCTTATAAAAATTGTAACATTGTAAATTTATTTAACTTGAAAAAAAAAATGAGGTGACTTTTGTCATTCAGATAGAAATTCCATACTGCTTAAAAATACATGAAATTGGGCATTATAACATACATCAAATACAATAAATATCATTTTAGAAAACTCTGCTTATTTAAAGTATTTGAATTTTTGATTAAAGTTGGTTCACTGATGCTTTTCTTATTTTTACCAATTTTTACTAATATATAAATTATGTCCATCTCTATATAATGCTTTCAAAGTAAAACTGAATTGGAAGTTTTGGTCACCAGTAAAACACAGACAAAACCACTATGGTCAAGAAGAGGTAACAAGGGACAGATAGTGGGAAATAAAGTTTTATTTTTCATCCTAGGGATTGCTTCAATCATTAATGTTATCTGTATGAATTGTAATAACTAGATATGATAGTAGCCCAATTCTTCACTGATAAGGAGAAAACATCAAGCAGAGCAAAACAAAACAAAACAAAACAAAAACAAAAACAAACAAACAAACAAACAAACAAAAAAATGATTATGGAAGGTGGGCTGTGCCTGAACATCTTGGGAAGGATTTTGAGTTTCTGAACTTAGTTTAATATTCTAGATTATTCTAAATTTTCCAGAGATAGCTATTATTTCCAAACATTGGGGAATAATACACTTTTGATATTTTTCAAATAAGATTTCTCATAACAAGTATGAAAAGTGTTCTAGACCTCCAAGGTGACTTAAATGAACCCCAGAATAATGCAAGGGACTTATGTCTACATTCTTTTCTGTAGATTATTTCTTTTTCACCAGATATGAAAAGTGTAGTTGAATTTCTGGGATTGTAAAACTTTCTAGAATTATGTAATAGGGCTTAGAAGATAGGCTGTGGGCTGAACATTTTTCAGTGAAATAAATGTGTAGACATGACAGAACAGAGATCCATATCAGTGTCATAAATCAACGTCACAAATATATGTTTCTTAAAAGGTGAGATCCTTTAAGTCAAAATATAATCTTCAAACAAAGCTAAAAGTAGTAGAGGAAAAAAAGAAAAGAAAACCAATTCATTTGTAAGATTTGTAAGCATTTCTATATCTATTCTTTTGGATATCTGCAAATGTCCTATGCTATGTTCATTTACTTTTGTTATATGTCTATACCTATAATTTCATTTCGTTCCTAGATCATCTAGTGATCACTGAAAAATTAAGTGAATTGTCCATGAGTACAAAAAAAGGAAGTGTTGGAGGCTTAATATTAACTCTTGTCTTCCTGTCTTCAAAAATTGAGTCATTTCAGTTTTGATAGACTCCATGTGACCCATTTTGGGATTTTCTTGGCAAAGACAGTGAAATAGTTTGTAGTTTTCTTCTCCAGTTCATTTTACAGATAAAGAAATCAAGGTAAATAGGTAAAGTGACTATTCCAGGATTACATAGCTAGTAATTGAGGCCAAATTTGAACTCAGGAAAATGTCTTCACAACTCCAGATCCTGCAATCTATATTCACTTAGAACTCTTGAAAACAATCACTCTGAGGCTACTCAAAAGAAAGACTTCTATAATAATGATTAGTTAATGCAAGGAATGGACAGAATATATCAGATAGGTAAATACCACAAATTCTGTTTGTTGCCTAATTGTTCATCTTTTAATTAAATTATCATTGTATTTTCATGTTTACATTTAGGCTTCCTAGCATTTCTGAAAACAAGCATTTCTTGTCCCATTAGCTAGCCACAAAATCACATGTTGTTTTTTATGGTAAATAATATTCATAACTATATGTTCTGGAAAGTCAGAAAAGCACATCTCTTTAAGTAAATAGAGACTTTTTACTTAGTCACATAAGCATAAAATCTGTTTTGATGACTGAAAATATTTGATGTTCACTTATATATTCAAATTTGCCCCACTGATTTTTATTAAATCTTCCAACATTTATTAGCAAACGAATTCAAATCTATTAGTGTATCAGTATTATTTTTAAGTGAATGGAGAAAAAACAGATCTGAGCAATTCTTTAATTTGTAAAGTGAATAATCCTTGGTCTCACTAAAAGCTTCCAATATAAAGATATATTGCTTCACTAGAAAGTTATTATGTCAGTTCCATACTTCCATACTTGTATTTTGTACAAAAGAAATAGACATAAATAAATATGAATTTTATTGGAAATAATTTACTAGGTTATAGGCAATCTGATAAACTTAAATCATGTGCTTATTCTCACATATACACATATGAACACAGATCATTACTTTTTAGGTACTTGGTTTTTAAAGAAGCTGAGGGGTAGCCAGAAGATACAGTGGATTATCGTACATGCAAATCCATTCCAGTTCTCATTCGCACAGAACTATCTCATATGAGAATAATAAAAGGAAAAAAAAAACTATACAGGATAGCAAAACTAACATCTCAATAATCTGACATTATGAAGTGTTCTTACCTGTGGTTTCCCACCTTTTAAATGAAATGAGGAAGGTGAAATCTCTTCTCAAATATTATCAGTTGTGCTTAATCATCATAATCTCACATCTTTCACTTTCAGTTTTGTTTTTGTAAGTGTAATTTCTTTCACATAGTTGCACTGCTTTTTAGCTTTAGCAGCAACAGTTCCAGGCAAGGCTTCAGGGTTAGAGAGGTGATTTCTCTACTATTTGTACAAGCCTCTTTTTAGAAAGAGCTTGACCTTCAATTTGGAAAAAGGAGAAAAATATTGTTAACCTAAAAGATTCCTTCTTCATGGTTCCTTCAAGGAACCATTTTTGACTGTACATAAAATGATTATCAAAAAGTCAAGTAAAGTAACCTATTTAACATGTATAGGACTGCTTGCCATCTGGGGGAGAGGGTGGAAGGAGGGAGGGGAAAAATAGGAACAGAAATGAGTGCAAGGGATAATGTTGTAAAAAATTACCTTGGCATAGGTTCTGTCAATAAAAAGTTATTTAAAAATAAATAAATATTTTTTAAAGTCAAGTAAAAACTCTGAATATCAATTATAAAGAGTTCTGTACTAATTTGTGTCATGATCAGACTTTTTTTGACAGTCAACATAAGTGAAGTGAGGTATCTTAAAGGGCTGAATATAAGATTGCCTTAAAGTTGTATTTTTTTTCTGATGTACCTGGAGGTAATAGGGAGCCATTGAAGTTTTGGAAAACAGGAGTGACCTTGTTAGACCTAAACTTTAGGGAGATTGCTTAGGTAGCTGAGTCAAAAGGTTTTATCAGGCAGAAATTTGAGGCAAGGAGACCAAACTACAAACTGTTCAAAGCCAGGTTTGAAGTGATGCAATCTTTAAGCTAGATTGTGGCAATATCAGAAAGAGAAAAATGAAAATGAAAAATATGAAATAGGAATTTTAGTCAAAATTGCAGGATGAGTGGTTTATTACTATGGTTAAATGAAATACAGGAATAAGCAGCAGATTCAGTGTTTTCTTTAAACATCAACACTCAAATGAGAGTCTGAGAATTGTACACTGTGAAGCACAGTTGTGTGGTCAACAACTTGATAATATCTCCAGAGTGTGTATCTACATTTCTCAACTCTCATTTCTAGTCAGATGTCTGATTTTACTTAATATGGATTTGTGGTTCTAATTAAACACATTAATATTTTTTCAATGAGGAAGTATTATTTGCTATCAAGCTTAGGTTCAAAATTTAGTTTCTGTAATTTACTAACTGGAAAAAAATGAAGGGAAGTGTAATATTTGATTTTAATTTTATGATTTTTTATGTTACTTTGGTTTTAAAAGCGTCACTTTATCTTATCTTTTTCTTCAAAAATTTGAGGTGAAACAATAAAAGTTTTGACCCTAGTTAGGAATGAAAAAGCAATAAATTCTTTGAATACCTGTATGTTTCTCAAAGTTATTGTATTTTAAAACATAGGATAGTTTACCTCTCAGACATATAGAGGAGGAAGGAATTTATGACCAAAGAAGAACTAGAGATCATTATTGATCACAAAATAGAAAATTTTGATTATATCAGATTGAAAAGTTTTTGTGCAAACAAAACTAATGCAGACAAGATTAGAAGGGAAGCAATAAACTGGGAAAATATTTTTACAGTCAAAGGTTCTGATAAAGGCCTCATTTCCAAAATATCTAGAGAATTGACTCTAATTTATAAGAAATCAAGTCATTCTTCAACTTATAAATGGTCAAAGGATATTAACAATTTTCAGATGAAGAAATTGAAACTATTTCTAGTCATATGAAAAGGTGATCTATTCTAAATAACTATTGATCAGAGAAATGCAAATTAAGACAACTCTGAGATATTACTACACACCTCTCAGATTAGCTAGGATGACAGGAAAAGATAATGGTGAATGTTGGAGGGGATGTGGGAAAACTGGGACACTGATAGATTGTTGGTGGAATTGTGAACACATCCAGCCATTTTGGAGAGTGATTTGGAACTATGCTCAAAAAGTTATCAAACTGAGCATATCCCTTTGATCCAGCAGTGTTACTACTGGGCTTATATTCCAAAGAGATCTTAAAGAAGGGAAAAGGATATGTATGTGCAAAAAATATTTGTGGCAGCCCTCTTTGTAGTGGCCAGAAACTGGAAACTGAGTGGATGCCCATCAATTGGAGAATGGCTGAATAAACTGTGGTATATGAATGTTATGGAATATTATTGTTCTATAAGAAATGACCAGCAGGATATCTTTCCCCCTTCTTCTGACTAATGATCATCTTTATTGTGCAAATTTCATTGTTTCCCCCTCCTTCAATACCAATTGAAATAGTTTTCAGGTATTAGATTAGCAGCCGTGAATCAGAGATGAGCATTCTATAAAGCAGATATATTTTAATACTTTAGGATAGATGTAAATATTGGATGGGGAATTTTGGAAATCAGTACTACTGAGTACCACTATGTAGATAATAAAAAGTCCAAGGTTAAAGTGGAAAAGTTTGGTTGGGACAATAATTCTGGGACGCTGAAATTAATTGAGGAAGAAAGGAGAATGGAGGGGGTAGGGAGAAATTACCTAGGCTGTGACTAAGAAAGGAATTATTCTTGCCAATTGGTGTTAATATTTTCATTTCTTCTGGCTAAAATTCTTTCTGTATGCTTGAAATTTCACCACTCAGAGGCAAAGCCCCAGTTGTTCAATCTTACTTATTTATTTCTGCAGCTTCTCACATATCAGCTTCCTTCAACTTCTGTAAACTAGGATTGAGACAAAGACTTCAAAGATAGATAGATATATAAAGGCTTCTTATATCATGGAAGTTTGCTCCAGCAGCATTTTCTAATATATTAGATTCAAATTCATCTATTATATTTAAAATAACGTAACAGCTGATATCTTTCCCAGGTTCAACATCTATAAAATCTTGTGTTAACTTCAAGAAAGATAAACTTCATAATAAGCAAGTAGGGCTTTTTTCTGTCAACAGCAGGTTGACAATGTGAATGATATCCTAAATGGAAATATTAATGATTATTACTGAGTTATTTAAAGATCTATAATCATTTCTAAACTTATTACAAGGAAAATCACCCATACAGATTTTTTCCACAAAGTATTAAATTGTTAATTGCATGTTTTTCAACCCAATACTATTCAAACTATTTGGAAAAATAGTAAAAGACTCCTTCTACATTCTTTTTATGACACAGATATTGTGCTGATACCTAAACCTGTCCAAATAGGATTTATGCCATTCAGTTATTAAAGATAAGGTTGACAAAGTCATAATGGGTTTGCTCTCAAAGAGCTTATTTTCTAATTGTCATAAAATGCTTTTTTGATCTTCTTTGCTTGTTTTGTAAGATTAATGCTCTAGATATAGACATATTAATAACTTTATAAAATATTGAGGAAGCCTGATAAACTCGGGTTCTGTCCATCTCAGATAAACAAGAGGTACCCATCTTTAATTTATGAAAAATAAACTGTGCCATCTAATGGTCTGTACACATCTAAAACACCGTTATTTTCAAATCTGTTTAGAGTTTATTTCCATTTTCTTCTTTCTTTGATACTCTGCTCTATGTTTTCTAATTCCCTCTTCCATTTCCTAATCAAACAAGCACTAATTAGCAACTTGTATAAGATGCTATGTTAGTCACTTGGAATATAACAACATAAAAAGTATATGAGCCTTTATACTCAGAGTGCTTGGATTTTATTGAAAGGAACACAAACATGTGCATGGGTACCTGATTGGGCATTATATGACCAAAGGCAAAGTCTAGCTAAAGTAATCTAGGAAACTTGGAGTAAGAAAACACTTTCAGCTGGAGAAAAATGGTAATGCCACACATTGGTAAATAACTAAACAAACACTGGTATATAGATATAATGGGATATTACTGCACCATAATAAATGATACACAGTAATATTTCAGAAAGAATTCTATAAATTCATGCAGAATAAAAGGTGCAGAAAAAAGATAAAAAATTTATAAGATGGACAAAACACTCTAAAGGAAAACAGTTCAGAAAGTCTTCAAGGCTTTGATTATCACAGTGATAAACTATGACTTCACAAGATTGATGATGAAGCAAATTTCCCACTTTTTGGCAGAGAAAGGTGAAGAATGAGACAGAAAATTTTAGATGCAACTAATATGATTATTTGTTTTACCTGACTATGTTTACCTTCAACAAAGCAGGAATTTAACTGTGAGTAGAAGGGATGGTGGAGTTAAGTTAGTGGGAAGTTGTAGAATTTTTTTTTAAAGCAAAGTATTAATAAACTCTGTAAAAGTACACTAAAGAAACCAAAAGTAATATAGAAGGTGACACAAATAGTGCTAAATTTAATATATACTTTAAAAGCTATAAGTAATATAAGCTCACAATTTCAGATATTACATTTTATTTTAATATTAATATGCTATAATATTTGTAGTTTATTGATAATTATTAAGGTTTAATAGAAAAAATCCTAGGAACAGCTAGTACTCCATGTTGGCAGATTTTTCTTAGAGAGTTGATTAATTTTTTTTTTCCATTTCTTTTTTTTTTCTAAAACAGGATTATTTAAGAAATGTATTTCCTTTATAGTTAATCGGGGCAATCTATATTTTTGTAAGCACTAGATTATCAGATTTATTGACATATTGTTGGGCAAAGTAACTCCTAATTATTGCTTTAATTTCCTCTTCATTTGGTGGAAACTTCTCCCTTTTCATTTTTGATACTAACAAATTTATTTTTCCTTTCCTTTTTCTAATCAAATTAACTAAAGTTTTATCTATTTTGTTTTTTTCCATAAAAACCAACTCTAAGTTTTGTGTAATGCGATAGTTTTCTTACTTTAAATGTTACTAATCTCCCTTTTATTTTCAAAATTTCAAATTAGATATTTAGTTGGATTTTTTGAATTTGTTCTTTTTTTGTAATTTTTTAATTTCATGCCCAATTCATTGAGCTTCTCTTTTTCTATTTTATGTAAATAAGCATCTAGAGAAATTAACCTTCTCCAAAGAACTGCTTTGGCTGCATCCCATAAATTTTGGTATGTTTTCTTATTGTTGTCATTGTCTTGGATGAAATTATTGATTATATCTATGATTTGTTGTTTCACCCACTCATTCTTTAGGATTAGTTACTTAGCTTCTAATTAGTTTTTGGTTCATTTTCCCCTGGCCTTTTATTACATGTAATTTTTGTTGCAATATAATCTGAAAAAAATCATTTACTATTTATTCTTTTATACATTTGATTTTGAGGTTCTTAATGCCTTAATACATGATCAATTTTTGTATCTGGCAAGAAAAAATTCAATTTTCTCCAAAGGTCTATTATACTTTTCTAGAATCCTATTTACCTCTACTTCTTTGTTATTTATTTTATGGTATTATTTATCTAGTTCTGAGAATGCAAGGTAGAGATCCTCCACTAGTGTAATTTTTCTTGCAGCTCTCTCAACTTCTCCCCTAGAAATCTGGATGCTATACTACTTGGTACATAAATGCTTAATATTGATATTACTTCATTATCTATGTTTCCCTTTAGCAAGATACAGTTTCCTTCCTTACCTCTTTTAATTAGATCTATTTTGACTTTTGCTTTTCTGAGATCAGGATTGCTACCCCTGCTTTTTGGGTTTTTTTTTTTTAACTTCAATTGAAACACAATAGATTCTATTCCAGTCTTTTTACTTTTGTTCTGAATGAATCACTCTCTTTTAAATGTTTCTTGTAAATAACATATTGTAGAATTCCGGCTTTTAATCCAGTCTGTTATCTGCTTCCATTTTATGGGAGAATTCATCCCATTCACATTCACAGTTAAAATTACTATTTTCCATCATTTTGTTTTCCATTTTCTCTTTCCTTTACCCCTTTTCCTCCTCCCCTGTATTTTGCTTCTGACTACCATCTCCCTCAAACACCCCTCCCCTTTTACAGAACATCCTTCTTTCTTATACCTTTCTTCTTCTACTTCTCTTATCCCACTGTTAGCCTCTTCTTTCCTTCTCTCCTTTCTACTCCTACTCTCTACCCTCTAAAGGATGAGACAGGTTTCTCTCTCAAGCTAAATATATCTGATATTCTTTCTTTGAGCCAAATCTGATGAGAATAAAATTCACACAATGCTCATCCCTCTCCTTTCTTTCCCTCAATTGTAATAGGTCTTTTGGGGCTCTTCATGAGGTGTAATTTATCCTCTTTTAATTCCATTTTCCTCTCCTTCCAATAGAATCCCCTTTCCTCTTCTAGTTTTTTTTTTAATATCATCACAACAAAATCAAATTATACCTGCACACGATAAGAGACGGATCTTAAGAGTTAAACATATCATCTTCTCATATAGAGATATTAACTTTTTTTAATTTTTAAAGACAAGTTATTTTTTTCTTTAATTTTTACTTTTTAATGCTACTTTTAAGTTCTATATTTGAAGATAAAATTTTCTATTCAGCTCTGGTCTTTTCATCAGAAATGGATGAAACTCATCTGTTTCATTGAATGTTGATCTTTTTTTCCCTGAAAGATGATGCTCAGTTTTTTGGGTAGTTGATTCTTAGCTGCAATCCAAGTTCCTTTTTAGATCAAAATATCAGATTCCATGCCCTTTGATCTTTTCAAGTAGAAGTTGCTAGGTCCTAGGTAATCCTGATTATGGCTCTTTGATATCTGAATTGTTTCCTTCTGGCTGCTTGCAATATTTTCTCTTTGATTTGATAATTCTGAAATTTAGCTACAATGTTCCTTGGGTTTCATTTTGGAGTCTCTTTCAGGAAGTAATTGGTGAACTTTTTCCAATGGCTATTTTACCCATTGATTCTAGGACTTGATGATTTCCTGAAATATGATATTTAAGCTCTTTTTTTATGATGGTTTTCAGGAAGACCAATAATTCTTATATTGTCTCTCTTAGATATATTTTCAAAATCAGTTGTTTTTCCATTGAAGTATTTTACATTTTCTTCTATTTTCTTTTATTTTTTTATTGATTCTTATAGTTTCATTGAGTCATTCACTTCTATTTGTTCAATTCTATTTTTTTGTGAATTATTTTCTTCACTTAGCTTTTTTTTACCTCCTTTTGCATTTGGCCAATTGAACTTTTAAATGAGTTGTTTTGTTCAAAGGATTATTTTTTCCCATTTCACAAATTCTGTTTTTCAATGAATTGTTTTTTTTTTTCATATCTATTTTGTAAGGAGTTTTATGATTGTTCCATTTTACTAAATCTATTTTAAAGGAATTTTCTTCAGATAGTTTCTATGTTTCCTTTTCCAAAATCTCTTGCAAAGTTCTTATTTCCTTTCTGCATTTTTCTTCTTACTCTCCTTTAAGCTCATTTTTGAATTCTTCCAATGAAGCCTTGTAAGATAGGGACCAACTCATATCACCCTTTGATGCTTCATCTGGACATAATTTGCCTTTAGATACTCAGAATTTGAAGTCTCTTCTCCTTTTCCATAAAAGCTATCTATGGTCAGAGTTCTTTTTTTGTTCATTCTTTTAAAAGGTTGAGGTCTACTCTTAGGGCAAAGTGGAGATTGTCCCAAGCTTCATCTACAAGCTACAGCAGCTTTATGCTGCCCTAAGTCCTAGAAAATAATTAGTGATTTTTTTTTCTTTAGTTAGCTTTTTTTAATCTCCTCCTAATACTGGGGGTGTGTGGCCAGTCCCCCATTATTCCTGGGTTCAGAAGCTCACAATTTGCCTTATATAGTTACAATTCAAATATTTGGGGGTTCTGCCACTCCAAAATTGGTTTACAGGTTTGATTTGGTGTTGATCTGAGGGATGCCAGGAAGAGTTCAGCTATATAACTATCTGCTTTCAACCATATTGGCTCTGCCTCTGAAACAGAATTTTTAAAGGAACAGAGGAAGGTTAGGGGATTTGCCTTGGAATACACACATGCACACATTCACATACCTGTGTGTGTGTATGTGTATCCATGTGTGAATGTGTATGCCTTTGTGTTATATGAGGTTAAAGTCCAAATCTGTTGGATCAGAATCAAGCTCTCTTGTCTATTAGGTATACTGCTTCTTGTCTTGCAGAGTAGGTATTTAATAAATATATGTTGAATTAAAATCACAGCTTCATCCCTTGAACATGAGGGGTAATAGCACTTTGGGCAATCCCATTTAACTAGCTACAATCTATCTTTAAGGTAGCTCTGGGCATATTTGTTATACACACACACACATATAGATATATCTATATATATATATATATATATAGATAGATAGATATATAGATATATATAGATATATACTTAAGAATAATAGCATTATTACAATTTAAGAATTCAGTAAGAGATCTGGTGGACATTTACTGCTGAATAAACAAAAGAAAATAATCAATGAAGTTCCTACATTTCTTGTATGTTCCTCTGAATATTAAACATATTGTTAGAAAATAATTTTCATTAACTAATGTGCTTCATTGGAGGTTCTATGTTAAAAATGAAGCCATCTAAAAGCAACAAATGAACTAGTCTAATTGGCTGTTTCTACAATCATTAAAAAATTAAGCCCCTGATAGTCAGCAGTGGTGATTAAGAAACATTTACAACTTTGGTACATGATGTTCCCCCTTCAGAATGGGTCTTGCTTGTAAGCTCATGTTGATGGTGACTATGAAATGACAGAGAGCATTTGTTTAGCAAATAGTATTTTGAGGCAGGAGTAATAATTTCACATACCAAAAATAGTGCTGCACGTCACCCACTTTTCTTCTGGATGATTCACCAGGGCAAGAGCTATAGTCTGCCTTGATTATAATGAAATATAGCTACGCCCAGCACTGAAAACCATGCCAGAGTTTGGTTACAGGCATTTTCTCTCTTTGAAAATTGTGTAAGAGTCATGTAAAGGCAAAAGAAAAAATACTTTGTAAAATAGCTATCAGAAATTCAGTTTCTATAGTGGATTGGACATATTGGACATATTGGACAATATATATTGGACATAGTATTAAATGAATAAAGTTTCATTGTTTTAATTGGTGATTTTTAAGGATGTACATTTTTTTTTCTGAATTGATTATCAGTAGCTGTGCTTGTCTACTTTTGGGTAACCAGGTCATGACTAACTAATATCTTCATAGTGGAAAAACAATTTAGAACTTCATGAATTATCCTTTGTTTGAACTTGAAAAGAAAAAAAGCTAATTTATTTGATAGGGTCTAGCTTAAATTTTTAACCTGTTACTATATTTCTATTACTGAAGACTTCTTTGCTGAGTTTATAGAGATCCCAAGAAAATCTGACCACAAGTGAGTGAACAAAGTGAAAGAAATTTCAGTACACTAAAGGAGACTGGCTGCTTGTAGTAGTACCTGTCCTTCTCTTATCCCATCTCTTGCAGATTTGGTTAATATATCTTTGCAAACCATCTTAAAGCATATAGCCAATCATCACCATTTTATGACATATAGTTGGACAAATAGAGTGTTATTCTGCCATATAAAAAAGTTGACTATTAGTTTAATGAGAAGTGCAACTATTTGTTGTCACCTGCTTGCATAACAAGGCCATAAATGTTGAAGTATTGAGATTGTGTTTATTACCCATAATCATCTAGAAACCTTCCAGAGAAAGAACAGTTTGCTATTTTAGTCACACAATATGTTTTTAAAAGGGCCTTTTATCTCCCTCTACATCATCAGCCTCAATTGCTTCATCTGAATAATGAGAGTATTGATTTTGATAGTAGATTTGGACCTGGAAGAGACTTTGCAGGTCATTGAGCTCAATCTCCTCATTGTATTCATTAGGAAAATGAGGTCAAGTGATTTAGACCAGGTCACAGAGATACTAAACAGCAAAAACAAATTTTAAGCTCAGGTTCTATTTATTTGAATACAATACTTTCCATGGTACCAGATGGTTTCATCTCTTTGAATTCTAATCATTTACAATTTAATTTGTGATCATCAATAAATTTAAGAAATTAGATTTGTATTTCACAAGTCGCTTTGAATTTTCAAGACTTGGCATTTCACCTGTAACAAAGGACATAGAGGTGATTATAATCAAGGTATACAGAATAACTTTAGAAAAACACTACTTATCCTATGAGCTATACTCATAATAGAATGATAAGATGACAAAGTTATAGATTTAAAGCTAGAAAGTACCTCAGTAGTAATTTAATCCTCTTATTTTACCAATGATGAAACTATAGCCAATTAGGACAAAAGCCCTGAGACCAAGGTCACAGAAATAACAGAAATGGAGTCAAATTTAAGATCCTCATGCTCAGTAGCTAGATTTGCCTAAGTGTAACCTGAACCCTAAAAAGGGGAAGCAAAATCAAAAAATTTTCTTTTATTATGCTATCTTTCAGGAGTAGAATTCTAGGAAAATGATCTTATGTTCCCAAAAGCATAGCAAAGTCCCTTCTAGAAGTAGTATTCAATTTACAAAATAGACAAAAGTTTGACTCTTTGACCTTCATTGACATGATTGTCTAATATCCTGCTGTTTTCAGCCATGCTTTTCTGATATGGACTCATTTGCTATCTCCTATCCATATATACACATTCTTTTCCCTTTGGGATAATATAATTTTAAAGGAGAAGGAATGAGAGACAATGCCAAATAGAAGGACAGGGAGATGTCTCCCTAAAGAGATCATCCAGAAGCCTGGTTTTCTGTATTTACAAGAGGTAGTCATTTGGAATTTGTCATCCATATTATGGTCTATGAACTTTAAAATAAATGAATGACCTAGTACAATTCTTATGTAATTTATATAGTAGTAGTAAAGTGTGAGTGTAAATGATATGAATTACCATGCTTAATGGCAGATTATCATGACTACTGGCATAGATATTTCCAAGATATTAGAGAAAAGGAGCTTTTGACAATCCACTTGTCACTGAGCTTGTTAAATGGAATCATAATTATCCAGCCTTTCAATTCAATCTGTGCCTAAGACCTCATGCAGCTTCTAGTATCTGATCTTTACCTAGAATCACACACACTAGACTTAAAAACCAATACAAACTCAAGGAAGTCATTTAAATACTCAGAGATCCCATATTCCTTTCAAGGAGACCCTAATTTGTGAGATAATTTTGCTGGAAGTCTACTCCTAACTGGAGAAAAAAATGAGAGACAAAGAACTTGACATTCCCACTCTCTTTAAGGGAGTCAGGTCACACTTAAGATGAATTTGGGCTCACAACTTGAGGACAACTTCTCTGTCATCAATGTGAGTTTGGTCAAGTAAATTAACTCTGTTTTGCTTCAGTTTTATCATCTGTAAAATAAAGAGATATGGATTAAATAAGTACTAAGTTTCCTTCCAGCTCTAAATCTACAACTCATTATTTTGCAGTTCAAAGGACAAGTAATGCTGTTCTGAAATAATTCTGCATGTCTTGAACAAGAACATAGTTCTGCCATAAAGTAGCCATAGTTCGCCCCTTATTTCTGGTTTCTTTCAACATAATCAAATGTATAGTCACAAGAGAGAACTGAGTTTGGGGAAAGCTAGACAAGAACCTTAATCTACATCTGCTTTATGAACTAGCTTAGAATATGAGAAAGGCTGACATACGAAAACAGTTATTCACCTTCCTGCTATCCCTTCCTAACAGTCCTTCTCTGATTATGGTATGTTAGGTTGACAGATATTTGGAAGAAAAAGTGATGATAGTGATATATTGAATTTCAGTTTTGAGGGCTATTTGTGTAGGTAATCAGGGATATGTTTCATATCAGTACTCAGCATCTTTTGCAGTTTTATCTTAGAATGTTTTGGCAGCAACATTGGCATACACAATATGTTTAAGTGTTGAAGGTGAATAGAAAATCAAAAGTAGCAATTGATACTTGAATAATGTATTTTCCAAGAGAGAATTCTGATTTACATATTTCTATTTTTCCCTTTGCTGTTCAATACATTTTAAGTTATTTATGAGAATTCCTACTACTTCTACTGATAATTATAATAATATCAATAATACTAATTAGAGGGAAATCAGTCTGAACATCATGATCAGTTATTTTAACACATGTATTGCTAATACCCTAAATCTTTTCATCCACATTACTTCGCAACAAATCCTGAAATTGGATGATCTATCACCTGTTTTTGTCATTCTTGATCTGAAGAAAGAAAGCATTTTTAGAAATAAACTTCTAACCATATGGATTTTGATCTACTAAAAATCAGTGGCATAAAAATAATAGAAATACTCAATTTCATACTTTGCAATATACTGAGTGCATTTAGTCAAATGTATCTGAATATAGCCTAATAACTTAATTTTAATTCTATTTTTATTTACTTTCTTTTGTTGTTGTTTTGTCATGTCACAGTGTTTACTCATTATGAATTTGTAGTTTATTAAAAACCTCAAATTTTCATCAAATCAACTTCTGTCTAGCTCTATCTTCCTTACTCAATTCTTGTTGACTGTTAGTTGAAATATGACAATATTTATGTCTAATAATGTTATCTCATTAGATTCATGCCATCCACAAAATGGGTGAGCAAATGATATGTGCATTTATCTAAACCGCTATAAAGATTTATAGAACATGGATAATATTAGAGTACTATGGCACTCCAGTCACAATTTCCCTCTACATCTCATTATTCCAATAATGACAATTCTTGGATATTGTTATTCATCTAGCCTGAAATGTGTTAGATTGTGCTATAATTTAACATATACCTCAACATTGTATTATTCTTTAGGGTTGTAAGAGCCTTTGTCAAATGCTTAACTAAATTTCAGATATAACTGAAGTATGAAATTTCCATAATCTATCAGTAGTCTACTCATGGTTTTGTTTGTTTTAATAACTATTTCACATAGCACTTCATGACTACAAACATCTTCTTCTTTATTCCTTAGGACTTCACAAAAGTAGTGTAAGATAGGTACTGAATGACAAAAGTCATATGGCCAATATATATTCAGCTCACACTTCCTTCAACCCATGACTACTCAGACAAACTCTGGGTTTGGATCTTTTCTCATGCCTCTCCTCTCCTTTCCAATATTCCTTTTACATGTTGTTTTCTGCCATTAGAATTTAAACTCTATGAAGACAAGGATTATTTTAAGCTTAGGTAAACCTTGAACATGGGCCCATTGTGTCTGTTTCTCTCTCTTTTTTTTTGTCTCTCTTTGTTTCTCTTTGTGCCTCTCTGTTGGTGTCTCTATCTCTGTCTCTGTCTCTGTCTCTGTCTCTGTCTCTGTCTCTGTCTCTCTCTCTCTCTCTCTCTCTCTATTTCTGTCTCTGTCTCTGTCTCTGTCTCTCTCTCTCTCTCTCTCTCTCTCTCTCTCTCACACACACACACACACACACACACACACACACACACACACTCTAAAAGCAGCCTGAAAGAGGAAGAAGTTGGGAATGATTATATATATATGAAAATACATTTTTTTCCAATTGACTCAGGGTACTTTTCACTTACTAATTCTCTACAGAGACTGTACTTCATTTGATTAAAAATATGTTTTCCAAGACTGCACTCATTAACCTAGTTGTTTGACACTTTGTTTTGTCTCCATTTAAGACAGTCACAGCAAGTTAGTTCATAGTCTCAGGACAGAGATCTCAGCCCATTAGGTTATCTGACTACTGAGCCAAAATAGTCACTATGTTTTCTGTTTTTTTGTTTTTTTTTTTTTTTTATTAGAGAATGCTGTCCTTTTAATTTTCCTTTCAAAAAGTGCAAGTTTTACAACTGTATATGAAATCAGAAGTCCTGGATTTTAATTTAGGGCATGCTCTTACTAGCTATTAGTCTTTGGATCAAATACATTCTCTGGAGCCCTAATTTCTCAACTATAAAATAAGAAAACTAAACTAAATGACCCTAAGATTCTTTCTAGCTCATCATCTATTATCCTCAATTATCTGACCTGTATTATTAGATTATTAGTTGCCAGTATGTGTGTGTGTGTGTGTGTGTGTGTGTGTGTGTGTATAAATTTGACATACACAATGATCCTAGAAGGTATGTACTATTATTATTTCCATTTTAGAAATGAGGAGATTTAGGTTTCCTTAGAATGGTTAAGTTATTTAAAAAGGTCACATAGCTTATTTCTGTCTAAGGTATTATTTGAATTCGGGTCTATTTTTTACTGAAAATTAGTTTGTTTGTTTGTTTTTCTAATCAAATGTAAAGATAGTTTTCAACATTTTTTGTTTTTAAGATTTTGAATTCCAAATATTTTTCCTTCCGTTTCTTTTTTCTCTTCCCCAAGACAGCAAGCAATCTGAGATAGGCTATATGTGTACATTTATGTTAAACATACTTCCATATTAATCATATTGTAAAAGAATAATCAGAAGAAAAGAGGAAACCCATAAGAAATAAAAAAGTAAATTTTTTTTTAAGTGAAAGTAGTATGCTTTAATCTGCATTTTGATTGTAATTCTTTCTCTGGATGTGGATGGTTTTTTCCATCAAAAACCTTTTGGAATTGCCTTGGATCACTGTGTTGCTGAGAAGAGCTATTGTGTTCTGTTCACTTTCATTATTATTAGTTCATGTAAGGCCCAGAATGGTTGGATTCTAGTGCCAGAAAACCTGAGGCAAGACAGAGATTAGAGGTTTTTAATATTTTAATAGTGGAGAATTTGAATTCGTGAAGCCATACTTGCCAGACAGTTGGATTGGACTCTTGTCTCAAAGCATCCAGCAACAAGCAAGTAATTCTAGAGACTTTTATGGGGCTCCAACTACCAGGAAAACAAAGGCAAGGGGGACAGAGCACTGAGTGAGTGGAAATTCCAGGAAGGACCATATTTTTTTTTAATTCTGACAGGTTGGGAGTCAAGAAGATAGTCTAGCAGGAGACCGGAAATCTGGGCCCAGGAGATACCCAAGCATTTGAGATAAGCCATCTGAAGTTTTATGCCTCTTTGGAATGTCCAAATAGTCAAAGCTCCCCAGTCCTAATTATCTCAGTCCTAATGGCCAGGAAGGGGGTGGGGGATTGCCACCAGGGAAACTGAGACAGAACAATTCAGAGAAACTGAGGCAGGGAAACTGAGTTATTTCAGGATCACAAACTTAAGTCTTCTGTCAACAAGTCTAACACTCTCCACTATACCATGCTTCTTAATTTTTTTTTCCCTAGCAACTTCTTTTTGTCCAAGAAATTTTTACACAATCCTACATATGTAGATATATAAAGTAGGTATATAAATCAAACATTTACTATTAATAAATCATAATTTCATGATCTCCATAGCCAATTACAAGACTTTATATGGGGTTGCAATCCACAGTTTAAGAAGATGGGCACTCTACCACTAAAGAACAGGTGAACCCCACATGATATTGCTACAGTTGTGACATTTGGTAGCAATGCTCCTTATTCATTTTTATCAACCAGTAAAGAAGCATTACAGTACTCATTGTGCCATGTGCTACAAAAACATAAGCAAAAGCAAAAAAGTCCCTGCCATCAACATATCTCTTTCTTTCAGGTAAGACAGTTTGTACCTTTATTGCAAAGATTCTGGGGCTACAAATATATCTCCCTCTTTTACTGATTAGCCAAATCTTCAGAGAGTAGCTACTACTTCTCCCCTAAGAGAGACTTAAATCTAACGAATTATAATTGTTTTTTTTCCCTTAATATAATAGTTTATCAGCCCCTATCAGTATTTTCCCCTCCATGATTATTGATGTGAAAGTCAGACATAATTACCTTTTAGCAAGGAGTGTTTACTGAGGTGGATCAATATGAATAGTTGGTACAAAATACTGGTCCTGAAAAGTTTATTACACATTTCTCCACAAATATATTCAAAGTCTAGTGGGATAAATGTTCAAGTTTAAATATAGTAAGAAAGGGGATATATTACTCACAGGTCTTAGAATTACCTTTTTTTTTTTTTTTCCTGGAGTCCTGAAGATATTTCTGTAAGATTGGATGTCTTCTGAGATCTTTAAGCAGCATCAAAACTGCTTTTCCTTATCATATACAGTCTGTACTTTGCTCCCAATAAAGACACTACCATCATTTGTTTTATATGTTGTTAGGTTGCTAATAGTAAGTACAAAAACCTCTAGAATCTTTGAAACTCACAGGATCTTTCTTTGGTCAAGTGAAGTGTTTCAGAAAAGACTGACATCATTACCCTTCACTCTGGGCTCAATTGGGCAGTAAATACTGCTACAAAACTGGCACTGGCTCCAGGGGCTACTGAAGTTCAGTATTAGCTCACTATCTCTCCCACAAGGGCTTTCTTTATTCTGGATACCTGAAAAAGATGGCTTTATTCCTTAATTAACTTTAAAAGAATAGAAAATTATGTTAAGTGAGAAGGAAAGCCTAGTCTTTTACAAAGATCCAAGAACATTTGTGATTCTACCCAAAAGGATTAATCACCTGAACTAACCAGAAGTTTAGCTCTCCTTGATCCTTTAAGTGAAAAAAAAATCAAACCAACTAGTATATTAGTCCACTAAAGCAAGTTCAGAACAAAAATTTTATTCCTTTCTAAACAAGACACATCACAAGTTTTACATGGATTCTTATGGCAAAGATTAAATAAATGTGCTGATGAATTTCTCTGTACTCTCTACCCAAGGGCAATGGTTCCTCAATAGATTTTACCCATACAAATTGTCATTCAAATAGAGTTTCTGATTAACTTCTAATTAGGACGAGCTGATTACCTTAAAGATTAACACTTAGAAAAGACCTCAGAGGTATAGGGTTCCCAAAAGGAGATTAACTATTTAGGAGTATATATGAAAGGTTTCTAGGCCAGTTGTAGTAACTCATACTATGAACCCATACTCCATGAAGATCCCAGAAAAGCACATTGTATTCATGTTATGAGATAAGTATTCTCAGTTTCTTTAAAATTAAAGAGAAAAATAATACCTATTTATAAACTAGGTTTGCACTAAGAAGACACTCTTAGGAATACAAAACTTTTTTTTTAATAAAATACTTTTCCCATTACTTTAGTTTTCATATTTAATTTTACAATAAAACATATAAAGGTAAATAAGAATTTAAATGAAGAGAAGGGGAAAATTGGTCTATTAAAAAAAAGAAAACCCATAGGAAAAAGCTTACTGCTGTACATTGGCAGTTTTTAACAAAAGAAAGCCCTAACAATTCTAATTCATTTAGTGAATCCAGAAACTGAGGCAAAGATTTCAGGTAGAGAATTTCTCCACAGGAGAAGTGCTAAAGTTTATTGCCGACTATGTCCTACATGTAACCCTGACTGTTGGTCTACTATCCTAGTCATCACTGTCATTGGTAATCTGGGTTTCCAGAGCATTCAAAAGATTCTCCTCTGTTCAAAAGATATAGGAAGGAGATATTAAGGGCAAGAACAAGATAAAATTCAAGGCAGAGTTTCACTTTTACCATAGTACCTCTGCCTCAAAGAAATTTCTTCTCAGAGACTTAACTGGAACTGTTCCTCTGGTTCTTAACTCATTTGAATCCTCAAATGCCAAATTTGCTTGCTTTTTTGTTTAGAATACATATGTCATAACTGACTTTTCTCAACCAAAAGAACCAGGATATATTTCCTGTTCAATGTTACTCATTTCATCCAGTAATTTTCAAGAATTTCTAAATTAATTAAGGACTTTTCTCACCCAAAATACTTTAATTCAAAGAGGTGTTTTCCCTTGATTAAGGCAATTAAAGGCTATGATCCAAGGTAATCCAAGAAGGATGAGTTGACTGATTAGTTTAATGGACCTTTACATAAATTTCAAATTTTGTATAAAATAAATTGTAAGTGATTAGGCTGATGGAAAGCCCAAAATAATTGAGGAATAAAAGATCAGGAAAGATTTCATATAGGAGGCACTTTGATTGAATTTTGAAGGAAACTAGCGATTTTAAGAACCAGAAGTATGAAGGGAATTCATTTAAGACATGAGGGATAATAAGAGCCATCTAACATCTTCTGACCACTCTCCAAAATCTCTATTTCTGCTCTTTTTTTTTCATATCTAGATGAATACCATTGCCTCTAAACCCTGAAATAATATTCCTTTCATCTGCAGCTGAAGAATAATTTAAAATAATAAGTTTTCCCATTGGAAAACAAAACAAAAAATGTAGAGTCTATAGAACTATGGGTAAGTAAAGATATGTATACTAGTGGTATTGGTAAACCATTACCAAAAATGTTGAACAGCTGTAAATAATAACTAGGAAGTAAAAAGAGCTTACAAACTGTTCACCAGCTTGATCCCCCATGCCAAATAGAAACAGATGGCAGCCAAGGGCAATGCCAATTTAGAATGCAAATTTCTTTTAAAAACAATAGTGGAGGATGGTAGGATTCTGAATGGTATCATATCAGTGAAAAGAAGTAGAATCTAAAACAAATTTGTAAAACTTAATGTCAAATACCATCCATATCAGCTCTAAAAGCATTCATAGAAGGAAAAAAAAATGAAAATATTACAACACATAGTTATAAATTATAATGCATTTGTAAGGTATTAAAGTAATATATTTTATTATCAATGATGCAGGAACATCACTTTTGGATTCTCAGACTCAAGTTAGTTATGCTATATATAAAGAAGAAATGATGTTTTACAAAATGAAGTCAGAAAGAATGACTAACAGGTCAAGCACAGTACATAAAGAGAGAATTCTTATTGGGGCTGACACATTCTTGTATATTTGGCAAGAATGGTTTACAGTATGTCTTAGTAAGGAAACAATACCAAAAGAATAGATTAAAAATCAGGGGAATATTAAATGATTAAACACATTTCACAGAAGACATATAATTTCACAGTTGGAAGAGACATCTCTAATGCATGCTTCAAAAGAATTCCAATACAAAGCAAACAAACAAACAAAAACTAAAAATTGGTTATCTAGGCTATGCTTGAAAACTTTGGATGAGAGGCAAATACCTATCTTGCAAGGGAGCTTGTTTCTGCTTTTAATAGGTTTATTTTTTAGGGAAGCTTTTCTGATTTCAAAACTAAATTTTCCTCGTGAAATTTGACTCTTCTGCCTTTTGTGCATAAAAAGAAGTCTAATCCTTTGACTACATACACACACATAGATATATCCTTAATAGCTCAGAACTACATTAATATTTATGGGAAAAGCCAGCTAGGTGTCACAATGGAATAGAGCACCAGTCCTGAGTTCAGGAGGTCCAGGAGGACCTGAGTTCAAATCTGATCTCAGACACTTAACACTTCCTAGCTGTGTGATTCTGGACAAGTCACTTAGACTCAATTGCCTCAGCAAAAAAATAAGTAAAGGCTTGGTGTATATGTACTTATACTTACATCTATATATAAAATTTGTGCTTGATGTATATATCTACATATATATGTAGATACATATAGATTATATATAATATCATATGTATATGTATGTATAACTATATATGTGTGTGTATGTGTGTGTGTGTATATATATATATATATATATATATATATATATACCTTTGGGGACACACATATATACAACTTATATGCATACATATGTTTGTATGTGTATGCTTGCATATAGGTATAGATCACATATATGTACATATGTGTGTATATAAGCAGTGTGTCCTAGAAGTTCGCATATGGTATGTACAGATATGTACATATTTTCAAATATCACTCTTGTGTAATTGGTATTATAAAAGCAAGCATTTAAAAATAAGTATAATTTTAGATCATATATTTTGTGTAATATAAAATGAAGTAGATTATTTAGACCATAACCTAAGTAATCCAAGAAATTAATTTAAAACTGGGTCCAATATAATATCAAAATCCCTGGAACTTTCACTTAGTTCTGGAGCTATTTGGTTATATTATAAATTATAGGTCATTAAAATTAAGTACTTTCTCTAGTTAGTGCTTATTATGTCTTTCTTTGTAGGCCGTTCATATCTATTGTAATAGGGATTATTTGATTTAAAAAAATCAGTGTGCGGTTATAAATAATATTCTTGTCCTAATAACCTAGGGATTTCAGCTAAAAAAAATTTTAGGGTTGTTTTGGTATAAGGTAGAGCTTTGATTATCAGGATAATTGGCCCTAAGATATTTACTTCACTTTCAGGAGTAGATCCAGCCATATTATCAACAAGAAATTTCTAAACTTTATAGTTTAAAAAGATGACAAATTATCTGACCTTTTCAAATAAGACATCTCACAGGGTATGTCAGGTAAAAGTAAGGATTTTCTTCTTGGCTGTTTATTCAAGATTGCTCTGTCTTCATCAAATGAAACAGGAGAATAAAGCTACAGAATGTCAGTTCTACAATTTCCCAAGAGAAAGGAAATCCATTTCTTTCTCATGATTATTATTCATTGAGCCATGCTTAAAAAAGTAAATAGTTAACAAACATAAGTGGACTGAACTCCTAGTAAGTCTTCAGGTCAATAAACTTCATTAGAATACCTTTGTGGATGTTTCTTGAATTCCTACTATAGGGATATTAATATGTTTCTGTTTGAGGGAAGAAAAGATAGTAGACTGTAAGTTAGAAAGATATTTGTGTCTGTGACTGAAATTCTTATTTCAAAATGTCATTATAATGTAGATATCTTTGAGTCTTCTCTCAAGTCCGTGTCTGATACCTTTCCTATTCATAATAATTAACCTTTGCATTAAATGTCCAAAAAATTCTCTAAATGAACAGTGAAGACAGGTAGATTTTTAAAATGTACTTTGAAGCCAGGGCCTGCTATGAAGAACACAATAATAGTACTCCATGTAAAGCATCTGTGGGCTGTAATAGCAAAAATAAAAGGGGGGAAATGATGAAAAACCACTTTCAATACTTAGGCCTAGAGAAAATTATATACCTCCTCACATTTATCTTTGTCATTTTCTCTGAAATAGCAATTACCCTCTCCAATTTTGAATCTTTTAATGAGCTACAACTGTTTAATATCCTTTGTGATATTTCTTTATATTTTATTCCTATACAAAATGTGCTTTGCTACTAGCATTTGAGGGAAGAACAGTAGGCACAAAAGATATTGAAGCATGATAAAAGGATATACTTGGTTCTCAAAAACCAGTGGCAAAACATGCATACAAAGCAACTTTTACTTTGACCAAATGTTTCCAGCTCTTTTCTCCGTAGAACAAAATGTATAGAAAGTTGTTATATGGTTATATTATATATGTAATTTCAGTTGTAGCAGAATATTCAGAAACATGTGAATTCAAGTCCAATTTTTCACAATTCTTGATCCTCCACAAATCATTGAATCTCTCCATGCTCTTTAGGAAATTTTTTTTAAGTTCAAAGAAAGTATGGGTCTGCATCGGTAGAGAAAATTTTCATATTTGAAAGTAGCTTATGACCATCAAATCACTGCTCCAGTTCCTATCCTTATTACAATAGATATGAACAGCCTACAAAGAAAGATATAATAAGCACTAACTACAGGAAGTACTTACTTTTAATGACCTATAATTTATAATATAACCAAAATAGCTCCAGAACTAAGTGAAAGTTCCAGGGATTTTGATGTTACATTGGACCCAGCTTTAAATTAATTTCTTGGATGATCACATGCCAAAAATATGATCTTAAGATCACACACACACACACACACACACACACACACACACACACACACAGATGTATTGTGATTCTGTGGAATCTAACAAAATTCATTTTTCTTCCCATAATTTATTTTTTCATTTCTCAGGTCAGACAAAATCCTACTTTAAAAAATATAAACAATGTTTTTTGCAGTGTTCTCATTCACTAAAAATTGCATTATTTTTTCATGGGTAGAATCTATATGTTTGATTGGATTATCATTTCTTTTTTTCTGTTTTTGTTTGTTTCACAGTCAAATAACTGCTCAATAATAGCTCTCTGAGTTATATTGGGTTTTTTTCATTGACTAAAATTAATTTGCTTTCTTCTTTACCATGACTTGTCTTAGAGAGTTTGGTTTAAATATAAATATGGTTTAAATAAGGTTGACTATATTTTTCACTTTTTATGAACTATTTTCCAAATAGCATAATTAATGAAGGGTTTATTTTCTAGCTATGATAAAGTACTATGTACATATTTAGATAGGCACATATACAAGGGTTTTGTATTATTGAAGTTCTAGAAACAAGGGTGTGCCTACTAGATTAGTAATTATTTTGGCTTTAGCTTGGACTATTGGGCAGAAGTACTTTTTATGTGATCTATGATATAAATGTTTTATAATTGTAATCAGTAGAATTTATTTTTTGTAATCCTGTGTATTTTATTTCATGCATTTAAGAGAAGGGGTTCAAAATTTCATTAGATAAAGGGTCCACAACACACAAAATATTAAGAGCACACAGGGGTCCTCAAACTTTTTAAATAGGTGGCCAGTTCACTGTTGGAGGGCTGGACTATAGTAAAAACAAAAACTTTGTTTTGTGGGCCTTTAAATAAAGAAACTTCATAGTCCTGGGTGAGGGGGATAATTGTCAGCTGCCGCATCTGGCCTGAGGACCATAGTTTGAGGACCCCTGTAATATTTTAAGCAGCAGTAGGAATGGGATGACTAAAATGCCCAGTGTTGTTACAGTTTAAATATAATAGGCACTTCTTGATTGTAGAATGAAAAATAGAAAGAATAATTGGCATAAAATTCATATCAAATAGAAGAAGTGGTAAGGCTTTTGAATAAATTGAATTATCTTCTAGTAATACATATCCAGATATCGTAGGTGTACATAGATCAAGGGTTAATATTTTGTGTGTTGTCTTTCCTTTGTCCAATGAAACCTAGTACCCCCATCTCTTAAGTATATGAGATAAAATACACAGGATTTCAAAAAAAAAATCTACTGATTACAGTAATAAAATATATTTATTTTGGATCTCATGAAAAGAACTGTGACTCATGAGACACCATTTTATCCCAATAGTCAATCTAGGTCATCAATGTGAGTGACCTGAAGGGCAAGATAGAGATACATAATGGACATAAATAGGCTAAAGTGCTTTATGACCTACAATCTGCTTCCAAAAATTGGTGGAATAGATCAAATCTAGTAGATAAATGACTACGAAAGGAAATGTGTAACACCTGGGGAACCTCTCACCTCCAGGGGACAAAATGTCATCTCAATTATATAATACTTAAGAGAACAAGATCTGTGTTTATAGAAACACACTCTAATAACATTCCATTAACTACTATCTTGGTCACTGTGTAAACACATCTCTCCTCAGAACACTCAGACCATGAAGTATTTGTGGTAGAAGATAGTCTCTCTAAGAACCTGTCAGTTACTACAATCTTCCTCTCTGTAAAAACACATTTAGTCTGAACTCTGAGAAAGTAAAACACATATAGCGTGATTTATAGAGTTTGATAACATTTCAGCTGTCTCAAGTTTTGGTCTCTGTAAATGCTAATCTTGTTTGAAAAAACTCAGATATCTATTTTTGATTTTGTTCTTTGAGAAATAAAAAATCTCTCTCTCTTTCTCTCTCTCTTTCTCTCTCTCTTTCTCTCTCTCTTTCTCTCTCTCTTTCTCTCTTTCTTTCTCTCTCTCTCTCTCTCTCTCTCTCTCTCTCTCTCTATATATATATATATATATGTCTGTCTGTGTATGTGTGTGTCTTGCTCTCTCTGTCTTTGTCTCTCTCTCTGTCTCTCTCTGCCTCTCTCTCTCTGTCTCTCTGTCTCTCTGTCTTTGTGTGTGTATGTGTCACTCTCTCTGTCTCTCTCTCTCACCACACACACACACACACACACACACACACACACACACACACAGAGAGAGAGAGAGAGAGAGAGAGAGAGAGAAAGAGAGTCAGAGACAGAGACAGAGACAGACAGAGACAGACAGACAGACAGAGAGAAATTAAAAATCAAGAGGAAGGCTTTATTTAATTTTTTAAAAAAGTAGTAAAGTAGATAGAAAATTGTACTTTGAGTCAGAACAACCCGAGTTGTGTGAATCCTGCCTTAGGAGCATATTGATTGTGGGACCCTGGACAAATTATTTAACCTATCTTTGGCCAAGAGCCAATAATAGCATCATCTTCTTAGAATTGTTATGAAAAACAATAAGACAATATAATTAAAAACCTCTGTAAATGTTTTTAAAAAATTCTCTCTAAACACTAGCTATTGAGTTCTTTGAAATGTGAAGAAGTTACAATGAATTGGGATATATATGCCTTAGTAAAATTGACCACCCCTTTGAAGCAAAGCCCTGGGTGATATCACTTTAATCAATACATAAAGGAAATCCATTTGTGAGTTCTTATTTTAGCAGTTTATCCCCTAAATCAGAAACAATAAAGAGATTTTTGTTTTATGTGTTGAAGGAGGAATCCCACAAAAAGGTAATTCGAAGGAAGCAATGGAACTATATTCTTTTCAAACAGCTTCAGATGACAAATTTTTTATATTAGGGTAAGTGTTTGGGGGGACGAGATAATGATGTGGTTCAGTGACATGCATGGATGACTAAAAGCATGGATTACATTTATCATCTCCTCTCTTATCAATTTCTTACCCCTCAAGCTTCCTCCCACAGGTGACTTGAATTTCCAAATAAGGAGAAAAAAAATGGGTATAGGTACATAGAATGAATAATCCTGCCATGCTTTGCTAAGAGTTTGAGATGAACTTCAAATCATGATATTATATGTGCATAATAGAATGTGGGAAATGTCTTTCAAAGAATAACTGATAATTTGCAGTAGTGCATTATAATTTGTATCAAATCAATTTAATGAATGCAGGTGGTTGTTTTAACTCAGGAGTTTCTTTTTAATGACAGTCTTCTTGAATCTGTGGGGAAGTCTATAGATCATTTTACCTGAAACAGATATGTTTCTAGTCGATTAAATTTATAGGAGAGGAAAATCAAGGATTGTTCTTTTCATCTATTTAGAATATTTGAAAGGGGAGCTTCCATGCATATGCAGTAGAAAATGTAGTTTTAAAGCAGCAGAAATCTGTGTAGCTTACTAAATGTGTTTTTATCAGTGCTATTCCCAGAAGGTGAGTGATTCTAGTTTATGTCAGGTGGCAGATTACATCTGTTGTTTTAAAACTGGTATTTTCTCAGGCTGCCGAAAATCATTTTCATCATTGGGTATGTTGACTTTTTCAGAGGGGAAGAAAGGGAGAAGAAAGAAGGAAATTAAGGCTGGGAAATTTTCGATTCTTGTAGTTAATGAATCAAGGCCAGCTGATTCTAATTTCAGGCAAAATGGACTTGCAAACTGCCTTTCCTTAGACTCAGATTCTATGATGAATTAGCAAGGATGGACAAAATCTGTTTCTATACCAAGATACCAGTAGAAAAAAATTTGCTTTTCAGGTAGGGAGTTCAATGTTTCAGAATGCTAATCAGAAATGTATGGAAGGCAGGGGCCCCAGGAGATGATCAAAGATGACTACTTGTTAGGTTTTTCCCCTGGCAGCTTTTAAGAACACTCAGTTTCTTTAACTTCATTAAAGATGAATGAATTAAGTAACTATTTGTTCCCATTGCTTTTCATGTTAAGTAAAAAAAAATAAATAAATAAAGGTTTGTAATGTGACTCCAGGAAATATTTATGCAAATGGAGAGTAACTTATTTTGTTTACCATTATTATGTTTCCATTTTATGTGGATTATTTAATAATTTAAGAGTATTTGCTCAAACATGTATATACTTTCTATTTGGAGACAATAATTTGATAGGGGATTTCAGATTACCTGTTGATCTATGACAATTAATAGGCAGATACAAATAAATGGTTTTAAGTTTTAATCTTTTTTTTAATGCTAGCAAGGTGACTACATAACTTGTTAATATTATTTATTTGTCTTGTTTTAAATGCATTTGATTAAACAACTGTTTGCAAATTATATGTGCCTGTTCATAGAATAATTTTTAATATGTTTATAGTAGGGCATATTTCACTTTAGATGCTATCCATAGGCCAATTATGGTTATTTTAAAGGATTTAAACTTATTATCCTTGGGGAGGTTTTGCACTTGTTTCTAATTACAATTGCTTTCTCTTAGGTATTTCAGCAAAGTTCAATTATCAATGATTAGTCTATCTAAAATCCCTGTTTTGCCTTCTAAACTTTCAGAGTTTTTATTGTAGCAATGATCTTGAAAAACTTAATATGATGGAATGTCTTCATCCGTTTATGAATTCTGATATTTAACTCTCTTTTGATCCATGTTCCTCCTAAAAGTTTTCCCAAAAAAAATCTCACTAATTCTGATTTTACTCATTGGATGTTTGTGATATTAGATTAATAATCATATTAATTTTTGTAAGAAATTGAGTATGGAATATGTATTGAATTAAAATAATTATGTTTGATTACTTATATATTCCTTTTGTTACAGAGAACCAGAATGTGTCTATGATTTCATTTAATATATAAAATTGAGTGAGGAAATTCTCTCTATCAATTTAGATCAGAATTTCCTTTGCACCATCCTAGTCTAAGAGATTTGCCTAAAGCGCTTCATTATGTGACTTGTCCAGAGATATGCAGAAAATATGTGTCATAGCTGGGACTTAAATTAAAGGCTTCTTAGCTTCAAGATGAATTCTCAATCTGTAAAGATAAACTATGTTTTGCTTTGTTAGGTAGTTATAAGTTATATCTAAAACATCAAATTAGAGACTTTCAGTCAAGACTTGATTAACAAAGTTTTAGTAATTGTGTATGTTTACCAATGATGTTTATTATTTTAGGATTGTTGACATTTCAGTAATTTTCATATTCACCAAATTTGTACAAAAAATTGAGGCTTTTCTAACATTTATCTATCTTTTGCAAATATGTGAAAATCAAACTGTTTTTAAAATGAAGAAACCAAAGAAAATCTGATTTTACCAGTGTAAAATCTAATAAGTCTAAGAACCCTGTTCCTTTAACCAGCATACTTTTTCAATAGATTATAATAGAATATCTATTTAAATTTATTTTTATTTCTGAAAGCCAAAATAAAAATAATATTGGAATTCAAGTTAAATGTTTAAAACTGAATCTTGAGTTATAAATAGATATCACAAAAATTTAAATATAGGCAATTTATTTTTGAACTTTAAATTATAAAGAAGTGGGTGTACTGTCCTTTTTGTGGTTTTGTATCTGAAATATTTTCATCTAAGTAAGCTATGAAAATATTTAAGTAATTCCATGTAGGGTTTAACAACATATCCTTAATGGACTTTATTAATGGTTAAATTGTAGAGCAGACTCTGCTGTATTTCTCTATGCTTATTTTATGCCTTTTTAAAAAGTTCAGAATGATTATTTTTATAAATAACATTATACAATTATAAATGGTGCAAATTATTTTCAAGGTAGGATCAAGAATTTTTGAAAATACTTTTTTTTTCTATATTCCATTTCCATTATTAAGAAAATTTCATATTTCAGGAGGAATTGTGGATAAGGATCTTCGCCATTACCTCAACTTACGATTTCAGAAGGGATCAGTGGATCATGAGCTTCAACAGATTATTCGAGATAACCTCTATCTCCGCACAGTGCCCTGTGAGTAGGATGGTTTCAGTGTCTATATGTTGATTGATGGATTTATTATTTATCTGTCTGTCTATTTATCTATCGCTCTATATCTATCTATGAACATTTTTGGAAAAGAGATACACAAGGCTAAATAGCACAGTATAAGTATCTATTGAATGGAAGGCAGAATTAAAAGGAAATGTTGGTTTTCATGTTTTGTTGGTTTGATTTGATAATTCGAGCTAGAAGGATAAAATTTTTGTTTATTCTTTATTCTCAAAGAGGACAATAAGATTGGGATGGGGATGTCATGACTTTCAAGTGAATTGAATTTAAGTGAAGGAGGCCTAGGTAAAGTCATCAGCCTCACTCTCTCCTTCAGAATCATCTGAGTTCAGTAGATCCAATAGGAGAGCTGGATATGGCTCCAGATGTAGTAAGAGACCTTGGGCTTTTTAAGCTAAAACATTTTCCCCAGGTTTCAGTTTGTCTAGGGCAACACCCATTCAGTGATTAAGACTAGTTAAAAATGATGCAAAGATTTGATGTTTTGGGAGATCAATTGGCACCAAATGTTGGGGTTCTATCATGTCATGAATTCATGATGGCCATTCTCTTTGGCAAAAGGTAGGTTTATTTATGAGAAAAGGTTACAAACAAAATGAAGATATACAATAGACACCAGTAATAGGTAAATATGCAATATTATTGGGAGAGTGTGTAGTTAGCAAGGAAATTGATTTTAATAATTAAAAATCAAAATATCAAGTTCCCTAATGGAACAATTAATCAAGAGAAAGGAAATATTCCATGAGATAGGAATATGCTATTAACATAATCCTAGAGGAGTTTAGCACCCTAAAAGAATTAGTTAGCTATAAAAAGGAGAAATACACCATGAGATATGGGAGAGGAGTTGAGAAAAATTACCATGTGGTACTAGAGCAGGTTAACCCAAAAGTGATTCAGCAAAGATGGGATGGGCGATGGATAGATTTATAGAAGAAATTTAACCCCAAGGTTGACATAACTTGGATTTTTGACTGGACACAGAAAAGTGGGTCTACAAAAACCTCCACTGGGGGCAAGACTATAAGGGTGAATTGATCCCCATAGGTGATCTTCCCTGCTTGCCTCAGGGTGTAATCTTATCAGTAAGTTAGGCTTTCTCTGCCAACCCCAGTGACTCAGGACTTCATCAGACTGACCTCTTTTAAATAGTCAAAGAAATAAAATCTATCTAAGAGGGGAAGACTCTCGGAGTTTCTAGCCAAAATCAGAATAATAGCTATTTAAACTAACTCAGAATTCAAACAATGACCAAGTGAGGCTTGAAAATCATTATTGGCCAATCAGTGAGAACCAGAGTGCTTTGGTACATAAAAATAAATCTATGCCACAAACCCCAAGATATCTTGCTAGGTTTTAGTGATAAAAATTTATATTCCTTTGAGCAAAGGACCTATAGGTAAGGATTTGATTCCCTATGTGTATAAAAGAGGAGGAAAGGGAGGAAGAAAGGAAGGAAAAAGGGGAGATAGGGAAAAAGTGATTGAAAGATAACATTTGAAAGCCAATGATTAAATATGAATGTGATTTTCTAACCATTGTTTCTCTTGACATAAACCATAATCTCTTCTACTCACATTGTAAACTCCTAGCAAATTTAATTTATTCAATGTAGACTATAATTCTTCTTTACCCTCAAACATTCTTCAGACTCAAAAAAGATTAAGTGCCTCTTTTGAAGAATTGAATGTGTATAGAAAATTATGTTTAGAACTTCATTTTTGTAGTCAATAGGGGGGTTGTGGCTAAATGAATTGTGATCCCCAATGTAGTATCTAAGATAATTCTGAACCTAATATTTTCATGAATCAGATTTTTTTTTTAGGTTTATCATATATGAGGGTATAATCTACACACAAACACAATTTTCAGAATTACCTAAGTATTTTATCCTAAATAAATCACTTTGAGGTATATGTGGTATTCTTCTAAAGAGAATATAGAGTATTTATTTAACAGGAAAATGAATTTGGAAATAATTAGAAATGGAATGTTTTCAAAAAGTATTACCTATTTTAAAGTCAATGAATATAGGCATATGTCTTCTGCTTGTATATGTAACAACTAAAAGTGAAAAAAATTGTTGAACAACTCTCCATTTTGGCTGACTAGAGAATTTGTTAATAAATTAAATATATGTCCTGGAGGATTTGTTAATATATTAAATACATACTTATGTGTATATTTATGTGTTTAATTACTCCTAGTTAGAAGGATGAATCTTCCTCACTTCACTTAAGAATCTGATGTTTCTTTAGCAAATAATATTTGTCACTAGTTGCTTTAGCATCCTTCTACAAAAACAAAACAAAACAAAAAAAACTGTTCTGTCTAAAAATCCTCATCAAATCCTAAACTTCCTGAGTTTAAGTAATGATTTTGATACTGTTGATATAAGAGGATACCAAAAAAAAAAAACAAAAAAACCGATAAAATAAAACAAGGGGCAATGGAAAGGATCATTCTAGCTTCTAGGACTCTGTAAAATGTGTTTTGTGTTGAAATGTATTAAGCATAAAGTTATGCAAGTCAGAATTGAAATTTCACATAGTTCTTCAATTAAAGAGGAGGAACATGGTTGTGGATGCTATTAAATATTCATCAAAATTCAAATGCCAAATCAACAATATTAAGCATTACAAAATAAAATGCATTGTGATTGACAATTTATGATATAGAGTATGTACTTTTGTTATAATGGGAGGAAAGTCCACTTTTGGATTCCTGAGGTTTTTTTTCCTGGAAATGGAGGAAAACTCAACTTTGAAAGTTCATTTTGTAAGTTTGACATTAGAGTGATGGGCAGAAGAAGATGGATTAAAGTGAGTGACTGTACTATTTATAAGGTAACGGATGGATGCATTTTCAAAACTGTGATGTTGTCAGTGCTGCTGTAAGAATTTATCTTTTGTGACATGAAAGAAAGGAGATCTGAAGTACGAAGAAAGGACTGCCACTTTATTGTATTTAAAAGCTGAAGGAAGTAGATAAGAAATTGACATTGAGACATACTTGTCCTCATTGTAAAAGCAAAGAGGGGAATCAGGCAGGCTTAATTAAATATCCAGGTAATTAACATTAATCTTGTGATAGCTTCTAAATAAGTCAATTAATTTTCTAGTGCTCAGATATAATGGATATATATGAGTGTGTGTGGGTGTGTGTACATATATATGTATGTGTATGTATTGCTAGATCTTTGATTTTGCTGGCAAAGTAAAAGAAATATGCTCTATGAATTCATCTTAGTCTTAGAAAGATGCCCATAGCAATTGAGAGATTAAATGACATACTTAGGGTGATTAGGTATGCTTCCAAAACAGGAAATGAACACATTTCTTCCTGCTTCTAGGTTAAGATTCATTCATTATGCTATACTGTTTCTCAAAAAAAAAAAAAAAAAAAGGTAAAATGGCATAAAAAGGAAAATAAATATAAGAATAAAATAAACAGCTTTTTGTGGATCAAAATAGAATTTTATGATAGGATCATTAGCACAATGTCTTAAATCTCTTTGCATAAAGGTATTTAAGTCCAATGAATACAAGTATTCTGAAATAGCAAGAACTACCAAAAAATATGTGCATTGTTTTTCTTTCTAAATTAAGATACCCATTTATAATATTAATCCCACCATTTTCATTCTTCTCGATGTATAAGATATTGGCTTCTTGGATTAAATTTTCCGTGCTTTTAGATATGCAATGGGAGCATCTAAACCTTCTTGGGTAGGGCATTCTAAATGATCTTATCTTTCCTCCTAGATTCACTTCTGAAATCCCTCAAATTTTGTTTATTCTTAGTCTTTACTAAGTATTAAGAAAGTTTTGTAATCCACTAACTGTCCCTTATTTCTTTCCATTAGACCTCCTTCACCCTTTTTTTGTCTGTGTGAAAGAAGCTCCACTGGCAGGTAGTGAAGCCTATGAATCCCTTATCTAAATATTATTAAATGTATGGGTTAAGGCATATAGGTATACTAAGGAAATCAATTACTGAAATATAGTTATTATTTTCTTTAAGCCAAGTTCCTGCACCTCAAGCTAAATACAAACAAAAATCACTTTGTGTAAAGTTAAAAGCTTTAAAACTGGATTACTATTATGGATCAGTCCTTTATGTTATCCCCAAATACTTACAAATTAGTTCATTTGAGTCATTAAGACCAATGACTAGAGTACATATTATTTTTCATAGAATTAAAATTATGGGAAAAGAAGTAACTTGGTATTACAACAGAAAGCCACAGGAAAAAATGGATCAGTCTAGATCCATAAAATCTTAGTTTGTTTGCATATAATTTCCCTTTGCCAACTTTATATCATATACAAAAAGATTTCTCATAATTCTAAGGAAGGGAAGGAAAGGCATAAGCAATTATATAACATTCCTCTGTGCCAACATAATAAATGCTTTACCAATATTATTGCAGCATATTTATCCTTAATGTCTAATGCATACATGATATCATTTCCCACCCAGATGACATCTTGGACTTCATCATGTTCCCTAGAAATTCCTCCTGAAAGGTCAGTTCACATCTGAAATTCAGATATCCTCAGTACTGCTCTAAGTTCCCTTTCTTCCTATCTTGAAAAATTTCAAAAGGAGACATAGGAGGTCTTTCAGATTCTCCATTTAAGGAACTAACTCAAAGCATATATCTCTATATTTTCCATCAGACTGAATAGTTCATCATAACCCTACAATAGATACCCTCCTTATTTCTCTCCATTTGTGTGTGTGTGTGTGTGTGTGTGTGTGCGCGCGCACGTGTGTGTGTGTGTGTGTGTGTGTGTGTGTGTGATCTCCTATTGGATTTTGAGCTTCTTGAACCCTGGGACAGTCATTTGCTTTTCTTTGTATTGTCAATGCCTGGGACATAGTAGAGGCTCAGTAAGTATTTATTGATTCAAAGACCGATTTATAATGTCATTTAAAAAAGAGCTAATATCAGATATATTCAAATATAAATTATCTAGAATTATATAATCAATTATATTAAAATTAAGCATCAGAAAATATTTAGTTTTATATTTTCTAGTGTTTCAATGTTAAAACATTAATTCCCCCTCAAAATGGCTAAATATATATTGATGGATATTTTAACAGTAACAGATGGGATCATAAATTTAATTTCAATTGTATGTCTTCTAATTAATGTGTTCATGAATATAGTAACATTATTCCTTTTCTTATAACAAGGACACTAAATAGTGGCTATCATGCATTTCTGCCTTTTTGCTATGACATAGTAGTTAAGTTCTCATAACTACCTGCTGCAGTACTTCTTATCATACCACTTAGTATTCTGGATTCAGGATGAGATATAAGAACAAATTATTCATCTCAAAAGCTATTTTGCTTGTGATTTTATGTAAAAAGATTTCTAAATCTGTGTAGTGCTTTGTAAGACAAGCCACAATATCATTCAGTGGTATGCATATACAATCAGTATATGTCCAATAAAAATAAAGGTACTTAATGGAATATCTTCTCCTCATCAGGGACTTTACAGGGGAGGAGAGAATTAAAATAATTCTCTTTTAAATCCCCATCAAATTATTTCTGTTAGGCTTGAACTCAACCACTAAAGCCAAAATCAACTAATCAATTATATAAAATCTCCTTATAGAAATGTCTATATAATTGACACAGGACATATAGTTAGTTTTAATGTGGAGAATATGCAGATCTCCTACAAACAATCTCAGGAATTAGAATCATTTACTTTTTAATTTGGAAATGAAGAAAAACTTGGAGAACATTTTTCTCTCTACTGATAAGGAAAATTCAGATACCCCATTTACCTTAAATCCCAGGAAAAACGTAGTATGAATCAAGGGTAAGACCTCAAATGAAATAGAGAACAGGGTGACATTGTACACTTGTAAAATAAGAATACAATGGTAAGAAATTAATTCAGAGAATGGAAAGATAAAATAGAAGTATGAAGAAAATTCATTCCATTAGGTCCCCTCTTACTCCAAAATATGTTCTTTGAAATTGGGGTACACTTTAACAGTTACCCTATGAGTTTATCTAGAAAAGAGAAATATCTGTAACCTATCAATTTATCCATATTTCCATAAAATTTATAGCTATATATAAGCTATATTTCATATATATGTATATATATATTTCAAACAGTTTAAATCTGGTTTATAGATAAAAATATATTAGAATATCAACTAGATTATTTTATTACATTGAATTATACAATTGTATAATTGTCTTTCAAAATAGTACAAGACCTTTACACTAGAAATATATTTAGACTATAAAAATGAAAGGTAAATTTATGTGATTTTATCTCAGTAATTCTGATTCAAAATTTACAAAATAATCAGTAGATAAAGATAATTCAATTGCTATTCAGAAGCATAAAGAGTTAAAATTGATCATGGAAAAGTTTAAGTTTGCTGATCTCATTGTCTCAGTGTGTGGAAGAGTACGATCTGTCAAAATTTTGAAAGGATCTCTGAGACTTTGGAATTTATTATGAAATTGATCCCCTATTTTGATGAACTTCCATTTTTAATTGATATTGATTAGAACACCACTAACATTTAACTAATATATATATAATTGGCTTTACAAGGGGATTTTCCTTAAAAGACATAATAAGAAATGAAATATATACATTCCCTGCCTTTATGTGTATGTGTGCATGTATGTGTGTGTGTGCACACTTTTAACTGATATAACCTTGGCTGCTACTTACTTCCACTTGGCAAAGAAAGAAAATGTCTACTGACCAAGATGACTCCCCTACTACTTCTTTGGCAATTTAATTTTACCTATGCTTTTGGAACAGTTATATTTTTCTAAGAGATGGTGATGGCTTCATGTTTATTTTTGTTCATTTGGGGATGGAGAAAAATTGGGAATACAATAAAATCAGGCTAGGTTAGCACCTTTGAAATTGCACATTATGTCTTCTGATCTTTATCCTGACTTTTAACTTGCTATTTACTTTGACTTTTGCTCTAAACATTCAGTGATATGACAGCTCAGAGATATCGGATTCTGACATAACTGATATATCTGTAATATGTTTTTCCTCTCTGTTTAGATATAAATGAATATATTCATTTTCATTTATGTGGGTGCTACTTAGAGGTTGCCATGCCACTTTTTGATTTGCTCCATGATGTATGTATGTATGTATGTGTGTGTGTGTGTGTGTGTATACATATAATGAGGCTTCTCCATTATCTGCAAGACTTTGCTTCTTTGATTTTTAAATTCTGTATTTTTTCCAATGTAGTACTTGCTGTCCTATCTTGTCTCCAGCTTCTTATTAGTCACCACTAAAACATCAAAATAAAGGATTTTTTGGAAAAAAATTGTGTCAGGCTCTTCATAGATTCTCAATTTATTTATCTTTGTGGTAGTTAATTATACAAGGACTTTAATTGTTTTTAATCTAATTCTATTTAATGTTTTTATTTTTCCTAAGTTACATTCAAAACATTTTTTACATTTGTTTCTAAAACTTTTGAGTTCCAGATTCTCTCCCTACCCCTAGCCCTCATTAAAAAAGCATATGTGGAGTTACGCAAAAAATTTCCATAAAAGCCATGTGTGAAAGAAAACATCGATCTCCTGCCCTAATTAAAAAAAAAAAAAAACCCTTCAAGAAAAATTAAGTAAAAAAGTAAGAGAGAGTATGCTTCAATCTGTACTCAGATAACAATCAGTTCTTTCTCTGGTATGGATAGCATTTTTCATCATAAGTCCTTCAGAGTAGTTGTGGATCATTGTACTGCTAAGAATTACAAAGTCATTCGCAGCTATCATTCCATAACATTGCTTTTATTCAGTACACTGTACATTTCACTTTGCATGAGTTCATGAAGGATTTCCCAGGTTTTTTTGAGAGCAACCTGCTCATCTTTTAAGAGATCTAATTGTTATTGTTGTATTATTATTTTGGACAATAGTCTGAGAGAAGTGAAGAAGCTTACTTGGGATAATACAGCTAAGTGTTTGAGGCCTATTTAAAGTCAGATCTTCCGAAGCCCATTAATAATCATTGAACAACAAATGTTAGTCAATCACATAAAGATACATGGCCTAAAAGTTTGGCAGTCATGTTGCTACAGTAGAAAACCTACTTAATTTGAAAGGAGGGAACCTTTGTTTGAGTTTCATACATATTGATTACTCCATGTGTTGACCTTGGCCCAAGTGGCTTCCAAGGACCTTTCCATCTCTAAATATATGATTTTGTGAGCATTATTAATTACTTTTAAAAGTAGTGGGGAAAATAGATAAAGATGTGAGCAAGAGATGGAAAGATGGGTTAGAGGCAACTAGACAGCACAGGAATAGAATTCAAAACCTAGAATCTAGAACTCATATAACATCTAAGCAAATTAATTAACTTCTACATGCCTTGGTTTCCTCATCTATAAAATGGGAATATTTATAGTCCCTAGATCCTCATGTTGTTGTAAAGATAAGATTAGATAATATTTGTAGTACACTTTGAATATTTCATTTATTTATTTATTATTTATTGGCAAGGTGATTGGAGTTAAGTTACTTACCATGTTCACACTGCTAGGAAGTGTTAAGTGTTAAATTTGAACTCAGTTCCTCCTGACTTCAGGGCCATGTTCTATCCACTGTCCCATCTAGGTGCTGGTGCTGCTACTGCTACTGCTGCTGCTGCTGATGTTACTTTTCCTCCTGCTCTTATTCTTTCCCTCCCCCTCCTCCTCCTCCTCTTCCTCTTCCTCCATCTTTTCCTTTCCCTTCTGTTTTTCCTTCTAATAACAATACTAAAGTCACAATACTGACTTCAATGAGTATTTGCCCGATAGTTTTGAATGGAGAAAAATATTTATTTTGGCCACAGATTATACTCCAAATGCTATTTAGATATTTCACAATTTGAGCCTAATAGTCCTAACTAATATCACCCTAGAAATATATAGCCTTCTCCATGAGAGGGGATTTAAAACTTAAAAAATCAATGAATGAGGGCTATTGCTATGAAATAATTATAGCATATCCTTTTTGTTTTCATATTCAAACATATAAAGATATTTTTGGCATGGTTTGAAAATAAGATAGATGTTCTAAGTGAATAGATAATCTAAAAAAAATAATGACATACATTAGTGAATTTGGAGTAGCAACGTTTCTAGAATTAAGATATAATTTTTAAAAATACCCTCATTGCCAGGTCATTTTTCCCCAACCAGAGCAACTCCTCTATTAACGTTAGATTAATATAGTTAGAGAACTTGGTTCAAATTCTTCTCTCATTTGCTATGACATTATTATATTCTAGGAGTTAGTGTTACTTAAGCTGTCTTTTCTCAGTTTTTTTCATCTGTGAAGTGAGAAGGCTGATTTGGATGGTCTCTTCAGTCTTTGAGGTCCCTTCTAGATTTAGATCTATTATGCTATTAGAGTATTAGGCACATAGGGGTTGGAATATAAGCAGAAAACGGGTGTACAGAATACTTACTAAAGAAAAGAATTTCAAAAGATTAGATAGATATGCTATTAATATATTATGCTGAATATAATTTAAATATTCTATTATAAGATAATTTATAGAATGTCATGTCAATTAACAATTTAATGTGTGTAGTACTTCCAGTTAATTGAGGATTTGGATTGATAGAATACCAGATATTGTCAGGTTTTACTTTATATGCATTGAAGAACACTTTTCATTTGAAATAGAGCAACTCTGAATCATGTTAAGTGGAGTGATTTAATCACATATCAGTGTTGGCATATTCTTGGTCAGTTGAAACAGAGAGAGAATTCCACACATTCCTTAAACTGTAGTCACCCTTCAAATGATTTTCTGTCACTTGGCTTTAGTGTATATTTTATTTTTTTCTTCTTTGGATTCTGTCAAAGTTTCTTCTTTCTACAATTACTTTTTTAGATGTGATCTTCATATCAACTGGGAACCACAAATGTTACAAATTTGATGTATCAGTAATATAGATTGTTACTATATGAACATTTTGGATAAACACCAAAAGATTTTCTTTTACATTTTTGTAATCTATTTTAGTCAGAGTGGGGAAAATCTATTAAAGTATAAATGAAGTACTGAGAGGGAACAGAACAGAGGAGTAAAAAAGGGCAAATAATTTTACAGTAGCAAATAGACAAGTATAATTCTATATCAAAGATCAGATTTAAAAAGGGATATGATTGACATCTTAATGAAGCATAATCTGTTTATTCCACATTCAATGTTTTTTTTTTTTTTTTTTTTTTCATTAACCCACCTAGATACTTTGATGAGAACATAGAGTATACTAAGACAGTTCAAGTGAAAGATGCTTGGAATTGTAGAATGGACAAGATTACAAAGGGCATATATTCCTGGCAAGAAATATAAACTTTTGTATATAGCAACAACAAGATTATAAAATGATCAACAGTAATGGACATGATCTTTTTAAACAATAAGGTGATTTAGTCCAATTCCAATAGACTTGTGATAGAGACATCTGCATCCAGAGAGAAGACTATGGGGACTGAATGTGGATCGCAATATACCATTTTCACCTTTTTGTTGTTTGTTTGCTTGCTTGTTGTTTTCTCTCATTTTCCACTTTTTTGATCTATTTTTTCTTGTACAGCATATGGAAATGTTTAGAAGAATTGTATATATTTAACTTATATTGGATTTCTTGCTGTCTGGGGGAGAGGGTAATTAGAAAGAGAGGAAGAAAATTATGGAGCACAAGATTTGGCAAGGGTGAATGTTGAAAACTATCTTTGCATGTATTTTGAAAAATAAAAAGCTATAATAAAAATGTAAATTTTAATCAAGAACTAATCAAAATTTAAATCATTGAAAATAACTAGAATGAGAATGTGATCCAAGTAATTCATGAATAGGGCTGCAGGACAAAGGAGAGGGAGGAAAGATAAACTGGAATTAGATATATCATTTAGCAGACTAATCTGGTGTTTTGTTTTGTTTTTTGAATGGAGCTGGTTAGAAGGAGAGGGGAGAAGGAAGACATGGGTATGAGATACTATGGAGATACAATGTATAGGACTTGGCATTTGGTTAAATGTAGGGGGTTTATGGAGATACTGTCAGAGTTAGTTTTACTATCAATAGAAGTAGACTCATGTGCAATTTCTACAAATGTGTTATGAAAATCACAATCTTATAGAAGGTCAGGATATTTGGTGAGATTTGGGAGGATAGCATGGCAATTAGTGGCTACAAAGTATACCATTGTTTTCAATTTAATAGAAGGAATCAATATTTATCAAATTCCTATTGTGTGCCAGATACGGTGCTGAGTTTTATTAATATTTGCTTATTGGTTCCTCACAGCAATACTGTAAAATAAATCCTATTAATATCCTTATTTTATAATGGAAATAACTGAGGAAGACAGGTTAAATGATATGGCTACAGTCATACAGCCAATTTATATTTGAGGCAATACTTGAACTCATTTTTTTTCTGATTTTAGGCTTGCTGTGATGCCAAATTAAATCTGTTTCTGAGGGTAAAAATTTTGAAACATTGACTATGTATTTTATTAAATCAATGCTGTATACACAAAATAAGTGTATATGTTATTTAATCCTGTAAAATAATCAGCCCAAGTAGAATCCTTTTATCGTTTTCAAAATTTTGAAAATTGTGCTAATTAACACAAATAAGATTGTGTGTGTACGTGTGTGTGTGACACAAGATATCTTCTTGACTTTATATGTCTGAAAGGGCTATGCAGAAAAATATATGATTATCTCGTTAGTGCTAAAAGCCCTTTTATTTGGGGGAGGGGTATTTAAGGGAGCACTCATAAGAGAAATTATATGACTTAACTTTAAACACACTCAAGAAATGTGAGGCAAGGTCAAGGAGAAAATGTCAAAGTAGGCTAATGAGTCACTCACTCTGGATACAGGATTGGTATAGGATCTGGATACAGGAATCAAATTCTCATATAAAATATCAAGTCACAAAAAAACAGAAAAAATGAAAACAAAACTAAAATGAATAAAAGAGTTTGACTATAAAAAGTTATTATGGTGTTAGGGAGGATCAACAATCGTGTCAAAATGAGTACATGTGAAACCTGAAAGAAAAATATAATTTGGTCTTAGGCACAAAATGAATTTCTTAAAGAACTTAAAAGGATTTTTAAAATGACATTAGAAAAATAGAAGAAAAATTGGAAAAAGAAGTGAGAGTAATGTCAAAGAATTATGAAAAATAGTCAGTAGCTTGAGGGCAAATACACAAAAATGTACTGAGGAAAGTAATTTGCTAAAAAAAAACAAAAATGGTCAAATGGAAAAAGAAATACAAAAGATGATTCTGTGAGGGAATGAAGCAAAATCTATTATGTTTCAGCTAAAGAAAAGAAAGCAGAGGTAGCATGATCTCAAATGAAGAAAAAGCAAAAATCAATCTAATTAAAAGAAATAAATTATATCTTGGTGAAAGATTCTATTGATGGTAAAGTCATATCAATGCTAAATGTGTGTCAGATGGTGTGGCATCTAAATAGCATCTACAATCATCTAAAATTCTGAAGGAGAAATTGAATGAAATAAAGAAGAAAGTAGATAACGTTACACTATTTGTGTGACCTCAACTTTCCCCTCTCAGAACTGGATAAATATAACAAATAAATAAATAATAAGTTAAGGAGTCAAATAAAATTCTAGGAAAAATTAGATGTGATAGATCTCTGGAGAAAAATTGAATAAGAATAAAAAAGGAATACCTTTTTCTCAGCAGAATAAGACACTTACGCAGAAAAAAAATTGACTATATATTAGGACATAAAAATCACATAACCAAATCAGAACAGCAGAAACAGTAAGCATATGCTTTTTCAGTTCATAATGCAATAAAAATTACATTCAATAATAGGTAGTAGAAAGAAAGATAAACATCAATGTAAATTAAATAATCTAATCCTAAAATTAAAAAAAAGTGGGTCAAAGAACAAATAGCAATAATTGATAATTCTATTAAAGAAAATGACAACAATGAAACAATATACCAAAATTTATTATTGCAACTAAGTCTATGGTTAGAGGAAAGTTTATCTCTCTAATTGTTTATATAAATAAAATATAGAAAAAGCAGAGCAGCAAAATGAGTATGCAACTAAAGAAAAAAAAAACTAGAAAATGAATAAATTAAAATCCCCAATTAAATATCAAATTGTTAATCCTGAAAATCAAGAGAGATTAATAAAATTAAAAATAACAAAGTATTGAATTAATAAATGAGACTAGAAGCTGGTTTTGTGAAAACCAAACCAAACTAAACCAATAAAATCAACAATCCATTAGTTAATTTGATTTTAAGAAGTAAAAAAGAAAACCAAATTACTAATATCAAAAATGAAAGGGATAAATCCACTAGCAATGAAGGGGAAATTAAGACAATTATTAGGAACAACTTTACCCAATTTTATGACAATAAATTGATAATCTGAATGAAATGGATAAACATCAGCAAATATATAAATTACTCAGATTAACAGATCAGGAAAATAGCATGCCTAAATAACTAAATAATTTAGTAAAAGAAATTGAACAAGCCATCAATGAACTTCCTAAAAAAAATCCTCAGGACCAAATGCATTCACAGTTAAATCTTATCAAATATTTAAAGAACAATCAATTTTAATACTACATAAAATTTGAAAAAAATAGGTGAAGGAGTCCTATCAAATTTGTTTCATGATAAAATTTGGGGCTGATACCAAAACCAGGAAGAACCAAAACAGGGAAAGAAAACAAAGATCACTTTCCATAATGAATATTGATACAAATACTTTAAATAACTTACTAGCAAAAAGATTGTATCAAAAGGGTCATATATGATGATTATGTGAGATTTATATCAGGAATGCAGGGCTAGTTCAATATTAGGAATACTGTTAGTATAATGGATCATATTAATACAAAGACCAATAATAATCATATGATTTTCTTAATAAATGCAGAAAAACCCCTAACAAAACAGAGAATCCACTCCTATAAAAAAACACGAGAGAGCTTAGGATAAAAGAGGGAATATTTTTAAAAATGATGAACAATGTGTATATAAAACCACCAATAAGCATTATCTTTAATGAGAATAAGCTGGAAGCCTTCTCCCAAAGATCAGGGGTGAAGCAAGGATGACTATTATCACTTAAATTATTTGAATTTGTATTAGAAATGTTAGCTAAAGCAAGAGAACAAAAATAAATTAAAGAAATTTGAGTAGGCAATTATGAAACAAAACATCTGTGTAGATGATGTGATATAATACTTAAAATATTGTAGAGAATGTGAAATAATTAACAACTTTAGCAAAATTGTAGGACAAAAATATAAATCATTATAGATATTTTTGTATGTCTATGGCCTATATGACCAAAACAGTTCAGTAGCAAGAGATAGAAAAAGAAATTCCATTTAAAATAGAAATAGACAACATAAAGTACTTCAAAGTGTCCAGGAACAATAGGAACACAATTATAAAATATTTTTCACGCAAATAAAGTCAAATCTAAGCAATTGAAAGCAATATGAATTGTTCAAGGGTAGGTCAAGTCAATATAATAAAAACAACAATTCTACCTTATCTATTAAGTGCTATACCAATCAAACTATCAAAAATTATTTTTTAAAAAATAGTAACAAAATTCATCTGGAATCACAAAAGCTAAAGAATATCAAGGAAATCAACGGGGAAAATGTAAAAAAAATGGTAGTTTTGACATACCAGATATCAAACTATATTATGTGGTAATTATCTTTCTTTAAAAAATTGTTTTATTTTTTCTGGTTATATATGTATATTAACTTTTTAAAAACACATTTGTGCATTCATGTTGGGAAAGAAAAATCAGAACAAAAGGAGGAAAAAACCATGAGAGAGGAAACAAAAACAAACAAAAAAAGAAGTTACATATTGTTATGAGTTCAAATGTTGGAGTTCTTGTTCTTCTCAAAACACAGGGTTTAGAGGCTTAGAGCCCTCCGAATATCTCCAAATCCAAAGATTCTGTCCTTCAGCCTCTGCCTCTGCTTTCTTCAGCCTCCAACCAACACAGAGATGGAATGTCTCTCTTGTCTCCTGGGGAGCCCAGCCACCAACTACAGTGGTCTGAGATGAAGATGAATCTGGTTGTCCACTGAACTCTCACTCGTAGCTTTATTCTCTGAAAGCTCTTCTCTGCCACCAGCCATTGGATGTAAAGCAACACTGATATCACTCATATCAGCATACCTAATATGACCCCCCCCTCCCCAAAAAAAGAAAATACTGAGTATTGAAAGGTATGTGGAAACATTGGAATACAAGCTATGTACTTATCCAACTATTCTGAAGAGTAATTTGTGATTATGTCCAAAAGGATATAAAATTGTACATATCCTTTGATTCAGCAATTCCACTCCTAAGTCTATTTCCCAAAGACACTCCAAAAAGAGGAAAGATCTTATTTATACAAAAATATTTATAGTGGTGGTTAAAAATTTGTAATCAACAAGATGACTGTCATTCAGAGAATAGCTAAACAAGGTAAATATTTGATTATAATGGGATATTCTGTGCTATAAGAAATGATAAGCAGTATAATTTCAGGGAAAAAAAAAAACATGGAAAGACTTACTTAAACTGATGCATAGTGAACCACAGCATGAATATTTTGTACACAGTAACAGCAACATTGTGTGATGATCAATGGTGATTTAATTATTTTCAGCAGTACAATGATCCAAAACAATCCCAAAGGACTAATGATGAAGCATATTATCTGCCAACAGAGAAAGAACTGAAATCAATTTAACACATTCTGAAGCATGCTATTTTTTACTTTCTTTATTTTTTTCTCTTTTATTCAAATCTTCTTGTACAAAATTATGTTGTACATAATTGCACATGTATAACCTATATCTAATCATTTATTTTTCTCAGGGAAAAAGGGAAGAGAGAAAGAGGAATAGACTTTGAAACACAAAATTTTAAGTAAAAATGTTAAAAAATTAAATAAAAAATCCCCAAATCCACAAATATTTGGAAATTGTTGTTAGCATGTACTTGGGGAAAATAAAATATATTAAATTAACCCAAAAAGAAGAATATTCTTTAGTAACTAATTGCCTTTGCTGTTAATTTGGACATATATTTTAGGGTCAAAATGTTGCTCAAATTTAATAATGCAACTAATAGAAAAAATATACTGTTCAAATAACTGGTCATACTGACGCATTATTCATATGGTTTTAGTACTATTTAATAAAGCATACTAATTGAGTTTTTAATACTAATAGTTCATATCCATTTAAAACTTTTATTTTTAAAAAGAGTTTTCCTTATAAAAGTATTTTAAAGCTTCTGAGGCAGAGCCAAGATGGCGGAGCAGGCACACACGACTCTCTAAGCTCCTCTCATTACCCTCATAACCAAATATTTAATCCAGCCTCAAAAATAACTCTTCACTGCTTAAATTCATGAAGATAAGAAGCACTACAACTTACCAGCTGATCCGGAAGCTCGCCAGGAAAGGTTTGTTCTGAGGGGCCAGGAACAGACTAGCACAGGCAGCGAAAGGCTAGCGTCCTGAGCAGACCAGGGGCGGGGGTGATCTCTCTGGCTAGAGAAGTTATAGGGACCACTCTGCTATAGGCTAAATGCTCTACCTTGATTACAAAGCAGTAAACTGGCAGAGAAGCTAAAGCCTAAAACAAAGGGTCCTCTAAAAAACACCAGAACCTAACAAGATCTGGCTGTAACCCCTCAAACCCGGAAGTGATTCAGGCAGACTTTACTGCAGCCCTGTGGCCACATCCGGCAGTTCGGGGCTTTTGTGGGGGCAGTTACTAATCTGCACGGCAGGGGGGCACAGCCTGGGCAGCTATAATCGGCAGTGTGGGGGGCTCGGCCTGGGGCAATAGAACTTCCCCAGCTGACTGTGCTTCCCCAGGCAGACACTTCCTGTCCCTACAAATCCATTCACTGCTCAGCTGCTAATACCCACAGCCCCTGGGCAGGGTTTGGCTTGGGAAGTGAAACTCTCACTGCTAAGTGTCTAGCCCCAGGGCAGTCATTATCTCACACAGCTGAGGTTCTTTGAAAGGCACTTTCCCAGCCTGGCCCTGCAGGCCTGAGTTACTTTCTGGTGGGGAACTCTTTCCCAGAGCACTCCAGTACCTCGCTGCTTTTTGTAGCCGGTAGACAGGACAGCTACCCCGTCCATATAGCTTTCACTGCTCTGCAGAGGAAGCTGGTAACCTCCTGGCTCTGAAGGCAGACCTTACAGGCTTTAACAAAATGAGTAAAAAAATCAAAAGAACGATTGATAGTTTCTACCCAGAAAGAGAACAGCTTTTCAACCCTGAAGAGACTAATAGCAGACAGTCTCCAGACAAATGTTGGTCTCCAATACAAAAGGCTCTCCTAGAAGAGACTATTCAAAACCTTAAAAGAGAGCTAGAAGAAAAATGGGGAAAGGAAAGAGAAGCTATGCAAAAGAGTACAGAAAAGGCACATAACTCATTAAAAGAAAAATTTGATAAAGTGGAAAAAGAAAACAACTTCTTGAAATGTGAATCGGAAAAGGTAAAAAACAGAGTTTGCGAATTGGAAAAAGAAAATGACTCACTAAAAAAAAAAAAATTAGTGAAATGGAAAAAAATTCCATAGAGCAAAACAACTCAATTGGACATATACAAAAAGAAGTAAAAAAAGCTAATGAAGAAAATAACTCACTAAAAATTAGAAATGAACAAATAGAAATGACTGATTCATTGAGACATCAAGAATCAGTCAAGCAAAACCAAAAAAATGAAAGATTGGAAAAAATGTCAAATATTTACTGGGAAAAACAACAGATCTGGAAAATAGATCTAGGAGAGATAACCTGAGGATCATCAGACTACCCGAAAATTATGATGAAAAAAAGAGCCTAGATACTATTTTACAGGAAATCATCAAAGAGAACTGCCCAGAAGTAATAGAACCAGAAGGGAAAATAGGCGTTGAAAGAATTCATCGAACATCTTCTGAAAAAGACCCTAAAATAAAGACTCCAAGGAATATTGTGGCCAAACTTCAGAATTTCCAGACTAAAGAAAAAAATTTTACAAGCAGCCAGGAAAAAAACAGTTCAAATACCGAGATGCCACAATAAGGGTCACGCAAGATCTGGCTGCCTCAACATTAAAGGATCGAAGGGCCTGGAATCAGATATTCCGAAAGGCAAAAGAACTTGGAATGCAGCCAAGAATAAACTATCCAGCTAAGCTGAGTATTTTTTTCCACGGAAGAAGATGGATATTTAATGAAATAGAGGAATTCCATCTGTTTCTAAGGAAAAAAACAGACTTAAACAAAAAATTTGAACTTCAACAACAGGAATCAAGAGAAGTAGGAAAAGGTAAAAGGAACTCTTGAGAACTGTATTTCTGTTGTGAATATACATAAAAATCATATGTATAATTTGATTTTACCGATATAACATAAAAAAGGGAAGTAGAAATGGAAAGGGGATAGTGCCAGAAAAAGGGAAGAAGGGAGATAAAAAGAGGGAAACTACATGCGACAATGAGGCAGAGGAAACCTATCATATATGAGGGAACTTAGAGAGGGGGAGGAACATTGTGTGAATCCTACTCTCATCAGAGTTGGCTCAAAGAGGAAACAATTGACATATTTGTTTTACACAGATTCTTCTCTCACTTCATTAAAAAGTGGGAGAGGAAAAGGGAGAAGGAAAAAGAGTAAAAAGGGAAGGGTACAAGAAAGGGGAAGGGATTCCAAGGGAGGAGGGAGGGATACTAAAGAGGGAGAGCTGTGTGACGTTAGTGAGATCAATAGGGAAGAAGGGAAGGAGGGCAAGAAAAAGAAAAGTATAATCTGGAGATATTAGGATGGGAGGAAATGCAGAATTGGTTATTTTAACCACAAATGTGAATGGGATGAACTCTCCCATAAAGAGGAAGCGGATAGCACACTGGATCAAAAGTCAGAACCCTACAATCTGTTGTTTACAGGAAACACATTTAAAATAGGGAGATACATATAGACTAAAGGTAAAAGGCTGGAGCAGAATCTATTATGCTTCAGGTGAAGTCAAAAAAGCAGGAGTAGCCATCCTTATCTCAGATCAAGCAAAAGCAAAGATTGATCTAATTAAAAGAGATAAGGAAGGAAACTATATCTTGCTAAAGGGTACTATAGAGAATGAAGCAATATCAGTATTAAACATATATGCACCAAGTGGTATTGCATCTAACTTCCTTAAAGAGAAGCTAAGAGAGTTGCGAGAAGAAATAGACAGCAAAACTATAATAGTGGGAGATCTCAATCTTGCACTCTCAGATTTAGATAAATCAAATCACAAAACAAATAAGAAAGAAATTAAAGAGATAAATAGAATATTAGAAAAATTAGGTATGATAGATCTCTGGAGAAAACTGAATGGTGACAGAAAGGAGTATACTTTCTTCTCAGCAGTTCATGGAACCTACACAAAAATTGATTATATATTAGGACATAAAGACCTCAAAATTAAATGCAGGAAGGCAGAAATAGTAAGTGCTTTTTTTTCAGATCACAACGTAATAAAAACTACATTTAACAAAAAGTTAGGTGTAAATAGACCAAAAAGTAATTGGAAACTAAATAATCTCATCTTAAAGAATGATTGGGTGAAATAGCAAATTATAGACACAATTAATAATTTCACTCAAGATAATGACAACAATGAGACATCATATCAAAATTTATGGGATGCAGCCAAAGCAGTAATAAGGGGAAATTTTATATCCTTAGAGGCTTACTTGAATAAAATAGAAAAAGAGAAGATCAATGAATTGGGCCTGGAACTTAAAAAGTTAGAAAAAGACCAAATTAAAAACCCCCAATCAATTACTAAACTTGAAATTCTAAAATTAAAAGGAGAAATTAATAATATAGAAAGTAAAAAAAAAAAAAAACTATTGAACTAATAAATAAAACTAAGAGTTGGTTTTATGAAAAAACCAATAAAATTGATAAACCTTTGGTAAATCTGATTAGAAAAAGGAGAGAGGGGAATCAAATTGGCAGTCTTAAAAATGAAAAGGGAGAACTTACCACTGATGAAGAGGAAATTAAAGAAATAATAAGGGGTTACTTTGCCCAACTTTATGCCAATGAATTTGATAACCTAAGTGAAATGGATGACTACTTCCAAAAATATAGGCTTCCCAGATTATCAGAGGAGGAAGTAAATTGCTTAAATAGTCCCATTTCAGAAAAAGAAATAGAACAAGCTATTAATCAACTCCCTAAAAAAAAATCCCCGGGACCAGATGGATTTACATGTGAATTCTACCAAGCATTCAAAGAACAATTAGCCCCAATGCTTTATAAACTATTTGAAAAAATAGGGAATGAAAGAGTCCTACCAAACTCCTTTTATGACACAGACATGGTACTGATACCTAAACCAGGTAGGTTGAAAACAGAGAAAGAAAATTATAGACCAATCTCCCTAATGAATATTGATGCTAAAATCTTAAATAAGATATTAGCAAAAAGACTACAGAAAATCATCCCCAGGATAATACATCATGATCAAGTAGGATTTATACCAGGAATGCAGGGCTGGTTCAATATTAGGAAAACTATCAATATAATTGGCCATATTAATAATCAAATTAACAAAAACCATATGATCATCTCAATAGATGCAGAAAAAGCATTTGATAAAATCCAACATCCATTCCTATTAAAAACTCTTGAGAGTATAGGAATAAATGGACTTTTCCTTAAAATAATCAGTAGCATCTATTTAAAACCAGCAGTAAGCATTATATGTAATGGGGACAAACTGCAACCATTCCCAATAAGATCAGGAGTAAAACAAGGTTGCCCACTATCACTGTTACTTTTTAATATTGTATTAGAAATGCTAGCTTTGGCAATAAGAGTTGAGAAAGAGATTAAAGGAATAAGAATAGACAATGAGGAAACCAAATTATCACTCTTTGCTGATGATATGATGGTATACTTAGAGAACCCCAGAGATTCTACCAAAAAGTTATTAGAAACAATCTACACCTTTAGCAAAGTTGCAGGATATAAAATAAACCCACATAAGTCATCAGCATTCTTATATATCACTAACAAAACCCAACAGTTAGAGATACAAAAAGAAATTCCATTTAAAGTAACTACTGATTGTATAAAATATTTAGGAATCTATCTGCCAAGGGAAAATCAGAAACTTTATGAGCAAAACTACAAAACACTTTCCACACAAATTAAGTCTGATCTAACCAACTGGAAAAATATTAAATGCTCTTGGATTGGGCGAGCAAATATAATAAAGATGACAATACTACCTAAATTAATCTACTTATTTAGCGCTATACCAATCAGACTCCCAAAAAACTACTTTGATGAATTAGAAAAAATAACAACAAAGTTCATATCGAAAAACAAAAGGTCAAGAATTTCAAGGGAATTAATGAAAAAAAAAATCAAATGAAGGTGGCCTAGCTGTACCAGATCTAAAATTATATTATAAAGCAGCAGTTACTAAAACCATCTGGTATTGGCTAAGAAATAGACTAGTTGATCAATGGAATAAGTTAGGTTCAAAGGACAAAACAGCCAATAACTTTAATAATATAGTGTTTGACAAACCCAAAGACACCAGTTTCTGGGATAAGAATGCATTATTTGACAAAAATTGCTGGGAAAATTGGAAATCAGTATGGCAGAAACTAGGCATTGACCCACACTTAACACCATACACCAAGATAAGGTCAAAATGGGTTCATGACCTAGGCATAAAGAATGAGATTATAAATAAATTGGAAGAGCATAGGATAGTTTACCTGGCAGACCTGTGGAAGAGGGAGGAATTTATGACCAAAGAAGAACTAGAGATCACTATTGACCACAACATAGAAAATTTTGATTATATCAAATTGAAAAGTTTTTGTACAAACAAAACAAATGCAAACAAGATTAGAAGGGAAACAATAAACTGGGAAAACCTTTTTACAATCAAAGGTTCTGATAAAGGCCTCATTTCCAAAATATATAGAGAACTGACCCTAATCTATAAGAAATCAAACCATTCTCCAATTGATAAATGGTCAAAGGATATGAACAGACAATTCTCAGATGAAGAAATTGAAACTATTTATAGACATATGAAAATATGCTCCAAATCATTATTAATCAGAGAAATGCAAATTAAGACAACTCTGAGATACCACTACACACCTGTCAGATTGGCTAGAATGACAGGGAAAGATAATGGGGAATGTTGGAGGGGATGTGGGAAAACAGGGACACTGATACATTGTTGGTGGAATTGTGAACACATCCAGCCATTCTGGAGAGCAATTTGCAACTATGCTCAAAAAGTTATCAAGCTGTGCATACCCTTTGATCCAGCAGTGTTTCTACTGGGCTTATACCCCAAAGAGATACTAAAGAAAGGAAAGGGACCTGTATGTGCCAAAATGTTTGTGGCAGCCCTGTTTGTAGTGGCTAGAAGCTGGAAAATGAAAGGATGTCCATCAATTGGAGAATAGTTGAGTAAATTGTGGTATATGAACATTATGGAATATTATTGTTCTGTAAGGAACGACCAGCAGGATGAATACAGAGAGGACTGGCGAGACTTACATGAACTGATGCTGAGTGAAATGAGCAGAACCAGGAGATCATTATATACCTCAACAACGATACTGTTTGAGGATGTATTCTGATGGAAGTGGACCTCTTTGATAAAGAGAGCCTTAATTGATCAAAGATGGACAGAAACACCCAGAGAAAGAACACTGGAAATGAATATAAACTGCTTGCATTTATGTTTTTCCTCCCGGGTTATTTATACCTTCTGAATTCAATTCTCCCTGTGCAACAAGAAAACTGTTTGGTTCTGCACACATATATTGTATCTAGGATATACTGCAACCCATTCAACATGTAAACGACTCTTGCCATCTGGGGGAAGGGGTGGAGGGAGGGAGGGGAAAAAATCGGAACAGAAATGAATGCAAGGGATAATGCTGTAAAAAATTACCCTGGCATGTGTTCTATCAATAAAAAATTATTAAAAAAATAAAAAAATAAAAAGAGCTGATTATATAAGTAGCCATGTTACAAAATTAACTGTATACTGTTAACTGTTGAAATCAATTAAATCTTTACTAATTAAAAAAAAAAAAACAAAACAAAAAAATAAAAGTATTTTAAAGTATCAAACAGCATATGCATGTCAGTTAGAAAGGAGTCACAAATTTGGACTCTGAATTAGTAAATAATGCATAATAAATGGAAGAACAACTGGACACAGCCTCAAAAACAACTTGGAACCAAACTCGGGTTCTGAAGTAAAAAGAATTGTTACCCTGGTCAAGGCATTTAACATCTTGGTGCTTCAGTTCCCTGTTCTGTGACTTGAAGATAATTCTTATACAATCTACCCTATAAGTTTAATGAGAAAAAAAAAACACTTTTAAAACCTTACAATGCTATGTAAAAGCATTGTTAGTAATAGTTATCTGATGCACATTCTAGTTCTAAAATCCTGTGATTCTATAATTTTTCTGGCCAACTTTGCTTAAGCCTCTGCTCATTCAGATGTGCTGATCAAATTGGCTTAAATTATTCCAAAGTACATAATGCTCTTGATTTTAAGCAGGTGTAAATAGCTTTTGGAAATTGAATATATATCAAAGACAGCAGACACTGCAAAATAAGAAAGTTGTGTTTAAAGGAAATGTATTTTTGAATAAAAGAGACGATGCATTTAGTTTGAGTTTTCCTTGAGTACATATTAAGGATGTCATCATAACTCTGATATTTCCTTGAAATCTGCCTTCTCTATTCATGAAAATAAAATATGGCTTAGAAGGCTAGTGAATAAGAAAATAAACATAATGAGGAGAACAAGGTATTATAAATATCTCCCCACTTTCATGGAGGGCAGGCAATGACTTGTGGTGGCATATAAAGCTTTTTGAAGCTTGAAGTTCATTGTTATGAAAATGTGATTTTTTCAGTTTTATGATGACTTGTCAAACATATTATGTCTTCTAATGAAATGCTCCATGAGTGTGGAGGTCATAACTTGATCCAGCCACTTGAAGATTCATTCTCTATTTGTTTCACTTTAATTCTTGACAGGCCTGATAAAAACTTTAGGTCAAGTAACAGGTTGAACTTATTAATAAGATCCATTAAAAAGTTGAGATTCTGGGAATTCCATAAACATGTAATTCAAAAGCAGATCTTTTGTGTGAATGTAAAGATACGTGCATATATTTATATATTTTATGTATACTAAGTGTAAATGTACAGGATGTATTTTTCTATGCATATATATGTACACATGCATATATACTTTGTTACCTTAAATTAAGTCAAAAATTTTGGAATGATTTCCATGTATTCCTTAGACTTCTATTTCAAAATCAATCGCCTTTACAATTAAGGCTAGATTTCAGGAGTAATGCTTGATATCAGCAAAATCAGCAATTATATATATTAGATTTCTTGATATTAATTTACATTTTTACCTGCTGCTAAACAATTGTAAAATCCTGGGGAGGTAAAGAAATTGGAGCATCCTGCCCTGAATTCCATGAATCCTTCTGCAATTTCCCATATAGAGACACAGGACCTAGGGCAAGACTTAAATATAGAATTAAATTGACATTCCACCAAGGGTGTATACAAGGTGATTCAGTTACCTGAGAGATTAGAGGTGCCTAAAAATATCACCCATTCATCTTCTGTAATGTTCCATATTATTTTTATTCATTCTGAAAACTCAGTTTGTAAGAGTCATGCATTTCAACAAATCATTTCTTGTACAGATATTAGGACTTAAATTAAATTTTAAGTTATAATACTTGAACATGGAAAGAAAGCATACAGTTAATTCTATAAGTTCACAGGTTAGTAAAAATAAATTTTTCTAAGTTCCCTGAGGGACTTATCCTTGTAAAAAGAAGATTCAAGAAAAGTTAAAATCATCTTGGGTAGTATATGAAGTACATGACAAAAACAAGTTTTGGAGAGATAAATGTTGATAGAAGAGTAGATAGAATAAGACACTTGAACAAACATTTTTCAAATGAAGAATCACAAGCAATTAATGACCTATGAAATGTTGTTCCACATCACTAATAATGTTGAAAATGGGAACAAAATAATAATTCACACCTGGAAAACTGGGAAATATGACAAAATATGGCAATGGTTAACACTGGAGAAAATTTGGAAGCACAGATACACTAATAAACTGGAGGAGTTCTGAATCAGTCAAAGTGTTTTAGAAAATTATGTGGAACCTGAGAAAGTGGCTAAAAATGATTTCATCTAGAAATCTTACTGTTAGATCTATGTACCAAGGAGGTAAAAATAAGAAGGATCAAATATTTCTATCATTACATTTTGTTAGTTACACAAAACTGATGACAAAGATAGTTACTTATCTTCTAGGAAATAATGAAGCACATCATGATATGCGAATGCAGTAGAATAGTATTATTATTCTATAAGAAATGATGAATATGACTAATGCAGAAAAGCATGGGTAGATTTATTTGAACTGATAAAAAAAATGAAATAAACACAACCAGAAAAAAACACATGATTGCAAAAAAATGTAAATTTAAAATAGCAATGAAATGAAAACTGAATGTTGTGAAATTATATCAACAAAACTTGGTCAAAAAAGAGATCATTTTCCTTTTTGAGGAAAATGGGTTGATGATGATGATGGTATTAAAAAATTGAATATAATATTGAACTTTTTGAATGGGTTGTTTAATTGTATTGCCTTCCCCCCAATTCCATTCCATTCCTGCAAAGTTTTTTTTTTTTTTTTTTTTTTTTTTTTTTTAATTCATTGTATTGGTGGATTGTTCTCTAGAAAGAGAAGAGGGTAGCTATTCATTGGGAAATGTAGGTGATATGAGTAGGATTCATGCAATAATACATCTTTGACTAATAATTGGAAGGTAGCAAAAAAATTCTATCAAAGAATCAGATCTTTGACACAGGGAAGAAATCATTAGTTCAAATCCTACCTGCTCTATCTTTGAACCTTACCTTTCTTATATGCTAAACAAAAAGATATGGTTTCTGACAAATCTTCTAGCACTACCTCTAGGATCACATTGTTTGTGTTTGGGATAGGAAGATTATCAGAAAAGAAAATTCAACAATAAAATTTATCTCATAATTTTATCCAGGGTTTGGTCTATCAAATATAGATATCTTAATCAGCATCTTCAATAGTTCCCATCCATTCAACTATGAAATTTGCAGATTAGCTTGAAGCATCTTACTCTATCTACTCTTCTATCAATTACTGCCAACATATTCTAAACCAACAACAACAAACAAACAAACAATACCCCCCCAAAAAAAACTTTAGAGACAAAAGCTTTCTGCTTAGTTTTAAATAATAGAGATATTATAATGGCACAGAGTCATGGCCAGGCTAAATGGAAACAACCTAGTTTAGTGGTATATCTAGAGCTGTTTATTAGCAATACTATTTACCTCACAAGTCAGATATTCTGAAAACTTGAGTTGTTGCTTTTGTTGTTATTTTTTAATCATATCTTATTCTTCATGATCCTACTTTGAGTTTCCTCAGTCAAGATAATGGAGTTTACATTTTTTTTTTCTCCAGATCACCTTACAGATGAGGAAATTGAGGCAATGTGTTAAGGAACTTACCCAGGGTCACACAGCTATTAAGTGTTTAGGTCAGATTTGAATTCAAATGTTCATGATTCAAAAAAAGCCATGTTTCTGTTGCTGTTGCCCAATGCACCATCTAGCTTCCTATGTTTGTTGTAAATATATATTGGTAATGGCAAAATGCTCACAATCATTTGATCTGAAATTACATGTGGAGAAGATTCTCTAAGAGTTAAATGAAATAACTTCTGATGTCCCATCCATTTTGAGATTCTAGGCAACATCCCTTGTTACTCACAATTAAAATGTGCCTGTGTACTGTATTAGGTAGCAGGTCTTCTGCAGTCAAACATAGGTTAACAACTATATGAGTAATGCAGGACTACGAAGGCCTATAAAAATGCAAAGCATGACTCACACTAAAAGATTTACCTTGGCAACCTTATTATTTCTAGTGTATAAGCTAAGATAAGCTAAGAACTTTGAATAAATGCATTTTTATATTTCCTTGGTAAAGTCAATTTATGATTGTCTTATTAGAGATGAACATACCTCTCCACAAGCCTTTTTAGATGGCTCAGAATATTTTATGTTCTTTTGTCACTAATGCATATCTGAATACTAATAGTATAAAGAACTTTTCAGATACAATAGATTAGAATAAGTTGGGAAGGACTTCATAGAAGTCTATTACTGACCCCTAAATGAGGCCTTTTCTCATTACTCAGTGCTCTTTATGGCTTGAAATTACTTTGTATTACTTGAAATGTACTTTGTACTTATCTGTATAGATAGAGTATCATTTCAGTAGAATTTAAATTACTTTTTGAAAGGGGCTGTTCATTTTTTTAATACTGTGTCTCAATCCTAGCACAGAGAGCACACTTAATGTGCTGTCATGTTTATTGAATTTAGGCTATTCTGATCCATACTTGAATGAGAATCTAAACCTCAACACCATGCATAATCAACCTTTGAGTAAAGATTCAACCAAGAATGTTCCCCCAACATCCTACTTCATTTTTGTATGGTTCAAATTATTCAAAAGTTTTTCCTTCTATCAATTCTCTGTTTTGCTTTTTGCCACTTCCATTCATGATACCTAAATCTCCCCTTCTATACAACAGGAAAGGCATCTAGATGGCATAAATAGGATCTGGCCTCAGCCACTCACTAGTATGTAACACTAGGCAAATCACATCTTTCTGCTTTAGCTTCCTCCTTTGTACAAATGGAAATAATAGCACCTATCTGCCATACTTGTGAGGATTAAATGATATATTTGTAAAATGCTTTACAAACTTTAGATTTACTATCTAATATTATAATGGTTCTTCTGTTTTAGTCTTTTATCTATTTCTTTGAAATTGTCATGGCTTGATTACTTCTCTTCTCCAGGTTGAAAAAAGATTTCAACTATTTTTTAAATGGAATGAATTATGTCATCCACTTAATCATTGTCTTTCCTATTAAGTGATGCCCTAAACTGGACAAAACACTGCAGGTACAATCAAATGGACAGAGTCAGTAAGACTACCATCTCCTAATAATAACAACAACAATAATAAAAGCTAATATTTATATTGTGCTTTTTATGAACAAGGTATTGTGCTAAGCATTTTATATATCTTCTTCAATCTTCTCAACAATCTTGGTAGGCATTATTAACCCATTTTACAAATGAGGAAACTGAGAAAACCAGAGGTTAAGTGATTGGCTTAAGGTCACAGAGTTATTGAAGGTTTGAGGTCTGATATGAACTCTGGTCTTCCAAACTCCCCTATGTAGTGTGCTACCTAATTGTACCTCTCAATACAGTCTATGATCTTACTGACTCTTTAGGCTATGGATAAGAAAGGATAGAACTGCTATTTAGATTAGATGAAATGGTGATAACTGGCAACATAGAAAGAAGAACTGTTGAATTTTTCTTATTGATCATTTCACTGTCAAGGAAACTGACACTATGGCTCACACGGATTTGAAAAAGAACTGATTGAATGATTTTACACATACATACATACATATATACGTATAAACATATGCAGATCTGTGCCTTATGTTCACCATGTCTAGGGAGGACTCAGGAAGGGAAGAAGAATAAAAAGGAAGAGAAAAAATAAGAAAAAACGATACTTCCATTATAATTTTACTATATGTTTAAAAGAAATACTACATTGTACATAATAAATTTGCAATTTCATCTGCAATCATATTTTTTCTATTCTACTATATTCTGGACATTCTTGTTTTATTTCTTAAAATTGAAATTAAAACAAATAAAAAGGAGTTGATGCTCAAGACAAATGAGGAGCTTGGAAAAGAATGAATAAGAATAGGACTAAGGAAGTGGTTGTCCTACTATATGCGAGTGTACTCCCATTACATCTGGACCTATTGTGCTCAAACCCAGGTGCCATCGTTTAATAAGGACACTGATAAAAATTGTTGTTGGAGTTCAAATGTTGGGTTCTTGTTCTTCTTTAAAATATTATAAAGGTTCTCTCTGGGTGCCTTCCCTGGAATCAGGATTTTGTCGGTCCCTGTTCGGGCGCCAAAATGTGGTGAGTTTTTCTTCTCAAAACGCAGCCAGGTGATAAAAGTTCAGATCTTTTATTATCTCCAATATAGCCCGGTTAGCTTAGAGGCCTATCTCTCTGCTTGGTTCCAAGAGCTCTCTCCAAATGTCTTTAAATCCAAAGGTCTGGTCCTTCAGCCTCTGCCTCTACTTTCTTCAGCCTCCAGCCAGCTCCAGTCTTCATGTCATTCCAGTGAAATCTTGACTTGTAGCGTCTTCCTCTCAAGAACTTCTTCGACTGGCCCATTGGCCTATTTATGCTCCTTCCAGAAAGAGGGATTATGGGTTTTCTCCCATAGTGCTCTCTGGCCCAAAGAGCTTCAAGGGAGGTATGAACTCATTGAACTCCAATGAGTAAAGGTGTGAACACAAGCCTTGTATTAATTAGTTCTACTTAGTACCTTGTTTCAGGTTCTGCCCAAAAAACATCTTCTTGTAAGATTAGATCAACTCTAATTAGTTAACAGTTAGTAAGGATTCCAACAAATTGTATAGAAGAAATTAAATGGGTTGATTATGGATTTTGAATACATATAATATGAGGGGTATTTGAGAAATTAATGGTGTTCAGTCAGCAGCAGAGATGGTTTATGAAGGACATGATAACTGTCTTATAGCATATAAAGGACATGATGTGGAAAAGATTTCAGGTTTATTTTATTTGGCCTAAAAGACAAAACCAGCAGAATTTTAGAATTTTAGAAATTTTAGAATTGTTATTAAGGAAAAGAAAAATATAAAACTTCCTCATAAGTCGATCTGAAAATGTATAGTTGCTTTAAGAGGTTTGAGGTTATTGTTCATTGAGGAATTTTTAAAGACCAGATGACTATTTATCAAATATACTATATGTGAAATTTCTTTTTTGCTATTGATTTTGTTTGAAGACTCTTTCCAATTATAGAGATAGTGGTTCTGTAGTCTTGTTCATGAGAGATTATTTAAAAAAAAAAAAAAAACACAAATGTATACCTTTTCCAATGATTTATATTATTTTTGTTATCAGATTTGGTCTATTATTTCAATGTTATTTAGTTGTTTTTCAGTCTTGCCTGACTCTTTTTGATCCCTTTTGGAATTTTCCTGACAAAGATCCTTTACTGTTTTTTTTTTTTTGTTTGTTTGTTTTTTATTTCCTTCTCTAGCTCAGTTTATAGGTGAGGGAACTAAGGCAAACAGGATTAAATGACTCACTTAGGGTCACACCAGCTAGTAAATCTGAAGCCAGATTTGAATTCAAAAAGAGAAGTCTTCCTGACTTCAGACTTGTCACCTAGCTGCTTGATAAAGGTAATTCATATATACAGTGGTATTAAATTATTCAAATGATTTTTTATCTTTTTGACTTATTTCAAAGTTCCTAGTAAAATGTTAACATTTTACTAACTGGCATAGCTGGTCATCTGGAGGTAAATGTAGCACTACTTTTGTTTTTCAGAAAACCTGCATACTTTTGCATTGATAATACAGTTCCACACTCATTCTATCCCATTTAGATGATATATTATTTTAAGTAAATATAATAGACATTTTTAATTCACAACTTTTTCACTTTGAAAAGCACATATATGAAACTAGAAAAATTTGATTCACAACATTATTTCTCACATAAAAAAGCAATTTACAAAAATGCTTCCTAAATAAAATGTGAATTGGGAATAAGGAATAAAAAAGAATTATAATTAAAAGAAAGAGTAGGGTTTTTTGTTTTGTTTTGTTTCTGAGGCAATTGGGATTAAGTGACTTGCCTAGAGTCACACAGCTAGGAAGTTAAATATTTGAGGTCAGATTTGAACTCAGGTCCTCCAGACTTCAGGACTGGTGCTCTCTCCATTGTGCCACCTAGCCTCCTCTATAATTAAAAGAAAAGAGATGAATATATTATTTGAGGCACAACAGGAAATTAATAATAGGTTGAAAGAATTAAGATATTTTCAATTTAGAGTAACTTGTAAAACTTTATCAGAAGTCATCATTGGCAGATTATTGTATCTACTACTTTCTCTGTGTGGGCATTCATTAGCAAATGGATTTTAAGCATTAAGTCTTTGAACATAATTAAACACTACAAAAATGGTATATTCCAAAAAAGAAAAAAGAAAAAAGGAGGCACTTATTGAAAAACTTGTATTTTAGTTAATATGTTGTCCCACATTGGCAGTAGAAAAATTAATCACAGAAATTTAATTATTATTGATTGCATATTCAGACCAGAACTTGAAATTTTTCTGAAGGTCATTCTATAAGCATTAAATCTCCAAAATTAATAAACTTGGTATTTATTAAAAAGTAGGTTGTAAAACCCAATGACAATTCTAACTTACTCAAAAGATACATAGAAAAGTTGTCCAAGGTATCAGATAGTCATCATTTTTATCTTAACTATATTGTAGAAAAACACATGCCAGCACTAAAGTAAAAAATGTTTTTCATGTTTGAATGCTAATTGAAAGAATAAGCTCCTTGAGGGCATTGATTGTTTTATTTTTGTCTTTATATATTTTTTAACCTAATGTCAGTTATTTTTGGAGAGAGCCTTTAATTCTACTAGAATTGGAAACTCTCACTCCCAATTCCAAGTTGACAATTCAGTCTTAGAGAGTTAGTCTCTTGGGGCCTTGAGAGAATGTGACAAGTCCAAAGCAACATAGCCAGCATTTATCATAATTAGATCTTGAATTAATATCTCCCTGATTCCAAAACTGACTCTTCACTCTGCTATGTTGCTGTTTGCCTGACACATAAAAGAGGTTTTATAATTGCTTGTCTAATTAAATGGAATAATTTATAATAGACCTTAAGGATGTAGTCTAATGTCAATTCTATAGTACAAAGCATGTCTATCTTAAACTTAGAAGATCTTTAGTACCTTTTAAGAGTTTATTTTATCTATGTGAGTTTCACTGTTATTTAATAATCATCTTTAAAATTGAGATAATTAGCTGAAACCATTCCCTGATAAGAAGGTGTGTTATGGGCCAGAACTCTGAACTTGAAACAAAGGATTCTTACAAGATACTAAGTCAGTGGAATTGATAAAGACAATAGTTATCTAATTTAGCATGGTGCTTAAGTTCTCTAGTTCAGTACATGCACTTAGTACTTACTACAGTTCTCCAAGATTCACACCTTTGATAAGAGAGCATATATAAGCTAGGAGCTTCAGCCAGGATTCAGTCAGGGAGATTCACAAGCCAGAGAAGGCAGGTGGGAGCTCGGCCTCTAAGAAAGCTAACCAGGCCCCAGGAAAGGAGATAAAACTTTGACGGAGACAATAAAGGATTTGGACTTTAACCCCTGGCTACCCGTGTGGTGATTACTGAACTGAAACATATCCCTTTTGGAATTTTCCTGACAAAGATCCTTTACTGGTTTTTTTTTTATTTCCTTCTCTAGCTCAGTTTATAGGTGAGGGAACTAAGGCAAACAGGATTAAATGACTCACTTAGGGTCACACCAGCTAGTAAATCTGAAGCCAGATTTGAATTCAAAAAGAGAAGTCTTCCTGACTTCAGACTTGTCATCTAGCTGCTTGATAAAGGTAATTCATATATATATATATATATATATCTTTCTTCTATTATTGGAAAGTATTAGAAGGTAAAGAAATTAAAGAGAATATTCACAGGAGGAGGAAATGAGAAACTTTTTGTTGTATACTTGTACTTGTTCAAAAGTCCTCCATTGAAGTAAATATATAAATTGGATAATAATGAGACATAAGAGTTGTGGACATTGTGGTAATAAGAATAGTTATGGGAAGGGATGTCACTGAAAGCCAAGGTCAAATAAAATCCATAATAATTGGTTCAAATACTTCATAGTGGTGCTCAAATTAATATCTTTCCCACATCTTTCTCATATGTGAACCTAATCTCACCTTTCCTAACATGACTCATCATTTATTTATTATCAAAAGATGAAAACATGAGGGATTTTTACATATATGTCAATTGTGTGTTTATGCATTGGAATTCAGAATTGTTACTAAATAAACAAAAAATAATAAAGTTACAAGATTAAAAATAACAATTTAATTGATTGTTGCCACATTTTGACTGTGTTCAACACTTCTGCTATATAAATATACATTACTACTTCTATTACTGCAACTACAACTACTAGTGCACCAATGATAGTATTTATATAATTCTTTGAAGTTTTCCAAGTGCTTAACAAATATTTAATTATATCCTCATAACATGAGACTGTACTGTAGGAAATTAATATCTATTCCAAGATAGCTACAAAATCAATAATATCAAGGACAATTTATGTGAAATTTTATGTTTCAGTGAGACAATTATAGTTCTATCTAGCTTTAAACCCATTGTCTAAGTTGAGTTGAATATGACTTCTAAGTTTAAAAGCAAGTGACGTCAAAATAGCATCATTTTACATACAAAAAAAAAAAAATCATATGGCTTCACCAAGAACAACAACAACACATTAAATACCTTACTTTTCCTTGTGGAATCTTTCTTCATTGATATCAAGTCTAAAATTCTCAATACATGCCAAGGAAAGACAATAACTGAAGTCTTTGAATTGGAATTTGTATCTCTAAAGGAACCAATGAACAATTTTAGTGCTTAAAAATAATTTGGTGTTTTATAGGCAGGACACAGTCAACAGAAAGCTGTTGCTCTGTATATCAAGTCTTTGGAAATTTAGAAATAAAAGCTCAATGGGAAGAATATATTTAAAGCAATTAAGATCTATATTTTTTAGATCCATTAAATGATATTTAGAAAATATCATAATGAAAACCTGAACAAGACTAATGAAACACAAGAATCATCATTCAAATATACCTAAACAAAGATTCATATTCCTTGAAAAGGTTAAGATTGATATTATTCTTAGAATACATGATATATAAATTAAATTTTTAAAAATACCTTTGAAATAAGCAGGTATTATTTCAGAGTGATAGCAAAAGCTCACATAACTTTGATTACATACCATCGGTATATGACATTGGATTTTTGGGGGAGGGTTACATTTTTAATTTTTTATAGCTTTTTATTTACAAAATATATGCATGGGTAATTTTTCAACACTGACTTTTGCAAAACCTTCTGTTTCAAATTTTCCTCTTTCCCCCGATCCCCTTCCTTAGATAGCAGGTATTCTAATACAGGGTAAAATATATGTTAAATCCAATATATGTATACATATCCATACAGTTATCTTGCTGCACAAAATAAAATCAGATCTAGAAAGAAAGAAAAAAAAAACCTGAGAAGGAAAACAAAAATGTAAGCAAACAAAAACAGAAAAAATGAAAATGCTATGTTGTGGTCCACACTCAATTCCCACAGTCCTCTCTCTGAGTGTATGTAGATGGCTCTCTTCATTACAGAACAATTGGAACTGGTCTGAGTCATCTCATTGTTGAAGAGAGCCATGTCCATCAGAATTGATCATTGTATAGTCTTGTTGTTGCCATGTACAATGACCTCCTGGTTCTGTTCATTTCACTTAGCATCAGTTCATGTAAGTCTCTCCATGTAAGTGTAAGTCTTTCTGAAGTCATCCTGTTGTTCCATAACATTTCTATACCATAATTTATGCAGACATTCTCTGATTGATAGGTATCCACTCTGTTTCCAGTTTCTTATCACTACAAAGAGGGCTGCCACAAACATTTTTACACATGTGGGTGCTTTTCCTTCCTTTAAGATCTCTTTGGGATATAAGCCCAGTAGTTACACTGCTGGGTCAAAGGGTATGCATAGTTTGACAACTTTTTGAGCATAGTTCCAAATTGCTCTCCAGAATGGCTAGATTCATTCACAGTTCCACCAGCAATGTATTTATGTCCCAGTTTTCCTATATCCCCTCCAACATTCGTTGTTATCTTTTTCTGTCATCTTAGCCAATCTAAGAGGTGTGTGGTGGTATCTCAGAGTTATCTTAATTTGCATGTCTGATAAATAGTGATTTGGAGAACCTTTTCATATGGATGTCATTGGATTTTGATGAATGTAAAAAGTTTACCTCCAGGTAGAGCCTATAAAATGACAAGGATCCAACAGTGACAACAAAAAGTGCTCCATGAGTAATGTTTTCATCAACTTAGAATGGAATTCATTGTGTTCCTATCAAATGGAAAAGTCATACAGGCTCATTTGTAGAAATGAGGTTTATTATGACATTTCAAGTCCAGGTTATTCTCACCAGAAATTACAGAGGGGTTTTCCTTAAGAAATATAAAATTATTTATCTATTTAGACTATGAAGGGAATGCTAGAAATTGTGCAATATATCATTTAAATAGTTAGCACTTGCTGAATATCTTGCAAGACATGTAATAACTAGAATTATGCAACAGAAGCTCACTATCTTTCATAAACTAATAATCTACAATTACCTATATGTCAAACATAGAATCTCACAATATACTTACAAGTCAACACATAAACAATTCTGAAACAAGAGAATTATTAAAAATAAAGTCTTGTTCACATTCATTTAGACATCATTAATCCTTTAAGAAATAAGAAAAAAAATTTAATAGTTATTATCATATCAAAAATTCTGAATTCCCAAGTTACTTGTAATGGAAATCTTTGAAACTGTTTTTGGAAAAAACAGGAGAGCAGACACATATCATTATCTTCAACTTGCCTACTTTGGAGTTTAGCAAGATGCTTTGAGTGAGCCTATGGAAACTTAGTTTCTATCCCACTACTAATAAGCAGTTTAAAATATTTTGAAATTCACTTATGTAATATTCCATATTACACACATTCTAGCAAGTAGTAATGAGAGCCTCAATTAGGGATGGCCATGAGACTAGGGCTTGAGTAATTGGTATTTGGTATTTGGCTAGATGGTTGTACTGAACAAAGTGCATGGCTTTGGAGTCAGCAAGACTCACCTCTTTGAGTTAAAAGCTGACCTCAGAGACTTATTACCTGCATGACCCTATGCAAATCATTTAACCTGATTTGCCTAGTTTCCTCACCTATAAAATGAGTTGGAGAAGCAAATGGCAAACCACTCCATTATCTTTGCCAAGAAAATCCCAAATGAGATCACAAAGAGATAGACTTGATTGAAGCAACTTAACAATATCAGAAAGTAAGATGTATAGATAGATTGCAAGGTCCTCTTCTGTTAACTTCTCTAATTTCTTTCTTTTTTATTTTGTGGTTAGTTTAGTTTAATTCTGAGAGGGGAAAATTGAGATTCCTCACTAATATAGTTTTGCTACCTAGTTCTTCCTGTAACTGGCTTAATATCTAATCTAAGAATTTGAATGCTCTAGCATTTGGTGCAAATGCATTTAAGAATCCTTACTATTTCATTGGTTATGGTACCCTTTAACAAGATTATAGGTTCTTTATCTTTAGATCTATTTTATCTGCTTTATCTGAAATCAGAATTGCTATCCTGCTGTTTGCTTCGTCTGAAGCATAATAAATTCTGTTCCAGCTTTTTCCCTTTAATCTTTATGTATTTCTCTGTTTCAAATGTGTTTCTTCTAAACAACATATTGTAGGTTTGGGTTTTTTAATCCATGGTGTTATTCACTTCTATTTTATGAAAGAGTTTATCCCATTCACATTCACAGTTATGATTACCAGCTCTGTATTTCCCTCTATCCTATTTTCTCCCCTGTATATATTTTTGTTCTTTCTTTCTACTCTGTCCCTCCTTGGCAGTGTTTTGTTTCTAACCTACCTCACCCTCCACCTGCCCTACATTCTATCAACCCTCTTTCATTCCCTTATTGATTCCCCCTAATGTTTCTCCCCTCCCTTCTTTCTGGCCCTTCCTTTTCTTTCCAGTTTCTCCTGGAAATAGGATAAGATACATTTCTGTACTCAACTGAATGATCATGTTATTCCCTCTTTGAGCCAAAACTGATGAGATTAAGCTCCAGACAATGTTCACCTCTTCCATTCTTTCCATCTATTGTAATAGGCCTTTTGTGCCTCTTCATGTGATCTAATTTGTTCCATTATACCTCTCCTTTACTCTCTCCCAGTTCAATCATTTTTCTACCCCTTAATGTCTTTTTCTTTGTTATCATTACATCAGAGTCCATTTACAACCACATCCATCCATGTATATCCCCTCTAACTGCCCCAATAACAGATACAGTTCTTAAGAATTATAATTATCATTTTCCCATCTAGGGACATAAAGTTTACTTTTTAAGTAATATATATTTTTCTTCTGTTTACCTTTCTATGCTTTTCCATCATATTGGCTCTGCCCCAGAGTTCCCTGACTGTTCCCTCTTCAACTCTCATTCAAAAGGCATAATAATATATGGAAGAGTCTTAGAGGCCACTCATTTAACTGTCAGGTGTTGTAGAAGAGGAAACCCAGGGACAGTTGGCTTAAATAACTTGAATAAAGTCATACAGATAGTGAGCTATGGTGGTATAATTTGAACTCAGGGCCTTGTACTCCAGAACTAGTTCTTTTCTATTATATCATGTTAGCCTTCAGATTTTGTTGGGGAGACAAATAGATAACAGAACAGATGAGAAATAATGAAGTAAGGAGAAGGAACAAGATTCAGAAAAAGAAAATTTTACTGTGGGATATTTTGTGTTAATAGCACATACAGATAAATAATTGAAATGCTGACCAAGGATTCAGAAAATTCAAAATCAGAGAGAAAATATTTGTGAGTATTTTTTTTTTTTTTTAGCTTTTGATATCATCTTCTATTTAGGTGGTACTTAAAATAAATTTGTTGTTCAGTTACTTTCAGTCATGTTTGACTCTCCATGATCCAAAGCAAATACATAATTAACAGAGATTGCCCAGTATAGAGAGCAGAAAAGTGAGTCAAGGGTCATGTCTTGAAAAACACTTACGTTAAAGGAAGACTTGAAGTGACCAATGATATTTAATCTGGAGAAATTATGCAGGTGAGAATTTGATAAAATATGTTTAGTGTCTGTAAACATCTAACAGAGAAAGAAGGATTTGCCTTGTCTGACTTCAAAAGGAAAAATTAGATTCACTGTATAAAAATAGAGCTCTCTTTAGGATAATGATTATCAACCAAAAATGAAACCTGCTTACATATGAGGTAGTGAGTTCCATTGACCCTGTGTCTATTCAAAAAGAAATTGTAAAACCCTGTTCACAATATCCTAACTCTGAAATATGGTCTTTTTCTATCTAAGTGGAACCCCAACGTATATTCTTTTCCTTGTGTCTTATTTCTATAAACTCCTTCCTGCCTTGCTCATACTTTTAAATGCTAAACCAACATACTACAATTTCAGCCTTTGTCATGTGTTCTTGGCCTCATCTCGGGGCTCCTAGTAATTACAACTTTTCATTTTATGTGAATTATTCATTTCCTTTTCCAAAAATGTTGTTATAATTTTTCTATGTACCATCACAACAAGCTCTTGATCCACAAACTACTGTGACAACCACTTGACATTCTTGTGTGTCAAAATTCCAGAGGGCCAACGATGGTGAATGCTACTAACCCATCTCCTCACAGAGAGGAAATAGACTAACTAGACAAAATGTGACATTTTAAAAAACATGGCCGATATGGGAATTTGTCTTGCTTAACAATGAATATTTGTAATCAAGATTTTCTCCTCTTCTTCCTCCTTTTTTCTTCAAAGGAGGATGGCAGGAGAGAGGGGAAAAACCAATGCTTGTTCATTTTTAACAGTTCAAAAGAAAAGGAAGAGGAAAGGGACTCTTAGAAGACAGTATAAATGTGGGAAATGACCTTTTGCAAATGAGAAGAAGAAGGTGGATCTGGGACGCTGATGAAAGAAAGGGTAGGGTAATTGAGAAGGCACAACACTTCTGCCTCTGACATTGGGCAGGTAAAAGAATGAATAAAAAATCATAAGTGTGCTAATGTTTTTGATGACAATCCAGGGCATTAGAGGCAGTTTCAAACTCATTATCATTACCAATAACATCTTTGAATAGCATACCTTGAGAATTTCTTCTCCCTTGTGGCTCAATTGTTCTATCACATCCTCCATCAAAATTACAAACTGAAGTGTTTCCTGAACTTCACTTGGTAGCAGTCATGTAAATCAGAACTTATCCCTGGAGAATCCTGCTCTTTACCTGCAAGTGGATGAGACAACACAGATAATTACAACCCAAAATATTTCTGCAATAAAAATATGACAGGTGGTTAATCTTTGACTTGCATAATGGAATTCATCTAACAACTAATTCTGCTGGGCATAGGTAGTTTTTATTTACAGTACAGCTGAACAAGAGGAATAGCAGAATTGCTACTGTTACACAGTACAATTAGTGTTGATGTAATTAATGTGCAGAACTCTTCAGTGCAATAAGACACTATATGCTTCCTTCATTTTCTTATTTAGGACACAATCCAGGTTAATTCTGTTTTCTTCACATCCTTATCTTGAACCTGATGACCTGGGAAAACAAAGACTCTTGCCTAGTCCTGAGAACCAATGCATTTCATTATTACCTGAATTGCTTTACATGTACATTGTGATGCAAATGTTGCACTCCTTTTTTTCTTGCTGGCCCTTATAAATGTGGAAAATAGGTTTCTGATGAGATTAATTGAAGTTTGTTGTTGCTCTACCCACTTTAAATTCTTCCCTGCCCTACTCTTCTTCCTCCTTCGTAGCAATATTTCTGCCTCAGCATTCTTTGTATTTTAACTTCACTAGGATTCTGAGACCCAACTTCCTTTGGGGAAAATGTGCTAATTTCTATGATCATCTCTCTGCCTTAGTGATGATTGTTGTTCTTGAGTCATTTTGGTAGTGTGTGCCTCTCCATGGCCTAAGAATTTACATGCCAAAGATACTGGAGTGGCTCACCATTTCCTTCTCTAGTTCTTTTTACAGATGAGGAACTAAGGCAAACAGCCTGCCATTGTTAAATGTCTAGGTATGTTCACATAGCTAGTAAGTAGTCTGAGATCAAATGTGAACTCGGGTCTTCCTAATTCCTGGGAGGGCATTCTATCTGCTGTACAACCTTGATGCATTCTATAGTAGTGGGCAGTGCCATAATTTGTTGCAATAAGACATAATCTATCAATAATGAATAAATTTGCTAATTAGGCCCCATGTGAAATCCTGCCATACTGTGCACATTTATCTAAATCACTTGACTTTTCCCAACTCTTTTATAAATTCACTGAATCATATGAATTAGAAAGGACCTTGGAGATCCACCTCCTTTTTTTTTCCAAGTGAGGAAACTGAGGCACAGAGAGAAGTGACTTCCTCCCCCCCCACCCCCTCAGGTCAGATATATAACTAACAAAGTCAGATTTCAGAACAAAATTTGAATTTTGATAGATCATTAGATTTAAAGGGAAATATAGAAAGGAAGGAAGGAAGGAAAGAAGGAAGGAAGAGAGGGAAGGAGGGAGGACACAGAAAAGAAACAGAGAGAAAAGAAACAGACAGACATAATTTAAAGAAGTGGTTCTTATAGACTTTCTCCTTTGCTTAAATAAATTATCCATCTTCTTATAACTCTTTGTACACTGTAACATGAAAAACTGTTTATCTATTCTAGGTATGGTGAATTCTTTTACTTTAAATATTATAGTTAAGAGCAAAATTTATCACACATTTCAAAAAATAGAAAACCAGAAATGAAAATTTTTTAATGCATTATTCTTCATGATTTGGTACACATGATAACAGAGTGACTTCATTCCAAGGTGATAGTCTTTGCAAAAGAGATTCATATCCCTTATTCTATCCTTTAAAAATGTTTGGAGGAAGCTGTTTTATCTTTCCCCCTTTGTCATGTGTGGAAATTTTAAAGTGAAAGAAAGAAAAAAGGAATGTATTTTGAATATATATATTGGGACTCTAAAAAGATCTCCTTGCTATATTTAATAGATGTAAACATAATGAAAGGGAAATGAATGAATAGAAATCTCATTGTCATGTTACTTTCAACAATTGTATACCCTCAAAGAAAATAAATATGGGGAAAAAAAGAACACAGGGTTTCAAATATCATGATTTTCTTTGGATATTTCATTCATTTTGCCCCTTGACCTTTATCTTTATAATCACTTCGGACCAAAAAAATAGGTTTAAGATGTAAGTTAGCTCTTGTTGAAAGCAAACTATAGCACTTTTCATTAGCCTGCAGTTTTTTACACCCTTCAATGTTACATAATCATTTTTCAATTAGTCTTCATGCAGTGAATAGAAAGCACAGTTATCAATACATACAGAATATAATTAGCATCGAAATATTTTGAGTACATTAATGCTGTTAAATTAACATAACATTAAAATTGGATGATTATCCATGAAATAGAGTACTGTAAGGAAGATTTTCAAGAATAAAAGTTGTACTCAGCTACTTTTTAGTATGTTCAACATGATACTGTTCTCCCCTTAATACTGTAAAGCTCATATAGATATAAAGAAGATATTTTTCATCCCCCCAGTCCTTTAAGAGAAGATACAAATTCTTCTGCTTCCACACAGTTTTCTCTATTCTCTAAACTATGCCAAATAGAGTTGGTTTAAAAATATAAAATACTTAACTAACACAATAACACACTAATATCTTAAATAATTCAAGATCTGGAATAGAAATAGAATTTGTTGTAAAGGAACTACTAAAGGGAAAAATAATAGCTCCTATTATTTATGGATTTATAGATTTCTACCAAACATATAAATAACAATAAACACCTATACTCAGTAAATTATCTTTGAAAATTAATGAAATACCTGTGAAATTTCTAGTTAACATATAAAACATCTAATATTCAAAGTAGGGAACTCTAAATCATATAAAGAGAAGATTTTTCTAATATTACTAATGAATATGAAATCAAAAGTTAAAATTAAATACTAGCACAAAGATGCCACCATTTTATACAATAAGAATTCATTATTATGTAATTGAATTTGTATGAAGAATATAAAGATGGCTTAATATAAAGAAAGTAAGCATTGTTATTATATTAAAATGAAACCATCAAAAAAGCACAAAATTATCTTATTTTATTTTTAAAAATATTCCATTTATTATATTTTAAACTTATGGAATGAAATAAGCATTTCTATAACAATATAATAAAAATGATAATCATACTTGATTTCAAATCTATTGTATACAACTTGCTATTACTTTTAAATATATAGTAAATGCATTGTGTACAATTCTTTTTTTTTTCCTTTCTTTCCCTCTCTATCTATCCTAGAGATGGTTACCCACTAGACACAAGTATGATTATATATGTAAAATTATTCTGTCCATGCTTCCATTCATTAGTTCTTTCTCTGGATGCAGTTAGCAACATTCTTCATAGGTCTTTAGTAGTTAATTTGTGTATTTCTAATAGTAAAAATGACTTAGTCTCTCAAAGTTGTTCTTGAAACCAAGTTTTCCTGATCCTGCTCCTTTTATTCTTCATTATCTCATGCAAATCTATGTCTATTTTTCTAAGATTATTGAGCTCATCATTCTAATAGCACAGTAATATTTCATTATAATCACATACCACTACATGTTTAGCCATTCCACAAATGTGGATATCCACATATTCCAGTTTTTTTGCCCACAAAAAAGAGGATCTGTAGACATTTTAACATGTATATATTCTTTTCCTTTTTTTCCTAATTGTTAAGGGATAGGTCAATTCTCCAAGAGCCTCCGCAGCTGTGAATCATAGCATCTGAATGAGCTGCAAGGCAGCCTTTGCTGACACAGGTGTTGCAGACTGGGAGTGAGATAAATTGGAGGCAGAGGAAAGAGGAGAAAGGTTAGACAAAGCAAGAGCCTCTCAGAGAGGTCAGAGAACAGCAACTGCCTCTCAGTCTCCTTGTATCATCCTCTTACAAGAGGAGATCCATTTTGCAGGTCTGAGTTGGATCTCCAGCAGCCACTGTCAGGTGACTTCTGTGTATTCCAACAGTTCCAGGTATTACAACACCTAATTATCATTGGAAACAGGCTTCCTATTAGTATCACTGGGTCAAAGGATATATAGTCAGTTTAATAATTCTATGGACACAATTCCAGATTGCTCTCCAAAATGGTTATATCAGTTAACATTTCCGCCAACAATGAATTAGTGCCCCAATTTTTCTATATCCTTTTGAGTTTTCACTTTCCTCTTCAATCATTTTAGATTACCTAATGGGTGTAAAATGATATTTTGATTTCAATTTACATTTCTCTAAACAATTATAATTTAGAGTATTTTATATGACTGCAAATTATTTTGATTTCTTCATCAGAAAATGGTTTGTAACATTTGACCATTTATTAATCTGGGAATGACTAATTCTCTTATAGAGCATTTCTTATATATTTGAGATGATATGTTTATCTGAATAATTGTCTAATTTTTTTCCCAGGAATAAGTGAAAAGGGGAGGGGACTGATAGAACAGTTGATTCATTAAGGTACACACTGTTTTTAGATTTGGGGAAAATATGAGAGAAAAAAAGAGAATGAAAGGTATAAAAATGGGGGAAATACATAGTAATCATTACTGTGAATATTTAGAACTTACCCATAAAATGGAAGTAGATAGCAAAATGAATCAAAAAACAATATCCAATAACATGTTATTTATAGGAAACATGCTTGGGGGAAAAAACAGACTAAAGGTAAGGCTCAGGAGCTAAATCTTTTATGCTTTGGCTGTGATTAAAGGGAAAAAAAAAAACTGGCGTAGCAGTCATGATCTCAGGTCCAGCTTCTTAAGTTATGGTTCATTACCATGAATTACACAATTCATGTGTGATTTATTATAAGTATATATTTGACTTGTATACCAATTTTATATACCTATATATCTGGAGTCATGTAAAAATTTTATGGGTGAAAAGGGGTCAAAAGTAGAAAAAATGTAAAGTCTTGATCTTAAAAAAAAGCAAATGTATGTATATAGCATTCAAATTTAAAAAAAAAATCATTGCAAGGAAATAGGGAGTAAAACTTTACCATTATGAGATCTCATCTTTCTCCTCTTAGAACTAGATAAATCTAACAATAAAATGAACAAAATATAACTTAAAGAGATGAATAGAATATTAGAAAATTTAAATATGACAGATTTCTGGAGAAAATTAAATGGGAATATAAAAGAGTATATCTTTTTCTCAGTTGCATATGATACCTTCACAAAAATTTGCCATGTATTAGGGCATAAAAAACCTCATAACAAAATGGAGAAAAACAAATAATAAATTCCTTTTTTTAAGATCATAATTGCTGTCAAATTATGTTTAATAAAAAGCTATTAAATATAGGTTAAAGATTAATTGGGAATTAAATTATGTAATTCTAAAGAAAGACTTCATTAAAGAAAAAAATCATAAACACTCAGTAATTTTATTAAATATAATATGGCAGAGACATTTCAAAAATTTTCACATGCATCCAAAACAAAGGGGCAAAGTTTATATCTCTAAATGCTGAAATCAGTAAAATTGAGAAAAAGCAGATAAATAAATTGGACATGAAACTCAAAAAACAAAACAAAACAACAATAACAGAAAGAGAACACATTTAAAATTCCTATTAGATTTTATAGCCAATCCTGAAAATCTAATGCAAGATTTAAAAATCTGAAAGGAAATAATTTAATTAATACAAAAAACTAGAACTTTGGTTTGTAAAAAGAAAAGAGAGAGAGAGAGAGAGAGAGAGAGAGAGAGAGAGAGAGAGAGAGAGAAATAGATAAAACATTAATTTGATTTCAAAATAAAAGGAAACCAAATTAACCAGTATCATGAAAAGAGTTAATAGACCATCAACAAAGATGAAATTAGGAACTATTTTGCCCAAGTGAATGCTAAGAAATCTAACAATCTAAGTGAAGTGGAAGTATGTTTACAAAATCAAAATTGCATAGCTTAATAGAGGAGAAAATAAAATACTTAAATAACCCTACTTAGAAAAAAGAATTGAACCAAACATAAAAGAGCTCTGTAAGAAAAAATCTCCAACACCAGTTGGATAGCCAAGAGAATTTTGCAAAAAGAACAATTAATCTCAATACTATATAAAGTATTTGGGGAAATGGGTACAGAAAAAAAAAAAAGTATGTTTGTGACAAAAATATGGTGCTGATATCTAAATTAGAAAGAACAAATATAGAGAAAAATATAGACTAATTTCCTTAATGAATATGGAAACAAATAAATAGATAAATAAACAAATAATGAATGAATGAATTAAATACTGCCAAGATTGAAGCAATATGTTACAAAGATTATAAATTATACCAGAAGAAATTTGCACCAAGAATGAAGGAATGGCTCACTATGAGGAAAACTACCTAATTTTCCATATCAATTAAAAAAAAAAAAAACAGAAATCATGATTATCTAGTGATTGTCTAGAAAAATGAAAGTCTGAATAACTCGCAAGGATCGCCTCACACTTATCATATTCACTAATATGACAGAAAAGAAAAATGGCAAATTTCTGAGGGAATGTGGAAAACTAAGAATACTAATATACTGTTAATGGAATTGTGAACTGATCCAACTGGTCTAGAGAATAGAGAATAATTTAGAATTATGTGCACCTTTTGATCCAGGAGTACTACTACTACTAGGTCAGTATTCCAGTATTCCAAAGGGATCAAAGAGAAAGGATAATAACTATATGCATAAAAATATAGTAGCTCTTTTTTGAAAGCCAAAATTTGAAAATGGAGAAAATGCCCCAAAACGGGATTACTGATCAAGTTATCATATATAATTGCAATGGATAATTATTGTGCTATAGAAAATGATGAACAAGATGCTTTCAGAAAAATCTGGGAAGACATATTAACTGATGCAAAGTGAAATGAGCAGAACCAAGATAACACTGTATACTATAATAGCAACAGTGTGATCAGCATTGAATGACTTAGCTAGTCTTAGCAATACAATGATTGAAGATTCTGAAGGATTTAGGATGAAAAATGATATCCACCTCCAGATAAAGAACTAACAAGGGGCTGAATGTAAATCGAAGTATCTTTTTATTTGCTTGCTATTTCTTTTTTTTTTTTTTTTCTTTTGCATTACGGCTAATGCATGCCATGGCATCCATGGCAATGGAAATATGTTTTATATTACTGCAAATGTATGGTATGTTAAATTACTTGCCTATCAATGAGGGATGAATGGAAGGATGCAGGAAAGGATAGAATTTGGAATTAAAATTTTAAAAACTGTTTTAAAAATCTTTTTGTATGTTATTGAATAATAAAATTAAAAAAAAAAAACCCAAGAATGAAAAGAAAAGTAGGGCTTCACATTAAAGGGACAGATATTTCCCAAACCATTTGCAGAATGATCTTCATATTTTAGCCCAGTGCCTGCCACATAGTTGGAACTTCATAAATGTTCATTGAGTTGAAAGGAAAATAAAATGAAAAGTGAGAAAATTACATCATCTCCATGAGCTGTCTTCTCATATATAGAATATGAATAATGATTATTTATTGACTTCATGGGGCTGAAAAGATTAATTATTCCACATGTAAAAAAGTGAAAAAAAAATCATTTGAATAATAAACACTGTCCATTTTGGTTTTTAAAAAGATTAACTGCTTATTTTTTTTAATGTCTTCTGATATACATCACCAAATTTATAAACATAGGGAAATAATTGATGGCAAATGACAAAATAAAATCTAGTTAAAGATGTCCTATGATATTTTGATGGCATGAAAGTTCATTAAAAGGGGAAAAACACTTTGAATCTGCTTCTGTATAAATGATTTCCTGTCAAGTTCTATTGGTCTGATAAAGATGACCTTGGTATTTCTATGAGAAAATATCTAAGTTAAAACTTATTCACAATAAACCCATCTCCAATAAGTTAGCTTCAGTTGTTCTAATTACATGGCAAGATAAAAAAGTCAAGATCTTTTGAGATAGATATTTAGTTCAAATAAGAAATCTTATCAAGCCTGATCCTCAGCTCTAGGTAAAATTGCACAGGTGTACAATTTATGTGATTAGAAATCATAGATTTAATATATGGAAGATTAAGTTACTTAATATGTATGCTAAAGGAAAATAGCATTATGGAAAAACTTACCAAAGGAAAAAACAAAAGAACAGTTTTATTACCTAACTTATAGTAATTTCCCCAGCATGGTGACAATCTATGTACTCCAGAATCAGTTTGTATTTTACTTTATCATGCTATGTAACTTAACTCTCTGTTGATAGAAAAACATAAATAAGGCATTTGAAATACTTGGAATTCTTATTATGGAATGGCAGTAAAAAAAAAAAGTACAGATATTAATTATGCATATATTAGTCACAAACATGTGTTATTATGCACTTATAAAATAAATGCTTCATCTTGGGCTGAGCACTAGAGATAGAAATAAACACAAAAGCTGCATCTGCCTTCAAGGAGCTCCCATTCTAATAGGGGAGACAGTACAAAAGTACACATATACACAAGATTTACAGAGAGAAGATGGAAGGTAATTTCATAGAAAGGGAGCAGCTGAGGAGACCAATCAAAGGGTAAGATTTGAATTGAGTTTTGAAGGAAACCAAACAAACTGAAGAGATGGCTATGAGAAGAGAGATCATTCCAGATATAGGAAATATATTAGAGAAAGATAGAAGAAAAAATGAATTATAGAATAGCAAGTAGGCCAAGATAAATGATTCATTACATGTATCAAAGACAGTAAAATGCAAAACCAAAAATGCAGCCAGATTATGAAGCTTTCAATTAAAAAACAAAGAATTTGTATTTGATCCTGAAGGTAACAATAATGTCCTGGAGTTATTGAGTGGGGGATAAAATGTTTAGCCTGTACTTTAGAAAAATCCTTTTGGCTGCTGAGTGGAAGCTGGCTATTAATTAAAAGAGATAACTTAGATTAATTAGGAGATTATTCCTATAGTCTAAGCAAGAAATGTCAACTGACAGAACTAGGATGATAGCAGAGAGTTGATGAAAGGGGTTATGTAGGAGAGATGTGATGAAGACAGAAATAATACTTGGCAATGGATTGGTGGCTGAATGCTAGTGAGCATGACATCAAGACTATAGCAATTTGATTAATGATGGTACCCTTTATAGCAAAAGGATAGTTAGGGAAAAGGACAGAAATTGGTGGGAAAAATTAATTCTTCTTTTTATACTTTGAGATTGAGATGCTTATAAGAGATCCAATTCAACATATAAGTTGGTAATATATAACTGGAGGCAGGAAGAGTGATTAGGTAAGCAAATAAATCTGAGAATCATATGCATAGAAATGATAATTGAATCTGTGGGAGTTGATGAGATCACTAAGTGAGATAGAATAATGGAAAAAGAGAATTAAACTTGAATCTCTCCTTTGGGTGATACAGTTAGTGGAAATGACTTTTATGCTTTTAAATGATGATCTATACATACATTACTAATATTTAAAAAAACAAAAGGAATTTAATCATATAGTTATATCTAGTAAACTAGGAATAAGTTAGATACTATATACAATCATATATACTACATACAATTATAAATATACTGAAAGAATTAAGTATGAATAAAATTTAGCTTTCATCTTAAAATAGTCTTAAATTTGCTATAAAGAAGAACTCAGAGGCAGCAGAGAGGTACAGTGGTACAGTGGGCTTGGAATTAGGAACACTAATTTTTGTGAGCTCAAATCTGGTCACTAACTGTGTGACTGAGTAGTCACCCGTTTGCTTCAGTTATCCCAACTAAAAAATGTTCTGGAGAAGAAATAGCAAACCATTCCAATATCTTAGTATATTTTATTCATTATAGTACTTTTGGATCACAGGTTCAGAGACATCTCTTGATGAAAATGTATTATTCATAAATTATTTTAAATTCAAGTGATCATTTTAACACTGGATTTAAATAATTTCTTGATTCAAAAATTGTACTTGTTAGATATATGAAAGACACATTTTCTTTCAGTACAATTTTTTTGACATTTTTGACATTGAGCATTTATTTAGAAAATATTTGTGTCTTCTTTAAAAACAGGTCTTTTCTTCATTTTAAAATATACTGTACATGTATTCTTAAAATTCATTTAAAAAACATCTTGCATGAGTAATGTAATTGCCATTGGACAAGCTTATATATTTAATGTCAAAATGTGATGTTAAAGGGAATGGTTCAAATATGCCAAAAATGTCAAATGGTCACTTTTTGTGTCTGATTCTTTTGAGAGCTTTCTTTTCTTTTTGGGTATATCTGTGGTGGCTTTTTGTTGTAATTATTTGTTTGTTTGTTTGCTTGTTTCCCCAGTGCTGGGTATTCCTGTTATTGAAACTCTTAATTACCAATATGGATCAGTAACTCCTTCATAATTTAAAGTTGCCTAGGGCTTTATAAAAAATAAAGAAATAACTTCTCTATGGTCATCCAATTGGTACACATTGTACATGAGACTTAGTATTTCCCAGTTCTACCTACTAGGTTAATCATTTATCCATTGTGTCAAATTACTTCTTAAGTACTCATAAACTCATTGACATTTTCAAAATAGGAACAACAAAACAAATACAAAAACATAACATAAATAAATAATCCACTTTAAATGGAACTTAGCTGAATACATTTCGTGTATATATATATAATTTTTTTTTTAATGAAGCAGCCATATAGTTAATTCAAAAGTTATGTTATTTGTAATTAATACTACTTTGCTTCCCATCTTCTTTGACCTACAAATAAACAAAAAGCTAGCAATTTTACATTTAGGCAGAAAACTGTCTATCAGTTTGGGCTCAGAGATTTAAATACTTGTGCAATTGTTAACACATCAGTTTAATACTCTGGTAGGTGGCAGTTTCCTTATCTATTGGAATAGGTCAGGGATTCTTAACCTGGGGTACATGAACTTGTTTATTTTTAATATATTTTGAGAACAGCATTTCTTTATAATTTCTTCTTTGCAATCCTGCATATTTTATTTTATGCATTTTTAAGATTTTGGTGAGAAAGAGTCCACAGACTTCATTTGATGGCCAAATGTGTCAATGAATGATACAAAAAAAAAAAAAATGCCTAGATTAAATAATCTCTGAAATCTCTTCTGTCTCTGAATTCCATGATCCTATGAAGGGAAAAAAATAAAGTTGTTTTAGCACAGTATTCAACATGAGCATTAATTCCGCTATTTCCTCAATTACTTTTCTAGCTTTTGCCTCTAGATACAATGGGCCTACTCTGATTTTGCATTCACCAAGTCCCAGATGGAGTTATTAATGCAGTTCAGAAATTATTTGCTTTGTTTAAAATTCCTCCCAAGAATACAAACAAATGCCAAAATATACATAGAAGATGATTTTTGAACCTTAATGAATCATGAGGAATACTCAGTGTGAATAATATAATGTATCCTTTTTAAAATTTAGTGGAGATTAAGTAATATAGTGAATAGCAGCTAAGTAAAAAAAGTTAGTATTAAAAATTGCAGTGGGAATATGATACAGTATAAACATGTTTATTCACAATTACTTCTGGCTAATATTTCTTCATTTGTTTATTTTCATCCTTTATAAATTATGAATTTCTGTATCTTCAATTTCTAAAGTAGATCTCCATTACATTTTTGCTATAATAATCAATAGTGCCAGCTAGGTGATGTAAAGGATTAACTTCTGAGTCTGAAGGCAGGAAGACCTGAGTTCCAACGTGGCATTAAATTTCTGAAACCATTCACATTTTTTGTAACCATGGCCAAGTCATTTAATTTATATTTCCTTTGGTTTCCTCAACTGTAAGATGAGGGAAATAAAAGGACTTATATTGTAGGGTTGTCATATTTGTAAAACACAGTTCATGGTGTTTGACCCTGAGTAGATGTTTATGTTTGATGATGATGATGATAATGTTGATGTTGATATGAAGACATGTTGGCCCTGTCAGATTTATACCTGGAATTACCTTTTAACAAATTAGATACAAGAGAAAAAAAAATAGAATTCTAGTTCTGACTTATTGCTAATGATGTACATACCTGTGCTCAAGACTAGATTTCAGTTTTCTTATTTGTAAAATAAATAGTTTAAATGAAATGTAAAGGTATTTTTCAGCTTTAACATTTTTAATCTTGTTATTATGGCTAGACAAACTCTACCTTATTTTACTTAATCAAAATTGATACTTTCAGTCTTACTCACTCCAACCTGTTTATAGTGACTCCTTTCAAGAATATTGAAGTTTTCAATTAGTCATCTATGTTTAAAAATTATTATTTAAGAAAACATTGCTTCTTTATTAAACAAATACATTGTTTTCTCAACAGAGGCTGCTGCTTTCCTAATATGCTATATAAGGCCAAATATATCACAGAAACAAAATCCCTCACTTCTTCCTCATTTATATAAAATTCAATGAATTTCCATAATTATTAAAACCATTATTTATCACCAGCAATATCAAGCTTTTTTCAGAAAAAATATTATTTATAATATTCTTCTTAGGGCATTTTTGTACTCAATGAATTGTGCCTGTGTCAGAAATTTATTTTTCACAAGTAATACTGTTAATTTCTTAGACTCCATATTATGAAACCTGTTTGCATGGGGAATTCATGATGATATAATGTCCCTTGACTGAACCAAAGGTAACATATATACAAGACGTGGACAAAGCCATAGATGATGAGATTGAATTATTATGTGGCATATAAATTAAAGCTTTTTGAAAACTATAAATGTTGTTCATATTTAATATGTGAATAGATAGCATTTTCTAATAGATCTTAAATAGGACAAGAAAATGCATATTTCAAAACATGTTTAGAAATTCATACTGGTTTCTGTTCAGCAATGGGCATTTTTTACTTACAAGTTTCCAAAATGTTGATTTTTCAGAACAAAGACCTCCTTAAGAAACTAGGTGTTTCAAAAGTCATTCATAACAAGTCTTAAGAATGAGATTCTCATAATCCACAGTATTTACTATTTTATAAATTTGATTATGAATTGAAAGGGATTTCAGTTGCTTTCTAGTCCAATCTATATGTAAAAGGTAACCTCATTACAAAATAATTCCTTAGAAGTATATTCATTAATGTTAAAGGGTTTATGGAGAAAATTATCCAGGATGTCACTATCATGGTTTGTCATCTCCAAGTAGATATTCACATTAAATGGGTGGTGCAGATTATCAAAGATGCTCTAAATTGGAATGTGCAAAGAGGCTGGCCAAAATTATTTTGATTTTTTTTACATTATTTCATGATGAAAAACAGTTGTCAGTAATGTTGAATTGTTAATGTGTTAAATGTTAACATTTGCAATCTTGACTTATTTTATGCATTTTTTATGTAAAGCAGGCCACATTTGTAATCAGTTTCTCTTTCAATTCAACAACCCAGCTCCTATGAGGAAAGAAAACATGTCTTATCCAAATTTTAAACATGTATTAGTGCCTAGGACAGTGTTTTGAATAGAGTAGGCATGTAAGAAATTAAAGAATAAAATAGTATATTTTTTATGATTGAAAAACAAATTGAATAAAAAATCTGAATTGGAAGGGATCTCTAACACTATTTAGTTCATCTTCTCCAAAAATGAACAAGGATTTTTTTCTGTAATATTTCTCCAATTGGTGTTCAATCTAATATATGCTTGAAGGCCTTAAGTGTATGAAAAAACTCATCTATGAAGGTAACATCCCTCTTTTGAAGAAATCTAATTATTAAGATTTTTTTCTTTGATTTAAACTTAAACCTAACTCCAAAACTTCTATTTTCTATTGAAGATTTGTAAAATGTATGATCAAGAACTGTCCAGAATGTGATGGTATAAATTAGTCAGTCAATAAACTTGTTAAGCTTGTACCTTTGCTAAGTGCTGGGGATATAAAAAGAGCAAATGATTTTCAATATTTTCAAGAAATTCACATTCGAAATAGGGAAACAACAGGCAAAAAGGCATAAAAAAAAAAGCTATGTGCAGTATGAATAAAAATAATTAAAAGAGGGATGGCTCTAGAAATAAGAGGTTGGGGAAAACATCTTTCAGAATAAATCTTCTTAAAGTATGAGTTGTGACTCCATATAGGGTCATGTAACTGTTGAATGTTGGAATCATGAAAAATTTTGCAAGAGTAAAACACATCAAATAATTTGCCAGGATTTAATTCTTTATGTAAAAATAAACAAGAACATTCATCTCAGTATGGAAACTTGCTTTCATCTTTAACAAATGGCAAAATTATATGTATACCCAAGTATTTTAAAATATATTCCTTTATGATTTATTTCCAGTAACTATTTAATTTGTATACATATATTATAACTCTAAGTACCTGGGTCACATAAAAATTTCTTAGGTTTAAGATCATGAGTTGAAAAAAATTTAAAAGTACTATTTTCAAAGATGAGGTTTTTAGTTGTGATTTAAAGGAAATCAGGGAAGCCACAAGGAGAATATTATAGTCGAATGAAACAACCAAAGAGGTCTGCATCTAAGAGGTGGAGATTTTTGCTCGCAGCATAGCCAGGAAGTCAAGGTCACTGTATCAAAGAGTATATGGTGGGGATTAGTTTAAGAATATTGGAAAAGTAGAAAGGGGTTAGATTATAAATGGTTTTGAATACCAAACAGAGAAATTTGTATTAAATCCTGGAGGGAATAGAAAACCAATAGAGTTTGAGAAAGGAGGTAACATTATCCAAATAAAGCTTTAGGAAAGTCACTTTGATGGCTAAAAGGAGTAAGGATGGGAGTATAGACAGATTTCAGGCAGGTGGATGGATCAAAAGTTTATTTCAGTGGTTCAGGTGTAAAAAGATCAAGACCACTAGAACGGTCGTCATGTCAGAGAATAATGTTACTCTTTGCAATAAAAATAAAGGTAGAAGAGGGATAAATAGGGGAAAGTAGAATTTCTAATTTGGACATGTTGAGCTTAAGATTTTTATTTAACTTTAGTTTGAGAAATTTCAAAATCAGTTGAAAGGCAAGACTTAAAATCAATAAAAAGGATAGACTAGGGAAATTTGACAATCGTAGAGATAGTCATTCAATACATAAATTACCAACTGAAATAGAAGAGAAGGAATGCATTGATAATAATGAGTACTCAGGAGATAATATTGTTCTGATTAGATCAGGACACTTAGGTTTTTTTTAAGTATCATTAAAAAATTTATCTGAATTCACAGAAATTGTTAGTTGATATCAAGATAGCTACATTTTGCTTTACTTTTCTTGCCAATAAATCTTTGTTTAAAAGAATACTGGAGCAGAAGGGGAGAGCATCTGCTTGGGGAGAAATTACATAATAAATAACAATAGTAATGAACCTATTATTTCATTTTAAGGAATAAGAGCATCTAAACAATTACTTAAATGGAAGAAAGATTTTTTTTTAAAAGAAGCACAAGTAATTTCTGAATAGTATAGATAATTTAATCATTTTCTTACAGAAATTACTAGTAAAAATTTCAAAAGCTTCCATAGATCATAATTTTATTAATGTGTCTTAGTCCACTGGTACAATTTATATCTCACTCACAATTCTCTACTCCTTAAAAGTCTCTATTCCCTAGGTTTTTGGGATACCACTCTCTCCTGATTGATCCCTCACATTTACCATATATAGCACATTCAGGTGCTTTCCTCACAATAGCCATGGGAGGAAGATAATGCAAAGAATCTTATTTAAATATCATAGCTAATGTCCAAGTAGTTTAAGTAATAAACATAAAGCCATAACTAGTAAATACCGTATCAGTATAACTGCAGTCATTTTTCTTTTCCTTCCCAGGAAATGTTTCCATGACCCTCATTTACAAATTAACTTGTGTTTTAGGACTTTGTTCATGGTCCTTTATAATTCATTGCTTTTCCTCCCTTCAACACATGAGCTACAGCATGAATCAACCTTTTGTGCTCTTCCTAAAGAAAATGAAGACTGAGTTCATTCTTACAGAGACTAAGAAAAAGGGACATTTAACTTGGAGGGCTATTTTATGAGACTAATATAGCTTTCAAACGTGTAAATCAATTTATTCTAATAAACAAAAAAGTTGTTGCTTAAGGATTAACATACCATAGCTTAAAATAACATTCCAAAGGTGTTGAATGTCTTACTAGGCAACCATACTCAATAGAAAAGATCAAGTGTGGTTGTTTCTGTCTGCTTAAAGTATTCTGAGTCACACTTGCTTAATCCTAGTAAATACTCATAGACATGAACTAAATAATTGTTTGGAGAATAATGATTATCATATGGTCTTTTGATTGTGCATGCAATGTAATGAGAGAGTCCTCCTGGAACTCAAGAAGATCAGAAATCAAATTCCATCTCTGACATATATTATGTAAATACCTGGACAAAGGTTTTATCCAGAAAGCAATATAAAACTCTGCCAGCATTTCCCCACAAAGTAAACCCACTTTCTTCTGTCCTGTATAAACATTAGTTTTCCCTAAAAAGGAAACAAAGAGAGGAGGAACTAATTTTTTTCCATTTTTCTTCTTTGTTTCTTCTCCCCTCCCCCACCTATAACCCAGACTCTTCCTCCTCTCTTTCAAAAAGTATTAGTTGTCCCCAGAAACTGATTGGACCCAGCTACTCAGGTATTTAAAGACATAAAAATTCCCCACCTGCAAAAAACTCATCATACTTGGTGCATTTGGAAAAACTATGAATTACCATGTATTTCACCATATTTTGCCCTGATGACTATATATATTTCTATACAAAGAAAAATGGAGCCTTTTTAGGGAAGCTGAGAGCACATATCCTTGCTGCATATTTTTGCTGTGTTAGGATGAAATAAACCTCTTATTGTTAACTCTTCAGTGACATTTATGTGCCTCATTTTATACAAATATTAAATCTGAATTAACAATAGCATAAATTTATGCTTGTCTCCAAGAGCAACTCTTAACACAATAGAGTGAATATTTTTTGAAGTTTTGTCTTAGGAGAGGAGGGTTTTCTGTTTTCTGGGTTTTTTTGTGTTTTTTGTTTGTTTGTTTTAACAGAGAATTCCTAATAATTAGAAAACTCAAAGACCTGGTTCAAAACTAAAAATAAATATCCAGATTATTCAAACAGCAACTTTTTATTTTGGTAGTTCTAATCAGTTTTCAGTCATATCAAACTCTTTGAACCTTTGTGAGATTTTCTTAGCAAAAACACTGAAGTGGTTTGTCATTTCCTTCTACACCTCATTTTACAAATGGGGAAAATGAGAGCAAACAGAGGTAAGAAATAAGTGACTTCCCTAAGGTCACACTAATAACTCTTGAGTCCACATTTGAACTCAGGAAGAAAAGTCTTTCTGATTCCAAAACCAGTACTTTCTCTACTGTGTCACTTCAATGCCTTAAAGTTAATGCTGTGCTAAATATCTAAGTAATGATTGGTCAGAAAAAGAGTGTAGATCACTCCTGAGATTCTTTTTTTTTTTTTTTTTGCTAAAGTATAAAAATAAAAGTAGTTGTTTGGGACATATTCTTCACTAAGAGAGGTTTTACTCAAATAATATTTGAATCATCTGGTTTAACCTAATACAAATCAATTATTATTCTATTTACTCAAATAAAAAGAAACTTAAGGAGTTTGTTTTGAGGATGTGTTAAGTTCATCAAAATCTTGAAATGGATTATTGAAAAAAAAATGCTATTTTAAGCCACTCACTGCTGGTAACTAGACACTCTTCTCTTTAGCAGCATCTGTTCTTCTGAATTAAAAAAAAATTTTTTTTAACCATAAATGCACCTTTAGGGTTTGAGGATTATTGGTCTCTTTGAGGAAAATAATTCATTTTTGGAAGCAATTGTTTGTTCCTAGTTATGTAGAAAATTTGCTCAACATCACCTCTCCACCTCTTCTCCTAATTCTACCTTCCTGTCCACAATTCCTTATGTCTTTTGGATTCTACCTATCTGTTTAAGTTTAGTTCAGACTCCTCTATATAAGTGTTTCATGACTGCTATTGCTGACATTATGTTGAAATCTTACCTTAAAATCTTAGCTTTATTTAATACTTTATTAATTCTTTATTAAAATATTGGTCATATTTTTCAATATTTCTTTAATATATTAGTATTGTATCCCCACTATATTTCAAGTCATCTTCACATCAAGGAACTGGTTTTTTTTGTTTGTTTCTTTTTTGTTTTTTGTTTTTTTAACAATTCATAGCAAGAGCTAATTTAGTATATAGTTAGAACCAAATAAATAAATCTTGAAGACAAATGGTTGAATTTCATATATACATACTTATATATATATGTGTGTGTGTGTGTGATCTGTGTAGCTATATGAACTTAAAGCAATCTATCTATTTATTGATAGAGAGATTAAGTAATTTGTATCCATATGTGTAATCTGTGTGGCTATATGAACTTAAAGCAATCTATCTACTGATAGAGAGATTAAGTAATTTCTATATAGAATATAAACTCCTTCAGGAGAGGAATTTTTTTTGTAAACCTGAAATATTAACTCATTGGTTTTAGTAATAAGCCTGAAATAGTCAATAATTACTTGACAAACTGAACAGAAGAAATAAATGAAAACATGATTTTATTTTGTATTTATTTTATGGAAAGTCATAAAATTTTTGATGTAACATTATTTTAAGAAATATTTTTGATGTAGAATAGACAGAGAAAAAATATGGTCTTCACTAGTCTTTTTTAAGGTGGCGCATAATTTTAACTCTTTCATAACGATTAAAGGAAATGGCATTAAAATGATAAGTAGGCTTGTTTAGTTCTCTAATGGCATTAATTATTTCAACAGTTCATATTCATGAATGTTATATTATTTTCACTGCTTAAAATGTGCAGAACTTTTAGCATCTAATTTTAGTTCAGAAAATTGGCTATTAGAACTAAAAATGCTTATTGTTCATGGAATATGAGTCCTTACAATCTTTGTTTAGTTGCATTTCAGATAATTTTCAAGCAATAAGAATTGTTCCTTAAATCCTATTTAAATATAAAGTGAAATAATGTCTTCTCTGTAAATGTTGCTATAAGTGAAATAGTATCTTCTCTGTAAAAATCTCAGTATTCTTCCAATACTTGCTCATTACTGAGTTAAATTTTCAGATTTACCAAAAAAATTTATTCTCCTGAAGGAAATTCTATAAATATCTATATAAAGATACAGATTATTTATCTTTCTCTCTATCAACTTCTATATTATTCAATTAAACTTGTAATATGTCTATGAAGAATCAAGGGAAATATTTGCATGCAATATAAAAAGTAATTTTATATTTTAATTTTATTTATTTATTTAGCTCAGGCAATTGGGATTAAGTAATAGTGTTCTTCTTGTCTAAAATATGATGGTTCTCTGGGAGCAGGTTTCTTGGGGAGGTTCTGGAGGCAGCCTTAGTTTCAGTTCAGATCAATAATCACCTCAAATGCAGCCAACTGTTAAAGTACAGTCCTTTATTGGTTCTTCCAAAATAGACCAGTTAGCTTTCTTCGGTTCCAAGAGCTCTCGTTGCTAGTCATTTGTCTCTGCCAGCTTCAGCCTCCAGCTCCCTCTAAATCCTTCATTCTCAATCTTCTCCCGACTGAATTCTGGCTCTGTCAATCTCCCAAACTGACTCCTCCACTGACTGACTCCTGACTCTAAGAGCTTCTTATATATGATCTCTTAAAGGTATGAACCCAAAGGTTGACTCCTCCTCTGAAAGAGTGGGATTAGACTTGTGAACTCTAGCGTGTGAGCTAATGTGTGAACTCTCAAAGGTGTAAACTTAAGCATTGTTTCTATCAATTCCAGTGAGTTAACACTTTGTAAGGATTCTAACATTAAGTGACTTGCCTAGAGTCACATAGCTAGAAAGTATTAAATGTCTGAGACCAGAATTGAACTTAGGTCTTCCTGATGTCAGTGCTGGTGTTCCATCCACTGTGCCACCTAGCTGCCCCTTAATTTTATATTTTTAAAGAGATGTATACTGACCTGTTAGGGTTATAGAGATAATTTTATGTTTGTAAAGTGATATATATGGACTTGTTGGGGTCAAATAGCCTTTGTTTGGAGAAGTGGAGAATGAATATATAGAGAAAGAAGAATTGTCTGTTCTTTCCACATTCATTTTCCTTAATTACAGTGGTTGTACAATTGCCCCAAAAGAATCACAACAATACTTTCTATATGTTCTTGTTTTTGTTTTTGTTTTTGTTTTGTTTCATTTATTTTTTTTCACATACCTGTGATTTGATGCTCTAGGAAATATCCTCGACTAATGCAGATTTGCAAATTTTCTACAAATTTTAATCTGAATTAATTGCCTAAAATATTAAAATGTTAAACTACATCCTCAGTCATATAACCAGGTCATATAGCACTTGATCCAAGGGTTCCTGACTCTAAAGAAGAATTCCATTCCAGTATATTCATTCTACCTCTCTTTGATTATGTATTTCACAAAAGAGAGAATTATTTAAATCAGTGCAGAGACATGAATAAAACTATTAAAATGATAGATCCTAATCTGTAGGATATTATTGTAAATTTTCTTGGTTTCAGAAATATTTGGTAAATATCATTGAATTAGTTAGTCTTTCTTTGCCTCAGTAACCTCATCTGTAAAAATGACAGCATCAGACTCAATGGCCTATGACACACAATCCAGCTCTAAATATATGATCCTTTGAATACTAGAAATAGTCAGCAAATTAATAACCAAGAAGATGAAGAGATATAAGCTTCACTATAAAGAGACACAAGTATTATTCTTGACTCTTCTATTTTTGTTTAGCTTCTCATGCACACATATACATGTATACCTTGTGCACAAAACATTTAAAAGGATTGAGAACAGAAGGAATATTGAGAACAAAAGTGAGAGAAATGGTGGCGATGGTATTCAGTCATGAAGATTTGCTTCTTCCAGGGAATCCTGCCACTAATATTGACTTATGTAAAATTGCAGTAAAAACAGAGAACAAAGTGTTCTAAAATTTATCATGGCAAACTGCACTTACAAGCCGAAGAATAATGTTAAGCTTGAACTTCTCAGAAGGAAAGACCACAAGTTCAATCAACTTAACAGAAAAACACAAACATCTTCCATTAGTATTCAAGGTAAGACTATGTAGAGGCACCTCTGTGGGATCTGTTCATCATTTTGCTTCAGCAGAAATATATGTGAAACTGGTAAATAGAAAAAAATGCAGAAACAGCAGCATTGACTACAAATAAATAGAATAAGCTTTCATAAATAATTTCTCTCTTAGGAAAGGACTTCTCCTTATTGATAAGACCAAGGAGAATCATATAAAGTCAAAATTTAATGTCCTAGAAATGACTCCAGAGATAAAACTTAAGGAAACAATAGTAGTTTACATTTTTGTTATTCTTGACTTGGACCTCAGTTTTTTCATCTGTAAATTGAGGCAGTTGGACTACATGGCTCCCACAGTTAATTCTACTTTGACATCTATATTTTGATGATCATAGAAAATGTTTCTCTCTCAATTTCTCTGGGTAGTAAGGTTATTGTACATCTGCATTTTAAAGAGAAAATAACAGATAATCTAAGCTAATAACTAGCGACCTAGATCTTTAAATCCTAATTCATTGATATCTTCACTTTACAAATTCTATAAGATTATAAAGCAATTTCAACAGAGGCCAACAGAAAGATTAAGGGGGAAAAAAGGTTCTTTTTTTTTTTTTTTTAAACTAAGTAATGCCCTAAAGCAAATGTGTTTCTTGCTTGAAGGCTTTCGTCCAGGATCATAGATTTAGAACTGAAAGGATCATCAGAAACAATTTCAATCAACTCCATCATGTTACAGTTAGTGAAACTGTGACCTATAGACATTTGAGTGTCTCCCTAAAATTGACCAATTATTTACCAAACTAGCATCACGGGATGAAAGTGATGGGATTGGAATTTGAGCCTTCTGACTCCAAAGTTCATACTAAGAGGAACTTCTTTAAAATCTGGTCTTTGGTTGAAATGGGTTCATGATTTAGACATACAGAATTCTACTATAAGCAAATTAGAAGAACAAAGGATACCTCAGCTATGTGGAGAAGAAAGGAATTTGTGGCCAAAGCACTAGAGCACATTATAAAATGCAAAATGGATCATTTTGATTATATTAAATTAAAAAGTTTTTGTATAAATAAAGCCAATGCAGCTAAGATTAGAAGGAAAGTAGAAAACTGGGGAAACTTTTTACACCTAATATTTCTGATAAAGATCTCATTTCTAAAATATATAGAGTATTGATTCAAACTTATAAGAATACTAGAAGACCATTTACCAATGGTCAAAGAATATGAACAGATAATTTTCAGATAAAAAAATTAAAACCATTTCTAGCCCAAATAAAAAAATGCTCTAAATCACTATTGATCAGAGAAATGCAAATTAAGACAGCTCTGAGGTATAACTATACACCTCTCAGATTGGCTAAGATGACAGGAAAAGATAATGATGAATGTTGGAATAGATGTGGGAAAAGTGGGACACATACATTGTTGGTGGACTTATGGACTGATTTAACCATTCTGGAGAGCAATTTGAAATGACACTCAAAGGGCTATCAAACTGTGCATACTATTTGATCAAGCAAATCTCTACTGGGCCTGTATCCCAAAGAGATCATCAAAAAAGGAAAAGGACGTATATGTGCAAAAATGTTTGTACCATCCTTTGTAGTATCAAGGAACTGAAAACTGAATGGATGCCCATCAGTTTGAGATGGCTAAATAAGTTATGGTATATTAATATTAGGGAATATTATTGTTTTATAAGAAATATCAGCAGGATTATTTTAGAGAAGCTTGAGATGCTAAATGCTATTATCATATTTAGCTATGGCTAATCAATTCTAGTTCCCAGATCTTATCAGAGAAACTCTGATAAATAATAATAATATCAATCTTACCTCTTCCTGAGGCCTTCAGAAATCCTCTGGCTGCTATCTTATGTGGACACAGTTTGAGCACAACAGAGCACTGGAGAGTTTTAGCAGACAAGCCTAGACTTTATTGACATGGTTTATATCTCACTCTGTGACTTCCTATACTCTCTTAGTATCTCTCCCCAAGGCCAAGCTCCAGGTGAAAAAGATGGAAAAAAGAGGTCAAGCCCTTCCTCTTTTTTTTTTTTTAAACTAAGTAATGCCCTAAAGCAAATGTGTTTCTTGCTTGAAGGCTTTCGTCCAGGATCATAGATTTAGAACTGAAGGAATATTGAGAACAAAAGTGAGAGAAATGGTGGCGATGGTATTCAGTCATGAAGATTTGCTTCTTCCAGGGAATCCTGCCACTAATATTGACTTATGTAAAATTGCAGTAAAAACAGAGAACAAAGTGTTCTAAAATTTATCATGGCAAACTGCACTTACAAGCCGAAGAATAATGTTAAGCTTGAACTTCTCAGAAGGAAAGACCACAAGTTCAATCAACTTAACAGAAAAACACAAACATCTTCCATTAGTATTCAAGGTAAGACTATGTAGAGGCACCTCTGTGGGATCTGTTCATCATTTTGCTTCAGCAGAAATATATGTGAAACTGGTAAATAGAAAAAAATGCAGAAACAGCAGCATTGACTACAAATAAATAGAATAAGCTTTCATAAATAATTTCTCTCTTAGGAAAGGACTTCTCCTTATTGATAAGACCAAGGAGAATCATATAAAGTCAAAATTTAATGTCCTAGAAATGACTCCAGAGATAAAACTTAAGGAAACAATATTTAAAATGTCCATTGAATCTTTGCTTTGAAAAATTATACTTTTTTAGTTTTTCATGTTTGGTAATAACTTTAAATGCAGATTTATATATAGATGATTGACTTGTTGTGTTGAAAAAGTGTAAAAAAAGTATCCTTGTCCACATAATTTACATCTGACCCTGATATTTCTTTGTCCCCAATTGTAAATAGCAGTGAGATGCTGTGCTTCTATCATCATTTTTAAAAAATAGAACATGAGAACTGATCCTAGGATCTGACTAGGCTGTGTTTCATTCAGATTTGTCAAGAACCTTGAAACATCTCATAGGGAACTATAAAATTTTTTATTAAAGCTTTTTATTTTTCAAAAAAAAAAAAAAAGGAGGTGACCGAATCCCAGCAGATCTGCAAATCATTTCTGCAAATGGATGCAAAGTAGACAATTCTTCACTCACTGGTGACAGAAACACAGTCAGCTTTTCCTGTAAAGCAGAATTTGACAAGATTAGAAAAAGCATTAATTAAAGCAAAAAATGAAGGAGAAGATATATCTGATTTTATAAATGCATATACTGTGATTGAAGAGCTCAACTCCTCAGGTCAAAAAGAGAGAAAATACACTGCTTTTAATTTGGGAAAAATTAAAGATTTGAAAAAGGGTTGCACTATAAAAAAAAGGCCAAGAAGGAGACAATGCAGCAACAGAAATAATGTCACACCTTTACTCATTGGAGTTCAATGAGTTCATACCTCCCTTGAAGCTCTTTGGGCCAGAGAGCACTATGGGAGAAAACCCATAATCCCTCTCTCTGGAAGGAGCATAAATAGGCCAATGGGCCAGTCGAAAAAGTTCTTCAGAGGAAGAAGCTACAAGTCGAGATTTCACTGGAATGACATGAAGACTGGAGCTGGCTGGAGGCTGAAGAAAGCAGAGGCAGAGGCTGAAGGACCAGACCTTTGGATTTAAAGACATTTGGAGAGAGCTCTTGGAACCAAGCAGAGAGATAGGCCTCTAAGCTAACCGGGCTATATTAGAGATAATAAAAGATCTGAACTTTTATCACCTGGCTGCTTTTTGAGAAGAAAAAGATCACAACAAATAATGATTTGGAGCATATTTTCATATGTCTATAAATAGTTTCAGTTTCTTCATCTGAGAATTGTCTGTTCATATCCTTTGACCATTTATCAATTGGAGAATGGTTTGATTTCTTATAAATTAGAGTCAATTCTCTATATATTTTGGAAATGAGGCTTTTATCAGAATCTTTGATTGTGAAAATGTTTTCCCAGTTTATTGTTTGCCTTCTAATCTTGTCTGCATTTGTTTTGTTTGCACAAAAACTTTTCAATTTGATATAATCAAAATTTTCTATGTTGTGGTCAATAGTGATCTCTAGTTCTTCTTTGGTCATAAATTCCTCCCTCTTCCACAGGTCTGAGAGGTAAACTATCCTATGCTCTTCCAATTTATTTATAATCTCATTCTTTATGCTTAGGTCATGAACCCAATTTGACCTTATCTTGGTGTACGGTGTTAAGTATGGGTCAATGCCTAGTTTCTGCCATACTAATTTCCAATTTTCCCAGCAATTTTTGTCAAATAATGCATTCTTATCCCAGAAACTGGGGTCTTTGGGTTTAAAGTTATTGGCTGTTTTGTCCTTTGAGCCTAACCTATTCCATTGAGCAACTAGTCTGTTTCTTAGCCAATACCAGATGGTTTTAGTAACTGCTGCTTTATAATATAATTTTAGATCTGGTACAGCTAGGCCACCTTCATTTGATTTTTTTTTTTCATTAATTCCCTTGAAATTCTTGACCTTTTGTTTTTCCATATGAACTTTGTTGTTATATTTTCTAGTTCATTAAAGTAGTTTTTTGGGAGTCTGATTGGTATAGCGCTAAATAAATAGATTAATTTAGGTAGTAATGTCATCTTTATTATATTTGCTCGCTCAATCCAAGAGCATTTAATATTTTTTCCAGTTGATAAGCTCTTCCTCCACTGAGCTTATATAAGGTCCATGAGGTCACAGGCATAAGCCAATCTGTGATGGAGATAGCCTCTGGTTCCTGACAAGATTTCAGAATGATTAGGGTTCCCTCCACGGCTGCAGGTCCCACCCATGAAGAAAGTCCCTACTCATCAAGTCTGGGGATCTTTGAGCCATTGGCCTTTACATCCCAACTGTGCTTGCCTGACCTCTCTAATGGACCCTTACATTGAGAGACTTATATGAATTGGTGCTAAGTGAAGTGAGTAGAACCAGGAGATCATTGTATACAGAAACAACAAAACTATATGATGATCAATTCTGATGGATATGACTCTTTTCAAAAATGAAATGATTCAGGAGAGTTGCAATGATCTTGTGACGAAGAGAACTATTTGCAACCAGAGAGTATACTGTGGGGTCTGAATGTGGTCACAACATAGTATTTTCACTTATTTTGTTGTTGTTTGCTTGTATTTTGTTTTCTTTCTTGCTTTTTTCCTTTTTGATCTGATTTTTCTTGGGCAGTATGAAAACTGTAGAAATATGTGTAGAAGAATTGCGCATGGTTTACATATATTGGATTACTTGCCATCTAAGGGAAGTAATGGTGGGGGCGGGGAGGGGGAGAGGGGGAGGGAGGAAAAAGGCAGAAAAAATTTGGAACACAGGATTTTGTAAGGGTGAATGCTGAAAATTTTCTATACATATGATTTGAAAACAAAAAGCTTTAATAAAAAAAATAAAATAAAATCCTGACTTTTCAGCTTTCTCAGTGTGCATGAATGATCTTAAATGCCTCATGTAAATATGCTGTGCCTCTGCTTCATCTACATAAGGAAGAGATTGGATTTAAATGGCCTTTAATGGTCCTTGGCTGTGTAGATCTTTAAGGATAAGCAATCTAGGATATTCCCATAATACTCCACCTTCTACCAATGATTTATTAAAGAATTTGTTTGTATACATAATTCTTCCAGACTATAATGGATTATTTTTGACTACCAGAAGAATTTATAGACTAGATAGTTATTCTAATGTGTCTTCTCAAACTCTTTTCAAAAGATTTCTTACCTTTGTTGAATAATAAAATTAATAGCAGTAACTATCAGAGAAAGAGAAGTAAAGGTTTTAGCGATTTCATTGTAACTTTCCTTATTTATGCAGATTGGTACTCAGCAAGTTACTTAGTCTTAAGAAAGTTATTCAAAGCACTGAGAGTTTCAATGTCTTGTTAAAGAAGCTACAACCCTGGAAGTTTCAAGGAGGATGTGAATATGGTCCTATCTTGGAGGTCTACCATCTCTTTGTTAACAATAACAACAGCAAATAGTATTCTTCTAGTATTTTAAGGTTGTAAAATACTTTACCTATGCTAACTTATTTGATCCATATAACCTTGTGAAGATGGTTCTATTATTATTTCCATTTTACAGACAGGGAAATTGAAAATGACAGTGCTTGTCATTTCCTCAAGGTCACAGAGCTGAGTTTGAACCTGAAATAGGATTCAAATACAGAATTTCCTAACTCCAAAGCCTCTCTACCATGCTTACCTCAATTACGCTTATAGATGCTTTTAATGAACGTAAAGATTTTTACCTATGTTATTTCATTTGATTCTCAAAACAACTCTGTAAGATGGATATAATTACCACTCATACCATTTTATATTTATATAGTTTTATTTATATTATCTCTCTCTCTTTCTCTCTCTGTATATATATATATATATATATATATATATATATGTGTGTGTGTGTGTGTGTGTGTGTGTGTGTGTGTGTGTGGTGTGTATTTGTATATGTAAGTATATATTTATAAGCCCAAGAGAAGTGGCTAGTTGTATAGAGTGGAGAGAATGCTGATTCTGGACCCAAGAAAAGTAGAGTTCAAATAAGAATTCAGACATTTACTACTTGTGTGACCCTTAGATTATGTCTATCTTGATTTCTTCAACTGTAAAATGAGGATAGTAACAGCACCAAACAGCACCAAACTTAGAGGGCTGCTTTAATCATGTAATCATGAAGCCCTTATAACAGTGTCTGACATTGAGTAGATATTTATTGAATGCTAATTTCTTATGCTCTCTAAATGACTTTCCTTGGGTCAAGCTACTCTATACGAATATGTGGTATGTAATAATGGTATGACTTGAACAATTTAAACATGACTCATTATTTGGTTTTATGTTCAATTAAATAAATAAATAAATATCTGTATTGGGAATGTCATGATGAGGATCACATTCATACATTATAGACTTTATTAGGGTGGCTATGGAAATATATTCTCAAATAAGTACAATACAAGATTGAATATGATTACAACTAAGGAAATCATTAGATAATGTGTGAGGAGAAAAAGGGTAAAGTTTCTTGGGAAAGCTGGCACCCAAGATGGTCCTTGAAGAAAGAGATGATAGCAGGTAGAGCTGTGTAGGGGATGCTCTCAAGGCATGAAGACAGATTGTGCTCATACATAGAAACAGGAGGAAGCAGGAAAAGCTTAGGAAATAGCTTATAAAGCAATCTAATTAGAACATAGAATACAAGAAGGAGAACATAGTGATAATCAAAGCAGTTTAGATATTGTTCAATTTCCTCAATTGGGGTTTTCTTGCTAAAGATAGTGTACACATTTCCTTCTCTCTCTCATTTTACAGATGAGGAAACTGAGGTAAAGAGGATTGAGTAACCTGCCCAGAGTCATCCAGCTAGTAACTAATACTGAGTTTGAACTGAGTTCTTCCTGACTCAAAGCACAGCACTCTATCCATTGTGCTATGTAGCTCCCTAGCACATAAGGAGCTTATTATTTAAGAAAGATCTGAGTTTGATTTTTGCCTCTGTCACATTTGGGCTAGAACATTTAACTTCTCAGTGCTCCCAGGTTACTCTCTTAGAATTTATATTATGCACAACTGGTGCTGATTTGGCTTAGTAGAATAAATTCCACATTAGAAGGTTCCACAGTAATAAAATCACAAGTCATTCCCACTCTAATCTCTTTCCAGTGCTCCCTCACAAAAATAACAACCTTGTTCAGTGTGAGAGGATATGATGAAAAAAGCATTTACTTGTCTAACAACTTGTAAGTAACCAATTAAAATTATATTGACCATCCTAATTTAGAAGAAAGCTTCCTTTTTAGAAAGCCAAAGAAAGAAGCAGATAAGTGTCCCAGTTGACATAGGGCTGGACCTGCAGTCAGAAAGACTCCTTTTCTTGCATTTAAATCTGGGCTCAGACACTTATTTGATTATTATACTGAGCAAGTCATTAAACCCTGTATGAGCAGAGAAAGAAATAGCAAAACTACTCCAGCATCTTTACCAAGAAAACCCCAAATGGGGTCAAAGAGAGCCAGGCAACTGAAAGATGACTGAAAAGAAGAAAAAAATCCAGCTTCTCAGGACTTATCTATGAAACCAGCTTTTCTCCATTATCTATGGTTGACTACCAAAGTAAATCAAGGGCAAGGAAAAGTTTTGGAGGGAAGAGTATGAGTTTCCTTTTAGAGAGGTTGAGTTGTCTACCATACATCCTAAATTGTTTATGGCCTTCACTAGCATTGACTGCTAGTGGCTTTGGTCTTTTGTAGATATGGCTCAAGAAATACTTTTCTCATCTTACTGTATGGGTTTGTAGTATATTCATTATTTATTGCTTCATTTCATCCTTTTTTCATAAATATTTTACTATTGAAATGGGATGGGTTTTGTTTGTTCAGGCTGATCCTGTGCTGATATAGCTCTAACGAGAGCACATTAAACCCTCATACCATCTCTCCTGGCTCACAAATTCATACTTCATGGCTCTCAAAGCCAGAATCCCTGAGTTAATTAGAATTTTAAAGAATATCAATAACCATGGTAGATGCTTGATACTGATCTGGGTTAGATGGTCAGACTGCTGAACCCATAATAACAAGCACAGGTTTTCATCAGAGAAAGACAAGGTTTTTGTTGAGGTCCAAGAAAAGAATACTCAGCTGACAGGAGACCTGTGTTTATGCTGGTTGTCTCCCCCTTATTCTTTATGTGACCTTGGGCATTTCCACTTCCTCTCAAAAGCATCTTTTCTCATCTGTTATTAAATAAGGAAGTTGGAATAAGTGCCTTTGAAAAATCCCTTCTCCTTGCTATAATGATTTTTTATCCTACTAGCAAGAAAAAAGCTATTTTAATGATATCAGCAAGTATACAAAGGAATGATCTGCCTATTCACTTCTGTCAGTCTCAAAACCTACCAACAACAACAAAAAAAAATGTTCTTTTATCATAAATTTAAACTGACAAGTAAGTCAAAAGAGCAGTCTTTTCCCTTGCCTTAATTGTTGGCAAAATTCCTATGAAGCAAAGATTTACCTTTTTGTTAGGAAAGAGTTGGAGCTGTGAATAATAACACTTTACATAATGCTAGTGGTTATCACTAGAATTTGTTATTGCCATTCAATCATTAAGTCACTTCTGATTCTTTGTTACTCCATGGTCCATAGTGTCATGGGGTTTTCTTGGCAAAGATACTGGAATAGTTTGCAGTTTCTTTTTCTAATGTTTTGTTATTTCATATGTTAAAACTCATCCTGAAAACTTTAATCCCTTCTTGAAAAATCTGAGCATTAATACTGTTGGTGGTGTCTATAACCTGTGAAGAGATGAATTATGCAGAAAACAGAAAGTGTACTCTCATTTAAAAAATAAGAATTTACACATGAAGAGTATAACATATCTTCCAAAATGTCAAGTAGTTTTAAGGTAAACAGTTAAACTAAGAAACTATAGATTCACTGAGTTTCTCTGACCTCTTAAGTGACGGGGAAGATAATGGGTAAGAAAAAAGTATTCTAGTGTGCAGTAATGACTTGAATTTTGAGTTAGAGAGTAGACATAATTTATCAATTATCACTGATTAATTATTTACATTTCTATTTCTTCTTATAGGATGAAGTTTATTTGCATTTAGAAGTGTGGATAGTTAAGTATCATTTTAACTCAAAAATGCCTATTGGGATATGAGAGAACTTCTATATAATGTGTGTATGTATACGAGTATGTGTGTGTATATATATATATATATAAAGCACTGTTTAGGACTTTTTCATCTTTTGTTTTTTGAATGAAATGGGTATAATTAACACTTGAAAAGTACAAAATAATAATTATTAAAAGTTATACTATACCAAAATTATTTTAATCAGCTTTGTTATTTAAAAAAACCCTGTGTTTATATAAATTAGGAAATATCCCCAGTGAAGAACTTTGCCAGTGAATATGATAACAACAAATAGGTACCATTTTTAAAAGGGCAACTAGATAGCATAGTGGATAAAGTGTCAGCCTTAAAGTCAGAAAGAATTCCTAAATTCAAATCTGCCTTCACACAATATGACCCTGCGCAACTCACTTAATGCTATTTGCCTCAGTTTCCTCATCTATAAAATAATTGAATTAGGAAATAGCAAACCACTCCACTCTGTTTGCCAATGTGTGGATCAGAAACCATTAATAAAAAAAAAAGACTGGATAGATCTCTAGAAGTAAAGAAGTTCTGGCGAGAATTGGGCATCCCACCAATTGAGCAAACAATCGAAGGGAGGAAGCACCGTAGGGGTCAGGGTCAATGCTTTTAATCCCTAACGCAAATTCCCCTCCTACCTCTGACCCTCATCTTTATTGGCTGAGGATCTTACATTCTAAACACAGGAACGACCCAAGAAATTGAACTTGACCAATAAGTACATAGTTGCCCATATTTGGTTGAAATAGGGAGGATAGCAAGAAGGGGACTTAAGTATGCCCTTAGGGGGATAACAGGGAGGAGACTTTAAGTATGTCCTTAGGAGAATAGCAGGGAGGAGACACTTTAAGTATGCTCTTAACTTAATGCTTAAAGTCCTTCAGGCCTATTCAAACTTTGAAATAGATGAAGCCTTACTCAATTTTCACAACTATCTTGAAAGATCTCACCTTATCTCGTTCAGTCCCCCCTCTTATTTATACACTGAATCTCTTCAACATCTTTAAACAAATTTAGTTTCACACAAACTTCCCCTTCCTCAGCTAACAAATAATCTAGCACAAGGCTGTTTCAGCCTCTCTTGTTTGAGTAGCTTGATCAGCCAAAACATCTAATGCCTGGTGATAATCTTTACAACTGCTTGAAGCTTAATTATCCTGTTCAACATATATATTGAGGTTCTATTTCCCCAACTTCCATCTTGAGCCCAAGTGGCTGGCTCATATTCTATTTTTTCTGGAGGCCAGGAATCACCCCAACCATTTGCATCTCCAGTCTGGAGGTATACCTCTCCAATGGAGGTGTCTAAACCCCATTTCTCTCTTTCCAAATCATTGTACAACTGAATCCCTAAATATTGGTTTGCCTATTCAGGAAGAAAGAAAAATTTTTTGTCTTATTAGTCCAATATAGCAAATCCCTGTCCAATTAAGAAGTAGGCGAGTATAAGCAGTTAAACCATAGATCCAGTAATGACCCATTAGAATAGGTTGTTCCCTTGAAAATATGTCTGAACTATTCCTTGTAAAAGGGCAATATTGCTGGTCTCTCGTCCCTAGGGGACCTTCCCTACAAAGATGACATACTGACATTCCCATAAACCCTGATCCTTCCTCCTACAATTGGCAACTGGCCATTGACCTATTAGGTTAGAGGTATTCCAAAAGGTGGGAAACAGAGGCCCATGTTTCCCAGGTGTCCTTGGGGTGACATGGTACCAACCCCATTGATGTCTAGACAGGTAAAAATTTAAGTTTTCCAAATCTTTGCAGCCTCCCTTGTGTCTCCTAGAGACAGAGCAGACAAAGGAAGTCCTTTGTCAATCCGCAGCAATTCCTCAGGAATTGTGCCAGAGCTCCCAAGAGCTCCAAACGACAACTGCAGTGTCCACGTGACAACTACAGTGTCCACTACAAGATAAGGAAAGAAAAAGTCCTTGTCCGGAGTAAAGTCTACTCACATACACTATTTCCCAGCTTCAAACTTTGCCCTGTTTAACAAATCCTATCTTCTGTCAATGGCCACTGATGTTTCTCTTCTAAGTTCCAGAAACCAGTCCCATTATGAATTTGGGATCAGTTACTAAGGATCCAGGCTGAGCTTAAGGAGATAGGTACCAATGGCCATTAGCTCAGTCATTGGGATCCACCACAGATCCAACAATTTGATAAGTTAAAAGTTCTCCCGATATTCTGCATGAGCAGGAGGAGTTTGTTCTCATCTCTGGAAGGAAAAGGTCTGGTTTCTATGGCTATCATGAGGAAATAGGCAGACCCAAAGCTCAGGGAAAGCCCCATGAGACTTTCCCAAAGTAATTAATGTAAGAAAAGTGATACAGTTACAACGCACTGGATTCAGAATTTGTGTCCCATCAGTGGACGTCCCCTCCTCAAATGTAATTTGAGGTCTCTCCATCTTCAACTGTCCATTTGGATAAAGGTGGTGCCACAGTTCCTTTTGTTCTGGTGTGGTGTGTCCAGCCTCGTTCCTGGGTGCGAGTTGCAGTTTCCGAGAGATCAGTATTATCTGGTAGGGTCTGTCAGGTCCGTCCCAACACAGACTCAGCTTCTCATCCTTCCAGGAACTGATCAACACCCAATCTCCACCTGAATTCTATGAACAGGGAAACCTAGGAGTCTGAGCTATTAACCCTTTTGTTGAAGTCCTTGTAAATGTCTTAGCAATGATTTAACATCTCTTAAGAAATAAATCCTTTGTCTCTAAGATAGGGTCCCAGTTTCCCGTAGGACAAGCCTAGAGAGGATGACTGTACAATAATTCATAAGGTGAAAGCCCAATTTCTCTATGTGGCTTGGTTCTGATTCTGACCAGAGCAAGAAGAAGACATTTAGTCCAAGGTAGTTGGGTCTTTAAACATAATTTAGTCAGTTGCTGTTTTATTTCCTGATTTATCCTTTCTACTTTCCCAGAAGAGGAAGGATGCCAAAGGGTTTGGAGATCCCAAATAATTTCTAAGGCCCCAATCACATTCTGCAACACCTGGGCAGAAAAATGTGTTCCCTGATCTGAGTCTATCCTTTCTACTATTCCATATCTAGGAATAATTTGTTCTAATAAGACCTTACTGTCAAGGCAGTTGCTTGGGCTGAGCGGAATGCCTCCACCCATGAGGTCAGATGGTCCACTATGACCAGCAAGTATTTGAAGTGACCCACTGGTGGCAGTTCAGTGAAGTCCACTTGGATGCCTTGGAATAGTCTGATTCCCAGAAGTCGTCCCCCTTCTGGGATCTGGCGTTGAGCAGCCTTGGTAGTCTTTTGACAAATGAGACAGCCGTCCACCAGTTGTCGGGCCATTGTATATAGGCCAGGAGTAACATACCTTGTCAGCACAGCATCACACAGGTTTTGGACATCCCAGAGACTGCCCTGGTGCAGTTGCTGAAGGACCTGCCTCATACTTGCTTTGGTTAGTACCTCTCTGCCCTCAGGTAAGAGCCATCGTCCTTCCTAGTTCCCAACTGCTCTGAGAGTCAAGGCCTTCTCTTTTTCCTTTGGGGTAAAGCTGGGAGAGGGTAGACTAGGAGGAACTACAGGTATCAAAGCCATCATATGAGAAATCTCCTGGTCTCCAGCTCCCTTGGCCTCCTCATCTGCTAATCTATTTCCCCTCTGATGTCCCTCAATAACTTCAAGGTTTGATTTAAGGCATACAGTTCACAAGTTTGAGCTAACCAATGGGCAGGTAGACTGCCCCTGGTAACAGTGGAAGTCCTATCTCCATCCACAATAGCAAACCCATATTTCCTTTTCCCATCTACCACTCTAGAGGATCCATCTTTAAACCAATTTACTCCCCCAGGCATTGGGAGAGTCTTGTGAAAACTCTTACTTTCTTTTGAAAATCGATTTAACTCTAAACAACAGTATTCCTCTGCAGGGGTGGTTCTGTTCCAGGGGACAGGAGGCAGGATTAAGATTAGCAACATTCTGAAATCTTTGTCTCGTTCACCAAGAAAATGAAAAGTTATGAAAAGTCATATAATATTGAAAAATAACTGAGCAAACAGCATTTATGTAGTCTTTATATAATATTATATAGTATTTATATAGTATCCAGGAACTTTTCTAAACAATTTACATTTACTGCTTTTATTTTTACAATTATTATTTTATTTGATTCTCACAATAAAGCCTGGTAGATTGGTCATATTTTTTATGTCTTTATGTTATGCAAACAGTATTCCCTAGTAGTTTTTGAAGCTGTATTTGAACTAAGTTCTCTCTCACTCCAGGCCCAATGCTCTATATGCTGAAACACCTGGATGCCTAAATGCACTTATATTCTGTGATTTTTAATCTAAGGGAGTATCCTAAACTACCAACAGATTGAGACTTATTCATAGGAACATAATTATCCAGTAGGCAGCATACTAGGTAATAGAGCCAAGCCTTCCTGCCTCCTAAGGCCCACTTTATTATTTACTACTCACATCTGTCTCTTTTAAAAACAGCAAACCTATTAACTCCAAACAATTGCATCAGAGGAAAAAAAAAAAAACTTTCTATATTCACAATAAAAATGTAAAAGACTGAGATCCTCATACATCAGGTTAATCTCATTTCATTTAGTCATATCTAATATGTAAGTGCATGTTTAAATGAATTATTTTTGTAGTATTAAAGTGCATTATGAATGAGGTAATATTGCGATAACAACCATAACATTTCTTCTAACAGGTGTCAGATTTCTTTCCCAGAATCTCAAAGTACATATCCACATATATTCACCTCTATCACTCCTTTTCCATTTGAAAGGAGTCTAAAAGTTGTCAAATGTTTAAGATTCTCTCCAGCTATCTCTCTTGGATTTACAGTTGTCCTGAATTCTGTTCATTTAATCATGACCCATGTTACCCTTTCCCTAGGGCCCCAGGTTATACTTTTATCTCAATTTATTCTGTACTTTTCTACCCCTTTCTTTTTGAATTCCTTTCAAATTTCTCCTTTATGTGGTCTTTAAATATTAGAATTAGAATTAGAATAAAAATTAGAATTAAATATTAGAATTAGAATAATTAGAATTAGAATCCTTGAACCAGAAGATTTTTCTGTATTGCTTATTTGCATTTATTTCCCTTGCTTAGTGCACCGATTGGCCCTGAGAAAGTTGTTAATATATGAGATCAATCATCTTGTCTCTGTCTTCTTTCTATCTCTCTTTCTCTGTTTCTTTCTCTTTGTTTCTGTCTCTCTGTCTGTTTCTGTCTCTGTCTATTTCTATCTCTTTGTGTCTGTGTCTTTCTCTCTTTATGTGTTTCTGTCTCTCTCTCTTTGTCTCTTTCTCTGAGTCTCTGTCTTTCTGTTCCTCTTGTGTCTCTCTCTATTTCTCTATGTCTCTGTCTCTCTATGTCTCTCTCTGTCTCTGTCTATCTCTTTGTGTCTCTCTCTTTCTGACTCTCACTGTCTTTGTTTCTGTGTCTCTGTGTGTGTCTGTCTTTTTTCCTCTCAAAACATACCTTGTGTTTACTTGTTAAAATTGAATTAGAGAAAAGCATATGCATCTCTTTACTTTTCTCTATCTCTAGTCTTGTTTATTCTTTCAAAACATGTCTGCTTGTTAATATTGTATTAGTAAAAGACATATTTTCTCCTCAAAAATAAGTCTGCTTTAGTGAAAGCATTCAAGTGCTTATATGTATGTGTGTGCTCAATTCTCTTCCTTCTTTAAGTTAAAATAGCACCAAAAAACCTCATGATTTCCATAGAGAGAATACTGTTGAGTTAGATTTTGAACATTTTTTAAACATTAGAATACTATCAGGGTGTGTGTATGTTTTCAGAATGAAGATCCTCAGTCCTTAGAGCATTCTGGGTTAACCATAATGATCCTACAGCTTAGTAAATTGTTGCAAGTTGTTTTGGCTGAAAAAAAAAATTGTCACCCTATAACTTCTCAAGTGAGGCTTTGTTTAGTTGACTCTTAAGAAAATAGACATACAGTTTATAGTTGGGCTACAGTTAGAATATATTTAACTTTGTGGAAACTAGAGCTCTGCTATCATCATATTTGAGAACTATTTGTTATGATGAGCCCTTAATTAAAATATATCAGGGCATTCTTCTGGGTATTGGTCACATAATAATAATTTTTTAAAAATGCATGTCTGCTACTGAAAAATTTATCACCTATGGGAGGGAGATTTAATACAAATAAACCAGTACAAAATATTGTAAATAGAATATAAAAACAAAATGATACAGGGGCAAAAATGTTTGAAGAGGAAGAGTTGATTTTTTTAAGGGAAAACCTTAAAGGGCTTTCCAAAGGTGAAGCAGAGGGTTCTAGACTTGTTTGACTGCTTGTATAAAATTATGGAGGGAGGAGATGCTATTTCATATGGAATAAAAAGCTGCTAGCTTTGTTTTGCTGGAGCATGGAGAATCTGAGCCATACTATGCAGTGAACATGGAAGGAAAGAATGGAATTGGACTCTGAAGGGCTTTTTAATTTATCCTAAAGGCAATATCGAGATATTTATATTTTATCTTAGAGGCAATAGGAAGCAATTGCAGCAAAAAAGACATACAAGATATATATCCACTGTCAACACTCTTCTCCACCCTCCCCCTATGTAGATTCATCCTAATCAGCCCTCTTCTATCTCCCAATCTTCACAGGGATTACAAATAACTAGTGATATCCACCTCACTGATTGGATCATGACAATTCAATAGAGAAAATGCTTAATGGGAATCTCATTTAGAAGTCAATAAAGAGAAAGAATAGCTGTATCTTTATTGATTTTATTTGCAAAATTACATGATTTATGATTAAAATACTTCAAGTAAAAGATATACTAGAATCTGAAAATGTTTTTTAAAGTTGCAGCTATAACAAACTGAGAAGACATTTTTACAGTTAAAGGTTCTGATAAAGGGCTCATCTCCAAAATATATAGAGAATTGACTCTAATTTATAACAAATCAAGCCATTCTCCAGTTGATAAATGGTCAAAGGATATGAGCAGACAATTTTCAGATGATGAAATTGAAACTATTTCCACTCATATGAAAGTGTTCCAAATCACTGTTGTTCAGAGAAATGCAAATTAAGACAAATCTGAGATACCACTATACACCTGTCAGATTGGCTAAGATGACAGGAAAAAATAAGGATGAATGTTGAAGGGGACCCAGGAAAACTGGGACACTGATGCATTGTTGGTGGAGTTGTGAATGAATCCAACCATTCTGGAGAACAATCTGGAATTATGCCCAAAAAGTTATCAAACTGTGCATACCCTTTGATCCAGCAGTGCTATTACTGGGCTTATATCCCAGAGAAATACTAAAGAAGAGAAAGGGACCTGTATGTGCCAAAATGTTTGTGTCAGCCCTTTTTGTAGTGGCTAGAAACTGAAAATGAATGAATGTCCATCAATTGAAGAATGTTGGGTAAATTGTGGTATATAAATATTATGGAATATTATTGTTCTGTAAGAAATGATCAGCAAGCAGGATGAATACAGAGAGGCTTGGAGAGACTTACATGAACTGATGCTAAGTGAAATGGCAGAACCAAGAGATCATTATATACTTCAACAATGATACTATATGAGCATGTATTCTGATGGAAATGTATATCTTAGACAAAGAGAAGATCTAACTCAGTTCCAATCAATCAGTGATGGACAGAAGCAGCTACACCCAGAGAAGGAATACTGGGAAATGAGTGTAAACTGTTTGCATTTTTGTTTTTCTTCCCAGGTTATTTTTACCTTCTGAATCCAATTTTCCCTGTGCAACAAGAGTTCAGCTCTGCACACATATATTGTATCTAGGATATACTATGACATATTTAACATGTATAAGACTGCTTGCCATCTAGGGGAGGGAGTGGAGGAAGGGAAGGGAAGAGTTGGAACAAAAGTGAGTGCAAGGAATAATGTTGTAAAAAATTACCCAGGCATATGTTCTGTCAATAAAAAGTTATAATAAAAAATAAAATAAAATAAAATAAAATGCTCTGAAAAAGAGAAAGTTGCAGCTATTCTAAGTAGCAGGTATCAAGATATCAATTATCTGGGACCACTCCATGAAAAGAACAAAAAAAGTGTTTGAAAGTTTTCATGTTGCCATCACCACAATCTTCATGAAATATTTAATTCCATCTGGAGATGGTAGTAGTAGGTCTTTTGTACACCAATAAAAATAGATGCAGGCTCTATTCCGTCACATGGGATCTCATACCAGATGATTGACCTAAAATGATCAGAAATTTCTAAGGACTATCACCCATAGGAAATGTCCTATTTGTTTTTCTTTAGTAGAATTTGGAAATAATAGAGATAACAAACTATGTTTGCAAGTATCACTAACTTATTGCTTCAGATTCCTGGTCAAGAAAATGAAAATGTAAAAATTTAAAGCCATTTTTTAATTTAATTTTGAGATTTTAAGAACCTTTTAATGAATTTAATTGTCTTGAAGTAGATGAAAATGGTCACTAACTTCCAAAAGCAGATTCTATGGTAAATTCTGAGGATAAGGCAGAGCCAAGATGGCAGAGAATAGACAAATCTTTTTTTGAGCTCTTTCTTGCTTCCCTCAGATCAACACCAAATCAACTGGTTTGAGAGCAACAGAACCCACAAAAATTTAGAGCATAACAAATTTCCAACAGAAAATACTTTGTAAGAACTTCAGAAAGGGAATATTTCAATTGGGGATGGGGGAAGTGACCAAGCATAGGCTCAGTGCAGGAACTCAGGAGGTTATGGTATCTGAAAGCCAAGGGAATTTGTAGGGAGCTTCTTAGCCAAAATATAGCGCCATTGGCTACTCTGTCCTAATTCGGTAGCCAGTGGATCAACGAACTAGCTGTGAGATATCACAACTACAAAATGCAAATAGTGAGCCTCTGAACCCCAGGGAGGTGAGCATTGTGTGAACCATATTCTCATTGGATTTATCTCAGAGAGAATATCAGTCATATTTAGCTTCACAGAGAAACTTGTCTTGTCCTATAGGGAAGTAGGAAAGGAAAGAGGAAAAGAAAGGATGAGGATAATAAAAGGGAGAACAGAAGTAAAAGGGGAAAGAAAATAACAAAAGGAGAAATGCTGTAAAAGGCAGAGATTGTTTAAGGGAAGTGGTCATCAGAAGCCAAACATTGGGGAGGAAGGAAAGGGGGAAACGAAACAGAAAAATATAACTTGGGGAAAATAAAATGACAGAGTTAGTATTTTTAACTGTGTGAATGAAAAGAATTGTCCCTTAAAACCGAAGTGAATAGTAGACTGTATTAAAAGCCAGAATCCTACATATGTTATTTACAAGAAACATATTTAAAGTGGAGTGATACATACAGAGTAAAGCTAAAAGGCTGGCAGTAGAATCTATTATGCTTCAGCTAAAATTATTAAAAAAAAAAAAAAAAAAAAAGGAGCAGGGGTGGCAATCCTGATCTCAGATCAAGCAAACCAAAGAATAGATAAGATTAAAAGAGATAAGAAAAGAAATTACATTTTGCTAAAGGGTACCATAGATAATGAAATAATATTGATATGAAACATATAAGCACCAGGTGGTATAGCCCACAAAATCCTAGAGGAGAAATTAAGAGAGCTGCCAGAAGAATTAGACAGCCAAATTATACTAGTAGGGAATCTTAACCTTACTCTCTCAGAACTAGATAAATCGAGCCACAAAATAAATAAGAAAGAAGTTAAAGAAGTAAATAGAATTTTAGAAAAGTTCGGTATGATAGTCCTTTAGAGAAAATTGAATGGAGACAGAAAGGAATATACTTTTCTAGTCAGTGGTATATGGCACCTAAAGAAAAATTGATCATGTATTAGGGTATAAAAACCTCAAAATCAAATGCAAAAAGGCAGAAGCAGTAATTCTGTTTTTCAGATCATAAATGAATAAATATTACATGTAATAAAGGAGCAGAAAATACACTAAAAATTAATTGGAAACTAAACAATCAAATCCTAAAGAATGAATATTTGAAACAACAAATCATAGGCACAATTAATAATTTCATCCAAGAGAATGACAATAATGAGACAAAAGAGCAAAATTTATGAAATGCAGCAAAATCAGTTCTTAGGGGAAATTTTATATCTTTGAATGCTTGCTTGCATAAAGTAGAGAAAGAGAAGGTCAATAAATTGGGCATGAAACTAAAAAAGCTAAAAAAAAAAAAAAGATTAAAAACTCCCAATAACATACCAATTTTGAAATTCTAAAAATGAAAGGGGTGACTAATAAAAGTAAAAGTAAAAAAACTATTGAACAAATAAACAAAACTAAGAATTGGTTTTATGAAAAAAAAATTATTAGAAAAAGGAAAGAAGAAAGTCAATCATTTGTATCAAAAATGAAAAGGGTGAAATTTCCACCAAAGGAGAAGAAATTAGAGCAATAACTAGAAATTATTTTTCCCAACTGTATGCCCATAAATCTGATAATATAAGTGAAATGGAAGAATACCTACAAAAATATAGATTGCCCAGATTAGCAGTGAAGGAATAAATTCCTTAAATAGTCCCATTTTAGAAAAAGAAATTGAGTAAGTTATTTATAAATTCCCTAAAAAATTACATGTGAATTCTACCAAACCTTTAAAGAACAATTAATGTCAATGCTGTAGAAACTATCTGAAAAATAGGGAAAGGAGTCCTATTAATTCCTTTTATGACACAGATATAGTGCTGGTAACTAAATCAGGTAGAGTTAATACAGAGAAAGGGTATTACAGACTAATTTCCCTAGTGAATATTGATGCAAAAATCTTAAATAAAACATTAGGAAAGAGATTACAGAAAGTCATCCCCAGAGTAATACAACCTGACCAAGTAGGATTTATACCAGGATTTCAAGGCTTGTTTCATATTAGAAAAAATATTAGCATAATTGATTATATTTGAAACCAAACTTACAAAAATTATATGGTTACCTCATTAGATGCAGAAAAAGCATTTGATAAAATCCAATACCCATTCCTATTAAAAATACCAGAGAGTTTACAAATAAATGGAATTTTTCAAAAAAATGATCAATAATATCTATTTAATACTATCAACAAGCATCATATGTAATGGGGATAAACTAGAACCATTCTTAATAAGGTCAGGGGTGAAAAAAAATGTTGTCCATCATCACTATTATTATTCAATATTGTATTAGAAATGTTAATTTTATAAATAAGAGATGCAAAAAAAATTAAAGCAATTGGAATTAGTAATGAGAAAATCAAATTATCATTTTTTTTTTTGCAGATGATATGATGATATACTTAGAGAACCATAGAGAATCAACAAAATCCTACTAGAAACAATTAACTTGAACCAAGTTGCAGTATGCAAAATAATTCCACATGGATCATAAGTATTTTTATTTTATTATCAACAAAGTTCAGCAGCAAGAGACACAAAGAGAAATTCCATTTAAAGTACCTTTACACAATATAAAATATTTAGGAATCTATATGCTAAGAAAAAATCAGGTCCTATATGAAATGATTGCACACGATTCCAGATAAATAAAGCCATATCTAATCAATTGGGAAAATATCAAATGCTCATGGATAGGCCAAGTAAATATAATAAAAATGATAATACTACCTAAATTAATGTACTTATTCAGTGCCATATCAATCAAACTCCTAAGGAATTATGTTATAGAGCTAGAAAAATTATCAATGTTTATGTGAAAGAATTCCAATTGAATTAACAAAAAAAAAGGCAATGAAGATGACCTAGGTGTGCCAGATCTAAAATTATATTATAAAACAGCAGTCAGAATCATTTGGTACTGACTAACAAATAAAGTAGTTGATCAGTGAAATAATTTAAGTTCACAAATTACAATAGTCAAGGATGATAATAATGTAGTGTTTGATAAACCCAAAGACTCTAGCTTCTGGAATAAAAGCTCACTATTGTTGAAAAAATTGGAAATCAGTGAAGCAGAAATTAGGCAATGGCCCATGACTAATGCCCTAAACAAAGAAAAGGTCAAAATTGGTTCAAGATTTAGAAATAAAGAGAAATACTATAAGCAAATTAGAAGAACAAAGGATAATCTGTTTCTCAGATCTGTGGAGAAGAAAAAAAAAATCATGGCCAAAAAAAAACCTAGAATATGAAATGCAAATTTTTGATTATATTAAGTTAAAAAGTTTTTATACAAACAAAACAAATGTAGCCAAGATTAGAAGAGAAGCAGAAAACTAGGGGAAACAATTTTTATCTCTAAGAGTTTTGATAAAGGCTTCAATTTTAAAGTATATAGAGAATTGACTCAAATTTATAAGAATCCAAGCCATTTTCCTATTGATAAATAGTCAAAGGATATAAGCAGAAAATTTCCAGATGAAGGAATGAAAACTATTCTAGCCATATGAAAAAAAAATGTTCTAAATCACTATTGATCAAAGTAATACAAATTTTTTTTTAATTTTAATTTTTTATTTAATAATTACATTAAATTGACACTCGTTTCTGTTCCGATTTTTTTTTTCCCCTCCCTCCCTCCACCCCCTCCCCTAGATGGCAAGCAGTCCTTTATATGTTGGATATGTTGCAGTATATCCTAGATACAATATATGTTTGCAGAACCGAACAGTTCTCTTGTTGCGTAGGGAGAATTGGATTCAGAAGGTATAAATAATCCGGGAAGAAAAACAAAAATGCAGATAGTTTACAGTCGTTTCCCAGTGTTCTTTCTTTGGGTGTAGCTGCTTTTGTCCGTCATTTATCAATTGAAACTCAGGTCTCTTTGTCAAAGAAATCCACTTCCATCAAAATATGTCCTCATACAATATCGTTGTCGAAGTGTATAATGATCTCCTGGTTCTGCTCATTTCACTTAGCATCAGCTCATGTAAGTCTCGCCAGTCCTCTCTGTATTCATCCTGCTGGTCATTTCTTACAGAACAATAATATTCCATAACATTCATATACCACAATTTACCCAGCCATTCTCCAATTGATGGGCATCCATTCATTTTCCAGTTTCTAGCCACTACAAACAGGGCTGCTATAAACATTTTGGCACATACAGGTCCCTTTCCCTTCTTTAGTATTTCTTTGGGATATAAGCCCAATAGAAACACTGCTGGATCAAAGGGTATGCACAATTTGATAATTTTTTGGGCATAATTCCAGATTGCTCTCCAGAATGGTTGATTCGTTCACAACTCCACCAACAATGCATTAGTGTCCCAGTTTTCGCGCATCCCCTCCAACATTCATCATTATTTTTTCCTGTCATCTTAGCCAATCTGACAGGTGTGTAGTGGTATCTCAGAGTTGTCTTAATTTGCATTTCTCTGATCAATAATGATTTGGAACACTCTTTCATATGAGTGGTAATAGTTTCAATCTCATCCTCAAAGTAATACAAATTAAAACACCTCTGAAGTATCACTGCATACCTCTCAGATTAGCTAAAATGGCAAAAAAAGATAATGATGAATGTTTGAGGGGATGTGGGAAAACTGGGACATTGATACGTTGTTGGTGAAATTGTGAACGAATCCAGCCATTCTGGAGAGAATGATCTGAAACAACACCAAAAACAAGTGATAGAAAATACTGTCTACATGTAGAGAAAGAACCATGGAGTCTGAATGCAGATCAAAGCATATTATTTTCACTTTTTTTGTTGTTTTTTTTTCTTTCCATTGGCTTTTCTTTTTTTTCTAATTCTTCTTTCCTAATATGACTAATGTGAAAATATTTTAACATGATTGCACTTGTATAACCTATATCAGAATGCTTTCTATCTTGAGGAGGGGAAAGGAAGGGAAAGAAAGAGGAAGAAAAATTTCAAAGCCAAACTCATAAAAATGAATGTTAAAAATTATCATTACATATAATTGTAGAACATAAAATACTATTAAGTGGGAAAAATGATTCTACTTGACTCTTACTTTTATCAGATAATGTTTCTCTTTCCTGCCATATGTGTGCATATTTATACACACACACACACACACACACACACACACAAACACTATACACATACATATAGACATAATCTTTTTGTTTATTTTTCCAGTTATATGTAAAAAAAATTATATTTGTTTTTAAAACTATTGAGTTCCATACTCTCTTCTTTCCTCATTCTCTCCTCCCCCCAACATGGAGAAAACACATGTAAAATTATGTAAGACATTTCCATAAAAGTCATGTTGTGAAAAAAATTATAGATTTCCTCACACACAGAAGAAAAAAAAAACTTAAATAAAAATCTTTAAAAAATATATGCTTCAATTTGTATTCAGATGCAATCAGTTCTTTCTCTGTGTATGGATAGCATTTTTCATAAGTCCCTTAGAGTAGTCTTGGATCATTTTATTGCTGATAATAGCAAAGTCATTCATATCTGATCATCCCACTACATTGCTGTGACTTGTACATAGTTCATGTCATTTTGCATGAGTTCATGGAGGACTTTCCAGGTTTTTTCTGAGAGCATCCTGCTTATCATTTCTTAAAGAAATAATATCCCATCATAATCACATATCACAATTTATTCAGTCATTCCCCAATTGATGAGTATCCCCTCAATTTCTAATTCTTATCTCTGAGAAAAGAACTGCTATAAATATTATTTACATATAGGTTCTTTCCTTTTAAAAAAAAAAATCTCTTTTACAATTCACACCTAGTAGTAGTATTGTTATGCAAGTAAACATATATATATATGTACATAATATATGCATGGTTTTATAACTTTTGACACATAGTTCATATTTTTTATCATTTATCAATTGAAGAATAGCTCATTTTTTTATAAATTTGATTCAATTCTGTATATATTAGATAAATTTCCTTCAAAATTTGCATCACAATTAATATTGCTAACTATATTTCCCCTTCTGCAATTATTCTATTTTCTTTTTCCTTTCATTCTATCCCTCCACAAAAGTATTTTGCTTCTGACCAACCTTTCCACCCTTCTATCACTTTTCCCTTTTCTCATATTCCCTTTCCTTTATACGTTCCTACATGGAAAGATATATCTTTACACCCATATTGAGTGACACATATTATGTCACACATTTCTCCATTAAAATGTGAGCTTCTTGAAGGTATGAGCTATTTTCTTTTTATCACTAGACTTTGGAAAGCACTTTATAAATGTGTATTGAGTGAGCAGAACACCAAGTAGTCTAGATGAAAAATGCATAGAGGTGAATAATATTAGATAAACCTAGAAAAGTTAGCTATCTGATTTTTAAAAATTTTGAATACCAAAGTAATTTGAACTTTATTTTGCAATCAGTAGAATATCATTAAATGTTGTTGTTGTTTTTGAGCTAAACAATGATATGAATTGATTGTGCAACTTCTGTATCACATCATAAATTGGTATCTTTCAAGAAATAAACTCAAGGAAGATAACCTTAGAGTTTGTGACTATATAAAGGTATGTATACACACATGAATGTGTAGATATAGATATAGATATAGATATAGATATAGATATAGATATAGATATAGATATAGATATAGATATATATGTGGGGGGGTTCTGAATTTTGGGGGGTCATTTTCATTTTAATGACTCCTACTACAGTGACCTCAACAAAAAGTGTATGCAACATTTCTATTTAATTAAAATAGAAAAGAAAGGGGGAAAATCAATTTATTGTAACACATATTCATAATCAGGCAAAAAGGATATCCCCAATGGCTGTACATAGATAGATAGGCAGATAGATAGATAAATTTATATATACCTATCTATCTGTCTAATTCCATTCCTTATATCTATCAATTTTGTGTAATGAACTGTATATTTCATCATTGACCTTTGAATTTATAAATGATCATTGTATTGATCATAGTTTTTAAAGCTTTCAAATATATGTGTAGCATAAATCATGTCATTATAAATCAACATCCAAGAGATGATGTAATATTTGATCTTTTTGAGAAATCTTTATGAATATTGCTATTTTGATAGAATATTAAAACATACTTTTTATTCATTATGCTAATGGCCTATCTCCAAATCTCTCCTCCTTATCCCTCTCCCCACACACATATACCAGTTGTCTGTAATCAGCAGTTATAAAGCATTCTTTTTCCTAATAAGATTAAGAGAGGTATATAAATAGGAAAGAAGCAAAAAGGCTCTCATGTATTCCCTCTCACTCGAAGCTGTCATTTGTTTTGTATAAAGTTCCTTTAAGACATTTATTTATCTTTGCTAAATTATTACAACCATCTACACTACCTTGAAAAAAATCAGTTTCAAAAAGTTAAGATGTCAAAGACCTTAAAAAAGTAAACATTTTTTCCAAACAAAACATTTTTTCTATGCATAAAGTAGTACAAGAAGCAATTCCCTAGAATTTAAGGGAAAAAGTTACAAAACAGCAGATGTATAATTTATTTATAAAATATAAATATTTATTGATCATGAAATGGAAGTGTTCTTTTATATTGAAGATTATATATCCTAGTTTTCTTGAGCGACTTTACCTACAGAGACTATGTGTTTCTCTGTTTTAGATAAAAATCATAATTTTTTTCTTTGATATCAATGATAATGTTTCCCAACAATAAACAATAAAGCATATGTTATATGAAAGGCACTATATTTGAATGCAGGTATAATTCAGATGATACCTAGTCCCTTTCCTTTGTAAGGTTGCAGTTTAATAGGGGACTAAGCTACCTACACATAACTATTCTTACTAAATGTACTAAGAAGATGTAGAACAGATATTTGGCAATGAAAAGAAAGTTTTTATTTTATTGAGAAGGGAAGTGTTAATTTTAATAATTAGTGTTTAGATCACTAGGACTTTTTATATAAAGGAACAATATGGCCAGGCCACTGATACTCTTTCTCTCTTGATAAATATTTCAAACAATACCTACTCTATCCATGACATATTGTTAGTTTTAATTAATGATTGCCTATAAAATACATTGGAACCAATAGATGAAAGCCCTCATGATATGCAAAGTATACTTATGCAATTTTAATGATATTTTTCTTGCCTTCATTTTGAAAAGAGAATAACATTTGTTGGAATGCTATAACAGAGCCAGGTCCTCTGTGAGAACTTCTGCATAGTTGGTCTAATTCAAATTATTTATGCATGAGCAGGTGGTAGAGATTGTGATTGTCCCACTATGATTACTCCTGATCTTTCAACTCTACTCAACACAAAAAATTTAGAAATATTAACAACTGTTCAAGGAATAGCATGGGTTGAAACATAGCAGTTGGTAGTTCTTTTTGCTTGCAGTTAGAAGACATGAGTTTTATCACTTATCATTTAACATTGTAGTCAGACATATAAGAATTTATTTTGACATAGACCTTTTTGAAAGTGTCTTATGGGGAAATTTAATGCTATAGCAGAGCAAAATTTTATATCAGGGTTCTGAAGATGTTAGGGCAGGAGGTTTGAAATTTTTTGAGATAAGAGAAGTAGAATACAAACTTGGGGAAAGCCTCAATCTTAAATCTAAAATAATCAGCAAATATTTTTGAAGTATCTTCTAGATGTTTTGGACTGAGATTCGTCCTGGACCTAACAGAATATATTTAAAGCAGTGATATCTTTATTTTGTTACACACACTCATGTTTACACACATGCCTCAGGGGACATATTAGAACTTTAGATTAACTCAGAGCTTTAATTAACCAGGCATATATTTATAATTACAACTTGTTTTCTCTGCAAAGTATTCCTTAAGCATGCCTTTAAAGTTTTACTGCTAAAATGTATGTTTTTACTTGTTTGATACATGAAAAAGTTAATGTTAAATGACATTGCATTAGAGATATATGCATATAGCATTTCAAGAGCTGGTGCCCTCAGTGAAAAATAACTAAAAATTTGGGCTATCATCTCTTTCTGGACACATCTTCAGAGATAAGTATCATCCAGTTCAGTATATGCACACAATTAATTCTCAGCCCAATCTGGTCTTTGTTTCAGTTACAAACTGGCAAGTTCTTAAAAAAATGGAATGGAGTCAATTTGATGAGGAAGGCCTTACATGGACAAATAGTTGAAATGGAAACAAGCCTATATAAATGTTTGCAAAACCTGAGTTATCTCTTTGATGATTTTTCATAGAATCTTTGCCAGTTTCCTTGAAGTCATTAGATATAGATCACCCGCCATTGGCTAGCAGTAGATTGATTATTGACAGACTGATAAGTATCTTGAAGCCCTTATATTGCAGCCTGCCTTCTTACTAAAATCTTGATGGTATTTTGTGGGCTACTGGGAATGATACCATTGATTTCACTGTAGGTCAGGTTAAATTGCTGAAACCTAACTTTTCTCCATTTAATAACAGTAATCTAGTAAGATTCTCTAGAATCCAAGGACTCTGAAGGAGCTATGTAAAACAAGAGTCCCAAATTAATCATAGCCCTTGACAACTTGGGCATGCAGGTATGAGCTCATCTGTGTCTATGGGTGTAATGTTCAGAGTCTGAAGTCGAGCTCACACACACTCACACTCTCTAGTCTGCTCTGTCTCCATCCTCTCAGCCCTTAAATATCTTGGTATAATTGCATCACTACAGCACACTGAGCATGTGCCAACTATAGAATCATTACATCACCATATCACACTAAGTACTAAGTATATGTGAACTAGAGAATCATTATCTCATCAATCACACTGAGTAAACATTCTGCTATAAGTAACTTTGCTTCAAGTATACTTTTCTCAGAGTTCCCCAATATCTTTGGTCTTCTACGATGAGTATGTATAAAATCATGAATTTCTTAGGCATTGAGAGACCACCACTTTACTATTTCCAAACATGCCAAGGTTATTATATCCTGTTATGATTCCAAACCCAAAGTTTATTTTGGAGGTTATAATGTTGGCTAGAGAGATTTCATGGTCTAGTAGTAAATACTTGGAAACTATAATAATACCATGTTTTCTTAAAGAATTTCCAGAAAAGTCATCTGACAGATGACTATTTTCCAATGCTTCCTTTCTTCTAGCTAGTATTAATTTAACCTCCTTACTAGAACTTTCATGTCATATCCTAAGACAGGAATTTTAAAGTTTTATTTCTATACCAAACATAACACTACTTCCAATATTACGGTAAATACCCAATGAATAGAACAGTCCCAAAGAATAGCAGAAAAAAGAAATACCTCTTGTTTCCCAGATTCCTTTCATTCAGGGTTAGGTGATAATATAGCCAAAAACTTATCCCCCATCACTCAAAGGTTAATGGACTTAACCTTTTCCTTTTTATTTATTAAAACCTAATTAACTAGTTGGAATCAATGAGAAAATGATTAAAAGATCTTAAAGGAAATTATTGTAAGTTGCTTCAAAAGCTTTTGCTAATTGATAACATGTGATAATCTATTCTCTAGCTTCTAGACTCCTCCCTCTCAAAGCTGCTATGTATTTTATATATGTTTATTAATTTATTCTCTCTTAAGAAAATACAAAATCCCTTAGTGACATAAATTGGTTTTTTCCTCTTTTGTTTTTGTCTTTTTTTGCCTAGCATCAAAACCATTACCTGCTACATAAAAGGTGCTAATTATTACTTCTTGAATCATTGGGGAAGGAAAAGTATAAGGATTTATTAAGAACCTACTATGTGCCAAATCCTGTAATTTACAAATAAATTCTCCTTTCACATGATAATCCTATCCCAAGCTATCATTATCCCAATTATACAACTGAAGAACCTGAGATAGAGAGGTTAAGTGACAATTAAGATCCTAGAGGTAGCTAATATCTGAATTTGGATTTAAACGCTTGTCTTCCACTCTGTTACTGGACTCTATTATTAGAGAAACAAAAGCAAAGATGTATTTCTTTGCTTGTTGATATGCATTTATGCTTTATGTGAGGCAATTAATATTTCAGTAAAATATGTGCACACTTCACTAGGAGAATAAAAAGTATGTGTGGTAGGCCAGTCCAAAAATTACAAACTTGACTACAGTAACTCAGTAACCTTAGAAAGACATATCAATAATTTCTCATGGCCATTATGATTAAAAGTCAGTAAACTGCTTCATATCCTACAGCATTGGGTCAATTATGCAGGTAATGGAAAGCCAAATTTAGTTCAGAGATTAAAGAGCTGCTGAGTGCACTGTGATACAATATCTGTTGTCACTAACATGGTAATGATACACACATCAATGAGTCCCTGAGTAAACATTTATACTGCAGTCGGTTGAGCTTCTGAAAGAGATGTTATGATGTATTGTTTCAATGATGTATGCTGTATATTAACAAATCCCCAAACAGTCATTGACAGGTAGTGTCTCATATGCTTTTCTTTAGATGATAATGGCCCCTTTGGAGATGTTACTCTATCTGTGTGGGGTGTGGGGGATATAATAACATATTTTACATTTCAGTAGGGATGTGTTTTTAAAAATTATTTATGATACATTTTATCTTTTTCCTTTTCTCTTAAAGAAAATAATCATTTAGAAAGGACAAGAAACCTTTTAAAATAGCAAGTTTTTTTTTTTCCATCCAATCATCTATAAAGTCCTGCTATATAACTTAAAATATTAGAAATCATTACCAACATGATGAAATAGTTTTGTCACTCAAACATAATTTGTGCAGACACAAAGTTGTAATAAGGATTGTGAAATCATTTATTGCTTATTCATTAGTCTCAATACTATTAGCAGGCCTTAGGATCAAGTGAGATAATATGTGTAATAAAAGTTTTTTAACACAATGCCTGGAACAGAGTGGGAATTGTAACAAATGCTTATTTCCATCCTTAAGTTCGGGATTAAGTACATGCATAAAGTCATTTTGCAAGTTTGCAAATTCCACTGTGTTCTGATGAAATTCTGGATACTATCAAAAGTGCTTATAGACAATATAACATTATTATTTATCACCAAAAAACAGTAAGATGGTCTTTATGACATTCAGTGACATATTTCATTGATAAATATCAAAACCAACAGAGAATCATATATTTTGGAAAGCTGGAATGATTTTAAAGGGTGAATTCAAGCTCATATGGATTTTTAAAATTAGTTTTACCAATGTGCTCCTCAATATTAACTGCTAAGTTAACATGATCCTAAATAAGGAGCTTAAATGAAAACACTCTCCCAGGCCTAGATTAGAATTATAGAATTAGAAGGGACTTCAGAGGTCATGTAGTCCCACTTACAAATAACCATCTAGACTTTACTTCAAGACTTCATGAATTGTCTTCCTCTTGAGACTAAACATTTTTCTTAAGACAACTCTAATTATTAGAAAAAATAACGAATTTCTCTTATATATTAAATGGAAAATTAAGTCTTTAAAATTTCTACCCATTATCCTAGGTCTGCCCTCTAGGGCCAGGTAAAACAGATCTAAAATTTCTTCCCTATGGCAATTCTTTAAATGTTTAGAGAATTGTTTAGGTGTTCTGTTTCATGCTAATCATATGGCCTATTAATTGATCTTCATATAGCTATAGCACTTTTCTTATCTTATTTACTGTCCTGTAGACAAAATTCAGTCTGTCATCATCATTTTTTAAATGTCGTCCCTTTAACAAAATACAATATTCTTTGTATAGTCCGACTGACTTAAAAGATCTTGAAATCAAATTATTTTCCTCATTTTGGATAATATCCTGCTCTTAAGGAAGGCTATTTCATTTGATTGTTTATTTCAATTAACAGTTATGGTTAACATTGAGATTAAAGTTCACTAAAACTCGAATACCTTTCTCACTTGAACTGGTTTTTTTTTGGGGTTTTTTTTTTCAGCTATCTTCCTCATTCTGTTGCCATGTAGTTGGCTGACTTTTAAATTTAAATGCAAGGCTTTTACATTAGCCTGTAAAATTTTATTGCATTAGACAACACTATCCATTGTTCTGATCTCTTGGGATCCATTAGGATCTCTTTCTATTACAGAACTTCTATGAGATGGACAAATATGGACAATGATTGATTACCAGAGACTCATAGGGGCCTGTACTGAAATGAAATATAAGCAGGAAAGGCACCATGTTAAGAGAACTGAAGTAAAAAAATGTAGCATACCTATAGACTACAGGAAAATAGCAACAGTATATGTAGTAATATAATTTATCTGGAAAAAAGGTACAAAGAACTAAAATTAGTTACAAAGAACTAAAAATAAATTTAGTATCCATCAACTGGGGAATGAATGACTTAAGTATGAAATGTTAAGATAATAATGTTTTACCATAAGAAATAGATTCAAGAATCATGTAATAGAGTTAAGAATTGTGAGCTGATGTGCAAACTGATTGGTACTAAAATTAGCAGAATCTAGAATACAAATATTCAGAATGAAAACAAAAACTGCCGTGAAAAAATTTTTTTAAAGATTTTATGGTTTTGTGCAAACCATAAAACTTAGTATCTTTAAAAGATTATGAAAAATACCAGAGGGTAAGGGATAATAGATTAGTAAATAATGAAACAGGGAAAAAAAAAACTAACAAAAATTTTGTAACAAATATGTAAAACCAAGTATGACAAAGTCTCACATTTGCCATATCCAAAAATGTATATCTCATTCTGAACAAATTATAGTATGTAAGCATAACAGGAAAATCATGACATGGAAGTTTTCATAAAAGTGTGAGAAAATTGCTCTGAAGTACAATAAAGTGAGCTGGACCAAAGGGATGGTTAATACAATGACAATACTATAAAGAAAACCAATTCCGAATATCTTGAACTCTCACCACTGAAATGAGAAACTATAGTTTCATAGGTATGGTTTCATTAGTATGAAGCATACTAATCATCTCTTGAGAGAAGCAATGATTTTAAATGCAGAGTGAGACAGTATATGTACCCAATGAGGAGATTTGAATCACTTGATTATATATACTCTTTAGGAAGATTTAATTTCATTTTGTATTGCTATTCAGTGTGAGGGCTTGAGATATAAACAATATAAATCTTTCTTCAATTAGGAAAAAGAAGAAAATTACACTGAAAAATTAATACAAACATATTTTTTGAAATTAAATTTAGTGTTGTTTTTCTTATTAACACATTTATTTTTTTTTCTTTTTCCTACCTCCTCTACCACCATTGGAAAAAATAAAGAAAACTCATAATACATTATCAAGGTCATACAATATATTTCCAATATTTTAAAAATGTATATCTAATTGCAAACAAATTATGGTATGTGAATGTTTTAACATAAAGTGCCATTAGACATAATACAAATGAGAGCTTTAGACAAGCCTGGAAACAGTGACATGTCAATGTAAAGTGAAGTGAAGTCTTACCACTTAAAGTGAAGTCTCAACCTATGCAATAACAACTTTATCAAAAGAAACTTTGAAAAATTGTTATATTTCTTTAAATAAACAAAATAGATATAACTGAATTTTGCTATTTCCTGTATGTTTCTTTTCATATTGAAATGTTTGTGTTTGATAATCATTTCCTTGCTTTCCTTTAAAAAAAAATAGCATCATGGTCATCATCACTACATAAAAGGTGAATTCAACACAACAGCACTAGATGTTTCCATCCAATGAGTTCTACTGTGTTTCTTGTCATTTCATACCATGTAAATTACCCATTTCAGTTATAAAATATATCAATTGGTTATTAGCTCAATGTTTTGACCCAGTGGTATCCTGATGCTTGTGAATTAGTATATTAGGCTTTGATGGTATCCTCTAATGGCATAATGTACCTATTAAGTAGAAAAAGAAAGAAAAACAATGGGACATGGGGTGCATACAGCTTTCACATTATTTGCTGGTAGAATCCTATAGGGAATGAATATTAATTCATTTATTACTGTGGGGAGGGGTAAAATTCTGAAAACTTATAAAATGGAAAAAAAAAAAACATGCAATAATTTGAAAAGTTTCCCTTAAGTTAGAACATTCATGGGGTGCTTTAAAAAAAAAAAAAAAAAAAAAAAAAGGAAAATCTCTGATAAACAAGTAACCATAGCAGTAATTCAGATATTATAGTAGATTTATTTATTTATTTATTTGAACTGGGAAGAGGGGAAATTACTCAGGAACTTAACATGGAAATGCTTTTGCATTATTCGTAATGTTGAATAGTGAAATTCTAGAAATTAAAAAAATATATATATATTAAGGAAATGTTATCCTGTGACTCAATTCAGCATTGTCTATGAAGTCTTTTCAGGTGACTGAGAAGATTACAATTATGAAAGGACTAACTTTCTAAGGGATAAGATTTATGTGGAGATACAAAAGCAGAAATATGCTCTTATACATTATGAACACGTGGTCTGGTATAGCTTTTTAAATCATCATATACTAAATTGAAAAAGTATTGAGAAAAAAGTTGAAGGCTTAGTTATTAATCTGATATGGAATCTAAATCAATGATTGCAAACCTTTTTTCTTATCAAATGAGATAATATATGTAAAATATTTTACAAACTAAGATGCAAATGATTATTGATATTATCAAAATAATATGCCAGATCATACTCATATACTCTATCTTTTCTTTGTATTTTGTATTTATATTTCTAAATTAACTTTTGTAGATATTGTTATCCAATATTTAATATTCTTTCATTAAATGGCTGCTGTGAATTTTCACTGTGTCATGAAAGTGACATTGAGTTTTAAGAAGTTTTGCTTAACTTCTGAGAAGTCCTACTAAGCTGGAAATAATTCAAATATTTGATCCAGTGATGGGTTTCATATATATTATGTGAAGTCCCATTGAGCTAAATGTAGTGAAACATCTATTGCAAAGTTCAGTTACCAAGGTATTTTTTTTTTTCCACAGCAGATTGAGAAGCAGACTGTGAGACTGTATTAAGACTTTCACCATTTGACTATAAGGTAGTGAATAAGATAATCCTTGGAATATTGAATCAAGTTCATAAATTTAAAAGCCATTTATTAAGCATCTACTATGTGCAAGGTACCATAATATCATTAATATTCCAAGGAAATAAGAAGCAAACTGGAGTAATAGATTGAGACTTAATTTAAGAATTAGCAATAACTGGGTTTAAGACTCTCTTTTGAAAATCACACTTTTAACATTTCCTAGCAGTGCAACCCTGGGCAAGTTACTTAACTCCAATTGCCTCAGCAAAAAAAAAAAGAAAGAAAGAAAGAAAGAAAGAAAGAAAGAAAATCACACTGTGTGATTCAGGAAAGTCACCAAACCTCTTATTGCACAAGCAGCCCCATTACTATACACACACACACACACACACACACACACACACACACACAGAGAGACATATATATTTTATTTATTTATTTATTTATTTTTTGCTTTTTGCTGAGGGAACTGAGATTAAGTGACTTGCCCTAGGAAGTGTTAAGTGTCTGAGATCAGATTTGAACCCAGATCCTCCTGACTTCAGGGCTGATGCTCTATCTATTGTACCAACTAGCTGCCCTCTATTACCATAATTTTCAAAGCAGGAGCCAATTTGAAATTGTTAGATGAAATTTCTCATTGAGAACTCCCTAAGCTGATAAGATCACAAGCCTGATCACCACTGTCATCATCATTACTCTCATGTTAATATTATTGCTATTATTATTATTTACATTTATGACATGTATAACAATTTAAGTTCCAGCCATATAAAGCCACATGAATATTAAGTTAGTCCATTACTTGTCATAGGAAAAAGTTAGGGGGGAAAAATAGTAAATGTAAACAGGCATTTACAAATTTAAATTAAACATAATTTATCCAAATAGAGTAAAATAACAAGAGACCAGTGTCTTCCTCATAATATAACCATGTTTGACAAATTTGCATTTTAGGGGTTCACATTTTAGTATAAATTAACTATTAGAGAATGAAATATTTCTATGCTATGAAAGTTATATTATTCTTTTTTAAAATCCATAAAGCCATTGTTTTCTCTGGTCTATTAATATATTGTAAAATTCTCTGATAATATTTTCCAGGTAACTACATTTTTAAAATGTTACAGGGTGCAACATTGCTTTCAGGCCTTATTCCAAAATTTTACAAATGAAGATGATGTGGAACAAGTTTAATCTTTAGAGGGGAAGAGGAGGTCCTGAAATTATAGTGTATATTGTAAATTTACACCATTATCAGACCATTAACAATATCTAGCAAGACATTTGGCATTTTATTCTTTGCGTGAGAAGTAATGAGTGCTATAGTAAAAACTTAAGAATCAATTAGGTTATAATTTATGTTGCCTTATTTGATCAAACTCTGTTCCCTTGCCCTATAACTTTCTTATTTTAAAGTCTCATAAACATAAAGTCTCATAAACTTCATTAAAAAGTAAAACTTACTTATGTTACTCACTCAGATACTGTCTCAGGCATACAGCTTTCAAAGGAGAAAAAATTAATCAAAAATGTTCAAGTTTTATGGTTAAAATATACAGTAATTTTGTGTCATCCATAGCATAGAGTTTATCCATTAAAGTGTGAGGTAAAACCATAAATACTCTGGTAAAAATATTCATTCTCAAATGAAATGAAATGAAAAAAATGTCATTCTCAAATATTTATGGATCTTAAACCATCTTTGTTTTTAGTCAATTATCTCTCAATGACTAGAGTTGAGAAGTGAGATATTTAATGGGGAAATAATAGCAGAAATGAAGTGGACAAATTCATTTGATTTCTGGAGTATCATTTTCATCTTTTTTCATATTGAATATATAGCCAGCTTTAAAGAAATTAAGATGAAGGTAAAGAAATTAAGATGAATTAGTATAAAGGATAGAAAATTAGAAAAGTGCATTCTTAAGTATTTTGAAACTAAACACATTTTGTGTTTTAGAGAGGGTCAAGATAGACAAGGGATCTCTAGCAAAAAATACTGTTGATAATAGTTTTATCTACATGGATATTCAATAGCTTTTGCTCAAAGCATCTGTCACCTCAACATTGTCTCATTGAACTTCCATTGATTACAAATATATTTAAAATTAATTATCCTTCATTAAAAAGTAAAACTTACTTATGTTACTCACTCAGATACTATCTCAGGCATACAGCTTTCAAAGGAGAAAAAATTAATCAAAAATGTTCAAGTTTTATGGTTAAAATATACAGTAATTTTGTGTCATCCATAGCATAGAATTTATCCATTAAAGTGTGAGGTAAAACCATAAATACTCTGGTAAAAATATTCATTCTCAAATGAAATGAAATGAAATGAAAAAAATGTCATTCTCAAATATTTATGGATCTTAAGCCATCTTTGTTTTTAGTCAATTATCTCTCAATGACTAGAGTTGAGAAGTGAGATATTTAATGGGGAAATAATAGCAGAAAAGAAGTGGACAAATTCATTTGATTTCTGGAGTATCATTTTCATCTTTTTTTATATTGAATATATAGCCAGCTTTAAAGAAATTAAGATGAAGGTAAAGAAATTAAGATGAATTAGTATAAAGGATAGAAAATTAGAAAAGTGCATTCTTAAGTATTTTGAAACTAAACACATTTTGTGTTTTAGAGAGGGTCAAGATAGACAAGGGATCTCTAGCAAAAAATACTGTTGATAATAGTTTTGTCTACATGGATATTCAATAGCTTTTGCTCAAAGCATCTGTCACCTCAACATTGTCTCATTGAACTTCCATTGATTACAAATATATTTAAAATTAATTATCCTTCATTAAAAAGTAAAACTTACTTATGTTACTCACTCAGATACTATCTCAGGCATACAGCTTTCAAAGGAGAAAAAATTAATCAAAAATGTTCAAGTTTTATGGTTAAAATATACAGTAATTTTGTGTCATCCATAGCATAGAATTTATCCATTAAAGTGTGAGGTAAAACCATAAATACTCTGGTAAAAATATTCATTCTCAAATGAAATGAAATGAAAAAAATGTCATTCTCAAATATTTATGGATCTTAAGCCATCTTTGTTTTTAGTCAATTATCTCTCAATGACTAAAGTTGAGAAGTGAGATATTTAATGGGGAAATAATAGCAGAAATGAAGTGGACAAATTCATTTGATTTCTGGAGTATCATTTTCATCTTTTTTCATATTGAATATATAGCCAGCTTTAAAGAAATTAAGATGAAGGTAAAGAAATTAAGATGAATTAGTATAAAGGATAGAAAATTAGAAAAGTGCATTCTTAAGTATTTTGAAACTAAACACATTTTGTGTTTTAGAGAGGGTCAAGATAGACAAGGGATCTCTAGCAAAAAATACTGTTGATAATAGTTTTGTCTACATGGATATTCAATAGCTTTTGCTCAAAGCATCTGTCACCTCAACATTGTCTCATTGAACTTCCATTGATTACAAATATATTTAAAATTAATTATCCTTCATTAAAAAGTAAAACTTACTTATGTTACTCACTCAGATACTATCTCAGGCATACAGCTTTCAAAGGAGAAAAAATTAATCAAAAATGTTCAAGTTTTATGGTTAAAATATACAGTAATTTTGTGTCATCCATAGCATAGAATTTATCCATTAAAGTGTGAGGTAAAACCATAAATACTCTGGTAAAAATATTCATTCTCAAATGAAATGAAATGAAAAAAATGTCATTCTCAAATATTTATGGATCTTAAGCCATCTTTGTTTTTAGTCAATTATCTCTCAATGACTAAAGTTGAGAAGTGAGATATTTAATGGGGAAATAATAGCAGAAAAGAAGTGGACAAATTCATTTGATTTCTGGAGTATCATTTTCATCTTTTTTTATATTGAATATATAGCCAGCTTTAAAGAAATTAAGATGAATGGTGATATTAAGCATTGATAATTGTCATTAGAAATGTGATTTTTAAAAACAAAATCAATTTCTTGTGCTATTACTGATACTAGGTAATGAAAACATGGAAAATCACTTGCAAGCATTGATTTTGTTCTCCTTAGGTATATATTTATCTAAGAATATATAATTTATTCCATATTTGGTTATAATTTAAATATTAATAAATAAAAATACATTAGGGAATAACACATAATATTGTTATGATGATAACTGATTTTCATTTTAGAAAATGTGCTACTGGATAGGGACTTCTATCATTATTGAGGAAGAGATTCATTTGGAACTATATGACCAAAAAGCCAAAAAATAAAGTATTATCTTCTTAATCCATTTAATCTATTTTAATTTGTGATATCAACATAGTCTTTAATTTCCCAGACTTTTCAGTTTTATCACTAAAATTAGCCATGGTAAATGGGACAAATTCTAATTTCTATATATGATAATGGTATAAATCTCCATGCAGATATATCTTCCTACTTTCTATTGATAGTAAGCTGTTTTCATTGAATTATGTCCTTAAAAAGGAATTCCAATTCTTAATAGTTGTTTTATAATAATAAAAATAGAGATTGGTCCATTGGAAAGGGCCCTTGAAAAGGTAGGAGATTACTAAGATTTCCCTACCCTCGCACCCCAGAAACAAAATTCTTGCACAAAAGAAGTGGTAGTATGAAAACTAGTAAAAGGCTCTGTACCCATGAGAATAACAGGCCAATTGATTCTTTGGAGCAGAATTGATAGAGAATCAGTTTTAGACTAAGAAAGAGGCTCCAGGTCTTCTCTCTTATACACTGAATGGGCCATCCTAGGCAATTCAGTAACCTCTCAGAATGCCAAGGGAATTCTCCAATACTATACATTGCAGAGAGAATCTAATTAACAAATATTTATATAGGGCTTACTATGTGTCAGAAATTTTGTTAAACACTAGGAATACAAAAGAAAAGGAAGAAAGGAAGGAAGAAATGCTCAGGTTCCAGTTGGGAAGTCAACATGCAAATGACTATGCATCAACTGGATATTTATAGGATAAATTGAAGATAATCTCAGAAATAAAGCACCATAGCACAGAAAAGGATGCAGAAAGGCCTCTGCAGAAGGCAATATTTGCTACAGAATGCCCTCTGCATTAGAGGAGCAATTTCCTATTAGGAAATCCTAAGACTAGCCAAATCTTGGTAGATTGTCTTACATACCACTGAACAAAATCAACAGCTATCCTCAGGTTTGATAAGAAAAATTTAGGACACAAGGATGGTCCTCTTGGCAGAAAAACAAAGAAATTATTTAAATGGTATTTGTAACCTAGCTAATTAGAGAAATGCTAAGTAAGAAGAATGTCAGTCTCTTGGAGCTGACATTAGTCAGGTGAACTTGAGCCAGATGCTTTAACACCCCTTGAGCATACTTCATTTGAAAAGTAATAAGAAAATAAATTGCTTATCCTGTCTACTTTCTGAATCTGTGATGAGGAAAGCATTGTTTAAAACTAGCATACTAGAGAAATTGGTGTGATAGTGCTTGGGATTTACTTACTCTTACTGTCAGCTACTTGTTTGCTCAGGAATATTCTGTTTTTAGCACCAAAGTCTCTAATGTTCATATCCATCATAAAGTGATAATTGAAACAGTTAAATCAGATAATTGCTAAAATGTCTTGGGGGAAGGGGAAGAGTGGAAAATGATGCAAATACATACATGAGATTGTAACAATGTAAATGATGTAATTTTTAGAAGAGTAAAGACAAAACTAACTTAGAAACAATGACATAGCTATTGATTAAAATTATATTCTCTATTCCTGGATAACTAGAGTTTTGGATTAGATTAACATTAGATTGGTATCATTTGCTATAGTGTAATTATGTATACAAGAATTTCTTTTGGCTTGTCACAGAATGACTGCTATTTTCCCCCTAAGTATGTGTGTAAAGGTACATGCATACATCTGTATAAATATATATGTGCACATAAAAACATGCATGTGTGCACAAATATGCATATTTAGTAATATATTTATCTTTTCAGATATGTAGTATTAAAAGATAGAAAACCTCAGAAAACTTTGTATTAAATATTTTCACATCTCTGAAAAAAGAAATGATCTTTCAGTTTACATTCATTTACATATGTATGTAAATATGCATGCTTATATGTACATATTTATACATGTGTATATGTGAACATATATATTTAATGATACATACACATTTATATCAGTGATATAAGACCAAATACTAACCAAATGCTAAAAAAGATGCCAAACAGTAACTTAATATAAGATTTTTTTTATTAGCTAAAGCTTGTTATTCCTTCAAAAAACGGGTTAAGTTGCAATATCATGAATATTTCATGTGTGTCTCAAAACAAGAATAAAAAATTTGAAATTTTCTTTCACTTTTGTGAACGGTAACAACTTTCTTACATGATTCAAATTAGCCATTTACTGAATGAATTATTTTAAAAACCATTTAACTGATCCTGTCACGTTATTTTATGGTGTAAAATTATTATGGTAAAAATTCATATGTGTATATCACTTTAAATTGTACAAAATATTTTCCTTAAAGCAGCTCCATGATATGCACGATGGAGGGATTTTACATTGTATAGATATTGTCCTATGAAGGAGAGAGTACAAAGTCAAAAGTAAATAAACATTTATTAAGGAAGGATTTCCTATGTGCTGAGCACTGTGTGAATAAAATTAGAAAGAAAAAAAAAATAAGATTTTTCCTACCATCAAGGAACTTTAAGTTTAAGATATCTTGGAAGAACTTCAGGAAAGGTCTATCTCATTGGGCAGTGGGGAATGCAGCCTGTTGAAGGTTCAGTACAGAGAGGCCCACACAGGGGAGCCTGGTATGGGAAAGCCTGGCACAGGAATCAAACAATGATATGCAGAAAATGTAGAAATATTCTGAATTATCCAAACCTGTTTATGTTCTTACAGACTATTTTCATGAAAATACCTTGCAATAACATCAACATAAATAAGTAAATAAATTAAACCATAAATACATTCACGAGCATTTTCATTCAGATGTCATACACATGTATGTATGTGTGCATGTATACATATATGTAGACAAATATATGTATATGAGTGTATATGTGTATGCATACATACACATATATGCACATACATATATACACACATGTATATAACCTTTGTTTTTTGCCAAACTTTTTGGCTGGACTCTTGATTGCTATTTACTTACATATTTTCCTCTTTATCACTTTCCAACAAGGTAATGATTTCTTTATGGATCACATGTCACTATATTCCTGTGTCGCTCCTATGCTGAGCAGCATTTCCCTTTTGCCCAAGTGAGACAGACCTTTTCTGAAATCATTTAAAGAAATATTAAGTTGAAAAATTGTTTCACTCTGAATTTTGGTGTGTTCTGTCTCTCTAAAAACCATTTAAAGGCTTGATTTAATAATGTTTCTGAGTGAAACTGAGAGCTCAGGCAACTTCTTGGCTTTTTTCCACCTTCACCTACAACATTCTCAAAGATATAGAATGAAAACATTCACCAGGAGCCAACCTTTAATCACAGTCCAATTCGTCCTTTGGCTATGCATAGTAAGCATCAAATGAAGTAACAAAGTGCCAATTGTCTTTTTATTTTGATCAAGGTAGACAACTAGATAACTGCCTATTACTTGACTACTTTAAGCCCATAGGCTGCTGATTCTTTGCACTCTGAATAGCTGAAAAATATTACTCAAAAAATTTTTATGGAAAAATCCATAATATAGCTTCATACTCAAAAATGGTGAGAACTGGTGCCTGTCAATTATGAACATTTTGACTCAAAATTACCATGGTCCTGAAAAAAATGCTCTTATTTACTATTGATTATAGAAATGCGAATTAAGACAACTCTGAGATACCACTTCACACATCTCAGATTGTCTAAGAAAAAGATAATTGATTGACAAGGAAAAAAAAGACTGACAAAAAAAGATAATGATAAATATTGGTAGAAATGTGAGAAAATCAGGACACTAATGTATTTTTGGTGGAATTGTGAATTGAGCTAACCATTCTGGAGAACAAGTTGGAACTATGCCATAGAGCTGACAAACTGTGCTTACCTTTGTTCCGGCAGTGTCCCTCACCAGAGAAACCATAAAAGAGAGAAAAAGACTCAATGTATAAAAATGTTTGTAACAGCTCTCTTTGAAGGGGCAAGGAATAGGAAATTGACTGCATACCCATCAGTTGGGGAATGGCTGAATAAGTTATGGCATGTGAAAGTAATGGAATATTATTGTTTTATAAGAAATGATATATAGGTGTAATGTCCAGGCTAGCTCTCTGGAGGATCTCAGGACCAGTCTTGATCTTAATGGAAGAGTGCAGGAGGCAGGAGAATCACCAAGAGGATGGTCAAAGATGGAATGTCTCTATTTTCCAGTCCTCTCAGCCCTTAAAAACCTCAATATGGTTACATCATTATAGCACACTAAGTATGTGTGAACTAAAGAACCATTACTCATACTGAGTTAACACTCGGCTCTAAGTATTTTTCCTTCAAGTATACTTGTCTCAGAGTTCCCCAGTATCTGAGGTCCTCTACAAGTAGGCTGATTTCAGAAAAGCCAGGAAAGACTTGCATGAATTGATATTGAGATAACTAAACAGAACTAAGAGAACAATAGATCTTCTGAGCAATGTGGTCATCCATGACACTAGTAGATTTAGGATGGAAAATGTCATTCACATTTAGAGGGAGAACTGTGGTGGACTGGATTTGGGTCAAAGTATACTGTTTTCATCTTTTTTATTTGTTTGCTTCCTTTTTCTTTCTCATGGTTTCCCCCCCCCACTTTTTATTTTTCTTTCACAACATGACAAATATGGAAACATGTTTAAAATGATTATACATATATAATCTATATCAGATTGCTTGCTGTCTTGGGGAAGGCAGAGGAAGGGAAGAAAGGGAGAAAACATTTGGACTTCAAAATCCTACAAAAGTGAATGTTGAAAACTAGCTTGACATATAATTGGAAAAATAAAATACTATTGGGGGAAAGAGATTGTTGGAACATCAGAATAAGTGTATGATGACCTATGTTTTGATTTTGGCTTTAGGATTTGAGAAGAAATTTGTTGCATAGTGGATAGAGAACTAGTTTCAAAACCAGTAACTGGGTTCAATCTTACCTATCAGACTTGACATATGGTGCTTGAAACATTTTAAGATGAAATTTTTTCTAAAATTGCTATTTTAAGAAAAGTTTAATGTAATAGATCATTGGAGGAAACTCATTGGGAAAAGAAAGTAAAATAATTTTCCCCAGTAGCATAAGGCACCTATACAGAAAAAGAAAAAAATGTCTATATATTAGGACATAAAAACCTCAAAATCAAATGTAGAAAGTAAAAAAAAAAAAATATTACATTATTCTTTTTGATCATAATACAATAAAAATTATATTCAAACAATAATAATAAAGAAAAAGCTGATCATCTTGATATAAAGGACTCCCTTATCTAGAGTTTCTCTATACCAAATGAATCACAAATCTAGTCTCTAATATACTATGATTTAGTAAGATTGAACAGATTTGGGCCTGAAAACTAATGTGATCCCAGGTTTTCTGGGAATCATAGCATGGAACTACATTAGTAATACTACACCTGACTTTTTTATTTTACAATGAAGAAATTAAGATCCAGAGAAATTGTGAGATTTTTACAAAGTCAAAAGAAATAACTATTTGTAACTTCATTAATTAAGGTGCTATCTTTAATTTTGTTGTGAAATTAAGCGTTTAATGGCTTTCTCTGGGATAGAAAACTTCATTCTATGAAAAAAACAAGTCGATTTTAGTCTATCTGAAGGAATATGATTTCTACCTACTTCTGAAGCTGTAGCATAGTATTTCTTTGGGAAGGATCCCCCATGACTTCAATAAACTATGAAGACTGTCGTTAGAACAAATGGATAATTTTTGTTGTACTTCAAATAGAAATGTAAAAAGAACTCTGATTAATGAATCTGCTTGTGACCTTCCCTGTTTAGTAATATAAATTTGTTTCTGAACAGATCCTATAAACTCAGGAAGAGATAAATTCAACAGTTCATTGTAATTGTATCTAAACCTATTCTCCATGTCAAATAAAGTCAATTAAACTGAGGATATAATACAAGTTTGAAGTGTTATCTAAAATAACCTCTTAAATCCATGATGTGTAGGTGGGTGTCAAATAACCTCAGGACCAGAAAAGCAAATTAATATACCATACCTGTGCTCATTGCATTAGTAATCTATTTTAAGAAATTTTGTCCTAAAAGTCATCCCTTTTTAGCTCTAAAAGACTGATCTATTTTTTCCACTCTGTGAATGCAATACAATTTGTTCAATGAGAAAGAATTCAAAAATAATCATGGAACAAATGGTCTCATGCCTCTCTTCTGGGTCTAGTCTAGGAAATGGCCCTACTTAGAAAACCTCTTCACCAAAGCCCTGACCGTGAAAACCACAAAATTGCCTCAATTTGAAGATGTTCAGCACAGCTGAAGTCCTCCCTAATCCCATTTAACAAGGTATGATTGTGTTATAAGAGCCATTTAAAAGAAAAATTCAACACAATTGTAAACAAAAGGATGGTCTTTGAAATCACTTCAGATTTTCACAGTTTCTACTGGATTGAGTATGAGGCATGACTATAAACTCCAGTGACAAAATTTGCAAATCTAACTGACTGTTTTCCCCCTTCAAAACAGTTCCCATGAGTGGTACATCTTGTTCAGATGACTAACTAAATTTTTGAACTAGTCTTTTGAATTTGCATTTAGAGCCTGTGACACAATCTATAGGCATTGCTCTAAAATTTTAAGATCTAGAGAAGATACAAATGTGCACTGGTAATGGGGATTTAATCATGCAGGAATTGTCTATATCAATTAAATTACAAATTTAGTCCTTATCCCTGATTATCTTTCATTGTCTAGCTCTTTCTCATAACAATATAGATTTATAAACAACTAAGTATACATGCGTATACTTAGTTGTTTATATTGTATATAGTTGTTTATATTTTATATAGTTTTATATATATATATATATATATATATATACATATATATATGTATATATATATATATATATATATCAAATCTCCATAGCTGCCAAAGGTTAATTAGGTAAAACAGGCCATAGGGCACTGGGCCTGGAATCAGGAAGAGCTGACTTCAAATGCAACCTCAGACACTAGATGTGTGACCTCAGGCACATTACTTAACTCTACTTGGTTTAGTTTCTTTACCTATAAAGTGAGCTGAAGAAGGAAATGGCAGACCATTTCAGTATTTCGGCCAAGAAAATTACAAAGGATGTCACAAAGTATTTGATTTGACCAAACAAGAATAAAAATATTTTTTCTCTGTCTAAAAGGGTTTCTTAATATGCCAGATATTGACTATTTATTATTTTACTATTTGCTTATTTGTAAGAAGTGAAATATTTGCAAATTTTAGCATTAATTTTGGAGGAAACTTAAGAGCTCCTCCATGGTCTCCATTTCTAGATGAGAAGTGTCAAACACAAATGGGCAACCTATTAGTTACTATGTACTGGGTGTGACAGAATCAGCTTAAAATGCAATAATGATCCCCAATTGATAAATGGTCAAAACATATAAACAGTCAATTTTCAGATGATGAAATTAAAACCATCTATAGGCATATGGAAAAAAATGCTCTAAATCATTATTTATTAAAGAAATGCAAATTAAAACATCTCAAATACCACCACACAATTCTCAGATTGACTAAGATGACAGAAAAAGTTATGATAGATGTTGGAGGGGAAGTGGAAAAACTGGGACATTAATGCATTGTTAGTGAAGTATGAAATGATCCAACCATTTTGGAGAGCAATCTGGAACTATGGCCAAAAGGCTATAAAACTGCATAGCCTTTGATGCAGCAATGACATTACTGGGTTTGTATCCCAAGGAAATCATAAAGGAGGGAAAAGGACTTACATGAGCAAAAATGTTTGTAGCAGCTCTTTTTGCGATAGCAAAGAATGGGAAAGTGAGTAGATACCCATCAATTGGGGAATAGCTAAATAAATTCTGGTATATGAAGATAATAGAATATTATTGTTCTATAAAAAATGATAAATAAGCTGATTTTAGAAAGACCTGGAAAGGTTTACATGAACTGATACTCAGCAAAACTAGCAGAACCAGGAATACATTGTACACAATAACAGCACGAATGTACAGTGATCAACTATGAAAGACTTGGTTCTTCTCAGAGGTTCAGTGATTCAAAGAAATCCTAATAGACTTTGGACAGAAAATGAACTAAGGAGATTGAATGTAAATCAAAACATTTTATGTTCACTTCTTTTTGCTGTTTTTTTTTTCCCCTCTCTCCCAGTTTTCTCTTTTGCTCTGATTTTTCTCTCCCAATTAGATTCATAAAGCAATGTATATGAAAATAAGCAAATAAATAAAGTACAAACATGCAACTGGGAAATATTTAACAAAATAATAAAATCCAACAGAGCATAAATAATGTAAATAAATTCATTTTATAAATCAATGAGGGACCACTTTCCTTGTTAATTTTGAGTTTCATATTTCTATTTGTTTGACAAGACTGATTTTCTCTTAGTTCTAAACATCTGATTCAAAGATCAATTAATAACTATATAATAGATTTGTAATTTCAGGATCATTCTTGGGTGGTAATTTAGAAGGGGTGGTTTTGACTATGATCAGTGTTTATATTACCATTGATCACAGACTCTATTCTATCCTATTACATTATTTGTTCTTTTCTAAAAGAAATTTATTTCTAAAAATAATTCTGCAAGAAAAAGAATGACAGTATTACACTTTATTAGAAGGTAGAAGAATGCTAATTTGAAATCAATTATTTGACAAAATTAGTATTCGATAATGTTTATGAATATGAATTATCTGAGTTTTAAATGGGTATGAAATGATTCTAAATTATTTTACCTAAGATATAAAGAGATATTGCCATAAATTATTTCTATTAAGCATAGCCATATCAAGAGTAGAAAAACTAAAATTTACCTCTGTCACTCAAGTTTATTCTGGTCCTTCAAAATATTTAAAAGGCAAGTATAGCACACAATTAAAAATAAGTAGATAAAATAAGAAACTTTAAGTAGACCTGTTTCCTCTTCAGTGATCACTCTTTAGGTGAGCTCCTCTCATGGTCAGAAACATCCCTGGCACTATTAGAGATTCTCTCACCTATACTATCAGTTGTCCTAATAAGAATTTACAAGACAGAATATCTCTCTCCCATTCCATGTCCCCCCAAATAAATGGTTTTCTTTGGTTTTGAATATTTATAATTACATCTCTATCACAAATTATCCTTTTGATTAGTGACAATGAATAGTTATTGAGAAATTTTAAAAGAAAAGTCACCCAGTGTTGGTCTCATTCTGTTGTATACAAATAATACACTCCTTGACAAATGGGCAACACTTTATGTTGGTTTTATTCTTTTGCTTTTAATGAATAGAAAGAAATTGTGTTTTTCATAATTCATATTCCTATTTCAGATTTTTTTTTTCATTTTGGGGTGACTAAGAGGAGGTGTTGCTACCATTCTCCTAAGATTATTCTATAAAAGTGCAAAATATTGGTAACTTGTTCAGTAAAACCTATTGTTTGAAGTAGGAACTATTCTTTTTCTTGAACATGAAAGTTGGTCTGGCTCTAACAGGTGAATGATGGTACCTTAGGAAGATAAGTATACTAGAATGGTCATGAAACTTCTTTTTCTCCTCCTTTCCCCTTATCAAGCTTTACTAAAAATGAACTGGAAAGAATACTACCTAAAAATCATTAGCATTATCCTTGATATTAAGTATATTTTAATATCCTTGATTTATAGCTGTTTTTATTTTTTTTTTTTTTGGTCCAAATATGTAGTTTTAGAGGGACTTTAAGTATGGAAAGTTATCCCTCTATTGACAGTTGGCAACTCATCAGTAATTTATAGTTTTAACAAGTTGTTTGAGCATGAAGAACTTTTTTCTGGGAAGGTCATACAGAAAAAGTGTATCAGAAGCAGATCTTGAACCCAAATCTTCCTTTCTTTAAGGTCTTCCTGTTATCCCGAATACTACATATATTTGATATTTGAAAAATATCATATGCTTACTAAGATAGTTTCTTGAATTCCAGTTCTAGGTTTGGGGTGAGTGGCCCAGTGGTTGAGAATGGGGAAGATGTTGAATAGGAAAGAAAACGAAACAGAAGCATTTAACAAAAAGGTTTACTCTTAAGATGTGCTTGAGGTTATCCTTCAATATGATTAAAATAGTAAAGTTCTACAACTATCAAAACATATCATGCAGAGACTTGAAAAGAGGCAAAACATTTACTTCACAGTAAAGGTTCTGAGGAAGTGATGTTAATTTTGATCATATTTCTTCATTCATGAATGGTTTGCCAATTCTGTAAAGTCATGAAAGAATCATTTTCCAATACTGTACACTTCTTGTGTTGTATAATTAGGATTTCTAGTAATCAATTTGTAAAGCATGATTTTAACATGTTGTTTAAGATTTCATTTTATAAAGTTTAAAGATGGAGAACATTTATCTTTCTTTTAAATAATAGCTTTTTATTTTCAAAATATATTCAAATAATGCTTTTAACATTCACCCTTGCAAAACTTGTATTCTAAATTTTTCTCCCTCCCTTCCCCCATTCCTCCTTTAGATATCAAGCTATTCAATACATGTTAAGCATGTGCAATTTTTCTATACATATTTCCACATGTATCATGCTACACAAGAAAAATCAGACAAGAAAGGAAAAATGATAAAAAAAATAAAAAGCAAACAATTACAAAAAGATGAGAATATTATATTGTGATCCACTTTCCTGACAGTCTTCTTTCTAAATGCAGATGGCTCTCTCCATCACAGATCTATTGGAATTGGTCTAAATCACCTCATTGTTGAAAAGAGCCACATCCATCAGAATTGATCACCACAAAATTTCATTGCTGTGTACAATATCCTCTTGTTTCTACTTAGATATCTTAGCATCGGTTCATATAAATCTCTCCAGGAATTTCTGAAGTCATCCTGCTGATCATTTCTTATAGAAGAATAATAGTCCATAACATTTATATACCATAACTTATTCAGTCATTCCCCAACTGAAAGGAATCCACTCAGTTTCTTTTTTTTTTTTTTAGTCTTTTTTTTTTTTTTAAAGCTTTTAATTTTCAAAAGATATGCATGGATAATTTTTCTTTTTCTTTTTTTTTTTTTTTTTTCGTGTTGATCAACTTTTTTTTTTTTTTAATTTTTATTTAATAATTACTTTATATTGACAGAATCCATGCCAGGGTAATTTTTTTTTTTTTTACAACATTATCCTTTGCACTCGTTTCTGTTCCAATTTTTTTCCCCTCCCTCCCTCCCCCCTCCCCTAGATGGCAAGCAGTCCTTTATATGTTGGATATGTTGCAGTATAATGGATAATTTTTCAACATTAACTCTTACAAAATCTTGTGTTCTGATTTCCCCCCCTTTACTCCATCCCTCTCCTAGATATCAAGTAATCCAGTATATGTTAAACATGGTAAAAATATATGTTAAATCCAATATATGAATGCAATATACAATTACCTTGCTGCACAAAAAAATCAAATCAAAAAGGGAAAATTGAGAAAGAAAATAAAATGTAAGCAAACAACAACAAAAAGAGTGAAAATGCTATGTTGTGATCCACTCAGTTCCCACCTCTCTCTGGTGTAGATGTATCTCTTCATCACAAGATAACAAAACTTTTCTGAATCATTTCATTGTTGAAAAGAACCATGTCCATCAGAATTGATCATTGTATCATCTTCTTGTTGCAGTGTACAGTGATCTTCTGGTTCTGCTCATTTCACTTAGCATCAGCTCAAGTAAGTCTTTCCAGGCCTCTCTGAAATCATCCTCCTGATCGTTTCTTATAGAACAATAACATTCCATGACATTCATATACCATAACTTATTCAGCCATTCTCCAACTGATGGGCATCCAGTCAATTTCCAGTTTCTTGCCACTACACAAAGGGCTGCTATAAACATTTTTACACATGCATGTCCTTTTTGTTTTTTGATGATCTCTTTGGTAGAGACATTGCTAGATCAAAGGGTATGCAGTTTGGTAGCCCTTGGACAGAGTTTCAAATTGCTCTCCAGAATGATTGGATCAGGAGAACATTTCTTAGAATAATTACTGACAACTTTTGGAATCATGGGAAAAAGCCCATTGCATTTTTCTTTTTCATAGGATTAAAAAAAAAAAGATTTATTGCTATGCATTTGATATTGTTTCAATAATGATAACCTCCATTTTAATCTTAATCCCTAGTATATACTTTCAATGGGCTTTAAATTTTATTTTTTTGTTATAGCTATTAAAAGTGCTTATGTGAATCTAAAGAATTATCTTCCCCTACATTTTCAGCTAATGCATATAATTTTACCAAAATTGATATTTATTGTAGACCATCATAAAAAATACCAGTCTGGGAAGTAGACCAGACTTAAAATCAGTCTTGATTTCACCCTTTCCTTGCCTAAAGGACCAGATAAAAATCTAAAACCCTCTCTATAACAGTGACCTGATAAGTCCATTGAGACTTTTGATTTCCTCATATCTCAGGATATCACCTTATGGTGACATCTGACAGGGTGAGAGGAGAGGAAAGGGTCAGAAACCAAAGGAAATCAAGAAGGCACCATTGTCAAGACCTGTTTGTTTAAAGAATCTATTAAGACATGGTAGGAACTCATCAATCATGCAAAAAGACCTCACTATTACTTTTCTGCAAGTAGACATTCTTTTGTGTCATTAACAGCTTTTGCATGACTCTCTAATTTTTATTTATATTAGACTTTGGCATATATTTAAAGGTATATACCCCAGAAAATATAGATATGTCCTCACCATTAGTGATGACTCCCAGCAGATCAGAGAGAATAGAGGATACATGATATAAGGTTTTCTTTTACTCAGTGAGGTAGCCTGAGTAATTAATTGATGAGAGACTTTGTATTCCTCAACCCCAACCCCAGAGAACTTTGAGAACATTAGATTATTAGGATTATATATATATATATATATATATATATATATATATATATATATATATATACACACATATATTATATATATGATGAGGACAATATAGCCTCACCCAGAAGAGCATCTACATTCCCTGGGAAAAACTGTTCCCATACATTATGCACCTTTTGGATACAAAACCTACATTCCCTGGGAAAGACTCTTTTCCCACACCCTATCTCAAGTATGTTCCTTTCAGATGCAAAACCCAAATTGTTTTGCTTCTGTATAAAAGTAAGCCCTGAGACAATGTGTCTTTGCAATTCTTTGACTTTGCCCCCTAAGTGAACATTTTGGTGTCTCTCTCTTTAATAAAGTGCCTTTTCTTATCATAGCCTTTTATGTAGTGTTTCTCCCTGTGAATCAGCCCTAACGGTGTTCTGGAGAACTAGGAGACCAACCCATATCCCTTCCACGATCCATACCTCGTCATGTATATATAATTAAATAATGTTCCTAGAACTTAGGAAAGGGGAGCAATAAAATTAAGTACATTGAAGGTAAAAGCAATCATGTTGTGGATTTTAAAGGCTGGCAGAGAAAGATGATACATAGAGACAGAAGCAAGAAGACCTGAGTTTGAGAGGGGAAGTTAAACCTTCTCCATTCATATCAACTATCTACCTATCTTAATTTTCTTACTACTGAAGCAATACTATAACTATTGATATCTCATTCTATTTATATTTTGATAGGTAGGACAAAACCTTAATGTTCCCAACCTAGTTTTGGTTCTGACTAGATTAGTAAAAGGAGCTGATCTTTTGCTTTGGAAATACATTTACCAGAAAAGTAGCTTAAGGATAATATGGTGTAGGAAGTGAGGAGTTTCTGACAAATCCAAAGTAGCTTAAGGGCTGAGTTGTGGAATGTGGATCAGAAAGCAAACAAATTAGAAGGCTCCTGAATTAACCCAATCATAGTGATGAAATTAAACATCATTTAACATTATGACCATCAGAAAAGCTAATTAAGATGTGATTTTAATTATGTGATTTTTTCCCCCTAGGGAATCATAATTAAAGTTGAAAAAAGATCTCTTACATTAAATATAAATTTTGTTTAAAAAATGATCAACTAGATTTTGTATGAACAACTCTAGTAAGAACAACTCTAAGTAAGTGTCATATTAGGGTAGGTCATTTCATTTATAATGCTTCAGTTTATTAACTGTATCCATGCACTATTGTTAATCCTTTTTCTAGAATCACATAGATTAAGTCTCACCTTTCTTCCACAAAATAACCCTTCAGTGATTGACATCTATCATATCTTTTGCATTTCTCCTCATCTCCAGGCTAGACATATCCAATTTTTTTTTCTAGTTCCTCCTTATATGCTATTAAGATTTCAAACTTGGTCATCATTCTCATTCTCCCCTCCCCACTTTTGGATATTGTCAATGAAATGGACAAATCCCTCCTTTCCACCTCGGGCCAGCAGAAGAAAGTTTGCTCAGCTAGATTGGGGGATTTCTTCTGCATTCCAAAAGGCCGGCTCAACAATACCCTTAAGGATATCTGTTCTGAGAGGGTGGTACCCGAAACCATCTATGTTAATACCCTGGTGGGATTTCTCCTCTTATCCTGTAAAACCCCCTATCTTCCTGTTGTAAAATGTGAATCACAGATTAAAATGTAACAATCTCGGACAAAAAATGTTTATAAGGCTGTCTTTAGTTCTGTAAAGTACGGAATTCAATTAGAACTCCGTCTCCCGAGCTCGGTACTAAATAAATTCTAAATTTTCCTCATTGCGGCTGTCTTGAATTTTATTGCCTGGGGTATTTCAGGCAAGATCCTTCTTGAAATGTAACGCACTGAAATTAATTCAGTATCCCTGAGGTGTTCTGACCACAACAGAAGAAATATTGCTTCTCTCAAAATCATTGCTGTAATTTGACTTTTTAAAAAAATTTTCTCTGAGTAGCCATATTATATTCTGGGCCATTTAAGCCTGTGATTCAAGTTTTGTGAGGTTTTTACATTTGTTTTCCCACATGAACTATTGTCTAAGTTTATTCTAATGTACCATTGTGTAAATCATTCTTATAACCAAAATTCATAACCTATCATTTATCCCTAGCAAGTCTTATTGGAAGTAATAGATGCCTCTTCCGCCTTTTACTTAGTTTGCTACTTAACAAACCCTATGTTTCACATCAAATGATATCCCTAAATGACTGTTTAACTGGGCTTGGTTCTAAGATGAGTTATCACATTCACATACACTTCATATCCAAGACTTCTACTCTTCTCATTAATATGGAGAAAATCTGAACTCCCTGTGGTTAGGATATTATAAGAGATCTACATTGTCTTACAGTAAATAATAAAGGAATGGAAACTAAATATAGCCCCATGTGGTGCAATCTATTGAATCTCTGACCTTGCCCCAGTCCCCTGTCTATAAAATGTACACAAATGATACTTCAATGAGCTCTGGCTTTTTCAGAACAATATGTCTAATCTAGTTAATCTCAAGAGTCAATGAAATTTTGGTGCTTTCTTTAAAATTTGCCTTCAATCATTCACGGAGGCCAGAATTAAAGATAGTTGACCCCAGACTCCTGGCTTGCATTTTCTTTGTGATTGCATGTTTACAAATCTTGTTCACAATATGACACTGACACGTCTATCTCTTCTAGTCTCTCTTCTTCTTTCTCTGTCTCTGTCTCTTTCTCTCTGTCTCTCTGTCTCTCTCTGTTTCTCTCTGTTTCTCTCTCTCTCTCCCTCCTTCCTTCCTTTAATCCCCTTTCTTCCCCTCTCTCCCCAGCCCATGGTAGGACTGAAGGATTATTTTTTTCAGATTGTCAAGATCCTTTTGTATCTATTCCATTTCCCTGCATATTTGCTAATTTCTCATTTGCACATTCCATAAATTTGAAAATCATGTCATTGTCCAATTCAGTTTTAAAAGAAAAAAATATTCAACTATAAGTATGTGACTATAGCTGAAGAAATGATGGATATACTTTACTGTGCTTATATCCTATAATTACTCCAGAGGGTTGTCATGATAACTTTTGTCAAATATCTCTCTACAGCCTAGTAATGTTGTAGCATCTTTAACCTTTTACATAAACTGAAAGGAATTCATCAAAGGACACAGCTAGTTAGCAGAGTGGATAGAGTGATGTATTTGGAATCAAGAAAAACATAAGTTGAATTCTGTCTCAGCTACTAAATAACTATTTGACTCTTCTTTTAGCTTCAGGCTCTTCATCTATAAAACAGGAATAATAAAATCTGCCTCACAAGATTGTTGTGAGGACCAAATGACATAACATGTATAAAGCATTTTGCAAATATTAAAACTATATAAATGCTAGCTTTTATTAATAATAATATTACTTAGGATTGTTCTTAGTATACCCATGCTGTGGGTGAGCATATATTACCTTTTAAAATACTCAAATGCTATCTATATAACAATTCTTACTAAAACAACAAAGTTTTTGAGGTTTCATCCTATACCTAGCAAATGTCAGAAATGATAGATATTTAGCACTACAGGGATTGGGACAGTTCGGATTGGTATAGCTGTAAATTGACCAAATCAATTAGGAATTGGATTAGGAATTAGGATAAGAAAGTTCCTATAATGTCCCAACTTTTTGGCCTAGAGATGATACTGTTAAACATATATCAGGAAAAAAAAATAGAGAGAGAAAGGCCATTTCCATAAAAATATTCAGAACAACACTTTCATAGAAGTGGAAAACAGGAAACAAACAGATCCTCATTGACTAGAGAATAGCTAAACAAATTCTGGAATTTGTAATCAATGGAATATTACTGTACCATAAGAAATAAGGAATATGATAATTTCAGAGAAGCATGTGAAAGGTTATTGGAATGCTATAGAATGAAGTAAGAATAAAGAAAGATATATATGCAATAACTACCAAAAGAAATAAATAGTAAAAACACCAGCAAAAATAAAATGAAACTTAATGCTGTTTAATTATAATGGTTAAGCTGGGATCTGGAAAAGAATTACTCAACTCAGTGAAGTATTTGATAAATCCCTCCTATATGCCAGGCATGAGAAATCAAGCATTACATTGCATAGATTGTCAATTCTAGAGTCAAGAAAATCTGAATTCAAATCCAGCCTCAGCCTTACTAACTTTGTGATCCTGGGCCAGTCACTTAACTCTGCCTCAGTATCCTCATCTGACAAATGAATTGGAGAAAGAAATGGCACATCATTATAGCTCTTTTGCCCCCCCCCCCCAAAAAAAAAAAAAGTGGTCACAAATTGTCAGACTCAACTGAAAAATGACTGAAACTGTCAGGCACAGTGGTAAGACTGGGAAAAAAAAAGTTAAAAGCAAAAACATTGGATCTCCACTTCCTTTTTTGTGAGGTAAGGATTTTTAAAATATTGCATATTGTATTTATTGTCAGACCTAATTGATGTGTTGATGATTTAACTGAATATTCATTTTAATGTTCTGTGGGGCTTTTTTTTCCTTATATGAGATAGTACATTGTGGAGTTGGGGGATAAATATGTTCAGAAACAAGAGTGATGAAAAAACAAAAGTCAAAAATTAAGAGAAAATTTAAAACAATACTGGGGTTATTGTCTCCTCTATTCATCCTCTGTGATGTAGGAATTAGCATTGCTTGATTCTAGAGTTTTCACAATCATTTATCTTGCTGAATCTGATATTATAAACATCATTTATTCATGTTCAGTGAAAGAGTGCCTAACCTATTTCTTTACTTTTCTTCAAAAAGCACTAATAATTCCATAATGACCATACCTACATTTCTTTCATTACCTTAGGATATATATTTTGCAAGTCAGATGATTTCAGCTCATTCACATCAATTAACTACTTACCTGCTATCTATGACATTATTATCATTCAAATTCAACCCCACTTGACCATTTTTTAAAACTTAATACTTTCAAGTCTAAATTTAGTGCCTTTTTGTTGTATGGAAGGGGACACATAAGTAAAATTAAATCAGAAGCTGAGTAATTCTATAGTTTTAATTTATTAACCATTCACTCCAAGCACTAGATCTATTCTTTCTTTGTCCTATTTCTTGCTCTATTCATGTCTCCAAAAACATGTTTTCATTATGTAGGCTCTTTCCATACCTTTATAATGTAACTTGGCTACTTGTTATTCCTTAGAGCTTTTGAAGTTATCATTTTAACATTTTGAGTAAATTTTTGAACTTCTTGTGAAACCACTGTCTAGTTATATATTTCCTTTACTTTTCATTCATCCCTTGAGTTATTGGTGGTTTTATCCTATAAGAAGCGTGATCCAGAAGAATCATTATTGTTGTCATGGTCATATATCACCATCATCATTACTATCGCTATTTTTTGCTATTAATTCTTTCTGGAATACATAGGTCCATATGCCTAAACTTTAGGTCAACTATATGGCACAGTGGATAGAGAAGATTCATGTTCCTGAGTTCAAATATGGCCTCAGACATTATTTGCGTAATCTTGGGCAAGTCACTTTGTTATACCACAGTTCTCTTTAACTGTCCTGACTCAGTTTCCTTGTACAAGTTTCCCTTGTCTCAGTCTTCCTAATTACTCCCCTAAGCTGTAAATCTCCCTCTGGTCCATGAAGGCTGAGGACCAATTAGTCTAAGGTTATAAATTGTTAGCCCAAGCAAGATAGTAGACCTCCCGATTATCTTCTGTCCTTGAGAACATCCCTCTAAAATATTCCAAGATATTTCACTGACATCTTTAAATCTGGGTATTCAGACATCCTGTCTCTGGGTTTTTTTTTTTTTGTTTTTTTTTTTTTTTTTATTTATAGCCTTTTCCAGCTGGGCTTTCCCGCTCTTTCCCACTCTTTCCCTCTTCTTTGTGTCCAAAAGGTATATAAAGGTTAGAGATTCTCCCAATCAGGACTGGGTAATTTGAGACGAGAGTCCTGTCCAGTCAATCTTACTCTCCCATTAATAAAATATTAAAAACTCTCTAATCTCTCTCCTGCCTCAGTTTCTCCGGCATTATAACTTAACCTTGTTTACCTCATTTTCTCATCTATAAAATGAACTGGAGAAGGAAATGGCAAACCACTCCCATATCGCTACCAACAAAGTCCCAAATGTTGTTACAGAGTCAGACATAAGTGAAAAATAACTGAACAACAATAAGCCTACAATTAACTTGGCTTTACCACTAGATAGCACTTTAATATAACCGGTAACATAACCCACCAGTTGCCTTCTTTGCAAGAAAATGGACTTCAAATAAATCCCATACCACAAATTACAATCTTAAACAAATTATACATTTTACTATTCAAATATTCTCTATCACATTCTAATCTAGGATAGATATATGAACTTGAAACTGGTTTAAAAGTGATTCTCTTGAAATAAATTTAATAATGTATGCTCAAAGCAAAAACCATTTTAACACTCTCACTCAATAACCTCTGTGATGTTTTCGAATATCAGAGCTGACTTATACCATCATGGCTTTTCTTGGACAAAAGTCTTCTGTGAAACTTCAGTCTGGCAAGACCGATTCTGCCTGGGCCTGATTGTACAGTATGTGACCATTTCTTCACTTCTAGATCAGCCAGGACCCTTCTCAAGGACCCACTCTTGGTCCTTTATGGGTAGGAGCTCAGAAGCACCTAGATATTCTTGAAATTGTGGATGCAAACCTATTGTGAAAGTCCCTTTGAGGAAAAGTAGTTCCCTCTTATAGAAAGTTATCTGTTCTCAAACTGCATGCTCTCTCAGATGTGAGTGGTATGTTAGCCTGGAGCTGTGGGCTGCAAACTTTCCAACTGATTGAGGAGGAGAGAAGTATGTGGCCGACACTGGGGGTCCACAGTCATCATGGAAGCCAAGAGCTGCCGTAATTCTGGGGAATGCCTCGAGCTCTGGGGAATGCTGAGCTAGTTCTGTATTTCCAAGGCCACACTGTCCCCTTTCTGGAACACCGTGTCATAGGGGCCTTCCCCAAACATCATAGCATACAGCACACAACCTAGGGACCAAACATCAGTCCGTTCATCAATGACACAGTGACTCTGTACAGAGAAGAGTTCAGGGGCACGATACGAGATGGTGCAGCGCTGGGCTGTCCAGTCCTGCAAGGCTAGTGCCTGTCTGGAGCCTTCCAGGCAGTACTGCTGTACTGTGAAGTGTCATAGCTTGACTTGAAGCCAACCCTGTCTAAAATCCCTGCTTTGGTTTAAAAAAAAATCATCTAATTGGGTTCTTAGGTTATCTAAATAAGTGTTTTTCTTCTTTTGGGGGGCTTTTGAAATTGAAGATTTCCTTAAAATCCCCTCTGAATAGAAATTAAATCTGAAGCATCAGAAATGATGACTCCATTTTTCCTTCTTCCTTGATCTAGAAGACTTTTCTGCCTCAAAATGGACATTATCAAACTATCAAATGACTTTGCTCTTAACTTCCCTCTTCCATTTGAGAGAGTACTATTTTGGTTAAGAAAAGTTTATTTTAGGTGTACCTTTATGGTCAAATAGGACAAGTGCTTTGGACCCAGATAAACATACAAGGTACATAATTTGACAAAGTAGTAATTAACACTTCCTTTTCATTTTTGGTTATGTGAATTTATTTACTAAGAAAAAACAATTATCTCCATACCTCTGCACCCTTAGCCACCAATAGTAGCACATGAATACTTCTCCCAAATTATTAGAAAATCTACACGAGGTAAAGTTAATAATATGGAGACCTTTCACATTTGAAAGTGTTTGCATGTGTCTTTCATAGTTAGATATATTCTTGGAATTGTCGTGCCTAGGTAAAATTTCTCTGGTGTTTTTCTCAGGAACTACATATTGTTCTTTCTCCAGTAAGTGACAGCAATGTGTGGAAGCTGCTGTTGTCCTATGTGCCTGTCACTTTGCCTCTAAGGCAGCACTCTGTTTTTTGCTTAAAATGAACAACTTGCTCTCTATGAGCTGCCTGCCAGCTTTGTCTGATGGTTGCTGCCACCTCCCAGCCGTCAATGGCTATGTCACATTGCTTTATGGTAGTGCTCCACTGAGTCCTGATGAGCTTTTGATGTTTATGGTAGCAAGACATTCCTTTTAGAAAACCTTCCCTGAGAAGCAGACATGTAAGAAACATGTTTCCAATGTTTTTCATTGTTTTTTTTTTTTTTCATGTAGTTAATCAAATAATCTACTAAGAAATCACAATAATTCAATTATTCTCAAGAGGGTAGCCACTACAACTTTAAAAACTCAATCTCCTTTCGTGCTTATTAATTTATCAATGAAGATGATATTATCTACTCATAGATACTACATATCTCAGATGTTGAAACTCCAAAGTCCTGCTAAATCAAAAAGATTTGGCAATCTTCCTAGGTAGTTTGTTCCTATATTTATTAAGATATGCACTAAAGTTATTTCCCCCTCCTTTTTGTCTAATATTTTTTGTCTAAATTTCATTTGATATTTGATGCTCTATCAAAAAACCCCTCTGCTTGAGCATCTGCACCCAGTCTGGCTTTTCTCTGAGCTATATATCCTGCATTTTCTTGTGATAAAACTTCATTCAATTCCTCTTTCACTATGTATAAGAGCCCTTTCTAAGAATCTGTAACCCATTATTGCCAACTATCTTAAATCCAAACTCTTCTAGCCTTGACTTTCAAGGCTTCTTATAACTGGAAATCCTTTGGATTCAGCATTCCTACCCTGCTTTCTAGTTTTGCAGGACTTTTGAGTTGTACCTGTTGCTTGAATCTGAGGAGTATTCTTCTAATTGACTATAATGTTCCTAAATACGGTCTCTACCAGATTAATATATTGTGCCTATCTTATTTTAATGTCGATGTATTAATAAAAATGAAATATATGTCTGTTTTATAATGTGTTTTTAGTTAAAATATTACTTACATATGGCTTTGTGTCCCATAATTTTATTTCAGTTTGGTACCAATAATCTATCTTCCACCAGATCTATGCATGTAGGTGTATGTTTATCCATTCAATTTTCTTAATATGTATTTATCACCTGCATAAAGTTAGGTACTATGCTAGCACCTGGGGATGCAAAGACAAAAAAAGAAGGAAAAAAGATAATCCCTGAAATCAAAGAGCTTACATACTACTACAGGAAAATAATATATTTCTTGATAAGTAAATAGTAAACATAGATTAAAATGTTTAATTGTAAGCTTTTAAGTCAGAATACCACAAACCAAATGAAATGGACAGTTAGGTGAGGCAAGAAATCATACTTGAGCCAAGTCCTAGAGAGAAATAGATATTTTAAAAGATGAAGATAGCGTGGGACACACCCTGTGTTATGGGTATGTGTAATTCTCTGTGATAGAGATACAATGGCAGGAGATAGGGCAATAAGCCAGCCAATTGTGCTGGAACATAGCAGCAATTTTGCTAAATCAAAAGTAAGATGTGTTTACCAGGGTAGGGATAATAGTTTGGAGTCAAATAATAAAGGATTTTAGTGGCAGAGGAAGGAGATCCTTGGTTGTTTTTAATTCATTTTCAGTCCAACTATTCATGAACCCATTTGGCATTTTCTTAGCAGAGATACTGGAATGGTGTACCATTTCCTTCTCCAGCTCATTTTACAGATGAAGAAATTGCATCAAACAGCATTAAGTGACTTGCTAGAGTCACATAGTATGTATTTGGGATCACATTTAAAGTTAGGATGCTAAGCCTTTCTGATGCCAGCCCTGACATCCAATTCACTGAGTCCAAATGTTTCCATTTTACCTTAAAGGTGATATAGCATATCACAAATATTAGGAAATATTGTGTATGAGTCAAACACTACTTTTGTGGAAGATGACTAAGAAAGGTTCTATTGGATTTAACAATGCAAAGACCAGTGATTTGAAAAAGAGAAAAAGATAGTAGACAGATTGCAAAAGGCTGAGATTTGAGAGATGAGTAAGTAAAGACAACAAAAAAGAAATAAACTTTTCTAAGAGTTTGTGAAAGAGCAGAGAAATACTGCCACAACTTAAAAGGTTGATAGGATCAAGTGAAAAGTGTTGTTTACTTTAAAGAATGGGAGAGATCTGAACATGTTTGTAGGTGCCATGGAAGGTGCCAGTAGATTAAAAACTGAAGAGTGAAAGAGAAGGATTTAAGTGTCAAACTCACAGAGGAAATTAAAAGGAATGGGATCACTGATGAAATTAGATTGGATATCCTTGGCAGGATCAAGGGCTTCATCTCCTGCAGAGACAAGAGCAAAGATGAACATATGATAATGCTGAGAGGATTTGAAGTTCAGAACTGGAGAGTAGAGGAAGTTTGCCAAGAATGGCTTAAAGTTTTTTCATTAAAGTCTGAGGAATGCTCTTTTTCTCAAGAGTGAAATGGGAAAGAGATGACTTGAAAACAAAAGAGGAAATTTGGAACAGATACTGTGTGGAATGTAGTAGAGTGTTTATCGATCATTACTTTTGCAATTGCTTAACTGCATCAATTTATCCTGTTTTCTAATACCTCCAGAGAATCAAGTGATGTATACTGACTTTGTAAGCTAGTTTTTGTCTTCTAATGTTCCATATAGGTGAATTATGTCTTTTATATCTTGAAGCTGCTTCCAAAATAAGTTGTTACATAAATATAGTTTATTGTCCATCAATGAACAAACATTTATGTTCCAGATCCTGTGTTAGAGATACAATACAAAATATGAAATTTTCTTAATGCGTGAGACATATTAAAATATGTAGGTAGAACACAACAGATATTTCCCTGCAGGGTAGGGATACATTCCGTTTTCCTTTTTTGTTATTGTTTTCTATTACTTCCTTCTCTATTCTTTTCTCTTTCTAACTTTCCTCTTTTTACCTACCCTTCACCTTCATTCCTTCCTTCATTTCTTCCTTTTTTCTTCCTTCCATTCTTTCTTCTTCCCTTTCTTTCCATTCTTTCTTTTGTTTTTCTTTCAATTCTTTCTTACCTTCTCTTTTTGCTTTCTTCCTTCCTTATTTTCTTTCTTTTCCTTTTTCCTTCTCTTTTTCTTTCTTTCCTACTCCCCTTCTTTATTTCCCTCCTTCCTTCCTTTTTTTCCCTTTTCTTCTTTCCTTTCTTCCTTCCTTCCTTCCTTCCTTTCTTCCTTCCTTCCTTCCTTCCTTCCTTCCTTCCTTCCTTCCTTTCTTTCTTTCTTTCTTTTTTCTTTCTTTTTTTTCTTTCTTTCTTTCTTTTTCTTTGTCCTGTCCGGCAGGACATCAACAGTGGGTCATCGAGTGGAGCCGGGGCCGAGGGAGAACAAAGGCTCTGTAAGACAACAGTCTGTAAAGCACACGTGCTTGGGGACAGGATCGGAGAGACAGAGAGGCAACTCAAGATTTAAGATGGTGAATGTCTCTGTTTAATGAATGAAGAGAGTTTAATTAAATAGGATTTCTGAGTGGGGGGTTACAATGAGAAGAATGTCGGACCATAGGTGTGGCAGAAATCCTAGAGTATACTGTTATCTAGATCTTGGGCGGAGATGACCGATTTCTTGGGACACACATTATCTAATCTTCAGGAATTTAGGGTGTTTGCTAATCTTCTTAGCTCTTTGTTTCCTGCGTCCAAGGACATGGTCTCTGGCAGTGTTCAAGGACATGGTCTCTGGCATATCCTCAAGAGCATGGTCTCTGGCATTTCTTTCTTTCTTTCTTCCTCCCTTCTTTTTTCTTCCTTCCTTCCTTCCTTCCTTTCTTTCTTTCTTTCTTTCTTTCTTTCTTCTTTCTTTCTTTCTTTCTTTCTTTCTTTCTTTCTTTCTTTCTTTCTTTCTTCTTTCTTTCTTTTCTTTCTTTCTTCCTTCCTTCCTTCTTCCTTCCTTCCTTCCTTCCTTTCTTCCTTCCTTCCTTCCTTCCTTCCTTCCTTTCTCTCTCTCTCTCTTTCTTTCTTTTTTTCTTTCTTTCTTTTCTTTTTTCTCTCCTTTACTTCCAGCAATTTTCACAGTTCTAGGCTCCTGATAGCTATATAATTACTATTCATGAATTTAATTGAATCCTTAAATGCTCAGATCAATTTATTTAAACCTTTCCCTGGCTGCTCTACCATTCATATATTTCTTAGGGCCTGGGCCATTCCTGCATTTATGATAAACGCATATAAAACAAGGAAGAATGTAATCAAAATAAAAGGATCTATACAAAGATAAAAAAAGGCTCCACAAAGAAGTGAACTTTAAAAAAAAAGATAGAAGGATCCAAATAGATTAAAATATGACAGAAGTAGATTCCAATTATGTTGGCCTGAGAATTAAAACAAAAATTAAAGGGCTAGTGCTCACAATTTTGAAAAGAGATCAAGAACATGCTTTATTCCCTAGAATATTCCATATTCCATACCATGGTTTGTACCATGGCATAGAAGAGTATTTATGGGCCCAAAGTTTTATAAATTCTCAATGAGGAAAGAGAGCTCTGACCATGTCATTTTTCAAAGACATTTATTGTATAAGGCATAGAAAAAACATATAGTCATTCTAGGTTCATAGTCACTAGGAAATAGTATAGGACAGAAACTTTCTAATCTGCTACTTAGTTGTTGGCCTTGGAATCCCAATCAAATCTTGCCAAAAGAAAACAAAGACATAGGAGATAAATGTGATTTCTTATTAACATTGAAATGAAGGTTTATTTGAAAATGAAATTTTTCATTGAGAGAAAATGCAGCACATTTCTCTCTCTTACCACAAGATATGGCTTGTATATATGCTGAGAATTACAAGAAGAGGTCAGGACAAGATGAGTGAGCTACTAGTAGAACAGTTTAATAAAAACATTGATAAATCAAGTTTAAAAGATAAATAATATTCAGGCTAAAGTGAGCTTTCAGTAATAAACTTTTGGAAGTTTTTATTTTCAATGGGCAATAGGGTCTGAATCCATCAGAAAGCATTTATAAACTACATGGTAGACAGTACTTGGTTCTTGAAATATGAAGACCAAAATGAAATTGTCCCTGCCTTCAAGGAATGTTCAGAAAAATCAAATGACAGGGTCCGAGTCACATAATAAGAATATTATTTTCAGAGCTATGTGAAGGATGGCTTACAGAGGGAAGAGCCTAGAGCTGAAAAAACCTATTTATAATAGCCCAGACTGGATATAATGAAAAGCTTGAATTGAGTTAGTAGAAAAATAATCAGAGGTTAAGACAAATGTCAGAGACATTATTGAATAAGGTTACTAGAGAGGGTAAAGTCAAAGATCAAGCCTGTGTTAATGGAAATGTCATGATGCTATCAACAGAAAACAGGTTTAAAATGGATCACTGCCTATTTAGCATGCATATATTACTTTAAAGATAGAGCACTTTATGAATGTTATCTCATTTGATCTTAAAAATAATCCTATAAGGAAGGTGGCATTATTACCCCCATTTTACAGATAAGGAAGGGAGGCAAAAATTAGTTGGAAAGGGTTTTATACAGAGGAACTATCTGTAGGAGAAATTAAACTCACATCTTCCTGACTCCATCCATTGGACTGCAGAATTGCTTCAAGAAGATAATTATTTCAGATTGCACCATATTGAGTTTGAGATATGAGAAGACCCTCCCCGTGGAGATGTCTAACACACAGTTGGAAAAGTGGAACAAGAGCTCAGAAGAGAAATGAAGACTAAATATAATTTTAGGAATTATCCCCATAACAATAATAATTGAAGTGTCCTCCAAGAGAATTTCTCTACCTTATTCTTCCCCTTACTCTGACATCTTCATTTTCTGCCATTCTGGATTTAAGTCCATTCAATGACTTAAAGGACCATTTTCTTTATTCCCTAATCCTAAACCAACTTTCCCCTGATTCTTAGATTGTATCCAATTGCCTTCCTATATTCACTTTACTTTTCAGTGAAAAATCCCTGGGAGATGGAGTGGGGGAGAGGCTAATTGTCCATATCTAATAGACAATTACTACCTTAGGCCTTCCTAACAATGCCAACAAATATTTTAACTGAAATTGAAAAATTCAGTCAAAATATGGTATACTTATAAATGGTTGGAATCATTTAGACATGAATATGGATTAATATCCAATTATTTTGAATATTGAATAATATTTCAATTATTAATATTCAAAGATTTCATTTTTCAGATCTTAAGGATCAATAGATAAAATTAAAATTTCCAGTATGAGTAAATTCCTATGCCTCAAGAAAGCAAAACAAAACTGATCTTCCCTCCCAATATCCTCTTTATTATGCTTTAGTAATGAGATATGTGATAGATGTTGTTTTATTTTGCTCTTTGTGGGGAAGAGGGAGGATCATTGTATAATATCTCAGTGATTTGGGGGAGATAAGAGATGATCTGAGAGTATTCCAGGAAAACATAAGGTTAAAATCCTTAGAAGTGGATGCAGTTAACAGCTTACCAGAACATCACTGATCTTTGGGTACTTTGACATTATTTTTACTTGGAAATTCAAAAGCTTGTGGCTTAGAAAGGGTATTAAAAACATGGCTAATTAGATATGAATTTGATGAATCTATCTTCTTTACTAGTCAAAATGTCTTTTTTTTTTTCAGAAAATGATGCAACTTAGAAATCATACAGAAATATTTATTCTATTACTGTTTTCAGTTACCTTGATAAGGGTGAAAGCTAATATGTATTGATGTTTTAAGGTTTGTTAATTGCTTTATATATTCCCTTAACTTAAATCCTTATAATATTAATTTCTACACTTTACAATTAGAAAAGCAAAGTTGAAAAAAATTAAGTGACTTGTCCAGGGTCATGCAGCCAAAAAAGGTTTGAGGAGAGATTTGAACTCAAGTTTTCCTGACTCCAAGTTCTCTTTACTACTTCCCTGACTTTGACAGATTTAGAGTGAATGCTAGAATCTTCAGCCATGTTTGCCAAACCATAATATAACTTTCAAAACTGGCAGTCCTTTTAATGTTCTCCATTTCTCAATTTGTACTCTATAGAGATCAAGAGAGAAATGCAAATAAGATGCTAAGTTCCATCAGTGTATTTATTTTAGTACAAGGATGTATAAGTTGGAAGACTTAAGCTTATTAGTCTTCATAGGATCTGAGATTCAGAATTGGAAGGACCTTAGAATCAGGAAAATGTGAGTTGAAATCCTACACAAACTACTTAATAGTACTGTGATGCTGGGCAAAGCAGGATCTTCTTTTATTTGAATTTCCTTTTTTTGAACAATAAAAGGATTATATTCAAAGTCATCTAAGTATATTACTTCATTCTGTCATCATCTTAGATGTAAAATTTGTCACTTTTAAGGGTATTCAGCAATGTATTATATAAATGACATCTGTACCTCCTGATTTGTTATTTTGGACTTGGGACTTTTCTATCATATGAAGAGATATTAGTTGTCATAACAGGTTTTTAAATAATCAACTAATTCAGGCATATTTTCTTTAAATCAATTTGTTATGATACTTTGAGGAAGTATTGTATTTTGGATGATAATCTATTCAATCTATATATTTTCTGTGAGAAGGGAAAAAAAGGCTTTTATTTTTAAGCAAAAGATAATTACTAATTACCATGATCTTTACAAGTATCTCTTTAGACTGACACAAATATACCTGGGGATCTTCAGTCATTCTTAATAGGCATTCTTGCCAATTAAACCAATATACTTTGGCATGAAACAAATTAGTTAAAATCCTCTTAATTCACAAAGCGATGAGTCAAACCTTCATTAGTAAGTTTGCTTTCTACTGAAGCTCAATAGTGTATGAATGTGTCTAGAAAATAAATCTAAGTCTGCAATATTTATAGGATTAGAGAATCATCAGTTTGTAGCTGGAAGAAACCTTGGAGGTCATCTGGTCCATTCAAGCTGCTCATTTTATGTCAAGAAATTGAAGCCCAAAGAGGTTAAGGGCCAAGATCTCCCTGCTGCTATTAATAGCTAGCCTGTAGGTAGCACTTTAAGGTTAGTGAAGTGTTATCTCATATGCCTGATGTCATTTCACTTGATCCTTACCAGAATCCTGGAAAATAGATGCTATTTTTATCTCTATTTTACAAATGAGAAAACTTGGGACTAAAGATATTAAGTTAATTGTCTCATAGTCATACAGATAGTGTTTGAGTCATAATTCTAAATCTATCTTCTAATTCCAAGCCAGTGCTCTATCCCTTATGGCCCCATGGGCTTATAGCTGGCAGATCTGGGACATGGCCCCTTTATCATTTAACCAGAAACCCAATCTTCTTTTTTTCTATACCTCCAACCTCTCTGATTTTCAATCTGAAATTTGAAGGAGGAAGTTTATTTAAAAAGCTTTATAATGTAGACACCAGCATATGCAAGTCCTAGATAACTTGCCTACTATAATATAAGTAAAGCATTTTGCCAGCCTTAAAGTACTCCCTAATGTGAGCTATAATTATCATTGTAGCTTTCTTCATTTTCTTTGCTTGCTTTCTTCTTTGTGATACTCTACATAGTAAAAAAAAATCTTTTTATAACTCAGATTGTTGAACCCCTCTAAATACTAACCCATCTTTGCTTTTCTACATTCACTTTTTCAGTCAATAGCAAATATTCTTTATTTTCCAAAACAAAATTCTCTAAATTATCTGCTAGAAAGAATTATTAATGCTCTTTTCAATTTGACCATATTGTCCTTGTAATCAATAAATAGTTTGATATTATCACAATGTTTGTTGAATAATTCTGACAATTTGTTGACATGAGCATTGTTAATTAATCCATTATGGTCATTTTCTTTCAACAACAGCAGCAGCAGGAGACATTTCTATAATGTCAGGCACTATATTAAATAATTTACAAATATAATCTCATTTGATTCCCATAAGAACCCTGGGATATAGTTGCTATCCATCTCCATTTTCTTGTCAAGGAAACTGAAGACAATAGAGGTTAACTGACTTACTCAAGATCACACAGCCAGAAAGTGACTGAAGATAGATTTGAACTCGGGTCTTTCTAATTGTAGGTCCAGCACTCTATCCATTGTGCCACTTAACTATCCTTTCTGTCTTCTGTATATAAGGAGACTATCATAACTTTTAGTTATCTTAAATAACTAATATTAGCCTATGTTAGCTGTCCTTATTGTGACAAACCATATATGTATCCATTTTGTAATTTTGTCATTTTCATAATGACTTCATTTATAAACTTCAATTGTCTATTATACCTCCACCTATGATATCGATTAGGAATATTGCAAGGGAATTAATGTAATGTAAGATGATTCTTTGTCATCATAGAGATGGAATTTGAGATTTTGGTAAATTTTGATTGTTAGAGAAGGCAACTTATGTGCTCTGGCATAAGTGTGCTAGAGATCAATAATGATAAGGGAGTCTTTTTTTTCACAATTCATTTTTCAATGAAAGTTATGGAGAGACAATCATACTATGGAGAACAAAGTTGCATTTCAGGGCAGAAGATTAAAAAAAGAAACAAACTTCTAAGGTCCTCATAGGGATAAAATGAAAAGTAAACATTTTTGTCAATTTACAAAAGATAAAATCAATCATTGCCCAACAATTCCCTTATCTCTTCAAGACAGGCCTAAAGAACCAAATAACCTGAAGAAAAGAGATTATTGTTTCCAGGGGCCTGTCAATACAATGACTAGCCTTGGTCTATAAAAATACTTGACTTTAATCTACTAAATTGTTCTTTAAGGTCTCTATGTACTCTTTTCTGCAATTTGATCAGAAAAGGGCAGTGCAGTACCTGATGTGTCTTTATCTTAAAATTTCTATTAATATTTTTCCTTTGGTTGTTAATGAAGTACTCTAATACAAGAGCTAATTTGCTGATAAGGAGTTCTTCAAAAAAAAAAAAAAAGATTATAAAGAGAATTATTAAAATCCTTGCAAGAGAATGGATTACTCTTAGCAACTGATATGTAATTCCTAAAAGAGGCTCCATAGTATAGGGAATAAAGCTTTGACCTTGGCCATGAGGAAGACTTTTGTTGCAAACCCATCCCTAATACTGCTAATTGTGTGACCCTAGTCAAACCCTGTATGTACCCTCTGGCAACTTTCCAGAATTTACAATTGAATCATAGACCAACATGATTGTAAGTGGAGTGAGTCTCCATTCATGGATGAAACCATAGAATAGTTTCAAGGACCTTAAATGTGCTTATTCAAGACCTGTTGATTTGATATTTGATTCTATTTTATGGAATATATTAAATACTATCTGATTGAGGCACCATTCCATTGTACTCTGCCTAATATCAATAATGTGATTACTTCTCTAATATCATTTTCCAATACCATTTATAATCTACAAAGTCTCGTATAACTGATTGATTTTTCTATATATCAATAAGTAATAAATATTGATTAGCTTTTACAAATTGGGTATTTACAGAAAATGTACAGTAAGAACCAAACATAAGCAAGAAATCCTCATCAACTGGGACACAGTTTTCTCTGCCATTTAGCAGCTATTACAAATATTCATTTCATCAATTTGCTTCTGAATATAGCAAGATTATTGGACAAATTGCTTCTTTTTTTAAAAAAGTGCTTATGAGGCATAATCTTGTAGCTATTAAGCAGATTTCCTACTAAGCTGGATAAAGCACATCACTCCACTGCTGGCTCTTCCGACTTTCCAGACTCATAAAGGCCTAAAACTATGGAAATGTCACAAATAGTAGGTTTCCACTTTCTAGACACAGCCTTGTATAAGAGTCCACGTGATCATGGATCAATCCAGTGGAAAGAGGGATCACCACAAGGTATCTGGAGCTAAAAGAATTTTTCCATCATCTTGTGGACAGCAAAAAGAAAAAAAAAATAAGACTCCCAATTCACCAACTAGTCTTTTGTATGTAAGCTTAATTCCAATCAACAGGCAATTAAAAAGTTTTAGTTCATCATGCATTCATTAGACAGGAATCAGTCAAAAAATGTCTGAATCTTGGAGCAGGACGTCTCTATTACTTCTTGTCCCAATTCTCTGGAAGCAAGTTCCCCAAGATTTCCTGTGGCCTGGTAGTAGGCAGGACCCCATGTCAAGTTTCTATGACTGGACATATATATATATATGTAGATATATATTATATATACACCTATACATAGGTGTATGTATATATGATTGTAGTTATATTTATACACACACACACACACACACACACACACACACACACACACAATTCTTCACTTTTGTGCTTGAGTTCCATACTGATGAGATACTTCCATAAGGTTTGATCACCAAAAAGAGGAATCCTTTACTGGGTAGCCAACTTAGCTGGGTATCTCCTTAGACTTTGCTCTAAGTGCTACATGCAATTGATTTTGATGTACTCATAGGTTTTGCAGAAATTGTATGTGTGAGCATGTGCATGTGTGTGTGTGTGTGTGTGTGAGAGAGAGAGAGAGAGAGAGAGAGAGAGAGAGAGAGAGAGAGATAAAGAGAGAGAGAGAAAGAGAGAGGGAGAATAAGTGAGGAAGGGAGGGAGAAAGGGAAGAGAGGAGAAAGAAGCAGACAGATAGAGACAGAGATGGAGGGAAAAGGAAAGAGACAGACAGAGACAGAGAAACAGAAAGAGACAGATATGATAACATGGAGAAAAAAAAAATGACAAACCATTTCAGTGTCTTAGCCATAGAAACTTCCAAGGGGTGAGGTCACAAATATTTGGACACAACTGAAACAACTGAATAACAAAAAGATTTTTTAAAAACACAGATACATAACTATGTTTCTTAAAATGGATGAGTCTTTAGAAAGAGGAAGGAGAATAATAAAGAAATATGGATAATAGCTAATAACAACAACAAAAAAAAAAAACTTTAAACTTTCTAGGCCTCAGTTTATTCATCTGTAAAATGAGGATTTTGTACTAAATGATCTCTAATGCCCATTACAACTCTAAATCTATGTGAACTGCTTGATTAAAAGGTTAGCTATTTAGAGGCAACTATCCATAGAACCAGGAGTGGGTAGGACAGGTTGAGTGAAGGAAAGCTAATGAATAGGAAAATCATTCATTAAGCTAAATTTATTCTTTCAGTGAATACGGAGATCAGTTTTGATGGACATGATGTTTTATATTTTATGAGACTTCATTGCCTGAAGGATCCAATTAGACTATTATTTTAAGGGATATATCATGACAATACCATTTGGAAAGTGTTAATAATACTTATTTGAAAATACTGTTTATGAATGATATTTTTACTGGAAAACCTGATTCTGGTTTGTGATAATATTTAAAGTCTCCTAACCACAGACTGACCCTCCCTGTATTTTGAGACTAAGACAGAATCATCTTTATTTTATTTATATTTTGTCATTATTCTTAATATGCATTTTAACTTTTAGTGATTTCCTTTTTTCAATTATATTAGGTAATTAGGATATCTGTACAACTGCCGTAGAATATTCCTGAGGGAACAATCCTTGACATGGCTGTATTTTAAACCTCCAGGAGATCTTGTTGACTTTAATCTTTCAGACAAGAACAGAATTACTTTTTATTAATTTATAGGTCATTTGTTACTCTTACATTGTAGAGCAGTTGGGCCATCTGGTAGAGGAGTCTTAAAGGCAGAAGACAATACATATAATGAATTCCTTATTGGAACTATTTCCTTGATTGGTTCTTTCTTGACAATCTCCTTGCTTTCAGCTTATTTCCTTTCATTTCTCTTGTAACAATTAAGGGAAAGGAGAGAGGAACCATTGCTATAATTTCTCTGCCTCTCTTTTAAACCAATGTTCTGTGAAGGACAAAAGTTCTATGATAAATGTTGATCAATTATATTCATGGGAGGAGTTGATGTTATCTGAAGATTTTCTCACCTTCTTCCTATAGTATCTCTTTTTAGTCTTTTAGGGGAAGGAGAAGTGATCTTACCTTTTAAGCAAGTTACATAAGCTCATATTTTCCTAATCAATCCCCTGAATGCATAAGAGTAAATAATGAATAATGGACATCCATTTAACTTTGATTTAAGAGGGAACACTAGTCCAGTTCAGATGTTAGCCTTTCATGGATGTGTGATTCATTAGTATATGAATAAAATTAGAAAGAACTTTGTGACTGCTGGTGTATTTTACAATCTCAGCCATTCATTAATATTCAAAATGGGTGACTTCTTTTGTCACAGTTGAATTGATGGGCTTTTCCTGCTTCTGTGGTGAGAGGTAACATCTGCCTTTGAAAGTGATAAGCACATTAACATCATTTCTTTCTGAAAAAATACAGACATCAGATGAAATCCCATACTTTTTATTATCTTGCACCCAGTGTCATAAAAAAGAATTACTTGCTGTGCATATTTTATGAAAGATGAGTTATATGCAAAATATTGTTTCATAATTTTTGTTTCTTTTTTTTTACCTTTTTTATTAAAGCTTTTTTATTTTCAAAACATATATATGGACAGTTTTTCTACATTGACCCTTTTGTTCCAATTCCCCCCCCCCTTCATTCTACCCCCTTCCGCAGAGAGCAAGTAATCCAATATATCTTAAATATGGTGAAAATATGTTAAATACAATATATGCATACATATTATAAAATTAACATGCTGCACAAGAAAAATCAGATCAAAAAGGAAAAGAATGAGAAAGAAAATAAAATTCAAGCAAACAACAAAAAGATTGAAAATACTGTGTTGTGATCCACACTCAATTCCCACAATCCTCTTTCTGGGTATAGATGGCTCTCTTCATCACAAAATCATTAGAACTGGCCTGAATCATCTCATTGTTGAAAAGAACCATGTCCATCAGAATCAATCATCATATAATCTTCTTGTTGCCATGTATAATGATCTCCTTGTTCTGTTCATTTCACTTAGCAGCAGTTCACTTCAGTGTCTCCAGGACTCTCGGAAATCATCCTACTGATCATTTCTTACAATTATTTTATTACATTATTACAATTACAATTACATTATTACAACAATAATATCCCATTACATTCAAGTATCATAACTGAGTCAGGCATTCTCCATCTGAAGGGTATCCATCCAGGTTCCAGTTTCTTGCCACTATAAAAAAGGGTGCCACAAATGTTTTTGCACATGTAGGTTCCTTTCCCTCCTTTAAGATCTCTTTAGGTATATATGGTTTGATATACTCTTTGGATATAGTTTCCAATTGTTCTAGAGAATGGTTAGATCAGTTCACAACTCTACCAACAATGTATCAATGTCCTGGTTTTCCCACATCCCCTCCAACATTAGTCATTATCTTTTCCTGTCACCTTAGCCAATCTGAGAGGTGTGTAGTGGTACCTCGGAGTTTTCTTAATTTGCATTTCTCTGATCAATAGTGATTTAGAGCATCTTTTCATATGACTAGAAATGGTATCTATTTCCTCATCTGAAAATTTTCTATTCATATCCTTTGACCATTTATCAATTTAAAGGAGTCACAAATCTTATAAATTTCAGTCAATTCTCTGTATATTTTAGAAATGAGGCCTTTATCAGTCCTTGAATGTAAAAATCTTTTCCCAATTTATTGCTTCCCTTTTAATCTTGTCTGTATTAGTTTTGTTTGAAGATTTCATTCTTCTTTGGCCACAAATCCCTTCCTCCTCCACAGATCTGAGAGGTAAACTATCCTTTGTTCTTCTAATTTGCTTAAAATATTACTCTTTAAGTCTAAATCATGAACCCATTTTGACATTATCTTGGTATATGGTATTAGGTGTGGGTCAATGCCTAGTTTCTGTCATATTAGTTTCCAATTTTTCCAGAAGTTTTTGTCAAATAGTGAGTTCTTATCCCAAAAGCCAGAATCTTTTGGGTTGTCAAACACTAGATTGCTACAATCATTGACTATTTTGTACTGTGAATCTAACCTATTTCATTGATCGACTACTGTATTTCTTAGCTAGTATCAAATGGTTTTGATGACCTCTGCTTGATAATATAGTTTTAGGTCTGGGAGAGCTAGGCCACCTTCATTTACATTTACATTTAATTCCCTTGAAATTCTTGACTTTTTTTCTTCCAGATAAACTTTGTTATTATTTTTTTCTAGATCTATAAAGTAATTTCTTGGGAGTTTGATTGGCATGGTACTGAATAAGTGGATTAATTTAGGTAGTATCATTTTTATTATATTTGCTCAGCCTACCTATGAGCACTTGATATTTTTCCAATTGATTAGTTATGACTTTATTTGTGTGGAAAGTGTTTTGTAGTTGAATTCATATAGTTCTTAATTTTGTCTTTGCAGATAGACAACCAAATATTTTATATTATGGGCAGTTATTTTAAATGGAATTTCCCTTTGTATTTCTTACTGTTGGACTTTGTTGGTAATATGTAAAAGTGATGATGATTCAGGTGGGTTTATTTTGTATTCTGTAACATTGCTAAAGTTGTGGATTATTTCTAAGTGTTTTTTAGTTGATTCTCTGAGGTTCCCTAAGTATGCCAGCATATCATCTGCAAGATAATTTGGTTTCTTCATTACCTACTCTAATTCCTTTAATTTCTTTTTCTTCTCTCATTGCCAAAGCTAACATTTCTAATAAAATATTGAATAATAGGCAACCTTGTTTCACCCCTGATCTTATTGGGAAGGGTTCTAGTTTATCTCTGTCTTATATGTTGCTTGCTGGTGGTTTTAAATACATGTTCCTGATCATTTTAAGGAAAACTCCATTTATTCCTATACTCTCTAGTGTTTTTAATAAGAATGGGTGTTGGAGTTTATCAAATGCTTTTTCTGCATCTATTGAGATAATCATTGTTTTTGTTAATTTGCATATTGATATAATCAATTATGCTAATAGTTTTCCTAATATTGAACCAGCCCTGCATTCCTGATATAAATCTTACTTGGTCATGGTGTATTTTCCTGGGGACGACTCTCTGTAATCTCTTTAGTAATATTTTATTTAAGATTTTTGCCTCAATAGTCATTAGGGAAATTGGTCTATTATTTATGTCTATAATATAATTGATTAAACATACTTAGCCTAATATCTAAACATGATATGTTATATTAGATCTTAATTAATATTATGTTTTATCATCATTCATAAAACAACACCATTTGGAATTAAACACCTGTGCTGCAATCATCTTCACTTGATGTCGGGTTGAAATGATATTGGATCTTGTTACGTAAGTCTGCTGTTTTAATGATGTCTCCCAGGCTCCTGCCCTGCTGATAAACCACTCCCAAATAAAAACCTACATTATGCTAAAAATTATAGGTTTTACCCTTCCAGGTTGAGGTATCAGTACCATATTGGTGTCATAAAAAGAATTTGGTGGGAGTCCTTTCCCTATTTTTTCAAATACTTTGCATTGTATTAGAATTAATTGTACTTTAAATGTTTGGTAGAATTCACATGTAAATTCATTTGGCCCTGTAGATTTTTTTATTTTTTTTTTTTTTTAGGAAGTGGATTAATACCTTGTTCCATTTCTTTTTTTTTTTTTTTTGAGTCTATTTAAATAATTCATTTCCTCTTCTGTTAATCTGGGCAATCTATAATTTTGTAAGTATTTCTCCATTTCACTTAGATTATCACATTTATTGACATATAGTTGGACAAAATAATTCCTAATTATTGTTTTGATTTCCTCTTCATTGATAGAAAGTTCTCCCTTCCCGTTTTTGAAACTAACAATTTGATTTTTTTCTTTCCTTTTTGTCATCAAATTAACTGTTTATTTATTTTATTTTATTCATAAAACAACTCAGTTTTATTTATTAATTCAAGAGTTTTCTTACTTGAAATTTTACTAATCTTCCCTTTTATTTTCAGAATTTCAAATTTTATATTTAATTGGAAGTTTTTAATTTGTTCCTTTTCTACCTTTTTAAGTCGTAATCCCAGTTCTTTCATCTTCTCTTTCTCTATTTTATGCAAGTAAGCATCTAGAGATGTAAAATTTCCTCCTAATAACCACTTTGGTTGCATTCCAGAAATTTTTGTATGTTGTCTCATTATTGTTATTCTCTTGGATAAAATTATTCATTGTGTCCATGATTTGTTGTTTCCATGATGTAGTTTCCAATTAATTTTTGATCTAAAAATTGCATGTAATTTTTATTGCAACATGATCTGAAAAAATGCATTTACTATTTTTGCCTTTCTGCTTTTGATTTTGAAGTTTTTGTACCCTAATACATTATCAATTATTGCATGGGTTCCATGTGCTGCCAAGAAAAGGATATATTCCTTTTTTGTCTCCCATTCAATTTTCTTCAAAGATCTACAATACCTAACTTTTCTAACATTTTGTTTGCCTCCTTAACTTCTTTCTTATTTATTTTGTGGTTGATTTATCTAATTCTGAGAGAGCAAGGTTGAGATCCCCAACTAGTATAGTTTTGTTGTCTATTGCTTCTTGCAGCTCTCTTAACTTCTCCTTTAGGAATTTGGATGCTATACCACTTGGTGCATATATGTTTAGTATTGATATCACTTCATTATCTAAGGTGCCTTTAAGTAAGATGTAGTTTCCTTCCTTATCTCTTAATTAGACATCTTTTTGCTTTGCTTGATCTGAGATCAGGATTGCTCCCCTGCTTTTTTTTTTTAACCTCACTGAAGCATAATAGATTCTGCTCCAGCCTTTCACTTTTGCTCTAAATGTATCATTCTATTTAAAATGAGTTTCTTGTAAAGAACAAATTGTAGGATTCTGGCTTTTATTCCAATCTTCTATACACTTCCATTTTATAGGAGAGTTCATTCCATCTATATTCACAGATAAAATTACTAACTCTATATTTCATGCCATCTTGTTTACCCCACTTATATTTTCTCTTCCATTTACCTCTTTTCCTCTTCACCAGTATTTTGTTACTGACCACCTTCTCTTTTAAACAGCCCTCCCCTTTTGAAGTGTCTCTCCCTTTCTTATCCCATTTCCCTTCTACTACTGTTCCCTTCTATTAGCCTTCCCCCTTCCTTCCACTTCCTATTCTAATTTCCTGTAGGCTGAGACAAGCTTCTCTGTGAAGCTAAATGCGTGTGATATTCTCTCTTTGATCCAAATCTGATGAGCGTAAGATTCACACAATGTTCATATCCCTCCCCTCTTTCCCTCAATTGCAATAGGTCATTTTTGCCTCTTCATGAGGTATAATTTATCTTATTTTAACTACATTTTCTTCTTCCAGTAGTTTTCCTCCTCTTTCCTCCTCTAGTTTCTTTTTTATATCATCACAATAAAATGCACCCTCTATGTATACCCATAACAGAGATATGTAACAAGAGTTAAACATATCATCTTCCCATATATGGATATAAACATTTTAATTTTTAAAAGAAAGTTATTTTTTCTTTCTTTTTTATATTTCATACTTGTCTTGAGTTCTGTATTTGAAGATAAAATTTTCTATTCAGCTCTGATATTTTCATCAGAAATATGTGAAATTGTCCTGTTTCATTGAAAATTCATCTTTCCCCCAGAAAGATGATGCTCAGTTTTGCTGAATAATTGATTCTTGACTGCAATCTAAGTTCCCTTGCTTACTGGAATATCAGATTCCATGCACTTTGATCTTTTAAAGTAGAAGCTTCTAGGTCCTGGGTCATCCTGTTTGTAGTTCTTTGATATCTGAATTGTTTCTTTCTGGTAGCTTGCAATATTTTCTCCTTGATTTGATAATTCTGAAATTTAGTTACAATGTTCTTTGACATTTTCATTTTGGGGTCTCTTTCAGGCAGTGATAGGTGAATTCTTTCAATGACTATTTTACTCTCAAATTCTAGGACATTATGGCAGTTTTCCTTGATGATTTCCTGAAAGATGATGTCTAGGTTCTTTTTTTTTTAATCATGGTTTTCAGAAAGTCCAATAATTCTTAGATTGTCTGTCCTAGAGATATTTTCTAAATCAATTGTTTTTCCAATAAGGTATTTTACATTTTCTTCTGTTTTTTTTTCTTTCTTTCTTTCTTCCTTTTCTTTCTTTCTTTATTTCTTTCTTTCTTTCTTTTTCTGACTCATTCTTGAAGTCTCACTTCTAGTTGTTTGGTTCTAATTTTTAGTGAATTATTTTCTTCAGTTAGCTTCTTTATCTGCTTTTGCATTTGGTCAGTTGAACTTTTATATTAAGTGTTTTGTTCATTGCATTTTTTTTTCAATTTCAAAGATTTTGTTTTTCAATTAATTGGTTTCTTTTATCATATCTATTTTGTAAGTAGTTATATGCTTTTTCCATTTCATTAAGTCTATTTTTAAGGAGTTTCTTTTTCTATACCTTCTTGTAAAGATCACATTTCCTTTCCCATTTTTCTTCTAACTTGTAGCAGGCCAGAACTCTGAAAAGGTATACTTAAATCATAGCATGGTGCTTATGTCTGTGCATGCTTAATGTGATGTAGTGAAGTAATTGTACTGAAGGATTTAAGGGCTGGGGGTGGGACAGAGAGCTCTCTTGGCCACAGTGCTCTCAGACAGAGAAGACTTAAGGCTTCAGATTCCAGCATCCAAACTCCATTTTTGACCAACCATGTGGTAGCTCTCCTGTCTCCTTCACTTCTCCACCTAAAAACCAAGGATTCTGACTGATCTTGAGATCTTCCAGAGAGCTATCCCAGACATTATACTAATCCTCTTTTAAGATCCTTTTTGAATTCTCCCAAAAGAGCCTTATGAAATGGGGACCAACTTATACCACCCTTTGAGGCTTCTTCTGAAAGTGATTTACCATTAGAATCCTCAGGATTTGACCTCTGTTCTTCTCTTTCTCTATAAAAGCTGCCTATGGTCAGAGTTCTTTTTGCTTTTTTGCTCAATTTTTAAAGATTGTTGTCTGCTCTTAAGGCAAAAGAGCAACATTTACTTCAGTTTGTTTTGAGGGCAATGCTGCTGACTAACTTCCAATGCTGGGTAGGCATAGCCAGTTCCTGCATTCTTCCGGAGCTCAATGTCACAATTTATCTTTTATATTTGTTGTTGGGTGTCTTGCAGTAAATCTGCTGAACTTCTGACTTGCAACCAGTACAGAGTAGCCTAAGAACCTCCTGGTAACTTCCCCAATAAACAAAGGTGGCAACACTCTGGTTCCCTGATGTTGCCTTCTTGGGCTGCAGTCTAGGCTTGGCAGCCTTTTACCCTGCCTGATTAAAAGAGTTTTTCTGAAGTTCTTTCATAGTATCTTCTTCTAGAAATTTGGGAGTGCAGAAAGAGAGAACAGATTAACAGATTTGATATAGTTGAACTTTTCAACCAAGCAATCTGAGACATGGACATATCTCAAATCACAATAGTGGCATTCCTTCTTGATTAACACTGGAAACTACCACTGAGCAGTCAAGAAGCTTTGATTAAGTGACTACAAGTATTCCAATTGCTGAAAATACAAATACAAAGAAGTTATAGTGCTTGCCTCAAAGAGTATACATTGTAATAGAAGAATGCAATATGTTCAAAAATAAGTAATGCCAAAACAATTCAAAAATAAACACTGGCATTGGAGAAAGTTATAACACTGAAGTAGTTAGGAAAATGTCTTATAAGGAGGTGGTATGTGATCTGAACTTTGACAGGCGTTCTGGATCTAAGAAGCAATTCTATCAGTTCACTATCATGCTCTTGTTCTAGTATGACCCAGATAATGAGCTGGCCCAGACTTAAAGCTATGAAGAAAGATTCAAAGGATTTCAGGTTTAGCCTTACTTGTCTAGGCTAGCTCTAGTAAGCCACTTGTAATTTGGCTAAAATAGCCATCATTTTTCTTCCAGGGCTTTTATAATATCATTTAAAAATAATTTGTGAGATTGTAGTGAAGTCACTTCTTGTGAAAGATATAATGCAAAGTACTTTTCAATGTCCAAGGATAGAAGGAGGCTCCTATATTAATAAAAAAAAATGGATTATAGTAGACTTAAAATCAGTCTCATAAATATTTAATGTAAATAATCATGATGACATGATTAGCATTTTGATTTCATTGTTGGTGTGATCAAACAGTAATCCATAAGATTGAGGAGCAAAGGGTTATATAAAATAATGACCAGATAAAGTCACTTACTTTCCTCTTCCACCAACTCCAATATACATTATTTTAACTTATCCAATCACCCTTTGTTCATCTCATTCCTTTATAATATCAAAAATATGACTTGAAACATAGAAGCAGTGATAACTATAGTTACTACTTCATTTTGTTTTACTGAGTCAACTAGGAAGTGTTAATCAATATATGACAAAAGAAATGGTCATTCCCTTAGTGTCTGATTGATATATTGCACCAAGTTGGCTTTCTGGTTCAAATACCTGCTCCAACATTTATGAGCATTTTAACCCTAGGCAAGATTCTTCAATTCCCAAATTCATTTTTTTTTTTTTACCTATAAAAGGAGGAAGTTGGATTGAATAACCTTCAAATATCCTCTAGTTCTATATCCATGTCCATATGACTAGAATAAGTGCTATAAAACAAACATTTTTAAGGACAGGATACATGACAAGAAATGTACAATTGACAATGGATATGTAAACACAAAAATAAGTGTCTCTTCCCTCAAAAAAATTTACATTGGATGGGAGAGAGAGAATGGGCAACATGCATATCTATCCCTTTCATATCATGACTTTCCTTATCATGATTTTGATATTTTTGGGGTTGGCATAAGAAATTAAATGGAAATTTGGAGGGGGAGAATTGTGGAAACTTCAGAAAACATGTAAAGGTCAGTAAAAAAAAATACAGAAAATATTTAGAAACACAGAAATGCATAAAATATATGAATAGTATTGCATATTGTTATATTTTATCTTTTAATACCACAATAATTTAGACTTCTTCTTTTGTGTGATGGGAGGTCCAAAAAATTTTAAAAGGATTTTCTATATCAGATAGATGCCCTGCCATGTAAAAGGTATAACTGTACATGTAAGGAAATGCAAAATATGCACAAGGTGATTTCTAATAGATAGTCCCAGATCTTGTGTGGAGAGAAATTTGTTAATAGTAGGATTCCAGAAAGCATATTTTATGAATAGGCAAGAATAGGAAAAGGTAAAGGTCATGGAAGTATGGAGTTGACATGGTTAGGTATGACTGAGAAAGAATTGTTGGTAATTGAAAGGAGCACATTTCTAGGTGATCAAAGCTTAGAAGCAGAGATACTAAATAGATCCATAGGACTAGAGAAATGTTCTTCACAGTAGCAAAGGTAATGTTCATTTACATATAAATTACTGAGAAAGAAGTATAGTGGGAATGTAGTGGAGTATGCTAAAAATTTGGGACCAAATGGAAGTCTTTCCCTTAGTTTTGCCTTGTGGGTACAGCAGAGGTAAGGAAAATTTGGGGGTTAGACTGAATAGAGAAGAGTATGATATGATTACAGCACTCACTTTTTTTCTCCCCTGAGGCAATTAAGGTTAAGTGACTTGCCCAGGGTCACACAGCTAGGAAGTAGTTAAGTGTCTGAGGACAGATTTGAACTCAGGTTTTTCTGACTTCAGGGCTAGTACATCTTCTGTGCCACTTAACTATTCCTTACAGCACTCACTCTTAAGTAGAACTTACTTCAAAGTGAGTAGATTATCTCCCTAAACGGGAGTGCATTATATATCTCATAGTAGAATGTGTGTATGTGTATGTGTGTGTTGGGAGGGAAAAGTTAAATCTGAAAATCTGAAAAAAGTTCCTAAATCTGAAAAGTATATTATGAATGCAAACTAGTTTTTTTTCTTTTACTTTTTTTTAAATGTGACTCTCAAGACAACTGTATTAGAGTATTTACAACTATAGAAAACATTAAATATAATGCCCTGGGTAGCTTTCTGGAGGATCTTGGGACCAGCCTGAGTCCTTAGTTTTAGTGGAAGAGGCAGGAGAGCCACCAGGTTGGTCAAAGATAGAATGCCTTATTTCCAGTCCTTCTTAGCCCTTATATACCTTAGTACAATTACATCATTACAGATATGAATATGTGTGAACTATAGAACCATTATGTCAATTCTACTGAGTTAACACCTTGTTTCAAGTATATTCCTCCAGAGTTCCAGCCCTCTACAATTAAATGTTATATTATGATAAGTAATTTAACTTGCTCTGATTACCTAAATTTTCTTTAAGTTCATAGAAATCTGGCAGCATTTCATGAAAAAACAGATTAAAGGTGATGAAAGGAAGAATAGTAATTAGAGCTGTATTTCCTAAAGAATAGCAGCATTTTTGACCAGGGTGAACAAGATTCATGAATTATTATTCATTCTGTGGGAAAGCAAAAGAGAAACTTTAAAAAATAACTACATCTATACTTATTAAGTTCAGTTGGCAACATTGATCATGAAGCTCAAAAGATACTATTACCAAAGAAAAATGAAATAGGCAAATTCATCCAAGTGAGTGTACTCCTTATTTTTGTTATGTCTACAAGGTGACAATCCCACCTAATATTTCAAATTTGACTGTAACCTTAAGAGACAGGAGGACTTTTCAATCCAATCCTCTTTTTTCACTTTATTAATTTTAAATTAATAAAAAATATCAATTAATATTATTTTTTAAATTAATAAAATTATTTTTCATTTTAGAGACAGTCCTTATTATTCAAAATTAATTGGATTTCTCCTGTTAATCCATTCTTCTCCTGTCTTTCCAGTTTTTCTGATGGCTTCTTAAAATATTAATCTTCCTCTAAAAGTTTACCCCCTTAACATCTCCAAAATGGAATTGTTTTATTCTTTATAAGCTGGAAAATTGTGAAATAAGGAAAGTTGCACATATTTTCATATGTATAAATACATAAAGAATTGAAGAACTGAAAAAGTGTACATTGAGCACGAGCTACGTTGTAATTATAAGGTTGAGAAACAACTGAGCCAGTCACACAATTATTCCACCCCATTTAAAATATATAACAAGCTGCTATAGCCTGATACTTTAATCAGGTGAGAATACCTCTATTGAATCAATTAGCTAAAGGATTTAGATAAGAAGTTAAAATTCCTCAATCAATTGGGCTTATATAAAAATCATTGGATGAAACAAAGCAATATGGCACAGAAAATATGTTCAGATTGTTTTTTGATTGGTTTTGTTTGGGTTGGTATTTGTTTTTTTTGAAATTTGGCCAAAATCTATGGGACTGGTATAAAATTATAAAGCTAATTTGAAGTTAGGCATTGAAGGAGGAATAGGAACAAATTTATTAAGCACTTGCTACTACCCAACACTGTGTCATCTCCCTTCCAACTTTTTGAATGTCTAATGGAGCAGAAAAATAAGTGCTTTGAGAGAAGTAATAAAAGCATTAGCCCTGGCCTCTTCTCTACTTGCTTCTCTCAAGAAGCCCTTATTAACCTCAGTGGTTCAAAGAATTTACATTTCTCATCAGCATCATAGCAGCAGTATCAAGGCAGCAATGGGTTAGTGATTATGTCACCATGAGGAGATGCATGAAGGAAAGGGGTCTTCAATATAATACAAGAAGCGTAACAGCTAGTTATAACATACTGATTGAGAACTTCATGGAGCTATAGGGTCTTCAAATGATCAGGAATAATTTCCTCTTTGCCACACTTATTTTTAAAGTTTGAAATGACTTTTCTCTGGACTTTAAATGTACCGATGGGACTTTGGAGAGGAAATTTGTGCCAGATGTTCTTATTAAATAGGCCATAAATTCTACTTTCTATAAGTTTGGCTAATTGAAGTCAAATAATGCTCTGTGGTGAATAAAACCTCTGGTGGTAGATCACAGACATAGCATTATAAAAAACAAGACCTTACTCTTTGTGCCCATCAGTTTGAGAATGACTGAACAAATTACAATACACAAATGTGATAAAATAAAACATACTTTCCACCTGCTAATAGAGTAATGATGGATTCAGGAGGTAGACTGCAAGATAGATAGGTAGATAGATATAGATAGATAGATAGATAGATAGATAGATAATTAGACATATTCACACAAATATGTTATAAATATAACAATTGACATTTGATTTGTATGGCCATTTATATTACAAAAGCTTTGTTTTTATTTTTTTTTTCTTTCCCAGAGGGGAAGAGGAAGTAGAAGGAGGAAGAAATTTACTTTTTTTTAATTTAAAAACATCAGTTTAAAAGAGCCCTTCTACTTCACCCCAACTCCACAGGTTTGCCCCAGAGCTCCAAGATGAGAAAATAAGATTTAACTTCTCATTTCCTAGCGTTCCAAAGCTAGTGAGAGTTGGCAAAGTAACTCTTCAGCTTCTGCTACATAAGTATTAGTTAAAAGACAGAGTTGATTCAAGAAATTGGAATTTTTACCTTAGGGAAGAGAAGATTTGAAGGTAGATATTTTTCAATATTGATAGATGTAATGTGGAGGAAAAAACAAACAGAACACCTTAGATTTGTTATGCTGTACCCCTTAAAACATACAATGGATGAATAAATCAAATTGTAGGAAGAGATTTATAGATTCAATGTGGGGAATAAAAGTTGTGTGTGTGTGTGTGTGTGTGTGTGTGTGTGTGTGTGTGTAAGAATAAGACATTTATACAGAATTTTATGTTTTATGAAATGCTTTTCTCCCATTATGAAACAGAATGAATATTAATTTTCTATAAGATTATGTCACGTTTTTTGTCTATATTGTGGAAACTGCTCTTTAGGAAAATAAACACCCTTTCGAGAGATTAAGTTCTATAGACAAACAGTGGGTCCCTCTCACTAGAGTTCACCCAGAAAATATTACATAATAATGATTTGTTGGGGGCATTGTAGATGGAATTTGGCTTAGCTGTAGATTTAATTAGTGGAATTCTAACTTCAGAATCTGAGATTCTGTAATTTAGGTTCTAAAGAGTTGGATCTTTGGTGCAAATAAAATAAAGTTGGAGTAATATTTCTTTTTAGATTCCTTTTTGTTATTTTCTTCAACAGAGAGCCATTGAATTAAAGCTGAATTAAACTAAAAATGAAATTGAGAATAGAACATTTAGTTTCTTTGATAATTATTTAAACACACACATTTTTAATTTATATTGCTCTGTTAGGCATGAGTGGATTCATAGTCAATGGAAAAGGCTCTGGATTTCTCTGAAAACGTGAATTAGAAACTTGGATCAGCTCCTTATCCAACTATGAGACCCTCCACATACCATTTGATCTCTCTGATCCCCAGTTTCCTCACTTGCATAAAAAATAATACTTGCTCTATTTACATCACAAATTTGTAGCGAAATATTTTTAAAACTTTTAGTAATTAGTATATGTCAAGTCATAGGGTGAACTGATATATTTCTTTGAATTTCAATGAATATAACGTACTGATAGAAATCTATGTTCAGTATTGAATAAAGATTGTCTTATCACAGAGAAATGATATAAGAAGAAAATATAATTTTCTTTCACTATAAATAAGTATATTCCTGTAGAAAGGTTTTTTTTTTTTTAAAATGAACTTCCTATGAATTGACATTTGATTTATAAAAAATAGTTGCTTTTTAAAAAATTGTTCCAAGAGATATGATATTGAATTCTAGGAAAAATTAGAGTGATCTCAATTGTTCTCTCAGTAGCTTAATAAAATAAAATAAAATTATAATTTGGGATGAATTGAAAGTTAACCAAGAATTTTTGAGTTAAAATGCAATTAACTTATACAAAGTAAAACAGAGAAAAGAAAGAAATTAATTAATTAAAAGTATTGCTATGAATCACATCATCTGAGTTGAAAAGGATTTACCTCTTAAGTCATTTATTTCAGTTTTATCTCAAAACACCATCTATAGTTCTCTTTGAGCCAAAATTAATGAGATTAAGCTTCAGACTTAAGCTCATCCCCTTATTTTTCCCCTTCTATTTTATTAGGCTTTTTGGTCCTTTTTATTTGATCTAATTTATACCATTGTACTTCCCCTTCTCTTTTCTCTCAGTACAATCATTTTTCTACACCCTCAATGTCTTTTTTTTTTATATCATCACATCATAATCCATTCATAACCATAGCCTCCAACCATGTATATTCCCTCTAACTGCTCCAATAACAGATACAGTTCTGAAAAGTTAGATATCATTTTTCCATTTGAGATGTAAATATTTCAATCTTTGAATAACATTTTTTTCCTGTTTACCTTTTGGTGTTTCTTTTAAATTCTGTGTTTAAAGATCAATTTTTCTATTTAGTTCTTTTTTTTTTTCAATAGAAATGATCGAAAGTCTCTTACTTCATGGAAGATCCATCTCCTCCCCTGAAAGATGATGCTCAGCCTCACTGGGTAGTTAATTCTTGGTTATAAACCCATTCCCTTTGCCTTCTGGAATATGGCATTCCAGGATCTCCAGTCATTTATTTTATTACTGTCAGACCTTGTGTAATCCTTGACTATTAATCCTTGGTGCTTGAATTGTTCTTGTCTGGCAGCTTGTAGTATTCTTTCCTTGAGATTGTATTCTAGAGTTTTCCAACAGTGTTCTTTGGGGTTTTCCTTGTGAGATCTCTTTCCAAAGGTGATTGGTTGATTCTTTCAGTGATTATTTCCCCCTTTTTCTATCATATCAGGGCAGTTTTCTTCAGTGATCTCTTGAAGCATATTATTCAAGCTCTTTTTTTGTTCATGGCCTTTAGGTAGACTAATAATTTTTAAATTGTCTCTCCTGGATCTATTTTCCAGGTTGGCTATTTTTCCAATCAGGTATTTTACATTTTCTTTCATTTTTTCATTCGTTTTAGTTAGTTTGATTCATTGTTGATGGCTTGTAGAGTCATTAGGCTCTATTTGCCTAGTTCTAGTTTTTAATGTGTGATTTTCTTCAGTTAGCATTTGTATCTCTTTTTCATTTGATTAATTTTATTTTTCAAGGTGTTATTTTCTTCAGTGGATTTTTTATTTTGCATTTGGAGTTTTGTACTTTTTTAAGGAATTGATTTCTTCAGTGGCTTTTGTTTGCATCTGGTTAATTGCATTTTTAAGGAATTGTTTTCTTCAGTCAATTTTTGTTTTTCCTTTTCCAAGCTGTTGACTCTCTCTTGCATACCTCTCTTTTCTTTTCTCATTTGTTTTTTTTTTTTTTATCTCTTTTATTTGCCTTTAAAAATCTTTGGGTTAGAAACCTAGTCTTTATTAGTCTTTGAGATTTCCTCTGTGACATTTTGTTCTTGTCTTATTTGGTGTTTTGGTCTTCTCTATCACCATATGGTTAGGTTTCTTTTCTGTTTTTTGCTCATTTTCTTTCCTTCTCTTTTTGTATTTCATTTTTTGTGACTTTAATGATCAAGTTCTGCTCCTGGGACAAAAGGGGCTATGTTCCAAGCTTCCCATGCAGTTCTGAGGCTTGGCTTTGAGCATAGGGGCCTCTTGTGTTTGGTATCTTGCTCACAGAAGAGGGAAGCCTTCCTCCTCTTTCCAGAAAATAGCCTAGTTTCCCAGGATTTGCCTTCTGAGCTGGGACTGAAAGTTGCCCCACTGGTCTGCTCTACTACTGAGCCAGGACCAAGGATCTCAATTTCTCATATACTGTGGTTAAGTCCCTCTCACTGGCATTCCCAGACATCATCTGAGCTCAGCAGAAACTCCTTTCAACCCAGTGAGACTGAGCTTTATTGAATTCTTCCAATCTGTCTTGAAATAGAGTGATTTCATTCCATCATACTCTGGTCAGAAACTTGGTTTCATGTGTTTTTTGAGGGAAACTGGGAGACCTTCAACAGCTTCTTGGCTTTATGCCACCATTTTGGCTTTAGCCCCGCACCTCCCAATCTATAATTCTCCACTTGATAAGTTAGTTACGTTCATCATTTTATAGATAGTATCAGAGTCTGCAATTTGATTTTGGAAGCATTTTTTCCTTTAATTTAATCAGAATATGAGAATGAGAAATGCCATATAAGGATTGATTGAAGGGAATGGAAATGTTTAATGTGGAAAAGATAAGACATGATAGCAGTCTGCAAATATTTGAAGAATGCTTTTCTGGAAGAAGATTAGAATTATTCTCATCAACACTAGAAAACATAAAAATATAGTAGACTGCATTATTCTCAATAGCCTTTAATAAACATTGAAAAAAATAATAGACTGAAATTGTATAGAGATTTCAGTCTTTCTAACAGAATTATAAACATTTAGATTGAAATGTGTTAGTATGTAGTTATTCATATCTCTCAGTGGAGATCTTCAAAGATTGGGAAAGGTTTAGGTTGGGCTAGATAATCTCTGGCGTTTCCTCCTCACTCTGAGAGTCTGTAGTTATGAGAATGCATTGATTTAAAAAAAAAATCTGTAATTCAGACTTTTCATTAATTTATTTGGACCCTTACCCTAATTTGCATGAATTACTGATATTTTGCAAAATGGATGACTGCAGAACTATTTACAACTTCCATAACAGCTGTATTGGAATTCTAATACACTCTTAAATCATGTAGCAATTAACTTTTTCCTATGCTAAATGCCCCAGCCCATCATGCAATATTAAGAGTAAGGCATAGTACACATACAACATCCTAATGTGGTAATTTGATCTCTGTTAAATTATTTATAGCCCATTCCCTTCAAAACAGGAGCTAATGATAAGCAAGGCTCCCTCTGTTTGATTTATTGTTTTGTATTAATGAATTCATACACTTGCTTACTGTTCTGCATGCTTAAGAGCTTGTGACGATTTATAGAAGACTTCACTCCTATATTTGGTATGACAAAATTAGAAATAATAGGGATTTCTCAAAAAAGTTAATGTGATAGCATTACAAATAGATTGACAAGGAAGATGTTGAAATAATGGATTTTGTATGTGTATTTTCCTTAATATTCAGCTTAATCTTGATATTTCAAAAGTTAAGCCATTCAACACATCAAAACATTTAATTTCTGAAGAGGACTGAATGAACATTTTGAAATAAAGTCAAAAATTGCTATCATTACCAACTGCCATACTTGGGGGTTTATGCTGTATCTATGTAAGATAAACACACACACACTATACATATTTGGATATGTAGTATATACACATGTATGTGTCTATACACATACGCAAAAATACATAATTCTAGAGATATATTAAATATATATACATACACATACATATATATGTGTGTGTGTGTATGTGAGATATAGAGACAGAGACAAAGACAGAGTTTATAAATTGGAGAGAGATAGACATACTGGCAAGCTAAGAAGACAGGATAACTCTTTCTGAGTTAAATCTGATTTCATACATTTACTAGGTATGAGACCCTGATCAAGTCACTTAACCCTATTTGCTCCAGTTTCTTTATCTGTAAAACAAGCAGGAAAAAATAGCAAACAAATCCTTTATCTTTGCCAAGCAAAACCCAAAATGGGGTCATTCAGCAACAACAAATATATACATAATACATATTTTCTTCTTATTTCTGCCTTAGGATTTTTATCTTTGAGATTAAATATGGAGGCTAGTCTCTTATGAGAAACCTCTTACTTCTAGTTCATGCTTTTACCCACTTCAGTTTTCCTTATATTCTATATTTGTGTTCATGCTCTATTAGTTTGTACCTATCTCTGTTATACTCTCACTACTACTATAACAATGCAGGCGTCCTGAAGACAAGAATTGTCTCATTTTTCTTTGTCTTTGTAAGGCATTGGTTCTTGGATATGACCATTCATTATTTAATTTATATGAATTTTAATTGAATTCATCTGAGAAATTGCTATTGAAATTAATTAAAGCAATTAGTGCATCAAGTTTATGAAAGGACATAATTTGGCCATAGCTTTATCTTGCCTTTGGGGGACAGGATATCATATGTATTGCTACAACCTGCAAGGTTATGCATACTTGCTTTATGGGCAAGTTACTTCTAGTGCACATACATTAAAAGTAGAAACCAAAATGGTTTGGGGCTGATTTTGGCTCATGTGCCATAGTTTTCCAGCTTCTTCTAACTGGGAAACTTCAGAGTATTAGTTACAGAGAAAGTGCAAAAATACTGGTAGAGGGTTACTTTACCCAGGAGTTCCTCATACTAGTGCCATCACAGGTCTGGTCCCTATTCCTATCCATTATCATTTAAAATATTGCTGAACATGATTTGCTTCTGGTAAATAGAGAATAATTTAAAAACCTAGATCAATTATGTGACTTGTTTATTCTAGGAGGAAAAATCCATTTGACTTTTATAAAAGCACCTGACTGAGGTTTTTCAATTTGGCTATATTCCAGAAAAATTATGGTATGTTAACATTAGGTAGTCTTACTATCTATACAGGAAATCAAGGAGAAAACAAGTATTTGTTGCCATTTAAATATAAGGCTTTGTGGTAAGTACTTCATAAATATTGTCTCATTTAATCCCGACAACATCCCCAGGAGGTAAATTGTATTATAATCTCTGTTTTTAATTGAGGAAAATGAGACAGACAAAGGTTAAATAACTTGTCCAGGATCACACAGCTAGTGAGTTTTTGAGGCCAGATTTGGACTCAGTTTTTCCTAATTCTCAACCTGATATACACTATATACTGCTCTACTTACCTGTCAAAGAAAAAAAAATCCAAATGCAAATACTTAAATGCTTTAAACTTTTCCATGACCATTACATATATGTTTATATAAACTGACCCTGATTTTGAGGTTAAATGATACATTATCTCTTCATCATGAAAACTAAAATGAAACAGTTGTAGAATGGTGTTTTATTGGCCTTCAAAATATATGACTGCATAATAGTATTGCTGGTTTATCTTATTTGTTGGACTAACAAAGGTTTTCTAATTAGTTGTTATTACTTAAAGAATAAATAGTAAATGCTGATGTTAAGAATTTTGATTGTTTCTATGGCATTGGCAATGATTAACATTTATTATTCTTGGCTTTGGCACACTCATCCTTGCTTCTGTCTAACCACCTCCTTCTCATCATAGCCTTAGCCAAAATGTCCTGAAAAATTATACAATTTCTCAGCCACATGTTACCTGCTCAAGTGGAAAATTCCTCTTTTTCAAGCTCTTAAAATATAAGATTGATATATCTAATTTAAACCCATGTTCAGGCATATCTGGAGTCAGTGCACTAACAGAAGTTTTGTGATTATGATTTTTAAAAATCATCTAGTAATGTAATGTTCTAATAAATAATAATATTACCTACTCTATTAAAAATGAAAATTTCTACACATTAGTGATGAGTGAACTAGTTTGGAAATTAGAGGACATGAGTTAAAATGTTTCTCTGTCATTTCCTGTTGGATCATATGCCAGCCTTTGGAGGCCTCAGTTTATGGCTTCATTTCAACAGATGGACTCTAAGTTTCTTTCTAACTTTAAGTCTCTTAACCTGTTATGAGATCATTTTAAAAGTCATAAAATGCTACCTGATGAGTATCAAGGGCTTGATGTGTCATGAATTTTGAAATGTGTGCCCTATTTTTGCTGGATTTGGTATTATTAATTAATTTGATAATATTAATTAATTTCTACCCATGTCAGGAGATATTTTCCAGTCCTATATCTTGTGATCATTACCCTACTTAACCTCGCTCCTACCTAAGATACCAATTTATTCATCATCTGTTATGGGCCAGACACTGCACTAAGTATTTTTAAAGTGTTATGTCATTTTATCCTGACAGAAAACCTGAAAGTGCCTTAGTATTTTTACATTTACAGAAAAAAAAAATTGAGACAAACTGAAGTTAAGTGACTTGTCCAGAGTCACATAATAGTGTGACTATATTTATTATTGAAAACTTCTAACAGCAATTTGCTTTCTTTTTGGTCTCCAATATTATTATTTTCCCAGTTACATGTGAAACAACTTTTTATATTTGTTTTAATTTTTTTTTAAATTTATTTTAAAAATTTTAATATTCTCTCCCTTCTTCCCCAATCCCTACCCTCATTAAGAAGGCACATGTGAAATAATGACAATTTTCTTACTAGATCAAGACTTCTAGAATATCAATTTTCATACCAATATTTAATAAAACTTTTCATTACTGATATTCAATTAAAAATAACATCATCATCAATAACAAAAGAAAAATTTTCCCCACCTAGAGTACCTTAATTCTAAGTAGCTTTAAATTTAAGTGATAATAATATCAATATTTTATATAGGTTTTAAGTTCTACAAAATATTTTATAATTCTCATTATTATTGAACCTCTTAATAAGCCTATGGAGTATATCAGTGGTCCTCAAAGTGCAGTCCAAAGAATTGTTGGGGTCTCTGATACCCTTTAAGAGGCTCTACAAATTCAATTTTTTTTATTTCTAATATAGTAAATAGCTATAAATATAACCCATGTGAACAAAAACCCTTTGAACAGATCCTCGATCATTTTTTAACAACATGAAGATACTGAGAAAAAAGGTTTAAGAACCACTGGAATATGTAATAGTATCTCTTTTTTACAAATAGGAAATATGAATCTCATTGAACATGACTTTCTTAAGCCTAAATAGGGTCAAAGGCAGGATTTGAGTCTATTTTTTACCTGATTTTAAATCCATTTCTATGGAAAATATGTGTATATATGCAAGTCTATGTGTGTGCATATTTATATAGAGAAATTAATTTTAATGTATCAATATCTATTTATCAGTATACCTTGTTTCTCATAGTTCATGTGACATTATGAAATTTCTAGTAATTTTATCAAGTTCAGCTCATATTTGGCCTGTGGAGCTCACAGATCTATATTCCTTGTCACTTTTGGATAAGTTAGTGGTAACATGCAAAAGCCATTATATGTTTTACTATCAGAATACTTTTAATTTAGCCTTTTGGGATTACAATATGTGGTTGAAATGAGAAATAATGACCTAGAAATATAAACAAAGAAGAATTCAGATTTTCTATCCCCCATGAGAATGCAAATGTTTAATATTATTTTATAAAAAGCTTTAATGTATTATGATATAATCAGCTTAATATAACAAAATATTTGACCTTTTTAAAAAATGTATTAAAAAGTATAGTATATCTTTTACCTAAAATTACCTTATATGAGTAAAAAGCCTTTTGATATCATATAAAATTTAGGTCCCACCAAGAGAAATATTTCTCTCATTATTTTAATTAAGTTAAAACTTGCTGTGCATAAAAGAAGTTCAATGGTATGCAAACAAATCAATTTATGCTCATGTTAGATACTAAAGTGGCAAGACAAAATGAAAAGAAAGTTGTTGTTGTTATTGTTGTTTTTTAAGAAAAGAAAATAGAAACAATTAGGATTGAATTAATGAGTTTTAATAGGTGTGATGTAGCAGCATTGCTGTCCTGAAACAAGTTGAAAATATGAAAAGATTCAAATTTGTCAATATTATTCTTTCAAATCTTTCATGCTATATCATCATAATTATTGAAATTCTAAAACAAAAATGATCTTTTTTTTTAAACAATCTTTAATGATGTAAATAAATTCATTGTGGATATCCCATATATATTGTTTTTCTTGTCAAATACTCCCCAGTTTTAAATAGGTCACTGGTCCCAGATTTCACTGCTTGAAATGGAATCCTTAACACTGGGAACCTGACCTTTATAGAAAGAAATATACTCAAGCAACTCTAAAACTCTTCTGGGCTGGCAAAACTATGAATGGGAGAGAAAAATATGATAAAAGTCACATGACAAAAAAAGTAGAGCAAAAAATAGAAAAACTAAGAAGCAAGGATGAAAGGTTGCCATAGGAAACTTAGAAGTTAGGAGATGGGAAGGTGCTCACTTTGGTAATAGAGAACTTGCAAAACTTCGTGCATCATTGAAATGTGCCTCAAAACATTTTGCTTCAAAATGACTAGCCAAGGCTAATGACATTATTATAAGTAGAAATGTGCTAGGCAAAAACACTTTTTAAAATTGAATATAACTCTCCGGTTAAGATGGCGGAGAGGAGGCTCACAGTTGCATAAGCTCCGCGCTTTCTCTCACTATCCACTTCATTACAAGCCTCTGAATCAATGCTTGACTGAAAAAAACCCACAAATAGTTACCAAGAGAAGCCATCCTTGAGATCCGCCAAGAAAGGTCTGTCTTTACTGGAGGGCTGGGGCGGTTTTAGATCGGGCGCAGGCTGAGGGCAGCGGCAGTGAGAGCACGGGAGCAGACTGGAGAGGGGGTGGAGAGTGATCGTAGCCGTCTCTGCGGGGAGAGCTTCGCTACAGGTTTGGAACCTGCAGCAAATCAGCAGCCCAGCAGAGAAGCTAAAAACACCGGGGCTGAAGAACACAATCGCAAACAGCTGGAGTCTCCCGGGACCTGGCCGCCCCCCCCTTCCCCCCCCTCAGTGACTCAGCACGCTTTGGGATCTCAGAGCGCAGGCGCAGCACAGTCCTGCTAGTGCCTCACTGCTGCCCCCTGCAGTCTGGAGAGGAAGCTCGATAACACATCCAGCCCCCCCCCCCCAAAGAAAGACTCCAGTTTTTTCTGTTTTTCTTTGGTAGTTTGTCTCTGATTAATAGACAGAATGAGCAAGAAGCTGAAGAGGACTTTAACCCTTGACAGCTTCTACACAGATAGAGAGCAGACTCTAAATCCTGAGGAGACTAAAAACAGGCAGTCCCCAGGTGATTCCCCAAAGGAGGAGATCGTCTGTTCCTCAGCACAGATGAACCTCATAGAAGTGATTAAAAAGGCTCTCACAAGGGAGCTAGAAGAAAAATGGGGAAAGCAGAGTGAGGCTTGGCAAAAGGAGAGGGAAGCTTGGGAAAAGGAAGGGAGGCTTGGCAAAAGAGCCTGGAGAAAGTTAAAGAGAGAGTGGATAAAGAAGTAAAATCCTTGAAAAATAGGATTGGTGAACTGGAAAACAAAATTGGCGAAATGGAAAAAAATTCCACAGAACAAAAGAACTCAATGGGACAATTAGAGAAAGATTTTTAAAAAGTGAGTGAAGAGAATACTTCACTGAAAATCAGAATTGAACAAGTAGAATTGAATGACTCGAGGAGACAAGAAGAATCAGTCAAGCAAATCCAAAAAAATCAAACAATGGAGAAAAATGTGAAATACCTTCTGGGAAAGACAACAGACCTGGAAAACAGATCCAGGAGAGACAATCTGAGAATCATTGGACTCCCAGAAAAACATGATGAAAAAAAGAGCCTGGACACTGTCTTCCAGGAAATTATCAAAGAGAACTGCCCAGAAGTCATAGGAACAGAGGAAAAAATAAACATTGAAAGGATTCATCGATCACCCACTGAAAGGGATCCTAAAATCAAAACACCAAGGAATATAGTGGCCAAATGCCAGAACCCTCAGATGAAAGAAAAAATATTGCAAGCGGCTAGAAAAACCCAATTCAAGTATCAAGGAGCCACAATAAGGATCACCCAGGATCTGGCAGCATCCACATTAAAAGATCGAAGGGCCTGGAATATGATATTCCGAAAGGCTAAGGAACTTGGTATGCAACCAAAAATAACTTACCCAGCGAGAATGAGCATCTTTTTCCAGGGAAGAAGATGGACATTCAACGAAGTAAGCGAATTTCATCTATTTCTGATGAAAAAACCAGAACTTAACAAAAAGTTTGATCTACAAATATAGAACTCAAGAGAAATCTAAAAAGGTAAAGATTAATCTTGGGAACTATATTTTGACTATATAGATGTATAAAGAATACATGTATACCTTGTTCTAGAAATTGATGTGGAAAGGACATTGTACCAGAAAAAGGGTAAAGTGGGGGTAGTACATCTCATGAAGAGGCATAGGAAACCTATTATATCTGAGAGAAAGAATGGAGGGGGATGAATATAGTGGGTATCTTACTGCCTTCAGAATTGGCTTTAAGTGAAAAATCTTAAGACATATTCAATCTATGGTGAAACTTCTCCCATCTCATTGAAAAGTGAGAAGGGAAAAGTGGAAAGGGAAGGAATAAGCTAAGCGGAAGGGAATACGGGAACTGGGAGGGAAAGGGGTAAGATAGGGGGAGGAACTCTAAGGCGGGGGGAGGGACACTAAAAAGGGAGGGCTGTGAGAAGCAAGGGGTGCTCACAAGCTTAATACTTGGAAGGGGGGAAAGGGGAAAGAAGGGAGGAAAGCATAAACCGGGGTTAACAAGATGGCAAGTAATACAGAATTGGTCATTCTAACCATAAACGTGAACGGGGTAAACTCCCCCATAAAGAGGAAGCGGTTAGCAGAATGGATTAAAAGCCAGAATCCTACAATATGTTGTTTACAGGAAACACACCTGAAGCGGGGAGATACATGCAGGTTAAAGGTAAAAGGTTGGAGCAAAATCTACTATGCTTCAGGTGAAGTCAAAAAAGCAGGGGTAGCCATCCTGATCTCAGATCAAGCTAAAGCAAAAATTGATCTAATTAAAAGAGATAAGGAAGGACACTATATCTTGCTAAAGGGTAGCATGGATAATGAAGCACTATCTATATTAAACATATATGCACCAAGTGGGGTAGCATCTAAATTCTTAAAAGAGAAACTAAGAGAGCTGCAAGAAGAAATAGACAGTAAAACTATAATAGTGGGAGATCTTAACCTTGCACTCTCAGAATTAGATAAATCAAACCAGAAAATAAATAAGAAAGAAGTCAAAGAGGTAAACAGAATACTAGAAAAGCTAGATATGATAGATCTCTGGAGAAAATGTAATGGAGACAGAAAGGAATACACTTTCTTTTCAGCAGTTCATGGAACCTATACAAAAATTGACCATATATTAGGACATAAAAACCTCAAACTCAAATGTAGTAAGGCAGAAATAGTAAATGCATCCTTTTCAGACCACGATGCAATGAAAATTACATTCAACAAAAAAGCAGGGGGAAGTAGACCAAAAAATAATTGGAAACTAAATAATCTCATACTAAAGAATGATTGGGTAAAACAGCAAATCATAGACATAATTAATAACTTCACCCAAGAAAACGATAATAATGAGACATCATACCAAAATGTATGGGATGCAGCCAAAGCGGTAATAAGGGGAAATTTCATATCTCTAGAGGCCTATTTGTATAAAATAGAGAAAGAGAAGGTCAATGAATTGGGTTTGCAATTAAAAATGCTAGAAAAGGAACAAATTAAAAACCCCCAGTCAAACACTAAACTTGAAATTCTAAAAGTAAAAGGTGAGATCAATAAAATTGAAAGTAAAAAAACTATTGAATTGATTAATAAAACTAAGAGTTGGTTCTATGAAAAAACCAACAAAATAGACAAACCCTTAGTAAATCTGATTAAAAAAAGGAAAGAGGAAAATCAAATTGTTAGTCTTAAAAATGAAAAGGGAGAACTCACCACTAACGAAGAGGAAATTAGAGCAATAATTAGGAGTTACTTTGCCCAACTTTATGCCAATAAATTCGACAACTTAAATGAAATAGAAAAATACCTCCAAAAATACAGCTTGCCCAAACTAACAGAGGAAGAAGTAAATATCCTAAACAGTCCCATCTCAGAAAAAGAAATAGAACAAACTATCAATCAACTCCCTAAGAAAAAATCCCCAGGACCAGATGGATTTACATGTGAATTCTACCAAACATTTAAAGAACAATTAACTCCAATGTTATATAAACTATTTGAAAAAATAGGGATTGAAGGAGTCCTACCAAACTCCTTTTATGACACAGATATGGTACTGATACCTAAACCAGGTAGGCTGAAAACAGAGAAAGAAAATTATAGACCAATCTCCCTAATGAATATTGATGCTAAAATCTTAAATAAAATATTAGCAAAAAGATTACAGAAAATTGTCACCAGGATAATACACTATGACCAAGTAGGATTTATACCAGGAATGCAGGGCTGGTTCAATATTAGGAAAACTATTAGCATAATTGACTATATCAATAACCAAACAAACAAAAACCACATGATCATCTCAATAGATGCAGAAAAAGCATTTGATAAAATCCAACACCCATTCCTAATAAAAACACTTGAGAGCATAGGAATAAATGGACTTTTCCTTAAAATAGTCAGGAGCATATATTTAAAACCATCAGTAAGCATCATATGCAATGGGGAAAAACTGGAACCTTTCCCAGTAAGATCTGGAGTGAAGCAAGGTTGCCCACTATCACCATTATTATTTAATATCGTATTAGAAACACTAGCCTCGGCAATAAGAGTCGAGAAAGATATTAAAGGAATTAGAGTAGGCAATGAGGAAACCAAACTATCACTCTTTGCAGATGATATGATGGTATACCTAGAAAACCCCAGAGATTCTACCAAAAAGCTATTGGAAATAATTCATAATTTTAGCAAAGTAGCTGGCTACAAAATAAATCCCCATAAATCCTCAGCATTTTTATACATCACCAACAAAACCCAACAGCAAGAGATACAAAGAGAAATTCCATTCAGAATAACTGTTGATACCATAAAATACTTGGGAATCTATCTACCAAAGGAAAGTCAGGAATTATATGAGCAAAATTATAAAAAAGTCTCCACACAAATAAAGTCAGACTTAAATAATTGGAAAAAATATTAAGTGCTCTTGGATCGGCCGAGCGAACATAATAAAGATGACAATACTCCCTAAACTAATCTATTTATTTAGTGCTATACCAATCAGACTTCCAAGAAAATATTTTATTGATCTAGAAAAAATAACAACAAAATTCATATGGAACAATAAAAAGTCGAGAATCTCAAGGGAATTAATGAAAAAAAAATCAAATGAAGGTGGCCTAGCTGTACCTGATCTAAAATTATATTATAAAGCAGCAGTCACCAAAACCATTTGGTATTGGCTAAGAAATAGATTAGTGGATCAGTGGAAAAGGCTAGGCTCACAAGACAGAATAGTCAATTATAGCAATCTAGTGTTTGACAAACCCAAAGCCCCTAACTTCTGGGAAAAGAATTCATTATTTGATAAAAACTGCTGGGATAATTGGAAATTAGTATGGCAGAAATTAGGCATGGACCCACACTTAACACCATATACCAAGATAAGATCAAAATGGGTCTATGACCTAGGCATAAAGAACGAGATTATAAATAAATTAGAGGAACATAGAATAGTTTATCTCTCAGACTTGTGGAGGAGAAAGAAATTTGTGACCAAAGATGAACTAGAGACCATTACTGATCACAGAATAGAAAATTTCGATTACATCAAATTAAAAAGCCTTTGTACAAATAAAACTAATGCAAACAAGATTAGAAGGGAAGCAACAAACTGGGAAAACATTTTCACAGTTAAAGGTTCTGATAAAGGCCTCATTTCCAAAATATATAGAGAACTGACTCAAATTTATAAGAAATCAAGCCATTCTCCAATTGATAAATGGTCAAAGGATATGAACAGACAATTTTCAGAGGATGAGATTGAAACTATTACCACTCATATGAAAGAATGTTCCAAATCATTATTGATCAGAGAAATGCAAATTAAGACAACTCTGAGATACCACTACACACCTGTCAGATTGGCTAAGATGACAGGAAAAAATAATGATGAATGTTGGAGGGGATGCGGGAAAACTGGGACACTAATACATTGTTGGTGGAGTTGTGAACGAATCCAACCATTCTGGAGAGCAATCTGGAATTATGCCCAAAAAATTATCAAAATGTGCATATCCTTTGATCCAGCAGTGTTTCTATTGGGCTTATATCCCAAAGAAATACTAAAGAAGGGAAAGGGACCTGTATGTGCCAAAATGTTTGTGGCAGCCCTGTTTGTAGTGGCTAGAAACTGGAAAATGAATGGATGCCCATCAATTGGAGAATGGCTGGGTAAATTGTGGTATATGAATGTTATGGAATATTATTGTTCTGTAAGAAATGACCAGCAGGATGAATACAGAGAGGCTTGGAGAGACCTACATGAACTGATGCTAAGTGAAATGAGCAGAACCAGGAGATCATTATACACTTCGACAACGATATTGTATGAGGACATATTTTGATGGAAGTGGATTTCTTTGACAAAGAGACCTGAGTTTCATTTGATAAATGACGGACAAAAGCAGCTACACCCAAAGAAAGAACACTGGGAAACGAATGTGAACTATCTGCATTTTTGTTTTTCTTCCCGGATTATTTATACCTTCTGAATCCAATTCTCCCTACGCAACAAGAGAACTGTTCGGTTCTGCAAACATATATTGTATCTAGGATATACTGCAACATATCCAACATATAAAGGACTGCTTGCCATCTAGGGGAGGGGGTGGAGGGAGGGAGGGGAAAAAAAAAATCGGAACAGAAATGAGTGTCAATATAATGTAATTATTAAATAAAAAATTTAAAAAAAAAATAAAATTGAATATAACTCAGATTTTTAATTTGTTGAACAAAGAAATTTACTCAGAAGACCAGAGGCATTTTATCTAAGCATCATTAGTAATCCCTGGTTAATTGCTGCTAAGGGAAGAAGTTCATGCAGTAGATCTTACAAATTTCAAACGCCATTTTTATAAAATATGCAGTGGGTGAATGTAAACAATTGTTGAGTTAGTAGGACAATATTTTATTTTATTTTTTTTAGTAGGACAATATTTTAAATAATATTTCTCGCTTAAAAATTTAGAATCAATTAAATCTGTGCCAACTGTTGAAAATTGAAATGGATAAATTTTAATACACATAACAGATAACTGTTCAAAAGTTTAAGGACTTTTAAAAAAGGTAATTGGTTTCAATTTTCATATAAATTTCACATTGAAAATCCACATTTCACCTGAAAGAATATACTCACTTTTTCTGAGTAGGTGATTCTTGGTTGTAACTTACCTTCATTGTTCTCTGAAATATGATATTTCAAGTCCTCCAGTCTTTTAATGTATAAGCTGCTAAATCTTGTGTTATCTTGACTGCAGCTTCACATTACTTGAATTGTTTCTTTCTGGATGCTTACAATATTTTCTCCTTGATGTGGGAGCTCTAGAATTTGGCTATAATATTGGTTGGAGTTTTCATTTTGGAGCTTTTTTAGAAGATGATCAATGGATTCTTTCAATATCTATTTAACATCTGGTTTTAGAATCAGGATGGTTTTCCTCAATTTCTTAAAAGATGATATCTAAGCTCTTTATTTGATCATGGTTTTAATTTTCAATTAAAAATGATTTTAAATTATCTCTTTTGGATCTATTTTCCAAATCAGTTATTTTTCCAATGATATATTTTCATGTTCTTTTTTTTTTAATCCTTTGATTGTTTTGATAGTTCATAAAGTCATTAATTTCCATTTGCTCAATTTAAATTTTTAAGGAATTATATTCTTTTGTGAGCTTTTATACTTTCCTCTCTATTTATGTAATTCTATTTAAGGGTTTTTTTCTTTAGTTGATTTTTGTGCTTTTCTTTCCATTTGGCCAATTTTTTAAAAATATTCTTCTTTTCATTTGCTTTTTATATCTTCTTTAGCAATAGGTCTCGTCTATTTTAAGGTGTTATTTTCTTTATTATTTTTGTGTCTCTTACAAGTTGTTGGTTCATTTTTTTTCATTATTTATTTGCATAACTGTCATTTCTCTTCCCAATTTTTCCTATGTATCTCTTACTTGGTTTTCAAAATTCTTTGTAAGCTCTTCCGTGGCCTGACACCATTCTTTTTTTTTTCCCTTGGGTGCTTCAGATGTAGGAGCTTTGATTTTGTCATCTTCTTTTGAGTGTACGTTTTGATCTTTCTTGTTACTATAGTAACTTTCTATGGTCAGAATTTTTTTCTCTTTGCTTATTCTCCTAGCCCATTTACTTTTAACTCTTTGTTAAAATAGGGCTCTGATTCCAGGTTGGAGCATGCACTGTCCCAAGTTTCATGGGGTTTATGTAGCTGTTTTCAGAAATACTACTGAAGACCTAAGTTTTCAGTTCTTCCAAGGCGATATGATCTAAGGAGAAGAGTATTTACTACACTCCTACCCTGTGTTATGGTTTGGGAGTGACCACAAGCATTCTTTTCCACTCTGGAACTGTGTGAAGAGTCCCTCTTTCATTCTAATCATAAACTCTATTTGAGCTCCCCCTCAACTTGGAACTGCCACCCAGGACTGAGTCTCAGATCCAAGCATGGGTACAGCAGCAGTGTCCTGTCTTAGGGCTAGCAAAGAGACCCTTATAATTTTTTTGACCAGTTTTTCAACCCCCCTTACCATTTGTGGGATGAGAGCTCTGGAAGCATCCCCTGCAGCTATCAATTCAGTTGCTCCTGCCTGTTCCCAATTTTCTGGGAATTGGTCACTACTAATCTGTACTCCACTTTCACATAGCTGTGACAGATCTTTCCTATTAATCTTCTAAGTTGACTTTGCCATCTGTGGGCTGAGAGGTCTGGAAAACATCACTGCTGCCCCAGATTGAATCACTCTGAGGCCTATTCCTGGGTTGCTGGGACACGGTCTGCTCTGCTACAGCTTTGGCTAGACTGTATTCTACTCTCAATCTAGAGCAATAGACCTTTCCTGCCAAACTTGTGAGTTGTCTTGTGTTGGAATCCTTACTAACTGCTAACTAATTAGAGTTGATCTAATCTTACAAGAAGATGTTTTGGGCAGAACCTGAAACAAGGTACTAAGTAGAACTAATTAATACAAGGCTTGTGTTCACACCTTTACTCATTGAAGTTCAATGAGTTCACACCTCCCTTGAAGCTCGTTGGGCCAGAGAGCACTATGGGAGAAAACCCATAATCCCTCTCTGTCGTATCCCACAATTCCTCCCTCTTGGATAAAAGAAACAGACAGAAGCTCTCGGTCAGATTTCAGTAGAGTTATGCCAGAAGCCCTCTCTCCGAGGCAAGGCAGAATATTTTCCACTTGGCTGGCTGGTGGCAGAAGAAGTGTTCTTCAGAGAGGAAGACGCTACAAGTCGAGATTTCACCGGAATGACATGAAGACTGGAGCTGGCTGGAGGCTGAAGAAAGCAGAGGCAGAGGCTGAAGGACCAGACCTTTGGATTTGGTGACATTCGGAGAGAGCTCTTGGAACCAAGCAGAAAGATATGCCTCTAAGCTAACCGGGCTATATTAGAGATAATAAAAGATCTGAACTTTTATCACCTGGCTGCTTTTTGAGAAGAAAAGGATCACCACAGTCTTGGGCTGGAAAATTGCTTCACCATTTCTTTTTCTATGTTCTGCCACTCCAGAATTTATTTAGAGTCATTATTGAAAGATATTTGGAAAAGTTTGGGGAAGAGCCAACGTGAGTCCCTGCCTTTACTCTGTCATCTTGACTCTGCCTCCAATCATTATTATTTTTGTCATATTTTAAAGATATGGGAAATTTGAGAATATTTATACATAAATGATGATAGTGGGAAAGTTAGTGGATAGGGAAAGCTAGTAGATAGCAAAAAGAAAAAAAAAAGTAATGCCAATATGGCAGAGTAATAGGATACTATACAGTGAGTTAAGTACCTCTTTATCCACCACCCAAAATTCCAGAATAAAACTAAAAACTGAAACAGACCAAATCCTTATAAAGAAATTCAACAAGAGCACATACACAGACATAAAACAAATCAATTTCCCAACCTAAATCCTCATAGGGAGACAGATTTTTGGACATCAGGGACAAATTCTACCCAGCAAAGCACTATGTGAGACACTCCAATTGTCGAAATTCATAAACCAGTAAAATAAAAGTTCTCTATCTGGTTCAGAGTGACTTATACTTTTACAATGTACAGGAATAGCTAACAACTTTTTACCTAGTTTCAAGTTATAAATCTTGGGAAGACTGAAGAGGTTATAAGCCTAAGGGTGGTACTCCAAAGTAAATAATCCTAAATTCTAGCCTCTGTCCTTAATGAAGAATATATTCAGAATCAAGTAGCAGCTCTGTGGTTCAGACCTCAGGAACTCAATCTTATGTCTAGTTTTAGCCTCCAGAATTCATCTATTGCAACTCAGGCTGCAAAATCAAAGTGGGAATTTTAGATCAAAATCTGAAGTTCTATTGCACCAGATCAGTTTTCCAGCTAGTTGATGGTAACTGTGTGTAGAAGCAATCTACTAGAATTGTAAACTGTGCAACACAAATATCTGTTGCTAAGGCTCAAAATCAAGTCAAAGATATGTAGAGCTCATAATCAACAAAAAAGTAGAGAAGTAGCAGTAGAGAAAAGGGCAAAAGGAAGAAAGATTTATAGGGAAGGTTGATTATTGGAGGATTAACTCTAAACCAAACAAACTCTAAAAATACAAAAAATATTCATAGTAATGGCAAGAAATTAGAAACTTAAAGAGATGCACATCAACTGGGGAATACTTGAACAAGTATCAATGTATAAATGCCATAGAGTACATTACAATTGTGTTGTAAAAAACAATGAAGGAGATGATTTCAGAGAAATTTGGGAGGACTAGTATGATGTAGACACCAGCAAGCAGAATTAGGAGAATGGTTTATCCAATAATGCAATATTGTATCACTTTTGAAAGATTTAAGAACTCTAATTTGATCTAATTGATCAAAGAGACGTGAAGATGAAACTTATCTTCTTACAGAGAGATAAAAAACTTAGGATAAAGAAATAGATGGATAAAGCTATAGACTATGTAGATGCGTTTTATATATTAATCTATTTGATATTAACATACAATAATAGAAAATAGATACAAACATTTCTACTACATACATGTGTGAATATGTATACACATTAGTGTGTGTGTGTATGTAATTTGACATGCCTAATGCAGACATTAGTTTTGGTGGGCTACATAAGTTTGTAAAAGAAGTTCTGCTTTTTTTCCCCTATTTTCAATGGGCTAAGTGGGGAGCAGGAGAGGAAAGGGAAAAGGAGGATTTTTGCTATTTTATAAAAAATAATTTATGGGAGGGAATTGATTGGTTGCAGGACCAAGAGTTAGAGGAGATCAGAAAAAGTATAGGTTAGCTGAATTAGATTTAGCAAAAGGTGAGAGGACAGAAGACAATACTGAAAGACAGAAGAGTAGAACGGAGAAAATTCTACTCAAATCATATCAATCTCAGTAAAGCACCAGTCTATCATCTACAGGAAGAGTGTAGAGGAAGGTTCAAAGGGAGAAGAAAATTATGTGACCATCATTTCTGATAAACAATGAGATGACTTGGGCCAATTCCAAAAGACTTGGAATGGAGAGAATTATCTGCATCCAGAAAGAGGATGAAGGTGGGGGAACTAAATATGGATCACAATATAGTATTTCCATCTTTTCTATTATTTTTGCTTGCTTTTTTCCCTTTCTAATTTTGTTCCCTTTTTAATGTGATTTTTCTTGTGCAGCATGATAATTGTAGAAATATGTCTAGAAGAATTGCACATACTTAATATAAAGAATTAATGAGTAAATAGTATGCTTAAATAAGTTTATGTTTTTTTTTTCGTATTTAATGCTATTGCAAAATGCTGTATGAATTTTTCTGGAATGATGTCATTAGTTTATCTTTAAATGCTCCCTAATTGGTATTATGAATACCAATTTGAATAGAAATTTTTATTTGAAATTTTATTCTGTGAAAAGAAATTGAAATAATAATCATTTAATGAAACCCTAATTGGTATTATGGTTTCATTAAATGATTATTATTTCAATTTCTTTTCACAGAATAAAATTTCAAATAAAAATTTCTATTCAATTCATTCTTATAAGATGTAAAGGATTTAGAAATTAACCTGGCTATCTGAATAGAAAATGTTGTTGATAACACCATTCAATGTAAGAAGCAAGCATAGTCTCACAGTCTATGGGGAAAAAATGCTTAACTTAATAAATATTCATTTAAAAATTGTGTAAAGTTATTCTTTAAATTATTTGTAAGTTACACCCCTATTCTGAAGAACTGCTAAATTACTGTCATAATCATGTTTCTATTTCTATTATAACCAAGAGCTAGGACTTGTACATGTAGAAAATCAACTTTGTGGAAACTAGCACTAATCAGGCTATGCTAGAGCAAAATGTAATTCTGCTTAGGAATTTTCCAGTTCTGTATTCCTTTCTATTCCCAAATACCAGTACAGAATAAAAAAAAATGCAGATATTTTCTGCTTCTACATAGAAAAGAGACCACTTGATGTAAGTTCCTTTTCTCATTCTCTTTGTTTTGGATGCCCTTAATGCCACTTTTCATTTTCTTCTCTTTCCCTTCAGTCTCTGACAGAGAAGTGACCCTTCTCCTTGCAAAAAACTCCCTTCTTTATATAGGTACTTAGATTTCATATCTCCTTATCTTCTCCAGCAAATCGGATCCTCAGTTATTCCTACCTCACTCTTGCATTTTCAAACTCTCCCTATCAGCTTCCTCCTTTTCTGATTCCTTCAACTATGCCCTGAGACTTCATCACTCTTAAAGGAAAAAAAAACCTTTACCCAACCAAAATAAGGTCAAAATGGGTACATAATTTGGGCATAAAGGATGATACCATAAACAAATTAAGAGAAAAAGGAAGAATTTACCTATCAGATCTTTGGAGAAAGGAGGAATTTATGATGAAAGAAGAGCTGGAGAACATTATGAAATGCAGAATGGTCAACTTTGATTACATTAAATTAAAAAATGTTTTGCACCAAAAAAAATCAACAGAAACAAGATTAAAAGGGAAGTAAACAGCTGGGGAAAATCTTTACAGCCAGTATTTCTGATAAAAGTCTCATTTCTAAAATATATTTAAAACTTTGTCAAATTTGTAAGTATACAAGCCATTCCTCAATTGATAAATGGTCAAAGGATATGAACAGACAATTTTCAGAGGATGAGATTGAAACTATTACCACTCATATGAAAGAATGTTCCAAATCATTATTGATCAGAGAAATGCAAATTAAGACAACTCTGAGATACCACTACACACCTGTCAGATTGGCTAAGATGACAGGAAAAAATAATGATGAATGTTGGAGGGGATGCGGGAAAACTGGGACACTAATACATTGTTGGTGGAGTTGTGAACGAATCCAACCATTCTGGAGAGCAATCTGGAATTATGCCCAAAAAATTATCAAAATGTGCATATCCTTTGATCCAGCAGTGTTTCTATTGGGCTTATATCCCAAAGAAATACTAAAGAAGGGAAAGGGACCTGTATGTGCCAAAATGTTTGTGGCAGCCCTGTTTGTAGTGGCTAGAAACTGGAAAATGAATGGATGCCCATCAATTGGAGAATGGCTGGGTAAATTGTGGTATATGAATGTTATGGAATATTATTGTTCTGTAAGAAATGACCAGCAGGATGAATACAGAGAGGCTTGGAGAGACCTACATGAACTGATGCTAAGTGAAATGAGCAGAACCAGGAGATCATTATACACTTCGACAACGATATTGTATGAGGACATATTTTGATGGAAGTGGATTTCTTTGACAAAGAGACCTGAGTTTCATTTGATAAATGACGGACAAAAGCAGCTACACCCAAAGAAAGAACACTGGGAAACGAATGTGAACTATCTGCATTTTTGTTTTTCTTCCCGGATTATTTATACCTTCTGAATCCAATTCTCCCTACGCAACAAGAGAACTGTTCGGTTCTGCAAACATATATTGTATCTAGGATATACTGCAACATATCCAACATATAAAGGACTGCTTGCCATCTAGGGAGGGGGTGGAGGGAGGGAGGGGAAAAAAAAAAATCGGAACAGAAATGAGTGTCAATATAATGTAATTATTAAATAAAAAATTTAAAAAAAAAATAAAATTGAATATAACTCAGATTTTTAATTTGTTGAACAAAGAAATTTACTCAGAAGAGCCAGAGGCATTTTATCTAAGCATCATTAGTAATCCCTGGTTAATTGCTGCTAAGGGAAGAAGTTCATGCAGTAGATCTTACAAATTTCAAATGCCATTTTTATAAAATATGCAGTGGGTGAATGTAAACAATTGTTGAGTTAGTAGGACAATATTTTAAATAATATTTCTCGCTTAAAAATTTGGAATCAATTAAATCTGTGCCAACTGTTGAAAATTGAAATGGATAAATTTTAATACACATAACAGATAACTGTTCAAAAGTTTAAGGACTTTTAAAAAAGGTAATTGGTTTCAATTTTCATATAAATTTCACATTGAAAATCCACATTTCACCTGAAAGAATATACTCACTTTTTCTGAGTAGGTGATTCTTGGTTGTAACTTACCTTCATTGTTCTCTGAAATATGATATTTCAAGTCCTCCAGTCTTTTAATGTATAAGCTGCTAAATCTTGTGTTATCTTGACTGCAGCTTCACATTACTTGAATTGTTTCTTTCTGGATGCTTACAATATTTTCTCCTTGATGTGGGAGCTCTAGAATTTGGCTATAATATTGGTTGGAGTTTTCATTTTGGAGCTTTTTTAGAAGATGATCAATGGATTCTTTCAATATCTATTTAACATCTGGTTTTAGAATCAGGATGGTTTTCCTCAATTTCTTAAAAGATGATATCTAAGCTCTTTATTTGATCATGGTTTTAATTTTCAATTAAAAATGATTTTAAATTATCTCTTTTGGATCTATTTTCCAAATCAGTTATTTTTCCAATGATATATTTTCATGTTCTTTTTTTTTAATCCTTTGATTGTTTTGATGTTCATAAAGTCATTAATTTCCATTTGCTCAATTTAAATTTTTAAGGAATTATATTCTTTTGTGAGCTTTTATACTTTCCTCTCTATTTATGTAATTCTATTTAAGGGTTTTTTTCTTTAGTTGATTTTTGTGCTTTTCTTTCCATTTGGCCAATTTTTAAAAATATTCTTCTTTTCATTTGCTTTTTATATCTTCTTTAGCAATAGGTCTCATCTATTTTAAGGTGTTATTTTCTTTATTATTTTTGTGTCTCCTACAAGTTGTTGGTTCATTTTTTTTCATTATTTATTTGCATAACTGTCATTTCTCTTCCCAATTTTTCCTATGTATCTCTTACTTGGTTTTCAAAATTCTTTGTAAGCTCTTCCGTGGCCTGACACCATTCTTTTTTTTTCCCTTGGGTGCTTCAGATGTAGGAGCTTTGATTTTGTCATCTTCTTTTGAGTGTACGTTTTGATCTTCCTTGTTACTATAGTAACTTTCTATGGTCAGAATTTTTTTTCTCTTTGCTTATTCTCCTAGCCCATTTACTTTTAACTCTTTGTTAAAATAGGGCTCTGATTCCAGGTTGGAGCATGCACTGTCCCAAGTTTCATGGGGTTTATGTAGCTGTTTTCAGAAATACTACTGAAGACCTAAGTTTTCAGTTCTTCCAAGGCGATATGATCTAAGGAGAAGAGTATTTACTACACTCCTACCCTGTGTTATGGTTTGGGAGTGACCACAAGCATTCTTTTCCACTCTGGAACTGTGTGAAGAGTCCCTCTTTCATTCTAATCATAAACTCTATTTGAGCTCCCCCTCAACTTGGAACTGCCACCCAGGACTGAGTCTCAGATCCAAGCATGGGTACAGCAACAGTGTCCTGCCTTAGGGCTAGCAAAGAGACCCTTATAATTTTTTTGACCAGTTTTTCAACCCCCCCTTACCATTTGTGGGATGAGAGCTCTGGAAGCATCCCCTGCAGCTATCAATTCAGTTGCTCCTGCCTGTTCCCAATTTTCTGGGAATTGGTCACTACTAATCTGTACTCCACTTTCACATAGCTATGACAGATCTTTCCTATTAATCTTCTAAGTTGACTTTGCCATCTGTGGGCTGAGAGGTCTGGAAAACATCACTCCTGCCCCAGATTGAATCACTCTGAGGCCTATTCCTGGGTTGCTGGGACACGGTCTGCTCTGCTACAGCTTTGGCTAGACTGTATTCTACTCTCAATCTAGAGCAATAGACCTTTCCTGCCAAACTTGTGAGTTGTCTTGGGCTGGAAAATTGCTTCACCATTTCTTTTTCTATGTTCTGCCACTCCAGAATTTATTTAGAGTCATTATTGAAAGATATTTGGAAAAGTTTGGGGAAGAGCCAACGTGAGTCCCTGCCTTTACTCTGTCATCTTGACTCTGCCTCCAATCATTATTATTTTTGTCATATTTTAAAGATATGGGAAATTTGAGAATATTTATACATAAATGATGATAGTGGGAAAGCTAGTGGATAGGGAAAGCTAGTAGATAGCAAAAAGAAAAAAAAAAGTAATGCCAATATGGCAGAGTAATAGGATACTATACAGTGAGTTAAGTACCTCTTTATCCACCACCCAAAATTCCAGAATAAAACTAAAAACTGAAACAGACCAAATCCTTATAAAGAAATTCAACAAGAGCACATACACAGACATAAAACAAATCAATTTCCTAACCTAAATCCTCATAGGGAGACAGATTTTTGGACATCAGGGACAAATTCTACCCAGCAAAGCACTATGTGAGACACTCCAATTGTTGAAATTCATAAACCAGTAAAATAAAAGTTCTCTATCTGGTTCAGAGTGACTTATACTTTTACAATGTACAGGAATAGCTAACAACTTTTTACCTAGTTTCAAGTTATAAATCTTGGGAAGACTGAAGAGGTTATAAGCCTAAGGGTGGTACTCCAAAGTAAATAATCCTAAATTCTAGCCTCTGTCCTTAATGAAGAATATATTCAGAATCAAGTAGCAGCTCTGTGGTTCAGACCTAGGAACTCAATCTTATGTCTAGTTTTAGCCTCCAGAATTCATCTATTGCAACTCAGGCTGCAAAATCAAAGTGGGAATTTTAGATCAAAATCTGAAGTTCTATTGCACCAGATCAGTTTTCCAGCTAGTTGATGGTAACTGTGTGTAGAAGCAATCTACTAGAATTGTAAACTGTGCAACTCAAATATCTGTTGCTAAGGCTCAAAATCAAGTCAAAGATATGTAGAGCTCATAATCAACAAAAAAGTAGAGAAGTAGCAGTAGAGAAAAGGGCAAAAGGAAGAAAGATTTATAGGGAAGGTTGATTATTGGAGGATTAACTCTAAACCAAACAAACTCTAAAAATACAAAAAATATTCATAGTAATGGCAAGAAATTAGAAACTTAAAGAGATGCACATCAACTGGGGAATACTTGAACAAGTATCAATGTATAAATGCCATAGAGTACATTACAATTGTGTTGTAAAAAACAATGAAGGAGATGATTTCAGAGAAATTTGGGAGGACTAGTATGATGTAGACACCAGCAAGCAGAATTAGGAGAATGGTTTATCCAATAATGCAATATTGTATCACTTTTGAAAGATTTAAGAACTCTAATTTGATCTAATTGATCAAAGAGACGTGAAGATGAAACTTATCTTCTTACAGAGAGATAAAAAACTTAGGATAAAGAAATAGATGGATAAAGCTATAGACTATGTAGATGCGTTTTATATATTAATCTATTTGATATTAACGTACAATAATAGAAAATAGATACAAACATTTCTACTACATACATGTGTGAATATGTATACACATTAGTGTGTGTGTGTATGTAATTTGACATGCCTAATGCAGACATTAGTTTTGGTGGGCTACATAAGTTTGTAAAAGAAGTTCTGCTTTTTTCCCCCTATTTTCAATGGGCTAAGTGGGGAGCAGGAGAGGAAAGGGAAAAGGAGGATTTTTGCTATTTTATAAAAAATAATTTATGGGAGGGAATTGATTGGTTGCAGGACCAAGAGTTAGAGGAGATCAGAAAAAGTATAGGTTAGCTGAATTAGATTTAGCAAAAGGTGAGAGGACAGAAGACAATACTGAAAGACAGAAGAGTAGAACGGAGAAAATTCTACTCAAATCATATCAATCTCAGTAAAGCACCAGTTTATCATCTACAGGAAGAGTGTAGAGGAGGGTTCAAAGGGAGAAGAAAATTATGTGACCATCATTTCTGATAAACAATGAGATGACGTGGGCCAATTCCAAAAGACTTGGAATGGAGAGAATTATCTGCATCCAGAAAGAGGATGAAGGTGGGGGAACTAAATATGGATCACAATATAGTATTTCCATCTTTTCTATTATTTTTGCTTGCTTTTTTCCCTTTCTAATTTTGTTCCCTTTTTAATGTGATTTTTCTTGTGCAGCATGATAATTGTAGAAATATGTCTAGAAGAATTGCACATACTTAATATAAAGAATTAATGAGTAAATAGTATGCTTAAATAAGTTTATGTTTTTTTTTTTTCGTATTTAATGCTATTGCAAAATGCTGTATGAATTTTTCTGGAATGATGTCATTAGTTTATCTTTAAATGCTCCCTAATTGGTATTATGAATACCAATTTGAATAGAAATTTTTATTTGAAATTTTATTCTGTGAAAAGAAATTGAAATAATAATCATTTAATGAAACCATAATACCAATTAGGGTTTCATTAAATGATTATTATTTCAATTTCTTTTCACAGAATAAAATTTCAAATAAAAATTTCTATTCAATTCATTCTTATAAGATGTAAAGGATTTAGAAATTAACCTGGCTATCTGAATAGAAAATGTTGTTGATAACACCATTCAATGTAAGAAGCAAGCATAGTCTCACAGTCTATGGGGAAAAAATGCTTAACTTAATAAATATTCATTTAAAAATTGTGTAAAGTTATTCTTTAAGTTATTTGTAAGTTACACCCCTATTCTGAAGAACTGCTAAATTACTGTCATAATCATGTTTCTATCTCTATTATAACCAAGAGCTAGGACTTGTACATGTAGAAAATCAACTTTGTGGAAACTAGCACTAATCAGGCTATGCTAGAGCAAAATGTAATTCTGCTTAGGAATTTTCCAGTTCTGTATTCCTTTCTATTCCCAAATACCAGTACAGAATAAAAAAAAATGCAGATATTTTCTGCTTCTACATAGAAAAGAGACCACTTGATGTAAGTTCCTTTTCTCATTCTCTTTGTTTTGGATGCCCTTAATGCCACTTTTCATTTTCTTCTCTTTCCCTTCAGTCTCTGACAGAGAAGTGACCCTTCTCCTTGCAAAAAACTCCCTTCTTTATATAGGTACTTAGATTTCATATCTCCTTATCTTCTCCAGCAAATCGGATCCTCAGTTATTCCTACCTCACTCTTGCATTTTCAAACTCTCCCTATCAGCTTCCTCCTTTTCTGATTCCTTCAACTATGCCCTGAGACTTCATCACTCTTAAAGGAAAAAAAAAACCTTTACCCAACCAAAATAAGGTCAAAATGGGTACATAATTTGGGCATAAAGGATGATACCATAAACAAATTAAGAGAAAAAGGAAGAATTTACCTATCAGATCTTTGGAGAAAGGAGAAATTTGTGATGAAAGAAGAGCTGGAGAACATTATGAAATGCAGAATGGTCAACTTTGATTACATTAAATTAAAAAATGTTTTGCACCAAAAAAAATCAACAGAAACAAGATTAAAAGGGAAGTAAACAGCTGGGGAAAATCTTTACAGCCAGTATTTCTGATAAAAGTCTCATTTCTAAAATATATTTAAAACTTTGTCAAATTTGTAAGTATACAAGCCATTCCTCAATTGATAAATGGTCAAAGGATATGAACAGACAATTTTCAGATGACAAAATTAAAGCCACCTATAGTTATATCAAAAAATGCTCAAAATCACTATTGATCATATAAATGGGAAATTAAGACAATTCTGATGTATCACTATACAATCTCTTGTGTTGGCTAAGATGACAGGAAAAGATAATGATAAATGGTGGAGGGGTGTGGGAAAACTGTTACACTAATATTGTTGTAGTTGTGAAATGATCCAACCATTCTGGAGAGTAATTTGGAAGTATGCCCAAAGGACTATAAAACTGTGAATACCCTTTGTCTATAAAACTGTTCATACTCTTTGACCCCACATTGCCATTACTGGGTCTGTATTCCAAAGACAGAAATAAAGAGGGAAAAGGACCCCTATCTGCAAAAAATGTTTGTAGCAGTTTTTTGTGGTAGCAAAGAATTGGAAAATGAGTAGATGCTCATTAATTGTGCATTGGCTGAACAAGTTGTGGTATATGAAGGTAATGGAATATTGTTATTCCATTAAAAATGATGAACAAGCTAATTTTAGAAAGGGCTGGAGAGATTTGCATAACCTGACACTGAGCCAAAGAAGAAGAACTAGGAAAATACTGTATACAGTAATAGCAAGAATGGTTCTTCTCAGTGGTTCAGTGATGCAATGCAATCCTGTATGCAGTGATCCAATGCAATTCTGTATCCAGAAAAAGAACTAAGCAGTTTGAATGTAAATTAACACATGCTATGTTCACTTTTTTTTTTTTAATCTCTCCCATGGTTTTCCCTTTTGCTCCAATTTTTCTTTTCCAGTATGACTCATAAAGCAATTTGTATTAAAAATAAATTGACTAGAAAAAATAACAAAAAAAAAAAACCTTTTCTAGCCCCAACTGTCTCCTCAAGTTATTGTACTATATTTTTCATCTCTTTCTCAAATGTTTAATAAATTTGTTTATAATCATTACCTTCACTTCATTTGTTTTTGTTCACTCTCCATACCTTGCCAAATTTACATTTGACTTTATCACTCAGTTGGAAATGCTCTTGTCATAGTTAGCAGGGATTCCTTAATTACTAAAGCCTATATATTTTTTTTTTCTAGCCCTGATCATTTCTGAACCAATTTGTTGTATTCCATACTGTTAAAAACCTTGTTCTACTGGTTACTCTGTTTCCTGTTCTACTGGTTACTCTGTTTCCTCTAGGTTTTTCTGTCCAGGCTCACCTTCTACCTATCTGAGGTCTCTCCTCAGTCCTCTTTTTCTTTTTCTTTTTAATAACTTTTTATTAACAGTACATATGCATGGGTAATTTAAAAAATATTATCCCTTGTACTCACTTCTGTTCCGACTTTTTCCTTCCCTCCTTCTACTCCCTCCCCTAGATGGCAGGCAATCATATACATGTTAAATATGTTATAGTATATCCTAGATACAACATATGTGTGCAGTACCGAACGATTATCTTGTTGCACAGGAAGAATTGGATTCAGAAAGTAAAAATAACTTGAGAAGAAAAACAAAAATGCAAACAGTTCACACTCATTTCCCAATGTTCCTTCTCTGGGTGTAGCTGATTCTGTCCATCATTGATTAATTGGAACTTAATTAGATCTTCTCTTTTAGATCTCTCTCTTTCAATTTTTGCTTCCTTCATAGCATTTCTTGCATCTGATCCCTTCTTTTCCCTTATATATCTACAACCTTAAATCCATATTTCTCCCTTAGATTATTGCTGACTTCTTAATAAACTTTACTGTTTCAAATATCTTGCCACTCAATGCAAACTTATACACTGCTGCTAAAATTATTTTCCTTAAACATGCATTTGATTATATGAGTTCTCTAATAAGTCAATGCCAATAGAGATAAAATATGAACTCTTCTGTTTAGTGTCTTTAGTGTTCCCCTTCATACAGTACTCTATATTTAACTATTACATATACGTATATATGTAGTACATGAGATATATGTATATAATACATAAATGTATTGCATAATGTATCCATTATATATATGTGTGTATAATACAAATACACATATATTCATATGCAGAATATCACATAATTAAATTAGCTTTGTATTAATATTGTTCATGTTTTTTTCTATCTACTTGACTCTATTAGAAGGTAAATTCATTGCATGAAGGGATAATTTCATTATCATTATTAGTACTTGTACTCCAGCTCTTAGCATAGGACTTCGCACATAATAGATATTTGTTATTGTGGTTCAGCCATTTCAGGTATATCCAACTGATTATGACCTCAATGGGTCTTTTCCTGACAAAGATGCTAAGATCATATGGTCAGCACACATCATATGGAAATGGAACTTAGACTTCCAAATTCCATTGTCTACCAGGTCATGTTTACTTCATTCCCAACTCCACTTTTCACTCCCCAAACCTAATTATTTCTTGACCTTCATACTTTGTCTCATCTCATAAGCAACTCTCCTTAATGTTTTGTTTTCCGTCATTCAAATATTTGATTGTTAAGGGCAGAGACTGAATTTTTCCACTCGCCTATGCACGCTTACACACCTGGCATTTAAAAAACACTTAGCAAAAGCTTTATCATATCTATATACTATGTCCCCCCATAATTTTGATCCATGATAGATATATGATTGTATAGTAGCTGTTCATAGAACAATGTGGATAATATGAAGTCCATAGAAAGGTATTATAGTGTTGTAGGAAGACTTGAAGTCATGCAGTTTGGATTGTCATCTTTTTCACTTACTAGCTGTGTAATGTTTTAGGCGAGCCACTGGAGCTTTATGAGTCTTAGTTTTCCTTGTCCAGGGACCAATTTTATACAATGTGATCATCCATCTTATTCACTAGAATATGTTCTGAATATTTAGAGAATCTAATAAAATGATTCCTGTGAAGGTGTTCTATACACTATGAAAACATTATTTATTTTAGTAGGTGTCCAATAGTTGTTAAGGAGATAGAGAGATTTAGCAATCTGCCAAATTTCAAATGCTAGTAAAGGTGGTTAGCAGCTATCTTATGCTGTGACAGCAGCTTGTGTTTTGGGCATTTGCCATCATTTTTATAGCTCCTTTTTTTTTTCTTTTTATTGCTTTAGTTTCAAGCAATCACCAAAAACATAAATGAAATCATGGTTATTTGAGCTATTAACATTATTATGTATATAGTTGTATTGTCCCTCAATTTCCTTTTTAACCTCCTTTCTTTTGAGATTTGAGTAAATTTTTTTTTCAGCATTAGTGCAACTAAAATTTTTGGTTGTATGGCATAACTGGCTGCCATGAAAAACAAATCCTTCCTCTTCATTCCAGGAATTATTGCCATTTAGCTTGGAAGGATTTGCTTTACAGAGTTTGGCTCACTGGCAAATAGCTCATTATAACTCTTGTACAGATTGTGACATCTGGCATGTCAGAAAGAAGATGGACATTTTCCCAAAAGAACCTGAGAAATAAAGATATGTTTGTGTTGACTTTTTATGCAAGCATTGGGACATAAATTTTACATTCTTTTTTTTTTGACCTTTTTACCCCTTTTTGAGGCAGTGAAGGTCCTGAGCTCAGATTCTGTCTCAGATTCTTAATGACTTTGTGACCCTAAGCAATTCACATAACCTGGCTGCCACAGTTATACAAATTGTAAAATGGGGCTTATAATAATAGTACCTACCATCCAGGATTATTGTGAGGATCAAATGAGAAGATATTTGAAAAGAGCTTGGCAAAGTGCCAGCACACAGTATCTAATAAATGCTTTCTTTTTCTTTCTTCCCCCCTCTTTTCTCTTTCATTTTCCCCTCCCTTCATTTGGTAATAGTAAAATTTATCAGGACAAATTAATTAATTCTTTATGTAATAGGCAAATATTAATATTTAAAGCATGAGAACAGCTTTGTAATATAAATTATTATTCCCTGTCCCATTTTAGCTCCTTTCTAGGTCTAGAGCCATAATTAATATATCATGGCATTACCTCCCTAATGTCAAGGTTATTTGAGAATGAGGGACAAACAACAACCTCTGTGAATAGGAGCTACTTACTGAGGACCAAGAAATATAGCTAACTAAAGCTATTTCGCCTCTTACTTTCCCTACTTCCCTCTGTCCCTCTCTCCTTCCCTCCTTTTTTCTCTCCTTCATTCCATCCTTCCTTGCTTGCTTGCTTGCTTCCTTCCTTCCTTCCTACTTTTCTTTCTTACTCTCTCTCTCTCTCTCTTTCCATCCCTAGATGACTCTTATTGATTGAGGAACAAAATATCCCAGTCATTGTTTAGGCCCTGTTTGTCTCAGACTGAAAGTAAATAGTAATTGGTTTAGCCAGAAACCCTGAGGGTTTTCCCCTCCACATTAGATTCCATTTACATCTATCTATCTATCTTTATTTTATATTGAACTTCTATCTATCTATCTATACTAGGTAAAAAAAAAATCTTTCTTTTTCTCAGTTCTTTCCTTCCTAGGCTTTATCACTGAATGTATAGTTTCCTCAAACTGAGACCTGCTAAAGCTCTTAGTTTAAAAAGGCTGAAGTCTCCCAGTGTATCCAGGGCCATCTCCAGTTGTCCTGACCTATATCTGGCCTTTGGATCCAGAGGTTCCAGAGGAGAAAGGGATGTTGGTGAGTTTGCATAGCCCTCCCTCATTCAAATCCAATTCTTTTGCATGTCATATCATCACTGTCTTGATGTTATGATCATCTTCAGGAAAGGACAATGATAACAGAGCCATAATCAAATCACATGACAATTTACTCAGCTATGGCTTTATTTACTATTCTATTTCCTATCCAGATTATTACTCCTGACCTGTGCTGTTTTCCCTTATTAGATTCTAAGTTTCTTGAAGACAGGGACTGTATTTTTTTTTTTTTTTGTATTTGTTTCTCTACTGTTAGTAAAATCTTTTTTTCTTTCATTTCATTCATTATTAATGTTATTTTTTTAAACCAGTCAACATTACTGTTTCAAAAGAGGCACTTTTGAATACTACAAGTCTTACCCAGAAAACTACCCTTCTAAAACCACAAAAAAGCCAATATTATCTTATTTCCAGTGAAGTCTTTTTTCCTTTTTTTTTCATGTATATATTCAACCCTTTTAATGAAAAATGAAGAAAAGGGAAGAAAAATTTCAACAAAAATAACATATCATGTGACTCTATATAATATTTCATATGAACAGCTTCTCACCTCTGTATGAAAAGTAGAGAGGGAGGATCTTTTTCTCTGTCCAGGCCAAGCTTATGATTACAAAACGTTCAGTTTCAGGTTATTTTTTTTTCTTTCGTTCTTTCTATTTACTTTGGTTTAGTCATTTCAATGCTGCTACTCTTGCTGAACATATTTTTGCTGCTGCTATTTTAGAATTGTCTTCACAATCACTTTGAGTGACACAAGAAAATCTGTCTCATTACTTTGCAGTATGTCTTAAATTGTTGGGTGATGGTGTGTGTGTGTTTTTTTTTTACCCAAAAAGGACACTATCCATGTTATTTACCCATCTTATTCATGAAACTGCACTTTCAGCTATTTCTGAAAATTATGTATACTCTCATAGGACAATGCTATCACCATGAATATTCAAACAAATTTACTGAAGTCTTTAAAGGCACTTTGTGGACTAGCAAGGTGACATGTTTGAAGGGGACAACACTCATTGCGTATAGTATAAATTCTGGTGATGATGTTGAGAAATCACTTTTATTACTTATAAAAATAGGATCATGGATATGTAAACATATATATGTGTATATATGTGTATGTATATATATATATATATATATATAGAAAGAGAGAGAGAGAGAGAGAGAGAGTTTAGTTAGCATAACTCTTTCTTCACAACAACTTCATGAAGATAAATATTATCACTTCTATTTTACTGATGGTGGGCATCTAGGAGGTATAGTGGATAGAACACTGGGTTTGGAATAAAAGTATTTTTCTTCTTGAGTTCAAATCTAGCCTCAGACACAAGCTTTCTGACGTGAGCAAGTCACTCAATCCAATTTGTTACTCATCTGTAAAATGAATTTGAAAATAAAATGGCAAAAGCACTCCAATGGCTTTGCCAAGACAACCCCAAATGGGGTCACAAAGAGTCAGATGTGACTGAAATGACTGAGTAACAATTTTACTGATGGAAAACTGAGATTAAGAGATTAAATTATTTACTTAAGGCTACAAAACTATTCCGTGTTGTCTCTGTCTCTGTTTATTGGTGAGGACCATACTAGAGGGTAATATTAATTAAAGGGTAAATGTAGACAGGAGTAGCTTAACATGAGGCATCAAGGTATCTATTCATCAGCTATAGTATAGAATTGTAAAGTAGATCAATAAAAAAGTTCAAAATCAATCTGTTCTAATCCTCTTGTTTTAAAAATGAGGAAAGATATTTCCATGGAAATTAAGTGATTTTTTTAAAACAATTCTCTGTGTGGGGAAAGAGAGAATGCCTGCTAAATAAAATATTTTAAGTGAGAAAAGAAGGAAACACTATTTCTTCAAATTGTTTTGAAATTATTTTTTATTGTTATTAAAATGATGGCTAGAGATATGGCCTAAAAACCTGAGTTCAAGATCTGCATCTGACACATTCTGGCTATGTCATCTTGGACATGGTACTTAATCTCTCAAAATTCTGGCCATCTTGCAAAGGTTCTCCATCACTAAGAAGGTGCCAATGTGCATTGGTTGCATTGGTTGATGGAACTTTTCCTTGAAAATTACTTTAAGAGGCATTTGATATTTTTAGGCTTAGATCACTTTGTTTTTTCAGTTTTTCCCCTTTGACTGCAGTAAGCATCTGAGTACTAAGGAGTTCCTTGTGATACATAGATGTTAAATTATTCACCTATGTTTTCACAGCTAATAAGTTTTAGAAGTAAAAATTACAGTCCAGCCTTTTCTGATTCCATCCCTATCTTTTGGGCTTTTGCAAATTATAATCCTTACACATTAATGGCCTCTAAAGGCTTTGAGTAGCTTTTGTAATATTTAGGAGGCTTTTCATAAACCATATATCAATATATCATATAAATTGCAATTTTGGTGCTGTATAATGTGCAGTATATTTATGAAAAGTAGTATTGAATTGCCCCATGTAGTATTCCAGGTGGCTGTCTTCCTTGTGTAATCTTGGCTCTGCCTTGAGGGATCTGTTTCAATAATATGATAAACTCAAGTATCTATTAATAAGTGGAATACTGTTAAAGATGTTTCCAGGTTCAAAGGACAAAACAGCCAATAACTTTAATAATATAGTGTTTGACAAACCCAAAGACCCCAGTTTTGGGGATAAAAACACATTGTTTGACAAAAATTGCTGGGAAAATTGGAAACTAGGCATCGACCCACACTTAACACCGTACACCAAGATAAGGTCAAAATGGGTTCATGACCTAGGCATAAAGAATGAGATTATAAATAAATTAGAAGAGCATAGGATAGTTTACCTCTCAATCCTGTGGAAGAGGGAGAATTTATGACCAAAGAAGAACTAGAGATCACTATTGACCACAACATAGAAAAATTTGATTATATCAAATTGAAAAGTTTTTGTACAAACAAAACAAATACAGACAAGATTAGAAGGGAAACAATAAAGTAAGAAAACATTTTTACAATCAAAGGTTCTGATAAAGACCTCATTTCCAAAATATATAGAGAATTGATTCTAATTTATAAGAAATCAAACCATTCTCCAACTGATAAATAGTCAAAGGATATGAAACAGACAATTCTCAGATGAAGAAATTGAAACTAAATATAGACATATGAAAATATGCTCCAAATCATTATTAATCAGAGAAATGCAAATTAAGACAACTCTGAGATACTACTACACACCTGTCAGATTGGCTAGAGTGACAGGGAAAGATAATGTGGAATGTTGGAGAGGATGTGGGAAAACAGGGACACTGATACATTGTTGGTGGAATTGTAAACACATCCAGCCATTCTGGAGAGCAATTTGGAACTATGCTCAAAAAGTTATCAAACTGTGCATACCCTTTGATCCAGCAGTGTCTCTACTGGGTTTATACCCCAAAGAGATACTAAAGAAGGGAAAGGGACCTGTATGTGCCAACATATTTGTGGCAGCCCTGTTTGTAGTGGCTAAAAGCTGAAAAATGAATGGATGCCCATCAATTGGAGAATGGTTGAGTAAATTGTGGTATATGAACATTATGGAATATTATTGTTCTGTAAGAAATGACCAGCAGGATGAATACAGAGAGGCTTGGAGAGACTTACATGAACTGATGCTAAGTGAAATGAGCAGAACCAGGAGATCAGTATATATCTCAACAACGATACTGTATGAGGATGTATTCTGATGGAAGTGGATCTCTTTGTTAAAGAAAGCTAATTCAGTTTCAATTGATCAAGGATGGATAGAAGTAGCTACACCAAAAGAAAGAACACTGGGAAATTAATATAAACTGCTTGCATTTTTGTTTTTCTTCCCGGGTTATTTATACCTCCTGAATCCATTTCTCCCTGTGCAACAAGAAAACTGTTCAGTTCTACACACATATATTGTATCTAGCATATACTGTACCCTATTCAACATGTAAAGGACTGCTTGCCATCTGGGGGAGGGGGTGGAAGGAGGGAGGGGAAAAATCGGAACAGAAGTGAGTGCAAGGAATAATGCTGTAAAGAATTACCCTGGCATGGGTTCTATCAATAAAAAGTTATTTAAATAAATAAATAAATAAAGTGATGCGGAACACCAAAAAATAAATAAATATATAAATAAAATAAAGATGTTTCCAAAAGTTGCTACAGAGTTGTCCTATAACTTCTTTGCTTTTCTTTTAGTAAGTCTAAATCATAGTTCACTAAAACTTCCTTCAAATTCCAAGCTTTCCTCACCTCACCTTGCTTACTAGAATTTCTTTTCTCTTGGGATAGAAAACCACAAGATATGTGTGTGTGTGTGTGTTTTTTTCTCCAGTCCCCTTGCCTCCACGCATTAATAACACAGTAAAATCTGAGGTTCCTTAGATCACAGATTTGAGGTAAAAAGCCACTTAAAAACCAGAGAGTTCAAATCCTTCATTTAACATCAGAGGAAAGGTTGAGGCTCAAAGGACTTGTCCAAGTCACATATAGAGAGTGATAGACATACAGCATGAACCAAGGTTCTTTGACTCCATTAGCAGTGTCCCTTTACACAGTACTATGGTTATTTAAAGATGTTTACAATGAAATATTATAAGGGGATACAAATAAAAACAGATAATTCCTGATTTCAAGGATCTTACACTCTATTAGGGAGAAAAGATTGAATTAAAGGGAAGCTGGAAATAGCAGAGGGAGAAGAAAAGAGTGAGATGAGAGGAACAACGGAAAGTGGAACAATCATAGCCCAAATATCTGATGAAATTGCTGGAAACTGAAGCCAGAAATTAAGTTAAAAATCTAGTTCTGGGCACATTAAAATGAAAACTCATTTACATGAGACCACAATGGTTCCAGGGGCAGAGTGCAAGATTGAAGTGAGGTGAAGATGAGGATGTTGGCCGGAAGGGAGGTGGTACAGTTTGGAAATTTTGGTCAAGTTGATCATGCTTCTCTACTAGATACGAAATATCTGTTAGCTACCCATGGGTTATTATAATCTTCTAAGTTTGGGACTTGATATTCAGCTTTTTCAGGGCCCTGCAATTAGTTGGTCAGAACTGTTCTTTGCTTGAAGAATTTACTACGGTATTCCAGAGTCTTGCCCTAAGCAGGCCTTCCTTTCTTTCCTCCTTCAGCTTGATTATCTTGGATCACTTTAGATTAAATCTACTGATTAAGGTCAGAATCCATTCTACTTTTGTATACTAAACTATACCCCCAGACACTGGACTTTTTGTACCTTTCAAAATGCCTCCAAAGTCAATGTGCTCTGTTCCAATGGTAAATAAGTCACTTCTGCCTCTGCTTTTATTCTAATCTGTGATGTGAATCAAAAACAGATTCTACCCATTTTTTACATATTTTGTCTTTGATAAAAATGTTCCCTTCACTCCAGGCAGACCTAGAGTCTTATTGTTTAGGTCATCAGGTCTATCCTTGGTATTTCTCTTCTCTATCTTTTTTCTACAACTATTCCCATCATGCTGTTGTCTTTGCCTATTCTGAACCTGCAATCTCAAATTAACTTCTCCCATACTCCCTACAATTTCTTCACTATAATTCAGCTAAACAGAAACACATACTTGTGGGCAGATGAAAATTGAACTCCTTTCCTCAGAGCTTACATAGTAAACCAAGACTTTCCAAACTTCAGGATCTAGAGTTTATTGTATCCGGTTGAGCTCTTCCCCTGGGGGAATAGTTTTCTTCTAGTCCTCTTATTTTGCAGATGAGGAAATTGAAAGAAGCCTCAGCAAAAATAACTTGCCCAAAGTAACAAAGATGGTTTCAAACTCATATCCACTAAATTCAAATGCAAGATTCTAATGTGCCACATTATGAACCTTAGAGGTCAGGGAACTTATGTACGCTAGGGGTAGATAAATATATTACATCAGTAAGAATAATGTGTACAACTTGATATAAATATTAAAATAATAAAAATGGCATGTGCATATTTTCACTGCCTTTCTTACCTGAGGAGGGAATTCCAAACAGTGGTTTGAGAATGGCTTACCTAATGGCTGTCTCTCTACCCCCACCCCTTTCCCCCAATGTTTCAGATGCTATTAGAATTAATTTTCACTTCCTGAATACACACTAATGGATCATTGGAGGTGGCCCAAGATAATGTTGTGTGGCTTAGAGATGCCCTCCTGTAGCTAACAATTTGTCAAAGATCGTCCACAGATGGAACAGGGAGGAATTGATTGTAGCTTGATAGTGCTATTTTGGTTGAGAACTTAAATTTAGCAAAATTACCTACACATTTGTGAACATCTAAGAGTTAGATGAGTTTCAACTTTTCTTTTCATCTCTGATATCCTCTCAGAGAATATATATTGTTCAGTATACCTATTCCCTTCATTATTTTTTAAAACTAAATTCTTGCCCAAAACTTATTTTAATTTCATATTTATAACATAACACAATATATTGAGATGTGGTCATCTAACAGCACTTTAAAGTATCTCAAGTTATATGGGCAAAGTTGTAGAGAAAAACAATCACAATTCAGAAAAGACTAATTTAGTCAACAGAAAATCCAGGGTACCAATCCATAAATTTATCTGACCTTTTGCACTTCAGTTTATTTAAAAAATAATTATTTCAATTGACAAATATGGACTTGACTTTTGGATAGTTTAATTTTATAGTCAGTAAAGTAGAATTAATAATATTTTGCAGAGAAGGCACTCAAGTGTATAAGATGCTCTTGAAAGTTATCTTGAGCATGAATGGTAACACACAGATGTTTAAATAAATGGTTCCTATGATATTTCATTGCAACTGATATTTCATTTTCTTTTCCCTGCTGGAGCAGGGAGCAGCTGTATTTCACTTGAGAAATGTAAGTGAAATCAATTTCCTAGTTAGCTTTCCCCCTTAGTAAATTTTGCATCTAAAGTATTTTTTGAGAATGGAAGAGGAGATTGAAATGAGGAGCAGACAAGAAAGGAAGGAAAAGAGGAAGGAAGAAAAATAGGGAGGAAGGAAGGCAGGAAGGAAGAAAGAAAAGGAAACAAGGAGGAACATATTAAGTCTTTACTGTCTGCCAAAATACTATACTTAGCATTATACAAATATTATTTTATTTGAAACTACCCTGGGAAGTAAGTGGTATTATTATCCTCATTTTACATTTGAGGAAACTGAGATAGACAGTATAAATTATTTACCAAGGTCATACAACTAGTAAGTGTATGAGGTTAGTTTAAATGCAAGCAAGTCCAGTTCTCTATTCATTGTGTCACCCAGCTTCCTCATCTAAACCCAGAAATTATTTACACAAAGATGTTTTGCTTAAAGTGATTAGTTTCTTTTCAGATAAAATGAAATGATATTTTCTCTTATTCAAAAAGTTCATTTATTTTATCTTCAGGGACTGATTTGTGATAAAGTACAAAGTAGTACAAATTTAAATTATTTGGTTCCCTATTATAGTTAGAAATTCAAATTTACTTTTTTTTCCTGTTATCCATTTTCCAGGTTATCTTGTCATGTTAACATAAGTTTTGTTCATTTAATGAATTCACAGACAGATATTTATTAAGCACCTATTGTGTATAAGGTATTACATATCTTTTGTGCTAAGTGCGGGAGAAATATTGCTTTATAAATTATATATGCATGATGAGAACTCATAGATCATTTAATTCAATCCCTGATTGTACAGATTAGGAAACTGAAGCTTGAAAAAATTGAGATGTGGTCAATTTTGCATGACTAAAAAGTAGCATAGGGAGGATTCAACTGAGATTTACAAATCCAAATTCAGACCCTTTCCCCAGTTTCATTCCTGTTTTCATAGAGTTTATCTTTCACTGTGGAAATGATAAAATAGCACACAAGTAAATACAATAAAAGCTAGAGTGTGATGCAGAGTGGCAGGACAAGGGCAAGATCCAGGTAAAATGAATACAGGAAAATCTGCAGAGGTTAAATGCCTTGAAATCTGGAAATAACTGCATTGGCTAGGAATCAACCCAGAACTCTATTTAAGGGCTTTTTTTTTTTTTTCTTTTTAGTTGAGCATAAATCTGTCTCTCTGCCAATCTCAACCAATTCAGGATAATTCTGCTTTCAATAGCCAAGAAAAATACATTTAATTCCTCTTCCAAATAATAGCCTCTCAAATATTTGTATACAACTTTTATTGCCCCTCTCTATGCCTTACCCTTCCATCTTCTCTCCACTCCTAATACTTTAGCCAATCCTTTTATCCTATAATCCTGAAAACCTTTACCATCTCACTGATCAATAGACTTCCTTAAAAAAAAAAAAGTCCTGAACTGAATTTAATATATTTGGCACAATTATGCTAGATTAGAGTACACTGGTCCTTTCCTTCCTTATGCTAGTATGATCTTAGTGTAATCTAACACTGTATCTGTGAGTTTTGATTGTCAGATTATATATTGACTCAAGTCCATTGACAAGTAGTCCATTAGATAGCTAGATGGCACAGTGAACAGAGGTTGTGGATCCAAAATCAGAAAACATGTTCAAACCTGACTTCAAACACATATTAAGGATGTGACCCTGGGTAAGTCACTTAACTATATCTCAGTTTTCTCATCTATAAAATGGAGATAATAGCAATTACTGTCTCACTCTATTGAAAATGAAATGAGATAATATTTTAGAACATTATGCAAAACTTACAAATTCTAGCTATAGTAATAGTAATAATAATAGGTATTATTATTATTTTTCCATTAAAACATTTAGTCTTTTTTCAGATTAATTTTACCCATCCACACATCTCCATCTTCTTTTGATTTGAAGGAAGAAGAAAACTCAATGGTAGTTGTTTTAATTTTCTCTATTTAACTTCATATATAATTCCATCCAATATTAAGTCTATTGATCATTTTTGATCCAAACTTTGTCATCTTCTATGTCAACTCTTCCTTAATTCTTTGTGTCAAATAGGGGAATCACGATATTTATAACTTCATCCTAAGATGTAAAGAAATGTGAAAGACAATATAGCCAAATAGATTTAGAGCTCTTAGATTGGCTGGCTTGAAGAGTAGTTAGTTATGAATTATTTAATTGCAGATTGAACATAGCTCTCCATGGAACTGTCTAAGAGATTGACTATTAGTTCTGTGCTGTTTGATATATTTTTTCATTCACTTAGTTAACAAGCATTTATTAAATGACTATTTGTACCAACCAAGAATGACACAAAGAGAGAGAAGTGATAATGCTTGTTCTCAAGGACTTGCAGTCTCATGGAGGGGTGTAGGGGGAGGGGTGGGGAGGGAGGAAATCATGAAAACAACTGTGTACAGACAAGACCTATGCAGTATTAACTGGAGATAATCAATGGGGGAAGAATATAAAAGAATCTCTATAATGATTTGCCTTAAAATTTTCATATTCTTCTCCATCACTTTCTGTTCATTTCTAGTGCAATGCTTTTCATGATCTCTTTTTACTATTAAGAATAACAAAATGTTTGGCAGTAGCTTTTTTTTTTTTTTGAACAGTCATTAAATTCTTTAAAAAAAAATAAAGTCTGAAAAATAACTTCTCTTTCTTATTTTTACATTCTATTTTTATGTATTGTCAAAATTACCCAGCATGGGTTTCCTATGAAAAGCTGATGTGAAATAATTATATTTACATAAATTTTGATATATTATAAAGTTGTGATATTAATAGCTGTCATTCAGATACTTCTTGAAAATGTCTGGTGTATTTCATTTCACCATCATAACTATTCCATCAGGGAGGTGCCATAATTTTTTTTCTTAAAACTGTGAGCAGACCATAACTTGTTTTTATTCAAAAAAATTAAATTATAGGAAAAAAGTCAGTTTCATAAATAATCAGGTTCCAAGTACTCTAATATTATTGAATCAGGGAAAAAGTAGAAAAGAACATACTATACATAAGTGATGCAGTGGATAAAGTACTTAAATTGGAATCAAAAAGACTTTTCTTTTTTGAGTTCAAATCTGTCATCAGACATTTACTAGCTCTGGGATCCTGGGCAAGATAATTAATCTTGTTTGCCTCAGTTTCTTCATATATACCATGATCTGAAGAAGCAAATGGCAGATCAGCACAGTATCTTTATGAAGAAAGCCCCAAATGTGATCAGGAAGAATTGAACATGAGTGAAAATGACACAAAAAATGTTATAAATTCACTAAGAATGGGAATGTCATTCATTGCATGTGTGTATTTTTACCTGTATAATTTAATACTTATAATAAGCACTCAGATATGGTAAACTGCATTAAATTGCTAATATTATTTCCCATACTTCAGAATACTAGTATTCTACTAGTAATATTCTACTAGTAGTAATATTCTAGTAGTAGTAGTAGTAGTATTCTAGTAGTAGTAGAAAATAGTATTTCAGCTATTTTCTCACCCTGGAACTGCCCTTCACCATTTTGGCTTATCCTTCTTAAATTGGTGAGTTCATTGAAGAGTCTCCAGTTTAGGGAGCCATCTTTCATCTTCCTGACTTTTCTGACTTTGCTTTCGTTCCCAAAGCAGGTATCTCCTTTCCATCTCAAGCCTTTTTTACAATTTCCTTTCATAGACTATCTTCTCCCTTTAGAACATAACACTATTCTATTTTTTTTTCCTTTTCAATATCCCTAACATTTAGTACAATGCTTGACATGTAATAAGAACTCAATAAATATTTGTTCTTTTTATTTTTAAGGAATAACTGAAAACAAGATGTAAAATGACTCATCCATGCTAATTAAGCATGGGAAAATTCCATGTGTATTTGACTGGATGATGAAAATCACATGAACCAACTGTGAGAATTAGTTTTCTTCACCTCTGAGACAAGAGAATACTTTAGAGCATCTCAATGACATTATTTAGACAAATATTATATAGATATTGGACTGATGGAAAGCAGAAAGATTTCATTAGATATACTTGGCAAAGTTGATGTATGAATCACATCATTCGTTTTTTGAAAGCCCAGAGATATTAATTTGAATCTGTGATTTTCCTTTGATTTTCTTCTCTAATGGCCTAAATCTGCTTTTAAAAATTATTATTACTTCCCTGATATAATTTTTATTAAGCTTGCTAACTGTAAGATTTTTAGAAATTAGATTTTCCACCCATGCTTTCTTCATTGCTAAGAAAAAAGAATTTCTTTTAACTTGCCAGCTTAGATTAGGGAAAACATAAATGCCCTTACACTTTGAAGAAAGAGCTCAAGAAACATTAACTTGATTATTAAACTGCATCTTTCTGAATGTTGAAGTAAAATAAACCATGAAGTATTATGGTCTTTGTCATTTTAATAGTCACTTTGTAGATATAAGATATCCCCAGTCAAGATAAATAATTTGAAGAATCTAGTTCCCAGAACTGGTATCTTCTGGCTATGCATCAACATTTTAACGTTTAAAATCTTCAGCTTGTTTTGTTTTGTTTTTACTAGTCTTGTGATTTCCTTAGTAGAGGGAGTTCCTAGTGAAGAACTGTTTCTGCCAATGCAGATTGTCTTCTCCTCTGCAAGTTTCTAGAGAAACTGGGAGGCTGACTTAGCTATTATTATGCAGCCATTGAATGTCATAAGCAGAACAGAAATCCAGATTTTCTGGACTCTGAAGTCAAACCTCTATACATTATAACTACCTTTATGGATATAGATATATGATCTAAACCACTATAAATAACTGCAAAGAGGAAAACTTTCCAGTTAGATATGTATTTTGGTTTGAGACACAAGTTTCTAGGGGGATGAATGTCATTATACCTTTATAAAATCTCTAAACTCTGAATACCCTTTTTCTCAGCAATAACACTATTTGGCACTTACCCTAAAGAGAGAAAAAGATGGAGAAAAATGATACATATTCATATACAACATGTTGTATGTGTACATATAAAATAGTGAAAATAATATCTATCTATATTTAAATGCATAAGTATATGTATATATGCACACTCACAAATATTTATGGAGAGAGGATTTTTAAAGATGGAAGTCCTTTCCTGACTTGGTGCTCTATAAAAGGTATCTTAATAGTTTCTGTGTAATTTTTCCCTCTTATGAGAGATTGAAATGTATGAACTCTGTGCCTCATTTCTCATAAGTAGCAAAGAATGACTGACTCTTTTATGAAGAATGCAATAAAATGAATGCTCACCATTGGGATCACTAAATCTGATCATCTTGGTATGAGCCATGCTGAGACAAATACTCAACAATTTATATTAACTTATTGATCTAAATGATCTGATATGGTATTTTTTTCACTCTGTCAAACTGATCTAGTACCAAATCTTGGACTGCTGTTGAGACTTGTTTTTACTTATCTTTACAATCAAAATTTATGGAGCCCTTGAAGGCTTACACTTTTCATATATGTGTTCTCATTTGATCTTCACAACAAGCTTGAATGCAATGGTAGGTATCATTATGATTCCTATTTTACAGATAAGAAAAGTGAGCCTAAGAGTCCCTTACATAGGGTCAAATAGCTAGTAACTTCTTAGGTGGAAGTCAAATTCCAGTCTGCTTAGTTCTGACCATCTTCTTTATTTACTAAACCATTCACTTTTAATCTAGATTTTGTTATCATGGGTTAACATGGAAAAATAATTATCATCTAGTGTCTAACCTCCTAGTTATGAAAATTTATCTTTTTCAAGGCTAAACTTTAGAGAGAAGGAAATCTCTTGCCAACACAATTCTAAGACTTTCCGACTTAGTAAAAACACTAAGATCTTGTATTTGACTGTTGTAGCTTTGGACAATCCAAGGTCTCTTCCATGCTCCCATGAGGCACCAGAATTTCACTGCCAATACATCACACATCTGTGTTGGCATCTTTTATATTCAGGTGAACAATACTTTGGGAAAAAAAGCCTCACCAGTTGGCAGGCTAATAACCCAGGAATGCTTAAGTGCTTTGAAACACAACAATCCTCTTCCTTCTTAATGGCAGGATTAAATTCTACCCAAGATATTTGATTATAAACACTGGATGGAAAACTTTTTTGTTTTGTAAAGCATGAAATTTTGTTTTTGGGCAGAGTATTGCCCATACCATTCATTTTTAGAGGGAAAAAGAGGGGTTAGGAAAGAATACAAACAGCCCTAATAAAGGTGTCTGAAAGAAAATGAAAAAGTAAATATTATTTTAATATCACCACTGACTTCTCTTTGATTTTACATTTCCTATAAAGTTTCTAAAACCCATATAAACATACGATATGTTAGAGCAGGATGTGCTATTTAAATGTACTTTTTTATTGCTGTTATATAGAAGAAATTGTTTCATTGACTTTGTTTTATTCTTCCCTTTTCCTTATGTTTGGAGAAAATGGAAAATTAGTAACATTTTAAAGTCTTTTTGAAATATATATCTTCTGATACAGCACCCTTTTCTTTCAAATATTTTTATGTGTATGCTCCTCAAAAATAACATTTGACTAAATGTGGTTTCCATAGTATATTTTATTATTTTGCTAAGATTAGATCATTTAATTGCTCATATTATGAAAGCTAGACTTTTAAAAATGGATTTTTGTTACTTTTTTCAAAGGCTAATAGATTTTTTATTAGAAGGATCCTTACAGGTCAACACCCTTACTTTACAGATGGAGAAACTGAGAGCTCACAATAAGTGAATTGCCCGTGATCATATAGACAGGTAGTAGCAAAACAGATATTTGACCCCAGGTTATATGGCTCCCATACTGGCTCTATCTATTTATCTATACATATACATACACATATGTATATGTATGTATGTATACTTGCATACATGCAGGTATATTGTGTATTTATATCTACATGTATGGCCAACCCTAATAAAATATTTCACTTTTTCAGATTTTTTGGCTTGATTATTTCCTCTATACCTCTTGGATAAACAAATTATCATAATTTTATATTAACAATGATGTGATAATGATAACAGATGACATCTGAACATAAGACATCATTATCTTTGAATATCTTAGCTTCTACTTGCAATGCTGTCATAAAGGTAAACAGAAGTGTACATTTTCTTTTGAAAGTCTTCTATCACATTCTTGTACTCACTGTGTTTAACACATCAAGCAACCTATAATAATGTTTGATTTATAAAACAGTAAGCTTATTAAATACAAGCCTTCCAAATTATAGTGTGGAATGTACTATTCTACATTTTTTCAAACCACATTTAACAGACTGGAAGAATCTTTCAGAATTCTATATAATCATCATTACCACTAGCATTTATAAAATGTTTTATGATTGACAAAGTGCTTTCTACTTGTTAATATCTTTGATCCTCACAACTACCCTGTGAGGTAGTAGTAGCTGTTATCCCCATTTTACAGAAAAGGAAACTGAGACACAGATGCCCAAGGTCACACAGCTTCATAGGTATATCTTTAATAGATGACAACATGACAGATCTGCAACATTAGAGAAAGTACACATTATGTTAATATTTGCAGAATCTTTAACTAGAGTTGTTTGTAATGCCTCGCTAGAACCTAACCAAGCATCAGACTTTGGACTTATGATTATTATCAAAACATCACAGTTATTATTATTATTATTATATTATATATAATTAATTATAATATGCAATAATAATATTATTAATAATAATAAAGGAAGGCTTACAGAAGTATACATAACTGACCAGATATTTTCTTACTGAACCTAAAATGAATCCTTAATTCTCAATAAATCTGTTGGTTCTATCCTATTAGGAAAAATGTAGGCAAGAACAAACAAGTTTTATTTCAATGTGTGATATCGATTTAGTCAGCAATATCAATTAAAAGCTTAGTTTTGGGGGAGCCAAACTAAAAATAACGAATAAGAAACCATCTATTAGATATTTAAAATGTGCAAAGCATTCTGAGGACACAAATACAAAAGTGAACCAATCTCTGTATTCAAGGGGCTTACCTTGGAATGGGGGAATGCAGCAAAATTTGGGAGAGGTAACTAAAAAGAAAGGATTTTTCTGATTTAGAAAGTCAAAGAGGATAACTGAAAAACAAGAGCAATTTGTTGGGATACTCTTTCTTCAGAAACTGGTATAGTTGTTTGATTACAATTTTCTAAACAAGAGGTAGAAAATTGGGAGTGGAGTATTGAATATATTAGCCCCAGAGAAAATGTCCAGGATGAAAATAAAGATGCATGTTCTCGGGGAGTTTAGAGCTAAGTGATTTAGCTCCTCTAAGATATAGTCTTAAAAGGTTTTGGTTTCAGGCTAGAGAAGCAGAGTGGAAAGCAAAAAAGCCCCAGAGCTTTACTTTTAAGATCATTTCATTCATTAGAATAAAGTAATATTTCCTTAGAGATCATGATGAGGTTAAGGGGATGGTTAAGGAAATGGTTTATAGTCACCTAAATTATTCGTTTACTGTCTTCTGGAGGATGGGGCAGTAACCTGTATGGTTTCTTTAAAAGTTCATGGAAATTAAAGGGCACCTGTCAATTCACATTTATAATCCTTAGTACAGAGAATCCCTTTTCAAGGAGGACCTGAGTACATTTGGATGGATTATCGTACTTCTCTTGTGTCTTCTATGCCTACCCAGGCAACCAGGGAAAACCTCCTGACAGTACCCAATATTTTTAACTGAATCTCCACTCACAAATATGCCATTCACAATATGGCAGAAGGAAGTTTTATTGGAAAAAAAAAACCAACAACAACAGAAATAAAACAAAAACAGCTGGAGTTTTGTCTTCATCTACTGCCTGCTGCTTTCAGCAGGTAGCATGTGGCCGAGAGTGGTGACTTTCACTGCAGTTTCTTGCTTTTAGCAGGTGGTTCCTGGCATTACTCTCTCTTTTCCCCAGCTGGAAAGCCTTACAGCAGCACAACTGGATTTCAGTAAGGGGAAGAAAATCTGAAGAGCTCTACTGTTCAGTGTTGTGTTGGCTAACAAGACCAGGGACAAAAAATCACCTGAAGGGCTTTGTGGTAATCACAATTGTTCCTGGAAAGTGTCAGAACTTGAATACCAATAATCCCAATTTACATGACACTTTAAACTCTGTAACGTTCTCAGATCACAAAAACCTTGAATTAGGTAGTGCCATTTTAGAGTTGAGAAAACTGAGACTTTGAGTTTGTGATTTATCCATGATCACATCACTAAGGCAGTGCCTGAGTCAAGATTTCAGCTGAGATATCTTAGTTTTCAAAGTCTGTAATAAGTCTTCTGCATTGTATTGCATTCACTCTTGTCTGTCACATAATGTTGAATCAGATCAGCAATATGGTATTATGGAAACCCTTTCCTTTACCACTGCTCAGGTCAGCCTCTGTTCCCCTACAAGCAGAGTCTGTCTCAGTATTTCTAGGCTATATTTTTATGAAACTCTCTGTCATGGAGTATTTTAATTTTACTACTATAAATCCATTAGTAGTGGTAGTAGTGGTGGTAATAGTAGTAATAGTAGTAGTAATAGAATTGCAAGTTTAATCTATTTCAGATTACTAGGGAGAGAGAAGGAGAAACAATTGGAACACAAGATTTTGCAAAGCTAAATGTTGAAAGCTATCTTTTCATGTATTTGGAAAAATAAAATACTATTTTTTTAAAAAAAGTATTCTTCTTCCAGTGGATAGTTCATTACCCCTCTTAGACATCCCTGAATGCCTTTGCTGAATTCCTTTTCCTGCTCCATGCACCACAAGTATGCTGACATGTACTACAGAAAATGGTACAAGATTTCTATGGTGATAGTTCCAGGAGCTCCTGATAAGCAAAAGAAATCAGCCAATTGGTTTAACAATCTAAGAACATGGCTCCCTAATTTTTTTTTTTTATTATCACTTATAAGGTTTTCTCTGCTTCTTATTTTTTAAAGCATTATAAATGACTGATACAATTCTTTTCATATATAATATTTTATTTTTTTCTCAATTACAAATAACAGTTTTAGCATTTTTTCTTTTTCAAATTTTGAGTTCAAATTTCTCTCCTGCCTCTCCCCTCCCTCCCCCACTAAGAAGACATTTTGACATAGTATATGCATCTGTAGTCACGCAAAACACATTTCGATATGAGTCATTCTGTGAAAGAGAAATTATTTTTTGTTCTGCATTCAGATTTTACCAGTTCTTTCTCTGAAGATGATTAGCACCTTTCATCATAAGTCCTATTAATTGTCTTAGGTGATTGTATAGCTGAGAATAGCTAAGTTTTTCATAATAGATCATCATACAATATTGCTGTTTCTATGTATGATATTTTCTTAGTTTTGTTCCTTTCACTGTGCCTTTGCTCATATAATTCTTTCCATGTTTTTTTTTTCCTGAGAGCATACTGCTCATCATTTCTCAAAGCACAATAATATTCCATCCCAATCATACACTACTTGTTCAACCATTCCTCAATGGAATAGATATCCTCACAATTGCCAGTTCTTTGCCATTACTAAAAAAGACTGCTATAAATATTTTTGTATACATAGGTCTTTTATTTTTTTGCTTTTTTCTTTAATCTTTTTGAGATATAGGTATAATTGTGGTATTGCTTGGTCAGAGTATGTACTTGATTTTATAGCCCTTTAGGAATAGCTCCAAATTGCTCTCCACAATGTTTGGATCAGTATGCAATTTTACCAATAGTACATTACTGTTTTAATTTTCTAATATTTCCTTCAAGAAGTTATATTTCCTTTTCTATCATATTAGACAATCTAATGGGCATGAGGTAATAGCTTAGAATTATTTTAATTTGCATTTTCTCTCATCAGTAATGACTTGGAGCATTTTTTCATGATCATTAGTAGGTTGGATTACTTTGAAAAAAGTCTGTCCACATCCTTTGATCATTCATCAGATGAGGGATGACATTTCTATAAATTTGATTCCATTTTCTATATGTTTGAAAAATGAAGTTTTTATCAGCGAAACTCACTATATTTTTTCACAATAATGATTATCACATATATAATTCATATTTTTCTCCATCCTACTCTACCTCCTTAAACTATCTTTCTCTCCTTTTACCCTGTCCATTCTCAAAAGTGTTTTGCTTCTTTATCTTCCTCAAATGTCTGTCAGATTCAATGCCCCACTTTTCTTATCTTCTCCACTTACTTCTTTCCTGTATGATAAGATAAATTTCTATATCCAGTTGAGTGTGTATATTATTCCCTCTTAGAGCCAATTACAATGAGAGTAAGATTCATGTGTTTCTCTTCACACTTCTCCCAGTTTCTTTCCACTATAAAATCATTCAGGCATTTATGTCAGACAATTTATCCCTTTCTACCTCTCCCTTTCCCACTCTCCCAAAGTATTCTTCCTTCTCATCCCTTAATTTTATTATTTTGACTATCCATACCATCACATTAAAATTTGATGCATGTTCCTTCTAACTTCCAAAAAAATGAGAAAGGTTTTATAAGCTATAAATGTCATATTCACATGTGAAATATACACTTTAACCTTATCAAGTCCCTTATGATTATTCTGTCCTGTTTATCTTTTTATGCTTCTTTTGCCTCTTGTATTTTATAATCCAATTTTCTATTCATACTTGATCTTCTCATTAAGAAAGCTTGAAAGTACTATATTTCATTGAATGTGTGATTTTTTTCCCCTGAAGAATTATACTCAGTTTTTCTGAGGAGGTAATTCTTGATTATAATCTTAACTATTTTGCCCTCTGGAATATTGTATTCCAAGATCTCTGATTCTTTAATGTAAAAACTGCTAAATTTTATATTATACTGACTGGGACTCTATGATTTTTGAATTGATTCTTTTTGACTGCTTGCAATATTTTCTCCTTGACCAGGGAATTCTTGAATTTGACTATAATATTTCTGGGAGTTTTCATTTTGAGATCTTTCAGGAAGTAATCAGCAGATTCTTTCATTTTCTGTTACATCATCTGATTCTAGACTATCAGGGTAGTTTTCCTTAGTAACTTTTTTGAAAGATGATATCTAGGCTATTTACTCAATTCTGCTTTCAGGTAGTTCAATAATTCTTAAATTATCTCCCCTAGATCTATTCCCAAAGAGTTATTTATACAATTAGATATTTTTAAATAAATCTTTTTTTATTTGCAAAACACATGTATAGTTTTCAACATTCATCCTTGCAAAATCATGTGTTATTTTTTTCTCCCTCTCATCCCTCTAACCCTTCCCTAGACAGCAAGTCATCTAATATACATTAAATATATGTAATTCTTCTATACATAGTTCCTTTTTGTTTTTAATTTTTTATTGACTTTTTAAATTTTAAAACATATACAAGGATAATTTTTCAACATTGATCCTTGAAAAACCTTGTATTCCAATTTTCCCCCTTTGCTTCCACTTATTCCCCTAGAGGGCATATAATCCAATATGTTAAACATAGTAAAATATTCTATACATATTTCCACAGCTATCATGCTGCACACAAAAAAAAAAAATCACATCAAAAAAAGGAAAAAATGAGAAAGAAAACAAAATACAAGCAAACAACCAAAAAAGTGAAAAAAATCTATTTTGTGATCCACACTTAATTCCCACAGTCCTCTGGGTGCAGATGATTCTCTCTATCAAAGACCTTTGAAACTGCCCTGAATCATCTTCCTGTTGAAAAGAACCACATCTTTCAGAATTGATTATTGCTGTATACAATGTTCTTTTGGTTCTACTCACATAACTTAGTATCAGTTCTTATGAGTCTTTCCAGGCCTCTCTGAAATTATCTTGTTGAACATTTCTTGTAGAACAATAATAGTCTATAACATTCATATACCATAACTTTTCCAGCTATTCCCCAACTGATAGGCATCCACTCGGTTTCCAGTACTTGCCACTACAAAAAGGTCTGCCACAAACATTTTTACACATGTGGTCCCTTTTCTCTTTTTTATGATCTCTTTGGGAAACAAGCCCAGTAGAGATACTACTGAATAAAAAGGATGTGCACAGTTTGATTGCTCTTTGGGCATAGTTCTTTTTTTGCTCTCCAAAATAGTTGGATCAGTGTATAACTACACCAATAATGTATTAGTGTCCCAGTTTTCCCACATCCCCTCCAGCATTCATCATTATCTTTTCCTTTCATCTTAGCCAAGTTAAGAGGTGTGCCAGGGTACCTCAATTATCTTAATTTGCATTTCTCTGATCAATAATGATTTAGACAATTTTTTTTATTTGATTAGAAATGATCTTAATTTCTTCCAATGAAAATTGTCCATATAATTTGACTATTTATCAATTGGAAGAATGTCTTGTATTCTTATAAATTTGAGTTAATTCTTTATGTCTTTTAGAATTGAGGCCTTTATCAGAACCGTTGCATGTAATTTTTTTTTCCTTGTTTACTCCTTCCATTCCAATCTTGTCTGCATTGGTTTTGTTTGTTTATTTATTTATGCAAAAGCTTTTAAACTTAAAAATAATCAAAATCCACTTCATAATCTATAATGCACTCTAGTTCTTCTTTGGCCACAAATTATTATTTCCTTCTCCACAGATCTAAGAAGACTATCTTTTGTTGTTTTAATTTGCTTATAGTATCACTCGTTATGTCTAAATCATGAAACCATTTTGACCTTATTTTGGTCTAAGGTTTTAAGTGTGGGTCAATGCCTAGTTTCATATGGGCCATACTTCATATTCTGCCATACTATTTTTCAATTTTCCTAGCAAATTTTCTCAAATAGTGAGGTCTTATCCCAGAAGCTGGGGTCTTTATCAAGTTTATCAAATACTAGATTACTATAGTCATTGACTATTGTGTCCTCTGAACCTAACATTATCCACTGATCCAATTCTAGTTTTTTAAGATATTTTTTTCTTCTCACTTGCTTTTGGTGCCTATTTTTACTATTTGTCTTAGTCTATTTTTAAGGTGCTGGTTTTTTCAGTATATTTTTTATCTCCTTGACCAAGTGTTGGCTCTTTTTTCATGATTTTCTTGTGTCACTCTTATTTCTCTTTCCTATTTTGCTCTACTTTTCTTATTTGATTTTAAAATCCTTTCCAATTTCTTCCACAGCTTCAGACCAATTAATATTTTCCTTTTTTTTTTTTTTTGTTTTGCATTATAATTAGGTTACTTTATTTTGAGTTCTCTAGGAAGAATTTTTCTTTTTTAAAATTCTAATTTTACTTATTCAATATTGTCCCTAGTTACATTCAAAATATTTTTCCTTTGTATTTGTATTTAAATAATTAAGACAATTTAAACAATTAAGAAACCACATGTAAAGTTATGTAAAATATTTCCATAAAAGTCTATCTGTGAAAGGAAACATAAGTCTTCCATCCTAATGAAAATAAAAACTCTCAAGAAAAATTAAGTTAAAAATAAAGAGAGAGAGAGATGGAGAGAGAAATAGAGAATGCTTTAATCTGTATTCTGTCTCGTTCAGTTCCTTCTCTGGGTATGGACAGGATTTTTCATCATAAGTCCTTTAGAGCAACTGTGGATAATTGTACTGCTGAGAATAACAAAGTAATTTACAGCTGATCATCCCATAACAATGTTATTTCTTTGTACACAGTATATTTCACTTTGTGCATGGAGGATGTTCCAAGTTAATTTTTTTTTTCCTGAAAGTCTCTTGCTCATCCTTTCCCAGAGAAAAATAATATTCCATCAGAGAAATTTGCTTTGAAATTTTTTTTACAGTTGCTATTGCTAATTGTATTCCCCCCCCCCATTTATTCTCTCTCTCTTTTCATACTGTCCCATCTCAAAAGTGTTTTGCTACTGACCACTTTCTCTCCCAATATGCCCTCTCTTTTATTGCCCTCCCCTATTCTCATATTCTATTCTGGTCCTATTTTCTTGCAGGGTAAGATAGATTTATATGTTCCTATTGGGTATGTATGTTATTTCCTATTTGAGCCATTTCTGATAAGAATTGTTTCACTTACTACCCCTTTCTTCCCCCTCCCCTGTAAAATTTTTTTCTTGCCTCTTTTTTTATGGCAGATATTATGCCATTCCACTCTTCCCTTTCCCTTTTTTCTAGTACATTCCTCTCTCACCCCTTAATTTCATTATTAAAAAAGATATTATCCCTTCATAATCAACTCATACCCATGCTCTGGCTATATATACTCCTTATAACTGCTATAATATTGAGAATGTTCTGAGTTGCAAATATCATACTCAATCATACCAAAGGATGATGAGAGCAAGACACCAAATATGTAGGAATATAAACAGATAAACCTTATTAAGTGTCTTATGATATAAATCTTCTGATTACCTCCTTATGATTGTCCACAGTACTGTATTTAAAAATCAAGTTTTCCATTTAGTTCTGGTTTTTTCATCATGAATACTTGAAAATCCCATTTCACTGAAAGTTTTCCTCTGAAGGATTATACTCAGTTTTGCTGAGTAGGCGATTTTTGATTGCAATCCTTGCTCCTTTACTCTCAAGAATATCATATTCCAAACACCCCACTCCTTTAAGGTAGAAGTTTATAGATCTTATTTTATTCTGATTGTGGTTTCACTGTACTTGAACTGTTTCTTTCTGAATGCTTGCTATATTTTCTCTTTGGCCTGGGAGTTCTGGAATTGCGTTAAAATTTTTTCTGGGAGTTTTTATTTTGGTATCTCTTTCAGGATTCTTTCAATTTCTAGTTTACCCTCTGATTCTAGAATATCAGGACAGTTTTCCTTAATAATTTTTTAAAAGATAATGTCCAGGCTCTTTTTTTAAAATCATGACTTTCAGGTAGACCATTAGTTTTAAAATTACCTCTCCTAGATCTATTTTCTAGGTCAGTTATTTTTTCCAGTGATTTATTTCACATCTTTTTCTATTTTCTACTCACATCACTTAGTATCAGTTCTTATGAGTCTTTCCAGGCCTCTCTGAAATTATCTTGTTGAACATTTCTTGTAGAACAATAATAGTCTATAACATTCATATACCATAACTTTTCCAGCTATTCCCCAACTGATAGACATCCACTCGGTTTCCAGTACTTGCCACTACAAAAAGGTCTGCCACAAACATTTTTACACATGTGGTCCCTTTTCTCTTTTTTATGATCTCTTTGGGAAACAAGCCCAGTAGAGATACTACTGAATAAAAAGGATGTGCACAGTTTGATTGCTGTTTGGGCATAGTTCTTTTTTGCTCTCCAAAATAGTTGGATCAGTGTATAACTACACCAATAATGTATTAGTGTCCCAGTTTTCCCACATCCCCTCCAGTATTCATTATTATCTTTTCCTTTCATCTTAGCCAAGTTGAGAGGTATGCCAGGGTACCTCAATTATCTTAATTTGCATTTCTCTGATCAATAATGATTTAGACCATTTTTTTTATTTGACTAGAAATGATCTTAATTTCTTCCAATGAAAATTGTCCATATAATTTGACTATATATCAATTGGAAGAATGTCTTGTATTCTTATAAATTTGAGTTAATTCTTTATGTCTTTTAGAATTGAGGCCTTTATCAGAACCGTTGCATGTAATTTTTTTTTTCCTTGTTTACTCCTTCCATTCCAATCTTGTCTGCATTGGTTTTGTTTGTTTATTTATTTATTCAAAAGCTTTTAAACTTAAAAATAATCAAAATCCACTTCATAATCTATAATGCACTCTAGTTCTTCTTTGGCCACAAATTATTATTTCCTTCTCCACAGATCTAAGAAGACTATCTTTTGTTGTTTTTTTTTTTAATTTTTATTTAATAATTACTTTATATTGACACTCGTTTCTGTTCTGATTTTTTTTCCCTCCCTCCCTCCACCCCCTCCCTTAGATGGCAAGCAGTCCTTTATATGTTGGATATGTTGCAGTATATCCTAGATACAATATATGTTTGCAGAACCGAACAGTTCTCTTGTTGCATAGGGAGAATTGGATTCAGAAGGTATAAATAACCTGGGAAGAAAAACAAAAATGCAGATAGTTCACATTCGTTTCCCAGTGTTCTTTCTTTGGGTGTAGCTGCTTTTGTCCGTCATTTATCAATTGAAACTCAGGTCTCTTTGTCAAAGAAATCCACTTCCATCAAAATATGTCCTCATACAATATCGTTGTCGAAGTGTATAATGATCTCCTGGTTCTGCTCATTTCACTTAGCATGAGTTCATGTAAGTCTCGCCAGTCCTCTCTGTATTCATCCTGCTGGTCATTTCTTACAGAACAATAATATTCCATAACATTCATATACCACAATTTACCCAGCCATTCTCCAATTGATGGGCATCCATTCATTTTCCAGTTTCTAGCCACTACAAATAGGGCTGCTACAAACATTTTGGCACATACAGGTCCCTTTCCCTTCTTTAGTATTTCTTTGGGATATAAGCCCAATAGAAACACTGCTGGATCAAAGGGTATGCACAATTTGATAATTTTTTGGGCATAATTCCAGATTGCTCTCCAGAATGGTTGGATTTGTTCACAACTCCACCAACAATGCATTAGTGTCCCAGTTTTCCCGCATCTCCTCCAACATTCATCATTATTTTTTCCTGTCATCTTAGCCAATCTGACAGGTGTGTAGTGGTATCTCAGAGTTGTCTTAATTTGCATTTCTCTGATCAATAGTGATTTGGAACACTCTTTCATCTGAGTAGTAATAGTTTCAATTTCATCCTCTGAAAATTGTCTGTTCATATCCTTTGACCATTTATCAATTGGAGAATGGCTTGATTTCTTATAAATTTGAGTCAGTTCTCTATATATTTTGGAAATGAGGCCTTTATCAGAACCTTTAACTGTGAAAATGGTTTCCCAGTTTGTTGCTTCCCTTCTAATCTTGTTTGCATTAGTTTTATTTGTACAAAGGCTTTTTAATTTGATGTAATCAAAATTTTCTATTTTGGGATCAGTAATGGTCTCTATTTCATCTTTGGTCACAAATTTCTTTCTCCTCCACAAGTCTGAGAGATAAACTATTCTATGTTCCTCTAATTTATTTATAATCTCGTTCTTTATGCCTAGGTCATAGACCCATTTTGATCTTATCTTGGTATATGGTGTTAAGTGTGGGTCCATGCCTAATTTCTGCCATACTAATTTCCAATTATCCCAGCAGTTTTTATCAAATAATGAATTCTTTTCCCAGAAGTTAGGGGCTTTGGGTTTGTCAAACACTAGATTGCTATAGTTGACTATTCTGTCTTGTGAACCTAGCCTTTTCCACTGATCCACTAATCTATTTCTTAGCCAATACCAAATGGTTTTGGTGACTGCTGCTTTATAATATAATTTTAGATCAGGTACAGCTAGGCCACCTTCATTTGATTTTTTTTTTTCATTAATTCCCTTGAGATTCTCGACTTTTTATTGTTCCATATGAATTTTGTTGTTATTTTTTCTAGATCAATAAAATATTTTCTTGGAAGTCTGATTGGTATAGCACTAAATAAATAGATTAGTTTAGGGAGTATTGTCATCTTTATTATGTTCGCTCGGCCGATCCAAGAGCACTTAATATTTTTCCAATTATTTAAGTCTGACTTTATTTGTATGGAGACTTTTTTATAATTTTGCTCATATAATTCCTGACTTTCCTTTGGTAGATAGATTCCCAAATATTTTATGCTATCAACAGTTATTCTGAATGGAATTTCTCTTTGTATCTCTTGCTGTTGGGTTTTGTTGGTGATGTATAAAAATGCTGAGGATTTATGGGGATTTATTTTGTAGCCAGCTACTTTGCTAAAATTATGAATTATTTCCAATAGCTTTTTAGTAGAATCTCTGTGGTTCTCTAGGTATACCATCATATCATCTGCAAAGAGTGATAGTTTGGTTTCCTCATTGCCTACTCTAATTCCTTTAATATCTTTCTCGACTCTTATTGCCGAGGCTAGTGTTTCTAATACGATATTAAATAATAATGGTGATAGTGGGCAACCTTGCTTCACTCCAGATCTTACTGGGAAAGGTTCCAGTTTTTCCCCATTGCATATGATGCTTACTGATGGTTTTAAATATATGCTCCTGACTATTTTAAGGAAAAGTCCATTTATTCCTATGCTCTCAAGTGTTTTTATTAGGAATGGATGTTGGATTTTATCAAATGCTTTTTCTGCATCTATTGAGATGATCATATGGTTTTTGTTTGTTTGGTTATTGATATAGTCAATTATGCTAATAGTTTTCCTAATATTGAACCAGCCCTGCATTCCTGGTATAAATCCTACTTGGTCATAGTGTATTATCCTGGGGATGATTTTCTGTAATCTTTTTGCTAATATTTTATTTAAGATTTTAGCATCAATATTCATTAGGGAGATTGGTCTATAATTTTCTTTCTCTGTTTTCAGCCTACCTGGTTTAGGTATCAGTACCATGTCTGTGTCATAAAAGGAGTTTGGCAGGACTCCTTCAATCCCTATTTTTTCAAATAGTTTATATAACATTGGAGTTAATTGTTCTTTAAATGTTTGGTAGAATTCACATGTAAATCCATCTGGTCCTGGGGATTTTTTCTTAGGGAGTTGATTGATAGTTTGTTCTATTTCTTTTTCTGAGATGGGACTGTTTAGGATATTTACTTCTTCCTCTGTTAGTTTGGGCAAGCTATATTTTTGGAGGTATTTTTCTATTTCATTTAAGTTGTCGAATTTATTGGCATAAAGTTGGGCAAAGTAACTCCTAATTATTGCTCTAAGTTCCTCTTTGTTAGTGGTGAGTTCTCCCTTTTCATTTTTAAGACTAACAATTTGATTTTCCTCTTTCCTTTTTTTAATCAGATTTACTAAGGGTTTGTCTATTTTGTTGGTTTTTTCATAGAACCAACTCTTAGTTTTATTAATCAATTCAATAGTTTTTTTACTTTCAATTTTATTGATCTCACCTTTTATTTTTAGAATTTCAAGTTTAGTGTTTGACTGGGGGTTTTTAATTTGTTCCTTTTCTAGCATTTTTAGTTGCAAACCCAATTCATTGACCTTCTCTTTCTCTATTTTATACAAATAGGCCTCTAGAGATATGAAATTTCCCCTTATTACCGCTTTGGCTGCATCCCATACATTTTGGTATGATGTCTCATTATTATCGTTTTCTTGGGTGAAGTTATTAATTATGTCTATGATTTGCTGTTTCACCCAATCATTCTTTAGTATGAGATTATTTAGTTTCCAATTATTTTTTGGTCTACTTCCCCCTGGTTTTTTGTTGAATGTAATTTTCATTGCATCGTGGTCTGAAAAGGATGCATTTACTATTTCTGCCTTACTACATTTGAGTTTGAGGTTTTTATGTCCTAATATATGGTCAATTTTTGTATAGGTTCCATGAACTGCTGAAAAGAAAGTGTATTCCTTTCTGTCTCCATTACATTTTCTCCAGAGATCTATCATATCTAACTTTTCTAGTATTCTATTTACCTCTTTGACTTCTTTCTTATTTATTTTGTGGTTTGATTTATCTAATTCTGAGAGTGCAAGGTTAAGATCTCCCACTATTATAGTTTTACTGTCTATTTCTTCTTGCAGCTCTCTTAGTTTCTCTTTTAAGAATTTAGATGCTACCCCACTTGGTGCATATATGTTTAATATAGATAGTGCTTCATTATCCATGCTACCCTTTAGCAAGATATAGTGCCCTTCCTTATCTCTTTTAATTAGATCAATTTTTGCTTTAGCTTGATCTGAGATCAGGATGGCTACCCCTGCTTTTTTGACTTCACCTGAAGCATAGTAGATTTTGCTCCAACCTTTTACCTTTAACCTGCATGTATCTCCCCGCTTCAGGTGTGTTTCCTGTAAACAACATATTGTAGGATTCTGGCTTTTAATCCATTCTGCTAACCGCTTCCTCTTTCTGGGGGAGTTTACCCCGTTCACTTTTATGGTTAGAATGACCAATTCTGTATTACTTGCCATCTTGTTAACCCCAGTTTATGCTTTTCTCCTTTCTTTCCCCTTTCCCCCCCTTCCCAGTATTAAGCTTGTGAGCACCCCTTGCTTCTCACAGCCCTCCCTTTTTAGTATCCCTCCCCTCGCCTTAGAGTTCCTCCCCCTATCTTACCCTTTCCCTCCCAGTTCCCGTATTCCCTTCCACTTAGCTTATTCCTTCCCTTTTCACTTTTCCCTTCTCACTTTTCAATGAGGTGGGAGAAGTTTCACCATAGATTGAATATGTCTTAAGATTTTTCACTTAAAGCCAATTCTGAAGGCAGTAAGATACCCACTATATTCATCCCCCTCCATTCTTTCTCTCAGATATAATAGGTTTCCTATGCCTCTTCATGAGATGTAGTACCCCCCCTTTACCCTTTTTCTGGTACAATGTCCTTTCCACATCAATTTCTAGAACAAGGTATACATGTATTCTTTATACATCTATATAGTCAAAATATAGTTCCCAAGATTAATCTTTACCTTTTTAGATTTCTCTTGAGTTCTATATTTGTAGATCCAACTTTTTGTTAAGTTCTGGTTTTTTCATCAGAAATAGATGAAATTCGCTTACTTCGTTGAATGTCCATCTTCTTCCCTGGAAAAAGATGCTCATTCTCGCTGGGTAAGTTATTTTTGGTTGCATACCAAGTTCCTTAGCCTTTCGGAATATCATATTCCAGGCCCTTCGATCTTTTAATGTGGATGCTGCCAGATCCTGGGTGATCCTTATTGTGGCTCCTTGATACTTGAATTGGGTTTTTCTAGCCGCTTGCAATATTTTTTCCTTCATCTGAGGGTTCTGGCATTTGGCCACTATATTCCTTGGTGTTTTGATTTTAGGATCCCTTTCAGTGGGTGATCGATGAATCCTTTCAATGTTTATTTTTTCCTCTGTTCCTATGACTTCTGGGCAGTTCTCTTTGATAATTTCCTGGAAAATAGTGTCCAGGCTCTTTTTTTCATCATGTTTTTCTGGAAGTCCAATGATTCTCAGATTGTCTCTCCTGGATCTGTTTTCCAGGTCTGTTGTCTTCCCCAAAAGGTATTTCACATTTTTCTCCATTGTTTGATTTTTTTGGATTTGCTTGACTGATTCTTCTTGTCTCCTCGAGTCATTCAATTCCACTTGTTCAATTCTGATTTTCAGTGAAGTATTTTCTTCACTCACTTTTTTAAGATCTTTTTCTAATTGTCCAACTGAGTTCTTTTGTTCTGTGGAATTTTTTTCCATTTCACCAATTTTGTTTTTTAGAGAGCTGTTTTCTGTTTCCAGTTCACTAATCCTATTTTTCAAGGATTTTACTTCTTTATCCACTCTCTCTTTAACTGACTTCTCCAGGCTCTTTTGCCAAGCCTCCCTCTCCTTTTCCCAAGCTTCCCTCTCCTTTTGCCAAGTCTCCCTCTCCTTTTCCCAAGCTTCCCTCTCCTTTTGCCAAGCCTCACTATGCTTTCCCCATTTTTCTTCTAGCTCCCTTGTGAGAGCCTTTTTAATCACTTCTATGAGGTTCATCTGTGCTGAGGAACAGATGATCTCCTCCTTTGGGGATTCACCTGGGGACTGCCTGTTTTTTAGTCTCCTCAGGATTTAGAGTCTGCTCTCTATCTGTATAGAAGCTGTCAAGGGTTAAAGTCCTCTTCAGCTTCTTGCTCCTTCTGTCTAATAATCAGAGACAAACTACCAAAGAAAAACAGAAAAAATTGGAGTCTTTCTTTGGGGGAGGGGCTGGGTATGTTACCGAGCTTCCTCTACAGACTGCAGGGGGCAGCAGTGAGGCACTAGCAGGACTGTGTTGCGCGTGCGCTCTGAGATCCCAGAGCGTGCTGAGTCACTGTGGGGGGGAAAGGGGGGGGCGGCCAGGTCCCGAGAGACTCCAGCTGTTTGGGGTTGTGTTCTTCATCCCCGGTGTTTTTAGCTTCTCTGCTGGGCTGCTGACTTGCTGCCGGAGCAAAGTATCCAAACCTGTAGCGAAGCTCTCCCCGCAGAGATGGCTGCGATCACTCCCCTCCAGTCTGCTCCTGTGCCCTCACTGCCGCTGCCCGCCGCCTGCGCCCGATCTAAAACCATCCCAGCCCTCCAGGAAAGACAGACCTTTCTTGGCGAATCTCAAGGATGGCTTCTCTTGGTAACTATTTGTGGGTTTTTTTTCAGTCAAGCATTAATTCAGAGGCTTGTAATGAAATGGATAGTGAGAGAAAGCGTGGAGCTTATGCAGCTGTGTGCCTACTCTCCGCCATCTTAACCGGAAGTGTATATACTGGGATTATGCACTACATTCCCACTCTGATCCCACAAACCTTTTCTGCTGACCGTCCAGCTCCTGTGTGTTGTTTCTGAGCTGAGTACTGGAAGCCATCAGTACTGTTGCTGATTCAGAGATTGGGCCTGGGCCAGGGCTGAGCTGGGGCTGGGGCTGGGACTGGCTCCAGGATTGCATGCTAGATTCCCACTTTTTCTGCTGTGTTTTAATAAAACAAGACAACAAGAAGCTGTCTTCGAGTGAAAATGCTTTATTTCATCTTTTTGGGGTATTCTGATGCTCTAAAATTTGTTTAGAATTATTTAGGAATTTGGAGCAGTTCCTGCCTTTAGTCTACCATCTTGACTCTGCTTCCCCCAATTCATAATTTTCTTGAAAACTTTGGGTGTAGAAGTATTGAGTTGGTTGCTTTCTTCTATGTTTGTATTTTGGTCTTCTTTGTAACTTCCTATGATCAGAATTTTGTTATTGTTTATTTTCCAGTCTATTTCTTGACTTTAACTTTGCTAAAATGGGACTCTGATTCCCAAGTGGAAGGTCACATTCTTAAAAAAACAAAACAAACAAGCAAAATACCTATCCATTGTATTTGGATAGTAATTTAAATTTTAAATTTCAAATTAAAGAAATTGGGCTCGTTTAAATCTTCCATTTTGTTTTTGACAATGCTTGCTTCTTTCTCCTAAATTATTGAAAACATAAGAATAATTTTATTTTTTTTTAATTATAGCTTTTTATTGACAGAACATATGTCTGGGTAATTTTTACAACATTGTCTCTTGCACTCACTTCTGTTCCAACTTTTCCCTTCCCTTCCTCCACCCTCTCCCCTAGATAGCAGGCAGTCTTATATATGTTAAGCATATTAAAGTATATCCTAGATACAATATATGTGTGCAGATCTGTACAGTTCTCTTGTTGCACAAGAAAAATTGGATTCAGAAGGTAAAAATAACCTGGGAAGGAAAACAAAAATGCAAGTAATACACATTCATTTCCTAGTGTTCCTTCTCTGGGTGTAGCTGATTCTGTCCATCAATGATCAACTGAAACTGAATTAGATCTTCTTTTTGTCAATGATATCCACTTCCATCAGAATACATCTCACACAATATTGTTGTTCAAGTGTATAATGATCTCCTGGTTCTGCTCATTTCGCCCAGCATCAGTTCATGTAAGTCTCTCCAAGCGTCTCTGTATTCATCCTGCTGGTCATAAGAATAATTTTTCTTAATGCTGTTATACAATCTTAATCAAATTTTATATGTTGATCTATACATTTTATGTGTAAAAAAGTCATTTAATAGTTTGTAAATCAATAAGGTTAAATAAGTCATTTGATTATTAGAAAATAACTTTTTTCCTATGAAGTTATTTAGTTTTTGGATTCATCAACCTCATTAATTGGCCTTCTATGGCCTACTGCTTAAAAATATATATATATATAACAAACAACAACGACAACAACAAACCTAGACATAGTTTTGGAAGAGGTTGATTGAGAACTCTTAACCTTTGGAACAAGAAGACCTAAAGCTCCTAAAGTATTTTGAATTGAACAACAGACCTTTGGAGTGAAGGGCTTCTTCTTTCATCCAAATTGCTTGCATTTATTTTCTAAAAGATAAAAATGGTCAAGTGGTTTATACAATGTGAACTTGGTGGTTAATTTATATAATTGCTGCCTTCCACGCTGCAAAAAAATTCTACTTATTGGCATGAGCTTTTTTGGGAAAGCATGTAGTTGTATGAATAAATGGTTCATACTCCGTCTGTGCCTTTCTTGAAGAAAATTTGGATAAAAATGCTTATGGAAAGCCAGATCAAATTTAGCATATCCTATTCCCCCCAAAAAAAAATCATGTTGGAAAGCTTTAATTCTACAACTATTTTAATTAAAGGATTTAGAAAATAATGGTAAGTATATGTTTAAAATATTTAAGAGGAAAAACATTATTTCTTGAGACACTAGTATTTGTTTTATCCACTATATTTTTTTCCTTTTGTCTTTGATTTACAAACTTTGTGTTCCTTTCCCAACTTGTGATTCAGCAAAGAAAACCAATACTGTGCAAGATACCAATAACCCTATATTTTTATTAAGACATAGATTTTTTTCCTTGAAGTACACAAGTTAAGAGATTATATTTAATATCTTAAAATTGAACTTATTTCATAGGAACAATCTTGTCTTTGTATGACCCATTAAAGAAATGAGGTATATGGAGTGAATTGTGTTATTATAGATTATACTTATATTAGACACATGAATCTTTCAAATGAATAAAGTTGTTCCAAAGTCCTTTGTTTTTTATAAGGCACCACTGATTTTTATTATAGGATTGTGCATACATGCCTTTTTATTGAAATTCTAAATCATAGGGGCAACTATCTGTTATAAAGGAAGAAAGCCAAAGAATCATAGAATATAGTTTGGATGTACTGGCCCATGCAGTACACACATAGTTTGACCTTATGGAATCTAAGGCTCCTTTCATCTTTAACATTATGTGATATTCTTGTATATCCCAGAATTAATGTGAATGCAGTAAGAGAGGGCAAACAAGAGGACACAGTGAATGTTATTTCTCTGGAAATTTTTTGATTAATCCAGTTTCTTACAAATCAAAGGGAATTTTTTTAATTGAATAAATGAATAAATCACTAGTCTTTTACTCACTTGCAGTTGATAGGGGAGAATAGTGATAATTGTTTTGAACTTTATTACAATCTACCTTTAACAAATAGGGACACTGAAATTTAGAGTTCATGGTTTGCTACTAATTGATTGAATGAACTCAGGTAGTTTCTTACTTTTGCTGCTCTTAAATTTCCTTACTGTAAAATGGGAGTTGGAACTAAACTAGCTATTGTCTCTTGAAACTCAAATAGGCTAAGATTTTATGAATCATCTGTATCTAAAAATCCTTGCTTTACCTGAAAGAATAATATGTAAGGAAATGATCTGTCCTAGCTCTTTGTACATACATATTTCTCTATTCAGCCGGAAGACAGAAGGATCTATTTAGCACTTACTCTGCTAATAACTTTGAATACAAATTAAAATTCACAACCTCCCTACTGTCAAAGAACTCACTAATTGGGAAAGCTAATGCATATAAAGTTTTTCTGGGAAATGGAAAGGCTTGATAGTTTATACGGTGCACTGTTAGGAAACAGGAAAGACAAGAGTGGGCTGGGCAGGTCACATTCTTAATGGGGCAGTCCAGGACATTAATGGGTCCTACAGTGTTACAATGGGGTCCAAAGGCTTTCTTCTGACTCCTTAATTTACTACATTATTTGAACTTAGGTATTCTTTAGCATCCAATTGCCCCCCTTTCTGTTCACTCTTATTTGTTTAATTGTACCATTCCATTAAATATTTTGAAAGTTTTATGAAATCATTTAATCAGACAAGGCTAGAAGAGACTTTAAATGTCATCTGGCATAACAATTTCTTTTTACAGATAAGGAAATATGACGTTTAGATGTGAAGTGACTAGAAAATGGCAAAGCATATATGGAACTAAAGTCTGGAATCAACATAGGATGTTCTTTCCACTGTGCACACTACCTCAAGTATTAGTATTTTCTTTTGGCAATTTGTTCCTCTACGCCACAATATAGATTGTGATTCCACACACAGTTCTCTTTATCACTAATGTACTCACCATTGAAATACTCACGATTTCCTTTTAAAACTATTAACCAAAACAGCATTACAGAGTGATTATATGTAGTAGTAGAAGTTTTAGAATTTTATACTATGGTATTTCAATATACCACTTCACAGAAAATTGTGTTTTTTTTTTTTAATCTTCATACTTGTTACAACACAGAGCTATTCTACAGTGATCATATAGCACATTGTATATAATCAGAATACTGTTTATTTCTGGCCTTCCACAGATGTCTTCTATTTCTAGGAGTTCAGGTCACACTGAATTTGGAGTTAGGACTAGTAATGACTTGGGAATCATTTACACTTTTCTATAAAAGAGTGGAATTGGTATGGCATCAGGAGTCAGGAAATCTGGGTTCAAAAAAGTCTTTTGACTTAAAATGACTTTAAAATACCATGCTTTATTTGGCATGCCAAGCCTTTTACAATGTAGGCCCATCCTTTTCTAGTCTTCTGCCTTATTCCCCAATGTATCTTTTTCTACCTAGTCTCATTGGCCTCCTGATTGTTTTGTGAACAGAACATTCCATCCCTGATCTCTAGGCTGTGCCCTATTCCTGCTACACTCAACCTGCTCCACAGTTATTATTCATCTATCTGTCTTTAAGTCTTGATTATGACCCCACTTCCTATAGGAAGTTTTCTCCACTTTTAAATCAATTGCTTTTCCTCTGTTATTTCCTTTATATCCTGTATATAACTATCTTTCTACATATTTGTATTCTCATATTGTCTTTTCTGGCAGATTGTAAACTCCTAGAGGACCAGGACTATCGTTTGCCTCTTTTTGTATCATGACTTCTTAGTATAGTGCCTGGCACATAGTAGACACTTAATCAATAATACTTACTTGATTTGTTTTAATTTTGGACATGTCACTGTAATGCCAAAGAAACTAAGGCAGGAGAGAGATTAGAGAGTTTTTAATATTTTATTAATTGGAGAGCATAATTGACTGGACAGTCTCAAAGTATCCATTGATGAATGGGAGGATCCCAAATCCTTATATACCCTTTACAGAAAAAGAAGGGGACAGAAGTGGAAAACTTCTTCACAGACCCATTTGGTTCTGTCAGGATGGGAGAGGAGGCTATAAATTCTTACTAAAAGCCAGAGTCAGGATGTCTGAATAAAAAGAAGTAAAGATGTCAATGAGGTATCCAGGATAGTCTTATCTTTTGGAATATTTTAGAGGAATGGTGTTATAAATTCTTGAGGACAGAAAGAGCTAGGAGTCAGGAAATAAGGAAACTGAGATACAATAAGGGAAACTAGTGCAGGGAAACTGAGGTAGAACAGTTCAAAGAGAGTGTGGCATAACATCACCAATGTCAGTTTCCTCATTTATAAAAATGAATGTATTGGACTCCTAATTTTTCACAGAATATAAATTAGATATGCTGGGCTACTTTGTATTTATGTCTAGAGTTAGATTCCAATGATCATCCAGTTTCCATCCATCTTTGACATCTTATGATGTAACCTTATCCATTCTCATACTCATTAAAATGGAAGTAACTGAGGGCAAACATTGAGACACGATGTTATTTCTCTGGAAATGTGCTCAACTAACTGTCAGAGTGTCACAAAAATTAAATCAGTTAGTCAATCAATCAAACACATCTGATTGAAGAAATTAGAGTCCTTAATACTTTCATAGATTTTTCTTTTCAATTACAGAGTTAATAAAGATCCATTAAAGTTGACTAGAATCAATTAATTTCTAATTAATGTAGTCCAGGTTGAGGAGAAAATGAAGACAAATCTACCCAGCTTTAGATTGTTCTGCTTTTTTTCAGGTAACAGGCATTTCAAATCTTTTTTTTCCCAAACATGGAGACTGATTTCTTAATTGCTTGCTTTCTCAAGTTTCTCATTAATATGTAAATATCTTGTTTCCTTAGCTTATTGGAGTAAAATACACCTGCCTGGAATGAGGAAGGGCATGGTGGAGAATTGCTTTGGGCAGTCTGTGGATAGAAATGTATCTTCTGCCGTTCCTTTATATTCAGATCCCAGGGGAAATAGAGTGTATGAGATTTCAGTCAGTCATATTTTTTTTCTATCCTACAGTGGTATATTGGTTTGTTACACTTAAATAGAATCAATCAACTGAACTCAAATCATCTGGATCAGAATTAACATGCATGGCCTTCCCTAAACCATGATTCCAAAGAGCTATGTGGGAAGCCATCCTATATGGAATCCCTATAATTAGCCACTCACTGGTGGCAAATTCTGATTTATATTTTATCATACATTAAAAAATGCTGATTTTATATAATGTATTTCCTACTCGGGAAGAGAAGAAGTGTATTGAAAATTTAAAAAAAATTATGGGGAGATGAGTAAATCCTTGAAAAAGAAATGTTTTATCCTTTATGAATAAAAGCAATACTATTTGTGTGCTAAGCATACATTTGAATTATTTTGTCTAGATTTTCCTTTGATGACCTCAGGATCCAAGAGAATACATATTTGAAATTAAGAGCTTTTGGCAAAGAGTATGATAAATGTCCATTGTATTAGATAGAGGAGGCTTATAAAGAAGATACAAATAATGTATTGTTGAAGCTATTATCTAACTGATTGAGCTACCTAGGCATGGACAGTAATCCTTTCAAATCCAGTGAAAAAAAATTTGCTAAGTACTAATTAATTACAAGGTGCTTTTGTCAGGTTATATGATATTTAAACCTTAGCAACTGCCTGGATATTAGTGACTAGATGCTGCGAGAAAGGAATCAGCAATGATTCCAAAGTCTGGAATAGAATGTGTCTGAAGTAATTGTTCATTTTTTCCTCTTATATTTATTAGACTTATTGGATAACTTTAAAGTTTAAAGTAACTTAGGGTCATTTACTAAGTATCTATTGTGATCATCATCACCACATCAGAGCAGTATAAAATGGAGAGAGATCTGGGCCTGGAGTCAGGAAAGCTCATCTGAGTTCAAATTTGACTTCAAACATTCATTAGCTGTGTGACCCTGAGCAAGTTAATTAACCCTTAATTCCTCATCTGTAAAATGAACTGGACAAGAAAATGGCAAACCATTCAAGGATCTTTGCCAAGAAAATCCTAAAGTGGGTTATGAAGAGTCAGACATGACTGAGAACAGCAATAATAGCAACAACAATTATGATTGAGGCACTATTTTATATACTAAAGATTAGGAGACTAGGAAAGCCTTTGGAATCATGTTAAAGATGTTTTTGTTCTCCAATTGATAAATGGCCAAAGGATATGAACAGATGATTCTCAAAGAATTGAAACTATTTCTAGCATTATGAAAAGATGACCCAAGTCATTAGTAATCAGAGAAATGCAAATTAAGACAACTCTGAGATACCACTACACACCTGTCAGACTGGCTAGAATGACAGGGAAAGATAATGCGGAATGTTGGAGGGGATTTGGGAAAACAAGGACACTGATACATTGCTGGTGGAATTGTGAACACATCCAGCCATTCTGGAGAGCAATTTGGAACTATGCTCAAAAAGTTATCAAACTGTGCATACCCTTTGATCCAGCAGCATTACTACTGGGCTGAGATCCCAAAGAGATCTTAAAGAAGACAAAAGGACCTGTATGTGCAAGAATGTTTGTGGCAGCCCTCTTTGTAGTGGCCAGAAACTGGAAACTGAGTAGATGCCCATCAATTGGAGAATGGCTGAATAAATTGTGGTATATGAATATTATGGAATATTATTGTTTGGTAAAAATGACCAACAGGATGATTTCAGAAAGGCCTGGAAAGACTTATACCAACTGATGCTGAGCGAAACGAGCAGGGCCAGGAGCTCATTATATACTTCAACAACGATACTATATGATGATCAATTCTGATGGACCTGGCCATCTTCAGCAATGAGATGAACCAAATCAGTTCCAATGGAGCAATAATGAACAGCTACACCCAGCAAAAGAACTCTGGGAGATGAGTAAAAACCATTACATTGAATTCCCAATCCCTATATTTTTGCCTGCCCACATTTTGGATTTCCTTCACAGGCTAATTGTACAATATTTCAGAGGCTGATTCTTATTGTGCAACAAAATAATGGTTTAATCATGTATACTTATTTTGTATTTAATTTATACTTTAATATTTTTAACATCTACTGGTTATCATGCCATCTAGGGTAAGGAGTGGGGGGAAGGAGGGGAAAAATTGGAACAACAGGTTTGGCAATTGTCAATGCTATAAAATTACCCATGGATATAACTTGTAAATAAAAAGCTATTTAAAAAAAAACAATAAAACCTGTGAATAGCAATAAAAAAAAGATGTTTTTGAGTGATATGAATCATTCATACACTTTGATTTTTAACTGATCACTGCAAGAATGAGTGATCAGACAAATTGAGGATAACCAGAAGATAACAAAAGCTAGAGGGAGATGATAAAGGAGGGAACAAATATGTCAAATGTTACAGAAAAGTCAAGAAAAATTAAGATTGAGAATTGAAGATGTAACTAGGGATTTTTTCATCAGTGAAGTGATACCAGTAATTGCATAAAGGATAGAGGGATAAAGGAGGGAAATAATGATGCAGAAGAAAGCCCTTTCTAATTGAAAGGGAACAGTATGTCTTCACAGGAAAAAGGGGTAACCTGATCCTTACAAGGACTCATCATTCCAAATCAGTGATTGAGGGATGGGGAACTGTGGTGACTAAATGGGGTTTGGTCATGTGGTATAGACTCTGAGAGTACTGGAATGACAGACTCTAAACTACAATAGGTAGGCTCAATATTGGTGTATTGTGGCAAAGTTTTTGTAGCCTTGCCCTAGGTAATGGATTTATTGAAAGGAACATTTGATAATTAAAAAGTTATAGGTGACCTTTTGGAAAGCATTTTCACAAGAGACAAACTAGAGGCAAGTAAGTACAAATAATTCTTTCTAGGAATGAAAGATATAGAATAATAACTTGAATAGATACAAGATCAAAGGAAATGTTTATAACAGGGAAAACTTGCACTTATTTTTAAGCAGAAGAAAGGAGACAAAATGATCAAGAGAGAATATTTGATGGAGAAAGTTGTGAGAAACTAAAAGAGATGAGATGACATGCACAAATGGAGAAGATTAGGTTCTGATAAATTCAGTTAATGAAAAGTTACTTCATAATGTGAAAATGTAACTGATGCTGTGCAGGCGTTGAACCCCCAAAATATTTTCAGATTTTGAGCTGATGCTACAAGTTATCTCAGAAGAATTTGTCGACTTAGACCATCTCCAAATCAAGAGGCAAGCTCCTAAATGGAGTTAGCAAAAAAATTGGAATTCCAATGGGTTCTTTTCCAATAGGAAAAAAAAAAAAAAAACCTGGAGTAGGGGGAAGTGATTGACATCTATAGTTTGGCCTTCTGATTGGATATAGTGACTATGAAGGCAGGACAATTTTATCACTGCAAGGAATTTGACAAAATATTCAACAAGATCCCATTGCAACAAAGCCCACTTAAATTCAACAAAAGATTGCTCTGGTCAATTACCCTCTCCATTGCCCACCTAGCTACTAAGGACCGTAGGGTCTTTTTTGCTGGGATTTTGTTCACCCCATCAAAACAAACAAGGAAAGTTTTTGAAACATGAAATGTAAGAAATAACTGAACTGATGGCAAATCACAAGATGTTATATTAGCATAATAGAGATAGCCAACCAGAGAGTCAGAAAGTTATATTCAAACCTGACCTTGTTCTATGGAAGTCATTTAAACCCTCATTACTTCCCAACCTAATGTATAAGACTCTGAGTTCAAAATGCTAATCTGCATGAAAGTAAGAGGAGAAAAGGAAGGAAGAAGCATTTATTAGGCAACTACTATGTGCTAGACACTATATTAAACACTTTAATCCTCATAACTATCCAGGGAGTAAATGATATTATTATTCCCATTTTGTAGTTAAGGAAACTTGAGGCTGACCAGTTAAGTAATATGCTCATATATACACAGTTTGGAAGTGTCTAAAGACAGATTTGACTTCAGATCTTTCTTGTTTGAGTCCCATTGCTCTATTTACTGTGCCAACTAATTTCTTTGAATAAAAGAATATCCTACACCTGTGAAATAACAGTTCTGGGCCATAAAAATGATAATGAATAATAAATAACCATTCTCACCACCAGAACCACAAACATTTTTACAGTATTCTATAGTTTACTGATATTTTACTCAATTTACCCTGTAAGATTACTCAAGAAGTTCATTTCTTTGTTTTATTGTTGTTGTTTTTAAATCTCCATTTTTATAGATGAGGAAATTGAAATCCACAAAGGTTAAGTTACATTCTTTCATTTATTTTTATGTAGTTTTCTGCCTTTAAATCCATTGGTCCCTTCCCATATCATAACTGGGCAACTCCACTTCTATAATTACATGGGGATGAAAAATGATGACATATTTTATTTAGTATCAAGTTGCTTCTTATTACCCAAATTGACATCCCCTTCAGCTCTTGTGTACATTTCTGATTAACTTAAATCTTACTTTATAAAGAGAAATATTCCTAACTACAGTATTTATCCATTGCTCCTCAGCAACTACCTTATTTCTTGTTAAGTCCTTCCTTTTTCCATAACTTTGACACTGTCTTTCAGGTTGTGAGGGAACAGTCAATCAGTAAGCATTTATTTAGTGTTTACTGTGTACTAGACTCTCTATTAAATGCTGGAGATGCAAAGAAAGGTTAAAAAAATGCATTTCTTGCCTTCAGGGAGGTTACATTTTGATGATGATGATGATGATAATATTTGCCTAGCACTGAAAAGTTTGCAAGGTACTTCATATATATATATATGAACTGGTGGTGACACATAACAAGTATGTGTATGAGACAGAATTGAACTTATTGGTGTACTTGTACCAGCTCATAGTTTAGAACCAATTATCACATTTTTGATCACAGCATTTTATTCTTCAGAAATAGATAAGCATTACAAATCAAAATTTGATTTAATCTTGATATAGAAAGTAATAATGGAAAGTGTTAATATGTTATAGATTAAATTTAAGTCTAATATGCATACATTTCCTTTGTGTTTGGGAGAGCTGATTGTTAAACATTTACCAATGTGCCCCTGAACTGAGATCTTCCTGACTTTATGTCCACAGTCTATCACCTGTGTTCCTGTGTTGCCTCGCTGCCTGATACTAGATGTATCACAGAGGGTAATAAGGGAGATGTGTTAAAATAGTATAAATGAGATACATAGAGTATATATAGAAGGCAACATGCTTTGTATCATAAATTCATATCCCTGGGATAAGAATCCATGTCAGTAGACTCCCATGCAAACTCTGCTTTTGCAGATCTGCTTTGTTTGCACCATGTAACTCTTATATGCAAAACAACAAAACAGATCCTTTACAGTTTGCTTAGCATTTTCTCACCTGTTGACTATAGATATCTTCTTAGTAAGAATTCCAGTACCTTGTCTTTCATATGTTTCAGCATTTGATTAAAATACCTAAGCTCAACTCAAGTAAGAGCATTTTATTTCAGTACAACAGCTACTCAGCCTTTAACAACCATGAAACTATTTCATTATTGCACTGGGTTTAGAAAGCCATAAAATAAATCCAACAGTGCGTGAAAAGTGTGGAATCTAAGGTAGCGGTTAAATTCATGGCAGAGTAAAATGTTTCATGAAGTGCAGTTGTATTATAGGGGCTCTCCCAATGGAATGGCAAAGCCAATTTATTCGTAGCTGGGTCATATGTGTGTGGGTATAGGTATGTCTACTACTGTGGTTGTGGAGAAAATGTTACCTTAAAACATAAAAGTAGGATATTAACTTGGTTATAGTCATTGTGCTAATAGTGTAGCAACAGGAAAAACTAAATAGAATTTGCTAAATTTTCTATGTGCAGGTCAGATGGCAATTGTTAGGTGGCATTGAATAGAAATAATAAATATCTTTCAACCTTGATAAAATTGGATGTTACAATAAAAATGCAGTTAGCCATAGGTTTTTTTCTAAATCTCAGGTAGATTATAAAAAGGCTGGTTTTAAACACATTTTTCCAATGGGAGCTTTAGAAACTTCTATTCAAGGACTATAAAAATTTGAAAATGATTATTGAGAGTGGGACATTTAAAATGACAAAAAAAATTTGGGAGTATGATCTAGAGATAAATAGCCAAAGCAAAGCACACTTGATTTATTTGTGGGACTAATTTCTTATTTGGTTATAGATAATATTAAAGATCATTATGAAAAATCATTTAATTATAACAATTAAAATTTACTTGGTGACTTTTTACATTTAAATATATTAATTTTAATGCATAAAATGTAAACTTAGGCAATTCTGTGCCTGTAAAGTTACAGAGCATTTCTGTTTTGCATTAGTAAAGGAAGTTCCTGACCATTAATAGCTTGTACCAATATCACAAATTCAGATCATCACAACTTTTCAGTTACTTACTATATTTCTCATATAATATTTTGTTTCTTTCCATTCTTCAACAAAACAAAAAAATGTGATTAGAATGTTCTCTGCTCCTCAAGCTCTTCTTTTTTTCAATGTACATTGTTTCATAAAGCCCCTTCCATAAATATATTCTTCATATTTGTCCATGTAAATTACATTATAATTTTATATAAGGCAACTAAAATAAACTTGAAATCAAGAAGAACTGAGTTCAAATTTGTCCTAGACATTTACTACCTATATGGCTCTGGACAAGTCAATCAAACTTTCTGCCTTAGTTTTCTCATTTGTTTTGTTTTCTTTTACAAAAATAAATTATGCTATATAAAAAAATCTTTGATTAAAGAGAGCTCTTCTTTTTATTGTGGCTGATTTTGATGAAATGTCCAAAATATGTTCCCAGTAATAAAATTGTAAGGTTAAAGGACATGGTAATGTTATAACTTTATAACTTTTACTGTATAGTGACCGATGAGTCTCTAGTAAAATTTTAATTATGTTGTTTCACTATTCATGAAGGAATGTACCTATTTCTTCACAAACCTAACAATACTGATTTGTGTTTTAATTTTATTTTATTTTAACATCACATTCAAAGCTAAATATACCAGACCTATGAAGAAAATTTTCCTTGCAAAAGAAATTAAAAAAAAAAAAACAATCTTATGTAAAACCACCATTTTTGATAGTATGGTTACTTCCCATGTCTAAAGTATTCACTGTTGTTATCCCTTTTTGTTTGTTTTCTTGTTCATGTTTACTTTACATCAATTCTTAAGCCTTCCCATGCTTCCTTGAATTTTTTTATATTTATAGTTTCACATGATGACATTTCATGACATTCATGTACTACTATTTCTTTAGTTCTTTCTTAGTAAAGGGTTATCTACTTTTTTCTCAGTTACTATCTACTACAGAAAATCCTGCTATTAATATATTGGTATAGAGGATGCTTTTATCTTTGATTTGTTGGAATTTATATCTAGCAATGGGATCTCTGCATCAAAGAATATGTTTCATTGCTTTTATGTGGAAATTTATTTTTCCATAAATATGACATATATGTATATTTATTATATATGTATATATACACACATATATATCATACATACACATACACACATTAATGTATATGTTAAATATGTGTGTATAGATTGTAATGTTTTCTCTAAAATGCAATGTTCTCTGTTGAGGTTTTCTTGGGATCTCTGGAGGCAGCCTTAGTTTTAGTTCAGTTATCACCACAAGTGCAGCCAAGTGTTAAAGTCCAAATTATTTTTGGTCTCTTTCAAAGTCTTATCTCCTTTTCCAGGCCCGGTTAGCTTTCTTAAAGGCCTGTCTCTCTCTCCTTGGTTCCGTGGGCTTGAATTCCTGCCTCCTTCTTTGTCCTCTGAATTTCTCTGAATGCAAAAGTTTGTGCTTCAGCCTGTAGCCACCACAAAGGTGGATGATGGAATGAATCTGTCTCAGCCTCTGAGAGCTTCTAGCGCACTTGTCTTTTTTTGGCCCTGAGAGCTTCTAGCTTATATCCTCCACACTGAATACAAACCAATCATTATATCACTAGGAAACCATTATTTGTTGTAGGATTAAATCAATGCTAAACTAGATTTAACCATTGTCTCCTCAATTCCACTTAGCACCTTGTTTCAAGTTTTGGCACATAACATCTCCTTGTAGGATTAAATCAATCATACTGAACCATGCTAAATTAGATAATTATTGCCTCTAAGAATCCTTTGTTTCAAGTTCAAAGTTCTGGCCCATAATAATAGATGTTCCTATGTCTTTAGATCTCCCTCTACTTTTCTCTAACTGGTACAAAGTTTAAATAGGAACACTTTATCATCATGTACAGATTTAGTTTTGTTCTTGTTCCAGCTCATCACACCCCATCCTGCTCTTCCCTACTTATTTGCATGGAGACTAAAATTATTTCAGGGTTGGGAAAAATAAGGGGAGAGGGTCTTAATTCAAATAGTTTGCTGTCAAGGTAATGTCTAAACATTTCTGCCTGAGTGGAATTTAGTAAACATAAACTATAGAGAAAGTTGCAAGGAATTTTAATCAAAAATGAGATTAACCTTCAACTGGACTATTGCAATTATTGCCTGGGAAATTAAAGTAAAACAAATATCATTTATCAAGCCTGGAGGTCATAGTGGAGGCTCCAAGTTCCAAGGATTTTGGCACCTTAAGCAGCTGACTTCCTTCCAGTAAGAAATATGTTTTCCTTTTGTTTTTCCTATTCTACTTACTAAGTTTCTTGTTTACTAAAAAGCTAAAACTAAAACAAAACAAAACAAAAATATATATATATATAATAAAGATTTTGGATAGACAGCAAAAGAGTTCCTTATAGGGAAGAGATAGCATACCAGAAAATGACTCAGAAAGACTCTGGAAGTAGAAAAACTCCAGTTTTATATTCAGTAATGCCACACTTGGGGGAAACTACACAAGGACCATACATTGGGAAGAGCTCACATATCATTGAACAGCACTTGAGAACAAACACAGTCTATGACACTATGAAATCTGCATGAGACAAGAGGTTTATAATATTCTGAAGAGCTAAATAACTTCAGATTTAAGAATAGGGCAAAACACAACGGATTTGGGAGCTACCACAAATACTACAATTTTAATTATTTCTTTTTTTTTTTTACAATTTTGAGAGTATATGATGAATATTTTTCATCACTGCATAAATGGCATTAAAAGAAAAAAAAATTAAAGCTGATACAAAATTAGAAAGATAGAGTTAGAATTCAAAAAATTTCTTGACAGGATTATAGAATTTCTTAATGGAATCTGTGGACTTCTTAAAATATTTCCATAATTAGATTTGGATATAATTGGTCTCTTTGATAATCCTGCATATAATATTCTGAGAATTCCACTCCCAAAGGTATCCATGATGCACAATAAAAATGTTAAGAACCCCTAGGAAAGAATAATATATTGAATCTTTAAAAAAAGAAAGGAAGAAACTCAGTAGGGACAGATGTAAACTTAAAATGGATATGAAAAATGGCCTTCACAAGTGCAAGATGGGGAAATCTGTTTAGAGAGTGAGAAATACCAGGGGACTTTAGGGGATTGCAAACTGTATGTGAATCAGTAATATGATAACACAGTCAAAAAAGGTAATAAGATTTGGGAGTCACTGAGAGATGGAAAGCTTCCAGAACAGGGAGGGAATAGTGCCATTATCCTTGTCATACCTCAGTTAGAGTTCTCTATTCAATTCTGAGTCTAAACATTCAACTTTGATATCTTACAGAGTGTCCAGAGAAAGACAATCAAGATGGTAACGGGACCTTGAGACCATGACATATTAGGAATGGTTGAAGGAATTAGAGATGCTTAGACTAGAAAAGAGAAGACTCAAAGTCACGTGGTAACTGGCTTCAGGTATCTGAAGGACTTTAACTTAAATGAGGAATTTCAAGCTTATTTTATTCAGTCCTAGACAATAGAACACAGAGTGATGAGTAAGCATTGCAAAAATGGAATATTTAGACTTGATGTGAAGAAAAAGCTTTCATTAATTAGTGCTATCTAAAAATGGAATGAGCTTGGGAAGCTATGAATTCACCTTCTTTAGAATATGCAAGCAGAAACTAGATGATCATTTGTCAAGTACTTAAATTGAGGAATAAATGGTTCAATTCTACCTCAGATACTTAGTTTAACTATTATTATTATTTAACAATGAGTCTTCCTTTTCTGTATGAGTTAGACTTTTTGATTTGTTTATTTTAGTGAGGCAGTTTGAGGTGATTTGCCTAGGGTCACATAACTAGTATGTGTTAAATGTCACTTATTCTTTTAAAACGATTGAAACTGAATATAGTTTGGAAAGTAAGTTATCATAAAATAGGCACAAAGTCACTGGGAAAAATACTCATTTCTCAGAAAGATTAAGAGAAGAAATCACAGAACAGGCAATTATACAATTTTATACAAAATTACTCATCTTTTGTATTGTTGTTGTTGTGTCATTTCAAGTATGTCTGACTATTTGTTATCCCATTTGGGGTTTTATTGGCAAAGATACTGGAGTGCTTTGCTATTTCCTTCTATAGCTCAATTTGCAGATGAAGAAAGTGAGGCAAACAGTTCAGATGATTTGCCCAGAGTCACACAGCATGTAAGTGTCTGAGGCCTGATTTGAACTCAGGAAGATGAGACTTCTTGACTATGGGCCAACAGTCTATCCACTGCCCTAGGTGACCTGTATACTTTTAGAACATTTTAAATATTGACATTCCTGTTGCCCACCCCACCCCACCCCACCCCCACCCCTGCAGGGTGAGAAAGAAGAATTTTTAAATGTTAAAGTTCTTTAAACTAGTCAAAATTATATTGATCATTTTTCCCCAAATATGCTAGTTACTATATTAAGTAATCTTGCCTTTATCATACCTAGCCTAGAAAAGATATTGTGTCTTTTTTTTTTATTTACTTATTTCATCTATCTAATGTAGAAAGCAATGTGTAATCCCATTTTTGGTGATTGCCTCTGTAGTTAAACACAACTCTTATCAGAATATGAGTTTTGTTATTTTTTCTAAAGTTGATCTTTACTGTCTTCTAATCTATACTTGATCATCATATGTCATATAGTTAACTGTGTTCTCTCCTTACTTTATCATATCTTGTTAAAAAAAAAAAGTTTGTGCATTCTTCTACCAAGTTATTCAACATGACAGGTGAGCCTATATTGCCTCCAATCAATACACAAGTAACAAGAGCCCCAAATTTATACTGAGAATTTTTTTTTAATTGAGGATGCCTATAGCCATTGAAGAGATTATAGTCTCTTCATTATATGAATGGAAAATTCTGTGTTTGGAAAAGTACAAGAGAAGAGATTGCAATAGCTTTTCCTTCTATTCATTAAATCACTGAGGTCTCAGGTGCATGGTACAAATTGGGCTGCAGATCTGTTATTTCACATAAATACTAGATCAGAGCACATCTACTAAGTTTCAACCCCAAAAGATAATTCTCAGTTGGACTGCACTATTTAGAACTATGATGGTACTTGCAATTATCAGGGAGAAATAATATAAAAATAAAATTATTCTCTAAAATTTTGTTTTTAATGGTGTTTGTTTTTAAGTTCCTTAAATTAGTCTTAACATACTTTGAGCAGTGTATGTTAAAGATCATGGATTTAGGTTTGAAGAAACCTTTGGGACCAACAGTATCCCCAGTTTACAGATGAGAAAATTAAGACTTTAAAATTTATGTGACTTATTCAGGATCATCCAGGTCATTTGTGGCAGAGCCAAGAATCAAGCCGTGGTTATTTATCTCTAACTCTGATGTTTTTCTTCAATAACATTATGCTATGTAAAGGACTGCTTGCCATCTGGGGGAGGGGGTGGAGGGAGGGAGGGGAAAAATTGGAACAGAAGTGAGTGCAAGGGATAATGTTGTAAAAAATCACCCTGGCATGGGTTCTGTCAATAAAAAGTTATTTAAAAAAAAAAAGAAAATAAAAATCTTTAATAAAAAAATAAAAATAACATTATGCTATTTTGTGATTGGGTTAGAAATTACCTGGTAGTGAAACAAGATTTTTTTTAAAATTAATACAAATATATGGCAGGCATCTCACTCTCTGTATACCTAAAACATATATCACTGTAATATAAACAAACCTTTCTACTTTTATATATAGCTGCTAATATGTTTTGCAATTTTCACATGTGCATAAGCTGTCCTGTCAGAGCCACATTTTTTCCCAAAGTCTGTGTGACAATAATGATGATGATGATGATGATAGCAAACATTTGTATCATCCTTTAAGGTTTATAAAACATATTACTATTATCTCCTTTCATCCTCACAATGGTCCTATAAGGTTGGTACTATTATTATCTCTTTTTAAGATGAGGAAATGGAGAGAGACAGATTAATAAAGAAGGAAAGAAATGAGCATTTATTGTGTCATTTATTTACCAGGCACTGTTCTAAGCTCTTCACAAATATTTTTATATCTTCTTAATAGTCCTGTAAGGTAGGTGCTTTTATTATCTCCAATTTATAGATGAGGAAACTGAGGCAAAGTCTGGGTAAGTGATTTGCCCAGGATCATACAACTAGAAAATATCTGAGGTAGAATTTGGATTCAAAGTCACCACTCTAGCCAATATGCTGCTTAGTAGTAACTTAGAGCCCCCAAATTGGGGTCCTAAATTGTACTATCCTTTCTAGAGCCCCTATGCTGGGGTACCAAAATATACCTTCTGGAGTAGCTCTCTGGAGGATCTCAGGACCAGCCCTCCTGCTTAGTTTTGGTGGAGGAGTGATGAGGCTGGAGAGCCAAGAGGATGGTCAAAGATGGAATCCATTTATTTCAAGTCCTATCAGCTTTAGTACAATTACATCACCACAGCACACTGCACAAGTGCTAACTATAAGCACCCTGCTATTGATATATAAATGCCTCTTTACTGTAAGTATCCCTTGCTTCCAGTAGAACTCGGAGTAGTCACACCTTCACCCTTGACTTCTCAGGGAGAGTGAGACGCCCCAAGGGGAGATAGGGAGCCTAGCCAGACATTGTCAACAGATTCCCTCTGGGCAGAAGGGTTTTATGTCTCATTCAGAGGGCCCAATTATACAAATTTATACAAAATTACTTATCGGAGAGCCACTATCTGTGGCTTTCTGTAGTTACAAGTATGATCTTCCCTTCAAAAGTGAAATACAGTGGAACTGAAAAGTTGATTTGTGATCTGATTGTCAAGGTCCTCTAACACCTCTTTTGAAACACCTCTTACCTGCCCATAATTTCCTATATACCTCCTATCTCTCAGACCTATCTTTAGATGTCAACGTCACCTTAAAATGGGAGCCACTAGCCAGTATTTAAGTATCCCTGATGGCCATGTCTTGATTCAGAAAACCACTATTGCTAGACAGGCCATCTAGGTAGTGTTAGAATGCTGAGCCTGGAATCAGGTAGAATTACCTGAATTCAAATCCAGTCTCAGACACATATTAATGCAGAGCAAATGCCTTATCCCTGTTTTCCTTAGTTTCCCCATCTGTAAAATGAGCTGGAGAACTAACTAAATGGCAAACCACTTGTGGTTAAGAAAACTCTACATGGGGTCAAAAAGGGTCAAATATGGCAAAAAACAATTCAACAACAATAACAACACTGCTAGCTAGACTGTGTGGACCATTCACTTCAAAAAAAAAATTACTTGTACTTTTTGTTTTTACATCCATCATTTCTAAAAAGAATCCTCCTTCTCTTCCTCCTCCCCCACAACACCAAGCCTTTCATTACAGCAAAAAGCATATGGCTAAACAAAGCCAATTAGCACATTCAACAAAACTAGAAATGTCAGAACATTGCAAAACTATAGATTGCTTATTTTTTTCATGCTTTGTGCATCCTTACCTCCATGGATAGACACATTCTGTTCCTTTACATAGAGGGCTCTGCCACTGCTACCTATAAAAAGTCTACTTTCTTCCATTATTTAATAAACATTGATCTATTAACATGATTTGGATATGATATTTGACTAGCTATAAATAGGCTTCTCCTAGTGATTATTGTATCTTACTTCAATCAAGATTTTTTAAGAGCCTGTGAAGTACTAGCATAATACTAGAGACTGTGATTACTCATGCAAAAAATAAAACAATCTCTACTCATAAATACCTAAAGTTCTGATGAAAGAAAGTAAATATACATATAAGTATATATATATATATACATACGAATCTCTACCTTTCTATCCATTTATATATATATGTATATATATGACTTTGTATCTACACATAAAAAATAAAGTGAATAACAACAAATGAATGAAAAGCAATTATGTGCACAGCAATTTGCAAGGAATAAGGAAAAACTTTATGCAGAAGATGCTGCTTTATGTGTGTATGAAAGGTGGAGAAGGACTCACTGAGGAAGGGATAAAGAAAGAGAGTATTCCAGGATGTAGGACAGTTAGTGCAAATACGTAGAGGTAAAAGATGAACTATGAAGATCTATGAAGAATGGAGAGAACATGTGGTTAGTTCTCTGTGTATGTATGTGTGTATGTGAAAGAGAAAGAGACAGAAACACAGAGACACAGAGAGAGAAATAGTGGGGAGGGAGGAAAACAGAAAGGGGGAAGCTAAAGAGGAAGGGAGAAAGAGAAGAGAGGAAAGAAAAATAGGGAGAAGGAGAAGGATAGATAGAAGTAGAAGGAAAGGGAGAGGCAGAGGGAGAGAGGGAGACAGAGAGGAAAGGAGAAGAGAGAGAGAGAGAGAGGAGAGAGGGAGAGAGAAGGAAGGAGAAAAGGAAAGAAGGAGGAGAGAAAGAGAGAGGGAAGGAGAAAGCAAATAGGATTAATTGACTTGCCTAGGAGTATCTGAGGCCTGATTGAAGCTTCAACATCTAGTCTGCCTCAGTCTGTTAGCTGCCTTGCTGAAAGTAAGGTATTTTTGATCTCCCTTCTTTAGCAACTGTTCTCCAGAATTTGGCAGGAGTCTATCATCTTTTATCATAATATGGTTACAGAAAATCAGATTATGTTCTTTAATTTCGTCTACCTAGGTGGTTACTCACAAACCATGTCTTCCTTTCTCTTCCAATGTTATCATTTTCTTTTTAAAAAAGAGATGAAGGATGTGAATTCAGAATGTGAATTAAGCTCAAAAGAGCTTAATTTGATTTCTAATTCTGTGTCTTATCCCCTATATGAACATGGAGAAGTCATTCACCTTCTCTAGGTTACTGTCTCTCATTATGAGGAGCAAGTTGCACTGGAGAATCTCTAAAATTCATTTCACATTTAAATCACGTGATTCTATCTATTATTATACTTCTTGTTCCTCCAACTTTTCATTAGTACTATATTTCAGTCAATAGAGATATATTTCTGGTCTACGTGCCAGTAGTTCATATATAAAAAGTATCTAACTCATTTTGTTAAGGCCCAAAATGGAAATCTGTAAATTGGTTCAATTCACTCCATGAAGAACAATTTTCTAAGTCTTCTGTCTAAATGACTGATCCTTACAAGTCAAAGATCAATAAATTTCCTCAGATTAATGAACTTCACTATATGATGGAGTTATAACTTACTTTGGACCTCTTCAACTCTACATACCTTACTACTTTTTCTGCCTTTTGTCATTTTCAAAGAAATTTAAACTTACATTTAAAAATTTGAAAGGTACTAAAGAAAAAATGAACCTTAAGTGTCTGTCTGCGGGGAACAAAAGCCAGAAAAGGAAAGTTAAGGAAATAAGAAGTGTTTAGTATGTTACTTTATGACAACCAAAAATTATATGAGAACAGAATGAAAATTGAAATATAAGGGTTTTTATGAAAATTGGTTAAAATTTTACATGTGAATTCCAACCTGTTATTAAAATTTTCTGAGCCAGACAGAAAATTGAATGCAGACAAGGAATAGCACTCAGTGACAGTGACATTCTTTGACAAAGCCATTCTTTGCATATCAGCAGTGCTAATTATATTCAATCTGACAGCACTGGTTTAACCAGTTCACCAGAGAAAGCTACTTCCTACAGGACCAGTGATCCAAGTTCTCATTTGGATGTCAATCTAACCCAAGAATGTGCATTTTAAGTGTACATTTAGTTGTGAATCACTAACGTAAAAATAGTGAACATCTTTTCCCCTCTGCTTGAAGTTCCCTCCACTTGGGGGTCATGTTTCAAACCATACTAAAAAGAAGGGGAGATTGATTTTCCCCTCAGGCACATTTTAATTTTGTTATAAAAATAAGACAAGTTTGATCATCAGAATGGCAATGTTTTGTTAACCAGTTTGGATCGTATGCATTGAAGCAGTGAAGGATTTGGATTAACTGGTGGCAACATCTGTAGGATGTGGTATGAAATGGAGATTTAGGAATTCTAATTTTTTTTGAAACCAAAGTTATCATGCCAATAAACATCTATTCTTATTAAATCATAGTTTTAAAGATAGAAGGCAGTCATAATGGTTAGTCTCACTTGCTCATTTTCTGGATTAAGAAGCTGATGTCCAATAAAAGTAGATTATTTGATCAGTGTCACCAAGATCGCAAGTTAAAGAGTTGATAACCACATTCAGTTTTCTTTCTATACGTCTAATCTTTTTGTGGTTAAATTTATCCTGATCCATTATCTATTTCAATTGTTTGTTCTCATTTAACTTTCAATAGGTTTTTTTTTTTTTCCCAGTTAGGTGGCAGAGTGGAGAGAGTGCCATGACTCAAGTCAGGAAAATCTGAGTTCAAATTCATTCAAGGACTGTTAACTATCTCTGTGACTCAGTACTGTTCATTTAACCTCTCCCTACCTTAATTTCCTCAATTGTAAAATGGGGGTTATAATATCATGTACTTCATACATTTGTTCTGGGGTTTAAACAAATTATTTGTAAAGCAGTTAACATTCATAATCTGTAAAATTAACATTTGTAAAAATACTTGTAAATGTAAATTTACATTTGTAAAAAACTGGTGGGGGTTAGTAAATGTTTGTTTCTTCTCCCACTTTCCCTAAGAATCATGTCTTAAAATTCTTCTACCAAATATATATTTAGCCTACCATTGACTAAGGCTCTCAGAGATCACTCTGGCAAGGACAATAGTATTATATAAATTTATCTAGAATATCCCCAACTTTGCTCCCAAAGAGGCTGACTTTCAGGCTTATTTTTCCATAGGAAGTTACAAAAATAGAAATATTGAATTTGAGAGTGATTATCAGGAGTTATTTAGGGATAATTATTGTGATTAGTGCAAAAAAAGAGAGAATAAGAAAAAATAAGGGTATGATCATTTGTTGTTATTATGACTTTAGATTCTAGGTCTCTAAACTAAATTTGGGACCTTTTACAAATTGTAATTTTTTAAAAAGAATTTGCAGAAAGCACCCATTCTTGCCAAATATCAATTTTGATGAAATCAGAGTAGTGGCATAGAGATCCTTTCTCTGGTTGACAAGTCATTGCCCCAGATTTATAGATTACATATTGCTTCATATTATAAAATCTTAAGCAGGTTGGAACCTATTCCAAAACAAGATCTGTCAAACAAACCAATCTAATTGGGACACAGTTTAATTTAAGCTGTTCAAAATGGCTCTAGGACCATGGATGACATTATTTCACATAGGAAATGGAGGAAAGAACCATTTCATATTAGAGCATTTGGTTATCAAGATCTTTCCCGACTTCCAGACTTTCCTGAGTATCAAAACTGAAATATTGTTGTCAAAGTATGGGGGAAAGAGCAGGCAGTTGTAAGGAAAGTTATATTAAGATCACCTTAAGATCATGAGCTTATATAGTTAAGTGTAGCTTTACTTTATAAGTTGATAATACTTTTCTGATCACACAAATCTCAGAACAACCATTTATGAATACATAATGGAAATAGTTTTCAAGATGGAGGAGGGCTAAAACAGCACTTACCTTCACTATCTAAATGTCCTTCAATAAAATGCAGGAAAGAGGCCAGTTAAATACTTAAGTCATTATATTAGAATTCACATCCTTCTCACAAGGAGTAAAATGCTGATAATGCATTCATGATAAAATTTTTCTCTTTTATTTTTCTAATACCTTTAATTCATTACAAATAATTCAGTTCTTCTATGCATCTCAGTCAAGGATTTAGAAATATTTTGGTGTGCTTACAGAACACAAAATAGAATGATCCATATTACTGTTGTGGAGTGGTCTTATTAGAAAAAATGAATAACCACGTCAAGATTAATCTTTTTTTTTCTTTTCTAAATGAAGCAGTCATGTATGTGTTGAGCATTATTTGTGTTTATCACTGCTATTACATAAAGGTCCATATTGATCATCAAATTAAAGCAGTAACAGAGATAGCAAGGTGTGTGACAGTTAAGAATTATAAACTCATCAATGAAATGAGGAAAGCAAGGGATTTGGGCTGGTAGCCATGGAGATGGTGCAGCTGTATATTGCTAATAGTAAGTGAAGGCCATCCAACACAAAAAGGAAGCCAATTTTTTTTTTCTCTTTTCCTGGACAGATTTAACAATAGCTTCCAATAAAATATTAAATCACAGCAAACTCTTGCTAAAGCTTTTTAAAAACTAAAAATAATCTAACACTCTACAATACGTATCCCCATAATGCAATGGTAATTGTTTTGATGGGTGATGTTTTTGGATGGAATGCCAGGAAATTATATGAACAGTTCTGAGAGCAAGTTCATAAAGCATATGGAACAATTAGGTATTAAGATAGAATTCTATATATTGCCAGATTGAAGTGGAAGGAAATCGGTAGATGGTGGTAGCTACAAGTAGAACAATTGCAATACAGGTTAGTAAAGGATATGTCTCACTGTTCCCATCATTACAGATCCTAAATTTTAATTCTTGAACTGCTATAGAAAGTTGCTTCTAGGGCAGGATATATACAGTTCTATTCCAACGCAATGACATTGGGAGCACTTCTTTTTTCTATAGGTCTTCAGATTTAATCCACATCTACATAAATGTGTCCAAAAAATCTGACTTTATCCCATTGGAATATTGCTTCAAGAACTTGGAAGATAATGGTCGAAGGAAAAGGGATTAGGAAAGTGAGAGAACTAAGAAACAGAAGTGACCAAACAGAAAAATTATTGCTTAATAAAACTAAGTAAAATGGACATGTAACTTGAAGTTGAAAGAGAATATAATGTAACTTTTTTTTTCTTTCTTTCTTTTCTTTTTTTTTTTTTTTTTTGCTGAGGCTACTGGGGTTAAGTGACTTGCTTAAGGTCACACAGTTAGAAAGAGTTAAGTGTCTTCGGTCAGATATGAAATTAGATCTTTCTGAATTTAGGGTTGATACTCTATACACTGCACCATCTAACTGCCCCTAATATATATATATTTTTTTAATTGGGAATTGGGAGACCTATCTGCTAATCCTGAAATTTCTTTTAACTCTGTGTATGACCTTGGACAACTATCTTTTATGAGCTTCTTTTTCCTTTATCAATAAGATAAGAAGACTAAAATAAGTATAAAAGCTATAACATATTCTGCTTTCACATTCTGTTTCTTTGATAGTTTTTCATATCCTGTATATCATCATTGCTAGCTCACTTTATATTATAAAGGAATATTTTATGTGCTTTGGGGGAGATGTTAAGATAATATCTGTTCTACCTCCTTGCACTGCTATGAGTATCAGATGAGATATATAAATGAAAGCACTTTAGAAAAACATGTCAATATAAGTTATGAAATCCCACACAATGATAACTTTCTTAAAGGCTTACAATTTTATTTAGAATGACAATGCCAACTTTTAAAAACAAAGCAATAATATAAATACAAATTAATTTATATGTGTTAGTGAGGTCTGGTGACAGTAGTCACAATTTTACTCTAAATCTAGGGGAAAAATCCTTTTCTTGTTCTGTATAAAATGTGTATTTTTGGTCTCCATGACATGCTGAGTTTAAATCCCATATTCCTGCTGAAAGTATATTATTTTTTTATCACTTCTATTGCTTATATGAATGATCATGTAGAGACAGTGTTTTCTTTAACTGTGACACCACCATTAACAATAGTTATACAATGACTACATGCCTACAAGTACACATTATCTGTCTTCACAATAAAAATGACTTTAGCCTACCTAGGTGATTGAAAAAGAAGTAAAATAGATGATTTAAGATCATGTGGTACTATCTAATCGTTGGTTGTTTTCGTTGTAGCAGAATTTTACATCTGTGGAGTCCTTGAAAATTGTCAAATAATTTCACAAGGATTCTCACAACAGCCTTTTGAAAAAGACAAAATATATCATTATTATTCCCATTTTATAGATTAGGAAACTGAGGCCTTAAGTGATGTCTAAAGCCACACATCTGTTAAATGGTTCTATTAGGATAAGATCCTAGATTTTTTTTTTAATAATCCTAGTCTGTATTTTCTGACTACATGACAAAATTTTGACAACAGATTCTGTCATGGTTTTTATTGTTTATTTATAGGATTTCTTGCATGATATTTGTCACTTATTTTGAACAATTACGGTAATAATGAGATTAACCTTCCTTGACCTCTCTGCCTTGAACAAATTATAGTGGGATTAAGTAGGGCATGACTGGAATTATATAGTTTTTGTTCCCTAGTTCTATTATCTAATTCCTGTTAAAAAAAAAAAAAAAAGTAATGCATTTTCATTTTTTATAAATGTAGAGAACTGGGACATTTGTGATTATAGATGACAGAATTTTAGTCTTAATATTCATATAATTTTGGATGTGAAGAATTTTTATGAGGTAATTGAAGTAATTTCATTGACACACAATCCAATGCAATTTACAGTCCAAGAAAGTTGCCTAGATTTTAAATTATAGAGAGTTTGACTTGTCTAGGCTCACACAGCAAGTATGTGTTGGAAGTATTCTTGAAGTGTATCTTCAAGGACATTTCTTTAGTAATTATGCATTGAGATATCAACTTTTTATGGACTAAATTCAAACTTCTTTTCAGTGAGAATGTCTTTTCAGTGTTGATGGGAAAAGTGAAACTAGAACACAGACCCAGTATGTGTTGTCTACTTCCCCATGATGCTTTGAATTAAATATTTATTTGATTACAGTGTTTGCCTTATGAGATTATAAATAAAGCTTCCTTGGCCCAGTTTATGCTTACAGTTCCTACCAACTGAATTTTACCAACATACTTTTCCAACATACTTTTTTACACAGAACAAATGATCATTTTTCCTTTTATTTGTTATTTCTTTAAGCCTATGAAAAGAATTCCAATATTTCTAGAACCTGCATTTCTGATTAATTACACATGCATGTTCTATGATTAATATGGCTGCCTTTTAAGATTTTATCCTAAGCTCTGGTCTCGCTTTCCTCTACATTCTTTTCTTTTTCAACCTCATTCATTCATACAGAATAGCTACCAGCTCTGTGAAGATTACTGGCAAGTTTGTATACTTAGTTTTCCCCTCACATCTAAATTCCTTATTTTTATGTCCAGAATATTCCTACTTGGAAATCCAAGCATCATTTTAAACTCAATATGTTTCAAACAAGTTATTATCTTTCTACCTTTCTGTCTTCCTCCTACTTTTGACTTTATGATTTCCATTTATAGTATATATATATAAACTCAAGTTATAGCTTTGGATTTATCCTTATTGCTTCCTTCTCCTTCTTATTAGATAAGATAAAAGTTATTCTTTTGTTTACCAATTACTTATATGACAACAGACTTAAAACATCAACAGCTAGGTAATGTAAAAAATAATGTTGGCCTTGGAATTAGGAAAACCTGAATTCAAATCCTATCTCAGACATTTACTCTGTCGGCCTCAGTTTTCTTATCTGCAATGTGGAGATAATTACAGCATTTACCTCACAGGGTTTTTTTATGAGAATTAACTGAGATAACATATAGAGAGCACTTTGCAAGTTTTAAAATGTTATATAAATGCTAGATATCACACAATAATATTTCAGATTCTATCTTTTCTCTCTAAAACATGCTTTTGATCAGTCATTCCTTTGCTACCAATGCTGTCACCCTACTTCAGATCCTCCTACCTAGACTTTTGCAAAAAAAAAAAAAATAATAATAAGATTTATTCCTCTTTCCTCTACAACCCTTCCATGATTCAATGATGAAAATGCATTAGCACAGATTTCATTAAGTGATTCCTCCAAAAACTTTCAGTGATTCTATGTTACCACCCAAGTGGTAAGACAATATCAAGATCCTACCTCTTTAGCTTTAAGTCACATTGTTCCCCTTCATAGCCCATACATTCTCTATTGATCAAATGCTGCCTCTTTCTTCATGATTTCACTGATAGCACAATTAACAGCCTTTCAAGTTTACATAACATTTTGTTTAGCTTTGTAATGTCTTTAATTTTGTAGTTATAATTATTTGCATCCTTATAATATACTTCCTGTAGAATGAAAGTTTTTTTTGTTTTGTTTTGTTTTTTAATTATTTCTTCACAGTGGATTTTTTTTTTTTTTTAGAATGCAACATAGAAATGAACTTCCCATTTAATAAAGAAATGAACTTTTTGCCATTCTTACTAGAGGTAATAATCCCATTGCTTTTCTTCTTCTTTTTTTAATAATAATTATAATTTTTTATTGACAGAACCCATGCCAGGGTAATTTTTTACAACATTATCCCTTGCACTCACTTCTATTCCGATTTTTTCTCTCCCTCCCTCCACTCCCTCCCTGAGATGGCAAACAGTCCTATACATGTTAAATATGTCACAGTATATCCTAGATACAATATATGTGTGCAGAACCAAACAGTTCTCTTGTTGCACAGGAAGAATTGGATTCAGAAGGTAAAAATAACCCGGGAAGAAAAACAAAAATGCAAACAGTTTACATTCATTTCTCAATGTTCTTTCTTTGAGTGTAGCTGCTTCTGTCCATCATTGATTAATTGAAACTGAGTTAGATCTTCTTTGTCAAAGAAAGCCACTTCCATCAGAATATATCCTCATACAATCTCGTTGTTGAAGTGTATAATGATCTCCTGGTTCTGCTCATTTCACTTAGCATCAGTTCATGTATGTCTCTCCAAGTCTCTCTGTATTCATCTTTATGGTCATTTCTTACAGAACAATAATATTCCATACCATTCATATACCACAATTTACCCAACTATTTTCCAATTGATGGGCATCCATTCATTTTCCATTTTCTAGCCACTACAAACAGAGCTGTCACAAACATTTTGGCACATACAGTTCCCTTTCCTTTCTTTAGTATCTCTTTGGGGTATAAGCCCAGTAGTAGCACTGCTGGAACAAAGGATATGCACAGTTTGATAACTTTTGGGGCATAATTCCAGATTGCTCTCCAGAATGGTTGGATTCGTTCACAACTCCACCAACAATGCATCAGTGTCCCAGTTTTCCCGCATCCCCTCCAACATAGAATAAAAGTTCTATAAGAACAGAATCTATGTCTAACCCTAAACTTAGTATTCCCTTCAGTGTCTAAAATAGTTGCCTGTGTTCAGTGGGCAGTTAACATATTGAATGAGTTGATAATCATATTAATTAGTTGAATAGTTTTATTCTGATCTAAAAAATGGAAGTGGTTTTAAAGATTTCAAGAACTGTGGACATAAGGTCAGGAGAATTTTAGAAAAAAGGAAAATGTGATAACAAGGGGAAATGATTAGAAAGTAGAACATCTAATCTAGAGAATCCTAGAAACTTAGAGTTTGAAGAAATTTCAGAGTGAAGTTCAAGTTGCACCTGTGTGTATTCCTCTTGAAATTATCATTCAACTTTTCCTTGAACATCTCCAACAATCTCTAACAATTCACTAGTTTTAGACAATAGTGATGATTCAGAGAATATATTTTCCTCTAGCATTCAGATGAATTTCACTCCATCTTTCATATGACTATTTCTATTATTTTAGATATAATTACAAATTTAATGAAAATAAAGATCATTTTTACTTTTCTGCCTATTTGATCATACTTTTGAATTCTATTAAACATACAAATATCTAAATGTCCTTGGACTTTTCCATATACTGTCTAGTAATTTCTTCTCCAACTAGTACTTAGAAAGTTGATTGTGTTTACCCAAGTGAAGAATTTTCTATTAAACTCCCTCTTATTGGTTTGAAAGGTTGGATCAAAGCAAGTCTTCTTACTTTCTTCTAATTCTGTCTTCTAATATAATAGCTAAACCTCCCTATCATATTGTTCATTATTTCTAAATATTATTAAGGCTTATAAAGTTAGGTTTGACATGTAGAATCTTCCAGCTAACAGTGTTTGAGTGAGTGAGACTATGGCATCATAGACTAGTGAAGACATAAAAAACTCCATGGTTTTTGAGCACTTAAGTGAGTTGGGAAAGTGGAGTTGTCTGATATTTGATCAGATTTAAAAATCTCATGCATTTCAGCTGTCACTGATGTTACTTTTATTTGTCTCTTGTCCCTTGACTCTCTCACCCTAAAAACAAAATCTTGCCTCATATCAGTCATCTTTTTAGATCTTAGTATGAGTCTTGGATTTTGATCCTAATCCTAAATCTAACTAATCCTAACTCTGATGTTATCTTTTGCCTCTGGACCTTACTAGGTAGTCTGCCTATTTATCAAGCCCTTGTTATCAAACTGTCTTCTAAACCTTGAATTTCAACTCTACTATTACTTTTTCCACATCATTTCCCAAAGAAAAAAGGAGTCATTCCATATCACAGATGTTGTATACGTGGACTTTGCTCATGGATCATATTGGTTATATGGAGAAATACAATCCATACATTCTTTGAAAAATTCAGCTGTTCCCCAGAAGTATAATGATCAAACTCTTACTATATCAGACAAGGGGGAGAATTCCAAAATGCAGAAATAATTGCTGACTCACACCAATCCAGGATCCAATCTCTCCAATCTAAGCCTGGAGGCATCATTTTTTAAAAGGATAGAGACCAAGCAAAACAACCCAAAAGCAGGATTTAGAAAAGTTACAACAATATTATTATATTTTATGTACTTATGTATTATACTCAATACATAATAGACAAATTTCCCATTTCCCACCTGAAGTATGAATTTCATTTAAATATCCAGTTGTTATCTAGGCTCCACCTAAACACACCTAGTATTAGTGAGCCTTTTAACCTCTCAAGAAAGTCATTTCTATTTTTGGACAGCTCTAATTATTGGGAGGGCTTTTTCCTCCCTTATTTAATCTTCTAACTACCATAATAGGGATTATCTCTTTAACTCATTTACTTTTCTTTTTCCTTGAATACATGAACCTTTTATTTAATCTAGCATGGCTATAAAGAATAAACTGGCAGTTTTAAGAAGAGATTGGCATTTTATATAGCTAAAAGATGCAGTTTGGGGGCGATGGTACAAAATGATTTTTTGTTTCTATTTAAATAACCTGAAAATTTCAGATTTTAAAAAGACACTGTCAGTGACAATATAATTATTAACAGAAATTCAACCATCTTCAGTCAAAGACTAACATAATCATTTAAACTAAAACTATAGTTATGTAAGCTGTCTTAGGGTACTTTTTCCAACTTTGACAATAAACTCTAATTAAATTTTAGCTATGGTTTAGGATGATATTTTTCCTTTGGGATTTGATTTTGAACATTTTTTGCATTTGTATGATGGCATTTTTTGGCATGAATGTGCAGACAGAATCATAAAATTTATTGAGCCTTAGAAATTATTTTAGTTAGGTTGTAGACCCAATCTTCAAAGGCCAGTTTATTGTTTTGCACCCTGTTAAATTTCAGTGACCAATATGCATTTAGTTGGAATTTCAGGTTCAGTTAGCAATTTGGTTTTTAATTCTATAGTCCAAATGACCTTCCAGTTCGGGCAAGACTTTTCACAGATACAGATTTAAAAAAAAAAATCATTATTTATTACAGCTTTTTATTTTTAAAACATATGCATAGATAGTTTATCTCTCAGACTTGTGGAGGAGAAAGAAATTTGTGAGCAAAGATGAACTAGAGACCATTACCAATCACAAAATAGAAAGTTTTGATTATATCAAATTAAAAAGCCTTTGTACAAACAGAACGAATGCAAACAAGATTAGTAGGGAAGCAACAAACTGGGAAAACATCTTTACAATTAAAGGTTCTGATAAAGGCCTCATTTCCAAAATATATAGAGAACTGACCCAAATTTATAAAAAATCAAGCCATTCTCCAATTGATAAATGGTCAAAGGATATGAACAGACAATTTTCAGATGAAGAAATTGAAACTATTACCACTCACATGAAAGAGTGTTCCAAATCACTGTTGATCAGAGAAATGCAAATTAAGACAACTCTGAGATATCACTACACACCTGTCAGATTGGCTAAGATGACAGGAAAAAATAATGATGAATGTTGGAGGGGATGCGGGAAAACGGGGACACTGATGCATTGTTGGTGGAGTTGTGAACGAATCCAGCCATTCTGGAGAGCAATCTGGAATTATGCCCAAAAAGTTATCAAACTGTGCATACCCTTTGATCCAGCAGTGTTTCTATTGGGCTTATACCCCAAAGAGATACTAAAAAAGGGAAAGGGACCTGTATGTGCCAAAATGTTTGTAGCAACCCTGTTTGTAGTGGCTAGAAACTGGAAAATGAATGGATGCCCATCAATTGGAGAATGGCTGAGTAAATTGTGGTATGTGAATGTTATGGAATATTATTGCTCTGTAAGGAATGACCAGCAGGATGAATACAGAGAGGCTTGGAGAGACCTACATGGACTGATGCTAAGTGAGATGAGCAGAACCAGGAGATCATTATACACTTCGACAACAATGTTGTATGAGGATGTATTCTGATGGAAGTGGATTTCTATGACAAAGAGACTTAACTGAGTTTCAATGGATAAATGATGGACAGAAACAGCTACACCCAAAGAAGGAACACTGGGAAATGAATGTGAACTATTTGCATTTTTGATTTTCTTCCCGAATTATTTTTACCTTCTGAATCCAATTCTCCCTGTGCAGTGGGAGAACTGTTCGGTTCTGCAAATATGTATTGTATCTAGGATATACTGCAACATATTGAACATATATAGGACTGCTTGCCATCTTGGGGGGGTGGAGGGAGGGAGGGGAAAAAACGAAACATAAGCAAGTGCAAGGGATAATGTTGTAAAAAAATTATCTTGGCATGGATTCTGTCAATACAAAGTTATTATTAAATAAAATAAAATTAAATAAATAAATAAATAAATAAATAAAACATATGCATAAATATTTTTTCAACATTGATCCTTGCAAAACTTTGTGTTCCAAATTTTTCCCTCTCTTCCCCCCACCCCTCCTCTAGATGGCAAGTAATCTAATATATGTTAAATGTATTAAAATATATTAAATCATATATACATACATATTTATACAATATCATGCTACCCAAGAAAAATCAGATCAGAAAGGTAAAAAAATGAGAAAGAAAACAAAATGTAAGCAAACAATAAAAAGAGTGGAAATGCTATGTTGTGATCCACACTCAGTTCCCATAGTCCTCTCCGGGTATAGATGTCTCTCTTCATCACAAGGTCATTGGAACTGTTCTCAATCATCTCATTGTTAAAAAGAGCCTTGTCCATCAAAACTGATCTTGTTATGGCCATGTACAATGATCTCCTGGTTCTGTTCATTTCACACCAGTTCATGTAAGTCTCTCCAGGCCTCTCTGAAATCATCCTGTTGGTCATTTCTTACAGAACAATAATATTCCATTACATTCATATTCCATAACTTATTCAACCATTCTCCAACTTAATGGGCATCCACTCAGTTTTCAATTTCTTGCCACTACAAAAGGGCTGCCACAAACATTTTTGCACATGTGGGTCCCTTTCTCTCCTTTATGAACAGAGATAGACTTGTAAGTAAACTTTGTACTACCCTTTTTCTCATTTAATATCCAGTGGAATTTGAAGATTATGTAATTCTGAAACTTTTTTGAAGGATGAACAAGTTTTCTGTTTTAATGCTATCTCAAGTAGAATGATCAACAGATGAGTATATGGGCCAAGTTTCCTGAAGTGTTATGGTTATTGATTGTTGGCAAAAAATAAATTAATAAATAAAGTTAAAATAAATGGATATGCATCTACTAAATATTCAGAGTAAATTGTTTTTTAGTAAGAAATGAAATTCCTTTTGATAGTTTGGGAAAGGGCTGACAAAGGAGGACTTACCATTGCATTTGTTTGTAAAGGGCTGAAACTCTGAATAGGTGCACTTGAATCAGATAACCCAGCCCTTAAGACTAATTACCTATTGGATAATAACTCTATTAGCATGTTTGGAATTTCTCTTCTCACAATTAATGCTAGCTCAATACTTGGGGTTAAGAGAATTGTAGGGAAGGATTAGGGGGTGAAGTGAGAGAGGTGAGAGAACTTCACTTGGCCTCAGGAGGAGGAGGAGAAAAGCATGGAAATCCATGGAGATTCTGAACTCTAGAATCAGGGAAGGATCCTTGGCAAAATTCCTGGCAGTTTTGTCCATCTCCTTCACTTCTCCCCCTAAAGACCAAGGACTTTCGCTTTTCCTGACTCTGGCTGATTCTGAGGCCTTCCAGGGAGCTAGCCCGGACTTCACATTTGTTAAACATTTATAAATTATTAAAAAAAAAAAAAAAAGGTCTAGTTCCAAAAGCAGTACAAAATGGGACAGTTATGATTCATTTCAGATGAAGTGAATGTTGTAATTTTTTGTATTATATACAACCTAATCACTTCTTACTTTAAAAAGAAAGTATTTTGAAAATTTCTTACCTCGAAGCCATTAATATCTAAGCAAAGTGCTTAAGAAAATTTCATTTTCTTCTCATGAAAAACTAGTAATCTGTTTATATCTATTTTGTTCAATAATAAAATAGCCTGTCTCTCCATCTTTAATCCAAATAACAATTTTTGTTATATCAATTGGCCTGCAATGTCATTGATATGGATACTTTCTAATAGTACATGTTAAACTCCATCTATGGCTTGTTATACTATGTGATTTATTTATTTATTTGTTTGTTTGTTTTTGGCCATGGCCTTCCATGAGTCTTCCATCAAGGAACCTATGCAACACATGGACTTTGTCCAGGTCTTTTAGAATTGTTTAAACACCCACAGAATACTCATGCTGCCCACACTTATTATTAGTCTATAGCTGACATCCTTTCTTTCCTGATTATATTTTTCCATAATTTTATTTATTAAGAAAATGTTTTAAATAAACAATGAGACATGTCATTGTTGTGAGCCTCTTAAGTTAAGGATATATTACTTTGAATGGATAGAGTAAATCCATAGATTTATCTATATTCAATCTATCAGTGATGTTAAACAATGTCTCCATCAAACCTTTTACCCAAAGGTAACAGATTTCTGTCAATCCTTTACCATTCTATTCCCTTGTTCTGGTGGTGGTATAATTAGCAGTTAATGGCAAGAAACAAGACAGAGAAAGCAAAACAAAGGGATTAGTTACTTAAGGATTTGGACAGATTCCTGGGAAAATTGAATTAACTTACAGTCAGATGTTTAACTAGTTTAGGTCATGAGCCTTAGCCTGGAGTGTATTTATCTAGGTTAGCATTAATGCCTCAGCCTATTGGGCCTAAATTGATTGGTGTATATACAAATCTTTTGTTATATAATTTAGCCCTGAATAGGAAACAGACATTTTTTTCACATTTGTAAAAGAATGTCTAAATAAGTTTCAACCTGGGCAAACTGAATTGTTAAGAGCAAAAAGTATGACCAATAAACAGAAATGTTGACCAGAAACAGTAATATTACTACTCCATACACAAATATATAGTCATCTCTTTTTTTAATCAGTCTTAATCTAAAATGAATTTTCAAGTAGCATATTTGTTTTTACATTGATATGATTAGTCCTATTGTAATAGTCTTAAAAATTAAAAAAATGTAGTCTTCTACAATTTAATTCATTAACTCAGAGCTACCCAAATATTAATTCTGATATTAATATTGTTATTGGTAATAAGAAATATTAATATCGATAGTTTCTACATCAGTATCTCAGTGCCCTTGGCAGATCTAAAAGTAAAAACTACCAAGAGAGCTGCAAATTTGCACCACCCACTATGTATATTAAATCACAAATCTGTCCAAAGGGGAGAGGATGGGGAAGAAGATCTCCAAAATCTTGTGCTAACTTCCTGTATTCTAATATATATAAGATCCCAATCTTTTCAATAAAGGAAAAAATTATAGTCTTCCTCACTCATACATTTCCAGATGGAATCAATACATAGGCTGATAGAAATTAGATTTGGAATGGCTTTAGGGGTCGTCCATACAAAAATAAAACCTAGATTTGGCCCTTGGGTTCTAATTTGTAGACTCCTAATAGTTCAAGTAAAAAAGAAATATCCTCCTTCTTAATAATACTTTTCATCCCATTTTTCCCATACATTTCATCAGATTGAGATAAAAATAAGTAATTCAGTTGAATATATTCATAATTCTCAAGTAATAAAAAAGAATTATAAAATTTGTATACATTTTAAAAGTGACGTTATTTGTGCAATGGGAGACCTATGGATATAAACTATTAGTTCAAAACTAAAAGGAGATTGGAAAGTTCTCTGTTCCTTTTCATATATTTATAGCATTTCTTTTAAATTAAATAAATATAATGGGAAAACAAAGTTAATGACCTTTTCTTTCAATCTACTTCTATACTCACTATATAAGCCAGCAAAAATGACCCCCCTCCAAATGAAAACAAAACAATTAATGCTGAGGAGACTGGAACATTAAATACACATTTATACCATTGATTGGCTAGGAAACAGTCCAATGAGTCTAGATATTCATTTCCAATTATGAAGTAAGAGTACCCAAAATATCTATAACCTTTGGCCTAGTTATTTTAATACTTGGCCTGAGCCCTAATAAAGTCACACATAAAAATAAAGATCCAATATAAATATAAAAAATATGAATAATGGAACTCTGTGGTAGCGAAGAAATGAAAACAAAAAGACTATCCACAAATTGAGGAATGCCTGGGAAAACAACAACTATTCTATGAATATGAAGATTTAATGTGATGTGAGAAGTAATGACGAATATGAGGGATTCAGAGAAACCTGGATAAATTTGTATAAATTGATGCTGATTTAAATAAAATTATGCAAGATGACAATATTCACAGTGACTAGAACAATGTACATGAAAATAAAATCACTAAAAAATAAGACTCAGATTAACTAAAAACTAATGAAAGGCCCAGATTCAAGAAAGTGATTAATACTTTGTCTTATGTCTAAGAGACAGAATAGTGAGTATATTTTCAGATATGGTCACTGTTATTTGATGTTTTAGTTTTCTTTATTTTTTCACCTTTGATACAATAGAGAATTCTATCTGAAGAGGATAGTGTTGGGATGACAATAATATAAAAACAAAAATCATTAATAACATTCAAAATAAAATTTAAAAGAAATCTACTATAATTTCTTTTTGAGTCATAATATTAGATCAACTAATTATTTTCAAGCTTGCCTCAGACTCTAACTTCAAACCTGTTTGGGCCAGTCTTGTTTCAGTAAATTAGACTTGAGCAACAATAGTTCACATTTAAACAGCCAGAAATAAAGAGAAAAATTGCACTCATTGGTATATGGAACAATTATTAGTGTCTATTTGATATTTGCCATCAAATTATCCTTCTAGAATTTTAAAACAAAACAAAAATAAGTTATTTAATTTTGCCAAAAATTCAAGCTTATTAGCAATACTTTTTAAAATAGTATTAGTAGTAATGATAATCATAATAATAGCTTTAAGATTTGCAAACTGTTCTACAAACATCTCATTTTATCCTCATATCAATCCTACTAGGTAGGTGTTATTATCTCAGAACAGAAGTTAAGTGATTTGCTCAGGCAGTCACTGTTATTAAGTATCTGAGATGACATTTGATCTCAGGTCTTTTTGATTGAGTCAGATGCTCTATCCACTGCTCTTTCTAGTTGCCTCTGAAAGCAGCCTTTCCTCAATTATTTATTAATATACCTTGTGATTTATCCAAAGTGTTTTTAAGCTTTCTCTAAGGAAAGCAGAATATGTACTCTTTGTGTGGTGTCACATAGTAGGTAAAGAGTTGAACTTGGAGCCAGAAAAAGCTAAATAAATCCCTCCAGTGACAATCTGTGTGACATTGTCTCTCTTTTTTGTAATTTTTTTTATATGAGGATACTTTCTTTATGCTAAACATGTGCATTTCTTCTATACAAAGAAATATATATATATTTCTTTTGTGCATATCTCCACATTTATCATGCTGCACAAGAAAAATCAGATGAAAAAGGAAAAAAATGAGAAAAAAATAAAATATGAGCAAACAACAAAAAAGTGAAAATACTATGTTGTAATCTACACTCAGTCCCCACAGTCCTCTCTCTGAGTGTAGATGTTCTCTCCATCACAAGATCATTGGAACTGGCCTGAATCAACTCACTACTGAAAAGAGCCACATCCATAAGAATTGATCATTGTATAATTTTTGTTGTTTCTATGTACAATGTTCTCCTGATTCTATTCATTTCACTTAGAATTAGTTTATGTAAGTCTGTCCAGACCTCTCTGAAATCAACCTGCTGATCATTTCTTATAGTACATTAATATTCTGTAACATTCATATACCATAATTTATCCAACCATTCTTCAACTGATGGGCATCCACTCAGTTTCCAATTCCTTGTCTCTACAAAAGGGGCTGCTACAAACATTTTTGCACATGTGAATCCTTTTCCCTTTTTATGATCTCCTTGGGATATAAGCCCAGTAGAGATACTGCTGGATCAAAGGGTATGCAAGTCTGATAGTGCTTTGAACATAGTTCCAAATTGTGATGACCAAGTTAGCACCCTGGATACCTTAGAATCAGCCGGAGTCAGAATAAGTAAAAGTCCTTAGTCTTTATTCTTGATCTTTAAAGGTAGAATTGAATTGGATGGAAGCAGAATCTCTGCGACCTTCCTTCTTCATCTCCCATCCAGAGTGACCCTAGCTAGTCTTACTCCATCCCCTAGTCCCTCCTACAATTCTCTATATACACCAATTATTGAGCCAGCACAGGATGGTGGGAAGGGCCATTTTCCAAGTATATGCTTAAAGAATATTTTCCAATTGGTAATTAGCCTTAAGTGCTTGGTTGTCCGGACCTCAGTGCATGAACTCAGGAGTTTCAGATCCCTACACCAAATTGCTTTCCAGAATAATTGAATCATTTTGCAACTCTACCAGCAATGTAATAGTTTACCAGTTTTTCCACATTCCCACCAACATTTATTATTATCTTTTCCTGTCATCTCGGCCAATCTGAGAGGTATGTAGTAGTACCTTGGACTTGTGTGACATTGTCTCTTGACTCACAAAGACTCAATTTTCTCATCTATAAAATGTAAGTAATAATTGCACCTGTCTCCTCGACCAATTATTATAAATAACAAAGAGCAACCTATATAATTTCACTAATTTTAAAGTTCCATTATTTTTATTAATAGTATTTATTGACAGGATGTTCATGTTATATTAACTGCAGATTTCATCTAAATTCCAATAAGGTATGAGTGTTGGGATTCTGTAATTATAATCAGATTCATTTATTCAGAAAGACCTCAATTATTTTAACTCTCTTGTTTACTTCTTTCTCTACCTAGGATATGTATGGGTTTGCAAGGGTGTAATGGACAGTGAGGGACAGAAGAGACAGAGAAGACATTTTGCATCAGTTTTAAAGGTTATTGTCCATCCTTTCACAGAACAGAGACATAAATAATTCACTGGAGATTGATTGGGTGGAGGATGGGACTCAAAGAGGAAAGGAGACATTGTAGCAAGATTGATTAAAAATAGGACTTCCAAGATTCTCCTGATATTCACAATCTACCTTTATAACTGCCCAAATTTTGTGATTTCTCAGAATATTAGACATATATTCCAATATAATTACTAGGTAGAATTTTCTCTAAGAGTCTTTTTACTGTTAGATTTTTGTTTTGCATGTAAAATATGATTTAATTTGCAAAAATTATATCTACATACAGCTATTCAATTCAAATAAATAACAATTGTATGAAGTAAAATATAAATTGTATAAAATTTCAAATCCTCTGCAGTTGGAGATTACTGATTTCTACAACGTTTTGCTAATAGCAAAGAAACCCAAAGGTTGACTCAAGGTTTTAATCAAAGGTATATCAAATCCCTTTTTCTTTCTTCTTTTTTTTGTTTTCAACTCCAATTTTATTTTATTTGAATAGCTTTTTATTTTTCCCATATACATGCAAAGGTTGTTTTCAACACTCACCTCAAGTCCCTTTTTCTCAACTATGGAATTACATTATTTTGATACAGTAGAAAAGCAATACCTTGCTCTTGAGTTTGTAGAGGCTACTTCCAAACTATAAAGTATAATACTTTCTCTGAAAATCAGTGCTCTGAATAATCAAGAGAACTGTAATTAATGCTACACAAATAGTTCAAAAGGTATAATTTTTTTTAATGGTTTGGAGTTTTAGTCCACTAAGGGGGAGGAATAGCTTTTGCTGAAATATTTAAAAATATCTTTCATCAAAGCATATCCTGGTTTAAAAAAAATATCCAAATATCACTGTTTAATTGCATGAAAAGAAATGCCATTCATTGCCAGGAAGAATCTGAAGATGGCCTAAGCACAGATTGTCAGTTCAGTTTAGCTTGCTGTGAATCCGTGACTGGCTTGATCAAAAAAAAAAAAAACTTGTCATCAAATGCCTAAAAAGGTCCTCAGCAGATTCTGCTGAGAAAAAAATGAAAGAACATTCTGCTAAAAATTTGAAAACAGCCATTCTTAATTGATATCCCTAGGAATAGAATCCAGCAATAAAGTGAAAAGAAATTCTCTGATGGAAAAGGCAATCCATATATGCCATAAAGATTTAAATTATATGAAAGATCTTGCTGTGGTTTGTGTGTATGGGGGGGGAGGAGATTTTTTTATTGTTTTATTTGTGTTTGTGTTTTACAAATACATGAGATATTTATGGTCTAGAAAAGCTGAATGGGAGGAATATTGGTTAATTCAAATGAGAACAAAAAATCCTCCAATTTCTTTTTCCTTGAGTGATCAAAGGTCATGCTTTATACAATAATGTATCCCTCACAGTGTTCTATAAATGCTGCATGATTGATTGAGTGTATACATAGTAATGGAATTTAAGCTCCCAGAGACAAGTGATTCTAGAATCACAAATTTATTCTGGAAAATCTTTACATCCCCAAAACCACTACACCCATTTTACTGGTTTGCCACATTTAATGATTTTTTAAAATCTAATTTTTTAATGAATGGTAGAGATAGATATAATTTAGATCCTCTAAAGTGCAGTGGAGAGAGTTCCAAACTTAGACACAGAAAGACACATCTTAAATTGAATTCAAATCTAACCTCAGACACTTATTATCTGTGTAAGCCTGGGAAAGTCACTTAACCCTCTTTGCCTCTGTTTCCTCATGAAAAGTGACTTGGAAAAAGAAATAGCAAACCAGTCCTAGAATAGAGTTTCTGTATCAAGAGAACCCTAAATGGGATCAATGAAAAGCTGGACATGATTGAAATGACTGAATTACAAATTCTATCTCCACACCCCATGAAATTTCACCAACACCTAATTCAAAACCCAGCTCTGCTCTTTTCTACTGTTAGATTTTGTTCAAATCACTTAAGCTCCATAAGCTTTAATTTCTTAATTTGTAAAGTGATAGTTATAACTAGTTGGTGTCTGAGACCCTTTCCATATCTAAATCTGTGATTTCATAGTTTTCAACTATAGCACATGAGCAAAAAAATCATCTTCATGTTATTTTTAAAAACTCATATTTACATCTTTGATAAATGTGTCTTTTAATAAAGGACATTGATTTTGTTCCCTGAACAATGAAGCTCTGTGTCTGTTGACTGCCTACTTATGCTAAATCTTCATTTCTAATCTATGTGCTTCTACTGTGAGCACAAACTACAAATGACCTAAATTTCTTAAAATTCATGATCTCTTTAACTGAGGTCCATCACTGAAAGCATCGATCTTTCCAAGCATAAAATTGGTACTAAATTTACTATTAAAATTTACTAACTGAATTGAAAGTTGACAAGAAATTTAATTTATCATTATTGTTGTTAATTAATTAGGCTCCATATGAGAGCCCCAGTTGTTTTTAATATGGAAATATAATAGAAAAGAATGGCTGGTTTCCATTCTCTTTAAATTGTCCATTAAGTTATTCTGAATTTTGAATGAGGATAATTTTAATAATTATAAAAGTGATATTTCTATAGCAGAAAAAAATCATTTTCAAAATCAGGCTCTCAGGGATTCTAGGAAACCACACTATGTCATGGTGCTTGGGTCTGACTCCTCAAAAACCATCCAACCAAGAGAATAAATTTGGTTTTCCCTACCAGACTCACACTTTAGTGTCTGTTAGAACCTGGATGTGCATTTAGTCTTTTTTTTTTTTTTTTTTTTTTTTTTTTTTTGCTGTAAAGATTAACATTCTCCTTCAACTATCATGAATTTCATGCTGTTTTTTTTTTTTATTGTCCCAATCAAACCCAATTGAAAAGATTAAATATTTCCAATTTGCTAATTCTAAATTAGCAAAGGATCTTGAAACGTTTTCCAATCTGAGGCAATAAAATAAAACCAAACAAAATCAGTCTGGGTTTAAGTTTGGCCACTTAAGGATAAAAGAAAATAAAAAAAAAAGCCTAAAATAAAACTTATGGAGAAAATTGGCAATATGGTAAGAAAAATGAGAAATTCAGAAATTGGTTATGTATGTGCCCATATTCACACATGCATTTAGCATCAGCATTTCCACTATAGTGTATAATGTAAAGAACACTAGTTTTAATGTCATTGAACACTAGGTCCAAATTTAGGCTATATTGCTCACTAGATCTATGTTGATTGTAAACCACCTCTCCTTCTATGTCTCACCTGTAAAATGGAGGCACTGATTTAGTTTAATTTCACACTTTAAAACTCTTTGAGAGACTAAAACAAGATTACATAAATTTTTGGCAAAATATAAAATGCTAGAGCATTTTGTGAAAATATTTTTGAAAGTTATAAAGTGCCATAAAGGGATTTAGTGTCATCATTACTATATATTTTTTTAAAACATAAAACATATATTGAGCTTTGCAGAAATCCATAAAGATGTGGTTGATTCTGATACCACAAATTCAGATTTTGAGTAGGAAATGAAACAAGAAATTTAAGTCCTAATTCCTAGTACTTAGGTTGGCAGTAAATTGTAATTGACCTTGACAATTATTTGTCATACCTAAAAGAAAAATCCCTTTTTGCTATAGCTATTAAAATTAAAATTTGTGAACCTAATATTGCATTAGGTTGTGATGAATTTTAAAAAGGTGAAAATAATGGTGTAAGTGTATGCTATGTATGTGTGTGTGTGTGTGTGTGTATATATATATGTGTGTGTGTGTGTGTGTGTGTGTATGCATGCATATATATATATATCATATATATATATATATGTAGACTGACAGTATTTGAAAGCAACTGAGTAATATATGTGTGTTATAATAACCTCTCTCTTGTGACCATGGGGGAAATATCCAGTGTGAACCAAAATAATATTTATGGATTATCTTTGCCCCCAAAGAAAATAGTCATTTTAATATGCTTTCCAATCAACTTTTCAGGGCATAAAATTTTGAAAATATTAAAATTATATTGAATTTCATTAATTTCTCTCAACTTTTGGAAAAAAATGTTATTGAAACAGTCAAGTTGCCAAAAGGGAAGATTATTTTATAGAATTGAAAGACGGAAAGAACATTAGCTACCATCTCAACTAACTCATAATTATACAGAAAAGATAACTGAAGCTCCTAAAAATTATAACTAACCTAAGTTCATTCAGGTTAGTGGTGCAACTGAATTCAAATCTTATAACTCCAAACAGACTGCTTGACAGGACACCCTATTTCATCACAGTAAAAAAAAAAAAAAAAAAAAAAAAAAAGGAACAGAATCATATTGGATAGTCATTCCTAAGGAATTGAAATTGGTTCTCTAGCCTTCTATTAGCCAAAAAGACATAACAAGATTATTTCAGTGAAATATTGAACTGTAATTTTAAAAGGATTTTGAAGAAAATACTCATTAACTTAAACTGTAGATTTCTTCAATAAATTGAGTTCATTATTGTTTCTCTAAATTTCTTCTACCAATGAGGCAGACAAATTTAAAACTTCACCCACCCTCAAATAGTTTACATTGTATTTGGGAAGATAACATTTACACATGTAAGTTTGTACTAATGCATATAGAAATTAAATTCATAAATACAAGATAAATCTATGAGCCTATTTATGAGAATTTAATACTATTCCGATCTCATACCTTCAAATCACAAATCATATGAGTCTGACATCATATTTGATCAAGTCTTTACTGCATAATAGCAAATCATTGCAAACTAGACAGCATTCCCATGTTTTACTTAAATAAGCATTAGAGCCTGATTTATTATAATAAAAATTCTATCAGTGTGAAATCTTCTTATTATGAAGAGGAAGATAAGGTTGTCTATTATAAATGATTACATTTTTAAAAATACTTCCAGACTGTTGGAGACGAAATGAGAGAGCATTTGGTCAAGATTGAGATATTTTGCAGTCAATGATTTTAACCATTGAAAGCACAGGAAATAATTTATTGCCTATTAGTACAGTCCCATGTAAACATCTAGATTTAAGAAGAACACTCTAGTAAACATAAGTCTACTTTTCAATTATATTCTTCCTCTGTCTTTTTTAAACATCAGAAGGATTTACATTTTAAAAAGAACTCAGAGATCCTCTAGTTCAGGACTTCTTAAAATGTTTCCAGTCACAACTCCTTTTGGTATGTGGAATTTTTACATGACCCCAGGTATCTAGTTATATAAAATATGTATACACATCAAACATTTACTGATAATAAATGATAATTTTGTGATTTTTTATGTGTGATTATGGATCCCATATGGAGTTGTGAACCAACAGTTTAAGAAGCTAGGTTCATTCACATCATTTTATTAAGTGGAAGATAGAAAATGTGAAAACATGTTTTTTGATTAGAAATTCATTTTGCATATTTGTTTGACACTATGCCGGTAGTAAAATGAAATTTATATTACCATAAGTTAGGAGTATTTTATTATTGTCATGAAAAAAAGCCTACCTAATTATTTTATATACTTTAGATAATGTTGCACTGATATAAGATATGTCAACAAATCAATAAGTTACTAAAAGTTTATTAAGCAACTAATATATGCCAGGCACTGTGCAAAGTACTGGAGATACAAAGAAAGGAGGGACAGTTTCTGCTCTCAAAGAGCTCACAATCGAAAAGTAGACACAATAAGCAGAAATGCAAATTAAGACAACTCTGAGATACCACTACACACCTGTCAGATTGGCTAAGATGACAGGAAAAAATAATGATGAATGTTGGAGGGGATGCGGGAAAACTGGGACACTAATGCATTGTTGGTGGAGTTGTGAACGAATCCAACCATTCTGGAGAGCAATCTGGAATTATGCCCAAAAAATTATCAAACTGTGCATACCCTTTGATCCAGCAGTGTTTCTATTGGGCTTATATCCCAAAGAAATACTAAAGAAGGGAAAGGGACCTGTATGTGCCAAAATGTTTGTAGCAGCCCTATTTGTAGTGACTAGAAACTGGAAAATGAATGGATGCCCATCAATTGGAGAATGGCTCGGTAAATTGTGGTATATGAATGTTATGGAATATTATTGTTCTGTAAGAAATGACCAGCAGGATGAATACAGAGAGGACTGGAGAGACTTACATGAACTGATGCTAAGTGAAATGAGCAGAACCAGGAGATCACTATACACTTCGACAATGACATTGTATGAGGACATATTTTGATGGAAGTGGATTTCTTTGACAAAGAGACCTGAGTTTCAATTGATAAATGACGGACAAAAGCAGCTACACCCAAAGAAAGAACACTGGGAAACGAATGTGAACTATCTGCATTTTTGTTTTTCTTCCCGGGTTATTTTTACCTTCTGAATCCAATTCTCCCTGTGCAACAAGAGAACTGTTCGGTTCTGCAAACATATATTGTATCTAGGATATACTGCAACATATCCAACATATAAAGGACTGCTTGCCATCTGGGAGAGGGGGTGGAGGGAGGGAGGGGAAAAAATTGGAACAGAAACGAGTGCAAGGGATAATGTTGTAAAAAAAATTACCCTGGCATGGATTCTGTCAATATAAAGTAATTATTAAATAAAAATTTAAAATAATAAAAAAAAGTAGACACAATAAGCAACAACAGTCTAGGAACAAGCCATTCAGAATAAATGTATTCTGGAAATAATCAACAGAAGGAAGACCCTAGAATAAAAAGGGGTGGGAAAAACTTCCTATATATTAATTTCAGTAACTATTTTATGTAAAAGTGTCAACTTTAGGCAAACAATTTAATTGTATTTCTTTCAAATTTTGCTAAATTAATATTACTATTGTTTTTTCCCCCTTAACTTTTAAAAATCTCTTAAAAGATTATTTGAGCTCAGGGGTTCTGCTACACTGGACTGACATTTAAGTGTCTACAGTAAATTCTTTACCAATAAAATGAGTTTATTTTATTGAGAGCATTAGAGATGAGGAAGTAGAGAGGGGAGAATTCTTACACCTATCTATATATAAACAGGTCAATACTCCTATGTAGGGTCTGATCCCTAAGAGGCCCCAGCATTTCCAGGATGGGAAAGATAGGGGGAAGGAAAGATGGATTATTGGTGGAAGGAAAAAAGAAAAGAAATAAGAAAGGAAGGGATGTAAGAAGAAAGAGAGAGGTGGAAGGAAAAAAGAGTTCCAAATGGTCAATCAATTCAATTAGGAAAAACAGAAATGTGTTTATATTCCAGAAAAAGAAGTATTAACACTAATGCAGGGATTCTGAACTTTGTGTATGTGTGATAAACCTCTCCCACAATGATTGTGAAACAACATGAATTCCTCAAAATAATAAAATAAAATACATAGGATTACAAAAGAAACCAATTATATTAAAAATTATCACATATTTTGTTTTGTCAGGTTAAGAATTGCCTACATTAGGGTGAACCTATCTTATTCCATTTTAGTTTCTATTATTTGGTTACTCCAAAGCCATCAATGTTCAAATACATTCCTAAAAAGCTAGCAGCATCTGGAGTTCAGCAGTTGTTTATTTCACACCTGTTTAAATAAACTGTCTTTTCACAGCTTAGCATGAATTCATTACTGCTTATGAACTTCTGAACAAGGGCTAAGAAAACCAAGTTGAAACAATTTGAGGAATCAGACATGATTTCATAAATACCATGCAAATAATTCTTTGACTGTTTTATTAAGTTTTTGAGTCATGAGAAGGCCTTTAATGAGCTAGTATTATTCTGATTTATTTCATGTTGAAGTGATAAGAGTCAAATGATTGTTAGGACTTTGTAAATGTGAAAGTACTTTTTTCCTTCAAAATGATTGTCCACATATAGTAATGTTCACAGATTATGATTCAAGACAACAAATTGCATCTATAAGGATTGGGGTTTTGTTTGCATGGTTATAATATTATCATTAGTTCCAGTTGACATTTTAATAAATATTGGTGTTGTAATGAGGAAGGTGATTGAATATTTTGAAAATTAGCACCGCCTTATGAGGATATCAGGAAATCTGATAATTGGTCAAGTGCTTTGGCTGTGTGCCCCTCTGCAACATTAATATTATCTGCAAAAGGCTATTTCTTCAACATTAAACATTATCTCAGTAAAAATTAGTAGCTGATAAATTCACTGCTTATGGGGAGCCAACAGAGTGCAGTCAACTGTGAGAATGAAGATAGGACTATTTGCATTCTATATTATTCATAAAGAATTCTTGAACGCCCACACATCTGACATGATTAGAACGCATGAAGAGTAGATTAAAAGTCTCACTGTATTAAGCCCAAGAAATGAAATGGAAATAGAAATAAATTTTGGTCACTTTAAGAAAGTAATATTTGCTCAAAACTTTACAATTTTCCTCCTAATTATTTTTTCAGATTGTCTAGTTAAAGAAGCACCTGTTCCATCTTTAAGCATCTATTTCATGGTTGTGATTGAAATTGCTTTCCCAGTGTTTGTTGGTGCATTGATTTGTAAATAGGAAATTGTACTCAAACAGTGATACATTGTCAAGGTGGGCTCAGTGTACTGAAAATGATAGCTCCTATGGTTGTAGAAAACTCTGAAAGCTTCTGAATGGTAAATGAGGTATTGAATCTTGAATATTTGTGACTATTTTTGATATCAATTTATTTAGTTTAGGTATTTTTAAAATTTTGAATTTTATTTTAGATTTTTTTATGACTTTGCTTAGGTCACTTGAATTTTATATTTAAAAGTGTGTCTTATTTAAATTGCATCGCTCTCATGAGTGTTTCCCCCCCTCCCCATACTCCCTCCAGGTAATTACACCATTGTAAAAAACAAATAAATGTGAAGGACCTTTAATATTGGCTTCCCTGGAAATGAGTCTTGTATTAAACCTATATTTGTCTTGATATTTTCTTAAATGAAAGTGAAAGGATTTTAGGCACAAGACTATTTGTTTTTTATGATGTCTTTTAAGGAATTTTATGTAGAATTCTTTTACATTTTTTATATTAGTTGAATAATAGCATGTAGGAGATGGACATGTTATTTGAAATTAGCTCGTTTCACTCTTCATATATTCCTTCTGGGAAACCACATTATTACTGATGATGACAATAGCTAATATTTCCATAGTGTTTTAAGATTTGCAAAATGCTTTGCAAATATTGTCATTTTTGTCCTACCAACAACCCAGGGAAATATGGCCTATTATTTACATTTTACAGAAGAAACTGAATCTGGGAAGTTAAATGACTTATTTGTGGTCACACAGCTTTAAATGTTTCAGATCAGTTTGGTACTCAGATCTTCTGAGATCCATGTCAAACAATTTCTTCATTATGTCACTTAGCCAGGACCTTCAAAATTGAAGCAATATTCTCAAGTGTGTAAGTAACACAATCCACATTTAAACCCCAATTCTTTGATTTCTAATTTCATGTTGCTTCAATTGTGCCATGATGAAATGATCTGAATTTTGTCCAAAGACCTTCCACATGCTGAATCTCTCCAGTGCATCACATATTCCCAATTTTTTCATGGGCACTCAATAGAATAATACATTTTAATTAGTATTTTTTTTTACTTGCTAAAGTTGAAAAAACAATCATTACCAGAAGGCTAACTTTTAATTTGGATGATAATTTCCCCCCTTTGATATTTCCCATTTTATATTTTGGTAATATAGATTGACTAGGCTTTTTACTAAAATGACTAATTTTGACAGTAACAACAATATTTTTTCATCCTATAGAAATGGCTTAAATATAAATTTTGGAATTCATATTTACTAAGGTCCCATTAGAGCTATTTACTTTCTAATCCCCTATTTCTTTCCTTAAAAGAAGCATATTTTCAGAATTCCTTTTTCTATACACTTGTTTTTTATTATTATTAATCTTTTTTTCCTCAAAATTAGCTATAAATGTTCTAAAAAGAAAAAGAAACTAAGACAACAACAAAACCAAACAAAAATTTACCCAATGCAGATATGAAAATAATAATATTGAATGCAAATATGTTGGTTAAACATTAATGTTTAGTTATTATCTTCCTGGACTAAATAGCCAGAAATTAAACTAAATTACTTTTCTTTCATTTTATTCCTACACAGTCCCTAGGGTATAAAGTCATTATATATCCAATGGCATGAGGTGTTACTTATGTTGATATAACAATGATGAAAAAGTTGAAATAGAATTGAAATATTTATTAACTTGTGAGTACACAAAATGACTCCTTTAGAATGAGTCTGAGATAAGTTGATAGCGATAGTGTTAAAATATATATATACTCATTATAAGAAACATCAATTCCATCAGTACAGAAAGGGAAGCTCCCCTTCCTCTTGCTTTGGTTGTTAAACAATAACCTCAACTCCAAGTTCATAAATCAGCATTAAGCCTGCCTTGAGGGAAGAGAAAGGAGAACAACTAATCTTCTGGCTGTAGAAAATCTCAACAGCAAAGGGAAACCTTCTTCTAAAGTCTGATAGAGACCTAAAGTAGGGATTACACTTTCCCTTTTCCTGATGATGATTTCTATTAACCTTCCTCTCTTGGGAAATCAGGTGACTATTGTCCATTAGACTTAATATGAAAACAATCATTTTTCGGGTTTTTTTTTTTCCTTTGAATGTTAGCAACTCTAATTGCTAGATCACCAACAGTGAGCTGGTTAGAAGTTATGGCTGCTTCGAGGCTAAATATTAACCTCTTGATGGACTTTTATACCCACTTACAAGTTAAACTAAAGGAAGCAGCTTCTGTCTATATGAGACAGAAGAGCAATTGACTGTAATAACGTCATGTTTAACATATATTAGAATGAAATAGACACTATGTAAACTAATATTTTGGTAGAAGATAAAATGACAAGATACAGTAGAAAATAACACTGAACTTTCCTGATGAAAACTAATCACAGGAACTTAGTTTGCACCTCAGGTTTATTAGTCAAACTCAATGATCTTGGACAGGTCACAACTTCCTTTTTTTATTAATCTTTAAAATATCAGGTTTCTATCATATGACTGCTCATATTCCCTTCAGCCCTAGATCAATGACTCTCTGATTTTGTAACAAGAATTACTCTCCATTACTCAGAAATATGTCATTAAACCAGTAATACAAACTCGATGCCATGTTCATTATTTGCATGAAAGCTGCCATTTTGAAAAGGTGTTCTGAGAATGAGTTGAAGATTTAAATTTAGAACTTAATTCTTGCAATTGGCATCTAAGTAAAGTTAGTAAAAAACAAAAACAAAAACAAAAAAATCAACAATAAAACTGGCACTGTACTGTTTTCAATTTAAAAAAAAATGATTTGGGTTTGAGAGCTGCAAGCCCTGGGTTCTTCCTTAATTGATAGTAATCTTTATATAGCTCACTTTTATAACAAACATATACAGCTTCTGATACTTTCTTCATCACTTTTAAATTAATAGCTTGGATGCAATTCACTCTACCAGAACATCAGATAAGACTTATGGAGTCTTCAAGCTTATTGCTAATGTTAAAAAAAAATCAGAAAGTATAACATCAGTATATGAATGCAAATATTCTGTAGGCACTTGTATGTAGATACAAAGGTATTCTGCATTTTCTTGAGCAAAAGATACAGAGTTTAAAACATTACTGCTAATCACTGATTCCTATGTGTGTTTAAGATGAGCAGAGGAAGAAAACATAAGAAAGATAGAATGAAATTTTACTATATACTTTTTGAAGAGAGAAATAATTAAGCATCCCCGGGCTGCAAGAAAAGTTTTAAAACTGCTTTAAAATGTAGTTGTTTTTGTTTGTTTGTTTTTTTACCATATATATATATATATATATATATATATATATCAATCTAGATTGTATGTCCTAGATTGTACAATGAAGACATTTCATAATAATCATAAGGGGAAAAAAGAAGCAAAAGCCTATAGTCAAATACTGAAAACTTGTATCTCTCAAGACAGATCTTCCCACCATTTGCTCTTAAACTTCCAAATCAGTTAATATTTCAGGATCTATTACAATCCTTAAAATAGTTTGAATCATGATCTGAGGGCATTCTTTCACTTAAACAGTAAGCATTTATTAAACTCTTACAATCTACCAAATACTATGCTAATCTCTGGGTTAAGTTTTAAGTCAAATTAACAGATGAGAAATAAAAATTTTAAGATAATATTAACACATCAGGTGTTCTCAAAATGATTTGAAAATTATTTTTAAAGGATATTGGGACTTTTCAAGTAAGATAACATTTTTTTAACTATTTCCTCATGGAATTGACTTTCTTTCTCCTGTTTTTCTCCTTTATTCATACTTTTGTAACTCACTATTACCTTTAAGTATTAGTTCTTGGAATTAGCTAGGTAATGTGCAACAGGAGAACTGTTCGGTTCTGCAAATATGTATTGTATCTAGGATATACTGCAACATATTGAACATATATAGGACTGCTTGCCATCTGGGGGGGGGGTGGAGGGAGGGAGGGGAAAAATCAAAACATAAGCGAGTGCAAGGGATAATGTAAAAATAATTACCCTGGCATGGATTCTGTCAATACAAAGTTATTATTAAATAAAATTAAATTTAAAAAAAAAGAAATTAGCTAGGTAAGATATTTAAACTAATACTTTAAAAAAAAATTTGGAATACCCTTTATTAAGATTAAGCTTCAGAGAGGATTCTAATCTCATTTTGATCTTTTGATAGTTTTATGACCTTTTGAAAGCCAGTTAATTTTTCTAGGCTTGAACTGATATGTAAAATGAGGCAATTAGATTAGATAATTGTGTTCATGGCTTATAATGATAATATTTAATAATATTTTAGTAATAGATGCTCAAAAGATCCTAGATTTAGAGTTTGGAGTGATCTCGTTCAAGTTCATTCAATTGGCATTGAAGAAACTTCTGCCAAAGAAGAGATTCAGTGATATATCATTTTATAATGAATAGAATCAATTCTTTGAAAACTTTCTGTCATATTTTTCAATGATGTGCATACATACATGTGCTGTGAGTGGAACTCACAGTTGATTTATGTAGAAAATCTCTAATCAATTAATCCATAAGAATTCCTTTATAGTATATGTTAAATGCCATTTTTGTTCCTTACTAGAGATACAAATTAAAAAGAAAATAAAAGCAATTGACCTTGCCTTCAAAGTACTTATTTTTAAGAGGTTACTGTATGTATATAGATAAGTACATAGAAAATATACAAAAGTAAATGTAAAGTAATAAGGAAGGAGAGATACTAGCAACTAGGCTAAAGGATAGATATTGAAAGGCCTTATAAGATGACATTTAATGCTAAAAACAAAGAATAATAATAGACAGAGGTCAAAAGAAGATATATTCTAGACATAGGAGAGAACTTGAACAAAGGCACATAAATTGGAGATGACATATTGCATTTGAGGAATAGCAAGAAAGTCAGTTTAGCTGGACTCTAGCGGGCATGAACAGGAACAGACACAGGCAAGAACAGAAAGGTAGTTCAGGAAGAGATATGAAGGGTTTTTACAAATGCCACATAGAAGAATAAAGCTTTGATCCTAGAGGAGATTGACAGAAATTAGAATATAGTGATGTTTTCAGAATTCTTCTTCAAGAAAATCATTTTGGCAACTGTGTGAAATGTGAAATGGGGAGAAATTTTATGGCAGGAAGCTAGTTAGACTATTTTAATAATTCAAGCAATGAACAAGCCACATAAGGAAAGCGAAAGAAAGGAAAATGACATGTAGTGTGGACATAAAATTCAACAAATTTGTTAGCTGATTAGACTTATTGATTTATGGAGAGTAAAATATCAAGGATCACTAGGCTGTAGTAACCCTGAATGAGAAGGATGGTGGTACCAGTCAGTAAACATTTGTTAAACATCCACTATATGTCAGAAACTATATTAACCATTGGGGATAGAAAGAAAGGCAAAAGATACCTCATGCTCTAAAGGAGCTCACACTGTAAGGTATACATCTATATATATATATATATATATATTATATATATATATATATATATATATATATATATATATATATATACATACCTATGTGTCCATACTTATCTGCACATATGTCTATACATATATATCTGTATTGCATGTACATGTTTGCCTATGTATACACATTTATAATAAATGGAAATATTCAGTAGAGGGAAGACAATAGAATCAAGAGTGTTTTGGATTAACTTTTTTTATTGAAAGTGGGATTTTAATTGGGGATTGAAAAAACATTGAGAGTGCTCACAAGAGAAAGAGGGAAACTTGGAAGAAGAGCGAGTTTATAAAGAAAAAAATTTATTGACATTTTGAATGTACAATGCCCACAGGAGACTTTTATTACTGACTTTTGGGTGACCAGCTGGAAGTTAGAGATGGCAGGACTGGCGTGTGAGAGAAAGACTAATAACTGACCTTCAGATATGGGTGTGGGATGGAAGTTAATATAGTCTCCAAAAGAGAGTATTCAGAGAGAAAAAAAATTAGCATCAGACATGAGCCTAAAAGTAAATACTACATTAAGGGGAATGATTGATAACAATACAATAAAAGAGAGTAAAAAGAAGTCGAGCAAGAAAAGAACAAGGGGGCAACCATTTCATAAAAAACCAAGAGAGGAAAGAGTATACAGGATAAGATGATGATCAATTGTGTCAATTTCTGGAAAGAGTTCAAGAAAATTGAGGATTAAGAAAAAGGCATCAAATTCAGTATCTAAATGAATTATCATTATTGGAGATAGTTTCAGTACAGTAAAAAGTTAAGAAGCCAGAAGAAGTAGGTGTAATGTGTAGTCTTTTCCGGGAGTTTGTTGTGAAATAATAATTATAATGATAATGATGATAATGCTAAATGTTTTAAATTAATGAGAAGTGATATATAACAGATAACATGAAGGTTGTGTCAAGTAAGATTTATTTTTTCTTTTCTTTTTGGACAGGGGGCACAATCAGGAAGTAAGCAGTAGTTACAATGTCAATATATGGGGATATATTATAGAGAATTAGGATGATTATTAAACAACCTATAGGAAAAGCTGAGAAGAGCTAGTAGTCCCCATATTCTAAGGGGTAAAACTTAGATAGACTATAAAATAAAAAACCTGATTTTTTAATAAGCATACCATATTTTTACTAATCTAAGAGTATTTATAACCTCAATGACAAACCAGATATCCATAAAATAGGAGAACTTTTGATAATATTTCCAATTACTTCCTTAGCCTTAATACTAGGCAGCCTTGCACTAATCAGTACCCCATTCCTAGAAGGCTTCTATTCAAAAGATTTGATCATGGAAGCCTTACACACATTCTATGCACATACCTGAGTTCTATGCTTTACCCTTCAAGATAGCTACCATATGACAAGAGAATCATTCTAAGGGCCCCCAGACCATTTTAGAATTTCTTTCAGAATTTCCTTTGGAATCTAAAAGCATTCTTCTGGATTTGGCATAGCTTTGTTTTTGAAGGTTAGATTCAGAAATACGTAAAAGAAATCATTCATAGCCAAATGCATGGTCAAACTGAGTCACCTTTGACTCAAAATGAAGAAATGCTGCCAAAAAAGTAGCAGAGCGCATTTCTATGGGTGACTTATGAGCTGATCCAGAAAATCATTCTAAATGAAGAATTCCTAAAAAGTCTTTAACAGTAGTAACAATGTTTGAATAAGTTTATAGATCCCCATTGTGACTCTTCTGAAGGCAATAATATTTAAAATTCTAAGTTACTCTTTAAGTAATAAATATATGATTATTAGTGTCTTCTTGTTTTATAGCCTCCCCTATGTAGTTATGGAGCATCATCATAGAGTTGTTGTCTCTGTGTATTTCCAACATAATTATATAATTGCACTGGTTCCCCATTATAGCATCCTTAGAGTCTAAATTATTGAGGCCCTCTTTTTTTTTTTTTTTTAACATATCACTGCTAATTACATTTTCCTCTTTCTCTCCCTAGAATGATAAAAATGATAGTCCTATCAAATGCTCAATTCAACTCTAGATTAAGAGAATCATATGGAATTTTCAGTTGAAGCCCATTATGGATTTAACACTCACCTGCATATAAATTAACTTTGGAAATGTGTATGTGATTGTTGTATGTGCATGCATGTGAATGCATATAGCTGAAAAATAAAATAATTGAAGTCCCCTAAAGAATCACAACATTAATCCTCATCCAAAAATTTAAATACACAGCAGTTTATCCTGCAAATGAAAGTCAGTGGTTGGCAAATAAAATTATAGCAGCAATAAAAGAAAAGTGTCCCTGTGTACAAAGATAATGATATCCCTGGTAATTAAGACACCAACAAGTTAAAACACTGTGGAGTGTCTAATGGCATAGTAGGGTTGCTGGAGTGCTTTTGTCTATTCCATTTTCTTTGTGAGTGAACAGATAATAGGTGCATGGGTTTAAGTTGAAAATAAACTGTATTTTAGCACCAAGTCTTTAATTATTTGACCATTTGGAGAACAATTAAATAAATCTAAGAAGTGGTTGTTAGTTTTAGAATTCCCAGGATTGTAAATGAAACATAAAAGGATGGTTTTAATCTAATTTATGAAAAAACAAGCGAAAATAAGCCTTGCTTTTAAAGTCTAACCAGCTTTTTTCAAAAACTGCTTTTTTTTCAAACTACTTGTTCCAGTTGCTATCCTGGCTTTTAACCTCTTTCCTAAAACAGGTTCCTAAATGATGCCTTCTAATATAGAGCTTTTGACCAATAAGGTTGAAAGGATCATTAAAAATTTCAAAGTTCTATAGGCCATTCCTACTGAATAGTAAAATGCATAACCTGAAGCACTTCTTTTATAGAAACAGGATATGAATTACAAGTTCTTATTAATAATTTTTGATTTGTTCAACAGTTGGTGGTTATTTCTTAACTTTATATTTTTTTCTAAATTTATGAACTGGATAATTGAGTTTCATTTGTCTTCTTCTAGACTAATATATTGGAATATTTGAGTTTAGTCATCATAATACATGTATACACACATACTTATACTTACATACATGTTTATGTAATATATTTAAACACTCTGAGTAGTTATCATTGATAGAAAGCAGACTTCAGTGTCAGGAATATGAGGATTAAGGTATTATCTCTCAAAATATACAAAATGTATGATCATAGGCAGGTCACTAGCCCACTTGCAGTGTCCTGGACTACTTTCTAAGTCTATAATTTGTTCAGAAGGAGCCAACCTACACTGATCAAGAGAACACTCATATATAGAAGTTCTCTATATATCCTATATCTGTTACCTATCTCTGTCTCTATGTGTGCATACATGCATGTGTGTGTATTTGTAATATAGATAGGTTTTCATTTCAAAATGATAAAACTCATGCTTTTGGGATTTCTAAAATCAAGAATTATGTACAATTCACACTGGTTTTCTAAATGGTCACCATCAGCAAAATCTAATGCTATGAAAGTGATTAGGAAGCCCATGAGCAGATTTTTCAAAAAATACTAATATAAAAATCGAGATATGGTATAAAAACAATAGCCATGACCACAGAACTATGAAATGGGTTCTTCATGTTTGAGGAGCTGCTGTGTCCTAAACTATTGGGTGTTTCCAATAGTCATTTCAATTACAAAAAGTTCCAAAGCTCAGTAGTTGTAGAGGCCAAAGGATATGGAAGTAATACATTTAAATTGCAGAAGAAAAACAATGAAAGTAACTTATCCCTGCCTTAAGCATTTTTAATTTCATAAAAATAAATTTTATGTTACACATGAAAGTTTGTGATTAGATTTCACTTCTTGACTTGAGAGAACACATAATATATAAGTAAAAAAACAGGTTGCTTAAAAAAAAAAACAGTGGTTTAGCCTACATTCTATAGCAACCTATAGTTTTTTTTTTTTTTTAGAAGTCATTTTCCTATCATTTCCCATAAAACAATTTAGTAAAGAATCAGCACACAGAGATATAACTGTTAATTTATATCTACATGTATCTATATTTTTATGACATTTAATTTCTTGAATATGAATAAGATACCAATACATTCTTTTTCTGGGAGAAATTAATTTGAAGTCAATGACAAATATCTTTGTACTTATACTTTTATATACAAACATATAAATTATGCATATATATTATTTCATATATTATCATGTAGCTCTTTGTGAATAAATATATATTCATTCTTTGTCCTAGTAGTTCCAGTTTTGGAATCTATCATAGAGTATCATATGGACACTTTAACAAATCCACATTTATTGACTAATTCATAATAAGCAATTATATGTGTAATAGTGAAAGATAACTTTTTTTGCCCTGAGGCAATTGGGGATAAGTGGCTTGACCAAGGCCACACAGCTAGGAAATATTAAGTGTTTGAGACCAAATTTGAACTCAAGTCTTCCTGACTTTAGGGCTGGTGCTCTATCCATTGCACCACCTAAGTACCCCTGAAGATAACTTTTAAACACCTTTCTAAAATTTTATTAATATTACTGAAGGGACAAAGAAAATGACAAATGGCTTAAATGTAGTTATTGATCTGTCATGAACCACAAATGATTCATAGAGTTCATGGAGTGAGGAATGGGCAGCTAAAAAATATAATGTGGTCTGAAATGATGTATTATTGAAACTATAGGTACTAGTTTTGACCTACAGAAATATAGACATGATATTATATGTATTTAGATAATCACAATAGCTACAGAAGCCAAAAATCAAAACATATGCATCTGAGAAAGCAGAGGTAGGGCTTGGTCATGGATGGCCATCTGGAGATAGGTACAACTAGAATGGTAACAAGGAGAGAGAGAAAAGTAAACCAGTCACAGGATTTGAAAGATGCTCTTTCCATTTAGAATGCTGAAGAAATTGTCTGTTTGGTAAATGTGAATTACTTTCATTACAAATTAAATCCCATAAAAATAATGCTATAATGCTATATCTCTCAGAGATCTAGTCATCTAGAATGAACCTTCTAGTTATTCCAGAGAAAACTGATTTGTAACACATTAGCAAATACATTAGGCATAGACATTGTTTAGTTTCTTTAACTCTGGCTACCTCCTTCCCTCATGGCCTTCCCCACCCCATCATGTTTGTTTGTTTGTTTATTTTTTTTGCAAGGTATGAAATTCATTCCTAATTTCAAAATGCATTTAAAAATTTTTAAATTGGTAAGACAATATTTTTTTCTTTCTAAAAACTTTTTATTTTTCAAGCCATCTGCATGGACAATTCTTCAACATTAGGCCTTCCAAACCTTGAAACCAATTTCACCTCTTCTTTCCCCATGCCCTCCTCTGTATGTCAAATAGTTCAATATGTGTTAAATATGGTAGAAATATATGTTAAATCCAATTTATTTATACATATTTATACAATTATCATGCTGCACAAGAAAAATCAAATGCTATGTTGTGAACTACACTCAGTTCCCATGATCCTCTCTGTGGGTATAGATGACTCTCTTCATCACTAAACAACTGGAACTGGTTTGAATCATCTCATTTTTGAAGAAAGCCACATACATCAGAATTGATGATCACATAATCTCTTTGTTGCTAAGTGTAATGCTCTTCTGGTTCTGTTCATTTCACTTAGCATCAGTTCATGTAAGTCTTTCCAGGCCTCTCTGAAATCATGCTGCTGGCCATTTTCTACAGAACAATAATATTCCATAGCATTCATATAACATAATTTATTCAGTCATTCTCCAATTAATGGGCATACACTCAGTTTCCAGTTTCTTGCGACTACAAAGAGGACTGCCACAAACATTTTTGCATATGTGGGTCCCTTTAATTCCTTTAAGATCTCTTTGGGATATAAGCTCAGTAGAAACACTGCTGGTTCAAAGGGTATGCAAATTTTGATAATTTTTTGAGCATAGTTCCAAACAGCTCTCCAGAATGGTAGGATCCATTTACAACTCCATCAACAATGCATTAATGTTCCAGTTTTCCCGCATCCACTCCAACATTTATCCTTATTGTTTCCTGCCATCTTAGCCAATCTGAGAAGTGTGTAGTAGTATCTCAGAGTTGTCTTAATTTGCATTTCTCTGATCAATAGTGATTTAAAACACTTTTTCATATGACTAGAAAATTTCAATTTCTTCATCTGAAAATTGTTCATATGCTTTGATTATTTATCAATTGGAGAATGGTTTGAATTATCATAAATTTGAGTCAATTCTCTATATATTTTAGAAATGAGGACTTTATCAGAACTTTGAATGTAAAAATGTTTTCCAGTTTATTGCTTTCCCTTTTAATTTTCTGTGCATTAGTTTTGTTTGTACAAAAACATTTTAATTTAATATATTATTAACCTATTCCACTGATCAACTATTCTATTTCTTAGCCAGTACCAAATGGTTTTGATGAATGCTGCTTTATAATAGTTTTAGATCTAGTATAATTAGGAAACTTTCATTTGCATTTTTCCATTAATTCCCTAAAATTCTTGACTTTTCATTCTTCTAGGTGAACTTTATGATTATTTTTTGTAGATCTCTAAAATAATTTCTTGGGAGTTTGATTGGTATAGAACTGAATGAGTAGATTAATTTAGATAATATTGTAATTTGTATTGTATTTGCTCAGCTTATACAGGAGCACTTGAAATTTTCATTGATTAGATCTTACTTTATTTGTGAGGAAAGTGTTTTATAGTTGTGTTCATATGTTCATATAATTCCTGACTTTGCCTTGGCAGATAAACTCCCAAATATTTTATACTATCGACAGTTTTTTTAAATGGAATTTCTCTTTGTATCTCTTACTCTTAGACTTTATTGATGATGTATAAAAATGCTGATCATTTATGTAGATGATAATTTTAAATAGATTCTATTGATTATTTTAAGGAAAAGTCAATATATATTTGTTTGAATCCTTACTAACTGCTAACTAATTAGAGTTGATCTAATCTTACAAGAAGATGTTTTGGGCAGAACCTGAAACAAGGTACTAAGTAGAACTAATTAATACAAGGCTTGTGTTCACACCTTTACTCATTGGAGTTCAATGAGTTCACATCTCCCATAGTGCTCTCTGGCCCAACAAGCTTCAAGGGAGGTGCTGGATGCTGGGGAGGTGCTGGATGCTGTGGGGGAGGTGCTGGATGCTGGGGGGGAGGTGCTGGTGCTGTCACTGCCCCCCCCCACTACCCTTCCTCCCTCCATCCCGGAGGGTGGAGTTGATGAAGGAGAGTCAATTACCTGCTCCTCAGGTGGGGCTGAGGCTGCCTCAGATTCACCCCACCCTTGAGCCTCACTTAAGTCTCTCTGCCCTGTGGGGATATGGCCATTAATCTGTTCTTTGTCTTCCTCCTTTATCTCAGGCTTCCCCCTTTGGCTATTCCTAGAGTTTTTTCCTTTTCTCCTAGAACAAGTACGGTATTTTAAGGCCATCTGTATCGTATTGTATAAAAAGAATACTTCAATGGAAACTGAACGAGGACCGTTTTCATTGTAATATGCGGAGAGCTGTTGACCAACCAATGCCCAGTTTTTTAGAGAGATTTGCTCTTCCTCTAAGAACCAAGGGGAGGTGCATTTTAATGTAGCCAGAAGTCTAGCTGCCTGTCCCCAAGTTACAAGTAGCCCTTGATCTTCTATCAGCTTAAGCAGGCTTTCTATAGCACCACTCCTGGGTGGGGCTGGGGTTTGTGGGGTTGGGGTGGGGGATGGAGAATCTTTACCTAAGATCTGTCCCATTTTCGCCAAAAAAGGTTGTACTCACTCAGTTCCTGGTCACTGGAGACTTCTTCAGTGAAAGTAGGGTCCTTGGTTCCCACGCTTGTATCCCCTCAGAAACCCCCTATGTTTTAAAACAAAAGAAAGGGGGAGATGTTGGAATCCTTACTAACTGCTAACTAATTAGAGTTGATCAAATCTTACAAGAAGATGTTTTGGGCAGAACCTGAAACAAGGTACTAAGTAGAACTAATTAATGCAAGGCTTGTGTTCACACCTTTACTCATTGGAGTTCAATGAGTTCACATATATCTATACTCTCTAATGTTTTTAATAGGAATTGATGTTGGATTTTATCAAATGATTTTTCTGCATCTATTGAGATAATTACTTTTTTTCTTATTTTGGTTATTGAAATAGTCAATTATACTAATAGTTTTCCTGATATTGAACCAGCCCTGCATATATCCTGGTATAAATCCTACTTGTTTTATACTAGGGATGACTTTCTGTAATCTCTTTGCTGATATTTTATTTAAAATTTTTGCATCAATATTATTATATTCATTAGGGAAATTGTTTTATAATTTGATTTCTATAGTTTCACCTTACCTGGTTTAGATATCATTACCATATCTGTGTCATAAAAAGAATTTGGTAGGACTCCTTCTTTTCCTGTTTTTTTTCAAATAGTTTGCATAGTCATTATATCACTTTTATGAAAATGTTTTGGACAACTTCAAATGTGCATTCTGAGTAGGGGCTGGGAATGTGGATAAGGGAGAGAATCTGAAACTCAAAAGTTTTAAAAAACAAATATAAAAAATGTTTTAAATGTAACTGGCAAAATATTATGTAAATAAAAAAGAAAAATATCAGGACTAAATACTCAATTAAGATAGCCTTTTTTTTTTCAGTTGGTATAGGAAAAAATCTATTACATGTTTACAAAAATAAGTTTTGATTTTCAGATTAGTATACCTTGATTGATTGTTGAGTTTGGAAAACATGAATTTATGTTAATTTATTCTCTTATCTTGAAGTTTATGTTTTAACGTTCACTATTATTAGCTAAGACTAAAATAGTAGTATTTCTTGATGCAGATATACATGATGTGAATTATTTTCTAATGGTCTATTATTTCCAAGGCCTGAAACAAGTTTTTCAATATTATTAAGCTAAACACAATATTAACTGTCTTAACAAAATCATCAAAAACCTAATATGAAAGGGTATTTTTTTAAAGAAAACATGATAATATCATTTGAGTAGGTAATCAATATTCAATCACTATGTAGGTAACCACTGATGTGAACATATTAGGCATTGTCTATTTAACTTAGTTTATGTGAGCATTTGCCAGTTAAAATTAAATTGTATTGTATTATGGTAATATTTAGGAGGGGCTCTTATTCATATTATTAATCTTAACTGAAATAATATGATTGCCAAAGACTTGCCACCATTATCAAATTTCCAGTGGGGGAGAAGAATTATGCTTTAGAAATGGAGTTCTGCAGATGCTATTGTTCAAATGATAATTTGCTAATGCGATCAAGCCAAGAAACATTGCAGTTTCCTAAATGAGTTCTATGGTCACTTAAGAATTAAGCCAAATTGTCGATATTGAGGCAAGGAGGAGATTATGGAAAATTGTCTATTGACTCAGCTAATATGCATTGTTTGGACAATTTATAAATGTTGTCTATCAGTGTACATTTTTCAGGAAACAGTGCAAATGTACAAGATGAACCTCAAATTGAACAAGAGGGAAATGGATTGGACTGTCTTTTGGGAATTAAACAGTGCTTTTAATATTGTCAACTTTCTGCATGAGACAAAGGTTCATTTTTTTTTCCCCACTGAAATCCTTCTGGTGTTCTTCTTTATTTCTCTATATAAGTCAAGGCCATATTTTCTGATTAATTAAAATTGAAAGAGTGATGTTGGATACCAGCAATCTGCAAATGATTACAACTAAAAAATCATACTGGAAAAGTGGTGTAAAAATGTCCAAAGGGAAATGTATTACTATAAAAAAGAAAATTAAGTAACAACATAGGAAGGATCTCTTCAATTTGAGTATACGCCCTATGTAGGATTTATGAGAGGACATGGAACAGTTATTAATAGTACCAGTGCTTAAATTGAAACCTACATCATTAGAAGGAATAGCCAAATCATTAGTTCACAGATTTATCATACTACACTAATATTAGTCATGCTTTAATTTTTCTTCCACTGAAGTTTCAAATTTCAGAAAAATGTATTTCGTTAATTTGGGGGCAATGTTCAAAGTGGTAGTAGTAATAGGAAGGGACATGTTATGACTATATTGTCAGTGTAGTTGGAAATATTAAAAAGTGGATTGATTAATTGATAAAAAAAAGTATAGTCCTCTAAAGCTAGCCAGTTAAATACCATGGGCACTATAAAAATTATATGCACAGAAGGGCTTTTATATTTATATATGATAAATATATACATTTATATATACACATACACATACATAAATACTGCATATACACATATATTTATCATAATATACCTCAAAACATATGTGTGTGCATAGATGTTCATATAGACATATATATGTTTATATATGTTCCATAACATTATAATTATTTTTACTGAAGGAACACTAAATACTTTCCCAATAAATACAAGAATAAAACAAGAATTCTCCTTTTTCCTATGTTATCTGACATAATTTAAGAAACTGAATCAACTAGGTCAGGGAATCTTAATTTTTTTTTAATATATATTTTACTCTTCACTTAAACTCCCTAAATGAGCATTTGCTTGCAACATTGAATTGAAAAAGATGACTACTTAAGGCATTTCCATGAATTTTACTTTTTTAAAAAAGCATTTAATAAATTCAACCTATAACTTTCAATGATGATAATTCTTCCTAATAAGGGTAATCTTCTTTGCCCAAGCTAGTCTACTATATTTTATTAAATCAAATAATAAAACATTAATAAAGTATATGCTATGTGACAGGCACTATTTTCTAATCTGTTGTAACTTTTCTGGGTTTTGACCCCAAAACATCAAAACTAAACTCTTCTGATAAATAGTTAATGAATTATAATATCCTAGGTTCATACTAGATATAGTCAAGAAAGTTAGCATTAAATTAAACTAACGTGTTTTTTTTTTTTTTAGAAAGCAAGAATATGATAAAAACTAGGACAGAAAAAATATGGCATCATTAGATTTCAAATTATATTATAATAAAATAATTATTGGAATTATTTATCATTGTGCAAGAAATTCCAAAGAAGATTAGTTGAACCTTGAAAAACCTTTTGACAGGCAATGAGAGAATGGAATAGAAATATATCAGAAAACAATTTAGAGTAGCATTCTATACCATATAATCCATAACCGGGAGTATAAATAATCTACATATGAAACTAAATATGAAGTATAAAAATTAAAGAAAATTATAGTTTGGGAAACAATATAGGAGCTAATTTCATGATCCCTAACCATAGAGCCTTATATCATGGACTGGTGATAGAATTTTCTTTACTGGTTCTAAGCATCACTCAAATATAACTGTTAACTTTGATGGGTTGTCTGCGGTTCAGAAAGGATATATTCATGGTCACAAGGTCTTCAAAAGTATAACAAAAAAAGAATTTAAATTAATATTTGCCTTAATGCAAGTCCAAGTATCCATCTATCCTAATGCTTACAGAGAGTATGTTATAAAAGACAAAAAATGACAGTTTTGATTAGGTATAATTGCCACCAGCAGTGTTTTCCTTACAGAAATCACATATTCTATAGACTTTATTCTGAGTAATAAAACTTTACACTATTTAAATGACCTTATTTCTGTCTCTTTAACTTCTTCTAAAAGTCAACCTTTACTTAATAGACACTTAATAAATGTCAATTAGTTGGTATGAAGGAATTTTTTCCACAGAAACCATCTCATCTCAATTGGTGTGTTGACTATTGCCAGTTAGCATTTCTTCTAGAATTTTAAACTTATTTTTTTCATTTATTCAGGAAATAAATGCATGTATGTGTGTATATATATATATATATATATATATATGTATATGTGTACATGTATGGGTAAATATTAATATGTGTGTGTGTGCATGTCACTTTGCTGAATATTTTGAGATCCAGAGATGAATTGCTATAGTTTTCCCCTGTAAAGGTAATATGTTTTAATACAAAATGTTTCTTGTGTTTTAATAGTTATATTTGAGGTCTGTATAATCATTGTAATTCTTTTTTCCAATACTCCTATACTCACACATCTGCAGAGTATAAACTTTTGTTGATACAGTTTAGCGATTTTTTTTTTCCTTAGATAGACTAAGTACTATTCCTACCATGTACTGACCTAAAAAATGCTAATTCACTTAAATTGGTGAAGAGTCTTTGACTTTGAGTCCTGGCCTTCTCATTCACTATGTCTTTAGGGACCTTTGACAAGTCACTTATTTAATAGTAACATCTCAATGTTACAAAATGGTAAACATAAACAGTATCCTTATTTTTGAAGTCAGTAGAAGGAAGCTAAGGTTAAAAAAAAATTTTTTTTATACTTATGTAACTTGTGTCAACCCCATCCCTGATCTCTGCGCTTAAAACTAATTTTCTTTCCATTGTGTTGTGATGCTTCCCTGAATTCAATTTTCTTCTTTAAAAATGGTGGATATACAGACTATCTAAATAGTATGGTGGATAGTTCTAGTCCTCAAGTTCATAAAATCTAAGTTCAAATCAGTCCTCACATATTTACTAGCTATGTTGATAAGATCAAGACACTTAACCTTTTTGTCTCAATTTCCCAAATTGTAAAATAGGAATAATTATATCTAATTCCCAGTTTAATTGTGAGGAATAAATTAGATAATAGTTATAAAGCACTAAGCACAGTCCCTGGCAAATTATATGTAAATTATCAGTATTATTTTTGTTATTTTTAAAATCTAATTCACAAGTTGTTGTGGAAATAAAATATGTTTATATTTATTATTATTACTATTAATTTTAGGTTTTCCATTTTAATATATTATATAAGTATAAAATTATCTATGAAATGAGATTGAGATTACCCAGTTTTGTCATGACTGTTTATATAATTGTGCCTATGCACCTGTGTGCTTATGTGCTTGCCTAGATGTGTGTGGGGGTGTGCACTTATCCTATTTGAGCTTTACTGAACTTCGACCAATATATATGTATGTATATGAAAATATCTAGGATGTAGATTACTTTTAAAATGCTAATTAATTCCTTCACTAATTGATTCTCTTTGGGGACACAAAACATCCACATAAAAAAGTAAATATCAGAAAGTTCTGAAGAGACCTACACGAACAGATGCCGAGTGAAATGAGCAGGGCCAGGAGATCATTATATACTTCAACAACAATACTATATGATGATCAATTCTGATGGACCTGGTCATCCTCAGCAATGAAATGAACCAAATCAGTTCCAATGGAACAGTAATGAACTGAACCAGGTATACTCAGTGAAAGAACTCTGGGAAATGACTAAGAACCATTACATTGAATTCCCAATCCCTATATTTTTACCTGCCTGAATTTTTGATTTCCTTCACAGGCTAATTGTACTATATTTCAGAGTCTGATTCTTTTTGTACAAAATAAAGGTTTAGTCATGTATACTTATTGTGTATTTAATTTATCCTTTAATATATTTAACATCTACTGATCATCCTGCCATCTGGGGGAGGGGGTGGGGACAAGGAGGGAAAAAATTGGACCAAGAGATTTGGCAATTGTCAATGCTGTAAAGTTACCCATACACACACACATACACACACACACACACACACACACACACACACACACACATATATGATAGAGACAGGACTGAACCTATTTATTCATAACTTCAAGACCAACTTTATATCCACTAAACAATACTGACTCTTAAGAGATAAACTATAAAGTGAGTGAATTAGCATATCTAATGAGCTTTGTTTCATAAATAAAGCTTTGAAAACATTGAGATGAAACCATTTCCCAGTAAATGGAAGATATAATGTGTGAACTTTCAACTTTTCCATCAGTACAGTTCATATCTTTATTCTTGTTCTTTCTTTTAGTAGTTCAATAATCACAACAATTTAAATATTAGCTACATATAAATGATTAATTTAAATAATTAATTTCCTTACAAAGCTATGTGAAAGAAAAGGCTGTCTGGCAATTTCCCAATTCTTCTGATGATACTTTGAACAGCTCAGGAATAGGCTTTATCATTTTCCTAATCTAGCCTTATATTTTTTTCTTTAAAAATGGTAGTAAGGGTTTTCTCTGGAAAATATTTTAAAGGCCACTCACCATTCACATGTTTGTTCTTTTTGTAGGTAATGACAGCCTAAAAATGTCACCCATTCATTGGTAATGCGATGAGTCCTTCCTTTAATGTTCACTAGTAAAAATAATTTTTAAAATAGTCTTGTGGGTGAGGTTAAAGCATAGTTTTAATTCCTAATAGTTCAAAAACATAGATTTTTTTAATTGTATTGAGTTTATTTATTTTTAATACACATTGCTTTTATAAATCATTTTGGGAGGGAAAAATCAGAGCAAAAGGGGAAAAATCAAGAGATATATAAAGAAAAAAAAAAAAACAGAAAAAAGAAGTGAACATAATAAGTGCTGATTTACATTCAGACTCCTAAGTTCTTTCTCTGGATGTAGATGGCATTTTCTGTCCCAAGTCTATTGAGATTTCTTCGGATCACTGAACCAATGAAAAGAACCAAGCCTTTCCTAGTTGATCATCACACATTCTTGCTACTATTGTGTACAATGTATTCCTGATTCTTCTAGTTTTGCTCAGCATCAGTTCATATAAATCTTTCCAGGCCTTTCTATAATTAGTATATTCATCATTTTTTTTTAAAAATAGAACAATAATATTCCATTACCTTCATATACCACAACTTGTTCAGCCATTCCCCAATTGATTCCCCAATCCACTCAATTTCCAATTCTTTGCTGCAAAAAATACAGAGCTTACTTCCTTTGTTTCATTTCAATAAATTAACATGTATTTATTAAGTACCTAGTGGTATAGTAGATGAAGAAGTTAACCTCTGAGTCAGAAAAATAAAGATCCAAACCCTACCTCTGCCATATAATTATCTTTGTGATCCTTGTCAAATTGCTTACCCTCTCATTACCCCAGGAAAAATATAGTCTTTTGTGACTAAAAATTTCAAAAAAGTTACATTAATAACCTAATTTCACCACCAGTAGAAAATTACTAATAAAATTCAAGTTATAGATCAAAAGGAGAAAAAATCTACATTCTGTTCTAAAAAGCACCCATATGTTATAAATAATTCCATACAATTTTTTAAAAAGACAAGAAATCAAAAGCTAAAGAGTCTTTTGTTATACACATTATAATTATTAATATAATAATGGGATCCAAGAAGTTATTTAGAGAAATCAGTCAATGAATTGCAATATTTCATACCACTAAATCTGTGTTCAAAGCCAATCCCTGAAAATAACTTCAAGATCTAGTTAAACAAAACTAATGCAGATAAGATTAGAAGGAAAGCAATAAACTGGGAAAATATTTTTACAGTCAAAGATTCTGATAAAGGCCTCATTTCCAAAATATATAGAGAATTGACTCTAATTTATAATAAATCAAGCCATTCTCCAATTGATAAAAGGGCAAAGGATATGAACAGACAATTCTCAGATGAAGAAATTGAAACTATTTCTAGCCATATAAAAAGATGCTCCAAGTCATTATTAATCAGAGAAATGCAAATTAAGACAACTCTGAGATACCACTACATACCTGTCAGACTGGTTAGAATGACAGGGAAAAATAATGCAGAATGTTGGAGCGGATGTGGGAAAACAGGGACACTAATACATTGTTGGTGGAATTGTGAATACATCCAACCATTCTGTAGAGCAATTTGGAACTATGCTCAAAAAGTTATCATACTGTGCATACCCTTTGATCCAGCAGTGTTACTACTGAGCTTATATCCCAAAGAGAAGAGAAAGGGACCTGTATGTGCAAGAATGTTTGTGGCAATTCTCTTTGTAGTGGCCAGAAACTGGAAACTGAGTAGATGCCCATCAATTGAAGAATGGCTGAATAAATTGTGCTATATGAATATTATGGAATATTATTGTTCAGTTAAAAAATAACCAACAGGATGATTTCAGAAAGACCTGGAGAGACTTACATGAACTGATGCTGAGTGAAATGAGCAGGGCCAGGAGATCATTATCTACTTCAACAACAATACTATATGATGATCAATTCTGATGGACCTGGCCATCTTCAGCAATGAGATGAACCAAATCAGTTCCAATGGGGCAGTAATGAACAGCTACACCCAGTGAAAGAACTCTGGGAGATGAGTAAGAACCATTACATTGAATTCCCAATCCCTATATTTTTGCCTGCCTGCATTTTGGATTTCCTTCACAGGCTAATTGTACAATATTTCAGAGTCTGATTCTTATTGTACAACAAAATAATGGTTTGATCATGTATACTTATTTTGTATCTAATTTATACTTTAATATATTTAACATCTACTGGTCATCCTGCCATCTAGGGGAGGGAGTGAGGGAAAGGAAGGGAAAAATTGGAAGAAAAGGTTTGGCAATTGTCAATGCTGTAAAATTACCCATGCATATAACTTGAAAATAAAAAGCTATTAAAAAAAAGATCTAGTTAAAAAGTGTAGTGTCCAGAGATTTTTTAAAAATTAATTAAAAGAGATAAGGAAGGGCACTATATCTTGCTAAAGGGTAACATGGATAATGAAGCACTATCTATATTAAACATATATGCACCAAGTGGTGTAGCATCTAAATTCTTAAAAGAGAAATTAAGAGAGCTGCAAGAAGAAATAGACAGCAAAACTATAATAGTGGGAGATCTCAACCTTGCACTCTCAGAATTAGATAAATCAAACCACAAAATAAATAAGAAAGAAGTCAAAGAGGTAAATAGAATACTAGAAAAGTTAGATATGATAGATCTCTGAAGAAAATGTAATGGAGACAGAAAGGAGTACACTTTCTTTTCAGCAGTTCATGGAACCTATACAAAAATTGACCATATATTAGGACATAAAAACCTCAAACTCAAATGCAGTAAGGCAGAAATATGTAAATGCATCCTTTTCAGACCACGATGCAATGAAAATTACATTCAACAAAAAGCCAGGGGAAAGTAGACCAAAAAATAATTGGAAACTAAATAATCTCATACTAAAGAATGATTGGGTGAAACAGCAAATCATAGACATAATTAATAACTTCACCCAAGAAAATGATAATAATGAGACATCATACCAAAATGTATGGGATACAGCCAAAGCGGTAATAAGGGGAAATTTCATATTTCTAGAGGCCTATTTGTATAAAATAGAGAAAGAGAAGGTCAATGAATTGGGCTTGCAACTAAAAATGCTAGAAAAGGAACAAATTAAAAACTCCCAGTCAAACACTAAACTTGAAATTTTAAAAATAAAAGGAGAGATCAATAAAATTGAAAGTAAAAAAAAAAAAACTATTGAATTAATTAATAAAACTAAGAGTTGGTTCTATGAAAAAACCAACAAAATAGACAGACCCTTAGTAAATCTGATTTAAAAAAGGAAAGAGGAAAATCAAATTGTTAGTCTTAAAAATGAAAAGGGAGAACTCGCCACTAACGAAGAGGAAATTAGAGCAATAATTAGGAGTTACTTTGCCCAACTTTATGCCAATAAATTCGACAACTTAAATGAAATAGAAGAATACCTCCAAAAATATAGCTTGCCCAAACTAACAGTGGAAGAAGTAAATATCCTAAACAGTCCCATCTCAGAAAAAGAAATAGAACAAAGTATCAATCAACTCCCTAAGAAAAAATCCCCAGGACCAAATGGATTTACATGTGAATTCTATCAAACATTTAAAGAACAATGAACTCCAATGCTAAATAAACTATTTGAAAAAAATAGGGATTGAAGGAGTCCTACCAAACTCCTTTTATGACACAGACATGGTACTGATACCTAAACCAGGTGGGCTGAAAACAGAAAAAGAAAATTACAGACCAATCTCCGTAATGAATATTGATGCTAAAATCTTAAATAAAATATTAGCAAAAAGATTACAGAAAATCATCCCCAGGATAATACACTATGACCAAGTAGGATTTATACCAGGAACGCAGGGCTGGTTCAATATTAGGAAAACTATTAGCATAATTGACTATATCAATAACCAACCAAACAAAAACCATATGATCATCTCAATAGATGCAGAAAAAGCATTTGATAAAATCCAGCATCCATTCCTAATAAAAAACACTTGAGAGCAAAGGAATAAATGGACTTTTCCTTAAAATAGTCAGGAGCATATATTTAAAACCATCAGTAAGCATCATATGCAATGGGGAAAAACTGGAACCTTTCCCAGTAAGATCTGGAGTGAAGCAAGGTTGCCCACTATCACCATTATTATTCAATATCGTTTTAGAAACACTAGCCTCGACAATAAGAGTCAAGAAAGATATTAAAGGAATTAGAGTAGGCAATGAGGAAACCAAACTATCACTCTTTACAGATGATATGATGGTGTACCTAGAGAACCCCAGCGATTCTACTAAAAAGCTATTAGAAATAATTCATAATTTTAGCAAAGTAGCTGGCTACAAAATAAATCCCCATAAATCCTCAGCATTTTTATACATCACCAACAAAACCCAACAGCAAGAGATACAAAGAGAAATTCCATTCAGAATAACTGTTGATAGCATAAAATATTTGGGAATCTATCTACCAAAGGAAAGTCAGGAATTATATGAGCAAAATTACAAAAAAGTCTCCACACAAATAAAGTCAGACTTAAATAATTGGAAAAATATTAAGTGTTCTTGGATAGGCCGAGCGAATATAATAAAGATGACAATACTCCCTAAACTAATCTATTTATTTAGTGCTATACCAATCAGACTTCCAAGAAAATATTTTAATGATCTAGAAAAAATAACAACAAAATTCATATGGAACAATAAAAAGTCGAGAATCTCAAGGGAATTAATGAAAAAAAATCAAATGAAGGTGGCCTAGCTGTACCTGATCTAAAATTATATTATAAAGCAGCAGTCACCAAAACCATTTGGTATTGGCTAAGAAATAGACTAGTTGATCAGTGGAAAAGGTTAGGTTCACAAGACAGAATAGTCAACTATAGCAATCTAGTGTTTGAGAAACCCAAAGATCCTAACTTTTGGGATAAGAATTCATTATTTGATAAAAACTTCTGGGATAACTGGAAATTAGTATGGCAGAAATTAGGCATGGACCCACACTTAATCCCATATACCAAAATAAGATCAAAATGGGTCCATGACCTAGGCATAAAGAACGAGATTATAAATAAATTAGAGGAACATAGGATAGTTTATCTCTCAGACTTGTGGAGGAGAAAGAAATTTATGACCAAAGATGAACTAGAGACACAAAAATAGAAAATTTTGATTACATCAAATTAAAAAGCCTTTATACAAACAAAACTAATGCAAACAAGATTAGAAGGGAAGCAACAAACTGGGAAAACATCTTCACAGTTAAAGGTTCTGATAAAGGCTTCATTTCCAAAATATATAGAGAACTGACTCAAATTTATAAGAAATCAAGCCATTCTCCAATTGATAAATGGGCAAAGGATATGAACAGACAATTTTCAGATGATGAAATTGAAACTATTATCACTCATATGAAAGAGTGTTCCAAATCATTATTGATCAGAGAAATGCAAATTAAGACAACTCTGAGATACCACTACACACCTGTCAGATTGGCTAAGATGACAGGAAAAAACAATGATGAATGTTGGAGAGGATGCGGGAAAACTGGGACACTGATGCACTGTTGGTGGAGTTGTGAACGAATCCAACCATTCTGGAGAGCAATCTGGAATTATGCCCAAAAAGTTATCAAATTATGCATACCCTTTGATCCAGCAGTGTTTCTATTGGGCTTATGTCCCAAAGAAATACTAAAGAAGGGAAAGGGACCTGTATGTGCCAAAATGTTTGTGACAGCCCTGTTTGTAGTGGCTAGAAACTGGAAATTGAATGGATGCCCATCAATTGGAGAATGGCTGGGTAAATTGTGGTATGTGAATGTTATGGAATATTATTGCTCTGTAAGGAATGACCAGCAGGATGAATACAGAGAGGCTTGGAGAGACCTACATGGACTGATGCTAAGTGAGATGAGCAGAACCAGGAGATCATTATAACTTCGACAACAATATTGTATGAGGATGTATTCTGATGGAAGTGGATTTCGTTGACAAAGAGACCTAACTGAGTTTCAATTGATAAATGATGGACAGAAGCAGCTACACCCAAAGAAAGAACACTGGGAAACGAATGTGAACTATCTGCATTTTTGTTTTTCTTCCTGGGTTATTTTTACCTTCTGAATCCAATTCTCCCTGTGCAACAAGAGAACAGTTCAGTTCTGCAAACATATATTGTATCTAGGATATACTGCAACATATCTAACATATATAGGACTGCTTGCCATCTAGGGGAGGGGGTGGAGGGAGGGAGGGGAAAAATCGGAACAGAAACGAGTGCAAGGGATAATGTTGTAAAAAAAAAAAAAATTACCCTGGCATGGATTCTGTCAATATAAAGTTATTATTAAATAAAATAAAATAAAATATTAAAAAAAGATTCAACAAAATCAACAAAATCAACAAAATAAAAAAAGCATATATTTTTAACACATATTTTTAACATATATTTTTAATGTGTAGAGAATTTTGCCACTTTAACATCTAATTCATTCTCATTTCTATACTTGCTTCAAATTCTATCCTAACCATATCCTTTATAAGTTTTCACTTTTTAACACTTCCCTCTTACCACTTTTTTATATAAAGAATCTTGATGAATCATTGGAAAAGAGGCATAGAATTCTTCGAAGTCCAAAGTTAGTGGACTGAAGACATAGAATAAGACATTTATGGTCAAATATGACCAGTTTTTTTTTTTTTGGAGGGCTTTGTACCTTTTTTCTGTTTTTCACAGCGACAATAATATAGGGAAAAGCAGATTATGTTGTTTTGCAGTTTATTTTTTGATGATCAGAGTTTTTCTCTGCCCAACTAACATAAATGAATAAGAACTAACCTAGCAAGAGTCAATAAAGATTTCAAGTATTTCACTGAAAAGAAAGATGGGCAAGAATAGAGGGAGGGAGAAAGTGAGGATCTTCCTGTTACTAATATCTTGAGCCAGAAAAGGAAACACTCCAGAAATGGGAATTTTATGGAACACCCAACATGATAAACACTGCATATTTCTTTACCAAAAAGTCGGGTAGATGAAAATGGACACCATTGAGGAAAGGAAAAAAAAACTACATGGACAGGAAACTAGATTTGGTATCAGCAGGATCTGGCTATAAATCCTATGTCAGATACTTACTAATTATGTCTGTAATTTCTGTCCTCATATACAGTATTAGGAGCTAGGGTGAAGAGGTTTGAATTACTATTACTAAATCCAGATTGAATCCCTAAAACCTTGCCAGGATTTTTATTAGAGGCTCTTTTAGCGGCCTTTGATTGTGTAGAAGTAGTATATACTCTTTTCTCCATAACAGGGTTCTGGCTCCCATCTATTGCTTTGCCACTGTCATCACGTGACTTTTGGAGTGATGGCGGCTCCCGATCAGAAGAAAGGAATAAAGTTATCTTAGCCTTACTCAGTATTGTTGGATTCTAATACATCTCTCTTTCACCTTGTCTAGATAGATCCTTGTTGCAATAGTCTAACAAAATCTAGATTAATTTCATTATTTTCTCAAAGAGTTCAATAATCATTACAGAATTCACTTTGCCATTGCAACCCCTCCTTTATCCTTGAGGAGAAGTAAAGCCTGGCATCCTGAGCCATAGAATTTGTACTCTAGATGAATCACCTATATGAATGCCCAAACTTTATACTTTCTTCATTTTATTCAAATTATCTTCAGTTATGTTCAATTCTTCCTAACCATATGTGGAATATTCTTGGCAAAGATCTTGGTTTGACATTTTCTTCACCAGTTTATTTTATAGATGAGGAAAGTGAGGTAAACAGGATTGAGTGCCTTGCTCAAAGTCACATAGTATGGAGTTTCTAAACTTAGATATAAACTCAGGAAGATGAGTCTTCTCACTTCAGACACAATATTTTATCCACTGTGCCACATAGCCAAATCCTTTTATATGTTACCATTACCTAATCCAAACCTGTTCTTCCTCCATGTTCTTGAGCTATGGAAAAATCCTTTCTTTTTGTGACTTCTTGGCTTTTCTTCTGATTCACTTGTGAATATATTTTTTATCCTCAGATCAACTTTTAGACCCAGCCAGTGACTCATTTTCTGGCCTTACTTTACTTCATTGTCAATATTTACTCTAATGTCAACTAGTTCAAGAAAGCTGTCTACAATCTTTAAATTTCTTCCTCTTTTTTTTAATCATCCATGACATGCTGATCCTCAGCCATGGATCCTACCTGTCATCTACCACTTTTACCAAGCAGCTAGTATAAGCTGCCACTACAAATAAACTGACAGGGCCTATTATAAATTCCTTTAATGTAATTTCAACTTGGCTTTTCCTGACACATAGCAATTCTTTTCTTCTTCCCTGACCAATCCTCCCTGCAGGAACTGTTCAAATTTTCTCTTCCTTCCTCAAACCCACAAATCTTTGTCCTTTATTCTCTAATTAGAAGATCTTGCCTCCTACTTTACTGAGAGCCATCTGTCTTTTACCCTAGACCATACTTCAAAACCTTTATTTGTTTTTACTCTTCCTTACTTCTTTGATTCCAAATTTGGAAAGAGAGGTAGCAACTCTCCTTATCTAAGATTAACCTTCTTAATTGTATGTTTCAGTATATCTCTTCCTGCATTTTCCTCCTTTTTGATCCTGCTCTATCAATCATTTTATCCATCACATTTAATTTTACTTATCTGTTAATTCTTTCTTTATTATCATTAAAAAGAATCTTCCACTAAAAAAAAAAAAAAAAAAGAAATCCTTCTCTTTTGGGCCCTGCCATTTCCTCAAGCAATGCATTTCTTCATCTTGTATTTTTAAAAATTGTTTGTTGACTCCACATCCTCACCACCTACTCACTCCTCTGTTCTTTGCTGTCGACTTCCAAACCTAATATTCTATTGAAATAGTTATTTCAAGGTACCTGATGAAACTGTTATTTAAAGGTATTTGATGATCTCTTACCAGCTGATTTGATGGTATTTCCTAAGCATTAACTCTCAATAAATAAGCTGCATTTTTTCTTTTAAATACAGTTGACCATCTTCTCTTTTTCAAAGGATGAATACTTATATACTTTGAACTATGGGGGACTTTGGAGGCCAGTGAGTTCAGTCTCATCTTTTTATAAGTAAGAGAACATAAAATGAATGTTCTTTCCCCAACACCACACAGCTTAATAAAAAAAAAAAAAAAATAATAAACTCAGATCTTCATGACTTAAGCTTTGTCACCTAACTTCTTTCATTGGCTTCTAGGAAAATACTCTCTTTTTGTTTTTCTCCAGCCTAGATGTTTACCTCTTTTTAGAACCTTGCAATCGCATCCTCAAATCACACTTACACTGGCATTTTGTGTCTCAAAGGCAGACTAAGAAATGACTATGAATGTTCCCTGAGGATTTTGGCAATAAATGATGAGTAGTTAAGTTTCTAGTAGCTTACAACCAATTACAGTGAGTTTTCCATTAACAATCTATTTGATTTAGCAAGGTTTTTCAAATTAAAGTTTTTTTTATATTCAAAACATATGCATGAATAATTTTCAACAATCACCCTTTCAAAATCTTGTGTTCCAAGTTTTCTCTCCCTTCCTCCACTTCTCCTAGATGCAAAGTAATCCAATATACATACAATTAAACACATACAATTGTATATACATATTTCTACAATTATCATGCTGCACAAGAAAAATCAAATCAAAAGGGGGAAAAATAAGAAAGAAAACAAAAAGCAAGCAATCAACAACAAAAAAGTGAAAATACTATGTTGTGATCCACACTCAGAACCCACAGTTGTCTCTGGATGCAGATGGCTCTCTTTATCACAAGACCATTGGAATTGATTAGAATCACTATCAGAATTGATCATCTTATAATTTTGCTGTTGTTTTGTACAATGTTCTCCTGGTTCTATTTAGTGAGGTTTTTAGAAAAGGTATTTGCTAAGATGGTACAAAAAGAACAGTATTTACAACTTAATCCTTTTCTCCGAAAGATAAGTCTGGATTTCATTTTATGTATACAAAGATCTATGGTGAAAGTAGATATAAGCTTAGAGCACAAAAGCAATGAGTAATACAGGTAAAACACACCTTGGACAAAGAGGTAATTCACAACTTTGCATTTTCTTTGTAGAGTCTTCATAAACCTTCTTTAAGGTGTAGAATATTGCTAGAATTCTAGAATTAGTACCTTATTAGTGGCATTTCTATCTGTCATGAGACACTTCTTGACTATTACTCCAGACTATAGTTTCCTGCCAGACTAGTCTCTGATCCCAGTTTAATTCATTGCCTGCTACTTGTCTAGTGTTTTTAATAGCATGGTCAGTGATGAGAACAAATTATTCTCATCTGCTCATTGCTGTGGGAGAAGTGTTTACATGATTGGGATTGACAACTTTCTAACTAACTGACCAGGAGAAACTCTATCAGTTGCTCTTAACTTACTTTAATTGCTCTGCTGAGAAGGTTTATCAGGATGTGGTTGGTGCACATGCGTCAATTTTTGTAGCACAAGTAAAAACTGAGTGTCAGGTAGTCACCAAAGTTGGATGTGTTGCCTGACTAGAACTCATAAAAGCCATTAAATCAGGGTAAATAGTCCTTCTTGAACCCCACCCATATCCTCTAGGAGGATATATTTATTCTAATTGCCATGAAGGCAACTAAAGCAGGCTCTATATGAAATATTTAGAACTTGGTCAAACATAAAAGACACTAAGGTCATAATAAGGTCATCTATTACATCCTGACCCATTTCTAGTCATCTTGACACTGGACTTTGATGACTTTGGAAAAGAGAATGAAGCTGATGACTTTGTGCAAGTCTGCTTCATTTAAATCCAGTACACTCAGTAGGCAAGGCATTATCTCATGATATCACTGGTCCACAAAAATAGTTATAGGGTTCAGTATGAAAGAAACTCCACTCTCCATCCACCCTTTCCCCCTAAGGTATTTTCTAGGTAATCCTCTTAATTGAAACTCTCTTGCTACTAGACTAATCCATTATTTCACTCAATTTTTAAAATTTGTAGACCCAATGAATATGAGTGACCACAGTCAATCATATTGTTTTCTCTGGCACAATGAAACATTGTGGCCCTCTTAAAAAGACTACAGAACTTAAATTACTATATTTATATAATTAAAATACTATGTCAATTGTTTCAGTATACTTCTGCGGCTTTTATGCCTCTATCAGTTAGAATGGTATGGAACCCTGTCTTTTGTCTCCATTGTTGGATTATCATTTATATATCTCATCCCCAAATCTAGATATTTCCCAAATTTCTGTCCTGGAACTTCTCCCTTTTTCTATAGTCTTTTCTTTTGAGATTTGATCACAGATTCAGTTTTCTTCTTCAAGTAGATGACTCCCAAATCTATAGGACCAAGCCATATACTCTTTCTTGAATACCCAATGTCCAAATGTCATCTGTACTTCAGCTTCAACATGGCACAAATTGAATTTAACTTCCAACAATCTCATCTCTCCTCTAAACTTTCCTATTTGTAGGCAATATTATCCTGCAGATCACCCAAATCTCAGGAAAATATTTGATTCTTCTTCAGCTTCCATGTCATATCACTGGCCAAGTCCATCACTTACCACTTTACTTTCTGTCTCCTTCACTTTCCAATCCCACAGCAAACATCCTATACTTTTTTTTTTCCTGGACACTAACCTACTTATTGTGTTTTCTGGATCCTATTCTGTTTTTCACAAAAAAATGAGAAAAATAGTCTTTTTAAAGGCCTGAGCTTGTGACTTTCATGTTAAATATCTTAAGTGGTGGCCTATTGCTGTTTTGGATCTGGGATATACATCTTAGTCTTTCGTTTAAGAAGCTCTGAAATCTCATACTTTAATCAGATAACTTCCCTTTAGTGCCTTCTTAAGATTATTGATTATTTCTTTTCTGCATTTTTATCTTCAGTACCTATGATAATGCCTAGTATCTAGTAGGTATGTAATAAATGCTTGATTAATTCATTGATTCTAGAGTGCAATTGAATTGAACAACTTTTCCTTGAATTTGCTATTTTGTCTACTGCCTCTGAACATTCACTGTGATATAAACTTGGTTTCCAAGAATGTTCCCTTTTTATCCTTGACTTTCAAAATCCTTTTCTTCCTACAAAGCTCATTTTATATTCCACACTTTGAGTAAAATCTTTCCTGACTTCCATCTCATCTTTCCTTAAATTGAAAAGTTACTATTCTCTAGTCCTTTTAATTTCACAAAGAATTTTACATAAATTTACCTTTCGTTCTCTTTTTGTTGTTGTTTAGCCATTTAACTTTTATATAACTCTTCATGACCCCATTTGGGGTTTTCTAGACCAAAAGATTGCAGTGGTTTGTCTTTTTTTCCTCCAGCTCATTTTTACAGATAAGAAAACTGAACAAATAAGGTTTAGGGACTTGCCCAGAGTCACATAGCTAGTAAGAGTCTGAGCCTTCATTTGAACTTAGATTTTCCTGATTCCAAGTCCTGTACTCTATCCATTGTCCTATCAAGCATCTATTCCTCCTCATCTTACAGTAAATTTGTTGTTTAGTCCTCTCCAATAATCTGTAAACTCCTCTAGGACTGAATTAATTTTTATTACATGTATCTATAACTATAATAACTAAGGCCTGATTAATATGAATAAAGAATTCTCTACAGTGATGACATTGTTTGAGATTTCATTATATATTTTATATGAATGGAACCAATTACCAAATTTTGCATGATTATAACTTTGAATTCTATGAATTCAAATATATGTATATATTTGATATATATATATTATTCACACTATTCTGTGCCTATCTCTAATATATTTATTTGAATGGAATTGATGTGAAAAGGAGTCCAGTCTCCTAGGAATGTTTATTGAGGTTAGCTATGGTGTATCCAAACCCAATGTCTATCAGGTCTTCTGGGGAACTGAAAGCTGAACTTCACAAAACAGGGAAATTAGCATTAACAACAGCTAAATTTGCATCATGGTAGCCCTCCAGCAAAGAGAGTGTTTGGTCAAAGTCAAGTTAGAATTTTAAGTTATGGAAATTTCTTAGAGGTGAGATAAGATTACTCTCTTCTTCAGACATACATAAAACATCAGATATTTTCTATAGAAAACAGAAATCAAAGAATAAGCAGTAATTTCCAGTGACCCACAGAGATCTCCAAGCAGGTTGAATGTGATGTATCACATTTCAATACTGAAGAATTTGGGGAGAACTAGATAAGAAATGGTTGGACAGCCCCAACCCTTAGCTAATGAGGAGAACCAAAATCTCAGCCCTTGCAGAAAAGCATAAAAGTATGACACTATTGGTAGTTCCAGTTTGTCTTTGCTTCAAGATTTCATGTCTGACATAGAATCTAGATTAAGATAAGAATGGTGGCAGCTAGATGGCATAGTAGATAAAGCACTGGCCCTAAAGTCATAAGAATGTACATTTAAATCAAGTCTCAAACACTTCCTAGTACATGTCCCTGGGCAAGTCACTTAACTCTAGTTACCTTGCCCAAAAAAAAAAAAAAGCTTCTTCTTTTATTATTGTTTTTTATTTTAGTTTTGTTGTTGTTGTTGTTGTTGTTGTTGTTTGTTTGTTTGTTTGTTATTGTTTTATAAGAAATGATCATTATGATGATTTCAGAGAGACCAGGAGAGCTTTATATGAACTGATGCTAAGTGAAATGAGTAGAACCAGGAGATCATCATACACAGCAGCAGCAGCAAGATGATCAATTCTGATGGATGTGTCTCTCATCAAAAATGAGGTGATTCAGACCAGTCCAAATGGTCTTGTAGTGAAGAAAGCAATCTGCACTCAGAGAGAGGACTGTGGGAATTAAATGTGAACCACAACATAGTATTTTCACTCTTTTTGTTGTTGTTTGCTTGTATTTTGTTTTCTTTCTCATTTCTTTTCCCTTTTTGATCTGATTTTTCTTGTGCAGCATGGTATTTGTGGAAATATATAAACATATTGCACATGTTTAACATATATTGGATCACTTGCTGACTGAGGGAGGAAATAGGGGGAAGGGAGGAAAAAATTAGAACACAGTGTTTTGTATGAGTGAATGTTGAAAATTATCCATGTATATAGTTTGAAAAAAAAACTATAATTAAAAATGCAAAAAAACAAATTATATCAGTAATGGAGAGAAGAGAAATTCAAAAAAGAATTCAACTGGGGCATAAAGAAATATACCTACTTATAAAGAAAAAAATAATTTTAAAGATCTCTTCAATTTTGTAACTCTTTTCTTTGTTATTTTAAACTTAAAAAGTATCATAGTTCCAAGATAGGAAGAGATGGGAAACATCTAAAATTAAAATGATGACTAGTGTCTCACTTAAAGCTTTATTTAAATAAAGCATTAATTATGATTTCAACTCCAAATTTCAGTGATATCTGAGTAAACTTAATTCTAAATATAATGTTATTATTAATTTATTTCAATTGTGAAGAAAAAATTTAAAAACAGGTATGTTTAAGTGAATTTAGAATATAAAACTAAGCAACAGTAATTGTCAGGGACAAGATGGTAATAATACTATCTAGTTTGATGAGACAGTTATAAGAAAGTACCAATCAGTACAACCATTTCACACACACACACACACACACACACAAAACACTGTGACCTGAAAGTCACATTGAATATTTTTGATTGATTATTTTAATATCACACAAATTCCCAAATATAGCCTATGATTTGAGACATGCTGAATAACTTGTATTTATTTTGGGGAAATAATACTTCTTTTTACCTATTTTTCTTCTTAAACTTTCAAAAGATTTCTTTACACTTAACTCTGTATCTTCCAACAACCCCTATCTAACTACATGCCCTTTCCATCCAATTCATACACATTCCTCATTGCATAATGAGTCCTCTGACTATACTGTGATATATTTCAAGCTGATTCTTCAAACTTAGGTAGTCACCACATTTTGGTCCCAATTAAATCATCATTCTCAAGGAGTACCAATTCCATTCTGCTATTACAAGACAATAATCTAAGTGCTGTGAGCTTGTCTATTCAAAATGAGGTCACCAGAGCTGACAGATAACCTTTTAAAAATTGCCTTACAATTTAAGTGCTAAAATCAACTAAAAATTCTAACTGATTAATGATTCATATTTTGTAAGATCATCTTGAAAAGAAAAGAATCACCAGGATACTATTTCATTTTAATGGATCTAAAGAAAAATAATGTCTGGCTTCAATAATATTTTTATTGATGTCTGAAAAATGCCTATATTTGATTATATCTCTGGTTGGAAATTATATCTGGAAAGTAGCTGAGATATTGTCAGACTAAAGTGATTAATTATGCTCCAAAGCACTTAAAGCATTGGGGCCAGGATACTTACAATTCCTTTCATTCACAAAGAAAGACTTTGTAGAAAAGAAAACTTTCAGGTTATGTTAGATATTATCTGTTTTTGCTCAGATTAGTTTCTAGCTCTAATTCAAATCTCTTTTATCCTTGTTCATTGAATATATTAGGCATATTTGCTTGTTAAAGTTTATTCCAGTGAAAGAGACAAAAGATATTTTTTCACATATATAAATCTATCCTTATGTTGTTATTGTATTTTGCCAATGTAAAGAAGCTTATTATCTATAGCAAGTGCATTGATGACTGAATCTTTGAAAAAATACATTTTTAATTCAAAGAACAAAACTCTTTTTTTTAATTTAAATTTTATTTTATTTAATAATAACTTTGTATTGACAGAATCCATGCCAGGATAATTTTTTTTACAACATTATCCCTTGCACTCGCTTATGTTTCGTTTTTTCCCCTCCCTCCCTCCACCACCCCTTCCCCCCCCCCCCCCGCCAAGATGGCAAGCAGTCCTATATATGTTAAATTTGTTGCAGTATATCCTAGATACAATATATATTTGCAGAACCGAACAGTTCTCCTGTTGCACAGGGAGAATTGGATTCAGAAGGTAAAAATAACTCGGAAAGAAAATCAAAAATGCAAATAGTTCACATTCATTTCCCAGTGTTCCTTCTTTGGGTGTAGCTGTTTCTGTCCATCATTTATCCATTGAAACTCAGTTAGGTCTCTTTGTCATAGAAATCCACTTCCATCAGAATACATCCTCATACAATATCGTTATCGAAGTGCATAATGATCTCCTGGTTTTGCTCATCTCACTTAGCATCAGTCCATGTAGGTCTCTCCAAGCCTCTCTGTATTCCTCCTGCTGGTCATTCCTTACAGAGCAATAATATTCCATAACATTCATATACCACAATTTACCCAGCCATTCTCCAATTGATGGGCATCCATTCATTTTCCAGTTTCTAGCCACTACAAACAGGGCTGCTACAAACATTTTGGCACAAACAGTTCCCTTTCCCTTTTTTAGTATCTCTTTGGGGTATAAGCCCAATAGAAACACTGCTGGATCAAAGGGTATGCACAGTTTGATAACTTTTTGGGCATAATTCCAGATTGCTCTCCAGAATGGCTGGATTCGTTCACAACTCCACCAACAATGCATCAGTGTCCCCGTTTTCCCGCATCCCCTCCAACATTCATCATTATTTTTTCCTGTCATCTTAGCCAATCTGACAGGTGTGTAGTGATATCTCAGAGTTGTCTTAATTTGCATTTCTCTGATCAATAGTGATTTGGAACACTTTCATATGAGTGGTAATAGTTTCAATTTCATCCTCTGAAAATTGTCTGTTCATATCCTTTGACCATTTATCAATTGGAGAATGGCTTGATTTTTTATAAATTTGAGTCAAGAACAAAACTCTTGAAGAGTGAGAAAAGATGATTAACAAAAAAAGAAAGAAAAGAATGAAAAGAAAGGAAAACATGTCCCATACAAGTAGACTTTGATTTAGGAACTACAAAACAGAAAAAATGCAATAAAATGAAATTTTATAATGATTAATTAATTCATTCAAAAAGCATTGATAAAATACTTACAAATGCTGTTACTGATATGTAGACTCCCCCCCAAAAAAATGAAATAATCCCTGCTATCAAATCCCTGCCTATGTTCTTTTGGGAAATGATATGTATAGAAAAAAATCTGAAAAAAGTAAATACAAGGTTATATATTTGGAGGTGTGCCTATAAACTATGTGTCTGTGAAATAGCTACAGTATAAACTACTCCATGATGCCTCTTTTTTTTTCTTTTTTTTTTTTTTTTTTTTGCATTTTTAAAGTGTTTTATTTTTTCCTAGCTATATAGCAAAACTATTTTAGCATTCATTTTTACAAGATTTTGATTTGCTAATTTTTCTCTTCATTTTTATATTCCCTCTTCCTAAATGGTAGGCAATTTATATAGGTTATGTATGTGTTATCATATAGCATATATTTCTATATTAGTCATAGTTATGAAACATATATTTCCATATTAGTCATAGTTATGAAACAAGAAACAGATCAAAGGAAAAATCACACCAGGAAAAGGAATAAAATAACTGAAAAAAATATGTTTCAATCTCCATTCAAAGTTGAAGATTTCTTCATCTGAATGGGGATAGCATTTCCTTTACATTTCTCTTTGGACTATTGTGTCACTGAGAAGAGCTGAGTCATTCATAATTGATCATTACACAATGTTGCTGTTACTGTAAAAAATTGTTTCCTAGTTTTGCTCATTTTACTTTCTGTCAGTTTGTAAAATCCTTTCCAGATTTTTTCTGAAATCTGTCTGTTCATCATTTCTTATTGTCCAATAATGTTCCATTATATTTCTATACCACACCTTGTTCTTCCATTCCCCAATTGATGGACAACCCGTCAATTTCCAATGTTTTGCCATCAAGTAAAAGGCTGCTATAAATATTTTTACAGATGTAGGCCCTTTTCCCTTTATTAAGCATCTCTTTGGAATGCAGGGCTTATAGTGGTATGACGGAATCAAAATATCTTTACCTTCTATTTATTTCTATGCTTTGAGTTTCTTTTCTTTTCTTTTTCCTGAGGCAATTGGGGTTAAGTGACTTTGCCCACCGTCACATAGCTAGGAATCATTAAGTATCTCAGTCTGGGTTTGAACTCAGAGCCAGTGCTCAATTCACTGAGCCATTTAGCTGCCCCAAGTGAGTTTCTTGTAAGTAGATTGTAGGATTTTGGTTTTTGATCCATTATGCTATTCATTTCTTTTTTTTTATGGGAGATTTCATATGATTCACATTAACAGTTGTAATTAATAACTGTATGTTTCCCTCCATGTTATTTTTCCTTATTTCTTCTCTCTCCTTTTATTCTTTCCCTCTTCCACTTTATTTTTTTTTTGCTTCTGTTTCCCACCTCCCTCAATCTGCCTTCCCTTCTGTCAGTCCCCTTCCCTTTACTTGATCTTCTCCCCTCCTATTTCCCTCTCCAGTAAGAGAGATTTCTATGTTCATCCTATTGTCTATACTTATTCTCTCTTTCAGTCAATACTGATGAAAGTAAAATTCAAGCAATATCTATGGTCCATCTTCTGAACTTCCCTTAATTGTTATAGATCTTTTATATCTCTTCATGTGAAATAATTTACCCCTTTCTACCTCTCCCTTCTTGCTATACCCAGAATATTCCTCTTTTTTATCCCTTAATTTTTTGTGCCACACCTCAAATTCACCTTATACTCATACCCTCTGTTTATGAATATTTTTCCTAGCTGTGCCATTAGTGGTACAATTTTTAAGAATTACAAGTATCAACTTGTAGGGATGCAAACAGTTGATATCCATTGGATCCTTTATGTTTTCTTTTCCCTTTTTATATTTCTCTTGGATCTTGATATTGGAGATCATTTGTGTGTGTGTGTGTGTGTGTGTGTGTGTGTGTGTGTGTATGTACCTTGTGTTCAATTCTAGTCTTTCTCTTATGAAAGCTTGAAATCCTTTTACTTTATTGAATGACCATTTTTCCCCTTGGAATATTATGCTTAATTTCACCAACTAGGTTATTCTTGGTTGTATATAGTTCCTTTGCTTTCCAGACTATTATGCTACCTGGCCTCCAGTCATTAAATGTTGCAGCTGCTAAATCCTGTGCAATCCTGATTGTGGCTCCCTGATATTTGGTTTCTTTCTAGTTACTTGTGGCATTTTTACCTTGGCCTGATACTTCTGAAATTTGGCTGTGATGTTCCTTGAATTTTTATTTTGGATCTCTTTCCTGAGATGATTAGATGATTGTTTCAATCCCTATTTTCCCCTCTAGTTCCAGGATATCAGGGTGATTTTGCTTGATAATTTCTTGAAGGATGCTGTTCAGGTCTTCTTTCAGATAATCCAGTGATTTTGACAGTCTTCTGAATTTATTTTTTAGTCAGTTGTTTTTGTTTTTTTTTTCAATAAGATATTTTACATTTTCTTCTATTTTTTTCATTCTTTTGAATTTGTTTGATTTTTGATATCTCAGAAAGTCATTAGCTTTCATTTATTCAATTCTAATTTTTAAGGAGTTGTTTTTCCCAATTAAATTATTTTTTGCATTTTCTTTTCCATTTAGCCATTTGTACTTTTTAGAGAATTCTTTTTATGTCTCCTTTTCCATTTGACCAATTCTAATTTCAGGCATTTGTTTTCTTTTTCCCAGCTACTGACTCTTTTTTTTTTTCATAATTTTTTATATCATTCTCATTTTCCTCCAGTTTTTCTTCTATCACTATTAAATTATTTTTATGCTCTTTTTTTAGCTTCTCCATGAGATCTTTCTGGACTCAAGATCCTTTCCAAATTTCTTTGTGATTTTGCCTGTAAGTGTTTTGACGTTTCTACCCTCTTCTAATTTTCTGTCTTGGTTTTCATTGTTACCATTTATTTTATTATTGTTATTATTGTTGTTGTTTGCTCATCTTTTGGGAGGCAAGTAGCTTTTATTTTCTTTTAAATTTGAGTTCTGCTCTTGTGGTGGAAGGGGCACTTGTGCTAGTGATTGCAGGCCCTGTGCTGAACTAATGTTGCCCTGAGACTCACAGGTACCATTGTGTTTGGTGCTGTACTGAAGGGATCATTGACACTGCTGGAGGCCTTGGGGATCTAGCAGCTTACCTGGTACTACTGACCTGGGATCCTAATAGTGTTTTCTATCTGGTGGAATATTTTTTTTTCATTTCCCTGGGCTGACACTGAAGTAAGGCGAGGGCCTCATGTTGCCTATTTCCTTATTCATCCATAGAATTGGAATCTACCTGTTTGCCCTTATCTGTGCTGAAGCATATGGAAATCTGACTGCTGTAGGATGTTAGAAGATAGTCTGTGAGACTTCATGTCCCACATCAGTCAAATCTTCTGAGTGTGCTGTGTAGCAAAATTAGTTGTGACTCCTCTTCCTAGGAGTAAAGTCACATAAAAAAGATACTTCACACAATTGTGGGTTAGACTTCTATCTCAAAACTTTTATATATATATATATATATATATATATATATATATATATATATATATATATATATAGTGTGTGTGTGTGTATGTATATATGTATATTTACTGCTATCATTCTGACACAGATAGGGACTAGATGAATGATAAAGGTAGGAGATTAAGAATAATGAGCTTATATAATAATAATAACAATTATTATTATTATTATTATTTTTGCTAAGTCAATTGGGGTTAAATGACTTGCCTAGGGTCACACAGCTAGAAAATGTTAAGTCCTAGGCCAGATTTGAACTCAGGTCCTCCTGACTTTAGGGCTGGTGGTCTATCCACTGCACCAACTAGCTTCCCATATATATGTGCATATATATATATATATATATATATATATATATATAGTTTATATAGCTTTTTTTAAAAATCTACTGAATTCTAGAATCTGAATAGTTATCCCTAATTCTAGTAAGTTTATTCTTTGTCTTCCCAAATAAACAAGGCATTTCTATTGAATGCTGGCCCCAGATGCTTGCTGCTTATTCTGTTGCTACTGATATTAGAAGTAATATAGTACTTTAAGTTGTGTAAACTATTTTATAATTGTTATTTGATCTGTGCTTGATCTTCACAGCAGTCTTGTGAGGAAATGTTATTGTTATTGATGTGAAATTTAAGGAATGAAGAAATTAAGTAACTTGCCTAGAATTGCACCTTTGAAGTAGATTTGAACTTAGACCTTCCTGTCTACATTTAGCATTCTATCATATCATTTAGCCACTTAGCTAAAGCAGATTTCTTTTTATTTTCTAATTGTGTCTAAAGAATTCTATTATTTCTTTTCCCAGCTGATATCAGTTTAATGACACTTTTTTTTCTGCAGTGTTGTTCCAAATAGCTATCAAATGAAAATGACTTTTTAAATTTTAATAAAAATTGAATAAATAACTTATTATGAACTCTGTGGCATTTTACCCTTCATATCACAATTTTTATACAGTCAAACACTGACAGAAGAGTATTAAAATCTTTCAATTATGAAAGAGCAAATAATCCTTTTTTATGTGATACATAGGTGATTTCAATTAAGAGAACACCTTTACTAATCTATCCTTTGCTCCAAAAGTAAAAAAATAAATAAATAAATCAAGAAATATCCTAATGGGTTAATATAAAAAACTTATTTCCACAGTCTTGTCATATGAAATAAGTTTAGAAACTGACTCTTTCAAGATAAATTAAGTTTCCATGATGTTTAGAGATAGATTAATGCATTTTATATAAACTCAAATATAATTGAGTTGGAAGTATCATCCTTGAGAAAAGGAAGAAATACTTAAACTCTACTAAATTCATTTTGGATCAAGTTATAATATGGAACATCTATACCTAATAGATGATTTGACAAAATTACACAAAATCTTTCTTTTGTTTTTTTAATATGTCTTGAGAAAATAAGGCTATATCAGTCATTCATTAGCATTTCCCAAAAGATAACCAAAAATTTGTCAAGTAATTCTGCTGAAAATTTAAATAAATAAAAACTAGAAAAATAATTGCAAGATAAGTATTTTATTGAATTTCAAAATCTTCTTCTTGAAATGAGTATATGAGTTCTTTACTTAAAAAAAAAAAATCATTCTCTAACATCCTCTTTTTCTTAACCTTTTATTATGAGTGGCCCTAATCTTCATTCATTCTTTCACCTTCTCTACTTTCTTAAACCTTTACACTTAATCATTTGAGAAAACCTATTCACATAACTTTGATCATTTATTTTATTGGAAACTGTATCACTTAGAGTGAAAGTTACAGTGAAAATAACTCTTGGAAATTAACATCAGAGATTTGAAGAATCCCTATCTTGCCACTTCTGATAACTCATGTTATCACATAATTTAACACATTAGGCTAGATTGTCTCTAATGTACTTTGTAATTTTAAATCTGTAATCCAAGGAGTCACATAATCTCAAATTAGCATTCTTGACCTTGATCTCTCACCTATCTTCTCATATATGTCCCCACATATATGGCGCGGGGGGAGTGCTTTTTAAAAGCACCTCTACTTTTATACTCTATAATTATATAAAGCAACATTTGAAATTCAATTTCTCACAATCCTGTTTAAAACTTCCCTCAACCATCTAAATAGAATGTCTCCTCTTTCCAAGTCTTCTCTTATTCTCTTATTCTGTTCTCCTAATAATGTAATTCTATACCTTTTGAATCTATTGGTATTTGAAAGTTCTTCATCTTCTAACTTTCAAATCTAGTCAGAAAGTTTTTCCCATTTTTTCTGCAAAAGATCACTTTGATTCATTTCCACCTATTTCCATAGTTCTTTCTAAAATCAGTTTTACCATTACTGAATCCTACATGAACATTCTAATTAATTTCTCTTCCTCTTCATATTTAGTTTAATGAAAGCCAGTTGTAATAACTTGTTCTCAAATATTATTTTTCATCACGAAACTCCTCTATTCAATAATTTGCAATGGTTTCTAATTTTAATTATATTCAATTTAAACTTCTCAGCCAAGTATTCAAGATGCTTTACCAACTAACATGTTTTACCTTTCCAAACTCTTTTTTCATTTCACTTCAACATGGACTTTGTTTTATTCAATTCAATTAAACCAAGAATTTAGTACATACTATATGCCAGTTCAGTATCTTTGTGGGTCATCCACTTTTTCAAATTTCTCTATCTCTGTGCCTTTTTATTTGCTATTTTCCAACTTGGAGTGCCTTCTTTACCTATTCAACTCAATAATAATTATGTCTTTTGAAGAGGTAGTGAAAAAGCTAGGATCATTTAATCTGGACTGGAGAAGAATATGATTACATAAGAAAGAACTATGATCAATGTGTAAAGGCAAAAAGTATTGGCTCAATAAAGGAAGATCAATTAAAGATGTTTAAAAATTAAATAAAGTACTTTAATAATGAATTCCTTATCCTTAGAGGTATTCAAAAAGAGTTTAGTGGCCCCTTGATAAAAGTTAATTAATAGTGAATTTATTCTCTGGCTAAATTTTAACCTGAGGAGCCTCTTAACATCCACCCTAACTCTGCTCCTTGTCACTGACTATCCCCATGCATAGAATGCTCATTCTCCTCATTTATATCTTATAAATTCCCTTTCTTCCTTAAAATCCCATCTAAAATTGCAGTTTTTCCAGGAAGCCTTTTTTAGTCTCATACACACACACACACACACACACACACACACACACACACACACACACTACCATCCTTGCCTACAGTACTTTCACTCTGAGATTACCACCAGTTAATCCTGCATGCAGTCATTTTGTCTGTTGTATTCCCAATAATAGTGTGAGATGCTTGAGAGTGGGGATTGTTTTTTTTTTTTTTCTCTTTCTTTGTATCTCCAGCATTTTGCAGAGTTCTCAGCTCCAATTAGATTCTTGATCAATGTTCATTAACTGACTGATTCTATGGCTATGTGTATTTTGGTGAAAACATGAAGAGCATCTATAAATAGACATTAAATGGAATATTATAATTATTGACATCCTCCAAGTCTTTGTCTTATGTCCTGTCCTCTTTCTCTAGCCTATCTCTTGACATGCTCATAGTTTAAATTATTTTATTCAGAAGGTATCACCACTCTTGAAGTCTCCAGATTTTCTAGCTTCCTTACTTTCCTTCATTTTACATATATTGGGTTGGAAATTTTTGCTATCTCATGCATGAAACCCTTTATAACTCCCACATAGTTATCATTTAATGATTGAGATAATTCTCACATTATTAGGAGAACAGAATAAGATAGTTCCAACAGCTTCTTGATTCATCTTCTTGTTTCAAGTCTCTATGAACTTCAATTATTCCTCCAGAAAACTATTTTTTCTTAAGTGTACCTCCAATCCATGTCACTCCCTGATTAACTAAATTCTAGCCATTCTTTGTTGCCTTCAGGATAAAATAAATGCTCGCTTCTTTCATTTTGAAAATTCCTCACAAACTGATCCAAACCTATCATTTCTGTTTCTTTATAGTAAATCCATTTCTGCATTTTGTGATGAAGATTTTCTTTTCTTCATTTTTTCTTCTTTTCTCCTACTTTTCTTCCTTCATAGAATTACAGCTTCTTCCTCATATCTTTGCCCTGGCCCACCATCATGCTTGGAATATGTTTCTTGGACACTTTTCTATCATGAAATAGCCCTCTTCCTTAAAGTCACAGTCCAATCAACACATAATTTTTTTTGAGATAAAAAATATTTATTAAAATTTTTATATGCTTTTTTGAGGGGGTCTCATGTTTTCTTTTGCAAAATGACACATGTTTTGTATCACTGTACATCAATAATCCATGTCAAATTTTTTGCCTTCCTGAGTAGGGATGGGAAGAAGGTAAGAAGAGAATTTCAACCCCAAATTAAAAAAAAAAAAACGTAAAATTGTTTTCACTTGTAAGTGAAAAAAAAATCAAATCAAAAATACCATCACCTTAATTTTAAGATTAGACATTACTTTATGGAGAGAAATCCAGTGAATTTGTTCATCAGTTCATTTATCTGGGACCAGCATTGAAGATAGACAGTGAGTTAAATTCACAGTTGAACAGAAGGGATTGGGCTGAATTGCATTTGAGAATTTGAATATACTTTTAACCACCCCAAACTTTTCAAGATTTTTTTTTCCAACCTGTTCCTTTGGTGATACTATGTGACTGTGAATTTTTGAAAATCATAATTTCAAGGAATCCAATTTGTGAGTGACACAAAGGGCTATGGAGAGACACACAATGGTTGCATTTACATTATAGTGTATTTTCAATGAAGACTAATGTTGAAGAAGTGCTTTTACTGTATGTCAATGAGAAAATGTTTAACTGGAAAAGGTGATGGCTGAAGTCTAAGTGAAAGTGATACATAACAGATACAATATTCAATAAAATGTAACAAGATTTCAAGACTTCTAGCTTATTGAACTGATCTGTGAAAGACAAATGATAACAATCATTGAGGCTAACAAAGTATGAATAGGATGTAATTTGAACAAATGTTGAAAATGTCTTTATTAATAAAATTAAAGGTGCTGTGGAGAATTGAAATATTCAAGACATTTAGCAAAGATCAGAAATGCATACGAGTTGGTCCAAAGGCAAATTTTATCACAGAAATATCTGTGGGAAGTCAGGGACATATCTTCTTGTATTGTTTGAAAATTTAAGGATCAGATTTTAGATTCTAATAAGTTAATTATTTTCTTAAATAATTTACCAAGATATCTCCAAACATGATTTTCGTTTCTGTAGGAGTACGTTGATTAAAAGGGGCTTATTTTTTTTTAATTGTTATGGACATTCAATGGCAGCCTCACATTTCCTCCATCATCTTTCTTAATGTACTTAATTTCATAATAAGAAATTGAATTTAATAATGTGACCTTTTTGCCCAGATTAAACAGGTGAAATAATTGTGTTTTGTATTTTATAGTAGGAAAGAACCCAGAAATCTTACTTTTGCAAAAGCTGAATTTATCAGAGATATTACTGAATCTGTGCTAGAAATGATTTCCCATTACAACAATTAATCTCAGTGATGATTAATATTCTTTATGTTCTATCATTATTTAAAGAAAAGACTTGGGTTTTTTTTTTGGTTTGCTTTCATTTTTATTAAAGCTTTTTTATTTTCAAAACGTATAGTTAGATAATTTTTCAACACAACCTTGCAAAACCCCTCCTTCCCCCAACTGCTCCCCCAATTGGGAAGTCATCCAATACATGTTATGCATATTAAAATATATGTTAAATCCAATATATATATAAACATATTTATAAAATTATCTTGCTGCACAAGAAAAATTCCCAATCAAAAAGGGGAAAATGAATAAAAAAACAAAATGCAAGCAAACAACAAAAAGAATGAAAATACTATGTTGTGATCCACACTCAGTTTCACAGTCCTCTTTCTGGATATAGATGGCTCTCTTCATCATAAAATCATTGAAACTGGCCTCAATCATCTCATTCTTGGAAAGAGCCACATCCATCAGAATTGGTCATTGTATAATATTGCTATAACTGTGCATACTGATTTTCTGGTTCTGCTCATTTCACTTAGCATCAATTCATGTAAGTCTTTCCAAGATTCTCTAAAATCATCCTACTGATCATTTGTTATAGAACAATATTATTCCATAATATTCATATAATATAACTTATTCAGCCATTCTCCAACTGATGGGCATCCTTTCAGTTTTCAGTTTCTTGCCACTATGAAAAGGCTTGCTACAAACATTTTTGCACATGTAGATCCCCTTCCCTCCTTTAAGATCTCTTTGGATATAGGCCCAGTAGAAACATTGATAGATCAAAGGATATGCACAGTTTGATAAATTTTTTGAACATAGTTCCAAATTGCTCTCCAGAGTAGCTGGATCTGTTCACAACTAAACCCTGTTAATTCAATTTTCCCTGTTAACGTCATATTTTGTTTTGTCATTATTCATATATATGTAAACATATTTCCTAATATAATTTCCTAATATATTTAAATTTTCCTAATATAATTAAAATTTTTTGAAGTAGGAAGTAAATTATTTTTTTGTCTTTTTGTCTCAATACTCGTTATGGTCTCTGGTACATAGTAGATACTTTAATGAATAATTATTGCTTGTTATATTAAAGGCCAATGAGATTAAATGATGTGATCTCATGATTAAAGTACTGATAGCAACAACTAAGTTTATTAAATCCATCCCAACTCTTAAGTTATAGATTAATAAATTGAGATGTCAGATGGTAACATTTGTTTATCACAAAGGATGGATTCCAGATTTGGAACTCAAACATTTTGACTCTACATTTATTGTTTTCTCAAGCACACTAACTTCAATGTTGAATTTTTTAACACTATATGATTTTTTTCACTCACAAAAAAAGTACAAAGAAAGATGTATAGGCAGTTTGGATAAATGATCTTTTCAATTATTTAAATTCAGAGGCTAAAATGTTTTTAGTCAGCAAAATTTCCTGAACTATTGAATGAAAAATCAAAAGCAAAGGGACAGGAAAGAAGGGTTGTCTTCATGGTTAATTTAATGCAGGAATTTCCTTCTACAGATAACAATTAAGAGAATATTATCCTGTAAGAAGAAAATTAAAATTCACATATATACTACAAAGGCATATCACTTTCATTTATCTCAAACAAAATTTAAAAATCAGAATTGAATTTATTGGAATTGAAATTTTAAAATCAAGGCTGCAGAGGAAGTAGGCATCTACTGGAGTTATCTTTAGTGTGTGTATATATATATTTTTTTTTATAGAATAAGAAAATCATAGATCTAGAGCTGGGAAGATTCTAAAAAGTCATCTAATTCAAACACCAAATTTTATAGGGGAATAAACTGAGTCCCAAGGAAGTTAAATATTGAAAGGAAGGAAGGTCACACAGGCAATAAATGGTAGATAAGAAATTCGTAACTGGTGCCTAGATTGCAGCAACACTGGTTTCTAAGGCTCTGTTTAACTTTTTTTTTAAATTTTTTTGTCATTGTCTTAGATAAAGGGCTAGTTGCAGGCATATACTAAAATCAACTATTAAGTGCTGGTTGCTAATAGTTTTTGAGAAATTCTGATACAAATCAGGGCTTGATTTATTGTTTTCGCTTATTGTATAGACTTAAGAAAGTAAAAGAAAAGAAAATATTATTAATGTGGATTAAATTTAAAACAATATCACATTGGGAGGGATAGTGTTAAACATTTAGATGACATGTTATCAAAATTTCAGATAACACAACCCTTGAAGAAATAAAAGGAGATATAATATGATACAAAAAGTTTTTAATAGCTAAGAATACTGAGCCAGATATAATAAAATAAAATTTAATTGTGGAGGTTATACTTAAGGTTTCTATTTACATGAAAAAAATACTTCATAAGTATAAAATGAGGGAAGTATAGCTAGATTGCAGGTCACCTAAGAGTGAAAAAATCTGGGGAATATGTAGATCTAGTGTGTTTTGTTAGTCAAAAGATCAAGTATAACTTAGCCTGTGTTGAAAGTCATAAAGAAATGATGGTCTCCTGCACTCTGACCTTGTCAGAGTATATTTTGAATATGTCTTTCAATTCTGGACCTCTATATTTAGGAACATTTGGATAGGCAGGCAGAATAGTAAAGGACCTTCTGAGGTCTTGCTCACGAAAACTAGCTGAATGCTTAGCCAGGATGAAAAAAATGGATACGTGGATGTTTGGGGTAAGAGGGAAATGATGACAGTTGTTTTCAGGTGTTAGGAAGGCTGTCATTTGGAAGAAAGATTAGAATTATTTGACTCATTTACCTCAGAGGAAAGAATTAGAAATAACCAAAACACACACACACACACACACATACACACACAAGCAAAAACCATCAATTGATAAAAAATTAATGGGTTCACTTGAAGGAGATTCTGTGTTATATATCAGGGTAAGTCTAAGTGTCAGTTTTGATTGTCTCTCCTAACACTAAGGTTTCATGATTCTTTATATGCTAATAATTTTCCAAAAATGAAAACAACAAGTATTTCTGTAAATATGAAAACATATCACTGTCATTGGAGAGTTTGCTTCAATATCTCACAATGCAAAGGAAAATCACTTGAAAATATAGTCTCACTACTAATAATCTCCAATTTTCTAATTTCTTGTTCAATAAAGTTATTATATAGAGTATAGATCTTTATAGAATTGCTTTATAGAAGAAGGATAAATATATCTTGTGTATTTGTCTTGGTTTTGTAGTATCAGATTCACTTTCTTTAAGGAATAAGAGTCTGCAGTCATCTTACAAATCAATCATCTTTCCTCTTTTCCCTTAAAAATGAACCTTTTTTGGTTTGTTGGGTTTTTTAAATTATTTTTTATTTATTCCATTAAATATTTCCTAGTTTTGAATGTGGGGAAACTATTATTTGATGGTCCTTTATAATTTCTCCCTGAAAAAGTAAGTAATTAAATAAAGGTTAAACATGTGCAATTAATGTAAAGCATTTCCCTATTAGTCATTTTGCACAAGAAGACTAAAATTTTAAAAAAGAAAGTGAAAAATAGCATGCTTCAGTCTGTATTCAAACCATTCAAATAATATAAGTTTTATTTTATTTTGCTTTGTTTTCTGCAGGTAGATAATATGTTTCATTATAACTTCTTTGGAATTGTCTTGGATTATTATTGCTGAACTCTCCTGGCTAGCATTAATTTTTTGCATTTATACTCATTAAGGGAATTATTTCTTTCTCTTTTTTGCTTTCCCTGACTTAGGTATCATTGCCATATTATGTTAAGCTAAAAAGATTTTGTATAAACAAAAATAATGCAGATAAGATCAGAAGGGAAGCAATAAACTCGAAAATCATTTGTACATTAAGGATTCTGATAAAGGCCTCATTTCTAAAATATATAGAGAATTGACTCAAATTTATAAGAATTCAAGTCATTCACCAATTGATAAATGATCAAAGGATATGAACAGACAATTTTCAGATAAAGAAATTAAAACCATTTCCAATCATATGAGAAGATGCTCTAAATCACTATTGATCAGAGAAATGCAAATTAAGACAACTCTGAGATGCTACTACATACCTCTCAGATTGACTAAGATCAAAGGAAAAGATAATGATGAATGTTGAAGGGGATGTGGGAAAAATGAAACAGTAATACATTGTTGGTAGAACTTTGAATGGATCCAGACATTCTGGAGAGCAGTTTGGAACTATGCTCAAAAAATTATCAAACTCTGCATATTTTTTGATGCAGGAGTGTTTCTATTGGGCCTATGTCCCAAAGAGATCTTAAAGGAAGGAAAGGAACCCACATGAGCAAAAATGTTTGTGGCAGCCCTTTTTGTAGTGACAAGAAACTGGAAACTGAGTGGATGCCTATCAGCTGGAGATTGTCTGAATAAGTTATGGTATTTAAATGTTATGGAATATTATTGTTCTATAAGTAATGATCAGGAGAATAATTTTAGAGGCCTGTAGAGACTTACATGAACTGATGCTAAGTGAAATAAACAGAACCAGGAGATCATTGTATATGACAACAACAACATGAATATTATATGACAATCAGTTCTGATGAACATAACTCTTTCCAACAATGAGATGACTGATGTCAGTTCTGATGATTTTGTGATGAAGAGAGTCATCTACACCCAGAGAGAGGACTATGGGAATTCAATGTGGATCACAACATAACATTCTCACTTTTTTGTTGTTTCCTTGCATTTTATTTTCTTACTCATTTATTTTCTTTTTTTTTTGATCCGATTTTTCTTGTGCAGCAATAGAATTATATAAATGTGTATACATATTGGATTGAACATATATTTTAACATGTTTAACATATAGTGGGTTGCTTGCCATCTAGGGGAGGGGATGGAGAGAAGGAGGAGAAAATCAGAAACAAAAGGCTATGAAAGGGTCAGTATTGTCAAATTATCTGTGCATATGTTTTGAAAATAAAAAGCTTTAAAAATTTTTCTATTCATCTTCTTAATCTACTTGTAAATATTTTGTTCTTACAAAAATTTTTCAATTTTATGTTTCTTAAATTCTTTATTTTATTGATTCTGATCTCCTCACTCCTTGCTTGGTTAAAAATCCTCTTTTTGGCCACAGATATGAAAATTACTTGATTTGGTTCTTGTTATGATATGAACTTTAACATTTAAGTCATGTGTCTATTTTGAACTGTCGTATTTGCTATGTCATCTTGACTTAATTTATATTTCTTCTAAATGGTTTTGCAGTTTTCCCAGAAGTGCTTATCAAATAAAAAAATCTTTCCTAAGTAAAAAAAAAAAATCTATTTGATCCTGAAGAGTTTTAATTTGGCATATAATTGATAGCCAGATCAATTTATTTTTCTAATATATGGTTATTAAAGTATTCTATTTCTTCTTCTGTTAGTCTCATTTAACTCTTGCTTTATGTCTTTTTACTTGTTCAAGAAATTAAATGATGAAGAACAACTTTTGACATGCTCAAAAACTGATCATTCAAATCACTATTAGCCAACATGACTCACTTGCATGAATAAGTTTTTGTTGTAAGTGGAAATGCAAAAGAAATGAGTAGGTTTTTTAAAATTCTATTATTTTGTGACTCTTTTAAAAAATCATTCATTGGAGTTTTACCCCAGTGTCTTAGGATAGCATAAAAGAAAACCCTATTTCTATACGGGTCTTAGTAAAGAGGCAACTTATTTTTGACCAGAAAGACTAGTAATTAACCCAGCACCACAGTGTTCAAAAACAAGATTAGCAAAAATTACAGAATAAATAAACTTCTGGTTATTAGGAGTTAATTGTTCTTTTCTTGTGATATAGAGAGTAGTAATGATGAAATTAGTAGAAAGACTAAAGAATCTCAAAGGGATTCTTAACCATTATTGTTCTTGTATTTGCTGTTTTTGTTATATCTTGGAATTTCTCTGGTGAAACCTACAGGTCCCTTTTCAGAAAAAAATATTTAAAAGGTATGAAGGGAAATACATAGTATTATAGAGGAAACCAATTGTATTGAAATAAAGCAATCAACATATTTTTTTCCAATTAAAAGCTCCTTGTCTATAAGCTAGGTAGTACAGCAGATAAAAGTGTTGAACTTGAAGTCAGAAAGATCCAAGTTTAGATATGGCTTCAGATACTTATTAGTTGTGTAGCCATAGTCATTTAACCTGCATTTGCTTCAGTTTTCTTATTTGAAAAACCAGAATAATAATATGATCTCTCTTACTAGCTTATTGTAAGAATGAGATAATAATTTAAAAATACTTGCCACAGTACTGGACATATAGTAAACATATAAAATTAAATATTTGTTATTACTATATTATGGCATTATATTATATTAATAATTGCACTATTAGAAAAATAATAACAAATAGATTATGCTATATTTTATCATGAAGGAATGATTTCTAAGATGTCAGAAGGCATTGTGGGGTAGTAAATAAAAATATGGCTTCAGAGAAGCCTTTCTGTGATACATACTAACTCTTTCACCTTAGTGAGTCACTAATTCTCTCAATGTCTCATGCAACTATCTAAGTTGAAAAGCCTATCTTTCTGTCTTTATTGACAAAATGGGTATTGCATTGGGAGTAGTAAGAGTCTTACCTTCAGCAAGCATCTTTGCTTCTAAAGCTATTCCCTAGAAGGATTGAAATTGTTCTATTGGTCCATAGAAGAAAGAATTAGAAAAAGAAGTAGATGCTGCAAAAAGAGCTCTTTATCCTCAATGATAGTAACACACACATACACACACAAATCCCAAATGGAACTATAAAAAGAGGGGAATTAGTTGCTTCAGGAAATGGAAAATTTCTCCCTCTCTAGAAGCCTTCAGGCTGATTTAAATACAAATTATGAAATTAATAAATTTACTGCAATATATATTTCAACCTAAAACCAAAACAATTTGGAATCATAAATACAAGACTACCAAGCAACCCAACTCACTTCAGAAGAAGTAGTGTATCAGGAAACCACAATTTGTACATGGCACCACTATCCTTCCAAAGCTTGTTCCAAAAGACATTTATTAGTATTTAATGTAAAGTCATCTTAGAACTCTTATGCCTAGAATTTTTTGCATGACTATTACAGAAATATTTATATGGAAATATGTTGAAAATGTCTAAACCAAAAATGGGAAGAATAATTTGCTTTTAGATTGATAATCTATGAAATGAACAAATGTAAACATGAATGTCAATCTCAGAATTATTAAAAATGTATTCAGCAATTCAATAAAAATTGAATCTCCTAACAGGAAGAATTAAGAATTATTTTAATAAACTATATCTGAAAAAGTGAAGCATAGGATATAGACAATGTCTACAGGTTCCTAATTCAAACTCTAGTTCAGTCATTTACTAATCATTTGCTTAACTATGATCAAGACATTTAGCTTCACTAAGTTTCAGTTTTTTGATACTTAAAAATAATCAAATTGGATAACATAATGTAAATGGTCCCTTCTTGTTCTAGAATTTTGACTCTATAATCCTATGAAATCATGTATTTCAAACACTTAGATGCCATCTATTTTAGTATATTTTAATATAGTGAGCCTATAATCCTATTAAATCATACATTTCATACACTTAAATGCCATCTATTTTAATATATTATAAAATAATATTTTAATATGTAATGATATATTTTAATAATTTTAATATATAATAATTTGTGGCTTTAATAGCATCCTTCCTTTTTCATTTCTTCAAACAACCATAGTATCATTGTTGTAAAAATACCCCGACCCCCCTCAGGCAAGTTTAAAATTCTTTAAGATCCAGTTTTTTTTTTCAATTAATAATATTTTTTCCAAAGATAGTTTTCAACATTCATTTTTGTAAGATTGAGTTCCATTTTTTTTCTCTCCCTTCCCCAAGTTAGCAAGAAATTTGATATATATTGTATATGTACAATTATTTTAAACATATTTCCATGTTAATCATGTTGTGAAAGAAAAATCAGAATAAGAGAGAAAAATCATAAGAAAGAAAAAACAAAAATATTTAAAAGGGTATGCTTTGAACTACATTCAGATTCAATAGTTTTTCCTTTGGATGGCAAAGGAATTTTCAATCCCAAGTCTTTTGAAATTATATGACCTAGTCTTTATGAACTGCTAGAACTACAAAAGAAATAAACATTAATACCAGATGACCAGTCCTCAGTGATAAACTTTTAAAAAAATTATCACATCACATAGGCATTCAATTCTTAGGCCTATTCTTAAAAATATTTTAACTTAATTTCTTACACTCTGCTATCAGAATATCTGACATATTTGTATTATCTTGATTGTAATGAAGCATCATGGAATAGGATTTTAGTAGATAAGGAGATAGTCTTAGTCTTGGAACTAGAAAACCTCATTTTGAGTTTTGCCTATGCAACTCTATAACTATGAGGTTGTGAGTAATTCTCTTCCACTATTTGGAACTCAGCCTTCCCATCTGTCAAATTAAAGTCTTGGCTTCCATCTCTAATAAGGTCCTTGAATATTAAAAACACTGTGATTCTGTGAACTTTTTACATATTATACAATTACATGATGCCTACAAAACCTCCTTCTTCTGCCAAATACAAAATGTTAGATGGCTTACTATGGGCTTTCTTTCTTTCTTTCTTTTTTTTTTTTTTTTTGTTTTTGAAACAGAATACAATACCATACTTGTAAATCTCCAATAGCAAATTTGTGCGATCATTAAACATGGAAAAGGAATATTGTATTTCCAAATAAACTTACCAAATTGTATATTTTTTTCTGAGCACCAAATTATAACGGTTATTGCCAAATGAGATTTTCAAATACTATCACATTCTTGGAGTCCTAAACCAATTAAGTTATATTACAATACAATTATTATTGTCTTCTTTAAAACACTAGTGTAGATTAAAATTTTAGTTTTTTTTCAACAAAAAGTCAAAATAGAAAAAAATTCCAAAAAATCACCCATTCCTTAAAACTTTTTAAACATAATTTTTATATTACGCATTTAAGAAATGAAGAGATTTACCTTCTATAAGAATATGCTAACTTCTATATAGGAAAGTATAACCCTAAAACGTATCGATTATTAAGTAGAGTTCCATCAACCCTCAATCAATCAACCAGCATTTATACAAAAAGAAAACAATTATCTTGACATCCAAGAAATCTATGTTTTTAATCCCTCCAAAACATCTTCCATTTGTTGTTATTTTTCTCCAAAATAATAATTATAGAAGATCAAGGATTTGAAATCCAGGTGTTCTAATGTCAGAATTAGAAATCTTTTTATTATACCAAAGATCACAAAGATTCCTTTGTGTATATGTGTGTGTTTATGGGGGGAAGGCTGGTATGATGAGGATATTATGATCATCAAAGTAAGAATAATTGGGTGAACAAAAATTTTAATTCAACTTAAGAATCCATCACAATGATCATTTTTATTTTCCAGTTTCCCCATAATTTTTTTTCCAAATAGTGAGTTCTTATTGCAGAAGCTAAAATTTGAGAGTTTATCAAATATTAGATTGCTTAAGTCTTGATTATTATGTTGTGTGTATCTAATCTATTCCACTGATCCATCACTATTTTTTAGCGAGTACCAAATGGTTTTGATTACTTCTGCTTTATAATATAGTTTTAGGCTTAGTATTGCTAAGCCAACAACCTCTGTAATTTTTTTTTCATTAATTCCCTTGATATTCTTAATCTTTTGTTTTTCCAGATGGATTTTGTCAGTTTGATTAGCATGGCACTGAATAAGTAGATCCATTTAGGCAGAATTGTCATTTTTATTATATTAGCTTGGCCTAGCCATAAATATTTGATATTTTTCCAGTTGTTTAGATTTGACTTTATTTGTGTGAGAAGTGTTTTGTAATTGTAGTCATATAGTTCTTGGGTTTGTCTTGGCAGGTAGACTCCCAAGTATTTTATTTTGTCTACAATAATTTTAAATTGAATTTTTCTTTCTATACTTATTTTTCCAAATAGTTTACATGGTATTGGAATTAATTGCTCTTTAAATATTTGGTAGAATTCACTTGTGAATCCATCTGGCCCTGGAGATTTTTTTCTTAGAGAGTTAGAATTCATTAATGACTTGTTCAATTTATTTTTCTAAAATAGAACTATTTAAGTATTTTAATACCTCTTCTGTTAACCTGGGCAATTTATATTTTTATAAATATTCATCCATTTTGACTAGATTGTTGCACTACAGTTGTGCAACGCACCTCCTAATTAGTGCTTTAATTTCTTTTTCATTGATACTGAGTTCACCCCTTTCATTTTTAATGTTGGTGATTTTTTTTTACTTTCCTTTTTCTGATCAAATTAACCAAAGGTTTGTCTATTTTGTTAGTTTTTTTCATAAAACCAATGCTTAGTTTTGTTTATTAGTTCAATAATTTTCTTAGCCTCTGTTTTATTAATCTCTCCTTTGAGATTCAAAATGTTTAATTTGGTATTATTTGAGAGTTTTTAATTTATTCTTTTTCTAGCTTTTTTTAGTTGTGTGCCTAATTCATTGATCCTCTTTTTCTCTATGTTATGTATGTAGCTATTTGCAGATATAAAATTTCCCCTCGGAAATGTTTTGGCTGCATCCTGTAGGTTTTGATATGTTGTCTTATTATTGTCATTTTCTTGAATGAAATTATGGATAGTTTCTGTGATTTATTGTTTGACTTACCCATTTTTTTAGAATTAGATTATTTAATTTCTAATTGATTTTTCATCTACCTTTTCTTCTCCTATTTCTGCATAGGGTTAGGTAAATTTCTATACCCACCTGAATGATTAAATTGTTCCCTCTTAAAGCCAAAACTGATGAGATCAAACTTTAGACAATGATCACGCCCTCCCTTTTTTTCCTGGATTGTAATAGATCTTTTACATCTATTTATGTGAACCAATTATCCCATTATACCTCTCCTTTTCTCTTTTGTTCAGTACAGACATTTTCCCATCCTTTTTCTTTGATGTTATCACATTAGGGACCATTCACAACCACACTCAGAGTCCATGTAATGCCCCTTTCTGTCTGTCCCAGTGACAGATACAGTTCTCAAGAGTTACAGATATTGTTTCCCACCTAGGAATGTGAGCATTTTACTCTTTTAATAATATATATTTTTCCCTGTTTACCTTTCTATTCTTCTTTTGAGTCTTGGGTTTGTAGATTAAATTATCTGTTTACTTCTGTTTTTTTCGATAGAAATGATTAAAAGTCTCTTACTTAATTGAAGCTCCATATTTTCATCTGAAAGATGATCCTGAGTATTGCTGGGTAGTTAATTCTTGTTTTTAACACCAGGTTCTTTACCTTCCAGAATGTGGTATTTCAGGCCCTCATATCCTTTACTATAGAAGCTGCCAGATCCTGGGTAATCCTGACTGTTGATCCTTGATATTTGAATTGTTTTTGTCTGACAGCTTGCAGTACAGTATTTTTATCTTGAAATTATAGTTTTGGTGTTTCCCAACAATGTTAATTGGGCTTCAGGTAGGTCACATAATTTAAAAATTGTCTCTTCTGGATCTATTTTTTCTAGGTCAGCTATTTTACCAGTGAAATATTTCACATGTTCTTCAGTGTTTTAATTCTTTTAATTTGTTTGACTAATTCTTGCTGTCTCAAAATGTCATTAGTTTCCATTTGCCCTGTTCTAGTTATTAATGTGTGATTTTTTTTAGTTAGCTTTTGTATCTCTTTGTTCTTTTGGTTTATTCTACTATTTAAGGAGTTGTTTTCTCCAGACAATTTTTTTGCTTCCTTTTCCAAGCTTTTGATTCTCTGATACATATCTCTGATTTCTTTTCTCATATTTTTCTTCTACCTCCCTTTCTTTTACCTTTCTTCTATCTTTTGAAGTCTTATAGAAACATTTCCAAGAAGCCACTTTGGGCTTGAGACTAATTTATACCATTCTTTGGGATTTCTTCTCAGTACATACTTACTTTCTTCCTCTGAGTTTATGTTTTGGTCTGCCCCTTAACCACAATAGATTTCTCTGGTCAAAGTTCTTTTCTGTGTGTTGCTAATTTTTTCTTTTCTTTTGATATTTCTTCTTCTTTTACTTTTAAGATAATACTGTCCCAAGCTTACTATGCAGCTCTGGGCCTTGGCTTTGAGCACATGGCTCCTTTTGTGTTTGTAGGTGATAGCTTTGCCTTCTCTTTTTAGGAAACAGCTTAATTTTTCAGAGTTTCCTTCTGAGCTGGGACTGAAAGCTGCCCCACTGATTTGCTATTCTACTGATCCAGAACTGAGGATCTCATTTGCAGATTTGCTGTGATTAAGACCCTGTCACTGACTTTCCCAGAATCTATCTGAACTGTGCTGAATACCCTTTTCATGCCAGCATGACTGACCTTTCTTGAAAATTTTCCAATATATCTTGAGTTTAATAGTGGTTTAATTCCATCAGACTGTGTCCAGAGGTTTGGTTTCATGTGATTTTCAAAGGAAACTAGGAGAACTCAAGCTGCTTCCTGGCTTTACTCTGACATCTTGGCTCCAACCTCCCCATGATATTTCATTTTTTCTTGTATTTTGATGACACCAGGGAATCATATGCTTTATTTATTGTTTATTATTCCTACAATATAACATATTAATGTTCTGCTTTAATAGTCATCATAATATAGATATAAATCTTGGTTGTCAAAAGCAGTGCCAGACAAATACAATTTCTGAAAAACTAGAAAGATATTTAGAATGGGCATGACAGAGGAAATTTTGTTCACTAGAATACATATTTTAAAGTGATTAATGCAAAATTGTGTTTCATGTAATTAGGCATATTTTTATAAGAATATTCTTTTTCTTTTTTCAATGAGAGATGGAAAATATAGAAAATAGATTTTTTTATCAATGAAAATAATTTGACTTGTTTCCTTTATTTTTAAATTAAATTTTCTTATAAGCATATATAATCACATAGAACAAATTCCCTCATGAGCCATATGTTAAAAATACCAACAATATGTATTTCAATCTGTGTTCTGAGCCTATCCCCTCTTTGTCAGAAGGTGGATAGCATGTTTCACTCTGAAATTGTGGTTGGTCATTTGATTTATTAGATAGAATTTCTAAGTCTGAAACTTACTTTTTTAACTTTATAATATTTTTGTTATTATATAAATTGTTCTCCTAGATCAGCTCACATCACTCTTTTTCAGTTTTTCCAAGTACTCCCAGGTTTCTCTGAAACCATATACTTCATCATTTTTATAGAACAATGACATCACATCATATTCAAATGTTATATGGCCACCCTTTATGAATTTTTTTCTTTGCCACTACAAAAAGAATTGCTATAAGTACATTTGTGCTTAATGGTTCTTTTTTGTCTTTCTTTTGTCACTTTATGTATAAACCTAATAATGATATCATTAAGCCATAAGTTATTTAGTTTGGTAAAATTTGAAGAACAGTTTAAAATTTATTTCTAGAATAGCTGGGCCACATTTCACTTTTATTAACAGTGTGTTAACACACTTGTTTTCCAACTCTGAGTTATCAAATCAAACACAGTAGATTGATTCATATAACATAAAAGGAAAAGAACAAGAACTGCAGGTGCTATAGAAAAAAATAAATACACTAATGCAATGTTGGATGAATTGCAAACTGCTCTCACATCCTAGAAAACAATTAGGAACTGTGTCCTAAAGGCTCTAAAATAGGATATCTTTTGACCCACCAATATCACTACTAGGTCTTTATCCCAAAGAGATAAAAAAAAATGAAAATTTAAAAAAAAGAAATATGTATAACAGCTCTTTTGGTAATGACAAAAATATTAGAAATGGAGGTATTGCCATTAATTGGCAAATTATTAGACATGTTGTAGTATATGATCTTGATATCAAATTATTATTTCATAAAAAATGAAAGGAATAGTTTCAGAAAAACATGGAAATTTTTATGTGAACTGATACACAGCAAACTGAGCAGAATCAGCACATTGTACATAGTAATAGCAATAATGATGATAAATCCTGAAAGACTTAACTACTATAATCAATGCAATTATCCAAGACAATTTCAAAGTAGCCATGATGAAAAATGTTAGACACTTCCAGAAAACTGATTAACTCTGAGTGCATGGTGAAGCAAACTTTTTTCACTTTATATTTATTTTTTGCTTTCTTTTTTTTTTTTTTTTGATAACATGGCTAAAGTGAAAATAAATTTTGCATGACTTCACTTGCATAATTGATATTACATTGCTTGACTTCTCAATGGGAGTGATAGAGGCTAGAGAGAGTAAGAGAATTTAGAGCTTAAAATGTAAAAAAAAAAGTTAAAATAAATATTTTGAAATATGTTTTCTTACATCCCCTCTAACTTTTGTCATTTTCATTTTTTTTTTGTCATTTTTCTTAATGGCTGTCAAGCTAAAATTTCTTCCTCTAACTACTATTGATTCCTATACTTTGACCATTTATAAATTTGAATCAGTTCTCTGACTACTGGAAAAATATGTTTAAACATAGATAGTAATGAAACAAAATTTAAAACACAATACAGATTATTTTTAACATAGACATTGAAAGAAAGCAATTAAGATATTCATTTATCAAAAAAATTATTCCATTACATTAGATGGCATCCTAGTGACATGAGAAGACATAATTTATCACTATCACTTATCTTATTCATCTGGTAAGATCTGGCTCATTTGCTTAATTTCTTCCTTTTATCTTAAAGTCTTTTCATCTTTTCTTTTTTAAGTGGCTATGTAGAGATTCTTGATAAATTGGTCTATCAAATTTGAAGTATTCCTCCTGAAGGTAGGACATGGACTTTATTTAATAGAGAAATCTTGTTGGGTCATTTGTTAACAGTGAATTTTCTCAGATATACTGACAAATCCTTTTTTAAAAATGAATTTGTGGCCTCTAGTCATCTAATAACGTTAAAAACTTTGAATAATTGTTGTCAAATGTTCTTAGTCTTCACAAGAAAACAATATTCTGAAATGGTAAAAAAAAAAATTCATTACATAAAGTGGTTACTAATGAGGTTGGATATGTTTCCTCTTAAAGTTTTAGTACATTTTTAATAGTTCTGACTTCCCTATTGGACTCTAAAGGCAAGTCTGTGCCATTCACTTATGAGAAAATTTAATGGAACTAAAATTTTTCAGGTGGTGGAAGTAATTAATTTGGAAAAAGTTCTGGACAATTCTTCAGACAATTAATAACTCACTTTTCCTACTGTTTCTTTATCTGACATCTTAGGCAATGAATTCTAAAAACTGAAAAATTCATTGCTCATAGTGTGCCAGGAAACTTATTGACTCTATCAAATGTTTTCAAGCCAACTGTCCATGATCTCTTTGGAGAATGTTATTATTTAATTCATATAGATAGATAGATAGATAGATAGATAGACAGATAGATAGATTTTTTTTTTTAAATCATAGTGCAGCAGAAGACTGAATTAACTTGTCTATTTCAGTCACAGTTAACAAAGCACTATTGTGCCTATCTTAACTTCCCTTTACTCCTACAGAATGTATTTTGCCTTTAACAGTGTTTCTTAATCTAGGGTCCAAAAATTGTTTTTCTTTTTTAAATATGTATTTTGATAGCTATATTGTGATATAATTGGTTATCACTCTAAGCTTATGCATTTCATACCTTTAAAATATTCCAAGAAGGGTCCCTATGTGTCAGATTGCCAAAGGAATTTGTAACATATCTAGAAAAATGTTACAAACTCTGCTAGACTTGTATGTTTCCTTCTTTACCTTCCTTCCTTTCTCTTTTTTCTTTCACTCTCCTTTTTCCACCCTCTTTCTTTCTCAGCTTCTTTCTATCTTTGTCTGTCTCTCTGTGTCTGTGTCTGTGTCTGTCACACACTTTCTGTGTGTGTGTGTCAGTTCAGTTTTCCTATACATTTAACCTGTGAATTAGCATGATTTTTTTCCATGTGTGAATTGTTTCTTTTGATTATAAGTGATTTGTATTCTCACTGATGTGCACACTTTTACTAATGGCATGATTTGCAAGTCCCCAAGCCTTATAATCTTTTGCAATTTATGTCTAATTCATTTTCCTAGAGCTCTCAGAGAGGATTTTCAAAGTTGTTACAGGTTTCCCTATGACTTTCTTAATATCTATATTCCATCTGCTATTTTTCACTTCTGCTATATGACTAGCTCACCTTTTAAACTCACATATGCCCTTGATGTTTTTTGTATTTCTCTTCTTATGCACATGTCATCACTTGTAACATTTTGCAGCCTGCTTACACCCACCATACATCTTTTTGTACTGATGCTATTATGCTTCAGGCTATTTATGTACCCAAAATAATTCTATTAGCTGATGTGAATATTTAGGCTGAGTCTTAGAGGAATGGAGCTAGCAAATGTGCCTTAATGATCACAAAATAAATAAGCTATACTTGTTGAAGATTTTGCTTAGTTTAAGGATTATTTATATTTTAGAGGCTACTTTCAGTAGGAATTTAGCTTTGGGAACCAAGAACCAAATTCAGGAATCATTTAAAAATTTTTATAAATCCTTATAAGAACAATAAGCTTTAGTTAAAATAAAACAATCTCTTAATTTTATGATCAAAGCAATAATATATCAATTTAACATATCTCTCATGACAAATGTATGTATATGGAAATACATATATACATATATGTTTTATATGTATATATTGGGTATAGAATCTTTCAGAATATTTATCTCCATTGTCATCAATATAACCCTAATTTCCAATAAAGTTTAGCATTTTAATCAGTGACATATTCAAACTTTATGAGTAACAAATTTATTTGGTTGAACAGTTTACATTCTAATGACTTTTTTACCTTATCAATTGTATCTACTCAATGTCACATATTATTTAAAAAGAGGGAAATGGGAGAAGCTAATTGGTGTAGTGCATAGAGTATTTGTCTTCAATCATTGTGTTGCGAAGATCTGAGTCAATAATAGTTGCTCATTGTAGTGTTCTCTGCTTTGATTTTCTTGGGGTTTCTGGGGCAGCCTTCATTTCAGTTCAGTAATCACACAAAAGTAGCCAGGTGTTAAAGTCCAAATCCTTTATTATCTCTTTCAAAGTCTTGTCTCCTTTCCTGGGGCCAGTTAGCTTTCTTAAAAGCCCTCCAGAGTCTTAGTTTCAGTGAAGAAGCTAAGGAGGAAAGCCTGCCACAAGGTGGTGTGAGATGGGATGAATGAATCTTGAGTCCAAGGGCTTGTGCTTCAGTCTCTAGTCTGCTTGTCTTCTCTAGCTCTGAATCTGAATCTCTGAATCCCCCAGGATCCTGCCTGAAGGTTGAATGACTCTCTCCTTGGTTCTGAGAGCTTAAGCTTCTGCCTCTAGTTTTCTTGTCTTCTCTGCCTCTCTCTGAATCTGAATGAACCTGGTTGAGGCTCCTCGCTTATGTGCTCTACACTGAGTATAAATCAATCATTATGTCACAAGGAAACCATTATTTGTCATAAGATTAAATCAATCATACTGAACTTAGAGAAATATTAAGCACCATGATAAAACTAGATGACCATTATCTCATCAATCCCACTTAGTTAGTACCTTGTAAGAATCCTTTGTTTCTGGCCCATAACAGATCATCATACAATGCAGCTGGTATTATGTACAATTTTTTCCTGGTTCTTTTCGTTTCACTTTTCATCAGATTGTACAAATCTTTCCGCATTTTTTCTGAAATCTGTTCATTATCTTTTTTGCACAATAGGATTCCATTACATCCATATATCACAGCTTATCCCTCCATTCCCCAATTGATGGATATACCATTAATTTCCAATACTTTGCCACTATTAAAAGAGCTTTTCTAAATATTTTTGTACATGTGGATCCTTTTCCCTTTTTTATGAACTCTTTGGGATAAAAGCCTAGTCATGGTATCGCTGGCTCAAAAGGTATACGTAATTCCTTTGAGCATAGTTCCAAATCGCTCGTCAGAATGGTTGGATCAATTAATAACTCTAACAATTGTGTGTTAGTCCTAATTTTCTTACATTCTTTCTAACGTTTATTTTTTTTATCTTAGTTTGATATGGGTGAGATAGTACCTTAGCATTATTTTAATATGTTTTTCTAATAAAAATGATTTAGAATCCTTCTTTATATGTCTATAGTTAGTTTTGATTTCTTCATCTGAAAACAGCTTGTTCATATTCTTTGCCCATTTATCAATTGAAGAATGGTTTATATTCTTATAAATTTGATTCATTTCTCTGTATATATTTGAGAAATGAGCACTTTCTTAGAGACACTTGTAAAGATTATTTCCCAGTTTTGTGCTTTCTCTTTAATTTTGATTTCATTGGTTTTGATTATGCTAAAAGTTTTTAATTTACTATAATGAAAATAATCTTATTTTATATTTTATATTCTTGTTTGTTCATGAACCTATAACTTAACTTCTCCTTTAAAAATTTTGATGTTTATCTAGCATTGTTAGTACTTCATGGTCCTTTTAAGCACTCTGTAGTTTCCTTCTTTATTTCTTCTAATTAGGTATATATTTTTTTGTTTTTTGCTTTATTTGAGGTCAGTATTTTTGCAGTGTTTCACTTCAGCTGAAGTATAACATATTCTATTCCAGACCCTTACCTTTACTTTGTGTATATGTGTCTCTGTTTCAAATGTGTTATCTTGTAAATAACATATTGTAGGAATCTCAATTTTGATTCACGCTGATATTTACTTCCATTTTATGGGAGAGTTCATCCCAATCACATTTATGATTACAACCTGTGTATTTTCCTCCATTTTATTCTTCCTTCTTCTTGTCCTCACTATTCTATTACCCTTTCCTTCCTCGACAGTATTTTTTCTTCTATCCCTGCATCTCCTGCATGCCCTCACATCTGTCAGTACCTTCTCTTTAGTTAATTTTCTCCTCTCCTACCTTCCTTTTGGGTGAAATAGATTTCTATATTCAAATGACTGGATTTATTATTCCTTCTATGAGCCAACATTGATTAGAGTAAGGTTTAAGTAATGCCCATTGCTCATTCTCCTATTTTTCTCTCCTCTATAACAATTTTTTCACATCTCTTCATGTGAAATAATTTAACTCTTTCTACCCCTCCCTTCCTTCTATACCCAGTGTATTCTTCTTTCTTATCCCTTAATTATTTTTTATCATTTCATCAGACTCACCTTATATGCCTGAACCCTTTGTGTATATATATATATATGTGTGTGTGTGTATGTATATATATATATATATATATACATATATATATATATATATATATATATTCCTTCTAGCTCTATGATTAATGATACAATTTTAAAGAATTACAAGTACCTTTTTCCAATGTAGGGATATAAACAGTTCAACTCCACTGTGTCTCTCATATTTTCCCCCTTATTGCTTGTTTATGCTTTTCTTGGGCCTCAATATTGGAAATCAAAATTTGGGTTTAATTATGATCATCTTATGAAAGCATTTTTTGCCTTGAATTATTATGCTTAACTTCATAAGACAGGTGATTCTTGATTCTAGTCCTAGTTCTTTTGTTTCTGAAATATGTTCTATGACCTCTAAATCTTTAATGTTGCAGCTACTAAATCCTACGTAATACTAATTGTGGCTCCCAATATTTGAATTGTTTCTTTCTAACCATTAGTAGTGTTTTTGTTTGCCCAGGGTTATTTTAAGTACTTGCAATGTCAAGAAATTGGAGTCTTCCTATTCCCTTGGCTATAATGAGGCACATGGGGATCCTGGGGTTGGCTTTTGCCTGCTCTATTACACTGGGACTCCAATTCTGATGATGGTTTGCTGAGGTGGGACTTCTGCCAGCTTGTTGGGAAACTTCCTTTCCTGGGCTACATTCTCTTTATACAAGTGAGACAAACTGTTCTTGCTAATCATATTTCTTGGGCTAAAATATTGTTTTATCCCATAATTTTGCTGGTTTTGTTATTTTAGGATTTATTTTTGGAGTGTTATTTTGTAGTTTGAAGATGAAAGTGAAAGAGTTATGGGGTTTTATTGTTTGCTACACCATCTTGGCTCCCCAGAAAAAAAATTAGGAAAATTAGTTGAGTTGCCTAGAACCATCAACAAATATCCAAATCAAGACTTGAAATCTCGTGTTCTTTTCATTTTATAGTGCTGTTTTGTCTACAACATTTTAGTGTTATTTTTAAATGGTTGGTCAATTGAAGAGCATCAACAGACTGTTCAGCTTTTAGTTTGGGGATCCTATGGTTTTGTTTTGTTTATTTGGGATTTTGTTTTAAAAAAACTGTTCAGTTACCAGATAAATTTGTTTTTAAAATTGATGTTAAGGGTAATTTATTTAAAGCTGGAAATTAATCTGGAGATCTTCTAGTTCAATTCTCTCAGTTAAACTTTTTTAAAAGTTTTACTCTCACTTTTCTTCTCTACTTTTTATGTCTTTTTGCTATTTTTTATTCTCTTTCATACATCTACTACTCCTCTTGCTGAAGAATATGTGACTTTCCCTTATGGTTAAAAACATTTGAGTAGCTGGGTTATTTGAAAAACCTTTTTTCTTGAATTTATTTGGAGAAAGGGACTATTTGAATCCAATTCATACCAGGGGAACAGAGTGTGGGTAGGGGGGTGGATAGGAGAGAATGGGTAAAAAAAAGAGGTGAAAAGGAGGAGGGAGCTTCATCAATCTGGTAGGGCTTGGTTGGCTTAGATGATCTTTAAAAGACCTCTGAGATTTTGTTGTTCTAAATAAAATGATTTTGAAATAATCCATTCCTTTCTGCATTATATATAGATTCCTCCTTTGTTATTCATTGTTATAGCAAGTGGGGGTATTGATAGGTTGTTATATTATATTAATTTTGGTGAGAATCTCTAGTTTGGGACTGTCTTATTATTCCAATGTTTTCAGGAATATTGCATGCATTTTGTAGGTTGGTGCTACTATGGTTTATACGGAAAGAAGATATCATTATTTTCCTTAACTAACAAAACTTTAGCTGTTTTGTTGCTATTCTAATACTTCTATTTTAACTTCATTTATATCAAAGTAATAGACTGCTATTTTATTTTTTCCTTCAAATATCATCTCTGGGTTAAATGTGACTTAAGCTATAAAATATAGTAATACTTTTAGAAAAAAACACTTACCTCGCACATCTTTTCAACTGCATAATAGGTACAACATTTTAAAGAGTTATTTCAAAGATTAATTAGTTCATGATGGTAATGGGTTTAAGTAAAGATGTCATATGAATGTTAAATAACAATGCTATGATTTCAGCACTTAGAAGAAGGTAATTTATAGAAATACAGTTTGGTCTGTAATGTAAAACTGGCCACAGTTCATGCCACTGAAGTTCTTTTTGAGCAAATCTTTCTTATGCTAAGCCATCATCTTCACCCACATGCCATATTTTTTAACGCTAAATGCTTGTGGTTTTTCTATTAAGCAGAACTTTCTCAAAGCTGCACTTTTCAGGTATATCTGAAAAATTGTGCATATTTTAATAATTTTATATAAATTTTTGATAACACAGTCATTTTTTTTCAGTTTTAAATTTATGTGTAACCATATGCATTTTTCCCCTAAATACAAGTGAAAAATATGACATTAGCTTCAATTCAACATTACCCTTTCCCATTTTCTTGGTGATTTGTTGCATTACTGATATTCCTCCATTTAAATTTACCTAATTCATTGTTGAGTATACAAATAGGAAATTGGTTTAGTGAGCAGGACCTGGTTTTACAAAAGAGCTGTTTATTTAGAGTATGCTGTTAATCCTATGTTCATTGATAATAAAAATAAGAAATCTCTAGATTTTTCTGACACATATTTTGGTATTTTTATTTGAATTTGACTATGAAAGAAAAACCTTGAATAGCTATATAATTCATTGATTCATATCTATGGGAACTTCAGTCCATCAAAATGGTCTTTATTTTTGGAGTCTTTGATTCCTCCCCTATTATTATTATTATTATTATTCCAGTGCTAGGTATGTTGCATTAAATACAGTTTTTCTAGTCTTTTCTTAACTAATGATTTAACTATGAAGATAAAACAGAGGCCAAGTTCCTAAAATTTCAAGAAAATATGTTCTATTTATAAAATAAACTGCAGTTGGAATGTAGAGACCTGAATTCAATTCCTTTATCCATCACTTATTAGCTGACAAATCTGTAAGTAAATAACTTAATTTCATTGATCCTCAGTCTCCTCATCCCTAAATCAGGAATAATAATGTTTGCCCTATGTCACCATTGTGTCAAGGGGAAAGCACTTTGTAAACTTCAAAGTCTTAATGAAATGTGAGTTATCATTATGCTTATTGATGGATCTGTATGGCTGAATAATAGTTGTTGAAATGGCTTATATGATTGAAAGGTTTTTTCCCCCACATCAACATATCTAGTTGAATTCCTATAAGAAATCTGATGAAATTTTGTAAATTTTAAAGTGCTTTATTTAAATGTTAGGTATTATTAATACTATTAGAAAAAATACCTGGTCTAGAGTACCCTTCAGTAACATTGTCCAAGTCGGTAGGTATTAACATCTTTTTACTGCTTTATCATACTAATTGACAGAATACTTGTTTTAAAAAGTGTTATTAATGATCTTTTAAAATTTTTACTATTACTTCTCAAGAACCCCTTTTGTATCATCCCAAACAAATGTAGCCCTTCCTTGTAACAAAGAAGTAGCTGAGGTCTTTCTAATAAGACATGTTTTCTTTGAGTGACCTCAAATGACCATTGGTTAATGGATTTATCAGAGTCCCTACATTGTTTCACTATTGTTTTCATTATTGAGATCATTGTGCTAATTATTTTTTGGTTCTGCTTAACTTTGTCCACCTCAGTTCTTATACTGACCTACAATTTCTCAGAATTCTTTGTGTTATTTCTCATCTATTAGCCATTTAGTTGCATGGTAGATGCACTAGAAATTAAATTATTCCTCTTTTTTTTGTAAAAGTCTGAACTTGTTAATATTTTATTCATTTAAAAATCATAAATTTTTATAAATTAAAGAATATACTTAGAACATATTATACGGTACATGTATGAACATTAAAGCAGTGTAATATATTTTGTACTTTCAAACAGGAATACAAGTAGTAAAATAAATCCATCTTCTCTTAAATACTTAAATCTAAAAGTTGTGCTTTTTTGCTTTTTTTTTCTTTTTTTTGGTTAATTTAAGTAAATATCAACTGGAAGGATAGGAAACACTGAAATGTATCCTTAAGTGATGCTGGGATTATCTTTCTTGGGTTATTTTTGCTTCTTATATTGATATTAATTAATATTGTAATTATAGGGGTAAGTGATTTCAACTAACAAGTAACAGGAAATAAAATTATTTGGAGGATGTGAATTTAATGTAAATTTATTGGGATCTTCCTTTCACTTATGTGATTCTGAACAGTAAATGAAATGGCAGGAAAGTTTCTTCTTTTTTAAAAAGTACATTGTTACTTTCTTGTGAGTTCAAAAAGCCAATAACTATATTTAAGCAGCCCTGGGGCTATGGAGGAGTAGAGCAATATGGAGCTGCCTCACTAAAATTATTTTACTATTCTTTTATTTTAACAAGGAATTAGTAGGTAAATATTTATTAATCATCTTCTGTGTGCCAGCCACTTTCCTAAGTGTTTGGGAATACAAATACAAAAGAGAAAAGAAAAGAAAAACAATCTTTAACCTCTTAAGTAGAGATTTGGGAATTTTTAAATTCATCTTCTAAGAAGATGGTCAAAGTTGATGGGATTTTGCAAAATGAAGACATTTCCCAACAATGAGAGTTGTGATTTTGATGAGGTTCAGTGCAGGGCAGGGAATTGTGGGAATCCCATTCTAGTTGGAGCAGGTCCTTCATAAATGAATTCTGAACCCGATAAGTTAAACTGGCAAAAGAAGTTTATTATCAGAATTGAGAAGACAGCTTTTGCAGGCTGACTTCCTTAGTGGTAGGTCCCAACAGAGAAGTAAAGATCTAGCAGAGAAAGTTTCTAGCAAAGAAATCATGACAAAGAGGTGAATAAGATCCTGTGGGAAAATAGGTGAGAGAGATAAAGAGGGAGTAACACTGAAAGAAAATGTCTTTTCAGCAGGCAAAGCTATGCAAAGGGGAGAGAGAGGTTCTTTGGCATAATTAGGTCTTCTGCAAGGAGTTGGGCTAAAAGAAGCTTGTTATATGGGCAGCTCTTGGTGGGGGCTGGGAGCAGTTTGAGTTGGAATCAGACTAGAGAATCTTGGAATTGAATGAGTGTCCCTGGACTAATCTACAAATCAATAGAGATAGATAGAAATCTTGATCTCCAATTTGGGCTAAATAGGAATGGTCCTGAACTCAACTAGTCTCACCCAGATAACAGATTGAAACCACTTTATCTTGATTCCCTGAGGCAGGCCTCTTAGGAGAGAGCTTCTCTGAAGGAGTTTCCCAAGCTTTCCCCCTAAAGTCTAAGAGAGGGAGAGAGGGAGAGTGAGTTTCAGGGCTCTCATTGCCAATTTTTTCTATAGGGAAAATGCTGAGGAGTTGAAATCCCTGTACCAATGCAGGTCAGCACCTGTTCTTTAGCTTATAATTTTAAAGTTATCTCAAGGCACTGAGAGGTTAAGTGATTTGCCTAGAATTTATAGCTAATATGTATCTAAGGACTTGAATCCATGTCTTTTTTTTTTTAATCTAACTTTTTTTCCTATTATTATATTATAGTTTGTATATAATATATTATCTATTTATTGCTTTTATTCTTGAATATAAAAAACAAATGTTTTCAGATTTCTAAACTACAATAAACATTGGTTACAATGTGTTTTCTTTCATCAAAATATTAGCTCCTATTTTCACAATGAATAAATCACTCACTTTTTGAAAGAGGATTAATTCTCTGTGGAAATCTAAGAATAGCACTATAGAATAGAAATCTGAACTCTTGTAGTTCACCATTAGTTCAATATTCCTTTCATCTGATCAACCAACTCCCACATGAGTTTTCTTCAAAGGTTTACCACAAAAGAAGGAAAAAACAGTACATAATAGGTATAAAGGAGGATACATTGATGATTAACAGACAAAACACATTAAATCTACTAAATACATCATTGAAAAATGGCTTCACTATTCATTCTGAGTATACTTGATTGATAATTAGATACTTGGAATTGCTCAGATACATTTTGGGAGGTCCTGAAAGGTTCTGGTTCGTATGGGATAAATGAGGAAATTTGGTTTTCATATCATCAAACATAATTTTATTTCCCTTTATTTTTACCTTGTTTGGTGTTTCTCTCAATTACTATATTATTTGATAGTGGACATTATGGATTGAAGTTTATATCTTCCTGTGAAGTTTTATACACACAACACACACACACACACACACACACACACACCAAATACCAGAAGGTAGACATTTATGAACCAATTTATATCTTAAAGGAAAAAAGAATTGAGATGAAAAGGCCTGTATTGAATTCAATTTAGTTTAATTCAATGAACATATACAGTTAAGAATTTTCATCCTTGCAAAATTGAGTACAACAACTGTTCTGTTATCTTGGCAGAACATTATACACTGACATAAAGAAATATTGGGAACATTAAGTCAAATAACCAGTTCTTTGACAGTTTGATATCAACTTTTGGGGAAAGTGACAGCAATTAAGATGAGACCTGTGATTTCACTGTTTTAAAAAAATTCCCTGGTGAGGAAATTCCTTCAACCAGTGCAGGTTGACACTTATTTCTACAACATTTAGACTTAAAGAATTTTGTAGCTCTAGGATGGGTAAACAATGTCCTGGTTCACACATATTCTATGTATCAGACGGAGGAAGTCTTTGACTCATGTCTTAGATTAACTTTCTATGTCTACAATGCAAGGGTCACTTTTCATGGCAATCTTCAGGTCAACCTAAAAGTCTACTGGTTCAAATATGTGGATGCTTGGAATCTAGAAAGAAGAAAAGGGAAAAAGAATTGAATGAAAAACAATCTACTAAGTGCTAGCTTTGTGCAAAACACCATGATAAGCATTTGAAATTCAAATCAACATATTGAAATAGAACATTAAAGGCTCACTTTTTAGCTTTATTCAACATATATCACTCATAATGGAAATAGGTAAGTCACCTAGTTATTTTATCCTAGACTTTTTTTGCTTATATCTGTTTCCTACTTAGTTAAAAATTCTACCAAATTTAATGAAATTACCAGTTGTTTTGTTTATAATTCATTTCCCCCCATAGAATTTAGATTTAATAATGACTTTTAATTGCTTGATCATTTCAGGCATGTCCAGCTCTTTGTGTTTTCTTGGTAAAGCTACAGGAATTGTTTGCCATTTCCTTTTCCCATTCATTTTACAGATGAGGAAACTGAGGCAACAGGGTTAAATACCTGCCCAAATCATTCTTGCCAATGATTGTAGGAGGCCAAATTTGAACTCATGAAATGATGATTTCCTGACTTCAGGCCCAGCACTCTATCTAATTTACCACCCAAATGTCCAGAACTGACTTAAATAATATTTAGTCCTCATGTTGGGAAGGGAAAAAGAGGAAGTAATGGGGAAAAACAAACATTTACTAAGCAACTATTATATGTCAGACACTATACTGTTTACAAATAGTGTCATTTTTGATACTCTTTAGCAACTTTGAGAGGTTGAACCATTGTTAGCCCCATTTTACAGATGAAGAAATTAAAGTAAACAGAGGTTAAATGACTTACCCAGCCTTACACTGTGTTTGATCCTAAATTTGAACTCAAATCTTCCTGTCTCCTTTTGAATTTTATATCTGTCATAGTATTGATTCTTGTGCTCCTTTCTAAATAAAATGTGCTTCTTTCCACTGAGCAAGAACAAAAATGAATCTATACAAGACTTTGAGAATGAAGAAACAAAAATATCAGTATGATCTAATTTTCAAAAGTAATCTTTTTTTTTTTTTTGGTCTAGTCTTAGAGAGAGGCAAAAAGCCCTAGAGAATATAGAATAGTTTTGAAATCAACAAAACTTGAGTCCAAATGTGGCCTCAGACACATAGTAGGTTACTATCTCCTAGTTTCCCAATGGCCAAAAAAACTCTGTAAAAATTATTTGCTCATCTGTATGAGTGGAGGAAGTTACCTTATCAGGGAGCACCTTACATCAATAAAATCATAGGTCTGGACTTTTGTCAATGGCTTAAAGGTCAAAGAACCTTTTATTCAAACTGAACTATTGGTAAATATCTAGAGAAGTTTTTTTTTTTTCTTCATTTTCTTGTAGTAAACATTTTAAAAACTACTTTTCATTATTATTCTTCAATCTACACCCTTGGTATTCATGAAAATAATTTAGTTGCTTATATGCAAATGTGTATAGTCTTTAATCAGGAATACTACTTAATAACTCCTGACCTAGATTTTCAATTTACCCCAAAATTTTAAATAATGAGTTTGATTAGACAGTGACTTGTTACTATCACTTATTACACTATTAATCAAGCTTTATATATTTGCTATAGTTGAATCATAAATGCATTGTGAGGGCAACCTTAGTTTAAGAGTATTTACTATGATGGTCCACTGGATGGTGATCAAGATCTCTTTAGAGGACAAAATGATAATTTTTGAGTACAGTACTTTTGTAGGCAATGGGACAGCTAGACCCCTTTTAATTCATTGATTCAATTGTCATACTAATGACTTATAGAAAATACATTATTATAATTTGCAAAGCATTTTCCCCATTCCTGGACTATTGTAAGAGTCTGCAGGTTGATCTCCCAAATTCAAATGATCTTCCCATGCCAATCTATCCTTCACTTAGCAATGAAATTTAGATCTAACCATGTAAAAGCCCTCTCCTTGCTTCATTCAATAAATTGCAATGACTCCATCTTACCTCCAAGATTAATTATTCTAATTAAAATATAATAAAGGTAAAATATTTTTTAATTAAATCTTGTCTTTGGCTTTCAAATCTCTTCATAAGTTGAATAGCCTCTTCCACCTTTCCAGTCTTCTTTCATCTGATTTTTTTTTTTCATTTACTCTGTGATCAAATGACACTAACCTCCTTCCTATTCCTCTGCCATTACACTCAATCTCTTCAAGCATCTAGATCCCTCTTCATCTCTGTTTCCTAGTTCTCCTGGCTAAGGCCAAGTCTCAGCTAAAGTTCTAACTTTTAAGATGGGCCTTTTCCAGTCTTTCTTAGTATTAATGCCTTTATTCTGACATTATCCCCAATTTATTCTATATGTAGCTCAGTTGTACATTGTATATATATATATATATATATATATATATATATATATATATATATATATATATATGTAATGACTAATGTAATGTGAAAGGAAGATTAAAGAACTTGGAGGCAGCCAGTGATTTTAGTGAATATAGCACTGGACCAGGAAACCTGAATTCACATTCAGCTTCAAGCACTCCTTTGTGGTGTGATACTGGCCAAATTACTTAATCTCGATAGCCTGGCAAAAGAATACATAGGAATCACTGAAGATGAAAATAGCAAACTACTTCAGAATCTTTGCTCAGAAAACCTTATGGTGCATGGGGTCACAAAGAGCTGGATATGATTGAACAATTAACAGCAAAATGAAAAGAATTCATGCATATACTATTTAGCCAAGTAAGTTCCTTATCATTAACATAACATTTTGTAAGAAATACATTTCCATAAGTATTTATTGATTTTGCTCATACTGTCAGATTTATTGGCATATAATTAGTAACATCTATCTAGTTTTATTTTCCCATAAAATTAGCTCCTGGATTTATTTATCAGCTCAGTTGTTTTAGTTTGTTTTACTTTCATTCTTATTAATCTCATCTTTGGTTTCAATATTTCCAAAAAGGTGCTCAATTGGGGACATTTAGTTGTTCTTTTTCTAATTATGCTTGCTTCATTGATCTGCTCTTTTTCTATTTTGTTGATGTAACAATCTCAAGAAATAAACTTTCACTAGGCCACTAATACATTGTTGGTAGAACTGTAAATGGATCCAGCCATTCTGGAGAGCAATTTGGAACTATATTCAAAAAGTTATCAAACTGTGCATCCCCTTTGATTCAGCAGTGTTTATATTGGGCCTATATCCCAAAGAGATCTTAAAGGAAGGAAAGGGACCCACATGTGCAAAAATGTTTGTTGCAGCCTTTTCATAATGGCAAGAAACTAGAAAATGAGTGGATGTTCATCAGTTAGAGAATGGCTGAATAAGTTATGGTATATATGGATGTTATTGGAATATTATTGTTCTATAAGAAATGACCAGCAGGATGATTTCAGAGAGACCTGGAGAGACTTACATAAATTGATGCTAAGTGAAACGAGCAGAACCAGGAGATCATTGTACATGGCAACATCAATATTATACGATGATCAATTCTGATGAACGTGACTCTTTCCAACAATGATATGATTGATTCTAGTTCCAATGATCTTGTGATGAAGAGAGCCATTTACACCCAGGAAGATGGTAGGAACTGAATGTGGATCACAGCATAACATTCTCACTCTTGTTGTTGTTCATTTGCATTTTGTTTTCTTACTAATTTTCTTTCCTTTTTGATCTGATTCTTCTTGGGTAACAAGAGAACTGTATAAATATGTTTACACTTAAAAAAAGAAATAAAAGTTTCCATAAATACTGCTTCACAGTCACAATTACTACTATGACCTACATATTTCCCTCCATCCTATTCTTCCTCCTGTTTGCCCTCTCTCCTTTTACCCTTTCACTTCTCCACTGTTCTTCTTCTGTCTACTGCCTCCCCAGATCTGCTCTCCCTTCAGTCAGTCTCCTCCCTTTTATGTGATCTTCTCCTTTCCCAATTATCTAGTAACATAGATTTCTATATTCAACTAATTGTGTATATTTATTCTCTTTTTGAGCCAATACTGATGGTAATAAAGATTAAGGGATACCTATTATCCGTTCTCCCATCTTCCCCTCCACTGTAATAGATCTTTCATGCCTCTTCATGTAAAACAATTTACCCTATTCTACCTTTCTTTTTCCTTCTACATCTTTCTCATTCTTTGATTCATATTCCTTTCTTATCCTTTAGTTTTTTATGTTACCTCAAATTTACTTTATATCTGTACCCTCTGTTTATATCTAGCTATGCAATTAATGATACAGTTTTAAGAATTACAAGTATCACTTTTCCATGTAGGGATGTAAATAGTTGACCTCTTTTGATTTGTGAATAAATTAGAATTAAGTGAAGCAGAGTTGCACAAAGTCATCAACTTCAGTCTCTCTTCTAAAATCAGCACTGTCCAGAAATAGGACAGAGTCAAGATAACTGGTGATGACTCAAGATTCAGTGGATGACCTTGGTGTGCTACTGTGCATTCTATAGCTTCTTGGAGCTACAGGTGAGAATTAGGTGGATCAGGTGGATAGGTGGAAAGCAACCCTGTCAAAGGCTTGACAGCCTTCATAACAGAGGTACTAGTCTTCCCTGAATACACCCTATACACCTTTGCACTTATATTTTCTTTTCCTATTTTACCTATTTATTACTTCTCTTCAGTCTTGATATTGGTTATCAAAGTTTTGGATTAATTCTATTCTTCCAAAATCCTTCTATGTCATTGAATGACCATTATCCCTTAAAGTATAAAGTATTATACTTAAGTTCATAAGGTAGGTGATTCTTAGTTACAGCTCTAGCTCTTTTGACTTCTGGAATACCATGTTCCATTACCTCTAAACCTTTGCATCTACTACATCCTATGTAATGCTGATTATGGTTCATTGATATTTAGATTGTTTGTCACTGGTCATTTGTAATATTTTTATCTTGATTGTTCTGAGAGTTGGCTATGGTGTTACTTGGAGTTTTTATTTTGGGATCTCTTTCCTAAGATGATCAGGAGATTCTTTCAATACCTATTGGCCTTCTGATTTTAGGATTTTAGAGCAGTTGTCCTTGATAATTTCTTGAAAGATGCCATGCAGGTCTTCCTTTTGATTATGGCTTTCAGGTAGTTCAGTGATTCTGACATTATCTCTCCTGGATCTATTTTCCAAGTCAGTTGTTTTTCCCATATGATATTTTAGACTTTCTTCTATTTTTTTTCATTCTTTTGAAGTTGTTTAATTGAATTTTGATTATGATCTCATAGAGTCATTAGCTTTAACTTATACAATTCTAATTTTAATGTTATTTTTAAATTTACTTTTGCAGTTTCTTTTCCATTCAACCAATTGGAGTCTTTTAAGGAGATCTTTTTCCAGTGCATATTTATATCTCCTTTTCTATTTGATCAATTCTTCTTTTTAAGTAGTTGTTTTCTTTTTTCCAAACTGTTGGTTTTTTCATAATTCTCTTTTATTTCACACCCATTTCTTTTTCCATTTTTTTTATTTTACCTATCTTACATGATTTTTAAGCTTCTCTATGAGCTCTTTCATGAGTTCTTTTTGGGTTTGAGACCACTTTCCATTTATCTTTGGGATTATAAATATAGGTGTTTTGACACTATTGTTCTCTTTTGAGTTGGTGTCACCCTATGATTTTCTTTGGTTAGATTCTTTCTTGTGTTGATTTTTGTCTTACTTTTTTTACCTATTTTCTTTAAATTTGAGCTCTGCTCCCAAGGGGAGAGAGGAACTGCTTCAGGCTAGTGGCAGGAGTTATAGGCACTGGCTATTTACCTGGTATTATACTAATGTTGCCCTGAGGCCCACTCCTGACCCTCTTGTCTAGTGTTGTTCTGGGAGAATAGGGAGGGAATGTGGGATGACACTGCTGGAGGCTGTGGAAGTTTGTCACCTTACCTGGTCCTAGTTGTAGTTTCTGGTATATGCTGAAGCAACTGGGGAGTTTCTGTATTTTTCTCAGGTTATACTGAAGCTCCTGGTGATCTGGTTGCTGACTGCTGCATGTTTGCCCATAACTATGCTGAAGCACACAGCAAGGCCCCAGGGCAGGTGGCTGCCTGTTTGCTTAAGCACCTGTAAAGGTGGTGTTTCCCTGTTTTCCTGAGGCTACATTGAAGCATGTAGAGGTCTGGCCACTGGAGAATGCCTGTTTGCCTAGGGCTACACTGAAGCGTGTGATGGTAATCTGAGAGTTTGCCCATTCTCTAGCTACACTGAGACACATGGTGATGGGACATGTGGCTATCCTGGTATTAGTGTTTTCCTGTTCCATTGAACTGGGAACGCTGAAGTAGGACTTGATGATGATTTGCTCAAATGCTCCCTGTCCTGACTTTAGCTCCCTTTTTAAAGTAAACCTTTCCTGAATTCTTCCAAATCTCTTGGGCTCAAATATTGTTTTTTTTAAAAAACTGGTTCTACTGTTCCAGGATTTGCTTTTAGGCTACTTGTGAGAAACAAAATCAGTTAGATTTTTTTTAAATGGTAAGACCATTTAGAACAATATTCAAAGAATCAAAACTCCAAACACTCTAAGTTGTTCTTAATCTAGTTCAGTATGTCTTGAGTCTGTAATATTTTTCAGTCTTCCATTTATAAAAATGAAACTTTATCCAATTTTTAATCTGGTCCTTAGTCCTAGTCTTCTGCCTGCCACACAGTTCCTTCCTAATTTTACTTTGTAATGATATAGGTTTAAAAGCACACTAGTTCAAACTACCCACTATCTAAGGCTACCTCGCAGATTAGATGCTCCATACATGATTTGGTCATGTGCTAAAGATCAGTTCTTCAGAGTCTCTCTGATATGCCATCCAATTAAAATTAATGAACTGAAGAAAATAAAAGCTGATTTGATTTTTCTGTTTGGTGCAATGGCTAGAGGTTTTGGCTGGGACTCAAAAAGACCCCTGTTCAAATCATACATCAGAAATGTATTGGCTGTGTAATCCTGGGCAAGTCACTCAATTATTATCTGCCTCAGTTTCCTTGGCTATAAAAATGGGAATTATAACACCTATCTCCTTTTGAAGTATCAAATGTGATATCTGTAAAGCGCATAGCACAATGCCTGCCACATCTCTCTGTGCTTAAAAAAAAAAATGTTTTTTTCCTTTCTTTTCCTTCTTACTTTCCATCCCCTGTGCTAATTAACTCAGCTATATATTTGCCCCAACTTTTCTTATGCTAGTCTCTGCTAGTTCCATACTATGGTTACTTATAGTATTCTTCCTCATTCTAGGAACACACATACATAATACCTTGACTGGCGGTTCTGTCCTCTCAGGATGATAGGAAATCTAGTGAGCTGGAAACACCTTATAAACTACACAGATCTTAGCACATTTTCAATAGTCTGAAAACTATTTTCCCTCTGTATTATCACTAAATTTGGTGAAAATGTATTCATAGGAAAATCATTCATACAGCAATATTTTTCATATGTGAGAAAAATTCTTTTAGACATGTGTTTAATCACATTTTTGTCTGAGGAGAATGCTAGTATCATAATCTGTAAATCACCATGGATTACTAAAACTAAAGGAAACAACCTCAAATTTTGTAGTTGATAGAATAATATTGTAACACCTTAGTTATATGCCAATCAATCAATTAGGATATTAAGTATTCATTTTGTCTGAGGTACTGGGAAAGGCACTGAACATATCAATGCAAAAATATGAAAGTGGTTTATTAAACTAGGGCAAATACTGAATGAATCCCTTTTTTGAAACTAAAGTCTTGTGTCTCCTATAAGTCAATTGAAAATGAAACATCAAATTGATTTTTATTTCAGATGGTATGCTTTTAGGGGAGGCAGTTATATGTGATTTTTTAAATATAAAATTTCCAAATTATTACCCTCTGTTTAATAATCACAACTAAACATCTTTAGCATTAACAGCGAGCTTTCTGGCCTATAGGTTCCATAGTGGATAAAGTGCCAAACTTGAAATCGGGAAGACCTGAGTTCAAATGTGGTCTTAGACGTTTACAAGTTGTATGATACAGGGCAATTCACTCTGTCTGCCTCAGTTTCCTATAAAACAATTAAAATAATGATACCTGCCCTCACAGGGTTGTTGTGAGGATCAAGTGGGATATTACTTGCAAAGTGCTTTGCAAATTTCAAAAAAGCCCATATAAATGCTAATGATTGTTATTACGGTTTCCATGATATGAATTTTTCCATTTTTTGAAAACTTTGAAAGCAGCTGTTTATCATCAGTCTTCTGGTACCCCTCTCATTCTTCATGAGTCAAAAGTTAATGGCAGTCTCAGATAACAACTACAGTTTTCTTCAGCTCTCTGAGAAGTAATGGAGTGGTACAGTCCTGGGTTTCATGGTTTTCCTGGCCCAAAGCTGCTCATTCCTAAAGCAATTTTCATGCTGCAGTACTCCAAAAAGAAGCACCACTAATCATTTTTGGCAGTGGGTAGAGGTAAAAGCATGTTCTAGGGGAAGAACTAAACATTTTCTTTAGACATGCCCTGAAACCTCAAACTATGTTGGAAATGTCATGGGAAGTTCTGACATGGTCAGGGGACAGAAAATGAGGATAACAAGGTGAAAAATTATTGTTCAGAAGGCAGAAATCTATATTTTGGACAATAGAAAGGCAAATAGAAATATAGCTATAGGAGGAAGTTATGTGACTGGGATAACATGTTCAATATGAAAGTGATTCAGATCTACTTAATGAATTTTATATTATTTCTTTGTCTTTCTGGCTCGAGACTACATGATTTTTCAGGAATAAATAACAAAATTTGAATGTTGACATTAATAACTATCTAAAACATAGAGTGAACTTAATGAAGTTGACTGTTTATGTTCCAGGGAAATACCCCCAAATGATAGTTCTAGTTGTAGAGCATTTTCTGATTTCCTATGCTAGATGTCTTCCTTTGACACTGCTATTTCCCTTCTTTCCTTAATTTCTTCTTCTTTTTCCTACCATCTCAAGTATCATTATTTGTATGACAGGATTGTTTTTAGAAAGGCATTTTGTAAACTTTAAAGTATGATGAGAGATACATCACAAAGGATAGACACCTGACCCAAAAAAGACTTAGTGTTAAATATAACCTCTAATATCTACTATCTGCATGATGCTAGGTAAGTCATAACCTTGTAGGTTACTCTTTAAATAAGCTATAGAGTATATGTCAACATACATTAGTAGAAGGATTTTCTTATTTCAGGATTTTCCCCTTGTCAGTGAAATCATTAATCTAGTCTCAATCTCATCATCATCATCATCATCATCATCATCATCATCATCTTCTTCTTCTCTTCTTCTTCTTCTTCATCATTCTTTGCACTTTATTCATTATTTTCTTTCCAGTAAACATGAGTTTTGAAATAACTAATACTATTTCAATGCTGATTCCAGAGGAAAATTAGAGCATAAACACTTAAACAAATTATCAATCATACAACAGGAGGAACTACATGGGGCAATAGTTAGATTACAGAGTCTGGAGATAGAAGACTCATTTTAGAGAGTTCAATTCCTGTTTCATTCATTTACTAGCTATTTTAACTTTGGGCAAGTCAGTTAACCCCAATTGCCCTGGTTGCTTATTTTTAAAATAACCTGGAGAAGGGAATAATAAAACATTCTATTATCTTTCAGAAACCTCAAATGGGGTTACAAAAAGTGAAACACTACTGAAAAATGACTGAATAACAAATCTTACAATAAACATTTCCTTTAGAATCACCTATGTAACACAATTCCTTCACAAAAAATATGTACATATGTTTTAGAATCTGTTTCGAAGTGTAAAATCTAAGTCTGTTTTGCCTTCACAGCAATAGAGCATAAATAACATGCCATTTTTAACACTCTTTTTAAGTCCATTTCGCCTTTAATTCCTACAAACCTACAGGCAAACTGACTTTATTGAATTGATGTCTTTTTTATTTGTCACTTAAAAAAAATCTATTTTTCCATTATCAAATATTTGTTCCTATTTTATTACATTTGTTTTCTTTACTATGATACCCTGATTTAAAATCATGTTTCATAGTTTTTTAACCAAGAAAAAATTTTCTTAGTAATTTTAAAAATTGAACAAAATAACTTCAAATGAAAATTTAAAGCTCTTTCCATTGTATTAACTCCCACTTAACTTAAAACATCATTCTAGACATTAAAGCTTACTTCACAGTTTCCCAAAAGTCCCTTCCCACAGTGGGATGGGTTCTGAAGCTAATTTTCTTTTTCCTTTTCAATTAGTGCTTTTGATAAGAGGGTGAGCATGGCCTAGTCTGTGTATATTTTATTGACTATCAAATAGTACTAAAACAAGTCACTCAATTAGTTCATGAGATTAATTATAGGGTTATTATCAGATATTAATAATATATTACTTAGCAGTATAATAATTATCTGTAGACCTTGTGGTTTCTTCTTGATTTTTATCTTTAATAAATTGGAGTTAGAATCTTTTAAAGTCTCATAGATAAATGGATTTTTCCAATGAAGAGAATAATGTATGGTACAAAACTTTCCAAGTAGACCTACATTTCATACCTCATACCAAAGTAATGTCAAAATGGATACATGATTTGTGCATAAAGGATGATACCATAAACAAATTAGGAGAACAAGGTGTAGCATGCTTTCTAAAGCCCCCAAATTGGGGTGCCAAAATGTACTGTCTGGACTAGCTCTCTGGAGGATCTCTTGGGACCAGCCAGAGTCCTTGGTCTTGGTAGAGAAATGATGAAGGTAGGAAATCCACAAGGATGGTCAAAAATGGAGTCTTTTTATTTCAAGTCCTCTCAACCACTAAATACCTTAGTATGATTACATCATTACAGCACACTGAGCATGTGCCAACTATAGAACCATTTCATCACCACAGCACACTTCACAAGTGCTAAGGATAGTAGCACTACATCACCACAACAGACTGAGCAAGTGTGAACTATAAGCACCCTGCTATTGATATGTAAATGACTCCTTACTGTATTACTTGCTTCAAGTAGAATACAGGTGGTCAGGCCCTCCTTGACTTCTCAGGAAAGGTGAGAAGCATCAAAGGGAGATGGGGAGATATTATCAGCAGGTTCCCTCTGGGTTGAAAGGTCTTATATGTTATCCAGAGTTCCCCCATTATCTTCAGCCCTCTATAACAAAGGAAATTTTACCTATCAGATCTTTGGAGAAGAGAGAAATTTATAACCAAAAGAGAACTAGAGAACATTTATGAAAGGCAAAATGGACAACTTTGATTACATGAAATTACATGAAAGGTTTTGCACAAACAAAATCAACAAAAACAAGAATAAAAGAAAACTACAAAACTGGGGGAAAATCTTTATGGCCAGTACTTCTGATAAAGGTATCATTTCTAAAATATATAAAGAATTCTGTCAAATTTATAGGAATACAACTCATTCCCCAATTGATAAATGGTCAGATGATATGAACAGACAATTTTCAGATGATGAAATTAAAGTCATTTATGGTTATATGGAAAATGTTCTAAATCACTATTGATTAAAGAAATGCAAGTTAAGACAATTCTGAGGTACCTCTACATACCCCTCAGATTGTTTAAGATGACAGGAAAAGATAATGATAAATGTAGGTGATGTGGGAAAACTGGGACACTAATGCATTGTTGGTGGAGTTGTGAAATGTTCCAACTAGAATTATGTCCAACGGGCTATAAAACTGTGCATATCATCTGACCCAGCAGTGCCATTATTTGTATCTGTATCACAAGAAAATCATAAAGGAGGGAAAATGACCCACATGTGCAAACATATTTGTATCAGCTCTTTCTGTGGTAACAAAGAATTGGAAAAGAATTAGATGCCCATCAATTAGGGGAATGGTTAAACAAGTTGTATCATGAAGATAATGGAATATTATTTTTCTATCAAAAATGATGAACAAGCTGATTATAAAGATTTAGATGAACTGATGCTAAGTGAAACAAGCAGAACCGTGAATGCATTGTACACAAAAACAGCAAGAATGTATGATGCTCAACTATGAAAGCCTTGGTTCTTCTTGGTAGTTTAGTGATCCAAAGCAATCCTAATAGACAGTGGATAGAAAATGCCATCTGCATCCAGAAAAAGAACTAAAGAGTCTGCATGTAAATCAATACATGCTATATTCATTTCTTTTTTTCTATTTTTTTAAAATCTCTCCTATGGTTTTTCTCTGTTGCTCTGATTTTTCTGTCCCACCATGATTCATTGTTGGAATCCTTACTAACTGCTAACTAATTAGAGTTGATCTAATCTTACAAGAAGATGTTTTGGGCAGAACCTGAAACAAGGTACTAAGTAGAACTAAGTTCAATGAGTTCACACCTCCCTTGAAGCTCGTTGGGCCAGAGAGCACTATGGGAGAAAACCCATAATCCCTCTCTCTCGTATCCCACAATTCCTCCCTCTTGGATAAAAGAAACAGACAGAAGCTCTCGGTCAGATTTCAGTAGAGTTACGCCAGAAGCCCTCTCTCCGAGGCAAGGCAGAATATTTTCCACTTGGCTGGCTGGTGGCAGAAGAAGGAGCTCTAGAGAGGAAGACGCTACAAGTCGAGATTTCACCGGAATGACATGAAGACTGGAGCTGGCTGGAGGCCGAAGACAGCAGAGGCAGAGGCTGAAGGACCAGACCTTTGGATTTAAAGACATTTGGAGAGAGCTCTTGGAACCAAGCAGAGAGATAGGCCTCTAAGCTAACCGGGCTATATTGGAAATAATAAAAGATCTGAACTTTTATCACCTGGCTGCGTTTTGAGAAGAAAAAGCTCACAACATTTTGGCGCCCGAACAGGGACAAACAGACCCCTCAGTGGATTTCAGTGGAAAAGCTACGATCCTGATTCAAGTGGAAAAGCCTCTGATCCTGATCCAGTGGAAAAGACTCTTCAACCAGAAATTAGAGTGAGTACAACAAAGAAATTTTGTTAAAAGAGTTAAAGTAGAATTTCAGCTAAGATGGGACAGATATTTAGAAAAGAGCCTGTTTCTGTTCAAGGAAAATGTTTAGAGAGCATTGTCAAAATTATGAAAAGCCAAGGTTTAATTATAAGTTTACAGCAAATCACTGAATTTTTACAAACTGTAAAGGACATATGTCCTTGTTTCTCTCTTGATAAGGAATTAGATCTAGATGAATGGAAATTGGTTGGAGAGGATCTTTGTCAATTCTATGATAAAAATGGGCCTAACTCAATAATTAATACATATAATGTAATACAATTGGCTATAAGAAGTTATTTAAGTGATAGAATGATGAAAAGGAAAGTACAGGAGGAAGAATTGCCAACTTTACTAGGTGAAAAGGAGGACGAATCAGATGAGAATGGAGTTAATTACAATTCTGAGTATGATACTTCACAGCAGGAGGAATTAAGTGATTCCACATCTCATGACCCTCCCCCCGCAATTAACCGTTCATGGGTGGAACAAGGGGGAGGGAGGGAGACAGAAACACAGTCAACTTCTCCTGTAAAGCAGAATTTGACAAGATTAGAAAAAGCATTAATTAAAGCAAAAAATGAAGGAGAAGATATATCTGATTTTATAAATGCATATCCTGTGATTGAAGAGCTCAACTCCTCAGGTCAAAAAGAGAGAAAATACACTCCTTTTAATTTGGGACGCAATAGGCAAACAGGAGCTGTTGTACAAATCACTTTTGACCAACTAGCTGGTGAAGGTCAGTATGCAGAGAGTTCAGAACAGATTTATTATCCCATAACAATGTATGAGCAAATTTCTAAGGCTGCAATAAAAGCCTGGAATTCTCTCCCTGGACAGAAAGATGGAAATAATGCTTTCACAAAAATAGAGCAAGGTCCCAACGAACCTTTTGCAGATTTTGTGGGACGTTTACAAACAGCTGTAATAAGAACCATTGGAGACAATGCAGCAACAGAAATAATGACTAGACATTTGGCTAAGGAAAATGCCAATGAGATTTGCAAGAGAATTATATGGGGGCTAGACAAAAATGCTTCTTTAGAGGAAATCATAAGACGCTGTACCACAGTGGGCACAAATGCTTATTATGCCCAGACTATGGTGAACTTGGAAAGACAAGGTCCTTCTTGGCAGAGGAATTCTAGAGAAACTCGTCGATGTTTTCAGTGCGGAAAAATTGGACATTTGAGAGCTCATTGTAGATATGGAGATAGAGTGAGAAGACAGGGTGAGAGAAAACCCAAAACCCCATGTCCAAAATGTAACAGAGGCTTTCACTGGGCCTCTAAATGTATATTGACCCAGAGGAATGAGAGGCAGGGCCCAGCTCTAAAGTATCAATCAAAGGATAGGTGGGGCATGATAGCAGCTGAGGTTACACCCAGAGAGACTTTAGAAATTCAGAACTCTGATGTCATCAACCAACAGAAAAGCAATCAGGATTACAGTTGGGAAGAATACAGGCCTTTTAAGACAACAAGACAATATCCAATGCAAACAGCTCCAATGTAATTACCAGATGATGAGGAGAAATCCCAAAAGTGGTAAACAGAAGAGAATTAGATAGGTTAAATGCTTGGGGAAGAGGATCTGCTTATATTTCCACAGGTGGAAAAGGAATCAGATGGCTAACAATGAGACTGTCAAAAGAACTTTAAAATCTTCAGCTTTCAGTTCCTGAAAAACCAGCAAGAATCACTGGATTCCCTGAGATGAAAAATTGTTGATGAGACTTTTTGCAGTACTTCAGAGCTTACAGGAATTATTAGATTCCTGGCGCATGAACTAATGAACAATGGATTCCTTATGGACTATTTCTAGGACTTATGGACATTTGTAAATTTTCAGGTCGATTTATGTTGTTACATTACTACTAGCCTGTGTTATATTACTATGTGCTTATGTATTTTAAGCAATTGCAAGAATCATTGGATTTCTTGAGATGAAAGATTGTTGATGAGACTTTTTGCAGTAGTTAAATTTTCATGTTGATTCATGTTATTTGTTACATTACCACTAGCCTGTGTTATATTGCTGTGTGCTTTTGTAAATTATGTATAATGCCTCCCATATTGATGGATTTATGTGTACCATGTATATCTGTTACAAAGTTCTGGCCCATATTGATGGATTTATGTGTACCCCTTCAGAAACCCCCTATGTTTTAAAACAAAAGAAAGGGGGAGATGTTGGAATCCTTACTAACTGCTAACTAATTAGAGTTGATCTAATCTTACAAGAAGATGTTTTGGGCAGAACCTGAAACAAGGTACTAAGTAGAACTAAGTTCAATGAGTTCACACCTCCCTTGAAGCTCGTTGGGCCAGAGAGCACTATGGGAGAAAACCCATAATCCCTCTCTCTCGTATCCCACAATTCCTCCCTCTTGGATAAAAGAAACAGACAGAAGCTCTCGGTCAGATTTCAGTAGAGTTACGCCAGAAGCCCTCTCTCCGAGGCAAGGCAGAATATTTTCCACTTGGCTGGCTGGTGGCAGAAGAAGGAGCTCTAGAGAGGAAGACGCTACAAGTCGAGATTTCACCGGAATGACATGAAGACTGGAGCTGGCTGGAGGCCGAAGACAGCAGAGGCAGAGGCTGAAGGACCAGACCTTTGGATTTAAAGACATTTGGAGAGAGCTCTTGGAACCAAGCAGAGAGATAGGCCTCTAAGCTAACCGGGTTATATTGGAAATAATAAAAGATCTGAACTTTTATCACCTGGCTGCGTTTTGAGAAGAAAAAGCTCACAACAATTCATAAAATAATGTGTATTAAAATACACTTACTACAATAAAAAAAAAACCTTCAAAGTATCTTAATCTTACTTTCTTTAAATCAGACTTTCTAAGTTGGAGCAGAAATTGGAAAGAATCTTTTGGTCAGTTAGACCCTAATAGTTTTGGGAATAATTTGATTTGAATGTATAAAATCTTGTTTCTCCATAGATAGACTTGTAAATACTTGTTTTAAGAAAGATTCCCTGCCAAGAGGCTAGTAATGAAATGAGAACTTGAAATATATCCCACACTCTGAAAGCTTTTCTCTGCATCATTAAATAGTGTGCCAAATGGTCTATTCTTCTGTTATTTCAAATTCCCTTTAAAAACTTGTCCACTTATTTACTCATGATACATATGATATATATGTATGTCTATACACCTATACATAATATGTGTTATAATATGGTACCATGATTCACAACTGTGTGGTGTCCCTAATAGATTACTGAAGCTTGAAAAATAGTATTTTTGTGGCAGTTCTTGGGACTCAGTAAAAGTACTTTGCTCATTTTTTTTCCATTGAAGAAAGCTCCCCTATATTATTATAGCTTAATATCTGTCTTACATTCAGTGAGTTTTTTTATTCCTTCTGATTTCAGCACCTCCCTAGCCAACAATTTCCATGAATATTCATGAAATATTTCATAGGTTTTCTCCACAACTACATATAATTTTTGGAATATGTTCAATTTAATATACCTGTTTCTAGGGTTAGATAATGTTCTCACTCTTTGTGATAAATATTATCAGGGAGACTTGGTCATGTTCACTTATAGACAGAATGGCATCATGGGTGACAAATTGAAAGTCAAACATCTTATTACTAAATTTTATAACACTTTTTTTTCTCTTTGAAGCATATACTCTAGTCAATTTTGCATGATAATAGTCTGTGTACAAGCTTACTTCCATTTATTAGTAAATAAATTTTAGAGACAGTAAAATGGTGAGGCAGATAGATAACCAGGCTGAAGTCTATGAGACCTTGGTTTAAATTTGGCCTCAGACACATTGAACTTCTGTCTGCCTCAGGTTCTGCAACTAAAAATGAGGATAATAATAACAACACCTTCCCTACAAGTTGGTTGTGAGGATCAAAAGAGATATTTATAAAATGTGTAGCATAGTGCCTTGGATATAGTGGCCCTTAAGAAATGCTATTTTCCTTCTTTTCTTTTTCCCCCTCCTTTTCTCCTTTCCTTTCTTCCTTTTCTTCCTTCTTTCCTTCCTTCCTTCCTTTTCTTCCTTCCTTTCATCCTTTTTTTTACTTTTCTTCCTTACTTCCTTTCATTCTTCCTTCCTTTCCATTCTTTCCTTCCTTCCTTTTCATCCTTTCCTTCCTTCCTTCCTTCCTTCCTTCCTTCCCTCTTTTCTTGCTGGTAGAAGTAGTGAATTTTAAGTAATATTAGGTTTACTGAACAATGAATAGTTAATATAAAGGCAGCATCATTGGGGACTTGTAGTTTAATAGATTGTCTGCTGCAGAAAATATATAGTTGGTGTGACTGTTTTCCCCTCCATATCACCCTATAACAAGCCTTTCCCCAAAGTTTGTTAGCAATTAAAGTCATGTACTAACACTTTTTATACTGTTTCCCAGTAACAACCTAGAAAAATTATCTCAAAAATAAAATTATTCACTTTCCATTTCTAGTTGCAAATTTAGCATCCTCAAAACAAATTCATTTTTAAACAAGCCACCCTGAAACAGAACGAAATTAAAATGTTCCATTTAGATAGATGTTTTTCTCCTTTCAGGGTATTTTACTTAATATTATTTTGTCATTATTTAAGAAAATTAAATAAATACTATCCTAGAAAATTATGCTAAAAAGACCTAGTGTGGATTAATAGTTTTATTTACATTATTTTTATGATGGCCTACTTTTGGTTGCTTTATGTATATATAGATAGACTTCTCAACTTTTAAAAAATTGTGTTTTATTCTGTAGAGAGGATTCTTGTTTATCTTAACTCTCCAAGCCTAAATGGCTAAAGTCTAGTAGCATAATTTATAAATAGTTATTCAATGTTTTTGAATCTTTTGAACAAGAAAGGATGTGAAATGATGCATATTAAAAGTATTATGCTTTTTTTCCTCCTATAATTCATGAAACATAGCCCCTTGTAACTATCTAGTACTCCTAGGTTTGTAAAGCACTTTACAAATATTATCTCATCTGGTCCTCATGATAACCCTGGTATATAGAAGCTATTATTATCCCCATTTTATAAATGAAGAAATTGAAATAAACAGACTTTTTAAGGATCTTACAACTTGATCAAATCTGAAGCCTGGAATCTTCCTGACCTTCTATCCAGCCTTTTTCATTAAGTTACCTATCTCTGCAATGTGTACATGTGCGTGTGTGTGTGTATGTGTGTGTGTGTGTTGTGTTTGTGTTCTAGTCTAAAGAAAAGTTGTATGATAAAGTAGATTGTTGAATATAGGTATTGGTGTTCCTATGCTCACTTTAAGGAAAGTCTTAACATCTATATTGGCCATTTTTTAGAAGTATGCTATATCCTCTGCATGAGAATATGGAAGTTTCTTTTTACCACTCCACTTCCTTAAATTATGTAGGATTTCAACAGAGTAATTATTCTGCTATTTAATAATAAGCACAGGTGCCCTCTTGGTATAGGGTTGTTCACTAGAAGTGGGAGAAAATAAAGCACTGTAATGAGAGACCTTTTTGCCTCAGACATACACCCAATGTTGTGAGAGGGGAGTTCCACAGTATGAATGCCAGCAATTGGCACCTTGTGGATTCACCCATTGTAATTCAATTAAACTTTATTGAATTTCAGTGGAGAAAATCCATAGGGTGCAAAGCTCAGTCTTCTGATATTGTAGAACTTCCCTCCAAAAACACTGGAAACCAATTATAAAACTTACTGTTTCCAAAATAGCATTGTAAATGAATAGACCATCTAGGGATCACTATAATTATGTTCTTTCACATAACATTTAGACACATACACACAGAATGACAGATTTCAGCCATCTCCAAGACAAATTATCACCCTCCAAAAACATCAGTCATCATTTTAAGTTCTTTGAATTTTCCTAAGAAATATTTCCTTTTGCTGCTACCAGCTATTTTAGAGTAGCTTTCAAAGAGTTGTTTTCTCACAGTACATAAAAATGTGAAAAGATAAATAAGTCAAGACATCAGTTTTATAAATTTAAAAAAGGACAGGATAATATCTATTTTTTTTTGAAAAAGGGCAGTGTTTTAGAATGGGGAGAAAACTGCTGGATTTGGGGTGCAGTATACTTAAGGCCTTGAACAAGAGTTTTTGATTAGCACAATAGACAATTAAGGAATTGGTGAAACAAAAGATGTTAGGGTCATGTTAAAGCAATGTACCACATAATTTATGCTAGGTGGGAAATAAAAGGAAATTGTATTTTGATTAGGGGACTAAAAATCAAGAATCTTAATTCAAAATTATTTTAGGGATGACATAGTTAACTCCTTTATGAAAAATAATTAAGACATCAAGAAAATTGAGATTTTTTTAGAACTAAATGACTGCTTAGAGAAGGATAGGGAAGAGAGAAGGTAAAAAGGCTGTGTAAATTCTCAACATTCATGTAAACTAACTCTCTTATTTTGTATGTAAAGAAATTAAGGTCTAGTGAATTTAAGTGAATTTTGTGGCATGACACTGGTAGTAAATAATAAATTCAAGTTTTAAATATATTTACCTTTACATCAAATCAAATTTTAGTAGCCTTTTGTACCTGGTTTCTAATAGATATTTGTCATCATTGTTGACTTTTGTATCAAAATAACTTTACAAAGAGAAAAATAATATTCCTACCCCAGCTTTAAATGTCCATTTCATATTTACAGAGATAATTACTTATAGAATCTTGTTTCCTTAATCCACAAGGATTACTATCAAATATTCCAAATAATATTTTAGGATATAAAATTATGATTTGCTTGAAAGTATTCACCTATGAGAAAAAAAAAACATCTTTTAAGGTTAATTAATTTTTGCCTAAGTTGGTTTAACATTTTTCATTTGGATTCATTGCAGTGACAAACAAGTAGCTTGGTGGAATGCAACAAATAATAAGCAATTTTGTGTGTTGGGTTGTTTTTAGTTGTTTTCAATCCTTTGTGATTATATTTAGAATTTTCTTGGCAAAGATACTGGAGTGGTTTGCCGTTTCCTTCAGGTCATCTTACAGATGTAGAAACTGAAGCAAGCAAGTTAAGTGACTGAGAGTCATATAACTACTAAGTGTCTAAGGTCAAATTTAAACTCAGAGAGTTGAGTCTTCTTGACCTCAGGCCCAATACTCTGTCCACTATGCCAGTTAATTTCTCATAATAAAGAATAGAAGTAACTAAACATACAATAGATGTAGGTTTATTTACACACAAACATATTGAAATAAAACATGGAAGTGTGCTTATAGACAGCTTGGGAGAGTTCTGAAAAATAAAAAAACAATGAATAAATAAGTTGGGTAAGCTCACATGCAGAGAAATCCAATTTGATATATTTATCAAATTAAATTATATCTTGAAATATGGTAACCTATTAGCTGAAATTGTTCTCTTATAAGAAAGAAACTAGCTTCCAACAAATGATTTTTAATGACATGAATGTTTACAAAGGAAAAAGGAAATATATTTTGCTGTAACCAGAGAAAGAGCAATGATTATAAGTAGACAGACATTTTTGATTAATGTCTGGAAAATTCCATATTTATTTTACTCAAATATTTTGATAAAAGAAATGGCTTGTTTGAATAGAGATATCTAAGTAGACATAAATTTTAAGTGTAAGTAAATAAACAAAATTTTATAGAATAGAAAAAAATTTTAAATGGAAATTAGTTGGGGAAAAAATCCTTGTAGCATGCTGCTCTCAGAAATATCTTATTTCTGAGTTATATAAGGAACTGATTCAAATCAATAAAAATAAGAGCTATTCTCCAAGTGAAAAATTGTCATAGGGTATCAATAGATATTATTCAGAAGAAAAAAATCTAAGTTCTCTCTAGTTATTTGAAAACAATGTCCAAAACCACTGCTAATAAAAATTGGAAGCAGAGCAGTTGTACGATTCTACCTCAAATGCATCAAATTTGATCAAAACAAGTGACAAATCTTAGGTAGACTATTTTTTTTAATCACATTGGTATATTGTGTTTGGAGACATGAGTTAGTTTGTCCATTTGGGAAAGTAATTTGGAAGAGTTTTTCTCAAATTACTAAACTCCCCTTATCTTTAAATAATCATTGTCTTTAAAGAAAAAGCTAACCCAACCTGCATGAGGGAAGATATTAGGCTACTGCTCTCACCACAATACCATTTGTTTCTGAGACATTATACTAGGTGTTCAGTTGCAAGTATCATACATCTGCCAGGTCTTGTCATTTTTTTTTTTCTTTGTTCAAGTCTTCAGTGGTTCCCAAAGGCTACAGAGATAAGTTTATACACATTTTGCCTTTTTGCCTTTCTCTCATTTTCTGCCATTAATCAACTTCAAGCTGTTATTTTATTTGTGTGACTTTGCTCATAGTTTTTTTTTAATTCATAGACCTACTAATCTTCTTTGTAGATTTCTAAATGACCATTTAAAGACCAGGTCATCTGCTAGCTTCTGGGACTGGATCTTGTCTAAATTTTGTGTCTTGTCCAACCAGATGGCTTATAGAGTGTAAGCACTTAATCAAATCTTGTTGAATGAATATGCCAAATGAAATGAATTAGACCTTTTAAAATTCAAATTAACAATTCAACTATTTAAACTCATGACAGGTTGTATGAATATCATATTTGCTTTTATATTTATTCACTTTCTTCTGCATCCTAGCCAATAACTAGTGACTACTGTGATTGTCAAAGGACCCTAATTATATCCATGTCAAATTCTCTCTGTTCTAGACTCTTTCCTTTTAACATTGCCAGACTCTGCCCTCAGCTGTTCCACATGACTATTATCCCTACTGCAATTCTGCACTGCCTGCTTCGTGAAATACTTATGTTCAGACGTAAGTTATCCTAGGTATTTCATGCCCCAAAGTAGTTTCCATTGCTTGGTCGCTTCTCCTCTGTTGGAACCGTGAGCTAAGTGAAAATGTCATGGAAATCATTTATTAAGGGAACCTACTATTACACAAAGAATAGTAGAAGGAGAAGCAGCAATTCACAAGAGATAATATCCAAGAAAAGAGGAAAAAATAAAGCCAATTATTTTAGCTGCTTATATCCAAATACAGAATGAAATAGGGCTAACCAGAAGTGTTAATGCAAGTAGGTAAATTTAACCCTTAGGGATCACTCAGAGTTGAAATAAGTATCATGATTAGAATATGTCTGCAGAAGGATATAACAAACTCCAAAGGATAAATCTAATTTTTTAAATAGTAATAGAATAGCACTGTGAACAAAACATATAATTAGGTAACAAAATTGGTTAACCAGAAAAGGGAGAAGTAGTATAAAATCTGAGTAAGACTTGGTGAAAGAAGAAATAGAAGTTGCATAGTAATAAGAAACTACACAGTCAAAGATGCAGAGTTGACATGACACAAGGGGCTTATACACTCCAGACATTTTGTGTGTTCATATTCTTTCATTATTAAATTTTTATCTTACCTTCATGGATAAGTAGTAAGGGGAGGAGTTACTATTCTTTGCATGTTACTGATTGACTAAGATTTTAGGAGTTAGAATTCTGATTATATCATTAAAATATACATTATAGGAACAGTAATAAGAAGTGATATAGGTTTCATGTTAAAAGAGAGTAATTAAATAAGGCTAGATCATGATTTGGCAAGTAACTTAGATATTGGCAAGCAGATTTTAAAATGTTGAGAGAAGTAATAGTTAGGAATTTGTGTCTTAAAATTCTGTACATGAAAGTGAGCAAAAAGATGTTTGGATGCTCTTAAAAGTGAAAATCAGAAAATAAAAATAATGATCCAAATGCAGAAAAACATGATGTGAATGCATGGAGAATTCATTAACCAATTCAGATTTTTAAATGACATGTAGAAGATGGATGCAAATATTGCCATCGTCCGGTTAAAAAAGTGTGCTATTGTAAAAACTCAAAATGAGCTGATGCTATTGATGACTCCTGTTTAAGATCAGCAAAAATGGATGTTTTATAAAACTATGTATGAGCACTAAAGGAAGATAAAAAACAATTACTTAAATTTGTCCTTAAGGAATGATACCAATGATAGCAAGAGAAAGAATTCTTCAACTCAGAATATGTTTCTGTTTTCCCTACCAAGATTCATACTTTTTGGACAATGTGTATGTAGCTCAGATATGTAGTTAGTATTTTATAGAAATAATTTAAATATACTAATGAATGATGAGAGAGAGAGAGAGCGTTCAAACACGAGAGTGCAAATAAACAAACAATTCAGGGCAAAGCACAAATCATTGTGCTTTGATTAAAATTTAAAATTTCTTGGAAAATTCCAAAGTATATAATTAAATGTATGCTTTGGCGAGATTTAGAAACTTAAATCTTTGTGTTAATTTAAGCTATCCACAATGGAGAAGATTGCCTTGAGAAATAGTAGATTCCCTATCACTAATGATTTTCAAGCAGAGACTACATAACTAGTTGTCAAGAAATTCTCCAATGAGGTTTCTTAGCCAAGATTCCTAATCTCTAAGGATATTGGAGGAGATTAAGTTCATGTGAAAGGAGAACAGTTGAAATAACTTGGGGAAATAAGAATGGGAAGATTTAGTATGAAAAAGAGAAGATAGATGGGAAGGAGAAGATACATGATAATTGTCAAATAGTTGAAGATTTGTCACCTTTAAGATATGTAAACCTTTCTTTGCTTGACTTTGAGGAGCAAATAATCAGTCATACAGGCAAATATTTGACAATTATCATGTGTCTTCTCCTCCTCACCTATCTTCTCTTTTTCATACTAAATTTTGAGATTTTAAGGCAAATGCTATAGGGCTACTTATGACCTATATGGTATTCAATAATCCTTTCTGTGTGTAGTGTATATGTGTGTATTTTAGAAATACTTTGAGCTAGATTGTCCCTGAAGCCTTTTTCCCCTCAGAATGTCTAAGTGAGTTGTTTCTCATACATGTATGTATATCTGTGTGTATATGTATGTATAGATTATATATGTATATAAACATATATATTCTTATTTATATTTATATACATATAAATATATTAGCTATTATATAGCTATACTATGTACATAGTATAGCTATATAATAGTGCACTATTATGTCTTAGGTTCTATGCCATTTTCAGGCTATAGTAAATTTAGAAATTTACAACATTTCCCTAAAATATAACATTCACTGGGTCTTCTAAAGGAATAAATTCGGCTTCACAGTGGGTTCAATTATTTTCATAATTAGCAATATTGCTTAACCCCTTATATAATATATATATATATTATATATAATATAATAATAATATTAATAACCCTTAATATTGCTTAAACCCTTCAAGTTTGGCATGAACTTGAAATAATATATATGTTCAAACAACTATATGTGAAGTACTCTCAAGAGCTTATTCTAGCACATCTCCCTAGTAGAACTCTGTTAAGATTACTTGACTCTTTCTTAATGTTTTCAAAAAAATTAATCCCCCTTGGCCCTAGGCAGTTAAGTGATGCAGTAAATAGAACACTAGACTCAGGAAAAAAATGTGTTCAAATCTAGCATCAGATACTAATTATGAGTTTGGATAAATAATTTCATTCTTGCTTTCAAACTTGCCTCAAGATACCTCTCAAATGTATTGTAAAGATAAAATGAAATAATGTTGGTAAAGGACTTTTCTAAGCTTAAAGCATCATATAAATGCTATTATTGTTGTTATTCTTCTTCCCCTTTCCCTGCCTCCTCCTCCTACCTTCTCTTCCTTTTTTTCTCCTCCTTCTCATTTTCCACCTCTTTTTTCTGCTTTTTTCTTCTTCTTCTATCATTTTAAGTCATGTCTGCCTCTTCATGATACCATTTAGGATTTTCTTGAAAAAGATACTAGAGTGGTTTTGCCATTTCCTTTTCTAGCTCTTTTAATAGATGAAGAAACTGAGGCAAACAGTATTAAGCAATGTGCCCTGAATCATAGAATCAGTAACTATCTGAGATCAGGTTTGAACTCAGGAAGATGTTTCCCTATCTCCACATCATGCATTCTATCTAAGACATCTCTTATCTGCCTGTTGTTATTATTAGTATCTAACAAATAACTGGCTAATTCTTCAAAACAAGACTCTTCCCATGCTTCAAGTTAATAGAAATGTTTATTTTCTGTAACGAGAATCATTTAAAAAACATTTCCTTATCATTTTACTATATGGTAAAATGAAGGATGTGTTATACATATTTACATATATAACCATATGTATACATGCACACATTTAATATGTACATTATGTATTCATGATGTATTTGTATTTATATGATGTCCTTTTCAAGATGTAAGTAATCTTATTGTTTTATAAACAAATTTATAGTTTTTTTTTATTATTATTTTACAAAAGCCTATTCTAGTGCCTGATCATGGCATAGAGATAACCCTGAATTGTTGTAGAGTAAGCATTAGCTTGAGCAGATTCTAGCAAAGCAAAAAGGCTATAGATTCATTATGATTGTGTTGCTATCATTTGTGGAAGCACCTACTGGAGTGCAGCATAACAATGTCAGTCAAAGAGGTAATGAAATTTTAGAATAAGGCAACTGTCAAATACCTTACTCTAAGACAGAGTTATGTGGACTAGATTGGTAGAGAGATGCTCAAACTGACAAAAAACTATAACCTTTACAGTATTTAAGTATTCTTTATCATTATTTAAAAAGGAGTAAGTACTTAGTTCCTGTTCCTTTTGTCCCCTATGACAGGAAGAATGTTATTAAGCATGCTTCTCATTTCTCTCCTTTCTTGAGAATGTGAGAAGAAATCCTTAAACATCTATATGGTCAGTAATTAAAGCATCTGGAGGAAATTTAATCCATGTGTCCAACTCTTCATAATTAATCCTCTGCTGCATTTTATTTGTATATTTTCACAATTCAAAAGAAATAAAAAAATGCAAGGTAAAATGTCTCTGCAATCAGAAGTCATTCTTAAAACAATCTCTTTGAATATCATTTGTGAGACTGTCTATACAAATGAAAACCCAGCTTCTTGTTCAAACTGCCATGCAAATTATGCATGCAATTACCCAGACTGCTTGTCAATCACCCTGCTTTTATTTCAAAGGAGTCACAATAGTTATGGGACTTAAAGAAGGTGAGATATGAGAGACAGAGTACTTCAGGTCTTTGTCTTTCTTTCTGCTCAGTTTTCTACAGAGGTACTTCATTATGACAAATACTAGTGATGTTACTAACTGGCTTGCTGAATACAGCAGGAAGATGGAAGAATATTCACTTGATGCAAATTCTACCTAAATCACAGGAGAACTTACAGAATTGAAACCAAAAGGACCACCCTGTGTGTAGAAGAAAATAAAGAGTCAAGAGCTAGAAGCTATTTTGGAAAAACCTTATTGAAAATTGGTATAGTCTAACACAGTTGTGTTTGGAGACTAAAAAAGCCTCCAAATTAACAATCTGAATGACTGACAGAAAAGTCAATAGAGGCTTGTTTAGAATATGATTACGAGGCACAGTATTCATAGTTTTTCAATTGACTTTAGAAAAAGTCTCTTTCTTCTTCATCTCATTCTTCTCTTTTTCTCATTATCATCCTTGTCATTGTTGATGTTCATCCTCTTCTGTTCTTTTTCTTCTTCCTCTTTCTCTTCCTCCTTCTCCTCCTTTTTCCCCTTCTTCTCCTTCTTCTTTTTCTTCTTCCTCCTCTTGTTCCTCTTCCTCTGCTTTCTCCACTTCTTCCACTTCTCCACTCCCTCTGCTTCTACTTCTACTTCTTCTGTTGCTTCTGCTGCTGTTGCTGCTTCTGCTTCTGCTTCTTTTTCTTCTCAATTCTTTCCTTCTATAATGGAATAAAGGAACCTATGGCTATAGGTATTCATCTGTACAATCGTTCATTAAAAATAAATATGGGGTTACTTGATGGAATTTGACTGTAGCATTCTATACCTCTTTTTCCAATTTTATCTTAGGGAAGTATCACAACCTTAGAATCATTTTCAAGTTTGAAAGGTTCTCAAAGACTTTTAAATTTATCTTCTAATCTTCTAGAAAAAGAGATTGTGGACTGAGAGGTTTGGTATTTGGACAAGTTCATATAGATAATAGTTATCAGGGGAACAATTTGAATCCCGAATTTTTGACTTCAGAGTCAATGTATTTTCAATTCTACCATGTTAAAACAAAACAAAACAAACAAACAAAAACATGGTTAGATAATCTAATATTTTCTTTTATTATAGATTAGAATGGGATTGATTTCCAAAAGGTCACATAGCTAGTGGTAGAACTAGGAATAGAATCTATATTCTTTTATTTTTTCCATAACAATTTATAACCCTTTTCTTTTATTCAGGTACATGACTTTATATATATGATTCTGGCTGGATATTTTATTGCCATCTGTTAGTTATTAATTTAATTTTCTTCGCAATTTTGGATCAGCTTGGTACTTTAGAGGGATGGTCTTGGAGTGAAAAGACCAAAGCTGAACACTCTGTGTTCTTAGGCATGATTCCTTGGCTTCTTTGAAACACAGGTTTGTTATCAGGATCAAATGAGTTAAGAGATGGAAAAGCCTTTATAAACTATACCATATAAATATGAGTTATTACAATGGAATATTATTGGGAGGTAAGAAATAACAAATGTGATAAATATAGAGCTGTATAGAACATTCTAATAAAGAGGAAAGTAAAAAAGCCAAGCAAACAATTTACATAATAACTAAATCATCAATGGAAAGAGTAATCACAAAATAATCAAAAGCAAATGTTGCAATATTACCTAGAAAAAGCATGGCCACAGAAAAGAGATATTAGAAGGTACTCGATGAGATTGCCTTGAATTTTTCGGAGACATCTTTTCCAATTTCTTTAACTTCTTCTTCCCATGTCACCTGACTGGCACCAGGTTCCCTGACATAGACTTGGTGTCTCTCACCATTGATTTTTTTTAATTGATGCTTGAGATTATGGCACCTTTTCCTGATGTATTGACCATTTGCCTTTTCAGTTTAGTGACAAAGGGGTCTTTACAGAGAAGCTGAATCCCCTTGTCTTCTTGCTATTTCCTATCACTATATTTGGACAAAATAAACATTGTCTATTCAGTGACTCTATGAGTTCCTTATTTTGCCCCAACATTAAACCTAAACTAAAAGGGCACAGGGATTAGAGGCTTACTCTCCCATCCCAATTTCTTTGCAGTGGTGGGAGATGCCCAGATAATATACATTGCATGAATATTCTGAACTTTTTTTGATGTATTGAATGGTTTGCAGATTTATTTATCTTTTTTGTCCTTTAAATTATTATTCATTATTTGAAATAGATCTCTGGAAAGAACAGAGAAATATTCCAGGTTAAATTTTGTTAATTTAAAAAGAAACATTATCAATAACATTACATTACTTTTTTTTGATCTGTAATCATTATGTTCTTTATTTTTCTCTTTTAACATTATTTTTTAAAAAGAAAATAAATATGTTATTGAGGTATTGATTAATTTGTCAGAAATTTTTACGAACAGAGATTATACCATATAAATTTAGGAAATACAATTAAACAATAAGGTGTCACATGTGCACTATACTATAGACTGATAAACCTGAAGACCAAAGCAATATGCTGGAATTTCTCAGAGAAAATGAGATACAATCTAGTATTAAAATTAGCAGTTGTGAATCCAAAGTCAGAATTCCAAAATTGAGAAGCTAAAGGTAGCATATACTTTCAAGATATAGCAATAGAAATCAGAAGTTGATTGAGAACAAAGAATTGAAAAATGGTAGTGAGAAAACATAATATCCAATTCCTAATCCAGGAAAAACCTGGGAGTAAATTAGTAGAAGTATCCATTTTCCACCAATATTGACATGTATGTGGTATAATTTCAAGTGCATAGTTACCACTGTTATACTTCAGAGGTATTTAATAAATGTTTTTGAATGAATTAACAAATAGCAACAGAGAACAAGCATTTATTTGTTCATGCAAAAATGAGAAAGATGGCTTATTTTCATAAAAGAAGGCGGGAAGGGAAAGTTGGGAATAAGCATTTACATAATACCAACATGTGCCAGGCACTATGCTAAGTATTTTTCACATCTCATAGAGTCCCCACAAAAATCCTGAAAAGTAGATACTATCATTTTTACTATTGTACATTTAAGGAAAATGGATAAAAAGAAGTTTGGTGATATTTCCACAGTCATATTTAGTAACTTTCTGAGGTCAAATTTGAACTCAGTTCTTTGAGATTCCAGGTACCATATTCTACCACTCTATCACCTAACTATCTTTAAAGTTACTTTGTTTTCCATAAAATATTTACAAACAATGACCAAGTTCAACAAATATTGTCAACATTTTCCAAAACCTTTGCCCTCAAAAATTCCTTCTTTTGAACTCTAAATTCTGTGCCTGTCATGCACTTTTACATTCTGTTTTGTATCATGGGTTTATTCATGTTATATTTACTTTTTTAAAAAATGAAAGCTTCATAGGGACAAGGACTTTAACTTACTCATATTTAGATACACTTTCCCCACCCCTTATATACACACTTAGTGAATTTGGAATTGCAAGGGTGAATGTTGAAAATTATCTATGCATATGTTTTTAAATAAAAAGCTTTATAAAATACGATGTGGTTTTTAGGTTAAGGGTTGAGAAAAGGATTTAGTCTTTTCATTTCATCAATGTAAAGGCTTGTCAGTGTGGAAATTCCCTGTGGCAATGCAGTTTAGCAACTGTTCTTCAATGCCTATTCTTAACCATTTTCCCAGGACACTACATAATTAAGTAATTTACACAGGCCTAGGTCATAAACCACTCACTATATGTCAGAAACAGAATTCAAACTCAGGTCTTTCTGACATTTGCTATAACATGTTGTCTTCTAGGTCCATACATACACACACACACACACACACACACACACACACACACACACATATATATATATATATATATATATAATATATATGAATATAAATTATATATAATATATTATATATATATATTAAATTTAAAAGATTAGTACAGAATTTTCTTAAAAATCTACTCACGTCCTCAAAATCTGGTATCCACGATTTTGATTTTTTTTTACTCTCAAGTAATATTATCTTTGGTTTTGTTGCATGATGATTTCATTCAGAATATTATTTATGTGATACAGATATCATATCATAATATTGTTTCTTTTAAACATGCATTTATTTATTTAGAAAAAATATACTTAATTCCCTGCAAAATTTTTATTCCTCTGAAAACACAATAAATGTATGTAAGGCATTTTTTTAAAAAGAGGCAGGAAATGCAGCCCTCTGTGTGTAGAGCAGGCTGCATTTTACTTTTTAGAATATTTTTCATACTTATTGCTAAAATCAAAGTGTTAGCTTTTCAGAAATTGTTTACTTTAGACTTGCTCCCTCTGCCAGGAAGCCATCATGTTCATCTCTGGAGGTCGCACTCCACATATTTAATAATAATGTAATATATGTAATTCATGATTAGCTAAATACTAGTTGGACAGTTTCTTAATTTGATTAATTTTACAGTGGTTTCGTAAACTAGAATCTTCAAAATCTACAAAAATATATTTAATTCAAACAAACTACCTTGAAAAAGTTGGTGAATTTCTCCCTCTCTACAAGGACAATAAATGAGAAAGAAGTATCTATTTTTTTATGGATAAAAATTGTATTTTTGGTCAAAATCTAAGCTGAGATGCATGATCTCAATTCTTTCTCATCTAATGTTTCTTCTCTGTTTTTGTTTTTTTAAGCTATGGTTTCATTGGTTTAACAATTTCTTCTACTAATGCAGACCAATACGTATTCTATAATTTAAGGCAGCTAGGTGGCATAGTGGATAGAGTGTTTGAATTGAAATTAAGAAGACTTGACTTCAAATTCCAGCCTGTGCATGCTTACTAATTGTGGGAAAATCATTTAATCTGTCTGATGCAATTTTCCCATTATATATATGTGTATATATATATACACATATATATAATATTATATATAATAACCCATATGGGGTTAAAAATAGCAGTTACCTTCTAGAATTGTTGAAAAGATCAAATGAGATATTATTTATAAAGTGTTTTACAAATCTTAAATCTATATAAATGCTACTATTATTACTATCCTATTAATAATAAAGTTTTCTCTGAAGGCACTGAAGAGTCAAATAACCAGGGTTTATGTCAGAACTTGAATCCAGGCTTTGCTAGTTCCAAAATCAGTTCACAATTCAGTGCATCATATTGCTTCCTCTCTTCTCCATAGTGTTCTTTCAATAATTCATAGAAGAGCCACCAAATATGTTCCATGCTTCATCTCATCCTCAACTTTAAAATGAGGATAATTACAGGACCTGTCTTCCAGGATTTTTGGGAAGAACTTGGAAAAAGTACATAGTAGGTGTTTAGTAAATATTTGCTCTTTTCTCCTCCACAAACTCTTCCTCTCTTCCTTGGTTCTCTTAAAATTTTGTGAATGTCAGTGTATGAGCACTCACACTCTCCAACTATAATCCCTCATTCTCACAGCATGACAACAAAAGTCATTTTTTTTAAAACCTAATATTTTGTTGGTGATGCTATATTGCTACAAGTTACCAAACACCATATTTTTCAGTGACCCAAATAGTAATGGAAATATGAATGACCAGAATAAACAGACTGTACTAGGTTGTAAAGCGTGACTAGTCCTTGAGAAGTGACCATGGGACACCATCAAGGACAAGGAAAAGCTGGTTAGAACACTTCGTAATAGGATCCAGTTATTATGTGTTCTTCTATATGTATCTTAATATTGTGTGTGCTATTGGGTGGGATGAGAGCATAACTTTGTCAGTACTTTGGTGCTAATACATATTTAACTTCTTTATTTTTCTATGATATCTAACTCTTTTTTCAAGTATATTTCTGGTCAGTTATACCCATTTTTCATTTCTGTAAGATGTTTTTTCTTTGTTAGTGTGACCCATTAGTATTGGAGGTAGGCCACTCTGAATTAAGAGCTTTCATCTCTGTAACACAGAGAGGATCTTAAGATATTGGCATTGGAAGGGAGATTTTACAAAGGAAAGAAATGAGGCTCAGAAAAACAATTTGCCCAAGATCAACACATCTAGTACCATCAGCAGAATGCTGAACTGAAGGAAGGAAGGGAGGAAGAATATTGAAGGAAGAAGGAAAAATATGGAAGAAAGGAAGGAAGGAAGAGTATAGAAGGTAGAAAGGAAGGAGGGAGGGAAGGAAAAAGAAGAGAAGGAATGAAAAAATGATTTGACATTCTATTGGGGGATTCAAAATATCCACATATAATTTTTTCAGTAGTTAGACATCTAATTTCTGTTCTATGGCTCTTTCTACAAATGTAAAAACCCAGAAATACTCTCTTTAATCAAGCAGCCTTTGTAGACTTGGCTGACTCTTGGTTACACATACAGGTTTATATTGCTTCAGTGCTGTGGCTATTCTGGTCCATTGAGATACCATCCAAGATTTGTTAGAAGGGACTATATTCTAATGTTGCCCCCAAAATACAATAATCAGTGAGCATTTTTAAGCACCTCATATAGTCCCAGTACTATGCTAGGATCTGCAAGTTTAAAGATAGATAGGAAGGAAGGAGGGAAGGAAGGAAGAAGGACATTATACTTTTTTTCAGTAAGTTAGAATTTTATTTTTTCTAATTATATGTAAAGACAATTTTTAATATTAATTTTTGTATAAAATATTGATCTCCAAAATTTCTTCCTCCCTCCCTTTTCTCCCCACCTCTCCAAGACAGTAAACAATTTGATATGTTATATACCACATTTAATTTAAAAGTAAAACATAAATAAGGCAATTTGGGAACTAGTAGCTGGAGATCAGGGATTTAAGAAGGTTTCAGATAGCAGAGAGAACTGTGATGAAGGTAGGTAGGGATGCTTAAATAAATAATTTTATTTATAATATTATAATTGTAATAAATAAATAAATTTAAAAGAGAGTGTTATCGGCATGGGAACATTATACAAAGGCACCAAGAGGGCAATGGAAGTTCTTGTATAAGAAACAGCAAGCAGACCAATTTGTTTGGAACAGTGAGTGTTTAGGGGGGAGTAATGTGCAATAAGTCTGTAAAGGTAATTTGGAGCCAAATTGTAAAATGCTTTAAATGCCAAATATAGAAGTTTTCATTTTATCCCATAGAATGTGAAGGAAAATAAATATGAGAAATAAAAAGAGTAGCACAGAGAAGATTAGGGAGAAAACAATGGGCTAATGGAAAACTTCGATAACTAAAAGGTATAAGAAGTCTGATTTTGATGAGGAAAATATAAAATAAAAACACTGCAATTGCCACCACTCCAAAATTACTCACCCTCATTATTCTTCTTAAAACCACCTACTCTGCATTATTATTCTCTGGTGGGAAGAATTTAGTAGCTTTTAAAAAATATAGTTTTATCTCTTTATACCTATATTTGGCAGCATTGACAAAAAAACAAAGTTGCAACCAGTTTGTCTATGAATATGTTATTTTTAAAAAGCTCAAAGGAAACAATCTATCCATGCACGGCCATGCTTCAAATATCCAAAGCAAGTAACAGCTGTCAGGCCATGATGACTGAATGTTTTTTGAGAAAGGAGATGGGAACAAATTAGAATTTAATCAAATGATAAATTCTAGCTATAAAGTGAAGTTTTCTATAGACAGTCTCCTGGTGAAGGTAAGAGGATATTTGTATAATGTCTGTGCAATTCTTAGACAATCCTTTTTTCTCCCTTCTTCCCCATTTTCTTCCTTTTTCTGAGGGACTAGTAACAGAAGAATGTCATGGTGAAAATGTCCTGATAAAATTCTAAAATATCTTTAAATGATAATTTGCAAATGCCTGTTAAGATTTATACTATTTAGTTAGTGATGTAAGTTATCATTACATGAAGGTATGGCACAATGGAAAGAGGACTGGCTTTAACTCTTGAGAGATGAGAGAGGATTCAAGTACAGTCTCTGGCATATATTTACTATAAGACTGGGCAAGTCACTTAACTTATTATTTCTCCAGACATTTTTAGGTTGCAGAGAAGATGCTAATCAATCCATGTGGGAAAAGAATTTCCTCTCTATCTGCTTTGAGGAATTCTCAATAACACTGAAATCACAGGTCCAAACTAGATCTTTCTCAATTTATGGAACTACTTTTTCTCCCCTTAAGCCCAGTATCCCTGTGAAGTAGTCTAAGGGTAATAAGAATGACTTCTATTCACAAACTTAGATAATTAAGTTTAATCCCCATAAAAATCTTCAAATGAGAGTAGTGAACGAAATCAAGTCTAATATATTTTTCATCTCTAAATTCTCTGATCAGATAACATTAAAGTTACTGCAGTGGCACAGGTGAGCTGACAGATTTACTCTTTTTGAGTTTGAGGGGGCTAGTAGGAGAGGAATTCCACAAGTAATTTCATAGTATATGAGTGGCTTGGAAAGTCTACTTCTGACCACCTCAGCCACTGAACCCCCTTACCTCTTCTGACTCTGCTGGTTTATTGAAGGGGGAGCTATTTTACCTGAACAGATAGAGAAAAAATTATTTGGAGGAAATTTTTGAAAGTTGGTAAGTAGGATACAAATACAAGATTGATGTTCTGCGTGTTACTTTTCTGTCTCCTATTTTTGATTTTATGTTAGTCCAAAATATACAGAGGAACACTAGGCATCAAAGAAAATAGAGAAACAGCATAAATGTTAGGATACTGACACTCTGATTTTTTTAAAATCATTTTGTCTATAGGTTTAAAAACAGTTTTACTTTCATGATTGGGAAATGAGGTAGCATTGTTATTATCATGGAAAAGTTTATTTACATTTCAGGACATCACACAGGTTCCTCTTAATTGCTAAGAGCAGAAATATGAAAGCCAGAAAAAGATACCTAAATTTCCATTGAGATGGATTTTTTTTTTCCCCTCTCTGCTTTGAAACGTAAATGTGTCTCTGTGTATGTGTATTTAAATTCACTCACTCCATCCATCTCCCTGGCTTTGAAAAGAAGGATCACCTGACTGCCACCTAGACCTGTTCCCTCCCCATCCCCCTCAACCCCACCTAATGGAGAAAATTCCCAAAGTAAGAGATCAGAATGAATATAGCATAGATGCTCGTGCTGAGAAATGTAAATGACCCTGACTGAACAGGAACTGAGTTAGGTTGCTCGTGGGGGTGGGGAAAGAGAAACGGAGAGAAAGAGAGAGACAGGGGGAGTGCTGCTTGCTTCATCTTTGAGAGGAGGGAAAACAAAAGACCTCAGCTGCAGTTTTGTGTTGCTGTGTCTGGCTTAAACAGAAAATTCTAGACATCCGTGCTGAAAAATCAAAGCCCAGCTGAGAATACTTCTATCGGGAAATTGATTATTGCAATTATTTTTGATCTGAGAATGGGTTGGATCAGTACAGGTGGTTTGAGAAGACATACTGGCTGAGGACCATGGAAAGGTGGGATAAGACTCTGAGCTTTTCTTCTTCTTTCTTTGAACGGAACCTTAGGGTAAGAACCTTGCAACCTGATGGGTGGTCAGTTTCAGCATGTGTGTGTATGCCTGCCTATTTTCAATTGCTATCCTCAGACCCCTTCCTTCTACCCAACCCCAGAGTAAGGCAGTGCCATATTCCACCAGATGTGAACCCAAACTTGATGCAAGAGTCTCACTTCATTTGTCAAATGCCTCTGTTTTGCTTGCAGTGCTTTTGTTTAATACAGTCAGTGAAGAACCATCCTGCTATCTCCTTCTGAGGCAGAATGGGTATTTTAGTCAGCAATTGTCAGGTGGCGGTTACAAGAGAGTTAACATTTTGCTCAGGGAGGCTGCTAATGGATGGTTAGGTTATTGTATTGTGGTTGTAAACAGCAAATAGATGCTGAGTTGGCATTTTTTGCAATGCTAGTTGGATTCAGTGAGAAGTTCATAGGCATTTTGCATTATCTTAGATTTTAGCATCATTCAACTCAAATAAAACAAGTTTGAAATAGCACTCGTTCAGCAAAGCCAAATGTCAGGTATTATTCTAAGTGTAAGCTTCTACCTCCCACTGGATATAAAGCCTGACAATTACTCTTATTGACACATGGGTGTAAGAGAAAGAATCTCATGTGCATGTTGAAATTAAAATAAGCTGAAAGCCTTTTTCTTCTAATGACTAGGTACAGATGCCTATAAAATGAAGCCAGATAATTCTTCTTTCTTCTGGCTATGCAGACACACTGTCTTTTGTTCCTGGATGTGTATTTTCCTATGTTTTTACACAAAAGGCATTGCCTGAGTCTTCAACGGTAGTAGGAGCCTGATGTACCAATTTCCCATTGTGTGCTGGTCAGGGTCCTGCGCTGTTCTCAAGTAAACTGCCTTGAGATATTAGTAAAGACGCCTGAAGAAGGAGGTGGCGAGTGGTGAGGGGTGCATTTTTTTTTTTTTTTGACTCATAGCTCGGAAATGTTGAATTCACATGATGTTAAAGAGGAAATGGGAGAAGGCATTTAGTTTTGAATGGGATGTGAATTCATGCCTCACAAACCCCAGGGTACTTGGCTGGGAGATTCTCCCAGATGAACAGATCCAATTTGTAAAGAGCTCTTTAAGAACATTTTCCTGGGAGGGGTGACTGCCAGGGTCCTTTTTTGGCCAAATTAAGATGTTATCTGACAGTGCACTAGCATCTGTGTGCTGACATTTCTTGTGAACCCAGTGAAAAATGGCTCCATATCTCTCCTCCCGTCCTGAGAAGATGGTCTCTGAGTAGCCATGCCTTTCTCCAGTATTGTTGTTTGTTCTAATCACTGTGCTTCCTGACAGTGACTGACTGACTCATAGTTCATTTCAGTTCGCCTGCTTTTTAAATCTCTGCCTCAATGGGTAGTGGGTGGTGACAATTTTTTTTCCTCAAGTCCGAACTAACCAACAAATTACCAGCGGAAAATACTTCTCTTGCAATCTCAGACATGAAATATTTCAGAGGGTAAATGCTTTTTATTCTGTCACAATGGAAGTGATTTTTTTGAGGATGATTTGTTAGCTGATTTCTTCAAGCGAGGAATAATGGTTGTATAACATTTGGCACTTATACTCAAAGAAAGTAAAAACTGACAGCTAAAGGCATACACACTCTTATCATAGAATTCATTTCTTAAAGGACAAAGCATCTCTTAATGTTATTGTTTCTGTTTGAACTGTGTCCTATGGCCAAAAAGGAGATGATGGGATCTCCTGTTGGACTACTGTAAAAAAAAATTGTCCTCCTGCCCTTGCACTATCCATGTGCTTATTAAGGAGATTCCTGTACTAAACAGGGATGGAAAGTGCTACGGAAGCTACGGCAGCAGCCTCGCCATGCTTCCTTATTTAAGCTCTGGTTTGTGGAGCTTCTGGCCAGCAGAGGCAGGATGTGCTTGGCAAAACACCGTGTATGTTTGGGGGACTGGGAAGAGCATGTGTCATTTGGGGGGATTGTGTGTGTGTGTGCGTAAAATTGACTGTGCTGCTCTGTCAACCACCCTTCTGACTTGGCTGGATGACATGCTTCAAGAGGAAGGGGTGCCTTTGTATTTCCAGCAGAGGTAAGGGGCCACAGCACTGTCCAGTGAGGTGGGAAAGCACTGGTAGAAAGGATTGATAGCTGATAAATAATGTGTACATTGTACAGGGACAAAAATAAGGGAGCTACATAGTTCTATACTCAAAGGAAATAAAATAAAAAACCCTGATGCTTCCTGCAAAACTGCATGCTGTCATACCTACCATATAACAGCAACTAAGCTTGCTTAGGCAATAATTCCAAAAGCTTTCATCATGTAAAGTCACATAAATGTTTTAGAAATAGTATGCGCTTTTCTAAAGGCTTGTGTCTTTAAGGGTCATATCTTAAAACAGTTCTGTGTAGGATGGTTGTAAAACTATACATATTACTTGAAATCTATTCAGAATAATTCTGTTATAGCTAAAAGCTTACAGATGCAATAACAATCCCACTTCTTTGGGAGAACAACGGAAATGGAACTTTAACACTGCATGTAGATCTGATTACTGCTTTTATAAATGTAGGCAGTTTGACTGTGGTAAATGGTGTGCTTTGTGGAAATTGACGCAATTATGGTGGAGCAAGGAAAAATGAACAGACAATACAACTGAAAAGTCATCTCAGAATTCACCAGAGGGCCAGTGGTGTCAATCTAAAATGTTAAGTATAATTGTAGGTGAAGTTGAGTTAGCTAAAGAAGTCTCAGGAGTCTAGAATGGGTTGACTATGTTTGTAAACCAAGGGAAAACTAGCTGTTGTTTTAGAACATGTATAAAAGGTGATTTTTTTCCATTCATCCAGAGTTTTTATATATATATATATATATATATATATATATATATATATATGTATCTATATATATATATATATATATATACACACACATAGATATGTATATCTGTACATAGATACATATATGTATACATGTCTAGGTGTATGTGTGTGTGTGTGTGTGTGTGTGTGTGTATACAAGGCATCTCAAAAATGTTAATGCTGTTTTAAGCTGTAGTAGTTAAAAGGCTTTAAGTAAGCTTTAATAGCATTAAAATAGACTGAGACTTTTGGGATATCTTGTTTGTATCTATCTATAATTAAACCAGGTAGGCTAAAGGGAAAGGCTTGAATCTTAGGAACTACCCACTTACAAAAATTTTGTTTTAAAAGGCAATAAAGAAAATATGGTATACTAAAGTTTCCCAGAGCAGAAAGTACCGAGAGAACTGAGCCAACTCAGGCAGAATAAGTAGGTGAAAATGTTTTAAAGTAGCATATGTTCTGTCTCAATAGCCCCTAGTGTTCCTGAAGATTTATTTATTAACAGCAAAATAAGGGGGAGGGGAGAGAATCTTGTGCTAAAAATATTTTCAACATTTTTCTGGGTTTTAAAAAAAAATTAATCAAATATAAATAAGATTAAATGAGGGATAAAAGGTAGGATAAAAGAAGTAATTGGGATAGAGTGATGAACATTTTCTTTAGATCACAGATTTAAAACTGTATAAACCCTTCATTTTACAGATAAAGTAACTGAGCCTCAAAGAAATTAAGATATAAGGTAGTAACATTTTGATTTCTGTCTTTGAGGTTCAATATATATAGATAGCTGGTTTCCATTTTCCTTTTCACCTTTAGTGTTCAACAGCAAAGTATTTTTTTTAATTTTGAAAAAATTTCTTTACCTACAACATATATAAAAAATAACTAATTTGACTCTGAGTATAAAGTTCTTTAAACATATGAACAATTTGATGTGTGTTTTGAGGAAAATCTCATCCCCATTCCTTGATCTTTTTTCTGATAAGACAGAAGACCACAGCTACAACTTCTCACTGTGCTCACACTGAAAACATTATATGATGTGGATAGAGATTGGAAAAAAGAAATAACTTACAATAGAATGCATTTAAAGAATGATATCATATGATTTTACTCATGTTACAAGTTCCAAGCTTCTAAATTTATGTCCAGGATTTAAAAAATATACATACTAGACCTGTTATTTCATAAAATAGTTTCAGTGCATAGAGCTCAGACAATGCAGATCAGTACTTTTACAATTTAGAAAGGTTTCTTGAAGAATTATTTGTGGCAGTGAGAGTTTAAGTGAATTACTAATCCAAGATCACACAACCAGTGTTTATCAGAAGTAGTGATTAAACTCAGGTATACTTGCCTTTGAGAACTGTTCTCTGGCCACTTTGCTGTATAGCCTTTTACCCTTTGACTACCAGCTTATCACTGATTATCATTGATTCGGATATATACAAGTTAAAATATATCTATAACTAACTTGTGGCAAACTATATATATAAAAAGATGTATGTAATTCAGATATATGAAAGTCCCTTGAATTTCCTGATCTCAGATTCTTTCTATATAAAAGAAGGTAGCTCTAATCAATGTCCTCTGAGTTGCTTTCAGCTCTAAATCTAGGATTTTGTGTTCTTACCACATAGCTGCTTACTTGTCATATACCTGTATTTAAACATCATAAAGAGAATATCCTTTCACATAAATATTGCTTAAAAGATAGACTAGTATTATTTTCACAAGAAAAGTGCATTTTACTATCAAGTGACAGAAACATTTTTAAATATGAAAAAACCAACATTAAATTGAAAATTCCCAAACAGAACATATGAACACACACATGCACACATGTGTGTGCATGCACATGTGTGCATTGTACATACAAGTCTGGGGAGAGAAAAACACTGAATTAGAAAAGGAAGTCAAATCCAAAAGTATGTTATAGTAAAAAGCTAAAGATAATCCATCTGTCATGACATACTAATTTCTCTCTACCCTACAATGTTTTAAATTCCCAACATTTTATTTGGTCAGATTATTTCACATTGATTTTAATAAGTACCTTTGTATACTGGGAAATTTTCTATGACAGCTGGGATACTAGACTCAGATTCTAGAAGTAACAGGCTTCCTTCCTTGTTCCTCCTCCTTAAGCAAATAAGTATAGGTTTGTTCTAGTAAACATGAACAACTTTGGGCTTTGAGGTGAACCAATCCCTAGGGAAGTACAGATGTCCAGGAATTCTACAATTCAGCTTTGGAGGTCATTGAAAATGACATTGAAGTCAGACATTGAAAAAAAAAAGATTCTCTCCTTCCATTAAAAATACAACTCACAGAAAAAGTACAAAAGAGGGTAATATCCCCTTTCCCAAATGGGAGAATAGTATGCAAACGGAGATAATAATCAGATCCCTCCTACTCTATAAATCATTTCCTTCCAATTTCCTTTTCTTAGCTCCAGATTATCTTGGAAAAAATCATTTTGACCTCCAATAGATAGAAAAGACACATGGAAATGATAGGATTTAAATTGATCTTTGAAATATGGGTAGAATTTGAAATATATAAAAGAAGACAGGACATTTAAGTTAATAAGAAAAGAACATATGTATATGTAATATATATATATATGTATATATATATACATATATATATATATATATATACACACATGTATATCTGTGTATTCAAATTCTACTATCATTTTTTCTAAAGAGAATACCTTTTAGTAAGTGTACATGAGACTCTCATTTAACCTTGAAATACAGGAAGTTAGGAAATTCAGCAGGTATATTCCCACACACTTGGAATTTACTTCCTTTTAATACTTAAAGTATCTTGTCTGTCTCAGTAGGTAAAACTGATATCAGAGATGCTAGATTCTTGTGTGTGTGTGTGTGTGTGACAGAGAGAGAAAGAGAGACAGACAGAGACAAAGAACGAAGAGCCTTTTAGGATTCTTTAAAAAAAACACTTAATAGTATATTCTCCCAATTAACATGTAAAGATAGGTTTCAACATTCATCTTTTTAAGATTCTGAACTCCAAATTTTTCTCCCTTTCTCCCTTCCTTATTCCCTTACCAAGATAGTGAGCAATGTGATATAGGTTATAGATGTACAAACACATTAAACATATTTCCACATTAGTCATGTTGTGGGAACAGAAAAAAACCCAGGAAATTTATGAATAAAAAAAGAAACAAAAAAAATAGCATGAATAATGTTTTTAAATCTGCATTTAGACTCCATAGTTTTTTTTCTCTGGATTTAGGATTTTTTTTTAATATTGATCATTTTAATTGAGATTTATTGAACATGCTCAATATAGTTCTTTTGTGGTTAATGTTCTATGAATACATCATTATTTTAGTGAAAAACAGAAAGTTTCCTTTTCATTATAGGCAGCCTAATACCTTACATAAACCTTAAATGCATATGACAACATGGGGAGGAAACAAGTGTTTTCTTAATTCCTAAAGAAATTTAGTTATCTCTAGGTTTGTTATCTGAATATTTATTTCCCAGGATTGTGAAAGTGTAACTCTAAGGCATATAATTGATATTTTTGTCTTCTATTATAACATTGTATGGGGTTTCTAACCTCAGATTGCAAACCTGTAGAATGCACAAAAATAGTATCTCATTGAGGTGGTAGAGGAGATGAATTATCAGTGTAAAAATGCTTTCCACTAATGCATCTTATAGTTTTCTCCTTGGTACACCAGAAGACTCCAAAAATGATATACCTATGGTCGTAGCCAGTATGTCTTATACCTGAATTTTTGTCTTCCTAATCTCAAAGTTTTTTCTCCCTAATCCTAGTTGCTTTTCAGTATTTAAATATATGGAAATATCTCATAATAAGAAAAGTAAATTCCAGAGTTTTTTGTGGTTATGATATGTTTATATTCAGAGACAGCTGAGTGGAAAAGTGGATAAACTTCTGGGCTAAGAGTCAGGAATACATGAATTCAACTCCTACCTCAGACAAAGTATTTGATAAACTCTTTACAAATCTTAAAGAACTAAATAAATGCTTACTAACTCATTATTATTGCTAAATAATAGAATAATATTTATTCTATTAATATAACCCTTTATTTTCAAAATTCATGCAAAGATAGTTTTCAATATTTACCCCTGCAAAACCCCATGTTCCAAGTTTTTCTTCTACCTTTCCTGCCACCCTGCCTCTCCTAGACAGCAAACAATCCAATATATGTTAAACATGTGCAATTCCTCTATACATATTTCCACAATTATCATGCTGTACAAAAACAATCATATCAAAAGGAAAAAAAGTGAGAGAAAAATAAGCAAGCAAACAAAAAAAAAAGTGAAAATACTATGTTATGTTCTACATTCAGTAGATATAGTCCTGTCTCTGTATACGAATAGATCTCTCCATCACATGTCCATTGCAATTTCATTGAATCACCTCCTTGATGAAAAAAGCCAAGTCTTTCAGAGTTGATCTTTACATAATCTTGTTGCTATGTTCTCTTGGTTCCACTCACTTTCCTTAGCACCCCTTCAGGTAAGTGTCTTCAGGACTTTCTGAAATCATCCTCCTGATTGTTTCTTATAAAACAATAATATTCCATAACATTCATACACCATAACTTATTCAGCCATTCCCCAAATGATGGGCATCCACTCAATTTTCAGTTCCTTGCCACTACAAAAAAGGGCTGCTACAAACATTTTTTACATATGTGGATCCTTTTCCCTTTTTTTTTTTTTTGTGATCTCTTTGGAATATCTCAATCTCAATAGGTTCAATCGAGTCACTGTTGGATCAAAGTGTATGCACAGTTTGATAGCCCTGTGGGCAAGAATAATAATATTTAGATAGGTTCATCCATCTCAAGAGAAAGAAGCCATGGAACCTTTTTTGGTCCAATTCTTTTCTTTTATACACAGTGGGGAAACTGAAGCTCAGAGAATTTAAAAGACTCCCTTAATGTAACAGAATGATGGTAAGGTGTTTTTCAGAAACCATCAAAATGGACCAAGGCAAAAAAAAATAAATAAATAAAAGCAAAACCCAACAAAAAACACACTTAAATTGCAACAAGAGAGTTTTAGGTTACCTGTCTCATTTGTTGAATGGTTAAACCACTTATCATGTCTTTTTCTTCCTTTGTGGAGTCTCCTTGTCTATAGACAGATATTGATCTTTTTAGGAGAAGATGGGATGCATTTCTATTTGGAGACTAGAATAGATGCTCTCTGATAACAGCTTACAGACCTGTTATTTTGTACCATTGTTTCGGGAGTAGGATTGACCATAGACTCTGCCATTAGTGCACTCATTTCAACCAAGTCAAGTCAGAGGTTTTAATCATCTGCTTTTAACTCTTGTGAACAATGCCTCCCTTATATTTATACCTTAATTTTTGAATCTATGCCACATTAAGAGCATATCTCATTAAAGTGAATATGACTACAATAAATTGAATTTCAAATAAGATTAAGGTAGAAATGAGAATCGAGTTGATTACCTGAACAGGAAATCCTGCTCTGGTTAAGTCATAGGCTTTTGATCACTCCTCCCCATTCTACATACATGTCAATATGTACTGTTTCCTACAGTAACTTTAAATCCTAATATGTGACTGCTGTAGTAGGGAGCATGCATATTGTTTTATTATTATATCATTGTTTAGTATTTTTATTTAAGAGAACCAATTAAAGCTTCTGTTTTTTTCTCAACCAAGAACAGAATAATCAGAATGGATTATTGAATCTTAAGATTCAGAAATCATCTAAGATCATAGGATCATAAATTTAGAACTGGAAGGACATTGCAAGTTCCTAGACCTTTCCTTTAGAGATGAAGAAACTGAAGTCCACAGAATCGATGTAACTTACCTAAGTTCAAAGAGGGTAAGTTGCAAAGCATGGATTTGCACCCAGAATATCTGACTCCAAATTCAATGCTCTTTTCCTTCAATCTCATCAATGATGAAATAGGCTTAGAAGGCATAAATGCCCTAGGCAATGTCACCTACTCTAGTAAAGTAGGATTTTCTGGGCTTTGGTGTCTACTACCTCAGTGCCTTTAGATCATCATTTTATCATCTTCAGTTTCTTCACTTAAATGAAGGGTTTGTGTTAGTTGTACTTTAAGTTTCTTCCTATTTTGAATCTACTTTCCTCCAAATCTAGTATTCTTTCCTTTACCCCTTTGCATTTAATAAAGGAAAACCTATTAACTTAAAGTAAAAACACAAACCAAAAGAAACCAGTCAAAACCCCACTTCTTTGAGGATATCTGGCCCTCTGTCTGATCTGAAGAATATTTGAAGGCATCATCAATTGCTATTTCACTTTCCTCCTGAGTACTGGGTTTTATCTTGTATCTCATCCTAGCTGCCAAACTGCTATGCCTAAAATAGAGATTTTACTGGGTAACTGCACTATGTAAGTACTTTCAGCACCTCCACCTCCCCTTTGCCTGTAGTTTAAAACATAAAGTCCTTTATTTGGTTTTAACATGATTATGTATTACTCACTTTCATACACTATATATTTGATTTCAATTGGCTTGTCTCCTGTCCCAATATATGACATTTCATCTCTCACATCTATGGCATTATATAAACTTTCCTACATGTCTGGAAAGTATCTTCCACCTTTATGTCTTTGAATCTCTAGCTTTTTTTAAAGCCTTTGCTTTAAAGATTTGCAAGGTGCTTTATATATAATTATTTTCAGCCACCCATACCATTCAGTATTGACATTCCTAATCCCATTCCCAGTTGCTAGTAATTCCAAATAGAAATTACCTTATATTTACATCACATATGTTTTATGTTTTCTTGTACACATTTTGCATTGCCCTTAAAAATTTCATCTAACAAAATATTATTGAGTAATCAGGGACAGTCTTTATTTTGACTTCTCTGTCCATAACGTGTAGCCTATTTACTAAGTATAACATTAATGAGGCTGCAAACCAAATTCTGCTGCATACCATTGCTATGGATATCTACAGGAGCAGTGAGCAGTTTAACAGGTTTATATAGTATATTCCCAGAAGATGACTTCTGTCTAGACAGCTATTATTTGTCCTTCATTTTCTTATTTGTATGTCTTTTAAAATTTTTTTTATTTGAAAAAAAAAGAGAAGAAAAACAGAAAAGGAATACAAACAAAAGAGAACATAGTCATGTGCCTAGCACATATAACAAAAAATTACCAGTTCAAGAAAGTGTGTGTGTGTGTGTGTGTGTGTGTGTGTGTGTGTGTGTGGTGTTGTTGTAGTAGTAGTAGTAGTAGTAGTAATAGTAGTAGTAATAGAAGAAGAATTTATATTCATGGATATCCATTTTTTCTTTACTTCCTTATAAATTGTTTTTTGTTTCTCTGATCTGCACCTTATTTATTTTATTCTTTTTTCCTGCTGTCATCCCCACCACTACCACCCCCAAGCAAGCTACAGTTAAGAAAAGATATATTTATGTATAAATATGCAAACATGCATAAATACACACATATACACACACACACCACGGAAACACACATCTTTCCTATCCCTGTTCACTCTTTGCTGAAATGTCACTCCATAACTTGTCTTGCAATTACTTAACCTTTCCCTACTGATGGATCCCCATCTTGTCTTCTTCCCTAACCCTTTGCTTCCCTGCCTGCCCATCCCTACCCCCTTATTTCTTTATATATTTTGCAGGGTACTCTTAATGGTATATAGGTAGTGTTTTCTATTGAATCCATTCCTGAGGTGATTATGTTTTCAGAAATATGACTTCTCCTCCCCAATCCAATGCCTCTATGTTTATTCTTCCTCTATAATATAACATGATTATTATTTTTGCTTAAACTCTGTCAATCTTTAATTTGAGCTACCCTACTGCCGATGTGAATCTTAAACATATTGTATACATTTCCATGTAAAAGAAACATAAACAATTTATCCATGTTGAGTTCCTAGAAATTATCTTTGATATTCACTGTTATATGTTAAATTTTCTACTAAATGTGGGTTTGGTTGATAGAAAGTCCTGAAAATCTGCAAATTCATTGAATGTCCATTTATTCTCATTCAAAATTACAGATAATTTTATTGGTTATGACATTTTTGACTGCAGGCCTAGTTCTCTTGATTATCAATAGATATGATTCCAGGACCTACAGTCTTTTATTCTAGCTTCTGAAAAGTCTTGAAAAATTCTAATTGTAGCCCCAGCATATTAAATTGGTTTTTTCTTGTTTCTTGAAAAAATTTTTCTTTGATCTGGGGGTTTTAAAATTTATCAATAATATATCTTTGAAGTGGTGCAATGGATTTTTTAAAAATTTCTGCTTTCCCCTCATGTTCTATCACTCCAGGACAATTTTCTTGGATTATTTCCTGCATTATTGTGTTAAGGTTCTATTTTTGATCACAATTTTCTGCCAGTACAATTATTCCTATATTTTCTCTTTTTGACCTGTTCTCCAAATTTATTGTTTTTCTTATGATTCACATTCTGTTCCTATTTTCTCATTTTTTATAATATGTTTTGTTATTTTTTTGGTCTCATTAGAGATTTCACTGGCTTCCCCTTGACCAAATCTAATTTTCAAAAAATTATTTTTATCTTTGAGATTCGGTACCTTCTTTTTTAATTAACATTTTTTTCATAATCTTGTTTTTCTTGGATATTTTTTGTTTTTGTTTTTTTCTCAATGTCTCTCATTAAACTTTTAAATTCTTTTTTGAGTTCCATAAATTCTCTCTGGGCAGGGTGCGATTTTACATTACTCTTTGGTGTAGAAGATTTATTTTTATTTATTTATTTATTTTTTACTGAAGTGTCCTCCTCTGAAGATGAACCTGGGTCTACCCTGTTCTCATAGTGTGTTTCTATGGTGGGATTCTTTCTTCTTTGCCATTTAATTTTTTAAAAATAAGAAATATTAGTGTAAGCACTTCTAATCATGGGGTAAAAGTTATGATGCCTCAAGCTTCCCTTCAGCTCTCCCCTGTTACCAGGAACCCCAAACTAAGAGCTCTACCCTCCTGCAAGTGTCCATAGCTAAGGATGTCCTTGCCCCTCTGCTTCTGTACTCATCATGTTCTGGTTCCTTCCCACCCATGGCCCGGTCTCAGCGGCACAGCTGAGCCTGGCATTCTGAATCAGTCAAGGCTCACTCAGTCTTCCTATACTCAAACCCCCAACTCCACAAGCAATTTAGGAGGTGAAAGTCACTTTGGTTCCTGTTAAGACTTCAACCACACTTAACTAACCAGAAAAGTCTGCACTTGCCATTTCTGGGAAGCTAGGCTGAAGGTGTTTATTGCACTTCACATAGGTTAATTCTGGCCTGGGGTCTTAGGAGGTGTTCTACCTCAAGTCGTCTTGATTTTTTTATCAGTCTATATTTACTCTGAAGGGCAAATTTGTTCTATTTTTTTTTTGGGGGGGGGATCTGGAAAGCTTGAAATTTGCCAATCTACTCCTCCATCTTCCTGGAGTACTCCTCTGTCCTTCATTTTCAAAGAGGACCAATGACATCATGGAGTGACATATTGACTCCTGTGTGAATTGGATTTAAGTGAAGCAAAGTCACACAAAGTTGTCAGCCTCCCTTTCTCTACTAGAGTCATTAAAGTCCAGTAGCAAAATAAAAATCAAGATGATGACTGACAATGACACAGAGACATTCTATTTATGACTAAACTCAAAGCACTCCACAATGCCTGTTTCAACTGCTTTCATGACTGTTGGAACACATTGTTTACATCTACCCAGTCAGCCAGGGAACATCTTTACATGCTTGGTATGGAAACCCCAACTAAACTCTAGGATTTGCTGAGACCTTTTCTGGCTATCCATTCAACTTTGGTGGCTACCTGGCACTCTTACCTGTGGCTACAAGAAACTGTAGCTTACTCAGTGGCCACAAACCCACTAAACTATCTTAAAAGATGTGCTAAACCTGGTTGAAGGTCCAAAAGATTTGGACAATTTAGAACTTGTTTCTGACACAGAATGAAACCAAAAGGAGAAAGAGATTATAGAGCCTAAGATGGCTAGATAGTGTAATAGAAAAAAAAAAAAAAAAAAACATGAGGTTGGACAGAAATAGGGAGATAGTGAAGTATAGAGGGGTTATGCACTGATTCATGAGGTTACAAGGAGATATGATTGAATGACTAACCAATAGCTACACAAATAGTTTTTGAAATTATGCTTCCTAGGAAATTTCTCTTATTGAAGAATGGCACATATACGGGACCATGGAAACACTAATCACACCGACTGCTTCTATTTCTTGACTGGTATTGTGTCCAGGAATGCTCCACTGAAGACCATATACCAACTTCTCCCAGGTTGTCTTACAAAAAGTCATCATTGTTAGGCAACATCATCTGTAAATGGTAGAAGAGGCAAGTTAAGAGAATTAAGAAATTCTTTCCCTTTAGTAACTTCCATTGAAGAAGGGGGAAAAAGTGAAAAGGCAAAATAGCATGTTGCCTACCGCATACTCTTCTGGCACAACAAAGTCATTCTTGACCAGATTCTGTTCTTCTTACACCCACCCAAGCAGTTAACATGTAAAAAAACTGCATGAGTTCACACACATATGTGTACATGTATGCATTTATGTATTATATTTGATTTTGTATTCATCTCAGCAATAAGCTTTTTTTGTGAGTATGGATTCTTTCATTCTTTGTATTTATACCTCTAGCTCCCAGCATACTACCAGAAAATATGGTAAATCATTCATAAATAATCATTGATTAATTGAGTTGATCATGCCCTATAATCTCATTGAATTGATCAGAAGTGACCATATCCAATTATCCAACTATCCACATACATGCTTACTTGAGTGATCCAATACACTTTTTTATACCATAAGTGAAACAGGGAATTCCAAACCTTCATTGTTCATAACTAGTTCTACTCTTGCTTTCTTTTGCTTATTAATCTTACTAAAGTCAATTGAAGTAATGATAAGCATCATTTCTTTAAAACTTGATTTAATTGAAGTAATATATGAGAGTCAAATGATGGCTAATTGAAAGAAGAGAAAGCATTCAGTGTGTTTCATATGCTACTTGGAAAACCAGCCTCTGGATTAAAGACAAGCATAATCCTTTGTTCAATACTCTCTTCATTTTTCCAGGCTTTAGAGAAAACTTACGGTGAAGATGTTCGTTATTTAAGTGCTATAGTGATACAACAAAATACTAACAAGTAATGCTTCTATCATGTCAGTTAAATCTCAGGATTTATTTTATAAAAGGGCAAGAATTACAAATGAAGGGAAAGTTGTAAGAGTTAGTCCTATGGTCAGGTGACAGGAATACTAACTCTGTGAAATGTTCTCTTTATTCTTCTATATCTATCTTTCTTATTATGCTGAATTCCTTACTTTTTATATCACTAATACCTTGTGAGGAAGAAAAGGTTATTTGAGGTTATTTAAGGAATTCTTGCCATAGAGTTTTAGATACTGGTAAAATTCTTACATTATTGGAAAATTCTTATGCCTAATAGACTCAGACTATCTTCACATTCAAATACCTTCTAGGCTAAACCATATTTCTCTGCAACAAACTGGGCAAGTAAATGGTCATGGAGATTCTGTTTTAAAACTTCCAGCAACTACTCATTCTCATACACTTGAGAACTTATGTTTTCCTTAGGAAGTTTATGTGTGTGTGCTTACATAAAACCTCAATATGTTTTTTTGCAACATTTACCTAATTCTTCTAAAATAGCTTTTTAAGACAGTGGAACATATATTCTACCCCTTCCACAAAACAGATCCCTGTCTTAATGTAGCATAAGATTGTGTTAGTTTATTTTTTTTAGGTTGTCGTGCTACTGGCTTATCATGAATTTACTGTTCACAAAAACTCAAGATTTTTCTTTAAATTATTTTTTTCAAATTTGGCCAAATATTCTAGATTAAATGTCAAACATGTGACATGAATGGCTAATGTAGCATGTAGGACATGATCAAATTAAGCTGCAATTGAAAAATATTTAATTTAATAAATAAAATACAATAGAACAATGATAATTTTAATGCATTTTTATGAGCCACATGACTCCACATGGATTCTTAGATATGGTTTTGTGACCCCCCCCATTTCTTTTTGAGTTTGACACCACTATTATAGATTGTCAGTATATTTTGGACCTAATTGAGACAATGTATTGACATTGTAAAGACCGTTTTAAGATCTTGGAAAATTGTATTTTATGTATAACAAAGATTTAGTGTGTTTCCAGGTCACCTAAAATAGAGCTTAAGCACCCATGTGGGAGATGCCAGGAACCTGCTTCTGAGTGACAGAGGGTTAGTATAAGCATGAATAGTAAGCATTTGCCTACTACATGATTAGGGATGCTCTATGCTAGGTTATTTTAAAGAAAAAGGCAAGTTCCAAATATGTAGCCAGTCATGTGATAAGCTAACAGCAAAATGGCCACAGCTATACTTGTCTTCCTGTCTTAAAGATCAATAGTATAGGTACATGCATTTTAAGTAATCTGGATATGTGTCAAATTCCAAATGCATAAATAATAGAAGCAATTCTGCTTTCAAGTTCTTTATTTTGTTTACCATTAGGATAAAAGAAAAATGGCTCTGGGTACCAAGAGCTAGTATCATTCATGAACAGAGGTTCATTTGTTTTCCCTTTTTCCCCTTGCATTTTTTTTTTGCTTCTTTTCTTCTTTATTCTACTCATTTGTTGAACTTCTTAGAACAAATAATCCTGGTGAAATTTTTTTCACTTTTTTTTTAATAAAAATACTTTTTTCTATCTCTGAAAGCAGAGAATGAGTCTCTATTTTCACACATTATTTGTGAACTATTTATTTCATTTTTCATTTTGAAAGTAAATTCCAATATGGCTGACTTTTAATTGTCTGAAATGGAGAATGAAGTTAACGAATTTTGTGTATTCCACTCCCAACAAAGTTCAATTATTTTTTTAAAATCATTAAAGACTTAAGGCAATAGATGATTTTTTTGAGAAAATACAAGCTGCTTTATTTTCTAATCTAAAACACATTTTAGAATCAAATTATTGAAATGATCTAATAAAAAGGGAAATTTGTCTTTGAAATGCTAAGATATTGAGGGAAATGACTTGTGGGAAAAGTCTGATAAGAAATCCATCCTTTTTGTGCAACTGGTGAATGATAATGAATTTCCCGCAATGCAACATCAAAATTCTCCTTTTGAAAATGTGCATTGACATGAGTATTTTATTGTTTACAATTCCCAAGCAAAATAAAAGACCTTGATTTACATTTACATTTTCTGATTTTGGTACCATAATTGTAATGTATCTCTAAAAAATGGAGAACAATATAGCTTCTGTGTAGCAATAATCATTTTCATTCACTTATGACTTAGCTATTCTTCAATCTATCATCCTCAGTATTATATCAACTCCTAAAATAGACAAGTGTTCAATTTTTTCAGTTGTGTCCAATTCTTCATGACCCCATTTGAGGTTTTCTTGAAAAGATACGGGAGTGGTTTGCCTTTTCTTTCCTCAACTCACTTTATAGATGATAAAACTGAGACAAACTGGGTTAAGAGATTCCAATTAGTAAACCACTGAAGCTGGATTTTATCTCAGGTTTTCCTGATTCCAGACTCAGTGCTAGTTCTATCCATTGTGCCATATAACTGCCCTTCAAAAAACAGTACCACCTGCCTTATACTTTAAGTAGGTATCTAGAGAATAGAACTGTTTACAATTTTCCCACTATCTAGGATTGACCACTACCTAAACTGACCTTGATGGAACTCCTTAACCTCTGACATCTTTGTATCACTTTCCTTACCTTTTAAAAGAGTTTTACATGTTATTATTATTGTCAGACACATAGTCAGTGACTCCCTAAAAATGTTTCAAAAACATCAAAATGTTTATAGAAATATTTTTTGTTCTAAGAGAGAACTAGAAGCAAAGTAGATGCTCATCAATCAAGGAATGACTAAACAAATTGTAGTGCATCACTGCAATATGAGTAAGTTACTTAATTTCTCCCAGCCTCAATTTCTTAATTGGTGAAATGAGGGGAATATCATCTATCTAAAAGGATTGTTGTAAGGAGCAAATGAGATATTGTATGTAAAGAGTCCTGGAAGTCTTAAGGTACTTTTATAAGTGCTAGCAAAATGAATGAAAATGAAATAATACATATAATGATATTTTTTTCTATGTACTCTTTTCTCTTTTTTGTTTATTTAGAAGAGTATTATTTATTTTACATGATCAAACCGTTATTTTGCTGTACAAAAAGAATCGGACTCTGAAATATTGTACAATTAGCCTGTGAAGGAAATCCAAAATGCGGGCAGGCAAAAATATAGGGATTGGGAATTCAATGTAATGGTTCTTAGTCATCTCCCAGAGTTCTTTCGCTGGGCGTAGCTGGTTCAGTTCATTATTGCTCCATTGGAACTGGTTTGGTTCATCTCATTGCTGAGGATGGCCAGGTCCATCAGAATTGGTCATCATATAGTATTGTTGTTGAAGTATATAATAATCTCCTGGCCCTACTCATTTCACTCAGCATCAGTTCGTGCAGGTTTCTCCAGACCTTTCTGAAATCATGCTGTTGGTCATTTCTTACCGAACAATAATATTCCATAATATTCATATACCACAATTTATTCAGCCATTCTCCAATTGATGGGCATCTAGTCAGTTTCCAGTTTCTGGCCACTACAAAGAGACCTGCCGCAAACATTCGTGCACATACATATTCCTTTCCCTTCTTTGTGATCTCTTTGGGATATAAGCCCAGTAGAAACACTGCTGGATCAAAGGGTATGCACAGTTTGATAACTTTTTGAGCATAGTTCCAAATTGCTATCCAAAATGGTTGGATGTATTCACAATTCCACCAACAATGTATCAGTGTCCCTGTTTTCCCACATTCCTTCCAGCATTCCGCTTTATCTTTCCCTGTCATTCTAGCCAGTCTGACAGATGTGTAGTGGTATCTCAGAGTTGTCTTAATTTGCATTTCTCTGATTGATAATGACTTGGAGCATCTTTTCATATTGATTGAAATAGTTTCAATTTCTTCATCTGAGAACTGTCTGTTCATATCCTTTGACTATTTATCAATTAGAGAATGGCTTGATTTATTATAAATTAGAGTTAATTCTCTCTATATATTTTGGAAATGAGGCCTTTATCAGAACCTTTGACTGTAAAAATATTTTCCCAGTTTATTGCTTCCCTTCTAATCTTGTCTGCATTAGTTTTGTTTGTACAAAAACTTTTCAGTTTGATATAATCAAAATTTTCCATTTTGTGATCAGTAATGATCTCTAGTTCTTCTCTGGTCATAAATTTCTTCCTCTTCCACATGTCTGAGAGGTAAACTATCCTGTGTTCCTCTAATTTATTTATAATCTCATTCTTTATGTTTAGGTCATGAACCCATTTTGACCTTATCTTGGTGTACGGTGTTAAGTGTGGGTCGATGCCTAGTTTCTGCCATACTAGAGAAGAGTATTATTTTAAAAGATTATCTCTGATAAAAGAGGATAGAGTCAAAAATCTAAGTGACATAGAAAATAGAATTTGTCAATGCACACACACACACACACACACACACACGTATATATATATATATACCTGAATAAATTTTGAACCTGAATAAATTAATTTTATTCATTTAGAGATTTATCTTGTTTTTAATTCTAAAAGTGCTTCTGCCCATCACCATTTACCAGCAGCTATGAAACTGAATAAGGAAACCTGAGTTTAGAACTTAAATCTACTCTTAAATATTTTCTTTTTAGGGATTTCCCATGAGCCTACATTATACAGAGGATGCAACACCTGAGCCCTATGTGAGGGAGTGCCTTGGAAAGTAGAATTTTTTGCTTCTTTTCACATCAACTTGCATTATTGATGTTTGCATCCAATCTTCTGTGCTCAATGTGGCAAAATGTAATTATACATCAGCATTTTCAACACCTAAGGAATATATGTAATTTTAAAAGCATAGAAGAAATAAAACTTGCATCATGTCCTTACAATCATAAAATATGAACTTTAGGCTGGTGATTTTGCATGTATCCATGACTTTCAAAGGGGTGACTAAAATTTGACCTAAAATGCATTTATAATAATATATCTATACACATCTCTATGATATCTGCAGTCCTTTATGTCTGTGTTGAACATCACCTACTGGGTTTACCAAAAGGAAACCACTTATTAATCTCTGAGAGAATAGAGTTCATTATGAATTTAATCATTGTACTTGCAACATTTTTAAATGCGCCTATGAACAAAAGTTAAGATTAATTAAGATTACAATCCTTAGAATACTCTAAAAATATTGCAAGTAAAGATTACTTTTATTTCTGTAAATGATAGATATCATAATTTACTTTCACAATGTTAATATTATTAATTTTGCCAGTTTAGTCATATACTTAGATCACAAGATTGTAGATCTAGAAGAACTTTAAAAGTCATACAGTTGAACACTCATATTTTGAATATTAGGTAAATAAAGTCAGATGAGGTTAAATGATTTGTCCATGGCCACAGCTTGTGATAGCTATTCTAAACTCAAAATATCCTTCTTCTGACACTCTGCTTTTTGCTGTTCTAGAATGCTATTTTTTTTTCAGCCAGTGTTATTCTAGAGATCCATTGGGTAGTGTTTGCCCTTCAACTATAATTTTTGTGACTATGTACATTATTAAATGGTATATCTTCAAATGCAGTTACTTAAGGAATAGAACTATGAATAAATTTAAAGTCTCATTGCCTTGCTCTACAAAGATGAATTTCATGTTAAATTAAAGACATATCTGTCAAGCTTTCCTAGCTATTGTTTTTTTTTTTTTTTTTTTTTTTTTACTATTGTGCTGATAACTTGAAGGAAAACCATTGAAAAGGTTGGATATGCTTAACTGTTGCCTTTTTAAATTTTTATTTTTTATTGAGATATTTGATTTTCATAGCATCTTAACTTTAGAATATAAATCTTCTTTTCTCTCCAGTTATAAAACAGAATAACAAGAAGGGGAAGGGAATGCAGTTGCATAAAAATAGCCAATATATCAACTGATTCTGATAATATATGCAAAGTTCCACACCCATAGAGCTCACTTTTGAAAAAAAGGGGGAATACACCCTTATATCAATTGAAGTCTAAGATTGCCTATTAAAATTTCAGGGCATTCAGAGTTTTTGTTGTTATTGTTGTTGCTGTTGTTCTTTCCTTTACATTGTTGCAGTCATTGTGCATATTAATTTTCTATTTCTGCTTAATTTATATAAATTTCCCTCAGTCTTCAAATACTTTTCAAAGAAATTCTAAGTTTATCATAATGATTGTATAAGAAAGACATGTAGTTAAGTATTAATTGTATAGAATTTTACTCTATATAAAATTTTGATTTGAGAAAAATATTATCCAAATACATGAGCATACCATTTAAGAACATTGGAAGAATCAAAATGGAATAAATTCCTAACTGCCCAGTGTTATAGAAAGTCAAATTAGAATATCTCAAAAATAGAAATCAGAACAGATGAACAGAGTTTTATATATATAGACTGGTATGGGAAGTAAAACACATTTTTAAACTATAGACACATATTTGTTGCCAACTTGCCCAAATTGTTAATAGAAAAATCTTTAGGACATACCTACTCCAAAAAAAAAAAAAAAAGATAAGAGAAAATGTCACTAATTAAAAAGACATACACTCATTGATACATAGATAGCTAGATAGTTATATAGATGTATACATAGATAAAGGTGTGTGTGTGTGTGTGTGTGTGTGTGTGTAGTGTGTGTGTGTGTGCACGCCTAAATAAATTGGGATAGAGTATAATAATAGATACCACTAAAGAGGATTTTGGTGATTTTGCCTGGAAAGACTTATTTTATATTTTTAAAATCTGTTTGAAGAACAATACATTGCTTTTAATTTGCTAGTATGATATGCATTTAGTTGATGTAGCCCTTTCTTTATTTTATGTAATTCTAATTAACCTGTGAAATATAATGTAACCCATGATTCAGGGTTGTCCAGGGATACTAAGCTCATGAAACTGAGTCTAGTCTGGACCTAAATTTTTCCTTATTTTGTCTCATTATGCCCATCTGGATTAATCTAGAAAGATTTTCTTCCCCACTCATCTTTTGTCTCTCACAAAAAAAAAAAAAAAAAAAAAAAAAAAAGTCTACATCTCCCCAAAAGAATAGAACAGATTCACCAGATCCATTATGTGCACTTAAATGTGTAATAGTAATATCCAATATGGAAAAACCTTTTTTCATCTGTCAAAGTAAATTCAAAAGGTGTCATTAATAAATATAGAAACACCCAAATAGTCCAAAAACTCCCCTCAAAGCTGATTGAATTGCTGTCAGAGCCTCTTTGTCATTTTCCTATCTTATATACATTGTCCCTAAGACTTCATATTAAGATATGTTTAGACTCCCTGAGAAGTAAAGATGCTTTGGAGCTATCTGAATGAGTACATATGCTGTGTCCCAATAACTTTCTATATTTACTCTCCATCTGCCCTGGAAATGCTAGCCTTCTCTTCTTTCTTCAAGGAGCATGCTACATACGTTAGGAAACCTCTCCAGAAAGTCTGAGGACTAAACTCTCAATCCAAGGAACTGTCAAATTTGACTTTATCTATCAGGCAACTCTCAAAGCCAGTGCTATCCAGGAAATATGTTCCCTGCTAGAAATCTAGATGCCAGGATCATGCTGCCTAAAGAATTAAAAACACAGAAAGCTGTAATTCAGAAACACAATTCTTGAACTCCCTTCTAAGACCACTACATTCTGCTTCAGGTGTAAGTTATCATTGCTTCTCTGGTTAAACAGAGAAAGGGAAAGGAAAAAAAAATCCTTCCTTTTCACTATCTCCTCTAGTCCTTGGAAGAAAGCACTGAGGCAGAGACAAAGAGGGAGTCTTTTAAGAAACACAGAGAGAGTGATCAGCTTGCTTTTATTATTAGAAAAGAGAAGTGTCTGTTCCTTAGGAAACCAATCATTAGGAAGGAGTTTCCTGTGTTCTATCAGTTCTGTATAAACACTGGCCCTGCCTCATAATCTCATCTGGAAGATTAATTCCTCAATTTGATTAGGGACTGACTGGATCCTTGCTATACCTCCCACTCTCCAGTAAGTCTTTTAATGATCAAACTTTGCATATTTTAGTTTGAAAATGTAGTTTTCTGATAATATGCTATCTTTCCTCAGAGAAGTCATCCTTGGTTATATTTATCCTCATAATTTCTTTATAAGTGATTTATGACAAAGGGCCATATCCTACCAATTACTTTAATAAACCTTTATGTTATATGAAACTGCTCTTTTGAAAGATAGACATAAAAGCAGAGGTAGGAGAAATATATATGTAGGTTTGTACTTAGAAAGGCCTCATTGGTAATAAACAATCTTGTGGTTCTCTACTGAAAAACTATGGGATTTTAATTGACTCTGGAACTTGTAATACAGTTTTTCATTAGTTTTCATTAGCAGAGACAATTAATCAAGATACTAAGAAGTACATGTTAGACACATCATAGCATCCAGAGCACAATTAGGCAGGCCCTTGGATAACTCATATTTTAGTGGGTTTTTTTGCCTGAATTATCAAACTAATTGCTTTCAATCCTTTTTTCTTTTCTTTCTTTTTTCTTCCTTCCTTTCTATTTTTTTTTTGGCTGTACTTGTAGAGATTTGATATGATTTTAATGAGGGTATAATGATTTTGAAATTTATTTCAGATCCAATTTTGCTAGTAACTTTGATGTTAGTGGGATCATTTAGGATTTTATAATACTAAATAATATGTGGCACTTACACAAAGGGAACCTTTTTTGTTGCTTGCCCAAGTGTGTCAAGAAAATATAACATCCTTGACATTAATATCTAGTGCTAAATGATGGACATAGGATTTTATAGCATATAAGAACTTCAAAATGAAGGAGCTGTCTGTATAATGACACTCCTTCAGATCAGTTTTTGTTATAAATGAACTGGAAATCCCATTTACCTCATAAAATAGGTAGCAAGTAAAACTGTAATTTGTTTATATTGAGTTGATTATCAACACCTAATTTATTGCATGTAAAATAAGCCAGTAACATTTTCCTTAAGCCTTGAAGTTAGTTTTACATAGATGAATATATATATATATATATATATATATTAAAGAGAGAGACACACACAGAGAATGTAATATACTATATATAAATATATATATATAAATTTTAAAGATTGAGAAATATTTTCTTTCATATCACAAAATTTATTTATATATTGTGTTTCATGTTATTTGTATGTGTGTGTGATTTTTATAAATTAGAACAAAATATAAATAGAAAACTTTGGCATTGTGAAAATACTGAGTATAAAACTTGCTAGCCTTGGCACTAAATGGAGCACAACTACCAACAAAGTCTTTTCATTGTCAGTCAGGCTAGATCATAGTTTTTATTATAAGCCAACTAATTTTTAGATATGTGGAAAATAAGGCCCAGGAAGGATAAGTGATTTGTCACTTAATAAGAACTAATGTGAGGAGAAGGGTATAATTTCATTTGATAGTATGCTTATAATACTAGGCATTTTGATTCAGTCAACAGATCAAGGGTGAATATTGTGCTGAAATACGAATTTGAAAAGATTGGTCATGAGTGAGATTTCAGAAATAATTCTTCAGTGACACACCAACAATAGTACATTGACATTAAAGTTGATATAACCATTAGATTTCTCATATTGTTCACAAAGCATCCTATACAAGTATTATATGAATGTACCAGTCATTGCATTTCTTATGAGACCCGATTTTCATTCTTGTCTGTCACTGCATATCTCTCAATCCCAATCATCTTTACTATTTGAAATTCTGGGAATCCTCCTTACAGAATAATATATCAAAACATAGCAAGAATAAGATGACTCAGAAACATTATTAACATTTAGGGTCTCTTCAGGTGTAACCTATGGGTACCATGCATCATTGATCGCAAATATGAGGCATGAATGTTGGAGAAATGTTTTGCATTTCTCTAACCTTTGGATTATAATCATCTATCTTGAGGCTTTTCTAGATTCAGAAGCTATCCTTTGTTAGCATATAGTTAAAACCTGTATCAGTTTCTTTAAAGATGTTTATACTGCCTTTGCAAAAAAGGTCCACATTTTTGGTTGAAGAATGGATAAAGGCCTGAGCTTAGAGTCAGGAAGACTTGAGATCAATCCATCCTCAGCTTCTTACTTACTGTGTGACCCTAGGCAAGTCGTTTAATCCTACTTTTCTCAGTTTCTTCTCCTGTAAAATGAACTAGAGTAGGAAATGGCAACTCAGTCCAGGATCTTTGCCAAGACTATCACCAATGGGTTCACAAAAAGTTGAATATGGCTTAAATAACTGAACAACAGCATTTCCTTATTAAAGATAGTGAGATTAAGTAACTTGTTTTTAAAATAAAATGCAAAAGCAAGATTTTTAAAAGTTACGTAAGCATTTATAAGATACATGTAAGAAAAACATTGCTTTAATTTCAAGCCTTTGGAGTTGGCTACAACTAAAATGACTGCACAACAGCAGAATGACTTTTTGTTTAAAAAGATGTTTAAACCTAAGTCTTCTCGACTGCCTTTCCTCTGTTGAGGTGTGAGAAATGAGGGGTGAGAAATCCCCAGGCCAGTGTCACAAGTTCTTGCAAAAGAATCCACAGTCCCAAATGCAGGCTAGGTTTTTGGCAAAAAATGGGTTTATTACACTAAGAAACAACTTCCCAGGGGGCTAGCTCCAAAGGAATTTAGCAAAGGTAGGTTTTTAGCAAAGATAAGTTTGCTCTGAGAAATAACTTCTCAGTGGGCCAAATCCTGTTAGGATTTTTAGGTTTGGGGTTAAGCTTTTGATTATATTGGATTTTTATGGCCCGAGGCTAGGGGGTGATCTCCAGATGAATTTGAGGGACTAATTTTCAATTCAATAAAGGGCGGTGTTTGTTTCCCAGACCAAAGTAATTATCAGATCAATTGGGAGTGGGAGATTCCTGTGGAAACCCCATAGCTTTGCCAAGGGAGATTCAGGAGGGTAGAGATCATTTTCAGGAATTTCCCCGGGCCAGGTGGCCCACTCTCCACAAAGATCTAGGAGACACAGAGTCCTTATTATATCACTCTACTCCACATTTCTTTATATATTGTGGCAATAGACTGATCTTGCACTTCAGGGTGATTGATGATAAATGGTTACAACCAACTTGAATGATATGAGTAGTCATTTGGTCATGATAATCAAGCATAGTCATCATAGGCACTTGATTATCAGATCTACATAATTTCATTATCTACATACTTAGGATCTTGGAGTGTGCAAGCTATTACAAATGCAGAATGGAGTCGTTCATGTTAATTAATTACATAGTGTTAATCACAAAAAAAGTTAAGGGCACTAATCCACAGTAGTGAAGTATGCATATTAGTAAGCAACCATTTGCCAAATACTTCCTCTGTCCCAGGGACTGTACTAGATATTGGGGACAGAGACAAAATTAAACAGTCCTTGTCCTCAAGGAGCTTATGCTGCAAACAATACATATCTAGTTGAAAATGTATAAAAACCAAAATATTTGTTGAAGGAGAAGTGTTGACAGGAAGCAACTACTGGGACCCAGTACATTCTAAGGTTGGAGTTGGTTCTTGAGCTGAGTTTTGAAGGTACAGATTATCAGACAGAAAAGTAAGAAGAAAATTAGTTCCAGATCCATACATGGGATATGTAGATACCAAAGGGAAGAGGACATATGTATATAGATAGATAGATACATATATATATATATAAAATACACACACATATATATATATCTGTAGGTATGTATAGGTATATATGTAGATATGAGCATGTATGTATAAATATGCATATGTATATATATTGTACATATTGGCAAAAACATATATTACACCCTTGTCAAAGACTTTAAATTACAAAGCAACAAATTTATATTTCATTCCAGGGGACATAATGGAACATTTTGAGCTTCTTCAGCATATTGGTATCTGTGTCGAATAAGGAAGGAGAGTGTTTAAGACTTGAGATATACAGATTTCTTAGAAGGCTTTTGCAATTTATCGCAAGTTATTGCAAGAATTAGTGGGAATCTAAAATAGAAAGATGGCATGTAAGTGAAGAGAAGAGATGAGTATATGGTGGATTTGAAGAGAGAAATGAGTAAGACAGAATAGAATTGAATTGCTTGAGTAGCACCCAAAATGCATTCTATTCTGCAGCAAAATATGCCTTCCCAGGATTTCAATTGTGCAGTTTACTAACTTACAATCCTGGCTCATTTCAAGACTCTACTTCATTCACACCTGCTCCATTTCTGTTGAGAGACTTTGCCATGCCAGTATCCATGCAAGCAGAAATGTATGCCTGCTTCTTTCTACTTTGCATACATCCTAGAAACCAAAGGCTTAGTCCTAATTGCTGCTGACCAAGCAAGTATTGCAGAGATCTCTGGGTTGTCACTTAAGTTTAAATCAGGCTGGGACAGTTTTGGAAGTTTTGGGTTGTCTAAATTTATACCCTCGTACATGGCTATCTTTAACAACTTTAGAAACACCAAAAAGTCACTGGAAAATATCTTTTCACTGTTTTTCTTCTCATACTTACTGACTATATCCACATTCCAATTCTTTACCCTAAGCCTTCTTTTTAGCGAAATTACTTATAGCTTGAGCAATTTCTATGGTTTGGTAGGACATATAGAAAGAAGCCCTAAATTCTGTCATTTCAACTCTATATTATTTACTTGTCAAAGGATACTTTTATTACCAGTTCACAGACTATAGGGCTGCTCTACACATGTTCTTCTGTACACATTTCTTAAAGGCTTTTTATTTTCAAAATATATGCATAGATAACTTTCAACATTTATTTTTGTAAAACTTTGTGTACCAAATATTTTCCCCTCTCTTCCTCTCATCACCTCTCTTAGACAGCAAGTAACCAATATATGCTAAACATGTGCAATTCTTCTGTATGTATTTCTGCAATTATGCTGCACACAAAAAAATCAGATGAAAAAGAGAAAAAAATGAGAAAGAATACAAAAGGCAAGCAAACAACAACAACAAAAATTAAAATACTATCCTGTGATCTACCCTCAGTCTTTCTTTGGATGTAGTTGGCTCTCTCTGCCACAAATCCATTGGAATTGGCCTGAATCCCCTAACTGTTGAAAAGAACCACATTTATCAGAATTGATTATCATGTAATTTTGTTGCTACTATATACAATATTCTCTTGATTCTACTCATTTTACTTAGCATCAGTTCATGTATATCTCTCCAGGCCTCTCTGAACATCCTGCTTAATGTTTCTTGTAGAGCAATAATATTCTATAACATTTATATACTATAACTTATTCAGCCATTCTCCAACTATCCACTCGGTTTCTAGTTCCTTACCACTTCTGTATGCATTTTTATCCCAAAAGAACAAAAAATATCTTCCACCACTGTATTTGACCTTGATATAGAAATTAATAACATCAAACTACAATTGGAACACATAGCCCAAGCACATTGCTTCCCTAATACTAAATAGAATGAAAATAGCAATGTGGGGTCTTTCATTCTCTAAACCCTGAGAGTTATTTTAGAAACTGGGAAAATGATGACCCCAAAACTTCTAAAAACATTAAGTTGCTGTACTTGTGTTAATGATCATCCAGTGATCTTGATATAGTACCTCTAACCTATCTCTTCTAATTCTCTCTTTGTGAATTAGAGGGGCTTAAAAACTGGTGTTAGGTTCTTAAAGCACAAGGATCACCAGTGGAATATTAAAACACAATAATATTGCCCATATTGAATGTTTTAGTGTAATCATAATCTAATTGGATGGTTAGATTATAGATAATAAAGCTTTTCAAATTGTATTTTCTCTTTAATTCCACATAGAAAATGGAAGCAATGCAAAAACATTCATCAAGGGCAAATGTATTACTATACAAAAAAATCTTAATACCAAATATTAAAAAAGAAACCTTTGTGGTAAACATGTTTTAAAAGCACTTTAAAAAATGAACTTTAAAACTAATTTCAATGATACTAGCAAAGAAGAAGATACAAATGCAAAGGATTAAGAGACAGCTATAAAATTCTGGTTGGTTGGCTGCAGTTCTGCTCATGAAGCACTAGCTGGCATTAGCGTGAAATTTAAATTCACTTCTGTGCTGGTGATTGCCTCTTTGGAGCTCATTATCCATTCTCTGGCATAGAACTCGAGAGTAAGTAAAGCCATTTAGCTTGATTCAGGCAAAAAATAACCTCTGGGTCTGTAGTTTTCTTGCAGCTCAACAAACAGGTAGCCAATGTCCTACTCTAAGAGGAGAAATTCCTCTGGTACATTAGGGCTAAGAAATAGATACCATAACTACTCTTGTTAAATATGAAGCTTATGATCCAGGATTGCCTAAACTTTGTGAATTGCCTTTGTAAATTATAAGAAATGTGACATCTTTCAGTTAAAATCTAAATTTTGGAGTTTAATCATTCAAGAGACATTTTCAGATTTGGCTTCTGAAAATCTCTAAGTTACTATTTTAGTCTTCTGAATTGCTCTTTTGGGAGGAAAAAAAAGAAACGAGTCAGGAGATATGTATTTTTAGTAACAGGTTAAATATTAATAAACTGACAGGTTAAATTTAATAGGCCTAAGAACCATTACGTCAAACTGTATTATTATGTGATAAAACCTTAAGGGAATGATGAGCCTTCCCAAGCTAACCATATCAGTCAGCCTCAAAGGATGTTTAAAGACAATCTGGCTCATGTTCTTGCCTGTGTTGAAATCACCTTTGGAAGCAAAGGGACCAGAAAGATTTTTTTCTTGTTAAACTACTGCACAGATCTAGTGAAAATCTGGAAAAGGTAAATGAAGTGATTGTATTATCATGAAATAGTAAAATGATAATATAATTATATTCAACTTGAACTAGAAATGTGAATTTCTCAGCAGGTCAACTTACTCGTCTTTTTGTATGATTTTGAGAGTAAGGGAGTCAAGAACTATTTACATAGTAATGGATTTGAGAATATTTTTATTCATGCAGTTAAAATGAATTTGTAAAATTATGACTTTTTCTAAGTGCTCTTTTTAAGGAAACATTTAAATACTGATTCTAAATATTGATAGATGAACAAAATTCATTAGTCAAATCAATAATTTTTCTACAGATTGATTTGTTTGGTAATATAGTCTGTCATGTTAAATAGATTACAGCAGTATCTTTTGTTCCTAATTTCTCCATCTTTGCCTTCATTGATCTTGTTTGTTTCCCTTCTTAATATCTTAGTGTGGTTAAACAAGGCAAAGCCACTTTTCTGGTAAAAAGGAAAATCAGCCATATTGATATTTCTTTGCTCCTTCTCTATTGAGTCAGATTTCATTTGCAGTTGCAAAGACTCAGATACTGGAAATGTAAAATCTAAAGTTTTTGTTTGTCTTTTTGCAATTGGATAGAGATGTGATGTTATAAGCTAGCAGTTTTGTTTATTTGCTAAAGGATTAGATTATCTCACTATTTAGGGCCTTAAATTAGTCATATCTGTGTTATAGTTAATATCTATAGTATCCACTTGCAAATGAAACATGGAGTATCCTAACAATAACCTTCATGAAGATTTGCAATCAATGGGAAACTATGGATAAAAATGAAAATCTCTACTTCTCTAGCAACATCCTTTTCCTCCAGTGGCATTCTCTCCTAATAGTCTGTTCCAAGTTCTAGTTTTATCATTTAGTTTCATAATCTAATAACTTGTTCTATGTTAGTTAAAGTCCAACCATCAGTGAAAGGATTTTGCATGGTAAGACTGGCAGTGGGCTGCAAGGTGGTGTGAACAGATAGATGGTACAATAAATAAAGTTACAGGCTTCAAGTCAGGATGAACTAAATTCACATCTAGTCTCAGACACTAGCTTTGTAGCACTGGGCAATTAACTTAACCCTGCCCCAGCTTCCTCACTTGTAAAATCTGGGAAAGAAAATGGCAAACTACTGAGTATCTTTGCCAAGAAAATGCCAAGTGTGGTCACAGAGTTGGGCGTGAGTGAAATGACTGAACAACAAAGTCTGACAAAGAGAAATGCCAAAAAACCATTAGCAGGATCCTTAAATGTCTAAGGAGGAAAGGATAGTGATATGAGAAGACAAGTTTTCCAGTGAGATTTAGTTCATGGTAGATATCCTAGACATTTCTTTTTAGGCCTCATAGAATAATGTTCTAAATCTTGATATTTGAGGTTCTCTCCATTCATCCAGATAATAATTAAGGATATAGAGATAGATACTGATAAAGATATTTCCAGGTTTCTCTTCCACTGCTCCCCCATACAAATCCTCCAATCAAACTGGCTTGCTTCCCTTGAATATCCCTCATTGCCTTTTTTCATCCTATTTCTCATCTGCACTATAAGCACTAATCAGTATCTCATTCATGTTTCAAAGTCTATTCTTTGTTTACTAACACAAAAGAGACTTTCTCTGAATCAGTAAGTTTGGTGCATTCTTTCAATAAGTACACTATTTACATCAAATATATCACTTTATGGCTCATTTTGAAATTACTTATACAGCTATATAAACTCTTATGTTTTACAAAGCTTTTTCCTCCAAACAACTCTAAGAAGACAGTGGTATGTTATTCCTTCTTAAAGTGACCTCAGTCACACTAACCACAAGGCTTCTGTTGTTAGTGTTGGCATACCTCAGTTTCCCATTTTAAATTATCTTCCTTTTCCTACTGTTAATGCTTAAGGTAAGCATTAAATTCAATGGAATATGCCTTCCTGAATCATAAGTAGATTTTGTGTCACTTTTGCTTAGTTAATGGAGAGGAGTGATCATTTTGGAAGCAGGAGGTAGGTTTTCCAGAAGTCAGTTGAGTTTGTTCTGTTATTGGGCCACAGGGTATACCTTTTGCCCTTTCTAGCTATGTAATAAATGTGTTCCTGGTCACAATAATTAGCCAAAAGAGTGAGGAAGAATAAATAAAGCTATTGTTACTAGTTGTTTCCTCTTTGTATATGAAAGATGAAAAAGTATTCAAACAGTATTCAAAATGTGCAAGGATAAAGATTTGGGTCAAAGAATAAGACATTGAGAGTTGGAAGGGAACTTAGAGGTTAATTCTACATTCTTATTTAAGGCTGAAGAAAAATAAGACCCAGTAAATAAATGACTTGCTCAGAATCACATAGCTGCAAAATTCAAACTCACCTCTCTGTGACTCTAAGTATAGTGTTTTATCCATTCAGTTAATGGATAGCTAATTTTGGCCCCACATTTATTTTTACTCTTCTATCATTTAAAACTCTAATAAGTATCCCTCAAGTCATAATTGTAAACTGAGACAGACTACTTAAAATAAGTAACCTTTAATGAATACAAGTAACACTGTCTATTATGACACTTTAAGGTAACTTTGTTTTGTTTTGATTTTTGCTGAGGCAATTGGGGTTACACAACCTGGAAGTAGTAAGTGTCTGAGGTCACATTTGAACTCAGGTCCTCCTGACTTTAGGGCTGATTATTTTGTTGTTGTTGTTGTCTTTGTTTTTATATTTGATTGAAATCTGCTATTTTTTTTTATAATTCTGAGCACCCTCTTTGATTCTAAAAATAAAAGTAAACACCAATTTTAAAATCAAAATAAGATTCTGTTTTACCTCTTAGTTCTTAATCTCAGGAAGCTCTGAAGCAGTTCTGATTTATTCATTATTTTCTAAAAATGATGGGGAAATATCAAGATATAATCAAATGTAATTTGATTAGATAATCTTTTCAGTTACATCTACTATATGTATTGTGTAAGCAGAGGTATTTTATTTTTGTTTTTGTTTTTGTTTTCATTTTCTGTTTTCTATCATGGGATTTAATGTTCATATCAACCCTTTTGTTAAGCTACCTCTTTGTGACCCCATGAATCATAGCATACCAACATTGTTCGTGATGTTTTCTTGGCAAAAATACTGAAATAGTTTGCCATTTCCTTCTCCAGTGATTCAAAAGATTAAGTGACTTGCCCAAAATCACACAGCTAGTAAAAGTCTGAGTTTGGATTTGAACTCATGTCATCCTGTTTCCAGAGCCAGAGCTTTATACACTGAGCTACATAGCTGACTCACATTTATCTTACCCATCATGGTTTTCTACTTTATTTTTTTTTATGTTGAACTCCATCAGCAGATTTATAATTGATCCTGAAAGTGATAGAGTCTATGGAGTTTACTGAATGGGGGAATAATATTGCTGGATCTTTGCTTTATGAAAATCACTTTGTAGTTGAATAGAGGATATATGGGAGTGGAGAGGTACTTGAGACAGGCACACTCATCATCAGCAGATTATTGTTAGAATCCATGTGTGAGCTGATGACTCTATCACTGTCATGGCAATGTCACAGGAGAGAAAAGGCGTATATACTAGAATCAGGAAGACATTTCATGCTATAGCATAAATATTATATAGTAAAATAACTTTAAAAGCTGTAAGAACTGATGTCAATCAATGTTTGCTGTCATATAGAGAGCCAAGGGTGAACCATACCTTCTACCTCCTGACAAAGATGTTTCAGGACAGAAGATTTAGGGTGAGAATATGTAAGTGTGTGGGCACATTTTCACACATCTCTTTTCATGCATCTGTGTATACACTCATGTCTATATATACAATCATGTGTATACACATATGTGTATATACATATATAAATATATTAAACAGTAAATGATTCTTTTGAGTTGGATCTGTTTATTCTTTTTTCAGAACATTAGAAACATGATTCATAATAGGAGAGTAGACATGTGACATAACACAAGATATATTTTATTAAGTTTAACTTTCTGAAAAAAGCATACTTCACATAAATAGCATTACTAAAGAGATGATGTATATTTGTAGAAGTGAAACGTGTTGCATATGTTTTAACAGAAGCAAATTCTTCAGATAAAAAAATAAAAAACACAAAAAGTAGGTCTTAGGTATTTGACAGCTAATAATTTATTACTGAATTAATCACTCTTCAAATATCTCATGCTGTTTTCTCATCCTTTCTTCTGTTTTAGAGGAATTAATTTTTTGTTGTTGAAAAAAAGATAAATAAAGCCAGGAATTCATTTTTTTGTCATCATTAACACTGTGCCTTATTCATAGTAGAGTTTGTGATGTATTTATTGCATAGGATTTTAGACCACTATAATTAAATGATGGGGAAATGCTTAAAGGTCTTATAGTTAGAATTAAAATCATAAATGTCCCAACCTTATTTAATATGTCACTTACATTAGGAAAGTATCTTCCCAAATCTGTACTTTAAAATACCATCTGAAAAGCACAAAATATAATTATTTTAAGGTTTCAGAAAATATTTTTTAATTATCTATTTTCAACCTTCCTTCTATTGGCATCAAGTATGCATTTTGGCATTGCTGCTGATAGGCCAGAAGGAGATTCCTAAGTTTTTACACTGGCATGGATAATTTGATAGAAGACAATCAGTGTCCTCTAGGTCAATGTAAGAACTTCCCTTGTGGGGAAAAATAATAAGCAACTGTGAAGAAGATTTGAAATTGTGTGAAAACTGTTAGATGACTTCAATTAGTATTTTATGCAAACATTGAAGCCTCACTATGCCTTTAGGTTAACTATGCCTGGTCAGTTGTAGTGTCCTTTCTCAGCTAAGAGAATGAAGCCATAAGGTAATATGATTGTTTACTTTTAAGGAGCTTTTATTGGCATTTCAACATCCCTCAATGTGTATTCATATTGCTAAGAAGTTAAAAAAAGGAAAAAAATTCTATTTGATTTTTCCTTACACATGTAGTAAATTGAAAGGAAAAAAGAAGCCTTCTTAACTTTCCTTCTTATATTTTTGTTTGAAGTATAACATTATTTACATCTAGCTAGCAAATTGATTTAATATATCTATATTTATAAGGCTCTTTAAAGTTTGTGAAAGGTAAATAATTGGAGTAATATTTATTTTTCATGGGTAGGTAAAGTCAATATAATTTTTAAAATGAGAATTTTACATAATTAATCCATGTATTCAATATCATGCCAACTAAATAACTAAAAATTTTTTTTGAGTTAAAAAAATAATACTAAAGTTCATTTGGAATAGCAAAATGTCAGGAATTTCAAAGATGTCAGAGAAAAATATAAAGGAATTAGATTAAGTAGCATATTGTAAATTGAGAGCATCATTAAAGTTTTAAAAGAATAATTTTATTTTTAATTAAAATTTCTTGTATATATAAAACGTAGGTAGCCAAGTGTAGAGGAATGCAGAAAATTGGGGAAGAGAGACTTACATAGATAATCTCTTGATAGGATATAAATGGGTTGAAATAAAGTTGAGGTGTACGAAATGATAAGCTGATGGATTTAGAAAGACATGTAAAGACTTTATGAAGGAAAATGCTCTCCACTTTCAGAGAAATAGATGACAAGATAAGCATAATACATGAGTATAGAATATATCTATCCATATATGTGCATATTTATAGATATTTATGTGTGTATATATTTACATATGTATATACATATATAAAAATAAGGGTGTGTGTATATGTGTGTGTGTAAATAACATCTCTGCACTTAAATATAGCCTTCTTTAGGGTTGTGGAAGGAAGAGGGGACAATAAAAAGTTCTCAGCAGAAAACAAAATAAAACTAAGAAGTAAGCAAAGAAAAGTTCAACAGCTTTGAAAACAATGTGCATTATTTATTATATAGGTTTTCTTGAAATGGAAATCTATTATTTTATACTCTATCCTCTCTTATCTGCTATGTATGTGGCAGTTTCTTTTTTTTTCCTCATTTGTATTTGTTTAAATTTTTAAAATACCTTAGAACCTTAATAAAAAATTAATAAAAATCAAAAAAAGTTTGCAAAATGCTTTATAAAAAACATCTCACTTTATCATTACAATAACTATATAAAGTAGGGAAGGAAAAGGAATAAGCATTTATATAATGCCTACTATGCACCAAACATTCTATTTAAATGCTTTTTTATAAATATATCATATGTAAATAATTGCAATAGCAATAATAATAGCACATACCTCCCATAGTGGTGGCACATAGTAAATCCTGAATAAAAGTAGACTATTATTATTGTATTCTCACAAAAACATTATGAGGGAGGGGCTATTATCCCTATTTTACAGTTGAGGAAACCATGGCAAGCAGAAGTTAGAACCCTAACTAGACAACTAGTAAGTATCTGAGGCAGGATCTGAACTCAGGTTTTCTGTACTCCAATCCCACTGCTCTATCAATTGTGACACCCAGATGTGTCAAATGCAGAACTATGACTAAAACTGATAGTGTCTTCTGACTGTATTTTAAGTCATTCATTAAACTGTAATATAAACAGAATTTGAGTTGTGAAAAACATAGGAACATATCTGCACATGTGGTATTCCAAAAGTCTTGATAAAATTTTAAGCTAGAAAAGCTTGAACCAAGTATTTTCAAACTTTTAGTACTTGAAACTACACTAAGACCTTTGGGACACTCTTTGTTCTAAAACTCTATAAGCCAAATTTTTCAAAGAATATACATTACACAGGGGGAACAAAACATCTGTGAATGATTAGAGTGTTAAGAGTACATAGGATCATAGATTTAGACCTAGAAGAGACCTTAAGGGTCACTGAGTCCAACTCTCTCATTTTACATGCAAGGAAGGAAGTAATTTTCCAAATTAAACCTGATAGTAGGCAGAATTTGAATCTAGTTCCTGATTTCAAATCCAGAACTTTATCCATTCATCAAATTGGACAAGATCGGTTACATTTTATTTATTGAGTAAGAACAACGTACTTAAATAGAACAACAGTCTAGGTTTGAACTCTGTGGGAAATCTAAGGGGTATTGGTTTAGTTTGGTTTGGTGTGATAGTATCTTCATTCTTAAGTGTTTTCTTTTATGGAGAAATTATTTTAAACCAAAGCTCTAAAAAAATAATTTTTCCATGTGCAATTTTGATGAAACAATTAGAAGTCAATTTGAATATTAATTATTACATTTTTCTCACCAAGTAGAGCTTTACAAGTGATACATTGAGATATAGAAAGGAAAAGAAAATTAATTATACTATTAGCCTAAGAAAAATAAGATTAGATAAAGGAATTTATCTATCATACAAGTACTTCTATATATATGGATATGGATGTCATTTTCTCTCTATGCCAATGTTTTGTCATATATAATTAATATTTTAATAGTATTTATTTTTCAAATTACATATACATCTAATTTTTAATATTCATTTAATAAAATTTGAATTCCAAATGTTTCTCCCTCCTTTTCTCTCCTCTCCCTCCCTAAAAGAGTAAGCAATTTGGTATAGGTTAAAACATATAATTAAATATTGTCTGCATTTTAAAATGGGTTCAGGAATAGCATTTTGAAATATGCACAGCATGTGAAGGCAGTCTTCAACATCCATTTTGATAGTGATTTAATAATCTTTGAGAGTGAGTTATCAGTAAATAGAATATTCTCTGTTGGGTTAGTCAGAATACTATTTTTTTTAAGTAATGAGTGAAAGTTCATTCTACTAAGATATTTGCTTAGTGACTAGGACTGGTTGCTAAAAGGCACATCAGTAAAAAGTTATTGGATAGAATATTTGAAAATCACACTTATTGGCAACCACATGCTAAGGCAGTCCCCAAATGTTAAATAATTGATTTTAAACTTGCTAAACTTGCTAAATATTTTACTTGGAAGAATTTTTAAATTTTAAATTTGCAGTGCTTTTTTAAGCACCACCATCACTACCTTTAGGAGAGGTTGGAAATTTGGGCCATCTGGGCATTGGTTTTTATGAAATCTCTCTATCTGAAGTTCACACATATGATTTCTTCAATTAAAATGATGGAAAATAAATACCTTTCTGCAAATGAAAGGGAACAAAGGAGTGGCAGGATTATTTTGATATCATGTACAGAGATAGAATAGTCCAGTTTTCTTGTTCATATTTATAAAGCCTGTAATGAAGAAACTGTGACTCCAAATAAATTACACAAACTTCTTGGCCACATGTTTCCTCAAAGGCTAAGAACCTTCATAAATGTGTCACTACCAGAAATAGATTTGACTTTTTTCTAACTTCCTTAAGCTAAGTTTGTTCTTGGAGAAGGCTTAAATTTCTGCCTTTACTTTGTGATTATCAATTAATGACAAGAAAAGGTAAACAGTTGGAGATTGTGGCACTCTTGCTTGTGGCCAAGAGGACATAACTCCAGTGGCCATGTCCTGCTGTATTTTTGCTGCTGTGTTCATGACTATTGAGAGAACATTTGAGGGAAATCAAACAGCTCTTCATGCCTATTTTGCCATCTATACCTTGTGTTTGAATGTACTCAACTTGATCTGCATTAATGTAATAAATAACAAATCAATGAGAAATATCATTTTGTTAATATAGAATAAAACTAGCTAATATGTTATTGCAATACTTTCTTTAAAATGACTACATCTCAAAATATACTACATGTTCTAACATAAGCTCTTTCTCTTGATTTTTTGGTGATTTTTTCCAAATATATAAATCTAGTTACTTAAGAAAAACATTTCCCCTCTCCCTTTCTGTGTTTTTTCCCTTATATTGGATTTTAAGTGAAGACAATGTTAATTTTTTCAGGTTTACTTGAAGAAATGAACTCATTATTTTAAAGAGCTAAACATTTATCTCATTTGTATACTTGGTACTAAAAGCATTGCAACCAGTTATTTTCATGATTATTATACATTATTATTGGCTGCTTATATCACATATTTGTATGGTTTCACAGATAAAAAGAGTAGAAAACATGAGACCATCCTGTTTCTGTTGCTAAAATTTTAAAAACATTGAACTTGGCAGGGCAAATGTAGCCTTGAAGCCTTTCCTCAAACAAGGTACCTCCTAGGAATAATTATAAATCTGGAAGACATTGAAAATGTGGAGATAATTTTTTGAATGATTCACTAAATATTCATGTGAGTGAGATTTAAGCAGTAAACCATAATATCACCTAAGGTGTTATTCAGTGTCATTGAAGATGTCTTACAAAATCTAGATAAAAGGAAGATTTCCTTTTAATGCTGAGGCCTTCAAAATCATCTATTTGGAGATGCCATTATACTAATTACATTGAGCTCCAAATCCCACTGAGCAGTTAAGTGGCACAATAGATAGAATATCAGGAAGTCAGGAAGATCTGAGTTCAAATGTGACCCAAAATACTAGCTTTGTAATGCTGGCAAGTCACTTACCCCTGTTTGCTTTAGTTCCTACATCTGTAAAATAAGCTGGAGAAGAAAATGGTCTATTCTCCAATGTCTTTGTTAAAAAACCCCAAATGGACTCACAAAACACTGGACATGAATGAAAAAACAACAAAGCCATACTACAATTTCTCCTTTGTTAAATGTATAGCAGTGAAAAATAGATTGCTGAAAACATCTATATTGGGGAAATAAAATGAATGAAAACTGCATGTAACATGTGAAGCACCCAAAACATCATCTTCCAGATAAAGTATTATGCCAGTTTGGATTTACTCACTAATATTGTTTTTGGTTGTTGTTTTTTTCTTATCTATCATAGAATATTACTTCAAATCAATTATCTTCAGATAAGTGCCATAGTAAGAAAAGACTCAAGAGAATACTCTCTGCTTATGCTTAGACTCTATATATTATTAGTTGGGGAAATGGGTGCCCCATAGGGTCAAAGAAAAGGGATAGTCTTGTAGGGGATATAATGCAGCCAAGGTACCTGTACAGAGAGACAATTCTTGTCTTTTATGTAAGACCCCAGATATATTCTGTCACTGTCATTGTGCTGATTCCACTGAATATGGTATCTCATCTGGAAACATTGTTCAATGTGTCTTGTGATTACCAATAGCTATTAGTTGGCACATAATTTAATAGATATCATGAAAATTGCTGGATTTGATTGTGTCTGCTAGTCTTAGATGATTTCATGATGGCTGCTATGTACTAACTAGAACCTTTCATTAAAGTTCTATATGAATACTAAGCAAACAAAATCAAGAAAAGGTGCCCTTTCCAATCAAGTCTTTTCCTTTTGATCCTAATTTCTTACTTAGTATTACTTATTCTCAAACTCTTCTCTGCCTCATGAAAATTAATTTGAGAAAGAGCAATGTAAAACTAAAGTGGAAGAGATATTTGTCTTCATTAGCTAGCCCTCTTTCTTGCCTTTTTTCTGTGTATCAACAGCAACAAAACTCCTTTGTTCCTTTAGTATTATGTTTTGACCAATTAAAACCCTTATTCTCTCATTATAAATATTTGTACTATTATATGTAGCTGAATGAAAAGTCAGTTTAGTTACATCTTGAATGACTGCTAATGATGGACAGAGAGTTGATTTAAACATTGAATAAAGTGTGAATTAAATTGGACAAATTATGGAATGTTTTCACTGATTCCAAACTGTTCATTCATATCATTCAAGCATCTTTCACCCTAATATTCTTCCAGTGATTTTATATAACTGCCCTTACAGAATCCCTAAATTTTTGAAGAATCAAAATTCCAAATTATACACAGGGTTTTGATATTACTAGATTCATGGTTTTGTATAAAACAAATGAAATGCTAAGATTCAATTTCCTTCTATGTAAAATAAAGACAATAATATATGTGTTCCTCATTCCAGAAGGTTATTTTGACTCAAATCCTCAATTAATCTTAAAGTATTACATAAATGGCAAAGGGATTGTTGGCTTAACCTCTAAGATATGGTGAATATAGTCCATCTGAATCCCTATGCAGAACTCTTTCCCAAAGCATATCTCAAACTGTGAAATAGAAATAATTCATGATATTATTCCAAATAGGGACAAAATGAAGGATTAAATACATCTTCATAGGCACTTCCAGATATAAAGGAGTGACAAATAAAACTTAAAAGATAGATTGTATCATGAAAGATTCTATACACATTTTCTGTAACTATTTCAAAGACTTAATACTCAAATAAATCATTTGAGCTATAACTGTGTGACCTTAGGCATCAAGACAGGGTCAGAACTATGCCAGCCTCCTCTTGATTATTCAAGAAAGAATTGTCTGAACAAGCAAGGATAGAAGCTTTTGAAATGATATAATCCTGGGAATTCTATCTTGACAGGAAACTTTGGAGTAGATTTGCCCAAATCAGATGAGGGAGGTTGAGAGAATCAGTAGAAAGGGAGAGAGTTAGTAAAAGGGACCAGTAAAGCAACCCAGCCATAGGGAAGGCATTTGCTTTGGGTCCCAAAATACTATCTGGACCTTTCTAGGGAGTAGGGAGCCAGGACCTGAGCTAAGAAGTGAAATTCAATAGAGTCACTCAGACTGGGATTTACAACATAGCTTCCTATTTATTTCCATAGTTAATTATTTTCTGGGCTCTCATTAAAAGGAAGCATTACTCCATCAGTAAATATTAGGCATGCTACTTGAGCACGTTCTCAATTTCCCCATTTATAAAATCATGATAATAATATTTTCATGAATGTTAAAATTAGATGAAATGGTGTATGTTAAAAATGCAATGGGACCACGAAATACTATACAAATATGAGTTTGGGGCAATATTTCAGTAGTAGTAGAATATTCATGCTAGGAATTTTGAGTATTCACATTCAACATTTTATACAGATTATGTATATATATGTATATTATATACATATATAATATATACACACATTTGTTTAAACCATATTGAATCTATTTACATAGATTGAATCTATATTTACATATAGAAATATATAGGTGTATGTGGATATAGATGTATATAGAAGTTCTATTGAGGAAAGTCAAAAGTACAACTTGAGGGCTGTAACGCCTAAGAAAAAGTCTTCAAGCCATGTCTTTGGTGAGGTGCTCAGATGCTTGAGAAGTCAAGATTAGATATCAGGTGATCCATGAAATTGAATGAAAAATAAATCATTTTAATTGTCACTATCTCTGAATTTACCATTTCTTCATTGAAAGAAAAGTTATATTAAGAAGGGGTCCATATACTTTAGCAAGCTACTAAGGATATATCATATAACACAGAGAAACATAAACACACATACCATTAACCCTTTCTTTAGATAGTGCCACTAGTCTTAAGATTCTGGCATTTTTCCACTGGTGACCTTAATAACATTGTCCATCATTGGCGAGACTTACATGAACTGATGCTAAGTGAAACGAGCAGAACCAGGAGATCATTATATACCTCAACAATGATACTGTTGGAGGATGTATTCTGATGGAAGTGGATCTCTTCGATAAAGAGAGCTTTAATTGATCAAAGATGGACAGAAGCAGCTACACCCAAAGAAAGAACACTGGGAAATGAATATAAACTGCTTGCATTTTTGATTTTCTTCCCAGGTTATTTATACCTTCTGAATTCAATTCTCCCTGTGCAACAAGAAAACTGTTCGGTTCTGCACACATATATTGTATCTAGGATATACTGTAAACTATTCAACATGTAAAGAACTGCTTGCCATCTGGGGGAGGGGGTGGAGGGAGGAAAGGGAAAAATAGGAACAGAAGTGAATGCAAGGGATAATGCTGTAAAAAATTACCCTGGAATGGGTTCTATCAATAAAAAGTTATTAAAAAAAAAAAAAATAAATAATAAAATAAAACAGAAAAAAAAAAGACATTGTCCATCTTTCCCCCCAAATTCACCTTCCAAAGCTATTAAGTTACTTTTTTCTCATGTGTGTAGAGGTGTTTGGAATTGTATCTTATCCTTTCAAAAGAATACAGAGAAACAATGAGTGATTTGTAATTATTTATTCTTGGAAAAATGTTATTCCTAGGATGAATTGTAATTAACTGTTTCAACTACAAATAAGGTTAATTTAATGGTAAAAGCAGGATGTTCTAGAACTCTTTTAAGTTCAGATTCTTAAGGAGCACTTTCACTCTCAGTTGAATTACCTAGGAGCATTATTTTTAATTTAACTTTTGCAATTAACATGTTTTTACTTTCTCTTTCTTCATCTCCTTCTTGGAAGAAAAAAAAACATACATTAAATATGCATAATCTAGCAAAATAAATTCTTACATTATGTCTCAGAATACACCCTGAGTCTATCAACTCCCAAATAGAAGGCTGGTACTATGCTTCATTATCAGCCCTCTGGAATGGTAGTCACTGTGCTCATCAAATTCTCAAGTTTTTCAAAGTTTACAGATCTGCTGCTATGCCTAAATTGTTTTCCCAGTATAGAAAAGTTTCCAGGCACCTTATACTTTGTGTATGCATTTTGAGAGTTGTTTGGCTATTTTTTTCTTTGCAGTAATAAAATGTAGAGGACTAAGAAATAATAAACTAGTTCTCCTTAGACTATAAAATATTTACTCCCATAATATAACTATGGAATTTTCATAACAAATTTTTTAAAAGGAGAAATACTCCTTTGGAGCCCAAATTAAAATAACATAAGAATCTAGAATAAATTAGGAGCTTGTGAGCTGTCTAAACATTTAATCAGAATAACTCCCTGCTCCTCTCTTACCATTATGAAACCATTTATGGAGCAATCTAAACTAATCAGAAAACTTTCCAGGATAGCTTTTTGGGGCATCTACTTCTATTGAACTACATGACACTCAAGCATACTGAGAGTGGTATCTCTTCTTTCAATTAGCCACTTGGGTTCTTATTTCCAAAAGTAGCAGTTACCTGGACCAATAAGGGCAGGCATGCAACATGGAGAACCAAAATCTTTTTATATTCTTTGCATATTACCCTCATTCTCGCTAAGTCAGTGATGATTGTTATTTATAATTATGACCATGAGGCATTTCAGAATTCTAAAATGCCTTCTGAATCATGAGAGTAAAATAAAACTGTGCTCAATATTGCTTCACTGATGAATTGTAAAGAGAATTGACTTTGGAACCTGTCATGCCTTACTTCTGACACATACTAGCTTTGTGACACTAAGCAATACACTTATTCATTGAGGTTTTATTAATTCATTTCATATTAAAATTATTTTGAATTGCCTAAATTTTTTCTACAAAATAAATTGTCAATACACTTTGATGAAAAGGTGTCACCAATAGTTATTCCAATGCAATAAAAATATGAAAAAATCACATGTGCATCAAAATATTTATATTAATAATTTCTATGATTTCAAAAAACTGGAAAAAATGAGCCTATTGATTTGGAAAATGGTTATCTAAGCTGTAATATGTGAATGTGGTAGAATCGTATTGAATCAAGAAAAAATATAAAGAATGTAGAGAAAAAGAAAAGACAGAAATTTATTCCAGCTGATGAAAGAACAACCAGAACAATCTGAAAACAATTACAATGTAAATGGAATGAAAAACAAGATAAAATGCAACATAAGATGCAGAATACTTTATAATTGTGGTGACCAGGAGATGACCTTAAACAAAATATAAAAATGCAGCACCCTCTCTTATTTGCAGAGGTTGAGAACTAAAGAATAAAAAGATGTATATTCACTCAGTTCATATTTTGATTAGTTTTGCTGAACTGTTTTTTAAATATACTTTATTGTAAATAATTATTTTCTGGAAGCAGAAAAGAGTAAATTTTGTTGGCAAAGTAAAATTATTAAAAAAAATTAAAATAACATTTTAGAATAAGACCTATCTCTTTACCTCTCAAAATACTGAACCAGTGTACTTCCTTCCTCATATTCATAACATTGCTAAATGTTACCCTCCATACTATACAAAATTTGACCCATTTTCTGAGAAATATTAGTTGGAGGGCTTAGGGAGAGAAACCATATTTTGCTTAAAACAGGAAATACTTATCATTCATATTCAATATTTCATACTCATGAAAAAATGATATTGGATGATTTTTGAAATTTTCACACTGCTTATAGCAATGTCCTCAGGCTTATCCTCTTTCCCCAAGCAAGTTAGGTTTAATTTCCTGAAAATATATTGAGAGTGTCCTCACAATTTAATTGGCAAATTTTTAGTTATCTGGATAGAAAACAGAGGGCAAGAGAGGCTTCTTATTTTTGTTAATAAGCACAGACCAGCAACATGGACCACAATGAGATGCTATGATCAACTGAAATGGGACTTTCTCCTAGAAGAATATCCCTTCCCTATTCTTAAGCATACTGCTGCTATGAAATTAAATCTCCTTTTGTTAATTGTTAGATGCATTACACTATTTTATTTAATTCCAAGTAAAGTACCAAGTAAAGTAGACTGGCCTGAGTCAAGCCTAGTCCATTACATATTATTTCATAAAAATCAAGGAGGAAAAAATACATATGTGTACATATATAGAGACACATATGGATATATAGATATGTGCATGACATACACTATATACATGCTTCTATATGAACATGCTACATGTGTTTACCTACATGTATACATATATGTTCGTGTGTGTATGGTAAATTCAACTGACAGGAAGTGACTTTACTTGAAAATCATATGAATGAGGGCCTCCTCTTGCTTTGATTAACTAATCTATATTACAGATTTGGAATCATGATATTGTTTAGTCAAAATTCAATTTTATATCAGCATTTGACTTTCTTTCAAGATGTTATAGAAATACATGTGACTTTTTATTTGTTTTCCTATTTCAAAATATTCTTAGGCTGGATTCCAGAGTAGAGAAACTAAAACAGAGATAAAGTCTTTGGTGATCAATAAAATAGACACAGATGGCATCTAGTATAGCAATAATTTTCACAAGCAATTAAGACCATTATAATTCTTTAACTGTTTCTAATGTCATGTTTACCTGGATTAATTCTTCATGCAACATTCATCCTATATGAATTTACTATTATTTTATAGCCTGTAAGTGCTCAAAAGGGGTAGCATCAAATAAAGAGATTGCACTAGCATCTCTAAGTCACTAACAAGGAAATCATTTTGTTGTAAATCAAAAAAAAATTGCTACAAGAGAAAGCTGAATATAGTATCTTGGTAAGAGTTTAAGGAGGAATAGTTCCATGTGTATGGAAATGCAGTTCCATATGTAGAAAGATAAACTGAAAAGTTAATATTATTGATGAATGTAAGAAGATATGGCTAAAAAGAAGGTAGTTGTTAATGTTAGGGAAGGTATCAAAGTCCTACAATTTGAACAGATAGACATTTTGGTAGAACATATTGGTAGACAGACATATTGATAGAGATTTCTAAGGATCAAAACATATTTCAACTCCTCAGCAATAGAATTAGCCAAAGAAGGGGGAAAAGACACAGTACACAGCCTCATCATGATAATTTTATAATACAGAATGGCTTACAATATTGATAATAGCAAAGTCACAATTTCATAAAGGATTCTAAAGATAGTAATCCAAGTATAAGTGTGGCAGATTCAAAAGAATATTGTATCTGGCGCCAGAAGTCTTAAATTCAGATCTGAGCTTTGCCAGTCATTAGCTATATGACCTTGAAGCAAAGATTTTCATTTCTCAGAGCTTCACTTACATTTTTTTTTTTTTGGTAAAACAAGAGGGTATTATAGGACTCTAAAGATCCTTTCTAGATCTATGTCTATGATTCTTTAATTTTATACTTTGAGTATTGTATTACCTGTTAGTTGAGTGTTTCCTTCCTTTAATTTTGAAACCATAAAAAAAATAGAAGTAGCCATACACTTATGTCATTAGTCATAAATCAATACATATGTACTGCCATAAAGCTCCCTGATTGATCGTGATTAAAATTATTCTAGTTTCTCTCTTTTTATGTTAGTTGGATTAGCATTAGCATTAGTGCCTCAAAAAAGCAGCACTTTGGGTCCATTCAACTATTTAGCTTTATGGAATTAATTTCTGATGAGCACTCATAATTTAGAAAAGTATCATTAATTTTGCTTGAATGGCTGGGAGGGAAAATGTGTTAGGAAAGAGACAGGATTGTAAGAAATCTATTTATCATGGTTCATCCATAATGAAGTATTCCTATTATACCACATAATACCTATGGAAAGTACAATAGATGATTATAGAGCAAAGACTATACTTATGTGTACAAAGCAGAATATCTTTCAAAGAGGTCAGAAAAAATACATAATATTAATGTGATTTCCTTTTTAAAATGTCCTGAACAATAGTATATAGTTTTACCTTTAACATGCCTTGTTTATAATTATATAGTTCTCAACTATGCAACATTTGCTTTCCTTTATGTTACTGAATATACAACTTAAGTTGTATTCTGATTACAGTCACCTCATTTTGCTTTACTGTCTACTTAATATATCATAATAAATGGTGAAATTATTTCCCATCGAATAAGAGAAAATAAAATATTTTTAAAATATCATGTTGCCCAAAAAGGGATAATTTCAATACTCCATTCCTTTTTTATAATCTAATATTTTCCCTTTTTGTGGAAACAAAAGCAAACTTTCCTAAGAAGAAATTATATTCTGAGGGCATTAGGAACTGTGTTCCAGAGGTAGGAAGTGTTAGGGTAAAATGGTTCTTTGAAGAATTATTGAAGGTCAGAGGAGTATGAATGTGAAGAAATATCAAAAAAGAATATTCTTAGCCCCTAAAAGCTTTGTTTTCTTTAATTTTTAATTAGGCTTCTTATTTGCTGAATAAAAAGTTGTAACTTTTGAATGAAGGTCATTTTATCAACTTCTGGAGCTCGCTTTTGTTTTTACTCTACATACATGGAATAAAGGATAGAGTTCTATTTGAAATCAGGAAAAGTAGATAATTATGATTATGTGATATGGGACAGATCCTTTGGATGCTCAATATTTTAAAATGACCTTCCAAAGGTTTTTGAAAGAAATACTTTGCATAACTTAAAGTCCTGAAATGGTTGTATTTGTTGAAATGGTTTCATTAATTCATCAGTGCCACTGGCTCCTTGAAAACTTAGGAAAAACTACATACTATTATTATATTGTTACATTATATTACTCCATATTACCCATATATCATATTAACTTAATCTTTTAAAGCAAGAAGGAACCTAGGAGATCATCACTCATTTTAAAGATGAGGCATCTACAACTCAGAGAGGTTAAATGATTTTCCCAAATTAGTGGCAGATTAGAAATGCTATATATAGATAATTCTTATAACACTGTGAAGTTTACAAAGTACTTTCTTCACAGCTCTTAACACAATTAAATTACTCCCATTTTACAAATGAGGAAGCTAAGGCTTAGAGAAGTCATGATTTGCTGAAGCTTAGGTGGCTAATTAAAGTTAGATGAGAGGTTTGAATTCATATTTCCCAATTCTGTCCCATGTACTTTTCCAAAATAGCATATTCCTTTCGGGGAAGAACTGACAAAATTATGTATTGATTATTATATTCATAAACACAATAAATAGATAGGGTTTTAAACAGAAAAATCAAGTACAGCAAAAGAGATAGGAACAATTTATAGGGATTTTTGTGCTTTGCAAGTACCTTAGGAAAATACAAACTTGTTCTTAATTATTTTTATTAATGATAAAAACAAACAAAAAAAACCCATTTTCACATCTTTTGAAAGCAACATTTATATTTTCCTAAGGTATTTGCATAACCCTTTATTACAAGGAAGATGGCCCCTGGGGTACATAGAGTTCCCTCCTCTGGTCATTGACAGTGGGGAGCAGCTTTTGCCTTTCTTTGTATCCACAAATCTTAGTACGGTGCCTAGCACATAAAAGGCATTTAATAAAGGCTTATTGATTCTAGAACTTGGATCCACACAAAGGATGTGACCAGATTTCCTCAGCAATTCTGAATACTCTTCCTGTAAACATTATCCTCCAAATTCCTCCAAGGATTTTTCTCCATTTAATCTAAAGTCTATGATCGAGATTTGTTCTCCTATATTTAAGGTGACAGAGCATAACATTTTATCAATTACTTTAGATAGAGTGCAGTAATTTATTCAATAAATTTCCCCACTCCCTAACCCAACCAACATATTTATATTAGGATCTTAAAGCTGAAGTTCTAATATTTTGTTTAGGGACCGTTTTTGTCAAAATCACATCCTGTAGAAGGCTATGGTTCAATGCTTTGCCTACTTATGTAATGACTTCTACTGTGAATGATTAAAAGAGGGGGAGATTTTAAGTTCTTGCTGTCATTGAATTTATGGTCTAGTAGAGGAGATAGTCTCTTCCTAGATTAAAATGAATGTGTAAAAAAATACAGAATTCAGTGGATGGCAATGTGACTTCCTGGTATTGTAGTGTGCTAAATATACCTGATTTTTATTGTTTTGAAATGAAGTTAATTTTTCTCTAGAATGATTAGTTATATACCAACAAAGAGTTTTCATATTCTATAAATATATAAAAAATAAAAGATGGGGAGAATTGGAAACTTTCAGATGGATGATTTGGAAACCTTGCTTATCACCAGTTATGTGTACTGCATACTAATATTCAAGGTGATCATTTATTGCAACAGTTTGTAACTATAATCCTATTGAAATACCCATTTAAGCTGAACTGACAAATTATCCTGCATCAATTTTGATAGATGCTAACTAATGGGTTTCATTACTTGGGAGAAATAATTCTTTTTTATATTTCATGTATAAAACATTTTACACTCATGTGTTACTACTTTGATATTTCCAAAGCTGTCAGTTGTTTTTTTTTTTTTTTTTTCCCCTCTCTTCTGGCCTTTTCCCTTTCACCTACTATAATTTTGAGTGGGGGAAAATGTATTGAGCTGCTTACTAATGTGTTGTACAGTTTTATTCTACTTCTCATTTTCATTTGATTTACTGTTCAGTCTAATCGGAACAATAATGAAAAGATTTATGAATCTAACTATTCCCAATTTATTTTCAAAACAGATGGGGACAAAGATACATTTCAATTTACTATTTATACTAACAATAACTAGGTGATATTCTGAGGTCTTAAAATAAACCTATTCTAAAAATTCACTTTTACAGTTATTGAAATAATTTAAATGATAATAGATATTGTGAAGATGTATAATAAATAATCCTTATTGCTTTTCTTTGAGTCCAAAGATTTTGTAAGGTTCAAGAAATATCATCAAACTCTAATCCCACTCAGTGTATAAATTATATACAGATAGCAAGAGAGTTTAGGAAACTGCATTAAATATTTCAGACAGACAATCAAGCCTCTTTTTCACTTTGTTTTTTAGTTGCTAATAATAATGACTATTAATAGACCCAGTATCTCAGTAATACCTTTTCACATAAAAGCCAGTCTAAGTCAGGAACTAGTTTTCATTAACAATGAACTGCTCTTTTTTTTTTTTTTGGACTAGTTCAGACTACCTCCTTCCTATTTCCCATGAATCAATGCTGGGGGATCCCTGTTATCTAACACAGAGAGACAGTGCAATTGCTTTTACCCAAACGAAAATGCAAATTCTAAGGGAAATTTACTGTCCAATATTGCAACAAATAATTGGCAATAGCAAGAAAAATGCTATTGAAGAGAAAGGTCTCAAGTATCATGAATTATTGTACACATATTACTGATGCAGAAAATGAAGAGTCTCAGAAGTTTATGGGCTTGGTGAAGACATCACATTGCTTGCATTGTTGGGTACTATATAGTATGGATTAGGTGTTACATTGCTAAAGTACTTATGTACATAAAAAACAAAGGTATCTAGTAAACATATATATATATATATATACATATATATAATTAGAACAGATTAGTATTCAAGGAATTTGGGGTCTACTCAGAAAATGTGCTATAAGCCAGTATTTGTTCAATTAATTAAAAAAAAAAAAAAGAAAGTCTGGAAATGCTTGACAGTCCCTTAAACTTAATCAACATTATGAGCCTTTACTCTATCACTCTTGAAAAGATATATAGTCAAAAACAATCAATCAAACTCTGATATGTAGCATTTGCCAACTTCTAAGAAATAAATTCTCACACTGAAAATTAAACAATTGGGAGCGAGCATGATCTTCTTTGGAACATCCCTGCTACTAACTCATTGTGTGGCCTTAGGAAGTTATTAAATCAATATGATCACGAGTTCTAAATATTATTGGATTTTCTGTTTAAAATGTATCTCTAGACTTTCTAAGTTATCCCTACAATAGCAGTTATCATTATCTTTTGGTTTTTCTCAAGGGACTCATACAAAATATCCAACGATTATTTGATTTAATGTCTTACTGATTAACTATAAGATGGAAGATAGAAAATTTATGTCTATGTTAAAATGATATCCTTAGAAAAGTCCTTAATACATCAAGAGTTTAAATGACTTGATCAAAATCTCTCTGTAAGTATGTGCTGAAGTCAATTTTGAATCCAGATCTGAATTTCAAGGCTGATTTTCTTTCTCCATGTGATGCTGCATCTTTCAAAGAAATAATTTTGCAAGGGTGACAATAAACTAAAGAAGGTTTGGTAAAAAAAAAAAAAAAAGAAGGAACTAAGCATTAATTAAGTGATTACTATATTTCAGTCAGTGGGCTTAGCATGTTATAAGTATCACCTTTTAAATTTGATATTACATTAATTTTAAATTGAATATAAGGTGGTTTACATAACTCATACAAACTGATTAAAATTTACTTTCCAACGAGAAGCAAATCATTTCCAATTTTGAAAAGATAGTTTTATTTTTATAATTTTATTTGGTAAATTACATAACTACTATCTTTTAGTTTTTAAAGAAAGTATTTCCGGAACAGCCAGGTGGTACAATGGATAGAACACCAGCCCTGAAATCAGGAAGACCTGAATTCAAATGTGGTCTCAGACACTTAATACGTCCTAGCTCTGTGACTCTGGGCAAGTAACTTAACCCCAATTGCCTCAGCAAAAGAAAAAAAAAGAAACTATTCTTGATATAAAGACATAAGAATAATCTACAAACCTTTATCCTCTTTTATTTCTTCATCCTGATGTATATTTCTATAAATTTCCTATGAATTTCCTTTTGTCTACCTTAGCATTAAGTTTACAAAGCATCAGTAGATATGTTTGATTTGATTTGCTGGATCTTGTCCACTTTTTTAAGGAATTTCTCTTACTCTCCCAGAGGCATTGGCAGGTCAGCAACAGTTGTCTTCATAGCATCTATTTCTTTCTCATCATGTTAAGTACTATATAGCCCCATGCCCAAGTGTTTCATAAAGAGTTTCCTACTGTCTTAGAAAGTATAATGAAACCTGCAATTATTTGTGTGTGTGTGTGTGTGTGTGTGTGTGTGCGCGCGCGCGCGCGTGCACAGGAGCACGTACATCCCCTCGCCCCCCATGGTAGAAGGCCTAATAAATCCTGTTTCCATTTAGCTGCAGATTCATTCTATCTCCTGATTTAATTTATAGTGAGAATTTCATTTCTAATATCATTCAGGACTATATTAGTTTACTACTCATCACACATAGAATATGAACACTTTGTTCATTGTTAGAAACATTATTAAAAACTGATTCTTAACACCTTTTCCTCTTGTGTGCAATTTTGTAATGGTCACTGCAGAACAGGAAAGGGACCATAGAAACTTGAGGGCTATTTATTTTAAATGGTGTCTTTATTTCATGGTTTGCCAAAGGATTTAGCCCTTGGGGCTAATTTATCGATGATAAGTCTCTTTCCTCTAAATTGATTAGCTCCTCAGATTCCACACTGTGTTTGATGTCTTTCCAACTTCATTGAACTCACCAGAGCTCATGTTCCTCTGACAAAAATTCCTAAAATTTAGCTTTCAATTTTAAATATGATTGAAGTAGGCAATAAAAGGTATATAAATAATTTTGATATAAAATCATGCAATAAGATAAAAGGAGAAATTGATAGAGAGGGTTCTATGAAATCAGAAAACTGAAATTTCACTTTTATCAGGGAAATTCAGAGGAAGTGTCATCTAAGTTTGGTCTTAAAAGGAAATATTCCACTTTGAGAATTAGCAAGTGCATCAGAGGCCATCTAGCCAAACTCAAATTATGAACCCCTTATTCAGCTTTAATTTAAAATCCTCCTGTAAGGGAGGATCCCCTACTTTTATGGCAGCCCATCCCACCATAGACCAGTTTTTTAAACTATGGTTTGCAACCCATATGGAGTCTCATAACTGAATGTCGGGGTTATGAAGTTATGATTTTTATCAGTAAATATTTTATGTATGTACCTATTTTACATATATGTATATCCGAGTTCAGATAAAAATTGGTCAGAGGAAAAGGGATCATAAGTGAAAAAAGTTTAAGAATCCCTACTCTATAAAATATATCATTAGAAATTTAAAAGTTTTCCTTTGTACCCAAACTACATTTTCCTCTTTGGCTGGCCTAAATTCCACTATCCCCTGGTTCTTCCTTCCATGGCTAAGCCAATTGTCTAATTCTTTTCCCTCCACATATTTAACAACCAATGACATACATACATACATACATATATATATATATATATATATATATATATATATATATATATATATATACACACGCCCCCAATAGTGAAATTGTAAGTCATTCATATCTTTCCACTTCCAATGATGTAAATCTTCTCCATGCCCTTCCCTAAATTTTCCACAAGTCTACCAAGAAGCCCAGGGGTCTTCCACTAGAATTATATTTCTGGAAAATTTATAAAGCATACAAGATATCCATCAGCTATCTTAAAATTCTCGCTACATGACTATCCAACTTCTCTAGAACATCCTTTTTTGTTGTTTTTTTAGTATCATTCTCAGTAGTATTTCATTAGCACCATTAGCAATATTTTGTAATCTACTTACACCCACTGTGTGCCTGTTCCTTGCTCTTTGAGTAATATTCAACTTTAATTTTTTAATAACTATGACATAATATGATTAACAGCCTCAAGAATATTAATGAACTCTATTTCAGGGAGAAATGTAAAAGCCATATAAAGCATTTTAAAAAGTAGAGATAGGGAAAGTATATTTCAACAAAGCCAGAATATTTAAGATTTTTTTTTCCCATAGCTAAAAAATTTTCCACCATAGAACTGCCCTCTACACACACACAAACATGCACCTCACCCCTCAAATACAAAAAAAAAATAGCTTTCTCTGTTCTCTATAAGTGATTTCCCTTGGCTTCAGTAGAAACTACACATTGTCATCTGTGGATATGGTTTAACCACAGAGTTCTATTTTACTTTTTTCAATCAGTAAAACAGTTTTTTTATTTGCATATTGTCTGACATAAAATCACAGAGTTTTCTCCAAAGAGGCAATTTAATAATCTAATCATCAGAATTGTGGTTTCCCTAGACTCTGTGGAGCCATAGGTCAAATACAAAAGATGGTTGTTCAATCCTGCCTACCTATAAGAAATAGGAGTTGATTACTTGGATTTCTGATGAGGGGAAAGACATATCTTTCTACTGAGCTCTTAGTAATTAAGGTTCTGCCTCCTTTGACATTGGATAAAATGGCAAGTGATTTCCCTGGAGTAATTGATTTATATTCCCTCTCTGTTTCCTACCTCTGAATGCATTGTACTCTGTTGGTAAGATGCTAGCATGGTCTTGAGTCTTCATACAATGACTTGTGAGAAGAATGGGGATCTTACAACATGAACTGAACTAAATAAATGTAAAACCCTGAAATATGCATGAATAATATTGTTCAAATAAAAACCTCAGGGAGGGAAATCTTGCATGTTTTTCTGAGAGGAAAAAAAAATCTTACATTTTTTCCCTGAGATCAATATAATTCTTCACTAAATATTGCTTATGCGTTTATTCCAACAGACTATGATTTATTTATGATTACCCATAAGAGCTTATTATATTTATGGTGATATATTGTCAAACCCATGGGAAAGAAAACACTTTTCAGTGATGGGCAATATCACCACAGTATGATGATGATAAATGTTTCCAGAAGACTTAGAGGTGAAACCACATTCAGTGGTTTGTTAGTATTAAGAGTTCTGTTGGCTAAAATAAAAATAAAAATCAAGCAGTTTCAACTAAACATGAGAGTTAAATGGGATAAAATAAGCATTTATTAAGAAACTACCACTTGTCAGGTACTATAATAAGCACATTACAAATGTTATCTCATTTTATAACATAAAACCTAGCTATTTTGTATAGACTATATAAAAGAAAGCAATAGCATGTACATTAAATTTGAATTGCTTTATCACTTTTATATTCCATTTTATTCATTTTGAGATAGTTTAGATTTCATGGAAACCACACTGAATTTATAATCCAAATGTCTAGGTTCATGTTAGCCCTTGTTAATTGAGTGATTATGGGCAAATCATTACACTTTTGGGCCATGATTTTCCTATATCTGTGCATCCTCTGTTATTTGGCTGGTATATAAAATCAAATTAGATAATGAATGCAAAGTGATTTAAGTGTCATAAATATTGGCTCTTTTTATTATTATTTTCAGAAACATCTAGTGCTTGGAACAGATCATTCAAATTAAGACGTCTTTATGATATATATCTTTGGTGAATAAGTTTCCTAAAAATAGAGCCATTGATGGGACTGCGATGAGGTCCCTCATATGTCAAACACCTGCTTCTATGAGACAAGTTTAATGCATAGAATGAGCCTTTATTAGGAAGCACAGGATTTTAAGCCCTTGGGACAACCTTTGCCATTGGTTTTAAAATGTTTGCTGTAACCCTATCAAATTCTAAATTTAGGATTTTATCTGAGACAGGCTATAAAGTGACGATAATATTTGTGTTGTTATTACTTTCTTGCTTACTATTATCTTTTACTATCTCACAATAGAAATAAGATAAGGGGCTTACATTTAGAGAATGAGGATTGACTCTAAAACTTAAGTTAATTGAAAATCATTCTTTTTCCTGATTTGATCAAATTAATCTATGCAACTTGAAATTATTTTAAATATAGAAAGATTTCAGGAAATTTTTGTTCTTTTTATATTAGCTATCATAAAAAAGGCATGAAAGCTTCCCAGATCTAGCATTCTTTAATCTTTGGATTAAAGATTCTTCATTCTTCTTAAAATTTGATTATTTAAGTACTTGCTAATTGTTTTTCATATACAATGTAAATACTTTATTTTAGTCATGTCTAGGTCTTAATAAAAAGTGATATAGCAAAATGATATAGGATGTTTTTGTTACAAAGAACGAGAGGATTTGGTTTTTATTGACCACACATATTTGTTACAAATGTTTTGTTTTTCATCTAAAAATAATTCATTTGTGTAAGAATTGAGAGGAAGAAAAAAAAGTTTTTGTTAAATGAAAAAATTTTAAAATTTCAAAAGTGATGTGATCCCAGTAGTTCTAATATCAAGCAATTAGTCAATGGTCATTGACTAAATGTATAATTCTACTAGTCGGCAAATATGAAGAAAAGTAATTAGCAGAATTCTTTTTTTTTTCTTCCTTATTGTAGAATTGTTTATTTATTTAAGATTTTTCCAAGTTACATTCAAAACAATTTTTATTTGTTTTTAAGATTTTGAAGTTCTAGGTTCTCTCCCATACCCCACACATAGTTAAGAAATGTAAAGTTATGCAAAACAGTGGAATTAAAAAAAATTCCTGAAAAGAATGTTAAAGGAACAAATACACAGAAGCCACATTCCATTATGATGTAGTTATGTTTCTCTTGAGTCCTATTCAAGTCCAGCTTCTCAGTTTCCCCTTGCAAAGTTTTCTTAGCAATAGCAATAATGAGTGAAATAACTTGAATTCACCAGTGGGGAAAACTCAACTACTTCCACTTTTATCTGTTGGCTGCAAATGACAGTGATGATAAAGAAATTTCTCAAAGCCATTGATAGCAGAGATGTATTTCCCTTCTGCCACTATAGGCTAAGTCTCTTGTCTTCCTTAATGTGAGAATGGAATATTTGTCCGAGCTCTTGAGTAGCAAAAACGATATTTTCCAGTTACATATAGTGGCTATACAATAGAGACTGGGTGTTTTGTGATGTTTTATTAATTTTTTTCTTAGTCATAATAATACTTTACAAAGTTTTAGGGAGTTGTTATTATCTTCATTTTAAGTCATTGTAAGTATCATATAGATGAGGAAATGGACACTGAGTCAAATGATTTATCTACATTACACTGTTGGAGAAGGGATTGTGACACTGCTGTTTCTTACTTTCTCACTATTTTTATGTTTAAATCTGGTAGAAATTTAAAGACAGTGTAATATATTTTCCAAGAATCTTAATGGATTTATGTCTTTCTATTTTCTTTGAACTCACATAAACACTGAGCACACTACACAAAACACTTGGAAAATAATGTTCATATTTAATTTTCTTTCTTCAAAGCCTCTAGCAGATTTGCTTCATGAACATGTGTCCTTCATTTGTCACTGTTTTAAAGGCTGAGTATGCTTTATTGTCTACTGTAAAGAGGAACCATGTGAATTATACTAAAGAGCTATAGTAGCAAAGGCTTCTATGTATTTTCTCCTTGCTAACAAGAAACCTTGCTTTATGTTAAATCGTTTATTTTTGCATGACTGTCTTTCTGGAGATTGCATGAAAAGGAAATAAGCATGAAAAAATGAAGGCTAGCTATATTTTTACTGTTTTAACCATTTGGCAAGTACACTGAATAGATAAAAAACTGAAATCAGAATAAGTCACACCTGAATTTGTCTTTCCTCAGAAATTTAACATCTCTGGAACTCTCATAAAGTCACAACCAGTCCCAGTCTCAGTTTCTTTAGAATATAGCTCAAAGAGTTGTTTTTAGGATCAAATAAGACAATATATGTAAAATGTTATGCAAACCTTAAAGCTCTATATAAATGCTGTCTATTAATATTTTAGTTAACTTGCCAGGCTTGATCCTGAATCCTGTGTATTCTGATTGTTAACCAAAATGAAGTGCTTGTCTCGAGCACGTTATAGATATAGCAATAGAGAACATTTCTATACAAGGCGTGCACTTGGGTAATGTATAAACAAAGAAACAACCAAAACTAAGAAAAAATGATAAATGTTTTCAAGTTAATCCTTATGAAGGAGTTCAATTATCCTTGCTATTGAAATAAAATGAATAAGCCTCTACTTGGTTAGTGTTATGTTTTTGCTGCTATAAATTTATTTTTTTTATTTCCTGTGGCCAATGCTTTCTTTAATATCTTTAGCGAATTAAGACTTTATCATTGCCGGAGTTGCTAGCTTTTTTGGCCTTGGATTTAGGAAACCATGCATGATCTACAACAGATACCATCATTGGATCTTCTTCTAAGATCAAGGAAATAAAACAGTCATTATAAAAATGCTACAGGATAAAAATACTTTTTAATTGCAATTACACATGGTAGTGATGATTTTTTTTTCATGAAAATAGACGTTTCAATTTTTAAAATGGCTCTTTTCAGCTTTCTCTTCCCAAATCATTCTTCCAAAATCAGTTCTTTACTTTTATCAAAAGATTATCAAATCTTATCAAAAGATAAGAAAAAGAAAACATCTCCTCTGTTTCTGACAATTCTGATTTTCCTTTTGTATACAACATTATGCTTCACCCCACCACCACCAACAAAGCAAGATTAATGTACTATATGCCTCACAGTACGTTTGCCAATAGTTATCATAGATTAGAAGTAAGCATTGAATTTATAGTACTGCATTTGTTTTAGTTTATAGTTACACTGTCAGGAGAGATAAAAAAGAAGTAATGATGGCATGTCAGCCCAAGACCACAGAAACATAATAACTCCAGGACATCAGCAACAGAAAAATAATGCTTCCTTGATTAGAGAGGTTACATGAAATGGCCTGTTATCTCTATAAAGCTACTGCTTCCCCTTCATTGAGTATTCTCTGTAAGGTACTTTATTTTGACTTCTTAGCTTTGGAACTACTAAAATAATTGTATTTCCTATTCCTTGCTTTGCCTTTAATATTGGGTATGTCAGTACATTCTAGGTTGATCCAAGACATGTTAGCATACACTGTGATCTGGACCATATTCTTCTGCCATTCCTCACTAATGCTAGTGATTGTACTTAATCACCAACACACATCTTCTAGATGGAGATCCTATGAACCTTGTTTCAGCAATGAGTTAGATTATATCTTTGCAGGTTAGATTCTTATTTTCATAGTATAGCATTATCAGATATTCTGCCCAGTGTATAGACTGACCTCTGTCACATATATTTCTAATGCTTTTCCTTTTAGTTGTCCTATTGCCAAACATAAAATTTTTGGATATGTTATACAATTTTATTTTATTTTCAGTTCCAGATCCTCTCCCTTGTTACCCTACCAGTTGAGAAGACAGGAACAATAAAATCCATTATGTATATAGTTATAGTTGCAAAACAAATTTTTGTGTTAATTATTCTCCTTGCTGGCCTCTGGAGGGGTAGAAATAATTTAGAAAAAGAAAAAGAATAGAATATGTTTCATTCTGGACTCTAGGTTCATCTGTCCTGTGTTTATAAATGGGTCACATGATTAATCTTGAGTCCTTTAGAATTGTTTCTGGTCATTATATTGATTAGACTTAGAAACATTTCAAAATTTATTCTCTTTACAGTATTGCTTTTATTACACGAAATGTTCTCTTGGTTCTACTCAGTTCACTCTGCCTCAAATCAAATATAAGTCTTTCCAGGTTTTTCTGAAACTAGTCCTTTCACATTTCCTGACAATATAGTAACATTCTATAAAGTTCATTCACCATATTTTGTTCAGTCATTCTCCAAATAATGAGCATTTTACTCAGTTTCCAATCTTTCCACCACAAAAGAGTCTCTTTTTCTCTCTCTCTTTCTCCATACATATATATATATATATGTATATGTATGTGTGTATATATATGTGTATATGTATATGTGTGTGTGTGTGTGTGTGTGTATGGAGAGAGCTACATGCACATACATATATATGCATATTATGTAAGCATACACACACACACATATATATATATACATATGTATATATAATATAGATCATTTTTCTCTCTCTTTGACTTCTTTTAGATACAAGCCCACTATTAGTATCACTAGGTCAATATACACAGTTTAATACACAGCTTTTTAGGCTGAGTTCCAAATTGGTCTCCAGAATAATTGAACAAATTTACATTTCTACCAATTGTGCATTATTATGCTTATTTTTCCTCGTATCTTCCAGTTTTTATAATTTTTCTTTTGTGTCATGTTAGCTCAGCTGATGGTTGTAGCTCAAAAATATTTTAATTTGTTTTTTTTTAGTTATTAGTAATTTGGAGCATTTTAATGTAATTAAAATTATTTCTTCTTTTTGATTCTTTTATAACTATATGGCTCACTCAAATATTCCAAACATTCCCTCCTCTATGAACTATGGTTTCTACCTAAATTTTCCCTGCATTTAATATATGTGCCACAGTCTCTTTGGTTAATGATTATATGAATAAATTAGGGACTGCTTGGACTGCACCATAATCATGAGTATGAGGTACAAGTGTTTGCCTGCTTCTTCTTCCCTCTATTGTAAAAATGTTCCTTTTCAAAGGACTTGGTATATTTTTTTAATTGACTGATATAATTAGAGAGGTAAAGAATTGAAAGGAATGGGAGAAAATGAGGAATATATAGGATGCTGCAATTTATATTTTCTCTTTTTCTGGGATATTAATTAGATGATTACTAATAGCCCATGTTTCTAACATTTCATATTCACAAAATATGATATGTCTTCAGAATTTCACAAATAACTCTGTGGAGTAAGTTTACAAGAATAATTTTTCCTTTTTCAAAGAAGGAAACTGAGGCTTGTCTTATGTCACATGTAGTAAATATCTGAGTTAGATGTTGAATTCAGATCCTCTTATTTTAGTACTCTTTCTAGTATGGTACCCTTTATCTAATTTTAAGAATACAACATTTATGAAAATTCCCTGAATGACATTCCAAAACTGATCATCATTAATGTTTATAATTAACAGAAAGGCATTATTTTAAATATATATGTATATCATTTATTTCATAAGAGATTTGCCAATTCCATATAAAAACATTAACATTCATCTTTAAAATTTTGAATTCAAAAGTTTCTCCCTTCCTCTCCTCCCCATAAAATTGAGAAGGCAAACAATATAATATTGATTTTATATGTGAAGTCATGAAAAATATTTCCCTATTATCCTTCTTGTAAAAGAAAACACATTTTATTTTAAAAAGAAAAGAAAAAGAAAGCTAAAAAAACTATGTTTCATTCTGTTCATCAGCTCTTTCTGTGGAGATGAATAGCATTTAAACATGTGAAATTTTCAAAGGAGTTTTGAAAGCTTTTACATTTTCTCTGAAAATTTCAGAGTATTGTTTGGTCATTAGTAGAGGGCAAAGGCTTTTCTTTTCCCAGATTTGGTTCTATCTACCTGTGACTTTTACCCTCAAAAATATGGTAGCAGTTTGAAAGTTTCATTTACTTGAATGCTTTGAAAGGAAAAATTTGTCATAATAATAGTGTTTTGATTCTTGGAGAGATATGTGGTTTCTTTGATGTGTGAAATGAATGCAGGTTTTATTTGAGTTAAATTTCTTATTTGAAGAATATCAGCATGAGTTAGTTTTTGTTTGTGCCTTTACTTTCCGACTCTTCTGACCAGACAAGGTACATCTGTGTTTCCTATCTGCTAACCATTTCTGAAGTTTCACATGTCCTCAGTTTCCTTATCTGTAAAATGGAATTAATAATGGCACCCAGCTCACAGGGTTATAAAGAAGATCTGTTGAGAAAAGATATAGGAAGTGTAATGGAAACCATAAAGCACTATGTAAATGCTAGCTATTATTTTTAGTTATAGAGCTTTATGATACTATTGTTTTGCAGAATACTTAAATGGCTAGCTAAGATAGTAATACATTCATATAACATATAATTATCACTGTCATGATAATTTTATCATATATTTTCTATATGTAATTACCAAATTATTACATTAATAACTGATATATTAATGCTATATTGCCTAGGCTAGAGTTGAAAAAAAAAGTAAAAACAAACAAAATGAATTATTCATCTGCAATTTCTTTGGAGCCAGAAAGTACACTTACAATTCTAAAAGATAAAAAATGCATTTTTATTGTTTCCCCATTTTGAAATAGACTATAGCTGGGCAAAAGGGTATCAGATTCTACTTTTATTGACTGTACTCTTTTGGATGTAATTTGTTTCACTAATCTACTTCCTTCTTTTATATTTCGCATTTAATTGTAAAACTATGAAGTATTTTAGACTTTGAAAAACATGTATGGTTTACTCATTTCAATATATGTGCTAGGTACCAAATACCAAATGCCAAAAAGATGAAATGGCTTATGTAATGTATCATAACTAGTGATCAGCTGAGCCATTGAGTTAAAAGAGGGTTTCTTATTTCAGGGAACAAATTCACAACTTGTAAAAGTCATTGATACTTACAATATATGAAAATTTTTCCTTTGATCCAAGTCTAAATCAAGTGTTTCCCTTTTAATTCTTCTTGTTTTGACTTTTTTTATTGTTCAATCATTTTAGTCACATCTTGTTATTTTTCAATCATTTCATTATGTCCAGTTGTTTGTGTCCCCGTCCAAATGGTTATTGAAAGATTTTCCTATCTTTTCTCATGCTCTAAGAAAACAACATAAATGAAAGAAAGGAAAAAGATACATATTGCTCACATACAGTCTTTTTGTGTAAAAGAAGTAATAAAAGACAAGCTATCAAACTGAAGGTTGGATCTACACACACATATACACTGATAGTTATAGATAATGGTACATCTAGGGAATTTTCTTCTCCAGCTCATTTTACAAATGAGGAAACTAAGGCAAACAAGGCTAATAAGCGACTGAAGCAAGATTTAAACTCATGAAGATGAGTCTACTGTCTCCAAACCTAGAACTCTATTCACTGCTTCAGTTAGATACCCTTATTTTGACTTTAGCAGAGACTATTGATTATTCACAGTGTCCTTCAGAAGAAAAGAGACAGTGTGACACAACAGGTAGAAATACCAGAGTTTAAATCTCCTGATATACCCTTTAAAGTTGTGATTTGAAAAGATATTGCTAACTTGGGCTGGTAGTGGAACTTTCACCAGCTTGTAATACCAATAAAATTATAGGTCCTGTTCCTATCCCTGTTGCTATCACTGTTCCAATCCCTGTGTACTTTACTTTTATTTTTTTTCCAGTGAGGCATTTTTAGTACCTTAAATAGAGGGTTTCTTTGTTTCAAATAAACTTTATTATATATAATTTTAAGTTTAAAGAATTGCTAAAATAAGAAACTATGAAGAGTTGTGTTTAGGTAACATAATTTGATTGGTATTCAGTACAATAAATGTAATAATGAACTATTATTATGGGATTCTACGAACACTCAGACTCAAAACTTGGAGTCAATCTGCAAAGACTTAATCAGGCAGAAGTCTCAACAAATAAAAATACCAACATCAAAAGCCATCCAAGCCAAGTTGTGCTGATCTAAGCTTGGGTCTCAAACAAAATGTTAGGCTGTTTGAAGTCATTTTGAATTTCATGCCTCTTCATCTTTAGGAAATTCAAAGCTGAAGATTTGGTCTCTGAAAACCTTTGTATTTCTCTCTTAAAATGATGGAAATAAATAACATATATGCTTCATATTTTAAATGTTTGTTATATTTTGTCCTCTTTGTGTTCTCATTCTAGGCACTTTTAAAATAACACAGATAACAAATGTCCCATGCTCTTTGGCTCACAGGAAATGAGGATGCTTAACGTGTACTCCCTCTGTGAATTAGCTCAATAAATTTGAATTGCTCGTTAGAGGTCCAATGCCTCATTGTTGCCTATATGTGAACGGATTGAATGAATAGAAATCTGATGGAGGGGGAAAGAAGACAGTGAGAGATTTCACATAATTCTCGTTACCAGAGAAACCATTTCCTTGCTGTCTGGGCATGTTCAGAGCAGCTTAGATGAACTAGAATTTCAGTTCAGCTCTTGCTGTGGCTTTCAATAAAGAAAACAAACAGTAGGAGGGAAAAGCTTACAGAAAGAAACTGAGTAGATCTTTAAAATATTCTTTTAATTCTATGTAAGGCCAGCTTTGGATTACTACACCCCAGAGATTCCATTACCCTTAACTCTTGGTGTATATGTGAGTGTAGATCCGATCTTCAGTTCCATCTTACCTTTTCCTACTTTTTTTGTACAATAAGACTGCATGTTTCTGCAGTATGCATCTTTCTTGCTTCTATTTATATTGTTTTCTTGGAGCATGAGAAAGGATAGGGCAATCATATTTCAATGACCAATAAATTCATAGGATTGGATGTAGAGCAGCATGTGGCCCTTTTTCATCTCTCTCCTCTTCTCAATTCCTTTTCTTGCTAGTTTTGACCAGATGGAGAACTCTTGTTATCTAAAAAACATAAAATTTGAATTTAAGACTACCTTATTTAATCACTCAGTCAACAAACACCAAGTTCTTATGCATATTTGTGACATACTGTGTTGTTTTACTGAAACAAACAAAAAAAAGCAATGCTTATCCTTAAGAAACTTATATCTTAACAGGAAAGACAACATGTATGTTAAAATATAAAGAAAATAAATATAAATTTAAAATTTAGCAATTTGAGAGCAAAAACTTGAGCAGCTATAGGTGCAGTGGAAAAGCAGAAAAGGACTTCCTATAGAATTTAGTATTTAAGTTGAGCCTTGAAGAAAAACAGATTCTTAAAGACAGAGATGACAAGGAAGAACTTTTCAGGCATGAGAGAGAGCCCCTGCCATTCATTCAGCTGGGAGATGCAATGTTATGTGTGACAAGCAATAGAAAATTGGTCAGTATTTCTGGGACAATGAGTGTGTGAAGATGAGTAATGTATAAAAATACTAAGGAAGTGGGAAGTGATAAAGGTGTGGAATTTTCTTTGTCAAGAGAGGTTTTTGAATTTGATCCTAGAGACAATGGGGCCCATTATTTAGCAAAAAGCAGGAAGTGATGTGAAAATACCTGTATTAAAAAAAAAATTGCTTTGACAATTAAGTGGAGAATGGATTAGGAGAAAGATTTGAGATAAGGAGACACAGGAGATTATTGCTACGATCCAGGAAAAAGGTGGGAATGGCTGACCTAGGGTGTAGTTTAACTGAATGGAAAATTATATATGTGAGAAATACAGAATTGAAAATAACACAGATTGAGATATAATGAACAGAGTGCTATCCTTTTAAGAGCTAGAAGGACTAGCTAGATTTGAATCTAGGTTTGATATATACTGGCTATGTGATCGTGGATTATAGCACTGAAGATTTCATTGGCTAACTCTCTATCACTTAAGTATAGTTGTTAGTTTCTGTTGATAGAAAGAGTTGTTCCCCTATTGGGGAGAATTCCCTACTACTTTGAAATCATGTATGGGCTCAAAAAAGGTTGGTGTAAGGGTGTTATAATGAATTACATGCCTTCATGTCACAACTTCCAGCTTCTTTAAGTGTAAGCTGGAAGTCTAGCAATAATATAAACCATTGGTTGTTTTCATTTCTGAATTATGTGTAATAGAGCTCTGTAAAAAAGTTGACATATTTTTGATGTGTTTCTTTTATTTGTTTTATCAACTGCTTTTGAAGTTTTCATTAATGCTTTTCTACTTCAAAATGTATTATCTATTTAAAAAGCATGATACCATCCTTACTTGGGACTGTAAATGACAATGAATATTGAAGAAATAAGGAAGAGAAGTTAAATTGAATGCCTTATGATGTTAGGCTCAAGATATACTTTCCAGTCTCAGAACATTCCATTCTCAGAACAATTCTGCCTCTTCAGAATTCAACATTTTTTAGGCCTTTCACATTGGATATTTCATATTGGACAAATTAAACATGTATTTGATGTAGTAGAATATAATTGTATTCAGAAAATTCCATGTATGATGTAGAGAAAAAAGAACTTATGTCTATAAACTCTACCACCAAAATGGGAAAAATAAATTAAGTCATTGTATGATCGTAGGAAAAAAAATGACCTTTAAAAATTTGTTTTCCCTATTTATTTGGTTCTTTCCTCATACTTATTTAATTGATCTAAATGATGCTTTCATAAATTCATAGATACAACATAGTTGTGAATATGGCATTTTATCTCAATGAATCTTAACTGGCCCATTAAGTAGGCTGCTGTGGATCAGTTCAAGAGGCAATTTATTTGTTATGACTAGTTAAGTGTCTAAGTATAATTGGTTAGTTTTGTGCTTTGCAAATCTTTCCTTTGTAGACCCCAACCTTATAATGTTGCAGTGCTAAAATATACCTCTGCTTGCAGAATTTCTACATGCTAATTTCACTTGCCCAAAGGATGTGCTCTGATTTGCATTTCTTTTTGATGACCTGTCTTCTTTAGGCCAAAAATTGTAGAGAGCTGAGATTAGTAGCAGCCAAGTTGTAAAAGAGTTATACTATTTTCTCTCTCCTCCTCTAGTCCTGCCCCCTTTTCCCCTCACCCAGCCTTTTCTCCTTTACAAGCTTTCTGTACATTTAAAAAAAATATTCACATATTCTTCCCTAGGTTTTTAATCCTCTCTCTTTACTTTGGTTTTCCCCATATAACTGTTACTAGAGCAAAGCATACTTTTCTCATCACCAACCATTTCCATTTCTCACCCACTATTTGATTTTACTCTTCTGATCTATTGCTAGTGGTCTGACAACACCATCCCAAGTAAATCTATATGCCTTCAGAGCCACTATTTCCAACCTCTTGTTGAAGACCTTAGATGATAAGAAGTTTGATTGCAATTGAAAAAAGGAATTTTTAGTCTGCTCTTCTGCAGATGCCAGCTCAAAATGGAAAAATTGTACTTGCTTGGACTATAAATCTCAACACCTTCAAGCGTTGGGAGTTCTCATTGTAAATGAGATAGTAAGACATGTCTATTAGAAATGATTTGTTATAGAAACTGCATAAATAGTTCTCATAATTTATGAAACAAGTCTAAGTTTGTTGGAAAGTAACTTCACAAAGCACCCTGCAGAAGCTTCTTCTGAGAAACATGAGGGTATTCAGTGGTATTCAGATTGTATAAACTTCATTGAGACATCTTTCCAGTTTGATAGACTATCTATCAACCTAATTACAATAATAGCTCTCTATGGTACTTTGCAACTTAGTCAATTTGGGTCATTGAAATCCATGTATAATCAAATGTAATGTTTCTACAATGTAACTATTTGAGGTATCATCTATTTTGCTTTTATTGCTGATATAATCATCACTACTATTCATTGTGAGCTAACTTTCCTCAAAGTAGCTCAATGGTATCTGAGAATAAAGAACTTTATTATTGACCACTTTTCCCTGTAATCTAGTATAATTTTAAAAACATTCTCTCTTCTTCTGTATATCTCTCTGTCTCTGTCTCTTTGTCCCTCTCTCTCTGTCTCTGTCTGTCTGTCTCTCTCTGTCTCTCTGTCCCTCTCTCTCTGTTTCTGTCTGTCTCTGTCTCTTTCTGTCCCTCTGTTTTTCTCTCTTTCTCTCTCTTCTTCCTCTATAGATTTGCACATACATATTATTTGTGTACATGTATATTTATTTATGTGTGTGTCATACAGAATATATCTTCTATGTACAAATATTAGTACAACTTGGATGATTTAGAGGAAATTTAATAAAATATTTCTGGAATGTCAACTATTGAACTAAATATATCCTCAGAGGTTACCTGCCAAATGTTCATTGATTCAATTCTAACTTTCTTTGTAATAACAGCTCTGCCTATTGATTTAAGTTCCATTCTTAGCCCCAGATCCCCTGGTAATTGTCATATGTTTTGCATAGAATTGATAAAACCATTGGCACCACAGGCACAGATAATTTGATCTAGCAGTGTACTACATGAATAGTTCTCTTAGAATTTTTTGAAAATGTTCTCTTCTGCTTTTGCACTCTTTTTGAATGTTTTATTAACTTTCCAACTACTCTGGCAACATTCAATTGAAGGAAGGTAGTCATTAACTTCATTGTGCAGGGAGGTTAAATTTGATATCTTCTAAAAGTTTATTAAATAAAGATTAAAACTAAGATGTTGTTATTTTTGGCTCTTCCTCCAGCAACCCTAATGCCATTGTTTACTTGTGCTTCACAAATGGTAACCAGAGCCAGATTTTCATATAATATTGGTAATATCACTCCTTTTAGTCAGTATTCAACTTCTATTTAGTCCTAGGGACTGTATACCACCTGGAGATCTTCCACTCAGTGATTCTTTAAAAAAAAATAAACACAATTTAATTTAGGACATCCTTTACGTCATATTTGGGGAAAATTCCCATGACTATTCTTTATTTTTAGTCTTTATTTAGTCTCATCAACCTGTAATAAATTAAGGAGGGTTACCTGAAAGCATGATAATTTCTGGGGTTCCTATTTAAAGTATTCTACTAGATAAAATAATCATTATAAAAATTACAACTCTAAACAAAATTGTGTTTTTGTAATGTGGTAGGATCTGAAGAATAATTTTTTGTTCATTATAAAAATAAATGGTAATTGTATCCAACAAGAACTCATAAACCTTGTATTAAAACCTTGCTCCTCTTATACAGGAATCAGGAACATGGAAGAAGTCATTTTGTATTAGCTCATTCCCTTTATCTAGTGTACCAGTTCTCCTTAAAAGCTCAAATTTTAAAATATATACTTACAAGACATAGAAAGGATTCTCATATCAAACCATAAAAATCAAGATAATCTCAGAAAGCTACCTTCCTTGAAAATCCATATAGTTTCTGTAACTTAAAACCCTACTCTATATATGAGAGCCCAGCAATTACAGTTTACTCCTCTATATTAGTAATACTCTTTAAAGATTTATCTGTGTCCAATTGGTTTTTGTTTCTTTTTTGCTCAAAGTTCTACTCTAGATATTTTCCACTAGTTTTTTCCACTCATTGCTGTTGGTTTTCTTTTTTAGCAGTGTTATCTCTCTTTCACTATTCTCATGATTCAGGTGTCCTTCAGTGCTTATCACCTCTTCTCCAGGAGACAAGTGCTAGCTCACCCAGCCTGAAGAGCTTCCCTGGGGACCTCATCTCACATTGTTATAAATTTTTTGTTCCTTCAAATCATAATGTTCTTTATACTTTTAAAGTTTTGTTTTGTTTTGTTTTTCCTTCTTTGTTTTTATAATTGGGTTACACAGTTTCTTCCCCACAAAAATCTCTACAAATGGATCTTTCTGAGAATGCTTTCCAGTTGCTGTTTTCCTTCTTGGATTGCCTCATAATGATTCAGTCCTGTATGTAAGTTGCCCAATGACTGAGCAGCTTACCTTACTCTTACTTATCTCTTTTCCAGTGAACCTTCACTTTTCATTGTTCCCTCTTTATATCTTCAACTCTTAGCACATTATCCAGCATGCAATAAACACATAATAAATGACTAAGGTTGAAAGGAATATTCTTCTCTTTTCCATGTTTTCTTTGTTTCATATCTTCCTCCAGGATTGCTGGTATTCAGGCATTTCAATTGTGTCTGATTCTTTGTGACCCATTTGAGTTTTTCATGGCAAAGATAATGAAGTGATTGAGGATTTCTTTCTCAAACTCATTTTACAGATCAGAAATCTGAGGCAAACAAGGTTAGGTCATTTGCCCAGGGACACACAGCTAATAATCATCAGATGCCAGATTTGAACCAGGTCCAATTTTCAACCCACTGAGTTACCTTGATGCCTTCTTCAGGGTAACTAGATCAGATACTTCCCAAAAGATATTTGAAAAAGAAGAAAAAATTGCACAATTTAGGAAATCAACAATACTCAATGGGAAGAGAAATACTGGGAAACACAATTTAAATGTTTCAATCTCCAATAAATAGATATTAATCACATTTATACAATAAATGGCGCTGTGTGCTGCATTGGAAAACAAAAATGATTTGAGATTTCCACATCTGGTGGAAAGTAACAATCTCTACAAGTTACCATGAAAGACAGAACTTTGTGAGTGAAAAAATATATATCTTATAACAAAGTTATAAGAAATTTGAATGAGTCCTTGCTTTTAATTGACTTAAGACTGAATGAAAATTTGTATTCCCTAGTTTATAGATTAAGAAAATATTAATCACAGAATCTAAGAATTTGAAAGCACTTCAGGCAGTCTAGGCCAATCCATGTCTGGCCAAGAATCCTTTCTGCAATATTTTTTATAAGATGGTCACTTAGTTTTTGCTTAAAATTCTAACTCAGGGATTCCTAATTTTTTGAGTGGAATAGAATAACAGGCCTCATTAGCTATGTAGTGAATCCTATGGAATCTTTCTCAGAAGAATAAGATTAATAAGTTTGCACAAAAAAACCCAGTTATATTGAAAAGTAGTTTGCCCATAGGAAGTCTATTATCATAAGTATCTAACAGGAAGATTAATAACTATGAGTTTAAAGTAATGATGAGAATAATGATATTTCAAGATATCTGCAATGACTTTCATGTGATAAAACTATCTTTTATTTCTTTTGGTGACAGTAACAGGTTCTGACCATACTACTTTGGTTTATCATCTGCATTCAAAAATTAAGCAAATTCTAAATTTCAGTTAGGCTTAACCTACCTTACCTTAACCGTAAATAAAGCTGTACAATCTTTCCCTATTTCCTACATGCCATCAAAGTGAAAGGGAAGGGATTTGTACATAAAAACAATCAAATAGACAAATAAACATATCTTGTCATCCCTTTTCCTATTAGCCCCAAATTAGAAACTTTTTTTTCTATAACTTAACTTAGGAGTCCAAAAGAATAAAGAAAAATACTTTTCACCAACTGGCAGAAAAAGAATGAATTTAAACAACACATTTTGGGATATGATTAAAGTGGGAATTGTCTCATTTTTTAGCTATGTATTGAATTTTTTTTCTTTCAATGTACTAGGGGAGTGAGTAGCATTGGGAAGGATATATAAATTCAAAAAGCAAATAAATTGTTTGGAAAAAAATTTAAAAGCTATCTAAGTTCATATATGCTCTGAAACTTGTTTATAGAACCCAGGTTTAGAGCCTTTAGTGCATGTATAGAATCCAATGAAATAATATGGCTATTATTTGAACAGGACAGAGAAAAATAGAACTTCATGTTTTGTATGCTAGGGCTTTCTCAATATGGAAGATTTCATTGGGACAGCTAGCATGTACAGTGAATAGAGCAGCAGGCCTGGGGTCAAGAAGACATTTTCCTCTGAATCCATAAACTTAGTTGTGTGACCCTAAAAAGTCATTCAAGCCTATTTGCCCCAGTTTTCTCATCTGTAAAATGAGTTGGAGAAGAAAATGGCAAACCACTATAGTGTTTTTTTCGAGAAAATCTTAAAAGAGGTCATGAAGAGTTGGACATAACTGAAAAATTACTTAATAAGATTATTTGACCACTCAATTGAAACATTAACTGATACTGCATTTGTAGGTCAAATACACACACACACACACACACACACACACACACACACACACCACAAATCCTTTTCTTCTGGATTCTTGCCTAGAGACAACTCCTTTATCATGTACTTAGGATCTTATTTTGATGAAACCGTGGTTCTCCTAAAGTTGTTGTTCCCAGCTGACTCCTTGTGTCACGTATACATTTATGGTGTCCAAGTATTTCTCAGGGAAAAAAAGTAGCTTCTACGATCTACTGCTTTTCTATGAGTTTTTGTTTTGTTCCTCTCCCTCTCTGTCCTTTTCTCTCCCCCCTCCCTCTCTCTCATCTCTTTTTTCTCTTCCCCCCTCTCTTTTTCTCTACTTTTAAAAAAAGTTTTTCTAACTTTTTTTTTTTTTTGCTTTTTGAATTTGTGTCCTCAATACTCAATACTCACTCCCTTAGTACAGTGAAAGAAAAAAAAAAAAACAAACCTCAGTACATATCTAAAGAATATAATGAAACAAATTTCTACTTTAGCCATATCCAAAAATGTGTTGCTTTCCATAGTCATCCTCTTTCTGTCAAGAGGTAACTGTTTTGCTTGAAACTTTTGAACTCCTAATTTATCTTCTTAAAAATAGTTTCTGTTCTGGTGCTACCAGGAAAAGAGATGACAAAATATATTTATGTTTTGTTTATTTGATTGTTTTATGTACAAATCCTTTCCTCTCACTTTGATGGAATATAGACCTAGTAGTGATATAGCTAAGTCAAAGGGTATGCACAGTTTAGTAACTTCCTGGACATAGTACTAAATTGTTTTCCAGAATGGCTCTAGAAATTCACTGATCCATCATCAACACACTACTGTATGTGTTTTTCCATAGTCCCTACAACTTTTTTTTATTTTCTTCATTTGTCAGTTTTGCCAACCTTATAAGTATGAAGTAGAACCTCTCAGGCATTATAATTTACAAATTATCTAATTAATAATGATTTTGAGACTTTTTTATTGTTGGTAGCTTGGATTTAATGCTTCAAAAATTAAGTATTCAGGTCCTTTGATCATCTAATAGGAAAAGGCTTCTGTTTTTAGAAATTTGAATCATGTCCTTATATTGGAAATTTCCTTATATATATTGGAAATGACATTTTTATTGGGGAAACTTCTTATGAAGACATTATCTCAATTATGCTTTTCCACTTTAATTTTTATTGTATATATTCTATGCATATATATATGTATATAATGTAACCACAATCGTCTTTTTTATGCTATGTAATCACTTGTTTAGTCATAGATTCTTCTCACCATAGATCTGAAAGGTAATTTCTTCCTTCCTCTTTTATTTGGTTTAGTATGTGACCTTACATCTTTGTCATGTATTTATTTAAAGCTTAGCTTGGTGTCTGGTTTGAGATATTTGTCTAAATTTCTACCAGACTGCTATCCACTTTTTCTAGCAGGTTTTGTCAAATAGTAAGTTTTTCCATAGTAAATTGGGTCTTTAGAGTTGTCAAATACTATGTTTCTGTTTTTGTTCCTGTATGCTGTGTACTCTAGATTTCTATAATCGCTTTGAGCCACTGCAATCCCATGGGCTCTTGTATCATCTGATAAAAAAATAAACTTTTAAAGGAAAAGTAATATGATATATTAAATACCATTTTAATGGTTTGATAGAAATTTCTATATTTTAGTAGTAGTTAAAATTTTTAAACATGCACAAAAAGATAGAGTGCAAGTATTTGGAGATAGCTTTATAAATGACCAGTCTAAATTATTTGTCATGTGGTTAATTTCACTTAAAATTTAAAGTAGACTAGATAATATCTTATTATTTATTGAGCTCTGTCAGTGATCTTAATAGCTTTGAGTGCTCAAAGCTCAGAAAAAAATAATTTGTATTTTCTTGAGGGATCTTACCATTCAGAAATAGAGTCAGTCTGATTCATATATGAAATATAATAGAGAGTTAAGACTGTTTAATCACTGAATAAACATTGAAACAAATCATAGAATTTTTTTCTTTTCATTACTAGCTTTTGGTAGTTCACTATTAGGGAATGATTTCAGTAGATGGGTTCCCCTTCTCTTCAGAGAAAGAACTTGTAATTAACATGAATGTTTTTGGGTTTTTAAGCGATAGCACAGATTGAAAATAACATTTGTGACTGTTAAATTAAAAAAAAATTTTTTATTTTGAACACCATCATTCATCAGTGAAAAAATATATGTTAATTTCCTCTAAATGATGGCTTTTGAATTCATAAATTCAATGTTTTTCAATGTGGTATTCTATATTAATAAATCTTAATCAAGCCATTAAATAGGTTGGCATAAATCAGTTTTACCAACTTGTAATTGCTGTGGCCAATTAAAAATATAGAAGAAAAAACTAGAAAGATGATAATTTTTAAGACTAAATTAGACATATGATATCCAGAAGCAAACAACACCATAGTTCTTGACAAACCCAAGACTCAAGTTCTTGTCACAATATGACAAAAAATATTGTGAAAACTAGATAGGTGTCTGGAAGAAATTAAGTTTAGACTAACACCTCATACAATATACCAATCTAAGGTCAAAATGAATACATGACCTAGATGTCTTATGTTTTGGAATTTTTGTTTAGGAAGGCAATCAGGGTTAAGTGACTTGCCCAGGTGACATAGCCAGAAGTATGAAGTGTCTGAAGATAGATGGAGTACTCAAATTCTCCTGATTCCAGGTGCTTTATCCACTTGGCCACCTAGCTGACCTTATTCTATTTGAAAAGAAATTTTCATATCAGAGGTTGCCTGTACAAATGCAATCACAAATGCAGAATAAGTGGGAAGAAACTTCCTTACCTCCAAACACCAGTGTGCCAGGGATATACCAGAGATATTTTAGACTCTATTTTTTCCTAATTTGTCACTTTCCATTTTTAAAAGTAACGTTTACCCAGCCTGCATTAATTAAACAGCAAGGTTAAGTGTGTGGTGTTTATGACACTGAAAGGGGAGTAAGGTGCTGCTATTGCCAAAAAGTAATGAAATTCTAGGTATGTAAGAACAAGAGTAGCTCATTAAAGCAATAATAAACACAAAAAAGATATTAGAGACCAGATGGAAATTCAAATAAGAGAATCTATAATGGCATATAAGAATGCAAATTGCACAGAGTAAAAAGTTGTTTTTCACATTTCAATGTACTTGCTTGTGTCATAAAAAGACACACATAAAAAACAATCTGTTAAAGTATTTATATTTGTATCATAATAATTTTGAAATGAAAGAATAGGAGGAATTGTCTGAAAAATCAGTGAATATAGATATTGTTTCTTTCTATGTTAATATTAAATAGAAGTTATTATAAACCTATCTGCTATAATAAATAGCATGTTTAGAAGTTAAAGACTTTGCTGCATTATGAAAAAAAATAAATTAAGACCCAAGTAATATTTATGCTGCTCCAGGGAATCTTTGAAAGCCATTCTTTCACCCCAGTGGCTGGCACATAGTAAGTGCTTAATAAATACCTTAACGTGGCTTGAAATAAAATGGCTAATATTTTCAACAGCTGTACCCTTAAAACTTTGTACTTTTTACCTAACTCAGAAGGGTAGCATGTGATTTTAAAATTTCTTCCATAACAATTCTTTTCAACAATGAGGTAATTCAAGGCAATCTCAATAGACTTGGAATGGAAAGTGTCATGAAAATTATAGAGACTGAATATGGATCAAAGCGTAGTATTTTTGCCATTTTTTGTTGTTTGCTTGTTTTTTTCTTTTTCTTTCTCATGTTTTTTCCCTTTTAATCTGGTTTTCTTGCATAGCATAATGAATAAGAAAATATATTTATAAGAATTGTATGTTTAACCTGTATTTGATTGTTTCCTGTTTGGGGGAGGATAGAGGGAAGGAGAAAGGGAGAAAAAATTTGGAAAACAAAGTTTTGCAAAGGTGAATATTGAAAATGATCTTTGCATGTATTTGGAAAAATAAAATACTATTAAAAATTTCTTCCATAGTCTCCTCTCCTTTAATCTTAACTTTCTTCTGTCTTAAACTTGGATCATTTTTTTCTACTCTGGTCCTTTATTCCTGGTTACTAACCTTCTGAATCTATTTATTACTATCTTTTGCTTGAATTTCTTAAAAACCCTCTTTGAAGAAACTGTGATTTGCTCTAAGGTCATAGATATAGATGGAGAATATAGCACAACACAAAGATTCTTTTACCATTACAAAAGAGAAGGTAGTTATTGTATTTGGAGTGATTTCTTGCTCTGTTAGTGTTTGTATGATGCTGGTCAAGTAACTTAATCTCCTCAGTTTTGGCACCCTCCTCTATCAAATGCATGGGGAGAATAGGGCAGTGGCACAATAGACAGAACACAGAACTTGGAGTCAGAAACACCTGGGCTTCAAACCTATGCTAAAACGCTTCTTATTTGTAAGATCTTAGGATAACTTCTATTTGCTCACTTTCTTTATCTGTAAAATGGAGATAATTTTAGCATCTACCTCCCAAGGTTTTTCTAAGAATCTTAAAGTATTACATCAAAGATAATAATTACTATTATAACTCTAACATCTTTGATTCTATGTCTGTCAGAGCTAAAAGGGTAAGATTCATACCAAGACATATACCAAGATTATACTAGTTTAGCAGTGTATTAAAGCAAATAAATCTGAAGTAACATATCCCTGTTATGAAGGGCAGGCTATTTAAAAATGGAGAAATGTTGAGATTCTGGATATAAAAGCAGTTTGAGATTTAGGAGTAATAACTACAGACCAACCACTATATTCTTTTTTAAGATCATTAACTTATTCTGTATATGAAAAGCACAAATAGATATCATCCTCAAAAATTTTCTTGTCAATAACATTTGATAGAAAACCTTCAGTATTTCAAAAGTTCCTTAATTATTTCTATTAATTTAATTCTATTCAATTTCATCAACTAAAATATTTCATCAACAAAAGTTGTTGATTGAACTAACACTTTATACTGTATATAATATATTTAATAAAAAATTATATAGTGCCCTTCAGTAACTTACATCACATGGGAAAAAAATCGTATGCATTCCAATATAATATACTGTAGAAAATAAAGGGAACAAAAGAGAGTACTATAAGAAATATTAATAGAAAAAGCCTCTCCCCATTATGTTGAAATCATATACCTATACAATAATTTGTCAAATTTAATTAACAAGCAGAAATCTTATACTATTTCTTCATTCTTGGTAACTATATTTTTTTCACTTCTTTAATTGCCTTTTTCTCTGTTCCAATCTTAACTTTTTTTTGTATCTCTTCAAAATAATTATCTCTTGTAATACATGTATAGAATCCCATTCCAGACCTTCTTCTCAAACCTCATTCTCAATTCCTTTTGGGGGATAGGTCATTCACTGTCTGACTTCTTTCTCCCTACGACTTCTCAGAATGACCATCATGGATTGGAATGTTTCTCTTTGACTTTCATTCCCAAGCCCCTATTCCATGTATTTCTCATTGATTACCAGTTAGCCAGCCAGAATGAATTAGCTTTTAGTAAAGTAAAGTAAAGAATGTTTACTTAACTCTAATAAGAATAGTTAAAACAAAAGCAACCTTCCAGAAGCCTGGGACACATGCTTACCCAGATAAAGAGTCCAATAGAAAATTTTCCCAGACTTAGAAAGTGCAAATAGCAAAGGATTAATTCACAGCTCCTGATAATTACAAGTCCTTTTCTCCCTTTGTGGAGTTCTCATGAAGAGTCTCTTTGATGTAGATAGCTTACCACTGGACTCGAAGATTTATTACCAATATAGAGTTCTGAAGCTGTTTTTCTTTGCTGTGTCTGGTTTGTTGCAGACATTGCAATCAGCCACTGCTTTTCAAGACATTGATGGGAAGTTCAGATCTTCAAGTTTTTGAAATTTGTAAAGATAATCTCTGGTTAAGGAGTCTTTCTTGTCTACCAAGTCTCTAAGGAATATCTTTTCAGGAATTTGATAGGAACTGTTCTACCACTAGATTGTCTAGTTCAGCTTACTGTTTTATCCAAGGTCCACTGTGCATAAATGATATTCATTAGCCAATAACAAATATTTACTAGTAGTTTCATCTACTTTTACTCAATGACCAAAGAACTTATATTCCTTTTAATTAATAATTCCTCTTAATCATTCATACCTAGTGTATGCTTGTAATTGATAACTTCAATAGTATATATATATTTTCACACCTAATTTATACCATTAAATCTGTAATTCAAAGAAATGTTTTTTTAGGTATCTGGGTATAGATTATCTTGTAGGATACGTCTTCTATGTGTCTTCTGACCACCTCTACATGCCCCCCATAAATTTGGGATATTTTATTTAGGCAATTTATCTGGATGTAACAACAATACCATTAAAAACAACAACAAAATAATAATAACACATTTTAAAATAAAGCATTATAGATGTGTAAAATATTGGAATATAAGTGTGTATACATATATACACATATGTGTATGTGTGTGTATTTGTAGTATATATATATATGTATATAGTAGATAGTGTGTATATATGCATATTATATATATTAATAAAGCAAGATTGAAGGCTTTCTTTTGAAGCCAAATAACTGGAGAACTCTGGTACAGATAAAACAACTCTATTACAAAACCAAAATAACACCAAAGACAATATTGAACTAAATAGAAATTACCAAAGGAGAGAACTAGATGACATAAAACATGCCTAAATTGGGATAGCTAGATTTAGAGATAGTGTGGCATATTAGCAAAATCTATTGACTTAAAGAGTCTTTAGAGCTGAATTCAAGCCTTGCTAATATTGTTTTCTCTGGATGTTGCAATAAGTGAAAAAAGTACTCTATAAAAATGTAGTTATTATTTAGTTCTCTTTCACAAAAATTCTTCTCCATTTGTTGTGGCAGTAATCCTCGGGTTTCTATGAATGTATGCATGGGACACAAGAACAAGCATGATCTCTTGAACCAATAATACTCTGAATAAAATTGCAGTGACTACCCAAAGTTTATTTAAGTAAGGAGAGACTAATCACCATTAGATTAATCACTGACCATGGTGATCTCTAAAACAAATCAAATGATGCAAACCAGTTAAACTCAATCCCTTTTGCCTAAAGGTAAAAAATATACTGGTTTTAAAAGTATCATTAATGAATATCCAGGGGTATAGATCCCATTTCCAAAAGAATTAAGTAGCAGTTTATCCTCTTTTGCAAATTATTTATTTATTTTTGCTGAGGCAATTGAGGTAAGTGACTTGCCCAGAGTCACCCAGACAGGAAGTGTTAAATGTCTGAGACTGGATTTGAAATTGGGTCCTCCTGACTTCAGGGTTGATGCTCTCTCCACTAGACCAACTAACTGTTCACCAAGAGCTGCCCTCTTTTGAAATAACCAAATCCCTTTGTTTTAGTCAATATAGAAGCATACCTCCTCCATGCAACCACAGCTTGAGGACGTTATTTTTCAGTTTGGGTGTATGGCAGCAATAATGATGAAGATGATGGCACTGATGATGGTGGTGTTATTTTTATTTAACAGATGAGGAAACAAATTGTAGGGGTGTTAAGTGACTTAGTGTACACAGGAGTATTTGAGACAGAATAGGCACATAAATATTTCTAATTTCCAAGTGTAGCATTCTGTCCAATGGGCTATTAACTTTCTGGGCATAGTTACATGTTTAGTTTTATTTTGCTGGACATGAATAGTAAATTAAATGTGCATGTCTTTTCATATCCTTCTTAAAAGGATATGAATATCCTTTTATGCTCATTTGCATATGCTCATTTGGTTTGCAAGTTATTTAATGAATTGTGTTACTTAAGGTAGATATAGATATGTTTTTGTTTGCCACTGTGACGTCCTACCTCTTTCAACAGTCACAACGTTAAATTAGATTAAAAAGGGCCAGAGAGTTTTAAGAATCACAACTTTCAGACAATCCACAAATATTAATTTAACTATTGGCATTCTAAATATGATATCTTTGTCCAATGACCCAAGCTAATAGGTTGAACTATATCTATATTGAATTTTTTGCTATAAAAGAAACTAGAAGATATAAGGAAGTTTTAGTTGAATAGAAAATTGATTCACAAGTTCTCCTCAGAGAATTAAGTAAAAGGAATTTGCAAGGCTGATTTCATTTTGCACCCAAAGGTAACAAGATCTATTTCATGCACGAAATACTTGGTTATTTTTGCCTTATAATTCTGAAAGTATTCTGAGCCTATCCTTAGTGCTTCCTATAGTGCTTGAGGTATAATATGTGCTTTAAAAAGTTGTGGTTTTTTTTTCCCATTCAATATTCCTTTTAGTTATTTGATAGGAAGTTCCCACATTGATGAGATTTTGGAGCTATTAAAATGCTATTTTTTGCTAGATTCATTGATGATTGCTTCCATAATTAAGTTCATTTTTGGATATCAAAAAGACTGATTCATTTAAGCAATCAAGTCAGGAACTAACCTGATGTTTAAAAAATACTATGAGTTAGATTTCCCAGTTAGATGTTCAGCCAAGCACGGTTCAAATTAAAAGTTATAAAAATAGTGGTGGTGGGCTGTAATGACACAATTGGTGATGGAGGAGGTGGTCGTAATAGTAGTTGTAATAGTAGTAGTAGTAGTAGTAGTAGTAGTAGTAGTTGTAGCAGTAGTAGTAATAGTAATTAGCTAACCTTTTTATAGCTATATATATTATAGTTATTTTATTTATAGTTATATATAACTATATGCCATGAACTGTGAGACATGCTTTAGAATTATCTTATTGGAAGGGCAATAATAGTATGTTATTATTCCCATTTTAAAGATGTGGAAATCAAGGGAAACAAGAAATTATGCTATTTGTCCAGGATCACATAGCTAGTAAGTATCTGAGGCTGGATTTGAATTTGAATTTGTCTGACTTTAGACCCAGACCTCTAACTACCATATTATCTAACTGCCAGGAATATTCTTATTCATATAGTACTTTAGAATTTCACAAGCTGTATTCTTACATAGACCTTACAAGACCAACAGTATAGATACTGTAAATAACATTTGCCATTTATGATACGTTAAAGGTTAAATGTCTTGTCCACAACTATATAAACAATATTGGAGACAGGATTAAAACATAGGTATATTGTTTATATCCACTATGTTACTCTGCTTCAATTATTGTTTTTATTGTTATTATTTTAAATTTGGAAAGACACAGTACTGTACTGGAATTATTAAGGCACCATTTTTGCCTCCTAAAGTAAAAGATTTCAGAGGTAATTTCACATATAGGTTAATAGGTTAATAAATAGTCATGTTTAGTTAGAGTCCCTAGCCTAATATCCTATTCAGCCTTCTCATTGTGATATAGCTGTGATCCTATTTTTCCACAGATTTGGTTTCTTGGTGTAATTTTGGCCATAGGACTCTCTAGGAGCATCTATCAAGTTATGTTTTGCCTTGAATTTTGTGTTATTGGAGAAACTACTCCCACAAATGAAGTTACAGGTCTGAAGCTATTAAAATAAAAAGTCCCTTAATTTTCCTTTATCCAAAACCAGTTTTCTTTTATAGTATTCTCTGATGTCAGTGCCATAAGAATGCCTTCAGTGTATATGCCCAGTTTTGTTACCTCAGAAATGTGATGAAAGGCCTATAATAGAGATAATTTAATGCTCAAATAATAGGTTTTCAGAAAAACACACATCAATTGATTATTAAAAATAAGAGCACAAATGCAAAGTTTTGGCATTTATTCTAACATTTCTCAACTATTTAGGATAGTTTTAAGTGAATACAGGGAGAGCTCTGAGGTCTGCTTCTAGGAACATCCATGCTGTCCTCGCAGCTGCAGTGATGGAGGGAAGAAAATGACATGTTGCCTTCATTTAGCAGGAAAAAAAAAGATTTAAGCACTTAGGCAGCCAGAGAAAGCATTGAGCAGTCAATACATGCAATTCCTACATGTAAGCAGAAAAGCTGACACTATTTTCTCCTTCTTAACTGTCTGACCAGCGTCCACTTTCTATTTCTATGACTAAAAATAAGATAAAATTGCAGTACAGCTAGAGGCCAACATATTCTCAACAATAATGTATTCAAAATTGGCATGGTGTCTTCAGTACAGAGATGTAGGGAATGCAAACTTTTGAAGGAATGAATTGAGCAGTATCTTTGTTGAATGTATCTTTCTTGAATATTTTTTATTATAATCCCTGCGCATTCTCTAGGACCTGTATTATGAGATTCCCAGTATCATTGCTTATTTTCTCTTCTCTTCTCTCACAGAAGAGATTCCTATTCCTTAGGAATGTTAATCCTTGATTGTTTTCCTCATAAAGCCTACAGAATCTTGTAATAGCCATCTTTCTCTTCATTGGCTCTGTGTCCATCTCTTAATATCTGTTTTTGCCCCTCTCTAGTTGTCATTTATTCTCTTGTCTTATTTCACTCTGTTCCACTATTTTGTCTTCTCTCTCAATCAACTCTTTCTTCAATCCCATATGTTTCACTTACCGTTTCTTCTCTCTGAAGTTCTATTCTTTCTCTTGTTCCTCTTAGCTTTAATCTATTTCTTTCTTTTTTCTCTATTACTTGTTGTATCTCACATTTCTCCTCTCTCTAACTCTCAAAATACTTGCATATTTTTGGTAGTTAAAAGTCTTCTCCACCATTCTAAAATCATACTAACTACCATCCCATCTCATTCTTCTCTAATACTGTCAATTTTCTTTAGATAAATAGTGTATACTAAATAACTTAAAAGTTATTTCTCACTTTCTTCAACTTCTTGGAAAAGTCTTCTACTCAAATCACCCAACTGTTTTCTTAAAACTCAACAATGATCACTTGTTACCAAATCCTATCTTCTTTCTTACTTTCTTAGGCCTAATAGATTTTTCTGAATTATTTGGTACTGCTAATCAACTCATTTTCATAACTATCATAATAAATTTTCTCTTTGTTCAAGACCACTTTCTCTAAAATCTAAATTTACTCCTCTTCATTGTTTTGGTTCGTTAAGGTTAGTAGTCCCCAAAGTTCCCAGCCTTCTCTCCTCTAACATCCCCCTCTCTATTGACAATCCTATTCCTTTGTGAGCTTTAGCTAATCATTCAAAGCAGTTGACAGTTGAAATTGTATTTTCAACTTTGACAACTTTAACTCTGAGCTTAAGTCTGAAATCTCTAAATACCCATAGAGAATCTCCATATGAATATCCCACTGGCCCCATTAGCACTTAAAACATAATCTCTCCAAAACCAAAATTATGATCTTTCTCTCTATATAGACCTTCCCTCTGACTTTAAGATTTTTGTCACTAGCACTTCTATTGCAATCAGTCTCCCTCAGCAAAATTACTGTATTTTTTATTCTTCCCTCTTCCTGACCTATCTTTGAAGTATCTAGTAACAGTGGATAGAATGCTGAGTTTAATCTCAGGAAAACTGGAGTTCACATCTGGATTCCAATGCTGGGCAAATAGTTTATCTTCTTTTTGCTTCAGTTTCCATATCTCTAAAATGGGCAATTTTCACAGGATTATCGTGAGGATTAAATGAGTTAATATTGTAAAGGATTTAGCTCAATGCCTGGCATACAATAGGCCCTTTCTAAATAATTATTCTTTTCCCTTTCCTCTCATATTCAAGAAATTGCCAAATACTTTTGACTTCATTACTGGAACATATTTTCTGTCTATGTCTTTTTCTCTATCCCCATTGCTACTAAGCTAATACAAGCATCCTTTGCTACCTACTTATTACAATAGTCTCATCTCAGGTCTTTTCACCTGTTCATAGTCTTCCAATTTGTTCTTTATACTACTGCCAGGAATGCATTCTTATTTGTAAATCTGATTTTTTTGTCTTCTTTGCTTAAAAATCTTCAGTTTCTACCTATCACCAAACATATAAAGATCAAATTCCTTTTGCTAGCATACAGTATATTCTATGATCTTGTTTTAAAGCATTTACAACCCTTTATTTTTATTTGTATTTCTGTATCCAAATGTGATATTCTGAGTTTCTGAAAAAAAATCTCATATATATGTCAGTCAACAAGCACTTATTAATCCCTTAGTATGTTCCAAGGACTGTGATAGACATTGAGAAAGCAAAGAAATAGAAACCAGGATTTCTGTTCTAAAATAGTTCACATGGTCCTCAAGTCTTTTAATTTGCTTCTTCTCCTTTAGTTACTTTCCATTCTTCAATTGCAACTTCTATGACTTTCCCTCCTAGATCTCAATTCTTTTTTTTTAATTTGTACTAATGAATTTATTTATTGCTGTGTATTATTACCTTCCTAATCCTCTTAAGTTCTATATAGAGACCTCATCAAAGGATATAATTCTTGGATAGTTCTTGAAAACTTTTCCAGTAGAGAAAAAGCTAGAAAGGATTCAAATGCAAACTTGCTTCTGAGTTCTGTACTTGCCATCAAAGGACTAGTCTAAATAATCCTAGAGAATGGATAGATTATTGTTAAGATAATGTTATTGAACAATTAGAGATACTTGAAGCATGAGAAGAAATTTGGTGGTATTCATTTTTCATTGTGTCTGGCTCCCCTTAGCCTCATTTGGAAATTTTTTTTTTGGCAAAAATACTGGAGAGGTTTGCCATTTCCTTCTCCTTTTATTCTATAGATGAGGACACTGAGGCAAAGAGGGTTAAGTGGCTTGCCCAGGCACAGCTAGTAAATATCTAAAGCCAAATTTCAACTCAGGAGGATGTCTTTCCGACCGTTTTTTTTTTTTTTTTTTGTTTTTTTTTTTTGGCTTGCTTCTGCTTCCAGTACATATAGATGATTCTTAAAGTTTAATTTAAATAGTCATCAAACCTTATATGTGCACAAATTCTCTCAACTAAAAACAATCATGGCAATTTTAGTATTTTTATATTTTTAAATGACAGTACTATGAGTTTAATTTGACTAAAAAACTATAGTGCTGATTGTTCAAATAATTATTGTCTTCTCAATAGGAAATACAAACCTTGATTGGAGGGATGTATATTCATCAACAAAAGAATACTTGGAAATTTAAAATAAAAAAAAGGCATGGTAACTTTCTGATGACATTTGTGGTTCATGTTTAACTCAGATTATAAGAGCAAAAACCCTGAGTAGCCCCAGGGACCATATGCCTTTATTTTTAGTTCCCATCTTGAGAAAATAAGTTAAACTAATCAACAGTAGCCTTTTCCTTGTCCTCTGTGAGAGCACAGAGAGGAAGAAGCTCCAGGATATTACTTAACAAAAAAAGTTTATTAGAGGGGAGAACATTCCTTCACCATGACTGACATCAGCCAATCCATCTTATTTACCTAGTTATTGAAGAAGTTCCAGGAACAAGCATCATTTCCTCTTACCATAGATTTTGTGATATGTTCTGAGTCTCTATTATTGATGAAGTCTCAGAAAAATGGACTAGTGACCCTTTACTGATGAGGAGAATAATAATATTAATAATAATAATGGATGTTTATATATTATTTTAAAGTTTGACACTTGTGTTGCCTATTCAAGCATCACAATACTTTGATGTATGTATTTTAAGTATTTTATTATCCAATTTACAGCTGGGAAAGAGGTTTTGAGAAGTTAAGGAACTTAGCCATAATCCCACAAATAGTTTATGAGATAAGATTTGAACTCAATTCTTTCAAATTCTATACCCAGAACTTTAGCCACATTACCTCTGGAAAACAAACAAGCATGGGAAAAGTTCACAGACTGCTACCTGATGAATCTCAAAACCTATTATTATGATATATTAAAATGCCACAATAATACTATTCATGGAATAGAAGAAAGGCAGAACGAATCTATGTTGTAGAATACTGTGCAACAGAACATTTAAAAATCCTTATATGCATAGTTTATATTGAGCCTTCAATGTGATAGCTCTTTTCAGGTTCCTATGTGTGTAAAATGTTTGCAAAGTAAATTATCAGCCAATTCATTTAATTGTTTTGATATCAAATAGGCACAGACTTACTTCAGAAAAAAGGTATTACAGAACTTTCCATTTTGTTCTGCTCTTAAAACTGAATTACTCACCATGGGTCAATATCATTTCATCAGAAACTTCTTTATGCAGGAAAACCAAAAGTAAATTAAACATCTGAGCTTTACTTCCTAATATTCAGTGCTGTGGGGATAAAATTAATTGATTCTTAAAATAAGATGTTGATTAGTATAATTTGATCTAAAACAATCACAATTAAAAATGATTTTAACTATGTAGAGGTCAAAAGAAATCTCCCAAAAGTTTTTTTAAAATCTATTGTTTATACAAAAAATATATATTTTAAGAACCAAAGTTAAAGCCAAATTTTTCAAAAATAATGTTTAACAATGATATATACTTAGACAATATAAGATATTAGAGCTAGAAGATATCTTAGAGATAATTCAATACAAACCTTCCATTTCACAAGTAAGACCAAGACAGGTAAAGGGAATTGCTTAAATATCACATAGGTAATTAATAGGAAAACTAGGATTAGAATCCAGGTCTTCTAATTCCAAATCTCGTGGTCTCTCACCAAACAGAAGAAATTGGCTTTATCATCCACCTTCTTTTTTGGTACATTCCATTAATAGATATGACTTCAATCAATTATTCAAACAGTTACTTGTCAGGATGACTAAAATGAAGTCTTCATTTCTCATATCACAAATTTTCATCTTATATAATCCATTGTTACTAAAAATCTCAATTACTTAAAGAATTTCATTGGTTTTAAATTATAAACTATTTAAAATTTAAATAGAAAGGCATTTAATGGAATTATGACTTCTATTTATCAAGTAATGTGATAAAAAGATCTTCATTTTTTAAATATAGGCAATAAGATAAATTAGCTATCTTAACAAATTTGTTCTTAACATATAGTCAGTCTTCAACATTCTCACATTTAACTCTCATGACTTCAAGAATTCAGGTGATTTTTAAGAGTAGTCTCATTTTCACATTTGCATCAACTTTGCACATTCATGACTATGCAAATTACAGAAAAAAAACAAAAAACAAAAGCTGTGATGTTGTACAAGTTTGTGGAACAGCCGGTATCTTACTAGGCACTTCCCTGCTCTTGTTCATCCTACCATTGTTGGATAAGAGCTCCCCATGCATTCAAAGTTAGAGGTGACATGAAGATCTCTGCCAGACCTCCACCAATCTCAGGGTCTTTTTATAACTGCATCTAAAGAAAGCCTTAGTAACCTCTCCCTTGTTTTTCAGAGGAGCTAAAGTAGAGAAGTTTATACTAGAGATATAGTATTGTCTGAAATTATATGTTTTTTTGCTTTGGTTTTTGATTCAGATGTTAGCACAAAAGGTCACAGAATCCTAAGAAATTAATAATGGGAAAATGTTTTGCATATTACTGATTATATTTTCATACTCTATTTTATGAGTTAATTCCATGGTTACTGTTTTAGGGAAACTCATGTTACAGAATTAATGTTTTGTTATAAAGAATTGTATGAAGAAAGGTGAATTTTTAGTAATGTCTTGTGTAAAATCATGGTTTTTGGTAGTAACGAACCTAACCTCCCCTCCACCATTTTCACTGGGTTAATCTATTGACATTGAGTTTTTTACTTTCACACCAATCTACATATGTTACCTTTGTAAAAGTTGAGGATTTGTTGTGCATCATTTAAATTCGGAGTCATACAACTCTGACTTTTACTGTTCTTGCATAAGAAAGCTTGTAAGGTAGTATGGTACAATGGAAAGAATGCTGGGTTTGGAGTTTGAAGATACTGTTTAAAATCCTGATTTCACTGTTTTATGAATGGATAAGCTGAAGGAAGTCTCACTTTATGAGAGATAGAGAAAAAGACAGAAACAGACAGATACAGAAAAAGAAAGAGAGACACACATAGAGAGAAAGACAGAAAGACAGAAACAGAGACAGAGACAGAAAAAGAGAGATAGAGAGATAGAGAGAGAGGACACAGAGACATAAACAAAAAGAGAGAGAGAGACAGAGAGGAAGAGGAAGAGAGAGACAGAGACAAAGTCTCATACACACACACACACACACACACACACACACAGATCAGAGAGAGGGAGATAGAAAAAGGGGGGAGGGAGAAGAAACAATTAGCTTTTACTTTAGATAGAACTTTCAGCCTGGAGTGAAAAAAGATCTGTATTTAAACATACTATCTAAGGATAATAGTTATGTGATTCTGCTCAAATAACTTAACTTCATTATGACTCCATTTCTTCAAAAATATTAAAAAAGCTTACAATAGGACCTACTCTCCCAAGGGAGTTCTGAAGATTGTAAAGTGCTTAATAAGTGCCTACAATTTAATAGATGCTGAACAAATACTTATTCTACTTCCTCAAACCAACCCCTTCATAATGGACCTGGTGCAAATTCAAAAAGTATGCTGGACTTCTGAAGATAATTTTCCTTGTCTGGCTGTGTAGTAAATAGTATGTTCCTGGATGTCCGGTTAAAAAATATAAAGGTCCCTTGAAGGGGAACTTCAAGGTTTCAATTATAGAAGTTTGTAATTAAAGCTATAAATAGTACAATATAATATAGTCCTCCTGTTTGAAAAAATAATGAAAACATTGACCAGAAAAGAAAACAAAGCAAATGGAACATTGTACAGAGTGCCAAGGAAGGCCGTCATCTTGAGCAGTCTTGTGGGTGCAGGACTTGCTTGTCTTCTCCCAAGAGATTTGTATCCATAAGCCTTCACGTACCCACTTTATTCAGCACATAACGATATACTACTGTCAGCCTAAGGGATCTAGTTATATGAGGTATCAATATACTTCCCACTCTTTGGCCAGAAAATTACACAAAATTGTCTTTATGATTTAAATGTGATCAATCCCTTTGAAGATTGATATTTTTAAAGTGTTGAAAGTTATCTTTGTCCTTTTTTATACTTATACCTTTTATAAAACAAGGCTTGTGTTACTAAACCTGGGCAACCTGACATTGCTGTTATTTGATTTTTAGTATTTGAGAGCAAATTAAACAACTTTGACACTTGTTACCTGAGTAACCTACATGCTATCAACAAGAAGAGTAATTTTGTTGTGGCTACAGGGTATGGAAAGAAAAAAAGAATAATGAACACTTTATTTATAGCCTACCCCAAAATATTAAACGTTGCCATAGTACGTGACTAAGGAACATTTAGACATCTTTTGAATAGAAATGATGAGCAACATTAATTCAGATGTACTTAAATTTGTCTATTAGAAGCCAGTTTGCCCTGAGAATTAACCACTGAAAATGTAAACAAATATAAAAAATATCCAAAGAGGAATGAATGATCTTACAGTGCACACACTGAGAGAAAACTAAAGAATGATTTAAAAACTGAGATAGTAGGGAGCTTAAAACTTGCTTTTGGCTATGTCCCTGATGAGGCAGCAAAAAAGTATCACAGACACAAACTGTCAATGTTTTCTAAATGACTTGATTTTATGCTGTTTCCTACAGGAAGTTACTTCCTAAAATCCTTCTCATTCTGAAACATTACGATAAATTTGATTCTTTAATTTTCTAAACTACTTCTCCTGGCAGGAATGACTGGATTTGATTTTTGCCCCAAGCTAAGTTTCAGTCAACAGATAATAAGAGAAAAAAGTGAAATGAAAGAAAAGAGGGAGAACAGAAGAAAGAGAATTAGTTCTGGAGCCTCCATGTCAATTGAATTTTTTTTTCGCCATATAAATAAAGTCTTTGTGAATTAAAAAATATGTTGTGTCAATTGACACAACTTGTTCCTTTGTAGCAAACTTAAGAATACCATTTCTATTCTTGATAATAATAATGACAATAGGAATAGTAATCTCATAGTTTTATCTAGTTAATGCATTGAATAGAACGTGATCATTTTAACCAATTGTCTCTTACATATAGGAGTTTATATATATATACACACATACATATATATGTTTATATGTATTTATATCTTGTTTTTCATTATTTGGTATTTATTAATTTACATGAATTTGCACTGTTGTAGTTATAAAAGACATGATGAGATAACATGATTTTTTTCAAGTAAAATGTTCTTAAAGATATACATAGGGGAGAAAATAGGAAAAGGGCTATTATATCTAAATATCTAAAACAAAGAATCTACTTATTATATGATCTAAACTCAAAGTTCTTCTTGAGTAACTCTTAATTGATTAAAAGGCTTATAAGAATTAGGTGACATCAAGTTTACTGAATTATTAAAATATTTCTTTTCAGATGATTGGCTTATCATATGATTACATCAATTATATTTGTTGTATTGCTTTAAGAAACATCAAGGTGCACATTGCTAATGTTTTAAAAGATATGATAAAAAGAAGACTAATGAAAGTAAGTTTTGCATTTTAATAGGTATTAAATTTAATTCATTGTGGTCTCTGGATCCTACTACAAGTCCAAATTCACAGTAAGACAAATAAATCAATTAATCAATCAACGAGCATTTATTAAGCATCCATTATATATGTGCCAAATGCTATTCAAGGGATAGAAATTAAAGGAATGAAATAATCCCTATTGAAAAATAGATTATGTTCTAAGAAGGAAGACATATATATATATATGTGTGTGTGTGTGTGTGTGTGTGTGTGTATAGCAATTATAAAGTAAATGAATATAAATATTACAAAGTGGTTAAATATTAAGTTAGTTTGGGAGGAAAGATACCTGTATATGAGAATCAGGAAAGGTTTCATGCAAAATGGAAAGGAGGCGGGGTAGAACAGAAAGACAGACAGAGATGAGAAGCCAGAGACAAAGAGAGGAGAGAGGGAGGGAATGAGAGACAGAGATGGGAAGAGAAGAAGGGAGGGAAGAGAAAAGGGAGAAGAGACTTAATCTGTATGGTGAAGTGTATTCCAGGCATGGAAGATGATCATCAGTGCAAGGGCAGAGAGATGAGATTTATTGATAAACAGAATAAATATAAGTGAATCACACAGTAGGGAGAAATAATAACCACAGAAGATAGAAGATGTATTGAATAAAGCTTTAAAGGCTAAATTAGAATTTATATTTTTTTTCCTAGCAGCCTTACGCATTGAATGAAGGGTAGAATCCCATAGTCAGAGATCTTTCCCTAAGGAAAATCATTTTGACAAGACTCCAATCTACCCTACATACCAAGAGAACAACAAAGAGATTATGGCAATGATCTAGGATAATGGTATCAAACTAAAGTTAAAATCAGGGGCATTAAACCAACAGTACATAGACTGAATATTGATATAAAAGTCACACATAAAAAGTCACTCTCTTTTCTTCTGTGCTTTTATTTATTTTGTTAACTATCTCCCAATGGGATTTTAATTTTATTTGGCCTTACTCGGGAGTGTTATAGGTCATATGGGCTTGTGGTTTTGACCCTTCTGATCGAGAGGAGATGGAATGAGTGGTGGCTGTGTGAGTAGAGAAAAAATTAGATGTGAGAGACATTGTGAAATTGATAATAGCTTGGATGAGTGAGTGAGACTTGTCATGCTAGGATTAGAATCCTGAGAAACTGGGAAGATCATTGCTCTTTTGACAGAAACAGAACTTGGGAAAGAAAGAGCTAAGTGTGAGGTTAAAAAAAAGGGAAGGGGATGATAAAAAAAATAAAAAAACAAAGAAGAGATGTCTTAGACATATTAAATTTGAGATTTTTCAGAACATTCAGTTTGAAATATTTGTTGTGAATTGAAGTCAAGAGGAGGGAAAAGGTAGGGTAGAGGTATTAGAAAATATGGAATAGCTTCTAACAACTAGTTATCCAAATGCAGAATGGGTTGCCTTAAAAGGTCATGGGTTCTCCCATCATATGGGTTGTCAAATATTCAGGCAATACATTAGAAACACTATAGAGTAGATTCTTGCTCTGGTAAAGCTTGTACTCATTTCTGATTCTCTCTCAATTTTGAGATTCTGTGATTCTGTTGTTTCTTGAGACATCAAAAAGAAAAATTAAAGAGGGGGAAGATTTTGAATACCTGAAAGTCAACTCTATATTTGGATGTTATTATACCCATGTACCTCAAGGTTATATACAAGTTTTGTTCCATGGTACTACTGAAGATTCATTGTTTTTCCTGGTATGAAAAATCCTAGCAATATGAAAAACCTAATATTCTTTATATACTACCCCACAATTTATGAAACTTATGTCATGCTTCAAGCCCAGTGAAGAATAAACAGCATAGTGGCAAATGGTGGATTTCTACATGAGATACAAAATGTTTCTTGTGTTTTAATATGGATGAAAACAATGAAATAAACTAAAAAATGAAAAGGAAAGGAAAAAAACAGAATCACATTACAAGCTGTATATTTACTTTGAAGATTTAATGAATAAATTTATGTTTTTAAGAGAAAGATTTTAATGCAAAACTCAGTTGTGGAAAAAATAAGGAAAAATAGCATATTTAAAAGTCACTGAAATTTACATAAATAAATCTTGACTATTCCATGGACTCTATCATAGTCTTTAGTTTCCTCATTTGTAAAAAGAGATGGAAAAATATCTAGCAAAGCTCTTCCACAGAACTCTGATGTTTTATGATTTCTTCCTATATGCTGGTTAACAATTTTTTAAAAGGTAAATTTAATTCATTTAACATTCAGTAAAGTATTTCCCTGAAAAGGTAAGCATATGATGTTGGTAATAAGTAGTAATGATATCAATGCTTTCAAAGTAATTTGGTATTTGCTCAACAAAAGTAAAATATCTAATTCTAATACCATTAGATATTATATTATGTCTAAGGCTTCTTAGCTTATACTTAACCATGAACTGTTAACATTGTTTGATGGGCATCACTAAGAAGTGCATTTATATTAGAGTTAATAAGAAAATATATCTAGGTTTGAGATAGTCTGCATTCGTAGCTAAATCCAATATAGTTATGCAAATCTCTTCATAATTTCCTATAATTCTAAGATGCATTTCAAATCTAGGTATTACATTTAAGGAGAATTGTTGTTTTAAAAGAACAAAATCCTTGAATACTAAAATTGTGATGTTATGAGTCAGAAAGGAACCAAACATTTTTCTAACTCAGTCATAACTTACATGTAAGGGAAACTGAGGCTTAAAAACTTTTCAGTGACTTCTCAAAGTTATCTATATCAACAGGTGGTTTGTTTTGTTCAAATGGTGGTTTTATTAGTGTTGTGTGGTCTGTGGAAATAAGCTTTTACAAAATTAACTATTAGACATGCTTAGTAAATTTAGAAAGGAAAAGAAGTTCATTACATTGCTTAACTTTTTCCTTCTGAAGACTTGTGATGATAATCACTAATTATTAATAGGAAAATTTCACAAAGTACTCTTAATTGCTTCTGTCATTCTTTCCTCAATATCATTTATCTTTAGGAAAGGATTGTTATTACATCTTAAAGTATCAAATAATACAAATCTACATATTGCAGAGAGCAATACATAGCAAAGATTCTTCTATTAGAATCCTATTTAACCCTGAGGTTTTTTTTTTTTTTTTGTCCTCCTGAACTAGTCATACATCTCTTCTTTTATAGAAAGCTGAATACTCAAATCTCATTAATTCAGTATTTTCTTCCAATGATCCAGATAGTAATTCATCCATGGCTGTCCATCTTATGGGACACTTATCCATGTTTCATGAAAATTTTGTAAAATTACACAAACATCTGATATTCAACACACTAAAATTCAACAACTAGAGATAAAAAAAAAAAAAACAACTTTCTTTGCATTCTCCAGGCATTGAGAGAATACCAGTGAAACCCTTTGACTATCTAGTTTTCATTCCTTTGCGTTGCTACATGGCCATCCATCTTCTCTTCTGGTAATAAAATTTCCTTTATGCCTCATTCTTCAGAGTTTCTCATTAGGGAACCAGTTCAATGCAAGTACAGGCATTATTTGGACAATAGACAAGTAATAGACATTCTTTTTCATTTGGGATAGCCTTGTGGATGGACAGGCCAAACTATGAGCCTTTAAATCATTTCTAATTGTTCTGGCAATAAGTTTTGTAATATGGAATATACATACATATTCTGTACATATGTGAATCTCAAATATTAAACACTTTGTTCTTTTAACAGAAGTTTAAAAACTAAGAACAAAATAGATGCTGAATATCAATTAATATGGAACAGCCTTGTTATTGCCTTGCCAAGTTTTTCATCATCAATTATCATCTGACCTCTTTGACAGAAATAGTGCTAATCAGAGAATTTATTTTTTCTAGAACTGAATTTTTAAAATATTCTTATGTTGAGATAAGAGTATTATTATCATTAAGAAAATTAGGCTATCAACAAATAATACCCCAAGTAAAGTTGGTAATATGGTTTTAAATGAGATTTTGACTTCATAGGTAAACAGTATATAGTTATATCTTTTTTTATTTTAATTGGTGTTAGTGTTTTCTTCTTTTGTGGAGACTGGGTTTTTAATTTTTATTTTTATTCCCAGCTACATATTTTAATGAAAGATAAATGATATTCAAATTGTTTTTATCAGGATATATCTTGCCCTAAATTTTTTGGTAAATAGCTTCATTTTTGCCTCTCATCTTCATCTGGTGTACAAGATACTTCCAATAAATTTGATCCAGAGGACCCTTTCAAATTAGTTCTAATATGGAAGTATTATAATCTGAAATTCAAGCATTATCCTTACCATGTTTATATAAACTGGTAAAAAAAAAAAAAGCATTTGAGGAAAATGAAACAATTTCATGATGTCATTGAACATTTATGCATATTAATAATTGCAAACCTCAGTAGAGCAGATTGTATGTGCACATTACAAAATGCTGACTAAAACCTTCTAAATCTTCATGACTTGGCTTCATATGCCTTTGAGGTCAAAAACATTCTTTTAAGCCATCTTTTGGCAATGAGTTTCTCCACACTAGCTAAGAATGGTCCTCTTTCAAAGACACACAGTCAATTCTGCTCCCATTTTTCTAGCCTGGTAAAAGTGAGAAGAGCATTTCCTCACATAGGGTGTCCTGAGAAAACCAGTTATGATTGGTACATTGCAAGGAGGAATAGAAACATAACTTTTTCAGAGAATATATATTTGGGATAGTCGCATACCTTAACTGCCATATATGGATTACATATAGATGAAGCACATGCTCACACACATGCACACATGCACACACATACACACACATTTGATCATCAGAAAAACCCAATGAATAAAGTGATAGACTTGAGGTCAGAAAGATCTCAGTGCTGATGTGACTTCTGATACTTACTAGCTGAAGAGTTCTGAGCAAGTCAATTATCCCTTTCTATATCAGTGTAAAATATCTCCTATCTCCAAGGATTATTAAAAAGATAAAGTATGATAATATTTAAGTCTCCATAAATGCTAGATATTATAATTTTGTTGTTCTACTAATAATATCTAGAGTGCATTTCATCCTCATATCGACCTCATAGAATTTCTCTCCCTTTAAAATGTAACTCTAATAGCACCTTCGACATTGTCTTTCCTGATCAACTTGATTGCTAATGCTCTCTCTTCAAAACTACCTTGTATTTAATTACCTTGTTTTTATTGGTAGAAAGGAATGTAATGCAGTAGACAGAGATTATCTTGGACACAGAGGGGAAACAACAACTATAACAAATTATTGGGTTCAAATAATTCCTTCTTGTGTCATATATCTTGTAGCAAATCACTTACCCTCTGCATTCCAGTTAAGTATCTAGGACTTTGTGTAGTAGAGAAGGTGAAGATTTTTATTAGTAAAAGAAGTTGATTCATGTGAGAATTCTATATATCATTTATTTTTTTTATTTTTTTATTTTTTTTTAATTTTTATTTAATAATTACTTTATATTGACAGAATCCATGCCAGGGTAATTTTTTTACAACATTATCCCTTCCACTCGTTTCTGTTCCGATTTTCCCCTCCCTCCCTCTACTCCCTCCCTTAGATGGCAAGCAGTTTTATATATGTTAGATATGTTGCAGTATATCCTAGATACAATATATGTTTGCAGAACCGAACAGTTCTCTTGTTGCACAGGGAGAATTGGATTCAGAAGATAAAAATAACCTGGGAAGAAAAACAAAAATGCAGATAGTTCACATTCATTTCCTAGTGTTCTTATTTTGGGTGTAGCTGCTTCTGTCCGTCATTTATCAATTGAAACTCAGTTAGATCTCTTTGTCAAAGAAATCCACTTCCATCAAAATATGTCCTCATACAATATCGTTGTCGAAGTGTATAATGATCTCCTAGTTCTGCTCATTTCACTTAGCATCAGTTCATGTAAGTCTCGCCAATCCTCTCTGTATTCATCCTGCTGCTCATTTCTTACAGAACAATAATATTCCATAACATTCATATACCACAATTTACCCAGCCATTCTCCAATTGATGGGCATCCATTCATTTTCCAGTTTCTAGCTACTACAAACAGGGCTGCTACAAACATTTTGGCACATACAGGTCCTTTTCCCTTCTTTAGTATTTCTTTGGGATATAAGCCCAATATAAACACTGCTGGATCAAAGAGTATGCACAATTTGATAACTTTTTGGGCATAATTCCAGATTGCTCTCCAGAATGGTTGGATTCGTTCACAACTCCACCAACAATGCATTAGTGTCCCAGTTTTCCCGCATCCCCTCCAACATTCATCATTATTTTTTCCTGTCATCTTAGCCAATCTGACAGGTGTGTAGTGGTATCTCAGAGTTGTCTTAATTTGCATTTCTCTGATCAATAATGATTTGGAACACTCTTTCGCTATATATCATTTAAATTATCTGATTTGTTTTTATCCACTTATATATTCTATACACTTATATTTATCATTTCTTGTTTCCATGTTAGAATATAAGATCCTTGATAGTAGAGGTAGCTTTAATCTTTGTACCTTCATATAATATTATATGAAGATAAAATATTTATTTACTAAAAACCTACAAGTACTGGACAGGTAGGTAGCACAATGGATGAAATACTGAAGCTTGGAATCAAGTTCTCAGTGCAAATTTGCTACCAGATACTTTCTAGTTATGTGACCCTGAACAAGTCATTAAATGCTATTTGCCTCAGTTTCTTCATCTATCAAATGAACTGAAGAAGGAAATAGCAAACCACTTCATTATCTTTGCCAAGAAAATCCCAAAAGGGATCATGAAGAGTAGAACTCAACCGAAAACTAACTGAACAATAACAATGTACCAAGCATTGTGTTAAATGCTGAGAATACAAATACAAGGGGGGAAAAGGGAAGAGAGTTCCTACTCTCACAAATGTATATTCTTACCTAAAAGGAAAGGGAAAAGAAGAAGATAATAAATACTGAGAATCAGGAGCTGAGGTTAGATGTTACTAAGGCTGATTTGAGTTCTTCTTCAAATAGACATTTCTGGAAGGGATTCACGTACTAGAGAAGAATGCTAAAGCTAAGAAGCATGTAATTAGCAATAAGAACATAGATGTCCAGTGTAAGGAACAGAGCTGGATTAAGTGTAAGCAGAGTTAGCCTCCCTTCCTCTTCCATAATTATCACAGTTTCTAGTATATTATGGGGCTTAATAAATGCTTGTTGATTGATTATATTTCTGTGTTCCTTCCATGTTTTGTGTTAGTATGCATAGGGCATATATGTGTATATAAATATATAGATATAGATATATATGTACGTATAATATTAATTACACAAATATATATTTTTATATGTTTTATGTGTGTGTGTGTACATACTCATATACATCTATATGTTGAGTAAATGTTCAATAACTAACTAGGAAAAAATTATACCTGCAATACACTCAAATTTAATATAAATCATTTAATTTTTTTCCATCACTTCCTTAAGTCCAAACAAGTAACAAAACAATAAATCATGTTCTGACTTGTAGCAGTTGCTAATTTCCTAGATTTAAATGCTCATGCTAGAAATTTGATAGTTGGCTCTTGGGAGCCATCTAACATACCTCCTATGTTACTTATGTATGTTGAGGTGGGGAATGTTGAATGATTATATAAATACATGCACACATACATGTATATCTTTATACACACATATGCATGAATGGTGGATGATTATACATGTACATAAACACAATGTATTATACTTCTATACATATGTGTGCGCATACCCATATGCATGAAAGTAAGATATTACTATACATGCATGCACATGCATATGGCTCTATTTATCTATATGTATATGTGTACTTATGCATGAAGGATAGATTGTTATATATGCACATATACATATATTATGAGCTTTACACACACATGTATGCTTATACATATGCATGTGTATACGAGCACATTCCAGTAAAGTAACATTGTATATGAATGTGGTTTCAACAAAAGATATAAGCAAATTATTTTCCTAATGTAATGTTCTCCCATTCTTGGGGCTGTACTTTCTCCTCCTACCTACCCATGTGTTGAGCCCTCACTATTCATAGATGAAATTTTGTTCCATTTCTTACTTCCAAAGAGCCAGTGCACAGTAAGAAGATTTGTGGGTGTGTAGTGAACAGATTTCAATCCACCACCACAGAGCAAAGAATGAGCTTCAAAAAATATGTTATTGATTCTTGAGAAGAATGCTTAAGAAGGAAACAAGGGGAGATAAAAGGGAGAAAGCAAAATAGTCTCTCTTTTGGTTTTCATTTTATTTGTAAAAATATATAGTGCTCTCTGAATGTGGCATTTTGTAAGAAATTAAATTAAAGAAAGGAACTAAGATCAGATTTCCACAAGAGTGGTAACTGAGTTTTGCATAATGAAAGGGGTAACTAAATCATGAGGAAAGTTAGGTGGCACAGTGAATAGAGCACTGGGACTGCAGTCAGCAAAACTCTTTCTGAATTCAAATCTGATCTCAGAAGCTTACTAGCTATGTGACTCTAGGCAAGTCACTTAACTCAGTTTGCCTCTGTTTCCTCATCTGTAAAATGAATTGGAGAAGAAAATGTGAAATCATAAATATCTTTGTCAAGAAAACCCTAAATGAAGCCATAGCATTTGGGGCAGCAAGTGGATGCCATATATAGAGCACTGGACTTAGAATCAGGAAGACTCCTGTTCCTGTTCTCGCATGGCCTCAGGTACTTATTAGCTGTGTGATCCTGGACAAGTCATTTAATTCTGTTTCCCTCAGTGTCCTTATTTGTAAAATGAGCTGGAGAAGGAAACCACAAATCACTTGTGTTTCTTTACCAAGAAAATCCCAAATGAGTTTCAGAAAAGTTGTAAATAATTGAAATGACTGAACACTACAAAAATTTAAATCTTAACATGGTCATCCTGATGATTTTCTTTAAAGATATAAATCTTCATCATCTTTTTCTTGGGGAAAAATGGGAAAACCGACTATGTTGGAACTTGATTTTTCTTCTAGCTTAAATGTAATCTAGGGAATCAGTCAATCAGATATCTAGTATTTTTACTGTGACTGCTATGTGCCAAGAACAGTGCTAAGGATATAAGGAAAGGGAAAAAGAACAACCCTTGCTTTCAAGGAGCTCACAATCTAAGAGGAGAAAACATGAGATCAACTACATAGAAAGATTCTGCTTCCAAATAAATTCAGAGTTTTTTAGAAGAGAAGCACTAAGATTAAAGAGGGACTAAGAATTTCTTCAAAAAAAAGCTAGAGCTTTAGATGAGACTTGAAAAAAATGGCTCAGTCCCAGAAGTGGAGATGAGAATTGAGTGCTTTCCAGGCTTGAGGAACAACAAATAACAGCTAGCTAGGAGAGCCAAGAGATGGCGAGAGAAACTACAAGAACACCAGTGTCCCTGGAATGCAGAGTCTGTGAAGAGGACTATAGGATAAGAGGACTAAAGTCCTGGACCGAGCAGGAAGATCTTTAAAAGCCAAACAGAAGATTTTATGTTTGAGCCAGCAGGCATTAGGGAACCACTGTAGACATGATCACTGACATGTTTTCTTAGAGAACCTCTTTTGTTTCTCCTTTATAACCCTTGCATTACCTAATTCTATGGGGACATAATGTGTGTTCAATAAATACCAGATGATAATTATCCTCAACAGGAAGACTAACATGTAGAAATATCTAGTTAATATTTGTACCTTTCTCTATTGTTTTAAGAAGAATATGGTTTCTCTAATATGGTTTCTCTTCTTTGCTTTGCTTTAGTGTTGTATTTAGAATAGCTTCTGTAGGTGAAAGGAAGGAATGAAAGAAGGAAGGGAGGGAAGAAGGGAAGAAGGGAGGAAGGGAAAAAGGAAAGGAGGAAGGAAGGGAGGGAAGGAGAGAAGGAGGAGGAGAGAGAGAGAGAGAGACAGAGAGAGAGAGACAGAGAAACAGAGAAAGGAGAGAAGAGAGGAAAGGAGAAAAAAGAGGAGAGAGGAGAGGAAAGGAAAGAAGAAAAGAGAAGAGAGGAGAGGAGAGGAGAGGGAAGGAAGGAAGAAAAAGAAAGAAAGGGAAAAAAGAAAGGAAGGAATAGAAAGATAGATGAAAGGAGGGAGGTAGAGAAAAGGAAAAAAGAAAACTAAAGAGGACAGTCCTTAACTTTAAATAGCATACATTTCAATGAGGGATATAATAGAGAAGAGGAAGAGAAAGGGAAACAAACATTTATTAAATACTTAATATATACCTGTGTGTTAATTACTTTACAAAATTTTAAGGAATGGAGAGAGGAAGGGAAAGAGGCAATTACAGAGGTGGAGGAAAGAAAAGAAAGGACAACACTCCTTAACTTTAAGGAGCATATATTTTAATGAGGGAAATAATACAGAGGGGGGAAAGAAAGAAAAACAAACATTTATTAAATATCTAGTGTGTTCCTGTGTGCTAATTACTTTACAAATATTTACTTTGAGAGAGTATTGGACTTGGTATCAGGAATATTTGAAATCATAAATGAAACAATGAAGCTCTCTGGGACTTAGATTCCTCATTTGTAAAACTGGGATGATAATACCTCTATTGCTTATTATGTAAGATTGATAGGAGGTTCTAAAGTGATAATATATGTAAATATATCATATAAATATTATAATATATGTAAAGTACTAAGAGGGAAATGGTGGACAGAGAGGATGCTTATCATAGGACTAGTGAGTGATACCATAGGGAAAAGATTGAGGCACTCCAATGACAGAGTCAGTTTAGTTAAGGTAGTAGGAGAGTTGGAGGTAGGATGAGATTTTTTTCAGAGTAGAAGAGATTTGGGAGGAGGGGATGTGGTGCTGAAAGGATAGGAAGCAGCAGCAAGACACTTGAAGATGAAAATATGGAAGAGGTGGCCAGAGAGGAGAGAGTGAACTTAAGTATGTCTAAGGCTTTTCTGAAATAGTGTTCCATTCAAGATAGCAAGATCCTAGGACTGAAGTTCCTGTAGCACATAATCTTTAGTGTCAATGTCAATGTATTTTTAGTTTCAATGTCAGTGTCGATGAGAAAATATTATAGGTTGAGATTTTAAAAGGTCTACCCATGATCCCAATTGGTGGTCATGAATGAGAAATAGTGAAGATGGACCAAGAAAATTACCTGACCATTCATGTGTTTATATTGCTTAAGTTATCATTGCTGCTCTGAATTAATTCTAGGGCTTTTTGTTTTGTTTTTGTTTTTTATTTTTATTTTTAGAAGATTGAAGAATTGAAGAATACAGAGTAACAAAAATGATAAAATGTTTAGAAAATAAATCATGTCAAACAAGGTGAATGTATTGAGTTGTATTCAATCTGTAATGAGAACAAAGATGCTAGAAAGAAATTAATTGTAGAGAGATTCATAAAGGGGCCTACACTAGGAACAAGGATCAATTATCCTCATTAGCTAAGTGGGTGAGCTTGAAGTGATGGCCTTTAACTGTAACAGGGAAAGAAGTATTGGGTTAAACACCAGAAAAAGCTTTTTGTAAACTCTTTTTATAAGAATGGCAGGCAGATACTGTAACTAACTGCCTAAGGAGTTTGTTTCAGAAACAATTACAATAGAAATATTTAGCACAAAGATTTGACATTTATCAGAGATAATGATATACAGATGAGATAAATTCTTCCACAGTCCGTTACCTAATACTCCATTGGATCTTTGAAGTCATTGTTTCAATGTTGCCTCCAATGCTGTAGACTATATCTATTTGTCGTACATTAGCTTTATACATATTCTTTTTTATGTTCACTACATTTGGCCTACCAATGTGCTAACAACCTTCTCTCTATGCTTTTTATGGCAACTTATCAATTGGTTTTTCATCACTTTGCTTAGTGTCTCGCAATCCTGTTTTTGTTTCCACTCAAATATTTCTTTGATGATTTGTTATACTGTTTCTATTATATTATAATTTGCTATAATGTGTTATAGACTGCTCTTATCTAACATGTAATAATAATAATAATAATAATATAACTAATTCATATGGTCCTTTGAGGTATACAAAGCACCTTTGATATAGTTTCTCATTTGATCATGACAATAATCTTGTGAGATGGGTATTATTATTGTCCGTATTTCATAGAAGAAAAGAGGAAGGAAGGAAGGGTTTAAATGATTTGTTCAGGATCACATAGCTACTAAGAGTCCAAATAAGGATTTATAGCTAATATATTCTATCTGAGAAATTGTCAAGGAGATAAAGTATTCATTCCACAGAACTGAAAAATCGCTGTGTGCCTCTTAATTTTTTTCTTAATTCCATGTAAAAAAATGTTGCTTTTTTATTTTGAGTGACACATATCTTCCTCCCTTCTATTTCATTCTGTCTCCTTGAGAATACAAGCAATTTGATCTTAATTATATCTGTGAAGTACTACAAAACATATTTCCATATTACACATGTTGCAAAAGAAAACAACCCCCCAAAAAAGTAAAGAAAAAACAAAACTTTATAATTTCAATTTCAATCTGCAATATGGCTTTATCATCTCTTTCTCTAGAGATGATTTTTCATCAAAAGTCCTTCATAATTCTCGCAGATCATTGTATTGCTGAGTCCTCTACAACTGAATATCATGAAGTATTGCTATTACTGTACACAATATTCTTCTGACTCTGCTCAGTCCACTTTGCCTTAGTCTTTTCAGGTTTTTCTGAAAGCATCCTGATTTTCATTTCTTACAGAATAAAAATATTTCATTATATTCACATACAACAACTTATTCAACCATTCCACAATTGATGGGCATTCCCTCAATTTCTAATTTTTGCCATCACAAAATGAGCCACTATAAATATTTTTGACATATAGATCCCTTTTTTTTCATTTTCTTTGATCTCTTTGGAATAGAGACGTAAGAATGGTACTGCTGAGTCAAAAGTCATGTACAGTTTTATAGCTCTTTGGATTAGTTTCCAACTGCTCTCCAGAATGGTTAGCTCAGTTCATAATTGTGCTACCAGTGGATTACAGGTCCATTTTTTTCCATATTCCCTTCAGGTTTTCTCACTTTTATTTTCTGTCATTTTAGCCAATCTGGTAGGAATGAAGTAATACCTCAGAATTGTTTTAAATCACTTTTTTTTCTCTTCAAAAGTTATTTGAGAGTACTTTTCCATATGAGTATAAATGGCTTTGAGTTCTTCATCTAAAAATGCTCATTCATAATCTTTGACTATTTGTCATTTGGAGAAATGCATATTCTTATAAAATGATGGAATATTTAAGATTATTCCACAGGCAAACTCAAGTCATGGTGATCCTGGGATTTGGGGAGGTAAAAGAGATATAACAGCTGGGTGGCACACTGGAATAGAAGCCAGTCTGAGACATTTACTTGTTAAGTGGTCCTGGACAAGTCAATTAACTTCTCTTAACCTCAGCTTCTTCATCTGCCAAATAGGAATATTAATAGCATCTGCTCTCAATGTTGTGATGAGGATTAGGTAAAATAATAATTACAAAGCTTTTGGCACATGACAAGTAATATGTAAATGTTAATTGTTATACACTCAAGTGTTTATCAATCAAACTAGTTAATTAAGGCATATTAGGAATTAAAAATATAATTGTTCACATCTATATGTGATTTCTTCTTGACACTTAACCTATAATTTCCATCTATAATAAACTGAAAATGTGAAATCTGTCCAACTCTTTTTAGAGAATAACATTTAGTGTGAACATGAATACAAGTGGTAAGATAAATTTAAACCTTTCCCCCTTTCTCAAATAAATTATCTTCATTTAATCATGTTGTCTTGGAAATTGTTTACAGAAAAATTACTTATTTTTCCATCAATATTTTCCCATGAGAACCCTGGATTGCTTATTGATTGTTGAAAGGGAATATAGGGTATTGGACAAAGTACTGAACCTAGCATCAGAAATATCTAAGTTCAAATCCAATTTCTGACACAACTTTTGTGATGATTGTCCAATCATTTAAACACTCCAGGGGGTCCTCAAACTACGGCCCGTGGGCCAGATGCGGCAGCTTCTTTATTTAAAGGCCCACAAAACAAAGTTTTTGTTTTTACTATAGTCCCTCCAATAGTCTGAGGGACATTTAAAAAGTTTGAGGACCCCTGCAGGCCTTAGTTTCTTCACTTGTAAAATCAGTATAATAGTAACTCTTTGCCTACCCTAAAGAGCTAATGTGAGGCTCAGAAGAAATAGTGTATGTAAAAAATTCTAAAGGGAGAAAGGAAAGGGATAAGTATTTATGTAATGCCTACTAAGTATAAGTGTCAGGCCCTTTATTAAATATTTCTTACAAATATCATCAAATTTGATCATTACAACAACCCTCTAAAATAGCTACTAAAACTAAAAGAAAGAGAGAGAGAAAGGAGAGGAGAGGAGAGAAGAGAGGAGAGGACAGGACAGGACAGGACAGGACAGGAAAGGAGAAGAGAGGAGAGGAAAAGAGAAGAGAGGAGAGGAAAAGAGAGGAGAGGAGAGGAGAGAAAGGAGAGGAGAGGAGAGGAAAAGAGAGGAGAGGAAAAGAGAGAAAGGAGAGGAGAGGAGAGGAAAAGAGAGGAGTGGACAGGGGAGAAGAGGAGAGAAGAGGAAAGGAGAGGAGAGGAGAGAGAGAGGAGAGGAGAGGAGAGGAGAGGAGAGGAGAGGAGAGGAGAGGAGAGGAGAGGAGAGAGAGAGACAGAGACAGAGACAGAGACAGAGACAGAGACAGACAGAAACAGAGAAAGACAGAGTCATGCCACTAGTTCCTATGTGAATCATAAATATCAGGAATTGACTTTATGCCCATTTCCAGTTATTAATCAGATTTATTCATACCAAGTGCATCTTTAGATGAAAACTTAATAGCTTTTATTAGCAAGTCAATGAATTGGTCTTCACTCTCTTGACTGAATGGAATTAGATAAATTTCTTTTTTCTGTTTTTAAAGGTCCCCTTCCAGGAAGAAAATATGACAAAGTACATTTTGCAAAGCAACACCTGTTCAAAATGAATGATGCCCAAGTGCATGTTTTTGCTTTCTATATCTGTATTTATTATCTCAGGATGGTGTGATGAATTTTTATTATGTCTGACCTGTGTAGGGCATAACCAATAGAGACAGCATATGTAACTATGAACAAGAAGCAATTACATAATTGGGGAATTTGTAACTTTTGAACTCTACTTCTTCTGCAATACCTAAAAGTGAAGTGCCTTATTATTCTCTTTAAGAATGTAAAAGTGTCAATAAAATGAACTCTTTGAAAAGGATCTTAAATATATTACAAAAGAAACATCTAAGTAAGTACTAGTGTTTTGTTTACTGTTATATTAGTTTTAGAATTCAAACATAAATGTTACCTCTAAAAAAAAAATGGGAAGATTAGTATTCAAAAATCACCATAGCCAGATTCATGTTTACAAAGCAGTAGATTCCCATTAAAATATGTGATCTCTTCTCTAAAGGAGAGGATATAGATTTGATTTAAAATTCCCAAAGAAAGGAGAATAATTCTGAGACCAAAATGTAGGATAAGGCTGACTTGTGAAGAGATGAGGATGTTCTTTATATAATAATAATAATAATAATTATTATTATTATTATATGTATGTAATTACACATTTTAAAAAGGAACCTGCATGCCATTTGAAATGAAATGTATGTTTTCAGAGTATCTTTAAGATCAGTGTTAAGTTAAATAGCTCAGCTAATAAGATGACAATCTAACCTTCAATGAAATCTTTAAAGAGCCAGTAAAAGCATCAAAACTATTCTGATGCCTAAAGGATGTATCAAGTTCCTATATGCCCATGTAAATATTTTATACTTTAGTAAAACATGTCTGGGAACACATTACAAAATATGTTTGATTCACACAACTGTTAAACAATATCTAAATTAGAGATAGAATTCTCTCAAGACCAGGGCGATTTTGTCTGGGATGCAATGTGGGGGCCATTTATTTTCTCTCTTTCCCTACCTGCTAGTAGAGTAAAATTATGCAAATCACTAGAATGGTTTCTCTGAAAAGATCTATACTCCAGAGTTAGATAAAACACAAAGAGTATGTGATATTTTTAATTTTGATGAACCTTATTTCTATGATATGGAAATGCAGATTTGCAGCTATTACACTGAAGCTACAAATCTGTACAAACAATTCAGTTGATAAGAGGGAGATCAGCCAGACTTTACTGATATGAAATATCAAGACAGAAAAATGATTTAGCTGGCAGCTCTATATAAACATAAATTTATTCTGTCTCTGTTTAACATAATTTTCCCTGATCCTAAAAATATGCCTTTGCTGAACCCCATTAAGCCCTCTACCTACCATTTCATTTCTCTCCTTGTTGCTGCCAAAGTTTTAAATAAGTTATGTGCAAGTAGTGATTATGATGCCTTTTACTGTATTCTGGGTTTTATCCCACAGTTCCACAGAAATTACAATTCTCAAAATCACCATTTAGCCTCTAATCAAATATCTAATAACTCTTCTTTCTTAGAATTCATTTTCTTAATCTTGCTATAACATTTCATTCTGCTAATGAAATAATTCTAATAATTCTCCATTATTGAAATTGCTTCTACTTTGGTTTCTGTGACATTGCACCATCCTATAGAAGCTATAATCTTCCTCTTTTTCAAACAATGTATACTAAATCTCTTTCACAAGCTCTATTTTGCCATACCTTTGTCATTTAAATCTTCCTTTTAGTTTTTGCTGCTACTAGCTTGGTTCAAATCCCAGGCATATCAATATATGTATGACCTATTATGTATTCTTCTAAACTGATTCTGCTAGCTCTAGTTTCCCTCACTTATTAATCATTTTTGGTAAAGCATTGATTAAATCATGTCCCTCATCTTCAGAAATGTTGATTGAGAAATAAGATGCTGCACAGATAGTAAATAAAAAACTAATTTTAGAGTCACAAAATCCTGTGCTCACATCCTTTGCCACAAACTTTCTGGGTGACCATGGATGGAGTCACTTAAGCTCTTGGTCTGTCCTAAGAAATTCAGACTATACCAGAGATCAGTTTGGATGGCTTACATGCCAGTTTTCTATTACATGCCAGTTTCCTATTCTAACTCATCCCCACCATCTGAACTTTAGATTGATATTTGTATCTTTCTAAAATTAATTTTAATTAATTAAATGTGATTTTAAGCAATTGTTAAAAAAAAAAAAAAAAAAAAAAAAAAACTTCCTCCCCTCAGAGTCATAAAGAATGGCAAATGTTGGGAGAATATCAGTTTACATTTTAAAGAAGACCTAATATTGCCATAGTATTTCATTCTTTCTTGTCTGCTGAGCCACTGTAATTAGAGGCAACAGGTGGCATATCAGTAGAATTTAATATGCATATTGTGTGTGGCACCTTCATGAAACACATTTTCCATGATATAGAAATTTAAGATTCCTAACTGAGCTCAGCCCCAATCTATTAGCACCTAAAATAAATGGCCTTCAAATACATACAGTGAAGATTGAATCCAAGTGCCTTCTTAATGAGATAGGAAGAGTACTAATCATGTCACAATATAAAATTCATCTCCTTATTTTATAATTACATAGAAAGACAGGGGGAAAATTTCAAAGGCAATGTACTTGAATCATTAATATATTGGTATCAATCTTGATTAAGGAATAATAAATTTGGAGAAAAGATAGATTAATTTCCATAAAATTATAGTGTAGATAGACCCTGAAGCAGTAGTTAAGAGTTTCTGATGGTACTTACTTCAGTCCTTCAAGAATTCATTATTTGATAAGTATGAATAGATATTCATTCCACCTATGTTGATAACAACTATTCTTGGCTTTGAAAACAATTTAATGAATTTCTGGATGATCATTAATTGTTATAATGAGATTGTGGATTTAATCTGCAACTCAGATAACATACATGCATACAGGTTTGAGCTTGCATGATGAAGTAGAATGAATAAAGTGCTCGAATCAGAAAGATCTTGATTCAGTTTCTGCTTCTGCTATTATTATTTGATCAACCATTGGCAAAATATGTTCCCCATTTGAATATGATTCCTAATAAGTAAAATAGAAATGATGATATTAGTAATATCTCTCCAAGAGAGTCATTGTGAGCAAATGAGATCCAATAGTTTGAATGCGTTGACTTTAATATGCTATAAAAATATCAACTTTCATTATTATTATCTTATATATTCCTTTGACAAAGCTTTGAAGAAATGAAAGGCATCATGCAACCATTAGGATGTATCAGGTTAAAAGAAATACTAAAGAAGGGAAAAGGACCTGTATGTGCCAAAATGTTTGTGGCAGCCCTGTTTGTAGTGGCTAGAAACTGGAAATTGAATGGATGCCCATCAATTGGAGAATGGTTGGGTAAACTGTGGTATATGAATGTTATGTAATATTATTGTTTTGTAAGATATGACCAGCAGGATGAATACAGAGAGGCTTGGAGAGATTTACATGTACTGATGCTAAGTGTAATGAGCAGAACCAGGAGATCATTATATACTTCAACAATGATACTGTATGAGAATGTATTCTGATGGAAGTGGATTTCTTTGACAAAGAGATCTAACTCAGTTTCAATTGATTAATGATGGACAGAAGCAGCTACACCAAAAGAAAGAACACTGGAAAATGAATGTAAACTATTTGCATTTTTGTTTTTCTTCCCAGGTTATTTTTACCTTTTGAATTCAATTCTCCCTGTGCAACAAGAAAACTGTTCGGTTCTGCACACATATATTGTGTCTAGGATAAACTGTAACCTATTTAATATGTATAGGACTGCTTGCCATCTGGGGGAGGGGGTGGTAGGAGGGAGGGAAAAATCGGAACAGAAGTGAGTGCAAGGGATAATGTTATAAAAAATTACCCCGGCATAGAGTCTGTCAATAAAAAGTTATTATAAAATAAATAAATAAAAGGGGGAAAAAAAGGATGTATCAGGTTAGAACTTTGGAGGATATTCTTTGAAAGCTTAATGTTTTCACATTTTTGGTCAATTTATTCAAGTCATATTTGGTGTAGGGAAAGGGGAATCACATGAATTAAGTGACATAGAATAAACTAAAATAAGAGTTAATTGATTTTTTTGAAAAGTTATTTGAAGAAGAGATATTGGTCAGAACATGTGCAATTGGCATCTAAGGGAGGGAATTATCAGGCTTAGGTATATAAATAATAAGAAGATTATTTATTTGTTTGAGTAAATCAAAAGATTTCTAAAAACTCTTTGTCCCTCTATTGCATCTTATCCATGGGAACCAACAAGGGTCCTGGTATTTGTTTTCTTCTGGGGAGATTATGCCCATATTATTCCTAAAATATGAGCAATAAGCCCTCCCCCCTTTCTCTATCTGTGTATGTATGTATATATAAAAATATGTGTGTATGTGTGTGTACTCACACTTCAATACTCTACATATATATGTATTATATTTATATATACATATATACACATATATATACATATACATATACATATGTACATATATATATTCATACACACACCTCACTACTATCAGAGTAACAGTGATGGTCAAATAATTCTTTTTTTTTCTTCCTTACTTCAAGTTAAGCTTATGTTCTGGTTTTGAGAGTCTTAGACATAATGCCTATCATCAGCATACTTTTATACATTTACTTATTTACCAAATCATTCTTGCTTCTCTATTCTAGAGCCAAAATAGGGATAATCTAAATTGGTTCTTGTTTTCTAGTTCTAAGAGCAGACATGTGCTCAAGATAGAGACCAGAAACTAATTCCAACTTGTCTCCATCTCGTACATTTACAATAATGCAAAACCCAGAACAGGTCCCACTATTGTCAAGACAGACTAAAAAATAATTCTATTCCTTTTTAAAAATTAATTTTTAATTTATGGAATAAAACAAGAATTTCCATAATTTAGTATGATGAAAAATATAATTTAACGTTAAACTGAACATCTGTTATGTACAGTTTGTTATTCCTTTTAATACACAGCAAAGGTAACATGTATATTATTATCTTTTTCCTTTTTTGTTCCTCCCTCCCCCATCCCACCCTATCGATAGTCACCATTAGACAAAAACATGTGTATGTATGTAAAGTTAATCTGTATACATTTCTATTTATCAGTTCTTTGAATGAATATGGTGTTTTTATACACCTTTTATAGTTCTTTTAGATATTTATAATGTCCAAATAAATTAGTCATTCAAAGTTATTCTTAAATATATCACTATTACTATATACAATGTTCTTTTGGTTTTGCTCATTTCAGTCTTCGTTATTTTGTGTAAATCTTTCCACTTAATATTCTTGTTCAGTCATTTCTCAGTTGATGGGCATCCCTGCAATTTTCTAGTTCTTTGCCACCATAAAGAGAGCTAGTATAAACATTTGAGAACAAACAGGTTCTTTTTCCTTTTTTCCTAATTATTTCTGGAAATAAACCTACTAATGATATTCTAACATTTTCAGTGGTAGAACAGAATCAAAATGATTTCTGTGATTGGGTTGAGAAAAGTGTTGAGGCCTTCATATTTTCTTATATCTTCTTTGAATTTCTATTATTCTTCTATCCAAAAAAGGATAAATACAGTTTACATTTAGTGCCTATAGATATTTATATGTATACATTCCAATTTATATATAGTATGATATATTTATATGTGTGTATACTATTATATTGGTGTTTCTATATATTTATGTATGTATGAAGATATGTATATATAATTTGATGTATATGCATATAGATATATATGTAAATGTTCCAAACTCATTTTATTAGAATAGAATTCAGTAGACTAAAATCCAAATAGTTTTTTAAAATTATATGGTTTCTTAAGGTTTGTTTCAATGGGATTTATTGAGTAATTCTAAATTAACTTATATATTCAAGTATTGATATACCTAGTGAGAAAAAAATCAAGGTCTCAAATTTCATAGTAAAACCTAATCATCTGCAGTCTATTTCAGTAGGTGAGGAGTTTAAATGGAAAGCTTGTAGGTCAAGGTTTCTATGTATGAATGTACAGGTAAGATAAACAAAAGAAAAATAGTCCAGTAATTTTAACAAATACTTTTTCATTGGTTTAAAAGAGGAAATTTTACTTTGAATGCATACCTTAATTCTATCTTATTAGAATTCTACCATGTTAATTTTAAAATATATTAGGCAGGATCTGTATGCATTCCAGTGAACTAAAATATGCATAGTGTATTCATTTTGCATTAGTCTCCACTTTCGCTCTCATGAAAGAAATATTCCATTGCAAAGATTCAAAGCTTTCTTATCTAGACTCAGAAGTCAGGACATTGCTATTCAGCTAAGGTAATGATACATAAAATCGCAGTGTTATTAGATCTGGGAACATGAAATGTTTTCTGTTTCCCTTTAGTGTATTGTCTTTGTATTCATTACCAAATAAACTAGGATTACACTCAACATAGAAGGTAATTCTTAAGAGTCCTCAATATAGGGATATTAATGGAATTTTTTGAAGGGGATAAAGAATATATTTATTTCAAGTCCTGTTACATTATGTACTATCTCAAGATTGGGAGATGCCTAAAATATGTTTAATCAAACAAATATCTTAATAGGAATCACCATTCTTCACTTAAAGAACTTGCTGATTGTAAGTTCCCTACCTATGAATGTTGTTGACAATTCTAATAACTAATAGCTTTCTTCTATCTATAGATTTAGTACCAGTTTATTGCCTTATAGTAAGAGGAAGCATAGAACTATTTTTTGAAAAACAATACTAAACCTGATTCAATTTGATATTTCAAAGTACATATATTTCACTTGCATTTTTCTTAGGTAAATTAGATCATGAAAAGGTTTTCTTTATTAAAACTAATAAAATAATACAAGCTATTGTAGAACTGAAATACATTTGACCATAGTATTTCAGCAGGAAATAACATAGTAATAAACTTCATTTCATAGCAAGATGAATAATAACAAATTTTATTGACTCAAGATAAAATAATATTTTTCATGTTGAGACAAATATTATCTTATAAATGACTAGCCTTAAATAAAGGATAATTTTCTACTAAAGTTTTTAAAAAGTGAAATCACTGAATAAAACCATGAAAAAATCTAAAATTAGGAAATAAATGAGAACATTTGCTATATTAGTGGACAGCTCTAATAAAATTAGTTTTTTTTCCTCTTATATTGTTTTCCCTTTATAATAATGTGAGGAAGAAGATAACTGTTTACACTCTCAATAAAAAGATGTCATAAACTTTTTTCAACTGAACCAAATTGTTCATATAAACATATCTATGTAGTCAGGGAACAATGGATAGACATCTGAATTCAGAGTCAAACTTAATTTTAAATCCCTGCTGTATGACTTTTTACTTCTATGACGTTGGTGAAATTTGAGCTCCTTTAGTCTCATTTTCCTTGTAAAATGACTGTAAAGTTGAATCTCTAGTAATAGTTTTTTTTTTCCTGTTCTAAATTCTAAAAGTCAATGATTCTAGAAAGGGAAGCTCTCAAGTCTTCCCTTTTCCTGTGTAAATTTCTCCAGTAATTTAAATCAACGTTTGTAAACTATTATTCCTCATAATTTTAGCCTCTCTCCTCTATATAATCTTTATTCTGTCAATTACCTCCCTAAAATGAGGCACTATACTCTTAAACACAATGGTCTATAATTGATGGGGCAGTATCCAAGAGGATTATCATATCCTCGTACACACTATAATTCAACCAATTTAACTAAATTCACATTAATTATTTTTTTAGTTTCTGTGTCTTAATTTTGATGAATTGTCAACTCACTAAAACACCAAACTATATTCATATGAAATGCCATTTATCCATACTTCCACCATTTTAAATTTGTGTTGATTTTTTGAGTCTTTGTGCAGGATTAAACATTTATCCCTTTTATATTAATCTTATTAGATCAAATTGTTTTGTACCCTGATTCAGTTATCCATTGTGTTAACCCAGGTTTTTCCTTCTGCAAATTTAATAGGTATCCCAAATGTTATACCTTTACACAAGTCTCCTAAAATGCTGGCCAAGAAAAGATTAGTGACATATTCCTATAATGATTCTCCATTCATTGGCCAATTAATCATTACCTTTTTGGATCTAGTCATTCAGCCAATTCCAAATATAGATTCAGTTTAGTGCATTATCAAAAAGTACAGTATGCAAAGCCAAAAGAATTGAAGGATTGTATGGAAGTCACCAGAATTTAATATTGGCCATAATACAAGGAAAATGAAGACTAAGAAATATGTGAACGTGAAAAGTGATCAGACTGAAAATGATAGTTTCATTATTGTTAAAGAAGTCAGTGTGAAAATGAAGTAACAGAAGGAATTGATTCCATTAATATCCCTATATTGAGGACTCTTAAGAAGGAAGTGTGGTTTGTTGTTGTTGTTGTTGTTGTTTTTCCCCTCATCCTATTCCTATTTCTCTTGGTTTCAAAATGATGGTAAAGGAAGAGAGTAGGAAAACCAAAGAATAATAGAGGTTAGAGGAGTTGTCTCATAAGAAAGGGGTTGGGAAAGAGAAAAAATATTTTGTTTTCATAATAAATAGCTGTTTTGGTGCACTTAGGAGGAAGAGAGCTAGTAACTACATATTCATTACTTAGATTTTCATTTTTTTTTCCTTAGGAAAATTGATATAGAATTCATTTAATTCCAAATATTAGTAGACTATCTACTATTGTTTATCACAGACCTGAAACACAGTAAGATGTGATTATTCATTTATATAAAAACATGTTTACCCTATGGAAGATTGATTTGTTTTAATTTATTATATCAAATCAGGCATTCATTAAGTATCACTATTGACCAGATAGTGGACCAAGTTCTAAGGTATTGCTAGTGTAATATCAATTACTGATTTTTAATGGAATTATTTCATTGGAGTCAGAAATAAGATCTGATGGGTTTTGTTTGAGACCTCCATCCTTTAATGACTTTGTTACACAAATCCTTGAAGGAAACAAAAATAAATAGTTAAGGATCCTTTCATTTATAAGCTGGCTTGTCCAATAAAGTTGTTCTTTAGTATGAAAAAAAATAAAAATTCTGAAGGATATAACATAACCTGAGTTTTAAAAGGCTGAAGAATTTCTTTAATTTCAAAAAAGCTCAAATCATTGAGAGTTCAGAGTGAAAATCCAAATGCTCATTTTTTTTTTCAATTTTTGACTGTTAGATTTTTTTCTCTTCCTTTTATACCCTGCTAGACTTAGCTGAAGCAGCATATTATGAGTTCATTTAGCTTTATGTTTGTTTAAATGTGTTTCTATAATAGCATTATATCTTTAGGGACCATAGAATCATTTGGAGAAGAAATTACCTCATTCTTTATAATGGAATTTTGTGAGAATATTACTTTTCTTTTCTAATTTTTGATTCAATTGCATACACTTCTTCAGACTGAATATATGACATTGACCCAGCTTTTGCCTATAGTTACTACAGGCCATTGCAGCTAAGGAATCAGTGAGAACCATTGACTATTAATATTTTTCTGGCTTTTTAATTAACATCTTCAAGATCCTATCATTTGCTTGGTTCAAAAAGGTGATAGGAAAGAGAACATTTCATTGCTTGGGATTAATTTGTAATATGATAACTGCAAATAGTGCTTCTTATCTGTTGGATAAGATTTGGGGTTTACCATTGATGTGCCTCTGATTTTTAACTAAACCACTTAATTTCTCATTCCTCTTCTTTCCATCTGGTAGATAGGAGTAAATAAAACTAAAAAGACCAACAAAACTATTGAGAAGATAATGAGATAATTATTTATGACTATCTTATCATTAATGATATCCTTACATACCAAATAAAGTGGAAAATGAAAGTAATTATCGGGATAGTTTATGACCAAATTTTAGGAGGGGGTTATATAAATTATCTCCATGTTTCAGGTAAAATGTTTCTTGGGCCTGAATTGTTGAATAATTATGAATTTACAAGTGTAGATCCAGTCTTTATGCCTTTTGTGACTTCATGTAAAATTAGTTTTTAAGAATCTTGTAAATTTCTCATTCTGTTTCTCATCCTGTACCTAAATTCACAGCACTCCAAAGACTGAGTCTTTTCCCACATCTATGCATAATGCTTTCTGCAGAGAAATAAGCTCATTATTGCTCATTATCTGATCAAATATCCATGATTTTTTTCTGCAAAAAATTATGCAAATTGTTGGCTTATCAATGTCAACTTTTTATTTATATCTTTGAATCTATACTCTTCTATTTCCACTACTAGCTGGCTTCTTGTTACTCATAGCATTATTAGATTTGATTTTACTTTTTCCCTTTTGTTAAAATGACCATCCTTCCCCTCTTTCTCACTAATCTTCTCACATTCCATCTCTCAATTTCTGTAGTTTCCTATATATATCTGTTTAGTGTGTGTGTGTGTGTGTGTGTGTGTGTGTATAGTTTCCATTTTTACTAGCTTTTAAAAAGAAAAACAAGAAAAAAAATCTAAACATTTTCATTTGCTCCTTTCATCTCCTCCAATTATAAATCTGTATATCTTCTCTGAATCCTAGATTAAATGCTGGTATGGTATTTTTAACACTGTCTATACTCACTGTTTCCTCCTTTTCATACCTCATTCTTTAGTCCCATTCAATATGGCTTCTGGTCCTATTATTAGAATGAAAGTACTTTCTTCATAGTCACTAGTGGTTTATTAATTCATCAATTCAATGACTTTTTCTTGGTCCTCATTCTTGAATCATCTTTATAGCAACTTATATGGTTGATTCTCCTTCTAAATATTCTTGTCTCCCTTGACATTCATGAAATAATTCTCTGCTTGTTCTCATATAGATCTGACTATTCTTTCTCAGTCTCTTTTAGAGGGTCATCATTGCCTACCTCTTATGCTACCATTGATCCTTTTATTTTAATATCTTTCCCCATATAATCACCTCTTTACTTCCCATGGGCTTAAGTATTATTTCATTTAAGACAGTTCTTCGGTTCATATTTGTGAACCTTACGTCTCTCCTGAGTTCCTCTTCTGCTTCCTGGACAAATCCACCTGATCATTCTAACTCATGTCTAAAACACTTCATTATCTTCCATCATCTTCATAAGATGCAGACTTGACCATGTCATCCCTACTCGATAAATTTCAGTGATTCCTAATTCTACTACAAATATAAAATTCTCTAATTAGCTTTTAAAACTTTTGACAAGCTAACCTTATCTTTTCTAGTTGTTTTTTTTTTTTAATTTAATCACTATTATGTACTGTGTAGCACTGGTCTTCTTGCTTTTCCTTGAATAAAGTGCTTCTCTCAACTCTGTCTCTCTGGCCATCACCTAAAGCTGGAATTCTCTCCTCACCCCTTTTTCCTTTCTCCTGGCTCCCTTTAAGACAGATCAAATTCCACTTCCTTCAAGAGACATTTTCAGGTCTTTTAGTCCTCAAACAATTTTCCCTTCTTGTAGTTATTGTCTTCCTTTGAGCATATTTCCTATTTATGTTGTATAGATCATATATGTTTATTGTTGTTTGTATGTTTTCTCCTAAATGCACATGTAATATCCTTTATATTTATTTATGTATGTATATGTCATATATAAATATATATTTATATTCTATATATATATATATTATATATTGCTAAGAGGTGGTACAGTGCACAAAGTGCCAGGCTTAGAATCAAGATGACCTGAGAAATTAACAGCTTATTAACTACCTGAAAAACCCTGGGTAAAGCATTTAATGTGTTTGCCTCAGTTTCCTCATTTATAAAATGAGAATAAGGAAATATTACATAGCTCAACACAATGCCTAGCAGAGTAACTTCTATATAAACTTTGGCTATTGTCACCATTGTCATCATTATTAAATGCTTACCTCCTGAGTGACTTATTTATCCTTCTAGCATCCACTCTTTCTCTTGAAGGCACTTCCATTCTTCAGTCACTCAGATTTATAATTGCAGAAATTTACTCTTGTGCTCCTCTACATATGGAGTCATTTGCTAAGTTATATGTATTCTAATTCCTTAACTAAGACATGCATCTACTTCCCTCCACTTACACTGTTGTCATATGAGTCTGATCTTCATCATGTTTCTTGAACTTTTATATTCTTCTAACTGGTTTCTTTGTTTTCAGTCTCTCATTTCCTCGATCCATCTTATAGAGTGATTTCAATGTATCCTAAAGTATGCATCTTATCCATCATTTCCTTACTCAAAAATTTCAGTTGGTGCCTGTTGCCTCCAATATAAATATTTCTCTGTTTAAGCATTTCAATTCCATCACAAACTGGGTCCATTTATCTTTACAGATTTAGTTTCATGTTGCTTCTTTTTACTAGAAGATAGTAAAATCATAGATTTGGAACTAAAATTGACCTTAAAGGGCATATGGCCCAACTGCTTCATTTTTTTTTCTATCTGTTACCCTTTTAAGTAGAGTGTTTATTCTTGTTATTGTTGTTGCTTGTCTTTTTTGAGGTGGAAAGAGTTTGTGTTTGGGAGCTCTAGGACCTTTCATGTTGTTATCATAGTCAGCACTTGGCCACCTCTGTTTTGACAATTATACACTTGGTGTATTACTTGTTTGGGGAAAAAAAAAATGAGAATGGGAATGCAGCTGATCTGAATGAATCATTTGTAAATTTTTTTTAATGAACTTGTCTTTAAATATTCTGCTAGTGTTGATTTAAAAAAATACATCTCAAGTTTGAATTGGTTGGAAATTATGTATTCCTCAACTACTATGGGACATATGAAGAATTACATGTTCCGTTAATGAACTGATTAACTGCTTCACTTTATAGATAAGGTATCCAGGGTTCAGAACACTTTCCACAAGTTTCTCTCCCTTTTACCTCCACTACCCCACTGTAAATGAAAAAGCAAATTCCTGGCAACAAATAAACATATTCAAATAAAACAAATACTTAAGCTGGCAAAGAAATGATAATCCACATTTATAGTCATGTTAGAAATATTTGCCAGTTTATGATTTCAGAACTGATTAAAAGTGATGAAATGTCTATTCCTTCAATGTCTTATTTGATAGCTTTGCAGACTTTTATCTCTGATCTTTTATCTTCTGAAAACAGAATTCAATACTAAAGCTGGAAGCAGAAGACATTGGTTCAAAAACCTTCTCTACCACAAATCCCTGAGACCTTGGAGAAGTCAATCTAATCTCTTTCAATCTCATTTTTCTCTTCTATAAAATAAGTTGTCCTTCCTGCCCTGTTAATTCTCTTCTAGTTTTTTTTTTTTAATAGATAATTAACTGCATGGGAAGTACTTTATAGATGCATTTTCATTTATCTTATGGTTAATATAGCCATTTTTTCAGATTCGTGATTTCATTAATTTAGGGATCTCTTAATTAGCAAAATCCTTTTACAAATACATGTTTGAAAATTATAATCTTAGAGAGATACTTTGGATTCTGAGAAATTGAATAACTTGCCCAATTTTATATCCATTTATGTCAGAAAAGAGGCAAACCCAGGTCTTTGTGACTGAGAAATTAGTTCTCACAATCCATGCAAATAATGATGACTTCATAATGTTTGTGTGGAAGAAAATGTTTCCAAATACCAATAGATATGGCATATTTCACATAATTAATTTTAGAGCTAAAACTTTTATTTTAAAAATTCAAGTTCATTGTGATTTGTTTTTGCCTGCCATTTTTTTCTTTTTCCTTATATATGGTCTTGAAAATGTGTGTATATTAGTAATAAAAGCTATGAATATATAAGGTGCATATAAGCATGTAACTGAACTTTTTTAGAAGTGTCACTGGTATGTTCAATAAATATGTGATATCTTCTAAGAAAATTAAGATCAGGTTTTCACCCAAAGAATACAATTTTGTCATTGTATCATTTTATATTAGTATCATTATAAAGCTAATCAACTATTAAGAGTTCCATATGACCTTTTTTCTATCAAACCTTTCATCAATTCTGTCTTACTGGTAGGACAAACATTGTTTAATTTCCATTTTTTTCATGTGTGAAAACTCAAAGGTTGTGATCACCAAAATGCTATATAAGTTGTAGTGGGCACAACATTCAAGACTTCTAATTCCAACTTCAATTCTTTGTCTTTATAAGATAGTAAAATTACTTTTTTCTAAATTATTTGTTTGAAAACATTTCTGCTATTACATAGTTTGTGTTAAATCTAAGATAGCATGGCTTTCAAAAATCATCACATCCGAATACCAAATTAATATTTAAGCATCTATTTCTTCATGATGTTTTTAATAATAAAACTGAAATAAGAATTAGAAAATCAAATTCAGTGATGATAATACACAATTCAAAAACAAAATTTAAAAAGGACTTTGTGTATGTTTTGCAGCCCATAGTAGATACCTTTCAAAGAGAGCACTGACCTGACATTTTTTAAAGGTGTTTTTACTTCAGACTAATAGATAGGTGCAACTTTGCTACATTCTTTAATGGAGTGATGAAAAAATGAGTAAAGAATTTTAATCATTCCTGAAATTAGTTTAAATGAGTTAATCCCAATAGCTTACATTTACTTTTGCATTTACATTTGACCTTCATAACCTATGAAACTGACAGGGCAAATAATGTTATTCCCACTTTACAGATAGAAACCTGAGGTATAACAAGGTTAACTGATTTGGCCTGAAGTTCTCTAGTTAATCAGTGACATCTCCCAGTTCTAGTGCTCTTTCTAATATATTATACAGTATTATAATGATCAGAAAATGAATTTGAGATTAATGGGGAAGGTCAAAATCCTCAATATGAAGACCATTTGAAAAATCTTATTTCAAGTAGGAAATCCATTTCTTTCTGTAAGGAAATTCCAAAATATTAGAAGAATCATTTATTTACCTCTTCTTGGAGCCAGTTTAGACTTTTACTTTTCCCTTCATTTTTAATTGTCATTTAAGATTTTATTTTTTTTTTAAGTTTTAGAAATGGCCTTCCACAAGTAGATCTTATTGAAGATGGCATCTGGAGGCTGAATAAAGTAAAGATTTTGCCCTTGTTCATATCCCCTGTATGATCGTACCCATTTTTTATTTATGTTAAAGCTAATGAAAAAAGGCAACCTTTATTTCTTCAGGGTCCAATTATCTGGAATATAGATATTTATATGCAATTTTTTCTTCCTATTCATTTTGGCCACTTCCACTAAGGAAGGTAAAGCTCAAATCATCCAATTTTGTTGCTTATAAAAGGCTTAGTGAAATGGTAATTTGAAATTGCTCTTTGAAATTAGGTTTGGGGTTATCTTTAGATTTAAGCTATCCATAACTTTGATTTCTCTTAACCATGGATAATTAAGAGTTGCCTGTAATCACTGTGTATAATGTATCTACTGGAATGGTTTCTTGCTGTTCTAAACTGTTTTCATTTAGGAAATTTAAAAAAAAAAACAGTGGATTTATTGTCCAAAAAAAAAAAAAAAAAAAAGATCTATAGGAAGAAGTCAAATTTATGAAGATGGAAATTAGAGGGTTCAAATAACAAGGAAATTTGGAATTAAATGCATTAAGGACTAGGAATTACTACTGAATGAAAGCATTAAGATGATATTAATAATTAAGTCTGATCATTTTAACATTGTGTGCTTCCTTTCACTGATTCACTGGAACTGTCTTCTGAATGAAACTGGGAATCAATTTATCAAAATTAAAATTAAACAGGAAATGGTGAAATCATACTATTTGGATTTGGTATTTATTTATCTATTTAGAATTATCTATTTGGAAAGAAAGCACTCCAACTTTGAGCTTTATATTTTCTGAGCCATTAAAATAGATAAATATTTGTTAGCTAGTTGTTTAACATAAGATTTTAGTAATGATATAGCTCAGTGGCAATTCTTAGATTGTTAAACTCAAGTCCAGTAAGACTAGAATACAAGTCTAGTTTAAACATTTATTAGCTGTGTGACTTTGTTTAAGTCATATACCTGCTATTTGGCTCAGTTTTCTTATCTGTAAAATGTATCTCTTCTTGTGGGATTACACTTACATATTTTCAAATTTTAAAGTTCTCTAAAATGTTAGTCTTTTGTTTTTATTCTTATTATTAATAAAGTTTTTAAGGAAAGAGTAAATGAATTCATCTCTTAATGACTCTTTGAAATACTTTTACTAAAAGATTATATAATAAACTAAATGCATCTTTCAAATGTGTGATTTTTAAATTGTTGTCTTTGTAAATTTTCTTGCAATGCCTAACTCTCTAACTCTTATAGCCACTAAGTGGCATAACACTAGCTATGGAGGCTGAAGACCTTATGTCACATCCTAGCTGGACAGTATTTGAAGTTGTTTAACTTCTCAGAGTAATTTCTTTCATCAATCAAATATTAATAGAATTGCACTTGTACATGTTTAATCTATATTGGATTACTTCCTTTCTAGTGAAGGGAAAGGGGGGAAGAGTGGGAGAAAAACTTGGAACACAAAGTTGTGCAAGGTTGAATGTTAAAAATCATCTTTGTGTGTATTTTTGAAAAATAAAAAGCCATAATTATTTTTTAAAATAGAATTACACTGTCTATATCATAAGGTTATTGTGAAGAAACATGCTTATTTTTCTTTTGTCTGGTAGAAATGTGAGCTGTTCTTGTTTCTACCTCTTGTTATCACCTATAAAATAATAAAATCATAATATGTTATAGGTCGAAGTAATCATCTAGCCTAACCCCCTTATTTTCACATGAGAAAATTGAGACCCACAGCTAAGTGCCTTAGATACAGGATTGGACCTGGCGTCAGGAAGATTTCAGTTTGGATCGTACCTCAGATGTTTATTAGCTGGGTTATCCTGGGCAAATCACTTAACTTCTAATTACCAGGTTCCTCAAACTGAAAAACGTGGATAGCAATAGCACATATCTCTTAGGGTTTTTGTTAGTGTCAAATGCACTTAGCACAGTGCCCATGGTATAGTAAATGTTTATTGTTTTAATGAAGCACTGAAAATGGAATCATCTAGCTGGTAATTGGCATAACCTTGCTTATACAATAAAGTAGTTGTGATGGACAAATGAAAAAAATATAGGCAAAAATTATACAATGCCTTGTAGTTGAATCATTTTTATGTGTATCCAATCCTTTGTGATCATATTTGGGTTTTTTCCTTGACAAGGATGTTGGAATGGTTTACCATTTCCTTCTCCAGCTCATTTTACAGATTAGGAAACTGAGGCAAACAGGGTTAAGTGGTTTGCATAGGGTCACATAACTGGATGGATTTGACCTCAAGAAGATGAAACTTCTTGACTATAGGGCTCACATTCTCCCCACCTCATCTACTTGGCCATACTTAGACAATCCCATATAAAAAGGATAAAAGGATAGGCTTTTGATTTTACTGATTCAGGGATCTTCCCAGAGAGTGAGCTCTCCATATTAATGCTGGTTGCCTCCTTTGCCCATTGAATCTGAGATTTTTCAGAGCTCTGCAAGGCTGTGAGTTGCTAAGGGTAACAAACACAGCCAATCTTTGTTAGAGGTAACATTTGAACCCTGAATTATCTATCTCTAAGACTTGTTCTCTATCTAGTAAACCATATTACCTCATATAATTATAAAGAACCATCATGATTTTTCTCTCTGTATACTTGTATACAATTACTTGTTTACTTTCATTCACCTAGTCACATCCTGATCCACAAAGCATCACAGTTTTCTTCAGAAAACAATGTCTGAAAATAATTTTATTCTTCCCACCTGTTGACCACTCTGGTAGATTGGTTACAAAGTCTTTCCCAGATATTTTTGCCACCTGGAAATTCACTCTTTTTTGACTGATTTCATTTTTAATGTATTGTCAAACTTTCTGAGACTGAGAGTTCACTGGCATTCACAAAGTCAACATTGACATGTAGTAGTGGCCAGGTTCCCCATAAGAAGGCAAAACTACATTTTCTAACTATCTTTCCCCTCAAGTCCATTCATATTTCAATCTTAGAAGCCTTAAAGCATTCAGTTTATGTGTGGCTTGTCTCAGAGTGATTGTGCTGCCAGGGAAAGAGGAATGTGAATGAAGTGAAATCACTCTTCTTAATACTTCACTGTTCCTGTTTTAGGATCACTTCTTTTTAAATCGAAACTTCTGTCACATTCCAGTATTTCACTGACTATTCTTGACTTGCTTCTCACTCACTTAGGTTTGTTTGCAAAAATAGTTAGCCATAGAAGACCAATTTATGGTCAGAATAACCCATTACAAATATTATCAGAACTTCTTTTCATACTTATGAAAAATAAATTCTGGTTTGGAGTTGGGAGTCACTTTAGAGGTCCCTCTTCCAAACATCTCATGCAGATGTGATAACTGTGAACATTAATTACCAGTGTCCTAGAAACTGAGAGTCAAAGAATTGTACCTGGTATCCCTCAATAGAATTTGAGATCCATGAACTTGATTGGGAAAAAATCCATTTTATTTTCATTAATCTCCAACTGATATTTAACATTTTCTTCTATTATTTAAAAGCATTATTCAGAGAAGGGGTCCATAACTTCCAACATGTGGGTTTTGGGGGACAAAGATGAGGAGTGATATCATCATAATATATGAATTAAGAATACCTGCTAATGGCAGAGGCCATAGGTAATAACAGAAAAACAATCCAGGTCCACTGATTTAAACTCAGTGTATTTCCAAACATACCATACAGTCTTTCATACTTATAAAGGGAGCCTTCAGTCTTCAGATTACCCAAGATTTTTTTTTCTTTTTCTCATTGATATCTCCATAATGCAATAACAGAAGCAGAGAAAGGATAACAAACATAAGTATTTTAAGATATTTTCTTGGAATGGGAGACAAATTAAAAGCATGAATATCATGACTAGTAGAATTTCAGAGTTGGATCTAACTGACCATCTAAGCCAAGCTATCAACTATCATTTCCATCCCACTCCCTTGAATTGGCAAGAATTCTCATTATGGCATAACTCATAAATACTTATTCAACCTTTTCTTGAAGGCTTCTAATGAAGGAAGAATTTATAGACAGCCTATTACACTTTTGATCAGTTCTAATTGTTAAGATGGGCTATTGGAGAATGCAGTGGATGGAGTCCCAGTCTTGGAGTTTATAAAACTCAATTGGCTGAGTTCAAATCTGTCCTCAGATATTTGCCAGCTATGTGATCCTTGGCAATCACTCAACTATTATGCCTCAGTTTCCTCATCTGTAAAATAAGCTGGAGAAGAAAATGACAAATTACTCAAGTACCTTTGCCAAGAAACCCCCAAATTTTGCAAGAATGATTAGACATGAATGAAAATGAACATGAAAAATTAAGATATTTTTTCCAATACCAGCTAAAATTTGCCTTTTGAGAATTTCTACCCTTTGCATCCACTTCTGTCTTTTGGCATCAGATAGAACATATTGAATCCTTCTTCCACTTGACAGTCTTTTAAGTCAACAAAGGGCACAGAAGGCTTAGGTTCCCTAAGCGTTTACTTTTTTCTAGGAAATTTATTTATTTTTTTTTAATACACATTGCTTTATGAATCATGTTGGGAGAGAAGAATCAGAGCAAAAGGGAAAAACCATGGGACAGAAAAAAACAGAAAAAAAGAAGTAAACATAGAATGTATTGATTTACATTCAGTCTCCTTGGATTTTTTTTTTTTTTTTTTTTTTTTTTTTTGCTGAGGCAATTGGGATTAAGTGTGCCCAGGGTCACACAACTAAGAAGTGTTAAGGATCTGGGGCCAGATTTGAATTCATGTCCTCCTGACTTCAGGGCTGGTGCTCTCTCCACGGCACCACCTATCTGCCCCTCCTTGGTTCTTTTTCTGAATGAAGATGGCATTTTCTGTCCAAAGTTTGGACTTTGGGATTGCTTTGGATCACTAAACCACTGAAAAGAACCAAGCCTTTTGTAGTTGATCATCACACATTCTTGCTGTTATTATGTACAATATATCCTGGTTCTACTTGATTCCCTCAGCATCGGTTCATGTAAATCTTTCCAGGTCTTTCTAAAATCATCTTGTTCATTATTGTTTAAAAAACAATAATATTCCATTATTTTCATGTACCCCAACTTGTATAACCATTCCCCAATTGATGTACAGCCATTTTTCAGTTCTTTGCTGCCACAAAGAGTTGCTACATTTGTTTACATATGGGAGTCCTTACCTTCCTTTAAGATTTCCTTGGGATACAGACCTAGCAATGGCACTGTCAAAATAAAGTGTATGCACAGTTATATAGCCCTTTCAGCATAGATGTAGATTGCTCTCTAGAATGGTTGGATCATTTCACAATTCCACTAACAATGCATTAGTGTCCCAGTTTTCCCACATCCCACTCATTCCCACATCAACTGATTCTTAGACAGCAAAGGCTTAGGATTCCTCCACATTCTGGTTGTTCTCTTCTGGACAGTCTTCATTTCATCAACCATCTATATAATATGTGTAGTCTAGAATAGAATAATTGTATTACTGTGAAAATAACATCTTCTTAGTCCTAGAAGGTCACCCTAAACAGCCTGAAATGGCATTAACTTTTTTGGCTTCAATAATCACACTATTGACTCATGTTGAATCTTGAACTTACTAAATCTTATCCCCTTAGTATTTTGGAAATAACTTCTTGAACCCATATAGGGTTTAATATTTATCTCTGAGACATTTCATCGTGAGATTAAATATGATTTTCTTGCCTTTTGAGATCTTTTTAAGATTCAGTTAAATTCCTTGAAGCTGAAGAACTGGGTTTTTAAACTTAACTCATAACAAGCCAGTTGAACACTTGACTAAATTCAGAGACAAAGAACCATTATTTAATTAGTTACAGGACAAAAATCAATTAATTATATTAGGATGAATAAGAAAATGACACAGAATCAATCTTAATCTTCTCAAAAGTACTGTTCTAGATAATCAGAGGATTTTAAATGCATCTGCTATTAATAATGGCAACAGACAAATTCAATTTTTATTCAATTCAATAAATATTCATGGGTGAATTCACTTTTTTGTTTCACATGATAGCTAAAAATAAATTGTTATTTGATTGATAAAGTGGTCTTTCTTTGTTTTTCTTTTTGAATCTTAAAGTTAGCCATTTAAATGAATGCTACTATATAAGCATTTTTTAGTATTTTACCTAGCTGAGCTGTCAGCTCTGTATGTTATGTTAGTGTTTCTTTTTTATTTCCTTGTTTTGTTCTGCAAATTAGTTATTTTCTATGAGAGTATTATAAATAATAAGTTTAAATGAGGTCATGCTTAATTCTAACTTTCTTCAAAAAATATTGTTTTAGGTTACATTCATGTTAGCATGTTGAGAAAGGAATTGTACATTCTACTAAAATAGTAGAATAGAGAGTGGGTCAAAGAAAATACTATTAAGATAATTGTGAATTTTCATTTTTAATTATGTCATTCCAGTCAACTCATCTAAAATGCTCCATTTAAGAGCATCATTTTGCTAACCTTAGGAATGGCCATTTGCTTCACTCCCGAATACAAAGCTACTTTAACTCTTAGCATTCAGAATTATCTTTTCTAAATAACATTGGCACCCAAATGTGGTTATGAACTTATTAAACACTATATGTGAACTGATGAATTAGGTATTGAAACAATAAGAGGATAAATATATATAAGCACTTATATGACATCATCATTATATCATCATCACCACAAGAACTACATTGAGATAGTACCTACCATGTGCCAGGCACTGCTAATCGTGTTTTTTTTTAAATATTATCTGATTTGATTTTTGCAGCAATACTGGGAGATAGGTGCTATTATCATTCCCATTTTACACTTAAGGAAACTGGAACAAAGATTAAATGACTTATCCATGGTCACACAACTGGTATATTCTGAGGTCTTATTTGAATATTCTAACTCAAGGCTTAGTGTTTTATCCATTATGCCATCTCTAGCTCCATAGTCAATAAAATTATTGAACATGGAGGCAAAAAGACCTTCTCAGACATGCATTTGTTATGTAATCTTGAGTAAATCACTTAATCTCTTTTCTCCTCAGCTTTCTCATCAGTAAATGAAGGATGATAATAAAAACTGCATTACACTGTTATTTTGAGGATCAAATTATGTAACACTGGTAAAGCACTTTGTAAATGTTAAGCTACTCTATATTTGAGGTATCATCATTAAAAGTTGGGGAACTCTCTTAAGAAGCTTACAAGGTAATTGGGAATGCAAAAGATCACTTTTGCACTATCATATCAGCAACTGTAAAATGACTAAAATCTATCTTGACAGAAATGAATAATAATGAGATTTTTTGCTGAGATTTCTGCTTAAGTGAGATATTATCAGTAAACTCATTTTGACTTTTTAGTTTAAATGACTTTAAAAGTTATTAATCTATATTCAAAATATTTCTAGTGGTAATGATTTCATCTTTTTGTTTTTGTTTTGATGATGATTAGAATTATAAAACCATTAGATAGAACAATCACTTAGCATAAGCCTGAGCAGGTTATTTAATTCCTTAAAACTCCAGGCTGTTATCTAAAACAATGAGATTCAAAGAAGGTACTGACTTATATTGGCAAAAGGAGTTTAAGCACTTAGGGAGTTTTCTATTGTCAGTGAAGTCACAGATTCAGTCTCTGTCTTAATTCCTTTGACAGTATGATATAGTAAATATAAATGAATGTAAATTAAGCTCAGTTTGCATTGATCACAAAACATGCCTGGTTTTGGTTTTGCCTCTTAGATTCCTAATATTAACTTGTGTTGTCGTGCTTTATTTCTCATAAAAGTCAAGCCCTATCTAATATTAACTTGTGTTGTTGTGCTTTATTTCTCATAAAAGTCAAGCCTTATATATATCAAAAATTAAAGGTTTCAGCTAATCACATTTTCATTTGATACAATAAAATTTAACACACAAGAAATGAAATTGGGAAGGAAGTAGTAAGGCAAACTTAATATGTTAAATCTTTTTAGAAAAAGGAATTTTTATTGGACATTGAAGAAACTGATTACTGGGGATTCAGTCAGGAAAGGGATGAGGCTCTCAGGGTAAGAATTGAGTTGACATGCCTCATAACAAGAATTTGGGAATTTTCAGATCATATGAGAGAGAAAAAATACATTGGATACTGTGAAACAGAAGAGAGCAAATGTAATGAAAGAATTAAAAGGAAAATGGGTTATGGAGGATAATCAGATGAATAATCTTGATATAATGAATAATCAGATGCAAGTTACTATTTGTTATGCTAATTAATGTAGTCACTTCAGTTTTTTTGAGCCAAAATGTCTTGAAAATAACTGTGATATAAACATATTTTTTGGAGCTATGTGTAAATAGATTGTAAATAGGAGGTGTATTAGTAGTAAGTCCATTTAGCAATAGGGCTAATAATGACCTTGACAAAGACAATGGAAATAGAAATAGAAAGGATGCAGCAAATATAAAAGATCTTAGGGAAGAAGACTTTTTCAGTTTTAAAATAGGTTTTAATGTAGACAAATCTACTGAACATCACAGGAATCAAATACAATTAAAATCTTTTGAAAGCATATAATATCTGATGTTCATAGGAAATTGGGGAAGTAAAGGAAGATGATAAATTACATTATAATTTTTTTTTGCTTTTTAAAATTTCCATTATCATTTAACAGGGGGGAAGAGATTTTTTCTTCCTCCTTAAATACTCAGTTATGGAAAAAAGCAAAATTTAATTATACAAAGTCAAAATAATGAATTGGCCTTGTCTGACTAAACCAATCTCTTTCTGTTATTTTAGTCTAACTTCCCTGAAGATTCTTTTCATTCCACTGATCCTCTGTAAAGAATTATGTCACATGAAATTCTACTCTCTATACTCTCATTTCTGTACTTAAATAAAAAGTAACAGATTTGTTAACATTGTACCCAAAATGTGAAAGTTGAGATTCTCCTTATTACTATCCTTAGTGAACTGAACACCATTTGACTTCCATTGCTTTTCTTGTCCCTTATTTCTGCATAATCTTGGTCAAATCTTTTCTTAACTGCTTATTCCCTAGCTTTGTCTAAAAAACAAAAGTGCTTATTTCATCCTATTTTAAAATAAAAAATAAAATGAATTAGTTGTTCCTATATAAATGATAAATAGAAATAATAAACAACAAAATACATTAAAAACAAATAACATTTTATTAGAACAGGAGAAATATATATTGCATTTAACAAGAAATAAAAATATAATAAAACATAGATAAGCTTTATATGATGTTTTTCCAAATCAATATGAGGCCCCTAAGGACCTTTTTATATGTGTTAGTGACACCTGTTTTTATTTTATCTTGTTCTGGAATCTACTGGCCAATTCAATAAATATTTATTAAGTACTTTTATGTTGGATATTATGCTAAGTGCTGAGGGTACAAAGGAAAAATAAAACATATTATTCTTATCAAGAACCATGTCTATGTGAAAAGGCAGGTCAATTCTCTGAGAGACTCCACAGCTGTCAATCATAACACTTGAAGGAGTTGCAAAGCAGCTTTTATTAATGCTGATATTCCTTCTGGACTGGGAATGAAATAAATTGGAGGCAAAAGGGAAGAGGAGGGAGGTCAGACAACACAACTGCCTCTCAGTCTCCTTGTATCATCATCATCCTCTCACATAAAGAGATCCATTCTCCAGGTTTGAGTTAGACCTCCAGCAGCCACTGGCAGGTGGCTACTGTATCACAACATATTTTGAAGGAATTTATATTTAGTTAATGGAAATCACTATATGAAGATAAATACAGAATGTATATAAGCCAGATACAAAGTAATTTTGAGAGGAAGAACATTAGCAACTAGGAGTAATTATCAAAGGTTTCTTGTAATTAGTGGTATGAATTGAATATTAATGATATTCAAGGGTCTATAAAATGAAGATGAAGAGAAACTTTCCTAAGCTTGGGAGTAACTTATGCAAAGGCATGAAGAGAGGAGAAGGGACACTATATCTGGGTACATTAAGCAGGCCAATATAGCCATAATGAGTGAAGGAATGAAATAAGAAATAAAACTGGAAAAAGAAGTCACAACCAAGTTTATAATTCTTTCTTATTTTCAATCAAGAAGTTTAAAGTTACCTAAAGTAAAAAATATTAAATTACATTTCTTTCTCATTTAAGAAAGTAGAATTTGAATCAAATTATTTTTAAAAGATGAAAAAGTCAAATGCATACATTTATTAATTAGTCTTTAGACTTTATGTTTTTGATTATAAGGAAATAAGTATCTATTATGTTCTGGTTCAAGAGAATTAAGATAAACATTTAAGTAAGAACTGGAAACTTGGTAAAAATTCAAAGTAAATTCATTTTCTTTATTAGAGGATCTGTTTCATAATTTCTGGATAGGAAAGAGAATTTGGGGGAAATTAAAGTCAATAAAAAGAAACCCAAGAAATATCCTAGTAAAATAATTTCATTCTTATTACAGATGAAGCATGTAAAGCCCAAAAGTAATAAATCATTTGTCTCAGAATTTTGTTACAAAAGTTGTGATTTTGCCTTAGAAATTCCAAGTATCAAAAGTAATAATTTAAATCCAATATATCTGATACTGTGCTATGTTATAAATAGATACTTAAAAGATAGAGACTGGATTGTCTTTTATTGTTATATCCCTAGCAACTAGCACAATTGCGTGAGATAGATATTTTTAAAATATTTAACAAATATTGAAGTGATATGTTGAATGACTGTACCTTAGGGGTTAAATCCATCACATCATTGGCGTCTCTAGATAACCAGTGATCAGATCTCCTAAAAATTACTTGGCACTATAGAAAGAATGATGGATTTCAAATCCACACCTGGATTTAAATCCCATATCTACTATTTTTTTCTGTGTTTAATTGTTAATTGTCTTTTTTGATTAATTTATTTTTTTAATAAACATTACTTTATGGATCATGTTAGGAGAGAAAAGTCATAACAAAATAGAAAAACCATGGGAGAGAAAAGCAAACAGGAAAAAAAAAGAAGTGAACATAGTGCGTTGATTTACATTCAATCTCCATAGTTCTTTTTCAGAATGCAGATGGCATTTTATGTCCAAAGTCTATTGGGATTGCTTTGGATCACAGAACAACTGAGACCTAAGTGTCTCATAGTTGATAATTACACATTCTTGCTATTATCGTATACAATGTATTTCTGACTCTACTTGTTTTGCTCAGCATCAGTTCATGTAAAATTTTCCAGGTCTATCAGCATGTTCATAATTTTAATAGAACAATAATATTCCATTATCTTCATATACCACAAATTATACAACCATTCCTTAATTGATGGGCATCTGCTCCTTTTTTACCACAAAAAAAGCTGCTACAAACATTTTTGCACATGTGAATCTTTTCCCTTTTTTATGATTCCTTTAGTATACAGACCCAGCAATGGCACAGTTGAGTCAAAGGGTAGGCACAGTTTTATAGCTCTTTGGGCAGAGTTCCAAAATGGTTGAATCATCTTGCAATTCAACCAACAATGTATTTGTATCCCAGTTTTCCCACATCCTCTCCAACATTTATCATTATCTTTTCTTGTCATTTTAGCCAATCTGAGAGGTATGATGTGATACCTCAGTATTGTTTTAATTTTCATTTCTCTAATCAATCATGATTTAGAACATTTTTTCATATAGTTAGAAATGGCTTTAATTTCATCATCTGAAAATTGTTCATATCCTTTGACCATTTATCAATTGGGGAATGGCTTGTTTTCTTATGAATTTGACAGCATTCTTTATATATTTTAGTAATGAGACCTTTATCAGAAACATTAGCTGTAAGGATTCCCAGCTTTATACTTCTTTTTTAATTTTCTTTTTGTTGGTTTTGTTTGTGCAAAAACTTTTTTAAATTTAATGTAATCAAAGTTGTCCATTTTGCCTTTCATAGTGTTCTCTAGTTCTTCTTTGGTCCTAAATTCCTCCCTTCTCCAAAGATCTAATAGATAAATAATCCCTTGCTCTCTTAATTTATTTATGATATCATCCTTTATGCCCAAATCATGTAACCATTTTGACCTTATTTTGATATGGGGAGTGAGATGTAGATCTATGCCCAATTTCTGACATATTATTTTCCAGTTTTCCCAGCAATATTTTATCAAATAATGAGTTCTTATTCCTGAAGTTGGAGTTTGGGAGTTTATCAAATACTAGATTACTGAAGGTCTTGATTATTGTATCATGTGTATCTAATCTGTTCCTCTGATCTACCACTCTATTTCTTATCTAGTACCCAACGGTTTTGATGAATGCTGTGTAAGATAGTTTTAAGTTTGGTACTGCTAAATAACCACCCTTTGTATTTTTTTTTTCATTAATTCCCTTGACATTCTTGACATTTTGTTCTTCCAGATGGATTTTGTTACTATTTTTTCTAGTTCTAGAAGATAAGTTTTTGGCAATTTGATTGGTATGGCACTAAACAAGCAGGCCAATTTAGGCAGAATTGTCATTTTTATTATATTATCTCAGCCTAACAATGAGCAATTGATATTTTTCAAATTGTTTAGATCTGGCTTTTATTTGTATGAGAAGTGTTTTGTAATTATGTTGATATAGTTCTGGGGTTTGTCTTGGCAAGTAGATTTGCATACATTTTATATTATCTCTGGATATTTTAAGTGGAATCTCTCTTTCTATCTCTTGCTGGTGGGCTTTGTCAGTAAAATCTAGAAATGCTGATGATTTGTGTGGATTTATTTCATTTTCTACAACTTTGCTAACTGCAAATTGTTTTGAATGAGATTTTGGATGACTTTCTAGGATTCTCTAAGTGTATCATCATATCATCTGCAAAGAGTGATAGTTTTATTTCCTTTGCTATTCTACTTCCTTTAATTTCTTTTCTTATTATTAAATCCAACATTTCTAGTACAATGGTGAATAATAGTGGTGATAATGGGCAACCTTGTTTCACCCCTGATTTTATTGTGAATGCCTCCAGCTTTTCTCCATTACAAATAATGCTTGCTGTTGGTTTTAAATAAATACTGTTTATTATTTTAAGGAAAGTTCCCTTTATCCCAATGTTCTCTATTTTTTAATGGGTATGTTTGCTGCATTTTCTGAATCTATTGAAGTTATCATATGATTTTTTTTGGTTTTGTTATTGACATGGTTGATTATGGTAATAGTTTTCCTGATATTGAACCAGCCCTGCATTTCTGGTATAAATCCCATTAATCATAGTGTATAATCCTGCTGATAAATTTCTGTAATCTTTTTGTTACTATTTTATTTAAATTTTTTGCATCAATATTCCTTAGGAAGATTGGTCTGTAATTTTTTTTTCTCTGTCTTGGCTGTTCCTGGTGTAGGTATCAGTACAATATTTGTTGTTCTGATCTAGTTCAGATGGATCTGAATCGGTCCCTGTTCGGGCACCAAAATGTGGTGAGCTTTTTCTTCTCAAAACGCAGCCAGGTGATAAAAGTTCAAATCTTTTATTATCTCCAATATAGCCCGGTTAGCTTAGAGGCCTATCTCTCTGCTTGGTTCCAAGAGCTCCCTCCAAATGTCGCCAAATCCAAAGGTCTGGTCCTTCAGCCTCTGCCTCTGCTTTCTTCTGCCTCCAACCAGCTCCATTCTTCATATCATTCCGGTGAAATCTCGACTTGTAGCTTCTTCCTCTGAAGAACTTCCTCGACTGGCCCATTGAAGCTCTATTTATGCTCCCAAAGAGCTTCAAGGGAGGTGTGAACTCATTGAACTCCAATGAGTAAAGGTGTGAACACAAGCCTTGTATTAATTAGTTCTACTTAGTACCTTGTTTCAGGTTCTGCCCAAAACATCTTCTTGTAAGATTAGATCAACTCTAATTAGTTAGCAGTTAGTAAGGATTCCAACAATTTGTGTCACAAAATGAATTGGGCAGGACTACTTCTTTACCTATTTTTCCAAATAGTTTACATAATATTGGAATTAATTATTCTTTAAATGTTTAGTACAGTTCATTTATTAATCCATCTGACCTGGAAATTTTTTTTTTCAGGGAATTCATTAATGGCTTGTTCAATTTCTTTTTCTTAAACAGGACTATTTAAATAATTTATTTCCTCTCATCTCCTCAATTTAAGCCCCTTGTGACCTTGGACATTTTTTTTTTTACTTTTCTGTTCCTCATTTTCCTCATCTATTAAATAAGAGAATTGCATTTAAAGACCTCCAAGGTCTATGATACATCTATATGATTCTGTAACATACAAGCCTAGCTTCTACACAGAAATTATGAGAAATACTGTCAAACTTGTATTTGTCCTTTCATTAACTCTGTACAAATAATTTGCATTTTATATATAATCATATCTGTTTCTAAATGTGACTGCAGTTTTGACAACTTGATTTGACATATTAGATGGAAATGTATCTATTATTAGCTTTATTGTATGAATCTTGCTGAAAAAAATCAAAAATGATACTATTCAAAAACATAATTTTTAAAAAAGATGCTTCATTTTCTCTGAAGCTGGGCTGATTTTGAGGTCTTCTATGAGATTGGCTTCATGCTGGGACAAGTTCAGCTTAAAGAACAGATGCACTGTAAGCCAAATGGGAGTTCATTAATATTAGAAATGCTGACACATTTAATACTTTAAGTAGTTACTGCTAGGCAGAAGAAATTTTTTTTTAATTTACCCAGGCTAAGCTTGTCATAAGATAGTATGATAAAAATATAAAAGACTTTTAGTTAATCATGAAATCAAAATATAGGACTTCTTAGATATCTTACATTTCAGTTTTATCCTCTTTGGACAGCATGCCCTTAAAAATGCCCCTCATTTATATTTTTTATCCCTACATAATATCCTCTCTCTTTTCCCCTCTCATTTCATTCAATTTTTATATCTTTCAGTACAACCATATTCCCTTTTTCATTATAAGTTTGAGGCGGATTATTCTACCCAATTATCTTTATTACTACAATCATGTCTGCTTTCACTCCTATTTACTCCAATGATTACTTGCCTATCATTAATATAGTGAAAAAAAGGTGATAGATTTTGTAAGGTGTAAGATTTTGTAAGGTACTTTGGGTTCAAATTATGTCTCTTTGTGTAACTTTGGGAAAGGGAGGAAAGGCATAAGCATAGTACTATGTATTATGTGCTGTGTTAAGTGCTTTACAAACATTATATCATTCGGTGATTTTTGCAAATAAGTCTATCACTGAATCTTCTGTGTAATCATTTTACTCTCTTGAAACTGTTCTATTATGTATTATCAAAATCTAAATCATTAATTTTCTTTAAGACTTTAAATTTCTTTTAGTATATAATTCTAAGCTGCTAGATTCTGCCTCTCCTTTCTCTGAACCTTGAAAATCTACTTTTCCCAAATGCATTAGGATGTAATGGAATTTGCTCTCTCTTTCCATAAATTCTCTCGAGTAGTCATTTTACCACAAGGATTCTATCATTCTACTTTTGTAATCATTTCCTTCTTATTGGTCAGAATCAGGTCCATAAACCAGTTTCTCTCATCTATTGGTCCATAGATTACTAAATACTACAAAACACAGAGAATGAAAATATACAATAAAGGTAATTAAATCTTTGATTCCATAGGTATATTATTATCTCACAACTCTGGAAGCCACATCAATTTTTATGTGACTTTATGCATTTACAATCTACAAAAAAGTCATTTTTTTATTTGTTGTGATACAGAAGCCACCTGCCAGTGGCTGCTGGAGATCTAACTCAGTCCTGTAGAATGGATCTTTTCATATGAGAGGATAATGATGATACAAGGAGACTGGGAGGCAGTTTCATTGTCTAACCTATCCACTGAGAGGCAGTTGCATGTCTGACTTCTCTCCTCTTCCCCCTTGGCTCCAATTTATTTCATTCCCAATCCACAAGGAACATCCGCATAAATAAAGGCTGCTTTGAAACTCCTTCAAGTGTTATGATTCACAGCTGTAGAGACTCTTGGAGAATTGACCTGCCCCTTCACTTAGGCATGGTTCTTAACATTTATTATTCAATTATTTGGGGAAAGGAGGTGTTGGGAATTCAATAATCCAAATTTGGTAATATAGTATTTGAGTACTTCTTAAAGATAAATTATTCCTAATATTGTCATATGTTTGTGACTTCTTTCTCACAAATAATATAGTATAAAAAATACTCAATTGAGCTTACATGGTATATAAGTTTTAAGTTAATCATTTTACATATTCTCATAAATTACTGGATTAAAAAATTACTTGGATATGCCAAAAAGTGTATGGCTATTGGTTTGGTTTTTTTTTTTTTTTTTTTTTTTTGTGGTGGTTAAAAACTAGAAACTGAAGGTGTACCCACTTACTGGGGAATGGCTGATCCAACTGTAGTATACAAATGTAATAGAATATTGTTATATCCTAAGAAATTATGGCATGATTGCAGAAGAATCTGGGAAAATCTTTTTGATCTGATCTAAATCGAGGAGGCTAAAATAATAGAACAAATTACACAATGACAATAATGTTTGAAATACTTTAAAACCCATTAATGCAATGATGAATTTCAAGTCCAGAGCACTAATGGTAAATCATGCCATCCATCTCTTACCAAGCGAGAATAGTCTTCAAATACAGAAAAAGTCATTTGTATGTGGATTAGATAAAAAACAAAAGTGTTGTTTTGCTGAGTTATCCATGTATATTGGGAAACTTATTTTAATTGTTAAATTAGGGGCATGAGAGAGAATGATAATTTTTAATAGGAAAAGTAGCTAATATCTGAAATAAAATAAGGGAAATTTCACCCATCCATATTGCTTGCAAAGCAATTTTCCATCTCCCATAGGTATTTTGGAATCTGTAGCTCTGGGGTCCTTCAAGTATAAGATTCTGTGACTTACTTCTTGGCATCACACAGTTTTGAATGATTAATTTCCCATCAAATAAGATATGTCAAAAGATTGGAAGTTAGGATGCAAGCTGTATGAAGTGAGGAAAAAAAGGAATTCCAATTATTCCAGAAATTAAATCAATTAAATGTAGAAGATCCAGCTAATTCAGTTGAAAAAAAATTGTCTGTTATACAAGAAAAAGAAGAGAGTTTGGGGAGCTGAATTGAATTAATATAAATCATATTCATTGTTTTATGATCCTAAGCTTCACTTTATTAAGTATAATAATAACAGTGAATTCAAATTATTTCATGTTCTAGCATTCCCCAGAGCTGTTTTTAGACTGTGTGGAGATACCCTGGAATGGATGAATTGTGTCTTGAAAAAATGAAAAAGACTTTTTTATATAGAAATATAATAAGGATCCCCTGTCAAGAATATTTAGAAAGTCTAGTGAAATTTCTTTGAATCACCATTGTAATATATCTTTTTTTTTCCACTTTAGTTTAGGAACCCCTTGACAGCGGGAGATGACATTACCTATTAATGTAGTAGAAAGCAAAGTGATTATTGAATTTTCTGTTGTTGTTTTGACACTATCATGTCACCTCCACCTAAGTATATTTGATACTGGCAAAAAATTTCATTTCATTTTTATATACAGGGATAGGTAATGTCTTTTCATTGAGTTTGAAATGATTAATACCCAACAGCAATGCATACTAAGAAAAGGGAAAAGATTAGAACATATCCAATTCATTTAGAAAGGTAAAGGAATATTTTCATCCTCACTACTCCATAGGAAAGATAATTATACCATTTTCCATTATGGTTTTAGGACATAAAATGTGTGAATGAATGAATGGATATTAATTAAGTGTATATGGGTGTAAAGCGCTTTAAAAAGCACTGAAAATAAAACTACAAAAGCAAAATAGTTCAGTTTTCAAAGAGCTCACATTGTAACTAAAGAAGACAGATAATCATTCATAAACTTTAAGGACATTGTATAGGACAATGCAGTATAGGGAAGAGAGCTTTAGCTTTGGAATCAGGAATAGATTGATTCAAATTCTGTTTCTTTCACATACTCACTACATGACCTTTGTTTACCACTTAATTCTTCAGTGCCCCCAGAACCTTTCTAATAATATTTCTGATGGAAGAATAGGTTTATCTTGATGGGAGGTGGGGAAAGATGGCAGAGATTTACACATCATGAATATCCCTTAAACCAATGAAATCAGAAACCCAGAGCTCTTAAACCTTCCCCAAAAGGTATTTAGTTATTTTTAAACTGTGTGACTATTCACCAAGATGACATAAGCAATTGTGGGCCTTAAGAAAGGGACTATGAATCTCATTTTCTTTGTCTTGAAAATGAAAAGTCAGGGCTTGATGACAAGGAGATTTCTTTTCAGCTGTGAAACTGAAGCTATGAGGAGAGATATGTCCTTTTTATAGAAAAGTAGCATAGATTGACATTAATGAACTAACTAAAATACATCAGAAAGATGTGTTTCCTGAAACTGAAATGAATACCATCAAATGAATTCAGAATAACAAGGAATCAACAGAAAAGTAGAGGAAGAAGTCTAAATGATTTTCCCATAATGAACCAGAACACAGAAGTCTCTGAATGATGAAGGAAAAATAAACAAAAGTAGGATCTGATGTAGCAGTGGATGAAATTATTAGAATCATTGATGATTTCTAAATTACCTATATAGTATATTAATGTGTTTTAGCCATAAAATTTTAATTCCTCAAATTCTTTGGGGGGAAAAAGAACCTGTGTGTGTGTGTGTGTGTGTGTGTGTGTGTGTGTGTGTGTGTATTATTCTTGTATCCCCACTATCTACTAAAATTCATAGTCAAGTGGCTAAGTGGATAGAACACCAGACCTGGAATCAGGAAGACCTATCTCTGTGAGTTAAACCATAGCCTCAGACGTTTACTAGCTATGTAATCCTGGGCCAGTCACTTAACCCTATTTGACTTACTTTTATCATCTATAAAATGAGCTAGAGAAAGAAATGACAAACTATCCCACTAATTTTGCCAAGGAAACCCTAAATGGAGTCACAAAGGGTCAGAAACTATAGAAATGACTAATCAATAAAAACCTAGTAGAATATTTCATTTATGTAGAAAGTTCTTCAACAGATGCTTATTTCCTTGTATTAAATGTATTTTATAGAATAATTAGATTGCTTTTTTAGTATTTGTAGTACTTAGTATAGTATTATTTAGTATTTTAATACCTATTATTATTTAGTATTTTAGTATTATATAGTATTTAGGATTTTAAAAAAATATTTAATATTTTATATTATAATACAATATTTATATTATAATTTAATATTTAATATTTTAAATATTGACAAAATATTGCAAATACATATCCATCATATAAGCAAGTTAAAATTTTGTCTAAATATCCCTCTCTGGTCCTGCTCTATACAACATATACTCAAACCAGTTAGTTAATGTTAAAGAGGAAACCAAAACCAAAACCAAATTATCTCTGCTGTTATAGAAGTATATGGTGAAATATGAAGGAAAAATAAATTTTGCATTCCAGCCATAAAATTTAAAGTTACAAATAGATTCAGTCTATATTTAACAGATAATCTTTGACCAACATTCTTACCATTCTATTTAGCAAATTTAATAGAACAATAAAAGTTATTGGTATTATTCTTTGAATAAAACATCACAAAGAATATTCTCAGAGATGAAATAATTGTTAAATGTGTGTCTGTGTGTATACAGATAGATATATGTGTATTTATATATGTGCATATATATATGCCTCTATATACTGACACTGTTATTATATTGATGTGTTACACTCATAAATGCCCTATTTTAAAAACTGAGCAATTTGTCAGTGAAACACTCTGGAACCCAGGATTCCTGTTGTTATTCTTTCATTCCCAAAAGTGCTACTTTTATACATATATGACATTAATTTTAATAATTAATATTATGTTTTTTGCTAATGTATGATGCCATATGTCTAATAGCTTAGAACTACTGCTGAGCCTGAGTCTGAGATACTGTATGCTAAGGTACTGTATGCTTGTCCTTTTTACTGAAGGGCTTCATCTAAAGCCCTTTGTATGTACCCATACAATTTAGTTCTGAGGGAATCTGATCTTTAATGAAAAGTGGTAGGCTCCTTTTTTATATTTTGACTACATCCCTTATCCCAGAGCACTGGGAGAAATTAAATTTTTGCTCATATCCATGCTTTCCTCAAAATATGTTTATGTCAGAGAGAATAAAAATTATGCAATATGCAATGTTTATTTCTTACTCCCAAAAGAAAAATTTAATGTAAAATGCTTACAACTCTACATTATTGATAGAAGACTTAAAAAAGGATTCAGTAGCTTAACTCATAACTACATTATATTCTCCTTGAGACACAATTAAAGCACAAAGTGACCTATTAGAATCCTGACTAGGTATTGTCATATTTTACTTCTATTCTGCCTTGTCCCTTCAAAATCTATGTCTATCATCCATTCAGTCCCAAGATTTGAACTCTTCTTCTTATCTGATCATTTTACCCAATGTGAACATTTCCTTTCCTATTAATCATCCCCTTTTTAATGAACCCAAGACCTCCAGAGTTCTCAAATTCACAAACCATCTTGAATTCTGAAATATACAAGTCCAATGTTTATTTGAGAATGAAAATAAAATGGAAGAGGCAGCTCATGTTCTGAGATTCTCCTTTCCTCTCCTAGGTATGTGCATCTGCCATGTGTTCATAGCTGAATGGTGGCCAAAACAGGGAAGAGGCTAAATTACCATCTCTTATTAGTCCCAATAAGAAGTCTTAAAGTTATATAATGCCATCTCTGGATAGTGAAAGGAGGATAGTCAATAGCAATGACTATTTTTTTAAAAAAAGATATAATGAATCATTGCCTCTTTCCACTCAATGGTTAACTAAGATATTGCTTCATCCTCCTCAAAATGCCAAAATGATGGTGCAAATAAATATGGTCACCAAAAAGCAGACAGTACAGTACTGTATATGTCTTGTGCAACTCTTGAAAACGTAAATATGGCCAATCTGGAAGAAAGGAAGAACATGGAAGGATAGTGACAATAATTTGAAAAAGGTACAAAATTATTAGTTGAATTACATAAGAATGAACTACACATATTCAGTCATTTATCAACTCCTTTTGTTTTGTCAATCAACATCTTTCACTACTCACAGCCACTAATATTAAGACCTCTCACCTGAACTATTGAAATAGATGGTTTCCTTGTCTCAAGTTTCTACCTGCTCCAATCAATCTACCATACAACTGCCAAAGTGATTTTCCCCAAAATATAGGACTGACCATGTTACCCTGCTATTCAGTAAACTTAAAATACTTCCTTTTTCTTTTATAATTATATATATATAAACATCATCTATCATAATCCATAATATCTATAATAAACACATATCTATAATATAATAATATCTATAATATAAAATTCTTTACAACCTAACCTGATAGCACTCTTCTGTATCACTCACTCACTCTTTAATCTAGCTTAAATGTTTTTAACTTTTTGTATGTCAAGGATGCCTATGGATCTCTCATTAAAAATAATGGTTTTAAATGTATAAAATTAAATAACAGGACAAAGAAGAGCCTTGCTTATGCTGAAAATAAATTATAAGAATTTTAGGGGAGGAAACATGGGTAAGGGACCCTTGGTATAGCCAAATTGACCAATTTGATATTCTTGATATGTATGCTATCTCATCTCCTGTGATTAAAAGGGACTTGCTCCTCATCTCTACATCTTGTAGCCTAGTTTCTTTCAATAATCAGCCCGAGTTACCTTATACATAAGTCCTTTTCTGATCAGATAAATATGACACAGATAAATATATGCTTTGTATGTGTTTTGTATATATTTATTTATATGTATGCTCTTTCATACATTAAAAATGTAAACTACTTGAGGGCAAGAAGCAGTTCATTTCTTCCTTTCTATTCCCATCCAGGTCCTGGCACATTATAAGGACTTAATGTATGTTGATTAATTGTTTATATTGATCATTCAGAGAAAAAATTAATTCTTAGGAATGGCTAATAATGACAGTAATATCATGTTGCTTATGGTTATAGAGAATTAAATGTCATGCTCTTCCATGTTAAGACTCACTTTGGAAGACTGACAAAGCTAAGTGGCTTGGGGTATAGACGGCTGTGCCTGGAGTCAAGGAAATGAGTTCAAATCCACCCTTAGATCCTAGATATGTGATCCTGGGCAAGTCACTTAATTTCTAATTATCTCAGTTCCAACTCTAAAATGGGAATCATAAAAGCCCCTACCTGTTAGAATTGTTGTAAGGATGAAAGGAGAAAACATTTGTAAAGCACATAGCAAAATACCTGGCACGTAATAGGCACACTGTGATTGCTTATTCCCTGCCTCTCTCCTTCCTTCTTACTGACACCTAAGTCCGCAAAGTCTCATTTAAGAAGTTAAGACCAAATATCTGGGAGCTCTTTCCTTAATTGAGGGAATTCCTTAGCCAGCAGGGTTTCTTGGAGCCCCTTTACAGGTTTCATTTATTAAATTCATCTTTCTACCACAGCATGAGATTCTCCAGGGATGAATACAACTTATTTATTTCTAAAGAGAAACTACCATTCTGAAATTCAGGATGATTTAGACAATCCATTCAAACCACATGCCAACTTCTACTGGCTAATCCTTATCAGAAATTGACATGGGCTTGTTCTTCAACATGTGGAATCTTCCTTATTTATTGAGAACCAGAAAAGAGGTAATAAACTAAGGAACTTTAGATCTGAGAAGGTGGTAATTTTATCTTATAAGGAAGGTCAAAGTGTGTAAGTTAATAGAGCGTTTTATCTCAAAGTCAAAAGATACCTGGATGCAAATCTTGGCTCTGATATATGTTAGCTGTATGACATAATCTATCCAAACTCCCATTTCCTCCTCTGTAGAATGACTAAAATGATATGTGTAAAATGATATGTGACATGAACATTAAGGTATCATGTAAATGTCATCTATTATTGTTAAAGTCTATGAGCAACGAAGAGGATAGTATGTAACTGTATTGTCTTATAATACCCAAATGTCTGCATTCTGATAACTCTAGGTCTTTTGCAGTGGGGTGATTGACAGTGTTCATATAACATAGCACTAGAATCCATTGGAGCAGAAAATAAAAGAATTCTGAACATTGTGAAAATAAGAACATTCTGAGGTGAAAGAGTTCACAGGAAAAAGGGACATTAATTCTGTAACAAAATAGGGTCCTTCATTGGAATAGAATGGAATACTGGATGCTGGCATTTTGTGATTCCTTCTTAACAGAGTGATTTGATATTATTTTAGTCACTAGAAAAGAAAAATCCCTCCCCCTCAACACTCTTTGAATATCATTTTAATAGATGTAAGACAGTTGTATCATACATCCCTCACTTCTATTACCTATCCATGGTGGAGATTTCTTTAGATCCTAGTAAACTCCTACCTTTTGAATGCACTAGAGTTGGATTTATTTTTGTTTGTTTTGTTTTATTATTTTATTTGACTAACGAAGCCAGGTTTTTCATTCATTGCTCAAGAAATCACAATGGCCAATAGTTTCAATTTCATTTAGTTAAAGGGGTCTTCTGGTAGGAACATGCCTATACATGTTTCTGTACCTTCTTCAAGTATACACATTTACTTTAGATCCAAGGTAGGAGTCACATTTTAATTGAGTAAGACAGTCTCTGATGGACTGATCATTAATAGCCTCCTGTATTTTATAACAGCAAGTGAAAGTGTTTCATTTCAGTTTTGTTCACATTCCAAAGTAAATCAATCAATTGACAAGCATTTATTAATTGCCTAAGACTATAAATATATATAAATACAAAATATATAAAATCATGTACATGTAAACACAAAAAATATAACATTCCTTGCCATGAAAGAAAGAATGATTGTATTTATTAAGTACTTATTTTTATTTTTGCCACTCTTCTAAGGCTATTAAGTAATATGCATTATAACAAAAATCCAGTATATTCATAAAATTAAAAAGTTATTTGGGAAGAAGGGTGGAGTTCTCTGGGGAAAAAACTATTGAGGGAAAATCACAATTGACCTTAGCCTTAAAGGATGTGAGAGGTTCTGTGAGATAAATGTGAGAATAAAGAGCAGTCTGAATATGGGGACAGCTTAGATCAAAGTACAGAAGCAAGTAAGGCATAATGATGTATGGAGATCAGCAAGTAGGTTAATTTGAGGTGAGTTTAGAGTAATGTGTGATTAGTTTTAAAAGAAAGAAAATAGGTCAGGTTTGAAAGATTTAAAATTCCATTTAGAATTTGTATTTTTTTCCTAAAGAAGATAGAAATGTTCCTAAATGGAACATCTCTAGTAGGGCATTGACATCACTAGGACAGTGCTTTAAAGATGTCAGTTTGACAGCTATATAAATATAAAGGATAGGGTGAGAGGGTAAAGACTTGATGCATGAATACCAATTAGGAAGCTGCTACAAAAGTAAAGCCAAGAGCTAATAAAGCTATGAACTAGCATGTTTGTTAAATATTTTGTACAAATCTTTGATATTTGGGAGAGAGATATAATTTATGAAATTTTGCCACTCCAGCTTCAATTTTTTGCATGCAAGAAAAGGAAAGTGGTACTTATTATTTTAAATTATTTTATTAAAAATTTAGAAATCAGTTAGTGCATTGAGAAACTGCTTGCAACTGAAGCAAAAACTTCATTTTGTAGCCTGGCATATCCAGGTAATCTGCAACCTATATAACATGTTTGATAATTTGCAAGTGAATAATGCTAAGAGGAAGACATTTCAAAAATACAAGAAGCAACTCAATTAGTCTGTTCATAAAACAATTCCATCTGGTCAAGTAAGGACAGTCCAGTCAATAATTGGATATGCATACTATTTTTCAACAATGCCTAAACATTGGTGGCAAAAATACTGAGTCTTTCAATTTCCACAGTCACAATTACTTTAGAAAGGATATTACCAATTGGGTGGAAATGGAATAAATCTGACTTATTGTGCATGGTTTATATATACAAGACAGGAAAAGCAGGAAAAGGAAAATTTTGTATATTCTCCATTTGTTCAGTTATTTTGTGTTAGCAACAGTATGATGCATTGGGGTGGGGGGGGATGTTGATTTTGAGTCAAAGAACTTGGTTTAAATCCAAACTCTCCATTGTTGTTTTTTGTTGGTGCTGCTTCTACTTCTGTTGTAGTTGTTAGGTTGTTGAATTCATGTCCAACTCCTTGTGACCCCTTTTGAGGATTTGACAACGACAAAGAGACTGAACTGGTTTACCATTTCCTTCTCTGGCTCATTTTACAGATGAGGAAACAAATGAGGCAAAAAGGGTTAAGTGACTTGCCCAGGATCATGCAGCTAATCAGGAAAATAAGTCTTTGTCACTCCAGTCCTGGCTCTCTATGCATTGTACCACTTAGTGGCCCCTACCCTTCTACTCATTGATTTTTATTTGTATAATCTTGGTCTTCAACTTCTTCATTGGTCCTCAACTTCATTAGTTCATTGGAACTAGATGACTTCCAAGTTTCCTTTCAGTTTAAACTTATGATACTATGATTGCTAAAAAATAGGAAATGACTAAAGCCAAATCACAAATCATGCAATAGAAGAGGCCTCAAAGCAAAGAGGATTTCTGTTTAGCCAATCCCTACTTTAAAATATCTTCTGCAGCAATGGTTCTCAAACTTTTCCACAGTCACAAAATTCTTCATTTTAAGCAAAACTTTGATACACAGAATAAAATTCTCTAAAATCATTGTTTTATGTCTATTAACAAAATTTACATAAATAATCATTTATTGTGTGCAAGATACTATGCTAAGTGCAAATAGAAATTCAAAAGGAGATGACAATCCCTGACCTCAGAGTTTACTTTTATTGTAATAAAGGATGATACATATAGAAAAGCTTAAAAGTCACAAGGATGCTGAGTTATTAAAAAAAATACTCTTTCTAGGAGAAATCCTAATTTTGCTTGATTTTTAAACATAATTTTCTGGACCAAGAGATAGGAAGGGGAGAAATATTAGCTATGGCAGAACAGAAAAGTAGTTGTTGGGTGACTACAGTTATGAAATGTAAAGAGATTTCATCAATGATCAGAGCCCTAGTATGGGAGCTAGAGATTAGATTTAGAGGGCATAGGGGCAAGAGTGGCAACCCTGGTCACATGGTAGGAAGAAGACATAATCAAGTAGTTCGAATCATCTAGATTAAAATAGTGAGCTCTCACTAACTTGCATAGTCTCTGGTTGGAATGAGGAGGTCAACTCTGAGGACACTGAAAGGCTGTCTTAAGCATATATAATTATACTCATAATTTTCATTAATTTTTGTTCAAAGTGAATGTGCCAAATTCCTTCCTGGGGACCTCATAAATAAGTTATGATCTAAGTGAAAGAGGCGAGTTATATCACAGCTTACATATCATCAGTAAAGTGTATTCCAAAGAACTTTTCCATAACGAAATAAATAGTTTGCATTTACTTCTTAAAGATTAAATAACTTGTCCAAGGTCACACAGATAGCCTGACTTTTACCTCAGGTCCTTTTCTATCTATTGTCTCATATTTTCTAAAGTTGATCATCATAAAGTGATCTAAAGATCACATAAGATTAGATTGGGGACTATTTTATCATAAAGGGTTCCTCTGGTTCTCTCTTTTTCAAAGTTGAGCTGGCATGCAATATAAAATCAGATTTTCAAATGTATAACTGTCTAACCAAAGGGTGACATTTATTTTGATGCTTATTTGTTTGAAAACATATTACTGATTTATGCAAACATCCCATTTTCACATATACATTTATATATTTGTGTAGACTTCTTTTATGTAGCATTTTATTATGTAAACATTATTGACAATCACTAAGTCAGATAATAACAAGAAATCTTATCTGAAAAAAATTAAAATGACAATAATATCAGTTTAACCCATAAATTGAATTAATCCTTATTGAGTCTCCATATAAGACTTTGAAGATGTAATATGAGATTATAACTTCACTTTAGTTCCATTCAATAAATATTTGAATATAAAATTTGAAAGCTTTCAAATCAGAAGCATGCCATGTATAAAAGTTTGAGTGTCTAGTGCATAGTGACAAAAAATAAGAAAGTCACTGCCCTCAGAGAACTTAGATTCTTAGGAATTTCATAGATATCATGTGCACAAAAAATAAATAAAAATAATTTGAGGTGGAAAATTTGGAAATACATCCTCTTGTACTTGTTAAATGAGGAGTCTATCATCTTTTCTAATCATACTTGACTGAGGCAATATCTTTTTTATTCAATTATTTATTTATTTTAATACACATTACTTTATGAATCATATTGGGAGAGAAAAATCAGAACAAAAGGCAAAAAATCATGAGAGAGGAAAAACAGGAAAAAAGTAAGCTTAGCATGTGTTGATTTACATTCAATATCCATAGTTCTTTTTCTGGATGCAGATGGGCATTTTTTGCTCAAAGTCTATTGGGATTGTTTTGGTTCACTGAACCACTGAGAAGAACCAAGTCTTTCATAGTTGATCCTCACATAGTCTTGCTGTTATTATATATGATGTATTCCTGGTTCTGCATGTTTCACTCAACATCAGTTCATATCAGATCTTTCTATAATTAACTTGTTCATCATTTTTATACTTTTATATTCCATTACCTTCATATAGCACAGCTTATTCAGCCATTCCCCAGTTGGTAGATATCCACTCATTTTCCAATTCTTTCTTGCCACACTCATTTTTGCACATGTGGGTTCTTTTCCCATCAGGCAGTATCTTTTTACATCACTTCTTGTACTTGTGTCCTATTTCATAAAGTTGAATAATCTACTAACATCTATCATTCAAATGTCTATTGCTTTTCAGTATTTCTTTATAGCTTGTAATCCATGCCAGACATTGTAGGACCATTAAATTCAGTGTGCCATTATTTTTATAGCCTTTACCTTTCTTGCTCTATTTATTGCCTAGAGCTGCTTCATAATCTTTCCTTAATCAAGTGCCCTTGTAAACTTCAAACAATATGCCTGCTACATAGGTCTTATTTGGCATTGTAATGACACAGTCATGTTAATCCGTTTATTCAGGAAGGGCTCTAATTGTCTCTCTTGTTTATATGAATTTTTACATTTCCAGATTGAGCTAGAGACGGTTGGAATCCTTACAAACTGCTAACTAATTAGAGTTGATCTAATCTTACAAGAAGATGTTTTGGGCAGAACCTGAAATGAGGTATTAAGTAGAACTAATTAATACAAGGCTTGTGTTCACACCTTTACTCATTGGAGTTCACAAATATGCCAGCTTCACAAAGTAAACTTTGTACCTTTATGAGTTCACACCTCCCTTGAAGCTCTTTGGGCCAGAGAGCACTATGGGAGAAAACCCATAATCCCTCTCTCTCGTATCCCACAATTCCTCCCTCTTGGATAAAAGAAACAGACAGAGGCTCTCAGTCAGATTTCACCAGAATGACATGAAGAGTGGAGCTGGCTGGAGGCTGAAGAGTTCCCATAGTTTCAAATCTTTTGGTTGTCTGTCTTTTATCCACGTTGTGGTAGACACCTTTTCAGGATTCACTTTTGCCATACCAGCAGCAAAAGAGACAGCCCGAGTGGTCACTGAATTCCTCATTTAAGCATTTGCAATTATGGGTGTGCCACAAGAAATAAAAACAGATAATGGACCGGCATATACCTCCAAACATTTTGAACACTTTTGTGCACAGTATAAGATTTTACACACTACTGGCATACCCTTTAACCCTCAAGGTCAAGCAATAGTAGAAAGAAGAAACAGGGACATTAAGACACTCCTCCAAAAACAAAAGAAAGGGGGAGCCATGGGTAACCCTAGAGAACTTCTAAATTTAGTTCTCTATACCATTAATTTTTTAATCTTTGATAAAGATGCACTGGCTCCAGCAGACAGGTTTTATAACCCACCAGAAGAGCAGTGTCCAGTGCGAGCAGCTCCACTATCTTTAGATAATCTCCAGGTGATGTGGAGAGATCCAGAAAGTGATGAATGGAAGGGACCAGATAGACTAACTGCTTGGGGGAGAGGATTTGCTTGCATCTCTACATGTGGAGAAGGAATCAGATGGGTGCCGATGAGCCGCATTCGCCTTGTCCATCGCAGAGAGATGGAGCAGACCCTTGAAACAAAGGAAAAGACCCAAGAAATATCGGGTGGTTCTGTTGCTGATTGTGCTCACCATTGAAAGAGCATAACTGACAATGAGACTGTTAAAAGAACTTTTAAAAATCTTCAGGAATCATTGGATTAAGACAAGATGAAACTGTTTTAGTTCTTGAAAAAACCAGCAAGAATCATTGGATTCCCTGAGATGAAAAATTGTTGATGAGACTTTTGCAGTACTTCAGAGCTTACAGGAATTATTGGATTTCTGGCACATGAACTAATGGACAACGGAATCCTTTTTGGACTATTTCTAGGACTTATGGACATGTGTAAATTTTCAGGTTGTTACATTACTACTAGCCTGTGTTATATTGCTATGTGTTTTTGTAAATTGTGTATAATGCTTTCCATATTAATGGATTTATGTATACCATGTATATCTGTTACAAAGTTCTGGCTCATATTGATGGATTTATGTGTACCCCTTCAGAAGTCCACTAATCTGATTTGATTTCCTATTTCCTTTGGTGTTTTCATCTCCCTTCCTGAGATGTCAGGGAAGGCGTGATCACCTTTTAGGTGGAGTTCTCACCACCTTGAGAAATCAGGGAGGTCATGACCATCCTATGTTCCAAAACAAAAGAAAGGGGGAGATGTTGGAATCCTTACTAACTGCTAACTAATTAGCGTTGATCTAATCTTACAAGAAGATGTTTTGGGCAGAATCTGAAACAAGGTACTAAGTAGAACTAATTAATACAAGGCTTGTGTTCACACCTTTACTCATTGGAGTTCACAAATATGCCAGCTTCACAAAGTAAACTTTGTACCTTTATGAGTTCACACCTCCCTTGAAGCTCTTTGGGCCAGAGAACACTATGGGAGAAAACCCATAAGAGACTATATATATTCATTCAGATTTCATTTACATTGAGCCATTCTAATCTAGAGAAAATGTTTCTTTGCCCCTCTCATGTACTCTTTGACTCAAGGACATCCACTCACTTAATGTTCTACAAATAAGGCTCTTTCTCTCAGCTGCAGGCATTTTCTCTGTCTATTGTCCATGACTAGAACACTTTCTCTTCTCATCTATAACACTTTACTTTTCTGGGTGCTTTCAAGTTGCAACTAAGATGCTCTTCCATAAGAAGCCTTTTCCTTTCCCCTCATAATTTTAATGTGAATGTAATAACTGTTACAGTAGGAGGCAAGATAAGGTGCAGGTCTGGTACTGCTAGAACCTTATTCTTATCAGAACTGGGAAGAAGGAAATTAGAAAGGTTTGCTTCTTAACAGAGAAAAGGGCAAGGAGAGAGATTAAAGGAGAGAATCTTAGAAGAAAGCAGTGATCAGAAGTAAATTCGATGTCTGAAGAAGCATAAGGTAAAATGAGAGGGAGAAAAAAATAAACAGCAAAATAGGGTGGAGTAAAGAAAAGAATGTCATTATAATTTTGAACATGAATGAAATTAATTCACCCATGAAACAAAAATGGATAGTATAATGAATTAAAAACCAGAATCCGGCAATAAGTAATTTAGAAGAAATATATTTAAAAATGAGACATGCACATAGAGTAAAATTAAAGGGCATGATTAGAATTTATTACATTTCAGTTGATACCAAAAAATTGAATAATAAAAAAGCAGTAGCAGTAGTCATGATCCCAGACAAAATTAAAACTAAAATATATTTAATTAAGAGAGATAAACAGGAAAACTATGTAATGATATAAATGTACCATGTGAAGTAATTTCAATTTTAATCTATATTCACTAATGACAGTAGCATCCAAATTTTTGTAAGAAAAGCTAACTGAATTACAGAGTGAAATTGAGAGCTATCTAGAGTTGATTGAATGGAAATAGAAAGGAATATATGTTTACCTTTTTTGGTTCATGGTATTTTTATAAAAGTTGACCATTAAATAAAAAAAAAAATTCTAGATAAGCACAGAAAAGAAGAAATATTAAATGGATAGTTTTTTCCAAATTATAATAAAATGAAAATAGCATTTGATAAGGGATCATAGAAATAGATTAGAAATTAATTCAATACTAAATAATAAAAATTTAAAGAATTTGTGGATTAAAGAAAAAAATTTTAAATGATAATAAATGAGACAAAGATATCAAAACCTAGGCAATGCTAAAAAAAAAGTAATGAGAAAAAATTATATCTCTAAGTGCTTATATCAATAAAATTAAAAACAGAATTAATTGAGCTTGAAATTAAAACTAAAAGGAATATATTAAACATACACAAACAAAATTAGAAATACTAAAAATTAAAGACAGGATTAGTAAAATTGAATTTAAAAGAATGATTTAATTAATAAAACTTGGAGTTGGTAATAATAATGGATGATAAACACCTATATAAAAATAATAAAATGGGACAAAGCCATAACTTAGATAACCATGCTTTATATGATCTTTAAAAGACAGAAGAAAACCAAATCATTAGTATCAAAAATGAAAAGCATGAATATTTTATCAATAAAGTTGAAATCAAAGCAAAAATTAGGAGTTACTTTATCCAATTATATGTAAATAAATTGAGCAATTTAAGTAAATCGGAAGAATACTTATAAAAATATAAACTGCTTTAGATTTACAGAAGAAATAGAATAAATAAGTCTATTTTAGAAAAAGAAATTGAACAGGACATAAATGAGCTTCCTAAAAAAAAAGACTGGATGGATTTATAAGTGAGTTCTAGTAAACACTTAAATATCAATTAATTCCAATATTAAATAAATTATTTGGAATAATAGGCAAAAGAAGAAGTCCTCCCAAATTCCTTTTATGAAATAAATGTGGTGCTAATGCTTAATCCAGGAAAAGCAAAAGCACAGAAAGAAAATTATGGACCAACTTCACTAGGGAACATAGATTTAAAAAAAAATCCTGCATATAATGATAGCTAAAGGGCTAAAACAATACTTCACAAAAATAATATAAATTGTGAATAAGTGAAATTTATACAAGAAATGCAAGGAACGTTAAAAAGGAGGAAAACTATTAACATATTTGATTATATCAATAATAACAAAAATCATGTGGTTATATCAGTAGAGGTGGAAAAAAAGCTTTTAAAAAAATCAAACACTCTTTCCTTTTAAAAATCATTTGAAAACATAGGTATAAATAGATTTTTTTTTAATTATAAGAAGCATCTATCTAAAATCATCAGTAAATGTTATTTATAATAGGAATATGCTAGAAGTCTTCCAAGTAAGATCTAGAGTGAAACAAGGATGCACATCACCACCAGTATTATTAAATATTGTATTAGAAATGCTAGCAGTACCAATAAGAGAAAGAAGAAGAGAAGAAAAATAAATTGAAGAATTTCGATTGGACAGTGTAGTAATAAAACTATCTTTTTGCTGATAATATGATGATATACTCAAAAAGTCCTAGGTAATCAAGTAAAAAGCTAGTTGAAACAATAATTTTAGTAAAGTAGCAGGTTATTTTAAAAAGCAATATATTTCTATATCTCATCAACAAAATTCTTCAATAAGAAATATTAAGAGATATCCTCACTTAAAATAATCATATACAGTATAAAACACGTAGAAGTATACATGCCAGGAGCTATATAAATTTAATTATAAAACACTTTCTATACAAATAAAATCGTATTTAAATAATTAGAAAAATAGTCATTGCTCATGGGGGGAAAGACTCAGTGAAATAAAAATGACAATTATATCTAAAGTATTCTACTTAATCTACCATTCTATTTTATTATATTAAATTTTAAATGGTCTTGACAAATAAAATCTATATAACTAAGAATAGAAGGAAAACAGAAAAGTAGTGGAAAATGTTCTCTAAAGTCTCATATCTTTAATATATAAAGAACTTTGTCAAATGCATATGAATGAGTAATTTCCCCAGTTGATAAATGGTCAAGGAATATGTACAGGCAAGTTTATATATATAAAGTCATATGAAAACTGCTCTAAATTGTTATTGATTGGAGAAAGGCAAATTAAAACAACACTGTGTACTACATCATGTCTATAAGAATGGCTAATATGACACAAAGGAAATGATAAATGTTGGAGAAAGTGTGGGAAATTGGGATTGTGGTAGAATTGTGGCCTGATTCAATCATTTTGGAGACCAGTTTAGGACCAATCTTTTGATAGTGCTCAAACAATTATAAAACTATGTATATCTTTTGATCTATCAATACCACTGTTAGTTCTGTTTCCCATACACATCATAAAAAAAGAAAAAAGAATCTGTACGTTCTAAAATATTTATAGCAGCTCGCTTTGTGTTTTCAAAGAACTGGAATTTGAGGGGATGTTCATCAGTTGGTAATGATTAAACAACTTGTGGTATATAATTGTAATGAAGTATAATTATAATGTATGAAATGATGGACCAGCTGATATTACACACACACACACATAAACACACACAAATGGAAATACTTGCATGGAAGAATGAAGAATGAAATAAGCAGAACCAAGAAAACATTGTATACAGAAGTAGCAATATTATTCAGACAATAACCGTGAATGACTAAGCTATTCCGAATATTATAAATGCTTGAATCAACTATAAAGGACCCACAAAGAAAGTACTATCATCTATCTACCTCCAGAGATCTGATAAATAGAATGGTCAATAGTACCTGCCCCAGTGCAGAGTGAGAAATTAGGGAAGGAGACAATTTAGAACTTAAAATGTAATCAAAAATATTTTTTAAGAATATGTTCCAATAATCTTATTGCTGTGATGATCACCAATTGCTAATTTTCCATTGGTGGAAGACTAATATAATAAACTATTGAAAATCAGGCTGTTATCAGGTCCATCTATCCTAAAATACATGTCAATAACAGAGTTAAGAAAGATAAGTGCTCAAAAGACAGTTTTCCAAAAAAGAAACTTAAATTATCGATAACTACCTGAAAGAATCCAAAATCACTAATAATTAAGGAAATGAAATTAAGAAAATCTTAAATTATCAGTTCATACCTATTAAAATGGTAAAAATGAAGAATTTCATAATTGAATGGACTGCAAAAAATCCATACTACTTAATGTAAATTACTTCAGCTCTTCTCAAAAAGGATTTAGAATTAGGGAAGAAAAGCTATTAAATTTTTCAAACCCTTTGACTCAGTCATTGCATTATAGATGGCATATGCCAACAACATCTATTGATGACAAGAAAAGATCATATGCAAAAATGTTCATAGTAGCATTATGTGTGTGCTATTAAAAAGCTAGAAGCAAATTATCCAATTGGGGATGGTTTTAGAATGTGACGGAATGTTCAGTATAATTATGATATATTGTCCTTTAAGGAATAACAAATTTGAATAATCAAGAGAATCACCCAAATATTCTCATTTGAACTGATACAGAGTGAAGAAAATTCAGCCAAAATTCAACAAAATGCTTATTAAATATAATGATCAATCTACTACAATAGGATCATTTTTTCTATGAAGAATTAGCTAACTTTTAGGAGAAGGCATTTTGTAGCAGGGAAAAACAGAAGGGTGATGTGATGTTTAAATGTGGGAGAATTTGGAGAAAACAGCTGTTGTATCTCTCTCTTTTTTTCTTTTTTTAAATAGGATAAGTAATATCATTCAAACTATCCACCAGTATGCTTAAGTCTGACAAAATATTTAGTTTACCATTTTATATTTTGGCAAGCAATTGAATATTTGAAAATATATTTAAGTGATTAAAAGAATGTTTCACTTTAATCTTGATGTTTTGGTATTATGTATACTCAGCTATACTCAAAGAAATACCTTGAACTATTCGGAGGATAAATACAAAAGAAACATATGGACATATTAAAATTTAATATAATTTCATGATCCTAATGTAATAAAATGGCAAAATCATGGTCCATTAAAATTTTGCTGTACAACACTAAGGTCAAGGCATAGAATGTCATTGTGTTGCTTAGTGCCCTAGGCACTTATCTGTGCAGTTGGCCTATTCCACATTAATTTTGCAAAAGAAAACACATTAAAAACTTCAAAGTAAAAAATGTATTTTTTATAAAAAGTAACTATTTTTCCTTGCTTCATCCTCGATATGTAATCTTGAAACACCACAAATTGAGTCAAAAGGTAGGTATTGCTAAACTATTTTCTTCAGCAATAGATAATATGGGAAAGAAGGAAAATCAGAAATAAAACAATGAAGTATTTTAAATTAACTCTATAGATAAATTAATTGGCACTTTGCTGTCACATATTTTTAATTTTCTTCAAAATATATGGAAGAATTTTAAGACTGGTATTTAATGAAATATTTCTTGTGAAACAAAGCCAGTTAACTATCTATTCTATTTGTAGCCAGTATTCACTCATTTTCTCGTTGTATCAGTTATATCTGTGTATTATATAGAATATCTGAAAGTCAATAATATTTAGTTTAGTATTCCATTGTGCAAATATAATTGTTCTCATGACTTAAAGGATGAGGTGAGGTAAGAAACCAGAAGAATCAGCTCTTTATTTTTAATGTTTTCTATCTGTAAGACCTACATCTCTGTCCTTTCTCCTTCTCCACCTTCATTCTAATAATCATGCCAAGGGCATCATTACTTTATTTGTATGTATATCTGTGTGGGTGTAGGTATGTGAGGGGAGGTGAGTGGGTGTGTGCAAATTGGTAGAAAAAGATATTGAATTTGAACTGTTTTATGACTACAATAGTATTTAATGACACATCATTTCTATCTTCTTATTTTTTTATGGTTACTATAGATGTAGACAAGCTATAATTTTATATTTAAGTGGTTGAACCAGGTAATTACATTCATGCTGATGGGCTATGCTAGCTATAGCATTTCCTGATACATTAGAGAGCTTTTGATTTTCTTTTTCAAAATCCAGGTATTTTGCTTCTAACCTTCTTTACTATTATACAATGAGAGCGTGATAAAGTGAACTTTCAGTTTTCATAGTTATTGTTTATGTTGACATTATATAAAACTACATTTCGTCATTTCTATGCCTGAATGCACATTACTTATAGCTTCTGTTATAAAAAGTTGGCAACCAACTTATTTAGCTTTCTGAAATTAAATATTTTGAAAATTATGCTTAATTTTGTTTGTTTAAAGGTAGATGTGGTTTTTGGACTCTTTTAGTCTATTTATATTGATGACTTCTAAGTATCAATCAGATTCCTCTAATAAATAATGGTCTTTAAAACCAATGTCATTACTTTTGCCTATTTCCCATGTTTCAGAACAAACAGCTCATTTAAACATGTTAGACTGAAGTTGTGATAATTGCATGGAACATCTTTTCATCTTTCTCCTTTATTCTTACATGTTATCACTTTTTACTTCTTTTCTATCTAGTTTGAGGATTCTTAACCTGGGTTCACAAACACTAAAATTATCTGTGGAGAGATTTTGGTGGAAGTATCCATGAATTTTAAAAATATATTTTCATAATTGTATTTCCTTTGTAATCATATGTATTTTACTTTATGTCTCTAAAAATGTTATGTGGTACCAGGTCCATAAGCTTTGCTGGACTGCCAAAGGTATCTATGACCAAAAATAGGTGAAGTGATGCTTTGGTGTCTTTATTTTATGCTTCACAATAGTTTGTGCTTAAATAAACACTGTCCAAAAAAAAAAAAAAAAGCAATATCTTCTCGTTTAAGGTTTAGTCCATTGTATATATGTGGGGGTGGGGGGTGGGGAGGAGATGTCGTGTGTGTGTGTGTGTGTGTGTGTGTGTGTGTGTGTGTGTGTGTGTGTGTGTAAAATATTTGGTACTTGTATCCAGTATCTTTCACCTTTCTTCTTGAAGAGTGTATTTCTGATATAAAAGGTGTGAGGCTTCTGAATAGTTCATAAGCTTCCAGTCTCTTTTCAATTTTTTGATTTATACCAATTTTTTTATTTGTAATCTTTGCCTTTGCCAGCTTTTGTGTTGAAGCCACCAAATATGAAAATCAATTCAGTTTGAAAGGTATCATTCAGCTTTTTCATTTAATTCTTCTTTTTTGCCTTTTATCACATGGATTGTCTAATGACCTAAATTATTGATATCTTATTTATGAATTCTTGTGTGGCTTATCATACCCATTTTAATGTAGAGATTTTTAAACTTTTTATTTCCAAAATATATGCATAGTTTTTAACATTCACTTTTCTAAAAACCTTTTGTTCCAAATTTTTTTCTCCTTCCCTTCCCCTCACTTCCTCCCTTAGATGGTAAACAATCTAATATATGTTAAACACATGTAATTCTTCTATACTTATTTCCACAATTATTATGATGCACAAGAAAAACATCAAAAAAGAAAAAATGAGAAAGAAAACCAAAAGCAAGCAAACAACAACAAAAAAAGGTGAAAATGCTTTGTTGTGATCCAGATTCAGTCCCTGCAGTCCTCTCTCTGGGTGCAGATTAGGCTATTGGCTTAAATCATCTCATTGTTGAAAGTCACACGTATCAGAATTAATCATAATTGTGTACATAATTATGTACAATGTTGTTTCTATTCACTTCACTCAGCATCAGTTCATTTAATTCTCTCCAGGCCTTTCTGAAATCATCCTGCTGATCATTTCTTGCAGAATAATAATATTCTGTAACTTATTCAGCCATTCTCCAGTTGATGGGCACCCACTCAGTTTCCAGTTCCTTGTCACAAATGTTGAGATTTAAAATGTAAACTTTTTGAACTTGGGAACTTTTGTCATTAACAAAAAATTTAAGATATATACCACGAAGGGTATAGCACTCTTCAAAATCTATAAAGAAATATGGGAGGAGGAAATAGAATAAGTTGGGAAATACAAGGGTTTGTAGATTAGTGGAAAAGAGATAAAGAGAGAGAATGTGGTATAGGATAAGGTGGAATATAGAAGATATTTAGATTCATGGGAGTATGATAAGATCTTTGAATTAATGGGAATGTGATAAAGAAGGAAGGAAAGAATGGGGGAAAGGTAAAGGAGGGATCCACGGATGGAAGTTATTTAAGTAATAGTAAGGCAAGTTTAGGAACAGAATTAAAGTAGAAGAGTGAGCAGGGATATGAAATAAGAGATATGAAAATGTTACAAGGATAAGAAATAGAATTTATTAGGAAAAAATAGGGCTAGTAATCATTGATCTTAGACAAAGTCAAACTTAAAAATTCAATCAAGAGAGAAATCAACATTATATGTCAGTCATATTAATATTATTTTAAATGTATGTTTACATATGGGCAAATGAAGATGTATATGTGTGTATGTGTGAACATCTGTGGGCATGTATATATATGTATGTGGGTGCATGTATATTATGTGTATATATGTGTGTGTGAATGTAAGATAAAATGATAAAGAATCCACCCAAATTCTTCCTAGAATTATAGCATTCCTCTAAGTAGTTAATAGGTCAGTCAAAAAGCATTAAGTTCCTATGTGTTAAATCTTGCTACATAGTACTAAATACTAGAAATTCAAAGAAAGGCAAATAATAATCCTTTCCCTCAAGTAGTTTACAATCTAATGGGAAAGGGAAAGCAAATACATATCAAACTATATGCAAAATAAATAGGAAATAAATAAGTAAATGGAAAAATGATGTGCTTAAAAACTTAGAGTTTGAGATCGATTTATGTATCATACTTTTTGTGATAAGTAATTGGTCTGCAAAAGACTGTAAAAAAATTAGGGATATGCAATTTTTGTAGATTTTTCCAGAAGACTGTAATAATTAATGAGCCTAATAATATCCAATTGCTGAACTATTGTCCAAATGAATATGTCAACATAACTTTTATCTTCCATGAAAGAATAAATGAATGAAAATACATTTATTAAGCCTTTACTATATGCTAATTGAAATGCAAAGCAGAAGTGATACAAAAAAGAATGACAACATAGTCCTTACCTTTAAGGAGCTTATGTTTTAATGAGGGAATTAATACATATAAGTGGTCTTATCTGTAAATTAGATGGAACAATCCAGTGTCCTGAGATTACATTAGCAAAAAGAAGTGGTAAATCATTCTTTTTAATGTGATAGACATCAATAGATAATTATTTCTAATGTGAAACTATTAAATACAGCCAAGAACTTGAACTTTCTTTTCAATAGCTATCGTAATTGAAGAGGTAGAAGCTATGTCCTCTAAGGAGACAGACAATAAATCATATTTTTCCAAGGGTTGCTCCTCCAAAAGATGGCCACAGTCATGAGCTAGTAGCAGGATTGTGGGTATAGAGGACTTTGCTATTCCTAGGGCTGTTGGGCTAGCCTGCCTAATGGTAGCAATTGGTCAGGGTTCATATAGTTGTTGGTAGGGATGGTGAACATATTCTTTTTTAGATTGCTTTCCCTAAAAATGATTGTAAAAAATTAAGTTAGAAGTTGAAGAATGATCTGAGGTTAGTACTGGAACTAATATATATTTGCTATATGACTAAGGTAACAGAAACCTTTACTATCAAAGCCATATTTATCATAGTACTACTTTTGTACGAGAGATGTAATGTTGGAGTTTTAATTAAATGTAAAAGGTAATTTTGTTTTGTTTGTCTATCACATGGAGAGTTAAACTAAGTGAATTATTAAACTAATAATTACAGCAGAAAAAAGCTACTCTATTTCTTGCTTTATTCCTCTTATATTTGTAATTTGGGAGATTGCATAAAATATGCATGTTAGGTGATTAGATGGTTTTCTTTTTGTAACAAATGTATTCATGATATAAGTCAGGAGAAAAAAAAACTATTATTATATCAGTATAAAAATAAGGAAATTTTCTGCTTTAAGTCTAATCTATCTTACCTGCATGAAATATCTCTTGATTTTTTTTTAATTAAAACATCTCTCCAAAGTTCTGTTTATGTCTTACTAGACTGAATCTTATCCCAAATCTTAATCTACTACTTTACAAATTGACTTTGTTCAAGGCTGATTTTTTTTTGAATCTATTTTTATGTAGAACCAAAAGCATATTCTCCAATTCTCTCATGAACCATGGAATTGGGCTTGTCACTAAAATGAAATTATCCACTAATCAAGCTTTATGAGCAATTTCATATTTTTAAAATGCTTCAGCAAAGTCCCCAAACCTTAATGCACTGAGGAACATAGGTTCTATCTATGCTATACACCATCTAACAGAAGATGAAAAAACTTGCTATAATTCCGAATCATCCAAGACTCATATTTTGTCTCATTCAAAGTATGGAAATTGATTTTTATTACTGCTTGCCTATCTTTATCCTCTCTTCATCCCTTAACCAAACCCTCATTCCCAAAGTAATATAGATCTTTATGTTTAAAAACTAATTAAAAGAAATGTTAAATTGCTATAATTCCGAGGATTGTTTGTCTTATTTTATTTTGGTTTGGGTGTGGCGGTTGTTTTCTTGGTCCTTACATTCAATTTAATTCAACTATCTATATGTACATTTTGTACAATGTAATGAAGCAATTCCAAAATTGTGAAGGTTCTGAAATTAAGACTATATTAAAAAAAACTTCTTGGGATTTCTTGGTGATAATAGTATATTTTTGATGAATAAAAATAGCCATGAACAGAACTGTTTTGTGTTTGCCATTCAATGTTCTGATATCTACATCATTTTACATTTTTATAGTATGTTTAACTTTCAAATCCCTTTCCATTTTCTAATCCCATTTTATCCTTATATGTGGTAGAGGGAAAGGATAAAGATTTCATTGACTCCTTCTGAGAAATGAAAACCCCAACATTGAGTAAAATAGGGGCATAATATAAAACATCCTGGAGGAGCCCAGATTTCCCCAACAATGATCTAAAAAGACACCACTTGGAACAATGACCAATAAAAAAAGATAAAGAGAAATATCAATAAGGATTTTCACTGAGTCTATGACTATCAGAAGCTGGGAAGAATTATATATGCAAGATCAGAGAAGAGTCTCCCTAGGAGAGGCAGAAGTCAGCATGATATCTCCATTCATAGGGCTTGAAGTTCAAAGAATTTCCAGAGCCAGCCATTGCTAACAGAAACAAAACTATCACTGTAAGCTAGACTGGCCATTACTACCCATGCTGGAACCACAGCAGGACATGAGGAATAGATTACAAGGGAGTCCACGTGTCAGAGGATCTTCCAGGAAGTCTGAAACTACCAGAATCTCCCACATCTGTCCCAGCACAAAATGGCACAAATGCTCATTTAGAAATTGGGCAAGAAGAAAGAATCAGAGATGATGTCATGGTTGGCACCAATGTTGAGCCATCCGAATCCAGGATTTGTAGCAGAGGGTAAGAGACACTTAATTAAGCCACCCAAGTCAGAGCTTCAAAGACATCCAAGTACAGTTAGTTCAGGACCAAGTAGGGACTTACCCATCCCTTCCAAAACTCTGAGGGGCAGTAAAATCTGGCCCTGGACTAAAGTCCCAATCGAGGGACTGGGGCTGTAAACAGGATTAAATAGAAGAAATCTCCTAATAATTGAAAAAAAAAATTATGAGTTAAGAGAAGTTTAAGATATACAAAAAAAAAAAAAAAAGGAAGAAGAGGGTAATTCTATCTCAACCCCAAGTTCAAGCAGAGTATTAGGAAAAAAAAATAATTGCTTGGTCATAAGAATTCCAATAGTTGATGGAATAAATAATGCAAGAAATTTTAAAAAGCTAAATTTAATTTTTTTTTAAATCGAAGTCTAAAAGGAAAAATTTGAAAGGAAAACAAATAACAAAACTGATAGTAAAAAAATCATTGCCTAATGTTTATGTAATGCCAGAGAAACTGAGGCAAGATAGCAATTATAGAGTTTTTAATAATTTATTTGGATTTCTGAGAGGGAGAGATTGTGCTGGAAGCATGTTGCCCCACGGCTGATGTCCAAAGCATCCAGCAGCTAATGTGTGCTTTCCATGAAGTATATATGCCTTTGGCTCCAAGCTACCAGGGTGTAAACTGAGGCAGGGGTGGAGTCAGAGCACTGAGAGAGGGAATGGATTATCGATCCAATTCTGATAGGGTAGGGGGAGGTCCTAGACATTCTGATAAATTGGGATCAAGAAGAACAGTGACAGGATGGGGGGAGGCACTAGACATTCTGATAAGTAGGGAAGGTCTGGGGTCATGATGTTTAAGATAGTAGGTCTTTCTCCTTATCTGGATCATAATGATTAGGAGGGGGATGTTGCAACCAGGCAGAACAATTCAGGGAAATTGAGGTAGAACAATTAGGGAAATCGAGATAGACTAATTAAAGAAAATTGTGGCACAACAGTTAGAAATAAAAGAGAATTCAAGGATTCTATGAGATAAAACGTGGCAGGACAAAGTCAAAAGACTGAAAAATGAGAAGAATATCTAAGACATCTGATATGCCCCCTCCCCATATCTCTCCCAAAAAAATTATTATGGAAAACAGATTGAAGAGAAATAATTTAAGAATCTTTGGACTTCCTGTATTAATTAAAATTTATACTTCAGAAAATCAACTTCAAAGAACATGAAGGGTAAGATCACCATTTGTTTAAAAGAGACCTTCAGGTTTAGTGTGTTCAAAAGCCAAAAACATCATTGCAGTCTGCTTAACTTCCTAGTAAAGAAATAGATAATGATGCCATACTTTGCCCTGCTCATTAGAGTATTGCCTTTAGTTTGGGGTGACATTTTTGTGATGTAGAAGATTAGATCACTAATCACAAAAGATTGCATTGAAAGAATTGGCATTGTTTAGGAAGGAAGAAGGAAGGAAAGAAGGGAAAAGAGGAAGAAAGAAGAAAGAAAGAAGGAGATGAGACAAGATGAAACAAAAAGGAAAGGAGAGGACAGGACAGGACAGGTCAGGAGATGAGATGAGAAGGAGAGGAGAGCAGAGGAAAGGAAAAGAGAAGAGAGGAAAAAGGAGAAAGGAGAGGCAAGGCAAAGAAAAGCTAGGTTCCCAAAATAGCTGATTTATATGATTGTCAATATTCTAGCATCAATAGCCAATTTTTATTTGTTTCAAAAATCTTGATTGCACCAGTTGAAAGCAATCATTCCAGAAGGCAGAGGAGGATATTCCAATATTTGAACATTTCTGGGACAAATAAAACATCAGCAGTAGTTTACCTATACATGCACTGCTTAGAGGCTTGGCATGTGGGACATTTTCCTAATTTTTTTGGTAATGTTAATGCTGCAGTCTAAGTCCATAATTTAGGGGCTTTTTCACCTTACTTCCAAGATGTAGTACAATGGAAACTAAATCCAGGGCTTTTTCTTTGGAAGCAAAAGCCACGTCAGGATTATTCTCTTTACTTCCCCAGATTTCTTTAAGTCCCAACTAAAATCAAATCTTCTTACTGAAAGCCTGCTTCAACCCTTTTTAATTCTAGTACCTGCCTTCTGGTAATTATTTTCTATTTATCCTGTATATAATGTACTTTGTATATATTTGCTGACATGTACCCCCATTAGATTGTAAGCTTTTTGAGGACAGAGACTACCTTTTGTCCCTTTTTTCTACTCAGCATATAGTACAGTTCCTTACATATCATAAAAATTTAATAAATATTGATTGACTGATGGCAAAAAGCTCTGAACTTGGCATCATATAAATTGCTTCCAGTGAGATTGAGGGGAGGGTATCTTTATCTGTAAAATAATAGCAGGATTTGCATCTATAGGGACTTCAATTGTCACCTCTGGCACTCCATGTGTGATCTAATGTTTTGGGTTTATCATCAGTTGGTAAATTACAGTAGAGACAACAGGGACCCAGCACAACTTTTGAGAATAAAAGCATAGACACAATCAATTGACTCTAAGAACTGACAAAAGGAGAAAGCATACTTCACACACCCCTCAAAAAAAATTAAATGTAGTCCCCAAAAAAGAGAAAGTACCTACAGATAGTGACTCAGAATGTGGTTCTGTATACATATTGTGTTGTTATAAATTCATTGCCACAGTGAAAATGGTTAATTAATCAAAGTCTGAAGCTTCTGAAATATGCAGATAAATCAGTAAGGAAAATTGAATCTTCAGGAGATAATTTTTCTTAATGATTTGAGTGTGTTCCCTCCCATAAAAATAAAACAAAACAGAAAAACAAATTGCTAAAAAAAAAAAAAAAAAAAAACCCAATATATTAATAATGTACTGTTCATCCACAAGGGTTAATCACAGGAAATTGGAAATGTCTGTGGTAACAACATTAATTAAAGGATATTATTCATGCTAGTAGCAGGAACTGTAGGTTTTCTACCATAAGTACAAAGATAAAACATTACACAATATGTCACAGTTTAAACATAAATGATAAGAAGTCAATGAATACCATTAAATGCTATTAAGAACAAATTTGTTTTATAATCAAAGAAGGATTGGGGGGGGTGGACAATGTTTTCAAAACAGCTTTAATGAAATTTAGGTTTTTTTTTTAAAACCAAGAATAATCTCTTCGCATACTGTGAATTCTGACAGTAATATATGCCTCTCATTTGCAGGTTGCATTTTCTTCTGAGAGATTTAAAGGAATAGTCTTAGTCATTTTGACTGTAAGACTATAATGCAAAGAATGAAAGTAAAAATTAAGGCCAACTTTTTTTTATTTTTAGAGGAAAAGTTTAAATTAACTTTCTGCTTTTTTGTCCTCCAAATTACTGATTGCATATGTGATTTATGCAGGTTGCTACATAATATTTGCCCCTTTTTTATTTACATTTATTTCTGACTATATATGATGCTTTATGTAAGTGACATAGACAGGGGAGAAGATTGAAGCAATATTCTGTGAAAAATCTAGCTGTGAAATTTTCAGGTTTCCCTCCTCTCACCCCATAGTCATTTTATCTTACCTATCATTTTATCAATGTGAAGAAAATCCTTTTATGAACACAGATTTACAACTTGTTTGAATCTTCAAGTATTAAAGAATGCCCTGTGTCACTAAATAGTTAGGTAACTTCTGCAGAATCACGCAGGCAGTATTTCAGAAATAGAATTTAAACCCAGATCTTCCTCTATCCACTATGCTATCCTAGCTTTCCTTCATTCCCCCCCCCCACAAAAAAAATATGTAAAATCCAAATGTTATTATTGTTTGTGATTTTTTCATGTCCAATTCCTCATTTGTTCCATATTGGGATTTTTTTCTGCAAAGATATTGGAATGGTTTGCCATTTTCTTCTCCAGCTCATTTTACATAAGAGGAAAATGGAGGTAAACAGATTTAAGTGGCTCAGCCAGGATCACACATCTAGTTAACTGTTTAAAGTCACATTTGAACTCAGGTCTTCCTGCCACCAGCCAGGTACTCTAAACACTGTCCCACCTTGCTTCCCTGTAAAATTAAAATAATTAACTCAAATATACTATTGACCCTGTAAATTCAAGATTACTTGATATATTTTAATGTATTTTGATATCATTTATGTAACAACACAGCAATCTGGACAGAATAATAGAAGCCTATTCATAGGAGAGAAATATGTAAATTCCTAAGCTAGCCAACTCCTGGCTCAGTATTCAAAACACCTCTTCACAAAGTACATAATGATTTCTGTTTTTTAAAAAAAAGCAGACAGACATATTCCATGACAATGTACTCTTTATGTGCTTGATGGAAAAAGATGTTTTGTATATTTACTTGAATGTTTACCACTCCAGTATTTTTTGTTGCCAAACAGAAAGATAAATATAGAATCCAACCACAAATGATACACAGAGTAAGTGCTATTCATCATTCAGAAGTGGAACCTTTTTTAAGTTTAGCTACAAACATTTTTTTTTTAATTCAGGTACCACAAGACCACATAAGGAGGGTGAGGTTCCCGGTGTGGATTATATTTTCATTACTGTTGAAGACTTTATGGAACTAGAGAAAAGTGGCGCTCTCCTAGAAAGTGGAACATATGAAGGTAAGCACATTTTTACTGCCAAATCTGTTTTGTAGTATCATTACATTTTTTCTCATTTAATTGAATTGCATTAGGACATCGTGTCACAAATGTGCTAGATTTCTTGGTTTCAGAAATTGATGAGGAGGCAGATGGCAATTGTAAAGCACATTTCCTAAAGAAAATATAAAATGAAGCTGGATTAATTTGGTTCATGAAATTAGTTGAGAAAGTCACTGAAAGAAACCTATTAATATACACACTGAAATAAATGTGTCACTAGTTTTCATAATTCATGCTGTATCTTTAGGGACAAAATGGGCTTATTAACACAAGGTACAGTGAAACATAGTACTGATTCCTCAAATCAAGAGGGCTGGGGGCTTTTTTTGAGGCCCCATCTTCCTAGATGTATAACCTTAAAAAAGGTTTTTCATCTATCTGGAACAAATAGTAAAAATTCTAGGACTTTTCTTTGTAATTAGCTTTCAAAACTTAAATAAAGCAAAATAATACCTTTTGCATGAAAAATTGAGTTAGTTTCTAAAAACCCCACCTTTATTTTTATACTGAGGTTCATATGATTATAATCTTAATATATATCCCAATAATTCATATTCATATAGCACTTTATTCTGTTAACATGCTAGCTCAATGGACATACTGAGAAGTTGTGTAAAGACTGTTGTGTACACTTTCCAGTAAGTAAATAGGGATTGGAGAGGCTGAGTGAGATATTCAATTTTGCAGTTAATTTGTCACATACATACTTTAGGATTCATAGCTTCTGTTGCTAAGCTTTATGTTCTTTTCATTTTAGCTATTTGTATATATCATCTATTTTCTTGTGTGTCTTTTTTAAGTAGAGGCCATAAATAACAGCAAATTAGTGACGTTTGTTGGTGCTGATACTTCTGTTGTCAATAATTGAGTATATTATAATAGTGTTAGAAAAAATACTATTTATGTATACTATTAATATATATAAATTTTACATGCCTAGTTCAAACACTAACTTGTTAATTATCACATTCATGAGAAATTGTGTGTATATGTGTGTACACATACATTCATATAGATAGATAGATAGCTTACTTTCTGTGAATGTGAAGCTTATTAAATACATATATGTGCTTTATATATGTATTGCTTCATCAAACTAGTGAAACATGGCTGGATTTACATAAGTTTAGCAATTTTTACATATATATGCATGTGTTTAGAGAGAACAAAAAGGTTATTTTTAAATAATGTGCTTTTACAAAAGGGATAGTTATTTGGTGATATTTAGTGGAGATTGATTTATAAAAATAAAAACAGCACAGTAAATATTCAGTACCTTGGCAGAATATTGTCTCGGTTTGATTTGATACACTTTTAATAAGTCTTTATTTGTATTTTTTGTTAGTGAGATTGTCCATAATTGTTTTAATATAAGCACTTTATTCAACTAGGTAAAGGGTAATAGCTAATGTATAGTAGTATTCCCAAAGAAACATAGGTAATAATCTGATATTTCATTCAATGTCTTAAAGACTTATTATAAATTGAATACATATAAACTCATAAAATCTGAGGACAACCTTTCCTGTCAGATAAATATATCTCAAACTAGTAATATAACTAATATGTTAGACATGATGATTATTCAGTATTTTCTTTAAAAAAAAAATAGGTGTCAAGTCTTACAATGCCAGTGTTTCTAGGTATAGTTTCAAATTTGAGTTCCAAAAAACTTTAAGTTTAGAGAGCAAATTACTCAGATTTTTGACACTCAGCTAGATTTCATAAGTCCAGTGAAACTGCCTGAATCTTCCTTTAACAACCTTTTAGACAAAAGCTCTTAATTTACTATTTTACTTAATTTATTGTGGATAGATAACCACCCAGGCGTATAGTATTGTAACTAGCAACTTTAGCACCTGGGGCAAATTCATTTGACTGAGGAGAGAGATTATTGGTGGAATACTATAATTACTTAAAAGAAAAAAAAATTATTTATACAAAATAAGATAGTAGAGGTATGATTAATATATAATTTCTATGAAAAAATATGAAAAGGTTTTAGAAAAATAAATGATCAATATGAATTAAGTCTTGTAGCGTTTCCAAAAAACCTAATGTTTCATTAGGTTATATAAAAACAGACAGTGTCTAGGACAAGGAAAGTGAAAGCCCTGTCCCAGTAGGACCATATCAAGCTTATTGTGTTCAGTTCCAGGTGCTCCATTTTAAAAGAGGGCATAAGCTAAAGACTTTTCAGAGAATGATGGCCAGGATAATGAAGGGCCTATACATATGAGGATGGTTTGTATGAACTAGGTAAGGGTATCCTAGACAAAGAAGGACCTAGATTAGCAGTAGCACTCTCTATTTGTCTTCCAGTATTTGAAGGACCTCCATATGAAAGATAAATTAAATTGATTTGACTTGGCCCCAAAAGGTCTAACTAAGAATGAATACTAGAAATGGAAGAGAGGCAATTTTCAGCTCCAAGCAAGGAGAAATTTTCCAACAATTGGTGGTCTCCAAATACGGAGAGACTTGGCTAAGGAAGTAGTGAGATCATTTTCACAAGGCTTCTTTAAGCAGAAGATGGATGACAATTTATAAGGATTATCACAGATGGAATAGCTGGTTATATATGGATTATACTATGTAGTCTCTGAGGTGCTATCTAAGTTTGGGATTCTTTGATCTGATCTTGAATATTTTGTGGAATCCATTTCATGACTTCATAAACCTGTGTTTAGAGAACTCAGACAAGAAATCCTCAATTTCCCAGAGAAATTCACACATGTAAGATTTCTTTAGAGTCTTGGCATATTGAGTCTTTGGGGAACTTACAAAATTCAAGTTTTACTATAAATTCATTGATGTTCCTATAGGTCTGGCCCTAAGTGTGAGATTGTAAAATACCTTGTCATATGCAGGATTGCAAGGGAAGTATTCCCATGAGTTTTCTTTTCACAGAATACAAAGGAAGTGGAAATCATTTGTTCATCAAAAAGACAGAAAGGAACAAAAGGGCTTTTGGATTTGTCAAATTTCTTTAATCAGTGTCCCAGAGGAGATTGTGACTTTCTTAACAAAATACTTTTATTATCGTATTTTTTCCTCCCTCCATTATTTTTATTCCTGGTCTCAGATTTATTCTCTTTTTAATGCTAGCACATTGCACTATTGCTCTCCCATTCCTCAATAACTATATTGAATAGAGCAGGAGGTATTAATCTGTTTTCTATCATGGATCCCTTTGGTCCTCTGGAAAAGTCTGCCAACTGATCACTTTTCAGAATGACATTTTTAAATACATGAAGGAAATTTTAAAAGTAACTTAGAAGTTAGAGAAAGTTGTATTTTTTTTCTAATCCAAATTCATGGGCCCACTGAAATCTAGACATAGACTTCTGTTTATGAATTCTTGGACCAGACCCTCCAAACTGAATACTCCTTGAAGAAAATAAATTTACTTTTAACTCTAGAGTACAGACCCTCTTCCTAATTCTTTTGACCAGTTGCCACATATTGAATATTGGAATTGGTGCCTAAGCCTGAATAAGGGCCATAAGTCCTTTAGCAAGGTAGGATAGCCCTTGCCATTTGCTTCTTCCCAAGTAATGTCCAATCAAGAAGTATAGAGGTTGATTTATTTTATAATTTGTGGTGATTAAATAGACATATGAAAATATTTCATTCTGGCCTTCTCTCCTTCATCCTTCTTCCACCCTTCTACACATGTTTTTTTCCTCTCAACTCCTCTTTGTATGCTATCTTTTTGCATAGAAACTAAGAGTAAGTTCTTTGGGAGCAGAGACTGTCTTGCCTCTTTTCATCATTCATTTATTCAAGCTTTTTACCCTTACTGTGCTTCATGTATTTCTACTTTTGAATGAAGGAGTATTATGATATACCCTAAATAAAAGAAGTTCCAGAATCAGGTCATGGAGTACTGAGATGTGATTTTTAATAAATCACTAAATTTCTCTGAGCTTCAGTTTTTGTTAAATAATGGAATTCAACCAGCTGATCTCCATAGTTCCTTCCAGCTCTCAAATTCTATGGCTAGAATCCTAGAAATCCAGTACTTCAAGAAAACACTCCTTCTGAAGAAGTAGCACATATATTAGCAGTCCTTCACAATGTCGCTAGTGATGGTGATTAGAATCTAGTCATACAGACGCAGCTGGAATGACTGGTGTGGGATAAACGGCCCTTCCCACACTAAGCACACATGGAATGTTCCATTGGATTAGTAACTGCAGCTCCTCTGTGAAAGGCCTGCTCTGTTGGGAACTCGGCCTTGAGACTGCAGTCTTCCCTAAAAGGAGCCATTCCATTCTCCATAGTGGGACACCTGGCAAGTTAGCTGCTTCACGTTCCCCATCGCTGTCATATGTTTAATATCTTAAGTTTTGTATTTTCCTAATAAGAGATTGCTGAAGCAGATAGGACAGACCTTTTTATACTCATTTTACAAATGAATGGCTTAAAGGGTTCAAATGACTCGCACAATGTCATGCAGTTAATACATAGCTTGGGTGAGATTCAAAGCTACTTTCGCGTGGCTAAAGTGCAGGGATATTTCCAGCCCAATCCAATAAACATTTATTAAGTGCTTTCAACCTGTCAGGCCCTGTGCCATGGGGATTGGGGATACAATTAGGAAAAAGAAAGGCAGTCCTTGCCCTCATAGAGCTAACAATCTGCAGGGGTCCTCAAACTTTTTAAATAAGGGGCCAGTTCACTGTTCCTCAGACTGTTGGAGGGCCAGACTATAGTAAAAACAAAAACTTTGTTTTGTGGGCCTTTAAATAAAGAAACTTCATAGCCCTGGGTGAGGGGGATAAACATCCTCAGCTGCTGCATCTGGCCTGTGGGCCGTAGTTTGAGGACCTCTGAAAAGGGAGAGACAACACACAAAAGAAAGGAGGCAGAGAGAAACAGGGCACCACAGCGGACCTAGCATAGAATCAACTGTTTTGGGGTGGAAACAAGGCTGGGCAGCAGAGGCAAAGTGGAGGGAACTTAAAGTTCAGTTTCTGCCCTCTCCTAGAGAAGGTAAGGAGAGTTCTTTGGAAATCTATCCTCCAGCCCTTCAGTCAGAGATTGAAGAACGTGTTATCATCAAGGCTTGGGAGAGCAGCACAGTGGAGAGTTTAACAGTGACAAAGGGGCATCTTTCTGCCATAACAGTGAACTTGAATTCTGCCATTTAGTGTTTCAGCCAATTTGCACAGCATTTCTTATGACTTCCTAGCTTGATTTTCTCGTTTTAGTTATAGTACTGCAGCAGCTGTTAATATTTCTTTCTCTATTTTCTGTACATGGTCAGGCAACAGGACTTAGATTGCAGCCCCTGTGCTACTAGTGAAAGCCTTAAGGTTCTTTAATCTAATATATAGATTATACATTATAATAATATAATATAATAATATAAGGCTCTGTAATCTAATATATTACTTCTTACTCCTTCAGAATAAGAATTATCATTTGTTCATAGCTCTGCATTAACTCTTCTAAATAGTCAATCATTCCAGAAAAATTATATTAAGTATCAATTGTGCAAAGGCATAGGCATACAACATGGCTGTGCCTCTTTTTGTGGGTTATTCATAGATAATTCCTGTGCCTTTTGATGAGGGGACTGTTTTTTTTTTTCTTTCAGTTTAGAATATTTCTCTGTTTTAAAGCACTCTGTATCATTTTATGTAATAAACACCCTTGATCTGTTACTCTTTTCTATACTGATAGAATGGGAAGAGATTTTAGAGATTTTCTATTCAAGCACCATATTTTTTCAGAGGTTCTTAACCTGGGTTTTGTGAATTTATTTAAAAATAGATTTTGATAATTGCATTTCAGTAAAATTGGTTGCCTTTTGGTACTATGTACATTTTATGCATTTGAAAATAATATCCTGAGAAGAGGGCCATAAACTTCACCAGACTGCCCAAAGGGGTCCATGATACTAAAATAGGTTAAGAGATGAGATTAAAATCTAGCAAGGTGGGTAATTCACTAAAGATCACAATTAACTACTGCAGAAAGGCTTTAGAATATTTGAGCCTAGTTCTACCTTCATTTTATATCTATCTATCAGTCAATCAACAATCATTTATTAAGTTGAGCTAGCTATGGTGCTGTGTGTCAAGGGGAATACAGAAGCAGGATATGCAATTATCCCTTCCATCAAGATTATGAGCTAATTTGGGAAAAACACTAATATATGCACATGACTAAATTAATTGATGGAACATCAATACATTTAGTCATGGAACTTGGCTATTCAATGTAGAGTAGAAAGTATTTTATGATATATCCTTACCCTTTACAAATTTTTACGTAACTTTGAAGAGGTCATAGAGATCTTGACTTCCTTTACTGCTTAACTCAGGAGGTTTCTAGTTACCCCAGCTGTTATGATTCCCACCTTTCCAGAATTATTTTGTATTTGCTCTGCAAAAGTTGCTTATTTAACTATGTATGTGTTGTAGAATGCTTCTTGAGACCAGAGATGACATTAATTTTTGCTTTTTATCATTATCTCCTAGTATTTTCTTTTGTCAATATCATGTATAATCATTGTTGAGTTAAAGTGAATTGGTAGAAGGAAGATTAGGGCATAATCACGTTGTCCTATTGTCCTATCTTGTCACCCATTCTGTCAGATCTCAGCCCAAAGTTAAGCATCTTCCTTTGGTCCAGTAACTCATAAAGGACAGGTCTTCTGGGAGGGGGTGGGGGGAAGGAAACACTTCCTAGTTTCCTCTTTTATTCACATTCTAGATCCTCTAGTATTACAGACACTCCTACCTAGAGACTGAATTAGGCTAGAATTATTCTCTGCTTCCATATAATCTGGAAATTAAAAGTTTTTATGGGACACAGGGAGACAATGACAATGATCGCCTGATCTTTGAAAATTAATCTTGAGGGGAGGGTGAGATATAGTGAAGGACCTTTAAAAATCATAAAATTCCATCTTTTAAAAAATTCAATATGGCAGTCAGGCAGTAGTCAATACATATTTGTTAAGAGCCTACTATGTGCCAAGCAATGTGTTAAGCTCTGGGGACACAAAGAAAGATCAGAGACAGTCCCTTCTCTCAATGAGGGAATGAGGGAAACAATATGTAAACAACTACATGGAAACAAGTTTTATCTAGGATAATGAGCTCAGAGAATTAAAGATTTTATTAGGACTTTTATCAGGATCAGTAGGTTTTATCAAAGAAGCTTCCTTTATTTAATGGGAGTTACTAAGGCTATTGGATGGTCCGAGAATGAAGTAAAAGAATAAAGCCTTCTATCATATCTTACTGAACTATTGATGAAGGCCTATTCCTGATATTTAATATCCTATCTATCTATATTGTGTCTGGTTATAACTAGTCAGTGTTACAATTTATTCTAATTTGCCCAAGATCGGGACCTCTGTATGCTGCTTGCCACGCTCCCAGAACATTCTGAATCTGACCTCAGCTTTGTTTCTGGAACCTTGCCTCAGTCTTGTATTAGAGAAAATAATGTAAATTGGAATGGGGCTTTGTCTTATCAAAGTCAAGTGCCTTCTTCAGGGACTGGCATGCAGTTGGTGTTTAATTCATGTTTGTTGAATTAAAGCCCATATCCTGAAAATAGCAATAGCATTTGGGTAAATATGAAACAGTACACAAGCCTCTGAAAAAACAGACTTCTATAAAACACAGAAGATCTCTTATCAGTTGAAAAGGCAATATACTTCCTAGAAGAACAAAGGAATTTCTCCCTTTGGTTTCATCATAAGTAAATTTTGAATGATACACTGATCAAAAAAAGAGAAGAAAATCATATCAAGAAAGTCAGCCAGTCCTTTGGGATTTTTGGGTATCTGAGAGAAAGAATGTAGCCCACACATTATAGCACATTCAAAATTAAATTAAAACTTTGTGAAGTGGTACTCACCAATTTTTAGCAGTCTGTAATCTCCTACTGTGCTTTGAGACTGTATATATTGCAGAAAATATGTTGAACTTCTTAACTTATTTCATAAGAACTGATGTAGAATCTTATCTCATCTGTACCAAAAAGTACACTGGGAAGCCAAGTGCAAGGGAAAGCCTTGGCTTCATTAAGTCCATGGAAAAAATCCCAACTAAAATTACATTAAATTTTTGAGGAAAGTAAGTTTTTGCAATTTAATAATGAAAGCTAGAATTATGATTTTTTAATAACCTTGTAAGGGTTTTCTTACATAAAATTTCAATCCCTTTACTCCCAAATGGGATAGCATGGGGAGATAAATAGCACTCAAACCAAATAAAATCATCATTGGCATTAAAACGATATTGATAGGAGGTGTATTTTTTCCCATCAGCCCAAGCTACTGCCAATTTAAATGCAAATAACATCTCATAAATGACACAAGCACTTGTTAAATAAACAATTCTTCCCCTCAAGGTACTTCTGTTCTATTGAAGAAATAAAGATTTGATCAATACTTAAACTGATAATGAGATCGTTTTCTTTAAAGGAGGTGAAAGTAAGATAAAAATTTCACCCTACTCTTCATTTTCTTTGCCCCACTATTCTTGAAAAGAAAATAAATTCAATATCAAGTTCTAAGTATGCATTTGCAGTTAGCATTTAAATTGTCCAATCAGCTCTACTGCTTCTTGAATAGAACTTCTACTTTCTTTTCTTTTACCTGATTATGGAAAATTTCTCAAATCTATCTCTATCTCTAATCTGTGTGTATATTTGTATCTACATATAAGTTCTAGGTACAGTGATTGAATAGATTTCAAGCATTTTTAAAAAGTTAAAGAAAACAAAAAATTTTAGTGATGTTTTACACGCCTTTCAAATCTTAACATGACAGTCATCTTGTGATAGATTCAGTCTATTTTCAGAGCTGCTGAAAGACAACATATGATTTTTACTTAACTGCCTTGCTCCTGACTAACGCTCTAGTAATTGCAAGTGTTAACTAGAATTAAAATGGGACAAAACTCTCTGCTTTTATTTTAAACATAGTCTTTTTCCCAAAACAAAAATGGAAATGGTCACACATTGTTAACACTCATTTCCTTTCAAAATAGAGCTAGGATAAAAGATCTTTAAAATCTATTCTCTCACAAATCCAACCCTATGAGACAGCATTGAAAAATTTTCTCCCTAGCCATTCTTACTATTGCATTGACAAAAATCTGTTAGTAATAATTCCCTGTTTCCCATTGAGGAGTAGCCAAAGTTCTTCTATAGCAATAATATTTGAGGATAAATTTAGAATAAATAAGTAAGGTTGCCACATCCTACAATCCTCAGACAAAAAATAATTTCCCAAGAAATTAAGAACCAATAAAATGTGAGAAAAAATACAATTAGGATATTGTAAAGGAAAGTAATATGGTATAGTAAATAAAGAAGTGACTTTGAAGCCAGATCTGAGTTCAAATCTCATCTCAAAACACATCCTGGGCATTTGACTCTGGGCAGGTAATTTTATAATCTCTTAGGACTCTAGGCAACTTTTTAAGACTAAATTACAAAGAAGGTATGAACCTGCATTTCTCATTCAGTGCTCCCTATAGGAATAGAATGGAAATTCAGTCCCTATCCTATACTACTCCTTCATACCTATAGTTCTCCAGTTTTTCTAGTCAAGTCATAGAATGCTTGAACTGAAAGGAATCATTGAAATGATCTAGTTCAATCTTTTCATTTTACAGATTAGGAAACTGAGGGCTAGTAAGAAAGAATTATTTACTTGAAGTTAGGCAACTAGTAAAAAAGCAGAGATAAGACTCTACTGCATACTTTCCGATGCCAAATTCCATTATTTGTTCATGATATATAACTGGTTGATTTTTGTTATGATGAATTGTACTTCAACTCTGAAAAATACTATTGTCTTTCAGTAGACTAGATGGATATATAATTTGATACTCCTTCAAGTTTTACATGTCAAAGTCCATTTATTTGGGCCTAACTTACACCATTGCTATTCAGTCTTTGCCCTAAATCTACAATAGGATGTCTGCTTAAATGTTGGGGACTTGCTTTTAGATTTCTTGACATTGCAAATTTATCAATGGAGCAATCAAACTATCCATCAATTATCTACCACTTTTGCTGTGAGACTCAATCCATTTTAGTTCTTTTTGTATTCTTCTTTGAATATATTTATTCAATAACATCTCTTGCAATGCTCCTCTTGTGGCATTCCTCATTTATAATGTGTGGCACACTATTAATTCCCATCACGTGCTTGTCCATTTTCTTTTAAGTGATCTCCAACTTCAGTCTCTTAGACACTAATATTTAACTTGCAGGAACATTATCACTACAAGAAATTGGTGGTAAAAAAGATCGACCTTTATTTAGGAAGAAGATTGGAGTCATTAACAGAACTATATAATTTCCCAAAGGCAGTCCAGATTGCCATTTTTTTGGTTCAGAGTCACTGACAGAGTCTGTCCAAAATCAATGCATAATAGAATTCCTCACCTCTCCCACCCCACTGAGATTCATTGGTTATTCTCTTATGGAGTTTGCTTTTTTTTTTTTTTTCTATTTTAACAATCTTCACGTGTGTAAACAGTACATTTTTCTCTGCTGCTGCCAAAAGCACACATCAAATTTGGTGTAAAAATATTCATATACTCCTAGGTCTATACCTTTAACTAACATGAAAAGGCCAAATATTAAATAAGTGAAATGATATAAAATGAACAACAACAAAAACTTTTATTTTTTTTTAAAATTTTTTATTTAATAATTACATTATATTGACACTCGTTTCTGTTCCAATTTTTTCCCCCTCCCTCCCTCCACCCCCTCCCCTAGATGGCAAGCAGTCCTTTATATGTTGGATATGTTGCAGTATATCCTAGATACAATATATGTTTGCAGAACCGAACAGTTCTCTTGTTGCGTAGGGAGAATTGGATTCAGAAGGTATAAATAATCCGGGAAGAAAAACAAAAATGCAGATAGTTTACATTCGTTTCCCAGTGTTCTTTCTTTGGGTGTAGCTGCTTTTGTCCGTCATTTATCAATTGAAACTCAGGTCTCTTTGTCAAAGAAATCCACTTCCATCAAAATATGTCCTCATACAATATCGTTGTCGAAGTGTATAATGATCTCCTGGTTCTGCTCATTTCACTTAGCATCAGTTCATGTAAGTCTCGCCAGTCCTCTCTGTATTCATCCTGCTGGTCATTTCTTACAGAACAATAATATTCCATAACATTCATATACCACAATTTACCCAGCCATTCTCCAATTGATGGGCATCCATTCATTTTCCAGTTTCTAGCCACTACAAACAGGGCTGCTACAAACATTTTGGCACATACAGGTCCCTTTCCCTTCTTTAGTATTTCTTTGGGATATAAGCCCAATAGAAACACTGCTGGATCAAAGGGTATGCACAATTTGATGATTTTTTGGGCATAATTCCAGATTGCTCTCCAGAATGGCTGGATTCGTTCACAACTCCACCAACAATGCATTAGTGTCCCAGTTTTCCCGCATCCCCTCCAACATTCATCATTATTTTTTCCTGTCATCTTAACCAATCTGACAGGTGTGTAGTGGTATCTCAGAGTTGTCTTAATTTGCATTTCTCTGATCAATAATGATTTGGAACACTCTTTCATATGAGTGGTAATAGTTTCAATCTCATCCTCTGAAAATTGTCTGTTCATATCCTTTGACCATTTATCAATTGGAGAATGGCTTGATTTCTTATAAATTTGAGTCAGTTCTCTATATATTTTGGAAATGAGGCCTTTATCAGAACCTTTAACTGTGAAAATGTTTTCCCAGTTGGTTGCTTCCCTTCTAATCTTGTTTGCATTAGTTTTATTTGTACAAAGGCTTTTTAATTTGATGTAATGGAAATTTTCTATTCTGTGATCAGTAATGGTCTCTAGTTCATCTTTGGTCACAAATTTCTTTCTCCTCCACAAGTCTGAGAGATAAACTATTCTATGTTCCTCTAATTTATTTATAATCTCGTTCTTTATGCCTAGGTCATAGACCCATTTTGATCTTATCTTGGTATATGGTGTTAAACAAAAACTTTTACTAAATTCTTACTTTGTGCCAAACACAATATTAAGCTCTCTGATACAAATAGAAAAAGCAGAATAGCCTCTGCCTTTAAGTAGAACAAAACTTAATTGATATCATTTTAATTAATAATAACATTGGTATTAGTGGGATTTTTTTTTTAACTGTAATATGCCAGTAGTGCTGACACCTGGGCTATCAAGGAATTTGGGCCGCCTGTGCCTTTGGTTATCAATCCAGCACCTTAACTCTTTTGGAAAGAAAAAAAGAATGTTGTTGGAATTGATTATAGACCCTTTAATGCATGGATACATAAAAGCATTCCTCTGGAATAATATCTGTGATGGCACTTTCTTTGTGTTGCCCTTTGTGTCAGAAATCTCCCATGTTGCATACTCAGAAGCAAGAGTTTTATTCAGACTAAGGACTCAATTGCTTCTATGTCTTCTTGATGACAAAGGCTTTTCAAGTGCTCCGCATATTGGTAATTTGATAGATTTAGTCTTAAATCATCTTCTCTGATTTTGACTTCCTGGGTCTTCAAATCTCTGGGTCTTTCTGTTTTTAAACACCTATCAAAGATCATGCCTTTTCTACTCTTCGTTAAATCTCTGATCAGCTGGAAACCAGACAACTGAGAAAAACCAAAAATAGTCTAGATTTTTTTCTGAGAAGTAACTCATTCAAAACCTGTTTAATTCATTGTTATATTCCTCATGATACTGGTTCAGCAATTGTTATATTTCTCATGATACAGGTTTAGCAAACATCAAATAGGACTAGGTCATACCTCTATATTTGTGTGGTTCCAAAGATCACTACAATATAACTTTTGGTCAGACCATACAGACAACATTAAAAATCCCAATAACTGATGATTCAAGGTCTTTGAAGGATTACACTACACTGTAGACTGCAGAGTAGTTTGCCTGAAAATAATGCTTGGAAATGGCCAGCCTTCACTTCAGAGCATCAGTGATACTATTCATCTCACTACAGAAGAGTGACAGATTCAAAGTTCAGAAAGAGACACACAAGGAATTTTTGGTTTTATTTTGCTCCCTGGTCTTCTCCAACATCTCAGTCACTTTGTGCACATTCCAGATACTCAACTATAATTAACTATTCCTGTTTCTCACATATAGGAAAGAAAACAGAGGTTGTTACACAAGACCTTTATTGACATTGGAACAAAATATCAAAAGAGAAGATTATTGGTCTTAGAAAATTACTCTGTTAGAATCTGCTTAATGTAACACAATTTAAGAAAAAAACAAAACAAAACAACTGATATTAATGAGAAGACTAGATCAATTCTTGAGTAGCTTTGGATTTTAGGGTTTTTAAATTATTTACATGGGTTTGATAATGATAACACTTCAAAAAATCAATTGGGCTGTTATTTATGGAAAGTTAAAACCTATATTTTTTCTTTCTTAGTTATGAAAGGAAATAATCTAATTTTTATGTATTGTTAAATGACTAGACAACTCAGTATAAATTAGAGAGCTCCTGTATTCAGTGATTTTGTTGAGTTACTCATAATCTATTAATATCCATGTCACTTAATCTAGCAACCTCAACTATATAGATATAGTTGAGACTGAAAGGAAGTCCCCCAAAAAGTCTTTGAACAGCCCAAATAAATGTCAGAAAATCTGTATTAAAAAATCCATGTACTATACTCATTGGAAAGTTCTTGTTGATAGACCTTGATAGATGCTGGGACATCTTGGAATTAGACAAATAGTATTTGAAGCTGGATTTTAGCTTGTGTGTCTGATTGAAAATTGGAAGTTATATCAGAGGTCACATAATCTCAATCTTTTTTATTGTACAAATGAGAAAAGTGAAGTACAGAGAAATTAAGTTATTTGCTCCATTGCATAGACAGTAAAAAGAAAAATGTGAAATCTGAACCCAGTTCCTCCAATTCCAAATTCATGATCTTTTCTCTGCTTCCCAAGCATAAACCAGTGATCATATGTTCATTAAAACAGATATAATAGTTGCACTGCTGTTCCCATGGCTTTGCAGTGGAGAATGTTTCATAAGCCCTAAAAAGCTTTGTGAACAAGAATTATTAGTTAACTCTTTAAGATATTTTAGACATAATTCTAACAAACGTGACCATCTTGTTTCCTAGGCCAGTGTAGACTAGAAGGAAAACAGAAACTCAGAGGTAAAAGGAATTCTAAAGGAGAGCACATTGATAGCAACCAGAAGTGACAGTTAAATTGACTAAGCAAAGAGAGAACAAAATCACGCCAAATCAAAAATAGTGAATATATAAACTAAAAAATGACAGAAGAAACAGTTCTTTATTATGAGGGGAAATAGCTTTGCTACATTCCTCAGCAATCTCTTAAGATAAATTTTTGTTACATTAAAATACAATAATTAACATTCTTAATGATTACTGTCATTAAGAAAATTAAATGTTAAAAATGAAGTGTATATCAATAGAAAAAAGAATTCCATTAATTTAATTCATTAAAGTTTTTCTTTTTTTTAAGTTTTCTCTGTACAACAGGTACATTTCTTATTATTTGGAAAATTCTCTTATGTGGAACCTTTAAGAAGGCAGAATGATACTGTATTTTAATGTAATTCTCTATTTTAATCTATAGAAACACTGCTCAGTACGAATGTTTATAAATGATCTTGTGTCTAGAAGCAAAAGTGTGTATAATCTAGAGAACATAGATTTAAAATATAAATTTCCAACCTATCTCCAGTATAAAACTCCAACTTAAAAATTAGATTTATACAGATATGTAGAATATATAAAAGTTACATAAATTGTAGTAATATTGAGAACTTTTTTAATGCCTCCACCTTTCCGAGCACAATGTGAAGGACATTTAACAAAATGTCTAAACATTTGGAAATTATAAAACAAATTTATAAGCTTCTTTCTTTTCTTTTCTATTAAGTTAATTTGTTGTTGATTGTTATTTTGATCCAAGATGTATTATATGATGTTTTATTAATGATGCTTAGGTACTCCAGATTTTTAAAATATTTGCATATAATTTCATGTGTTATCTAGTTATGAAAATAGTTTCATAAATGCAGGTTTTTCTTTCAGATTAACATTTTTGTTTGCTTCCCAAAATAGATAGTTGTAGGGGGTAGGGGGGAGGTTGCCTATTTTTTTCTGACTGAGAAACTCCTTTCTCCTTCATAATCTTCAAAAATGAGAGCTCATGACTCTGATCAAGTAATTTACGAAATCCCTTGGGATGTGTGTCTTTATAGTATTTGCTCAAAATCTTATTTTTAAACAATGCTCTTATTATAGAAAATGAGACAATCAAACTTTTTTCTTGATGCAGTGACTAGTTTGTCCAAATAGAATGTGATTTTTCTTTCTTAGCATTTGTGTTCTTAGCTTTGTGCTCCTTCTCAATCCACTGAATTCCCTGTTCTTTGTCTTTCTGAAAATATTTGCTAAGAAATTGCCTACCTCCTCGTTGTATTTGAATTCTTTTACTGCTTGGAAGATTTTCCTTTCACTGACCTTTTTAAAAGCACCTTGCTTTTAACAGAATCTATGTAGTAATATTTGCTTTTTTATCTTTTTCTTATTTGTCCTCTCTTTCCCACAAACCTACTATCTTACTATGGATTTCCTATTGCAGTATTGCTTGAGATCGAACAGTTTAAGGCGAGCCAATTATTCTGATCCAATTCCTAGACTTCTGTATTGTTTCTGAAAAGTTCCAACACAGCCATAATCCAAATGGGAATAGGGATTGAATTTATGGTTTCATTGGTTTGGAGGAACCTCCCAAAATGGAGGAACTTCCAACCTGTAACTCAGTAATGTCTGCAACTGATAGATTTAGACAATGGTGTCAAACTCTACTAATCCATATATAAGAATCCCTATAGGCTGCATGTAGACTTAATTTTAAAATATGATATTATATATTTTTATTGTACTTATATTTGTATTTTTAAGTATAACCTAATAAATTTCAATAAGGTTGAAATGCACTTGGTAGTGGTCCAGGTGGCAGATTATGTGTCTGTTACTTCTAGTTTTTGCTTTGCTACCTCTGGAATCAGAATAATGGGACTAATACTCATTTAATTGGTTATTTGGTTATGGAACTATAAAGAGCATTTACTTAATTTAATTAGAATAATGTCATTCCTGTCAGTAAAAGCAGACAACAATAATACAAGGAAATATCCATGAGGATATTGCATGTCTACAGACATAAACATTATCTCAAGACTCACATGTTCTGTATACTACTTGCTATTTTCAGGGATAATAGGGCTATGGATCTGTATAAATATGGGAGTAAGATGACAAAGAAATAGAAAAGGAAAGACCAGCCTACTATGTGCCAAGCATTTTAGAAAGATTCTCATTAGAAACTCATATTAACCCTGGGTTATTGTTAACCTAAATGTATAATTGAGAAAACTGAGGCAAATAGAGATTTAGTATTTACCTAGAGTCACATAACTACTAAATGTCTGAGTCTAGATTTGAATTCAGTTCTTGTGACTCTAGACCCAGCACTCTATCCACTATATCACTTAACTCTGTTGAACCTATATCCTCATGCTTTTTTTTCCTCCTATATCATGATGTTTCCCAGTGATCTATGTAGAATATAAATTGGGATTGCTAAAAACACAAAAGAATGAAATTTACTAAGTTTCATTATGTAAAAATATCAAATTTTCAGAAAGTTGTTCAACAAATATTTATTAAATGCTTACTCTGTGTCAGGCATTGTGCTAAGCCTTAGAGATAAAAATAAAAGTGAAAACATTCCCTCTTCACAAGGATTTTATATTCTAATGGGAGAGGCAGAATGCAAATAATTGGGTAAGTATAAGATGTATATGAAGGTTATCTCATAGGAAAGGCACAAGTCACTAGGGGAACTGTGAAAAGGCTCCTGCAGAAGGTGAGATTTGAGTAGTCTTAAAAGAAGACAGGAGAATAAATAGGAGAAGGTGAGAAAGCAAAACATTTCAGATGAGGGCACATTCCATTTCTTCTCTTCATTAATTTTAATTTTCACTTCTTTCAAGGATCAGACTTAGTTCTAACCTTTTCCCATAACCTCTAGTCCTATCAGTGGTCCATCTCATTTATTTTTCTTTGAGTTAGTTATTCTACACATAAGATTTTCTTCTGTGTGTTCTTTATATGATGTTACTAGTTTTTCTATGACTCTTACCATATATTAAATGGTCAGTGAATATTCCTTGAAATATCCTTTATCATGGTATTCCCCCAAAAAAATCTGTTTATATTTTTGTTGATGTCCCATACATTAAAGATTAATGTGCTTGCTAATATAGAGCAAAAATACCAGTGAAATTACTTAATAATCAGAAATAAAGGCATATAAGAGACTTAGAAATATGATTTTCTTGAAGGCAGAGACTGGGTCATTGTGTGCCTTTGCACATAATAGATATTTAATAACTATTTGTTGAACCTGATTAGTATTAGAAATGAGGTTGATGAAGGAGTGATAATCAATAAATACTAAATAAAATAATGTTGAGTATGTCAAAAAACACAAAATGTTTAATATGGTATTGAGAGGGGCAAAAAAAATGGAGGATAATGCTTATGTCAAGGTTAGGGAAAATAGAGCTGAGGGTTGGCTTTTTCTTGGGCAGAAAAATCTGAAGGAAGGAAATATGTTGATAAGCCCCTGAGGTAAAGAATAAGTTTCAGTTCCTGGTGGAGCATAGTAAATGATTAAAACAACAATTGGCACATTGTGATTGGGGTTCAATCCAAGATACCAACAATCCAAAGATACAAAATTCCAATCCAATCCACCCCTTCAACTGCAGAACTGTCACTGGACTTCCCCCTGCTGTTCCTTTGTCCTGCCCAGGATATAACCTGCTCCTTCATCTGCCATAAACCCATTTGTAATCAAGTCACTACTCAAGGTTTTCTCCAAGGTTGAGCAAGGAACATTTCTAATCCCTTCTCCATCTTCTTGACTTAGTGATTTGTTCCTTGATGTTCCAATTGCCAATTGGAGTTACCCCTTTTCTCTCTACCACCACCTTTATAGTACCTAACAGCAGAATTTTTAAAAACTGTTATTGCTGTTCAATTGTTTAATCATGTTAGACTCTGTGACCCCATTGACCATTGGCTCATGTGGTTTATACTATTTCCATACTCAAAGTTCATGTTCATTTTTTCCACAACACTATTTGTTCATCTCATCCTCTACCATTCCCTTTTCTTCAATATCCTACTATCAGAGTTTTTCTAATGACTTTCATCTTCTCATTCTATGATCAAAATATTATCATTCCAAAATTCTAAATAAAAACTTTAAAAGGAAAAGGACAGTTTGAAATAACAATTTTGCATCATATTACTCTATAGTTAGTTAGATGGTACCTCAAAAGTCATCTACTACAATTACCATCTAAAGCATGGGTCCTCAAATTATAGCCTGCAGGCCAGATGCAGCAGCTGAGGACATTTATCCCCCCCACCCAGGGCTATGAAGTTTCTTTATTTAAAGACCCACAAAACAAAGTTTTTGTTTTTATTATAGTCTTACCATCCAACAGTCTGAGGGACAGTGAATTGGCCCCCTATTTAAAAAGTTTGAGGACCCCTGAAAGTATCAGTCCCATTCAAAATGCCTCCAGCAAGTGACTAACTTACATTAGATCTTTAGACAGAGAAATCACTTAGTAGGGTACAATGGAAAAGCATACAGCCTTGTGTAAGAAGTCAATTTGTTAGCAAGCATTTATTAAGCTCCTGCTGTGTGCCAGATACTGACTTAATAACTGGAAATGCAAAGATTTTTCTATCCTCACAGACTTCACAGTCTGAGGGAGAGAAACAACATGCAAACAATGAATAAATAAAATACATACATTAAAAAGTAGAGAAAACTTTAAGGAAAAGCATTAACATTAAAAAGTTGAGGGAGTCCTCTTGCAGAAGGTGAGGTTTTAGTTCTAAAGGGAAGCCAGGGGATTCAGGATGTGGAGATGAAGAGGGAAAAAAACTATCTCTGATATTTATGATTGGTTTGAAAATGGATAATTCCCTTAACTTCTTACACCTTACTTTCCTCAACTGTATTAAATTGTCTTTGAAGTGTCTTCTAAATCTAAAACAATCATCTAAATGTTCAAATCAGTCTATTCTTCTTTAGGATGGCTCCAGTTGTTAGGAAAAATGTCTTTATAGTAACCCAATCATTGTATACCTTCATTTTACAGATGAGGAAATTAAAATTCAGTGAGATTAAATTAAACCAAAGAGGTTAAGTGGCTTGCTTAAGATAGAGAGGAGAAAGAAAAATAAAAATAGCCTAGCTACAATGAGAACCTATGTAATTGGATGTAAATTTCAGGGTTGTTTCTATTAAAACATTCTGCTGAACATAAAATTTAAACTGAAGCCAATGTCATCTTAGAAAGACTGAGAAAATCTCTCCAAAAAAGTTTCGAACTTCTTACAGTTCATCAGTATAAAATGAATTCTGTTACTTTTATTAGTATAGTCTTATAAAACTTCATTAATCCAGACCAGTTTCATGAAAAATCTTGTTTCAATTAGGGGGAAAAAAAACCTAAATCACAGAAATTGGGGATTGGTAGTTTTATTTCTTATAGCCATAAATACACTCCTATAGATTTTTCAGGGAATTGCTTTAACAGACACATATCAATTGTGTACAGATAAATAAATCTTTCTAACACAAGGATGTTTGAAAACAGTATATTCCTTTCTAGAATTATCAGAGAACAAAGTGTTACTCAAGTGAATTTTTCAGACCATCAACTCTTGTCTTTTTAAGCATTGAATTTTGTTTTAATCTAAGCATTTCTGAGAGAAAGTAATTCAGTTATCAGTCATTTATTGAGCATTTACTTTGCCCAAACTCCTGATCAGTAGAGGAGGTTTTGTGAAAACAAGATCCCTGCCCTCATTTTTGTAGAATATATGGTATATTTTCCTCTTCTATGCTACCTACCTTGGACATAATATAATCTATTCTGATGCCCAATTGAGGTATATAATCACTATCTGACACGAAGCTTCAGAAATACTAAGATTATATTGTTTTTCTTTTCTACCCTGTCTCCTCTCTTCTTGTCACCTGTTCCTTTTTTGATGCTGTCAGCTTATAGACTGCCATCAATATCATCCTAGTTTGCTGATTCTACTATCCTGTCAGTTGAAGCTTAGAACAAGTGTTTTTTGCTATGGGAAACCGAATAACTGGGCTTGTTCAAGTGGATTCGGTGCAAGTCAGTCAATATTTATTAATTAGCTAGTCATTGTTTTTAATGTGAGAGAACTGAGGATAAAAAAATGATATTCTTCCTGGCCTCTCTCTGTTCCCTACAAATATGACCATATTTTACATATTCCTTAAAAAAAAAACAAAATAAAAATTTTCTCAATCCTCAAATTATCCTGGAACTTTCCCCATTTTTTGTTCCCATTTATTATCTTTTTTGCCCCATTTTCTCACTAGTGATTAACTTTTTAGATCATTATTCCTGAAGTCATAGGTACTAATTTTCAGTCTCCTATAAGTATGTTTAGAGAATTTAATTATATATAAATGTTTGATATGTTTCTTATAACAAGACTCTCTAATATACTGTTCAACAATATATATACATGTATATATTTATATATTCACATATTTGTGTATTTGTATATGTTAGGGCATTAATATTCATATTTTATGAAATAATTTATCAATGTTTAATATTAATATTTTACAATAAAATTCTTTTAACTACATTATAAAATTGCAAAGCAAAAAGAATTTGCATTTCATTAATTCCTGTCATTCATTACTTTTGTTGAGGTGAGCCTGTCAACAAAATTGATCTGAATTAGTGAGACCTTATTATGCTAATAAGGCATAATTGATCTTTTAAAGCTGTTCTGAGTGGTTGAATCCAATGACCTTTTCTTAATCCTTAAACTCTGTGACTTTTTGCAGAATTCAAGACGGTTGAATTTAAATTAATTTCCAAGTCTATGATAGGCAGAAGGACATATTCATCAGAAGTCTGGATTTAGTCTCAAGAGAAATCTAGTTTCAAATTTTACCCCATCGGGATTATAGAAGTTATGAAGATTAAAAAAGATAATGTCTATGAAGTGCATAAGAAAACTTAAAGCATTAAGTTATCTATTCAGTATTTAGTCAAAAAGCACTAACAACTGATATCAGATCCTGTTCTGTCTTGATTAGAGGTAATGAAAAGAACAAGAAAGCATGGTATGACAGAAGTTGGGGGAAAGTATGTGGGCCTGGTCAAGTGAATAGAAAGTATAGAAAGATATGAGATCAGGGACAAAATAAAAGTAGTTCACATTTATAAAACTCTTGGAACATTAAAAAAAATTCTTCTCTGACTTTCAGCACCAAGATGACAGAGTAAGGAAGAAACTCTCTGAAGTCCTCCCAAATTTCCCACCAAACAACTAGCAAACCCCCTCCAGAATTGATCTAGGAGGAAAGCAGTAGCTTACTAATTTGGCAGGAAAGGTCTGTCTCACTGGGATGGAATGGGAGTGAGGTCCAAGGGCAGGGGCAGTAGCCACCCACACAGCAGGGGGCCTGCAGCAAGGCTCCAACCCTGGGAAAATCCATCGTAGATAAGTGAGCAGTTGGGGCACCATGGCAAGGTCACCCCCAACCTCAGCACACCCCCAGTGAAGCTATGAGCCCATTGCAGCCCAATAGAAAAGCCCTTCCCTGGACTGGTCAATAACAGGACCCTGATCCTGAGGACTACCAGGAGAGAGATCTTGTTTTCATGGCAACCCAGCAGCAGGACTTCTGGGGCAGCCCAGCACCTGCCATTCCCAAGGGATGCCAATGGGGAAACCCAACGCTTGATACCCTCCAGAGAAAGCAAGCAGGTAAGCCCTGAAACCCAGTGAAATCCACAGCAATCTTGCAACAACCTAGGATTAGAGCCCGTCACATGAAAACATCAAATTGCGCGCTGGCGCTCTCTCTCTCTCTCTCTCTCTCTCTCTCTCTCTCTTTCTCTCTCTCTCTGTCTCTGTCTCTGTCTCTGTCTCTGTCTCTTTCTCTGTCTCTGTCTCTGTCCCTGTCCCTGTCCCTCTCCCTGTCTCTGCGTCTCTCTCTTGTTTGCTTTCCCTCCTCCCCCCTTTCACACACACACAGCAGGGAAAAAAAAAAAACAATAAAAGAGCTTGACTATAGAAAGTTAATAGTAATAGTGATAAGGAAGATCAGGGCTTTAACTTAGAAAAAGATAATAGTGTCAAAATGGCTGCATGTGAAGCTTCAAAAAAAAATACAATTTGATCTCAGGCTGAAAAAGAATGCTAGAAGAACTGTAAAAGGGTTTTAAAAAGTAAATTAAAGATGTAGAATAAAAATTGGAAAAAGAAATGAACATAATTCAAAAGAATCATGAAAAGGGTCAATAGCATGGAAAAAAAAGGTATATAAAAATTTAGTAAGATAAATAACTTCTTTAAAAATAGAATTGGCCAGATGGAGAAAGAAGTACAAAAAGTTACTGGGGAAAAAATTCCTTAAGAATTAGAATTGAACAAGAGGTAAATATTGACTCTGTGAGACATCAAGATATGATAAAATCAAAAGTTTTTTTTTTTTTTTTTTTTTTTTTTTAAAGAAGGAAACTTAAAACTTCTCATTGAAAAATCAATTCACCCAGAAAAACAGATCCAGGAGAGATAATATTAGGATTATTGGATTCTTCCAGGAAGCAAGATGTCAGAGGAAGCAATAAATCATCATATGTGTTGATACTACCCTCCCAAAAAACCCACATACAATAGCACCCTAAAACAAATTCTGGAGTGGCAGAACTAATTTAAAAAATTGGGGAGAAGGAGGATAAGACAATCTTTGAGCCTAAGCAACTTGGAAGATCAGCAAGAAAAGTTTGTGTCAGGACAGGACCTGGTCCAGCAAGCCAGCAGTAAATCCCACTTCAGCTAAGCAGATTCGGAGCCGTGGTGCAGTGACATAAGCAACTACCACCACCAGTCCACCACCTCCACACCAAGGGTCTTAGCCAGGTTTGAGAACCTCCACATGCTTCAACACAGTCCCAAAAAATAGGAAATATCCAGTGAGCCAGACTCCATGTGCTTCAGCACAGTTCCAAAAAAGAAGGCAGTCTCTAGTGGCCAGACAACACATGCTTCAATGTAGCCTGGAGAAATAGATAAAAGCCAATTCTGCATGAAGATTAGGCAGATCAGGATTAATAGGCCCCACTATTAATTCTGTCTTTGACCCCTAAAACTTACAATATTAGGAAGAAGTGGGGGGAAGGGAAGAATTATGAATAAATACCTTCATCCTTGTGGCTCCCAGCTGTTATTTCTCTTTATGAGTTCCTCCTGAAATCCAGGATCTTTTTTTAAAATTGCGAAAAATTCAAGGGTCAGGGTTGAAATTGGAAAAGGATAGACTTGATTTTTAAAAGGGATAGAGAATTGAAGGAAAGAAATATGAGGAATATATGGATACAAAAAGAGAAGAAAAAGTATATACAAAGTGAAACAGCAAAATTAAATGACATGCTGCAACCTGAGGACAAGGGGGAATTATATCTAGAAGATACTTTAAACAGATCCTAAATAACATCTACATTTCAGCACTTCAAAAACTTAATTTTGTGGAAGATATTTTAAACATTTCTTAAGTAACAACTACTTTTCAACACTTCAAGAATATGGTTTTGTCAGTATGGGAATTCTTCTACCAAAAATCTCTTGTGGCCCTAGTACATTCTCTTAATGTTCTGTCACTAAAAACATTCATCACTGCTGTCCAATCTTTTAATAATAATCTCAGAACTTAACTAAATTAGGCATTGCATAAATGGTTTATTTCATTTTTGTTTTCCTTTCTGTGATAGTCTTTTCAGTTTCAATCAGATCTGCCAAAGTTTGCATATTATTGTCCATGTAAAACAGCCTGATTTCCAGCAACTTAAGGACCACTTAAGATTTTATTGAGGCAGGAAAGAAAAGTGTGACCTTCGAAGGATAATATGAGACTTGACAAATATCAAAACTAATGTTTGCAATAAATACCTAAAACAAAAAGAACAATATGAGTTTTTTCAATATTGTTTGAGACAAGGGCATAATTACAACATATATAAGAACTGATCACAAATGTTAGATAAAGGGCAAATTCCTTACCATTGAATGGAGATTTCATATTTGAAATAGTTTTTTAAATGCATTCTTATATTGAAGAAACTATTGAGATTCTTGATTTTTTTTAATTGTATAACAACAACTTTCATTCTTATAGGGAAAATTTTATTTTTCTTCCATTTTCTACCAAGAAGATTGGGAAAAATAGAACACCAAAATGGTTAACAGAACTTGGAATCTAAGATAGGTGACAAAGCAAAAAGAAAAGAAATATGTGTTTGTTTCAGATGTTCTTTTGCCAGGCTCAGAAAGTAATAATGATAACTTACTCTTGTATACTCCTTTAAAACTTACAAAGTGCTTTGTCTATAACTGCCTGGTGAAGTTGCTTATGTAAGTATTATTGTCCCCATCTTATAGATAAAGAAAGGGTCTCATTTAAGTAGCTCACTTGCCAGTGATCATAAAGTTATCAAAAGTTAGAATTTGAAACCTGGTGTGTTGCCTTCAAGCCCACTATTATTTCTACTATAATATATATTTTTAGAAAGAAAAGAAAAACATCAATAGAACTCTCAATGTTCTCAATGATCTTAAGCTGAAATGCAAGAAACAAATAAATAATTATACCAGGGGGAATAGTTAGGGAATATAATTCTTTAAAGTTCAAATAATTGTATGGGTCATGTTTATGTTTTTACATTGAAGAAACTAACAAAATTCTTTATGGTGATGGTGCAAAAATAATTGCCATTTATCTAGAGACTGTATGACTTATAAAGTGATTTGTGTGTGTATGTGTATATGAGGTCACTCTTTTGATGGTCATTATGACCCTGTGAGGTAGATATTTTTATCATCTTCATTCATTTCAATATTTTATCATCATCATCATTACTATGAAGAAAAGTTGGGCCTACAGAGATTAATTTCACCACAGTCACACAGCTAGTTAATGTATAAAATAGGATTTAAAACCAGGAATTCTAGTCTAGAATTCTATCCACTATGCTGACTAGCTACATACATATTGATGTATTGAATTATTATACACCTTTTAAGTATAGAATTTAATTTATTATGTTTAAGTTACTCCAAGAAATAAGTGCTTGGTTAAATGTAAAGGAACCTATGTGTTTATTCATTATATGGATATCCTATAAGTCCAAAGGCTATGACTCACCAAAATCCTTCCACAAGCTTGTAAGGGGGAGTCTTAACAATAAGTTCAGTTTTTACTCTGGGCAAAATTAGATATTTCTAAGTCATTGAATAGTTAAGTAATAGAGGTTTACTTTGCCTTAATACAGTTGGCACATTCAATAAAAATGCAGTGATACAGGTCTTAAAGGCTTCTAAAGATTTCTTTGAGAGCTAGATGACATAGTGGACATCATGCTGGGCTTGGAAGTCAGTAAAATCTAATTTTGAGTCCAGCTTCAGATACTTATTAGCTGTGTGACCCTGGGCAAGTAACTTAACCCCTTTGCCTCAGTTTCCTCCTTTGTAAAATGAGCTGGAAAAAAATATGGCAAACCATTTTAGGATCTCAGAAGGGCACAGTTTGGTGACTTGAATGGTTGTTAAGTTAAAGGAGCCCTCATATGACATGAGCAGAACTTTTTCTACCCTTAGGTGACAAGGAAGCCACCAATGAGGTCCAATCACATCCTGGGAATCATTTTGTTGTCATTTAGAAAAATTCAATTCTTTTTTTTTTTCCTTTTTTGATAGAGAGGGAAGGGAGTTTGTGATATTTTATTTTCCAGAAATCTCTCTAACCTTCTAAAACATTCAAAATCACCTTTTAAAATTTCAAAATTTCCATTAAAAATTCAGCATATATTCCTCCTTTAGAGCTATGAAATCAAAGCTACTTACCAACATGCTAGAAGCCTGGTCCTAAATAAATGCAGGAGAGCATTTACTGAATATCCTTTTTAATATTTGGGAGAATACAAGAGTAATCTTTGATTTCTTCACTACAGCACAATCTTAGAATGGAAGACACTGTGTCCACTGACCTATCTCACTATTTGACACTGACTTTAATCAGTAAGTCTTAGGAACTCTACCAAGTCAAACAGAGATATAGTGACTTACCAAGGCTCACAAATGTCAGATGCTGAATTTGAATCAAGGCCTTCTTGACTCCACATCCCATTATATCTACTATGCCAAGATCCCTCTGTTTGCTGTCTATCTTCATATCAAATGTGTTCTTTCAAACTGAGCCCAGGGCTCACCCTATTAGTGCTACAAGATCAAAATCACCCCCTTAGACAAAGGCACTCAGGGATTCTTCTTTAAATTGCTATGATATCCTAAATAAATGGATATCAAACACAATGAAACTCCTGCCAGGGCATGTAGCCAAACATTTAAACTTATCAATAAAATCATTTTTCCCCCTTTATTTAAACCAAGTCTTGCTTTGTTCTCATTCTCATGAACTTCTGCAAAAGTTTTATTGTATTTTTTATTATCAGATTTTCTTGACACTGCTCAATGTTTCTGTCATTTTAATTGGGAAAAATACAGGGGAGCCTTTCATGGCCAAAAGAATGCCTCCCTATGCCTAGCAACTAGTACCTGTGACAGCCTATTGTATAAAAAGACGAATGTTTCAAAGGTAGTGAACTCCTCTTGATCAAATTATTTTTGAAACTGGCATTGTGGTTATTTTCATTTAAAATATAGTAGTATCATTGAAAATATTATTAGAAACTAAATTAAAGATAAATAATCCATATGTTAATACCTAAGAATTTTAAGGTTTTCATTGGGATGCATAAAAATGTTATTTTTCAAATAGAAGAAGAAGGGAAAATATTTAGTTAAATGCAACCTGGACATCCCACTGACACTGATATATTAGTAGGTGAATTTATTATCTTCCCCTAGTATAAATACCTTTCCTACTTCCTAAGGTCTATTCTATTGATTATAATGTCATCCTCTCAGATCTCCAAATTCCTTAGCTTAAAATTATCTTTGATCCCATGTTTTTAAGCTTCTCTTTTCTCCTTTGCCTTTGTCAAATTCTACTTTTTATCTTATTTAAATGTGAACATTTCTCATTCCCCAGCCATTAAAATTTAAGTTCTTTAAAGGCAGAGACAACACTGTTTTGTTTTTGTTTTTGTTTTTTTGCTTTTGTTTATTCTGATATCTCCACTGTGGCACAGTGTCTTGTATATGATAGACAATGTTTACTGAATTGATATTAAATGAAATTGAACAAGGAAGAAAGGATTATTTCCTTCAAAAGTCCAATGGTAAATACAGGATGCTGAATTTATTCCTTTATTTTATATAACCATTTACATGGTCTTCTTCACTATGGTCATCTCATAAATGTTGCTTTTGTATCTGTATTTTTTAGTCATTTTGTTTTCTTCTTGTGAACTCACTTTGGATCTCCAATAAGAAGTTTACAAAAGCTTTTCTTCAAAGTGTAAAGAATAAGGAATTTTTAAGAAGTTATTTTTTAAGTTATTTAATTTTCTAGGGATTTTCTTCAGGGAAGAAAGTAGAGAAAGTAGAAATTAATATTATTCTAGAGCTTTAGTTAGTAAAGTCAAAGTGATAGTGGTAATTTGAAAACTTTAAAAAAGAGTTCAACAGTAAATAGTTTATAGGACAATAATTTATTTTTCTTCTTCTAAATTCCAATGACTAGAGCTTAATTTTTACCTTTGAAAAATCAGAAATTCAATTATATTTTCACTTACCCTAAAAAACTTTAATAAATTTATTGTCTAATAGCCATGTACAGATGGGTAGGAATGCAAATAAAAATATTCTGAGCTTCATAATATCCCAGGGAATTCAATGCTTGATGGTTTCCTAATATCTATTATTAATAATTATTGCTAGTATTGATAGCATTAACAAATTATTCCCATTTCTTTAGTACTCTAGTAAACCACTTTATAATCTGTATTTATATAAGTAGAAAGAATTGGAGTTATTTGGCAAGAAAAGAAATGGATTATTGGGAATAACCCCTACATTTCTTAGTCACTGAAACTTTAAGAAACTTAAAAGTTCCTATAGTCTCTATAAAAATTAAGAATTTTTGGCAAATTACTAGGGGTGGGAGTTGAGAAATGTGATAACCTATCAATGAACAAGAATTTACTCCTATTTTTAAAATTGTTCTTAAGTAGTTAAAAAATATTTTATTCCCACTGAGAAATTATCTGAAATAAATGTCATTACTGTGAAACAATATTAATTTATTTGAACTTTGTCTAATTTCTATGAATTTTATATATATATATATATATATATGTTTAATCCATGTTCCAGTAATTTTACTACTACACAAGATAATCATAATGTTGACTTAATTAGATAATTGTATCTTATGGGGTTTTTTATTGCTTCACAAATAGAATTTTTATAAATGTATATGTGTGTAAATCAAAACTTCTCCACATACAATTTGGGAGTATTGTTGAGTGATTCAAAGTGAAATGATCTTTTAAATATAATTAACATAGGTGACATGATTTTCAGGTTCAAATTAAACTTCCTATCATGTCTTCTTAATAAATTATGGAGGGGTCCAAGATTTATAGCCAATAAATACTACTAGTTTTATGATAAGCATACAGACTGCAAGTATCAAAGAAACTTCTTTATCCAAAATCCATTGCAAAAAAGAAATAAGAAAGGATATACATACAGCAGACAGTACAGAGTAAAGATGCTCTCCAACTGGGAGTGAAATAATTCAGCTCAAACAATAGCAATAAAATCTCAGATCTCTTCCTAAAGGTAAATTCCCCAAAGTATGTAGTATGTATGTAACAATTTGGGAACTGAAATATAATAGAGATGTTAATTCATCACAAATTGATTTCTTCCCAGTGTTTTCTCCTTCAGCATTCACCTCTAAAATACTCAAAGTGATTATGGAAAATAATGAGCCCAAAGGGAGGAAAATGCATAAAGAAACTGAAGAGACTAGATCTCTCTTCTCACTCTCATCAACTCTCCCTCACCCACCCCCACAGATGGAGGACATTACCTTTAGCAATGGATAGAAAGACCCATACTCATGGACTTTTGAGGTTCAGGATGCATATAGAATGGACTGACAAAATCAGTATACAAAAATATCTTGCCACTGGAACATTGAACATGACCTTAAAATACATGATGATAAAATTTAGTGTGGATACATTTTTAAAAATACTTTAGGGTTCAAAAAAATAAATCACCTTCAGGAGCTTAACATAGATTACATTTAGAAAGAAATAGCTTCTAAGGATAAGGACGTGACAATCCAACTGTATTCTATCCTGTTCATACCAGATCTGTAACGTTGATTTTTTATTACTAAATTTTAGGAAACTATAAGTAGCTGTTAAGAGGCAAGTAGTTACTCTAGTAGATAAAGCCTGGACTTGGACTCAGGTAGAACTTTGCTTAGATATAAGTTCATACATTTAATAACTATATCACCATGAGCAAGTCACAATTTTGCTTGATTTCCTCATCTGTAAAATGAAAATAATAAAAGCTTCTAACCTCCCAGGTTTGTTCTGAGGATAGAATGAGATAATACTTATAAAGCACTTTAGCATACTGCCTGGAACACTATAGACAGTTAATAAATCCTTGTTAAATTTAAATCTCAATGTGTTGAAAGAAAGGGCTTGAACCCATATGAGGACTTAATGAAACTTCAAAGGCTTAGTCAGAAGAACAGTATAATCTGGAAGTGCAAGAAATTTATCTTCAAGTACTTGAAGAACTGTCATATAGAAAAGGGATAGTATGTAGTGTATTGGTTGCAGAGAACAAAACCAGGATTAAAAAAAAAATGGAAAAAGTATAATTTAGGTGTGTTGTAAGAATATCCAGAAGAATTTTTAGTCTGAAGAAGATCTAGACACATCAAGAGAATGATCTTTAAATATGGATGTCATGTGAAAGAGGGATTAGACAGCTTTTACTTGACCCAGAGGACAGAATAAGAAATAGTAGATGGAAATCACAAAGAAACAAATGAAAAAATTCTTAATACTTTGAATTATTCAAAGATTCTTTGGGCTTTCTTGGGAAATAAAGAATTCCCTTCCCTCAAAATTTAAAAAAAAAAAAAATCCCTTCAAACAGAGTTGTGAGATTACCATAGTTGCGCAGTTGCCAGATATGTTGTAGAGGACACTCTCCTTCAGGAGCATAATGGGCTAGATAGCTTCTGAAGCCCCCTATTAGCTTTAAAATTCTTTGATTTCAAAAAGTTTCACCAATTATGTTTAAAAAGGCACATACAGGAAAAAAAATAGAGGAAGAAAAAAAAAGAGTTGGAAAATCCTATATCTTTTTGTATTTTATTAACTACAATCAAGAAAAAACGATCATAGGTAAAAATAGCATTAATAAAATCCAATAATAATAACAAAATTATCTAAGATTATCTTTGGAATTTGGCTGTTAAGATGGGATGTGGTACTTGTAAACATTCTGTTTAATTGAAATTCTGACTCAGTGTTCAGCTACTGTGACTTTTATGTGACTCTACAGCAAAGAACGCATTTTCTATTCCATTTAAAGGGACAGCCTTGAGAAATGTGGATCTCGAGTTGTCAGGCAAAAGGGACAGGAGAACTACTTCTATTCTTAACAGTGGAAAGATTTGTTTTATCCACATATCTCACCTGCTCAGGAAGTAAAGAGGAGACCAGCAAGAGAACAAATTAAAGAAGGAACTGAGACCTGAATACCGAACAAAACCTAAAGGTAGATGGGGGGAAATTGAATTGTCCACCCACAAAGGCCGGTACTTGTTCTTTATACATAACCGTTACTGTTGATTAGAGATATAAAACTGAGTAAAAGAATGTTCCATAACCACTTCATTGTTTTTCAAATGCCATGAAATCACTGACTAAATTGGCCTCACAGACAAGCCTTTGTTAGTTTAGACTTTACTGCTTTACTGTTGCTGGCTAATAGAAACAAAATTTAAAATATCCCTTTCAAGGGGAGGGTTATGAGTGGGTAAGGAACCATATCTACAGATGAATTTAAATATCTGCTTAAGAGTACCACATTTAAAAGTATTACTTCCCGGTAATGGTCTTCTACTATTTTATTCCTTTGGCTCATAATACCCACAGAATTATGTCTCTCATTCTCCCCCTCAACAGCTGTCTGATTTATAAACTTCCTTTTCCATCCTAAGCCCCTCCAACAATCAATTGCCCAAGGTGATTGTGTCCATTAGGAACAGACTACCCTTTGCTGTTGTACATCTACCACCCCAAAAGATTTTATACTAGGCATATTCTATTGGATTTGATCATAATAAACTAACACTTATAAACTATTTTTTAAAGTTTAAATCAATAGTTTATTCTGTAAAACATGGAACAAAGTGACTCCATAAGCAAAACTGTCAACAGTTAGATGAATTTGTCTACAAGAAATTTGTTGACAAAAGGGAGAAAGCATAATTTCTATAAACAAACAAACATCCAACTATACTAAGGCCATATATCCTCTTTTGGCTTCCCCAAATGGCTCTTGCTTTTATAGATTCCAGTGCTATTAGACTAGCACTTTAAGAGTATATATAATAGTTATTCCAGTGTTATATTTTTTAGCACCAGAGTAGCAGAATGCTGTCGCTAGCTACAGATAAACAGTTTGTGATGTTGAATTATGTGAGAATTATGTTGATTTATGTGATCACTGAAAAGATACTCCTAGGATGATAAATATAACAGGTCTAAGACAACTCAGAATATCTAATAGATATTCCCAGATGTCAGTGCTCAGGAGATGTTGATCATTTTTTACCCATTCATGTGTCATGTAATGCAGCAGTCCAATGTTGTTTCTTTTTTTCTTTGTTTTAAAGTGACACAAAATTTACAGGAGAACTTATTTTGGTCTTTTACAAGAGTAATCTAAGGTCTTGGAATTGCATAGAGATTCTAGAAATGTAGGGCTAAGGATACCAGAAATAGATCATTACCCTACAATAACATGTGAAGGATTGCTAATGTTCAAACATAGAAGAGATAACCTGACCTTTTGGTAGTCTCATCTCTAAATCCCTGCTGTAATAAATGTTAATTACCCACTATTCAATTTATCTACTTCACAGACCAAGCTAATCATGCAGTGCTTGAATGTATGTATGGCTTTGGATGAAGATGAAAAGAGAAGGGGAAGGGGACTATTTTCAGATTTTATGTCTCTACAAATGGAAATTATCACCAATTATTTCACTGATTATGTCATATAATTATCACAGACTGTAGCATATGAAAGTGAAATTATCAATCATATGTTTTGGTTCTTTGTTTAGAATGACATGTGCAAATGAGAATACAGCAGACTTTGAACCAATATATGTAATATTTTAGTTTATTAGAAAAAAATGAAGTATTTTGGGGTCTGTCATCATATCTAGAGTTATCTGGCACTAGATGGCATTGTTTCCTTTTCAAATAATTAAGACACTATCAGCCTTTTAAAAATATGTTGTTAAAGCTATTTCAACAACTATAATGCTACGTTTATATATTGTTTTAGACATAAAATTTTATTTTTACTAGCATCACTATAGACTAACTGATGAAATATCTATGAAACATAAATCAAAATGACTGAAAGAAAAAAAATTCAACAATAACCTATGCACTTTTGACAGGCTTTTGATCTTCTAAATATATTATTTTTCTAATTTATTTAGCGCATCTAAAATCTATATGAATTTGAAACATAGGATTTTCCCTTAGTCTCTAGAACTCTAAAATTGTTGCTAATGTCAGTGTTGTTTCTTCCTAAAGTTAAATATTCTGACTAGCTGACTGTATCAACCTCTATGACAAATCAGGTTTGAATCCCATCAATTGCTTAGTTATTTTACTTGCTTCAATATTTCAAAGATCAATATTTATATAAATGTTCCTTGAAGTACTATGTATCTTGGCCCATTCAAGTTATAGTTGATGTTTTCATGAGTTACCAAGGCCTAGAAAAAGCCTATTATTTGGTGATCAACCTCTGGTATGAGCCTGTCCAAATTTATCTAAGGTAGCTTCAACCAGATAATTTTCCAATGCTGCCATTTACAAAGAACTTGTCTTTGGTTCAAATAGTTTTCAAGAAGCTAAGTTTTCTACACCAGAGAAAGCAAGGAAGTGTGGATTTAAATTTTTAAGTCCTAGGTTCAAATTCTGATTTTGCTACTTACAATTCATATGAACAACATTTTAACATTTCAGAAACTCAATTTTAGCTCTGCAAAATGAAAATGTTGGACCAAGATGATCTATAAGTTGCCTTCTATTTTTAGAGTCTGTAGGGCATTCCAATTAAGACATTAGTGGAGGATTTAACTATTAAGCTTAAGACAATTTGTTCTAAATGTGTTGTTTTTTTTTTTTTTTTTTACTATAGAATTTGATAAAACAAAACCATTATTCATCACATCCATCAATCACTTGTTGATGCTTAAGTATAGTCAATGAGAAGGATATCATCTACATTCTCTTCTCTCCCTTCTACTAACCCTCAATCTTATCCTTATCACTGTATTGTGGTAGATCATAAGGAAATTAAGCAAGAAAGGAAATCTGTGCTCATCAATTCTGTGCCCATTATCTCCAATATGCTCTTTTGTGTGATATGCTATTTTAGTTTGTGATAAGAAAAAACCTAGTCTTCCCTGCTTTTAGTGGATAATTTAGCACACAAAACAAGCTATTTATTTCCTTTTACTTCTACTAGAAAATCCTGTCAGTTAATCTGTTAATGGCAAGTATTCCTCTTTAAAGAAACTAGAGAATGTTGTATTATTTTGAACAAAAATGATGTAATTCTTTTTTATTTTTATGAGCGGTGATTGCTTCCTAGAATGAAATAATTCACATATACCCAAAGAATTGAACAAGTACAAAAGGTCTGAATATTAAAAACAAAAGAGTTCATGAATAGCTCAGAAAGAGAAAAGAAAGTGGGAAAATGGAATAAGGGAGAAAGAAATTAGGAAATGAATGATCTCCCTCTAACTGGAACACAGTTCCTCACTTATAAGGCACAAGCTTCTGGAAAATTTTCAGCCACCATCTGAGATTTATTTTTCTTTTCTCCTATCACCCGACCCTTACCCATTTTGATAAGACATGTGACCTCTGAGTCATGGCTCTGAGAGATAAATGTATACTTCATGAACTTTTAGGATAGTCACAATTCTTATGTCAATATTTTCTGCCCATTTTAAGCAATATAGGACAGACCTTCTTATGCCAGTTTTTCAAACTCAACATGTTCTAAACCAAAATTATCTTAACCCAAAATAGTTGTTACTTCATCTGACTTCACTGCTTTTATCTCTTGGCACCATGCTCTACCTGATTTCCCTAGTCTATCAACTTGAGTTTATCTATAATTTTCTTTATTCTTCACTTAAAAAGCTACTAAGCCATGATGAATATGCCTTTATCTCTTATATTCAACCCATTCTTAGCCTATTCAACTACTTTCACCATAGTATAAATTATTATTGCCATCCCCATGAATGACTACAATAGCATTCTAAAAGAGTTGCCCTTTTCCCCCCAGTTTTCCAGCACTTTCCCCTATATAACTTTCATAACTCTTCTAGAACAGTCTTTAGATATTGTCATTTATGGATCGGACAGCATTCTCCAGCATTGTAGAAACCTGTATTGACTAATACAAAAAGCAAATGCACAAGACTATGGTTCTAGTTGAAGAAGTTCCTTTTTTCTAAACACAAGGGTGATGACTGCAAAATGAGACTGTTTGGAAATATCCAGTGCACAAATGTACTCTGCTTGACTCTGCATTTTTGCTATGAGAGTTTTATTTCTGAATGAGATAAAATGAGATCTTTCAAGACAGTTGTGAAAATCGAGTAAGGCTTCATCTCTTTCGAAGTTTGAGTAGGCCTGAAGGACTTTAAGCATTAAGTCAAGGGCATACTTAAAGTGTCTCCTCCCAGTTATCTTAAGGACATACTTAAAGTCTCTTCCTGCTATCCCCTCCCTGTTAGCCCCCTAAGGGCATACTTAAGTCTCTTTGTTATCCTCCCTATTTCAGCCAAATATGGGCAACTATGTACTTATTGGTCAAGTTCAATTTCTTAGATAGTTCCCGCGTTTAGAATGTAAGATCCTCAGCCAATAAGGATGAGGGTCAGTGGTGGGAGGGGGAATTTGCGTTAGGGATAAAAGCGCCAGACCCTATCCCCTAAGGTGCCTCCTCCCTCCGATTGTCTGCTCAATGGGTGGGATACCCGTTCTCGAGAATGTAAATAAACTTTGCTTTGCTTCTAGAGATCTATCCAGTTGTTTTATTAATGGTTTCTGACCCACACATTTCCTTTGTTATTGTTATTCAATTTGGTAGGGAGAAGGAAAGGGAGAGAGAAGAGAAAAAAAAAAAACACTTTCTAATATAAAAATAAAATATGAATAAAATAGAAAAAATTATAAATGAAATTGTCATTTCACTTCCCTGCTTAAACCCTTCTATGATTCCCCTTACCTTACCCCTTGAGGGAAATACATATTATTTATTCTCTCCTAAATAATTTGACTTTAACTACCTTATCTCATATAACTCCCCTCCATGCATTTTAATTTTAAGCCAAATGATTATCTTACTTTTAACTTAGGGTATGTATGCTTTTCTGCCACTTCCTTGCTCTTACCCATTTTCTTCATTTTTAATTATTGTTCTTTCCCCTTTTTTGAATTACTACCTTTCAAAGTCGGAATCAAATATTGCTTTCTTGAATCTTTTCACAATTCCTTTTCTTTCCCCGTCCTCTGGTTAATGAGTTTACCCCTTGAACTTCGGATAGTATTTTGTTTTGTAACTTTCTACTATATTTATGATTTAACATTTGTCATTCTTCTATTTAACTTCTCTCCTAAACTATAGGATCCTTGACAATAGAGACCATGTTGTGTTTTCCAGTTCCTAGCACAATTCTGTGTATATGATATTTCCTTAGTAAATCTGTTTAAAATGAGTGTGTCATATCTTACTTAAGATGGACAGGTCATAGTGGAGAGTTCTGACGAGAAGAAATCCACTAGAAAAGGAAATGACAAACCATTCCAGTATCACCGCCAAGAAAATTCCATCAGTGATATTAAAATGTTAAAAGAGATGACATCAGAAGATGAGCGCCTCAGGTCAAAAGAATGCCTTAAGTGCTACTGTAGTCCATAGAGTCATCAAGAGTTGGATATAAGTGAATGACTGAACAACAAAAAGTAAGCATGTTGAAACAGTTCCTTAATACCATCTGCCAGTGCTGGTTCAGTTTGAAATCAGCCTGAATCATTCAACTTATTTTTTTTTTCCCAAGAGAAATATAAAAATCAAGACCAATACCCAAGCATAGATTTGTCCTATCTTAAACATTTTTAGTAATGTTGAAGATAATCTCCACACTTATCCCAGAAAGCTGGCAGTTATTTTTTTTTTCTGGACATAACCTAAAGGATTTGTTTGATTTTATTCTGGGGATCCTTACTATGGTTCTAGACCATCACCAGGATCTAAATCTCTTCTTGGAGTGTTCCCAAAATAAGATAATCTGAGCTTATCATGAATAGCAACAGCAGACTTGAGTTCATACACTAATTGTCTTACTTCCAGGGGTATGGAAGAAAGTATCATTGATTCTATGCCATTTAGAACCAAACCAACTCACTGTTTAAAGGGTAAAGATTCAAGTTAATGTACTGGTTGATAAATTAAAGAAACACCAGTCTTCCTGCAAACTGCTTCTGTCCCCAGACTCTCCCTATGAAAGGGAAATCCAATTCCAACTTTGCCTCCTTTCTAAATTGTTCATTATTGCTTTAGGGCACACAAGTGAATGAGTTTGTTTTATTACTAATCTCAATTTGCACTATTTCCTGAATTGCAATTTAGTAGCAGTTTGTCAATATTATCTTTCCAAAAAAGACCAAGCAAACTGCCAAGATGCATTTTTTAATGGCCTCCTGGTGGTAATTAAAATGTCATTTATGAAATAATGGTTTGTTCTTTTTTTTTCACCTGATTTGAAATGAGTGCTTGCCTTTATGCCATCCTGTTCTTTCTACACTAAAAGACTATGCCCAAAGTAATGTAGGAACCCTCTATTGTTGGAGATAGAAAAGACCAAGGGCATTAGAATCCATATAAATGTCTCACAGTTTCTGTTTGTAAAATTCATCATGAGCAGTTTACAATACATGGATTCTCTTGGAAAGATTATTCTTCTTTCCCAAATTATGTATTCAACCATTCAGGTATAGATATTAAGAAGGATGCATTCATTTCACTAAATCATTTCTATGCAATCATCAAAAATAATGTTAACTGTATCAGATTAGGGGAAAGAGCCCCACAAGTTAAGATTCAGAGATTATATATCAGTGACAATCTAGCTAAAAATGATTTCTTCTGACTTTAATTGTTGTAATGAATGGAAGGCTAACCTCAAAGCTAGAAAAACCTAGGTTCATTGTCACCTTTGAAACACACCTTGTATGACCCTGAACAGAGTGATTTGAATCATTTTGTTGAATGACTTCTTCCTCTTTTCCAGAGCTTCAATAGGCTATCTTAGTAAGGATATATAATATGTAAGCTATAAATGAAAGTCTAAGACTTTAAGTTATACTATGGAGACTGAATGTGGATCAAAGCATAGTATTTTTACCTTTTTTTTTTAAATTTATTTGTTTCATTTTTCTTTGTCATTTTTCCCCCCTTTTGGTCTGATTTTTCTTACATGACAAATGTGGAAATATGTTTAAAAGAAGTGAATATGCTTAACATATCAGATTGCTTGTGTCTTGGGGAGGAAAGAGGGAGACAGAAAAAATTGGAATACCAAGTCTTACAAAAATAAAATTCGAAACTATTTTTACATGTCTTTGGAAAAATAAGATACTATTGAGGAAAAAAAAAATGCTTTCAAAAAAAGACTATAAGTTATAGAGGCCTAGAGATAATTTCCTCACCAAAATTGTTCATAAGCCAGTGATGCTATATGTCTAGTCCTGATCCCTTTCCCTACTTGAAAGAATGTACAAGTGTCATATGTTACCTAGTTACATATTTATTTGATTAAATACTGTATATTTGTTATTAGATTGTGAACTCTGGAGTGATGATTACTGATCTTCTCCATCTATGACCAGTATTTTTTTTTTAAACTAGAAGGGCAACCTGGAATAATGGGTGGAGTAACTGTCCTTAAACCCAAAAGATGGGCTTAAATGCCTTCTGTGACCCATGCAAGTTACTTAACCTTTCTTTTTTCCCCAAGAGGCAAAAATTTTATTAGGCTGCTAATAATGGGCTAAATCCATAAGGGTTTTTAGCAATTAACTAGGGCAAATTCGCTAGCAGAGACACTATTAAAAGCATGGCAAGTGGGGGATTACAGGGCTTACTCTAAAAGGAATTTAGGGTCCTAATAGATGTTAGTTATCCTAATGCTTAGCAAGTGGACTAACAACAAAAAGGAGTTAGCATGGTAGGCGTGCCAAAGAGTGCTGGACTAACACTCAAAAGAATTTAGCAAGCTAAAAAGAGTTGGAAGGGCTTTACAATACACATAGGACTTTTATAAGGAAATATAACCCTTAGGGTTTATCATCATAATTTGGCTTTCTGATTGGATACAGTTGTAATGGTCTACAGGAGACTTCTTCCTGGAGTGGGGTCATAATAAAAGTCCACTTGAACAAAAGGCCTAATTAAAATCAAAAAGTCAATTTAATAATCCTTTCAAGTACTTCTCCCTGTTTGCCTCAGGAAGTAGCTAGTAGACTTCATTGTTTACAGTAATTCTGGATCTCTCTAGTTACCTAGAATCTTATCATCCTCCATCCCCTCCCCATCCCAACAATGATACTAAAAATCTTTTGGGGTCAGAGATACTTAAGCTTTAAATACATTAGGTAAGAATATTAAAAGTGTCAGAGAATGTACTGATCAGTCACAGATACAGTGCTTAAACCATTCTCTGGTGAAAATGACAAGAACTATCATTTATAAAATCCTTTAAGGTTTAAAATGAGTTTTAAATATTTAATATTGCACCATACCCTATGAGGTGGTATTTTATTAGTAGGTACTTTGTAATTTCAAAAATTGAACTGAAATGGTAAACAACCAAATATTTGTACAATAGGAAATTTAATTTTAAACACTTGAATCATTCTCCTAAGAAAAAGACTACTCATATGTAAGTCACAAACTTTTGGAAGACAATTTGGATTCTTTCAGGCTACTAGAATTAAGATATGTCTAATCCTAAGCAATAAACTTCTTCTGCAAAATGAAAAATTATTTTATAAAAGAAGGCAACGCAGAATCTCTGACTTAGAAGGCATTTAAGAGGACATCAAAGTCATACCTCACTAAAAGTGCTTGCAACACCATTACTGCATATACAGGGCACTTAAAAAAATATTAATTGACTGATTGATTAGGATCCAAATTCTGATTAAAGACAGTCAGTAAAAAGATACTCAACTGTCTGCTGAAAAAGCTATGTCTTTGATTTTTTAATTATAAAGTGTTCTTACACCTTAAAAAAATAATATTTCCTGACATCATTAGACTTTCTTTTGGTTTCTTTCCTCTTGTCTTCCAGGCAACTGTCCAATATAACAAATAATATTTTATAAAGAAAACAAAGAAACAAAGATTTTTTTAAATCATCAAAAGCAATCAATACATTTTTTAAAAATCTGAAAATATGTTCCATGTTCCACAACTGTACAACATCGACCTCTATAAAGGCATAGTGGGAGGTGAGAGTGGGTGTAAGAAGGGGTGGGGAGGAGGCAGATGTCTTTTTACATTTCTTCCATACTTATTCTCTGTAATTTTGCAAGTTTAATTTTAAAAAATTTTTGGTTTTTTTTTTTCATTTTCATTGCAATCATTTTGCATATTTTATTTATTTTGGTTTATATCAGATCATATTCTTATCATGCTTCTATAGTATTTATCATAGTCTTAATTTATTACAACACAATGATATTCTATTATATTCGTGTTCTATAATTTTCTTAGGCTCTACCCACTGATAGTGCTTTCCTTCTTTCTGATATAGTCTCCACCCCAGTGCAGCCCTCATCATCTCATCTCTGGACTATTGCAATAGCCTCCTAGTTGACCTTCTGCATCAAGTTTCTCTCTTCTCCCTATCAGAGTAAGGATTAACTGCCAAACTGATTTTCCTAAAGTACAAGTCTGACTATGCCATTCCCACATTCAACAAACTTCAATGACTTCTTATTATCCCCACAATCAAATAGAAAATCCTCTGTTTGGTATTTAAATCACTAAATAACATTTCTCTTTCCTATGGTTAATATTTTCTATTTTACTATTCCCCAGGCAGCATATGATTCACTTGCTTGCTTTTTCTTTGACATAACACTTCATTTAATTGAGTGCCCTTATTCCTGGAAAGAACCCCCTCTTCATCTTCAACTCCAATTTCCCTAACTTCCTTTAAGAATCAGACAAATTCTACCTTTCCATATTCTCTGAAACCCCCTTCTCCCTACTTTTTTCAGCTAGTACCTGCCTCCTGAGATTATCTTCTACTTACATCATATATATTTTAAATGCACAGAGTAATTTCTACATTCTCTCTCCCCCCCTCCATTAGAATAGGGACAGTATTGTTTGCCTTTCATTATTTCTCCAGCACTTTGCATATAGGTATTAATAAATGTTTATTAATAATTCACAATTGGTACCTAGACATAACATTCAAATTTTTGAAAAGATTATAATATTTTAAATTTGTATATCGTGCCAAATATTTATCTCTGAATTTCATGAAATAAAAAAGCAGGCAAAATATAAAGACCAGGTGGAAGACATGTATAGAACAAAACCCATGTCCATCTGGTGAAAGGATGACATGTATATTGGTATCTAGATGGATATGGATGTATATCATTTATGATATATATTAGTTGAGATATTGGTTTTGATATACATGATACATGTTAGTTGTGATATATATCAGTTATGGTGTGTGTGTGTGTGCATATAGCATAACTGTTATTCTTTAACTAGAGTTTTCCCAAAACTTTCAGGGATCCTGTAGGAGATGACCTTACATCCCAATACATTTTACCAAATTCCCCAATAAAAATTATTTTATCTATCTTTTTAATAATAGTTCACTGAACATTGAACATAAAGGGTTATTAGCAAGATATTTTATCCTAGAACTTTTTCTATCTAAATTCCACTTACAAAGATGAGGATGATTGTAATGATACACTGGCAATTGGAATTAGATGCTTCAAACATTCTGTTGTTATAATCATGATGCACTGTTCATATACCACATTGGTCTGCATAAAAAAAAACAAAAAACCTTTTAGTTTTATATAGAAAGAGCACTAGAATTGGAATCAGGAGAAACTTGGTAGGAAGTGCCTGGAGATGGGCTAGCATATAGTAAGAGCAAAAGATGGAAAAGCCTCCATTTTCTTTAGTATCCATGTAGTGCAGAGAAAGACCCCCCAAAAAACACTAAGCAGACATCCTTCTATGGAAGGTTTATTTGTAAGTAGATTTGGATAATTTGCACAGGATAACAAGGTATGAATGGGTTCCAATCTTCATGTCCCACTGGTAGAAGAAAAATTTATATTTGTTTGGTCATTTTTCTATCATGTCCTACTTTTTAATGATCCCTTTTAGAGGTTTTTGGCAATGAAACTAGAGTGGTTTTTCATTTCCTTCTCCATCTCATTTTACAGATGAGGAAACAAAGGCAAACAGGATCATTTGACTCGCCCTATGTTAGACAACTACTGTCTGAGGCCAGATTTGAAGTCAGATTTTTCCAACTCCAAGCCCTGGAGCTCAATCCATTGCAGTACTTAGGAGCCCTAGTATTCACACAGACCAGATAATTGATCCATTGAAATGTCCAATTTGAAATAAGGATCTGTCAAAAGCCTATTATCTATTGGCATAAATTCAAGAACCCAGAACTGTTTTAATGCCATGGTAAATTATCAAAGGATGACTATAATAGAATCCTGTCTGCAATCATTGGAAGTTCTGACAAACTGTGAAGAGGTTAGAGAAAGGTATTCTAGCAACTGATAATTTGGTGACTTTTCAGTAGATTTCAGATAAAGTCAAGTACTTATTATTTCAGGATAATTCAAAGGAGATGTGTAAACTTCTCATCTCCAGCAAATTCCTTACCTTGCAAACCAAGAATAGAGTATGTAATATAAGAGCTTCTGTTTTCATCAGAAAAAATATTAAACAATCTCTGTTAAGGTTTTCATTATATTTTATATCATATTTTACTTTAAGAAAGGGAAGTCATCATAGACAACAGAAAAGATGATAGCCTATTAGATTAATCCTAACCCTCCCCTGTCCTCTGATATTATATTGTTCTCCTCTACATTTTCTATATTACATTTCTGTTAAATTTTAATCATTTCAAGAGCTGGAATTTCCAATCAATTCACATCCCTTAGGGCATTATTTCCAAGTGGTGGAGCTTTCTTGACTTGTTTGGGTATTTTCTTGAAAATATTTCCTTTTTTCCAATGAAAATGCAATTCAGCATCAACTAGCATAGAAAATTTATTCCAACTGATAGCAAATATGCAATGTAGAAATTATTTAAAATGAAATGCTTGATGTTTAGGTGGGCTAGGCTAGACTGAGACATAAAGAGAAGAGGATTGGGATCTTGAGCCATATGAGTGAATGGCTTCATCCTTCTGGCTAGGGACTAGTATGACATCTGTGACTTCAGTTGGACAAGAATGGCTAGTGAAAGAAATCTTCAGTGGGAAGATATGCTCCTATTAGGAGCATATTGTGAGTAAGTAGCTATCACAATTGATTGGAGCCCATTATCTTAAACAGGTGAGAACAGCTTCTCTACATGCCTCCCCTCCCCATAAAGAGCTTTATTAATCATCAACTGTTAGATAAATTCTATTATTATGATTATGATTATTATGTCCCTTTACTGATTACAGGGCTCTTTTTCCCCCTCCTTCAAATAAAACACAATGTTTTCAAGATAACATAGAACTGGATCAGAGACTGATTTCTGAAGTTTCCTAACTCCAGATGTGAATAGCCTAGGAAGAAGTTTGGGTATATCCTCATGAACTGTTGTGCTCATTTGTATTTCACAGTAGAATATGCTCTTTGAGAGAAAAGAATGTCCTCCTTGTATCTGTATCCTAAGTGCCATCATAGTACTTGAAACAAGGTAGGAGCTTAATAAAGATTTACTGAATGACCGCTTGGTTTTGAAGATTCATCCCAACTCCAAGTTTATATTGATTATTTTCACTGAGGTATTGTATTAATGCTGTATTAATGTAATAATTACTTATATAACTTGAGGGAAAGCATTTCAATTGTTACTATTTTAACAAAGCTACATTACTGCTTTTGGAAGAATGAGTGAATGAACCAAATATTTATTAAGCATATATTATGTAAAAAGCACTTTGATACTCAGGGGCAGTAGAGAGGAAGGGAGAGAAATTTGAGAAAATAATATTAAATTTGTTTTTAATATATGATTAAGAAAAGTAAAACATTATATAAGATTTTAAAGAAAAGAAAAGAAAAGCACTGTGATAAGTACTAGGGATACAGTTAGAATAGCAAAACAGCCCCTGTTCTTAGGAAACTTATTTTATAAAGGAGTAAACAGTCTATATGGAAGACTTTAGCTACAAATCAATGAAAAAGTCAAAATCCCATTTCCTTAGGGATGAAGCAGCAAAGAAAATGGCAATACTTCTTATTTAAAATAATTTCTCTCTGATAAAATTGTCATTTTCTTATCTTGATCCAACAGAGACAAGGGCTTTATAAAGGAACCAAGTTATATTTATATTTGCAGAATCAATATGTCTTTCCCTCTAGCAACAGTTATGTGTATAATGATGTATATACACTGTATACACATTGTATATAGCACAATGTATAGAGCCCTGTATAGATCCAAAAGATCTGATTTCAAATTCAGTCTCAAATACTTACTATGTGTCTCTAGGCAAGTCATTTAAACTCTGCCTCAGTTTCTTCAACTGTAAAATGAAAATAATAATAGCATTTATTCCCCATGATTGTTTTGAGAATTAAATGAGATAATATTAGTATCACATCTAGCACAGTCCCAAACACATAGTAGATGCTTCATAAATGCATATTTATTTCTTTCCTCCCTCCATAGAGTCCTGAATGAAGTAAATAAATAATCCTTCTTGTTTATGGGGCCCTATACATCTCAATTATGTGGCCTGCTTTATCTGTGACTTTAATGTAGTCCCTGTGGTTTGAATAATAGAATCAGATCATTTCAGAGTTGTAAGGGACCTTAGAGAACATCTTAGCCAATCCTTTTATCTCACATATGAGGAAACTGAAGAGCAGAGAAGTTAAGTAACTTGTTTAAGGTCACAATATTAATTAATGACAAAAGCAAGAGGATAACCCACATATCATTTGAAAAGACTATTACCCAATCTAATTTTCAGCTCATCTGTTCAAAACAAACTATATTTCTCATTTCACTTTTTTGTTCTCTCTTTTTTTGAAGAGTTTTTTAATATATGCCCAGAATTCACTCTTCTCATATTTATGACTTTCTTGCATAGTCACACTTTTCCACTGCTAATGATTCTTCATCATCTTATCTTTAGGCTCAATATTAAAGCTCAGTATTATGTTTCTAATCCCTGAATTTACAGCTTTGCTCATTTAAGAGCTGGTTTCTTTTATTCCTAATGCTATAGTGTATCTGCCTGGCACTATAAAGGGACTCATGGTAGACATTCCTGGAATCATCAATATGTCTTCCTAGACATCTTTTTTTTTTTTTGGTCTTTTTTCTCCTTCTTCCTCCTCCCTCCAAAGAAGGCTACAGTCAAGCATGGATTTGTGTGTACATGTATATGTGTGATGTTTTGATTTGCATTTCTCTAATCAATAATGATTTAGAGCATTTTTTCTTATGACTGAATTGTTTTGATTTCTTCATCAGAAATCTGTGTTCATATTTTTTGATCATTTATCAGTTGGAAGATGATTCACATTCTTTTAGATTTAACAAAGTTCTTTTTATATTTGATATATAAGATCGTTATCTGAGGAACTGCCTACAATTTATTTCCCCTAAATATCTTTACATTTGTTTTCAGCAGCACTAGTTATCTCACTATACACAAGCAAACATACATCATTATCATGATCTTTGCTATATTCATTCCTTTCTTTTTTCATTAAATATTTGTAGGATATAGAATATTAGAATCTGAATGAACCTTAAATATTATTTATTCCAATACTGTCTTTTTTTTTGTCCTTTTTTTTTTTTAACTAAGAAGAATATTGAAATCCAAAGATGTTAAATCTCTAAGGCTGTAAATTATTGGTTACATACAAGATAAAAACCAGGTATTACAGTGACAGAATGCTGGGCCTGGATTCAGGATGACCAGAATTCAGATTCACTTCAGACACTTATTAGTTGTGTGGTCTGGACAAGTCATTTAGCCTTTGTTCATATCAGTTTCCTCAACTGTAAAATGAGGAATCCAATGTTTGGGGGAGGATCTGATAAGATAATATTTGTATAATGCCTTGCATAATTCCCCATACATATTTGGTACTTAATATTTGTTTCATTCCCTTCCCTTCCCATGGCTTTTTCAGAAGAAACTGAAATAATCTTCTGAAACTACTCTTAATCTTTATTTTTTTTAGTTTCTGCATATTAAAGAAAAAACAAAAGTGTAGTAGGATTTTTCATGAATTAAGTCTAATAAACCTTTATTACGAACCTCCAAGACATTGTGCTAGGTGTTAAAGACACAAAGATAGGTATGACATAGAATAGCTGCCAAGGATCTAACAATCTAATTAAAGGAAGGACAAGTACATAAATAACTATGGTATAAAGTAGAATGAGATAAGTGCAAAGAACAGTTTTGACAGAAGGGCTATGATAAATTTGAAGGGGAGAAATTCAAGAAGCTTCATGAAAGAGATGACATTTAAGTCAAGTCTTGAAGGATGGGAGAAATTGAAATAAATGGTAGAGATGGGAAAGAGCATCATTTCCAAGTGAAAGTGGTAAGATGGAATAGCATTTGATTAGGTGCAAAAATGCCTGGATATTGGTTGTAATAAAAGGTATTGCCATAAAGTAGTGAAGATCTGGGGCAGCTAGATGGTACAGTATATAGATCACTGGGACTGAATTCATATCTGACCTCAGACACATACTAGCTATGTGACCTTGGGCAAATCACTCAATCCCTTCTTGCCTCAGTTCTTCACCTATAAAAAGTGAACAAACTGGAGAAACACATGACATACCCCTCTAGAATCTTTGCCAAAAACAAACAAACAAACAAACAAAAACCATTAACAAGTCTATGGGGTCACAGAATGTTGGACAGGATTAAACAATTGAACAAGTGAAGAGCCTGCTGATTTTAACACTAATTGATGCTGAATCCAATTAACAAGATTGAGAAGTTACAGAGTATAGTGCATTTTGAAATGATAGGCGTAACCTAAGTTATGAATATTTTAGAAGGATAGGAATTAATAAAGTTTCAGGGAGGCAAGTAATTCAATCACTATGGATTGGGCATTATAGAAATAGTTTGTAAGGGAGCAAAAGGGAGATAGAAAAGTAAGGTCATGATAGTATGATTAAACTGGATGAATAAAGAGAAAACAAAACATTTTAGGTCAAGAAGAGTGTTAAGAACTGGAATGGAGAAAGTAGTAAGATAGAAGATGGCCTTTAGAAAGAGGAATTTCAAAATTCAACACCTTATTGGAGGAACATTTTTGATAAGAGAGATCTATGGTATACTATAGTATAGTGTAGTATCGCATAGTATAATATGTGTTCCAGTAGTTGTCTGAAATAGAGGTAATAGGAATTTGATGGGATTTTGAAAGAGCCAGAAATATAGATATTGTCATTTTAAATGAAAATACCAAGGGAAGGAGCACTGAAGAACATTGATCCAAGTCTCAAAACCATCAGTAAGCCATAGGATGTAAAAATGATGAATATGATGAATTCAGAGAAGATATGAAAAGATATATATGAGCTCATACAAAGTATTACCCTTTTTATTATTGAGCATTAGAGGATGTAGTTATATAGACAAAGAGATGACATGAAAAGGGATAGCTAAAGGGAGAACAGACAGTGCACATTAGTTGTCAATGAAACAGCCAAACTCCATTATCCTACCTGGGAATATCCAGAGCAAGATGTGTATGTTCTCAATGAATGGGATTTAAAAAGGTTAGGAGTACTATAGAGAGAAAGAGAAAGATGTAAAACTATTTCAAATATATAACTTCAGAGATGCTTTGACCACATCCATCCATCATTTCAAACAACTTGAGACCTGCTGAGATCCATCCTGTGATGAAACACAGTTAACACGAGTAGCTAATAAAAGCCAACCCAGTAGAACTCATGAGTTGGTAGCAGAGATAGAATTCCCTCACAACTATAAGATAAATTAGGGACTTATGTGGGAGTTGAGATCTGGAGAACTTTGATGTTTCCAACATTGATTTTAGGGGGGAAATTTATATTGATGTCTCAGTCTTCCCCCACCACTTCTCCTTCCCTACTATTCTGACTTTTGGGGTCAACATCCATGGGAGAAAATGAGCTGTTCTTTCTGACCAAGAAGCAAATGATAGTAGAGTTCTCCTTTAGGAGAAAGGTTAGAGATGGTTGGAATGGCTGATGGTAGGGTTTTTCAGATAATAAGTTTTTTATTAATTAGGGATTTGGAGGGGGAGAAAGAGGCGTGATACTAATAAAAATAATATCTAGCATTTATATACCATCCATTTTGTGCTAAGTATTGTGCTAAATGTTTTACAAATATTACCATATTTTTATCCTCATGATAATCTTGAGAGATGGGTGCTGTTATTATCCTCATTTAACAGACAAGGAAACTGAGGCAGGAATTTAGTGATATGCCCAGGGCCATACAGCTAGCAAATGGCTGAGACTGGATTTGAACTTGTGTCTTTCAGTCTCCTGGTCAACTATATATATATATATATGTTTTATAGGTAAATAGAGATATAGATATAAAATCCCTATAGACATATAAAACAACACTGTCCATTTAAACACTTGGAAACTATCATGATGTTACAGTCAGGGATAAAGCACCTGTCATGCTTTATTTTTGTGTAATTGCCAGATATTCTCAACCACTATACAGTCATCTTTGAATACAAAACATCATAAATCTGAACCTACATGACTTTTTAATGATTTATATCATGAGAAAAGTTTATATTTTCTCTTTATCTGGAGGTAAGGAAATAAAGAAGGGAATAAAACTGATATTTTTCCAAACTGATTAAGCAACTATGTAATAATTTCATTCAGCCCATAGGACCACCTATAATGGATCAAGTTTGAATAAATTCCCATATATCCATATAACAAAGTTATTGTCCTAAATTTGGTATCAATATAGAGGCAATTATTCCATTGACCAACTATTGAATGATCCTTTCTAACACTGGGACTTTGTCATCCCTGTTGGGTATCTTGGGATTAGGGGCCATACTTATGATCTCTCAACATCCTGTTCTCATAATCCTTGGCCCTCAGATTGACCTCCCAAGAGTCAACTGAGGAAAATGCAAAGCTATTATCAAAAACCCCAAAGGTAAATTAGTTATAACCTTGTGGCAAGAGGCATAATAAACATTGATCCATGTTCTAAAACAATTGTCTTCTTTGATCCTTGGGAGCTATAGACTCTACAGGAATCACCTTAAACTGATTCTCTAGCAGTGATTATTATATTTCCAGAGTGAGAATTTATACCTCAAAAATTGACAAATGCTACAAACAAGAGCTTGATTTATTATTTTATTGATTTTCTATACTTAAAGTGATAATGAAATTTTTTTTTAATGTCCATCAAATTTAAAAGTATCTTGGACATACTCCCCTCCATTTACCTCCAACTTCAGAGAGATTGTTAAATATTTACTAGCACAATCAGGCTTGTGAGTTAGGACAAATTGGAACTATTTTCAGTGTTTCTGGCCTTTTCGAATCCAACAGAATGAGGCAAGGGAAAATTCATTTGAATGTCAACAGCATCCCTAATCCTTCTCCTTCATCTTCTCTTCTTCTCTATCCTCCCAACTCTTCTCTATATTCTCTACTAAGTCCACCATGCCACAGAAAATTCTTTGTCATGACATCAGTCATGGCTGGGGCTTTTCTCATAGTCTCTTGATATTGTATGGATATTTCTGTAACAGACAAGCCATCATTTGGTTATTACTTCTTACTAAGTGACTCTCTAATCTAATTTTCTGGCATTATTTCTCTGATGTTATCCTTTTCCTATTTTGTTTTGTTTTTTCCTGTTCACATTTACTGTGTACCACTTAAATGCCTTTTGCGTGATCCTCAAACTTATTTCTTTGGAAATGTATTAATCTTTGTCTCACACCCATATAGTGTCACCAAAAGAACATTTATGAAAAATTGGAGACTTGTTTTAGAGAGTAGCAGGAATCAAAAAAAAAGAGGAATACATTTATCTTCCTTTCTTTTCCAACTAAGTCCTAATGGGCCAGTTCCCTATCCCTATGTTTATCCCTATGTAATAGAGTCTAAATAATAAGAGCTAGACCTAGGAACATCAAATATGACTCTAAAAATGAGAATGTTTTAATAGACAGGAAATAATTCATTAGTGATAGGAGAGTCATTCCTGAATTAGCTGTCTGAGTGTAGATGGAACACCAATTTGTTACAGCAAAGATCAAAATTAATATGAAACTAGAACTCACAAAAATGAGAACAAAGATATAGCATGAAATGAAAATAGCTCTGACTGGAACTATTTAAAATTAGACATTAAATTGAAATGTGTGTGTAATTTTATGAGTTAATATGTTTGAATTTAATTTAAATTTAGTTCAATTTAAACTTTTATGTCTCTCACATACATAACCAGAACAATGCAGAAATATTAAATTGTGTTTCCTTTAAGGTTTTTTGTTTGTTTGGTGGCATTTTGTGGACTGAACCTAACTCTTTTTTTGAAAGATTAATGATCTTTTACATCAAGGAGATTTCTTGTTCTAGTCTAAACCTTTTAAAGAAAATTGGGAATATTTCTGAACATATCCAGGGATAGAGAATTTACAACCTTTTACAATAGATCATTATAATATTTGATCACTATCATAGTCAAGAAGTTCCTCTTAGGGATACGTAGGATCCTGAAAGCAGGAAGACTCAGTCACTTATACCTCAGTGAACCTAGATAAGTCACTTAACCCTGTTTGTGTCAGTTTTTTTTTTTTCATCTGTATAATGGGCTAGAGAAAGAAATGGAAAACCTCTCCTGTATCCTTGCCAAGAAAACACCAAATGGGGTCATAAAAGAATCACAAAGTATTAAACAAATTTTAATCACTTTCATTGTCAAAAAGTGTCTCCTCATTTATTCTGCTGTAATTTAAATTCCCCGTAAACTTAACTATTTATTTTAATGAAATGCACTTCCATTTGTTTAACTTTTTATTGTGTGTGTGTGTGTGTGTGTGTGTGTGTGTGTGTGTGTATAGACCAAAAATGGTTAGCATCTTCCTTGTGAAGCTTTATAATTTTCATACATTTTTCCTATTCTAAGCAACAATCTTATCTCTCTCACATTTCCTTATGAGTTTCCAATCATGTGATTCCTTTATTCACTGGTTTTTCAAATTGGATCAATACTCTTCTTCTCGATGGTCATCATAAAAAAGGGCTTCCAAAATACCCATATTTTCAACATTGTGTTAAACATGAGTGTAGGAATTTTGTGAAGAAATAGATTAAAAGAACAGAGTTTTCTAAATGGAAGGAACATGGGGGTCAGATAGTCCAGCTACTCTGTTTTATAGATGAGGAAACTGGCATGTAAAGAGCTGAAGTGACTTGTCCAAGGCGTCCTAGCTTTTCTACAGACTAGTTTAAAAGACAACATTTGAACCTAAATCCACTGACTCCAAATCAAGTGTTCTTTCTACTGTACCAGAGTCTTTTCTATCTCCTATTATATGATGTTGACTTTTAAATTTCACAATGTATGACATAGATAGAAAGAAAGAAAAACACACACACATATATGCATGTGGGTGTGTTAACATGCACATACACATATATGTGTATTAAACATATGTATGTGTGTATGCACATTTGTATTTATATATGTTTTGGTGAACCATGATCTTTACCTATTTTTTCAAGGATCCTGTTTTATATTTGTGCTATTGGAAGCTTATACCTATATTGAATATTTTCCCAATATTTTTATTTAATGTAACTACTTCTCAGTTAATGAAATAATTTTAATTTTGTGTCTTCTAATATATTGTCAATTATTCCTTATTTGCTATGTTATTGGCAAAATTGGCGAGTCGATTTTGTCTTTTATTTTCCAAATCATCAATGAATATTATGGTGTGGATTAAGTGGGCACTGAGATTCCTTCCAACTCTCAAATTCAGTTATTTTATACTAACTAGAACAGAACAAAATATGGTGTTCTCTTCTTGACCTCGATAATATTTTCAAATAGGATCAATACTCCTTTTCATGACAGTTATGATTATTTTTTTTTAAAAGGCTTCCAACATATCTGTACTTTTGACATTATGATAAACATAAATGTAGGAATTTTGGGAAGGGAGACAAAGGAAATATGTACATTGAAAGATAATGGAAAATAAAAAACAATACAAGTGTCCAAAGAATGAATACTACAAAAATGAGGAGATCCCTTCTAGACAGAGCAAATAGGGAAGATATGATTTGGTCCATATCTTAAAGAATCCCTACGCCATAGGGTTCTTAACTTTCTATATATGAGCTCCATGTAGAAGAGAAACTTCTCCATGCAAAAGAAGCTTTCATGTAGAAGGGAAAAACAAACTATATTTTTATTTCAATATATTTGGATTATTTTGTAATCTTAAGCATTTTATTTTTATATATTTAAAAACACTATTCTATGAATATAAACTGCTTGCATTTATGTTTTTCCTCCCGGGTTATTTATACCTTCTGAATTCAATTTTCCCTGTGCAACAAGAAAACTGTTTGGTTCTGCACACATATATTGTATCTAGGATATACTGCAATCCATTCAACATGTAAAGGACTCTTGCCATTTGGGGGAAGGGGTGGAGGGAGGGAGGGGAAAAATCGGAACAGAAATGAATGCAAGGGATAATGCTGTAAAAAATTACCCTGACATGCGTTCTATCAATAAAAAATTATTAAAAAAAAAAAAACAACACTATTCTAAAAAGGAGCCTATATGCATTACCAAGTTGGTAAAAGCAGTCCATACAAAAACATTTAAGAATTGTTGCCCCAGAATACTGATAAAAATCTTTCATTATAAATAGCTAGCACATAACTCTTTTAGAAACATTTAAAAACTTTTAGAAACACTTCTGTTAGAGTATTATGCATAAGACTATATCTTTTGGCTTTGTTGCTAAAGATGTTCCTTGATATGAATCAGAAATCTTCTCAAAATCAACATTTTTCTTATTTAAGTACTATAGATTACATGTATCATTTTTATTTTGCTCACTAATTTGTCAATGTATCATAGAAAGAAATGAAATTGTTGTGAAATTAATTTTGTTTCAGAAAACATATTATTTCCTAATGTCTTAGGTATTTCTAAGTATCTAATTGATAGATGATTTTTTTTTCTAGTTATCTTCCTGGTTATCAAGATTTGGCTATAAATGAATCATTAAATCAATTAATAGTTCATAGTCCAATAAAGCTCCCATTTACTTCAAAAAAGACTTTTGCCAATACAAAGCACATAGGGAGAGATTTATTCATATATACATATATAAAACAAAGCTGTTAGTGCCACTCATTTTGCGGAAATATGCCTATAGATGATTTTTGCAATTAAAATATATTTTAAGAATTAAAAGTAGTTAAATTAAATGTCACTTGGAAAGTTTGCTCTGTTTTCATTTTTGTGCCATATTTTGATTGAAGAAATATTGACTATATCACATACCCTGCCTCCATCCCTAATTTGAGGAAGATCAATAAATAGGCAGACTAGAATGTCTAATGACCTTCGTAATGGAAATAATCAAAATATTTCAGCACTTGTCATACGACTAGTTTCTCAGTGAGAAGGGGTAAAGTCTCTAACTGTGAATATGCACAAAGACAAAGGACAGTTACAATCATTCTTCTCCATTTCTTATGCCCTGTTGTGTAACATTGGGAATGATGCTTTAATCTTCCTTTGATCTCTTCTGGATATCTCTATGTGTCCAAACACTATTTGCTTTTAATTTGCAGTCCCTAGTCTAGCTTTCAAAACTTTTGGAAAAAGAAGCTGTCTCCCTAAAAAGTTCACACAAGCAATAACCTTGCTCAACATTGGAAAATAGTTGAAGACAAAAAAAATCAGTGTTTCCTTGAAACAACACAGTTCTGCAACAGGTATTTGTGATAGGTAGAGATTCTGTTGTTTCAAATGATTCCTAGACTTGTTTTTACGACTAGCTGTACCACTGAAGGAAGCAATTTGGTTCAGTGGGTGAAACTAAGGCCTGGGAATCAGATACTGAGAGATAGAGTACCTGATTTCTTGTGGTAACAACAAAAATTTTTAAAGTCATCAGGAAGTCACTCTAGAAATGTTCAGTTTGCTGACATTTGCAAAATATGAATAATCATAATAAACCATCTTAATCATTTTGAATAATAAACTTTAAAAAACAAGGCTATTAAAATTATGGGAAGTACTTTACAAATAAAAACTGCTCTATAAATACCATTTCCCAGTTGTCTATAACCCGTTTGTATATTATTTGATATGTCATAATTTGTTATTTCAGATATCTTTGAGTCATCATAAATTTAGATATCATCCTTACTTGCTGGGTTTTAAATTTCACAAATCTTCTTTATTCAAATCCAACATAAATTCCAAAGGGCACTGAACTAAAGTTAATTGTGATACTAGGCAGGAAGTTTCATTGTAACAGTAATTTCTGTCTTATTGTTATTAGAGTCAGGAAATCTCATGTAATTAAATTTCATTCTAGAGGAATTCTGTTGTTTCCCTACACAAGAATTAATGTATTAATGCATCTCTCCTCAAACATATCTGATTAGCTAATACTCCCCCCTAGCACCCTACTCTTCTGTATTTATTTTAAAATGTGTCTTTCTTATTAACTACAAAGTAAAGGGGTAGTGTATTAACATTTCAAATACCTAACAAGTGGACAAGTTGAGCTTAATCTATATGGATCATTATGATAGAGAAGATTTTGCTCCAAAATCAGCAGCAATGAAGAGGAATATGACATTTGATTATGGATACATGTGACAAGAATATATATGACCTCAATTGTCTGTCCACAAAGCCAAACAATTCATGTTTCCTATTTTACCTTGATAGTAATAAAAATGTTTAAAAAGCCATTATAACTAAATGAAAGGGGAAACACATAATGATTGAAAGAGTTCTAGAAGAGTTGTTAAGTCTATTTAACACATTGATGATTGGATCACAGGATCATAGATCTTTAAATGAAAGGGGTCTTCTGTGTTGTACAAATTCAGGCATGGTATGATTTATCTTTTAGAATATCCTTCCTGTGATGAAGGAGCATTTTAATCATTTGCTTTGGCCTTTGTAATAGAATAGGTTTGTTTATGTTTTCCTTGAATAGGAATATATAGGTCCTTAAGAGACTTTTTTGCATCAGTAAGCATTTTAGAATCATTTAAAAGGCAATGGAAAGATAAATTACGGGCATGATAAGTAGCATGCTTCATATTATGATAATTTATATGTGAAAAGTGGTGCAAAGATACTTAAAAAGGTATAACATGAAAAGGAATTAGAACAGTTATACATCCAAAATGAGGAACAATGAATGGGAAGGAGTGTCACATTCATTTCCCCACACACAAATTTCATGTGCACATGTACATGTATAGTTATACATATACATACATTCACATAGATATCTGTATGTTTATATACATCTATGTGGTACATGTGTAATATATATACACATTAAGATTTAAGAGCCTTAAAATTATTTTAATACTTGGAAAACATTTTATTTTAAATTCTAGGCCTCCAATATTTGGATTGTATCTTTTTTTTCCCTTTTTAATTTTTTATCATAGCTTTTTATTTTACAAAACATATGCATTGGATCATTTTTCAACATTGACCTTTGCAAAACCTTCTGTCCCAATTTTTCTCCTCCTTCTCCCCATCCCCTCCTCTAGGTGGCAGATAGTCCAATATATGTTAAATATGTTAAAGTAGATATTAAATCCAATATATGTATACATATTTATATTGTTATCCTACTACACAAGAAAAATCTGATCTAGAAAGAAAGAAAAAAAGCCTGAGAAGGGAAACAAAAAGGCAAGCAAACAATAACAGAAAAAGTGGAAATGCTATGTTGTGGTATACATTCATTTCCCATAGTTCTCTCTATAGGTGTAGCTGACACTCTTTATTACTGAACAATTAGAACTCGTCTGAATCATCTCATTGTTGAAGAGAGCCACATCTTGGATTATATCTTCTAAGGAATAATTTAGGAAAAGACGTAGATATAAATTGTAAAGAAGAATTAAAAATGGAGGGGCTGTGATTTTAATTGATAGAGGGAAATAACCACACTGAAGAAATTGCAGATTCATCAAAATTTCAGTGTCAAGATACTTAATAAAATTTGTAGAATATCTGCCATAACTTATTAAGGGCAGATATAAACATATGTATAGTAGAATATCTTGTTAATTTAGAAATATATTTCTTCCAACTGTTTTTCTTTATCAAATCATCTTGGATCAAAAGGAAAAAGCAACTCAAATATCTGTATTTTCAAGTAAGCTTTGTAATATTTCACCTGGGAGCCATAAAATAAAACTGTTTTGCTATGTACAGCATACAAAAAAGATTTTTCCCCCTTTGTCCTGCAAAGAATCTCTTGTTGCCAATGATATGATAACAATCAGGAAATTAACTCTCTCTCTTAGTTATGATTTACTCCACATTTAGGCACATTACAACAGTGCTTTGTCTCAGAATAATGATGATATTTAGTGTAGAAGTAATGCTTAACAAAAACTTGATAACACTGCACTTCTGTGAGTCTCTTTGGTGTTAAATAAGGTATAACTTCAAGCAGAATAAGTGCGTGGGATAAGCTTTCAAGCATTTCAGAGGAAAGAACTATACAAATCTATTAAATACAAAGAGTGGCTTGGGATAACATTTCTGCAGGTGTCAGAAATACCTAAAATGGTCAATTGGTTGTACATTTAGACAGACTGAGTCAGAGATTTTTTTCTTTACCAGTCATCGCATATACCACTATTTGCATGATGTTTTTTAGCCTGTCTTTACGATGTACAAATTATTAATTAACTCTAATTTTGAGGAATTCAAAGGATGGAGAAGAAAAGGTGAGATGAGGAAGTAGAAATAATCAAGCCACATTTGTGGCATTGTGTAGAACAAATTTGGTAGTTTGATTACACTTTCCATTGTATTGAGTAACCATTTTGTTGTTGTGAAGATATAGTTTAATTTTAGTATATTTTAGAAGACCAATTAAACATAGCAATTATATAGCTTTCATATTTTGTACCACTTAGAGATTATAACAATTCTGCTCAGTTCTAGATTTTTCTAAGTCAAAATTCAAAGTATATTCTTTAGTCAGAGCAAAAAGGAATAATTGTTGAAAAGAAGGCTCATCTGACTACAAATTAACCTTTTGAAAGAGACTAGTCATGTAAATAATAATAAAATATTATATAATATATGATAGTAATTACATTACATTACATTAAATATTACATAACACCTTTATATTTTCTTTTACTATTTATAAAATTCTTTTTTTCATAATTACCCTTGGAAGTAGGGAATATTATTATTGCCATTTTGCAGATAAGAGAAATTTGCCCAGGGAAGTTTTGACTATTATCCATAGTCCTAGTCCACTTCATAGGATGACTAGGATGAGGCAAGATGACTGTTTAGTTCTCCTTTGTCTAAGACCTTGTTTCTTTCCAAGAGACCGCTTACCTTCATTCTTCCCATCAATCTGGATAAAGTGGTGAATGAAGTTTTCATTGTGACATGGGGAAAAAGTTAATGAGTAAGGGAGAAAGACTTTCATGCTAAGATTTTCATAATAATTATATCTTCTAAGTTCTGTGAAAAATATATAGAGAGATATAGATATAATGGGTAGTAATAAGAATGGTCAGGAGTCATAACTTAATATTGTAAATGAAGAATTATAGGCACAAAACAAACAAATGATTTGCATACATCTTTGGCAGACTTAGGATAAGATTCTCAGATTTATGACTTGAGTATGAATCTGACTTTCACAAATTCTGGAGTATGATAACATGAATCTGTGCTATAATTTTACAAATAATCACCACTCTTTCACCCTAAGAGTTAAGTAGTACTTAGAATCATCTCTATCATAACAACTAAACAAAAATAAAGATTTTTAATAGTGTACCACTAATAAAATTTACTGATTAAGTCTACACAAATTATTGGGGATATACTTTTTAAAAATTATGGCATGATTACAATTTTAAAATTGCTAATTCAAAATTCTTTGCTTTCTGCCAAGTAATTGTTCTTTGAATTCTATTTGACAAAAATTTATTAATCCTTTACACTGTATAAGACATTGTATTAATCCCCAAGGATATAAAAATGAAAAAAAAAAAGCCACTTCCTTCACACAACTTACATTCTACTGAAAGATTTTTGAAAGTGAGCATGCAGGTAAATACAAGACAACTTGATAAGAATGAGAGCACTAGCCATTCTGAAGATCACAAAAGTTATTATCATTGTAGCTTATACTGTGAAGAAAATTAGGAATTCTAGTATATCAACATAAGGAGAGAATACATTCTAGAAATAGGATAGGGCCTCAGTGCAAAAGAGGCAAAAAATTGAATACCATTTTTAGAGAAGTGAGTAGAACAATTTAACTGGAACATAGAGTTCTTGATGATGAGTGATTTAAAATAAATCTAGGAATCTTGGCTAGAGCAAAAATTGGGAAAGACTCTAAATAAGGATTGTGAAGAGTTTGTATTTTAATTTGGAAACTAGTAGACATTGTTGGTCAAAGAAGTAACAAAGTCAACACTATGCTTTAGAAAATTAATTCCAATAGATATGGGAAGGGTAGATTAAAGAAATGAAATCCTGGAAGCAAAAAAGAAATTGTATATAATCTTGATGAAAGGATGAAGACCTACACTGAGGTGATATCTGTATGAATAGAGAGGATAAAAAGGACATAAGATTGTAGACTTTTCATTTGGTTGGATATTACTTGGTAGAAGGCAGGAAGAGGGAAATTAGAAACTTAGAAAATTACTCTGAAGTTGTCAATCTAAGAAAATAGAAGGATGGTAGATGTCATCTTCAACAACAACAATAAAAAAGATAATTATTGAGAAGGGATGAGTTCATCTGGAAACAGTGAATTCTATTATGGACTTATTGTATTTGAGATGTCTGCAGAGCATTCTAATGAAGATGACTACAATCAGCTAGCACTCTAAGACTGGAGCTCAATAGAGACATTAAAACTAGATAAATATAGATTTAATAGTAAAATGCATAGAGATGATAAATGAGACTATGTGAGCTGATAAGATCACTAAGAGAAAAAAAGAGTATGGAAACATGAGGAAAGGACAAAAATCGATAGTGACATACATGGGGGAGAGATGACAGAGACAGAGAGAGAGAAAGGGACAAAGAGATAGAGTCAGACAGAGACAGAAATAGGTACAGAAACGCAGAAACCCCCACAAGACAAGACAAGAGAGAGAGAAAGAGACAAAGAGATAGAGGTAGACAAGAGACAGAGACAGAAATAGATACAGAGACACAGAGAGACAGAGAGACAGACAAGATAGAAAGAAAGAAAAAGAGAGAAGGGGTGTGAGTTAAGAGCTTCAGCAAAGAAATCTGGAAAGGAATGAAAAGAATCCAAAAAGATTATTGTCAGGAAATGTGAGAAAGGAAGGTAGAGAGAAGGTATTTCTGAAAATAGCATCATTAATAAGGCTGTACTTTCAGCACAATACTAAAATTGTATGAAAAAGAAACATATCTATACACATTGAAAGTCTCAATATCAATAAAACAAAATCTCAGTGACTTTTTTAATCAAGATGTTTGCAGCAACATAAGATAAAATAAATAAAATGGACTCAAAGTCCATGTAACAATTATCCCACTTAAAATGTATTCAGTCTATTATAATTCTCAGATAATGTGGTGAATTATGTATGCCTGCTAGCTCTGTTTTCAGTTTTATGATCAATTTGTTGGTTTGACCATATTATTTGTAGTGTCTTCAATGCTGCCAAAACTTTTTACAAGGGAATCTCTAGTGATCTGTTAGCAGAATCAACTTACTAACTGTCTAGATCTGACAATCCCCCCCCCCAAAAAAAGTTATATTTCTTTAAACAAGTGCATAGTGATTGAAAAAAAAATCTTAAACTGACACAGGGAAGGAATGAGATATGATGGTATTAAACCCTCCTCCTTCTTTCTCCGTTCCTACCTCCTCTCTCCCTCCTTCCCTCCTTCCCTTTCTTTTTTATCTGTCTCTCTCTGTTTCTCTCATTCATCTCTCTCTCTCTCACTCTCTCTCTCTCTCTCTCTCTCTCTCTCTCTCTCTCTCTCTCTCTCTCTCCCCCCTACCCTCTTGGCCTCTGTATGTCTCTCTCTCTCTTCTCTCTCTCTTTTCTCCTTTTTTATTACTTTTTTTCCCTTTCCTAACTTCCTTTCTCCTTCTCTGCCTCTATTCTTTCTGCTTTTCTTCCCTTCCTCCACCTATTATCTTTTTATTTCCTTTTTTTTTTTTTTTTGCCTCAACACCTCCACTTCTCCCTCTCCCTTCAACTCTGTGTTCAGTGGTTCCCTTCAATTCTTGTTTGATACCCCTGGTTTCCTAAACTCATAATCATATAATTATTGATGTTTTGCTTCATAAACCTAATGGTCACATGCTTGAGAAGGTTTAACTAATTATCACAATGGCCTGCCTTACTGAAGGTGCAAACTACATATTGCTACCATTGAGCTTTGAACCAAGTCTTTTATGGTCTTTGGGCAATAGTTCTCCCTAAATGAATTTTCTCCTCAGCTGGTAATTGTTTTGCAATCATCTCTGGGCCTTATTTCCATCACATTAGGAAAAATAGTTCACTGCAGTCTCTATCATCTTGCCAGGGTGTCTCACCAGGATGCTAAGGTTTTAATAGAGACCTTGATAACATTCTTGCAGAATTATATAATTGTATATACTTGCCAATATTCTTTGTTGTTTCCCCACCCAGCCCTAATAATTATATTTTATATGAAAGTGAATTGAATAAAATGGTCCCTACTCTTCCCACAAAAACAAGAGAGGAGAGTAAAAGAAAGGTATGATTTGATAGAAATATGAGCAAACTAGCCAATACTCAAGTCCCTAAGAAGGAGAAAATTAAAGCTGCAAAGTATGAGCAATTAACAGAAGAAAGGCAAATATGGAAATTTTGAGAATTATGTTTGGGGGCAGGGCAGGATCAGGAAAAACAGATGCCTGCACTACCACATTAGCCCAATAAAGCTCTTTCTAAATGCTCCCTCTATCTAACTTGGGTGCCATTACTCTTTTAAGGCATTATCTCATGGTGATTTGAACACCTATTTGTTTATGATTATCAGATCCAACTGACAATGAAAGTATTCTAGACATCTATATTTTACTGAACCAAATGACATATTGGACAATTTTGCCCATTTCATTGAGAAACTGTGAAATACGATTTCAAAGTCTGAGAGCACTTAGAATGAGCCTAACCACCAGTTTATAAATAACACTGACACTTTTTAATAATTTATTTTTCATTGCCGTATATTCTGATGAAATGCTTGTGATTCTTTTCTACAGTTTGGATTAGCCAAACTGCTTAAAAAAAAAAAGTCACATGAGAAGCAAAGAAAATTCTGAGAGCTTTTGTGTGGTTATTGTTGCCAAGGCAACCACTTCCTTTTCATTTCAGTGTATGGGACATCTGTGTCACTTTGAGTCTGGCTTTCAGAAAGACAACTTCACAGCAGGCTGTGGAGGGTGATGAGTGAGAGAGGAAGAAGTATTAAAGAAATAAGAGGAATTAGTGCAAATCTTACTTGATTTATATAAGGTTCTTTTTAAAGATATTTACAAGTAATTTAACAGGCTTTTTTGAGACAAAATTATGCAGTGCTTAAGTATGTATGTGTGTAAACGAAATTCTTAAGAACTTAGAAGTTTCATTATCTTGCCTTAAAATTTTTGCTTCAATTTCTAGTTCATTCATTCAACAAATACTTATTTACTATCCTACCGAGCATTCCTTTGGGGAAAAAAGAGAGGGAGTAAAGATCCCAGTTCTGATTACACCAATGAAGCCATTTATAGTATTTGCAATCATCTAAAAAGAGTATAATTTAACCAGTACTCAGATTACCTCCAAAGTTCACACATGAATACTTTTCCAATGATCTCATTCATGCCCATGGTCTACCTTTAACTATTTTAAGTATGTCAAGTGAAGAAGCATTTTGTAAGCATCTACTATGTACTAGGCACTGTGCTAAGGTGTGAGGTTACAGAGAAAGGCACAAATAGTCCTTGTTCTCAAGTACTGATAGTTTTAATGAAGGAATGTCAAAACTTCAAGACTCAACTGAGGCCTTCTCGGTGATCAAGTTTCCCCTTCTCTTCACCAATGTATTCACATTATTCTAATTTGTTTTACTGAGGCAGCAAGGTAGTGTAGTAGAGAGTTCTGCATCTGGCAACAAGAATAATCTTTATAAATTTAAATCTGGCCTCATACATTTAGTAACTATAATCCTGAGCAAGTCACTTATCCCTGTTTGCCTTAGTTCCTCATTTGTTAAAATAAATAAAGATGAGTTTGAAAGGAAAATGGGAAACTACAAGAAAACACCAATTGAGGTCAAAGAGTTGAATAAAACTGAAACAATTGAATAAAAAAATTTGTTTTATAATGATTTTCATATTTGTCATCTTCTATTCTCTGTCATAAATACTTAAAAAGCAGAGATGTTATCTTATGCATATTTTCATTCTTATCTAGTTGATTTTAATATATATGTATATAGATCTTTATATATATGTACACATATACATATATATATACACACATATTTTTTTTCCTCATTAATTGAGTTTAGTGACATCATCTATCACCTTTACATTTTAATACTGACCTTGAGCCTACATGTTGATCCTGAAGTACTACCTTGCTAATGGGTGTCTCCCTCTAGGATTCTGCCTTTATCTGAAATTCCAATATTCAAAAAAAAAAAAAATTCTTTTTTTAAGAGGCATCCCAGTATAATGTAAAAAGGTCAGATTGCTGAGTTGGCTCTGCCACTAACTGTGTGACCTTGGACAAGTCACATATCCTTGAATCATATTGATCAACCAGTTTGGGTTGAAACATGATCATCCAAGGTTCCTTTGAGATCTAAATTTTATAAATGTGTTATATTTGCTAATTGAATGATACAGACAACAATTTCTGTAGCAAAAGAATGTTGAATTTGTAGTTAAAGACATCCAAGACTCCTTAGAGATCTGTTTTTATAAATTTTCTATAATTGCTAATTGAGTGATCCAGACAACAAATTCTATAGCAAAGGAATGTTGAATTTGTGGTTAAATGTACTGATTTCAAAACTATAAGAACTTTTTCAAATTAGTTTTTGTTTCCTATCAAGTATAGTTTTCTCATCTGAAAATGAAGTGTTTGAACTAGATAATCTTAAAAATAATTTCCAGTTCTCAATTTTATGATCTTATTAATTCAGGAGCTGGAGAGAGACCTGTAAGCTATGACATTCATGCAAATACATTTCATAAAGAAGGTTTGCTCTGTCTTGAAGAATGGTTAGGTTTTAGACTGGGATTAGAAGAATGGTAATGAGGATGTAGGTTGGTCATTGTAGACAGTAAATAAGGCATAATGGTCAAGCAATACACAAGCACTTGCCAGAGAGAGTATATAGACCAAATGTGCTGGAATCTTCTATTCTTCTGCTCCTTTCTCTGTGCTTTTACTCTCTTAGTAAGGGAGTGTTGTAATCTTTTTCTTCTCAAAAACGCAGCCAGGTGATAAAAGTTCAGATCTTTTATTATCCCAATATAGCCCGGTTAGCTTAGAGGCCTATCTCTCTGCTTGGTTCCAAGAGCTCTCTCCGAATGTCACCAAATCCAAAGGTCTGGTCCTTCAGCCTCCAGCCAGCTCCAACTCTTCATGTCATTCCGCTGAAATCTCGACTTGTAGCTTCTTCACTCTCTAGAGAACTCTCCGACTGGCCCATTGGCCTATTTATGCTCCTTCCAGAGAGAGGGATTATGGGTAGTTCTACTTAGTACCTTGTTTTAGGTTCTGCCCAAAACATCTTCTTGTAAGATTAGATCAACTCTAATTAGTTAGCAGTTAGTAAGGATTCCAACATCTCCCCCTTTCTTTTGTTTTAAAACATAGGGGGTTTCTGAGGGGGTACACATAAATCCATCAATATGGGCCAGAACTTTGTAACAGATATACATGGTATACATAAATCCATCAATATGGGAGGCATTATACATAATTTACATAAGTACATAGCAATATAACACAGGCTAATAGTAATGTAACAACATGAATCAACCTAAAAATTTACACATGTCCATAAGTCCTAGAAACAGTCCAATAGGATTCCATTGTCCATTAGTTCATGTGCCAGGAATCCAATAGTTCCTGTAAGCCCTGAAGTACTGCAAAAGTCTCATCAACAATTTTTCATCTCAGGGAACCCAATGATTCTTGCTGGTTTTTCAAGAAGTAAAACAGTTTCATCTTGTGTTAGGAAATCCAATGATTCCTGAAGCTTTTAAAAGTCTTTTTAACAGTTTCATAGTCAGCCATCTGATTCTTTCTCCATCTGTGGAAATATAAGCAGATCCTCTTCCCCAAGCAGTTAATCTAATTCCCTTCTATTTACCAAATTTGGGATTTCTCCTCATCATCTGGTAATTACATTGGAGTCGTTCTGGGTGTAACCTCAGCTGCTATCATGCCCCACCTGTCCTTTGATTGATACTTTAGAGCTGGGCCCTGCCTCTCATTCCTCTGGGTCAATATACATTTAGAGGCCCAGTGAAAGCCTCGGTTACATTTTGGACATGGGGTTTTGGGTTTTCTCTCACCCTGTCTTCTCACTCTATCTCCATATCTACAATGAGCTCTCAAATGTCCAACTTTTCTGCACTGAAAACATCGACGAGTTTCTCTAGAATTCCTCTGCCAAGAAGGAACTTGTCTTTCCATGTTCATCATAGTCTGGGCATAATAAGCATTTGTGCCCACTGTGGCACAGCGTCTTATGATTTCTTCTAAAGGAGCATCTTTGTCTAGCCCCCATATAATTCTTTTGCAAATCTCATTGGCATTTTCCTTAGCCAAATGTCTAGTCATTATTTCTGTGGCAGCATTATCTCCATTGGTTCTTATTACAGCTGTTTGCAGACGTCCCACAAAATCTGCAAAAGGTTCATTGGGACCTTGCTCTATTTTTGTGAAAGCATTATTTCCATCTTTCTGTCCAGGGAGAGAATTCCAAGCTTTTATTGCAGCCTTAGAAATTTGCTCATACACTGTTATGGGATAATAAATCTGTTCTGAACTCTCTGCATACTGACCTTCTCCAGTTAGTTGGTCAAAAGCAACTTGTACAATAGCTCCTGTTTGCCTATTGCGTTGGGCTTGAATCCTACATAATTCATGAAACTCCGAAAGCCACAATAAATTTTGTCCCGGTTCTAGACAAGTTTTTGTTATGGATTTCCAGTCATTCGGGGTTAGGATTTCATAAGACAAATTATCTAGTAACATCTTCACATAAGATGATGTAGCCCCATAAAGAGTGCAACCCTTTTTCAAATCTTTAATTTTTTCCAAATTAAAAGGAGTGTATCTTCTCCTTTTTTGACCTGAGGAGTTGAGCTCTTCAATCACAGGATATGCATTTATAAAATCAGATAGATCTTCTCCTTCATTTTTTGCTTTAATTAATGCTTTTTCTAATCTTGTTAAATTCTGCTTTACAGGAGAAGCTGACTGTGTTTCTGTCTCTCTCCCTCCCCCTTGTTCCACCCATGAAGGGTTAATTGCGGAGGGAGGGTCATGAGATGTGGAATCACTTAATTCCTCCTGCTGTGAAGTATCATACTCAGAATTGTAATTAACTCCATTCTCATCTGATTCGTCCTCCTTTTCACCTAGTAAAGTTGGCATTTCTTCCTCCTGTACTTTCCTTTTCATCATTCTATCACTTAAATAACTTCTTATAGCCAATTGTATTACATTATATGTATTAATTATTGAGTTAGGCCCATTTTTGTCATAGAATTGACAAAGATCCTCTCCAACCAATTTCCATTCATTTAGATCTAATTCCTTATCAAGAGAGAAACAAGGACATATGTCCTTTACAGTTTGTAAAAGTTCAGTGATTTGCTGTAAACTTATAATTAAACCTTGGCTTTCCATAATTTTGACAATGCTCTCTAAACATTTTCCTTGAACAGAAACAGACTGTTTTCTAAATATCTGTCCCATCTTAGCTGAAATTCTACTTTAACTCTTCTAACAAAATTTCTTTGTTGCACTCACCCTAATTTCTGGGTTGAAGTTTTTTCCACTGGATCAGGATCAGAGGCTTTTCCACTTGAATCAGGATCGGAGCTTTTCCACTTGAATCAGGATCGGAGCTTTTCCACTGAAATCCACTGAGGGGTCTGTTTGTCCCACGTTCAGGGCGCCAAAATGTTGTAATCTTTTTCTTCTCAAAAATGCAGCCAGGTGATAAAAGTTCAGATCTTTTATTATCCCAATATAGCCCGGTTAGCTTAGAGGCCTATCTCTCTGCTTGGTTCCAAGAGCTCTCTCCGAATGTCACCAAATCCAAAGGTCTGGTCCTTCAGCCTCCAGCCAGCTCCAACTCTTCATGTCATTCCGCTGAAATCTCGACTTGTAGCTTCTTCACTCTCTAGAGAACTCTCCGACTGGCCCATTGGCCTATTTATGCTCCTTCCAGAGAGAGGGATTATGGGTAGTTCTACTTAGTACCTTGTTTTAGGTTCTGCCCAAAACATCTTCTTGTAAGATTAGATCAACTCTAATTAGTTAGCAGTTAGTAAGGATTCCAACAAGGGAGCTTAATTCTCCTCATCACAACTGCCCTTCCAGAGTCATGTGGGGAGAGATCTGATCTTCTCTGTCCATGTCTACTTGCTTGACAGCCTCAAATATTACTCCTTCCATCTTTTTATGTAAGAGATTCAGTCTTCTTCAACCTAGCTACTGACAAAGCCACTATTTCTACAATTCCAGTAAAATAATATAGATAGAAAGGAGAAGCTTTTTTGTCAATTTTACCCTTAGAATGCTTTAGGATCATGAACCTAAACTTGATGTCTTCAATATTTGCTTTCATCTTTGTCCAGTATTGCTGTTAGAAAAGTAGGAGATATGATATTAAAAAAACACTGGATTAGTAGGCAGAAAATGTGTATTTTTATCTTGGTTTTACCTTTAAATAATTGTGTAACCTTGTAAAAATCACTTCAATTTTTGAACTTGGTTTCTTCATCTGGATTATTTTTATGACTATGAATATTTTTAGGGATTCCTATGAAGGAATTTATAATACAGTGGATAATGTTGTGGCCCTGGAGTCAAAAACTGAGTTCAAATTCACCGTCAGGAGCTGTGAGTCTTGATCTAGATGTCAAGTGCCTCAATTTCCTTAACTTTAAAATGAGGAGGAGGTAGCTAGATGACATAATTAAGAGACACCGGGCTTAGAATCAGGACAATTCATCTTTGTGACTTCAGAATCTAGCTGCAGACATTTAACTAGCTGTTTGACTCTGGGCGTCACTTAAGCCTGTTTGCCTCAGTTCCTTATCTGAAAAATGAGCTGGAGAAGAAAATATCTACACATTCTAGTATTTCTGCCCAAAAAACTCCACAGACATTATGATCAAGAATCAGACATGACTGAATGACTGAAAAATAAAAATTTTGAAGACTACAGATCACTCTACATAGGAGATTTTATTTTTGAATATACAGGAAACCTTTTGGCATAAAAGGTTGTAATGGATGTTGTAGTGAAGAATAAAAGGCATCCAGTGGATGTTACTAAGCTTCCTTGAAAAATTTTTTTCAATAACATTACTGATATTTTAATATTAATTAATATTTCCCAAAAATGTGTTATCTCTATTAAATACACTGAGATACCTACTCATTGGTAATAGTAAGTATATCAAGGAAAGTTATATATTAGAAACATAGATGATGGTGATTTATGCATGCACACTAACAGGTAAAGCTCAAAGTGCTTTCTGGCTGAATATTACAAAAGGTTAAGTCTAGAATTGGTTGCCCTCAAAATTCATTGGCAGATATTTTATTGACTTTTTCTATCATATGTGTAAAGAATAGCATGTATTTTGTTTCTATGATCAAACATCAGCACAAATAATGATGCATATTTGAACTATTTCAAAAAAAAAAAAGCTAAAAGCCCTACTTTTAGTTATAGGAACATAAGGTATTTCACTACATTTTAATTGCATTTATGTACTTCGTAATTTACTGGCACCTTCAGAGCCCTTGTATGGCATCATAATTCTTACACCAGTTTCTTCTTTTTATGGTATTTTGTAGTGAAATCAGTTCATTAGCTTCTAAATACTGAGATTTTTTTTTTATTTTAGCTCAAGAAAATGTAAATTGATGATTAGAATCATCTTATAGTGATATTGTTAATAACTATAGTAAAAAGTATAGATTCTGGCTCTGACATGTTTGAATATATGCTAAATGTTAACAGTTAATTAATTTTCTAATACCTAGATAATTTTGACAGTGGTGGGAGCTTGATAAAATCTTGGAAACAATACTTTTTTTAATGAATCTGTGAGAATAACATTATAGATATATCAAAAATGATGAGTTAATTATGAAACTCTTTGGTGTTGGCTATTATTGTCATTCTAATTTTGAAGTATTTTGTAGTTCATGAGAGAGGGGCAGCAAATCTCAAAAAATATGAGAATTTCACCCCTTGCTTTTGTTACATGTTGTGCCTACTTTTTTATCTGATTATGTGTCTCTAAGATGATGATATGTATTTCTTGGGTACAAATCATTAGTAACTTGTTGCAATCTATTATATTCAATTCCCTTTTTCATCCACAAGTCAGATTTTTCAGATACTGTGCTATATAGTCCATGACTAGGGACTATATTACATCAGGGAAGAAGCATTTGTATTAAAAAAAAAAAAATGAGGTGGTTTTTTTTTATTGTTGTTGTAGGGAGAAGTTTGTTAATAAGACTTTAAAAGTGCTTGTCAATTTCCCAAAAGCAATCTGTCCTGTGAATTATTTTGTTCAATATTGTAGCTATTGTCTAACAGCATTGTTACTTTCACATATCTTTAAGATCAATTGCTCAGTACCCTTAAACATTTGTCATATTTATATAGACCTACTTATATATAGACAGCTCAATCAAATGATTTTTCAAGTATTGTAAAGCTCCATTTCTACTTCTTCATAAAACACATCAAATACTGAGATGTAAGAGAAAATATTACTTTTTCTATGTAATTAATGAAGAAAAATGTTAATTATAGAAATGTTGATCTCTTTCACATTTTTTGTTTTCTGCTGGTTCCATTTTTAAAGTCTCTTTGATATTATTTGGCTTAATTGATATTATTACTAAGATTTCCCAAAACTTCCTTTCTTATCATATTTTACTGTTTGATTCAAAAGCATTGCTAATAATCCTCTACCATTTTCCTTCTTTAGGAAATGTTTATAATCTAAACCAATATTACAAACTAAACCAATATCTATATCAATATTGCCTTTCACTTACAAGTCTCTCTAATTATCAAGGAGATTAAGTTTTGCTGATTGAATTTGTTATCTAATGTCTTTTACTCTCATTATTTCTGATATCTGCATCACATCAGTTAAACTTCCAAAGGAAATATTGACAGTCCATGCTGATATCTCTTTATATATCTATTTTCAATCAGTAGAATGGTTGAATTCAAGTAGAGCTGTTTTAATCACATGTTGTGTCTTCTCTTTTTTTTATTACTCTGATGGTACAGATATCTGATTCATAAATGATTCTCATATATGTGACTAGTCACTTCCATTACAGAATCAATTTCAGTTTGGTTATGTTGTTCAAAGGTAACTATATCAACCACTTTCTATCTTTCTTTTTCTGAAGTTTTATTAATGCTTGCAATTTTCTATTCCATTTTTAATGGAATACATCCTTCCTTATCTTCTATACATGGTCAGTTTTTGATATAAAAATATTTTTTAAAAAAATTAAATTCACTTCTTAAAGTATTCATGAAATATGATTGAAAGGCCTCTTTGTATCATACAAGTTTTTGGTCTCTTTTGTTTCTTGATTCTGAATAATATTCCTAATATACATCAATTCTTCTGTAATACTTGTTTTGAAAATGTGAATTTTCTTCCACTCAATATTAATATTTTAGGGGATGGTTTGATCATGGCTCAAATTTTATGTTTGCTTATGTGTGGTTTTATCTGTGAGAAACAGTAAGAGAACATAAAAAGCTGTATCACTTTACAATCATTCACAAGCTGCAGTCCTTCTGAAGTCATTTCCACAAGAAAAAGTGAGGTATTTTTCAAAGCATATTCCCATATATAGTGTAAATCTTTTTCTCCTAGTAGGAATTATGGGGTGAGGAAGACTGGTTAACCTCAACCCTTTCCCCCACGTTACAATGTGCAAGGGAACCCCAGCCTTAGATTTTGGTGCCTATGGAAACTACCTTCCCCCACAGAAATAACTTTGCTAACTCAAGATCTGTAAGAATTGGGATATAGTCCAAACAGCAGTCCAAGGCTTCAGACCCCATCATGATTCATTGTAATATATATGCATGTTTTGATTATTTAACACGTATAAAATTCTGCTTCTATTAGGCCCCCTTATTTTTTCATATATTCCTGATGACATTTTTGAGTATTGTATCCCAAGTGTATTTTTCCCATAAAAGCTCTGTGTTTTATGGACAAATTTTAATTTAGGAATGGAATGTGCATTATAGCATTACTGATTTTTTTTGGCCATTATTCTCTTTAGAATAAAGTCAGTTAACATCAAAGTGCATGTTGATTCTGTGGGAAAGGATCTTTTCAAATTTTTCATGTAATTTCTCTAATTTTTCATCACCTGCCGCAGATATGAGCATATAAAGTATTTTCAAAAGACCATCACCTTTTGTCTTATGATCACTATGGGAACTACAGGGGGAAAAGAAAATATGTTTCTCTTTGCCTTTGACCACATAATGAAATCAACTGTGTTTCTTTTATCTTTTTCTCCAAGGAGAACCTGTGAAATATTCTTCCACTTAACAGCACTTTCTGTATCTCTTTTATAAATGAGACTGTCAGTGCTGATAAGATTCAGTTCCTCTAGTAGTATATATACTCACTCATTTTCACATTTAGAATACTAGTGTTTAAATTAATGTTTTTAGATATTTTAAAAACTAAAATTCTCAGCACATTCCACCTCCTTTTTGCTTCTTTCCCACTATAAAAATAGAAAGAGGCTTCAGGATGCTGAGGTCCCTTTTGAATTTTTCTCAAGTTCATAAGTTGTTAAAATAGTCAAATAATTCTAGAAGTTCATCAGATCAGACTAGCCCTTCATAACACATCCATGTCTACCCAGCTGATATTAACCGTCTTCCATGTCTTCCCAAAACTTTACCTTAAAGAATCCACTCCATATATTCATGAGTTGACATGATCCAATGGTCAATAATAGTTAATATCTAAGGCTATTAGCTTTGTAATGAGGCTTTCCAGTGCTTAGCTAGCTCCTTTTCAGATAGATTAATTCTTTCACCTTTCAAAAATCATCAGAACTTGTGTCTCATGGCAAAATATTTCATAGCCCCATTATCACTTCTGTGCCAAAATGAGCCATTAGAGTAGTACTTTTGTGTCAAAAAAGATGTTCATATTTTATATTTCATTGGTTTGATATATTACCAGTGGTACTTTATGCCAGCTTCATACTTGCATAATGCATTCTTGATTGGTTAATGTGGGAGATTCTTCAAACAACATTTAGGTTAAACGAAGTCAACTCAGTTTTATTTCACTGTGATCAAAAGACCTTTCAGTAGATCTCTTTGAATGATGAAATCAAATTAGTTTGATGTGAATACTAGGCTAAGAATTCTTTTATACATGTACACATACATACATATATATATATATATATATATATATATATATATATATATATATATATATAAATAAAATTTTCTGGGCTATCATATGATAGCTATGAAGCTCTTTATATATTTGCTATATATTATAACTTGAAAGTTCTTTATAACCACATGGCTGTGCACAATATTTTTGGGGGGAGAAAATCACCATATGCATAAAGAAGGCAAACCTGATTTTTTTTTTAATGTGTAGCACCTATAATGGATGTTGGATACTGGAATAGAGTTACGATATTATAATGACAAACAGTTCTTAAGTCAGAGAAATGCAAAGGTTCATAAATTGTCTCTCTCTAAGGAAGCTCAACAAGCTCTTCAATCAACAGGATTCTGTTTCATCCAATACGATTTCAGACTACCTTTATAGCAAAACAGCTACAATATATATTTTGCTCCTGTGCTTTTTTTTTCTTTTCAAACTAGAAGGAAGCAGTTAAAAGCAACCAAATAATTATCTCATAGACTTTATCTCTCTCAAACTGAAGATGGATCAGAAGGTCCATAAGCTGAAACTACAACAACATGTAGCTCTTCCCCAAAGATCAGACTCCCACTGTTTTCTTCAACCTATCTTCATAATGATGCTTCTTCAGTCATCAACTTTCCATATACAAGCTAAAGCTTTTCTATCAGCTGGCTGATCTAGCTGTTATGTTCTTCACTCCTCTCTTTCTGTGCTCTCAAGTCTTCTTCTGTTCCTTCTGACTTATGTACTACCTCTATTGAGACAAATTATAGCCCTATAACAACCTTTTTCTTATAAGGTAAAAATCATAATCCTCTTATGTGAAACCAACAGTTTATTTAGTCTTCCCTTAGTCAGAATTATTTGGTTTAATACTGTTATTTTTTTTCCAACTTCAAAAATAGTTACATGTAAGAGAGCTGAGGAACTAAAAGGCTCTTACCCGCAATTATTTCTCTGCCTTCAAACAGGTCCATTCATTTAATTTAGCTTGAGGACAGTTTGCTTTTTAGTCCTTTTATGAGTCTCCACACATTTTAATGAAAAAACTGTTTCTTCATATGGGGATTTCATCATCTTTGTATATCAAAATGTTTTTCTTTACTTCTAAATAACCAAACTGCTCACAAATAAAGTAGATAGTAGTTTATAGATATATTTAGACATTTCTAAAAGTTTTAGTCAAAATTAAAATCAGTACTCTAAATAATCTGAATCTGATTCATTATACTAGTATTCGAACCTGTGTTTGCAGTTATTATAGTAATGACCTTATACCTGACAAAAGTACCACTATAGATTTAGGAATCTTTATGTAGTCTTTTTGGACTTTACTTCATTTTCTTTTTTTTTAATATAGTTTTGTAGGTCTATGTGTTTCAAATACATAAATGTTTGAGTTAATAGGGAAGAAAAGAGCTATCTAAAATCATTAGTCATATTTCTTTGTGTCCAATTCAATATTCATTTAATCATTTTTTGAAGTCATTCAACTCAAATACAATTTTTAAAAATCTCAGGAAAAGAAGATACTTATCAGAATGAGAAGGTAGAATAGTACATCTACCTTTCTATTGGAGTCATAGTCAGAGACAAAAATCATTTATGCCTGGCTTTGGAATGTATTTTGAGGATTTTTGTATAATGAGGCTATCTGATATCAAAAAAGTAGTTATCAAAAATAAAAAAGACAGAGCTGAGAAGTCACTAATCAACTTTTTATGAACCATATTCAACTCCTCTTTGTATACCTCAGTAGGCTGAGAATTTGTAGCCCTTAACTTGAAACCTCTTTATTCTCATCTAAGCAGAGCTGACATATTAAACCATATCTATGATAGAAAAGATGGGCTATATATTTTAGTTTCTAAAACCTTCATTTATATTATCCAAGATATATTAAAATCATGTATAAATAAGTCTATCCAAAAATGTTTGTTTGTTTAAATAAGTGTTTAAAAAATTATATTTTGAGACATAATGAAATTGTTCTAGCTCTGAGGTCTTGTAACACAAAATCTTTTTTTAAAGAGAAGTGCCAAAATCATGTCTTGGTGATGATTGTTAGTCAATCATTTTATGTAAATTGATCAATAAGCATTTACCTACTTGGTAGGAGGGAAAATTGAAATAACTTAGAAATTGGCTTCCAGGAAAATCATTGATTGGAATAGCATAATCGCAGGAGTATATTCATAATTGATTTTGGACAATATAGTCACACATTTTCTTTTCTTATTCTCTTCCATATATGTTCTCCCCTTAAGAATCTTCCCCTTCCTTTTCTCACTGATACAAGGGAGAGGAAAAACAAAGTTAGAAGATAAATCAAAACTTTTCACCTGAAAATTGGTAAGCAAACAATTCCTTCTAGGAAACTGAAGGCTAATAGGCAATAGACCAGGGTTTTCAACACCTTCTTTCCCATGAGATTTAATTTTTATTCTAAAAGTAACAAACAAGAAATAAAAAGTTCATTTCCACATATACTGTAGAACATAATGAGAGGATTATATATGAAACTGACTGTTATGAGTTCAAATGTTGGAGTTCTTGTTCTTCTCAAGGCAAAGCCAGTTTAGATGCTTGGAGCCCTTCGGATGTCTCCAAATCCAAAGGTTCTGTCCTTCAGCCTCTGCCTCTGCTTTCTTCTGCCTCCAACCAAGACAGAGATGGAAGGTCTCTCTTATCTCCTTCTGGGGAGCCCAGCCACCAACTTGCCGCGGAGAGAGGGCTTCTGGCGTAGCTCCACTGAAATCCGTCAAAGTGTTCTCTGCACCAGAGTCGCTCCTCTCGAGTCCAGCGCGATCAGCCAGCCAAGAGGAAAAAATGTATTCTGCCATAGAGCCCTCATCACTGGCCTTTTATCTGCCTCTTCTGAGAGAATGGGATTATGGGTTTTCTCCCATAGTGCTCTCTGGCCCAATGAGCTTTAAGGGAGGTGTGGACTCCCTTGAAGTTAAAAAGTGTACTTTGTGAAGCTGGCATACTTGTGGACTCCAATGAGTAAAGGTGTGAACACAAGCCTTGTCTTAATTAGTTCTACTTAGTACCTTGTTTCAGGTTCTGGCCAAAACATATTCTTGTAAGATTAGATCAACTCTAATTAGTTAGCAGTTAGTAAGGATTCCAACAACTGACAATTTTCATTATGTAGAGTTTGCTTTTCTTTTTTAGAATAAATTTATTAAATACTCTGAAAGCTGTCCTGCCCATTATTTCCTTTTGTCTTTCTTCCATTCCCTTCTCTTTTGGGTATAGAGACCCAATCCTTAGTCCCTTTCTCCTCCTCCTTTTCCTTCCTACCTCCCACTTTCATTAAGAAGAAACAAGGAAAAGGAAAGAAGCAAAGAAAGAAAATCCAAACCCTTATAACAAATATAACCAATATACATGTTTTAAAAAAGCACTAAAGATGCAAATAAAGGCATGGATGTGTCCTGACAAGACCTTGATCAAAGGGCATACACAATTCCATCTTCAAAGAGTTGAAGAATTAATTGAAAGTTCATTTGAAAAGAAAGAAAAGAAATTGTCATTGATCATAAATGAAATAATCACATCTGAAGTGATTTGATTATACTGGGAATTATTTACACATACACAAGCACATACATATTCATAAGTATGCATGTGCATATACCAGAGAGAAACACAAGCCTAATAAAAAGGTGAAAAACAAAAAGTGACATTATTCTGTAAGGATAGATTCATCCCCTGAATAAGCTAAGGAGTACATAAAAATTAAATGAGAGTAAAGAGGAAGCTTTTTTTTTTTTGTATGTATCTTTTATAGAAAAAAATCCATTGCTTAGGAATATATCGCATGTTAACAGATGACAGAACACAAAGGAGAACTGCTTTTTTCCCCTTTTTAGTTAGAATAATTTTTAAATTATATATATATATATATATACTATATATATCATATAGTTAACAGGAAAGTGAAGCACAAGATTTGTGAAGATAGACAAGAAGAGAATACTTAGGAATACTTAGATGTGTTAAATTAATTCATGCCTTTAATCCAGAAGGAATTACATTACATTCCAAGAACCTAAAGGAATGTGAAGTGATTAATGAACTACCATTAGAAGATCATCTCTTCTAGGCTTCTCCTGCTCTGTATCCATTATCTCATGATCATAATTTTATCAGATAATAAAGAAAAAGAGATGTTTCTGGAAACTAAATGGGCAAACAATACCATTTTCCAAAAGAATGAATTTTAGAAAATACAAGCCAGTGAATTTGATATTGATGTCTAGAAAGAGTATCAAACAAGTTGTCAGGGAAATGGTTTAGCTTCATAAGATTTAAGGATGGATAGGACTTCAGAGATAATAAATTTTAATCTAATTTTGAAGCTAAGAAAATTGAAGTCCCAAAAAGATGTTATTTAGCCAATGTATAATCCTAGTGATTAGCAGACCTACATTCAATATCTGTTACTCTAGTTGAAAACTTGAAACATCTGGGGAAGCAGAATCCCTTCAAATACCTTTATATAATGACTCTACACAAATATCTAGAATGGCAAAACTGACAAAAAAAAAAAAAAAGATGAAGTAAAACAAGTTTTCCGCCCAAGATAACTTAGAAGGGCAGCATTAAAGATCTTTTGCACCAGAGCGAGAGAGGAGTGCAGTCTGGAGCAGGCTGTTCCAGCTCAGACCCAGGGTAATTACATTAGTGACAGGAATAGTGGTTTCCAAGTCTCTCAATCTCAAACAATAAGGTGATTTGACAACAGGTCAGAAGGAAACTTATAGGGATCTCTATTTGGATACAAAGGATAGGATTCTACTGAAGTGGATCACAGTCCTGGGTTTTAGTCCCAGTATAAGGAGGAACAAGAGAGTAGGGACCCTGATCACAGTCCCAGAGTTAAAAAGAATGCTTGTGGTCACTCACAAATTAATACACAATACAAGATAATAGTAAACATAATTCTCACTAGATCATATCATGATGAAAGAGCCAAAGAGACGTCAAAATTACCTCTGAAAACAGTTGCATAAAAACCCTGAAGTTTGGGATAATGCCTCTCCATTGGGCTGTAGTACTCCAATATAAGTCAGAATTAAAAGTCAAGAAATAGGCTGGAAAATGAGCACAAAACAGGAAAAAAAAATGCCAATGATAGAAAAATTGCATAGTGACACTCAGAAGAAGACAGCACCATCAAAATTCCTGCATGCAAAGTCTTCAAGAAAAATGTGAATTAGTCTCAGGCTGTGGAATAGCTCAAAAATGATTCAAGTAAGAGAAGTAGAAAAAAAAGTGGAAAGAGAAATGAGAGTATTACCAAAAAAATTTTGAAAAAAGAGTCATAGCTTGGTAAAGAAGGTAAAAAATATTGAAGAAAATGACACCTTAAAAATAGAATAGACAAAACTGTAAAAACAAAGGCACAAACATTCACTGAGAGAGGAATGACTTGAAAAGGTAATGGGCCAAATGGAAAAGGATGTATAAGGAGAACTCCTTAAAAACACTTTTTCTTAAAATTAAAGCTTTTTATTTTCAAAACATATATGGATAATATTTCAACATTGACCCGAAAAACCTTGTGTCCCAAATTCCCCCCCTTCTCCCCTCCCTCTCCTCCTGTACTTCTATATATATTTCCATAATTATCTTGCTACACGAGAAAAATCAGATCAAAAAGGAAAAAAAATGAGTAAGAAAACAAAATGCAAGCAAACAACAAAAAGAGTGAAAATGCAATGTTGTGATCCACACTCAGTCCCCACAGTCCTCTCTCTGGGTGCAGATGGCTCTTTTCATCACAAGATCGTGAAACTGACCTCAATCATGTCATTATTGAGTAGAGCCATGTCCATCAGAATTGATTTTCATATAATTTTGTCTCTGTGTACAAAGATCTCCTGGTTCTGCTGATTTCACTTAGCATCAGTTCATGTAAGTCTCTCCAGGCCTCTCTGAAATCATCCTGCTGGTCGTTTCTTATAGAACAATAATATTCCATAACATTCATATACCACAATTTATTCAGCCTTTCTCTAATTGATGGGCATCCACTCAGTTTCCAGTTTTTTTGCCACTACAAAAAGGGCTGCCACAAACATTTTTGCACATGTGGGTCCCTTTCCCTCCCTTATGATCTCTTTGGGAAACATGCTAAGTAGAAACTCTTCTGGAACAAAGAGTATATACAGTTTGATAGTCCTTTGGGCATAATTTGAAATTGCTCTACAATCCAGATTACTATTGCTGAGAGAAATGACAGAAAAAGAAAATGACAGTTGTTAGAGTGGTTGTGGAAAAATTAAAACATTAATGTATTATTAGTGAAGTTGTATACTGATTCATTCTGGAGAACAATTTGCAACACCCAAAGGGCTATAAAACCATGCATAATTTTTAAACAAGCAATAATACCAACATGAGGTCTGTACCCCAAAGAGATTTTTTTAAAAAGGAAAAGGACCTATGGGTACAAAAATATTTATAGCAACAAATTTAATGGTGGCAAAAAAATGGAGCTAGAGCGGAGGTCTATCATTTGGGGAATGGCTGAACAAGTTGTATTATATGATTGTGATAGAATTCTTTTATAGTTCAAGAAATGATGATTGGGATGCTCTCAGGAAAAAAAAAAAACATGAAAAGACTTACATGAACTGATGCTAAGTGAAATGAGCAGATCCAAGCTAACATTGTACACAGTAACAGCAATATTATATGATATTCTTCTTAGAGTCCAATAGCTTTCCTTCCTGAACTTTTTCTTTAACCAGATGTAACAAGTTGTATTATTGCATTGCATGTTATTTATCTCCACGTATTTATCTTCTTTGTGGGGGTAGAGAGGAGGGAGAGAGAGTTTTGATATTCAAAATTTAAAGAAAAAGAATGTTCAAATTATTTTTATATATCACATGTAAAAAATTAAATGAGATTTTTTAAAAATAAAAAGTTCAAGAATTATTTTATACTTTACTATAATCTCTTAAAAAGTAAAAAAAAAAAAATAGATAACTAGGTACAAGTAGACACTTGCTACCCCACTTCCAGGAATTTTTTTTAGAGGAGATATTTTATATGATCTACAAAACCTCTAAGGTATTAGTTAGAAATTCTTGATTTTGTTTCCATAAACCTTCCTGAATCCACAGATAGGTTTCAAAGGATCTTTGGTATTACATGGGAAAAAAATCACCTCTTTATTTTAACTAATCTCTAACTAAAATGCAACACTTCCTAGAATTATTTGAAAACATCGTTCTGAACAGGAGGCTGCAAACTTCACTAGACTTCTAGTGTTCATGACACAACAAGGTTAAGACCTCTTGTTCTAAGATTACTGCTATCATTCTATTCTATGACAATCAGGGATTGCAAAAATGTTAGAGGCTTAGTAGTCAATAGAATACTATAATCCAGAATATGCCAGAGATCTAGAAATCTGAAAGTTAGAAAAGAACAAAAAATTAGGATTTCTTTAAGAAGAAAGTTTCTTATAGCGAAAATTTAATGCAAGTCTATCATTTTTCAAATGAAAAAACAAAAAAAAGAGGAGGCTGAGTAAGGCTAAGTGACTTGTCCATATAGAAAATTATGGATCTGGGATTTGAACATTGATCTCATAGACGGAAATCCAGAATTCTATCCACTATAACACATAGTCTTTCAGTGAATTTTAGAAGAAGTGTAATCCAAGGTCTGAGATTGTCCAAAAATATAGTTCAAATGAGAACACAAATAAGCCCATGAGTTCTTGGTACTCTGCAGTATTTATACTCTGTGCATAAGTAAAAATAAGTCTCAGCATCTGTACCCACAGAGGTGGTGTAAATATTTACATCTGGTTAAAGAAAAAGTTCAGGAAGGAAAGCTATTGGACTCTAAGAAGAAATTCACAATAGATAAGAAGGTTTGGGGTTTTTTTGGACCAAAGGGAAAGACAAAGAGATTAACCATTGATTTAAGAACTACTAAAACTAATGAAAAAAAACACTTGATTGTACCTATAGGTTTATATTTCTTACAATTATCTTCTGAGTATCATATTTTGAATAATTAAATAAAGCATTTGTTAAGCATTTACTATGTACCAGACATTGAGTTAGTTGTGTTATAATATTGCTAGTTAACAACAGTGATTATTTACAAATGAATATTTGATGGATTTAAATTTTGGATTCTTATGTCATAATTAAATACAAAAGCATATATAATTCCCCTTTTTCTATAATTTACAGGTGTTGTATGTCTAGTATTTAGATCATGAGGCCATAATCTAGGTATTATCATATTTTTGGTAGCATCTTACTTGATTGTAAGTGTAATCTCTAAACACAAAATAACAAAACAAAAAAATGTTACTTATTTTGAGAAAACCCAACATAGTAAAAATAGCAATAAAGATTATAAGTATGTGTGAAAAAAAGCATCATAAGTTCATTCTCCTCAAGTTTATGTGGTAGATATGTGCACATAAATGTGTGATCCTATATGCCACAACATTAATTTAAACAAAATAAAATAAAAGAGTAGCTCTAATGATCTTTAAGACGGATTAGATTATTAAACTCCATGAGATACCACCTACCTGGTGCCTAGGCCTAGATAGATTGTCAGGCCTGAAGCTAGGAAGAAAGACTCAACTCTTTGAGTTCAGATTTGGCTTTAGACATAGACTTATTGTGTGACCCTGAACAAGTCACTTAACCTTGTTTGCCTCAGTTTCCTCATCTGTAGAATAAGCTAAAGAAAGAAATGGCAAACCACTGCAGTATCTTTGCCAAGAAATCCCCAAATGGAGTCATGAGTTAGACACAACTGAAAAATGACCAAACAGCAACAATAACAAGGCTCCGTAAGAGTAAGGAGCATGTCTTATCTTGAATTTTGAAACTTTCCCAGTTTCTGATCTAGTATCTTGTATGTATAGATTCAAAGTATTTGTTGGATGAATTAGTGAATCTTTTGTGTGTGTACTTTTTCTATCTCCATGAAACTCTGTGGATCCCAAACCAAACATTATATTGTCAGGAAAATGTATAACCTTTGGCTAACTGTGACTATACATATCTCTTCTGGGGATTATTGCATAGAAGTAATAAGATTTACCCTATGTAGAATGTTTAATCATTGAACCTTTTCTACTTTAAAACAAAAGTCTCAATTCTCAAGGGCCATCATTGCTGAATTTCAGACTAAATAACTTGTTAGTGTTCAAAAATGAATATATTTTAGATTTCCTTTGGGATATGATGAGTATAAACATTAAAACCAACACAGTAATAATAAAACTTTTCTAACAGATTCCACTTAATCTCTTATCAGCTAAAGGTAATTTAAAGTATTACATTATCAATAAGCCTTCCACATGGTTTGAAAATCAGTCCGAATACTTACATTTGAAACTATTTCGTGTTTAGAGAAACACATGTACTATGATGTTTGCTTTCAACATCATTAAATCTGGTTTTAATAATTTGCTAATGGCTAATGATACAGGTTATTCATAATAGCTACGGTTTTTCAGGCAAATACCACTTATATGAAGTTTTACCTGCAAGGGTATAACTATTTTACCATTTCCTGCTTCTTACACATGCATGGGTCTCCTAGTAAAGTCTATTTATCCCTTAATATTTATTGTGAACACCCACTATGAGAATGCCATTGTTCTAAGCACTGGAGGAATATGAGTAATGCAAGGTGGTTCCTAGTCTCTGAAGGTTTTCAATATTACTGGGGAGAGAAAACATGCCATGTCCACAAACTGATTAATACTTTACTTCTAGATGATCTTTGAAATATCACTTGTTTTTTTTTTTTTTTTTGTGTGTGTGTGTAGAGAAATGAGCTATTAATCTGTTATTATATGCATTGCTATACAAGATAGTGAAGTGCCAGAAAATATTCTGTTGTCTTTGGGTACGTAATAAAACAAACAACCCAAATACCTTTTGTTTATTTCTCTAATGGGAACTTCTGCATCTTCATTGAATTTTTGCCTTCTTGGTTTCATTTAAAGAAAGAAGCTTAAATTCATATATTGAGTTGCTCTTGTATTTTGCCCACTCTTTTGACACTGTACAATACTCATATTTATTAAAGTATTGTATATAATCAAAAGCTTTGATTTTTGGTGCCTCATACTAATATTATTACCAAAGCAAAAAGGAGCACAAGAGTGCAAGCATAAATGCACATATATGTATATATGATAATATATAAACATGTACGTGCGTGTATATTATACACATATGATAATGCAGCAACATGTACATGTGTGTGTACGCATAGATACAAGCAGAGGGGAGAAAAGTGAAGACACACACACACACACACACACACAGAAACAAAAGTAATCACAGGAGTGAAGGCCATTTTACATGAATATATGAACACGAATATGTACATATACCTATATACACATATACTTCTGTATATGCACATATCTTTATATAGAGAGAAATATGTAAATCAAACACATAGTAGGTAACTTAGCAATCTCTACATTTTCATCTCCTATCTAAAATAGGAATAATAACATTTTGTTATATATATCACAGGATTAGGGAAATGTTTTGTAAAGTGATACCCATACATGAGCCTATAGACAGACACTTAGCTTAACATGAGCATGGCAGGACTACAAATCAAGCTGTTAACAGTAATCCAAAGTGCATCTAGTCTTATTCAATATGTCTGGTTGGCAATCTGCCTCATGCCAGTAATTATACATGTAAGGAGAGCTCCTAAAAGTCCTGATGATATACACGTTCGGTTTATCTGGATAGTCTTGAATTTAAGAACCAATTTTCTGGATAAGAATCAGATTAGTCAAATAAATGTACTAGCCCTCCAAGCATTCCCCAGCTCCCAGAATGATGGTATCTCTATGTAGATGCTCATTCAAGCAGCTATGCTGCCAATTCAATCACACAACTTTTGCCAGCTCTAATCTGAGGTGACCGTTTATAAAGGGAAGAGGGGAATGAAATGTTTCTCTTCACCTTATGGCTTAACCTCTGTCCAAGCCTATTCACCCTGATACCTAGAGTAATTGTGGGTGCTGCATCATTGCTGCCCATCTATTAGGAATGATGCTGAAACCCTCAGTTGATTTTGGAGCAGCTGTACAGCTGTCTATAGGTAATAACTTTTAGTCACTACCAATCTAGGTCCGATTTGAATCAATGACACATAGGTGAAAAGCTCCATATTGCATTATCAGTCCCTTGAGGTACCAAATGCCCTGGACAGAATTATTTGTAATTCATGAATCTGAGCCCCTTGCCTCTAGCCCTGTTTTCAGATTTTCCTTGTAACTTTTGCCACTCAAAGCACTGCAGAGACCACTGGTTACTCATGTTATGAATGCAGTAAGTAAGGAGTCTCTGTTTTTTTTTCCTCCTAAATAATATTTCCTATGGCTGATCGGAAGCTTATTTAGAAAAGTATCCACTAAACTGAATATAAATCAATCACTTATATTTTAACTATGATGATATTATTTAAAAGGGACATTACTTAGCTTATACTGGATATCTATATTATCCACACATATAAATGATACACATATAACAACTTATTTGTACACAAGTGTACATTGTGAATATACTTATTCAGAATTTGGTCCATATCTGTAGTAACATGATTTCATTGGTGTAATTAACTCTTAGTAAAGAAATGCCTTCCACTAATGCAGATGAAATCAAAGGCTTAGAGGATTTGATTAGAGCCAGGGCCATCCAAGATGGAACTTGAATTCAAGTCTTCCTGACTTTGAAATGAGCAATTTGTCCATCATACCTCTAATTTTTACAATTGTTTGTTTTTATGCAAAAGTAAGGCAATGTGTCCCAGTAGATGAAAGACTTTTTGGAGTCAAGATCTACTTATCTTCTCCCTGACTCTGCCAGTGTTATTATTAACAAACACAACCTATCAAACTATAAAATATAGAGGAATTGCTGATCTATATTACTAGTGGGAGTTTCCATACGGGATGTGCTCCAGACTGACAGAATAGCTCCAGATAATATCAAAGTCATATGATATCTACAGATTAGATGAGTGCCTATGTAATTGAATTTGAGATAGCTATCTTACTAAATGAACAGAAACTGAAAATGTTTCCATCTTTTCACTACTAAGATGATAGCATGGGTAGCAAAGAAGGAAACAGATAGGTTACACCTATAATGTTCTCTTCACTTATAATTTTGGTCCTGTATGGTAACTGTCTTAATTAACAAGAATTTGCCCTTTCAAAGAAAGGAGAAAGTGCCTGATCCAAATGGCCTCATAAAAAGGAAATTGCTGAATGAAGTCATTACTCTAATTAACATTTATGCCTCCAAAGTTAACAGTATACCTTTTTAAAAAATTATGTCTGATACATTCCTACTTAAATCATTCAGGAATAGTTTGTAGCCTGAGTGCTGTTTTTAATTGTCCTTTCAATATCAATTTAGACAGATCTACTAATAGGGTCATATTATTAGTCAGATGCCACCAGTAATCAAAAGAAAGTCATTACAGAGGTAGGTCGAATAGATGTTAGAAATTGTGAACAGCAAACTATCAAAGTCTATTCATTTCGGTAGTGTATTCATCTATTCATGGTTTCTGCTGCTGTCTAAATCCATAAGAGGAATTGCCCACACATTAGATGTTATGTAATGCTGGATTAGGCTTTACCTTCTCAAGGAGACTTCATTAAACATGGATATAGAGTGTAGGGATCACATCTCATTACAACCAACTCCAAAGGACTGTCCATTCTCCTTACTTATAAGAGAATGTCACTGAATCAAACAATGTCAGAGGAAGGACATCTGTTTAACTTTGAGGATTTTTTTAATAGAGTAAATATTGTACAGGGCAGCTAGGTAGAATAATGGATATACTGTTGGGCCTGAAATCAGAAAGACTCATCTCTCTGAGTTTAAATATGACTTCAGACCTTACTAGCTGTGTGACCTTGGGCAAGTCCTATTTGCCTCAGTTTCCCCATCTGTAAAATAAACTGGAGAAGGAAATGGCAAACCACTCCAGTATCTTTGCCAAGAAAATTCCTCCTGAGGTCTCAGAGACATGACTGAAATGATTAAACAATAACATATTATTTTAGAAAGAAGAAGAAAATGTAGTAGAAAGGTATCACTCCAATTCAGACCATTTTCAGTGGTCTTGTGATGAAGAGAGCCATCTATACCCAGAGAGAGGACTGTGGGAACTGAGGGCAGATCACAATATAGTATTTTCACCTTTTTGTTGTTGTTTTCTTGCATTTTGTTTTCTTTCTCATTTTTTTTTCATTTTTAACTGATTTTTCTTATGCAGCACAATAATTGTACAAATATGTTTAGAAAAACTGCACATGTTTAACATATGTTGGGATTTTTTTGCCATCTAAGGGAAAAGGTGGAGGAAAGGGGGAGGGAAATTTGGGACCCAAGATTTTGTCAATGATGAAAAATTATCTATGCATATGTTTTGAAAATAAAAAACTTTAATTTAAAAAAAGAAAGATTATCACTCTTATATTCCATTCAGGAGACCTGACTTCCTTTAAGTCCCAAATAAATCAGTTTTTTTAGAAGAAGTCTTTCTCAATCTCTCTTTATTCCAGGTTTTTCTTTCTATTTATTGTTTCCTCTTCATTATGCCTAGTCTCCTTTATCAGATTGAAAGTTCCTCAAAGGCAAGGACTGACTTGTTCCTTTTTTGTACTCCCATTACTTAGCATAGTGCTTGAAACTTAATAAATATTTAGTGAATGATTGATTGATTACATTGACTTTGCTAATAATAACCTTAGACTAGTCACTATTTGTATCTCTCAATCTCAATTAACCTTGTTGGTAAAATGAAGAAACTGAACTCAATGATCTATAAGATCATTTACCAGTTCTTTGCATTTTGTGAACATGAGATACAATGTGTTTCAAAAGGAAAAATATAAGGATTGAGAGTATCTGGTTCACATTTAAGTAGAAACCATTGTAGTTTTGAGACACAAGGTCTAAAGTTATGAGATTCTTCCTTTTTGCTATAGTTAAAACCATGTTAATATTGTTGGAGGCAGGAATTTGTGCTGGTAAATAATCAGTTCTCCAGGGGGAGAGGAAGAATGTATAATGGCATACTTTTAAGTTGAATCTGCATTATTAACACCTTCTTATATCTAGACAGTCAACAAAATATCAATTCAAGCTATTTAATTTAATTTGTGAACGCTCACATTAAACAACTATTGGCCCTTGTCAACTGGTACAAGTTGGCTCCAACATATCCTTGGTTGATATGGCTATCCTGCTTCAATTATTTTTATTCAGTCATCTAAATCCTAAACTAAATTAATTGGAACAAGTAAATTAAAAGTTTTGTTTGAATCAACCTTTCTACTAGATGAATCTATCACTCCACATTTCAGGCACATGTCATTATTTAATCTCAAGTGAGAGCAATTATAATAAGTTTTATTATACATACACACAAATACATATAAATATATATACATATGTAATAATAAACATATATATATATATATACATCTATCTATCTATCTATCTATCTCAGTATTTCATTAGTCATTTTCAATCATATCCCAACTCATCATGATCACATTTGGAGTTTTCTTGACAAAGATACTGGAGTAATTTGCAATTTTTTTCTCCAGTTTATTTCATAGGAGAGGAAATTGTGGCAAATAAGATTAAGTGACTTGGGCAGATAATAAATATATGAGACCAAATTTGAACTCAGGAAGATGAATCTTCTTGACTTCAGGCAGATACTCTTATCTATTGGGCTACCTAGCTGTTCTCCAAACAATTCAAATTCTTCTTACCAAAGAATGAATGAATTGAATGAAAGTTTCTTTATTAAATATTTGCTATGTGCAAAGCCCTATTCTGAGAACTGGAGATACAAAGTAAAACAAGACAGTCCCATGCTGTTAATAATCTAATATCTTAAAAAGAGGAAACTATATATGTAAAAGGATTTAGCTTCAAGTGAGATGTCAAAATCCTCTATTCTTTTAGATAGAATAGCAATGGAGTTGCTAAGGTCTTTTCCTTTAATTAATCATCATTTTTTAAATGAATTAAGTGTGAAAAATTATTTTAGGTTGTATAAAAGAAGAATTTTGAAATTCATCATTTTATGCTTGAGTTTTAAAGGATAATTATGCATATATTTTAAATATTGGCATTAAAACTAGAATTTGGAACTAGAAATGAAAACAGAGAGATTCAGTTTCTATACATAGTGCCTGAAAACTTTTTGGAGTTAAATCACTTTCATAAGCTATATTCACTAAACAGTAAATAAATATTTTAGAAAGAAATTAACAAGCACTGTCTTATTTTAGGACCTGTTTCTACAAAAATAATTTTTTAAACAAACTAATTCTATAGACCTCTGAGTTTTGTCTTATTGAGATATTTTATCACAAAATTCTACAGAATTAGCAACACTCAGGTAGATGCCCAACTTCTTGGGCTATATAATCTTGAGAAAATCATCTGAATTCTCTTAGATGGTGTCTCCTCTAGCTTTGGAGAATAGCTAAAGTCCATAAAACAACAAAATATAATAATGACCCATATACATAATATTCCAAAAGTCTCAGTGCCTTTTTAAAGCATGTTTTATCCTTTTTTATTATCTTTTTTTCTTCTTCTGATTGTCTAAGTTTGCCATTGATAGGAACAAATTTTACTTAATCTCAGGGTTTCTCACAGAACATAACTGAGCACAACTAAAGATAGAATTTGGTCAAATGGAGCATTAAAATATAAAAATTTTTATTTTTTTTTTAATATTTTAGAGAAATTTTTATTTATTTTTATATTTTTGTTTTTATTTTATATTTTTAGGAGACAGACAGACAGAAACAGAGAGAGACAGAGTCAGAGAAAGATGAGAGACAGAGATAGACAAATACTTTTGGGGAATAGCTAGAAGTTACATTGGATATTGTGCTGGACCTGAGTTCAAGAAGACTCATTTTCGTGAGTTGAAATCAAGTCTCAGACACTAGCAATGTAATGCTGCACAAGTCACTTAACCCTTTTGCTTCAATTCCATCATCTATAAATAATCTGGAGAAGAAAATGGCAAGCTACTCTAATATCTTTAACAAGAAAAGCTCAAATAATGTCACAAAGAGTCAGACATGACATAAAATTATCAAATAACAGCAGTATATATGTTTTTCTAAGGTAGCAAGATAAAAATAGCATATGGTAATCATCACTTGTGAATTTGACCCCAACTCTCCAGTTATACATGAAGAAAATGAAACCCAGAAATATGAATGTGCTACATATCATACAAATATTACTATTGATGACAATACCATCCTTCTAGTTATCCAGGTTTATAAGCTTAGTGTTCTCCTCAGCTCCTCACTTTCACTCAGCTCATATATCTAATGAGTTGTTAAATCAGTATTTCTATCTTATAATATCTCTTGTATATAACCCCTTATCTCCATTCACCAACCACCATTTTAGTTTGGGCTTTCATCAATTCTCTCTTGAACTATTTCAGTAATATCCTCATTGATCTTTCCTTTCTCTAATGTATTTCTATTCCAAATCTTTCCATGACATAGCAGACAAATTATAGATAGATTAGATAGATAGATAGATAGATAGATAGATAGATAGATAGATAGATAGATAGATGGATAGATGGATGGATGAATCTAGATATAACTATTTTTTCCCAACAACTCAAATCCCACCTTCTACAAGGGGAATTTTTACATTCTCCTCAGTGGTTTTTCCTTTTTGGTGTTTTTTCCCCTATGATTGTCTTCCACAGACTGTGTTTATATCTCATACATACCTCATTATTTACGTGTCATCTTGTCCATTATTATGTAAGGTCTTTGACAGCAAGAACTGTTTTTCCTTTTTCATTGTCTCTTTAATGATAGCATAGTGCCTGCTGCATAATAAACACTTAATAAATTCTTATTGATTGATCAATAGTGGCAAAGTTAAGATTGAAAGCAAAGTTTCTTGATTTCCCTTCAGCATTCTATCCAATCACTATTTAGAAAAACTGATAAGAAGTCTATCATGCATATTTAGCATCACTTTTGTTTAATATCCTAACTCTTTTATCTAGTATCTGAAAATTGGAGACTAAAGTTTTGTTTTGTTTTTTTGGCAGACTTTTCTAATCATAAACTAAAAATCAAATTAGGATTAATCAAGTATTTCCCTGGGTGCCATGCTTGCAAATGAGGGACAAAAGAAAATCTGCTCAGTCTCCTAATTTCTTAGTAATTTTACTGTCTCAGTTAATAATACCTTAGGGAGAAAGAAGTTATATGGCAAACCATAAATGTTAGCCTAGAAAAATAATATTGTCCTTGAAAGGTTTAGTTTCTCTTATCAATTATTGAATAAGTAAATTTAATCAGAGTGGCTATATATGAATAATCTGTGGGGCATTACACAGATGCTCAATTTTAAATTGCCCACAATTTCACTTCCACTTTTGTCAACTTTAAACATAAAAGGTCTTTCTGATTAATGCTAAACACATTGGGTACTTAATATCTTTTAAACAATGGTAATTTAAAAAGAGTATTTTATGAACTAGTGAAATTCAATGAAGCCTAAGTCCTGATTGATTAGTAATTAGTATTTTTGTTGTTACTTTTTTCCCTGGAAAAGTATTTTTACACACTTTTAGTTCAAATTTTATTTGAATATTAATAGAAGCATTCTTTCCCTTCTATTTAAACTAAACTCTCCTCAGAATGATCACTCATAATCTACATGATTATCAACTATTTGTAATGTCTTCTCAGACAGTTATTTTGCTTTTTTACTCTCCTTTTTCTTTGGAATACTTTTTGTTGCTGTTGTGAACCTCTATAATAGTTCTTCAGATACTCTTTCTACCAGATCTAATCCCTTAAATCAATCCATAACTTCTACTTCATATTCATAAGGGGTGTTATTTAGGTCATGCATATATGGTCTTATGTTTTTCTCTATCTTCTTGAAACTCATGATCTGAGACACAGATTCTAGTCTTGTTTTAACTTATTACATACAGCTTCTCCACCCTTGTCTACAAAGTAAACAATCTTATTTCAATATTGACCATCAGGTGATGTTCATTTGAATGTATATTACAGTAAAGCTGAATGGTTTGCCTTAGATTCAAACCAATATTATTTGTTATTTTTAAGATTAAACCCTACTACTGATTTTCTCATTCTGTTAATAATAATAAGGGCTATTCCATTCCTTCTAAAGAATTCTTGCCCATAGTAATAAATAAATAAATAAATATGCATATATGTAAAATTATCACCTGAATTAAATTCATTCATTCCAATCCATTTGGGTTCACTGACGTCCAAGATGTTAATGTTTAATCTTTACATCTTCTGCCTGACCCCATTCTATTTGCCTTGATTCATAGATCTTACATTTCACATTCCCATGCAATATTTATCTTTATAACATAAAACATACAATTACCAGACACATCAAAAGACCAAATAGTAAAGATTTAATAGAAGAAAGAGAAATGAAAAGAAGGTAGCAAGAATATGTAGAAAACTTGGTTCCATCACTTCCTGGCATATAGAGGGAGAAGAAATGGAAGCTGTGTCAGATTTTATATGCTTGGACTCAAAGATCACTGAAGATGGTGGCTATAGCCATGAAATTAAAAGATACTTGCTCTTTGGAAGGAAAGATAGGGCAAATCTAGACAGAATACTAAAAAGCACATATTCTCTCACTAGCAAAGATCCATATCATCAAAGTTATGTTTTTTCAATACCTATGTATGGCTGGGAATATTGGCATATGAGTAAAACTAACCCTGCAGAATTGGTGTTTTTGAATTTAGGGGCTAGCAAAGACTTTTGAGAGTCCCCTAGACAGTAAGGAAATCAAATCTATCAGTATTTAAAGAAATTATCTCACACTGTTTACTGGTGAATACTGAAGCTCAAGGTCAAATATTTTGGCCACCTAATGAGAGGATAGGACTCACTGGAAAAGACACTGGTATTAGAAAAAATTGAAGGCAATAAGAAAAGAGGATAAGATAGTGTCATAAAAGCAGTGAACATGATTGGGGACAGATTTTGGGACACAGCAGAGTAGAGAAAGTCCTAGCATAAGATGGTCCATGGGACCCAAAAAAGTCAGCCATGATTAAACAACTGAACAACCACATGATCAGTAATACCTATCTCATAGGGTAGTAGTAAGAATCAAATGTTTTCATATATGTAAAGAACTTTATAAACTTTACTGAAATATGTACAAATATATATACACAAACATACATGTGTTGCCTATTATCATTATTTCTTTTTTTAATTTCCCATTTTTTTATTATAGCTTTTTATTGATAGAACATATGCATGGGTAATTTTTCAACATTGATCCTTGCAAACACTTCAGATCCAACTTTTTCCTTCCTTCTCTCCACTCCCTCCCCTAGATGGCAGGCAGTCTCATACATGTTAAACATGTTAAAGTACATCTTAAATACAATATAAGCAAATTTATTTTTATACATATTACATATGTATATATTAATACAGTTCTCTTGTTGCACAAAAAAATCGAATTTAGAAAGAAGAAGAAAACAAATTGCAAGTAAACAACAACAGAAAAAGTGTAAATGCTATGTTCTGGTCCACACTCATTTCCCAGTCTCCTTTTGCTGGGTGTAGCGTGTTCTGTTTATCACTGATCAATTGGAATTGAATTGGATCCTCTCAATGCTGAAGATAGCCACTTCCATCAGATTTGATCCTCATATAGTATTGTTGTTGAAGTATATAATGATCTCCTGTTCCTGCTCATTTCACTCAGCATCAGTTCATGTAAGTCTCTCCAGGCCTTTCTGAAATCATCCTGCTGGTCATTTCTTACAGAACAGTAATATTCCATAACATTCATATACCACAATTTATTTAGCCATTCTCCAATTGATGGGCATCCATTCAATTTCCAATTTCTAGCCACTACAAAAAAGGCTGCTAAAAACATTGCACATACAGGTCCCTTTCCCTTCCTTAATATTTCTTTGGGATATAAGCCCAGTAGTAACACTTCTGGATCAAAGGGTATGCACAGTTTGATAACTTTTTGAGCATAGTTCCAAATAGCTCTCCAGAATGGTTGGATCCATTCACGCCTCCACCAACAATGCACCAGTGTCCCAGTTTTCCCACATCCCCTCCAACATTCATCATTATTTTTTCCTGTCATTTTAGCCAATCTGAGAGGTGTATAATGCTATTTCAGAGTTGTCTTAATTTGCATTTCTCTAATCAATAATGATTTGGAGCACCTTTTCATATGACTAGAAATACTTTCAATTTCTTCATCTGAAAATTGTCTGTTCATATCCTTTGACCATTTATCAATTAGAGAATGGCTTGATTTCTTATAGAGTCAATTTTCTATATATTTTGGAGATGAGGCCTTTATCAGAACCTTTAACTGTCATCATCATTATTTCTTTGTAAATAACTTCTTCACTGAATTGTTAAGGCACCTTGTAATATTCTTCTCTAAAGCGTAATCTTCTCTGGGAGCAGGTTTCTTGAGGGGCTTCTGGAGGCAGCCTTAGTTTCAGTTCAATGTAATCATCCCAAATGCGCCAGGTGTTAAAGTTCAAATCCTTTATCGTCTTCTTCAAAATCTCCTTCACTTGGGCTTGGCTAGTTTTTCTTAGAGGCCTTCTGTAGTCTTGGTTCTGAGAGCTTAAGCTGCCTTCTCTGGCTTGTGAATATCCCAGACTGAATCTTGGGTGAGGCTCCGAATGAGCGTCTAGTGGGCTTCTATTTCTGACTTTCTCCAAATGTCTCCAAATCCAAAGGTTTGTACTTCAGTCTCCAGCCAACACAAAGGTGGAAGATGGAATGTATCTGTCTCCTCCTCCGAGACCTTCTAGTGGGCTTGTTTTGTTTGGCCCTGAGAGCTCCTCCATATATATGCTCTCTTAAAGGTGTGAATCTTATGGAATTATAGTAAATACTAAGTACATGTAAATTAGAGAATCATTATCTCATCAATTCCACTGACTTGGCACATTTTAAGAATCCTAAGAGTTCCTGAAATTTCACATCCTATCTCCTTAACCTAATATGTTGATAATGCCTACTGGGATATATCTTTTTTATTAACCATTATCATTACTTAAACTCTTAACTCATTAATTTATTCTGATTGACACATAAATTGTAATGGTGGGAAAAGGAGTATGGAAAGTTTCAAAGTATGAGATTTTGTCTGAGAGGGCAGTTCTGGATAAGGTACCATAGAATGTTCTGGGCAGCCAGAGGCTATATGGGATCTGTATAACAGGAGTCCATGAACTGCAAAAGGAAAAATGAACCACAGACAGGGGAATGACAATATCATAAAAATCTTGCTATTTTCCCATCTTACAAATGCTGAACTATATTTAAGTGCTTCTACTGGTTGGGAGAACACTCTAGTAGACTTACTGAAATACATACAGAATCCAGAAGGCCTGAAGACTAGACTCATCAGATCTTGGAACATGTTGATATTCACATTTATTTTTGTTTTAGAATAGTTTGGACTTTACTTTTCTTTCTTACCTTACAAACCAAGAGGTTAAAAGTTAATTTTGAAAAGGCATAGATTCCATTTATCATTAAGATATGGTCATATGTATGATTAATGGTTTTTTAAACTATAAATATGAACATTGGACATTCCACATTAGACTCATTATCAAAATTACAGTATTTGTAGCAATACTAATGATGTTGATACTGCTACAAAGAATAGCTGAAATTTAACCTGAAAAAAAAAACTCATTTTATATTATATATTATGTATGGATAGCTTCATTAATCTGAATTTTGGGGTTCTTTGGAAAATGACTCAACTAATTGTACTTTACCCTAAAATCTTCACTATAAAAGGGGGTTCGCTAATGTTTCCAGCATCATTAAATGGGGAAATATATAAAGTGACATTCAAAAAATTAGTTAATTAAAAATTAAATTATCAAATGCTTCATTTAAAAATCATTGCCTATTGGCATCAAACACAATCTCTGTGGCTCTTCTCCAGTTACTTTAGGCTTTCTTTGCATAACTTCTTCATGCACTTTATTTGGAGCATGTGAGAAGTGTTATGATCTATTCTGACAATGCCTAAAGGGAAGAGGCAACTACAGGAAAATTATCTGACTCCCTCTAAGTGAACATACCAACTACTCAGGCCAGTCTTTAGACACCATTTTATTTAGCACACAAAGATTGCTGGCATGCCTGTCCAAGTTGGCTAGCTTCAAATAGTACTTGAATAAATGAATACTAAATTTGATTGACTACAGGGAACTCAGTGAATACTTGCAAACACATCTAAGAAAATGTCAGCCAAATTAAACTATCTTGATGGTTTCCTTGAGGGTATTGAAGAATATTGAGGGACAGTTGGATATGGTAGAATTCAAAAATGTACTCTATTGTGTAAACTACTGTAGAAACTCACCAAAATGACCTGTTTAATTTAAAATAACATGGCTGGAGGATAAGGGAGTTGTGGGAAGGGTAGCTATTGAACTTGTTGAAAAATAGGACTTGTGACAGAAAAATACAAGTTTTTTTTTTGTATCTAGGATAAATGAAAGATTGTAAAACATTCTCATACATTTGCACTTAATGAAGTGAAATAAGAATGAGATATTTTAGAATGATGGCTCTTACCTATCGGGAATAGGTACCAATCATCAATCAATCAATCAATATTTATTAAATGCCTACCATGTGTCTTTATTAGCAATTACTCTAACAATGATTGTTCTCTTGTATCTCAGAAATAAAAGTGGATTTTTGTTTTCAGGAAAATAAATAACATAAAGACATTAACTTTGAAGGTGAGATTGTGAACATTTTGTCTTAAGGACTCTTATTGCATAGTACATGTTTAAGAAAGGGGAGCAGTCTGGATATTCTTAAATATTATTCAAGAAAATTTTATCAGAAAGTTTATTTTTATTAATTGGATGACACAATTGTTCTTAAGTCAAACTTTTTGTGGTTTATTTTAGGGTAGGATGCAGATTTCTATTAGTTTGTTTGGGACATATTATAAGTACTTAATAAAACTTGACTTGATTTTTGATTGATATCATAAAATAGAGTTATATATGCCATATTTTATTGTTACCATATTATAAATATAGTTACACTATTTTTTTTACATTATACATATATTTGTGTACACACTCACAGAGACATAATACTCTGACCCAAGTGGCTGTTCTTTCTCTTTCCTGTCCTGCCATAGTTTAAAAAATTTAAACAAGGGAGGGTTTTTTAATCTCAATTATAATTCATCACTTTCTCTTCTATGTTATTTTTAATATACATATGCCTCTAAGAAGATCTTCCTTCAAGATTAAATTTCAAATCTTTCCATGATATATATTCTTTGTATCCATAAACGAAACCTCTGACTTGGGGGAAATGACTGTTTACTTATGATCTGGCAGGTTTTCTAACATAATTAATTATGATTGGGTCTGGAGCTCTGAATCTCTTCTCTCTGTTTAATGTCACAGTCTAACTCGGCAGGTGCCTTTGTGAATGCCAAGTATCTAACTAAGCATTTGTTCCATTTATAAAACTGTAAAAACAAATTATAAAATTCTCAGCAACCTTGATTTCTCCATATACTGTTTCTAACACAAGGGCATATTTTCAGGTTATTTTGGGATCCCAGTGATAGGCTTTGCTATATGTACCTCTCCAGAGTACCTGATAGGCAATCATATCTGTTCTACCAAGCCATTATCCAAAATTGATTTCTTCTGCTTACCAAAATGGAAATAAAAGCACTGAGAATATTGGGGAGGAATAGGGGTCAAGACCTTAATCTGTGAGGAATCTGGAGGATAAGTATGTTACCTCTCTAAATCCATCTCCACTTGAAGTCAACATGAAATGATCTGCAGTTAATTTATATAAAGCTTACACAAGTTATTGTGCACCCTTAGAATTACAACTGTTGTCCAAGCTACATCTAAATATAATAACTCAATAACACTGCATACCTTTCTAGAGTAAAAGCTTGTTGTTGTTTAGCAAAGAAATGCTATTTGAAATAATTCAAAGCATATAGAAGTTTGGTTTATCTGAAGGCAGAAACTCTTAAATGTTTGGGGTTTTTTTGTTCTTTACTTACTGAAGATAACATTATGCTTAATATGGTCAATGCTTTTCTGACATATCACATCATAAGGACCTAGAGTCATCAAACAGACAGTAAACTTTCAGAACAGACCTTTTCTTTTTTTCTTTTTTTTCTGGATTTTTAAAATAACTTTTTATTGATAGAATGCATGCCAGGGTAATTTTTTACAGCATTATCCCTTGCATTCACTTCTGTTCCTATTTTTCCCCTCCCTCCCTCTACCCCTTCCCCAAGATGGCAAGCAGTCCTTTACATGTTGAATGGGTTACAGTATATCCTAGATACAATATATGTGTGCAGAACCGAACAGTTTTCTTGTTACACAGGGAGAATTGAATTCAGAAGGTATAAATAACTGGGGAAGAAAAACAAAAATGCAAGCAGTTTATATTCATTTCCCATTGTTCTTTCTCTGGGTGTAGCTGCTTCTGTCCATCTTTGACCAATTAAAGCTCTCTTTATTGAAGAGATCCACTTCCATCAGAATACATCGTCAAACAGTATCGTTGTTGAGGTATATAATGATCTCCTGGTTCTGCTCATTTCACTTAGCATCAGTTCATGTAAGTCTCGCCAGTCCTCTCTGTATTCATCCTGCTGGTCATTCCTTACAGAACAATAATATTCCATAACATTCATATACCACAATTTACTCAACCATTCTCTAATTGATGGACATCCTTTCATTTTCCAGCTTCTAGCCACTACAAACAAGGCTGCCACAAACATTTTGGCACATACAGGTCCCTTTCCTTTCTTTAGTAGCTCTTTGGGGTATAAGCCCAGTAGAAACACTGCTGGATCAAAGGGTATGCACAGTTTGATAACTTTTTGAGCATAGTTCCAAATTGCTCTCCAGAATGGCTGGATGTATTCACACCTGCAACAACAATATATCAGTGTCCCTAGAACAGACCTTTTCTATCACTATCAACTTAAATGAAGTTCTAGGGAATTTGGGGGAAAATGCATAAACTAAAATAATGAAATATTTTGTTTCTGTTGCCTTTATAAAAAAAAAGGATGATAATAAAAAAATTACAGGTATATGAGAAAAGTCTTCCAAATTAATAAAAGTATATAAAAGTTTTAAAAAGTGATGGATTTGTTTATTCCAAGGAAAAGAAGTCAGGGATAATTTTATAATAATTTTCAATTAAATAAAAATGTATTAATAGTATTGAAACTCAGGACTGAGAAAGATAAGCAATCATTTAGCTACTTTTATATGAATTCAAGAAGCTAGCACAATGTATGTCATAGTCAGGATCCAAAAAGATTTCAACAGAATAACTCATTCAACTAAATCTGATCAAATTAAATTCAGTGGGAATAAATATGAAGTTCTAAACTTAAGTACAATAAAATCAATTGTACAAGTATATGATGGGGAGGGTTGCATAGATTGATAGCAATTAGGAATAATGAACAAAGTAATTAAACTGTGCATATTTTTGGTCCCAGACATAACATTATTAAACCTGTATCCCTTAAGAGAGAAAAAAGACAGTAAAATGATTCATATATGCAAAAATATGTGTAGTAGGTCTTCATGTAATGACAAAAACTGAAAATTAATGGCATGCCATAAATTAGAAAATGACTTAATAAATATATTGTCAATGTGTGAATGTAACATGATATGCTATGCTATAAGAAATATTGAAAGAAGGTGATAGTTTCAGTGAAACCAAGGGAGATTTTTGTGAACTGATATAGACTAGCATGATCAGAACTAGAAGTACAATTGATAAAACCAATTTTGAAAGACTCAAGAATTCCATAAATTCAGTGATTGATCATGATTCCTTAGGACTAATGATGAAGGATTCTACCCATATTTAGTCACAGAGGTGACAGATTCTAGCTGGAGAGTGAGACATTACTTTTGTTTTGGACATGGGTAATGTAGGAATTGATTTTGCATGCATACTATAAAAATTTTCTTTTTCTTTTTTTTTCCCATTGGGGGACATGGCCTAAACAAAGCCAGAGGGAGGAGAAAAAGAAGAGAGAAAATAAGTCTTTGTTAATTGAAAAAAATAATTTGAAAGATGACATAAACTGGAGAGTACCCAAACGATTTCTACCCTCATCCACTTTTCTAGGTTTCTTCACATTATCTCTTACTTTGCAATGTTTCTCTACTACCTGTTTTGTTTATTCTCTTCCTTCTGAATAAGATATATCTGTTCAATGCTAGATCTTAATTGACTTGTATTCCAGTGATACTTATATATTTTCCTTGAAATTAATCCTAACTTTCATGTTGTATTTTTTCTAGAAATGTCTTATTTTCCCTCTTAAAGCTTATTACTTAAGAGCAGCAACTTGCCTTGTTGACCTTTGTATTCCAAGCAGAGCCAAGTACATTGCTTTGGCCTTGTTGGATATACAATAAAGATTTTGTCCAAGGCAAATGAAAGCTTTGAGTCAGCTTTGTAATTTTCAACTTGCTTCATATAAAGCCCAGTAGATATTTCTGGCCTAGTTTGCATGGCAAATTTTTTATGTGTATGAACATTACTAGCTGAATAACTCTGTAAATGGCCTGTGACCATTGATGGTATGGTTAGCATATATAGCTTTCAGTCACTTCCTGGTGACTGAAATTATTGAGTGAACTATATTATTTCTAGCCTAATAAAAACTTTGATTTGAAGATTGGCTTAAAATGCAAGAAAAGAAAAGGATACTTCCCACATTTTTAAAAAATCATCAGAACAGGTGTGTGTTTTCTCTTGTCTTGTGTTGTTTGTTGAAAATGTAAAGTTGTGTTCACATACTGCCAAATGCTAAGTAGGAATATATAGAAAGCTAGTGATTATTTAGAGGAAATATAAAAGAGGAAAAACACTTTGCAATATCCCCAAATGTTTAATTTTTACAAGAACATGATCCAGAACTAAATGCTAGGCAAATGAAATTAAGTAGCCTTTGAACGTTTTGAAAAATGTACATGGCTTGTTGTTCCAGAAAGGTATAATATTATTTGTTGTAGAAAAAATCCATAACTAGATTCCAAAAGGATCCCCCTTCTAAACGCTTCCATTTCTCAATGATCTATTATTCCTTAAATAGTAAAAATTATTAGGAATGGCAAACTATCCCAGATTTGATGCTATACATCATATTTGAAGAAAACACAGGGGAGACTGAGAGATAAGTTTTTGCCTACCACAGGAAGGGAGTGAAAAAGAGAAAGTGAAGCAATGAACATTGTCCTAAATCATATCACTGTTATCTTTAGTGCATATTACAATTTCCCATCACTTGGCAAAGTAGGAAATAACTAAATAATACTGTTTCCCAACTGGTAATGATGTTATAATATCAAGATAAGAGAGATATTTCTAATATGCTTAATTCTGAACTTTTGGTGTTATTTACAGATAATTACTACGGTACCCCAAAGCCTCCTGCAGAACCAGCTCCCTTATTGTTAAATGTAACAGACCAGATACTTCCAGGAGCCACACCAAGTGCTGAAGGAAAACGTAAGAGGAATAAGTCAGTGAGCAACATGGAGAAAGGAGGAATTGAGCCTCCTGAGGAGGAGGAGGAAGAACAACCTGTGGTCAATGGAAATGGGGTAGTAGTAACTCCAGGTGAGTATTCATTTTAAAATAACTCATTCATTTTACAATATTAGAATACCTCTGTGGCTGTGTGTGTGTGTGTGTGTGTGTGTGTGTGTGTGTGTTTATTTATATAATGGACAGAGACAGAAACCAAGTAGTAAATAGTTAAAATAATTATCTTGGGAAAAAAGAGCTATTCAAGTAGAAAGGATATGGATCCAAATGAATAAGAATATGGATAGGTATCCTTATTTCAAAATTGTGATCTCCAATCTTTGGATTTGTTCAGGGTCTAATTTGGAAATTTTTATTAGTGAAGCCCAAAGGATAATTATGATCTGTTGATTTTGTAGGTAAGAGCACTCTAATAGTGATTGCAGTCTATCAACATTTCATGAGAGATCATGGCTGAATGATTAATGAAAAAAATTCTTTTTCTAGGACTGTATTTAAGGTTTTTCCAATTTGATAAGACCTACTAGAGTTTTTATTTTTCTGACACAGACTCCAGGAATCTAGGCTCACCTTTGTGCCAACATTAGTAAGAATTGAATGGAAAAAACAGTTGAAGGACATATTAAATAGATGTTTCCTCATAAATAACTGTATATGGATGGGAATGAAGATTCACGTTAATGTCTGTTGTTCAGTTGTTTTAAGTTGTGTCTAACTCTTTAGACGTCATTTGGACTTTTCTTGGCAAAAATATTGGAATGGTTTGCCATTTTCTTCTCCAGCTCATTTTACAAATGAGGGAACTGAGGCAAACAGTGTTAAGTGACCAGGGTCACTTAAATGTCTAAGATGAAATTTGAACTTAAGAAGATGAGTTTTCCTGACTGCAGGCCTATTATTTCCCTAGATGAGGTTCAAGATAAATTCCAGATGTCTTAAAGAACAGGATATTAAGTCAAAATCCTGGTTTTGATTATTTGGAAATTGAGATAATAGTGTAATAAACTATTTTGACTCAAAGCTCAAATCTCAAAGCTTTAATCATTTCAGAAAGAATATAGGCACAAAAATAACTTTATAAATTAATGTGTTATAGGTCAATCAAAAGGCAGCATTACATAGTAGAAGGGGAGTTGGTTTTGAAATCTAATATATCAGAGTTCAAGTGCTGTCTCTGACACATTCTGTCTGAATGATAATGGGCAAGTCCCCAAATCAGGGAATGTTCCCAGACAATGCTTTTCTTTAAGGGAAAAAGATGAATAGCCATTTATTGATCTTCACTGTTAAGCACTATATATGTATTATCTCATTGATCTTTGCAAAAACCTTGTGCTATTATCATTCCCATTTTACAGTTGGGTAAACTTGGGCAGACAGATTAATTGACTTGGTGAGGGTCAAACATGAACTGTCTGAGTGTGGAATTATACTAAGATCTTCCTGACTCCAGATCCAGAGCTTTACCTAGGTGCCTCAAAGATTTTTCTGACTCCTAAATGATAGATTAGTTGCCAGCATACATTGGTCAGTTTCCATAATGTAAGTTCTTTACACTAATAATATCTCAGATGCTTACTCATTCATTCCCCCAAAAAAGACAATAAAGGGGTGAGTTTACAGTTTTTAATGTAGTTATGTCTGTATAATACTGAAATGTGGATATTTCTATGGAAACATTATGTAGCAAACCATCTGTACTGATGATGGCATTTTTTTAGTATTCATATAAACATGTTCACACAATGAAGTCATAACCCACCTCATGCTTCTGAACAAACAAGTAAAGTATTATATGTTGGGTTTATGACCAATCTATCATGACACATATATGAAATTAGAAATAAATATATAAAATATGTTCTAGTTAATTTTTCCCCTTATGGGTAGCAAACTAGATTAAAAACTTAAACATCTCTCTAGAGAACAGTTAACTAAACAAAATGGCTATATGCAGTTAGTGTGTGTTATACTTTGTCAGCACCAATCTTTAAAGAGATTGCACTTCAAGGTATGCAGATATTAAGCCCTTGAAATAATTTGAACATGAAGATCTAACATAATTATCACTAAATTTTCAGATGGTAAAAGCTGTGTTGGGTCACAGGATAAGTATATAAAATTTCCCCTTAAGGTGGAACATTTGACAAAATGTAATAACATAATAGTTTATAATAATAATTGGAAAGTTTTACACTTGAGTTCAAAAAGTTTACTTTAATTCAAGAGAAAATATGTGACAAAATGGCAATTTAAAACAGTCTGATAATTTTTATTCGTCAACTAAATATGAATTAAATATGCGATACCATTCTAATTTAAAGCCTAGTGAAATACTGTCTATTGATATAAATCTTTTTAACTCATTTTTCTACCTCAGCCCTCTCCCCTCTCCAATCACAGCTGCCAGTGATTTTCTTAAAATGTGGGTCTGACTGTGTCATTTAACCTATACAATAAACTTCAGTGCATAAAAGATAAATTCTTCTTTTTTTAGCATGCATAATTTAGTTCTGGGTTTCCTTTCCAGCCTTATTATACTTCCTTTCACATTCTCTATGGACCAAATTGACTTGCTTTTCCTCATAGATATTCCATCCCCTTTCTCTGTACTCATGATCTGGCTGTTCTCCATGCCTCAAATTCACTCCCTTTTCACCTCTACTTCATAAATTCCTTGTTTCCTTCAAAAATTAACTCAAATATACAATACCCTCTACATGACACCATTCCTGATGCCCATTCCTAATATTATCTTGTATTTATTTTGTGTATATACATATATTCATGTGTCTATATATGTCTGTATCTTTGCATAATATATTATTACATAATCTTTTATCTTTCACATAATATATTTGAATATAATATTTCCAATGTGGTTTGCAATATTATATTCAGTTTTGAGTGTTGTGTTTTAAGAAGGGCATTGATAAGCAAAAAAACCTCTGAAGAAGAGAAAATAGATTGGTTAGGTGCCTTAAGTCCATATTATATCATATGAAGGCATATTGCAGGGACTTGATATATTTAGTTTAGCCTGAAGAAAAGTCAAACAGAATATAATAACTATCTTCAAGAATCTGAAGTACTGTTATTTGAAAGAGGTATTACACTAATACTGTTTGTCTCAGAGAATAGAACTAAGACCAGTGAGTTGATATTTTAAAATGGAAGTTCTAAGTTTGATGTCAGGAAAATACATAACCATTGGAGATACTGAGAATTGGAATGAATTGCCTTTGAAGTCAGTGAATTTCCTCTTTGATTGGAGGCTTTAAACAGAGTCTGAGTGTTGGAATCCTTACTAACTGCTAACTAATTAGAGTTGATCTAATCTTACAAGAAGATTTTGGCCAGAACCTGAAACAAGGTACTAAGTAGAACTAATTAATACAAGGCTTGTGTTCACACCTTTACTCATTGGAGTTCACAAGTATGCCAGCTCACAAAGTAAACTTTCTAACTTCAAGGGAGTTCACACCTCCCTTAAAGCTCTTTGGGCCAGAGAGCACTATGGGAGAAAACCCATAATCCCATTCTCTCAGAAGAGTCAGATAAAAGGCCAGCGATGAGGGATCTAGGGCAGAATACATTTTTTCCTCTTGGCTGGCTGGTCGCAGAAGAGAGTTCAGCTGGACTCGAGAGGAGCGACTCTGGTGCAGAGAACACTTTGATGGCTTTCAGTGGAGCTACGCCAGAAGCCCTCTCTCCGGGGCAAGAAGGAGACAAGAGAGACATTCCATCTCTGTGTTGGTTGGAGGCTGAAGAAAGCAGAGGCAGAGGCTGAAGGACAGAACCTTTGGATTTGGAGATATTCGGAGGGCTCTAAGCCTCTAAACCAGCTGTGCTTTGAGAAGAACAAGAACTCCAACATTTGAACTCATAACATCTGAGGATTTACCAGTTTCATTTAAATAGAAATTTTGTTTCATATATGCTTTGGACAGAATATTTTTTAATTTTATAATTCTGTGATTCTTAAGTTGTATATGGAGTGAGGCTAGTAATCAAATAGAATGTATTAATACTGATATATCTTAGATATAAATTAAAGTCAAATACAAATATTGAGTATGTGAGCATGATACTGATTTGGATTTACTGTTATAACTATTATGTCCATTATTTCACTTGTCAGTGCTGTAAAATTGACTTTGTACTTTGTAAAAAACATCCAATTTTTCATTCATTGGAAAACACATAAAAGTGAACAATAGTTCTCTCTGTAGATACATTGAAATTTCCAATTTTACATTATATTCTTTATGTATAAATAATAGAATACCATAGGACAAGGAAAAAAGAGCTGAATTCATTTTGGAAGTATAAAACCTGATTTTGAATCCTAGCCCTACTACTCACTCACTGCCTTTGTGATTTTTGGCAAGTCCCTTTGTTTCTTTAGATTTTGTGTTTCTCCACTGTCAGAGATGACATAACAGACTTTGAAGTTCCTATGTCCAGTGTTAGGAATACCTAAGTTAAAAAACTGCTTCTGATATACTAGCTGTGTGATTAGAGAAAAATTGCTTAACCTTATGTACATCAGACAAGGTCCTATAATTTACTTAATAAGTCATAAAGTTATATCTTTTTTCTCAGAATTTTTCCATTATATGTAGCATATATTGATCCTCAATTTTTATCAAAATGGCATAGAGACATTAATAAAAGGAAAATAAAACTTACCAAACTTCTAGTTCATGCATAATTCATTTTTCACATCTATTTTCTTATTGTCATAATTCTTTAAATTGATTTTTCCCTCTCTCTCTGTCTCTGTGTCTGTGTCTGTGTCCCTCTGTCTGTGTGTGTGTGTGTGTGTCTCTCTGTCTCACTGTCTGTTTCTGATCCTATCTCTCTCTCTTTTTGCTTTCTCTCCCTCCCTTCTTTTTATATTTGTTAGAGTATATCTATATTAAGAAAAAAATTTCTTTAGGATATTTAGTCCTGTTTACTACCAAAATAAAGTCTTAAAGAATATATGTGTTTCACAACAACAAATTTTATGAGAAAAGAGCATAGAAGATATAGGCTCATTTTGTAGCTCTGAATTAAGTCCTCCAATAGCTTTGATGATTCTTCAGATATGTCAAGGTGACTTTCCCAGATAAGGGTAGTCTCTTTAGGTAGTGGAGATCACTTTGACCTACCCTGACTAACTTAGTGAGTATGTAATTGTTGATTGATGTTCTACACCCCACCTCAATTAAAGTAATCACAGAATACTCAAACATCTTAAATATAACAATCCAGCAATCAGTAGAATAAATTAGGCTTTAAGGAATTTTGCTACAACTCTACTATAATGTTTGATAAAGATATTATGGTTTGAATGAAAATTGTACTTAGCTTCCTTGCTGAGTTTAAGCTCACTCTTCAAATATACAACTATATATATACACATATACACTGCATTTATATATTATAAGATATATTAAATATATCAAGTGTATCATATATTCCATATATTATATATTAAAGGTACATATATATGTTTAAAAGGTTGTTTTGTACTAACTTATTACTCTACCATCCTAATAAGCTAAAAAGCTAACGTTTGACTAATTGTTTTGTTTTGATTTTATTTTTGCTGAGGCAATTGGGGTTAGGTGACTTGCCCAGGGTCACACAGCCCTGACTTCAGGGCTGGTGTTCTACCCACTGTGCCACCTAACTGCCCCTTGACTAATTGTTAATAACACACTGATAAAAGCTCACGACCTATAGCAATAGAGGTAATAGAGAATTATCACTGGAATCCTTAGAGAATGATTACAGGTGGTTTTTGGGGGGCAAGGGGAGGAGTACAGGTTCAAAGTATATGCCACAAGTAGTACTCATATGAATAGTCATACCTGGAAGCTGAGTACCATCCAATTGATTTCTGTGACTAACAACATGATAGTAGTTCTGTAGAATTACTAAGGATGGGAAGCAACAGGGTAACCCAAATAAACAATGTAATTAGGAGGTTTTAATTGGGCACATGATGCTTCATTAGAGCCAATACACTCATACCGTTATCTATTCCTGGAGTTTCTTTCTTCAAGACTCTGTATTCCCCAAGGTTCATTTCTTCATGGCTCTTTGCTCCTTTCCTTCCATTCTCTCCCTCATTGATTGCATCCATTCCCATGGGTTCAACTCTCATTTCTACACAGATAAGATCTTTTATCTCTAGTCCTGACCTACAATCCTGAACTACAATGCAATCCCACATTTCCAACTTGCTGCTTAAATCTGTATGGTTCCTTAGCGTTTCAAACTTTTATTTTTTTTTGGATTAGACTTGTCAGTAATATGCAAAATTTCCTGAATGAATTAAAACTTATTACATCTAAACTTAAACTCATCCCCAAAACCACCTCTTCCTATCAACATTCATATTTGTTTAGAGCATCACCATTAAGTCACCTACAATTGAAATATTTGAGTCAACTTTAGGAAGATCAAACAACTACCCCAATATAACTAGCCCACTAACCATGTGTAATACCTCTACTTCCTCTCTACTATCCTTTTGCTTGCATTCTACTTCTTGCTTTTGGCTAAATTATCTAATCTATAATGCCGTCTTACTATTATTGCTAAAAGGGTACAGCGGTTAACTGCCCTAGTGGTAAACTCTCCATCTTTGTGACACAGCAGATGCTCCCTTATTTGACCACCATTCCTTTTTATATTTGTGCTGTGGTTTCCTATACAAATATAAGCTCCTTGAAAGCAAGGATTGAGTGCCTTCTGTTTTTGTATTCTCAGAACTTAGTGCTGAGTACCTAACTTAGTGAGTATGTAATTAATCAATATCTTCTCACTCATTCATTTTATTTTATCTATTTAATTAATTAATTAATTAATTAGTTTATCTATCTATCTATTCATTTATTTGTCTGTTTGTTTGTTTTTTGCTGAGGCAATTGGGGTTAAGTGACTTGTCCAGGGTTCCAGAGCTAGTAAGTGTGAAAGGTCAGATTTGAATTCAGATCATCCTGACTTCAGGGATGGTGCTCTATCCACTGAGCCACCTAGCTGCCCCTCATTCTTTTTTTGAATACCCCATCTTGATATAGCTAACATACTTTTTTTTAATGTTAGGGACATTGTTAGAACATTAGCTAATTAACTAGTTAATTAACTAATGTAGCACTATGCACACAGCGCTTATCTCCAACTTTAGTGTTTCTTCTTTCATTGTAAGTTGTTTTTGTTTTTGTTTTTGTTTTTTTTTTTTGAGGAAATTAGGGTTAAGTGACTTGCCCAGGAAGTGTTAAGTGTTTGAGATCAAATTCGAACTCAGGTCCTCCTGACTTCAGGGCTGGTGCTCTATTTACTGCACCACCTAGCTGCTCCCATTGTAAGCTTTTCTACAATAGGGGCTTTACTTTCAATTTCTCCTGTGCTTTCCCATAGTATAGTGAATTCCAATAAATGTTATTTTTCTGAATAATTGAAGAATACTACCAACTAGAGAATGTAAAGAGTCCTGAACTTCAAATAAATTACTAGCCTGGGAATTGCTAGCAAATTACTTTGTAATCTCATTAAAGCAAGTTGGTCTGGACCATACTGTCCTAATAATAGGAACTCTCTAAGTTCCTAAGTCTCTAAGATACTTCAAAGTCATCTTCTAGTACTAATAATTTGTTATTATAAACTCATATTTATATGATCAATTTGGGGCCTTTTATTTTGAATAGAATATATGAATTTCCTATGCCACAGTCCTGTAAAGGAAAATCACTCCAGTTTAATACATATTAAAGTGTTGGGATTTTTTTGTTTGTTTCATAAAAGAAAATCAAATTTCAAGTGACATTTGATAGACAATGAGAATCCAGGTGGTAACTGCTGCTATGTCTAAAGGAAAAAAAAAACATTGAAATACTATAAAGCAACCTAGTGGCACTGTCTGTGTGGGAATTTATGTGATTTGGAGGAAGTATTGATTAATCCATATTAGTTTCATTTTAAAGACTATATCTTTCATAGACACTTCCTGATTTTTCTTAAAATATCTATTCATTTTCAGCCTTGTGCTTTATTTTAAAAAATTGCTTTTATATGTGTAGATTAAAATTGAAATCATTGCCCTGAATTTCCAAAGAAATCTTCCCTCTGTCACTTGAAAACTGAAGTGCTGAGAGCCGATTGAATTGTGAATGTTCACTTAAGTCACTGGTTAACTTGAGGTTAGCTTATTCCTCCCAACCATTGTTCAGTCAGCAATATTACCTTAACTCTGAAAAACTTAAAATTATCATAATCATTTTCCTCAGTTATTTCCCTAATTAAATTTATTTTAAAATATTTTTAGAGATGAAAAATCTGACTTTCTCCTACTTTTAAAACAATAGAAACATACCAGACATTCAAAAAGAAATGTTCTAGAAATTATAATAGCTGGGCCAGGATTTTTTTTTCTCTCTGTCATGAATTATCTACTGCTACGTCTGAGTGAGTAATTTACTATTATATGGTAGTTTTTTCTTCTCTCCTGGATATTGGGATGCATGATACAAATGCACATACATTTTAGAGGCAGCTAAAACGCTTTATTAGTTCACAGAGAAAATGCCAGCAGTAACAGAGCTCATGAGAGTGCCCTCTCAACAAAGGCAATACAGTAAGTATACAGAGCTGCCTTCTACAACCCTGAAGTCCTCAATCAGTGCAACTGAACTGCATCTCCCTGAGAGAAAACACAGTGTTCCTTATGAGATCACCAGAGTCCTAAGTAATGATCTCAGTTCACCATTAGGGGCTGGCATCCAGATCCTGTGTTGCTTGGCACACTTACTGTTTGTGCATCATCAGTCCTGGATCTGTGAATGAGATCCTGTCACAGTCAGAAGAATTATGTTCTCCGTAGTGAATCTCGCTGTTTTCCCGTGAAGAATGGCCTGCTCTGAAACCAACCCAAACCCAGCCCTCTACTGTGAGGGCCTAATTTTTGTCACATCCCAGTCCCACGAATGAGCTTCTGATGCGTGTGCCCGACTGGCTAAGATATGTATCATTTTCTGAAGAACTTTATTTTAATGACCCAGATTCAGGATGCAGAGGGTGCTCAGTTTTAAGTCATTACTAGACAGGAAACGTTTACGTAGCAAATCCTTTTCTCTACAGATTTTTTTGTATGATTCTATAATTGTATAATCATAATTATGGGTACCCTGCCTCTGTTTTAAGAAAATATATTAAAAGTGATATCTAAGTGATAATCACAAAAGTCTCTGAAGATATTAAAAGTAATTATAAAGGAAAGAGAGCCTTATTTTGGTAGAAATTTTATTGATTTATAATCTGACATCACATAAGTAATGTTTGCTATATATATATTTTTTTATTTTTCAGTCATTACAATTATGTCTAATTATTCATGACTCCGTTTGGGGTTTTTTTGGGGGCAAAAATATTAGAGTGACTTGCCATTTCCTTTTTTTAGTTCATTTTACAGTTGAGGAATTAAAGCACACAAGGTTTCATGACTTGCCCAGGATCACACAACTATTAAGTGTTTCAGGCCAGATTTGAACTCATGAAGATGAGTCTTCCTGACTTCATATTTGGCACTCTAGTCTCTCAGCCTATTAAATCAGCATTATTCTTGGAGTACTTGAAGTAGCATTGAAAAAATGGAAAACATAGTCATTTCATTTTCTTATTTGTTCAAAATCATTTGAAAAAATGATTTGACTTCATCTTAAAACACTTTTTATTGGATATGTGTATGTATGTATATGTGTATATATATATATAGTATTTAGATCATTGTTACAGGAAATCACCTCTCAATTTCTCTAACTTTTTGTAGAATTTACATGGTGGAAATTAATATGTGAATTAGTAAATTATCTTTGGATTATAACTAGACTTATATTCAGGAAAACCTAAGTATGAATCCTGCCTCACCTACTTACTAACCATGTGACACTGGGAAAAGCACTTAATTTCTATCAACTTCATGTTCTCTGTCTATTAAAAGGGGGTAACACTATCTCATATATTATAGGACTGTTGTGGGGAGTCAAATGAGATGATATATGTGAAAGTGTTGGGATTCTCCTCCTCACCTCAGTTAACATAGTCATAGAATTTGGTCACACACAGGATGTTTTTAATGCATAATATAATAGAGTTACCCTTTTATGAGCTATGAATTCCTCTCTGAGCCAAAAAGGGTACAATAAAATTAACTGAAGAAACAAATTGGCCAATCCATAAATAGCTAAGTCCTGAGAAGCATTCAAAGTTCCAAAGATTGGCTCATTTTCTAAGTAACACTTCTGCGTAAGAGGAAGGAAATGAATTTTATTTCCTCTTGCCTTCTTCCATCAGTCAGGAGGTATAGTCATGACTCAAACAGAACAAGATACCTTGTCTACCATTTCACAATTTCCATGATTCAAGAAATCCCAATGTATATTTGAAGGAAAGAAATACATAATCCTAGAGACAGGGATACAGACACTGCAAAGCGAAAGTAGCTTTAAGGATCTATCCTTAACAATCTAAAGCTGACTTGTGCAGAAGAAAAGATCCTAGAAAACCAACTTGAAGAAACTATGAGAAGAGAAGGAATTTCCAGGATTCTCAGTGTCAGGATTTGTGAGATGCCTTTGCCATATTTATCTTACACATGTGCTTCATCACCATTATACCCCATGTGTGCCCAATCTTTCTATGGACATTGTGTGTTTTTAAAGAAGAATGCACCCAGGCTTCTAGGAAGAGAACAATTGGCAACTACTCTTATAGCCACAGTATCTGAATATATGCCTTTGTTAAGAATTCATTGATTTTACTAGCTGATCATTAATGAGAAGTCCATTGGTGCTTGTGACTTAACAATCATAGTAATAGTTGCCTACAGGATTACTCCTAAAACTGGCGATAACAGGCAACCCTTGAATCTAGGAGCTCAACCCTTGAATACAAGTTTGGTGAATAGCCCAGACCGTATGTTACATATAGAAAATACTTGGCAAGCATTGAACCATTATGCAAATATATATTATTTTATAGTTACTTGTGTTAAATATGTCATTTATATATCATTATTGTTATAAATTGGGATTCCACCTAAAATACTCTTAACACGAATCTATCAAGTAATGGTACCATGAAAAAGTAGAATAGTTAAAATATTTTGGTCCTTTGGATTTTTTGGTTTTAGGCTATATCTAAATTTAGACTTCCATTCTCACTGTGTTTGAATTCCCTCCATCTTCAGTTGCTTAGCTTTTATTTCACTTTCACAAATATGATTACAATGCTTGGTGTGAAGTTCCCAGCTGCTTTATTATCCAGTGAAGATTTGTTTTTGTTATTTCTGGCTCATGGATGGCCTTTCTCTCTAAAGGAAGGTCTCAGTGTATACCCCTTCTTTTCTGATTTCTCTGGTTGCCTGTAATTGTTTGGAACAGAAATTTTGACTTTTTAAAATCCCTAATTGGCTCTGTGGCTATCATGAAAATTTGCTCCAAAGGAATTGCACTTAAAATGTTCTCATTAACTGCACTAAATGGAATTTTATTCTCTCAGTCCCTAATTTCCCTACTCATTTTTTTCTCAAACTCTGAAAGGTAAGATTTGACAACGGTTGTACCACATCATTTTATTTTTGAAAGAAAGTGCATAAAATAACATCCACAAATGTCTTACATTTTTTATCTAGCTTTATTCTATAATTGATTATTTCTTAATTTCTTACCTTAGTTTTTATGCATGAAATTCAGTGCAGTCTTTTTGGAGGTCTTCTGCTTTTACATGACTTACACCATAAATATATTATCATAAAATATATTAAGTATATTTTAAATATCACATACAAGGGAATTCTGAAGCTAGAAGGATTTATCCTCTTCCTTTGTTTTCATTTCCTTTTAAACAGAATGTTAGAAATTAAAGATTGGAAGATGGGATAGAAAATGTACTAATTAAGTCAACTCATTTTCCTTACACTGAGAAGGAATAATTCCCTAAACTAAAATTTCTAGTGATTTTTTTCAATTTTGTTTTATTGATCTCAAGAGATTTTTCTTTGTTATTTTCCTGACATAAAACCTAAATTTTATTTTCCATAATCCCCACCTATCACCCTTCTGTGACTTCAAGTATCTTGTTGCCCATTTGGGTGTCAAACACACATGAAAATCTATGTTAAGATCCTTTGTATGCTTTTACAGAATTAGTGGTTTCCTGGTTAGCTCCCAGCAAGCAAAAAATGTAGTAGACTCCATAAGGGATGGCATACTACCCTCAACTGTGTCAGCCTGCCATCTCTAAGGAATCAAAAAGACATTTTACTAGCTAACTTTGACTCTGTTTCTTTCCCATATATTTTTCAAAGACTTCTGCCTTTTACAGTTTCAAGACACAAAGGAAAAAGAATTTGCTAACACCAAAGAACATTGTTCTGCATTTGTAATGAATGTTTCCCTCTGGACACCAGGGAAATTTACTATACCAATTATGGGTATTACTACCTGCCCCCCTCTTTTATCAAAGGAAAGACCTGAAAGGTTTAAAACTATTAAAAAATAAAAATGATCCAGCAACCCATTGTTTCTTCTTAAATGTGCTGAGAGGCAAGTTTCCAGAGCCCAAATGTCTAATTATATGGATGTGTAGAAGCCCCACAAAATAAAATGACATTCTTTCTTTTCTAGAAGTTACAGGATAACACATATCCCAATATTCTGACCCCAATCAGAAAACTGCATTTTAGTCTCAAGGAGGAATCATGATGATTTCCTATTTTCTGATCATATTCCTAGAAGATGACATGGCAACCAGATTATTTTTTAGTGTGTGAAAACAAAAAAGCTTTATTCCCTACTTAGATTATCTACATTATATTAATAAACAACATAAAATATGCAAGTACATTTTGTAATCTGAATAAATTCTATCTTTCTAACCACATTGTTGTTATTAATTTTAGTGATAGTAGGTATTACCTAAGTGTCAAGTATCAAGTACTCTTTAAAAATCTACAACTCAAATTTGAACAAGGTGAATATTTTAAAAAGCAAATGTCTTCTTTTTTCTCTCTGGATGTGTGTGAGTGCACGTGTGTGTGTGTCTGTAAAGACCTATAAAAATTGGTGCAGGTTAACAATACTGGAACATAAAAGGAATAAAATAGGAAACTATTAATAAAACAATGTTGCACCACTATATTCCTAGACACACATAATATTCATCCCTTTATTTCCTTTTACCTCTATTCCCTTTTCTTTCTTCCTTTCTTTCCCCTTTCCTCCTTTCCTTTTTTTCCTTTTAATTTTTATTCCCTTCTTCTTCTTTCCTGTTCCCCAAGGCAAGACAACTGGAAGATTATAGAAATGTACTTGAAGTAGTCAGTGAAAAATTATATCCTCCTTCCTTCGGTGGCCTTGACATATCTCAGAAGTTACTGGTGAACGATCAACATAAGACAAATATAAATTGAATGTTTTTGATAATATCTCAGCGGATAGAACAATGTACCTGCAGTCAGGAAGACCCTAATTTAAATTCAATCTACTACTTAGCAGCTGTGTCACCCTGGGCAGATCACTTAACTTCTACTTGCCTCAATTTTCCTCATCTGTGAAATGAGAATAATAGCAACATCTACCTTCCAGCAATCTTTTGAGAATAAAATGAGATGTTATTTGTAAAGCACTAAGCACAGTTCTTGCTTGGCACTTAACAGACAATATATAAATGCTTATCCCTTCCCTCCTCAACATTTCAATTTTACATGTGTTCTACCATTAAGCCGTTTTCTCACATTGTCTTTATCATAAGACCTCTTGTGAATTAAACTTTCACTTTTTTGCAGTAGCTATCTAGTGAGTCCACAAACAATTCTCTTCTAGGAAAGAAAAATCTGATGGAAATGAATACTTTCAGGAAAGCTTGATACTCTGACTGATTTTAGAACAGTTATATTTCCATTACATATACTTATTTTGAATGGGTTACATGCCAGTATCACTGATGCAATCCCTTTTAAATGACACTCAAAGTCTTGATTTTTTCTCTTTTTTTCCTCTTAGATGGAGAATATGACAAATGATATAAAACTTTCTAAGATCTTTCTCTGGAATCATCCTATGTTGCTCTTATTTATGCTGAGTATACTGTTGCAACATAATCCCCTGGTGTCTTAGAAACCTGCTTTTTATGAAGCATTAGAAAATTCCCAGAGTTACTGAAACCTCAAACTACAGGTGTTTAACTAAAGAAGTCCTTTTCTCTAAGTCCCTTAGTGGGTGGTAATTATTTCTTATTCTGCAATAGTCTCATTGACACTCAACTGTTGATGATCTTTGCAGAACTTGACCTTGCATAAGCTTTTCTCCCCAGCAGGAATCTACATGAGTTGATTGATTGCAGCGTTTTCTCAATGTGGGTGCTGTTGAAGTGCATTATTAACTTGGTACCAGCAGTCTCCTGAAGCCTTATCTTGTCATTAGGATAGCCAAGGAAGTTCCAAAACCAGGCTCAAGTACATCTTGTTTGATTATCAGCTCAGGTTCATCTTTATGTCTCTCTTATGTTTAAAAATGGCCTTCTCCCCCTTCCCCCTTCTTAATGAACTGGTTCAAAGGCTAAATCCAGATAGCACTGGTTTCTACTTTCTTAGACAACACTGGAGAGAATTTGTTGACCAGTTTCCTTTTTTTTTTGAGATAGTCTCGTACTTTAAGAGTTTTGGACATATTCTTTTCCCTATTCAAACTTTATAAGAGCATGGTCTTATAGTTTTGTATTTTTTCATCTGATTTAAAGCAGAAAAAGGATAAATATATTTTTTTTGAGGATGAGAAAACTGAGTTTCAGAAAAGTGCAGTGACTTATCTTAATTCACACAAATAAAGAGCTGTGTTGTATCTGTGCTCTTTAACCTCCAGAACAAAGCTTATTGCCCTGGACATGAGTCAACTTCTAATCATCCATTGAAATGATCTGAATAAAACCATATCTAGAATCAACTTCTATTTTTCATTGAATGGCACTTGTGAATATCCTTGCAAACACTGCCATATCTAAGATTTCTTAGTATAATAATAAAATAAAATGCACTGAAATTTCAGTTAAAACTAAATCATCAATATGTGAAACCTAAAAGCCATGGACTTTCTATTACTACATTTTAAATGATATATTGTCTCAGACACTACTTTTTGCAGAGTATGTTCTGAATTCTTGAAAATTCAAGCAAAGGGTCAGTTTAACCTTTCATAGGCACGTAATGAAGCTATTCTTTTGGTGGATGATATATTTACTATATCACCTTCCAAGACCCTTTTGGGAGTTACTGTCTGCCTGAACATTATGAATAACATTTCTGTTTAAAAAAAAGGAAAGTTTTTCCTCTTAATTTCCATAATCTTATGGTACAGTTTTAGTGGCTATGATACAGACTGAGGCTATTTCACAAGTCAAATTTGGCTTAATAGAGGGATTACTAGAGGTCTTCAATATGAGTTCATCATACAAAATAGTTTGGAAACATCACAAAAGGCATCTCAGAGAATACGTTGTTAAGACATATGGAACAACTGCAGTACAAACAACAATGCCTTTGCTAAATGCTTGATTCTTTTTTGACATTTGAATATCTGAAGTATCACTTATGGTACTGGTGAAATAATTCCACTTATGATTCAATGAACTAGAATTGAGCAGAGATATTAAACCTTCAAAATATCTATCATTATTACAAGAACTCTTTTTATTAATTGTATTCTGCCTGGACTCATTCCCCAGTGGTTAGCATACTCTCACTTGCTCTTAATCTCTCTCTTGATGAGAATGAACCCTTGACTGATGAAAAACCAACCCTCTTTCCTACCTTTGTTATCTACTCTTTCATCTTCATCTACCTCAATATTACATTCACCTACAATGTTCTTCTCTGGATTTGTATATTCTTTTCATTTTACCCACTAGAAATTATTTTCTATAGTTAGTAAACTTGTTTTCATTTTGGATCCTTTTCTCCCTTGTTCCCTATGTCTTCTGGCATATATTGAGAGTAGTCCTTCTTCCTCTCCCCACCACCACCATCACCACCAAATCCATGCTAAGATACTGTGTTCCTGTTCATCCGTTAAAAAGCCCTGGTTATACCTTCTCTCTTACCCCAGATCAAGGTATGTAGATCTAATAATACTCTTCCTTTATTGCCATCTTTTATTAACCATCCCTACTTTGAGGTTTACTTTATTCATATTTATCATTCAATTCAGATCTTGTTGACCATTATCTATTACTACTCCAAGAGATATTTCCTTTGTTCTCAATAAATACTTAGGAAACATTCTTTTTCTCCAATACTATCTCCTGACATAATATTAGATGACTTAAAAATATATACATGCATATATGTAGTTACAAATATGCATTTATAGAGAAATACATAAAGAGATGTATAAAGATATAGATATATAATTAAATATTTTTCTCTGTATTCATGTAGCTATCAATATTGTTAAGACTTTCATTACCCTCATCTGGATTATTGCATTTCCTCTTAATTAATCTCCTGACTTTTTCCTTTTCTTTTCTAGTAACATTTCATACAGTTCCCACTTTAGGAAAAATGCTTTTCCTAAAAGAAAATTTTGATCATAACACTTCAATAATCAGTAGCCTTATAACTCCCTAGTACCTATTCATTTGTTATTCTCTTAGACTCTTACTCATGTCTTCCCTTAAGTTCTGTGTGGTAGGTCTACATAATATGCTGAAGGACATTTTATGTCTTTCCAGAATATTTTCAATATGTGCAATTCTTCTATATATATTTTCACAATTATTATGCTGCACAAGAAAAATCAGGTCAAAAAGGAAAAAAAATTAGAAAGGAAAAAAAAAACAAACAACAACAAAAAGGTGAAAATACTATGTTGTGATCCACACTCAGTCGCCACACAATCCTCTTTCTAGATGCAGATGTCTCTTTCCATCACTAGTCCATTGGAACTGGCCTGAATTACCTCGCTGTTGAAAAGAGCTACATCCATCAGAAACAACCATAATATAATCTTGTTGCTACTGTGTATGAGGTTCTTTTGGTAGAACATTCCTTTAAGAATGTTATTATTAGAAGAATATATATTTGGACTCCAAGATCATCTGGGGATCATTGAAAGTGCTGCACTGTTTTTTTAACATGTGGTGTTTCTGCTACCTTTCTCCAAAACAATTTGTCTACAGATTTGCTTACTTCCTAATCTACAGAGTTACCATGGCTTTGAGCATGTACCCACAGAGAGATGATGCCTGTGGTCTAAAAAACAACTGGGTGATTATAAATTTAGAGCTGAAAGGGATCTTAGGATCTGATTTTGATTAGAGTATATTTGAGTCTAATCTCATAATTTTACAAGTAAAGAAACTGAAACTTTCCTGGGAAGTTCTTTTTTATTTCTGAAGTGATAGAGTCAGTGATTTAAAAGAAGTGGAGGATGCTAAAAAATAGTTGTAATAATGTGCCTAATCATTAGTTGTTATTGATTTATATGTGAAATCCTTACCCTGTGGCACTCTGAGGCAGTCCCTGGACATTCAGCCTGCTGGAAGTCAAATGGGCAGGCAATCATCGGGCCTGGGGGATCAAAATCCATAGATTCAGCCAAAAATAAGATAAGTGAAACCGTTGAAGGAGAAGAAGATTGTCTAATGATGGCCTCCTTCCAGTTTTCCAATAGTCATGATAAAGCGAAGAGAATCATTGCAGAAGAGAGTCTCATAGCAAGAAATCTGATCACCTGGGGCATTCCCCTGGAAAACAAAGATGATGATGAAAGATTCTGAAGATCAACTTGGCAAGATAAGGTCCTACCAAGCATTCATACTCTACTGCAGAGAGTGCAACTCTATGCTTATGGGCTTCTCATGTTGTTTGAATATCAAACATTCATTTTCTTAAAACACTATTTTAAAGAGAGTTCATGCAAGGCAAGTACTCACGTGGAGGTCAGAAAAGAAAATACAAAGACACTCAAAAGTCTCTCTGAAGAACTCTGGAATTGATTGTGAGACACCTGAGAGACACTGGCATAGGACAGCATGGTGTGCTCACATTAAAGAAGGTGCTCTGCTCTATGAGCAAAGCAGAATTTCAGTAGCTCAAAATAATATGAGATGTGGAGATTTAGAGACATTTCGATTTTAAATGTTCATATGAATTATCTTTGCTGACCTGCATTAGAGCCTTCCAAGCTTTTTTTGGTCTGATTAAACACAGTTTGACCCTGTACCTTGACCCTAATGTAGTGATATCATTTTGTTCCTCTTTGAGAATGAAAAACAATAGCCAACTCAATAAGAATGAGTATAATTATTCATAGGGAAACATAGATCTTTAATGAAATAGAGTGCTTCTAAACATTCCCAGTAAACAGGCTTAAGCTAAGTAGAAACTTTGAAGTTGAGATACACGACTTAAGACAAAATAGAAAAAGTTAAACAGATATGAATAAAAATAAAGGACCAAGCTTTGAATAAACTGTTTTTATTCTAATATGGGTAAAGATATGTGTATACTCTCTGGACCTTCTCATCAGGATCATAGAGTTTAATTAAAAGGCTTCAATGTGGTTGTTATGTTTTAATAATTTAAAAAGAATAATGCCTGGAAAAAAAAAGTATGGAAAGACTCATGGATTGATACAAATTGCAGGATTAAGAACCAGAAAAACAATAGACATGAAAACAATGAAAATGGAAATTATCAAAACAATAAAACAACTGAAATTGAATGTTTTCAAATGATTATGACCATTTTGAACACAAAGAAGTTATGAAAAGATAACTGTTCCTATTTCTTTATTAATAACAATCATTGAAATTATTCATTCAGCAATAGTTTAAATTTATGATAATAATAAACACAAAAAAGAAGATGCTCAACTGTATCATGAAAGATATTTCACTTGTTACTAGCAGGTCAGTTCATAGGATAAAGATTTCTTATTTTTTAAATTTTATTTTTTTAAAAATAAGCAAAAATCTAACCTCTTACCTTTCTCCCTTCTTATTCTCCCTCCCCAAAAGGGAGTGCTATCTTATTCAAAAACATTGTTACAAACATGTATAGTCAAGCAAAACAAGTTTTCATATTGGAGAAGCACGGGCAAATAGGCAAGCACACACATATGAAACATATATAAACACACACATGTTCATGTGTGCACACATGTGCACATATGTGTACTTCTACACACATACGTGTGTGTCTATCTATGTCTCATTCTATAATCTCAGACGTTAACCTCTTTCAGTAGATAAATAGGATGTTTCATCATTAGTTCTCTGGAATCATAGTTAGTCATCATACTAATAAGAGTATGGAATTCTTTTAAAGTTGTTTGTCTTAGGATAAATATTTCTCCAAATTTTTCATGCTGCATATGTTCATTCATCTTCTTAGTTTTCTTTGAAACATTCTCTTCCATCAATTCTTACAACACAGTAGTATTCCATCACATTTATTTGTCATGATTTATTCAGTCATTCCCTAAATTATGGGCAGCCCCTCAGATTCTCATATTGTACTATTTCAAAAAGAAAGTAAATATTTTTGTATATTCATAGGGCATATTTTGCTTAGGACTAACAATGCCTTTAACCTACCTTCTCTCTAATTTTTCCTTCTACCTTTTCCCCTCATATTTACTAATGGAATGAAATGTTATGTCTGCAGTTTGTTTTCATCTTATTTTGATTTCTTATACTATTTTAATATTATATCATATTTATATGCAATGATTTGTTTATTCATTTCCCAAATAATTGGGGGTAGGGAGAGAAATCTTAGCTGGCATTTCTTCCAAAAATAAGTGGTTGAAAGTACATTAGTGACTATGATCCCATATACTCACTTTCTTATCTCTATAAATTTTCATCATAAGAATGATGTTTGATACATATCTTGAAGGTTCCTTTGATTAATACGCATATGCATACACATATACATGAAGGAAAAGTCATCATTCATGATCACTTACTGCTGGCTTCATTTTGTGATTATACAATTGAATATAATAAAAAATAATTCCCCGATTCTTGGTGTTCTTTCTCTCCTCATAGATTCCTTGAACACTATGTGCATTTTCCCATTGTCATCAATCACACCCCATCCTGTAATACAAATATCTGTGTTTTAAGTTACATTTCCCTGGTAGACTATAAGGTCCTCAAGGGAAGGACAGTCATTTTGTTCAAAGGCATAACAGTCACTTTGATTTCTGAGCGCCTAGTTCAGCATCCTAAACTTAGTAAGCATATAATAATTTTTATCGTTGGATTTGTTTAACTTAAGGGTATTTATCATATTAAGGAAAAGAGGGAGTGGAGAAAAAGTCCTTCTATACAAATTTCGTGATCAGCATTAAACTATCCAAGCAGCCTTTTAAAAAATAATAATAATTATAGTTTTTTTATTTTCAAAATATATACAAAAATAGTTTTCAACATTCACTTTAGCAGAACCTTGTATTCCAGATTTTTTCTCCCTTCTTGATATTTATTATTTTACTCAGTTCTGCTCTTTTTATCATGAATGCTTGAAAATCCTCTTTGAATGACCACCTTTTCTTCTGAAGGATCACACTCAGTTTTGCTCGTAAGTGATTCTTGGTTGCAATCCTAACTACATTGCTCTCAGGAATATCATATTCCAAGACCTTCATTCCTTTAATATAAAAGCTTCTAGTTCTTGTGTTATCCTGACTGGGGCTCCATTGTACTTGAATTGCTTCTTTCTAGATGCCTGTAATATTTTCTCCTTGACCTGGAAGTTCCAGAATTTGGCTATAATATTCCTGGGAGTTTTTATTTTGGGATCTCTTTTAGGGGGTGATCAGTGGATTCTTTCAATTTCTATTTTACCTGATGGTTCTAAAATATCAGGACAATTTTCTTTTTAATTTCTTGAAAGATGATGTCCAGACTTTTTTTTTGCTCATGACTTTCAAGTAGACCAATAATTTTAAAATTATCTCTCCTGGATCTATTTTCCAGGTCAGTTATTTTTTCCAATAAAATATTTCACATCTTTTTCTATTTTTTCATTTTTTTTATTTTGATTTTTTGTATCTTTATTTCTCATAAAGTCATTAGCTTCCATTTACTCAATTCTATGTTTTAAGGAATTATTATCCTCAGTGAGCTTTTGTACTTCCTTTCCCAATTGACCAATTTTGCTTTTTAAGGCATTCTTCCCCTCATTAGCTTTTTTGTGTTTCCTTGTGTACCTCTCTCAATTCTTTCCATAATTTTTCCTCTATCTCTCTTATTAGATTTTTAAAGCTCTTTTTGAGCCCAATTCTTATTTTTCTTGGAGATTTTGGATTTAGGAGTTTTGATTTTGTTATCTTTTAAGTATGTGTTTTGATTCTTCTTGTCACCATAATAACTTTTAATGGTCAGCAACTTTTTTTTTTTGGTTTTCCTAGCCTACTAATTTGATTTTAACTTTTTTTTTTAAAGTAAGACTGTTTTCAGGGCGGAGGGTGCTCTGTCCCAAACTTCAGGGTTTTGTGCAACTGTTTTCAGAAATCCTTGTAGGAATCTGACCACAAGCCCTCTTTTCTGCCCTGGTTAGGTAGATCCCTACCCTACTGTGCTGTAAGATCTAATGTGCTGGCTAGGGCCTCCACTGACCTTGTTGGTCCTCCCTGATGTCTTTGGGCTAAGACGTCCAGAAGCCTCTAGAACTGCTACTGATTCAGAGGTTCCACCTCATTGATGCTGAGTCTGGGTAGGAGCTGGGGCGGCAGACCTGCCCTGGGATTGCCCACTGGGGTCCCACTCTATTTCCACAAACCTTTTCTACTGACCTCCCAGCTACTGTTTGGTGTCTCTTGGGTAAGAGGTCTGAAAGCCACCAGTACTGCTGCTGATACAGAGGTTGGATCTGGGATAGGGCTGGGCTGGGGCTGGGGCTAGATCTAGTTGGACTGCCACCTTTTCTGCTGATTTTCTAAGTTGCCTTGGTTGGAAAATGTTCTACTCCATCTTTTTGGATGTTCTGATGCTCTAAAATTTGTTTAGTGTCATTATTTAAAGGAATTTGCAGCACTTTGGAGGAAAGGTTGGACAAGTTTCTAAATTTACTCCACTATCTTGGCTCTACCTCCCTGCTGATCATTTCTTATAGAAAATAATATTCCATAACATTCATACGCTGTAACTTATTCAGCCATTTCCCCATTGATGGGCATCTACTCAGTTTCCAGTTCCTTGCTAATACAAAAAGGACTGCTACAAACACTTTTGCATATGTGGATCCTTTTCCTTTTTTTATAATCTCTTTGGGATACAGACCACATATGGAAACTGCTGGAACAAATGGTATTTAATATTTGAGAGCTCTTTGGGCATTTTTATTTATTTATACTTTTCTTTTTTTCAGTCAGCCATTTTTAAGCACAGATTCAACTCAGATGCTAGAATGGGAGTCCACATTGAGTTCTATTACTTTGGGGCTGAGTTTCACGGACTATGGCCTCCCCTCTTTAACTATTTTCTGCTCTTTGCTGGAATGAGTATTGTTTCATGCCTTGCAGTGAAGCACTATAAGAACAGACTTTCATATGACACTTTGCTTATTGTTTCAAAACCCCATCCTATAAATCACAGCAGCATACAGCTATGGGATCTCAAAAGAAAGACAACACTATCAGGAACTCATTAAGAATAAATACACTAACACTGGGGCCGAAGGCTCCCTGGTATGTACAAGAGTTTCACATCATTTAATCTTACCCCATGCCCTATAATAATTTGCTATAATAAATGGAGATGGAGCATACTTTTATAACTATCTTAAATAAGGAATATTGCCTATCTACTTAAAAACATTTTATATTTTTTAGGAACACCCTATAATCATTAAAGTTTGGATAGAATTCAGGAAATATGCATGCCAATAACAAGTCCATATTTTTTGATTCAGAGAACCCTCACTGCCAGGCATATACCTCAAGGAGGTTAATTTGTACCTATTGACCATTACATACCAACATGGCAGGATTTTTTCATCATATCAAAGAATTGGAAGCACAGTAAATGCTCATTTATAGGTGAATGATTGGACACATTGTAATTGTCCATGAATTGGTATAAAATTAAATAAATAGAACCAGAATACAAATATGCATTTATAACAGCAAAAGTAATGAAAAGATAAACAATAAAATCAAAACTGAATACTGTTAATTATAATGACCAATTGTAATGACTCTCCTTTCTATGGAGAATTAGGAAATTATGCGTGTAGAACATTGTATTGCTGTTAGATGTGTTGATTACCTTTGCCTAAGTGCTTTTTTCTCCTTTCTGTTTTTCTTGTGAGACATAGCTCTCTAAATGGGGGAGAAATAAGAAAAAGGAAAATATCAGGAAAAGAAAGTGATATAAAACTCTATCCATAAAAAACTTTAAAAAAATAAACCTGTCAATTCTTCCAACAGAAAAAAGCATCTAAACTTTCATATGTTTTGTTACTGAATTGCTCTGCCTACATGCTAAGATGTTTTGAAAATAAATCTCATCAACTAGTTAGAGAAAAGGTAAAAGTGAATAGCAACTTAAAAGAAATAACAGAATAAAAAATTGTACTTCTTTCACTAGCAATAGCTTCTACCTGGATCCTTTAAATAAGATATAAACTTTGAAAATTTGGAAGTAGATAAGGATGACTTCTAATGTTACCATTTAAAAATATTATGTGATATTTTATTTTTCTCAACTACTTGTAAAAACAATTTTAACATTTTTTTCAAATTCTTAGTTCCAAATATTCTCCCTCTCTCTCCAACCCTCCTCATTGAAAAAGCAAGCAATTTAACACTGATTATACATATGTAGTCATATAAAACACATTGCCATGTAAGTCATTCTGTGAAAAAAAGCAGACAAAAATAAAGAAAAAAGAAAGAAAGTAAAGAAAAAAGTATTTCTGATCTGCATTCAGCCTTTACCAATTGTTTCTCTGGAGGTGAATATCATTTTTCATCATAAGTCCTACAGAATTATTTTGGATCATTGTATTGCTGAGAATAGCCAAGTTATTCATAGTAAATCTTCAGACAATATTGTTACTGTGTATATTGTTCTCTTTGTTCAGTTCATCTCACTTTGCATCAGTTTGTTAGTTTTTCCATTTTTTCTGAGAACATCCTTCCTCATTCCCAAAGTAAAATAGCATTCCATCACAATCATATGACATAATTTGTTCAGCCATTCTTTAAATGGATGTGCATTCCCTCAAATTCCAGTTCTTTGCCACCACTAAAAGAATTGCTATAAATATTTTTGCACACCTAGGTCTTTTTTTTACTTATTGTTTTTTATATCTTTGGGATACAGACCTAGCAGCAGTATTGTTTGGCCAAAGAGTATGCATTGTCCTATAGCCATTTGTCACAGCTACAAATTGCTCTCCAGAATGGTTGAATAAGTACAGAATTTCAGCACTAGTACACCAGTGTTTTAATTTTCCCACATTCCCTCTAACATTTCTCACCTCCTCTGTCACATAATTCAATCTGGCAGGCATGAGGTAGTAGCCCAGAGTTGTTTTCATTTGTTCTCTCATCAATAGTAATTTTGAACATTTTTTCATCAATATAGATAGCTTGCATCACGTTGTCTGGAAACTACCTTTTCATATCACTTGAACATTTAGGAATGGGTCTACATTCCTACAAATTTGATTCTGTTTTGTGTGGATTTGAGAAATAAATGAAGTATTTAACAGAGAAACTCACTGTAAAAAAATTCTTTCACAGCAATGATTACCAACTATATATTTCCTTCCCTCCTTTTCCTATTTTCTATTTCCTCCTCTTCTCCCCCCCTCCTCCTCTTTCTCCTCCTCTCTTCCTCCTCCTCCTCCTCCTCCTCCTCCTCCTCCTCCTCCTCCTCCTCCTTCTTCTTCTTTTCTTTCTTCTGCTTCTCCTGATTCTTCTCTCTTTCTCTCCCCCCTCGTTCTGTCTCTCCTCTCTTTCTCCATCTTCCCCTCTTTTTTCTTCCTTTTGCCCTGTCCATTTTCAAGTGTTTGACTCCTGACCTTTACCTCCCCCAAACTGACTTCCCTTTGATCCTCTCACATTTCTACTTTCCTGTATGTTAAGACAGATTTCTACACCCAAGTGAGTGTATGTGTGTGTGTGTGCACGCGCGCACGCATGTATAGTTCCCTCTTTGAGTCAATTCCAATGAGAGGAAGGTTCATGTGCTTCTCCCCATTTATCCTTTCATTGTAAATCTCTTTCAGGACTCTATTATGTCATACAATTTATTCTACCTCTCCCTTTCTCCTTCCCCCATTGCATTCTTCTTTATCATTCTGTGTTTTTTTAGATAATCATACCATTCATATTTTTTGGGAGGTGTTGGATGTAGAAATTTTGACTGTGTTGTCTTCTTCTGGGTATGTGTTTTAATGTTCTTCCACCATAATAGTTTCCTATCATCAGATTTTATTTTCCATTTTTTTTTGCTCATTTTCCAGCCTATTTCTTGACTTTTAGCTCCATGCTAAAGTGGGCTCTATTTCCCAAGTGGAGAGTCACTATCCCAAGCTTCAGTGGTTTTGTGTAGCTGTGTTTAGAGGTAATTCTAGGATCCTGTAAGTTTTTGGTTCTTCCAAGGTGGCATAATCTAGGGAAAGGTGTGTTTATTACTGTCCTGTACTGTGCATTGGTTTGTGAGTAACCCTGAGTACTCTTTTCAATCCTGGAACTAACCAAGGACTCTGCTCCCCTACAATTTCAAGTCCTGCTGTATTATTGTTCCTCCTTACACTGGGACAAAGACCTAGGAATGTGACCCAGATGCGAGTATAGGTAATGTAACAGAGATCTGCCCTTACTGCCCACAAAGGAATCCCAGTAAATTTTCTTCTGATTTGTTGTCTGATCTCCTTAACTTCTCTGGTCTGAGCAGTATGGAACCAACTACTGCTACCACTGATTCAGTTATTTCTCCTGGTTTGCTAGCATCTGCTTTTGGTTGGTCTCTGGTGCTTTACTGTTGAACTTCTAAGTGTTTTGGGCTGGAAAATTGATTCACTCTGTGTTTTGGGGGATTCTGCCACACTATAACTTGTTTAGAGTCTTTATTTAAAGATATTTGAAGGAATTTGCAGGATAGCTTAGGTAAGCCCCTGCCTTTATTCTGCCATCTGGGCTCTACCTCTATCACTATGTTTAGAAAAATAAGTTTAACATATAGAAAGCAGTCAGCACGGACAAGAGACCAGCTAGCAAATGCTTGACTTCTTGGGAGGAGAAGCATATTGCCTTACAAATTATGAAAAAACAAGGAAATCTATTTCAAACACAGAAAATTAGATGTGAAACTCTGCTATGTTATCCTAAGAGCTTTTATAGATGCAAATGGCAAGACTAGTTAAGCCCCAAAAAGATAAACCAGGAGTATTAGATGAAAGTTACAAAGAAGCCAATTTAGATTTGATATCAGGAAAAACTTCCAAATAATTAGAGAAGTCCAAAAGTAGAATGACCTACCTTGAGAGCTACTGAGTTCTGCTTTCCTTAAGCCCAGACTGGATGATTACTCCTTCACTATGTGTAGTAGGGGTTCCTTTGGTGCATGGGTTAAATCGGATGTCCACTGGGTTCCTTTCCAACTCTCACATTCTGTGGTTCTATAAAATAAATATAAAATGGAGCAGATTTATCAGCATTTTTATATCAATTTATTCTTATAATGGATGACACTGGAATCATCACATTTATCCTATAACACTTAAATAACCAATGTATCACATGAAGAAATGAAACCACTTAACAAAAAAGAAATTGAGAAGAGCAACTAGAACAGTCAGTTTACCCAGAAGAAATATCTATTGGAGGAAAAATATTTTTTAAAAGTACTCAAGAATCAATTTTCAAGATGCCTCAAAAAAGGAAGAATGTCAAAAGACTGGGCAGAAATCTCAAATCATGTAAACTTTGAATAAAGAGATATTGAGAAGATATCAGCAATTATCAGTGCATAGGTCTACTTTCTAATTACTCTAAAATCATTTTGAATTACATATATATATGAAGACATCATATCCTTGATGAATATTTGAGAATAAGAGAGAAAAATTTCTGTCAATAAATAGCTTCATATTTTCAAAATTAACTGAAAGGTATAAATGTTAGAATCTTTACAAAGTATTCTAGAGTTGATAGAAACAATGCTTATGTAATTAGTTCACACCTTTGGGAGAGTTTACACATTAAAGATCACATATTAGAGCTCACACCTTTAAGAGAGTTTACACATTAGAGGCCATACCTTTAGAGAGCTTATATAAGCTAGAAGCCTCCAGGAAGAGGAGGAGACCTCGGGAGATTCACAAGGGAGGAGTCAGTTGGGAAGATTGAAAAACCAGAGACTGCAGTCAGGCAGAACAAAGGATTTGGAAGAAGAGAGGCTGAAGTTGGCAGAGGCAGAGGCAAAGGACTAGCAACAAGAGCTCTCAGAACCAAGGAAAGCTTACCAGGCTATTTTGGAAGAGACAATAAAAGATTGGATTTTAACTCCTGATTACATTTGAGGTGATTATTACATGGGACCAAAACTAAGACTGTCTCCAGAAACCTCCCCAAGAAACTTGCTCACAGAGAACCATCATATTTTAGAAAAGAAGAGAATACTACATATAAAGAATGCAAGACCCCATTGTAATTAAGGCTTTTTAATTACCAAAAGCAAGGGAAAGAACACAAAATGAAGGTGTGCAGATTTTTCTTCAGTAAAAACAATCCAACTCCATTCCACCTGCGAGATTAATCTTACATTATTCCTCTCTGCACAATCTCTTTTATAATTAAACTGGTCCACTTGATGTTCCCAATACATAACATTTCTTCCTTTTGTGCCTTTTCTAGAAGATTTCCTTATAGATCTTCTACTTTTTTCTTTAAAAGGTGTTCATTTTAGGGGCCAAATCTCTGAAAAAAAATATCTAGAAGATATTCTGCTCCAGGTCATAATGTATATGGAATTGAAACCAAGTAGAATAGCTGACAGGAAGGGAAGTTAGCTGGGAAATCTAAGCCTTCTAAAAAAGAGAGATTAGGGAGGAGCTTTTTGCCCTATTTTCTAGGCTTCAAATCAGAGGAAATAGAACTGATGGAAAAAATATTTAACCAGAAATCTAAAAACTCCCTGTTAGTGCCTTGGGCAAAATAAACAAGAAAAATCAGTGCTTCATAGAATAGGTTCTCCTTACTTTAATTGGTTTTCAGTAGGTTGGTACAGCAAACAGAATTCCTATTAAAAATAAGTTTGGTTCTTTGGGCAATACAAGGAAGTTTAGTCATCTCTTCACTCAGCAGGATGCTACACTGATCAATCATTACTTAGATTTATAGCAAAGCCATTACAATTCATGTTTTCTTCCTCTGCTTTTCTCTTTCAAACTAGAGGATAAATAGAGGTTCAACTTTACCAAACTATACATGGCGCTGAAGGCAGTACCTGAGATTGCAGCAAAGTAAAGCTCTCTTTCAATTAGCAGACTCCCACCTTATCATCAGTTAATCAATAAAGAAATACTTTTTCCCCCAATAGTCAACCCTCCAAGCACGGTCTTAATGTCTGGTATTCTCTTAAGTACTTTTCTTACTGTGTTCTTATCTTCTGTGATCCTGCTAGTAATGCTTTACTCTCTCTAAAGGCTTAAATCACAAGATCCTGCTGGTCAGTGACATCTTTCCTTTAGGAATTAAAACTTTTGAAATGCAGCTTACTGTCAGTTAGGAAATTAACAATCCTTCTAGCCTCTAAACAGTTATTGCATTTATCACTGTTTTAACTTATTAAGCTTTTAAAAAATAACATGCAAATAAGATGAGGAACCACAATATATTGAAGTGACGATAATTTCTTTATTACAATGCCTGACACATCATATTCAATTTTAAAATGTTGGCTGACTAAATGCCCTCAAACTGTCCATTCCTTTCAGGTACAGTTTTGTATCAAGTCCTTCAAGTCAGTGTAGTGATTCACCTAGCACTCATTCATTAAATGCTAGGACTCTGTGCTTAGAAATGAAAAAAAAAAAAAAAAAAGGCAAGAAACAGTCCCTTATCACAAGAAGCTCACAGTCATGGGGGACACTATTTATAAATAAGTATGTACAAACAAATTCTATACGGAATAAATTGGAGAAGCTCAGCACAAAGAAGTCCCTACCTTTAACAAGGAGAGGGAAAAGCTTTGTTCAGAGAGTAAGACATTAAACAAGACTTTAAGAAAATGAGAGGAAACTATAAAGCAGAGATAATGAGAGAATTCTAGTTTTAAGGAACAGGTTGTAAAAAATGCCTGGAACTTGGAGATGGGTTCTCTTGTTCAAGGAACAGCAAGGAAGTCAGTATTATTGTGTCACAGAATATGTGGGAAGTATGTAAGATGGAAAAAGACTGGATAGTTAAGAAGTGGTCAAATTATGTAGAATTTGAAAATCTCAACAAAGAATTTTTTTTTTATTCTGGGGGCAATAAGAAGCTACAGAAATTGATTCAATGAAGAAAAACATGGTGAGACTTGTATGCCTAGTCTCTGTCTCTCCTTTTATTTCCTTAAAGCTATGTTTTATCACAGGTGAATTTTATGAATTTTTCTTACAGAAAACTTCATTTCCTACTCCTTTTAGCTCCAAAATCTTCATATGAAAGGAACAGAAACTTGTATTCTTCACTAGTTGATTCGATCCTTTTTTTTCTTTCTTATACAAGTTCATATTCTGAACTCAGAAAACAAATTGTTCAAATAAGCAGTACTATATAATGGGGGCGGGGGAGAAGAAACAATTTGCTATCTTAAAAATTTTAATCTGCTACATTTAACTTGATGGTAGCAATAAGGAAATATGTGCTTGATAAAGGAGATACAAATATGTAAGCATATCCTTTTAATTCTTTGCATACCGGGTTTGTGGAAAGTAACTATAATATCAAACTTATTCCAATATGTTTAATTTTGGTGAATTTTCTTTTTTCTCTTTAAGAAAAAAAATGAGATGATTTTCTTAGATTAGAAAACAGGGACAATATAATTTGGGTTAATGTAGGTGATATAAAAGCAAAGACATCAGTTTTTAAAAAATAATTTAAAAAGGAGATGGTCTATAGTCATTAAGTGACAATGAGGAATAAGAGGTTGGAGGGTCTCATTTATATCCATTAAGTACTGGAAAGACCCTAGAGGAAAACTCCAGTTCATCTGCTTAGTAAGATTTATAGGTAGACTGGGATAAAAGTCATATAGGATGAAAAGCCATAGATGTATATGGACTATTATTTGTCCTAGTGAACAGAATACTCCAAATATTGAAGTACAAATTATTTTTATCAAAATTCTAAATAAGCTAGAAATGGCACTGGAGGCCCTTTCTTATTATTTGAAAGGTTTTAAAGGTGACCATAAAAATACAACTTATTTTTATCCCAACAGTAGATACATTTCAAAAATAGTTATTCTTTGTTACAGTACCTCTTATAATTTCCAGACACACACACACGACTTACCAGAATTAGGATATTAATTTTTTTGTTCCAATAGTATGAAAAAAATTTTTAATTACCATGGGCCTCTTTCAAAAAATTAAAAATTAAAAATTTGCTTTAGATAAAATTGGTTAAAATAGACCAACTTCTTGCTGGTTTTCCTATAAGGATATCAGTCACCAAAAGATTAGTTTTAATTTTTTTAAATAACTTTTTATTGACAGAACCCATGCCAGGGTAATTTTTTACAGCATTATACCTTGTACTCACTTCTGTTCTGATTTTTCCCCTCCCTCCCTCCACCCCCTCCCCAAGATGGCAAGCAATACTTTTTAGTTTTAATTTTTAAAATAATTCTTGAAGGAGTAGGGGGAAAAGATAGGGTTGTATTGTTTTTGTTTGTTTGTTTTTCCCTCCTCCATGTTCAAAAACTTTAAGGCTTAAGTTGGCTGTCTCAGTTTTGTTTTGGTTTGGTTTGGTTTCTTTTTCTGATTGCTTATCATTCTTTTAATGGTATAAAATGAAAAAATACACCAGAGAATAGCATTTGGTTTATTCAATGCCTTTTGTTTTTAAGACTTATATAAGTCAAGAAGTTAGGTACTGGCAAGCCAAGGACCACATAGGCAAATGGAATAAATGCTGTATTTTTATATCTGATATTACCTTGAGGTTAGCCAGATTTTAAAATTTATACAATACAAAATGAAAAGATTTATGTATTTATTCCTCTACCAACAAAATATTTTCAGCTCTTTTGTTAGGTATAGACCTTTGAGCTTTACCAAATTTCTTAATGGAAAAATATAATAATATTTAATGAAACTATTAGGGTAAAATAAAAATTACATTATATACTTCACTGAAATAAAACTGAGTAAGATTAAGGCTTTGCAGATTGCCTCTTTTGCTTTATAAGACAGTAAGCTATAAATACTTGGTTGGGACAAATATATTTCCGTAGAATTTGTAAAAATGTGATACATCATGTCCTCTGAGAGGAAAAGGAAGCTGTAATGGCCCTATCTCTACTGATTCCTTTTCCTGCAACCATACTTTGCTCTCTTCTATGGTAAAAACCCTCATAAAGATCCAACAAACTCTAAAAAATCCATTATACTCTTGATGCCCTTGGCTTTTGTGAATCGCTTTCCATTTAACTGTTTCCATTTAGTCTGATGAGCCACTAAAGCCTTTTTCATGATTCATATTCTTTCTCCAGCTTCCTAAATGTGGTTATCCCTTATTCTCCTTGACCATTCTGAAATTTTTAAGTTTCACTCATGCCATTCCTCTTGATACTCACTGCTCTCTCAGCTTCCTAACTTAGTTTTATCACAGCTACTTTGAAGTAACCTTTTCTAAAATTTAATTTGCAGATTTTGAGATACAAATGAACCCTAGAAGTTATTTAATCCCAATTTTTTTAATAAAGACTCCCCTTTATATATTTCTTGGACAATTTGCCAGGTAACCTCTTCATAAAGACCTTCAGTGAGAAAGCGAACTCATAACCTCCCATACTTTCTCATTGCACTTGTGATTGGCCACAACTTTGGAGACATATCTTTATTATATTCAACTAAAGTCTACCTCCCTACAACTATTACCTAATGAATCCTCTGGGAGAGGTCTAATCTCACTCAAGTCCTGGACTTGTCAATTTGAAAGTAATTTTTTCACCTTGCCTCTTCTCCTTCTTATTGTATTGCTCTTCTTAGAATTTCCATTTTTAAGAAAGGCACCCATGTCAACCATCATTTCATTTCTCTGCAGGATCTCCCAGATTTTCTTTACCATGTCCCCAGGTATGATACATCAATCATCCTTGCCTTGTTTCTGCATTTCACCTTCCTACAGGATTTATGTGGTGTCTTCCCCCATTAGAATATAAATTCCTTGAAGGCAGGATCAGCCTTTTCTCTTATGTTTTTATTCATAATACTTAGCATAACACCTTGAGTGACTATTGACTAATTTCACTTTTAATAGTCTTCCTACCTTATCTTTTCTTGGTTAATATCCATTAATATTCTTAATTCCTTCAACAAGACAGTGACAATCCTTTCAATGGGTTTTTCATACCTCTTCTAGATATGCTGCAATTTATCTTTGTCTTCTCAAAAATGCACCACTAAAAACAAAACAGAATAGCTATCCCTTCAGCATCACAACTTTCCCCAAAAAAGTTTTTATCTATTGCCCATAAGTATAAAAACATTAAATAGGAATTTTTGAGGAGTTTTGCAGAAGCTACAGATGACATGTTAAGGCTAGAAGACAACACAGAAAAAAATTTAGAAACTCATAAATGCATAAAACATGTCTACAATACTATATGATGCCAACATATCTTATGTTTTAATAACATACTAATTCAGACTTCTACTATTGTATGAGTAGAGGACCAAAACTTTTTACATGGATTTTCCCGATCACTTAAGCACTAATGTTACTAACTACCATGATATAGAAGGGAAAACTGAAATCCTGATGAAGTCTCAGCAGAGAATAGTTTAATGGAACTATTAGACCTTTTGCTCTGAACACAACCAATGCAGTCAATGAGATCATTAATTGTTAACCACTAAATTCTATTAAAACCAGTTCATTAATCATAATTAATTAATTGAACATTTATTATTTATTATGTCTAAAGTCTAAACTTTTAGACTATTCATGTATTTTTATCTACATTGTATATAATATTCAGCTGAATTCAGATATGAAAAATAGCAAGTCTCTGTCTACAAGTAATTTATTGCCTAATCGTTGACAAAAAATATACACAAATAAGCACATGAAAAATAATGTAATAAGTGGATCAAGAACCAAATACTACCATGATAATCATTCTTGAATAAGATCTCTATGTATAGCCAGGTCATTAAGTTGCTAGTATAAAAATAAAAAACCAATGCCAAATTAGAGAATAAAATGAAAATGAACAAAAATCATGATATGCAATTTTTAAAAACTAATATGTTTAAATGAATTATCAATGCTGGAATTGGGAAATGAATAAAGAAAAGACATAAACATGACACAGATTCATTTTTCTGTGGAATTTTAATTAATACAAATAATCACAAGTAGGAGAATAAAAGAGACTTGAAATTACATTAGTCAGCAAACACTTGATGGTCTTGATAGAGAAATGTAATATGCAAGGGAATTGACAGTTTAAAATTCAAATTCATTTGTAATATATTATGGAAGGAGACTGGGAAAAATTGCTATATTATCACTTTAAGAATTGGAAAGAAATGAAGGGGAAAAACAAGTTTATAGATACCTGATTCCAAACTAGGCCAAAATCTTCCAAAATCAAATTTAGATAAAACTTGAACAAGGACAGAAAAAAATGAAAATGAAAAAAAAAAAGATTTGTAAAACTTAAAAAAAATTATAGTTGTCTACATTCTGTGATGAATTGGGAATTCTGTGTATAAATTTAAATAAAAAGGATGATCAGAAAAAGAGACATGCTAGGTATCAGATAGAATATGGAGAGTCTGCATACTTAATTAGTAGCAATGTTATGTAAAGAGACTTAGAATTGAGCCCCTACTATGCTGATTGCATCCTTTGTAGAAGATTCAAAAGAGTACTTGGATAGGAGCTACCATTCTTTTTTGACAGCAACTAGAAAGACATATCAGATAAATGTTATATGTTATAGAATGTTACAGAATATTATACTGGGATTTCAAGGAGACATTAGACAAAATTTATCATGCTAGCCTTTTAGATCAGTGGCAACTATGTCAACTAGACAGTGATATAATTAGATAGATTAGCAATGACTGAATTACTGAGTGGGAAGAGTAGGAATTAACGGTTTGATGTCAACTTAGAGGGAAGTCTTTAGTGGAATACCCCATGGATTTGTCTGTGATTTTCTGTTGTTTTAAATTGTTTATCACTAAGTTGAATGGGGATAAATAGAATGTCTGGCAAATTTGCAAACGGCATAAAGAAAGATAAAATAACTAATATGATAAATAAGAGTTATAATCCCAGAAAACCATGATAGTTGAATAATCTAATTCTAACAAAATAAACTTTTAATAAAAGTAACATAAAATTCTGCATTTGCATTCAAAACCATACACTAGACCTAGACAAAGATCTAAGAGGGCATGACTAGATTATGTTCCATGCAATTAATAAAAGTGAGGATTTTATTGGACTGCAAGTGCTACATGATAAGAAGAAAGCTAATTTGATTCTATGATCTTAGAATGGATTAAGAAAAGAATATTTTCCATAAGAAGGAAAATGATAGTGGTCTTACCTTATACTATGGTTTGACTATATATCTACTGTATTGCAATTGATTTGTAATTCCATATTTTAGCATAGCATTTACCATCACTATCCTCCAACATGATCTCCTCCAATTTACAAGTCATAAATTACTCCTTATCAGTTAGTAAGCATTTATTAAGCCTGTGTAGCAGGCACAGTGCTATGTGCAGAGGACAAAAAGAAAGGCAAAAAATAATAATAATCTTATCAAGGAGTTCACATTCCAATGGAGAGGGGTAATGTAATTAACTTTGGACATTCATAATAAAAAGAGAAATGATGGAAAATAAGTTCAGAGAGAAGGAAAAAGAAAATGTTTCTGCAGAAATGGGTTTTAAGCTGAATCTTGAAAGTTATTAGGGAAGTGAGGAGACCAAATTGAAAGGCAAACTATTCTAGGCATAGAGCAGAGCAAGGGTAAAAGCATAGAAGCAGGAGATGCTACATAGAATTAAAAGATACATTTGGAATATATAGAATTAGAAGATGGAGCATCATATATGAGTGGGAAAGGGTTAGTATGAATGGATCATGAATTATGGAGTGGTGGGTAAAGTATAAGGAAATTAGAAAGACAGGAAAAGGCAAGATTGTGGAGAGTTTTAAATGGCAAACAGGATTGTACATTTGATCTTGAAGAAACTAGGGAACCATATAAGTTCATTAAGAAATAAGGCCACATGGTCACACCTAAGTAATTGAGTATAGGCTGGATTGGAGTGGGCATAGCCTTGAGGCAGGGAGCCTAACCAAAAAACTATCAACTAGTTTTGAGGTGATGAGGATTTATATTAGGATGGTGACTGAGAGCTGAATGACAGAAAAGGCACTGTTCACAGGAAATATTGAGTATGGAGAAACACCAAAGCAAACAGAAAGTAAGGTCAGTGACCCACATCTTTAGTCCTTTTACCCAATTAAGTCTTGCAAATGTTTCAATGAATTTTACCACAAAATGAGTACATGAGTTGAATCAAAGTAAGGAATTGAGGGTAATATCACATTGTCAGACCCAGTGGCAGTTTTAAATAATAGGACAATTGGGGAAAGGTCAAGTTTATGGCAGGACTGAAGCTAGTAACTTCGTTTTTTTGGATCTATTAAGTTGGGATTAAGTACTAGATACCAGTTTCAAGTTGTTTCTATAAAAATATACCAATCTATTTACTTTTGTTACATAGAAATCACATAATTCAAAGTAAAAGCATTTAATAAAATAGTTTTTAATTAATAAATTATTTATATTATATATCAATAAATATAATAACATTATTCCTCTCTCCTTAAACTTTTAATTCAAACATACTCTTATTAAAAGAGCATATATGCATGGAGATCATTTGTAAGTCATACACATTTATATGGGGGAGAAAGAGAGAGAGAGAAGGATAGAAGGAGGGAGAGAGGGGGGGAGGGAGGAGAAAGACAATGTGTAAATTTACTTTACAAAGACAGATATAGAAAGGCAGACACAAGAGAAACACGAAATTTCCGGGAATTTCTTGTGCAGGGACAACTCTTGGTTGATTATGCCTACTCTCAAACTCTTCTCTTATGACATCAAACTACTGTTCGTTTGGCTTATTCCATCCTGAGGATCAAGCAAGCAAGGAACAAGCTTTTATTAAACATGTAGTACATGTTATGTTGATTCCAAGGACATACAGATAGAAGGGAAAGAATTGATGTTCTCTAAAAGCTTACATTCTTTGAAGGAAACAACACACATTTAAGTAAATACAAAATATATGCTTAGTAAATGTGATTTCATCCATGTAGAGAGGTACTAATAGCTGAAAAGGGGTCAAGGAAAATGTTATATTTCCTTTGTGATAGCTAAATAAACCACTTATTGCTAATTGTTGAATTATCTACAATTATGTCAATGTTTTTTAATGCTAGAACTAAAGTACAAAGGTGTGAAGACCAAGTTAGCACCTTGATACTTTAGAATCATCGAGAGTCAGGATAAGCAAAAATTCTTGGTCTTTATTCTTGGTCTTTAGAGTAGAAGTGAAGGTAATGAACACAGGATCTCCAAGACCTTCCTTTTCTACCTTTACTGCCAAAATGCCTCTGTCTTGTCTTACTCCACCCGGTAATCCTTCCTACAATTCTCTGTATACACCAAAAGATTGAACCAGCACAGAATAGTGGGAAGAGCCATTTTTCAAGCATATGCTAATAGATTATTGTCCAATCGGTAGTTAGCTTTAAGTGCTCAATTGTCTGATCTCAGTGCTTCACCTCAGAGTTTCAGCCCTTTACACAAAAGGATCAGTTTGAGTCAGCCCCAGTTAAAAACATAGGCAATGGTTTTGAGATGTGTACTGCTTTACACTTATTTGATATATATTTTGTGTTTCTCTATTTGGATATATGTTGTCTTTAATCTCCACCACCACCCTCTACAATGCAAACTTCTTGAGATCAGAAATCATTTCATTTATAACTTTGGATCCGCAGTGTTCAACATGTAGTAGGGACTTAACAAATTTTCATCAAATTGAATTAATTTCTTTATTATCATTACTTTCCCTCATAAACTCTAAATTCCAGCTAAAGAAATTTCTTTATTGTTCCTTGAACTTCAAATTCCACCCCCCTCTCTATCCTAATCCTACCATACTGTGACACACATAATCTACTTTGCTTGGAATGCACTTGTTTCTCTTAGAATCTAGGCTTCAAGTCTCATCTCACTGTCATTTTCTAGGGGAAGATTTCTTCATTTCTCTAGTTGCTGCTAAAGAGAATATATTGAAGAAGAAAGAATTATTTACTTTTCTGTCTGCATGTTGGTTTTACCAATAGAATATAAACTCCTTGAGGAAAGAATTGTTTTTTGTCTTATGTTCTCAACATTTAACATCAGGCTTTGCATATAGAAGGTGATTACTAAATACTTATTAAATTAAATTCTATTTTTCTGTTCTTGATTCTATTCTTGATTTTTCTAAAATATAAAAATAAGGATAACTTCGCAATTTAATGAATAAATGAAAAGAAAATTTTCTCTTCTGATATTATATTAATAGTCTAGACCAAAGATTTTAGCACTTGATTATATATTTGTGGGGGATATATATATACACAAACATACACACACACACCCCTAAAAATATATATATGTATACATAACATATATATGGACACACACCCATGTGCTTTTTACATGAAACCTTCCTTTATCTCTCTTACTTTGTACCTTTTATCATTTTTTTCTTCAACTAGATCTATATTACACACACACACACACACATAAACCATATAATTGAGCAGTTGGGATCTAATTCTTTCATGTTTGTAAATCTTATACTCCCCTACAAAATTTTTAACTTCATCAGAATTGTTACCAGACTTGTATCCTTTAAAGTATATAGTATTCAGCATATAGAAGGCACTAAGTAAAACTTACTGATTAAATAATGATCAATATTATTATAGATGACTTAATAATGTAGAATGTCCTGTAGAAAATATATGTGAAGTTAACACTTGTCAAATACCTATTTCTTTGGGGGAAATATGGGAGTAAAGTAATAAGCAGAATTGGAAGGAGAAAATAAATTTTATTTTTTAGAAAACTTTGGTCTTTTGCTTCATTTCTTCCTTGTAATATACCTAAAGTCATTCTTAACTGGCCTCTGGTACAGCCCAAGGTGAATTGTTATGATTTCATAACTCTGAATCAATTAAATCCAGCTTGCTCCATTCACCTTAGTTCAACTTTGGTGTTCTTCTGCATGGTTGGCCTTATTCATTCCAAATGCTTACCAGAAAAAAAGATATATCTTATAATAAACACTTGTTGTCAATATTACAATATTATTATTTAAAAATTCCTTTTTACACTTGACTAAAAGTTTTGGAAAATATATGATCTCAAAATTGAAAGGACCATTTTCTATTGCTACTTTAGGGTTAAAAATAGCTCTATATAGTTGTGAAATAAAGAATACTGAGGAGGTTATTTGGGTGTTTCCCAAATTGGCTTAAATTAGATAAATTTCACAGGATTATAGATTTAACCTTTCTTTCTCCCATCTCTTTTCTTCCTTCCTTCCTTCCTTCCTTCCTTCCTTCCTTCCTTCCTTCCTTCCTTCCTTCCTTCCTTCCTTCCTTCCTTCCTTCCTTCCTTCCTTCCTTCCTTCCTTCCTTCTTCCTTCCTTCCTTCCTTCCTTCCTTCCTTCCTTCCTTCCTTCCTTCCTTCCTTCCTTCCTTCCTTCCTTCCTTCCTTCCTTCATTTCTTTGTTTCTCTCATTTCCTTTCTTTCTTCTTCTCTTTTTTAACTTGGCTCTGACCTATTTTTGTTGAGCTACAAGGAAAGGCATGGTAGTGGGATGTTGGATTCAAGCAATAAGGTAATTTTTGTAATTTTTTCTATAATTCCAAATTGCTGAACAAAATGGTTAGACCTATTCACAGCTGCACCAACAGCAAAAAGCTGATTATTTCTTTTCTTGTTTATCACCTACATAAAGGTAATAGATTCTGTTGATTACATTGCTACAGTATTCTTTGCATGTCTATTTTTCTCCATCCACATAGATATTATCCCAATTCTAATACTGCATCAGTTTACCTGACTTTCCACAGGCTCAAAAATATTGTGTATTCCCCATCTTTTCTTATGCAATTATTTGCTGTGAATGTAATAGAATTCTTGATCTGTTTTAATTAGTTGGACTTTTACTTTTAAATATTATCTGAATAACCTGATAGATAATCTGACAAAATGTAAGCTCATTGAGGACAGAGCCTGTTTCATTTCCAACATTTCCTTACTACTGCCTATGTTGTTAGCTAGGTCTAACTCAGACAAATTCCTTTGTGGTTTTGTTCTGGTATTAAAAACCAAATGACATAATCATAGGTAATTTAACAGTTAACAAAAAGTAATTTGCTTAGCTATCACAAAGGAAAGATTTTCAGCAAAAATGTGAAGAAAACACAAATTGATTGAGCTAATTTCACCTTCTCTGCCTCTGAGTTAGCCATAATTTTTTTTCAGCTGTTGTTGGGAAAGGGCCTAGACCTCCCTGTTCCTATTTGTATTAAAGCAAACAGAAAGTAAGGTCAGTGACCCACATCTTTAGTCCTTTTACCCAATTAAGTCTTGCAAATGTTTCAATGAATTTTTAAAAAGCAAACTAGTCCAGTGCACATGGTAAAAGACTGGTAAATATTCTTCCTGCTACAACCTAACATGATTCCTGGCACATGATAAATACTTAATGTATAATTTAATGAATGCTTCTTGATTAACAAAACAGGTCTGATTAAAATAAAGCATTGATGATATCACATTTTGATTAAAACTCTGCATTGTATTATGAAAACAGAAATAGGAAATACTAGCATCATGGATCACTTAGTAGTTAAACTAATACATCATCTTGACCATATTCTTTTATATAATCACTTCGATTCATAAAACATGTATTAAGTATTTAATATATTATATACTTTGCTATGTGCCAGAATTAACAATTAAAAAAAAAATACATCTTACCCTTAAGGGGCTTGCAAGTATAATGAGAAGAAGTATAAACACAAATAACTATAATACACAAGTTAGAATATGATAAGAGTATATAAATAAGATTAAATAGAATGGCATGTGAGATGTGAAAAGGATAGGATCACTTCTAAATGGGGAAATCCAATTCAATAAACACTCATGAAATATCTGTTACATGTAACCATCTGTGGTAGATACTGGAAACATAAAAGCCAAAATGAAACAATCCTTGCCCTCAAAGAGTTTACATTTGACTATGACCTATAATGTATATCTGAGATAATAAATGAAAATCAGGAACAGAACCTAGACAGTTGAGTGAAACCAGAAAGTTGCTTAAGCACTCTCAGTTTTCCTCAGAAACTAAGCCTTTGAACAGATTGTGGAACAACAGAGCCTATGAAGATATGGAATGAAGATATAGAAAAAATGTTTCTAGCATAAGATAATTTGGAAGGATTTCAGAAAAAATCAGTCTCACTGGAGTAAAAGGGATTCACAGCCAAGCTGAGATGGTGTCCTAGAAAGCCAGCTTGGGAGAGTTTTAATCACAGAGCAGATCACAACCGATACCTTTCCATCTTAATTCAACATAACAGTAGCATCACAAACCAGTGGAGCAGCCCCTAGTCACAGTGCAGGAGGTAAATTGTCAGCCCAGGAAACTAGGATACAAGAGGGTAGACTAGGTCAAAGTAACCTCAGCTCTATAAGCAAGTCACCAGACACAAGGAGTACCTGTGCTCAAAGCTGCACAAGGATTCTGGGGCAGTACCCCTGTGCCCTAGGAACAGACCTCAATTTAAAAGTCATGAAATGGGGGTTGGGGAAGGATAGGAAAAAAACGAACAAAAAATAAAAAAGAACCTTGACCATACAAAACTAAGATGGTGATGGGGAAAACCAAAACACCAACTCAGAAAAGAACAAAATGCCTACATGTGAATTCCTCATAAGGGAATATGAACTGGTCTCAAACCCAAAGGCCAAAGGGCCTCTTGGAAAAGTTCATAAAGGATTTTAAAAGTTAAATAAGAGGTAGAAAAAATGGGAGAAGAAATAAATGTATGGAAGAGATGGTCAACATCTTAGGAAGAGAAGGACAGAAAAAAATTGACTGAAGAAATCCTTAAAAAATACAATTGGTCAAATAAAAAAAATTGAAAAAATAATAGCTTTAAAAGTAGAATTAATCAAATGGAAAAGGAGGTACAAAAGCTAACTGAAGAAAATCATACATGAAAAACTAGAAGTGAGCAAATAGAAGCTAATGACTATAAGACAACAAGAATCAGTCAAACTAAAAAGAATGAAAAGTAGAAAAAAAATGCAAAATACCTCTTTGAAAAGACAATAAAGGAAAACTATATACAAAGTAATTTCAAGCACAATATCATATGAACTAAACTTCAAAAGAATAGAATTTCTACAAGCAGAGAAGTGCAGTGTCCATTCTAGAAACAAAAGACTATGCAAAGGCAAGAAGGTGACCAAGGGAAGGATATGATTAAGGAATGATTAAGTCAACTTAATTTGACCTCCACAAAAAGTGAGTGGAGTTTACTATGTCAAATAAAAATATAGAGACAGACTAGAGCAAAATCATTAAGGACTCTAAATGTCATTTTAAATAAGTTCTAAGAATATTTTTGTTTTGGTTTTATCAGACCTTTTTCATTAAAAAGATTGGTTTTGTAGTTGTAAGCATTTTTTTTTTTTTTTGGAAAGCAGAGAAACTAGGAGCAGGGAAGCCAATAGAATTGTAGTAGTCAAGGGAAAAAGGGAGGACATCTTCAACTAAAAGAGTGGTGATGTGACTAGGTAGCAGCTATAATAAATAGCAGAAGTATAATCAATAGATCTTCACAACTGAATGTAAAATGGATTGATATCAAATATGATCTGAAGGTCTTAAACTTAAGTGTGCCATATGGAAGAAGGGAAGTATCATTCAAGCTTTAATTGATATATATTCAGAAAATAGTAAAGTTTCTGAGAGATGATTAGTTTAACTTTCACCTCTGGATTTGGCTAGATTGAGCTGGAAATTTAGGACAGGAGCTCAGGGGAGAGATTAGTGGTCACATAGAGCTGATAATTGAAATCAAGGTAATTGATGAGATCCCTAAGGCAGCCAGGATGGAGACATGAAAGAATTAAGAGTCCTTGGAGGAAAAAGAGTATTCAATGAGGTAGATAAGAGACAGTGTATTGAGATCACCTTAAAGAATAAATTATTAGATTTGTTGTTGTTCTTGATAGAAGAAGCATAATTAGGAGAGATATTCTTAACCAAAGAAGAAAAGGAGCAAAGACAGAAAATAACATATATAGCTCTAATAACATGAAACTGAAAATTTTCCACATATACAAATAAAATTAATATGCCTAGAAATAAAAAGGGAAGTAGTTGAATGAGGAAAAAAAAAGTCTGTATCAAATTTCTCTGAGTAGAGTTTGACATCCAAAATACATAAAAAATTAGTAAGTTAAATATACATAAAAAATTAGTAAGTTAAATATATATGTATTATAGATATATATGCATATATAAACAGTATATGATTATATGAGAAATATAATAATATATGACAAAGAAATAAGACTATACATAATTATTTGTATGTCTATATACACACACACATATATACACAAAGAATTACACAAAAATTGTCAATAGTCAATATTGGAGTGGTTGTGGAAGATGGTCACACTAATATATAGTAGAACTATAAAATAGTACAGGAGCTATGAAATAGTACAATCATTTTGGAAAGCAATTTGGAATTATGCCAAAAAATAAATAAGTTATTCCTTGAATGAGACTTTATTACTGAGTTTATTCCCCAAGGAAGTTTTCAATAATAATAATAAACATCTATATAAACCAAATATTTATATCAGAAATTTTTGTGATAAAAAAGAATTGAACAAAATGTATGTCCATCAAATGGGGGATAACTAAACAAATTGTAGTATATGAAAGTAATAGAAAAGAACTCTTCCACAAAAAAAAAAAATATCAATATTTAATGAATACAGAGAAGCATGAAAAGGATCCACATGAAATGGTGTAAAATGAAGCAACCAGAGCCAAGAAAGCAATCTATACAATAATTACAACAATGTAAATAGAACAACTGCACACACACAAAAAAAAAACCCTAAGTGAATATAACAAAACTATTAAGATCAAGGATGACTTAAATAGAGATATGAAAAGACACCCTCAATACTATCCTTCACAGAAGTGGGAAGTCAGTAAATGTTATACTTTGCACATGTTTTCAGACATTTTCAGTGTATTGATCAATTATGCTGATTGCTTTACTTTTTAAAAAATATTCTTTGGGATAAAATGGCTCTTTGGTAGAGGAGGGAGGCACCTTATTTAAGAAACAAGAGATGTCAATAAAAATTATTTTTAAAACTAACCATTAGAAAAAATAAATGATTGTTTTGACACCTGCCAAAAAATAAAAGTACCTTGAGAAGTAAAGATGAATCACAATAGAGATAGTATACTTCAAGAAACTAAGTTATTAATTAATTTTATAACTTTCTTAGTTTCAATTTTATTAATCTCTCCTTTGAATTTCAGAATTTCTAATCTGGTATTTATTCAGGGGGGGTTAATTTTTCCCCCTTTTTCTATAGTTGCATGCTCAATTTATTGGTCTCCTCTTTCTTTATTTTATTCATGTAATTATTTAGAAATATAGAATTTCCCCTAAGAACTGCTTTGGCTGCATTCCATAGGTTTTAGTATGTTGTCTCATTATTGTCATTTTCTTGGATGAAATTATGTATTATTTCTGTGATTTGTTGTTTGCCCCACTCATTTTTTGAATTATGTTATGTAATTTCCAATTGGTTTTTATTTTATTTTTCCTTTCCTCTTTAATTGCATTTTGGTCTGAAAAGGAAGCATACTATTTCTGCCTTTTTACATTTGATTCTGAAGTTTTTATGCCCTGATACCTGGTCAATTTTTGTGTAGCTACCATGTACTGCTTAAAAAAAAAAAAAAAAAAAAGGTATCTGTCACTCTGTCACTTGTGTGATTTTCTCCAGAGGTCTAGGTTTTCTAGGATTCTATTAACCTCCCTAGGTTTGTTCTTGTTTACTTTATGGTTAGATTTGTCTGATTCTGAGAGGGGAAGGTTGAAGTCCCACACTAATATACTTTTGTTGTCTATTTCTTCCTATAACTGGCTAAAAATCTCTAGAAATGTGGCTGCTCTACTATTTGTTGCATATACATTTAGAATTATTACTACTACTTCTTTTTTTACAGTACCTTTTACCAAGATGCACTTTCCTTCCTTATCTCTTTTAATAAGAGTTCTATTTTTACTTTTGCTGTATCTGAGATCAGAATTGCTATCCTTGCTTTTTTTTTACTTCAACCAAAGGATAATAAATTTTGTTCTAGCCTTTTACTATTATGCTTTATGTGTCTCTGTGTCAAATGTGTTTCTTGTAAACAATATATAGTAGGATTCCGTTTTTTTTTAATACTCTCTGCTATTCATTTCCATTTTGGGGGAGAGTTCATTCCATTCACATTCACAGTTATATTTACCAAGATTTGTATTTCACACCATCCTTTTTTCTGCTCTGAGAAGTTTTGTTCTCTTTCCACCCTGTTCTTAGTAATGTTTAATACTTAAGTATTATAGTACACTAATATCCCATTGTTCTGAAAAAAAAATAACTCTCCTTTTGTTCTCTCTTCAGAATGTCAAGACACAGTACTTGTATTTACAGCAGGAGATTATGATTTATTTAAAGAAAGCAAGCATGAATGAATGAATGAGTGAATGAATGAATGAATGAATGAAAAGGTCACCCCTGTGGAGTAGCTATAGAATAAGAAAATATGGCCTAGTCATCAACAGGTCTCAGATGTGCTAATAAAAATAAATATGCTAAATTTTCAAAAGACTGATTTTTTTTCAAGTCCTTATTCTATGAACAATGGGCCAGCATCCAGACAGTGGATCCCTCTACTTTTCTTCCTTACATTTGGTAAGCTGGAAGGAATATGCACAGCCAATTAGAGGATGTGACCACTTAGTATCACATTTCACTCTTTTCATGTCTTTTTTTCTTTTTTAATGAGGAAAAAAATAACCCAACAAAGTTAACATCTTTTCCTCTGGAATACTTCTGTCAACATCCTGGATGAGTGTCTGATAGGTGGGGAAAATTACATGAGCAACTACAAGAGAATAAATATTTGATGCTATATCTTAATGTAATTTCAATAAATATTGTTGCTTCAAATGCCCAGGTAATATGGAAGACTAAAGAATTGTTTTTTATTGAGGGAGGAGAATAATTTTTACTGTAGCATGAAAGAGTGATCTTTTGCTGTATATTATAAACATATCCTAAAGGATTTGATACCTTTCAGGGAAAGAACATAAAAACCTTAGGGAAGAGCATTTTCTCAGCAAGCCATGCATTTTCCTAAGTCTAAGGAGAAATCATTGAAAAAAACACTTAAAAAAAAAAAAGAATACTTTGTGTTCTTTTGTGTGTCTTTTAGATAGTTGTAATATAGTAAACTCATATTAAAATTTTGTCTTTCTTTTTTGGATATAGTTTTGTGATTCCATTGCGTTAGAGCCTTTTGGATAGAAACTCCTCTATTTGATACTGACAGCTTGCAGTCTTAGAGAGTTGCATAGTTCAGATAGAGGCTAAATAACTTGGCAAACATCAATTAAATTGTATATTGCAGAGAATGCATCTGAACAAGAGATTTTACTGATTCCGAGTTTGTTCTCTCTCTACTGTGTCTTGCTGTCTTTCATATATTTCATTAAAAAAAAATCTCTGGTTTTATAACCAGAGGACATGTATTCAAATGTCAAGTCTTGATACTTATTAGTTGTTTGACTTACAGAAATTGACAACCTGATTTCAGTTTTTTCATCTAATAAAATCACTGAGTTAGACTAGTTGACCATTGTGAAACCTTCCAGCTCCACATTAGTAAAACTATATTCTCTGAGTGCCACCATCAGGTTGCATGTATTAACAAGTTACCATTGGATTACCAGACAATTGTAGTAGATTTAGTAATAGGGATGAAATTAGGGAAGGAATAAAAGAACAAGAAGCAAAAAAAAAAAAAGTGAAAAATGAAAAAGTGGGGGGAAAGAGGAGAGAGGAAAAGAAGAATAAAATGATATTGTAAGTTATGAGTGGAACCCTGATTTAGAATGACAGAATAGAAAGAAGCAAAAACGTTTATGAATGTGGCACCGATTTTTTTTTATTTTACAGAATTTTTTTCTTCATTATAAATGGATTAAGGATATTTCTTCTTTTATTTTGTTTTCTTTAGATGTGGAGAGAAGAGAGGGAAGACTAAATCAGTGATTTGCTTGTCTCTCCTTAGATTTATTTCCAAAATGTTTCTCAGAATATAAACTATACATACATTTGGGAACAAACTAAACTCTTTTATTAATATTCTTCTCTCCTAGAATCAAGTGAGCATGAAGACAAAAGTACAGGTGCCTCAGGTGAAATGCCCTCTCAGCCTTACCCTGCACCAGTATACAGTCAGCCTGAGGAACCAAAGGAGGATATGGATATAGTGAAGCAAACTAAGCCTGAAGAGAATGATGAATTGGGCCCATTGCCTGATAATTGGGAGATGGCCTACACAGAAAAGGGGGAAGTCTACTTTATTGAGTGAGTCTTTTATATTTGTTTCCAATTTTACCTTCAAAGAACCATGACAGTAGATGATAGTGACCAATTACAGTGTTGTGAAAAGAAAACACTTTAATTTCATTAATTTTATGGGTTTCATGCCTATGAGTTATGTGACAGGACTCTAGTGTGGTAAAGGAGGTTATAAAAGGGTAAAAAAGTAAATGGGGAATATAGATAATTTCATCAAGAATCATTTTACAACTTTTTTTAAAAGGGTAATCAACTATGGAAGCTCATTAAGAGAGATGATAAATACCATAAAAATGTCTACTATAATAATCCAAAATAATGAAAGACAAATAACAACAGTTTTTTTTTCCCAGATTATTTGAAATCACAATATTCCTTAGCTACTTCCTAGCCATGTGACCCTGGACAAGTCATTTAATTTATCTAAGCATCAGATTCAATTGTAAAATGAGGATAATATTTTCACCACATACTTTAAAAAGTGTTGTTAGGAAATCACTTTTTAAATGTAAAGTATTATCAAAATGTGAGTTAATTCCACATGATCAGTTTGTGATAACCCATTTTCCTTAGACATACTGAAAGTATATTTTTTCTTTAGGTTCTTGAAAATAGGGGGAATGGAATGAAAGTGATTACAAACCTATGCCAGCTCAAAGATAATTTACTTGCTTGTCACTAGATGTGTCATTTCTAAAATGTTTCTCATCACTTCTGAAATGCATAGACTCAACACCATTTCTTGATGAGAAATGAGATTACCAGAAATAGCTACTGAGTGACTTTGTCTCTAAAATACAGATAACCATTTGTTGGACATTTTATGTGGATTTTCCTTTTGTGTTTATACTAGAGTAGATTTATTACAGTGCAGTAGGTATAGAAGTAGCTTTTCAAATATCAAATTCTGTGATTCTATGATTCTGAAAAGGTCTTATGTTTTAGACAACTGCATACAAAATGTTTACCAGCCAAAAGAAAAATAATTTTAGTCTGATGATGAGGCACTAAGAAAATATTTTGTTTTTCCTCCTGCTCCCTCTTACCCTTTGCTTTATTTCTTTCCATTTATTTCATATCAAAACATATAACACTATGCTGATTTACTAAAATAATTAAAAATACTAATCATGTAGCTTGATAAAGAAAAAATAAAAACTATACTTTATCTAGAGACTTGTACTTTGCCACATATTAAATAAGTGACATCAGGGAAGCTTCTTAATTAATCTGGACCCCAGAATCTTCATCTGTCAAATGAAGATAATAATATCTGACTACAAAATAGAACTATGTGGAAGATTGAATGAGGCCATATCTGTAAAATATTTTGTAATTCTAAAACAATATATAAATCTAAACAGTTATTGGCATTTTTTAAACTGGACTGGTGATTTCAGTGTTATAGCAAATGTGAGGAAACTTATTTTAATGCAGATTGTCACCCATCTTCAATTTGTGGCCTTAGAAAGTTGTTTAGAGCATTGAGAAGTTAAATGGCACGCTCGCATTCATACTACTCTACTTTAGAAACAAGGCTTGAACCCATGCTTTTATTTTCTAGGATCTCTACCATTGTTCCTAACATTTTCCTAACATTTCTTCCAGGCAATGGTTATCCTATCCATTATCTTCATTTTTTTGCCTCCAAATTTTTGAATTATTTATGAATTTAAATATCAAATTCTTTTTTACCCTTTACTCAGAATTTAAAATTCCTAGTTTATATTTGTTTACCAAAAAACTTGAGGAAAAAGTAGATTTCTAATATGTCTTTACAAATAGGTAAAAACATGGTAGGTGTTAACATTTAAGGAAAAAGAAAAAATATAAATATCATATATGAAAACAAAGTATTGTAATCTGCAGAATACACAAAACTTAGAAAAGGAAAAAATGTTGGAAGCTGTAATGTTTATCACTAACATAGTGAATAATATGAAAAAGTATGATTCCTTCAAAAAATAAAAATTTCCCAATATGTTTTCATAGAGAGAACTCAGTTTCAATGTTAAAATTGTATAAAATGCTTATATTTAATCCTTAAAATTAAATTACCTTATATATAGTTTGTGTTTTTCAGATTGCAAGTGAAGATTTTTCCATTTATTTGTTCTTAAAGCTAGATTGCACAGTGTCTAAAGAACTGTACCTGAAATCAGGAAATTAGAAATTTAACCTGAGACACTTAGGCACTGTGTGACCCAGAGCAAATTATTTATCCTTTGTCCGCTTCAATTTTCTCATCTGTAAAACTGGGGTAATATTATATATTTCCCCAGGATTGTGGTGAGGATAAAATTAAATACTATTTGTAATATGATTTGCAAAAATTAAAGGAACATATAAATGTTATTATCATTATTGTTCTTTTCCTCATCATCATGATTATCATCACTGTCATTCCTAGAGCCTGAGTACTATAACACTGGGGCCTGCTCCATAGAAAGTGTTTAATAAATGCTTATTGTTTTATTTGACTTTAATCTGATAGCAAATTTTAGAGAAATAACATGTTCTTACATTATTTTCAACTATTATTCACATACATAATGGATAAGTTTACACTTATTAATTATCTAGAAAAGATAATTACCGCCTCTTCCTTAAACAATTTCAAAAGTAATAAATTCTTAAAAGGCCTGAGGATCTAACTTGGGTCTCATGGACCAAATGTAGCCCAGCTAATTTATATAATTTGTCAGCACCCTTAAACTAGTAAAACTATAGAACCTAATCACCTGCCAATCTAATATACTGATTATTGCAAGCTATCATTCCTGGATCAATTAGTGATTATAATTGAAGTTGAATCTAATTAATTACATGATTAAATTAACGTGGCCCACACACATATGCATCTTTGTTCAGAAAACCCATTACTCAATTATTTAATTTGTCCTAATGAATCAACAATAAACCCTAGATTAGAGCATTGTAGGCTAAATGTAATTGAAATAAAGAAAATTTAGACTTGGGAATGATCAACCTTCTCATTTGATTAAGTAGGAAACTGAGATCCAGAGGAGTTAAATTTGCCATAAGCAGAAAAGGTAATTGAGGATAGCCTGCTTCTATTACATTGTACTAAAGTAGTGTAACATCACAGCAAAAATAATTGTATCAAATTTAAAAGCTAGCTCACAGATGAAAAATCTGGCCTTTTTTTTTTTTTTTTTTTACAATAGATCTTGCTAAAGGCTATCTTTTATTCTAAATTCTATCATCAAATTCTCTGACAGATTTATTAAAGCTATGAGCCCCACATTTTCTATCCAGAAAGTCAGGACAGCAGGATATAATGAGAAACACAATGGATCTAGATTCTGAAATTCTGTATTCAGATACTGTTTCTGACATTTTCTCATCACCTGCACAGGACCAAGTCAATCCAACTCCCTGGGCCTCCGTTTTCCTCATCTGTTAATAAGGGGATGGACTTTGGCCTCTGATATGTTTGATACATGATTTTAAGATATAACCTTTCAGGCAATGACAGGGTGGTTGCTTGAATCACAATAAGTAAACAGTAGTGTAAAAGTTGGATAGAAAGAAATATTTGATAAGGATCAGCAAGCATGTCACCTTTGAGAAAAATGTCTAGTTTAGTATAAAATAAAAACTTGTTTTTTTCTTTAAAAAAAAAACTTCTCTGAATTAAGAAAATAATTCTTTAAAGCAACACTAAAGATACAAGACACAGACATTATTATAAATAGTATGAAGTTAAATTGGGCAGCTGGATGACATATTGAATAGAGTACCAGGTTTAGAGTATAAGCCTGGGTTCACAACTCTTATTAACTGTGATCCTCAGCAAGTCATTTAACTCTGTTTGCATCAATTCCTCATGTATACAATGACCTGGAGAAGGAAATGGCTAACAGCTCCAGCATTTTTGCCAAAAAATTCACCCCACCATATTCCACCAAATGAGGTTCTGAAGAATAGGACACAACTGATAATGACCGAACAAAACAAGTTACCTGTCCTGAGCCCAATGATCCTCCATTTACATGAGAACATGCTGGCTACTAGAGAAAAATATATGTAAAACTATTGGACTAGCCTCTATAGCTTCTGCATTTATATAAACTGACTGTGATTTTGGGGAGTTGCTCACAAAGCACCTTTTGGTGACATACTTTGCTAATACCAATATTCTAAAGATATTGGTATAAGACCAATACTAATACTAACAACTTGAAAACGTTATTTTTCTTTGGACCTACAAAGATGGAAGTAAAATTTCCATAAAAATATTAACATATTGCATATCAGATAGAGAAAAACATTATTTTTTACCTCACAGAAAATGTAAAACAAAATATTCAAGATAGCTCTCTCCTTCCTTTGAATGATAAGATCATAAGCCAAATAAATCTCACCTTCCACTAAATAATGTATGTAGGTCTTCAACCTGTAAAAATTTTATGATTACTCTAAAGGTCTGAACCTTAGTTAGAAAAGAATTTATTTTGTGGTTGTGAGAAAGGCATTTCCTCCTGTTCGAGTGAATCCCATTTTCTTATCACAGGGTAATTTTTAGGCCTCTAAACTTATAGAATTACCCTGAGAGAATGAACCCTAGCTATGGGATGTATCCAGAAGTAAAAATAACTTGACTTGTAAGAAAGGCAATGCTCTTCCTTTCAGACTTGCCCTTAGTGAATGATAACAGGGAAGGACCAGGTTCACTTGAGGACACATGAGAATATACTCATTTCTCACAGGACTCCATGACTTTGAATATTCTCTACCTGACTTTTCCACCATGTCCCTGTGTCCATCTTGTTATATCATATATATATATGCAGAGTTGATTTCCGGCCTCTTCATATATTTTGTCTCCTCTCACTAGCTTACAAGCTCCTTGAAGAGAGTATATTTCTTTTTTCCATATTTGTATCCTTAGCATTTAGCTCAGTGCCCGGCATATGACAGGTACTTAACAAATATTTCTTAATTGACTGAGAGCATTTGCAGTTTCTATCTCAGATATATTTACTCATGGATGAACTCTGTAGGTTGTCTATCTAAACTATATATTGGATTTTGAACACATTTTCATAGTTTATTGTTTCTTGTGTGGACAATTAAGCCAAACACTCATAAGATACTATGAATATCACTAGGTATCTCTGTAGGATTCCAGGACTTGATGTAAGCAGCATAGTATTATCTTCAACCAGAAACTACCATATCTCTTTATTAATTTTTGTGGCACAAAGGCATGCTTGTTTTGTTTCTTAGTTTTAATAATTAAAGGGATATAAAACAACATTATTTGTTATTATATCTCTTAAATACCTAATATATGATATGAGATTATTTAATAAAAGTAAAAGGGAAGAATGAGGGATTAAAAGAACAAGAAAGGATTTAGAAAAACTTTTGTGTGGTGATTATTGGAGAATCCTTTAGCTAAAGAAAGCAAGTTAAATGATGCTAATGAAATTGCTAGCCTGAAGATATTAGTGAACAAAATGAATAATATTCACTCATACTTTGAAGCAAAGTAACTTTCTACATCTTCCCCCTTCCCTATCATATCATATTGCCTCACAAATTATTGACCTTTTTATATATGATACTTTAAAAAGATTCTATGCATGTTCATATTCTTAAAAAGAAATGAATGCTATATACTGCACTCAGCATGTTCCAAAACTCTAAAAGCAGTTTAGAGTGTATTCCTTAAGAGCAGAAACTGTACTGTTCATATTTGTTTTCCTGATTCTCAGCACAGTGGTGAGACATAGTAAATATTTAATAAATGCTTGTTGATTTGTTGATTTAAGCTATAAAAGTTTTTATACCTTAAAACTGCTTTGACTTTTGAAACACCCTGTATCTTAATAAACTATTACATGATTTAAAAAATGAATTGGGGCATTTTTTTTCAGCAAGGTAATTTGTTTGTTTTAATTCTGTTATTCCCATGTATAAAGTATTGCTAAAATTATATTGCACATTTATTTACTATTTAATAAGAATTACAATGATTGCTCACATTTATTTAAACTGGGCCTGGAGTCAGAAAGTCTTGAGTTCAAATCCAATCTCATCAGGGTAAGACACAATCTCTATTTGCCTCAGTTTCTTTTTTTAAAAAATATATAGTTTTTTTTAATTTTTAAAACATGTACATGGGTAACTTTCAACATTCTACAAAACCTTATGTTCAAATTTTCCTCCCTCCCTTACCTCCAGTCCTTCCCCCAGTCAGTCAGCAAGTGATCCAATGTATGTTAAACATGTACAATTCCTCTATACATACTTTTACAAATATCATGCTACACAAGAAAAATTCATATCAAAAAGAAAAAAAAAAAGAGAAAGAAAATAAAGTGCAAGCAAACAAGAACCAAAAGAATGAAAATACTATGTTGTGATCCACACTCAGTTCCTACAGTCTTCTCTCTGGATATAGATGGCTCTTTTCATCAACAAGATCATTGAAACTGGCCTCAATCATCTCATTCTTGGAAAGAGCCACATCCATCAGAATTGATCATTGTATAATAATGCTATTGCTGTGTATAATGATCTTCTAGTTCTGCTCATTTTATTTAATATCAGTTCATGTAAGTCTTTCCAAGCCTCTCTAAAATCATCCTGTTGATCATTTGTTATAGAACATTAATATTCCATAATATTCATATAATATAACTTATTCAGCCGTTCTCCAACTGATGGATATCCATTCAGTTTTCAGTTCCTTGCCACTATGCACGTGTGGGTCCCTTTCCCTCCTTTTTGATCTCTTTAGGATACAAGCCCAGTAGAAACACTGCTGAATCAAAGGATATGCACATTTTGATAGTCCTTTGGGCATAATTCCTAATTGCTCTCCAGAATGGTTGAATCAGCTCATAACAACACCAACAATGTTGTAGTGTCCCTGTTTTTCCACATCCCCTGCAACGTTCATCATTATCCTTTCCTGTCATTTTAGCCAATCTGAGAGGTACATAGTAGTACCTCAGAGTTGTCTTAATTTGCATTTCTTTGATCAATAATAATTTAGATCACCTTTTCATATGACTAGAAATGGTTTCATTTTCCTCATCTGAAAATTGCCTGTTCATGTTCTTTGACCATTTATCAATTGGAGAATGGCTTGTATTCTTATAAATTTGAGTCAATTCTTTATATATTTTAGAAACGATTACTTCAGTTTTTTAAACTCCAAAATGAAGAAAATAACAACACCTACTTCACAGGGTTATTGTAAGGATTAAATGAGGTAATACACTGTCTGGTACATAGTTGACACTATATAAATGTGTATTCCTCTTTTCCTGTTTTACAGATCAGAAATAAGAAGATTACCTGAGAATAAGAACAGTTAAATAATTTACTCAAGGTCACATTATTAATAAAAGTACAAGAAAGTTCATGTATATTCTTCTTACAATACCAAGCTTTCTCTCTTGTATAGTCGTTTGTAATATTCAAAATTTTAGAAATGGGCAATTTAAAATAAAACCAGGCTAATTTTCATTCTTAACTCAAGTGAACATATATTTATTACATGCCACATTTAGAATTGTTTCCTGTGATTATGAATACTACAGATTTATTTTATTTACATAGGTTGCTTAATGGAGAAATGTCATTACTGAAGGAAATATAAATGGCTATGTACAATTATTCAAATAATTGAGTTGCTAAATGCACAAATGAATGTGCCCTTCTAAAATAATCACTGAAATTGTAGTCTGTAAAAGTTACTTTAAAAGCCCTTTCTTTAAAATGAACAAAAAGTTAAACAAAAAAAAAAAAAAAAAAGCTTCCATATTGCTTTTGGTATATAGTGCTTGTAAATCAGATAACCAAAATGTCACTATTTCAAAGTTGGGATTCTTTATACTGAACCTCAAAAGAAAGACATACTGGGGTTAATTTGGACTGACATGCTCTGAAGATTCTATTAAATTACTTTTGTGTTTAAAAGTGGTTTATTTAGTGACTTGAAAGAGACTGCTACTCCTGCCTTAGTGGAGAACAAAATGACAATAAGAACTTATTTGTTTACCACAGTCTCCCGAACTGGCAGTGAACATCATACAACCTTAAATAATAGATAAAAAGCAAACTTTTGAAGCTAAAAATTAGATTGGCAAAAGAAAAAAAATGGCTGTATTTTTTAAAAATCTCTGTCAAGGTTGAATTTTCTTTATAACTGTATGTAGGTTACATAATTATAATCTGCATACCTTATATGACTTTACAAAGCTTGAAATACTTTATGATAGATAGATATATGTGTGTATGTTTAGTCTTTGATTTTTATTATTCTTTGGGAAGTCAAGCCCCCCCCTTCCCCTTTAAGTTGAGATATCCTAATAATGGATTTCTAAAACCTTTTTAAATTGTGTTACTTCTAGCATAGAAATTTTTTTTTTACTGCATGCTTATTGGTCTGCCTCACCTTTCCTTCTCTACTTTATTTTCTATAAGAGCACTCACTTCTACTTTCTTCCAAAGTATAAATAGGCCATGAAGTGATAAAGTTCAGATGTGGCAGCTCTGTGAGTATTGTCTGTGAAAACAAATTATCTTTTATTTTTTTTTTTAAATTTTTTATTTAATAATTACATTATATTGACACTCATTTCTGTTCCGATTTTTTTTCCCCTCCCTCCCTCCACCCCCTCCCCTAGATGGCAAGCAGTCCTTTATATGTTGGATATGTTGCAGTATATCCTAGATACAATATATGTTTGCAGAACCGAACAGTTCTCTTGATGCGTAGGGAGAATTGGATTCAGAAGGTATAAATAATCCGGGAAGAAAAACAAAAATGCAGATAGTTCACATTCGTTTCCCAGTGTTCTTTCTTTGGGTGTAGCTGCTTTTGTCCGTCATTTATCAATTGAAACTCAGGTCTCTTTGTCAAAGAAATCCACTTCCATCAAAATATGTCCTCATACAATATCGTTGTCCAAGTGTATAATGATCTCCTGGTTCTGCTCATTTCACTTAGCATCAGTTCATGTAGGTCTCTCCAAGTCTCTCTGTATTCATCCTGCTGGTCATTTCTTACAGAACAATAATATTCCATAACATTCATATACCACAATTTACCCAGCCATTCTCCAATTGATGGGCATCCATTCATTTTCCAGTTTCTAGCCACTACAAACAGGGCTGCTACAAACATTTTGGCACATACAGGTCCCTTTCCCTTCTTTAGTATTTCTTTGGGATATAAGCCCAATAGAAACACTGCTGGATCAAAGGATATGCACATTTTGATAATTTTTTGGGCATAATTCCAGATTGCTCTCCAGAATGGTTGGATTCGTTCACAACTCCACCAACAATGCATTAGTGTCCCAGTTTTCCCGCATCCCCTCCAACATTCATCATTATTTTTTCCTGTCATCTTAGCCAATCTGACAGGTGTGTAGTGGTATCTCAGAGTTGTCTTAATTTGCATTTCTCTGATCAATAATGATTTGGAACACTCTTTCATATGAGTGGTAATAGTTTCAATCTCATCCTCTGAAAATTGTCTGTTCATATCCTTTGACCATTTATCAATTGGAGAATGGCTTGATTTCTTATAAATTTGAGTCAGTTCTCTATATATTTTGGAAATGAGGCCTTTATCAGAACCTTTAACTGTGAAAATGTTTTCCCAGTTTGTTGCTTCCCTTCTAATCTTGTTTGCATTAGTTTTATTTGTACAAAGGCTTTTTAATTTGATGTAATCGAAATTTTCTATTCTGTGATCAGTAATGGTCTCTAGTTCATCTTTGGTCACAAATTTCATTCTCCTCCACAAGTCTGAGAGATAAACTATTCTATGTTCCTCTAATTTATTTATAATCTCGTTCTTTATGCCTAGGTCATAGACCCATTTTGATCTTATCTTGGTGTATGGTGTTAAGTGTGGGTCCATGCCTAATTTCTGCCATACTAATTTCCAATTATCCCAGCAGTTTTTATCAAATAATGAATTCTTTTCCCAGAAGTTAGGGGCTTTGGGTTTGTCAAACACTAGATTGCTATAATTGACTATTCTGTCTTGTGAACCTAGCCTTTTCCACTGATCCACTAATCTATTTCTTAGCCAATACCAAATGGTTTTGGTGACTGCTGCTTTATAATATAATTTTAGATCAGGTACAGCTAGGCCACCTTCATTTGATTTTTTTTTCATTAATTCCCTTGAGATTCTCGACTTTTTATTGTTCCATATGAATTTTGTTGTTATTTTTTCTAGATCAATAAAATATTTTCTTGGAAGTCTGATTGGTATAGCACTAAATAAATAGATTAGTTTAGGGAGTATTGTCATCTTTATTATGTTCGCTCGGCCGATCCAAGAGCACTTAATATTTTTCCAATTATTTAAGTCTGACTTTATTTGTGTGGAGACTTTTTTATAATTTTGCTCATATAATTCCTGACTTTCCTTTGGTAGATAGATTCCCAAATATTTTATGGTATCAACAGTTATTCTGAATGGAATTTCTCTTTGTATCTCTTGCTGTTGGGTTTTGTTGGTGATGTATAAAAATGCTGAGGATTTATGGGGATTTATTTTGTAGCCAGCTACTTTGCTAAAATTATGAATTATTTCCAATAGCTTTTTGGTAGAATCTCTGGGGTTCTCTAGGTATACCATCATATCATCTGCAAAGAGTGATAGTTTGGTTTCCTCATTGCCTACTCTAATTCCTTGTATATCTTTCTCGACTCTTATTGCCGAGGCTAGTGTTTCTAATACGATATTAAATAATAATGGTGATAGTGGGAAACCTTGCTTCACTCCAGATCTTACTGGGAAAGGTTCCAGTTTTTCCCCATTGCATATGATGCTTACTGATGGTTTTAAATATATGCTCCTGACTATTTTAAGGAAAAGTCCATTTATTCCTATGCTCTCAAGTGTTTTTATTAGGAATGGATGTTGGATTTTATCAAATGCTTTTTCTGCATCTATGGAGATGATCATGTGGTTTTTGTTTGTTTGGTTATTGATATAGTCAATTATGCTAATAGTTTTCCTAATATTGAACCAGTCCTGCATTCCTGGTATAAATCCTACTTGGTCATAGTGTATTATCCTGGTGACAATTTTCTGTAATCTTTTTGCTAATATTTTATTTAAGATTTTAGCATCAATATTCATTAGGGAGATTGGTCTATAATTTTCTTTCTCTGTTTTCAGCCTACCTGGTTTAGGTATCAGTACCATATCTGTGTCATAAAAGGAGTTTGGTAGGACTCCTTCAATCCCTATTTTTTCAAATAGTTTATATAACATTGGAGTTAATTGTTCTTTAAATGTTTGGTAGAATTCACATGTAAATCCATCTGGTCCTGGGGATTTTTTCTTAGGGAGTTGATTGATAGTTTGTTCTATTTCTTTTTCTGAGATGGGACTGTTTAGGATATTTACTTCTTCCTCTGTTAGTTTGGGCAAGCTGTATTTTTGGAGGTATTTTTCTATTTCATTTAAGTTGTCGAATTTATTGGCATAAAGTTGGGCAAAGTAACTCCTAATTATTGCTCTAATTTCCTCTTCGTTAGTGGTGAGTTCTCCCTTTTCATTTTTAAGACTAACAATTTGATTTTCCTCTTTCCTTTTTTTAATCAGATTTACTAAGGGTTTGTCTATTTTGTTGGTTTTTTCATAGAACCAACTCTTAGTTTTATTAATCAATTCAACAGTTTTTTTACTTTCAATTTTATTGATCTCACCTTTTATTTTTAGAATTTCAAGTTTAGTGTTTGACTGGGGGTTTTTAATTTGTTCCTTTTCTAGCATTTTTAATTGCAAACCCAATTCATTGACCTTCTCTTTCTCTATTTTATACAAATAGGCCTCTAGAGATATGAAATTTCCCCTTATTACCGCTTTGGCTGCATCCCATACATTTTGGTATGATGTCTCATTATTATCGTTTTCTTGGGTGAAGTTATTAATTATGTCTATGATTTGCTGTTTTACCCAATCATTCTTTAGTATGAGATTATTTAGTTTCCAATTATTTTTTGGTCTACTTCCCCCTGCTTTTTTGTTGAATGTAATTTTCATTGCATCGTGGTCTGAAAAGGATGCATTTACTATTTCTGCCTTACTGCATTTGAGTTTGAGGTTTTTATGTCCTAATATATGGTCAATTTTTGTATAGGTTCCATGAACTGCTGAAAAGAAAGTGTATTCCTTTCTGTCTCCATTACATTTTCTCCAGAGATCTATCATATCTAGCTTTTCTAGTATTCTGTTTACCTCTTTGACTTCTTTCTTATTTATTTTGTGGTTTGATTTATCTAATTCTGAGAGTGCAAGGTTAAGATCTCCCACTATTATAGTTTTACTGTCTATTTCTTCTTGCAGCTCTCTTAGTTTCTCTTTTAAGAATTTAGATGCTACCCCACTTGGTGCATATATGTTTAATATAGATAGTGCTTCATTATCCATGCTACCCTTTAGCAAGATATAGTGTCCTTCCTTATCTCTTTTAATTAGGTCAATTTTTGCTTTAGCTTGATCTGAGATCAGGATGGCTACCCCTGCTTTTTTGACTTCACCTGAAGCATAGTAGATTTTGCTCCAACCTTTTACCTTTAACCTGCATGTATCTCCCCGCTTCAGGTGTGTTTCCTGTAAACAACATATTGTAGGATTCTGGCTTTTAATCCATTCTGCTAACCGCTTCCTCTTTATGGGGGAGTTTACCCCGTTCACGTTTATGGTTAGAATGACCAATTCTGTATTACTTGCCATCTTGTTAACCCCGGTTTATGCTTTCCTCCCTTCTTTCCCCTTTCCCCCCCTTCCAAGTATTAAGCTTGTGAGCACCCCTTGCTTCTCACAGCCCTCCCTTTTTAGTGTCCCTCCCCCCGCCTTAGAGTTCTTCCCCCTATCTTACCCCTTTCCCTCCCAGTTCCCGTATTCCCTTCCGCTTAGCTTATTCCTTCCCTTTCCACTTTTCCCTTCTCACTTTTCAATGAGATGGGAGAAGTTTCACCATAGATTGAATATGTCTTAAGATTTTTCACTTAAAGCCAATTCTGAAGGCAGTAAGATACCCACTATATTCATCCCCCTCCATTCTTTCTCTCAGATATAATAGGTTTCCTATGCCTCTTCATGAGATGTACTACCCCCACTTTACCCTTTTTCTGGTACAATGTCCTTTCCACATCAATTTCTAGAACAAGGTATACATGTATTCTTTATACATCTATATAGTCAAAATATAGTTCCCAAGATTAATCTTTACCTTTTTAGATTTCTCTTGAGTTCTATATTTGTAGATCAAACTTTTTGTTAAGTTCTGGTTTTTTCATCAGAAATAGATGAAATTCGCTTACTTCGTTGAATGTCCATCTTCTTCCCTGGAAAAAGATGCTCATTCTCGCTGGGTAAGTTATTTTTGGTTGCATACCAAGTTCCTTAGCCTTTCGGAATATCATATTCCAGGCCCTTCGATCTTTTAATGTGGATGCTGCCAGATCCTGGGTGATCCTTATTGTGGCTCCTTGATACTTGAATTGGGTTTTTCTAGCCACTTGCAATATTTTTTCTTTCATCTGAGGGTTCTGGCATTTGGCCACTATATTCCTTGGTGTTTTGATTTTAGGATCCCTTTCAGTGGGTGATCGATGAATCCTTTCAATGTTTATTTTTTCCTCTGTTCCTATGACTTCTGGGCAGTTCTCTTTGATAATTTCCTGGAAGACAGTGTCCAGGCTCTTTTTTTCATCATGTTTTTCTGGGAGTCCAATGATTCTCAGATTGTCTCTCCTGGATCTGTTTTCCAGGTCTGTTGTCTTCCCCAGAAGGTATTTCACATTTTTCTCCATTGTTTGATTTTTTTGGATTTGCTTGACTGATTCTTCTTGTCTCCTCGAGTCATTCAATTCCACTTGTTCAATTCTGATTTTCAGTGAAGTATTCTCTTCACTCACTTTTTTAAAATCTTTCTCTAATTGTCCAATTGAGTTCTTTTGTTCTGTGGAATTTTTTTCCATTTCGCCAATTTTGTTCTTTAGAGAGCTGTTTTCTGTTTCCAGTTCACTAATCCTATTTTTCAAGGATTTTACTTCTTTATCCACTCTCTCTTTAACTTTCTCCAGGCTCTTTTGCCAAGCCTCCCTCTCCTTTTCCCAAGCTTCCCTCTCCTTTTGCCAAGCCTCACTCTGCTTTCCCCATTTTTCTTCTAGCTCCCTTGTGAGAGCCTTTTTAATCACTTCTATGAGGTTCATCTGTGCTGAGGAACAGACGATCTCCTCCTTTGGGGAATCACCTGGGGACTGCCTGTTTTTAGTCTCCTCAGGATTTAGAGTCTGCTCTCTATCTGTATAGAAGCTGTCAAGGGTTAAAGTCCTCTTCAGCTTCTTGCTCATTCTGTCTATTAATCAGAGACAAACTACCAAAGAAAAACAGAAAAAACTGGAGTCTTTCTTTGGGGGAGGGGCTGGGTATGTTACCGAGCTTCCTCTCCAGACTGCAGGGGGCAGCAGTGAGGCACTAGCAGGACTGTGCTGCGCCTGCGCTCTGAGATCCCAAAGCGTGCTGAGTCACTGAGGGGGGGGAAGGGGGGGGCGGCCAGGTCCTGAGAGACTCCAGCTGTTTGGGGTTGTATTCTTCAGCCCCAGTGTTTTTAGCTTCTCTGCTGGGCTGTTGACTTGCTGCAGGTTCCAAACCTGTAGCGAAGCTCTCCCTGCAGAGACGGCTGCGATCACTCCCCACCCCCTCTCAGCTCTGCTCCCGTGCTCTCACTGCCGCTGCCCGCCGCCTGCGCCCGATCTAAAACCGCCCCAGCCCTCCAGTAAAGACAGACCTTTCTTGGCGGATCTCAAGGATGGCTTCTCTTGGTAACTATTTGTGGGTTTTTTTCAGTCAAGCATTGATTCAGAGGCTTGTAATGAAGTGGATAGTGAGAGAAAGCGCGGAGCTTATGCAACTGTGAGCCTCCTCTCCGCCATCTTAACCGGAAGTCGAAAACAAATTATCATAAAAAATCTAATATATCTATTCCATCTTGGACTTGCTAACTTCCTTCTGGGTTTGCTGTAGACACTGATAGATTATCTGACTTAGTTGTGCCTTGAGGCCTTGAGGGTCTGCAGGCCCATTTTTTCCTTAGCTTATTTTCAATGTATGGCAAACCAATTATTTGAGACCTGGGAAGGGAATTGAAGGGATCATTTAAGCATGCAAAAATATTTTATTTTTCCCAGTTATATGTAAAACAATTTTAACCTTCATCTTTTACAATTTTGATATTCAATTTCTCTTATACCCTTGCTCACCTTCCCTTATCATTGAGAAAGCAAGTAATTTGATGAAGATTATACATGTATAATTATATAAAACTAATTTCCATATTAGTCATATTATGGGGAAAATAGACAAAAAATAAAAATAAAGACAGTTAAGAAAAATGGCATGCTTCTTTCTGCATTCAGATTCCAGCAGTTCTTTCTATTGATGTGGAAGGCATTTTTCACCATAGGTGCCTCAGGATTGTCTTAGGTCATTGCTAAGATCATTGGTGAGAACAATCAAGTCATTTACAATTAATCGTTGTACAATATTGCTGCTATAGTGTAAAATGTTCTTCTGGTTTTGCTTACTTCATTTTGCATCAGTTCATGTTAGTTTTCCTCAGGTTTTTCTGTAAACATCCTGGAAATTATTTTTCAAAATACAAAAGTATTCTATCACAAAAATATACCACAAGGCCATTCTCCAATTTATGGGCATCACTTCAGTTTCTAATTCCTTGCCACCACAAAAAGAGTTTTATAGATATTTTTGTGCATATGTCTATTTACTTTTTTTGTGTTTTTAAGTTATAGATCTATTAATGATATGGCATTCCTGGATTAAAGGGTTTACACAGTTTTGTTGCACATTGATATGCCTTTGGGCAGAGTCCCAAAGTGTTCTCCAGTATAATTGGATTGATTCATAATTTCACCAACCTCGCATTACTATCCCAATTTTACCACATCTCCTTCAACATTTGTCATTCTTTTTTTTTCATATTAGCTATTTTGATAGTGTCTCACACTTTCATTTTAAAGATCAGGAAATAGATATGTGAAAGGACTGACCAAAAGTATCTAAAGAGTTTATAAGTGACAATGCCTGGAATGGAAACATATGTTCAAACAAGAAAGTTACAGGATAAATTAGACATTATCAATGAAGGGAGGATATTAACATAAATATGGATGGGGAAAGTAGGTGGGACTGTCACTCATATTTGCAGGAAACTAGGAAAGCCAAGAGAATTCTAGGCATGAGAAGCAACCAGTAAAAATACCTGGAGTTGAGAGATAAACCTTTTCTTTGAGGAACATATAGAACCCTCATATTACTTAGCCTTTTTTGCCTCAATTTTTGTAATTTGTAAAATGAGCTGAAGAAGGAAATGGCAAACCATTCCAGTATCTGTGCCAAGAAAATCCCAGATAGCGTCACAAAGAATCAAACATTATTGCAATGAATGAACAACACAAATGGAGGGTAGAAGAAAAAGAAAGACCAAAGAAAGTAATTAAGGTTCAAGAAGAGTAGAAAACTAGTAAAGTGTAGGTTATAAATGATCTTAAAGTTAAACAGATGATTTTATATTTGATCCTGGAGAGAAAAGTAGGGAGCCACTCAATTTTTCTGAATGGGAAAATTAAATGATTAAACAAGACTAATGTATATTCTTTAAAAACCATTATATATTATACAAATATCAACTTTTAATAGTAGTAATGATTCAATTAATAGAAGTAGTTTTGGAAACAGCATTATACAGGAACTAGTGGATTAGCCGTGGAGTTAGAAAAGGATATGCTTGAGTTTTGTCTCTCACTCATACATTTAGTATGCTCTGTAGGCAAGTTACTTAATGTTCAGTTTAATGGGCAAGACTCTATGACAGGAAATTGCCAAGGAAGGTATACATTTGTGGAAGGAGTTTACATACTAAGAGGTCTTCGTGTTGATGAATTTTAAACTATACACATATGTACAAACATACATATTAGTAATGGTAATAGCAAATATAGTTTGAAAGTATTTGGACAAACAAATTGTATATAAGTTTACAAAAACCCTTATTATTAGCTAATGATTGTTCACATATAAATGATCTCTTTATCTTTAGGTAGCTATATAAATGAGAAGGTGCAGAAATGGTATTGTTTGAAAATCATTTCTTCATCTGGTTAAGAATATGTAGTCTCGTGTGTATAAAATAATTACCCAAGGGATATAATTCCAGTAGTTTAAAATCTAATCAATATCTTCTATTTTATGATTATTAAAATAAAGGCAGGAAAAAAAAGTCTGTCTTACTATTGGTCTCTAAGCTCCAAATATAATGTTAAAAGAGATTTCTAAACACATAAAACTTTTGAGAAAATGTATGAATTAATTCTGTAATAAAAATTCTGAAAAAAACTTGTGTATCCCATGTGCAAATGATAATATTTTATTATAATGCTTTTGAGTCCAATATTATTTCAATCTATTTTTATAAGATTTTTAACATGCTATTTACTTAATTTGCCTACGGTGTCAGAGAACTGGGTGTTAAAAACAAATGTTTTTAGGCATTTTTCTTATAACTTTTGAATTATCCATCTTCATAAGTCTAATCTTATTTTCTGAATGGAACCCAAATACAAAAGGTCGTTTCAGTCTGTCTAGATATACACATACACGCATACATATCTGTATCTATTCTTCCTCCCAGTTTATCTATGTATGTTCTCAAAATAATTTGGTTTAAATTGGACTTCATAACTTTTACTGTGTCTCTGTCTATTTTCCTACTTTCTCTCTGGTTCTGCTTTTCTGTTTGTCTCTTTTTCTCCTTTCCTCCCCCCCCATATATGTATATATATATGTAAAATATGCATACATGTAAACATATTTCTGAAAATGTATATATACATATATATATATTATGTGTTTTATTAGTAGCTAGCACTGATATTTTACATCTTAGTATATCATAATGAATTTTTTGTTAAATTAACAAAAGTGCAATAGATTAAATCAATTAAAAGTATTTCTTCAGTAATGGAAACAATGTATTATTTTGTGTTCATTAAACAGAATGCAGAAAAGAAAAGGAAAAGAGGTTTATACCTGAAAATCAATCTGATTTTCTTAGTCTTTATATCAAGCAAAATATTCACCAATTTTAATAAAGCATCTTTATGGTTTGAAAATGATTTAACTATGGATCTAGTTTATCAGGATAAAATAATTCTCTAAAGTGATTTTTAGCTTCATATTTTTTTATTTATATGACTACATAATAAAAGCTTGTGAATATATACATAGTTTCAACTTTATGTATGCTTGAGTTTAATTTAGCATTTTTATGTGCAATCACAATTATCAAGTTGTTACATTTTATATGGTTTTGTGTCAAAACTTTTTGTTGTTACAAATAGTATAACAAACATAATTGGTAGCTTGTATAATATTTAACCAAAATAAGACCAAATAAAAGATGGAGAAAGACATGAAATTCTTATTTGAAAAACCTCAATTGGAGGGACAGTCAAGATGGTGGAATAAAAGCAGGGACTCTCCTAAGCTCTCCTCCAAATCCCTCCAAATACCTTTAAATAATGACTCTAAATAAATCCTGTCACATCAAAACCCACAAAAACAAATGGAATGAAACAAATTTCCAGCCCAAGAAAATTTAGATGGTTAGTAGGATAGTTTGTCTCACCAAGGTGAGAGTGGAGCACAGCCTGTCCAGTGTAGGCCTGCATAACCCTAGCTCCAGCAAATCAGGGGCAGGTTTTAGGAGGTACTCAGTCAGCAGTAGTATCTTCCAGAGCTCTCATCCCATAAATATCTACTGATCATAAGGAGATTACAGGAGTCCCTTTGTTAGCACTGAGGCAGTGCTTTGTTGCTTTGCCCATATGCAGATCCTAGGACACAGTCCTGGGTGGCAGTCCCAGAGTGGGAAGCCCTACCACATCAGAGATTGCAGCCTCAGTGATCCAGGGACGCCCCCTCACAGTTCCAGGGTAGAAAAGAGTGTTTATGGTCACTAACAAACCAGAGCACAGAACAAGATCCTTATCATGCAAAGTTATTATGATGACAAGCAATATCAAAACACACACTCAGAAGATAACTAAGTCAAAGTTTCTATATCCAAAACTTCCAAGAAAAAATATGAATTTATTTCAAGCCACTCAAGACTTCAAAAATACTTTTAAAAAAAAAGTAAAAGAAATAGGAAATGGAAAGAGAAATGAAAATGATGCAAGAAAATCATAAAAAAGCAAATCAACATCTTGGTAAAGGAGTCACACATACACAAAAAATAATGAAGAAAATATCACCTTAAAAAGCTAAATTGGCCAAATGAAAAGTGAGTTACAAAAATTCACTGAAGGAAAATAAAAACTCCTTAAAAAGTAGAAATGGCCAAATGAGAGGAAAAGGCACTGAAGAAAACAACTACTTTAAAAGTAGAATTGGACAAATGGAAAAGGAAATACAAAAGCTAACTGAAGAAAATAATTACTTAAAAATTAGAATTGAGAAAATTGGAGCTAATGACTTTCTAAGAAATCAAGGAACAATAAAACAAAACCAAAAGAATAAAGAAATATAGATCATGTGAACTATCTCACTGATCTAGAAACTAGATCCAGAAGAGATAGTTTAAGAATTATTTAACTTTCTGAAAGCCATACCAAGAAAAGGAAAGACATCATTTTTCAAGAAATTGTCAGAGACCACAACATAGCATTTCCACTCTCTGTTTTTGTCCGGTTACATTTTTGTTTTCCTTCTCAGATTCTTTTTACCTTATTTCTAAGTCTGATTTTTCTTGTGCAGCAAAATAACTGTATAGATATGTATACATATATTGTGTTTAACATATACTTTAACATATTTAACATGTATTGGTCCCTGCCATCTGGAGGAGCGGATGGGGGGAAGGAGGGGAAAAGTTGGAACAGAAGGTTTTGAAGGATCAATTCTGAAAAATCATCCATGCATATATCTTGTAAATAAAAAGTTACAATAAAACAAACAAACAAATAAAAGAAATTGTTAGAAAAAAACTGCATGATATTCTATAACCAGAGGGTAAAAGAGAAATTAAAAGAATCCATCTATTACTTCCTAAAAAAGATCTCCAAATGAAAACTTCCAAGAATATTATAGACAAATTTCAGAGCTTTTAGGTCCAGTAGAAAATATTGCAAGCAGCCAAAAAAGAAACAATTCAAGTACCATGGAGCCAAAATCAGGATTATAATAAGATAACAGCTATTGCATTGAAATATTGAAGAATTTGGAATAAGGTATTCTAGAGCTATAATTACAATATTACAATACACCTACTGAGGAAATCTGATACTAGTATCAGGGGGAAATGGATATTCAATGAAATAGAGGACTTTCTTAATGAAAATACTAAATAGGAACAGAAAACTTGGCTCAAATATTAAACTCTAAAAGTATAAAAAGGTAAACAGAAAAGGAAAATCAGAAGGGACTTAATAAGGTTAAACTGTTTATATCCCTATATTGAGAGGATGGAATTTGTAACTCATAAAAACTTTCTCATTATTAAGACAGATAGAGTATATGCAGACAGAGGGGACAGATGTTAGTTGAATATTCAGGAAAGATATCTAAAAAATTAAATTAAGATGTAAGAAAGGAATATACTGAGAAAAAAGGAAAGTAAGATATAAAATGGAATAAACTATTCACACATAAAAAAGGCAAGAATAAGTTTTTACCATCATGGGGAAGTGGGAGAGATAAGAGAGAATGTAAATCTTATTTTCATCAGAATTGGCTCAACGAGGGAATAACATAGACATTCAGTTGTATATAGAATTCTATCTTACCTGATAGAAAAGTAGGAGAATAAGAGGGAGAAGGGAATAAGAAAAGAAAAAAGAGAATGATAGCACAGAGGGCAGATTGGGAGAGAGGTAATCAGAAGCAAAATATTTGAAAAGGGACAAGGTGTGAGAGAGAATAGAATAAACAGAGAGAAAATATACTTACTAGGAGTAATTGTGGGGGGAAATTAAAGCAAATTCCTCTGATAAAGGCCTCCTTTCTCAAACATATAGAGAAATGACAATATAAAAATAAGGACCCTTCCCCAGATGATAAATGATCAAAAAATAAAAATAGTTTTCAGATAAGCTAATCAAGCTACTTATATAGCCACATGAAAAATAATTTTACTATTGATTGGAGAAATGCAAATTAAAATAATTCTGAAATACTACCACATATACCCATTAAATTGACTAATAGGACAGAAAAGGAAAATGACAATTTTTGTGTGTGTGAAAGGAATGTGGAAAATTGAGACATTAATACATTGTTGGTAGAATTATGAACTGATTCAACCATTCTGTAGAGCAATTTGGAACTCTGTCCAAAGGGCTATAAAACCAAGCCTATCCTTTACTATACCACTACAGGTCTATATCCCAGAAGAGATTTTTTTAAAGGAAAAGGATCTATATGAACAAAAAATATTTATAACACCTCTTTTTGGGGGGCAAAGAATTAAAAATTGGGGGGATGCCCATCAGTAGGAAAATGGATGAATAAATTGTGGTATATGATTAAGAAAAAATACTATTATGCTATAAGAAATGATGAAATGAGCAGAATGCTCTACAAAAACCTGGAAAGACTTCTGTGAGCTGAGCTAAAGTAAAATGTACTGTGTAAAGCAACAGCAATAAGATGATCAGCTGTGAATTGCATAACTGTTCTCAGCAATACAATAATCCAAGACAACTCTGATAGACTTATGATGAAGAATTCTATTCATACTCAGAGAAAAAACTGATGGTGTCTGGATGCATATGTTTTAAACTTTATTTTTGATGGTTTTTCTTTTCATCTATATTTTCTTTCACAATATGACTATTATTGACATGTTTTGTATAACTACACATGTAAAATCTATATTGAATTGCCTGTATTCCCAATAGGAGGGATAGGGAAGGAGGAAGGGACAGAACCTCGAAATCCAAGTTTTTAAATGAATGTTAAAGATTTGGAGAAAATAAAATTTAAAAAATTCTAAATTATGAAGGAAAGTTCAGTAAACCTGATCAACAACATAAAGGTTTTCAACCTTTTTCCAGTATACCTTATAGACTGCTATAAGACCCTTTCCTTGTAACAAAGAAAATAGTTAGGCAAAAATAACTATGAATATGATTGGCTTTAACAGCATAGAAAGTTCTCCTCCATGCTTGTTGTTATCCACCTATTTACCAAGAAATGAGAAATATATTCATCATTTTTTTCTGACTTCAAAATTGTACATTATAATTAATCAAAAGCTGTCCTTAAGTACCTGTTTTCTTTTACATTTCTGTAGTCATATTTTTCTAGACCTGCTGTATTAGTCATAATTACATATGAGCCTTCCCCCTAGTTAGTTTTTCCCCCTAGGTTCCTTACATTGTTTTCTTTTTCTCATTCTGTAGCATATTCCACATTATTTATATATGGCAATTGCTTCAGATATTCACTGTTCAGTGGGTACCTACTTTGTTACAAGAAGGTCTTTGCTAACTAAAAGAACTGCTTTGAATATTTTAGTATATATTGAACTTTGTTTTCTGTTATTGATCTCCTTGTAGTGTTTGCCTAGAAGTGGGATTAGTGGGCCAAAAGTTATATGTGTGTCATTGATTTTTCTTGAATAACTCTAAATCATTTTTCTAATTGGTTAGAAACAATCTACAACTCTCCCATCAACATATTAATATGCTGTCTTCCCCTAGGTCCTCCAATATTAACTTTTCCTAACTTTTATCTTTTCTGCTAATTTACTGTGTTTGACATATTAAAGTTCAATTCTTTTCATTGTTGATCCTCTTCTTTGTGATTTCAAGATTTTCCTATTATTTCATTGTTGACAGTTTGAATTTCTTCTTTTTAAATCTATTTATATTCCTTGACCCTGTATCCATTGGGGATCTGGGTTCTTTCTACTAGATCACATTTTCTCCCCTGAAACTAGCTTATATATAATTTTGTAAACCCTTACAAGCTTTATTATGGTATCATTACTGCTAATTATGTTAGAAAATTCTTGAAAGTATTCTTCCATTTCCCACCTGGAATAAGAAAATAGATACTTAGTATATTCAGTCCATAGAAATTGTATTTTTATTGCTGCTTCAAGAGCTGAATTTGGAATACAAGATTATAACCTTAGCATCTTATTTTCCTGTCACTTATAAACATCCCACGCAACTTGGTTAGTTGTGGAAAATTTATGTCATCCATCTGGGGATATATGCTAGCAATGTAAATGGAAGAAATCTGTCCCTTCCCAAAAGGAGGGAGGACACTGTGCTCTACCCAAATTGATCAAATTCTACACATTGCTCCCTGCCTACATTTTAATATAGACTTTTTAAAACAGAGTTGTTAGATTGCTAAAAGGTGGTAGTTGTAGTTGTTTTAAAAGAAGATAAAGACAAACTAATTCTACTGTATCCCAACCACATTATAAATATCTCCTTTGTGTAGCATCTTGCAGGAACATGCAAATTACAAGGGTGGTGAGAGCCACAATTGAGAAATGGTGTTCTATGTTTCTAAGAATTGCTAAAGACAATTACTATAGGTAGCAACTGCTCCCTAAATTTTTTTCAGAAATGTTTCAGAACATCTAAAGAAACTGTGCTGTCTTAATCTGTCAAACTATTAAATTGACAGATTACTAATTATAGTTCATACCAAAAAATCACTAAAATTAAATATCTCATACAACTTGCAAAAACTAGAAATTCACAGTTCAATAGTAAAGTGTCCAATATTTTGTCACAATGAAGGTGCCATGCAAAAATGTTAATTTGACACTCTGTGGTGGCTCAGTAATAGTCTATTAATACTGAACTGTGAATGTGTTTACATTCCTCTGAGAAAGTTAAAACATTCTCTCCAGTGAAGAGAAGGGAAGGAAGACAGGAAAAGCTAATCTAGGTGGAAAGGGGAAAAATTATGTATTTCCCCCTTGTTAAGGACTTCTTAGACTAATTGAATCTCTACACTACATTTTTATAGGTATTTTGTTTCTAACTGTTGTTGTGCCCAGAATAATGAAGTAGATGAGAAAATGAAGCCATCTAGCTATTTCTATCAGGACAGGCAATGAAGTTCAGGTTGGACTGGTATTTTAAACTTGTGTCTTGGTTTTTTGTTTTTATTTTTTCCCCTTCAGCATAAAAGGCTGTTTTATGCCATAAACCATATTTCAAAGTTAGGTTAGATTGGAATGTGTCTCTCCAAATCCGTTTTTTTTAAACCAAATAAATAAATACAGATTATAATATTATAATAGACTGTAAGATTGTTGAGAACAGGAACTGCTTCATTTTTATCCTTTGCCTTTTTTTTTTCCAGCACATCTCATAGCAAGCAATAAATGTTTATTGATTGACTTACTGGCTTTATATTCCTGACAAAGTCACACACATACTTTCTCTCTCTCTCTCTCTCTCTCTCTCTCTTTCTTCACATACATACACACACACAAATGTGTGTGTGCTTAATAATTGTTTTTTTTTTTTTGGCTAGAGAAAACATTCTAGATGTTTTCTTTTATGTTATTGCTATTTAGACTAATTCAGTCTTCATTAGGACAATTTCAAAAAGTTGTGAGAAGCCCTTCTTGAGCAATTGATTGCTGCTGGTCTTCTATGAGGTGAAGGAAAATGTCCAAAATGTAACTTCTGCCATCCAACTTAGATGGTAAGAAAAAAGAAGGTCTTCTCCAGGAGTGGTGAATAACATGTCCTTCTGCTAAAAATCTTGAGCTTTCCCTTCTGCTTTACCCTGCAAAACTCATTGAGATTTCATTTTGTAATCAAAATGAACTCACACAAATCATCAGCCTTTTTATATATTACTGACAGAGTAATATCATCATCAAGAGATAGAAAGAGAAATTCCATTTAAAATTACTATATACAAAATAAAATATTTGGGTAGTCAACCTGCCAACACAAACACAACAACTATATGAACACATTACAAAACACTTCTTACACAAATAAAGTCAGATATAAACAATTGGGAAAATATAGATTGTTCATGGCTAGGCTGAACCTAATATAATAAAAATTACAATTCTGCCTAAATTGGTTTATGTGTTCAATGACACACCAATAAAACTGTTAAAAACTTATTTTATAGAAATAGAAAAAAAATTTAAAATACATTCATCTGAAAGAACAAAAGGTCAAGAATGTTAAGAGAATTAATGAAAAAAAAAATACAAAGTATGGTGGCTTTGCAATACCAGACCTAAAACTATATTACAAAGCAGCAGTCATCAAAACCACTTGGTACTGATTAAGAAATAGAGTGGTAGGTAAGTGAAATAATTTGGAAAAACAAGACACAATAATCAAGTCCTATAGCAATCTAGTATTTGATAAATCCCCAAATGAGCTTCTGGAAGAAGGAATCACTATTTGCTAAAAATTGCTGGGAAAACTGGAAAATAATATCTCAGAAACTCAGCAAAGACTTACATCTTACACCCCATACCAAATTAAGGTCAAAATGGGTACATAATTTGAGCATAAAGGATGATACCGTAAACAAATTAGGAGAGCAAGGGATAATTTACCTATCACATCTTTGGAGAAGAAAGGAATTTATGACCAAAGAAGAACTAAAGAACTTTATGAGAGGCATAAAAACAACTTTAATTACATTAAATTAAAAAGGTTTTGCACAAAAAACAAAAGAGACAAGATTAAAGGGGAAGAACATAGCTGGGAAAAATGTTTACAACTAGTTATTTCTATTAAAGATATCATTTCTAAAATATATAAAGAACTATGTCAAATTTATAAGAATGCAAGTTATTCCCCACCCACCAAAAGGTATATGAAAAAATGCTGTAAATCGCCATTGATTAGAGAAATGCAAATTAAAACAATTCTAAGGTATCACCTTATATCCTTCTCTCTCTCTTTCTTTTTTTCTCTCTCTCTCTAACCTCACCTCTGACTAAGCTGACAGGAAAAGAGAATAATAAGTGGTGGAGTGAATGTAGGAAAACTGGAACACTAATATATTGATGGTGGAGTTTTGAAATGATCCAACTATTCTGGAGAGCAATCTGGAACTATGCCAAGGATATAAAACTATGCATACCCTTTGACCCAGCACTGCCATTACTTGGTCTATATCTCAGGGAAATATTTTTTAAAAATTTTATCTATAGTCATTTTATTTTATTTTTATTATAGCTTTTTATTTACAAAACATATGCATAGATAATTTTTTGACATTGACCCTTGTAATACATTCTGTTCCAACTTTTCTCCTTCCCCCACCCTCTTCCCTAGATGGCAGGTAGTCTAATACATATTGAATATATTAAAGTATATGTTAAATCCAATATATGTGTACATATTTATATGTTATCTTGTTGCACACAAAAAAATCAGATCTAGAAAGAAAGAGAAAAAAAACCTGAGGAAAACAAAAATGCTATCAAACAATAACAGAAAGAGTGGAAAGGCTATGTTGTGGTCCACACTCATTTCTCATGTAAAAAAGGAGAGAAAAGAACCCACATGTGCAAAAATGTTTGTAGCAGTTCTTTTTATGATAGCAAAGAATTGGAAAATGATTAGATGCCCATTAAATGGGGAAGGGCTGAATAAGCTGTGGTATATGAAGGTAATAGAATATCATTTTTCTATAAAAATAATGAACAAGCTGATTTTAGAAAGGCTTGGAAAGATTTACATGAACTGATGCTGAGGAATACATATATGCAATAACAGTAAGAATATGAGGATCAACTATGAAAGAATTGGTTCTTTTCTGTAGTTCAGTGATCCAAAGTAATCTCAATACACTTTGGACAGAAAATGACATCTACCTCCAGAAAAAGAACTAAGGAAACTGAATGGAAATCAACACATACTATGTTCACTTCTTTTTTCTGTGTTTTTTTTTTAATCTCATCTATGGTTTTTCCCCTTTGCTCTGATTTTTCTCTCCCAACATGATTCATAAAGCAAGGTGTATTAAAAATAAATAAATTTACTAGGAAAAAAAATGTCATCCTGTGGAAAATAGTAGGTACTGACTACAGATACTTGACAAATCAAATTTGATTGATTTGATTTGAACAGCAACTACTTCTGCAACATCTTTGGCAAGTTCCATAAAAGAGAACTTTGTATCTCCAGTTACAGTAACAAAAAACATTTGACATCATTTAATATAAAGTCTTTATTCTACATATCATGAAAGAAAAACTCAAAGGGTTAGGGCCAGTCACCAATGAGTATGAGAGCAAAGATTCAAAAACAGACTAACTCCTACTCTAGTGCATGACCTCGTTTTTGAACAGTGGTTTTGATACCAGAAAAGAAAATTCCAATAGGAAGAAACATAGTCTCCAGGCCTAATAATGACAAGTTTATTTTACAGTTTTTGCAGAAGGAATGAGATCTTTCTGCCCTGTAAACTATCATCAGCTTTTAAGTATAGGGGGTCTTTTCTCTGTGTCTACCAGCTAGATATGAGGATTGAAAAACTATGTTATAAAACCCTTCTAAGTTCATAAGCCATACAAAAATCAGGGAACAAGTGGGATTTGACCTTAAATCTATAGTTTGCAAAGTCCTTAATTAAAATATGGATCTACAACTTTTTATCTTTATGAGCTATTATTGATGTCTTTGAAGTATGTATGTTGGAGGTTGAAAGAACCATAGGGAACAACCAATGAAGAATCCATTGTAGACCTATTGGTGATCCTGGAATATTTAACACAGTTAGAGATGTTGGAGGACTTAGTACAATCCTCTTGTTTTTTTAGATAAGGAAACTGAAGCCCCAGAAATTATGAGACTTGCCCAACTTTGCAACTCACAAAGAGTTCTCTGCTTATGCAGTCAAAAGGATAAAATCATCATAAAACAAACACAAGTAGCAAACTTTGCAACTTTATAAGTATTTGCCTTCTGTTTTATCTTTGAATGAAAATGTACAGTTACTTTCAGAAAGAATATATTTGAAATGAAGATGTTTTAATTCCAATTAGAAGCTCTGGGCATTTTTGTTAACATTTTTACATTGATAGAATACATTCCTAAAAGTTCTGCAAATTTATAAGTTATTGCATTATTAATTCCTGAAAGCTATCTTCTAGGAATAACCAAATAAAAACATTTCCATTCAAATGAAATATCTCTTACTTGTCCTAGTGACTGGTTTTAAAAATATTTAGAAGAAAAATAGCTAAAGGTTGGTTAATAAAATTCCTATTAATCATTGTGAGAAAAACGAATTCACAAGAACACACTTTAATTTACATCACTTTTGCTATGCTTTTGCCAGCACTGCTGTTAAAGGGTAACAAACAAGTATTTATGAAAAGAGCAGGTTTGTGATTAAAATAATTCTTTTGCAAAACTCAGAAAACAGTATCAGAGTATGCGAACTGTGCGCTTCCAACTGGAGAACCCAGTATTTGTAATAAATTCCTTTTGCTCTGGATGAGTTCTGCATTTTCAATGAGGTTAACTTGGCAACATTCTAGTTGATTTTAATAAAAATAGCTGCTTTGAGGACAGGGAGCTGAGGTTGCCAAATTTACAGCTGCCTTGCACAATTACTCTTACACCTCCTTCAGGGCTACTTAGAACCAGTAAGCAAATTAAGTGTATCGATTGCAATTTTTTTGGACTAACCTTTTTTTTTAAAGGAATAAACTTGATTCCTTTCAGTATGTGTCTGTTCAGAGTGATCTCTTTTCTTTTCAGCCATAACACAAAGACAACATCATGGCTGGATCCACGACTTGCGAAAAAGGCTAAACCTCCAGAAGAGTGCAAAGAAAATGGTAGGTTATTAAGTTTTTCTGCTGTTTCTAGAATGAATTTTTGAATTTTCGTCATTATTAAAAGAACACTTTACCTCAGGAGGGAGATCCTGTAGTTACTGTTGGGAGATAGATGAGAAACTCGGCATTTCAATGATGCCATGTGGTTGGGTTTTTTCTCTCTGATGATACTGTGCTGAATATCACACCCGGGTGCTCTCTGTTGGTTGTGTTTGACTCCTGGACCGACTTCCCCACCTACCACGAAGGACTTTTGTTTGCAGTATGTCTCTCTGGGGACTCTGATCTTTGAATCGGAATGAGATATGGTGTGTGTGAAGAACCAGCATGTGTTTGGATTATGAATAGGATTTGATTTATTCTTAAAGGTATAGTACTTTACCTACTAGTAGTTTAAGAGCTAGCAATAGTAATAATTGTGTCTTTAAAAATGTTTAATTGGCAACTGATATGTGAGAAAATACTAGTCAATAATAATCCAAAACCAAACTTTTGGAATTATAACCCCCAAAAAATGATGACATAGAAGATAGGAAATATTTGAAATAAATGTTTTTTTTCCTCAAAAAACAATATTACACTTGTAGTTATAACAATATGATAGATATTACTTTTTCAAATATCAACTTGATTTCTTTCTAAATTAAATGTTTTAAGTGCATTTCTGATTAAATCTACATTATTAAATAGAACCCAAATTCAGAAAAAAACATTTCTATGCATGTTATTGTATTTCCAAAAGTTTACCAGTGTATTGCTCTTACTAAAAAGCAACTGTTTTGTTGATCTAATGATACTTTTCATCAATCTTGAGTAATTGATGAATGTAGGCTTTGTTTATTTGATCAGCCAATTCTATTTTGTATAGATAAAAGACAGTAACACTGATGATATTTGTAATTATTCAAAATACTGGGTCACTTGTTTGTTATAGGTCATTAGGAGAATGTCTCCATTTTTAAAGAATTACAAATTGTAAGAAACCGTTTAATTTTAGAAGTAATTCTGACTTTCTGAGAATTTACATGAATTGTTCTTAATCCTCATGTTGTGCTCAGTTTGTACATATGCTAGGACTATAAAGGAATGAAGACATGGTATGGGTGTATAGATAAATTCATATATATATATATATATGTGTGTGTATATATATATATATGCACTTATTTATATAAAAGTTGGTTTGGATTTATTTTCTAATCACATGATTTGACTACTTGACATTCTGAACTTTTAAGTGATTAAGTTTGGGTAATATAATTGGATATAACTGTGTTACTTGTGATGATATATTAATTTAAGTTACTTCAACTGTTGTATCTAAGAGTTGCTTTATCATTGTTAGTAATTATTAGTTTATCTTTATAAGACTAATTAAATTATTTTATGGCCCATTGACATCAAACTTCTCAAATGTAGTTTATTGATTTTTTTGTCTGTGTTATTCATATGTCATAGCTCTAAAGGTTAAACTTGATGAAAATTCTGGGGAAAGGCATGGACAACAGATATATTTGGCACTTCTTAATAGATGGTTCCTAATTTTTCAATGTGTATACTTGCCTTCTCCTTAAGTGAGTAGATACTCATGTACTATGCACCTTATCACAAAAATGTAATTATACTTTAGAATGTAAACTAATTCTGTTCATTGTTTCCATTTTGATTATTGTTTTCTTTCATTTTCTGTTAAGCAAACCACTTTGGGTTGTAAAATATTTGCTTAAAAAAGTCAACTAAAGATAGTGGACATTCTGTTAAACATAATTGGAATGAGACTGAGAAGCTTTGTGATATAATAGAAAGGTAATTGTACTTAGAATCAGAGGGCATAAACATAATAGGTAATTGTACTTAGAATCAGAATGCATAGGATCAGGTTTTAATTCTGTCACTATCTGGTCCTAGAGATTATGGAATAATTCTGGGATGAGGAGGAATAAAGTTTATCTGGGAACAAAATGTAGGAAATTCAGCATTTTCCCATACTTAAAATTGTTGTAGGTTATATATTGATAGCTATATATATAGATAGACGTTGTATCTAAGTTTCTGGGTTGGTATTTGGTAGAATGACAGGCCTGAAGTGGGGAAGACTCATTTCATTAGTTCAAATCCTGCCTCAGACACTAGCTGTATAACCTTGGGCAAGTAACTTAACCCTGTTTGCCTCAGTTTCTCATCTATAAAATGATCTGAAGAAGAAATTGCAAAGTACTCCACTATCTTTACCAAGAAAATCTGTCATGAAAAGTTGGACATGATTCAAATATATATAATATCACATATAAGAATATATGTACTTATATAAGCATATATAAAATAGTCATATTTAATATTTTAGGAGAAATATCATAAACATTAAGTTTTCACAAGACCCCTATATATGTAATATGAAATACACACCCACACACATATAATGAGAATAAGAATAGGAGGAATAAGAAATAAGAAAGTAAGTAAGAAAGGAGGAATCAACTAACAATGTATCAACTTATCGACCTTATGGAGAATAGAGTTGACAGCAAATATTCTTTTATGTCCACAAATTGAGCTAATGTAATATTCTTTTGGGGAGGGAAGCAATAATGGCTCAATATGACATAATTGTCATTATTGCAAAAAAAATATGCAAAAGTACATATTATTAAAAAGCTCTGGCCATAGATAATCAGTCTTACCTTTATATAGAAATAGCCACACAAATATAGCTTTATAAAACCATGTACAACCTACTACCTGAAATACTAAATTTTAAAAGTACCTATGATATTATGTTGTGTCAGTTTGTATCTGTACTTTTTTGCCCTAAGAAACCCATTTAAAAATTTGGAACTGGCGAAAGTATTTGGTCTTCTGAGTATCTACGCATACATGCTAGGCCCTGATTGGTAGCATAGTTGTGTGATGGTTGTTTCAAGCAAGTGCCACTATTTTTTGAAACTACTTCATAAGATGAATCTGGTAACAAAACTATATTAGGTCTTCATTCTCACGAGAAACCTACATTTTAATTTTACTTTTTATTTGCTCTATTCTGAGCTCCTCCAGTGTCAAAATCATTCCTGGGCCAACTGAAAAATCAACTTTTTGGGACAGTCCTACAAATAGTCAGCAGACTAAAAACATTGCAAGGCTAACTTTGGTCTCAAAATCCACAGAGAACGAGACCTTTCATTCTATTCCATCTGTGAAATTTTGTGTTCTGAAATTTGACAAAAATTTCTCATTCTAGTTCAGTTTTCTTCATATTGCTAAAATCTTCCATTTTTCTTTCTGAAACATATGCTAATTAGGGTATAATGTGATAATAGATAAGTAGAAATTTGTTTTGTGCTTTTTGTTTTTTTCAAAAACATTTTGATTGGGACATGACTTTTATCACATCCTTAATTAGGTTCTGGTCTCCTAAGTTAATTCTATGAAATTGACAGTTAACTTAATGGATAAATAGCTTAATTTTTGCAATTAAATTTATCTTTTTAGACATCATAGAGTATTAAGATAGCTTTAGAGTAAATCTTTATAAAATGCCTTGGTAAGGGAATCTACTAGAATTTGAACTATGTTGAACTTGCTCTACTAATAACAAAACTACATTAGAAATTAGTTCTGTAGTTCATGGGCTAACACTTATTATTTTTCCCCTTAAAAAGTGGTTATGGTCTACTTTCTTATTTAAGTCTTCTTGCATATTAGCAATCCTAATTTCTCAAGAAGATTAAATATGGCCAATGTAATTTCACATTTAAATAGCTTCTTTCTAATCTTTTAAGCTTGCTAAAGTGGTATTGTGAACGAAGTACCTTGAAATTTTCCCATTAGAAAGAATAAAATAGAAGATGTCACAAATGTTTAGTTATAAAAAGTACTCTCAATAGTCCTCATTAATTTATATTCAATTGATTAAAATTGATAATATACAAATAAGAGTTAATTTATGACTGTTTTTTCAGTTTTCATATTGGTTTGGCTAACATGGCAAAATAATAAGAGTTAATTTATGACTGTTTTTTCAGTTTTCATATTGGTTTGGCTAACATGGCAAAATAATTTGTGAGCATCCTGGTAAAGGGAAAGAAATTGCAGAGTTAAATAATTCTTGATGATTACCATATGGATAACTCAAATTATAGAGGTTTTATTTTTTTCCCCCAACTTAGATTTTCTACTATTTGGCAGGATTCATCCTGATTACTTAAATTCTTTTACGTTTATTTCCTACTTCCAACTGATGAATATTCAGAGACAGCAAAATAACTTATAGTCATAGAGATTCAAATACATTTAAGAATATAGATTTCCTCAGTAAATTTTCATATTATTACTTCAAAAGTCAATATTAATCATTTTTGTATTAAATAATAATTTGTCTTATTATGCCTCTGTTCCTTTGAGAGCAATTGCTCTTCCTCTCTCTCTGTCTTTGTCACTCACTTTTCTTCCTTCTTTCTTTCTCTTTCACTATATATTTATTTTTATTTGAAAATTTCCATATAATATTTCTATCTCCTTTTATTTGTGGTTTTTCACTGGGTCAGGGGTGGGAAAACCGTTTGTTTGTTTGTTTGTTTGTTTGTTTGTTTTTTTTGGGGGGGAGGTTTGCCAAAGGCCATTTGAATATTTCTAACATTTGCAGCCCATACAAAATTATCAACTTAAAAACTCGGCATTGGGAAGTTCTACCAGGCTTTCATCTCATCACCATCTGTGGTTGCCATGGCAGAGCCAGATCAAATAATTTCATAGACCTTATTCAGCCATGGGCTAGGTGTTTCCCCATCACTGTATTAGACATTTGTTTTTCTACAGTTTCAAGAGGTCAAGAGGTCATTGAGCTCATTTTTCCATGCACAGTGAAAAAACATCCCCTATTTTTTCTTAAGACATTTTTTTTTTCTTTAAGTAAGGCAATAGGAGTTAAGTGACTTACTCAGGCCTCACAGCTAGTAAGTGGTAAATGACTAAAGCTGGATTTAAACTCAGGTTTCCTTGATTTCAGAGCTAATGCTATATCCACTGAGTCATCAAACTGCTCCCTATAACAGAATTTTTGATAGAACTGATCAGCTATAGATAAACATTTGAAGGCCAAAAAAAATGGTAAAAATAGTTTAAGTAAAAAATATGTTTTTTGAAGGACAGAGTCCAAAAACTGGGAGTGGGAGGGTGAAAGGTAAATCACATGGTTATTCTACAGTTTCTCCTTTTTTTCCCCTAGTTCATTGTATTTTTAAAATGAATTAGTTACTGTTCTTTTATTAGTAAACCATATCACGCAACATATTTTATGTTTGTAAACTAATAAAATATTTAAAGCTATACAATGCATTAAAAAATTTGATTTTTCCCCATTTTATCAGTGTTTTTACTTTTTTATGATTTATGTTTTTTAAGACACACAGTATCTTCATAATTTCCATCTATGGTTTGGCATAAGTTCCATCTAGTCTTTATGTTGGAGAAATTACTGTACCCGGAGAGTACATATTCTACATCCCGCACACTTGAGTTCAAACACTGTCTCTGATACTTATTAGCTATATGACTTGTCCATTCAAGTTGCTTAAGAACTCCGGGTCTCAGTTTGCTTATATATAAAAGGATCATAATCATACTTGTTTTATAGAATGAGTGTGAAGAAAGTCTTTGTAAATTGTAAATCCCAATATGTATGTAAGTTATTACTTACTCTGTGGCAATCACAAAGTGTCTATACTTTTCAAAGGAGCTCCTGGCTTAGAAACTCCCTCCATCAATGACAGGAGATAATTCTAATTTTTTTTCTTTTTATTAAAGCCTTTTATTTTCAAACCATATACATAGATAGTTTTCAACATTCACCCTTGCAAAACCTTGTATTCCACATTTTTCTCCCCCCCTTCCCTAGATGGCAAATACTCCAATATATTATGTTAGATGTTAATATGTTAAACAGGTGTAATTCTTCTATATGTACTTCCACAATTATCATGTTGCACAAGAAAAATCAGATCAAAAAGGTAAAAAAGAAAAAGAAAGCAAAATGCAAGCAAACAACAACAAAAAAGTGAAAATAGTATGTTGTGATTTACACTCAGTTCCCATAGGCCGTTTTCTGGATCAGATGGCGCTCTTGATCACAAGATCATTGGAACTGTCCTAAATCACCTTGCTGTTGAAAAGAGGCATGTGCATCAGAATTGATCATCATATAATCTTGTTGCTATGTACATTGTTCTCCTGGTTCTACTCACTTCACTTAGCATCAATTCATGTGAATCTCTCCAGGCCTCTCTGAAAATATTCTGCTGATTGCTTCTTATAGAATAATAATATTCCATTATATTTATATACTATAACTTATTCAGCCATTCTCCAAATGATGGGCATCTACCAGTTTCCAGTTCTTTGCCATTACAAAAAGAGCAGCTACAAACATTTTTGTACTTGTGGGTCCTTTTCCCTTTTTTATGATCTCTTTGGGATACAGATCCAGTAGAGACACTGCTGGATCAAAGAATATGCAATTTGATAGCCCCTTGGGCATAACTCCATATTACTCTCCAGAGCAACTGCACTAACAATATATTCGTGTCCCAGTTACCCCACATCACCTCCTACATTCATCTTTATCTTTTCCTGTTATCTTCACCAATCTGAGAGGTATGTAGAGGTACCTCAGGGTTGTCTTAATTTTCATTTCTCTGACTAATAGGGATTTAGAACTTTTTTTTCCCCTATAAGTAGCAATGGTTTTAATTTCTTCATCTGAAAATTGTCTGTTCATATCTTTTGACTACTAATTAGATGAGGGCTTGTATTCTTATAAATTTGAATCAATTCTCTATATGCTTTAGAAATGAAACCTTCATCAGAATCCTTGGATATAATTTTTTCCCAGTTTACCGATTCCCTTCTAATCTTGTCTGCATTGGTTTTGTTTACAAAATTTTTTAAACTTAATATAATCAAAATTATCCATTTTGCATCACATAATGTAATTTAGTTCTTCCTTGGCCACAAATGCCTTCCTTCTCCACAGATCTGAGAGGTAGACTATCTTTTGTTCTACTAATTTGCTTTTAGTATCCCTCTTCTTGTCCAAATTATAAACCTATTTCACCTTTCTCTTGGTATAGTGTGTTAGGTGTGGGTCAATACCTAATTTCTGTTATACTAATTTCCAATTTTCCCAGAAATTTTTGTCAAATAGTGAGTCCTTATTCCAGAAGCTGGGGTCTTTGAGTTTATCAAACACTTGATTATGATAGTCATTGACTATTGTGTCTTGAAAACCTAACCTATTTCACTGATCAACTACTCCATTTCTTAGCCAGTATCAAATGGATTCAATGACCACTGCTTTAAAATAAAGTTAAAATAAAATTAAAAGACCTTAAAATAAAAGTCTGGTATAGCTAGGCCACTTTCATTTGCTTTTTTAAAAATTAATTCCCTTGAAATTATTGACCTTTTGTTATTACAGATGAACATTGTTATTATTTTTTCTAGCTCTGTAAAATAATTTCTTAGGAGTTTGGTATAGCACTGAATAAATAGATTAATTTAGGTAGAATTATCATTTTTTATTTTTAAAAATAATTATAACTTTTTATTGACAGTACATATGCATGGGTAATTTTTTACAACATTATTTCTTGCACTCACTTCTGTTCCAATTTTTCCCTTCCCTTCCCCCACCCCCTCCCCAAGATGGCAAGCAGTCTTATACATGTTAAATATGTTATTGTATATCCTAGATACAATATATATGTGCAGAACTGAACAGTTCTCTTGTTGCACAGGAAGAATTGGATTCGGAAGGTAAAAATAACCTGGGAAGAAAAATAAAAATTCAAACAAGTTTACACTCATTTCCCAGTGTTTCTTCTCTGGATGTTTCTGCTTCTATCCATCAATTATCAATTGGAACTGAATTAGATCTTCTCTTTGTCAAAGATATCCACTTCCATCAGAATACATCCTCATACAGTATTGTTGTTGAAGTGTATAATGATCTCTTGGTTCTGCTCATTTCACTCAGCATCAGTTCATGTAAGTCTCTCCAAGACTCTCTGTATTCATCCTGCTAGTCATTTCTTATAGAACAATAATATTCTATAACATAGAATTTTATCATATTATAAAATATTATATGTTATTATTATATTGGCCTACCCATGAGCACTTGATAGTCTTCCAGTTGATTAGATCTGATTTTATTTGTATGGAAAGTGTTTTGTAAATATGTTTATATAGTTCCTGATTTTATCTTGGCAGATAGACTCCCAAATATTTTATATTATCTTTACTTATTTTAAATGATAAGAATAACATCAAGGTTAAAGGACTTGCCCCAAAATTCAAAGCTAATGAGACCCCAAATTTCCTAACTTAATGCCTTTGACATATCAACTATAATTCCTCTTGCCATCAGTTATAAGTCCATATTAATGGATGGTACAGTAGAATTTAAATATCTGCCAACCAGATAGGATGTACAAAGCTATGTACAATTAAACAGAATTATAATCTGGATATTTCTTATATTAAAAAAAATTGAAACTTTTCATGATGGAAGCATCTATGGACCCTCAATCAAAAATTAGTGATATTTAAAAGTTAGTATGGCAAATAGGAAAAAAAACACCAGTTCTGTTGTTCTTTTAATTTGGTCCTTTCTGATTTCACTACCTGTTCTAAGGTTTGCTAGTAGAAGCAAAGATTCTGTATAACCAAACAAACATTGCTGATAAGCTAATGACCATAAAATAAAAAAACAAACAAACAAACAACTTATTTTACTAGTTAAGAAAGAAAAAATGAGGTCTTTATGACATAATCCAATGCATGATTGATGCCTACCCACTAAGCATCCCAAAGTACCTGTTATAATATGTGTTAAATGATGCTATTCTTGCTGCTCTACTTAAGGGTATGTCAATGTTACCATTATAAACCCATGTTTTCAGGGAATTATATTTCCAATTGCTTGTGATTTTATGTGCTTTTTGTGAGAAGCTCTGAAGCTTAAAAATGTTCCTTTATTAAAAAAAAAAACGGCAAATGTTTTTTTTTTGTTTTTGTTTTTTTTGTTTTTTTTTTGTAGGCTATTAGTTCATAGGGCAGAACAATACTACTTGGTATTTGGAGACAAAAGCCATATGAATAGAAAAGGTGTTCAAATTGATTTAGGGCAACTGTTTATTCTAATCTGAGTCTAAGTATCCTTGTGAAATTTGAATTAATTAGATTTCTCAAAGCAACTATTAGCTAAAAAAAGGGATATCAATATAATATTCTTTGAGAGTTTTGACTCCTTAAATCAAATGATAACACTTCATATTCAAGAAATATTTCTCCCAAAATGTTGAGAATCTTTACTTGTTATTTTTCAAATTTTATTCCATGTTTTCTTCTACTCTAATTGCTTTTTTTTCCTTTTGAAATTTCTGCATATTTGTCAGTCCTAACATAGACTACTTTTTTAGTTTTATTTGTCTTTGCAGTAGAGTATTCTCACTGTGCAACTAGCCAAAGAATAGACTCCTAATCTATTTATGGTACTCAGTAATTTCCAGATTTGGGATTAAATGTTTTATATAGTTATTCTGTCAGTAAACACTGCATACTGATTAATTATTTATTTGTACAAACAACAAATATTGACTTCCTATTATACATTAACAGTGTGCCAAGATCAGTAAACCGTACACCGATATATTGCATGTACACCTGATTAAATGCTAGATTATAATAGAAAGAGAAGCTCAGAACTTACCCTTCTCATGAATTTAGCCTACCCTTCTCATGTAATGTGCCAGAACAATGTCATGAGAAAAAGCATGGAGTCAGAAATATGAGGCCAGTAAATGGATGGAACAGAGACTTCATCTTGAGAAATATTAGAAAACAAGCCAGAAAGGCAGATTTCTGTTACTTTCTGAGTAGTCATTGATGGCAGTTCGTAGGATTTTATTTTATCAATTTGGAACAAATAATATTTTTGGTATAAGGAATAGGCTAGGGGCAATCTGTCAGATGACAAATACTAAGTGCCTACCATATACCTAGCACTGTGAAGGATAAAAAAAAAAAAAAAAAGTAAGATTACGTAACAGGTGGAAGTTAGTAATTCTATATGCAGAGATAAAAGCTAAGAAATTTCTCCCTAGACTTCAGTTGGGTAATGCTAGAATGACTGGAGGAAACATTTAAAAAAAGGAAAAAGTGATAGAAGTTGATGGTTCTAACAAGAATGATGCTCTAGGGATGATAGGAATAAAGGCCATTGGTGGGGTGACAAGATAATAAGTCCAATATATTCAAATTAAAGTAATATGATAACATCTAAGTTTCAGTTTTTAAATTCACCTCTAGATTGAGGTCAAGGTCAGAGATAGGTATTTGAAAGTCATCTACATAATAATGATAATTAAGTCATGAAAGTGGATGCATTTGCCAAGGAAGGCAGACAAAGAAAGAAAAGAAAATTTAAAGATGATCATAACGGTAAATGGAAATAAAGAGACAAGAATACAGATCATGTCAGATTGAAGATGAAAGAAAGAATAGTTTTAAAATAACAACAATTATGACTATAAATTTAAAAATTCAATGGGAAATTCTTCTTATATACTATTTAAAGTTCATCTCACAATATATTATACTTTTTACAAAATTACCTCCACTTTAAGTTTTTTCAATAATTTCCTTCTCTCTCTCTCTCTCTCTCTCTCTCTCTCTCTCTCTCTCTCTCTCTCTTCCTTTCTTTTTTTTTTTTTGGCTGAAGTAATTGGGTTAAGTAACTTGCCCTGAGTCACACAGCTAAGCTGTGTTAAATGTCTAAGACTAGATTTCAACTTAGATTCTCCTGACTTCAGAGCTGGCTTCTCTCATATCTTAATGAGATTTTAAAATCTTAGTTCTTAGTTTTGTGCCTGTTGTGTAACTTGTTTTCACTATTATTAAAATTCATATTAATATATTGACTTTTTTCATTTTCATGTAATTTATTTTATTTATTTTGGTAAGCCTCAAACACATTTTTTTTCACTACTCCGAACTATTGTCTTTCTTTTTAATGGAATCTGTATTTTAATTATTGTAGAGAATTTCCAATGAAGAAATTATTAAGTAGAGAGTCATATAAGGGAGTATCAATGATAGGTGCAATAGAGAGGCACTTGTTGAGAGAGAAAGTTATTCAATGTATAATACATAGGAGCTTCAAAATTTGAAACAAAGAATATGTTCAAAGAAATAATAGGCTTTTTTTTTAAATGTACTGTGCCTATAGAAAAAGAAAAAATAACCAAAGTGCATACCTATGATACCATACCTATAATATCGAGAGAAAATGAGGAAGGTCCTAGTAAGCTAGACTGAATCCTTATGCTAAACATGTGGGAAATCCATAGATAAGATTAGGCAAGCATAGATGGGTTGCAGTATGTCATTGAAAATTACAGTCATGTTAATGCGATCATTTTATTAAAGTTAGGAAACTGAAAACTATTGAAGGCCATAAACAGGGATGAAATATGACATACAGGATGGCTTAGAAAAAGGGAAATTCTCTCCTTCTAAATGCTTAATTGCAGCTGTCTTGAGTAACAGTCCTCCATTACACTTTTCCTTAGTACTTGGTATCAAAAGCTTATATAACATAATTCGTGTTTTCTTTCTCTATCAATTCAGAAAGTAGGTCTCCTCTTCACATCCCAGGGTACATTGCAGAATAGAGTGGGTGCCCATGAAATAAATGTTGTTGATTGACTGACTCACTACTCTTGGACTGAGATGCTTCTAAACATAGGCTACCCTCTTCAGCTGAAAAGTAGTTGCACAGTATGAAACTGGGAAATAGCTACCAAAATCTTTTTTTCCATGTGACCTCATTTAACATTTCCACATAGAGTTAAACAGCAGTCCTATTTTGAGAGTTTGCTTTGCTTTTTTGAAATTTACTTTCCCATTAATTTAAGAGGCACTGTGAGAGAGTCTAATTAGATTGGGAGTCAGAAAAATGTAAGTTCAAATCCCAGTTCTTGTGAGCTTGGGTAAGAAAAAATTTCTATAAATTTTAGTTTTCTTATCTAAACTGAAGGTCCAGAGGAGTTTTACTTTTACCCTGAAATCCATGAACTTTACCCTAAATTCTCTTCCCTCTCTGAATTTTATTTTCTCACCAAATTAGGAGAGAAGTATCAATTATGATTTTTACATTTTTTCCCTTTTGTACTTTTGCTAGTTGCTCTTGTTCAGGCCAGCCTTAACTGACTATGGCCCTATTTGGGGTTTTCTTAACAAAGACACTGGTATGATTTTCTATTTCATTCTCCAGCTCATTTCACAGATAAGGGTATTGAGAAAAACAAAATTAAATGACTTGTCCAAAGTCAGTCAATATGTGTGTGAGGCTAGATTTAAACTTAGAAAGATGAGTCTTCCTTATTTCAGATTTTGCATTCTATCCACTGTATCACATAACTCTTCAGATATTTTTTGCAGATAATAACAAATTAGTTATAGAAAACATAAGAAATTTTGTCAATTTTCTGTAGAGATCAGTTTTACTGAACCAATTAGAATTATTGCTGGTGATTTTCATTTCCAAAGAACATATATATATATATATATATATATAAAATAAAATAATTTTTTTTATTTTTTTTACAACTCAATAATATAAGGTACAAATAATTGTATCTCATGTTAACAGTGGGAAACAGTGACATATACGAAGATTAAGTATTTTGTTCCAAATTACATAACCTTAGTAGTAGAGTTGAGACATAAATCCCTCTCTATACACTCTTAAGTCTGAGACACATTGCATTAGACTATGCTGTATTTATTAATTCCCAAGAATCCAGTGATTTGTGGGAAACTGAAACTGATTTCCAGTGAATCTTTCCCTCCAATAGCTGCTTCTACAGCTACCATAAGTAGAAACAAAAACCAAAAACATCAGCATATGTTTATGGGTGATGCATTTTCCATTATTGTGCATCTTGAGAATTCATGCTCAGTACATTATCCAGTCAGGATGCTTGAATTCACTCTCTCCATTCCATTGAGTTTATAACATGCCATTAAGTGGAATGGTATTGCTTTTACCATACTCTAGTATCAGCCAGTGCACATGGTACCTGCCATTCTTAGAAATACAGTACTCCCTTAAGGATGAGAGAATTTGCCTGAAACTTATTAAATGCTTAGGCTGTTTCAAAGTGGAACTGCAGTCCTTCAGAGAAAATTTTCTTTATTAAAAACCTGTTCATTTACTTCTTTTTGCTGCCCTGGGACACATAGATTATGGCTCTTTAATTCTTATTAATATGATACCCTATTGCACTGGCCTGAATGTTCTTGATGAATAAGGAATTGTCCTTTTGATTCGAAAGTGTTGTCTTCTGATTCAAACAATTCTGTGATACTATATATTTAGGTCTGATAACCTGGAAAATATGCAATTAAATGGTATAGTGAAAAGAGACTCATCTTCATCTATGCAGGTATGATCTCAGACACTCACCAGCTCTGTGAGCTTGGGCAAGTCACTTAGCCCCATTTGCCTCAGTTTCCTCATCTGTAAAATGATCCAGAGGAGGAAAACACCATCGCAGTTCTTTACTAAGAAAACAGTGTCAGGAAGAGTTGGAATTGACTGAAACAACTCCACAACAACCTGGAAAACAATGTTTGCTTTAGAATCAAAGGAGTTGATTTTTAATCCTAACTCTGCCATTCACTATCTTTGAAAATTGTTTTGTCACAAATCTAGAACTAGAAAAGAAACCCCTGGGGCTTTTCATTTATTTATCTTTAGCTCCAGATTTTTTCAACTATAAAAGGTATCTCTCATGCTTTAAATCAAAGATTCTTTATGTGACATATGTATTCAAACATATCTTTCCAATCATTTAAAGGAAATATGGGTAATTTTTTGTCAAAAAGTAGATATTTTGATAATAATCTACAGTACTTTGAAAAATTGAATTTGACATGAAAACCTATAAATTGTAATAATAAGAATTTAGAGAGTAGTAGCATTCCCATTGGCCTTTGCCTTAAGAGAAATGTTCTTGCATGTTTATCTGTGACTATTACTTTCAAAACTTTGAACAGTCATTTCAAGTGATAAAGAAATGCTTATCTTGCTTAACTTAAGAAAGTAGTTTAATGCCTACTAAAATTTTTTTTAATTTTTTAAAATATTTATCCATAATAGTGCACATCACTTGGTCCCTTGTTATTGTTGCTGTTGTTGAGTTGTCTGTCTTGTTTTACTCGTCATATCCCCATTTGGGGTTTTCTTGTCAAGAGATACTGAAGTGGCTTGACATTTCCTTCTTCATCTTATTTTACAGGTGAGGAAACTAAGATAAATATGATTAAGTGACATCCCCAGGGCCACACAATAAGTGTCTAAGGACAGATTTGAAATTGGGAAGATGGATATGTTTTAAGATAATTTTAGAATCCCCTTAGAAATAAATCTAATTATGTCAAAATCTGAGTAGATGTTTAAATCCTAGTCTCTCTTCTTTTAACATCTTCCAACCCAATCCTACTCTTAAATATTGGCTAAACATGTCTAGGAATAGCTGAATAATAAAAAGTCTGCCAAGGGGCAGCTAGATGGTGCAGTGATAGAGCGCTAAGCCTGAAGTCAGAAAGGCCTGAGTTCAAATCTGGCTTCAGACACTTCACTGCTGGTGTGACTCTAAGCGAGTTACACAATTCTGTTTGCCTCAGTTTCTGTATCTATAAAATGATCCAGAGAAGGAAACAGCAAATCGTTCCAATATCTTTACCAAGAAAGCGCCAAATGGGATAAAAAGGAATCCAACTGAACAACAACAACAAAAATATGTCTAAGCATTTCCTTAGCAAAGAAAACTTTGGGGAATTTATTCTCATAATATCACTAACCTCCTCACTCCACCACACATCCTGTTGTGAATATTTTCTCTTGTTCTTTCTTCTCACCTCCTCAGTTGATTTCCCCTGCCCACAGGAAGACAGACATGAAGTTTCATTTACAAAGGAGCATTATAATGTTTCCAAAATGTAATTTTATGCTGTAATTTTATTATACCTGTTTTATTTTAAATCTGGAAGGATCAGTATTCTAGATTGAGATAAAAAGCAAAAGTAGTCTTTCCCCATTAGGGTGATGTTGCCTGGACACACGACCTCTTTAAACAGTTTTTGGTCTGTCACTAAAAAATGTATATTTTTACAATTATACAGGGTATAAAGAATTTGAATACATTTTAACACTAGAATTATTCACAGCACATCTATATTAGATCTTTCTCAAAAAAAAGATAATGAAGTTGGCTCTTTCACTAAGGATTCTTTAGTTCTTGCTTTTCTTCTTAGATAATGTCCTCTTCTATTGGCCATACTGAAATGCTTATCCATAAAAATGAACCTCAAAGACTTGTGCATGTACATTTTGAACTCATTCCAATTTCAGAGATTGAGTTCCACACTAAAACAGAATTTATTGAAAGACGTGAATTTAATGATTTTGTTTTGGTTGTAACATTGTTTCCAAATAATAAGTTAATTCAGCCCTGAAATAGATTTCAAAAGGCATTAAACCCTCAGACAAATCTATTTCTATCCTAAATCTTGCATTAACATTAATAAATACCAACCTTCTAACTCCTATTTAGCCTTATTTCCTTCTCTTGCTCCTAACAGTATAAATTCAAACAGCTATCTCTGGTCACTTCTTTTTTCTTTCTACCTAAAGCATACATTCTTTTTTTTTTCCTATTTGGTCTACATTTCTGATTCATAGTAATGTTGTCCTAGTTTCTATTAAGTCCTTGGCATGTGGGTCACTGTTTATTTCCAGAGTTGAGCTAAGTGATACTGTTTAAATTTCCTTTTTTCAGAAATCACAGAGTTGCCAGACAGGACATAGTTCAAATGAATGACCTGGTAGATCTAATTCCATGTTGCTTAAAGCAAGAGTTATGAATGGAAAAGTCACTAAGTACAAAAATCACAAAAATTCTAATTGCCAATGTGGGGATTATCAAGTGAAAAATTAGTGAGAAGATGTGAGAATCAAGTTGAAACTCTAGTGTTAGAGTTGGGGAGGATAATGTCTTAGATGATGTCCACAGGATGTCAAGAACACGAGTAGAAAAGAGGAAAATTCATTCAAAATATCAGTTGTGAGTTCTTCCCCTTTGTATCATGTTGGGAATATTAGATTTGGAAGAGGCCTGAAGGATCATGTAACTCAAACCTTTCCTTTTACAGATGAGGACAATGATACCTAAAGAAGTTAAATATGACTTGCTTGGAATTACATAATTGCTTTATAGCAGAAAAGGGATGAGAAAACAGGTTTCCTGACCTCTCCCTGTACAATACTTTTTGTACTATATTATGCCTGTGACCATAATCAGTTTGACTATTATTGAAATTTTTCAACATACCAATCCTTCCCTGCTTATTAGAGATTGAATATTAATTTTGTTTATAGAGTTAAGAATCCACTTACATTTTTCTGAATTTAGCTGAGGACAAAAATCATCATATTTGTTAATTGTCCAAAGACTGCAGTTATTCACTGCAGAGGAAAATACAAAATATTTTCTTTTCTTTCCTCCTTCTTTCTTTTTCCCTCTTTCATCACTCCCTTCATTTTCCATCTTTTCTCTTTTTCTTGCTTTCTCCCTCTCTTCCTCCCAATTTCCTCCCTCACTTTTTTCCCTTCCCTTCCTTCTTTCTTTCCCTTACTACTTTATATCAAGATAAATGCCTTTTATGGTGCATAGAATTTTGTAAAATTATTTTACTTTTAATTGGCAAAATTGAATACAGAATACAAACTAAAACTCAAGTCAACTATCTAAAACTACCTAAGAAAAAGAACAAAAAGGACTGAATTTGACAGAACATTCTACCTAAATTTTAAAGTTAACTTTCTGTTAAAATTATAGAAAAATCAAATATTTTAACTTTAGTAAGATTATAGCAACTTTTTGTCCCCATTTAATAGTTTCTATATTTTCATAGTTGTTTGAGTATACATTGTTCTTTGGGATTTTCTTTTCTCATTCTATTATTTTACATTTCTTCCCATTTTATTGAATTATTCACATTCATTATTCTTAATGATGCAGTATTACTCTACTGCATAAATATACTAGATATATTCTTCCATTCTTCAATCACTGGATAGATAGTTTGCCTCTAACTTTTTTTTTGGCCCTCAAACAAATAGTGCTGCTCTGAATTTTTGAATAACTAGATCCTTTTGTATTATCACTAACTTTATATTTAACAAATAATGAGATCTCTGTTATTTCTTCTAATTCCATATAGTTTTCAAAAGCCACTTTTCCAGATTCACATCCTTTTCAGCAGTGAATTAGCATACCATTCTTTTCCTACCATCCCCCCCATCATTAGATTATTTTGTATTTGAACACTTTATTCTCTCTCTCTCTCTCTCTCTCTCTCTCTCTCTCTCTCTCTCTCTCTATATATATATATATATATATATATATATATATACACACACACACACACACACACACACACACACACACACACACATAATTTGGCATTTACTTTCCCTAAGTAAAAATTCTCTGCATGAAGCTAATTTTTCCAACTTTAGGTTTAGAAATAAAAATAGGATTGACTAGAAAATCTAAATTAAAGAGACCGATTAAATTTTCTATTATTATCATTACAGTTTATTACCATCCTATCTTTCACATTTTTCTTTCTGGCTACCATATTAAAGTGTTTTTTATTTTATGTACATTTTAATTCTGTTGCTGTCATTACTGTCTAGTTATTTCAGTTGAGTCTGACTCTTTTTAACCTCATTTGAGATTTTCTTAACAAAGATGCTGAAGTAGTCTGCCATTTCCTTTTCCAGTTCATTTTACACATAAATAAACTGAGGCAAACAGGATTAAGTGACTTGCCCAGGGTCACACAGCTAGTTAGTATTTAAGGCTAGATTTGAACTCAGGAACATGAATTTGCACCAAAATTACTATAAAAGCAAATTTAAAAGAAAAGAAAATCTTAAGAACAGATTTTGCATATGGCTATTCTGGCTAACAACTGTTGTTTTGTCTGCTATCTAGCACTATATATCCAAAAATTGAGCTTTCTTTGGCAGATGTATTTTTTAAAAAATCCAAAGTATTAATTAGCACATTCTAACCTGAAAATGAGAATGTTGGGTTTATTCATGGTTCTGATTTCTTTTGAGATGAAGCAGTACAGAAGGCTCCTTCCTTTATTTCCTATACCAAAAGGGTTGCATTTCTTTCTTCTGATTGATCTCAGGAGCTTAGCATCCTCTTCTTTCCTATATTCTACTTCACAGGAAGTAGATATTATAACAACACATCTACCAGCTAGTCTTCTTGGGTGAAACGGAAATTATTGCTTTCAGAGGAAATGCACAAAATTCCATTCATTAACCAATGATTTTTTCTATATAGAATCAGAATGTTAGAACAGAAAAGAACTCTAGAAATCATTAAGTACATTGTTTTGCAAAGCGAGTTGCAATTTTAATTTAAATTTTGGATACTTTGTTATTGTAGATTAAAGAAAATTCATGAATAATTTTATTTACTTATGACAAATATACCCTCAAAATAATTTATCTGTATCTATTTCACATATGTACTAATCTCAGAACATGTCACACATTAAAATGTGAAGTATTCAACAAGAAGGCTGCTTTTATTTTAGGTAAACTATGCCTAAGTGAATCTCCCAATATTGAGATATTGGTAATTTAAACATTCAGTATTGACAAAGAATACTGTAGTATGAGCAAAAATTTTGCTAATTGGCCTAACTCATGATATGATTTTACCTATAATGATACTGATTCCCTACTTACTATATGCAAGTAGAGAAACAGAGCTTCCCGGGTATTCATGTTAAATTCTTAATTGAAATTTTAGTAATTTCCCTTCTTAATCATATTATTTTGACCCTGGATTCAGATAAAGTTTACTTATAGATCTCTCTTCTCTAAGTTTTCTTCAAATATCTTTCCAATTAATTTCTCAGATAAGAATGTAAGTTCATAAGTTGTAGTATATAAAGAAGATTAGCATTGGAGGAAGTGATTGATAATTCATTAAAAAAAATAACATTTGTGTATAGCATTTTATAATTTACAAAGTACGTACACTCACTTTGCTTATGTAAAGATTATGGACAATAATATAAACACAAATATTAACAACAAGGAGCAAATATGGCCTCTGATATGAATATGACTTAGTATGAAACTCACAAGTAAAATATGGTAATGAAAAATGTATATTTTATTTGAAATAGAATGCACATGTTTATGTGGATAAACTCATCAACTCGAAAAATGAGTCACATTTGAAAGACCTCTAATCCTTTCAGGATTCATAGTATCACAGAAAATAGAAGTGATATTACTCTGGAAATATCCTGAAGACTGTGTAGATCAAGGAAATGGATAAATTTCTGAAAGAAATTTCTCAAAATCTAGATATAATGATCTTGAGAGATTTCAACAACATAGGCATTCATTGAAAATCTCTTTCATCTAAAAGCAAAACATCAATAGATTCATGATTTTTCTTGTTGAAACTTTCACCTATTAGGAAGTAAAGAATTCAATAAACAAACCATTAAGTGTATCCAACAAGGATAAATTGGCTGGTTGTGCAAACTGTGAGAGAACCTGACCAAGTCATCTTAAAATTAATTTGGAACACTGTTAGTACATAGTCTATTACACATTAAACTATAGAAAAAGACTATTTCTAAACGTTCAAAGACATAAGAAGTATGATTTCCTGTGGCTTAAGACTCTAATAAAGGAAAACTGCTCAAGAGGAATTGTAATTCTCCAAAAAAGAAATCCTAACATTAATGGTTAATTCCAATGAGGAAGGAAAGTAAAAGCCATTTAAAGAGATTGATATGACTTCATAGAGAACTTTCTAATGAGCAGATTTTAAAATAATATGCACAAAATGGAAGTATAGGCACATCCCAAAGGAAGGGGAAATCAAAGAATAAATAAGAAGAAGAACAATCCCAAAAAGTCATAAAAGTACATTTAGGAAGACTAACCTCCAAGATGAACTGAGATGGGAAAAGGAAATTCTAAGGACAATAAAAAGGACTTTATAAAATGTCTAAGAAAGAAGTAATGGATCCACTATTGCTAACAGACAAATGAGAAGTAAACTATTATTATAAACCCTATATTTCTTCTGTAATCTTATTCATGAAAATTATGTCAATTTCTCTTCTACACTAGCTAATAGATTGGAGAGAAGGGTAGAAAGAGACAAAGACTGGTTGGGACAAACCTAGAATTTTGAAAAGTCATTCAATTAAGTTAATAAATGAGAAAAATGCATTTTAAAATTATTATTAAACTACTTTAATAATCATTTAAATGTTTTGAATATAGAAATTATAAGAAAAATAGAACTGATCAAATTAAATTGTAAAATTTATCAATTCATATAAATCTTTTCAAATTTGACTCAGGAATATAATGTGTAAAAATCAACTTTCTTTTCCACCTTTCTAGTACAATTCAATATCTAGTGATCTACTTCCAGGCACAGAACCCAGGAAGTACCCAAGAATATTAGCAAAATTGTCCCTGTTCTTATAAAGTTTTCATTTTACCATGGGCAGAGTAGGAAGAATCAAAATATATACAAATAGGTTACAATACAAGTTAGGTAATAGATGGATGAAAGATAAATTCATGCAAAGTACTTCTTACAATAAATGTTTTATGAAGGGGAGAACATGTTTTCTTGAAAAGTTAGTGAAAGCTGGAAAAATTAACTGATATAAATTTGGAAGAAAGCTAAGGAACCTGAGGCATAACTGAGAAAGAAATGCATGGCAATTATTGGGGTCAAACTGAAGACGGGAATGTCGAGTTCCAGGAACAAATAACCATATTCTAGAACACAGAATACATATAAGTAGTTATATGAAATGTCATTAGAAAGATAAGCTGAAAGGGAGCTGGTAGAATGCTTAAAATGCCAGACTAAGAAATAGTTTTATATTGTTTGTTTCCAGAACATATGGAAACCATCAACGTTTTTGAAGCAAGGATATAACAATGATTTAGGAAGGTAGTTTTGCTGTTGGGTAGAGAATGAATAGGAATGGGGACAGACAAAAATTTTAAAAATCAAGCTAAAATTTATAGTGAAGGAAGGGAAGGAAAAAAAGGCATTTATGTTCTAGGCACTGTGTTGACCACTTTAAAAATATTATTTCATCTGATCCTCACAACAACCCTAGAAAACAGTTTCTATCATTAGATCAATTTTATAGCTGAAGAAAAGGAAGCAGAAGCTATTTTTTTTTACCCAGGGACTTACAACTATTAGGTATCTGAGGCTCACTTTGAATTCAGGTCAGATTGATTCCAGGTTCAGCACTCAGTGGTGACATGAAACACCAGAGCAATGGTTCTAAGCAGAGAAAACAAGATCAGAATTTAAGGAATGATCACGGAGGGATCAACAGGCCTTGATAGCTCTGTGTTTTTGCAGAAAGAGACAGACTTAATAAAAAATTTGACATTGTGAATTTGTGTAGTGATAGTGACCTCAAAAGAAATATAATGGTTTGCAAAAGGACCAGGTTTAGAGGTGATAAAGTTAAGGTTTTTTTTTTCATTTTAAATTAATTTTTTCAATGAAAAAAAATCTGTTTCTTTCTTTTCAATTTCCCTCTCATTAGAATAAAAGGAACAAATGTGCAGTCAAGTAATATAAGTTCCTGCACTGCCCATTGCCAAAAGAAAAATGTATATATGGACTCATTTTTCTATAAAGTTTAGGCTGCTAAATACCAAGGCAGATTTATCCAGCAGACAGTTGTCATTCTAGGACTGGAGTTTAGGAGATAAGTTAGGACTGTGTGTGTGTGTGTGTGTGTGTGTGTGTGTGTGTGTGTGTGTTTATGTATTTGGATATTATCTGTATATAATTAATATTTGAACCCATGGAAAGGAAAAGTGTACAAATTTTGGATGAACTCTGTGCTTAGGGGTTAGGAAACATGCCAACTAAGAAACTGAGGAGAAGACAGAAAGGGGAAAAAAAAAAAAAAAAACAAGAAAATAGTGTCATGGATACCAAGGAAAAAGAAAACAGAAGAGATTAGAAAGAGCATTCACTACTCTTGATAGCTGTAATATTCAAAGAGAATGTGAACTGAGGAAAAACCCTCAGTTAGCAGTTAGAGTTAGCAGTTAAGAGATCATAGGTAACTTCTGATAAAGCATTGTCTCTTAAAAAATTAGTAATATTAAAATGCACAGTGCTAGGAGTTGATAGTAATAAATGATGGAAATTTGGAGGGAGTGAATATTGCTAATTATCTCTAGGAATTTAACAAAAACAGGGTGAAGAACTATAAGAAAATAACTGAAGGAAACACCAGGTCCTCAGATTTCATGAAGGATAACAGTGATAGGTAATGATAAAAAGTAGAACACTCTACAATACTGAATTACCATGTAAGAATCTGCATTCCCCTTGGGATTTTAGGATTTCTTTCTAAGAGGAGTTTTTATTTTAATTTTAGTTAACAAAATAAGCATTTCTGTAATAAAGTATAATAAAATGTTTGCAGTGCAAATCTACTGCATAAAATCTGCCATTTCTTTTAAATATATACTAAAGTTATCATGTAATTTTTTCCCCTTTTTCCCTTTCCCCACCTTAGAGATAGCTACCATTTGAAAACAAATATGTAATTTTTAATTACTTCTATTTACCAATCCTTACTCTGGATACAGATAGCATCTTCTTTCATATGTCCTCTATACCTAATATGGGTATTTATATTAGCTAAAATGACTTATTCACTCAAAGTTTTTTTCTTAAAAGAATATCATTATTATTGCATACAATGTTCTGATAAGAGCAAGTCTTAATTCAGCAACTGAATTAAAAGATGCATCGAGCATTCACTGTGTGCAAAGGCACATCCCCTGAAGTGGCACTCCAAAGAGTTTAATCTTATGACTTTTCATATAAATCTACTTTTACTGTCAATTGACCTTTCACTGTTATTTTTGTTATTTTAACCTCTGGGTTGAATTTCTTTTGATCTTACTCCTGCCTTGTCCTCTAATTCAATGTCTTAGTTGTAAATAGCTTTATTCACCAAAGTTCTCTTCAAAAGGAGTTTATGACAGTGAGAAATTGACCATTTATGTAGCTTTCATAATGAGAGAACAATTTTAATAATATTTGAAATAATTTATGCCTACATAAATCTCTATAAAAGATAATTGAAAAAAAGGTATAGCAAAGAGCTGGCCTGATTTTTAATTCTAATAATGTAATGATGTGGCTATTTTACTTGGCCAATTACCTTTTTCTAGATCCTTCCTGTTCAATCTATACTTCATGCCACAGACCTCATTTTACCCATTTGTGCTTTCTCTAGTTTGGTATCTAAAAAATAGGATATCTATGTTTGAAAAGAGTGTATCCTATTTAAATTATAATGAGCCAAATAAAAGATTTTAACCTAGAATCTGTAGCTACCTTGAGATACAAGGGCCAAAAATAATATATGTCATCATCTTTAGAGATGTTGACTCTTGTTCTCAGTGATCTACTATGTCATTTCAATACTGATGTTCTAGAAAAAGCACTACATCAAGAGTTAGGGAATTGGATTTAAATCCAAGTTCTCATGCAAGTGATCACAGTCAAGTCACAAGTATTCTGAACATATTTTCATAATCTGTAACATGAGGTTAATATACTTGGTACTACCTACCTCCAAAAGTTCTTACAGGGAAATTGCATTATAAGCTTAAAATGCTTTGTAAAGCATAGTGTACTCTTTGTTATTGTCAACACTAGCTTTTCTGAGAGAAGGTTGGGCACAGATTTATATTATTTATGTTATATTATGTTATGTTATGTAATAGCATGATACAGTTGAGCTAATTTGCATGGCAGTATTTGTCATATACAGCATAAGATATCTAGAACAGTTACATTTCTTAGCATTCTAGCCAAAATTTTTGAGGGAGGAGGAGGTGATTTTTTAAATCATAACTGTGATTTCATATATTTATGGAGCTTCCTAGTAGGCCCTTCCTCTACCAGTGAAGATTAGTGCCTGATATGAAACTTTTTTTCAGTATTCTGAGTTTGTTTACTGGTTATCTATCCAATAAGATTATGAGTTCCTTGAGTGCAGGTATTTTTTGCCTCTTTGTTTTTTAATATTTTGCACAGTATTGGGAACATAGAAAGCATTTAATAAATGTTTATTGATTGGTTGGTTGGTTGATACATTGATTGATTGTGGACACTTAATCAGCTATGTGGAAAAAAAGGAATGGTAGGTTTAAGAAACAGGGAGGACATGTGATATGCTGTTATAATTTTTTGGCAGCTTGATTGGTATGACACTGAAGTAGATCAATTTAGGCATAATTGTCATTTTTATTATATTAACTCGGTTACCCATGAGCAATTGATATTTTTCCAATTATTTAGATTTGACTTTATTTATGTGAGAAGTATTTTGTAATTATGTTCATATACTTGCTGGATTTGTCTTGGCAGACAGACACACAAATATTTTATTTTGTCTATAGTTATTTTAAATGGAATTTCTCTTTCTATCTCTTGCTGATGGGCTTTGCCAGTAATATAGAGAAATACAGATGATTTCTATATGTTTATTTTATATCCTGCAATTTTGCTAAAGCTGTTAATTTTTTTTCAATAGGTTTTTGGATGATTTTCTAGGATTCTCTAAGCATATCATCATATCATCTGCAAATAGTGATAATTTTATTTTTTCATTGTCTATTCTAATTCCTTTAGTTTCTTTTTTCTTATTGCTAAAGCTAACATTTCTAGTACAATGTTGAATAATAGTGGTGATTATGGGCATCCTTGTTTCACCCCTGATCTTATTGGGACTAAGTCCAGCTTCTCTCCATTACAAATAATGCTTGCTGTGGGTTTTAGATAGATAATGCTTGTTATTTTAAGGATAGTACCCTTTATCACTATGCTTTCTAGTGTTTTTAATAGGAATGGGTGCTGTGTTTTGTCAAAAGCTTTTTCTGCATTTAGTGAGATTATCGTATGATTTCTGTTGGTTTTGTTATTGATGTGGTAGATTATGATAATAGTTTTCCTGATATTCTACTAACCCTGCATTCCTGGCATAAATCCACTTGGTCTGTTTTGGCTCTTCTTTAGATATCAGTGTCATATTTGTGTCATAAAAGGAATTTGGCAGTACTCCTTCTTTGCCAGTTTTTCCAAATAGTTTACATAGTATTGGAATTAATTGTTCTTTAAATGTTTGGTAGAATCCACTTATGAATCGATCTGGCCCTGGAGAGTTTTTTCTTGGGGAGTTCATTAATGGCTTGTTCAATTTCTTTTTCTAAAATGGGACTACTTAAGCAATATATTTCATCTTCTGTCAAACTGGGAAATTTATATTTTAGTAAATATTCATCCATTTCAGTTAAAGTGTCAGATTTGCTGCAATTTATGGGTCGTAGGTTAAGAACAAAGATAACTTTCCAATAAATTTGGTAGTTTCTTTCAGAAATAAAAAAGCACATATTTATCTTAACACATGTTCAATTGTCTCATTTTCACAGTATTCTCAAAGATTGTCACAAATGTAGGAGATTGTGAATCCATCGCAACTTAAGAGAAACTTTAAAGTTGCTCAGCTTTTTTTCATGTCACTATGATAGACTTAAATGACCAGCAAATACTCCTTGACTCATTTCTTTCTAGGCAATTTTAAAGCATGGAGGCAAATGGAATAGTTTTCCTTGATGAGATTGCAGACAAGTAATAAAGATGTATTATACTCTGTTTAAATTCTCACCAAGCATGGTCTTAGTGTTGAGCCATAAGAAGACTCAATTTCAGAAATGGAAGATGAGATTAAAATGGTGTAAAGGGAATAAGAAGTGTTCTGGTAAATAAATGAGAATGTGTAACTGTTATGTCAATAAATCACAGTAAGTGTATCCAACCTCCATACTAAGAAGCTTCTCAGGAGAGAAAAACAATGTTATTTTATTGAAGGCAAATTAAACTGTTATATTTTTGAGTGCCCCAGTAAGCTCTTTGCTTTCTGCTTTACCATCATTACATCTATTTTAATTAGATGTGTGACAATTGATAAATGGTGTGGTCTAAGAAAATCACATCAATAGGATATCTGGTAACATAAAAGATAAAAGTTCATGTTGAACCAAGTTTCACCAAGGTATGTGATCTGGGAAGATAGAAGGCACTTTTATTCTGTTTTTTAGAATGTACTTTTAAATGGCTATGAGCCTGGCATACTGCACTGAGGGTTAGCTTTGGAACCTAGAAGACTTGGTTTCAAGTATAACCTCTGCCTCTAGCAGATCATTTTACCTCTCTACTGTAAAGAGCTGAAATTCTGAATAGGTGCACTGGAATCAGACAACCAAGCACTTAAGGCTAATACCTATTGGACAATACTCTATTAGCATATGCTTGGAAAATGGCCCTTTTCACTATTCTGTGCTGGCTCCATCTTTTCGTGTATGCAGATAATTGTAGGAGGGATTAGGGAGTGGAGTAAGACAAGCCAGAGTCACTTTGGAGGAGAACAAGGTAAAGGGAGGTTGGAGAGCTTGTGGCAATTTCGTTTATCTCCTTTACTTCTCCCCCTAAAGACCAAGGACTTTTGCTGATTCTGACTCTGGCTGATCCTGAGGTCAATAGGGAGCTAACTCAGACTTCACACTCTACACCTTCAGGCAGCCATCTCTTTATAACAGAGTTGTTGGTGAACTTGTGGATTTTTTCTTAATACAAACTGTGTTTTAACTGTATTTTAGTTCCATTATTTTCCTCTGTGATGCTATGCATTTTATTTTATGCATTTGAAAACATTTTTGAATAGTAATCAGTCTGTTAAAGCAGTCGATTACAAACACACACATACACACACACACACACACACACACACACACTCACACACAAAATACCCTTTAAAAATATACTGCATTACCCTTTAATCCAGCAGTGTTACCATTGGGCTTATATCCCAAAGAGATTTTAAAGAAGGGAAAGGGCCTTGTATGTGCAAGAAAGTTTGTGGCAGCCCTCTTTGTAGTGGCCAGAAATGGAAACTGAGCAGATGCCATCAATTGGAGAATGGCTGAATAAATTGTGGTATATGAATATTATGGAATATTGTTCTGTAAGAAATGACCAGCAGGATGATTTCAGAAAGGTCTGGAGGGACTTACATGAACTGATGCTGAATGAAATGAGTAGGACCAAGAGATCATTATATATTTCAGCAACAATACTATATGATGATCAATTATGATGGATATGGCTATCTTCAATAATGAGATGAACCAAATCAGTTCCAATAGAGCAGTAATGAATTGACCCAGCTACATCCAGTGAAAGAACTCTGGGAGATGACTATGAACCACTATGTAGAATTCCCAATCCCTCTATTTTTGTCCGCCTGCATTTTTTATTTCCTTCACAGGCTAATTGTACACTATTTCAAAGTCTGATTCTTTTTGTACAGCAAAATAACTGTTCGGATATGTATACATATATTGTATTTAATTTATATTTTAACATATTTAACATGTATTGGTCAACCTGCTATCTGGGGGAAGGATTGGGGGGAAGGAGGGGAAAAGTTGGAACAAAAGATTTTGCAATTGTCAATGCTGAAAAATTACCATGCATATATCTAAAAGACAAAAAAATATATATTGCAATAGGTAGGGGATAAGAGTCTGGGAGAATTTCAAGGGGAAAGGGAAAAATATAGAAATAGAGAGATCATGATTTCATAGGAGCAAGAGCTAGAAAATGTTGGTGTGACTAGTTATTTGCCTACGGACAAAATTGCCAGGGAATCTCTCTGGATTCAGATCTTTCAATTGAATTACTCATTATTAGCTCTTTTGTGGTGGCAAAGAATTGGAAGTTGAGGGAAAGCCCATCAATTAGGGACTGGTAGAACAAGTTGTGGTGTATGATTGTAAGGAAATATTATTGCATTAGACACATAACAAGCAAGATGATTTAAGGAAAAACTAGAAAGACTTACATGTATTGATACTGAATGAAGTGAGCAGAACCAGGAGAATATTGTTCACAGGAATAGCAATATTGTGTGAATGATTTGGCCATTCACACCAATACTGTGATCTAAGACAATTTCAAAGAACTCCTTATGGAAAATGCCATCTATCTGTAGAGAAAGAAAGAAATGATGAAGTTTGAATGCTGATCAAAGCATGTGGTTTTTTACTTTCTTTAAGATGTTTTTTTTTGGGGGGGGTAATCTGTGCTGTCTTTCACAATAGGACTAAGAAATATATTTTGCATTATTATTACACATATATAAACTATATCAAATTGTTTACTATCTCAGGAAAGGGGAAGAGCAAAACAATGCAAGAGAATTTGGAACTCAGAAAACTCTGTTTCAAGTACTTTTTGCAAAAATTGGGCGGGGGGAGAAGAAATAACAATTATTTTCTGAAAAGGAAAAAAATTCTTAATTATTCTTAGAGCATACTTGGTGACCTGCTTTTAAAGATAGTTGAAATCTATACTATATGAGGTGTGGTATGGTCAAAGCTATGTTTGTGGCATAGTATTTTGACTTCATATATGGAATAAATTGAAAGAAAGAAAGGCTAAGAGATATTACAAGCGGTGTCTGTGGAGATATTAAAATTATTTGGGCCTGAAGTTGGCATAATCAATATCAAAAGCAAATATATATTAATCACCTGATTTCTTCAGTGTATCATGCTCGGAGCCAACAGAATATATTCATAAAAATTCTAACTGTAACAAATCCTTCATTATAACAAATAAATGATAACTAATAAGAGTACAGAGAAGAGATCAATCCTTGAAGGCCTAGAAGGTTGGGGCAAGGTGTCACAGGGAAAAATGGAAATTATAGCTGAGTCTTTAAGAAGAAAGAGACTTAAATAAACAAAGAGGCTTTGATTATGTGAAGACACTGAATAGGTCAAGTTAGTAAAATGGAGTAGATGGTTTTTAACAGACAGATTTGGAAAATAAAGATAGGAAATCAATGTAAAGAGCAGATAGTAGAGGAGCTTCAGTGTCTGGTTTCAAAGTTTAGGCTTTATGCAATAGGTAATTGAAGGTTTTTGATGCAAAGCATTCTGTGTAAAGGATTTGTTTAGGAAAATGAATCTTGCTGTTCTGCAAATGGCTCAGACAAGGAAAAGGTTAGATACAAAGAAACCAGGAAATAACTGAAATAGTCTAGTAGGAGGTGAAGAATATCTAAATTAGGTGTTGGTAGAAGAAATATAATGGAAAGATTGAAGAGCTAGTAAAGAGGAAGTCACATAGGAATGAGTACCACTGTATAGAGGGTCCTCTTAAGAGAGTAATGTTATTTGCAGTTGCAGGAAGCCATTTTGCAATGACTAATGTAAAGGAAACTGGACCCAGTTCCATAAGGCCATATATAAAAGTTCTCATTTATCAGCAAAATGTTGTGAATGCTTTGCAGAACTCATCCCCTAATCATTTGGTTCAAACCAAACTTTGATTTAGACACTACCAGTTGCATCTAACCATCAGTTCATTCCTCCCTTCTATACAAATCCCTAGCAATTGGCTAGTGCTTCAGAATCGATAACATTATTATTAAACCTCCATGTGAGAAACTTTAGGAGTTTTCCTTTTCTGTCTCCTTATTCTAAGAGGCTCCAGGCTTTATCATAAATGGAAGATCTTCATTTCCAGTCCATGAAAATATTGAGCAAGTCACTTAATTCTTCTGAACTTATTTTCTCATCTGTAAAATAAACAGATTGGATTAGATAATTCCTCAATGTTCTTCAGGCTCTAAATCTGTGAGCCATAGATACTTTTCCCAGGGCCAGGCAGAACATTAGGAAAACTAAAGCTGAGAAATAGGAGTGTTTTGCTTCTATCCTTTCTTAATATTTCTAGTTCTGTTGATTGCTGGCAGTTAAAATTTGAGAGCCATTTATTTTGTCAATAAGAATATCAACTACACTTGTTTGACCATTATGATCCTAGAAGAACCCTCACATTTTTGGTGTTTAGGAAAGAGAATTCTTGAGGATTTCCTACCTTATGAGTAGATTTATTTCTTTTTCTTTTTTCTAAGCCATATGGGAAATATGTAAATATTTGACACGGTAACTTTTCCAGAAGAGAGCCTAAAGATGTCTCTCCTGTTAAATAAGCTTTGGCATCTATTAACTGCACAACAATTTGATACAACATATTATGCTAAGTAGATACCATGGTATGTAATAGAATATATATTTATATATAAAACATACATTAAGCAAAAATATAGTCACATTACATCTGTCCATTATTATGTAATATACAAATTGAAGTTGAACATACAAGTTGAAATATCCAAGCTTGCAAATTGAAATTGGTTGCCAGAAAATCTACCCTGATTCGTGGTGACTTTCATTGACCTACCTACAGACACCTGCATGTGTCAGTACAAATTGGGTTAGTTCAACAGTACCATATGTGGATGGATTTGAAGCCCAGGAGCACTTAGAATAAATAGTTTCAGTAGGTGTATTTGGTTAACAGCAGGACAGTAAGATGTATCTTGCTTTTCAAATGTCCATTGTCAGTTTTCTTCAAGTTTGCTTATTTATTCTAGGGACATCATTATAGATAAGCATTGCTTTTATATTTCTGAATTACAAATTTGAAAAAATGGCAATCAAAGCAAAGTCTATGGTATAAAATATGAATATGTAATAATATGTAAACTTTTCCTTGGGGTGGAGAATAATGAGAATGAAATGCTTACAGAAGGAAATACAAACTTGCCTCCAACTTGTTTTTAGGGATATTACTATATCCCTTCTCATGGAATATATAAGATTGTGTAGTCATTTGAAAAGTTCAGGCACCATTCAAAATGAGAGTCTGTACTAAGCTACAAAGGATTGTCCTTTGTTTTGTCACTTGTGAGCAATGAATTTTTTTTATTAGCATTTCATTTGATGGAAAGGAACTTTTTTAAAATTTTATTTAATAATAACTTTATATTGACAGAACCCATGCCAGGGTAATTTTTTACAACATTATCCTTTGCATTCGCTTCTGTTCCGATTTTTCCCCTCCCTCCCTCCACTCCCTCCCCTAGATGGCAAGCAGTCCTATATATATTAGATATGTTTCAGTATATCCTAGATACAATATATGTTTGCAGAACCAAACAGTTCTCTTGTTGCACAGGGAGAATTGAATTCAGAAGGTAAAAATAACCCGGGAAGAAAAATAGTTCACATTTGTTTCCCAGTGTTCTTTCTTTGGGTGTAGCTGCTTCTGTCCATAATTTATCGATTGAAACTCAGTTAGGTCTCTTTGTCAAAGAAATCCACTTCCATCAAAATATGTCCTCATACAATATCGTTGTCGAAGTGTATAATGATCTCCTGGTTCTGCTCATTTCACTTAGCATCAGTTCATGTAAGTCTCTCCAAGCCTCTCTGTATTCCTCCTGCTGGTCATTTCTTACAGAACAATAATATGATGGAAAGGCATTTTTAAAACAACTATATCATACATAGGAGTGTAAAATGTGTAAAAGAATTAACAGTGCTTCCAAATTCTGGTTGTCATATCAATTATTTTTAAATGAACAAAAAATGTTTCTCAATCATCCTGTATGTATTTTGTTTATTTCTTTCTTCCTGTCTATTGTCTTCAGTATTTTTTTTTAGTTTTATGAACTACTCTATTAATTACTATACATATCCCCCTTTATCCTCTGGTCTGTTACACAATGTTCTTGGCTATAAAGACATTGATTTTTTTTTCCTTACACTAATTTTCGTTCCTTGACAATCACATTTTCCATTATATTATTTTTTACCATTATAATCATTATAATCAGAAAGCAAACTAATTATGTCTAGCTCTGCACTAGAAAACTCAAATGAAACCTACTATCTCTTCACTTCTAGGAGGTTAAAATTGCAATCAGATATCCTGAGATAAAGTATGCTTATAGAGGGCAAACAGCTGAATATAATGCCAGTGGCTGAATAGACAAAAAGTATTACCATCTTATTCAGTTCCAGGGTGAATTCATCTTCAAGGTAAAAAGCATGAACAAGTAATTAGGACAGAATCTCCACAATGTTACCTAAGGAAATTCTATGGCTAAAAAGCTATCACTTTCTCTAACTCATCAGACAAGGACTTATAGAACAAGTACATTATCAAGAATTGTTTTAACTAACCAAAAGATGGATTGGCAAGAGGTTATGGTGATAGTTTTAAGCATGTCACCATTTTGGAGAGAGATTAAAAGTATTGAATAGAGCCTTTACAAGACACTGGAAAGGAGTTTCTACCAGCAATCATGTCTTTTTTTTCCCCCTTGTCATATTATCTTTATCCCACGATGTCCAGGAAAGCAATGTGATAACTGTTTTCTAGGTAAGCCCTCTACTTGCAGTCAAAAACTTAATCCTGTTTTATTTTTTCCTGTCTCTTAAAAACACATCACTAATCATATTATGTTCTATTTCGTGTCAAATACATATGCACTTATTAGGTATATACTTTTGTCAGGCATTATACTAAGGGCTAAGAATGCAAAAATGAACAAAAATAAAGTCAAGCATTCTTCAAGAAAATCATATTCCAATGGATGAAGACAACATAAAATGGAAGCTAAAAAGAAATAAGGGAAGGGAATACTTGAGTAGAACCAAGACAGAGAAAAAAATTTCAAAATAATAGTTAAAATATTAACTATTGACTCCCCACTCGAGCCAAAATATGTCAATATTTGAAGAATCAAAGCAACATAGTAGATAGAAGGTAAACCCAAGAACAGGATTTTTAATTAGGCTGTGACTTTTCCCAAAATTTGACCTTTTTCAATCTGGCTTTTTATCTTCATATTCTACTTAACTGCCATGTTGTAGATTTCCTCATTGTGAAATTCAAAGAACATAGTTGATTTCTCGTTGTCTTCACGCCTGTGTGATTTTTCATCCCATAAACTATTCTTTACTCTTAATATGGTGCCTTGCCTCCTCTTCAACTTAACAGTTTTGGTTCTATCTTCACTTTTTTCTGACATGCTTAATTTTGGGTACCTTAGGAAATTCAATATTTGATGGAATAATTATATATACAATCATATGTATATATAGCTAAAATCAGATAATAATACTCTTTCCTTTAAGCCACAGATTAGCACTTGCTCAGCCAAAACTTTTTTTTTTTTTTTTTGCATACACCACCAGGATGATACAACTGCACTGTACTATAAATGTGACCAGGGTTTTTTTTTATTGTTTGGTTTTTTTTTGGGGGGGGGGGGTTGGTCTTTATGAGTGATTTCATCAGTGTAGGAAACTCGTGATAAAGAAGTTCCTCTTTCCAAGGCAGATCTGTAATCCACCAGTATCTTAAAGTCTCAGATAATTTCATAAGGTATAAGGAGTTTGGATAACTTGTCCAAGTCACAGAGCAAGACTGTATCAGAGATAGCTTTGAATCCAGGTCTCTCTGACTCTCAAGGCAGATTCTCCATCTACTGTGCTGTACTATGCATTCCACTGCGAGAACAGAACTATAATTTTAGTTATAATTCTTCCATCACCACTATTGATCTTAAAATATTACAAAACATGCCTTACAAAAGCAGAAAAACTTCTCATACATGGCAGTTTAAAGAAAGCATGTATTTTCTAATATCTTTGTACTTCTATCTTTCAGAGTATTGATAAGCTTTAAAACAATATATTTTGTCCCAAATTAAAATAATAAAATATTTTTGGAATCATCTCATTATAGCTATTTATATTCTGTTTCCTGTTTCTCTTCAGTTCCTGAGTAGCCATCTGATTTTGTCTGTATACTTCTTGCTCTAAAGCATTATCTTTGCTTCAGACTTTAAGTCTGTCTCCTAAACCTTATTTGGTAGATTCCTATTCCTGATCTCAAATTACCTTCCCCCAATAGGTAGTACAGTGCATAAAGACTTAGAGTTCAAATCTGGCCTGATACTAACTATATGACCTGGGCAAGTCACATAATTCTGTTTGTCTCAGTTTCCTCATCTCTAAAATGAACTAGAGAAAGAAATGATAAACCACTCAGTATCTTTGCCAAGAAAAATCCAAACAGTGTCATGAAGAGTCAAGCATGACTGAAAATGGCTGAACACATATGCACACATACACACATACACACACACATACACACACACACACACACACACACACAGAGCCTTAGGCTTTCACTAATTTCACTAAAGACAAACACTTTGTATGTGGTATAGTGGTAAAAAGATTGGCTTTGAAATGAGAAGACCAAAATTAGAAATCTTAGTTTCTACATAAGAAATCTTTTTTTTTAAATTTTTATTTAATAATTACTTTATATTGACAGAATCCATGCCAGGGTAATTTTTTTTACAACATTATCCCTTGCACTCGTTTCTGTTCCGATTTTTCCCCTCCTTCCCTCCACCCCCTCCCCTAGATGGCAAGCAGTTTTATATATGTTAGATATGTTGCAGTATATCCTAGATACAATATATGTTTGCAGAACCGAACAGTTCTCTTGTTGCACAGGGAGAATTGGATTCAGAAGGTATAAATAACCCGGGAAGAAAAACAAAAATGCAGATAGTTCACATTCGTTTCCCAGTGTTCTTTCTTTGGGTGTAGCTGCTTCTGTCCGTCATTTATCAATTGAAACTCAGTTAGGTCTCTTTGTCAAAGAAATCCACTTCCATCAAAATTCTACATAAGGAATCTTGAGAATATCATTGAATCTCTCTGGGCTTCTTCTGAAGCCCAGTTTCTTCATCTGAAAAATTAGAGGATTGGATTGCATCATATCTAGGAACAAACATTAATGAATATCAGTTCCCCCATATTCAATTTTTATTAATGCTCAAAAGAAATTTAAGCTCTCAGTTCAATACTGAATAACATTTTCCATAAAGTATTCCAGATTGCAATAAGTCAAGCTGAACAGAACAAAGACAAAGCATCTCATCATCCCTTCACTACTCTTCCCTGTGCCCAGCTGTCCCATGACAGAGAGTAACACCATTATCCCTCTGATATCCCAAGCCAAGTACCTCAAAGTGATCTTTAAAATAATCTCTATCCCATATGGATGAATTGAGTCCCCAAAATCTTCCACTTCATCCTGAGCATTATTTTTTAAACCTGACCTTTCTTTTAACTATCACCACGTTAGTAAGTGATCATCTTTCCCTCAATTATCATAAATCCTGCATTCAGCATAATACCTTTCTGGTCTGTCCACACTTTTACCATGAAAATCATTGTTTCTGCCTATTTCTTTGGCCATGCTTCCCTTCTCTGAAAGCCAAGTAGTGACTTCCTCTGAAGGAAATCCAAAAGCCTCATCCAGTATTTAGGAAGGTGCCACTGATAAAATGTGTATGATATTTTTTTAATGTCAGAATTTGCCTCGCCACAACTTATCTAAATCTCTACATTTCCATCTGTTATACTCCAGCACCAACTGGTGAACTTTTCTACAACTCACCATTTGTTTTTCTTGCTGTGAAAGTCTTTCTCCTCCATTATAGAACACTACACCCCCAGCTGTAGTCTAACATCAATTTTTTGTGCAAACCATTGGCAGGTTATGGCAACATTACATTTGAAATCTTGCCACTAGCACACTAAAAGGCCACATTTTCAGGAGACCATGCTGGGTTATCATGGCAGGAGATCTTTCCCTTCCCCATCCCCACCTACTGTGACTTTGAATAGTTTCAAAAAGGAAGCATTGCAATATAATGGGGCTACTCAAGGAAAATGTTGATGCTACCTGGTTGGGGGGAAAATATGAATCATTCTTTTCATGAATAAATTGCCTTTTTAATTGCATTTGGGAGAAATTTTTCTGTTAAAAGCCATGTGCGTTTCTGAAACTCCATCAGGTTCAGAGAGGTTGGCTTCCACTCAAATAAAGTGCTGGAATCAGATGAAATTTCCTCAGGTTTTGCTGGAAGAAAAATAACTTCAGCAAGTATGTCACAATTTTCCTGAAACTGACAACAGATCTCCAGTAGTAAAACAAGCCTTCACTCTAAATCCAATTACCATTTTTGATCAGATACTGACAATAATTTGCTTTTATTTCTAGCATTAACTTTCATCATTAACAGATTCTCCACTTGATATTTTTAGTAAAATTATTTTCTAATTGCTCTTCCATTTCCTTCTATATTCTTTCCTTCTTTATTTCCCCTAGAAGCTATACTATATTATCCCTTTTCTATCAACCACATTTATCTCTCATAAAAATGCCTAAAAAAATGAATGAACATTTTCCCCAACTAGATTTTTTTCACATCCTACTTTTTAAGTGAACACAATAAATATTATAACAGTTTCATGGAGGGGAAAAGATAGAGTGAGGGAGAAATTTAAAAGCTAGAAAATGGAATACTAGTGAGAATAGTGCTTAAAAGGCATATGGCCAAGCATTCATTGAAGTTTTATGAGAAAAATATGAAAGTTCTAAATACATTGACAAAGACAATGGACAAAAATTGACATTCTTTCCTTTTAAAGAGTTTATTCTGCTATGATAAATAATTTTGGTTACTGATTTTTTTTTTATAAACAGCCTTATCAAACTAGTTTCTCTATAATTTAATAAAAAGAACAACACTGACTCTGATGTCTAAAGAGCTATATTCAAATTATTGCTCTGATTACCTATGTGATCTTGGGCCAGGCATTTATTCTCCATGAGCCTCAACTCCCTCATCACTAAAATGATGTGGCCTCTAGATAGTCTCTGATCTTTACTACAATTGTAAATCTTTTTACTATCATGTGGAAATAACTATTTAGAAGGGAAAAACAATATTAGGTATAAAGTCCAGAAATCTGTAATTGAATCCCATATTTGATTTCCCGTGTCACTCTATGGGTCTTGGTTTCTTAATCTATAAAATTAAATTATTAATTTGGAATATAAAATAAAATAAGAATTAAACAAAGGAATAATGGAAAGCTTAACAATTTTAATTCTCCACATAAAAACCTATGATTAAAACCAGGCCTAGTTTTAGGCTCTCCTAAAAGGAGAGGTCAGGCTCTCCTAGCTTTGAAGATAGGATAGGGGAATATAAAGAGATTTCTCAGCCATTGTGTTCTTCTGATCAAAACAGCAGATGCAGAGGATCTCATTCAGTCATAAATATTTTCTGGCATAGTATAATCTGTAGTCCTTTTCCATTCTACTTTCTATTCAATTTCTACTTGCTATTTTGCTTGGATTAATGATTTTATACATTAGTTACTATTTGTGATAGTCTTGTGTAAATAGCATTCAGTAGAAAGGATTTGAACTGATCAAAAGCATCCTGGGTGGAGGTAGATAAATATAAATCTAACTCAATAAACCCTTTAGAGATAGATGAGAGGAGAAATACAAGCCTATTCACAATTCTTCTCTTATTCTCCTCAGAGCAGAAATTATATTTTCCTATGGAAATATATTGGAAACCAATTCCAGATATATCTATCCATACCCCCTTGGAGCTTTGTTTATACAATTAGACAATCTAGTTTCAAGGGTGGAGCCAAGATGGCAGAATAAAATCAGGAAACTGCTCCAGCTCTCCCAATTACCCTTGAAAACCACATGATATCAAGCTTCTGAACAGCTTCTAATGAAATGAAATCACTCTCCAGCTTAAGATAGACTAAAAAAACTTCAAGAAAAGTTAGACTCACTGGGAAGAAAAGGGTATTCAGCCCAGGTTAGTTAGACTCTGGAAAAGCCATTAATCACAGCAAATCTGCAACAAACCCTTCAGTCCTGGCTCAGTAGAGAAGCAAATCAGGAGGGCAGCTTCCAGTCTCAACTCAGAAGGCAAACTCTGGGAAACCAGGCTGTTTTCTGAAAAGAACAGATCAAGCTACCCATTGCAAACACAAAAGGCTCCTTTGCTCAAAGCTGCAAAGGAAGCTTGAGACAATACCATCTTTACCCCAGAAGCACAGTTCCACCTTAAAAGTTAAAAAGAGGAAATACTAAAAAGAAAGGAAAGAAAATGGCCAAAAACTTAACCATAGAAAGCTACTATAGTGACAGGGCAGACCAAAACACATATTCAGATGAGGACAAAATATCCACGGGAAAATCTCAAAGAGTGAGATAAATTGGCCTAAACCTATAGGCGTTCTTGGAAATGCTCATAAGAAGACTTCAAAAGGCAAATGAGAAAGGTAAAAGAAAAAGAGAAAAGAAATGAGAGATATGCATGAAAGTTAACAGTTTGGAAAAGGAAGAGGAAAAATTTGTCTGAAGAAAACAACTCCTTGAAAAGTAGAAAAAAACAAATGGGAAAAGATACATAAAAGATAATTGAAAAAAAATCACATATTAAAAACTGGAACAGGGCAAATGAAGCTAATGACTTTGTGAGACAGCAAGAATCAGTCAAACAAACTTAAAAAGAATGAAAAATGAAAGATAACAGATTTGGAAAATAGATCCAGAAGGAACAATTTTAAAGTTATTGGCCTACTGGAAGGCCATGACAAAGAGCCTGAATAGCATTCTACAAGAGGTCATAAGGAAAACTGCCCCAATATTCAAGAAACAGAAGGAGAAATATTCATTAAAAAATCTATCGATCATCTCTGGAAAACCAAGGAACCTTGTTGCAAAACTTCAGAACTACAATTTCAAGGCAAATGCTGCAAGCTGTCAAACAAAAACAATTCAGATATCAAGAAGCAACAGTCAGAATTTCCCAGGATCTGGCAGATTTTACAATAGAGAATCAGAGGATCTGGAATACCATATTCTGGAAGGCAAAGGACCTGAGATTACAACCAGTATTTAACTTCCCAACAAAACTCAATATCATCTTTCAGGGGAGGAAATAGAGCTTTAATGAAGAAAGAGACTTTCAATTATTCCTGTTGAAAAACAAAAAGAAAAAGAAAATTTAATCTACAAAGAGAGGATGCAAAAGAATCATAAAAAGGCAAACGGGAAAGTACATATTTCAATGTTAAATTATTTACATCTCTAGATAGGAAAACAGTATCTGAAACTCTTACAAATTGTATCTGTCATGGGACAGAGGGGAGTATCAGATGGACTGAAGGTGTAGTTGTAAATAGTCCCTGGTATGATGATCCCAAAGAAAAAGACATTAACAAGTGGGACTGTATTGGAAAAAGAAAAAAGGGGAGGTATAATGGGACAATTAGATAACATGAAAAGGTGCAAAAGACCTGTTACAATGAAGAGAAAGAAGAGAGAGAGATGAGCATTGTCTGAAGCTTAATCTCCTCAGTTTTGGCTTTAAGAGGTTTGGTATAGAAATTTATCTAAACCTACAAAGAAGTAGGAGGAGAAAGAAGAAAAGAAAAGAGAGGGACAGGATAGAAAGGAGGGCAGAAACCCTAGGGGGAAAGATAAGAAAAGTGGGGGAAATATTGATAGAAGATAAGGTAGTGAAAAGTGGGATAAAAAAACACTATTAAGAAAAGGGGATAGAGGTGACAGCAGATAGGGTAGTGGATGGAGCGGATAAAAAATCACTAGTAAGAGAAGGGGAAAGGGTGATAGAAAATAAAGTGGTTGGTAGAGTGGATAAAGGTTGGAAAGAGAACAAAAGTATATATAGGTGAGAAAATAGGATGAAGGGAAATACAGAGCTGGTAATTATAACTGTTCATATGAATATGTACTCTCTCATGAAACAGAAGCAAATAGCAGAGTAGATTAAATAATAGAATCCTACAATATGTTGTTTACAAGAAACACATTTGACAGAGAGATGATAAAGTGGTTGGTAGAGTGGATAAAAGTTGGAAAGAGAACAAAAGTATATATAGGTGAGAAAATAGGATGAAGGGAAATACAGAGCTGGTAATCATAACTGTTCATATGAATGTGTACTCTCCCATGAAACAGAAGCAAATAGCAGAGTAGATTAAATAATAGAATCCTACAATATGTTGTTTACAAGAAACACATTTGACAGAGAGATGCATAAAGAGTAAGGTAAAATGCTGGGAAAGAATTTATTATACTTCAGCTGAAGTAAAAATAACCAGGTAGCAATTCTGATCTCAGATAAATCACGAGTAAAAATAAATCTTATTAAAAGAGATAAGGAGAGAAAATACATCTTGTTAAAGGATACAATAAACAATGCAGTAGTAACAATATTAAATGCATATGCACTAAATCATAAAGCAGGCAAATTTCTAAATTTTAAGCCACTTAAAGGAAAAAAATAACAAAACTATTTTAGTGGGGGATCTCAACCTTCCATTCTCAGAATTAGACAAATCTAACTACAAAATAAACAAGAAAGAAACTAGGGAGGTTAACAGAATCCTAGAAAATCTAGATATGATAGACCTCTGGAGAAAAATGAATAGGGACAGAAAAAATACACATTTTTCTCAGGAGTACATGGCATCTTCATAAAAACTTGCCATGTTGCCATGGGCATAAATACATCACAAACAAATGCAGAAAGGCAGAAATAGTAAATGCTTCTTTTTCAGATCACAATACAATAAATATTATATTCAATAAAGGGCAAGGGAAATATAAGCCAAAAACCAATTGGAAATTAAATAATCTAATTCCAAAGAATGAGTGGGTCAAACAACAAATCACAGAAACAAATTATAATTTCATCCAAGAAAATGACAATGATGAGACAACATACTCAATCCTATGGAATGCAGTCAAAGCAGTTCTTAGGGGAAATTTTATATTTCTAAATAACTAGAAAAATAAAATTGAGAAATAGGAGATCAATGACTTAGCCATTCAACTAAAAAAAAAAGTAGAAAAAGAACATATTAAAACCCCCAATTAAATACTAAATTTTGAAATTCAAAGGAGAGATTAACAAAAATAGAAGCCAAGAAAACTATTGAATTGATAAATAAAACTAAGAAGTAGTTTTATGAAAAAAAACTAGTAAAATAGATAAACCTTTAGTTAATTTGATCACTAGCATCAAAAATGAAAGGAGTGAACTTACCACCATTGAAAAAGAAATTAAAGAAATAATTAGGAGCTAATTTGCCCAACTTTATAGCAGCAAGTCTGATAATCTAAACAAAATGGATGAATATTTACTAAAATATAAATATCCCAGGTTATCCCAGGAAATAAAGTATATAATAGTCCCATTTTAGAAAAAGAAATTGAACAAATTTATAGTGAACTTCCTAGGAAAAAATCTCCAGGGCCAGATGGATTCACAAGAGATTCTACCAAACATTTCAAGAACAATTAATTCCAATACCATGTAAACTATTTGGAAAAAATGAATAAAGAAGGATCACTGCCAAATTCTTTTTATGACACAAATATAACACTGATAGCTAAACTGCGAAAAGCCAAAATATAGAAAAAAAATTACAACAACTTATCAGCAGGATAATATATTATAACCAAGTAGAATTTATGTCAGGAATGCAGGGCTGATTCACTATTAGGCAAACTATTACCGTAATCAACCATATCAATAATGAAACCAATAAAAAGCATATGATAATCTCAATAGATACAGAAAAGGCTTTTGAAAAAATACAGCACACAATTCTGTTAAAAACACTGCAGAGCATAGGTATAAAGGGAACTTTCCTTAAAATAATAAGCAGTATCTATCTAAAATCCACAGCAAGCTTTATTTATAATGGAGAGAAGCTGGGCACATTCCCAATAAGATCAGGGGTGAGACAAGGATACCCATTATCACTATTATTATTCAACATTGTACTAGAAATGTTGACTTTAGCAATAAGAGCATGAAACAAAAGCAATTCGAATAGGCACTGAGAAGATAAAACTATCACTCTTTACAGATTGTTATGGGCCAGAACTCTGAACTTGAAACAAGGATTTTTACAAGGTACTAAGTAGAATTGATGAGACAATGGTTATCTAGTTTAGCATGGTGCTTAATAGTTCTCTAAGTTCAGTGTGATTGATTTTAATCTTATAACAAATAATGGTTTCCTAGTGATAATAATGATTGATTTATACTCAGTGTAGAGCATATAAGCTAGGACCCTCAGTAGACTCAGATGCAGAGAGGGCAGAGAAGACAGGCGGGAGCTCAAGCTCTCAGAATCCAGGAGAGAGATTCATTTGATCTTTGATCAGGCTCCTGATGGCAGGCTCTCCTCCTGCATTTTGTCCACTGAAACCAAGACTCCAGAAGACCTCTAAGAAAGCTGTCCAGTCCCAGGCAAGGAGAGAACAAAGGATTTGAACTTTAACACCTGACTACTCTTGTGATGATAACTGAACTGAAACGAAGGCTGTTCCCAGAGACCCCAAGAAAACCAAACGAGAGAATATTACAACAGATGATATGCTTATATATTTAGAGGTTCCTAAAAAATCATCCAAAAATTTACTGGAAACAATTCCCAGCTTTTAGCAAAGTTGCAGGACATAAAACAAATCCATACAAATCACCCACATCTCTGTATATTACTTCTGAAGCCCATAATCAAGACATAGAGAAATTCCATTTAAAGTAACTGTAAATAAAATATTTGGGGGTCTACCTGCCAAGACAAATCCAAGGATTATATAAACACAATTATAAAACACTTCTCACACAAATAAAGTCAAATCTAAACAACTAGAAAAATATCAATTGTTCGTGGATAGGCTGAGTTAATGTAATAAAAATGACACTTCTGCCTAAATTGGTCTATTTGTTCAGTGCCATACCAATCAAAATGCCAAACATTATTTTATACAAATAGAAAAAATAATAACAAAACTCATATGGAAGAACAAAAGGTCAAGAATATCAAGGGAATTAATGAAAAAAAAAATTTACCAAAGATGGTGGCTTAACACTTCCAAAGGTAAAACTATATCATAAAGCAGCAATCACCAAAACCATTTGGTAATGACTAAGAAATAGAATGGTGGATAAGTGAATTAGATTAGATACACATGATATAATAATCAAGACCTATAGCAATGTAGTATTTGATAACCCCCCAAACTCCAGTTTTTGGAATAAGGACTCACTATTTGACAAAAATTGCTGGGAAAACTAGAAAATAATATCAGAAACTTGGCAATATCCTGCATCTCACTCCATAACAAAATAAGGTCAAAATGGGTATATGATTTGGGCATAAAAAGACAATACCACAAACAAATTAGGAGACCAAGGGATAATTTTTTCTATTAGATCTTTGAAAAAGAGAGAAATTTATGACCAAAGAAGAATTAGAGAACATTATGAAAAACAAAATGGACAACTTTGGTTACATTAAATTAAAAAGGTTTTGCTCAAACAAAACCAACAGAAACAAGACAAAAAGAGAATTACAAAGCTGGGGGTAAATCTTTACAGCTTGTATTTCTGATCAAGGACTCATTTCTAAAATATATAATGAACTGTGTCAAATTTATAAAAATACAAGTCATTCCCCAGTTGATAAATTGTTCAAGGTTTTTCAGATGAGGAAATTAAGATACAGGAAAAAAGAATTATAAATGTTGGAGGGGATGTGGGAAAATTGGGACACTAATGCATTGTTAGTGAAGTTTTGAAATGATACAACCATTCTGGAAAGAAATTTGGTACTATACCCAAAAGGCTACAAAACTCTGCATACCATTTGACCCAGCACTGCCATTATTAGTTCTGTATCCCAAAGGAATCATAAAGGAAAGAAAAAGGACCTATATGTGCAAAAATGTTTGTAGCAGCTCTTTTTGTGGTAGCAAAGAATTAGAAATTGACTGGATACCTATCAATTGTGGAATGGCTGAACAAATTATGGTATATGAAAGTAATGGAATATTATTGTTCTTTTAAAATGAAGAACAAGTTAATTATAGAAAGGCCTAGAAATGTTTACATGAACTGATGCTGAAAGAAACAAGCAGAACTAGGAATACATTGTACACAATAATAGCAAGAATATGTAATGATCAACTATAAAAGACTTGGTTCCTCTCAACAGTTCAGTGATCTAAAGCAATCCCAATAAAATTTGGACAGAATATGCCACCTACATCTAAAAAAAGAACTAGGGAAACTGAATGTAAATCAACACATGCTATGTTCACTTCTTTTTTCTGTTTGTATATCTCTCCTATGGTTTTTCCCTTTTGCTCTGATTTTTCTCTCCCAATATCATTCATAAAGCAATGTGTATTAAAAATAAATAAAATTATAATAAAAAAAAAGAAGAAAAGGCCATTAGACAACCTATGTGGACACACTGTACCTTACAGGGCACATATATCCTATAACCAAAATGCTCTGATGCCTATTCATAAGTGGTCTTTCCAAAGAATTTGGAATGAGATAATAAGTGAAGGTATAATATGCTATAATGGAAAGAAGACTGGATTTGGATTTAAAGAATGGAATTCAACTACTCAGGTAACCTTGGAGAATTAATTGCTATTATTATCTTTATTTTTTTGCTAAGGCAATTGGGATTAAATGACTTGCTTAGGGTCACATAGCTAGGAAGTGTTAAGTGTCTGAGGCCAGATTTGAACTTGGGTCCTCCTGACTTCAGGACTGTTGCTCTATCCACTGTGCAGCCTAAGTGCCCCCTAATTTAATTCTTTTCTAGGCTTAGTTTCTTAATTTATGGACATTCACTGCCCTGATGGATGAGTGAGTCTCTTTAAAAGTCCTGGAAAAACTTCCCCAAACCCTAAAGTAAATACCCTACTCTTAGAACTTAAAGGACCTAGGAGTAGTGGTGCCCTACATCACTGGCCTTCTTTCCAGCCTGGCCCTTGTATCCATCCATCAAACAAGGTTTTAGCTGCTGTGAAAAGTATTCTTACAGTCCTCATAACCACCAATACCAACCACTGTTCAATCCATGGGCAAGTAACTCTGAGATCCAAAGGACCATCCCCTCAACAAAAATAAAAACAAAAGAACAACACTGATTCTGCTTCCAACCCAGTCCCTAAAAATAGACATATGGGGGAATGAACCCTTATAGAGAAAGAGCCAATCATCCCTACCAACTGCCAAGTATTACACTGAAAGTAAGACAGCTTTACTGAAGCTTCAAGGTAGCCTGAAAGAGTGATAGGAAGCATATTTTAGGCAAGTCAAACCATTGCCACAACCTTAAAGACAACTTCCTCACAGACATGAATGGGGGCAGCCCAAAGATACTGAGCCAAAGAGTAAGAGGTATTACCATCTGCTTTGTTGCTGAACCCTAAAGACCATGAATGAAGTTCTTCCATTTGACTTAGAGCTGAAACTTTCTATATGTGCTCCTGCCCCCATTGCGATGTGAGCTCCTTGAGAGAAGAAATTGATTTGTTTCTTCTAAGATCCCCAGTATTTAGCACAGTGCTTTGTACTTAATAAGCACTTATAAATGCTTTTTCATTCTTTTTTTTGTTTATTATAGCTTTTTATTTACAGATCATATGTATGAGTAATTTTTTTCAACACTGACCCTTGCAAAACCTTTTGTTCCAAATTTTCCCCTCCTTCCCCCCACCTCCTCCCCTAGACGGCAGGGAGTTCAATACATGTTAAATATGTTAAAATATATGTTAAATCTAGTATATGTCTACATATTTATACAGTTGTCCTGCTGCACAAGAAAAATCGGATCTAGAAAGAAAACAAAATCCTGAGAAGGAAAACAAAAATGCAAGCAAACAATAACAGAAAGAGCGAAAATGCTATGTTGTGATCCACACTAAGTTCCCATAGTCCTTTCTCTGGGTGTAACTGGTTCTCTTCATTACGGAACAATTGGAACTAGTTTGAATCATCTCAATGTTGAAGAGAGCCACATCCATCAGAACTGATCATCATATAGTCTTCTTGTTGCTGTGTTTAATGATCTCCTGGTTCTGCTCATTTCACTTAGCATCAATTCATATAAGTCTCTCCAGGCCTCTCTGAAATCATCCTATTGGTCATTTCTTACAGAACAATAATATTCCATAACATTCATATACCATAGTTTACTCAGCCATTCTCCAATTGATGGGCATGCATTCAGTTTCAAGTTTCTAGCCACTACAAAAAGGGCTGCCACAAACACTTTTGCACATACTGGTCCCTTTCCCTTCTTTTATATCTCTTTGGGATTTAAGCCCAGTAGTAACACTGCTGGGTAAAAGGGTATGCACAGTTTGACAGCTTTTTGAGCATAGTTCCAAATTGTTCTTCAGAATGATTGGATTCCTTCACAATTCCACCAACAATGTATTAGTGTCCCAGTTTGTCCACATCCCCTTCAACATTCGTCATTATCTTCATTCTTTTATTCATTAAACCATATGAGACCAATTGTTCTAGAAGGACCAGTATCTCTAAGGAAGGACAAATCCCAACAATTTGACTGGAGGCACATTGCTTTGGGAATCAGAATAACTAGATTTGAATCCAGACTTTTAATATTAATTCTAAATCTCTTTCCTCCCCTGTAAAATGAAAAGTTTTGTTAAGATGTCCCCTGAAGTCCTTTTTTGTTTAACAATCTTTGAATCTGGCAGACTTAGACTCTATTGGTCAATGCAGCCTAAATTTCAACAAGAGTTGAATGAACCTTCATAGATGATCTAGGACCAGTCACTTTCTCTCTTTAGATTCTCAATTTCCTCCTCTATAAAATCAAGACATAGTACTAGATGACTGAATAGTTTTCCAACTTTAACATGATATTTGAGGCCATGAAATAGGGTGACTTCAAACTCTCTTTCATTTCCCCTTCCAAAGCTTCTGCTTACCATAAAGGTTACTACTTGGCCCCACTCTTTTAGTCCTCAGTAATAGTTTATCTATAGTCTTCTTTAAATTAAATGTTATAAATTGCACTATCTATAATACATTTATACATTACCTCTTCTAAGCAAAGTAAGAAATCTCTATATAAACTAACCTTGTTAGGGACTTGTATTGACTTTAGTTAGCTATCACTCCCAATTTGTTCATCTGCAAATTTGGTAAGTATTCCATCTATATGTTTATAGTAAGCAATGTTATATAGTACAATTCCAAGAACAAATTCCTGGGGTACTCTTCTAGTGACCACTTTCCAAGTTGACCAGGTTGCTTTTGCTAGTCTTGTTTTCAATCAAAATTCACATTCCTTGCCCCTATGTAGAGGTAAGAATTAGAAACATTTTTGATGAGTAAATAAACCCCTAATTTCCTGTCCAAAATACCTGGAAATTTAAGTAATATATGATGACATGCACATATATGTGTATAATATATATTTATAATCTACATAAGATATATATGTATATACTTTATATGTAAATGTGTAATGCCTATGAGATATAATAGGCATAAATATACATGTAAGTATATTTTCATTAACAAAAAAATTTTGCATAGTCAATGATGCCTGTGAAAAACCAGAGTTTGGGAGTTAAGTAAATTACTATTCTTGCTTCATCAAATATTCACATGGGGGTAAATTTTCATTTTTAAAACATGAGCAAAAAGAAAACTGAATATCTAAAGGATAGGCTGCAGGCAAAAGAATGCCATTAAAAGAACCAAAGGATCTAATTATTTAGATATTGAATTTCCTTCCTCACCCAGATCCACATATTCTGATATGTTTGACAGTGTACCAGCATAGCCTTTGAGTAAATCTAGCTAAATCTCCATGAACTTATGCTGTACTGTAGGGAGTTCATAAATAATTTATATGAAGAATAAAAATTATCATGTGATATTGTATCAAAGCAGTTTCTAGTATGAAAACCAACTGGATATAGGGGGTGTATAGCAATTATATGATTTGCTCTCTAGAAAAATTAGAGAACATAATGAGCAAAACTATGAAACCTAGGAAGCAACTTCTATAGATGCCTATTAGTAAAAAGAATTTGATTGGTGTGGTCTACAGATGTTTATTCCTTTATCCATTGTTTGTTGTGGATTACTCATGACATTGGTAAAGAGGGGAAGAGGTTAATATATAGCCTATTTTTATTTTTATCCTGTCAACTTGAAATGGCAAGGATGTATTTATCTTTTCAAAATCTAAAGGTCATTCACTATTGCCTCAGGAAATTGGAGAGGGCCAAGTTCCATTAAAATGTTAATATAATCTCTTGAGTATTTTTTAACTAGATCTATAATTTCATTGATATAGGGAATTCCCAGTGAGGAAACATCCTCTACCAGCAACTTTTCTTCTCTACCCCTAAGTAGCAAGCAAAGTAGTACAGTAAATAGGACCCTGGACTTAAAGCATGAACGAACCGAGTTCAAATCCAGTATCGGACATTCACTAGCTATGTGACACTGAGCAAGTCAGTTAACTTCTCTCCACTTCACTTCCCTCATTCATAAAAATGCAACTAATAATAACAGATACCTTTCAGGATTGCTGTAAGAACATAATAAGATTGTATTTAAAAAGCACATTTCAAACCATGAAGCTCTATATAAATGTTAGCTGCAATAAGTAATTAATTTATCAATATTTGATACTTTGTAATAATAATATAGCTTATAAATATCAGCAACTATTCTGTAATTTGCCGTCTTAGAGCATTATCTGAAATATTGAGTGTGTGTGATGTATTCAGGGTCAGAATGGACAATGTGTGGCAGAGGGAAGACTTCAATCTAGGTCTTCCTAATTCTAAATAAGGTCCATCCTTTATCCACTATACCAAGGTGATTAATTGACTCTCTTTCTCTTTGTCTTTCTGTCTCTGTCTCTGTCCTTCCTTCTTTCCTTCTTTTCCTTCCTTCCTCCCTCCCTTTCCTTCTTTCCCTTCTTGCTTCTCCCTCTCCTTCTCTTCCTCCTTGTCCCTCCCTCCCTCCACCCCACTCTCATTTATTAGTATTAGAATCTTTAGAACATGACAGGAATGATCGGCATTTCCTAGTGACAAAACATATGCATGAGAAGAAAATATTCGATTAAATTTTATGATATTCACTGTGTACTTAATTAAGGAAATCTTTATTTCTACTGCTTACAGTATTCACTTAATGAGAAAATAGTGTTACCATTAAACTAATGAATATGCCTCATATCAATATATTTTCCAAAATGTATAAAAATAAGGTAATTGAAAATACTTTGCTCTTAAGAAGTTTTCTGTCTTCTGCCTGTGAATTTAAATAATTGCTTTGGAGAAAAGGGCATAAATTGTTATTAGTATCCACTGTCCCCTTTTAAATCCTAAGTCCCAGACATATCTGTTCTTCAAAATTAAAGGGGGAAAATATGTCAAGTTATTCCAACTATTCAGAAAACTGTACACTTTGCAATGTCATGAAACTTTTGCCTCCTTATGTTCTAAACATGTTTTTTTTTCTTCTATTTTACACTTGAAAATGAGACGTGGTTGATGAGGTAGAAAAGTGGCTTTCACGTTACCTTGTGAAATTTAAACACATATTTAATTGCCATTGCTTTTTTAAATTTAAAAATAATTCTGAAAGTATTTTTTTTCAGATTTTGGGAACATTGTGCATTACAATTATTTGTCCTTTGTCACAATGAATATGTTACAAATCCATTGGCTTTACAATAGAAAGTAAGCTAATAACTTCCCTGCTTTTCCATCTGAACAATCAGATTCTTTCCCTCAGAATACAAACTAGAAAAGAGAATGAATCCTTGATAGCCAGTTTCTTTCTTTTCTTTTTCCAAATAATGGCACCTATTTTTAGTGGTTGAAGAAGACATTACTAAGACACAAAAAGAAATGAAAACATTTCTTGGAATTACTGACTTCCAGGCATGATTTTTTAAATTAAAATTGTTTTCCTATTTTTCATTCATTATTTTGTATTCTTTTAATCTGAGTTCACATTTACATTGTGCATTACAAGTTTCTAAAGCCCCTCATGTGCATTATCTCATTTGATCTCAATGACAACTTTGTGAGAGAGGTAAATAGGAGGACTAGATCTATAATTCTATAATTTCTTCACTGTAGAGAATTACTTGAGTATATAAATTCACTCTACTATTATACACAAGCATCTTCTCTGCAGTTTTACAATCACAGAGCATTGCCCAAGGCACTGATATGACTAGTGATTTGTCCAAGATTATATAAATGGGCATTTAAATAGAACTCAAAATATGATTAAATGTTTTTAAATAAATCACCTCATTTGTTGCTCACAATTATTCTATAAAGTAGACCCATTCTTCTTTGTGATCCTATTTGGGGGTTTCTTGGCAATGATACCAAAGTGGTTTATTATTTCCTTCTCCCTCTAATTTTACAGATGGGGAAACTGAGGTAAACAGAGTTAAATTATTTGCCCAGGGTAACACAGCTAGTGTATGAGACTAAATTTGAACTCAGGAAGATGAATGTTCTTCACTCCAGGCCTGACTGAGCCATCTAGCTGACTCTGCTACTGAAGTTATATATAGCCTAAGGAGATTAGAGATTGCAAGAAAAGCCTGTTCTTGCAGAAATGTTCAGAACAGTATAGTGGCAAAAAGTCGGAAATAAAATGTATGTAAGTAATGGGAGAATGGCTGAATAAATCATCATATAGGAACATAATGGAATACTACTATGTCAGAAAGAAAGAAAAAATATGAAGAATTCAGAGAAACTTGGAAAGACATGTAATGATATAAGTAATATGTTTAAAGAAAGCATGCTTGCCTGAATAATATAAAGTCAATAATAATAATAATCATTTTTATATAATGCTTTAAAGTTTGCAAAGCTTTTTATATGTATCATATATTTTGATCCTCACAACAAACCTCACAAATGGATATTACTAATATCACCCCCTTTTCAGATGAATAAATTAAGGCTAAGAGAGATTAAATGACCATTTCCAGGATCACACAGTAGCATTTGAACAGGTATTGCTCATATGTAGGCCAGGACTCTAATTGCTATTTTATATTACTCCATCTATTCCTTTGTCCATCTTCCTTTATATGGGGTAAAACTGGCCACTACTGGCTCTTACTTATTGTCTTAGTTGTCAGATTTAAAAGTGACAAAATTATATAAAGAGTTAAATAATATAGTTCAGTAAGCCATATTTCTCAACTTGTACCTCTAACCTTCACTATTTTATTGCATTCATAATTCACAATTCTTGGCGATCTGAATTCCACATGGTAGGGAAAAGAAATAAAAATTTATTAAGCAGCTTCTATGAGCCAAGTACTATGCAAAAAACACCTTATAAGATGATGATCTCAAAGATTCTTATTTGTATCATTATTTATCTCACACACTTTAATTGTGGTTATTACCCAAAGTTCTATTCTGAACTCTCTTTTCCCCTTTATTCTTTCTTGGTAACTTCAACAGTCTCCATGAATTTAATTTTCTCAATATTGGTAATATCATATCCATGTAACGAGACAAGATCTTCCTTCAAACGTTAGTCCTGAATTACCAAATAACTATTGGATGCTGGATATCTTAGAATTATCTTGAAACTAATTTGTCCAAAACAGAAATCATTATCTATCCCTCTCTTCCTCCCTTTCTCTTCACCAAATTTCCCTATTTCTCTGAAAGGTACTACCATTCTTTCTGTTTTCCAAATTCAAAAGCTCAGCTTTCTCCTTGACTCTTCACATTCCTTTGAACAGACTCCTCCAGCCATTTGCCATATCTTGCTATTTCTACCTTCACAATTTCATCTAGCAACTCTTCTCTTATTTTGCTACCATCTTAGTCCATTCCTTCAGTAATTCTTGCCTAAATTATCACAACAGCCTCTAAATTGGCCTCCCTAATCCAATGCCCAACAACTTTCCTTTTTTTTTAATATCTTTTTATTGATAGAACGCATGCCAGGGTAATTTTTTACAGCATTATCCCTTGCATTCATTTCTGTTCCGATTTTTCCCTCCCTCCCTCCACCCCTTCCCCCAGATGGCAAGCAGTCCTTTACATGTTGAATAGGTTACAGTATATCCTGGATACAATATATGTGTGCAGAACCGAACAGTTTTCTTGTTGCACAGGGAGAATTGAATTCAGAAGGTATAAGTAGCCCGGGAAGAAAAACAAAAATGCAAGCAGTTTATATTCATTTCCCAGTGTTCTTTCTCTGGGTGTAGCTGCTTCTGTCCATCTTTAATCAATTAAGGCTCTCTTTATCAAAGAGATACACTTCCATCAGAATACATCCTCAAACAGTATCATTGTTGAGGTATATAATGATCTCCTGGTCCTGCTCATTTCACTCAGCATCAGTTCATGTAAGTCTCGCCAGTCCTCTCTGTATTCATCCTGCTGGTCATTCCTTACAGAACAATAATATTCCATAACATTCATATACCACAATTTACTCAACCATTCTCCAATTGATGGACATCCTTTCATTTTCCAGCTTCTAGCCACTACAAACAGGGCTGCCACAAACATTTTGGCACATACTGGTTCTTTTCCTTTCTTTAGTATCTCTTTGGGGTATAAGCCCAGTAGAAACACTGCTGGATCAAAGGGTATGCACAGTTTGATAACTTTTTGAGCATAGTTCCAAATTGCTCTCCAGAATGGCTGGATGTCAAACAACTTTCCTTAATTAAAAATCTGACCTTGATACTTGACCACTCAATAGACTCTAGTGTGTCCCTATTGTCTCCTGAATTATCATGACATATGTCATATCATATCCTCTAGTCATCTTTTAAAGCTCTTGACCACTTGGCCATATTTTATCTTTCTAGCCTTGTGAAGTAGATTACTTCCCCTTTCTATGTTCTACACTTAGCGAATTTGACCTTCTTTTATTCCTCATTCACAATGCTCCATTTTCTGGTTCATATACCTAGAATTTAGTCTTTTTTCACTCCCACCTCAGAAAATTCTTCTTCCTTCAAGATGTGACTCAAGCATCACTTTCTAGAGGAAGACTTTTCTCATATCCCCTCCCACCACACAACTGTTAGCAATCTTCCTCCCTAATTACTTTGAATTTAACTTCCTTATACTTATTTTAAATCTTCGTATATTTATACAGGTAATACATAGCTATAACTTAGTGCTAATATCAATATGTAATCTGCTATATCTTTCTTTGACAATTTGTTGTTTGTTTGTTTGTTTTTATCTTTGTGTTTCTAGTGCCAGATACAGTTCTTGACACATAGTAGATGATTAAGTATCTTGATCAGTCCAAATTAAGAATACAAACTCTGTAAACAGAGGTGGCCGATACTGTTGTCCACTACAAACTTAGATCATTCAGCAATTAATTCTGACTTCCTTTTATGCTTCCTATCTTTATTTCCTATTACAAGCAAGGGTTTTGGTTCAAAAAGTGGCGGTTATGATTCTTTCAAAGGCCCAAAGAAGTTTCAGTTCCAATATATAGCCCCCCAAAATCATAATTTTCTCTCTTTTTCATCCCTGAAGAAACAATCCACTATAAAAACACAGCCCATTAGTGAGATTATAAAGCGTTAATGAAGTCCTTCAGTTTCCCCATCTGTGTATTTACATAGCACCTGTCACTATAGTTCCGAGGTGCTTATCTATTACATTTATAAGGAAAGTACAGATGTGTTCATTATACAAAGATCTTGGCAGGCTTCATTCTTGATATACTAGAATAATTAATACTTCTTGAATCATATGATGTTTATTTTCAGTATTAAAGAAAACACACAGACAATCCTGGAAACTAAGACTAGCAATAGTTAAGATATCTTTTAAAATTTATATTTTGGAAGGGTAAAACCCATTTGTTAAAAATGTACTTTCTAATTTTAGTGTGCAAAAAGAAAATCTTTTTTCTTTCAATGAAAAATACCTTCAAAATTTTCTCTATGAGAATCTTTAATATGAAGAAGTAAAGACTTAGATACTAGATGATTGTTGTTTTCATTATATAAAGGGTTTTTTATACAAAAGGAATTCTACTTTCTTTCTTTAGAAAAATAGGTGGACTCCATAAATGGAGAACTTGGTTCTTTTTACAATTTTTTTTCCCAAAAATTCTAGCCATCCATACCTGAAATGAATTTGTGTTTAGTTCAGATAGCTCTCTCTTATTGAAGGTTGTCAGATAGGGGATACTAAAAAAGTCATAGGACAAGAATGTTGTGGAGGGAGATTTCTGCAGGTTTGACTAGATGACCTTGAATTTCAATTCAGAGATTTTGTATCTGGATAGAAAGCAGTATTATTATTTTATAAGAGAAAAGAGACCATCATGTGGAAATAACCTTAACTTACATAAATTGTCAGCTCTCTGTAACTTATACTCTTAAAGTGTTTCCCATGATAATGAATGGGTAAGTTGCTTATCTTTACTGTTTGAATGTAATAGAAACAGGACTAGACCCTTCCTATACTATACTACCTATACTATCTATAAATATTACATAGAAAAAATGTATTTAAGTTATTGCTTTCCTGAGACTAAATAATTGATTTAAGTGATCATTTTACCAAAGTAATTGATTTTTCAGGAACTGAATTTTCTAAATTGAACATTTGGTCTGGTATTGTCTAGATATATACTCCTATGAAAACCAAATTTTCTTTATAAAATCAAATACTTGTTGTCTGATTGATTTTTCAATTAATTCTATTTTTCAATTTGTATTATTTAAGCATAACCATATTTCCCAAAGCAATTCCTTCAATGTACCTATAGAACAGTGCATAAAATGGTGAAGTTCTATACTCAAATTTATATTTGTATGTAAAAACAGATTGCTCTATCCAGTCTTCCTAAAGATACATATAATCTTTGTGAAATAAAAGTGAGCAGGTACAAATTTGAAGATTATATTTAAAATATCGCTTGTGTATATCTTCAAAAATATAACTCAGACACCAAAGGGTGAATGATTGGGGAGTATTCAAATAACCGTTCTTTGCAAATAGAATATGGGGAATATAGTGAGTTGGGTTATCTTAAACGATAAGATAAATAAAATGCCATCATCAATCTTTCCTCAATTAAGTATCTCTATGAGTAACTGAGGGTAAAAGTATCAGCTCTTTATGTCTCATCAGTTGCAGAGAAGGGTGCCCCCTGATTTATCTCAGAAGTTTCCAAGTATAAACTGCCAGTAGGAAAGCAGTGTCAACATTTATCTGGCTTTGCTTTGTTAATGAGCTATTTCACTTAAATGCATTCCCTCTTCAAAAAAAAAAAATCAGTCTATACCTTTCGATTTAAATTTTGTCAACTATTTTTCATGGAAATGTCTCTGAAATGCCACTGTTCACTTTATACAATCCTCACTCTTCTTAATGAGAGAATGCTTCAAAGGTAATGAGTTGCTTAGCATTGGTGTGTGTGTGTGTGTGTGTGTGTGTGTGTGTGTGTATGTATAAAACAAAGATCACAATCCTTCCATGCTTTAGTAGATTTTTTTTCATATATTTAGTTGGAAAGGGCCATATGTTTCTTTACTTGAAAAAAAAACATTCTTTTCTACCTCTCCAACAAGAGATCATTCAACTTTCACTTAGAGACATATGTTGGGGAAAGCTACTACTTCCTGCTTTGGAGTAGCTTAATATATGAATTGGCTTCTTGAAAAATTCAGTCCATTATTTTTAGCTCTGTCCTCTTAAATCAAGTAGAATTTTACTTTTAGGTCCCTTCTATAGTCTTTCAATACAGTTTCATTTAAACATCTGTTGCTTTCACCTATTCTCTTATGACATGATCTTGAGGTCCTTTACCATACTTGTCACTATCTTCTGGATACTCTATAATTTTTCAACTTTTGCCCTAAAACATAATATTTAGAACTATTCACAAAGTAATAGTAAATTATCTCCAGTGCAATTTATGTTTTAAATTGAGTAACACAAATATGGAGAACAGATAGAATCTGTTTTGGAGTAACCAAATTAATCTTTATTTATTAAGACTATAAAGCCTCTAAAATCTAAAACAGTCAAAATTTGACTAGCAAAAAATGTTGGCAATATGAAAGCAAAACAGGAATTGAAAATCAAGAAATTCTATTTTAGTGTGAAAAAGAAAAGTATACATCTCCCAGTTGTAAATATTCAACTTTCAACCCCATGTGTGTGTTTTGAGAGGAGCAGGCATAGAAGTAAAGGTTTGATGGCATGTCTCTTGAGTAGTCAACAACCACAACAAAAGCAAAGAGCTAGAATTGGAAATTCCACACAAGACTTTCAAAGGAAAAAAAAGAGTCTCCCTTCCCCATTGCTTCTACCATTGCCACATTCCCCAATTATTTACTGGCTCCAGAAGATAACATCAACTTTGTCTTCATGGTATTTAATTGTTTTGCCAAAAGAAGCAATAATCTTTTTCTCTAAAATTCATAAAATCTTATTATATATCTCTGTTTTGGTGAATATAGCCTTCAGTTCTCAGAAGTTATTACAACAGCTCTGATGAGGCCAGACTGGAAAGATAAATGTATAGTAAGCCTGAGGATGAGATGTGAATTCAATGATTTATTGTCTGTGGTTTAGCCTAGTTAAGTTTAGAGAAGCTAAGCAACAAAAAGGTTACTACTAGTTGATATTTTAATTGTTTTTCTTTAGTAACTCAAAACCATCTAGTGAGACATTCTAGAAATCATTATTGTCTGAGTTGATGGAAGGCATCCACAATTCAACGAAATGTTTTCTTGAATTATCAAAGAAAATACCCATCTGTATATACAAATAAATATATATCTGCAGATGTATGCATAACTATATACATATTTGTGTGTATGTATACATTCAAAATTGCATCATTTTCTTGAATTTTGTATTATAACATTAGACTAGAAATAATAGCCTCTGCTTATCATGTTGCTGATATGCCAGCTGTCTAAGCAGATTTAGAAGATATTCTTTTTGAGCTCCTAAGTGAAGATCACATAGCAGATGTGACTTTGTGTGTGTGTGTGTGTGTGTGTGTGTGTGTGTGTGTGAAATAACTATTGCTGCTTTATATCATGTATACCCATGATCCAATTAATTCAGTGTCCTCTTTGTAACAGTGACTCAAAAAAACATTTTATAAAACAGCATGATACTGTCCCCTTTGGTTTCACTGGTTAAGTTCACAGGCTAAATATAAATATTCTTCCATGGTCTGATAATGAGCTTTCATCTGATAATTTATCAATATCTTTCTTACATTTATTTATGATTTCTATCACTACTTTTGAGGCAAATGTTTTCTGCTACGTTAACGAGAAGCAATAATTAATTGTGGCTGGAGAACAGACACAGAGACTGAAAATTTGAATTTGAATCCTGCCTCATACTACACCAGTAGCGTGATTTAAGGAAAATTTCTTAACGTTTCCTAACCTCAGTTTTTTCATCTCCCAAATGAAAATAATAAATAATACTACCTCACAGGTTGTTGAAAGAACTATGCCAGGCATACAGCACTGTGTAAATGCAGGTAGTTGTTCTTGAGTAAATGTTGATTCATGTTTCCTAAGTAATTCTTTTAACAACAAAAAGTACACCAGTTCTAGTGTTAGAAACTTCTTCAGGCCACTGGCTTACAGAAAGATCATCTAAGAGTATTGAATAGGAAGCCCATTTACTTACTCAGGCTGTTTTCTGGTGCTCAGGTGATATTTAATCATGGACTGGCAGCTAAATGAATGGGCCAAGAACATTGTCTCGTTGGATGGCTTAAATATTGATAGATTTCTTTTTTTAACACAGTTGGTGCATCACAAGTCATTAACAAGAGATATCAAAGAAATGATACTAGCTTAATGTGTTCTATATTCAATTATTTTGACTACAGAGAAATAACTTAAAATTTCAAGTATTATCATATTTCTCCTAAAGAACCTTTTTTGTCTTTTATCATCCCTCTAATTGTATAAGGAAGAATGTGATCTAGAGGAGAAATGGATGGACAAGGGAGTAGAAGACCTAATTTCTGATCCCAGCTCTGCCATAAACTTATTGTTAGGCATCTGGAGAAATTATTTAAGCTCTCTAAACTTCAATTTTATCTGCAAATAGAATGAATATAATTCAGTAATCTCTATGGTATCAGATATGCACCAAAGACTAAAAGGATGTTAGACTAAATTTTCCTATTTTAAGTTTAGAATGTGATCTCCTTGAAAGTAGGAGTAATCTTGTTTCATTTTTTGGATGTTTACCCCTATAACTTTGCACAATGTCTGGCATATAGTATGTGTTTAATAAATGTTTATTGATTGATTGACTTAGATCTGTTTTTAATAATAAAAACATCTACTAGTTATATGAATAAATGGATAAGTAATACATAATGTAACTATTTTCACAATATGTTACAGTTTGTTAAATGCTTTCCATATAAAGATCCTATAAGATAGTTTAAAACAAGTGTGGAATCCTAGAAGCTCCTCTTTTAGGTTTTTTTAAGGAACATTTCTTCAGCCTTCATAAACTAGAGTGTCAGAGGCATTCTTTCAGCTTCTTTAAGAGGAAATACTACCCCAACTTGAATTATTATTACCATTTTGCAGATAAGGAAACTGAGACTCAAATAAAATGGTTACACTGTGATTATGTCTTGGAGTTCAGACTCAAATCCAAGTCTTATGATTCCATGTCCTATATTCTGTCTATCACATCATGTTGCCTTTCACTAATTCCCAATTTGTCTTATAGTGCTCTTATTTTAGTTCTTACAAACTTAAGAATCCTGAGTTAAAATACATTCATCTCATTGAAGCATATGCTTTTTAACATGCTTTCTCCAATTGAGCTTGCTCATTAATGGGAGAAAAATAAAAAAGCATTTATTTTCAAGTTGATTAAATTATGCCTAAATGGGGGTAATTTCAAGATATGAATAGCCTTGCATCTATTATATTTCTAACTAGATTTTCCTTCCTTTCTATTCTGCCCTGTGGGTATGGTTAAGCTTATAATTAATTTTAAAACCTTCCCCTAAAATTTCTTGCATCTTAATGCATTTTGTAGATGGAATTACTAGAAAATATTTAGTATTTTCATCTCGAGTGCACTTTCTCCTCATCACTACTTCCTAGAATCCTTAGCTTTCTTCAGAGCACTCTGGATACTACCTCCTACATTAGGTCTTTTCTGGTCCCACCAGTCATTAGTAATCTTCTTATTGAAATTACTTTTCATTGCTTTCTATACAGTCTGTCCTTACTGCTGTACAGGTTTGTCTTCTTGCCAGCAAAGTGTAAATTCCTGGAAGGCAGATTTCTGGGTTTTTTTGTCTCTGTATCCCTGACATCTAGCATAGTGCCTTGTATGCAATGGGAAATTAATAACAATTTATTGTATTGAATGACCATTTGGGGACTGCAGATGATATAGTGGTCCTGGACCACTTGGGCCTGGACAAATGCATATAAACATTCATTGATTAATCTGATTCCACTTTTACCTCACATATACTTTTAGAGAGGGGTACCTGGAGTCAAGAAAACCTAAGTTCAAATCTAGCTTCTGGCACCTGGTATGTCTCTGGGAAAGTCATTTACTCTCTACCTGCCTCACTTTGTTCTTATGTAAAATGGAGATAAAAATAGCATCTACCTCCCAGAGTTGTGAGGATCAAATGAGATGATATTTTTAAACAGTTGCAAATGCTTTAAATGCATGTAACTGCTAGTTATTGTTGTTATTATCATTATCGTTTATGTTTTCCCCCAGTGGAAAATATTGGGACTCCAAAATCCACTGCTGCCAAATACAAATAAAAGGTAGCTGCCTCAATCAACATATTGGGCACTTCATACTTCCACATATCTGGCATTTTATTCTTCGATCTTCATTCTAAGAATTCATTCTATAGTAATTCTAAAACCCCTTCTCTCACTCACATTCCACTTCTCTTCTATTCACTCAATAAGTATTGTAGTTTGGTAATTTTGTCACAAATACTTATCTAGACTAGTTCTAGAAACAGCATAAAATCTTCATAGCCTTGCTTTTTAATGATTAGCATTAATAATAGGCTAAATTGATATCCTTATTAATAGGCTTCTTAATATATAACTAACTAAGGACAGTAGTCTGCCATCCCCTACCAGTCTGTGCCTTAATGGTAATGATTGAATTGTGAAGAAAGTCACTAAATTGTCATAACAATTATAGGACATTTACAGATTTTTTCCAAAAAACTCCTTTCACTGGTTTCAGAATTTCATAGAAGACCAAATCTACCTAAGACAGTCTGATGACCAAGATGTCATTGGTCCTCTTCAAAAATACAGGAACAATAACAAATATTCTACAAATGATGCAGCATTGACCTAGTGAAGAAATTATCTGCTGATAAGTTACATACCTGTGTGTGAAAACTTGAGTTTTTCATAGCATATAGATTTTTTCATAGTCTTAGGAGAGTAAATTTGATAGTGTTTTGGAAGAAGGTCCATACTATCCCAGCAGGCATTTAGGCATGTGTCTGCTGTTTTACTTTGTTAGGCTGTGTGGAAAAGAAGGCTAGAATTAGTGGTGATGACCTGTGTGTGCCCAGTACGGTCCTTGTTCACATGTCCTCCTAGAACTAATTCAGTTTCTGTATGTCAGTGCAGTAAAGCAAGTATATCTGTCTCTGTTCTTCATAGCTAACATTTATTTGACACTCTCAGACATTAGAGATTATTGTATCCTTAGCTTATATGTAAATCAAGTATTTCTTCTTCAGAATCAGAGGATATCAGGACCAAATTAATGAGTTGATCCTTGAAAGCTAGAACTGTCTTTTGCCTTCTTTTGTATCCACAGTGCCTGGCACATAATAGACATTTAATAAATGTTTATTCATTATTTGAAATTCTCTGATGCTTTGTCTATGTAGTCAATGGCACAATTGTTCAGTGTAGCTCGCATTTATATTGAGCTTTAAGAAATGTATATATCTTTATGAATATTATTTCATGATACCTCCATAAGGTAAGAGCAATAAGGTATGTCCTATTGCTATCTATATTTTAAAAATAAGGAAACTGAGGTGCAAACAGAGTAAATGACCTGTCTCAGATTCTCAAATTTGGATATAAGGCAAGATTTAGATTCAGATCTTTCTAACTCCAAGACTAATTGGTTCTGGCTTCTATGCCACTTAGCTTACTCAAGATAGTTATAATGGTGAAGTTATTAGGCCATGATATGGTGTAATATTCTCTCTGTGATAAAAAAAAAGTCATTTCAAATTCCTATCTTAATGAAAGCCATGGCCTTGGAAAACTTAGCAGTGCTCAGTGTTCTGCATTATTCCTTTATGTGCTCTAACAAGCTTTTGTGACCATACCTGGAGAAGGAAATTCATTGCACTTAGGTCAACAATTTCAGGTTGTTGTTGTAACTATTTTCTATCATTACTTGACCAGTTGAGACCTGAAGCAGCATCTCTGTCTAACCTATAGTAATACCAATCTATTTTTCAAAATATCTAAATACAAGGCCAGGACACCATTTATTTTTTAATGAGAATCATAATTAAAGAAGAAGTTTCTCTTTCTTCTTCCCAGATCTTCCAGAGAAGACTGAAGATTATTGCATACCACTCTGGATTACCCCTTTAGATGCACCCACATAAATCCCATTATTGTTCCCTGGTGTGACATGTGCAATTGAAGAGGAAAATCTCCTCTGAATCATCCAAGTCTTTTCTCTCTTAAATACCATCTCCAATGGAGTGAGGGAGAAAGACAGCAGGACTATTTTGCCCCTCCTTCCAGAAATAAAATGTAACATCTGCTTTCAACTTGTTTCCTTAGAATTTCTAAGTGGAATCACCTTTTGATGCAAATTAGAATGAAGATATCAGTATTATGGAACTTTCTCCTGGGTTCCAGGTTCTCATTTGCATATATATTTTCTAAGCAACACCTCCTTTAGTGGGATACTTTGCTCTCACTGTTCTAGAGTACTATCCCATCAACTACCTCAATATTTTCCTGTGCAATGAAGACCTTTTCCATCATATATTATAGTGTCACTTTTTAATACAAAGCTTCCCAAATCAAACTGAAATATTCTTTCCAAATACAATTATAGTGAGAGAAGCGATTTATCAAAGAAAGAGATCCTTTTATATGTATACATCTGTTTAACAGTCTTACAGGGTAGAAAGCAATACAAGTATTTGTTGTAAAAATGGTAAATATGGGCAAAATAAATATTAAAGAAATATTGAGAATAGAAAACAAATCATTTATTGTTCCTCAATAGCATATTACCTGACGTTCAAACCAACATTCAAAGCTTCTTCAGCTCATTTTCAATATTTGTCCATGCAGGAGAAGGACATTAAGTCGCATTCTCCTTACTTGCTTGTGCTGAGTGCATAAGCTACCCTTTCTAATATCCTATTGTAGATAAAGGCAAAAAGGTCTGCATCAATAAACTACTCTGTTTGTTTATTGTGTGTTCAAAAACAGTAAACACAAAATCAAATAGTTTTAATGCTCAATTATGTTAAATAGCCCCATTTGGTGGTTTTCTCCCAAAATAAATCTAAGTAAATATTGATAAGCAGTACAAAGCATATTAATATATTGTCTAAGCTTGTTATTTGGGGGATTAAAATCACAGCTGAGAGAGCAAATAAATATTACAAGTCCTACTGCTTCGTATTTGCCAAACTTGCTAAATTATTGTAAATCCACTGGGTAAATGCAGCAGCAGAGTACAATCTGTTTCTCTTGCAAATCTTAAATCCACTTATACATTGTAACAGGGTGTGGATGGGATTTTAGCTACAATTATGAAGGCATTATTGAATTACTGTATTAATTTCTAAACAAGGTCATTCTTGAGCATGGTCTTAAAAGTTTACTCCAAATTAATACAAGAAAGGAACTTGAACATATGGTAGATGTTTCCATTTGCATAGATTGGGAGGAGGAACTAGAATATAAAGAACTAAGAGAGAGAATACTCACAAAATATACAGTGATATTCTGTCCCTTTTCACACTTATTTGACAGAAAGCCTTCTTGAAGAGAGAGATCATGTCATATAACTTTCTTATTTCTGATGCTTGACATGTAAGGAAGGGAAGGAGCAAAAAACAAGCAAAGAAGGAAGGAAGGGATGGAGGGAAGGAGGGAGAAAAAAAGGAAAGAAGGGAGGGATTGAAGGAAGAGGAAAGGAAGGGAAGAAGACAGGAAAAGAGGGAGGGAGGGAAGGAGGAAGGGATGAAGACAGGAAAACAGGGAGGAAGAGAAAGAGGGAGGGAAGAAGAAATGAAGGAAGAAAATGAGGGAGGGTGAAAGGAGAGAGAGAAGAAGGGAGGAAAGAAGGGAAGAAAGGAAAGGAAGAAAGCAAGGGAGTAATGAGGGGGAGGGAGGGAAGGGAGAGATGGGGGGAAGAAGAGAAGGAAGAAGGAAGGGAAGAATGGGGAGGGAAAGAGGAAAAGTATTACGTGCCTACTATGTAGCACTAAACACTATGTGAAACACTTCTCATTTGATTCTCTCAACAATTCTGGAAGTAGGTACTATTAGTATGATATTTTACAGTTGAGAACACTGAGATAGAGGTTAAGTGATTTGCTAAGGATCACACAGCAAGCAAGAGTATGAAGCAGGATTTGAATATTAAATTCAATTTTTTGTTCAATGTTTTATATAGTGCTTCTTAAATCATTACCTTAATATCTTTTGATTTTATTAATAATGTTATTTCCCTATACTTCACTTTAGTAAACAATTTAATGAGGAGATAATTTAGTGAGTTTCTATGGCAAAACAAAATACAACACATTACCCATAGGCCACCATTCCTAGAGAAGAACCTCTGAATACTTAGGTTATTGTATTTAAAAAAAAAACTACATAGCCTATAATTAATCTGTAATCAATTATTTTTAAGATCAATAAGCTCTGTCATCCCTTATGTGTAACAGAATTGTAGCATTGGAGAGTCCTAAGAAATAATCCAATCCGATTTTGGAGATGAAAATACTGAGATAAAGTCATTGACCCCAGATCACATAGTTAAACTTAAGTGTTCAAATCCTTTGAATAACTTTCCAGTATATTATATTCCCTCTCCACTAGCAAAATCTTGGACAACACAAGATAATTAGTCTACCACTACCATGATTAGAACTTAAATGATGGTAGAACATAGTAAGCCTTGCTCAGTAATTTTTTTTTTTTTTTGATGATGATCATGGCCTCCACAGGGTAGTTTCCCTAGGGAAGAAGAAAAAAGGGGAGAGGTGGTAAAGGAACATATCTTCAGCAACTTCATCATGTTTTTGAGGCAAATTGGTACCTATACAAATGCTGAATAAAGCTCTGATGTGTAATCCGGGAAATCTTGAGTTCAAATTCTGCTTCAAACACTCAATAACTATGTAACCATGAGCAAGTCATTTAACCTCTGACAGTCTTAGTTTTCTCACCAGAAGAATGGGATTAATACCCATACTTCACTGGGTAAATTTGAGCACTAGATGAGATAACATATATAAAGTGTTTTGGCAAGTACTTTATAAATTGATTGTTATCATCATCAACAAATTTCAAAATGAAAGGTAGATTTTTGTGATTGCTTGGTTCATTCAAAATGTGTATATCATCACACTCAATATTTTGGATAACACCAAACAGTCCACATTTGTTTTGGGTTAAATTCCTCTTGTTAGCTTTCTACTTACCCTAGATGAGCCAAATATTTGTTTTGGCAATTTCTTTTGCTTCACTACATTCCAGTACTATTTTTGACTCTGCCTAGACTCTTTTCTTTTCAGTGATTCTAAAGCTCTGTTTCTTCTCCTCGAAGTTCTCATCTAACTTTAATCATAACCCATCCTGAAAAGAGAACAAATATTGGACTAGTTTAAATATTGATCAATGATCAGATATTAACATGAGTTTCTGAAATAAATTAGTTGAGGATCAAAGAAGACCTACCCAAGAGTGGGACATTTTCAGTGAAAAAAGGACTACAGTTTATTGATGTTGATATATAAAACACACAAAATAGAGCTAAAAGCAATCACACTAAAATGATTGAAATTGTGGAGCAATGTTCTAGGGTGTATCTCTTGTTCTGGATGATATGATAAATTAAAAAAAAAAAAAAACATTTATTTGACTATGCTAATGCTCCATTTTAGCCTGTAATTCCCAATCCTCTTGTCCAAATACTATCTATTCTTCAGGAGTTACCTCCATGGCACCTTGCCAATGACTTTGACTCTGTGGATCTTTCCTCAGAACTCTGATGATACTCAGATAATTTTAATAATCATTCATTTGGTTTTTGTTTTGTTTTTTTGGTGAATGTTAATGTTATTTCCCCACCTAAATTATAAATTCTTTGAGGAAAGAGATTATACTTCTTTTTTATCCTCCAATAGTATAACTTTGGGCATACAGTATTCAGTATTCAGTAAATACTTATTGTTTGCTAGAAGTAGACAGAGACCATTAATTTAACAAACATTTATTAAGTACCTACTATATACACAGTGTCATGTTAAGAACTGAAAGATACAAAGATCAATGAGACATGGCCTCATGAACCTTATCAAGCAGGGAAATAAGTCTATATTGCAGAGTAGAATAAGCTCATAAGTAATGACAAAGGTGTTATAAAAAGAATATGAAAAAAACCTCATTTCAATGGGATCTTAATGAATGACTAGGAATTTTATAGATAGAGAGTATGTGAAAAGACTATCCAAACCAAGGAAATGATGTGAAAAAAAGATGACATGTATCTAAGGGATTATATATAGCATAAAGTATATTGAAGGAAGCAGTGCTAGATAAAGCTATAAAGGTTAATTAATTTGTTGGGGGAAACTTCCCAGTTTTATCAGGCATTTCTCCTGATCCCTTTATTGCATCAACACTATTTGGTAAGCAATAGGAAAGTAGTGAAAAATTCTGAGCAGGGGAGTAGCATTATCACATTTATTTACATTGTCTCTCCCACAACTACCAGTAAAAGAGCTCTCTTTGGAAATTAGAATGTTCCTTCAAACCAGAATCCTTTATTCTTCATGTAGTATTAAGGATCAAAAATTTAATTTAAAAAAATTGGAACTTAAAGCTTTAGACCCTGAAATCTTGGCAAGGTCTGGAAAACACTGAATTCAATTTTACAAAAATGTAAGTACCTGAATGCTTTGTACATATACCATGAAGTTAGGTACCATAAAGAGCACCTACTATATATAGGAAGAACATTTACAAATAGAAGCGCACCTGTAAGACAAAAGGAGGAGAAGAGAGGAGGGGAAGGGAGCCAATTATAAAGTCCATTGTGTCAAATATCTATATAAGTATGAAAAATAAGGAAAATGAACCAGGGATCCTTTTTTAAAAAAGTAAATTTGAACTCTTATGTTTCAATGTGACTCAGTGGATTTAATTCTGTGATTGTAATATATCCTTTAAAAACCTGGCTAAAAAAAAAAAAAGACAAAAGAGAATGAATACCATTGTATATTTAGAAGATAAACATGAGGAAATCCGGGCATTAGATCAAGGAAGCCAAGTAAAGAGTATTTAGATAAAGACAATAATGGCAGAAATAAAAGGGATGGTTTTTCATTGAAGATTACTGTAGAGCACCTGAACAAAAAGAGAAAACTCAGTGAATAGTTCTGGAAATTTCATATACCTGGAATAGAACAATGATATAATGGTGATAGGGACATTTCCCCATGTATCACTTTAAATGTTGTGCAAAAAGGAGATAAACTAATAATTAATAATGTTATTCTTCAAAAGATGAGAGAACAGATAAGGAGGCTCTCCTTTGTAGATATGAATCTTACTAACACAAATGAACTTTTTGCTGAGTTGAAAATGATGGCTGCCTAGAGGGAAGAAAAGAAACAAAATGACTTCTTAGAATATTGGGTAAGGGAGCAGAAAGTCAGAGTAATCTGGCATGCACTCAAGAGAGCATATTTTCGAAGATTCAGAGAAAGAACAGCCATGATTCCCTGGTCTAAAATTCTGCAGGAGATGCTAGCTAGGAGAGGTGATACACAAGTCTTATTAATGCCATTTTGAAGCCACAAAGAGAAATAATTCTCATGAAAATGGAAAGAGGGACTTATCTAAAGATATTACTGTGGGTCCAAAATGTTCTCAACAATCAATTTAGATTTTTCAAAGACAGGAAGAAGATAAATGTAAAGAGATAAAATAAAGAATGCATACAAGAGTTGCTGTCCTTTAAAAATGAGACATAGTGATATAGGGATTGCTTGACAATGCATATTTAAAGAATGTTTTCAATATTCTTTTCTTTTTTTAATCAAGGAAGTAGTAAAACAAGAATAAATGTTTTTTGATTGAAAAATAAATATAACTTTAAAATTAAAAATAAGAGTAGTATCTCTAGTCTTAAAGCTCATTTAGCTCTATGGACATGACAAACTAAAGATTTCAAAAAACTTTTTTTATCTATCCCAAGAAAAAGAGTACAGAAAAAAAAAAAACCTGCTGAGAAAGAATGAAATAATAACAAAAAAAAAAAAAAAAAAAAAAGGTCGGAGCTCCTCAGTTCTCATTTTGCTTCTGTTTTTGTTGTTATTGTTTTTGTGCCAAAGAGTAAGCTCTTTTGACTGAAAAGATCAAAGCACAAATACCTAATGGGAGTTCCTTCCCAAGATAACTAAATAGGTCTAAGGGATCATCTTGCTACCATTGATGTCTTTGTTGTGTGACCCAAGTGAAAAATATCAGAGAATGCTGAAATAACTAGCCAATGTTGATCAATGTGCTGAGAGGTACCACATGATTGAAAAGGGGCAAATTTGGTCTTCAAAAACTGCAAGAGAACAGAGCCTGCAAATTATGTGCCAGAGAGCTTGAACTTCATTCTTCATTTTTAAAAAAAGACAGCATTTAATATTAAAGGGAGATTTAAGAAAAGGACTTCATTTGAACCCTTAAATTCTGAGAGACCTACTCTATCAAATGTGGAATAGAGACAAAAACAAGAAATGCTGCTCACAGAGATTTAGCATGGCTTCTTTAAGAGCAAGGCATGTTTACACTAATTTTATTCCCTTTTTTGACAGTGTTATTAGACTAGCAGATTAGGAAATGCCATAGATATAACTCACTGATATAAGTCTTTCATCATATTCTTGTGATTTATGGGCTAAATAGTAATAAAGTTTGGTCATTTCAATATTGGTGACATAACTAGACCCAAAGAGGTAGTGACTGATGATTCAAAGTTAATTCGATAAAAGGTCAGCAGTGAAGTGCCCCAGAGATCTGTCCCTTGCTCTGTGATGTTGAATCTTTTCATCAGTGATGTAAAGGCAAAGATAACATGCTTTTCAAATTTTCAGATAAAAAAGGGTAGAAATGATACATAGGCCCCTGAATAATAAAGTTAGGATCCCAAAAAATTATTGTCTGGCTCAATATTTTGTAAAATATAATAACAAATATAAGCTGGGCATGGTAGAACATATTTGTAATCTCTGCTATCCACAGAGAGTCAGGCTGATAAATTAATTTAGCTCAGGTTTTCTGTCTGCTATAAGCTGATTCGATAGCCACAATTTTAACACCAATATCTTGAGTGCTTCAGAGCAAGGTACCAATAGGTTACTAAATGACATAAAGCAGTCCAAATCAGAAAAATAAAATAAAATATGTCAAAATTCCCATGCTCATCACTATTGAATTTGGGCCTGTGAATGACTCCTACACTTCCAGTCAGGGCAAGATAGTGAGAGCGGGAGAAGGAAAAAGCAAGGGAGCATAAATTTGAAGCTTGATAAGAATGCTTCTGAAAGTTATCTGGGATTTTAGTGTACTACAAATCCAATGTGAGTCAACAGTGTGATTTGAGCATCAAGAAAGCTAAGATCAATTTAGGCTGCATTTAAAAAGGTATAATGTCTAGAAGGAAAGAAATGGTAATCCCACTGCCCTTTGCTATGATCAGGTCATTAAATCTGAAGATTCTGTTCCCTTCTGGGCATCACAATTTAGAAAAACTATTGATAAACTTAAAAGCATCCAGGAAAGGACAGATACAATGGCGACAGCATGGTATTTGTGATTATCAGGATCACTGAAGGAATTAAGGGTGTTTATCCTGGAGATGAAAAGATTTAGCTGTCAAATACTTTAAGAAGTATCATGAGAAGTGGAAAATAAGCTTGTTCTGTTAAGCCATAAAAGGCAAAACTAGAAACAAGGTGTGTGAGATGCAAAGACTCAAATTAAGATTTAAGTGAAACCAACTAATAATTAGAGATTCTCTTCTCATCTTCATGTCCTGGCTTTCCTGGTTTCTTTCAAGATTCAGCTTAAGTCCAACTTTCTTCAAGAAGTCTTTCCCAATTCTCTTTGACCTTAGTGTCTTCCTTCTGAAATTACTCCAATTTTATTCTGTCAATATCTTGCTTATGCACAATTATTTGCATGTTATCTATCCCAATTAGAATCTGAAGTCCTTGAAAGCATGGCCTGCCTTTGCTTTTTGTTTGTTTGTTTGTTTGTTTTAATATCTCTAGCACTTAATATAATGTTGGACACATAGTTCACATTTAATAAATGCTTGTTGATTTAACGTGGCTGTCCAATATTGTCTTGATCTACTTCAGAACACTGTGGGTTCTTCTACGCTGGAGGCATATTTCTCCCCAAGAGAATAAAAAATAAAGTCACAGAAAAATGTCTGATATTAGAGTTAGTTTCTGGCTAATGTTCTGAAGAAATTTTCCAGTGGTACTGCAATTCTATCGCAAACAGTTTCACTGAGGCTACAAGAAAATGCATAATCCAACAGTATACCATTGATCTTTCAAGTAAGCAGGTAACTTTCAAGCTGATAGAAAAAAAAAGTATGAAAAATAATGTCATTTGCATGAAGAGATGGAATGTATGACATTTTCTAGAATCTTTTTGTATTCGTTAAGTATTAGGAGAAAGAGACTGACAACAATGACAAGGTCTTATAAGTGCCTTAAGATTCATAAAATGGTTTGAGATTTACAAAGAACATTCCTCACAATAACCTTGTGAGATGAGTGAAAGTGCTATCTTTAAGGGACCCATTCTACGAGGTCTGCAGTGGCTTGGATAGAACATTTTACATGAAGTCACTAAGATACTGGGGAAGGGCTGAATCAGTTATGGTATATGATGGTGTTGGAATGATATCTTGTTATAAGAATGAATAAGAGAATAATTTCAGAAATATCTGGCAAGACTTGTGCAAAGTGAAATAAACAGAAGCAGGAAAACATTGTACATATGTACATGTACATTGTAAATAGTGCAGTAGATAGGGTTCTGGGCCTGGAGCCAGATAAACCTGGGTTCAAATGTGACCTCAAATAATTACTAGTTATGTGGCCCTGTGCAAGTCACTTAACCCCATTTGCCTCAATTTCCTCAATTGTAAACTAAGCTGGAAAAAATGGCAAACTACTTCAGTATGTTTGCCAAGAAAACCCCAAATAGGGCTCAGGAGGTGTTAAACACAACTAAAAATGACTAAATAAAAATAACAATAACAATGACAGCAGTTTAGTAAGGATGATCAATTGTGAAAGACTCAACTATTCTGCTCAAGACAGTGATCCAAGACATTTCCAAAGGATCCATGATGAAAGATGCTCTCCACCTTCAGAGAGAGAACTCTGAAGGCAGAGTGAAGAAGCATAGTATTTTTTTTCTTTTTTATTTGTATTGTTTTGTTTGTGTTTTCTTTGGCAACACATATATAAGGGATATAAAATGTTTGCCTTCTCAAAAGGGACAAGGATTAGAGGAAAGAAGAGAGAATTTTGATTTCAGAATTTTTAGAGATGAATGTTAATTTTTTACATGTAATTGGAAAATTTATCATGAAATAAAAAACTAATTTTAAAAATACAAAGTATTATAAATAATAAAATCCAACCTCAATGTCTCTTCCTAGCATGCCAGGACAATGGAAAAATGGTAAGAATGGAACACTGATAACTTGTGTGTCTATAAGGAAGGATCAGCTTAATTAAGTGTTGAGATCCAAAGGGTTGGTCAAGAAATGATGATGATTCTTTACTGCAGTGATTCATTAAACTTAAATTTTCTACTAGATAAATAGGTAGAAAGAATATACATACAGATAAAATTGCAAAGCCTGGACAGTAAATATCAAAGCGTATATATATATATATATATATATATATGTATATATATATGTGTGTGTATGTGTGTGTGTGTGTGTGTGTGTGTATAAAGTGTAAAATACCCTGAAGATTGTTTTCTTTTAAGACACTTTGTTTTTCTATGAATTCTTCCACCAAATAGAAATATAAAGTATACATGCATATTATACGTGCCATATAATATGTGTGTGTGTTATGTAAAGAAATTAAGGGAACTTCTACCAGTGCAGCTCAGCAACCATTCTGTAATTTATAGTCTTAAAGAATTTCCCAGGGCACTGAGAGATTAAGTGACTTGTCTGCAAATACACTGCCAGTAAGATAATATAATAAAAAAATTTAGTAAATTATTGGAGAAATATATTCCACGAGTTCATTTTCTCATGTTATTATTTTGTTCTACATCATGAAACCTTTTAGGAATTGTAGTGAAGAATTGAAGTTAAACAGCAAACCAAATTTCCTTATTTATTTTAAAGAACTAGAATAGAGGAAAATATTGAGTGTAGAATCAGAGGAACTGGATTTGAATTCTACTTCTAGAAGTATCTGTGACTTCTGTCTTGTTTGTGACCTTGAGCAAGTGAAGATCACTGTAAAATGTGAAAAAGTGGGGTGTTGAGAAAGAGGATTGGGCTAAATCATCTCTAAGATTTTTTTTCAGCTCAAAACCTGTAGTCCTGTGATCCAGTGACACTAAGGAATTTATGTGTATTTGTAGAGTGCACAGTTCAAAAAGATGTCTTCCCTATCCTGTACACAACTATAAATGTGTATAATGGCCCTTTTATTTTCAAGACTCTGAACTCTGGTCTGTCATTTGAAAATGCAGAGTAAATGAAAAAAGAGCTATCTGTGGTGATGCTTTTATGTCTTTAAAACATCTTAGAGCTCTAAGCAGTTCATGTCCAACAGCTTAACCCTGATGCGATTTACCCATGCAGCTGTCCTGCTGGTGTTGTCTCTTCATGTGCCCATTACTATCATTTCCTCTCAGGGCTTGAGAAAGGCAGCTAGCTCTGTGAAAAAGTGGCTGAAATACCAGCATATATTTCTGGAGTGTAAGTGAAAGTCAACTTGTATTTAAATTGGGGCTTTCCAAGTAAATAGCTTTCACTGGGGTATTGTACTGTTAGTTTCAGTTTAGAACCTGTCATTTTCTAGCAGAGAGAAGCATTACAAAGTATGACTTCTTTTGGAGTGATGCCTTTCATGGATCTTTGAATGCTTTTTCAAAAGGATTAGCTCAAGGCAGTGTACTAGGTTAAATTGTATGAAGTGTGGGAAAACTTTTGTAATCACAGAAGAGAATTTGAATTTGGTTTTCTTTGCTCATTTAAGGGAAGGTTGTATTATCCATAAGCACCAAACTGATAATCTAGGTGGGTACAGGGGAAGCCATGCAGGCCTCTGGATAAATGTGACCTTTGTATGTCCTCTCTGCAGATCATAGGTACTCTCCTGACATTCTTACATGTGCTGATCCTCTCTCCCCCAGTACCCATAGTTTTCGAACAAACCTCTCTAACTCGAATTCATAAATTTATTTGCCTTTAGGACCTCTGCTCTACCCCTTCATCCTCTATACATCTGCTTCCCTAATTCACCCCTTAGGTTAAAAAAATCTTCATACTTCCATAATTTCAATATCCCTCTGATATGATGTCCCCCAAATGCCTTAATCCCTCCTTCATCCCTTTCACCCTTCAATATCCTGTACAGAAAAACCAAAACTTTTTTTTAATTATTATATGATTTCTAAAAAGATTGTGAGTACATTTTGGAGAGATAAATATGAGAAAGGGGAAGAAGAGAAGAAAGAGGAAGAGAGAAGGAATGAGTATTTATTAAGATCTTGCAAGTATATTAAACTCTTTAAATACAAATGAAAAAGGAACACAGTCTCTGTTCTCAATGAATTCACATTCTAATTAGAAGAGATGACACCATTTGTACAGTAAATTGTATACATGGAGAAGGTGGTAATAGCCATTGTTAGAGTTAGATCTTTTTTATTATTATTTTGATTTTATACTTAAATACAGAATGAGAAAATCAGACCATAAGAGAATTCATTATAAAACAATAAATTTCCATCTCAAGAAAAATCCATATAATAAATATTACATGTTTTCAAAATTGCCTGGCTTTGCTTTCTTATTGGCTTTCTTTTGTTCTCTGCCACACACTTTTCACTTTGGTTTTTCTCCTTCCTCCCCCACCACTCTAAAGACGGATACAATTAAGTATGGAGATGAGAGAGACAGAGACAGAGAAAGACAGAGACAGAGAAGCCCAGAGAGAGACAAAGACAAAGACAGATAGAGACAAAGAAAGAGGCAGAGAGAGAGAGAGAGAGAGAGAGAGAGAGAGAGAGAGAGAGAGAGAGAGAGAGAGAGAGAGAGAGAAACATGCATATATATGTAAACTATGCTTATGTCCTTCTATCTTTTATTTCTTTTAAAGTGGATAGCATCTTCCATCATAAATCCAGATCTTTCCATGTTTTTCTAGACCAACTAACTAATCATTTCCTATGCCACATCAATATTCCTTTCTGGATTCAGAGAGCATTTTCCTTGAATTAGGTCTACAGATATTGATAAATCTAATTCCTTTACAGTACTATGGGGTATGGAGGCCACAGTTGGGAAGGGGAGAAAACAGACATCACAAAGTGCCATCCAAGACCTATAAAATAGTGATTTTTTTTTCAATGCGGTTTCATTACTATAAGCCAAATAGAAAACATTTGTAATGGAGTCATTTTTAAAAGGCATCCTCAGAGTTCATATGAGGAGAACATCAAAACTTTACCTTCCTGAATGCTGCCGGACCTTGTGCCAGTGATTATTTTTGGTGGGGTTAAGCAGAGGGGATATGGGTCTGCTGCAAGGACTTCCCATTCATTAAGTTTCACTTCCTTAAGGTTCCCTGGTTGATTTGGCAGCCTGCGCTGGCAGTGATGCTATGGCTTACACCTCATTGGTTTTCACCCTGTTGCTCTGGGATCTTTCAGAACTTAGTTAATTGGGTTACTGTTGTCTCACTGTCAGAACCCGCAGCAAGGGATTCCTTTACTGCAAAAGGAGCTTCCTTTCCACCTACCAAGTAGACCAATGGTACAATTGAAATTCATTGACCTATCTCCCCCAACATAGCTAAATAAATATGATTCGGAGTCAATTTCTCCACCTGTGTCATTCTAAAAATATGAAACCTTCTCTCGCCTTGCCATACATCTTTGCTAGAGATTCATAGGGGAGTCACTTCTGTGACTAAATGACATTCCATCCCTTTCATTCTCACCTTGTTCTCTATTTTGAGAATGTACAAAGCCCTTGAGGAAAGTATGTTTACATCTGTCAGTAGCACTTAGTTACATGGCCCTGTTTAGGTCACATGGAAGTATATTGCCACTTTCCCAGCAAAAGGATCCATGAAAATAAAAGAGCCACTTTCTTTTGGAACTGTTTATTTTTCAAACTAGAAAAGGGAAGAAAGATGTTCTTTTTTTTTTTTTTTTTTTTTTGGTTGGTGGTGGTTTGGGTACACAGAATGTAAATAAACAGTAACTTAGTATAATTGCATCTGTAAAATGTTTAAGCATTTTTTTAAGTGCTAAAGTCTTCTTAAGCAACTAAGTTAGAATGTTCCCTTATAGGGCCCTTATGTGACCTCAGGTACCACTTTAGCATAAGGCTGAACCTGCAGCTTTAGTGCCTGCAAATATCTGGCTACAATTGCTTTTTGCCTACATTTCTCAATTTGTGGACCCACTTGTGTGTACTTTGTTTTCTTGGCTTTGAGTGTTTTAAAACTAGTACAGAATGTACCAGGATGGACTCAGCTGGAGGTGACTAAAAGAAAATCCAGGGGAAATTGGCCCAGAGCTGTTCATTGGTAAAAAAAAAAAAAAAAAAAACATAAACAATAGGGACATGTTTGAGTCTCTTTGATTTAATAATCATAGAATGAAGAGGAGGAAAGTAACAGCATGGAGGAAATCTAACTATAAAGCCAACAACTTGAAGTTAGGGCCAAGTGCTTCTGTGACAGATATTTCTAGATAGGAAAAGCTCTTGGTATTTTGTTCCTTTTGCAAGTTCAGTAACCCCAAACGCATCTAATATGTACATATAGCAATAGTCTGTTTTTCTTTGAGAAAGTTCAGAGTTATATTAAAAGCAGAGAATAGACAGGTGCTGTTATAGGATTACTGATTTCTGTGTTTTCTTCTTTTTTAATCCTCTTTGACTTCTTTATAACTGTTGATACTATATTCCTTATTCCTTTCTTGATATCTTCTTTTGGTTTCCATGATATGTTTTAGGGTTTTTTTGTTGTTGTTGTTGTTGTTGTTGTTTTGTTTTTTGTTTGTTTCTGTTTTGGTTTTGTGGTTCTCCTCCTACCTCTCTCCCATGGTAATTCCTCATCTTCTTCTGACCTCTTAAACATAGATTTTTGATACACTCAAGGCTCTATTTATTTTTGGCACTCTTATTTTTTCTATATTTGGCCTTTGGGTGATCTCATTCACTCCTACGGTTTCAATTATCACCTATATGAATTTCAAATTTCATCTCCATGCTTCTTTCCCCAGTTTTGGATACATTTCCTTCAGTCTTCCGGTTGGTTCCAGCTAGGTGTTCCTTCAGTATCTCTAATTGACTATATCTAAAATTGAACTCATTATCTTCTCACAAAATTCTACACCTCCCCTAACTTCTCTATTTCTATTCATGGTACTGCTGTATCAATGCATTATAGATATAGCATTGGAAGAACCTTAAAAGTCATTTAGTCAAATCCGTTTATTTTTGTTGATGAGGAAACTGAGACTCAGAAAACTAAAATACCTGCCCAATAACACATAGGCAGTAAAGGATAGAGCCAGGATTCATATATAAATCCTCTAATGTCAGTTCTATGCTCTTTCCATGCACACATCATCAGAGGCTTGTAATCTCAGAAGTATCATTGTTATTATTATTATTATTGTAATTGTTAATATGTACTGTTTACATACTATGTGCTAGGCCCTGTGCTAAGCACTTAATAAACATTATGTTATTTGATTCTAACAACCCCTTTTGTAGTAGGTGCTTTTCTTATTTCTTTTTTTTCAGTTGAGGGAACTGAGCAAGCAGAGTTTCTTATGACTTTCCTAAGGTCATACAGCTAGAAAGTTTCTGAGGTCACATTTGAATTCAGGTCTTTCTGACTCCATGTCCAGATACAAGTACTGTCTAGCTTGCTCTTCATTATCTTGGATTCTCTCTAACATTTAAAATGATCTTATAATCATCCTCCTTCCTCATTCCCCACATCCAGTTCTCAAGCTCTACTAATTACACTTCTTCAGGATCCCACTCTTTTTTCTTTTCCTTTCCATTTTCATTTAAACTACCATTGTTTTAGTGATCTTTCATTGTCTGAACTATTGTCATAGCCTCCTGAGCTGGTCTTCCTGTCTCCTTTCTAACTTGCATAATACATGACTCGGATCATATCATTCTGCTTTTTTAAATTTATGTATGTGTGTGTATGCTTTCTAGTGCCTATAGAATAAAATATTAACACCAACTTTTCACAGTGGAATTCCATCCTGCCATTACTGACATTTTATATACTATTCTTCTTCATAAATTCTTCATCTAAGCCAAACCAAAGTTATCTTGCTCTCTTCTCTCTATATATCTTTTATCACACCAGTCCTCCTTGGAATCAACACTCATTTTTGTTTTTGAAGTGTTTTTATTTCTTCAGGAAAAAAATCTGAGAATCTCCTCCATGAGGTTTTCCCTGAAAAGAATCATTCCCCCCTCCAATTTCTTGTACTCTTCCTAGAGATCTTCTTTACAATTACCACACTTTGCCTTGTATCATAATTATCTCTGTCCATGTCTTTTCCTCTGTTGAATGGTAAACTTTTTATGAACAGGGTCAGTGCCAATTTTTCAGCACCTGGCAAATGACTTGCACACAGTAGACAGGCATTTAATTGGATCCTAAATTTTAAAGCTACAAAAGATTTTTGAGCTAATTATTCCAAATCTTTCATTTTACACATGAAAAAACAGATTCATAGAGTCCAAGTGACTTTCGTAAAATCATATAAAGAAGGCAGTTAGATGATGCAGTAGATAGAGCATTGGCCCTGAAGTCAGGAGGACCTGAGTTCAAATTTAGTCTCAAACATGTAATACGTTGCAGCTGTTTGACACTGGGCAAGTCACTTAATCCCAATTGCCTCACCAAAATAAAATAAAATAAACTCACACAAGGAAAGTGAGTAGCAAAGCTTGTTTAATTGAAATAAACTGAATAAAAGTCATTTGGTAATTGTCTGTCTAACTATGTATATTATTCCTGGAGTGGCAAACTGGATGTATTGTAGCAGATTATGTTCCCCTAGCTCTTTACATATCACTTTTCAAATGTTGTTTTGGTTTGTTAGATTTTTCCCTCTCTCCTATCCTTAATTTTTATTTATCTCTCCTGCTTTGGAAATTTTGGCATCTGTCTTTTCATCTCTCTTCCTTATTTCTGTGTACTTCCAAAGTCCAAAGTAAAGAAAGATTCTTCGCTGTTCCTCACCTTTCTGTGATGTTCTTTTATGATACAACCTTCATTTCATTTGTGAGCCTGAATGTACTTAGGGCAGCCCTGCCTTATTTCCACCTCTTAGACACTTGAAAAGAACTTGTCATTGCTGTCCCTCTGTAAGAAACCACCACCCCAACAACAGACTCCTGAGACTAGGAATCCCCATTTGAAAGACAGCTATCCAAGCCAATTAATTAACCAGTTACCCTCTATATTTCCATCCTTCCTTTTTTTTCAGTGAATTGTTAAGGCAGTCTGTCATTTCTTTTCTTCTTGATTTTAAAAGCAAATTTTGACTCCCTAGTGTCTTTGAATGCTTTTTTGTACCCCTTAGATTGGAATATATGTCTGAATGTTTTCTGCAAAAATTTTGTTTTCACCTAGGATATAATACAGTTTTCTCTCAGTTTGCCAGGTACTCCATTCAATTCAAGAAATATTCACATGGCTACTTCACACAAAAATAGTGTTAGGCTGATTATTCTAGACTTCTAAAATGAAGTTGTTCCTTGCTTAATTAAGTAACCTATACTAAGCCTTTTTTTCAAAATTTTTGAAATGAAATCTATAGCTTTAAATATTCTAAATACTAATAGATTGTATTGTATAGTGGATAGAGTGGTAAGCTTAGAGTCAAGCCCCAGATTCAAATATAACTTTAAATAGTTTCTAGATATGAGCAAGTCCCTGAGCTTCTGGCATACTCAATTTCCTCATCTGTAAAATGAGTATACTAAGAGAATTTATTTTAGATACTTGTTGCAAAGATTAAAAAAAAAAGTAATAATGAAATGCTTTTGTAAATCTTGAATCATCACATAAATATTAAGCATTGTTATTATTATAAAACAATAGCATTGGAGGCTCAAGACCTATGAGACCTTAAAAATTTGGCACTATACAAAATAATCATATATTTTTATCCAATATTTCCACTATATCATTATAGTTTGGCCACAAAAATACATTAACCTAAATATTGTTTTTAGTTACATACCTCATTCAATAATGAGCCACTCGTTGAGTGTCTATTCTATGCAAAACATTATGCTCTCTCTGGTGTGTGTAGAGCTTTCTACTATTGGCAAGGAAATAGAAAGTCAGGAATGGAGCCAAGAAATAAATTCATATCCTTCTTATTGTTATTATAGTCTGTTCACACATGATGACATGGAGAGCACTGTGCTCAGTTCTGCTCATCACATATTTATTTGTATGTATTTGGGATTGGGATGGCATAGGGAGTGAGAACAGAGGGGAACCATGCAGTGTGCTAAATTTTAGGAAGCAAATTAACAAGCTGGAAGGCATGAAAAAGAGGGTAACTAGGATAGTAAATACCCTATACCATGCTATATTAGGTTTCAATTAAAGATCTTCTTAATTCCAATTTTAACACTATCATAGACTATTATCAACTATGTTTTTGGGCTTGGGAGTTTATTATTCTACTAATAAAAAGAGTTTTATAATGAACATTCACTATAAAAATCATCAAATAGATGTTAATAAAATCAGTCTTATTTTGTTTCCTAAATTGTGATCTTACCATTGTGTTTTAAAATGGTATTTTAATATTGCTGATTTTTTTGTAAAATTCCTATTTCTCAGAAAAATTATATATGATTCAAAATAGTGGACACGAGTCTCTGTGCATATTTGTTAGTTTTGTTGAATTTTCACCTCAATATAAAAGTAGACAGTGTGAGAAGAGTACAGTAAGACCCAAACTGGGAGGCAAGGGTTTGTGTCTCAATAGTACTTCTGCTCTTTATTTCATCTGTAACTTAAGAAGTAGGTCACTTTAGTTTCTTCATCTATAAAACCAGATGATCAAATATTTAAGCTTACTCACAGTTGTGACTATAGTGTTATTATCTTAGAAACATGAAGTAGAAATGACATTAGCAGAGAAGAATAAGTGAGGTCAACTCACATAGAAATTAAGCCACGATGCAGATTATAAGGACAAATCACAGAGAAGCAGCCATGGCTAAGTGGACAGAGAGCAAAGGAAGTCAAGAAGAATTGACATCAAATCCTTCCTTTGACTTATGCAAATCAGTCTACTTCTATGACTCAGGCAATTGTTTCAGACTATAAATTAAGTTTTTAAAAAAATTTAAGTATTGACTATACAGAGGTACTGTTTTTAGCACAGGGGATATAAAGAAAAGCAGAAGACTCTCCCTGACCTCAAAGAACTTGTAATCTAATAGAAGAAATGACAAGCAAATATGTATTAATAGGCTACATTCAGAATAAATAGGAAACAATGTGCTATAACAATTAAAGTGCTACAGTGAAAATGGATTGCTGATCTTCATTGAGTTCCCTATTCTGATGAAATTGTACATCCATATTAAAAAGAAAAAAAGAAAAAAAGGTTGTAGTTGTCCAGGTTGATTTTAATCTGTACATGCTTTTGTTAAAAAAAAAAGTATTATCTTTTCTAAAGTCTCATTTTCATGGCATTTTAATAATGAGCAAAAAGTATCATAACATTGTGCTCACAGAACTTAATTGTATAGGCTGGTCATTTAATTCAAAAATGCTTTTAAAAAAAGGTTGTAGTCTCCCAAAGATGTTCAACTGAAATGTCTCTTGATTTTCACATTATCAGTGGGTAAGGAAACATACATGTCCTCTCTGCTCTGACAAGTATAGTTCTATGTGGGGATTTTAAGCTTTACCTTTTTTTCCCATTCAAAAGTATTAAATAAAGATTTTCCCCTAAGGTATGATTTTTATTCACAAAGAGATTAAAGATTAAATTCAAATAAAACTAGTTCTCTAAGAAGATAACTACATTGTCAGAACAGAACATTCCAGATTGAAGAACCAAAGAACAGCCAACATTAGCACTAGGGGGATGTCTGAAAGCTCTTGCCAGTGAATTTAAGTACCTTGGGCATGGTGCCTTATATCTGCAATTTCAAAGGAAACATTTGTGTTACAGATTAAAATTACTGTTAGAAAGAAACTGTATGCTATGGCTATTTTTAATGAATGTCATTGATTTTTTAAAATAACAGCAATGTTAGAACAATGTCTGGATAAGTATTTAATGAATGAAGGGAGCATTTTATTAGATGTGCAATACCTATAAAAATTCTTAGCTTGACAGTAGAGACTTGGATTTCCCCTCTTTGAACTTCCTTGACCTTTGTCCTTTTTGTCTGCATTTAACAATCAAAGAGAATTATTATTTCCAAATATTTAGTGGAATGGAAGATTTTACATAAAACTCTGAGTTATCTATTAGCATTTATTAAATAAACAGTATGTGTTGGACACCATGAGCGTCACCAAAGATACAAAAACATAGGTAAGAAGTCTTCAAACTCGAAATAACTAGTAACAATAGTGTTATTTATTCAAGTAATATTTATTGCACATCTTTCTTTTCTCATCAAGAGCACTGACCTAATGGGATATTGAAAGATTCAATTAATAGGATCATGGATTCATAGATTAAGAGCTAAAGGCTACACTTAAGAAATTCCGTACAAGTTCCACATTTTATAGATGATCAAGCTAAGATCTTCAAAGATTAAATGACTTGTTCATGGTCATAAGCTATTCAGAGTCTGAGGTGAGTTTTGAACCAGTCTTCCTGACTCTAAGAATTCTAGTCTTATCCAAGTCATGTTGCCTATACTTCCCACCCTCAATAAATCCACAATTCAGTTAACAAGACCTGCACATGTAAGAAGTCCAAATGACTATTCAAAGTTGTGATGATCACGTTAGCACCCTGGATACCTTAGAATCAGCTGGAGTCAGCATAAGCAAAAGTCCTTAGTCTTTTTTCTTGGGCTTTAGAGGTAAGATTGAATTGGATGGAAACAAAATCTCCATGATCTTCCTTCTCCCTCGTCTACCACCAAAGTGATTCTGGCTAGTCTTACTCCACCCCTTTGTCCCTTCTACAATCCTTTGTATACTCCAATCATCGAGCCAGCACAGGATAGTGGGAAGGGCCATTTTCCAAGCATATGTCCATAGAGTATTGCCCAATCTGTAGTTAGCCTTAAGTGCTCAGCTGTCTTGACCTCAGTGCATCGACTTGAGATTTCAAGCCCATTACACAAAATAGTTTAAAAGTCATGCAGTTATTAAATTTTTAAACCAGAAGCAGCCTGAGAGATCACCTACTACAACACTATCCTTTAAATAATTTTTCATTCAGTTAAATTTTTGGTTAATTTTTTATTTAACTTTATAATGTTTTTATTTAACAAGCATTAATTTTCTCTTCCATCACCACTCCCAAATTAAAATAAAATTAAAGACTTTGTTAAAAATATGTATATATTGTTTTAAATCCCACATTGTCCATGTCTAAAAATGTAAATCTCATTCTTTCTTTATCCAGAATCCATCAATTCTCTATAAAGAGAATCATCAGATCTCTGGAATTATAGTTAGCCATTATATTGATCAGAGATCTTAGTTCTTTCAAAATTATCTGCCATTGTAATGATGATATATATAATTACTTGATCTTCTGGTTCTGCTTGTTCCACTCTGCATTAATACATGCAAGTCTTCCCATGTTTCACTTAATCATTTCTCACAGCATTCTAACATTCCATTCCATTCCTATACCATAATTTGCATTGTCATTCCCCATTTGATGTATATATCTCCTTTGTAATTTTGTCACACACAAAAAAACCTGCTATAAATTCCTAATGGAGTTAAAGAAGGATAAATAAAAGAACAAAAAAATTGTCAAAAATAAAAAAGAATAGTAGAAGAAAAATTAGGAAAAGAAATTAGAGTAATTCAAAAAAAGGATAAAAGATAATTAACAATCTGGTTAAAGAAACTCACTGAAGAAAATAACTTTTTAAAATTAGAATTGGTCAAGTAGAAGCTGATGACTGTGAGACATCAAGAAACAATAAAATGAAGTGAAGAACTAAAAAAAAAAAAATAGCATCAGTTGTGAAAAATCTCAACACACAAAAACTACTGACCTGGAAAATACATGAAGTAAAAATGATTAAAGAATTATTGCCCTACCTGAAGCCTATGATCAAAAAAAAAAAAAAAAAAAAAAAGAGCCTACACAAAACATTTCAAGAAATTATAAAGAATAACTATCCAGATGTCACAAAACAAGAGAGCAATGGAGAAATTAAAATAATTCACCCATCACAAAACATTTCAAGAAATTATAAAGAATAACTATCCAGATGTCACAAAACAAGAGAGCAATGGAGAAATTAAAATAATTCACCCATCACCTCCTGAAATTTGAAAATAAAAATTCCATTATGGAATATTATTGTTCGGTAAGAAATGACCAACAGGATTATTTCAGAAAGTCCTGGAGAGACTTACACGAACTGATGCTGAGTGAAATGAGCAGGGCCAGGAGATCTTTATATACTTCAACAACAATACTATATGATGATCAGTTCTGATGGATCTGGCCATCCTCAGCAATGAAGCAGTAATGAACTGAACCAGCTACGCCCATAAAAGAACTCTGTGAGATGACTAAGAACCATTACATTGAATTCCCAATCCCTAAATTTTTGCCTGCCTGCATTTTGGATTTCCTTCACAGGCTAATTGAACAATATCTTAGAGCCCGATTCTTTTTGTAGAGCAAAATAACAGTTTGGTCATATATACTTATTATGTATCTAATTTATACTTTAATATATTTAACATCTACTGATCATCCTGCTATCTAGGGGAGGGGGTGGGGGAAAGGAGGGGAAAAATTGGAACAAAAGGTTTGGCGATTGTCAATGCTGTAAAATTATCCATACACATAACTTGTAAATAAAAAGCTATTAAAAAAGAAAGAGAAAAAGAAAAGAAAAGAAAAATTCCTCAAAATATTTTAGCCAAATCCCAAAGCACTCAAGTCAAAGAGAAAATCCTTCAAGCGAGAAAAACTTGGTACAAAGATTTTTTTCCCCAATTATCTATTTCTCTACTCATGTAAACATTGGTTTTGTTTGTACAAAAGTTTTCAATTAAATATAATCAAAATTTTCCATTATAATTTCTTTGATCTTCTCTATTCTATTTTAGTCGTGAAATTTTCCCCTACCCACGAATATTAAAGGAAAGCCCTAATTTTCCCTCTATTTTGGTTTATTATATGACTGATGTGTCATATACATTATAAGATTACTCTCTATATCCAATTTCTGTCAAATTGCTATTTGATTTTTACAGCATTTTTAAATTGTGAAACCTTACCCTATTAGCTAGAGTCTTTCAGACCTTTCATTTTTAATATTAAATAATATATGACTGAGATTGACAATAAATGTTGTCAGACTTCAGAGCTGCAAGAAACCAAAAAAGGACTTTATTGACATAAGGATTTTAGTTGTCTCCTGAGGCATTAATTGGTTTTTAGTTGTAAAAAAGGAAAAATAATGTCAGCAAAGGGTAAAAGGTGAAAATGAGCAAGGCATGATTGTGAGTAGACCATTGGGTGTGGAGAGTAGAAGATAAGTTTATGGAAAATGAACTGTCATCTAATTATAACAGACAAATAGTAGTGAGCTACAGGTTTTTAGTGGGGGGCATGAATTGATGAAAGTAATACTTGAATAAAAATCTGTCATTGCTGTCAAGGATGTCTTAGAGTAGCAGTAGAAAAAAGGATGCCTTGAAGAAGGTCAACTGTAATCTTCATAGAAATAAGGACCTGGACAAGAAGGCTGACAGTTAAAATGAAAAAAAAGGGACATATCCAAATTGTATTGCAGAGGAAGAATCAATAAGAGTTAATGACAAGTAGTTATGAGAAGCAATAAAGTGAGAGGAAATAAAGTTAGCTTCAGTGTTTTGAGTATAGATGGCTGAGAGAATAGTGATAGTTTTGAAAGAAAAGAGTATTCAGTAAAGGGGGATATTTGGTGCAAATTAGTTGTAATTGTATGAAAGTTATAATTTCTGAGCATTTACTTTATTCAAAACATTATATGAGGTAATTCTTGTTTTGCTACTAATATTTTCCATGATATTCAGTACTCTACATTAAATCTTTTCAACCAATGGGACATAGAATCCTGTTTTAGTCCAGACCTCACAGGTTCATTTAGTGGTTCTGGCTTAAGATTGAAACAACATAATATAGAATGTTAAGTAGAAAACATACCTTTTAATAAGAGGAATTTTATTCAATAGGAGTATGGGAGGGACATTCGGAAAGATACAGCATAAATTCAGTTGGACATAATTCCCCTCACTTTCCACAATTGTCAAGATAGTTCTGAAAGAAGAATATATATTACCCCATGACATCAATAGTTCAGACTTTAAACCCTCTAAAGCAGTAAAGCTTTAGGGATATTTTTAGAGGAAAATTCAGCTAAGGGTTAGGGATCCATTCCTTTCAAAAGGACCTGCTACAATTGATACCAATCAGATTAATAATAGATATTTCCTCAGCAATTCTCTTCCCAACTCACTTTATAATTACTCTTCATATTACTTTTTTTCCTAATTGTACTGCATCTCACTTACCCACATGGAAGTAAATTTCTCATTTTTCTCCCAAGCTTGTCTCTGCTTTATAAAACATAAAATGCTATTTAGATATAAACTAGTCTAGTCAAAATCTGGCTATTTCTTCCTGTTAATTGGACATTTCACCCTCCAGATGTGCTTAGTATATCAGACTTAAAGATATTAGTATGTACTCCATAATATTTATGGAAGCAAAATCTGGTTCTTCCATTAGACCCTAAAAGATCTTTCTGTTAACTATTAATCGTCAAGTAGCATTTCCACCTAAACCCTACCCTTTGTTTTCTTTGTTCAAGTCATTTTCCAAATTTTGACTGAGAAAAAAATTCCACCAGTCTCACGGTAAATCAAATTTTCCTTGAGCCTATAATCATAGAACTGTTACATTGGCTTTTAAATAATCTAAGCAAATTATTATTGCTAATCATACCTTGTTTACAAGCTTATTAATTAAGCCTTTTTTTTCCTCATTCCCTCTATCCTCCCTCTTAAAAAAAATTAATATATTAGAGAGGCATTATTTTGTCTTAAGATAAATCATATTGCCTATACCTGTATGTTTAGCATTGCATTTCTTTTCTTTTTAAAAACTAGTTTCTACTAGTTCTTCAGGTAAGGAATCCAAATGGACTGGTCTGTAATTCCCAAGGTCTCCTCTGAAGTCTTTCCTCATGGGCTGAAATCACATTGGCAACTCTCCAGTCTTCTGGCATGGTAGCTGTTTATAACAACAGTTTACATATTTAGCCAACAGTTTCACAATTTCATCCTTGAGTTCCTTCAAAACTCTTGGGTGGATGCCATCTGGTCCCAGTGATTTATTTATGTCCAATTTGTCAATTACATCTAGAATGCCCTGTGCACTTACTGTTCTTTGATCTAATCTGTGATCTGTACAATATCATCTTTCCTTCACCTTCTCTTTCCCTTCCAGGCTCATTCAGTATACAATCCTAGGTGAAAGTTTGCCAGTGTCTAGGCTGAATGTTATTTCTTTTTAAAATTGCTTTATTTTGTCTTTGCTTCGAAAATTACATAGCCCAACTAAATATGTACTCTCTGTGAACTTTTTGTACCCTTAGAAATGAAAACTGTGCCCCTAGATCTCAGGATGCAGGAAAATAAGTACCCTAAGGCTTATCTTGTGACTATAATAGCTGACCTTTCCAAGGAGCATGGCAACTTTGGAGAACCAAAATGTTTTATATGTTTTTGCTCTTTTTCAGACAAAGTTAAATACATATATCTATAATTTAGATAATACATGATATTTTATATATATATATATGCATATATATATATATATATTGCATTTGATCATATGTAGTGGTGCATGTCTGCAGTCCCTGTTAAAGGATGTCTTAAGCTTTGGCATTTAGAGCAAAGTGGGCTAAAACAAGTGGGTTTCTTCTCTAAGTTCAGCATTAATATGCTGAAGCCTCAGAACGAGAGACTAGAAGTCTATTGAAGAAGGTATGAATAAGCTGAGGTCAAAAATGGAGCAGGTCATAGAATTCATGCCAATTAATGTGGTTCCTACAAGGAACCTTTTTAGTCACACAGACATACTAGATAGATAGATAGAATCAAAGTAAAGAATGAATACCCCAAAAGGAGATAAATATATCTGTCTTTATGATCACTCTGATTTTTTGCTATTAAAAGTATTTATGTATTTTATGAAATTTACTATTTTATTCCTCCCTTCAACATTGCTTTTTATGATTTACATTCCAGATCTCTAAATGGGCATATTTGCATTGAAATACTCCCCCAAATTTTCAGCTAGGTGAGCAGTTCTTCAGTTTCTTGCCAGAAGCTATTGATATTCACTATTTTATAATTGCCACTGTTGAGGGCCCTGGAGAGGCTTTAATCAGATGGTGGATTCAGTCATTACAATTTCACATAAGCAGTTTGCATAGTATTTTAGGTATCTTACAGATTCAAAGGAGTATGCTGGTTTTGGCTGTAATTTTTATAGGAATACTTATAATCACAGTTGACAAAGGAAGAATCTATGGTTTCCATTATTATAAGGGATTCCTTCTACCCCCTTATGACTTAGGTATATGTCAAAGGCAAATAGAGATTGTTTGATGTGCCAAAGTTCTTTCAAGGAATATGCATCAGAATTTTGAATTCAAATCATCTTATCCATTGTATCTCTTATCTCTTTTCCACTGTCCCCCAATGTCACATGTAACATGACAAAAATTTTAATGTCATCATAGCTTCAGAGCCAGAAAAGACCTCGAAATCACTTAATTCAACTCATTCTTTCACATATGAAAAAACTAACTTAAATGATTTGCATTAAGTCATCATGACAGAAAGTTTCAGAGGGAGGATTTAAACCCAGATTCTCTGAGTATTCTCCATAGACAGTCCTTTCTGTTGAAGAGATCTGTCTTCTTTCCCTGAAAGATACAATATTGAAATTATTTTATGAACGGAGTTTCTAAAGATTCTCATTTGATATGAGTGAATTTAGTTCTCTTTAGAACATAATACTAAAGTCTCCCAGTCAGATGGCTGCTAATGTCAAAAGCTTGAGGGAACTGCATTACTAAACATGCCCAATAGTTGTATGGAGATGAAGGCGGCTTCTCAGTCATAGGCAGTACTTTTGAAGAATGCTCTTGGGTATTTGGCACCATTTTAAATGCCCATTTTTTTCTCTTTTGTGCAGGCAGAAAATCTAAGACAAGCATATCTGGAGTTGTATGTAAAGCTGGCCCTATGCAAACTTAATTTTGTCCTGAAGTTTAAAGCATTTTGAATTATACATACCTAAGTGAATATGTATAAAGTATATGGGATATTCCGAAAGTTATACTTAACTTTTAAACTTTAATAGCTTAAAACTACTAAGCCCTTTGAAACAATGTGTCTGTGTATACAAATAATATAAGCATGATATATACACATGTATTAATCTCACTTGACAGTTCCTTGAACAGTAAAGAGGTCGAATTCATCATTACTTAAAATTAATTCAGGTTATTCAGTGGAAGGTCAAATACTGAAGCTGAAATTTAAATACTTTGGCCACATAATGAGAAGACAGAACTGTTGGAAAACATTGAAGGCAAAAGAAAAGGAGCATGGAAGAGAATGAGATAGATAGTGTCATGGAAACAAACATTATTTTGGATAGACTTCAAGAGACAGTAGAGTGTAGAAGAGCATGGGTCATGAAGGATTGAATACAAGTAAAAGGCTGAACAACAACATTGAATGTGATTGCCTTGTTCTATATAGGTAGATTCCAAAAAACTTTTTTAAATGTAATTATTTCATAGTTATTCATTACAATCACCAGACGATTCCAGATTTAGAACTGAAAAGAATCTCAGAAGGATAGCTAGGTGGATAAATAGGTTTGGAGTCAGGAAGACTTGGGATTAAAATTTAGTTTACTAGCTGTGCGATCTTGGGTAATGTCACTTTACCTTGTTTGCCTCAGTTTCCTCATCTGTAAATTGATTTGGAGGAGGAAATGGCAAACCACTCCAGTAACTTTGCCAAGAAAACGCCAAATTAATTCACAAACAGTAACACAAAACTGATAACAACTGAAAAATAAAAAGGAACCTCAGAGATCAAATGGTCCAAACCTCTGATATTATCATAAGTTACATGAAACCCAGAAAACTTACCTAACTTCCTCATAATCACTTGGGTAGCCAGGCTGTGAAGCCAGGGCTTCCAGACCTCTATACCACGCTTTCCAATAAACTATAATGATAATGATAATGATAATGATAATGATAATTGACCTTTTTATATTTCCTTAAGGCTCTAGAAGTCCTTTTAATTCAGGTATGGCCCTTACTAGTATAATACTTCATCATTCAATTCTGAAAAAGTAGTCCAATAATTCAAAGTAAAGATTTGTAGAAATGATGCAAAATATGACTACTTTTTACTTATTGCATTTGAATTTGTCCCTTTGCCTGACCTGCTTAGAAATTTTTCCAGATTGGATAAAATCGTTCTTCCTCACCCACATTTCAGAGCCATACAGTAACACTGCAATTCACATGTCACTAGAGTGAATTGGTCACCTTGCGCCTTGTTAATATTTAGAAATTATTATTATATATCTAAAATGATATGTAATTAGTAGATTCATGTTTATCATTAATGGGAAAGAATTTAGAGAAAAGAAAAGGAAAGGCACAAGTGAAAAAGGAACACTGAAATAATTAACTCCTAGGCTGACTTAAATAATAATTGTACCAATCTGCTTTTTTAAAATAGCTGTTAGTTCATAGTTTTCTGAAGAGGCTCATAGTACGAAATTCATTACTTTTCTCCTCTATCACTGTCTCACATAGGTCACATTAGCTTATGTATTCCTCAGATAATAGAGTTAGTGAAACTTCATTATTTGAATGTCTAACTTAATTATCTGTTGGAATCTCTGAAGAGAGATTATTTCACCAACTCCTCCTTATATTTACTTATTTCTTGTATTTTGCAGTGAAGCTCTACTAAAAACATATTTAAGCCACATTAGCAAATTTCAAAGTAGTGATCAAACATATTTAACTTTTTAATGCAACTCTGAATGTTTGTTAAGTAACTTCCAATTTAAGATCTAGTGTTGTCTGTGTTGTTTTGGAATTGACTTCCTTAAATCCTAGAGGAATTAATAATAAAATACTCAAAATTAATAAACAAAGAGAAAATTAAGTGTGTGTGTGTGTGTGTGTGTATAGTTTTATTCACTTAAGAAAAAGGGGGAGAGTAATCTGTCTTATCCTTTTTAACTTTTTATAGTTTAATTTATCTGTTTCATAAGGAAGTTGTCATTTTTCAGTGTGATTTTAGTAATTCAGAAAATGCATAATATTGTTATTCTAACATAAACTATTAATATTTATTAAGGGGGGGGATAGATAAAAGCCCTCGTGAGGTTTTTCTTTCAAGCTTAGTTCCTCTTTTGTGACAGTTAGATTCACTTGTGGGTCTCAGGTTTCCTCATCTACAAAATGAGGAAATTGAAAGGGAGGCCTTGTGAGACCATGAGAAGAGTTGGAAGTCTGAACATAGTGGATTTGGGTCTAATTCCTGAGTCTGTCACATACTATTTCTGTGACCTCTCAGGTAAATTACTCAAATCCTCTTGGTATGATCTATAAAAAGACAGTTGGTATGGTTGACCTTGAAGATCTTTTAGCTTTCATTTCATGATCTTAAGAGGCTGTGAGTCAGTTGACAAAGTTCTCTTTGAGCTTGAAATCTTATAAAATGTTTTACAGTAGAGAGGAAGTCATGTGTAACATAAACGTAGAAAGAGATGAGATAGATACATAAATATATAGATATAGATAGATATTTAGAAAGAGAGAGATACTTTGCAAGACTTGATTTTGTTCAATACATTATATTCATCAATAGAAAGATGAGGAAGAAAGAAGTGTTAGGTATTTGTATAATAGAATGAAAGTTTATTCAGAGATAATTGTTGTCAGAGGAACATTGACAACTTAGGAAAACATAGATTTTTCTATAGAGATATAGATTGTTGGAGTATAGAATTCTGGACAGATTGTCATCAGTCATTAGATTATAAAAAAGAAGGTGTTTCCACTGTGTTGTTAGATGACCCTAAACTAGTGAGTAAATAATAAGTCATTTGAAAAAAATCAAGAAGAGAAAGAGAGAGAGAGAGAGAGAGAGAGAGCACTGACTATCAGCTAAAGCAGGGTTGCTCAAATTATGAAACCCTAAGACACTTTTGAGGGGGGTCTTGAGATCTAAACATTTTATAATAACACCAAAACATTTTAATTTGTAATATAGTAAATATTGATAGATAATATTCAAGTAAAAAAAGTTCTTGAGGGTTCCTGATCATTTTTAAGTATATACATGATATATATATGAGTATATTTCAGATATAGAAAAACTGAGCAAATATAGGAAATTAAAAACCAACTTCTAATTGTAGTTGGGCTATTTATATGTATAGAAGTATACATTCTTATACATAGAATGTATAAGGGGGAATAATATGAAATAACGTTGGAGAAATAAATTAGAGCCAAGTCATAGAAGTCCTTGAATGCCAGGCTAAAAAAATTTATATTTTATCTTTTAGACCATTAATTTCCATACTTTTTTGATCATGCATACCTCTCAATTAAAAAAAAGTTGAGCAAGAACTCCATATGTTTATACATATTTTTTATAAAAAAGGAAAAAAACGTATTAACTACTTTATAAAGTACACAAAAACATTAAATTTAAAAATATGACATAAAGACAAGATAGTATTTGATGTTACCATCAGCAAGAATCCCTCAAGTTTACTGAATAAAGTCGGGCCTGCATTTCAGAAAAATAGTTTTGTCATCTTGGTAGAAAATGGATTGAAGTGGGAAGAGACTTGAAACAGAGAGTCCAATTAGATGGTGGTTGCAACAGTCTAGGTGAGAATTACTAAAGCTTGAACTAAATCTTAGTTATGTGAGTAGAGAGAATATGACAGATGTAAGTGATTTGAACGAATATCTAAGAGATGACCTGGGGACTGGAGGTAGGGGTGGAATTTTTCCTACACAGCTACTGAAGGCAGGAGTTAGGTTAGGTAATTATTATGCAAAGTGCACAAGATTTGTACAGCAGAGAAAGGGAGACAGTAAATTGGTAGAATGTTGGAAAGACAAGAGTAAATGGTATTATTTTAGAGACAAACTCCAGGATTGGCTATCACAGGACAGATGGATTGCAACCAGTCTTCCTATCCGCTGATTAATCAATTGCATTCCTCTTGTGATCAGGCCATAATCCTTTCTTTCTCCCATCCCCCTTCCAGACCATGGGGTCTTAGAAGAGCCCAAGCTATCACTTTAGAATTCACAGCTAGAAAAAGAAGGAATCTACTGAATTATTTTGACAGAAGACTAAGTGCCTTAATATTATTTTTAGGCTGGATTAGAGAAGGGAAAAATTGAGGGATTTGATTCAAAAAAGAAATGAATAAAGTTCCTACAAGATTCAGGGGTGAATACTTGACAACAACAAATTGTTCTAGAGCTGAAATGCCATTAGGATGAAAGAGAAGTCAATTGGGAGATTAGTATAATAATCTATGTGAGAAATGATTAAGGCCTAAATTACTGAGGCAGCAATATAAGGGGATGAGGAGAACGTAAGTATGTGTAAATTGCTAGGGATACAGTGGTTAGAGCTCTGTAGTCTCAAAAACTTAAAAGCTGAATGATCCTGGACAAGTCACTTAATTCTATTTGCCTCAGTTTCCTCTTCTATAAAATGGAGATAATATTAATACCTACCTCTTAGGGTTGTGAGTATCAAATAAAATCATCATTCTAAAGTGTTTAGCACAGTGTGGAATATAGTAAGCACTATATAAAAATTGGGTATTGTTTTACTATTATCATCATGTTGCAAAAAAAAAGAACTTATAAAATCACAACTTATATTAGGCAGCTGGGTAGTACAGTGAATAGAATGCCAGGCATAGAGTCAAGAAGAGTCATCTTCCTGAGTTCAAATCTGGCCACAGACACTTTCTAGCTGAGTGACCTTGGGCAAGTCACTTAACCCTGTTTCCCTCTGTTTCTTCATCTGTAAAATGATCTGGAGAAGGAAATGACAAAGTACTCAGTATCTTTACCACACACACACACACACACACACATACACACACACACACACACCACACCACACCACACACATGAAGTTACAAAGGGTTAGATACAACTAAAAATAACTGAATCGCTAGGAAATGTTTGTACCCTCAACAGGAAAGCGATAGAGACAGAGAAAAAGAGAGATTTCATGGAGGAAGAAATAACAAATTTAGTACTAAATACAATTAACTCAGTTTTGAAGTTTTGTTTTTGTTTTGTTTTGAAGAAATTTAGCCAAGTATTGGAAACATGATCCAATAAGAAGATGAATCTGGAGCTAGATATATAGACTTGGAATACATCTTCATAGTGGTGACGATTGTTAAGGATAGATCAGTATTCTTTCAGGAAGAGAATTTCAAGAGAAAAAAGAGGACTCATGACAGAACCTTAGAGAATACCTACATTAAAGTTGGTAAGAGTAAGATAAAACAGAAAATATTATTCAGAAGAATAATCAAGTTGGAAGACCAAGAAAGGGAAATGGAAGTGGGTAGCAAAATGGATTAGAAACTAGAATCCAACAATATGTTGCTTATAAGACATACATTTAAAACAAAAAGACACATACCAACTTAAATTAAAGAACTGGAATAGACTATTATGCTTTAACTGAAGCAAAAAAAAAAGGCAGAGGTAACAATTATTATCTCAGAAAAAGCAAAAGAAAAAATAGACAATTAAAATAGATAATCAAGGAAATTACTTTCTGACAAAACTTACAATAGACAATAAAGTAATATCAAAAACATTTACAGTAAGTTTCTCTGACAAAGACCTTATCTCTTAATCTTGTAGAAAGCTGAGTCAAATTTATAAAAATAAGAGCCATCCCCAGTTGATAACTGGCCAAAGAGTATAATCAGACTGATCCAGAAGGAGAAACCAAACTATAGAATCATGTGAAAAAATTGCTCTAAATTTTTGACAAATGTAAATCAAAATAATTCTGGACTACCACCTTACACCTTAGAAATGGCAAGGGCTACAGGAAATATAGAGGAAAATAAGTACACTGATAAATGAGCTTATTAATTACTGAGTTGTGGTCTAGTTCTAACTATTCTGGAGAACTGTTTGAAACTATGCCCAAATGTCTATAAAACTGCACTTAACTCTGAACTAAAAATAACCCTACTAGGAAAGGCGAAGAATCTACATGTGCAAACATTTACAGGCATTCTTTTTGGCCAAAGAACTGGAAATTGAAAGGATACTCATCAATTGGGGAATGGCTAATAAAGTTGATATTACTGTAATGGAATACTATTGTGCTATGAGAAATGATGAGAAAGAGGGTTTCAGGGGGAAAGAATGCAGCAAGATCTTGATAAAATGATTCAAAGTGAAGAACAACCAGGAGATCATTGTGCACAGGAAGAGAATTGATACAATGATGATCGATGTTCCAAAACAATTATTTTATGAATGAAAATGATCAATAAATCCAAAGGACTCATTATAAAAAAAAAAAAAAAAGTTAGTCTCCTTCCAGAGAGAGAACTAATGAATTCTGAATACAAAATAAATTATAATTTTTCCATTTCTTCCTCCCTTCCTTTTTTCCTTCTATCTCCATTCCTTCTTTTCTTCCTTCCTTTGTTTCTTTTTTTTTTACAGTATGGCTAATATGTAAATGTTTTACATGATTTCACATGTATAATTGATACTATTTTGTTTGCTTTTTAAGTGGCGGATAGGGAGCAAGAAGGAGGGAATTTGGAATTCAAAATTTAAAAATAATGTTTAAAAAGTAAACAGTAAAAAAGCAATGCATTTTAAATGCATGCCAGAAAAAAATGAGTATAATTAGGGGAATGATTGATGATATGAGGTCTCACAGACAGCAGAGGATGCATAGGATCAAGAGCATATTAGAGTTTTGTATCTGCTGTGCTGAGTCTATGTCAATAGAAGAGAGCATAGGGAAATTTTGAAATATGGAAAAAAAGAAATGAGAGAGAGCCTGATAATGTCCTCAATTTTCTCAGCAAAGTTAATGAGATCCTCTGCAAATAGAAGTGGATGGCTATATAGTTACAAGTGAAAAAGCAGAGAAAAATTTTGAATATAAGTGAGGGCTCTCACCTTGCCCATTGCAATATTTTTCTGTCTCCCTGCTCCAGTCTATTCTTCATACAGTTAAAAAGTAGAGCTGACCACTTCAATGCTTAAATTCCACTGTCTCCCTATTGCCCTAACAATAAAAGATAGACTTCCATATTTGACATTTTAAAAGCTCTTCACAATCCCTTCCTATTTTTCTTGTTGCCTTGTACATTACTTACCTCCAAACACACTACAGTCCAGTTATACTGACCTAACTGCTGTTCTTCACTATATCTCTCCATCTCCATCTAATGTCTTTACTTTGACACCAGTTGTCATCCAATGAATGCCTGGAATTAGCTCATCCACTTCTTAAACTTTGTAGCTTCTTTTAAAATTCAACTCAATTGCCAACTTTAACCAGGAGGCTTTTTTAGGATGCCCAGATGCTATTGTTTTCCCCCTTAAAGTTTCCTTTCATCCTTCTGTATCTGTGAACTCATATATATCAGTATGAAAGCTCTTTGGGTTAGGATTTTGCTACTTTTCTGTATCCTTGCTTAGCATAATGATTGTCAATTAATTGATTTTTTTCCTAAATTGTTGACAGTTCCAAATGACAGAAATTACTGAAGTAAGAGGTAGAAATTTGCTAGCCACAAGGTATAGGAAGTAAATTGCAGCTTGTAGAATAAATCAGTCACTATCATCAAATATTGTGATTAAAGAACTTTTGCTAATCCCGGGTCTTAAGGTAAAACTCAGAAGAGCCTAAGGTTATACAAAGGTACTAGAGATTGAAGGAAGCTATTGTGAATTACTCTCTGCCAAGTATATTTTGGAGTACATTAATGTAAATAAAGCACAACTTGATTTGAACACTTTTGAAAAAAGTGCAAAATTAATTTCTGGTAGAAGATGGCATCATCAGTATTATTTTTACAGAAGAATAGAATAGCACATCTTCCCTACACATTTTCATGTTTTCTTCCTAGTACAAAAATGAAATTTAAGTTGGAAAATCACTTAAAGATCATAATCCAATCTCTTCACTTGAAATGAGAAAAGTTAGGTTCAGAAGAGATAAAGGAGTCCTTCATTGGGACAATAATAGTAACAAAATATTTTTATAGCTATTTCATTTCTTTGAGGAATTTTTTAAAACTCCAATTGGCAATAAAAAGAAATGTACTCCATGAGCAAAGTGAGACTTTAAATATCTCTTATTGTCTTGTGGAAACATGGCAAACAGCTCTAGAGCACTAGTGAGACAGCTGTATAAGGGTCTGAAATAGATATAGGTCTAATACCCAGGATCTCAAGCACAGAAACAATAGTATGTTATATATATATGTGTGTATGTATATCTACATCTATATCTACATATATAATAATGTATGTTATATAGAATTATCTTTATATACACACGTGTGTGTAATATGAATACATGTATATATTTATACACACACACATATATATGTATTTTGTAGACAGAGAGCTATGCTGCTATTGTTGGAACAAGCTGAGATCTAAGATCATGTCATGTGAAGTCTTTGACACAGTTATCCCCTTGGTGCAACTGAATCTTCTTTCTCTTGGTTTTAGACTAAAGAAACCAGTCTCCCAGTTTTTTATTCTTCTCCACTATTTAAGGGGGCTATATCCCAATGTTCTGAGTTTGGTTCTCATATTTTCCGTGCTTTCTCCCTCCTTTGATAATTTCATTTACTTTGGTGACATCAACTGTCACTTTAACTCAGTTGATTACTCACACAGCAAGCATCTTTAGCTCTGACTTCTTTTCAGACAGAAAACATAAGTCTGATTCCAGTTGTCATGTGACTATCTTATAGTCAATAAATGCCAGTGGTTCTCTATTAGATTACCTTTAGGATCAAATATAAAATCCTAAACTTTTTAAGTCATTTATAATATAGACAAAGGCCATTTGCCCCCCAGACCTCTTTTATAATTCCTGTCCAGGCAGAAATAGTTTTTGGGTTAAGGGAGGCAGTCTACCTGAGCTTGCTGGTGTGACAGCAAAGAATAAAGAGAGTTCTACTTCCATGTTGAGGCCTGATTTCATGCTATTTAAATCATGGAGTTCATTCTGGAATGTTGTATTTCTTTCATTAACCATTTCTCAAAATATATATATATCAATAAATATAAATATACCTATATATGTATCAATGAAAGATATAGAGAATCATTTGAAGAAGGGCAGAAACTAGTTGCTGAAGGAATCAGGAAGGGCCTCAGGTAGGTGATTGTTAAACAGAATATTTTTAAAATTTAGGAATTCTACAAGACAAACCATAAATAGTCAATAAATAATTATTAAGTACCTACTATAGATACCACAACCTGTGCTAAGTGCTGAGATAATGTAATGTCCAGGCTAGCTCTCTGAGGGGCTAGCTTTCTGGAGGATCCCAGGACCAGCCTGAGTCCTTGGTCTTAATGGAGGAGGCAAGAAAGCCACCAGAATGGTCAAAGATAGAATCTAGAATCTGGCATCTTCTCTTGTGTCTGTGACTGAGAGCTGTGGCTGAGAGAGCTGTGTCTCTGAGACTCTCTTTAAATACTCCAGTATGATTATGTCACTACATTACACTGAGCATGAGCAACCACACTGAGCATGAGCAACTATAAAACATTATATCACCATATTACCCTAAGCATATGCCAACTAGATTGATTACATCATTACATTACTTTAAGTATGTGCTTAGAGAACTGTTATCTCACAGTGAATAGGTACTTAACTATGAGTACCTTGCTGATTTAAGTAAACCTTTTCAGAATTCAGACCTCTACAAGATATAATTTTTTTAAAAAATCCCTTTTTTCAAGGATTTTGTGGTCTAGTATAAGAAGACAATACACAGAATTATTTGATATAAACTTAAGAAAAGAAGCATTCCATGTGAATTATTGGCATCTTAAATTTTTTCCGGAAGAAAAACAAAAGTTAAAATATTGATGGAATATCCACAACTCGAGTATCCTTAGGGTATTGCTGTCTCCCATTGAATGAACTGTCAGTTATAACATATAAACTCACTATTTACACGGTTTAATTACCTGCACACACACACAAAAAAAGATAAGATAGTCTAGATGACTATTCAGAAAAATGTTCTTACCTTCCTTTTCTAAAACCGAAAAAATTCCAGTGAGAAACTCAGACATTCCTCAAGGTTAAGTAATGTAGTTTACCTGTCTGTGCCTTCTGAAAGTGCATCAGTTTATAGACTATCAGATAATATTTTTCTATATTATATAAAGTGCTGTGGTATGTTATTTCATCTTGATTGAAATTCTTGTGAGCATTACTGTCAACTTTCTCATACTTATTCTGGAAAGAGATAATCTTTTTTTTTTTTCACTTTGAGTTTATCATTTCTTCAACTAGTCAAAAAAACATAAGTTTTCATACAGTTCAAATGGCCAAAATCTGTTGGTTGATATTTTTTATAAAACAATCCAATATTTCTTTTCATTCCCTACCGATAGCATCTATATTTTAAGCAATCTGACTTATAAAATCTTTCTAAGCAATTATATTATCCTCTGTAGAGAGAATGTAGATTTGGAAAGGGTAAGGCAAGTAAATGAATGATTTTAATAATATACTGATGTACACTAATATACCTAGAAATAAAGTCTGTATTCTAGCCAAAATGAACTGCTTACTTTTCCTGGGATTCAGCACTCCATCTCTTGTTTTTATAGATTATCTTTTCTGCCTGGTATACATTCATTCTTTCCTCACCTCTTAGATTCTCTTAGAATCTCTATAATCCTTCAAGACTCACCATATACCTTTCACTTGAGGAAAGCTTTTTAAAATCTTCTTGTTCTTAGTGCTCATACCTTTCTCAAATTATAAAGTCTATTGTGTTTAGCATGTTGTACTTCCCTCTTCTACAGAATAAGGGGGATATTTTTGTTTTGTTTTTGCATTCCCATCATTTAGTACCATTACCTCATACATACTTGTTTCCTCGATAATAAGACACTGTCTTATTTTTTTTTTTGGACAGAAAAACACCAGAGGGCTTATTTTCAGGGGAGAGCTTATTTTAATGAACATTGACAGCAATTTTAATAAACAGGTAAATGTGAACAAAAAAAAGTACCTTTATTCAATAATGATCATGTCATCTTCTTCAACAACATCGTCCTAAGTGTCCATACCCTGAATTCCATTCTGGATGTCTTGCGCCTCTATTTCCTTCAGAAGAAGTGGACCCAATCTGTCATGTCCAGCAATATAGCTCTCTTTAAATGAACATGTGTCCAGGTAACCTGCTCATAGTGCCTTGGAGACACAACTGTCCATAATTTTATCCCATGACTTCTTCACCCAAGTCACTACTTCTTGCAAACAGGGCTTCACAAAGTTTCTATGCTGATTTCTTTCCATTCTATTTTCAATGTAGTCATTGACTTCCATGCACAAATGGTCCTTGAATGGCTTGTTTATTGCAATATCAAGGGTCTGGAGATAGGCAGTCATTCCTGCAGGAATCATTACTTGATCTGTTCTTCTCTCTGCAAGGAAGTTCTTCATTTCTTTAGCGCGGTGAGTGCTGGCTGAGTTCTTTTATCCTCCATCATGCCCCTTTTATCCTCCATCATGCCCCCTCACTCCCGCTTACATACCGGGTTTTTATGTTGTCCTGCCTCAGCTCTCCTCCGCAGCACTGCTCTCAATGGCGCCAGCAAGCAAATCACTGGGGAAGAACAGGATGACGCGCTCACTGCTGCAGCTCTGATTGGATGCAGCTCGGAGTGTGGCATGTGTTTCACCTGGGGGGAGGGGGGAGGAACAGTGCATACAGAGGGTACCATAATGTAGCGTGTAGTGCAGGGAATCACCTTCACTGCAGTAGCAATCTCAATAGGGCTTATTTTCAGGGGAGGGCTTATTTTAGAGGAATCTTACATAGTAAGAGGAAGGCTTATTTTCAGGATAGGTCTTATTATTGGGGAAACACGGTAGTAGCAGCCTAATAAATGTTTCAGATTATTGGAGTGAATTGAAACTGATTCATGAAATCAAAAGAGAGAAAGTTGCTTCCCTTAGGGTTATATATTTTCTCCCAGGCTATATTTAGCAAATTACCTTTCTGTCTTCACTAAATGCTACCCTCAAACAGTTTCCAGAAAACACTTTGCTGATTTGGGACTTTGTTCACAATTTTGAACCTAAGCTATGGAATCATACAAACACTGGGAAGTGTTAATAACAATTAAGTGTTCTTAAGAACACTCATAGGAGTCCATGAGCTTTAAAATAATTGTAACTACATTTTACCATAAATGGTTTGCTTTTTAATTTTAAATTTCAATTTCCATATTCAGAAATATAATTCTGGGGTGTCAGACTTCACCCAACTGCCAAGTGGGATAAAGTCACATTATGAAATTTCTTTCAAATACTGCTACCCTTCTCATTAAGTACTCCATAAATTCATTATTAAATAAATACAAATATATCAGACTCCCATCGAGTTCATTGAGCAAGGAGATGATATTGTCAGATCTATGTTTTAGGGGGGAAAAAATCACTTTGATAACTGTTTAGAAGATGAATCGAAGCCTTGAATCAGTAAGACCAACCAGAAGGCTATTTCAATAGTCTAGGAATGAAATGATGAGAGCCTGCAATGGGGAGGTGATAGTGTGAGCAGAGAAAGGGAGATTTATATGAGCAATATTTTGAAGGTAGAAATAACAACACAGCAACTGTTTGTCTATGCTGAGAATAACACTGTGATGCATGCCTGGCTGACTGGGACAATTTTATTTCCCTTGACAATGGTAGGAAAGTTGGGAAGTGAGGAGGGTTTAGGGAAAAGCTATTTAGTTCTATTTTAGCCATACTGAGCTTAAGATTCCTGTGGTATATCTAGGACATACTATTCAAAAGACAGTTAGTGATATGAAATTAGAAATTAGCAGAGATTAAGGCTGGATGAAATTAGAAATCAGCAGAGATTAGGAATTATCTGTAAGAGATGATAATAGAATCGATGAAAGCTGGAGACTGATGGAGATAAGAGAATCTTGGAACTCATTAAAAACTAGAGAGGAGAGGATATTTAGAGTGACCAACTGAATCAAAGGCTGCACAGAGGTCAAGAAGGATGAGAACTGAGAAAAAGTCTTTAGTATTGGCAATTCACAGGTTATTGATGACTTTGGAAAGAGCAATTTCTTTTGAATTGTGTTGTAATTCAGATTGCAGAGGATTTAGAACTGAGTGAAAGGAGAGCAAATGGAGAATTGAATGAAGATAGCTTTCTCAAGAAGTTTAGCCAAGAAAGGCAGAAGAAATAAAGGACATTAAGAAGCAGGTAAGATAGAATCAAGTAAAAGTTGTTTTGTGGTTGTTATTATTTTAAGAATGGCAAAAAAAAAAAAGGTGGATATTTTCATATGGAGCAAGGAAGGAGCCAGTATATAGAGCAAAACTGAATATACAGGAAATGTTAGAATAATAGTGTGGCAGTTTGGTAGAGAAGTAAAAAGTGGTATACTCTGACTTAAAGGATCGGGGACACATGGTGAAAGGTTTACCTTGGAAAGGAGAAAGATCATGTCTTTATCTGAGACAAAGATGTTCTCTTTTACCTAAAGAAAGAAAGAAAAGAAGGAAGGAAGGAAGGAAGGAAGGAAGGAAGGAAGGAAGGAAGGAAGGAAGGAAGGAAGGAAGGAAGGAAGGAAGGAAGGAAGGAAGACAGACCTTCAGGATTTCTGACCAAAACAGAATCACTAAATGGGTACAGCTTCAGTCAAAGTAAGACTTGTTGAAAACCTTAACTTAAAAATGTCAAGGTGTCCCAGTGCTTCTAGAGCCATCTCTGGTCATCATGATATCTAGCCACTGAATCCAGAGGCTCTGAAGGAGAAAGTAAAACAGAGGACTTTGCATTGCCCTTCCTCACTTAAATCCAATTCACTTGAATGTAATGGCATCACATCCCTGATATCATGGTCCTCATCAAGAACAAAAGGCAAACAACAACATCATCAGAGATTGGGATAAAAGAAGATATGGTGAAGAAAAATGTCTGAATAATGTGAAATGGGAGAAGAGATGAAGGAAAAACTAGTAAATAACTTTTTTGAATTTTTTTTGGCAATATATGAAACAGGCTAATCATCTGAGAGAGTAGAGAAAGGGGATATCATAGGAGAAAAAAGAGAGAAAAAAGGGGGTGGAAATAGCCACTGTGGAGATTGAGAAAGTAAATCAACTAGGAAAGTATAGAATGTTTGCATTGTTTCTGTTAGGATCTGATTGAGATTAGATAACATAGAACTATGATATGGGCAACATGGTTTCATGATTTCCTCTACCTCCAGTCAGCATTTTAAGAATGGACAAGAAAGAAATAGATGGTAGGTGTTATTCAAGTCTGAGGCTTTTCAAGGTATGATTGGCAATAGAAAGGGCAAGATAAGAGAGTAGAAGATAAAGTTGAATTGTTTTACCAAGAGGTCAATAGAGGAGAAGATACCCAATGCTTTGGTTATGATCTAATGAAGGACTAACAGATAAAGGTATTATTGAAGTTGAAGAAAAGGGAATAAAAAAAATTTAAATGATGAAAGTTTATTATCAGTTTAGGGTGGAATAGAGTGAGGAACTGGGAAAAAAGGTTATTTGTAAGCATGTCAATATGCATATTAGTCTTTTAGCATGGGAGAACAGGAGAAGAGCTAGGAAGGAAACAGAATGCTCTCAGAGTCTGTAGACAATAAATCACCAGCATCTGGATTAGTGATAAATTTGGATAGTGTGAACTTCAAAGGAAGATAAATTGCTAAATGAAGGTGACTGAGGGAGGATTAGAAGATTATTTCAGGTCTGAAGAAGCAGAGGGAAAAGGTGCAGAGTGTTGTTTAGTTTTATAGGTTTTAAAATGAACAGATCTTTGGTCTCAAATATTGTAGCTGACATGTAAGAATTTGCAGCAAAATATGGGAAATTATACACAATACTTTAAGGAAAAGCAACAGACGGGGAAAGAAATCTACTATAGCCTCTGGACATAAAAAGTAACATTCCTTTACTCAGTATGACAGGATAGACACTGTGGTAGGTAGAATCTTAGACTTTGAGTCAGGGAGATCTTAATTCATATTCATTCTCTTACTGGCTATGTGACTCTGGGCTAGTCATTTAACCTAAGTCTGCCTCCATTTCCTCATCTGTAAAATGCTGATAATAATTCCAACTACCCTCAATCTTCATGTAAGTTTCAAATGAAATTATATCAAGCATTCTGTAAACCTTAAATCATTTTATATCAAGATGTATATACATACATCTATGTACATATATATGCACATACGTTATACATTATTAGCCATTATTGTTATAAATTCCATAATTATTTATTGAATGCTTGAAATTGCCAGTATTGGTACCAGAAATATTAATAAGAGACCAACCATTCCTTTTTTCATAGAATTTATTATAAAGGGAGAAAAAAATGTAAAGATTAAAACAACAACAAAAAACAGTCATGTAGGCAAAGCAAACTAATGCTTCTCATCTCTTCTATGAAGTCTCTGATAGGTCCATTGTGCATTGTTTTCATCCTTTTCTGGTCTTCTTACAGACAAAGCCAAAGTCCATAGCTTAAGTATTCTCCAGTTATTTCATGTGTAATGATTGCTCTTGTCCATGTTAGTAATTGTCACATCATTATTACGTGTGTTCGATATTGTTTATTCCTATCATCCTTAGCCAGCACAACTACAGGGTTAAGTATATAATGGGGCTAGGTACTGATTAATTGATCCAAGATGCATAAGGTATCACATTAATTTATCAAACATTCCAATATCTACCCCTCCATTAGAGTCCCTAAGAAATTGTAGATTGCATCTTGTAAAAGAGTGCACAATTTTAGGCTTTCATGCAGACTCAATATAGAAAGAATTCATTAGAGAAATGAAAAATTATGCTGTCTTTTGCTTTCCCTAAACTAGAGAATGAAACTAACAGAAAAACCCATCAATTTACTCCTTTTATCATCTATCCCCTCTAGTCCATTGTGACATTTCTCACCTTTTACCTAAATGCCACCTTCCTGAATATACAGACTTTTCTTCGCAAGACATTTAGAAATCATGATGTCTTTTCTTCCCAGGGCAAATATACTTGCTCACAACTTGAATCAAGAGGTCACTTGAGGTTCATGAACTCTGGGATGTATATGTGTACATGTGTTTTTAAGGCTAAACTAAGCATATGATTTTCATGGATTCTGTTTTAGCTATAGCTATAGCTATAGCAGAATTTCAGTATCCTAATGGGCATGTCTGAATTGACTACAATTCATTTTTATGGAGTCTTGGGAGAAAATATTTAAAGATATATATATTTTTTGGTAAAAAATTGAAATGGAGAAAATAAAACTGATAATTCAAGAAGATAAATAAGAGTGGGAATTATTTTCTGTATTAATAGTCCAAATAGTAAGAACCTGAAGTAGAAGGTCACCTGTGTGAGTGGACAGAAAGGAGCTTATAAAAGAGATGTTGTGAAGGTAAAAATGAGAAAGTTTGACATCACTTTAGATTGCGGAATGACCAAGAGTGATGGTTTGAGGATAATATCAAAGTTCCGAGCCTAGGTGACTAGGAGGAAGACAATAATGGTGACAGTAATGGTGACAGGCAAGTTTAGAAGAGAAATAGGTTTGAAGTTTAAATAATAAATAAATCCTTTATGGAATGCTTGCTGTTTTCCAGGTACTTTGCTTAATGATGGGAAAGCAGAGAAAGTGAAAAACAATCTCTGATTTTAAGAAGTTCACATTACAATGGGCAAAACAAGATATCAATATAAAATCTTGGCTTAAATGGTAAAAAAAAAAATCATGTGTGAGGGCTCCTAAATATATAAGTGATGCATGGATGGGGTGGATAGATAAGATTTAGTGTCTGACACAGCTTTGAGGGGAAGAGAAGAAAAGCCTGGAGAATGATATACTATCAGGAAGGAGAACCAAGCAGTCCCCAGGATTACCACCAAGGCTGAATATTCTTCCCCCTGTCTTCAAGTGAGATATCAAGTTAGTATTATGTCTTTCTGTCTCACCCTCCACACAAACATTTGCCCTTCAAATATTAATAGTGTAGGAGACATTGTATTTAAAACAAAAGCTGATTCCTTCACCAATTTCAAGAGAGAGGATAGCCCTTAGTTTCCTTTTTTTCAGACTGATTTCTCCACATTAAATTTTGGTTTCATAAAAGACCACTGAAAATAGTAAATAGTAAGTTAACAAAATTATCCAAGCAAAAGAACAAACAGAAATAGAACAGGTTATATAATATATTAAAGTATTCAAAAGTATAGAAGGCCTGAACTCTGAAAAGGTGTACTTGAATCAAGGACAGAAGGGAATTATAGCTAAGCACCTACTCAGTGTGATTTATGAGATAATGATTCTCTAGTTAAGCACATACTTAGTGTAATATGGTGATGTAATGGCAATAGTTGGTGCATGTTCAGTATACAGTAGTAAGGTAATCATATTGAACTATTTAATGGTTGGGAGAACTAGGAAGGAGTCTCTCAGCCACAGACACAAAGAACTCCGGACTTCATCTTTGACCATGCATCCTCTTGAGTCTCCTGCCTCCTTCACTCCTCCACTAAGTGCAAAGACTCAGGCTAATCCTGAGGTCCTCCAGAGAGCTGGTCTGGACATTACACAAAAGAGTTGAATGAGCTCTTCAGCTAAGAGGAAAGCAAATCTCAATTCAAATAAGAAAATAGAGAATACTCTCACCTCAAGTGAATCCATTCTCATCAGTCTTGATGGAACTCTGGGAACACAATGGGTTCAGCTTCCTTTGCATGCATATCGTTCCAAAGACTTTCATTATCTTTACCACTTTCCTGAGTGTCCTCTGTCCACAGGTCTCTCTATAAAATGTCTTTAAAATCAGTTCAATAGGTCTTTATGCAGATCAGTGTCAAATTCAGCATTTTCTCTAATAATCAGAAGTCATATGGCATCATTCCAAAGCCACTATAATTGGGTAGAAGTTGGTCTACATACATTATTGTCTCCATGCAAGATACATACAGAATAGATGGAAGAGAACTGTAAAAGAAAAGTACTGACAATCTTGTTAACCATGAGGGCCATATACTTTTGTATATCGTGGTAGTTGGGCTGTCTTGAAAATTTATAAGGAATATAAGAGCTGGAATCATGAGGTAAATCATTCCAACCATAAAGAACATCCAGTTCAAAGACATAAAATGGAGCTGTGATAACTATGAAGAATAGCAAGTAGGTCAGTGTATCTGGACTATATTGTTTGTGTAGGTAAGTAATGTGCAAGACAACTGACAAAATGGGAAGAGACAATGACATGAAGAGCACTGAATATCAAAGAATTTCTTATTCTATGCAGACAATAATTGAGAGCCACTAACATTAGCTAAATCGGCAAAGAGGATGAAGCTTGTCACATAGACTTATATTTTAGGAAAATCATTTTGGCACCTGTGTGGAAGATGAATAAAAGTGGGAATTCTTTTCTGTCTTAATAGTCCACATGATGAGGCCCTGGAGTAGTATGTTGACTATGTGAGTGGACAGAAAGGAATATATAAGAGAAATGTTGTAAAGACAAAAGTGAGAAAGTTTGACAACTGATTAAATTGTGGGATGACTGAAAGTGATGAATTGAGGGTAACACCAAAATTCTGAGCCTGGGTAACCAGGAGGATGGTAATAGCAGTAATAGTGACAGGCAAGTTTGGAAGAGAACTGAGTTTGAAATTTAAATAATATTTTCAGTTTGAGACATGGTGATTTTGAGATTCCTGTGATGAACATACAGTTGAAAATACTCATTAGACATTTTGTTATAAAGGACTAGAAATAATAGAGAATATAAATGCATATAGAGATCTTAAAATCCTCTACAGAGATAAATATAAATAAAAATAATTTTCTACTACTTTTCATCTTTGGATTTGTATCAGGGCAATCTTTACACACATAGGACACATTTCATCTTGTATATAAAGGACACATAATGCCTTATTTATTTATTTACAAATTTATTTCTTCACTGTTCTCCCAAGACCTATGTTATTTAAGTGTTGTTATCCCTATTTTATAGATGACAGAACTGCAACTCAGGAAGGTTAAGTGGCCCTGAGACATACAACTAGTTAATTGATAAAGCTAATAATTAAATTAAGGTCCATTATTGTGATTAATAAATATTGACCTATTTTTTTTTGCTTTAAAAAAGGGAAAGGGTCCTCAAATTGGCAAGAGTCTTTTTAAAAATTGTGTTTTTTAAACATCAAATATAAATTTTCAGGCAATTTCAACAGACTTTTTCAATTCATTTGTGAACAACTCTCATCCCCCATGTTTCCTTCCTATCTTTTATTTCATTTACTACCTATAAGTGTCTCACACTTAGAGCAGCAACTGCTATTTAACTTCTATTTTTCTGGATTTGGGGCTTCTTCATTGCCACAGTACTTTGTGTCCATGATGCATACTATATAATTCTTATAAGCTAAGAAACTCTTTGATATACTTTTAAAATTTTTATTCACTAACCTAATATTTCCACAACATAAATACAACCCAGGGACAGCCTTGTATTCTGTGGAAAAATAGACACAATGATTTCTCATGATCTAGGATTCTGGGAGAAGAAAGAAAATTGAATTTTATTGGATTGGGAATGAAGGGAAAGGAAAAAATCCTGAAACATTTCAGAATTTCATTGTCTCTATGGTTCCTCCTAAGGCAATAGAATGAAAATTATCTCAAAATCTGAAACAGTAGTTCTGGCTCAATATAGAAATAAGTCAATGCCTTCTCTTGTGAAGAGGGTAGTGAGATTTCCAGATAGATGTCTTTCTGCTAGTGACATTATATCATATTATTATGAATACAGAAGGAAGAACTTTAGGTTTTACTTTACTCATGAACTATATTATGATGTAAAACAAATATGGGAAGCAACATAGTGTTTTTGAAAGAGGATTGCCTAAAGAACACTCAAAGTCAGGTCCCAACCCTATGCATTTGTATATTGTTGTTTAGTCATTTTTCAGTCATGTCTGTGGGTTTTCTTGGCAAAGATATTGGATTGAATTGCCATTTCCTTCTCTAGTTCATTTTACATGAGAAAACTGAGGCAAACAAGATTAAGTGACTGTCCAGAATCACTTAGCTAGTAAGTATCCGAGGCTAGATCTGAATTCAGGAAGGTGAGTCTCCCTGGCTCAGGCATCGTATTCTATTCACTGTACATTTTCTGAGTCTCTATTTTCTTTTCTATAGAAAAAGGGAATTAGATTAGAGGATATTTTATTTCCTTTCTGCTCTAAATCTATGGCCCTATCAGAAAGAAGATGTAAAAAGGAATGGATGTTTAAGAGATACTACAATCTATAATTTCATTTTTAAATGTTTATTATATTTAGACTATTTATCACTTTCTGAGTTGTGGTCAGCTCATGAGTGTGCAGAAGAGTGTGTTGTACATACAAGAGCAACTGTTTTAAATTGGAAAAAATCAACACATTTATGTTCCTTTGATCACTTGTTACAAACTTTGCTAAAAGCCATGTGTTAACTGACTGCAGTTCAGATCTAAAGATATGAGACAAGCTATTATGATGATAATAATAACAGAGATCATTATCACTATTATTAGCAGTATTAAGTTTCATTAGAAAATGACCAAAAATTTTTCTTCATCATTCTACGGAGAAAATTAAATCCATATAATGTTCTATCAACTGTCAGAAAAAAATCACAATTATTACATTTTCCAGCAAAAGTTGGTGCGATATATTAGATTTCCTATTTATTCCCAAAGGGAAAATATAAAGTCCATTTGTGTTTGCATGTTTTGAAGGAAAAGAAGTATGTTTGTTTTGTTTATAAAAAAACTATGATCCTTTAAATCATGTGTTTTAAAAGATATCTACAGACTGGGAGGATGCTAAGACAGAACTAGAACATACATTGTGCGAGGGCAGAGATACCACTCTAAAAGTAGAATTAAATAGCAGGAACTGCTCCATATGCAAGACACATCTGTGTTTATTGAAGTAAAGGGAGGGGAGTGGGATATGTTGTAGAGAAGAATGTACTGAACCTATCATGAAAGAATCCTAGAAGGCTTATTTGAACATCCTCCTCAATCCTTATTCTGCATGTAAATACTATCCATAACATTTCATTTTCAAAGTCACACTCTGGTCTGAAGAGCTATTTTTTTCACCCCACATTCAGATTTTGTTTTATAGGCATAATTATATTAACTGTTATCCGCACATATATGTAGTTGAAATTTTGCATCATAGCTTGGTTTCCAGTCTGACTTTTAAAATTTCTGCTTGACTGATATATTAAGCTTCAGGTCGCACTTTATGCAAATCAATAAAATTTCCCCCAGGATAGCTTATTGTTTATCAAAATTATGATCTACATATTAACTTAATAGGTACATGAGGCCACTTCTGATTTGTAAATCTTGTTTACATATTTGTACATTTAGAAACATATTCACAAATTCAAAAATCATTAGAGGAAATTGTTCAGAATACTTCTGAGTAGAACATATTCTCAAAGAATTGGTAATGATTTTATAAGTAGAATAAGATAGTAGACCAGTGGAAGAAAATTTAGAAAATATATAATTCTTCATTAATTTAAAATAGTACAATACAATGTAACATTTATTAACATTTTATTGTACAGAACATTAAACTGTTCTTTTAGGCTCTGGAAGAGGGGGAGGGAAGTTTTTAAAATAATATATAGTTCCTGCTCTTTGAGAAATTTCAGTCTAAGCTAATTAAGGTAATAAGATCAGGAGAAAAAAAATTTGGGCATAGTGAATAAATGTTGTTATCCCAATCAGGAAGACTCCTCTCAACCTCAGTTTCCTCATCTGTAAAATGGGATTTATGATAGACCTTTAAAAAAAAGTTGTTATTAGGTTCAAATAAGATAGGATATTTAAAACATTTTTGCAAAACTTAAAAAGTCCTATAGATGCTAGTGTTCATTTTCTTTAATTAGCCACAATACAAAGAATTCTATAAGACCTACATTAGAAGTTGTTGAAGCAAAATTCTATTTGATGTCTAGGGAAAAGATCATCACTAATGAAGGAAATCAGGGAAAGTTATCCAGAGATGGTGATGTTTCTTATGGAATTTAAAGTAGGAATGCAAAAGACAAAGTTGAGGAGGGCAAAAGAAAAAAATCTAAAGAAAGTGATGGAAATTTGAGAGTAATGTTTTTGAGTTTAAAATTGTAACTGCAAGGATGCAAAATGACATGAAGCTAGAAAAGTTGAGTAGTACTACATTGTGGAAAGAGAATAAACATTGGGCAGAGTTATTTGAACTTTTCACAGGAAACTTTACCATTGCTGTTTCTAAGCAAAAGATCTAGGAATAAAAAAAATTATTATGACATCCCAGTTTCTATGAGGGCTGTAGAAGGGAAGGGATGAACTACAAGGAAACTGTTGAGACAGTCCTGCAGGGGTGCTGGCAGAAGGGATTAGAAAGGAGGAGGCCAATGTGAATGATATTACAGAGATAAAATTAGCAAAACATCAAGACGGATTATGAAAGGTGAAGGAATATGTTTTAATATAGCAAATTACATTAAAAATTAAAGTTTCACTAATGTTTTTAATAAAAATAAATCATATCCATATAAATCTTTTTAATTCATAAAATACATTCTTCCAAATAATACTGTAAGAAAGGTAGTGTGTTGTACATATGGAAATATGGACTTTGCCTTGGATCCAGGGAGTAAATGAGAGAACCAGGACCTATGTGATTCCAACTCCCAATTCTGATGATTTCTGATCCTTTGCTTTTGACACTATGTTATGTAAGTGCTGTTATGCCTTTGAAGCATTAATAAAATAATTTTTCAAAGTGGTGATAAAAATTATGGTGACATAAGTATGCTTTCATATTTAAAAATTTTAATGAGTAATAAAAGCAAAATAAATAACTAAAAGATATAAGAGAAAACAAAAGTTTATAAGAGATCTGAAGTCTATTCTTGGGCTATACTACTGATTGACTTTATATTGTACTGAACTTATCTAGCACTAAAAATCAGGCAAACTCTATTGGGCTGGTGGTGGTAAGGTGGATAAGGGAATCTGGTTTAAGAGTGCTTATTTTCTTGACTATGAAATACAGTTAAAGAGATAACTCATAGCCCTAGCACATCAGTCTTTACATCTTGAACAACAAAATGATGGACAGTGAACTGGATTTAGAATCAAAGATTAGGCAGAAAGTAGTTTAGATTGCATTTAGAAAGGTGCACAATTTCAGAAGAGAAGACAGACTTCATCTAAATATGGTAATGTGCTATGGAGGGTAGAGTATTGGACCAGTAGATAGCAGTGATCATATTGATCCAATACTTCTCTCTAAAACAAAGATCCATCTTTTTAATATAAAAATAATAGTAACCAGCATTTGTATAGCACTTTAAGGTTTTCAAAGTACTGTACATATGTTATTTCATCTGATACAATTACTCTATCTCCCAAAGCCTACTCAAGTTCATGTTTGTTGCTTCCTTGGCACCATATATTCATCTCTTCTACTGTCATCCCATTTTTCTTTTGCTTTCAATCTTTCCCAACATCAGGATCTTTTCTAATAAGTCCCATTTTCTCATTATGTAGCCAAACTATTTAAGCCTCAGCTTTGGTATTTGACCTTTCAGTGAATAATCTGCATTAATTTCTTTAAATTCTTGCATGATTGGATCTTCTTGCCAACCAACTTTGTCCTTTGTATTCCTACTTTTTTTTCTTTCTTTCTTTCTTTTTTTTTTTTTTTGTTTACTTCATTTTATTTGTTTTAAACTTTTTCTTTTCAAAACATATGCACAGATAATTTTTCGACATTGACCCTTGCATAGCCTTCTATTTCAGATTTTCCCCTGCTTTCCCCTATCCTCTCCCCTAGAGGCCAAGCAATCTAATATATATTATACATGTTTAAATATAATTAAATCCAATATGTGTAAACATATTTATACAATTATCTTGCTGCACAAGAAAAATCTGATCAAAAAGGAAAATAAATAAGAAAACAAACTGTAAGCAAACAACAACAAAAAGTGTGAGAATGCTATGTTGTGATCCACAGTCAGTTCTCAAAGTCCTCTCTCTGGGTATAGATGGCTCTCTTCATTACAAGATCATTGGAACTGGTATCAATCATCTTATTGTTGGAAAGAGTAATGTTCATCAGAATTGATTGTCATATAATATTGATGTTGCCATGTACAGTGATCTCCTGGTTTTGCTCATTTCACTTAGCATCAGTTCATATACATCTCTCCAGGCTTCTCTAAGCCTTTTCTTCAAAGCCCACTCTCAAAAGTGTTCCTCACCATTACAATTCAAAAGTATTGATTCTGAGACCTTATCTTTCCTCATATTAGTAAATGCTTGAAGTAGAATTCAAATTCAGATCATCCTAAGTATAATCCCAGGCTCTTTTACATTGTTCCACTAATACCATGTGGCATATCGAAGTTAGAATACCAATAAAGAATTAAAGTTGTGTTTCAACCAAAAGACAATGGAGAAATGTGAGTAGGCTACCACAAATTCCTGAAGAATTTCACAGAAGTGGTATGAAACATATCATCTGTGAAAGGAACGTCTGGAAAATGGTGTCATTGTTTAAGAGTGGGATTTCTTTATTTGGTATCCATCTTCAATGGCAAGAAATCTTAAGCAAGGCTCCTGAAAGTCTGAATGGATAACTCATGTATTTATACAGGGAAATGGTAGAGATTTGCATGGCCTATTATGCAAGTATGGGCATATAGGCATGAACAGATTTCCAACTGCATTTTCAGAAAGAGTACTTCATCAATAAGATCACAGATTCATTGAAGCAAAGTATCTCCTTTATATATTGTCATTGTCCTTAAAGACTATGTCTACATTATGCTAAAAAAAAAAAAAAACTTAGTTTACTAGTACTTTTACTAGTTTAAAAAGCAATAAACTAATAGTAAACTCACAGGCAGTGTTTTGGAATAAAAGTGTTTCAGATATGGCTTCAGACAGCATCTATTCTGGCAAAAATCTGTTCAAAAAAGAAGCAGAAGTTTTAAACTCAAATAAAAATATACATGATAGAGCTGCTACATTTTTTATCCTTATCCCTCTTCCCTGATTTCAAATTGTGCTTTCTCAAGGTATTATTACTATATTTACAATAAATGAATGAAAATACATTTGTTAAACATTTATTATGGACTAAACATCATTCTAAGCAATAGGGATGACAGTACTATACAAGTAAGACTATCTCAGACTTCAAAGCCTTTATATTGTAGTAGGGAAAAACACCATATGTAAGAGAATGAAAATGGAATGGAAAAGATAGAGAAATTTTTATATTCTAAATTTATGATGTCATGTGGGAAGTAAGAAAAGCAGCAAGGTATTTTGGACATAAAATTGAAAGAGAAATGGTTACTAAAGCCATAGTGCAAATTATTAATTTATCTTTTCCAAGAATGTTAGTATATAGTTATATGCATATATATGTATATAGTTTGTAATTAATGATAATAATAATAATAATATTTATGAGGCTTACTTTGTGCTAGGAACTATGTTAAGTACTTTGCAATTATTATTATTATCTCATTTAAATCTCAAAACCACTCTGGGGAATAAGTGCTTTCCTTATCCCCATTTTACAGATGAGCAAACTTAGATAAACAGAAATATCTAGTAAGTGTCTGACGTCAGGTTTAAAGTCAGACTTGGATCTCTATCCACTATACCACTTAGATAAGGAAAAGAAAAGGTTATTGTATGCCTTCAAGGGTAGAAAGAGATAGTACACCTGAGATGAGATAAGATTAAGTAAATACTAATTCAGGATTATTAAGGTGTGACAAGTTCTGATCAGATGTAAAACATGGAGATATGATGATAAGGCCTAAAAATGGCCGTTCTTGAGACCCAGAAATAATTATTTCTGCAAGTATGACCACAGTGTGAAGATGTCACTTCTCTGTGGTAAAAGGAGTGAGCTATTAATATACCTAAAACAGGTCAGGAACTTTTTACTTTAACTAGTCAGTTAACCCGACCTATCAAAAAGTGTTCTTAATCTTTTAAGAATTTTAAAGATTAAATTGCCCTCATAATTGTCTTAAGATTCTAGTTTACAAATACATGTAGACTTTTCCTACTTCCCACATGATACCATAAATTTAGGATATCAACATTTCACTATCTTTTCCATTGTATCAGTCACTATTTGCACATGTATCTACTTAAGAATTATTCTATTCTGATTTTTAAAAATTTCAGAAGAGAAGACAGACTTCATCTAAGTCTGGTAATGTGCTATGGTGGGGTAGACCATTGGACCAGCAGATAGGATGACCTGGGTTTAAATCCTGATTTGGATGCTTACTAGCTGTGGAACTCCAGGCAACTAGTTGCATCTCTCTGGGTCTATTTCTTCATCCATAAATTACTTTGGACTGGAAGACCTTGAAATCCCTTCTAGACCTAAATCTATGACATACTTAAGATGTCTAGCAGAATAGAGGCTCAAAAGTTCAGGAAATATGTCTAAGGATCTCAATGTATCATGGAGGTGGAGGGAGTGTGGGAAAAATTTAAGCAAATTAATTCAAAGCAACTTTTATCCAAGTTCTGGCTTCAAAGGGTAGGAAACAGGCAGAAAAACTTAGGAGGAAAGACAGTATACCATCATAGAATTTGCATAAATCTAGAGAAATTAGTCAGCTTATTTAAAATATACCTGCATATGTGGGTGGTAATTTTTACTTCTGATTTAAGTTGAGAAGAGAAGGAGGAAGAATGGCCTTATGGACAGTTGTAGCTAAATATTTTGGTGTCTTTGATATCACAAAAAACACCTAGCACAAACACAATGAAAAGTGCCTTCAAAGATCAATTCAGCTATGGTAAGAGATATCCCAAGACATTGCTCCTTATGGAACGGATCCTAAGATTCTTCATCAAGTCCCTGGTTGAAGAGAGGGAGAGTAAAGTAGGCAGGGCTGGAATGCAAAGTTCTCTGGGAGATGATCACTCAAGAGGAAGAAAAAACGATATCTTCCTATTTTAAACTGTCCCCTTGTACATTTGCTTAGCTTACTTTCAAGTTCCTCAATTTCTGACTGTACAGGTGCTGAATACTCTCTGAATAACAATGCCCAGGGGTAAAGCCTTTGTCTTATCCTCCTTATGAATCTACATGTGAAATAGAAAGCCAGGTATGCTTGTGAAGCAAAGATGTAAGGGAAGCAATGAGACCAATGGATCCCATAAAATAATGAGAACTTTGAGACAAAGCTTTAATTTCTCTCTGAGAAATTGTAAGAAAAGAGTTAAGTGAGGAAGTGAAGCTGTGAGCAAAGGCTTTTTTCCCCTTTTAAATGTCAAATGTGCCTGAAGAACTGTAGCTGAACATAAACTCCAGAAGGCTTCTCATTTTTAGAAAGGATTCAGCATAAAGTTTCTACTCAACCTCCTAGGGCCAAATTGAGTTGGATTAAGAAGTGATTAATAGCAATTTAAGTTTAATGAAGAAGGTAATAAATTGGACCTAGTATGTACATAAAATAATCTCCAACACCTTTTAATTCTAGTGCCCAAGCTCTATTAATTATTTTCTATTTAGTCTGTATGTAACTTTTTTGCATATGTATTTGTTTCCAAGTTGTCTCTGCTAGTAAATTGCTCCTTCAGGGTAAAAATTATCTTTTGCATATTTTGTGTCCTTACTACTTACCATATGCCTGGCACATAATAGTTACTTAATAAATGTCAATTGATGATTACAAAATATATACCATTTATATTTTGTTCTACATAATATCTTATTTCTATATTCCTAATAAATGGTTACTGATTCGTTTTAATGGTTTGAATTGTTATTTTGTTGTCTTATCTTATGGAAAAAAAATCATATTAGAGTATGTATTCATCAACTAGTCAACCAGACCAAAATGGGGTACTATCATTTACATAATATCCCCTAATTGAATTGATATAGTAGTATCTAATAGAAATGTAGCTTCTAAAGTCCTAAACTAGGAAACCCAATCAAAGAATGTTTAAAGTAATAAGGGAATTTAAGGGAAACCTTTATTCAGAGCAAGTCACTTAATCACTCTGGGCCTCAATTATTTCATCTGTAAAATAAGGATTTGAAATCTATGGCCTCTGTTGTCCTTTCCAGGTCTAGATCTCTGCTGCAGTGAACCTCTCAGAAAGCTGAAATCCAGATATCTCAATCATTAAACAAATATTTATTAAGTACTTAGCACTATGCTAAATCTTGAGGCCTCCTCACTCAAAGGAAGGTTCAAAATGTGATCCCAGACCTCTAGGAAAGTGTTTTCTGATGAAAGGGATAAAGTGCAAATAATTATACAAATAGAAGATATAGGTGTGTGTAAGTGGATGAAAGGGTTGATAGGCAAGTAATTATACAAATAGAAGATATATGTGTAAGTGGATGAAAAGGATAGCATGCAAATACTTATACAAATAGAAGTTATATATGTGTGTGAGTGGATGAAAGGGATATAGTGCAAACAATTATACAAATAGAAGATATATATGTAAATAAGTGGATGAAAAGGGTAATAGGCAAATAATTATACAAACAAAAGATATATGTATAAGTGGGTGAAAAGAATAAAGTGCAAATAATTATACAAATAGAAGATATATATGTATGCCAGTGGATTAAAGAGATAAGTGCAAATAATTATACAAATAGAAGATATATGTGTAAATATATGAGAGATAGAGTGCAAATAATTATACAAATAGAAGATATATGTGTATAAGTGGAAATCTCTCTGTCTCTCTCTTTCTGTCTCTCTCTCTCTCCCTCCTTCCTTCCCTCCCTCAGAGAAGCTCTCCCCAGAGAATCAAGATAAAGTGGTTTCATTCTGTTTATCTGGCTGGGACTAATTGAGTCCAGATTAGTCTTGGACATTGATTAATCCAGGGACACTCATTCAAATGGAAAACTTCTATTCAATTCTGAAAATCTCAGTCTGATTCCAAGTCAAACTGCCCCCCAGCCTACAAGCAAAGTTTCGATTATAAAAAGAGGCAACTTGGGGCTCATTCCTTGCAGAGGACCTAATCATTCCAAGGAACCTCTCTCTCCCTTTGGCATAGTTGTGACCCTCTGTCAGCTGAAAAGACATTCTCTTTCAGCGTTACTCCCTCTTTATCGCTCTCTTTTACCTTATCCCAAACAGGACCTTATTCACCTCTCTGTCAGGATTTCTCTGCTAGATCTTTACTTCTCTGTTGGGACCTGACACTAAGGAAAACACCCTGCAAAAGCTGACTTCTCGGTTCTAATAATAAGCTTCTTTTGCTAGTTTAACTTTTTGGATTTGTAAATTCGTTTATGAAGGACTTGTGCCGACCAGAACGGGCTTCCTACAACTCCCTTCCCTGCATCATTTTTGGCTCCCTACAAGGGAGCTCGAGGGGAGCCAAACCTCATCAGGTGATGGGAGCATGATGGTACCTTTGACAGTAATTTTTATTTTTGTTCTCTCTTCCTTCTTAAAGAGGACCATGACATACAAATGAATTGGATTTGAGTGGGGAAAGGTTGTGCAAGTCACCAGCCTCATTTTCTCCTCTAAAATGCAGTGACAAGATAGGTTAGGATGCCTGGAGATGGACCTGGGTGCGGTAGACCTTGGCCTTTTTAAGCTAAAGTCTTTGATACTTTAATGTCTCAGTTTGACTGAGACAACTCCCATTTAGTGATTAAAGCTAAATAGAAAATTTTACCTAGTCAAAAGCAAAAAAAAAAAAAAAAAGGAATCAATCTGAGTGAAGACTCTCAGTATTTCTAACCAAAACAACAACAAATGCTGTTAACATTCATTCTGAGTTGGGACTTGATCAGGTGTAATGCCAGAGAAACTGAGCAAGACAGCGATTAAAGAACAATTTAATTTATTTAAAAGGGAGAGATTTACTGGGACCAAATAGATCCATGTTTTGGTCCCCGGGCTGAATGAGACTATTGTCTCAAAGAATCTAGCAATGAATGTCCGATACAAGATTCTTTTATAGGGTAACAAGAACAGTGATATAATGGGGGAGGTACCTGGATGGGGATGACCTAATTGAGGGAGGCATCTAGAAGGACATAATAAAAGGTACTGGAGAGGTTCCTGATATTCTAATGATGTCTAACATGGATATAAGACCTCTATTCCATCAAACAATAAGAGGGAATGGTTATAACCTGAGGCAGAATAACTAAATAGGACAATTAGGGAAACTGGGTCAAGACATTAAGAAAACTGTGGCACAACACAGGGACCTATTTTGGGTCCATTAATGAGAACCAGAATAATTTGGGTTTAAGGCTTCAGAAAGAAATCTAACAGATAAACCCTAAGATATCTTTGGAGGTTTCAGTGATCAAAAGAAAAGTTGCTACATGGAAAGAGTTCTCTTAATCTTTAATCATTTTTCACTAACTCCAGAACTATGTAACGAGTTTGATAAAGAAACCCTTAATCAGGTATTGATGATAGAATTTTTTAACTTTCCTAGTGACTTAATTAATCTTCTTTCATGAGTTACACTAATTATACCTGGATTTTTTCACCTTTTGTGAAAAAAATATATGTGGTTGGAAAAGCAGCTTCTCAGTGTATGTATATGTGTGTATAAATATGCACATATCTATATGTATGTGTGTATAACTATACAAATATATGTATATATACATGTATACATATACATACGTGTACATGTGTGTGTATTTTTATACACACACACATTAGCATTTGAAAATGTGGACTATTTTACTGGATTATTTTGTATCCCCCCAAAAAATTGGGAATCAAAATCAAATTTGAATGCCCAACAGATGTATTCAAATTAAACAAAATTTTCACAATATTATGCTTTCCACAAAAAGAAAAGAGATTTTTATATCTCTTCTGTTAGGAATGAGGAATTCTCTGAATTGAGGTAAAGTGAGGTAAGCAGATGGAATGTTTGGGATAAGTATTTTTTTTTCCCATACTAAAAGAAAAACCCTAGCAGGATTGCAGGTAATTTGATTTTCAGCTGCTGTTGGGGTATTTTAACTAGAAGGATCACAGTGACAATGGACCATTATGTTTCTAATTGCTCTTGTTAAAAACAAGAAAAAGAAGTGAGAGCTTTTCTCTGGAGAGTCTTATAAGAGCCACTGTTGCTAAATAAAATTGCAAGAGTGCTGATTCTTTGCAAGGTATTTTAGCTCATCTGATATTAACAAGTTAAATAATCAGAAGAGCAACAATTATTTGGAAATTTGAGCAATCTGAAAGGAGATAAGTGATCTTTTTTGAACTTTTAGGCTTTTGATTCTCTCTAATTTGGAGGAAAGTAGACACACCCACAAGTTGTTCCTATGTTTTTTATCCTTATGACTATTTAACTTCAACTTAGATTTGACTATTTAATCATTCAATCAACAAATATCCATTATACAGCAACCATTTACCAGGTAATGAATATGATTCTGAGAATAAAAAAAACAAAAGTCTGTCAATCAGCATTTATCAAGTATTTACTATTATGTATCTGGTACTATAGTAAATGCTTGCCAGAGAAAAAATGAGAAAACACAGTCCTTGTCCTCAAGAAGCTTGCAATATAATGGGGAGAGTACAAGCAAATATTAACAAACTAAATAAAGGATAAATAGGAAATAATTAAAAGAGGGAAGGCACCAGAAGAGGGATTGGTAAAAGTTTCCTGTAGAACATGAAATTTTAGTTAATACTTCAGGGAAGCCAGGTGGAGGAGGTGAGAAAGAAAAGAGAAAATTAAGGGTATAGGTACAACCAGAGAAAATGTCTAGAACCATGAGATGGGAGTCTCTTATTCATGGAACAGTAATGAGATAAATGTCACTAGATCAAAGAGGACATGGTGAAGAATAAGGTATCAAAAGACTAAAAGTTAGGAAAGCAGGTGGGTAATAGACTTTGAAGGGATTTTGTGTTTGATCCCATTAAAATGTTGTTTGCAACCCCATATGGAGTCTCTCAGTTGAATGTGGGGATCATGAAATTATGATAAAATTTTTGACTTGTATACTTGTGTAAAAATTTCTGGCCAAAAAAGGGTCATGAAGGAAAAAGTTTAAGAAGCCTTGCTGTAGGTGAAAGGGAATCACTAATGCCTAGTGAGTAGTGGGTGACATGGTTAGATCTATTCTTTAGAAAAAAGCACTTTTGAAGTAAAATAGTCCCTGTCCTCAGGAGTTTGCATTATGGAGTGGTTGTGAGGAGATAGCATGTATATAATATATATACATATGTGTAAAATATTGCATATACATGTTTGGAGGCATGTCATAAACATAAATGTGTGTACATGTATGTATATTATATATGTGTGTGTATAATATCTATAAAATAAATTCAAAGTAATTTGGTGGGTGAATGCATTAAAGTAGGAGCAGAGAGGCTTGGGTTCAAGCAAGATTTTATGTAGAAGGTCAAACTTATATTGTATTGAATTGAGCCTTATTGAATTATAAGAGGTATAGGTGAGAATAAAGAACATGCCATACTTGGGGTACAGCCAGTAAAAAGGCCTAGAGATCGAAAATGTATAACTTTCATAAGGAAGAACAAATAGGTCATTTTGGATGCATCAAAGAATGTGTGAAGGAGAGTAATATGCAGTATTGTTGGAAAAATAGTTTTGGACCAGGTTACCAATGCTTTTAAATGATAAATAGAAGATTTTATATTTGAACTTAAAAGTAATAGGGAGACCCTGCAATAAACTGAGTAAAGTACATACTCAAATCTTCACATAAAAATTCCTTTGCCAGTGTTTAGAATTGTTTACAGAAGGAAAAGAGATATTTGAGTCAAGAAACTAATTGGGAGGTATTGAAATAGTTCAAGTTAAGAGGTGATTAGTGCCTGAAGATAGAGATAAGGAAAGGACAAGAGAAATGTTATATTGGTAGAAATGAGAAGTCATTACAACTGATTGAGTATATGTGAGTAGACTTCTTTCAAGAATGACGAGATTGTGAATCTGTGTTAGGTGCCCAAAAAGATGCTGGTGCCCTAAACAGAAATTGACAAATTCAAAAGAATGGGTTTAGGGGTAACAGTAATATTATTTTTAGACATGTTCAATTTGAGAGACCATTTTATTTAGTAGGTAGCTGGTAAAATATGCCTAGAGGTCAGGAAAAAAACTTGGACTAGACATAGAGATTTAGAATTCCCCTGAATAGGGCAGATGATGAAACTCAAGGTAGCTGATGAGTATACTAAGAGAGATTATAGAGGAGATTAGGGGAGATGTGAATGATTAAGCAGAGGGGGAGAGAGAGAGAGAGAGAGAGAGAGAGAGAGAGAGAGAGAGAGAGAAGAGAGAGAAGAGAGAGAGAGAAGAGAAGAGAGAGAAGAGAGAGAGAAGAGAAGAGAGAGAAGAGAAGAGAAGAGAGAGAAGAGAAGAGAAGAGAAGAGAAGAGAAGAGAAGAGAAGAGAAGAGAGAAGAGAAGAGAAGAGAAGAGAAGAGGAGGGGACAGGAGAGAAAAGGAGGGAGGGCAGGGGAGGGGAGGGAGAGAAAGCACTCAGGGAGGAGGAGAACCAAAGAAGAAATGTCTTGAAAATCCCAAAGATGTTCAATATTCTTTTCATATTCAATTAAATTTTTATTAAATAATTTATTACATGTTATATCATATATCATGTCATTATATAATATCATGTCATATTATATTATATTATGCTATTTTATATCTTATTTTATTATTAGCTAACCCTTGAAAGTCCATGCACATTTTCCCCACACTTTTCAGCCCTACTGGATATAACTCTATGCAAGCACATCTCCCCCTTAATTAATATGCTTAGTTTTACCTTCCTAAATCAGAGCCTGCTTTCCCGCAGGTAAGAGTAGTCTAGATCATCTTATCTCAAGCTGGCTAAGAAAGCAAATATGCCTGTTAATCTGTTCTTGTTATATGACAGTGTATTGTTAAAAATTCAGGATTTAGATAAACCATTTATTTACTTTTACCCTAATCTCCAACCAATCAGTATTGTTGATCCAATTAACATCAATTAGATTATAAAAGACTTGTTTATTGATAAGATAGAGCAAGAAGCATAAACAAATACACGCCTACCCACATCAAACTTAGTACTCTTTTCTAGACTACCTCAGTCCCTAAGGAGAATGGGCTTACCCTTAAAATGGGTGCTGCAGAGCAATTGTCTTATCACATTTACATCTGGGTGTGACTAAGCTAATGTCCACTATCCATGGTGTTTTTCCAACTTTTTGGAACTGGAGATATTGCAGTCTAGTTTTTCTATATCCAAATTATTTTTTATTCTAAGACAGAAAAGAATAGACACAATTGGGCAATACATAACAGACTGTGTGTCCATGGCTTCTTGTAAACTCAAGGGAGAGTAGGACACTATTTCTGATACTACCTCTCTTTTTTACCTAAGGTCTACAATAGCTCTCACCTCCTAATTTGAACACAGCCAGGGAGAGAGTTTATGGTTAAGTAGTTGCAGCCTTTGTATGTTGTGGCTCAGAAGTCAATTAAAAAGAAATGGGAATGTTGCATCCAGCTGAGCACACTGTGAATACTTATACAGTGGCTTTTATGTTTCCCATTATATAGGCAACAGCACATTTTCAAGAATGAAGAAATTTATAGTCTTGATTTTATGGGTTTAAAACCCACGTTTATTTATCAATTGAAAGTTAGACTACCACAATTTTATCTGTAAACATATATGAAAGGTGCATGTGCATGGAAAAATACATTGTTTTTAAGGGCTTCATTATTAATATGTAAATGTTGCTAATTATAAACATAATTAAATCATAAGCTGCTAGAGGAGAGGGAATTTATCTTACATTTCTTTATAAACTTATATCCAGGAAGGAATTGGTGATTATGTTTTGGTTGAAAGTGCTGTAGAATGTCTAAAATTTGTGAATATTACAAATTAATTGATTTGATAAACTCAGCTAAAATGTCATATAATTACAATAAATGACATGTAACATATTAAAGCTTGCCAAACACTTTACAGCCACAGAATGTTCCAAAACTCTTAGAGTAATCTGAGCCTCACTATCTTTTGAAATGTATATAACAGGTATTATTATCCTCATTTAACATATAAAGAAACTGAGTCTCAGAGAAATTGTCACTTACCTGCAGTCTTTTTGACTCTGATGTACCACCATGCCACAGAAATAGGTTAATTAGTTGATATTTTCTCAACTATTGGAACTGTTAAACATGCCTTTCCCTCCCATTTTCAGTGGGAAATTGGCCTCAATCTATGTCCAGAAGATGTGTCAAAGGGTATTATGTCACAGTTTACTAGTGTGTCCCAGTATTCCCCTGTGTGTTCCACAAAAATCTTCATGTTATGTTATTGTAGAAAATTTATGAATAATTTTAATATGATTTTATTTAGCCAACATACATAATAAGTATGTTATCAATCAATTTATTAAACATTTACCATGTCCAAGACACTATGCTAAGTAAAATTAACTAAACTTCTTCATTACATATACATACTCTCTTAAAATACATTAAATCTTCAATTCATTTTCTAAAAAGCAACAAAACAGCTGCTTCTTTTGAAGTATTTAAGTTCCTAGACTCCTGCAGTCCTTGTGACTCCTCACAAAAAAGACTGTCCAAAGTTTGAAAATATTGAACTAGTTGACTTGAGATCCCTTTTAACTCTGCATCAGTTCATAAAGGATTTTCCAGGTTTCTCTGAAACCATCCTTTTCATCTTTTCTGACAGATTCTATTTCTTTGAATGAATGATCCTGTGTTTGAATTTTCACTTTTAACTACTGTTTAAAAGCAACATGTAGAGATGGTCATAATTCTTTGCCTCCTCATTGATTCATATTAAGACCTGACCTAAATTTTCTTTTTCTTCCATTTTTTTTCTTTTTCTATTGATTTTACTCCTTTTCTCCCTGTCATTCATTAATGTGTCTGGAGTATCCATTTCTATTCACATTTATCAAAAGTCAAACAGCCCTAAACTTGGCAAAAACCTGAACATTAGGAAATAGGAAAGAATATGAGATCTCATAGATATAATTATGATTGTAGTATAGACACTTGAATGTAAGAAGTTGAAATTCAATCTGTCACTTATACTGAGAAAGGACAAGATACATCTAAAAGGAGATAAAGTACTTCCAGCTGACAATGGATTTTCTACTTGAGTAGTAATGGAAGATAGTAGTTCCAAGTATAAAGTCAAGTTCAGGTGTAGAACTTTAACCTACATTTTTGGGTCCATGAATGACAGCAAAAGTAATTCACCCCCAAGTCAAGTCAAGTATTTTTCTCTTAATATCTGAGTCAGTACTACAGTTTGGGCTCATGACCTGTCTTTGATCATAAATTAGTTGGTTCAGTTTGACATTTGTTTAAAGAAATTTCTACCTGATTATAATATATAGATCACCAATTCCTAATCCCATCTTTTTCACTTAAATTTTTTTTTTGCTTCAGGGGAAAAATATGGCCAGAGGGTAGGCACTGATTTATTCTTTGATATGCAATTATGTCCCTGTACTTTCACAGGCCAGAGTTTTTGGTTTTGAATAGTATTCTCTCCCATTTCCTGAAGGGAGTATCAGCTTTTAACTGTCTATAGATTAGGAAAGGAAAGGAAATAAATGGGGGAGTCATATCCCCTCTCCACTAACATGCCAAAGTTGTGTGTTTTGACATATCTCACTTACCATGACTTCTTGCCTATGATGGCAAAGAGAGGTTTTTGGCAGACTGTTAATTAATAAGAAAACTAATATGACAGATGAATTTAGTAGTCTATTCCACTCACTGCTGCTCATGGATGTAGTTCTTAGAGCTGAAGGATTCAATTTCCAATTATCAACTCATCTAGCTGGTGTACTCAATTTCCAATTATCAACTTATCTAGGAATGATCTAGGAGTGACTTAGTACAGGGCTGCTTAATTTTTTTCCACTTGTGACACCTTTTTGCCCAACAAATATATGTGGATATATAAAATAGGCCTGCAAATCAAACATTTACTGACAAGAAATCATAATTTTAACCCTCACATTCAGTTACATGACGCACAACTTAAGAAGCTAGAACCTAGAAGGATGGTCCTAATGAGGCCAAGATCTTAGATTTGCTTCCTCTTTGAAAAACAATAATGGATATTCCCATAATACTTTGTTTGGCAAAGCTTGTACATTATCTAATTTGAGTCTCGCAATAATCTTGTGAGGTAGGATTTTTTAAGGAGAGTAATAGGGATGGAACTCATGATTTCATTGGCATTAAAAAAAACAAAACTCCCTTTATCAACACAAGTAAATGGCTTTCTGACATTTATTTTCTTAGAGAATTGTTTAGAGCCTAAGATATTAAGTTACTTGCGCAAGGTCACACGGGTAGTATGTGACAGAATCAGGACCAGAGCCCAGATCTTTGTTTACTCCAACTCTGGTTCTCTTTCCACTAATAATATTTCTTTGTGTAAGTGGACTATTTGCAAAGCAATGTTAACTTATGGTGAATTTGCCCTTCATTTCACTGTGTAACAAAGTCATACACAAAATAATACCTTTATACGAGTCATCAAATATACTAAAATGTAGATATATTGAAAACTGTACCATAGTAATAAACAGAATTTAAATGAAAGGTAAAGTTAATGACAATATCTGCAGAATAGTATAAAGTTAACATAGGTTTGCTGTGCATTTCCCCTTCCCCCCCTACCTTGTGGGGCCTTTATCACTAGTGGCTGGCTGCACAATTATTTTTATGAAACTATGGAGAGATGTTTGGATAGTGACGCTCATTTTCCCTCAAATATCTGATGATAACAAGCAATTTTATCCTCAACTAGTCTTTGAACTTTTAAAGAAAAGTATAAGTGAAGAAAATTTTGTAATATTTGGATCCATCTGTTCAAAAATTTACTCAAATGAGGGATGTGTCTGCCAGCTGTTGCACTGTAAACCTTTTTGGTTTGACCTTAGGTCCCAAAGCTTCCCTTTTTCTTGTGCAATTTTTTCCACTCGTAGCTCAATCAGAAATTCATTTTCTATTTCTCCATGCAACTCAATCAACTCCTCCACATCACTTCATCACTTTCTAGTTCCAATTCTTGAGCTAAATTTACAATGTTGCTGCTTCTTCAAATGTTTCATCTTTCCACAGAAAATGGGAACAAACTGTAGGCATTTTTTTTCCAAATTCTCTTCATACATGTTTCTATTACATCTTCTTATGATTTTCAACATTCTATACACAGTTGAATTTATATAATATAAATTCATATAAAAGAAGAACTGTCTGTATTCCTCTCTTCCCAAGTTTTATTATCCTCACTTTGTCTTTCTAGATAAAGAAATTGAAGGGCAATATTGCTAGTAAGTAACAAAGATGGAATTTCAATCCATATCTTTGTTACCAAGTCCCATGCCCTTTCCACTGTACCATGCTGCATCTCAAGCTTAATCTCACTTTTCTAACCGACTATCTTCCTCTAGTCTTCTCTTTCTTTGTCTCTGATAACTTCTCTGTTATTTTTGTAAGATCACTTCAGCCATGGAATTTATATCTTATCAGCATCCTCTCCCCTGGGAGCCCTTCCTTTCCCCTGATTGGAGGTTAGCCAGCAGAAATTTCTTCCCCAAACTTCCACTTTAGTAGGGTACCCGTTATCTCCTCATTTCTTACCTGGCCACTCTCCCCTGGACTTCTCCATAATGCCTATTCTGTCTTTCCTTTTACGGTCTTTTCCATTAAAAGTTCCTTGACTCTTTTTAGTCTTTTTATTATCCTAGCATTTAGCACAGTAACTGGTACATAGTAGGTACTTAATAAAGCTTTATTGACTGACTAGGCTGACTTTTCTAAGACCTAAGACCTCAGGCTTTTGCTTACCAATTGCTTACCAATATTTGTACTTAGCTACAGTGTAGAGAAGGGGACATCAATGTTTTAGAGACTCACCAGAAATTCATTATCATTATAGGAACTTCAAAGTGAGTATCCCACTCGTGTGAGTAATGCCATCTTCACAGAGGAGCTAAAGACTTATGTTTGCTTGAAAGAGGGGGTTTGTATTCTGCCCTAGGTATTCCTGCCATGCCTTTCATAGCTAAAACTGTAAAAGAAATGGGACACAGTTAAGAATCTGATTATTTTGTCACTGTCACAAACTGGCATATTAATTGGGCAGTAAATTTGCAAAATGTCCTTGTGAATGCAAACAAAATGTGTCATTTGTATATTAAGTAAAGAACAGATGTCTGTTTCTCATGCAAAGTTCCTTTCTGATGCTGTCAGAAGCGACACTTTTCGAGAGAGTGAATTTTGGCAGATGGCATTACAATTCAAATAAAAGGAAATAGGCTTCCAAAGGCATACATATTTCCTTGTCATGTGAATGCCAGGGGAATTTTTAAAGTTTCTAATGTCTCTCTTTGAGTATCCTCATAAATATAACCTGTGTTATTGCATAAACACAGAAGGGTAAGTTGTGACTAGGATGTAAGCTAATATACTGTATGTTGTTATATTGCTGCAGAACTGAAGCAGAAATTTACTAGACCTATGGTGGAACAAAGACAAATTTAGTACAAAAGGATAGAAAAGCTTCTACCTAGGCTCTTCCTTCCTAAGGGCAATGAGGTAGAGGAATTCAGAATTTTGTGGTTCTCAATCATAGACTTATATATGCTTCCAAATTAATTCTCCAAAAGCATAATTCTGAACATGAAACTGTCATGTTCAAGAAGCTCTGGTGGGTCCCAATTGCCTCTAGGATAATATAAAAATTCCTCAGTTTGCAATTCAAAGTCCTCCATAATCTGGTTTCAAGCTACCTTTCCAGTTTTATAGTAATGTATTCTTCAGACATTCTACATTTTTGTTAAAATTGGTCAATATACCATTTATTAATCAATTAGAACTTCATGTCTTATCTCTACACTCTTTGAAAAGACTACCTGCCCCTTGGAATATACTAATTCCTTACCTCTTCATGTGAGATTCTCAGGGCTAATTCTTAGAAAGACTAAGAGCTAATGAGAAAAACTCATTAATGAGAAAAGGCTAATTCTTAGAAAAAGTTTATCCTGATCTCCTCTTCCTCCCATTTCTTATTGTTCTCTCAACTGCTTTTTATTTACAGATATACATATGAGTGTGTGTGAATGAATGTTTGGGCTCATAAATGTGTGTGTGTGTGTGTGTGCGTGCGCACATACAACACCAAGGCTAGAGTCAAGAAGACTCATCTTCATTTGTTCAAATGTGGCCTGAGATATCTCTGAGCTGTGTGAGCCTGGTCAACTCACATAACCATGTTTGCCTCAGTTTCCTCAACTGTTAAATGATCTGGAAAAGGAAGTGGCAAACTACTTCTGTTTCTTTGCCATAAACCTCAAATGGGTTCAGAAAAAATAGGACACAATTGAAATGACTCAACAACAACCAAATATATATGAATATATGTGGTAAATATTTGTGTTAATTTTGTTTCTCTTCAATGGGATGTGAGCTTTTTGAGGGCAGAGAGAGTTTTATTTTTGTTTTTGTATCCTTAGCATTTATTATAGTACCTGGAAGATTGTAAATCCTGAATAAATACTTACTGAAGGAATGAATGGACACAATTTACAAGGCATTCAACTCAAGGACAAATACATATACATAGTAGGTGCTTTAAAAATGCTTATTTCCTTTCTTTTTCTCTTAAGAGTGGTCTGTTGTTGTAGCCTCAGTGCCACAACACTGTAGCCACCATGTGCTTCTCCATTGACCTCACTATGAGGCCATCTTTAGTTCTTAAGATTTGGTGGTGGTTCACATCCATCCCCCAGATAACACTACATTTAAAATGTTAGTTTTTGAAAAGATAGCCCTCTCACAGGTTCAAAAATGTTTGTAGCAGCTTTTTTTGTAGTGTCAAGAAACTGAAACCTGAGTGAATGGCCATTAGTTGGAGAATGGCTAAATAAGTTATGGCATATAAATGTTATGGAATATTATTGTTCTATAAGAAATGATCAGCAGGATGATTTCAAAAGGTCTGGAGTGACTTAAATGAACGGATGCTAAGTAAAGTGAGTAGAACCAAGGAAAATTGTACACAACAACAAGAAGATTACACGATGATCAATTCTGATGGAGGTGGCTCTTTTCAACAATGAAATGATTCAGACCACTTCCAATGGACTTGTGATAGAAAGAGCCAAATGCCTTCAGAGAGAGGACTGTGGGGACTGAGTGTGGATCACAACATAGCATTTTCACTCTTTTGTTGTTGTTGTTTACTTGCTTGCTTTTTTTTTCTTTCTCATTTTTTTCATTTTTTGATCTGATTTTTCTTGTATGGCATGAAATATTGTGGAAATATGTATAGAAGAACTGCTCATGTTTAACATATTGGATTGCTTACTGTCTAGGGGAGGGTGGAAAGGTAAGGATGAAAAAAATTGGAACACAGGGTTTTATAGGGGTGAATGTTGAAAACTATGCATATATTTTTAAAATAAAAAGCTTTTTAAAAAAGAAAAGTTAGGCCTTGCTTTCATAGGAAAATCAAATTTAATAGAAGAGCTTTGTACTTCCCCAAAAGCCATTCAACTTACTTCCCTACTTCTCTTCAAATTTGGGACTCCAATGTTGAACATCTATAGTATGTTTCTCATATATTTGTAAAATTGGAGACACTCTAGAGGTTTCCTTCCAAATGCATTTATTTTGAGAGGCTAGTAGGATTATACAGGATCACACAGTTAGTAAGAGTTAAGCTTCTGAAGCTGCATTTGAATTCAGGTCTTCCTGACTCCAGAGCAATTGTACCACCTAACTGTCCCACCAAAGGCATATTGAAACATGTATAATATATGGTCTTTTTTTACTTAGTCTTTACTATGTGGATAGACAGGCCAAACTTTTTTTTAGTTATTATATTTTCCTTTAAGGAGATTCATCCTATGTGGAATATCAACAATTGGTTAGTTGAAAATTATAGGCAAAGAGGACAGATATAGAAGACAACTGGGACTCTAAACAGTTTTCCCTAATAATAGAGATTTCATAGACAGCATCCCTTATGACTGAAAGATGTCAAAGTCAGAACAACTAGGCTTTATTTTCTATTTTTTTCTCACAGCTTTCTTCTATTATCTGCTTTTTAAGAATCTCATTCCTAAGGATAAAAAAGTAGGTGGTCCAAAGATATTAAGGGACAGGTCAATTCTCCAAGAGCCTCCACAGCTGTGAATCATAACATTTGAAGGAGTTGCAAGGCAGCCTTTGTTGGCACAGGTGTTGCAAACTGGAAATGAGATAAATTGGAGGCAGAGGGAAGAGGAGATAGATCAGACAGCGCAAGGATCTCTCAGTCAGAGAGGTCAGAGACCAGCAACTGCCTCTCAGTCTCTTTGTATCATCCTCTCACAAAAGATCTCCAGCAGTCACTGTCAGGTGGCTCCCATGTATTCCAATACAAAGAAAAAAACAAAACACATGGAACAATTCCTCACTCTTCCACTCATACTGTCAGATAGAGTCTTCAGGGGTATTATTATTACCTTCTAATATTATTACCCATAGATACCCATTTAGTATTCCCCACCTCCAATATTAATATTGAAATCAGTTAACTTTTACAAAAGGATAATTACAACAAAGTATACCAAGAACAGAAGTACAAAAATATCTCCTTCCCTTGCTACCTACAAAAAAGGGCCCTATGGAGAGTGGGATCAAACTTCAAGCACAAAGGAATAAATATAAAACATATGGGACAGAAGAATTTTTGAGACTCCTGATTCTGGGAAACTTTTTTTCTTTTAGAGGGAGTCTTCACCAAGTTTACTTCAGGGTATTGTGTTGACAGTGGTATAATCACTTCCTTGCTCAGGTAGATGTCAGGATATTTGAAATGACAAGTTTAAGAATAAACAAAAAAGAAATATGATTCATTTGATTCAAGACACATTGTTCAGGTAGGAGACTGATCAACTGCTCTTCTCTTACCTGGAAATTCACAGTAATCTCCCTCACTCAAAAACTTCCACGGAAGAATGTGAAAGATCATTTGCTTAAATCTTTTATATACATCCTTAAAGCAGGGTCCTCAACCAAATAGAAGACTTTCTCTTTATCTGTTAACCTATTAGTGCTTTAGCTATTTTGGGTCAGAAGAACACTCACTTAACCTCAACTACTGGATTGGAAAAGGGCATGCTATATTACTTATGCTGTATATTACCAGTAGGAAAAGCAAATTCACTTCAATGGCCAGTAACTCATTATATTAAGAAAACCTAAAAGACATTAGGCTCTTCTCTTAAGCAACAGAAAATTACAAAATGATGACAAGATGACATGGTCAGTAGCTCAGTCACCTATCTGTGATATGACCCTCATGTATAGAGGAATTCTGACCAAATTCCAATGATCCAGTTAGTCTTGATATTCCATGTTAACTTCCTTCCTTATTCCCATGGATTAAAATTCTTTTAGACTCATAAGCCTTTCCCAAAAAAGTTAGACTTAGCATAAGGGATGATAGTAATTATTAATTTTGGCATAGTTTAACACCTCCATAGACAGGTTGTTTTATTGGATAAAGCACTGGGCCTCAGTTTCAGGAAGACCACAGTTCAAATATATCCTTGCACATTTACTAGTGTATGATATTAGGGAAATCATTCTAATTTTTATTTACCTTAATCCACTGGAAAAAAGGAATGGCAGATCATTCCAGTGTCTTTGCCAAGAAAACCCTATGGGCATTATGGTCCACAAGGTGGCAAAGAATTGAACAGGACTAAACAACAAAAAACTAAATAGTACACACAGTGGCTAGAATTTTTTTCTTTAGTTGGACAGCTAGGTGGTATAGTAGATAGTAGATAGAATTCCAAGCTTGGAGTCAGGAAAACTGGTCTTCCTGAATTTAGTCTTGCATCAGACATTACTAGCTGTATCATCCCAGACTCGGCACTTAATCCTTTTTGCTTCAGTTTCCTTATTTTTAAAAAGACAAACCACTCCAGTATCTTTGCAAGAAAATCCCAAAAGGAGTCATGAAAAGTCAGACATAACTGAAGTCATTGAACTACAACAACAACAAAAAATCACATTTTATAACATAATAGGGCATATATGTATATGCACACATGTATACATACATAAATATGTACACACACATAACTATAAAACAGGTAAGCATATTTTAAGGGCTACTGCATACTAGGCAATGGAGATCTAAAGTCAAAAATTGAACAGTTACTGATCTCAAAGACTACATTCTACCTGGTAAATACAGAATGTGCACAGATATATAAGTAAACAATATATAAAATGTAATTAGGGGAGTAAAAGTATGTGAAGAATAATGTGAAATCTTAGACTGAAAAGACAGACAAATATTAAAAGTAAAATAACTATAAATACAATTGGGGTTGATTCAAGAAAAGGCAAAAGAACTTCCATTTTGGGGAATCAAGTGTTGTTCAGTAGTTTTTCAGTCCTGTTCAAGTCTTCATGACCCCATTTGGAGCTTTCTTGACAAAAATAACTGGAATAATTTCCCATTTCCTTCTCCAGCTCATTTTAGAGATGAGGAATCTGAGGTAAACAGGGTTATGTGAGTTTCCCAGAGTCACACATACAGTTAGTGTCTAAAGTGAAATTTGAATTTAGGAAGAGGAGTCTTCCATATTCTAAGTCCAGTACTCTATCCTTTGCACTATGTAGCTGCCCAATGACAACTTTTGAGGAAGTCTTAATATATAAATAAATTATTAAATGTATATTCCTTAAAATATTTCATAATGCCAGGAATGTGAATTTCTGCTTAAAGTGAAAGTACTAACATAACTAAAACCCCAATATGCTTATAAAAATATTTTCTTTATCAAAACATGATTTTCTATGTTATCAGAAGACACCTAGATTACAAGACACCTTGTTTCCAAGCTTGGAATCAGAACCGAATTCAAATCTAGCCTCAGACACTAAATGTGGATCCCTGGACAAAGTTACCTAACCTCTGCCTTGTCAGTTCTTTCAGGGAATGAGGATAATGACATTTTCCTTCCAGGGTTCTTGGGTGGATAAAATCATACAAGAATTATAAAGCACTTAGCATAGTGCTTAGCTTTTAAGTAAGCACTCCATAAATGTTAGTTATTATTATTAATTATTATCATTACCACTTCTAATTGTTTAGAGATGAATTTTTTTTAATATCTTAAAAAAATTAAAAACAAGTGTTCAAGTCTCATTTTCTGACTGTAATTTTATCACCCAGGTTCATCTTTAGAAGCTAGAGGCAAAGTCTGACTCTGGCCTGTCCTTTGATAGTTCAGGTCCAATGATGGAACAAAATGAAACACTGAAGAGCTGACAGTTTAGAAAAGGGGATTTCCTTAACCATTGCAGGATATTCTCCAGGATTCAATTGAATTCAACTCCTCAGTCTCTTTGTTGCCATAGGGTAGTCCACCAATCAAGTAACAAGGACCAGCTGAAGTTCCATGAAGAATTTTGAACTAAGGTCACCAGGAAACCAAGATGACAACCTTAGCCATAGTCCCTTGACACAATTAAATGTCCAAGATCTTTTCAATATTATTTAAAGGCAAACTAGCTTAATTGTATGGGATTGGCTATTGCTCCTACCATAAAAAAGTAGTAGTTTTTTTTAATCACCTGAAATTTTCATAAAACCAAATTTTTTCTGTGAAAACAGAGATGTAGCTAATGAAAATATCATCATCACCTTACCTATAGTTATTTCAAGTTCTATTTGTCAACATTGATTTAATTTGGTTTTATGGCTGATAGTATTTTATATTTTATCTTTGAACTCTCTGTGCCATGACAGTTTTGAGGAGCAAGGTAAGTGGAAAGGAGGTCCTTATCTCTTTACCTTTGTTAAAGACAGGTAGTCATATCAAGCTAGGAAATAAACTTCTTCATTTGCCTTCTATTTCCAGGTTTATTTGTTTTGGGTTTTTTTTTTAACATTTGTATTATGGTCTCTTCATCTATTTGGAATTATCATTTTATACCATTTTATACAATTTAGATAATTATATAGCTGAAAATCAAATTTATACTCTGCAGAGGATATAAAATCTTAGATTGGAGCTAGAAGGGATGTTAGGCTTATGATCATCTAACAATTCCATTTTACTTATGAAGAAATTGAGACCCTGACATGTTAAAAGTCTCGCTCAACATATACAGATAATAAATATTAGAACTGGGGATCTGAATCCAGAGGTATCAACTCTAACTCCAGTGTTGTTTCCATTGCACCATATTAAGTACAAGTACACAGGACATTAATACTGTATAAATCTTCAGCCTTTATACTAACTAAGCTTTTCTCTTTGAAAATTGTTCCTTCCGACGAGGCAAGGTGAAGTGTTGTTTTCTTCAGATTATATCCTATCCTATTCAAATATACAATTCCCACACATTTCTCAGCATTTATCACTTCATAAGACTGACATAGATGACTTCTTTAATATTGTTCTTGTTCAGTCATTTCAATCATGTCACATGCTCTTTGTGACCCCATTTTGGGATAAAGATACTGCAATATTTTGCCATTTCCTTCTCTAGCTCTTTTTTACTGGTGAAGAAACTGAGACAAAGAGTTAAATGACTTGTCCAAGATTACACAGATCATGTCTGAGGTTACATTTGAATTCAGTTCTTCCTGACTCCATTCTATCCACTGTGTCATCTAGCTGCCCCTCATTAAATATAACATGTATTTATTCATGATATTCATAATCTATTGGTTTTCATGATCTGCCTTCTTTGCTCATACGATCTAGCAAATTATTATATTATATTATTTATATATTATATGTACATATATATTGTGTGTATTGATAAAAGACATTATACATACATATTTGTGGATATATATTTTTTAACTGCTCAGATTATTTTTCAAAACCATAGGCAGAGACAATATGACATACAAACGTACATATGCAACACTCATATGTGTATGTATGTATATGTACTCATTGATATTTTTATTGATCTTTTTATTTTCCACAAAATACTGTCAAAAGCCAATTTGGTCCAGAGAGCTTGTTGTGTGTGCTTTGATATGTCTATTTGGACTAACTTCCTTTTATTGAATAGTCTGAATTGTTAACCAGTAAACCTAACCTTAAGGTCACAGATGTTTGATAATTCCTGCATAAAAATGTTCAGTGTCACTCCTCAGTACAATTTACACCCAGTCCAGTTGCTACCTGGGGTACAAATCACAGTTCCATTTGGGCCTTTAATATATCCTGAAAGTCTGGCATATAAACTAGACAGGCCTTCAGGGTAGCCTAATTTGTGGAACTGGCTGGCTTTTTCCATGGCAGGTAACCCAAACTGACACTGACTTTGACAGCTTTATATGGGTAATATTTTTCACAAGGATGAAATATTCTCCAAGAATTTCTCCAATGTATTAGGCACCAGGATACTTTGCAGTCACAGCAGGCAGCATGTTTTCTATTCTAGACTCTTTTATGTTGTACAAATACACTTGCTGTGGTGAATGTAAGGAAATCCATTTCTCGGCTTATTTTCATGTGCCTTTATTTTCTTGCCAACATAAAGTTAGGCAGAAATGTGATATGGCCTGGTTCTCTTTTCCAAATCTTAGGGGGTTGTCGTATATGTCTCCCCTGTCTGTACCATAGCTACATTCCATAAAGTAGCAAAATGATTTGTTTTTTTTTTCCATTGGGGTAAGAGTATGTTTGCTTGCTTCCACTGTAAAATGATTTAAGACACTTTTTCTTTTTTTCTCTTTTTTTTACGGAAGCTTTATATTTTCAAAACATATGCAAGGATGATTTTTCAACATTGACCTTGCAAAACAATTTTTCCCTGCTTTCCCCCACCCTTTCCCCTAGGTGGAAAGTAATTCAATATATGTTAAATGTGATAAAAATATGTGTAAATCAAATATATGGATACATATTCATAACAATTATCTTGCTGCACAAGAAAAATCTGATCAAAAAGGAAGAAAAATGAGAAAGAGAATAAAATTCAAGCAAGTAACAACAAAAAGAATGAAAATGCTATGTTGTGATCCACACTCAGTTCCCACAGTCCTCTCTTTGGGTGTAGATGGTTCTCTTCATCACAAGATCATTGGAACTGGCCTGAATCATTTCATTGTTGAAAAGAATCATTTCCATCAAAATCAGTCATCATATAATCTTGCTGTTGTTGTATATAATGATCTCCTGATTCTGCTCATTTCAATTAGCATCACTTCATATAAGAGGCCTCTCCAGGCCTCTCTGAAATCATCCTGCTGGTCGTTTCATATAGAACAATAATATTCCATAACATTAAGACATTTTTCTTATCACTTAACTCTTGAAAAATCTGCTATTATGGTGTAGCAAGACTGCCCAGGAAAAAATAAAATTAATGTAAACAGTCGTATCCATAGCCTTTTATTAAGTCTTTTGTCATTTATTTATACACATACCTTCCAAGCATTTGCTAAAAGAGGCTATTGAGAATTATTGCTAAAAATTGCAATAGTGTCTTTTTTGATTGGCAGAGTATTTGCTAAGTGCTTCTTTAGATATCAAGACAGGTGCCAATGCATTTTTTTGCTTGTAATATGGAAGTTTAGGTGTTGCAATATAACCTTTCAGAAGTTCTATGTAAATAAGGGCAGGTGATCCTCCTCTCTCTTTTGGGGAGATAATGCTCATTTTTTAGTCAAAAAGACCTGGACTTCACTCTTGCATCAAATCATTAATAGCTGTGATATGGACAAGTCATTTAACTTCTCTGAAGTTCTTTTTAAAAGAACTAAGGAAATTATGGTCTCTCTCTTGCTCTGGGATGATGATTGTCTTTTAAGACAAAATAGTCCATTGAATATATGGCCAATATCTAAAAAGAATACAATTTAGAAAATTCTCCTGACTCGAACTTTTCTCTGTCCATCCTCTATACCTGATATGCTATCCTCCTCAGCTCCATCTCCTGACTTTGCTAGCTTCCATTAAAACTCATCCATACTCTTAATGCCTTTCCTGTGAGATTATTTCCCATTTTTTACTATCTAGAGTTGTTTGCATGTGTAATCTCTCAGAACAAGGACCATGTTTTTGCTTTTCTTTATATCCTATACCTTAAGCACAGTGCCTGCCACATTGCAAGTATTTCCTAAACTTTGTTGTTGCTGCTGCTGTTGTTGATGATGATGATGGATACATTTAAAATGCTCTAAAAATTATTTGGGGACATTAAAGGCACACATCTAAATCTTGTCTATGTTTAGATATTGCTATTAATATTTTAATTCCTATCAACATTCATTAAAGACTTACCATGTGACGAGTATGGCACTAAATTCTGAGAATATAAAGAAAATCAAAAATACAATCTCTGTTCTTCTCCAATAGCTAAGGTATAAGATAAAATATCCAATATTATAATCTAAAAAGAAAAGGCTACTAATCAACATTTTTCTCTATGATGAAGTCTTTTCTAGCTCATCTCCTAATTCCTTACCTCCTACCCCCATTTCATTTATGTGGCCTTCAAACGGAGTAGATAAGAAATTCTGCAAAATCCCAAGTACTTTATGTCAGAATAATGCATAATCTTTGGTCCAGCCTAAGGAAAAATCCAAATACTAGGAACCTTGACATAGTATAATTCCCTCTGTTGCCTTGCTCATTAAGTGAGTGTGTTGTTTAATATATGGTACTTTTAAAAACCACTTCACATCACAAATGGAAAGTTTAGGAAAGTGCCTTTCCTCTCTTCACAACACAAATGATGTTGACAGCTGGCGTTTTTATTTGTTTTTCAAGCATTCTTTTCAGAATTGCTTCCCAGCTGCTTCTTCACCCTGACAGGAGCATGCTAAGCTCAGCAGACCAGAAAACATATAGAATCCGTGACACAGTCACATCCCCCGACCCCCAATTCTTCAAAATGCCCAAGCTTGCTTATTTGTAAGACATGCTCACTTCTTAGGAATTGTGATTTTCATGGCCCAAATGAAATGGATGCTCTTGTTTAATGGTATATAAAATCAGCACAATACTCCTTTAACCCAGCATAGCAGAAGATGCTTTAAACAGTGCTATCAGGGAAGATTTTACCAAACTAATCTTATATACTTATGCTTGAGCAGCCCAGGGTTTTCATTGTGGTGGTTCTGTTTGATTAGGTTAAGTGCGATTTTTAATCAACATTAAATATCACTAAAAGGCTTCATTGTAAATGGAAAAGTTAACAGAGCAAATTCTTACACAGAATTTTATTCGATCTGAGGAATAAAGGTAACTATTCCTTTTCCCAATATTATTATGTGAGATATGTAGAGGCTTCTCCTAGATATTTTAAATGGTGAGATATTCTCACTATAATATAGAATGTACCATAAGTCTCAGTGCAATTAAATATTTTTAAATTGTACTAAGACTTTTGAGACATGCTCTACATCAAGTTCATTATATTTTAAAATATCTCTCTATTGGGTGATAATGTCTATGGTGTGAATTTGCTGAAATTTATCCAAATGACAGATATGGTCCTAACTAATGATATTAAGAATACTTATCTTAATAAGTATTAATATAATATTAATATATATAATTCAGTTTTGTTGCTGTCCCTCCACTGATACTATAGCCCCAACTTTCTAGTGACTGAACTACAGTTTACTGCCACATCCCCTTGAGTCTCCCCCTGATTGATTGCCAGATATGTGCTGCCAACCTCTTCAGCGATAACTTTCTTCACCCATATGGATATCCACTGATTTTGTGCTACTTGGACTTCCAGCACTCATCCATCCCAATCTGTTTAGATAAGTGCTCTGGATATTAGGTTCAGTTTGGAGATTTAGGAAAGATGTCATACCTGAAGCCTTTTCCCAAGCATCTTAATTTTTATCTCTCTTCAAAATTGCTTTTCTGTATAGATTAATCTCACAGTTTTAGACTTATGTTTAGATTCATCACTTATCATAATTTTTTCAACAACCCACTTCTTCCTTTCTCTAATATTTAAACACATAGCCTTCACACAAGTCTGCTAGTCTGCCTGGAATTTCAATCTCAGCCCTTCACAATCTGGCTCATGCCACTGCTGAGAACTGGTTCTGACAGTAGCATTTGTGCTACTGAATCAAGAACTTATATGATATTTGGTAAGTACTATTTTCTCTTCTCACCTCCAATATTAGAATTTTAAATGTAAATTTACTCCCACTACTCAGTCCTCAGGATTCCATGCTCAATATTCTCTCCTTCAGAAATTTTATCACTACCATACTTTTAACTATTGCTTCTAAAAAGCATTCCAATCTATGTCTTCAATCATGGCAATAATCTTGAAATTCAGCCCTATATTCTCAACTGTCTTTTGGTATTTCTACTTAAATACTGCATAATTATAAGTTCTCCCTTATGACATTCTCCTTTCTGTCAGTGATACCATCATTTTTTCTATCAGTAATGCTGACAATTTTAATGCCATTTTTAACTTCTTGCTTTCCTTTTTACCCCATGGGCTATCATCCATCAAATTCCATTAATCCATCTTTCATAATATTTTCCCCATATATCCCTCCAGTTCTATTCTCACTGCCATAACCCTAGCCTAGCTTTTCAATACCTAACATGTAGAACTTGAACAATAGTCTCTCAATGTTCAGTACCTGGTCTTTCCTCTTTACAATTTCCCCAATATAACACTTGTATGTCAGTGGTCCCAAAGAATGATCTGTCTGTCTGTTCCTTCCTTCTTTCATTTTTTCCTTCCTTCCTTCCTTCTTTACTGCCTTATTGTGATAACATTGTATAGAAAGAAAGCACTGGGCTTGCTGCTAGATCAATTGGTTCTAAGTTGTGGCTCAGCCACTTACTTACTTGATGAGCATGGGCAAGTCAACGAAACTTTCAAAGTCTTTATTTTCTCACGTATAAGATGAGTATAACACTTAAGCTATATATCTTATAGTGTTTTGTGAATAAAATATTTTCAATTTTATTTCCACAATAATTCTAACATTTCCTCCCCTCCATTCATACAACTAGAACCTCATCACCTCTACCTTTAATGTTCTAATAGCCACCTAATAAACTACTCCCTTCTTTTCCAGTATCCCTCCTCTTCAATTTATTATCCACACTATGGCCAGAATAATCTTTCTAAAGAACATTCACTTCATCAAAATCTACTGCCTCAAGGACAAAATACAAACCCTTCTGTCTGGTATAGAAAGTATTCTAGAATACAAAGTTATCCCCAGAACTTGATTGGCCCATGGGGATAAGGTTCAAGCTCTTTCTCCCAGGAACTTTTTAGTGGCCTCTGGCCATACTGACTGGGATTTCTGGTCAACTAAGAGCCTAAAAAAGCCCACTTGCACAAAAGGCCTAATCAAAATCAAAAAGTCCACCAAGAACCCAGCTGATCCTATCAGTGTTTCTCCCAGCTTGCTTTGAGTTAGGGGGTAATTAGGCTTCCAGTTGTTTTCACTAATTCAGGATGTATCCTGATGACATACCTTGATAGTGAAGATGTGGGGGTCTTATTCAGTCCCATCAAAACCATAAACATTATATGAGCTCTTAGTAGTAATATCTGACTAAAGTAAATAGAATACTTAACATTTTAATGTAATTAATGCTGTAATACCTTTCTCCCTACTTCCCCCCACACACCTTGATTGGTGATTGCCTCACATACCTATTATTTCTAGGATCAAGGCAGTCACACTTTACTCACTAGATTTCTCCCCAGTTCTAGAATCATAATCAAAGCAGTGCTGCCATACAAGAAAAGGTGTGTTAGTCTGTGGTGAGCTTTTTCTTCTCAAATCGCAGCCAGGTAATAAAAGTTCAGATCTTTTATTATCTCCAATATAGCCGGTTAGCTTAGAGGCCTATCTCTCTGCTTGGTTCCAAGAGCTCTCTCCGAATGTCGCCAAATCCAAAGGTCTGGTCCTTCAGCCTCTGCCTCTGCTTTCTTCAGCCTCCAGCCAGCTCCACTCTTCATGTCATTCCGGTGAAATCTCGACTTGTAGCTTCTTCACTCTGAAGAACTTCCTTGACTGGCCCATTGAAGCTCTATTTATGCTCCTTCAAGAGAGGGATTGTGGGTTTTCTCCCATAGTGCTCTCTGGCCCAAAGAGCTTCAAGGGAGCTGTGAACTCATTGAACTCCAATGAGTAAAGGTGTGAACACAAGCCTTGTATTAATTAGTTCTACTTAGTACCTTGTTTCAGGTTCTGCCCAAAACATCTTCTTGTAAGATTAGATCAACTCTAATTAGTTAGCAGTTAGTAAGGATTTCAACATTAGTCTACTCTCTTCACCACTCCAAGCTATTATCACTCCTTGGTGCACCCATCAGCATGTGAGGCCCCAAAGTCAGGGATTGTTGTTTTTGTATTTGTATTTCTAATGCTTGGCATGAAGTAAATAGCTTAATAAATAATTTTTCATTTATTCAATTAGAATAGAAGTTCCTTATAGAGTATTTGCCCTTTTTCTCTTTTTGTGTTCCCCAGTCTTGGACTGGAGCCATTTAAATGTTTATTCATGATGATCTTGGAGTTGTTTAAATTGTATTCTTGAAAGTCAGCAACATGTTTTGGGAACATAGTATGGGAAAAGAAAGAAGTGATTTAGTGGTCCCAATGAAAAAAGCAGAGAACTACAGGACTAGGAATCAAAGCAGGTTGGTTATCATATATTTAAAAAGCTATGCTAACTGCATTCCCTTAAAACTAGAAGAAAAAAATAAACTGTTTACAATTAACATTTTCATAGTTTCATCTAGTGAATGATATAAATTCACATTATTTTACATGAATAATTAAACATAAGAATAATTTTGCCATGGCAAGCCACTGATGAAACAGGTTTGGAGAACTTGCATACAGAAACTTCCCCAATTTTGTTACTAATTTTATATCATCACCAGAAGCTCAGTGATCTACACCAAAGGATCATGAATTTGGGACCCTCACCCTTCCTATTTGCTAAGCTAATTACCCACATTGAGTCATTTGCACAAGCTATTCTTGTTCTTTGGTTAGTATACAAAACTTTTTTCACATTGTATGAAAAACTAATTTCAAACTACCAATTTACATGGACAAACAAGTTATTGGAACAGATACTCTCACTTCTTACCATCCTCAAATTTAAGAGCTAAAAGAGATCTTAGTAATAATCTAGTCCAAGCACCTGAGTTGTCTAGGGCATTGATTAAATGCTGGATTTATAATCAGGAAGACCTGAATTCAAGTGTTGCTTTAGATGTTCCCTATGTGGCACTGGGACATTTACTTAACCTATCTGTGCCCCAGTATCTTCATGTTAATGCAGTTAATAACAGTGCCTACCTCCTGCATGTATTGTGAAGGTTAAATGAGAAACATTTACAAACCATTTTGCAAACTTTAAAGCACTATATAAATGCTAGGTATTAGTCTAAACCCTTAATTTTATATATGAGCAAACTCAGGTGTCCAAAAGCAAATTGACTCTTTCTCTTCTAGGTACTGAGACACAGAGTAAAGATTCAAACAGATGCCCTGACTTTCAATCCAATACCATTTCTAGGTCAACTACTGTAATTCCTTAACAGTTTCATATGACTCTAAAATAATAAGGCTTTTACAATTGCTTTTCTTATTTGTCCCCAGACTTATTTGCTTACTTTTCATCCTAAGCTTAATAAGTGACAGTTTGTCTTTCTTTCAAGGCTCAGGGCCCCTTTACCCCTTAGTTTCAGTCAGATGAGCAATTTCTAGAGCCAAATCTTGTTATAGTATTGATCTCTGGATTTTTTTTCCAGTACTTCTTCAGCAAGTGTCCTGCCCACTTAGAATCTTTTTCTCTAAATGGAAGCTCTCTTCTTAGCTGCTATTCCCTATTCTCAAGTCTTTTCTTACTATCCTCTCATCTAATTCATGATTTCTTTAACTTTTTTGTGTGTATCATGGACCCCTTTGGCCACTCCAAGTGGTTCAATGGTTGGAGACCTACTCCTGAAATCAGAAAAAAATATGCTCAAATTTGGACTCAGCCATTTGCTAGCTATGCCTTTGAATGATCCTGGGAAACTCCTTTAATCCCTACCTGCCTCAGTTTCTTCAATTGTTAAATGAATGCCTCTGATTCACTGTAAGAGTTTTAGCATTGTAAAAAGAGCAAGCTCCACACACCTAATACACAGTTGTAAAAACAACTCAATCAATATATTCTTCATGTAATCTGCTGGGATCCAAGCTCCTCACAGCATGAACAGAGTGGAGATTTATCATGATTTTATAAGAACCCAAAGGTCAGTGGTAGCTATATTTTAATTATATCAGTATATCTCTTGTCATCCTTTTTTTTCTCTTTCTATTTAATGATAGAAATGTATCCCAGGGAAATATATAGAATAAAGCCTTACCTAAGAAGGTATAAGACACTTTCTTTTGATGGCTCTCCTGGGAAACTCCAATCTTATTGCCCATTTTATGATGCCATTTACAGAACAAGCTAGCATGCAGATTAGGGAATACTTTTTCAGGAAAGAATTTAGTTATCACTATATAGAGATTCCAACTGGGAAACGATTGCTAAAGTAATAAAGCTATTTCTAGTATGTGAGACTTAATCATGAATAATATTTTTAGGCTGGTTTTGTTAATTAGCAGAAGGCAGCTAAGTGGTGCAGTGGACAGAGCACCTAGGCTGGAGTCAGGAATATCTGAGTTCAAATTTCACCTCAGACACTTATAAACTGCATAATTCTGGACAAGTCACTTAACCTCTATTTACCTCAATTCATTATCTGTAAAAGGAAAAGGTAAACAACTCTAGTGTCTTTGCCAAGAAAACCCCATGGAAAAGTCTATTGGCCTGGAGAGTCGAACGCTAGTGAAAGATTCAACAATAACAGAAAGAATAACAATTAATTCACCAACCATGATTCCAAGAGATTAGTGTGATCGAGTATATTACCTAACAGAGAAATGAAGGAGCCAGGGGGTAGGATGATTCATATATTTTGGACCTGACCAAGGAGAAAATTTGTTTTGCTTGACTATGCATATTTGTTACAAACGTGTTGTTGTTGTTTCCCAATTAGGGGAAGATGAGAGGCAAATAAAAAAAAAAAAAAAGATTTTTGCTTACTGAAAAAAATAAAGTAATTAAAGGTATAACAAATAATTCATTATTTTTATGGATATGTTAGTGTACAATTGATGGTGTTCCTTCCTATTGGTGTAGATAGCAACCCAAACATGTTTTATCCTCTATGGATCACAAGATCCAATATCTTTTCACAAATTCTCCTTAAAAGGGGGCCTTCCTCTTGGTCTAAATGTAGTATTACAGCTGTCCATCTATTTATTCCTTGCTTTTTCTGTTTGCTTGACATGCCACCTTTGCTGATCTTACATTCCCTGGATATCTTTTTTTTTTCATTTCTCAATTGTAAATCATTGTTGATATAACATTACAATCTACTTAAATCTACCATATCAAATATAATTTTGTACTTTTGGGGGTTATCCACAATTTTAATTTTTTAGGTATTTTGTGTTCCATGTTATATAGTCATACCATTACACAAAAAATAGACAAAATAATACAACAGAATGGGAATTTACATGTAATTTTTCATTATTGGATCTGTATAATAAACATAGAATACTAAAGCTTAGATTTACCAATTTGATCTTTATTTTCTTGAAATTTGAAACTTTTATGACCATAACATTAAAATTAACTTGAGGCTCAGATATTCCAAAGGCCTTGCTTAGCTAATAAAATCAGGTATTAAGAAATTAATAATTTTTTCTTTATATTTTCTTAGTTTTCCTTGTATAAACACTGCATTTTTTTAAATAAAGTTTTGTTTTCATAACTAATCAAAACTTTTACTAGCCAAACTTAACCAAACCAAATATCTCTGTGTTATGTAACAGAAGTTTTTCACCTTTGCAAAGGGTGAAGTATTTCAGTATATACTTTGTGGTATGACTTGTTCCTTTGTGAGTGAAAACAAAACAAGTTAACACCTTAGAATCTATATTTTCCTAGTATTGTTTCTGATCTAGAAAGTCCTGTTTTTGCTTGTGAAGAAAATTGCCATCATGGATCATTCTTAGATAAGTGGCATATTTTTAGGTAGTTTCAGTTAAGATGAACCTGTGTGGATTTTTTCTGTTATATACATAGTAAAGGTCATGTTATATGCATTAATAATTTCTTGTATCACACAAGGTTCACTTGAAGAGAGGGCAAAAGGAATGGCTAATAATGTAATAGAAGGATATTTATCTCATTCAAATTGTGATTCAAATGTCACTGGTATTTGAAGATTGGTCTCTTCTAGAATTAATGCTTATATTATGTGCTTTTATTTCAGACGTGAATTAATACATCACTTAGGGTATTTGATTTTTAAAAGAAGATATCTATTAACTCATTAATGTTTTTAAAGTTAAAACCAAGTCATTCTTCCTATAAATTTAGTAATGATTCTTTTTTTCTTGCAAAGGCAAATGTGGAAGAAGAGGTGATATGTATGATCTTTTATCCCAGCTTAAGTAATAGATGAAGCAAAAAAATAACTAGTTACAACAAAATATTACTGGTGCTCTTGATATATTTATTATACTTGTATGCATAGTGAAATAATGAAGGGTACCTAACAATAAGTTTAAAAGGAAGAATATAATGGAAGTAAAAAGAAAATAACTTAGAAAGTGAATGTTAATTTTTTTCACCATTTTAGGACTGAATTTGACTATATTTTTTGTCATTGATGGAGAAGAAATTTCCATGTTATAGGTTACTTTTTTCAGCCAGTAGTATAAGTAGTTGATGTAGTAGAAGTTATAGGTATAATTACTACGCTCATTATTATACTTAGATTATACTTAAAGTTGTTGGGTTTCTATATCTATGACAGATAGATAGATAGATAGATAGATAGACAGACAGACAGATATATGAATAGATGAGAGTTTAAAATTACCTCATATTCCAAGATTCAAATGGGTTACTGAAAATAAAAGCCTCTGTCATTTTCTGGCTTTTTTCCTTTATCGTTTTCCCCATTAACTAGAAGCCTTTCAATAGTAAAAAGTGACTTTCTAACCTTCTTAAAAAAGAATTCCACCTAACATATTAAATTCCATACCTAGTCTTTCATCATCCTGGAATGGCATTATTTGAGTGATATCTCTAGTTTTAAAAGCATAGAAGGTTCTTGAATTACATGTAGATGATTCTTTTAAACTAAATAAATTGAGTTCCTATGTCTTTGCTTAATTTATTACTAATTAAATAATTTACTTTTCATGAATCTTGGTAATTGGTAATCTTAGTAGATTCCAGGGCTACAACTGACAGGTATTCCTACTGCCCATTGCAAAGGCCTTACTGAAAGCTTTTTTTTTTTCAAAAGATAACCTCTCCTCCATCATTGTCTTCAATTCACAATTTCCCCCATGCTTGTTGCTATCTTATTTTACTTCCCACTATCCCATACTTGTAATGTGTTTGGATCTATATTCTTGTGTTGTATACAGTAAAAATTAATTTAATAACTCATTTTGGTGTGTGAGAAAATTTTATACCAACTCTTCAAGAATGATTCCCTCTGTTCTTGGGTCTGTCATGTGCATCATAACTATAGCTTTTTGGGGACAAAAAATAATTATTCAGATTTTCTATGTTACTGTATTAACTCAATATGCTGCATAATATAATGGAAGACTTGGGCTGAAGTCCTAGCTTTGAGATTTCTGGCTGGCTGACTTTGGACACTATCTCTCAGCACTCTATACAATTCTCTAGAATGTATATTATATAAATGGTTCTCTCTACATTACTAGAGGGAATTTCCTCTCCTAGGAATGCATGAAGTAAGTGAATGATGAAGCATTTATTATCCACATACCATGTGCCTAGTACAGTACTGTTTTGGATACAAACAGAAAGCAAGATAGTGCCTGTTTTCAAGAAGCTCACACTGTAATTGGAGGAAAAATCCATAAAAGAAAGTTCAGCTGCCAGGAAGATGGAAAGTCCAGAAATCCTGAGAGTATAATAATAAGCTCAATGCCATAACCTTGCAATCTTTAGTTTGTATAAGTACGTCAAGTGACAATACAGGGCATAGAAGCTAGCTTGATTTTATTCTTTAGTTCTTTTTTGTCATGTCTGACTCTTCATGAGTTTTTTGGGGATTTTCTTAACAAAGAGACTAGAGTCTCCAGCATAATGAGCAAACTGAGACAAACAGGGTTAAATGACTTGTCCAGGGTCACATGGCTAGCAAAGTCTTTAAATTAGAATTGAATTCAGGTCTTTCTGACACCAGGTGAGGTGCTCTGACACCATGTTAACTAAGTGCCCAAGGAAGGTTCTCTATACCAATGAAATCAAAATTCCAGTGCTATGCTCATCCTAAGCTATATGAAGCAAATAGAATAATAAAAATACATATCTTAGTTAAGTTTTGCATAATCTGTCATTAATTGAATAGGTATTATAAAATTAAAATATGCAGTTCTTCAAAATAGCAATATTCTAGTTGATGACTATTATCCTCAAAAGATTTTTTCCATAAAAAGTTAATTATCTTGAGTCTTGATTATATGTTTGAGGGATGCTTGAGGGTTAAATGTATATTAAAGAATTTCAAACATGAATAATTTAGAAAGTAATCACAGAGTCAAGACATTATACCCAAACAATGAAGCATTAAACATAATTTACATATTTTAAATTCTTAAATATTTAACTTATAGAGTTTGGAACAACCAAAAAAAAATTAGTATCTTGCACAGAGGAACATTTTTCAATGCATCTCATTTACTGTTAAACATTATTATCCATAAAATAAAGTATTCTAATACTTAGCAAGTAAACAATCTTTATATTTTCATTATAGTCACCTCTTATCTTCTGCCTCTGGAGGAGAATTTATTCTGAAGGCTTATTAACTTGAGAGAAAAATTATTAAAAGTCTGAATCTAGTTTTCAAGTTTGCCTACTGAATATCATTTTTATATCTAATTGAATGCATGACTCTTTTTGAGATGCTAATGTGAATATTAACTTAACTGCTAAAATGTGAATACATGAACAATATTGTCAGGGGATATATAGCCATAGTTTATTTATTTAAAATTCTTTGATTAAGAAGAGTTTTGGTGACATTTAAATTTTAATAAAGTGATACTTTGGTAGATATGTAATTTCATTGGTGTTAGTACTCCCTGTAACTACATTTTCCTCAGATTTTCCTCACATTTTCCTCAGATCTACAGATCTGAGATTTCTTCATAGTAGATGGAACATGCTATATTTTTCAGGTGTTATAAATTAGAAATGATCTTTTTTGTTTACTGTATAATAAAAATGAATTATAAGTTTATTATTCCAAAAAAGAGAAATCACTTTGGGATATAATAATGCCTTGATTGATATAATCATTGATGTTTTCCTCAACTCACAATTGTATTTTGAAAAACATGAAGTTTGTTGGACAATGTTTCTTTTGATAATGTGCAGCTATAATGTTTTATATGACTTTTAGGAAGTAATTTCTTCCTCTCTCATCTTAAGTAATTTCATAATATATTCCATAATAATACTACTCTTGCTGTTTGGCAGAGTGCAAGCAACTAGACCCAAAAGTATTGTTCTAGAGAGCAGGATCCTGTTTAACTGCCAATTTTCAAGCCTGTGCTTCTTGTAATATTGTGATATGATTCTGAAATTGGCACTGCCTTTGAGTACTAGATTCAAGTATATTGTATGTTATCTTCAGTCACTCAACACTAAAATTATATCTTTTTTATTGTAAAATGTGATTTCTGTGCTTTATTTTTCAGAGCTTCCATATGGCTGGGAGAAAATTGATGATCCCATATATGGCACTTATTATGTTGAGTAAGTCTTGAAATGTGATGTTAATTTGCTATTAATATGTTCTAAAACTATATTTTTCTCATATATTGAGCATATGTGACTTAAAATTCCTTTTATTTCTATTTCATATTTCTCTGAAGTCTCAACAAATAATCATTCTGTAGCATATAGTCACACTGGCTTTTTTCTTGCTTCCCAAGTTAGCTCATTTGCTACTGCTTTCCTTTGAGGACTGATTTTAAAGCACTTAATCTAAAAGTGGGTGTTACATCATGCTATTGAAATGGGAGGTAGTTAAGGATATCAAAGTAAATGTCACTTGATTTCCCATCACAATGTTGGAAGCACCTGATTGTGCAAACAAGATAGTCTATGGAACTGAGCTACATTTTCAAATTAATTAAATGAGGTGTGTTGTGTGCCTTCTAGATGGAAATAAAGTAAAAGCTGACTTTTTTTTGCTTACTAAAACTCTTGGAAAATTGATAGTAGTCTGTCTGTTGATATAATTTTTCATGTCACACATTAAGAGATAGAGGTACATTGCTTCAATTTACCTCAGCACAAAGTTTGTTATATTTAGTCATTTCCTTTCTTTATTAAGGCCAAAGAGAGTGTGTGTAGTTACTGATATATTCCTTTGGGAACTAAATTCAACATCAGTAAAAAAAAAAAAAATGGTGACTTGTACTTGAATTTTCCTGAAGTGCTCCCTTTCACTCAAGAAGTTCATACTACTCCTCAGTTTATGTGGAACAAGCAAAGATATAGAGGTGATAAGCAAATAAGTCTGCCTATTTTGTAATAGAAATCTGCATTTCAGTAAATAATAAGGATGGAAGTCAGTTACAAAAACCTTGTCCATTAGTTCCCATTCTTGAGACATCTTTACAGCCAGAGAGGAAAGGACTCATACTAGAAAGGATCAAAAGATCAGAGTTCTAATTTGCCTCAGCTACCAGAGTCACAACTATCAATACTGATGTCTGGGGCAGATGCCACAATGCTTCTGTGTCAAGGCATATTCAGTTTGAAGTACAGGGAAGCAGGAGAGACCTTAAGCCTTAAGATCCCTGGTAGGAGAAAAGAAGCATATTTTTATAGCTTCTTTTTTAAACTAATTGATCTTGCTAAGTCATACACTAAACTCAGTTGTTTCTGTTTAATCAAGCAGTAATAATACTATTTAGTGCTTTGGTGCAAAACCCCAGGGACCTTGCTATTATGACCCTTCTATCTTATTAAATACTACTTTCAACAAGTCACTTCACCTTTCTCTTCTTCAGTTTCTTCCTTTGTAAAAGAAGTTGTTACTAGAAGATTTCTAATGTCTCTTCTAATTCTAAATCTGTAGTAGATTTGGTGATTTTTAAAAATGATTTCAAGATATTCATTTTCATATCTTCTGATAATCTTCTCCCCACCCCTTCACTTTTCTTCCTGCTCTATCACATCACTTCTCATGTCTTAAAACCTGGCACAAATTATCAGTTTGATTCAGCAATGCTGATTATCTACTGTGTGCAAGATAAAGTGGTGGGGTTGGGACTAAAATGAAAAAAAAATTTTAAAGGAAGGCTTTCCCTGCTTTCAAATAAAAAACATTTAACTAAGATGTTAAACTAGGACATATACATGAATAAATAAGTAGAAAGTAAGTTAAAAAGAGAAAAAAGGTGAGGGGAAAGGAAGCAGGGGAGCCTTCCTGAAAAAAGTGGTATCTGATCAGTCTTGAAACATTCTAGGAGTTCTGAGACAGTGCTTGCCAGGCATGCAACATGTTTTATATAAAAGCAAGTAGATGAGAGAGGAATTGGTGGGTTTTCCTTTTAATCAAAACTAAATTTGTTTTCTTGAAACTTCTATATTCTTTTCCTAGTAGTTGTGTCTAAGTCTTTGTGATCCCATTTGGAATTTTCTTGGCAAAGCTATTGGAGAGGTTTGCCAATTCCTTCTCTAGCTCATTTGATAGATGGGAAAACTGAAGCAAGATGGTATCTTGCAATTCTGAAACCACTTTTTGGATATCCAATTATCAAACTTCATATTTATTCTTTTTAAATTTCATTTTGTTATATTTGTCCTGAATCCATATCTTTTTTGTTCCTGACTCTACCATTCAAAGATTTCACTATTCCTCCTACCTTTGATTTTCCTTCAAACTGATATTAATTCACTTGATATTTATTAAGAACGTATTATATGAACAGTAATAATGAGGCAAATATAAATCAAAATAATTTCTGAACTCAAGGATCACACCTTCTCCCTCTCTGTCTTTCTCCAAATCACCAATAAGATGTTATAGAGTGCTGAGCAAAGCACTCTATATTTCCCAAAGCAAATATTTCCCAGATGCACTAGTTCAGCTACCTATATCTGACCTGCAGTATTCCCCACATCTAACAGTAAAAATGCTTTCAAAAAACAGAATGAACTTATTAAGGCATGACCCATTCACAATGAAACTATGATGATTCTTTGTAATCAGCATTCCCTTTACTAAATGTTAACAAACTATTCTTTTTATTATACATTCCAGATTTTTGCTAGTAATGAAAGCCAAGATACTTGATCCATAAGTCGTTGATTCTCTTTTTTTGAAAATAAATACATTAATTCTTCTAGTTCTGTTGTACCACTACTTGTTTTCAAATGCAATGATGAATTCTCTTGATGCTATGCCCACTAATTATTATCAGATTTAGACATAGGTGTTTATATGTCATGGAGTAACATCTGATGTCACAAGGTGGTAATAATTATCAAAGCCAGAAATTTAAAAGCCTTCACATTATAAAGATGACAAAATTGAAAATGAAGATATCTCTTTAGTAACAAAAATATTTGGAAGCTATAAATAAAATAATCATGGGGCCACTAAGTCCCATTTACTTCCCAGTCAATTCCAGTGTATTGTATGAGTGAGTGAGTGAGTGTGTGTGTGTATGTGTGTGTGTGTATGTGTGTGTGTGATAGACACATTTAGTGTTCAATCTCTTCAATACAGTTCAACACATTCAATGTTCCTGGATTAATTTCTCATCATAAAAACTATCCAACAAATGTTACTTCTACTCAATTCACTGAATTTGATTGAAAGTGCCTGTAACTATTTTAGCTGAAATCCAACACACTTCTAGTTTACGAAAAGAAAGAAAACAGATGTGAGACTTACAAGATGTGATCTTTATTGCATTTGCTTGCCAAGTACACTGAATAAGAATTTTCCCTCTGGTATAAATCTGTTAATCACTCTCTCTTACCTAGTCAGCACTTTCCAATCTGGTTCCCAATAGGGAAATCCTTCTCTACATTTCTCAGTTCTGGCATACAAAGTGTCCAAAGGGCAAAAATCTTATCACACCCGAGTTGTTGTAAATAGTGCCTTTTTTTTCTTTTGAGTGTTAAGGTGTTCATATACAAGGTTTTTTCCATAGCAAATAATTTGCTACTACTTACAGGCTTCCTAAATGTCAGTTACTGAATTAGAACTTGGCTACATCTATACATCTATGGGAGATGAGAATTCAAAAAATTCAACAACAGCATCACTCCCTACACACAAACATTTACTGCCTCATTTCTTGTCATCTTACACAATCATAAGTTCATTTTTGACTTGACTTCTAGAATGCACCAATTTTTCATTTAATTGTGTATATATGTCTATTAAGAAGGCCTGCTCAGGAACTTAACATAGCTTTTATCATATGATTAATGATATAAATTGCACATATGTATATAGTAATGTAAGACTGAAAGTCATGGTTTTTAAGTTACAACTAATGTGGGGAGAACAGGACAGGAAAGGTATAAAATCAGGTCTCCTTAAGTCAGTTGATTATAGTTCCACAATTCTATACTAGGTCTTAGCTATAAATTCAAAAAAGCCATTCAATTCAATGAGCATTTTTTGAGCACTTACTATATATAAGGCACTATGCTAGGTGCTGTGAATACAAAATATAATCTGTCCCTTGATTTTACAATGTATTAGAGGAAAAGAGGTCATATTTTAGAAGGAAATATAATAAAATAAGATCAAAGGAGAGGTCCAAACAATATATTGTAAGGAATTTGAGAGATGGAAAAGAATGAAGGAAAACTTCCTGAAGAAGGTAGCACTTCATTAAGATCTTAAAATAAGAGAAGAATTCCAGCAGTTAGAGAGATAGAGAGAGGATTCATTCCAGGCATAGTAAATGACCTGTTTGAATACAAGCTGGTAGCAAAAGCAGAGCAGAAAATTGGTAAGTGGTCCAGTTTGCTGTAATGTGGCCCACAAAAGCAATGACTGTGAAATAAGTCTAGAATTGTAAACAAAGAACAGAAATATGAAAGGTCTTAAGTGCAAGAGCAAGAATTTCATAGTTTATCCTCTAGAATGTTTTTTTCCTAGATTTTTGAAGATATATTCATTTAGGAATGACATATTAGATCTGGCAGGCATGTGGAATATGGATTCAAAATTGTTCACTAGTAATGTAGAAGTATCAGCAAACCTTGGCAACTGATTATTATAATAACTATATAACAATAATAGCAGTAACAAATGGAATATTCATAGTACTTTAAAGTTTACTAAATGCTTTCTATACCTCATGATGACACCATTAAAATAAGCACTGCCCAGCATAACTCTCCCTAATTTACAGATAAAGAAGACAAGATGTGCTGAATAGTGATGTAAAACAATGAATAAAAAATGGGTGAAGTTAAAATCCTAAGTGAGTGGGAATTCAGCAGTGCATCTAGAGAAAGAGGGAAGTTGTGAGTAGGGGAAAGTGATGAGTTCATTTTAAGACATATTGATTTGGGATATGAGCAAAGTATTCAATGAGAAGCCTCCAACAGGCAACTGGAAATATAGATTTAGAACAAAGAAAAATATACTGAGATAGGTATATAAATTAAAAAATTATTTCTACAAGCATAATGTTTGATGCAATGGAAGTCTCTAGGGGAGAAAATGAAAAGAGAGAAGAGAACTGAGATCAAAGAGTTGGGTGATAGCACTCGGAGACGGGAGGAAGATGAATTAGGAAGGGAGACAGTTCTCAGACAGACAGGAAGAGCACAAGAAAAGAGTAACCTCATAGAAACTGAGGGAGAAGAGAAGAGCAAGATTAAAAAGATAGTAAATAGTATCTAAGGCTTCCAAAAATTTGAAGAGAAGGAGTACTGAGAAAAAGCTAGTGGATTTGACAATCAAGAAGCTTTGGTAATTTAGTTTTTGATAAACCGCAGCATTTGGCACTCCAGGAGAGAAGCTGGGTCAGAAGCCAGATTGCAATGAAATGGTAGCTTGCAAAAGTGATGCAGTTGAGGAAAGGTTAGTTTTGTTTTTAGGACAGGAGAGACAAGCCAATTTGTATGTAGGGGGAAAAGAGTCATTAAAGAAGATGCTGAAGAAGTAGAAATGTTTTGTGAAAATAAGACCCAAAAGAAATGTGAGGAATTAAGAAAAAAGTCAAAAAAGAGATATTAGCCTTGCCAATCAAAATCAGTCCTCTTTAGAAGTAATATGAGTTGCCTTTAAATTGCCTATTGCCATAGAGGAATTTGCAAATGGTTAATTCAATTCAACTAACTTTTATTAAACACCTGTTATGCAAGGTTCTTTTTTAGTTTCCAAAAGGTATATATTATTATCAGTTTAATTTCTAGCCCATGATACCATTGTGTTTTTAAGAGAAATTATGTCCATATATGCAAAGTGTAGTAGAGTTTAGAGCTTGTATTCAGATAATTCAAACAAAACCAAATGGCTTCAACCAAAAATAAAATAACACTATATCTCTGGTGAACATTTTTTGACCTGAAGTTTCCATTTAGTTGCAGTGCTTTGATTTATTTTACATGTATTGATTACATATGTTGTTTATGTATTTATTTTATATAACCTCAGATACCACTTGGAAAAACCAAAAGGATAGCTATTATTTGTATCTAGTCAGTATAATTAGTGTTCATTTTAATTGGTGGTTTCATTAATTAAAGAACTCTTCTTAAACTTCAAATTTATTCATCTGGATTATCCATGTTCTATTATTTTTATTATAATATATGTAATAAAATACAGGAGGAAAAATTGCATGAGAGCTAGCTATCATCTTGAACCTAAATATTAGACCAGTTTATAGAAGCTTTATGCATACATATGGAGTTCTTTTTGAGATGTTCATGCCTTGGGGTATTTTTGTGATAAATGAAGTCAGCTAACTCTTCACAGTTAATTATAGAAACTAAGCTGGAAACTTAAAAGTTACAGTTGCCATAGTAACTTTCACTCAGTTACATTTAATGTTTGGTGCATATTCAAGTATACATGAAACTGTAAAAGTAGTTATTCTTACTACTATTGCAGGTTTAGTATCATTATGAAAGAGGATATTTTTTCTAGTTTTGTCTGTTTAATATAATTGTAATATACATTTGCCATAAAAATTCATCATGATCTCTGTTGTTCACTATAGATCTAAGGGTCCTAAGGTATTTAATCCACAGTTTTATCAAATCCATTTTATTATGATAGGCAAAGGCATCCACCCTGTTTTTCAGGTTTATATATGCTGTGAGGAGATTCCAACTATAACCAGATATTTTTGGATGTATAAACAGCCTATCTCTGACTGAAGAGGCTTTCATGGATTTCTGTTATTATTGATATGCACATTCCCTTCCAGCAATGCCAATCCCAACTCATTCATGCCTGCCCATCTTTTGGGAATCTTATTAGGATCTTGCCATAAATCACCCACCCAGCCTGGTGGATCCTGGAAGCCTTCCTTTAATTCTCTTGACATCACATGGATAATAGTAATACGTATTTGGATGTCCATCAGTTATTCTTAACTCTCACAATTCAGCTGTCTTGCCTTTATTTTTACAAGCAACTGTCTGTCTAATAACATCCTTTACACAGTTTCCCCTGCCCAATTCTTCATCTGTTATGTATGACATCTTGTTCACAGCCACCACAAGTCTTTCTATTGTATTTTGAGTGAGCTTCAATCTAATTCTTTGGAGATTGCAGAATCCCATCACTCATTGTTATGGAGCATCATTGTAAGAGAGACTCTGTGTGAGTGTGTGTGTGTGTGTGTGTGTGTGTGTGTGTGTGAGCCTTACTATCATTAAATAATTTCTCTTCAATGTGGATTTCTTCTCTAATGGGAAAAGGTGCAATATGACGTTATCTTGCAGTGAGCGACCTTTAACAGGCAAACACCAAAGACAAGAGGAAAGAAAAGAATAAACTCTGTTGTCAGCAAGAGTATATCAATTATAAACCAATATTGTGCCATAGGAAAATTATAAGCAGATAAAAATGACCTTTGTTTCCTTATCTGTCAATTTAGTGGGTTAGAATAGAAGATCCTGTTAGAGAAAGTCTATAATTTCTAGAGATCAAAGAACTCATCTTAGGTGATGACATAGAAAAATGATACAATTCCATAGAAAGAAATTGATTTCCCCATTCATGTTTTCTTCCATGTTAGTTCAAAATTAAATGTGTTGTTTTTGATATATATATAAACCAGGAAGCTTAATATTGAAAAGTGTTCTGGGACGATCAAGTGGTGTTTTTTTTTAATGGTATCATCAACAGAAAAGCAAAATATCCTTGCCTTTGTTCCCTTCTATCATCAGTAGCAGTGGGGACTTAGAAAAAAAGAGTTAGGTTGTCAGCTTCATTGTTAATAGTATCATAGAATCTAAGAGGATTTCAGAGGCCATCTGATTCAACTCTTAGTTGTACAAAAATACTCTATATTACACTGCCTAGGTGATCTTCAAGTCTTTACTTGTAGATTTCCAGTATGAGAACCTACCACTTCCCAAGGCTTTTCTGTCCCCCCCCACCTTTTTTTGAGAGCTTACATTCTTAGAAAGTTTTTTTTTATTTTATTAAACCTAAATTGCCCTCTTTGAAGTATCTACCCATTAAATCCTAGTTCTGCCTTCTTTTTTCACATACTAGCCCTTTAATATTTGAAGACAGATATGTTCACTGATAAAAGGAGATACCCTTTCTTAATCTGGAGGAAAAACCTTAGTGCTGACCAACCAACCTGTGTAGTAGCTACCACAAGATTTTATCTCAGAATCCCCGGCTATCATCATCATCTTATTCTTCATCATATTCAGCAAGCCCCATCCTCCTCTTCCTCATCACTCTCATCAATGAAAAAGTCTGAAAAGAAGACAAGAGGGCAATTTCTTGGGGTTAACAGGCAGTATTTCATTTCAAAATATTGATGATGTCTTGGTTCTGTCTTTCCCACAAAGTGCATTATTGAATGATTGCTATTTAATATCATTTTTTACTCCATATGCAAAAAGGGCAGTCAGGACAGATTTCCAGTCTGTTTAACAGCAGTCTATTCTTTTTTTCTAGCTTACATCAAATGGTGATGGTCCAGTACTTATCAAAGGACTAAATTTTCATACAAATATGAACCAGAAATCTAATTGGCATCACTCTTAAAAGGAGAGACTTGAGTTCTTTTAAATGAAGAAAAGAAAGAGAAAAAAACTAAAGAGTTAAACAGCTGTGACTTTCATACAATTTTTTTCTCCTATGCCAAATTATGTCTGCTGGCATAGATTTGGGTTTTAATGGCAGTTACACAATTTGCTTAACTAGCTAGGCCAGAAGACACAATTTCATGGGACAGCTTTCATGCAAAGCTGTCTCCTCTGGCATAGACAGGGAAGCAAACCATATAACTACAGTTAAAATTATAGTGGGTACTGGCAGATGTGATTTTCATGTAAAGATTTGGGGATTTTTTTTTCATGTGATACCACATCTGCTACTATAAAATGTTACTCATATGAAGTTCTAGGAAAGAATGAAAAAATACTACATATTGGAATGGTAACATGAAATGTAAAAAACAAAAATAAAAAATAAAGCATACTTACTCTACACCCAATATGGTAAATATGGTAATGCTCTGCAGTCATGATGTAGTAGCTCTGAAACCTAAGATATTTCTGAATTATATGAGTTCAATATACCATATATAAGCATGAACACAATATGTTTCTTTCTTCCATGCTTCAAAAGGCCCTTCAAATAGTTTCTATAATCTTCCAAGAAAATAGAATCTATCCATGAATGAGATAAAGCAAACAATGTCAGCATAAACCAAAAATATTTCTAGTTTAAAACAGGCAGACAGATCTGAATTGTCTTTTTGACCTTAACTGGCTTATTATTAAAGACTTTCTATTTCCCTTCCTACTCAGGAGCTGATTTTTCAGCTTTTAAAATTTTTTCTTTAGCCTTCAAGAAAGAGCAATCTTCAGAAGCTTATTGAAATAAACAAACAAAAAAGTCAAAAACTGTTTCCTTTAATAGACTAAACTAGTATAAATAATGGCTGAATTTTAATGCTTCAAGTCTTACAAAGTAATTTATATAAATTATCTCATTTGATCCTGAGAACAATCTTGTAAGGTAAATAGTACAGGTATTATTATTTAACTTGATTTAATTAGAATTATTAACAAATAAATCACTTAGTAGCTTTCTAAACTGAAATGACATCCCAAGCTCCAGTAAATAGAGATGTCAGTTACAAGACAAGCTACAAGTTACAAGACAAAGACATGTGGACTAAACTGCCTATTTTGGACTTATTGCTCTCATGTTAACTCTGAGAGTACTGTATTCCTTGTTATTTTCTGTGAGTATAGCCAAATACACATTCAACAAAGGTATCCTCTTTTGATATCCTATTTCCAAAATCCTCTAAATAAATAAAATGAGAATTGCTCTGGAAAGAAAGTGAGGAGAGCTAGTGCTAATGGCTGTGGTGGAAGAAGAGAAGAAGGGGGAACAGGAGGAGGAGGAAGAAAGCAATGAGGGGGGAGAAAGAGGAAAGTAAGAGCAGGGAAAGGAAGGAAGAGGAATAAGAGCAGGAGAAAGAAGAAGAAGAGAAGGAGGAGGAGAAAGAAGAGGAGGAGGAGGAAAAGGAGGAGGAGAAGAAGGAGAAAAAGGAAGAAGAGGAGGAGGAAGAGGAAGAAGAGGAGGAGGAAGAGGAGGAGGAGGAAGTGCTGGAAGAGGAGGAGGAAGGATATTTACAATAGGATTCCTGGCCCTAGCTGCAATTAAATGATTAGAGGCCCCTGCTGGGTAATTCGCAAAGTGGCTAGATATTTTGTTCCTTAGATCTGGATGTTAGTACTGTTCAGTCATTTTCAGTTGTATCTGACTCTTTGTGACCCCATTTGGGGTTTTCTTGGCAAAAACACTGGAACGTTTTGTGACTTCCTTCTCCAGCTCACTTGACAGATAAAGAAACTGAGGTGACTTGTCCAGGGTCACACAGCTAGTAAATGTTTGAGTCTAAATTTGAACTCAGGAAGATGAGTCTTCCTGATTTTATGCCCACCACTTTATCCACCATACCACCTAGTTGACCAAACCATTAAATATCCTCACTTCCTATTTTTGTTCTTTATTTAAAAGAAAACAGAAAGAGTTGATTTCAGAACAATACAGAAAAGTAAATTATTTTTCAAAATATTTTCTCTTCCAGGCTACTGCAGATCATTGTTACAGCTTATGTATAATTACTTTCAGTTTTGTAGTTTATAGATATTAGATTTGTGATCTTTTCTTCCTTATCTAATCTCCTTGGCATAAAGATCTAAACTGGCTATTATGTTATCTTTCTCATACTCCAAATAAGCTTTTTCCATCTGTTATCTATAGACTTTTCCCCAATGCCATGAAGAGGAGAAAACAAACTTTACTTTCATCTTCCATGACATTGAAATAGATTCTTAAACAACAAATGACAGAGAGATTGAGGGAGAAGAGGAGGGAAGAGGCTGAGAGAGGAGGGATAGATTGAGAAAGAGAGAGAAGAGAAAAGAGAGAGGGAAGGAAACACACACACACACACACACACACACACACACACACACACAACACACGCACCCCTCCAAAATTAAATAAGCCTCAAAGAAATGAAATCAGACTTGGAAAGTCCTAGGTTCACAGTCTTTCTCAGACAGTAGGTTGAGTGATATAGAAAAGTCATTTAATTTCCCTATGCCCCAGCTTCCTTCTCAGAAACAGAAAACAAGGACCATAATTTAAATCAAAACCAATCTGAATTCTCATAGACTGATTACTAATAGGTCTGGGATGAAGCCTCATTTGGTCATTGTTTGGGATCTCCATTAACTCTGATTTGAATGTAAATAGCAATAATTTCTGCTTTGGCCAGAAATCCTGAGCGTTTTCCCTTCCCAGATATAGTTATTTATTTATATTGGGGTGGGGAACTTAGGTGAATGAGGAGATTCTTTGCCTCAATTGCTACCTAGCCTTAATGACTAAATGGATACCGCCTCAGTCAAACTGAATTCTACTGAAATCCTGAGCTTTAAAAGGGCAAGCTCTCCCATTTCATCAAGGGCCATTTTCAGATGTCCTGATCTATATCAGGTCACTGTCCCCAGATGGCTCTAGAGGGGAAAGTGAGGCAGGTGATCTTGCACAGATCTTCCTCACTTAAATCCAATTTACCTGCATTCCATGGCATCACCTTCTTGATGTCATGTCCTCTTCAAGAAGGAAGGATATACAGCAACAACAATAATGTATTAATCTACATTGTGACTTCCTTTGTTGCTATAAAATGTCTCATACTAGCATACCAGTAATCTTTCCATTTTAAAATTTCATGTCCAAAATGCTATCATTTAATATCTAGAGTAATAAGGCAGCTTAAAAGAAAGGACTGCCCTGTGCTAGAATCACATGAATAGAGGTCTATAGACATCAAACTGAGGCTCTAATTGTCATTAAAGACATAAAAGGACTGGTTAATAAAGAGTTCTAGAGTCACAGTAAGAAGCTATATTTTATCTGCTGTCTAAACTGAATAAGATTGAGTGGAAAATTGCTTTCCATTTTTCATTATTAGAAAGTGACAGTGTTACACCCTCCTTTATTCCAAGTGTTTAACAGATGACTTCATTTTTAACTAGATTAAATCATATTACAATAAACTCATTTAATTGTGTAATAAAGATGGATAAATCTTAAAAAAAAAAAAAAAGTTTGCTTATCAACCTCCCCATGTTCAAATCCATTCCAGCATGATTGGATGGGCTTTAAAACTATCGAGACATCACATCCTGTTCTCTCTTTGAGAGAGCTAGTCTATCCAACAGAAATCAAAAGAAAGGATATTTGCTCAGATAAACTTTCAAGATTAGTTCAGATTTAATTTAGTTCCTAAGAACATCTCATCATTAGGTGTCTGGTTTCTGAAGGCTCCATTAAGCACTATTTGCCATTTTCAGCATGATAGAAGGTTCTAGTTCAAATTGCCCATTGATAGGAACATTAATACACATAGACTCAAGAAGTTTTTTCTTCCTTTTTCCACCTTCATTTTTGACAGTTTTGAGTTTCTTGGAGATAGTTATGGTTTTAGATTAGTATGAAATGATAAAATAAATAATTTTATCATTAAATAATTTATCATTTTATCATGACGCCTTTATTAATTGCTAGCATTTACATGGCAATGCATTGCTATGCATTTTACAAATATAAACTCCCATTATCTTCACAAAACTTCCAAGGAGTAGGTATTATTACTACTTCCATTTTACAGATGAGGATATTGAAGTATCCAGAGGTTGAGATGTTTCTAGACTCACATTGCTAGGAAGTCTCTGAGGCTGAATTAGACCTTCCAAACATAGTTGAGATGTTTCTTAGTGGGAATGATAAGGAATACATATTAAGATGAGTGTCAAATTATAAGCATAAATTGTTCAAGGGGAGAGGAGAGAGAAGTGAGCAAGAAAGAGAAGGAAGAAAGAGAGGAAATGAGAGGGGAAGGAAGAGAAGGAAAGGAAGAAGGAAGGGAGGGAGGGAGGAAGTGAGGGAAGGAGAGAGAAAAGAAGCATCTAAAGACTCCTCTCAAGGGCTTTAAAGCTATAAAAGCGTTGCTATTAGACTTTCCTAGAGAGTGCAAGTTACAATAGATGAATTAAAGCTGTATGCTGATTAAGGGAACTGTAGGGATTAGAAAAGCCAAACAAATAAGCACACAAAAATGCAGCCTAGACACTGGACTATTTGAGGGAGCAGAGAAACCACTAAGCAAAAGAACAGACATTCACCTCTTCCTACTACAATTTCCATTTTCTACATACAGAGCAACTTTCCCATTTGCGTAATGTGGCAGATGGGCAGAAAGGCATCTCATGTTCATAAATGTTTTTGCTAATGAATTCAGCATACATGTCCTAAATATCTCCTATCCACAAGGCACTATGCTAGGCACTAGGAACATGAAGGTCAATATGGCACAGGCTCTTTTCTCAAGGAATTAATGTTCCAAGGGGGGAAGAGAACAGAATACAAAATATGACATAAATGAAAGTGAATTAAATGAATGAGAGAAATCTAATAAAGAGCAATGGGAAATTTGATGATACACAGAGAGAACATCTTTGTTCAATACTGGAGCAATATGGGAAAACATCAGAGATAATGTAGCATATGACTTTGTCACTGAAGCAAGGGAAGGGATTTGTATAGCTATGAACATAAAGAATTCCTTTCTAAGCATGGAATATATTCCAAATGTAATCTTAGAGATGAAAGAAAGTAGAAAAAAATAGGAATTAAATAGGCATGAATTTTGTCAGGTTCATAAACTACAAGAAGGAGATTAGTATGAGATAAAGGTAGGTTGTAGAGGAGCTAGAATGCCAAGATTTGGAGTTTATAATTTATTTTTTCAAAATATCTTTTGATTAGATTAATTATCTAAAATTATCTTGAATAGGGAAGTGATCTGACCATAGAGATAAAGCAAAAAGATTATTCAGACAGTGATACAAAGAATGGATTAGGGGTGTCATAGACTGAAAGCAGAAAGAATGAACAGAAGGGTTCTATAATAGTGTAGAGGAAGAGAGATGGGATCTCTGGTGAATAGGATTCATTGTTGTAGAAGTTGAGTAGAGAACATGAATAACAGAAATCTTTTTGAAGTATCAGTCAGAAGTAGCAACTAATCAAATATTTTGATACAGATGGAAGAAAGAGTTAAAGGTAACTACAAGATTAGGAGCTTGGGAACCTAGGAGGATGGTCCATAGAAACAGAAGGTTTAGGAGAGATAGTTTGGGTAGGAATATAAGTTCATAAATTATATTTAACCCTCAAAAAAAAAACCTGTTTTTTAAACAGACCACAGCCTGTGCTACTAAAGAATAATTGAGCAAAAAATAAGCTAAGATACATATTCAGATATTCTATTAAGTGTCTGTCCACAGACTCTTGGAAATACCAATCAAATAGTCATTAATCACTCTTTCCAGGTCCTCTCACCTTCATCAGTATTTCACAGGAATCTGGGGAGTGAACACTGGAGAGAGGCTGAGAGATCCCAATAAAAATCTTTATTCTTCCAGTGACATACCTCTACACTGCTTTGGGCTCTTCCTTTTCCTACTTCACTCCTCGAATATATTTTCCCTTTTGCTTTTTTCAGACTATAAGATATTGAGTTGATAACTATAAAAGGGGGGGGAAGAACCTAAATTTTATATATTGAAAGAGCTGGAGATTAGAAAGAGGAAAACATCTTAATCATAGCATTACGTTATTTTGTTGAAAAAATCATGAGTACAGTAGCAGAAGTTCCACCCAAACTTTTATATTGAAGTATTTCTTTAGATATCAAATTAAATCAAATGTCCAAATCACTTTAAGCACTCGTTCTATATTGGCCCTAGTAAGTTTTATCAGCATTTTTTCCCTTCTTCCTTCCTTCACTAAGGAGATAGAAATGATTTGTTTTACCTTTTTTTTTTTTCCTGTTGATTTGGGAGAAGCGCAACAAATAGCCAGCTTCAACTACAGGGAGATCTGGATTCACATTCTGTCTGTGACACATACTGTTTGACGCTGGACAAATCACTTAACTTCCTAATGCCCAGAGGCAACTCTCCAGAAGATGCAGAAGAATTCTTGATCTGCATTGGTGAAGGGATTTTACTCCTTAGGAATTGCCAATGAAATGACAGAACTGGTTAAAAAAAAAAAAAAGCCAATTTAAATAGTCTATGTTTTCATTCGGGAGGAGAACCCAGAATTATTGAGGTCTGCATGTGTGCCAGTATTCTGTGGGTAATAACACAACTTCATGTGACAAATGAGTCAAAGGGAGATTGATTGTATAAGGTGGAAGAGCATAGTGACCCCAATGTCTGCGGTCTTTGTCCTCACAGATTAGGCAAGTATTTCCCCTGCCTAGCCCAGTGATGTTCCTGAGCATGCCTTGATTGTGTGAGCAATGAAAAGTTCTCTGCTCAAAGCTTATTCTTTATCATTGCCTTAGCTTTATCTTTTAGATACTGCTTGCAGGTTTTTCTCTTGATCACCAAGAAATCTTAAGGGATTCTATAGGCCTTTTACCAAAATAGAATAACCTAAATAATAACAGTTAATAATATTAATACCTCATCCTGAAATGATCCCATAAGATAATGGCTCTGGGGATAACTGTAAAGACTGCAGTGAATGATATCCTGGATTGTGGTGACCAACCTCAAAGTCAGAAAAGCATGAGTTCAGATGCTGCTTCTGAGATATACTGGCTATAGCATCTTGTACAAGACACTTAACTTCTCATTGGTAGGCAGTCCTCTAAAAATATTGGTGGCAAAATAGGTACCAGTGTGTATTAGTAGAGAGGATTTCATTTCTGGAAGTTCCAACAACCAATAAAGTCACAAATCTAGTTTTATATTGACACACAAGGCAGGAACAGGATCTTGACTGTGCTGTTTCTTGCCTAGTCTTTGGCTCTTAAAATAGGGACAATAATAATAATAGCCTACATTTAAAGAGCACCTTGGGATTTCCAAAACATTTAAGAAATATTTTCTCATTTCATCCTCATAATCCTGAGAGATAGGTACTATTATTATTCCTAATTCACAGAAAAAGAAACTGTCAGATAAGTCTAATGACTTGTCCAGAATCATACAGCTAATAATTATCTGAAGCTATGTTTGAACTCAAGTTCAATTATCCTCAAGTGTAGCTCTCCAGCTTCTATACCAACTAGCTACACAATAGTTATTTATATTTGGGATTGTAGGTAGGATTTAGACATAGGGATTTAGTCCTACTCTCTCTTTTGGCAGATAAGGAAATTGAAGCCACCACAAGTGACTAAGTAAAACATTCCAAGTTGTCCAAGCTAGGTACCCCATCAGATTCCTGATTCAGGGTTTTTCCCAATCTACAAGCCTGTTTCTTAATAAAAGTTGAATAGAACTGCATCTCATTGAAATTGTACTGCATATTCATAAGTCTCTGACCTGTTTGCCTAAGGCCTGCATCCAGCATCTAACTTCATCAATATGACTTAATATCCTTAAGAGTAGACTTGTCTTGATAGCCCAGGAAATAGACCAGTGGAAAACCCCACCCACTAAACCTCCCACACATCCATTTCTTGGGCTGGCAATCAAAATAAGTTAGGATATTGTGGCCAGATATGGTTCCCACAAGGACATAATTCATGGTTCTTCATAAAACTCAGTGTCATCCTTAATACACACCAGAGAGCAATGGAGGAAAGAATGGAGAAATTTCCTCTCCTCTCATTAAAATTAAAAAGACTCTTCTACAGAGGAGATTCTGGTTAATGAGGAACTGCAAACTCATAGATTTACAACTGAAAGTAATCCATCTGGTCCAAAGCCTTAATTTGACACATAAGGAAAGTAAGACGTAGAAGGAATAAGTTTATGGCTAGTCAGAAAGAGAATAAATTGTGAGGAATGAGAGGGGGTAAGATTTGAATGTAGATCTTCTGGGTCCAGTTCCAACATTCTGTCATTTACTTCACCTTGCCTCATAAATCCTGGACTTAGCTAATCATCTACAATCATCTTATTTTCATCCCACCCTTGCAAAATGTGAAACAAGAAACTAGAAATTAAAAATCCATTCCTTTCCATAGCTTGTCTCTATTGCCAAGGGAAGGTTCCTTGCCCAGGATAGGGGGAGAGAAAGCCCTGTTTGGTGACAATGTCAGTGGAACTTTGTCTCAGGAAACTGGTGTGTGCATTCACATACTATGATTGTATGATATAATCACTAGGAGGAAGAAGAACTCCAGTTAAAGTCACACTTAAAGATTTGCAAAGCTTTTTACAAATATTATCTCTTTTGATCTTTATAATCACACCAGGAGGTAGATGATATCATCCTCATTTTGCAGATGAGAAAACTGAGGCAGAATTTAAATGATTTGTCAAAGAGCTAATCAGTGTCTGAGACTCCACTTAAGTCCAATACCCATTCTATTGCCTCCAATTAACAGAGTTTAGAGGTTTGGAGAGCACTTATAAACCGTGTCCTATTTGTTCCTTCAGTGAACTAATGGCTATTATGATCCCATTTTACAGAAAAGAAAACTGAAACTGAAAGAAGTCCCATCAATTGCTAAATACAGCTGCTAAGTTTCAGAGATAGAATTAAAACCAGGGTCTAGCCCTCTGTTCAAGATACCATGCTGCTTCTTTGTGTGGAGGAATATTAAAAGAGAAAGATTCTTTTCTTTTCTTTTCTTTTTTGGCAAGGCAATTGGGATTAAGTGATTTGCCCAGATTCACACAGTTAAAAAGTATTAAGAGTATGATGTCAGATTTGAACTCTGATTCTTCTGATTTCAGGGCCAGTGCTCTAAGAATTCCTGCCTTTGAAATAAACAAATTGATAATAGTCACATCTGGTGTTAGACAAATTATATTTCCTACGTAAGGCAAATTTCTGCTAGAGATAATCTCCCATAGATTTTAGCAGAAAAACTTTCCATAACTACAAAGATAATTCTTTATTGTTTTACTTCTTCTGCTTCAATGATTCTTAATATTTTTTGAGTCAGGGATGCCTTTAACAATCTAGAGAAACATCCTGACCCCTTCTCAGAATATTTTAGTGCCTAAAACAAAATAAATTAGATTACTAAGAAAACCAATTATATTGAAATACTATTACCAAAATATTTTTTAAAATCTAATTCCTGAATTAGGAAAATTGCAAACCCCTGCTCTTGAATGTGAACTTGCTTCATATTTCTCTTTCCAGGGGACACTAGACCCTCCTACAATTGACAGAATTGGAAGGACAAGTGGGCAAAAGGGAGGAAATGGCTCCTCATCTTTGTATGTGTCCCCTGCAGTTTCCTCAAGGACATATCTCTGTATCTGTTTGTCTCTCTCCTCTGTCATGCTCAGCCAGTTGAGGATGAAATAGGGCTCCTCAGTGTATGGCCATTTTGTATAGCTCTTGGAACCTAATTCTGTGTGCCATAAAGATTCACCAACACAATGTATGTGACAAGACTGCACATAGTCATAAAGAGTGAGAACTCCTGATAGAAATTCTAGAATTGCTTCCCAGACTCTGTCACTATATGGAAACTGGGTGTGATAGACAGTAATTATGTGACAAAGGATAGGCAATGAAGATGATGATGGTGTTCTGTCCTTACATCCTTTATTCCCATCTCTAGCCCACAGTAACATTGCTAAACTGAATTAAGCTATTCATGTTGGAAGCATGAGGAAGACAAGGCTTCCCTATTCATAGACAATCACTTTTCTTTGTGATGGCCCATTGAGAGCTTGGGAGCATTTTAAAGATTTTAAATGAATGACTTCATTTGTCCAATGTAAATGGTTTCTGGCAATTAGCTTAGAGTGCTAAACCAACATTCAACTTCTACTATTTGGGAGTACAAGAATGCCAGATTTCTGGATAACTTATTGGTATTTTCACTCTCAAGGAATTCTAGGAAGTGCCTTTAATGCAGTATGGAATAGTTGTATTAACTCTTAAAATAAAACTCTATGATGTCCATAGGGCAAATGGTGAAAATTCTTTTCTAACAAAGTAATTATTTGAGATTGTATATACCTCAGCCATGACACACTTTCCTATAAATAAAAGATTCTGTAGAGGTCCCTGAATATATGTGTTCTAAGGGATAAATGTATGCATGAGAGATGGTGTTCCTCATTTCACTGGGACCCATTCAAATAGGAGAAGAGAACATGTTTACATTTTACTATATGTTTAAGCCATTAAATTGAACTTTTTCTTTATCACTAACAGAATAAGTAAAGAACACAAATTTATGTCTGTCCTGCCTCAGCTCTCTCTCTAAACTAAAATCAGAATGAGTGTGGCAGAGTGTAGGCTGTAAGCATTTGGGGGTCTTTTGAGAGGCATGAAAGAGTGAAGATACGTAGGAATAGAGAGGCAGTGCATCCCCTCTACAACAGGGACAAAAAATTCCATCATAACAGGGATCAAATGTAGTGATACAAACAATAAAAATACAGAGTATAGGACATTGTGAATTAAGGGACTCAAAGTAGGGAAAATCTGACCTCAAGCCAATCTAAATTAGTGACCTTGCATAGGTCATTAAAATCTCAGTGCTCACAGTTCTAAAACTAAATATTGACCTGCATTAGTAGAGGGATTTTCCTTATCCAGTACTTCCCTATACTAATTAAATCCCATTTCTGATTCTATATCTCTTGCTATTTAAGGGATTCCCCTATGATAGTGTAAATAGTAACACTCCTATTTTACAAATGAAGTATCTGAGGCTTAGAGAAGTAAAATGATTTGCCTATGGTCTCATAGGTAGTTAATTGTCAGAGACAAAATTTGAATCCAGGTCCTCTGACTACAATTGACATCAGAGAAATTCTCTTTATCTTTTTTTTCTTTGTAAATTATAAACTGCAGTCATCAAGAATTTCAGAAATTCACTACAGCATGTTTCACCAGGGAGAAAAATTACATAGAAAGCAAAGTTGCCCTGGACTGTTTAATAACAAGCCAGTCACATTGATTTTTAAGGCACCATTTCATTGATCATAAATCTATCTATATAGGTAAGTTCAACTTGTCTTTAAAAAGTACAGAAATGTAACTTATTAGTTTCTTTAAGCTAATGTCATTATCAATAACTCAAGCATCATTTTTTTCTGAGAAAAACTAGAGCTCTAACATGAGATTTCACATGAAGAAAGCCCAATTAATTGTTTGGATCTTCCAAGTGCTAACTGATAAGGTGTGTCCCTTCCCACATGCCATCAAATTCCATATAGATAACTGTGGATGAAAAAAAAATTCCATTTAAATTTTTAAATTACGTTATGTAAAATAAATGATTTTATGAATTCCCTATTATAGCTCACAGTGGTTTTAGACAGTCAATACTTTTGCTTTTTTGTGCTAATTTTAATGGAGGAAATGGGTAGATTTGTCTATTTTTTAATACATGAGATCATTTTGGTCTGTCTATGTTTCTTTAAAATTCAGGGTACTAGATAAGATTTTTTAAAATAGAATCTATGAATCAGTTTAAGCTGCAAACTTGGATTTTCAGGAATCAGATTGTGTAATAGGCATCCTGCTATCCTCTACTGTCCTTGTTTTTAACCTTATTCTGCTAATGGCAATGTTACCTGACTCTCTTTTGCAGATAAAGCATTAGATCATGATATGCACTGCATGAACTCTCTTGTAACAGTTGCCTTCACCATCAGTTGCCAAGGTCTTTTCTGCTTTTAAAAAGCAGTAAATTGGTTAGAGTCCTCTTGGGTTGTTTGGTTCCCTTCATTTTAGTATTACATTTTGGACTTCCTGGTTTGTAGTTTTAGCAAGACATTAAGGCATTATGAAGTGCTTCTGTGTGTGTGTGTGTGTGTGTGTGTGTGTGTGTAAGAGCGAGAGAGAGAGAGAGAGAGAGAGAGAGAGAGAGAGAGAGAGAGAGAGAAGAAAAGAGAAGAGAAGTGAAGTGAAGAGAAGAGAATAGGGAGAAGAAGAGACAGAGATAGAGAGAAGGAGAGAGACAGGGAGAGGAAAGAGAAAAAAGAAAGGGGGGAGGAAGGGAAGGGGAGAGAGAGATAGCGGGGACAGAGAGACAGAGGGAGAGAGAGAGGGAAAGAGAGAGAGAGAGAGAGAGAGAGAGAGAGAGAGAGAGAGAGAGAGAGAATGAGAATGAACTGTTCTTTGATGAAATCTAACCCTTAAAGTTTCACTTTTTCTCTGTCTTGACCATCTGGACTCTTAAGGTACCTCATTTTAGGTCTGTAAATCCTTCAATACAAGCCAAAGTTTGATCTCTGAATTCCCAAATGCATATTCTTTCCTCTTGTCCAATATTTTAGACCCTTGTCTCCACAAGTATTTAGTAGAATCCTTTACATGAAGGGTTTCGGCAAAGTATGGATGATCCCCCTTTTCTTCAAAATTAGCCAATAAGAATTCTGTTTGCTGGCTGTCCTTTATGACATTTAAGGCAAATTATCAAATAATAGTGGATAGAAAATTGACTTAGGAAGACCAGGGTTCACATACTGCCTGTGGCACATAACATCACATATAACCAGAGCCAAGTCACTTACTCTCTTTGTGTCTTGGCAGCTTTTTAAGTTGTAAAGTAAGTAGTTATCTGTATTTGTAGGAGTTTCTTTACCTGGGAGTTCCATCTATCTCTTTATACAGGTCTAGTTCTAAGTTTCACAGGGTGACACGGTAGATCAGAAAGCACGCGTATCCTCGAGCCCTCATTTGATCTGAATCATGCATAAATTAGGGACAGCAATGTTGATACAGGCCAATGAAAAAGTCCCTGTTGTAACAGAAACATGCAGAGAACAAGCACATACAAAAATGATCATTCTATTGTTGCGCATCCCATGTCAAGTTCCCACGGGGGTCCTGAATCGCCCTCACTACATGCAGATACATATGTGCCATAGAGACATCTAGAGATTGATCCCACCACATCTATGAAATGCCTTCGCCTGACGTGGCATTTTTTTCAATTTTTTCTCCTAATTTGAAATTTTATTTTCTAGCCACATAAATAGAAGAACACAATTTGAAAACCCCGTCCTGGAAGCCAAACGAAAACTACAACAACATAACATGCCCAACACAGAACTTGGAACAAAGCCTTTGCAGGCCCCAGGTTTCCGAGGTACAGTACCATGTCAGCATATCACAGCTCAGGGAGGGGGGGGATTGTCTATCAAACTGCCTACTGTTCGGAAAATGCCTTGAGCTTAGACTCTTTAGAATGATTGATTGGCTTTTTTTTTCTCTATTAGCTTTAGCTGGTGTTTACTATGATTCTAAACTAATGCATCTAGCAACCACAGATTAAATTAGGGCTTCAAGCATTATTTTATAGGAGTTGACAGCATGTTGCTAGGGTGAAGATTAATGGGCTTTGACCGAACAGTACTATAAATTGTCGGGATTCATAGAGACGCGTAAGTTTTTTTTTTGTTTTGTTTTGTTTTGTTTTGTTTTTTGTTCACAAAAGACCTAGCCCAAGAATGAGGCTTGTTCTCCTTTGTAACAGTAGACAGCTCTTCATCGACATTACCTAGGCCTAAATATGTTCACCCACGCCCTGCACTTGAGCGGTCTCGCAGCGTGAATGACTTGTCTTACTATCGGCGCGACAATGCTGGAAAGTACAGTCTGTATGGTATGTCCCAGTGCCGCTTGTTGGGCCTAGCTACACTATTGTACCAAGTAGTGGGATAAGTTGCATCACGACCTTTTCACCTATTTTTTTTTCGGTACTTTTTCTCACAAATTAAAACACTGGAGAGAGGCTCTGGAAGCCTGGGAAGGCCCATTCTTGCCTGTTAGTAATTTTCACACTGCCCCATGGTAGCACATTGAAAATGGATGTAAAGGTCACCAGACTGTCATTTCACCAATTGTAAATGTTATTGTAAAAGACAAAAGCTAATCTGTATAGGTAAAAAAGATGATGTTTCCTTTACTTGCTTTTTAAAAAAAAAATTAAGCCTGAAGCTTCCAATAGACAGAAATGTGAAATAGAGAAAGATAGATAGAAAAATAGATAGATTAGATAAGATAGACCCAGAAATACCTTATTGCAACATAACTCATTGTTTAAGGTTTAGATGTTCTATTGGTTAAATAATGTTCATTCCCCTCCTCAGTGTAACCATTATGGCTGATAAAAGTCTAACGTGACCCAGTTAACTTATAAAGACACTATTTGGTCTCTCTGCATCATTTTGTAAAGAAGTTTCACTCTGTAAATGCATATATACATGTAATTATAAATGCTTTATCACAAAATATAGTCCAAAAGGTAAATTGTCAATGTATTAATGAACAAAGCTATGCATACAGGCCAGAGAATTTTCAATGGTAAAACAAAGTATTGATATGTTACTTTATGTGTATCATTGGAATTATCTAAACCTTATAATACACATATTTTCTACCCTTAACAGTAATAAGTTCTAAAACCAGAAAGCTAATTTTTTTTAAATGAATAAGCTTTTCATCCTTTAACTACCTTGAACATCTGCAGGTCAGTAGATATTTCAGTAGATAATAGATCCATCATTTCTAAACATAGATCCATCATGTTTAGTGAGAAATTCAGTCTCCATATTCAGTTGCTTGGCTTTGCAATGCCAATTAATTGATAAAATTCTGCTATGCCCTCTTGTTACAATGGAAAGAATGCTGGATTTGGAATCAGAGGACAGTGATTCAAATCCTTCTCCTACAACTTACTAGGCGTGACTGTGGCCAAGAATTTAACCTCAGTAAGCCTCAGTTAATGAGGCTAGTGGTCAATAAGATCCATTCTAATTTGAAATCTATGCTCCTATCATCTCCAAGCTCTTCAGTATTTAGCATTGAGAGAGAGAAAAAGTTATTTGTCCATTGATCCTTCTTGTATATAGCAATGACATACCTTGTAATTTATCATAGAAACTCTGGATTCCTTGGTACTAGGTAGATACTGCCTTTAAGCCTTGGGAGAGGTGATTTACTAAATGGCAATAGTGGCCTGTAAAGGTTAAAAAAAAAAAACCCACAAACTTCTCCATCAGCTTCCACCCATTTCAGGACCAAAACTGAGATGAATGTGTCCAAGAGTTTGTCATGGCTGATCTGCTTTAGTCTAGACTAGAATACTAATATCTGTGTTTCTATTGGAATGCTCACACCACCGCCACCCCTTTATTTCACTTAATATAAAAATGTCACCACATCCACCACCTCTGTTGCTATTAGTGGCTAGTTTTCTTCTGCTCTCTGACTTGGCTTAAGTGTGTATTATGTTTTTTTTTTCTTTTACTTGTTTTGATCAATATAGAAAAGCCGCTTTTCACCCGGGATGCATCACAACTGAAGGGCACTTTCTTAAGCACAATCCTGAAAAAGAGCAACATGGGCTTTGGATTTACCATCATTGGGGGAGATGAACCTGATGAGTTTCTTCAGGTGAAAAGTGTAATTCCTGATGGACCTGCTGCTCAAGATGGGAAAATGGAGACAGGTAATTTGTTTACTTCCTTAGTTGAACTGCCTAGCATATCTCATTTCTAAAGCAGGTCACGTAACCTACAAAGAACTTGTCCTTTTTATTTGCATTTAATTTTTAATTCAGGTGTTGTCTTAAGAATAAAACAAATTCAATCTAAAAATTTAACCAAAGAAATTTATTTTTATCTCACCTCCTATAAAACAATCATTTAATTTGAAAATTATTCTAAATTTATTTTTATTTTCTCTTTTGTTTGCTCTATTTTATGAACAAGATAAATAGCCTTTGAGGCAAATATTTCTCCATTTTACTTTAGAGTTCTCTCATAATTAAGCTTCAAATTTTGTATTGTTGTCGCTTGTGTTGTCAATATTCCTTTTCTTGTTAATTTCAAAGTTAAATTATTTTGCTAACTTGACAAGATTTCCTTCAATTAGCTATGATCATTAAGCAGAGAATTTTTGAAAATTTGTATTTTAATATTAGGCTACTAGAGATGATTCCACTTTATGTGTGTGTATACAATTTTTTACTATGCAATATTTTGTAGTCATTACAATGTCTGTCTATACAATTAGATGTTCATTGTTCTAGTGTTTTCATAATTGCATATAGCCAAGCAAAACTTACCTTAGAAGGTTCAGAGTGATAAAAAATATATGTTTGTAATGCATATTTCCAGACAAAGATCATTGTGAAGAAGTCTGAAAAATATATATATCAAAGAATTGTATACAATTGTACTGAAACTACTGGCATTTTAAAAGGTTTTTAGTGTAACTCCCCTGCTTTTAACTTTAATCATTTTGATGTGATTTCATGTGTGAATTCACTTAAAAGTGAGTGAAAACAGAACTAATTATACTGCAGTGAAGGAGCAAAGTCAAGTCATAGAACCATTTAGTTCCCTTTGATAACCTACATATTTATTTAAGTCCTTTTCCAGAGTTTTATTATTCCTGACTTCTTAGATGTTTAATGGATATAAATGTTTGGACTGGTATTTGCTCTTGTGAGTTAATGCTGGAGGGAAAAGGTGAGTCTTAGGAGCTATACAGTTGTATCTGTTGTATCAAAGACACTATTTAAAACTTTTTTTTAAGTATTGACAAAATTGTGATCTTTATGTATTCAGATATTTTCCTCTCTGATACCCCATAATCTATTTGACTAATTGTTTCATTGATGTTTTAATTAGTTGATTGGTATATATACATTTGTAAAAATGATTGAACACTTTGTGTGAGTAGATCACGAAAAACTCAAACATTTTTCACAAGTATTAACACTCACAAATTAAAGCAACAAAACATGCATGTAGGAAATTGCTTTGTAGCCATTCATCTAATACACTTTATCCTGATTCTTTCATAAATATGTTTTTGTTTTAAGTGACCTATCTCTGTCTCTGCCCCAAAACTATTGTGTTATAATCAAATATATCTGTGTACATAAGATTTATATTTTTATCGAACCTTTCTGACAAATTATATGAAATGCTTTTTAATAAATTTTCTATTTTTCAAAATTACACTTTTTCAAGCTATTATTTAAGCTGACTTCTGCATGACTAAATTAAAATATTCACCTTAGTTGACACCACATTGAAATCATGTTTCATTCTATTAGAATATGAACTCCTTTAAAGTATGTACTGATTTGCTTTTTGTTCTTTTTTCATCCTTAGCAATTACCACTTTTTTGTATTATCTAATGCTATAAGCATAGTAGGCATTTAACAAATGCTTTTATATCCACTCATACAATGATATTTCTTTAGCATTCTATGTTCATGCTAGTAAAAACCATAAAGAAAATATCAAATAAGCCATTCTACTAATAATAATTGGGGGTGGGTGAGAAGAAGGGTTAAGGGAAGTCTTGGAGGAAATGGGTAAAGGTTAGAGCAAGAGGGAATTATGTAAAGGTCTCTCTTGCAAAAACGTAATACTTGACAAATTCAGAATAGATCCTTGCTTTTTTCTCTTTTCTCTAACCAGGTCACCTTCTTTTAAGAGGTATCATTTTTGTGACATAAAGAGATTCTATTCTGAAGCTTTCTATTTTTTGGCAAGGACCCCTTTGATTATCTGGGGAAACCTATGGACCTTTTTTTCAGAATAATGTTTTTAAATGATCAAAGGAAATATTATATGCCAATTAGGATTCAGTAAGAATCTCATTAGAATTTCTGGGGAAAATAAAGATGCAATTTTCCCCATACGAGTCCCCAAACACCCTGAAGTTTATACATAAATCTCTTAGGGGTCACTGACTTCAGGCTAAGAATCTCCAATTTAGAAAAGTGTCTCTATAATAGAAATTATTCAAAACTAAAGTTTTCTGTTTTCACAGAACTCTCTCATGCACACTTCCTTTACCATTAATTTTTATCTTAGATATTTCAACAATACATCAGTCAATCAATCAGTCATGCCTTATTCAACACCTACTCTACATCAGACCCTATGCTAAATGTTGAAGATAAAAACACAGGAATAAAACAATCCCTACTCTCAAAGAGCTTTCATTCTATTGGAAGAGATAACCAATGCATCTATAAGCATATGAGGAATAAATAGAAAATGCCCATCTGCTTGTTAATCTAGCCTCTTAAATTTCTTAAATATATGCTAGGTAACAGGTAATTACAGAGAGAAACATTTGGTCTTGGAAATAAGGAGGATATGATCAGGAAAGTCTTCATTTTAAACAAGAAGCTTCACCAGTACCCAGGACAGCTCCATTCCACAAGGAAATCCATGTCTTTCCGTGTGTAGAGTTTTCAGAGCTTACTTAATAAGTAATAATAAAACCAGTTCACAATGCAAGTGATAAAACCTAACATAAGAGTAAAAGTGCCAGATTTAACTTTTTAATCTGCTATTGATTTGTAGAAATTCCCTTAGTGAAATGTTATTTCATTATGATAATGGTTATATATGATATGTTAAAAGTTACAGTAATTTTCCATATTTCTCATAATAAAATATGATGAAGCTGTTATATTAACATATATTATTTAAATTATCATTATTATTTGTATGATCTTGTAGAATAGTAGGAAAAGTCTTATGATTCAGAAAAACTAAGTTCAAATCCTGTTTTTGCTACTTATTGTATGGTTTTGGGGAGGTAGGACGTAAATTTTTGAGGTGAAAGGACAAGTTTGCTCTTGCCCCGGAGTCTTGAACATAGATATTTAACATCATGAGTGGAATTGAGTTGTGATTTAATAAAAATGGTTCTGGTTCCCACTATCCTTTTCCCCAATCTGAGAATTATGATATTAGAGGATCTCTAAGGCCTCTTCAAGCCCTAAAGCCAATGAAAATAGCATTAATTAACATTAAAAAAATTTTTTGAAAGTGAATTGAAATGCTCAATTTCCTATTTCCTGAAACATCTCTTCTTGTTCAGTATATACTGCGAGAAAATCTCAAGCCAGACATGGATCTTGTTTCATAACATCTACTATGCCTGAAATTAATTTCTTTTTGCCTATATCTGGCTGCCTTAATTCTTCCCTACTTTCCTTCAAGACCCAAATGTAATCTTTCCCCATGAATACTTCTTCTTTATTGTAGCAAAGAAATTTTATGCTTAGAACTAACAAAAGGTTAAAGTAGAAAAGGACTTTAGAGATCCTTCTCTTCATCTTTTGACCAACCAAGCACCTGTGGACCTAAGAAATTAAGTAACTTAATCAAAGCCATTCAACTGATTAAAGGCAGAGCCTGGAATTGAAACTCAGGTTTGAGACTCATTTTTCCCACTATACCACATTTTTTGTGTGTCCCCCTTTTCCCTTCATTAACTATCAACAGTGATATCGCTCCTCAAAACAGAGTAGGCTCTTTTGCAAAGAAAGCATATTAAATTCTCTTTCTCCCCAAGAGCCCAAATAGCTTACTAGATCTTAGATTTCAGATTCTGATGACATATTCAGAAATGATAAAAATATCCCTGGGTCTCATATAATGACTTTTTTTTAATTGCACAGGTATTTGAGTGCTTTTGATTATTTTTTTACAATATTTTCACATTATGTTTTCATTCTGTACTAGATGATATATAAATATCATATATATATATATTATCTTATAAATATATATATCTTATAAATATTTTATAAATATATAAAATGATATATGATATATAAATAATTTAAATAAATATGAAAATAGCATCTTTCTGGTACAATGGGGAGCACAATGAATTTGAATGGAGAGGATTTAGAAATCTGTCACTTATCATGCATGTAACCAAGTCAAGTAACATAATCTTTGGGTCCCCATTCCTCATTTATACATGAATAATTTGAACTAGATGAGTTTTAGGGTTCCTCCTATCTCTGCATCTATAATTCTCTCTTAAAAAAACAGCATGTTGTGCCTTTATTTCATAAATATGTTGTCAGATCTTTGTTTGCTATTGTTTACATCAGAAGTAAACTATAGTAAATGTTAATAAATGCATTTTTGGCAAAGAAAAAAGTCACCATAAGGTATCAATTAAGTATTATCAAATATTTTTGAATTGAATATTAGTAGATATGTAAATATTTCACCCCCTTTTGACAGATAAAAATTTTATGTGAAGTCTGATGTTGAGACTCAGGGATTAAAATCTGAGATTTGATAAATACCAAGCTAAACCATAGTTTTATAATTCAGATCAGATTTTTTCAGGAGGACTGAGAAACAAGATGCATCACCCCTCTGCTTTACATTTTCATACCTTATTGGGTCAATTATAAATGGCTCTCAGGGTTTTCAGAATTTTCTCTTTTCTATCTATTTGTTACTATTAATCTCAAAGTCTTCATGCCAATGATCTTGGAGTCATCCTAAGATTTTCCTGCTCCACCACTCATATCTAATTTTTTTGCCATATTTTGTCAGTTTTTCTGAAATATCTTTTCATTCAGACTTCTTCTTCATCCCCTTGCAAATATTAATTCAGACTTGAGCTTTCTTCTCTTCTTGTCTAAGAATAATGTGGTAGTTTTCTAATGGGTCTTCCAGCCTTCACTGTATTCACATTTCAACCCATCCATTATATGAATCATTAAGTAATTTCCAAAATATGTTCTTATGGTCATATCACTTCTTTACTAAGAAATTTGCAAAAGCTTTCCATTGTTCAGGAAATAAATCACAAATTCCTAATTTGGCAAGCTAGACCATCTAAAATGTAACAAATCTATGCAACCTCATTCATGCCCTTTCAAATAATCTATGTTCCAATCAAACAATACATTTATAGTATAATTACTGTTCTTAACTTGCCCTGCTCTAACTCTCTAGCTTGTTTCATAACATCTGCCATGTCTGAAATTAATTTTTTTTCTATCTCTAGCTGTCAAAATCCTTCCCTCCTTTCCTTGAAGGCCCAAATATAATGCTCCCTATTCTATGAAGCCTCACCTAATATAATGTAATTATTGAAATTAAATGTAATCTCTCCCTTTTCATACTTTTCATACTACTTGGTCTGAAAATCACCTTTATACTTTTCTCATTCTCCTTTGTATCACAATCATTTATTTGTATGTTTTCTTCCCCTCCCCATAAAACTGTTCTCTCTTTGTAGATAGGGCCTCTGTTCTATCTATCTATTTATCTATCTACCTATCTACCTATCTACCAATATGGAAATAATTGACAGCTACTCAACTAGCTAGTTAGATAGATGTCCTTATAAGATACCTTGTTATTTGAAAAGGTTTAATAAATTTTCATTGAATTGAATTACTCTAGTTCTCAAAAGTCACAAGATTTCCTAGAATTTGGATTAAAAATTCCATATATTCCAAGAATTATTTTCAAATGCTATAAGTAATGCTAGTATGAGCTCATTAAAAATTATTATGAAGAAATGTGGCTTAAAACCATAGCAACTGAAAGGCCCAATAATTTATTAAGACATTCTCCAGATATGATATTTCAAGTTTTCTCTCTGCAGCTAATTTAAGTTGAATTGAAATTTGTGAGTTTTTATTTCATAAAAGGGAAAATCAGTTTTTTCTCTTCAAAAAGTCTCCCCCATGACTACGGTTTGACATTAGGGATACTGATATTTTGTTTTGATTTTTAAACTACTACTTTCTTCTTTATTTCCCTCACATCCCATTTTTTAATTGTAGAACATTGAGATAATAGACTGAAGGCCCAGATTCTTTTCCAAGCTAGTATTTCTAATCTTAAGCAGTTATCTTTCTTCAAGTAGGGGGGGGACTAAAGTTAGAGTTAAAAGACCTAGGTTCAAATGTCTTTCCCACCACTCCCTAAGTCATTTAAATTCTCTGTTTTAGTTTACCCATCAGTATAATGGGGATAATTATACTCATACTATTTCATAGAAATGTAAGGAAAGAACTTTGTCAACTTTAAAAATGCTATATAAATAGAACATACCATTATTGTCTCAATCATTGCTTCTTTATGGTGGTAAGAATCTTAATTTCCCATCTAATTAGGCAGCTGGTGTCACAGTGGGTATGAATGCTAATCTTAGTATAAGGAAAACCTGACTTAAAATTCTGCCTTAGATACTTACAGGCTATATAACTTAGATAAATTATCTAATCTCTGTTCATCTCAGTATCTTCATCTGTAAAATGGGAATAATAAGCTATTACTTCCTAGGATAGTTGTGATAAGCAAATGAGGTAATATTTGTAAAATACCTAGGGTAGTGCTCGCATATACTAAGTGCTTTATAAGTGGTTGTTCCCTTCCCCTACTTTTACAATACAATGGATGATATTCATTTTCTTATGGGATGAGCATGAGTATTGCTGGTCTAGAACAATCAGGGCACATATTTTAGACTGAGTTTCCAATATTGGCAATTAATTTTCACTGATCTATTCATTCTAATAATAGGCATAGAAGATATATTCTGAAGCCATACAACAAATTATAACTGTTATTTAATTGTTCAGTCACTCAATAAGAAGCATTTACTATGTGCCCAAATCAGTTCATCTTATATAGAGTTTCTAGAAATTAATATTTACTAGTCAGTTGTTTGTTTCAGTTTATAAAGTGATGTGATCAGAAAGTTGTTGTTGTCACTTCTGGGAGTGGAGCCAAGATGGCAAAAAGGACACACATTTCTTTCTGACCTTCTCCTACAACCCTCAGACTAATTAGCAAATTTAGCCTCTGAATTAGCTCTGGACTCCACAAATATTGGGAGTGTAACAAATTAACAGCAGAAGATAATATCTAAGATCACCAAAAAAGGACTGTTTCAATTGGAAACAGGAGGGTTGCAGCTAAGTGCACACAGTTGAGCACAAATGCCAGTACAGAGTCCCAGGGTGGTAAGGACTTCACTTGGTGGTGCAGACACCATGTAGTGATGCAGTCTCCACATGGTGGAGAATCTACAGGATTACAACTGGAAATGGGTAGGAGGCAGTCAATTACAAGCAGCTGAGCACAAACTCCAGCACAGACAGCATAGAGTCCCCCGAGCTATGTGTGGTCTCCACAGGGCAGTGTGAACTGTTGGGTGGAGAATCTATGGGGAGGAATCTATAGCAGTATTGGCTACTCTGTCCTGGTTGCAAGCCAGTAAATAAGCAGAGAAGTTAGAAAACATCCAACACAAACACAAAAGGTCAATAGTGAAACCTGAAACATTTCACCAGAATCTCACAGGACCTGGCCATGCCCACCCAACACCAGAAGTCAGTGAGCACTGACCCAGCGCAACCACGGCCACTTATGGAGGAAGACTCCTGGTAGAGGAAGCTTGGAAAACCTTCCTTGCCCTAAAAACAGAACTTAACATTTTTTTAAAATGAGTAAAAAAGTAAAGAGAACTCTGATAATAGACAGCTTTTATGGTGAAAGAGAAGAACCAAAGAACCATCAGATTCCAAAATCTGAGGAGGCTAAAGGCAGATTGTCTCTAGATAAAGCCCCAAAAGGTGATATAACCTGATCCCCACATAAGGCTGTCCTAGAAGAAATTTTAAAAGGATCTTTAAAAAGAGATAGAAGAAAAATGGGGAAAGGAAATGAAAACTTTGCAAGAGGGTTTGGAAAAGCCATATAATTCATTAAAAATAGATTTGATAAAATGGAAAAAGAAAGCAGCTCCCAGAAAAACAGAATTTGTGAAGCGGAAAAAGAAAATAACTCCTTAAAAAAACAGAATTTGTGATATGAAAAAAAAAATTTTCCATAAAACAAAATAACTAATTTTAAAATTCAACTGGACAAATACAAAAAGAAGTAAAAAAAGTAAATGAAGAAAATAATTCACTAAAATTCAGAAATGAACAAATGGAAATGAATGATTCAAAGAGACAACAAGAATCAGTCAAGCAAAACCAAAAAAAGAAGGAAGAAAAAAATATAAAATACCTAATTGGGAAAACAACTTGGAAAGCAGATCTAGGAGAAACAATTTAAGGATTGTTGGACTCCCTGAAATACATTATGACAAAAATGATTTCAGGAAATCATCAAAAAGAACTGCCCAGACATCATAGAATTGGACGGTAAAATGACCATTGAAAGAATTCACTGAACACCTCCTGAAAGAGACCCCAAAATTAAAACCCAAGGAATATCATGGCTAAATTTCAGAACTATCAAGCCAAGGAAAAAATATTACAAGCAGCCAAAAAGAAACAATTCAAATACTGAGGAGGTACAATAAATATTACTCAGGACCTAGCAGCTACCACTTTAAAGGAAGGGCCTGGAATCTGATATTCTGTAAAGCAAAGGAACTTGAAATGCAGCCAAGAATAAATTACCCTGGTAAACTGATCATTTTCTTTCAGGAAAAAAGATGGGCATTCAATGAAATTGGTGAATTCCATTTATTTTTGATGAAAAGACCAGAGCTAAACAAAAAATTTGACCTCCAAATATAGAACTCAAAAAGATAAAAAGAAAAAAAAAACTCATGAGAACTGTATTTCTGTTATGAGCATACTTAGAGAGGACATGCATAATCTGATTTTACTATTATAATATAAAAAAGAACCTAGAGATGGAAAGGGGCTTGTAACAGAAAAAAAAAGAGGAAAGTAGAAGTAAAATGAGGGAAATTATATCTCAGGAGAAAGCAAAGAAAATTTATTATAATTGAGGGAAGGAAGGGAGGATCATGAATACTGTGTGAATTTTACTCTCAGCAATTTCAGCTCAAGAAAGAATATTACATATATTTGGTTTCACTGAGAAACTTCTCTCATTGTATAGAAAAGTGGGAGGAGAAGGGGAAAAGGGAAGTGGTAGGCTAACTAGAAGGGAAAACAGAAATAGTAGGGAAAAGGTTTAAGAAAAGGGAAGAGTCTCTAAAAGGGGAGGACTGCTTGAGGTAAGTAATGCTCATAAGTGAAATACTGGGAATTAGGAAAAGGAGAAGAGAAAAGAGAAAAGTATAATTTGGGGTTAATAAGATGGCAGGAAATACAGAATTAGTAGTTTTAACCATAAATGTGAATGGGGGTGAACTCTCCCATAAAGTGTAAGCAGATAGTAGACTGTATTAAAAGCCAGAATCCTACAATATGTTGTTTACAAGAAACACATTTAAAGCAGTGATACATACAAAGTAAAGGGAAAAGGCTGGCAGAATCTATTACACTTAAGGTGATGTAAAAAAAGCAGGGGTAGCCATCTTTATCTCAGATCAATCAAAAGCAAAAATAAGGAGACAACATACCAAAAAGTTTTGGGAATGCAGCCAAAACTGTAATAAAGGGAAATTTTATATCTCTAGATGCTTACTTGCATAAAATAAAGAGAAGATCAATGAATTGTGCTTGCAACTGAAAAAGCTAGAAAAAGAACAAAATTAAAAACCCCCAATCAAATATCAAACTTGAAAATCTAAAAATAAAAAAAGAGATTGATAAAATTGAAAGTAAAAAAAAAAAAACTATTGAATTAATAAATAAAACTGAGTTGGTTTTATAAAAAAAAAACATAGATAAAACTTTAGTTAATTTGATTAGAAAAAGGAAAGAGAAAAATCAAATTATGAAAAGGGAGAACTAACCACCAATGAGGAGGAAATTAGAGCAATAATTAAAAATTGCTTTACCCAACTTTATGCCAATAAATTTGATAACATAAGTGAAATGGAGGAATACCTACAAAAATATAGATTGCCCAGATAAACAAAAGAGGAAATAAATTACTTAATAATCCCATTTTAGAAAAAGAAATAGAACAAGCTATTAACCAATCCCTGAGGAAAAATCCCAGGACCAGATGGATTTACATTTGAATCTATCAAACATTTAAAGAATAATTAACTCCAATACTATATAAACTATTTGAAAAAATAAGGAATGAAGGAGTCCTACCAAATCCCATTTATGACACAAACATGATACTGATACCTAAACCAGGTAGGATGAAAACAGAGAAAGAAAACTATAGACCAATGTCCCTAATGAATATTGATACAAAAATCTTAGATAAAATATTAACAAAGAGATTACAAAAAATCATCCCCAGGATAATAAACCACAACCAAGTAGGATTTGTACCAGGAATGCAGAGCTGGTTCAATATTAGAAAAACTGTTAGCATAATTGACTATAAAAGTAACCAAATAACAAAAAACATATGATTATCTCAATAGATGCATAAAAAGCATTTGATAAAATTCAACATTCATTTCTATTAAAAACTCTAGAGAGTATAGGAATAAATGGACTTTTCCTTAAAATAGTCAGTAGCATCTATTTTAAACCATCTGCAAGCATCATATGTAATGGGGATAAACTGGAACCATTCCCAATAAGATCAGGGATGAAACAAGGTTGCCCATTATTACTATTACTATTCAATATTGTATTAGAAATGCTAGCTTTGGAAATAAGAGAAGAAAAAGAGATTAAAAGAATTAAAGTAGGTAATGAGGAAACCAAATTACCATTCTTTGCACCACTCTGATGGTATACTTAGAGAACCCCAGAGAATCAACTAAAAAGCTATTAGAAATAATCTACAACTTTAACAAATTTGCAGGATACAAAATAAATCCACAAAAATCATCAGCATTCTTACACATCACTAACAAAAATCCAACAGCAAGAGATACAAAGAGAAATTCCATTTAAAATAACTGTTGATAGTATAAAATGTCTGTGAATCTATTTGCCAAGGGAAAGTCAGGAATTATATAAGCAAAACTACAAAACACATTCCACACGCAGATCTAAGTTGCAAAAATATTAATAAGTTGAGTAAATATAATAAAGATGATAATACTACCTAAACTAATCTATTTATTTAGTGCTATACCAAACTCCCAAGCAACTATTTTACTGACCTAGAAAAAATAACAAAATTCATCTGGAAAAACAAAAAGATCAAGAATTTCAAAGGAATTAATGAAAAGAAAAGCAAATGAAGGTAGTCTAGCTGTACCTGATAAAAAACTATATTATAAAGAAGTGGTCATCAAAACCATTTAGTATTGGCTAAGAAATAGAGAAGTTGATCAGTGGAAGAGGTTACTTTCACAGACCAAAATAGTCACTGACCATAGAAATCTAGTATTCAACAAACCCAAAGACCCCAGCTTTTGGGATAATAATTCATTACTTGGCAAAAACTGCTGGGAAAATTGGAAACTAATATGGCAAAAAGTTGGCATAAACCCACACCTAACATCCTATATCAAGATAGGTCTAAGTGGGTTCATGATATAGACATAAAGAATGATATTATAAACAAATTAAAAAAACATAGGATAGTTTACCTCTCAGATTTGTGGAGGAGGAAGGAATTTGTGACCAAAGAAGAATTAGAAATCATTATTGATCACAAAATAGATAATTTTGATTATATTAAATTAAAAAGTTTTTGTACAAGCAAAATTAAAGCAGACAAGATTAGAAAGGAAGCAATAAACTAGCAAAACATTTTTACATCCAAAGGATCTAATAAAAATTTCATTTCTAAAATATATAGAGAATTGCCTCAAATTTATAATAGTTCAAGCCATTTTCCAATTCATAAATGGTTAAAAAATGTGAACAGACAATTTTAAGATGAAGAAATTGAAACCATTTGTAGTCACATGAAAAAGTGCTCCAAATCACTATTGGTCAAAGAAATGCAAATTAAGACAACTCTGAGATCACTACACATCTGTCAGATTGGCTAAGATGATAGGAAACAATAATGACCAATGTTGGAGGGGATGTGGGAAAACTGGGATACATTGTTGGTTGACGTGTGAATGGATCCAGTCATTCTGGAGAGCAGTTTGGAACTATGCTCAGAGTTATCAAACTGTGCATACCCTTTGATCCAGCAGTTTCTGCTGGAACTATATCCCATAGAGATCTTAAAGGAGAGAAAGGAAGCCACATGTTCAAAAATGTTTGTAGCAACCCCTCTTTGTAGTGGCAAGAAACTAGAAACTGAGTGGATGCCCATCAATTGGAGAATGGCTGAATAAATTATGGTATATGAATGCTATGGAATATTACTGATCTGTAAGAAATGACCAGCAAGCAGGATGATTTCAGAGAGGCTTGGAGAGACCTACATGAACTGATATTAAGTGAAATGAGCAGAACCAACAAGAAGACTATATGATGATCAGTTCTGATGGATGTGGCTCTCATCAAGAATGAAATGAATCAAACCAGTTCCACTTGTTCAGTGATGAAGAGAGCCATCTACACCCAGAGAAAGAACCTTGGGAACAGAATATGGAACACAACATAGCATTATCACTCTCTCTGTTGTTATTTGCTTGTAATTTATTTTCTTTCTCAGTTTTCCTTTTTCTTCCTTCTTGATCTGATTTTTCTTGTGCACCAAGATAACTATAAATATGTATACACATATTAGTTTCAACATATATTTTAACATATTCAAAATGTATTGAACTCCTACGACCTAGGGGAAAGAGTGGGGAGAAGAAGGGGAAAATTTGGAATAAAAGGTTTTGCAAGGGTCAATGTTGGAAAAATTATTCATGCATATGTTTTGTAAATAAAAAGCTTTAATTTTAAAAAAAGAAAGTTGTTGTTGGTCAGTCATTTCTGACTCTTCACTACCTTACTTGGTGTCTTCTTGGCAGAGATGCTGGAGTAATTTGCCATTTCCTTCTCAGCTCATTTTATATATGAGGAAACTGAGACACATGGGTTTAAGTGACTTGTCCAGGGTCACACAGCTAATATCTGAGGTCAGATTTGAACTCATGAAGATGAGTCTTCTTGACTCCAGGCTCCATGTTCTGTCCACTGAACCATCTACCTTCTCAGAAGTCAGGTAGACTTGAGTTCAAATCCATCCTTAGATACTCAGCTTGAAAGACACTTGACTTTTCTCAGGCTCAGTTTCTTCATTGTAAAATTTAACAATGGCATCTCACTCAAAGGGTTGTTTCAAGGATCGAATGAATTATATGTAAAAGTATCTTATAAATCTTAAAATGCTAGAAAAGTGCTATCAATTATCATCATTATCTTCATCATCAATCAATTGCCAAGTACCAGGTTATTGTGTCCTATATAGAAATTGTCAGAAAAGGAGAAATTGTGATATACTTGAGGAGTAAGAAACCACAATGTATCCTGATTTCCTGGACCTATTTAAAGATGTCAGAAAGTAACCACTAATTGGTTTTGATTATGGAATAGTTGGAAATTCTCCCATTAGAGGCTTTTTTGGGTTTTTTTTCTTTTTGTTTCTTTTTTAATACTGATTTCAGAGACAAGATGATGACAAAGTGCCAGGCCTAGAAGGAGGAAGACTCATCTTCTTGAGTTGAAATCTGGCCTCAAACATTATTGTATGACTCTGGGCATAACCCCTATTTGCATCTGTTTCCTTACCTGTAAAATTAATCAGAGAAGTTAATGAAAAACCACTCCAGTATTTTTGCCAGAAAAACATCAAATATGGTCACAGAGTCAGACACAACAGAAAAATGACTGAACAACAAACTGTCCATTTCACCCAAGTGAGAATACAGGACCTATACAGGTCCATTTCTACCACTGAAAAGCAAGGGAGAATTGAACTGTTCTGTCTCCATTGTGGATCACTTTTAGTTTCCTTAGACAACCTGGTGACCCCCTGGTCCTGGAACTATCTTATTGATGATGACCTTAGTGAAGCACCATCTACTGCTGCTCGGAACTCCCAAGATCAAGAAATGTGGGCTACCATATCTAGACTTTGGTGTTTTAAATGAATACATAGATTTTAAAAGTTAATGATGAGGGAGAATGAATTTGAGTGAGTGAATGCTTTTGGACTCATATGTTTTTGAATAGAGAGTAAGAATAATATTAGAGTTCAGTTCATTATGAAATAAAGAGAGAAATAGAAAGTAAATGCTTAAATAAATTCAGAGTTGCCCATGAATTGCATTCTGAATGGATGTGAATGTGAATGCACTGTATTCAGTTAGTTTCCTCATATCTCCTAATATACTTTATATAACAGTAAGGAATAGTGTGATGAAAGATGATTCATCAGATTTATTATCATGCCCCCTCATTGATTTGAGCTTTTGCTAGATTGCTTTAGGAGAGAACCAGATGTGAAGTGGATGAAGGTGGGATGGACAGATTGATGATGAATAAACAAGGCATTCATGACTTTGTGATTTTGTGAAGTATTTAAGGATTTAATGCTTTTCTCTGAAGTTCTTAATTGCCTCACAATAGTTTTCCCATTTGCTTCTTAAGGAAATGGGGAAAACTAATATAATTCTATCAGGAATGACAGTCAGAATCTAACAAAATCATAGTCTAACTGTCACTATTTTTTTTTTCTTTTGGATATTTGTAATTAGGTTTCGGCTCTGATCTAGTCATGTTAATGATCTCAGTCTCCATTTTTTAAAAACAAATCTCTTCTGACCAACAGATACTATTATAATATAAATAATATAGCAATGGGGAAATATAGCAATGTACATAATCAAGATGAATGGTAAGAAAATATTTTAATCAGAAGCACTCTTAGGTAATCATGAAAATATTGGACAAATTGATTAGACCTCCAGTGTGGAGGTCTAAAAGAAAAGGTAGTTCAAGAAGGGTAGAAATTGAGATAGGGAAGACTGATGTAAGCACAAGAAGGTCTCTCTGATGAACCCAAACTATTGAAAGGACATATTTAAAAGATGTCTTAGACATTTAAGGAAATTCAACTAAAGATGAATATAAAAGTGTAGATTATGCATTCCTGTAAGGAAAAGTGAATTCTTCAGCATTGGGGCTCTTCAAAGCAGCAAGTGGAAGATTATTTGTTAGAGATATTGTAGAAGAGATTCATGCTTCAAAAATTATAACAACTGACTCCTGAGATCCATACTGATCCTGAGATTCATTTTATTCTATGAGAAAGGTAGTCATGCCCATTTCTACCTTAGAAATTATTTTTCCCTTCTTTCAATGGTAGTTTTTTATTGTATTGTCTTGTATCGCCACTAACGTTTCTGTTATTACAATCACTCCCTTCAGTAGGTTTTCTTAATCATCTTAATGTCTTCTTGAAGTCTGGTAAAAATGTATTTTTCAGACCTTTTTCAGAGTAATATTATTAAATGCAGTAAATAAAGTCCACAGAATTACAAAGGAAACCAATTATACCAAAGTGCAGCTATTTATCTCCATCTATTTCTATTTCACTATTTCAATAGTTTTTATTTAGGAAAAAACAAACAAAAAAAGTGAAAACAGTATTTTTTTATTCACATTCAATCTTCATAGTTCTCTTTCTGGATGAGGATTCTATTTCCTTCCCAAGCCTTGGATTCTTATATTGCTGAGAAGAGTTGAGTCTGTCATAGTTGATCATCACATACTCTCGCTGTTTTTATATACAATGGTCTGGTTCTGCTCATTTCACTCAACATCTGTTCATATAATTCTTTCCAGATTTTTCTGATATTACTCTGCCCATCACTTTTTCTATTTCTTTTTAAGTTGGTGGATTCTAGATTAAAAACTTCTGAACTATATAGTATAGGATTTGAAGTATCTTGTTGAATAAGTAATGGCAGCTTGGAATTCATATCTTTTGCATCACCACTTCTTAAAATCCTTATTTTCCTTCATATTTCAACTTCTGGAAATATGAAGCCCCCTCTTCTATGAAGTCTTTTTTATCCCCCTAGTTTTGGGTATTTGCTCCATCCTCAGATTATCTTGTTTTCACCTCTCTGTAGCAGTAAGTTATTTTTATTTACAAGTTGCATCTCCAAATAGAATGTAATGTTCGTGAAAGTTTTTTTTTTTGCTTGTTTGTTTTGTCTTTATGTCCTATGTTAAACATAGTACCTTGCCTACATCAAGTATATAATAGGTAAATATCTTCTTTTTGGCTGTTGTTGCAAATAAGTTGGGAATTATATCATTTTTATTGATTTTGTTTTCATTTTATCTTAGAAGCTGACTAATTTTCAAAGTCCATATCCAATTGTATTTTAAGCAAACTTGATAGTAGCTCCTCTCTCAAGTTTTCTGCACAGTGGCTGCCTTGCAAGTGACTGACTCAGTCTGTTCAGAGTCAACACACACTATTTAATAGAGATAATGTTATCAGTTGCAGGGACCAAGGGTACTAATCAGAGAAACCTAACTTTGCTTTGATTTGGAAATCTCTTCCTCTGATTTTATTTTCTTCCTATTTTCACTGAATTTGTAAACATTTCTACTAGAAATAGATTTCTCACTTTTTTGATCTTGCAAAATGAATAGCTTTTCCCTCTACTCCAGGTTGCACAAAATTTACAAATCACCTTCTTTATTTTCATTCATCATAAATTATGAGCTATATTAACTCCCTGGTTATATCCTTCCAAATAAATTAGTTCAGGCAATCACATGTATCTATTTGTGTATATATGTAATAATAATAACAATAATAAGCATTTATACATCATCTACTATTTGTCAGGCATTGACTGTTTTACAAACATTTCATTTTATCCTCATAACCACCTAGAGGTAGTACTATTTTTATCCCCATTTTAAAGATGAGGAAAGTAAAGCAAATAGTGACTTTCCCAGGATCATACAGATAGGAAGCACCTGATGCTGGATTTATACTGAGATCTTTCTGACTCAAGACTTTACCCTTTATTCACTGCAAGACATAGCCCATACATGATGAATTTATACACACGCACACACACACACACACACACACATACACATATATATATAAACACATGTATGTGTGTCCATATGTATGTGTAGAATTTGAGACATGGAGGTAAAAATTGGTAATGTATTTTCTTCCTAAAATGAGCAAATTTGCTTTTTACATTGAAGGAATTCCTTTGGACTTTGCCTTGGACAATCTGACAACAATATTATATAACAGAGCAAATTTTCATTAGTTTACCAATATCACCAATTTTAAGGCAGAGGTGGTAGTTTTTCAGCCTGGCAGCACATGTGTTTATTGTTTATCCTTTTCCAAATTCCCCTCATATTCAAAAACTACTTGCATTTCAGTGAAGTACCTGATAATCACAGTTGGATACCAATATCTCACTTGAATCAATAGCACTGTTTCTCACAGCAAGTGTTATGCTGAATTGTCTATATCCAGTAGCATCCTCATAAGATTATATGTAGGTAATAGATGCATACTTGGTCAGCAGCTCACTTTTACAAAACAATCTACTTGATCATGCTAAAACAATTATAAAGGCCTTTTGTTACTCTAGGTCTTTTTAATCATGGCTATGCTTCAATAGTAAATTATTTAGTCTTACAAAGAAGCTTTTGTAACTTAAATAAATCCTATTGAAGGAAGAGTGATTCCTCTTTACACATTTCTACCTTTTCTCTCTTGATAATAATAGCCTTATATAGTGATCTTTATTTTCTCCAATGTATTTTCCTGCCTCTCCATTGAAAATTACAAGAAAGACTAAAAGCTCACTTAAGGAGAACCATGTAAGACTTAGCATGGCACAGATCTCTGCCAATGCCAAAATTGAAAACTTAATTCTCCTTTTATTGCAGATCCAATTGTTCTTATAACTTTTAAAATTAATGGGAATAGAGTTTCTATGAAATTTAGGTCTTCTGGTTTATGTTTTAGCTCTCTTTATACCAGACTCCAACTAGAACAGTAATATGGCCCTAACATTAATGTCAAAGTGAGCATTTGCCTAAGGGTAGAAAATGTTTTCTAAAGAAAGTGATTTAAAGAGATACTAACACTGTTTACTAGAAAGTCAGCATAGTGTAGTGAAGAAATTGCTAGCTTTGGAGTCAGAAAGCTCTGACTTCAAATCCTGCCTCTGATATTTATTAGCTATGTGACTCTTATCAAGTCATTTCATTTCTCTGAGACAGGGTTAGAATAAATCCCTAATGTTTTTTCTAACTTATTATCTTTGATCCTAAAGTAAAGAAGAGGGAGCAGGTTGTAGACCAGCATGTAGATTTTACTGTGCTGAGCAGGTCATGGAATGGTAAGAGTAGAGATAAGTTCTGGGTGAGCAGCTTAATCATCCATTCATAATTCTTACCTGGAGGAACATCTGTACTTCAAATGGGAAATGGATAGACTGGCAGATAGTAGGACTGTCAAGAGTCTAGACTTCACCCTCTGTGTGAATAGAAAAAAATTGGAGCTGGGTATTTTTTTTTCTCCTTGATAGCCATTACTCCAGTACTCTTGAGTGCTTCCCAAACAAGCTGAAGTCCAGAAAGGGATTCTAGAAATGACAATGGAATTGATAATTACAAGAATGGCAAGGAAGGAGATAAGGAAAAAGTGTGCTATCTCACCTCCCAGATGTTAATTCCTTTTAGACCACCACTTACCCAGGTATATGGAAAACATAGACCTGTTGGGAGTCCAGCCTTAAAGTGGTACCATCAGAACTCTACCACTTGGTAGAAGCAAGATTCCTTTAAACTGAGGTTATATCAGTCAACCTAGGGTGAGAGGTGAAGAGAATATATTTGAAGAGTTATGCTGGCTAGTATAGACACAGATGGTACCTTCATGTGACCCCATATTCCTGTTTTATGAATTGATTCTTTTTAAATATATATAGTTAACTTTTGCCTTTATATTATCTTCACTTTCAAATATACCTCTTCCCTCCAACCAGAATACTATTCATTGTATAATAACAAAGAATTTTTTAAAAAAGAAAGACAAAAAAAAATCAGACCAGCTAAACAAATCACAAACCCATAGGCTTTCAGTATGTGCAGGATCTCATAGCAATAATGTCACATAACTTCATAAACAATGGGTATATTTTCTCAGCTCTAGTTTTGGTGTAGTAATGGTGATTATAATTGTGGAGTACTCAGTTTTATTTGTTTTTTCTGCTACTGTTTGTTTTTACATTGTTTTAGTCAAATGTAATGTTTTCTCCTTTCTGGTTACTTCACTTTGCATCAGCTCATATAAGTTACCTCATGATTCTCTGAATTCTTCATAATAGTTTCTTTATCCAATTTAATATTATACTACATTTTTATATTATAATTCATTTCCACAATTTATCCATTCTCTAATTTATGCACATCTACTTTTGTTTGGGTCAGCTAAGTGATACAGTGGATAGAGCAGCCTATCTGGAATCAGGAACATTTCTCTTTCTAAGTTTAAAATCTGGCCTCAGACACTTGCTAGCTATATGATCCTGGGCAAGTCATTTAACTTTGTTTGCCTTAATATTCTCATCTATGAAATGGAAAGGAAATGGCAGATCACTCTAGTATCTTACAAAGCAAAATAAACAAACAAACAAAAAAACCCCAAGATTATGAAGAATCAGACATAACTGAAAACATCACTTTTATTACACTAAAAATGGTACTATAAGCACTTGATATTTACGGGACATTTTATCCTGTCTTTGTGTTAGGGGCTGACTATATAGTTCCCCTGGAAAGACATGAGACTCAGAACAACTGATGCATGGAACAAAAGGAGCCTTATCTCCAAGGGCATGTCAGTCTTGTAGTGTTTGTTCCTTGTGACCCTCAGTTTGCTCCCAGTCTCATGTCCTTCCAGGGGAACTGCACAGTCAGCCCCTAACATCTTTGATCTCTTTTGATACTCTTTTGGGATATGTAGTTAGATGTACTACTTTCTGAATCCTTATCCCCATCCCTACACATCAGTAGAGATTAGACATCTTTTTGCTTAAGGTCTAGTCTGCTGATAAACTATTTCTCTTCCCACCTAGGACCAGGCCCTCAACCAAGATCAAGAGAGACAGAGAGACAGAGACACACAGAGAGAGACAAAGACATAGAAAGAGAGAGAGGGAGGGACAGAGAGAGGAAGAGAAGGAGGAAGGGAGGGAGAGAAGGATAGAAGAGAAAGATACATTATATAGAAATAAATATAACTATATTGATATATGTAAATATCTACATATTTTTAGATTTAGATCTATCTGTATCTATATATATATATATAAAGAGACACAGAAAAAGAGAGGTCTAGATCTACTGCTAGAGATAGATATATGTATACCTAGATATAGAGATTGAGTTAGATCTAGATCTACACATAAATAGATTTGCCTGAGGACAAAAAGCTTGCAGTTAGGGATAATGGTGATGGAGAGAAGGGAGAGGGAGGTAGAAGGAAGTGTTTGATTTTCCCACCTCTTACATCTACTTCTTTGACAGAACTCACAAAGATTAACTTATACCTAGTTAAATGATTATTTAAAATATATAGAAAGCTATTTCAAATGCCCAGAAGGAAAAAAACCCAGGGAAACAGACGCCTTTTTCCTTTACCTCTATGTCTTCTCCTTCCACTCATTTCTTGGGCCCTAGTAATCTGCCAACAAACCTCATCACTCAACTGTAATTGTTCTTTTCAGAGTTATCAGGATACTTTTAATTGCTAAGTACAGCAACCTTTTTCTCAGTCTTTATCCCTCTTGATTATTCTGTGGCATTTTGCCACCCTTTCCTCTGCAATACTTTCTCCCCACTCAGCTTTCTTTTGAAACTATTCTCCCTGGTTTTCCTCCCCTCTTTCTGATTATGCCTTCTAAATTGTCCTCTGCTAGATCATTACCTCTACCTGATGTGTCTCCCACGCTCTATTTTTCTTCCCTGTCTCAAGATCTTTTTGGTGAATGCATTCATTCCAATGGGTTGAATTATGCCATTCTGGCAAATAATCATATGACCAACTCTATGGTCTCTCCTGAGTTCCATCAATATAATCTCTTAAGTAGCTTTCACACAAGAATATCAAATTTATACTTATACAAAAAAAAAAAAAACCCAAAACACAAGATAAAACAAAACAAAAATCTTACTGTCTCCCTGTCTTCCCAAACCTAACTCTCCTCCAATCTTACCTTTTATTGTTGAGGCCATTACAATCCTTCTACTTACCTCAATTTCCAGGTCGCATTGTTCATAAATTTTTCCTTACTTTCAGTGATAGTATCCAGAATCTTGATTGCTGAATCTTGATAATTCAATAATTCATCTATCTTTTCTATTTTCTTCCCTCAAATAGCCAGTAGTCAGATTCAGGCCCTCATTTCCTCTCTCCTGGACTTCTTACCCAATAATATCTTCATAGTCCTGGCTTCAATCTGCCTTCCAGATTTATTTTAAATAGCTCTCCTTCATTATATTTGCCAGTGAAACTGTCCTCTTTACCCTTATCAGACCTTAGTATTCCTGTCCTGTCATGTTGCCTGGAATATACTCATTCCCTCATGACTACCTCTAGGCAAATCCTTTGATTCCCTTAAGGAGCCATTTCTTTGCACTATTCCACAAGCAGACATTTCTCATCTGTATTATGTTCTAGCACTTAGCTCAATGCCTAGCACATACTAGACATTTAATAAATGTTGATTGATTGACCTTCTTACTCAAATTATGTTCTTTTTATTTATCACTTAGATTTTGCTTCTCCCAGTAGATTTTAAACTTCTCCAAGTCAGGACATTTTTGTTCTGCTTTAGAACCCATATTTTGATTTTTCACAGAAAATTAATAAATATTTCAATGTAGCCAGGTGGCCCAGTGGATAGAATGCCAGACTTGGAGTCAAGAAGTCAGAAGTTTCATCCTTTTGAGTTTAAATATGGTCTCAGATACTTCCTGGTTATGTTACTCTGGGCAAGTTACTTCACCATATTTGCCTCAGTTTCCTTATCTATAAAATGAGCTGAAAAAGGAAATGACAACTCGTCATCTTTGCCAAGAACCTCAAATAGGGTCCCAAAGAGTCAATCACAACTCAAATGACTGAACAACAATCATAAATGCTTATTAGTGACTACTGAATTGAGTTGGATTGTGTCAAAAACTACAGATATTCACAAGAAATTGATCCTGCCTCTTAGTCCTTTATACTGGTATTCAAAGATTCCTCTTTCAAATTTCTCACTCTAAACTATGGGCATTTTGTCTACGTCTCTTTTTTTAGGGGCAAAAATCTTCCTAGGAATAGTGCTTTATCTAGGAAAGGTATAGTGCTTTTCATTTTATCCACTATGCCTACCTAACGTAATCTTGAAAATTATATTTTTATTTTAGAAATATCAATATTGTTATGGTTTACTTTTCATCCAAAAATGAAGTTTGTTTCAGAAGTTTGTTTAGTTGGGTTTAACTGAAGCTCCTTGTGACTAAAGAAAAAAGATCGGGACTTCCATGAGTATATATGTGTGTGTGTGTGTGTGTGTGTGTGTGTGTGTGTGTGTGTGTGTGTGTATGCACGCAATAAGAGATGCTTATAAAGGGTCACTTGGTTTACTATTTAAATTCTTCCTGGTCATAGGGTAGAAGAAGAGATGTAACATCTCTGAATACTAATGCATTGGAAAACTACTTAGAGTTGTATGTTGGTTTGAAAGAGAGATGTCAGTCTGACAGATGTTTTAAATTGTTTGTGGTGGTATAGTTTTGGCTTAGGTTAAGATTATATATGAACCACACATATTTCAATAGACCTATAAAGTTTTTATTTAATTTATTATTATATTCTATTATAATTATAATAGATTATTATTAAATAGAATGTGTGTGAAATTGTGAAATAGATAAACAACATGATTTAGTGAGTACAGAGCTGGTCCTGAAGCCAGAAACTCCTAGATTAAAGCATGATACTGAAGCATGCTTGCTGTTTCATCTTAGAAACTTTCTTAATTTCTCAACATCCTCAAGCAACTCTCTAGGACACTAACTTGCAGAACTGTTACTAATCTGTATACTAGTAGTTCACTGGGAGCTTTCTATTCCCATGAAATCAAAAGTGTAATCCCTATTCCTATTGCTCTCATAGGTCCAAATCTGTCTCTATCCCTCTCTATGAAATATATGAAAATGGTTTATGAATATGGTACCACCGCCTTCCCTACTTAACTGATGAAACTGAACTTTCTTTCCAGAAGGAATTTACTCCCCCATGCAAAGCCAGTTTCTTTTGATGCCAATCAGGTGCACTCAAAAATATAGATTGCTCAAAGCCCATAGGATTTTCTGGCAGTGTTTTTGATTGATTTTCCTGTAGCTATATACCCCTTGAAGCATGATTTCAACAGACCTCACTCAGAGTTTCTTACCAAACTTGTCAACTAGAAGACTTTCTTTCAAGCAAACTGAAGGTGCTTATCGTGTTCAAGAAGCAGATCAATCACAGAGTGACAGAATCTTTGAGTTATAATAAACCTTGGGAGTAGTTGAGGTTAGCCTTTCACCCAGTGCCAAATTCTTCACTACAGGTGATCATTAGGCTTCAGCTTAAACATCTCTAGTGATGGAGAATGTACTTCTTTTCAAGGACTAGAAATTCAGAAATTTGCAGTGGCTCTTATTGTTGAAAAGTTCTTCCACTAGGAAGTATGTGTGTGCATATGTTTGTGTGTGTAATTTTTTAAAATGTATGCATATACCACAATATCTTATTTTAGCCTTATAACTTTCACTGTGTTAATGTCAACTCTTTCTTTCTAAACTGCTATCTTTTGGGACCCTGAATATATCACCAAACAAGTTAGCAACCTTTCCTAGTTTTGTGCCATAGGCAGATTTCATAAGTTTGTATTCAGGTACTCATTGAAATCATTGATAAAAGTGTGGCCCATGGCAGAATACTACAACAAAGTCATTTCTCCATACTAAAATTGATCCAGTTTGGATTTGAATTAAAGTCAATCATTTATAGTCAATCATTCAGTGTTATATATCCACCTAATAGTACTTTGAGCCATCTCTCATTTCTCCATCTTATTTTTTTAAGCTGACCTATTCTGGTGTGATCATGAATTCAGTAAAATAGCAAAGGTCATAGAGATATTAAGAAGGATGTGGTCCATCGCTTTTCTGAAATTCAGATTCTCTGTGTCTACAGATTTCCCTTGATATATGTCTAGTAACAAAATGAGCTGGCAAAAAATGAGCTGTCTACCATAACATGTTCTTAGAACAACTATGCTCATCTCCCATGATTTCTACGTGGTTCCAAAATATAACAGAATTTTGCTTGAGATTTTCATCTAAGTAATATTCCTATAATTTCTGAACCTATCTTCCTGTTTTTGAAAAAATCAGAGCATTTATATATCCTTGGAATTTCTGCATATCTTTCATATTCTTTGGTTCTTTAAATATCACAGCAAATGATTATCAGTAATCACATCTGCAAGTTCTTTCAGGATTCAGGGACAAAGTTTACAAAGCTCTCCAAACTTGAAATCATTTCGAGCAGCTGTTCTCTTACAATCTTACCTCCTTATAATATTTGCTTTACTCTTTTAATTATATATATATATATATATACATACATATATACATATTCTTTTGACAGAAAAAGTGGAAACAAAATGGAGTCTTATGAATCACTTTCTCTCTGTCACCTGTTAATTTCACATCATTTGCCCCAAACAACAGATTTATTTTTACACTGGTCTTATTCCCTGACATAGATGAAAAATGTTCATTTGTCTTCTTGTAGAAAAGATGAATGATGCCATTAGGAAAAAAAATGTTCTAGAAACTCTACCTAACCCTGGGATACTGACCCTATTAGAATTTTTAATGGGTTTTTTATGTGTTTTGTTTTTACCCTACAACCATTAAGAGATTACTTCCATTTTGTGAGGTTTCTTTTAATAAAGTAAAACATTTAAGGAAAATAAAATTCTGATCTCATCTGAAAGTATATCCAACACTTGCATAATTGTGGTACTACCTCCATACCTCTATTTAAAAAGTTAAAAAGTTAACAGTAAAGCATTTTCTCTTCTTCCCATCCTGTTAAGGAAAAGAAGGGGGGGAGGAGGAGGGTAGGTAATTTCTTGTAATATGCAAACTCAAAGAAAACAAATTCCCTAAGTGGCTATATACAAAAAATATGTCTCATTCTTTTCCCTAAAGCCATCAACATACATCTTTTCTAGTTATTAAGATTTTCTTCCTCTTGAACATTTTTTAAAATTTTTTCCCAATTTCATATAAAACAACATTTTTTGTTCTGGTTATACACGTACATTTATTTTTTTACATTTCCACATGAATCATATTGGGAGATAAAAAAAATCACAATAAAAGGGGAAAACCACAAGGGGGAAAAAACAGAAGGAAAAAATATATACATAATATGTGTTGATCTACATTCAGTCTCCATAGTTCTCTCTCTCTGGATATGGATGGTGTTTTCCATCCAAATTTTATTCAGTTGCCTTGGATCACTGAACTGCTGAGAAGAACCAAGTCTATCATAGTTGATCATCACATAGTTTTGCTGTTGCTGTGTACACTGTTTTCTTGATTCTGCTTGTTTTATTCAGCATCAATTTTTTTGTAAATCTTTCCAGGCCTTTTTGAATGTTCACCACTTTTATAGAACAATAATATTCCATTACTTTTATATACCATAACTTATTATCCATCCCCCAATTGATAGGTAGCTACTATTTTCCAATTCTTTGTCACCACAAAAAGAGCTGCTACAAACATTTTTGTACATGTTGGTCCTTTTCCCTCTTTTATGATTTCTTTGGGATATAGACCCAGTAGTGGCATTGATGAACCTCTTGAAAATTCTTAATATTATTTGTCATGCACACAGACACACACACACACACACACACACAGACACACAGACACACACACACACACACACATATATATATATATATATATATAATTTACCCACTCAAGTTCCCTCTCTCACCTCAATAGAATATAATCTCCTTGAAGAAATGACCTAGTTCATCTCTATTTCCAGCACCTAGCTCAATGTTTTGGACATAATAGATACTAGATAAATGCTTATGCATTTAACTTGATTTGAATTATATGAACAAATCCTTCCATTCTAGCATCATAATTTATTCAAAAAATAATATTAAATCATATCTAGATTAATAAGAAAAAGCTCCAAATTTAAGAGAAATTATATATCTGCAGAGAATGCACTGGTCTGTTGTAATCCTGAAGATAAAAGTATTACATTCCTCCTACCATGAATAGGAATACAAGTAGCAAGTACTTCTTTCAGCTGACCATTTGCCAAGGATGTTTGAGTGTACCCAAAATTGCCTCCTATAGATATTTGTGTATTATGTGCAATGTAAAGAGATAGGAAAAATGGTCTTCAGAGCTTCATCAGCTATCTCTTAGATCTTAGCTTTTAATTTAAAATGCTTTGGAGTCCCATGTGACAAGATTAACTGAAGTCAATGAGAGATAAATTATCATGCAGTCTTTTGGAAGTGTAATTCTGCTGGGTTTTGCAAGTTGCCAGTGGAGTTAGAAATGGAGTGTACCAAACTGCAAAAATACCCAAACTGCTGCAGTGGCAAAAATGTTATTACTGTATCAAATGTAATTAATGTGACTCTCACATGTACTGACTGGGTATTTGCATCAACTGACAAGCAGCAAAAGTAAAACTGCAAGTGTCATCATCTAATTTACCTTTGCTAAAGAGCCTAAATGATTTTTTTTTTCTCTTCTAAGAGGAAAGGCTATTGTAAGAAGGAAGAAAGTTCTATCCAGGATATGAAAAATTGACAAAAAAGTAGTGAGAATTTTGTAATGTGACACCAAGATTAATAACCTAGAATTGCCTCCCATATCATCCCTTTTGCATTCCTTCTCCCTTTGTTTTCAGTCTGTTTCCAAAAATTTTCTTTATTTATTTCTGTTACTTTTTCCTATGTCTTCACTTAGCTGGGGGAAAGAACATTTGTTTCATCTGTCATACTTTTATGGGAAAACTACAACAATCACTTTGAGTAAATTGACATATTGAATCTCAGGTAACTGAATGAATGTCAGGCTTTTAAGATGCTTTGAGGCAAAGAGGTCTGGCTGTTAATACAGGTGTAATGGCAGCATTTGGTTTTAAATGCATGTATCTTCTATGACTGGATGGTCAATTATGAAGCAGTGTTGATATTTTCCAAAAAAAAAAAAAAAAAATCTTCAGTAGACCTACACAAGATAGTCATTTAAGGTAATTACTGCAAAGGTCATATTAAAATGATGAGAAAAATGAGAATACAGAAATGAAAAAATAGATATTCAGCGTGGATGTAAGGGATATCCCTGAAAAAGAAAATGTCACAAAACTCCAGTAATTTGACTATACCTACATTGTCTATCAATTGTGGCAACTCATAGTCATTATTTACAAAGTAGCATATCAAGCAGAAAGTGGAGGAAATGGAATTATTTCTACTGTTTTTGTTCAAGTCTCTGGGGAAAAAAATTAACAAAATGCAAAGGTCATTTCCCTGGGGGGAGAAATAACCACCTGCCATCTCACAGAGAAAAGGTGACATTTCTCTGTGAAAAGGAGACATTTTGCCCAAAGGCAAGTTGAAGCAGCTTCCTGGATTGCCTGTCAGTGAGTTTACATAAGGGCAGAACAAGATGCTTTGCCTCTAGCAGAAATGACATTTTACTTCCCTATTCAAATGTGCAGATTCTTAAAATACAAAAACTATTTTATGATTGCAAATACATATATGTGCATATATATTTAAGTAGGTACATATGTACATTATGTATATGAAAATACTCCTAAAAGTTTATAAGTGCAGCTACATTAATAATGAATGTCATGTACACATACATACTGGATTGAGGCAGTTAAAGGTGACATAAGGTAGCAGGATAGAGCACTGAAGCAGTCTTCAGAAGACCAGAGTTTTATTCCTATTCCTATGACAGTGTGATGCTTCACATTTCACTTAGCACTTTAACATCCCACTTTCCCTATCACTGAAATTATAGAAATGTTTCTATTTAACTATATAGGGTCACTGTAAGATTGCATATTATCATAAGGGATAGTGTAATAAATAACATATGAAGCATTTTGAACTCCTTGGATATAGGAGATAGAGGGGAAGATATCTAGATATCTATGAATATTTAAACATGTATATATGAAATATTTTAAACAAGTAATATTTTTAAAGCCCTATTCGGGAAATTCAGCAAAAAAAGTAGCTTGTTTTGTATATAGAAAGTCAACCCTGTAGCCAAAGAACCCGGGGTTCAGGCCTGCCTCTGACACATAATAGTTTGTGACAAGAAAGCATAAATAATTCTCTGAGATTATAAGATGATAATAAAAATTAGCAGCACTCATATAGAACCTACTGTCAGGCATTGTCCTAAATATATTATCTCATTTAATTATTTATTATCTCATTTAATCCTCATAATAACCCTCTGAGGTATTATCACCATTTTCTAGTCTACTGATGCAAACAGAGGCAAAGTGACTTAAAATTATATACATCTAGTAAGTTTCTGAGGCTAAATTTGAACCATGGTCTGTGCACTGACTGCCAATGTTCTAAGCTCTTCGACATCTACCTAACCTGGGTGCTATGACTGAGAAAAGGTGATAAATGCGTGTTGAAAGAGAAATTTTCCTCACTTGTGTTTTTATTGTACCAATGAAATTGAATGTTTCATTCCTGTCCCTCTCCTAACTTCCTTGCGTAGGAATTTTAGCATTAGAAAGAACTGTCAAGAGTATCTAATCCAGGCCTTGAATTTAAATATGAAGAAACTAAAGTATAGAGAAGAGGGGAGAAAATATGAATTACTCTGGAAGCAGTGTTTCCTCACAAGGTCATCTACAATGATGATGATAACATAGCATTATTTATATGGTGTTTTAAGGTTTGATTTGATCCTTTATATTTTTTATTTATTTGATTTAATTTGATCCTTTATATTTTTTATTTATATTTTTTGATCCTTTGTGAAGTAGAAGCAGTGATTATCTACATTGTACAGATGGGGAAACTGAGGCATGGAGCTATTTAATTGTTTTCCCAGGTCATGTAGCTAATAAGTATCAGAAGCAGGATTCAAACTTGCACCTTCCTGACTCCATTATCCTGTGTCCCATTCACAGCACCACCTAGCTACCAAACAAAAATCAAGAACCCTGAAGTATTTCAGCTGTGAAACTGAAATTTTATTTTTAATTCTATTTTGTGGAGTTAATCAAACAAGATTTAATACTCCTCAAATATAAATTTTACTCAGGTAATCTCAGCTCACTTTTCTCAGATTTCTGGAGAAATTTGACTAACGGTCAATTTCATCACTTAAGTTATCTCCCATGCCTGCAGTCTACCCCCATCACTTGAGAACAGATCTCAACTCTCGGTGATGTAATGGGAGAGAACTGAGATGACACTTATTACCTCCACAAAGAAATGTCTACCAATTGAGATTGTCTTACCTGTGATTAAGAGGCTTTCAGAAGGGGAAGTCCATACTATCAAGTTGATATATGAAGGTTCTTTGGTATAACTTTCTGGGATTTTTCTCTATCTTGTTATTCACCATAAAAGATCCTGCCCTCCTTCCCTTTGGCTACTGAAGTCATTGATCCCATTTATTAACTATTGCTACCCTGGCTAATAAATAATGGATCAAGAGTAAATCTTTGCTGCTTCTTTTAATCTTTATTTCCATCACAAGACAGATATTTTAAGCACTATTTTATGGAAGATGGAGGAATAGACTTATTTTCCGTTACTCCAGGATATAGACCTTGAACAACTCAATAGAAGATGAAACAAAGTTTGTATTTAATAAAAGAAAAAATTTGACAGAATTTCCATAAAACTGATTTGCCTCTTAATGTTGAGTTCTCTATTGGTGAAAATGTACAAGAAATACTTACCTTGAATAACACAGACTTTTGGCTTTGCCTCTTCTGATTATCCACTTTGATTTCATTGCACGTAAATTTATACAAATATCAATTGAAAATCGTAATCATTACTCACATTGTTTTCAGTGTATAGGATGAGAGTAGGGGAGAAAATGAGGATATAGACATGTGTATTAATACATAAATCCATAAGCCATATGTTTATTGCTCAGCAAAACATGTATCAGCAACATTGGAAGGGCAATATCTCAGTTGTGAAGGAACTTAGACTAAATGAATTCTTGGGACCCTTTTGAATATGATTCAAAGACTGATATTTTTTCTTCCACCTCTATTCTTCTTCCTAATCCATCTTTGTTATGCATATTCCAGCTTTGCTAATTAATGGGAACAGTTTGTAAAGAAAGGTAATGTGTTTCATTTTCACTACCCTACTACCTTGCTTCCTTCCCTCCTCATCTCTCCCTAATATTGTTGCTTAAAACAAAACAAAACAAAACAAAAAAATCAAGACTAACATGCAGCAATAGATTTTTCAATCTTGACTATCATTTATAGTTTTTCTACTTTAATTTCTAATATGGAGAATTTACATAATGCTTTCAGTTTTCAGTGATATGTGTCTTGCATTCTTAACTAAACATTGCAATTTGTTGCCTTTTCTAAATTCACTTTCTTCTACTTTTGTGTATTTCATCATTTTTCTTCTGGAAGTTGTCAGTCTGTCTAATTAAATCATAAGCCCAATAGGTGGGGGCCAATGCTAATTTTACATTTATTACAAAAATGGTACATTTTGGTACTTAATCATCCACAATCTCTCCTTCTGCTCTTTGGGGCATAACAATGCATACTCTGGGGAAATTGTGGAGACAAATCTCTAAGGAGATGAAGGGAAAGTAGGAGGGAGAAACAAATTCCTCTTCTAGGTGGAAATTCAGAAAGACCTCCTTGGTATCGTTTTACATTAACAGAGATCAATTTCTGGATTGAAGAATCAGATTGAAAAATTATAAAAGCTGAAAAAATCAATTTGTTATTTTTAGATAGTACTGCTTTTTTAAATTTAACATAGCTGGGCCCCAAAAAATATTTTATTATTTTGAAAAAAAAAGTTCAAAAAAATCTGTATGTGGAACTTTAGGAGTATCTTGAAAACCATTTGCCAACAATACCGTTACTCTGAACATCCTGAGGATTACAAGGATAGGAAGTGTTTAAAAAGAAAAGTCCTCAAATTCCAGGCCAGCATTTTAAATCAGTTTGAGGGCTGGAATTAGAACCCAAGATTCCTGACTTCTAGTCTAGCAGTTTGTATTCTCTGCAGATATGTCTAAAAGGATTAGACATCAGCTTTTTACTTTGAGACACTAATTCACATTCTTTCAGAGTCCTTAATAAAGGTCTTTTAAACTCTTTTTGACCTTGTTAAATCCCTTGCAGGTTGCAGGCAGCTCCGGTTTGCCATCATTTCTGCTGTAGTTTAATTTAGCTAAATTGACAATATCTGCTGAAGCAAAGTCATCGAAAACAAGATTATCCACTTTCACTTGATAGGTGGATTCTTAAAGAGTTCACTGATAGACTAATAATGGGCTGGCTTGGCTCTCTTTTAGCAACTACTTTCTGATAGGAAAAAAAAAGTCAGTTGTCTTTTATTCCTCTCTAGCCATGGAGCAGCTGGGTAGTGCAGTAGATGGAGGATGGAGCCATGAATAAAGAAGATCTGAGTTCAAATATGTCCTGAATCACTTACAAGCTCTTTAACTCTGGACAAATCACTTAACCCTGTTTGCTTCTATTTTCTTACCTGTAAAATAAGCTGGAGAAACAATGGCAAACCACTCTAGTATCTGCCCCCAGAAAAACAAAACCCAACATTTGTCACAAAAATTCAGACATACCTGAATAACTGCCATAGGAAGACGAAAGCATTTTTTTTTAAGGCTACAGCACCAACATTCATATTATAGAAACTCAAATTATATAGCCATTGTCAGTGGAAGAGCAGTAACTACCTAGATGTACATTTTGCTACTACGAATAACATTCCTTTTTTGCTCTTCCTTTCCTGTTTATTCTTTTTTATTCCATTATAGATAAAGTTTTGTTAAAGGGGCACTTAAGCATAGTGACCTTTATTTATATTGTTTTCAGTGCCTGGAAGTATGACCAAGGAGGATGTATATACCTGTGTATTTGAAAGTACCTTCCACTGAAAGTACAAAAAGGTGCCTGAATCCTTAGAAAATTGGCCCTTAATAAAGCCGGCAACAAAGTATGTTACTGAACATCCTTTGTCACTTCTAAGGTAATATTAGTGTAAATAACATCCCTGGGGTCATCCTCTCACTCATTTGTAGAAATGGCAGAACCCAGGATCTGATGATGTAAACAAATATGCTGTCTGATTGATTGTTGAAAGCTATACACCTTCCTCTACAGAAAAAAAGAAGTTGAAATATATTTGTGTTGGGAATATTTGAGGGATGCAGGTTAGAATAAAACAAAGCCAATAACGAAAAAGGGAAAAGGAAAGAAGAGAGAGAAAATAGGGGGAAATAATATGCCTGCACTTATTTCTAAATCCCAGTTTCATGGAGGCAATAATAGAAAGTCATTTCAGTCTATCACTTCAAAGTAATTCTAAATATAGACAACTACAAAAAAAAATTGATAAAATTATTGAGCAGATTAAAATAGACCAAAGAGAAATATTACTATTGAAAATGTATATCTGGAAAGCTAGATGGCACAATAGAATAGAGTACTGGGCTCTGGTCAGACAGACCAGATCATCTGAGATAATAGTTATGTGACCCTAGACAAATGAACCTTTGTTTGCCTCAGTTTCCTCACTGTAAAATAGAGTTGCTAATAGCAATTACTTCTAGTATTGTTTTGAGGATCAAATAACAATTTTTTTAAAAAGTATAAAGCTCTTAGCACAACTGGCATAAAGTAAGCACTTTCTAAATGAAAATGCATGTCCTTTGATGATACTGATGAGGTTCTAGTGGTAGAGAATTGAGGTGGGAAGCCCCTCTGGGTCCAACGTGAAAGAATTCATGAACCCGAAAAGTCTGAATAACAAAAGGGATTTTTATTGGCATTGAGACGCCAGCTTTGCTAGGAAGACAAACTCTTCAGTGGCAAGGTCCTATCAGAAATAGCAAGAGGTTATCACTGAGAAGAGAGTTATCTTCACAGCAGGCAAGAGTCCTAGCAGGCAGCTGTGCCAAGAAGAGAGCTTCTTGTCAAAGCTTAATCCTGCTTTAGACTTCTGCAGATTTGGAGTTAAAAATTGTCTTTTTATAAGAAGTCTGAGGCTGGGGCTTTTATTCAATGCCCCAGGCCTAGATTTCTACTTGAAAAGAGAATACTTATCTTGGAGTTTCAAAAGACTCAATAGGAATATCCGGCCAAGATCTCCAACTGAATGACACCACTTAAGTTCAAGCTACTGGAGTGGTCCTAGGCTAATCTTCAACTCAACAGAGGTTACAGCTAAGTTTCCCACCAAGATTTCCAACAGAATGAAATCATTTAAGTGCCCTGAAGGGTGGGTCTCTGTCAGAGGACGGTTTTAGAGTTCACCCCCCCATTGCGTCCCCCAAAAGTCAAGGGGGACAGTTTCAGGATTCACCCCCATCAGTACAATGGATATGAGTCTGGACTTGGAAATAGGAAGATCTAAATCCTGCCTCAATTTGTTACTGGCCACATGACAGGGCAAATCAGACAAACCTCTAACTGCCTCATCTATAAAATACAGATAATCATAGCATCAAACTCACAGGATTGTTATAAAAATAAAAGAAGAAAGGATTTCTAAAATGCTTTGCAAAAGTTGAAGCACTATGTAAATTCTACTTGTTAATATCTTAAATTTAACAGTTAATATTGATATATAATATGCATATATATGCATATATATACCAAAGATGTCAAATACTCAGCCTCAGACTGTATGTAGTCTACACTACTCTTGAGTATATAAAGAACCAGATTAAACTGTAATTGGAAAATATTTAACAAAAAGAAGTAAAAATGCAGTAAACATAGATGATGTCTATATGAGGTTTTCTAAATCAGTATTTAGTCCATAGGGATCCTTGTTATGGCCCCCATTTGTTTGTCACTACTGCTATACACAACAATGTCTGAACTAACCAAGCTCAGAATACTAATATCCTTTTAAAGGAATCTTTAACAAAAGAACTGGTTTATGACTAAAGAGATAGCTCATCTAGACTCAGAGCTTTGGTGGTAATATTGCTCAAAGTTTGAAGCCCTTTTGCAAAGATGTCTGTGTAAATAACAAAGGTACATTTAAAATAAACTTGTAGCTGTTAAGGAAAAATAAGGACTTATGAACTCTATCAACTATGATTTCTTGGAAAGATAACAAGAGTTAATTCTTATGATATATCATTAAGACCACTGACTGAATAAACTGAACAGGTTTGCAGAGCACTAAAGAATCCACACATCAGCTGCAGATTCAATTAAATTGCTTTTAAGGCCTTGACATGTTCCTAGGGCAGACTTGAAAGCCCTACTTTACCAGGGATTGTATAATATAGACCCTGATGTACTATGGAATAATTACTATGGAAAAATAGGATGGTTTTATATTTACCCTAAAATCTATAAATCCCTAACACAGTGATATTAGTAACTTATTTAAAATAGGTAACCAATCCATTTTCTGAACTTTAAGATTGGTATGTAAAAGTATGATATCCATTTCCCCTTTTATGCTTCCTTCAGCAATTATAATAGTATTTTTTATGTTCCTTGTGACCTTTATTTATTTTTGACATTTTTTCTCAAAATTCTTTTATTTTTCTAATTACATGTAAAGATAGTTGTCAACATTCATTTTTTATAAAATTTTTAATTCCAAATTTTTTCTCCCTCTCTCTCTTATCTACTCCCAACCCCAAAACATCAAACAATCTGATATAGGTTGTACATTTGCAATCATTGTAAATATAATTCCATGTTTGTCATGTTGTGAAAGTAAAATCTAATAAAAGAGAAAAAAACCATGAGAAAGAAAAAACAAACCAAAAAATGGTGAAAATATTTTAAAAGCATGATATTTTCTTTTTTTTCAAATGTAAATTAATGGAATTTTATGAAGAATCAAAGTTCACAAGCCTATAATTTGCCAGCTCTTAGGGCCTACAATTTGTTTATTCGATTCTCTTCTCCTTTTTGAATATCAAAACAATATTTGTCTTTCTCCAATGCAGTGGCATTTCCCCCATTCTTTATAGTTTTTCTTTTTTTATTGTTATAGCTTTTTATTTACAAGATATATGCATGGGTAATTTTTCAGCATTGACAATTGCAAAATCTTTTGTTCTAATTAAAAGCATGATATTTTCAAGTAAAAGGCAAAAGTAAGTAGAGCTGTAAGTAGAGCTATTCAGAAAATCTGAATTCTAATCTGTAAGATAGTGAATAACCCAAAATGCCTTTCCCAAGTTAAAAATATTCTCTGAATCCAGGCTCACTTAAAATAAAAGCTTATAACCTCCTCTATGTTTTATTTTTTCTCTGATGAACCAGAGGACATAGCTCAAATTAAAAACACTTAATAAAATAGCATCTTTAGCAGATTTGCAATAGGACATTTTCCCAAAATTGTAAATCATAGTCCTTGCAAAATATGTATTTTCTATTAGCAGGGAGAATGAGTACATATAAAAACCATGAATGAGTGGCTTTTACTTGGAAAATACATGTGAAGAGGCAATTAATGGTATTCTTGGGGCAACTAGGGGCACAATGGAAAGAATCCCCCACTGAGAGTCAGAGTGAGATCAAATCTAGCTGGAGACACTTAGCTGAGTGGGACTCTGGACAAGTCAGTGTTTGCCTCAATTTTCTGATCTGTAAAATGAGCTGGAAGAAGAAATAGCAAAAGAAACTGAAACTATTTATAGAAGAAATTGAAACTATTTATAGACATATGAAAATATGCTCCAAATCATTATTAATCAGAAAAATGCAAATTAAGACAACTCTGAGATACCACTACACACCTGTCAGATTGACTGGAATGACAGGGAAAGATAATGTGGAATGTTGGAAAGGATGTGGGAAAACAGGGACACTGATACATTGTTGGTGGAATTGTGAACACATCCAGCCATTTTGGAGAGCAATTTGGAACTATGCTCAAACTGTGCATACGCTTTGATCCAGCAGTGTTTCTACTGGGCTTATACCCCAAAGAGATACTAAAGAAAGAAAGGGACCTGTATGTGCCAAACTGTTTGTGGCAGCCCTGTTTGTAGTGGCTAGAAGCTGGAAAATGAAAGGATGCTCATCAATTGGAGAATGGTTGAGTAAATTGTGGTATATGAATGTTATGGAATATTATTGTTCTGTAAGGAATGACCAGCAGGATGAATACAGAGAGGACTGGCGAGACTTACATGAACTGATGCTAAGTGAAATGAGCAGAACCAGGAGATCATTATATACCTCAACAATGATACTATTGGAGGATGTATTCTGATGGAAGTGGATCTCTTCGATAAAGAGAGCTTTAATTGATCAAAGATGGACAGAAGCAGCTACACCCAAAGAAAGAACACTGGGAAATGAATATAAACTGCTTGCATTTTTGTTTTTCTTCCCGGGTTATTTATACCTTCTGAATTCAATTCTCCCTGTGCAACAAGAAAACTGTTCGGTTCTGCACACATATATTGTATCTGGGTTATACTGTAACCTATTCAACATGTAAAGGACTGCTTGCCATCTGGGAGAGGGGGTGGAGGGAGGGAGGGGAAAAATTTGAACAGAAGTGAATGCAAGGGATAATGCTGTAAAAAAATTACCCTGGCATGCATTCTATCAATAAAAAGTTATTTAAAAAAAAAAAGAGCTAGAGAAAAGAAGAAGAAGAAGAAGAAGAAGAAGAAGAAGAAGAAGAAGAAGAAGAAGAAGAAGAAGAAGAAGAAGAAGAAGAGAGAAGAAGAAGAAGAAGAAGAAGAAGAAGAGAGAAGAAGAAGAAGAAGAAGAGAAGAAGAAGAAGAAGAAGAAAAGAAGAAGAAGAGAGAAGAAGAAGAAGAAGAAGAAGAAGAAGAAGAAAAAGAAAGAAAGAAAGAAAGAAAGAAAGAAAGAAAGAAAGAAAGAAAGAAAGAAAGAAAGAAAGAAAGAAAGAAAGAAAGAAAGAAAGAGAAAGAAATAGCAAACTACTTCATTATCTTTGCCAAGAAACGGGTCATAAAAAGTTGGACATGACTGAAAAATGACTAAACAGCTTTAATATTCACACTAAACCTACTTCTTTCTGGGTGTGTTGATGTAATAGACTATCGGGTCTGCTTTTTGATTGATACATTTTTCTACTGGATTCAAAGACATACATATCATTTTTTTTGTAGATTATATGTCTTGTCAGTCTCAGTCTCTTTTTTCTGAATTTTTCTCCTTTTGTTCTCTGTTTATCCATTCAGAGTCAACCAAACCATCAAAGCATCAATATCCTAGGCTTCAGTGGCTAGAATCTCTGCTTACTTAAAGGCATACAAAAAGTTTCCTTCTACTTCAGAAATTCTGTTAAAACAATTATGGATTTTGCAAAAAAAAAAAAAACAAAAACAAAAAAAACTTAACATAATCAAAATTATCTGCTTTGTGTTCAATAATGATCTCCACTTTTTCTTTGGACACAAATTCCTTCCTTCTCCATAGATCTGAGAGGTAAACTAGCCTATGTTCTTCTAATTTGCTTATAATACCACTCTTTGTCTAAATCATGAACCCATTTCAACCTTATCTTGGTATATGATGTTAGATGTGAGTTAATATCTAGTTTTTGCCATACTAGTTTCCAATTTCCCAGCAAATTTATGTCAAATAGTGAGTTATTATCCCAAAAGCTGGGGGTTTTGGCTTTGTCAAATACTAGATTACTATAGTTATTGATTATTTTGTCCTGTGAACCTAGCCTATTCCACTGATTGACTATTCTATTTCTTAAGCAGTACCAAATGGTTTTGATGATTGCTGCTTTATAATATACTTTGAGGTCTGAAACAAATAGGCCACCACCATTGGTAATTTTTTTCATTAATTCCCTTAAAATTTTTGACCTTTTTGTTCTTCCAGATGAACTTTGTTATTATTTTTTCTGATCTGTAAAATAATTTCTTGGGAGTTTGATTGGTATGGCACTAAATAAGTAGATTAATTTAGATAGTCTTGTCATCATTATTATATTCGCTTGGCCTAGCCATGAGCACTTGATATTTTTCTAGTTGATTAGATTTGACTTCATCTGTGTGGAAAGTATTTGTAGTTGTGTTCATATAGTTTCTGACTTTGCCTTGACAAATAAATTGCCCAAATATTTTATGTTATCAACAGTTATTTTAGATGGAATTTCTCTTTGTATTTCTTGCTGCTGGACTTTGTTGGTAATATATAAAAATGCTGATGATTTATGTGGCTTTATTTTGTATCTTGCAACTTTGCTAAAGTTATGAATTGTTTTTGTAGTTTTTTAGTTGATTTTCTAGGATTCTCTAAATACACCATCATATCATCTACAAAGAATGATAATTTGGTTTTCTCATTACCTACTACATTTAATCTCTTTTTCTCTTATTGTCAAAGCTAACATTTCTAATACAATATTGAATAGTAATGGTGATAGTAGGCAATCTTGTTTCACCCCTGATCTTATTGGGACTGGTTCTATCTAATTCATTCCTATTACATATGATGCTTGCTGATGCTTTTAGATAGATGCTACTGATCATTTTAAGGAAAATTCCATTTATTCCTATACTCTCTAGTGTTCTCAATAGGAATGGATGTTGGATTTTATCAAATGCTTTTTTTCTGCACCTATTAAGATAATCATATGATTTTATTAGTTTGGTTATTGATATAGTCAATTATGCTAATAGTTTTCCTAATATTGAACCAGACCTCCATTCCTGATAGAAATCTTATTTGATCATAGTGTATTATCCTGGAGATGAGTTTCTGTAATCTCATTGCTAATATTTTATTTAAGATTTTTGCATCAATATTCATTAGGGAAATTGGTCTATAATTTTCTTTCTCTGTTTTCATCCTATCTGGTTTAGTTATCAGTGCCATATATGTGACATAAAAAGAATTTGGTAGGATTCCTTCTTTCCTATTTTTTCAAATAGTTTGCATAGCATTGGAATTAATTGTTCTTTAAATGTTTGGTAGAATTCAAATGTAAATCCATCTGGCCCTGGAGATTTTTTTCTTAGGGAGCTGATTCTATTTCCTTTTCCAAAATGGGACTTTATAAATAATTTATTTCCTCTTCTGTTAATCTGGGCAATTTATATTTTTCATTTCACTTAGATTATTTGACATAAAGTTGAGCAAAATAATTCCTAATCAATGCTCCAATTTCCTCTTCATTGGAAGAAAGTTCTTTTCCTTTTTGAAACAACAATTTGATTTTCTTCTTTCCTTTTTCTAATCAAATTAACTAAAGATTTATCTATTTTGTTGGGTTTTCATGAAACCAATCCTTAGTTTTATTTATTAATTCAATACTTTTCTTACTTTCAATTTTATTAATCTCCCCTTTTATTTTCAGAATTTAAAATTTGGTATTTAATTGGGGTTTTAAAATTTGCTCTTTTTCTAGCTTTTTTAGTTGTAAGTTCAATTAATTGATCTTCTCTTTCTCTATTTTATGCAAATAAGCATCGAGAGATATAAAATTTCCCCTTATTACAGCTTTGGTTGCATCCCAAAAAAAATTTTGGTATGCTGTCTCCTTATTGTCATTCTCTTGGATGAAGTTATTGATTGTGTCTATAATTTGTTGTTTCACCCATTCATTCTTTAGGCTTAGATTATTTAGTTTCCAATAGATTTTTGGTCTATTTTCCCCTGGATTTTTATTGAATGTGATTTTAATTGAATCATGATCTGAAAAACAACGCATTTACTATTTCTGCCTTTCTACATTTGATTTTGAGGTTTTTATGCCCTAATCACATGGTCAATGTTTGTATAGCTTCCATGAACCACCAAGAAAAACTTTTCTAAAATTCTATTTACCTCCTTAACTTTTTTCTTATTTATATTGTGGTTTGAGTCATCTAGTTCTGAGAGAGCAAGGTTAAGATCCACAACTAGTATAGTTTTATTATCTATTGCTTCTTGCAGCTCTCTTGACTTATCCTCTAGGAATGGGATGCTATACCACTTGTTGCATATATGTTTAGTATTGATATTGCTTCATTTTCTATGGTACCTTTTAGCAAAATATAGTTTCCTTCTTTATCTTTTTTAATTAGATCTATTTTTGTTTTTGCTTCATCTGAGATCAGGATTGTTACCCGTTTGTTTTTTTACTTCAACTGAAGCATAATAGATTCTGCTCCAGCCTTTTACCTTTACTCTGTATATATTACTCTCCTTTAAATAATGTATTGTCAGATTTTGGCTTTTAATCCAGTCTACTATCCACTTCCCTTTTATGGGAGAGTGTGTACCATTCACATTTACAGTTAAAATAGATAATTCTATATTTCTTGCCATTTTATTTACCCCAAGTTATGCTTTTCTATTTCTTTTCCCCCTTTCCCTTCTCCCCAGTATTTTGCTTCTGACTACCACCTCCCTCAAACAGCCCTCCCATGTTATAGCCCCTCCCCCTTTCTTATACCTTTCCCCTACTACTTCTGTTTTCCCTTCTATTAGCCTCCCTCTTTCCCCTCCCCCTTCCCTATAAGGGGAGAGAAGTTTCTCTGTGAAACTAAATATGTCTGATAATTCTCTATTTGAGCCAACTCTGATGAGAATAAGATTCACACAATGTTCATCCCTCTCCCTTTTTTCCTCTCAATTATAATAGGTCTCCTTTGCCTTTTTATGAGATGTAATAACCCTCATTTTATCTCCATTTCCCTCTTTTTCCAGCACAATTGGAATATCCAAAAGATAAATATCTTTGATCCTTTAAAGTAGAAGCTGCGAGGTCTTGAGTGATCTTGATTGTGTTCCTCAATATTTGAATTGTTTCTTTCAGACTGCTTGCATTATTTTTTCCTTGATACAATAATTCTGAAATTTAGCTATGATATTCCTTGGAGTTTTCATTTTGGGGTCTCTTTCAGGAGGTGATCAATTAATTCTTTCAATGGCTACTTTACCTTCTCTAGTTCTAGGACATCAGGGCAGTTTTCCTTGAAGATTTCCTGAAAGATGATATCTAGGCTATTATTTTTTCATCATAGATCTACTTTTTAGATCAATTGTTTTTCCAATGAGGTACTTCACATTTTCTTCTATTTTTTTTTTCATTTTTTGGGTTTTGTTTGGCTGATTCTTGAAGTCTCATTGAGTCATTCACTTCCCTTTGTTCAATTCTAATTTTTAGTGTATTATTTTATTCAGTTTCCTTTTTTAGCTCCTTTCGTATTTGGCCAATTGAATTTTTAAATGAGTTGTTTCATTCATTGTATTTTTTTTTCCATTTCACAAATTCTGTTTTTCAATGAATTGGTTTCTTTTTTATAGCTAATTTATAAGGAGTTATATACTCTTTCCACTTCATCAGATCTATTTTGTAAGGAGTTATATGCTTTTTCCATTTCATCAAATCTATTTTGTAAGGGGTTTTCTTCTGATAATTTTGGTTTTTTCTTTTCCATATCCTCTTGCAAAAATTTCATTTCCTTTCCCCATTTTTCTTCTAATCCTCTTTTAAGATCCTTTTTTAACTCTTCTAAGAGAGTCTTGTGAAATGGGGACTAGGTCATATCATCAGTTGGGCTTTCCCTGAAGCTGATTTGCCTATAAGAAACTCAAGGTTTAAGATCTGTTCTTTTATCTCCATAAAAGCTGTCTGTGGTCATAGTTCTTTTTGCTTTTTTGCTCATTTATTTTTTGAGGGTTGAGGTCTTTTCATAATAGGTGACAGCTGCTTTAGTTTGCCCTGGGGCAGTTCTGCTGATTGGTGTTGGGTAATCCTGATCAGGTCCCTCTCTGGGGCTCAGTGACTGAAAATTTGCCTTTTGTGTTTGCTTTTGGGTGTCTCCCAGCAAAATTGCTAAACCACCAGCTTGCAATCAGGATAGAGTAGCCTTAGAGCCTCACAGTAGATTCCCAACATCCTGACTCCTCACCCCAGCTCCTTGCTTTGGGCTCCCTGCACTGTGGTCTGGGCTCAGCAGCCTCTCCCCTTGCCTGATTGAAACAGACCTTTTCTAAAGTTCTTCTACAATATCTTCTTCTGGAAATGTTGTATTCCAAGTATTTGTGGGTTCTGTCACTCCAAAACCAGTTCAGAGATTTAATTTGCTATTGATTTGAAGGAAGCTTGCAGGTCACATAAAATCAATCTACTCTCTACCTTTTTGGCTCTGCCCCCTATCCATTTCATTTTTAGTACACAGTTTCTGTTAAACACTTTATAGTAAGTTGTTTTCAAGAACTGTCAAAATTGAGTAGTGTGGTAAGTGGTAATGATAAGGTGTTTTTTGTTATTTTTAGAGGCCACTTTTTATAATTGGTGATGATTATTGGTCAAGATAATAATTACATGTTTAAAAATTTTTTTTCTCAACTCAAATATAGAATGTCTGAGTCAGAAACCTCAGAAATCCAGAAGAATCAAAATCCTGACTAAATTCTTCATTTTATTTTATACAAGAATAAATTGAGACATAGCTATGACTTATCTCTGGTTATATGACTAATTAGAGATAAAATTAGAATTAAAACTTCTCTCTCCTGATCTCATTCTGTTGCAATTTCCACATGGATATTTCTAATAGTTGAAATGAATATAACTCAAGAAAGTAACTAAGGAAAAAGTACAGTAATATGTACATTTGTACAATGTGGTATTTTCTTCTGCTGTAGACTAATATATTTTGTACTTTGAGGATTAATGTTTTTGAATCTTTTTTCTTATAGCATTAGCCAAACAAAGAAGAGTTCTTAGTCTTTAACTTCCTTGGGTCTCATTTTCTTCATCTGTTAAATGAGAGGATTAGATTAAACAGTCTCTGGAGTAACTTCCAGATATAGTTCTATGATACTTTGAAGATTAATGGATGTATAGTTTTGATTATATGGTTGACTTGGATGACATACTAAAAAAGCCCATTTATGGGGCAGCTAGATTGATAGAGTTCTGGGCCTGGCCCAGGAACCTGAGTCAAATTTGACCTCAGACACTTTCTAGCTGTGTTATCCTGGGCAAGGTACTTAATTCTATTTTCCTCAGCTTCTTCATCTGTAAAATGAGTTGGAGAAAGAAATGGTAAATTGTTCTAGTATCTCTGCCAAGGAAACCCCAAAATGGGAGCAAAAAAATCAGACAGCAACAATAACAGTGAGCATCATTGATTAAATTTCTGGTAACAAGTTTTCTCCCTTGTGAAGTGAACATGTTGTTATTCATTGGTCCCTTTACAGAATATTGTAAAACAAATTTTTTTGATGTTTTCTCCATTATTGTATCTTTTAACACCAAACTAGAATAAAGCTACTCCTCTAAAATGGCACGTTGAAAATTATCATAAAGATTCTGAAAGATGAGTTACTGTTAACTAGGATCAGCAATGTGCTTCATTTTTTTCATTTATAAAATCACTTCTAAGATCCCTTCTGCCTCAAAATCTATTAAGTGATATAGTCCCCAATTATGGAATAGTAAAGGTAGTCTTTGCTTATTCTGATTTTATGCTCTCTGTCCTCTTGCTAGTATAGGATCTATACTACATGTGTTCTATGTGCCTCCTCTGCAAAATGGCTATTTCTAAGGTATTTTTAATTTAGGTATTTCAGAGAAACCAAAATTGTTTTTGAAATTGTCTTTGATATACTACCATGTAAATTCCTTTTACTCAATTTTCCAGTTCTAGAAAACAGCAGGAAAATATTCGTACTTTCATAACTATCATGAAAAAAGCAATAAGGATGTATTGCTAATGCTTACTTTACATTGTCTCCTATTAATATGCCATTATATGATGTACATTTTCCAACAGTAAAATATTACTTATATGCATATTCATGTTGAAGATAAAGGATATGGCTTAAAATAGATTTTGAAAGAGCCTTATATTGTTGTAATGCTATTTATTAGTTGGACCATAGATATATTTTGTTAATTAAGTCACCACATGAGGTCATTCCTGTATGAATTGAAAAATGAAGCTATATAAAAATAATCTATCATCCAACTTTTGGTGTCTGCTAATAAGTTGCTCTTAAAAGGTATATAACTAACATTTATGTATAATTTTCAAAGAGTTGCAAAGTACTTTACATAATTTAATATCATTTGATAGAACAACCTTCTGAGGTAAATTCTATTGTTATCCCCTTATAGATCAGGAATCTGAGATTGGGAAATTAAATGACTTGGCCAGAGTTACATAAATTGTGATTGTGGAAAGTATTAAAATTTAGATCTCCACATTCTTCTATCTACAATACTACTGCTTACTATATTATATTGCTAGTTTACAACATCACATTTCAATGCTGCATTACCTGGTATCATTGAAACATAATATTCATTTAAGCTTTCCAAAATCTATAGAAGGAATATAGAGAATGGAAAGAGAATTTAATACTTGAAATGTGAAAACCTAGATTTAAGTCCTGGCTTTACTAAGCATGCGACCTTGGTTTTGGAAAATGAAGTGAGCTTCCTCATCTGTGATATTGGGAGAGGGGAAGTAATAAAATCACTCTTCCTAAAGTGGCATATGAATTAAATTGAATAAAATAAAATATGAGAATATGGTATATTTTATAATTTTAATATCTTTAAAAACTTTTATGCAATGTCTGCTTTTTTTGTCATGATCTATATGATTTGTCATTGTATCCACATTGTTTTTATATATTTAAAATTCCCCATTATACAATCATATTATCACTATTATCTTATTGGATATTAAGCTTAACTTTGATAAAATCATTTTTATAACTCTATCTCACAGGTTTTCAATGAAGCTTAAATCAAGTGAGTCCTCTGGTTATTCTTTCTCTCAGATAATTTTTTTAACTTTTAGCGATGAAATTTTCATGACATGGATTTCTTGACCATGGCATGGTTAAAGTTATTCCATCTACATTTGGGAATTTGTTTAATTCTGCAATAAATAAATACATTTTTCAACTTATCCTTTTCTCAATGTGGACAAATCTTCCAGGGCCAGTGGAGATTTAAAAAATTCCCCAAACAGTTTTTTGAGGAGATATTTTACATTCCGAAGAAGATGCTTAAATATTCTAGGCTCACCTAGACTTTGGACTTCTTTTGACAATGTTCTTGTTATAGCCTTTAATGCAAAAGTAAATTTCATCAAGAAAAATTACCATTTCCTAGTCTTTTTAGTATCCCAACCTTTCTAAACTGCCTTTTCCATACAAGAAGGCTTTTTTCTTTATAGAACCATTAGTTAATGTATTTGTTAATTTTTTCTCACTGTTGTTCCATATTCAAAAAACAATATCACCATATAGCAGAATCAGTTACAATCCCTCCACTTGCCAAGGGAACCAATATTTTAAGAATTAATTAGGCTGTTTCACCAAAGTTTGTCAGTTCATAGTTTTTTTTTTCATTTTTGACAACATTACCATTGAAGCTCTTGACTTCCAAACACCAATAAATGTCATATATCTAAGAGTTATTGAAATGTGCTCTATAAAAGCTACAATTTTTGCATGTTTCCATGGAATACTATCCATTCTTACAAATAAAGAATTTAAATATAACAAAAGAAAGCAATGAAATGGAACAAAAGTCATTATTGAAGTGACATAGAACTAAATGAAGGTAGAGAAACCAGCTTAATCCATTTTCATTTCATCAAAATCAGATGCTTAGGATCAGCCTCAGGTCAGTAGAAATACATCTGTGTGACCACTCTTGTCATAAAGTAGAATCATTTCAAAATTATTTCCTGTCCCAAATAATTCACAAGTCACTCTATCTCGCAGGTAATTATGAGCAAAGAAATTTCTAAGCTGCAATATAAAGGGAGTTATATAAATTAAAATTATTTCAAAAACCCATGGTTTTATATATTGTTACAGTAATATAGAAAGCAATCTCTCCCTTAGCAGAATGCCCACATGTGTTGCCATAGCCAAACACGGCATCACCCTAAATTCAAACTGAAAATGACTCTCTCTGTATTGAGGCTGGAGCTCAAACAGCAGACTCAAAACCTGCTACAACCTTCCAGAGCTTACTTTTTTTGGGGGGGAGGGGGAGGGGGTGGATGCTTTTCAAGAACCCCATGTTACTTCTATACAATATTGAGGAATCAACAAAGGATTGTAGATAAGATTGTATCATTTAATAGAAGAGAAGAAAAAATGAGATAAAGACATAATTCAAAACAGGAGTAGAATACTTGTGGGGGGTCAATTTTACCTGTCTTCTTTATACAGTGTCCTACCTGTTACATCACTTAATCTGTGCTAAGACAATGGGGAAATTTTTTTAAAGAAATCAAGGAAATAATCAGGCATTTTAAGGTCTAAAGGACACCAAATCACTAATTTTTCCCACTGAATTAGGAAATTATTATATCACAAGACACAAAGAGTTTTTAATCTATTTCTTGACTGTTATATAAAATGGAAATATAGATTCTTCCCTTCCCACTTAATGCATCTTAAAATTGTTCGTTGTTCACCAAATGTAGAGGCCATTCTTGCATATGAACTCCTAGAGCTAGAGCCAGAAGAGACCTTAAAGGTCATCGAATTCAACTTTTTATTTTACAGAAGAGGACACATTAAGTACTTTGCCCAGAATCACACTGATAACAGTTAGCAGAGACAGAATTAGAACCCAGCATCTATAATTTGATATCCCAAGTCTTCCCATTGCACCATGTTGCTTCTCCTATATGTCTTCATATTATGTCTTTTCATTTTATGTCTTTCTTTTTTCCTATAAATTTCAACTTTTAGCATATGGAACATTTTTAATTGCTCTTTTGTTTGGGGACCTTCAGCAAATGGTTTGCTAAGTATTTTAGAGCTAGGGATTTAAAAACAAAAATGAAACAAGGACCTGGCCCAAAGAATTTACATTTAGCCTAGAGAATGTAACATGCACATTGATAAATATAATACCAAGTGATCTGAAAAAGAGGAAGCACTAACAACTTGAGGGTCAGGAAAGAGTTTGTAGATGAGGCCATCTGGAGTTTGTAGATGAGGCATCTGAGCTAAACCTGGAAACCTAGCTTTGGTTTTATTTAAGAAATGCAGTTTTCTTGATATTCAGAGGATGATAGATTTAGAACCGAAAGGGACTTCAGAGACTACATAAGGGAAAAAAACCACCGTTTTATTTTACAGTTGACGAAATTGGTGCCTATGGAGATTTTCATACACGTGAAGAGCATAAGAAGTAACATTTGAACTCAGGGTTACTGATGTTAGAGAATATCTTTCAACTGAATCAGGAAGCCCCAAGTTCAAGTCCTCCTTCTGATCCATAAGAAGTTGTGTGATCCTAAATAAACAATTCCTTCAAAGTTATCTTTAACCTCCATGTGCTTTAAACAACTTCAAAACCTATATCTAAGTAAGTCAGAAAATGTCTCCTACCAAATGATTTCACGTACTGATGATTTCTACCATTGGAACAATCCTTCTTTCTCCTCCTATAAATCCTCTAAGTTACCCACCACTTTTCAAGGAGTTCTTTAACCTTTATAGTCATTTTTATCTTTAACATTTCCTAAATTTCACACCTAGCATTTATCTATTCTATTTTCATATCACTTAAAAACTTGATTTAGAAAACAAACAAAAAAGCTGCATTCTGTTCACCTGATTTTTATTTCATGCTTTGCTTTCACAGTTTTTTTTCTTAACTAAATTTGGTTGGTATACCAATACGTGATTACACACCTCTTGTTTGCATTTGCATTAGCTTCCCTCTTCTGTTTCTTATTTTTAAAAAATAGCAGATTTGAGAAAAAAATATTGGATTCATATAGGAAATTTTTAAATTAGCAAAATTTACATGTGGAGAATAGGAGAAGAGAGGTCATAAGAACTTTTAGCTTTTGTTTATTTGTTTTATTTATTCATTTACTTTTTTTTTAGCTTTTTGCTTTTTTACTCTTTTTAAATATTCTTCTGTTCAGGAAAAAAGGACTTGTATAAGTTCCCTTGTCTAGCCTACTTTTTGCTTCAATATATATTTTCTTCTATATATATGTCCTCTCTGTCTTCCTTAAAATATTAGAGGAAGTGATGAAGAGTAGGAAATCTTATTACCTATTAACTAGCATAGGACTGAGTGATACTCAAGAACTGGTTGAGGGTCTTTTGAAGGGCACTTATAGAAGAAAGATCATTGACTCAGGACTCTTGGTTCAAATCCTTCCTAAATTGCTTAAATTCTTTTGTCAGTTATTCAGGTCTTTTTGAGCTTCAGTCTCCTTCAAAAAGAGAGGAGTTAACTCACTGACCTGGAAGGTCCTTTTAAACTTAAGTCTATTATCTGTTCACTAAGCTGTACTGGTCCTTAGACAGTAAACTTATGATTCATTGCTAGATTCATAAGCAAAATTTCTCCTTTGATAGAATCTGACAGAGTTTGCCCTTGGACAGCAAAGCCATATGACCACAAGATGATAGAAGAAAATTTTAGCAAAGGTTTTACATGTTATTGTTGTTCAATCTTGTCTCACTCTCCTTGAACTCATTAGGAGTTTTCTTGGCAAAAATATTGAAATGTTTGCCATTTTCTCTTCAAGCTCATTATTCAGATGAGGAACTAAGACAAATAGGGTTAAGTGACTTGTTCAGGATCACTCAACTAGTAAATGTCTCAGACTGAATTTGAACTTGGGTCTTCCTTACTCCAGGCCTGCCGCTATGTCTGCTGTACCATCTTGCTGCCCCTCCTACATATACATAGTAGGTACTGGTTAGTAGTAGAAGATAAAGAGAAATGGAATTTTATGACTCAAACTGAAATTATTTATGCTCTTAAAAGGTAAAAAAAATCATTTCCTTAGTGAGATGACCATCATTTCTATCCATTTGCATTATCCTCAAGTTGTTAAGGCAAGAACTCAAAGTGGTCTATTAATAATGTAGCAAACTCAAGAATTCCAAATAGATAACAACCTGAAAATTATGGTGTGGAAAAATATAGATCTTTAATGATTAATATGATACTAGCTGTCTTTTTATTTAAATGAAATCATAGAAGTTTTAAGGTCTTAATAATAATAGCATACCTATAGGATATTTTAATGTTTTCAAAGTTCTGTACATACTTTACTCATTTGTAACTCATCTTATCTATAAGTTAGGTTTTACTATTATTGAGAAACTGAGGCTTTGAGAGGATAAATGATTTGTTCAGGGTCACAAAGTTTGTAAGCATCTGATATGACATTTGATTCCAAATTTCTCTGATTCCATGTCTAGCCTACTTTCTACCCTAGCCTGTCACTTAATATGGGAAATTCTGAATTAAAAAATTTTTTTCATTCTCTTCTATGTACCCCAATTCTCTAGGAAATAAGGCCAATGTTAATTAAAGTTTTTGAAAATTAATTGTTATGTGTATCTTTAATAGGGGACTGTGTCACCTTCACTCTCTCATTAATCCTCAGTTCCTCCCTGTCTAGTGGCCACTTCCTCACTGCCTATAATCATGTTCACATCTACCCTGTCATTACAAAAAAAAAAAAAAAAAACTCACATGGTCCTACTATTCCTATAAACTATCATCCTGTATCTCCTCTCTTTCTTTGCTAACCCTGAAAAAGTCATCCATATTATGTTTTATTTCCCTCTCCTCTATTTCTCTCTTAAGCTCTCTTTAGTTGACTTGCAACTTCATAATTCAACTGAAACTGTTTTCTGCAAAGTCACTAGGGAACTCTAATTTGTCAAATCTAATAGCCTTTTTTCAATCCTCATCGTTTTTACCTCTCTGCCACCTCTGAGACTGTTCTCTTCTCCTAGATATTCTATTCTCTCTAGATTTTTGAGACTTCCATTCTCCTGGTTATTATCTTATTCTTCTTCAGTCTTCTTTGTAGTTCAGTGGATAGGGCTTCAGTTATGGAGTCAAGGAAGACCAGAGTTCAAATCCAGCCTCAGATGCTTACTAGTTGTGTGACCTTGAACAAATTTATTTAGCCCTATTTGCCTCAATTTCCTCATCTGTAAAGTGAACTGGAGAAGAAAATGGCAAACCACTCCATTCTTACCAAGAAACCCAAATGGGGTTACGAAGAGTTGGACATAACTGAAGTGACTGAACAATAACAATATACACAGGCCACATCCATTAACTGAGGGGCTCAAAAAGATGTCTTTGAGTTACTAGTGCCTAATATTTAGTAAGTTCTTAATAAATGCTTGTTCTCTTGACCAATAAACTAAAACATCTTTTCTATATTCTCCTTGAATTGGCTTATCAGTTAAATTCAATTCAGCAATATATAATAAAACACCTGCTTATGTTGAAGACACTGTGCCAGGTGGGAGAGGTATAAAACAACATCTTCCTTCAAGGAAATATTATAAAATATATGTGTATACATATACATTTAATGGGCAAGATTCATACCCTGGTCTCCAATGACTACGATCCAGTGAATCCTCTTTTTATTACTTTATACTGCCTTTCATGCTATTGATAATCCCTGAGAGTGATGCTGACCATCTGTCATTATTAGAGCAGTCACTATTTCAGATCTTTCTGACAGATTTAGTTGTTTGAGATAAAGGGAGTTATCTCATTGGAATTTCTCTCCATGGATGAAATCATAGGTCTGATCTCACTCACAAAAGAAAAAAAGAGTCATTTGAGGTGAGTAATTCAGATCCAGATAAGTCTTTTGGGGTATGAGAAGGCTGTGGCCACATTGTTTGAAATCCCCAGGAGAATTTCCTGTCATGAGCATGCTTCTATGTATCTTACCCAGTATGCTAACTCATTGGAAAGCAGCCAAGGGTAGTGCTGTTGAGACTGAATTTTTTCCTTCCTCCCTGGTTATCTGTGTACTGTGGCTACCTTTGATACTCCCCTGGTGGCTGGCTGAGGAGATTAACCTTGTAGTATGGGTGAGTCTGTGAAGATAAGGTCCTTTTGTCACAGCCTGGGGAGATGACAACAATCTTGCATTCTGCCCTATCCAGCCTCAGGACATGTTCTATAACTCTGGACATAAAACCTTAGACCTACTTTGCCTCATCAGGACAATATTTCTCTCTTAAACTGAGTAAGAGCAAAGTCCTTCAAGTATTTATTAAAAATGGAGTTAGCATGTGTTAATAAATAGTATTCTATTTTCAGAAGTAATCCCTTTAAAGATAAATGCCATTCTATTGTCATACTTTGTGATTCATTTTATGCAAACCTAAAGTACCATATGTGCTTTCTGCCTTATTTTTCCTTAAGCATCTTATTTCATTTGTGTAAGGACTTTCCCAGAGAGGAATAGCCTTTTATCAATATAGATTTACAACTGTTCTGTGATTTACAATCTTGTAAAATTGTAAATTTTAAATTGTAAAATTTTCTAGGACATTGAGAGAGTGTCACACAGCTAAGATGACAGGGGGATGACTAGAACCCAGACTTTCCAACTCTATCTACTTTCTCACAGCATGATTGCACAACAGTATGTGTCAGAATTAAGATTTTAATTTGGATCTTCCTTGGATAGTCCAAGAGTGGCCCCACCAACTCTTCTTTCTAGTCTTTGCCCTATTTTAATGTTATCCAAATATAAGTAAGAGTGATGACATTATATTACCATAGTAGAATACAACTACACAAAGCACCTAGTTTTTGAGGAGTTCAAATAAATGGGAAAGGTCTTCCTGTGGCAGCATTCTTGAATTGCTGATACCAAATAATGAGATAAGGAACCAAATCAATGGATCAAGTCTGTCTTATAGAGAAACCTACTAATTAATCAAACTAACTTTCTTAAATGCATAGATGCTAAGCAAAGATTTTTAAAGTGGAAATTTTAGTTTTAAAAACATCTGCCCTCTATGCCTTTTTTCCCTTTCCTTGTAAATAATCATAAATGCATGACTGACTTTAAAATAGGAATTGGCCCTCAAGTCCATTGATCAAAGTGATCTGTCACCCAATATTGAGAGGACAGGAAAGAAAACCAGACAAGAGGCTATAGGACATGAGCTGAACTCATTTTTCTCCATTCTCTCTAGCCTTCAAGGAGCAAGCCCTGGGGGGCTCTGCTCTAAATGTTCACCTTTGTTCCATATTCTCTGCTACAGAGTACTAGGAACTAGTAGACGCCTTTTCTGTGTTTTGGAAAGTGAGTCAAGAGCTACAAGACCATTAAGCATGACAAATTACTTTGTGAACTAGCCTGTCAACAGCTTAATTAGATATCCACAAAGGAACCTATTGCACTTCACAGTTTAACTCTATAGGGGAATCTGCTCTAGATCCTAGCATGTCTCAGAGATTTTCCAGGACACTTATTCTCCTGATACAACACTGATCAACACTGGCACAATCAAACTGAGATGCTTGGATACCTTGGTTTAATTCCTTCATGGTTTGTGAAGGAATAAAAGCATTTGAAATGACACTTGGAAACAGATGTTTGAGGATATATTTGGGAAGCAATGTATTACAGTGGATAGAAAGCCAGTCTTAGAGTCAGGAAAACTTGGCATTATTTCTGATTCTGACATGAATTGGTTCTGTGACCATGGGGCAATTTACTTAACCTCTTAGAATACCAGACAAGTCTTTAAGGATCTAAGGTATGGACTTGTTAATAATATACACTGATAGGACTTTCACCTAGAGAAGGAATTTATACAAGTGAAATCATGCATTTGATATCTCTCCCCCTCCTAAAAAAGACAGAACTATAATAGTGACTAGCAAACTGAAATAGAACTGTGTATGTGGGAATATGTATGTAGATGTGTGTATCTATATATGTACATATACACATATGTCTTATAAGTGTGTATATATATATGCACATGTATATGTATACATATATATAAACCATACTCATAAATCCCTTCTATAATTCAAGTCTTTCATATATATATGTGTGTGTGTATATTTACATATATATGCATATACATTATATGTGCACATATATAATTAATATACATGTTATATAATATATATGCATTTGCATATATGTTTATATGTGCTTGAATGTGCATTTTATGTTTTCTACAAGGAAACTAATATGTAGAGACCAGGCAACTGACTATAAGAAATTGAGAGGTAAAACACAAGTGTGAGGATGAATAGATACATATCTTGAGCTTAAAGGGTACTCTTTTAAGTGTGGAAACTCTGCTCCCTGTTATAAATCAATAACTCAGTCTGTAGCTTTTGGCATTTGACTTGCCTGGAGAATTGAGGACAAGTGGTTTGTCAATGATCACACAACAGTGTATGTTTGAATCTGGGTCTTCCTCACTTCAAGGTTGGCCCTACCAACTCTTCTGGTCTTTGCCCTATTTTAATCCTATTTAAATATAAGTACAAGTGATGAAATTATATTACCATATCAGTATAGAGAGCTACACAAAGCACTTAGTATTTGAAGTGGTCAAATGAATGGGAAAGATCTTCCTGTGGCAATATTCTTGAATTAAGTAAATGCCTAATAATGAGGCAAGGGACCAAAACAACTGATCAAGTCAAAAGCTGGTTCAAGAGAGTATTTCATATAGAATAATAGTCAGATAAAAAAGCCAAAGCATATCTAAGGTAAAGCATTACTGAAATAGTTTTCTTCCATACAAAGATTCCAATCACTTTGGAGTAAATTTATATTCCTTAACATGTAGCAAGACAGCTCTTTAAAGAAAATGTGGTTCATCAGAATATATTCTTTGGGTATGAGATAGAAAATAAAAATTCAGTTTATAAGAGTTTCTGTCCTCAAGAATTATACATGATTTTAAAATCATATATAATCTTTTGACTATACATTCAGATTCCTGATCAATATAACAATAGCACAGATCCATTGTATAAGAGAATGAGGTATCTTCTGGTCACTGTTTCCATATCAGATTCAATAACTAAATAATTAGCTGATTTTATATTTTCCATGTCATGGATGACTCTTTGAGGTCTCGTGGGATTCAATTTGTAATATAGATCTTTCATTGATGTGTGACTTTAAATAAATATTGTTTAAAGTCTTTATGCCTCCTTCAGTGGATGGTATTTCAAAATGAAGTTCCTTCTGTAATTCAATACTTTCAGCCCTAAATTGAGCCTATTAGCTATTCTAAAAAGGCTTCCAAATGCTTATTGCTTAGCCAATGCCTCTGTTGACTTTGAGTGTGTTCTCTTCAGAATTCAGATACCACCCAACCAGTAAAGAAATTCATCTTGTGTTCTCCTCTAAAACCATTTATTCTCTTCCAAAATAAATTTAGAGAATTGTTAGTTATATTTTGCTAGTAAGACAGGTGTACAAAATTTCCAAAAATTTTTATGAAGAATTTGTGATTCCTTTGCCAATAATAAATCATTTTGCCAAGCACTGCAATCAGCAAATAAAAATGCATCAAGCACTTGCATCAATAAGTTTCTTCTTTTTCATTTGCAGAGTATGAATTGTTGACAGATCAGTATATTTGATATTAATTACCTCTTGCTTCCTTGTGATGGGGTGAAACTGTGTCCCCTTTGATCTATAAAAGAAGGGAGATCAGGGTCTCCCAGATTGGGAGGAGGAATATTTTCCAGACAGGCCTTTCTCTAAAATTCATGGCATCATTCAATTGGAAATCTTGGGCAAATCACTCCACATTGATCTTTTGGTTAGCCGTATCCCCATTCAGTAAACTCCAAATTCTGGAAAAAGCCTTCAAAGTAATTTCATTCAATTGGGATATCTTGCTCTGATAATCAGTTCAAACTGCCCCAGTCTCAAGATTTGCTCATAAAATAGATTTCTGTTAACACATTCTTTGCAAATCTCTCATTAAGAGATTTGTCCACTAAGAGAGAGTTTCTTTGTGAAAAAGAAAACTGCCTTTTTTGCCACTAAGATTTCAGGTTTGTGAATTCTTTTACATTGAACCTGCGCTTTGGATCAAAGAGGGGATTCTCACATCAATTCTCTACCATTAGAACAGCATCATTTGGACAGTTGGTAAGAAGTCCCCTTAATACATATAAGCTATACACAGATTTTAGGAACTCAGACTTAGTAGAGGACAGAGGGATGCCTCTTCTCACTTTACACAAAATATATAAATTTCTATAAAATTGATTCCAGAGTTTTGATCATACTTTATGATTTTATGTCAGTTTTAGGAGAACATGTTTTAGTTGTTCTGTGGTAACTGAGCCCAAACCCTTCTCATCTTTTACTACCATAAAAAATGTTATGCTCATACAGAAGCCTAGTAAATGTCTAAGTCACCAAGAGGAACCAATTAACATTTCTTATAAAATACCTTTTAAAAAAAACTATCTTTTGGCAAAAGAACAATACAGAACATAGCTAATTTATGAAACAAAAAGCCCATTACTGTGGCTAGACATGCCAAATAAGTCTCAAATAAGTCACATATAGCATTTCATTTCAATTCCTCATCTCTCTTTTTTCAGTTCAAAATATGCTAAAGCAAAACTCTATAGATGATAGGTGGATGGATGGATGGATGAATGGATGATGGATGGAGAGAGAGGAAGGGAGAGGAGAGAAAGACAGGGAAGAAGAGAAAGGGAGGGAAGGAAACAGAGAGGTATTTATGAAAAGTACTTGCTAGGTGTCAAGAACTAAGTTAAGTGCTATGAATACAAATATAATCAAGTGGTCTGCTCTCAACGAACTTACATTCTACTGGGAAAATACAACATATAAATGGGAATGTGAACAACATAATAAAGTGTGAGTCTGATATGTATGTGGCAGCATGACATAGAATTGGTGGGCAAGCTCTGTGAAGGACTAGGTGACATGGACACTATTAAATATTGAGAAAGACAGATGATAAGAGAAAACAATACTATCTCTATGATGCTTGTAATTATGCTGCATATAAATTATAATTGCCTAACTTGCATGCTTTGTGAGATCTCAAAGTTAAAGAGGAGGTCTTACTAACAGAGGAATTAGGGTATGAGGTTCTGGAAGAGACTGCACCTGAATTGATCTTTAAAATCCCTATAGGAATTTATTAAGTTTAAAAAAAATGGAGAGGAAAGAATACAATCAAGGAATCTATGTTTCCTTCAGAACCAGAATCAAGAAAGAATACTCACCCTTCCCAAAAAAGGACTAAGAGAATCTGACATGAATAATTAAATCAGTTAAAGAGTATCTAATTACATAAATTTTCTTGAAAAAAGTCCACCGCACAATAGGTGGATCCAATGTGGTAAATAATTTTAATGAATGAGAATCTCACTGGATTGGTCACATAGAGATGGGTTCTAACCTGCATCATTGCAGAGAGTACCTACATTGATGAGATCTTAGATCCATTGGAGTGTTAGTACATTCTGTTTGTACTTCAGTATGTATGAAAAATATGAATAATGGATTAGATTTGGAGCAATAAATGATTTAAGTTTTTAAACATTTTTCATGTAAAGTGCTCTAATGTCCCTATTATAGATGTGTGAATTAGATCTGACACATTTGACTGCCTGTTTCAAGAAAGGGGAAAAAAAATCTCATTGAGTGTGCAAAAACCTTGCTGAATTCATAAACTAGCAAATATATTGCTTCTCCCACGAATTCAGTGACTTTAGGGATTGTGTACTATCTAATCAGATTCAGAGATATAGAGCCACACTTATATTTATCATGCACATTTATTTCAGAGAAAAGAAGATGATAGATAGTATTTATAGAACTTCCTTCTCTTTCTCCTGTCTAAATGGTAATTTGGGTATCTCTGTTAAGTCTGGAGCTCATCCTGATGTATTAACAATGCCCTGAAGATGTTTTAGACAGGCAGTCTCAAATCCCCAAATTGTGAAAATATAGCAGGTAACTGATGCTTCTTTTCATACCAAATCTATCAAAGTTGTCAATTAATACTGAACCACCTTCTACATCCATTCCTCCCTAAAATAGAGAATATCTACTTATATAACAAATCCCTCAGAAGAAGTAGCAAAACTTTTAAAAGATTACTCTGGTTCCTAAATTACTCTTCTAGTCTCAAGAACAATTCCTTTTCCACTAAGAAATTGTATAGAAATGACTTTCATTGTCAATAATTTAAACTTCTAACTTCTTTAGATTTTTTTTTTTTAAGAATACATCATAGTGCAAAATCATTCATGGTTGACTTTTTTATATCAATAAATGCAAATGCTATAGTTTCTCAATAGGACTTAAAAGCCAAAAGTTATAGTGTTTTTAATAACTGGAAAGAATTTTCCAGATCATCTCATTCCACTCCCTCTTTTTATAGAGAACAAAGATCAAGAGAGAGAAATTGATTTGCTGAAGTTGACACAGCTTATTGTAGGAAAGCTGAGAGGGAGAGAATAAGGCTTCTGGCTCCCTACACAGTGCTCCTTCCATGACACAGCCTCTCCTGGGCTATGACCTTATTCAGATGGCCTGGTTTTTAAGGTTCAGAATGGGAATGAAATGAGATTGTCATAGACTATCTAAGAATTAACAAATGGAGATTTATTTAGTTAGCAAAAAGGAAGGATATTCTGCAAGAATTCAGTTTTGTTTTTGTTTTGTTTTTCCTTTTGAGTGCAGCTTGTCTACTTTGGCCATGCTAGTCTGCTAATCAGAAGCTTAAAGAAAAAGCTACTGACTCCTTCTATGCTGGGATTTTGTACTTAAGTCCCTAGGAAGCTACATCAATGGCCCATGCCTTAGTCCCCTGAGCCAACTAAGTCTTGAGGATAGCTTCAATACCTTTTGAGAAAAATAATTTAACCAAGATACCATACATTGCTCTTGCCACAATGTGAGAGCATACTTTTTGCCTTTTCATTTTCATCATTAGCGTGACATTTTTGTACTTAATGCTTGAGCTAACATTGCAGAACTGAATTTTATAATATGAAACTGTATGGCACAGTTTCTCCCCATTAGTCTATGACAATTTAAAATAAAAAGTAAAATAAATGTGCCTTCTAATTCTTAGGTCTTATATTCATCAACCATATAATGAAGTTAGCAATCAAAATATGGATAGCTCCTAATACTTTCATTTTCTTTGTAAGTTCTAAGTAACCTATTTCTCAATGAAGCATGGTGATTCAAGTTATTTAGAGTTAAAGCCCAGCATTTCTAGTCATCTCCTCACTAGATCATCCCTCCAAAATAATGGAAGAGAACAGTCTCAAAGTGTAGGCCAGTTAGCTTAACTTCAGTATTTGGTAAATTTCTGGAAAAGATCAATAAAAAAGATAGTGAACATAATTGCCAGTATTAAATGAAGCTACCTAATGTGATAAATATCTGGAAGACATTTTTTACATGTCATAAGTTCCCAATGCAACATTCTAGTTATCCGTTGCCTCTTGCTCCTGCTACATCATCATTCTACATAATTTTATAATTACATATTTTCTGAATAATGTGTCTCTATACCACTTTTTATATAGATCATTATTGATTATATAAGCTGCACCCACCAGATGTCACTCTATTACCCTATGGATCACCCACAAATTTGAGATCTAACATTCTTTAGAACTCATTGAGTATAACCCATGATACATAAACTTATAAAATATCTGAAAGAACATCTCTGTTGAAAAGACAGTTATTTAACTTCTCAAATGCAATGTTCTATTTCTCTTAATTATTTCTAAGCCCAATTTATTCTCCTGCAGGGCTTGTTTTATACACACAAACATATGCATACACACACACACACACACACACACATTTATACACATTCACATATACATATAAATACATTCATGAATGTATATATATGTGTATTTATATGTGTGTGTATATACAAATATATATGTTGATATCTAATGTAGATTATATAAGAGATATATATTCACAGGCATATATGATATAAACACACACAGAGAGAGAGAGAGAGATATGAAAAACTAAGTCAATGAATTGCCATCTAATTGTCATTGTTTAAATAATAGATAATTTTTATCCATGTGTTTTTTCCTGGATATTTTGTTAAATTAATGCTTTTTTTTTTCTTTTTTTATTGAAGCTTGTTATTTTTAAAATATATGCAAGGATAATTTTGTTACCATTGACCCTTATAAAACCTTGTGTTCCAATTTCCCTGTCTTCTCCCCAGCCTCACTCCTAGATGATAAGTAATCCAATATATGTTAAACATGGTAAAAATATGTGTAAATCCAATATAGGCATGTATATCTATATAATTATCTTGCTGTACCAGAAGAATCATATCAAAAAGGAAAAAAATGAGAAAAAATAAAATTGAAGTAAACAACAAAAGAAGTGAAAATGCTATGCTATAATCCACACTTAGTTCCCACATCCTCTCTCTAGATGTAGATCGTTCTTTTCATCACAAGATTATTAGAACTGGCCTAACTCATCGCTTTGTTCAGAAGAGCCACATCCATCAGAACTGATCATCATATAATCTTATTGTTGCTATGTACAACATTGCCATGTACAATGAAATCCTGATTCTATTCATTTCATTTAGCATTAGTTCATGTAACTCTCTTCAGGCCTCTCTAAAATCATCCTGCTGATCATTTCTTATAGAATAATAATATTTCATAATTCATATACCATAACTTATTTAGCCATTTTGGAACTGATGAGCACCCACTTGCTGTTCTTCGTATATGATATGCCATCTCCTGACTCCATAACTTTGCATATGCTGTCCCTTCTGGCAGGAATTTACTTCTTTATCACCCTTATCTCTTTGACTGCTGGTATTCTTCAAACTTCAGCTCAGATGCCATCTCCTATGTGAGGCCTTTCTGCTAACATTTCTCCCCTAAAATTGTTTTGTATTTTCTATGTAAGGACTATCTCATTTTCATATTTGTATTTCCAAATACTCAATTGGAACAAAATAGATAAGATAAGATAGATCTCTCCAGCAAAGAGTAATATCTGGAGAGCCTCAATACCAATAGGGACTACATTTAGGTATTAAACTAGACAATTTTCATAAGCATGGTGAGCACCGGTAGCAAGAATAAGTAGCTCTGATTTATATATCATTTAGTGTTAATAATCTAAAGGTCATTACACTGAAATATCTTTGTGGTTGGATTTTTTAAGGAATCTTTTAAGGTTATTAATATTTTCATAAGAAAGCCTGATAAAGGCTGCATTTTCCTCTACTGAGGCAAATGGTATTTTTCAGTCAATAAATACACTGAGATCTAGTATACTTGCACCTTTTAGTCAATTGAGTGATGTTAAAGATTTGGTCCAGCCTGGAAAATCACAGATAAAAACTTGCTTGTTCTCAACAAGAATAACTTTGATGCATGTATAAATCATTCTACTATGATGAGAAAATTATCATATTGATTGGTAGTTATTGATGTCTTCTCAATTGCTTTTGGGATAGTAATATTGCCTGTGATATTTTCTTTCTTTTGGATAACTCTCCTTCCTTAAGATTTCTTATAACAATTGCTCAATGCTTTCAAAATTGTGTCACCTCATGGGAGGATTTCCTCTGTGTGTTCTTATTCTGGTCCAGAAGTTTTACCTGATTTTGCTTTCTCAAGTGCCATTTCTATTTCGTTGGATAGCACGTCAGGGATTGAGGCATTAGAATTTATATACTCCCCCTAATAGTGGTAATAGATTGTTGTAGAAACACTGATAAATCTGTTACATTGTCTATTTATTGTCTTCCTGTTAGACGTGTCTATAAGTGTCCCTGACGGAAAAGTGGAATGATATTACATAGCTGAGTCTCACACCCAACTTTCAATAGACCTCTTTTCTCTTCATCTATTTTTTTTATTATCTAATAAATGATGTTGCCTGTGATCCTCTTCCATAGTATACATTCTAAACTAGTATTGTCCCTGGGTGTCACACTTAAGCTTGGCAATGAGATCAAGCATTTACTGGCTAAAGTAGCTTCTGAGCTTTTGTGGACTCATCTTAATTACTACTTTACATAATTCAACTTTTTTAGGAAATGATCATGCTCAAGGCCAAAATTTATTTTCTCTTTCCTATTTTTCAGTATCAACACCTTGTTTCAATAGGTCAGCTTGAAGATATTGTAATTGTATGCCATGTTGTCTTCTCATCTTTATCCTTCTAATTTTATATTGATATTGATCTTTTGACTAATCAATTGATAGCCTCCCATGAAAAAATAATTGATCCTGATATGATTTCTACATGAACAAATTGGAATTTCTTGTTTAAGATTTATTCAATTTCCTTTTGGTTTTTGTTGTTGTTATGTTGCTTGGCAATCACAACAGCCATTGGCTTGAAATGTTTGGGGGGGGGGGAATTGTATTTGTGGCATAGAGATGTAAAGATGCTAAACGGTATTCATGATTTTGGCTTTTTTTCATTTCATATCTGGGCTGATTTTTCAGTATAGTTTTTATCAACTGTCCCTTTGTCCATCTTTGCAGTGATATAATAAAATGTACAAAACTAGGATTTTTCTATCTTCTTATCTTCTGCCAGAAATGTTGGTGCATAAACAGCAATAAAACAAAATGGCCAATCATCACTCTAAATGGTATTTCTTATGGATTTTGGATTCCCAAGAAAGCAAACTTTTCCTGCTCACAGAAGCATAGGATCACAGATTTAGAGCTGGAAGAAATGAAAAAGGTCATATAGTAAAACCTTGTAATTTTACACAGGAGGCATCAGAAGAAATAGTATCAGACCTGTTAAGTGAATTACGCAGGGTCATAACTAATAGGTGTTTGAGTCAATATTAAAAGCCAGATCTTCCTGACTCAAAGATAGTACTCTTTCCACTATACCATGTTATCTCCTTTCTTTTATCTCTCCAACTAGTCATCCATTTAGCTGCAACTTCCTTTTGTTTACTGATTTTGTACTTTTTTGAAGTTCTTTAAGTGTTCAAAAATATGTTCATTTGATGGTCATTAGACAAAAATTTCATATATAAAATACCATCTTTCAAGTTAATGTTTGTATGCCATCTCAACAATATGTAATTCTTAGTAATTTGTACTCCTTCTCTGCCATTCTACCAGTGTTAACACAATGTGGCTTCATGGAACCAAGCCTGCTCTGATATTTCTCCGTGGTTTAGAGCTGACCTAGATTCTCAGGAATTTTAACAGTGAACCATAAGAGTTGGCAGGAGAATCTGCAAGAAGGGTCCTATTATTGTTCCAGGACCAGCATAGTTAAACAAAAAGAAACTCATCACTAAAAGTAGTAAATGCTTAATTAATTTGGTGGTTGTGCCAACCATCTTCACACCTCTAGTGTTTTGAAATTATTATATGTAGCTGTGATTAAATCATTCTTTTTGAATTTGAACCCAGATCTTTTGATTTCAAGATCAACTATCTTTCTACTCACAGTCTCTTAGAGTGGAAAGAACTAAGAAATTGCCTACTCCAACCTCTAATCCATTGTGTAATTACTTTCTACAATATTCATGATGAGTGATTTGTTAGTTTTTGCTTAGGCTTTTCTTGTGACAGGAAGCTCACTGTTTTGTGAAGCTGGAATTTCCATCTGTTAGAATTGTTAGATAATTCTTCCTTTATACTGACTGGAAAAAAAAAAAAAAACATGTCCCTCTATAATATGTACTGATTTCTGTCCTGTGGGAAAACACAAATTTATGCTAATTCTTAGTTCTTCTTTTACATAGCATGGATCTCTAAATATATAATGGCCATCATGATCTTCTCCTCCTCCCCTTCACTCCTTTCATATTTTCTTTTCAGCTTCTTCAGTCATTCTTCATATAACTTCATATTTCAAGCCACTTTCTCTAGTTTGGTATTATCATATTTAAAAGATGATACCAAAATTAAACATAATACTTTATTTGTCATATGGGTAGAATGGTAGAATTATTGAATTATTTGATCTAAAAACTATAATCTTATTAGAATAAATTTAGGTTATATTATTTACTTAGTTGGTAGTGTCACCTGGCCCTCAAGAGTTAATTTTGAAATCAGAAGAGTCAGGGCATATTAATTTGAGTCCCAAGTGTTCTTTGGTTTGTATGTGTGTGAGTTTGTGTGGCTTTGTATAGTTTTGTGTGTGTGTGTGTGTTTTATTGTTGTTGTTGCTGTTTTACTAGTGTAAAACATGTAACAATCTCTTTTGGGCTTCATTTTCTCTCATGTAAAAGGAAGATGTTGGATGAGATAATCTCTAAATTCCTTTCCAGCTCTACACCTATGATCTTCTGGCTCATCTTCTCCATATAAATCAATCCATCAAGTGATTTCTTTGGGGTTATAGTTGAACATCAATATACAAATCCATTTGACTGTACCACTACAGTATCTCACTTTTTTTCATTTTGTACACAAGAATAAATTGCAAGGTTGTATAAGTTGCCTTTCTAATGTCAATTATCTCTTGTATTTCCTTAACTCAATTGAGTTTGTAAGTATATTTTTTAATGTGCATTTGATTTCATTCATTGCAAATTCTTAGTAATCTATGCCAGCTCTTTGTTATCATCTTTTTTTTTCTTTTTTAAGTGCTCACAAACCATCTGTTGAGCAGTTTATTTTAGAATTTTACCAGAGATCAAGTTTATTGGTCTATTCTATTTAGAATCTATTTTTTCCCTATTTAAAAATTAGAACATTTAGCAGTCCCAAATTTTTTGGCTGCTTTCCAAGATTTTTCAAAGATTACTGATATTCTTTTCATATGCAATATCTTTAAGCATCTTGACATATAATTGGAAAGAGTCTAGAGACAGCTAGGTGACCCAGTGTCAAGAAGACCAGAGTTTAAATCTTGCCTTTAGATAGATATTTATTAGCTCTGGGATGCTAAGCAAATCATTTAGCCCCATTCAAATTCAGTTTCCTCCTCTGTAAAACAGTAATTATAATGCCTACCTCACAGGTATAGTTATTGTGAGGCTCAAATGAGACAAAATATTAAAATTTCATCACTAAAAATGCTAAATATTATTATTACAAATATTAACAATCATAATAAAATCTTATTTAAAGTGTCTCTTACTATCTTCTCACCTATACTGAGCCTAGCAAATCTTAGAAAGACAGCTATATCATATCTCACAAAGTGGAAACGTTAGAAGTCAGTGGCTTTGCTTTTTTCCCCTACAGTTCTACACATAGATTAATGTTTGATTAGACACATAATAGTTTTTTATAAGGATCTGCATTCCAAAAATATGATGATTTGATATAATACTGATTGTCTAGACATCTCAGAAAACTAGAAAATTTTTGAGTTTCAACCTATGATACCAGAGAGCTTTCTAAAATTGTATGTGCTCACTTGGCTGCCTGAGTAAATAGTGTATATGGAACTTAATATAATCTTTCTTTGATGACTGAAGATCCTGCAGGGCTCCAGAGATATCATTCTCAACATTAGTTCTCATTCTATTGCCTGTGGATATAGGTCTAAAAGGTGTAGGAGACTAGATTTAATCTGTAATTTGTCACAGGATGTGGCTTGGAAGTTGTTTTTAAAAAGACATTCCTACATTGAACTTGTTTTCTGAAAGGTCTCTTTTTTTCTCTTGAATATAGAGTGAAGAGAAAAAGTTCTAGTACATTAAGGTTCTGGTTAATTGAAATTTTACCATACTTGGTTTTCTGTGCCATCATCTATCCTGAATTTCAGGGCAACAGACACCTTACTCTGTACAACAGCCTATCAATTGTTTTAAGAGAAAAAAAAATGAACTGTCCTTGAAAGGAATAACTGGCAACAAAATTAGCTCTAGGGGCACTAGGATAGAATTTGCTGGGAAACAAGGTCAGTCTCATAATATGTCAACTACATCCTTCATTAACCCAGATAAAAAATACATACACATAAATTATGAAGTGCATGTTAGCATTACTGCCTGACTATTGTGAAGGGTTTCAGCATTAAAAATATGCTGATTACCATTTCATATCTAAATGATGATTAAAAACCTTGGAAGGATATTTCAAAGGCTCAAAGAGAGACATCCCTGCCTGAGACCTTCCATGAGGAATGATTCCAAAGGTGCAAGTATATAAATTTCATCCCTTTCACTCTTGTTCTAGTCTGGTTACTGAACGAATAATTCTATAGGGTCTGCTGTGGAACACTTAACTGTGCCCATGTGATTATTGCAGAATTTCACATGGTCTACAATTAGCCCATCTGTTTTAGCAAAGTAACCTGAAGGACCCCAGGAAAGTAATGTTTAAAAGTCAATGACTATTTCTGCTTTTTAATTCATTTTAATAGTCACCTAAAAGCTGGATACTGATTTTTTAAAAACAAAACCCTTTCTGTATTCTAAAGGCCAATGATGATTCTATTATCTTTCACTCAAAGTTCACCAAGTACTTAACACAGTATTAGCATTGCATTAATTAAACATCTCAATGCCCATTTGTGATAGGTTTTACTAAGACAATTCAATAGACAAGCAAATTAAGACTGCCCTAGCAAATTGATTGCACTAGAAGAAATTAGAACCTAAATTTTCTCCCAGCCTCATTTGCTCTACTTCATCCATATAGCATTAGACTTAGAAATGTCAGTTTTCCATTTCTATGGAATTATGATGATCAAAATTCAAATCAGACTAACCAAATGACTTCTGATTTCTAAATTAGATTTCAAAACAATAACTTAGATGTAGATACAGGCTGCCTCCAAAAAGTTAAATGGTTTGCAGGGTATATCATAAGTCAATAACAAACTAAAACTGAAGAATTATAGCTGTGAGCTCCACAAAAGTGAGGCTTATTTTTGCCTTTCTTTGCATCCAAAACTTAGCATGGTGTCTGAAACATAGTATGTACTTAATAAATGTTTGTTGACATTACTATATAACAATTTATGCTGTACCAAGTGAAATGGAGTATTGAAAATGAGCTGGTAAATTTCACAATACAACCATTCTAAGTCTAAGCAAGATTATTATTACAATTTAGTAGTCTGGGTGATGGAGAGAAAACATCATTGCATAGTGGAAGGAATACTACATTTTTAATCAAAGTACCTGGCTTCAAATTCTGGTTCAATTATGAGCTTGAGGAAGGTATTTCTCATTGCTCAATCTCCCATTTCTTCTTCTGTAATACTAATTAATAATAGCTAGCATTCATATGGTTCTTGAAAGCTTGAAAAGTGATTTACAAACATGATCTCCTTTTGTCCTCACTACAACTCTAGGAGGAGAGGGGTTTACTGATTGACCAGCATAGTACAGCTAATAAGTGCCTGAGGCTGGATTTAAAATCAGATTTTCCTGACTCCAGCCCAAGAGCCATGTTGTTCCATTTTTTGCACTACCTTGCCGCCTATGAATGTAAATGGAACTAGCTATAAAATGAAGGAGTTGGATTCGATGACCTCTTAGGTTTCTTTCAGCTCTAAAGCTATGCTCTTAAATTTTTAGTGCCTTTCACTCAGGTTCTCAAATCAACTGCTAATCAGAAAGCACTCTGTAACCGCCTTCATTTTATTGCTTCTCTGTCTGAATTTGTCTTCTTGAAATGATATACCTTAAAAGAGCATATTGAACCCAGTTCTATGAAGCAAAAGTGAGGTAGAGAATTAGCAATTATCTTAATAATGATAGGAGTATTTTTAACCTGAATTATTTACACAATCTAATTTCATATGATAATTATTTTGTCTCTGGTAGCTACAATGCATACTAGCCTGATAAAATGTAGGTGTTCTGTATCTACAAGGAATCATGCTAGTATTTGGGGGCAGGGGAGAAATAATATGCAATTTTTACTTAGGTTACAATTTTCTTCTTCCACTAAGGCGACCTTCTGATATCACTCCATTGATTTCTTATTTTGAGGAGATGAACAAAGCCAGCTGACTTGAGTTCTCTCATTAGTCCATACCCTTTCCCTCAATTTATCACTATCCCTGCAAACAGTGTCAGGGAAAGAGATGTCTTTTCTCTATTAAGTATCTAATTCTGAACTACCTTTGCATATCACCTCTTCATGAAGCTTAATAGACCTTACAACTATTTATAATCCTTCCCTGTGGAGCACCTTTAATCTTAGTATTACCACATGTTCCTTCCTTTCTTTAAACATGTAGAAGCCTCCTTCAGAAGACTGATTCAGAATTGACTATGCTGTGCTTCTGGATCTCAATATATTTAATTTCTTTCATAACCAAAATTGTTGAATGAGTGGTCTAAGATTACTGCCTCCTTTCTTTATCACTCACTAGTAATTCTATGCCCTCTCATATGCCTTCTGTTCACATCATTCTGTTGAAATGGAATCATACTCATTGGCATAGAAGCAAAAAGCACCAGATTTAGAATCATAAAACCTAGGTTTAAATCTTAGATTGATGACTTATAAATGGTATGGCCTTGTGCCATTTTCTTAATCCTGTCTGACTTTCAGTTTCTTTGTCTTTAAAACAGAGATGATATTTGCTAAACTAATATGTATATATTTCTTTCAACAACTTTTGCCAAGCAGATCATTGAAATTATCTCCCTTTTTGTTTTTCCTCTTTGTTTCTTTTCTTCCCATATATTATCTCTTTCTCTTTATCATTTACTGGCTCCTGTTATTCCTCCTACTCCCAAATGGGAATATTTCCCAAAATTTGATCCTTTCTCTTTCAAAAAGCTCCCCCATTCTCATTATTTCAGCTATAACTTTGATTTATTTATTCAGTTTTATAGACCAATGACACATATCTCTCTTAGAATTTCCCATTCTCATATCCAAACCCTATATATATCTGAAATTAAACGCATCATCTCTTCACCTAATATACTTTTCCTTCCAAATTTCATCATGCTTCTTCCTATTGTCCAGGATAGAAACTATGAAGTCATTTTTGGCTATGTTCTCTTTCATCTGCCCAAATAAAAAAAAAAAATTACCCACTTCTGTTAGTTGCTTTGGGTTACTGAAAAAACTCCTATTCTGCCTCTAGTCTATCCCTTCTCATTCATCTCACCTACCAACATCAAATATACTTCCTAATGTTTTGTCTTTTCTAATACTTTGAGTCTCAAAAATTTACTATGGCTCACTATTGTCTATCAAATTAGGTCTATTTTTTTATCTAAAATTCAAAATCTCCCTATATATGGGCACATTTTACATTTCCAACATTATCTCATATCAGTTATCAGCATGTGTCCTCCATGATAATTAGACTGGTGTTCTTACTGTTCCTTCTAATATATCAGGCCCACTTCTACTTCTGATTTTGCTGGTGTTTCCCACACACACACTTGTAATTCTCTCCCAACCGCTTCTGCTTTCTTATCTAAAATCCACATATATATTCTTTAAGTCTCTATTGAAATCCCATTTCCTCAAAGAAATCTATACGTAAGACTATCACACAGTCAGCTCTTCCTTTCCTGACTTTTTGTAGTTCTTTTCTGTGCTATATATGTGGACACTTCATTATATTCTATTTTTTACTGTCATTTTTTTATATGTCAAATGTGCCTTACATCCTCAGGGAGACCTTAAGTTCCATGAAGTTGAGGATCTTATCCCAAAATTTTTTTTTGTTTCCTTCCAAAAAAAAGGCATGTGCTAGAAGAAGGAAGGACAGAAGGAAAGGGGGAAGAAGTGGGAGGGGAAAAATAAAGGAGGAAGAGGAAAGAAAGAAGAAGAACCAACTGAAGCAAATATAAATGAACATCAAGTCAGAAGTTATAATTATAGATTGCTAATGTTGCTGAATTGTCTCTTATAAGGAAGGGTGCTCATGAATTTTGCAGAAAATTCTTAATGCTGATTTGGATGAAATCAATTGTGAAACTTAATTTGATGCATATTTTGCCTTTATAAAACCAAACTTTTGTCTCACATTGTAACCATAAAACTGACAGAGATATAGCGATGAAATGGATAGAAAGTAGCTCTTCTGAATAAATTTAAGAAATAACCTGAAGATCCAAGTCATAAGGATAAATGAGAGAAGGCTAAAAGATAAAATAAAGGCCTCAGACAAGTGGAAGATATTTAAAATAACTCCTTGTTTCCTGTTAAATTGCAGACAAATCTGTATTTTAATTAAGATATTTTCTAATATCCTGACTCAAGTGCTTTATGGTGAAGTAATTAAGGAAAGATTGGGACCCACATTCTTGATGTAGCAATAAATATTTATGATGTCCTGACTGTGGTTTTTATGTTATTAATTCTCTTGTAGTCCTTAGATTTCTGAGTTTTCTTAGACCAATAATTAGAGGATCTAAAATAAGTTTGTATTTCTTCTCTGTCAGTGACCTGATTGAAATTTCCAATTTAGAAAGTCAGACTATCATATTTTCTTATGATTGCTCATCTTCAATTCACATATAAAAGGAAACATGGCATAGTAGTAAAAAGATCAAATTTGGCATAAGGAAAATAAACTGGCTTTAAGAAGTCTTCCCTCAACTGCCTAACAGCTTTTAAATGTTCCAGGCAACTTTCTAAGTTAACATTGAGTTGCTGATATTTTTCAAGAAAAAAAATGTTCCATATAAGGAGTTCCTACACTGATAAAATAACAGGTTTTAACCACCACCACAACAAAAAGATCCATTTTTTCTCATTGCAATTCAATTTATTCCATTTTAAAATTTATTTCATTTTTTTTATTAAAGTTTTTACAAAACATATGCATGGGCAATTTTTCAACATTGACCCTTGCAAAGCTTTTTATTCTAAATTATCCCCTCCTTCCCTCTACCCTACCCCTAAATGTCAGGTAGTCCAATACATGTTAAATGTGTTAAAATATATATTAAATCCAATATATGTATACATATTTATACAGTTATCTTGCTGCACTAGAAAAATCAAAGATTCATTATTATTAATGAAAAAATAGTTTATTTATATCCCTAAATTAAAAAATATGAATAGAAAGTGGATATTCTTTAAGATAGGCCTCTTTATATGTATATATCTTTATATGCATTTCAGGTCAACTATATAAAGTGGTCCACTTGTAGCTAGCTCCATCTCCAGATATTACCATATGAATTGTGTTGCTTCCAGTATGCACAGAAATGTCTAGGTGTATACAAAACTGTTTAGATTATCGACAGTGACAGTGTATTTGCATTGTCAGTAGACCTCTTTAATAGTTGGTTGACATTTCTGATTATTTTCATAGCTTTTAGACTTTTTTCCCATATCTGGCAGATGCTCCTACCCACCATGTAGTCAGTTTTTACAGGTATGCAAATGAAAGAATGCTATCATAGCATGAGAACAGGTAGAGTATCAATTTAGTATTTACTGAATACCAGACATTCTGCTAAGTACTGGGAATATAAAAGCAAAGGATAAAGCAGTTCCTACCTTTCAAGAAGCTAATACTATGATGTGTATATATATATGATATATACACAAATGTGTGTATATATGCATACACACATAAATATTTGTATATATGTGCATATATCATTTGTATTTATATATACATATGTATATATGTATATGTATGTGTGTAAGTATTGTGTGTGTTTACAGAGAGAGAGAATAAATACACGGTATTTAGGAAAGAAAAAACATCACTTTCAGTTGGGAGAATAAGGAAAAGCTTTATATAGAAAGAGGTATACAAGCTGTATTTTGAGAAAAGAGAGGGATTTTTTAAGGTGACCATGAGAATGAAGTACATTCTAAACATGAGGGCCTAGCCAGTGAAAAGTCATGGAAACATCAGATAAAGAGTTTTTTGCATGAGAAGCAGAAAGAAGTCAAGTGTAACTAGATTACAGAATATGAGAAAAATAATATACAAATGAGTCTGAAAAATAGATCAATGTAAGTTTGTGAAGAGTTTTAAAAGCTACATGAAGGAATCTATACTTTATCTTAGAAATAATAGGGAGCCACTGAGCAGGGGGAGTGATATTTCGTTGTTGTATGTAGGAAAGATTGGACTGGGCAAGAACTCCAAGGACTCCAATTAGGCAAAAAAAAAAAAAATGATGAGCATAAAATAAGATTTTAGCTATGAAAGTAGAAAGAAGGGGTCAGATATAAGAGAGATTATGAATGTAAAAATAACACTTGTCAATTGATTGGGCATATCTGTAAAGAGAGAATGAGGAGTCCAAGATAATGCCACATTCTGAAGGTAGGAGATTATTTAGATGGTGGTACTTTTTATAGAAATAGGAGTGATTACAAGGAGAGTAGAATTGGGGAGAAATATAAGTTCTGTTTTGGAAATTTTATATATTTATAAGTACACACACACACATAAACTTGTGTGTGCATGTATGTGTGTTTGCATGTTTTGAGTTGTTTTAGAGGAACATAATTTGAAATCTACAATAAGTTATTGAATATATAAATTCATTTGTGAGTCATTTACTAAGAACATCACTAAGAGAGAGAATTAAAAAAGAAACTTGGGGAATACTCCCCTATGGAGGGGAATGGTACGGATGATCATTCAGCAAAGGACACTGAGAAATTTAAAAAAAAAAAAAAAAAAAAAAAAAAAAACAGGTCAAACAGGTAAAGGAAAGCCAGAAAGAAGTATGTTGAAAAACCCCAGGAATAGAGATAGTATCTAGAAGAATGTGATCAACAATATCAAACGCAACAGTGATCTGAAATTGGTAAAAGACTCAGAAAAAAAATGCCAAGAATACAACTGTGTGATGTCAAAATATGTATTTCTCAAAAAAAAATGATATATAGACAATGATTCCAATAGTTGACCAAATCTAGGAATAAACAATGCTAAATTTCAAGAATAAAAGTGAAATGTTGGTTTTTATGTTTGTTAAAGCTCCATATATTTCAACATGGTAGCATTATATTTAGTTCTATGAAAGAACACCAACTCTCAACTAGTATTTTCAAAGGAAAAAGAAATCAACCAGACAGGTTATTTTGCAATACATAGACAAAACAACTAGCAAATTGATTAAACCTTTTATTTTTTAATTGATAAGTGATGTATCCTTATAAACTATGTTTTGCAGTAATAGGAAGAATAAATGAGAAAATCTCTGCTATGTTTCCAGAATCAACTAGCAAGAAAGTCACTAATACTCTTTCCTTTCTCTGTAATTGTCCTTATTATTACTGTGTGTCTTGCAAACTTTTAAATATATGATAAATATTACCTAGAGATTCTTAAGAAATACCATATATGCAATAGCTCTAATTAGGTAAATTAAAAGAACAATAAAAAATACAAAACTGATATTCTGTGGAAATTTTAATGGCCAAGTTCTTTCACCAAAGAAAATATAAGAAAATTCCCTCCTTTGTTTCTTTATAGAAATAGGAGACTTTGAGTTCAGAATGTTGCATCTATTGGTCAAATTCAATAGATATATTAGTTTTTTTTACCTCTTATTTGTTGTAAGAGGCAGCTTGATAAGTAGAAGAGGGAGGGGCATATTTAGGAATAAAGAAAAAAACAAAAAGTTATAAATACAAATAAAAATGTAAAAAGTGAACAAAATGATTAAAAACTAGCTTCAAGTAATAACCTATAATTCTTTTAAATATCTGCCATTATTTTCCAATCTCACAAATTAGCAAATAAATATAAAAAGTATAAATATATATGTAGGTGCTGAGAGGGTAGACAATTTGCTTTAGTGGTTAGAGAGGGAAATTCAAGGGCACCTGGGTTCAAATCTTGCCTCTGACATATCTGTGTGACAGTTGGCAACTCATGTAATACCAAATTGGGGAGGAGAGTTTTCTCGCCAAAAAGCTCCCTATAAACAATGTAATGACAGGTCTAGTCTCTGTATATGAAAATGATACAGAGGCAAAGTTGAGATCTCCCACAGATCAATCCTTAACTAATCCCAATTAACTTGAATAATTTGAATAGAATATAACTAGGTAACAGAAATTTATTATGTGGTAACTATGTGTCAAGCACTGTGCTAATTGTAAAATTGAAACACTCAGGGATGTGCTTGCTTATTTTCATGTGTACTATTTCCCTTTTGTGTCCAGGAGTAAAATAAGTTTCATTATCTGTGGAAGAATTGCTTCATATTCTTCTGAAATTCCCATACCTAGTGCCATTATTTATTCATCATCTTAATATTCTTTATGCCCATATCTTGGAGACAGAGAGACAAACCATAGGGCAATGATTGTTAAGAAGGATAGGATTCCTGCTTATAAGAACTATATTGACTTTAATTTTTTCCCACATAAAATCAAGTTATAACAACTTCCTTTATGTATTTATTTACTTTTTATCTATTGGTCCTGGCTTCTTAATTCCTGGGTGGTCAGGAAGAAATATGCACTTTTATTTGGATATCTGCTCAAGTGGTTTGTAGCAATTTCTTTGTGGTATAAGGCTTGATGATGAGCATCCTCACTTCTTAATACTTATGTGAATTATTGGTCTTTTGAAAATTGAGGCAATACATCCTAGGTGTCATCTTTTAGTCCATACTTTCTAATCTCCTATGTCCAATTTGTGGCCAGATTATCTTAACACCTCTCCTTTATATCTCCTTCTTTTCTCTGACACTGGTACCCACCTGGTATAGACCCTTATTGTGTCATGTCTAGTCTGTGCAATTGATCTTCTTAAGTCTTCCTATTTCACCCCTTTGTTCAGTAACTTCCATTGACTCCCTATCACTTCTAAGATCTTCTTCAGATTTCTTACGCTTCCCTCTACATATTCTGAGATCCAGTAACACTAGTCTCCTTCATGTTCCTGAAAGACATTTCATCTCTACACATTTTCACTAGCTGTCCCCCAATGCTTGCAATTCTCTTCCTTCTCATCTCTGCCTCTTGGTTTTCCTGACTTCCTTCAGTAAGCCTTTCCCTGGATTCTTTAATCTTAGTCCCTGGCCTCTGCTAATTATTTCCATTTATGCTGTAAATATCTTGTTCTTACATAGTTATTTTCAGACTCTGCTATCAGACTAGAGAGCTCCTTGAGTTCAGGAACCATTTCCTAAATCTTTGTCTTTATTATTCCACAAACTTCTCCTATACCTCATTCTCAATTTTTGAATTCTTACTCATCATTCAAAGTTCAGATTAAATTATACTTCTTCTATAAAACCTTCTCTAATTTTTAACAGCTGAAAGTAATCTAGTCCTCCTTTCTGTTCCTATATTTTATTATTGTTTTCTCTTACATAGTATTTAATGTATTCTGTCCTATTAAAAACTATTGGATTTGTTTTATCCCTCTACAAATAGGCTATCACTTTTTGAGGGCTAAGGGAACTTTGTAGTATATAAACTCTCTCTCTCTCTTTCTCTCTCTCTCTCTCTCACTCTTTCTCTCTCTCTCTCTCACTCTTTCTCTCTCTCTCTTTCTCTCTTTCTCTGTATGTATGTATATATGTATACACATACACACACACACACACTGAATTGAATTGCTGTTTACCATTTTTTGGAAACTCAGCAACTCAACAGAAACTTAATGTGATACCCACTCAGAAACCCATATAGATCTCATTTCATCAAGGCAGCAAGGATTTTACTAATGCCTTTGAAATGAAAGAAGGGGGTAGTAAAATAATAACTTGAAAATGTTACACCAGAATATTGTAGGGCTGTTGGTGAACCTTCCAACAGTAGCAGCTAGTCAGGATTTTCTTTTGAGGTTTAAAATTAGTTAATAGCCTGGGAACAAGGTCTTTCCTGACAGAAGACACCTCAGTTAGCTGATTTGGGGTACTGAGGACCATTGTCCTGTACTCACTGAAATAAATAGTGAACTTTTCCCAGAGTAACACTAGAGACACTTTCAATAGACTGTTAGCTGGGCTCTTGAAATAGTGCTTTTTTCTGTCTATATTGATTTTACAATATCAAAAGCAGCTTTCCAGTTTCCTTTTGCTTTATTTCTGCTTCTACCAATCTTAAAGATGTTTGTACAGCATGTAGCCCTAGAAAAACACAGTCATTTGGTGGGAGACAGCAGCTTGAAATGAAATGAATCTATCAATTTTATCTCTCCTTTTGTTGTTTATTCTTCCTGCACAGCCCTATATTTGGGAAATTGACAGTAGCAGAATGTACAGAGGAAATTGTTGAAAAGTGTCTTCCAGTGGCAACTTCTAGCAACCATTCCCATGTTCTTGGTCCTTTCCAAGGCTGTTTTATGGAGCCTGATACTCCAAAATGAAGTTAGGGCAAAAGGTGGTTGTGAGTCATGTGTCCTGGGAAACATTTCCTGTCAAACAGAGATGACAGTTGTTTAAAAATAAAAATATATGTTCAAAGGGTAAATATATAAATTGCAAAACATCCTTGCAAGGTGATAGCACTTTGCAGACTTTTTATCATTTTACATAGTGTGTGTGTGTGTGTGTGTGTGTGTGTGAGAGAGAGAGAGAGAGAGAGACAGAGAGAGACAGAGACAGAGACAGAGAGACAAAGAGAGCATGTGTGTATCTATGTATATGTATCTGAAAGTATACTTACATACAAGTGTCCCATCTGAATAACAAATTTTAAATGTGTTTATTTTGCTTCAAAACCACTCAGATTATTCTGAAGAATTCATATAAACTAAATTTTTTGGATATTATATATGTGCATATTTATACTTATATACATATGTATATATAAATTTTTTACTATGTATATATTTGTTCAAGTATTTGTATGTATGCCTTTTCCTATATTGTAGCTGCAAATTTTCTTTAGAAAAAAAAGATCCTATTTTTCATCTTATATGATCCCTTTTATGCCATATTTGTCATTTTGTTTTAAATTCATTGCATCCTTTTGGAGAAATTGACAGCTTTACAGACCATTTTATGATATCGAATTCTTGAAGTGAACAAGTTGTCTATTTAGGAAGAGATTACTCTTGGGGCTTTGTAAGAGTCAGGCTTTAGCACACACTTTTTCTGCTGCTTTCCTTATAGTTTTATTCTACAGTGTTGATTCTTCTTTGCCAGATCAGCAGATAATCAGTGTCTTTACATTTTCTCGGTATTTATTTTCTTTTTCCTTTCCAACAAACTGAGACGCTTCTATGCTTCTATTTAAATATCTCTTACTACTCTATGCCAAACACAAAAGAAATGTAAATAGATAGTTGGACTAATTCACATCTGCCAGGGAGTAATTGTTGGATGCTTGCTGGTTAAGCATATTTTTTTAAGCAAGCTTTCAATTAGGCATCTGTACCAGGTCACACAGATGAAATTAAGGACTTAGAAAATATAGTTAGGAAATCTTCAATTTTTTTGAGTGATGGGTAGTTAAGTCAATATCTTACTTATCTTTCTGCATACTAACATAGAACTTTATTCACAGCTCATTTAAAAAAAAATAGGTAGAAAAATGACTCCATGGAAGTAATGTTGCACCTGGAGTCAGGAAAAGCCAAGTTCATATCCAGATTTAGACAGTTATTAGGCTGTATGACGCTGCTTAAGTCACAATTGGTGTTTTAGTTTCTTCATTTGTAACAGGGGGACAATAATACCAGCTACCTTCCAGGGTTATTTTGAAGATCAAATAAGATAATATTAGTAAGCCATTTTACAAAGCTTAAATTGCTATATAAATGCTAGCTCTTTTATTATTATAATTAAAAGATTTTCTGGGAAAGAAAGATATATTGAAATAGCCATGGAAATACTTTGTCAGGTAATCCTATCAATAACCTTATGAGAGAAGGAAAACCAATAGTTATTAATTTTAGTAAGTGACCATATATGTAAATTTAGAACTAGAAAGAATTTCCATGGTTATTATGTCCAAACCTAATTTTTGATAATTTAGAAACTGAAATTTGGAAAGATTAAAAAACTTGTCCAAAACCATATTGATGATAAAAGGAGAGCCAGGGTTGAAATTTTGGATCTCTGACTCCGAAGTCAGTACTTTTTGTCATTTACTACACAGCCTATCTGCTTCAAACATAGTCACTAGGCCAGAAAGCGCTCAAATTCAGAGCATTTAGAGGTTGCTGGTCACTGTGGACCCTTCTCACTCCGTTCTACTCTACATGCACTTTGGAAATAAGTACTTGTCTTAGAAAGTTCAATTATCCTTTTGGCACCAAGTAATTATCTGTTCCAGGGCCTATGTCTATTTGGCTGGATAAAACAATAAACTGCAGAATCTTTCTCATTTCCATCTCCTGAAATCAAAGGCATTGAAACTACTATCCAAATAGTAATGCAAATTGAGCACCCATAAAAAGCCATCCCCACCAACCAAAACTTTTCTTTTTACCCTCATTGACTTCCCTGAAATTTTTAGGACCTTCATTGCTCCTTCAGGTATCTTACCTGGTTAAGTAAATTTTATAAATACTTATTAAGTAAGTGTTTTGCGCATGGCATTATAATGGATTGAATTGATAAAAATATTTAATAGGCCACAATCTTGGAAAATAAAAGTAATATGTGACCCAAAGAACAATGAAAAAGTATTGTGAGTATAAGTAGATTCCAGAATATTTCCAAAGATGATAAGAGCAAGAAGTGGTATAAATGACATTATGTAGCATGCGTATGATCAGAAATTGAGATCAGTCTGTTTTGTGGAGAGCAAGAGATGACTGAAAGACATTTGTGTCTAGGAAATAGTAATAAGCCCAAATAAAGGCTTCTTGAAAAATAAGAGGAAATTTGCTACTGTCCAAGGCAATTCACTATTACTATTGGACAGCTCCAATTATTAGAAAATTCTTCACTGTATGTAGAAAAATCTGAAAATTTCATCCATTTTTTGCTTCTGTTCTCTGCATCCAAAGGGAGAGAAGTCAAAAAGCCATGCCTTTAAATACTTTCTGACATTTACCGGTTTTCTCTTCTCCCAGCAAAAGACCTCCAGTTACTTCAATTCACTCTTGTGCAACTAAACATGAAAACTCTTCATCTCACATTTTCTCCTCTGTACATTTCCCAATTTGTTATAACCTTCCTAACATGTGACATTCAGAATGTAATGCTATCCTTCTCAAGGCTTTAGGCAGGGAAAAAGCTCATAGAACTCTGGCTTTCTTCACTGAAGTTGAGATTACATTTGGGGTTTTTTTTTGTTTGTTTGTTTCCCTCGTCCTTTGACATTTGTATTCACTAAATCACTCAATTTTTTTCACACAAATTGTTGTCTAGCCATCTTAGATATGTGAAATTGATTTTTGAAACAAAGTGCAGAACTTTCTATCCAATTTTATTTCTTTTATCCTATTATATTCAATCTGTCATTCTAGCCTATCAAAATATTTTTAGATCCATAATTTGCTATCCATTGTGTCAGTTTTCCCTCCCAGGATTGTTTCATCTGCAGATTTAATAAGCTTGCTTTCTTTGTTCTCATCCAAATCATTGATAGAAATACTGTTCCGCACAAGGCCAAAGACCAGAGCTATTATTCTCTGTAGACTTCCTTCCAAGTTCACATCAAACTAATCTTTGGATCTTTCTATTCAATGAACTTTTAGTCCATTTAAATGTACTATCAATTAGCCTATATCTTCTCATCTTTACCACAAAAAATAGCTTGCAAGACTTTGTCAAATTTATCTTTTAAAATATGTAAAGGCTATTTACTTCATTTCCCTAATCTACCAATCTAATAATTCTGTAAATAATAAAAAGAAAATAAGGTTAGTCTGTTATAGTTGATTCTTATTGAGACCATTTCTGGCTTTTTCTGATCACTACTTTCTTTAAAGGATGTTCACTGAATCCTTTTAATCATATGTACATTCTAGATTTTGTCAGGAATCAAAGTCAATATAACAATGGCTTATGACTATCATTTTCTATTTTCTGAAAGCAAAATGACATTTTCCCCTCTTCAATTCTATAACACATCTTTATTCTCCTCAGTCTTTTAAAGATCACTAACACTAGCCCATTGATAATATCTGCCTGTTCTTTCAGTATCCCTGGATGTAGTTTATCTGGGTCTAGTTATTTGACCTCACTTTGGGCAGCTAAGTACATCCTTACTATTTACAATAGCTCTCATTTTATTATCAGCCTTGTTTTCATTTGTCTTTTCTGATGCAAACATCTTTCTCTTTGAGGAAGATGGAGAAGAAGCAAAATAAGAGTTGCCTTCTCTCTTATATTTGTGACCACTGTCCTATCCACCCCAGGTGACAATCTTATCCCTTCTTTGCTCCTTATTTTAAGTTCAATATATATTATTGTTGTTCGATCATTTTTTCATTCCTATCTGACTCTTCATGTCCTCATTTGAGATTTTCTTGTCAAAGAAACTAGAGTGGTTTGCCATTTCCTTCCCAGTTAATTTTACAGCTGAGGAAACTGAGGCAAACAGTGTGAAGTGACCTGGCTAGAGAGACACAGTAATAAGTATCTGAGGTCAGATTTAAATTCAGAAAAATAAGTCTTCCTGATTTCAGTCCCAGCACTCTATTCACTATGCCACCTAGCTGCCTCGTGCTTCAATATATACCAGGCATTTAAATATTTATTGATTATTTATTGTCTTTAATGTTCATTGCCAATCTCATATTTAATATTTCAGACACTATTTGGTAAGGCCACACTACCCTTTTATAGATATATTTCATATATAGTGGTACAGTGGAAACTGTTGAACCCAGAATCAGGAAGACCTGGGGTCAAATCCTGCCTTAGACAAATACTAATTGTGTGATTCTGCTTAAATTACAATCTTTCAGCCTCAGTTTCCCCATCTATACAATGAATATTTAAAGAATAATAGCAACACCTACCATACATGATTATTGTATGCAAAGGACTTTGTAAAGCTTAAAGTACTTTATAAACACTAGCTATTATAATTGTTATTATTGCCCTTTCATCTTATCTCTCTATCCTTTTAGAACTCAAGATGTCAATATGACTAAGTGCAAATACGTTTCCATGATTGTACATATGTAATCTATATCAGATTGCTTGCCATTTTGGAGAGGAAGAAGGAAAAGGAGAGAGAAAAATCTGGAACTTAAAATCTTATAAAAAAACAAACGTTGAAAACTATTTCTGCATGTAATTGGAAAAATAAGATATTATTTACAAAAATAAAATAAAAGTCAAGATGTGTGGGGAATCCCATATATTCCCATCAGTCTCTTTAGATAATTCCCTCTTTTCTTTCCTCTTCATTAGAACTATTCCTTTTGGCACTTTCAGCATTTCACTCTTGAGAGCTCCCTGTCCCTCCTGAGATCACTTCCCCTGTAGAATTTTAATCTGTTGGATCTGTCTTTTTCCAAACACTTTGAAATCAACTCTCCTAAATTCTATCATCTGGTATATAAGATTATAATTATCTCTTCCTCCTCTTTAATCCGAAATTCCAAGATGGAGCAGCTATTTCTCTTCTGATTTCTACCTTAGTAAGTTTTTTCTCTTTGTGTGTATGTATGTGTGTGACATAATGGTTTTGCTGCACACTACATTTAGCAGCTTTCAACAACATTGACTCCATTTGAACAATCTTATAGAATCCTTAAAATTTGTCTTCATCCTATATGATTAACCATTAGTGTATAAGATACCATTATTTTTGTAATAGTCCATTAATTTACATAGCATCAAGAACATAACAAAGGTAAGTCTAGTCAATATAACACTATATATATATATATATATATATATATATATAACACTAACTAGAGTTAGACCTGAATTCAAATATGATCTCTGATACTATATATATGATGCTGGACAAGTAACTTAACTTCTGTTTGTTTCAGTTTCTCCAAAAGTAAAATGGGTATGTTAAATATACCTGTCTCTGGGCTATTGTGAGGATCAAATGAGATAATGCAATGTGCTGAGCTAAGTGCCTGGCACATAGTGGGCCCTATATAATTACTTATTTACTTCTCTCAGTAAAATCTAGATGTCACCTTCCTTATTAGCTGCAACTTCTTTATATCTTCACGTTTCATTTATGACAAGAATGTCTGTGTGTGTGTGTGTGTGTGTGTGTGTGTGTGTGTGTGTGTGTGTGGTTCATTTTGTTTTCATCCATTAGGATCAGTCTCAAGGCTCACACATAAAAATTTTGTCGACATAAAACATAATTTTTGTAGGTGATCTAGAAAGTTTATGAAATCAAAGATCTCTTGCTCCCTTTATAAAATTTATGTAAACACTCCTGCAAATATAATAGTGGCTGCACATATGATTGGAGACCTTTTCGCATTTTTATGCAGTTGATGGACCAGTTCATATCATTTACAGAAAAAACACATGCTTTCTTCAATACACCTCCCTTACATGAAGTATTTCCTTCACCTATCTTTATTTTTTTAATAACTTTTTATTGATAGAACCCATGCCAGGGTAATTTTTTACAACATTATCCCTTGCATTCACTTCTGTTCCGATTTTTCCCCTCCCTCCCTCCACCCCCTCCCCCAGATGGCAAGCAGTCCTTTACATGTTGAATAGGTTATAGTATAACCCAGATACAATATATGTGTGCAGAACCTAACAGTTTTCTTGTTGCACAGGGAGAATTGAATTCAGAAGGTATAAATAACCCGGGAAGAAAAATAAAAATACAAGCAGTTTATATTCATTTCCCAGCGTTCTTTCTTTGGGTGTAGCTGCTTCTGTCCATCTTTGATCAATTAAAGCTCTCTTTATCGAAGAGATCCACTTCCATCAGAATACATCCTCAGCTCCACCTATCTTTAAACTGCAATCATAGCCATAGCTTGACTAGGCTTTCTGTCATTTATACTGGTATTTATGATATGTAAATTTGAAATTGATTAAGCTTTTTCTGATAGACATTTTCATCCAATCTCTAAAAGTTTCCATACACGAAACCTTATGAATATCTGCATATTTCTGTCCTCTTTCACCATCTCAGTATGATATAATTTCTACAATACTGTAATTTCCAAGACAAATGTTTTCACATTTACTTGCACAGCAAAGTTTTCCAGGTACAACTCTTTCAATTAATTATGGTTCTAATAACCTGTACTGTGATGAGATTAAGTTTTATATATATATATATATATATATATTATATATATATACACACACACATATATATGTATATATATATATATACATATATATATTTTTTAAAGAATCTAGGTCAAGTTACATTTATAAAATAATATAGTGATGCTTTACTTGTAGTGCAGGGGGAAAAATAAAATGGTCTTGAATTACCACATGAAAGAATTAGATTAAGTATAACAAAAAAAACTTTTGTATAGCAAAAGCTGCACATAGAATAGATTACTATTGCTGCTGTAAAATAACTTCAGTGATGTCCTTAAGAAAAAGATGTAGGCCAATTATTTTGGTAGTTCAGCTGATCCTGAGTACCTTACTTAAAGTCAGGAGATAATGATTTATCCATCTTTTTTTTGTTTATAACTTATCTTGATATGTCAGTTTTTAGTGACCAGATATGTAATTGAGGGAGGAAGTCTGTTTCTACTTCTATCACCTCTGTCCCTATTCAATAAGTAATTGAGTTCATAGAAGTCCTGTATCACAAACCACATTTTGTCTACTTAGGAATTCTGTCTCCCTTTTCTCTTGATAATGAGGGTACTAACTCTATCATAGTTTTATCCCAGTGGGAAATTAGAAAAAATTATAAAAATGAAAGCTATATTCATGTTTCAGGATCTCAAACTCTTTCGCTACATACTCTCAACTAAGGCATACTTGACAGAGCAAATGTCCCCGTATATTAAACTTTCTCAAGATCACACATAATACAGAGAAATATAAATACATATACCATAAAAAAACTTCCATGGATACCAGATCTCTAGAGTCTTAACTGTCCCCTTATAATAAGGTTTCACCTATTTTACTGTTTCTGACTTTCCCATAATAGAAGTATCTGCAATAGAAGTATCAATTTATCACATTTTTAAGCCAACCAACCAACATCTCTGCCACACTTATAATTTGTTAGTTTTAAGCAACTCCAACATGGAAGAAAATCTTCAGTGCTCTTAACTTTGCCACCCCAACAGTTCTCCTTCCTATTTGTGGCAACTGCATGTCATAAGGTGCCAAAATATTGTGCTGAAGCTGATATATTGGATATATATTAGATGAGGTGTTTCAGTCTTAGGAGTTTATGCTCTAATTTATTTGTTGTTGTCCAGTTATTTCAGTCATACATCACTCTTTGTAATCCCATTTGGAGTCATTTTAGCAAAAATGCTGGGGTGATTGGCCATTCCCTTCTCTATGTTATTTTGCAGATGAGGTACAGGCAAACTGAGTTATGTGGCATGCCCCTAATCACATAGCTAGTTAGTATCTGAGGCTGGATTTATTAAATTAATGTTAATATCCTCCAAGAAGCTTTCTCTGATGATAGCCCATAAATCTTTTTTCTTTGCATTACATGGTATATGGGTTTGGCAACCTTTTTATTAAAAATGTGCCAAAAGATTAAATGCTTTTCTTTTGGCATCCCGGGAAAGTAGGACTGAAATTGAGTGTTTTGGCATACGGACTTTTTTGTACAAAAAAGATAGTGTTAAGCAAGATTAATTGCCAGAAATAAGTCCATAAGGTGATTTCACTTTGGTCCCATAACTTTGGGAACACAGTATTAACCCACTGATTCTTTGGAGAAGACACAGATCAAGTCAACCATTGGTTTATTATGAAGACTGCTTATTATCTCTCTTAAATGCTCTCCTATTATCAATTGTAGAGTCTTTCACATACTTCCAGTAATATATTTTGGTTGTACTCCTAACAAATCAAACATCAACAGATAGCTCTATTAAGACACTGATGTGTGAAAACACAGATCTAATATCTACATATACAGTAATTTCTTCAGTTTTCGAAAGAAAGTGAAGTTTCATTGAGTTAGAAATAATTTACACTGATGTCAATTGAACTTTCATGCCTTAGTTCACAGTGGTTCTCAAAGTATGGTCTAGAGAATCCTGGAGATCTCTGAAACCCTTTTAGAGGGTCTACAAATTCAAAAATAGTTTTTATTTCCAATATGGTAAATGCCTATAAATATAACCCAGATAAACAAAAATGCTTTGGAGAGATCCTCAATAATTTTTAATAGGATAAAGATACTGAAAACAAAAGTTTGAGAACCACTGGCTTAGGAGATGATTTAATGAGTGGCTGTGGTCTTAAAATGTATCACCTGATACCCACCTTTTCTTTGAGGAGTTTCCCTATATTTTAGTAGGTAGGATAATATCTAGATGACTGTCTGTCACTAGAACACATTTCCAAATCAGTAAAAGTTGCCAGAGTTTATGCTCTGTTAGCATCGTCTTCAAGGATCCAGGGTCATCTCTTACAACAACAAATGTTCTTAAAAGATAATTATTTTGCACCAAGGAGTTTTAGTTATAATATCCTGCCTCCTATTCTTATATCAAACATACTTTTAAAAAAGATGTGATTAATGTATACTTGTCCAGGGGTTCTTAAATACAGGTTAGGTGGCAAATTTAGAAAAAGCCTAGGAAACTAAGTCAAGGAGATCCAAAAAAGAAAAAAATTGATATAAAAATTATCATCCTGTTTCTACAAATGGAACTTCACAAAGATGTGCCTGCTTCAGTATCATATGCCCATCAGTAACTTAGTCAGATAGAAAGCTAGAAAAAGATTGCCTAGAAACTGTCACTCTAAGATACCAATCATAGGCAAAAGGTCAGGCTTCATCCCTGTTCTACAATGTTTATTTTTGTAAGTTCTAGGTTGGTGAGAGACATGTTCACCAGGGCTTTCTTTCCCTCTATTATCTGCCAACCAGATCATAACTATTTCTGCCATCTTATGGGGTCACCCAAGGGAAGGAGTAGATGTTGTAATAACAACTCATATGTCTAAAATGCTTAAAAGTTTATGAAGCACTTCCTTCCTGACAATCTGTGAAGCAAATACTATTCTATCCATTTACAGATAAGAAAACTAAGGCTTGAAGTATTTTTAAGCTAGTTGGCAATGGTCAAACAGATAGCAAGTATCAAAATTAGATATTAAACCCACATCTCTTTGTTCTGAATCTAATGTATTCTGTTACCACTAAATCATAATATTTCTCTAAAGGATCTTTTTCTTTATTTGACCCTGACTAATACATTGGGGCTTAATGGATTTATAGCAAGTATTAAATTTATTTCCTTCCTTTTTCTTCCCTCAGGTATTGAAAGGAAATTGAGTATATTGTTATATTACATAATCATATTGAATAATCATATTGAATAGCAATATTTAAGGGTATACAGTCTCTGTTCAACAGACAAAGCTAGCAAAATCAAGAAAAACCTGTCCTGTTTTATAAAAACAATAAAAAATAATTCAAGTTCTCCCATATTCAGGCCTTTAATCTGTTTCCTTCAATGCTACACTAAACTGCTAGAATACAAATAAGTAACTAGTTCCCTAATAGGCAGGTTAGCATACTTTGTCTGCTAAGAATAGTACTAAGCAGGGAGCAGGAAGTTGAACATAGCACTTCTATTTATATGGCAGCCAGTTTAAATAAAGCCAGGACATACTATAACAAATTTCTCTGCAACTTATATACTTGATTCCATTTGTGGTTTTAGTTGTTGTTGTTTAACCGTTTTTTAAGCCATGTCTGACTCTTTGTGACTCCTTTTACGGTTTTCTTGGCAAAGATACTAAAGTGATTTACCATTTCCTTCTTCAACTCATTTTACATATGAGGAAAGTGAGGTATATAGGGTAAATTACTTGCCTAGGATCACACATCTATTAGGTATCTCAAGCTGGATTTGAGCTCAGGTTTTACTGACTCTAAACTTAGCACTCTAGCCCTTGTGTGATCTAGCTGCCTTTTCCATTTATATATTTGGAGCTTAATGAGAGTGGGCTAAATGGACAAATGATATTAACACCATGTGCTGTTCAGATTGTATAATTTTAATTACATGCCTGAGAAATATCCCAGATTATTAGAACAGAAAAATAAACAATAGATAATGCCTGTTAATTCCACCTACTATTCCTAAATCTTGTCCCCTTCCTAGCCCTGTTGACAAACATGACATATACAATAAAGAGCCATGGGGAAGGAAATATAGCCATGTTTCCTGATGCTCTTTTTATTTTTTTATTTTTTGCTCTTTTTAATAAAACCATATAATTTCTGTCCATATTAAATAGAACACCAGCATGCTATATACATAATATGGTTTAAATAATGTTATTTTTTCTTTTAAAATAATAATTTGTATTTGATAATAATTAAAAATAATTTGTATTTAATAATAATAAGCTCATATTTATATAGTGCTTTAAGGTTTACAACTCACAACAAACCCAGGAAATAGGTTCTATTATCCCCATTTTACAGATGAGAAAACTAAGGTATATAGAAATCAAGTCATTTTCCCTGGGTCAAACAGCTTGTAAGTGTCTGAGTTTGGATTTGAATTTAGCATCATCTACTATTTTTTGTGCCACCATCTAGAAAGGGGAATCTAAAAATATTCCATAGGAATAATAATAGTTCAATGAAATCTGGCAAATATTCACAAACTCTCCATCCAAGAAAAATTTGGGGCTGAGTCATTACTTAGCTGTCAAAATGTTTCAAGTGTGCAATAAAGTATTGCCAGGTTATTGGAGAGTTTAATCATGTACTAACCACTTAATTTTTTATATTCCAAAAGCACCTATATCTTCACTCTAAAGTTACATCTTTGCAATGTCCTTTGTCATTTGCTTACTTGATTCCGTTAAGGGGTACTTTAAGGGGAAATATTCTCCATAAATTAAAGACAGCAATTTCATGAAAAAGCCACAAATAGTTCTTATTCCATTACTACTACTGAAAGCTCATTAAAACCCCAAATAGATACCATTCATCACTATAATTCACATAACTATTCTTTAGACCTAGCCAAGAATATTAGAGGTTTCCGTGTTAGTCTTGATGTCTCTTTGTAAGAAGTCCTGTGGGAAAAGGATAATTTATAAATGGATAAAAGTTACTGAGAGATTTGGTCATTATCATTGGTGTTAGAAATGATTTAAGGATGAAAATGGTACCTGTCAAACTCATAACCATCACTTTGCTGCTCACACAGCTTTGTGACTCCATAGTAGTAGATAGAGTGTTGGTCCTGGAATCATGAAGCCTCAACTTCCTGAGTTCAAATCCTGCTTCAGACAATTTTTAGGTGTGTGACCCTGAGCAAATCATTTAAACCTGTTTGCCTCAGTTTTCTCACCTAGTAAATGACCTGAAGGAGGAAATGTCAAACTACTGGAATATTTCTGACAAAAAGACTCAAATGGGCCATGAAAAGTTGGACAAAAATGAAATCACTGAACAATAACCAAACCTAAAGGATCACTTGGAAATTTTAACAGTTGGGTCTTGGAAACTGGATCTCTGGTTGAAGCTGGCTCCAGGACATGCCCCCCTAGACACACACACACACACACACACACACACACACACACACACACACCTCTTATACCTTTGAAATAGGAGATGAGTAGATGAGTAACAATCAGAACATCTTAAAATAAAATATCTAAAATGAATGATATTGATAACTGAGGTCAGGTCTGTATCATGATGAGATAGTTCATCTCCCCAGGGACCATAATGTCTGATTTAAAGTACTATAAGCATCAGAGTGAACAGAATTCAACAAACATTTTCTATGTGTGAGTATTATACTCAGCATTGGTTACATCCAGTTAGTTGTTTTACAATAAAATTATCCTGACAAGACATTCAAACCAAACATAGCTTATTTTACAATGTAGTCCAGTTTAATGAGTGTTATTGAGTTAAATCCAGAGCATGCAAAGAAAGACAAAGAAAAATTTGCCTCTACCATTCATAAAACACTTGTGAAATCTTCTTTTAATATTTTTGAGAAAAGTTAAAGTAATAAAATAATACCATTAAAGCCAATCTGGGTTTTTTGAGTGGTTTAGATCCAATCCCATTATTGCTATAATTATTTCCCTTTCACATGAAATTAATTAAGTGGTTGTGGGGTTTTTTCCAATGCTTAGGCAAATCACAGTTATAAACTCTGGAATATTTGAATATGATTTGTATAACGATTCAAAAATCAAGATAATCTAGAATAAATTCCTCTATGATCTACTCCTCCATCTTCCCCTTTAAGACATAATTTTATCAAAATGATCCTAGTGAAATTGATACCTTCTTGTTCATTTGAAAACAAATTTTTATTCCCTCATTTACAATTCATAATGTTCAGACAACCTCAATTTTCATAATCAGTTCTCAAAATTTAGGGAGTCAAGTCTTTAACCAAGCCCTGAAACTGTTTTATGTGTGTGTGAAAACTGTTATAACAAGCAAGTCATATTTGTCATGTGCATTTTAGGTGGGGAAGATATTTTCTGAATATATTTCATCACAAGCTGTTTCATTTAATTGAATTAAAATATTATAAAACTATCATGAAGTCATTTAATCTCTGCTAGAAGCGACAGTGTGCCATAATGGATAGAATTAGCCTCAGAGCCAAAGAGAACTATATTAACTGTGTTCTTAAGACAGTCACTGTCCCCAACTAAATCTCTTAGGCTTTCTTAATTTTGCATTTGCAAATTTCAGGGGAAAGCAAATGTTATTATTTTGGATTTTAATTTTATTTACTTTATAATTTATATAGTATTAATATACTTTAAAATTCCATGTATTTCATGCATTTCAAAATATCCTGAGAAGAGATGCACCGGCTTTGCCAAATGGGTCCATGGCACTAAAGATGTTATAAAAATGGATAAGGATTATAGTTCTATAAGTAGCAGAGAAATGTTGACCTTCATTAGTAGAATGCATTTCTAATCAGAAGCTTCCTGTACCATGGAAAACACATATCCATTCCCTATTGCTAACCCTATAATCTTTGCTACCTGTGTTTTTATGATGTTTAATTAAAAGAGATAATTCAAAAAATTATTATAGTCCAAAAATTTTGAGAAGCAAAAAATGAGAGATGTTTGCCTAAGGTTCCAAGGCCAAGTTGTATTACTGTTGGAGCCAAAATGCCTGATTCTTTTTCTTTCTCTGGATCTGAATGTACCAAGTATAATACAGAAAAGGAATTTATGCAAAAATCTCCTGGAAAAAAAATAAAAGCCTGATTCTTAAAGGGTTTGTTTGGCATGTTTATCCAGATAACTCTTACACCCTGTCACCTACAAACTAAAATACCATGAACCCAACTTGCAAAGAATTTGAAAATTCTCATAAATGGATTGCATATAATGATAAGTAAAAAGCATAGAGAATTGAAGAGATTTTACATATAAGAGTTTACTGCCTTGAACCTTTTCCTTTTAAAATATGAATTGTTACTAAATTTCAAGCGTAAATGCATAGCATTTATTTTGCATTCAATTATTACATTGGTTGACAGACCAATTGCAACCCTGAGTTTCCTCCAGTGAATTTAAATATTATTCTCATTGATTTTCTTATAGGTTACTGGGAGTACAAAGAAATGCCTTGATTAGTCTCATAAAAATTCCATTCCTTTATGTCAACATTAATTGATTTTATCTCATGGTGTCAATCTTTTCTCTCTCTTTTTTTTGTAGGTGATGTCATTGTCTATATTAATGAAGTTTGTGTCCTTGGACATACTCATGCAGATGTAGTCAAACTTTTCCAGTCTGTTCCTATTGGTCAAAGTGTCAACCTGGTGTTATGTCGTGGGTATCCTTTACCCTTTGATCCCGAAGATCCTGTTAGCAACATGGTGCCACCTCTTGCAGTAATGGAGAGACCCCCTGTAGTGGTCAATGGAAGACATAACTATGAAACTTATTTGGAATACATTTCTAGGACCTCCCAATCTGTTCCAGATGTAACAGATCGACCTCCACATTCTTTGCACTCCATCCCAGCTGATGGTCAGCTTGATGGCTCATTCCCACCTCCCATTCATGATGATAATGTGTCCATGGCTTCTTCAGGAGCTACACAAGCTGAACTCATGACCTTAACCATTGTGAAAGGTGCCCAGGGCTTTGGCTTCACAATTGCAGACAGTCCTACAGGACAAAGGGTGAAGCAAATTCTAGACATTCAGGGATGTCCTGGCTTATGTGAAGGTGACCTCATCATTGAGATCAACCAACAGAATGTACAGAACTTGAGCCATACAGAAGTCGTGGATATACTGAAGGAGTGTCCCATTGGAAGTGAGACTTCTTTGATTATTCATAGAGGAGGTAAGTCCAAAATATCAATTTAATTTTTGGAATCTGATATGGAAGATATCAAAGTATCAGTCTTGTTCTGGAGTGAGGAGGTAATGTAGAGAAAGTGGTGTCTGTATAACAATGGTGTAAACAATCAACAATCAATCTGTAAATTACAATGAAAATATATTTTACAGAGAGGAAAAATGCAGATACAGATAATAAAAGATCTTTGAGATGCCAGATAGCAAAAGAAAGAAAGAAAATAGTAAAAAGTTGAGTTTGGGGGAGTTTTCCCTAAATTGAAAGATATTTTGGATTGGGTAGATGTTTATGGAATGACTTGTCTTGGATCCCTATCATGTAGAATAATATTTCTATAGAAAAAATAGATTCAGTCTAAAATAGATTGCTAAAGGTATGTGTACTCCAGCTGAAGCAACAGTGGAGATAGTAACAGTTTGCTCTCTCCCCTCCAACTCACGGAGGGCCTGGGCCTACATTGTAATGAAGACAGTGGCCAAAGATGGTGAAGAACAGAGGAGAAATCCTGGAGAAAGAGTAAAACAAGAATTAGGGAAGAGAGGAAATATGAAGAGTTGGGCAGAAGATATTTGGGGTTGATGATTAAAGGACAGGAAAGATTCTTCAGCTTTCTCAGGAGAGGAAAGGAAGAATAAGTACTGTGAAGCATGCATGAGGAGCAGCAAACAGATTTTTCTCCCTCTCTTTTCCTTCTTGGTAATGCAGAATTTGACTAGCTTCCCTCCTCTTTGGCTGATCCTGAAGAGTAGAACCAGAAGGGAATGGAAGGAAAGAGTGATAGAAGAGGTATCTTAATGACTTTCCTTCATACCTACTAAAATATAATTTTTGATCTGGTACAGCTAGGCCACCTTAATTTGATTTTTTTTCATTAATTCCCTTGAAATTCTTGAATTTTTGTTTTTCCATATGAACTTTGTTGTTATTTTTTCTAGGTCATTAAAATAGTTTTGGGGGAGTCTGATTGGTATAGCACTAAATAAATAGATTAGTTTAGGTAGTATTGTCATCTTTATTATATTGAGCAGAATACATTTGTTTAGTAGTCAGGAAGAAGCCTCATGAGCATCACTGTTAGACTTATGACACAGAGTAACTGTTGTTGCCCCTCCCAAATGGCTAAGTATCTATTAGTGAATGTCAGGGAAGGGTCTATCTAGTGTGGGGATCTAATCTAGGAACCTCTCCACCATCATCCCCATTCTCAATCATTATTCAAAAGTTATTGAAGATGGAGTGTCATAGCTGTAATAGTAGGTGAGGATCTCATACACCAGGAAACACAGAGTTTTGAGGATACCTTTCTCACCCACAACTGCTTACATTTCTATATCTGATATCTGACTAAGAAACTTAAATACCAGCAGACACTGGAAAATATGTTTTGTCTTCATGTTTCTGGTACTGCAAATTTTCATGTATCAAAGAAAATGCTACTTTCTGTTTTTTTGAGAATAGGAAAGAACTGATGGAATGAGCCATTCATATTGTGAAAGGTATTGGCTAATGAGGCTATCATCCAGCTTGATTAAGGTTCCCACCTGAGAGCATAGTTCTACGTCTTCTTTGTCAAAGAAATGTACCTAGAGAAGAAAATAATATCTTTTCTGGATGCATAATATAATAGTTCTCCTATGAAATCCTAATGAAGTTAAATAAAAATGTCAATGCCAAATGGAGACATGGATTCTAGACTTGACTGAACTATGTGGATAAAGTGTTAGATATGATCTCAGAAAAGACCCGAGTCCTATGTCAGCATCTAGCATAGTGTCTGGCATATAGTAGGCACTTAATAAATGCTTGTTGATTAATTGACTGATCCTGCCTCAGATACTTAATTAGATGAGGGACATAGACATCACTTAATATCTGAGCCTCAGTTGCTTCCTTTGTAAAATCAGAATTATAATAGCACCCACTGAAGTTTGTTGAGAATATCAAAAGGAACAACAATGTAGTGTTTTGCAAATTTTAAAGCATTGTATACACATATAAATATGTAAATGTAAGCTATTACTATTTTTCACTTAAAACACTCTAGGCTTCAGTTTTTTGAGATATAAAATGAAGAGGTTAGACTAAGTCCCCAAGGTCTTCTCCAGATGTAAAATTCCATCCTTTTGAATGGAATACAATTAAGTTAAAAGTACCTAGATATGACCTTCCTTTTGCTGTTTTATGCAAATACTGTTAAGTTTTTTCCTCCTGAAGCAGGTGCTACATTGTTGATTTTTTTCTGGTCTGAAAATTGAGCAGCAACTGCTCAGCGCTGATGAGCAACACTGTACAATAGAAGTACTGTGTACCTATGCTAAGGAAGGAAATAAATTTTGAAAGGCAGCAATTTTGTATTCGACCTTCTTAAAGGCTTGCTACAAAATACTGCTAAAAGCATTACAATAAAGCCTCAAACAGCATCTTTTAATTTCTCCCATTGCTAGCTTAATGCACTAAAATGCACTAAAACAGATGTTGTTTACTAATCAGTTCTATAGATGAATATCCAGCGCCTCTTTATAAAGATCAAACGTGAAAATCTATAATTATATTGGAATCATTTCGTATAATTGAAGAATATGACTAGACATGACTTTGCTATCTATAAATTAGGCATTAGTATAAACAGGTCTCTGCTTTGAAGTTTTTTTCATATATGAAGAAAAGTGTCCAATGAGTCTCTTGCAAATGATGAAATATGAGAGAGAAATGATTACAGTTAAATTCCTTATAATTAAAATTTACACTTTTAATATCATCTGATTTTCATTGTTGCTAATATCATGAGTCCCTACAATTCTCAATAACTTATAGTCATTCCTTGGAAATTCTGGAAAAGATATTTTCTTTGTTTACCTTGAAACAAGCCCAGAAGAATAAATTACTGGGTTGCTATTCAGGCTATTATTAATAGTGAGAATGTCCTTTAGGTACATATATCTTTGAAAGTACTTAGCATGAACAACTTTAGGTAGCGTATCTAAAATGAATCCTAAAATTTTGCTATTCAAAGGTGGACAAGTTTTATCTGGCTAGCAGGTATGATACTGGGGAACCCAGCAGACATACTATGGCCTATTAAATGAAGCTAGAAAGATATGACCTGAAGATCCATACTAAGGCATCTAAGTTTGGATTATAGCAAACAAGGGTCAAAAGCAAATTAAATGTGGATTTGGTTCAAGATTCACCAAAGAAAACAAACTGAATAAGATTAAGATGGGAAATGGGGTTAAGATTTGCTTCTATCAGGTCAGTATTATCATCTCCACAACCCAAAGATCCTATCAATTGGGATCAAAAGAATAAATATATTTTCTAAAGTGGGAAAGTTCTCCCAGGGCCAGGTTAGATTCCAGCACATAAGTGTCTTCCTGTCTAATTTATCTTTCATAGGAGAAGAATTGAAATGAGAAGAGAGGGAACAGTGTGAATAGATAGTAATATAATATTGACCAAAGGCCTTGATAGTATCCCTACTTCTAGATTCCTTCTAGTGGACAGGGAAAGGTTTTAATTCAGCAGGGGTATTGGAACTGAAAGACTTTGTTAATGTAGGTCATAAATTTTGGCAGCTCCCAGATCTTTGATAAAAAGTTTGGTTATCTTTTATGGTTAATAGTATTGTACCAGAATTTTGTTCATGTTTGAGTATTGCTGATTTGATATATCTGAGTATTAATTGTGTGGGTAAGATTTTGAGAATACATGAATTTAACAATGGAATAGGAATAGTAAAAAAGTTTTACCAAAAGTTAGATATGTAAACTGAAGTCTTTCATCCAAAATAATCTAATTGGGAGAAAGTAAAAGAGAATAGGCTATCTAAAACAAATCATGTCAAAACAACTTTTTTTTTTCTTTCTGACAGCTTAACTTCTGTATATCAAGAGAATATTATTTACATAGTCTTTCTTGATTTCAGTAAAGACATTTTACAAAATATTGCATATTGTTATTGAAAAAACTGCAACATGGAAACTAGATTCCTAATTGACAATCATACTCACAAAATTTTGCTGAATGGATCAATTTCAACTATAGGGAACTTTCCAGTGACATGTCACACAGCTCTGTCCTTGGTTCTGTCCTTTGTAAAATTTGTGGAAAAAAGTCTGATGCAGACCTACTCAATTCTTATCAAATTTGAAGATGACACAAAGCTGAAAAAAAATAGCTAATATGTCAGATGATCAAATAAAGATCCTAAAATATTTCAGGAGTCTAAAAATGATAGCACAATCATTGAAAATGAAATTTAACAGGAATAAATGTAAAATCTTATACTATTTTTAATCAGATATATAGATAAAGAATAGAAGATGTAGTTCTTTGTTAGAGAAAATGACAAGACCTTATTTCATTTCAAGCTCAGTGTGAGTCAACATTATAATCCAGATGCCAGAAATGCTTAATGTAATCTTTAAATGCATTAATAGCCACTTCTAGTTCAAAAGAAGTAATACTATTATTCTGCACTCTCTAAACCACGCACTGGAGAACCAGATTTTCAAAAGAACATTGACATAATGGAGTGAATCCAGAGGAGAGAAAAAAAAGATATTAAGAATCCTTGAAACTATCTCATATGGTTGAAATTTAAAAGAACTAAGGATGCTTAGCCTGAATAAAATACTTAGGGGCTACATAGGCAGTTAGATTTCATAGTGAATGAAGCCCTGGGCTTGAAATTTTGAAGACCTGAATTTGCCCTGTCCCAGATTGTTATTAGCTCTTTAATCCTGGGCAAGTCACTCAACCTTTATCAAACTTAGTCTCCTCATCTATAAAATTAGGATAATAATGTCATCTACCTCACAGGCATGTTGTAAGGATCAAAGAAGATAATATATGTAAATTGTTTTGCAAATCTTAAAGTATTAAATAAATGTCAGTGATGATGGTAAGTGGTGGTGATGGTGATGATGATGTCTTAACATGCTAAAGGATTATCAGGAAATAAATCAAGAGAACATGACCAGAAACAATAGATAGAATTTATAGAAAGACAGATTTCACCTCAATATAAGATTTTTCTAAGTTAGCATCATTCAAAAATAAAATGGGCTAATCTCCTAGGTGATATATTTGTTTCTGGCAGTGTTCATCCAGAGAGCAGGCAGGCAAGTATTGAGCACATTGTATGGATGGTTCTTGCTTTTAATTTTAGTTTGGAATAGGGACTCTTTAACTTTAAATTATATTTTACACATTTCAATCTAACCACTTGCCTTTGTAATCCAAAGTATTTTATTTTCTGTATTTAAAAAATATTACTCTAAGAAAGGATCCATAAATGTTATGATAATGATAAAACAATTCATTACATGAAAAAAAGCTAAGAGCCCAATTTTAAAAGCCAAGATAATAATATATACAATTCCTGCAGCAACAAAACAAGAAATAACCCCCAAAATCAAAATTGAATGTTACTGAATTATATGTAACAAGTATTGCTTAAAGGGAAAGATAAAAGATACTTCTACCCTTTTTCAGAAATGGGAAGTTCACAAGTATAGTGCATTATACATATCTTCAGACTTTTTTGATTTGTTGGTCAGTTATACAATTATTTCCCTTTTATTATATGGACTCTCTGAAAGGGAGAGATACTAGAGGAAACTGGTCTTAGAAAAAATAAGCATGAATAAAAATTTATTTTTAAAAAGAACTCTTGCTTTGTACTCTTTCTTGAACTTTTCCAAAATAAAAAAATAGCTGAACCTATGGATAATTCTCTTGTGAAGGAAGCAAAATAAAGAGGGATTAAATAATTGTATAATAAAGGACAAAAGTCCTGCTCCTCAAGAAGCCTACATTCTAAAGAAAGACTTTGTCCCACACACTTAACTTTTCAAGGAAAAAAAACTTTTAAGAGAAATATATGAAAAAAAAAAAGAAAGAAAATACAGGACATAAGTGAGGGTAGAGATTAATATCAAAATATCCAAAACTAATTGCACCAGTAAATTACTAATTTAAAAGGTGAGGGGAACCTTTTAGAAAGAAGTGATATAAAATGGGCCTCCTAATAATAAAGTTCAAAAGCACAGGAGGAAGACCAGTGTCATAATACAATGTCATTCCAAAAATGAAAGGAAACATTTTTAAAGAAGAAATAGTAATGATGTGAAAAGCTTCATTGAGGTCTAGAAGGAAGACGGTCAAGAAACAGCCTTTGTCTTTGGTATTAGGATGCCACTGATAAATTTCCAAAAGGAAATCAGATCGCAAGGGATGAAGAGATTAAGTTGATAATGCTAAAGAAATAAAGACAACAAATATAGATTGCTCTTCCAAGTTATTTGGTGGTGAAAGGAATGAGAAAGATGGGGTAGTAAATGCCATCATGTAACAGCATTGAAAGAGAACAGTGGAGACTTGAGTATGCTTTTAGACTAGGAGAAAGAAAGGAATGATTGGAGAGGAATGCAGATAGTGAAAGAAGCAGAGGAAATAAATGATGAGGCAGATTCTTGGAAGCAAAGCAGGATTCAGTCCCAAAAAAGCCATTAGTATGACTTAGTTTTTCAGTTCATTGACTCATTGATGTAAATGGAAGCATTATTTCTGTTGGCAATATAAAGGGACAATTTCAGACTTGTACCTAAATAATGAGAATAGCATTCATCTGAATCTAGTTTATGCATTATACTTAAGAAATTACTTCATTCTCCTTTTTTATTGTTCCTGCTTTATCTTTTTAAGAGTAATTTAAAATATTTTAGTTTGAATACTTTTTAATCTCCCTGAGCCTCAGTTTCTTAATCTGTAAAAAGGGGGTAATAATAATACTTACCTCTCAGGGATATTTAAGATCAAATAAGATATAAAAACATTTGCAAATCTTTATATCAACAGGAGTTGTTTTAGCTATCATAATGAACAAGTGTTCTTTTTTGGTTATATCAGTGAAATATAACTTCATGGAAGAATCTAAAAAAGAAGTTCCTATATAAGAACTGGAAGAGATTTGTCTTGAAAAAGTAGGCAAATTTAATTTGGTGGAATGCTGTAACCCTTTCTGGAGTGCAGTCATCCATGTAACTTCCTATTATTTAACATAAATATGAGTCCTCATTTAATTACATATTTTGGTTAAGAAGTGAAACTAGGTTTGCAAATTTGTTACTTTAGTCAAAAACATCTATCTACATTATACATTATGTTTGGTATGCAGAAATGAAAAATATTTACATATGTATTCATTTATAAATGTATCAGTAACTCATACAGAGAAAATATATACATTACCAACTTGTGAGATTTATCACAAGATAAAGATTATGTGATACTAAAATGCTATTAAAATAGTTGGGGGACAACTAGGTTAGAGTTTCTGGGGTTGAAATCTGGAAGTTCAAATCCAGCTTCAGAAACTTTATTACTTGTGTGATCTTCAGCAAATGACTCTGTGGAACCATTTTCTCAATTTCCTCAGCTATAAATAGGGACAGCTATAAATAGCACCTTCTCCTCAAGATTGTTACAAAGATCAAATAAGATAATATTTATAAAGTGCTTAGCTCAGTGCCTGGGACATTGTAGACACCTGATAAATACTGGCTATAATTATGATTATTATTGTTATTATTGATGATGTAATATGATATAGATCAGAGGTTCTCAAACTTTTGTTCTCAATATCTTCATGTTGTTAAAAAAAAAACTATCGAGGATCTGTTCAAATAGTTTTTGTTCACATAGGTTATATTTATAGCTATTTACTACATTAGAAATAAAAAATAATTTTGAATTTGTAGACCCTCTGAAAGGGTTTCAGAGACCCCAACAATTCTTTGGACTACACTTTGAGGACTACATTGTAGATGATTCAGAAGGCACTTCAGGAACTTGTCACTCCTGGAGTCATTATTACAAACATATCAAGTATCTTTATGTTTGCTGTTGTTCAGTTGTTTCAGTCATGTCTGATTATTTGTGATTCTTTTCTTGGAAAAGACACTAAAGTGGTTTACCAGTTCCTTCTCCAGCTCATTTTACCAACGAGGAAATTGAGGCAAACAGGGTTAAGTGACTTACTCAGGATTCCACAGCTAGAAAGTATCTGAGACCAGATTTTAACTCAGGAGGATGACTTCCTGACTGCAGCCCTAGAATTTTCTCCCCTGGAACTCTACCCAGCTGCTCTTTACACTAAAAACATACAAAACTGCCAAATGATAAAAATGCCCACTGATAGAATATCTTGCTCTATAGGACAAGGGAAAAGAAAGGTAAATCACAAAAATAAAGTTGTGGAAAAACAAAAGAATACTCCATGAACCAAAAAATCACAAAAACAGGTTAAATAATGCATTCCATTCTCCCCAAAACATTGAGGATGTTTTTCAAGCACTCACTTCTTTTTATTTTTGTGACCTTATAATTTCAAGCAAAACGCTAGTAATTGTTGTTTCCTTTGATAATGTATGAGTCACAATTTTGTTGTTTTGCCAAAGAAAATGAATTGAAGGAGGGAGGAGTGGGGTGGAGTATACATATGCTTTCTATAAACAAGCTTTTCCTTCCCCTTCCCTGACACCAAATTAACAGCTTATATTTACAATATGACCTTTAAATCATTTTTATCTCATTAATAATAGCACCTATTCTTCTAGGACTTTGCAGTTTGCACGTTAATTGTACTTTCTTCAGTAATCTCAAGCATCTCAAGGCCTAAAGCTCTGTCTTTCTATAAAATAGAATGAAGTCAATTGCATTTTTTCAAATTAGAGAATATGAAACTACAGACTTAAGGAATATAAATTTGTATAAAAAAGGAAAAAGATAAGTAATGACAGTTATTGGGACATATTAATGGAATATATATTAATTACCCTAAATTTGAAAAGGAATACATTATGACTTTGTTGCACCCTACTGGTTCATATTATTTCTCAATGTGGGGAATTTCATACCTTAGGTAAATCAATTATACATTTTCAAATTTCTTTTTTGGGGGCAGGAGATATTCAAAGTAGGATTTCATCATTGTGGAAATTCCTTCTATTGATAGAAAAAGACAATTTATTTTAAATTTATACTCAGGTGAGAATGGAATCAAGAGTTTCTTAACTCCAAATCTTGCTCTCTATCACCTATGCTTCACTGCTTCAGACATAGTTATAATAAAAGAACCTAATGATGATTTTAGACTGTTTGATTCATATGTATATGTGTCTCTGTGTATCCCTTATTTGTAAAATGGGAATAATAATTGCATCTATCCCCCAGAGATTGTTCAAAGGTTCAATGAGAAAATATATGTAAAGTATTTTGCAAACTTTGAAGTACTATATAAATGCTAGCTGTTGTTGTTGCTATTGCTGTTATAAGTATTATGAGTATTATTTTTTTCTATTATACATGGAAAAAGTGAGGATTGGAAAGACTGAATGATTTTTCCAAAGTTACCCAACTTATAATGTGCTATAGATTCAAACTAGTGCAGAAAGATTGGAGGCTCCTATAAAACATAATTTGTTCCTTTAAGGAAGGATTTTTTAGCCATGGGAGCTTCCTATAAAACATAATTTGTTCCTTTAAGGAAGGATTTTTTAGCCATGAGTGCTATTTAGCCATGAGGCAACTAAGTGACACAGTAGAATCAGAAAGACTCATCTTCCTGAGTCAGATCTGGTCTCATACACATACTAGCTGGATGACTCTAAGGAATTCACCTAATCATGTTTGCCTCAGTTTTCTCCTCTGTAAAAGGAGCTGAAGTAGGAAATGACAAGTATCTTTGCCAAGCCAAATCTTAATGGGGACATGAAAAGTCAGACACAACCAAAGTGACTGAACAACAGTAAAGATGTATGGAAGGCTGCTTGAAAAGGTAGTGAGTTCATCATCACTGAGGGTCTTTATGCAGAGACTAAATAATTAGTTGTTAGGGATGTTATATGAGAGATTAAAGCTATAAGTGAACATTGAATTCAGTCCCTATCTGTCATTCTATAAAAGATTTATAATGGTTAATAGAAATTTCATACCTATAATATCACATTTCTTGAAAATTTGTATTAGTGACTACTTACCAGACTTTGTGATTATGATGATGATGATGATGATGACGACGACTGTACTTCAGATTATCTTGTATTTCACATAAGAATTGTATAACTGCAGTCTTAAACCCATCAGCTTCTAGATAGAAAGTCAGTCATGAACTACCTTCTAAAAGAATATTTTAATGGAGGTTCCTAAACTGAAATGTGTTTAGGACATGACTTTTAACAATACAGCATCGAAAACTCGTTCTGACATCTTTCCTGATTATATATAGCCAGAGACATGGTCTAATTGAATTGAAAAGTGTCTACTAACTAAAGAAAGTTTGGTAGATCCCAGTGGAATTAAAAATCAATTTCTACTTCAGTCTGGCTAAGTGATTCCAGCAATAAATATATCTAATGTAAAATCCTCTCTGGGATGTTTCCTTTACTCAGCACTCACATGTTTGCAGTAAACACAATTAATTCAAAATAAAAGTACTGATTAGTATAACATCAAAACTATAGCTCATAAACCTCCCCTGGTGAGCTTCCCCTTTACAGTCAGTCAGTAAATACAATTAATTCAAAATAAAAGTCTTTATTAAGACATCTTTAAAAGGACAATAGTTACAAAACATTTTTTCCTCCCCATCCAAAAGTAGTTACATCTCAAATCTATGGGAAGAGTGAACACAAACTTTTAAGTACAATGGTACACAATTCATACCTCTTGTACTTTATGATCTAGGTATCCTTTCTCCACATATTATACCCATACTATAACTCTCCTAATGCAGCATTTCTGCTTAGCAGATTGCTCACCTGGAGTTCGAGAGTTCTTTCTCTACCACAGCTGAATTGTTGATTACCAGAACTAATTCTCCTTTGAGTTCCTCTATATAAAGAACTTTGACTGCTTTCACACTTCATGGCTTAAAGCTAGCAATTCTAGCCTGACCAGATTTCGAATACCTATCAGGAAATTAATTAAAGTTTACTCTAACTTTACTTTGTTAGCATTTCTAAGTGAGTGGTTAAGTTTCCATTTAACCAAAACTCTAACTTAATTCTAATACCACCTACTGCCACTCTCACCAAAGGAACCCAAAACATCTTTGTTACAAAATTTAGCACTCAACTGCATGGTAGAGTCATTCAAATGTTAAAATTACAAGCAAATATCATGCTTTTAAATTTAAATGCTGGATCACTTTTTTAATGACATTAGAATATGCTTCAGTATAAATCTCAATTCAGAAAAAGACGTAAAAAATGAAATAAGAAGTTCACTATACCATAGATTTAAGACTGGATGATGCCTTAAGAGCCATTTATTTCTCATTTTTCTGATGAGGTAATTCATCCAGAGAGGGAAAAACTTGCCTAAGATTCATAGTTGGAATCTAGAGCTTCCAGCCACAAATCTGCTGTTCCATGCTATCTTTTTAAGTTTCTTTTTTATGTATGTTAAAACAAATATGCATCAATATGAGAGATACAAAATAAAGGACTACATATTAAACTGCATGCCATTTTCTTTTAAATGTATGTTAAATTTAACAAGATCGTAACAAAATGTCCCTATTTATGATCCCTTACAAATTTTTGTTTTGTTCTTTGTATATTTTTTAATGTTTAATTGATACTCTTTCTCTTTGCTTGGCTTCTCTATCTCTACCTAGTACTCCTCTTCCCAATATAATTTATCAAATATAATACTTCAGTTGTCAATTTTTTTAGTCACCTCGGACTTGTCACTTCAGTGGTTTGTCATATAATCTTCCCGAAGTTCCTTCAACAATTGTTATTTTTTATTTTTTGTTCTCTTGGCCAGTATAAAAGGTGTGAGATTGGACAACAGATTTATTTTAATTTGTAGTTTTCTTCTTATTAATGTTTTGCCTGATTTTTTAATGACTGTTGATAGTTTGAGGAAAATAGACACTTCTGTGGCCATTAACATGTGTTTCTCATTCTCATGTTTTTTCAAAAATCAAAACAAAGAGAGTTCCTTTATTAAGCAAGACAACACCAAAGAATTATCACCCTACACAGACAAATTGGAAGTTCTTCTCTAAAATATCAACAATTCTTTTAGCACCTTATTTTTAAATGGGAAAATACTGATTAATCTGAATTATAGGGTTGTTTTACCCTAAAATGCCTTATAACATGCCAGTAAAATCATGTTGCCTGTTTCTGGAATTGGTTGTTCAACTAGAGAAATATCAAAGATTATTCTTTTGACTTGTGATTACAGTTTTCCTCTCTTCTTATAAAAATTAAAATTTGATCTTCAGCATGTTAATAGTTTCTTTGAAAAGTTATAATTAATTCACTGAAGGAAAGAGAATAGGTATTCTAGATCTATGGTGCTTAACCATTTCTGTGTCATGGACCCCTGTTGGCAGTCTGGTGAAATCTATAGACTTCTCAGAACAATGTTTTTAAATGAAGAAAATAAAATATCTAAGACTATAAAGAAGATTGATTATGTTGAAATGAATTTATCAAAATATTTAAAAAACAAAATAATTCTTAAACCTAAGGCAAAGAACTCCTGTTCTAGTCAAGATTGAAAATAAGGAAGTCCATTTCCCTTAATGAAATCTATTTAGAGATCAGATTTTCTGAATCTAGACAAAATTTTTTTTATTAATTTAAAATGTCTTTAGTGTCTATCATGTGCAGAGTAATTTTCCATGAATTAATTAGTTTATAAATATATAATAGCAACATCAATATTATACAATGATCAATTCCAATGAACATGATTCTTCCCAATAATGAGATGACTGGTGCCAATTCCAATGATTTTGTGATGAAGAGAGCCATCTATACCCAGAGGGAGGACTGTGGGAATTGAATGTCAATCACAACATAACATTCTCACTCTTTCTATTGTAGTTTGCTTGCATTTTGTTTTTTTATTCATTTACTTTCATTTTTTTATCTGATTTGTCTTGTGCATCAAGAGAACTGTATAAATATGTTTACACATATTGGGTTTAACATGTATTTTAACATGTATAACACCTATTGGATTACTTGCCATATAGGGAAAGGGGTGGGGGAAAGGAGGGGAAAATCTGAAACACAAGGCTATGCAAGGGTCAATGTTGAAAAATTATCCATGCATATGTTTTGAAAATAAAAAAGCTTTTTAAAAGTTTATAAATATATGCTATGATTCGTGTATGATATTGCCCAACATAAATTAACCAGTTGCTAGAATTCTAGGTAATTTACAAAACCACAGAATTTCAGGGGTGTATCTATATATACATATACATTCATACACACACACACACACACACACACACACACATATATATATATCAGATAGTCATCTAATTTAGTCCAGACCTAAGGAGGAAGCTTTCTACAATATCCCAACAATCCATTATCCAACTTCTACTTAAAATTCTTCAGTAAAGGAAATCTTATTACTTTCTAAAGCAGCTCATTTCAGTTTTGGAAATCTACTTTTTCTCACCTTCCACCCACTGTTCTCTCTTTTTCCATATGGGATCAGCCAAAGCAAGTCTTGTCTACTTCAAATTCCCACTCTCTGTTGCTTACATTTAAATTTCTATTCTTCAGTCTGAATATCCCAAATTCTTTCAAATGATGTTACTATAGTAGGGTCTACAGTCTTCTACAATCTTGGTTTTCCTCATTTAAAGAGGCTCCAGTTTGTCAACATTGTTCCTAGATTGTGATACTGAGGATAAAACACAATATTCCACATTTAGACCAGAAAGAATGCTTTTCTTCCTTTAGTGGAAAAGCCTGTCTTCATTAGTGCAGCCTTTGGATTTATCATATATTACCCTTTAATTCATTTGAACTTTTAGTCTGCTGAAATACTTGGATCTTGTTCACCATGTGTCTTCCCCAATTTTAATCTGCAAAGCTGATCATTTAAAACATTCTTATGGTATTATACTAGTTTTCGAATTAAATTTCACATTATTCAATTATGTGGCTTATTCTTATTTAATTTCTATTATGTAGCTTATTTTTCTAGGTTTTAAAATGATTCTTTCTTGTCTTAACTCTGTGCTCAACATAGTAACTGTACCTTTTAGTTTTGGATTATCCATAAATTTTCTAATCTTGCCATCCATGCTTTCATCTAAGTCATTGGCAAAATTTTTACATAGCAAAAGGTGGATCCCTTTGACACTCTACCAGAGACCAAATTAATATCAAACAAGTAGCGGCTACATTTCACATTCTGTCCTCCACTTAGTTCGGACTTCACCCAAACATGTCATCACATAGCCTATATTTCTGCAACTTGATCATAAGAATTTTATGATTTTTATGATCAAATTTGAAATATACACTTTTCTCATAGAATGGAAAATAGGGATGATTTTGATTTTTAAATTCCAAACATGCTTGTAGTACTTCCACATAGTAAGTCAATAATGAAAATTTATTGGAAGAATGAATGGATATCTTTGTTCCCATTTAATAGATGAGGAAAGTACTAATCAGAAAAGTTATGTAACTTGCCATCCTTAGGCACATGTTAAGTGTCTGAAGCAGGATTCAAACTTGCATCTTCTTGAGTCCTGTTTCAGTCATATTGCCTTTCATGGATGAATTAAAATACTTTGTTGAAATCTTTCAGCATTTCCTGACCTCTTAATTAAATGAAGTAACATATGTAAAACTCTTTTCAAAACTTATAGTATTATCTAAATGCTAGCTAGTGGCAGTAATAGAGGAACAGCCTAGTTGCTTGTCAAAAAATTCTGGCTCATAAACCATCTATTTAAAAACAAGTCTATGGTTTTTCCAGGAATCAGATGCATGGTAATAAGTTTATATTTAGCAGAATATTCCTTATTCTCTTCCCCACTAGGAAAAAAATATCAGGATATTATCTCTTCCCTAGACTTGGAATATTTCTCCCATTCTCCAAATCAACACTAGCGATTAGAGTTTACCAAAAAATCAGCTACTGAGTTTCTGCCTACCTATTGGTCACAAGTTATGTTATGTTGGACAAATTTTTCTCTAAGTCTCAGTTTCCTTATCTGTTTTTTTCTTTTTAAAGAAATAGACCTTGGTGATTCTCTAAAGTCCCTTCCAACTCAGAATATATATTTATATCTATATTTAAGAAAAGTAAGGGTTTCTAGGTGGCATACTGGATAGAATACTAGACATAGAATCAGGAAGACCTGAATTTAAATCTGGTCTCATTAACTTTATGACTCTGAATAAGTCACTTAACCCTGTTTGCCTCAGTTTCCTTATCTATAAAATGAGCTGGAGAAAGAAATGGCAAACTTTGTATCTTTGCTAAGAAAACCCCAATTGTGGTCACAAAGAGTCAGACAAGACAAAAACAATTGAACAAACAACAAGGAAAGTGAAGAAAAGAATTGTAGAATAAATAAATTCAGAATTAGCAAGCTTCAGGCAGGTCGGGCCACCCCTTGATTGATATAAAAATTTCCCTCTTGATTGATATAAATAGTATCCTCAACAATGCCCGAAGTGCAGGTATTGAGATTACAGGGTGCAGACTCTCCCCATATAGCACCACCAGAATTTTGAGGTTAAAATGAGGGGGGATGCAGTGATACCCCAAAATATATTGGTGTTACAGGTTACAATTGTGGATTGTCTTGAAAGAATTTATAGGCTCAGACATTCCCCAAATCAAGGAGGAAAGATTTTATTATGCTGCTAAGAGCAGGCTAAATCCATAAGGGTTTTTAGCAAGGAAAGGGGTTCTAATAATTAGCAAGGGGGAAGACAAGTTCCCTCCTAACATTAAGTAAGAAGAGTAAGAGTCCTTTTAGTTATAGCAAGTGGGGGAACAATGACTAATCCTAAATTAGAACCCTAAAAATTAGCTATAATAAGAGAAAGATGTCATGTAAGCAAACCTTAAAAAGTAGTTAATAAGCTAATGAAATACAGTTAAGTCCTTTTGTAGGGGAAATAGGGGATTGACACCATAATTTGACTTTCTAATTGGATACAATAAAGGTGGGGTTATGATAAATTTTGTCAATGCAAGTTACTCTGCTAAGAATTCTAATTGAGACTTCTGCCTGGGATGGGGCTGTAATAAAGATCCACTTGAACAAAAAGCCCACTGAAGGCCAAGATGATCCTCTCAGTACTCCTCCCTGCTTGCCTCAGGGAGTAGCTAGATTTCTAGAATGTAATTCAAGCTGGGTTCTTTGACCATTCCTTGCCACCCAAGGCCTGACAGTCTTATTCAGCCCCCATCACAGAGGAGTTTTTCTGCAGGAATATTTTTGTTGAACTAATCAATTAAGGGGAAAAGTGGGAACCAGCATATTAAAATCCTTTCTGCTGTTTTTTTCTTGAGAAACTAGAATTATAAAATCAGTCTTTGAAATACAGTCACTGCTATTAATGTAATGCTGGAGAAACTGAGGCAAGATAGAGATTAGAGAGTTTTAATATTTTATTAGAGGCTCCAGGCAGAGAGCTTAGGCTGGGGCAAAAGAGGATTCATGTTTGACCCTAGTCAGCTGGATTGGACACTTGTCTCAAAGCATCAAGCAGGGAGAGAAGGATTCCAGAGACTCTTATAAGGCTTCAGTGATCAGGGAAACAAAGCCAGAGGTGGGAGTAGAGCACTGGTGAGTGGGAACTTCCAGGAATGGACTCTAAATTTGGTTCTGACAGGTTGGGGGTAAAGAAGGATCATAAATTCTGATAAGTTTTAGGAGGACGAGGAGCCAGGATGTCTGAGATAGAAGATATGCCCACCTATCTTGAGATAAACGATCTGCATTTTATGACTCTTTGGAATGCTAGTGATCAGGGCTCCCAGCCCTAATTATCTCAATCCTAATGGGTAAGAAGGGGGATTGCCACCAGAAAGACTGAGGCAGAACAATTCAGGGAAACTGAGATATAATAGTAATAACTAGATTATTACTCCTACTGAAAACCACTACTACTAGGTAGCACCTATGAAACACTCTAAGATTTGCAAAATACATTTATTATCTCACTTGATTCTAGTCAAGCATTTAAATTGATTTTCATTAAAAAAAGTTGTTCAGACAAAGCTGACTTACTTTCCTCAGGCTAAGAAACCCTAGTAAAGGCAACTTTTAAAATTTGCTATCCAGCCATTGCCAATAGTTCAAACAGCATTGCTTCCATCTACAAGAATGAAATTCTTGTTTTAAAAAAATGAGAAATAGTGCTTGTAACCACTGCCCTCTAAAGATGGGAAACATTTTCATTCTTAGGATATAAAAATTATATTCTCTCACTCCCTTCTTTCCAACCCCTCCCCCCACCACCACCCTGTGTCTGGAAGTATTTTACAATGCAAAACACATTTAGAAGCAACTCTCTCTACACCTACAGACCTTACCTCTCCAATTAAAAATAACTAAAACAGTTGCTCTTTTCAGATATGTGGAGGAAATTAATTTCATGACAGTAGAGCTTAAATGCAAAAGGTTAAGTTTTCTTTGAAGAAGGAAAAAACTACAATTTTTGTTAAAAATATGTTACATTTTGTTTCATGTTTAATTTTTTTAAGTGGTTTGTTTGATTTTTTTTTCAGGAGGAGGGATGATAGAAGCACTTCTAGAAGAGAAGTTTGCCCCCTTTTCAGAAATCTCTGGCAGGAAGTTGCAGAGGATTAGCAGTTGCTTCATTATTCAATGAAGCTGAAAAAGCTTTAGTGTATAGAAGGAACCTTACCTGAGAAATTAATCTTAATATATCTTAATATAGTTATGCTATGGACAAATGGACATTGCATTATCTGTTTTGTGGAATCAGTTTTTCCCAGATAGAATAAGAAAGGGCTGAGGATTTAGGATAGTGGCCCCATATTGCCACCTGGGATTAGGAGAGGTATAAAAAACACCTCACCATCTTCTTCTCTAAGGGCCATACCTCAAGTAGTGTCTCATTAAAATCTGTTATGCTGCCCTGTGCTGACTAATGGATTTATCTCCACACTGTGTACCTCATCTGTGACAGTCTCTTCCCAAGAATTCAAATTCTTATTCCCTATAGCTATTTATTCTTTCTTGTTGGAATGAAAGAACCTCCATCTTTTTCTAGCATCGAATTACAGATTGATTCAGATCAACCAAACTCTCATTTGCCATAAGAGGACAGCTCCATATATAAAAGACCACCCAGAAAAGGGTTATTTTGAAATAAATTATTTTTATTTACAATTATATACCACTTTTCCTTTTGTCATAACCTAGTACCCCGAATCAAGTGACTAACTTACTCTGACTTCTTTGTTTGATAGGAATATATGCACCACACCAAAAGTTACATTGCCTCCCAACATAGCTATAATCAATCTAGATATATTTTTCTTTTCCAGGATTATGCTATAATCACTTAGGATTTTATAAATAACTCTTACTTATCTGTATTTCTTTTTTATTTATTTTTATTTCATTTGTAGAATAAAACAAACTTTCCATAATATAATAAAAAATGATTGCACATAAAACTGGAGATCTATTAAGTACAACTTGCTATTCTTTTTAAATATATAATAAGGTTATTGTGTAAATTTCTTTTCCTTTTATTTTCTTCCCTCTCCCCACCTTCACCCTAGAGACGGCTACTATTAGGAACAAATAGCTATAACTTCTTATCAGTTATTCTTTTGGATGCAGATAATGCCTTTCTTTTATAGTTAATTTGGGGTTTTTATCATATTCATAATTATTCACTCAGTCATTCTTAAAACAATGTTGCTGTTACTATATATAATGTTCTCATGGTTCTGCTCATTTTGTTCTTCATTATTTAATGTAAGTTTTCCCATGTTTTTCTAAGATTGTTGAGGTAGTATTTATAAGTTTCTGCCTTTCATGTTCTGGGAATATCCTTCCATATTATGTGAGTAGGCAGATAGGTTCAGAGACATCACCATTCAGATAACAATCTCTCTCCAGGTACTTTTATACTATCTTCTGCTCAGAGGGATCACATTATAAGATCATGTAGATTTGAAAATGGCAGGAACTTTCAAAATTACCTTTTCTGGACTCTTCAGCTTACAGTTAAAGAAACTGAAGTCCAAGAAAGTTAAAAGCTTTGGCCAAGTATGTAGAGATAATAAATCACACTGTTAGGATTGGAAACCCAAATCCAATGACTCCATATTTAACATGTTTTTCATCAGAGTCCCTTGCTTCCTTCCAAACACTTCCCTGCTCACCCTATCCCCCTATCCCTCATTGTTCCTTTCAGAGAGTTTGTTGTTACATGAGAATTTCAGGAACACCTTGTGTCTGGCCTTCTTATATTATTTTTCTGTTTAATAAAATAAAGTACTTAACTTGAAATTGCTATGGCCTCAGCTTACAGATTCTTTCATTTGGTGCATAAACATAGAGGGATTGCATCTATGTTTACATTTTACCCTTCTGTGAATTACATTTAATAAGGATTGTGAGCTTATTTCCACTCCCACAAATACATTTCTTTCTTCCAAAGTTATAGCTAAAAGGTGATTTGCCTCTTCCTAATGGTACTTGAATTGTGTGCTTTGGGAAGCTCACTCGGAAATCCTGGACTTAAAATTCTTTTCATGTATGAAGGTTCTAAGAAGGTGATTTAAAGCATGAAGGTTAGTTCAATTGATAAATAATGGAAAATTTGCATTTCCATGGTGAGATTTTTCTCAGTAGAGCACTTTGTTAGTGTCTATGGAGAGGGAAAAATCAATACACTTTTTCTAAAGCATGAAAGTAGCTTATGGTAAGTAGTTCTTTGGGGATTAGTTAGCAACCCAGTAGAAACTTTGCAGATGGGTTAGTTACCACTCTAATGGAATTTTAATTCTGAAACTTTCAAATTAGTACTAGATGGCTGTGAAAAAGTCTATGGGTTTAGAATTACTTTATAGAAAGGGGCAGCTACTAGTACCTTATTATGATCAAGCTATTTCTGGGGATCTGTTGGGAGGAGTGAGTTATTCTCATTAGCTAGTGTTAATGCTAATTAACTAATTATGCTAAATCAGAGATTTACTGTCACCTCACTGGTTCTCAATTTCCTTTTTTAGATATTTTTTAATGTTTGTGGCAGCCCTGTTTGTAGTGGCTAGAAACTGGAAATTGAATGGATGCCCATCAATTGGAGAATGGTTGGGTAAATTGTGGTATATGAATGTTATGGAATATTATTGTTCTATAAGAAATGACCAGCAGGATGAATACAGAGAGGCTTGGAGAGACTTACATGAACTGAAATGAGCAGAACCAGGAGATCATTATATACTTCAACAATGATACTGTATTCTGATGGAAGTGGATTTCTTTGACAAAGTGACCTAACTCAGTTTCAATCAATCAATGGTGGACAGAAGCAGCTACACCCAAAGAAAGAACACTGGGAAATGAATGTAGACTATTTGCATTTTTTCTTCCCAGGTTATTTTTACTTTCTGAGTCTAATTCTCCCTGTGCAACAAGACAACTGTTCTGTTCTGCATACATATATTGTATCTAGGGTATACTGCAACATATTTAACATATTTAGGACTCCTTGCCTTCTAGGGGAGAGAGTGGAGGGAGGGAGGGGAAAAATCGGAACAGAAGTGAGTGCAAGGGATAATGTTGTAAAAAATTACCCTGGCATGGGTTCTGTCAATAAAAAGTTATTATAAAATTTTTTAAAAAGATATTTTTTAGATGAAAATGAGAGATTTGGACTAGATGCCCTAAAAAATTCCTTCAAGAAAAACAGCAAAGGGTGGGAGTAGAAGTAAAGGGAGTGAAGATTAATTTTTTATTAAGCAGTATTTATTATGTGCCAGGCACTGTGCTTAGCTTTAGTGATACAAATATATAGAGGCAAAATAATCCCTGCCCTCAAGTAGTTTATATGCTAATAAAGGAAGATAATACACAAAGTGGTAGTAGAAAAGAGAATGTGGGGGGGGGGGAGAGGGGGGAGGGTGCTTGGTAAAGGGAGACTATAGGGAAATGGTAAAGAGAGCTGGCAAGTCTTGGCAAAACAAAACAAAAACTCACTTATCAGAGTCAGGGGCCTCAGTAGCCAAATTTATATTTATGGATGGGTAAAGATGATGGGAGAAGAAAAAATAAAGGATACTCTTTAAATTTGTGATCTTTGATTCTATGTCCTTTGCTGTGCTGTAGTATTCTCAATCTTCCTTCCAGTAACTAAGAAATTGATGTTTAGAAAAATTATTTAATATTTTCCAACAGTCATATAAAGTTAGAGGTATAGAAAGCCAGAGGAAGTATATTCCATTAATGGGTAATGGCAAAAGCAAATTCAAATGCAGTTGGAAATACTGTGTTTAAAAATAATTTGAGTAGAGAAGACTTATCTTAAGGAGTAATGAGAATTCAAATTGTGTTGTTATTGTTGCTGTTCAGTCATTTTAGTTATGTTTTACTCTTTCTGACTCCATTTGGTGTTTTCTTGGCAAAGATACAGAAGCAATTTGCCATTTTTCTTCTCTAGTTCATTTTACAAATGAGGACACAGGGTTAAGTGACTTGTTCAGGGTCATCTAGATAGTAGGTATCTGAGGCCAGACTTGAGTCTTGTTGACTTGAGAACCAGCACTCCCTTCCTTTAATATTGGGTAAGGGTAGATTCTATCAGACCATAAATGACTGACCAACTGGCAGACAAACTTAATCTTAATCTTGGGTTACCTACACAATTGTAGTTTCTATTTTTTCTTTTTTTTGCTGAGGCAATTGGGGTTAAATGACTTACGCAGGGTCACACAGCCAGCAAGTGTTACGTGTCTGAGATCAAATTTGAAGTCAGCTCCTCCTGACTTCACGGATGGTGCTCTATCCACTGCACCATCTCACTACCCCACAATTCTAGTTTCTTTATCAGGGAAGTGAAGTGAGCTAAGAGTAGATTAGAGAGATTATTCTAGCAAATTACTCTCCCACATCATGTATGGGGTCTAGAAAATAGTAGTTGAATAATTTTCCTTTATTTTTACTTTTTTATATACACATAACAACCCAGTGGATTTAGTAAGGAAAGTATAATTATCCCCATTTGTCAAATCAGGAAACCAAAGCCCAGAAGGTCAAATGTTTAAGGTCACACAGCTAGGAAGTGACAGAACCATATTTCAAACCCAGATAATCTGACCCAAATCAAGTGCTGTCTCCACTACATCGTGGCATGTCTTTGTGTGAGATTCTGTTTAATTTTCCTTTCTTTTTGAACCACACAACAAAGAATTCTTTAGTTAAAAAGCTCTTACAAAGTGTGTGCTCTGAGATCTTGCTTCTAAATGGGTTTTTATAGATCTCTTTCTCCTTTCCTGTCAATCATGCCTTTTATGATTATCATTTCCAAGGTGTCAGAAGAGCTAATCTGTGTGATAGGGAGGCAAATTTTTGTTATTGTTCAGTCATTTTTCAGTTGTGTCTGGCTGTTTGTGACCCCATGTGGGTTTGGCAGGGTTTTGTTTTTTTTTCGGGGGGGGGGGGGTATGAGGTATTTTCATTTTACTGAAAAGGAAACTAAGGAAAATAGGGTTAAGTCACCCAGCTAATAAATGTCTGAGACCAGATTTAATTCAAGAAGATGAGTCTTCCTGACTGCAGATACAGCAGATACATTGCACCATCTTGCTATTCTATAGATGCCACAGTCTTTGCCCATGAACTAAAGAAAAGGTCTAGTTTTACTTTTCTCCCTGAAGATGTGCCTAGCCCACCAATAAAAGCAAAGGTAACATATTCTTCTGGGCCAGTTTTCCCTAACTAGTTGTTATTCAGGTCAACAAACATTTACTAATTTCTTGCCAAGTATCAGGCACTTTAGAACTCACAGAAAAAATTAATTTCTGATTTCATTTTATATTCTAATGAAGAAAAATTATATGGACATAGATAAGTATAAGGCAAAGTTATTTAGAAAGAAGAAAATATTAGTAACTGGGATTATCTAGAAAAGTTTAAAATAGGATAAAATTCATGACTTGAGCCTTGATGTAACTAAGAAAAAAAGGTTTAGAATAATTCTGAAATGTGGCCAGAGAAGGAAGTACATTCTAAACATGGGGGGGAGGGGGTGGCTTGGGATGCTCAGAGGTAATTGTAGTCTGATTTGTCTGGAACATGGAGTTCCATAAGCGGAACAATATGAAATAAAAAGGCTGGTAAGAGGGAAGATAGGCAATTACCCCAGCCTACCATGTAGTAGATTCCCTATTTTGACTAATTACTCTTGCTAATTAGATGTTAAGCTCTGTTGTTTCCATGCCACTAAAGGACTGAAAGGACTGAGTGCCCTCTAAATTTGGTGCCTGGGGAAATTGCGTATTCAACCCTCCCTAGTTATAGTTTGGGGCTTCATAAAGAGATTTGAAAGTTATCTGTAAAATGACACAAATAAACTCATAGGAGTGAATGAGAATTAGTATGTGAGAAAATACAGAAAAAGAAAAAAAGAGGACCCAAGATAGAAGCAAGGAAGGCAACTGCTATTAGGCAGCAGGTGATAAATCATAAACAGCAAATAAAGCCAGGCAAATAGGAGATTGAGCAGAGAGGAGGGTCATAGAAATAAGGATGATTAGAGTACCAGAAACAAGAAGGGTCCATTACTATCAAAAAGATCAAGGGGAAATGACACAAGTGAAGAGAATATTGTTCATTTTTTGAGACCATGTTACTTCCATGCTAAAGAATTTTCAGGATTGTTCCCACAGTAAAAACTAAGTTCATAAGCTTGGAATATGAAGAACTTTATGTTCTGACTCCAGCCACCAAATTTATCTCACACATTGGAATATAGAGCTCCCTCCCTCCCCACCTCCCCTTTCCCTCCCCACCACCACCCCCTGTCTGTCTCTCTCTCTCTATCACTGCGTCTGTCTGTGTCTGTCTGTCTCTCTCTCTCTCTCTCTCTCTCTCTCTCTCCTCTCTCTCTCTCTCTCTCTCTCCCCCCCCTCTCTCCCTCTGTGTCTCTGTCTTTTTCTTTCCCTTTCTCTCTTCTCTCTGCCTCTGACTCTCTCTGTTTTTGTATCTGTCTCCCTCCCTCTATCTTTTCCCCCCTCACTCCCTACTTAATTGTGCCTCCACTTAAATGCTACTTCTTCCAGGAAGTCCTTTGTACTTCCCCCTTTTCCCCACCTTCTCCAGTTATCTTATAAATATAATTAGAATATAAGTTCTTTGAAGGCATAGACTGAATATTTTTGTCATACCAGTGCAGCTTTGGAAAGTCTCATTCACTGAATAATTAGTTCTCACTGAATAATTAGAACATCTCTCTGTGTTCTCAACACCACATGCTTCTCAGAGAAGAGAGGGCAGGAAGGTGATGCAGTGGATAGTACATTCAGAAAGACCTGAGTTCAAATTTATATTCAGATACTTACTAATGTGGCTAGGAAAGTAACTCTCTGCCTCAGTTTCCTCATGTGTCAAATGGCAATAATAATAGTACCTACTTCCTAGGTTTTTATAAGGATCAAATGAGATATTTATAAAGCACTTTGTGCATAGTAGGCACCTAATAATGTTGTTCTAATTTTCTATTAAGACAATGCTATTTGTATTGTGTATTTTTGTCTTTCACCTAGCAGAACAATATAGTTACTTATTCATTTTAAAGTGGAGTTATTCAACAGCAGTCATTGACATTTCATAACAGTTTAAAAAGAAGTATAATTTAAGTAATGGGAAGAACTCTGATGGGTAGAAGCAAGTATTCACACTGGCCTTTGACTGGTATATCTGAATTTAGTGGAAATGCTCATATTTACACAAAGTAGCCACTTTCAGTTGGTCCTTTTTTCCAATTTAAAAAGAATATAAACTATATATATATATATTTATAGACACTTTGCTTCTTAAGCCTTCTCTTCACCTGGTTTGTCTGTTAAATCAAAAGTTCAACATCTCTTATTTTAAAGTTCCTGCTCTTTTTTTAAATTGTTGATTCATACACATAATTATAGATCATAAATTTCAAGCTAAAAGGATCCATAGAGGCCATCTAGTCCAATCTCTTCATTTTACTCATGAAGGTAAGTAAGTTGTTCAAGAATACACATGTAGAAAATACTAGAAATTGGATTTGAACCTGGTCCCCCGATTCCTGGGCTAATACCCATTCTTCCTGTGACTACTTTTAGGGCCAAAGAGTATGTGTTTCTTGAAAGTGACTTTCCTAGTCTTTCTGTAGTAAATTTTGAAGGACAGAGTACAAACAATGCGCATCTCTCCCCATTCTGAAGCCAGCATCAGGCCTTTATATCTGTCTGTCTATCTTTCAAACTCTTCTGGTACAATGAAATTGGTCAATAAAAAGTCACTCTAATGATTCACAGTGCTTTGCCCCATTCCTAAAGCCTTTTGGGAGATGTACTTGCCTATCTACTCATCATTGTACTCCAAAGCTTTCTAAGGAACATATGTCCCTTATATAAAGTTGAACTTTTTACATGCTTAAATCTCTGACTAAGGCAGCCCACTAAGGAAGAAAATTGACACTTCAAACTTGTCTTAGCATGAAGATTTACTAGAAGCATTTCCTTCTCGGTCAAACATATCAAAAATAGAAAATGGTACAATAAGACTCTCACCCAGGACCTTGAGTGAATCTTGACATTTCTTATATTCAAAAGAAAATGTAAGATTCATTTCTTTGAATAGGACCTAAGTCAGTCCTCAGCAGAATATATACTTGATCTTAATACAATAGGGATTTCAAAACAAATATTCTGTTTATGTTATTGTGAAATTTTGAGCTAAAATAGCACTCCTTTCAAAGAACTTAAATTCTGTAGTATGGTAATTGATACGAGGGAAATATTTAAAGGGCTTTCATAGGACAGTCATTTGAAGTTAACTCTAACGGCAATAAATCTATTCAAGTACAGTGTTCTTGAATGACAGGTTGAGAGGCAATCTTCCTCTAGAAGGTAAATTATGGCTTCAAAACCCAGAGGTTGAGAGTCTACCATAAGTTCAAATTTTCCTATAAGTGTGTCATTGACAGTCTTTGGACACTGTAGCAAGTTATCTTTCTGCCTCTTTCTTTCTATTATCCTACCTCCCAGATTAGATAAATTTCATTTAGTGAATAAACATATTGAACCAAACTATTGCAAATAGCTCAGCAAAGGATAAATGGAACTAATAATAGTGCACCCAATTTTTTTCCTTTCTAGGACAACAGAGTAAGACAACTCTCCTTCTGAAGTCAGAAGTCTAGTACTGTAGAAAGTTCTCTTTTTAAAAATAAATTCTCTCATCCTTACATAAAGCCTAATAGTGTTTTGCTAAATTGGCTCATGCTACCACAGATCATAGGTCTAGGTAAATCATTCTGGAACTTTATAATATGGAATGATAGTAGAGTTTACAATGAAAATCTTTTTTTCATTTATTCATTGATAGCAATTTATCATAGACATACATGAGATATGTAATTCTGGATGGACTGGGTTGTGTACCAATAAAGGGAATACTTACCCACATCAATGAGACCATGGGTCCATTAAAGTAAATTAAAATGTTCCATCATGCTTGCTTATGACTTTAGGCAATCTGGGACTTTAAAGAATTGAAATCCAAGAACCGGTTTAAAATGTGGCCCAGCATACAGTGCAGCTAGTAGCTTTGTGAGCTCAAAAGACATGGGAGCAATTTTATTTTAAAATGGTCTTCTAAGTACCTAGAAAAAGCATAGTTTTGATAAAAATAGAGTTGGTAATAATGATGATGATGAAAATAATAGTGATATTTTATTCTTATTCAACCCTTTTTAGCTATAGATTCAAAAGTGCTTATAAAAGATCTATGTCTAGTTCCTACTGACTTTCATAGCATGAATCTCTGTCTAAATTACGGTGCAGAAATGTGTGTAAAATGGGATACTTGCCAAACAAGGTACAAAAAAAGAGAATAGTGGTATTAAATCTAAATGGTTTTGCTGGAATGGGAGAGGAGTGGGGAGGAGCATATCTTATTTAAAACCTTTATTTCCATTTTTAGAGATAATCTCTGAGTGTATTTGAAGTACACTTTTAATATTTTATGGTTTTACTTGAAACTTTTCACATGTTGACTCCCATTCTGGAGCATATAAGTATCCTCATAATAGAAGTCTGGCTACTTACTTTTCTAAGAACATGATTCCAATTCATGATTCTCAAAGCTTAACCTCCAAAAGCAACACTATGTACATCCATTTAGTACTCAGATGTGTAGAAAGTTCCTTTGTGGATTATACGATAACTTTTTTACAATAGAAAGTTTTGTAGAAAGCTCTGTAAAAGTAGGTTTAGGAAATAAAATGGAACAAAATCTGTATGTAGGCCCTAGTCTTCTTAAGGAACCCCAAATCACAAATCTGGTGTACCATGGGACAAAAAGTTCAAGTTCTGAGAACAGTCAATATTCTAAGAAAATAAATATTTTAAAATATAACTTCTGAAGTATAACACCTACACATTTCTATTTCTCAGATTTAATCTTTAAAATAAACCCTATCTGCAAAATCTTTTCTTGAATTTTGTGTATCTTAGTTCAGTTTTATTGTCTGTGGAGGTAGTGAGAGTTGTGTTATTTACTTTTCCTCCAATTTTGTGTTTCTCATTGTGGTGTTTCTCCTCCTAACCATTTTGCTATTTATTTCATTATTTGCTAAGGATATTTTCCTTTTGGTCTAGCTTGGTTTTTCTTTGTTGGTTAGTTGGTTAGTTACTTATAAGAGCTCTTAACTCTATTTTAATTATTGGAAATAGCAGACAAATCAAGGAAATTAATGACTCAACTGCCATTTGGGTTTGCTTCCAATTGCTTTCATTTTTGGACAACAATTTTTACTGGCTGTTCCTTATTCAAAGAGCCTTTAACTTAAAAGCCTCTCATTCTTTAATTTCTGCTCATTAGCTGTTTATGTACCTAACAACAATGTGCCTACCCTGTATTAGAAAATATAAAGAGACAAATTCATTGCCTAAATCCAAACCATTACTGGCTTCCTTTCAATAACAAATGGATCAGGTCCCAAATGTCTTCTTTATTAATGGTATACAATGAGATCACAAAAATACACATGTACAGTCTTCTCTCATGAATTTTGCCAGTATCTCTTGGACTTGCTTCTGCATAAGGCAAATGAAAGTTTATAAATTGCTATTTCCCTCTCTTTATTATTTTCCAACATTAATGATTCTTAATTTTTTCTTCCTGACATGGATCTTGTTGTCAATCTGATAAAACTTGTAGACTACTAAGAATATTTTTTATTTATACTTTATTTTATTTACTTTATAATATACTATATATTATATTTATGCTAAGAAATTATAATCAAAAGAAATGCCAATTTTTTTAGAGGTTAGTGAAAATAAAAGTTCTATTTTTTTTTCTCATCCAAGTTTACTCACACACCATGAAATCTATTCATGGATCCTTGGTTAGAAATCTCTATTCCTCATAGATTTTGTGAAACTATTAAAAAATAAAACTAGGCAAGAGCCTGATTTTTATAAGAAAGTTTAAAATATAGTTTTGAAAGACAAATAACATTCAAACTAGTCATTTTACTTTGTGCAAACACTCTATATGACCAAATGTTGTTAGACCAAATCTCCCACAAACTGGGAAGTTTTTTATTGAATTATTGAATTGAATTGAATTATTGAAATATGAAATTATTGAAATTTAAGGGAATTGATAGATAGGTTTCAGGACAACTCTACAAGCCAAACACAAGGCTTTTATTTGGAAAGCTCTCTTCAATTGAGAACTTATTAGTTCTTATGTAAAGATATAGATAAACCCTGTCTTAAGCACTGAGACTGGGAAATAGCCCTCTTTTTTTAGGAAGAATGAGCTAGTATGTGTTTATCAGCAGCATTATGGTACAGATCATTGAACTTGAAATCAAGAAGTGCTATGCTCAAAGTCTCTGCTTTGGCCTGTCACTACATGTCTCAGACAATAATAAAAATTACACCTACCTCAAGGGATTATTGTGAGGATCAAATAGATAAGCTGTAGACTATTTTGGAATGTTAGTTGTTGTGATGATGGTGGTGATGGTGGTGATATTGATGATAAATGATGATGATGATTGAGAAATATTTCCTGGTACCACTCAGTGAGCATATAGCTATTTCAAACACTGGACTTAAAGAAGTTTGTTACTGGGCCATATCTATAATTTCTTGAGGGATAATATTTAGAAGCAGAGCATTTCAGACTTAGACACCTCAGAAGTCATCTTGTCCAACCCATAACTAAACAAGAATCTGTTGTACTACATGCTGAACAAGCAGTCATCATCAAGTAAAAAAAAAAAAAAAAAAAAAAAAACCTTGGTTTTAAAAGCTCAATTGAGGGGAAAGTTTTTACTTCTGAAGGCCTCCCTTTTCTTCTTTAGATAGCTCAAATTGTTGGGAATGTTTCCTTTCCCTTCCTTCTATACTTAAATTTGTTTCTTTCAATTTCTCCCCATTGCTTCTAGCTCTGTCTTCTGAAGCCAAACAGAAGACTAAGTCCTTTTCCACATAACAACTGCATGATCTTTAATGATTTTCTCATATGACAAATGAACTTTTTTAATTAAAAAATATTTAATGTCTTTTTTAGCTCTAAAATTCTATCCCTAATGCTATTTTTAAAACTTACCTATTGGTTTTTCTTTTTATCTTATCCAAACCCGCATGCTAAAATTTAAGCCTCTTTCCTCTTTTTCCCTTTAATTGAGATAGATTAATTTCCGTTGCTCCCAGTGAAATTAGAAACCACTATTTAATTGATCAACAAACATTTATTTTGCTCTTGCTACATACCAAGCACTGTGTTCAGTACTGGCAGTATGAATACAAAGAATAAAAGGATTTTTTATTCTCAAGATGTTTATAATCCCTCTTGCTTCCTTTCTCCAGGAAGAATCATCTTTGTACTCTTATTCTTTCTTAAAGATCTTAGAAAAATATCTTTTTTTTCTCTCTCAAGAACTTTGAAAGATTTTTTATTTTCAAAACATATTTATAGTTTTCAACTTTCACTCTTAGGAAAATTTTGTGTTCCAATTTCTCCCTCCCTTTACTCCACCCCTCCCTTAGACAGCAAGTAATCCAATAATTGTTAAATATGTGGAAATATCTTAAAGGGCTTGCAAATACAATCAAACTAGAGGAGAAGCAATGGAAATTAGTCTTATACAGACAGAAACTGAAACCACACGGGTGAATGAGATCCCAGGAGTACATATTTAAAGTGAGAAAAATAAAACTGAGGAGTATGCCTTGGTCTCATTAAAAAGGCAGACACTATATGTTCTCCATGCTCTCCTAAAAACATTAGTCATCATTAGTCAGAGTAGCCCAGTCAGCAAGAGTAAAAGCTAGAGACATAGTTTGACCTTCATCCATCACACAAAGAAGATAATGTTCCAATTATACTTCATCTAGGAAGCCGAGGAGGACAGAGAATGTGTGAAATATGGTGACTAGAATGAAGGCTCAAATTCAATATCCATCGAGCGAGCAGCAGGTGCAGAGACAATCTCCTTGAGCTACACTACACTTGCTTTTAATATAAAACTTGATCTTTGTCCTGTCAATGTGTGGACTCAGATTTGGGAAGAGCTTTAGAGAGAACACTAATCCAACCCCCATTCATATGTATGAAGACTCTAACAAATGGGCATGTTTGGAAATCTCTAGGAAAAGAACACACCCCATGTCCTAAAGTTATTTGTTCCATTTTTGGATATCTGTTATTGTTAGAAAGTTTTCCTTATAGAATTGAAATCTGCCTTGATGTGACTTTATTCCTTGATCCTGCCCTCTAGGCTGAGCACATATCTAATCTCTCTTTGCCAATAAAGTCTCTGCTCTCCCTCAAAGTTTTCTTTTCTCTCACCTAAACACATACTGTTCCTTCCATAGATCCTCTTATGATATATTTTTCCCCTTTAGAGGGAAGATAGAATTTAGAGGAAAGAAGGAATGAGACCACTGGATAACATAATAATTACAGCAGAGAAGGGGAAAGCTTTCCAATTCATACTATTAATCTGTTTGCTTTTTTCTTCTTGCCAAAAAGAAGGACCTGTGCATTGGAAGTTTGAGGGAAATGGTTCAATACCCAAGATAAGGAGATAGTAAAAGAATACCTAATTACATTTTATAAATTTAGATCACTTGGTGCAAATAGATTACAACCTTGTTCACTAAAAAAACTGGAATATCTGAATATTGAGCCACTGTTGATGGGATTCTAAAAACTTTGGAAGAATGAGAATAAATTCAGGACTAGAAAAAGGCAAATTTTCTGACCTTCAAAATAGGGAAGAGTAAGTATAAACTTGGAAGGAAGTTTAATTCCTTGAAAAATTTTAGAATATCTTATTATAATCATGGTTAGTGAATATTAAAAAAAAAGAAATCATAATTTAAAAAGTAAACAAAAGAGGTAATGACACCAAACTAAATTTACTTGCTCTTTTGACAAGGTTAATAAACTGGTGCATGAGAGGAATGTTATGATAGAGTTTACATAGGTTTAAAAAAAATGTACTTGATAAAGTATCATATAGTACTCTTAAAAAAGATAAATATGGACTGTTCAATTATACATTTAGATGCAATAATAATTAGCAAATGGCCATATCCATATGTAATTGTTAATGCCAAGTTAGAAAGAGATTCTATTGGAGTGTCCAAGAAATTTGTTTGGTGCCAAACTGTTTATTATTTTTATCAACAATTTAGAATAGAAGACATGCCTATTAAAATTTGCAAATGGCATACAGCTGGGAGAGATAGATAAATTAGCAAATAACAGAATCAGGATTCAAAAAGATCTTAAAAGGTTATAAAATGAAATTCATCAAGAATAAATGTAGTCTTATGCCTGAACTCAAAAAATCAATTTCATAAGAACAAGATGGGGGATATAGAGTTAAGATAATAAGAATCTAGGTGTTTAATGAATTGCAAACTGAATATGTCAGTTGTGTTGGCTTCCAATAAAGCTATAGCAATCTTACTGTAAATTAAGAGAAGCATAGTTTCCAGGAGTGAAGGGGTCATAGTTTTTCTGTACTCTACCATGTCAGACCCCATGTGGGGTTTGCTTTTTTTCAGTTATTGATGTCACAGTTTATGAATTATGTAAAGATAAGAACTTGATATAGTCCAACCTGGAAAAGAGAAGGTACTCAGGGAGTATGTGATAGTTATATTGATATATTTGAAGGGACTTCTTTTTAGACCCTGAGGCAGAACCAGGAGCCATTCAAAAGTCTAAAAGATCAAATTTAGGCATGATATCAAGAAAAACTTCCTAAAAGTTAGATGTATAAAAGGGAAATGGACTAATTTAACAGCTAGTGAATTTCCCTTCATTGACAGTTTTAAACAGAGATTGGATATTCATATGAGTATCTGAAATTAAGAAGTCTTTGGGCATATATTTGGACAAGATAATTAATAAAGTTGAACCTTAAATTTTGAACTTTAAAAATCTATGATTTTCAAGTTCATAAGGTTTGTAAATTACACAAGTCAAAAGTTTTATTTGACATATACAGAAGATTCATTATTTTTTTTAAATCAACATAGAATAGAGAAAATATTTCATTAGAGGACCTGTCTTTACTTCTCAATTATGTGACCCTTTGTTTTTTGTCAGCTTCATTCACCTCATGTATAAAAATAAGGAAACTATATAAACCCTACTATTTTTTAAAAAGCTTTTTATTTACAAGTTATATGTATGGGTAATTTTACAGCATTGACAATTCCCAAACCTCTTGTTCCAATTTTTCCCCTCCTTCCCCCCACCCTTTCCCCTAGATGGCAGGATGACCAGTAGATGTTAAATATATTAAAGTATAAATTAGATACACAATAAGTATACATGACCAAATTGTAATTTTGCTGTACAAAAAGAATTGGACTCTGGAAATATTGTACAATTAGCTTGTGAAGGAAATCCAAAATGCAGGCAGGCAAAAATATAGGGATTGGGAATTCAATGTAATGGTTCTTAGTCATCTCCCAGAGTTCTTTCACTGGGTGTAGCCGGTTCAGTTCATTACTGCTCCATTGGAACTATAAATCCTATTATTTAAAAATATCTATGCTTAAGAATTCATGACTGCACTGGATTTATTCTCCAATAGATTACTAGTTTCTATGTTAGGTTTGGTAGACTGTGAGAATTGCTGAGATTTTTTTAAAGTATTCCTATGATCAGCCTAGTGCAAAGTCTCTTTGAGCTTACGTAGACTATTGTTCAAGTATCAACTAGATGGTCCAGTACAGATGTCATGCTCAAAATCTTTCCACCTGGGTAAAATTTGAAGTCAAAGAATCTGGGTTTGGATTCTGATTCTGACATAAAATCTATGTAACCTTGATTGAGTTATTTCTGTCAAAAGAGAGCATCAGAATAAATGGTCTCCAAGATTCCTTCTCTGAATCTGTGATATCATGTTTCCATTGATGTCATTGTCAAGGAATCTGACTCTTCACCATTTCACAATGAAACATTTCATTAAACATTAAATGAAACATTTACCTTTAGTAAAGGTTTTTCTTTTAACTGTTTTTCCAAATATATATATATTTGTCTTTAAGAAAGAAGACCTGAAAGATACAACTACTTTGTTTTACTTTTAAATTCATTGAACAAAAAGAGAAAATATTCAAAAAGATCCCATAGATATTGAACTGAAAGTATTATTAGAGGCCATTTAATCTATTTCCCCTTACCCCCATCAGATCATTATACAGATGAAAAAACTGAGTCCTGAAATTAACATCATAATTCAGTTTATTTCCATTCCACAAGAGTTTATTAAGCAATCATTAAGTTCTTAATGCTATATAATGTATTTCTAAAAGTAGAAAACAAAAGTTGCTGCCTTAAATTGTTTTTTTTAAATTTGCTAAAAATTCTTGATTTGATCTAATTCTGGAGTAAATACAGATCAAGAAAAACAAACAGAAAGACCTTTAAGTGCCATCCTTAATTCCTCTAAAGGCTTCTGGCATGCTTACAGATCTGATGATTATCTGTTTAGTTCGAGTTGTGATAAGGCAATTCTGGCCTTTAAAGGTTTGAAATTTGTTCCTGCCTGCCTTTGACAGGTATTACTCACTGAAGGCTTTTATCCTTCATTGGAATGCATGTGAATTTTCATAAATAGTTACCAGTGTTCCATGGAAGTCAGATTTTATGCCATCAAAGCAATATTCATTAATAAACTTTAAACTAATGATAAAAAATGTCGCTTCAAATTCTGTGTGTTGCTTTCTGGGTAACTACATTCTTTTTACTATACTTTGAGCAGAGTTTGATATCCTTTATTCATCTGTTAAATTAGAAAGTTGGATTGTTAGCTTTTTCTAGCTGTTAGTATCCTATCATTCAATAATTCAAAGTGTGAGTGTCAATGATTATTTGTGGGATAGTAAAGATACATGGTCAAGAAAACCCCACTTCTTGTAGTATTTTATCACCTTTGAGATGAGAGAAAAATGACTTTCTGGAACCCATTAGAGGCATGGGTTACTTAATTCTTTTCTTTACTCTGCCTCCAATCCTAAATCTGATTATATTTTTTACTTCTACATTTATCAGACTCATAGAGTTCACAGTTGAGTATTATTTTGTTCTGTTTTGAACTAGTAGGAAGAATGAGTCAAAAAAAAGCATCATGGGAGCTATACTTAATGTTTTTTTTAATATACTCAAACATTTATGTGCTCTATGACATAGTACACAGAGAACCAGTCTTGAAGCCAAGAAGACCTAGATTTCATGTCTTATCCTTAATAACCTATCAGCTCATTGGACAGCCGTCTAAGTCTAAGCTTCAGAGAAATTGTCAACCTGCACTAGAAGAGTTAAATTTCCTTATCTGGGAATTACCTATTACAATAAAAATCACAGGGTTAGTCCTTATCGCTGTCTCTATTCTTGTTTACAAGCATAATAATTAATATATACCTAGTATCATCTATCTTTTTGTTCCAGGCTTCTATAGAGAATGCCATAGAATAATAAGATACAATATCCAATTCTTTCGCGTGCTATAAATGTCTTCTCCTTTTAGAAGTACCACAGATCCCGATGAATGGTTTAGTAGTCATTTAATATATTCTTATGGAATTAAATGTTAGTAGGACACAGCTTGGTGTACTATATCCTACTATTCTATTATTCAGTGTTACAGACCATTTAGAAGTTTTACTTTTACACCTTATCCTTTAATGCTCCACTGAATTGGGAAAAAAAAAAAACTAAAGCGGTATTACCAGATTATTTGCTTACCTATAGGTCATTTAAATAGTTTATATAATAAAATAGCATGGGACAAGCTAGCCTGATGCCTATAATCAGCTCTTCTTTTATGACAGCTTGTCAATGTCATTCATAATTTTCAAGGCACAGAGTGAAATTAGAATATTGATGAAAATATTTATCTTTTAACATTTTGAAGCAAATTGCTATTGATTTTTTTAAAAGATGCTTGACATCCTAATTAATTTGGTTAACCCGCAGTTCAAATTACAATTTCTCATTTACATAGTGACCTATCTTGCTAGAAGAGAAGGAACTTATAAATCAAATGTTGTTCTAATACCAGAGTTATGAGTTTGATATATGAGATTTCTGGCTAATTTTAGTGATCATATGAATAATTAGTATCATTTCATTAATTATTGATATTTTAATATTTGTAAGAACAATTGATATTACCATCTGCTATTAGTTCTAAGTGGAAAGGAAAAATTGTGATTTATGTACTAAACTTAGAAATATGCAAATGTTTACATTCCATAATTCTTGAATGAATGAAAAGTCTTCAAAAACAGATGATGAGATATTTGAATAAAATGAATGTAAGTCAACCCTATCCTCTGTAAGGGAAAGGGCTACTTTATTTTGGGTCTTAGTATCCCCAGCCTAGCACAATGTATCACAAGTAGTTGGGCTTCATGAGTGTTCTTTACTTGAATTGAGAAGGACTTCAGAGAAGATTCACCTGCAATACATCAAACTATTAGTTTTGGTGTATAAGTATGATTCATCAGCTAATAAACAAAACAAACCTGCATAGAAAAGTCATTTAATTTAATGTAATTTATAGTGCATATCACATTTTACAAATGAACAGAGAAGACCACCTTATCTTTTGGAAGGCAGATAGATGAAACTTGATAGTATTCACATCTTTCAGATCAAAGAAAATGTCTCTAAAGAAAGGGTAGTTACAAATAAAAGTTCTGTGATTGGTGAATCAATTTTAAAAGTCCAATTGATCAATCACATATCAATCAATTTAAGAAGCAAAAAGCTTTCTGGCCAAAAGATAATGTAGAAAAAGTATGTGCAAACATGCTTCTGTGTGTGTTTATGTATGTATGTGAATGCATATATATATTTACACAAATATATATATACATATATATATATATATATATATTTACACAAATATATATATATATATATATGTATAACAGACATTATAGGGATCTAATTAGGATTAATGAATATTTACCATATTTTGTTTTAGTTTTTGTCTCAAAGTATCTGGTGAGGTCTAGGAAAACAGTAAAATGCCATTTGTGAAGAATTAAGCATTGTTTGGGAGAGAAAGATCATTCCCAGGGGAAACTGGGCATTTGACAGAATTTTAAAATATAAGAGGAACATTTTTTAAAAGGTAGTTTAGGGTAAAAGTAGAAATGAAGAAAATCTAAGGCATTGCAAAAAGCAACTAACTCTCCATTATTTAAAAAAAAAAATCCAGACCAAAATAGTGAATGCAAATCTTGTCTAGTAAAGACACAGCTTGATCTTGAGCACTACAAGTTGTATATTTTCCATGCTTGCTGAAGGGAAAAAATCATTTTGCAGTTTGGGTCAGTTCCATTAAGAAGAATTGGCCCTTTACTGGTTTCTGATTGCTTGAACAAATTACTTAAAGGAATTGCAGAGTTTAACCCATTTATTGAATTTTAATAAGAAATACATGAATCAGTCAGAAACTAGAAAAAGTGAATAGCATTGAACTAGTTTTAATGGAAATTAGCTCATTACCCTGCTGGCTTACAACATTTACTAAGGGCTGAATTTTTCATGGAACTCTTAGGTCTATTTGCCAGTCTTCGAAAACTGGGGAGTGGAGGAGGGGGAATGGAAGAGGGTTTAATTAAAAATTAACTTTATTATTAGTATTTCCTTTTCCCAAAATAAGCCCCTAGCAAAGACTTCTAAAAGCTTGATTTTTTTTCTTTTTAGGAACATTATATAAACTATTTTTCTCACCTGAAAAATTTTCTCAATCCTGAAAGGTATTCACAGGAGTGAAAAAGAAGTCCCCTGAATTGAACACAATCCCTTTAGATTACCAACCAGACTAGAACTGGCCTCTAACCCATGGGTGGCCAGAGCCAATAAAAGCAGACTAGAGATGGGAAAGTCAGGACACAAACAGAAGAATAATTTCACAGTGAAGAAAATGACTTACAAGCAAGAATACATGTGCCAGAGCCCCACCCCATAAAGGAGTTCCAGGGGCAGTATGGGGAGATCTCAATAATTTTACCTATGGAGACACAATGAGTTGTGGCTCTGACAATGAGGGGTATCAGCAACAGAGAGAAAAGTCTGACTGTTAGGAGAGCTTCATGACTGGAAGATGGCCACCACAAGTCTTTATCCAACCTGGTATGAAACAATTCTGGTATTCTGATGTGGCCAAGATTGTCCAGAAGATGAACACAAAATATTGTTGTTACACCAAGCTCACGGCACAGCCTGCTTGCTGAGTATCTCCTAATATTTTGACAAGATAAAAGGCTGACACTAACTTTGTTCCTTCTTTCCTCTTTGTTGAAATTTCTTGGGATATCAAAGCCATTTAATAACCTACCATAAATTCAAAACTCACAAATAATCATCCCAAAAAATCTAGCATACCTTTTTGCTATGTGAACATCTGAGTTCCTTTAATCTGAAGTAAAAATAAGGGGCATTTAGTTTCTGATAACCCAGATACTTTGGAGTCCTTCATTTAAGCATTTGTTGAGAATCTACTTTGAATCAGGCATAGGTGCTAGACAGTAAAGATTTTTAAAAGGAAAAAAAATGTCCTACCTTCAAAGAGTTTACATTTTAGGGGGAGGGAAAGAGGGAGGTAAAACATATTGCCAAAAACATATGCAGATATTAAACATAAAATATATACTAAAAGGTATAAAATAATGGAGGAGGGAGCTGAGGATAGACTACATGCCTAAAAATACACCCAAGTCTCCTCTGTACTTAAAAAACTTACCACTAAATCCTGACATGTCCATTAACCATCATCCTCTATCTCTCCTACTCTTCTCAGCTAAACTTCTTGAAAAAGCAATCTATACACAATGCTTCTATTTTCTTCACTCTCAGGCCCTTTCTTTTTATCCTTCTGCAGCCTTGTTTCTGACCTCATCATTCAACTAAAATTGCTCTCTCCAAAGTTACCAATGATTTTTTTACTGCTGAATCTCGTGGTCTATTCCAATTCTTATCTTTCTTGACCTCTTTGCAGCATTTTACACTGGTCATCCATCTTCTCCCAAATACTCCCTTTTTCTGGGTTTATGTTAATTGTTCCTTCTCAGTGTTCTTTGCTGGATTTTCAGTCATGTCATTCCCATTGACTGTACGTATCTCATTAGCTCACATGGGCTTAATTTCATCTGCATGCAAATGATTCCCAGATACATATCTATATTCATATCTATATGTGTATATATCCAGTCCTAGTCTCTGTCCTAAGCTCCAGTCCATGCCCCAATTGCTAACTGCCCATTGGAAATTTCCAATTGGTTTTTTCATAAGCATCACAAATTTAGATTTAAAGAAATTCATTTTATTTCCCCTTAAAGCCCACCATTTTCCAATCTTATGAACACCTTTTTCAGGATTTTTTCTAGTGTTTCTGGAGAATTTCACATTGAGGCTAGTTAAGGTGGGTGGAGCTCCAAACTAATCCTTCATCTGTTATGTGGGTAATTGAATAACTCTAGGAGAGTTTTGTAGGAGACCATGGCCAAAAAAAAGAAAAAAAAAAATCTTCAATAGCAGAATTTGCTCACAAGTTTCCTGAGATGTTGTTCATTCATTTAAATTGCCCTAAACACAGCACATAAAGCAATAGTCATCATGTTGTCAATATATGCACTAAGAATTAAGGAAAGACTCAATATCTGACCAAAAAATGGCTGGAAAAATTTCAAAATTATATGGCAGAAACTAGACATTGATTAATATCTAACACCCTATACCAAGATAAAGTCAAGGTTTACATATAAAGGCTGATAGTATTAGCAAATTAGGAAAGCAAGGGATAATCTACCTGTCAGGTCTTTGGAGAAGTAAGAATTTATGGCCAAAGAACTAGAGAACACTATGAATTCAAAATGGATAATTTTGATTACATTGAATTAAAAAGGTTTTACACAAACAAAATCAAGGTAGTCAAGATTAGAAAGGAAACAGAAAGCTGGGGGAAATTTTTTCTTACAATCAGAGTCTCTGAGAAAGGTCTCATTTCTTAAATAGAGAACTGATTCATATTTATAAGAATATAAATCATTCCCCAATTGATAAATGGCCAAAGGATAGGAACAGATGATTTTCAGTTGCAGAAATTAAAACCATTTCAAGTCATATGAAAAAATGCTCTAAATATTGTCATGTTGTTGATTAGAGAAATGAAAATCAAGACAACTCTGAGTTATCAGTTCTTCTCTCTCCATTGGCTGAGATAGCAAAATAATGATTATGTGGTAGAAGAGACGTGGGGAAATTTCATTGTTGGAAAAGTTGTGAATGATCCAATCATTCTGAAGAGCAATTTGGAACTATGTTCAAAGGGTGCATATCCTTTGATCCATTGGTGTCACTATTGAGTCTATATCCCAAAGAGAGCATAAATAAAGAAAAGGGACCTATATGTGCAAAAATGTTTGTAAGAGCCCTTTTTATAGTAGCTGGAAATTGAGGAGATTCCCATCTGTTGGGGAATGGCTGAATACATTATCGTATACAAATGTAATAGAATATTATTATTCTATAAGAAATAGTGATCAGGCTGATTTCAGAAAAGCTTGGAAAGACTTACATGAATTGATGCTGAGTGAAGTGAATAGAATAACAGAATGTTACACACAGTAATAAGTTTATGTAATGATCAATTATGCTGGATTTGGCTCTTCTCAAAAATGTGGTGGTTCCAGATAAATCCAATAGACTGACGATGGAAAATGCCATCCTCATCCAGAAAGAGAACTCTTAAGACTGAATGTGGATCAAAGTATAGTATTTTTACCTTTATTTCTCATGTTTTTTTCTCTTTTAGTTTGATTTTTCTTGCATACGACAAATATGGAAATATGTTTAAAATAATTGCACATCTTTAACCTGCATCAAATTGCTTGCTGTTTTGGGGGAGGGGAGAAGTAAAAGAAGAAAGGAAAAAAATTTAGAGTACAAAGTCTTACAAAAACTAATGTTGAAACCTATCTTTACACATATTGGGAAAAACAAATTCTATTAAAAATTATTAAAAGTTAGAGGAAGTATGATTTTATAGGTAACTAATAGGTTAAATATTCAAAACTTGTCTCAGATGTTATTAATTATATACTCTAAGGCAATCATTTCATTTCTCTTAGCCTTAGTTTCCTTATATATGACATGAAGATGAAAATAACAGCACCTACCTCACAGGGTTGATATGAGGGTCAAATGAAACATCCTGTGTAAAGCATTTGCAATGCAAAGAATTCTATGTGGCTTAATATTATTTTGGAATAATTCTATCTTTAATCAACACTGCAAACTGAAATTGTTCTTACCTGGAAATTGACAGAAAGCTCTAAGTTTTCAAGAGGATTTTTTTGGTTGAGGTTTTTAAATTTTTGTTTTTGTTTTGTCCCAAGGGCCTTTTTGTTATTGATGATGTTGACTAGGTAGTGTCCATGCCCATCCATTAAGAAAAAACATAACTTAGTCAAGATTATCTATGAGCAGATAAAAAAAAAAAAAAGATGTAGGTCTCTGCATAAAATGGTATTCTCTGAGACATTGTAAGGTAAGAGTTTTTGACAGTAAAACTATTTCTTTTGGAAGAAGTAAAAGCTCTAATCACCTCTTTGTCCTTGCTAATTTCAGATTACCTTGCCTGTAAAAGTGATTTCCCATCTTGGTGCTATGGTTATTTTTTAATTGGTCTCCAACGGTTTACCAGAAATTCTCCCATGATTTCTTTATCAAGATATAACATCTTATTGATGTGCTTGCTTTATGGAAATATCGACATGGAAGTCAACCTTAAGTTATCCTTTCCTAATGATTTTCAAGGTGCCAGCTATTTTATGTTGAAACATGGGCTGCTTTTGATTCACTTTCCAAGGTAGTTTATCACTCTGTGTTTTTGTTATCTGATTTACAACCATGTTTCTGTTTTGCAAAGCACTTGATACTCATTTGAGACTTCTAGCGCACCGGTGAAATAAGGGCTATTCTTGGCCAAATTGACAAATGAGGGAATTGGGGTTTTGAAAAGTTCATGACTAGTCTAAGGTCACAGTGTGTGAGCTAGGATTTTAATTCAGATTTTCCTAACACTAAATCAGATGTTTTCTCATCATCTCATTTATTTTGGTTAGAGTTTCTCTTCTCTTTTCATTCTTTCCCCATATAGTTATTTGTTTCTTGTTAGAAACCCTGGAATCACTTCTTCACATCTGTTTAGTCTTCAGTTTCTACTTTTCATTCTTCCTGGGGATGTTAACCTGATTGATGGTGGCAAAGAAAAGAAGGATGGTACTGTTTTCCTTACTTCTCTACAATTGCTATTGGCTGTTCCCACACTAGTACTGTCCTGGAAGTAGCAATGTGTCCTGAGTTCATCCTATCACTTCATTCTGCCCTGATTTCAAGCCAAAAACCTTTGTCATTCATCCAGAACCCTTTTGTCTACCCTTGTGATGAAGTCCCCAGGCTAGCCCTGAATATTTTCTTAGTTCTTTGGTAATAATTAAATATCTCATAGTAACTTCCCCCCCCCCCCAAAAGAACCTGAAGTAGAAAAAAAGAAAAAGATAAAGTGGTGGGCCATACGAGAGAGAGCTTTTTTACTCTTTTCTTTTTTATGCTCTACCAGTAAAAGCCCTTTAGAAAATTTCAAAGGGATTATTCATAGAATGTGTTCAGTTATCCATTCAGTTTGAGAATAGAGGGAATCTACTCTTATGTTGAATCATAGAATTTCAGAGTTGGGAAGGATCTATGAAACTACCTAGTCTATACTTAATCTTATAAATGGATTAATTGTCTCTAGCACTTCCTCAACCAGCAATTGTCTACCCGCTAGTTGAACCCATTTCCAGTGACAGGGAACTTATTACTAGCGTAGTAGTTAATTCAATTTTTAGAAAGCCTTATTTGTTTAAAAGGTCTTTATATGACTCCTTATAGCAATCTGTCCATTGATCTTAGTTCTTTTTCATATCAACAAAAAAAGAAGAAATCAAAAAACTCTTCCACACAACCCTTCAAATAGTTGAACAAAATGACCATGTCCCTTTATCTTGTTCTTAGCAAGCAAAAGTGAAAGGAAAGGAAAAGTGGTACTGAGAAAGAAAGCAAGTTGATCAATCCATAGCACCTTTAGAAGAAAAAAGATGACAGGCAACTTGGAGGAGCCCAAAAATGTCTGAAGAAATGTGTTGTGAAAGGAACAGCATTATCCCATGCTGCTTACCACTTTACCTTTCATTCCTCTTCTCTTAGCCCCCTGAACATTGTCTTTCCCTAACGTTCACTTCCGCAGTTTCTACTCTGCACACACACACACACACACACACACACACACACACACGTATGTATTTGTGCATACAAGCTTCTTTATATATGTCTGTGAAACATATATAACACATATGTGTTATATACACATAATTTATATACACATAGCAATATGCATGTTTATTTGTATATATGTAACAATTTTAAAAAATAAAAGGAAAAATTCAGCTAAAGAGGGTGAGAGAAGAAAAAGGAAAGAAAAATGCATTTATATAAAGCCCACCATGTGCTAAGCACTGGTTAAGCAATTTTACAAACATTTTCTCATTTGATCATCACACTTACTCTTGGAGGTACTTGTTATTTTTATCATCCCCATTTTACACATGAGGAAACTGAAGTAAATAGAATTTAAGTGACTTGCCCAGCCAGTAGTTTCCTCTACTGTGCTGGCTCACACTTCTGCTTTTTATTGTCAGATCAAAACAAAACAGTTTTACTTTCCTATTACAGACAGTACAAAATCTATCTCCCTACTTTTATTTCCATTTTTACAGAACAATTAATAATTTTCCAAAGGCACATATAGCTTTACATAAACATTGTTTTTTACTTTTATAATTGGAATTTTTAAAATCATAATTATTTTCTTGAGTCAAGTTGTTTCCATTTGTCCAGCTCAATTGTTCCTCATAAAAATACAGTGTGACCTAGAAAAGTCAGCTGCTATATCAGTGCCTGAAGGCTTCTATGCTGAGCAAGGTTACTTTTATATTCCAACCTGGTATTCAAATCATCCCAGAAATATGTATACTAGAAGCCAGGAAAAAAACTTAGGGCTTGGCCTATAGATAATAGGTTAGATTAGATTAAATAATTTTAGTAGTTCAAGAAGCCAGCAACTGCTTATGAAGGAAGGTCAAACTAAATGGCAATCTCACCTCTCTAGTTCCTCTAGGTTCATCTTAGTTCTGGCAGCTACCCAGCCAAAAAGGCAAAGGATTATGCATTTTACCATGGGAAAAATAATATCCTTTAAGATTATTTCCCAGGCTCCCCATGGGGCTAACCCATTACAAATTGTGAAAAGATGCTCTTCAAGTGTTTCACTGCATACTTGTCTATTTCTAGAAAAGGTCCTGGAGGAGGAAAAAAAAATCAAAGCATTTCATAGAATTTTCTTTCATAGGCATGCTGTAAACAAGGAGCTGGTGTGATGATAGCTGTAAAGAAAAGATATTACAGAAACTCTATGATCATATTCAATTTTCATTGCATATTAACATCGTTCACTAGTATTACATTTGAGGGTTTAGAAGCTTTACATGTCTAATAAAATGTGAGAAAGACCACATGTCTGAAGTGAAATCACTCTAGACTAAGGGAAGGAGTGAGAGAAAGAGGAGGAGGAAGAGCAATAACTAATATTTATAGAGCATTGTAAGATTTGCAAAGCCTTATACAAATATCTCATTTGATTTTCATCACAATTCTGGAAAGTATAAACTATGATTATTCCCATTTTTTGAGAGATAAGGGAAACTGAGGTATACCAAATTTATATGACATTCCCAGGGTTATGTCCTTGTAAGTATAAAAGGTGAGATTTGAATTCAAGTCTTCCTAATTACCAAGTCCAACAATCTATTCAGGGCACCATTACTCAAAATCTGCATAAACTTGAGCAAATCTCTTAGAGTCATTCTACTTATCTGAAAGATGAAAGCACTGGACTAAATGAACATTAAGGTTCCACTGAGTCCAAAATTATATTCCAAGAATTTATCTGAAGTCTGATGTTTTTCTGATTTACAAAAAAAAAGTTTTAACTTAGCCTTAGAATATTATTAAAATAGAATTTTTATAGTCTTTTAAAAGTACTGCATTAAACACTCTAGGGTTCATAAACAAGGTTATTGGAGGGGGGGAATAGATCATTATTGTCCCAGAAATTAATGATAATATTTTCTTAATCTTCATATCTCTTGGAGTCTCTATAGCATTTGACATTCTTGGTCAAGTTCTACTCCTGGATACTATCTCCTCCCTGGTTTTTTGAGACACTATTATGCCTGGCTTCTCCTCCTATTTCTTGTTTTTCAGGAAAGATTCTTTTCTTCATCATTCATTTCTGACATACTAAAATGGACATCCTTCAATTTTCCATCATAGAAGTTTTCTTCTTCTAGACAAACCTCTCTCCTGCTATCTGTCTGTCTATCCAATAATGTTTTACTTTCCCAAATATATGTAAAGTTCGTTTTTAATATTCATACTTGTAAGAATTTGAGTTTCAATTTTTTTTCCTCCTTCTCTTACCTCCCCACTCTCCAAGACCATAAACAATCTGATACAGATTAAACATGTGCACTCCTTTTAAACATATTTTCATATTTTTTGATGTTATGCAAGAAAAATGAGATCAAAAGGGAAAAAACTGTGAGAAAAAAGTAAACAAACAATAAATTTGAAAAGTACTATGCTTCAATCCACATTCAGTCTGCACAGTTCTCTCTCTGGATGTGAATGACATTTTCCATCCCAATTCTATTGAAATTGTCTTGAATTACCACATTGCTGAAAACAGCCAAGTCCATCACAGTTGATCATACATTTACTGTGTCTAATATTTTCTGGTTATGCTGACTTCACTCATCATCATTTCATTTAAGTCTTTTTAGGCTTTTCTGAAATCAGCTTGTTCATCACTTCTTATAGAACAATAATATTCCATTACATTTATAAGTCACAGCTTATTCAATCATTCCTCAATTAGTGAACATCCCCTTAATTTCAAGTTCTTTGCCACCATAAAAAACTGCTACAAACATTTTTGTAAATATGAGTCCTTTTCCCTCTTTTTTGACCTCTTTGGGTTACAGATTAGTGACACTGCTGGATCAAAGGGTAGGAATAGTTTTATAGTAGCCCAAATTTTTCTCCAGAATGGTTAGATCAATTCACAACTCTACCAGCAATGCATTAGTGTCCAAGTTTTTCCATATCCTCTCCCACATTTATCATTATCTTTTCTTATCATAATAGCCAATCTAATATATGTAAAGTAGTACCTCAGAATTGTCTTAATTTGCATTTCTCTAATCAATAGTGATTTAGGGCATTTTTCCTATGTCTATCCATCTACATATATATCCATCTATCCTCATAATTTCTTTCCTAAGGTCCAGTTGTACATCATTAATTACCTTTTTGACATCTCCTCCTGGCATTCTGTTGGCATTTCAAATTCAAAATTTCCAAAATATAATTTAATATTTTCTTCTTTCCCTATACAAAAAAAAAAAAAAAAGCACTACTTCTTTAAACTTTTTTTGTTTCTGTTGGAAGTATACTATCTTTCCACTTAACCGCATTTACAATTCCATAATCATGCTTGCCACTCCCATACCCCTTTCCTTCATCTTCTATGTGCAATCAGTTGCCAGATTGTTAAATCTTAAACTTGAACTAAACCTTAAACCTGAGCTAGAGATTCCAAAGTGTTGGGTTAAGGAGGGAGGGCATTCTAGGCATGAAGAATGACATACACAAACAGAGATGGAGGATGGAATATTGAATAGATAGCACAGGAAGTCAAACTTGACTGGAATACAGAGTGTATCAGGAGGAGAGAAAGGAATTAAATCTGAAAAGGCAAATAAGAGTTTGCTTGTGAAGAGTTTAAAATATAAGAGCCATTTGTATTTCATACTATAGGACCACTTATAATACTATTTGAAAACCATGTTTTCTATACATCTTAGGAAAATGGTTAAACAATCCAATAGGGGAAAAATTCAATTGCTACTTGTCACCAGATGGATAAAAAAGAGAAAAGATCAGATTTATCACTTTTCCATTGGAGGTGTTTTAAGGTATATTTTAAGGAGAGACTAAGTGAGGAGAGAGAGGCACTTACTGCAGGTACCCAGAGTAACGATTCTAAAAGAGAACTTTTGGTGCATCGTAGACTATGACTGGCTTATATACTCTTCTCAGTGCTTCCTTAAGTCTTGTTCACAAATCATTTAAAGGTGTAATTAATATCTTCTGTCTTAAATAAGTTTAAGAGGTTAAAGACAAAAAAGGAAGTGGTAAGGCTAGGTTTTAGTGAAAATCATACTGCTTTGGATGCTACTATAAAAAGAAATGAATTCAAGTTTTCTAGTGCTGCTACTTGCTACTATTCTCAAACTTTACGTAGGTAAGAAACATGTATATGTTTTCAACATAGCATGCTATTTTCAAGAATAGTTTTCCTTTGGCTATGTCATTGCCAAAAGAGAGGGGATGAGGTGTGATAAGGAAATACTTAAATGTGTGAAATGGCATTTGTTATGGCTAATTTGTTTATTGGGAAAGGGAGTAAGAACAGTGATTATTATCATCATTGTTTTTCTAGTCTTTTTTTTCCTTCAAACTATGATTAAATTTTTTTTCTTTTTGTCTGTTTTCATGTAATGCATCATACCAAACTGAAATATGCAAATCTGGCTGCTGTCTCAGTAATCATTTGAGGTCACAACAGAATCAGCTCGATCAGTTTTGTCATAGATGACAGGAGAGTTCCATTACCTGAAAATTTATTGTTTGGGTATCCAATGGATATTAATTTATAATGTCAGTTTAGATCACATGCTTTTTATTTTTTAGTTACTTAGAATGTTATTCGAAAATGAGATCAAGGCCCTCTGAACACCCAAAGGACAATTTAGTGCTAGAGCTGGGAGGAACCTGAGAGATCTCTGAGCGCAAGACACTATCAAGTCACAAGTGATAAGTAACAGCACTAAGATTTGAGGACAAATCTTATAATTCTAATTCTAGTACTCTTACCACAGTTAGATGTTATATTTAACCTAACCTTGAAGTTACATGCTAAAAGAAAATTTGCTTTGCCTATTTCTTCACAGGAAAAGCATTTTCCTATGAAAAATTATATTTTTTTATATAGTTGTCTTCATTTATCCATGTCAGAGGCAGTCATGCTCAATGTCAGCCCAAGTCAGGAAAACTGAGCCTTAGGTTATAGGCCATTATTGAATGTTGCCCTTTAAGAAGAGTAGTATAAACCCTTGGTGTTTTAATTTCCCCAGATGTAAAATATCATTATATAAAATCAGTGTAATTCTTTGAGGTCTCTGATATAAGCTATAAACTTAGACAATTTTAAATTATTCATTTATTGTTATTACTTTTATTGCTCAGTTGTATACTATTATATATAATAATGGGGAAAATAGATTCTAAAGAATCCAAACATTGAATTATTTATGCAGTGTATGTTATGTGTTATATGGTATTTTTTTTTTAAGTTAACATTTTGTTTTCTTTATTGCAGGTTTCTTTTCTCCTTGGAAAACTCCAAAGCCTGTAAGTTGGTACCATTATAATTATTGCTATGGTTCTAATGATGATGTCCATTTCTATAAATGTTGATCAGTAATCTCACCATATAACATAGCAGCATTACAGGACAATAGAAAGAATATTGCACTTGAAGTTACAAAACCTGAGTGTGAATCTCAGTGTGAATTTTCTCATCTGCATGGTGATCTTTTCTAGATCTTAATCTATGATAATGTGATTCCATGAGTATTCTAAATGACCTAGGAAGTCCATTATAATTCTAGAGCTATGATCCCTTATCAAAAGAATAAGTCCTTTTGTTATTTCTTAATGTCAGTTTACCATAGACTAAATTAAAAGATAACCCTTCATTTCTGTCTCTTTTGTACTATCCCTCTCAGAAACACTATGGTCTTTTTACTAATATATGCCCCATTGGAATTATGTATCCCTTAAGAAGGATTTCCTAATAAATCTCTACTATCCCTCTCAGAAACACTATGGTCTTTTTGCTAATGCATGCTTTATTAAAACTTTCCCATCTAAGATGGACCCACAAGTTCAGAGAGTATCAAAGAAGTTCATATAAGTCTACCTGAAAAGAGTTTAGCTCTGTGCAAATAAAAATCTTTAATGAAGTGACTGAATATCTTCTGCTAAAGAATGTTCACTTTTTTAAACATTCATTTTACTTCTCTGAGACTCAGTTTCATTCATTTCTGTGAAGAAACTGAAAGCCAAGAGGCTAACTGCCAGTCTGCTGAACCATCATTTGATCTGTCTCCATGTGGCTGCCAGATCAATTGAGAACCCAAATTTTCTTTCATGAGATGACCTAAAATATTGATAAGAGAGAACAGGTTGGTAAATGTATTTAGAGAACAGGCTGGTATATGTATTTGGAGGTTGATAGATTTTGGCTATCTCTTTGACAAAGTTAAATTAGTAGTTATAGAGGAACCCTAATTGCTAAAAGAGGAAAAAAATGCACAATCATGCTGCTGTTTAGTCATGAATTTTGTTGTGAGGACTAAATTTATGGTGTCTTGAGAGAGTCCATCCTGCTTTAAATTTTTGTGAAAATCACACAAGTGAAAGACTTATGGCAACTAATGATTGCCTTATTTGCTACACAAGGCTTGTACAAGGAACAAATGAAATAATATGTGTGAAATGTTTTATGAATCATGAAATACTATATTATCTCTTATCATTATTTTGTTTTTGTGTGTTCTTTATGGGAACCAAAGTTCCCAGTCCTAATTCTTTCTGCCCCAATCTCAAAACAGTGTGCTCTGGCATTGTATACCCTCTTATTGAATTTAACTAGAAACTTTACAGCACCATCACATTGCTACAATTATACAGTGTAGTGATTTCCTTATATGTACCACATTTATACAAATTATGCCATTTGATGTAATTACAGCATTTGCTGTCATTATAGTAATTACATCCATAGTCAATAATTCCAAAAAAGGTTTCTCAGAACCTAATTTACAATTAATCTTGAACCCATGCTGACCCACAAAAGCTAAGCAACAACAGCCAAGTTTTGAACTTCCAGGACCTCAGCTTTGCAAAGAGAATTTGTCATTTTTGTACCAGATTCATGAATCTCCCTAGATTTTCTCTAATCCAAAGGTTTCTATGCTTCCACCAAGTCCCCACTGAAATCATTGGTAGTTCTGTTTGAGAGACAAGATGCAAGAAGTCTGTTCTGAGATTTCCAAATTTTCATTTCCCTACTGAGCCTTCTATCTTGGGGAACATTTTGACCTGCCATACAGGGTTATAGACACCGAGAGCCCAAGGCAAGCTTGAAGAAGCCATGACAGAGATTCTAGCTATGCAAGAGGGATATGGAAGATCCCCTAGACCAAGTCAGGAAACAGATTGGATTGATTGGTAGTATAGGAAGGAATAAAGACAGTCCTATGAATCTAGTCAGGAAATTAGAAGCTGATATCTAGGAAATGAGGTCAGGTATGTACCATGGCTCATGAGGTAACAGATTTAGAATTAGCAAAGATCTCAAAAACTATATTTTCCAACCTCCTCATTTTACAAATGAGGAAAATGAAAATCAGATTAAGCAATTTCCCCTAAATCACAGTTACTAAGTGAAGGAACTGAGTCCAGGTAAAAACATTCAAAAATTCATTGGAAATAGGAAGAAACAAGAAAATGCAATGGAGGCAAATGTTCAGAAAGTAACACTCAACTTCAAAGTCAGGTAAAAGAAGAGAAAAAAGAACACTGAGCTGCAGCTCCCTGCCTCTGTCTCTTAAAATGTAAGGCCCTTGTGAGTAGGTATTATTTCTTTATTTTTTTTCTTTGATGCCTAGCACAAAACCTAGCTAAGAGCATTTAATAGATTCTTGTTAATGACCTAAGCAATACAGAGCCAAAAGGTAAAAAGTTCCAATAGAATAGCAAAGCATATGGAGACTTCACATTGTTCAAAATAGTGAATAGAACCTGAAGACAAAGAAAGAACCCAGAAGTAGGCAGGTACAGTGGATATTGAGAGCATGTTAACATTCAGAATTTAAGCAAGGCAAAAAGATTACATGGTTCAGCAGTAATTATCCTAGAAAGTAAGTTTGAGACTTACAGCCCCAAGAGTACTTGCCTTATGCCCCTGTTTTATCTCTCCTCCTGAATGGGTGCAGACATGGGCTGTTTCTATTTTTATTAGTGTTTATTTATTAGTGTTTTAATCCTGGAGAGACAGAGTTCTGCAGATGCTGGCAGGTACCAATGGCAAGAAAGGCTTTACCATTTCTGGAACAGTCAGCCTGAAAAGTCAATACTGTTTTTATTCTATATATGTTTTCATTTTCACTTCATTAAGTATCATGGTTTAGAGCTTTTTAAATCACCTGATTAAATATCTTGAAGTACTGACGGATGTCATAACAAAAAAGTTGTCCTAAAAAAAAGCTTTCCTAAAACCACACAGGATTGGAGAGAGATTTCCCATTCTCTGTGCTTCTGAATGCCTAGAGTTTGTCACTGGGCTATCGAAATGAGCTGACTCTTCCAAACAATGCTGATAGCGTGATTGGCTCTATGGCTTTGAAATTGCTTTTTAGATCTCCTAATACCTCACCTGAGACATGCTTGCTCCACTGCACTGTATATGAGCTGATATGCACCCCAGCAAGATGTTTAGAGGTGACAGATCACCTGCCTTGCAAAGATGGGGGAAACAAGATATGAGTACAAGCCCTGTTACAGCAAATAGAACCTGTGGCCACTGAGACACTATAGTTCAAGTTTATATACTATGTTTATAAAACTTGTCAGACTGGAACACTTTATGTGTTAAGTACTTAGGAAAGCAGAAATCATACAAAGAAAGAGCTCTGGATTTGGAGCCCAGGTTACTCATCAATACTTATGTGACCTAACTTTATTATCCTGCAGTTTCTTAAAATGAGGGGCTTGACCTAGACCAAGAGTACTTAACTAGGTATAGATTTTAAAGGAGTTTTGATTTGTTATGTGGCAGGAAAGGAAATAGCATCTTTGTTTTCACTAATCTCTCACCAAAATTTAGTATTTCCTTCAATTATAAATGTAAGCAACCAAACAATCTTTTGAGAATATTATTCTTTGCACAGTGCCTAACAAACAGAGCAAGCACTTTATAAATGCTTCATTTGTCTGTTTCTCTGCCTCTCTCTCTCTCTGCTTGTGTCTGAATGTCTTTCTCTGAAAAATAGTCCATAGCCCTTAGCCAGATTGTCACAAAATTCCATAATATGAGGGGGAGGAAGAGAGAAGAAAAAGAAAAGAACTAAAAAGACAAAAAGAAGATTAAGATGTCTCTCAGCTCTAAATCTAAGATCTTATGATTTTAAAAGCTCAACATTAAAGTTAACATTAAAACATTAAACTTGAAAGCAAAAATGGAAATTGATGAAAAAACTATCTTGTTTGTTACATGCAGTTAGCATGACAATAATGGGAAATTCAAATTAACCCAAAAATACAATATTTTTCTATGTAAATAATTAGTTTTTAAATAGCATTTTTCTAATAGTATAAGAATTTTTGACTGAATAATGAAGCACAGTGTAATACTTTTAAAATACGTATTCTAAGACCACTCTACAGACATTTTTTTCTGTATTGAGTATACTTCACAGTGAACAGAAAATAAGTTTAATACCAAGCCAGAAGCTCATCAGTCTGTTCCCCAAATTACTATATATTTAAGCAACTATATTGTAGCTATAATTCTACCTTTGTCATTAGACTACTGTAAAACCTAGAGAAAGCTAGACTTGTTGTAAGACTCAATTTCCTTATCAGTAGAATGAGGAAATTTGTACATAGGATATGTAAGGTCCTTCCAATTAATTCTATGATTTTACTAAGGAATTCTACTTTATCAAATTTCTACTTTATTTTGTGGTTAAATATGTGGTAACTATAGATACCTGGGGAATGGTTCTCACAATGGGATCAGCATGTTTTCATAGCAGAACAGGATTAGCTAGCAATCAGGAAGAGTTAGTCTTATTCTTCTCATGTCATAGAGATAAATCAGAGCCAACAAGGTGATCATATTTAAATGGTCCCATATATGGTTTATCTGTAACATCAGGATAACAGCTTGTACATGGCTAGCAAACTAATTCATTGCTGATAAGGTGACGGTAGCAGGAAAAATTTCTCACATGGAATAATAATGGAACCTACCATAATGGACTCGATTTAACAAAAATCCTCAGACAAGTCCCAGGTCTTATATGTTATATATTGCCTAAGTGTCTTGATTTGGGAAGGGTTTGATTATTGATAAAACGTAAGGTTTACTAGGATGATGATATGTTCATATATGTGTGGGGGAGTGGATACACAGGGGTGCAATACACATATACACACATGCATATGTATACATACGTATGTGTATATATTTATGTATATTTACATATATTTATGTATCTATATATGCATATATGTAAATCCTGGACTTTTTAAATCAAAAATCTAAACCATGATATATTATAATTTTGAAAACAATCAGGTTTTGCTGTGTTACCTAATCCAGATTTTATATGCCTAAGGGAAAAAAGTTTCAAATCCACCTAATTTTACTATTGTCTTTTCAGATAATGGAACGATGGGAGAATCAAGGCAGCCCTCAAACAAGTTTATCTGCTCCAGCTATACCACAGAATCTCCCCTTTCCAACCTCCCTTCACAGGAGTTCATTTCCTGACTCAACAGAGGCCTTTGATCCGAGGAAGCCTGACCCATATGAGCTATACGAGAAATCCAGAGCAATTTATGAAAGTAGGCGTAAGTGAAAGCCCCAAATGACCAAGGGTACAGTTAATTGTGATTAGTGTTTGTTCCCAAATGTTTCAAGGCTGAGTTAATTCAGTATTATTTTCTGCTCTGTTTTAAAAGTAATTCAAATAGGAAGCCAACTGGTCTGTTCTGTTCTAAAAGGGATTTTACACTCTGTCCTGACATACTCATCCCCTATTAGCAGACTATCTTAAGTTTGGTATCTTTCATTTTAGAAACCCTGTTTCCTATTACTATTTCCTAAGCCCCCAAGCAAAATCAGCAAGTTATCAAGTAGAAAGTTGTTTTATTTATTTGTTTTATTTTAGGCAACTCTAGCAAGATGATAAAATGTTATTTTTGACTGTCTCTATTTAAATTTTGTAGTCTAAAGCAAATTTTTTTCCAATTCTCCATTGTGTAGCAAGATGAAAGCATTGAGTGAGATATCGGTAATGTTTTGCCTGGCTTGAACCTAGCTAAATTTTTTTTAAATTTAAAAAACCCACCCCACATCACAAAAAAAAAAAAAAAAAAAAGGAATATTCTATCAAGATCTCCCTTTTTTAAAAAGTTTCATTTGTGGCAGTGAAATTAATTGGGCAATTTTGAAAGCTTATTCTGCAAATAATATTCTCTGAATATTTACCTTACTATTTAAAAGTCTTGCCAAAGGGTTCAGTGCAATATAAAAATAAAAAACAAAAATTATTATTAGAGCACATAGTTCATGTCAATGTCCAAACCATCACCTAGATTAACTTACCCAAGAGTTTGAACAAGAAACAAAAAAGATGAGTAGTATAAATATGTGGATTGTTGATGGAACGAAAACAAGAAATATATGGTAATATGATGTTGTGGAAAGAGTTCTGGATTTTGGTGTTGAGGAAAAGGAGAGAAGAATGGGAAGAAAATCATTGAGAAGTGACAGTAATATAAAACAACATCAATAAAATATTTATTTAAAATTTATGTTAAAAAAGCACCAAAGTAGGCATCAAAGGGGCTGAGATTTAGTTCAAACCCACTACTAATTAGACATTTTACTTTAAACAAATTACTCTCATCTGGCCTCAGTTTCCTTATTTGTAAAGTGAGACAATGTACTACATGAGTCACAGGCCATTTTGTATAGCTCTAAAAGCCCATTGACCAAAATTAGTGATCAAGAGATTTACTCTAATGAAAACTTTTTTTATTGTTCTTAGTATTCCAGTTGACATGTGAATGGAGGTCTGTGTTTTGGTGCTCTAGAAAGTTCACTAAAGTGTTTATCATTAGTAGAAAAAGAAGTCACAAGGCTTAAACTGTGTGTTTGGACCTTAGGTAGCTTTCTCATGTTGTAAGTTGAGTAATGATCTTATGAGCAAAATACCCATCATGGTAAAGGAAAAAACCAATACAATGTTTCCCCTTCCCCCCATCCTCAATACACACACAAAATCAGTGCTTGATTAAATACTTAAGTCTATTATTAAATAATTGCTTACTATATCAATATAGAAGTATTAGATAATATCATGTTTGGTTGCTGGATCTCATCTTTTCCCTTCAAAATGGTTTCTGGGTAGATATTTGTCATGCTAGTCAACATCTGGACTTGAAGTTAGAAGACTAATACCATGTAGGATGATAAATATGGAGTTAAAAGGGACCTTAGAAGTCATTTCATTTAACCCTATAATATAGTTGATAAGGCCAAAAGAACTAAAGCAATTGGCAAAGTCTCTCATATTACTCTAAATGATGGTAAGAGATTTAGCACCTAAGTCCTTTGATTCCACATCCATGGATATTTGAGTCCAACAGCTGTTAGCTTCCTGATGATAAGGAATTTTATTCAATTCTTGAACTTCAGTGTCTTCCACTATAAAATAGGAATCATTGTCCTTCCTAGCTCATAAGGCTATTGTAAGGAAAATGCTATGTAAAATTTGGTATACATGGGAGCTCTTATCAGAGATGAGTTTTTCTAGTTTCAGTAAAGAAAATAAAATGTAAAAATTTGAATATTAGTACAAACAAAAGGTAAAATTGATAAGCACCTTCAGTTCAAAGTTCCATTTTCTTTATATAATCCTTAGTGCCTTATATATGCAAATAACACACTCAGGTAGCAATTTAAGATTAGCATAGTGCTTTATAGGTATTTCATTTAGTCCTCACAGGGTTGTTGTTATAATTTTTATCTATTTTACAGATGAGAAAACTGATTCAGAAGTTGAATAATTTGTCCATTGTCACACAGCTTGAACTCAGGTCTTCCTGACTCTAGGTTCAACATTATATATTCATTATTCCACCTGTCACTCAACTCATCTGTGGCTTTGAGAAGCTATAATGTACAGTGGCCACACCCCAATTTAACCAAATTAGCAAGTAGGCTGAAGGTAAATAATCAGCTTCAAATCTTTTGATGAATTAGTGGGATGTATACCCCAAGCACATAAAGACTTGGAATGGACAAAGGAGACCAGTTTTTTCCAATGACCAGGAAGGTAGCTGAAGCAGACCCTGGGGAGTGTGCTTAGGGCTCATTGCAGAACAGAGAGATGCTGGTCATCTGCTGCATTTTAGGCCATCACCCATCATCTTGATGTTTGTCTTGCCACTGGATTTCAATAGTTCTGAAAGAGAGAATAAGGCTGATATTTTTGTGCAGCTCTGCCTTATTTAAATCCAATTCATGGATAAGGTAGGCCATTGTTATCTTGATCATTGGTCCTCTTCAAAAAGGAAGAATGAACACCAATCACTTACCAGCTTCTAAATCAAGCAATTAGAATTTTTTGAATGTTTGCACTGTGACCAAGATTATATTCTTCCCTATTGAAAATATAAATGTATTACTCCCAGAAAGATTTCCACTTAGTTGAGGAAGATAAAACTAATGCAAATGAGATTCATGACAGACAAGGTCACTGCCTTCGAAGATAAAAGTGAATAGGTCAATGAAATCTTATGGTGATATTTCTTAAGTTGGAAAATATTTTTAACACTTTGAAGGAAATATCAAAAACCATTTAGTTCAGAGTTTCATGATGTGATACAAAGAATTCTATGTTTAGTCAGAGAATTCATATTTAAATCCTGATTTTTTTCATTACCTATGTGGTTTGGGGTAAATCATCTGATATCTTTAGGTTATACTCAGCTTCCATATTTATAAAATGAGGAATGTAGTAAATCATTTTTAAGGCACCTAGGATCCCTTCTAACTTTAAATCTAAAATCCTGTGACTCTTCTTATCTCATAGTTAATCTTCAGCTGTCTATTGAATATCTTGACCTAGATATCTTAAATTCAACATTTCCCAAACTGAACTCCTTATCTTTTCACCCAAAATCTACCTATCCTCTTAACTTTTCTCTTACTACTGAGGGCATCATCATCTTCCCAGGCTAAAAATATAGGTGTCTTTATTTTACTCTTCATTCTCTTTTACACACTCCAATGTTCAATCTGTTGCTGAGTTTTGTCAATTTAATCTTTATAAGATTGCTCATCAAGACTCCATTCGTCTCCTCCTTCCCTTTTTTGACATGATCACTACCTTGGTAAAAGCTCTCATCACCTTATGAGTGATCTCCTGAAATAGACTATGGCTTTATTTCCCTACTACAAATCTCTCCCTATCTTCCACTCAGCTGTCAAATGGATCTTCCTAGAGTACATGTCTTACCATTTCAAACCCCACCCACATTCATTATACTCCAGTGGCATTTTTTCTGACTTTTCCCCCATCTATGAAATTCTCTCCCTCCTCAACTAGATCTCCAAGGCTTCTTTCAATTCCAAGCTAAAATTCTACTTTTTACAAAAAGTCTTTCTTGATCTCTTTAATACTAGCATCTTCTAAATGATCATCTCTAATTATTGTGTATAAATCCTGCTTATACAGAATGATTTGTATGTTATCCTTCCCATGAAATTGCGAGTTCCTTAAGAATAGAAACTTTCTTTTCTCTTTGTGATCTCAGTTCTCTATATATCTGAGTTATTATTCATTTTCTTTACCCACTAATAAAAAGCAGCCTAAACTGATTGTATCTGAGCTTTCACAATCTCTCTCTGGCATTTCTGCCCCATCTTTGCATCCATTACTATATGATTATAAGATCATAGATTTAAAACCAGAAGAAAACTTAGAGGTAACGAAATTTGATATCCCCATTTTATAGACGAGGACATTAAAACCTGGAAAAATTAAATGTTTGCCCAATTTGATATAACTAGCTAGTATCTAAGGAAGGTTGGAACTTTCCTCTTGACGCCAAATCCAGCAGTCACAGAATGATAGTATTTGAAAGTTGGAAGGTACCTTGGTAGCCATCCAACTAAGATACCAGAAGAAGCCCCACTCTAGCATATGTGACAAGTGACCACAGAGTCTCAGTTTGAAGACGCTCTTTTCCCATCCAAATTCAGACCAGACTATTCAGCCTTTTCTCTACACTCCGCAAATCGGACCCATATGTTCTTACACTCCTCTATATTTTACTGAAACTCTGAATAGTCTTAGATTCTGATAGGTGCCTAGAATCAGGCTACAATAGCCACTTCCTGGCTCTCTTCAAACCACTGTTTTCATTCAATTTGCATTTTGGCCACTGGAACTCTCTCTTTTTCCTACCCTCTACTACTCCTAATATGCTAAGTCCCCCAAAGAAGAACTTTCATCTTCAAAATCAGACTACCCCCAGTCATCTCCAAAACATGTCTCTGTGGACATGTGGACTCTGTGGACTCTACCTTTCTAATTCTAACTCCCCTATATGTAATAATGTTTTGGAATTAGCCCATATATGGCTCTCAAAGCCAACTTTTTAGATTTTCAGTGTGAGCAATTACATCTAAGGAATCAGCAAACATTAGAAATCAGTATTGATTTTTTGCTTTGTCATATTATCTAGACTTAAGAATATGGTGGAGAAAATGTTAATATGGATCAATTTTAAAATTAGGTCCCTGCATACATTTTTTTTTCAGAGAGCCAGTTGTTAGACTTTACCAGCACACCTATGCCTTTATGACATTTTCTGTTAACATATAATTCCTTAAGGGCAGAAAATGATTTAGTTATCATACCTAAATTTTTCTTTCTTTTTTTCCCTCCCTTTCTTTCTTCTGTCCTTCCTTTTTTTACTTTCTTCTATTATTTCTTATTTTCTCTCATGTATTCAAGGAAGAAGAACATATTTCTTAAGGCAGCATATCTAATTTTTAAACAGCTCTAATTATTGCAAAGATTTTTCTTGACACCAAACTTGCTCTTTGTTCCACCTTCTGGATCCAAATAAAGTAAATCTAGACCTTCCTCCATTTGACAGTCCTTTTAAGACATTTATCATGTCTTCTCTCATCCCCAAGTCTCCTCACTGCACAGTCCCATTTTCTTTTTCAGTTAGTCCTTGCATGTCACAGACATAAGGCTCATCACCATTCTGGGTGCCCTTCTCTGGAAGCTCTATAACATGATACTCCAGATGAAATTTGATCAACAGCATAAAACATTATCCTTATTAAAGGAAGCCATAATTCTCTTAATGCTGCCCAAGACCTCATTTGCTTTTTTGGCTTCTATAGCAAACTACTAACTCATAATAAGTTTGATGTCCATTACATTCACACTCTTCTCTATAGCATGCTAACTTTTCCTCTTATTCTACAAGGGATTTTTCCATTATGTTGCCTATTTTATATTATTGTTCTCTTCCTTGTTTAAGCTCTATCATTTTTAGATCTACATTTTTTATAGATCTGTGGTCACTTTAGGGTTTCTGTGATCACTGTACAAAAAGCACATATAATAAAGACAATCTCTGCCATCAAGAATAGAAAAAAAAATCACTGCCAAAACTGTGCCTCATGGCTCAACCTCTCAAAATATTTGATTAATTCACCTCCTATGTGGACACATGTCTCAAACACAATCTACTTCCAGCCTACGTTCTTAGTCTTACTTCATGTACTATATGCTTTAACCAAACTGGACTCTCAGGTGTTCTATGAACTTGATTTTCTATATCCTGCCTCCATTCATATTGGTTATCCCCTATGTCTGGGTTACCATCCCTTCTTCATCCCCTTGTTTCAGAATCATTTCAGGGATCATGAGGTTCATGTACTACTTCCTCTTCAAAGGGTTCTTTGACAATCCCAGTTGAAATCATTTCTTTTTCCTCAAATTTTCCTGGAGCATCTTTCTGGATCTCTCCTTAGCTCCCTTCTCTACCTACCACACATATAAAATAATTATTAATTTTTAAGGTGCTTTGAACTTTAGTAAGCCTGCCTTGTACTATGATAATTATCTTTGTACTTGTCCTATCTCTTTTCCCCAATTTCCCAGTAGAGTGAAAATTCTTTGAGGAAGAAGACTTTGTCATTTTTATCTTTGTTTCTTTAGTGTTTTTTTGCAGTCCATACACATAATATGCACTGAGGTTGTTAATTTTTTGTATCATGATTGAATAAAGAAGTTCTTCTCCCCACATTCATTTGCGGCTTCTAAATATAAAAAAGATTCGTTCTCTTATCTTTAGAGTAGAAAAGACACTAATCTGATGGTATAGAATAAGCCTTATTCTAATTTTCTTCACATCCTTATCTCTTACATGCCCAATGATCACATTTATTTGTAAATATGTCAGAGATTTGTACCCATCTAAAAAGGAAATATCCAAGACTTAACATTGTAATCTGCTGCCTTTTAATTTTATTTCAATTATAATAAATTGATATGTTTAATATGCACAGGTATATACTTGAAGAAGTTAATAGGAAAAATTTAAACAAACCCAAACTTTAGTTGCTAGCAGAGATTTCATCTGGGTGTTTCTTTTCCTAGTAAAATCTTCATGTTAGTGACCTTTCTTAGAACTGTTTCTAAATCTAGAGGGAATTTTTGTTTTTGGAATTCACATTCCAAATCAAGTTATAGAAATTCAATAAAATACATGTCTCTACTCATGGTACTTTTCTTTGCATGAACTATAATCTCTGTTCCATAACAATTGCCACTAATATTTGGCTGCTATGTAACAGACCACAGCAAATGATATAAATATATTAAACGATGTAACTATTAACATGCTTCATTTGAGTCATAATTAGATTGCACTAACTTTATAATATGCATATCCAGGAACATCTTAACAAACATGTATTTATGAAAAGAAAACAAATTCTGTGATTGTAAACAATTTATGACAGCCATAAGAAATTAGAGACCACTTAAAATGGCATATCTATGTGCATGGAAGAAAGAAACAAAAAGTGTCTCATAGAATCATAAATTACAAGCTGGAAGAGGCTGTCAAGCCCATCAAAACCCATCTCATTTTACAGATGGGGTGAGGGAAAAAAAATATAGATTTCTGTCAACATTTTAAAAAGAGGTTGGAAAGGGTGTAACAGATGTGAAATGTTGCACACTTTCATATGATGTCACTATTATTAGTTTAACATAATAGAATTTATTGAATTAATATATTTCACACATAATAAATGAATATAATATATAGTAAATTAAATTTATTAAATTAAGACTTAGATGTTTTACTTTGTTTACAGAGATTGTATCAATGAGGATAGGCTAGAAATGTAAAAGAAAATAAAAATGTCAATAAAACTTTAAAAAATAACTAACACACACATGAAAACTGTGAAGACCAAGCTAGCATCCTGGATGCCCTAGAATCAGCCGGAGTCAGGATAAGCAAAAGTCTTAGATCTTTATTCTTGGTCTTAAGGGTAGAATTGAAGGGAATGGACACAGCAATCTCCACGCCTTCTTTCTCTTTTTCTCCCCACAAAATGTAACTCTGGCTTGTCTTACTCCACCCTCTAATCCCTCCAACAATTCTTTGCATACACCAACAGATAAACCAGCACAGAATAGTTGGGGGGAGGGGGGTCATTTTCCAAGCATATGCAAAAAAAGTATTGTCTAATAAGTAATTAGCTTTAAGTGCTCGGTTGTCCAAGTGCACTCTGCTCAGAGTGTCAGTCCTTTACAGAAACAACAATGACAATTGAGGTAATAAGTTAAGACTGATGAACCTCTGTATTGTGTCTGGGATATACTGCAGCATATTTAGCATTTATAGGACTGCTTGCCATCTTGGGGGGGGGGGGTGAGGTGGAGGGAGGGAGGGTAAAAAAATCGAAACATAAGCGAGTGCAAGGGATGGTGTTGAAGAGGATTACCCTGGCATGGATTCTGTCAATACAAAGTTATTATTAAATTAAAAAAAAAAAAAAAAAGACTGATGAACCTGATAATTTGAACTCAAATCTTCTTTACCCTAAGTTCAGTGCATGATCCACTACGCTATGTTGACTCTCTTTCCTTAGAGTTCATGAGAATAAGAGACCTTTTTTATCTAAGATAGTATGATTAGAGAAACAAAATTGATTACAATCTTTTTTTGGTTCTCTGCTTCCACTAGGATAGCCACATGAAAATAGATTGGACTGGAATAGTTCTGTGGGCTCAGACAATTAGAATTTTCATAGATACTAAGAAAAAAATGTTCAATTAAGCTATCAATCTATCAAGCTATAAATAATTGATTTTTGTCCAATGTATTCAGTATACAAAGTACCATAGGCATAAAAGAAGTACTTTTGCAAAAAAAAAAAAAATTAAGAAGTATATTGTCTAGACATACATACATGAAATAATCTATTAACTAGGTAATATTGTCCTTGCCCTATGCTCACCAACATTTTTTATCAGTGACTTGAATGAAGGCACAGATGGTGTATTCATTCTATTTGCAGATGACACAAAGTTAAAAAGGATAGCTATTATGTGGGATAACAGTTATAATCCAAAAATATATTGACAAATTAAAAACCTTGTCCAACTCTAACAAGGTAAAATTTAATTAGAATAAAGTTATGTCATAAATGATCACAAACATACAACCAGAGAATTTGACAATTGGAAGGGACCTCTGAAGGAATCTAAAGTACCCTGTTCACAGAAGAAATCTCTACTATAACAGCCTCACAAAGTAGTCATGCAGCTTCTGCTTGAAGATGTCCAAGAAGAGGAAAGCTACCTCTTCTTGACACAGCTTATTCCACTTTTGGAAAGCCTTTATTGTTAGCATTTTTTTTCCTGGAATTCAGCTTAAACAGCTTCTTTGCCCTTTCCTACCCTACTTCCCTTGACAGTCCTCATTATTGGGATTGGAAAGAACTAAGCCTAATCCTTACTTGGGATGAAAATCCTTAAAATACTTGAAGACAAAAGTCAAATTAACCCTCCTATCACTCTCATTTTCTCTTCTCCAATTTAAGATTCCCAGGTCTTTCACCTGACTCTCATATGATGTGGACTCAAGACCCTTTAAAATTTTGATTTCTCTCCTCTGTATACTCTACAGGTTATAAGCATCTTTCTTACATCAGGGTACTGAGAATTGTACACAACATTCTAGGTCATTGATTCAAAGATGGAAGAGACCATTTAAAAATAATTTTAGTTTTTAAAAATTAATGCCACAAGTGTAGGATTAGATAGTAAATATGTTTTGCATGATTGCACATGTATAATCTATATCATGTTGCTTACCATTTCAGGGAAGGGAGACAGCAGGGAGGGAGGGAAATAATTTGAAACTCAGATTTTAAAAAGTCAAATGTTTAAAATTGGTTTTGTATGCAATTGGGGAAAATGTTATTTTAAAAAAAACAAGTGTAGAATTAGGTATGAAGGGTGAGAGTGGTTCATGTGCAGAAAGTCTGTGCATTTTCAATATCTTTTGAGATTGTTATGAGTTAAGAATATGACATGGCAGCCAAAAAAAAAACAAAAAAAACTAACAGAATCTTTGGCTGCATTTGTAGAATTAGAATGCCCAGGACTAGGAAAGCAGGGGTTAATAGTCCCACTGGAATCTGTCAGTTAGGTCACATTTTTGCATACTGTTGATTCTTAGGTGATATATTGTATGTAGGACACTACATGCCAAATAAAATGTGCTTCAGTTAACCATATATGGATTTTCACCTAAAGAAAAGAAAGCTTAGTAGGGTTGTGAATATCATCTTTAAAGTATTTGAAAAGCTGACATTTAGCAAAAGGATTAAGTTTCTTGGGGAGGAAGGTGGAGGTTGCTTCCAGAGGGAAGGATTAGAGCCAGTGAGTGGTTGTATCAAGTAAAATTTTAGATTCATTATAAACCAATGAATCTAAACCTTTAGAACTGCCCAAAAGTTGAACGGCACCTTTGGAAAGACATTGGTACCTCATCACTGGTGGTCTCCAAGAACATTTTGAATTACCGTTTGTAAAGTATACCATTGAAAGAATACTTGCCCCACCTCAGTTGAACTCTGTTCCCTTTAGGGGCCTTCTAAAGCAAATTCTGTGATTCTATAATATATTATAGTAACATAGAGATGTTCTGAATAGAATGATGAACTTTGAGTCAGAAGAATTGGGAGGGAATTGTGCCTCTCCAACAAATTTTGCAACTTTGGACAGGTCACTTAATCCTCCTCATATATAAAATGGAGGTAATGATATATATAGAAACATCATTATCTCCATATTTCCACTATCTGTCTTTCCCTTGCTATAGTGAGGATATTGCTTTGTTAATCTTTACATACTATACATACATACATATATGTATGTATTTATAGTTGTCTAATTTTCTATAAATGATATTAACTCATTTTTAGTGTGTATATATATATGTGTATGTGTGTGTGTGAATTATTGTCATTTGTAGAAAATTTTAAAATTTGACAATTATACATTATAAGATGTTTCAGTATTGTCATCAAGTTTATTAACTTCTACCTGAAACCTTGAAGTTTTATCAATAATTTTGTACATTTGATATATTTGCAACTTTAAAATTTCAGCTACAGTCCAAGTTAGCACAAATTGTTAAAAGGAGCATTAGCCAAATGTTAGAGTGAATGTGCTTTTTCTACTTTTGTTTCAATTGTAAAGAGTATCTACTCTTGGTTAGGATAGCTTCAGAATGAATGTTGATTTTAGAGAAGATACTATGTCTCTGAGATCAATATAATTAGTTCAAATCATTTCTGAATAGAATCATTTGGAGAAATTCGCTACCTATAAGGGATACTTCTTCCACTTGAAATTTTTTCAGATGTTCTCCATGATATTGTAACCACTTGGCTAAGCATATCTCCTATTTATGCCTCTCTTGATACTTGTAATCATTAAGCAGAGATATCGGTGGTTACATTTGTCATTAAGTTCTATATAATATTAACATATGGATAAGGGATACCTTGTTAGAGAAAGAAAGAAATGAAAATTCAAAGTATTTATTAATGCTGACTACGTGCTAGGCATTGTATAAAAGTATAAAAACCTGTCCTCAAGAAGCTTATATTCTAATAGGGAAAGATAATACATATTAGGTGACCAGGAAAGGTTGTTTTGGTCACAGAGCTCACAGAATTTCTGAATGGAGTTGTAAGGTGATTAATTGTCAAATCCTTTGCAGGAACAATAGTAATATTGATTCTTTTTATGGTACTCAAAAGCAAAAGGTAGGAGGAAGTTAGGAGAGCAACATGCTAGAGCATGACAAGACAATAACCGGAGTGAGCATTGTGGGTCTCAGACCAAAAGGATATGATTTCTGGTGTATTTAGGACAGTGAGTTAGTGAAGCAGCATCAACCTAAAAATAATCCAGAATTTATCAACTTAAATATAGCAATAATACATTTTATGAAGATTGCTTAATATAGTCTTTATTACTTTATTGCTTCTCATGAGCTGTGATTTCACCAGTTTGGGCACTTCCCTACAACTTAGTGGACATTTTCAAAAACTGCTCTAGCCAAAAACAGATTTAATAAAACTACTCCATGGAGTAACTACTCCACTGGATATAATCCAGTAAATCACACAGTCCCACAATCAATTCCTAAACATGATGAGGTACAGAGACTTTAATGGGCTTAAGAAGAAAGTAACAACTTTATAATATGTTGTGGAAATATTCTACATAATTTTATATAAACACACATTTGGCTCTTTTTATATAGGTCTAAATGCATGTAAATTTATATATCACATACATGTTACATTACTATTACATCCACATGATTACATAATAAATATAGTAATATTTATAGTCACATTTTCAGGTAAATGTCTTCTTACAGTGAACTTAGTTGGAAAAATGAAATCTTTTCCTGAAGTGTGACTGTCTAAAGCATATAATACTATCTAATATTTATATAATACTACAAGGTGTGTGTGTGTGTGTGTGTGTGTGTGTGTGTGTGTGTATACACACACATACACATACATGCACATACATACATACATTTGTTCAGTCTTTCAGTTGTACACAACTCTTTGTGACCCCATATGAGGTTTTCTTGGCAAAAATACTGGAGTAGTTTGACATTTCCTTCTCTAGTAGAGTAAGGCAAACAGGTTAAATTATATAGCAATGTCTTAAGTCACATTTGAACTCAGGTTTTCTTGTCTCCAGGCCTGGTGTACAATCCACTGAACCATCTGGCATCCAAACCCATACATACATACATATATATATATATATATATATATATATATATATATATATACACATACATTATATATATACATATACATATTTGTTATTTCATTCTATACATATAAAAGCCTTCTAAGATAGGAGCTATTATTAATCTCTCTTTGTGAAAACAAATGGGAAAACTGAGGCAAACAGAGATTAAGTAACAGGTTCAAAATCACACAGCTATTAAGTTTCTGAAGCCAAATTTGAATCCAGTTCTTGACTCCAAGCCCAGAATTATCTGCTATACCACTGAGGGGCTCAGGTATAATTATATGCCTGAAATATTTAAGCTCCACCCCTAATTTGGTAGTGAGGGCCTTGGTTAGTATTCTAAACCTCCATGTGACACCTCTATTAGTTGCATATGCAAATCTAAAGCACAAAATGTCCAGAAGAAAGAACAACAAAGTGTAATGCATTATAATACACCAATATGAACTTTTTGGTCTTATCACTGAGAGTAAGTAAAGTATCACATTATATAATCATGGGTTTGAAAGGGAGCTAGTCTAATCTATCTTTCTACTCCTAGGAAAGATTATACTTACAATCTTCAGAGGGAAGGTTATCCATCAACACTCATTTTTCTAAATTGTCAGGCAAGAACACAGTCTTCTAATAGGAAAGTTGAACACATTCTTTTTATCAGAGTGAAAAACTTCTCTCTCTAGAGATATCAAAGCAGTGACCTTAGCAACTAAACCTTTTTCCAGGACAATTCTCCTTTTTTTTCCTAAAGACTTCTCTCTAAACTCAGTAAATTCAGTTTAAGATTATTATTTCTGGCCCACCATATGAAAGCATTATTCGTTCATGTCTGCTATTGTACCTATGAAATCAGAAGCTGGGGACAGCAGCACAATAGAATGAAAGCAAAAAAAAAAAAAATTTAAGTCTTTTCTGAAAATTTTCTTACTCTTTTTGGCTGGTTCTGGTTAAATCATTCTGGTTGAATGATGACTAGAGTTGCCCAAACTTTTTTCTCTTCACATTGAGCCCTGATTGTTAAAAATAAAGAATTTATGAGGTACAGCATGCCCATGGCTCTCTGCAATAAGACATCTGTCAAATATAGGGTCATAAAAGTGTCAGGCATCTGTACGGTGTAATGTGCCTTATGGTGCGGCCTCTTTACAACAGAAATGCCACTGCATTTTCTTCAGAAAAGTCTGCAGTATGGCATTTCCAGCAATTAGGAAATATTAACCTTCAGAAACAAATTCCACAGTGATAAGAACAATTCTAAAATATTACTAAGCAAATGGAGAAGACTGTCTTTAAGATGGAAAATAGCATTTAGGTTTTTATTCTTTAAAAAACAAAGTCTCTCCTACATTTTCATTTGTAATTGAGCAACTTTCAAGGTTATCCTATGAGCCCATTCTGACTAATAGTGAAGTAATATAAAAAAGATGGAATACAACAAATATGTTGCCAACTTCACCAGAATATTTGAGTCAACTATAAATAGAGTTTGACTAATAGAGGCATATCACTAAAACAAAACAAAATAAATGAACAAAAATCCTTACTGTTGTTTCAGTATCTGGGATTAAAATTGAGGACATAAAGTCACGAGGCTTTCTATTATGTCCCCTTAATATCTGTGGTTCCATTTATTGTTTGGTTAAGTTATCCCCAAGAAGTCTTACAGGCTGAAACTATAAGTAGGTTCAAGATGGTTTTGTATACATTCATGTATGAGAAATTGATAGGCCTTGAGCATCTACTGATGTCTTTATACTTCTCTAATCTTTTGGGGGATGGTGTCATTCTGAGTAATCCTTAATGATAGAATACCAAATTGGATGGCACACTAACCTGAACTAGAATGCTCTTAAGTTTTGATAATCACAGTTTTCATGGAGTTGTTGAAAGGAAAACCAAAATCATTTAGTGACTTTAAAATGCTAATTACTAGTGCATATCAATGCTAAGGGCTTTTGTCTTGCATATTGTCATTCCTAGTAAAGTAACATAAAAGGGGCTTTTTTCTGACTCATTTTTCAAGTGATCTAAGAAATAATCCTCATGTTCCTCTTATACATTTGCCTCCTCTTTTCCCTGTCCCTCAAGAACACTGTTGCTAGCTTCCCTGACTGATTTAAATTATCTTGTTGTTAGCAGGGGCTGGTAAGCATTATTGCTTACCAATGCTAAGCAAGATAAACAAATCTGCCAGTGAGCTCTGAGGTCATAGAAACTTATTCTTCTCTATAAATGTGATTTTCTTTTAGCTCTCTCTTCCAGCAAAAGAAAAAGGCCTTCCTTTTAAATGTAGCCCTTAAGGTTAACAAAAATCAGTGATCTCATTCACCCATTCCTTCCTGCTGGATCACAGACTAACATTCTCATTGGTTCATCATTTATTTATGAACCGCTAAATTCTAAATTTCAGTGCTAGGTCTATCATATTCTCCTGCTTTGTTCTATTAGCTCTAAAACCCTAAATAAGTTCCAGTTGATCGAAATTTTTTTCCTCCTAAAAGTAAAATAAATAAATTCTCTCTCTTAGCCTCATCTTTTGTCTAAGCTTTGAGTGACATAGAAATGCAGAGCTCAGCATGTCATTGAGATTTCATAGTACACAAATAAGATCAAAATTGAATCCCACAAATACAGAACAAAAACTTGCATTCCCAGATGCCCATGCCAGGAGAAAAGCTGCTTTTTTCTAGGAAGTAGAAGAGATTTAATATCAATGAAAGCTCATTGAAGGCAGGACCATCTTTTGCCTGTGCCTGGCACATAGTAGGAGCTTAATGGATGTTCATTGAGTATTTGATTGATCTGATTCTCAAGACAGCTGCTCCCTTAATTCCACGATGTTGCAGCTCAGTATTAGTCCAGATTTTCTAATAGGATGCCATTAGTTTTAGTCTGCACTATCTGGTTCCTTCTTCAGCCTAGCTCTGTTCTCCTATTACTTCCTGGGAATTCAAGAGTGACCTTCCCCAAATCTCATTTGATCCCCTATTTCAAAGGCAGATTCCACTTTGATTTATGATAATGACAGGCAGCATAATTTAAAGAATGGAAATTGAATGGCTTCAGAGTAAGGTTGACCTAAGTCATATCTTGCCTCTGAAAGAACAGCCCATGCTGGATATCCCAAGGCAAGTAACTCAACTTCCCAAAACCTCAGGCTGACTTGTAAAACTATCAGTGATAGTGGCTGATATGCATTAGTAGAAAGAATTTCCTGATGGAAGAGTGAAATCATAGCTGTAAACCAAAATTGATTTATGAGAAAATTGCTTTCCAACTAAAGCAATTTAATATATTGCATATGAGTCATTTTGAAAATATGATCTGTTACCAAAAGAGAATAGTGAATGCACTTAAGCTTCGCACATATATTCTCATTGTTTAGAATACATTTAACCTAAAAATTAAATTGCTGGGTTTTTATAGGTAAGTAGATAGAGCTGGTCAAGAACTCTGATAACATTTTGATTATATTGCAGGCATATTCTTTTAAAATAAGCAAAAAAGAAGCTACCATTATTTTAAGTATGGTTCTGGAAAAGCAGTAAAGAAGATGTCACATATCTTATAGTACACATCATATTTTCCATACACCTTTTAATAATTTAGCTCTGCTTACAGTTGTATTTTAATGATTATATTCATGGTTATAAAATCAATGCTTCTGAAATTATACAGTGGGAAAATATTATTATATGTGAATAATATGAGGAGCAGAGATTTAAGTTATTCCATGATTGAAAGAGTTATTGATCTTGTCAAAAGCATTTTGTTGATAGTACAAGGTTAGAGGGAAACTCAAAGTATTTGTGCTACAGCACTCAGGATAAAAACTACTTTTGAATTTGAGAGTGTTTCTAAATCCTACTCTAAATCCTAATAATGTTAATATGAATTGTCGATTTTACAAATAATAGAAGCTTTTGAACAATGATCAGGTCACCTCTACTAAAACAAATCTAACTTTTTGTTTCTTAGGAAATGAAAGGAAGGAATGGAAAGAAAATGAAGGAATGAATTTTTTTTCAACTTGCAATTCTAAGTAGTCAAGCTAAAAATATGAGGCTTTTAAAGTAACAATTTTGCAGGCTAACTAGGTGAAAATGGCAGAAAAGAGATGGATTATCTGACACTGATTATCGTTTTGCCCTTGATAAGTGGGAATTGCATGTTCAGAGCAGATATTCCTCTGTGGGAGAAGGACATTCTGCACACATATAGACATTGTTATTCTTTATGATCACCATCAAGAGACTCGTATTTCATTTTTATTTTTGAACAGAGTTGAACTGTTCAGTCATGCCTTGTGGTCCTTCTTTGAAGGAATAATATAGTCCCTATTTATACAGACTAGCTTTAGGCTACTTTTAAGTAACTGAAAAGCTAAGGTGGAAGGCTTTTTTTCTATGATGGTTTGCTCTTTGACCCAATAATCTTTTTTTTATAATTGTGTCAGTTTATTCAGTGATCCCTTAACACTGTCAAAATAGCAAGCTTGAGGGAGTGAAGCTCCTAATTCATGGGGATCTTTGTGTTCCATTTTATTTTCCATCTGCCACTCTTGCAATACTGCCACTTCTGTAGGGATTGTGTCAATATTTCCTCAAAGGCCCATTAAAAAGGGTTTACCAAAACACCCTTATTAAATTTCTCTCTGACCCCCTGGCTATGTCAGTGGAAAATTTTTAAACAGTAATGATTTGGGGGGAATCATTTGACAAGACTTTTTGTCTTACACAGTGGTCCTATGCTTTTGATAATTTTAAAATAAGTATCATCTTTTGAAATCCTTTTTTGAATGCTATCTTAAAATTTTCATTGTATATATAACATTGTATACTTGGAGAGGCAAGCATTTCTTATTAAATGATATGACTAATAAGAAATCCTAAATCTTAATTCTGAAAAATGTGGTAGACAATACAGACAAACAGAATTGAATATTAAAGCTACTGGCTCGAAAAATCCATTTGGATATAGCTATTTACTGAAGTATGTTAATTTTTTTTAATTTCTCATGTTCAATCTGTGATGTTTTTGTTTATTTGTTTGTTTTAATACTTTGATAGGAAAAGAGACCATCCTGGCTTAGACAGTTTCTGATACTTTTCCTAATATATTTGCCTCAAACTGATTTCAACTCAATCATCTATCTTCTAGATGATTTCTAAGCCATGGGTAGATGTAGATTAATAGATTCTGTCCTTCCTTCTTTCCAATGTTGCTTCTTTTTACCATTTCTTAAAAAAAAATAAATAAAGTCAATCTGGTTACCTACACACTTTTCCTCTATATCATCAATAATGGAAAAGCAGAGATTTGAAAGCAATAGAGAGATTGTAATGTTGTAGAAAAAAGGTACAGCTATCAATAGTAATAGTAATAAAGCAATAGAACAGACAACTCAATAAGGAAGAAAACTTCAATTTTAGATATATTGAGCACAAAGTGGATGTGAATACTGAGATATAATGGTCAGAGAAGAAAAATATTTTTCTTAAGAATGTATGAAAGTTTTCTTAAGAATGTATGCAGCGCATACAAGTACATTTTTCACTAAGGAGAAGTTCCTTTGGTAGTTTAGTCATCTTTAGCAAGATACCTGAGTTCTTTGGTCCCATCTTTAAAATGATAGTTATATTAGATTCATTCTAAAGTTTCTTCCAACTTTGAAATTCTGTGATTTCTCTTTCTGTAATTAAGGAAATATTTCAAAGTCAATGTAAAAATGGAAGGGAACAATTTAAGAATGTCCAGTTTCGTTTTTTGATTCTCCATATACTCAGCAAATAATTGCATTCCTTAGTAGAGACTCTGCAGGGGTGGCAAAGGTGAATGTACATAATGGAACTCTTACTCCTGATACAATTAAGAAATGTGCATGCTGTTTATCATATATTCCTTACTTTTAACCATTTGTTCAACAATATCTAACTCTTTGAAAATAAATACAAATTTTTAAAAATATATATATTTTTCCTCTGCCCTAGGATATTTGATTTGGAGAGGCAGTATTGTACAGTGGAAAGAACAATGGCTTTGGGGTCAGAGGACCTGTTTTCAAATCCTACTTCTGATGATTGCTATTGTTATGAACTTGAAGAAATTTCTTAATCTCCTTGGATTTCTAAAGTTCTCTCAGCTGCAAAATGTGGGTGCTAGACTTGGTCCCTTCCAAATCTAATCTTATGATATGATATACTTCCAAAGTCCTACATTTGACTTGCATGAATTGTATATCATCACACATAGTTTATCTTGTACACTTAAATTTATATGAGCTTCCTCTGGTTATTTAAGAAAAGCAATTTCTAGCCCTAATTCAAAATTTGACACTAGATAAGTAATTATAGACAGACCATTTATTCCCTGGCCCCATTTTCTAGAATAACAATTATAATAATAATAATAAATTGGTTGGTTGTTCTTCATTTTCAAAGAGGATCAAAATAACATTACTATGCTTGGGTCAAGGTATAGTGTTGATCAGACAATACAAGCTCAGAAGTCCTAACTATTAGACACAAATAATTTATACAAACATTTGGAGGGAAGATGTCCCTAAATTTGTATATCTCATGTTTCTTTTGAACTATTGTAAATCTACTTTGCCCATCGAGTACATAACCTTCTTTGATGTGGCCATCATGTTGGGTGATTTTGTGCCAATCTCCCATGTCTCAAAATTGATTCCAAAGTTTTTTTAAGAAACTTTCACAGTTTTCTTATATATCTTTTTCTGATCACTATGTGAAAATTTTCCTCATGTGAGTTCTCCATGAAATAATCTTTTTGGCAAGCATACATCTGGCATTTGAACAACATGGCCAGCCCATCAGAGTTATATACTCTGTAGTAGAGTTTGAATGCCTGGCAGTTCAACTCAAGGAAGAACTTTAATGTGAGGAACTTCAGTGTCTGGTACCTTATCTTTTCAGGTGATCTTTAAAATCTTCCTAAGACAATTTAATAATAAAAATAATACCTCACAAAATTACTATGCTGAAAGTAAAATAATATATAAGTGGGGGGTTATTAACATTATATACTAAATTATATTAATATAGCTAACTTAATCAGCTTTAATTTCCCAACATACAACTAGAAGGTATTTCAAAATTGCTCTAAAACTTTTGGGATACCCTATATTCAGAAGTATCAGGATATTTGAACCAGTACAGACAAAACATTTGGATATTTTATAAGCAATCACAAAAAGTGCTTTAAAATGAAAGAACAATTTATTCTTCATATTTTAGATTCCCTATTGCATATATTTAACTTTGCTTTTCATTGACACTATAATATGCCTAGTATATAATCACTTAACCCTCCATAACTTAGTTTCTTCATCAGTAATATAAGGATCATTTTACTTCAAAGAGTTTTTGTGACAATCAAATCAGATAATATGTGTGAAGTGCTTTGCAATCTTTAGTTTTCTATAAATAAATATTCGTAATTATTAATTAGAATGTACCATCAAAAGGAGAGGACATTTATGTGGCAAAGTGAATGAAGTGCTGGACCTGAAGTAAGAAAAACAGATTTTTTGAATTCTAAGCTGGCCTCAAACATTTAACCAGCTGTCTGACAAAGTCATTTAACCCTGTTTGCCTCAGTTCCTCATCTGTAAAGTGAGCTGGAGAAGGAAATGGCAAAACCCTCCAGTATTTTTGCCAAGAAAACCCCATATAAGGTAACCAAAAGTTGAATATAACTGAAAAATGACTGAACAAGAAATCATCTAAAGAAAAAGCAAAGTTGAAAGAACAGGCTTAGGGAAAAAAACAGTGAGTTTATTTTTTATTCTCCTGTACCAATTAAAGAGCAAATGTCCAGTGGGTAATTGGAAATAGGGCATTTCTGTATTCAAGAAGACATTTTAGTTCAACATATACATTTAGTTATCTATATGGAAGAGATAACTGAAATCACGAAATCAGGTTAGCTAAGAAAGAGAGAGAAGAGAATACCAGAAACAATGGGAAGACATCTAGGATTTAAAGCTATAATCCATCAAGGTAAAATATTAATGTAGGATGATCATTTTCCCTAGTCTTAGATACTATATCTCTCCAATAATACAGCCTAAATTATTTAGATTAGCTTTTTCACATCTTACATAAAGTATTATGCCACTGATTTTCTTTGAATTCACAATCCACTGAAAGCTCTGGATTTTTTTTTTTCAGACAAATTGTCTGTCAACCATATCTCTAATCAAGTACTAGATAGTACTAGGGTTTTTAACCTGATGTCTGTGAGTTTGTTTCCTTAAAAAAAATTCATTTCATTTCAACATGATTAATTCTCTTTGTAATCCTATGTGTTTTATTTTGTGTATTTAAAAAAAATTATTCCCAGGAGGCTACATAAGACAGTCTAAGGTGGGTAAGGAAACTTTTTTTCTGCTAAGGGTCATTTGGATATTTATAATGTCATTTGCAGGCCATACAAAATTATCAATTTATAGAATTCAAGAAGTGGGAGATTGTTGTAGCTAGCTTTCAGCTCATCATCACTTGCAGTTGCCTTAGCAAATTATTTTTTGGGGACCTTATATAGCCAAATATTCCCCAAACAGGCTCTAAGGGATCTGACACACCAAAAAAAGTTTTAGAAAACAGCCTCAGAATATTTGTGAAGTTAATTTTTAAAAAACAAAATGTAAAACTTTACATTTGTTGATATTTAATTCCTTCTTTTGAAGTTTGGTCCAATGTTTAAAGAAAAAAAATTATGGCTTGTACAGTACTTTACATAAAGTGATGCAACTAATTTTTTTTGTTTGACTGCTTAATTATTGCACAAGGTGGTTTTTTTTTTCCCCACCTTAGTTTAGCATAGGAATTTTAGTGATTTGGGATTGGGGATGACAAGTTTTGAAGACATTTAGGAGAATAGCTATATTATTTATAAAGAAAAATAAGTCAATGTAGATCAATTTCCCTATTTCCTTGGTTGCTGGTGGGGGGAGGTTAGCAAAAGGGATGAAAGTTATCAATCACAAGCAAAAGTATTCATGGTTTTAATCCACAGTACAAATAAAGGAAAGTTAAATCTTCAAATGTCAAAGAAATGAATTACAACTTTAATTCCCCATTTTCCCATTCAGAACAAGTGCCACCAAGGACCAGTTTTCGAATGGATTCCTCTGGCAAGTATTCTTCAGTATTCACTGTCCTGTAGACAAAAAGTCTCCCATTTTTGTGTTCAAATCACCATGTTTTCTTTCATTATTTCTCTGGGTAATATCCACTTGACAAAACCCAATTATCATATCTCTTTGATTCAACCTTAATTGGACATTTAATAATATAGAGTTAAACACTAAAGACTAACCTAATGAATGAGTCCAGTAATGCCACAGCAAAGGAAAGCATGAAACAGAAATATTTAGGTTTCTTTTATTTAAAAATAATAATAATAATACATTTTTAATCAAAAATCACCTCCTACAATGAATCTGAAGAGCTTAATTTAAGAAATGACTTTTGGAATCCAAGTTTCTCTTGGGAAATTTGTAGCAAAGACCCACCTAAAGTACAAAATGGAGTTCTTTGTTAGATAGCAACTGTTACTTCAAATTCAAGGCTATGTCTTGATCTGTGATTTGATTTGATCAGATATGATCTGGATACTCCAGTTACTGGTCACAACTCATCCATGCCTACTCATGCTATTTCCTCCCTTAAATTCCCACAAAGGGCCCACCAAATATTTAATAGGCTTTCTCAAATCCTAACATCCAAATGACATCCATACAAAATTTTTGATGATATGCATAAGAAAGCCCTAATAATAAGAATTTTTTTAATTCAAATAACACTAAATAGCTTTCCATTTAAGAATGATTTTTACAATTTTACCTAGTTAATCTAATTAAAAACAGTATCTCAACTACTTTGAATCACTAAACAAAAAAAAAAAAAAACAGGGTGAGAGAAGATGATAGATCAGATGAAACTCCTCAGCCATAATATATTGCAGAAGTAGATACAGAGAATAAGGATTTATTGCTAAATCATTTATTTTTAGAACCAGTCACATTATTTAGACAATTGAATCGAGAGAAAGGCAAAAAACAGAAAATATTTCTTTATAAGAACAGTTTCATATATATGAGTTTTTAGCACACACATCCAGAATGTTACCATGATGACAGCTTATTTTTCATCTGTTTGTTCTAACACATCATAAGGATTATATGTGTAAGGAATCATTTCATTCTGTATTTACATGTAATTTATAAGCTACTTTTTCATATTTTGTCCTCAGATATCAAGCCAATTTATGTATTTTACTCGGGGGGAGGGGGTAAAGAGGTGAGTGGAAAAGGCTCCAGTCTAAGGTCATTTTTCCATACACATCTGATCAAAAAAAAAAAAAAATGACTGCTATGGATCCAATTATATAAATGATTTGTAACAGAAACTAATGATATTATAGTAATTACAATTATAGATGCAAATTTGAAGTCAGGAATCAGTATTTAATTACTTAATTTATTTCACTTCTCTATGTGTCTGATAACTTAGAACTTAAAGGTACATGTCCCTAATGACCACAATCCTTAAAAACTTGTCAATATTTAAAAAAACAATACCTCATTGTAGTGAATCATAAAATATCTACTCCCTCTCTAACAGTTTAACAGCTTGAAATACTTAGGGACAAAAATGGAGGTTGAAGTTGAGTGAAGTCTGTCTACTTATCTATCTGTTGTGTTCTATTTATGTAGTAAGCATAGTGGAATGAATACAAAGTATGAATTTTTGTTTGTTGGACCCATGAGGCTGATTCTTGCCTTATAACAGCCTTTGAATATCCTTGCCTGACAAATTATATATTGCAAGATATGAGCATAAAGCAATTTTCTTTTAAGGTAGCATTTCAGGTACATAAAATATCTAACTGGTAAGATGAGATCACACTAATAGAAACTAACATTTTAATTCAAGGCTGAAATGTACTTAACTTTATCCATAGATACAGAGTGCAGATCAGAGATAAAGGAGTTTTCAAAGCCAATGAGTTTAACTCTTTTCTTTGATCATGATCTTTGTCTTGTTCTATCTCTCTGAAATGTTCCCGTTACAAGGAAATTAATTCTTATTTTTAGCAGGAAAATTGAATAAATGCACTGTTCTGTGCCAAACTGTGATAATAAAGCTTGGTACTTATGTTTTAATTAAAACATGGAAGGGGATTCAAGTACCAAAATTTAATTGAAATGTTTACTGCAGCATCCCATGTGCCAAATTAATCTACAAAATATCATTCTTTGCCTTTCTGAGTCTTGAATTCATTCATAAAATTAATCAGTTTTGTTCAGTCACCCAACCTCTTCCTTAATATCATGCACACAGCCATGTATTTTTAAAACAGAGTTTTGGAGATCCACTTAGCATGTGAAATGTCCTTGGGAGTTAGTCAAAAATCAAAATCAAATCAAGAAATGATTTTTTCTTTGTTATAAAGAAAAGTCAGGAGAATACCTAGATGGTGTGTATCTACATCTTCTAAAAAGGATTCTTTGCTTGTGTCTCCACTCAGTTATGAGTAAAAGACTCTTCCCAAGGAGAGAATTTAATTGATATGCCTCAGCAATGTCTGGACCTGTAATTTCTCTTCTGAGAAGTGAAATCATCATCACAGATATGACATAGCAAAGTAGCCATACCCATTTCCCAAAACTGGGAATCTGGGAAGGCAGACTACAGCAATACTCAAGGCAATCTTAATTGCTGCCGGATTGTATATGGGAAAAGAGAATAATTACTCTGTTCAAAACTATATTCTTTTGGAGCTAACTAAAATTAAACTGACTAAAATAAAGGATTACTCCTCTTCTGTGCTGGCATATTTCTTTCCCAAAAGAAGAGCTGAGTCATTTATCAATCCCTTATCCTCTGGGTACCCTAGCAGTTTCCTGAGATGAGATCTTTTCCTTTCCTCTTTTTACCTCCACACAATTCAGAAATAACTTTTGAGAATTTAAGTGCTCAGAATTCTCAGGCCTGTCACTAGAAATTCAGTGATCAGGAGTATCACAGTTTCACACTGCCTTCACACAAATATTTGTCTGTGGAAAGTTCTTCTGGAAAAGTAAAATATATAGAAAATAAAATTCTCTCAATTAGTTAATGAATAATCATTTATTAAGCACTTATGTTCTGGATAATGTCTCCGTGGAACTCTTATAATATTGATGGACTCTCAAAATGCTTTTAGAAAATGTCATTTCTTCTTTAGCATTCCATCCATATGGAAATTACAGAAAAGTTGTTTATAAAAAGTTTCCTTATGGGGCAGCTAGATGGTGCAGTAGATAACACACTGGCCCTCAGGAGGACCTGAGTTCAAATTCGGCCTCAGACACTTAATACTTCTTAGCTGTGTGACCCTGGGCAAGTCACTTAATCCTAATTGCCTCAGCAAAAAAATAAATAAATAAATATTAAAAAAATAAAAGTTTCCTTACTCAAAAGTCTCAACTCTGACTCTCTGATGAAGATAATGGTGTGATGATGATGATGGCATTTTTAAAGGAAATGTGACCCAATCCAAGACAAAGTTGTGGTCAAACTTTACTCATGGCTAAATTTATCTTTTTGCTTTTCTTTTCTTATTTTTTTGTCTTGACACTCTCACCATTATGTCACAGATAGTTACAATATTGTTTTCCTAGCCTCTGAGTTCATGTGCTGCTCCCTTATTTCTTCTATAGTATCATTAGATCCAAAATCAACCTTTTTTTTTTTTTTTAAAACTGAGACTTCCTAGAATTGAAGAAGAGGTGTCAAACATATGGCCCTTGGGCATATAGCCTACAAAACTTTCTCCTGTGACTGAAATCACATTACATTGTAATCAGAAAATGTTTCATAAAATAAATAAAAATACAATACAGTACATACTATGTTAATTTATAGTTTGTCTAGGTCAATGTGTGGTCCACAGGGCCATTTTTATTTGAGTTTGCCACCACTGAAGTAAAGAATAGAATCTGGTGCTCTTCTCAAAATTACCATCAATTAATTCTCTAAGTGACTTTGGGAATGGAATTCACTCTGTTTCTCAGTTCCTTTCACCTTGCAAGTATGTGAAATTATGTTGTCAAGGCATCCATTCCGAAGGCTATTTTAAAGACTAATTATTCATTCTTCTGTAGATAGGAAGTACTATATTACTCACCATAAAAGACCATATTTCATCTTAGCAAAGTGTGTTACATGTAGTGATTGTGGTGTCCTCATGATTACCCTACCATATCATGTGTAATCATATGTATTACTGTGCATCTACCAGGTGAAAAAGTCCACAAGCTAATCTAGTAAATGAATGTTCCTTTCAGAGGGAAATGATTTGTTGCCTTTGGAGGCCACATCCTGTGCTGGACTTACTCTTAGGTACTAGAGTAGGGAAGTTTAAGTTTAAATCCTTTGTCTGATACTGGACAAATCACTTAGGCTTTCTGAGCCCCGGATGCCTCATCTATTAAATAGGAATAGTAATGTTCCAACTATCTACCTCACAGGGTTGTTGTGAGGAACAGTACTTTGTAACTATTAAAGTAATAAATAAATTCAATCTATTATGTGGATATATTGGTGAGATTGTATAATGTAGGCTTGGGGAGAATATGGGAATCATCCTGTGAGTTCAGTTAAGGGGAAGGCCACATATAAATAATTACTTTGCCTTACCCCTGTAACCTCATAGATCATAGAACCTGAAGAAGATTAACCTAACCATTAGCCAGTAAGTCTCCCTTCTCTGTCCTTTTTTTCCTTAATTCATGGAACTTAACTATCTGGTTTCAGGAAGAGAAGAAAAAGAAAAGTAGCAAAGAGGAATAAGGAGGGTACTGCCCCTTAAATTCTACCTAATTTTTCAATTCTTTGAAATCTCTCACATAAGCAGGCAACAATCTAACACCTTTTATTCTGTCATTTCTTTTTGTTCTATTAAAATCCCTTTAAATCCAGGAATTTATGGTTCATAGAGTGCTTAATCACTTGTTTAATTTGTAACAATGGAGATGCTTGCCATTCACACCAAAATTCTTAGACAGTTTTTCACCACTGAGAAGGAATAGAAAAATAAGTAGCTGTAAATAATATTCACTTTTAAAAGTAAATAATTTCATATTTTTTCCTAAATACATTTTTCTGGGTATAAGGAAGAGACAGACAGTGAAAGAGAACCAAAAATACCATTCAAGCAAATTTGCCAGTAAAATTTTATTTTAGGCACACATCTGTTGTTTCAGCTGCTAGAGAATGGGGGAGGGGTTAAGGGAGAAATGGCATACTATCAATTCATTTTATGAATATGATAATAGAGTTTAAAATGCATTTCCTAGTATCTTCCATTTTTAAGAGTTTTAGGAGGATGAGAGTTCATTTAGCCCCAAGCATATTTTATCAAAGATTGTCAGGAAGGAAAAACTCCACATGAACCCCATAGAGAACAAATTTAAGTCCAACTATTTCGCATTTTCAAAAGTTTCAAAAGAGGAATTCTTATCAGTTATATTGTTTCTCCTCAGAGATTCAGATACATCCATGTTACATTTTGATAGCTGTCATTAGCAACTTCCCATTATCCCATCTCTCAATATATGATGTCACATTGCATCTCCTTAAGGCAGTAAACCCATGAGAACACTTTGTATATGCCAGGAGCACTGTCCAGCATGAATCAATGCCCTTCACTGGACAATGCTATTCTGGGGACTAACCTCATTTTTGGAATGGCTAATCTTTGTCACTATAGCATACTTTTTCTTCCTCTCTGCACTCCACCAACTCTGACAGCACTGTCATTAATCATATCCATGGAATTAATCATTGAGATGTTCAGTTTCTCTAGGGGCCTTCAGAGAAGGCAGGATTCATTATTCAATGGTATCTTCTTTATACTAGGTCCAGATTATAAAGAATTGGATGTTCACCTCCGGAGGATGGAGTCTGGATTTGGTTTCAGAATCCTTGGGGGAGATGAACCTGGACAACCCGTAAGTTGATTCTACCTGGCTTCCTACATTATGGCTCTGTTGTCTATGTAAATATCGGAGAATATCATGCCTTTTACTGCTCTAAAAGAAAATAGACTTTCAGAACTCCAAGAAAAAAAAATCTTATGGTCATTTGGAAAAGATAGGTCTTTCAAAATGTCAGCATGTCCATTTCCCGTAAATCATTGTGAATAATTTGTACTTAGTTGGAAAAGGTATACAATTATACCCTCCTTTTCCTTTAAAGTGAATTAGACTTTTTGTTTGTTTTACATCATCCAATTATTTGGGTTGTATTGAAGTACTGTATTTTTTGGAGAGCAGCTTATGGCTAGAGCTACAGCATTATGGAGAATGTGTATAAGAAGGCCATTTAGCGAAATTAATCAGTAAATGTAATTTGAAAACAAAATACATCAATCAGACTTTTTTAAAAAATAGAATTACATGTTACATTTTGACTGAGAGACAGTGAAGCAAGAAATAGAGTTGTTAAAATCAGGCAGAATGTCATACAGTCCCCCACATGATTATTTTTAAAGTAAGTTGTAAGGATGAGAAAAGTAGATGAAGGAGAATGGAGGATGCCTTTATTTGGCATGGAGTTGAATTTTGAGAAACCTGAAGGAAGTACTTGTTTATTTGGCTATTAATCATGACAGATCTGTGTACCTCTCTCACCATTCTGGAGGCTATTTCATAAGGGGGGAAAGATTGATTAATGCATTAGAAATTAAGTTTAAGGTGTCAAATGTTTCTAAACATACATAAAATGTATCAGAAAAATTGGGCTTAAGAATGAATATTAAAATGTAGACTACAAAATTACTTCTAAAAATATGTTGTGCAAAGTAAGAACTGACCAAGCCAAATCTTCAAGAATGTTATTGCCAATAACTTTTAGTATCTAACAATAGAATGGGATGACCTCTAAGCATTGAGCTTCTATTATCACTAAAAGCATTTAAGAGAGTTCATTTCTGACTGTTTCCCATGGATTCTAAAGAAACGCCTTCCATGTTATATTGGAAATTGGACTAAACCAAATTAAATTTGAGGCAATAAATTTTGCCATACTATGTACAAAACACCATGCTGGACAATGAGAGAGGTTTTTTTTAATTAAGCAAGGTATGGTCAAGTATTTTACTTGTCTCTTAAATGAGTAGCCAGAGCAGCATCAAAAACAAAAATTTTGTTTCCAGGCCAATACTTCATTAAACATGTACAGATCAAGGTATGGCAAGAAGCATTTATTGAGCAACTACTGTGTGGCATTTAGTCATTCAGCTCACATTTAAGTGCCTACTATGTGCCAGGTACTATAAGGAGTATCAGTCAGCTAACATTTAAGTGCCTACTATGTGCCAGGTACTGTAAGGAGTGCTCAGTCAAGTGAAGGTGACAACATGCAAACCACTATATATAAACAACATATGTACAAGATAAATTGGGGATAATCAATAGAGTGAAGGCACTAAAATTAAGGAAGTCTGGGAAAGACCTTTTGAAGAAGGTACAACTTTTAACTAAGAGTTAGCATAAACATGGTGCTGCATGTACACAGCACTAATAATTTATAATAGGGAAAAAGGAATCTGAAAAGTTGGGGGTGTCATTGAAGGTATCTGGCATAGGAGTATAGCATTGATGAAGTTCAAAAAATCAGAAGCACAATTGTAAAGAAAATGAAGATTGACTAACCTAGAATCTTTTTTTTCCAAAATAGGCATCCCAAGAGGAACTCAGTAATGGGATAAGGAGGCCAACATAATAGCAAAAATATAGTCCAAGATTAGAAGGGCAGTAGTTAATGGATGTTCCAGGGTATGACTCCAATTAAAGCATGGTTTTATAGTCCCTTCTCAAAATAGAGACTTTAAGAGTGATTCATAGAGAAAGGAGTATGAGACGTACTCACACATCAACATTTCAGGACAAATTTTGTTGATGGGAAACAAAGACTCAGTGTACTTTGGAGCATATGCTGGAGGATGGGAGGAACAAAATTGTTAGCAGATTAAAGGAGGAACTTCCCTGAGTTGTAGTTGCTGGAGGAAGAGGAAAGAGAAGTCATTGTTGTCTGGTAACTTCTTACTTTAACCATACTTGCTAACCAGACATTAATGTCATTTGTTTCTATGCTGTTGAACAGAAGAATATAAATGCAGTTGGTGCCTTCTAAGTTACAGCATGTAGTAGATGCTTAATAAATTTTGACTGATTGATAGGCATATTCAAAAACCACCCTCACTGTCCTATCTTAATTCTGATACTGTCTTTCAACAACAAATCCTCTGATCTGATAAGGATAATCTGGCTATTTCATAAAAAGGAATCCTTCAAGAAATAGCCCAGCCTCTTAGTCCCTGCACATGAAATTTAGGAATTGTCAGCTATAGAAGGTCACATAACCTAAATTATCCTGATGTGGCACAGGGAGAAAAGAGGTAATAAGGTAAAATAAAATTGACATTAATTTGCATTTAGAAACATCTCTACACTATTTACACATGTAATATACATTTATATGTGTATATACACAGAGATGTATGTATATGTATAAACATACATATATACACACTAATTCTTTATACTCTCCTATAGCCCTCTCAAGTAATTGCATGTGTATGTTTTAACTCTTTATTTATATTGTGATCTATAGGGACATATATATATGTATATATATGACAAAAATTCTTTCTTTTACTCCTTTAGCTCCCTATCCAAATAGCATATAATCCTCTGTATATGTGATACAAGTATGATTCATTCATTAATTAAATAGGCAAGGATTTGGAACATCTGTATGTCATGAGCGATCTCTGAAACTCATTATAAATTTGCCCTTTCTGAGTGCTTTGGGCACCTGAGACTTTTAAAAATTCTTTAGATATAATTTTCTACAGAAAGAATTGCAGTCATCAGTTGTGGACAGGATGAGGTCCCAATTTCCACACCAGATATCACTAAAGGAAAGTCCTCTGAGTCCAGATTTCCACCCTTATTTCTAAGAACAAGAGCAGATCTACTGTAGGTTATAACTGAACTATACTCAGTTCATTTTCAGCAAGGCCTCTAATTCACCTCAGCCCAAAAGATATAAAACTTTATTGTTAGGGAGAGGATGGCATGAAAAGAATAGGCTGAATCCCAAACATTAGAGGTGTCCAATAAATGTTAAAGTAATGCTAAGAAAGAAAAAGACAAAAGTCATCAGCTTCACTTTTATCCCATTGCCTTCTTTAAAAAAAAAAACAACAGTATTTGAAAATAAAATTTTTAAAGCATTTATTAAACATCTGCTATCTGGAGATAATACTTTTTAAAAAAATTCACCAACAAAAATAGTACAATAAAATCAGAAGAGAAATAGGTAGATAGGGAAAATATTTATATTGTATCTCTCTCTGATAAAGATCTCATTTCCAAGAAGTATAAGGACCTGATTCATTCTTATAGTCTATGAAAAGGGCAAATTTAATAGAAATAGAGAACAGAAGCCATATATTTTGAAACCTAGCACTGATTAAGAGCACCATGTGGTCTCTGGAAAGAAAGTTTTTACTGTTTCTAACCTAGCACCAAAGTGATTGTGTTGACATCAAAATGAACCATTTTCCTAAAAATGGAACTTAAAAGTGTGAATTACACATTGTGATCATATCTTCAGTTTTGATTTTTTTTTCTGCACTCTGCTCAGAGGACATTCAGCATCCTCATCCTTCCAAAAATTGGCTCAACCCCAATAACTTAAGTGCTCCTTCCAGTAGGCAGGCTTCAAATATTTGTGATAAGCTTTGGATTACATGGATTGAAGTTCATCCATAATGTAATTGTATAGCTGTTTCCTTATAGCTTTTTCCTTCATTTGAAAGATTGGAAGCATAATCAAGCTGAGAGTTACAAATTTAACATTTAACCTATTGCAAAAGGTTAAATCTCAATGAAAGAAATAAAATTGGAGATTATGAACTAGAAAATGGAAAATCTTGAAATCCAGCAAAATGAACTACATAAGGAAAAAAGTTCCAGCTGTAAGGAAACTTCATAAGATTCCATATAATGTAAATCTAGAGATTACATATGAATAAGACAGGGTAGCCACATTTAATTGTTCATACATTGTAAAGAAGGCATTTCAGAAGAACTGTGTCAAATTCATAATTTATAATTTTATAATTTATATTTACATAAATATACATTTACATAATATTTTATATATTTATATATTATTTATTATATATAATTTTGTGTATAATATAAATAATATTTATAAATTTATAAGAATACAAATAATTCCCCAATTGAAAATCAGTCAAAGGATATGTATGAACAATTTTCAGATGAAGAAATTTAAGCTATCTATAGTTATATGAAAAAATGCTCTAAATCATTATTGATTAGTGAAATGCAAATTAAAACAATCCTGAGGTACCACTTCACACCTCTCAGATTGACTGAGATGACAAGAAAACAAAATGATAAATGTTGGAGAGGATGTGGAAAAACTGCGACACTAAGGCATTTGTTGGTTGAGTTGTGAAATTACCCAGCCATTCTGGAGAGCAATTTGTAACTATGCCCAAAAAGCTATAATAGCCTTAATTTATAAAGCTATAAAATTGTTCATACCCTTTGACCTAGCAGTACCATTAATGTGTCTGTATCCCAAGGAAATCTTAAAGGAGGAAAAAGGACCCACATGTGCAAAAATATTTGTAGCCGCTCTTTTTGTGTAGTAACAAAGAATTGGAAAATGAGTAGATGCCCATTAATTGGGGAATGGCGGAACAAGTTGTGGTATATGAAGGTCATGGAATATTATTGTCCTATCAAAAATGATGAACAAGTTGATTTTAGAAAGGTCTGGAAAGATTTACATGAATTGATGCTGAGTGAAACAAGCAGAATCAGGAATACATTGCACATAATAATAGCAACAATGTGCCATGATCAACTATGAAAGACCTGGTTCTTCTTAGTGGTTCAGTGATCCAAAAGAATCCCAATAGACTTTGGACAGAAAATGCCATCTACATCCAGAAAAAGAACTAAGACAACTGAATGTAAATCGACACATTCTATGTTCACTTCTTTTTTCTGTTTTTTATCTCTCCCATGGTTTTCCCTTTTGCTCTGATTTTTCTCTCCCAACATGATTCATAAAATAATGTGTATTAAAAATAAATAAATCTACTAGAAAAAAAAGCATTTCAGACCTTGGTCCCAAACCACAGGAGGCCCCATACGTTATAGCTAAAGGGCTTCTGCTCTCATACATACAGAGTATTATTGACATCTCAAGGTACACATTAAACAAAACAATGTTGCTTTTAGTAAATAACAAACAGCATGACTCTTAAGTCAAACAAAGCAGATGGCCATCTTTCCTGTAAGAAAGGAGTGCTTTTCATAGTTAAATAACAATAGAAAATAAAATAAATTAAAAATTGCCATGAATAAACAAAAATGAGATTTCCTGCTGTGAGCTGAGAAGAATTGGGGAAGCATTATGATGGTGAGATTCAGGAAATAGTGCAGTGGAAAAAGCCCTGAGCAGCATCAGGAGAAAAATGGGGCAAAAGTCAGTGGAATTAACTGGAAAGAGAGTAAGAAGAAATCTGTGAAGGATTTTTAAAATGAAGGAATCCAAGTCAGGTTTTGACATATGGTAAAGTCACTACAGACTACAAAAATCAGTGTCATAGAAGTGGAACTAATGGTGGTGATAATATTACTACCACTGTTTCTAATAATGATTAGGATGAGCATGATGATAACTAACATTTGCTTTAGTACTTTATGGTTTACAAAGTCCTTTACTTTATCTATTTTATTCTTACAATTATCTTCAGAGAGATGCTCTTGCAATCCTCATTTCACAGATGGGGAACCTGAATCTGAGAGCAGTTAACTGACTTGCCCAGTCAGACAGCTAGTATGAATCAGAGGCAAATCTTTGTGACTCCAAGGCTAACTCTCTATCACTTCTATCACACTGCCTCTGGACCTTGTAGATTATGTATTACATTCATTTAGACTTACAAATCTATACAAACAACAACTATTCTTATCTATCAAAGGCATTTATTTATTAACCATATGTGTGTAATGTTCAATGCAATATAGAAAAACACTGCTTTTGTCACCTACCTTCACTAAAGAATTTTCCATTTTTGTAGAGAAGGAAAATATATCTCATAATTATTTTTGATGTATGTATGAAATCCAGAACAATCAGTAAGGAGGCAAGCATGATTCAGTGGAAAGAATATTGGGGTATGAGTTGGAAGAGTTAGTTTCAAATCCTGCCCCTTTTTTTAATTACTTGGTTGACTCTGGGGAAAGCAATTAATCTCCCTGGGTTTTAGCTTCTTTATCTTTTAATATGATGGAATTAGATTATATAGCTTCTAAAATCTTTTTCAACTCTAAATCTATCATCATATTACTTTATTTAAAACATTTGTTTACTATTAAAATTGCTTTGCATCCATCCTGAATTGTTATATCAAATGTAATTAAATTATAAGTAAGCATTTTCACTTGATAGTTATTAGATTAGTTGGCAAGCCTTTACTGTGAGAAATTCAAATCCTCAATGAAATTAGTATGGAAGAAAATCTTTTTTAAAAAAATTTAATAATAGCTTTATATTTTCAAAATAAATGTAAAGATAGGTTTCCACATTCACCCTTGCAAAACATTGTGTTCCAAATTTTTCTCCCTTCCTTTCCCCCAACTCCTTCCCTTACACAGCAAGTAATCCAATATAGGTTAAATATATGAAATTCTTCTAAACACATTTCCACATTTGTCATGCTGCATAAGAAAAATTAGATCAAAAAATGAGGAAGAAAAAAAGAAGCCAGCAAACAATAACAAAAAAGATTTAAAAAAATTATGTTGTGATCCACATTCAGTGCCTATAGCTCTCTCTGTATACAAATGGCTTTTTCTATCACAAGTCTATTGGATTGGCTTGAATGACCTTGTTTTTGAAAAGAGTCAAGCCCATCAGAGTTGATCATTACATGATCTTGTTGCCACGTACAATGTTCTCTTGGTTCTGCTCACTTCACTTAGCATCAGTTCATGGTGTTTCTGAAATCATCCTGCTGATCATTTCTTATGAGACAGTAATATTCCATTCCATCCTTATACCATAATTTATTCAGACATTCCCCTACTGATGGATGTCCACTCAGTATCCAGTTCCTTGCAAAAAAAATCATCTTTAAATTCTACAGACAGTACAGAAAATGTTCTGATGCTGTGATATTCTGTTTTGCAGTATGTGTCAAAGCTGGAGGATGGGGTATAGCCTACTTTTCCTATCTTGATGATATTTAATACCCTATTTCTTTGGGACTTCTCATTGCACATCTTTTGCAAAGATTGCCCTATCCCTCCCTTTACAGTTGTGGCTTTCTCTCTCTTGTTGGTTGGCTTCTTTTAATTACTGTCAGAATGATTTGTTTGTGGAGAACATTCCCCTCAAAATTTTAATTTACCAGCCAGGAAAGAAGCCCCACCATAATTATAAGCCCAGCAGCAGCGAATCAACATATATTTCTTTCTTCAGGTAGCTAATGATAAACTATCCCACCAATGTGCAATCAACAAGTCAAAACCTTCACTGTGTGGAGCTACCTAAATGCTGTTTTTTCTGTTGTGAAGTGGAATTGAGTAAACTCATTTTAACTGGATCTTGTACAAAGTATTTTCCAACTCTTTGAAGCACTCCATAGTGGCTTGAGCCATTTGAAGAATAAATTGGAAGTCTTTAAAAAGAAACTCATAAATTCAGCTCAGCATGACTTGCAAAGGAAAAAAAAAGTGAAGGATGTAAAAAATCAGGAGGATGCTGAACTTGGCAAATTTGGGGTGTTTTGCAAATAAAGAAGCTTTCTCTAAAGCCAGTCTGAAACAGAAGAATAATGACTTCCTATGATAATAGCAGAGTCACTTCATTAAAATGTTATATGCTATTTCTTATCCATTGAAAATTTTGTTAGTTTAGGATTGTGTGTGTGTGTGTGTGTGTGTGTGTGTGTGTGTGTGTGTGTGTTAGGTGCTAGAGGAAAGAAGTTAGATTCAGTATGGGAAATTTCCATGCTTAGGATTGAAGAAAGCTAGTAGCTTGCCTAAGGTCTTGTCTATTCTTCAGGAAGCAGTACAACATTGAGAACTTGTCTGACTGTAACTTTTACTCATATCATTCAGAATGGTCTGCCTATACAATAGTCAGTAAATGCATTAATCATTCAAATTATGTTGCCATGTTTCTATGTAGACATTCTGCCATGAGTAGTTTGACTGAAAACGTAGACTCTTTCCCATCTCAGCCACTGCTGTGAACAATTACATAATCATTCACCTGCCAGTTAAAAGACATAGACCTAATTGCAAATTGTCAAACCAAATCCATTTCCTGAAAGCAAGGTTGCAGGTCATGACTGACTTGGAATTTAACTTCTAAGACAGATGCAGAAAATGAAAGCTTAGTTCATTGCCTCGTACTTAGTAGGTATTTAACAAATACCTGTTGACTGACTAGATGAATCTAATAAATAATTTAAGTTGTGGACAATTAATCATGAATGAAAATTAAAATAATTCAGAGGATTGGTGGCTCTGAAATTTCTTCAAGTTATTAATAATCATACCATAAAGGCAATTAAATTACATCATGACTTATTCACTCCACAAACATTTACTAAGTATCAAATGTGTTCAATGCATTGTGCTAGATGCTGAGATAAACAGTTTAGCTAAGACAGATACTACATTTGTGACATTTGCTTAACAGCTCAGTAGTGGGATGAGATACAAACACAAATAATCATAGGAAATGAAATGGGAACTGACAAAAATCCGTAGTGTGGCAAAAGTGTTTACAGGCCAAATGGATTTTTTTTTAACAGCAGGATTGAAATATGAACACCTGTACCCTTCCTCTACATTAAGACAAAGTGCTGAAGTGAAACTGAATTCCAATGAAAGCTAAAAATTTGAATTTTGCCCTCTGTGGAAATTGCCACAGTATTCTGGGAGAGAGCTTTTTCCAGACAAGAAAACATTCATCCCATTCCTCTATGTTTAGATAGAAAATCCATTTCAGGGGCAAATGAAGTTGAGAGATTATTCCATGATGAAAAAACTGTTTTGATTAGGCCATATTGGGATTAAGAAAAAAAAAAAAAAACCTAGAACAGATTTTGTTTGGGAGCTTTAGCAAGTAATAGACTCTTAGAGAAAGCCACCAAAGATATTTTTCTGTCTATTTTCTTCTTCTTCAAGCACATGCCTTAAACCTGCTTCTTTACTCAGTGGCAGCCTTGGCAATCTTTGCTTCTTGGCACAATCAGATCCATCCAAACAAGAAAATTCTTTTATTGTTTTTAACATAATGTTTTAATCGACTTTATTTTCAGAACATAAAATGAGAATTTATATTCATATGCAAAGCTCATAACCTCTAAAGATTTTGCACAAATCAGAGTTTATATTCTCTAAGAAAAAGGTCAGTTTTAAATGTAAAAATAAATTTTTGTCTTATGGGCCTGAAGGATACAAACTGGAGGTGATGGAGGAAGGAATGGAAGGATTTGCATACCAGGGATAGAATAATGTCCTGTATCTCCAACCCCAGTTCTCCTCCACAATTTTGGAATTTATGAAAAGAAGGCAAAATATTGGGGAAATGTTTATTAAAGCATTATTTTCTTTCTCATTAATTTTCTAGATTTTGATTGGAGCAGTCATTGCCATGGGCTCAGCAGACAGAGATGGCCGCTTGCACCCTGGTGATGAGCTGGTCTACGTGGATGGCATTCCTGTGGCTGGAAAGACACACCGATATGTTATTGACCTCATGCATAATGCAGCCAGAAATGGGCAGGTGAACCTAACTATAAGAAGAAAGGTGATGTCTGTAGGTATGTTGCCAAAAGTTGGAGTGGAAGAGGGTAGAATTATAATAAGGGAGACACTTTCCTTTAAATGAAATCTTTAGGAAAAAGAACAAAATATTGATTGTTTTCATTTTAGGATGAATCTTACTGCTTAAAATATGAGGGGAGATGGGAAAGGCAATTAATTGCTCACATTTATACCTCAACTACCAAAAGGCCCCATCTCTTGCTTATGATCATTAAAGATTTTCAGTAAAGGCTGATGCTAATTCAAGAAATGCATATTATTTAGTGAATGGTGTTTATAAGAAGGAAACTATAGTAGTTGAAAAGATATCTTTGGAGAAAAATGGCCCTCAGTATGTATGCCAGCTGAATTCTATGGCATTGTGACAGTATAATAAGCAAACCAAGAGGGAAAATTGACTTTCATTGTAAGGTCAGATAAAAGGGAGCAGTGAATGTGGTACTCAAATGTAAGAAAAGACAACTGTGTCTGACTTTGAGAAAATACAATTTACCCCAAAAAATCATACTTACAAAACAGATAAATCAGAAAGAATTGTTCCCTTAACATTGGGATTCTTAACTTTATAAAAAGATTTATCACAGGTTTTCTATAAGCCTCCAGCAGTCATATTTATAATATAATTAGACTTAGAAAAGAATATAAGAATAATAAAGAAATCTTTCAGGGATACAACTATTATGTACATAAAATATAAGTACTCCAGTACCTTTATGTTGATTTTTTTAAAAATAACTATTCTAGGGATTCATTGTCATAGATTTTATTACGACAGATGAATGTATAATGGTATAGTGGGGAAAGTTCTAGACTAGTGGTCTGAGGAACAGGATTTCAAATCTCTACTACTTATTACCTGTACCACCTTGGGAAATCATAAAGAATTTTGATTCTTTTTCCTTGTCTATAAAGAGAGAAGGTTGGACCCAGTTCTAAATCCCTTCTATTCTAAATCAGTGTTCATGCTTTGATTTGTAATCTATTATTCTATGAGTTTAGTGTTCTACCCTCAGATGCCATATGAAGCCCCATGATTGAGATTTGCTTATAAACAATTATTTTCAGTTGATTATCCATTTATCTGATAAGATAAAAAATAAAACAGCTACCTGACTAGTTTATTATAAGCAGTGACTGTTGCATACACTGGAAATAATGTTCACTCTGGAGTCAGAGTTTAGATCCGATCTCTGATGGAACCTTGGAAAGACCCCTTAATCTCCCTGGGGTTCTATTTCCTAATTTGCTACTTCCTAAAATAGTTGGACTATGTGGTTTCTGAGGTCAGTTCAGCTCTAAATCTACCCCCAGAATTTTATGACTTGCCCAGTATCACATAAATAATAATTAGGGGCAGAGCCAGAATTTGAAAATAGATTTTTAATCTATTTATTTTAATCCAGCACATTTTCTATTGTACTATGATGTTTCCTATGTCAAAAGTAGGATTTAAATCCAGATTGTTTGGGATCAAGGGCCCACATTCTATCTAATACTATGCTCTATTTCACTAATAAAGAATCATTATGTCCTAGAGCTAAAAAGCTTTAGAGACCATATGACCTAAATTGTTCATTTTACAGCTGAGAAGGATATAGGCCCAGGAAAGTATAGTCACTTGCCCAAGTTATTTATTACAAGGAATCTGTGACAGAGCCAAGAGGTCTCCTATATCTCAAACTAGCCATATTTCTGTTCCTTAAGCTGCCCTCTCAGAGCATTATGTTATGATTAGTACCTTTTTTTTCATGAACCTACTTCTGATTCAGGGATTCCCAAGCTAGTATGTGTGACAACTTTTAATTAGAAAACTATCATCTATTTTGACTGGAAAAGATGAGAGTTAACGATCAGATAAAAATCCTTTTCTTTCCCTTCTTTCTGGAAACTAGACTTGAAGCCAGAGCCATCACTTAAGGGGGCTGGACAGAAGAGTTGTCAGCCTTCCTCACTAGATGGCCATATATCTTGTATGGTGTAGAGGTTTTGCTAAGAGGTGCCATTAGTCTCCTGAAATTCCTGGCACACCACTTGACCCATCAAAGTAAAACACCTTGAATTATGCTTTATCCTTGGGAGGGATGCCAAGAGGAAAGCAGCATTGGCCTGGCTACCATTTAACTCTCTCTCTTCCCGAGAAATGATGCTTAATAACAGTCATTTGGGGGTAGGAGGGAAGGTTCCATGTGCTGGGTGTTTGGGAATCCAAACTTGAATTAAAATGATACCTGATTTACATAGAAATATATTGCAAAATGCAAAACTAATGCTGCAACATAATTTCATGTTCCCCTTGCCTCTGGCTGATTATTGCAAATTAAATTTTGTACTCATCAGCCCAAGCTGTGAGAGTTTATGCCAAATGCTGTAAAGATACATTTGCACAATTTGTGAAATATGTGACTTCTATGGAGGTGCTCTCTGCTGCAATTTTTTGTCAGCTTTACAGTTAGGCTTTCAAGTGTAATTCATATTTGAAAATGTTCTGTGACAACTGCTCATTTGTACCAGGAGATTTTTCCACCTTCAATTCCCTCGTCTTTGAATGTAGCATTAGTGGGGGATGATTGAGCTTGGGCAAGGACACTTTGGTAACAGTAAATGTCTACAGAATGAATGAAAGAAAGCCATGGGAAAGAGACAAGCTTTCCTTTTGCTGTTATTGTTTCAGCTGGGGAGAATCAGCACCCTTCAATGCTTCTAACTATCTCATTTAGAGGAAGGGACACTATTATTATTATTATTATTATTATATTATTATTATATGAATGGATGATTTCTTGCCAAGCAAATCCAGTGACTGGGAGAAACCAGTCCAACATTTTCAGTGAGGTCAGGCAAAAGACAAGTGAGAGGAGTGTTGCTATGGCACTGAAATCTGGAAATGAAAATAGTAATAATATTAAAATAAAGAGTTAGTAGGAAAAAGGATGTAAGGAAATTAACAAAAAGGGTTATACTCTTTGGTCCCATTCTTAATAGTAATAGCAAGCATTTTATAGCGTTTTAAGATGTAGGAAGTATTTTTCATGTGTCTTCTTATTTAATATTCACAATAAACCTAGACAGTTTATTAAAATGCTACTATTGTCCCCATTTTATAGATTAGGAAACTGAGGCTTAGTGTTACATAGCTTGTAAATGTCTAAAGTAGGATTTGAACACAGGGCTTCCTGAGTTCCAATCCAGCACACTTGTCTCAGCCTCTACAAATTACCTATCCCCTTGTGATCTGCCTTAGACTCATCTTGTTGTTGTTGAATCATTTCAGTTGAATCCAATCATCATGACCCCATTTGGGATTTTTGTTGGCAAAGATATTAAAATGGTTTGCCATTTCCTTCTCCAGTTCATTTTATGGATGGGGAAACTGAGATAAACAGGGTTATGTGGCTTGGCTAAAGTCACAGAGCTAATAAAGTCTGAGTTCAGATTTGAACTCATGAAGATGAGTCTTCCTTAACTTCAGCCCCAGCACTCTGCTCTATAGCGTCATCTAGCTGTTCCCATATTCAACAGAAATTCCTTTGTGAAATAACCAATAAATAACCTTCACATCTAATGGCCTTTTTTAATCTTCAATCATCTCTGAGCATTCAAACGTAAAGCTCTGCTGATCATTCCTTTCCTCTGGACAATTCCAGCTCCTCTTGGCCTCCATATCCTAAATTCTCATGCTTTTCCTCTTCTATCTCTGATTAGTGTTATATTGGATAAATTTAGACTGAGAATTTAAGAAAACCTGGCCTCAGACACTGACTATCTTTGTGACCTTGGACAAGTCCTCAGCCCATATCTAATTCAGTTCCTTCATCTGTAAAATGCAAATAATATTGATATTGAAATAAATGCACAATTTTTCCCCTCCAGGTTCATGAACCCTTTGAAATTTATGGATGCTAAGTTAAGAACCAATCACAGCCAGCCATATAAAAGCTATAATAATAATAATAATAAAGAACCAGTCACAGAGAAGTGACTTGTTCTGAGTTGTGCAATAAGGTCAGAGGTCAGAATTTAACTCAGACCTTTCTCACTCCTTATTTAGCTCAGATTATTATTGTTCATCTTTCATTTTCAAAGAGGACAAATGTCCTCAGAAGAGTGATGTCTTGACTTGAAAGTGAATTTGATTTAAGCGGGGTGTGACTGTGCAAAATCTTCAGCTTCACTCTCCTCCAGAATCACAAAAACCAGCTCTCCAGCCTACTACATCTACCCCCCAATGGCAGCTAGATCCTATGGCAGGTAGATTGCTGGAGTTGGATTTGGGAATCCTTGTATCCAAATCCTGCTTCATTCACTAGCTGTGAGACTGAGCAAGTCACTGAAATTCAAACATCTTCAGTTTTCTCATCTATAAATTAAGGATAATATAACTACTTCCTTGAAGAGTAGATTCAAGGATTAAGATAACATATGCAACATGCTTTAAAAATCCTAAAGTGCTACATAAATGCCAGCTATCATCACCCCCATTTTTCAGGTGCAAAAGCTATTGCTTGGAAAGATTGATATTATATGCTCAAAGTCACATAGCTAAAAAAGTGTTGAAGACAGGTTTCAAACCCCACTCCTTTATGCAAGAAATAACTCCATTGGGCTCAGAGGTACAAAGTTAAAAGTCCATTTTATTACACAAATGCAGCAGCAGGTATCCTATGGAATCAGTACACTTGGAATCAATAGACATGTCTTTTTATGCCCTGTCACCTGAAATGCAAGTCCCTCCTCTGATTCCCCATTAATTGGGTACTATAGAAATTACAGGATATCTGGAACACCTAATCCCCCCACCTTGATTGTGAATTGCCACCCCCTGATTACATGTCCCCTTAGCATTCACCTTATGTGGATTTAGTTCATTCTTTCCCTTGATTCCCTATTAGCTAGGTACTACAAAAGCTACAGCCTAGTAATTCCCCTGTGAGTCTCCACACCTATTACATCATTACACTTCCCTCCCATGTGTGTCTCCACCTCTGATTTTATCTTCTCCTAATGTGAATGTGAATCCTTAATTATATCTTCCCCCAGTGAGTGTGAGTTCATCTTAAAACATCACCTGTGATTTCATCTTAAAACATCTTTCTTATTCTAATTTTTGGTTTCCTTCAGTAAGTTTTTTTTAACATTTCTTAGATTTCTGTTGTATTTTTCTGATTTAAGTTTCTTAACTCTATGGAAACTAAATTCTCATCTAATTCTTACATTTGTGATTCCATGTCCACCTACCACAATGGCTGGCAGAGTAGGATAGTATAGCATCTGAGGTAAATTCTCTCTTTCTAGGAGTCTCTGACTGGCTCTCTTAGTAGAAGTACAGCAATAAGTGACTTGCTTGGTACATTTAATCATTAGACTGCCCCCAATGAGTTCTAGTTTCTGATGACATCAAGAGTACCTCCAGATTCACAAAGTTATTAAGAGAAGCTGTGTTAATAAACCAGTGCCTATAATGCAGTCAAATACTCTTCCGAGAGCTGTAGACTTTCGCTTGCCTGTCCCTCAAACTCATCATGTCTAGAACACAACTTCCTCAGTCCCCTCTCCCCCACCAAAAAATCTACCTGTCCTAAATTCTTGATTTCTGTTCATGGCAACACACTTTTCTTAGTCACTCTAGCCAAAACCTTCAATTATCTTTTATTTCCCCCCTTCTCTTTATTTCCCACATCTAATGAAATGCCAAATCCTATTTATTCAAACTCCCACAATTTCCAACTCCTTATCTTTCATATCTTTTCTTACCTTTTCACTCATACTGTGATCCTCCAATCTAGGCCTTATTACCTTTTGACTAGACATAATATGGCCCATTTCCATTCTGTTTCCCACTGTCTTCAGATAAATATCCCTAGTATTCAACTTTGCCTTACAAAAACTTCAATTGCCCACTATTGATAAATTTTAGGGTGATATTTAATGACCTCTATGACCTGACTAAAATCTTTTTTTGTAGCCATATTTTCACACTGTTTTTATACCACACTCTATGATCCCCCAAATTAAATTATTCATTACTACTCCAAAGAATCTTACTCTTTCCAACCTCAGTTTATGCCTTCTGTGTTCCCTTCCATCACCACTACCTCCCCAAAAAAACAAGAAACCCCCCACATCTTCTTGTTTAAATCCCATTCTTAATTCATACCTCCATTCAAGTGTTTTGTCTTTCACATAATTTGTTCAAATTCCTAAATCCCAACCTTCTCCACCATTCCCACTTCTTAAAATCTCTCCCAGCATTTTGTTTGCACCCTCTTAAATTCCTAGAGGGCAGTGATAATTTCTTCCTTATTAGCTTTCAGTCCTCAGGGATTTTTTTGAATGCCTTGAATAGTAAACATTTAATAGATACACTACACTGAATTGAAGGCAGACTTCAGATTTTAGTACAGAAAGGGCCTCATATATATAAAGTAACAATAATCAAATCAAGTGTGAGAGAAAAATTTTAACACACATAAATATAGGGACTAGAGAAGGAAGAAAATAGACATAAAGGTTGAAAAGTTAAGATTAGCCTAAGGACAAAAATATTTTAAGTTCTCATTGCAAAATGAGGTCATCACAAATGAAATATTATGGAGAGTGGAGAGTGGTAGAAACAAACATGCAATTGAATCTAGTTTTGTGCCCCAATTACAGACACAGGTCTTTCACAATGAATATGACATCCATGCTACCAACTCCAACCCTCAGGGATTCAACCCCAAGAATAGGCTAAGTGAATATATCACAACATTTTCTTTCACTGAAAATGTGAATGCTTATATCTTTTGTAGCTTCAATCGAATCTTCCATCCTTTTGAATATATCCATCTCCTTGGAAATGTGAGAAACCTCATTCACGGAAGAATAACTATTGATTTGTAGGATACCTCTGTCACTTAATCAAAATAATAATAGGTCACATTCATGTAGCACTTTAAAATTTACAAGGAGATTATGGTACTCCAATTTTTGAGGTAGATTATGCAAAAGTTATTGTATAAAATCAGTTATTAATTTGTATTAATGTAGGGTGTTTTAAGCTTTATTTTGGCTAGATACATCCAGAGATTAGGGTCCAGTAGGAGAGGGCAATTAGCTAGCCAAATTCACAAATCTAATATCTTTAGAAATAATCCCATCTCCTCATAATGTGTCCTTTTAAAGCAATGGACCTGCTGAGCAGGCTCACTTATATCTTCTCATTTGAAAAGTGTATCCATAAAATGGCATTAACTCCAACTCTTTATTGAAATGTCAATGAATCAGCATTATCTTTCCCTTATATGAGAGTGGTTTGCTCCTATCTATAAAAAACCTGAATCTGAAGACAGAAAGATTTACTTTTCTAAGTTCACCCTGGACAAGTCAGGTAACCATGTGTGTAACCTCAAATAGAGTTTTTACAAAGAATCAGATAGGACTTAGAAACAAACAAACAACAACAATTTTTAAAAGCCCTGCTCTGTTTGAAAAGTGGTCAATCTAGCATCAGGTGAATTCATCAACTCCTACAGCCTTAGTGTGTTAAACTCATTTTTAACTTTCTCTTCCTGAATTTTGCCTCTTTAATCAGGGCAAAGTTCCAAACACAGAATTTTCCTTATAACAATAATAAATAATAAAAACAAATATGATCCATACATCTACCTTGTAGTGAACAGGTCCCTCCCCATTCATACTTAAAATAAAACTTAGGGAATCACACACAAGTGGTGTGTGACTCTTTTGTGACTCCTTTTGGAGGTTTTGCAGCAAATACTAGAGTAGTTTGCCATTTCCTTCTCCAGCTCATTTTACAAATGAGGAAACTGAGACAAACAGGATTATGTGACCTGGCCAGAGTAACAATTAAGTATAATCTGAGGTCACATTTGAACTCAGGTGGATGAGACTCTAGGCCCTGCATTCTGTACACTATGGCACTACTTAGCGACCACAAGGTAAAATTTAACTACCGTCCAATAAGGAGAACATGAAAGCTGTCAGCATGGTAAAGTAAAAATCTAAATCAGATGAACTGATTTAGGTCGAGACCATCTGGGAATACTCCTCATGGTGTTGTTGTTCAATTGTGTTCAGTCATGTGCAACTCTTTGTGACCCCATGGAGCATACTGCCTGTCAGGTTTTCTTGGCAAAGATACTGGAGTGGTTCATTATTTCCTTCTGCAGTGGATTAAAGCAAACAGGGTTAAATGATTTACTCAGGATCACAAAACTAGTAAATATCTGAGGCCAAATTTGGATTCAGGCCACCTTGACTCCAGGTCCAGCATTCTATCCTTCCTCATAGCTTGTTACCAAATCCTACATATTATAAGCCTACTCCATTTGTCAATACTGGTTTCAAATATTTTTGCACAATTAGCACTTTACCTCATAACTATCACCAACATAAAGCTTTAGACTGTTCTATTTTGCTAATGCTAATTATAAATGTTAACATTTATTATTAACTTCTGGATAGGATATAGGTAGAATAAGCTGTGATTTCATAAGCACTCTCTCTATGGCTCAGTAGATAAATCCGAGGGAGTTGCCTAAGATACATAGAGGTGGTAATTAATCCAAGAGACTCTCTAGATATAGATGTGTGTGTGTGTGTGTGTGTGTGTGTGTGTGTGTGTGTGTATTTAAATAGGCACCAACAATTGAAATGTGAACCTATCTTCCTTTGAATGCAGGTCTTCCTGGCTCCAAATATCACATTCTATTCACTGGGTATCTACCTCTAATGTGATTAAAATATGTCACATAAAAACTAGTTGATCCCTTCAGTAAAGATGAATTTCTTGGTGACCTATCAGTGTCCTATAACTGCTTAATGGTCATCTTCCTAAATGCCAGCTATCTTGCTGAGAAACATCCATTTCTCCCAGCACTACAATGATGACTTCCCATCTGGCTGCATTTCATCCTAAGCAGCATTAAAAGAAATGATTTTAAACAGTGACCATTTATGTTAAGTTGATCCAGACCAATATTGGAATTCCATACAGAAGTCTGCAGAAGGACATGAATAATGAGGCAGTGATCCGGAAAACTCATTGAGTAAATAAAATGAATTTACACAGCACTTTGTATTTTAAATTGCATTATAACCTTTTTACTGCATTAATTATTCTAAATAACAGTTCATTTCACAACAGGGGAAGGTTGTTGAACAGATAGAATCTCATTTGTCTGGGGGCAATTTGGGTTTAGTCTCATTGGGAGACAGATGGATTCACTAAATGAGTCACCTAAGTCTTGACCAATCCTAAGAATAAGATGTATATTTTCTATCCTTCAGGTTTTTCTCATTTTGGGGTTTGGGACTGACATGTTAAAAAAAAAGTTCCAATAAGGGCTTTTAGTCCCATATTCTCAAACATTCATCCTGGATAAGATAGAAAAACTTTGTTTTAGAGGTTGAAAGAACATTTCAATAAAGAAGGAAATTCTCCTGATTTATAGGCTCCCAAAAGGGAATCATCTAGTGATCATCACAGGTAGGGTTAATCAATTCTTCTCCTTTCCTTCAAGTAACCTACAACTCAACCACTCCCTCTGTTGTTTTTGTTGTTTGTCCTTGAAGAGGACCAATGACATCAGGAAGATGATGTCTTGACTTGAAAGTGAATTGGATTTAAGTGAGGCAAGTCTGTACAAAGTCACCAACCTCATTTTCTCTTATGTAGCCATCTGGGATAGCTAGAGATATCTAGTGGCAAGATACAGATCAAGAAGACTGAAGATGGCCCAGAGGCAGTAGGAGACCTTGGTCTTTTTAAGTAAAATCTTTCCCAAGTCTCAGTTTGTCAGAGGCAGTGACCATTCAGTGATGAAGGCTAAGTTTTTTAAAAATGAGGCAGAAAATGGCCTCTTTTACTTAGTCAAAAAATAAAATAAAATAAAATAAAATCTGAGAGGGGAAATGTCTCAGCGTTTCTGACCAAATCAGATAAAATTGCTATTTACACTTTTTCTGAGTCTTCAAATCCCAAACAGTGATGAAGAGAAGGTTGGGCTGAGACCTGTTGTTAGCCAATCAGTGAGAGCTAGAGTGATTTGGGTTTAAGACATGGTCAATAATTCATAGATGAAACTATTGTTATAAGAGAGAGACAGAGAAAAACAGTGGTACAAAAGGAGAAAGAGCTAAAGAGAAAGAGGGAGGGAGAAACAATGGGAGGAAAAGAGAGAAAAACAAAGGGAGGGACAGAAAAAGACAGATGGAGAGAGGAATGGAGAAAGGGAAGAAGGCAGAAAGCGAGAGAGAGAGAGAGAAAGATAGAGAGAGAGAGAGAGAGAGAGAGAGAATTTCTGTTGCCAGTTTACTGACATGAACAGTTTTCAAACTCCTCAAATATGACAGCCAGAAAATGAGATCTCTCTTGTCACTGCCTGTGACATTTAATTGCTGATTTGGTCCAATAACTCTTGGAGACTTTCAATTTTAATGTAGCAGCATAATAATTGTTTGTTTTTCTTCTTCCTGACTATCTCTAATCACTTTATTTCTAACTTGTACAAGGACTGATAAAGGACATGTGCTTCACTAAGAAAATAACAGCTTGTCTTGGGATCATGTTTAGCTAAAGAACAAAAATTTTGGAGACAGAAGTTTTCAATCCGGATTGTCTAGAATTTTTGTGGGGCTTTTTTTTGTTGTTTTGTTGTTGTTGTTTTAGGAAAGAAACATTTTTGTATTTCATTCCTTTGTTACTTCTGTTCAGTTTCTGTATGGAAATTTTTAGTTTTCAATCTCTTAAAATATGAGATATTAAGTTTGAGACGTGTAAACTGGATAATTTATAACAGTTCTCACTCCACTTATTTTCTGTGTTTTTCTATTCCCAATTATTAATGCTATATTGGTGAAATAAGTACCTTTGCTTAAGATTTTTCATTCTTCCTTTCTGTACTTTTTGGTTTAGTGCAGAATTATAGTTTATAAAGGTAAAATTTTTCACTGACAGTCTGGCTAATTATTTTTAACTTGCCAAGTGAGAACACTTTCAAGAGTTCTAAATGGGGAACCAATCCACAGAGCCACCAAAGAAATAATTCAGTGTGATTATTTTTCATCTTGTTATTCCTCTGTTTGAAAAACTCCTTTTGAGTATACTAATCAAGTTGTGAGAGGGAAATGATGCAGTTATTCCTAATTACAGTGTGTTAGTGTCTTTTAATCAGAGTATCAATACCTATGTACTGAAATAGGCCACCTTCTCAATGATGGATCAGCTTAGAAAATAGCTTCCTTTAGTTGCCAGCTCACTGTCTATTTCTTGAGTTAATTTACTCTCTGTTTTATCTGCTTGGTTGGAGATAATAATTTTGATAAATAAATGTTCTAGCATTTGATAAATACTTGAAATGGACTTCAAAGTTTGCTGCATATCTGATGTTATCATTGAATTTAAGTGTAGAATGAATAAAACATTTTAAAATAAATTTGTCACTCACATTCACTGTGAACTAACTTTTCCAAGACAATAGGAGACTATGAGACTATTTATTTCCCAAATAAAATTTAGTGTCTTTGAAGAGTTAATGATAATTCATCCCATAGTAAACCCTAAATCTCAAACAGAGCCAGCTAGTTGGCATAATAGATAGACCACTGGGCCAGGAATCAAAAGGACCTGAATTCAAATCAGGCTTCAGACACTTACTAGCTATGTGACCTGGAAAGTCACTTAACTTCTGTTTGCCTTAATGCACTGGAGAAAAAAATGACTAAGCATTCTAAGTATCTTTGCCAAGAAAACCTCATGGCCAGTATGTCCATTGGGCCATGAAGATAACAACAAAACTCAATTAACAACAACAAAATTTTCAGGTACCATCTGCTGCCAAAAAATCAAATATATTGTAATCATTTTATATATAGTATATATTTTACACATATATAGTATATATTTTATGTATATTATTTTCAAAAATATCCATGAATATATAAATATGCAGAAATATATGGGTTCTTATATGTGTATGTGTAATATACATGTGTGTATATATATCATATGTATATATATATATATATACACACATACACACACACACACACACACACATATATATATCTGTCATGAGACGATGCAAAGCAACAAGAGGCAAAGATCTGGAATATTCAGCAACTAATTCTATAGCCCCTTCAAAGCCCTATCATTAGAGAAACCAGTTAACAAGTAATATGATGATGTTTTTGTAATTTGACTATATTCCAGGAGAGCCCTGTCCAGAAAATGGGAGGAGTCCAGGCTCTGTGTCCACCCACCACAGCTCACCGAGAAGTGACTATGCTGCGTACACCAACAGCAACCATGCTGCTCCCAGCACTAATGCTTCTCCACCTGAAGGGTTTGCATCACATAGCCTACAAACCAGCGATGTGGTCATACATCGTAAAGAGAACGAAGGATTTGGCTTTGTCATCATCAGTTCCCTGAACAGACCAGAGTCGGGTTCCACAATAAGTAAGTGGCTAATTCTCTTGACTTTTACTTAAGTGTGAAATTGATGAAGTGATGTGTTTGCTAAATAAATGATTGAATGAAATGTAGGTTTGCATGTGACGAGACAGATCAAGAGGAAAAGAGGAAAAAAGGGAGAGAAGGAGAAGAGAGACAAGGAAAGGAGAGAAGAGAGAAGGAGAAAGACAGTATGTGTATGTGTGTATGTGTGTGTGTGTGTGTGTATATATATATATATATATATATATATATATATATATATGTAAAATAGTCATAGGTGAAACTATTCTTCTAAGTTATAAGCTGAAAGGCAGCTTCTACTTCCTCCATTTCTGTTAAGCCAAAATTTTCTGAGGCTATTCAGACTTATCCTGATGATGTCAAGTAGCGTATTCCTGAAGAAATTGCAACAGCTGGTCTGAAAAATCAAATTGTAAGGCAGAGAAAGGAGAACAATAGTGGATAAAGTGGTGAGTTAAATCTATGTTGAAAATTACCAAAAAATGTCTAGGGAAACCATAGCAGTGGTTACATATTGGAACAAAGAACTCATAATATTAGAAGAAATTTGAAGGCAAATAGAGAGGGAGAGAGGAAATGGTCTTTTTGTACACGAACTGAGAAGTTTGAGGATTCCTCATGTAGATGCAGGCAATAAGACAAATGGAATTGACATGGCCTAACCATGAAAATAAAAAATACTGCCTTCATTATATCCTTACACATTTACTTGTTTAAATTAAGTGACTGTAGTACTCAAATAACTTTTGAGAGGAAGTAAAGATCAGGTGGTACCAAAGCTGTCCAGGTCTTAGGCAAAAATGAGAACTTGATTAGTGTAAAGTTATCATTATTGGAAATGTACCAGTCCTAAATGGAGAGGAGAATTACTGTGCTTAGCAGCATCAATGACAAATGTGCGAATGAAAACCACAGAAGAAGCATTCAACCTCAACACATCCAGCCAAGGGATGAAGTCCATAAATTTGAAAGTACAATTTCATTTCTCTTCTTCATGATAAACTGTAGAAATAAATCTGATCTTTACATGCAGATTAAAAGCTGGATTTTTGTCAGTATGATGGAGTCAACAAGATTAAAAGCACACAAGACTAAAGATTTCCATGAATTATATAAACACCCTACCAATAATTTAGTCTTGTCAAGATATTCACAGGAAACTTTAGCAGTCATTCCTTTCAGATGTTTATTTGAGCACAGACAAATCTAAATCAAGGGAACACAATATAAAAAGGCTAGTAAAGGACTCTTACCATCACATTCATCAGGGAGAGGTGGCAATGACTAATGAAATGAACGAAGAAAAAGGGTTAGATACAAAATGGAAAATGCATAAGTGTTAAATATTCATTAAATTAATTTAAATTAAATTCATTGGTCAGAATGTCACTTGGATCCATTTCTAAATACAAATAATGGAAATGTGAATGAATTCATTGCAAACAGATACAATAAAAACCTTTCTACTAATAAAGCATTCAAGATATGGAAAGGAATAAGTCTACATTCTCCAACATCTCCTCCAAGTGATACTTGCTCATTGCTTTTCATCAGTGTTAACAGGACATAAAAGAACAAAGTTAAGCATTTCTAAAATGAATATCATTTTCTGATACTTTCAAAAAGGAAAACATCCTCCCCTGTCATTCAAAAGGATACTTCTCTATCTTTTCCTCGCCATTTCATTTTTTTATGATCAAGAACTCCACAATATGCATTGTTCTTTGTTATCTCAGAAAAGTAAAGACCATTCCAATAACATTTATACTTTAAATTATAGTTTATAATTAGCAACATGCTCATAAAAAGTTCCAATGACTAATGTCCTTTAGGGGACTATGTTTAACACTGAACCTCTATAATAACTTTGAACTCTAATTTTGAAGAGTAATGCTAAGTGCTTCATGAATGTTAAAGTATCTATTTGGTTCCACAGAGCCTCCTTCAAAACTATCAAAGGTCCTTGTATTCCAAAACATTGTAAAATACCTACCAGAAGCTAGCAACTCCAGAATCTCAATCATTTCTCAAGAGGTTCAGCCTTTTTCTTACCATAGCCCAGGAGATATTACATATTCAATGTTGTTTTCTTGTCTGCAAAGCCCATTTTCTTCCAGGATGACAAGCAAAGCACGTGTCCTTCCCAGGAATGTAACATTACTTCTAGACCATCTTACCTGTTAGGAATAAGATCAACTTATACCCATTTACTCAGTCTTTAATATTATTCCATGTAAATCATGGGGAGTCAATTAAATCAACTATCAATAAACACCATCCACTCTCTCAGGATAGATAGACAAAAATCACTATCCCAATCTTATGTGTCAGCTTTTGGGAAATTTTTCAATAGCAAAGTCTTTCTCAACTATCCATCTGTCTATAGTCTAAGTTGACAACTCCATTGAGACAAAGTAGCCACATTACCTTCCTTCTTCCCACTACCATAATATGGTATAGGTCTTACCTGAAACCAGAATCGTCTTTACAACCATCCTTAGGTTAACTCAAAATCTGACTTCCTGTAACTTAGAATGATTTATTCATTCAACCCTTCAACAAAAATCTGTTGCATACCTACCATGAGAAGGGCAATGTACTAGATGTTAGAGAAATTAAACATTTTAAGTGTTTTGGAGTTTACCGTTTCTGGGTTGGAATGAGGAAAAGAAACAAAGCTTTCATAATATTCATTTTAATCCTAAGGGCACTAGAGATGCACAATATGTGGAGTCTTAAATGGGGACTCATAGAGGAGAACAGACATGGGCTTAGATCCCAGACAACTAATTCAGAAGTTTTCTATTCTATTCTATTCTTCTCTTCTCTTCTATTCTCTTCTTTTGTTCTATTCGATTCTAACACTATCATAAAGCATAAATTTCTTCTATAACAAAAATTAATAATAATATTTATATGACACTATTATTATGTGCCAGGCACTGTGTTGAATGATTTAAAATATCATTTTATCTCATCTACTAGGTACTAATAAGGTTGCCATCTTATAGTTAAAGAAACTTAGGAGTTAAGGAGTTTTATCCAATTCATACAGGCTAGTAAGAGTCTGAGGACAGATTTGAACTGAGGTATTCCTGACTCCAAGCCAGGTGCTCTAACTACTGCATCACCTAGCTGCTCATAATAGGAAATTCATGTACCAGGCTCAAGGTTTTGAATAAAGCCTCGTTTCACCATTCTCTCTCTACCATATAGAGATAAAGATATCTTTATCTTTATATATCCATATGTATATATAAATAGATGTATTTATATACATATAGAGATACTTATATATATTATTTGTAAATATATATGTAGGACAACTCTAGTATATTTGTATGTAGATATGTGTGTGCATGTATTTCTATCAAGGAAAAAGAATGGGCTGGAGAATCTGTACTTAACATTGCCCTTCCAGACAGCTATAAGGAGAGTTATTCTCTGATAAGGCTCATCACATAAGACATCAACTCCCCGCAGGCTAATGAGGCATGAACCTTGGTTGTCATTAAAGGCAGTAAATGAGAACTAGGACAATCAAGAAGTGGCATTGCTATGGAATTTTTAGAAAAAACAACTGTAAGAATTATTTGGCAACATGATACCACTGGGATAAGAGAGGAGAGCCAGCTAATTGTCTCTGGGGATGCCCTCTCCATACCCCATGTAACCGGCCAAACAAGGCACTTTGTCCCCAGAGGCCTAATTATTCTCACTTTTCAATTTTTTGGTAATAATTAAAGCATCTGAACAAAAATAAAGCAAATTTAATAAAAGAGGGAAATGCTGAAAGAACTCAGGAGTCAGCTTCTGGATCTTTCATCTTATTCAAAATTGGATATTTATTAATATTCCTTCTAATAACCCATAGCACTTTCACATTTACTAAGGACTTTTCTTATACCACAGTCAGCATGATATGATGGGTAGAAAGGCACACTGAGCCATAAATACCTGGATTCAAGTCCTTTCTCCAACACATATCCCTCCGTAATCCTGGACAAATTACTTAACTCCTCAGTGTAATTCTCTAAGATTATCAATTGCAAAGAAGGCTCCTATCTGAATTAGTAAAAGCACTTTCTAGGAGTTCCATTTGCCAGAGAAATTAGAGGTTTAGTCTCCATCTCTATCCCTTCCTAATAACAGCCCTTCTAATAAACGCCTTTCCTGATTTCCTTCAATTCTAGTACCTTCCCTCTGTTAATAATCTCCAATTTAAACTGCATAAAACATGTTTCTACACAACTACTGACACATTGTCTTCCGCTTTTAAGTAGTGACCTCCTTGAAAGTAGGAAATAGTTTTCTTTTGCCTTTCTTTGTATCCATAATACTTACTTAAAACAGTGTTTGGCTTCTATTAATAAATATTTATTAAGTGACTGAAATAGATAATGCAAGTATTATTATCCCCATTTTACAGATGGGATAACTGAACTTCAGAAAGGTTTAGGTGTCTTACCCATAGCCATATTGCAAGTATCAGAGCTGAAACTCAAACACACATTTTCTGACTTTAAGAGCTTTATTCTTTCTTTTGCAAAAAAAGCACATTGCTAAAACATGTTGTTGCCCAACAAAAGAGGAATTCCACGGTGGAATTGATAAACTATTCTTGCTTCTATAGGGACCAATGATACAGTATATGTACATAAATATAACACATATTTATAGAGATAGAAGGAAGGGAAAGTGGGGAGAGACAGAGACAGAGAAAAATAAGGAGAAAGTATCATATAGTAGAATGGGCACTGGATGAGAATTCAGAAAACTTACGTATTAGGCTTAGCCTGCTACTCAAATGATTGAATAATGAATGGAAAAGCATTATTAAATATTTACTGTTTGTCAAACTTTGAAGTAAAGAGTAGTGGGGAGGAGGAGTTGGTACAAATGAAAAAACAAGACAGTCCCCACTCTCCATTTCCCATTCTAATGGGATAAACATTCTAATGGGAATGGGAATTCCTCTTTTGTTGGGAAACAACATGGTTTAACAATGTGCTGTTTTTGCAAAGGAAAGAATAAAGCTCTTAAAGTCAGAAAATCTGTATTTGAGTTTCAGCTCTGATACTTGCAATATGGCTATGGGCAAGACACCTAAACCTTTATGAAGTTCAGTTATTCCATCTGTAACAACATCATGTTTAAGAAATAGTTCTACTCTAATAGAAATTTCCAAATGATTTTCAAGGACAGTATTAGAATCTGAAAACATCTATGGAAAGGAGGTTTGCCTTTGGTTATGAGAAGGGAGATAATGAAAGTCACCAACACCATCTGAAGCAGCACAAGAATATATACAGATACAAGAGGCTTATCTGGTTATCTCTTTTTCATCACTCAGTTAAGAAAACTGAGGCCTACTGAGCTTACATGATTTCCTAAGTCTTGTACATATCATAGTATAATGCTGCCAATCAAATAGCCTAGGTTCACATCCCATCACTAACACTCACTGGCTCTTCTGAGCAAGAAATTTAATCTTTGAGCCTCAGTTTCCATATCTTCAAAATGATGATAAATCATTTAAGTTGCTCTTCCCTCATCAGGTTATTGCAAGGTTCAAAAGAGGTACTAATATGAAATACCTTTTAAACCATATATCAATGTAGTTATGGTTGTTTGTCCTATTTTGTGGTGGCTATAAAAGACTCCAAAATATTAAGCCATTTTTAAGACTTCCTCAAAAATCTTAATACAGCTTTAAGCTTGAAGTTCTTTTTCCTCTTCTTCTTTTTCTTCCTCTTCTTTCTTCTTCCTCCTCTTCCTCTTCTTTTTCTTCTCTTCTTCATCCTCCTCCTTCTTTTTCCTCTTCTTCCTTCTCTCCATTATCATCTTTCTCCTTCCCAAACTATTTTTCATTTAATGTTCTTATATTTACTCTTTATGTGTGTGTGTGTGTGTGTGTGTGTGTGTGTGTGTGTGTATATATATATATATATATATATACACATACATATACATATATCATGTGTATATGTGTATGTGTGTGCATTGGTGTGTTCCTTTGTATTTCCCATTCAAATGTAAATTCTTTGGGAATAAGGATTACTTCATTGTATCATTATAGTTCCTGGCACATAGTGGGCATTTAATAAATGCATGTTAATTTATTCATTGCTCCCTTTTCATATATCCATTCCATCATACAGCAGTTGTATTTCAGCAAATTCCATGTTCATTACCATATTTTGTCCAAAAGTAAAATTATTTTAATTGACACACTTGGTTATGTCAATCCAATATTGAATGTGACTCAGTGGGGGTGTAAATAACAAGAAACCAAAGTTTCCATCTTGTGTCTCACAACCGCACTGTTGAAATCCTTGTGTCTTCAAACTTGACAAGTATTTATTAAGCATCTATTCCATACACTATACTAGAAATGTCAGGAGCAGAACAGAGATCTCAGCACACATTTGTCAATCTGACCAAGACCTTTGGTACTGTCAGTTCATCAATATCTTATGTCAGTTCCATGATGTCATGCTTGCCTGAGTTTTGGATAATGTCCCACTTACCAGTGGAGTGAAGAAAATCTCTGTGTTTGTTCCCATGCTTTTCAGCATGATATTTTCATCAGCGTTGCTAGATACCTTCAGTGAGGAAGAAAACAGGATCAAGATCAACTACCAAGGGACAATAAATTTATTTAACTTGAAAAGGCTACAAGCCAAGACTAAAGTGGAGAGAGAGTTGGTGTGTGAGGTTTTGTTTGCAGATGATGGCACACTCAATGCACCCTGAGGCTGAGATGCAACAAAGTATGGCTTGATTCTCTACTGCTTCTGCTAACAAATAATACCAAAAAAACACAGATTCTCTACCAGCCAGCATCACACCACCCATAAATTGAAAAATATCAAAGGCTACGGATGAGTTTGCTTACCTTGGCAATTAGGAAACTTGCCAGGGATGTACCCACAGAGGGTGAGGTGCCAGAGCTAGCTCATTGTTGGGGAAGCTTCAAAAGAAAGTGTGGGAAAGAAGAGGTATTCGTCTGCCTCCCAAATTCAAGGTCTACAGACCCATTGTGCTGATCTCATTGTTGTATGCCTGTGAAACCTGGACAGTATACCAGAACCAAGCCAAGAAATCGGATCACTTCCATTTGAATTGTCTTGGGAAGATTCTGAAGATCACCTGGAAGGATAATGTAAACACTGAGGTTCTTTCTCAAGCTAAACTGCCAAATATTCCAACTCTAGTATTAGTGCAATGCTGTTGGGCTGACCTCATTGTTAGAATGCCAAATGTATGTTTAACTAAAAGACTATTTTATGGATAACTCACACAAGGCAAGAGTTCACATGGAGAGCAAAAGAAATAACATCAGGACACTTTCAAGGTCTCTCTGAAGAACTCTGGAATCAGTTGTGAGACATGGGAGACACTGGTACAAGATCACTCAGCATGGCGTGCCCCATATCAAAGAAAGCACTGTGCTCCAAAGGTAAAGCAGAACAGCAGTAATTCTAAAGAAATGTGAGATGTGCTGATTTAGACATCTCCATTCCAAAAATTGATGTGAACTATTTGTGCCTCGCTTGTGGTAGAGTCTTCTAAGCTTTTATTGATCTGATCAACCAGAATTGGACTCGTGCCTTGACCTTGATATAATAATGTCATTATGGTCCTCTTTGAGAACAAAAAACAATAATCAACCAATAATATCTGTACATACATCATGTATATGTGTATGTATGTGTGTGTGTCATTATATATTCTATTTAAATGTAAACTCTTTGAGAAAGGAGATTGTTTCATTCCTTGAATTTATATCTCTAGTACTTAGCACAATGCCTAGCAAATAAATGCACGTTAATTGATTCACTGTATTCTTTTCATACATTCAAGCCATGATACAATAGTTGAATTTCAGCAAATTCCATTTTGGTGTTTATATTTTAGCCAAAAGTAAGATTATTCTTATTGACAAACTTAGCTGTGTCAATACAAAGTCAAATATGACTGTAGATGATTATGCAGTTAAAAATAATCAGAATTTCCAACTGGTTTCTCACAACCACAGAGAAGGATGGAAACTTAATATTCAAACAATTTGATGAGCATTTATTAAGCACCTATTCCATGATAGACATTATGCTAGGCGCTAGGAATATAAAGACAGATAAAAGAATCCTTGTTGTCAAGGAATTTCTCTATTGTCCAACATATATTTAGATAAGTTTAAAAGGAAGTATATGGAAAATAATTTTTAAAGCAATTTCAAAAAAGAGAGTAATTGAAAGTGAAGGGGTATCAGTAAAGGTTTCACACAGAAAATATGAAATATTCACCAAGGTGAGCAGGTGGCACATAGAGCATTGGCCCTAGAATCAAGTGAATCTGAGTTCAAATATGATCTCAGACATTTACTAGCTATGTCACCCTAGGTAAGTCACTTAACCTTGCTTGCCTCAGTTTCTCATTTATAAAATGAGCTGAAAAAGAAAATGGCAAATCTCTCCCATATCTTTACCAAGAAAACCCCAGATGAAGCCACTCAGAGTCAGACAAAACTGAAACAATTCAACAACATCAACACGAAAAAGCAATGAGACTCTATCTGGAAGTCATACAAAAAATACATTTGGGTCTAGATTAATACAACATGTTAAAAGATGGTGTAATGTAATGGAAAGGGCTAAACTTGGGTCAGAGAGATGACCTCTGACACTTGCTACCTATATGACCATAGTTAAAAGTGGTGTCTCAATTTCCTCATATGTAAATCTAAGAGTTTAGATCTGATAGCTACTAATATTTCTCCCAATTCTAATCCCATGAGACTATAGTATGTGTGTGTGTGTGTGTGTGTGTGTGTGTGTATACACACACACACACACACACACACACACACACAGGGGGGGAGGGAGGGAGGGAAAAAGAGAGAGAGAAGAGAAGAGAAGAGAAGAGAAGAGAAGAGAAGAGAAGAGAAGAGAAGAGAAGAGAAGAGAAGAGAAGAGAAGAGAAGAGAAGAGAAGAGAAGAGAAGAGAAGAGAGAGAGAGGGAGAGAGGGAGAGGGAGAGAGAGGGAGAGAGGGAGAGAGAGAGGGGCAGAGAGAGAGAGAATATGGTATAGTATAGCAACATTCTGAGCTTCTTCAATTCTATTTTCTAAGGGTTAGTCCAAGTATGTCATTGGACACTATGCTGTCAAAGTAGGAGAATTAAATGGCAGTTTTCAGCTTTGCATTGATTGCTGATAAAAATCTTTTTCCACATTCATAGTTTTCCTAGTGTCAGCTGGAATACAACCTTGGTCATTAACAATCCTAAAATGGTGAACTTTGTAAACATTTCCATAACCTTTAGAAGGTGTGTGTGTGTGTGTGTGTGTGTGTGTGTGTGTGTGTGTGTGTGTAGGGGGAAGATATGGCTATGTCCTTCAAGAGATGGGTTCTTCATAGACTTTGTCATGCTCCTGGCCTATTAAAATTCAAGAATTTTCTGGAAAATTAAATGCACCATTTTCAGATATTTTGTGGTCTCTTTAAGTTTAGCTGCATAAAATCAATTGAATAAAGCTGGATCATTGGAGAATCAGATTAGCATAATGCTATCAACTCATCTAACAGATTATTCATTGTTTCACTGATTTAACCAATAGACATTTCTTAAATGCCTACTGAGTTTAGAGCACTGTGCTGTGTACTGGAGGAACTAGAAAGCTTAGGTAGGGCAATAAGATGCCTTCATGGAGCCTATAATCTAGTGGGAGAATAACATATACACAAATACATACATGTATACATACATACACACATAAATACATATATACATATATAATTTATATGTGTGTGTGTAGAGAGAGAGATATCTACATACATATGTGTATATAATCACATGGAAAAGAGCCAGTCTGAAGTAATGACCAAAGTGTTAGAGTAATGAGGACTTGGTTTTGAAAATTACCTCTGACACTTATAAGCTATGTGGTGTTAGACAAGTTCTATAACTTCTCTGATTCTCTGCTCTCTCATCTGAAGAAATGGGGGTGTCCCAAAAGTCGTAGTGCAGTTTAAGCTTTAAAAGCTTAAAACTGCTATAAGAAGTGTGCAATACAATAAAAAAGAAGAACAAGTTTGGCATACGCTGTGGGAAAGCCATCTACCTCACAGGTAAATCACATAACCACTATGAGAATAGATATATAAAATGTCCCTCAAACTTTAAAAGCACTGTAGAAATGTCAGTTATTTTTAGAGTTGCAAAACTTTGCAATCTCTAAAAAAGTCAGTGTATCTTAATGCATTTTAAGGGGAAAGCCAACTTTCCTCTAAATATATATCTAGAAATAACAGAATTATTATTGCTGCTCACTTCATCAAAGCCAAGCTTTCAATTCTTCAAGGATTCACAATTTCACTGTAGTGAGTTGTTAATTCACCAATACAGATTACATTCATGGAGAGCTGGAAGGGACTAAGTGATATATATAAGATGTTACAACTTCAAAAATTTGTCAGTTGGTGGGTAACTCACTGGTGATGAGTCTCTGAATAAAACTAGGCTTGCCCTAGGGGGAAAAAAAACAAACTATTATTAGATCCATACTTAAAAAGTTTTAAATTTACTTATTAGTCAACAAATATTTATGAAGTACTTACAAAGTTCTGTTGTTTGTTCTTCATTCTCAAAGAGGACCACAACATCAGAACAGAGATGTCTTGACTTGAAAGTGAATTGGATTTAAGTGAGGGAAGGCTGTGCAAAGTCAGCTAGAGTCAAAAAGAATAGTAAAAAGTCTCTACCTTCAAAGAAAATAGAGTGTCCCAAAAGTTTTAGTGTAGTTTAAGCTTAGGAGAAGTTTGAAATACAAAAAAAGAAGAATTTTGGAATACTCTATGGAATAGACATCTACCTCATAGGTAAATCACAAAACCATTATAGGAATTGATATATAAAATGTCTCCTAAATTTAAAAGCACTCTAGAAATGTCTGTTCTATTGTATATTCTAATAGTGGAAGCAACATGCAAACAAATAAGATATATACAAGGTATATGATAGTAATCTCAAAGGGAAGGAATTTGGTGGGGAGGTATTAGGAAGGACTACCTTGCAAAAAGATGTGATTTAAACAGAGTCTTGAAGGAAACTAGGAAAGTCAGAAAGTGGAGACAAAGAAAAAACAAGGTGTATATAAACTCTTTGAAAGTGTGTGAGCAAGGGTCTACATATTTCAGATATGAAGAAATAAAGAGGCAGACTGAAGTTTAAGAAGTCAGATGTACAAGTTCAGGATGAAAGGTGGGACATGGTTAAGTACCAGTTCATCTGAAAAGAACCTTGGATGTGGTCGAGGGGTTAATCAACTTAAAATTTTAATAAAAATCAACAATTGGTATGGAAGCAAAAGGAAGACTAGTGTGACCCCTATATAATTTGACAAAAATCTTAACAACCATTCTACCATTTCTGGAATGTTGTGGGAGAGTTTTTGGATGCCACATTTTAAGAAGGATATTTTTAAATTTAATGGTGAGAGATGGGGATTATTTGAAGGAATCAGAGGTATTTACTAGAGAAGACTTCATGTGGGCCTTTTCACATTCTTTAAATATGTGAAGAACTGTCCAGTAGATGTGAGATTACTAGTTTTATTTGCACCCAGAAGGCAGAACTAGCATCAGTAATTGGAAATTGCTCCAAGACAGATTTAACTTTGATCCAGGAAAAAACTTCCTCACAATTAGAATGCCTCAAAGAGTAAGTTGCTTCTAGATGAAATGAGCTTCCTATAATTGGGAATCTTCAAGCAAATATTTTGGTTGGGAGGGAAAGGAAGAAAGGAAGGAAGGAAATAAGTATTTATTAATATGTCTACTACGCACTAAGTACTGCTCTAAGAGCTCTTTAATTTTCTCACTGTCCTCATAACAATCCTGGTAAGGTAGGTGCTATTATTATCTCTATTTTAAACATAAAGAAACCAAGATGACTTCTCCAGAGTTTCTAAACTCCTAAGTGTCTATAGTTGCATTTGAATTCTGCTCTTCCTGATTCTAGGTCCCAGGTTCTGTCCAGTACATCACCTTAGCTGCTTCTGGCAATACATGTAATGTGATTAATCAGTTAATCACAGAATTTCTTAAAACATATGTAATACATAGCATATAAATAAGATTATGGCATAAGGAATTTAGAATCATAAGTGCTAATCCCAATACGATAGTGACTAGTCATGCCATTGGGCAGAACATTTTGCCTCTCTGAAACTGTTTCCTCATCTATTAAAAAAAAAAATTAAGGTGATTAGATTTCCTGGGGTCCAAGTTCTCTTCTATGTTATCTGATTCTATAGGTTGTATATGATAGGTTCCTTTTGATTCCAAGGCCAGCCATAATGCTAAGTCCTGCCTATGTGATAGAAAGCAAATCACTTGGGTTCTAAATGCCCTTAAATCTCTAAGATAAGTTATAGAAAGATCATTGATATGCCTTCATAAAGAGATTTTCCCCAATGAAATTTCTCCCATTTCAGTAAAATCACAGTAAAGAACTACATATTTATACATACATATATTTGCACATGTATGTATATTTACTTTTTATATATGTGTGTATATGCGAATAATGTAAAAGAGGTGATATTAACCACTTCTATTTTAACTAAGATAAACATTCCCATACTCTTTTACCAGCACTGTAACCCAACCTCAAACCCCAAGGAAACTCTTTCTTAGAATTTCTTTTTTTTAATGTATTGATTTTTTTTATTTAAAAGTTAAATACAAAATAGGGGGGAAAGTTGTCATGCACAGCAGGACATGAGAGGATTCAAAATATAAAACAACAAATTTTCAATTGAAGAAAGCCTATGTAATAAATACATTGTCTAGAAGTCCTACAGTGACAAAGTACATTTACTTATGTTATATGACAGCAGCTCACCTGTAGTTTATATTTGTCAATATCATTCACAGAGCTTGTGAATGTGCTTCAGAATTGGAGAGGAAGAGGCAGAAAGACAGGTAGGTGAACATATATAACTCTAGAGAAGCTGATGTTAAAAAATAAATATAACTCACTAAAACCATAGTGGGGGAAAGAAGATAACTAAGTGGTTTTGATCATTGGCTTAATCTCTTTAAAAATAAAGCTGCATTAAGCATATACACTTAGAGAAAATTTTAAAGTTTTTAGAATAGTGAAAAATGAAAAAAAATATAAAAAATAAAAAGTTTACTACCTAGGAGAGGTTTTAGAAAAGGTAAAGGGAACCAGAAATGATAAATAATAGCTATAATCTTCCAGCTCACATGAACAAAGGCACTTAGCAAAGTACCTTGAATAGGTGATCACTCTCCAAGTATTATTTAACCTTTTTAATTATTGCTTCCTATTACTTCATCACTTTCCAATTAAAAAGAAAAAAAACTTTAATGACTCTACATTTGCCTGCCTAGTAAAGTGCAGACTTCTGCGACATAGTGAGCTCTTTCCTATGGTCCCAATCTCCCTTTCCTGAAACTTTCCTTCCAGCCAAACTGTGCCCATATGCCTTTATTTTTTGTCTTCTGTGATTGGACTCATACCATTTCACCCCAATGGATTGTTCAATTCAGTTCAACAAATAAATTTAGCACCTGGATTTCATTTCTGAATTAGAGTCATAGTAGAACAGAAATTTTCAACAAAAAGAGATAAGAAAGAGGGAGAAGGAAAGAAACTTTAGAGTCAGATTATTACATAAAGAGACACATAAAAATAAGAGAAAGCAAGTCAAGAAAAGAGGAGGCAAGTAAACCAATTTGTCTGGAATGTGTTACATTTGAAATGGAACAAGAAGAGAGAAACCTAAACAAGTAGATTATAGCTAGATTGTGGAGGGTCTTAAATACAAGATTAAGGAATTTAACTTTATTAAGTTGGCAATAGGGAGCTACTGAAGGTTTTGTTTTGTTTTTAAGCTTAGCAGTACCTGATTAGACTAGGACATTAGGAAAATTGCTAGAATAACAATAATGATAATGGGTGGAATGGAGAGATTTAAAAGTGGGAAAGCCAGTGAAGAGGATGTTCCAATAGTCTGAGCAAGAAGGTATAAGGCTCTGAACTATGATATTTTTATTGTCACCATGACCTATCATTTAATTCTTGTATTGTTATTTAATTCTTCATATAGAAATATCTTGCCTTTCCTAATAGGTGATAAATCCCTCTAGTTCAAGAATAACAGTAAATAATGTCATTATTACAGCCAGCACTAACACAGGATAGGTTTTTATCTATTATAAAGTGCTTTAAAAAATTTTCATATAAAATTACCTCAACAGCAGGGTATGTGTAGGTGCTATTATTATCTTCATTTTACAGATAAGGAAACTGAGGCTGAACAATATTAAAATAACTTGTTCAGAATCATACATCTATTAAATGTCAAGCAAGAGAAAAATTAATGTCTTCTAACTCTAAGCCAAACCCTCTCTCCATTACATATTACAATACTTATCAGCCTCTTATCAAGGGCTACTTGTTTCTATCCTCCACAACTTCAAAGCAGTGCATTTCACACAGCAGGTATTCAATAAATAGTTTTTAGTTTGATCTGATTCGACTCAATCGTTATGAGACATTCATTCACAGTAGGGAAAGGAAACATATCCTGCTTGAGAGTTAGGATCTTGTAAGCCTCCCAGACCTAAACCAGGCTATAGTTCCTTCTTCATTCCCAAAAGTCAGCAAGACATATCTATGAAAATGTAAAAAACAGCAGGTGATCACTTAGGAAGGAATTGTGTGTAAGCTAGTTTTCACACAGCATGAGAAATGATGCAATAATAAAGTGGAACTAGAGAAATGTCCCTATCCGTTGTCCTCATACTGTGCAAATGATTTAGTAAGCAGACTCAGAACACTACAGTAGCATCCCATCATACATTGTTTTAGGAAACCAAAAGTAGAAATTAAAATCTCTGATGTGACTCCTATAATTCCTATAATCATGGATAGGTTGTCTAGTCTCTTTAGCTCCTATTAGTCTTCTAATATTCCAGGAAGTTTGCCTTAAGCTGCTTTCTAAATAAATTTATTCTGGAGACTAGAACATAATTACATTATTATAATTATAAACATAATATATTAATATTTATATATTATATATAATATACATGTATAAATAATAAATAAATGTAAATATAAAACCATTAGTGGTTTTATTTAAACCCTAGCAATAATTATATCATTCCTAATGGGAGTGTTTGGGAAGTATCGCAAGTAATCCCTTAGAAAAAAGAATTATCTTTAATTACCCTTTTCAAAATCCACATGAATTAAATATATCATTTGCAGGGAGATTTTGGTGCATCATTATGGATAAATAGATAGGGTTAATAAGAATAAACAAATAAGCTCCTATTATGTGCTAGCTAGTGTGCCAATACTGGGAATGACCAAAAGCAGCAAGCAAGCCAGTCTCTACTTTCAAGAAGCTTAAATTCTAGTTGTTCTAATAGGGAAAGTCCACTGATAAAAGCAGGGTGAGAAGGGGAAAGAAGAGCTAGAAACAAAAAAAAAAAATATATAAGAGATCAGGTGACTGGCAACAAGAGAAGCAGTCTGGAAAGACTACAGACATGAGTGAGTAGCCATTTTTTTCTTCAGAATATCATATCTTCTTGTTAATGAGAAAAAGCTAAATAGGAAGTATGATTTTTTCAAATCATTTATATCACTAGCTCTTTTCTCAAATCTAAATCAGACAGTTTCTACCAGTAAATATGAAAGAAACATAACAAGGTGTATTAAAGTCAAAATTTTCTGCTGTCTGAACACTGGAGTTGCGTAAAATGGAACAAGAATGCAAACATTTCCCTTTCTGAATTGTGAAACTCAATCTCAACTAAAACTCATTGAACTGTGAGAAGGAGCCTCTGAGGAAACTTCTGTGACTCTCAGTTATTCTCTAGGAGAAGAAAAGAAACCCTATAGAAAACCTATGCATTTTAACGATTCATTGGAAGAAAGATTTGGGGCATTTTTCATACTCTTTGAACGTAGCACATAAATCATAAGTTTTCCCCACCAGAGAATCATATTGTAGGAGGTTTTTATTGTTAGTTTTGTTGTTGTTTTATTGTGGCTTTTTTTATTGTGTTGAAAGAATCCCCAGGCAGTAAAGAAAGGTAGATGGCTTCTTACATTTCATTTCTTCTACTCTCTTAAAAGCTTGTAAGGCCCAAAACTTTCCTCTGGGCTGAGGTTCTATAATACCTTGTTACTCAAAAAAAAAAAAAAAAAAAAAAAAAAAAGGATAGATAAAATTGTAGCACAACTGAAAACTTCCAATTATATGTAGAATTTACCACTCTACCAATGAACTTCCAATCACTGTTCCAATTCTACGGTGAAAAATTCATAACTTACAGTTAGCTCCTCCAGAAGGCACACTTTTTAAAAACCCATTTGTAGTTTTATGTTGGAATACCAATTTAATACTATTTTCCCCCTTCTAAAACCTGTTGCATGTAAGAAAAAAAAAGAAACTAAGGTGTTCATGATTGTGTTACCATAGGTAGAAACGATCCAATAATATATCTTCATACAGTGAAGATTAAATGCAAGTATCATATTTTATATAGTCAAGTTCAATTTCACCTGCAGTGTTCAAGAGAATTTTTAAACATTACTTTTGACTGATGCTTTTCCAAGATCAAAATTTATAAATTCTTTTTCATTTAAAATACTTTTAAAAATACTATTATTTCTAGAATATATTTAGAAAGAATATATTTCTAGTATACCCATTTTTTTCACTAAGGTAGATTATGATCCTTTGGGACTTGTAGGCTTTTACATTTTGGAGGCTTTCCCTTATATCTTGTGATGTAATGGGCCTTAAGCAAAAGAATTTAACTATAATACTAAATTAGCAAATACGATAACCCTTTAAAAATGGAAACCAGAATTATTTTTGACTTATTTTACTAATAAGACAGAAATATAAAATAAGTCATTAATATGTCTCCATTCTTAATTTTGAACATAGCAAGGATTTGTAAAGTTATAAGAGAAGAAAACTAAAATTATATAATACAAAAATTAGATGACTTCTAAATTGAATGAATTTGAATTGAATGAATAATTTTTTTTAAATCTGATACTCTCTCCCTATCCTATCTAAACCCTGTTAAAAAGATTTTATTTATTTCTTCTACCACTGATAATTTTCTAGCTCAATACATCTTGGATTCTTAAGCAAATTATTTTTAGACATAATATAACTTTTTTTAAAAAAAATTATTTTCCTAAATATATGTAAACAAAAATATTTAACTTTTTTTAAATTTTGAATTAGAAATTCTCTCCCTTCCCTATTTTCTCTCCCATTCTTGAGAAGGCAGGCAATTTGCTATAGATTGTAAGTGCTTAGTCATGCAAAACATTTCCATATTAGCCATGTTGCAAAAGGAAAACACAGATCAAAATTATAATAATAATAAAAAAGAAAATATTTTTAAAGTATGCTTCAGTCTAAGTCCTTTCTCTAGAGGTGGATAGCATCATGAATCTTTTGGAATTGTCTTATATCCTTGTATAGCTAAGTCATTCCCACTTGATACTCACATAATATTACTATTATTCTGTGCATTATTCTTCTGCTTCTTCTCATTTCACTTTGCAGCAGTTGATATGTCTTGCAAAATTTTTATGAAAGTATCCTGCTTGCCATTTCTTATACCACAATAGTATTCCATCACAATCATACACTATAATTTATTGTCATTCTGCAATTGATAGGTATCAGTTCAATTTACAATTCTTTGCTGCTGCAAAAAGAGCTGCTTTCAATATTTGTACAAGTTGATACTTTTCTTTTGATTTAATTGGACTATAGACCTAGTAGTACAGCTGCTTGGTTCAATAATTTTATGTCTTTTGGCAGTTCCAAATTGCTTTCTAAGATGGTTGGATCAGTTCACAACTTCACCAACAATGCATTAGTGTCCCAGTTTTTCCCATATTCCTTCAACATTTGTCATTTTCCTTTTCTATAGAATTAGCCAAACTGATAGGTGTGAGATAATACTTCATAATTGTTTTTAATTTGCATTTCTTTAATCAATAATGTTTTAGAACTTTTTTCATGATCATAAATAGCTTTGACTTCTTCTGAAAACTATTTATATCCTTCGTCCATTTGTCAATTGAGGAATGAGTCATATTCCTACAAATTTGACTCTGTTTTCTATATATTGAGACATGAGGCCTTTATCAAAGAATAAAGGTATAAAATATGTATATATATTCTATATATATATAAATAGAATATCATTGTTATTTTATTTACTCAGGCTACTCATGAGCAATGAACATTTCTCTAGTCATTTAGGATCTGACTTCACTTGTGTGAAAAGTGTACAGTTTCATAGCATAGTTTCTCACTAGCTAGAAGTTTTTTAAGGATAAGCAGCATCACTGGACTTCCCAAAAGTTTATTCAATATTAGAATGACCAAAGACTGAAGAATGGGTAAAATCCTCAAGCTCATCAGTTTTCATTTAGATATTGAGCATAATTCAGTTCTCCAGGATAGAATGAATTGACTATATCAAAAGATACCTTCAGTTTGAATCTCTGAAAAGCTGCTATCAGAATGAAGATTTAGTCTGTGCTCAGGAGCTCATTTTTCCAATACCTCATGTTCTAATATGTAACATGGATCATAGATATCTCAAAGAATTACTAGTATTGTAATAATATTAGGCATAATTACTTATAATAAAATCAAATAATGTTTATTGCACTAGAGGTGGTATCTTAGAATTACTTAGATGAGCAATGGACGTAACATAATGGATATAGTGTTAGACGTGGAGTCTCTCAGTTCAGGATTCAGATTTTTCTGCCATTTAATATATGGCTATGAAGAAGTCTTTTAATTGCTCTAAGTCTCAGCCTCCTCATCTACAAAATACCTGTAGGATGTAAAGCACTTTGTAAAACTTAAAGCATTATAAATGATTGCTATTATTTTTTAAAGATTTTAATTCCTGGCATAAATAACATTCATAAAGTCATGGTGTGAAGGTGAGATAGAAAAGGAATATGATATCTTGCTCCCCTACCAAGCAATTTATTTTACTTTCCAAGTAGATAGCAGGATAAAAAATGTCTCCCCTTGCTGCAGGCCCTTGATGATGTTAAGCTACTATTAAATGTTGCGGCCAAGTTTTCTGTTAGTATTTGTAACTCCTGGCTCCAAGTGACAGAAAGGAAGGCTGCCAGCACAGCTTTCAGCTCCAATTCATTTATATAAAGATAAGTTTTGTAAAGGGCCTGAAAATCAAGATCTGGCAGCCACCCAGGTGCACACCCTTGCTGTGAATAGATACTGCCACACCTGGCATTCTGAGACTGGTAAATGGGGAAAATGAACTGTACCACTCTTCTCACAGAATAGATTTGAATCGTATGTTTTGGAGGGTTAGTCTGTCCCCCTCATTTTACTGAGTCTGAGAAAGTTCAAGTAATTTGCCCAATTTCACATTATTCCTGGCAGAAGCAGGACCAGCATTCCCATCTTATCTTTCCAATCCAATCTTTCCAATTCAATCCAATTTTCTCTCCAATATGAACCCAGCAAGGGAAGCCTCAGCTGTGTGCCCACTATCGATCACTACTGTGGCCATGTGGTGGTGACAATTTGAGCGTCAAGGTCCATTGTTTTGTTTTTACATCTTCCATAATAATGCCCAGTGATTGCATTCATATAACCTACATCAAATCACTGTCTCAGGGAGAGGGGAAGAAAGAGAAGAATGGAGAGAAATCCGAACTCAAAATTTAAAAATAAATGCTAAAAATTGTTTTTACATAAAATTGAGGAAAAATAAGATAATAATAAAAAAAAAACAGTAGTTCCCAACATCTAGCAATTAAGGAGATTCCCTTTAAGAAGTGACAATGTCAGGGGCAAATTTTACCTCATGATTAAACCTAGAATTCCTTTTTTCCATTTTTTCTCAATTATTGCCACATCCATTTCCTTATCTCTGACATACCCGTGTTCTCTTCCCTTCAGAATATTTCCTCTAATTCTTTCTTCTAGTTGCCCCTTTCTGGCTGAGCTTCCAATTCTTCTCTGTCAATAGCAGAAAGGACTTAGCTACAGAGTAACTACAGAGTTACCCCCATTCCAGAATCCATACTACTCACTAACTTGGTGACTTCTCCTGTCTGTAAAATGCCTTATATACATTATCTCATTTGATCTTCTTAACTGTGCAATAAGGTAGATCTGTATACACGAAGAAACAGTCTCAGTGACTTTAAGTGATGGTCTCAAGGTCATACATTTAACTAGTATCTGAGATGAGAATCAAATATCTGTAATAGAATCATGAATTTATAACTGGATAAATACTATCAGGTCCCATTCACTTATTTTATAGATGAGGAAGCTGAGGCATGGAAACATTCAGTAAGTTGCTCAGGATTGCCAAAATACTTCTCTGAGGTAGAATTTGAATCTGGAACTCTAACTTAAAGTCTAGCCCTCTATCCATTAAGTCACAGTATTTCTCATGTAATTTTGCAAATTGCTTCTTCTCTTGGCAGAATAAAGAGTATTTTGAATGAATGAATGAATGAACAATATTTATTAAACATTCACTCTATGCTAAGCTCTGTGCTAAATGGTTAAGGTAAAAATACAAAAAGCAAGACAGTTTCTGTCCTCCAGAAGCTTACATACTAATAAGTGGGACAACATATAGAGGGAAATGATTGCCAGTTAAGACAGGGCTTGGTTTGGCAAGTCAATGATGAAAAAAGGATAGAGAGATGGCTGTGTTTAGTGGATGAGACTTCCCACTTGGCAGCAGTGATATAATGGATACAGTGCTGGATCTAGAGTCTAGAAGACTCGTATTCATGAGTTTTTAATTATGACCTTAGACACTTACTATCAAGTGACTTAATTCTGTTTACCTTGGCTTCCTTATCTATATAATGAATGGAGGAGGAAATGGCAAACGACCATTTTCTCAGGAAATGGCAAATGACCATTTTCTCAAATGGAGTCATGAAGGTTTGGACACAATTGGAAAAAAAAAAAAGCAAACTGAAAAATAACAAAAACTTCCCATATGATACCCCCCGTTACCAAACTTCCTAATATCATGTTAATAGGAAAACATTGTGTTGTATTTGCATAGCAAATATTTCCTTCCCCATCCCCTCCATGAAATTTGTTTATATTTTCAAATCAATCTGCACAATGCTTCTAAGGCCAATAAAATGTAAACATTAATAATCTAATTTTTTGACTAAAGAAACTGTGACACATTCATTCAGTCAAAGGTCACACTATAAATCTGTTCCAGGACATGCTATAGCCCTCCTTTGCCCTCATAATCTTCCTCAGGGGGTATTTGACACCGAACTTCATTCAACAACACAAAATCACTTTACTCCAAATTAAAACCTGATAGGTGCCCTGGTAGTTGAACCAAAACTTTGGCTTCTGTGAAGAACAGAAGATCCAATAAATATTCATGTAATCTTCTAGATAACACATTGAAAAGGACAGCTGGCTCAGGAGGGATCATTTGCCTGGTTTAGTATCTGTTTCCATTTACATTAAGAAAATATCGAAAGAAGTTATTATCCACCAGAGGGCTTAAGAGGTACAATGGAAGCTTGATATTGCACCTGACTGCTTTTGACATTTGCCTATTGTAAAAGGAGAAATGTGTGAAGATAGCCAAATGACTTTTTACAAAACACAATCTCAGCAGCTATAAAAGAGAAAAGGATATGACAGAGATGGAACACGGTGCATCTGTAAAAATGAGGAACAGGACTTGTCAGCAACACCTGCTTGTAACTATCAACCATTTCAACGTGGCCTGCTGAGAAATTACTAAGAGCCAAGTACACCAATGGTCCTGAAAATATTAGCATATTTTTTAAATAGAAAAAAGAGTGGGGGAAAAGAAAATGTAGGTTTTATAGACCTTTTTAACCCTACTAACTGGGGTGTTTAACTATGAACTACCTTTTTATCACATTTTCTGGAAAAGTGTAGCTTTGAAAAATCAGCTGTTCTTGATAGTTTTATCTGTCAGGGGCACAGCAGGCAAATATCAATAGAAGTCTTTTCAGAGCTCTTATGTGAGTTATTTGACAATTTTCCGCAAAATATAGTAAATTTGTCACCTAGGCACTAAAATATTGGTTATTATAAATAATGTTGTTTCATTTTTTAAAAGGCCTCTCAAAACTAGAAAATCCTGCTATGGTACAATGGAAGAAGCCTTACTTAGGCTTGGCAACAGGAGACATTTATTCCTTTCCAACTGCCCCAGTGACCAACTGTGTGATCTGAGCCTAATTTCTTTACCTCTCTGAACTTTATCAGGTCTTTATATATAAAACAAAATTTATAATTTTTGAACTACTCACCTCACATAGTTGTAATAAATAAATGAGATAATGTAGATAAAAGGCTTTAATGCTAAACAGCACGCATTTCATAATTCATTTTTATGTGGTGCTTTAAGATTTAAAGAACATTTTCCTCATAACATCTCAGTAAGATAAATAATAATAATATTATCATCTACATTTTTCAGATAAGGAAACTGAGGTTCAGTAAAGTGACTTATCAAATCACATTGCTACTAAACCACAGAAAGAGAACTCGAATATAATTCTTGTATCTTCAAGCCTGATCATCTTTCTTTGCTTCTTCTCCGTCCAAGTTATAATGATGATGATGATGATGATGATGATGATGATGATGATGATGATAGTTACTATATTTATTTCTTGGTATTTTCTGCCTCATTATCTTTCACCTAATAATCTAGAATGTTGAAAAAACCTATTCAGTTTTCTTCTGTTTTATTAGTATAATTTATAAGGTGTTGACAAGGATTTGACTACCTCAGTTTCTTCATCTATAAAATGGTAATTATAATAACAACTCCCTCCCAGGATTGTGGTAAGGATAAAAATGAGATCTTATGTGTAAAGTATTTTGGAAAACCTAAAGTACTAAATGCTAGCTAATGCATCATAACAGGTTATTCATAGACTAACAAAAATAAAAACAAAGGGTTTTTAAGCTACTTAGAAGGTATTTAAAGAATAAAAGAACTTCGATAAAAACACATTATAAAAATTACTTATTCTCTCATTTTCAATTAATTATTCATCCTTACTTGGGGAAACAGAAATGGATAATTGCTGATAAATTGATTCTGGCACCAAAACTAGAAAAGAAAACACTTTTGTCTTTTCCCCCCTTCTTTTCTTTTAGTGCTTTTGCTTGGGCACTTATAGCATATTATTTTATCTATTTCCACTGGTGATATTAAAAACAAAATGCTTTTCCAAAGTGAAAGCACCCTAAGGCTGAATATGTATAACCAGTCAAATAAGTCTAAATATTCAAATCCATTTGATAATGCAGGCCCAACTTAAGAATCCCACATTACTCAGTGATCTCACTAAGGTGGGTATACCTTCCCCTAATACAAATCTCCATCTATTTATACCTTTCTTATCTTGTGTACTTGTTATCTGTCAGCCCTGTATATCCTTGATAAAGGATTTGCCTAATGACCTTCTTCTAGAACTTTGGACATTTCATGGATACCAGTGAAGTCATCTATGTCTTATTCATCACTCTTAACACATGGCTAGCCCACCTTATTTTCTAATCATACATTTCCAGGATGATATCTTTTATACTATCTCTCAAACACAAATCACTACGGTTGATGTACTACAGCCTAGTAGTTTCTACTAAAATTGAATTAAAATGGAGAACATCTCTATCTTCTATATCTAACCATATGTTCAGTACAAAATACATTGTGGAGAATGTGACCAGTTAAATCCCAAATGAGCAAATCATGCATAGAGAAAGAAAAGGATGCAGTGTGGTTTTTTTTGTTTGTTTTGTTTTGGTTGGTTTGTTTGTTTTTAACATAAAGATAAAGACTGGACCTGTGATTTCATTAGTGAAGGAAAATTCCCACCCTAAGAAAATCTCTCTGCCAACGTAGATACTTTTTCTACAACTTAAAGTCTTTCAAAGCTTCCTAGAACAGTGAGACTTGCCCAAAATCACGCAAAATCCATTTGTGTCAGAATCAGGATTTGAACCCTTCTCTTATTGACTTCAAGGTCAAAGAGAGAATTCTATCTTCTGCCTCTTAAATAAATGCAGTCAAATACCAGCTCCTTTAAAAAAAAATTCTTGCTACTTACTTGGCTACAAGTTTTAAAGAAAATTTTTTGGGTTTTTTTTTGAGGGGGGTGGAGCAAACCAAATATCATCAACTATTAAAGAATTTCATTAAATGAAGTGTGTTCCAGGACAAGGTGGAGAAACACTGTTTGGAATTTCCATAATTTGTTTTTTTAACCAAAAAATATTTTTTTAAAAAGTGCATATTGTTTTCTCCCCATGTCATCCTGGCTTTGATAACCAGAAATTCTTGCTTATAATACCATTCATCTGATGTAATATGACTTTTTACTAGCATTATCCCATTCTTGCAAGGCTTTCCCTCTTTCATGCCATCTCTACATCTCCCACGCTTTCTTCCAGACTCAGTTCAAATACTAATTTCTTCCAAAGGTCTTTCTTAATCTTTCCCCCAATCGTTCTCCATACTATTAGTGTCTTTTCTCCATGATTATCTCCCAGTTTACTCTGTATATGTCTTGTACCTATATAATTGTTTGAGTATTGTTTCTCCCATTAGAATGTGAGCTTCTTGAGGACAGGAACCATATATTTGTCTTTCTTTGTATTCCTAGAACTTAGAGCATTGCCTGGCCTTATAATAAGAGCTTAATAAATGCTTGTTGATTGAATGATATTCTCTTATGTAGATCAAAATAGAATTCCCTTCGTTCTGTCCATCAAAAAAAAAAGTGAGGGGAGGTAGAAAGATCAGTTTTCATCAACATGTTCAACAGCATAGCAATCAATCAGCAAAAATGTATTAAGTACTTACTACATGCCATACATTATACTAAGTGCTGGAATTAAAAAGCAAATTTAAGAAAATGTGTATTTAAATTGTGCATTTTCATTTGGTTTACCAATAACATTTTCATGGTGAAATGTTTTACCTTGTTTTTTTTTTACTATTTGGTAGTGTTCTCATTCCTTCTTGTTATCATTTCAGTCATGTTGCCTTTTTTGTAACCCTATTTGAGGTTTTCTCTCCAAAGATATTGAACTGGGTTTGATATTTTCTTTTCTGGGGCATTTCACAATTCAGGAACTGAGGTAAATAGGGTTAAGTCTCTATCCCAGAATTACATAGCTATCAAGTGTCTGAAGCCAGATTTGAACTGAGGAAGGTGAGTCTTCTTGACTTCAGACCTGGCACTCTATCTACTCTGCTACTTAGCTACCCTTAGTTCCTTCTATATTTTTTATCATAAAAATTTGAGCTGAGCATGAGATATATCATGAGTAGATCTCAGATTAGTTATATTAATAATAGTGGTAGCAGGAGGAGTCCCAGATAAAGCCCACCTATCTTAATGTCTTCAGTTTTACAAGGTGGCTAAGGCTATTTTCTTCCACAAAAAGCCTTCTCTGATGTAACATCATGGCATGGATGTTACATGAAGCTCTCAGGGCCATGTCAGGGAGCCAAAGCCTCAGGAAGGTCCTTCCAAGCTGGAATTCCTTCAAGTACAATTCCCAGACCAAGTTGTAACTGGTGCCCAAGGGCCAGCTTGGCTATGTGCAATAGAAAGACTTAAAATCAGAATCCAGGGATGAATTCTTGTGCCAGGACAACCCATGAAACAGATGACAATACAAAATTCCCCTCAGTCTTATGTGGCCCCCTTTCACTTCTGCAGTGATAGCACTGGAATAGCAGAAAAGAATTCAACAGACTCAGGGGACATGTGGTAATCGCCAGTGTTGGAAGGAATACTCAGTGATGACAAAATCATAGAGCCATCAAAATGTGAAGTCAATTAAATACATGAAACCATTCTTTTCTTTACCATTTTCTGCCTTCCCTAGAGTGAATGAGAAACTATGACACTGCCTTTTTGTTTTTACAGTTAAAATGTCCCTTTATGTCTAATAATACATTTTCCTCTTCTTTGTTAACTTATCCCCTAGCCTTATCTGAATCCTACTAAGCAAAATGAGCTCTTTCCAAATCCCCACTGTACTTTTTGTTTATACAATAGATTTGGTACTTATATACTATCTTTTATTATTTAATATTATTAATAATTGCTATTATTAATAATAATAATCAGAATTGGCATTTTGTAGCTCTTTAAAGTCTGGAGAATACTTTATCTAATTTGATCAGCATGGTGTAATGGCTAGCATACTAAATTTGGGGTTAGAAAGACCTAGATTTGCACCTATTAACAGTTGTCATTTATGTGGCTGTGAGATTTGTACAGCTCTTTTCATGTTGCTTTTCACAACAGTTCTGTGAAACAGATGCTCTTATTATAACCATTTTACAAGTGAAGAAACTGAAACTGGAAAAAGATTAAGTGACCTATCCAAGATATCATATTGTTTAGATAGGATTTGAATTCTTGACCCAATTGTCTACGTTCCTCGGTTTCTTCATCTAGAAAGTGAGATATCTGAACTCAATGGTCCCTTTAGGACATTGAAATTCTTATAGTAACCCTTTGAGGTAGGTAATGCAGCTATTTTTGTTGTTGTTCAATTGTTTCAGTCACATCTAATTCTTTGTGATCCCATTTGGGATTTTCTTGTCAGAGATACTGGAGTGGGTTGCTATTTCCTTTTCCAGCTCATTTTACAGATGAGAAAACTGAGGCATACAAGGTTAAGTGACTTGCTCAGAGACACACAGCTAATAAGTATCTGAAGCCAGATTTGAACTGTTCTTCCTTACTTCAGACATGGCACTCTATCCACTGAACTATCCCACTTTCCCCACAGCTATTATTATTTCCTACTTAATATATTAGGAAAGAGGTATTCTGAGATGTCCCTCTAATTAGTATGTGTTAGAGGGAAGATTCAAAGCCAGGTCTCTCCTAAGTCCAAATTCAATTTACTTTCCACTACACCATGATGTTGCATCCTATTTCCCCAACAAGATGGTCAGATCCTTGTGTACCAAAACTGTATCTTTTTAGCCTCATGGCACGGTAGATGGAATAACAGAGTCAGAAAGCCCTGAGTTCAATTCGTCATCAGGCACTTGCCACTTGTGCAAAAGGACAATTTTTTTGCTGCCTAATATTCTCACCTGTAAAATCAGGGAAATAACATCGCCTACCTTCCAGTGTGGCTGTAAAGATGAGACATTTGTAAACCATAAAACATTATATAAATGCTAGCTATCATCATTATTCTCATTATTATTGTTAGCCCAGTGACACATATAATCAATGATCACTGAATGTGTGTTCATTAACTGTTGATTAAACCTTCTGCAATAACCCCATATTCTCAGTAGTTAAATTAAATGATCATTGCAAAGGACTCTTTAAATCTAAATGATAGATTGTCCTCAAAGATTTTCTTTAAAAGAAAATAAAAACAACAATAATCTATATGAAATCATTTATCTTTATATCTGTTTGCAAATTTGGGCCCAGACTATCTTTTTTGCTTCTCTCTAAACTAATGACATTCTCGGGGAGGAAAAAATCTTTCACAGCTGAGAGGGACTAAGCTAATGAGAGTTTCTGTAGAGGTCCTTTGAAGCATATTTCATATTTTATTTTGTCATCCTCATTTATGATACTCCTCACTGATTAGTTTGACTATAACCTGTGTAGCATTCACTTCCTCCTGCTAATACATCCATCCATGTATAAGCCCACCTTGTAGACTCTATTAATCCTGAGATAATTAAACTCAAATGTGAGTCATCCAGTGCCACATTTTTTGTGTCTCAGAAATGGAACAAAGGATAAGCAGCCACATCAGTGACGTGAAAGAAAGAAGAACTTGAAAATATTTTGTATCAGGGCTATGATTGCAGGAGCCCACAAAGAATCAATTCTAATTGTCAATAAGGAACTCAAGAACAAGATCCTATTCTCCATTTTTTCCTGTTCCTCCAAAGGACCAAATATAATGTACTGAGCACACAATAGTGTGCTATCAATACAGGCTATTTCACTAAAGGAACAAATCAAGTTTTTACAGGATGTCATTGATTTACACTCTCCCATACCATGATGTTCAGCAGAGTTATAACAGCTCTTATGTTTCAAATTAACTACATAACATGGTTGCAATACAGAAATGCAACAATCAAAGAGAAGGGACATCACTGATTCTTGCAACTGTTAAGTTATGAGAGCATATAATCACGGATTTAGAGGTAGATCATCTAGTCCAACAATTTCATATTTTAGTTAAATGTACCTAATCATATTTGGAAAAATAAGTATATATATAGCACAATGTCAAAAAGCAATTTTATCCATTTTAGCATAACATTGAATTTTCCCTGGTATGAGATGTTCTTTGAAGTATGTTAGATGTATTTTGCCAAAATCTAATACTTATCAAGCATTTATTAAATGTTTCTTTTATGTCAATATATTAAGGAACAAGGATACAAAAAAAACCCAACAATAGCAAAATGCCACAATCCTTATCCTCAAAGAGCTTACATTCTATCGAGGAAATCAACATGTATATGCATTACAAGATAAAAAAATATATACAATCTAAAAAAATTAATTTGGTGGGGGAAGCATTAAGGGCTATAAAGAATAAGAAAGACTTCATGGTAGGAGGTAAGCTTCTATTGAATTTTAACTGAAATTAGGGATCCAAGACACAAAGGTAAAAAGAAAGTATGTTCCATTCTTGGAGGAAGGATCACTGCAAATTCATAGAATTGGAGAATGGTGAGGATGGCTATAAGCTGGCTAGCTTGGATGGATTAGAGAATATAGAGAATGATGAAAAAACACTAGCGTATTTGGAGAGATTGGCTAGAACCAGATTGTGAAAGTCTTAAATGCCAAATAGAGGAAGACAATAAGAACCTACTAAAGCTTCTTGAGCAGGGAGGTGATATGGTCAGGGCAACATCTAAAGAAGCAACATGGCAAAGAGGGCAGTGGACTAATCTTGTAGTCAGAGACATCCAGGTTCAGATCAAGCTTCAGGTGTATAAGAGCTGGCCAACCTTGTTCTAGCCACTTAGAGTTCTCTCCAAGCTTTATTTTATAAATAACAAATACCTTGCTGAATTCCATTGATACAGACAGCTTCTATGTGATGGTACTCCATGCCAGTGAAATCATGGTTCTAGATTATATGTACGTGTGTGTGTGTGTGTGTGTAGAAAGAAAGAGGGAAAGAGAGAAAAGGAGAAAAGGGGAGAAGGAGGAGAAGAAAAGAGAGGGAAGGAGAAAGAGATATTAGGAATGGACTGGCCTTAAAGCATATCCAGAAACTCCCTGTCTGGCTTTAGTCAAGAAGCTGCAAGAAATCTTGGGAGGGGGGCTCTTTCCAGTATTGTATTATTGAGGGACTTGTTCTGTGTGATGAAAAAGTTTTTCAATTGGTTGAGGAGCCAGAAAAACTGATGATTCAGGGGTTTCTGATCATAAGTGGGTGAGTATATAAAAAAGTCTTCGTGACTGTAAAGAAGTAGTTTTACTTGAATTGCCTTCAAAAGTATGCTGGGAAGAATAGCAGCAAAAGATGCAGAGGTTCCAGCAGAAATCCTCTCAGTAGTTAGAGTTAAATAGTATAGGGCAAAATTCATGCCCATGGCCCTCACACACCTAAACATAACCTTATAGGAGGGCTAATAGCTGCAATGCCTGGACAGCTGCAGAGCAAGAGTACCCACCCTAGATTATTTAGTTCTGAATGGCAATGAAACATCGAAATTCACCTGGTCACCTAGATATTTCTATCTCAAAATACTTGTTAGTCTAGAATCAAGAAAGAATACACACAAGATAAAAGATACAACCATATGCTCATGGCTTCTATAGACTAATCTTCTTCTGGGTCCAGCTGAGATACAACTTTGGGCCTGGAGTCATGAAAAACCGATTTCAAATTTGACTGCATATATTTACTAGCTGTTTGGCTCTAAGCAAGTCACTTAACTCCTCTCTGCCTCAGTTTCCTCAATGGTAAAAAAAATTGGGATAATGTTAGCACTTCCCTTACAAGGTTATTGTGAGGATCAAATGAGATAATATTTGTAAAGCATAGTAACTGACATATAATAAGGACTTAATAAGAATGAGCTCACTGTACTCTTCCTCCATTTTTATAAAAAAATATTCCTCACTTATGCACACTAAAATATTAAGGACAAGAGTAGGTCCTGAAAGTGACAGCTCCAAAGAATGAGGCCAGGTTACTCCTTTTTGCATAAAGAAGTATAACAGATACTCCATTAGCCTATCACTGGAAGGATTAGGATTTTGCTGGGAACTTTTAGTTGTCTGCATCCAATAACCAATCTGACTGAATGCTGACTAAGAAACTCAATTTAATCAGAGACTAATATTGTCTTATACCTATAATCTTAGAATGTTTAGGAACTTCTAAATTTTCTTATTTTATGTTCATGTGCTTTGATTATTTGTGATTTTTTTATGGACAATCACATTAAAGTTATAGATAATATAAAATAGATCATACTTTTTAAAGTAGCCCTAATTCAGTCTTTCCTATTCAGATTTCCTTTCCTATATTAGTATTCTCTCTCTGTTGGAATTATTTTGCCTTTGTTAATAAATCCACCCTACATTCTTCTAATTCTAACAAGGCAAGGAACTCATATTTCCCACAAGGCAACAGGTATGGTACTAAAGTGCTAGGCTCCCTCATATAAGTCAGGAAGGGTTCCTTAGGTGCCCTCTGTAAGGAAGATGCTTAGGGCTAGATTCTACTAGTTATCTCTTATAATTGGTCCACATAGGTAAAAGGTAGCTGCTAGGACTGGATTGTATATATAATAAAGTTCCTAGTTATATACAGTATATAAAAATCCGTATTGATTCATGCCACTGGCAAGATCAGATGAGATTTGGGGTTGGATACTAGATAATCCTTATTTAAGTTGTATTCTACCTCAACACTTTCAACTGGCCGTGGATCAGGCCTTATTCTCCTTTCAGTAGCTTGCTTCAGTCTAGGACAAAGAGTTTTTCGTGTATGTGTGTGTGTGTGTGTGTGTGTGTGTGTGTGTGTGTATTCTAGATCCTTTTGGGAGTCTAGTGAAGTCTATGGTTATTGTTATTCAGTCGATTCGGACTGTTCGTTACCTTGTTTGGGGTAGCAAAGATACAGAAGTGGTATGCCATTTCCTTCTCTAGCTCATTTTACAGGTGAGAAAACTCGGGTAAACAAGGTTAAGGAAACTCCTTGCTTAAGAAGATACAATAAGTATCTGAGGTTGAATTTGAACTCAGGTCTTCCTGGCTCTAGAGCTAGCATTCTATCCACCCCACTAACTACCTGCCCTAAAAGCTTATGGTAAAAGCTTAAAATAGAGAATTTTGCTGTGTTTTTAGTTTGGGATTTGTTTATTGTTGTTGTTGCATTAAATATATATATATATAGAATCACAGAGAAAACCAAAGGTTATAAAACTAAAGATGTAATTTTTTGTATCCCAGTTCACAGTTTAAGAATCTTTGATCTAGGGATTTTTTTAACCTATGAATTCACTTTCTTCTGTGGAATCTTAATGAGCTCTTTACCCCCTTCCAAATAACTTCTTATGGACAGGGAGCTATATATCTTTTTTTCCCAAGGGCAAAAGGCACTCTCTTTACAATTTTACTCACTAATTACTCATTATCACACCAGATAAGGATTTGGCAACTACCTTCTTTTCATTTATTTAAAGGGGGAAACAAATTCTTAAGAAATAAAAATAATGGTAAGCAATTGAGAAGCAAATCATTTATAAGAAAACAGCTGCCTAAGCTACTTGTGATTGGTGACAGAACTGTCTGCTTCTCCTAAAATTTGGCCTGCTTCTAAAAGAAGGGAGACCAGAATGAGATCATCTAACAGTTTAATATGAGCTTTTAGGGAAGTTTACTCTTTACAGGCAAGGAGAGGCAAAGAGAGCTCTCCCTCACTGCAGTTAATAAGGGTAAAAGGTCTAGTTCTCAGCTTCAGTTTACCATCATCTGTGATAAGATCTCTAAGTGAGGGGACCCTAGAGAAAGCCTGCCTTTCCCCCACTCACACTCTCTGATACAGAAAACAGATATTCTTTATCCTCATACTCTTTCTCTTCCTCTTCCTCCTCTCTCATACTCTCTTCCCTTCTTCTTGTTAGTCCCCAGAATTCTCTCCCACAAGCCAGTGAATTCTGGTAAAGAACTCATTCAATGTGCTCTAGCAGTGTCTGAGGTCCAACACCTTTATTTATGGCAATGTACAACAGATTGTAACTATACCAATGTGCTACATATTAACATTGTATACATTATTTATTTATTTATTAATACTTTGTATCCCCATCTCCCCCCAAAATAATGTAAGATTCTTGAAGACAGTGATTATATTTTTTGTCTTTGTATTGCTAGCATTGTGCTCCCTGAATGTAACCTAAAACCCAAAATTACATTGGTCTGAGTTTTGCTCCTTATTAGTGAAAATCAATGCAGCTGCCTACTATAAGAGGCAATTTTCTTGAATTGCCTTCCATTGAAGCCAAAGGGGGAAAAACCCTATAAGAACTAGCCCATCGGGATTTGGGGCTGTAGGTACAAAAATACCATTTTGCTGACCCAAAATGAAGCAGTCTGTCAATGTTGACTTTTTAACATTAACAGAGACTTTGCTCTGTTTGATCCTGTAGCAAGCAATCTACTTCTACTATGTAAGCATTACTTCCTGTTAATCCAGTCACAATAGTTTCTGTACAGGTTAACACTAGAAGAGGTAACTTATGTACTTAGCATAGAAAGGATTCATGCCTGTGCATGCACATGGTACTGAACCCAGAGGGAAAATTTTGTAGGAAAGAGGAAAATGTACATGTTTATGAATAAGATCTGAAGACCAGCTAATACCAAATGCCAACTAATATTTTTACACTAAATACTACCTAACTGTCCACAAGGAGAAAGAATCAGCAAATAATATTGAAATAAGTTGGATTGAGTTACCTTTTACATAACTTCTAATTCCAATATTCTATGGCAATCATGATTTTAAGTAAAATGTTATTTTTTTAAATTCACTCAGTTCCATCAATAAACTGGAAATGTTTTAATTTTCACACACATCATACATTTTATAGCAGAGTTTTGAGTCGAATCAATATTTTCATATTCTAACAATTATCTCAGGCCATAGAAAATTAGCCCTGGTTCATGAATTTGTTCATTTTTCTCTCCAATACAATCTTTTACCAGTGTTAGGATTTTATCTGTCACATAAGCAACCTACAGAGAGTGAAGAATAAACATAGCTATAAAACAAAACACTTGTTTCTTAAGCTCTTCTCACAGATGAGATCCGTCCCTGTCTATCCAAAACATGAATAAACCAAGAGCCATCTCTCACTGATTTTTCAAAACTTGCTTCTTTCTTCACTCCTCCTGGTCTCTAATGCCTTAAAGGGGAAAATAGGCCAGGGAAGATGAACCAAAGAACGTTGTGGTGGAAAGAATATTAAATTTGTTGTCAGAGGTCATAGGTTTGAATCTCAGTTCTATAACATTGAACAAATGGCTTGCCCTTCCTAGACTTTGAAATTCTTCTGCTTTAAAATTAAGGTGTTAGACTACCTGGTTTCTAAGGTTCCTTATAATTCTAAATCCTATGATCTTGGTTCTTTAACTTATGAGTGAAGTTTGTAACCCTTCAAGTCCTTAAAAGAAAAAAAACACATGTATACTTGCACTGAGTCCTAGCAGAGTTGCTGAACTGCTCAGAGATTAGCTTAGTAAAAACTGATATAGTTAGACATCTGCCTTGTTTAACCTTTATCATAGTAGGTGAGGTCAGGAGTTTAATACCACATAACTTTCTCAGCTTACCATCTACTGATCATTTTAATTTTTATTAATATTTTTTCTCTACTCCATTCAAGAGGAAAGAAATATAAAGAATGATATTCTAGTATTTCCTACCTTTTGTGTGTGCTTATGGGTTTTTATATATTGACTAGAATGCAATCTCCTTGAGAAAAATAAACTCTGTATTTGAAATTGATGGATACCTCACTATATGGCTTGTAAAGTATGAAATTCTGTTTTTAGGACCATTCATTAAATAATACTCAGGAAAGGAGATTGAGATTTCTATAAACAAATATAATTCCTAGAGAATGAATACTGATGTCTCAATGATAGGGTAAGAATTAGAGGTTCATTTTTTTAGTATCCTTAATAATAATTGTTGTGTTTCTTCTTAGCTGTGCCACATAAAATTGGTCGTATTATTGATGGAAGTCCTGCTGATCGCTGTGCAAAACTAAAAGTTGGAGACCGGATATTAGCTGTGAATGGCCAATCTATCATCAATATGCCTCATGCAGATATTGTCAAGCTCATTAAAGATGCAGGTCTTAGTGTAACTCTTCGAATCATTCCCCAGGAGGGTAAGTAGCCTTAACATGGTCTCACAGAATCACTGGAACCCATCCCAAAGAGGTAATTGTTCCTACTTACTTGCTATTATCATGAAGTCTGCATAGTGCTACCAGTATAGTATCAGTGAGCTGTTATTTCCAGTTTCCCTCAACTACTGCCTGACTTATGGATCTTAACTAATTTCTTTCAAGGAATAAGTTAAGTGACTTTACAATCAAAACATTTTAAACCCACAGAAAATCAGTTATTCAACTGCTTCTTGTAGAATGAATAGCACTGCAATTTCAGAGAAGAGTTATTATGTTGTTAAATGCTGGGACCCATTGAATATAAATGAGATAACTAGTTTAAAAAAGGCGTCTTATATATACTATTCAAGCTCAGGGGATTTCTTACTTCAGATTTAGCTAGATCGATCTTCCAGATCTTGAGGACACTGTGGGTAGATCAAAGGAAACTGGGCATCTCTTTCCCATATAGAGAGAGTTTATATGTCACAGATTCAGAATTTCCACTTAGCCTTTGAAAACTCATTGTGAAACAATAGCTCCATCCTGAGGTCTGGAAGAGAGTCACTATTTTTAACGCATTAGTTTCTCAACAGACAACAAAGTCTAGAGTATGAATTCAACATCCCCATACCCAGGGGGTTAGCTACTCCCTGCCTAATGAGATTGAAATTGCATCTCAGTAGCACAGTGTCTTATACAGAAATTGATGTGATTACTTAACTCATTGTCATTTGTTTTATTTAGATCTCCCTCTGTTGTCAGTCTAACTCCCTCTGAGTACAGTCTAACACTCTCACAGCAGGCATTGAATCACTGAATAGTCACCTGTTTTTTGCAAATCAATCCAGAAGAAGAATCATAAAAGAGTATAATATGTCATTTTCAAAAAAGATACCAATATTTTTCCTTATATCTACCTACTTATTCACCATGAACTGACTGAAATGACATCTGAAAAATCTTAATCTTCATGTCTGATGTCTTAATGAAAATATGATGCTATGCAAACACAATTAACTTTTCCACAAATATTGGAGAAAAATTTTTTGTTGTTGTTGTTATCTGTTAAATATCTCAGAGATATTTAACAACTTGTCCACCATCACTCAGCTAATAAGTGACAAAGTAGGATTTGAACTCAGGGCTTCCTTCAAGCTCAACATTCTATCCCCTATATCACATTGCCTCTCCAACATTTAAAGGAAATACTATCCATTTGAGTAAAATTGGTTACTGAAAATCTGAACCGAGTTGATATGTTCTCAGTGTGAAATATGCCAATTTCTTCTCTTGTCCCAATACACAAAAGCAATTACAGTTGAAACCTTGATAAATAATTAAAAAGATTAAAACTACCAAGTATTTTTTAAAGAAATGGCTCATGGGATCTTTATGTGCCCAGATGTTCTTTTGTCTCTGTCTGTGGAACTGTGGCACCCAGAGTTCACAGTTACTGGCCACTGAATAGAACCAACAACAAAACCATTGGGAAGGGAATCTAGAAAGTATTCATTTGTAACATAGCTGGTTCCAGCATCCTTAACTAAACTTTAAAATTGAAATAGGATTTACTACTCCTGCCTGAATGCCCATGGTTGAGAGAACTTGTCTCCACTACAAGTCATCCAAATTGAACTTAAATGTGCCATTCCTTCAAATCATTTTTAAGCTAACAATGGCCATAGTTTGTCTTTTTTTTTTAATCATTTTTAAAAATTTTGCCATTTGTCCTAACTCAATGTTCTTTAAATCATATTTATATCAGTGAGAATAATTGTTGAAAGAGAATTCTAATTTCAGAGAATAGAGGAGGACAATCAGACTGATTATTACTGTTTTAGAAATATGACCAGGAAACCAGGAGATGAAAAATTCCCAAGGTGACCTGTAACAAAAAAGGGTCATTACCAATTCCCTTGGTCTTGTTTTCAAATGCCTACATAACTGGGTTTCATTTTTGGCTTTCCTTTTGCAGAGCTGAACAGCCCAGCATCTGCCCCCAGTTCTGAGAAACAGAGCCCCATGGCCCAGCAGCACAGCCCCACAGCTCAGCAGAGTCCACTGGCCCAGCCAAGTCCTGTGGCCCCTAACAGCCCTGTCACTCAGCCACCTCCTCCCCAACCCCTCCAGCTGCAAGGACATGAGAACAGGTAAGATCTCTGAAGTTCCTCACTTCCAGATAGCAGGGGGAAAGTATGATAAGACGAATTTTGCTAAATTAGGGATTTACAAGATTTAAGTTATATCAAATATCTGCTATATTCATCCTAAGCAGCATTTTGATCTTACTGCTCTTATTTTTAAAAGCACAGCTCACTCATCTCTTGACTTTGTATTCCAGTCTCCTCATTTATAAGAATGAAAACAGTAATATTTGCACCTGCTTCATAGAAATTTAGTGATGGAGAAAGTTATTTTAAGATTTTCTCAAAATCCCTTATAAAACATGAGTCCTCTGTCTAGCCATCACTTTAGCACTTCTGCAGTTGAGAAGCCACCTGGTGTAAAGCAGAAGTTTTCAACCTTTTTATATCATAGAATACTTCGATATTTTGGTGACACTTATGTGCTCCTCAGAATAGTTAAATGCATAAAATAAAATATATATGATAACAAAGGAAACCAGCTATATTGACTTAAAGTAATCATAAATAATTAAACCAATTCATGCACTGCACATTATGCCCTGGTCAAGGGTAAAGTTTCCTAAGCAGAACGTATCAAAATCCAATCTGCATTGCTCTATTTTCTCACTTTGTACTTGGACAACTCTAAATTGAAAGGCAGAAAAGAAACTGTCCTCACATAATTATTGACATGCCTGAATTTATCACTATGGAGAATGACCCAGGCATAGCTTGCAGACCTACAAATTATATCCAGCTGAACTTCTTTAGCTATAAATGAGTTACTAAAGTCTATCAGATTGACATCAAATACTCTGGCACAGGAAGCTACAAAGCCCAGAGTAATTGATGTCAGTCTAATGGTGAATGTGAGGAGAGAGGGATGATTCATGCAAAGGAAATATATTCCTGTCACTATCAGTAGTTGAGAAACATACAACTGGGTACCAAAAAAAAGCACTGGGATAATTAGAATGATGGTGATCTTACACAGTAGATTGAAGTATTTGAATTAGATGGTTTGATCTTGAAAAAACAGGTTGCCAGGGCAAGATGGAAGCTCATCTCTTTTGGAGCTTCTAGGAAAAAAAAAAAAAACAGATATTGTAATGACAGTTATCCCATGCATAAAGTATGTAAATAGTGGTAATTAGATTTGTGATACCTACTACTTAGAAGAAAAACTTGGCAGGACAGAGTGTAAGCCACTTTGAGCTCTAAGGAAAGAATGAAAGATAAAACTGTGGGCTTTAGAACATCATTATATATCCTCCAACTAATTGGAAGTGGTGGTAGGATTTGAGAATAATGTAGATTTAAGAACACATTTAAATATTTTTTTCCTTTAGCTAAAGAAATAGTAGACTGTGGGAACATATAAAATCCTCTATGATCTTTTCCATAATTATAGTATTTTCAGAACACCTGCCTTCCATTACTGCCTCCCATATTGGGGAAGTTGGAGTGAGAATATCTTTTGGAAGATTGGAATTCACTTGCACTGTTGCAAAGCAAATATTGTTCCCATACCCCAGCTGTTATTTCCAGGTGTTTTGCTCTATTCTGATTCCTCCAATTGGCTTCACAGAAAGCAAATATCTATCAACGTTAGCTATTTACATGATATGTTGGAGGATAGAAGTGGTAATAAGAGTTTAAAGCCTAGATAAGAAAGTTACTGAAGCCTATAGAACAAATGGCAAAGATAAGAATTTCACAGATAAATCAATCATTTATTTAGAGTTTACTATATGAAGAGTAGGACAGATGTGTTAAGTACCATGATAGGTACTGAAAATACAAAGAAAAATTTAAAACAAAACAACTTTGCCTACCTTCAAGGAGTTTACATTTTAATTGGGAATGGAGAGGGACATGGAACAATTTATAAAGAAATGTGTATAATCTATTCTTCATTCAACCACTAAATAGATTTTTTTTAAATATGGTTCTAACATATCACCTAGCTGTTTTCCCCACTCTTTAAATCTTATAGCTTCCAATAATCTCCAAAAACAAATACAAAATGCTCAGTTTGGCATCCAAAGCCCTTCAAGCCCCCTCTTATCTTTTTAGTATTTTTTCACCTTTTCCTCCACATGTCCTCTTCTATCTAGTGACAGTGGCCTCCTGGCTATTCCAGGAGCAAAACATTTCACTCTTGCTTTCCACATTTTCTCTGGTGACTGTCCCCCCATGCCTGGAATGTTTTCATTCCTCCAGTCCAACTACTCTTCTCGCTTACATCTTTACGGCTTTAGTCCCAGCTAAAATTCTATTTTCTACAGGAAGCCTTCCCCAACGTGTTTTCCCTCTTTTAATTACTTCCTATTTACCCAGCATAGCTTACTTTGCATATATTTATCTGTACATTGTCTCTCCCCCTAGATTATAAATTCGTTGAGTGCAGGAACCATCTTTTGCCTCTTCTTGTGACCCTTAGCATAATGCCTTGTTCATAGTAAGTTATTAATAAATGTATATTGAATTATTGAAATACCAGATATTTGAGAATGCATACAGAGTAGATGGAAGGTAACCTTAAAAGCAGAAGCGCTAGATGGTAGACACAATTGGGGGTTGTGGGGGAGAAAGCAAGGTAGAACCAGGAAAGTCAAGAGTATATTATACTAGATGCCTCTGAAATAAATTCCACATGATTTAACTTTGGCAGTGTGCTATTTCATCAGGTTCTATGGCTCATCCTAGTATTCATTTTAAACTTAGTAGAAGACCACCAGACACTGAATAAGCTCTTACTCTTGGCTCTGCCAGAACCACTTAAGCCCTTCCAAAATCACACTCCTCTGGACACTGGAAGTTCACACCTCCTTCCACATGCTTCTTTCATACTGAATCAGCCTCCATTCAGGAAGCTTGTTGGTTGTGGTCACTGGTCCCACCTGCTACAATCTTACAACAATCTTCTGGGGAGGGGGAGAAGGGAGAGGAGAAGGAAGGGAAAAGATGTTTGGAACACAGGATGAATGTTGAAAAATTATGCATGTGTTTTGAAAATAAAAAGCTTTAATAAAAAAATTTTATGAAATAAAAAACAAATATGTGTGCATGGACATATGTGTGTGTTACATAAAGCATAAAAGCTTGAGCCTTAGTAATTTAAAACAGCACTACGATTTTTGGAACATCCTGTATACATGCAGGTATATATGTCTATCTGCCCATCTGCTTCTGCGTTCTTCTCTTCTCTTCTCTTCTCTTTTTTTCTCTTCTCTTCTCTTCTCTTCTCTTCTCTTCTCTTCTCTTCTCTTCTCTCTCTCTCTCTCTCTCTCTCTCTCTCTCTCTCTCTCACACACACACACACACACACACACACACACACACACACACACACACACGTCTCTCCAAAGAGAGAAACAAAAATGGATGGGTCTCACTATATCTTTGCCCATATTTTTTTAGTTATTTCAATACAAAATCACTCAAAGTGCTATAGAGTATTAATTCTAAGCATTGCTAGGCTTTTAATTGAGAATCAATACTGGTATTACTGGCAACTGACATCTTAAATCCTTGCTGATATCCAGACAATCCTTCAATTCAAACCAACTTCCATACACATGAAAAAGTGTTCCCTTCCTTATTGCTGCTTCCTACCCAGCAGCTACAGTGGCATTTTCTCAAGGAAACAAGAAAAACTTCTGCCTTTTTTCTGGGTCACTCTAAAGAATCTTCCAAATCAGGTTAGATTCTATATCAATAAAACATGTGATTTTCAATCAATGCATGTGCACATGGTCTGCTGCCTTTTTTGGTGAATTAAGCCAAATGTACTTTTAGAATGGAAAGCAAAAAAATGGTATTACTCAACTACCTGCAAAAACATTATTTACTTTGTGGGTTGGCATCCTCCCAGGTATTCCCTTCTTCCTACACTATCTCAGTTAGTGAGTATTCAAAAAGTGAAAAATAATCTTAATGTCGTAATAAACCAAATTTTAGCTAGGAAAATGAATCTGCAAGGGACAAAAATCAAATCTTTATGTAACACATTTCAAAGTCAAATAGAATTCATTCCAAAACCTAATTTTCCAATGTTTTATAATAACCATGCCACTCTTTCTCTCCATCAAAAATATATGTTGTTAACTTTTATGTAAAATAGCTTGTCTTTCCTCTCTACACTTGTTTCCTTACCTATAAAGAGATTTCAATTAGTTGATCTCTATTGTCCCACCCTATCGTAAATAAAGGATCCCAATAGCTCAAATTTTAAAACTTTTTTTATAAAGATGTATAAGCACATACATGTTGTACTATGGAAATATAAAAAGCAATGCCCTTTGGGCACTTAAAGCAGAAAAGATGTTATGAAAATTCTAAGTGGCATTGCAATCCACTCTATTGTGAGGAAGATCAATCAAATAATCAACAAGCATTTTATTAAACACCCATTCCAAGGATTTTTATAAGGATAAATTTGAGATAGTAGTTTTAAAGTATTTTGCAAATTGTAAAGGACCATATAAAGGCTGGCCATTAAGTCATTTTTATTTCAACTTATTATCATACAATCCCCCAGCTAATTCAAGACAAAACTCTAGTATGTAAAGCCTTTCCAGACAGAAAAAAAATGCATTTTCTCTCTTGAAGTTATTTTGTATTGTCTAATCTTTATATTTACTTTTCATTTTACATGGTGTATCTCCTAGTAGCTATTTAGGAAGACTGAGTTCAGATCCTGTCTCAGATACTTACTAGTTGTGTCAACTGGAGCAAGTCCCTTTGCCTGGCTTAGCCTGGGTTTCCTCATTTATAAAATAGGGATGCAGGATTGTTGTAAAGATATTAGGAGGTAAACCACATAGAACTCTCTGTAAATATTAATGTGCTATATAAATTCCAGCTACTGCTATTATTTAATAAGCTCCTTGAGGCCAAAGGCCATTAAAGTCTTTTCCTTATATCCCCAGAATACAGCATAGCATCTTGCACATAGATGGGTTTTTAAAAAAAATATATTTATTGATCTAAATGGAATCTTTTAAATATCAACCCTTTTTACAATTCAACTAGACTCATTTAGTAAGCCAAAAGGCTAATAGGAATTTTACAAAAATAAAATATGAACAATGGAATTATAATGTTACACTGTAACTTAGAATCATATAACATCTCAATAGTCCAGAAGACTTTCTAGAGAGAAATTTGACAGGACTGTCAGTTTAATTCCAAGTGTGAATATAGGCATTTGCATAACTAAGCATCTTACTCAAAGAGTATTTAAATAATTCTCTTCCCTTTGTACAGGCTCCCTGTAGGTGCCCAGACAGCTTGCTGGGATTCAAAGAAGAGTTTAAATTATGCAGTTCACAAAAGGCAGTTCTTGACTCTGTTAGGGTTAAATACCAAAATGGGAATCTGTCGAGAAAAGCTAATTTTAAATAATTGTGCATTACAAATACCTTTCCTACAGACTCAGAGCCATCCACATCAGCTGAGGGTACTTTCAGTGTATTCCCACCAAATAGTGGTTGTTTTTAGTAAATTAACATAGATCAGTCTCAGTAAGTTAATAAAACTGTGAAGGGACCATCTAGTCTAAAAGGAAAAAGTCCTTACATGTTTTCCTTTTTATAACAAATCTCAATTTTTCTTAAAACTTAATATTTTCTTTCCTCCTCGTTTCAATATCAATATTAGAGATTTAGCTTTTGTGAGATTATTAAATTCTCATTACATAAAATGTTATCTTTCTTCTCCTTACTTGGCATCCTATGACAGTTCTCTGTACTTAAATCTCTGGGTGATTTATTGTAGACCGTTGCCATGGCAATAAGCAGTGAGCTAAAGAGCTGAGCACACTATATATTCATGGTCACAATATGAAAAAATGCTCCTCTTTTCAGTGGCCCCACAATGGTTGGTACCAGGTATTTCCCCTTTGGGGAATATAAGAAGCCCCCATCTATGACACCTTGTCTTCACAAATTAAAGCAACAAGGAACTTTTGAGTCCTTGATAGGCTTGTTTGGGGTTGTTTTTCTTTGCTTTTGCATGTATTGAGATGGTGACTACAATACAGAAACATCAACAGAATGAGAGGTTCCTAAATTCTAAAAGAGGGAAATCCATTAATTAATACCTTTAATCTTTCCTTCATCATATACTTCTAACAATATCTTAATTAATATGTACTCTGAGTAAAGTTGTACCCTGCTTAGTTCTTTTGATTAATTGTTCAAAAACACAACACATGGAATAGTTGTTAACATGGAAATAATGTTGGAGAACATACACTCTTTGAAAGCAGAAACCATTATTTTCTTCCCTCACCCTTTCCATATCAGTATCCAGCACCAAGTCTCACAGTAACAAAATAAAAGAAATATTTGGTGTTTTTTATTATATGAGAATATGGAAGGAAGAAAAGTAAGGAGATCTATGATTTCACTGGTATAGGACACTCCTCCTGGATGTGGAAATCCCCTCTACCAACTGAATCTGGCATCTCTTCTGCAAATTAGTCTCAGAGAGTTGTCTGGAACAGTGATGTCAATAGCAAATAGATATACATAAGAATAAGCAAGGTTCTCTGCAGGTCACATATTGTCTTAATTTAAAAATGTCATATTGTCAACATTTTCTTCTATTTTTCTTCAGTTTTAAAAATATTTCCCAATTATATTTTGATATGGTTTGGCTTCATAGCCTCATGTTTGACTTTAGAGGATAAGTGACAGACCCATGATTGCATTCAGTATGCATCAGATGAAGGGCTTGAACCCACTGGTTCTCTTTGAAAGCAAAGGATAAACTACAATCAGGCATAACAAAACCTAGCTTATTGGGTTACAATTATATTTTAATAGCTACTTTTAAGATACATGTAGATGTCTAAGAAAAAGTCACATGATACAGCCAATGATTTATGAAGATTTTTTTATCTTTTTCAACCTAAACAATAGGGCATAGTGACATCCCTGGCCTTTTTATACATATTAATTAAAAATTTTAGTCATTATGTCATCATGAACTGAGAATAAGCTATTAGCTTTGTTCAAGGAGAGCTGTCATTTTGATTTTGAATACTTAAATTCTTAGGCAAAAATGTATATAGGGTTTGCTAAATAGAAAATGTTTCATTTATTTTAATTTCTTTGGAATAGAGAATTTCTAAATGAAAAAACTTTCTTCCAGTGAAAGTTGGTACCCACTTTGTAGCTAAAGAGTTTTAGTAAGTGGCCTGGAGCACTATTTTATTTATTCTATAATCCTGAAAGAGCTAGAGAAGATTTAACATTCTTCTTTTCTGATTGTGTTTGAAGACTGATGACATTTTCTCCACTTCAAGACCTACCATATGCAATTAATCATTTTTCTGATATGTTTAGTTATAGGTCAGAAGTAAAAGCAAGGCAAGATGTGAAACCTGACATCCGACAACCCCCATTTACAGACTACAGGCAGCCAGCCACAGACTACAGACAGCCCCCACTGGACTACAGGCACCCTCCGGGAGTGGATTATCAGCAGCCACCACCCTTGGATTATAGGCAACCACCTCTGTTAGACTACAGGCAACATTCTCCAGATACAAGACAATATCCTCTATCAGATTATAGGCAACCCCAGGTAAATTGCACATAGTAGCCATTTGATAAATAATTATCAAATTGGATTCAAATGAATAAAGAAAAATGTATAATTACCACTTTCACTCTGGGTCTCAATTTCCCCTTCTATAAAATAAGGGGATTAGACCAAATGAGCTATAAGCAACCTACCAGGTCTAAAGTTTTATTATTTTCATAAGCTCAAAGTAATGGACTCAAGGTACATAATGAAACATACTTTCTTAGATATAACCAGTGTTTGAAATTGTTTTGCTTCACTATGCATATTTATTATAAGATATTTGGGTTTTCTATGAGTTTTTTTGTAACAGTAGAGGTAGAAGTTATGAAGACAGACAAGGCAATATGTTGCCCCCAATGAGATGGAACCATTTAATAAATGCCAAGAAGTAACAGAAAGAAAACTGGAAGGAAGCATAAATAAGTAAGGTAGCTTGCTTTCATTCAGAAGTGCTTATTTTATTTTATATTTAAGAAATTTAAATTTAAAAAATTAATTTCCTTAGATTTTCTAAATCTCAATATGTAAAAAAAGGAAAATTATGACTTCAGAATTCGAAACAATAGAATTATACATTGCTATAATTTAGAGGATTATTTTGTTGTAATTGTTTTAAACTCATAAATTTTTCTGTAGAGTCTTTAAAGTATCAAAATAATTTTTAAAAATACTGACTAGCTTTGTACTGGCTAGTACAGTACCCTGGTTGTATCCTGTGTTCTATTATTTTTTAACATATGACAGTGTAGAAGTTGGAACAGGGAAGAAATGGATTAAACTAATCCCTGTTGGTAATGTGCCAGCTAATTCTTAGAAAGCATAATACCTTAAGCAATTTAAAATGAATTTAACTGAATCTTTAAGGCAGATGCTGAAAATTTTATGCAAAGCAGTTATGTATGAATTCAAAATATAACCATTCTTGATCTAGAAAAAACAATGCAATTTTTAAAAATGTTTGTACTTTGTAGGTGTTAAGATGGAATGAAATAGGGGAAAGGATTTTAAATCGCTTCTTCGTCAGAAGCTAAAGAAAGAAAGCATGTCTGTATTTAGATCAGATTACATTTTTATCATCTTTGTAGCTTACTTCTATTCCAAAATTTGAATTTGTAAAGAAAAATCAATAAAAGGCAGCTAAAAAAAAAAAGAACTTACTTGTTACAAGGAAGATCGATTATGATTTGTATACTTGTTTGACATGCCATGATCCATGGAAAGCAAAAGCAAAGTGCCATTAATTCTCACTTTACTAATAGGCTAACCCTATTATTTCTAAATATGCCCTTATATCCTGACCCATTAACAGTGATGTTCAACATCTATTGAATCAGGTAAATCAAGTCAGTGGATCATAATTATATGTTATAATAACATGTTTACAAGTAAACCAACTCACACCAGAATTAAGTTAGCTACACTATAAAGTACCCAAACGAATATATTTGAATCAAGCCAGAGTGTTTGAAATTTTGATTTGCATTTTTCCAATGACAGATTAGATGGCATCTCCTTGAATGTATTTATGTCTTAGTACAAATTAAAAGAACAAAAGAAAGTCACTGTCACAGAAAAATCTTCTGTGAGAGCTAAAGATCATGTATTCCATTTTATACCTCAACAGGATTTTGATTATTTTACTGTGGACATGGAAAAGGGAGCCAAAGGGTTTGGATTCAGTATCCGTGGAGGAAGAGAATACAAAATGGATCTGTATGTGTTGAGGTTAGCAGAAGATGGACCAGCAATAAGGAATGGAAGAATGAGAGTAAGTAAGAACTCTTTTATAAAAATTGCTGAGTGTATTTTAATGCTCTGTAATATTAAATAGAGCTTAGTTGCCTTAAAAACAAAAAAATTCCAGTACTCAGCAGAGTTTAGTATCACATTTGAACTCTTTTCATCACCATTGAGTTATATTTAATTTTAATATTAATTAAGCCAGGCATATGAATAAACTTTAAAACTTATTATAATTTACTTTGAAATAAACATTTTCATATTATCTCTATTTTCTTTGCTCTGTGGATTTAAAAAAAAAAAAATGAACTGTATCAATCCACATCTTGGTCCTTTGACCAGACAAGAATTCTTAAATTCTACTTCTAGGTTTCAACAAATTCTATGATGGAATTACAATTTTGTTGACAATAGCAAGATCCCCACCACCCCCCCCAAAAAAAGATAACATTTGGGGACAGCTAAGTGGCACAGTGGATAGAGCACCAACCCTGAAGTCAGAAGGACTTGAGTTCAAATTTGACCTCAGACACTTAACACTTCCTAGTTATATGGCCCTGGGCAAGTCACTTGATCCCAATTACCTCAGAAAAAAAAAAGAAGACAATAGCAAGACTCTTTCTTTTCTTTTCATATACCTTTATAAGTAGAGTTTATTCATTTGTTAAAAGAGGAAACTAAACTAAAAAGACAAAATAAAAACAAAACAAAAATATTTTTGAAGTGAGGAAGGACATAATTGTATTTTGTGATTGGGTAACTGAATTGGCAATTAAATTGTATCTTTTGACTTTTTTATTTTGACTGACATTAATCAAAAGCTTCTTCACTTCTTTGGATATCTCAACTTCTATAGCACTTTGGTTGTTATGATGTGCTTTCCTTAAAATGATCTTGCAAGATAATGTACATATTAGTTCTGATAATTAAAAATTAGGATAATTTCCATTTTGCTTGGGAGGAGACAGAAGAAAAAGCACATGGTCCAAGGATACAAAGTCCACATATCAGAACTGGGTTTCAAATGTAAATCTCCTGCCTTTGGAAGAAGTGTTCTTTCTACTATATCCCAATGTCTTCTCCATTGATTAAAATAAAAATGGCGATGGAATTTTTTTAGTATTGGTAAGCAACTTTACATCACTTTGGATTTAATTAGATCACTCAAAATTCCTTAGATCTTGGACAGTCTGTATGTATATCCTTTATATAGCTTTTCAAGTTTTCTGTTTATAGGGGATACATTTAAATACTTGAAAATAAGGTATGTCACAAAATATCATCATCCAACTTGGCTGAGATTAATCTGAAACAATCTTTTCTGGATGAAGTCTTCCTGGTTCTTTGAATGAATACCTAGTAAGGAAAGCGGTAATCATAGTTTCCTTTTTTTAGGGATTCACAAAACATTCTTCACAACAGAATAATATGGACTAGAAGCTTGAAACAATCAAGCTCAATGACTGGAAATCTACATAATCAGTCATCCCTCTTTTTAAAATTTTACAAACTTACTGTATTTGTATGGCAGCTCTCCTTTTCCTATGATCTTTTAAAATCAGTAGCCAAAACTCCTTGGTGACATCTCACTCATTATTTCAGGTCTCTGGATGTAGTTCCTCTAGATCTAGTGACTTGAGTTCCTCAAGGAAAGTTGGGTTTCAACTTTCTTAATATTACTAACATTTTGATTTTGACATTTCTAGTCCAAAGTCCATCATTCAAGGAAGACAAAAGAGAAACCAAATAAGACTGGAATAATTCTTCATACTCTATCACTGTTATCCATTATCATCATCCCATAATCACTGAGAAATGATTTTATCTCATCTTTGCTTTTCCTCTTTTACCCAAAATACATGTGTTTGTACATATATATAAAATATGCATATACATACATATCTAAATAGATACATATAGTGTGTATATATAAAGATATATATATCTATATATATAAAGATATATATAGATATATATAGAAGTATATGTACATATGAATATGTAAACATATAGAAAATATCTGAAAATAAATATCACAATCATTTTGATAATTCACACCAAACATATAAAATATAAGCAAATATATACACATGTAGAAAATATAGATGAAAATAAATGTGAATCACATACACAATATTTAGAGACATATAGAAATACATACATATTGATATATTCACTCATACATGAGACAGTATGACAGTTAGCCTTGAAGCCAAGAATATCTGAATTCAAATTTAGTCTTTGACACATATATACATATTTTATGTGACCTTCAGCAAATTATTTACACTCTTGATTCTTTTTGCAGCTCTATAGATTGAAGAGTAAGAACTAATCAACATAAATATAATGTTTCCTTACCTGGAAGGTCCCATGTCAGTAAAGTAGCAAGTCTAATCTACATCTATCTATCTATATATCTATCTATCTAAGCAAAGTGGGGAAGATAGAAGAAATGATGATCCCTAAGAACTTTGTAAGATCTTTCTTACATATCATAATTCTGTATTTCCTTCTATATTATGAAAGAAGCCTAAAGCTTCTCCTGGTTCTCTGTAACTAGAGAGAGAAGTGTGCTCTCTATGTGGCACCATGACAAAACTGCCACCAAAAATTAGTGTTCTATCTTGCTCTAGACAACATAATTTCTCCAATTTTTCACACATGAACTGAGACCTCTATTATTTCTTTTGTTTGCTACTATTATCCGAAGTTCTATATTAAAGATTCTTATACCAGTGTTCCCCAGTCAGAAAAATAATGACATCTTTACCCATTGTACAAATAGTAACAAAAAACAGATGAAAGCAGTGTGGTCTTACAGAAGGAACACTGGCTCTGAGGACCTGGGTTAAAATCCTGCTTCCGATATGACATTCCTTTAAACTAGTCATTGAATATTCTTATACCTCATTTCTAAAATGAAAAAATTAAACTATATGGTCCCTGAAGTCCCTTCCAGCTCTCAAAAAGAAATGACAAAACTTCTGATTTCTGTGCTAGAAGGGAATTTGGATACAAATTCCCAGCAGACCTTCTGCTGTATTTTCTTTATGAATTTTATTTTAGATGTTCTGCAATGTTTGCTGAGGCTAATATAAATAGACATCATTGTTCATTCGTAGAATTGCTTTCATGGCTAGTCAAGGATTTTAAAGATTATTGCAGGTAAACATGAACCACTTAAGATTTTAAGGACTTTTTCTCCTTGGTACTACCTGTCCAAAAGGATTTACTATGGAGTATTTGAAGATAATTTAGGTTGATTACTCTAAATCTCTAACATTTAATTTTCAGGAAAAAACATCCAAACAATATAATTATGGGAGGGGGGCATCTCAGATATGTTCTGGATTGATTTTTATCAGATGATTTTAGAATTCTGAGGTTTTTGTGTGTTTTTTAAAGGAACTTTTATTTCATGAATTGAATTCAACAATCCTTTCTTAAATACCTACCAGGCCTTGGACAATAAGTTAAGCACAAAGGATATAAATGGAAAAAATTATCCTATATTCTACTATGTAAAATAAGATGTCTACCAAAAAAATAAAAATAGAATTTATATAAAAGTAGATATAACTAATGGGCAGATAGGTGGTACAGTGGACACAGTGCTAGGCTAAAGCCCAAGTTCAAATCCAGGCCTCAGACACTTACCAACTATGTGATCCTGAGCAAGTCACTTCTCTGTTTACCTCAGTTTCCTCATCTGTAAAAAGAACTGGAGAAGAAAATGGCAAACTATTCTAGTATCTTTGCCAAGAAAACTCCCACAGGTAGTCATAAAGAATCACTCATAACTAAATAAGAAAAAGATAGAATTTCCCAGGGAGGATACTGCTAACTGGAAGATCAGGAAAAGCTTCCTGTAGAAGGTGGCATTTCAACTAGTCTTTGGAGGAAGCAAGAATTTTATGAGATGGATCCAAGGTAGTGAGGCAGAGGTGATGGACTGCACAGGTACAGAGTTGGGTGATGGGATATCATGGATACTGGCCTAGCAACTAAGTCAATATGGCTAAAACATATTATTAACATACTTTTGCTACTCAACCATCACTTCAAACATATTTGTTTTTTTCCCTGAAATAAGTTGAATGTAAATATGTCTTTAAATATGACTACCAGAGCTAGCTAGATATTAGGCAGATAAAGGCCAAAAAGGATAAAATAAGGAGGATTAAATATTATGTTTATTAATCAAGGTCCTGTTTATCCTTGAATTGTCATTTTTTTTCAACTGAGCTCTTCTTTATTCAATAGAGTAAGCAAATAACAATACACTTAAATCCCCAAGTATATTTAAATTACAGCTCACATGAATAAACTACTTTAAGGTTTACCAAACACTATCCTAACAGTAAACCTATGAATTCAATAATAGAGTTATTAGTGTTTTTCTTTTGTAGTTCAGGAAACTAAATTTTAGATAAGTAGTTTCCCCAGTCACAAAGCTAGGAAATGTCAGAGTAAGAATTCAGTCAGATCTCTTGGCCGTAAGCTTACAGATGTTTCTTAGTGACTGGAACATAGTAGATGTTTAATAAGTGTTTATTGAATTGAATTCTTCCATGCCATGTTACAGGGATCCGGGATATTATTCACATATAAAGCAATTAGTATTTAATTAATGATTCATCCACAAGCCATCAAGTGACTGTACATTATAACAGAATTATAAACAGGATCAGAATTAATAAATGTGCTAATTGTTTGTCTCTGCTGTAGACAGTAAACTGTGTTTGGCCTGTAGCTGTGATAGACAACTTATACATGGAATACATGTAGAGAAATTCAGCTGTCACCATGAATATGTACTTAGTTTTAGGATGAGTCATTACCGTAGCCATAACCACAGGAGAGAAAATAAAAAAAGGAGGTTACTTAGAGAGTCAGCACTCAGAGAGAAAAGCCTGAGAATTGCTTATTCATGAAATGACCTGCATACTAAAATTAGAAGGGACCACAGCACTAGCTGACTGCATTCAGGTACTATTATCCCCACTGTGAACCAGAATGATGCTTACCTTTTCCCATCTACTGACCTTCTACACTGGTGCTCTTGATTGGGCCATTTTATTCTATTTTTGATCTTGTCTTAGACACCTGATCCTTATCTTACCTGTAAGTTCCTGAGTTCACTTCCTACTGGCTATGTCTGCTTCTTCTAGTAACCCAAAATGCCCACTCCAGATCAACGTTTTTGTAGCATTCTTGCCTCTGAAATCTTATGGCAGTGAATTGTATCATAGTGGTTCAGCATAGTTACAGACTCATGTAAATCAACTCTTATCATATAGTGACTACAATTCTTAGGCAAGCCTCCTGTTGGAACTACAGAAACCCCAGAACAACTTTATCACCCACTGACTCATTACTAGGTCCTTTGCTTGACTTTTAAAAATAATATCCAAGCAACTAAAAGTTATTGAATTACTGTAATATCATTTTAAGATACATTCAACAAATACTTGTAGGATACACAATTCTTCATAATTCTCAGTGTAAAATTATAAGATTAAAAGCTCACCGAAGGTCATTTATTTCAATATCCTATTTAAACTCCTTAAAAAGGAAAAGGACTCGTATTTATCTTTGTATGTTTCCATAACTTGCATATTTCCTTATAGTAAGTAGTTCATATATATTTGTTAAATGAATAAATGAGTATATTAAGTGATTTTGTCAAGATTCAAACTGATAATCTAGACTGGATTTTAATCCTCAACATCCTATACCTTTCTAACACTTAGCTGGGTTTTGTTTATTATTCCTGAGTATAAATATACCTAAAATAGTCACACACAAATCTTATAAGGTAACACTGAAAATAGCACATATCTTCATAGTGATAACAAAGGGAAGTAATCTGTTGGCCTTTTAAACTAATTAAATGTGCCAGTATTCAAGAGAAAAAAAATTTATTCAGAAGAACATTATCTTTCCTCAGAAATAAAGTGAATGTTTATTTTCCATTTAATAAGAGTACATTCATACCATTCAAATTTATTGGTTAGGTATGGAACTTAATGGGTCTATCCTAGTTTGAGGAGCCTGTAACAGGCAAGGAACTAGAAAACAATCCCTTCTTTTCTGTTACTGGGGGAAGAAATCACTTTGTTGAGCATCAAAAATCTAGATATAATAGAGAAAACAAAACAAAACAAAATACATTCTTTCTTTCTCTCTCACACATACACACATTTGTTTGTAGAAGGTCAAATATAAAAGAATCTAAAAATCTAAAATCAAAGAATCTAGGAGAAACAAGGCAGTGAGACCCAAAATGGTAGACATAAAAAGGAGAAAACAGTAAAACTATCATTAAATTCAAGAGACACAGTTTAGAAATCAGAAAATAACAATCCTTCATTGATTTTTAAAAGGGACAAAAAGCACTTTAGATTGGATAGTTGTTGAATTTATTTCAATTGTTTCCTACTCTTCATAACCCCATTTGGGGTTTTCTTGGCAAAGAAACTTGAGTAATTTGTCAGTTCATTTTACAGATAAGGAAGCTAAGGCAAACAGGGTTAAGTGACTTGCCCAGGATCATACAGCTAATAGCTATCCAAAGCAGAATTTGAACTCAGGAAATTGAATCTTCCTGACTCCAGGCCCGAAACTCTATCCACTATACCATCTAACTGTACTACTTTAGTTGGAGTATAGTGGTATAATAGGGGAGGTGGAATTAGAAGAACTACTTTTAAAAACCTCATATAAGAGAAAGAATTTGGATTTAATAAATTTACTTAGAATAAGTTTCATGAATGAAAGTAAACTGAGCTCAAACTAATATAACAAGATAATCAGTGGTATAGTAGTTAAAGTATTAAGTTTATAGTTGGAATTCAGATCCTGCTTTAGGCACTTATTATAGTTTAGGAAAGTTCAGATAAAAAACACCATGAAGAAGAGCAATAATTTTTAATATGTTATCTCAGTGTGCCTCCTTCATGCCTGAAGTGGACAGTACTGTGGAGGGAAGAAAAAAGAGCTAATCCATGCTCAGGTAGAAAGCTAAGAGCCTCTCAGGGCTCAACATTTTTTATGTAGTTTTATACAGAGAGTCAATATGATATCTATCTATAGGACCAGTAAAGTGAGGCCCTTTCTAAATTGTCTAATAAGAAATGAAAAACCAGGGTCAGAGAACTTAACCCTAATTGTGCCAATCCAGCAAGAAGCTGAAAAGAAGAACAGACGTGATGTCCAATCTCTGTGATTATGAGCTTTCATGTACTTGCCTCCTGGAGAACAGGGGTCATATTGATCAAACTTTTTACTTTTTTGACACTTACTAGTTTTATGACCCTGAACAAATAATCTAACCTCTCAGGGTCTGAGCTGCGAAATAAAAGGATTTAGCTCAATGGCCTCAAAGGTCCCTTCCAACTCAAAATTTTTGAGCCTATAATCTTATAAGAAGATGAAAGGTAGCACTCTCTAATCACTTTGATCACCTAAAAATACTCTACAGCAAACAACAAATTCCGATTTTTGAAAATCATAGAAAGGAAGAACTAAAAAATATAAGCAAAATTTTTGAGGCAAAATACATGAAAAAATGAAAATTAATAATTATTTTGATTCAAACTAAAAGGATTCATAGTTTCTATAGTTTGAGAAAAGTATTACTATTAAGAAAAAGAAATTATTTGAAATATGATTATTAGAAAGTATTGCTACACAGTGATTTTCAAGGAAATAAGGAGAATCCAATGGCAAAATGTGCCCTTATGACCTCTGGCATCATTTCCCATTCTAACAGTAAGCCATTTCAAGATGTACTTGTCATTATTCAAGAATTATAAAATCAAATAATCTCAGAGTTGCAAGTAGCATCAGAAGTCATCTAGTCCAATAAATATATGAACAGGATCCCCTTTCTAACATCTTTGATAATTAGCTATCCAGCCATCACTGGACCTATAGATATGGTAAGAAATCTCATGTCTCCAATTATAGCCCATTCTACTTGCTAGGTTTCTACTTGCTAGAAACCTTTGATGGGAGTGGGGGATTCCCCCCCACTGTTTGGTTCTGCACACATATATTGTATCTAGGATATACTGCAACCCATTGAACATGTAAAGGACTCTTGCCATCTGGGGGGAAGGGGTGGACGGAGGGAGGGGAAAAATCGGAACAGAAATGAATGCAAGGGATAATGCTGTAAAAAATTACCCTGGCATGCGTTAGATCAAGTCCAAATCTGCTTTGATTTCTAGTCATTCATTCTTCTTAATACTTCCCTCTGGAGAAGCAAATATCTTCAAATACTAAGAGATATCTATGATGTTCTCCCTTCCAAATCTGTTTTTCTCCAGGCTAAACATCTCAGGTGCTTCTAAGTTTTCCTGGGATGGCATGGTATCAGATCTTCTCATCATATTCTGGACTTTTCAGACTCTTTTTAAAATGTGCTACTCACATCTAAAAACAGTTATTTCAGATATAGTTTGACCAGAGCAGAATACAGAAGGATAAGAACTTCTTTCCTCTTAAATGATATAGTTCTGCTAATGCAGTTCAAGGTAAAAAGTTTTTGACCATCACATTACAGTGTTTGTCATAATGTCATTACCTACTAAAATACTCATGTATTTTTCACAAGAACTGTTGCTACTCATGTCTTGCCCATTCTGTAGTTAAGCAATGCATTTTTTATATCTTAAATTGTAGACTCTGCATTTATCCCTATTAAATTTTCTCTTACTAGACAGATATGGTAATCTTTGACTTTTTTCCATCTTATTATTCAGCCAATTTCCTCCACGCTCCTGTGAATTTCCCTTGCCTGTAACTTCTCAGTTCCTTCCCACTTACATCTCCTCTGTCTCTTCCTATTGCTTGAGTGCTGCTACATCTGTACTGATTTTATCCATTATAAGTTTATTCTTCATAACCTTAACTAAACTTTTTTCACTGTCTGGCCCATCCTTCCCATCATTCACTTCCCTATCATATTCTTTTTATCACATGTTTTAAATATTATTCTCTTTCTTCAAATCCTCATCACCAACTTTGAAATTCATCCACTGCTATGGATTTAACAATCCATAATTAATTTATAATAAGATATAATATAATATCTATATGAATAGATCTCAAATCTTCTTCTCTGGCTCTGAACTTTCTCTCATGTTACAGACTCATATTTTGAGTCTGCCTCCTAAATATCTCCATTTGGATCTCTTGAATGCACCTCAAATCAAAATCTAAAACTGAACTAATCTTTTTCCCTCTGAAACTTGCTCTAACTTCCCTCTGCTCATCAATGGCACCACTATCTTGATCACACATGGCATTAATTTTCAAATCATGCTTTTTTCTTCCCTCATCCTATAGGTCCAATAAATTTCCAAGTCTTATTCTATCACTTCCATATCTCTTAAATCTCTCATAATCTCAAATATCATTCCTACTATTATTACCTTTGTTCAATCTCTCATTCCTCCTTACTGTAATCCTGCAGTGATCCTGCAGCTGATCTCATGTCTCCTAGTCTATTTTCCTTTTCATCCAATACAGGTTTGTTAGATCTTTCTAATGGAAAACTTTGAACATGAGAATCATATGACTGTAGTGCTTGAAGATTTTTTGTGATTTTCCAATTCCCATTGTTTATTTTATTTTAATAATATTTTATTTTTCCAAACACATGCAACATTAACTTTTGCAAAAGCTTGGGTTCCAAATTTTTCTCCTTCTTTTCATCCCACCTTCCTCCCCAAGACAGCCCTCAGACAATCTGATGTAGGTTAAACATATATGATTCTTCTAAACATAGTTACACATTCATCATACTGCTCACACAAAAAAATCAGATCAAAAGGAAAAAAAACAACAATAACAACAAAAAATGGCAAAAAGCACTATGTTTTGAGCATATTCAGTCTCCATAGTTCTCACTCGGGATATGGGCAGCACTTTCCATCACAAGTCTATGGGAATTGCCTTGATCAGTTCATTGTTGAAAAGAACCTCCACCTCACATTGTTGAAAATCCATTGTTTTCATCCTGATATTCAAAGTTCAACATAATCTGACTAGGTCATATGCTAGGTCTAGCCAAAATGTTCCCTTCAGTGGACCCTATAATAATACTTAGAATTCTCTTCCCATTGAAATCTTATCAGTCTCTCCAGGTCCATCTCAAATGCTACTCTGTGAAGTCTTTCCTGATTCTCTTCATCCCCATGACCTAGGGAACAATCTCTTCCTCTTTGGAACTCAGAATACTTTATATGGAATAAGAACCATTGAGTTTTTGAATAAGAAGCAGTTTTTCTTTTTCTTTACTCTCCTCCAACACTTGGAACATAGTAGAAAACTTAATAAACCTTTTTAAATAAATAAAATACTTATGAATTAATAAATACTATAAAATAGCAGTAGTAATGTTTGCTTGCTAGGGGAAATTACAATCATAGAATCACATTTTTTAGAGCTGAAAGAGACTGTATAGGTCACATAGCCTTATGCTTTTACTTTCTGCTTGAGGGAATTGAAGTCCTGAAAACATTTACATGGTCATGTAAGTAATGAGGAGCAAGGCTGGGATTTGAATCAGGTACTTCAAACTCCAGCACTCTTTCCATTCCACAGAAGAGATAAAGTTTTTTTTTAATAACTTGTAAATAAATATACAGTTAAAAACTCTCAGGAGTATAATCTAATTAAGAATTGAAAGTAAATAGGAAACACAGCCAGAATTATTTTATGCAAATAATAATAAGCATACTAAGTAATTTATTGATGAAATCCAGTGAAGCAAAGACAATGAAAGAATCCAAGAGACATTTGAAGGAAAGGAAGAATAATTGTAAATGTTTAAATAAATATCTAAAGTATAAGAACAAAAAGAATCCAAGAGAAGAAACTTAAAAATTACTCTTAGGTGGTGTATCTTTCCATGCGATGTCTTCTCTTATTTGAATAAAAAATATTATAACTATTCATTTATTTTTGTTAATTAAGAACTTTATATGATCATATTAGGATACATGGTGAGAAAACACCTTATCTTTTTCCTGTATTTTTTCATATCACCTCGTTAGTTTGAGGGATTCATGAATTAATCAATGAATTAATAATTAAATGAATGAAGCATTAATCACTTAGTGTATAACAAAATACCATTTTAAGCATTAGGAATACTAACAGAAAAACATTGCACTAAAATAGCTCATGTTCTAATAGTGAATACAGCACATATAAAAGGTTTCAAGCACAAGATCGAGAAGAATCCAATGGTCCTTAATGTAAGGCAAAGCAATCATATATGACAATCTCATAATTTTCTGATGTTGAACCCTTTGAAAATACCAAGGACTTTAGTGGCAAAAACTTTGTTTTCTGGGTTTGTTGTAGCTATGGCTGTTGCACCTGTAGGAACAGTTGCCAGGATGTGTCTGAGGGTTTTAACCTGGTAGTACTATTCCGCTGGCTCTTGAATTCAAGACTCTAAGTTATCTCTATCAAAAGGTACTAGTGATCATTTGACTTGTCTGGCACATGCTGTTTCTCTCTTCCCCTTTCCTTATGGCTTCTGTAATTGAGAATGCAAAAAAAAAAAATGTGCAGTAGAATTCTACCCAAGGATTGCCTCATTTGAAAGAAAAAGATAGGCAAGATCTTCCAATAGTCAGTGCATTTAGGTTTTGTAGATTTCCTTCTGTAAAAAAAAAAAAAAAAAAAAAAAAAAAAAAAGGATATCATCATACTTGAAATACTTCAGAAATCTACAGTTTGAGAAAAGCCAATTAGTTTGTAACTTCTTTGTAGTTGAAAAGTTCAACAAATGTGTTCTCACATTTAAGAAACATGATTTTTTTGTGGTCTTAATCACCTGAAATTCATCTGCTTATAAGACCATGTGATATAGCATCTTAATAACTATGGTAAGATACGTTTTAATAAAGTGAATATAGACATCTTGTGGCCCCTTCAAGAGAATCCCTATTTTGTCAATGGCTAATGCTATCTTCTGTGGAACTATGACAATATGTCTGAGCCAAGAAGTATTGGAGTCCTTACTCTGCAAAGGGCTCATTATGCACATCAAAGGCACTTAGTGAATATTGACTAAATTGAATGATTGTTCAATTATTGTGCAACATGTCTCTAAGTATGGTCTGCCTTTGCATTTATTTATAATCTCTACTTTGGGTGCCATAATATAAATTCTTATATGCAACTCAGCCAAGAGAGTTACAATACACAGTGAGAACAATCTCCAGAATCCTTTGTTGTTATTATTGTTTTTTTTTAATCACCTTAAGCATAATTTTTGTATTAAGCCTTTCCTGAGCCTCTTCTATAAGTGAGTGCCCTCTGCTTAGTTGCAATGATTTAAATATATATGTGTGTGTGTGTGTGTGTGTGTGTGTGTGTGTGTATACACATATATCTGTATGTATATATATATATGTCTGTTTATATACACATACACATGTGTGCATACATATACATTATATATACACACATATTGTTTCAACTAGTAGAAAGCTACTTTAGGGGTAAGACTTTTATTTTTGTTATTGTGTATCCTCAGCACAATGTAGGTATTTAATAAATGTTTTTTGGTTGGTTGATTGAAGAATACCAATAATTGCTGAACTTGTAAGAAAAAAAATAAAAATAAATCTTAAAAGTAACTTCCACCCACCATATGAACTCACCATTTGGTGTTTCTCTATGACTCAGGTTCATCTGAGGATCCCCTTTTCATTACATTCATTTTCCTGCTACTGGTGCTATTTGGCTTCATTGTTAAACTACCTTTCTTATTTTTGAAAACTATTATAAAGACCTCCCAAATAATGAGGCAGCATGTTAGAATAAAATGAGCACTGCAGTCAGAAAAACTTAATGAAGATCCTGCTTCATGAAATCTTACTACTTCTGTTATCTTGTCATCAATCAAGCCATCAATAAGTATTTATTAAGTGTGAGGTCGTGCTACAAATCACTTAACTTCCCTGTACCTCAGTTTCAATTTTTGTATGATAAGGGGCTATATCAAATGCCTCCAAAGACCCTTCTAACTTTAGCTCCATGATCCTAATATTATTTTTTCCTCTTAACATCCTATTCTTCGAATCCCTCTGCTCCTCCCATAATCACCTCCCTCTTGCCTTCTCCCCATTGCCTGTAGCATTTTTTAAATATTCAATGCCTAGGATAGAGGAGCAGAGAATAGTTTTTTTTCCCCTTTCTCTTCAGCCATGTGTGTTGATGCCAAATGGCAGTGGAATTAGGCAGCTGTGACTTCAAAGTATAAAATAGCTTGACTGTAGGGCTTTTGGACCCTGCCAGATAAGTGGTTCAGGCCAGCAGCTGAGGTCCCATTGGGATTACTCCCTGTCCAAGCTGCCTAAATGCCTTTAAAGTAGAGAATGGTTAGATTAGTCTCCCTCTGCAATTTGGTTATTTGGTTTTTTGGGCAAAATAATTATGCTAATAAAGTGTATGTGTCCTCAAAGACTCCCCCGATATCACAACATCAGAAGTGTGAAACGGAGGGTCCCATTAATAACTGAGAGTATGTGTCAAATTGCTACCCAGTGTTCCAGTGAGAGCTGTGTTCTGTCAAGCCTACGTAGTCCCTAAGGCTGCCTTCAGAGCAACTGTGTGGTGGTGTTTCGTGTCTTACAGTACTGTTTACTCCCTCCTTTCGAGTGCTTTTAATAATTACAGATTGCAGAGCTTCAGTAAAACTGTAGTGTGTTTAACATCAAGAAAATGCCTTTCATCTTGGCTTTGTGACAGATCAAGCCTTGTTTTTCCCATAGCATAAACCCCATATCACCGAACGTGGGCGACAAGGTAAAAAATGAAAAAGAAGAGAGGGAGGGGGGAAAGTCAAGCTGGAAATAATAAAGGAATTCAAAAGCACAGGGCGTGCAAAACATGACAGATTAAAAGGCTACAACACATGGTGTGTGGGAGCCAATTCAAAAGGTACACTGGAGAATAGCTTAGCGGATTCTATGGTTGAGAGAGGAGTTTAGCAGAAATAAGAGAGATCTGCATGAGCAGCAGCAACAGTGAGGTCAAATAGACAAATGAACTGAGAAGGTTCTGTGTATAGATTTGCTGAAATTTAAAGCCCCAGTAAAGAGAGACCTAACAGGTACTTTAAAAGAGTACAAAAGGAACCTAACTACAGACCAAAAAGCCAAGAAAAGAAGTGGTTCCATGGTATTCAACAAGTGGAAAATTTCAAGGACCCAATAGACAAGTGTATTCAACTCAATGTCTCATGGTTTTTATGTACCCAAGCTCCCTAAACCTGATGATGCTCATTTATAAAGTGTTCATTTCTACATTTCATTAAAGTCTATTTCATTCAATCACACCTTTCCCAGCCCTCTTCTGAGTCATCACTCATTCTGTAAATGTGGGGTTTTTTTGATCATTTGGCCCTGCTTTATGCTTTTTATGAAAGAAAAGGGAAAAAAATAACCTTCTTCCAAGAATCAAATCCATTACCTGTTTCTTTTCAATATTCACTCTATATTAAATAAGCTACTTTTAGGAATTATTCAGAATGTTCCTATTGTATAAAGAATAGAACTGTAGAAATAAAAAATATATCACACGCCTCTGGGTAGACAATTTTCAATTATTAATTATTTAGTTCTTTTAGAGCAGATTATTAAGGACTTTGGCTTGGATTTCTTGACTATGTGGATATTTGACTTTATGCTCTTTCAAAGATTAATTTCTCTGTGAAGTTTTAGAGAAACCTAAAAAGATTCTATAAATTGATACTGAGGGAAGTAAGCAGAGATAGGAGAACAATTTGTATTCTGACAGTAACATTATAAAGACAAACAAGTTTGGAAGATTTTAAGAACTCTCATCAATGTAACTCTCAATCAATATAATAAACCCTCTTACCCTACTTTGTACCCAAGAAGTGAAGGATTCAGGGTGCAGGCTGATGTATATATTTTGAAAATGGCCAGCATGGGAATTAGTTTTGCTTGACAATGCATATTTATCATAAGGTTGAATCCCATCCCCCCTCCAGCAGGTAATAAGAGATACAAAAGAGAGAAAATTGATTTTTAAACCCAAACTCATCTTCTAAATATCAATATTTTTTCCAGTAAAGCTATATGGATGCTAATCATTAAATATCACATTCTCTAAGCAATTAAAATTTGAGGTTAACCAGAAGATTACAGAAAGCAGCTATGGTAAACCATTGGAATCCATGGTTAGCAAATCAGCAAAATATATGGTAATAAACATGCAATTTTTTTGAGCAAACCAAATATTGAAAATCTCTCCAAAAACCTCATGTGCCTCTTAAGAAATTTTCTTTGAATTTCCAATCTTTTTTCTTGTATCATACCAAGAATTCACCACAAGAAAAGAATGTAAGTTATTTTATAGTAATATGTTTCAGGACAACTTACATAGTTATTTGTGCATTTTTTTGTGTTTTAAATTTTTTTAGAAAAATAAAATATCTTTTTGTACAAATTATACAGAGTAAAGCTTCATGCTCTTCAGTTCATAATGCTAGGCTTTAGCCTCCAATCACACAATCATCATAAAGCAATTCATCCTCTGTGAATTTTGACTCTGTATCATTCTCTATAACAACCCTACATTGGGTATATGTAGAATTCAAAACATTCATTGAAGAAGTGCTTAAGGTCTCATATTCAAGTCAATACTTATTTTAAAATATATCATGAAAAGAGGAAATAGTCTAGTTAGTTTTGCAGGAAAGATGAGGAATGACATTTGAAAAGTCCAAATGTTATCCTAATAATCACAGAGTATAAAAAGGCCTACTTAAAATCACCATTCAAGACAGAATGAAACCTACTACCTCTTTTTTCTCTTATAAACAGCCTTGCCATTGCAAAGATTTTCCTGATATTAAGCCTAAACTTGTTTCTTCATTATGTCCACACATCGTTCCTTACTCTGCTCTCTAGAGTCAAAGAAAAATATCTAATTCATCCTACACATGATAGTGCTTCAGACACAGACATCCAATTCATTGATGGTCCCATACTTAACCCTTTAACAATTTTTAGGACCTTTTGATGTTTGTGCTTCACTGGCAGAGCCTTTGTGAACCCAAGATCAAATTTAAACTCATGATAAGTTCCCAGAATAGTACTGTAATACTTTTTTTTTATTTTAATGAAAGTCATTTTCCTCCATCTTTTTTTAAATCAATTAATCATTTGACATCACTAGAAAGAAGAAGAATTAGGGTCAATAGAAAGATAATAAGGTTGCTATATTGAAATCCCTTAAATAAAGAACTAAAGAAAGGCCTTCAAGACACTGAGGATTTATAAAAAGACATGGACAAAACTCACTCAATAATAAGTGCATTTGTGGAGGGTTTGACCATTTTAGTGAAGTCATAAACCTTCTAAGTTTTCATAATTCACATTTTGGACTATTTGTGAAATTTAATCTTGAAATGTTCATGCTGATGAATAAGTAGGGTCATGTATCACATATCCATAGATGATCTTATCAACAAAGCACTGAATGGTCATTCATGTCATTTTACCTAGTCATTTATGAAGTATAAGCAAATGAAAGCAGCCCTTATTAGGGAATACATTTTTTGAGAATTTATAGAGATTTTTTTCTCTATATCTGTACTTCCCTGGATAGCTAGTACAATAAGTAAAGCTTGGAAGCAGAAGGTTATAAATTCAAATCCTGCCTCAGACACTTACTAATTACATAATGCTGTGCAAGTCACTTAAACTCTATTTGCTGCAGTTTCTTCGGCTATAAAATGGAGATATGAATGGCACTTAATTCACAGAGTTGTCTTGAGAATCAAATGAAATAAGTATTTTGATATATAAATGCTAGTTATTATTACTGTGTAAAAGGAACTAAGTTGGATGCTAAGAATACAGAAATAAAGAACACATTCATTGCTCTGGAAGAACATACAAACTAGTAGAAAGAAGGAACATCTTTACAAAGAAATATAATAGAAATTCTAAGACTCTTCTACTGATAGTGGAGGCCCCTCTCTGTTGTCTAAGAGCTTCCATTGAGAAGTCCTAGATCCTCCCCTTTCCTCTTTGATTTTGGAAAGCAGCAAGAAGCATCCACATGGTAATTTACACAAGCTGGACCTCCTGCAACTTGACCTATTGCTCTAAGTAAATACAGAAGCCTAGAAGACAAAGGAAAAGACTTCAGGTGTACTTTTGCAAAGCTCATTGTTCAGTGAGAAGGGTTGACTGAATGACAGGCAAGCCATCTAGGCACTGGAGGGGGTAGGAGATAAACAGAGCATCACCAACTCAGGTGGAAAAGAACAATTGACTGGAGCATCCAACAAATAGTTGTTCACAAAGGCACCTAAGGAGAACCCTTGAGTGGAGGCTGGAGCTGTCATACCTAGGTGTGAAACAATAAAAGATTTGAACGGTTTTATCCCTACTCGTCTACAACCTGGCATAAGCCCTGCTATTTAAGAGCTGGCACTATCATTTCAAAAGGAGAGCCATACAGCTGGGAGCCATAAAGCAACATAGAGGACAGCTGTAGAAAGAAAGCCCCATGACTTCTGCCAATAATGGGGAAGAACAGCAGTGATCCAACCCTGATGGAAGAGAGTCCAAAAAAAAGTAACATGGGGAATAAGAGAACCAAACAAAAGAGCAATGGAGAAGGGAGCCAGAGAGGAGGATCTGAAGACTGAGAAGTAATATTGCATAAAAGGGGAGCAGAACATCAGACTTTGGAGCAAAAAGAACAACATAATAGCAGAGCACTGAAAAGCAAAATCTGACATTACTTTTGCTGGTACCCCATCTAGGGTAGGGTCCCAAGTTACTGGAGCTGTAATAGTCCCAAGTGGGGAAGTATTGGACCATTCCAAAGGGCAGTCTCTACAGGAAAAGAAGGCAGAATTTTGTTTTATTTTAATTTTTTATTTAGATATTTTTTTATTTTTGTTTTTTTTAATTCTCTCTTCCCCCTTCCTTTCCCACCCCTCCCCTTCTCCTTTCTTCCCTTTCCCTCCCCTCCTTCTCTTCCATCTCCCTTCCCCTTCCCTTTTCTTCTTTTTCCCTCCCTTTCTTCCCTCCTTCTCCCCTATCCTCCTCTCCTCTGTCCCTGTCTCTCTCTCTCTTTCTCTCTCCATCTCTCCATCCTTCTGCCTTGTTAATGCCTGGGTCTCACTTTCCCCTTCGTCCCAGGTTTCTCTGATTCGCTATCTGTCTTTATGCACACACATACATATACATACATATGTGTGTGTACGTATGTATACATGTATACATCTATATTATATATATATATATATATATATATATAAATATGTGTATGTGAAGGCTGATGATTTATGTGGATTTACTTTATATCCTGGTCCTTTTCTAAAATTAGTACTATTTCAAATTAACTTCTTAGTTGAGTCTTTGGGGTTTTCCAAGTATATCATCATATCATCTGCAAAAAGAAATCGTTTCATTATAGTTTTATTACCTCCTTCCTTATTCTAATTCCTTTTCTTTTTTTTCTCATATGGCTATTGCTAAAAGAACCAGTAAGTAGAAGTGTGTATAAGAATGATTGTGTGTGTGTGTGTAAAATGGTAGCCATTTCTAGGCAGGAGAAAGAGAGGTTAAAAAAAAAAAAAAGAAAGGGAAGAAGTTCATCTTAGTTGTGTCTGACTACAATCCCATTTGGGGTTTTTTTCTTGGCAAAGATACTGGAAATGGTTTGTCATTTCCTTCTCTAGCTCTTTTTATAGATGAGGAAATGAAGGCAAACAGGGTTAACTGACTTGCTCAGAGTCACACAGCTAGTAGTATCTGAAGTCAGATTTTAATTTCTAATTCCAGGTTCTGGCACTCAGTCCGTTATGCCCTGTGGCACCCCACTAAAGGAATAGACAGATGTAACTGAAGATTCAATGTCTGTGATCTTTGAAAACTCATAGAGAAACAAGAAAGAGACTGCAGAATGAAAGAAAGGGAAATGTGATACCAAAATGTAGAAATGTGATACTTCCCAAAAAGGGAAGAAAATGAAAGTACAATCCATAGGCTGGCCTTGATCTTGTCTATAATTTCAGCAAAATTCTATAACGTGTTACTAGAAGATTGTTTAATGAGCATCTTTTAAAAAGGAAGTAGTGATTTCAGAGACAACCTGGCTTAATGGAGAATAGCACAGCATATGCTAGACCAAACTCATTCTTCAAGACACTCAAGGGCATGCTGTATACAGAGCTGACCTAGATTTTAGGGAAGTATTTGATAAAATCTTTATTTCTATCTTAGTGAAAGAGTTAAAGATTTAGCAGAGATAAAGGCTAGGTGGTAGTTCACCCAGGTGAATTTGGAAGTTATTGGCTGAAATGACCTAGTTATTAATGTTTCAGTGTGAATTTGGAAAGAAGTCTCCAGCTAAATACCTCAGGGATAATATATACTTAACACAGTACTACTTAACATTTTTATCAATATTTTGGGATGAAGGCATAGATACCATACTTTTTAAGTTTGTTAGATCAGAAATCTTAAAGGATAACAACCATGTTAGATCCCAAATTTGGGGATCCTAACGAGCTGGAACATTGGGCCATATTCTTTAAAAATGAAATGCAAAGTTGCACAAAAATTAGTTCTTTATGTATAAGATGGAATATAATTAACTAAGACACTGAAGAAGAGGGATGGAGAGTGAGAAGGTGACCTACAAGCTTCTTATGATTTAGCCACAGTAAAAATTAACAATAATTTGCTAATATGCCCAGGCTTATGGATGAGTAAAGCACCACAGTAATGTCAATATCCTGCTTTTTTTAGTTAACATTACAATAACTATTTCTAAGTAAGGTGGAAATACTTGAATTTAAAAGGGAAAAAATTCGTTCAGCGTATATAAATGAAGGGAGGAAAGAGGAATTAGCTACAATAACCTAGTGCTTCATACAGACTGCCACCCTATAAATCCAAACTCTTATTCTTTATTCTGTTGAAATTGTTGCTGCTCCAATTCAAAAAAAAAAACCCTCTAGTAGCTATAGAAATGTGCCAACATATGGATATGTGGATTGCTAAGGCAGATGTAGCCAAAGAGAACACATTGCTGCAATGTCAGCCATAACACAGTGATTTTCATTCATTTTAATGATGAAGAGAAATCTTTCCCTGCCTTCCCCCTATAAATCCTTAGCCTTCTAGAAATGCTAAATGCCAAGTTTCTACTTGATGCATAACTGGGTTAACTTTGTGGCTGAGGTAATGATCTGGGGAAATGACTTATGGGATACCAGGACTGTTCATATGAATGTCAACAATGCACCACATTTATGCTATGAGGAATAGTAATACCCTAAAAGGATGATATAGGCAGCTGGGCGTTAAACTGACTACCACTGTAAAATAGATAGCAATGAACTGCAAATTAAGCATCTTTCAGTATAATGAATGTATTTCCATAGTATGAATTTTTAAAAATCATGAGTGAACTAACCACAAGTGATTCATTAGATGGAAGTTCTCACAAAAGATGGATAAATTCTATAGAATTCTATCATCTCTTAAATATTTCACTGAGAAAAGGATAGGGATAGGTTTGGGGAATGCAACTTTCATAGTTATGATTTATTTAATTCCCTTGGGGATAAAATAAACTCTGATGCTTTAAATATCCTTATATAACTATGGCTCATTTTAAAAAAAACTATCCACAAAGCATAAAGAAAATATTACAGTTAATATATTTCATGGTACTTCATAAATTAAGGGCACAGTTTAATAATACTGGCTTTACTTCCTAGTTGAAAAGAGCATTACTCACCTCCTGAAAGACAAATAGACTTGATATGTACAATGAAGCATATATTTTTGGCCATACTATGTGGTTATTTGATTTCCAGACTATGCATATTTAATAGATTTTGTTTCGTTTTGTTTTGTTTTTACAATAGGGTGGGAGAGATGGAAGGAAGAGAAAATAAATGTTTGTTCATTGAAAATATATTTATATAATTTTTTTTTAAAATAAGATCATAGATGGAAGTATATGTACTGTAGTTAAAACTGAAATTTTGGCATTACTCTGGCACTGAATACAACCTAAAAGTTTTGGAAACATCTAATTTGATTTTAAAAGTTTAATTAAAAAAAACATTAAATTTCTAGAATTTTAAATCCTTTTGGTATAAAGGTAGGACCACAGAAATTAAATTACAGATTTGGAAAGAATCTTTAAGAGGTCAGCCAGACCTGCACTTTACCTATCTGCACATGGAAATTTTAAGACAACCAAGGCAACGAACATGGGGCTTTTCTAATTCCAAAGTCTTGGTTTAAAGATCTCCAAGTTTCACATCTAGCCTGTTCTACCCAAGGTTCATCCAAACTTTAGATCCTACCACCTCACTGCCCTGCTCTACTGATTTTAATAATAATAATAATTTGGAAAGAAGAAAAAAAGGAAGGAAGGAAGGAAGGAAGGAAGGAAGGAAGGAAGGAAGGAAGGAAGGAAGGAAGGAAGGAAGGAAGGAAGGAAGGAAGGAAGGAAGGAGGAAGGAGGGAGGAAGGAAGGAAGGAAGGAAGGAAGGAAGGAGGAAGGAAGGAAGGAAGGAAGGAAGGAAGGAAGGAAGGAAGGAAAGGAGGGAAGGAGGGAAGAAGGAAGAAGGAAGAAGGAAGGAAGGAAGGAAGGAAGAAGGAAGGAAGGAAGGAAGGAAGGAAGGAAGGAAGGAAGGAAGAAGAAGGAAGGAAGGAAGGAAGGAAGGAAGGAAGGAAGGAAGGAAGGGAGAGAGGGATGAAGGGATGGAGGAAGGGAGGGAAGGATGGAAGGAGGGAGGGAGGAAGGGAGGGATGGAAGGAAGGAAGGAAAGAATGGGAAGAAGGAAGGAATACAAGGAAGGAAGGAAGGAAGGAAGGAAAGAAGGAAGGAAAGAAGAGAGAGAGGGATGAAGGGATGGAGGAAGGGAGGGAAGGATGGAAGGAGGGAGGGAGGAAGGAGGGATGGAAGGAAGGAAGGAAAGAATGGGAGGAAGGAAGGAATACAAGGAAGGAAGGAAGGAAGGAAGGAAGGAAGGGAAGGAAGGGAAAGAAGGGAAGGAAGAGAGGGAGGAAGGAAAGAAGGAAGGAAGGGAGAGAGGGAGGAAGGGAGGAAAGGAAAGAAAAAGGGAGGGAGGGAGGAAGGGAGGAAGGAAGAGGGGAAGAGAGGAAGGAAGGGAAGGAGGGAAGAAGCAGTGAGCTGTAATTGAACAGATCCATAAATTAGTTCAGTCTTTTTCAGTGGAATGACAGCATGGAGAAGTAATGACAAGACAGTAGTCCCTGCATAGAATAATGCTAAAATTTCAGTGTGAATAAATTAAAAGCAAAAATTAGTTTGTGACCTAAACTTGGAAGAACTAAATCCATATGCTACCTCAGTCATTTGCTCAATGACTTATCTCAAGTCACTTAACCTTTTAGCCTCTGTTACCTTTTCTACTAAATGGAGATTATTGTGAGGCTTAAATGAGATAATGTCCATAAAGTGCTTAGAAAAGTTTAAAGTATCATATAAGTATGATTTATTTAGACCGGCAGGATCATTATTTGTGGGTTGGGTGAGGATATTCCCTAATTCATTCACACCTAATATAGAGATGTGGCTACACTATTGTCCTGAATTTTCAACCTTAAATATACTTAGATTAAATCATTCTATTTGCAGTTATCTTTTACAAGTCCCCCTACTACTTATTGTTATTCAGTCATTTTCAGAAGTCTATGACTTTTTGTGATCCCATTTGGGGTTTTCTCAACAAAGATACTAGAGTAGTTTGCCATTTCTGTTCCCAAATGATTTTACAGATGAGAAAATTGAGGCAAACATGTTAAGTGACTTTCTCAAGGTCACACAACTAGTAAGTGTGCACTCTGTTGACTGCACTACTTAGCTACCGTCTATTTGTCATCCAACTCTAAAAGCTGTTAAGAAAAATTTCATAGCAGAATCTTTGTAGAGGAAAACTGAGGATTTATCTTAATGTTAAATGAGGTTTATATGTGAAATTAAGGGGAACACTCATCTCCCAAACATTCCAGAAAGCATGAGCAAAGATGTGAAGATTTTGCTCAAATTAGGGTAGCTATTCAATGCAGTTGAGTTACAATGTTTTTTCCAGCACAATGATATTTAACAGTACTTTTGTAAGGATCAGTTGAAACACTGCTTTAAAGGGTGTCATAATCAATAAATGTAAGTTATTGTTATTGATTAGCTCTTAGAGAACTAAGAACCAGCAATATTATACATACATAAATATTACTGCATACCCATATGCAATATAAAATATATCAGTAAACCAATGTTTGGGGTGAGTAGGAAAAAAAAAGATGAACTAGATTGAGTGTGTAACCATGTGTCCTATTGTTAGGATCCCTGAGATAATACTATATAGCAAAGAAGGTCCCCAGTTTCTTAGAAAACTGCTTTGGGAAAAGTTTATGTAAAGGGTGACACAGGATAGGGAAGAAGAGATGGGTTGTTATCTCCATCATTAAAAAGAATGCATCCATTGATGAGGTCACATCCATTGGATTTTATTTGAATATAAAATGGGTGTATATGGGATGATGTCTGTATTTTGTTTCTGGTTCAAAGCATCATAATTTTAGAAATGGAAGAAACTTAGTTCACCTTGGAAACTGAGGCCCAGAAATATAAGAGATTCACTCAAAGTCATGGTTAATATCAGAGATTAGGACTTGAACTCAGCTCCTCTGATTCTAGAACTAATGCTATTTCTATTGTCCTGTGTTTCCTTCTCTTACACTTCATAATGTCTTGGTTTTAAGCTTCTTTAAAAAAAAATTCAGTTTCTAGATCCATTAGCTGACAAGGACTCTGAGGGCCTATCTAAATGCTAAATGAGGATTATAAGTGAAATGTTAGGAGCACACCCATCTCCCAAACATTCCAGAAAGTATGAGCAAAGATACAAAAATTTTATTTATTCTAGGTTAGCAGTTCAAGGCAGTTGAATCATCATATTTTTCCAACACAGTTGTCACTAAATCTAGTCTTTAGCTGTTGTTCCAGACTTCTGACTGCCTATTTGTAAAGTACTTAATATAGTGTCTGGCACATAGTAGGAACTTAATAAATGAATGTTCTCTCCCCTCTTTTTCCTCCTACATTTCAAAAATATAATATACATATCAAACTCAATGCCACTAACTGATCCATATGGTAGGTTTTGTTTGTCTGGGGTCCAATCCCCTTATTTAAACACTGTATCAACTCCTTTTATGGAAATTCCTTCCAGTGCTGTCAAATGACAGATAATTCAAGGTACAGAGTTGCTTATGACCCTAAAGGCTTAAATGATATAACCACAGCCATACATCCTAGGATGTGTCAGAGACTGCATTTGAATCTAGGTGTTTGGACCCCAAGAACTCATCTTCTATCCACTATACAATTCTGCCTCTTACAAACCAGTGATATAAGAATCATTTCTCTAAGATATGAGAAGAATAAAAATCAGAGTGAATGTGAACTACAATATGCAGAAGAATGTTGAAAAGCCTCCGCTTTTCCAGAAGCTTGGTTTAACATGGTATGGACATGGAATTCCGTGAGACCATAACAGCTCATTATATTAATCACTTATTAACTTAAAATGGGGAGAGCTCTAAAGATGCATCATGAAGCCTCATAAACTAGAAGCTTTTTATCCTAATGATTTAAGAAAGCTTTACATTTTTTATTTCCAATTAACCTATCGATAGTGATGTCATTTAAATACTCACAAGGATTATTATCTTCTCGTTATTGCCAGAAAAACATGCAGCCCAATTTCATAGCTCAGTTGTTCTCATGCATGGCTGGACAATCTGAATTAACTGAAATGGAAACAAGAATTGTTTTTAACCCTGCCCCCTCCAACATAGAGACATTCCTAAAAATTAAATATAGGTAATTAACATACAACCTAAAACTGAGGGGATAATGTTTATTCTGTACTCTTAGACGTGGCAATGCTGTGCTGCTGCTTTCTAGTTATTCTCTCTGAGCATGTTGGTAGAGAAATGACTGTACCTTTTACATATTCAATACCAGTGCCACTGAATATTAGGCAATGTGCATAGGTTCCCTAGAGAACTGTTTTCAAATGAAGCTGTTAAATGCATGAAACCAAGATTACATTTTCAGCATTTCCAAGTAAAGAGATTAGACTCCAGCAATTTGATTTCTTTCACATCCTTCCCTGCACATTTAAGATTTGGAAGCTGGGTACCCAAATAATACATCCTTCTGCTTGTCTTAAATTTTGACATGTAATATTGTCATATCAGTAGAATGGTCTAACCATTGGATCACATCTCTCAGTATAAAATCTACTCTGGGAGAAGAATACTAAGAAAAGTGAGCATAAAAGTTCAGACAAGTAATCAAACCTTAACCAAACTGTTTTTTTACAGATACGTTAACAAAGGAAAAGGAAGAAAGAATGAAAAGAAAAGAAATTGTTAGAACTCTCATTGTATGGACCTTGTTTTCTCATCACATTCATACTTATGAATAGGCTTAGATTTCAGAGCTATTTGGGACTGTAGTGATGATGTGCATTTTTTTAAATGTCCCAGAAGTTTAAAATAGTTCATAAAAAACTCAGATGGCTTCTTGTCAGTACAGTAGGGAATTTTAACTCTCTCTTTCTAAATGGAGCAAGGAGCCACTATTATTCATTGCCCACAATCTCCCAACATTACTAGCAGCTGCTTTGGTTATTCATCATCACTTTCTTATATAGTACTTCCTAAAAGAACAGAAATAAATCAATCAATTAGAATTTATTGAACACTTATTATCTTCATAACAGTGTGCTATCCTCTGTAAGGAATGCAATTTAAAACATTGTAGATAGAGTATTATAACCAGGAAGCCTTAGATTTAAACTTAATAGCTTTGTGACCATGAGCAATTCATTTAGTCTCTCTTAGCCTCAATTTCCTCATCTGAAAAATGGAGATAACGGGGAAGCAAGATGGTGTAGTGAATAGAGCACCAGCCCTGAAGTCAGGAGGACTTGAGTTCAAATTTGACCTCAAAACACTTAACACTTCCTAGCTGTGTGACCCTGGGCAAATCACTTAACCCCAGTTGACACAGGAAAAAAATTGGGATTAATAATAAACATATGCTATTTACTGATTATTAGAATAATCAAATGAGATGATGTATTTTTATACATATCTCTACTTAGATATACATGCAAATATTGAAGTACTTAAAGTATTATAAAAATGTTATTATTGTTATTATTAGACATGGTCCCTGCCTTTTATTGGGAAAACAAGACAGAAAATTAGTGTTCTTTATGAGAACAAGTATAATTAAGTGCTAATTTAAGTGGAGAATAAGTGGTGTAGGATCATATATCCCACTGTTGATGAAGCGTAAGTTCTAAAGATAGAGAAAAGTGTGTTCTTATTTAATACATGACCCACTGAGAATAAAAAGTAATTTGTCTATATCAATTATGCAGCAGAGTATGAAGGTGTTAGGAAAAGTTTTCCCTTAATTGACCAATTAACAAACTTATTAAAAAATTCTTATTGTTGCTTCTTAAGCACTAGGCATCCAAAGACAAAGATGAAACAGTCCATGTCTTCAGAGATATTACATTCTAATGGCAGTAATAATATGTACACACATAAATATATACAGCATCTAGGTGGCACAATGAATAGTGTACCAGCCCTGGAGTTAGGAGAACCTGAGTTCAAATGTGTCCTCAGATACTTCCTACCTGTGTGATCCTAGTCAAATTATTTAACCCTGAGGAAATGGCAAATCACCCCCAGTATCTCTGCCAAGAAAACTTCAAAAAGGGTCATGGAGAGTCAGAAATGACAGAAACAATTTAATGATAACAAAGTTTATACAAAAATATAGAAATAGTCATATTTCAGAGGAAAAAACTCCCAGCTATAGAGAGCACCTCCTATACCACCATATAAGAGTTGGTGCTTGAGAAGGGCTATGAAGGAAACCAGTTTTTCTAAGAAGTGAATGTGAGAAATTTCAAATTTTTGTTTCTCCTGATTTCAAGTTCAATGCCCTTCCTGCTATTCAATTTCATTGTATACAAAATGGAAGTCTTTTTTTTTGAAAAAATAATAAAGAAATTTATTTTAAAATAATTCTTTGTTATACATATATTTTGCTATTTATTAAATTGTTACAAAGCAAATTTACATACTAATGTAATGGATGTGCTTGTTTATTTTTACATGGATAATTAAATTTTGATGGACTATCTAATACCTTTTTTTAAATTTTTTTTAATTTTTATTTAATAATTACTTTATATTGACAGAATCCATGCCAGGGTAATTTTTTTTACAACATTATCCCTTGCACTCGTTTCTGTTCCGATTTTTTTCCCCTCCCTCCCTCCACCCCCTCCCCTAGATGGCAAGCAGTCCTTTATATGTTGGATATGTTGCAGTATATCCTAGATACAATATATGTTTGCAGAACCGAACAGTTCTCTTGTTGCATAGAGAGAATTGGATTCAGAAGGTATAAATAACCCGGGAAGAAAAACAAAAATGCAGATAGTTCACATTCGTTTCCCAGTGTTCTTTCTTTGGGTGTAGCTGCTTTTGTCTGTCATTTATCAATTGAAACTCAGGTCTCTTTGTCAAAGAAATCCACTTCCATCAAAATATGTCCTCATACAATATCGTTGTCGAAGTGTATAATGATCTCCTGGTTCTGCTCATTTCACTTAGCATCAGTTCATGTAAGTCTCGCCAGTCCTCTCTGTATTCATCCTGCTGGTCATTTCTTACAGAACAATAATATTCCATGACATTCATATACCACAATTTACCCAGCCATTCTCCAATTGATGGGCATCCATTCATTTTCCAGTTTCTAGCCACTACAAATAGGGCTGCTACAAACATTTTGGCACATACAGGTCCCTTTCCCTTCTTTAGTATTTCTTTGGGATATAAGCCCAATAGAAACACTGCTGGATCAAAGGGTATGCACAATTTGATAATTTTGGGGCATAATTCCAGATTGCTCTCCAGAATGGTTGGATTCGTTCACAACTCCACCAACAATGCATTAGTGTCCCAATTTTCCCGCATCCCCTCCAACATTCATCATTATTTTTTCCTGTCATCTTAGCCAATCTGACAGGTGTGTAATGGTATCTCAGAGTTGTCTTAATTTGCATTTCTCTGATCAATAATGATTTGGAACACTCTTTCATATGAGTGGTAATAGTTTCAATTTCATCCTCTGAAAATTGTCTGTTCATATCCTTTGACCATTTATCAATTGGAGAATGGCTTGATTTCTTATAAATTTGAGTCAGTTCTCTATATATTTTGGAAATGAGGCCTTTATCAGAACCTTTAACTGTGAAGATGTTTTCCCAGTTTGTTGCTTCCCTTCTAATCTTGTTTGCATTAGTTTTGTTTGTACAAAGGCTTTTTAATTTGATGTAATCAAAATTTTCTATTTTGTGATCAGTAATGGTCTCTAGTTCATCTTTGGTCACAAATTTCTTTCTCCTCCACAAGTCTGAGAGATAAACTATTCTATGTTCCTCTAATTTATTTATGAATCTCATTCTTTATGCCTAGGTCATGGACCCATTTTGATCTTATCTTGGTATATGGTGTTAAGTGTGGGTCCATGCCTAATTTCTGCCATACTAATTTCCAATTATCCCAGCAGTTTTTATCAAATAATGGATTCTTTTCCCAGAAGTTAGGGGCTTTGGGTTTGTCAACCACTAGATTGCTATAGTTGACTATTCTGTCTTGTGAACCTAACCTTTTCCACTGATCCACTAATCTATTTCTTAGCCAATACCAAATGGTTTTGGTGACTGCTGCTTTATAATATAATTTTAGATCAGGTACAGCTAGGCCACCTTCATTTGATTTTTTTTTCATTAATTCCCTTGAGATTCTTGACTTTTTATTGTTCCATATGAATTTTGTTGTTATTTTTTCTGGATCATTAAAATATTTTCTTGGAAGTCTGATTGGTATAGCACTAAATAAATAGATTAGTTTAGGGAGTATTGTCATCTTTGTTATGTTCACTCGGCCGATCCAAGAGCACTTAATATTTTTCCAATTATTTAAGTCTGACTTTATTTGTGTGGAGACTTTTTTATAATTTTGCTCATATAATTCCTGACTTTCCTTTGGTAGATAGATTCCCAAATATTTTATGGTATCAACAGTTATTCTGAATGGAATTTCTCTTTGTATCTCATGCTGTTGGGTTTTGTTGGTGATGTATAAAAATGCTGAGGATTTATGGGGATTTATTTTGTAGCCAGCTACTTTGCTAAAATTATGAATTATTTCTAATAGCTTTTTAGTAGAATCTCTGGGGTTCTCTAGGTATACCATCATATCATCTGCAAAGAGTGATAGTTTGGTTTCTTCATTGCCTACTCTAATTCCTTTAATATCTTTCTCAACTCTTATTGCCGAGGCTAGTGTTTCTAATATGATATTAAATAATAATGGTGATAGAGGGCAACCTTGCTTCACTCCAGATCTTACTGGGAAAGGTTCCAGTTTTTCCTCATGGCATATGATGCTTACTGATGGTTTTAAATATATGCTCCTGACTATTTTAAGGAAAAGTCCATTTATTCCTATGCTCTCAAGTGTTTTTATTAGGAATAGATGTTGGATTTTATCAAATGCTTTTTCTGCATCTATTGAGATGATCATATGGTTTTTGTTTGTTTGGTTATTGATATAGTCAATTATGCTAATAGTTTTCCTAATATTGAACCAGCCCTGCATTCCTGGTATAAATCCTACTTGGTCATAGTGTATTATCCTGGGGATGATTTTCTGTAATCTTTTTGCTAATATTTTATTTAAGATTTTAGCATCAATACTCATTAGGGAGATTGGTCTATAATTTTCTTTCTCTGTTTTCAGCCTACCTGGTTTAGGTATCAGTACCATGTCTGTGTCATAAAAGGAGTTTGGTAGGACTCCTTCAGTCCCTATTTTTTCAAATAGTTTATTTAGCATTGGAGTTAATTGTTCTTTAAATGTTTGGTAGAATTCACATGTAAATCCATCTGGTCCTGGGGATTTTTTCTTAGGGAGTTGATTGATAGTTTGTTCTATTTCTTTTTCTGAGATGGGACTGTTTAGGATATTTACTTCTTCTTCTGTTAGTTTGGACAAGCTATATTTTTGGAGGTATTTTTCTATTTCATTTAAGTTGTCGAATTTATTGGCATAAAGTTGGGCAAAGTAACTCCTAATTATTGCTCTAATTTCCTCTTCGTTAGTGGCGAGTTCTCCCTTTTCATTTTTAAGACTAACAATTTGATTTTCCTCTTTCCTTTTTTTAATCAGATTTACTAAGGGTTTGTCTATTTTGTTGGTTTTTTCATAGAACCAACTCTTAGTTTTATTAATCAATTCAATAGTTTTTTTACTTTCAATTTTATTGATCTCTCCTTTTATTTTTAGATTTTCAAGTTTAGTGTTTGACTGGAGGTTTTTAATTTGTTCCTTTTCTAGCATTTTTAGTTGCAAACCCAATTCATTGACCTTCTCTTTCTCTATTTTATACAAATAGGCCTCTAGAGATATGAAATTTCCCCTTATTACCACTTTGGCTGCATCCCATACATTTTGGTATGATGTCTCATTATTATCGTTTTCTTGGGTGAAGTTATTAATTATGTCTATGATTTGCTGTTTCACCCAATCATTCTTTAGTATGAGATTATTTAGTTTCCAATTATTTTTTGGTCTACTTCCCCCTGGTTTTTTGTTGAATGTAATTTTCATTGCATCGTAGTCTGAAAAGGATGCATTTACTATTTCTGCCTTACTGCATTTGAGTTTGAGGTTTTTATGTCCTAATATATGGTCAATTTTTGTATAGGTTCCATGAACTGCTGAAAAGAAAGTGTATTCCTTTCTGTCTCCATTACATTTTCTCCAGAGATCTATCATATCTAACTTTTCTAGTATTCTATTTACCTCTTTGACTTCTTTCTTATTTATTTTGTGGTTTGATTTATCTAATTCTGAGAGTGCAAGGTTAAGATCTCCCACTATTATAGTTTTACTGTCTATTTCTTCTTGCAGCTCTCTTAATTTCTCTTTTAAGAATTTAGATGCTACACCACTTGGTGCATATATGTTTAATATAGATAGTGCTTCATTATCCATGCTACCCTTTAGCAAGATATAGTGCCCTTCCTTATCTCTTTTAATTAGATCAATTTTTGCTTTAGCTTGATCTGAGATCAGGATGGCTACCCCTGCTTTTTTGACTTCACCTGAAGCATAGTAGATTTTGCTCCAACCTTTTACCTTTAACTTGCATGTATCTCCCCGCTTCAGGTGTGTTTCCTGTAAACAACATATTGTAGGATTCTGGCTTTTAATCCATTCTGCTAACCGCTTCCTCTTTATGGGGGAGTTTACCCCGTTCACATTTATGGTTAGAATGACCAATTCTGTATTACTTGCCATCTTGTTAACCCCGGTTTATGCTTTTCTCCCTTCTTTCCTCTTTCCCTCCTTTCCAGTATTAAGCTTATGAGCACCACTTGCTTCTCACAGCTCTCCCTTTTTAGTATCCCTCCCCCCGCCTTAGAGTTCCTCCTCCTATCTTACCCCTTTCCCTCCCAGTTTCCGTATTCCCTTCCTCTTAGCTTATTCCTTCCCTTTTCACTTTTCCCTTCTCACTTTTCAATGAGGTGGGAGAAGTTTCACCATAGATTGAATATGTCTTAAGATTTTTCACTTAAAGCCAATTCTGAAGGCAGTAAGATACCCACTATATTCATCCCCCTCCATTCTTTCTCTCAGATATAATAGGTTTCCTATGCCTCTTCATGAGATGTACTACCCCCACTTTACCCTTTTTCTGGTACAATGTCCTTTCCACATCAATTTCTAGAACAAGGTATACATGTATTCTTTATACATCTTTATAGCCGAAATATAGTTCCCAAGATTAATCTTTACCTTTTTAGATTTCTCTTGAGTTCTATATTTGTAGATCAAACTTTTTGTTAAGTTCTGGCTTTTTCATCAGAAATAGATGAAATTCGCTTACTTCGTTGAATGTCCATCTTCTTCCCTGGAAAAAGATGCTCATTCTCTCTGGGTAAGTTATTTTTGGTTGCATACCAAGTTCCTTAGCCTTTTGGAATATCATATTCCAGGCCCTTCGATCTTTTAATGTGGATGCTGCCAGATCCTGGGTGATCCTTATTGTGGCTCCTTGATACTTGAATTGGGTTTTTCTAGCCGCTTGCAATATTTTTTCCTTCATCTAAGGGTTCTGGCATTTGGTCACTATATTCCTTGGTGTTTTGATTTTAGGATCCCTTTCAGTGGGTGATCGATGAATCCTTTCAATGTTTATTTTTTCCTCTGTTCCTATGACTTCTGGGCAGTTCTCTTTGATAATTTCCTGGAAGATAGTGTCCAGGCTCTTTTTTTCATCATTCTTTTCTGGGAGTCCAATGATTCTCAGATTGTCTCTCCTGGATCTGTTTTCCAGGTCTGTTGTCTTCCCCAGAAGGTATTTCACATTCTTTTCCATTGTTTGATTTTTTTGGATTTGCTTGACTGATTCTTCTTGTCTCCTCGAGTCATTCAATTCCAATTGTTCAATTCTGATTTTCAGTGAAGTATTTTCTTCACTCACTTTTTAAAAATCTTTTTCTAATTGTCCCATTGAGTTCTTTTGTTCTGTGGAATTTTTTTCCATTTCGCCAATTTTGTTTTCCAGTTCACCAATCCTATTTTTCAAGGATTTTACTTCTTTATCCGCTCTCTCTGTAACTGACTTCTCCAGGCTCTTTTGCCAAGCCTCCCTCTCCTTTTCCCAAGCTTCCCTCTCCTTTTGCCAAGCCTCACTCTGCTTTCCCCATTTTTCTTCTAGCTCCTTTGTGAGAGCCTTTTTAATTACTTCTATGAGGTTCATCTGTGCTGAGGAACAGATGATCTCCTCCTTTGGGAATTCACCTGGAGACAGTCTGTTTTTAGTCTCCTCAGGATTTAGAGTCTGCTCTCTATCTGTATAGAAGCTGTCAAGGGTTAAAGTCTTCTTCAGTTTCTTGCTCATTCTGTCTAATAATCAAAGACAAACTAGCAAAGAAAAACAGAAAAAACTGGAGTCTTTCTTTGGGGGAGGGGCTGGGTGGTGTTACCGAGCTTCCTCTACAGACTGTGGGGGGCAGCAGTGAGGCACTAGCCCGACTGTGCTACGCCTGCACTCTAAGATCCCAGAGTGTGCTGAGTCACTGGGGGGGGGGGGGGGGAAGGGGGAGCAGCCAGGTCCCGAGAGACTCCAGCTGTTTGGGGTTGTATTCTTCAACCCCGGTGTTTTTAGCTTCTCTGCTGGGCTGCTGACTTGCTGCCGGAGCAAAGTATCTAATCCTGTAGTGAAGCTCTCCCCGCAGAGAGGGCTGTGATCACTCCCCACCCCCTCTCCAGTCTGCTCCTGTGCTCTCACTGCCGCTGCCCGCCGCCTGCGACCGATCTAAAACCGTCCCAGCCCTCCAGTAAAGACAGACCTTTCTTGGTGAATCTCAAGGATGTCTTCTCTTGGTAACTATTTGTGGGTTTTTTTTTTTCAGTTAAGCATTAATTCAGAGGATTGTAATGAAATGGATAGTGAGAGAAAGCGTGGAGCTACACAGCTGTGAGCCTCCTCTCCACCATCTTAACTGGAAGTCCCCAAAATGGAAGTCTTTATGCTTGCCTTATGTTCCTTACAGAGTTGCAGTACAGAAATGAATTTGCAAAATGCTATACAAATATGAATTATTATTTTTCTGTGTTAAGGAATTTTTTCCAGGAAGACCCTTGTTGCTGGTGGTGGTGCTGTTCACTTGTCTCAATCATGTCCAATTCTTTATGATCCCATTTGGGGTTTTCTTGGCAATTTGCTATTTCCTTCTCCCCTCATTTTACAGATGAAGAAACTGAGACAAATAGAATTTTTTTAATAACTTTTTATTGACAGATAATTTTTATAACATGCCAGGGTAATTTTTTACAACATTATCCCTTGCACTCACTTCTGTTCCAATTTTTTCCCTCCCTCCCTCCACTCCCTCCCCCAGATGGCAAGCAGTCCTATACATGTTAAATAGGTTATAGTATAACCTAGATACAATATATGTGTGCAGAACCGAACAGTTCTCTTGTGGTACAGAGACAATTGGATTCAGAAGGTAGAAATAACCCAGGAAGAAAAACAAAAATGCAAGCAGTTTGCATTCATTTCCCAGTGTTCTTTCTTTGGGTGTAGCTGCTTCTGTCCATCATTGATCAATTGAAACTGAGTTAGATCTCTTTGTCGAAGAAATCCACTTCCATCAAAATACATCCTCAAACAGTATTGTTGTTGAGGTATATAATGACCTCCTGTTCTGCTCATTTCACTTAGCATCAGTTCATGTAAGTGAGACAAATAGAATTAAGTAATTTTCCCAAGGTCACATAGCTAGTATCTGCAGCCAGATTTGGATTCAAAAAAATGAGTCTCTCTGACTCCAGGCCTGACATTGTAACTACTCTGACAGCCTATTCAAATACAAAGATGGAATATCACGAAAGGATGACTTCCTTTAACAAAAACTACTTTACAATTCTCTAGTCAGTGACAGGTTCTTAAATAAACCCACTGGGTAGTAAAAAAAAAAAAAAAAGGTTGGAACTAAAGAGGTGTCTGGAAAGAGCACTGCCATAGGAGGATCATGGGTGAGGATGACATGAAGCTTTCAAGAAGAGTAGGCAATATATAAATATGAAAGTAAGACTTGTTAAAAATAAATTTTGCCTCCTTCACAGTTTTGGTTAGAGATGACCCTGATGAAACTCATATACATTAGAAGAGGAAAAAGCCTACATACAAGTATTTTAATGAAAATGAACAAACAAATCTTTCTCAAGGGGGAAGGATATTTGGGAAAACATGTAAACCATCAGCCTCATTACATTACAGATTTGAACAACAGCTGGTAGTGTTTGGAAATTGCTAATAAGGTTGATTTATGTGCATCAAGTAGGGTCCAGCTAGTATCCCCTTCTGCAATGAATACTTTAAAGCTGAGGGAATGAAGATTATATTTGTGAAACTCTTTACAAACCCTGAAGTACTATATAAATGTTATTTCATTATATTATTTACTACTATTATTTGGTCTTCCAGATAATCTTGGGAAGATCAACTCAAGAAGTTCAATTTCAACTCAATTCAATAGGCTGTTATTTAGTGCCTGTCTTAGAGGGTGATTGTAAGAAACAATTTTATAATAGGCAAATGTAATCTTTTATGACTTGAAGGCCCTTCACTGTCCTGGTTGACTTACTCTGGATAATCTACATTTTATCCAGTGTGTGTGTGTGTGTGTGTGTGTGTGTGTGTGTGTGTGTGTGTGTTTTAATGAACTGTACTTGTATAGTATTCCAGAAGTAGTGAGATCAAAGCAGAGCATCAGAGCAATTGATCACCCTCTTAATCCTGTTCAAAAATCTTCAAGAATTCTTTATATTCTATAGGATAAAGCACAAAATCTTTGATCTAACATTTAATGCCTTCCACAATCCCACATGCTTTTCAGATATTTTCCTTGTATTATGTTACTCTCTTTGACCCTCTCTACCTCTCATCATACTGGTAAACAAGCTATTACTTAAACTCAGCATTCAATCTCCCAAACTATTCTCCACGACTGAAAAGCACTCCTTCTTCAGTTCTACCTCTTAGAAGATTTAATCATCCTTCAAAATGAAGTTCAAGTGCTACTTTCTATGCTAAGCTTTTCCCTAAACCCCCCATTTCACTCCCTCTTCAGATTTTCTTGCACTTTATCTGTGTGCACACTTTCTTCTTATAAAATGATAAGACTTTGAAGGCTGGTCCTCTTATGTTGTTTTTCTTTATATTTCCAGTTCTTATTATAATAATTTCATATAACGTGTGCTTAATAAATGTTTGCTGAGCTATATTGAATGGAATTCATAGAAGTAAATATAAAATTAAGGACAAGCAAGAAGCCTAGCCTATGATTAGGTAAAAGTAAAGGGTTGTAAAGGAGTATAGATAGGAGCTCAATGGACAATAAAGGCTAAAGAAGTATGTTGGTATAGAACCAGCTCTTGAAGGGGCCCAAAGGCCAATCTAAGCAGTTTAGGCTTTAGTGGATAAGCAAAAAGGAGTCAATAAAGTTTGTTTAAGCAGATAAGTGACATGATCAGAGCTGTGTTTTTATAAGATTAATGTGGAAATGATATTTAAGATAATGTAAAGACTGCCTAGATCTGAAGGGAACAATTAAGAGATTGTTAGAATAGTTCAAGAAAAAGGCTGAAGATTCAAATTCAAATGACTAAGGGGATATATAAAGTCAGATGTATCTCTAATATATAAAGAAGGTGATATTTCTGAGATCTGGCCGTTGGTATAAAGCAAAGAAAGGGAGTAAAAGACTAGCACTAAGGCTTCAACCTGAAAATAGTTGGTACCATCAGTCAAAATAGGAAAATGAATAAAAGCTTTAGAACATTAATGAGATGTGATTTCAAAGAGTGTCATGAGTAGGAGCCCTGTTTTACTTGTTTATTTCTTCATGATATTTCATTCATAAGAGGCTTTCTCAGTGACCAAATAGAAAAATAACTAATAACTAAGGACTGTCAGAGAGGCAAAACCAAGATAGTAGAAAGAAATCAGAAATTTGCCTGAGCTGTTCCCAGTTTCCTTTGGAAATAATATTAAATCAAGCCTCTAAACAGATTCTTGAGCAACAGAAGCCACAAAAAGATGGCATGAAACAATTTTCCAGATCAAATCAAATAAGAAGGATTTCAGGAAAGTTTGTCTCGCTTGTGGAAAAGAGAAGCACAACCCAGTATAGTTAACATCTGGGCAAACTAGCAGGAGACTCTCAGGCACAGCAGAGATCGGCACGTGAGGCCCCTCTGTCCTGCATAGGCTCATGGTACAGCAGGAGAGCTATGAGGACTCCAGCCCCAGCATAGAAGATCAACCCCAGCTCCAGAATTCCAGCATAACAGGCCTGACTAGGTAGAACAACCATAGTACAAGCCCCAGAGGCCCCAATGGAGAAAGCCAGTGACCAGACCCTACCCCTAGTACAAGAAGCTTGGACAAGGCTCCCTCCATCCCAAGAGTAGATTTCAACTTTAAGGTCACAAAATTGATTAAACAATGAGCAAAAAAATAAAAAGAAAAAAGAAAAGAACCTTGATCATATAAACTACTATAGCAACAAGAAAGACCAAAATAAAAACACAGAAGAGGATAATAATGTCAAAATACCTACATGTGAAGCCTCCAAAGGGAATATTAATTTGTTTCAAGTCCAAGAACCCTTCCTTTAAGTGCTCAAAAAGAACTTTAAAAATCAAATAAGAGATGTAGAAGAAAAATGGTTAAAGAAATAGTTATGCAAATGAGACTCAACAGCTTGAAAAAGAAAGGATAAAAATTGACTGAACAATAAACAATAAAATTTGTAAATGGAAAAGAAGGTACAAAAGGAAGAACATTCCTTAAAAGTGAAAGCTAATGAATCTATGAGATATCAAGAATCAGTCAAACAAAATCAAAAGAATGAACAAAATAGAAGAAAATGTAAAATATCTCATTGGGGAAACAAAACAACCTAGAAAATTGACCCAGGAGAGATAATTAAAGATAATTGCACAACTGAAATCCATGATCAAAAAAAAAAAAAAAAAAGGAACTTGGACAACATCTTTCAAGAAATTATCAAAGAAAACTACTCTGATATTCTAGAACCAGAGGATAAAACAAGCACTAAAAGAATCTATCAATCACCTCCTGAAAGAGATTCAAAAATGAAAACTCCCAAGAAATGTTGTAGCCAAATTCCAAAATTGTCAGGTCACAGAGAAAATATTGCAAGTAGTTAGAAAGAAACAATACAAATGTCAAGGAGAAAGAGTCAAGATTATACAGGATTTAGCAGCTTCTACATTAAAGGAGGAGGGGGTATGGGAGGGAGAAGGGAATATAATATGACCTTCCAGAAGACAAAGGAGCTTGTATTACAATCAAGAACCAACTACCCAGAAAAATTGAGCATAAGCTTTCAGGGGAAAAGATGGAGATTCAGTGAAATAGGGTAGTTTCAAACTTTCTTGATGAAAAGACCAGAGCTAAACAAAAAAATTCTATCTTTAAATACAAGATTCAAAAGAAGCATACACAGGTAAATAGGAAAGAAAAAAAAATGTTATCAATAAAATTAAACTGTTTATCACCCTACACAGGAAGATGATACTTGTAATTCTAGAGAACTGTATCTCTATTAGGGCAATTGAAAGGACTGTAACTAGACAAAGGGTGTGGGTATAATTTGACTTTTATCTAACAATAGCATTTAACAATATAAAAATAATTAAGGTTTAAAAAAGGAGAATCATTCTTGGGGCAAAGGAAAGTGGTAGACAGAATAGAGCAAGTTACATCACATGAAGAGATGCAAAGGATAGTTGAGGGAATGAAGCTGAGAGGTGATGAGCATTGTTTGAACCTTACTTTCACTGACTTTGACTCAAAGAAGTAATATAGGGAAATAGAAGTGGAAAGAGAAATGAAAAGGAAATGGTGGGAGCTGATGAAAGGGAAGGCAGATTGAGGTAGGCAGTGTTCAAAAGCAAAATACTGGTAAGGAAGGATAGGACAAAATGAAAGAGAAAAGTGTAAATGAGGGGAAATATAAAAAAGGGAAATCACAGTTAGTTATGATTACATGTGAATATAAATGGGATGAAATCCCACAAAATGGAAGTGGATAGCAGAGTAGATTAAAAAACAGAATCCTGCAAAATGTTGTTTATAACACATTTAAAGCAGAGAAATATACACAGAACAAAAGTTAAAGGCTAGATAGAGCAGAATATATTATTCTTCAGTTGAAATTTAAAAAAAAAGATAGGGTTAGCAAACCTGATCTTAGACAAAGCAAAAGGAAAAATAAATCTAATTAAAAGAGATAAAGAAGGAAACTTCATTTTGCTAAAAAGGCAACATTTTCAATAAAGTCATACCAATGCTAAATATATATGTATATATATGCACCAACTAGTAGAGCATCCATATTCTTAGAGGAGAAATTAAGTGAGTTATAGAAAAAAGTAGACAGGAAAACTATAGTAGTGGGGGACCCCAACCTCTCCCCTCTCAGAACTAGATAAATTTAACCATAACATAAATAAGAAAGAAAACAAGAGGTGAATAGAATTTTAGAAAAAGTTAGCTTCTGGAGAAAATTAAATGGGGATAAAGGAATATGCATTTTTCTAAGTGATATATTGTTATCTACACCAAAAATTGACCATGTATTAGGCTATAAAAATCTCACTATCAAATTCAGAAAGGCAGAAATATTAAATGAATCCTTTTCAGATCATGATGCAATAAAAATTACATATAATAAAAGGTTATGCAAAATCTAAAATTAGGTTTTTTTACATTGAGTTTTATTAATTTCCAAGTCAAACCCAGGAACTATATGAATACAATTACAAAATACTCTTTCGTACAAATAAAGTTAAATATAAGCAATTGGAAAAATATCAATTGCTCATGACTAGGCCAAGCTAATGTAATAAAAATGACAATTCTATCTAAATTGATCAACTTTTTCAGTATGCTGTCAATCAAGCTAACAAAAAGTAGTTTGTAGAGCTAGAAAAAGTGGCAATAAAATTCATCTGAAAGAACAAAAGGTCAAGAATATCAAGGGAATTAATGAAAAAATGCAAAGAAAAGTAACCTAACAATGCCAGATATAAAACTATATTATAAAACTTTGTATTATAAAGTGACAATCAAAATTATTTGGTACTGGTTGAGAAATAGAGTGGTGGATCAATAAAACAGGTTAGGTATACAGAACATGGTAGTAAATGATTATAGTAATCTATTGTTTAATAAACCCAAAGACTCTATCTTGTGGGATAATAACTCACTATTTGACAAAAACTTCTGGGAACACTTAAAAATAGTATGGCAGAAATTAAGCATACACCAACATCTCACATCCTATACAAAAATGAAGTCAAAATGGGTACATGACTTAGATATAAAAGATGATACCATAAACAGATTAGAAGAGCAAAAAATAGTTTATCTCATATCTATGGAAAAGAGAAAATTTTATAATCAAACAAGAGATATAGATCATGAAATGCAAAATGGATAAATTGATTACATTAAATTAAAACCATTTTGCACAATTAAAAACAATACAACCAAAATTAGAAGAAAAGCAGAAAGTTGGGAAACAATTTTACAGCCCATATTTTAACAAAAAGTCTCATTTCTCAGATATATAGAGAATTGTCTAATGTATAAGAATACAATTCATTCCCCCATTAATAAGTAGTCAAAGAACATGAACAGCTCTTCTGTGAAGTGAAAGTGAACTCTGAGGTACCACCTTACACCTATTAGTTGGCTAGTATGACAGAAAAGAAAAATGATAAATGTTGGAAAAGATATGGGAAAATTGACACACTAATGCATTGTTAGTGGAATTGTGAACTGATTCCACCATTCTGGAGAGTGATTTAGAAGTACAATCAAAGGGTTATTAAACCCTTTGTGACTTTTTGAGATAGCATACCACTACTAGGTCTATTTCACAAAGAGATCATAAAAAGAGGGGAAAGACCTACATGTGCAAAAATATTTACAGTAGTTTTTTGTGGTGGCAAAGTAGAAATTGAGTGGATACCCATCAATTGAGTAATGACTAAATAAATTGTGGTATATGAATGTAATAAAATACTATTGTTCTATAAAGAATGATGAGCAGGTAAATTTCAGAAAAACTTTGTGCAATGATCAACTTTGATAGACTAAGTTCTCAGCAATAAAATGATCCAAGACAATTACGAAAGAATAGTCATAGAAAATGCTATCCACATTTAGAGAAAGAATTATGGAGTCTGAATGCTGATTGAAGCATACTATTTTCACTCTTTTTTGTTTTTTGTTTTTCTTTCACATGGTTTTTCCCTTTTGTTCTGATTTTTCTTTCATAACATAACTAAGATGAAAGTATGTTTAACATGATTGTATGTGTATAATCTATATCACATTGCTTGTTCTCTTGGGGAAGGAGGAGGGAAGGGAGAGGAGGAGAAAAAACTCAAGAATATTACAAAATGAATACTGAAAACTATCTTTACATGTAATTAGAAAAATGTTATTATATAATATATATAATTTTTTAAAATTTTAAAAGAAAATAAAGAAATGAAATGGAGTAGATGAAAGCTATCATGCAAGAATAAGAACTCACATAAAGCTTTTAAATGAGTATCAAAGGGGGAATCTGGCAAAAGAGCTCTGGGAAGAGGTACAGAATAACTCTGCAATACGATTTTGTAGGAGACATTTAATCCTGCCTGAATTTTATTTACTACTCTCAGGCTGATTTTTTATGCATCTTATATGTATGTGTTCTTTGAAAATTAGTTTTTCTCCATTTGTTGTACCAAATCACAGTCTAATTTGTATGACCCTGACTAAATCATTTAGCCTTTCTCAGCTTCAGACTCTCTTCTGTGAAGTGAAAGATTGGGCTAGATGGTTTCTCTAGGACTTATTGCGTTGTTAAAATTCTATGATATTATGATTCTAAGGCTCCATTAAAGAGCCATATCTCTAATAATACCTAAATGATAATGTAATCTATAGAACTCTTAGTTTAAGGAAAACAAGAGATCATTATCTTATGCAAGTGTAACAATTCATGCAGAAAGCTAAGCCCTTCTGTCTAGAAAATAAGTCTATTTGGTGCAACAAATATGTACAATAATAATCTTTCATTTTCTCCCAATTAATTCAAGGAGGGTAAATAACATTGCAGCCAGAGAACGCAATAAGTGAGCTTATCTTTTTATTTCCATGACAATATAAAACTTGTCCAATTATTGGAAGATAAGAACCACGTAATTTTTGCACATATGGTAAAAATGTATGAATGCTGGGACATCTATCTTAAAAAGGAGTCTATTTAGAACATGACTAAGCATGAGATATAGTACATGAAAAAAATTGGGAAAGAGTGCTTATTGGCCCCAGAGTATATCTGTCAATATAACTTATCTAGGTACTGCAACACTACCCAGAGTATAACTTTAAAGTGAGAGGTTTAGTCTGGAGAGAAATACTATATTTTGTAAAAAAAAAAAAAAAAAAAAAAAAACTTAGAACAGCAAGGGCAAGTGGAGCAGACTACAAGAAGACTTCATTAGTAGAATTTGCATTATAAGAGAGAAGGATCAGAAAGAAAAAAAGCTTCATGAGAAAGAGTAGAGACAAAATGTACAGATTTCTGGGTGTGGAATAAGAGATGGAAAAAAAGACTGAATTCTAAAGGAAAAGATCACAGAATATGAGAGTTGGAAAGAATTCCTCAGTAACCATCTCATTTACCTCAGTTCATCTAATTTCACTTTTACAGATAAAAAACTGGGGTTCAAAGAGTTTTAGTGACTTATTAAAGTTTAATGACATAGTTAGTTAGCCTTAAAGAACTTAAACTCCTGTCTTCTGATTATAAAATAAATGCTCTTCAAAAAATGCATATATACAAGACACATTTTAAATCGACACTATAGAAATAAAGATAATTTTGTCAGAATCAAATGTTCCAATAAATTATATTATAAACTCTTAGTTTAAGGAAAAGAGACTGTTATCTTATGCCAATGTGACAATTCCTGGAAATTTTCAAGCCTTTTTGTTTAGAAAATAAAATTCTTTGGTTAGGCAAATAGATATATTTCATTTTTCCCAGTTGCATTCAAGATAAGAAGCAGGGAGCACTACTTAGATATCCCCTTAGAGACTTTTTCCAAATCCCTTCTCTAAGGGTTCTTATAAGAACCAGAATGTGTTAACTCTATAGGAGAGGACTAGCCAGACTCTAAACTTATGTATACTCACCTGAGGATGAAGAAACAAACCTGGAGAGCCAAAATCCACATCTACTAAGCAAGTAGTATCCAGATTAAGACTGGATAAGAAGTTATACTGAAGGGAACTAAAAAGTATGGGCCCAATATCATGTTGTTGTTTGAAAGTAACATTGACCTATTAGAAACCCTTATATTTTGGGATTCATTCTGTTCCTGATTTTGATTGATCCTCACCCTTACTCCTAATTCTATGTGCATTCCCTCCACTCGTTAGATTCAGTATTCAAAATGCTTGAAAGGAAATTGTACAATCTTCAGGGGAAAAAAAAGATGAAGGGAGGGGAAGAATAAGTCAAATCTTTGTAGGTAAGGGTAAACCTGATAAAAAGAATGATAAATGATGGTCCCATATCTCATACTGGCAAGCTGAGCCAAAGATTGATAGTACAAAAAAAAAAAACAATACTGAAGTATGCTAGAACAATAAAATCCAAGTTTTTATGTCTACAAAAATAACTGGGTAGGTAAGTTAGTATAATGATCATTCTTTTTTTTCCCCTTTTACCTTCAAGATTAGAAGCAAGGCACATTGCTTTAGTGACCACTTAAAGAGTTTTTTCCCATATCCTTGAGTTACCATGCCTAGGGTAAGGAATCCTTTACACAAACTAAAATGGAATGAAACATCTCAGAAGAGGCAGCATTACTACCCTCGTCCACTTTCTATTACCATCTAAGGTTTTATTCAGAGAAAAAAATTGATCTCCAATCAACTAGGAAAACATGGTACAAAACAAGCCAATTCTGTACATTTGCAACTTTGTACATTAAAATCATCATGTTCTTTCAGTCATTTCAATTCTTGGCTCAGATGCAGGATATTTGGATTTTATGCTGCCTTTTATTCAGGATTTGATATCCAAATTAGAAAGTTTAAGAGAATTAAAATTTTGGTTTGTTGTTGTTTTTCTTATAACAAAACATCTTACTTCAACTAGTTATCCTTTGAAATCACTCTCCATTCATTCATATTTATCATCAGACTTAGAGTTATACTCTTTCTGTTAGCTTTGAATTCAGATTATTTATCCAATATTCATAGGATCACAGAGACAAATGGGAAGTATCTTTAAAGGTCAGGTAGCTGATCCCTTCATTTTATTAGGGAGAAATCTGAGGCCCAGGAAAATTAAGTAACCTTCCCATTTCATGGCAGCAAAAACAGGATTCGGTGTTGTTTTCCTTTAAATATTTGTTGATAGTTTGGGGAATCAGAAACATTACTAAACTCTTCTCAGACTATCAGAATATCAGAAATTCATGAATACCTCAGACTATCAGAATATCAGTATCAGATAGATACTGATATCAGAATATCAGTTTAATTATTTTTTAATATTTGTCAATGATATTTCCATAAGATACAATTTCCTACATATTTCCATTAAATAATTTAATCTGGTTTCATTTTTAATTTGTTACATTCTGATTGTGATTGTGCATTAAGGAAATTATTTTAACAGCTGTGTGAAAATGGAATTAAAGGAGGGAGAAAGTGGAAGCAAGAAGATTGAGTAATAGATTGGATGACTATTCTATATAAAAGGTGGTAAGAGACTAAACTAGAAATATGGCAATATGAATGGCAATAAGAAGTGACAGATGTGAGAATCACTGTTAAGATATAATTTCCAAGACTTGGTTACTTGGTTAAATGTCAGGAATAGGAAAGAAAGAAGAGTCAAGGATGATTTCTGGCTTCCAAGTTTGGGTGATGGAAAAGTGTCAGTGTCATCAAGAGAAGGAAGTTGGGAAGAGAAACAGGCTTAGTAGGGAATATGGTAAATTCAGTTTGGGATGTGTTAAGTTGGAAGTTCTGGCAACACATGAAAGTCAAGGGTAGCCAGAAATATGGTACTGAAACTCAGTGGAGAAAGCAAAACTAAATATGTTGATTTGGGATCATTGGAGGAGTCACTAAAGTTACGGGAGTAGAGTTCTCAAATGTATTTGTAAGGTAATAAATTTGGAGATTTCCTCCAACAATGCTAATCACAACCCAACCAAACTTGCTTATTCTATGCAATTACCTACTTTCAGCACATGAGGTAGGTTTTCCTCACTTTTCCATGGTATTGTAATGGTACAAGTGAGTACCTAGACTGTTTACCTGTCATCCCTCATCCGATTAATCTGTCTTCATTTTTTATCATATATCTGCCTGATGGTATTCTTTATATATAATATTCTTTGAAATTTTTCATTGGACTCCAACCACATTTGGAGTGCCTCATATTCAGTTTTTTAAGATTCTTTTGTATTCTGCTTGTCACCTCCACACAACACTGGTAGAATTCTGTTTCCAAAAAGAATGATCCTTGTTTCTGCCAAAACACAGAGGGGCTGATCAGTGTTGTTCAACAAGATTATGTGTGTTCTTACATCTGTCAAGGAATCTTAAATTATTTTGATGAATGGATGGAAGACATAAGATTAGCAGAGAGCCTTTTAGACAGTAGCTCTACCATAATCAAAAAAGAGTAAGAATAGTGAGATATTGTATTCTCTGCATATTTCATTCAGTTGTCTGATAGTAAATATGTAGTCCATTATATAATATTGCTTATGAAAGCCTTCCTTCCTTTATTAACAACTACACTGTGAATGTCTTCAATTTATATTCAGAGAAGTCTCAGAAAAGTTGTATGTAGAAAAGAAAATAGATATTAAGGAGGGAAGCTGATGTTCTTTTTGTCATCTGTTTCATTATTAATAAGATGTAAAAATTTCCCCCATTCCTTTGGAAGTGGAATATTGTGTATAAACTAATTCCCTTCAGTCAAGGACTGTGATCAAACATGTGTATGTTTGGAACAGATCAGGACAATGGAAAAGTTCAAACTGTCTGTTATTACTCACGTATTCATGGTCATTACGATCACTTAGCCTACTAGCTATGTTAGAGTCCTATCATTTAGAACTACAATATCAAATAATTTTTATAAGAAATAATAATTATCACAACTGTTTTATAAAGAATAAAGTGTAGCTGTATGACCCTGGGCAAGTCACTTAACCCCAATTGCCTCAGGGAAAAAAAAAAGAATAAAGTGGAAATATTTCTCCAAATTGAAGATTTTCTTATAGAACATAAGTTCTTAACCTAAAATCCACAAATCTATAATGTACCTCTGAATAAAATACAGGAGATTCACAAACTTGGATGGAAAAAAATTATTTTCATTAATCCTTTATGGAAAGTTAGTATTTCTTTAAATTGTGAATTTAAAAAATTATTCTAACAAGGGTTCCACTGGGTTCACTTCATTGCAAAAAGAGTCCATGACATAAAAAGATTAAGGATCCTGCTGTAGGTGGTGAGGTCCTTCAGGTACTTCTATTTGCAGATAATAATTGTACAAGATAATGATTGCATTGAAACTTGGAGTCAATGATTTAGCAAGTATTTTTAAGCATCTATCCTATTCCAGGTGTTCAACACTGGAATTAGAGCATTTCAGAGCCACCTAAATGAGGTCCATAATCCTTCAAAAGAGTTTGCCCTAACAATTAGGGATTAGTTTTCTAGACACCCAGAAATCACCAAGAAAAAAACTGAAAGGATAAACAACGACCAGTATATCTAATCCATCAATAAATAAATCTTGGACAAAAACTTCAGAGGGACAATAAGCAGTACTAACAATTGAATAGGAAAGAAAGGAACAGAAATAATCATCTACTATTTGCTCAGTATTGTAATAAGTGCTTTCCACATCTATTATTTCATTTGATCCTTATAACATCCTGCAAGGTATTTACTGTTATCCCCATTTTATAGTTAAGGAAACTGAGGCAAATAGAAGTTAAGTAATAAATTCTGAAGTTGGATTTGAACTGAGTCCTTCTTAAGTCTGGGCCCAGCTCTTCATGAGAATAGGAGTAAAAAGTGGAGCAAGTTATATTTATAAAGTTATGTTTCTATTTCAACAACTCCAAGCTTTTTCCTGGAACCAAAATCTATCTTTTTAATACCACTATTGTTCCAGTGATTCTATGACTAAGAACCTTGAGTTATCACAATCTTCTAAGAATCTATATTGTAGGTAACTCAGAAGGTGAGGGGGAGATGTGTAATGGGCATACATAATTTGAAACATATTGCCAACAATGAATTACACAAGAGCCATCATAAAAAGTATCACAGGAAATGCATGTCTAGAAAAGAAAGAGGGCTAAACATGTAATTATAACAGATGGAGAATCAATTTTTTTGAGGAATCTCTTTTAGAGATTGACTCTGAAAACCTAAAGACATAAAATAAGAATTAAACTCCCAATATAATTTCATAAGATTGATAATCCATTTTAGAGTAGTCTACATAATTGCATGATATAAAGAGCTTATCAATATTTCCAGACTTAACATAACATCCTATTTCTCTGCTGATCCCAACCAGTCTTTTGCCACCCTATTTGCAGCCCTTTTGTGTCCCAAGGATCCTTAGCTTAAAAGAGAAGCAAAAAAAGAAACAGTTCTACAAAAAACAAAATCATTGAAAATATGTTTTTTCATTTTCATATGTTTCCAGATCATATCCTATTCAGATGTTCATAGAACTTGGAAAATTTTTGAGACTAGAATAGTTCTGTGGAGACTCTACATCTTCTTAGTATTTAGGAGTGTACCATTAGCATCCCAGGATAAGTCAAAGAGAGTTGCAGTTCCCACATTATTCAACATTTCTGTCCCTCAGTTACTTTAAATGAGCAGGACAGTACCACCTACTTCACAGAATTGTAAGTGACTATTACCTAAAACCTTCTCAGATAAAATTCCTCACATATCGATCACTCCTTCATCTCTACCATCTTGCAGACATGCTTTCTTTATCAACTTCTGTGTAAATAGATATACATGGTTTTCTCTCTTCAGATTATGTTGCTTGAAGAGAAAGATTACCTCTTTGAGACTTCACTGGTAGGAATATTGCTCCATAATCAGTCAGGCCTCAGCAAGTAAGATTGTCTGTAATTTAGGTAATCAGAAGTAACTCAACTTTTACAATGAAAAGTTCATGGTCTTAAGTGATTTCAGGCAACCAGATTTGTGCAATGGATGGAGTGTTGTACTTGGAGTTCTTACCAACCTCAAATATTTATTTAGCTACATGGCCGAGAACAAGTTAATTTTCTTCTCTCATCCTGTTTCCTCATCTGTAAAATGGGACTAATATTAGCACCTACTCACAGGGTTGCTATGAGCATCAAATGAAATAATACATTTTGACAACCTTAAAATGCTCTATAAATGCTGTTACTTTTATATTATAATTAACAAGTTTTATTCCTAGTCTAATCAAGTAACATGGGGATTTCATAGATCTTATTAAATTTCACTTTAATTTTCAAAGAAGGGAAACAAGTTTAGGCTCTGTCTCCTCTTAAAGCTTTACCTAGTTCCCCACAATTGCTGGTACCTTCCTTTCTCAAAATATCTCCCATGTTCTTGTTATTGTTCAGTCATATCTGACTCTTCATGAGCTCTTGGGGGTTTTCTTGACAAAGATACTAGAGTAGTTTGCCATTCTCTTCTCCAGTTTATTTTACAAATGAAGGAACTCTGAGGCATATAGGTTAAGTGACTTGCCCAGAGTCACATAACTAGTAAGTCTCTGGGGTCGTATTTGAACTCAAGTCTTCCTGATTCAGGCCCACCTAGCTTTCTCTATATCTACTGTACATGAGAGTGTTTGGTTATTCAAGGAAGACCATTACTTCCAATATAAGAACTTCTTTCCACTTCTGCTGTCCATCTACCCACTCAACTCACACCCATGGCTCCAAGGAGCTATAGCATACACAGTGGCTACACCTCAGTAAACTTTTGGCAGACTGGCTAAACCAGTTTGAGGCTAACCAAGGATCCTCGAACCTGTCAGTGAATTAGTTGGGTGTCAACCCCAAGCATGTGAAGAGTTCCCTTGGCAGAATGGGAAGACCAGAAAAGACCAGAACAATCTGTTCCAATAGCCACGAGGCAATGAAGCAGGAAGCATGGAGCTCTTAAGGCTTTCTTCACTATTGAAGATGCTAAAGTCATCCATTGGATCCAGAGCCATCATCAGTAGTCCTGACTTTTGTCTTGCCCACTAGATTCTAATAATCCTGGAAGAGATAGTGACTTTTCCAACTCAGTCTCATTTAAATCAAATTTATGTTCAAGTCAAAAGACATCCATATTATTTTTTACTATTTTTTAACCTATCTCAAAGTCCTATAGCAGTAGTCAAGTGATGAAGTAGCAGATGCAGATACAGGGGGAACTGTAGTTAAACAACCATATACATGGGCAACTCAGGCCCATGTTCTAATTGGACTGAAGTAACAGTAGAATTTGGCAGCTCTCTGAGTTTTTCAGCAGCCTTTCTAAAGAACCATTCTGCTCACTTTCCTGATAAGAACAGGAGGTTAGAAAAGTTGTTCTACATATTTAACATATATAGGACTGCTTGCCATCTAGGGGAGGGGGTGGAGGGAGAGAGGGGAAAAATCAGAACAGAAGGGAGTGCAAGGGATAATGTTGTAAAAAAAAAAATTACCCTGGCATGAGTTCTGTCAATAAAAAGTTATTAAAAAAAAAGAAAAGAAAAGAAAAATTGTTCTAAAAATTGTCTGTTTTACCCAATCCTGGCTTGCCTGCCTTGGCTGATAGGGAACCACCTTGTGGTTGAAACACAAAGAAAATGTACAAAAATGTTGGTACAAAGAATGTGAGCATGCTTATGAACAACACAAAATCCAGTTAACCTAAAAGCTGAACACCTCTTGTTGCAAGAGAACTCACATTCAAATGGCGGTCCTGAGTGAAATAAGGCTGGCAAATGAAGGCCTTCTTGCCAAAACTAGAAGCAAATACACATCTTTCTGGAGTAGTGGCAATGATGGGGAATGCCTTGAAGCTGGCTTAGGTTTTTCCAAACAAAACTAATTTAGTCAACAAATTTGTATACTTTCCCAAAGGAATAAACAATAAATTCATGACAATAAGATCACCACTTACAAGAAAGTGCCATCATCAGTGCAATTGCTCCCACCATGACAAACTCTGATGAGATTTTATGAAGTCCTAGAAACTCTCATCATCAATGTTCCAGAAGAGGAAAAGTTTGTAATTCTGGGTGACTTTAATTCCAAAGAAGGCACAGACTATCAGAAATTGCAGGGAGTTCTTTGAGATGAATGGGCTCAGACTCAGCAACAGTCACTTACTACTGAAGACTTGTGCACCTCATAACCTTCTCACCAACACTATTTTCCATTTACCTAATTGCAACAAAACTTCGTGGATGCATCCTTACAGAAAAATCAGTATTTAATAGACTATGTCATTATAAGGAGAAGAAACAGATAGGATGTAAGAGTGGCCATGGTATTGGGTGGTGTGAGTGCTGGACCAATCATAGAACACTTGTATTCACTAACAACGGTGATCCCAAGGCAAGACAATTACCAGAAGACTTGATGTCAGTGTTAGAGCACTTCCAAGTGTTCCTCACTTGGAAGAAAAGCTGAGTCAACACATGACTGGCAACAATAGATCATAAAAGGAGGAGGCAACTTTCAGAGATTTGGTATTCAGTAGCTGGTCCAAAACATTTGCAAATATCAAGAATGTTTAGATGGAAATGATGGAGAAAATCAGAATCTGCTTAAAACAAAGATGAGAACTCCCTAGGGTTTACCAGCAGGATAGTGTGTCCATCTCTAAGAAGATACCATTTAACTCCATCAAAAATAAAGTGCAACACAGTAGATAGAGCACTAGTATTTTTAGCAATATTATCAGATGCCTTCAACAAGATCAAAAATAGCATCAAGATTCTGATGGCAAATTATTTAACTTGAAAAGTCTGTAAGTCAGGACTAAAGTGGAGGGAGAATTGGTATGTGACTTTTTGTTTACAAATAATTATGTACTCAGCTCTCTAAAGCTCTCTAAAGCTGAGATCCAACAGAGTATGGATCAATTCTCTTCCACTTGTGTTAATTTTGGCCTGACAATTAACACTTATGGAGGTTCTCCATAAGTCAACATCCCAGAATCCATGAGTTATAGTAACCATCCATTGGAACCCTCAGTTATAGCAAGTGGAGAAATATTGAATGCTGTGGATAAATTCACTTATCTTGATAGTATATTTCCGAAGGATGGGCACATAGATAATGAGATTAATAATGAGCTTTAGCTAGCACATTGTTTGGAAGGCTCCAAAAGAAAATGTGGGATGTTTTTGTTGTTGTTTGCTTGCATTTTGTTTTTTCTCATTTTTTCCTTTTTGATCTGATTTTTCTGGTGTAGCAAGATAATTGAATAAATATGTATATGTATATTGGATTTAACATATATTTTAACATGTTTAACAAAAAAGAAAAAGAAAATGTGGGAAAGAAAAGGTATTAAACTCCCTACCAAACTGAAGGTCTAGAGAGCCATTGTGCTGACTTCATTGATGTGTGTCTATGAGACCTGAACGATATACTTACACCATACCAAGAAACTGAGTCACTTCCATTTGAATTGTCATAGGAAAATTCTGATAAGGTACCAGAAATTGAATAAAGGATGGTTTGGAGGGAAAAGACAGTTGAAGAAGGGAGCCCCATCAGTAGGCTCTTACAATAATCCCAGTGAGATGTGATGAGTCTATACTTGAATAATGATAGCAACAAAGGCAAAAAGGGGATGCACTTGAAAGGCAAAATTTATAAGCCTTGATGACAGATTTAGGGGGAGGAGGACAGGAAAGAAGTCATTGATGGTGGAAGAGAAGATGACAGCTTGATTGTGAGCCTGAGGGAGTGGGAGGATGGTATTGCCCTCAATAGAAATGGGTAATTAAGAGAGGGGTACATGAGGGCACTTACGAAAAAAGATCATGAGTTTGAGTTTGGATATGTCAAGGTTAAGAGATCAACTAGGCATTCAATTTGAGATTTCTGAAAGGCATCTGGAAACATAAGAATGAGATCAGCTGAAGGTATGGGCAGGATAGATAGATTTAAGAATCATCCACACAAAGGTAGTAATTTAATCCATGGGAACTGATTATATTACCAAGTGGAATAATATAGAGGGAGATTGTTATTCTTTGTCATTTGTTCTCAGAGATTACCATGACAGCAGGGAAGTGATACCATGAGATACAAGTGAATCGGAAAGATCACCAGTCTTATTTTCTCCTACAAACCTATTTGGTTCCAGTGGCAAAGATATAGATCATTATGACTGGAAAAGAGGCCCCAGCATAGAACATTGTAGGATATCTTCAGTTAGTGTGATCTGTACAAGGATCCAGCTGAAATGACTAAGAAATAGTGTCTGATAGGTGGGAGGAAAACCAGAAGAGAGTGATGTTCCAAAAATCTAGGGAAGAGTGTATAAAGAGAGAGTGGTTAACAGTATCAAAAGCAGAAGGATAAAGGATAATGAGGACTGAGAAGACTATTGGATTTGGCTACTAAAAGATCACTGGTTACTTTGGATAAAACAGTTTCAATGGAATGATAAGATCATAAGTCAGGCTACAAGGGATGAAGAAGAAAGTGAGAGGAAAGAAAATATAGGCTCCATTTTTAGATGATATTTTCAAGGAATTTAGCCAGAAAGATTAAAAATAAAGGGGATTGAAGGATCAAATGAGTAGTTTTTCAGGATGGGCAAAACATGGATGCTTGTAGGCAGTAGGGAAAGAGCCACTTTCTTTTCCATTAAAACATGAGCTCCTTGAAGGCAAAAACCATTTTTATCTTTCTTTTATGCCCTGCCCTTAGTACAATGCCTGCTACATGTAACATGGTTAATATATGCTTGTTGTATACTTAACTGACCAGTCTGATTAACAGAAGTGTTAGGAATTTAGCCAAAAACCACCCTGGGGGAATAACCTATTATTGTTATGTTTATTAAATAGTATCCATGAAAGGCTGACCCAGAAAATAACAAATTAAAGGTTAGATCCATCAAATGGGGAAAAAAGAAAAAAGAAAAACCTATCCTTTTTTCAAGGAACTGAGATATTAAGCGTTCCAAGTATCCTGTCCTCTAAAGCTCTGTTCAATGACTCTACTAGCACGCCACAGTAAAGACCTATCACTATAATAATATTTCTTGGTTTGGTGAGTCATACCATTACTAAGTGTCTGAGGCTAGTTTTGAACTCATTAAAATAAGTCTTCCTCATTATAGGCTCAGAACTCTATCCACTGTGCCATCTTACAATCCCATGGATCAAGATAGTAAGCAACATAAAAATGATCTTCCAGGATAGCGAGTTACATTCAAATATATGCACATGGTTGTTAAGGAGATGCAAGAAAATATTTCCCATCCATATGTTTTTATGAAGAAGAGAGAGAAGAAATTTAAGTCTGTAGCATTGAAATTACAATCATTAAAATTATATATTATTAAATTGATTTTTAAATCTGAGAGAGACAGCGAGAAAGAGAAAGAGAGAGCAAGACAGAGAAACAGAGAGAGAGGGTGGGGGGAGAAAAGGAGGAAGGGGAGTGAGAATGCTTTTTTATGAGTCTTATAACTTACTAAAGGAATGGCTTTTCACAGCTCAATGACCAATTATCTTCAACACAGGTTCCTGTCATGTATACTAAGAACTTGGTGTGTTAAGTAAGTCTTTTAGCAAGGATCCTGAGCACAGACCCAGCTCCAAGGGAGTGTTTCAGCCCACCCTTGTTGTGCCTTATATGAGATGAATAGGCTAGGTTCACAGCTATAGCAAAGAGTCTAGGAAGAAATGTAACAGTATATATTAAGGAAATAAACTCATTAGAAGAAATCTAGGAAGTAGAGATGTTTAAGCATGGAACAAAGTGTTTGGATAAGAAAAAATGAAGGCAAAAAAGGAAAAAGTGTATTATTAGAACCTACTATAGATGATCTGAATATAAAAGAAACAGATTGTAGGGCTGGTACTAAGACATAATGTAGTAGAGATTTGGAAATTCAATTATTTGGACCTCTATTGAACTCTCCTGCTCAAAGTAAAGTAGTTAATGATTTTTGACTTGTTTTAATGATAATTCTATGCTTGGAAAGCTGAAAGAAGCAATGAGAAGATCTATTATTCTGGATCTAACACTACTGGATTCTGGCATGGAAATGTTGAGAATTTTTTTTGGAAGTAATCAATATATTGTATAATTTGTGATAGAGATGGAGCAGATTCTGGAATTCACTTCAACTCAGTTCATTCTACAATATGTGATACCAAGAGAGGAAGTTGGACATAGTCTGAGATGTACCCTATTTTTAGGAAACATATTTCAGTGAGTTTAGAAAAAAAAAGAGATAAATAGAATCTTAATGACTTTATTTTTAGAAGATGCCAGCCTAGAAAAATACTGAAGGGCAGAATTCTAAAGGAACAAAAAGAAGTAATTCTTGTAAAAAAGTAAAGAAGAGGTTGTCTAAAGACACTGATGTAGATACATATAAATCAATGCAGATTAAAATGAAATAGATAGGAAAGATGGAAGCAAGAGCAGATAATTGAGAATGAATAAATACATGTGACAAAGACCAATAAAGAATAGTATCAGGGATACAAAAACTTAGAATGAGTTAGAGCTTATGAGAAAAGCAAAAGACTACTAAAAAAAAAAAGGTGATAAGTAGGGAGATTGGGGTTAAAGAAGAACTAAAACTGTCACTCTTAGTTGGTGAGATGAGGAGGAAGAGGGTGAAGAAGAGGAAGAATAAAAACAACAACAACTGCATGACTAATATTTGGACTGGAAAGAACAAAACAAAAATGGCTAATAGAGGTGAATAGGGAGGAAGCCAGAGAGTTTCTGTTACCAGAACCTCATGAACTATATCTCTGGTTGTTGAAAGAATTAGCTGTCATTATTTTTGAGCCACTATCATTGATCTTTGAAAAGATTGAGGCAAATGAGAGAAAATTCATAGAAATGAAGAAGGAAAACTGTTATTCTGATTTTCAAAGAAGGTGAAAGAGTTGAATTTGCGGCAACAATGAACCCCATAAGCTTAGCCTTTTTTCCCAGCAAAATTCTCATGGATAGCACTAAAGCGACAATGAGCAAACATCTGTAAGAGGAAATACTGATTACAAAGAGCCAGTCAACCTCAATTCATCAAGAGCTCAGCCCGTGAAAGAATCATTTAATTTTGTTTTTGGACACAGTTACTAAACCAGTTTATTTGTTTTTTAAGCATTCCTGTGATTTTGTTAAGTGTTGAGAACTCCCAGTAAGATAGCTCCCTACAACTAACATAGATTGGCAATTCATTGGCAACCAAATTTTTAGATTTAGATTTTAGATTGTATATATAATTTGCCCATATTTTGGCAAAATATTTGATAATATTTCTGATGTTATTTTTGTGAACAGGATGGAGAAATGTGTGGTAGACAGTAAATCAACTTGAAACTGATTAAATAGCTGACACCAAAGTTTAATGTATTTAACAGTTCAGTGTCAACTCAGTTGAGGAGCCCTTAATTGAACTGCCCAGGGATTTGTCCTTGGCTTTGTACTGCAAAACATTTTTCTTAATAAGTTGGATAAAGGCAATAGATGGCATGCTTTTCAAATTTGCAGGTAAGGAAAAGGCAGAAGGAACAGCTAACATGTTAGATGACAGGATAAAAAAAGATCTTGACAAGCTAAATTGTTGAACTGAATCAAATAAGACTACATTTAATATGCATAAATATAGTCTCACATTTAGGTTGGGATAACTAGCTTCACGAGTACAAGATGGACTAGACAGCAGTTTGTCTAAAAAGGTTTTGGCATCATAAGTAGACAATATAAGTCATTAGGAAGATTTAGTATTGAAACAATACACTAATATCCTGGAGCAGCTAGGTAGCAACCAGTGGATAAAGTGGCAGACCAAGATGCAGAATGATGAGTCTTCCTGAATTCAAATCTAGCCTCAGATACTTTCTAACTGTGAATTGGTTAAGTCATTTAACACTTTGGTCTCAGTTTCCTCATCTGTCAAATGACCTAGAGAAGGAAATGGTAAACCATCTAGTTTGTCAAGAAATCCCCAGCTGGAGTCACAAAGTTGAAAATGACTGAAAATGGCTGAACAATAGCAAAAAACTCAGGCTCTGTCAAGTAAAACATGACATCAAGAGCTAAGGAGACCTCTGACCTAGTCAGAATATGTGTGATATGCTCTTTCCATTTGGGTAATGTCATATTTTAGGAAAGAAATCAAGGAAAGTTCTGGTGAAGGACTTCAAAATCATGTGATATAAAGACCATTGGGATGAACTGAGGATAACAGTATGAAAATGTTTGAAGGGCCATCATGCAGAAGTAATATTTGACTTATTCTTCTTGATCCTAGGAAGTAGAACTAGTAGGAATTGGTGGAAATCAGTTTTTTAATGAGGATTATCTTTTAAACAATTTTTGTTGTTCAATCACGTCCAACTTTTTATAAATATCTATAGGTTTAAACTTTATTTTAAAATTATTGTTGTTCAGTCATCTCAATAGTATTTACTTCTTTGTGATTCCATTGGGATTTTCTTTGCAAAGATACTGGAATGGTTTACCATTTCCTCCTCCAGCTTATTTGACAGGTGAGTAAACTGAGGAAAACAGAGTTAAATGACTTGCCCAGGGTCAAAGAGCTAGCAAGTACCTAGGGTTAGATTTGGACCCAGTTTTTCTTGAATTCAAACTCAGTGTTCTATCTACTTTGTCACCTACTTACTCTTTTGAACAATTAGAACTATTCAAAAGTAGAATACAAAAAGACTGAATTTGAAGAAAGTGATTCCTCGTCATTAGAGGTGTTCAAGCAAAAACTAAATGACTATTTTCAGCTATGTAGAGAGGATTCTTAGTTGTGAATTGGACTAGTTCTTAAACTTTTTCCACTCATGGTCCCTTTTAGTCCAAGAAATGTTTATGCAACCTCATATAAATAAACCAAATAAAATAGGTATACAAATTAAATATTTACCTAAAATAAGTCATAATTTCATGACCCTCACATTCAGTTGTACCCAACCCCATATGGAATCATGACCCACAGAATAAGAAGTTTTGAACTGGATGATTTCTTAGTTTCTTTTTAAAGAGATAGGGGTTTTATGGTTGATAGAGCATTGCTATAGAATGAGGAAGAACTGGATTCAAATCTAGAGTCAGATACTCACTAGCTAAGTGACTGTGGAAAGTCTGCCTCGCTTTCTTCAACTATAAAATGTGGATCATAATAGCACCTATGTCACAGGACTATTGCAAGAATCAAATGAGATCATATTTATAAATTGCTTAGTATAATGCCTGGCATATAGTGGGCACTTAATAAATGCTTGTTCTCTTCCCTTCCCCTTTATTAATTCTATGAAAACAGTTCATCTAAGAACCTACAAAACCAAATTTATGTATGTAGTCATATGTAAGTATGTTGTTGCTCAGTCATTCAGTCATATCTTCATGACCTTGGCATATCATAGATGCTTATCAAATGCTTATTGACTTTATTTTTGACTATATATTATTAATTCTTGTGCTTCATCTACATGGACAGAGTAAATAGAATATTGGACAAGTGAAAAACACCTAGGTTCCAGTCCTGCCTCTGACATTTATTAGCTTTATGATTCTGGGAATAATTTATTTCAGCATCAGTCATCCCATCTTTTCAATGAGAGGAGGAATTGTTGGCCAATAAGATATTTTTCAGATTTAAATCTATAGTCTGATAGTTAATGTCATTATATCTCCCCTATATTGCATTTCAGCACCCTGAGATAAAAATGTATCTTTTGTGAGGTTATTATGTATCTAAAATAGTATTAAATACGAAGTGATCACTCAATCAATAGTAGTTAATTTGCTTTCAACAAGGAATGAGTGGTTTTTAGCATGTTAGTCAATAATTTGTAATACTAATGATATAAAAGATATCAAAAATATATTGATATAGTAAAGTTAGTATCCTTGATATATACTATTTTTTAAAAATGCTCCTGGCCCACTAAATATACTCCCCAACCTTTATATTAAAGAAACCTTTTTCATTCATCCCTCCCAAAGTGAAGAGAAATGATAGTGAAAGAGGTGGAAAGATTAAAAGAAGGGGTTTTTGAGGGGGATGAGGGGAATGAATGTTTATAGGCAATGAAGAAGGAGCCAATACATGGAAGGTTTAGAAAGAGATGATGATCTAATCAATAAATTACTGAAGATTGGAGGGGATAATTTTTAGTTACATGAGTATACAGTATTATATATGTATAGTATACATAACCAGATAACTCTTTGGCAAAGAGAACAACCTCCTCTGAAAGCGGAGGAAACAGGTAAAGAAGAGGAGATGCAAAGGATGAAACAGGAGGAGAGGGAGTTCCTGATTGGTGGCTTCACATTGTGGCATGGGTGTGTTGAAAAGAAATCTGTAATTAATGCTATGGGAAGAGGGGAGAGGAGTCAATCAGGGATTAAGAAAAGCATTGCCATTCATTTATAAAGGGGTGTGTGTGTGTGTGTGTGTGTGTGTGTGTGTGTGTGTGTGTAGACAAAAAGAGAGAAAGAAGAGAGAGTGAGGGGGAGAGAGAAAGAGAAGTCAACTAGGGATGAAGAAAAGGATTACCATATATATAGGAGTTCGAAAATTCCTTTGAATTTTTAGGAACTCTTCTATGCTAATGGTCTCTTCTTCAGTTGGCTCATCCCAAATGCCCTGAGTTGGATTATCCTTTCAGAGGTGATAGTGTATTTTTCTGGGTACCTTCCCCAGCATATGGCAGCTCATATACTCCACTCAATCTACTAAGAGTCTGCAGCAACTTAATCCAATTGTTTTGGGAAAGACAGAGAATGGTACTAGGGATTCCATTAATGTCTTTCTGACTTTAAAAGAATCTTGCTAAAAGAAACTCTGGGCAAATCACTTAACACTGTTTGCCTCAGTTTCATTTCATCTGCAAAATGACCTAGAGAAGAAAATGTTAAACCATTCTAGTATTTTTGCCAAGAAAAATCCGAATGGGAATCACAAAGCATTGAATACAATTGAACTGACTGAAAAACAACAAAAAAAGCTCCATGATTAATCTTTTGGAAGGAATATTTTAAATGTTCTTCTTACCATGATGGTTGCAGAATTCTATATCTCTTTTCCTTTATTAGTATCTCTTCCCTCACTTCAGCATTGTATCCAAACACACACACACACACACACACATCCTCCATGGATAGGTTCATGTCCTACTGTATTAGAGATTTATCTTTCTCAGACTGTGTTCAGCAGTTTTCCTATAGTTCAACTAAACAGCATTTTTGACAGCCCTTTTCTTAACTAATTTGTCTAAAATGGTTTGCATTGAAATGAAACATTTAATTCAAAGGTTCCTAATGATAATAGTATGGTAGGAGTACTGCCATACTATTTTATTTTAAATAACTATTTAATGCTCATTTTATTTTAAATAACTATTTTGTCATCGTTATTCAGTTGTATCTAACTTCGTGACCCCTTTGGAGATTTCCTTGGCAGAGATACTGGAGTAGTTGGTAATTTTCTTCTCTGGCTCATTTTACAGATGAAGAAACTGAGGTAAACAAGGTTAAATGACTTGCTCAGGGTCACAGCACTAGTAAGTGTCTGAGGTCAGATTTGAATTCAGGAAGTTGAATCTTTCTGACTGCAGGCTGAGCATTCTATCTATTGCCTCACCGAGCTGCCATTAATATCTATTAACAAAGGCCAAATGGAAATCACAGAACATAAATATTTATAAAAATTTAGGAATACTGGTTAATCGTCAAATATAAGGATGCCAGGATTTGATCAAAAGCTTCAAAAAATTCATTTTTTATTCAAATAGTTGTGATGAAAAATTTGCCACAACTTAAAACTCTGCCAAGCTTTGTTTATGAGAAGCAATGCTTCAGTAACACCCAGGAGCCATCAAATCAAAAAATGATGTAAATAATAGGATACCAAAAAAATCACAAAAAGGCTGGACCAAAAAGCCAATCAGATGGCAACCACAAACACAAAGTTGCTATAATAGATGAAGGAAATCTGTGTCCTATTTCAATACAAGGAATATAAACTTTTAGAATTAGAATTGGCAAGGATTTTGGGTGACATCTGATCCAATGTCCTCATTTCATACACAAAGTGATAAAGGCCAGGAGAAGTTGTGACTTGTGCAAAGTGATAGAGAAATAATTGAGAGAGCAAAGCTTTGAGCTCTAGCCCTCTCTAACTTCAACTTTCTTTCCACTTAAATCTCACTCAATTCAATTAAACTAAATGTTTATTAACTATCTACTGTGTATAGGGCAGCATTCTAGGCAGGGGTATTACAAAAACAGAAAGAAAATAGCTGTTGCCTTCATTCACTCATTCATTTTTTTTTCAAAAAGCTTTATTAAATACTAACTGTATAATATATGAAAATTTATGAAATCATTTAGTTGAAGAATTAAGATATGAATACAGATAAAAAATACAAATTATGATTATTATATTATAAATGTGATTAATTATTTTGATATCAGATAATAGGGAGACATCTCCCAGCTTGTGAGTATGATGAGGGATCAGGAACTTGAAACTCAGGAAGACTTCAAGTGAAAGAGATTGCTTTTGACCTAGAGTATGAAGATGACTCTTCACAAAAAAAGACCTAAACTAAGATATATATTCTAATAATATCAAGTTTGGTGTTTTGAAATTATATTGAGTTAATTATTAGAAGAGTATGCAGTGATGTATATTCTAGATTCAGGATGCATTCCTGATTTTGTGTCCAGTGATAAATTTTCATTATCATCATCATTACCATTAGCATCATCATCATTAATCACTATCATTACTAAGGAAGTGATATTTACTATCACTTTAAGGCTTAGAAAGTTATTTATGTATGTAGTCTCAATCGGGCTTCACAATAATCCTATGAAGTAAAGTGACCTATATGATAGTAAAGAAAGAGAGGGTTAGAAGATTTATGATAGTCATATAGAAATTCATGACAAAAGTGGGATTCAAATCCATTTCTTTTGTGCTTAATGCTCTTCCATATTTCTTTGAATCCGATAACCTTTTTGATCTTTCTAATCCTTTAGAGACAGTAATTTTCTAATTTTATAATCATACTTGGCTAACTTGGTTAACTTTTGTATTTGCATTTTTGTGTTATTATTTGGCAGGTAGGAGATCAGATCATTGAAATCAATGGGGAAAGCACAAGAGACATGACGCATGCCAGAGCAATAGAGCTGATCAAGTCTGGAGGAAGGAGAGTGAGACTGCTGCTGAAACGTGGGACAGGCCAGGTCCCAGAGTACGGTGGGTTTGCACATCATAGTTCACTTTTGTGTCCTTCTATGTGCTGAAAATATTCTTACCCCTTTTAGAACTCTATCAGTTCTTTATTTCTACCTAACTATATATTTACCTATCATTACATAAGTATATTTTAAAATATTTATTTAAACAAATATAGATATGTTACAACTCAGTATGTATACAATATTTTCTATTTGAAATATAAATGTTAGAGTTTTCCAGGGCATCTGTGAATGTGCTAGGAGATTATGCAAATATTCATTTATTGAAATATATTTTCCTTTCACTTTTGCAGGGATGTTTCTGTTCATTTGGGTTCACAGTAATTACAAATTATTTGTTAAAATGATGTGCATCAGTCACTTATGATTCTTTAGCAATATTGAAAGATACTCATGTCTTCCTTATTTATCTGTCAGCCTTTTAAAGAGATCTATTTCAGACATTTTTATGGCTTAGAATTTAAAACTTAAATTTCATTTGATCCAGAAGTTATATTTTTTTTACATTTTGAGATTTGGGTTTCCCTATTTCCCTCCCCCATTTACAAATACTCTTTTTTATTTACCTGCTGCCCTTCCCAAACAACTAATATAAATGTATTTGAGATTATAAATTTGTGCCTTCAGAGAGCTTTTGAGTGATTATTTCATTATGGCCATTTTACAACCTATCAAAATCATTATTTTAAAGTGCATCATAGCATGGGTCTATCATATGAAATGCAATAGTGTAAGCTGAGAAAACTGACAGAAAGAGTTGAGTTGATCAATTATCCAATGATGCAATCAATGTGAATAGCTAATCTGAATATGGAAGTTCCCTTCCAACTTGTTATGAATCCCCTTTCCTTCCCTACTCCACCTAATCACACTTTTTGCATAAATTATTTAAAAATTGTTTCAATTTCCGTTTCATCTTCCTTGTCTGTATCCAAGCTCTGAATCCAGTGGAATCATCCAAATTTAGCCACTCCAAATAGCTTTAAAAATGTAAGTTCCTTGAAGGCAGGCACTATTACATTTTAATCTTTATGTCCCTAGAACCTAGCATAGTTCCTGGTACATCATAAGCACTTATTAAATGATTGCTTAATTGAATAATTTATCCTAGAGTAAAAAAAAGTGAATTTCAAAGTTAAGAAGAGAGCAAAGAGTACCTTTAAATTCAGAGCTCAAAAGATTTCTCTAGAACTGGATCTATGCCCAATGAAGCATAAAGAAATATTTCACTGGAAGGACCAATTCTAATCTCATTTTAGTGGTTTTTAATAATACTAATTATTTTGAATTAATTTGAAAGGTAAATACAAGTGAAATTTTGCTAAAGGGATCAATTAGGTATTGGTGTTATGTGTTTTGTAAATTAGATGAACTCTAATATATATCAATATCATTTGATTCCCTGAAATATTGAATGACCAAATAATATCATGGTTACCTACGAATTCTAATCATTTCTATGTTCATTTTGGTAAAATTTTGAGTTCCAAATGTTTTCCCTCCCCCTCCCTTATCCCTTCCAAAACAACAAGCAATGTGATATAGGTTATACATATACAATCAATTCTAACCATTTCTAAAAATCATCTATGTACATTGAAGATATATTTCACTCACTTGTCAGGATCTGGCAAAATATTATCTATGCTAGAAAAAAAGTTAATCAGATGTTCGCAAATGCAAACAAGTCAAAAAATTAAAATATATATACCTATGTGCATACATATATTATATATTCATATTCAAAAATAAACTACTACTACTCCTACTGCAAAATATATATCATCACTCACTTCCTCTTGAGGCTATCTTGATAGTTCCCATATGCCTTACAATTTTATCAGTATGAAGTGAGTTCTCAGCTCCCATACTCTTAATAGATTTATAATTAGAAACCATATAAGCAATTGTATATACACCGTGGTGCAGTTAGATAGTGAAGCAGATAGAGTGCCAGTCCCAGTTAGGAAGACCTGAGTTCGAATCTAGGATCAGCCATTTCCTAGTTAAATGATCCTGGGTAAGTCACTTAACCCTGTTAACTTCATTTTCTCCTCTATAAAATGAGCTGAGGACTAATGACAAACCAAGAAACCCCAAATCAGGTCACAAAATATCAACAACAAAAAGTATATATCACAAAAATAAATATTAATTCATTCCTATGACCTAAAAATTGGTTTTACAACAGACTGTGAAGTCTCTGGGTATTTTAGTGTTAGCTCGATTTTAATTTTATCTAAAAAAGTCAAACTAAAGTTAAATCTTTCAGAGCAAAAACAGAGTTTATTTTATCACTTGAGTTTAGATCACCTAGACACTTGAATTTTCATGCTGGTCCTTAATTCTATTAAACTGGTGATAGGTACATTGTAAATGCCTCTTCATTTTTCCAAGATTTCACATTCCCAGACTTTATCATTAATATTAAATTTATTTTGTTAATTTCAACATTAAGCTAGATTTGACTGTAGAATAAATGTGTGGCAATTTACAGAGAAACTCACTTTGAAGAAAAATGACAGTACACTAGAAACTAGTCAATTACTCTTGAGGCAAAATGAATATAATGAATGAAAAGTTCTTTACAGGAAGCTTAAAAGGTTGAGAATCAGGTCAGCAAATTTTTTTAGAATGTAACAATAATTTTTTAAATGATGCTTCTGCAACCTCTCAGGGGCTAATTAGGAAAAAAAGCAGTTCAAAGAAGCAGCTACATCAGAGGATGATACAAACCACCCTGAAGTATCAGTGAGCACCTAAGGCTAAAAAACATAATAAATCTTCTAACAGAAGTTGATAAAATGTGTTATAAATCAATACATACACATGTGTATGTGGTACTTTATATAAAAAAGGGTGAGCAAACTAAGTTAGGAGATATCTCTTTCCTAGCACCAAATGAAGAGTTTATCTTTAATACTTAGCCAAGAAACTATTATGTTTCTGGTGTCTATTCATCTTATTCACCAAAAAAAAATGATTTTATTTATTTTAATGAAGTTAAATTTTTGTGACATTTAATCCTGAAATTTGCTGTTTTGAGCTTCTTAAATTTCACATCTAAACTTAGTTTAAATTCCATCTTCAAAGGATTATTTTGTGGATTATTGGATCCCATGAGAAATATTTACCTTAACCTCCCAGGGAATTGCAGGCTTAAAGCAGCATGAGAAAGACTAAACTCTGAAGATTATCAGACTGTAGAACTCTTGTCTAGTTAATGATTTTAAGATATCAACCAGCCCTCTGATACCAACACAACTGGAAACATCTTTGAAGCAAGACCTTTATCAGGATTTATGAGCAATGTCAAGAAAAATCAGGGCTTGGTCAAGAGAGATGGGAGGGGGGAACCTAGCATCAAGCTCCTATGGTGTTCTGTGACAGAGAGATAAGCACGGAGGCAAAGGAGAGAAAAAACACCCAGAGCACCTGAGAGATTATTGACTGAGAAAAATCTGTGTGAATCCAAGTGAGCTACGAAAAGGTATAAAATGTGCTGCAAATGTGTCATACGTACTGGGACAGAAATTACTTCAGGATTCAAAAGCTTTTTCTGCCAACTCAGAGGGGGAAATTCACAAATTCAGCCAGGAAATCAGTGGTCACACAGAGGGACTGTCAGAAACATGGAGGGGGCCAAAAAAATGATAAAAGGATTTGGAAGTGGCAGAACTTGAAAGAGAAGCTCGGGAGATAGATATATTTCTTCTCTCTTCTAAACCTTAGACTAGCAGTTTGTTGGTGTTGAGGCCAAACAAAGGAATGAATTGTTCCTATTTATCCCCATCTTGAACTAACAGAGAACACTCACTCCACTAAACCAAGGGGGAAAATACACTATACTTAACAATAATGATATAATTATGTGCTGGTTATAAAAATGCCTTCCAAAATGAGGTATTGACAGACAATTTATCCCCAAAACATTAACCTCTTCCTGCAGAGAAATAAATTATACAACTCTCTGCTTTGAAGTATATTATCAAGTCATGGAAGAAGTATAAATGCACCCTTATTTTATAAATCTGAAGTAAAGAAACCAGACTTGTCTTCTAGGAATAGAAGAAGCTCCAACATTAAGGATGTATACTTGGGCAATAATCTGTTATTCGTATTTCATCAAAATAAAGCAGTAGAGAAATAGGTTCTTCTATTGTGGTTAATACTTTTGACCTTTTAAAAAGCAGGTTGATCTAAACCAAAAATAGTATAAGAGAAACAATAATCATAATCAGAATTAACATTTATTTAATACTTACTATATGCTGGGCATTGTGTGAAGCATTTTATAATTATCTCAATTGATCCTACCTATAAGGTAGGTGCTACTTTTATCCCCATTTTACAGATGAGTAAACTATGGCAGACAGAGGCTAAGTGAGTAACCCATTAGCAAATTTCTTAATTTCTTTCTGACTCCTGGATTAGAGTTCTATGCAGAAATCTACTTACCTCCCTTTAGGCAACAAAGACAAACTAGGTTAAGGAATAAATATTTCTATCCACATGACAAGTAAAAATAGCATCCACAGAAAGAAGCAAATCAGTATGTTGCCTTTCTGTTCATTTTTTTATTCCCAAAGTTAATTGTATAAATATTTGTTTCTATCTCAGCTATCAGCCCTTGGAAAAATGAAACTGAGCTGCTCAAGTATAGTCAAACTTCATTAGGTTAGATTAATTTTGGAGAAAGATCTGTCTCCCATACTATCAAATGTTGCTAAAGAAATATAATTTATGACTTTCAAAGATACACAGTACTGTAAGTAGGATGGAGTTATTGCCTAATAGGTAAGAATGATTTTAAATGATTATACTGAAACACCAGCTTAATCTGTGCTGCCCTCTTATATTGCAATGTCATTATTTATACATAAACATCATTTCTAATACCCTTTAGAAATAGTCTGTTCTATTAAATAGGAAAACATTCTCCTTATCTTCTTGACAGTATTCATTTGCTTAGTAAATGCCTTATTCGCTTGGTAATATACTTAAACTTCTGGCAAGTCCCCACTCATCAGATATTTCATACAATATAACAAAATCAAGAAGACAGCTTTAATTTTTTTTAAAAAAAATCATCTTTAGAATAAAAGTCTTTCCCAAAACAAGGATAGGAATAGGAACTAATCCTGTGATTTCATGGCTACAGGGAATTCCTAGATGGGAAAACTTCCTCTACCAGTGCAGTCAACACCTTCTTTTGCAATTTTTAACTAAAAGAATTTCCAACAACTTGAGAGATTTAGTAATTCACCTAGGATCAAATAGTTGGAATGTCATAGGCAGCATAAAAGAAACATGCTATAAAAACCTTGCAAATTAGAACATACTGCATTTGAGAAAGGAGATCTTAATTAAAAAGTATGAATAACTTAATTAAAGAAGAGTTATAAAATTTCAACAAAACCCCTTCTCAGATGCTTCATCCTAGCATGGATGGAGTCTTAAAACATCCCAGTAAAGTAAGATCACCAGCCAGTGCTCCCAGTAGAAGGAAAACATCAACAATAATTAACATTATATAACACTTAGTATGGGTTAAACAGTGTGTTCTTATTTCAATGGGGCAGCAAGGTGACCTAGTGAAGAGAGAAGGCCTGAATTCAAATCCAGCCTCAGACATTATACAAGTCACTTAATCCCATTTGTCTCAATTTCCTCATCTATAAAATGAGCTGGAGAAGGAAATGGCAAATCATTCCAGTATCTTTGACAAGAATATCAAGTGGGTTCACGAATAATCAGAACTTAAAACAACTGAACAGCAACAATAACAAAATCTCATTTGATCCTTATAACTACCCTGCAAGGCAGATGCTATAATTATCCCCATTTTATAGATGAAGAAACTTGTGTAAAGATCTTACTGGAAAAGATTCACATATCGCCTCCACAATAGATTACTAGCCTACCAAAGTACAAAGGAAGTGATGATTTATTTGTTCATGGTGATGTATGAAATGCAAATTGGCGCTCAATGGTAATCAACTCCCTACCATGTAGAATGGGAAGCATTGATTAAAAAGGAGGCAGAGAGAGCTAAAAATCAGTTTCTTAATAGGCTAAAAAACTCAATTAAAAATGGTTGTTTTAAATGTAAGATCTTTATGTAGTGACCAGGAGTGTGAAGCTGAATCATGTCAGTCTTAACCTTTAAACCAAAAGACAAGTGGAAGTTGCAAGTAAATGGAAGGATGTCCTAGAAGGGGTAAATTATGATAGTGGTGATATTCATTTTATCCTGGCAACAAGAAACACCATTGCAGAGGATAGTTACATTGCAGTGCTTGTGAAAAGTATTTGCAAAGAGACTACCAAGAAGATAATTATAGCATATTTATCTTTTATTTGTTGTAAAGAATAAGGGAAAATAAACAGTAGAGAATAAGGGAAAATACACTCCAGAAAGAAGTTAATAAAATCTTCCAGAATAATTTTTTATTTTAAATATACATGTACATATGTGTGTAAAACATTTTAAATATTTGAAGATTTTAGTGAAAACATAGCAGAAGAGTGAAAAATATGCTGGGAAAATACTATTCTTTATTAAGAAATGAAAGAGACTAAAGTAGTTTAGATAATATAAAAGCCTTACCACTCTATATCATGAACAGAAGAAAGTTAAGAGGCACCAGACATTACTAGAAACATATAACATGATGAAAATGATATTTTTTTTTATTTTTAACAGACAGGAAATTAATCAACAAATATTCATTAAACATCTACTATGTACCAGGTACTATCTTTGACAATAGAAATAAAAACACCAAAAAATGAGACAGTCTCTGCTCTCGTAGAGCAAAATGACTGGTTGCCAATTTAGTAATCACTTTGGAATCACTGTCTGAATATAGTCAGACATTTAACTTATTACATAGATCAAAATCAGCATTAAATCAGAAGAGAGAATGAAAATGAGATATAGTGTTCAATTTCAATACTTCCAGCCTGACCTATATAAAGAAATTATTGACTATCCCAAATTTGAAATAAAGGACAGACAAATATTTTATCAACATTCCCAAGGAAATTTTAACTAATAAAAACCAAATGCCACAATAAGGAAATCAGTAGAACCAAGAAACCATGAAAATAGTAGAAATTAAACCACATGTGGACTCTAATATCACAATCAAGCATGAAGAAATAGAATGAGATTGAAGAAATCAAAACTGGTGAGAATAGCTAGACTTAACCTAACATGCAAAGAAGACCCATGTGATAGGTGAAACAATTTGAGTATATTTGAAAAGATTGAGGGTATTTGAAGATATTGATTTTTAAAACATTCTAAAGAGAAAATTGTGCCTAATAATTGGAGGGAGGGGGAATCATATACTGCATTGCTATTCAGAAAAAGGAGAACAAAAAAAGTCAGTAAGTACAAACCACATACCTCTTTCTCCTTTTTAAAAAAGCTTTAAGATTATTCTATATCCATAATGGGAGTGTTCTTGATAAAACTACGAAAAGAGGTCAGTAAGTTTTCATCAGAAGCTCTATCTTTATAGTAACATACAGTCATACCATTAAATAGGAAAACATTCTCCTTATCTTCTTGACAGTATTCATTTGCTTAGTAAATGCCTTATTCGCTTGGTAATATACTTAAACTTCTGGCAAGTCCCCACTCATCAGATATTTCATACAATATAACAAAATCAAGACAGACAGCTTTAATTTTTTTTAAAAAAATTCATCTTTAGAATAAAAGTCTTTCCCAAAACAAGGATAGGAATAGGAACTAATCCTGTGATTTCATGGCTACAGGGAATTCCTAGATGGGAAAACTTCCTCTACCAGTGCAGTCAACACCTTCTTTTGCAATTTTTAACTAAAAGAATTTCCAACAACTTGAGAGATTTAGTAATTCACCTAGGATCAAATAGTTGGAATGTCATAGGCAGCATAAAAGAAACATGCTATAAAAACCTTGCAAATTAGAACATACTGCATTTGAGAAAGGAGATCTTAATTAAAAAGTATGAATAACTTAATTAAAGAAGAGTTATAAAATTTCAACAAAACCCCTTCTCAGATGCTTCATCCTAGCATGGATGGAGTCTTAAAACATCCCAGTAAAGTAAGATCACCAGCCAGTGCTCCCAGTAGAAGGAAAACATCAACAATAATTAACATTATATAACACTTAGTATGGGTTAAACAGTGTGTTCTTATTTCAATGGGGCAGCAAGGTGACCTAGTGAAGAGAGAAGGCCTGAATTCAAATCCAGCCTCAGACATTATACAAGTCACTTAATCCCATTTGTCTCAATTTCCTCATCTATAAAATGAGCTGGAGAAGGAAATGGCAAATCATTCCAGTATCTTTGACAAGAATATCAAGTGGGTTCACGAATAATCAGAACTTAAAACAACTGAACAGCAACAATAACAAAATCTCATTTGATCCTTATAACTACCCTGCAAGGCAGATGCTATAATTATCCCCATTTTATAGATGAAGAAACTTGTGTAAAGATCTTACTGGAAAAGATTCACATATCGCCTCCACAATAGATTACTAGCCTACCAAAGTACAAAGGAAGTGATGATTTATTTGTTCATGGTGATGTATGAAATGCAAATTGGCGCTCAATGGTAATCAACTCCCTACCATGTAGAATGGGAAGCATTGATTAAAAAGGAGGCAGAGAGAGCTAAAAATCAGTTTCTTAATAGGCTAAAAAACTCAATTAAAAATGGTTGTTTTAAATGTAAGATCTTTATGTAGTGACCAGGAGTGTGAAGCTGAATCATGTCAGTCTTAACCTTTAAACCAAAAGACAAGTGGAAGTTGCAAGTAAATGGAAGGATGTCCTAGAAGGGGTAAATTATGATAGTGGTGATATTCATTTTATCCTGGCAACAAGAAACACCATTGCAGAGGATAGTTACATTGCAGTGCTTGTGAAAAGTATTTGCAAAGAGACTACCAAGAAGATAATTATAGCATATTTATCTTTTATTTGTTGTAAAGAATAAGGGAAAATAAACAGTAGAGAATAAGGGAAAATACACTCCAGAAAGAAGTTAATAAAATCTTCCAGAATAATTTTTTATTTTAAATATACATGTACATATGTGTGTAAAACATTTTAAATATTTGAAGATTTTAGTGAAAACATAGCAGAAGAGTGAAAAATATGCTGGGAAAATACTATTCTTTATTAAGAAATGAAAGAGACTAAAGTAGTTTAGATAATATAAAAGCCTTACCACTCTATATCATGAACAGAAGAAAGTTAAGAGGCACCAGACATTACTAGAAACATATAACATGATGAAAATGATATTTTTTTTTATTTTTAACAGACAGGAAATTAATCAACAAATATTCATTAAACATCTACTATGTACCAGGTACTATCTTTGACAATAGAAATAAAAACACCAAAAAATGAGACAGTCTCTGCTCTCGTAGAGCAAAATGACTGGTTGCCAATTTGGTAATCACTTTGGAATCACTGTCTGAATATAGTCAGACATTTAACTTATTACATAGATCAAAATCAGCATTAAATCAGAAGAGAGAATGAAAATGAGATATAGTGTTCAATTTCAATACTTCCAGCCTGACCTATATAAAGAAATTATTGACTATCCCAAATTTGAAATAAAGGACAGACAAATATTTTATCAACATTCCCAAGGAAATTTTAACTAATAAAAACCAAATGCCACAATAAGGAAATCAGTAGAACCAAGAAACCATGAAAATAGTAGAAATTAAACCACATGTGGACTCTAATATCACAATCAAGCATGAAGAAATAGAATGAGATTGAAGAAATCAAAACTGGTGAGAATAGCTAGACTTAACCTAACATGCAAAGAAGACCCATGTGATAGGTGAAACAATTTGAGTATATTTGAAAAGATTGAGGGTATTTGAAGATATTGATTTTTAAAACATTCTAAAGAGAAAATTGTGCCTAATAATTGGAGGGAGGGGGAATCATATACTGCATTGCTATTCAGAAAAAGGAGAACAAAAAAAGTCAGTAAGTACAAACCACATACCTCTTTCTCCTTTTTAAAAAAGCTTTAAGATTATTCTATATCCATAATGGGAGTGTTCTTGATAAAACTACGAAAAGAGGTCAGTAAGTTTTCATCAGAAGCTCTATCTTTATAGTAACATACAGTCATACCATTAAATTGAATATAATACCTTATTGAAGTTATTGTCTATTGACTATAAAAAGCACTTTATTCAATAGAGGAAAATGCTGCTTCCAAAGGCCTTCCTCAATGAGAAGACTCCCATATAGATATTAAATGAATATAAGATTTCTTTGAAATACACAATAGAACTTTATTCAGTATTACTACTTAAAAGCAAGTAAAACGTAAAACAGGAAGATACATCCTCATCAAAGATTTTTACTACTCTCATGGAAGTTGTCCAGTAAACAAACTTTTTTTGTTTTTCAACACTTTTGTTGCAGATGACATTGTTTATCAGATCAAGGCTCAAAATCTTGTAAAGCCTCCTAAATGAGGTTTAATGATCACTCAAAAGATTTCAGGCTATCCACCTAAACTAACTATCCACCAAAAAAAAAAAAATCAAGTGAATGAAGAAGAATGATTATTGCTCAGATTATGAAGTTGACTATATATTGAATTGAACTGGTCCTTGAGTCAGTGTGTATGGATATGTCTATGTTTATGGATATGGATATATATATATATATATATATGTCAGTACATATATGAGAACATATGTGGATTTGAGTGCATACATACCTTGGTTAAATTGCAGATGGTCAATGAGTCCATACGCATCCTATGAGTCCAGTTATAGATATATGTGAGAGTGTATGTGTATTTCTTGGCTAAACTATACAGATGCACAATGAACTGAACCCCAAAAGGAAGAAAAGAATGAACTAAATTGTATTTGAAAATTTTAAAGTAATGACCCCAATCTTACAGAATAATGACCCTATAAATCTTCCTAAAAACCGAGGTTCATTTTTTGAAATCAGCATTTTTCCAGTGATCCCATGTAACTTAGAATCTGAAATAACATAGTCACTGAAAAATTAAAGTTGTAGATCACATTGTCTTCCTTGAGGGGAATAATTGTAGCATATTACCAATGAAGGTCACCAGAATCACCATTAAAGAGATCATCAAAGTCACATATACCTTGGAAAGGAAATGGGCTGGTAATGTAGCAAGAATACAAAACAATAAATGAATGTCTGCTCCAGGGGTATCCACATAACATTTAGAGGAAGAGCCCCAGTGTTTTAAGTAAATCTCTATGATTATGGAAAGGTAGGGACAGAAATTACATGGGATATGAAGCCATAGATAATTCACAATATCTCCCTTTGGATGGAGTATACACATGAGATGACATTAAAGATCCTTGGATGTATTAAAGTTTCTGAAAAAAAAGGAATTGTACTCATTTCAGCTACCTAAAAAACCCATATTTACCTAACATAATTTTATCATATAGAAACACCTATACTTAGGCCTTGTTCTTTTGAATTAATGAGAATTATTTGTCATTAGGCATTGTAGTTAATAAATGAGGACCTGAATAAGAGGGCTTAAATGATTATTTATATTTAATATAATGCTTTGTAGTTCATGAAATATTTTTATATACATTATTTCCTTTGATCTTCATAACTTGGTAAAAAAATAGGCAGTGAAATATCATTATCCCTATTTTACAGAGAAGAATACTAAGAGTCATAAACTAAGAATTTCCTTTTAGTAATTTGCTCACTCCATGATGGAGCTACTTGCCAGTAGCTGGTCTTCAGCTGCATTACATTCACCTAGACACCAGGAAGCATCTCACCTAGCACCCCAGAGTTTGTACAGTTATCTTGAGATTGCCCAAATCTATATAAAGAAAATGAAAGATTCCCCATTGTCTTCAACTCCTCCTCAGAGACCAAGTTTATGAGAGTCTTTAAATGGCTTCATAGCCTTTCTATTAATTCACCTGCATTTTTAATAGGGCAAAGGCAGCTTGCTACAATAATAAATTCTGAGATTTAATTTCAGCTTTTGACATTCATGGTTAAATGTATCTTCCTTTTCCATGAGATGTTCCACAAATCACTCAAGAAAACCTTCAGCTTAGAAAGGAAAAATGATAAACCATTAAGAGAAGGAGACAGTGAGAGAGAAGGCTGCCAAAATCCCTGCCTGTTGCCCATATAGAGAAGGTTTTTTTTTTCTTTTCTAAAAAGATACCAAGACCAATATTTGTGGTATTATGGTTGTCTCACGAGACACTTTAACCAGATAAATGATGACCAAGTTGTAGCTTCATAGAAGCATAGAAGCTAACTCATAGCTCCAGAATTAATTTCCTACTTATCAGGCCTTTTAGTCCTAGGAAAGTCTCATTGTTTAATTTGTTTCTTCTTAAACTATGAGCAAATTCTTTTTCACTGATAAATATCTTTTATATCACCTTCAATGAGCATTTGGCTTTTGAGATTTTTATAATATTGTGACTTCTGAGAATCTATGATCTCATTGATGTGAGGTCTCCCTACAGTGACATATACTGAAACCTTGATATTGCTATTTTTTCCTTTGCAACTCCTGCCCAAGACATCCCATAAGGTTGTTTGGTTTTTTTTGTTTTTTTGTTTTTTTGGATTTTTTTTGAGGGGGTGGGGAGTGTTACCCAGCCTGCTAAGGTATCACCTCTAAATTTATTGACATTATGTGAATATCAGTAAAGTGCATGGGCTAACCTTTAGTTATACTTTGCTCTGAACTATATGATTTATATAGCTCAAGTCCTGGAAGTCACCTGGGAGTCACCTCTCAGAGCCAGTTCAGATCCTTATACTAAACATTCATTATCCTTATGTTCTGTTGTCAGTGTTCTGCAGTCTACTCCACTCACTATATATGTCTCCAGGCCTTTGGATGACCTATAATTTCAGTTTTTTGTAGACTAACATTTCAAGTCAATAAAAATTCATTAGGATCCTACTGTGTGCAATGAGCTGGGGGTGCAAAGAGAAATAAAAATAGTCCCTGATTCCAAAAGGCTCATAGGTTAATAGGAGAGATGAGCAGACAATTATGTACAAACTTGATCTGTGCTGGATAATCTAAAGATAATCTCAGATTACCAGCATTAAAGAGAACAAGGAAAGTCTTCTTACAGATGGTAGAGTTTTCACTGAGACATGAAAGAAGTCAGAGAATACAAAAGGAAGAGGCAAGGATTCAAAGCTGTGAATTCACTTGTATAGGAAACTCCATACCCCACAACAATGTGAAACCTCTCTGCTTGGAACTTGTAATGTTTTAATGTTAATCAGGGATGCTTAAATGACTTGGCTAGAGTTTCTACCTCAAAGAAAGAACTTAACCTCAAATCTACTAGATTCCAAGGCCAGCCCTGCTGCCTCTCAGTGGAATGTTATTTCCAAAAAAGACAATCCTTTTGTTCTGGGGTGACGTTTGGAGTCATTAAGAACACTACAAAATCTCCCAAAGACAATAAAACTTACTTTCATCTTCCTGTTCAGTTCAGAGTCCAATTGTCCATATACTGTTTGTCCACCATAAATTTATTGATGGAACAGTTTTATTAGATATGTAATATAAGCATTCTTTATCCATTATGTTTGTGTGTATGTGTGTGTATCTGAATAGTTGGACCAAACTCTTAAAGATATCACTCCATATAGTTCTACTCCAATAGCCATTGGAGATAACTCTGGGTTCACTCTAGTTGATACAGGAGTTTTTCCTTGGTCCTGACCAGGCAGATTTGTCCCTCTCCAAAAAATTCAATGGCCCTTCCACTTTCAGAATAACTATTATAATGTCAAGTTTATAGACACAGGAGTAATTTAAGGATTCAGAACTCCTGACCTGATTCAGCCTCTACTTTAGCTGGAACCACATGTATTCCCACTCTAAACTCTGCTCAGAGCCAATTTCTTCTTACAGCCAGGATAATAATCCCTATAAAATGATCACCAACCACCTTACTTGTAGAAAAGCAAGTCTTATCTAACATACTGATTAGCTAAGGTATCTCTTGCCTAGGGCCACATGGGTTGTCAGTCTGAGCCAATCCCTATCTTTTACTTTCTCTCTCAATTTAATTTGCTTTGGATTAATCCATATGGCATGGCCTGAGTTCTCAGATAACATGGCTCTCAGTGCTTTATTCTACCCTCAGTCTGGATTCCAAAGGAACAAATCCACCTTTGATTCTAGTCTGTGGTTCCCTCAAACATACACAAAATAGAAAAGCATTGTATAAATAAGATATGGAGAGAGTAGTTATTCCCACACAGAAAGGGAGTTATAGAATGATTAGAACAGAATCAGCATCTATCCCTATTAGTATAATTCAAGACTCTTTGGGACACTAATAGTTTCTTTGTGAATCTGCTTTTGGCCTCCAATGATCAAACCAATCAGATACCAAAAAGGATTTTTTTTTTCCATCGACCTTCCTTTCTTTCCACAAGTCAACTACCAGCATATGCTGCTGCTATATTTGTATCTTCCAGCAGGCTCTATTGCTTCTCCCCATAATTTTCTGGGCGTCCAGAAGATTTTGTTCACAAGGTCAATGTTAAGTGAAGGGAACACAAAAGTGATAAAGGCCACAAAAAACCCCAAATAAGTGTGAGATGTCGTGCCTCTACATCTATGAGAGTTTAGCGAAGAACCAAGTAGAACTTTCTTGTTTCCACACTTCAATTATGTTACTTAAAATTTTTAAACTATTTAACCCAATCACTCTACATCTCCAAATCTGATTACAGTAACTGCTGAAAATAATAATAATTTTTTTAATTAAAAAGCAGAAATCTGTGAATAATTTGGGTTACTCACTCACTCCCAAGATCCAATTTGCTTATCATGCAAATGACGTGAAGACAAGAACAAAAAGACCAAATGAAGTTTTGAAATTTGTTTCCTTGTTTCTTAAACATATCCACAAGTAACAAAATTGCTGATCTTTATTTGTTTACTTCTGCCAGACTATGGTTCTTCTTTCTGCAACCAAAACATTTGTTTAATAATTAAGTAGTAAGCAATCAGTAAGCATTTAAATATCTTCTATGAGCCATGTTCTGAACTAGGAAAGAGAAATTTAAAAAAATTAAACAGTCCCATCTGTCATGGAATCGACTCCTCTGTGTGTGTGTGTGTGTGTGTGTGTGTGTGTGTGTGTGTGAGAGAGAGAGAGAGAGAGAGAGAGAGAGAGAGAGAAAGAGAGAGAGAGAGAAGAAGGAGGAGGAGGAGGAGAAGGAGAAGGAGAAGGAGAAGGAGAAGGAGAAGGAGAAGGAGAAGGAGAAGGAGGAGGAGAAGGAGGAGGAGGAGGAGAAGGAGAAGGAGAAGGAGAAGGAGGAGAAGGAGAAAAAGGAGAAGGAGAAGGAGAAGGAGAAGAAAGAGGAAGAGGAGGAGGAAGAGGAGGAGGAGGAGGAAGAGAAGGAGAAGGAGGAAGAGGAGGAGGAGGAGGAGAAGGAGGAGAAGGGAAGAGAGAGGGAAAGGGAGAGAGAGAAAAAGAGGGAAGAGAAAGAAAAAGAGAGGGGGAGGAGGAAGGAAGAGAGGGAAGAAAGAGAGAGGGGGTAGAAGAGAGAGGGAATAAGGAAGGGAGGGAGAGAGAGGAGAGAAAGAGAGGGATTGAGGGAGAGAGAGGAAAGAGAAAGAAGGAAGAAGGGAAGGAGAAAGAGAAAGATAGGGGGAGAGAGAGAGAAAGAGAGAGAAGGAGGAAAGGAAGGGAGATGGGGAGAGACAGAGACAGAAAGACAGAGACAGCTAGGTGGCCCAGTGGATAGACTATCAGGGCCTAGCATTCTATTCAGATGTTTCATCTTAATGTGACTGGGTTCTTTAAACATGTAAATAGAATGTAATGTCTGACCAGTGCTCCTAATAAAAGGGAAACAATAATAATAAACATATATAAGACACTTAATATATTAGGCACTATGTGAAGAACTTTATAATTATTACTTCATTTGAATGGAGTAACTGCAAAGTGAATAGAGAACCAAGACTTGGAGTCAGGAAGTTGCACCTTCCCAAGTTCAAATTTGGCCTCAGACACCTACTAATTGTATGACTCAGGACAAAGCACTTAATCTTGTTTCCTCAGTTTCCTCCTCTGTAAAATGAGCTGGAGAAGGAAATGTTAAACCATTCCAATATTTTGAACAAGAAAATCTCAAATAGGGTACCAAAAAGTTAGATGGAACTGAAAGTGACTAAAATGGTATGTGGAAATGCATATTAATATATACAGAATACATACAAAATAAATACTAGGTAATTTTGGAAGATAATGACATCTGGATGAATAAGAAAAGGCCTAATGTAGGAAGACACTTTTGAGCCAAACCTTGATATGAGAGAAAGGCCACTAGTGTTGATTCTTGATTTAGCTATAAGATCTCAGATAGTGATTATGATCATCAACTTTAAGTGTGACGATGCAATATACTGGGTTTTAGGATAGACTCATTTTCATTTTCTTTGCATGTTTTACCAAGCAAAAGTAATAGGAAACAAAAAGAAATTTTTTAGTTTTGCATTATACCTACTCCCCCTAAAAAACACTCAGGTTTCCTTGCTATTTCTCCAAAAACAGGCTGTGCTTTTTAAACATGATCTTCTATATTTTGGCATTCCCAAGACACACAGCTTTCAGGCACAATGAAGATCTTATTAAAACTAAATGAATTGTTTCTCTGGTTGATATTTAAAATAGGACAACCACTTCTGAACAAGATTACTTGCATTCTGATGAAGCAAAGCAAGTAACTTAATGAATAAATTCTAAAACTTAATTTGGGATCAGACATTTATGGTTAAACATATATATATATATATATATATGTCTTCCTTATCACAATATTCTTTCGATTCAGTTTAACAAACATTTATAGTATACCATGAAAAACAATGACTGGCCATTAGGTTCAAATCAAAAATCCATGTTAAGTATCAGCTCACACAAAAACAAAGGTTCCTTTTCACATGTTTTTCATTAGATCAATAGATTTACATCTATTTTATATAGGGAAAAACAAATACAAATTCTTGTCATTGAAAAAAGGTATAAATGTAAGCATTATTTGATTCAAAAGCAAACAAACTTTAAATTCTCACCTAGAAAATATACAAGGCATAAAGCAAGAGTGGGGAAGGAGTTTTCATCACATTAACCAGCCATATTTCTCCATTTCATGTGCTATGAATCCATAGCCAAAGAGTGATTTGTTATTTCATTGTATAAGAGAACTAAATGTACTAAGGTATCCCCAGATATGAGAACTCTCTCCCCCAATGAACAGCTAAACTCATTTATACTTTATAGTCAGATTTTCTGGAGCCTTGAGAAGCTAGGCACCTTGTACATGGTGATGTAGCTTGTATGTATCAGAAGTAGGTTGTTTACCTAGAGCTTTTGTAACTTCAAGAATAGGCCCTCTGTCTACAACATCATTCAATCTTTCATTTATATCCTCAGCAGCCTATTATTGAAAGAGGAAATTCAAGCATCTTTTCCGATACATATTTAAAGACCTGTAATCCATGTACTGAACACAGAGCAAAATAGCCATTAAAACTCTGAAATAAAGCAAAGTCTTTAGTGGTTTATATCCTGAAGTCTCAAGGAAATTTGCTGCTGCATTATTTTTGTTTATTTTCATTTTTTAATCAAAAAAAAATTTCAACAACCAAGGCTACAATGAATTTGAATTAAAATAAGTAAATTGATAGTAGGGCAGGATAAAGGAAGGGAAATGTCAAAATAAGAAATTATAATAAAATACATACACAGGATCTCCCAAATAAAATTATTACTGTGATTCACCATCCAAATGACAGAATTTATGTCCTGTGAAAGCATTATATGTTCTATAATAGGCTTGAATTTCAAAAATGATCTGAATATTTGCTGCTCCTTAAAAGCATTTAAAGATGTCATCAATATTTTGATAAAATATACTTCTCATACACATATAGTTCAGTTTTTTGCTAATTTAACTTACTGCATGCCTATCAATATCAGCTTTACTTAAAGACTTTATTTCTGCTATCAAGTATTTTTTATTCAACTATTCTAAACATACTAAGAAATCTTTGTTCTAACAGTAATAATATATCTTTTGTCACTGGTTCTGTTAATTCTAATGATTGGTCCTAGGCTGTTCCTCCCCTTCCTTTAGGAATGGTACCTTCCAGTCTCTCCATGTGCATGAAAAGTGACAAGCATGGGTCCCCATATTTCTACTTATTGGGCCACCCTAAAGACACGGTTTGTAAAATCTGCATGAATATTATCCTTCTCTAATAAACTTTGTTTTCATATGGTTTTAACTGTTTAATGCTCCCTTATTCATAGTAGATTTTTATGGATATTTTTATATTGTCCAATATTCAGTATTTAAGAGTACATAATTAGTAAGGATGTCATTTGTGAGTGGGTGTTATTGGAAAATGGAGATAGAAAACCTTATTTGATGTGCTATTATGACTAGAGATATTACCAGAATTTCTTTGAAGAAGGAAAAGGAGATATGGTATATTGAACTTTGCACAAAATCTGGCCAGAGTACCTCAATTTAGTAACTTCATTCAATCCCTCTGGGCCCTGGATTGGATTACTTTAAAAGGCAATCAGGCATTTATGCAGTACAGTCTTTGGAATAGTTTTTTGTTAGTCAGTAGGATGGAGGAGGGAAGACTACTGGCCCTAGAAATGTTGCCAAATGGCCTGACTTCATGGCAGGTTGCCCATCAAGCTTTATGAAGGTTATCCAATTCTGAATCTTATTTCCCACCCCACCCCCTTACTCAACAATACAATAAGCTGAAAGCAATGTGTTTCATTGAGATATCTCCATGAACAATTTGCCACATTTTCTTCAAAAAATTCAAAACTCTTAGCTAATTTTTACCATACCATTTAGCTGTATGTTATTTTGAAAAAAAAATTATAAAGAAAATAGGTTATTAAATGATAGCCTTGCAGATAAGATTCAATTAACTTTACATTCCAATAACTTATGTATTGGACCAATTCACATTTCTACTGTTGCTTCTGCATTTATACAACTGTCTAGAGAGATACAACTACAGTTTCATGCCTTGAGACATTTTTGTACTGGACTGGTTTTTCAGGAATTATCTTAAAATGAAAACCAGTATTTCTGTGTCTCCACTACATTGTATACTTCATAGATGTGACTCATACTAACTCTTATTTCTATAATGATTACTTACTTATTATTATTCATTATGACATCACTCATTATTACTTCTTATCCTAATACCCAGCTTCTTTATCATCTCCAACATGGTTTCTTGTTCATTTGTATGTTTTTTTATTATTATAAATTATTATAAAGAACTCCTGGTTATGAAACCTCCTTAATGAATAAAGGCAACTCTCTAAGACATTGACAATGTCTGACAGTGCATGTCCCATTCCTCACCTATAGTCTTTCACCTCTTCACTAGATGAAGAGAGGTATATTTAATCATCACTCCCCTGGAATCAAGGTTGATCTCTCCAAGTTCCTCATATTTGTGATATCTTACAGTTTAGTATCATTCTATCACATTAATATCCCTAATCAGTACCCAATTTGTTTCCAGTTTCTTGTTACTTCAATAAAAATATAAAATGTTGCTGTGAATATTTTATTATATTTGGGACCCATGCCTGGCTATTGATATCCCCAGTCAAAAAGTATGAACAGTTTAATCACTTTTCTAGCACAGTTATAAATTGTTTTCTATAATGGTTGGATCAATTTATAGATTTACTAATAGTATATATTTTATTGTACCTCTCTTCCTGCGGCCTCTTCTAAGTAGATTATTTTCAACTTTTAACTTCTGCAAAGTTTTTTTCAAGGCAATTTCTCTGACTTTTTTCTAAAAAGCTTTTCTCCATTATTGAAGCCCCTCTTGGTTATAGCATAAATGTAATATTCTCCCTAAAATAGGGTTAGTCTCTAGGACAGTGAATTATTTAGCCAACCCATGCTGCTAAATGCTTCTTTTGCCAGACCAAGTGGTGATGCCAAATATATCCTATCCCAATCATTTCCTGCCAATGTTTCTAAAAATTGGAATTGTCATTTTCTCATATCTTTGTAAGTGCTTGTCTTCCAAAATATATTATAGTGCAAAAGAAAGCTATCTATGAAATAAAAAGTAAAGTCAGGCCATTTATTAAGAGTAATACTCCAGTGAAAAAGGAAAATCAGATTTTATTAAGACAGTTGTACAATATTCATTGGGGAAATCTAATAGAAAGACTTCAGCTCAAAGCAGAGCAAAAATTCTATTTCTCTTTTCTCAAAAAAAAAAAAATTCTGGACCTACCATGTGGCTTTATTTCAAATAATTCTGGGAGATTCATAAAGAATATGTTGGAACTTAATGTAAGAGGGAGGGGAAAAACTCTTTATTAAGTCACTGAAATGATTAAATGAATTGGGAAATCTGTGTGGGCTCATTAACTACCCCAGGAGTCTTTGCCTTTGGAATTGCGAATTACTGTTTCTTCAAGTAGTGTCCCATAGGAACAAAGAAAGGCCCTATCTGTGAATACAGAAATAGTTTCAAAGTCACCACATTCCATGATATTAATCTGGAGCTTAAGAACCAGACTCTTAAGTATTCTGTTCCACCTGAGGCCTGGATCAATGATGAAGCAAATTCTTGGGCAGAAAAAGAGTTGATCTCTCCCTGGGATCAAAGAGATATCCAACTTTTCAATCAATTAATCAATAAACATTTATTAAGTACCATGTTTCACACAGGTACTAAGGGCTAGAGTAAGAGAAAAGCATACCCCAAATCCAAGTGGATTGCTACCAGGGTATCTGTGGAGCACCAAAATCCAAGTGGCTGAGATTAGCAGGAAAACCAGTTAGCATTGATTAAGGGCCAGAAAATTCTGTATTAGGTTAGGAAGCCAAAATGAAGTGGTGTACTGGGGAGTTAATAATTTGTCTGGTTCAAACTAGCCCGAGGCTTTGGCTTTTTTTGTTGTTGTTGTTCATATTCGCCTATAGCCACCTGGCATAAATGTTTTGGCAGGATCATGAGTAGGGGTTATCAAGCCACCCCCATCCAACTGCCATTGCTGCACCAATGGAGAGGACCACAGCACTATTTGTGTGTCACGGTTTTTCAGTGCCTAGAATGAAGTGAATCTTGTACATATAAATGGCAATATCTAAGAGTTTAATTAATCTAGTATTTGCAAATAATTTTCAAAACACTTTAAGATCTCTAAGAAAAAAAGCTCTGGAGTGGTCACTAAATTAAATACTAGGTAGCAAAGTTTCAGTGTTAGAAGTTTATACAATAGATAATTCATGATTCACAATCAACATGTAAACATCATCTAATGTGTAGCAGCCTAAGATGGCAAAAATAATGGGCTTCTCCTTTCATAAGACATTCCCCATGTTATCTAGATGATAGAGATCCCACAAGGCAAGAGATAGTTCCCAAGAGGCAGAGAGAATTCTCAATTTGACAGATGGTAAAAATCTGTAGAGATTTTTAGATCAGAGAGGCAGGAAAGAGAAATCTAGCTTATTCCACAGTCACAGTGATTATTGTTACTACTACTTTGAGGTAGAAGGATTCAATCACAACTTGCCAGTGTTTTCAAGTATGATATGAGAAAGGAGAAAGAAAAAGGAGGGTTTGTACCTAACATTCTAAATCTCTAATATTACAAGTCCCAAATATGGTTATTTTTCAAGTATATTATAGGTTAAAAAGCTTTTGTGGCCTTGCCTGGGAATATATCCTTCTTGGTACACTGTTTAGGCTAAGTTCTAAATCAATGACTTTCTGGAACACATATAATTTTAAATAGGAGACTGTATCTGAAATAGGTACATTAAATTCATTGAAATAGTGAGGAATAGAATTGCATATGGGATTGCCATTTTTGTAACAAAATTCAGTTTCTTGACTTTGGTGCAAATCACTAATACAAAGCAACTATGAGCCATCCTTCAGAGATATTTATGGATCAAAAATAATATGGAAGGTAATGTATCCCTAATTAGTTCTTTCATCAATTTGTGAAAAAATAAAAAATAAACACAGGAGACAATCCCTTCCCAACCCACACACATACTTTGCAGTTCCATATAATGCCCTTTTCTTCCATCAACTTCACACATCTTGTTTCAGATCAGGCTGACCAAAATCACCCTGAAATGGACCTTAGGTATCATCAAATCTACCTCCTAGAAGCATTGTGGTAAAGCAGATAAGGCAGTACACTTGGAGTCAGGGAAATTTGAGATCAAATCCCACCTCAAACATTAGTCATGTAGTCCTGGGCAAGTCACAATCAACCCTTCCGCTGCAAAGAATTCTGATAGTTCTAGAACTCATTCTCACATCTTTCCTTCCCCATTTTAAAATTGAGGGAATTAAAACCCAGAAAAGTGAGATGATTTGCTCAAATCCAGTCAGGTAATTAAGTAGCAAAGCCAGAATTCTAAATTTAATACTTCAAGAATTTGTGGTTTAGCAATGTGTTTGCAAACATATTGGAACATTATCACATAATCCTGAATTTGGAGTCAGGAAAACTTGGGTTTAAATCCTTTTCCAAATATTCACTGATTGAGTCCTCTTTGGCAAATCAGTTCATTTTTCTGTGCCACAGTTTCTTCATCTGTAAAATTAGGAGTTTGACTCAGCCTCCAAGATTCTTTTGATCTCTAAATCTGTGATCCTGTCGATATTCCATCCACCAACACAAAGAACCACTTTCTCCCTTGGTTAGTGTTCTGTGAGATACGTTCAAAAAATTCTTGCCTGGTTGTCAGTCTGATAAAGAAACCCTCTGTACCTGGGTTTGTCTGCACATAACAGCGATACCATCTCACCTTGAGTTTGTTCTTGAAGCTTGGTAGGTCTGGCAGAAGATGTGTTTAGTTGGCAAAATCTTTCCAGGTTACCTCCAAACTCAAATGAGCCATTGGAGTAGAGGATAGAAGTAGAACTCTGTAGACATTAAATATTTCAATATATAAAAGTATAAGAAGTTAGATGAATCTCTTTTTTTGCTCTTAATTTAGAGATATATGTTGAATGACACTTTCATTTTACTAATGGCTGCATCTCACTATTTAAAGGGATATTAAGACATTATTTTGTTAATGTGACTTTCTTTATATTTAAAAAACTTAATTGCTCTATATTAAATTTTCTTTTTACCAAGGGTACATCTATATTGTATTGGGAAATTTGTTTTTCTTGCAACACATTATTAAGTAGTTTTAGAAATTATTTAGAAATTAAACATAAATTTAATTATATATAATTATTATACCTATATTTTCTTCTCAGTTCTCCCTTAATGACTCTTGCAAAATTGTATCTATCTGGGCATGATAGCACAGTAGACAGAACAAAATAGATTCAGGGAATTGAGATTCTCAATTCATAATGATGCTGTTGTAGCATTTTGTAGTATTTAATATTTCCTGTGTGTTTTGCAATAATTGTTATTATTCTAATACATTTCAACCTTGGCTAGTAAGGCTATGGTGAGAAATAGTTAATATTGATAATTGTAAGCCACTTGGCATAGAAAAATTAAGTGTCAGATAAATAGTTGATGAAAACCATTTCATTCACATTTATTAAAGATGCACAAATATACATATATCTTGTTTGGTTTTCTATCATTTTAGACAATGCTACTGATAACTTTGTAGTCCACATGTATGAATATTGAAGGGCAGACTGATTTAAAATATTGTTTTCTTATTCAAATGAGAAAATATAGATAACATGTTTGCAAAACTTAAATCATTTTTAAAATGTCAACTAATATTATAATTTGTATTCAGCAATTTTCAACAATGATCAACTCCTAGTTGTTGGATATGAGCTCTATTCACTGACTATCACCCCTGTTTCTTCCCAGGTCCTTGACACTCACATTACATATAAGATGGGCTAACTCTCACCACAACCAAACACACTGGTTAGTAATGATACAAAAATAAGTAAGCTGGAATTCCTAGTCTTGGTAAATATAGATAGATACAACATATACACAAAATTACCATGATATGGAATATAATGCGATATATATGAATAAGTGCAAAGTTATGAAGTCGAAGAGACAGATAGATCATTTTTAACCTCAGTGATCCTAGAAAGCTTCATGGAGAAAAACACAATTGAGCAGTCTTGAAGGATATAGATACAATTTTAAATGGAAAATGTAGCAAGGAAGGTATTCAAGACATAGGATCAAAGCCAAGTTAGGAAAACACCAGCCACATAGAGGAATCGCAGATAGTCCAATTTAGTTGGGTTATAAAGTATCTAAGAGGGATTAGCTTAAAATAAATTAGGAAAGGTAGAATAGAATCAGATTGTTGAAAGTTCTGAATGCCAGACTAAGAAGCTTATATTTTCTTCAGGACCTATTCCAGATTTTTGATCAAATGAATAGCATAATCAGCACTATGCGTTTGAGGAAATTTAATCTAGTTCTACATATTTATTATTTGACTGAAAATGCCATAATGCCTCCAGGTCATGATTCTGAACATTCCTGTTCACTATAAAATGCTCTAGTTACAGGTACAAGTTACAAGATACAAGTTAGCTAGAACAAAACTAAATCTAGGATACAATATTGACATTTTTATTGTTTTTTTCTTGATAATCCATCCCACATAACTGCATATTTTCTTGTGCTTTGTTTTCCTCTCTTAAAAGTTAGGGAAAGAGATTCTAATTAAGTGAAAGTTCAACATTTGTATTCTAGTAAATCTGTTTTGCTTGCATGTAACAAGTGATTTAGTTGATGCAATGGATAGACTATGAGTCCTGGAATCAGGAAAACTCATATCTAAGAGTTCCAATTTGGCCTCAGACACTTACTAGCTATATGACCTTAGACAAGTCACTTAAATTTCCTTATCTGTTAAAATGATCTGGAGAAGGAAATGGCAAACCATTTCAGTGTCTTTGCCAAGAAAACCCAAATTAGGTCGCAGAGTCAAACACAGCTGAAAAATGACCAAACAACAACAAAAAACAAAAAACTCATCTCTATTGATAACACTGGAAACTTTGCTTTAAGATTTCCAGATGAATCATATGCTGCAAAAGATGCTATTAGTGGTATAGTATTCCCTAGATACCTTATAATGAGAAGCAGAAAGAGTAGACTGAAGTTATCTCTTTCTGAGTAGGGCTGTGTACATGCTTGTCAAATGATAAAAAGACAGACCCTAACGAGCCCCAAGGTGGCTTGATTTAACACTATTAAATTTCCTTTCTACAAGCATTTATTGAGTATCTCTTGTTTTGGACCCCATGATATTGTGGAGGATAAGAATATGATTTTATTGGTGCAAAAAACCCTCAGGTAGAAAATTCTTTCAACCAATGCAGGTCAGAATCTCTTTGATAATTTATAATCTTAGTGATTTGCCTAAAACCAGATTAGTTAAATTATCTGTCCAAGATTATAAAGACAGTATATTTTGGAGGCAGAATCTGAACTAGGATATTTTAAGGTTCTATTGAAATAATGGAGAAAATACTTCGCAAATCTTAAAAAATTTTATAATGCCAGCTATTTGTATTATGATGATTAGCCTATAGTCACCAGGCTTTAAATCTAATGATTACTTCATTCCCTAAGCCTTCTACCTAATCCCTGTTTATTTCAACCAATATGTGGAGAACAAAAGAGAAATGTGCTGATGAATATTTTAACAATGGGAAAAATGGCTCTCTCAAGCTAGTAAAAGTTGTCTCTAGCACATCTTGACTTGAATCCAGATCCTCTTAACACTAAGGTCAGCTTTTCATCACTATGTCATACAGGACTTGACTAATATGAAATCTTTTTATGTGCGAATTGTAAGATATAAAATTATATGGATATTATGGCATAATCTTATATAAGATTTTAAATATGAAAGTGAGTTATTTGATCATATTTAATACTTTATTAAAATAATATTCAACAGCATTGTGATAAATTTTATTAGTAACAATTTACATTTGAGTTAATTTCAGTATATCTTTATATGCTGAATTTTTAATACAATAATTTTTAGCCTTTCCAAGTTTTCATCAAAATATGCATTTATTTATTTAGATAGCATATAATAAATATAATAATAATAAAATAAATATGTATTCATTTATTTTCATTCTTATTTTCTCCTTTTATGTGATTAAGATTTGTACCTCATTGTTTTGATTCTAGATATTTTATTTTGTTTTGTTTTTGTTTTACATTATTTCATAAAAATAATTTCTCACTTCTTTATATTACTCATGATTAATTACATTGTGGTATTCCTTCATATGAATAAACCATAATGTATCAAATCATTTCCTTGTTACTGGACACTGTTTGCTTTCAGTTATTTGCAATTATTTACAATACATCTATGAAAAAATGTGAACAGATAACTTTTTTGTTTTTAATTATATATATCGCAGAATATGCCCTAGAATAGAATTATTGTCAAAGGATTCTTTATCTTTGCCATTTTTTACTGTGTGATGTTTCAGCACAATAAAATTGCAAATTTTCAGTTTTACTATCAGTGACTAAATATACCTATTCCACCACAATCTAGCTAGCATCAGTTGCCTAATTTTTTTTGTCAGTTTGAAGTATAGGAAACGGTACTGCAAAGTTATTTTAATTTGCACTTCTCTGAAGTTTTTGAGTTAAAGCATTTATTTTAATCCCAAAACAAGAGGGTGACCCAAAACATTTTTGAACAAGGGAATGGCATAGTGACAGTGTTTCAAGCAGTATATAAAATGAATTGGAGGAGAAAGAGACTTGAAATTCTTACAATAATGCAGAGACAAAATGAATAGAATTGGCACTGGAGTGGTTGCGATAGGAAAAAAAAAAGGTGTGGCAAAAACAAGAGACATTTTGAAGGCAGATTCATCACAGCTTGGCAACCTATTGGACATAGATCAAGAAGGAAAGGGGAAATATCAAAAAAGATACTTGAAAGTTAAAGTTTAGGTTCTTAGAAGAATTGTGGTGCTGTTGACAGAAATAAAAAGTTTCAGACGCTCAGGCACTGACAAACTTTGAGCAAATCACTTAGTCATCTAGATCTCAGCCCCTTCATCTATAATATAACTGTTTGGGTCATCTCTATGGCCTTTCCATCTCTAAGATAATGTGATTCTGGAAATGAGCTAGCCTGAAAAATAGATGAGTTCACTTTTAGAACTCTAGAGTAAGAAGTAATGGCAGAATATCCAAGTTGAAAATCCCAACTGGCCATTGGAAACTTAGATGGCTCTTTGGGAAAAGTAGATTTGGAGATATAGATTGGAAAGTCATCAACAGAGGGAAGACACTTTATAAAGTGCGAGTGAATAGTTTGCTCAGATATACTTAAAGAGTATAGAAGGAAAAAAAAACAAAAATAAATTAAAGGAAATCAGAGAAAAAGTCCTAAAGTTAGATGTGTGTATGTGGAAATAACTAAGAGTTGAGCCATGAAAAATGTTTATGGTATGCTGGCAGTATAAGGTACTGCTATAAGAATGGCTGGGGATACAAAAAGGAATGTCAATCTCTGCCCTCAAAGAGCTTACAATAATAACAACCTATTGAAATCTTTAAAGTGTTTTCCCCAAAAAAAGATTTTTGTCAGCTAGATAAGAGCAAGTATGACCATTTCTTTTTACAAATAATGAGACTAAGGATTCAATTAAAGAGACAGAAAAAAAGAAGATAGGCAGGGAAAAAAAAGGTTCCCTTTTTTCCAGAACTCTACCCAAAACCAAGAACTGTTATCTCCCACAATCTTTACATCTGAAAACAGCCATTATATTTTGATATCACCATATGGAACTCCTTTTTTTTTTTTTGCCATGGGCCCCTTAACCTCAAAGGAAGAGGGGGAGAAAAATGATTTGGAACTTGAAATAATTCATGACAAAAATTAATTGGCAAAGAGGCAACTATCATTTAGAAAACAAAACTATTTTCTCAGTACTTAAATTTGAGATACTTGACTTTCCTCCATTCTAAATGTCTGGAAAGGAAAAGTACCTCTTCTCAATGAATTATATATGTCTTGTCCCTTTTAAAACTATCATTGATTTCTTACCTGTGGATAAGTTCTGGCAAATGTGATCATTGGTCTGCTTTCCAGGTACAGTTTCTGATACACTATAAGAAAAAAAAAATTGATAGGTATACATGGGTGTGTATTGTATATATATGTATATATGTTTATACACATGCATATACACAGTTTCTTCTAGTTCAAGATATAAGTATGCTATTGGTTGATTTTAAAGTTGCAAAATAATTAACTATTCCTTGAAATTATTCCCATACTCAAAAAGTTCTACAACACATTTTGCTCAAGGCAGCAAGCACGTATGTGGCATTACTGCTAAGGGACTATTTCAAAGATAACTACCTTAGCCTTTTGCTTTAAGCAGTTTAATATGCAGGGGAGATTATATTTTTTAGCACCTTATTTGTGAATGTGAAAGAAAATGAATTATTGCTCTATCTCTTTTAAAAATTATACTAAATATATTGACCTTTTTCCTAAAAATATGTAATAATAAAAAATTAATATTTTTTAAAATCATCAGACATCTTTAAAAGTTGCCAGTATTATATCTAAGATTACTTTAGGAACCAAGGAAGACAAGGAGTATATTAGAATTCATAATGATAAATTTATGATAAATAATTGATAAAATACTGAGTGAAAGGCAACACCAGACTAAAATTAAAAGATATTCAGTATATGACCCATCACTAAACTCAGATTGATTACTAATTCCCTGTTCATTGATGAGTGAAATCGATAATGGGAAAAGCTGGGAGAAAGATATTTTGTAACAGGGTCAAAGGAGGAAAATATGGTTCAGTTTGTTGAGACACGAATTCCTTGTCATTTTACCCTGGGTTTTACCCTTCAGGTCAAAAATATAGCTCGCTAGCAAAAATTTGGTCAGACTTCAGTTTAAAAAAAAAAAAAAGATTGGGTATAAAAATCAACACAGTTACATAAAGGAGATTTAACACACACATTACTCACAGACACACACACACACTCACACATACACACACTTCTTGCAGGTAGCTGCTTGTCATCGATCAGTTCATCTTCCGTTTATATTTATTGCTTGATTCTTAGTGTGGGGCAAGTCTATCAGGTGCAAAGAAAAAGTTTTAGTGAATACAAAGAAAACAAAGTCCTTGACTTAACTAAGGACTAAGAGGAATATATAAATTGTCTTGCTAGGTACTCTTAATAGGAAGTTGCCAAGAAAATGAACATTAATAGAAAACAATCCTAGTTAATACAATGTATCTGTTTACAGAGAAGGAAAAAACAGCCCATCAATTGTCTTCATGAGATCTTGAAGGTAACAGAAAGAAAACACTGAAGTTATAAATGGCATATATAAAAATGCCTTGAAAAGTGTATAAAGAGCCACAAAATGTACCATGTGATCATTATTATTATAATACAGAAAACCACATTCACTAGAACTTTCTTGGCTTCCTTCAAGTCCCAACTAAAATCCAATCTTTTCCAAGAAGCCTTTCCTGATCTCCCTTAATGTTAGTTCCCTTTGCTGATTACCTCAATTTATCTTGTATATATCTTATTTGGATTTAGTTGTTTTTATGTTTTTATATTATAAGTTCTTTGAAGACTGTTCATTACTTTCTTGTATTTGGCTTGCATATAATTGTTTGCACCTTGTCTCTGCTATTAGATTGTGAGTTCTTTCAGGTCAAGGACCATCTTTTGTCTGTCTTTGTATACCCAGTGTTTAATATGGCACCTGTTACATGATTGATGATTACTCTTTTCAAAGAAGACCAAAGTGACATCATTTTGTTTGTGCCAGGTGCAGTATATCCAACTATGACTGATCAGACCAATGTCAGCTTGAAAGATTGCACACACATTGGGCACAAATATGATCATTTGGAGTGGAGATGTCTATTTGCATATCTCACTTTTCTTTTGATCTGCTGCAATTCTGCTTCACTTTTGAAGCACAGTGCCTTCTTTGAGGTAGGCAGGACAGTGCCAGCATCTCCCACATCACAGAACTGATTTCAGAGTTTTTCAGAGACACTGAAAGTGTTCACATATTGCCTCTTCTAACCTCCATGTGATCATTTTCTACTTGTGATTTCTCCATAAAAATCTTTTGGGCAAACATACATTTGGCATTCAGACAGCATGGCCAGCCATCAGATTCACATTCAATAGAGTTGGGGTGCTTGGCAATTTAATTCAAGAAAGAACCTCAGAGTCCCATACGAGTGATATTAAAAATCTTCCTAAGACACAATAAACTAATTAGTTTGGCTTTTAGGGATAGTTACTAAGGTTCCTTAGTTTGTTACATAGCTGATTTATCATTGAAAATTATTATTCTTAATTTAAAATTATTCATTACTTGTTCATTAACATTCATTAACAAATAATTCATAATTAATGATAACAAAATTACAACCAACATTTATATAATCATTTGAGGTTTAATAAATGAGGTTAGCAAGAAGATTATTTTATGTTCATTTTATCAATAAGGACACTAAAACAAAAGTAAACCTTTGCCCCAGTCAGATGGCTAGTAAAATGTGACTTGAATTTGTCTTCTGATTGTAAAATCAGCGTTCTTCATTCTCTACCAAGTGAACCCAGAGTGCTCTAGCAGGCACTTGGAGTATTATAAAAAGGAGAGACAGTATAACTTAGGGGTAGCTCATCTACTGAATTTGAGGTTTGGAAACACAGATCCAATAGCTTACCAGCTCCATGCCCATTGTCAACAAATCACTTTTCTGTAAGACATGGTTTTCTTATCTGTAAAATGGAGGTGATAATATCCTACCTCTCAAAGTTGTGAGAAAAGCACTTCATAAACCTTAAATGTGGGATATAAATATTTACTATTTTGTAAGCAACTTGAAAGCAAGAACTGAATCATTCATCTTTATATTCCTCATCTCATGCCTTGTATAAAATATTCAAATATTTGTTGTATTAATTGAATTAATTCATTCAATTCAACAAGTATTTCCAAGGTATCTACCATGAGCAAGGGCTAGTAGCTAGTGTGGTGGATAGAGTGCTGGGCCTAGAGTCAGGAAAATTCATCTTCCTAAATTCAAATCTGGCCTCAGACATTTACAAGTGTGTGACCCTAAGTAAGTCACTCAACTCTGTTTGCCTCAAATCCTCATCTTTAAAATGAACTGAACTGGAAAAAGAAATAGCAAATCTCTCCTCTCTTTAACAAGAAAATCACAAAGTCAGCTATGACTAAAAAACAACATGAAAAAGCATTATGTGCAAAGATGAAAATTGAGGATCCAAAGATAAAAATGGGAAAAAATTTTGGCATTCAGAAATCTTATCTTTTACCAGGATTTACAATACATAAATTAATATAATATAATATAAATAAAACATAAACAAATGCAAGATAATTTAAAGGATCCAAAAAAGTACAAGCTAATGAGAAATTTAAAAGGTTCCTTTTAATAAGTGATAGTGCTGAGCTTTGAAGAAAACTGCATATTAAAAGAATTGAAGGTAAAATGGATAGAAGTATTACAGACATGGAGGAGATACTATGCAAAAGTATAAAGGCAGAAGACTAAATGTCATGTTCAGAAAACAGCAAATATACCATTATGGCCACAATGTATAAAAGAGTTTAGAAAGGTTGGTTAAGTGGTGAGGAGTTGAACTTGTAACTTGAGAAATTTGTATTTTATCTTACTTAGAGACCATAGGGAGAGGGGAATAAGAGAATAACTGAAGATAAGAGGGATGATGTAATAATATATGTACTTTCAGAAGGTTATTTTACTTTCTATTTAAAGAAAACTATTAATAATGCAAATTTAATTGAAAAATGTATCCCAAAATACAGGATTATTTGTTTGTTTGCTCTAAAAAGTAGATTATTAAACCAGCACATATTCTCAGTTATCCCTATTGTGTATCCAGAGAGTCTGAAGTATAAAAGTATTTTCTGACTGCTGAAGCCTTTAGTCTTAGAGGAAAATGAACACTTCCCTTCCTCAATCCTCTTCTCTAATCACTAGATAATATTCCCTGTTGAATTGAATGAAGGCCTTGGAATTTTTCCTATGTCATTCAGTTGGGATGTGAAGCAGAAATCCACTATCATAATATTTAGAAAGAGCGCCTGCCTTGTCTTGTGTGACCATCTTGACGGAGCTGAGAATGTTCATTTACATCCAGGCTGCATTTTAAATAGCCATCCTCTTATTTTTAGTAATATTGACTTAATTTAAGGAGCCTACAGTGTGGAAAAAGGGGGACTAACTAAATGAATCAAAATACTAGTTATTAGCATTGGTCTAAAACCATCAGAAAATTTGAATATGAGATTCCCTAAGGTTCAGACAGGTTTATAGCTATGGGTAAAAAACTATTCAAGGACAAAATTGAGTATTAAAATGTGTTATACAAACACATCTGTAGCACTTAATAAATATGTAAGAGCTAGGAAAGAGAGTTGCAGAAATTTTGAGAGAATATATGGAAAATGTGAGCATCTCTAGTCTGGTGATATAGCAACTTTTTTTTTTCCATTTTGAAAGATTTATTGACCTTTTACATAGGTACTACCTACTGTTCATTATCAATCCCAAAGTATAAAATGTTATTTAAAAAGAAAAATGATGACAGATTTCAAAGGCCAAGAGGCCATAATATCTTTCAGTGAATATCACATGGCAAAGAGCATAAAAATATGTGGAAAATTACAGATATAAATTCTGAAATCTATCAGGGTACTATGAGACCCTGGAATGGAGGTATTCTCATTTTCCCCTCTGAATTAATTTTTTTAAAAGAAATATCTCCCTAATGGCTTAGAAGGAATAATAAAATGTGTTTATGGTGGCAGTATACTAGGTATATTGTTTGGGAATGTTGTAAGGTGTAGTCAAGGCAAATTGTATGTTCGAAACCGTTTTAACAAGGTCAGAAATTTCACATATGCAAAGACTTCTGGGATGGAGATACCAAAAAAGTTATATAGGAAAGGAGTACTTTATCGACTGCAACTATCATGTAGTGAGTCCTATAATATATATGACTATATATATGTGTGTTTGTTATAAAAGGCTAGAGAAGATTCCCCAATGACTATAGAATACTCTGGCTTAATTGACAAGAACTTTAAAAGAAAAATGCAAAGCTAACAATCAAATTCAGATTCCCCAGCAATTTTAAAGAGAGTTTGCCACTAACTCAATTCAGAAAAAAAGGATATCAGCCCTGCCCCTACATACCCAGGGCTGGGAGAAATTAAATATACTAGACCCTTTCTTCTTCTCTGAGTATGTGGTTCCAACAGAGTGTGGAACTTGGAGTATAGAAAAGCTAGGTATTAATTCTGTATAGCCCTTGCTGTGAACTCCTGAGCAAATCACTTAACCTTTCTGAGAGCCTCAGTTTCCTCATCATCAAAGTAAAGGAGTTGGACTCGATAATCTCTAGCTTTTCTAGCTCTGATTCTACAAGCCTGTAACTTTCAAATACTGAGACCAAAAATAAGTTTCTTACTGACTGGGTTAATGTTAAGTTTTTTTTTTCCCTGAATAACCAGAATATTCAGTCATTTGATTTCATTCTCCCTCTGACCGCTTTAAAAAATATCATAATTTTAAAACTTGCAATAAATAAAAATTGAAATTGTTTTAATTTTAAAAGAACTTTACTACACCTGCTTCACTACTAATGAAGCCTTTAGTCTTAGAGGAAAATGAACACTTCCCTTCCTCAATCCTCTTCTCTAATCACTAGATAATATTCCCTGTTGAATTGAATGAAGGCCTTGGAATTTTTCCTATGTCATTCAGTTGGGATGTGAAGCAGAAATCCACTATCATAATATTTAGAAAGAGCGCCTTAAAACTAGGAAATTGATGTTCTAATAGTCACCCTTTGGAAGATTTAGGATCCCATGAATGAACCACCCATATAGCTACCTTCTCCCAAAATTTGAAGCTATTGAAATCAGATTAAAATTAACATCAGGGGCACTGAGAAAAAAGGATAGATATGGATAAGAGAAACCTCATCTATTTTGCCTTCATGAGGAGTTAGGGACTCATAACATATTTTGTCTTAGACTCCCCAGAACCCCAGAACCTCTACCAGACCAAGCCCTAACCTTCTCACACTGGAAACACACAGTACTTCTCTGCCCTTTTGGGTGGCTGATTCTTCCTGGACTCTCCATTCTAAGAAAGTGTCTAGTTTAGTCATATATTCATCTCCACTCACCTTTCAGCTCCCTTTACTGGGACATTCACTATACTGTTTTGAGTCATCCATTCCACAAACCAGGGTCCAAACCCTAACAATATAATCTTTCTGCCAGATGAAGCAAAAAGCCCCAACAAAAACTTTAATTAAGAAGTTCTTCATCCAGGCACTTTCTCCAATAAACAGCTTCTCTACCCAAGTCACAATTGTAGGCTAATTGAGAGAGCTCATCTAAGGGACAGAAGCAATCTGTGCTCACATAAAGTATTAGGGAATAGTGTGGTACAGTGGGAAAAGCCTTGACATCTAGAAAAAGAGACCTGAGTTCAAATCTCATCTCTTTACTGTGTGTCTGAGCAAATTATTTACCTTCCTAGACCTCAGTTTGAACTATTAGAACTCAGTTTGAGCTTCAGAGATCTTTTCCAGTCCTAGACCCATAAGATTTTTTATAATCTTTTGGTCTGTTTTTTTTTTTCTAGTGAGCAATATACCTCATTCTCCCGCTAGTGAGATGGGTGTAGTAAAATTTTCTTAAAACTAAAACAATTTCCATTTTTATCTTCTGCAAGTTTTAAAATTTTGATGTTTTTTTAAAGAGGTCAGAGGAAATATTTTATCTTTCTATTCTAGCTATTCAGGGGGAAAAAATCTAGCATTACTCTAATCAATAAGAAGCTTATCTTTGGTCTCAGTATTTGAAAGTTACAGGATCATAGAATTAGAGCTAGAAGAACTAGAGATCATGGAGTCCAACTCCTTACTTTGATGATGAGGAAACTGAGGTTCTCAGAAAGATTAAGTGACTTGTTCAGGATCTCACAGTATGTATTGATCAGAATTGATACTTAGATATTCTACTCTCCAAATTCCACACTCTGTTTCAGTACCTGCTGGCTTCCTAACATCTTCATCTGAAACCAGCAAAGCAAGCCCCATCTCCTCCAAAGTATTTCAAGGGTGATTATCCCTCAACTGAGCATGAATATCTCCTAAATGAAAATAAGATGGTTGAATGCAGGCTAGAGAATTACAGGTCTACTAGAAAGTGACCCAGCTCATTTTCTTCCCTTGCAGTAAACTTGCACCTATTTCAGGTCATTTCAGATAAACTAAGTTAGGCAAGGGGTCTAAAAAGACAATTCTGCAATTGAAGTTTGTTTCCATGGTTCTGCCGTCAGTATATACAGAACAGTAATTATTGCCTCCCCAACCATAACCTTTTGATTCTTTCAGTAATAATCTCTCAGCCTTTGATTATACACAACGTGTCTGCTCTAGATATGCAGTATTCCAACCTTCATATTAGTTGCCTATGGTTCAGAGTCCTTTTATTTAAAGATCTGTCAGTATTTCCCTCATTATTTAGCTGCCAATTGAAAATGGCCTTAGGCGAGTTTATATTAGCAATTAATATAGTTAATATTTAATGTTATAAAGCTATATATTACTTTTAAATTATTTGATCTATGTATGTTTTTCATTAGTGAAGAATACTTTATTAGCATATTTATGAACCCTATCTCAAGGCTTAATATGGTTTAATTCTCTTAATAAAAACTAATTTGAAAGTCATTATCTTTTTTTAATTATATCTTTTGACATGGCTTCCCAGTTCTACAAATAAGCAGTGGAGTGGTTTTAATCTATAGTGTGACCACCAATAACATTCACTTCTCAGAGCTGTTGCCTGTTGTATACTGCGTCTATCTCCTAAGATACTGTATAGTTCAATTGGTTAAAGCAATATGTCTAGAAGACCAGAAGATAAAGCACTGTACCCTATAGGGTCCAGTTAGTTTCATTCTGTTCTTGAACCATAGACATTTGTGAACTATGAGTTTCTGGACCGAGGAGAAGCTAAATGAAAGCATACAAAAAGAATCATGTAAATCCATCAATGTTACTGGAAAGGCATTTCAAATAGGGGACAAGAGGAGAAGGGATAGATGGTTTAGGAATAGATTCTTTGAGAAAGAAAGACACTATATTCCCATCATGGGACCTGTGCTTTACTTAACTATTTCAATGAGTTTGTGACTTTATCTGTGTGAGTGGCTATTCCCTTCCCTTCAGTGATATAGTTTGAAACAGTTCCTTGCCTTCTTTTACCAGACAATTCTTATCTATCCATAAATGCTCTGCATAGCATCTATGCAATATGCTAGTTCTTCTTTTAGTTCTTCTACAAACTCACTTTTGGGGGGACCCACTTTTTATATATTATCCAGAGAAAAAGAATGGAGTCTTTTATTAATCAGACATGTTGATTGTGGAACCTTTCATCCTATTTCTTACACATGAGTCATAGCTGATGATAGCTACAATTCACATACTTACCATGTAGCATTCAATACCCTTTCCCTTAGTTACAATTGGATTCTTCCATGATTGTACTGGTCTATGATTTGCAGCCTTAAAGTATCCTCAGGAGAAGGGGATTAAAAAAAAAAGAGATGCTTTTGCAGTAGTAAGCATTTTGAGATCATTAAAAGCACTGGGCACTTTCCCAAATGCTATCTACCCAAATCACCTCCTCCTACTCAAATCTGGGCCCAGTTCACAACCCATCAGTAGTACCTATTCCAAAACATACATAATAGCTAACATTTTATATAACACTTCAAGATTTGCAAAGTACTTTACCTATATTACTCATTTCAATTTTTTCTTCATTCATCTGAAAAATGATTATAATTGTACCACCTGCCTCCCAGAATTGTAAGAATCAAATGCATTGTGACATCTGTAGACTAATTCATTAGGCTACTAGTCCAGCTACATGTCATAATGTGAATTATATCTTTTAATTCATGGTGCTTTTCTGCTTTCTGAATGATTAAGCCAATCTCACATTGCTAGAGATTTTTCTGTAGTCTTAATGTAGTGTTCTTGGATTCAGTGTGATTAATGCAGTGCCAAGGGTGAATAGCAGTACTTACAGAACCTTATTATTAACAAGAAATTCTTCTTTTGTTTGATTTCCACTGAGCCCATCCTCAGTGACACTAGCAAAAACCATACACGTAGATGTCAACATCCAATGGGTCCTTGAACAAAGCTATCTCTGTTTCTGTCTCTCATAGAGTCTTGTACACTGTGAAAATATGTATAGGAAACATCAGTTGACTTCAGCCTTCATGGCCACATTTTCTTCTTCAGAATCAAATGCTTTTTCAATATTAAAAAAAAAGATGCAATTATATTTGATATGTGCTATACCTCTCTACCATGATAAATGTGTGATCTGCTATAGGAAACCATTTATGAAAGCTTTCATGTTCCTTCTCATAATTTTATCAAGGATGTTCTAATATGTGCAGAGTACATTTTCACATAGATTTTTTTAGAGATGAAAAGGTAGATATATGGGTCATTAGATGCCAATGTCTTGGTCACTTTTTTTGTAAAATTATTATAAACAACCTTTTCTATTTTTATGAAATCTTTGCTACTTAAGATATCTTAAAACTGATCATATTCTATATGGTATCTAAGTTGTTAGATTCTAGATAGCACAGAGTCATATTGGGGTTTTTCAATGAGCATCAAAGTTCATAATAATGACAGTTAGCACTTAAAAATACTTTACATCTGCCATCTCATGAGAATCTCACAGTAATTCTAGGCATATGTTAAAACCATGCAATTTGTATATATAACTATTCTGTGATTTACTGATTGTTGTCATCAAAACATAACACAGAGAGATGTATACTTGTCAAAGATGTTTGACATTGTTGTAGATTCTAAATATAAGAAGCATTGCCCATAGATCAATTATCAAGAATTTCTTGGGGTAGCTAGATGGCTCAATAGACAGAGCACCAGCTCTGAAGTCAGGAGGACCTGAGTTCAAATCTAATCTCAGACACTTAGCACTTCCTAGCTTTGTGACCCTGGGCAAAGTCACTTAACCCCAGTTGCCTCAGAAAAAAAAAAAGAATTTTTTAAGAGCCTACTATGTGCCAACCACTGTGATAAGAGCTTAGAATATCAGCATAGTTGGTGCAACCCTGAAATCCTGCTTAATTTTATTCCATCAAATGCTAGGAGGTTGCAACAGTGCATCCTTAAGGAAAGCAATGTTCACCCAAAAAGTTCACCATAACTATTTACAAAGAGGTATCAAAGAAATGAAGACTGCTTCTTGTTCAGCATATGGGATGTGCAGCTAGATGTATAGCCTATATTGGAGATTCATAATATGTTCTGGGTTTTATTCTGTACCAATGTAAATAATACCCACATCAATGATATTACAAATTCATAGAAGTAACCTGTGAGTGTGGTTATAATAATCATTCTCATTTAAATAGTGACCTATAAAGTGCTTTCTTCACAATAACTATATGACTCAAGCAGCAAAAGTTGAGCTATAACTAGAAATTTTGACACCTTGGGTGAGCAGAATGAAATATATACTCTAATTGTATAATTCATAGTGTGAAAACATGAAAGAAATTAGACCTTAAAAAAACCTTTATCTTACTAATGAATAGAGAAAGAATGTTAATTTTTTGAACTTTCGATGTTTGCTTTGAAACAAAACTTTTCATCCAATCTTAGTTATACTTAGGATCTTATATCTTTTTAATCCACATTTTACAGTTTATAAAACTGAGGTTTAAATATGAGTTTTTTTTAGCCAGGGGACTATAAATTTAGAGCTCGAAGAGATCTTAGAAATCAACTAGTTAGTAACCACTTTATTTTATAATTGAAGAAACCAAACCCCCGAGAAGGAACCAAAAGCCAAAAAGAGTGTAGGATGACTGAAATCAAGTAACTAGTAAGAGACAGTGAGCCATGTTCAACATTAAAAAACCAAGGCATCTGATTCCACAACCACCTAGCAGATTACACATATTTTTTAAATTCCTTGAGGTTCATTCCCCATGTAACAATCATTATTATTATTATCATCTAAGGGTTACCCAAGGGCAACGGACTTTATGTCAGATATTGAGAATGCTTTAAAAAAGAAAAAAAAAAAGAAAAACGAGGGACTATATGGGAGGAAAGGGAAAGGAAAACAAATGTTTTATCTCTAGGTGACAAGATCTTTGAAGGCAGGGACCCTAACTTGATGATTACATTTGGTAACATGTAAATATTAATTGATTGAAAATAAGAGGTTAAGAAACTGATAGAAATACAGGCAGAAGATCATCTGCTCATATACAAACCAGAACACTTTAACCTTCATGGTTAACTGAGGTGTGATATAATTTATATTATAGAAGGAGAGCCAGGATGTCTTCAACTTAGTAACATAAAGCTATGGATGATTGTTCTCAGCCTCCTCAAATGATCCTATCTTTACTTCTCTAATTATATGTACCAGCTCCAAGATAATATAAGTAATTTGAGAGCAAGGTCTGTTTATACCTCCAAGGCCATGCACGAAGTCATAGTTGTTTAATATATTATGTGTTTCCACATCATGGGTTTTTAATAGATGCTGGTTGGGTTGGATTGGATTGGATTCCATTACAGAGATTGTACCTTGATCAGGTTCTGCTTCTAAGTCAATTATAAGGAAGAAAAAAAAATTCCAACTTCTTCTAATACCTGTATAAGATTGCCCAGTTGATATTAATAAAATGTTTTTAGCCATTTTTCCCACCAACATTTTCATCTTTCCACACTAATAGGAAACTGAAAGACAAAAGTAAAAGCCTATATCTACCATTTGAGTTTCTATTTGATATAAAAGAGGTTCGTAAATAGCCTGGGCCATGAGTAAAGTAACCCAAGCCCAGTCACAAAGTGAGGAAAGTCAAGCAAACTTAAGATCTTTAATAATTTCTAATTAAACTAACCTGTCTCTTAATTTTCAAATTAATTTGTATCCATGCTTCCTACTCTAAGTGCTAGACATAATTGTAAATTAAGGGGGAATAAAGTATTAATTAAGAGGATGTTCCCTCTGAAGATAAAAGTGAAAAACTTATTCTGTATGTACATAAGAGTCATTCTCTACAAAAAAGCCCTGTTCTAATTTTTCAGCAGTGAGATGACCCTGAGAGTCTTGCCAAGTACAGGTGCAATGTGATAACCAATATGTGTGTTTTCCAAGAATTAATCTGTTTACATTTGGACAAGCTCTTCATAAAAGAGTCCATCATTAGATAACTAATCATTTCAGCAATCAATCAATAGACATTAAATACCTACCATGTGCTAGGAACACAAAAATGGACATAAAATAATCTCTGCCATCAAGAAGCTGGAAATCTAACAAGCAAACAAATCTATACAGACAAGGTATATACAGGAAAACAGGAGATACTTGAAAGAGGATTTGGGAAGGCTTTCTATAGAAGATGAGATTTTAGGGGCACTTAAAGGAAGACAGAAAGGTTAGTACTAAGAGCAGAGGTGAGAGAGGATTCCCTGAAGTTGGGACAATCATAGAAAATTCTCAGAGCCAAGAGATAGAACAGCCAGGAAGCTGGGTTCACTTTGATCCAGTGAGGGGTAAGTTGTGGTGTGAAGAGACTGGAAAAGTTGGGATATTGTCATGAAGGGCTTTGAATGCTAAACAGAGCATTTTGTATTTCCTGCTGGAGGCAATGGGAAAGCACTGGAATTTATTGAATGGAGGGAACAAAGTGAGGTAATATGGTTAAGCTGAACTTTAGGAAAATCACTTTGATGACTGAATGAAGAATGGATTGGAGTAGGAATGCGGAACGACTTAAATTGTAGTAATCCAGGTATGAGGTGATGAGGGCCTGCACCAGAGTGATAGCAGCATCAGAAAAGAAAAGGGAGCATATGAAATTGATAACCCCTGGTAACATATGGGAGTGATAGAGATTGAGAAGTTCATCAAGATTCAAAGCCTTTTGTTCTTGGCAATAATAGGAAAGGCAAGAGAGGATGTAGGGAGAGAGATATGGAGTTCAGTTTTGAATATACCGAGTTTAAGATATCTACTGGACATCCAGTAGATATCTGAAAAGCAATTTAGAAATGCAAGATCAGAAGTCAGCAGAGAGTTTCTGAGCAGGGTTTGTAAATAAATCCATGGGAGCTGATAAGATCATCAAGAAAAGTAGTACAAAAGGAGATAAGAAAAGGATTCAAGACAAAACCCTGAGAGACACCTATGTTTAGAGGACTTGATCTGGAAGAGGATCCAATAAAGAAAACTTTGGTTAGATAAAAAGCAAGTGAAGACTTGACATTGCGATTAATAATATCTTAACATTTTTATAGTGCTTTAAAGTTTATAAAGTGCTTTGAATATATTATCTCATTTAATCCTAAAAAGAAAAACTGTTGTTATATAAATATGATCACTGTCCTTTTGGGGCAGATAGAAAAATGGAGGTTGATATTCAACATGTAAAGGACTGCTTGCCATCTGGGGTAGGGGGTGCAGGGAGGGAGGGGAAAAATCGGAACAGAAGTGAGTGCAAGGGATAATGCTGTAAAAAATTACCCTAGCATGGGTTCTATCAATAAAAACTTATTTTTTAAAAAATGGAGGTTGAGAGAGATTAAGTGACTTGCTCAAAGTAATTCAGCTTGTAAATTGCCTTTAAACTGATTGCTAAAGAAAAAACAAGTCTTTGAAGCATAGAAATAAATATAAATCATCATAATATCAGTTAATGAAAATGTGAAAAGCCTCACAGAAATTCCAAGAAAGTTATCCCCCACAACTCTGTATATTCCTAAAATGTTTACTATGTAAATGAAACAAAAATTTCCCCATGCTTCTTAGCACATTCTAATCCTCTATGGCAGGAATTCTGACATGTTCCCTAACTTTTAAGTAAATATTTAATCATCTGAATACCATTTTCAAATTATAGCGGCCTTGAATTTCACTCTCAGCAAAAAAGTGGGGCTCATTTTGACTCAGAGAATAGATGGCTGGATATGGTTTCCAAAAGACCTGAGTTAAGATCCTGATTTAGTCTCTTACTAGCAGTAGGACCCCAGGCAAATCACTTAATCTTTCAGCCTTAGTAATCTGTAAAATGGGACTAATAATAGCACCTCCTTTATAGAATAGTTATAAGAATCAAATAAGATGAAATATACAAATTTCTTTACAAACATTAAAGAACATTATGTAAATATCAGCCATTATTATTATTAATTACTTCTCAAAATCTCTATCTATTTCTCTATCCCCACACTTTCAGAGATCCACTAATCTATGGATAGACTAATGCCCAAAGCAGTATTTCAGTTATTCCACCTTTAAAATGGGAATGATACTATTTGACTTGTCTAGTTGACAAGGATATTAGGAAGATGAATCAGGTACTATATGTGGAAAGGCTATGTTCTCTTAGGAGAAGAGGTAACACATAAATCCAAACTCATCTCTGTTCTGTTCCTTCAAATAGAAATGTTCTTCTCATTTTATTCAAAGCAGCAATATTTCTACTTTTTACAAAATTTAATGACTTTGTTACCAAGAGAAAGGATAATCGTGGTAACCCTATCTCCTTAAAAGGGAGCATTAATAGTGTCATAAATTTTATGGATGAGAGTCACATTATTTTAATGGATGTTCCTCATAAAAGAATAGAACAAAGATAAGTCTTCTTCATGATAAAGGTACAAGTTAGAGCTCAAATTAGCCATTTTTCTTTCCATTTACCTTTCATCAAGCTAGCCAGCCAACAAGATAAAAGAGTAGAAAGAATCAAGTACACAGGGGGTGAGCTTGAAAGAAGATAAGATTTATACCTAAAATAATTGACCCAACCCTTTCATCATAGTCATTTTATTTGCATTTGCTTCAGTAGGACTTGGTAAATGGCAAACTTGGTAAACTTTAGAATTACTCTGAAATCCCCAGAGCTCTCAGTTTTGAAGTTTGTTTTTTTTTTTTCAGACTGGAACTTCCTCCTGAGGTTTACATTTATTTCCTTCTAGCAGATTCTGGCCTCTCATGTCAAAGGAAAAAAGAATTTCCCAAAATAAAAGGTTTTTTGAAGTTTGTTCAACCATCATTCTTCCCTCAGCAAATAGTAATAGGAAACTAAGTGTAAAGACATTGGCAGCACATCTGTTAAAATTACCTGGAATCATTCCAGCCTAAAAGCTAAAAAGAAAGCTCTTGACTATCCATCCTTGGGGACTTCCTGAACTCAGGACTCTTTTGCAATTTGTCAATTATTTCAGGTGAATGTGGACAGAGAATTTAACCATTCCTTCCTACCCCAGATGTCAGGAAAACAGTCATAGTTTTAAATAGAATCCCAACTCCATTTAATGTTCCAGATAGGTTTTGCCTGTTCTTTTGGAGATAATCTATAGCTGAAAAGTATCAACTCCCTATACAAGCACTTTCTCACTCTTTGTTCTACATGCAGAAATTTTAGAGGTCACCCATCTTAGACAGACGTACATCATGACTTTTTTTAAAAGTATAATCATTCTAGGTCATAAACAAATACAATGAAGGCTAGTTTCAAAAGTGTTTTCTGACTTCAAAGGATCCCAGATTGTAGCATGTTATAATAGATTGTTCCATTCTGGTTGACACAAATGAACACATAGACCATAGAAGCCAGTTAATTGCACTTGGTATCTTAGAGCATCAACCTTTCTGTATTAAGGATATGAATAAATATAGGCTGAGAGTTATCTACTTCAATTGAAAACAAATCTAAGATATGGTTCTCTAGAGGGCTCCTTGAAAGGGCTATAAATGGCAGAATGTTCCATCTAGTCAAAAATTATGAATTCTGAATCAATCATTTACACTTGGCATCTTGGGGATCTACTCCTTTGCGTGAACTGAACCTTAAAGTAATCCACTCCAATCCAAAACAAGCCTAAGATCCTATTCCTCCAGAGAGCTCTTAATAGACCCAATTAGTTTGTGTCCACTTCAGGGGATCAGACTTTCTTGAAAAATCATACAAAAACAGTTCCTCAGATTTTAGAAAGATTATAACACTCATGTCTAATGTTTGCCCACAACAAATATTGACTTAATACCTACCATTTGTCATGACATTAACCAAGAAGATGAGCAATGCATTATTTCAGTATTCCAAAAACATCAAAATCCCCCTTACCAATTATATTGCCTTTCAGTAATTTAAGAAAGTGAGCAAACTTTTTCAGAAGACAAATTATTTCTCCCTGACTATGAAAAACAAAACAAATCCTTTGACACAGACACAGACACATTGACATAACTACAAATCTCCTATCTCCTCCTGACATTAATGGATGAAAGGGGTAAGGGGAAGATGAGAAGGGAAATAAAGAAAAGATAAGACAATAAGATACTAGATCTGAAGCTATTTCCAACTTAAGATTTCGATAGTCTTCATTCATCCAGAAGTTCTGCCATCATTAAATTAATTTTTTCAACCAGATATAATTTCATTGATATAAGGAATTCCCAGTGAGGAAACTCATGGTAACATATGTATTTTATGTTTAATTCATCCAACATTTATTTATCACTTACTAAATGCAAAAACTCTGTTAAAACATCACCCCATAACAAGGGAACAATCAGCACATACTTCAACTTTCAGTTCCAAAAACCACCCAGTTTCTCATGTCCCTCTGTCCACAGGAGATTATTACTGTTGTTGAATTAGGGAGTTCTCTTAACACTCTATCTCAACCTCTTGCTCCTTCTTCTTTTATCCTTATTGCAGCCTCTATTATATTAACATCAATGCAGTTGTTATTGTTATAATTATAGAGTCATAAAGTTTTTAGTATAATGACAAGAGTAATTGCTCATATTATTCAGCATTTTCAGTCTTACATAGTGTATTGCTCCAATAGCCCTAAGATGTAGATAATAATTGTGGCTAGCATTTATATTTATAGTATGAATTATAAAGTTTCATAGCTTTAAGGTATCCAAGATACTTTACATATATCATTCAATTTGAATCTTATAACATCCTTGTGACATAGAGCCCATTATTATCCCCATTTTACAGATAAGAGGACTAAGGCTGACAGATTAAGTGACTTGAGCTAATGTAAACCTCATAATTCCCATTTCACCAAAAAATAAATAAATAAACAAAACTTGCCAAGAGTTGTAACTACATTTGGGAACCTAGCCTTAAACTTAGCTCGTCTTTCTCAAGACCATTTCTTTAGATCTTTTGACAGAGTGACATATTTAAAAACATGTCACAATAAATGAGCTATCCAGGGAGATAACAGCACCATTGTCAGGTGGATGCTGACCTCAGCCTCCTGACATTCCAGGTGTGCTGACATTCAAAGATGTTATCAGCCTTAATAAGGGAACTTTATATCAAGCTGAGAAGAGGTCACAGGAGTTCTAGTAGCTATGGCAACTTCCCATTATGTTTCCCATTTAACTGAACCTAATAGTGCCTTTTTAGAAAAGATCCTCTATTTTGTTTGACTGTTTAATGCAATTGCCCCTACTCTAGGGAGTCCCGACATTCATTAGTTGCAACAAACAAAACATAAAGCATTTCATGAGTTTCTAGCCAGAGTATTCCCTTTGTTGATCTCAGGTTTTTGTGGTCTGGTCTTGAGGTTGTTTTTTAGTTTTATATTTTTAGTTATTTTGTTGTTGTTGTTGGGGGCATAAGGATATTTGATGATTTTCCAGAACCAGAAAATCCCATTACTTAGTAGGAGTTCCAATTTTACATGAGGATCATATGGCAGAAGAAAAAGAATGGTCAATAAATATTTATAAAACACCAGTCTATGTGCCTGACACTTTGCTAAGCACTGAGGATATAAAGAAAGACCAAAAGACAGTTCCACTCAGTCTAATGATGGAAAAAAATATGAAAGTGATTATTTACAAATAAGCTATATACAGAATAAAGTGTCAGTATAAACAGAAGGTATTAGAATTAAGGTGAACCTAAACTGAATATGTGAGTGTGTTTCTGTGTGTCTGTGTGTATCTGTGTGTGTCTGTGTGTATTCTTCCTCTGAATCACATAATGTATGTTCTTTGTTAACGGCAAATATATAAAATGGGACATTACCAATGGATAACTGGGAACTGTCTAAATTTTAAATTCTTCCCTCTGTAAGTAAAGCATACTGGGTGTGAGTGTTCTTGTTTTTAATCCATTAGGGAATGACTATCAATACTCCTTCCTCTTCCCATATAAATAGATAGATCAACAGAAAAATGTTGTTGTGTCAAACATAGAATTTGAACTTATCACCTTGGCCCCATGTCTGATTGCCCCAAGGGCAATAAATAAAAGGTCTTTATTTCTGAATCTACTCAGAATAGATATAATCTAATTCCCTTCAAATATTTAAAGATAATTAATTTTAGTATGTCTTGGGAAGGGATCAAATAATGTAAGGTTTCACAAGTTTTAGATGCCCTAGCAATTTTACTTCTAGCACAGGTAGCACACTAACTCCAAGATCATTGTACAATGACAAACCCAATGGAACACTATTAGAAGAATTTTACAGAATCTATCAAAAAGGAAATTGTGGTTAGGAGAAAAAAAGAAATTGGTTAGTCATGTTGTGAGTGTGAGGACTAACAGCCAGGGCATCCCTGTTATCCATGACATGTAAACAGATAGAGAGAGGGCCTTTCATCACATTGGATCATCCAGGGAAAACTAGATTTTAAGGGCTGAATACCATGAATGGGTTACAATACGCACTGCTGGAGAATACCCATTCTGGTGAAACACAGATCCATTGAGGAGATGATTACAATAGTGACAAAATGATTGCTCTAGTCAAAGAGTTACTCATGCATTTAATGAGTTAGTAACTTATTTCTTAGAATATAGCTGAATCTCACTGTCTTCAGCCATTATCAATCAGATAGTGGTAGAAAAGAGTATGATGTTGAAGAGCCAACATGATGCAATGGGTCAGCTTCACAGTTTAGGATGACCTGGATTTAAGTCTTCCCTCTGATACGGTTGGCTATGTGATTTCCCAGCAAGTTATTTAAGCTCTGAGGTCCCTAGGCAATCATATAAGGCAATAAACCATGGGGCAAGTGATGAACTATCTTGACAGGGTGAGTTTCCTCACTGAAAATTCCTTGGAACTGAAATTTCTGATCCAAAATAGTTTACAAACTTCCAGCCTTCTCGGGTCAGTGTTATAATGTGATAGCTATTCTCCAACCCTTCTAGGATTTTTACAGTACTATTATACATCGTGTAAAATGAAGGGGAAGGGAATTTTTCCATACTCCAACTCCAGATCATCCAGATAAAAGTTACAGTTGCCATGCCAGCCTGAGGGAAGATGCTCAAGAGGGGGCGAGAGGCGTGCCACAGGATGACAAATGAGAGCATTTAAAGTACCACCTCTTAGCAACCAGGATAGATGCAGAGAACTGCAGCAGCCCAGAATGAGGTAGGGAACCCTGTATGGCAGTGGGGAGGTGGGAAATCAGTGAGAAGGAGGAAGGCAATGAGGAATTGAAAAGAAATGTGGCAGGAACACCACCCAAAGTGGAATAGGCAGCATATAGAATGTTGAGGGAGGAGTACCTTTTAGATGTGATTTGCTTCAATTTCCCACCCAGTACACAAAATCCTTCTAAAACATCTCTGACAGTAACCATCTGGCCTCTGCATAAACACTTCCAGGGAAGGTGAACTCACTCTGAGATGAGGCAACATATTCTATTTTTAGACTGCTCAGAAAAAAGAAAAAAAATTCCTGAGCCCAAAGCAGCCACTGACATTTATATAGCACATTAAAATTTCTAATTTTACCTATTTTCACATTTGAGTCTCACAGTAACTCTACAGGTGGTATTAGCTCCATTTCATAGATGAGGAAACTGAGATTCAGAGAAGTTAAGGGACTTAACCTTGATTGTTCAGCCATTTAAGTCATGTCTGGCTCATGATTGTTCAATCATTTTAGTCGTGTCTGATCCTAAGTAACAATTTGTGTCTGATTCTTGGCAAAGATTGGGAAGTAGTTTTCCATTTCCTTCTCTAGTTCATTTAATAGTTGCAGAGACTGAGACAAACAGTTAAATGATTTTCCCAGCATGACACATCTAGTGTCTGAGGCCAAATTTGAACTTAGAAAGATGAATCTTCCTGACTCCCGTCCTGGCACTGTATCTACTGGGTTACCTAGCTGCCCATGATTAGACAGCTATTAAGTGTCAGTAGTGAGAATTTGAATTCAGGTTTTCCAGATTCCCATTGACTATATATCATATTACATTCATCTCCATTCTGGGTTACTCAAAATATCATCTCTCACCTTTCAACTAATTAAATATAAGCATCTTCTATTCCTTAAACTTCTTTCTTCCAAGCTAAACATCTTCAGTTCCTTTAAGTGATGCCCTGGTATAGTTGTGAGTGTTTTGTCTCATATTCAATATCAATGTCAATATCCTTCTTACAATATGAGGACCATCACTGAACATAATACTCAAGAATTCATCTTAATAGTACAAATTATAAAGAACTTGGCATTTCATTCTGGGCACTCATAGTTTACTCATGTTGAATTTAAAGTCCATTAAGAATCCTCAGACTTTAAAGTGAAGGCCATTATAATAGAAAATAGGAGAGATGGGATTTGAAATCAGGTGTTATGATTCAAAATTCATCATTGTTTATTATATAGTTCATCATTCTAGCTTTTATGAAAAATCAGGATCTTGTAGAATTCTGAGACATCCAAATTTCATTCCATTTGAAAATTTGCTAAGAGGAACATTTATGTCTCCATCTGAACCATTAATAAAAATATCAAACAGAATGGTAGAAAACATTACTCTGTGGTAAAACAGATAGTATCCTCCAAATTGATATGGTTCTATGAATCATTTCTCTTTGTGTATGAACATTCAGCCATTATGATCTATACATCTAAATCTAGTATATATTCCTCAAGGTTGTTCACAAGGATATTGCAAACAACTTTGTCAAATACCTTGCTGAAATCCAAATATGCTATCTCTATAGTCTAGCCAGTTAAAAAAGAAAATATGCTTAGCATGACAATTTTAGTGAGTCCATATTGGTGTAGTGATTACTCTTTGCCTCCCCAAGTTTATAGAATGAATGATCTCCTAATGACCCTTTCTAGAATTGTGCCTGCAATCAACTACAAACTCCTTTTTCTACAGTTTTCAGACTCTACTTACTTCTTGTTGAAAATTATTAGGAAATTTACCTACTTTTAGTCTTTTATTACTTTTCCTTATATCTATAATTCTTCAAAAATTTCCATCAATAGTGTACCTATTATATCTATGAATTCTTTTCAGTTTCCTATGAATTAATTCTTCCATATCAGGTATCTAGAACTTATTTAGAATTGATATTAATTAGTACCTAGGATCAACTGCAAATTCATTTTCCTATAGTTTTCAGAATCTACCTACTTCTTGTTGGAAATTATATGGGAATTTATCTACTTTTAATCTTTTACTACTTTTCCTTATCTCTATAATTCTTCAGAATTTTCCAACAATAGTGTACCTATTACATCTGTGAATTCTTAATTAATTCTTCCACATCAGGTATCTAGAACTTATTTAGAATTGGTATCAATTAGTACCTAGGATCAACTGCAAACTTATTTTCCTACAGTTTTCAGAATCTACCTACTTCTTGTTGAAAATTATACGGGAATTTACCTACTTTTAATCTTTTACTATTTTTCCTTATCTCTATAATTCTTCAAAAATTTCCAACAATAATGTACCTATTACATCTGTGTATTCTTTTCAGTTTCCTATGAAGTAATTCTTCCATATAAGGCATCTTGAACTTATTTAGAATTGATATCAATAATAAGCATTTATTTACTATGTGCCAAGAACTATGCTAAAATACAAAGGCAAAAAGAGTTCTGCCTCAGAGTAGGAATATTCCTATTCTATAGGAATAAACAAAATTGGACATATTTAGATGTATCCCCAAAAACTGCAATATAGATACATAGTAGTTTGTTTTTTTAGAACATGACTTGGAGAATCAAGAAAGTCTTCATATAGAAGGTGGTATTTGAACTGATCTTGAAAAGGAAATAAAACAGCAATTCTAAGAAGAAAGATATGGAAGAAAGATCATGAAGGACAGTTTATACCCAAACAAAAAGACAAAAAAAATGGAATGTCTTAGTCAGGATCAATCAATAAGAAGTATGAATGGACCATAGAATCAGGAGAATACTGTAAGATAAGATTGAAGGGATTGATTGGTACCAGATTGTGAAGAACTTTAAATGTCAAACAGAGGAGTCTAAATTTGTTCCTAGAGGTAATTTATCTGGTTACCTCTCTATATAATAGCCACTGGATTTATTGAATACAGGGATAATGTTATCATTCTGGGGATGTTATTCTCTCTAGGATGTTATTTACTTTAGGAAAATGACTTTGGTAGATGAGTGGAGGATAGAAAGAAGAAGGAAGAGACTTGAGAAAAGGAAAATAAGCATAGTTTATAGAACTATATAGAATAGTCTAGATGACAGTTGAAGAGAATCTTAACTAAGATGGCAACTACATGCATGAAAAGAAAGAATAGATGTGAGAGATATAAAGGTAGAAATAGCAAGTTTTGGCAACTAATGGATATGTGGGATGAGGGAAAATAAGGAGTGAAAGATGCTGCCATGATTGAAAATTTAATGATGTTAAAGATGATGGTACCCTCAACAGAAAGGTGGTTATTCAGAAAAGAAGTGGGTTTGGGGAAAACATAATGCAGTCATTTTCACTTTGTTTAGTTTGTGTTGCCCATGAAATATGCATTTTGGAAAATTCAATAGGCAGTTGGTATAGGACTAGAACTCCAAAGAGGGACTAAGATTACATATTTAGAGATCTAGGAGCCATCTCTGTAGCTATCAACCCATATGAACAGATGAGATTACCAAGAGAAGGAGGATAAATACAAAAGAGACAGGGACCTAGACCAGCACCATGGGGGGGACACCCATATGTCATTTGCTCCCCAAATGAATAGTGATTCTACAGAGAAGACTGAAAAGTAATTAGGGAAGAAGAGAAGCAAGAGAGAGAAGTATCATGTAACCCAGAATAAAGAGTATTCAGGAGGACAGAGCAGTCTTTAGGGTCAGAAGCTATAAAGAAGTCAAGAAGGAGTATTGGGAAAAGGAGTAGTGTGCCTGGCCAAATGAGTCAGTATACTTCCTGGCATATATTCAGAGGTCACAAGCCCTTTCTATCATTCTTCTGAAATCACACTTGCCATATAAGTACCTTTTTCTGTAATGCTTTAACAGGCTCAGAGAGTAAACCAACAGTACTTTCTGGATGAAGGAAAAGTCAGGAATCAAATCCAAATCCACACTTGACTGTTGGAGAAATCACTTTTCTTCTTGGTACCTTTCTTTGCTGAATGTGTATAAAAATACTCACCACCCACAGAGTCACCGAGAGGGTGACTAAAAGGTAAATGAAAAAATATCTACAGAGCACTTCAGCTGAAGGCTATTCCCCAAGCACAAACTATTATTATTACCAATAATAACTTTTGTGTACAAGCTTAGTGGCTATATTAAAACAGTTACTTGTGTACTTGGAATGACTCTCTAAATAACTTTACTCACACATTAATAATAGGAATTAATCACTCAGCCTAGAAAATAACCTTAGTGGGTTACTATAATGTTCATCTCTCAGAATGGTGATTACTTTATAAGAAAGTTAATCCCAGGCCCCAGCTCTATGTTCAGAATTCTTCTACCAAGACAAAGGAACAAAGAATAACCTCTTAATTACTCATCTGTCAGGGACATGTCAAATTCAACTCAGAGGTAGAATTGAAGGCAATTGAAGATCTGCAAGAAATCCTATATTTTTATAAATTAATTTTTAAGTTCATTTATTTCAAACATCTCCAAATTGTTGAGGCATAATTATCCTGCTTATCAACATTACTTAAAAGTATTTATTTAAACTGGCTTCTAGCAGATTATGCTCCAGGAAACCATTTCTGTTTATTATGATTTATAGGCTATTTATCACCAAAGTGCTAAGTACTTTGGTAGCAGATTATGGATCTAAAACAGTATTTATTATTGCTTTTAGAGCTTTGAGGAAAAAAACAACCTAATCAGTTTGAGTAATGGAATCAAGATTGTTTATACTGATAAGGATCAGATAATTAAAGCAGGTTCTCTGGTACTGGAGAGTTTAAAATATTGATAACAGGATTCTGAGTGAATTGATAAGAATTGAATCAACTATATTTTTTTCAGGATGAGCTGAGCTCACCAAGTAGAATGCATTTACCAAGAAATCTCATATCTTTTAAAATGCAATGAATATGCATCTATGGAATCCTATTAGGTCCAAGATATATTCTCACTTTAATCTCATGTTTGTCAGTCAAGAAATGTTCACTTTCTTTCCAAATTCTAGTTGTCAGGTCCCTGATAGAATTCTTTCTGATAGCCAATACTCTGGCTTTACTCTGGGTTACATGATACTTCTCTCTCTTGCTTCTCTTTCTTCCTAACTACTTTTCAGTCTTCTCTGCAGAATCACTGTTCATTTGGGGAGCAAATGACATATGGGTGTCCCCCCAAGGTGCTGGTCTACGTCCCTGTCTCTTTTGTCTTTATCCTCCTTCTCTTGGTAATCTCATCTGTTCATATGGATTGATAGGTACAAAGATGGCTCCTAGATAGGCCAAGAGCTCTTGAGGATAAATGATCCAAGTTGGCTGTAGACCTGTATTCCAGTATAGATATACTTACCAATCCTATATTATTTTTTGCTTCCTTATGGCAGCCTCATAAAGTTAAGGAGATCAAAGATCTCTCTGTGATTAAAAAAAAAAAACCTAAACTAACAATTCAGCATAAATATAGTCTCTTTCTTGCTATTATTCTCATTAATTCTTCATAACCCCACTCATTTATCACTTTTTCTCATAGCCTTTATGAGGATGCCCCCAGCTTCTTTAAGGAGAACCTCAAATTCTTAATCTATGAAGTAATTATTGTGCCTTTTTATGTACTAGGTCCTCCCTGTGTCAGGCATTAAGGCTACAAATACGATCAATGAAACAATCTCTACTCTCAAGAAGCTCCCTTCTAATGGATAAAACAAGTACATGTCAAACTATAGCAAACATAAATACAAAGTAGCTAAAGCTCAGGTCTTTCAAAGGACCATATATATCTTTCCCTACCATTTCAATACACTGTACAATATGTGATCTATCACCCAACTTTTCATTTTAACCAGAAGTAAATTTAAAGTGAGAATAATTTTTGTGGCAAAACTGTTAAATTGGTAAAGGCAAAAATTTCCTCTACCCATGAAGACTGACAACTCTTCTGCCTTCATTAGAGTCTTACAATGTTGCTCTGGTCATTGAGAAGTTAAGTGATTTCTCCAGGGTCTTATGGCCAGACTATGTCAAGAGGAGCTCAAAACCCATTTATTCCTCATTCTGAAACTGGCTTTCTACCCTCCACATTGGATTGGCTCTCTTTTTAGTCTGCCACTGAGTATTAATCAGACTCAACTTTGTTTGCCTTTTGAGATCAGGCTCTTTTTTGTGGTATGGCCACAAACATTCAGAGGCAAGGCGTCTGCCAAGAGCTCTTGAGGATAAATGATCCAGGTTGGCTGTAGACCTGTATTCCAATATAGATGAGGGATGAGGCAAATGAGCTGACTCCAAGAACATGTACACTTAAAGAATATTTTATGAGTCCCATTTACCTCAGCTTTACAACTAGTCTACATCAAAATCAGAGGAAAAACCAGCTTTGTGAGTAGGATAATTTTGCCTAATTATAGTTAGACCAACACTCCACTATCCTGCTATAGCCAAATTTCATCCAGGCTTTGATTTCAACATATATACTGTATTCACCCATTAAAATAAAAGCTTCTTGATGTAGCTCAATATAAACTATCATTTTAGGCTGCCTCCCTCTATTAGTATATAAACTTCTATATTGTTTACTTTTATTTATATTCTTGGGGTTTAGCAAACTTTATATGCTGTGTGTTAGAATTTATATAATTAGATTTCCAAAGTCTACTATCCCATTCACACTAACCTTAACCATTGTCCCTCCTCCTTTCTTCGCCCTTAGATTCTTATAGCTGGTGATTTCCTATTTATTCTGCCCTAGGATAAGCTACAAACTCTTCAATTTGACATTTTAAAACTGGATATAGTCTATTGATCCAGACCTTATATTTCCTCAGTTCTGTTCAAATTGGCTTATTTCTATTTCTCCAGTCTCTACCTCTGTATAGGCTATCCATCATGATAGGTATGCACTCCATTCTTATCTCCATCCCTTAGAATCTTTAACTTTCTTCAGTGTTTATAATAACCCTTCTTAAATCATCTTTAATTGAACTGTTTAAATGTTTTCTCTCCCAATAGAATGTAAGCTCCTTGAAAACAAGACCTGCTTTTTTATTCATCCCAGTGCCTTATACCTAGAAGGTTCTTAATCAGTGCTTTTCAAGTTGGATTATCTTTCCCACACTTTCTTTAAGATTGTCCATTGAGCAGTTCAGGAACCATAGCTAATTGGGAGCTTGTTTCTTTTTAAGTAGCAAAAGTCAGAATTTCAAAAAAGCTTTGAAAAGTCAAAGCCAAAGTCAAAATTTCTAAACAATTAATTTTTAATTGACCCCCTTGGAAATTCAGTTTCTCCAGTAGTCTTCATGTAGATAAAGAGCCATAATTTACAGTATCAATAGTTAAGTTAGTGTTTGTAATAAACTATTATTTATTATTATTATCACAAATAATCTAAAAACTGCTATCTTTTTTACTCTCTGCCCCCATTCCTACCATTTTGCAACACTTTATGCTATGTGTTAAAATTTATCTAACTAGATATCCAAAGTCTACTATCCCAATCACACTAACTTTAACCATTGTCCCTCTTTATTTCCTCACCCTTATATTCCTATCTCTGGTGATTTCCTATTTATTCTGAATTTCTTCCTAATTATCTGGGTCATTCTTCAGCAAGAGGTCATACTAAAAACCTTCCCAGGGCACTAAACTATCAATAATCATATCATAGTGACATAACATTCAAGATGTTCCTCCATGCTATGGTGAATAATAAATAAGTTTCTTTCTACAGTAGTTAGTGGGAATACCTGTGTCAACAAATCCCACATCTTTTGGAGTGTTAACTTAATAGAGTTTGGAAAGAGAGAAAACAAATATCATAAGCATGGTTACTTCTTAAGTACTCCTATAGTACAAGAAACATTCATGAGGAAGCTCCATTAAGGATCATAATCACAGAATTTAAGATAAGTTTAAAGAGGAAGTTATGATTTAAGTAAGGTGAAATTACTGTCCCTTCTCAATTTTCCTTGAGTATGCTCCTTCCCATAGTCCTCTACTGACTCCTCCATTCATTTTCTCATTGATTTTCTCAAATTGTTTTCCTTTTTTTTTTCCTTCTCTGTTTTTTTTTTCCCCTACAACCTCTTTTCCAGCAACACATACTTAGAGACACAGGTAGCCCTAGCCTCAGGAATAGTAAAATAACTTTTTTCTGCAATCTCTATGAGTTTGCTAATATCATTCCCCCAGAACAAGCCTGCAAGAGCCACCTAGCAGATAAGTAATCCTAATAATAGGGAGACAACTATAGTTAGCTGAATTTAGGCCTGGTCCGTTTCAGATTTTGAGGAAGCTTTATCTATTTTCCAACAAAAATAAAATGAAATGGACCCCTGGGAAGGGCCTATAGCACTGTGGAAAATAATATGAATCACTTTGTTTCCAGGCAGGGATGTGACACAGTGGCAAAAATAAAAATGTAGTCAGTAACTTGCCTCTGAGCTCAAACAAAACTCCATTTGAAGTCAGGCAACCACAGCTCTCAGATAACCTAGCTACTAGCTTCAGCCTGTTTCCATGAATTTTTTTTCCTCTCGGTGTCTCCCATTCCATAATTCCCCACATCCACTCACCTCTCCCAGGATATTAGGATATTAACACAGGCTTGGCTCTGAGGCAGTTTTAAATCCTAGTGTCTTATGTTCCTTAATTGTCAGATGTGGAGGGGATGGAATGATTTCATCATGCACATCAGCTGTCATGTAGTGGAAAATAAGGTTTGGTTTTGAGCATCCATGGAAGCTGTATGATAGCAGAGGAAGAGAAGGTCCTAAAAATATCGATCCTGTCACACAAACTATAGTCAGAAAGACAACAACCCACAGATACCCTTAGTTAAAGAGAGGCACATCATCACTCAAGTGCTAGACACTGTGCTGGCAATTTTTTGGCACAGTAGAGCTGCAAATCGAAAGGAAAGCAAATGCAGAGGCAATGCTGATTTCCTTCATAGATCTCAGCTTAAGATAGAGGCCTGGTTACTCAGAGGCAAATTATCTGGGCTCTTTCATTCAGCCACAGTCTGAGAATTTAAAAATTGGAAGGAACCTCAAGGACCATCTAGTCTACAACATGGCAAGAAAGGAAACTACCCAGCCTCTGCATAGTAGCTAGCATATACATGAACTTTATGGCTTTTAAATACATAATAAAACCTATTACAAAAGAAATCAAAAGTTAATGAAAATAAAAATATATATTTTCCCCATCCAAGTTCATGTCCCCCTGAAATCCATGTTCAGAACCGACACACTAAACTTTTCCTCCAAATGATTATAAGCCCCTTCAGCAAATGGCATCTCCTTAAAAAGACTTTTTGTTTTTTTCTACCTTTCTTTGTATCCCTAGCAGTTAGCAGAGAGCTTCAGATGGGAGAGAGAGAGAAACTAAGACAAGAGAGAAAGAGGAAGAAGGAGAAGAAGAAGGAGAGTTTCAGGGACAGGGAGAAGGAGAGAAACTGAGGGAGAGGAGGAAGGAAAAAAGAGAAAGAAGGAGAGAGGAGAAAAAGAGGAGATGAATAGAGTGAGAGACGGAGAAGGAGAGAGAGACAAAAGAAGTCATTGAAGAAAATGAAAAAAGAGAGGTCAGAAAAAAACAAAATTGTGTGAATCATAGTAACTAAGGGAAAAGAAAGTTTCAAGAAGTTAGTGAATAGTGTAAACTACAGCACAGAAATTAAGCAGAATGAGACTGAGTACAGACCAAAATCAGTGATATAAAATGTTTCATTAAAGTGCTGTGGTTAGAAGCCAAATTCATTGAAAGTCTACAAACATTTATTAAGCATGTACTACATACAAGACATAGTGCTAGGCATTAGAAATACAAAGACAAAAGTGAATCAGTCCTTGTTCTCAAGGACTCTATATTCCCCTGGAAGGATCTATTAAGAGGTCAGATAAGTGAATGCAACATAAATTGAGAAAGGAGTAAACCCTAACAATTAAGGGACGATGGAACACTTCCAAGAGAGGGTGGCAGCAAGATAAGTCTTGAATACAAATCAGGATTCTAAGAGGTAGAGATAAGGAGGGGTTATATTCCAGGTTGTTTTTTTTTTTTTTTTTCAAATACATGGAAGAAAATTCATTGGCAAGGTTGGATAGCAGCCAGTACTTCAGTTTAACTGAAACATAAAATTCAAGCGAGTGAGTAATATGAAATAAGGTTAGGAGGATAGGTTGAAATTAAATTGTGCAGAGCTTTCAATAAGCCAAAGACTTGGTATTTTAAAGAAGGAGCAATAGGTAACTACTAAAGATTTGGGGTTGTTTGGTGGGTTTTTTTTTTCCCTACAGGGAAAAATGACATGGTCAGAACACTTAAGATTATTTTCTCAGTTGTGTCAAGGGTGCATTGGAAAGAAAAGCAACTGAAATCAGGGAAAACTAATGTATGAACTATTTGTATAGTTCAGATGAAGAATAAGGAGACCTAAACTAAAGTTTTATCAGGGAGTGACAAGGAGTGGAAATTGTCAGGAAGTAAATGGTGGTGGGTCAACGAGGAAAATGGTTCAAAAGGCTGACATTAAATATTTTAACTGGTTAACTGGTTAACTATTGGGTAAAAATTATTGGATACCTAGATAGTGTGATAATTCAAAAAATTAAAGAGATACAATTTCTGGGTAATTAATCATTTGATTAATAATGCCAGCATCTTAATAAAGGACCTCAATGGCTTCTCAAATGCCAAAGACCTTCATGGCAGAGGGTTTAGAGCTTACATAGACCTGAAAAAGTGGGTGATCCAGAAAGTGGAAATCAATTCTGTTATGTTAACAAGTAATGAGAGAATGAATATTATAAAGAGGACCTATTCTAATGAACTTTTAATTATGTTATTTATTTCCAAATTACCTCAAGCCTTGGGCAATCTAATCAAAAAATTTATTCCTACCCAAACCCAAATTAAACTCCTTGTAAGATTGAGAATGCCCTTTAAGATACTGAACTTTGAACTATAGAAAAAGGGGAAACTTTGGATCTCCCCAAATTATTGGTTATTAAGAATTATTTCTCTCCTTGGCTTAATGGATAAAACACTGAGTCTGAAGACAGGAAAATCTGAGTTCAGATCAGGGCTCAGACATGCTCTATTTGCCTTAATCCATCAGAGAAGGAAATGGCAAACCGTTACAATATCTTTGCCAAAAACAAAAAACATTGCCAGCATTGATGTGCTATGGTCCAGAGAGTCACCACTTGACTAAATGATTCAACAACAAACAACAAAGACTGTGAAGGGAGAAGAATGAACCTAAAGGAGGGCATGATGGACTGAAGGGACAGGGGAAAATGAGGACAGTCCAGAGGTCATGGTCAGAATAAAAAATAAGATTGAGAGGAGTAAAGCTGAAATTTTCTTTTCTTCTTTTTTTTGGCAAAGCAGTTGGGGTTAAATGACTTGCTCAGGATCACATAGCTAGGAAGTATTAAGTATTTGAAGCAGGATTTGAACTCAGGTCTTTCTGATTTCAAAGTTGGCCCTATCCCTGAGGCTGAGATTTCCAGTTGGAAAGCTTTTATGTGAAGGACTGATAATAAATTTCAGGGTTCAACATAATGTAAGCTGTAAATTTTAAAGTAAAAACTAAATGTAAGGTACAACTACTCCATGTCTGAATAAGGTTAGAATGAATGAATAAAAGAAAAAGCCTTTATTAAGCATTTGCTATGTGCAAGGGACTGTCCTAAATTCTGAAGATAAAATTTGAAGAGAAGAAAGGCTCTACCCCAAAGAAGCTACATTACAATGTAGCATTATATGTAGCAGACTAATGACCTGGGAAGGATATCTTGGCTTGGAAAGTTACAAGGACGGTAAGTGGAACATTAGGGGAGCAGAATGACAAATCCTTTCAAGAAACAATGAGAAATTTAATTTAATTATTGATCTAAAACTGGAAAAGAGGAAGAAGGGAAAGTCAATGGCATGGTAACAGGAGATGACCAGGGATTAAAGACCCATAAATCCTCCAATTCCATGGTTGTCATTCTTGTAGAAAAAGAAATAAATTATCAGCAGAGCCTCTGCATATTCTAATGGAAGCCCCTTACCTTTTGTTCACATTAAATAACAGGTACAAGGAAGTAGAGAAAATAAAGAAAAGAAAAAAATAAGACATTGGAGAAGGGGAAGCATGAGGTCAAGAAAAAAAATTTCATGGTATATGTTTAAGGAGAGAAGAATCCAGAGGAAAGGAAGGTAAAGAAGATGCTGAACAGAGAGGGTTTAATTGATGGAACAAAGTCCCAAAAGAGAAGAAAAAGCATTAATTCCAGAATATGTGAAATGAACAAAACTAAGAGAACAATCTATACAGTGACTACAATATTATAAAGGAAATTCCCTGAAAGGCTTAAAAACATTGATCAGCACAGTTACCAATCAGGGCTGATTGATGACTGATGATGATGCCTATCTAATGGAGAAAGTATATGGGCTAGAGGTACATAATAAGATAATAATAAAATATTTTTAGATTTGGCCAACATGTGGATTTCTTGGTTAATTTGTTACTTGGCTAATTTGTTACAAGGGAAGATGTAAGCAGAGAGTATTTGTGGAGACTTATGGGAAGAGTGGAGGGATAGTGATAAAATGAAGAAAAAATTGTGGATGAAATATTTCAAAATACACAAAAAAGAGTTGAAGCAAATTCAGAGAGATACCAAGAAGCAGAACAATATTGATGCTATTGTGTTAAATGTATAGACTTTTAAAAATTTTAAGTTGTGTATAATATAAACCCTCTTATATGCAGTCTTATATGCAATCTTCTTTCTGTTTATACAAGAAAAATTAATGTTTGTTATTATTTGTCAAATTCATTTTTTAAAAGAAAAGATCATAAGAGCAATAGTAATATTTGAAAAGAAGGAAAGATATACCTCTTCCATAAAATGGGAATGAAAAGAAGTTGTAAGTGTGAAGACAAAAGAGATATTCAAAAGTGGAAAGAAGTTGCAAAGGTAGTAGAGTTTGAGCTATCAGAGCTTCTTAAATTTTTTTCTACTTGTGACCCCTCTTCTCTTGAGAAATTTTTACATGAACCTAGATATACAAATATAAATCAAACATTTATTGATAATTAATTATAAGCTCATTACCCAACATTTAGTTATAAGACCCTATATGGGATCATGACCCACGGTTTAAAAAGCTGGGAGCTAGATGACCTTAATATTCTTTCTTTTTTTTGGGGGGGGGGTGGAAGATGAGGCATTGGGGTTAAGTGACTTGCCTAGGCTCACACAAGTAGGAAATGTTAAGTGCCTTAATAAGTAAAAGGTAAGAGATCTTAAGAGAGGCACCCTGTGCTAGTAGAAAGTGAGTCAAAAATTGACTCCTTGCTCTCATTAACTGGGTAACTGTGCCTCCTCTCTGAGAATTAATTTTCTCTACAAATTCAGCAACAAATTTTTGAGTGCTTTTTATTACTGAGGCCACAAGGTTGTTATGAGGAAAATACTTGAAAAAATAAATAAATATGAACTACTATTACTATCTACTGGGAAAAAGTAGAGAGGCGTAGTGTAAAGAAGGCTGGGGAATAAATGCTGAAGGTGTGGACATAATGGATAATGGGACTGTTGAGCAGCAGTGAGGACCAAATCAAATTAAAAATATAATTACCATGTAAAATAAGACTAGATGAGTGGATGAAATTGCTATTAATGAAAAAGATGTATTCAATGACATATTTCCTTTTCAGAAAGTCCATAACTAGAGGGAACAATATATGGAAGATCTAGGGATTTAGAAAAGGAAGATTATTGTTTTTTTTTTTTAAGGAACTATTAAATCCTTGCTGAAATGAGTCTCTTGTGACAGAAAACCTAAAATATGTATCTGGCAATCCGTAAGATAAACTCCTGAGAATCTTGGGACAGAATGTCGGTATCACAGAAGCTTAGAGAATGTCCAAATCGGACCTTAGGTAGAGAAAGCAGTGGGGAAGAAAGGGGGCAGGTAACTTTTGGATATGCAGATCTGTCCTGAGGCAGGAGACTTTAAGACCTAAAAGAAGCAAATGACTAGAAAAATAGACTCCCCCACCCTTGTAACTTCCAGTATTAGTACTGTGGCATCCCCTAGGAAATGTGATTATCTGTTAGGGAGAGATCAAGTAGTGTTTCTCCTCTGACAAATCCAAGAAAGACTAAATCCAATTTGTTTCTAGGACCAACAAAGCAAAATTCATTTCAGTGGATCATCAATGCCTTCCCCACACCTACCAAAAATTGCCTCACGCTTGCAGATATCTGAGATTCCCTCAGTTCTAGAATTGGTAGGTAGGGTAAGAAATAGTCCTCTCATTCTACAATGAGAAGGGGGGAAGGTGTAAAATGCAAAAATCTGATTGAAGTAACAAATTATTGTGAATGAGTTTCAGGCAATCATTAATAAAAGATAAGTTTCAATTCTGTTTCTGCTTTATTACTTTTAGTGCCTTAAGACTCTCTGGAGCCCCTGAGAATTAAGATTTGGGGAGAGAGCTGTCCCAAGAATTTTGAGGGGGGTTTTTTGAAGATCATATGTGACTTCATACTAAAACTTTTAAAACTACTTTGATATTTTAAAAAGATAAATGGGCTTATTCTATTTTGTATATTTTAAGACAATCTATATTTTGTGACTTACATACAAAAATAAGTCCTGAATAGTGCCCTATTTTTATTTTTAGATTATAACAAAGAATTATAGTTTTCTGAGAAAAGCTAGGTTCAAACAATAACAACTCACATTAAAATAGTGCTTTAAGATTTGCAACTCTCTTGTCTTCAGGTTTCCCCAAAACAGAAATGTGGGATGGGTAGATAACTAAAAGTATCATTATACCCATTTTTATATGTCTCTGAGAGATTGAACTTCTTCCCCCATAGTTGTAATATAATTAACTATCTGAAACAAGAATGGAACTCCTGACTTTGTCTACCAATCTTTCTAGCACACCAAATCTACAAAGCTTTATCAATTTTAAATTGAGTGAAATTATAATAAATCTGAAATCAAATCAAAATAATCTTAAACTAAAAATCCTTACATGAAATTTTTAAAATCTTGATAAAATCATGTATTTTCCCATGGAAAATGAGGAAAGCAGTATCAGGTTAACTATGGCAACCTTTCTAGAGTAAAAAAGAAAAACAAATTAAGTATTATGTTTTAAAAGTGTATAAAATTATAGATATGTGACTCAATTGTCACTAAAAGCTAATTGGTATCCAACTAACATGCTAGAAAATCACAACCTGTACAAATAAGCACTGCTTATATTTTCTATATAAAAGGCAACAAATATTTCCTTTTTGTCTTTGGATTGCCTAAGATTTCTTCAATAGTCAGAACTCAGTAATGCTAACAGGTGCATAGAGATTGAGCCAAAACTAACATCAACCATTCCTATTCATTGTACACATTTGGCCCTTCAGCAGAGGGCAGGATAGTCATTGAGTGGTGGGAAAGACAGCAGAATGAGGAAGCTAGGGACAGAAACTAAATTTGCCTTCAGAAGTGGGTATGGGGCTAGTCCTGTTCAAACAGTGCACAAATGGAAGCTGTGCACTGAAGTATTTTTGTCTGCAAATGTAGACAATTCTGGCTGTATGCCTTAAAACAGTTGGGTATAATGGCTTTGGGGTCTCAGGGGATATATCAATCAGAATAGCCACTGTAACATTGCTTGTAGGGGCTTCACTGATACTAAAAAAGGAGCCCTCTGAGGATCCAGTTTGAATCACTGCTGGTGACTCCTTAGTCTGATGGAGAATGGACCTGGTGCCTGGCTGTCTGAATTTTGAAGGAGTCACAGGTTCAGGAATAAAAGAGGGCAAGTACATTTCAGGAATGGAAAACCACACATAAAATCTGAGGTCACCTCTCTCTCCCAAAACCCCAAAGACTCCTACAAAATGTTTGGGATTGAAATGTTATCCTTAAAATCTTGCCAATAAAATAAAATTGCATCAATTTGATCCTAGAATTCATAATAATTTTAATTTTTCAGTGTAAAAAGGTTTACTGAGCCAATTAAAAATGGAAACATGATAACAAAGGGAAGGTATAGTCCCCTAAATAAAATTATCTGTTTTCAAGTCATTGCACTAATTTGCATAATAACTATTCATGTGCCAGAATTTCTCTTTCAGGAAGGCAAATGCCATAAATTAGTCAGAACCAATTGGTCAGAATCTTTTAATCCTTAGTGATGCTAGAAACAAAATCAGTCTGGAAAATACTTGAAACTAGGCAAATGGTTGTCTTTTCTACATTCCCATTTCTTCTTTCACCATTCTTCCTTCCTCTTAGACTATGTTGCATCATCAACATATTGTAACCTGGCCATCTAATGCCTTGCATTGCATCATCTTGCTCAATTCTGCCAATCTTCTGCAGCAGCTCTTAATTCCAATCTTTTCTAATCGTGTGTGTGTGTGTGTGTGTGTGTGTGTGTGTGTAGCAAAATACTGGTGTAACCGGAGAGACTTAAGTTACATTCCACCTCCCAAGTCTCCCTTAAAACCAGCCAGGATTGTTGTGAACAAAAAAGTTATGGATGAAATACATATAGGACAGTTTTGTGTTACCTTTGCTCCAAGTTGGATTGATCTGAGGCTCCACTTTTGTTCTTTTGTGCAAGGAAATATAAAAGTCACTTGAGTTCTTGAGACTCTCAAAGATCTTTGTCATTGTTTTTAATCTCCCTCCAGGGATGTTTATTTTTCTGGGAACTGCTTTTTAATCCCTTGAGAACTGCTTTAACTTGAATAATTGAATATATATATAAACATATTATATATACCTAATGTAACATTAATATGTACATATTAACATACTAATATAACATTAAAGTCAATTAGCTGGTGAACTGATAGACTGAAGGGCCTGGAGTCAGGAAAACTTCAGTTTAAATCCAGCTTCAGTTACTTCCTATCTGTGTGACTCTGGACAAATCATTGAACCTCTATTTGCCTTAATTTCCTTATCTGTAAAATGGGAATAATAATACTAACACCTAATTCCCAGGGGAATTATGAGGTTAAAATGAAATAATTATAAAGTGCTTAACCTAGTAAGTAATATATAAATATTAGTTATTGTTTTTATTATTATCATCATCATTATGTATTTATTAAAAGGATATTAATGATTTGAACTCTCAGGGCTGTGATCCATTGCAAAGGGATACTCAGGGGCACTCTTTGTCTTTAAAAACTTAGCTTCTTATTTTCTCAAAGCTTTGTCCTCTGTTGGCTATCCATGATAGAAAACAATCAGATAAACTAATTGAAATTAGAATTAATGACCAATGAGTATCGATCATAATGCTATATTATTGTTTAGTTCTTTTCATTGTGCCCTACTTTTTGTGATCCCATTTTGGGGTTTTCTTGGCAAAAATAATGGAATGGTTTGCCATTTTTTTTTCCACCTGATTTTATAGATGAGGAATTGAGACTTGCTCAGAGTCACAAAGGCAGTATCTGAAGTCAGATTTGAACTTATGAAAATGAATGTTCCTGATTCCAAGCCTAGTGATCTATGCACTACTAACCCTTCAGCGCTTTATTGTTCAGTAAATATGTATTAAGACTACACCTCAGGGTGCCATGAGAGGAAGCATATAATTCAGTAAATTTAACTAATATACAACACAATTAGTTTTCAAATTATTTGTAGATGTTTGTTAATCCTTATCCTCTCCTAGTATATGCTCTCCAACCTTATACTGAAGCTTTGAAATTATGGCTTCTCCATCTGACCTATTAAATTGCATTTGGATAAAGTAAACTTAAATAGTTAAGTACACACAATCTCTCAAGGATCCCCAAAGGCCATCAAATTTAACACTAATGTCATCCCCCCAACCCAAGGCAAGAGACGGGTGTTCCTCCCTTTGTTTGTTTCCTTGTTAATCTGGTGGTGTTTTTGTTCATATGAGATATTATTCTTGTACTATTGAGAAGAAAATACATTAAAAGGATTTTTAAAAATCTTGAGGTAATAATGATGGTCAGTTTTTCTCATCTTCCTTTTAAATGCCTTTTTAAAATTTTTCTAAATTTAATTTTGGTTTAAAACCTAATGTCCTTATCTGCTCACTACTTTGGGTGCAGGGGCAGTTAATGAGGACCAAAGGTAGAGAACAATGCATAAATTCTCCATTTTTATGTCAACTTTTTCTTGCTTTTTTTTCTCTTAAAAAATTGATTGCTCACATATTTAACATATATAGGACTGCTTGCCATCTAGGGGAGGGGGTGGAGGGAGGGAGGGGAAAAATTGGAACAGAAGTGAGTGCAAGGGATAATGTTGTAAAAAAAAAAAATTATCCTGGCATGGATTCTGTCAATATAAAGTTATTATAAAATAAAATAAAATATTTTTTTAAATTGATTGCTCTCTGAAGGGGAGGAACAGTAATACAGGGGAAATTTTTGGTGACATTTAAAAAAAAGATATCAATTTTTTTAAAAGTTTTTGTTAGGTCCTCAAAATAGAGCCATTCTGTATTAATGGCTTATCTGTATATTTCCATCTTAAAGTATAATTGGAATGCTTAAAAATTTTATAAATAAATTATAAACAATGGAGGATGTCTTATGATGAAAGTCAAAAGGAAAAAGGGATTCCTTATAGATAATGAGTTCTTTCTATTGGTTGCTCAAACTCCAGAGTCTTACAGTTTCCTCAGAGAAAGCCATGAGTATACAGAAGAAACCAGCTTAACTATCCACACAGGAAATACAAAATTTTAGTCAGACTATGGTAAGCATTTAGAAGGCTGGTCCATTATATGACCGCATTCATAGATATCCCTGAGATAGACAATGAAGGTAGAAAAATACAATGAGACCAGAATTGAACTGGAGAGAGAGAGAGTCCAGAAAAAGGATGATGAGTTTTGGAGGCCATGCCACACAAGTAATGGTGGAAGGAGCCTAGAGAAGAAAATTTTGGTGGAGATATATCTTCAAGTATTTGAAGGTTTCATGTCAAAGAAGGTTTTGACCCTTTCTCCTTAGATTAAGAAGGTAAACCTGAGAATAAATAGTATATTGAGTTATCAGAGATACAGATGAGGAAAGGGCTGTAAAAGTGACTTGCCCTGGGGATGTATAGCTAATAAATGTCTAAGGTCAGATTTGAATTCGGGAAAATGAGTCTTTCTGGTTCCAAGCCAGTTGATTCCAAGTCCAGTGATCTATCCACTATACCACCTAGCTACCTCTTTGTAGCTTACTAGAAGTTTCCTATTAAAACTGTGCAAAAGTGGAACAGACTGCCTCATAAAGGATTTCCCTTCACTAGAGTCATTCAGGAAGGCTCTAAGCTACTTATCATTTATCACAGATATTATAGTGGAGTTCTCAAGTGAGAAACTACCTTCACCAATGTAAATTGGCAGCTTATCCCCAATTTACAGTCTTCTGAAAATCCCAAACTCCCTGAGCAATTAAACAACTTGCCCAGGTTACAGAGATACTGTATCAAAGATGGAACTTGCATCTAGGTCTTTGTGGCATCCAGGACAGTCTTCTTTATAAACCTTAAACCCGTTAGGTTAACTCCATAGGGATGGAACATCTAATGATAGATTTTTCAGGTTTCTAGGGTAGATTTTTTAAATAAGATAGTTTCTCAAATACCCCCTCTATCATATCACACAAGCTCTCAACAAATAATTAAATTTTATTGCCCTTCTTTTCAAACATTACACAAATCAGAACTTTCATTAGTTCATATAGGTCTTTAGACTTTTAATTTTTATTCCTATGAGTGTGGTTTTTAATAACCTGACAGAATTAGGAAACCAGAATTCAAAATTCCAGCCTTGACAACTTGAATATAATCAATCAACTCACTCTCTGGGCTTCAGTTTCCTCATCTGTAAAATAGGGGAGGTGGGGAATATATATATATATATATATATATATATTACAAGATTATTGTGAGGCCCAAATGAGATCATGAATCATGATCACTTTATAACTGTACAGATTCTATGGATGCAAAATATTTTGTATAGTCATTTATTAGTAATTTACAATGGTACCCTCTCATTAACCTGAGGTTTACAACCCATGTAATACTTCTATAGCTTTGACTCCATGCAGGTTGACTGATCTTATAATTATGTAAAAGAAAAAATGCTTGAAAATAAGACCCTAATGAGCCAATACTGTCTTAATAAAAATAAAAATAATGATTATTGTCCTTAGTTTATATTTTCAAGGTAATAGAAAGGTAAAAAAAAATAAATATTTCAAGACCATTAGCAATGCCTCTGCACTGTAACCATCACACCAAAAATAGCAAAGAAGGATGAAATCTTTCATTTGTTGGATCAAACAGATAAAACTATGCATTTTTCATGTTTATATTTATTACAAAAAAGCAATCATCTTAGTAACAGTTGAACAAGCCCAAATGAACCTGTCAGGTTTGAACACGGTTCTTCAAGTTTTCTTTTAGAACAGCAAATTATTTTCTATCATTCTCCTTTGAGCCACCCTGATCATTTTGATATTTTCCTGTAGCATGCTGACTTATGGTAGAAATAGTTTTCAATATCTCATGTTATTTCAATCTTCTCCCTATTTAGTTGGCCTTCTATTTCAGTAGTAAGGATTTCCCTGACATTAATATTGACCCCCCCCACCAGGATCTAAGTTTTTTTAAAGGCACTATTTCAATTCACTTGTGAATTGAATGTGAATAAAACCTTTTTTCATCTCAAATAAATTCAATACGTCCAAAGGGAACACAATAAAGAGTTTATTACTCATTCTTTAGAGTGGGAAAGGACCTTAGAGATCATCTAGTGTCCAAACCTCTAATTTGCTAACTGAGGAAACTGAGGCATTATATGAGAAACAGAGCAGAAAACATTCAGCAATGAGCCAAGAGATCTGGGTTTTAGTCTTAGATCTGCCATTAACTCTGACTTTCAACAAAGGACTTCTCTGTTGTAGACTTCAATTTCTTCAACTGAAAAGAGAAGAATATTGGCACCAGAATTGGCACCTAGAAAGTCCTATTTACTCCTAAATGTGATCCTGGGAAGCTATGGCTAAGACATATCCAGGCAACATGTGCCAGATATGGGCCAGATACAGCTCCAGTCCATATGGCCACCTGAGATTTTTAACCTTATAAACACTGGGTTTTTTTTTTCTAATTAGCGAACACAAAGGAATTGGAAAGGATGGTGCTTATAAAGAACACTGGCACATAGTAAGTACTGTATGTTAGCTATCATCATCATCATCATCATCATTAAGTTAATAAGCAAATAGCTTCTTGGGAAAAAAATTAATTATTTGTCCCTGAAATGAACACTGGGTCAGCATTCCTCACTGTCCCCTCCTTACCAAAAATTGATTGTCATATTTTTTTAATCTACTCTGAAATCTGTCTACCCTACTCAGAACTTATTCTTTGCTTAAACCCAGGTAGATTTTGCTTCCTAGTGTTTTTACTTTATTTTAGGCTCTCTCTTACTAAGCACTTTGCTGGACGCCTCCCTACTTTCTTAATCTGTGATCTGCCATCTACTTTCTCTCTCATACTAGATGATTCTTACATTTTCTTATAAATCCTGTCTCTACCTGTCTCTACTATAAATCCTATCTACCTGTCTCACACAGCCTGCTAGAAGTCTTCCTCAATATTAGAGGTTCTTCATCTTTTCGTATCATGTACCTCTTTGATAGTCTGGTGAAACTTAGAATCATGTTTTTAAATACAAAATATATATATATACATATATATAGGATAACAAAGCAAAACATATATTGAAATATTATTTTTAAAATTCATGGATCCCAGATTAAGAATTTCTCTTTCTAGTTCTCTTGATATAATATGTTTCCAGTAAAATATTCAAGTTGTTCATTCATCCTTCCTCACATATGATCATCCCACCTCTTTTTTTCCATTTACTCATCTGTTATACTGCTTCTCCTATACAATTATATTACCACCTCTAAATGCCTCCTATATAACTCCCCATCATCCTTTGAATAAACCACAATTTCATTTCTTCAGATACTAATATTTCAAAGATTTATAGCTAGATTCTATCCTCATAAGAATATCAGTGTTAAAAGAAATGGACATTTGTTTCAGGGGAATACTTGGGCTCATTTAAAACACAATTGACCAAAGGTGCATTAGACTACTCTCTTGCTCCAGTTCAACTCTGAACTTATTCAAATCCAGCTATATTATCTGTCCATAATCCCTGCACTGATAGACTAACTTTATGAATTGCTCATACAACTGCACATCACAATCTGGCCCTCAAAATATGGCCAAAAGACCTTTTTTGTTCCAGAGATCATTTTAGGGGGTTTGCGGGGTCAAAATTATTTTCATAACAATAAAAAAACAATTCAATGGCTATTATGACAAATATTAATAATTATAACCTGCTATAAAGAACTGAGGAAATCCTCACTGTTTAAGAGTTAAAAAATTTGAAAACTACTGGTCTGAATATTAGTTATTCCTTCTCCCCTTAGTTTTCCCTATGTGGATAGTTAGGCCAAAATCTTTGGAATAATTATGGATCTTTTCTAGTAGGCTCCTAAACATTGTAGAACTTGATCAAATCAGTATCTGTAAGATCTTACCATGTCTAGGGTAATCCTCTTTCATTTGTATTCTACCCTAGAAATCCTTCATAATGGTGTCAAACACATTTAGCATGCCTACTTCTTGTTTTATGCTTCATCTTATAAGAGAGTCATTGTTGTGCTTCTTAAAGGAATTTTGTACAACTTTAATTTGTATGGCTGACAATTTATGGAGAAGAGATGAGAGGATAGGATTTCCCAACCTTTCATTTGTCATGAATTCTTTTTGGCAGTAGAACAGTGTTTTTAAATGCATGAAATAAAATAGATTTATAAAAGAAACAAATCATACTGAAATATTTATAATAAAAAAAAAACATGTTCACTGAACTCAGATTAAGAATACTAGCTTTAAGGCAACATTTTGCTCTCCTTAATCAAATGCTTTTAAAAATCATATATAATCATGTATAATATAATATAATAATGCCTTCTCTGCATCCTCAAGGATCCAAAAACCAAAAATATAACTTCTTGGTATGTCATAGTATTTATTCTGAAGTTCCAAGTCAACAAAGAAAGCCTACATAGGCTTTCTCCAAAGCATGGTGGGATAGGGAAGTGGGCACAAAATACACATCTCCCATACCATAGAGCACCATATGTTACTCTTTCCCAACAGCCCTTTCCCATGTCTTTGTGTCACTCAAGTGTATTCTGCCTTAAACTTGAGGGCTTGTTTTCTCTCCAACTAAACAGGAAAGTCTTTGAGGAGAGCTCAAGATCATGGACCTAAAGCTAAAGAGAACCTCAAAGACTAAGTTGTACTTAGCTTTCTACATCCCACATATGAAACAGTGTGGTGAAAGGGATAGATAGAAAGCTGGTCTCAGAGTTGGACCTTGGAGTCCTATCTCTAGGCAAGTTAATTAACTTCTTAGAGTTTTGAGCACCTCTCTAAGGCCTGTATTGCCAACCAGTGTTATTAAAGGAAATGCCACACTAGGTATTCACTAGACCATTATTATTATTGCAGGATGCTATCATTCTGCCATAACTTCAAGGGCTGAAGTAAGTAGATAAATTATAAAGTAGGATCCTGGACAATGATTTTCCATCCAGATGACTCTCATCATCATAATTCCTTAAGTCTCAGCTCAGGTGAAAAGCAACTCTTCCTAAACTACTCTTCTTTTTCCTGTCAGTTTTCCCCCAAGAAAAATAAAGAGCACAGTCATTTATTTACTGAAGCTGGAGAGACAGAAAGGATGGTGAACTCAGAGTGAGGCAAATGGGTGTGATTCCTATCTCTGCCACTTCCTAGTGGTGTGACCTTGAACTATTTTACTTTATTTTCTGAGCCTCAGTGTCCTTCATATGTAAAATGGGAATAAGAACACTTGTATTAGCTATGTGACAGTTATTATAGACATTCAATGAAGTAAAATATTTAAAGAATTCTATTAAAAGAATACTAATTAGGTTTATTAATTATTGTTAACATTATAAATGTTAATATTAATCAGTATTATTATCCAGTTATTTGTTGTTTAGTCATTTTTCAATCATGTCCAACTTTCTGGGATCCTTTTTGTAGTTTTCTTGGCAAAGATCCTGGAGTGGTTTGCTATTTCCTTTGCCAGCTCATCTGACAGATGAAGAAACTGAGGGAAACAGGGTTAAGTGACTTGACAAGAGTCATACAAGTAGGAAATGTCTGATGCCAGATTTAAATTCAGAAAGATAAATGGTTCTAAGTCCAGGTCCAGTATTCTATCTACTATGCACCTTAACTGCCCATTTGCTACCTATAAATGAATTTAACTTAAATATATAATTTATTTGAATTACATCTTTTATCGCTGGCATGTGAAAGGAAATGTATTTGACATGTTGATATATAGTTTGCTTCCATGATGATTTAAAATATTATTTATTAAATCAATATGTGCTCTGTTATGAGAGTTGTCTCCCTACTCTCTCTGATAAAAAAAAAAAAAGAAAGAAAAACTAATGCCATCCTTGATAACATTAAACGGCCCAAGTATGTAGAGCATGGGATATAATAGTCCCACTAAACTCTGACTTGGCTAGGCTGTATCTGCATTACAGTGATAGGTTCTGGGTATAAATTTAAAAAAACAAGGGTAGGCAGGATAGTGAGAGCACTTTAGAACATGCCTGAGAATGATCAATTGAGGGAGTTGAGAATGCTTACCCTGGGAGTGTGATCCCAGAAGGCAGAATTAGGAATGATGGATAGTAATTACAAAAGAGATATTTGGATTTGAGATCTGTCCGAAAACAAAGTAGATTACTATAACAGATAATGAAGGTTCCAAACACAGGTTTGATGACTGCAAGTGGATATTATAATAGGGATTCCTTAACAGAGATGGATTGGACTACCTGATCTCCAAAATCCCTCTCCACTCCTAAATTCTGTGATTTTATGCCATCATGGACATCTATGATGATTTAATGGATTTTTTCACTCCTTCTGAGCCAGTTAAAAATTGAAGAATAGTTTATTGAATATGTTTATGTGTATGCTTGTTGTGTAATTGTGATCCCTTTTTGTATTGGAAATTGAAACAAATAAGAGCTAAATGTTGAAAACTTAAGAGATGAACCAGAGGCTCACATCTCATCTTCATCCTCAGTAAGGTGTTTAGATACATCATTTAGTTCACCTTCATCCATATGGAAAGTGAATGAGTTAGAGAAACTTCAGAAAGAACTCCCTTAAAAACAAGACTTCATTATGCCAATTCATCTTGGTTTTTAAAAAATTCCTCACACCAACAGGCAGTGAGGCAGAACAAAAAATGTTTCTCCATGTAGGTTCTAATTTTCTTCATAATCAAAGCAGGGAAGTCTCTGAAGCTTGTCTCTTATTCCCAGATCTCTTTACTTCTAGAGGATTTATCCCCTCCTTTTCTTCAGGGAATCAATTGTCTTGTGTTCCTTACCCCTGACAAACATGGAAACATCTGGTAATGGGGTTATTCCTTTTGTTGTACTTAAACTGAAATTCCTACCCACTCATTTGTGGTCCCAACATGGTCTTTGATTTCTAAGCCTTTTATTGCTAAGGTAAGACTTTGTTCGAATCTCTGAAGTTAAGCAGTTCTCTTACATATTTGATAGATTATTTGCTTCCATACAAATTGCCAACAGTTCCTCTTTCTCCAATTGTCTAGTATCCTACTTCCTAGGTTCCATCTTTTGTCAAAAACAAGTTGTGTTCCATTTCTACCTTCTTCCCAGCTTGTTTCCCAGGTTCTGTCCTCTTCTCCCTTTGTCCCAAGGCTTTCAGGATAATATTTTATCTCTTCAGGCATATATGATACCTTAGACCATTTAATGGTTTTCTTTCTTTCCATAACCTTTCCCTCCCTCATTTGACATTCTATAATGTTCTCCTATATATCCTTTTTTCTTCTGTTTATGAAGTTTCTGTCAAAAATATAACTTCTGTTAATGGAGATGTTACCATAATAGTAAGGTGTTTTGTTTTGTTTTTTAAGTGTATATTGAGCAGTTATTATGACCCAAAATACACTTGAACTTTAAGGAAAAAGAAATAAAACTTTGTTCACCCTATTATTGCTTGGAAAGGTTTTTAAGAAAATTTGAGTTTGAAGAATGATTAGGCCTGCTTTTACTACTTGATAAAGATTTGTGTCCTCTTGTCATTTGATTAAACAAAACTGGAAGGAATAAGGGCCGATAGGTTTTATATGGATAAATATATCTGTAGAATCATCCAATCTCATTCTGTTTGCCAAGAGTCTCCTACTGAGCCCTCACATCCCACATATTTTGAACCTATCTGCAAGGCTGATATAAGGTACGATATAGGGCATTTTTGTTGGCAAGTAAAAAGAATGAAGAAAAACAGATTTTATTCCTGGATGAATCACTCTAATTCTGATCAAATCATTTAATTTCTCTGTGTTTTAATTCTTCTATCTGTAAATGAAACGAATAATTACTACTCCTCCCAATATCTCCAATATATTTTGAAGATAACTAATTTAATATGCAATTTGTGATGTTATAAGAGACAGAGAGTCTATAAAAATTTGAATGATTACAATAGTCAAACCAGATGCTGCCAGTGTAGGTTGGGCCCTTTTGAAAGCCACAATCAACTGTTTCCAATCTTTTGAGAGCTGTTGCACTAAACTTCTTTCATTCTAATTTTGACTCTGGACCATCTTATCCATGTCAAGAGTCCTATTTCGTTTAAGTGAATTAAAATAAATTTGGTTGATAGTCCTTGAAATAACCAAGGCTACCCTGGTTCATAAAAAAGTCAAAATGGCAAATTACTTTTCTAGATTTCTTATACTAAACTACACAATACTTCTAAATGGGCTAGCAGGTATAGCTTTCCCAAGGGCCCAACCTACCCATAGGAAGTCTTGGGCTCAAGGAATTCAAAATGTATATATGATAATAATAAAAGTGGTCAGAAGATCAACAGGAGCACAACATGAGAGAGAGCAAGTAAACTAACAACTAGGATATTTTTCTTACATGACCCTCTTGTTTAAATGGTGACTGAGAGAAAATGTAAGAGAGAAACACTTGAGGGAATTCCCCAAAACTTCATTTGAAAGGAGATAATTTCCCATACTTGTAATTTGGAGAAGAATTATGGATTTCAAATAGTTCACTAGGAGCTTCCCACCCCAACAGCTCTATCCTTTTTCTTATCTTTTTTCTTTTTTTTACTGAGGCAATTGGGGTTAAGTGATTTGCACAGCTAGGAGGTGTTAAGTGTCTGAGACCAGATTTGAACTCAGGTCCTACTGACTTCAAGGCTGGCACTCTATTCAATGAACTAACTAGCTGCCCCACCTCCATCCTTTTTCTCTTCTTCTACTCCAGTACCAGAAGTACCATAACAGGACCCTGAGGTTAAAATATAGAGCTAGGTTCCACAGCTAAAATTACTTGTCTCAGAATGGTAGATCCAAGGATTTCCTTGACATAAGACCAACTTTTAAGAAAGATGGTTAATTGCTTAATGACAACACAACAAGGATTTCCATAATGTGTGATGGGTTTTTAAGAGAGATGGTTAATTGCTCAATGGCAATGCAGAATTATGTCAATTATAAAAACTCAATCTCTCACTTACAATGTGGGTTGAAATAAAGATAACTAAAGGATTGTTTTTGGGTAATACTATATATTAGAATATGATTTTTGCTCTTTTTTTTAAGAGGACATTGATACTGCTTAGTCCAATGTGCATGTAAGAAATGCATGAAAGTAGAAAGATTTTACCAATAAATTGTCAGATTTGAGGCTGCACAAAAACTAGAGAATTTGATGAGAGGATCAGAGTAAGCCCGGGGCAATACAGAACTCCCAGCTCCATTCAGGAACACTGTGGAGAGAATACTCTGAGACCAATACTGTCGCCCTTTTGGCAAAGAAGCGAGGTGGAGGGATGGGGTCGGGGTAGGGATAGGGATATAGCTGCGGGGGACTTCAAGGAGAAGACACCGTGAGGTTGCTTTTCTCTGAACCTGTTCCTATATATAGCGTAGAAGTTTCTCTGCATGCTGATTACTGACAGCATAGGAGCGTAATGCTTTAATGCGGGAAAATGTTTGTCCTTTGGTGCGGTTTCTCATCCAGTTTTTCTTTTTTGTTATCACCACAGACGAACCAAACTCCTGGGGTTCTCCCTCTGCCGCCTCCACAGGTCTGCCGGAAGTAGTGACTTCCCTTGAAGACATAATCTCACCATTATCTTCATCGCATCTAGCCCCACCCTCTGACCCTTCCCACCAGATAAGCCCAGACCCAACATGGGATATCAAAAGGGAACATGACGTTAGAAAACCAAAGGAGCTTTCAGCTAACGGCCAGAAGAAGAAAAGATTAGGGGAACAAAGGGAAAGATCAGCTAGTCCTAAGAAGGTTGATAGGTCAAAGCATGAGGAGACATCAAACAAAGGATCGTCTGAGTGCAAATCCAAGAAAACCGAGGGTGGCAGGCCCCCCTCGGAGAGTAAAGCGATTGGACAGCTCACTGTCGCGGAAGTGGGAGCAGGGGAGATGATGTACGCTGGTACCAATGATGAGCAACGTGGGAGGTCCAAGGCCGCTGATTCAAACAGAGGTGGATCTCTCGGGAGGAATGAGGATCTCAGAGCTTTGGGTCCAGCAGAAAAGAAGGCCGCAGCAGCTCCTGATCACAGCCAGCTCGAATCACTCGGTGCTACAAAGGCATACGGTAGCAATAGCTGCAGCCCGTACTCAAGTGACATGGACCACAGCCGGCGGGAGCCTGACGGGAAACATAGCGAGTTCCCAAGGAAGGGACACTTCCATTCTAGTAGTGTTCGCAACGCCACCACCGCAACTCGGAAGGCGACTGTCTCACCAGGACCTTGGAAAATCCCTGGTTCTGACAAGTTGCCTAGTGTACTGAAATCTGACGCTTCAGCCATGAGCAGATAAGCGATGCAGCTGTTGCCCTCCATTTCACATTAACACAGAACATTCTTCTTAGGTTCTGTCTCACAATGTTTTAATTTATTTTCACTGTCACACATATATCCATGAGACGTCAAGGCCTGGAAGCATCAACGCAGAACCATATTCCATGAGGATATGCAGAGCATCCAATAAATTTGAGCAGTCTATAGTCAATGCAGAGATTACAAACTGATCCTCCAGTCCCCCATTCCATTTTAGGGACTTGGGCAGCTATGGAAGAACCAAAATATCCTAAAGTACAATTGGAGAAAGGCAGTGCAGTGTAGCTTTAGTATTTTTCCCCCGCTGCATGAAGGATTTGGGTGTCATTGCAAACTTTATATCAAGAAACTGGACAAGCAATCATAAACTGGAATATCGCCTTAAAAATCAAACTGCACGGAGCAAGCTGAAACTGAGAAAAAGATTATATCTTTTAACTGAGCTAAAGTGTTGTAAATAAATTATTCTCAATGCATCTAAACAGGGGTTAAAGGGTTTCTTTGAAACATTCAGAACTGTGCACCCATGACATATTTCCATGGTACACACTTTGGGATAGTCCATACCTGGTACTAGCAGCCTCATTCACTGTGGGCTTCAGGATGACTTAGGAAATTGAGTAAATTAATTGGTGTGATGCCATTTTTACTGCCATTTTGTGAACAAATCCTATTTCTGTACATTTAGGGGAAGAGGAACTGAAGGGGAACCAAGTCAGGTTTCAGAAAATTATGTCCTGGAAAACAATTTGCCACAAGTTAGAATTTGGTGATTTAGCTCACAGATTAGAACTGATTGTTGTCTGAAGTGTAAATTTTACACCCACAGGACAGAATCTAATGATTATCAAGAGTGGAGAAGCTGCAGTTTCCTTACACAAAAAGGCTTTCCTATCCTCTCTTAGTAGCAAAGACAGTTACCTTTCTTACTAGCGGTGCTATAGTTCACTCTTTTTTAGTATTACCTTCTTTCTTTCTATTGGGCCATCTTTCTATTTCTTCTCATTTACTTTCAAAGAGCAGATGTCTGTGAAATTGTCCAGCTTATATTATTGGGGTTTTAATGCCTTCCAAGTATAAAAAGCCATCATTTTGACCAATTTGTTTTCACTCAAAGACATTTTGTCATTTCTTTCTGCCTCTAAGCTTTCTTTTTCTTCTTCTTTTGTTTCTCTTGGATCTACTTTTGTCTCAGACTCTTAGTCAAGTCTAAACTTTTTTCATGCATGTCTAAGACCTTTGCATCAGTCTTCATGGAAGATTGATTCCCTAGCAAGATTCTTAAGACACCATTTTTTGCCTTGATTTTTTTTTTTTTTGTAATTAAAAAAATGTAACCACTGATAAATTTGCCATGGATAATCACTTTGTGAATACATGTGTGAGAAGTCAACATGGAGGCTTCTAAAAGCATCAAAAAAGCCCTTTCTCTTTAATGTGCTCTGTTCAAAAGAGGCTTCAATGTATTGTAAGTTACTTCAATAGGATCCTTTCCACTAATGCCACGCTTTTTAGAAATTCAGATGCAAATAAGCCACCCTTCCTTGCCATCTACAAATCTGAAATCAAAGAAGTAATGTAGGGAGATTGATTTCATCAACCTGAGTCAAAAGAAAATGGCCTCACTTGAGTGATTCTTTGGCATGTGTCCCTTTGTGTGTGTGTGTGTGTGTCTGTCACTATCTCTCACTATATGTTTCTCCCTGTGTGTCTGTCTTTGCTTCTCTCTCTCTTCTTCTTTTTTCTCTCCTTTGCCGTTCTTTTTTTTTTTTCCTTTTCCATCCCTCATTCTTTCTCCCTGCTTTTCTCTATTTCTTGCTCTCCTTTTCTCCCTTCCTCTGTCTCAGGCGCTGCATTATCTCACCCTACTATAGTTTAATTTTCATCTAAGATGGGATTGAGTTATTTGATGGAAAGAGATGGTGGTTGAAAGTCTCAAATGAAGGATTTTGCAGCTTTCAAACCAATTTTCAAAAAGAAAAAAAAGACAAAGAAACTCCATTCATCATAAACAAAAGCACAAACACATGTAGTGGTTTATACAATTTTGGTTTAATTTCAATTAGTCTTTCTCCCCTGGACTAGAAATCCAATATAGTTTGCCATTAATTTATTGAATCTGGTTTTGGACAATGCTTCTGTAGTGTAGCTGCACGTCCCAGTACTGTATCCTCTGACCTTTATTTTCCATGTGTTAAAAGAAATGAAAAACAACCTGAGATTACGCTTGCATAAACTCTAATTTGCACAGTTCACAGCTACTACTTGTGCAGCAATTGCTTTATGCGGCTGTAATCGATAACCTGTGAAGACAGCACATCATCTAAACCCCATTCCAAATAATATTTCTGTGTAGTGTTAGCTGTGAATTTACCCTGTACAGCTGTATCTCTATAAATATAATTCCATGTATTAATAGTCACAGAAAGGCTGTAAGTGAGCAACTATTTTTATGAAACGCACCACTATGGATAAATTAACTTTTACAGAAATCTTGTTTACTGTATGATATTCTAAAACACTGTCAAATAAAATATATATCCAAAATCCTTTTTCCCAACTGTATATGCTGTGTGTTGATTTAGAAAGCTTGGTTATTAAAAAATAAGCTCTCTGCGTTTATGGATATAAAATATGTAATCTCAATGCACCAAACAAAATTCATCAGAGACTTGAACCTAAATACATCAACATAAAATCAAGAAATATAAGCCTTTTTTAAAAAGTCTAAACAAACTGAACAGGCTTTACATGCCTGACATCATGTGGCTAGTGCCTAGAAATTCACTTTATCGTTGATCACTTACCAATATATTTCTCAAATTTTTTACCAAGATGGTCACATTTAGCACTAACATATATGAAAATTAATGGCCAATGTGTTTTGGCAATTTTCACGTGATTATTCTTTTCATGGTCCTATACTATGAACAGTGGAGGGAGATGTAGGGCCTAAGGTCCAGTCTTAGAATCTCATCTATGGAGGTAATCCCACTCTTTTCACATGCATTTGTAATTCATTTATAATTTATGGTAGTTGAAAGTTCTTCTGGGCTCCAAGAACCAGAGTGATAAGCCAGTTCATGATTTTGTAGTTAGGATGTGTCAGAATCAGAACTTGATATCAGCGCTTCCTGACTTCAAATCTGGTTGCTTTCTATTATATCTACTGTATTCCATTGCCTGGGAACTTAGAACATAGATTTAGAGCCAAAAGAGATCTCAGAGATCATCTACTCTAACCCTCTTATTTTAGAGATGAGGAAACTGAAACTGAGACCAAAAGGGGGTTGAGGGAGAGGGAGAAGATTGAATATATACAAGAATAGAATCCTTCACTGAAACTGAATCCTATTTTTTTCCCACAGTATCTTCAGTCATCATGAGGGGTATCTTAAAATTCCCAAATTTTAATTCATTTTCATTTTAAAATATTCGTAGATTTTCACACATATTGATAGCATAGAACACTTTATGGAGAGAGAAAAATAGGGTCAAGTTTTCTGAAATCAAACAAATGTGATAAAGTGTTAAAACTTCTAAAAAGTTGAAAATCAAGCCAACCAACTCTTCTGGGATACTCAACCTTCAGGAGAAGCTGGTTCACCTTTCAGGAAATGGACAACATGAGTACCAGAAGTTAGAAATGAGTAGTAACAGAATGACATTTGTGATAACAGTAACCTGCAGTCATCAGTTGTGATCATGAAATGATCTCCGAGTCCCAAGCTTATCCTGTGTATTTTGGGGCACCAATTATAGATTCTTGCCCAGCAAATTGATATTAAATCAGTCTATTCAGGTTTCAGGGTTCTTGGGGGAAAAAAAAGAGAGAGATTAAGGTCATTGGATTTCTGCCTCACACTGACACCTAGATACAGATACAGATACAGAAATGTACCACTATTCTATATGTTCTTTGAAAGTTTAAGATAGTCTTTCTATTTGATGGTACAGCCTCCTGAAAAATTATAGAAAAATTATTAGCATTCACCCACAAGAGTTTAAGCAAGCCAACCCTGAGAGCAATAGAATCCATCTAGAGAAAAGGTAATGTCTCTGTCTCTCTCAGTGAGTCTGATTTGCCTATATATATCAGTATTTTTTCTGAGAATGAATTTGTTTCCTATTTCTCAAAATTCCTTTAAGAAATATAAGGGCATAAACACAAAACCAACTCCTCTTAAATGATTTATTTTCTAATAGTATTATTTTCTCCAAAAAGCTATTCTATCAAGAGATTCCAATCTCTTATTGACTCCTGTAGCTACATAAAATCCAATTAAAAAAGACTTTACTCTGGGCCAGTCACTGGTACTAAGGTAACAAAAATAAAACAATTCTCAAACCTCAAGATTTCATATGACCATATTAGTATGAAGGACAAAAGGGCAAGGGGAAGAGGGAAACCTTGTTTAATAAAGACAAAATATTATGCTCATGATATAATCAAGTTTCAAAAGTAAAGCATGAACAACAGCAATAATAACAACCTGTCCCTGTATGACAACGAATGGAGAATTTTATGGTTCTTGACTTGTAATATCCCCTAGTGTGAAATTCCATATATTGCTATCAGTGCCTTATCTGCAATTTATAGTCTTTTAAATTGCACTTAATCCCAGAGGGATTAAATGATCTACCTGTGATCTCACAGCTAGGACATGTCTGCAGCAAGACTTAAATTCAGGTCTTCTGGGCTCAATGCATGCTGCCTCCAGTGGGGAGGATCAGAAGGAAATTTGTCACATGTCCAGCCATTATACTTGAAAAGAAATAGAAGTTCATACCTCTAGAATCTATGGAATGAAGACAAATTTAGGTGATTCTTTTAAATTCCAGCTGCTTTTTGGAAAAGACATAAGTCAATTTAATCTTCTAATCCAAATGAGGTTATTAAAACAACTTACTGATTGCTGAAACATTCCAAAGGCATCTGTTGCAAACCATTGGTTCTATGCTTTGGGGGTACTTCCTTGGAGTCTTTTTGGTTTGATCAGCTTTTTGATGGCAAACATTTAGCAGAGAAGTTCACATGGGGGAAAAAATTATCAATAAATAAAGCTCTGAAAGCTGGGATTGGAGTAATTTGTTTCCATTGTTATTAAAAAGTAACCAGGTTCTCATATTAGATGGCCTGACAATTGTCACTATAATCTCCATTAATCAATTTATAAGCATTATTAAATGCCTACTATTAAGTGCCAAGCAGTGTGCTAAGAGCTGGGGATACACAAACAGGCAACAGACAATCCTTGCCTCAAAAAATTTATAAGCTTAAGGGAGGACAGCATGTAAATGAATACATATAAAGCAAACTATACACAAAATAAATAGGAATCAATTAACAGAAAGAAGGAAGGCAATAGATTAAGAGGGACTGGGGAAGACTTCCAGTAAAAGAAAGGATTTTTATCTTCTTGCTACTCAAGATTATTCAATCTTTATTCTATCAACTCAAAGACCCTGGTGGAGATTTGAAATGAAGTAAAGTGGAATATACAGGCACAGTGGATTAAGCACCTGAGTTCAAATTCAACCTCAAACACTTATTAACTGAGTGGGTACATTACTTTATCTTTTTTGCCCCAGTTCCTTAACTGTTAAGGAACTGGAGAAGGAAATGAGTGGTTTGTCAAGAAAACCTCAAATGGAGTTACAATGAGTGGGATATAACTGAAAAACGACCAAGCAACAGCAAAGTGGGATTAAATTACATTCCTACAAGGTAAAGGCCACAATGATCCTTCTCACCTTCATAGAGGTTTGAGGAAAGGTGATCTGATTTCATGAGTACAACGTATGTACTACTTCTGCTTCTCCATTAACCATCCCAGAAGAAGAGTAGCATCGGGCTACAACTTTCAGCATTTTCCTGACTGAAAAGGTGAAGGTGACACATGTCTGACACAGCAGTTCTAGAGGAGAGAGGTTACTATTTATTGCTTACTAACATTTTCAGACTCTCTTTAACACTGTAACTTAGAAATCTCACCTCCTTTGAAGGTTAGAGTTATCCAAATTTTCCACCCAATTCAGACTACAGTGATTGTTGTAAACTAGCCCCCAGAGCTTTTCCTTTTCTTTCTCAGAATCTAGCACCTAACTTACCATCTTCTTTTCCTTCCCAACTTCTGCCCTTATACCAGTTAGCATTAAAATTCACATATGTATTTCTTCAAATTCCTTAATCTTCCAGTTTGTTAGTCTCTTAAATTACCCACATATAGAAATAGACACCGAATCTCACCATTACCTTCAAATGTTATACTTTCTTAGTTAAAAACTCTAACATTGCTTTATCTGATCCTATCATTCAATTACTGCCTATGTTTCAGCCCTTTTATCCCTCCTAAACACAGTTTATTCCCTCAATAATTCCAATCCAGTACTTTCTTAGATCCATCCTCTTCCTTTGCTATTCAATATTGATGTTATTAGCCAATTCAACTGTACATTGCCTTCTACTGATTTTTTTAACCTTCTTTTTCTATTGCTGCTCATATCTTGCCAATTCTCAGCCTTGTATTATTCCTGCCATGGGCCAACCATCCTCCACTATTCCTGCCATGGACTACCCATGCTCCCACTCATTATGAGCCTACTAAAGTGAACTAGAAGAAGACTTAATTAATGTTATGTAATTTCAACTGGACCCTTGCTGAAGTAATAAAAGCCTTTTATTACTCCCTTATTCCCTATCTCACTTCCCATAAAAACTTTTCAAAAACTACTCACCTCAAGTCTTTCACAGTTTTCCTTCCTCCTCTCTCTCAGATAGAGATTTCAACTCTTACTTCACTGAGGATCTTTGACATAAACTCCCTCTTCCTTTCTCTCCATCTTAAAACTCCTTGACATCTTCTTCCATTCCATTCTTCAGCTTCTCAGCAATTTTTCCTCTTTGCTAAGTACAATCACTCTACCTTCTATCTCATCCCTTTCCATCATCTCCAATACATTAGACCTGCCATTATCCCTTCTCTCAAATATTGTCTTACAGTTCTTTCTCTATTGCCTTCAGTCATGACCAAGTGTTCCCATCCTAAAAAATCCTTACACCCTGTCATCCTCTCAAGGTACATACATGAATAAATATGAAGCATAAACAAAGTAATAAAAATTGCCTTTCTTCATATTCCCCTCATTTAGCATTTAGTGGGAGCTCAATTAAAGCCTGTTGACTAACTAATATCAACAGTTATTGTTGCATTTTAGGGACAAAGGGCTAGTAGAAGAAAGGAGCAGGATGGTATAGTCATAAGCCTTCTAACAACTCATATAAGCTCTTTAGAGTTTATTTCCTAGTATACTTGGACTAAGAAAAACAGGAACTAAAAAGACAAAGTATCAAGAATCCCAGAGATACTAGCTTGCCTTTCTGAAGAAGACCTTCCATTAAAAAGAAATTTCTGAAGCATTCATTTCAGAGGGACTATAACCCTTAAATGAGTATAGATTGGTTCTATACCTTGAGAAACTACAACGGCCCCACAAGGAAGTAATAAATAGCTTTTCCTAAGTTTCAAGTTCTTAACCATTTCAGACTGAAGAATTAGAGTGGAAATATGACTGTCTAGTCACTTGTGCATTCCCAAACTCCCCATATAACTCTTGAATGAAAAGTCCCTCTATTTCTAAACTTCTTCCTCTCTAATGCCTATGCTAATGTCCCCATCAGATGCACCAAATTTCCACAACACTCACTTCTTTATTTAATAAATATATTTGTCTGTGCTTTATCTCCCCTGGGACAGATAAAGGAAGGAGTGAAAAATTATTATTTCACTCTTTCAATTAATTATCATTCTTTTTGTTTTCTTTTTCTCAATAGTATTTTATTTTTCCAAATACATGCAATGATAGTTTTCAACATTCATTTTTGTAAGACTGTTCCAAATTTTTTTCCCTCCCTCATTTACTTCCCTCTCCCCAAGACAACAAGCATTCTGATATAGGTTAAACATGTACAATCCTTTTTAAAATATTTCCATATTTGTCATGCACACCACTCACTCCTTTAAGGTATCAACCCTTCAAAGCATATCACGTCTGACAATAAGGAAATGCCTGCAAATTCTAGGACCCAGAAATCTAAAAGGAAATAAATGGTTTCATATGTACTTAGGGAAAAGCCAAGGAGATCTTGGGAACATAAGAAAAAGGTAAAAAAAAAAAAATGCAAAGATAATTTCTTAGCAGGTTGGAATCCAACAGCATGGTAGAAGGAACACTGAATTTAGTTCACATTCCAACTCTTTTAATGTCTCTAAGCCTCAGTTTCCTCATATATAAAATGAAAAAGGTTGAACTAGATGGACTTAATAGAACTTAAAAGTTTCAAGGAATAAAGGGAAAAAAGTAGTCAAGGAGAAATACTTCAAGAAAAGATAGTTGAAAATTTAAGGTAAACTAAGAATATATAAGTAGAACAAGCTGAAGAGTAAATTGTTGGGTAATGAATTGTTGGGTGGAGTAAATCAATGAAAGAGCTAAGAGGTTGGTTCTAGGGAGGGACAGAAAGATAAAGTTGTGAAGTTGTTGAAACTAAAAAAAGGAAGTTGGGTGTGACTGTCAAGTTATTAGAATGGGATTATGCTGTAAACATCTCAAAGGAGATGTTTAGGCATGGGAAATAAATATCCCTAAGTATTTCAAAAGAAAAAAAGGCTAAATATTTCAAGATAATTATGGAGAGAAAGCTCAAGTATGAAGCCTCTTGAATTGGGTGTGCAAAGTTTCTCATTTTGTCACACCAAATTTAGGCTAATCTCCTAATAACAGGAGAAGAAGCTCAAAAAACATATTTATAATTCTAAGCTTGATCAAGAAGAAAGTTCTTTTTAAAAAACACACAGAGAAGTAGAGCTTCAATTGGTTCAATTGAAAATTGACTCTTATCAGTAAATTGTAGAGTAAAAAAAAAAATGTTACGCATGAAAAAGAAATATGCATTTACTACGAATTTACTATGTCCAAGGCACTGTGCTAGGCCCTTTACAAGATTTATTTCATTTGCCAAAAGGGAAGAAAAAGAACAGGTATATACTTGGAACCAAAAAACAAATTTCAAACTTTTCTTGAAGAAGATAATGATGAAATAGGTCCTTAGTTTTCAGAAAATGATATAGAAAAACTTTGGAAGCTTTCAAGAAAGTTTACCTAATTAAGGACAGAGGAAGAAGTGAAGACTCACAATTGATTGGTCATTCCATGGCACAAGGGTACTGGAAATAGGTATTTGTTAACTTTATATCAAAAAGACATTTGAAAGGGGAAGCTGTAAAGGGAAAATGTTTTCTTTTCTTTTTTTTTTTTTTTTTTAATAATTACTTTATATTGACAGAATCCATGTCAGGGTAATTTTTTTTTTTACAACATTATCCCTTGCACTCATTTCTGTTCCGATTTTTCCCCTCCCTCCCTCCACCCTCTCCCCTAGATGGCAAGCAGTCCTATATATGTTGGATATGTTGCAGTATATCCTAGATACAATATATGTTTGCAGAACCGAACAGTTCTCTTGTTGCACAGGGAGAATTGAATTCAGAAGGTATAAATAACCCGGGAAGAAAAACAAAAATGCAGATATTCACATTCGTTTCCCAGTGTTCTTTCTTTGGGTGTAGCTGCTTCTGTCCGTCATTTATCAATTGAAACTCAGGTCTCTTTGTCAAAGAAAAGGGAAAATGTTTTCACATAACAGCTACTATGTGTCATGCACTGTGTTAAGTACTTTATAAATATCTCAAACTAAGTGGTATTGTTGTCTCCATTTGACAACAGCAAAATGAGTTTAAATAGTTTACCCAGAGTTACACAGGTGTTAAGTGTCTGAGCATGGATTTGAATTCAGGGCTTTCTGTCTCAGGTATAGCATTTTATCCATTTCACCACCTCCAGACAACACCTGTTGCCTTAACAAGATATGTTTCTGAGATATAATAGATAACTCTCAAGAGATATAAAAAAGGGACCAACATTACCACTGTTAGTGATTTATGTGGGCACAGATGATTAATGCCCAAAGGAACACATAGATTTTACTGAAGGTTATGAAGTCTTAGGCAGGAAATTGAAGACCTTAGGAAAATAAGTTGTGCTTTTCTCACTGCTATCCATTTAAAGTAAAGAATATAGAAGAGCATGGGGCATGAGCAGAAAGCTAAAAAGGTGACATCTAAGAAGGGATTTAGATTTCTAGCTCATAGCTTTAAAATATTGTGATGACAGGATCCTGGCTAGAAAAGGAATGTATTCGTAATAGGCTAGTTAGAATGTGTTGGCCAGTATATGATATTGCAAATTTAATCAGAGGTGTTTTAAACCAAAAAGGAGGAAAGAAAGATTTAAAACAAAACAAAAAAAACAAACAAACAAAAAAAAAAAACCTGAAAATCTGTGTGTCTGTGTGCATGTGTGTGTATAAAGCAAGATAACATAAAAAGGAGCTATATTAAAGGAAGAATAGCAATTGAAATGCCCCCAAAATTCATGAAAGACAAAATCTAGGAAAGGAGTCATTGGTAAAATCTGTTGCCTTAAATATTTGTAAACAAAAATACAAAGTGTAGTCAAGAAGGCAAGTAAAAAGAGGTCATAAAGCAATGGGAAAATTTTGACCAATTCAATTATTAGTAAGACTTGCATTAAATCTTTAGATGGATTTTTTAGGTCAAAGAGTAAAGTTAAGTTCTCAAAAGACTGAATCAACAAAGCAGATAATTTAAAAAAAACTTTTTATTAAAATAAAGGAACCATGTTAATCATGGTTATCAAGTTTTCCTTGGAGCCACCAAAAAACTGAATTCAAGTTTCATATCTCGTATATAAGGACTATGTGACCTTAAGCAACTCTCATTTCTCAGTATTCTAAGCTTGTGATATCAAACTGAAGTAGAAATAGAGGCCACTAAACTCTATGATAAGGATCTCTGTGGGCTACATATTGACTTGGTTTGATAATGTAAATATTACTCTTACTGTATTTTTATTTATTTTGTTAAATATTTCTCAATTACACTTTAAACTGGTTCTAGTTACCTCAAAGAATGCTGTGAACCTTGGGCCACACTTTTGACATTTCTACCAAGCTAAATTGGAAAAGGGAGTTTACTTATTTCAGAGATCCCTGAATCAATGAAATAGAAGATCCTTTCCTTACAACTGTTAAATTAATTGGGGAAATATTTATTGAGGGTTTACTATGTGCCAAACACTGTTGGGTTCTATACTGTGTGCTATACTGAGAATTCAAATAGAAAAGCAAAATAGATCCTGCTTTCAATAAGCTAGCATTCTGATTAACAGATATAGTACAAATAGGTCAACTCAAGGATGGCTGGCAAAGTCCACATGTCTTTAGGATGGAGATTTAGAGCAGATAGCAAGGTCTAGAAGGCTGTGGGCACAAAGTAGATAAGAAGGCCCAGTGATCTTTAGGTCTCAGAGGCAGAAATAATGGTAAAACCTAATAGTCTTCCATCTTACCGAAAGGATGATAGTCAATGATGTCTTGTTTAACAAAATGGTATGAACACCCATATGCTTCTGGTGGGATAGGAGCAGGAGACAGGCAAAGGATCCCATGCCAACTTAATTTTCTTTGTCCTAAACACAAATGAGCCTTTAGCCATACTCAGGCACAACTTTCCAGGTCCTGCCTTCTTACTTACAATTCAGATGCTATCTTTTTCTCCCTTTCTTTACCACTCATTTCTTAATTCTCAGTCCCTTGGTTATCATTTCTCTTTCCTGAGACATTTACCACAGCGTTTAGCATAGTGCCTGGCACATACAAGGCACTTAATAAATGTTTATTGTCTGACTTACAAAGTGAACTCTAGAAGAGTGAAAACATGCTTTTTAACCCAGCATGTAATAATGCCCAAATTTGTTTTGGGATCCCACTGCTCACATCCCAACTTTTACCTATGGGTTGAATAGAAGTACCAGCTAGGCAAACTCTTTTTTCCTACTTTTACTTACCTTCTCCCTCAACTTTATTGTGTAGGGTCACTTATACTTCTCCCACATGGTCAGGATCTATTTATCACTCAGTGGTTAAGCCAACCTTTATTTTCAGAGAGAAAATTTGCCCAAACTATCTAAAGGAAGAAGGTCAAAAACATTTTGAATTTCTATCAAAGATAGAATACATATAGTCAGTGCTTTCTGTCCTGAATTTGTAGATCTCAAAAAGACAGGTGGAAAATGAAAAAATGTTCACTAAAATCACGTGAGCAGGGACAGTGAGATGGCACAGTGGATAGAGCACTAGCCCAGAAGTCAGAAGGTCCTCGGTTCAAATAGGGCCACTTCCTGGCTATGTGACCCTGGGCAAGTCACTTAACCCCAATTGCCTTGCCAAAAAAAAAAAAAAAAGTCACCGTGAGCAATAATCATCCTCACCATCTTTCCCCTCATTCCTATTGCTGGCATTAAAGCAATATTGGGATGAAAAGTATTTTTATTATGGATAAATAATGAAAATGGCTTTATAGTGCTTTAAGGCATATAAAGTCCTTCACAAACATTATCATGTTCGATCTTCACAACAATGCTGGGAAATAGGTAATAATATTGTCTCCACTTTACAATGTAGAAAATGAGATGTCAGAGGTGAAATGACTTCCATGGAGTCATGCAGCTAATAAGACTGGATTCAAATTCGTCTTTCTGACTCTAAGACTAACACTCTATCCACTGCAACAGCTAGGTGACTGAAGAGCCAATCCCATTAAGGAATTGGTGATTCTTTCACAAGAAAGTAAGTCCATTCATCAAAGGTAGAAATCAATAAATGAAACTATTTTTAAAAACAATATTCTAATGTTTGATGCCTTCTGGCTATAATAAGGCAAATAACAGCAAATAATGTCTGCAATAGATCAGTCTTTTATGATGTTGGAGGTAAACAGCTTAAGTTGATAGAGTTAAATGAAGGGGAAATGACCATAAGAAAAGAGCCTATCCAGGGAAATAATTCATTCAGCCAAGAGAGTATCTAGGCATTGGTTAGAAACTGGACCTCATCTCACTGGGAGAACTATTCAAGTGACCTATCTCTAAGGAACTTACCAGAAATTTTGGCAACCTTAGTAAAGGACTAGTAAGAATACCATGTTTATAAAAGAAGCTATCCACAAACCAGGCATCAGGTAGTCTGAAATGTCCAAATACTCATAAGGAAGTATGCAAGAGACCAGAACTAAAAGCAGTGGTGGAAGATGTCACCCTTACAGAGGTCAGCAACCTCTCCTTTGAGGGTATTGACATTGGTAGGCCTGAACTTAACACGTTCCTAGACCCCATCTACTCCAAAATGTCCATGGCTGCTATATGGTTGAAAATTATCAACAATGCTCCCAAAGATAGAGTACTATGTGATATGAACAATAATCGATTATTATTAAAATTTGAACCAGCTCTCTCCTCTATCTAGGAAATTAGACCTTTATCTGAGAAACTTCAAGATTTTTTTTTTCTGGTTAACTGCGTCTCTTCTAATCTTAGCTACATTGGTTTTGTTTGTGCGAAAACTATTAAACTCTATAAAAATTGATCATGTTATTTTGTATTATCCTCTCTTATCTCTGGGAAAACTGAGAGAATTCCAGTGAGCTCTCCTCAAAATAATGGGTAGGCAGGCACACACACACACACACACACACACACACACACACACACACACATCCAATAACTATCTCCACTATATATTCATCATTATAATAAAGTCATGAACTATTAGAGGTTTTGTCATCTTTATTTGGACATTGGTCTTTACTCCCCATGTAGAAGCTCCCCTAAGATATCTTACCTTCACTAGGTATATTATATCTAATCTGATGGGATCCTGGAAGAGGATGACTTCCTTTGTCTAATAGAGCACCTGAATGTGCTACACACCCAACCAATTGTCACTTGGGCAATCTACTTTCAACCTGAAGATTTAAAAAATAATAATTAGATTTGGAACGGTTGGCCCTATCCTTGACAGAATTTAAATTTCAAAAAATTAAAATACAAGAGAGTTGATGAAATTAGGGGAAAGTTCTAGGGCCATAGAAAGCCTCTCCACCTTCTTTCTTTCTCTTATCTTTTTGTTTTCTTACTAAAGGGCTGTCTGCCATGCTCCCTCATATCAGTCCTATGTGTTAATGAGCAGATCAATAATTCCTGCCTAAGCAAGGTTTTCTATCTCTAAACTTTTTCAGGGCAAGCCACTATCAAGACGATCCATCTTAGGGCAGTGGACTCTCTAGGTCCAAATCACAGAGGAGTTTACAAGTCAAATTCAAAATGTAAAGGAGGAATTAGTGCAAGTTGAATCACCCTCTCTCTCTAGTCCCAGTCCTCTTTTGGAGAGAGCATCATCCCCAATAGCCTGAATTTCTGAGGCAACAAAATTAAATTAGCATAGGGACCCAGTTTTCCTCACAACATCCTCCTCCTCCTCCCACCTTCCACTTGGCTTTCACAGTCACAGAATCTTAGAATTGGTAAATTTCATGGAACTTCATTTGCTTTCAAACTCTTCCAACCAAGAGGAACCCACCATCACTGCAGGCAGTTCATTCCACATAGGGGTAACTCTAATCACTAAGAAAGAGACAGACAGACAGACACAGAGACAGAGACAAAGACAGAGAAAGACAAAGACAAGGAGGAAAGAGAGATGGACAGAGAAGAGAGACAAAGAGACAGAGACAGACAGAGAAAGAGAGAGAGTATATTTCCTAACATTAAGTCTAAGTTTTCTTCTCTTGTTTGGCCCACTTAGCTCTTAGGGGCCCAGGCTTTAGTATAGCAATTATTCAAGAATATGGCTTTGAATGGATATGTCTTATTTAGAATAGACTAGCTAAAAAAGATAAGGGAGAAAGAATGTAGTATGATATATTAAGAAGATATGGTGTTGTTTAAAAAAAATACTGGAGTTAGATACAGAAACATAATAGAGGACATTTAGGCAAAGTTCAAGATTTTATTAATATCTATATTTTATGTCATCTTTTTCCCCAAATTGTCTCTATTCCCACACACACACATACAACAGTCATTTTATGACAAAAGAATAAAAAAAAAAAATTGAAAAATTCTAACATTATCTGCAGTGTTGTTCCATATCCATAATCACCTCTCTATAAGAAAGAAAGAAAGAAAAAGAAAGAGAGAGAGAGGAAAGAGAGAAAGAAAGAGAGAGAAAAAAAGAAGAGAAAAAGAGAGAAAGAGAGAAAGAAAGAAAGAAAGAAAGAAAGAAAGAAAGAAAGAAAGAAAGAAAGAAAGAAAAAGAAAAAGAAAGAAAGAGAAAAAGAAAGAAAGAGAAAAGAAAAGAAAAAGGCCTAAATGCCTTTTTATATTTCTTGGTCATTATAGTTTACCTTTAGGTTCAGCTGTTTTGTTTTTTATTGTCCTTTCCGTTTATATTGTTATAATTATTGTTTTCTTAGTTCCGCTTAGTATGTTTTGTATCAGTCCATAAAAGTCCTTCTAAGTTTCTTCATTCTCATCATATTCATAATTTCTTATTACATAGCAACATTCCATTATAATTATGTATCACAACTTGCTTAGCCATCTACCATTCAACAGATACCTACTATATTTTTAGCTTTTAGCTACTATAGAAAAATCCAACACAGATCTCATTCTAGTATCTCTTCCCCAAAACCTAGCCATCTTGTAAACATCTAAAACATAAAAAAATTAAAAACAAAGGTACCACCATCCTTTCAGTCACTCAGTTTGGAGCATCTCCACTCCTTACTTTCCATCATCCCAAATATCCAGTCAGTTATTAAAAATTGTCATTTCTACCCCTTACAACATCTCTTCAATCTGTCCCTTTCTCAAGGACACAGCCACAACCTTGTTCAGACCCTGATCACCTTTCACCTGGATGACTGCTACTGACAGTGAAGTGATGGGTGAACCTGTTAAAAAAAAAAAAAAAACGGCCAAGAAGTAGAAGGTGAAGAGAAGCATAGTGGGCCTGGTGAGGCAGCTACCAATCAGAAGAGAAGAACCTTTAGAAATGAAGCTTTTAAATCTGCTGGTCATGGTCTCTAAGAAGCTGTCAAGAAGACAAAGTAAAGCTAGAGAGAAGACCATACTGTGGGTACATATGATCCCTGAGTCATCTATATAGAGATAATAATTACATCCATTGGGGCATGGATAAAAGTACCCAGAGAGAGAATATGTGTGGAGAAAAAAAGAGAACCCAGTGCTAGTATAGACATACTTAGATAATAGCATCCAAATGATGACTCAGCAGAGGACACTGAGGAGAATCAGATGGAGAACCAAGAAAGAATGGAAAAGGTGTTCAGGAAAGAATGGTCAGCATTGTCCAATTCTACAAAGAGGCTGTGGTAGGACTTGTGGCTTCCTGATAAAGCTTCTCTGACCCTGACACAACTTTCTTAATATTCTCTTCTTTCCTGGCTTTCAGGACACTAGTCTCTCTTGCTTCTCTTACCTAACAGACTGCTCTTTCTCATTCTCTTTAACTGGATCCTCATCCAGATTGTGTCCTCTAACTGTAGGTGCCCAACCAGGCTCTTTCCTGAGTCTTCCTCTGTTCTTCCTCTATGTCATCTTATCAGTTCCCATGATTTAATTACAATTTCTATGCCAATGATTCTCAAAATCTACCCAGCCTGTCCCAGCGTCTCTGCTGACTTCCAGTCCTACATATTTGTCTTTTAAACATTTAAAATTAGAAGTCCAACAGACATCTTAAACTCAATATGTCTGAAACAGAACTCTAAATCCCTCTATACTTCCTTACTACTACCCAGAGCGAACAGTCCCAAAGGCTTGCAGTATGTTGTTCATTCATTCAATCATGTATGATTCTTCATAACCATAGAATGCCAGGCCCTTTTATTCTCTACTATTTCTCAAAGTCTGTCCAAGCTCAGATTTCTTGCTTTCATGATCTTATCTATCCATCCTCTATTGTCCCTTTGCCTTTAATCTTTCCCACTATCAAGGACTTTTCTAACGAGTCCTGTCTTCTCACTGTGGCCAAAATATTTACACTTCAGCATCAGAATCTATCCCTCCAATGAGTCTAACTAATTTCTTTAAGTATTGACTGACTTGATCTTTTTGATGTCCAAAGGGCTTTCAAGTGTTCAAGTCTTCTCCAAAAGGTAGATTCTGTGGCACTTGGCTTTCCTTATAGTCCAATTCTCACAGTCATACACTACTACTGGAAAAATCATATTTTTATTATATGTACCTTTATCAGGAAAGTGATATCTGTGCTTTTTAGTATAGTGTCCAAATTTATCATAGCTTTCTTTTCAAAGCTTCTCTTCACTTAATTTCATGGCTTATCACTCTCTTTAAAAATCTGATTATAAAATCTGACATTGCTTCCATTTTTTCTCCTTCTGTCAAGAAATGATGGGATCAGTTGCTATGATCTTAGGAAACTTCATTATCTCTCACCCACACCTCAATCTAATCTGTTGCCAAGACCTGGCAATTGCACTTTTGCAATATATCTAGTATACAATGTCTTCTCTCTTCTGATAGTTTCACCATTTCTAATATAGGCTTTCATCACTTGATCCATGAAATAAGACAATAGCCTGTTTATTGATTTGCCTGCCACAAGTCTCCTCCCACAAAGCCATTCTCTCTCTGTTTGGCCAGCAACATGATTTTCCTAAAACATGGGTCCTCATATAAAACCCAGTAGCTCCCCATCACCTCTAGGATCAAAATGGTCTATTTGGCATTCAAAGACTTTCATAATTTAATCTCCTAATACTTTCCCATTTTTCTTGTATCTTCCTGTTTGATCCAGTAATACAGGCTACCTGGATATTTCAAGAGCAAAGCATTCTAGCAGCTCTCAGCTCCACATATTTTCTCTGGCTGTCACCCAAACATAGAAAGTTCTTTCCTTCTCCACTCCAACTACTGACCTCCTGGTTTCCTCTAAGTTCCTATTAAAATTCCATCTTTTGGGAGAATTCTGGGAAGATGGCATTGGTCAGAAAATTCCAAGCTCTCCAGATTTCCCCCACAAACAAAACAAATTATACCACAGGGTGAACATAGAATGGTGAAACAACCTGGGCTGATCAGAAAAGACCAGAAGAAAGACAAATACCTTCAAGACAGCTCTGGCCAAAGAACAAGCAGAAACCTTGGGGCTAGCTGGATTCAGAGATAACATCAGCCTCAATCATAGGAATTTTCACCTCCCATGTAGGGAGGTGGGGGGAGGAAGGAGGAGAGGAGTGAGATGGGGTCAGAGTCCGAGAACACTGTGAGAACCTCAGCTGATTAGAAATGCCAGGTCCAACTGTGCCGCAGAGACACGGTCATGGATGACAAGGGACCAGCACACTTGGGAGGGCAGAAGCAGAGGGGCAGGGATGCAGCTGGCTATGGGCACTTGCAGGAGGGGGCAATTTTTGGTTTGGGATTCCAGGTCAGAGGCAGGACCTTAAGTGAAGCCAGAGTCACCATCTCCAAACCCACCTTCCCAGGAATAAAGAGGATTAGACTAAGAAGTTCCTATTTTCAAAAATATAAGCAGGCAAAGGAGAAGGAACCCAACCACAGAAAGGAAGAAAGGAAGCAAGGAGGGAATGAGGGAAGGAAGAAGAAAGGGAAGTGAAAGAAGGAGGGAGGAAAGAATGGAGGGAAGGAGGGAAGGAAGAAGGAAGGAAAGGGGAAGGAAGAAAGAGAAAAAAGAAGGAAGGAAGGAGGAAGAAGGAAGGGAGGGAAACAGAAGAGAAGGGGAGGAAGAGAAGAGGAAAGAAAAGGGGAGAGAGAGAGAGAGAGAGAGAGAGAGAGAGAGAGAGAGAGAGAGAGAGAGAGAAGAGAGAGAGAGAGAGAGAGAGAGAGAGAGAGAGAGAGAAGAGAGAGAGAGAGAGAGAGAGAGAGAGAGAGAGAGAGAATAAAACTAGTCTGTCATAACCTCTATTTTATTTAGCCATTCTGGCTCCTTGTGATCACTGCTTTCTTTTTAGCTGACCAACTACCATACTTTCCTCAGCACACTGGCCTCATTTTGAGTTGCAATCATGGAATGCTTTTTTTTCATCCTCGGATATTGCACTTGCACCTGTCTTCTGCATAGATCTTTTTAAAGCCTAAATTGATTGGTGAATCTCTGGCAGCCTTTCTGAGATACACTCATTTCCCCTTCTCATTACAATTGTTTCTCTAATATGCCTTCAGAATTTCAAGTTGAATGAGATTCAAATACCACTAAGGCTGCCTTCTCTGGAATCTTTGTCCATGAAATCCTCCTACTTATCCTTCCTCTTCATCAGCCTTTTAAAACTTCTTTCCTAAGGCATGTCAGAGCTAATTTTCCTCTCCTTTTCTCACACTGGCTCTAAGAGGGAATAGTCATTTCTCCAAGGAATTCCCTCATTTCCATCACAGCAATTAGTCCATCTCTGGATGGTTCCAGCTCTGCCTATGTGACCTTAGGCAAGCTTCTTTACTTCAGCATTCAATAAGCATATATTAAATGCTTTTTATATTTTAGGCACTATGCTGGCACTGAAGAGAAAAAAGGACAGAGCTATTGGTCCCAAAGAATGTACATTCTCCTGAGTGGAAAAACAAGTTGTGCAGAGATAAGACAATAAATTTCCAGATTTCTGATTCTTATTTTAAAAAAATGAGAAGGTTGAGCTAAATTGTCTCTGAGATCCAGTTCAGTTCTATGTCTTCTTATATTATAACATGGATTCCTATCAGAATTAGACATGAAACAAGTGAATTTGAGGATGATATTAAATCTATGAGAACTACTGCAAAAATGGGTCACAAAAAAAGCTAAACTTTGAAGAAAGAGTGTCCTAAAGCACAGAATTCTAGAAATGGAATGATTGTTTTTGGAAAAATACTACTGCTAGAAGATAAAATTGTTGGAATCTTTACAAATGGCTAACTCATTAGAATTGATAGATTATTGATCTAATCTTACAAGGAGATGTTTTGGGCCAGAACCTGAAACAAGGTACTAAGTAGAATTAATTGATACAATGCTTGTATTCATACCTTTACTCATTGGAGTTCACAAGTATGGGAGATTCACAAAGTAAACTTTGTAATTTTGTGAATTCACACCTCCCTTAGGTTTGCCTCCAGAAGGAGAAGTCAACCTTTGGGAAATCATATATAAAGAGGCTCTTAGCTTCGGGTTAGTTAGTTACTTTGGGTGAGAGTTCAGCTGAATTTAGATTGAGAGGGGAGCGTCAAGTGAGTTCAGCCAGAAGCCCTCTCTGAGTGAGGAGTCTTACTTTGGAACATTGACTGGGGTCGCAGAGGAGCACTGGGGGAGATTGCAAACCAGAAGCCCTCTCTCAGAGGCAAGACAGATTCAACTTGGTGCTGGCTCTGGAGGCTAAAGAAAGCAGAGGCAGAAGCAAAGGACAAAGCTGCAAGAGCTCTTAGGACCAAGCAGAGAGATAGGCTTCAACTAATCAGGCTATTTTGGAAGGAGAAAATAAACATTTGCATTTTATCACCTGGCTGAGTTTTGAAGTGATTATTACTTTCAACTGCAACTAAGGCTGCCTCCAGAAAAACTCCCCGAGAAACCTGCTCCCAGAGAGAACTATTATTTTAAAAAGAAGAAAATCACCACATAAAATGAAGGAAATAAATGCACAAGGGCAAGGATGGGGAAGGGAAGGGAAGGAAAATGCAAGACTCATAAATGATTTAGCAATTTTCCTAGAGCTAGCCTCTGTCATCCAGTTCAGTCTTTTTCTCTCACATTTGCTTTCAAGAAGTCCAAAATGGTGAGCAACCATCAAGTAATGAATGAATACATTATCTGTGGGTTCTCTCTTCCTCTCTCTTGCTCTCTTCCATCCTCTCACTGTCTCTTCCTCTTTTTCTCCCTTCCTTCCTCTCCCTCCTCTTTCTCTTTCTCCCTGTCACTCTCTTCCTCTCCCATTCTCTCTCTTCTCTTTTTTCCTCTTTTTCTTTCTTCCCCTTTCTCTTTCTCCTCCTCTCCCTCCTCCCCATTCCTTTCATTCTCTCTCTCTCACTCTCTCTCCCCCTCCCTCCCACCACTCTCTTCATTCTCCTTTCTACAATGCTAAACAAAGATTTAAAGGGATTACATTTTTTTGTTTTCATTCGTATATATATACATAATGTGTAAATAGCCTCAAATAAATTCATAAATTCAAATAGATGGAAATTCATTTTATACTCCTATATTCTTTTTTCAAACTCAGAGATCATTCCACTTTGCTAGCTACAGAAAGCCATTTACAAAAGCAAATTAGACTAGCTTACCAGCAGGTGGCATTTCATGCCTTAATTTAATGGTACTTCATCAACATAGATATTCCGGGCTCACTGATTAGCGCACTATATTTGCAAAGTACTTTACAGTAATTTTTCATTATCTTTACTGGTTATACCATGTGGAAACCTGCAAGGTGGCTAATGCATGAATGGAAGTTTTAAACATCAGTCAGAAAATTGCAAGAGCCAGATGCTAGAGAATCATAGGAATCATATCCAGTATGCAGTTAAAGCTCAAAGAATAGATGGCTTGGACATTACAAGGACTTTAAAAGTGGCAGAATCCCATGAGATCCCATAATTGATCCCCCAAAATGAGAGGAACTTGTGTGGCCATCTAGTCCCACCCATACCCCATAAAACAATTTCCATTGCAATATGTAATTATCCAAGCTCTGCTTGAGGAGGAGAAAGCCATTACTTCCCAAGGGAAGTAATTTTGAGATAGTTCAAATTGGTATGAAGGTTTTCTGTGTGTCAAGTCTAATATATAATCTGTTTTCTTCCTAGTTCTACCCATTGCACCTAGCTCTGCTCTCTGAACCCATCACAATAAGTGCAATGCCTTTTCCAGTTGACAGCCTTACCCACTATTTAAAAATAGTTGATTCTCCTTATCCAAACTGAAACAGTGTTTCTATATTTAGTATGGACTCAAGCCCATTCATAATCATTTCTATTCTTCTATGAATATTCTTCAGTTTATTGATGTTCTTCTTAAATTATGATACCCCAAAACTGATGTACTTTAAGATATAATACACTTCTAGGTCTCCATAGATATGAAAAGAAGGACCCCAACCTTTTTTGAAACATTCTTTGAGGTCAGATACTGTCTTTTATTTTGTATCCAGCCTCTTAGTACGGTGTATGGCACATAGGAGAAACTTAGTAAGTGTTGAATGAATAATTGAGATGTGATTTGATCAGAGCAGAGTACAGACCAATTATCATTTCCTTTATGAATTTCCTTTATTCTATTAGCTATGTCTTTCCTAATGCAGTCCAAGATTACACCTGCTTTTCTGTCATGTTAACTCAATTTGAGTTAGCAATATGCTAAATCTGTCAGATACTTTTTAGAAAAATTGTTAACAGATCATGCCTTCCCCATTTTCTAATGTGAAATTGATTCTTACACACACACACACAAATATATAAATATTTAAGTCCTTATTTATATGCTATTAAGTTTCAAATGTAGAAATAGTTGTTTCATAGAGATAGAGTACTAGGGAGATCTGTGTTCAAGTTCTGCCACTGATGTGAAATGACTATCTAATCCAAGGAACATCACTTAACCCCTAAGTATTCTAGGCAAATTTCTAATACTTGATTACATCACACTATCATGAATAGAAGGGATTTCTTCATCCCAGAGTGCCTTGCATCAGTAAAATCACAAGTCCAGTACTGATCCCAAATTTCCTTGCTTTGGCTTGATCTAATGTTATAACTTGTCAAGAATTTTTTGGATTTTGATTCTGTCATCTAGTGGGTTAGTTAGCTTAGCCTCATATAGAAATTGATAAGCTTCCCATCTGTGCTTTAATTTTTTTAAATGCTTCACTGATGTTCTTTTTGTCTCTAAACTCTGTCTTTTCTCAATGACTTTCTTTGGTTTCCTCCACCCTCAAAATTCTCCCCGTAACAAATAAATACAGAAAAACAAAATAATCACATTGGCTATGTCTGCAAATGTTGTTTAGACATCCTTCAGTTACATTTGATTCTTTGTGGTTCCTTTGGGTTGTTTTTTTTTTTTTTTTAAGATACTGAAGTGGTTTGTCATTTCCTTCTCCAGCTCATTTTATAGATAAGGAAATTGAGGCAAATGGGATTAAGTGACTTTCCCAGGGTGTCAAAGCTAAGAAGTGTCTAAGGTCAGATTTGAACTGCAGAAGATGCACTTCCCTGACTGCAAGCCCAGCACTCTCTCAATGCACCATCCTGCTGCCCTAGTTCTACAAGTGCCTACCTCAATATGCAACTATACTACATTATCTCCCTGCTAAAAGTCATGAAGCAAGCTTACTATTATTAATACTCTAAATCAGTGGTTCTCAAAGTATGGTCTAGAGAATCCTGGGGATCTCTGAAACTCTTTTAGAGGGTCTATAAATTCAAAAATAGTTTTTATTTCCAATATGGTAAATGTCTATAAATATAACCCAGATAAACAAAAACACTTTGGAGAGATCCTCAATAATTTTTAATAGGGATAAAGATACTGAAAACAAAAGTTTGAGAACCTTTGCTCTAAATCATACTTAGAAACAATACTGATCACCACTGTAAAGTTTATGTAAAAATTGTTTGGGTTCTGCTCTTTTCATTTTGTTTATACAAGTTTATACAAGTCTTGCAAGTTTTTTCTGAGTTCTTCATACTCAATATATCTCACAGTTCAATGTCATACCATAATTTATTCAGTCATTCTCCATCAGCAGATACCCACTTCCCTTCTAGTTAGTTGCTGCTGCCATACATGCTGGGCAGAGAGGTGGCTCAGTGAATAGAGGTCCTTAAGTCAGGAACACTCATCTTCCTGAGTTCAAAGCTGGTTTCAAACACTAGCTATGTAATCCTGGGCAAGTAATTTACTTTTTTTTCTTTTTTTTCTTTTCTTTTTTTTTTTTTTGCTGAAGCAACTGAGGTTAAGTTATTTGCCCAGTGTCAAGACAGCTATGAAGTGTTTAGTGTCTGAGGCCAGATTCGAACAAAGGTTCTTCTGACTTCAGGGCTGGTGCTCTATTCACTGAACCATCTAGCTGCTGAGCAAGTCATTTTGTAATGCTGGAGAGAATGAGGCAAGTTAGAGATTAGAGAGTTTTTAATATTTTATTTGAATTTCTGAGAGGGAGAGATTGTGCTGGGGACATGAAGCCCCTAGGGCTGATATTCAAAGCATCCAACAGTGAATTTGAGTTCTCAATGACATATATATAGCTCTTAGCTCAGGCAGCTAAATAAAGGCAGGGGGTGGAATCCAAACTCTGGTGAGCGGGAATCTTCAGTCAGGGGCCGTCAATCTAGTTCTGACAGGTTGAGGGGTAGAACCATAAATTCTTACAAACTGGGAGTTAAGGAGGTGTCCAGCTTAGAGCCAGGAAGTCTGAAACTTAGAGTTATAAACAATGCTAATTAGGTATCTGGAATCTTATCTTCTGGAATGTCAGATCTCCACAGCCCTGATTATCTCAGTTCTAATGGGGGCAGAAAAGGAAGGTTGCAACCAGGGAAACTGAGGCAGGACAATAAAAGGGAACTGTGGCACAACAATTTAACCCTGTTTGCCTCGGCTTATAAGCTAGAGTAAGACATGGCAAACCATTCCACTAACTTTGCCAAGAAACCCAAAAAAAAAAGATCACAAAGAGCCAGGATTAAAACAACTGAACAACAACAATAATATATGTTGCTACAAATTTTATGTGCAAGTGGTACTTTTCTGTCTATCTTTGTCCTCCTTGGAATGTATATCTGGTCCATTTATACTTTTTTTTGTTGTTGTTGCTGAGGCATTTGGGGTTAAGTGACTTGCCCAGGGTCACACAGTTAGGAAGTGTTAAGTGTCTGAGACCAGATCTGAACTCAGGTCCTCCTGACTTCAGGGCCAGTGCTCTATCCACTGCACCACCTAGCTGCCTCTCCATTTATACTTATATCAAAGTCATTGCTCTAAATGTTAAACTATACCAGTCAAGTACAAATGCACTCCACTGGAGTCATCAGACTATTAATAATTACCCTTTGAATTCAACCACTCTACTCGTTCCAAATTCATTAGATTGCATTATCACCTTGCCCCATATCTCTTTTGTGCACTTTTGCACAAGAATGCCTCAAGACATCAAATTCTTTGCTAAAATCTAGGCATTGGGTGGGTACATATAGCCTAGAGAAGTTATGACTACCCCTTGGGAAGAAAGTTCCAAAAGCCTGTTTATATTTTCAAAATCTTCAGTCAACCTGAAATCTATCTTCCAAATTTATATTCATTATTCTGATAGTAGCTCTAGGGAATTAAAATTATAGATCCAGAATTGGAAGAGACCTTAGGAGCTATCTAATGAGCCCCCCCACCACCTCCTCATTATTCAGGTGAGAAAACTGAAGTATATACATATTAAATGATTTGATCAAAATCATACACATCATATTGATTAGAGGTCAATTTGAACCAGGTCCTCTGACTCCAAATCTGGTACTCTTTCCATTGTACTAAAATATCTAAATATAAAGTAAAATATTTTTGTAACCAGATAGTATTATCTTTAATTACAGATAGGTGAAACATCCAAAACAACCTAAAATTCTCACAGGGTTGGCTCTTTCAATTAAAAAAAAAAAAGATCACATAGAACCCCCAGGAAGATCTTTTCAGATTTCATGCTGCTCTTAACAAACCATATGCTATTGGAGAAAGCAAAACTTACACATAAAAAGTAAATACAAAATATTTTTAAAGTAAAAACAAAGGTAAGAGGACTAATAACTACTTTACAAGGTTATGGTGAGGACCAAAATTAGATAATATAACTTGGGAGCTAAGAGGTGCCATAATGTATAAAGTTCTGGGCCTGGAATCAGGAAGACTCATCTTCTGAATTCAAATTCACCTTCAGATACTTGCTAAGCTATGTGACCCTGGACAACTCACTATATCCTGTCTGCTTCAGTATCCTCATCTGTAAATGAACTAGAAAAGGAAATGGCAAACCACTCTAGTGTCTTTACCAAAAAACCTCTAAATGGAAGAGACAAACATGACTGAAATTCTTGAATAACAACATGTTTATTTCACATATCTCCAAAATAATCTTTTTATTTTAATACAAAGGACACCCCAAAGGCAAGTATACCTGGACACCCTCTTTTTAATATTATTTCCTTCATTTTATAGATAAGAAAATTGAAGTTCAGATAATTTTTGCTCTTGCTTTTGCTTTGTTGCTCTTTACTACCACCATCACTTTCTTCTAAAAACTCCAAAATAGAGTTCACAGGTAGAACTCCACAGATGTGGGTGGAAGCACCCAACATTTTAGCAAAGCATTTGATAAAGTCCCCAGGCTTCAATGAAAGCAATGAAGGTAAAAATGTTTACCAGGTAGAGGACAATCTTTGTTTCACCCTCCAGATAGAAGGTAAAAAACATAAAGATTCACACTGGCCTATAGGCAATTAATACATTTTTCCTAACTTTTTCGTGAATATATCATCTCTACCTCCCCTCTCCATCCTGCTCTACAAACTCCTATTGCTAGTGTGATTTTTTTGACTTTTCTCTTAAAACAGGGTTTCTTAATTATCTCTTTTCCCCTGAGAAATTTTTACATGATCCTGGATAGATAGGTATATAAAATAGATAAATAAATAAGACACTTGCTGATAATGTCACGATTTCACAACTCTTACATTCAGTTACATGATCCACAATTTAAGAAGCTTTGCTCTAAAGATAAATAAACTTGGGGTTGTTAGAAAGGCAGCTTCCTAACATCTGGATAAGTCCTAGCTACTTCCCAAGCCATTCGGCTTTTTGTTAATAGCCTAAGAATATAGACTTCCATTCATTTAAAGAAACAAATGTTCCTTTGCTAATGTTGTGTGTTCTGGAAGAAAACTCTTAAAACACAGCCACTAAATCAACAGATTTTTTTACTTGCAAGCAAAAGAGATGCACAGAGATTGTCTGAGTACAACCAGGCTAATCTTACTAAAATAGGCTACTTTCTGTGGGAAAACCATGACATTAAAAAAAAATGCTTAGTCTGTTCTAATTGGCTACTATTTTTGTGATTGCAATACATTTTGACTGCCAAGATAACAAAAATGTCTGGGAATTGCAAGACATCTTCACATCCTTCAGAACAGAAAATGAGGTATAAGGAAGTTTCTGCAGATATACATTGTTTTATATTGTTTTTACTCAGCAAACTGTAGCAATCCTATGATTTCTTAAGTTCAAGGTAGAATAACTTGGGTTCATTTATTAGTTCAACTCCATTTCCCTGGATAAGCAAATCCCCTTTCCTTCTGACCTGTACCATTTAAATAATTAATTAGTAAGGAAGGCCAAAGTCCGGGTCTTTGTCTGTTAGTACCATGGCTCATTGCCACACTGCTTCTCCAGTTTTGGAGACCAAGTGCTCAATTTTTGTTCTAGGAATCTTTGAATCTCCACAAAAATCTGTAGTTCAGGAACTTCCATCATTTAGTCATGTGGTTTCCTATCCACTATTGCCATCTCTCTGCTGGAAATTAAACCATTACCTTTCTGCTGCCACACACACACACACACACACACACACACACACACACACACACACACACTTTGAATCACAGGTTACCATGTTCTTGTGCTCTAGGGTTGCCATGGTTCCTGGTAGGGATGCTGCTGAGCTGAACAGAGGTCCCTCAACCCACACTCAGGGCTCTACTTTCTAGTCTGAATTCATCCATCTCTATGTCAAAAACATAGCTCTTTCAGCTCTTATAAGGCTTCAATTTTTGAATTGATGGTTTTAATCAATAAAGGCTAAGCCAATCAATCTCTGAGACTTCAGAAAATGTTCTCAGTCCTAAAAGGGACTTTGAGGTTGGTCCATAATTATACAGCATTAAGAATATTTGAAGATAAAATTTTGTCTTTTTTGTTCAAGATGAACTTTCCAGTCTTCTCTAGGAAAAAAATAATTTGATCAAATGCATTCACTAATATTAGAATGAATGATAATACTTCTCTCCTTTTCCCTCTTCTAGCCTCCCTCCCCCTCCATTGCTACTTTAATCTTCCCACAGTAATCAGGAGATAAGGAGGCACATTTCGGGGCAAGAGCTCTTTCCTTCCATGATAATAGCTATACATTAGACTGACTCAAAAGATCTGGGTCAAAATTCTAGTTCTGTCATTAGTTATATGACCTTGGACAAATCAGTTAACTTCTCCAACCATTAGGACCTTCATATCTAAAGTAGAGATGATAAAATTATAATATCTACTCACAAGATATTTATGAAGAAAGCACATGAAAACTGTAAAAGGGAAAATAAATGGAAGCAACAACAGCAACAACTTTTACAAACTAAAAAGCCATCTCTGGCCTGAGAAATAGAGAAGAAACATTTGTGACCCCAACTCTAACCCCTTCTTAGTGCCTGGGTTCAGGCTAAGTAGTCACCAGAACCTCAGCATCTACCCTATGTGAACCCCCATAATTCAGAAGCAAGAGCACTGATATAAATATTAACGACTTAACAAATCATCTAGCCTCTCTAGACCACCAATCCAGGAGTCCTCAGAAGGGACCCCAAAGTACCTTTTACTTAGTTAGTTATACACTCCTCTCATTTAACCCCAGGAGTGTTTTCTCAGATTGTAAAAACACTGATTACCATTTAATATGAATAGGCTAATATTTTATTGTCAAAAATGATGTATACCTACATATATATATAAACAATTATAATTGTTAAATATAATAGGCATATAAAGCATATACATATATAATTAGGTGATTATAATTTTAATGTCTCTATTAAGCACAGAGAAAACATCATAAACCATAGGATTATAGGCTTTAGAATTGTAAGACACTTGAGAGGTCATTTAGGTCAGTCCTCTCATTTTACAAAGGAGGAAAAATGTCCAAAGGAGTTACATAACTTCATACATTGTAAATATCAATCAAGATTTGACTTCAGATCCTCTGACTTCAGATCCTGGAGCATCTGCTTTTTTTTCCTCATTAATATCTTTTTTTCATATAACCTTTTGAAGAACTTAATTGAGAGCATTAAAAAAAAAAAAAAACCTCTACAGAATTTCACATTATTGTGAATTGTCTATTTTTCTTTTCCTGTGTCCAAGAACTTTAATCTCCTTGGTTTGGCTTAGATCTTAATTCCTGGAACTTAATGGACCTTTATCTGCCTGGATTTAGAACAGGCATCCCACTGACACTGCACTATTAAGAGTTTTAAATGACCTTTAAGTAGCTAAATTAAATGGCCTTTTGTCCACTCTGATCCTACTTGATTTAAATGATACTTTTGATTCAATTAATCACAAGGTATTATTGCTTCACTAACTGTGCTCATTAAACATTCAAGGTTCTCAGTTCAGGTCTATGACTCTTTTATTTCTGCTCACAACTTCTATCTAGACAGCTTTAGTATATTATCATTCTAATTCAAAGGATACCCCACAGCCAAGTGTACCCTATTATTCTCCTTTTAATTATTACCACTTGCGGTTCTTTCTCAACCATTTATTTTTCATTAGAAATTGATGCTCAAAAATAACTGTATAGACATGTATACATATATTGTATTTAACTTACACTTTAACATATTTAACATGTATTGGTTAACTTGCCATCTGGGGAAGGGGGTGGAGGGAAGGAAGGGAAAAATTGGAACAAAAGGTTTTGCAATTGTCAGTGCTGAAAAATTACCCATGCATATATCTTGTAAATAAAAAGCTATAATAAATAAAAAAAGAAATTGATGCTCAAGATATCTAATTTAGAGACCTCCTTCTTGACAGCCGCCAACTTTTTGATTAATTAACCCTAAATTCCATCTAAATGACTGAATATAGGTAAAATAGATGCCTTACCACTTGGATACAGAAACTAGGATTCTATTCATTTATCCACAGGAACTTGGATAGGAAAATAGTTACTTGTTCTTTACTAATCCTTAACTGAAACTTAGCATTTTATTCTGTCATTAATTTAAAAAAATAAAAAATTTAATTATACAGTGCACAGAACAATGACTAGAGCACCAACCCTCAAGTCAGGAGGACCTGAGTTCAAATTCACTCTCAGACACTTACTGCTTCCTAGCTGTGTGACCCTAGGCAAGTCATTTAACCCCAATTGCCTCAGGGAGAAAAAACTATTATAAAAAAGCATCTACCGATTTTACCAGACTTCTAAAGAGATCTATGATACACCCCCATAAAATGGTTAAGAACCCATGATCTAGTCCGACTGTAATCTTGCAGAAGGAGAAACTGAGGCCCATAGAAGTGTAGTGGTTTACCCAAAGTCACACAATTAATGTCAGATCTGGGATTCAAGCTTAGGTCTCTAATACCAGTGTTCTTTCTATTCCACTGGCTTCTCCTTATTTTTTCACTTACCTCTATTTCTCCCTAGAGTTTTATCTCCAGATATTTCACATGCTGTTTTAGCTTTAGGGCTGAAATGATGTGAATATGTTGCCTCTCTTCTTTGTACTTCTTCCCCTACTTTCTCTAAAAGGAAGAGACTCACAATTGAGAACCACATTTGCTTTAAGAGAAGGAAAACTCTGGGTGCTAAAAGTTTGACATTTGGGTCATAAAGAGTGAACATATGAGTAGAGAAAAAAAATGCAGAAGAAAAAAGTTAAGAAAAAGAAAAAAAAAACTGGATTTTTTTCTTACCATAGTATGCTTTCAAATACTCACAAATCTTTACCTACCGATCCAGATTTTCTACTGAAGTCCTGCCATTATCATTCACAGAAAGTGAAGTAGTACATCTTAGAAGTGAGTTACTCTCAACTGTGATGGAATCAACTTTTTTAAAAATGTATTTATTTACTTAAGATTTATATGCAAAATAAGAAAAAAACAAAATAGAAAAAGGAAAGAAAAAAAAGGCATTGTTTTCTGCCCAGCAGAACATGAGAGAGAATTCAAAATATGTAACAATAAATTTCCATTTCAAAAAAGTATATGTAATAATGGAAGACATTGTATTCATAATTGACCATCTTTTCTTTGCTTCCCATGTTCTTTTGTTCTCTACAATGCACTTTTTACTTTTTTCTCCTTTCCTACTTCCCTCCCCTACCTCCTGCAAGCAGACTATAGTTAAGCACAGATATGTTTATGTATATGGAATCTGCTTTTTAATATCAATCATACTTGGCCTCTCACCCACAATATCAGTTCATGAGTACTTAATGCATACTTGGGGAGCATAATTTGTTTTAGAGGTGATAATCTGATTTCATTTGGGATTGGTACTCCTTTCAACAAGGCAGATTTGAGTAACTTGTTCCTCCTCAGGAGACAGTTTTTGTTAATTTCTGTGGCTGAAAATTTCATTCAACCTTTTAGTGATGACCTTTTCTGAATTTTCTTAGCTGTACCTTGAAAATTTATGATCATTCAACTGGACCTAACTTGAAACCATTCCACGTTGTCTGTCAGTCAAATAACATTTATGAAGCACTTCACTAAGCCCTGGAGACATAAAAAAAAAAAAAAAAAAAAAAAAAAGGTAAGACTTGACACTATCTTTTATGCCCTTCCCTAAGCCCTGGAGACACACACAGAAAAAGGTAAAAGACTTGATAAAAAAGACAAAACTTGATTTCAAGAAACTTTTATAATGAAGGAAACAATTGAGTACAAAGAAAACATATGCAGTATTACAGTGTTTGGAGATAATCAACAGAGAGAAGTTACTAATATTAAAGGGAATCTTAAAAAGGCTTACAGAAAGTAGACCTTTAACTGAGACTTAATTTCAGACATGAGAACCAGCCAGTGAAAATGAGTTGGGGGATGGAGTGTCTTGTTTGAAGAACAACTAGGAGAATAGTGTCTTGGATCACTGAGTATATGGAGGGGATAAAAAATATAAGAAGATCAACAAGGTAGTAAGGGAGCAGTTTATGGAAGACTTTAAGGGCTAAACAAAGGTGTTTTTTTTGTTTTTTGTTTTTTTATTATTCTATAAATAGAGTCCCTTGAATTGATTGAATGGGATTCAGAGTCACACTTATACTTCAGGAAGATTAATTTGATAGTTGAGTGGAGGGTGGATTGGAGTGAGATAGAGAAAACAACCATCAGGCTTTTATAATAGTCTAGGTATGAACTGATAAGAACTGGCACCATAGTGGTGGCAATGTCAGAGAAGAGAAGGAGGATTTTACAAGGATATTACTAAGGTAGTGAATAAGAAAGTCTACTCTTCTTATAAGACTGAGATAAAGAAGGAAAAAGTATAGAAAATACCTGAGTGATTCCTGATAAGGAGAAAGAGGAAGGAAGACAGAACTCTCAGCAAATAGCCTCCATTTTTTTTCCAGTGAGATATGAGGCAAAATTCTCAGCTGGGAATTTGGGAGTGGGGAGGGCCATGGAATTTTTGAGAAAGGATGAAAAATCTTGAAAAAGCTATTGTGGTGAATGGGATAGTGCATCATTGGGTAAATTGAGTAAGTATGAAAGGATTGCCTTGCCACAGTAAAAGTCAAGTTGAGATTTTGTGAGACAAATTTGTAGTGGACCAATTCTCACAGTTTTGTGATTTTCTCCATCTTCATTCAGCAGCATGTGAATAGACGCCAAGAGGGAAGGAGAGAGAAAGAAAAAGGTCTAAGATAAAAGTCAATTTGTTGCTTATAGAACACTCATTCCAGAGCACATGGTGGCTTTCCACACTTTTAAAGTAAGAGGTTGGAGAAGTTGGGCAGAAGAAGGTAGGACATAGGGCAACAGTCATTGAATAGTCAAGAATGGGGATGGGGAAGAAATGACGGGTGGGAGTATGTTAATCTTTGAAAAATGTGTTTAAATAGCAACAGTAAGATTATACATTGATCAATTCTTATAGACATGACTCGTCAACAATGAGGGGATTCAGACCAGTTCTAATGGTCTTGTGATGAGGAGAAACATCTGCACCCAGAGAGAGTCCTGTGGGAACTGAATGTGGACCACAATAGTAGTATTTTCACTCTTTTTGTTGTTGTTTGCTTTCATTTTGTTTTTTTTTTTTTCATTTTTTTTTCCTTTTTGATCTGATTTTTCTTGTGCAGCATGATAATTGTGGAAATATGTATAGAGGAATTATACATGTTTAACATATATTAGATTACTTGCCAACTGGGGGAGGGATAAGGAGAGACGAGGGAAAAAAATTAGAACACAGGATTTTACAGGGGTGAGTGTTGAAAATTATCCCTGTATATATTTTGAAAATAAAAAGCTGTAATTAAAGAAAAAAAAAGAAAAATGTGTTTAAGTATGTTATCATTGACCATTGAGGTTTTATCTAATAGCAGAGGGTGGAGGTGAGGGTGGGGAGTTGCAGTGGAGACAAGCTGATTTCTGTACAGAGGGAATGCCTGAAGTTTGGGAGAGTGGCTGCCCTTGGGAGACCAGAAAGCCCACAAATGTTCTACAAGTGCTTAGGATACCTAAAGGCAATCCTTGTGCTGTGAAGTTTAGATAAAATTTTACTAAGATAGTCTAGACTTTATGTTCCAAGTACAGAGCCTTCAAGAATCCAGTGTCTTCTATATATCATTATGAGTCATCAGAGTAGAAACTGGGTGGAGGATAAGTATTTTTATCCCAAATTTAAAATACTTCTAATCATAATCCTATTTATATTTCCCAGAACTCTGGTTTTATCTAAAGTCAAAACAGAAGGAGGTCATTATCTAAGTTTCACTGGGGATGTTTGGGATAAAAGGACATTTTAAAGAAGAACACCAACATTTTTGGTGTTCAGTTTTTTCAGTACATCTCACAAAATTGTTTTGAAGGAGATGTTTTAAAGAAAATGATATGCAAATGTGGATTATGTAACATAAAAACTTCATGAATTCAAGTTATTATTTGTAAAAAGGCATTGTGGACATACTAAGAAATATTATCACTATGATGGAGAATCATCCTCCCTTAGGCAGTTTCCATCTGCCATTATTCTTTTTCTAGATAAGTATATCCATCTTCTTTGGAAGAGTCACTATGTTTATAGCCTTCCAGAACCTGTTAACTTAGAAGGGTATGTTCTTCCCTCCACTGAACTTTATTGTTGTTCAATCATATCTGACTTTTCGTGACTCCATTTGGGATTTTCTTGACACAGATACTGGAGTGATTTGCCATTTGCTTTTCCAACTCATTTGACAGATGAGGAAACTGAGGCAAACAGAGTTAAGTGAATTGTCCAGGGTCACAAAGTAAGTGTCTAAGGCTGGATTTGAACTCACAAAAATGAAACTTCCTGACTCCAGACTCAATAGTCTATCCACTATCCATCCCCCATCAGTTTTGAACTTTTAAGTTTTTCCTATTACATTTAACACATATCATAAGTATTTGTGTGTTCATAGATATTTCATATCCCATTTATTGAAGTGTACATTTCTTGAGATCAGAGAGACACATTTATAAAAATGCTCAGTAAATATTTATTTAACAAATGAATCTTTCAAGCCTTATTACACAGCACTCTTCATGTAGTATTTAGTCCAGTCAAATTGGTCTCCTTCCTGATCCTAACACTCCACTTCCTATTTGTGAGCCTTTATAGAAACTCCGAGCTAAAAATACTGCCCCTTCACATCAGGCTCTTAGAATCCCTTCAAAACTCAACTAAAGTATAACCTCTATAGGACTCTTGCCTGATAGTTCCAGATACTAAGGCCTCCTCCTGAAATTATCATCATTTTACTTTATTTCTCCCAATAGAATCTAAGTGTCTAGAGAACAGGGACTGTTTCATTTTTGTCTTTGTATGGCACATAACAGTTCAGTGTCTGACCTATAGCAGATAGCTAAGAACAACTTTGACCTATGTGATCAACTCAATTCAGTTGCTATTAGAAGCAAAAGAAGGAAAAACAAGATTAAGGGCAGTAGCTAAGAACTGAGTTTGGAAAATTATATTAATTTAGGGAAGAGAAAAGTAGCCAAGTGAGATTATTTTAACAGTCTAGTTAAGAAGTTATGAGATCTAAAACAGCGTAACAATAATTCATAGAGAGGAAGGGACAAATGTAAAGCATAAAAGACCCCAAATAGTCAAGAAAAAGGATAAAGGGTGAAAGAAAACAAGCTGTGTAATCACATCTAATTAGGTAATAAACTGGGAATTTCTCTCTGTCTCTCTCTCTTTCTCCCTCCCTCTCCCATCTCACTTTCTCTCCCCTTTTACTCCCACTTCTTTTCCTCCTCTGTTTCTCCTTCTCTATTTTTTTTCTCTTCCTCCTTTTCTCTCTTTCTTTCTGTCTCTTTCTCTTTCTCCCTCTCCTTCCCCTCTTTCCATTTGGGTTTGGCAGGAATGAAGTCACAAAGAATTGAAAGCACCTCAGAGTTTGGACAAAGCTGAATATACTATATACATACACCAATGAGAAAAAACAACATTACAAGAATGAGGAAATATAATTTTACAGGGGAAATTTTACACAGGAGGGAGACTGAAGAAAAAAAAACTAATAAAAAAAGAGGACTCAAAGCTTAAAAGTAGTAGGATCTCTAAATACATTAAATTAAAACAGGATAAAATAAAATAAGAAGAAATCTGTAGGTTTTGAGAGGGAATGCAGTATCAGTGTAAAATTAGATCTCTCATAAGAGAGGTTAGATGAACCAGAATGATTTTAAAGGGAACAACCAACTTATTCATTTTTATGTCTTGGAAAATAGCCTCTTAAAAAGTATATACATGTTGTGGGTATTTTGAGCAAAATTTATTTTTTTTCTGCTGAATTTTATTAGTATATGTTCTTGAGTAAAAGATGACTTGATACAATATATGCGATGGGTGAATTTTCCTTGTTGAAAGGTTGAAAGGTGATTAGTATTAATGGTGTTGTCCTAGACATTTTCCTTGGAACAACCATGTATCATACATACTTACGCAATATTTTTTTTGACATTCAAATATTGAAATTCATTTTTTCTTCTGTGAATATATTTTATATTTTTCTAAATGTTTATAAATTTTATGTAACTTGTCAGTTTTTTGGCATATAATGTGACAAAATAGTTTCTAATAATTTCCACTATTTCCTTTTCATTTGCTGTGATTTTACTTTTTTCATTTTTTGGTGTTGACAATTTTTCTTTTTTAAATCAGATTAGCTCATCATTGTCTTTTTGTTTTTTTAAAAAAGGTCCTAATTTCATTTATTAACCCAGTGGGATTTCTTTAATTTAATTTTGCTTTTCTCTTTTGTGGTTTCCAGAATTTCTATTTTTGTGTTTGAGGTTTTTTCATTTATTTATTTTCTAGAGTTTTGTTATTGTTTTACACGCCCAATTTATTGATTCTTTATCTCTTTTGCTAAGAACTATATTTAGAGATGAGAATTTAATTCTAACAACGGCTTTGACTGTATTCCCAAAGTTATGATTCTTCTTCTTGTGCTTTTTGAAGTTTCTATCTTGTTCTTTGACCCATCAATTCTTTAAGATAAGGGTTCTTATTATCAATTTAAATTTGAGTTCTTTTTTCAAAGTTCCTTTATTATTTGTAATTTAATTGCATTTGTTTAGTAAAGGGTGTGTTTAATATTTCTACTTTTCTGGATTTGTCTGTTTTTTACACCCTATCAAATAGCTAATTTTTGTAATCATTCCAGATATAGTTGAAAAAATGATATATTCTTTCTCATTTCTATTAAATAATTACCAGAGATTTATCACTAAAGACCTTTCTAAAATCCTATTCAAGTACTTAATTTTTTGTCTTATTTATTTTTTTCATGTACATATCTATATCTGAAAAGAGCAGTACACTTAGGTCTCCAACTATTACAATTTTTCTATTTTTCCTGTAATTCTACTAACTTTTTAATTGAAATGTTTAGATTCTATGCAATGTTTTATTAAATATTGACATTTCATATCTGGTACCTATAAGCATATTGTCGTTTCACTGTTTATTTCTTTTAACTATGTTTATTTTTTACCGTTATCTTGTCTTAAATCATGATCACTTCCCTGGCTTTTTTTTTTAAGTGCTCCTGAGGCATAGTTTCAGCTCAAGCCTTTCATTTTAATTCTGTGTGAATCTCAGTTTCAAGAGTGTTTCTTATAAATAGCATATTGTTGGGGTTTGTTTTCTAATTTATTTTCTTGTCTTCTTCAATTTTGTGAGTGAAGTGATTGGTCCTATTTGGTTATGATTGTTAATTGTATGTTTCCTTTCATCACATCTTCATATTTCCCTCTTTTGTTCCTTGTCTTTTATTAAGAAAAATAAGGGTAATCTGTAATATAAATAGTAAGCTTCCACTCCACTGACCTTCCTGGACTTCAACTCTTGTTGAACTTTTGTTCTTATATTTCAAAGTTTCTACTAAGTTCTTATCTTTTCCTTAGGAATATTTCAAGTCCTCTATTCTGTGAAACATCAATTTGTTTTGTCGCTGTTATTGATTATAAGTGTTGATGTATTGTCTCTTGGAATAGTGTATCATCTTGATTATAACCATAAAGAACTTCCACTCCCAGTTCTTCCTCCATCAGAACCATGACCTGTTTACTTATGCTAATTCTGGTATTCTTCCAAGGCTTCTGGTCATCTTTTTACCCAGTCCTCAAATGGATAAAGATGCTTAGTGTTTCTATTTTTTTGTATTTCATGACTATTATTTGATCTAATGCATTTTTCTGCTTTTGCTGGCAAATACATAGAACTATGCTCCTCTATGACAAAACCTCCCAACTGCATGCCATCAATCACTTTCCAGTGATATTTTATGGAGTAGTAAACTTTCTACTTCTTTAATAGTTGAAATAAGGTAGCTCTTCGTTGCCTTGTTTTCCAGTGTCATAAAAATTGGGTATTGAATTGTTTTTCAGTCATGTCTGATTCTCCATAACTTCATTTAGGGTTTCTTGGCAAAAATTCTGTAATGGTTTGTCATTTCTTTCTCTAACTCATTTTACAGATGAGGAAACTGAGGTAAACAGAGTTCATTTATTTGACCAGGATCACGTAACTAGGAAGTGTCTGAGGTCAGGTTTGAATTCAAGAATATGAGTCTTCCCTCACTTCAGGATGGGTACTCTATCTACTTAAAGATTAGATAATAGGACTCTGCTGTTCCAAATAGGGTTCTTGGCAATGACTATAATACTGTATCTCTCTTCTCTTTTATGCTGAAGTTATAACTAGGAACTGGCATCTTCCAATGATTTGGGGATCATGTAACATCCTATAGAATTTTTAAAACTTTCTGTTTTTTTCTTATGCACTGAAGTCAATATGTAGTCAGGGTTCTAGCCTAAAAATTGACATATGTGGAGCGAGGAAGAAAAGTGGGCGCACTTTGACACCATTTCTAGTTGCATTTTAAAAACACATTAGAAAAGCCACATGCTAGCTGGTTCCACTGAATATTCTACTCTGATCTTGGTGTTTCCAGAAAATTTAATGACAAGATCAAAGACAAGATCAAAAAATTCTGGTTGAGGATCACCTTGGGATTGGTAAGGTGTATTCTATACTTCTTAATTTCTGCCAGGAAAAGTATTACTCAATAATTTTTTTCAAAGTCCAAAATGGGACAGTATTTATAAAGCTTAGCACGGTTCCTGGCACACAATAAGAAGGTAATACGTTGGATTCCATTCCATTTGGCCCTGAGCAGAATGAAATGCTAGCAAAAAAGTCATATTCTGCAAAGCCCATTTGCTATAATTTTACCATAATTGCAATTTCAGAATTATGTGTTGGTTTGGTCTGTCCATATTAAAGTAGTCAGTCACTACTAGGGTGTTGCTCCTATTCTTCAAAGCTCCTTCCAAAGACTAGAAGCCTATGCATTCCAGATGCAAGGATTCTTTTGTTCTCCAGGTGGACAACTTAAATTAATAGTACTTCCTTTGAACATATCTTCAACAAATGTCTTGGTTCTTATAAAAGTCAATGGCCAGCTGAACCAGCTTCTTTTTTACCTGGGTGTCCAAAATTATCATGGTAAGCTTTCATAATGCTTTAGTAAAAATTACCTTGAGTTATATTATTGACTTTTTAGGTTAAAACATTATGTGGAAGAGCAGACAAAATAAAGTACCCTCCAAGTAAAAGCAAGATATTCAAGGCAATAGTAAATCAAATTATTTTATTTACTACAACTATTAAATGCACTCATAGTTACTTTATTCAGTTTATGTTGCCCAATTACTTAGCAAGGAAAGGAAAACTCTTACTCCTATTCTCATGCCACAAAGTGGAAATCACCTAAATTCTCTAAAATACATAATAGGCAATTCCTAATCTAACATCCTATTCAAGCTACCTAAAACAGTCTTTACTCACCCCTTCTCATATTCAGGGTGGCAGTAAAAACAATAGAGGAATCAGAGGTCCAAAGCTGAAGAATGCTAGCAACTAGATACAGAAAGATAAAAAAGGCTGGTGTGAATAATGATATCTGAGGTCGTTCAGACTCTACCTGGTTAGATCTCTAGTGCAAGTGTAAGCAATTAGCCACTTTTGGACTTTGGGAAAATTGGGGGTCATGATATGGTTTCTTTTCAAGACTTCAGTCTTTACACTATAGGCCTTCTTAGTTCTGCTTTACTTAGGCTTAGACTTAATATTCACTACCGTACCAACTCATTAGTATCAATTGATCAACAATTTCCCTGATCAACTCTTTAACTCTCTCCTCCCTCTTCCTTCCTCCCAACATCCTTACATTTCTACATGAACTCGTTTAGTTTATTATTTGGGCATTTAGAAATGTGTTTTCTATTCCTATCCACATCTTAGGAGAGAGATTTTGTATCCAAATGCTATCAGAAGAGAGCAGACCCTCTGCGTTCTAATATTTCAAAATCTGTACCCACCACAGGAGAAGCACAAAATTGGAATCCTAATAATAATATCCATTAATAAACCTGATCAGAGCTACACAAATTTAATAAAGCACTTCAAATGGCAGTTCTCACCTTAAGGTCCAAATATACCTAATCATATTATATAATAAGAGCCCTGATGATCAAAAAGGCATGTAAGCTAACCCCCATTTTAAAAAAAATTATAAGACTGCAGGAAAATTACAATCAGGAGATTTGGGACAGGATATGGGGCACAGCTCCAGACCCAGCCCTGCCCCAGCCCCAGCTCAGCCTCTGAATTAGCAACAGTAGTCGTGGCTTCTAGACCTCTCAGCTCAGTACAAACCCAGTGCCAGCCCAGACCCCAGAGTTAGCGAGGCAGGATCTCTGAAACAGCAACAATGATGGAGGCTTCTGGACCTCTCAGTCCAGGAGGACTTGGAAGGTCAGTGGAGAGAGTCTCTGGCAATAGAATGGGAGTCCCAGTGCAGTTCTTGTTAGTAGAGCCCCAACCCCAGCCAGCACACTAGATCTTATGGCTTCACTAAGGCAGGGACACATCTAACAGCTCCAGGGCCAAAAATAGGTACTTGTGGTCGGATTCCTACAAGGATTTCTGAAAACAGCTGCACAAAACCCCTGAAGCTTGGGATAATGCACACTCAGCCCTGGAAACACAACCCCACTTTAATAAACATTTAGAAGCCAAGTAATAGGTCAAGAAAATAAGCAGAAAAGCAAAAATGTTTCTAACCATTGATAGTTATTATGATGACAAAGATCAAAACACATACTCTGAAGATGATGATAAAGTCAAAGCTCCTACATCCAAAACCTCCAAGAAAAATAAAAATTGGGCTCAGTCATGGAAGAGCTCAAAAGGGAATTTGAAAATCAAATAAGAGAGAAAGAGGAAAAATTAGGGAAAGAATTGAGAAGTACAAAAGGAAATAGAAAAAACTAATGAGGAGAATTCCTTAAAAAGCAAAATTGACCAACTGGAAAAGGAGTTACAAAAGCTCACTGAGGAAAATAATTTCTTAAAAAATAGAATTGAGCAAATGGAAGCTAATAACATTATGAGAAATCAAGATACAATAAAGCAAAACCAAAAAAATGAAAAAATAGGAAAAAATGTGAAATATCTCATTGGAAAAACAACTTAACAAAATTATTATAAAAATAATAACTATGCCCAAAAGATTATAATAAAACTGTGCATGCTCTTTGATACCACAATAATACTATCGAGTCAGTACCTTAGAGAAAAAGAAAAATTAAAAGTACCTCCATGTACCAAAAAAGTACAGCAGTTATGTTTTGTTTGGGGTTCAGCATAAATTCGCTAGTATTCAAATATTTCTCTGATTTCCTCATATTTTTTGATTAACCATAAACCAAAGCATTATTGTCTTCAGTTCTTCAGTATTTTTATCATTAGTCACCAAGAGCATAGATTTCTTCTGTATATATTTTTCATCTACTGAAACTGAATTCTTATTTTGTTCTCTAAAATGCCTTTTCTACCTTTTCTTGTAAGTACATCTAGGGATGTCATGTTAAGTCCACGATGATTCCATTGTCCTTTGTGGAGAAAAGAATTTGTTGTTTCAATTTTTCTTCTGTTTGTTATCGTTCTTTCTTTTTTGTCCTTAATGTCCTTAGAATAACTTTCCTTTTTGGATGTTTTGCCAACATCCAAATTTGCTAAATTTCACTACTTTTCCCTCCTTTGAGACACCCCTACTTGTGATTGTCTAGAATCTTTCACTATAAGGTTTACATATAAGTTTATGTTATAAGCTGATGTTTCCTTGAAAGTCATGTATTTGTGTTTAACATATATTGGACTACTTGCCATCTAGTAGAGGGGGATAAGGAGGGAAAATTGTAAGCTTTTTTACAGTTTAAAAAAAAAGCATATGTTTGCTGAATAGAGTGCTTTCTTAGTTATAACTTGGTTACATGGTCAGAGAATGACAGAAAACTAGAGTGCTCTGTTAATATCATTAATGTCAAGAAAAAATAAGGAGTTACCTCCAGCATGTTGGGTGAATAATGTGGTAATTTTAGGAAAGGAAGTTAACAAGAGTTATAAACAATAATAAGCATGAATAGGGTACACTCTGAATCACTGGAAAAAATCTTCATATCATTCAGATCACAGATCTCTTTGCTATTTGAAAAGTCAAACACTCATTTTGTTATCAACAAATTATTCCTCTATACATCTATCAACTTGGTGACAATAAAGATGTATTCTATAGAAAATGATCTGTCCAGGTATCCCTATTCTCTTTTCATGTTGTTATCAGATACCCTCATATTTTTGCATGAGAGATTTTCATAAAGATATTATAAAGATAAGAGAGTAAGTCTGGGAAATAATATCTTCTTGTTTACCCTTCACCATACTTCATAATTGTACCATATATATTTTTTCTATTCTTTTGAAATTTCTCCCCTTTTGAGGTGTTTTGAAAATCAGTCATTGATGGTCTTTAAAATTCTGTTTCCTCTCACCACAGATTTCTTCTTTAGGTCCTTAGTCAAGTGCTCTCACTCTTTATAACTTCATATTCTTTTTTTTTAGACAATTATAATAACTTTTTATTTTTCAAAATACATGCAAAGAGGGAAGAAACCGGACTTCCGGCCAAGATGGCGGAGAGGAAATACACTTCTGTGTAATCTCCGTGTTTTTCTCTCACTATTCATTTCATTTCATGCCTCTGAATTAATGCTCGACTGAAAAAAAACCATACAATTACTTACCAAGAGAAACCATCCTTGAGACTCGTCAAGAAAGGTCTGTTTTTGCGCGAGGGCGGGGACGGTATTTGGAAGCAGTCTGCGGGCAGCAGCTGCAACCAGAGCACAGATAGCAGCTCAGAACCGGGTGGAGCGGAGAGGGGGTAGGACGGGATCGCAGCCGTCTCTGCGGTGAGAGCTTTGCTATAGGAGCAAGTCAGCAGCCCAGCAGAGAAGCTAAAAACACCGGGGGTGAAGAATACAATCCCAAACAGCTGAAGTTTCTCGGGACCTGGCCACCCCTCCCCCACAGTGTCTTAGCCCGCTCGGATCTCAGAGCGCTCGGATCTCAGTGCGCAGGTGCCATAGCACAGTAGGACCTGTGCCTCACGAATACCCTGCCCCTCCCCCAAAGAAAGCAGCCTCCATTCAAGGGGTTTTTTTCCTTCTGTTTCTTTGATAGTTTGTCTTTGATAAATAGACAGAATGAGCAAGAAACTGAAAAAGAATTTAACCCTGGACAGCTTTTATACAGATAAAGAGCAGACTCCAAACCCTGAGGAGACTAAAAACAAACAGTCCCCAGGTGAATCCCAGAAGGAGGAGACCTTATGTCCCTCAGCACAGATGAATCTCATGGAGGAAATTAAAAAGGCTCTCACAAGGGAGCTAGAAGAAAAATGGGAAAAGGAGAGGGAGGCTCTGCAAAAGGAGAGGGAGGCTTGGCAAAAGAGCCTGGAGAAGTCAGTTAAAGAGAGAGTGGATAAAGAAACCAAATCCTTGAAAAATAGGATTAGTGAACTGGAAACAGAAAACAGCTCTCTAAAAAACAAAATTGGCGAAATGGAAAAAAATTCCACAGAACAAAAGAACTCAATTGGACAATTAGAAAAAGATCTTAAAAAAGTGAGTGAAGAAAATACCTCACTGAAAATCAGGGTCGAACAATTGGAATTGAATGACTCGAGGAGACAAGAAGAATCAGTCAAGCAAATCCAAAAAAATCAAACAATGGAAAAGGATGTGAAATACCTTCTGGGGAAGACAACAGACCTGGAAAACAGATCCAGGAGAGACAACCTGAGAATCATCGGACTTCCAGAAAAGTATGATGAAAAAAAAAGCCTGAACACTATCTTCCAGGAAATTATCAAAGAGAACTGCCCAGAAGTCATAGAAACAGAAGGTAAAATAGACATTGAAAGAATTCATCGATCCCCTACTGAAAGGGATCCTAAAATCAAAACACCAAGGAATATAGTGGCCAAATGCCAGAACCCTCAGGCGAAGGAAAAAATACTGCAAGCGGCTAGAAAAACCCAATTCAAGTATCAAGGAGCCACAATAAGGATCACCCAGGATCTGGCAGCATCCACATTAAAGGATCGAAGGGCCTGGAATATGATATTCCGAAAGGCTAAGGAACTTGGTATGCAACCAAAAATAACTTACCCAGCGAGATTGAGCATCTTTTTCCAGGGAAGAAGATGGACATTCAACGAAATAAGCGAATTTCATCTATTTCTGATGAAAAAGCCAGAACTTAACAAAAAATTGATCTACAAGCACAGAACTCAAGAGAAATCTAAAAAGGTAAAGATTAATCTTGGGAACTATATTTCGGCTGTAAAGATGTATAAAGAATACATGTATACCTTGTTCTAGAAACTAGTTGTGGAAAGGACATTGTACTAGAAAAAAGGGAAAGTGGGGGTACTACATTTCATGAAGAGGCAAAGAAAACCTAGTATATCTGAGAGAAAGAATGGAGAGGAATGAAAATAGTGAGTATTTTACTGCTTTCAGAATTGGCATTAAGAGAAGAATTTTAGACATATTCAATCTATGGTGAAACTTCTCCCACCTCATTGAAAAGTGAGAAGGGAAAAGTGAAAAAGGAAGGAATAAGCTAAGTGGAAGGGAATACGGTAACTGGGAGCGAAAGGGGTAAGTTGGGGGGGGAACTCTAAGGGGGGGAGGGATACTGAAAAAGGGAGGGCTGTGAGAAGCAAGGGGAACTCACAAGCTTAATACTGGGAAGGGGGGTAAGGGAGGGGGTAAGGGAGTAAGAAGGGAGAAAAGCATAAACCGGGGTTAACAAGATGGCAAGTAATACAGAATTGGTCATTTTAACCATAAATGTGAACGGGGTAAACTCCTCTATAAAGAGGAAGCGGTTAGCAGAATGGATTAAAAGCCAGAATCCTACAATATGTTGTATACAGGAAACACACCTGAAGCGGGGTGATACATGCAGGTTAAAGGTAAAAGGTTGGAGCAAAATCTACTATGCTTCAGGTGAAGCCAAAAAAGCAGGGGTAGCCATCCTGATCTCAGATCAAGCTAAAGCAAAAATTGATCTAATCAAAAGAGATAAGGAAGGGCACTATATCTTGCTAAAGGGTAGAATGAATAATGAAGAAGTATCTATATTAAATATATATGCACCAAGTAGTGTAGCATCTAAATTCCTAAAAGAGAAATTAAGAGAGCTGCAAGAAGAAATAGACAGTAAAACTATAATAGTGGGAGATCTCAACCTTGCACTCTCAGAATTAGATAAATCAAACCACAAAATAAATAAGAAAGAAGTCAAAGAGATAAATAGAATACTAGAAAAATTAGATATGATAGATCTCTGGAGAAAATGTAATGGGGACAGAAAGGAGTACACCTTCTTTTCAGCAGTTCATGGAACTTATACAAAAATTGATCATATATTAGGACATAAAAACCTCAAACTCAAATGCAGTAAGGCAGAAATAGTGAATGCATCCTTTTCAGACCATGATGCATTGAAAATTACATTCAATAAAAAGCCACAGGAAAGTAGACCAAAAAATAATTGGAAACTAAATAATCTCATACTAAAGAATGATTGGGTGAAACAGCAAATTATAGACATAATTAATAACTTCATCCAAGAAAATGATAATAATGAGACATCATACCAAAATGTATGGGATGCAGCCAAAGCGGTAATAAGGGGAAATCTCATATCTCTAGAGGCCTATTTGTATAAAATAGAGAAAGAGAAGGTCAATGAATTGGGCTTGCAACTAAAAATGCTAGAAAAGGAACAAATTAAAAACCCCCAATCAAACACTAAACTTGAAATTCAAAAAATAAAAGGAGAGATCAATAAAATTGAAAGTAAAAAAACTATTGAATTGATTAATAAAACTAAGAGTTGGTTCTATGAAAAAACCAACAAAATAGACAAACCCTTAGTAAATCTGATTAAAAAAAGGAAAGAGGAAAATCAAATTGTTAGTCTTAAAAATGAAAAGGGAGAACTCACCACTAACGAAGAGGAAATTAGAGCAATAATTAGGAGTTACTTTGCCCAACTTTACGCCAATAAATTCGACAACTTAAATGAAATAGAAGAATACCTCCAAAAATATAGCTTACCTAAACTAACAGAGGAAGAAGTAAATATCCTAAACACTCCTATCTCAGAAAAAGAAATAGAACAAACTATCAATCAACTCCCTAAGAAAAAAACCCCAGGACCAGATGGATTTACATCTGAATTCTATCAAACATTTAAAGATCAATTAACTCCAATGCTAAATAAACTATTTGAAGAAGTAGGGATTGAAGGAGTCCTACCAAACTCCTTTTATGACACAGATATGGTACTGATACCTAAACCAGGTAGGCTGAAAACAGAGAAAGAAAATTATAGACCAATCTCCCTAATGAATATTGATGCTAAAATCTTAAATAAAATATTAGCAAAAAGATTACAGAAAATCATCCCCAGGATAATACACTATGACCAAGTAGGATTTATACCAGGAATGCAGGGCTGGTTCAATATTAGGAAAACTATTAACATAATTGACTATATCAACAACCAACCAAACAAAAACCATATGATCATTTCAATAGATGCAGAAAAAGCATTTGATAAAATCCAACAGCCATTCCTAATAAAAACACTTGAGAGCATAGGAATAAAAGGACTTTTCCTTAAAATAGTTAGGAGCATATATTTTAAACCTTCAGTAAGCATCATATGCAATGGGGAAAAACTGGAACCTTTCCCGGTAAGATCTGGAGTGAAGCAAGGTTGCCCACTATCACCATTATTATTCAATATTGTATTAGAAACACTGGCCTCTGCAATAAGAGTCGAGAAAGAGATTAAAGGAATTAGAGTAGGCAATGAGGAAACCAAACTATCACTCTTTGCAGATGATATGATGGTATACCTAGAAAACCCCAGAGATTCTACTAAAAAGCTATTAGAAATAATTCATAATTTTAGCAAAGTAGCAGGATACAAAATAAATCCCCATAAATCCTCAGCATTCTTATACACCACCAACAAAATCCAAGAGCAAGAGATACAAAGAGAAATTCCATTCAAAATAACTGTTGATAGCATAAAAATATTTGGGAATCTACCTACCAAAGGAAAGTCAGGAATTATATGAGCAAAATTACAAAAAAGTTTTCACACAAATAAAGTCAGACTTAAATAATTGGAAAAATATTAAGTGCTCTTGGATAGGCCGAGCAAATATAATAAAGATGACAATACTCCCTAAACTAATCTATTTATTTAGTGCTATACCAATCAGACTTCCAAGAAAATATTTTAATGATTTAGAAAAAATAACAACAAAATTCATATGGAACAATAAAAAGTCGAGAATCTCAAGGGAATTAATGAAAAAAAAATCAAATGAAGGTGGTCTAGCTGTACCTGATCTAAAATTATATTATAAAGCAGCAGTCACCAAAACCATCTGGTATTGGCTTAGAAATAGATTAGTTGATCAGTGGAAAAGGTTAGGTTCACAAGACAGAATAGTCAACTATAGCAATCTAGTGTTTGACAAACCCAAAGATTCTAAATTTTGGGATAAGATTTCATTATTTGATAAAAACTGCTGGGATAACTGGAAATTAGTATGGCAGAAATTAGGCAAGGACCCACACTTAACACCACATACCAAGATAAGATCAAAATGGGTCCATGACCTAGGCATAAAGAACGAGATTATAAATAAATTAGAGGAACATAGGATAGTTTATCTCTCAGACTTGTGGAGGAGAAAGAAATTTGTGACCAAAGATGAACTAGAGACCATTACCAATCACAAAATAGAAAATTTTGATTATATCAAATTAAAAAGCCTTTGTACAAACAGAACGAATGCAAACAAGATTAGTAGGGAAGTAACTAACTGGGAAAACATCTTTACAATTAAAGGTTCTGATAAAGGCCTCATTTCCAAAATATATAGAGAACTGACTCAAATTTATAAAAAATCAAGCCATTCTCCAATTGATAAATGGTCAAAGGATATGAACAGACAATTTTCAGATGAAGAAATTGAAACTATTACCACTCACATGAAAGAGTGTTCCAAATCACTATTGATCAGAGAAATGCAAATTAAGACAACTCTGAGATATCACTACACTCCTGTCAGATTGGCTAAGATGACAGGAAAAAACAATGATGAATGTTGGAGGGGATGCGGGAAAACGGGGACATTGATGCATTGTTGGTGGAGTTGTGAACGAATCCAGCCATTCTGGAGAGCGATCTGGAATTATGCCCAAAAAGTTATCAAACTGTGCATACCCTTTGATCCAACAGTGTTTCTATTGGGCTTATACCCCAAAGAGATACTAAAAAAGGGAAGGGGACCTGTATGTGCCAAAATGTTTGTAGCAGCCCTGTTTGTAGTGGCTAGAAACTGGAAAATGAATGGATGCCCATCAATTGGAGAATGGCTGGGTAAATTGTGGTATATGAATGTTATGGAATATTATTGCTCTGTAAGGAATGACCAGCAGGATGAATACAGAGAGGCTTGGAGAGACCTACATGGACTGATGCTAAGTGAGATGAGCAGAACCAGGAGATCATTATACACTTCGACAACGATATTGTATGAGGATGTAATCTGATGGAAGTGGATTTCTCTGACAAAGAGACTTAACTGAGTTTCATTGGAGAAATGATGGACAGAAACAGCTACACCCAAAGAAGGAATACTGGGAAATGAATGTGAACTATTTGCATTTTTGATTTTCTTCCCGAGTTATTTTTACCTTCTGAATCCAATTCTCCCTGTGCAACAAGAGAACTGTTTGGTTCTGCAAATATGTATTGTATCTAGGATATACTGCAACATGTTTAGCATATATAGGACTGCTTGCCATCCTGGGGGGGGGGGAGGAGGGAGGGAGGGGAAAAAACGAAACATAAGTGATTGCAAGGGATAATGTCGTGTAGAAATTATCCTGGCATGGATTCTGTCAATGCGAAGTTATTATTCAATAAAATAAAATTTATTATAAAAAAAAAAAATACATGCAAAGAGTTTTCTATATTCATCCTTGCAAAACCTGGTGTTCCAAATTTTTCTCCTTCCCCTTCTCCTCTTCCCCTGTCCTATAAACAAATAATATCACATAAATTAAACATGTGCAATTCTTCCAAACATATTTCCATATTTGTCATGCTGAACAAAAAAAAAATCAGATCAAAAAGGAAAAAGATGAGAAAGAAAGAAAAAACAAGCAAGCAAACAGCAAAGATGAAAATACTATATTGTGATCCACATTCAGATTCCATAGTCCTCTCTCTGGAGGCAAATGGGTTTCTCCATCACAAGTCTTTGGAATTGGCCTAAATCACTTCATTGCACAACTTCATATTCTCAAGTGCCACTTATATATACATCCAGTTCTACTATAATATATTGAAAATATCGAATTGTTCCAACTTTGATTAATATATTAGGAAATATTTTGAGCATCACTCAGATTTTAAATTTTCTTCTGCATAATTTATTCACAGTGAGAATGCAGAAAACTACAGCACTTGACAATAACTCACAAGTTGAACTCTTTCCTACACCTATTCCACCAGCAAACTTTAAGTTTTTGTCAAGATAAAGCACCATATTTGCTGCATATCTTCTGATGCAATAGGAGCTGTGAATAGAGGAGGGATAGTTTGCATCCTCCTATAACTTTTGATACAACTAAGGTCTTCAGCTATGGCCTGCTCAACTCGCTTATTGAAACTGAGGTTCAGGTTAAGCAGCTGCCTGAGGTTGGGGACGGTCTAAATCCTCCCATACTGCAATAAATAATGGCATTTTATTTTTAAATTTAATTTTTTGCAGGATTCCTTTAACCTAGATTGTTTTATTTTTTTTTAAACTATTGATCTTCTAATATCTCATTCCAAAATTTTCCAACTCCAAACTTGTTTTATATTCTGGTGTTACCCTTGACTGTCACATCTCTCAACATGGCAGTAATATAAAGATGATCAAATATTTATTGGACAAAATAACTTTTGACATACTTTTCAGGTTATTTTTCTATCAGTGTAGAGAGTAGGGGCTACATGCCTATAATCCCAGCAACCACAGAGGCTGGGACTGATGAATATCTTGAACTTGGGATTTTTGAGTTGTAGTCATTCTGCACTGTGATGAGGCTTTAGGAGAAATGACATAGTGGATACTAGGTTGCCTAAGGAAAAGAAAATCAGTCTAGTTCATAAATTGAGCAGATCAAAGCTTCAGTGGAAATATTAGGCCCATAAATAACCCCTGAACTTTGAATATGGGCAACAGAGAAAAATCCAGTCTTTTGGGGGGGAAAAGAAAGAGAGGAGAATCCCATCAGATGCTACAGATGGAAAGGGAACATGGCAAAAATACTAAATAGAAGAAAGAAATGGAATTTCATCATCTCTGAAAAATTGTGAAGCACTTTCAATGGTTCTAAATTACTTACCGCTAAAATAGCCATGTTTTTGAAACCTTTTTTTGATGATACTATGCATCCCAATCTGCTAGAGTTAGAGGATCATAGTATTATAGATTAGGAGCTAGAAGAGACCTTTAAGTCCAATCAATTTCATTTTACTCATGAGAAAACTTAGACTCAGAAAGATTCTATTACTTGCCCAAAGTCATTCAGGTATAATCATTCTCTTCCATCTGTTCCTAGTGTGGAAGTGGTTACCTTTGGACCTTGAAGGTGCTACTAGTAAGGCATAAGCTTTGGGCAGTCCTGCAGGCCAGCAAGGCTTTGATAAATTATGTCTGTCCAAAGAACAGCCTACATACTTCTTTTTTTTTTTTAAATAACTTTTTATTGATAGAACCCATGCCAGGGTAATTTTTTACAGCGTTATCCCTTGCATTCACTTCTGTTCAGCCTACATACTTCTACAGAGGTTCATCAGTGATGAATTTTTAGTCTCCAACAATTTTCCAAAACAATGAACTTATAATAGAAAGTTTATAATATGCATTGATGAAAAAAGTACTCATACTGATGAATTTACAGATTCTTGATGTAAGCTACAGAAAACTATGAGATTTGACAAATAAGATGGCACAAATGGTTCTTTGTAGTTATATATCCCATCCAGCTCCAACTCAAATAAGAAATGTACCAGATGTATAGTCATTAAAATTGAGGCAAGAAAAAAAAAAAAAAAAAACAGGAAAAACCTCCCTAGTGGAGAGTTGAGTAAAGGAATCCACTTCCATCCATGTCACTGCCATGCAAATGGATGGGTTTCTACTTTAAGTTTTGAGTCTGACAGATTCTGTCCTTTTTTCTTGGCAGTGACCCAGTCTGATCTAACCCCTATCTTTTGATGTAGAGAGATCCCTGAATTCACCCAGCCCCATGATAAAGAATGTGAACAATTGTTAATAGGATAGAGAAACCCAAAAATGAGAAGTTGATTTCTTGTACTATTATTTTCTCCCTTTTGACTTTTCATATGGCAGGTTGATACATGTAAAGAAAGATAATTGTGAAACAACTTTTAGCAATAGTCCTTATATGTCAACAAACAGATAATTTCATTTGTGTGACATTGTTCAGTATTCACCATGCTTCAGATTTCATGGAAAAGTTTTATGAGTATTTATCAATAGTCTAGAAACCTTAGTCACTTTTTTTCATATAATAGTCTTTTATTTTCCAAAATATATGCAAATATAGTTTTCAAAATTCATTCTTTCAAAACTTTGTGTTCCAAATTTTTCTCCATCCCTCTCGACAGGCCCTTCCTCCGGATAGCAAGTAATGCAATATAGATTAAACACGTACAAATCTTATGAAACACATTTCTTTATTTATCATGCTGCACAAGAAAAATCAAATCAGAAGGGAAAAATTAGAAAGAATAAAAGAAAAACAAGCAAGCAAACAACAACAAAGGTGAAAATACTATATTGTGATCCACATTCAGTCATCATAGTTCTCTCTCTAGATGCAGATGTCTTTCTCTATCACAAATCTATTGGAACTGCCCTGAATCACCTCATTGTTGCAGAGTCAAGTCCATCAGAATTAATCATCATATAATCTTGCTGTTGCTAAGTACAGTCTTTTCTTGGTTCTACTTACTTCACTTAGCATCAGTTCATATAAGTCGCTCCAGGCCTCTCTGAAATCATTTTGCTGATTGTTTCTTTTAGAACAATAATATTCCAAACATTCATATACATTCATAACTTATTCAGCCATTCTCCAACTGATGGGCATCCACTGTAAAAAAAAAAAAAAAAAGTTTCCAGTTCCTTACCACTATAAAAAGGGCTGCCACAAACATTTTTGCATATATGGGTCTCTTTCCTTCCTTTAAGATCTTTTTGGGAGATAAGCCCAATAGAAACACTGCTAGGTCAAAGTATAAGCACAGTTTGATAGTCCTTTGGACATAGTTTTAAATTGCTATCCAGAATGGTTGGACCAGTTCACAACTCCACCAACAATATATTAGTGTTCCAGTTTTGCCATATCCTTTCCAACATTCATCATTATCTTTTCCTGCCATTTGAGCCAATCTGAGAGATATGAAGTAACTCCTCAAAGTTATCTTAATTTACATTTCTTATCAATATTGAATTAGAGCATTTTTCATAAGACTAGAAATGGCTTTAATTTCTTCATCTGAAAATTGGCTGTTCATATCTTTTGACCATTTATCAATTGGGGAATGGCTTGCATTCTTATAAATTTGAGTCAGTTCTCTATATGTCTGAGAAATGAGATATCAGTAACACTGGAAAAGAAAATTTCTCTTTCTATCTCCATCTGCTGTCCGGGATAACTTTCTGGAGGGCCTCAGGATCAGTCATAGTCCAGATCAATCAAAGTCCTTTGTCTTTAAGGCGAGAAGTTAAGGAGGCAGGCAAGCTCCACACAGCTTGCCAAAGATGAATCCTGGACTCTAGAGTCCAGAGCTCCAAGCCTCTCTCCTCCTTCTCTTGCAGCTGAGTGACCCTGACCTCTCTCCCTCAGCCCTCCAAACCTTGCCTACAATTACCTCACCACCACAATTCAGAAAGCTTCAATGGTGAGGAGAGCCATTACATCATCATCATCTCATCTAAATATATGTATATAGAACCATTATTTCACATTGAATAGGTAATTAGCATTAAGTGCTCTGCCATTTCAGATTCAAGTACACTTTTTCAGAGTTTCAGCCCCCTACACTTTGTTAGAAATGCCAATGATTTATATGGATTTATTTTGTATCCTGCAACTTTGCTTAAATTGTTAATTATTTCTAGTAGTATTTTAGTGGAATCTCTAGAATTTTCTAAATATACCATCATATCATCTACAAAAAGTGATAATTTGGTTTCCTCATTACCTACTCTAATTGCTTTAATTTCTTTTTCTTCTCTTATTGCTAAAGCTAACATTTCTAATATAAATATTAAGTAGGAATAGTGATAATGGGCAACTTTATTTCACCCTTGATCTTACTGGGATCTAGTTTATCTCCATTTTATATTTGATGATGATTTTAGATAAATATCACTTAAAGGAAAACTCCATTTATTTCTATGTTCTCTAGTGTTTTTAATAGGAATAGGTGTTGTATTTTGTCAAATGTTTTTTTCTGCATCTATTGATATAATGATATGATTTCTGTTACATTAGTTACTGATATATTCAACTGTGCTTATAGTTTTCCAGATATTGAACCAGCCCTACATTCCTGGTATCCTACTTGGTCATGATATATTATTCTGGTGATAAATTGCTGTAATCTCATTATTAACATTTTATTTAAGATTTTTGCATCAATATTCATTAGAGAAACTGGTCAATAATTTACTTTCTTTGTTTTGTCCCTTTCTAGTTTAGATATCAGCACTATATCTATGTTATTGAAGGAATTTTCTTCTCCTTCTTTTCCTTCTCCTATCTTTCCAAAGAGTTTTATTATTATTATTATTAATTGTTCTTTAAATGTTTTGTAGAATCTACTTGTAAATCCATCTGGCCCCGAAGATTTTTTTTTAGGGAGTTCATTAATAGCTCATTCAATTTCTTTTTATAAAATGAGATTCCTTAAGCAATTTATTTCCTCCTTTGTTAATCTGGGCAGTCTATATTTCTGTTAGTATTCATCCATGTCACTTGGATTATCAGATTTATTTGGCATACAATTGGAAAAAATAGCTCCTAATTATTGTTTTAATTTCCTCTTTATTGGTGATAAGGTTAACCTTTTCATTTTTGATACTGGTTATTTGATTTTCTTCCTTTTGCTAATCAAATTAACTAAAGATTTATTTTGTTGGGTTTTATTAAAACAAACTCTTATTTTATTACTTCAATAGTTTTCTTACTTTCAATTTTACTAATCTCTCTTTTTATTTTCAGAATTTCAAATTTGGTGTTCAATTAGAGGGATTTTTAATTTATTCTTTTTCTGGCTTTTTTAGTGGTATCCCCAAGTCGTTCATCTTTTCTTTCTCTATTTATTCATGTAAGCATCAAGAGAGATAAATTTTCACTCTAAGAACTGCTTTGGCTGCATCCAATAAGTTTTGGAATGTTATCTTGTTATTTTATATCTTGGATGAAATTATTGATTATTATCTATGGCTTGTTTCACTCACTCATTTTAAGATTAGATTATTTAATTTCCAATTAATTTTTAGTCTATTTTTCATAGCCTTTTATTACATGTAATTTTTATTGTTTTATGATCTGAAAAGATGCATTTACTTTTTCTGCCTTTCTGCATTTAGTTTAAGAGTTTTATGAAATAATGCACGGTCAATTTTTGTATAGGTTCCATGTATCATTGAGAAAAAAAAAAGTATATTTCTTTCTGATCCCACTTAATTTTCTCCAAATGTCTGTTGTACCTAACTTTTATAAAATTCTGTTTGCCTCCTTAATTTCTTTTTTGTTTATTTTGTGGTTCAAGTTACCTAATTGCAATAGAAGATCGTTGAAATCCCCCACTAGCATAGTTTTGCTATCTATTTCTTCTTGCAATTCTCTTTTCTCCTCTAAGAATTTGGATGTTATATATATATATATATATATATATATATATATATATATCTTGGTGCATATATATCTAGTATTGATATTCATTATCTATACTGCCCTTTAGGAAGATGTAGTATCTTTCCTTATCTCTTTTCATTAGATCTATTTTTGTTTTTGCTTGATATGAGATCAGGATTGCTACCTCTGATTTTTTTTTTTTTTTACTTCAAGTGAAGCATAATAGATTCTGCTCCAGCCTTTTAACTTTACTCTGTATGTATCTCTCTACTTCAAATATGTTTCTTGTAAATACCATATTGTAGAATTCCATTCTGTTATCTACTTATGCTTTATGGGAGAGTTCATCCCATTCAGATTCACAGTTAAAATGACTAACTCTGTATTTCTTGCCATCATATTTTTTTCAGATCATACTTTCTCTTTCCTTTCCCCCTTTCCCTCCTCACCAGTGTTTTCTTTCTGGCTGCTAGCTCCCTTAATCTGCCCTCCCTTTTTCAGGTTCTCATCCCTTTCTTATCCCTTTCTCCTTCCACTTCTGTCCTTCTTTCTATTAGACTCCTCCTTTCCTTTCCCTACCCTTATAAGGTGAGACAAGTTTCTATATCAAACTAAGTATGTGTGATAATCCTTCTTTGAGCCAAATTCAATGAGATTAAGGTTCAAATAATGCTCATCCCTCCCTTCTCTCCCTCAATTATAATAGGTCTTTTGCTCCTCTTCATGTGATGGCATATTTTTATTCTCCTTTACCTCCCCTTTGTTCTTCCAGTACAACTCTTTTTCCATCCCTGGTTTCTTTATAAACCATCACATTAAAAGCAATTTATACATACACCTTCTAAGTATACCCCTGACAAAGATCCAGTTTTCAAGAGTTACACATATCATCTTCTCATATAGGAATGTAAACATTTTAACCTTTAAAAAAAAAACCATAGTGAGGAGGTTTGCTTCCCTTTTCAACATCTTATGCTTCTCTTGAGTTTCTTTTTTGAAGATCAACTTTTCTGTTCAGCTCTGGTCTTTTTGTAAGAAATAATTAAAAATTCCCTATTTTATTAAATTTTCATCTTTTCCCCTGAAAAATATTGCTTAATTTTGTCAGATAATTGATTCTTGGCTGCAATCCAATGTCATATTCCAGGCATTTTGATTTTTTTTTTCTGAGGCAATTGGGATTAAGTGACTTGCCCAGAGTCACACAGCTGAGAAGTGTTAAGTGTCTGAAGCCATATTTGAACTCAGGTCCTCCTGAATTCAGGACTCATGCTCTATTTACTGCATCACCTAACTTCCCCACTTTGATGCTTTAAAGTAGAAGCTGCTAAGTCCTAGATAATCCTGTTTGGGGCTCCTCAATATTTGAATTGCTTCTTTCTGACTTCTTGCAGTATTTTCTCCTTGATCTGATAATTTTGGGATTTAGCTACAGCATTTCTTATAGTTTTTATTTTGGAATCTCTTTCAGGAGGTGATTGGTGGATTATTTCAATAGCTATTTTACCTTATAGTTCTATGATTTTAGAGCAATTTTCCTTGATGATTATTTGGAAGATGCTGTCCAGGGTCTTTTTTTCATCGTGGTTTTCAGATAGTCTAATCATTCTTAGATTGTCTCTTATGGACAATGTTCCAGATCAATTGTTTTTCCAATTAATTATTTTACATTTTCTCCTATTTCTTTCATTTTTTTGTTTTGTTTGACTGATTCTTGATGTCTCATTGAGTCATTCACTTCTATTTGTCCAATTCTAATTTTTAGTGAATTATTTTCTTCAATTAGGTTTTTTTTTTACTTCCTTTTGCATTTGGCGTTCTACTTTTATTTTTTTAATTAAAGTCTTTTATTTTCAAAATATATAAATTGATATTTTTTTTACATTCATCCCTAAAAAACCCTGTGTTCTAATTTCCCCCCTCCCTTCCCCTATTCCTTCTTCCAGTTAGCAAGTGATCCAATATATGTTGAATATGTGTGCAGGTCCTCTAGACATATTTCCACAAATGTCATGCTGCTCTAGAAAAATCAGATCAAGAAAGAAAAAAAAAATGGCAAAGAAAACAAAATGCAAGCAAGCAAAAACAAAAAGAATAAAAATACTGTGTTGTGATCTACATTCAGTTCCTGTTGTCCTCTCTCTGGGTACAGCTGGCTTTCTTCATGACAAGAGCATTGGAACTGGTCTGAATCACCTCATTGTTGATGAGAGCCATGTCCATCAGAATTGATCATTGTGTAATCTTGCTGTTGGCATTGTACTTTTAAAGTAGTTGTTTTGTTCACTGGAATTTTTTTCTATTTCACCGATTCTATTTTTTAATCAATTATTTTCTTCAGTTTCTGTGTTTTCTTTTCCTTTCCCTATTTTTCTTCTAATTTATTTAATCATTATTAACCATTTTTAAAGATTGAGGTCTGCTTCTAAAACATAAAGGAGGTTGTCTCCCCAAGCTTTCTCTACAGAAAAACAGGGTTTTATGCTGCTCAGCAGCCAGTTCTGCAGGCTTCCTCCTGTTCTGGGTGGGCCTGGTCAAGTCTCACTTGTTATGCTGGGGTTCAGGAGCTCACTATTTGCCTTCTGTAGTTGCATTGGATGTCTCATAGCTAATCTGCTGATCCACTGGCCTTCTGAACTGGGACAGAGTAGCCAATGCTGCTATGTTTTGACTAAGGCTTCCTATTAGGTTTCCCATGAAGGGTCTCTCTACCAAGTGTTCCTGAGCTAGTCCACGTCCCTCCTGCCTAATCAAGACAAACCTTTCCTGAAGTCCTTTCAAGATATCTTATGCTGTATCCTTTGATTCAGCAGTGTTACTACTGGGCTCATATCCCAAAGAGATATTAAAGAAGGGAAAGGGACTTATATGTGCTAAAATGTTTGTGGCAGCCCTTTTTGTAGTGGCTAGAAATTGGAAATTGAATGGATGCCCATCAATTGGAGAAGGATTAGGTAAATTGTGGCATATGAATGTTATGGAATATTATTGTCCTGTAAGAAATGACCAGCAGGATGAATACAGAGAGGCTTGGAGTGACTTACATGAACTGATGCTGAGTGAAATGAGCAAAACCAGGAGATCATTATACACTTCAACAACAATACCGTATGAGGATGTATTCTGATCGAAGTGGATATCTTTGACAAAGAGAAGATGCAATTCAGTTCAAAATCAGATCAATGATGGACAGAATCAACTACACTCAGAGAAGAAACACTGGCAAATGAATGTGGACTACTTGCATTTTTGTTTTTCTTCCCAGGTTATTTTTACCTTCTGAATCCAATTCTTGTGCAACAAGAGAACTATATGGATCAGCACACATATATTGTATCTAAGATATACTTTAACATATTTAAAATGTATAAGACTGCCTGCCATAAAGAGGAGGGGGTGGAGGGAGGGAAGAGAAAAGTTGGAACAGAAGTGCAAGGGACAATGTTGTAAAAATTACCCATGCATAAGTCTGTCAATAAAAAGCTATATATTTTAAATTATTTTATGCTGAAAATGAGTTATATTCAAATATTTGTGGGTTCTGTCACTCCAAAATCCATTCAGTGGCTTGATCTAGTGGTAATTCTGAGGGAAGCCATGAAGAATTCAAAGTCCTGTTCACTCTCCATCATCTTTGCTCTCAGCCACTTTCATTAATGTCCTTCCTTGTACTATCTTTTTGCATTTAAGTTACTTTGAATCAAAACATTGTTTTGACCTAAATATTCTTGTTATGTTATTCACAAAATTTTTTTACTCTTCATCATCTGCACTAGATATTTATTAGTTGCTATTATCTTCATGGTAATTTGTTTACTTAAATTCTTGGTGATCCTTGCAAAGTAATATGACCAAGCAACTTATAAAATGAAGTCTCTCCTTGCCTTTGATTATACACTATCCAAAATCCATATTCCTTTGTCTCCTGGATTAGCATCCTCTAAAAGTTTCTGGAACACAGAGGAATTTCATCTTTTTTGTCTTCTGAACTCCTTTGGCAGTCTGGTGAAGCTCATGACCTTTTTCAGAATAACACTTTTAAATAAATTTTAAATGAATAAAATAATTTATTAATAGACATAAGATTAAAAGGGAAATTAACCACATTTCAAGTTATCCAATTTTATTTATTTATTTATTTTTGCTGAGGCAATTGGAGCTAAGTGACTTGCCCACACAGCCAGGAAGTGTTAAGTGTCTGAGGCCAGATTTGAACTCAGTTTTCTTGACTTCAGGGCTGGTGCTCTATCCACTGTGCCACTTAGCTGCCCCAAAAAAATATTTTTAATGAATTCACAGACTATCAAGTTAAGAAGTCCAGTTTAAAGTTGAGTTCAGACCAGCAAAACTTATAGAAAGTCTGAAAAAAAATTGCCAAATTGCACATGTATGACTGATGAAGAAGTGTAGGGATCTGTCCCATGGGCTGGTAGAGGATAAGAATCAGACAATCTAATCAATTCTAAAAGCAATAGAGTCTTTTCATCAGCATCAGATAAGGTAATGTATCTTAATTAAAGAAGAAAAAGAGGGGCAGCAGATGAAAGAGGGACAAGGAAAGCTGGGGAAAATTATTAGGGAAATATGGAAAATACACACACATAGACACACTGGGACTAGCACTAAGAATTCCAAAGCAGACGGAAAAAGTGCAGAGATGGGATAAAAAAAGGGATGTTACTGTGGGATGTCATTTTACAATAGGTGCCATGATGATAAGCCATGGTAGGAGGTGAGTCCATGATGGTCCTGGTGATTCACTGGGCCTGGCTTTAAAATAGTTTAATGTAGCTCTAGGGACTTGTATAGGACAAGTCTAGGATGTGGAACATTTAGGCATTTTAACAGAAAGGGAAGATGTCCTTGCTCTCAATATCATAGACTTAGGATGGGATGGGATTTCCAAGGCCATCTAATCAAGTGAATCTGATTGATTTCTACACATCCAGACCCCAAGTTCATGAGCAGGAAATTGGATATTTGTACTTTGGAATAGATAATTCCATATATGAGAGGGAAGTCCAAAAAAAGGAGTGGGCAAGAGAATTCTCCTCAAATTTTAGCTTAATTGTCTCTTCCCTTAAAGAACAGAAAACCCTTCTTTATCTCTTATTTCTGTCTTAGGAAAGAAGAAAAAGAACAGTTTAGGTCATATGGTGGACAAGGAGAAGGAAACATTGATAAGACATAGATACCTTGTTGAACTGAAAAAAAATTAGCCTTAAAAAAAAAAATCAGAAGTTTTCCAGATTACAATTTTAACCCTAAATACAATTAATTAGTGACTTTTACGGGTCAAAACAAAAATCTTATCAGCTTTAGAAATGCATAGAACTTTATTGTCCTTGAGCCTCCTCTCAATTTCTTAACCCCCACATCTTTTGCTTTTTCTGCAATTAATGTACTGTCAGAGCTGTCTAGGTCTCTGTTGGAGAAGGAATAACCCACATGGAGATTAGAGAAAACTTGACTTTTAAAATAGCATTTAATTGGATACACAGGAAATCAGAATGGTCTCACAGATGGAACAAAGGTAGAGTTAGAAAAACTTATGTGAATGACTCATTATCTGACCTTGGAAGAGTCTCTACCATTTGCTTGCCATTTCTTCCCTTATCAGAGGGAAATGACTATGTAAGATCTTTTTTATAGAAAGACTGAGAGCAAGACATGCCTAAAGAATGATCTTGATACCTCAGGATACCAATTGAGGAGGGTATACTACAATGCTAAATTCTTTTCAAAAGAAAGAACAAGATTTATTAATTCCAGAAGGCAACAGAATTTATTAAGCTTTAGGGAAACTTTTTTTTTAAAATTAGGAATCATGACCTTAGATTCTGTTTGAATAAACAGAAAAAATAATGTGCTGAAAAGCACCATGATATATTACATACTTAAAGGGAAAGTTAATTTTGAAAGAGAGAGAGAGAGAGAGAGAGATACAAAACTATAATGGGGAATCTCAATATACTTCTATTAGGCTTAGATAAATAGATAAGCAGATATTAAATTAAGGACCTAAAGAGTTTTAGAAAAGTTAAATATATTAGATCTTTAAATAATGATTGATTGAGAATAGAAAAGAGTAAACGTTTTTCAGCTATATATGGCATCTTTTCAAAATCTGACCACATACTAGGGCATAAAAACCAAATAAATGCAGAAAAGCAGAAATATTAAACACATCCTTTAGTAACCTTAAACAATTAAAATGATCATCAATAGGTATTTTAGGCAATGATTAGGCAAAGATTTAAATAAAGACTAAACAATGTAATACTAAAGAATCAGTGGATGAAAGAAAAGCAATCCTAGAAAAATAATTTAATCAAAGAAAATTAAAGTTAACAACATACTAGAACTTTTGAGACTGAAAGTAATCCTTAGAGGAAAAAATGTATACTTAAGCTTATCAAAAAAGAAAGAATAAATCAGTGAATTAGATATGAAACTAAAAAGCTAGAAAAACAACAAATCACAAAAGTATAATTATATTAAAAATGGAAATTCTGAAAAACAACAAAATGAACAAAACTGAAAGCAAAAAATAATTCATTGATAAAATTAAAACCTATTTAAAAAGCAGATAGATAATTTGCTCTTAAATAAAGCACAAATTATTTATATAAAAAGAGGGAAAATTCATAAGAGATAAGGAAATCAAGGAAATTATTAGAAACCATATTGATCAATGTTATTCTGACAAAACTGACAAGTGAAATGGGTAAAACTTACAAAAACACAAAATGTCTAGAGTAATAACAACAACAAAAATAGAGAATTCATCAAGTTTAAAAAAGATTCCCAATGGGAAAAATTTCAAGACTGAATTTTATTTCTTTCTTTTCTTTCTTTCTTTCTTTCTTTTTTTTTTTGCTAAAGCAATTGGGGTTAAGTGACTTGCCTAGGGTCACACAGCCAGGAAGTGTTTATGTCTGAGGCTAGATTTGAACTCTGGTCCTCCTGACTTCAGGGCTTGTGTTCTATCCACTACACCAACTAGCTGCCCCCAATTAATTGGATTTTCAAATAAATTCTATCAATTTATTTTTTAAAAAATTACCTCAGATATTGTGCGAATTGTTTTAAAAATTAGGAAAAATGACATATTACCAAACCACTTTAGGTGATGAGACCTACATCGGGAGGATATGAAGCAGGGAAAGACACCACTATCTCCAATGAATATTAGTTTAATGTCAGAATAAACATAAGCATTTTCATCTATTATTTCTATTAATAACAAAAACACATTATTATATCAATAGTTATCCAATAGGTTTTTAAAAAATAAAACAATACTCAGTTGTTTTAAAAACTTGAAAACTTAGTAATAAGTAATTTTAATACTATTTATCTAAGATTTAGAATTATCTGTAACAGAAAAACATTTGAAACCTTTCCAATAAAAAAAAGAAAAGATGCTTATTGTCACTATAATTATTTGATATAATTCTGGAAATAGTAATTAGAGGATTATAAGAAGAAAAAATGAGAGAGAATAAGCATAGAACAAAAAATCAGTGCATTTTGCACATGACATGATAACTTAAAGAGCCGAAGAGATACAACTAAAAAGTAACTGGAACAATTAATAACTTAAGAAAAGAATCAGGATACAAAATAAATCAACAAAAAGTCATCAGCCTTTCTGAATATTACCTACAGAACACAGTAGAGAGAGAGAAAAATAAAGTTTATTCAAAATAGCTAGACTATATAAAATATCTAGGATACTGCTTATTGAGCCAAATCCAGGAATTAAATAAATATGACAGAAAGCATCCTTTTCCCAAAAAAAAGGAAGAAAAGAAATTGGAGAGAAATTAATTTCTCATAAATGTTGTAATAATGAGAGTCATCTGCCAGTGGCTGCTGAAAATCTGAGACCTGTAGAATGGATCTTCTTTATGTAAGAGGATGATGATGATACAAAGAGACTGGGAGGCAGTTGCATGTCTGACCACCTCCTCTTTCCTATTACCTCCAATTTATTTCATTCCCACTCCATAAGCAACACCTTATGGCTGCTTTGCAACTCCTTCAGATGTTACGATTCACAGCTGTGGAGGATCTCGGAGACCTTCCCTTTCACCTAGGCATGGTCCTTAACACATAGATGAGTCAAATGAATCAAATAAAGTTTTAAAACTTTCAAAAATTTAGTTTATAGAGTTAGTATACCAGTCAAAATACCAAAATAATTGGTGCTAATTCCTCGATAAAAAAACAAAAACAAAAACAAAAACAAGAAATAATAACAAAATTCATCTGGAGGAAAAAAAGATTAAGAATTTATGAGAGTTAATAGGACAAAAGAGGGACATGCAATTACAAATCTCAAAATACAATGCAAAGCAATAATCATCAGAACAATTTGATACTAGTTTTAAAAAATGCAAAAGTTTGTCAATGAAACTTAATAGGTACACAAGACTCTATAGGTATTTAATATAATGACATGATTTTTGATAAACCCAAGAACATCACCTGTTGGGAAAAGGATCCACCATTTACCAAAAATTGATGGGAATATTAAAAAGCTATCTTACTAAAATTAGGTTTAGACCAGCAACTGATACTATATACTGTATTAAGAACTAGTCATCTCAATTGAAAAAAATATTATTATAATTTTACTTTTAAATAAAAAGGTTCATTCTGTTTCTACTGTCTATGCTTTATGAATTAAAAAAAATCCTCTTTGTCAATTGATGAAGCTTGGGTCTATGAAGTACACCTAACCTCTCATCCTTTCACCTCCAAATAGTTATAGGACTTAGACCTAAAAGGTCATATCATATGCAAATGAGAAAAAAGGAAAGGGATTTGTCTTTCACAACTTTGTATAGAGAAAGCATTTTTGACTAAGTGATTCAGAAGATCACAAGAGAAAAAATGAATAAACTTGATTGCATAAAATTAAAAAGGTTTTGCACAAGCAAGATAAGTATAATTAAGGGGAAAAAAAGAAAATTTATAGAAAGTATGTTGAATTTCTTCAACTATATAGCAGTCAGCAGTTGTTGTTTAGTAGTATCCGATTCTTTATGACCCTGTGGACTCTATTATTCATGGAGGGTTTTTTTTGTTTTTTTGTTTTTTTTTTTTTTGCAAAGATACAGGATTAGCTTGCCATTTTCTTCTTCAATGAATTAAGACAAAGATTAAATTACTTGCACAAGGTCACTAAGATCAGATTTGAATTGGAGTCTGTCTGATTCCAGATCCAGTGCTCTATCAATTGAGCCAGATTGTCTCATAAAATAGCAATTGTTGCCATCTTGTTTGGTTGTGTATGATTCTTCATGACCCTATTTGAAGTTTTCTTGGTAAAAATACTGGAATTATTTTCCATTTTCTTCTCCAGCTCATTCTCCAGAAGAGTTAAGGGACTTGCCCAGCTAATAATTGTCTGAAGTCAAATCTGAACCTGAGTCTGCCTGACTTCACATCCATCCAATATTCTAACCACAGCACTGCCTGGCTGTCTCCTACCCCAAAAAATCTGCTAACAGAATTGCTACTTAGAGGAAATAGGTAATTATTTGAAAATATATAAAATACCAGATTCATAAGGAAAGAAAGAAATCATTTGAGAAACTCAATATCAGAAAAGGAATTAACAAACCATAAATAAACTCTCACAAAAAAAGAACTCCAGAAACAAATAGATTATAAGTGATGTCTATCAAGCATTCAAAGGATAATTCCAATATTACATAAACTATTTATAAAAATAGAAAATACAGTCTTTCTTTTAATAATATTTTATTTTTCCAAATGCATGTAAAGGTAGTTTTCAAAATTCATTTTTGTGTTCTAAATTTTTGTTCTTCCCTTCTTTACCTCCTCCCTCTTCAAGAAAGCAAGCAATCTGATATATATGTGCAAATCTTTTAAAAATATTTACAAATATTTTGTACGAGAAAAATCAGACCAAAAGGAGAAAAATAAGAAAAAAACCAAAAAGGTATAAATATTATGCTCAATCCACATTTAGTCTCCATAGTTCTCTCTTTAAATGTGATTAGTATATTCCATCCCAACACTAATGGAGTTGCTTTGAATCACTGCATTATTGAGAAGAGACAAGTCCATCACAGGTGATCATAACATAAGATTGTGGTTACAGTATACAGTGGTTCTGCTCATTTCACTCAGTATCAGTTTATATAGGTTTTTCCAGACTTTTCTGAAATTATTGCTCATTGTTTTTTTATAGAACAATAATATTATATTCATATGCCACAAGTTATTCAGCCATTCCCTAAATGATAAGCCCCTACTCAATTTCAAGCTCCTTGCCACTATAAAAACAGCTTCTATAAACATTTTTGCACATATGGGTCCTTTAAAACTTGTTTCTTATCTCTTTGGGATACAGATCCAGGAGTGAGACTGCTAGATCAAAAGGTATGCACAGTTTTATCAGCTTTTGGGGCATAATTCCAAATTGCACTCCAGAATGGTTGGATCATTTCACAACTCCACCAAACAATGCATTAGTGTCTGTTTTTCCACCATCCCTCCAAAACTTATTATTATCTTTTCCAGTCATCTTGGTCAATTTTGAAAGGTATGAGGTGAAACCTCAAAGTTATCTAAATTTGTATTTCTCTAAACAATAGTGATTTACAACATTTTTTTCATATGAGTAGAAATGTTTTCAATTTCTTCATCTAAAAAAAATCTGCTCTTTTCTTTTGACTTATTAATTGAGGAATAACTTGTATTCATATAAATTTGAGTTAGTTCTCTATGTACTTTGGAAATGAGGTCTTTATCAGAGACACTGGCTGTAAAAATTTTTTCTCCAACTTTCTGCTTCCCTTCTAATCTTAACTGTATTGGTTTTATTTAGATAAAAACTTTTTAATTGAATGTAATCAAAATTATCCATTTTCTATTTCACAATTATCTCTATCTCTTCTTTGGCCATAAATTCTTCTCTTCTCCACAGATCTGACAAGCAGACTATCCCTTGCTCTCCAAATTTGCTTATAGTATCACCCTTTATGTCTAAATCATGAACCCATTTTGAACCTATTTTGGTATAGAATGTCAGTACAATTTTCCAATTTTCAGATAAATTTTTGTCAAATAGTGAGATATTATTCCAGAAGTTGAAGTCTTTGGATTTATTAAACACTAAATTGTTATAGTCATTGACTCTTGTAATTTGTGAACCTAACCTATTCCACTAATCCACTACTCTATTACTTAGCCAGTACTAAAAGATTTTGATGACTCCCACTTATAAAATATATTTAGTTTTGGTGTATAGCTAGGCCACCTTTCTTTGCATTTTTTTCATTAACTCCCTTTATATTATTGACCTTTTGTTCTTCTACATGAATTTTGTTATTATTTTTCCTAGCTCTATAATTTCCTGTCAGTTTTATTGATATAGCAATGAATAAGTACATTAATTTAGGTAGAATTGTCATTTTATCATATTAACTTGGCTTACCCATAAGCACTTGATATTCTTCCAGTTATTTAGATCTAACTTCATTTATGTGAAATGTTTTGTAATTGTTTTTATATAGTTCCTGATTTTTCTTGGTAAGTAGATTCCAAATATTTTATAATATCTATAATTATTTCAAATGGAATTTCTCTTTCTATCTCTTACTGTTGTGCTTTGTTGGTAACATAAAGAAATGCCAAGGATTTATGTAGGTTTACTTCATATCCTGTAACTTTGCTTAAGTTGATAATTATTTCAAATAGTTCTCTAAATATACCATCATATCATCTACAAAGAGTGATAGTTTTGTTTTCTCATGTATTCTGATTCCTTCAATTTTTTCCTTTTCTTATTACTAAAGCACTTCTAGTACAATATTAGTATCTTATTAACCTTATTTCACCCCTGATCTTACTGGGAATGTTTCTGGTTTATCCCCACTATATATAATACTTGCTGACAGTTTCAGTTAGATGCTATGTATCATTTTAAGGAAAATCCCATTTATTCTTATGCTCTTTAGTGTTTTTATTAGCAATGGGTATTATTGTATTTTGTTAAATTCTTTGTCTGCATATATTGAGATAATATGAATTCTGTTAGTTTTGTTATTGATATATTCAATTATGCTGATAGTTTTCCTAATACTGAATGAACTCCTCATTCCTGATGTAAATCCTACTTGGTCAGAGTGTATTATCCTGATTATACATTGATGTAATTTCTTTCCCAATATTCTATTTAAAAGTTTTACACTGATATTCATTTGGAAATTAGTCTATACTTTTCTTTCTCTGTTTTAGCTTTTCTTAGTTTAGGTATCAGCACCATATCTGTGTCATAAAAGTAATTTGATGAGACTCCTAATTACCCATTTTTCCAAATAGTTTACATACTATTGAAATTAATTGTTCTTTAAATGTTTGGTAGATTCATTAGATTTACTTTGATAAATCCATCTGGCCCTGGAGATTTTTTTCTTATGGAATTCATTTATGGCTTGTTCAATTTCTTTTTTTTTTTAAGGGACTATTTAAGTATTTTATTTCCTCTTCTGTTAATTTTTTTTCTGAGGCAATTGGGGTTAAATGATTTGCCCAGGGTCACATAGCTAGGTAGTGTTAAGTGTCTAAGACCAGATTTGAACTCATGTCCTCCTGACTTCAGGGCTGGTACTCTATCCACTGTGCCATCTAGCTACCCAGAAATTTATGATTTTATAAATTTTCCATCCATTTCACTTAGATTGTCAGATTTTTTTGGCATTGAATTGGGCAATATAGCTCCTGATTATTACTTTAATTTCCTCTTTTTTGCTGGCAAGTTCACACTTTTCATTTTTGATATTCATAATTAGATTTTTTTCTTTCCTTTTTCTAATCAAACTAATCAAGGTTTAACTATTTTTACTTTTAATTTTATTAATTTCTCCTTTTATTTCAGGATTTTTAATTTAGTATTTAATATTGTTGGGGTTTTTTTTACAAAATTTGTTCTTCTATCTTTTTTTAGTTACATACCCAATTCATTGATCTTCTAAGCTTTCTCTATTTTATTCATCTAAGCTTCTAGAGATATACATTTTCCCTCAAATATTCTTTGGCTGCATTCTATGAATTTTGGAATATTGTCTCATCATTGTCATTGTCAATGAAATCGATTGTTTCTGTGATTTGTTGTTTGACCAACTTATTCTTTAAGATTAGATTATTTAGTTTCAAATTAATTTTAGCCTATTTTCCCACAGTCCTTTATTACATGTAATTTTTATTGCATTATGATCTGAAAAGGATACATTTAATATTTCTACCTTTCTGCATTTGATCATGAAGTTTTTATGGTCTAATAAATAGTCAATTTGTACCTATAAGAAAAAGATACATTCCCTTCTATACCCATTCAATTTTCTCCAAAGATCTATTATACTTTTCTAAAATTCTATTTACTTCCTTAATTGTCATTTTCCCATGTAAGGATGTAAACATTTTGACCTTTAAGAAACAATTTTTTTCTTTTCATTTTATCTTTTTATGCTTTTCTTAAGTCTTGTATTTGGAGATCAAATTTTCTGTTCAGCTCTGATCTTTTCATCAGAAATGACTGAAAATTCCCTATTTCATTAAATGTCAATTTTTTCACCTGAAAGATAATGTTTAATTTTGCTGGGTAGTTGATTTTTGGATGCAGTCCAAGTTCATTTGCCTTCCAGAATATCATATTCTAGACCTTATAGTCCTTTAATATGGAAGCTGCTAGATCCTGTGTAATCCTAATTGTGGTTTCTTGATATTGGAATTGTTTCTTCCTGGCTACTTGAAGTATTTTCTCCTTGATCTGATGATTTTGGAATTTAGCTACAATATTCCTTGGAGTTTTCATTTTGGAGTCTTTTTCAGGAGGTGATTGGTGGATTATTTCAATGCCTATTTTATCCTCTGTTTCTAGGATATCAGGCCAATTTTCCTCAATGATTTCTTAAAAGATGTCCATACTCATTTTTTTTTTATCATGGCTTTCATGAAGTCAAATAATTGCTGATTGTTTTTTGGAGAACAATAATATTTCATAATATTCATATATCATAACTTTTCATTCATTCCCCAACTGATGGCTTGTATATATTTGAGTCAATTCTCTATATATTTTTAAAATGAAGTCTTTGTCAGAATTCTTGGATGTACAGTTTTTTTTCCCAATTTACTTCTTCTCTTCTAATTTTATCTGCATTGGTTTTGTTTGGACAAAGGCTTTATAATTTAATACAATCAAAATTATCTATTTTGTATTTCATATTATATTCTTTAGCCATGAATTCCTTCTTTCTCTACAGATCTGAGAGGTAGAGTATCCTGTGTTCTAATGTTTTATATAGTATCACTCTTTATGGCTAAATGATGAATCCATTTCAACTTTATCTTGGTATAGGATGTTAAATGTTGGTCAATGCCTAATTTCTGTCATATTATTTTTCAATTTTTCAAGAAATTTTTGTCAAATAGTGAGTTCTTATTCTAGAAGCTGCAGTCTTTGGGTTTGTCAAATACTAGATTACTGAAGATATTGACTACTGCATCTTGTGATCCTAACCTATTTCACTGATCAACTGCTCTATTTCTTAGCCAGTACCAAGTGGTTTTGATAACTGCTGCTTTAAAATATAATTTTAGGTCTGGTATATCTAGGCCCCTCATTTGCATTTTTTAAATTAATTCCCTTGCAATTCTTGACCTTTTGCTCTTCCAGATGAACTTTGTTATTATTTTATCTAACTCTGAAAAGTAATTTCTTGGCAGTTTGATTGGTATTGCACTGAATAAGTGGATTAATTTAGGTAGAATTATCATTTTTATTATATTAGCTTGGCCAACCCATGAGCACTTCCAATTGTTTAGATCTGACCTTATTTGCATGGAAAGTGTTTGTATTTGCATTCATAGAGTTCCTGACTTTGTCTTGACAGATAGACTTGTCTAGGAAAATATTTTATATTATCTACAGTTATTTTAAATTGAATTTCTCTTTGTATCTCTTGCTGCTGGACTTTGTTGGTAACATACAGAAATGCCAAGGATATATGTAAGTTTATTTTGTATCCTACATCTTTGCTAAAATTGTGAATTGTTTGTAATAGTTTTTTAGTTGATTTCCTAAGATTCATATATCATAACTTTTCATTCATTCCCCAACTGATGGCTTGTATATATTTGAGTCAATTCTCTATATATTTTTAAAATGAAGTCTTTGTCAGAATTCTTGGATGTACAGTTTTTTTTCCCAATTTACTTCTTCTCTTCTAATTTTATCTGCATTGGTTTTGTTTGGACAAAGGCTTTATAATTTAATACAATCAAAATTATCTATTTTGTATTTCATATTATATTCTTTAGCCATGAATTCCTTCTTTCTCTACAGATCTGAGAGGTAGAGTATCCTGTGTTCTAATGTTTTATATAGTATCACTCTTTATGGCTAAATGATGAATCCATTTCAACTTTATCTTGGTATAGGATGTTAAATGTTGGTCAATGCCTAATTTCTGTCATATTATTTTTCAATTTTTCAAGAAATTTTTGTCAAATAGTGAGTTCTTATTCTAGAAGCTGCAGTCTTTGGGTTTGTCAAATACTAGATTACTGAAGATATTGACTACTGCATCTTGTGATCCTAACCTATTTCACTGATCAACTGCTCTATTTCTTAGCCAGTACCAAGTGGTTTTGATAACTGCTGCTTTAAAATATAATTTTAGGTCTGGTATATCTAGGCCCCTCATTTGCATTTTTTAAATTAATTCCCTTGCAATTCTTGACCTTTTGCTCTTCCAGATGAACTTTGTTATTATTTTATCTAACTCTGAAAAGTAATTTCTTGGCAGTTTGATTGGTATTGCACTGAATAAGTGGATTAATTTAGGTAGAATTATCATTTTTATTATATTAGCTTGGCCAACCCATGAGCACTTCCAATTGTTTAGATCTGACCTTATTTGCATGGAAAGTGTTTGTATTTGCATTCATAGAGTTCCTGACTTTGTCTTGACAGATAGACTTGTCTAGGAAAATATTTTATATTATCTACAGTTATTTTAAATTGAATTTCTCTTTGTATCTCTTGCTGCTGGACTTTGTTGGTAACATACAGAAATGCCAAGGATATATGTAAGTTTATTTTGTATCCTACATCTTTGCTAAAATTGTGAATTGTTTGTAATAGTTTTTTAGTTGATTTCCTAAGATTCTCTAAGTATATCATCATGTCCTCTACAAAGAATGATTATTTGGTCTCCTCATTAACCACTCTAATTCCTTTAATTTCTTTTTCTTCTTTTATTGCTAAAACTAACATTTCTAATGCAATATTGAATAGTAATGGTGATAGTGGGCAACCTTATTTTACCCCTGAACTTATTGGGAATGCAACTAATTTATCCCCATTACATATGATGTTTGCTGATGGTTTTAGCTAGATGCTATATTGATCATTTTAAGAAAAACTCTTTAAGAAAAAAAATTTATTCCTACGCTTTCTAGAGTTTTTAAATAGGAATGAGTATTTATTTTGTTAAATAATTTTTTCTTCGATTTATTGATATAATCATATGATTTCTATTATTATGCATTCCTGGCATAAATTCTACTTGGTCAGGGTATATTATCCTGTTGATAACTTGCTCTAATCTCTTTGCTAATATTTTAAGATTTTTGCACTAATATTCATTAGAGAACTTGATCTATAATTTTGTTTCTCTTTTTAGACCCTATCTGGTTTAGGTACCACTACCAAATTTGTGTCATAAAAGGCATTTGGTAGGACTTCTTCTTTCCCTATTTTTCCAAATATTGGAATTTATTGCTCTTTAAATGTTTGGTAGAATTCACCTGTAAATCCATTTGGCCCTGGAGATATTTTCTTAGGGAGTTGATTAATAGCTTGTTCAGTTTCTCTTTCTAAAATGAGATTATTTAAATAATTTATTTCCTCCTGTGTTAATCTGAATAATCTGAGTATTTGAATATTTTTCTAAGTATCCTTCTGTTTCACTTAGATTATCAGATATGTTGGCATACATTTGAGCAAAATGACTCCTAATTATTGTTCTAATTTCATTGGTGGAAAGTTCCCCCTTTTCATTCTTAATACTAATGATTTGATTTTGTTCTTTCTCTAATCAAATCAATTAATGTTTATTTTGCTGGGTTTTTTTTTTCATAACACCAACTCTTTTTGTTTATTAGTTTAAATTTGGTTCATTTGTTTTATTAATTCAAAAGTTTTCTTACTTTCAATTTTATTAATCTCCCCTTTTATTTTCAGAATTTCAAATCTGGTATTTAATTGGGGATTTTTTATTTGTTTTTTTTTCTAGTTTTTTAAATTGCATGCCCAATTCATTGATCTTCTCTTTTTCTATTTTATTCAAGTAAGCATTGAGAGATACAGAATTTCTCTTAAGAACTGCTTTAGCTGAATCCTATAAATTTTGGTGTTTTGTCTCATTATTGTCTTTCTCTTGAATTAAATTATGCCAATTGTATGTTTTTTTTTTTATTTTGTCAATTTCATTTTTAAATTAGTTGTTTTCTTTTTCCATTTTGGCAATTTGTTTTCTTTAGGAGTTGTTTTTTTTTCCACTTTCCCCAATTTATTTTAATAAATTGTTTTCTTCAATATATTTTTTTTCCATTTTGCCAAACTTATTTTTTAAGGAATTGTTTTCTTCAGTCAATTTCAGTGGTTCCTTTTCCAAGCTGTTGGCTTTCCTCCAAAAAAAACTTTCATAATTTTCCTGCATAGCTCTCATTTCTTTCCCCCATTTTCTTCTATTTCTCTTTTAAGACTCTTAAAATTCTTCTAAGAGAGTCTTTTGATCTTAAGCCCAGTTCATATCCCCTTTTGAGGCTTCACCTGAAGACATTTTACTTTTGCTGAACTCTTCTGGGTTTGTGTTCAGATCAGAATTCTCTTTCTCCATTGTAACTTTCTATACTCAGAGCTTTTTTTTGCTTTTTAAAATCATTTTAAAAGTTGAGCTCTGCTCGTAGGATATAGTAGAGATTGCCCCAACCTTTTTTTTGCAGGGGGACAGGGACCTCTCACTGACCACACAGGGGCTATAGGTATGGCCAAGTCCTACCTGTTGTACTGTGGGAACTCACAATTTGCCTTGTGTAGTTGTGTGGGAGGTCTCACAGCTGAACTGCAAATGTATTGACTTTTTGGACCAGCACGGAGTAGTCACCAGCATTATATTTTGGCTGAGCCTCCCATTAAATTCCTCATACCAGGGCTACTTGCCCTCATTTGTGCTGGGTCACATTCTCCTCTTCCCAATTAAGACAGTCCTTCCAAGATATCTTGAGCTGGGAAATTATTATACTCAAAATGTTTGTGGGTTCTGTTACTCCAAAATTCGTTCAAAGGTTTGATCTAACATTGATTTTGAGGGAAATTGGAGAGAGGTCAGGCAATGTCCTGTCTAGTTCTACCATCTTGGCTCTGCCCACCCATCTCTCTTTTAAGATCGTTTTTGAACTCTTCCAAGAAAACCTTTTGAGTTTGAAACCAGGTCATATGCCCTTTTGAGGCTTTATCTACAGGCAATTTGTCATTGCTTTCTTTTTCTGAGTTTGTGTTCTGATTTTCACTGCCTCCATATTAGTTCTGGTCAGAACTCTTTTTGCTTTTTTGCTCATTTTTAAAAGTTGGACTCTGCTCCTGGGACACAGGGGAGATTATCCCAAGCTTCTTTTGCAGGGAGACAGGGGCCTCTCATTGACTTTCTATTGTGCTGGGGCTTTCCCATTGCATTGGATTGGCCTGACCATGGCCTGTTATGCCAGGAATTTCCCTTCTATAGTTGTGTTGGAAGTCTCATAGCAGGTCTGCTGATCCACTGGCCTTCTGAACCAGCACACAGTAGGCAATGCTTTGCTATACTTTGGCTAACACCCTCTCACTAGAGGCCCATAGGACCTCCCCATGCTAGGCCACCCTGCAGAGTGCCTGCTCCCCCACTGCCCAATTGAAACAGACCACATCTGAAGTCCTTCCAAAATGTCTTAAGCTGGAAAATTATTATATTACAAATATTTGTGGGTTCAGTTACTCCAAAAATCTATTCAGAGGATTGATCTAACATTGATTCTGAGAGAAGCTGGGGAGATCTCAAGCAATGTTCTGGATTTTCTCTGCCACCTTGGTTCCAAGTAAAAATAGTCTTTCTTTGATAGAAATATGGCCTTGATACTTAAACTATGGTGAGAGATTAGAGAAATAAAACTATAAAGCAGTATCCCTAGTGAACATTAAAATATGAAATTTAAATAAAATATATGCAAGTGGAGTACAATAGTATATCAAAAAAGTGCATACATTTTACAATCTGGTTGAATTTATGCCAGGGATGTGAGATAAATTCATTAGGAAAACTATCAACATAGATCATAATAATAACAAAAATAATGAAAACGCAATAGTTTCAATAGATACTGAAAAGGTTTTTGTCAAAATCTAGCAACCATTTTTAATAAAAACAGTAGAAAAATAGGAATAAATGGATTTCTTAGTATGGCAAATAATATGTATCTAAAACTATGAGCAAACATTTTATGTAATGAAGAAAAATGAATATATTTCCAATGTGATCACCAGCATGTCCATCTATTACAAACAATGCCCAGGTAAGAGAGAGAAATTCTATTCATAGTAACCACATAATCTATAAAATAATGAGGATTTTGTATACCAATACACTCTCAAATACTATAAAAATCTAGCTTGAAAACACTGTAAAAATAAAGGCAGACCTGAATAATTAGAGAAATATTAATAAGTATATGAAGTTGATATAATTAAAATATCAAAACTACCTAAATTAATTTACTTATTCAGTGCCCTACAATATTAAAGTAATATTTTCTAGAGCTAAAACAAATAATGACACAATATGAGGAAACAAGCCAATTGACTTGCACAGGGTCACACACCTAGTAAGTGTCTGAGGCCAGATTTGAACTCTCATGAAGAAGAATTAAAAAAAAAAAAAATTTGAATCTGAAAAGAAGCAATGAAAAACATGGGAAAGGAGACCTAATAGTATCCAATTACAAACCATAATATTAAACAGTAATTATGAAAACAATTTGTACTGGCTAAAATAATTGAGTCAATCAGTGAAACAGATTAGGTATACCACATAAAGAAGCAAATGAAGACAAAACTCTACTTACAAGAATGAGGACTCGGTATTTAACTGCTGGGAAAACTGAAAAGCATTCAAGTAGAAAGTAGATAAAGACCAATACCCTATGCTTTAGAATGTTGAGTCAGATAGATGATACAGCGCATAGAACGCTGAGCCTGCTCTTCAAAAGATCTGACTTCAACTTCAGCCTCACATTAGCTCTGTGACCGGGGACTAGTCATTCATTTCTGCCACAGTTTCCTTAAGGAAACTATGTAAATAAATAAATAAATATGTAAAATAAGGTTATAACAATGTATCTCACAGACTTGTAGCAAGATAATATTTGTAAAACACTTGGCATAGTAACTTGCACATAATCAATGCTATGCAAATGGTATTTCCTTCCCACCTGTCCACCCTTCTACCTGTCCTTATTTTATACCAAGATCAACTCAAAATAGATACAAAAGTGAGATATAAATTTGAAGAATTTTTCAATTCTTCATGACCCTGGGGATTTTTTTTTTTTTTGGCAAAAATATTGGAGTGGTTTTCCATTTTCTTCTCCAGCTCATTTTATAGATGAGGAAACTAAGATAAACAGTGCTAAAATGATTTGCTGCGGGTCACACAATACGAGTAAATCAGAAGAACAAGGAAAAAATGTGTTTCTGATCAATAGACAGAAGGGGAGAGTATATGATCAAACCAAGGATAGAATGGGTCACAGATGATGAAATTGATAGTTTTGATTATACAGAATTTATATCTTTTTTGTATAGGTCTTTCCCCTCCATTTTCCCTCTATTTTTCACATTTGCTTTTTTTTTTTTAATCATTTTTAACTCTAAAGAAAAGACTCTTCCACGCGATACCAAGTTAAGATCAAAATGGGTTCATGATAACTATAAGCAAATTAGAAGAAAAAAGGATAATCTAACTCTCACATCTGTGGAGAAGTAAGGAATTTGTAGTCAAGGAAGATGTAAAATGGATAATTTTGATTATATTAAATTAAAAAGATTTTGTACCAAAAAAAAAAAAAATCCCACAATGCAGACAAGTTTAGGAAAGAAGCAGTAAACTGGGGGAAAAAAATGTATACCCAAGGGTTCTGATAAAGGCATCATTTCTAAAATATATAGAGAATTGACTCAAATTTATAAGAATACAAGCCATTACCAACTGATAAATAATCAAAGGATATGAACAGATACATTTCAGATGAAGAAATTATAATTATTTCTAGTCATATGAAAAAATGTTCCAAATCATTATTGGTTAGAGAAATGCAAATTAAGACAACTCTTGAGGTACCACTCCACACTTCTCAGATTGTCTAAGATTACAGGAAAAGATAATGATGGATATTGGAGGGAATGTGGGAAAACTGGGACACCAATATTGATCCAACCATTCTGAAGAGCAATTTGGAACTATGCCCAAAGGGTTATCAAACTATTTGTATCCTTTGCTCCATCAGTGTCTCTACTGGACCTGTATCCCAAATAAATCTTAAAAAAAAGTAAAGGACCCACATGTGTAAAAATGTTTGTAGCCTTTTTGCAGTGGCAAGGAACTGGAAACTGAGTGGATGCCTATCAGCTGGGGAATGGCTGAATAAACTATAGTATATGAATGCTACGGAATATTATTGTTCAATAAAAAATGATAAGCAGGATTATTTCAAAAAGACCTGGAGAGACTTATATAAACTGATGCTGAGTAAAGTGAGTATAGAACCAAGAGAACATTGATCTCAAGATTGAATGTAATCAAATTAGATATAATAAGAATATGGTAAATCTCCTAGGGTTCAGGTCAGACACAGTCGAGGCCCAAGATTAAAACCAAGGACTCTGGGTGTTCAGAACACTTAGAAGTTGTTTTTAGCCTTAGTCCAGGGAAAGATATGGATAGAGTTGGAGCCCTGCTATGCAAATTAGTCATCCCCCTAGCTTGATGACTCTAAGGCTTTAAGGAAATAGTGCAGTTTGTTAAAACCTGATTAAAATTTGACTGATATTGGTAGAGTGTTCTCTTTTTTTCTTTCTCTTCCTGTATTTCTCAAGCTTTCTAAGACACTTGCTTTAAGACTGACCAATACCCACTCTGTATCTTGGTAAACACGATGTTATGAGCCAAGACTCAAAAACAAGGACTGCCAGTTAAACTTTATGATCTGCCAAGAAGAGTTTTCTTTGTCAGATATTTCTGTAGTTTTCTGAGTCAGACGAATCAGTCAAATTGTCACATAACATGAATTCTACACTTAATCACTTAGAACAATCCTGGATTAATGAGAGATACTAGAATTTGACAGGCAGTGAGGTAATGTTTGACAAAGCTTTCACTTTCAAAGTTCTTTCACATTGTAGCAGATCAAATTTACCTTAGAAATTTCTGAAGGGGAACATCCAGTCAGCTACAATTTTTTGTTGTTGTTGCTTAGTCATTTTAGTTGTGTCCAACTATTCGTGACCTCATTTGAGATCTTCTTGGTAAAGCCAATGCAGTGTGTTATGAGTTCAAATGTTGGAGTTCTTGTTCTTCTCAAAGCACAGCCGGTTTAGAGGCTTAGAGCCCTCCGAATATCTCCAAATCCAAAGGTTCTGTCCTTCAGCCTCTGACTCTGCTTTCTTCTGCCTCCAACCAACACAGAGATGGAATATCTCTCTTGTCTCCTTCTGGGGAGCCCAGCCACCAACTACAGTGGTGTGAGATGAAGATGAATCTGGTTGTCCACTGAACTCTCCACTCGTAGTTTTATCCTCTGAAAACTCTTCGTCTGCCACCAGCCAGCCAAGTGGAATATATTCTGCCTTGCCTCGGAAAGAGGGCTTCTGGCGTAATTCCACTGAAATCCATCAAAGTGTTCTCTGCACCAGAGTCGCTCCTCTTCTGGCCCATATTGATGGATTTATGTGTACCCCCTCAGAAACCCCCTATGTTTTAAAACAAAAGAAAGGGGGAGAAAATACATAAGCCCATAGTCCCCAAGCAATTAACCTATTTAATTCTCTTCTATTTACCAAATTTGGGATTTCTCCTCATCATCTGGTAATTACATTGGAGTTGTTTGCATTGGATATTGTCTTGTTGTCTTAAAAAGCCTGTATTCTTCCCAACTGTAATCCTGATTGCTTTTCTGTTGGTTGATGACATCAGAGTCCTGAATTTCTAAAGTCTCTCTGGGTGTAACCTCAGCTGCTATCATGCCCCACCTGTCCTTTGATTGATACTTTGGAGCTGGGCCCTGCCTCTCATTCTTCTGGGTCAATATACATTTAGAGGCCCAATGAAAGCCTTGGTTACATTTTGGATATGGGGTTTGGGGTTTTCTCTCACCCTGTCTTCTCACTCTATCTCCATATCGTTGGGCGCCAAAATGTTGTGATCTAGTTCAGATGGATCTGAATCGGTCCCTGTTCGGGCGCCAAAATGTTGTGAGCTTTTTCTTCTCAAAAAGCAGCTAGGTGATAAAAGTTCAGATCTTTTATTGTCCCAATATAGCCCGGTTAGCTTAGAGGCCTATCTCTCTGCTTGGTTCCAAGAGCTCTCTCCAAATGTCTTTAAATCCAAAGGTCTGGTCCTTCAGCCTCTGCCTCTACTTTCTTCAGCCTCCAGCCAGTTCCAGTCTTCATGTCATTCCAGTGAAATCTTGACTTGTAGCGTCTTCCTCTCTCAAGAACACTTCTGCCACCAGCCAGCCAAATGGAAAATATTCTGCCTTGCCTCGGAGAGAGGGCTTCTGGCGTAACTCTACTGAAATCTGACCGAGAGCTTCTGTCTGTTTCTTTTATCCAAGAGGGAGGAATTGTGGGATACGAGAGAGAGGGATTATGGGTTTTCTCCCATAGTGCTCTCTGGCCCAACGAGCTTCAAGGGAGGTGTGAACTCATTGAACTTAGTTCTACTTAGTACCTTGTTTCAGGTTCTGCCCAAAACATCTTCTTGTAAGATTAGATCAACTCTAATTAGTTAGCAGTTAGTAAGGATTCCAACACCTCTCGAGTCCAGCTGAACTCTCTTCTGCGACCAGCCAGCCAAGAGAAAAAATGTATTCTGGAATGGCTGTCTCGCCTTATATGTGAATCTTCTGAGAGAATGGGATTATGGGTTTTCTCCCATAGTGCTCTCTGGCCCAAAGAGCTTTAAGGGAGGTGTGAACTCCCTTGAAGTTAGAAAGTTTACTTTGTGAAGCTGGCATACTTGTGTACTCCAATGAGTAAAGGTGTAAACACAAGCCTTGTATTAATTAGTTCTACTTAGTACCTTGTTTCAGGTTCTGGCCAAAATCTTCTTGTAAGATTAGATCAACTCTAATTAGTTAGCAGTTAGTAAGGATTCCAACAGCAGTGGTTTTCCATTTCCTTTTCCAACTTATTTTGCAGATAAGGAAACTGTGGCAAACAGCATTAAGTGATCTGCCCAGGGTCACAGAGTTAAGAAGTATCTAAGTTTAGATTTAAATTCAGGTGTTCCACACTCCATACTTTTGGCTTGGATTGGAATTCTTGCTTTGGTTATTCTGTTACAAGCTTCCACACTGGAATCCCTGTTCTGTTTTTGGGATTAAAGGCATATAACTATTTAGTTCTCAAACTTGTTTCTCATTCAGTGCACAATTAGGACCTTAACCCTCTCAACTACTTAGACAGGGAAATCCTCCTTCCTCTCCCTTTAATCCTACCTAAGACTGGGTAGTATGTGACAAATCTGGCTGATGGCCTCTATTCCTACACCCTGTGCTAGCTGAGGGATCACCTAGAATCTCTTCATGTTCAAGTACTTTCTACCTTAGTGCCTAATATTGGTTCTCTTTCAGCCCTCAAGGATTGAAATACTTCCTGCACTATGTTCCTAGATAAATCCCATTACCAGACTCACTAGATCTCTGTCTCTCTAAGCTACTCTGTGCTGGAAAAATTGCTCACTGTACATATTCTTGGATTTTCAGATCAAAATTTAGTCCAATGAATTTTGAAGATCTTTTTAGAATAGATTTAGTGAGAAAGCTATAATATATATATTATACACACACACACACACACACACACACACACACACACACACACACACATATATTCTTTCCTTTCACATACTCAAGGATGAAGAAATCACTTCCTCCCCTACTTCCTATATTTTCTGCCCCTGTTTTAAATTAATCCCAGTCATCCTGATTTATATCTTGACAGCAGACCCAGATGGCTCTAGAGGAGAAAGTGAGAGTGGTGATTTTAGTTTACTTTCACTTCAATCTAATTCACTTGCATGTCATGGTACCACCTCCCTGATGGCAAGGTCCTCTTCAAGAATAAAGAACAAACTACTAGTGCTGCTGAAAGCTGGAGAAAGTTATGAAAGACTATGCCCATTGTTGTTCAGTCATTTTCAGTCATGCTTTACTCTTCATGACCGCATATGGGGTTTTGTTCACAAAGATACTGGGATGGTTTGCTATTTCCTCCTCCACTGAATTAAGGCAAACAGGTTAATTTACTTGCTCTGGATCACAGAGCTAGGGTTGAACTTAGGTTTTTTTGACTCCAAGTCCAGTGCTCTATCCACTGAGCCAGCCCACTGCCTCACTGTATTTATTACAGATTTACATATTCTAATCTTATCTAGGTCCTCACTACAACAATGCAAGTAGTCTATTCCTCCTTAAATGATCTTTCTTCCAGGGGGCACCTAGATGCACCAGCCCTGAAATCATGAGGATCTGATTTCAGATAACTCTTCTTAGCTGTGTGACCCTGGGCAAATCTCTTAGCCCCAATTGCCTCAAGGGAAAAAAAAAAAAAAAGATTCCTCTCTCTAGCTGTAGTTGTTCCAAATATTTTTGTATCTCCTCAAACTTCTTAATAACATCCAACCCCCATCCTTCTACCTTACAACTGCATACAACTTCTAGATACCCTAGGACAACTCTGCCAGTAATGCAGGAAAAGAAAGGAAGAAGCATTTAAATCTATCTACTAGACACCATGCTAAAGACTTTACAAATGTTATTTCTTTTAATACTCTTTTTGTTCAGCCATTCAATTGAGTCCAATTCTTTGTGACTTCATGAACCATAGCATCCTTCAACATTTCTCAAATACTGTCCAATTACATGTTTATTATTCAGTTGTTCAACTATTTCTATTCTTCAATATTTCTCAAGCTCTGTTCGGTTTCATGTTCATTGTTTTCATGACAATATTTTTTCATCTCATCCTCTGCATCCCTTTTTCTTTTTGCTCTCAATCTTTCCCAACATCGAGGCCTTTTCTAATGAGTCCTGTTTTCTCATTATGGGATCAAGTATTGAAGCTTCAGCTTCAGTATTTGGCCTTTCAGTGAACAGCTTGATATAATTTCTTTAATTATTGATTGATTTGATCTCCTTGCTGTCCAAGATACTCTCAAAAATCTTCTCTAACACTACAATTTAAAAGCATTGATTCTATGGTGCTCAATTTTTCTTATAGTCCAATTCTCATAACTATCCATTGTTACTGGAAAAACATTTTAATTAAATGAACCTTTTGTGGCAAGGTGACAAGCAAGTGCGCTGTCAAGATTTGCCATAGCTTCCCTTTCAAGGAGCATCTTTTAATTTCGTGGCTTCAGTCATCTGCAATGATCTTTGAGCCTAAGAATATAAAATCTAATACTGCTTCTATTTCTTCTCTCTGTATTTTTCAGGAAGTGACAGTTGTCACAATTTTAGTGTTTTTTTTAAACATGCTTCAGGCCAGCTTTTACACTCTCCTCTTTCATCCTCATAAAGAGGCTTTTTAAATTCATCTTTACTTTCTGTCATCAGAGTAGCATGATCTGCATAACTGAGAATCTTGTGCTTATAACACAATTATAACATAATAATTAAGGCTTAAGTTGGCTTAAATCCATTGAACCAAAATTTTGTTAATTCTATACAGAGAATAGTCAGGCAAGAATTTCTTATGCTCAATATTGCTTTGCTAGTATAAATAGAGCCTTCCACACGCCAGTACAAGAATTAACTATTTTTTTTTTTATAACATAGATCCCTTTGGTAGTCTGGTGAAATCAATGGTTCACTTATCAGAATACTGTCTTTTAAATGTACACAATAATATGCAAAAGATTACAAAGAAAACTATGTGGAAATAGTTACAAAAAAATTTAAGTATATGGATCTTTATTAGTGGTTTGAGAGTATGATGCATTGGAAATGCTGCTCAAATGTAAAATATTTTCTTCTAAAAGTCTGGAAAAAAGACTTGAATTTTTTTTCAGTTTAAAAATTCAGTTTAATTACATATATAATAAATAGACATTGACATAAATTTTTTAAAAATCAAAAACAGAGTAACAATATGGAACTTATTATTTCTCATGGAAACCAAAACCATTACAGAAGCAGCTACACCCAAAGAAAGAACACTGGGAAATGAATATAAACTGCTTGCATTTTGTTTTTCTTCCTGGGTTATTTATACCTTCTGAATTCAATTCTCCCTGTGCAACAAGGAAACTGTTCAGTTCTGCACACATATATTGTATCTAGGATATACTGTAACCTATTCAACATGTAAAGGACTGCTTGCCATCTGGGGGAGGGGGTGGAGGGAGGGAGGGGAAAAATCGAAACAGAAGTGAATGCAAGGGATAATGCTGTAAAAAAATTACCCTGAAATGGGTTCTATCAATAAAAAGTTATTAAAAAAATAATAAATGAAAATTTAAAAAATTAAAAAATTTTAAAAAAATAAACCAAAACCATTTCTTAATGTTTTGTTCAGCCCCCTTTTAAAAAAAAATTTTTTTTAAACAAAAAATTGATTTTAGAGGTAAAATGGTAGAATGAGGTTTCATGAAAGGTTTCTTCTTCCAAAAAGTAGTAGAAGATTTTTCATGTTAAACATCTATAGTCTACTGAATAATCCAGTTATTCACTTTATCCATTTCCAAGTTATCTGAAAGTTGTAACTCAACTGAACATTTAATCTGATAAAGATTCCATATCTAGAGGTTACCTAATTCAGCCATTAATTGATTTGCGGTCTCTTTATTCCAACTTTTACTTTATGCCTCTATTGCATATATCAAGTGAAAAGAAAAGCTCAGTTAGAAAAAAAAAGAGCTGTTTGAAAGGATCAATGAAATTTGGCAAAGAACAATTAAAATTGTGAATTGACCCTGTAAGTAAAAAGCCTTAGTATAAATTAAAGACTTAATTTCCAGAAAGGAATTATACTAAATACAACAAAAAAGCTTAACTCTTTGTAAAATTGGTACAATCTAGGAATTTGGATGGAAATACTAAACTTCCAAAAAAATTATGGCATTAACAACATTGCCTTTATTTTTGTAGTCTTAATTATGGTTAAAATTTTAATAAAACACTTTAGAATTTACAAGTCACATTTCTCACAAGAATTCTTATTGCTGAGGAAAATAAATTTCAGAGAGATAATATACTGAACTGTCCAGAGTCCCAGAGCTAGGCAAACAAAATGAAAGGGGTCTTAGTAATTATTTAATTCAATCTTCTCATTTTAAAGATTATAAAACTAGGGCTGGCATGAGTCTAACTAGAAATTTTAGTGCTTGAAAGATATCACTAAATATATCTTCATGTCAACTGTGGTAGAAGGAAAGACTCCTACATTGTTCTCTAGGGGAAAGACAGACATCCTTGTGAGCTATATGATAAGATCGCATGCATATACTACTGCTATGGAACAGGGACAGAGTTCTCTCAGAATTAATTTTTTGTTGTTCAGTCGTTTTTCAGTTGCATACTTTTTGTAACCTCATTTGGTTTTGTTTTGTTTGTTTTTTTTTTTAACAAAGATAACTGGGGTGGTTTCCCACTTTTTTCATTTTACAGATGAGGAAACTGAGGCAAAATGCATGTGGTCAGCACACATATGTATTCCTTCACATGTGCAACCTAGCCACATCCATTTCTCTTCTCCCCTGAATGTGTGCTTTAGACTTGGTTTCCCTATGTGTGCACACCTCAACAATGTGCCATGGTTGCAGTGTCCCCCATGTATATACCTTTCCAAACATTTCCCCATCAATCCTGAGATGATAATTGAGTTTATGGGTGTTGATGAGATTAACCATGCAAGACAGTATAAGACAAGGCTTCTTAATGGGTTTTTTTTTCCCCTGTCATTTACTCCTTTGGCAGTTAAACCTATGCCCTCTTCCCAGAATAATGTTTGTTGCCTGAATTCATAATTGAAGGAAATAATAAATTTCACATAATAAAGATGTATTTTTTCTCATCCAAGTTCATTGACCTTTTGAGTTGGACTCCAGGTTAAGATCCTCTGCTTTAGTGGGAGGATCCATGGGACTTCGATAACACCTGCGATTAGAGTGGTCCAAGTGAAGATACAGCAAAGAAGACTGAAGAGAGGTCAGTCCAGGGATGAAGAGAACCAGGAGAGAGGAGTCAGGAAGCCAGAGAGGAGTATTCATGTGAAGAAGATGATGACTAAAGTCGAAGGCTGCTTGAGGTTTTTCAGAGCAAGGTGTTCTGATACTAATTTTCTTTGGAGTTATTTCATTGTATAGAGAGAGCCCCTCATGAAAAGAAAGGGGTCCCATGTCATTTAAAGAAAGGGGTAATGTGGGGTGTTACCATGTAGATGAAAGGGAAGCAAAATAGCCATCTCTAACCTTGTCTCTCCTTCACCGTGAGACTATTTTCTACCAAGAGTAGGAGCAAGGAGTTAGGGTCAGAGACCATTCTGCTCTCCTCAAAGAGAGGGGAGACTGGTCTACAATAATATCTAAATGTCCCCTTACACATTTCCCTTCTAAGAGATATGAAAGGGGATTTCAATCTAGTATCTGATTGCTACATTGATATTGGGAAGGAGGACACCAAATCTTATATCCAAGGCTTGATCCCTTTTCTGCCAAATACCAACTCCACAATCAACACACAATAGAAACAGGAGTGGAGCCAAATAGCAAATTAATCCATCTGTCTAAATCCTAACAAAACGGGAATCAAAGAAGGTATGCATAGAAAAATATATCCCAAACAATAGAGAGTGGAACTGCTTTCCTATTAGGAGTGAGATAACTCAGCTCAAGCAAGAGAGTTCTAGATTTCACTCTAGGAGTAACACCCTTTCATCTCCAAGATATCTAACTAGGGATAGAAACACATTGGAGATTACCAGCTCCTCTTGTCTTCCCAGTCTTTTCTTCCAGCAACCTGAAATGAAATTGATCTCTTCCACCATTTCTTTTGAAAATGGTTGCTAGGAATGCCCTAAGTGACTTAAAGCTTAATAAGACCCAAAGAAGACTGATGTTCTTCCCTTCCAAGTCCACCTCATCCCTTACTCAGGGTAGGTCAGTTATTTCTACGAGTGAGGAGGAGAGCAAAGAGTTTTAGGAAAAGGGCTGCAATTGAAAGCATTTGCTTTGGATTAATTTTGTTCTCTGCACAGCCGTTAAAAGTAAACACACTGCTATGTATTCTGGAACTATGATTGTAGGGAATTTAGATCCAAAAGGTATTTTGATCATGGGGATCAGTGCTCTTGGAGATTGGGGGCATTTAATTTCACTTGCTTGGGTATCAGAAGCCTTTTTTTTTTTTTTTTTTTTTTTTAAGCCAAGTAGTTGCTGTTGTAGTTCTTTCTTCCTCCAAGAGCAAGTCACAGTTTTTATTAGTAGAGGTAAGGGAATTTTCATTCTCTTAAGTTATACAATAATAAGTAGGGCTTGAACACTGGCTCACATGTTCTTCTTACAACTTTTCCCTTCTTTAGCTTAATGGAGGATGTGAGGGATGGAGATTGTTGTGAGGAATTCCACAGATTACTACTCTTCCTCCAAGCCACTCCCTTAAAACTCATTTCTTCTTCCGAGGCCTGCTAGAACTGATGAACACTAAGGGGAAGAGAAAGTGTTAAAATTTCCCAGATGCCACTCATCTGACAGATTATATTCCCAAGAATATCATCTCTTTATACCGACAGGGCAGGAACAGTGTCATTTGTGTGTACTGTCAGCTTGCAACGAAGAGCAACAGGGTCTCTGGGTATATAACTACTGCCAAAAAAAGAAACTAAAAACCATCTTTACATTATGTAAATATGAAACAAAAGTTGTCAAAAATAGATAATAAATTTGTTCTAGTTACCACTGTTCCTTTCACAACTTTCAATCATTAGCCTGACAAGATGTATTTATTAGCAATACTTCCTGCATGTGTTGAGTTCTCCCCCCAACTCCACTCCACTAGCTTTTCTATGATATAATTATCATGAAGTTGGACTTCCTCTTTCAAGAACCAAACCGAAAAGAACACTAGAGGGGCAGGCAGAAGAGCTGGCAGTGAAATTATGTGACTGAACAATTCACTTAACTGTTCAGAATCCCAGTTTCCTAATTTGTAAAATGAGAGGGTTAGACTATTAGATACTTTTAAGTTCCCATCCAATTATAATATTCAAAATAAATGACCTCTGCCCTCTTCCATTCCCATCTTCTCTCTTATTTTCCCTTCCCTTCTAGATAGGATCTACTTATGCAAAGCAATTAGTAGCAGAGTTTGATTGTAGAAATTAAATTCCCATATGCCTAGCTCTTTAGATGAATTTTGAAAAGGATTAAGAAAATCGAAGCAAAGTCAAACTAGAGAGCCCTACTGTACAGCTTCTGCCATTTCCTAAGCAAGACCATGATGGTGATATGGGAATTAAAGACAGAAGCTTGTCAAAAATAGAAAAAGAATAAGTGACCATGACTGATTTTTCTTTATAAAACTTAACAATACTCAAATGGATCTGTGAACTTATCAGTTTGAATATTCACTTTACCAATGTATATTACATCCAACTATTCATGTCTACATATCCTGTTTAGTTTGTATTCTCAGATAAATAAATAAGTAAATCTATTTATCTATTTATCTATCTATCTATCGTCTATTTATTTATCCATCTATCGTCTATTTATCTATCCATCCATCCATTTATTGGAAGAAGAATGTAATAGATGGTAACAATGTCACAAGATGAGTTCAACCTCTAATTTTTTTTATTTTATTAAATAATTTGCAAGTACATGTAAAAAAAAATGAGTTTGAAATTCTCTCCCTCTTTCCTATTGCACATTGCTTCTTGAGAAGGAAGAAAGATAATCAATTATATATTCAATATCATTCATAAAGAGCATTTTTCCATGTAAGCCATGTTGCAAAGAAAAACAGACCCCAAAAAAGTAATAATGAAAATAAAAGAAAAATATATTTCAATCTGCCTTAAGGTCATCAGTTCTCTGGTTAGAAGTAGATAGCATTTTTACATTGTGGGTTCTTTGGAATTGTCTAGGATCATTGTCTTGGTTGGATTAAATAAGCCTTTCACAATTGATCATCCTTATAACATTGCTGTTACTGCATAAAAAGTTTTCGTGATTTTATTCACTTTACTTTGCATGAATTCATTTAAGTCTTCCCAAATTCTTCTAAAAACATTTTGCCCCTCATTTCCTTTAGAATAGTAGTATTCCATCACAATTACATAGTTATTTCCAATTGATGGGAATTCCCTAATTTCCAATTCTTTGCCACCACAAAAAAAGAGCAACTATAAATATTTTTATACAAATAGGTCTTTTACCCCTTTTTTTAGCTCTTTGAGATACAATCCTAGTAGTAGTAGTAATATTGAGAGAAAGAGTGCATATACTTGTATAACTCTTTAGGCATAGTTCCAAAATGTTCTCCAGAATAGCTGAAATAGTTCACAACTCTATTAACAATTGATATCCCAATTTTTTACATCCCCTTCTATACTTGTTATTTTCTGTCTGGCACATTAGTCAATCATCTGATAAGTATGAGATATCACAAAGTTGTTTTAATTGGCATTTCTCTAACCAGTAGTGCTTTAGAGCATCTTTAATGTGCATAGACAGCTTTGATTTCTTCCTCTGAAAACTGCTTGTTCATAACCTTTGACCATTTATCGCCAGGAGAAGAGCTCTTACTTTTGTAAATTATGTTCTCTATATATTTGAGAAATGAGGATTTTTATCAGAGAAACTTGCTGTAAGATTTTTCCTAGTTTCCTGTTTTCCTTAATTTTTGATGCATTAGTATTGTTTGTGCAAAAGCCTTTTAATTTTATATATGCAAAATTATCTATTTTACTTCCTATGATCCTTTCTACTTCGTTTGGTCACAGAGTATTCCTTTATCCATAGATGTGATGGGTATTTTCCCCCATGCTACCCTCAATTACTTATATCATTCTTTATGTCTCAATCATTTATCCATTTTTATAATGGTATACAGTGAGAGATGTTGGTTTATGCTCAATTTCTACCAAACTGCTTTCCAGTATTCTCAGAAATTTTTGTCAAATATTGACTTAACTCTTAAACCTTGGAGTTTGGGGGTTTATCAGACACCTGATTACTATGGCTATTTATTACTATGTATTACGTACTTAATCTATTTCCACTGATCTATTATTCTATTATTATTTCTTAGCCAGCATCGGATTGTTTTAATGATTATGACTTAGTTTAAAATTTGGAACTACTAGGCTGCCTTCCTTTATTTTTTTTCCCCACTGATTCTCTTTACTAGGGTTTCTACCTCTGTAAAAGAAGTCTCTTGTGGTTTGGTATAGCACCAAATAAGTAATTAGGTAGAGTAATTTTTATTATCAGCCTCCTCATGAGCAATTAATACTTCTCCAATTAATTAGATCTTTATTTGTATGAAAAGTGCTTTGTAATTATATTCTTATAGTCGCAGGGTTTGTCTTCACATGTAGACTCCCAACTTATATTATTTGTAGTTATTTAAAGTGGAATTTCTCTATCTTTTCCTGCTAGGTTTTGTTGGTAGTATATTGAAATGTTAATGATTTGTGTAGGCTTAGTATTCTGCAACTCTGCTGAATTTGTTCATTTTCAATAGTTTAACAGATGATTCTCAAGGTTTCTCTTAAGCAAACCACCATATCATCTACACAGATTGAAAATTTTGTTTCTTCATTGCTTATTTTCATTCCTTCAATTTTTCTCTTATGCCTATGGCTAGCTTGTCTCAGACAATATTGAATAACAGAGATGATAAGGGTCATCCTTGCTCCACTCTGATCTTACTCGGAAGACTTCAAGTTTATTCTTGTTACAGATAATTCTTGCTCTTGGTTTTAGGTAGATACTGTATATCATTTTAAGAAAGATTCTCTTTATTCTTAAGCTTTCTAATATTTTTTTTAAATAGGAATAGTTGGTGTATTTTGTCAGACTTTTTCTGCACCTATTGAGATAATTATATGATTTTTATCATTGATATGTTAATTACATATAGTTTTCCTAATATTAAATTAACCTTGCATTTCTAGCATAAACTGCACATGGTCATAGTGTGTGATCATTGTAGTCTATTGCTATAATCTTGCTAGTGTTTTATTTAAATCTTTTGCATCAATATTTGCTAAGGAAATCACTCTTATTTTTTTGTGGTTGCTGTTCTCCTAATTTTAGGTATCAAAAACATATTTGTGTTGTAAAAGATTTGGTTTTGCTGTTCAGTCATTTTCAATTATATCAGCATTCTTGCCAGTTATCTTGCCAGATAACTTGCTCTTCAAGTTATTATGTAAATGTCTTTTCTCCCCTATTCTCCTCCTTGCCCCTTAGAGGGCTATCATTAGATACATATATGTATTATGCGTATATGTGTACATATATATACTACATATGTAAAATGACTGTATACTTCTATTTATCATATGAACACTTTTCTAGGGTAACTTGAATCCAAAGTTCCAAAACTACCAACTATAACCTTATGGAATAAAAGTGTTTGCAAAGTGGACACTATGTTATAATAGTGACCTAAACTGTCTATATCTGCCCATATATTGAAGAAATAGATGAGCAAATTGTAGCACATGTGTATAACAGTATTTATTGCACCAGAAAAACAAATGAGGAATTCAGAAACTTGAGAATTATATGAAGTGCTGCTGTGTAAAACAGGGGTGTGTGTGTCTGTGTCTCTGTGTGTGTGTGCAGATATGTATATACATAACTACACATAATACATATGCACAATTACTACCACAAATTATATTTATATAAGTATAATCAATAAACACTTAAGCACCCAAGTGCAAGTTACTGTGCCAAACATTACTTCTTATGAGTAAAATGAGGGGTTATTCTAAATGATCTTTAAGATCCTTTCTAACTCTAAGTTTATGGTCCTATAATAGAACTAAAATTATGCTTGTTTTTTGCTGTTAAGACCCATCAGCTATGAAGTTGATGAAAGATTTTATAGGATAGAGAAATAAAAACTGGATAGAAATGAGGAAGTAACTTAAACCAGCTTTCAGGAACATTGGCAGCTCTTACATTAATGGTTAACGACAGGGAAAAAGGTAATATAGTTTTTAAAATGAAATTCTTATCATTTATCAAGTAATGAAATCCTGTTATATTGGGACATTTATCAACTAATTATCATTCAATTCAACAAACATTAAGGGTTTACTATGTGCCAGACACTGCATTGAGTGCTGGGTATCTCATTTAGGTTGTGAGTCAGGGATTAGGAGGTTATTGGTGTCCTGAACCAACAGGACTCAAAGTCATAAGTGAGTTGGGGGGATGTCTGTCTACTCCAAATAGGCAAAGACTTCCCCCTGGCAAAAGAGGAAGATGAGAATAATTTGAACAGCCATGAAAGTAGACTAAAGCAGATGCTGTGGAATGTTTAGAACTTAGTCATACATCAAAAACATCAAGTTCATCCACTACAACCTAGGTGATAACCAGGTGTTTTGACTTGTCTTGCCACTGGTCTCCATTGACTCTGAAAGAGAAAGTGAGACTGACCACTTTGCATAACTCAGCCTCACTTAAATCCAATTCATGCACAAGTTGAGACATCACCCTGTGATGTCATTGGTCCTTTTGGAAAATGATGATCAATAACAACTCATTTATTCATCTGGTTCTGAGGATTTTTAGAGAGCTCATTGATGGTTTGTTCTCAATTTTTTTTTCCTAAGATACGATTCTTTTTCTTTTGTAAATTTGGGCATTTTACATTTTTGTAAATATTCATACATTTCATTTAATTTTATCTTTACTGGTATTACATTCACCCCTACATTCTTGATACTAGTAATTTGGTTTTAGTCTTTTTTTATAATCAAATTAACTAATGATCTATTTATTGGTCTTTTTATAAAACCAGCTCTTAAGTCTGTTAATTCAAAGGTTTTCTGGAGATCATTATATACATCAACAACAATACTGTATGAGGATGTATTCTGAAGGAAGTGGATTTCTTCGACAAAGAGAAGATCTAACTCAGTTTCAATTGATCAATGATGGACAAAAGCAGCTACACCCAAAGAAAGAACACTGGGAAATGAATGTAAACTGTTTGCATTTTTTTTCCAGGATTTTTATCTTCTGAATCCAATTCTTCCTGTGCAACAAGAGAACTGTTCAGTTCTACACACATATATTGTGTGTGTGTGTGTGTGTGTGTGTGTGTGTGTGTATAGGATATACTGTGACATATTTAACATGTATAGGACTGCTTGCCATCTGGGGGAGGGGGTGGAGGGAGGGAGAAAAGTCGGAACAGGAGTGAGTGCAAGGGATAATGTTGTAAAAAATTACCCAGGCATGGGTTCTGTCAATAAAAAGTTATAATTTAAAAAAAAAATTCAAAAGATTTTTATTTTCAATTTTATTTAGTTCTCCTTTGATTTTCAAATTTTCTATTTTGGTATTTAATTGGGGGGGTAAAATTCTTCTTTTTCTAGTTTGTTTTTTTTAATTTTAGGTACATGTACAATTCATTGGTCTTTTCTTTTACTGATGTGTTTAGAGATACAAAAATTCCCCTAAATGCTGCTTTAGCCACATCCCACAACTTTTAAAATGTCTCGTCATTTTCTTTAATGAAATTGATTGTTCCTATGATGTCTTTCTTGATTCACTTTTTAGGATGAGTACTTAGTTTTCAATTAATTCTTACTGTATGTTTTCTCAGGTCTTCACTGAAAATGGTTTTATTGCATTATGGTCTGAAAAAGGGTACACTTACTATTTCTGCTTTTCTGTTTTTCATTATGAGATTTTCATACCCTAATACAGTAAATTTTTGTGAAAATGGCATGTATAGTTGAGAAAAATGTTCCATTCTGTTTTCTTTACAGATCTATCATACCTAACTTCTCTAAAATTTTGTTCATCTGTTTAATTTCTCATTTATTTTTATAGTTATTTAGCCTTGTGAAGGAAAAGCTGAGGTCCCCTTTAGTATAGTTTTACTATTTTCTCCTATAATTCTTTCAATTTTTCCTTTAAGAATTTGTATGTCATGTCAATTGTTGCAGATGCTTAGTATTGATATTGCTTCATTGTTTATGGTGGCTCTTAGCAAGATCTGAGTTTACCTGCTTATTACTTTTATTTAGGTCTCCTTTTGTTTTTGTTTTCCCTGGGCCCGTGATTACTACCCCTAACTTTTTTACTTTAGCTGACAGCAGATTCTGAATTAGTCACTTATTTTAATTATATCTGATTTCAACCATCTTTGTTGTAAATAACATATTGTAGTTTCCAATCCAGTCTGCCATCCATTTCATTTTATGGGTGAATTCTTCACGTTCACAATTATAATTAAGTTGCATTTCCTTCCACCCTATTTTCTTGTTTATCTTTCTCTTTTCATCCAGTCCCTCATCTAAAATGTTTTGCTTCTAACCATTGCCCTTTAAAAAATATCTAATCTCTCTTTTAAAAGACCCCTCCACACATACATACAATGTTCCCTTTGAACCAGTTTCTGCTTGAGATTTAAGTGTTGCCCATCTCTTCACTATTTTCTCCTCCACTATAAAAGCTCTTCTTTGCACAGATGATTTAAATGACATAATTTTTTTCACTCTTCCTCTTCCTTACCCCTTCTTCCAGAGCATTCTTTCTTGCCTATTTATGTTCTTTTTACATTATCCTAATATAATCAACTCATCTGTATGCCCTCTTTCTACTACAGAATCCTTCTATCCTTCTAACTGCTCTAAGGGAAAAAAAAAAAGTTTCTTAGAATCTACATGTATCTTCTTCCAATTTAGAAAGACCTTATTGATTCCCTTATGATTTCTTTCATGTTTCACCTTTTTATGCTTCTCTTGAGTTTTGCATTTGAAGTTAAAGTTTTTATTCAGCTCTAGTCTTTTCATCAGAAATGCTTTAAAGTCTTTTATTTAATTAAATATTCATTTTTTCCCTTGAAAGATTATACTTCTTTGCTAAGTAAGTTATTCTCAGTTGTAATCCCAGTTCTTTTACCATGGTAATTGCTAAATCTTGTGTAGTACTGACTGTGGCTCCATGGCATTTGAATGATTCTTTCTGGAAGTTTGAATTATTTCCTTTTTGATCTCAGAGCTCTGCTATTTGACCATAATATTCCTGGAAATTTCATTTTGGAATCTCTTTCAGGAAAGATTGGCCGATTTTTTCAATTTCTAATTTACCTTTTAGTTTTAGGTTTTAGGATATCAGAGCAACTTTTCTTGATAACTTCTTGAAATATGATGCCTATGCTCTTTATTTGATCATAACTTTTCAAGTAGTCCAATATTGATCAATTTTCTAGATCAGTTCTTTTCATGAAGAGATTTTACATTTTTTCTACTTTTTCATTCTTTTGACTTTTAGTTTTTTTGTTTCCTGATATTCATGAAATCATTAGTGTTCACTTGCATCTTTTGCCATTTCGTCAATTGTTTTGTACAATATAATTTTCTTCAGGGAAGGGGATGGAGGATGGAGACTGTATTAAACTTTGGACTTTTTTGCACTGTTTTCAGAACTGCTTCTGGAGGCTTGGAAGTTTTTGTTGCTACCAAAGTAGCACCTAGGGAAAGGTGTGGCCACTGCTTTCCTCTTCCTAGGAAGGATTTCTCCCTTATGACCAAAAATAATAATGCCTCCTTAGAGTTCCTGTTCCCTCTTGCCCAAAAGAGCTTCATGTCATCACTAAATTGTGACCCAGAAAGGATAGAGGCATCGAGTTGATAGTGCCCAGCCTCTATCCAGTGCTGCATCCAGCCACCAGAACAATTCTCTGACCAATTCCCATGGCCTCTTGTCATGTCTGGCTTCAGTGTTTCCAAAGCTGTTGCTTCTTCTGTCACCACCACCTAGACCTATTGCCAATGTTTCATCCATGTGGGTTCAGGACAAGCCTCTATTCTCATATCGCAGCTCTCATTTCTGACCTTCCAAATTTCCTTGGGTGAGAAGAATTCAAATTCAGGCTTTAAAATTACTAGATTTCGGGGCAGCTAGGTGACGCAGTGGATAGAGCACCAATCCTGAAGTCAGGAGGACATGAGTTCAAATCCGGTCTCAGAAACTTAACACTTTCTGGCTGTGTGACTCTGGGCAAGTCACTTAACCCCAATTGCCTCTACACCAAAAAAAAAAAAAAAAAATTACTAGATTTGTGAGCCTGGGAAGTCCTTTGTCTTGCAAGACTTTTGTCTGCCTTAGTTCATAACTTGTAGAAGATAATAATAATAAAACCTATCTCCTAGCATTGCTGTAAAGATAAAACAAGATATTTGTAAAGCACTTTGCAAAACTTAAAGCACTACATAAATGCTGCCATCCACCACTAGCACTATCATCACTATCTTTCAAGGAATCTTTAATAATTTTGAGGTATAATATATACCTTGTTAGAAGATAGGTTTTTAAAATTATATTTTAACTTTTTTTAATCAATTTTTTTACATTGGCAAGCAGCATGCACAATGGGATCTTGTATTCTTTTATTCAATTTTTTGATGATGGATGGAGTCTACTGTGTAATTTTGTTTCCAGAAGCCTGACTTTTCTCTACCAATACCCTCATCACAATGTTTTCAATGTTGTTATAGATGATTTTCATAAATATCTAACATGGATGGAAAAAAGTAGATAACTGTTAATTTCCACTTTGAGGAGCCAGGGAGGAAGGGAGGGAAAGGGAAAGGAACTAATATGGTATGAGTTCTTTCTTCTGCCCACTTTGGGATTTTTCTTTCCTTATATCATATAAAGTTATTCCTCAAAATTGGGTCACCTCTAGCATATCTTTGTATATTTGGTCTAGTAGTATGCCGGATATAATATACTGGATAGTAGCCTTGATATAAAGAAAATCTGGATTTGAATCTTGTCTCAAATCTTACTAAATCTGTTTTCCTAAGAAGGCTAATCTTACTAGCCTATACTTTCTGCATCTGTAAAATGAAGAAGCTAATTTTAAGTTCTCTTCAAACGCTTATGTTCCTATAATCTTGCTGAGATTTTCTTCATCTTATTTTTATTTCTAAGCATGTATGAGATTTGTAAGAATTCAAATTTTATTGCTTCTGATTGTGAAGTTTATTTTCTGTTTGTTGTTTTCCCTTCCATTTCCATCTTTAAATGCCCTTGAGATGACATGTTAGGTTTTTAAGTAATTTTACTGCATCTCTCTTTTAGGTGTTATTACTCATAATCTTTAATTATTCTTCTTAGAATCTTTAGGTATGACTTTATATCCCATACAAATGTTTTTAGTATTTTTCTGCTTTTGGCTGACATGTCAATCAAGTGTTTAATAACTAAGACACTTTTTGATCTCCTTGTTACAACAACTGATCTCTATCAATTAAATGTTGATGTGACATTATAGTCAAAGTTTACATTCATTATTCTATCCAAATTTACATTATTCCTAACTTGTTTGAATAAGGTAGGATTGAATTGTTTCATTTGTATAGTTTATCTTATTTTGCTCTTGTTTTGTACTGATTTTTCTTTTTTTTCTTTTTGAGGTTTTTTGCAGGTTCTTCATAGAATTAATTTATCTGTGTCTTCATCCTCTATAGTAGCTGTGGATAGATTATGGTCAAGAGGGAACAGGAATCCTAAGGAAGCATTATTACTTTTGGTCATAAGGGAGAGGCCTTTCCTGGGAAGAGGAGAGCAATGGCCACACCTTTCCCCAGGTGCTACCTTAGTAGCACCACCTCTATAATAGAGGTTATATGGAAGCAAAATATCCAAAAGTATAGATAAATAGAAATTAATACAAAAGGTTTAACTAAAAATTTGCTAGATCTCTAAATTTAAATGCTCCTATTTGGTAATCAAAACAATATGTCCTACATAGAAATATTAGAATACATGGCACCAAAAGACACTAACATTTTTATATAACAGTTGAATTCATTTTTAAAATGCTATTTCTTGAATCCATGTGACTTATTTAGCATCACAAAATGAATCTTTGATAAATATTTCCTAAGCTGCAACAATATAAAGCTCTACAGCACGAGGCCATTTCTAGAATTTTATGTTAAATTTCCATAAGAATATATCAAATCCAGACTTTTTATAACCAATATGTCCTATGAAAACATTTCTCACTGCATTTGGGTACACAAAAAATTATTACTATAATTCCTTTGTTTACCTCTTCAAGAAGAACTATTTGAATTATCCAAGTTTTAGCTATTAACATCCTTTTTCTTCAAGTTTTGTTTACAGCACAAATAGAAAGAATTATAGGATATAGAATTCCTATACTAGTATGTCAACTTGTTACTCCATGGGACAACAAATCACATTTATAGTGCCCAGTGCCAAGTTAAAGTTTTTAGTTTTGCTATTCAGGTCAATTTTGCTTTCTTAAAATATAGTATGAGGGGCTTTTATGTTGTTGTTTTATCATGCTCTAAGAGCCTGATGAGACCTATTTTGTTGCAGTTATTTGTTTTTCTTTTCTTTTAGCTATACTGATATTTCTTCTGTATTACTGAATTTTAAAATTCTTTTCCTCTTTCTTTTTCAGGTGCTCACTAATTTTTAAGCGTTCCCAACTTCTGTTATAGCTCTACTATTTTTATTTTATTTACAACATCCATTTCATAGAAATGTTGCTTTTAATTCTCTTTTTTCTGGCCTCAGAAGAATTTAGAATATATTCTCACTCTAAGTGGGCTTCTTTTGGTCCCAATAATGCCAAAACACAGGCAAATTTTTTAAAATGCTTACTTGTTGTTTACATAGAAATAGTGTATACCACACAATTTGAGGTTAAATTACCCCCAAGCCTACTGATTGTATGGCATGATAAGGACAAAAAGATGTCTACATGGTTCTACTCTTTACACATAGCTTGAAATGAAGTTATGATTTGGGTGAATAATGAACTAAATATATCAGTCTCAAATGAATAATTTCTAAATTACAATGTTAAACATCAACGTAATGATAGAAAGCTAGTTGAGAATGAGTTTTTAAAAATTACTACCATTTTTTCATACCATCAGCCACAGATTTCTTTATTTTAAACTTGCTCAAACTTTCAGTTACAATATATGTGGCAAAAAAAAAAAAAAAACTGACAAACAAAAGAAAACAGAAAGAAAGATAGCTAACACACAATATCTGCCACATTTTCACTTACCTCTATTTTTAACCTGTTTTTTCTGTTATGGGACATGTAGCAATTTTCTCATATTAAATGATATATTTAATGGCAACAACTTAAATTTTCCTGCTTTAATGACAGGCTAAAATTACTTGAAATGACAAATTGTTATATTATTGCCCTTTTACTTGCCAATGTTAGTGACATAATCCAACAGATTAATAAAAAAATTGTTGAGAGATGAACATAACTTAATATCTCATCTCCCAATTTCAATTCTAAAACAGACTTTCTTAAGTCAACATATTCAAACATTTAAGTTTCTCAAAAATACTTCCACTCTGAAATAAAAGGGTTTGTTTTTGAGATGTAAGTCTCACTTTTACCTCCAACAGAACTCATGCTGTACTTTTTTTTTTCTCAAAATATATTCTGTGCAAAATGTAAGTTCTGTGTAGGTTTGTACCTTATTTTTGAAAAGCTGTTTATAAAATATAATCCTAAAAACAATTCCAACAAGAGACAACAGAGGCAGAAGAAACATATCAGAACATAGCCTAATTTTTCACATGAGAAACTAAATATGTTCTTAAAGCTCCAGTAATACAGTCCTTCAAAAAATCAGAATGCACTTTGGTCATTATTAAACTTATTAGTACACAGGCAAATTTTTTAAAATGCTTACTTGTTGTTTACATAGAAGTAGTGTATACCACACAATTTGAAGTTAAATTACCCCCAAGCCTACTAATTGTATGGAATGATAAGGACAAAAAGATGTCTACATGGTTCTACTCTTTACACATAACTTGAAATGAAGTTATGATTTGGGTAAATACTGAACTAAATATATCAGTCTCAAATGAATAATTTATAAATTACAATGTTAAAGTTCAACGTAATGATAGAAAGCTAGTTGAGAATGAGTTTTTAAAAATTACTACCATTTTTTCATACCATCAGCCACAGATTTCTTTATTTTAAACTTGCTCAAACTTTCAGTTACAATATATGTGGCAAAAAAAAAAAAAACTGACAAACAAAAGAAAACAGAAAGAAAGATAGCTAACATACAATATCTGCCACATTTTCACTTACCTCTATTTTTAACCTGTTTTTTCTGTTATGGGACATGTAGCAATTTTCTCATATTAAATGATATATTTAATGGCAACAACTTAAATTTTCCTGCTTTAATGACAGGCTAAAATTACTTGAAATGACAAATTGTTATATTATTGCCCTTTTACTTGCCAATGTTAGTGACATAATCCAACAGATTAATAAAAAAATTGTTGAGAGATGAACATAACTTAATATCTCATCTCCCAATTTCAATTCTAAAACAGACTTTCTTAAGTCAACATATTCAAACATTTAAGTTTCTCAAAAATACTTCCACTCTGAAATAAAAGGGTTTGTTTTTGAGATGTAAGTCTCACTTTTACCTCCAACAGAACTCATGCTGTACTTTTTTTTTTCTCAAAATATATTCTGTGCAAAATGTAAGTTCTGTGTAGGTTTGTACCTTATTTTTGAAAAGCTGTTTATAAAATATAATCCTAAAAACAATTCCAACAAGAGACAACAGAGGCAGAAGAAACATATCAGAACATAGCCTAATTTTTCACATGAGAAACTAAATATGTTCTTAAAGCTCCAGTAATACAGTCCTTCAAAAAATCAGAATGCACTTTGGTCATTATTAAACTTATTAGTACACAGGCAAATTTTTAAAAATGCTTATTTGTTGTTTACATAGAAGTAGTGTATACCACACAATTTGAAGTTAAATTACCCCCAAGCCTACTAATTGTATGGAATGATAAGGACAAAAAGATGTCTACATGGTTCTACTCTTTACACATAACTTGAAATGAAGTTATGATTTGGGTAAATACTGAACTAAATATATCAGTCTCAAATGAATAATTTATAAATTACAATGTTAAAGTTCCTAAAAAACTGTAAGGGTTTGAATATATTTAACATGATGGGCTTGGCTAAAACAAAATTTTTATTTCTTTCAAACAATTCCTGGTTTAGGGCAAATGTGCAGTTTTCAGAAAATTCATTTAGTCATAATTAATTATACAAATACAACAACCTTAAATCAAGCTTCAACAGGACAACCACCAAGTTAACTCCACTTGCCTAATATGACAATAAGATAAAGTACTAGATTTGACACTTGTGAAAAAATCAATTTTCTAAAAGAATTATATTTCTAAATAGCCCTTATATCAATGAAAAAGGGAGTTGTATATCTCATATGAAATTTAAAGGCTAGAGTTTGTAAAAAAAACTGTATTTTTTTAAATTTTTATATGGTTCTAGGAATAGATGTGTGTGCATCTATATGTGTATGTACAGACACATATACACACACATATATATATAACATCTTTTATGAGTATTTATCCTTAGATTGTTCATGTGAGTGTGGTATAAATGGCATATGCTATAGTGTATCATGGGAAAAAAATCTATTTTACTTGAGTAAACATAAGGTACTTTAGTAAAATCAAGAGGCACTTCACTTGTGAGATGAGTATATATACCTCATTCAAAAGGATACCATATCATGCCCCTGCACACTATAACATATTCCATATAAAAGATACACGTTAAAAGTAATAATTTTAAAAGTGCACATTTTGAGCATGCACAGTTGGAGCTGTGCAAACAGCCCAGTGTTTCAAATAAATACAATTATTACTAGTTAATTTTTATCAAAATACCTTACGGCATTGTAACCATTTACAATTATTGCTCTATTAAGAGTTTTATCATCAAAGAGCACTTGTTGACCTGTTTTATATAATACCATATTAATTAATACTGAAGGGTGCTTAAACTGCAGCTTAATCAGTTTAGATCCTGGCATCGTTCCAAATGTAAAATATAGAGAAAACTCTGATTGGATCTAGAAAGTGCTCTAACACAATAAATAAATCATTCAGCTATTTCTGTCAACCTACAGTTGATTCTTGTTCACAACAATTAAGTCTATTCTGAATGAATCAGAATGTTATGTTTTATGCTTACAAAAACATTATAAATCATTTAAATGTAAAGAATTTTGTTCTAAAGTAAGGCAAGTTCACTCTACCTATGAAGAAACAATTCTCAGCACTGACTTCTATATTCTGGATGTTAGCAACTGATTATGAACTATTACCAGGATCTCAAGTACATGGATTTCAGTTTTTATCACCCTTTCAATAACTAGATATATCAACACTTGAAAATAAAAAATAAAGACTTAAGTGTAAAAACAGTGAAAAGATAAAAATAAATATAACAATTGCACAAGACAGTCAGATTGTAAACACTTCAAATTTCTAAGCTACATCCTTTAAGGAGACAGTAGCTTCTGAAGCTCAGATTCAGTGACTGCTTTGAGACAGCTTAGTCAGTACTCTTGTTTCAGAAAACTGGATGAGGCTTTTTCTCTACATTGTCATGATTTGATCTTCCAGAGCTAAAAAGAAACAATACAGTGTCAGAGACCATTCAAATTATTAAGCCAGATTTACAGAGTAAGAATTAATCACAATCTTCTCTAAAATTCTGCATTCTCACCTCTCTTTCAAGGTAGGCCATACAATCATCATGAGAGAAGAGGACCTTTGGGGAAAGGGCAATTGGGGTTAAGTGACTTGCCTGTGGTCATATAGCTAGTGTCTGAGGTTAAATTTGAACTCATTCCTCCTGACTCCAGGGACAGTGATCTAACCACTGTGCCATTCATAGAGGACAAAGAATTCAATCGTTAGGCCTGCATTCAAATCCTATCTCTGACACCTACTAACACAGTAACCTTACACAGCTTTCAAACTCTTGGTACCCCCAAAGAACAGCTCTAGAGATATATTTAGAGAGAGAGTTTCCTCATTAAAGTCCTCTAACTAGTAAAACCACAAGTATGTTAAAAAAAAAAAAAAACTCTCTAAAAAAGGTTGCAATTATTTTGGATAATTTAAAAATGTAAAATAGTCTTAGCCCCCCCCCCCAAAAAAAAATCTTTCTTTTAAAAAACTCTCCAAATCATTAGTTCCCATACGGTTATAAATATATAATGTATATCAATGCTAGAAATCTCCATTTATATAAGAGCACAAAAATGCTTCCATTGGTGTAGGTATATAGATAGGTAAATATAAATATAATTTATAAAGAATGCCTAGAACAAAATAAATGTCACAATATTTGTTCTAGAAATTTTTCACCTTTAAATTAAATCCAAGTAAGTCACTGATAACACCAGAAACAGCAGACAATATGACAACCTGGGTAATATTGTAAAGCAGCGGATTCATTGTAAGTCCATATAACCTGAAGGGACTGTCCAATTCCTAGTAATAGAGAAAAAGAATAATCCTTAGAAATGAAATCATCATAACAAAGTAAAAATTTCAAAGCTTAGAAATGTTAGGTGGCAAAGGAACAGTATGACATCCAGAGTTAGAAAGGGATCAAAGAATCACCTTCACTTTACAGACAGAGACTAAGGTACATCGATTTACAAAATAGCTTGCCTAAGATTATATGTTTACTAAATAGCAGAGCCTAGACTTAAACCTAGTCCTCCAATTCAAAATCCAGAACTTTTTACATACTGCCTCTATTGAACAATTTCAAGGCAAAAGACAATGAAAGACTTTTAGAAATCAATGCCTAAAAGAACACCTGTAATATACACAAAGATTATTAAAATAACTAACCTTATAACAAGGAAATGTAGTTGTCACTGTTTTTAGGAAAAGGAAATGTTTTAAAACAGGAACAGAAAAAAAAGAGGATATAGAAAGGGAACAGCAAAATTTGCTTGCTTTTAAACCTATCTGGAACAATTGAAAGGCAAATGTTAAAGTTCAATATATTTACTATGCTAGTTAATGCAATGAGATATAATAGAAAGTCTTTTAAGGACAACAGGACTCAATAAGGTAGCAAATCAGAATGTTCTAAAACAAAGCTTCTTAAACTGTGGGTTGTAAAATTATGATTTATTATCAGTAAATGTTTGATTTTATAACTATATTCTTATATCTACATACCAAAAACTTCATGAAAATTTCTTGGGCCAAAAGGGGTTGAAAGTGGAAACAGTTTTAGAAGCTTTGTTCTAAAAGAATACCTATTGCCTTTTGGATATTTTAAACTAGATGTTCCATAAGCATCTCAAACTCACTATGTCCAAAACAACTCTTTATCTTTTACCAAAATCTTTTTTACCTTCAAATTTTATTACTATTGACAATATCTCTATTCTCCTACTTAACCAAGATTTCAACATTGATGTTTTGACTTCCCACTCTCATCCCACATATGCAACTCAATGATTTTAGAGAACTTTCATATATAATAGTTGATAGTTTGGATTTCTTCCTTTGAAAACTGCTTATTTATAGTCTTTGGTCACATATATTGCAGAATGGCTCAGGATCTTTCAGTTCTTTATGTCTTGAAAATAAGGCCTTTATCAGAAAAAAAATTTTTTTGTAAAGTTTTTTACCACAATTATTTGTTCTCTTATTAATTTTTACATTAAATTTGTTTGTGCAAGATCTTTTTATTTATATAAAATCAAAATTGTCAATTTTATCTTAAGCAAACATCTTCAGCACATTATCTTTTTCCCAATATGAAAGATAACTTTCTTGCTCCTTTAATTTGTTCATGATATAACTTTTTATATCTGATCCTTGTTATCCATTTGGAGAGTATTCTGGCATATGCTGTGAAGTATTATTCTAAATTCAGTGTCTGTCCAATAGTTATACAGTTTCCTTTAGAGTTTTTGTCAAATAATGAATACTTCCCCCAACTTTGTAGGATCTTTATATTTACATGTTTCTGTATGCTGGTTACCTAGTCCATTGCAGTGATTTTTTTTAAAACAGTTCCAAATTCTTTTAATGATAACAGCTTTTACAGAATAGCTTAAGATCTATTTCTGAGACATTGTTTCCAATTCTTTCTTCATTATTATCCATTAGATTCTTGACTTTTTATTTTTTCCATACTTGTACTGTTATTTTTTCTAGCTGTATAAAACATTGTTTTGAGAATATGACTTGTACAGTATTGATGTTATTTAATTTACATAGCATTGACATTTTCCTTACATTAGTTCAATCTACCCATGAGTAATTAATGTTTCCCCAATTACTTAGGTCCAACTTTATTTTTATAAAGAGACTATGAATCTTGGGGAAAAGTATTTACTGTAGTGTTTTGTTTACTTGTTTGCTTGTTTGCTGAGGCAATTGGGGTTAAGTGAATTGTCCAGCGTCACACAGGTAGGAAGTGTTAAGTGACTGAGGCCAGATTTGAACTCAGGTTTTCCTGACTTCAGGGCTGGTGCTCTATCCACTACACTAGTTATTTTGAGTAGAATTTTTCTTTTGAATTCATCTGGATGAGTTTTGTTGGATATAAACAAAAATACTGATGACTTGAGTGATTTATTTTATGTCCTAGAGTTTTCTTGAAGATAGTGAACTAAAACCTAATAAAAATACTAAGTCTAAGTATGCCATTAAATCATTAACAAAAAAAAAAAGATCATTTTTATTCCTTTTTGCCTGAAACATCTTTAGTTTCACCTCTGATCTTACTGAAAAAACCTCTAACTGTTCTCCATTTAAGATGATGTTTGTTCTATCTTAAGAGAAAGTCTATTTGTTCTTATGATTCTTAGTGTTTTGCTTTTAATACAAATGGTTTTTTGGATTTAGTCAAAGGCTTTTTCAGTAACTACTGATATAATCATGTGGTCAATATTATTTATATCATTAACATTATCTATTATATTTGTAGTTTTCCTTATGTTGAACTATCCTTGCACTTCTAGCAGAAATCCAACTTTTTCATACCATATGTCTTTCTAATATGCTGTTTCAACATTTTCGATAATACCTAATTTAAAGTTTTTGCATCAATAGTCATTGAAAACATGGTTTCATTTTCTTTTTTTTATCTCTTTCTAGCTTAGTTGTCAAGATGATCTGCAACAAAGAAAGTGGTAACAAGGGTCCCTTTATTATATAAAACAATTTATGATGAACTAATCATTCTTTCAATGTTAGATATGTTTGAATCCATCAGATACATTTCCCACTTTGGTAGTTCATTTATGGTTTTTGTTCAATATCTTTTTCTGATAGATGCTTATAAAAGCAAATTTCCTTTTATGTTTTATATTTCTGTAAAAACATCTATTTTCTCTACCAGTTTTTGATAATTTTTTTTATTTCCTCCTCAATTGTTTTAAGTGTTATTATTAACAATTTTGTTTTCCTTTCTCTTTAAAAAATAATATTAGCTGACTTTATTTCATTAGTTTTTAATGCTTTATCAATTCAATGGTCATTTTTTTAAAAAATTTTTACTAATTTCTTTTTTAGCTTTCAGGATTTCTAATTTGTTTTTTTTTTCAAGTTTTAAAAACAGCACCCCTAAACTAATTTACGTTTTTTTCTTTTGTTGATGTAAACATTTAAAAGATAAACATTTATCTTTCAGAAGTGATTTAGCTGCATCCCACAAGTTTTATGATTGTCTGACCATTATTTTTATGAGATTTTCTATTACTTCCAGTACATCTTTTTCTTAGAACCATCAGTCCTTTAGAATTGTTATTTGGATTCAAAATAATTTACAATTTTAAGAATCCTTTATTGAATATAATTTTAATTGCATTAGGATTTGTAAATGATGTATAAGGAAGACATATATAGCTGAAATGTAAATTCCTTTTTATTCCTGTTCAGTAATCACCAGAGATCTATCATTTTTATGCACATCTTTTGGTGAGACTAGTCTAGATCCAAAAGGCATTCATTAAGATTCTTCTAACATAATTTTATTATTTCTCCCTCCAATTCAAGTAAGACTTTTTAAATTTTTCTAAAAACATATAATATTTATTTTAATGCTCTTTTTCTTTCTAAATTGAATTCCAAATTCCCTCTTTTCCCACTCATCCACTCAATGAGAAGGCCAACATTATGATTTGAATTATACATATGAAATCATGCAAAACAAATTTCTTTATGTTGGACCTATGATTTCATTGGGAATTCCTCCCATTAGATCTTCCTGACTCCATGTCCAATTCTCTATTCCCTAAGCCACACTGACTTTATCAAATAAATTTGCTGCAAGCATTCTTTTCAAAGTCTCTTTTCCTTTTATTTAGATATAGTGTTGTGCAAAGTCATGATTTATTCCAATTTGATAAAAAAAATATCCTTTTCTGTAGTTGAAGTAGATTTTATTTATTTTTAAGCAAGGCATTTAATTTTTTTCTCAAGTTTAGATCACTGCTCTGGTTAAGAGTTTATTGTGGTATGTATCTATAAACCCCATTTTTAGTTATATAGCTATCCAGTTTTCTCAAATTTACTGAGTAATATTTGAAGACTGAGACCATTTCACTTTATTCTTTGTATCTCAGTACTTCACCAGCAATAGTTACAAAATAATTATTAAAGTGGATGAATTCTATTCCTTAGTAGATTGGTCAAACACTTATTTAATAATATTGAGTTCTTGATTCTCTTTCCTTGATCAATTTTTCTACTCTTTTCATGCTATAATTCTTGAATCCCTGTACCCTACACTATTATCTCCAAAGAAATTAAGTTGAAGATCATGCAAAGGGCAACTGGAAAAACACACGACATATTCAAATAGCTACAACACATTACATATGAAATTATATAGAAAAACATCCACAAATAAATCAAGAGGATTTGAAATAGGTTGTAATCAGCATCATTACTAACAAGAATACAAATCTTCTTGAAAGTTTCTGATAGTCTTAAAATTTGTACAAAAAAAGGACATAATTAAATCTAATTTTATGACATAATCATTTTGAACAGCATTAAATATCAAAATTAGTTTGAGAGCAAATTACTATTTTTACCATAAAAATTTGTTTGATTTAACCATAAGCAGAAAATGTTTTTAAGTGACTTCTGTCAAATTAATTTTGAAGCTGGCTTTATGTAGTTCTCCTCTGTGTCTCTAAGTTAACATCCAAATATTTAATATACTGCATCATTATAAATAGTATTTTTTTACAAAGACATTTTTTTACCTATGATGAAACTGAAGTTCAGGAAAGTTAAGTAATCTGCAAGACTCTAAGTGGCCTTGAGCAAAGTGGCACAAATAAGGATAGAACTAGATTATTGCACTACATTAGTATATGTATTGTGAAAACTACATATCCTTTTAAGCTGAAATTAAGTTCCTCTCTATGTTATAAAACAAAAAATTTTCAAATTATCAATATAGGATTTCCTTTGTTTTTAACATTTAAGTTCAGATCCTAGCAATTATATTTATAATAATGATAAACTAAGAAATACTAAAATACTTTTAACAAGGCACAGAACATATATGAATATGCTCAAAAATAAACTACAAATATTTTGAAGAATTTTCAAAATCAGAAATGAAAGAAAACTAGAGAATACAAAATATAAAATCAGAGTACCACATACAGATCAAGATTATATTCTAATTTTAATTTTATTCTTACCTTCAATAATTTAGTAGCAAGTTTTAAAACATTATTCACTAGTGTCAGTTCCTCTTTTTTATTAGGTTTCTTCTCCATTTTCAAGTACAGGTTTATCTATTTGGATCAATTAAATGGATCAATTAAAAACCACTTTATATAACTTTTCTTTTTTAAAAAGAAGGTAAAATCTGCCTCAGATAATACTTCCTAGCTGTGTGACCCTGGGCAGGTTACTTGACCTCAATTGCCTCAGCAAAAAAAAAAAACAAAAAACAAACAAAAGAATGTAAAATTATGAATCAGTGAGTCTACTTTCATCATAGAATCATGTATAGTGAAAGAATAAATAGGGTTTTATTAGAACCAAAGTCAATTAAATAATTTGGGTGTTCTGTCTTAAAATATATCCTGCAAATGTAGATAGGAAATATATTTTTAATAGTCTACCACACAAAAGTAGTCATTCTTGATGGTACAATATGGTAGAATGAGCACTAGATCAGCAATCAGAAGACCATGAATTTGGTACTCCTATGTCACATACTAATCATGTAACTTTGGGTAAATTGCTTAACCATTCTGAGCTTTTGTTTCTTCAACAATAAAATGAATATAAAATGTGCTATCTACTTCAGAGAATCACTATAATTATTAAAGGAGATATCATACATGATATATACATGATATCTGATAAACTTTATAAAGTATCATTCTTATATGGTAGATGTAATATTTGGATGAAATTTTTAAGATAAATTTTCTTTCAAATTTCAAGTTTTATACCACACATGTAAAATGACAAAAATTGATAAGATTAATAAATATTAAATGTAACCATCAAAAGCTTAAGTTTAATAAAAATTCTTGTTTGCTAAAATCTATTTGTCATACTCTTCAATAACATATGTGCCCTGACAATTTCTTAAAATCATGAGTATTACATAATATCCCTTTCTCAACAAATAGAAGGCTAAGAAAAAATAATATAGTCTAAGTAGAATAAGCAATCAGAATGAAACAATTATAGCATTAAAGTTGCTTTGAAAATAAATATATAGCCTTCTATATTATAAGTTTTCTGAAAAATCTGAAGTGACTAATAAATTGTAGACACTAATTTCTAACATATTAAACACGAAATCTCACCTGTTCAGTAAGTAATATTGAGGTATTGCTATATTTTTTGCTTGTTTCAGATCCAAGAGTAACAAATCTTAGAAGAAAAAGTGTTAAAGAGATACACCAGATTACCAGTTCCCAATTGTAGTGACAATCAAGGAAGATCTCATGCACATGAAGCAACTAAAATTCAAAGGTAAAGGAAACAAAGAATAATCAATGATGATTCAAATTACGTTTTTTATATTTTTACTGTAAAGAAAATAATGAATTGCAGTTTAATAAGAATGAAACAGTAGTATTTTGGCAGCCAAATGAACATACATACACACATAGTCCCTATATCTCTTTGCTAGTTATTAGTTTGCTCCAATTGTTTGACTGCAAACCATTTCTTGAAGAAAAGATTTGGATTGAGGGGATCTGGGTCCAAATTCTGGCTTTTCAACTCTATATGATCTTGAATAAGTAATTTCCCCCTTATTTTAGGCTACAATTTCTTCATCTATAAAATAAGAGAGTTGGACTAGATGATCCTTATGGTCTTCATCCCGCTCTAAATCTTACGAGCCTATGAACATTACAAAATTGTGTACATATACACACAAATTGTTTTTTAAATAAGCTTGCTAAATTTAACACTTTTTAACAATTTAATATCAATTGTGGCATTTGTGTATGAAAGATTTAAATATCTTAAAATGGCTAAGGTGAATCATAACATTTATTAATAATTTACTTTCTCCAGAGTACAAATAAGTACATGAAAATCTCATTAGAATGCTATCTATTTTAGAATGAAGTCCTTTTGGACAAAGGTTAAAATAATTTTTAGTTTTATTTCTCAGGCAAAACATTAAACTAAAGCTTTAATGTATATTGCAGAACATTTTTTTAAAAATTAATTTTACTGTATTCTGTCAACTTGCTATTTTAAAAATATTTTATGAGTGATGGTGAATTATACCTCTGTAGTTTCAGAAGAATTTAAATGAATGATAATTCCAATGGATTTCACTTAATCTTTTTCTATATTATGTGTCTGACAAAAACCACCAAAAAATATGAATAGAATAGATTTTATTTACATACCTGTATTACTACCAGTGGTAGAAATAATATAGAGGCATAGAACTGTATGAACAGTAAATAAGAGGTGGCAGTTGCAATATATTAAATAGCAAATAAAATAATATAACATCTAGCATAGAATTTATGCATCTTGAATTTAGGAGATGTAGCTGACCTCTAAGAAAAATAACTTGTACAGTTAAGAACAGACTCCTCCCAGAAAAAAAAAAGAAAAGAAAATAGAGTGGAGGAAAGAGATAGAGGGGACCCACACTGGTACTTTAACTCATATTATCTAAAATATGTAATGCACACCTGCTAGTATTTTTCATTTTTCCATCATAAGTACTATTTCACTTAGACTGTTTTCTGAAAGAGAATAGATTGATTTTTGATTGCATATAATATATTCAACAAATTAACTTACCTGGGCACAGCATATAAACACAACTGAAATAGTCAACAAGAATGCAGATGAAACTATTACATCAACTGATCTTTGAGGACCCCGCCGCTGAAAGAAAAGAAAATGATATTTTAAAAATACATATTCTCACTAACATTAGTTTCAAATTTATTGTAGTTTGCAGTGTTGCCCAAATACAATATAAACATCAATTATTTAATGATATCGTGTCCTAGGGATATGTAATATCAACAAAAAGTAGAGATTACATAGTACAGGATTCTTAGCATACCTTTTAAACTTTAACCTTTTAAACTTTTGAACAAAGGTGATTATGCTGAATAATCAATCCTAAGTACTTTCACAAATAATAATAAATTCACTTGATTAACAATACAACCCAAAAACGTTTTAGTGATGGAAATGATGGGTTTATAACCTAACCTTGGCACAGTGGGAACTAGGAGGAACAATGGGGAAGAGCTGGCTGAAGCCTTGTTACTAACTTATGCTTCTATAGCAGGCATAGCACAAAATAGAAATGATTTTGCAGCATCCAATAGTTTAACTTCAGTTTGTATGCATCCCCCAACAAATTCAAATGAAGTCATTGAAGTATTAAAAGAGAGGGTAGTAAACTACAAAACTGTTGCTTACAGCAAAAGATAGAAGGAAGTTTCTTCATCAGCAAATCCTACATAAAAATAAATAAATAAATCACAGGTGCAGTAGAGACAAAGAATGATAAGTACAAAGTCAATGTTTTTATGCTGTTTCCTTTGACCACAATACATAAAGCAAAAGAACTCTAGGAGTGTCTAAGGATCTCTACTTGCCAGAGCACCTTGATTAAGGAAAAATACTGGTAGTCTTTTAAGTAAAGTTTTTAAGGACATTTTAAATAAACATAGAGATAGAAACTGGACTTGTGATTTCATTGGTATAGAAAACTCCTAGATTTATATTTGTGTGAGATCCCAATGGTTTTTTTAAGTGATTTACCCAGAATTACAAAGCCAATAAAAGTGTGGGTGATGGGCCTTAAATATATGTCTATCTGACTTCCAGGACAACTTTCTATCCACTATACTATTTTTATGAAGTAGAAAATATGGCTATCTTAACGTATAAGAATAATACCCTTAGAATAGGTATTTTGCTAGAGGTGATTCAGATGTCTCTCTCTCTTTTTTTCAGGAACTTGAGTAATTTAGAAGAAAATTCTTAAAAGGGAGAAAAAGTACACAAAAAAGGATTCAGGTATGCCAACTAACATTCTAAACTGCCTACTTATTTAAAATGGTAAGATTTTAAAGTAATGAGTTACTTAAAATAGTGAAATGACTCTGCAGTCACACATTGCTTTTGAGCCTTTTTTAAGGAGTGGGTTCCCTCTGCTGGCTTAGGATAGATATGCATTGGGGGAAAAATGGATTTTCTCTTCTTATTGGGAATCTAAGCAACTCATAAATAAAAAAAAAAGTTAAGATCTTTAGAGTTTTATTTTTGATGTATGGTGACACTCAAAAAAAGTCAATATACGTGAAAGAATTAAAAAAATTAAAACATCAAATAAATATACATTGTAGTATATGTTAGCGTAGTAATATTTAGTATATATGTATATAATGTTATGTTTTTCAACTAGGTTTGAAATTCTAAATATTATTAGAAAAATCAATCCATGAAACAGATTTCTCGTATTCTAGATACAGAATACACAGATCATATTATGACTAGTGGTATGCTCATATGGCTAGGTATGTGTGTATAGCTGGAAAGATATGTATTAGATTGAGATGTATTAAGAGAATTAGAATCATAGATCGCCAGCTCGCAAAAGTCATGTCATCACAGCCATTATACCTTAAGATAGGAACGAAGAGATAGCCACATTTTTATATTCTGTACTTTCTTCAATCGGAAATGGGGAACTTCTGATTTTCGAGCCCTCCTAGCAGATGTTAAATGTCCAAAGAGTTTTGCAAAAAGTAGTCTCTACAAAACACCATCATGTTGTAAGGAAAAATAATAATCAAAATATAGGTTATCACTATAATCTCCTCTGATTATTTACTATAATTCAACAAAACAGCAATATTATAATAATTCCTCCCCAAGTTGTCCCATAGATTCTCCCTCGAAAATCTTTCCAACTTGCTGTAGTCCCTGTTATCATTTTTTTACTTTTCTTGAAAACCAGTATGACATTTGAGCTTTCCGATACTTTGCTATCTTTCATTCTTGCTCCTTTTTCAGACACATATTTTTTGTAATATAGACATATACACTTCCTCGGGATAGATCATTTCTGGATATTTGTAAAAAAGTTTTTTTACAAATACTACATGTCCATCCCCTGGGTCAAACTGGCTTTTTCATATATTGTAATTTCCCAAACTTGGCAATCAAAGAGTATAAGGAGACATTTGTGATTTAAAAATGGATTATAAAATATTATAATAAAGTCCTGAGCAACTTTCCAAATGTAAACTTTTCTATTCAATGTTGGTCCTAGATCCCTATTCTCAGTATCTATTGAATATAGCATAGTCTACCGGGGTCTTCAAACTTTTTAAATAGGGGGCCATTTCACTGTCTCTCAGACTGTTGGAGGACCAGACTATAGTAAAAACAAAAACTTTGTTTTGTGGGGCTTTAAATAAAGAAACTTCATAACCCTGGGTAAGTAGGATAAACATCCTCAGCTGCTGCATCTGGCCCGTAGGCCATAGTTTGAGGACCCCTGGCTAGGCAGTAGTTGTTTTTTTCTTAAAATCATGAGTATGACATGTATGGCTTTCTCAACAAATAGAAGACTAAGAAAAAATAATATAATCTAAGTAGAATAAGCAATTAGAATGAAACAATTATAGCATTAAAGTTGCTTTGAAACTCTATAGATTGTAAAGTCTCATCTTTCTTGCATATTTACAGAATTCAGTGAAAATGCTGTTTAACAGTTCCAGAGCTTAAAGCAACTAATACACTAATCTATACAGGAATATGTGAAGGACTTCCTCATTCATAGGCAATCCCTCTTTCACTTGGATCCTGTACAAGACAATGATATTTTCCAGGACCCAGGTGAATACCTTTGGCAGACATAATCTCCCTGTTTTTTTGTATTTTGTTTTCAAATATTGAGTGTACCTATCTTACCCAGACTAGAAGTTCAAGGATTACACAGTTCATTCCTCTTTGTAGCTACTTCTACTCACATAGGGGTTCTTCATATAAATGCCAAATTCAGTGTTAATACTGGATGAACTTAGTCCATTGCAGCTCAAAATTCCTGAATTCTACCAATCAACCAGGCTCAGCTTCTTGGTAGGTAGAATCACTTGTATATGACATTATGCCTAGTTTTTATATCTTACTTAATATTAGTCAAGGATAGTCACTGGGGTTTTCCATGTGTTTGCAATTATTAAGGAATTCTGCATTAACTTAACACATATACAAGAAACTCATTCTTGGAGGGAATCTTTGAAGATTACATTTTAACTCTATAGGGTCAAATGATTTCTGTAATCACCCAATAACTATAGTGGACTCTTGTATTTTTTTTTTTTTTTGCACCTTTACTGAATAGTGTAAATATATGAAGGTGGTCTGATAGAGAACATTTTTTGTGAAACAATGTCTGTTCTTCCCTCATAATTTCAATAAGGATGCCTTAATGACATACATACATTATTTTCAGAGATTTTATAAGGAGAAAGTAAATATATGGATCAACAGTACTAGTGTTTTCTTGATTACCTTAGGGCAATAATATAATCCATTATTTTATTACTTTCTGTCCCTCAGATATGATCCAACTGCCTTTCTTTTTTTCCCAAATGTCTTCTTTAAGGCCTACTTCCTTAACTTAAGGGCACACTGGGGACAAAGGTGTCAAGAGTCCAGATGTGCTTTCACCATTATTAATGCTAAAAATATGTTCCATATTTTGTCTATAAGGTATCCAATCAGTTTTATCTACAAATGTTCTCAAAATGATATAGCTTAGTTTAGTGGGGTCTCACATCAATCAGTTTTATCTACGAATGTTCTCAAAATGATATAGCTTAGTTTAGTGGGGTCTCACACCAAGCATTCTGAAGTATTTTTTTTTAAATCTTCACTGCCTTTTTGGTGTTTTATGAGGCCATATTTATGATAGTAACTTTCCATCTCTCTCTCCATAGTATTTTTAAATGAGTTTACATTTAAAGTAATATTTTAATTGTAATTAAACAGACAACCATATTTTACAAGCAATAAGGCATGGCAGGGTGAAGCTTGGCCTTGAAATTTGAAAGGCCTAGATCAGGGGTCCTCAAACTATGGCCCATGGGCCAGATGTGGCAGCTGAAGATGTTTATTCCCCTCACCCAGGGCTATGAAGTTTCTTTTATTTAAAGGCCCACAAAACAAAGTTTTTGTTTTTACTATAGTCCGGTCCTCCAACATTCTGAGGGACAGTGAACTGGCCCCCTATTTAAAAAGTTTGAGGATCCCTAGATTCAGTTCTTCATTCTACTAGCTGATGTCAGAATGCTATATTTTGCAGAATATAGCAGATAGCTGCTATATTATGGGTAAATTATTTAATCTTTTAGTTTAGCTACATATAGGGAAAAAAAAAAAACCTAGATAGTCAATTTCCCTGCTTCCCCTCCCTCCATTATGTTTTCTTCGGCTCCTCAAGCAATTAACTAAGTTCCTTATTAGCTGCATATAAATTGCCTATCAGTATCAATAGAGGATATTTCTATACAGAAGAATCAACATCAATAAGATTACAGATTTAGACCAAAAGAAAATAAATTTTATAAGCATATTCACATATCAAATGCCTTAAAAAGTTCACTATCCTTAAATGAGAAGCCTATATTAGACTCACCTGTTTGTAAGTTCTTTCTGCTACACAGAGTAAAAAGAAGAAAATCCACACAAGAGATACACGAACCACAAAACTTATTAAAACCATAGAAAGAACCAAGATGTCTTCATTAGAACCAAATGCAATGATATAAAGTTCTGAAGCAGAATATGCTGTGAGCTGTTCCAAGTCGGTAGCTTGGGAAAGTCGGAAAACAAATGGAGTGAAACCCAGGACAAGGGAAATGGCATTTGCAAAAATCTGGTATCCTATGCCTGGTATGTAGCTATTGACCTATGGGGGGAGGAAGGGGAGGAAAGAAATAAATAATATTTGTAGCAATACAAAATTATTTTAGCTTTGATCAGACTGTAGTACTAATAGAAGTGACAATCTTTAAGTTTTTTAATTAGGTTCATTATGAGAAATTTAATGAGGTTTGTTACATTGACAAAAGTAAAAAAAGAGTAACTAGTATTCATATGTGGTATTCATCCTCCTTGCTTCTTTCTCACTGTAACCTCTCCCCTTCTAAGGCTCATTCCATCCTTCTGTATTACTGTCTAGGTCTTTGTTATAATCAATTGGTCTCCTTTGTTGTAATCTACTGGGGGCAGCTAGCTGCCATAATGGAAAAATTGTCAAGCTTGATCAGAGAAGATTCATCTTCCAAAGTTCAGATCTAGTTGCAGATACTTCCTAGTTATATTAAGTTGAGCAGTCATTTAACCCTGTCTGTTTCATTTTTGTCATTTGTAAAATGAAACAGAGAAGAAATACTAAACCATTCCAGTACCTTTGCTAAGAAAACGTTGGAGTCATGAATGACTAGTCAGACACATCTGAAAAAAATCACTGAAAAAAAAAAAGCAAAATTTGGCCTCCAAGTTACTCTAAGAACTTATATAAATTATACTAACTTTCCTCTACTATCTCGCAATTCACTTCATATTCCTCAGCAATCTATAGTAAGGTCACACTTTGGGATCTTATCATTACCCACCACTGTGCCATCTTTATGAAGATGCAGGAAACTCTCCTTTTTTTCTCAACTTATCACCCCCGCTATGGCCTCACTTTTTTCATTTGATATTCTTACTGTACAGTTGACCGGTTAAACTAAAAATTGCCTCCTTAGTCCTCTTCATGCCCTGCCAATCCTAAAGCTTGGATCACCAATCACCATCAGTTTTCTCTGTGATGATTTTCAAGGGAGAAAAGCAAGGTGCAGTAAGTAGAAAGAACACTGTAATAACTTCTAAGTATTTGGGAGATAAAAATTTCAGAAACTAGAAGGTAATCATTGAAGCCTTTTAGATTTCTGAAACCTTCAGCAAGCCAGCTGAGTTAAAACATTAAGAAGAAAGCTGTGGCTTTGTTACAAATCCCTCTTTAAATTATAGATTGATGTAAAATAAGCAGAAAAAATTTGCCAAAGGCATTTGTGGCTGAAGAAATGGGGTGAGTTTCTAATGAAAATATCCAACATAGTATTAAAAATGCATAATTGTTTATCTTTTATCTTCTCTTATATCTCTATTTTATATTAATCTATTTCTATAACATCTCTAATTTATAATTATCAGATAAACTTATATACAATTAATTTATATCTAGTTATCTATCTTTATGCATATATATCTGTATAAACGTATATATGATATATTTAAATATATCATAGTTATTAATTTATATATTAAAATAAATGCTGCAAAATTAGCTTAGTGCTAGCAAACAGCAAGCACTTAATAAATGCTATCTCATTAATTTTCATTCAAATAAGAATAGATGAAAAAATACTCACCCGGTTCATTATCATCCCACTGATTTCGAGCACAGACATTTCAGCTTTCTTGCAGTCATTACCTTCCCATACAATTGCACTGACTTTTTCTAATCCTGGATTGGAGCTATGTAGCCAGGGCAAATGACTCTGAAAAAATAAAAAATGTAACAGCTTAACTCCAGAGCAAAAATGGCTAAGACTTGTTAACAGACATATCTATGATAGATGACGTGAAAATGATAAGAACAAAGTTACAAAAATTTATCAGGTACACAGTTAAGAAATTTTCCTATACTAAAATTATGAAATTTACTCTCAAATGCATAGTAAAACTTACCATTGAGAAATGCTTAAAACTATAACTCTAACATTATATCTACATCTTTATATGGAAGTTCAAACTAGTTTGTGGCAATGAAATGAACATTTCATTGTCTCCTCTGGACCTGCAAAAATATTTCACTATAATTATCATTATAATAAAGAGCTAACATTTATATAGCATGTAATATGTTCCAGACACTGTGCTGTATGCTTTACAATCACTTTCTTATGTGACTTTCACAACATCCTGGGAAGTCGGTGCTATTATTATTCCTATTTTACACATGAAGAAAATAAGGAAAACAGAGAGTCAAGTTACTTGCCCAGGCTCACAAAGCTAGTAAATGTCTATGATCACCTTTGAATTCAGGTGTTTTTGATTCTAGGCCAGTCATTCGAACTACAGCATCACCTAACTGGTAAAGTAAAAAAAAGTTGAAGACTATTGCCAATAAGAGATATTTATTAGTTATTACAGTAAGAAAAAAGGGTCTTAAATGAAAGTTTTAGTACTATTAAAAGCATAATGTTGTTGATAGACTATTTCAATTGTATACAACTCTTTATGACTCCATTTGGAGTTTTTTAAGTAAATATATTGAAATCATTTCCTTCTTTAGCTCATTTTACAGATCAGGAAACTGAGGCAAACAAGATTAAAAGCTAAAGTGAGTCTGAAGCCAGATTTGAATTCAATAAAATGAGTCTTCCTGCCATGATGTTCTATCCATTGTACCATCTGGCTGCTCCTAAATACAAGCCACTCATCAGTATTTTTAAGTCCTAACCAGACAAAAGAAAATTGCTTAGCTCTTCAAAGAGCACAATAAAGAAGTGAGGTTGCAAAATATATATATCATATTAATTTATAGATACCCTAAAAATGTATGTATCGCATAACTTTAATACTTATATTTATTGTCTAATGTTATATAACTAAATGATAGAATTTATAACATCCTTGAGAAGAAAGCTCAAAGAAACTTAAGAAGAAACTCAAAAGTTATCTAGTCCAACCAATTATCTAAACAGGAATTGCCTTTACAATATCTTGATTGCAATGTAGTCAAATTTTAGCATGTCCTATTAGTTCATATAATTAAGTTCGGACCACAAATTGCAATCATTCAGTACTATTATGAGGACTACAACATGCTATTTAAAATATTATTCAGGAATTGTGCATGACCCGAGGGGATTGTAACAAAGGTTTCAAAGACAAGGAATCTATTATTTGCCTCTTGGGGAAATAAAATTACAATGGTATTTTCAATGAAAATGTAAAATAATTAAGCTTTAGAAAATAATGACAGGAAATCAACATTTTTTCTCTTACGTACATATATCTATTAAATATATGACAAAAATATAAAAGTAAAGACAAAATCATTTTTCATTATTTTAATAAGTCATGTCATATTTATTGCTAAAACTCTTATGTTTCATCATTTACTGGGCAAGTAAAATAGCAAAGTCCTATTCCAGAAGTAATTTCTTTATAAAAAGTCCTGGAATTTTGAAAGTTCCATTGAAGTAGTTTTTTAAAGAAGTGAAAGTAAGTCAATTCAACTAAAACAAGTATGTAATTGGTAGGAACAATATTTCACAGTGAATCTACAGAATTCTTTATTTTATTATCACTCTTTTAGAGAGAAAAAAAGGAAGAAGATAGAAAGGGGTTCAAAACCTAGAAGAATAATACCTGATACTCATAGAGCACTTAAGAATTTTTAAAGCTCCAATAGGGAATCCCAGCAATACAAGAAAGCTGCTTCTGAAGTTCAAAGCAACAAATTGAGTAGTTTTCTGGATGCCAAGAATGTTTATATTATACTGATGAGGTGGGGTACCCAAATGAAATTAGGGTTACTGGTGGTCAGGGAGTTAAATAAGGTTTAAATGAGGTCTAGTGGCAGCACAAGGGTAGGGAGTTCTGGGATTCCCTTCTGGCGGTGCAAGACTTCTCTGTAAAGGAATTTACAGACCCGAAAACCTAGATTGATAAAAGAGGTTTATTATGGGAATTGGAAGTAAGGTTAAAGTCTAGTCTAGTTAAGGAAATAGATGAGAATAAAGAAAAGGAGCACTGGAAACCGTATTCCAGTGGACAGAGGTTCCTTGGGATGCCAAGCATGGCATAGCTGGTATTGGAACCTCTGCAAAGAGAGGGTTTTAGTCTGGCTCTTTTATAATAGGGGGTTATGGCTACAAGCTGAAAGGGGCTCCCCCAGGTTGTCTCCTTGCAGGGTTTCAGCTAGGGATAGAATTTGAATTGAATTCAACGGGTTTGGGGACTGAGCCGTCCCCACCCAGATAACAAAGATGAAACTGTTTGTATTTGGGGTGGAGTCCCCTCACTGAGGCAGAGGGGAAGGAGGTTTTTTCCTTTAAGGATTTTCAGTTTGGGGGTTCCCTCTTCAATATTTCTAAGAGACCTGCTATCATTTCAGGAACCTTCCCCCAAGTACTCTAAGCAGAATTCTGCCCTATTCTTTTATTCTCTATTTGAAAAAGAATACTTTAGAAGTCAAAAATTGCTAAAGTGTGAAGTAACATCAGGGATTTTCTACTCCAAAGCTTTCATTTTGTAGATAAGGAAACTGAGGCCCAGAAAGATTAAGTGGCTTGCTCAAAGTCAAATAAGTTAATCAGTAACAGTATAGAAACTAAAACATAGATCTCTTGACTCTGTAGCTGAATGCTAGTTTTACACCCTATACTTTTTCCTTTCCTCTGTAGATGACTGTCTCATTTCTAAGAAAGTAGAAGCACAAGAGAGAAATGAGAAAGATGAGCCTGAGGAAGACTGGAAGAAATAATAGTTAATTAAAAGGGTTACATATAAATGCTTCTTACATATAATAAAAATATTCTTGTTGAACCACACATCTGCCAGTACATAGAAAGAAATATCAAATACTATTTTCTCCTAAAAGCCAAAGAAAATGTCAGTAGATCAAATGAGTTTCTTTTATAATTGTCTTAATTGTTCCCTCATACGTTTTTCCCAGAATAAAGTTTGGAATTTTCTTAATGACTTTTCTCTTAGCAAAATTCCCAACAGCTGAGGCTTTTTATTTATGTTAAAATGCTGAAAAATCTTTGAAATATAAGTAATAATAAAACAGTACAAACAATCCATAGTGACCAATAACTTATACTAGCACTGCAAAAGAAGGAATGATAGCCATCAAAATCAGATTCCACACATAGAAGATTTTGTACCATTTGCAATATTATAATGTTCAACTATAGATCTATATTATGTGAGGAAAAGAAAAAGTACAAGTTTATTTGTGGACTAATGTTACAGCTATTCTCATGCTTTTCAAGAAAAATATGAAGGACAGATTGTAACCTAAAAATTTGATACAGAAGTCTGAACACATTATTTAAATATTTCCTTCCTTCTTAAACACAAGTGTCTTTCTCTGCCTTCTATGGTAAGAGGAAAAATATTCCTTTACATGTTCAGTCATTTCAGTTGTGTCTGTCTTCTCTTGGGGGGGTTTCTTGGCAAAGATACTGGAGTGTTTGCCATCTCCTTCATTAGATCATTTTATAGATGAGGAAACTAAATCAAACAAGATTAATAGGTCTTATATAGGGTCACAGAGTTAAAAAGTATCTGAAACAGGATTTACTTGAACTCAGATCTTCCTGACTACAGACCACACACTCTACTGTGCCACTTAGTTGCACAGCTTTGTACATTGGGTGCAATTTTTCACAGAAAAATAAGAAAAGTGGAGAATTCTTTTATCTTAAGGATTGAAAGAGAAGTGTGCTACATTTAAAAACAATTCATTTTCATCAATACTTGCTTTCAATTATCATTTATTAAAAAGTTATTTTAATATGAGAAATTTGTAATATTTTGTTTTTAAATTTCTTGGAAAATCTCACTTTTATACATTAAAGTCAAAATGCTTTCCTAATTATCTTCTTAAACCTCTCAAAAATATTAAGTAGTAAAAAAGTTAACTTATTTCCTCATAATATCTATTTTGTAATTGTGACCATATTTATATAGCAATATTCTCTCCAAAGAGAATATTAATATTGAAAATTGTAAATCTAAACCCCCAAACTTTTGGCAAAAGGTCCTAAAAGCCAAAGGCAATATATTAGCTATATAACTGAAAATTGTTTAAAGTGGTTGTGTTGCCATACCATGCTTCATAGTATAACTAATAATTTTCTTTGGACAAATGATATTAGGAAGCTTTTATTTTTAGAGTGCTAATTTTTCTGGGTCTTTTCCTTTTCCTTACTTAGCTCATCCCTCTTTCCTTCCTCAATTACATAGCTCATTAATTGCAATGAATTAGTAAACATATTATTATAAAACAATTTTATTTCTCCTAACAGTTTCAATGTTATTCAACAGAATAACTATACATTCTTTTTTAAAACTCTGAAGTCCCTGAATAATGACCATAATGTTGAATTTAATCACCATCCTACACATAAGCAAAATCATCAGATATAGGAAGAGTGTGAAAAAAATTTAATATCTAAGGTCAAGGACTTGCAACCAAGAGGATTGCTTGAATGGAGGCAGAAAACTTAACTCTCGTTTACCTTCTCCAGAAAAAAACCTAAAAATAACTCCAGACAGAACAATAACCAAAAAAATTCCAAAGAGAAAAAGAATACTCCAATCCTGGGAAGTGGAGATCATCTCTGAAAACCATTTTGCCTGAAGCAAATGTCGAACACTCCACCCAAAAGCATAACAGGTGGGCTGAACTTAGCAAAAAAAAAAAAAAAACCTGGTAGAAAGAAGAATTCCATAATAATATGTAAACAACTCAAAGGGGAAAAAATGTATTTTCTACAAGAACCTAAAAAAAAGAAGCAAGAGATATAAAACTCAAGAATTGAAAAGAAAATAATTTGAAACAGAAAGTAGTAAGCCTTACCTAAATAATAAATTCTTTACAAACTAGAAAAAACTAGTAAGAAATACTAGAACAAAATCAAGAATCTGAAAAAAATGTTATCAAAAAGAAATAACCTGTAGATCCAAGGGAGATGATTTCAGAATCATTGGTTTCCCTGAAAACTACAATTTAAAAGTTTGGACACTATATTTCAAGAACTCATAAAATAAAAACCTGCCTCACATATATTAAAACAGAGAACAAAGTAAACCTAGAAAGAATCTACCATTTCCATCCCAAGGTAACTAAAAGGAGAAGTCCCAAAAATGTCATCCCAAAAATCTAGAACATCCAGGCAAAGAAAAAATGTTGCAAGCAACCAGAAATAAGGAGTTCAAATGCTAAGGAACAATACTTATTTGAAACAGACAAAACACAATTGAACACACTCACACTCACACTCTTTCTCTGTCTTTCTATCTCCCCTTCTTCCCTCCTTTCGTCTCTCATTTGCTCTGAGGCAAAGTCCATTTGGGAAACATTTCGTAAGAAAAAGATTTCTGGAAGCTTAACAGAATAGAATCAGAGTGATGAGCACATGCCAAAGTTGCTACTAAAATATGACTATTAAATTTAAGTAAGTTACAGCATATTACCAATATGGTTAGTGTGCAACAAGTGATATAAATATATAATCAAAAAGTAGACCAGTCAGTACATAAGAGCAGGGGAGATTTGGACAGACCAAATGTTATGCTACTATCCACAAAATATTAAGAGACTCACAAAGAAGGTCTCTAATAAATTAGGCAGAGTTTCTATGGAGAATTTATGGAAGAATATGGTCAAAAATCACAAAAGATGACACATCATAAAGGGACTGACATCTACATTGATTAAATCATTATTCCATTGAAATTTATTGAATCTTTGTCCACTGGCTAGTTTGCAAATATAATGTTTTGGGTTTTTTTTTTTAGCATTCTGAGAACTTTAACTACTATATATCTTTTAAAAACTTTTTATTTTAAATGTGAAAGAATTCACTATTTCTCTCTTACATTAAATAATCAATTGTTAATATTGAGGAAATCTAGGATTTTTTGCCTTCCTATTACCTCATTCAGAACCCAGGTCCTTGTAGGTTATTCAGTCAGCATCTGAAGGATATTGTTAATGAAATAAGATTTAATATTCTCCTCAATCTTTTTCAGACTGCACCCAATTGGGGAAGCCCATTGTATTTCTACTTAGGCTTGGGTGGAGGATAGATCTTTTGTCTGGATTGGCAGACAAGAGATGGTCTGGGAGTGTAAGAGCAAATAATCAAAGGCTTATCTCCCATCCCTTCATTAGAATAGGTTTACCTCTCATTATAATATTCATTTTCTCATTTTTAACCAATTAGATTTCAATAGTGTCAGGAACATCCACTCCTCCTCTTTCAAGGGCATATAAGCCTCAAGAGGCAGCTATGATCCATCTTTCATTTGTGAGAGATGGCAAAATGATCTTCCTTTTATTATCTGCTAGCCATAATTAGCATAAATAGCATTCAGGGGCATCCTGAAAGCAGAATTATTAATTATCCAGAAATTTTGTCTCTCAAACTTTTCATTCATCACAAATGATACAAAACAATTACATTGAATTTCACAGGATCATGGATCTGTAGGAAACCTCACAGATCAACAGGTCCAATACTATTATTTCATAATGAAGCAACTGAGAGACCCAGAGAGATTAAAGTGACAAAGCCAAAGTCAGATATAAAAGCACAATGGGGATTTCAAGTCAAATCTAGTGTTCTTTCCTGTTGGATACTGCCATAAATATTTTAAATCATAGATATAGATAGAATGCACTAGATGTATGTTCTCATATGAAGAAAAAAATGCATGAAAAATCACAAATTCTTAAAAATAGAACCAGGATAGGCAGTGGGAAAGATATTATGATTTTTTTTCTTAATTTTAAGAATCCAAGACAAAGTTCCTTAAACACCGAATTTACCTAGTATATTTTAATTCTTATGTGATAAACAAAAACCAACCTGATCCAGAGCTTTTCAAGAATCTGTTATGCAAAGGAAAGTAACTTGTAATCTAAATTCTCAATGTCCTTGTCTTAATAGACTACAAAGATACAAAATAAGAAAACATGTGTGTATCAATGGAATACTGTTTTAGTTTAAGGCAAGTTTTTTTTTTTTCTTTATTCTCTAAAATCTTTCAGAGCTCACAATTTCAATGAAGCATGCAGCTCCATATAATCCAATTGCTGTAAACTAACCTGATGAAAAGGGTCGTCTCTATATTCCTTTTTCATAAATGGATTAACTTGAGGATTTTCCACATCTGTCTCACTGGTACAAGATGAACGGCATTCTGCACAATGTAACAAGTCTTCCCATAATACATCTTCTGTTTCTGATTCTGGCCTTGTACTCTCAGAATCTTGTCTGGAACTTGAACAGCGAGAGCTGCAACTAGTACCCGATTTAGGGGCATCCTGAAAGCAAGATATTCTTTGACATTAATGCAATTTATATATTCTAACCGAAAGGTCTTCTAGAAACCATTACACTGATTGATGCCAGGTTTGGGGGGCAGTTAATTTAAAAAAATTTATCAAAGAATAAGACAGCCAAAGAAGTAACTATCTCTTTTTTCCTATATTTATTATACACTTACATATTATTTCATATTAGATACAAAAAGCACAGCCACCACAATGCTTATGTAATTTTACAGCTCCATGTTAATACTATCATATACTTTTCAATATTTAACATAATAATTATTATAATTGCTTTTTATTTCATAACTTCATATGAATTTCATTATCAGACTTGGAATGAATTAGGTACAAAATTCTATACTCTATATTCTGCATCAAACTCACTGGGTTATATAATTCACATTAAGCATAATAAGTTGTCTCTTCTATAGTTTTAATTTTGCCTTTATTAAGCATCAAAAAATATGAAGCTATAAGTAAACTACAACCTAGAATATAAAAGATCTCCATATTTTTATGAATACTTTTTTTTAAAATAACTTTTTATTGACAGAACCCATGCCAGGGTAATTTTTTTTACAACATTATCCCTTGCACTCACTTCTGTTCCGAGTTTTCCCCTCCCTCCCTCCACCCCTTTCCCCCAGATGGCAAGCAGTCTTATATATGTTAAATGGGTTACAGTATATCCTAGATACAATATATGTGTGCAGAACTGAACAGTTCTCTTGTTGCATGGGGAGAATTGATTCCGAAGGTATAAATAACCTGGGAAGAAAAACAAAAATGCAAGCAGTTTACATTCATCTTCCAGTGTTCTTTCTTTGGGTGTAGCTGCTTCTGTCCATCACTGATCAATTGAAACTGAGTTAGATCTCTTTGTCGAAGAAATCCACTTATGAATACTTTTCAAATGGAAATCCTATATATTTTTTTAAATTTCAATTAAAACTCCAACCAGTAAAACAACTTAAAATAATTACTTTGAAAAAAATAAAAATCTAAAACACCAACTCGGTTTTTGAATCTAGTAAAATAAACCATATATATAAAATCTAATACAAATTTTGTCTCAATTTTCTATTAAACTATTAATAACAATCTTGAATTGTTTTTTAATGAGAAAAATTTGCCCAGGAAAGACTAAGCGAGGATTGAAATATAGAAGATAAGTTTAACATTATTATATTTATGTACCTGTATCTTTGTACTTACTTAGTCTTAAAATTTCCAATATCATCTTGTTTTCACCCCCTTCCTTTAAATCTTCATAACCACTGTGTAATCAAATCAACTGATTTTTTTTCTTGAAGAAGTTTCCTACATTCATATCTTGCTTTCTGTTCCTGACTATCACTGCACTCATTTAGACTTTCATTTACCCCATAACTTAACTAAAGCAAAACCCTTTGCTTTAGCTTCTCCAATTAAAATTCCACCTTACAATGTTCCTAAATCACTAATTTAATTGCGTAATTCCATGGCTTCAAAGATTTCAATAAATAGTTCTCAACCACCTGTCCTAGAAGATAATGTTTAAATTCCTTACACTAACATTTAAGGTCTACCTCGAGTCTTCATCATGCTTCAAAGTCAACCTTTTTTGCCTCATTCCTCCTTGTCCCCCAAATGAATCTTCTAGTTCAACCAAATCCAAGACAGTGGAAAACACAATGACTCAAGAAATAAGATTGCCTACATTTAAATTCTACCTCTGATATTTACTATCTGTGTGACCTGGGCAAGTCATTTAATCTTTTCAGGCCTTAAGTTTTCTCATCCATAAAACAAAATGGCCTCTGAGGTCACTGATAGCTTTACATGTCTTGATCTTAATCATTATCCCATGATCCTGTCTTGTGCCTTTCCCTGATTCATTCCTTAGCTGACCTTTTTATTTTTTCCTATTTGAATCTTCAAGTCTTAGAACAAGTCTCACAATCCCCAAGAAGTTTTTCTGACTAAGAAGCAGTGATCTCCTCCTTCTTTCTTAATGACCTCTACTACCCGTTTGGAAATTAATATTACATCACTTAATAACATATCTTATGTTTTTAATTATTTAACTGTTGATGTGTTTCTGTATTATCTCCTCAAATAGATGACAAGTTAATTGAAGATAAAGAATAAATCTTATTCTTTGCTTTTTCCTAAAATGCTTTGTATGCATTATATTTTACATGCTTATAAAGTATTTAAGTGATTGAGGCTTTAGAAATCTCTACGTCTGCTATGAAGGAATAACACAACACCAATCTGTTGCAGAAAAGTAAATATGGGAAGAATAAGGAACAGAAAGAAATGAAAGAAGAATAAAGTTAACATTACCAGAAAAAAACTTATAACACTCAAAAATTCTAAAAGACTTGAGAACTCTGTTCAAGACAATGACTATGATTCCAGGGGACTGATGATGAAAAATGCTACTCATTTTCTTGAGAGAAGGGTGATGAACTAAATTTGCAGAATAAGATATATATTTTAGACATAGTCAAAGTAGGAGTTTGTTTTGTTTGACTATGAGTGTTTGTTACAATATCCCCTCTCACAATACTGCTGTAAGAAGAAAAGTGAAAAGGGGAGGAGAAAGACAAGGAACCTGTTGGTTAAATTTTTAAAAAATTAAAGGGCAATGAAAGTCTAAAATACTAAAGAGACTTAGTTGTTTTGACCCTTAAAAAAGCAAAGTTATATAGGGTATCCCAAGAACAATATTTCATACTCAAAATTTCTGAAATAGAAAATATTATTAAAGAGGAAAAGCAGCCCAAAATTAATCATATTTACTTAAAATTTGGTTTTAAGTGGCTTGGATTTTTAACAATCTCTACTGGATGGTGAGGCAAAGTGCCTTAGTTATTTTGAGGTGAGAAATTTTATATGCTTGAGAATTTTCACTTATAAAAATTTGAAACTTATTATTTAAAAAAAAAGAATAAAGCTAATGAATTAAACAACTCTAGAAGTATTAAACATGCTATTACTGTTATTTTTGGCTCTTTTGTTTCAGACCTGTGGGTACTCTATCACCTTCCACCAATGCAGATCAGCAAATCAAGTGCAATTTGAAGTCTTAAAAAGTGGCCAGGAACAGGTAACTAATTTGCCCATGCACACACAACTGGTTTGTCAGAGGCAAGACTTGAAATAATGAAGTTATTTCTAAAGCCAATTCCTATTTCCATGTAGCTTTTCCTTTTCATAACATGGTCAAGAACATAAATTTACTAAAATTAATGGTGCATACTGACTAATTTTTATATTTATATTTATTTATAGAACACTAGACAATTTCAGAAAATACTTGCACATAAATTATTTGAGACTCACAGTTATTTTATTATCCCCATTATACAGAAGAGAAAATGGTTAAGTAAGATTAAGTGAATTGCCCAAGGTCATTCAACTTATAAGCACTAAACTTAACTCTGGGTGTAGCTCAGATTTTAATTCTGCCTTTTTTCTACTATATCAAGGTACCTTTTGAAAATAAAGGAATCTGTGGAAAGGCCTAAACAAATTTGGCTTTCACCAAAACACAAAAATTAAAATAGCTTACATTTATATAGTGTTTTTACAGTTAAAATATATCATAACATATATTATCTCATTTGATCCTCAAAATAACCACATTTACATACAAGCATTACTAACTTTACATCTGTGAAAACTGAAACTGGTCCAAGATCACAAAGCTATTTCAGTCAATAAACATTTATTATGTTCCATTATGTAAATGACAGAACCAAGATTTTAACCAAAATTGACTTGATTCTAAGCTCATTACATTATCAAACATATTACAAATGGAATTAATGAGTGTGCTTTTGTACAAATATGATGCCTAACAATGGTTTCCTGAAATGGGAAAAAAAAATTACATCTACACAATCTTTAACTCATACATATCAGAAATTTTGAAATTCAAATTTAAAACCAAAAATCAAAATAAATTAGAAAATTCTGAATTAAAAGAGGACACATAAATCAAAGATTGTTGGCTTTATTCTGACACAAATATGAACACTGAATAAATCATTTAAAAATAACCCTAAAATTAACTACAACAATCTAAAGGTATTAAGTGAGAACCAATACACCTCTTAAAAACAAAGAAATCAGAGTAGATCAATTTTTAAAATAACAGGGAAAAAAAAGGCCATTCATTCATTGGAAAGAATATGTATATGTGTATGCATATGTGTGTGCAAAGACACACACATACATAAATGTGTATATATGTACCATGTATATGTATCACACACATAAACTCATCAACAATTGGTAGACATATTAAACTATATCATTTAGACATAACTGATTGGATTGTTGTACCGAAAGCTGATGATGTAGCTCAACAACAAGCTGTGCAATATATTAAATGGCATCCACAGATGGTAAGCCTGGCAACAAGATTATTTAATAGTTTCACTGATGATGGCAATTGTTGCCAATTTAATTTATAGATAATACTAAATTAGCTAGATTTGTTTACATTGAAAGAAAATAAAATTCATAATAATCTGAATAATCTAAGTTCAGCAAAATATTAAAACAAATAGCAGTAAAGATCTAAAATCATTTGATTAAAAAGAAAATGAGGAAAGACTGATAAACAAAACTATAGAGTAAAAAAATCCAAAAACCATGAATTGTAATAGACAAGATGAATCAGGAAATCAGAAGCACTATTACAAAATCAGAGAAGACTATGAAATTAATGATATGCATTACTAAAATGATAGTATTGAAACTTAATCCTTGCTCTATAATCACTAATAGATGGTATTCTTAATTCATGGTGTCTGTTTCAGCCCTTCTGAGTTTCAAGTCCATTAGAGATTTTCCCTGAAGTTTAACTATGCTGCCACCAGGTGATGGTAGTAAACCACAGTAAAGCCTGATTCACAATGAAAATGTTTTCCATGAAATTCCCTAATTCAAGCTAACTCAAATTCATACTCATGAATTTTGACCAAGTTCAGAAATGTTTATCGCTAAAGATTTTGCACAAGGTGACAAATTTCTTTTGGCCATTGCCTAATGTACCATGACATGTAAAAATATTGTAACCTGTATTGTTTGAGAAAGTAGCCACACCTGATGGATCCTTGAAGCCTGTTTTGTACCAAAGGAAGTCTAGAAAATTCACTAATATGGATTATCTCATCCTCCACAATCCTAGATAAGTTCAAGTACTATACTTCGAAAAGAATGGAAATAGAAAGTTGAATAAGATTTTAACAATTTCTTTATAAATCTGAAGTCTGGATTTCTGAATTTGATATGTAAAAACTGGAAAATTAAATGAAAAATGTTTAGCTATTAACAAAACAGCAATTATTAGAGAAGAAAATGTGAATAGTAAATTGTAAATTTTAAATAAAAAATGAGTTTGATATAATGAACTCAATTATAAAGACTAAGTGCAGAAAAAGCTAATAAGAGTATTATAAAAAATTAACCTTTCTGTATAAAGATATTTAAAAATAAAAATATATGCATTCCAAAAATCCACATTTCCTCATACATAGTTCAAAATTTTCTAATGTTTCATTAATACCTAAGCATTCTACAAGCTAGAATTGGCACTACAAAAATCCAGCTCTTTGTGATCTTAACACACTCCTACAATGTAAGTATTATTCACCAAGTATACTGTTGCACAGAAATCTTCTGGTTAAAGTATAGTTAATGCACTTTATATCATATATCATATATAACATATATCAATGTATATAATATAATACTTAAAATATATCAGTGGATCTGATCTCATTGATGTGAGGACAACTTAAAATAGTCCAGAAAATAACATATCCATGCCTTCTCATTCTATACAGCTCTTTTTCATGTCACCCCATAAATGTGCCACAGTAGGACTACTCAACATGCTAGAAGCCTAGGTCTTAGTGAGATTATAAATAAGAAGTCTTACTGAGATTCAAGTATCAACATGGAACTGCCCCTAACTCTTGTCAGTAGGTGAGCACACCTCATTTTGTGGTCATATTCTCTCTGATTATGCTTTTTGTGCAAATGTGATTCCCTGAAAATTATGATACTTTATGTTTTAAAACCATATGGTGTCATTGAAAAAAATACAAATGTGAAAAAGACAGGTTTCTACATCAAAAAAATTTTGGGGATCTCTGAAAATGTTCAACAATTTCCTAAATGCCTGCAGTTTTTATCCTATTTAATTTTAAGTCTAAATCATTGTTTGCTGTACATTTTTTCCAAGGTATATTACTAATGGTTAATCTTTATGGGCTTTCCATACAACTACATATTCTTCATCAATTTTATTTTTCCTAATCCTAATTACTCAATGAAACACTTGAGTGAATGTGGATAACATTTAGGAAACTCTGAAATGTTTATCTCTAAAAACCAAAGCATCTCTTCTATTTAGATAATAATAGATCTCATCCATGACAATGGCAATCAACTTTTATAAAACTGTATTTTCCTATCTTATGCCTTATAATTACAAGATCAAACAAAATTATCTCCGTGATATGTCTATAAAATACATCTTATAAGTGGAACGTGTCAGATTAAGTTATCTTATACAATACAGGAGAAATCACAAAATCCTTCAATTCAAATGGAACAAAATATAAAATCACATCAGTAAGAAAAATAAAAAAATTATACTTTGATGTCCCTGAATTTCAAGATCTGTTCATGTTGTCAATAATATATTTATTTCTTTTGATTTCTAAGGGGTTTCTGATTTTAAATAATCATGTCCTACATAAATCCTACTTACGTTATATAAAGAAAGTAACTAAATTAATGAATTTTATATCAAGTAGTTCTTACAGATTAGAAAAAAGTACACTTTGATTTCCTTTCCCACACTTGAGACTTTAGTTTTCAATTTTAAAGGCTAATAATAAAAGAGCAGAAAAATATTCTAAGATTTTATACTGTTTTAAGTTCTGCAAAGTATCTTATAAACATGATTTGGGCTCTCTTTATCTCTCCTTGAATTAATAATAATGTTGTTTTTATGTGTCCAATATTTATTACTCATGGAATTTTTTGCTTAAAATTTTATCATTTAGATTGTATTAAGGACTGTCAAATTTCATTTTTGAATTGCAATACAAAATAAGTAACAATATTTGCGGTAATATTAATCCCAATTCTTGGATACTATTTCTGTTCTTTGAAGTTAACATAATGTATAGAATAATCTATCTTTTCTAAAATTCATCATGCACTGCATTTTAAATGCTATACTTGTACTTAATAATTCAGAGTAGACCAGGGAAAAAAGAAAAAAGAAAAACAACTGTTCTGGAAGGTCTCTGAAATACATTAAAGCATCCTTGTGCCAGCGTATCTCTGTTCTAGACACTTTCCTGATTTCACCCTTGTCTGAAATCTCTTATATCTACAATTTCACTAGAGCAGAAACTTATGGAAACTAAGGGCTTTAGTGGTCAATCTTTGGTACCCATGACATCAGAGGTGAATATACATTTGACAAAAAATTCATCTTTTTCTTATAAAAACTCTTGGACATTGACAGCTTTGTTAGCGCCATCTTTAGAATTTTATATAGATTCTATGTAAAATCAGTAGGAATAACAAGATTCTCAAGTTGAATATATTAAACCCATGATAAAGTCTGAAAAAATAGAAATCAAACTAATTATTTGAAAGGGGAAAAAAAGGAAATAAAAGAAAGAAAAGCCAACACAAATGTCCAAGAAGATCGTTGTTGTCATATGTACATCTGACATAGACATGAGAGATTCATACTGATACTAATGGAAGGAAATATTTGTTACTTTGAATTAGGAAAAATGTTTTGAACAATTATAATCATTTAAATGTGGAAATATATATAGAAGAATTGCACATTTTAATATAGATTACTTTTTGTCTAGGAGAGAGGGGTAGGAAGAAAGGAAAGAGAAAAATTTGGAGCACAAGGTCTTACCAAGATGAATGCTGAAAACTATTTTTGCATGTATTTTGGGGAAAAAAAAGCTATTATGATCATTAAGAAACAAGATCCAAAATAACTGATTTATAATTTAAAAACCCACTGAAATGGAAAGTTAATTCTTCTATACTATTCAAGCAAACTTAAAACAAAAATTAGACAAAAAAATTTTAAAGACCAAAACATACCTCTGTAGAATAATGTTTCTTATAATGATGTGACTTCCTATTTCGAAGTATATTTTCAGAGGCTCTATCTACATGGCGACGCAATGGGTATCCTGTTTCCAGACCTTCCTCACTTGATACTTCATCTGAGACATTTGTGATTATCCTTTGGTTGTCCTAGGTTGATCAATACACAAAGCATTGTTAAAAGTATATAACAACAACAACAAAAAGTACATACCATTCTGACTGATTTTTTAAAAAAATGTTTGGAAAAAATTTGAGAAGAGAAAATGTAAAAACATTTTACAAAATAATATTTCTCCCCATAAGATTAAGTAATGTATATATAAATTGTTTTGTAGAAAAATGTTCTTTAAAAATCAAATAACATAATGGCATGTTTTTAGAAACTTCCTCAAGCACTTGAGTGTTATACAATGTGCCTTTCACCAAGACATGTATTACATAATTATCTATTTAACATTTAATACCTTGCCTACTTCCCAAAAGTTAAGGTTGCTTATAAAATTAAGTGACATAAAAATAAGACAATTAAGAATAAAAAATAGAACTCTATAAAAAGAGTAAAAAGTGTGGGTGTTATCAGACACCTGAGCTAAGCTAATTATTAAAGTTGGGAACCAAATTTTGCTCTAAATTTCCTGTTAGCTAAAAGAAAAGAAGGAAAGAAGGGAAGGAGGGGAAAAGTGGGAGGGGAAGGGAAAGAGGGAAGAATTTCATAGAAAATAATAATTACTTGTTCTTAGTGCTTCACAGTTTACCTTTGCTCACCACAACCTAATGACATAGTCATTTCTTCTATTACCAGAATAAAAAAATTTTTTGTTTGTGTATTTATTTTTAAAGACTATTTATTACTATTGCTTCTGCATTGCAAAAAGCAGTATTTAGAGCATGATATTTGGTTTATGCTAGATTAGTTTTTCATCTGACTCTATTATAGAGTTTCATTAACATTTAAGCATTTAATACCGAAATGCAAAGATGATTCAAAATTCATTCATTCATTCCTTCAGAAACACTTGCTAGTCTGGTGCATGGCATTGGATTAAATGGGAGACATACAAAGACACAGCCTATGGGTATGTAAGAAGGTTATAATCTAAAAAGGAAAAATGCATACACTGAAATAAGAATGATACAAGACAGAATGTGACAAAAGCAAATGAAAGGGGAAAAGTGTTGCTTGAAAAGTGGTGGAGGGGAAAGGTAGAGAATGAGAAAAGATTTCCCCAAGGTGACACAAAGGATAAGTTCTAATGATCAGAATTTCAATAAGGAGTATTAAATAAGAAATGAATTGAAAATATGAGAGAATATTGTGCAGGACTGCATTTTGTAGTGTGAAACAAGATCACAAAGTAAGTTGCAATCTGATCATAGAGACATTTAAACCAGGTTAAGGAATTTGAATTTCAGTCTTTAAGTGAAAAATTGTTGAAAAACTACTAGCAGGGAAGAGTTGCACGTTTTAAGAATGTTACTTTAACAACTGTGTGAAGGATATATTGGAGAAAGGAAGAGTCTAAATGAAGGAAGGCAGACAAGTTGGAAAGCTATTACAACAGTCCAGAACATAATCTGAAGTAGCAGGAATCTGGAACAGAGAGCAGGGCACAGATGGAAGATATATTTCAGGCTGAATCAACAATCCATAAGGAAGCATTTATTCAGTGCTTACCATGTGATGGAGAAAAAAGACCTAAACAATTTGGCCATTGATCACCTTTGACAAGTTACAGAATGACTCAAAGAAACCCCTGTGGATTTAAGCCAAGATGACTACAGGAAAGTTGTTTCATCAACAGAAATAGAAAATTTTGGAAGAAGGGATAGACATAGGGCAGAGGAAAGAACAGAGAGAAGATGACAAATGCGGTTTGGTTAAGGTGGCCCATTAGTAGTTTACTCAAAGATTGAGGACATTTATAGATTTGGAATTTATGTGTATAGAAGTGAAAACTGGTCTTGAAAATAAGGAAGAGCTTTCCGAGGAAATTGCAGGATGAGAAAAAAGCATAGAACTGAAGGCAGAAGAGACTACAGAAGCCATCTGGCTGAAGCCCCTCATTTTACATAAAAAGGAAATGAGGTCCATGGAGGTTAGATGTTTTATCCGTCACACAAGTACCCTAGGTCCTTTAAAAGCAGAATTAATGGATACTCTTTTCACTAGACTAGTCATTTCATTTCTCTGAGACTGTTTCCTTATCTTGAAATGAGAATAACTTTGGCTATCTACATCACAGTATTGTTCTGAGAAAAGAACTCAGTAAAACTTAGGACACTAAGAAAACGAGATAGTTCTAGAATGGGAATAAACTGCAACCAACCTGCTTTGACTGAACTCTCCAGTTTTAGGTTAGTCCCTAAAAGTAGTTTGTACAGGATCACAAAGTAATTGAAAGGAATCTTCTTATATTCGTGGTCTTACTGGTAGCCATAAATCACAGTATATTAATTGTAATAATATTTATCAATAAAACTGAATAAAGTGTACTTACTTTGTGCTGACTATTGGGTGTATTCCTGACTGTTCCTGTGCTCCAGCCAGTCTCTTCTGACCTAATGACTTCACAGTGAGGTTCGTGATTTTGTATTCCATCCTCATTGCTTTTAAATGTCTTTTTCCCTTCCAGGGATACATAACCATTATCAGTTTCTGTTGATTTATCAATTGAATTTTTTGTTTTCTTTGACCTAAAATGGAAAATATAGATTAAGTATTATTCATCATCTCTTAAAACTTTTACGTCTTTTAAAAAATAGCTTTTCATCAATCATGTGCACTAGCTGATTCATTTCTAGTTAATATATATATATATGTATATATATATATAATTTATCACCAAAAATATTAATGGTCATCCTTACTCATAAACTGCCAGATTAAATATCAAACATAACAATTTCATATACTGTAATTCTAAATAATGTGACAACTAATTGGAAAATTTTAAGGAAAAAAGGAGAATATTAATTTTTACCCCACTAATTTTAAAATATCAATTGTTTTATGAGGGAATATTTCTTACAATAAGCTTTATTTTCTAAAATAAACCAAATCACAGCAAAAAAAAAAAACAAACAAACAAACAAAAAAAAAAAAAAACCCTAACACTAGAATATAATAATTATTTGTGGTATATGCAACAGAATGACAGATAAACTGGCAGTGCTTCAGAAGTTCAGTCCCTTTTGGCCTTAAAAACTACAGTGGATAAAAGATTAAAAACTACTCCAATACAAATTAGCAGGACTTAAGTGTAAATACAAGATCAATTGAAATGTGCTCTACTCTGATCAAGTTAATGATTAAAGCAGTTCATCAAAATGCTTTAATAATAAGTTTTAGCAAATTTTACCTGAAGTATCAATTTTACAAAAAAGGAAAATTAAAGCAAATGAAGTATCTTTAAGAAGTTCAAGAAATACTTGACCCAAAGATACTTAAAAACTCCAAATGTGAAAGTCCCAACTAACAATAAATCCCAGTAATCTATCAAGCTTTAATTTATCAAGAATACACATAGATATTTCAAATGAATCTCTGGTTTCAATAATGTGGATACTCCCACCATACTAATCACAAACTATGTCACTCTATTTGACTCTTGTACATGTCATTTTCTGATTTCTCCAGCTTGACATTTTGACATTTTGTTGGTAACCATGAAGATACAATAGTTCATCTATTAGTCCCTCATCCTATAATGTGCTTGCTTACTTTCTTTTCCGGTCAAAAATCTCTTTAGGTAAAACTTTTTATATTGCTTCTTATGTTTTTATTTACATTTACCAAGAATCACTGCTTGCTCTTTGGGGTGGTCCACTATTTTGACCATGGATTTCCATGATTTGCAGTGTTACAACATCATTGAAAAAATACTGGTGAAAAAATTTTTTAAATTTTGTTATTCTAAGGAGAAGCTTGGGAACATTGAAAGCAGGGATCAGCTTCCCAAATTAATAAAGAGTTCTCATTCTCTAATTTTGATTTCTGTTTATTATCTTTTATGGCTGTTGATGACATACATATACACATAATATACATATAAAAATATATATAATATAATAATACACACATATAATATTGCCAAGCCAACTCTATAGATTGTCCTTCCAACTGTGTTTCAGCCTTATATTTGATATTTTTCATCCATTTAGCTTTTTCTGGGTAGATAATTAGATCAAACTCTATTCCATGATTACGGATCTAATTTAGAAGGCTCTTCAAAGTTCTATAACTTGATGTAACTAGGATATTTTGTAGAGATGAAATTATAAATAAATGGGTTGGAAACTGCTTTCTTTTTCTTTAAAAATTTTAAAATAATAACAGTAAACAATGGATCCAATTAAAGCTTGCTTTGCAACTATTTATATGTAAATAAATGACACTCAACCAATAAACTATCATAGCAAATAACTAGTTGCTCCAAGTTACTCTTTTCTTTGCAATTAAATGTACTACTACAAAAATCTTTAAACAAGCTTTTTGTGTTTTCTCTTCTTTTATTACACTTTCAGATTATACTCAAATTACTGGCCCAAAAGGGATATTTATTTTTGAAACTTTTATTGTAGTATTGTCAAATGACATTCCAAAAATTTTATAAGTCTTTAATACCACCAGAAATAAATGTGTACCTGTTTTTATCACAAGTTGTAGTATTAAATTTCATTGTTTTTAAGTTATTTTTGTCAGTTCAATGAATTTGAAGTGATCCTCTAAAAGTTGTTTCAATGTGCATTTCTTTGATTTATTAAGCTTTTTTCTTTTTGTTTTAAATATCACTGTTACTTCCACTTAACTATTTTTTCCAACAGAAGCCTTCCTCATAACAAAAGGAAATTTAATCAAAACAAATCAATATCCCAATATGACCTGCATGGCAATATATGCAAAATCAATTAAGAAGGGGAACAGATGCATCTTACTATTAATGCTTTGGGAAGTAAGACTATTATATTATATGAATTCTGACTTTAAATATTGTTTTCTTTTACATTATTGCATTCATTGTGCATACGAATCTACTGATTATGATTTCTTTGCTCTCAGTTCATATAAGACTTTCCAAATTCCTCAGACTTTCTCATTATTTATTTTTGTTTAAGATACAATAATTCTCCACTATAATTACATAATACAATTTGTTCATTTTCCAATTTATGAATGGCCACATCAACATTATTGTTACATTTCTACCAGCAAAAAGCACTTCTACGAATATTGTCCTATATAAGATTGAGAATTTTAAAATTATGAAAAAAAAATTTCCATACACTATTTATATTCTTTGACATGTGGCCTGAGAGTTACTTTTATGAAATTTTAACAGTTCCTTATATTTTTCAGATTTCAACTTTTCCTCTCATTTACCATGTTGTTTCCAAATAGATTATTTTTCTTTTGCATATATTTTAGAACCAATTAAATACAAATATCTTATCCCTAATAAATCTTATTTATTTAAGAAAAAGGTCACCTCTCTTAAAAAAGAAAAGAAAAAAAACCTATTCGTTTTTCTTCCATTTTAAAATAATTTTTATGTGTAAGTCTGTCCTTTAGGCAAAACTCATTTAGGTATTGAGTGTGAAATAAGAGTCCATTACTTGTCAAACTGTTAGCCAGATTCCTTAAGTATGTTTATTAAATAATGAATTCCATCTTCAGTTTTTAAAAGTTTTCTATAGGTTTTTGAAACAATTCTTTTGCATATATTTAGTTGGGTTGGGTTTTAATATCTCTATTCTATTCCACTGATCCATTTCTCTAATTTTTTTTTTTTTTTTTTGCCCAGAGCCGAATATTATCTATGCTTTGTAATGTGTTTTAAAGACTAGCGGTGCAATACTACCTTCGATAGCTATCTTTCTGTATGTCCCTTCATAGTTTTACTTCTTTTTCTTTATCAACTTAATTATGTAAAGAATTATATAATTATGTAATTAAGTTAATAAACAATTATGACATCTTCATGAATACTGCATTAAATATGCAAATTCATTCTTGGGATTATTATTATTTTACTATGTTAACTTGATTCAATCATAAACAATGGATTTCAATAATTTAGTGGCAGGGGCGTATTTTAGAATTATTGATATTTTCTCCATTACCCTTTTTTCAGTAGAAATGGCTATGCTTTTTTCCCTATGCATTTGGCATATTCTCTTATTTCATATATTTTTGAGACAGAAATACCACTCTGAAAATTAACTCTTCTCATAAATATAAGCCATGTAGTTCCAATAAAAATGTTCTTCTGTTTTATGTAAAGAAGAATTTCTAAAGAAAATTATTTGGGAATTGACTTCAATTAGCTTTATCACTGACTCTAATGTGACTTTAAATGTTGTTGTTCTTTAATAAATGAATAGGGAAATATAAAAAATTTATACTTCTGGCTATGGGTAATGGATATTTCACGTTGCATATATACATACATATATTTTATGCATGAATCTGCATATATACACACACATGTTTGTATGTACAGCCACACATGTTATATGTGTTCATCTGTTTCTGAGATAAGTGTACATATACACATTGTATGCATGTTTTATTTATATGTGTATATATAAACATACATGTTTGTATATAAATACATATACAGAGATGCAAACATCAGAAATCTAGATATTTAAATAATCTCTTCTATCGCCCTCTTTAAAATTATAATATTAAAATGCTCACAAAAGGAAGATAATTATGTAAATAAATATAGTAATTTTTCACACTTTTTTTTAAAAGCAGCAGCTACATTAAGGAAAACTAATTTTAAATGATTAAATAGTATTTCAATTATAAAATATACATTAACCTCATTTTGAGAGAGAAATAAAAGTACCATTTCAGAAGCAGCAATTTCATGTTTCTTATTCACACATAAAACAAAACATCTTTTCAAAGTTTTTCAAAGCTATCTCCTTTTGATATTTATATACAAACAGGAGAGATGGGCTTAAATCAAAGTTAATAGTATTTACAAATCAACTCAGACATCCAGCCACAAGTATTTGGATAACAATACCTCTGGGGAAAGAGTACAGAACAAATTGAATTTGTTTTGACTTGTTCCAATCAGAAGCTATATGCCAGAAGCAATATTTTTTACATTATGTTTCATATATCATACAATTTTCAAAGAAATAATAAACAAGTGCAGGATCACAGCCCAAACTTCTAGTTTTATACTTCATATGACAATCAAGTCTTATACTGATATGAACTGGCATATTTAAGGTAAAATGCCCTTTAAAAAGTGAATTTTCTATTCAGGGAGAACAGCTTTTATGTAACATAGGTACACCTGAGAAGAAATGACCTTTGGGAAAAGATACAATATGGTCACTTAAAGTGATTAATGTTTTTGGTCTTTTCATCCAATCCTATCCCCAGATATAAATGAATGCAGCAATCATGACAGTGAACATATTTTTCATGTTCAAAGTTTTAACTCAGTCAGATAAAAAGTTTCGATCAATTTCTACAAGATATGCTGGTTCATATCTGCATGAAACAAGAAAATAAACAACATTAGTAAAACATTAAGTCAGCCAATTTAAATCAAGCAATGCTCTGTATTGTCATGCGGAAAACAGAAGCTGAATACATTTATTCAGTAACTTGTAAATGTGACAGAAGTATAAAGAGCATAAAAAGCAGCAAGACCAAGCTCTCAAGAGTAAAAAATATATTATTTTATGCTTCTTATTTCTGATGACAGCATCAAGCTGCTGACCCCAGTTCTACTGCTACAAACTTGGAATTATGATGATTGTTGAAGAAGAAAGGGAAATGGAGGAGGAGGAATAAAGACTAAAGAAATGATGATATACAACTATTAAAAAAACAAACAAACCAGAAAGCAATATTTACTAACATCAGTTTCAGTATCTGCCCCTTTGTACAGTACACACTGCCACATCCTCACTGATTGAGATTCTTCATCCAACTCCCATTTTATCTTTGGGATTTCCCCCAATGAGATGCAGGTCCTTTCTCCTTGTAAACTGTATGCACCTATAAGTTCTTTTATATCCTGGTCCCATGATTTTAGCCAAAGAATTCGGTAAAATTTAAGGTTTTTACTCTGGATCTGAAAGACATGGTGCTTTATCTATCCTTTCTCTGGAACTTTTCTGTTATGGGCCAGAACTCTGAACTTGAAACAAGGATTCTAACAAGATGCTAAGTCAGTGGAATTGATAAAGACAATGGTTATCTAGTTTAGCATGATGCTTAACAGTTCTCTAGTTCAGTACATGTACTTAGTATTGAATATAGTTCTACAAGAGTCACATCTATGATAAGAGAACATATAAGCTCTGAAAAACTCAGCCAGAAGTTTTCAGAGGGCAAAGAAGACAGGCAGGAGCTCAAGCTCTCGGAACCAAGGACAGACATTCATTCGATCTTCAGTCAGGCCATTGGTGGCAGGTTCTCCTCCTGCACTTGCCCCAGTGAGACCAAGGCCGGTCTGAAAGGCTCTCCAGAAAGCTGCCCAGCCCCGGGAAGGAGATAATAAAGGATTTGGACTTTAACTCCTGGTTGTTCTTGTGGTGATTACTAAACTGAAAAGAAGGCTGCTCCCAGAGACCTCAAGAAAATCGAATCAGAGAACATTATACTTCTCAAAACAACTACCACATCAAAACTGTTGCCTTCACTGCTTCACTCCTATTATTGAATTTCCCTATTTCTCGAGGATATCACCTCCTTTAATTTTCACAGGCAAGTAACTTTAATGATATCTTCAATAACTTTATCACTATCACAAATCTACCCAGTTCTTAACTCTTCTCCCTCTACATCTCTCACATATGCCCCCTTTCCTCTACTCACATTGCAACTACTCTAATTTGGGGACTCAAATTAGAGTCACGTTGTCTGAACTTTTGCAAATGTCTCCTAAAAAGTCTCCCTTCCAAAATGAATTTTCTAATTATGAATCTGACCATGTCACAATTTTACTTTAATTCCCTGTTACTTTCAGGATTAAATCTGAAGTGTATATTTAGTACTTAAAGATCTTTACAATTGAGTCCCAACAGAACCTTCCAGCTTTTTTTTTTTTTTTTTACCCCATTCTCCACACACTCTAATATAAACTGGTATTGCTGTTTTTTACATCTGGCAATCCAATCCAATTTCATGCCTTTGCCCCAGCTATCTTCACTGCCACTTTATCTCTGACTCTTGAAATCCCTAAGTTCCTTAAAGAACTCCTTACAACCCCTGCCCACCAGCTGCTAGCACTTTCCTGCCCAAATCACCTTTCATCTATTTTGCATATGCTACCTACACTTAGCCTGTAAGTATCTTAAAAGAGTGGGAATGGTTTTCATTTTTGTTTTTATCCCAGCAGCAGTGCCCAAAGAGAGGAGGTGGATATGAAGTGCTTGCTGATTAACTGACCTACATATTTTGCTGGTATAGAACACATCCAATGAAGAAATCTCCTGTATTGATGCACACAAGCAACTTCTCTATTTTATCATCTTAGAAAACTGCCTGATAACCAAGACAGTAAGTGGCAAGTCCAATTTCACAAATGTATCAGGAGTAGGACTAAAACCCAATGTTTTCCTCACTTTGAGATCTTACTCTCTACTTACCATATCATATTCCTTCACTTGACAGGATTCTTTGTTTTGTTTTGTTTAGCGGGGTGAGAGGAATGTAGCCCAGAATTGCAATTTCATTTGTCTATGGGAACTTCCAAGATAGAAACTCAATACTGATGCAGCACAGAAACCAGTGAGGTTAATTAGGTTACCTAGAATCACGACATGGTCAGAGGTAGAATCTCAATTCAGGTCTCCCTGAATACAGATATGGTTTTCTATCCACTATAATGCAATGCCTCTCTCGTGTAAAGTTAAAGAAAATTTCTGACCAGGTAGTGCTTGCATATACTTAGAATCCCAGATACTAGAAGTTGCAGGATCTCTTGAGCTCAGGAATTCTAAACTGCAGTGAGGTATGCCTTTTCAAGTCTAATTCACTAAATTGTAAACTTGAGAGCAAGGACTGTCCATTTTATTAATATCTTCAGTGCTTATCACAATACCTGGCACACAAGGGGCACTTAATAAAAGGTTACTGGATTGGAATAGTCTGCAGTGATTTCAACATAAATATGGTGCAAGCATATTTGGGAGCAAGAGATCATCAGGCTGCCCAAAGAAGGGTAAACCAATCCAAGCTGATAATGGAATAGGTCAAAGCTACCATGATGATCAATAGTAGGATTAAGTCAACATAAAGCCCTTGACTTTCCATCCTGGAGGCAAGACAGGTGAACCCAGTTTTTAAAAAATTTCTTCAAATTTATATTAGTTTATTATGCTGAGAACATCAGTAGTTGAATCTTCCCATCACATTTTTTTTTTCTTGCTGAGGTAATTGGGGTTAAGTAACTTGCCCATGGGGTCACACAGCTAGTAAGTGTTAAACCAGATCTGAACTCAAGTCTAATTTTACTACTATAATCCCATAGTAGGATACATAAATACTGTGTGATATATTATGAAAATACAATATATTATGACAATATATGTTAAAGATCTAAAGCGTTCTATTAGCTAATTGAAAATAATAAGGCAAGGAGTAGATGTGGCTAGAAAATGGCTTATATAGAAAAACATACTTCTTAGCTTTCAAAAAAATTAACAATATGGAAAAAAATCCAGTCATATTATATTTCTGCATAGCAATTTTAAAAGATTATCAATTTATCAATAAAATCATGTTCAAATAAGATTATCCCAATGTACAGTTTAATAATATATGATAAACTTGATCAGTATTAAGAACATGATTAGAAAAAAATAAAAAGACAATAATTAGTATGGGAGTTAACATATAAGAAAAATGTGCATATTTATTTGCATTATCCCTTTTCTTGGTTTATATTAATTGCATCAGCTATAATAGACAATATTTTCACCAAAGTTTCTTTTTAATTTTTCAGACCTACTGCACCAGTATATTCAACAAAATTGGGATGTTTAAGAAGAGTTTTTTTTTTTAATTGTCTTGGTCAGACTGACTTGATTAAATATATTCCTAAATTTCAACTTCAATTATATTCTCCCCTATTGTCCCACTCACATGGGAATAAAAGCTAAAAAATAAAAAAATAATTTTATAAATATTTCACAATAAATTATGATGACTCAACAGACTCCTATGTGTTTTAATTTAAATGATTTAGAATCATATAAGACTTTTAGGCAATAATTTTCACACAACTCAACTATATACCCAAAAAAAACTTAAGCAATATCCAGAATTATAATAAAGCTCAATTTTACCCGTTAATTGAATTATGAGAATAGTATATTAAGGAAATGAACAAAAAAAACTTATTTTAAGAACCTCAATGGCCTTTTATATTATTTCTGAAGTGTCTATATTTATATATCTCTCTAAATAAATCTGTGATTTTCATTTTCACTGCCTATATATAGTAATTTTTTTCAAAATAAAGATCAAATAAATATGTAAGGATTTAGAAATTTAAAGTTGTGCACATGTGTGTACAAACATGTATGTCATATACATGTGTGTGAAAATGTGTGTTTATACATATATGTGTATATGTGTGTAGATATATATTATGCACATACATAACTTCTCCAGAAAAGGGATAATGCATCTCTAAGACAAACATAGCCTTAAATAAATACAAACCCTGATAAAAAGAAAGCAGCATGCCAGAGTTCTCTGAAGACAGCGCCAATACTGTAAGAAGTGCTGGTACCGTGGTTCTGCACTGTTCCTTCCTGTGTATTATCTGTAGTACTAGAGCCATCTCCTTCCCTATGTACTTCCAAATGTGCTGCTTTTCTTAATTTCCTTCATCAGAAGAGATTAAAAGTGGAAGGTAACTTGATAAGTGTTAACCAATTGATCTGTAGTGTGTTCACCAACTTATGTAAACATAAAATAAAGGAACTTTAACATAAAGATTCAGATTTACACGTTAAAATTTCATCTAAACAGCATGAAGTACATTCAAACACCAATTTCTATTGGTGCTAATATATTAGTTCCATGCTCATATTAACATATCAGTGGACATTTAGTTGAAAGGATCACACTGAAACAGCTATTTACAAAAGAATGTCTTTTCTATGTGTGTGCCACTTATCTGCAGATGAAGAAAGAAGACAATAATTAGAGCTAATTACAAGCTATTTTTAATGTCATTTAAATACTATGAATACATTTTATCCTTAAAAAAAGGAAATGAAAGAATTTCAAAATTCAAAATCTCAATACTTAAAATTTGTGAAAATAGCAATCACTTAGTAACAATGATCAAAAGAGAAATCACTTCAATTGCTCTTTAAAATAAAAGTTCACTAGTGCTGACTGGTCAATGAGACTTAACATGTTTATTTAGGCAAAAGGAAATTTTCAATTGCTTCAAAACTTCATTAGCACTCAATAAATGGGATTTAAAAGAACTTTATTTAACCATGTTTATGCTATATCTTGTTACCTTAACTCCAAATTGATCTTAAATAGTAGATCCTGATAATGTTAAAGATACTACAATGCCATTCACTATCAGCAATTTTAAGTAACTAGAAATTCTCTTAGGAAAAAAAATAAGCATACCTATTTCAAAAAATTACAAGGTCTAATATAAGGAATATAATTTTTGAAGATCAATCTTGAAGGTAAGGGCTTTCTTTATATATAAAAAAATAGTTTTAAAAAAACACATTTTATTTTTGCAGATTAAAATAAGAATATAATCAAGAAACCTATGATACACTGCACTATTCCCTAATATTCTATTAGTACTAGAGGCAGAATCAGTTTACATATACAAAATTCTTGTTTCATAAACAACGTAGTCGTTTTAGAATACTGTACCTTCTTCTTTTGCCCCCACTGCTAAGCATAGGTTTAGGGGTTCTGGTTGAAACAATCTGGCAATGTACAGTTCCTAGTAGCAACATTAGCCATACTGGCCCAATTACTTCAGTCAGAGGTATACTATGTGGGCCTGGCGCTGAACAGAATAATACTATTGCGGCAACTGAAAAACAGGAAAGGAAAATGTTTAACTATATCCATTGCTGTTTCCTAAATTTTATTTTCTAAAAAAAAAAAAAATTCATATTGTATGGTGCCTGCTAATTTTTAGATTCTAAACTAGAAGTTAAAAACATCACTTTTGCAAAGCTGTCAAACATCTATATTGTTAACAGCAGGTTGAAATTATCCTTTTGTATTTCAAATCTATGCGCTCTGTGATACCCTGTTTTTGAAAGTCATATTTTCATACTAACATACATATTAGTTTTTAAAAAGTTAAAGAAAGAATATACATGTTAGTTAAAGAAAAGTTAGAAAAGAAAATCTCAGGGCAGCTAAGTGATGCAGTAGATAGAGCACCACCCCTGAAATCAGGAGGACCTGAGTTCAAATCTGGTCTCAGACAGTTAATACTTCCTAGCTATGTGATCCTGGGCAAGTCACTTAATCCCAATTGCCTCAGGGGAAAAAAAAAGAAAGAAAGAAAAAAAAAGAAAATCTCTTTGAGTCCATCATACTAAAATTATTAATTAAAACTTTTCTGAATTAATTTTTTTTCCTGTAAAACTACCACATATGTATGAAAGCATGAAATTACCCAGGATTCTAAACTACAAAGCATTTCAAATCAGATATTCTTTTCCTTATGAATTTTAAGTTTCTTATATTTATCCAGTTTCATTGAAGGGCATTAACCAAAAGTTTATTTCCTCCTTAAGTATTTCAGATACATCCAATCCAGATAAATTTTCATATTTAAAATGTGACAATATAGCACCAGAAGATCAATATGTGACTGCTTAGTGTTAATATTCCTTTGTTCGGCAAAGGCTATTTTTAAGCCAATTGAGACAAATAATGACGTGAATGAATGACATGATCAATAAATACTTTCTGAGCTAATATGTAAAGTACAGTAATTGCTATAGTTATTGGGGAAAATTAAAAAAAAAATTATTCCTATCCCCTAAGGAGCTTAAGTTCCAACAGGAGAAGATAGCATAATCAAGTGGTATCCTGGTAAGGGTATTTTGTGCTGGGACAAGTAGATGGTGAAATCTATAGAGGTAGCTAGGTGGCTCAGTGAATAAAGCATTAAGCCTAGTATTAAGAAAACATGAATTCAAATTCAAATCACTTATTAGCTGTGTGATCCTGGGCTTACAAGTAACTAACCTGTTTTTGTTTTTGTTTTTTTTCCAATTTCCTCATCTATAAAATTAGGATAATAAAGATACCAGCATTATTGTAAAGATCAAATTAAATAATTGTAAAGTGCTTAGCACAGTGCTTAACACATAGTAAGCATTACATAAATGTTAGGTATTATTGTTATTAACCTGTAACCCACTTCAATAATTCATTTTATTTAAGAAAAATTTTACTTATTAGTAATTTTAATATTCTATTCTACAATGTAAAACTATTTTATATGACTTCAGCATTCTAGTTATACCTCCCTTAATATAAAAATAAAAAATATAAAAATAAACATAAACTATAATAGTAAATGACCTATCAGGAGTAATTGCTATGTTGGATGTTTTTGTTTAACTAGATTGTTTTTTGTTTCCTTATGGAGAGAACTTCTGGGTTGGGCCAATCAATTAAGCATTTTTAAGCACTGATATATACAAGCACTGGGCAACAAAAGAAAAAAAATTGAATTCTTGCATTCAAAAACCATAGATTCTACTAATGTAAGCAATGTGAACTGCAACCTCATGAGGGAATATGTGCTTATGTCCGTGTAAAATATACATACAAGCATATAGATAAGTTGGAAAGGTACAAAGACATCAACAGAGAAAATGGAATAGCAAATAAGAAACAGTAAAAGTCCAGAATGACAGAATGAAAGAGCTCAGGAAGTGGAATAACGTGTAATAATGTTGAAAAGGTTCTGGGACAATAGAAATAATTCTATTTGCTTCTAGAGGCAACAATTGTGAAGGGAAGTATTTATGTCAAATTATCAATTATGCCAAAATCAAATATATCAAATATATTTCATATATATACAAAAATCAACCCTCAATAGCCTTTTTATAGATTTAAATATAACAAATTTCTTTTGAGACCTGGAAAGGTAAATGATCTGTATCATAGGTTACTTCAATTCCCATGTTCTCTAAGACCCTTCATATCACAGGATGTACTCTAAGTTACAACAGACATGTAATAATAGGATAAGAAACCTTCAACAGGTCATCATCTTCTTGCCTCTAAACTATCATCATGGTAAAATATAGTACTTTATATCTTACAAAGTACTTTATCTCATAACAAAGGGAGATAACATAAATATTACTCTCCTTTTATAGACAAGGAAACTCTCTAGATATGAGAAAATTCAGGCTCAAATTAACATTCTAAAAGCCATAAAATTAAGAAAAGTGGACTTTGAATTTGAACTCAACATTTCTGAATTATGTCCCAATGCATACACTAAGATGTCATATCAAAGAAAATCTCTACCCTATTAAAAACAAATATTCTTCTTCTAGGAAGCATGAATGTTTTGAACAGTGAAGTAATGATGATACTCCTATGGGGAAAAATTCTAAATCGGTACTTTGCCCTTCACATTTCACAGTATATTAAGGATTAACTTTATTTCTATTAACCACAACACAACAAAAAGTAGTAAAACCTAATTAGTTCAAAGTAGTAAGGAATGAACATAAAACACAGCTGCTTAATAGAAGCAGATAGTTATATCCCGCAGAATGAAAGCTACTTGAAGACAGATTATTTTGTTTGTCTTTATATCAGTATATCTCACAGGGACTACCCTATAAGAGAAATTTAGTAAATATCTGTTCAGTTAATTATAAAGACTTCTGAATGTTGGTAAACTAATAGAATAAGACAGGATGATTACAACCATGGGGGGAAATATTAATATATCCTATATGGCTATTTACAAAATAATTATAGTGTTATTTTCTTATTATAAGAAAACACGTTTTGAAAAGCCAGCTACTTCTTTCACAAAAAAGGACAAAATCAATTTTAAAAAACAATTTACAAAGCCTACCAAAAAAGCCCCTTTTAGGTAGATATTTTTCTAGTACAGCCATTTTATATACAAGTTAAATTTTAACTTGCATATACTTTGTCTTAAGTTTATTTAAATGAAAATAAGCATATCAAAAATTATTTTAGAGAGGAGATACAGCTGCAAAATGTTAGATAAAGAGTTAGTATTCCAGAAAGGCACCTTTAATAGCTTTCTTCCTAAGAGATTTAATTTTCTTTCTAAGACAGGTGCTAATATGTATAAACTGAATTGGACTTAATAAATTTTTTAAGAACCTCCTTGCCTCTGAGGTTTCCATCAATTATAGTGTTCTAAAAGTTTTATCAGTTGTTTCCCCAAACTGTTAACGTCTTACACATGGTAACCACATGTAGGAATTTCCTGTCTCTTCAGTAAGTAGGCCATACTTTCTCATGACAAACAATAATACTGTGCCACTAGCAAAAACAAAAAATTATAAATTATTTTTTCCCAAATGAAAATTTTTAATTAATTTTTCCAATTACATATAAGAGCAATTTTTTACATTAGTATTTTAAAATTTTGAGTTATAAATTAAAAATCTGTAATTCCATATCATAATGACACAGCCAGCCCTAGAGTCAAAAAGACTTATTTCCTTGAGTTCAAATTTGGGCTCAGGCCCTTATTGTGTGTGTACCTAAACAAGTCACTTTACCCTGTTTGCCTCAGTTTCCTCATCTATAAAAAATGAGCTGAAGAAGAAAATGGCAAACCAATCTTGTATTTCCCTTCTGCCTCCGGAAAAAAAACCTAAATGGTTTCACAAAAAGTTAGGCATGACTGAACAACAATTTCATATCATGGCACTCTAAAGAGTGAGGGGAAATATCTGTTATATGGAGCCCATATAACATAAACATTTTGCAGAAGAGAATTTAAAATCATTTTAAATTTATAAATTATACCTCCAAATAACTCTTTATTTTGCAAATGATATCCTTTACTATTAGAAGTCCCTGAGACATACCTTAAATGATACAGTATCTAATTTCTAAGGGAAAGGATGTTTTCAGGGATAAATTTTCCTACTGTTAAAGCTGTAATTCAGAGATACAGTGGATAAATTTAAAATGATTCCCTTCTGCAAAAATATTTATGGAATTTAAATGACCTTGTGGAATATGTATGAAAGCAAGGGAGTTGGACCTGATATCTTTACACCATGAAACTACCCTTCAAGGATGTCTGGCTTGCTGTCCAAAAAAGGATAGTTTATTATCTTTTGACCTTGTACATGAACTCAAATAATAGGCATTTCTTAGTCTTAAGAGAAGAGGATTTGTTGCTAGACCCTATCACCAACCAATCAAGCTATTGGATGAGCCTCAGCTTTAAAACCAATCATGTTGCCCTCAGCTTTATAATCAATCCCATGATATCATCAATCCTGGTCTGTTCTTTGTTCATATTCCCCAAAAACCTACAAAATGGAACTGTCCTTTTATTCAGGGCCTTTGGCATAAATGGAGGCAATCCACTGACCCATTTATTGAAAAGCAGCATGTCCTCGAGCTAATGAATGTTATCTTGTACAGAAATTTGCCTCCTTTCGTTAAATTCTAATTGAGACAAGATGCAGAGCGAATTTCTTTGGGACTTTTATTATAGTGAACTCTCTAAGCAAATACCCAAGAGGCTTTTTAGATGAATATCATCTTGTTTAAGAATGGAATTTTAGCTATAATTTCAAACAGCTGTGATACACTGAAAAGTAAGAATGACTCTTCTAACTAGGTTATACAGCTGGGAAGTTTACATTATCTTTCTTGGTCCATTATTTCAACTTATTTTTTTTTTTTTAATGATTGTGGCTAGATGATCTTTAACATTCCTTGCAGTTCTAAAATTTACAATTCTTTGAATAAATAAAATGCAAAACAGTAATCAAGCATAACATTTTTGTTCTGCCCTTATTAGAATAAATGTTTCTTTTAACAGAAATTGTTTTCCATATACACATAAAAATGTGGCATATACTTAGGAAACATTTCATAACAACAATGAGAAAAAATTAAGAAAGCTGAGAAGACTAATACATATAAACCTACCAAAGGGCTGCTACCCTGGAGAAGTGACCTCAAAGTTAAGACTGCATTTCTTGATTTCATGCACATACTACCATGAACAAAAATATGTCTTTTATTTAAAAGTAGATTTTCCTTCAAGTTTCACTGCCAAATCATTTAAATTAGTGTTCAAACAACTCACTTTGGCTCTAGAAACCAATCGATAAATATAAAATATTTATTTTATTTTTCAACCTTTGAGGAAAAAAATATATATAATCAGATGGAGGAGGTGGGAAGGAAAAAGAGAAAGAAGCATGTGGCCATGGCAAATTTCAAACTGATCTAAAAATTAGCATAATAAAAGACAACTTGAAGAATCAAATAAATATATATGGTCAGAAATAGAGACTAGATATCAACTGAAAAAAAGACAATGATGGTTCATTAGTCTTACACTGGCTCCTACTTCTGCTTGCAATTCACTTATTATAGTAATAAAACTAATGTTTATGAACAAGGAGAATAGAAAAGACAAAGATATCCTATTGGTGAGATTATAATAAAAACACTAGGCACCAGGATGAAATGAAATAGCATAGTAATTTGATATCTCAAATCTGTTGAATAATAATTTAATAATCAGGCAATCTTCAAAATTTTATTACAACATGTTTACAGAGAAACTCGGGAGTAGAAATAAAATCTATTTAGTCAAAACTTTATCAAAAGATTTTAAATATTAGTGAGAATATACAAAACAGTAAAATATTCCTGATATTAAGATGTTTCAACATTTAAGAAATCCAGAAGGTCTTTACATACTTCTAGTTTCTGAAGTTCAAATTGGATGAGCATAGGAGTAACAATTAAGACAATATTCTATGTATGGAGCAATATACAGAGAAGGGGATAAATAATTTCTAAGGTGGCAAGAATTTATTCCAATGAGATAAATATGAATTCCATAAAAGTAGATTATTATTATGGAGCATGATCCTAAAGAGACCTTCTTTTTACTTTATTTCCCATTTCTTCTCATTTATATTTTCTCTCATCTGTTAACATATTCAATATCTCATTAAACTGTAATTTCAAAATAATGATCTTGCTTTTCATAGGCAGCATTAAACTGGTTTGTAGCTGGACTAAATAAAAACATGTTTGAATAATAATATGTATAAAACAAAGATATAGTATTTTTAAACTCCCTGAGAACCATGTTTAAAACTAACAAGATTCTTGTCATTTATTCATACCTTGAAGGAGGTAAAGAACAAGTAGCCAAAAAAAGATAACCTTTGAAGTTACTTGTAACCACCACCTGAAGAAAAAGGGGAAAAACACAACTCGAACAATTCCCTTTCTTGTTAGAGAAGTCCAAGGACTCTCAGGTTTTGCCTTAGCAAATGCAGATCCTGGAGAGAGAGAAAGGCAAAATACATATATCTATTGATTTTATATATAAAATGCAATTAAAGTTTTAGAGAAGAATTTAAGACTTCCCCCCCTCCAAATATATGCCATTACTACAATATTATTCAAATGTATTTTTATGGTTTAGAGGTGACTTCTCCCTCTCTCCAATGTCAAATTTGGTAGCTTCTATCAAACTATCAAAATACAGGGCTCAGTGATGGAATGAGTGCCTTTTTCATGAAAGTCAATTTAGATGAATTCATAGAAACACCTCACAAGATATTGCAGAAAATATGATTAGATAGAAAGACATACAGATGGAAAGACATTTTTTTGACTTTACCAATGCCTGAATCATTGGTATACTTGGAGGGAATGTGACTGATATCAGTGATGAAAGTATGCACACCAAAGAAGCACAGACCTCTGGATATATCTGAACTATTTCACATTATATAATCAAATGATCATACACATTTTAGTGTAATTTTTAGATGAAATAAATACAGAAATTTCCTCCTACACTTTTACAAATGATAAAAGAAAATCTATAAATTTCCCTGCCTTCTGGAATAACACCAATTAAATTCTTTATATAAATAAATATTATTGTGCTATGTTAAACAAAACTGGATTTTGGATTTATGTACTGTACTTATTCTTCTTGAAATAATCTTAACATGGGACAGAAAAAGATAATTGTATCTAAATGTTTTTATTTACTCCCTTTTTTATTCTTTACATGTCTGAATGTATATGTGTATTTTAATCCCTTTACTTTCTATACAAGTGTTGTTTTACTTTGAACTTATACTTTCCTAAATTTATCACTGTCTGTAAATGCTTTCTGAATTTCTTTCTTTATATTTATCATCCACACCTACTAAACCAAATGTAGAAAGTATATCATAACCCAAAAGCAAGATTAAAATATACATACGTGTGTGTATGCATGCGCGCACACACACACACACACACACACACACACACACACACACACAACTTCTAATATTCTCAAAGGGTTTATTGGCCTTTACTAGAAAATAAAAAGAGTCAAAGTAAATTTAACAAGATGGTATAAGATATTGAGAAGAGACAAAAAATAGAAGAAATAAAATAAAGGAAAAAAGTAAAATCTGAAATCAAACTAAATACAAAATAAGAGAAAAATCAGCTTAGGTGGCAGAAAGATGTTAGTAGAACAGACATGACTTCATCTTTGCGGGAAGCTCCTCCAACAAATGAATACTTAGTAGATTTTATTTGAAATCCTCATGGCTGAAAAATTCATCACTCTGAAGCTATCCTAGTAGTAATCTCTGCATTTATCAAGGATTAAATTACAAAGATAACTGTCCCTCACTAGGCTTTCCCAATTTGGTAAGATCTGTCAGAGCTTATCCTCTGAATTTAGGATTTAATTTACTGAAAGAAGGAGGGAAGGAGTTAAAAACTAATGAGAGTCTTGGCATTTTCTTATTTATTCCAGGATAATATACTCATTTTTCTTTCAAACATATTTCATTTATTCTCATTTTCACTTCTTTGTTGCTTCCTATCACTTAAAATGTCATTTAATCTCTCTTTGTAAAATCCTATTTGTCAAGATCTACCTCAAATCCTAACTCCTCTATGAAATCTTCTCTGACTACTGTGGCCAAAAATTGTATTACTCTTTTTTTTAATTCTTAAGACATTTGTTACTGTCATATGTTCTATACTTCAGATGTTGGTCTACACTGTTAACATTTCATGTGTTTTTGTTTTATCTCTCTAACCAGATTCTTATAAGCAAAGATATATCTATCTTATTTTTATTTCTTACAAAATTTTGAAAAGGACTTTGAATGTAGTAACAAATATTTACAGATTGACTGTTCTCAATCACAAATCACTTATTTTAACAAATTCATAATGACATTTCAGTATCAGAAAATATGGTATTCATTTATGGGCTGGTAACTATAACTGTTAATGATCTTTAAATTTGGGACAGAAAAAACTGGTTCCATTCTTATATTCTAATTTTAAGTTTAAAAGTATTTTTTATGAATCAAATGCTATAATAAATTTAAAGTTCATATCCAATACTCACCTCTTACAAGGTCAACGTCTATGAGGTCAGGCTTCACATGTGCTGTTTTCTTTGGTTTATTCCTTAACCCCTATTAAACATATTATAAGGAACATGAAAACATAAAACATAAGAAACATGAAAAAAGTTAAATCCAACATAGCAGAATTATGCAATTTCTAATGACTTAATCTATAGAAACTCAATATGGAACAAATAGCATTTTTTGTTTAAAATGGAATTAAACAGATTTTTTAAATTTTACTATATGTGCTAGGCACTGTTCTGTGCACCTGGGATACAAAACACAGATTGAAAAAAGAGCCCTCAAGAAGAGTGTTTATTGGGGAAAATATGTAATTGGATTAATTAATACAAGGCAACTTAAGAAAGAATCTAATAACAAGGAGTATCAAGAAATGTTTCCTGTAGGAGGTAACATATTACATAAGTCTTAAAGGAAGCTAGCAATTCCAGGAAATGGGAGGTGAGGAAAGAGTCCATTAACAGGCATAGAGATGGGCCAATTTCAGGGAACAGCAAGAAAGAATGGCTAGAACTACAATTCATGAAAGAGAATCAAATGAAAGAAATCTGAAATCAAATGAAATAAGGCAGAAAGAAGCACTCATCACTTCCTGTCTAAACTCTTCCACCAGCACTGGATTTTAAACTTCCAATCTTTCTAATATCTAATGTCACTTCCAACTGTCTGCCAAAACAATGTTCCTCAAATACAAGTCTGGTCATATCACTACCTTTCCTCAAGAACCTTCAGTGACTGATGCTATAATAATAGCTAATATTTATATAGTACTCATTATGTGTCAGGCATTATAATAAGTGATTTACAAATATTGTCTCATTTGATTCTCATTAAAAATCTTAAGAGGTAAGTGTTATTATCATTCTTATTTTACAATGGAAGTATCTTGAGCTAGATTAAATGACTTCCCAAGGTTACACAGCTAGAATATATCTACAGCTGGATTTGAACTCAGGTGTTCTTGACTCAGGTCCACTGTTCTGTCCACTGCGTCACTTAGCTGCTTTTATAATCACCTTCCACATAGATTTTCAAAGTTATTGTATATATCTCAGCTCAACTGGCCTACTTAGTTCCCCAAACTTTGCACTCCATCTCCTTGTCTAGTTGTCTTTAATACCTAAAATATGTTTCTTCTTCACTATCATCTTTTAATCCCTACCGTCCTTTAAGGTTCAGTTAATGTGGCATCTATAAGAAGCCCTTCCTGGTCTCCTTTAATTGTTAGTGTTCATTCCTTTTCCCTCAAATTATTATAGAAATACTTCTCTGGTTAAACACTGAATATAGCCTGAATATAATCTAACACTTTTTTATGACAGGATCTGTTTTCCTTTTGTTAATCTATTTATTCCTAGAATCCACTGCACATAGTGTTTAATAATTGCTTGTTGGATTAGACTGGATTTCATCCTGAATTCAACAAGGAAATATTAAAGCAGGGGTTCTTAACCTTTTTTTTTGGTGTGTGTGTGTGTGTGTGTGTGTGTGTGTGTGTCTGTGTGTGTGTGTTTTTAAATGTTTTTAAATGCACTGAAATATAGTTAAAGTATTTTTTTAAAAGCAAATTCATGGATGCCAGGGACAGAACTGAACTGAATGTTTTTGAAGAGGGGATGATATGATTTCAAGAAAATTATTTCAGCAATTTTTTAATTTGTTGTCATAACTTCCTTTAAGTCTCAGCTTATCTGTAAAAGTTTTTCCCAGTCCTCCTTCAAGCTTAGTGAGGCTTTCCCTAATTTATCCTATCGTGTTTGTACACATTATTTGTACATTGTTTCTTCCATTGAGAGTAGAGGCTATTTTTGCCTTTCTATGTATCCCATGTTTAGTACAATGTACATAGTAAGAACCTAATAAAAGCTAGCTGGATGACTTAATTGACCAACCAGTGAGGGAAGCAAGACTCCATGTAAGCAGATCTCCCTTGAATGACAAAGGCCAAGGGCAACCTAGCCCTCTCTTTTGTTGTTTTAATAATTTATTTTTTTCCCAATTATACATAAAAACAATTTTCAACATTCATTTTTTAAAATTTTGAGCTCTTAATCTCTGCCATCTCATCTTTTTCTCTCCTCTCACCGAAAAGATAAGCAATTTGATAGAGGTTATACATATGCAATCATGCAAAACATTTCCATATTAGTCATGTTGTGAAAGAAAACGCAGACCAAAAAGAGAGAGAGAGAGAGAGAGAGAGAGAGAGAGAGAGAGAGATGAAAAAAGAAAAAAAAAGAAATTTTTAAAAGTATATTTCAATCTGCATTCGGACTCTATCAATTTTTTTTTTCTGGATGTTGATGTCATTTTTTTCATTATCAGTCTTTCAGGATTATCTTGCATCATTGTATTGCTGAGAACAGCTAAGTTATTCACAAATGATCACAGTACAATATTGTTGTTCCTATGTACAATGTTCTCCTAGGTTCTGCTCATTTCACTTGTATCAGTTCATTTAAGTCTTTCCAGGTTTTTCTGAAAGCATTCTGATTATTATTTCATATAACACAACATTTCCATCACAATCTCATACCACCACAACTTGTTTAGTCACTCCCCAAAAAATGGACATCCTCTCAATTTTCAATTCTTTACAACCACAAAGAGTTGCTAGAATATTTTTGTATATATGTCCCCCTCTTATTTAAATTTCTTTTAAGATACAGATCTAGTAGTGGTACTGCTGATTTAAAGAGTATGCACAATTTTATAGCCCTTTGGGCCTAAGTTTCAAATTCTAGCCCTCACACTTGATGTAAGTATGACTAACAGATAAACAGACCAACTTGCTGAAAGGAAGCATTGCTAAAGCTTAAATCCTTGCTAAAGGATCAAGGATAGGAGGCACAGGATCACTTCAGTAAATGAGTAGAATCATTTTTGTTCTGTCTTGCTATGTACTACTCTACAAAGTATACTTCAAAGTAGAAGTTATCTTTCTCAGTATGTGTATCTATCTATGTGTCTTACAGAGAATATGGTATAGAAAAAAAAATGAATTTGGAAGTGACAGAATTCTATGGAAACCAAATTCTGATGCTTATTCCCTATGAGAAATTAGGCAAGTCACTTAACCTCTGTAGGTTTCAGATTCCTCATCAGTAAAATAAAAGAATTGGATTAGATGATCTCTTAGGTTTCCTTCCAGCTGTATGTTCTGTGATAAAAAAAATATTACACTGTTTCTTCTACATTGAAACTATTTTTTAAAAGGTCAGAGACAATATTTAAGTCTCCCAACTGTGGGTTTTGTTTTGTTTTGTTTTTAAGCCTGTCAGGTCCTATAAAAACAAGGGACAGACATAATCCAATTTTATCCCCCCTTCTTTAGAATTAAATGTTTCCTAATTCTGAGAAATTATAAAATAGAGTAGTATGGGCAGCATTCTTCCAAAAACATGTGAAAGGTTTATGATCATTTTATTTCTTTGCAAATTTGTTAGTTTTATACCTCCATGAATTAAAATCAAAATCAACACATCTAAAAATGACAAAGAATTTAGAATTTAGTACTATTTTGTGCAAACATATAATGTGGATTTAATAAATTTTGCCAGATTTTAAAATTATTACAAGTTTGCTTTTAATCCAACATCAAAATTCCTAATATACAACCTTTTCTTCAGTTTCAAGCCAAAATGGATAAGTTCAATCAATCTATATGAAGTTTTTACAATGGCTTAGCTCATGCATGTCACCAATTTAATTAGTAATATTCAAGAAAAAATAATAATTTCAAAGAAATTTTCACTATTTAAAATCAGTGCATATTGTTAATAAGGTATTTTCTATTTTCTCAAAGACTTGCAAACAACAATCTATGAGGGTATGTATTCATTAAAGTCAACAATTAGGCAAGGAGAAGCAAGCTATAATAAAAGAGGTTTTTAACTAATTCCTAAAAACTGAATTTTAAAATAATTGGCCAGTTTTTCCAAAATTGTTTTAGACTCAATAGCATTCTGTTAGTAGCACCAAAATGCAAGATTTCAATTATGGAAGACATACTTTGCACAAGGTCACTTAAAGGTAAAAAACCCTAAAATACTTACCAATCTAATCAACTGTATAGAGCAATGACAGCATCAAATGGGAGGAAAAAAATAAACTAGAAGTATAAGGTGACAATGAAAAGGGGGAAAGCTGATAAAAGATAATGATTAGAATTCATAAAGAAACATAAAAGAACAGAAAAATGCTAGAATGCAAAATTCAAAAGAACAAAGATATGTGAGAATGCTACCAAAGATGATATTACCTTTTAATTTATATTGTAATGTTAAATATTTATTTATATCATAACTAGATGGATTTTTTTTTTTTTTGGCTGAGGCAATTGGGGTTAAGTGACTTGCCCAGGGTCATACAGCTAGGAAATGTTAAGTGTCTGAAGTCACATTTGAACTCAAGTCCTCCTGACTCCAGGGCTGGTGCTCTATCCACTGTGCCACCTAGCTGCCCCTAGATGGATATTTTTTAAAAGAAACTAAAACTGCATCATTAAATTTGTAGAAATTCAAAGTATTAAAAATATAACTTTCCTACCTTGATTTCTCTTTGTTCTACAGATTTTTCCCATATTTGTTGATCATATGCTCCAATCTAGAAAGAGATTATAACACATTAAGTCATTAATATGATTCAATGCAGTAAGAATTAAACTGAGTTCCTGTATCTTGCAAATAGATATTAGACAAAAGTTTAATCTATTGGAAGTCCAACCTTCTTCTTCATAATTTTCACATTAACAAAAGCCTATGTGTTATGTTTAGCTATGCCTATTAAACTGTTCTTATAATCCCAAATATAAGTATTGATCTAAAATGTCTAGGAAAATTATTTAGATTTGTTAGTCATAAGTTTACAAGTACTTCTAGAAAAATACTTATAAAGATATAGTTATGGGCTCACTTTTAGAGAAATAAGAAAAAGTATCTTTCATGATAATGAAAAATAGCATTCATACAGAGATACAGCAACCACATTAACTATAATAATAATAATTAGATAGAATAATAATGTTTTAATAACTTAAAAATTAGAAGTACATTAAATGTTATCTCATTTGATCTTCACATTAGCCCTGTGAAGTTAAGTACTATTATTTTTCCCACCTGAAAGATGAGAAAACTGAGGTGGAGAGAGATTAAATGACTTGCCAAACAGGATTTTAATTCTTAAATTGAAACTTCTTCACTCTAAGTCCAACACTCATGCCACAGGGCCAGCTAGCTGACTCAAGCTATAAAGATGAATACAATGTGTTTGATTTGTCACTAATAATATGGATATGAGTACAAACAGAATTTCAAAGGATCCTATAGTTGGAAGAGATCTTTGTACTTGCACAACTTTCCTGAAAAGTGGTTATCTAGTCTCTACCTGAAGAATTCTACTGTTAGTTTCCACAACTTCCTCAGGCAATTTCTATGCTAAACACTAGCAATATAAAAATACACACACACACACACACACACACACACACACACACACACACACACACCAGAAGACCTGGAATAATGCACCTGTTGAGCAAAAAAAAAAAAATCTCACAGTTGGAAGGGACATCTGAAGACTTTTTACATGAAGCCAAATGTGAAGAAAAGAATACCTTCTACATTTTTGACAACTAGCTATCCAGCATTTATTTCAGTTGTTACCTCTAAGGGAGCCCATTCTACTTTTGAATAGCTCTAACTATTAAGAAATCTGTGCTGTTATCAAGTCTAAACCACACTCTGGAAATTCTATCTACTGCTCTACTTCTGCACTCTAAGATCAAACAGAACAAGTCTAATACTTCTTTCACATGACATTCCTTGTAAGATTTTAGTCAATCAATTAAAAAGAAATTATTAATTATATAAATATATATTAATTATATACATATGTCTGGAACATTAGTAGGCAGTGGAGAGAAGTACTAAGAATGAAAGAATTCTTCCTCACAAGGCTCTTCCACATTCTAATGGGGATGAGAGGAGGGGAAGAGTATACTGTATATAAATATATATAAAGTAATTAATGCACAAGGTAATTTGGGAGGGGAGTGGATAGCAACAGAGAGGATCAGGAAGGACTTCATGAAGAAGCTAGGCCTTGAGCACAGTCTTATGAAAGAAAAGAGTTTTTTAAGTAGTGGTAAAAAGAGAATTCATTTCAGGCACATGGGCAAGCCAGTATAAGCTAGACATCTGAGATATCTGAGTGATAGTACAGAAATTGGAAAGGAAAATCAGTTAGGAGAAAGTTATATAAAAATTCCATTTTGGACATTCTGAACTTCAGATATCCCTAGGACAGTTAGACTAAAATGCCTAATAATCAAATGGTGATTAAGAAATGAAATTTAGGAGAATTACTGAACTTGGATATATGTATCATATATATATATATATATATATATATAAACTGCACAGAGATTGTAATGCAGCTATATATATATATATAAACTGCACAGAGATTGTAATGCAGCTTCCATGGGAGCTGATAAGATTAATGAGCAAAGGGTAGAAGAAATGAAAAGAGAGCTTAGTTCAGAACCTTGGGGAATACTCATATCTAAGCTGAAAGGATCCACTGTGTTGCCAACAAAATCTTCTCTGCTTCATTCAACAACCACAGTTCTTTAAACTGTTTCACAACACCATATGGGATTTCATAACTAATGTGGATGTCACAAAATTATGATTATCAGAAAATGTCTGATTTGTATATCTATTTATATATTTATATGCCCAGGGTCAGATGTAAAAATTTCTTGAGTGAATGAATGGGAAAGTTAAGAAGCTCTGCCTTAAAGCATCAATCATAAAGCATAACTTTAAGGCCCTTTATTATACTCCTTTAAACAATTTCCAGCATACCAAACAAAGTCCTTCCTAAAAATGTGTCACCTATCACTGAAAATAATCAAGTTGATATTTTACTAAGGCAAAGTTCCACAGGATTATCAGGTCCTTAATGTTTCACATACAACAAAAAGATTTCATCACTGAACTGAAACTTCTCTTTCCAAAGTTATCAATCTTTTAATTGTCAAGTCTAATGATCTGTTCTCACCCTTATTCTTCTTGACCTCTTTCTGATATTGTTATTCAACCTCTTCTTTTGTATGTTTTTTCCTTTCTAAGTTTTTCCAACTACTGAACCCTTCTGGTTTTCATTCTATCCAACTGACTACTCTTCGTTTTTCTTTGCTGGACCTTCAACTACATCTTAAAAATGAGCGTTTCTCTGAGATCTGGCCAGGACCCTCTAATCTTCTTTCTCTACACTATCTCAGTTATTTCATCAACACCCATAAGGTTTTCTATTTTCAGATTTGTTATCATCCAGATTTAACTTCTCCTATCCTCCAGTCAGTCACCCATCAGAGCTGTCTACTGTAAACTTAATGTCTCATAAAACAGTTCAAATGTACAAAATAGAACACTATTTTACCCATAAAAAGCTTCCCTTTTCCAACTTTTCTATTATAATTAAAAGTACCACCATACTCATCTCAACTTTGAGGAACCACTCATACTTCTCAGATTTGCTAAGATGACAGGAAAAGATAATGATAAATATTGGAGAAGATGTGGGAAAACTGGAACACTAATACATTGTTGGTGAAGTTGTGAAATGATCCAACTGTTTTGAAAAGCAATTTGGAATTATGTCCAGAGGGTATAAAAATGTCCATACCCTTTGACTCAGAAGTACCATTACTGGGTCTGTATTCCAAGGAAATCATAAAGGAGGGAAAAGAACCTACAAGTGCAAAAATGTTTGTACCCAGCTCTTAAAGAATTGGAAAATGAGTACATGCCTATCAACTGTGGAATGGCTGAATAAGTTATGGCATATGAAAATAAGGGAATATTATTGCTCTATAAAAAATGATGAACAAACTGATTTTAGAAAGGCCTAGAAAGATTTACAAGAACTGATACTGAAGTTTCAGGATACAAAATAAACCCACATAAGTCATCAGCATTCCCAACAATTACTAACAAACCCAACAATTAGAGTTACAAAGAGAAATTCCATTTAAAGTAACTACTGATTGTATAAAATATTTAGGAATCTATCTCCCAAGGGAAAATCAGAAACTTTATGAGCAAAACTACAAAAGACTTTCCACACAAATTAAGTCTGATCTAACCAACTAGAAAAATATTAAATGCTCTTGGATTGGGCAAGCAAATATAATAAAGATGACAATACTACCTAAACTAATCTATTTATTTAGCGCTATACCAATCAGACTCCCAAAAAACTATTTTGATGACCTAGAAAAAATAACAACAAAGTTCATATGGAAAAACAAAAAGTCCAGAATTTCAAGGGAATTAATGAAAAAAAAAATCAAATGAAGGTGGCCTAGCTGTACCAGATCTAAAATTATATTATAATGTAGCAGTTACTAAAACCATCTGGTATTGGCTAAGAAATAGACTAATTGATCAATGGAAAAGGTTAGGTTCAAAGGCCAAAACAGCCAAAAACTTTAATAATCTAGTGTTTGACAAACCCAAAGACCCCAGTTTTTGGGATAAGAACACAGTATTTGACAAAAATTGCTGGGAAAATTGGAAATTAGTATGGCAGAAACTAGGCATTGACCCACACTTAACACCGTACACCAAGATAAGGTCAAAATGGGTTCATGACCTAGGCATAAAGAATGAGATCATAAATAAATTGGAAGAGCATAGGATAGTTTACCTCTCAGACCTGTGAAAGATGAACTCTCCCATAAAAAGGAGGCGGATAGCAGACTGGATCAAAAGTCAGAACCCTACAATCTGTTGTTTACAGGAAACACATTTAAAACAGGGAGATACATATAGACTAAAGGTAAAAGGCTGGAGCAGAATCTATTGTGCTTCAGGTGAAGTCAAAAAAGCAGGGGTAGCCATCCTTATCTCAGATCAAGCAAAAGCAAAGATTGATCTAATTAAAAGAGATAAGAAAGGAAACTATATCTTGCTTAAGGGTACTATAGAGAATGAAGCAATATCAGTATTAAACATATATGCACCAAGTGGTATTGCATCTAACTTCCTTAAAGAGAAGCTAAGAGAGTTGCGAGAAGAAATAGACAGCAAAACTATAATAGTGGGAGATCTCAATCTTGCACTCTCAGATTTAGATAAATCAAATCACAAAACAAGTAAGAAAGAAATTAAAGAGGTAAATAGAATATTAGAAAAATTAGGTATGATAGATCTCTGGAGAAAACTAAATGGTGACAGAAAGGAGTATACTTTCTTCTCAGCAGTTCATGGAACCTACACAAAAATTGACCATATATTAGGACATAAAGACCTCAAAATTAAATGCAGGAAGGCAGAAATAGTAAATGCTTTTTTTTCAGATCACAACGCAATAAAAACTACATTTAACAAAAAGTTAGGTGTAAATAGACCAAAAAGTAATTGGAAACTAAATAATCTCATCTTAAAGAATGATTGGGTGAAACAGCAAATTATAGACACAATTAATAATTTCACTCAAGATAATGACAACAATGAGACATCATATCAAAATTTATGGGATGCAGCCAAAGCAGTAATAAGGGGAAATTTTATATCCTTAGAGGCTTACTTGAATAAAATAGAAAAAGAGAAGATCAATGAATTGGGCCTGGAACTTAAAAAGTTAGAAAAAGACCAAATTAAAAACCCCCAATCAATTACTAAACTTGAAATTCTAAAATTAAAAGGAGAACTTAATAATATAGAAAGTAAAAAAACTATTTAACTAATAAATAAAACTAAGAGTTGGTTTTATGAAAAAACCAATAAAATTGATAAACCTTTGGTAAATCTGATTAGAAAAAGGAGAGAGGGAAATCAAATTGGCAGTCTTAAAAATGAAAAAGGAGAACTTAACACTGATGAAGAGGAAATTAAAGAAATAATAAGGGGTTACTTTGCCCAACTTTATGCCAATAAATTTGATAACCTAAGTGAAATGGATGACTACTTCCAAAAATATAGGCTTCCCAGATAATCAGAGGAGGAAGTAAATTGCTTAAATAGTCCCATTTCAGAAAAAGAAATAGAGCAAGCTATTAATCAACTCCCTAAAAAAAAATCCCCAGGACCAGATGGATTTACATGTGAATTCTATCAAACATTCAAAGAACAATCAGACCTGTGGAAGAGGGAGGAATTTATGACCAAAGAAGAACTAGAGATCACTATTGACCACAAAATAGAAAATTTTGATTATATCAAATTGAAAAGTTTTTGTACAAAGAAAATTAATGCAGACAAGATTAGAAGGGAAACAATAAACTGGGAAAACATTTTTACAGTCAAAGGTTCTGATAGGCCTCATTTCTAAAATATATAGAGAATTGACTCTAATTTATAAGAAATCAAGACATTCTCCAATTGATAAATGGTCAAAGGATATGAACAGACAATTCTCAGATGAAGAAATTAAAACTATTTATAGACATATGAAAATATGCTCCAAATCATTATTAATCAGAGAAATGCAAATTAAGACAACTCTGAGATACCACGACACACCTGTCAGATTGGCTAGAATGACAGGGAAAGATAATGCAGAATGTTGGCGGAGATGTGGGAAAATAGGGACACTGATACATTGTTGGTGGAATTGTGAACACATCCAGCCATTCTGGAGAGCAATTTGGAACTATGCTCAAAAAGTTATCAAACTGTGCCTACCTTTTGATCCAACAGTGTTTCTACTGGGCTTATACCCCAAAGAGATACTAAAGAAGGGAAAGGGACCTGTATGTGCCAAAATGTTTGTGGCAGCCTTGTTTGTAGTGTTCCTCAACAACAATACTATATGAGGATGTATTCTGATGGAAGTGGATTTCTTTGACAAAATGATCTAATTCAGTTTCAATTGATCAAGGATGGACACCCAAAGAAAGGACACTGGGAAATAAATGTAAACTGCTTGCATTTTTGTTTTTCTTCCCGGGTTATTTATACCTTCTGAATCCAATTCTCTCTGTGCAAAAAGAAAACTGTTTGGTTCTGCACACATGTATTGTATCTAGGATATACTGTAACCTATTTAACATGTATAGGACTACTTGCCATTTGGGAGAGGGGATGGAGGGAGGGAGGGGAAGAATTGGAACAGAAGAGAGTGCAAGGGATAATGTTGTAAAAAATTACCCTGGCATGGATTCTGTCAATAAAAATTATTTAAAAAAAAAAAAAAAAACTGATGCTGAGTGAAACAAGCAGAACCAGGAATACATTATACATGGTAACAACAAGATTGTGTTATGATCAACTATGAAAGACGTGGTTCTCAGCAGTTCAGTGATCCAATACAATCCCAATAAACTTGGGATAGAAAATGCCATCTGAATCCAGAGAGATAACTATTGAGATTGAATGTAAATCAACACATGCTATTTCACTTTTTTTTTTCTTCTGTTTTTTTTCCTCATGGTTTTTCCTTTTGGTATGATTTTTTTTCTCCTAACATGATTCATAAAGAAATGTGTATTTTTAAAATTAATGGGCATGTATAACTAGAACAAAAAACAATTTTAAAAAAATAACTAGACAGTATAAGGTTGGACTATGATGAGCTGGTGAATTTAGAAAAATATGGAAAAACTTGTATTTTATGAAGAAAAATGTTATCCACTTTCAGAGAAACAGGATAAGTGATAATATACATAGTACAGTCTTATATACATATACATATACATATACATATATACATACAGTCCATATGAATGTATATGTGTATGTGATTATACATATCTATGCATATATAAATATCCATGTATGCATTATACATATGTTTGCATATATACATACATACGTACATACATATATACACACACACACATACATATATATAGAAATAGTGGGACAAAGGGAAAGAAAGGGACTAAGAACTACCAAAATCTAATCACTTTGTATTAAATGCCCACTATATATATGCAATGCACTAGGGATACAAAAATAAAAATAAAGCCATTGCCTTCAAATAATATATTTTCCTCTAGGAAATAGATCTTTTCCATAAGACCTGAACAAAAAAAAGTTGCCAAATTATTTGATAAAATGAAGTAAATAATATCTATAGTATCCCTTGATCTTGTCCAAAAAGGAAACCAATCAAGGATTCACTTTGATATGACCTGGTTTTCCTGCAGCCATCCTGACAAGATCGACTTCTAGTTTTTTATTAATTGCCCATTTAATTACACAATGTAGAATTCTTACAGGAATCAAAATGAAATTCCTGTGCTTTGCAGATTCCATTCTTCTATTTTGTTTTGTTTTTCTTTCTTTTTTTAATTTGCTCTTTTCTTAGTCTAGGAGTATATCTTCTATTATTAGTCACTATCTTTTTTCCCAAAGATAATTAAATGATCTTGGCACTCATGCCTACCAATTCCTTCATCACCCTGGAATCATAGTTCATTTGGACTTACTGACTTGAATTCATCAATGACAGCTAGGTAGCTTTTCCTATCTTACTATTTAGATCAAGTTTCAACCTTCTAGTAACCATGTTGTTCATTCAGGATGGCAGAGGAAAAAAAGGAGATGAATAATTTCATCTTCCTATCATAATTAACAAATTCCAACCATCATGATGAGGTTTAGATTTGGGATACCCAAATGAAATTAGGGTTTCTGGTTGTCAGGGAGTTAAGGTATAGTGGCAGGTTTGGGGTTCAGGGAATCAAATGGAGGGGTTTGTCTCTAGATTGATAAGAGGTTTATTATGGGGATTGAAAATAAAGCTAAAGTCTGGTTAAGGAAATAGGTGAGGGTAAAGAGAATATGGCATTGGAAAAAGTATTCCAGTGGGCAGAGACCACAGGGCTGGCATGTTTGGAACCTCTGCAAAGAGGTTTTAGTTTGGCTCTTTTATAATAGGGGGCTTTCGCTACAAGCTGAAGGGGGCTCATGGGTGGAGTCCCAAGTTGGCTCCAAGCTGGGTTTCAGTTTCCAGCTGTAATCTGAATTGAATTCAATGGGTTTCAGGACTGAGCCGACTCCACCCAGATAATAAAGATGAAACTGTTTGTTCTTCAGGGTTGGAGTCCATTACTGAGGCAGAGTTGAAGGAGATTTTCTTCTTTAAGGATTTTCAGAGTTTTGGGATCCCCTCTTTAATCATATCTTGGAGTCCTTTATATCAAGGCTACTATTTGACTGAAATCACTGCTATTGTTCCATACCTAATCTCTACCTTTTAAATCTCTAACTACAAATGTAATCTAACATATTCAACCTCAAATAAAAAAAGAAAAAGGTTGATCCAGTTCCAATGTTACAAATGTCTCCTCCTTAATGCTACAACACTCTGGCTTTTGTTGAATTTTCCTAGGAGGGTGGCACAGAGCATTTATCTAGCCTTTTTTCACCCAAGTCTTGTCTTGTTGGTCTCATTTTCCAGTCAGCTTAATTTCTTGTTTGTAGTAGAAGGCTAACTGGAGAATGGGCCAATAAGCTACAGATCTGAACAGGAGAAAGGACTAAGTATGGCTTTATCATTTTTATTACTTAGGCAATTCAAATTTCATTTTGGCTAGAGGAATGCAGGTGACATAACAGAATTGTGGATTTACAAATGAGAAGATCTGAATTTGAATTCTGCCTCAGACATTTACTTGCTATGTGACTCTGAGTAAATCACTTAACCTCTTTCAGGCTCAATTTCCTTATCTCTAAAATGAAAAAATAATAAATAATAGCACCTACCTCACAAGCCACTTTGATGATCAAATAATACAATGCAAAGTATTTATTATAAAGGTTTCAAGAAATACATGGATAAATTTCTGGCTAAAGATATTTAAAAATTCATTAAAGGCTAGAATCACAAAATTACAAGAAAATCACTTGACCAACACCTTTAAAATAATGGAAATAGAACAAGGAATAGATTTCATAAGGCCCTTTTCTTTCCAGCCTCCTTCATTTTAAATATATTCATTTCTCTTATCTTAATCACCCTCCATGACCTTTTTGTTATTGCAGTGGTGAGTGTACTAAACCTGGAATGAGGAATATCTAAGTTTAAATACTGCCCTAGACTTCATAGCTGTGTGACCCTGGATAGATCTTTTAACCTCTTGCAGTTTCAGTTTCCTCATCTGTAAAATGGGTATAATAAGAACACATATCAAAGTGTTACTGTGAGGATCAAATGAAATAACATATGTAAATAATCTGGCAACTTTATATTACTATATAATGCTAAAGTCATTATTATTCCTGATACAATTCAGGTCTTCACCACCTCATCCTTACTACTGCAACAGTCTTCTAATAAGTTTCCCTGCCTAAAGTTTCTAACTACTGTAACTGATCATCCACAAAACTGCCAGAGAGAGTTCCTTAAAATTCAGGTTTACCTATGTCATTCTTCTATCTAAACTCCAGTGGCTTCCTACTGCCTCTAGGATCAAATTGGTATTTCAATCTACTTTTTCATGTTTATTATACTTTTGATACTCCCTTTCACAGTCCAGTCACCTGATCTTCTAATATTCTTTACAAACTGCACTTCACTTCCTGTCTCCATCCCCTAAAATGGCTCCTCTTACCACTACCACCAACTCCCATGCCCAGAAGGCATAATCTTACCTTGGTATCCTAAAATCCTTTACATCCTAACATAATGTTTAGCAGATAACAGGTACTTAAAAACAGACTGAGAAAGTAACAGCAGGTGCTGAGGTTAGACATCTAACAAGTGTGCTGGATACTATTCTAGGTCCTGGAGATACAAGGAAAATCAAATGCAGGATCCTAGCTTTCAAGGTACTCATTCCAGTAGAAGAGGCAATATAATTCATCAATGGGTCAAGCTAGGTGGTATAGTGGATAAATCACCAGCCCTGAAGTCAGGAGGACCTGAGTTCAAGTCTGGCCTCAGACATTTAACACTTCCTAGCTGTGTAACCCTGGGCAAGTCACTTAACTCCAGCTGCCTCAGCAAAAAAAAAAAAAAAAATACATATATATACACACACACACACATATGTGTGTGTGTGTATAAACTTAATCACTCCCTAAAAGACAACTATGCAACAAATGATGCAAATAGATATGCTAATTTTCCAAATGGGACTAGCCTTTGTAACTCTCCAAAAATGTTAATATAAGGATAAGAAATATTATGTAGTGTAATGATCGCGTATTTAAAATCAGCCGGAAGATGGCGGAGAGGAGGCTCACAGTTGCATAAGCTCCGCGCTTTCTCTCACTATCCACTTCATTACAAGCCTCTGAATCAATGCTTGACTGAAAAAAACCCACAAATAGTTACCAAGAGAAGCCATCCTTGAGATCCGCCAAGAAAGGTCTGTCTTTACTGGAGGGCTGGGGCGGTTTTAGATCGGGCGCAGGCTGAGGGCAGCGGCAGTGAGAGCACGGGAGCAGACTGGAGAGGGGGTGGGGAGTGATCGCAGCTGTTTCTGCGGGGAGAGCTTCGCTACAGGTTTGGAACCTGCAGCAAGTCAACAGCCCAGCAGAGAAGCTAAAAACACCGGGGCTGAAGAACACAACCCCAAACAGCTGGAGTCTCTCAGGACCTGGCCGCCCCCCCCTTCCCCCCCCTCAGTGACTCAGCACGCTTTGGGATCTCAGAGCGCAGGCGCAGCACAGTCCTGCTAGTGCCTCACTGCTGCCACCTGCAGTCTGTAGAGGAAGCTCGATAACACACCCAGCCCCCCCCCCCAAAGAAAGACTCCAGTTTTTTCTGTTTTTCTTTGGTAGTTTGTCTCTGATTAATAGACAGAATGAGCAAGAAGCTGAAGAGGACTTTAACCCTAGACAGCTTCTACACAGATAGAGAGCAGACTCTAAATCCTGAGGAGACTAAAAACAGGCAGTCCCCAGGTGATTCCCCAAAGGAGGAGATCGTCTGTTCCTCAGCACAGATGAACCTCATAGAAGTGATTAAAAAGGCTCTCACAAGGGAGCTAGAAGAAAAATGGGGAAAGCAGAGTGAGGCTTGGCAAAAGGAGAAGGAAGCTTGGGAAAAGGAGAGGGAGGCTTGGCAAAAGAGCCTGGAGAAGTCAGTTAAAGAGAGAGTGGATAAAGAAGTAAAATCCTTGAAAAATAGGATTAGTGAACTGGAAAACAAAATTGGCGAAATGGAAAAAAATTCCACAGAACAAAAGAACTCAATTGGACAATTAGAGAAAGATTTTAAAAAAGTGAGTGAAGAGAATACTTCACTGAAAATCAGAATTGAACAAGTGGAATTGAATGACTCGAGGAGACAAGAAGAATCAGTCAAGCAAATCCAAAAAAATCAAACAATGGAGAAAAATGTGAAATACCTTCTGGGGAAGACAACAGACCTGGAAAACAGATCCAGGAGAGACAATCTGAGAATCATTGGACTCCCAGAAAAACATGATGAAAAAAAGAGCCTGGACACTGTCTTCAAGGAAATTATCAAAGAGAACTGCCCAGAAGTCATAGGAACAGAGGAAAAAATAAACATTGAAAGGATTCATCGATCACCCACTGAAAGGGATCCTAAAATCAAAACACCAAGGAATATAGTGGCCAAATGCCAGAACCCTCAGATGAAAGAAAAAATATTGCAAGCGGCTAGAAAAACCCAATTCAAGTATCAAGGAGCCACAATAAGGATCACCCAGGATCTGGCAGCATCCACATTAAAAGATCGAAGGGCCTGGAATATGATATTCCGAAAGGCTAAGGAACTTGGTATGCAACCAAAAATAACTTACCCAGCGAGAATGAGCATCTTTTTCCAGGGAAGAAGATGGACATTCAACGAAGTAAGCGAATTTCATCTATTTCTGATGAAAAAACCAGAACTTAACAAAAAGTTTGATCTACAAATATAGAACTCAAGAGAAATCTAAAAAGGTAAAGATTAATCTTGGGAACTATATTTTGACTATATAGATGCATAAAGAATACATGTATACCTTGTTCTAGAAATTGATGTGGAAAGGACATTGTACCAGAAAAAGGGTAAAGTGGGGGTAGTACATCTCATGAAGAGGCATAGGAAACCTATTATATCTGAGAGAAAGAATGGAGGGGGATGAATATAGTGGGTATCTTACTGCCTTCAGAATTGGCTTTAAGTGAAAAATCTTAAGACATATTCAATCTATGGTGAAACTTCTCCCATCTCATTGAAAAGTGAGAAGGGAAAAGTGGAAAGGGAAGGAATAAGCTAAGCGGAAGGGAATACGGGAACTGGGAGGGAAAGGGGTAAGATAGGGGGAGGAACTCTAAGGCGGGGGGAGGGACACTAAAAAGGGAGGGCTGTGAGAAACAAGGGTGCTCACAAGCTTAATACTTGGAAGGGGGGGAAAGGGGAAAGAAGGGAGGAAAGCATAAACCGGGGTTAACAAGATGGCAAGTAATACAGAATTGGTCATTCTAACCATAAATGTGAACGGGGTAAACTCCCCCATAAAGAGGAAGCGGTTAGCAGAATGGATTAAAAGCCAGAATCCTACAATATGTTGTTTACAGGAAACACACCTGAAGCGGGGAGATACATGCAGGTTAAAGGTAAAAGGTTGGAGCAAAATCTACTATGCTTCAGGTGAAGTCAAAAAAGCAGGGGTAGCCATCCTGATCTCAGATCAAGCTAAAGCAAAAATTGACCTAATTAAAAGAGATAAGGAAGGACACTATATCTTGCTAAAGGGTAGCATGGATAATGAAGCACTATCTATATTAAACATATATGCACCAAGTGGGGTAGCATCTAAATTCTTAAAAGAGAAACTAAGAGAGCTGCAAGAAGAAATAGACAGTAAAACTATAATAGTGGGAGATCTTAACCTTGCACTCTCAGAATTAGATAAATCAAACCAGAAAATAAATAAGAAAGAAGTTAAAGAGGTAAACAGAATACTAGAAAAGCTAGATATGATAGATCTCTGGAGAAAATGTAATGGAGACAGAAAGGAATACACTTTCTTTTCAGCAGTTCATGGAACCTATACAAAAATTGACCATATATTAGGACATAAAAACCTCAAACTCAAATGTAGTAAGGCAGAAATAGTAAATGCATCCTTTTCAGACCACGATGCAATGAAAATTACATTCAACAAAAAAGCAGGGGGAAGTAGACCAAAAAATAATTGGAAACTAAATAATCTCATACTAAAGAATGATTGGGTAAAACAGCAAATCATAGACATAATTAATAACTTCACCCAAGAAAACGATAATAATGAGACATCATACCAAAATGTATGGGATGCAGCCAAAGCGGTAATAAGGGGAAATTTCATATCTCTAGAGGCCTATTTGTATAAAATAGAGAAAGAGAAGGTCAATGAATTGGGTTTGCAATTAAAAATGCTAGAAAAGGAACAAATTAAAAACCCCCAGTCAAACACTAAACTTGAAATTCTAAAAGTAAAAGGTGAGATCAATAAAATTGAAAGTAAAAAAAGGTCTTCTCCATTGTTTCAAGGGTCTGCTCCATCTTTCTGCAATGGACAAGGCGAATACGGCACCCATCTGATTCCTTCTCCACCTGTAGAGATGCAAGCAAATCCTCTCCCCCAAGCAGTTAGCCTATCTGGTCCCTTCCATTCACCACTTTCTGGGTCTCTCCACATCACCTGGCGATTATCTAAAGATAGTGGAGCTGCTCGCACTGGACACTGCTCTTCTGGTGGGTTATAAAACCTGTCTGCTGGAGCCAGTGCATCTTTATCAAAGATTAAAAAATTAATGGTATAGAGAACTAAATTTAGAAGTTCTCTAGGGTTACCCGTGGCTCCCCCTTTCTTTTGTTTTTGGAGGAGTGTCTTAATGTCTCTGTTTCTTCTTTCTACTATTGCTTGACCTTGAGGATTGAAGGGTATGCCAGTAGTGTTTAGAATCTTATACTGTGCACAAAAGTGTTCAAAATGTTTGGAGGTATATGCCGGTCCATTATCTGTTTTTATTTCTTGTGAATTCAATGACCACTCGGGCTGTCTCTTTTGCTGCTGGTATGGCAAAAGTGAATCCTGAAAAGGTGTCTACCACAACGTGGATAAAAGACAGACGACCAAAAGATTTATAATGGGTCACATCCATTTGCCAGATTTCATTGGGTCTCAAACCACGAGGGTTCTTCCCTGGAGGCAGTGTAGGAGCGTGGAAGGGAAGGCAAGCTGTACAGCTTTTTACTATGCTCCTAGCTTCTTCTCTTGTAATCCCAAACTGTAAACGCAAAGCTCGAGCAGCCTGATGGTATTTAGAATGGGATTCCTGGGCCTCCTGAAATAAAGGCGTACTGGCCAACATAGTTAAAAGGCTATCTGCCTTTGAATTTCCATCAAAAATAGGACCTGGAAGTCCACTATGTGAATGGACATGCAGGATATAAATCTTTCCTGGATGCTTTCTCACTTGCTCTTGAAGTTCCTTAAAGAGCTGATATATATTAGAAGCTACAAATTTTATTTGGGCTGTGGCAATTCTTTGTACCACACCTACTGAATAGGCTGAATCAGATATTATATTTATGTCGCCTGGGTAATAAGTGAGAGCTAGCATGATCGCATATAATTCGTTCTGCTGAGTGGACTGAAAAGGAGTTCTGACTACTCTTTTTACGGTTAGATCATGAGAGTATACAGCACAAATATTTTGTTTGGCTGCGTCTGTAAAAATGGTTGGTCCTTCAAGAGGAACCTTAGAAACCTTCTCCTCAAAAATCCATTGCCAATTATGCAGTAGTCTGGTTATCTTTAATGGAGATCCATGTGCAAAATTTGGAGCCATGGCCAATAAAATCTGCCACTCTGGGATGGTTTCACAGCATACATTAATTTGTGCATTTGTATAGAAGGTATATATCTTGTCAGGTCTTGTCCCAGATAATTGTACTGCTCGCTTAATGGCCTTTAATAGAATTCTAGCCACAAGCACTGGGTAAGGCGTAAGGCTTTGTTCTGGTTGTGCTGGGAGGTTCACCCACTCTATCACACTGTCTCCTTGATGAAGGACTGCTGTGGGTGCTTCTTTCGTAGCAAAAACTGATATTTCCAAGGGTTTTTGAGTTACTCTCTCAACTACATTGGATAAAGCCAGTTCAACTTCTCTCAAGGTCTCTTGAGCTTCTTTTGTAAGCCAGTGTGGTGAATTTAAAGCAGTGTCTCCCCTTAAAATGTCATATAGGGGTTGCAATTGATTGGTAGTTAAACCTAATACTGGACGCATCCATTGGATATCTCCTATTAATTTTTGGAAATCATTTAAGGTGTTCAACCTCTCTGTTCTTAAAGACAGTTTTTGTAGTGTAAGTGCCTTAGGATATATTTCATATCCTAAATATTGAAAAGGAGCATGCCTTTGAATTTTTTCTGTAGTGATATGAAGTTTGTAGTATCTTAGTGTTTCTATGGTTTTTTGTAGACATGCTTCTAGAATTTGTTCCTCAGGTGCACATCCCAATATATCATCCATATAATGTAATAGCATGACTTTTGGAAATGCTTTTCTTATTGGAGCAAGAGCAGCAGCAACATACATTTGACACATAGTGGGGCTGTTCTTCATTCCCTGTGGCAAAACCGTCCATTCATATCTTTTATAAGGCTCAGCTAAATTGACACTGGGCACCGAAAAGGCAAATCTCTTCATATCCTCCTTATCCAGAGGAATGGAATAGAAACAATCCTTGATGTCTATAACCCAAAGAGGCCATTCTCTAGGAAGCTGAGTAGGAGATGGAAGTCCAGGCTGAAGAGTTCCCATAGTTTCCATCTGTTCGTTCACTTTTCTTAAATCAGTGAGCATCCTCCATTTTCCCGATTTCTTTTTTACAACGAACACTGGTGAATTCCAAGGACTTAGAGAAGGTTGTAAAAGCCCTTGTTCAAGCTGCTCCTGTGCTATATCTAATAAGGCCTGAATTTTATCACTACTTAAGGGCCACTGTTCTATCCACACTGGTGTATCAGTTTTCCATTGGATAGGAATAGGTGAAAGTGTTGGCAGGCCTTTAACAGCAGCCCTGCTTAAAAAACCGAAGTACTCATTTTTAACCCCAATTGTTGTAAAACGTCTCTTCCCCACAGATTGATGGGGATTTTTTCAACTATAAAAGGAGTAAAAACTCCTGTTTTGCCTTCAAAAGTCCATCTCATAGGGGCAGCACTAACTTCAGCTGCTATTGATCCTCCTACTCCAGACATATAGGCATCTGCTTTAATCTTTGGCCAGTGACTGGGCCAACTGGCACCTCTAAGAACTGTACGATCCGCACCTGTGTCTACCAATCCTTCCAATGGTAGGCCATTTATATAGCTAGTGAGCATAGGTCGGTCAGCCGTTACTGCTGCTGTCCAGTATATTTCTGGTTTTTGTGGTCTGGAGTCAGAACCTGGGTGACTATCACGAGGCTGCTTATTAGGATTCTGTATGAGTAAACCTGATGCTACTACGTCTCCTGGGTGATAAGTCATACATTGTCTACCTGTATTAGTGACTGGGATATTATCTACACATTCCCCAGTTTCCCACATCAGTGTGTGGATAGACACCGTTTTGTACATACAAGGAGGTGAAATGGTCAAGCCTACTGTGCCTGGAGGTAGGGGATCCATAGGCTGGAGAGGAACAGATTTCACCTCTCCAGGGGGTATCTCAGTTGTTCCAGCTGCATACAGCTCTATTCTCCCCAATTGTAATTCCCTTCTGCCATCAGGTTGCTTCCTGGCTGGTTGACTGTGTAATCCCCTTCTCCCATCATATGGCTTTCTGGCTGATTGGTCATGTCTGGGTACTGGACTTCTAGGCACTCTCTGGGTGCACCATTGGCTGCCATCATGCCCCAAGTGTTTTTTGCCTTGGGCCCTGGGGCTGGGCCCCTCATCCCGTTTCCCTGAATCTGTCTGCATTCTGAGGCCCAATGGAAGCCTCTGTTGCATTTTGGACATGGGGTTTGGGGTCTTGTTCTCTCACCTTGTTTTCCCATTCTATCTCTATACCAACATTGAGCTTTCAGATGTCCTACTTTTCCACACTGAAAGCATCTGCGAATCTCTCTGGAAGTCCCTTGCCAAGAGGGACTCTGTCTTCTCATGTTTGGATTTTGGGAAGTCTGCATCATAGCCTGGCTATAAAAGGCACCTGTGCCCACTGTGGCACAGCGTCTTATGAGCTCCTCTAAAGGAGCATCCTTGCGCAGTCCTAGTATAATTCTTCTGCAAACCTCATTAGCATTTTCCTTAGCAAGTTGCCTTATCAAGATGTCTGTTATTGCATTTTCTCCATTTGTTCTTATGATAGCTGTCTGCAAGCGTCCCACAAAGTCAGCGAAGGGTTCATTTGGCCCTTGTGTTATTTTTGTGAAGGCCCCCCCTTTGTCGTCTTTATTGTGAAGAGAAGCCCACGCTTTGATAGCATTATCAGCAATTTGCTGATATGCTGCTACAGAATAACCAATTTGTGCTGTGACATCTGCATAAGGACCTGTACCTGTTAGTAGGTCACAGGTGATTGCAGTAGGAACTCCACTTTGAATATTTTGTTGGGCTTGTATCCTACAGAGCTCACTATATTCAGAAAGCCACAAGTAGCTCTGTCCAGGTTCTAGGCATACTTTTGCTATAGATTTCCAGTCATTAGGGGTCAAGATTTCAAAAGACAAATTTTGTAATAGCATCTTAACATAAGCTGATGTAGCCCCATAAAGAGTGCAAGCTTTTTTTCAGGTCTTTGAGGATTTCTATATCAAAAGGTGAGTATCTTCTACTTTCTTGACCTGAAGAATTAAACTGTTGAATTACAGGAAAAATGTGGTGTTGAAATTCTGATACATTTTTCCCTTCTTCTCTGGCCTTAATTAGTCCCTTTTGCAATCTACTCATAGGAGGAGGTGCTGGATGCTGGGGGGGAGGTGCTGGATACTGGGGGGAGGTGCTGGTGCTGTCACTGCCCCCCCCACTACCCCTCCTCCCTCCATCCTAGAGTGTGGAGTTGATGGAGGAGAGTCAATTACCTGCTCCTCAGGTGGGGCTGAAGCTGCCTCAGATTCACCCCACCCTTGAGCCTCACTTAAGTCTCCCTGCCCTGTGGGGATATGGCCATTAATCTGTTCTTTGTCTTCCTCCTTTATCTCAGGCTTCCCCCTTTGGCTATTCCTAGAGTTTTTTCTTTTTCTCCTAGAACAAGTACGGTATTTTAAGGCCATCTGTATCGTATTGTATAAAAAGAATACTTCAATGGAAACTGAACGAGGACCGTTTTCATTGTAATATGCGGAGAGCTGTTGACCAACCAATGCCCAGTTTTTTAGAGAGATTTTCTCTTCCTCTAAGAGCCAAGGGGAGGTGCGTTTTAATGTAGCCAGAAGTCTAGCTGCCTGTCCCCAAGTTACAAGTAGCCCTTGATCTTCTATCAGCTTAAGAAGGCTTTCTATAGCACCACTCCTGGGTGGGGCTGGGGTTGGGGGGGTTGGGGTGGGGGATGGAGAATCTTTACCTAAGATCTGTCCCATTTCAGCCAAAAAAAGTTGTACTCACTCAGTTCCTGGTCACTGGAGACTTCTTCAGTGAAAGTAGGGTCCTTGGTTCCCACGCTTGGGCGCCAAAATGTTGTGATCTAGTTCAGATGGATCTGAATCGGTCCCTGTTCAGGCGCCAAATGTTAGAGTTCAAATGTTGGAGTTTGTTCTTCTCAAAACACAGCCGGTTTAGAGGCTTGGAGCCCTTCGGATGTCTCCAAATCCAAAGGTTCTGTCCTTCAGCCTCTGCCTCTGCTTTCTTCTGCCTCCAACCAAGACAGAGATGGAAGGTCTCTCTTATCTCCTTCTGGGGAGCCCAGCCACCAACTTGCCGCGGAGAGAGGGCTTCTGGCGTAGCTCCACTGAAATCCGTCAAAGTGTTCTCTGCACCAGAGTCGTTCCTCTCGAGTCCAGTGCGATCAGCCAGCCAAGAGGAAAAAATGTATTCTGCCATAGATCCCTCATCGCTGGCCTTTTATCTGCCTCTTCTGAGAGAATGGGATTATGGGTTTTCTCCCATAGTGCTGTCTGGCCCAATGAGCTTTAAGGGAGGTGTAGCAAGTGTACTTTTTGTGAAGCTAGCATACTTGTGGACTCCAGTGAGTAAAGGTGTGAACACAAGCCTTGTCTTAATTAGTTCTACTTAGTACCTTGTTTCAGGTTCTGGCCAAAACAACTTCTTGTAAGATTAGATCAACTCTAATTACTTAGCAGTTAGTAAGGATTCCAACATCTTCCAGGAAATGGGGGCTACTCATAATGAGACTCTTGTCATGTATCTGCAACTGAGGGATTTTTGGTTCTCCAAAAACCAGGTTGTCCCAACTCCCTGACCTCCCAAGTAATCCACTTAAATATGGCATTTCACCCTGGGAATAAGCTATTCATAGGACACAAAAATTCACTTAATTTACTATAATCAGTTTACCCAAAACCACATGGCATGGTCTACCTGTTTTGCCATAGTTCTATTCTACTATCCTGACTCAGTTTCCCTAATTATCCTGACTCAGTCCTGCCTTGGTTTCCCGGCTTCTCAGTTCTGCAAAACCTCCTCTCCCTCTTTATCAGAATACTTGATAAGGATAAAAGATCTTATGTTTTAGAATATCAGAATGCCTCTCCCCAATGCAAGCTATTGGAATGTCAGATACTGTCTTATCAAGATGCCTCTCCCCATGTCCAGGGTGCTTCCCCATGATTATCTAATCTCATCTCTAGTAGCTCACATCACTGTCTCAATACCCTAATTCCACCCCGTCTAGATTTACCTTCTGCATCTGAACCATGTGAATATATGTCTTTGAGAACTCTCATTGTTAGCTGGATTCCTGGAGATGATAGTCTCATTCAGCCCTGGGACCAAACATGGATCCATTTGATCCCAGTATATCTCTCCATTTAATAAATTATTAAATACTCTCTAATCTCTATCTTGCTCAGATTCTTCCACATTACATACCCAGAAGGAACATTTTGACATTAACTTTGCTGCTATTCAACAAAGAAGTGGTTCTCTTTATTAAAAAATAAATACTCATCTACAAGTCACAATATCCATTTTTTAATTAATGTGTTAAAGATTCCTAAAACAGCAGACTGACTAAATGTGCTGATTGACTAACTGGAATGAAATAAATAAAAAATATCACCACAATGTCACTGTGATTGCTTTGGAAAATGAATAAAAATGGGAATAGCTGGATATTTTAAAAATAAATTTCAATCTGATTTAAGTGATCAGAAATTCAAATTTTAAATTTAAGTGATAAATTGTACTGCATTATACTATGCTTTTCATAGGTATAAATTTATTTTAAATTCGCTGTCATGCTTGTAAACAACACCTATTTTAATACTGAGGAAAATAAAATATTCACAACTCAGGCTTTTTAGTATTTCATTTGTTATGGTCCCATGAGTCTCACTGAGTCTACAGTCTTCAGCTTTACAAAGCTTTGTGGATCAACCATGAATAAACTAAGAAGGCTTTGACTTGGCATTTGCACCCTACACTGTATGAATGTAACCTCACCAATGTAAAATAAAATTTTCCCCCACTAATATAAATCAGAATTTATATTTTGATATAAACCACTATATTTTTCATGATTCTTTACATATGCTTCCAATATCTCCCATACAGGATCCAATAAGGATGGAAATCTTCCTCCAGGTTTCATTACTTTTCTTGGGTACCACATAATACTCAGCCTATCCAAATATTTCTCAGTATCTATCAAAGCATAACCTGCCCATTTCCTTTCCTAATCATCCATTTCAATTCAGCTATGAATTCACAAGTGCATATTGGCACAATACCAGAATACAAAGAAAAGTCCTTTGCCCTCAAAGAACTTTTATTTCACTATAAACATACAAGTCAGGGATAAGAAACAGCTCTTTAATTTCACAGGCACAAGGTACTCCTGAATGAAGAAATTCTCTCTCCCAGTATAATTTCTGTACTTTCACTGTAACTTAAAAATCTTAAAGATTACCTAGAGTATTCAAAGGATTAAGCAAACTGCCCATATTCACACAGCCATTATATATCAGAGGTGAGGCAGATAAATAAATACAATGTAATCTGAGCAGGAAGAAGGTACCAAAGACTCAGGCAATGTAATGGCTTCCAACCACAAGTAGAATGATTCTAAGACAAAGAAGTAAGGAAGAGCATAGCTTAAAGGCATAAAGGAAAGGTAGACTGGTATTAAACATTATACTAAAGAGTTTATATTTTATTATAAGAGGGACTGACATGGTTAGATCTGTGCTATTGGAAGATTAATTTGGCATGTAATGAAGAATGGAAAGGGGAGATGTTGGAATCTTTACAAACTGCTAACTCATTAGAGTTGATGTTTTGGGCCAGAACCTGAAACAAGGTACTAAGTAGAACTAATTGATGTAATGTTTGTGTTCGCACCTTTACTAATTAGAGTTCACACATTTGGGAAATTTCAGGGTTTAGTATGAGATATCTGAATTCACACCTCCCTTGAAGCTCTTAGGGCCAGAGAGCACTATGGGAGAAACCATAATCCCTCTCTTTCGAATAAATAGAGCTTCAAAGGAGCCAGTCAGAAGAGTTTTCAGAGGAAGAAGCTACTAGTTGGGAGTTGAGCTGAAGATTGAGAAGGCTCTCTCAGAGGCACAACCAGATTGATCTCATACCACTGTGATGGCTGGGCTCCTGCACTTCTCCTACTGAGACCAAGCTGATCTGAAAGACTCGCCAGAAAGCTAGCCGAGCCCCAAGTGAAGGAGACAAGAGATTCATTCCATCTTTGTGCTGGCTGGAGGCTGAAGAAAGCAGAGGCAGAGACTGAAGGACAAAACCTTTGGATTTGGAGACATTCGGAGGGAGCTCTTGGAACCAAGCAGAGAGATAGGCCTCTAAGCTAACTGGGGTTATATTAGAGACAATAAAAGATCTGAACTTTTATCACCTGGCTGCATTTTGGGTGATTATTTACTTTCAACTGCAACTAAGATTGCCTCCAGAAAAATCTCCTCGAGAAACCTTCTCCCCCAGAGAGAATCATCATCTTATATATTTTAAAGAAGAAAAAGAACACCATAGGGAGACTTTGACAACCTAGAGTTAAAGTAGGAGACTGTGATAGTATAGTTCAGGTTCCAAAGTGGTGACCTTATCAGTGAAAAGAAAAGAAGGAATGAGAGAGATGTTAATGAAGCAAATCGGACCAACTATGGTGATGGGGGGAGGAATTGTAGAGAGAGGACAGTGAGAAGGAGGATGTGAAAAGTTGTGAATTTAGGAGTAAAAGGACATGATGCCACCAATAAAAGAAGGAAACTTGGGAAGAGGCAGGGAGTTTAGGGGGGAAAAGTTAATAAGTTATGTCCTATATGTGTTTACATGACTAATGTATAGATGATATCCAATAGGTAGTTGGTGATACAGAGTTGAATCTGCGGAAAAGAATTAAGACTGAATATACAGATTCAGAAGCCATCTGCAGAGAGATGATAACTGAACTCATGGGGATTGAAATTAAAAAAAAAGAACCAGCATAGTCTTGGGGGATGCCCAAAATTAAGTGTAGCAGCCTGAATAACAACCAAAGAATACAGAGAACTAATCAGAAAAGAAGGGAGACATAAGAGTGCATTGTTAAGGAAGCCTCCAGAAGAAATCAACATCTTTCAAGGTGACTGAAAGACCAAGAAGAAAAAGAATGAGAACAAAATTGGCTACTAACAAATGACTAAACCTTGAAAAGGGAGCAGCTTCAATCCAGCCCTGGTGATGCAGGAAGTCAGAATTCTATTTAGGAAACCCAAGGAAAAAGCCCAATGAGTTCTTTCTCCAGACAAAGGGAGATCAAAAGAAGTCTTTGGACACTGGAGATAGGGCTAAATCCCAGCGTTCTGGGCAGAGTCTTCCATCCAGTTCAGGGAATGGAGTGGAGCCTAGGAATATGTTTAGGGCAAGAAGACATTTCTGATCTTATCAAGTACAGAGAGATCTGATACTTGACAAGTAGCGGGAACAGGTGTCAATTGCTTAGCTATGTCAATTATATCTCAGAGCAGAGTAAGATACAATCCATACTAAAGAAAGGAAGCTGTGCTTTTGCGTAACATCTAGATAAGTAGTAATAGAATCAGAGAATATGTGATGCACAAGATTAGAAGTAAGCAGTACATTTTGAATATAGTGAAAGCATGAAGGTCTAAAGTTTCAGTCCATCTTTAACATCCTTAAAGTATGTGACATTTAATACCCAGATAATTAGCAACAAGATACAAGAGAATATAAAACAGTACTGGAAAGGGCCCACACATTCCATTTAGAAGTATAAAGAAAAAAAGTCTAAAGGCTTAAACAAAGAGTAAAGAAAACAAAATTCAATCACAAAGAGTTATCATAGTGAAAAGGACACCCAAGATACAAATCCAGAAAAAGAGAACTACTCTAAAATATCTACAAGCAAAGTCTCAAACAAAAAATACAGTTAGACACAAACTAGAATTCCTGAAAGAGAGAAAGGTAAAGAAAAAAAAAGACTTTAAAATGGCATTATAAATGAAATGAGAAAACTTCTTTCAGGTGGTAACTAATAGATCTGTCCTCTAGTTCCTTTGTACTGTAGTTCCAAGTCATCTGGGCAAATTTTTTTCAAGATTTCTCTAAATATCATTTCTAGGTTTTTTTTTCCTTTTTATCACAGCTTTCAGGTAGTCAGATGATTTTTTTTAAATCTTCTAAATATCTCTCTTTGAAGTGTTTTGCAGGTTGGTTACTTAAGATATGAGAAAATTCATATTTTCTTGTTTTTTTTTTTTACAGTCTCTTGATTTTAATATTTCTTCTAAAAATATATTTAATGGTTTCTCCAGGAGGCATTACTGCTGGGGGAAGATTTTGTGCTTCTCAAACTAAACTATTAATTATTTTCCAAGTCTTTTCTCCTTAGTTCCTGTTAACAGAGAGCAGAAAAGTAGGAGAGATAAAAGAACTCATGCAGGAAAATTAAGTAGCAAAGTGCAGAGAATAAAGGCTGGTCTTGGCTTTTTCCCAAAATGGAGGTTCTAGGAGGAATTTACCAATGGGAAAAAAAGAGGTAAGGCAAAATGGCAAAATCCAAAAAATTAAGGATAGAAGGAAGAAGGTAAAAGTATCAGTAGGATGCAAATAGTGAAGTCACTTAATGACAAAATTGGTTAGAAGAGATACAGAGCTGGATCTGCAGAAAAGAATTCTGCATGGGGCCAAGTTCTGCATGGCATCTGTTTTTTTTGGTGTGGCCACTAAACTAAGAATAGTAAACTCAGAGGCCATACAAAAACAGGAGGTGAGCAAGAACTGGCCTGCAAGCCATAGTCTTGTCAACCTCTCAATTACAAATATAAACTCACACTAGAACTTCTTCTGAATGACTTACAGCTTTGGGTAATCTAAGATTTCGCTAACTTAGTTCTTCTTAGAGTTCATAGGATTCTTATTAAAATGAAAAGGAAACCAGATTTAAAGATAAATGCTTCTCTAAATTAGTGACATCTGTGTGCACGAATACATGTGTGTGTGTGAGAGAGAGAGAGAGACAGAGACAGAGAAAGATAAGTCAGCAACAACCCTAGGATGGGAGTAGGGAAGAAAGGGTTAAAAATACCCACAGACCAAAATACTTGTGTCCAAATAAGATCTACTGGAAGATATTTTTTATAGGTGACCAAGATTTCCTAAAAAGAGATGATAAAATGTTTTAGGGGCTCTGTCTCAAAGTGAACTTTCAGAAGCAGTCTGAGAGGCTTGATAGAATATGGGGAAATAACAACTAACATGGCTTGCTGACTTTTCTTTTATAGAAAAGTCCCATCTCTATTGTACATCACTGATGCTTCATCAATTTTCATTGCTTCTCAAAGGTTCTAGAGTACGAAAAGCTACCAAAATAAAATACTGTTAACTCTACTCCCAGGAGGATGCTTTAAGCATACCTGATTCCTCTTTATGCTCTACTCCTGGATTTTCTCTACTGCTTCCCCCACTCTGTCCCTTACAGCTCCTTCCTCTAATCTAGTTCCTCTACGACTTCCTGTTCACCCATGTCTTCATCCCTTTTAAGGGTTCATTTGTGATTCTCTGGCCTTTATATATACTACACTTCCACATAGGTATCTTTTCTCTTCTCACCCCACACCCCTTTCAGTTTCCTTTTATGTGCTGTCATCACACAACAGAAGTACAGGGACTGTCTTTCTTTGAGCTTGTCTTTGTATTCCCAGAACAACACAATGTTAGGTAGATAGTAAGGACTTTTAAAAACTTACAAATTTGAAGGGACAAAAAAAAAGAAAAAACAAAGTTGGGATAGAGAGCAAGGGAACATCTAGGTCAATTGCTGATTGACCTTACACATTTATTGGGTCTCTATTGAGAAAGGGACCTGCCTTCAAGCCTTTGGTTGGACTCTGAAAAACTTTCCTGTAATCCATGGGTTCATTCTTCCCCCTAGTCAGTCTACAAAGTACTTCATGGGAAAACAAAGAGCAAGGATACCAACACATTTATTTACAGTAGAAATTTCACTTAACCACTGGATCTCACAGTCCAATTGCCAAACTTTAAGATGCAGTATCTTACCCAAGGCCCTTTGCTAATAAATTCATGTTAGGATATACTACCTTAAAGATATGGAAGAATACATAATTACCAGATGAACTCTACATCATCAAGCTAGGAATTATCTACACTGGTGATATCACAAACACAAAAATTGGAACACTAAGATACATATATAAGGAACCCTGGAGGCTGCATATTCACTTAGTAAAAAATGAAATAAACATATGTATTTTCTAACACAGCAAGACATGAAAATCAGAGAGGTACTACATTTTAATCTAGTTCTGACTTTACCAAAAGTGTTGTGGACTATGTGTTGGACATTTGCTATATGTACTGATGGATACTGAAAATTCTACTATGCCTTCTTAAGACCAGAACTGAACAAAAAATTTTGATCTCCAAACACAGAACTCAAGAAAAGCATAAAAAGGTAAAAAGGAAAGAAGTCTTGAGAACTATATTTCTGTTATGGTTATACTTGAGACTGTGAGTACAATTTGATTTTATTATGATAATATGAAAAAGAAACTAGAAATGTAAAGGGGATTGTACTGGAAAAAGAGGGAAAAGGAAGCAAAATAAGGGAAATTACATCTCACAAAGAAGACCTATTATAATTGAGGGAAAGAAGAAAGGGGGATGAGCATTGTGTGAATTTTACTCTCATCAGATGTGGCTCAAAGAAAGAATATCAGACATATTTGGTTTCCCAGAGAAACCTGTCTTGCCTTATAAGGAAGTGGGAAGGGAATGGGGAAAAGAAAAGGGAAGACTAATAGAAGGGAAAACAGAAGTATTAGAGGAAAGATGTAAAAAAGAGGGAGGAGCTCTAAAGAGGGAGGGCTGTTTAAGAGAGGTGATCAGAAGCAAAATACTGGGGAGAAGGGAATGAGGAAAAGAAAGAAAAAAGCATAACTTAGGGTAAATAAGATAGCAGGAAACACAGAATTAGTTATTTTAACTATGAATGAGAATGGGATGAACTCCCCCATAAAATGGAAGTGAATAGAAGACTGGATTAAAAGCCAAAATTCTATAATATGATGTTTACAAGAAACACATTTAAAGCACAGTGATACATACAGAGTGAAGGTAATGGACTGGAGCAAAATCTATTATGCTTTATGAAGTAAAAAAAAAAAAAAAAAAACAGGAGTAGCGATCCTGATCTCAGATCAAGTAATTGATCTAATTCTAACAGATCTAAATAGATCTAAAACAAAGATAGATCTAATTAAAAGAGATAAGGAAGGAAACTATATTTTGCTAAATATACCATACCATAGATAATGAAGTAATATCAATACTAAACATATGGGCACCAAGTGGTATAGCATCTAAATTCTTAGAAGAGAAGTTAAGAGAGCTGCAAAAAGAATTAGACAGCAAAACTATACTAGTGGGGGATCTCAACCTCACTCTCTCAGAACTAGATAAATCAAACACCAAAATAAATAAGAAAGTAATTAAGGAGATAAATAGAGTATTAGAAAAGTTAGGTGTGATGGATTTTTGCAGAAAACTCAATGAAGACAGAAGGGAGTATACTTTTTTCTCAGTGGTTCATGGAACCTATACAAAAATTGACAATGTATTAGGGCATAAAATCCTAAAAATCAAATGCAGAATGGCAGAAATAGTAAATGCATTTTTTAGATCATGACTCAATAAAAATCACATGCAATAAAAGGCCAGGCAAAAACATACCAAAAATTCAATAATCTAATCCTAAAGAATGAATGGGTGAAACAAAAAATCATAGACATAATCAAGAACTTCATCCAAAAGAATGACAATAATGAGACAACATACCAAAATTTGTGGGATGCAGTCAATGTGATTATTACATAGGGAAACTTAGAGAATCAACTAAAAAACTGCTAGAAACAATTCACAACTTTAGCAAAGTTGCAGGATACAAAATAAATACATATAAGTTATCAACATTTTTATATATTACCAACAAAATCCAGCAGCAAGAGATACAAAATGATATTCCATTCAAAATAACTGTTGATATTTGGGAATCTATCTGCCAAGGGAAAGTCAGGGACTATATGAACACAACTACAAAACACTTTCCATACAAATAAAGTCAAATCTAATCAGTTGGGAAAATATCAAGTGCCCATGGGTAGGCTAAGTAAATATAATAAAAATGACAATACTACCTAAATTAATCTACTTATTTAGTGCCATATCAATCAAACTCCCAAGAAATTATTTTACAAACCTAGAAAAAATAACAACAAAATTAATCTGGAGGAACAAAAAGTCAAGAATCTCAAGGGAATTAATGAAAAAAAAAAAAAAACTGCCAATGAAGGTGGCTCTATCTGTGCCAGACCTAAAACTATATTATAAAGCAATGGTCATCAAAACCATTTGTTATTGGCTAAGAAATAAAATAGTCAATCAGTGGAATAGGCTAGGTTTACAGGACAAAATAATCAATAACTATAGCAAACTAGTGTTTGACAAACCTAAAGACCCCACCTTTTGGGATAAGAAACTATTTGACAAAAACTGTTGGGAAATTTGGAAACTAGTATGGAAGAAACTAGGCACTGACCTACACCTAACACTACACACAAAAATTAAGGTCAAAGTGGATTTATGATTTAGATATAAAGAGTGATATTTGCTTATAATATTATATTATAATTATAACATTATAATATAATACAAATTAGAAATTAGGTTATCTTTCAGATATATGGAAGGAAGAATTTGACAACTTTTTGAGCATAGTTCCAAATTGTTCTCCAGAATGGTTGGATCCCTTAACAATTCCACCAACAATGCATCAGTGTCCCAGTTTTCTCAAATCTCCAAAGAAAAACTGGAACTCTTAACTGAACACCAAATGGATAATTCTGATTATATTAAATCAAAAAGGTTTGTACAAACAAAAATATCACAGAGATTAGAAGGGAAGTAATAAATTGGGAAAACATTTTTATATTTAAGAGTCCTGATAAAGGCCTCATTTCTAAAATATATAGAAAATTGACTCAAATTTATAAGAATTCAAGCCATTCTCCAAATGGCAAATGGTCAAAGGATATATAAACAGACAATTTTCAGATGAAGAAATTAAAACCATTTCTAATCATATGAAAAGGCACTCTAAATCACTATTGATCAGAGAAATGCAAATTAAGACAATTTTGAAATACCACTACACATCTCTCATATTGGCTAAGATGACCCAAAAAGATAATGATGAAATTGGAGGAGATTTGAGAAAACTGGGACACTGATGCATTGTTGGTGGAATTGTTAAGGGATCCAACCATTCTGGAGAACAATTTGGAACTATGCTCAAAAAGTTGTCAAACTGTGCATACCCTTTGCCCCAGCAGTGTTTCTACTGGGATTATATCCCAAAGAGGTCTTAAAGGAGGGAGAGGGACCCACATGTGCAAAAATATTTGTGGCAGCCCTCTCTGTAATGGCCAGAAATTGGAAACTGAGTGGATGCCCATCAATTGGAGAATGGCTGAATAAGTTGTGGCATATGAATGTTATGAAATATTATTGTTCTGTAAGAAATGACCAACAGGATGATTCCAGAGAGGCCTGGAGAGATTTACATGAACTGATGTTAGCATCATTTCTCTTAAAGGGACCAAGCTAAACTGTTATTGGTTCGTTTAGTTGAATTAAACTGTTATTCAGAGATGTTTAATACCTATTTAACTTATTTAATGTATTTCATCTCATGTTTCCTTATTGTCACAAGGTTATGACTAATGCTATGGCATAGAAATCACCGCTCTAAAGCTGGTGAGTTGATTTGTCATTGCTGCTGGAGATCTGTGGGATCCTTCTTTCTCCTGCTGTTTTGTTTTTTGTTTTTTTTCTTTTTTTGGAGGGGCACTACATAAATGTGGACTTTGGATTTATTTGAACATTGGAAAACAACGGTCAGGAAATGTTTTTCTATGTAAATAAATAACATCTATCTTGGGGAAGGGAGGGAAATTATACCAGTAGTAATGAGCAGAACCAGGAGATCATTGTATATGGCAAAAACAAGACTATATGACGATCAATTCTGATGAATGTGACTTTTTCCAACCATGAAATGATTGATGCTAGTTCCAATGATCTTGTGATGAAGAAGGTCATTTACACCCAGAGAGAGGAGTGGGAACTGAATGTGGATCACAACATAACATTTTCACTCTTTTTCTTATTGTTTGCTTGCATTTTGTTTTCTTATTCATTTTCTTTCCTTTTTGATTTGATTTTTTTTGTGCAGCAAGAGAATTGTAAAAATGTTTACATATATTGGATTTAACTTATATTTTAACATGTATAACATATATTGCATTGCTTGCCACCTAGAGGAGGAGGTAGGAGACAGGAAGGGAAAATCTGAAACGCAAGGCTATACAAGGGTCAATTGTTTTTTGTCTTTTTTTGTTGTTGTTGTTGTTTTTTTAATCCCTCTTTAATTCCTTTAATTCAAAAATGCATAGGCCAAATCCTTATAATTTCTTTTTTTCTTTTTTAACTTTTTATTGACAGAGCCCATGCCTGGATAGTTTTTTTTAACAACATTATCCCTTGCACTCACTTCTGTTCCGACTTCTCCCCTCCCTCCCGTCACCCCCTCCCCCAGATGGCAAGCAGTCCTATACAAGTTAAATATGTCACAGTGTATGTTAGATACAATATATGTGTGCAGAACCGAACAGTTCTTTTGTTGTAGAGAAGAATTGGATTCAGAAGGTAAAAATAACCCGGGAAGAAAGACAAAAATGTATGCAGTTTACATTCATTTCTCCATATTCTTTCTTTGGGTGTAGCTGCTTCTATCCACCCTACAAGGATCAATTGTTAAGGACCATGCCTGGGTGAAAGGGCAGGCCAATTCTCCGAGAGCCTCCACAACTGTGGACTATGACACTTGAGGGAGTTGTGGGGCAGCCTTTACTGACACAGGTGTTGCTTGTGTACTGGGAATGAAATATATTGGAGGCAGAGGGATAAAGAGAGAGGTCAGACAATGCAACAGCCTCTCAGTGGGGAGGTCAGAGAACAGCAACTTCCTCTCAGTCTCCTTGTATCATCATCATCCACTCACAAGAAGAAATCCATTCTACAGGTCTAAGTTAGACCTCCAGCAGCCACTGTCAGGTGGCTCCCAGCAGTACAACAGTCAATGTTGAAAAATTATCCATGTATATGTTTTGAAAAGGGAAGGGAAGGAAGGGAAGAGAAGGGAAGGAAGGGAAGGGAGGGAAGGGAGGGAAAGGAGAGGAGAAAGGGAAGGGAAGGGAAGGGAAGGGAGGGGAGGAAGGGAAGGGAGGGAGGGAGGGAAGGGAAGGAAAGAGGAGGGAGGGAGGGAAGGGAAGGAAAGGGGAGGGAGGGGAGGGAGGGGAGGGAGGGGAAGGAAAGGGAAGGGAGGGGAGGAAGGGAAGGAAAGGGAAGGAAGGGAGGGAGGGGAAGGAAAGGGAAGGGAGGAGAGGAGAGGGAGGGAGGGAAGGGAGGGGAAGAAGGGAGGGGAGGGAGGGAGGGAGGGAAGGGAAGGGAGGGGAGGAGAGGGAGGGAGGGAAGGGAGGGGAGGGAGGGGAGGGAGGGGAGGAAGGGAAGGAAAGGGAAGGGAGGGGAGGAGAGGGAGGGAGGGGAAGGAAGGGAGGAAGGGAGGGAGGGGAGGAAAGGGAAGGAAAGGGAAGGGAGGGAGGGAGGGAAGGGAGGGAAGGGAGGGAGGGAAGGGAAGGGAAGGGAAGGAAAGGGAAGGAAGGAAGGGAGGGAGGGAGGGAAGGGAGGGAGGGAAGGGAAGGAGGGAGGGAAGGGAGGGAGGGAAGGAGGGAAGGAAGGGAGGGAAGGAGGGAAGAGAGAGGAGGGAAGGGAAGGAGGGAAGGGAGGGAGGGAGGGGAAGGAAAGGGAAGGGAAGGGAGGGAGGGGAGGGAGGGAAGGGAGGAAGGAAGGAAGGAAGATCTAACCTCCCTCCCTCCCTCCCTGGGACATCTGGAGAAAACTAAAGAGGAATATACTAGATATGAAGAATATACCTTTTTTTTTCCCCTCAGCAGTACATGGCATTTACACAAAAACTGACAATGTACTGGGGCATAAAAACCTTACAACCAAATGTAAAAAGACAAATATTAAATGCATACTTTTTAGGTAATGCAGTAAAAATTGTATTCAATAGAGGGCAATGGAAAGGTAGGTTAAAAATAAATTGGAAACTAAATCTAATCCTAAAGAGTAAGAGGGTCAAAAAACAAATTATAGAAACAACCAGTAATTCCATTTAAGAGAATGACAACAATTAGACAACATACCTAAATATATGGGATTCATCCAAAACAGTATTTAGGGGAAATTCAATAAAACAGAGAAAGAGCAGATAACTAAATTGGGCAGGCAAACTTAAAAAAAAAAAATCTAGGAAAATAAATTAAAAATCCCCAATTAAGCACCAAAGTGGTAATCATGAAAACTAAAGACAGGATTAATAAGATTAAAAGTAAAACAACTGAACTAATAAATAAAAGTAGGAGCTGGTTTTATGGAGGGAAAAAAACATAAGTAGATAAAACATTATAAAAAATACAAGTTAATTGTATTTGCAAAAAGAAGAAAATCAAATTTCCAATATCAAAAATGAAAAGGGTAAATTCACTAAGAATGAATAGGAAATTAAAGCAATTATTAGGAAAGATTTCGCCCAATTATATGTTATATATCTCACAATTTAATTGAAATCAATAAAGATGTACAAAAACATAAATTGCCAAGATTAACAGAAGGGAAACCAGAACATTTAAATAATCCCATTTTAGAAAACTGAATAAACCATCAAACTCCCCAATGAAAAAAATCTCCAAGGCCAGAGAGGTTCACAAGAGAATTTTACCAAACATTTAAAGAACAATTCATTTTAATATATAAAATATCTGGAAAAAAAGGCAAAGGAGGCCCACACTAAATTCTTTTCATAACACACTTGTGGTGCTGACACCTAACTAGAAAGAGCTAAAACAGAGAAAGAAAATATAGATCATTTTCCCTAATGATCAAAAATTGTAAATAAAATGCTAGGAAGAAGATTAGAGCAATATATAACAAGCATCATATATTATGATCAGGTCAGATTTAATGCCAAAAATGCAATGCTGGTTCAATAATAGGTTCAACGTCAATATCAGTGCTGCTAGTTTTATCGGCATAACTGATAATATCAATTAAGAAAACCAATAGAAATCATATAAATATCCAATAGATTCAGAAAAGGCTTTTGACAAAATATTACACCCATTTCTATAAAAAACATAGGAATAAATGGCTTTCCTTAAAATGATAAGTAGAATATATGTAAACTCATCAGCAAGCATTATCTGTAATAGAGATAAACCAGAAGCCTTCCCAATAATTATCATCACTAATATTCAATATTTTACTTGAAATGATAATTATAGCAGTAAGAGAAGAGAAAGGAAGAGAAGGAATTAGAATAGGCAATAAACAAAACTATCACTCTGCAGTTAATATGATGCTACTTAGAAAATCAATTTTTAAACTCCTTGAAATAATTAACAACTTTAGCAATGTAACAGAATAGAAAATAAACCCACATAAATCAATTAGCATTTTTATGTTACTAACAAAACTCAGCAGCAAAAAAAAAAAAAAAAAAAAAAGAGAAATTCCATTTTAAATAACTGTAGACAATAAAAAACACTTGAGTCTACATGGCAAAACAAACCCTGGAACTTTATAAACACAATTACAAAATACTTTTTACACAAATAAAGTCAGCTCTAAACTGGAAAGATATCAATTGTTCATAGGTCGGCTGAGCCAAACTAATAAAAATGACAAGTCCATTTAAATTAATTTACTTATTCAGTACTATACCAAAACTACTAAAAAAAATTTTGGAAAACCAAAACTACTAAAAATTATTTGATAGACCTAGAAAACAAGAAAATTCATTTGGAAGAAATAAAAGGTGAAGAATATCAAGGGATTAAATTAATTTTTTTTTTTAAATGCAAAGGAAGGTAGCCTAGAAATACCAGAGTTCAAACTATATTATATGACTAGACGCTTTTTTTTTTTTTTTTTTTGGCTGAAGCAATTGGGGTTAAGTGACTTGCCAGAGTCACAAAGCTAAGAAGTATTAAGTGTCTGAGGTCACAGTTGAACTCAGGTCCTCCTGACTTCAGGGCTGGTGCTCTATCCACTGTGCTACCTAGCTGCCCCAAGCTCAAACTATAATATAAAGCAATAACTATCAAAACTGTCTGGTACTAGCTAAGAAATAGAATGGTGGAGCCATGGATTAAGTACAGAAGATACAGTAGTATTATGCCCAAAACAGTGTTTAATAAACTCAAAGACTCCAGCTGCTGGAATAAGAACTCTCTATTTGATAAAAACTTCTGGGAAAACTGGAAAACAACATGACATACTTTTTAAAACTTCATTCTCCTTGAAGTTTTTTTGAGGGAGGAGGGATTTTTTTGTTTTCTTTCAAAAGAAAGAATTTTATGGAAATGTTTCGTATAACTTTAAATGTGTCCTTTCAATAGGGGACTAGAAAGAAAGAAGGGAGAGAATCTGGAACTGAAAGCTTTAAAAAAATAAATATAAAAAACTGCTTTACATGAAATGGGGAAAAATAAAATATTTTTTAAAAGAATGAAAAAGAAAATATGGCAGAAACTAGGTATAAATCAGTATCTTACACCATATACCAACAAAAGGTCAAAGTAAATATATGACTTAGACATGAAGGCTAACAGAATAAGTGAATAGGAGAGTAAAGAACAGTTAACCTATCAAATACATGGAGAAGGGAAGAACTTATGATCAAACAAAAGATGGAGAGCATTACAAAATATAAAATGTATAATTTTAATTATATTAAATTAAAAAGCTTTTGCACAAACAAAATCAATGCAACCGAGTCTGAAAGGTAGGAAACAATCTTTTACAGCATGTATCTCTGATAAAAAGATTTCTCAAATACATAGAGAATTGAGCAAACTTATAAGACTACAGACCATTCCCCAATAGATAAATCGTCAAAAGATATGAACAGGCAGTTTTCAGATGAACAAATCAAAGCATCTATAGTGATATAAAGAAATACATTACAATTTAGAACTATGCCAAAAAGGCTATCAGGCTGTGCATATCCCTTTGATCCAACAGTGTCTCTACTAGGTCTGTATCCAAAGAGATCTTAAAGGAGGAAAAAGGATCCACATGTGCAAAAATGTTTGTGACAGCCCTTTTTGTAGTGGCAAAAAACTGGAACCTGAGTGGATGCCCATCAGTTGGAGAATGGCTGAATAAGTTATGGTATATAAGTGTCATGGAATGTTATTGTTCTATAAGAAATGACCAGCAGGATGATTTCAGAGAGGCCTAGAGAGACCTACATGAACTGATGCAAAGTGAAATGAGCAGAACCAGGTACAATGGTACACAGCAACAATAAGATTACATGATGATCAATTCTGATGGACGTGGTTTTTTCCATCTGCTCTCTGATTCACTGAATGTGAATCACAACACAGGATTTTCATCTTTTTTGTTGTTTGCTTTTTTCTCTCTTTTTTTTGATATGACTTTTCTTGTGCAGGATAATAAATGTATAAATATGTTTAGAAGAATTGCACATGTTTTAACCTATACTGGATTATTTGCTGTCTAGGGGAGGGGATGGGAGGAAAGAAGGGAGAAAAATCTGGACAAGGATAAACATTGAAAACTATCTTTGCATGTGTTTTTAAAATAAAAAGTTACTGTTAAAAAATAAAACAAAATATAGGTAGAAATCTCCCACAAAAAAAGAAATGCTCTAAATCACTATTGATTAAAGAAATGCAAATTAAAATAGCTCTGAAGTACCACCCAACACCTATAAGTTGGCCAGTATAATGAAAAAAAAAAAAAAAAAAAAAGATAAATGTTGGAAAAGATGTAGGGAAATGGGGAGCCTAATGCACTGGAAGTATGAACTGTTCCAAATATTCTGGAGAACAATTTGGAACTAGGCCCAAAGGGCAATCAAACTGTGCATCCTCTTTGAGCCAGTAATACTACTACTACATCTGTATTCCTCCTGTTATCTCTTTAGATAAAAAAAGTAGAAAGGACCTATATGTACAAAAATATTTATAGCAGGTTGTGGTAAGGTTTTTTTTGGGGGAGGGGAGGGGTTAGTAGCAAAAAATTGGAATTTGAGGGGGTGCCCATCAATTGAGGAATGGCTGCATATAAATTGTAGTATGTGAATGTAACAGAATACTGTTGTATTTAAGAAATGATGAGCAGTATGGCTTCAGAAAAACCCAGAAAGGTTTACATGAACTATGCAAAGTGAAGTGAACAGAACCAGAACATTGTATTCAGTATCAGCAACATTATGGGATGATAAACTATGACAGATTTAGCTCTTCTTGGCAATACAATGATCCAAATAAGTTCCAAAGAACTCATAATAGAAAGTGCTATCCACACTCAGAAAAAGAACTGATGGAGTGTGAATGCAGATCAAAACACAGTTTCCACTTTTTTTTTCTTTTGGTCAGAACTCTGGAAAAATATACTTGAGGCAAGAATTCTTACAAGAAGGTATGTGTGAACTCAATGGAATTGGTAAGACAATAGTTATCTAGTTTGGCATGATGATTAATAGTTCTCTAGTTCAGTATGATTGATTTAATCTTACAACAAATAATGGTCCCCTAGTGATATAATGATTGGCTTATACTCAGTATGATGAATTGATTTAATTCTAATAGGTGAACTGATTTAATTCTAATAGAGTATATAAACTAGGGACAAACTCAGTCATGAGAAGAAGATTTGACCAGCCTCATGGTGGCTCTCCTGTCTTCATCATTTCTCTACTAAGACCAAAGACTAGGGCTGATCTTGAGATTCTCCAGAGAGCTAATCTGGACACTATATTTTAATCCACCTCAATATGGGAGCTCTAGAAAGCAATGGTATGTTTTGTCATCCCAACTTGGGGGCTCTAGAAAGCAGGACATTACATTTGGATGTGCAAACTGCTAACTAGCTGATTGACTGAGACTGCTGATGCAGATTGGGAGACTGAAGGAGACAATAAAGACTTTGGATTTTATCCCTGACTATTCTCGTGGTGATTATTCTGCTGAAACTAAGACTGGTCCAAAGGCCCTCTAGCATGTTAGTCAGAACATTACAGATAATGACAAGGTTAAAAGATCTAGAGAAGGAAGGTGGGTTAATTAAAGAATGGTGGTACCTTCTACTGGGAGAGAGAAAAGGGTTTGAGGGAAAAAGTTAAGTTCACTGTGATATCTCTGGTCACCCAGTTTGAAACATCTAATTGAGGCAACTAGTGATAAGGATTGATCAGAAAGAAACTGCAGCTTAATATTTATATCTATGACATATCTACACAGATATATTAATTAACACTCATACTTTAGTTGTACCTACATACACCGTATCTCCAAAAGTGGACTAAAATTAAAGGGATTATGGGTAATATTTAATACCTTATATATAAAGACACTCATTTCCAATGATTCTAGTAACCAATTCATTCCCGACAACAGGCCTTCCAGTATTTCCTGAAAACAAATACTGAAACCTTTCTTGGATTTTCATAAATCTATGAAAGAAGCATGTAGCCAAAGCATGAACTCTATGGAATTAAGTTTTCATTAATAATTGAGATCTCTGCCTCACTTTTGCTCTCTTTGGAGTTTTGAAAATCAGTAAATTGTGATATTAATTCAAGCAAGTTGTGTACTATGCTGCTACAATATTTGGAAAAAGAATAGTATTGAAGCAGTAAACCATTTAATTGCAATAGCCACTACTGTTTCACTCTATTTATATGCCCAGTTCCTAGCATATTGCCTGGCATATAATAGTGATTAATAAACCTCTTCTGAATTAAAATTTTAAATTACTTGGTATAGAAATGAGTCACTTGTGCATTTGGGAATTCTAGAAAAGTATCTTGGCAGGACATTTTGAAAAACTACTCTTAGAAGGTCCAATTACCCTCACTTCACCATTCAACTCAGTTAACAGATCAAATGTCAAGGGACACTACCCTAATTGAAAAAAGTAATTATAAATGATCTAATTATAAATGATCTAATTAGATAGAGTGCTTAGATAAACAGATAAAAACCATTATAAATAAACATAAGCAATACAAAAGAAGCCCTATATTATAAATAAATGTGTAAAAATAATGGTTTTAAAGTCAGAAGACAGAGGGTCTCATGCCTGATCTTTCATTTAATATCAGTGTGACCACAGTTATAAGGCCAATCTCCATGAGTCTCAGTTTTCTTGGCTGTAAAATAGGATAATAAAATAAAATAAAGAAAAATGCTTTGTTAATGATAAAGCATTATTCTAAATATGAGCTCCTAATATCTTCATCAGCAATAATGACTTTTGTTGATATATAACTATATAACTTCCTAGATAACAGTTATGTTAAGATGAATTCATTGTGATATATAAACTGCAATAGAACTATGACATTTGGATTTATCTACTTTAACTATGACATTTAAACTTATTGACCTTAAAAACTATTGAACTAGGGCAGCTAGGTGCACAGTGGATAGAGCACCAGTCCTGAAGTCAGGAGGACCTGAGTTCAAATGTGACCTCAGACACTTAACACTTCCTAGGTATGTGACCCTAGGCAAGTCACTTAACCCCAAATGCCTCAGGAAAAAAAAGACAGACAAAAAATTGTTGAACTGAAAAAGTAGCAATGATATCAATAGTGTTTTGTATACGCATTTAGATGTTTGTCAAATGCATAAATAAATGTATTCATGAATTAATTGTAAAAATAAAGTCTAGAAGAAGATATAGACCTATATATAAAGAAAGAAATCCATTCTGGAGATGATCATTCTAAAGGCACTCAGATTCATTTCATTTTGAAAATTACTTAAGAAGAAAATTCTTAGAAAATAGAAAAATATCATGAATGGTAACTACCAAGCCTTATATCTATTTTCCCATTATGACAAAAATCTCTGAAAATGACCTAAACCTGCATTGAATGTATCTTTTAATTAAAATACCATGTTTCAGAGATGAAAGGAAAAAAACCTACAGATATTACTTCAAGCAAATACAGAGAATAGAAAAAATTTTGCCCCGCACAGAGTATATACAATACTTGTATTTCTGCCATGCATCTCTGCCAAATTTCAAGCAACTTATATATGAACAAAGAGTTAATGTGTCTCTCAGAGAATAGGTATACGGACTTAAGGAATACCTTTCCATTTTCTGGATGGGCAAGAAGAACAAAATGCTCCTTTTTTAAAAAATGATAAAGTTTCAATGTAAAACGTAAGAAAAAATGTAACTGATGAAATATGGAAGCCTTTATTTGTATCAGAAGAATAAACCAAGAGGATGGAAGAGTGAGACATAGGACAGAAAGTGATTTTTTAAAATTTCTTTGCTTTTTTTTGGCAACATGTCTAATATAGAAATATGTTTTACATGACTGCATGTATAATGGGTTTATCATACTCCTTGTTTTCTCTAGGGGCTAAAGAAGGAGAAAATTTTGGAATCAGAATTTTAAAACTAATGTTAAAAGAACTGGAAACTCACAATTTTAAAAAATGAATGTGAACAATTGTTTTTGCATTTAATTAAAAAAATTAAACCAATGCTAAAGGAAAAAACAGATGCTTGAATTTAATTCTATTTATAAAACATTTAGAGCAAATGAATGAATGTGTTTAGGATGCCTGGATCTTTGGTAGGAAGTTTATAGAATTTAAAATGCTTTTATTGACTAAGAAGTTAACCAAGAAAGAGCTTCTGCCTTAAACAAGTCATTAAGTAATAAAGGATATTTTTTTAAGTCAAAAAAAGAATTCCAGATAGTTGGTATTAATTAAAAGATATGATTCTTCCCAAAAGGAGGAAACTAGACCTTAGGCAGAGAAAACAACAGTTTGCCCCCCAAGAAATGACAGTCCACAGGACTGTCAAGTGAAAGATCACTTCCTGAGAATCAAACTATTTTCCCTGAGTAATCTCAAAGACTGGGATGTGACATTCTCAAGATTTTTCAAACAAAATGACAATTTCCCACACTTACTGTGATTATCATGGATGCTTACAAAAAGGAATCAAGAAACCATAGTTAATGATTATTTTGAAATTTTACTTACCAACTAAAAGCAATGATTTTTTTAAAAAGAAAGGCAGATTTGAAGAGTAAAGATAAGGCTAACAATTTGGGATTTGGGCTTTTGACTTATGGTTTAAAATATAGCAATGGTAGCATGGTATAACACACACCCAACAAAGACTAATAAAAAGGTATTGATTGGCATATGCAAATATCATTGAGTTTTAAACAGAAAAAAAGGGGAGAAACTGTGTGGGTGTGGGTGTATGTATAGCTATGTATATAAAGATCTCTAAAAAACATGAAAGATATCCAAAAATTCAAAGGATACAAAATCCAAGAAAGGAGTAGTAATAAAATGCATCATCTCAAATATTTAAACAAGTGAACAAAATATGGCTAAGAAAGTAAACTCAAGATTCTAACACAAAGGGGCAAATTTTATCTCAGTAAATTTATTGAGGTAATGTTCGTCTTAAAATATATTGTTCTCTAGGAGCAGGTTTCTTGGGGGGCATCTGGAGGCAGCCTTAGTTTCAGTTCTGAGTAATCACACCAAATATAGCCAGGAATTAAAGTCCAGATTCTTTATTGTTTCCTTCAAAATAGCCCAGTTAGTTTTCTTAGAGGGCTATCTCTCTCCTTGGTTCCGAGAGCTCTTGCCACTAGTCCTTTGTCTCTTCCAGCTTCTGCCTCTACCTCCCTCTGAATGAGCTTTTAGTGGGCTTATGTGTCTGGCCCTGAGAGCTTCTTGCTTATATGCTGTACAGTGAGTACACACCAATCATTATATCACTAGGAAACCATTATTTGTTGTAGGACTAAATCAATGCTAAACTAGATTTAACCATTGTCTCCTCAATTCCACTTAGTACCTTGTTTCAAGTTCTAGCCCATGACATCTCCTTGTAGGAATAGATCAATCATACTGAACCATGCTAAATTAGGTAATTATTGTCTCTATCAATTCCACTGTCTTAGTACCTTGTAAGAATTATAACAAGTTGAAATGTGTGCCTAAAATAGGTTCTCTGAAAGCATATATCTAAAGAAGCAAGATAGGATAAAGCCATGGTGGGGGAGACAGAAGCTAAAGAAGAATAAGAAGATTGAATTATGTGAGAAATCTATGAACCAGAGTAGAGTAGCATGGTAAAGATTATATAAAGATCAACAGTTACAAAAACAGAAATGATAAGGGATGTGCTGGTAAATGTTTAACAATCAAATTCTTCAATGAGGTACCAAACTCTTTTATATTTAATCTGCTTTATTAAACTTTTCTCAAGCCTATATAACAATAAAACAAATTTATAATGATTTGTAGTATTTGCTGACTTCCAAAGAATAAATGCTTGCAATGAAAACTTAACAAATGGCTAACTGGTGGTATTAGCTACATTCAGCATATTCCTAACTACAGGTCACCTTGAAAGATATTGATGAGGAATTCAGGAAACAGACTGTAAACCTGCTATAAGGGATGGGAGATTTCAATTCCTAAATATTTATTGGAGACCTGTTTCTCTAAAAAAGAGCAATCATTTCTTAATTTGCATTAATGATAATTTTCTCTCTGAAGAAGAGGAGTAATCAACAAAGAGAAAGTAGATTTTAGATATGATTCTCATCAAAAAAAAAAATAGCAACCAGTTGCTGGAGATCAAATTTCTCCTCTATTTTCGTGGAAAAATAGAAAAATGTCATGAAGCTATTAGTTGGACATTCACTTCAGATTTTGAGAGAGCAGATTTCAAAAGCTATACAAAAAAAAATAGATTCTCTTTTGATATGAAATTCTCCTAGAGGAGTGAGAAGGAAATAAAAAGAGAAATTCCATTCAAAATAACTATAAAAAAATAGAATCACTCAACATTAACTTACCCTGACATATTTGGAACTTAAATATTGCATAAAAGGAAAACAACAAAAGATCACACCAATTTAAAAAAAAAAAAAGAAAGAAAATGAAATCAGATATTTGCAATAGTTATAGGCAAGGGAAGAATGTTTAATTAAACAAAAATCTGAGTAAATTATAAAAGATAAAAATTAGTTTTAACTATCCAAAATTTATAAAAACTTTTTTTTACCAACCCTTATCCAAAGATAATTAGAAGAGAAATCATAAAGTGGGGGGAAAAAAATCAAGTATCACCAATATAATATCTAAAAATAAAGAATTGACACAAATATGTAACACCAAGATTAAGTTAGTATCTATTAGTGGTGAAAAGTAATCAAAGGATTAATAAAGTTTTATATAATGATTTTGTAAATAATCATATAAAAATACCCTTCAATCACTCATTAAGCACATAATATATCCTTATTAAACATTGGGAATACAAAGAAAAAGCAAATCACTAATAATAAGAGAAATGCAAATTCTAAGGTTCTAAGGAACCTTATTGATACTCAGAAAATTGTCAAAGATGACAAAAACTGGGATCAGCATTTGAAAGGCTAGGAAAAGATGAGCATATTGAAGCACTGCTTTTGGATTCACACAACAATTCCGGATATAGATTTGGAATTATGTGATTATACTCATAGCCTAATGATCTTTCTGCTGAGCAAATATCCCAAGGAAACCAAAGGCAGAAACAAAAATCTGAAATGTATTAAAATAGTCAGACAACTGTGATAGCAAGAACTAGAAACCAAGTAAATGTTCATGGATGCGAATATAGTAGACTATCACGATGCAATAAGAAATTACTAAAATAAAGAATTAAGAGCAACTTGAAAATACTACTATCAAATGATTAAAGTACACATACAAAATTCTTTATTTGTACATGTGCAAGCTTTCCCACATTTGTCAGAAGATCTCACCTGTCACTAGTGACTAGCTGTTCTCATGCTTTAGCACTAGAGTTTGCAATAGTCTGTCAGGTTATAATGCAAAAACTAGCTATTTAGTATTTAGCTTCAGTAGAAATCCAATTTAAAACCATTTAATACCTCTTTCTGTTCATCTCCTTCTACTACTAATCAAGTTATTAATACTTGGGCCATAATTCTAGATCAATTTATGGTATTTTCTATCCTCATCACATTATAAACTACTTCCTTTTTTTTTTTTTTAAACAAGCTTTGCAAAATCTAAACTAAGTTCTAGGAACTTATCACAAGCAACGGTAGAAGAGTACTAAAAGCAAGGCAATTAAATCAGTTAACCAAAATTTATAAAGTTGCTAATTGTTGTTTGTTCTTTGTTCTCTATGAAGATCATGACATCAGAATGTCTTTGCCCCTACTAGAGAACTACCAAAAAACAAAAGAGAAGGAGCATAAACAAATAGGGGAGATTGAAGTAGGAGATGAAGATGAGCAACACCCTGGTTGAGAACAAAGAATAGCTAATAGGAATAATAAATAATAAACCCAGCAGGTTACTAAGTGACTACAGAGAGGCTTCAGTGTCAGATGAAAGATTGTATTTTATTCTACAGGGAGTCACTGAAAGCCTCTGATAAGACAAGTGAAACAGTCATACATTAATGAAGATTATTTTGGGAGCTGTGTGGGAATTAAGAGGGAGAAAGCTGGAAGCAAGGGGACTAATTGAGAGATGAATATGGCTTAAAATGGCATTCTAGCTGAGTAGAAAGGTGGTAGACATAAAAGCTTGTAGAATTGATAATATTTAAGAATTGACTATATGGGGGCAGCTAGGTCACGCAGTAGATAGAGCACCAGCTCTGAAGTCAAGAGGACCCGAGTTCAAATCTGCTCTCAGACACTTAATACTTATAGCTGTGTGACTCTAGATAAGTCACTTAACACTAATTGCCTCAGCAAAAAAAAAAAAAAAAAAAAAAAAAAAAAAAAGATTGTATATGAAAAGTAAGAGGGAAATAAAGGGCACCTTCATCATCTTGATCCTGGGTGACTGGGAGGATACCAGTATCTTCAACAGAAAATAGGAAAGGTTGGAGGCATTATGACTTAAGAGGTGGAGGAAGGAGATAATGCATTCTATTCTGTTTCAAATTTGTTAAGTTTAAAGTGACAGAGGACAATAAGACAGAGTTATTTAGAAAACAACTGACAATTTGGGAACAGGCTTCCAAACAGACATTTAAAAAAGCTATAGAGATTTGGTGGCAAAATGCATATAAAGATAAATGAGACCATGTGAATGGTTGACAAGGGATAAGTTTTAAAGAAAAGTAAGGAGGCCTAACAGGACTCTCTTAGAAGGATTATCTTCCTCCATCAACTTAGATGATCACCTATAACTAGGGGGCTGGAAATAGATAATGACTTAGCAATAAAAACATAAAAGGTATGGAATCAGAAATTAGGAGAAAAAAACAAGAGAGAATAGAGCCACAGAAGCCAAGCTAAAAGAATATCCCAAAGATTTTGTTATTTATATAGAAAATTAAAAGGAAGAAAACAGTGGGAAAAGGATTTAATAATTAAAAGGAAGAAAACAGTGGGAAAAGGATTTAATAAGTACATGCTACATTGCTGCATCACTAATTAGCTATGGAAACATTTCACTAACTAGATTATAAACTCTATTAGGATATGGGATAAATTTCTTTAAATCCTATTTTTCCAAACTATCCTTTTTCCTATCAGAAGAATAACAATATTCACTTAATTTATTCCAATTTTGACAGTTTTTTCCTCCAAGTTATATTCCACATCCCAGGATTTCCTGCTTCAATCTTTATTAGTTAGCTTCTAAGATTTCTTTTTCCCTTCTGAATTAAAGAAGTAGTGAATTTCTTGTGAGTGAATAAATTAATGAAAAAGCCTTTATTAAGTTTTTATACTAAATGGTATGAGTCAGGGATAACTAAGTATATATATATATATTTTTTTTTCTTCAATTTATATAAGTAAATTGTTTTCTAGTGTTATATTAATTTATTTCTGCCTCCTGTTTCTGTATAACTGAAATTTTTGCTATATCCATGTAGTTTCCATTTGTGTTGCCAATATCTACAGTTTTTATTTTAAATAATTTTTACTTTCATTTTTTAAAAAAATGTAACCAACCCAAGCATTTTAAGCAATAATTTCAATTGTGTGAAAATTCCATCAGTTTTAACTCTTTGCCTCTAAAATGGAGTTTGCAAAAAAAACCAAACACACACACACAAAAAAAAAAAAAAAACCACAAAAAACAACAAATAAATAAATAAATGGAAATTCTCCTTGTTAAAAAAAAAAAAAAAAAAGTTATGTATTACACTACATACAAAAGCACCAGGGATACAAACAGAAAGCAAGATCATTTCATCTCTCAAGGAACTCACATCCTAATAGAAAGACAACACACTTAAGAGAGATTTCAGATGCTAATCAGATGAGAAGTGCCTGCAAAAGTTAGAAGGAGCAGAACCTTCTGCAAAGTTTGATAATATGACTGAGAATGGTAGCTGCTTCTTCAGATAGCAATAAAGGGAAGAGGGAAAAAATTTTGTAACAACATAAGTCTACTAACTTTACCATTATGTAGTCACTTAAAATTAACCCTAAATCAAAGTATCTTTTCTAGAATTCTTAAAATTCAAAAGAAGCTCAATTACACTATCATTCACTTCAATGACCAATTCACTCATCTAATCAACCAAAGATATCCATACACTTGAAAAGGTTCAAATTCATGAAATAATTTCCTCTATTCTCAAACATTATCACAATAAAAATAAAAAATATTAAACATTAATAAAAGTAATACATAATCATTTAGTATATGTAATTCAAGACAGCAAAAATTAGATAACTACGACTCATTCCAATGGCTCTATGATCTGATCCATATGGTTATTTCATTTAATGAAAAGAGAGTAACTATTCCATCTCTGCCAAGTTGAGTCTCAAACAATTAACAAGCACTTACTATGTTCCAGGCACTGAAAGTATATTGCCAAGTGTAAAACAGTTCTTTGCCCTCAAGGAGTTTACAATTAATTGAGAGCAGGTGTGTGTGTGTGTGTGTGTGTGTGTGTGTGTGTGTGTGTGTATAATGAATAAATTCAATAATGTGTTCTCTCAACTGTTAGAGTACACAAACTGTCCATCTATCATCCTTCAATCTCATTGTGAGATTAGTAATTTATTTCTCTGATTTGTTATAATAATTTTCATGCAATTCATGAATCTTTCCACTCTTGTTTACAATTCATAAGACAAGGTGTAGACAATTTTTTTTTTTAAATCTTAAGGTTAACTTGCTTTGTAGGAAGAAAAATACCAGAGAAATCTCAAGAATTCAGATTGTTTTTAGATGTGTGTGTTTAAACATTCATATCTATATTGTCTTACATTTGGTCAAAAATTGCTTGCACAAAAATTCTAATCCTCAGTGGATAAGTGGAATAAGCATCTTGAATGTTATTCATTTTACAAATAGATGATTCATGCTATAACTATTAAATTTTAGAATCTTGCCTATATGCTCTGCTGTTATCATCTAAAATTATACCTTTTTACCACCAGTCTATTATATAGCACGTTATAATGTAATCAAAGTATGAATCATTATATGACAAAATTTATAGTCCCAAAACAAGAGCGCTGAGCTATAAAATTAAAGTCACCTAAATTTAGAAATGTCTCAAAAAATAATCCTAGATCATGCCTTCTTTACCATAAAACAAGCTGTTTTTACTCATTCTTTGGAGAAGAAGGAAAGAGAAACTTATGATTTCATCAGGATAGATTATTCCTCTGAGAAGTTCCCTCTAGCAATACACAGTCTTTTTAAATTTATTTTTATTCTAAAATGAACAAATATCAAATAAAATGGGCAATTCTACATATTCACCCAAAGAAAAAAGGAGAATTGTACAAGAACTCTTATGTAAAAAGAGCTTTTCTTTAAATTCAAAATGAAGCATTTGAATTATCGGGCCTATGTTTCTTTCTAGTGTGTGTGTTCTGTAATCTTAACTGATTTTTTTAAAGATGTCTCAAGATGTCCACTTTTCTTTCTTTTCTTGTTTTGCTACCCTATCCCCATGTTCCATCCACCCATCCTTCCACCCCAGTGAAAAAGAAAAAAAGAAAAGAAAACCAAAGTCCTTGTAACAACTATGCAGTCAAACAAAACTAATTCTCACATTGGCTATGTGCAAACATCTATAAATGTCTTATACTGCATCCTGAATTTGTCAATTCTGTCAAAAAATGAATAGAATGCTTCATTATCAGTTTTCCAGAATAGTAGTTAGTGATTAAAAAAATGAATGAAGCACATATTAAGTACTTACACACTATATGCAAAGTTCTGTGCCAGGTGCTAGAAATGTAAGTAGAAAAGTAAGAAAGTCCCTATGCCCAAGTTCATATGTTAATGGCAGAAACAATATATATGGAAAGTTTCAGCTGTAAGTCAAATGAAAAGGATTCATGATCCTTAAGGATACAGCAGCAACACAGATGGTAATGTGTCTTCCTACCTTATATATCCTAGTAATTCTGAATTCCTGTGGAACATTATCCAAATCCCAATCTCAATTCACCACCTCCAGATATTTATTCCCATTTCCTTCAACCTTCCTACCCCAAAATCCCAACCAAACATGATTCACTCCTTCCAATTGTTAAATGCCTGTTTCATAGGCAATAAAATTCTCTCATCTTGAATCTTTTCCTCTCAGACCCTTTCACATCCTAGCAAACACTTAAACTTACCTCCTTCCTGATGGCATACTCTTCTTGGCCACCCTTTCAAGAACCTTGACTAATTCACCTTGGCTCACAAATCAAGGCAGAGGAAGTAGAAGATTTTCTTCCCTCTTACCTTCATTACTCAGTAACTTCTCTCCTTTTAGGTTTCTGTAATTTCAAAATTCTGGTAGCTGTTGTCCAAAGATTTGAGGCCACTCCTCTTCCTTCCTCAATAAATTCAGTATTGATTCACAATTATTCTCTCCTCCATTACTCTTGACCTCACACTCAGGGACTTCAACATACATGCAACTCTCCCTCAAACACTTATCTTCAATATCTCACTATCTACCCATTCCTTCTCTACTGCCTATGTCTATGTCACCCTCAGCTTCAAAAGAGTCCTTAATTTGATCCTTCCATTCCTACTAACCCACTCTATTTCTTTTGCCTTTTGTGACTTCTTGGAATTTTTCTACTCTTCTTTACTTCTTAATATCTTATTATCTGGCTTCCAAGCTCATCATTCCACTGAAATTACTTTCTCCAAAGTCAGACATTTACTAGCTGTGTGTCCAATAATGAGGATATAATTTATAAAATGAGGATAATAAAAGCACCTTCTCCTCATAGGGTTACAATGAGGATCACCTCAGATAATATTTGTAAAGCAGTTGATATTGCACTTGGCACAGTAAATGCTATCTAAATGGAAGCTATTATTAGCAGTTTCCTCTTAACTGCCAAATCCAATGGATTTTTCTCAAGCCTCCTTTTTCTTGACCTCTCTGAAGCCTTTTAACTATTAATAATTTTCTTCATCTGGATATTTTCTTTTCAGGTTTTCCCAACACAGCACTGTTTCCTAGTTGTCATCCAATCTATCAGATCTCTCCTTCTCATCCTCCTTTGCTGAATCCTTATATAAGTCATACATTCTAATCCTAAGTGTCCTTCCAACTAGGTTATGTCTTATGCCCTCTACTCTTCTCCCTTTATACAATTTCACTGGTGACTTCCCCAACTCTTCTGGATCTGACTACCATCTTTATGCTAATGACTCTCAAATATACCTAGATAGCACTAACTTCTCAACTGACCTCCAATCTTACATCTCCAAATACCTTTGAGGTATCTGGACAATTGTCCACATTGGATGTCCAGTTGACATCTTAAGCTTAATGTGTCTAACTCATTATCTTTTCCCCTAAACATTATCTACCTCTTATTTTCTCTGTTACTATCAAAGTCAATGTCATCTTTCCAGTTCCTCAGATTTATCATCTCCACTCCTCACTATCTCTTACTACAACCTCCCACCCCCTTGCAGTGGCAAACAGGACCATTTGGAAATAACATATAAAATTTATTATATCCTTTTTTTAAAGCAAGCAATGGAGATTCATGGTTGTGTAAAAAATCCTCTTCCTGTTATATGTTTTGATATGTGAAGGAAAGAAGCCCACTGGACATCATGTCACCAGATTTTATAAGAAATCAAATCAAATGTGCTATTTCTGGACATTCCGTGTCAAAAAAAAAAAAAAAAAAAAAAAAGGAAAGGAATGAAAAATATCTATTTATGGTAAATTACCTAGCTGAAGGATAAATAATAAATAGACTAACAAATAGATTATTTTTCCTTCATACTACAGCAACTCAAACATGAGAAAAGAATTTATATACATTATTTACATTCTTTAAGTATCCATCACAGAAGACATTTTGCTTTGCTATTTCAAAACATACTTGAAAGATTAAATCATCATTACACTACAGAGTAGTCAATATGACAACATCTTCTGGATTTACTTGTTTTGGATAATTTAACTGTAAACAGTTTTAGAAGTAACAATGAATACCTTATTCCAGGAACAATTAAAATGCTAGAAAATAAATACCACTATTGTTTATTTGAATTTCCTTTGCATAAAGGTGCACATTTGATACATCACTGGTGTTTACTGCATTTCTAAGTTAGAAATAGAGCCATGGAAAAACTAGGAATAAAAAGACCACACTTTGAGTCCCAACTCTGTCATTTATTTGCATTGTGATATTAGTGCAATATATTGCATCACAATGATCACAAGATTTCTTTGTCTGCAAAACAGAAGTGATAATATGCATACTACCTATTACATAAGGCTACTGTGAGAAAAGAGCTTTCTAAACCATAAAGTGGTATATTTCTTCCTATTAGAAGATAGGGACTGGTTTTGCTTTTTATTTTTAACCTCCACCACCAACAATAACCAGCATATTAAACTAATAAGTACTTAATAAATTCTTATTAATCAATTAATATAAATCTAAGTTAAATGTGAATGGGTACTTGGAAAGGTCCTTCCCTTGAACAAAGATATCCTAAAAGAAAATTAAAATGAACAAAAAATATTTGAGAGTAAATTATTCTTGGACTCTGTAATTCTGATTCCCTCGCATATTAGACTGTTGATCAATAACTACAAAAGTCCTAAGCTAGGAATGTTTTGTATTTACTATCTGAAATAGTTCAGATAGATTCCAGAATTGTTGCTGCCACAGCTAAGGGAAGATTGAGATGAGGATAAAAGTTAGAATCACCAGGTCCAGCTTATTGCTCATATGACTGGACAGTTCATTTAACTTCCCTGTATCTGTGGCTCCTAATATGTGAAGTGGATCATAGTATTTAGCATTGGAAAGAGCTTTATTGATCATCAAGTCTAACCTCTACATTTTACCGATAAGGAAACTGAAGTCCAATAAAGCAACATCAGTGGACTAAGAGCTGACAATTGCAAGGAAATGGATTGGGGCATTTGCTATGGAATGAGGCATGAACTATGGCTTCATTCTGTGGGACATGCACTGGCTCTTTTGCCAAATCCTGATAGGTACACTGGTCTCACAAATAAAATGGTATTGAAGATAACTGGCAATTGGGACAAAAGGAAACTCCTTTCATCAGCAGATAAACACATAGTAATAGAATATATGCCTACCTTAGTGAATTTGAGAATTGACTTCAAGTCCCTAGCTGTTTCTTTTTCTTTGTATTTCTCTCTAAAACACAAATGACTACATAGCAATCTTGAGAGATTGGTGATTCCAGTTTTTAGGTTAGAAGTTCTCAACTTTTTTGTGTAATCAATGTCTTTTGGCAGTTCAGTAAGCCGAAAGACCCCTTCTCAGAATGTTTTAAAAATTGAATGAAATGCTAAAATTTAGTTAAAGATTAGTGAAAATTGTGGGGTAATTGTTTTTTCTTATTCAACTTCATGGACACATTGAAATTTTAACATGCTTAAGAAATTTTTCTTTACAGACTACTTCATGAATTCTGGAATTCCCAGGTTCCTCAGTCAACACCATTGACCCAATAAGAGGGTTTTCTACTACTACATATCTTCTTGGAGGAGTAACTTCCTGAATCTGAAGGATACTGGCCATCCACAAGATCTGAATTTTGCAAGTTGTTCAGACAGCATAAATCTGAGATAAATATACCTTATCAGTTATACAAAGTTGTTTTTATAATTATTATTTTATGTTTAATATGTTTGGTAACATGAAGCTTCTGATTCTTAGTTTTAAATTTTTTTTATAGAAAAGGAAATAGCCATTCTATTTCTGATGTTTATTTTGTATTTTTAGTACCTTTTCTAAAAAGATCCTATTAACTCCTTTGGAGGAATTTTTAGACATTAGCCATACTTAAGCTTTGTTTTGAAGAATGTAGGCATAACAGATAAGCAAGAGAAAAAAAAAGGGCTAACCACTGTACTTCAGAAGCAAGTTTCCCTCAGAAACTTTTTAAGTCCACAGCAAGAGTCTCTTTCCTGAGAAGGAAGTTTTCCTGGGCCATACAGAAATAAAATTGGGATTAGAAGTGAAGTTTTCTAATTCTATATCTAATACTTCTATTACCAATCTCATAGAAATATTCTCATGAGATAACCTTACAAAATGCAGTTTTATAAATATGAGCAGTTCCTGGTACCAATGATAATAAAGTGTTCTACTAAAGTAGATATTTCATCATAATGACAGAGAAATAGCTTCTAGTCTTGATAAAATCTACATCCCAGCAATATTGCTAGGATACAGTAGGTTATGAAGGAGGGGGAGAAGAAATGGTTTTCCCTCAGGAAAATCATTGAAGAGCTGGTTTCAGGAGAATTGTGATAACCAAAATAGGAGTGGACATTCTGTAACCAACCACATAATTGGGAGGAGCCTTTTTTCCTCCTACAGAAGGATACATATCTGGAACTACCAGTATCTTCAAAAGAGCCTAAGTCCATTCCAACCATCTCTTTTTGCTGGATTATCAACCACGAGAGTGAGGTCAGTCTTTTACTCTCCCAGCTTCTGGTGAGAGAAGCATGCTTTGAAGGGGGAAACCATGAGGTCTTCCCCCTCTGTGGCTATGTAGCCAAAAAAACAGGCCTGAGTTCTTGGTTTTTTAGTTCTTTTTTTTTTTATTTTAGACTCAGGGATGGAATTTCTGACCTTGAGAGTTTCAAAGGACAGAAACATAAGCCACAGCAATCTAGGAGTCTAGGAATCTGGGCTGGTTGTTACAGGCAGTTCAGGATTCTGTCCCAGCTGATGCTGAAAACTATGCTATCTTTAGAACTAAATTTGGTGAGACTAACACAGCCATGAGGAAAGTGAACCAAGTTTTGAGACCAATTCCTTCTCCCACAGAGACTGAGGAGGTATCTTATAATCACCCAAGACAGGCTGGAAAGACACTACAAACACAATTCAATTATTTGTTGCCAAGTGAAGAGCTACTTGGACATCCTAATTTGCAGACAGAGACTGACTTGCTTCAGCAGACTCTAAATAGAAGACTTCATCATGCAAATACTGTCTGATCCAGACCTCAACTCAGAAACAGTAATTTCAAGTGAAGAAGATTCTGTAAACTGTACTTCAACAGCTAGTTCAAATAATGGAAAGCAATTCCTTTCCTCTCTGGCACTTCAACAATAGTGTTCTCAGGATACACTGACAATCTTCAGATTAAAATAATACTGGCAGTCTTGCCAAAAGAGCTATTACAAAAAAAGAAATAAAAGGAAGTCGCCCCATAATATAATTTATTCTCTCAAAGATACAAAGAGATATAATGGGGAAATCTTTCAGGCTTTAAGCAAATCTGTATGTGGAAAATAGTAATAGCCTTTAATTATCAACACCCCTGATTGCAATAGTTCTCTAAAGAAATACAAAGTATAAACAATCATTTTTTTAAAGTATTTAAAATCATTAATATTGAAAGAAACACTAAAACACTCTCATGTAATGACCACGTATTTAAAATCAGCCAGAGTCAGGAATTCAGGTTAAGGGAAAAATCTTCAATCTTTATTTAAGTGAAGAGGTGAATAAGGATTGCGATAGCAATATGGGCAGCTGCGACAGGAAGCCAGCTAACAGAGGGGGATCTGAGCTGAAAAGCCATCGCAATTGCAATGCAAGCAGTCTCTCCTTCCCCTTCCTTTTCCACTCCCCTGCCTCCACCCACCAAAATCGTCATTTCCTATACAACACATCAGGACTTGCACAAAGAGTGGGCGGGGGCCATTCTTTCTCCAAGCTTATATATTAATAGAGTATGGTCCAATTACTATTTAGCCTCATGTGCTTGGGACCTCAGTGCATCAACTTGAGCCTCAGTCCATTACACTCTCACACTATCCATTCGTATCCACTAAGATGACAAGGATAGTAAAAAGTAGAAAAGATTAAATTCTGGAATGCATTCAGGGAAATACACATATTAATTTCCTAATGGTAGAATTGTGAATTAGTCCAACTACTTAGGAGAATAATTTGGAATTTAATAACTTTCAAAAATTCTCCTAATCCTTTTGGTGAGCCCTATGATCCATTCTGAAGGAAGTTATTTGACAAAATTCTATTCAAGTAAACTAGTATTTATATCATGCACTGGCGATACAAGGACAGAAATGAAAAAAATCTATCCTTAGGGAAATTATAATTCAAAGATTGCAAAGGAGATATAATATGCAAGAAGATAAATAATCACAATATAATCTGAAGGAAAAAACCTAGTAGGATCAGCAAAAATTTTCCACCAGAAGTGGTGATGTCTTAACTCCAAGTGCCAGAAATGAGTAAGGAATGAATTCCAAGCAGCCTATACAAAAGCATAGGGGAGGAAAGTTGATGTCAAGTTCTACTATGATTAGAGCAGGGAATTAGTAGAAAAGACATATGTGTTAAAAATATTCATAATAGCATATGTGTAATAGCAAAAAGTTGGAAAGAAATTATGAGTCCATCTGTTGTATAAAAAAGAAAAAAAATATAACACACAAATGTACTGAAATATTACTGCCACTGTAAGAAATGACTGTCAAGATTTCAAAAAATTATGGGGAAAGCCTGCAGGAAAGTGATATGGAATAAACAAAACAAAAACAATGATTTTTAGAGGGTCACAAATAGCAGGGGAACTCTGATGAGGTATAAGACCCTCCAGCCTAACAAGGAAAGCTGCTGACACGTCTGATTTGGCTCCCTATCACCTTTGGGGGCATCTCATCCTTACTGAGAAGTCAGGGGGCATGACAACCTGTCCTGTAATTACAGCAGTGTGGTAATTTTCTTCTTTAATATATAATAAGATAATGGTTCTCTCTGGGGGAGAAAGCAGGTTTCTCGGGGAGGTTTTCTTGGAGGCAGCCTTAGTATCAGTTCAGATCAATAATTACCCCAAATGCAGCCAGGTGATAAAAGTTCAGATCTTTTATTGTCTCCAAGATAGCCTGGTTAGCTTAGAGGCCTATCTTTCTGCTTAGTTCTAAGAACTCTTGCTGCTTTGTCCTTTGCTTCTGCCTTTGCTTTCTTCAGCCTCCAGAGCCAGCACCAAGTTGAATCTGTCTTGCCTCTGAGAGAGCCTTCTCAATCTTCAGCTGAACTCTCAACTCATAGCTTCTTCCTCTGAAAACTCTTCTGACTGGCCCCTTTGAAGCTCTATTTATTCGAGAGAGAGGAATTGTGGAATGCGAGAGAGAGGGATTATGGGTTTCTCCCATAGTGCTCTCTGGCCCTAAGAGCTTCAAGAGAGGTGTGAATTCACAAAGTTACAAAGTTTACTTTGTGAATCTCCCATACTTGTGAATTCCAATGAGTAAAGGTGTAAACACAAGCACTGTATCAATTAGTTCTACTTAGTACCTTGTTTCAGCTTCTGGCCCAAAACATCTTCATGTAAGATCAGATCAATAATCTATCAACTCTAATGAGTTAGCAGTTTGTAAAGATTCCAACACAGCAGAGTTATACTAAGTGGCAAAGAGACATCTGCACAGAAAAACAAGTTGTTTATGTGGTCTCACAGAGCAGAAAATAGCACATGGGCAGTGTGCCATAGTTATATAAAAGTATTAGGGTATATAAGACTGAGAGAATTTTGAATAAATGAACTGTTCTGGCCATCTTTGTGAGTTCCAGCCCTTCACTCTTCATCCATGATTAGAATTCAGGCTGATACCGAAATCTTTCAGTGAGCAGGTCCGGACAAATGATGTACATGATTACTAGCACTATATAGATAACAGGATATCAAAACATGAAAAACACCAGAAAATACTGGTATGAATATATAAGAAATATATTGTCTTCTTGGTTTTAATAAAAAGAAAACTAATGAAGTATAAGGCTGTGTACAGTAACAATGGGATCAGTATGCCTTTTACTTGTTTGCGGGTATTCCATATTACAGGAAAAATGATTGTGATTATTGCTAGAATTTTTATGATGATGTGAAATAAAATTTGTCACTTTAAAAAATTTAACTTTTTTAATAGTTGCTTTTGCTGGTTTGAAAAATTTATCAACATCACCATAAAGAATTATCTATCTTTCTTCCTTTCTTTTAAATTTTAAACTAGTAAAAACAAAGAATGTTTATAAGAAATAAACTGTTTTTAAGATTACTCCTGAGAAATCAAATGCTTTTCCCTCACTTTCCACAAAACCTTCTATTATCTTTTGCCTATATATATAACATTCTGTCTAAAATAATTTCCCCTACAAAGATATTTCTAAATTCTTAAATTTCTCATCTCAACAAAATAATTCTTGGTGCTAAATTTAATACATTCTATCAAAATAACACCAGCAATTTAAAATCTAATCTAGTCTTCTGGATGGAATTTTTAAGTGTTTCTTATAATCTGTAAACAAAGTATATCTGTATAAATCATCTCGTACAACACTTAAAGCTCCCTGGAGGGCAGGGACTACTTTACCTCAATTCCCTTTCTTCCCCTCTATTGCCTCCAATAGTGCACTCTATAAGAGTAGATAGATAATAAATGAATGAATGAATATAAAGCTTAAAAAAACCTGTTACTATTGGCCTATTCAAAGTTAGTACAATTGCCTAACACCACTGGTTAATTTTAGACTGGCAGTGGCAACTTACCAACTTATTTCTCCACTAAGATGTCTGTTACTATGTTTATATTTAAATAGCCTGCAAGAAATTTTGAGTATATTTGGCAAGTATGCAAACCCTTGACTAATGTCTCTATTTAGAACTTTTTCACCATGGAAAGAAACAAGTTTTAGAAACTAGTTTCCAGTATATCCTAATATCTTCCTTTTCCAGTTCCAAATAGGAATGAGTAGCTTATTCATTTAAAAATGCACAAGCCTATTCAAATACTATTTGGTCCCCTGCAGAAGTCAAAGACATGCATTTAACTATTTAAATAATAATTAAAGACCTATACTTTGTTTTGAAAATTACCACCACAGAAAAATTCAGAATGCCCTTTTGAAAATTAAATTTCCTCTGTGCATACCCTTTGATCCAGCAGTGTTTCTACTGGGGTTATATCCCAAAGAGATACTAAAGAAGGGAAAGGGACCTGTATGTGCCAAAATGTTTGTGGCAACCCTGTTTGTAGTGGCTAGAAACTGGAAAATGAATGGATGCCCATCAATTGGAAAATAGTTGAGTAAATTGTGATATATGAATGTTATGGAATGTTATTGTTCTGTAAGAAATGACCAGCAGGATGAATACAGAGAGGGTTGGCAAGACTTACATGAACTGATGCTAAGTGAAATGAGCAGAATCAGGAGATCACTATATACCTCAACAACAATACTGTATGAGGATGAATTCTGATGGAAGTGGATTTCTTCGACAAAGAGATCTAACTCAGTTTCAATTGATCAAGGATGGACAAAAGTAGCTACATCCAAAGAAAGGTCACTGGGAAATGAATGTAAACTGCTTGCATTTTTGTTTTTCTTCCCAGGTTATTTTTACCTTCTGAATCCAATTCTTCTGTGCAACAAGAGAACTGTTCGGTTCTGCACACATATATTGTATCTAGGATACACTGTGACATATTTAACTTGTATAAGACTGCTTGCCATCTGGGGGAGGGGGTGAAGGAAGGGGAAAAATCGGAACAGAAGTGAGTGCAAGGGATAATGTTGTAAAAAAACTGCCCAAGCATGGGCTCTGTCAATAAAAAAATTATAATTAAAAAAAGAAAGAAAGAAAATTAAGTTTCCTAACCTACTCCATTCTCTATTTTGATCATATCTGCTAAATTAAAGTTTCCAACTTCCAATCTCACTTCTGTTTACTTACTTCTCCTTTCATAAATTAACAGCAATAACATTTCATGGTCTTAAATGTAGAAGACTTCCAATTGCTAAAATGTAGCAAGCTCCTCAAATGAGTACTTTAGGTGGTACTGTTTAACATAATACTTCTGGATGAATATAAGATAATTTTAGATGAAGCATGTAAAAAAAAACTTTTTGACCAATTCAAAATACAGATCTCAACTTTAACCTGGCAGAGAATACTTCCCCTCCTTACTAGAACCCAAAGAGTAGAAATGATAACCAAATACTTATAGCAAGGATCTTAACTTTAATATTGGGAAGCTGGTAAATTTTCTCTTAGCCTAAGTTTTACGGTCCTGTAGTTTCTTCTATCTTTGTAACGACTCTTGTATGTGGTTCCATTCTCTTCTCTGACACTGCCACAGTCTCAATACAATTTCTTATTACTTCACAGCTGAATTAGTTCAATAGCCTGCTAACTGTTCTCCCTTGCTCAAGGGTGAGTTCCTTTCCTTTTTATTGTTTGATATAAATTCTGCTATGTATATTTATTTATTTATTTATTTCTGTTTTCCTATCGATGCTAACAATATTTAAGAAAGCAGACATAATTCTGCCCAAGTAACTCCTTTTTCTGAAAAGAGCAAAGTTCAAGGCTCCCACCTGATTCCCTTCCTGGTAGAAATTAAAATTTCCCTTGAGGAATGGGAGGTAGAAAAGAGATGAGAAATTTCTTTCTACTTTGTTTTCACTGGCTGGTCCCCATAACCTGGAATGTTCTTCCTTTTCTCAAGGCTTCCTTCAAGCCTCAAGTAAAGTCCATCTTCTGTAAGACTGCTTCTTAATACTAGTGCTTCTCTCTGTTGACCATCTCCAATTTATTATTTAGCTTGTTTTTACATTGTTTGCATATTGTCTCCTTCATGAGACAGTGATCTATCAATGATACCAGGGACTGACTTGTGCCTTTCTTTGTATCCTCACTTGGCAAAGTCCATAGCACTCCATAGTAACTAAATAAATGTTTTATTTACTGATGACTTGGGACTTAGCAGTAAGACAATGCATTCCACTTCCGGGATCAGATGGGATTGTCAATAAAGACTGGCTCTCTGTAGGAATTTCTCATAGACACTATATAAATAGGGTGCCAATCACTTCCATCTTCAGACTGCCAAAGGTAAATAATGCCTATTTAGATTTCATTTCTCTGATTCAAATGCTGATTGATAATTAAGAGAGACTATTAATCAGTGATTTCTGGATTACACTAGAATTAGTGTAATATATGATACCATTTACATACTAATAAAAACCTATTTCTGAAAATGCTAATGTTCATTAAATCATTACAAAATTACTAAGCATTTTACGATTTCTTTATTTTAAACCATAACTGACAAAGTCAGAAAGACTTTGCTAATTTACATATATTTCTTTGCCTAGTGAGCAGTATTTATTCATTTGTTCAGAAGAAGGTTGCTAGGTAGCAAAATAAGGTTATACTCTAGGGGTATACTAGGTTCTCTTTTTATTTCCCTTATTCCCATCAGAGATTTGTTTTGATGAGCTCTCAGTCACTACCAGTTCAGATAACAAAGAATAATAACTCCCAATATTCCCAAGTCATCCCTCTAAGAAAAAAAACAACCACAAAGAGATGAGAAAGTAAGAAGAGGAAAGAGAAGAGGAGAAGATGGGAAAGAAGAAGAAAAGAGAAGAGAGAAATAAATAGGCACAGGATTCAGTCTTGCAAGATATTCAAGTTTAGGAAGGAGACATGACAATATAGCACAAGAGACTGAGAAATTGTCACTTAAGTAGGAAGAGAAAAAAGATAGAATGTTAAAGAAGTCAAGGAAAGAAAAACAATGCAAGAAGGAATAATTAAAGATACAGAAAAATCCAAAAGAGACTGAGGTCTAAGATCTTTACTAAATCTAGTGATCACTGATAAGCTCTGAGAAAGAAGTTTCAATACAGTAGTGTATTCAGAAGTCAGATTATAAATTCTGAATGAGAAGTAACAAAAATGAGTAATATGGAAATATATTTAAAATGATTCTACATATATAACCAATACCAGATTGCTTGCTGTCTTGGAGAGGAGGAAAGGAAGAGAGGAAAGAGAAAAAATTTTGGAATTCAAAATCTTATAAAAATGAATGTTGAAAAACATCTTTCCATGCAATTGGAAAAATAAAATATTATTGAGAGAGAGAAAAAAAAAAAGAAGTAAAGTGACAGCAAATACCTCAAGGAAATCAAAACCAGAAAAGTACCATATATACCACAATATTCATGTCAATATCTTTTGTAGTTTTAAAAAACTGTAAATTAAATAGTGTCCATCAACTCGTGAATGGCTGGGAGAGCACAACAGAATATTACTGCATCATAAGAAATAACAAATGAAGAATTTCAAGAAAAATGGGAGAATTTATTTGAACAGTTCCAGAGCAAAGTAAACAGAGTAAATAGTATATCAAGAGAAACAATAACTGCAATAATATAAGTGAAAACAACATTTAATGCAGCCAAACTCAAATTAGCTGCAATGACTAATCTTGTTTAGAGAACAGATATTGAAACTCACTGCTCTCCTCAGCAGAAAGCTTCAAGACTACATTCATACACTAAAGTAATCTAGTTATATTCAAAATTGAAGCCTTGTCTTCTCCATAATATAAAGATCTTTATGTATTCCTCTCTTACAAAACTCCAGCTCCTCTCTAGAATCTTGGCTAGCCTTCAATTTATTCTTTCATTTAAGAGGACATCCTGAAACCATTTTCATAGCCATATCCAAGCATCAAGAACTCCTGTGATATAATTAAACCTGTTCAATGTTTGTTCATCTACACAACCAGATAGTTTTAAATGCTTCCCCCACCCTTTTTTTGCCACTGATTGCTCAACTGAGATTTCCTCTTGAAATTCATGGTGTCCACTTAACAGTCCAAGTCGGCAAAGTTCTCAGATAATATACTTTCCCAATTTCTGTTACTGGACTTTTAAGTGTTATACTGGAAAATAAGTGTTCCATTCCTACTCTCCTTATCCCACTTAACCTGTAATAATGCTCAAAAATATGTGAGAACAAAAATTATCACCTTGCTTCTCTCCAAAATAAATGGCCTAGGATACCAGGGGAAACAAAGAAAAGTGATACATGTCAGAAGTGAGACCTTTCCTGTAGAAAGGAGAAAACAGATTATCTATCATCTTTGATAAGAGATGTTTTAATGAAGCCATCTCCTCTCTCATTTGAATCTCAAGATTCCCATGACACCTCTAATATATTTTAAGTCTGTTGCTACTGTCCTCCCTAGAATGTTTAGAAAACAGGGAGGGACCTGCTTTCTTTCATAAAAAATTGCTTGCTCTCTTTCACTAATACCTCTTTTTCCTATCCTGTTTGCTGCAGTCTGGCACAAATATATTACTGTATGACTAACCCTTCCTATAAAAAGGGATTTAGGGGCTTGAACTATTTATAGCTAGGGATAACTATTAGTTCTGTTCAGGTTACTCAGATTAAGCCTCAGGTTTACAGTACTACATTCACCCTACTAATAAGGCTACTGATTACTTGTATTTTAGAAGGGGAGAAAAAAATCATTATCTAGAGTTACTTGTTGACCCACATGTTTTAGAATAAGCTGCTAGTTTTTCTTTAGTCTAATAAATAACAACTGTCCATGATGCATTTTTGACTATCCTAGACTTTTTCTACAATGCCACAGAAATCTCTTAATCTACAAGCTCACTCTATCCCTAGACTTCAAAGACTGAAAGCACTTTCCTCACTATGGCCTCTCCCCTTATGACCTTATGGCTAGTTCCTCCCAGAACCTCCAGTTGAAGGAGAAGGCACAAGCTAGTTGTATTTTCATTCTTCTGTAGAACTTCTGAAACTTTATCTATAATACATCTCCCTCACCTGCCCCACTCCCTTCCCCTTTTCAGTTTCCTTTTTGTTATCTTCCCCCATTAGAAAGTGAGCTACTTAAAGACAAAAAGTATCTTTTTTTTCTGCTTTTAATTGTATTCCCAGAGTTTAGCACAGTGCCTGGTACATAATAAACACTTATATGCTTTATGACAACTTGTTGACAGTATCTACTAGCTTTCAATCCTTATATTCTTTCTATCACCTCTCCAACACTATGACCTAAGGAAGATGTAAAATTTTGGTGAGTTTTTTAATTAAAATGTTTTTAAAATTAAAAGAATATCCAGAAAGCAACATGATCTACAAGAAGGAACACATACTCTGGAAGCTGATGAATTAGGTTTAAAATCTGGCTCTGCTGCATGCTATCTAAATGACCTTAGAAAAGTCATGACCTTGTTTGGCTTCAGCTTCTTCATGTAAAATAGAGTTTGAAATAAGGAGAAATAGAAGTGGACTTTGGAAAGGAATCTCCAAAGGACCTTCCAGTTCTAAATCCTTTGACCAATAAAGCTATTCTTTTAAGTTCTCAAGCTCCTGTTCTGCCATTCATCTTCCTGTTATTGATCTCATAATAACTGAGATCTCTAGTTACCTCTCTTTAGCCAACAACTAAGGGCCATTTCTTTTTTACCCTCAGTTGGTCCTCCTGCAGGAGGATATTTTTAAACTTGTAACCTCACTAAAACACAATAACGCCCCATACTTTTTATAACAAATCTTTTAAGCCATATTTTCAACAAAAACCCTTGAATTACATTTGAATCCCAATATAAATCCTACAGTATCTTCCTAAGATATATTAGCATTCTTAGGAAGTAATTTCACACTCAAAGTAACTAAATATGTGATGCCTCACCATTAAATATACTATTAAGCATGACAAAATTAATCAGAAAACATACTACTTCCATCCCATAGCATCTCCACTTTTTAAAAGGTTAGAAATTTGAAACTTTTCTTTTGATGTAGGGCTTACATTCTGGTTCATTTGTGCCAGCATGAAGAATATTTAATTTTATAGAATGTCTCTATATACTGAATTTTAAATTGGGGCACAAAATGATAAAGGAAATCCATGTTTTAAAATCCTTATTAAAAGTATACTCCCCCCTTGAAATTAAAATCATCTCCAAAAATGTGACTGCTATAATTACAAATGATGTGACCTTACAAAATGCTATTTATACTCATCTCCATAGGATTTTAATTTTTAAAAACTACTTTTGAGTTGACAAGACTATCTCAAATTATACTTCTCAACTTTTCTCTTATAATTTCAAAACATTCTTCAATGGATCCAATATTTCAGTACTTCCCCTCACCAAATAAAAGTGACTCTTCTCACATGATGCTGATCTATATAGATTATGTGTATTAAGGGCTAAACATTAAGCTTTAGCTTAGTATTGCTTTTATTTGATAAAACAAGAAAATCAACCACTTTAAGTGGAAGAATTTATTCAGTCAATAATAACAAAAATGTGCATGAAAGAAAATTTAACTTACACATTTTTCTGGTATTGTATTTAGCTGGATAATGCTGACTTGCTAATCTAGTGTTAAACATTAGCTTTTAAAAAGCACAAACATTTTTATAGGTTTTATTTTTCAATAATTATATATTTGAACATCATTTGTTACCTTTACAACCTTCTTCTAAATATCAGACCACATAACATAGACTTAACCAATATATATGTTCTATATAGTTGAGATAGCATAATTTTTTTCTAATAAAGTATCTGATTACTTACAGCTTATGTGTCCCTTTATCAGCACAGCACTCTACTTATTTGCCAAATTATTTCACCTTTTTGCATTAAATTTTAAAATTTCTTATACTAAAAAAACTTAATCTTAAAAGTTCAAAATGTTAACAATACTTTAAAACTAAAGCCAAATTTCTAGTTTGAATTTCCAGTAACATATAATAAAAGAAAGGACTATCTTATTCAGACCTACCTCTCCTATAAACTTTCTAGACACTGTCCTGAACTTAAAGTTGAGTTTCAATTAAAAAAATTTCAAAAATCAATTTTTAAAGTACTTTAGGTAATACTACAATTATATAAACCTAGGAGAAACTGTAAAATTAGAAAAATGCTTTAAATGCAAATTTATAAAACTGAACTTAATGTTTTAAAAGATAAAACTTATAAAGTAACTAAGAACTTACCTTCTTTTGATACCAGACTATAGCATCTGTCACTTTGGACGCCATTTATTCCACTGAGATCACACATTAGTCATTTTAGGCTGTGCAAGAAAAAAAGACACACAGAAACAACTTTACTTCCACCTTCTAAGGATAGTCTGAATAACAAGCATATATAATACCCTGGTTACTTGCAGAGCAAGGGGTGTATGACTATACTTACATTACACCCTTCCTCATTACTATTTTAGCAACAGGCTTTCTTGGTAAACAAAAATCAGTTGCCATAATAACAGAGGGTTCTGCTTGAACACAGGATACTTTCTAAAAAAAATACATTGTATGATATAAAAATATACTTATAAAGAATAGCCACAGAGTTTCTTAAGATAACTTATAGCATAACTTTTCCATATTTAAATTTTTTTCACATTAAGAAATGTTAAAGCAAGTAAATAGTAAATGCTGCAATATAAAAATTCTATACGTAAATTTTACTTAGACATGGAGCTTAGAGCTAGAAATTAGACAGCCAAACATACCATTTTCTCCCAGAAATCCTCTTCAATATCCTAACTTTCCAATCTCTGCTTGAATATTTCAAATGATAAGAAATTCTGTTTTGCAAAATAGTCTAGTCTATTGTTACTATTGAATGTTCAAGCACTTTCCTTTTACTGGGCAGAAAAGTGTCTCCCTATAGTTTCTATTCATTGATCCCTATTCTGCCCTTTGTAGTAGCACAGCATAAGCCTCCCCATGTCCAACATTCTTATCACTTTTTCATCCCCTCAAATTGAGCCTTCTTTTCTTCAAACTTAACTAATTCAACTATGTTTGATCTTGATTCTTGATTTACTTGGGTATCGAAGAATAAATCATTTAATAACTCTCAGACCTCAGTTTCCTAAACTATAAAATTAAGGTGGGCTATGTATCTTTTAAGATGCTTTCTGAATCTAAAACTCATATATGAGCCTATGAACTGTTTTCCAAACAGATCCCTTAACATTCTGATCACTCACTTTTGGATGTTATTTGTCAATTTCCTCAAAGTGTGATGCCTAGAACTAAATATAAAATAGCAGATAGATTCTTACCTTAACACTTTATAAATTAGGATTCAAATTAGCTTCACCACTATCTAAATTAATTTTTTTAAAAAGCAGTAATAGAATGCATTTTGACAAAGTAGTTCCATTCATATTTTATAGTATTCCTTCACATACTTTTTGTTTCAGCCAAACTAGAAAAACAATTCTTCCCCAAATTTAACATATTTTCTGCCTCCATGTATTTGAACAAGCTAAAACTATCAGCCTTGGAGCTCAATACTTGTTCTTTTAACATCTTTAACTTTCTTCTTTGTTCTACCTCTAACACCTCTCATAATTATCACTTCATTCACACCCGAATCACTCTCGTTCAGGGCCTTATCTCTTTCCTAAGAGAAACTTCAGTGGTTTCCCCATCTTATTCAATTCAGGCCAATGTTCTAGATTGTTTGGACTTTGATATTCCGTGTGTTAACTTGCTTTTTTTTTTTACCTTCATATGATTTTAAATCTATGTCTTTACATGAAATCACTAATAAGAATTTTAAATAGTATAGGACCAAAAGTAAATGATCCTTTCATGCCACCAAAAACCTTTCAAGCTCACATTGAACCATTAATAGCTTGAGTCTGGTTATTTTTTTCCACTTCCAAGTCCACTTAATCCATATCTCTCAAACTTTTATATAGCACAAAATGTATGTCAGATTTTTTTCCCAATACATTAGTAAGTTTTCTAAACTTTCTTCCCCTCATTTAAAAAAAAACATTTATTATAAGGTATAGCCCTCTGGGAAGGGATGGGGAAAAGAGTATAATGGCAAATCTAAGTGACATTAAAACAGAAGGCATCAACAAAAATATTTTAAATAGGATGAGAGACTGTTAAAATCTTGGTAAAATACATCTATTATTTCACAGATCACCCAGGCTAATAGCCCTGTCAAAAAAAAGGAAAAAGAAGTTATTCTTACATGTCCTATTCTCAATGAAAATATACTAATTCTTTGTGTCATTGTTTCCTTTTCTAAATGTTTCCAAATCACCCATTCAATCATGTCATAGAATTTTACTAGAAATACAAATCAAATTCTCTGGCCTGTAATCTGCAGGCTCACTTCATTTCTCCTTTATGAAAATCAAAATGTGAATCCTTCTTTTAAAGCATCTTTGCTATTTCTCCATAATCTTTTGAAGATCACTGGAATAAATTAAGAAAGGTGGAATTCAGAGAACTGGGGAAGTAGTCTCCTAGGTTTGTGACTTCATCATTCTTGACTCCATACTCCCTTTTACCCACATAATCAATGAAATTTCAAATCTTGTTTCTATCTTCATCTTTCTCACCCATCCCCTTCTTCTAATCATAAAGCCAACCTATATAAATGTGTCAAAATGATTTTCTTTAAAGTGCAATTCTTACAGCATCACTCTTCAATCCAAATAAACTACAGAGACTCCATATCACCTCTAAAATAAAATACTAATTCCTTTCTTTAGCTTTTTAAACATCCTGACATAAACCTATCTTTCCAATAACAGTGCACATTACTCATCTTTCTGAACTCTGTGGTCTAGCCAAACTGTCCTTCCTGTTTTAACTCAGACAAGGTATGCTATCTCTAATTTTGCCTTTGCACTAGCTTTCCTGCATGTTTGGAAGGCAATCCCTCCTCACCTCCACGTCACAGCATCCTTCCAAAAATAGCCTTTCTTGATTACAATGCACAAGTATAAGCAAGCACACACACTGTATTGATTTTGCATTTATTCTGTATATATGTATTTCCTATGTATGCAATATTCTCTGTACAACTATAAATATATAGCTTCTCCAAACATAACATAAATAACCTGGGAAAAGAACAATTCCATTTTTTTTTTGTTTTTTGTTTTTTATTTTTTTTTTGTATCCCAATACCTAGGTCGATGCCTGACACATACAGATACTTAATAACCATCAATGGACTGACCAAGAATTTTGAAAGAGTGAAACATCAAACCAACCAAGGCCCTACGAAAGCTCAAGCCTGGAAAATGGAAATAAATAAGGCCTCAGGCATTCACTACTATGGGTTGTGACTGCATAACCAAATGTAGAGGTCAGAATAAATTTGGCAACAGTAAAAAGTATCAAATATTATGCTAAGATGTAATTCTTTATATAAAAATAAACAAGTACATCTATCTCATTAGTATGTAAATTGGCTTTCCTCTTTAATAAATGGTAAAATTTTATGTATACCAAAGAATTGTTTCAAAATATCATTTATCATCAACAAATGTTTGATTTGTATGCCTATTTTGTACATCTTTATAGTTGGGATCTCATAAAAATTTTTTGGGTGAAAGGGAGTTGAAAGTGGAAAAAGTTTAAGAAAGCCCTGTCTTAGAGATTTTTTTTTTAATTGTCATTTAATAAGACAATGTTCTAAAGGTTTGGTGATACAAAGAAGAAAAAGTCAAATAATCCAAGAACAGTAAATAATAATTTGATAAATCAACTCAAAGTCTTACCAAGATACATTTGAAAATATAAGAAGAATAAACAGTAACTGAACAATCTGAACTCATCAGAAAAGCATATGGTACTCAGTATCACAGTTCCTGATATATGCAAGATGATTAAATACTTTTTTGATTGATTGAAATTCAATGAGTGACAAACGTGACAATAGAAATATGTTGATTTTTTGCTAAAGTTTATATTTTATGGAATACTTTTCTTTTCCATTAGAAGGCAAGCTATTTGATGATAGACATGTCTTTAACCTTTCTAAATATTTATCTCCAGAGCTTAGCACAGTGCCTAACATATAATAAACATGTAATAAATACTTTTTGACTAATCATTGCCTTTTCAATAAAAACAATGTTAAATGTAAATAAATATTATTTAACTTTTGTTGACTTCATGTAAATCAAGTGATAAATCAAAAAAAAATCTTTTGTTAGAATAAGCTTCCTAATTTCTGTTTCAGAAAATACAAACACTCTGATAAGATACAGCTTCTTAAAGATACAAAAGATGAAATAAATGAGTTTCATAGTTAGCTACTAAAAAGACTTTCTAAAACTCTAAGTTAAACATTTGTGTCTCTAGGACATAAATCACTTTTTAAAACTGATTTTGAAACTGCAACATTTTGAAAGCATTTATAGACCATGTGATATCACTGTTATCCTATATTCACAGTAATTCTTTGAGAACCATAAAATTCTAACAAGCAAATCTGCTCCAAGTTTACAATTGTGCCACCCTTACTTTAATAACACTATGCTGATAAAGGAAATGGGATGCTTTTCCCCTTTCCTTTCTATAAAACATGTAAACAATTTCAAAGAGGAAGAAGCAATATATGCAATTAATTGTCATTAACATCCAAAATATAAACAGTTGACTAATCACAGAAACTTGTTAGCTCTCAAATACAGATATGTTCAAGAATTATATTCAGACTCAGAAGTCTATTTAGCCTACTGCTACTATGGCTATTTTTCAGGTCTACCTTGCTTCCCTGATGGAGAGAGTATTCAATTACTACTCTAAAAATGTTATTGCCATTCATTGGACTGTGAGCATCTTACAAACTGTTTCCTTCATCTTTCTGTTAATACACTATCTACTATCATATTTGTTTCTTTATTACTTTTTGATATTCTTTATCAATAAATCTGCATTGTTTTCTCAGCAATGAAAAACACTATTAAGAAGCCAAAAGCAAGGAACTGAACTAATCACTTTTATACTCTGCAATTTTCTTTGGTGACTGCCTTCTTTTTATTCAATAGCTATCCAGTGAAGAAATAATTAAATAGTAAAATGCCATTTTACATTATACAAGCTAACTATTCCTCATCTTAATTCAAAGAATGTGTATGAACATGCAAATGTTTATTAATATTATAATGTTTACATATGCATCACTTAAGTGATTTCTCCACTCCAATAAATACTAAGAGGCCAAAATTAAATGTATTATAAAATAAATTTCAATGAGAGATTTAATACCAACTCTTATCCAGAAGTCATTGCTTATCTTAAAGTACAACTTTTATCTCGAAAAAAATATTCTCATAACATGCTTTACCAAAATGCATTATGGTATCTATTTCTAAAAATCAATTGTAATAGTAGGCTTAGATCATGAAATGTTCTATTAATTCTTATCACATTCATTCATATCTATGAAAACAACAGTTTTTTGTTTGTTTGTTTTTTTAGTAAATTATGTGGACTTGGACAAAAGTGATTTACTTCTCTTATAAACTCATTTGACATTTTCCTATCTCCATCAACCACCTCTCAGTGACATTGAAACTTATACTTATTTTAAAAATAGGTCAAGCAACATGAAGAGATATGTTACCAAATCAGATACCAGACATAGCAAACCCCATGACACCTAAATTTCACACAAGTACAGGCAATGAAAATCAAGTAATCATGAGATACCAGATTTTTGGGAAACCTAATTTCAATAGAACAGATTATCTCTAATGCCCCTTCCAGCTAACAATTTTCTTAAGTCTTAAATTCTATGACAATTCAGCAGTGACAATACAACATTTATGTCGATATGAGTTGATGATTAACCTATTAATTCATAATTACAAATTACGACATTAAAGTCAATATTTTGAAAAATTTCGACTGGGATAAGTTATTTGGTCAATCAGTGATCACAATCAACTAAACTGATATGGTTGTTTTGATATGGTCTGATCCTAAAACAATAGCTGCCTGCAAATGTCACACTTGACATCAATGCCATCAATAGATCAACTATAAAAGTATTAAATCAATAAGCACTTGTTAATTACTTACTACACGAAGCACTGTACAAGGAACTAGGAATAGAAAAAACAAAATAAGTAGAACAATCCTGACTCTCAAGAAACTTACATTCTTTCTTAAGTCCTTGTAATTTAGTTTTTTCTATATCCCATGCACAATGTGAAGTGTGGTATTTGTACCAATCATTGGAAGGAAAGATATTAAACAATTTTAAAGTTTGCTTTCATAGAATAGTACTATGGAATTCATTCTCATAGCCTACCTAACAACACCAAGCTTCTCTCCTTTCCAAATATGAATTTGCTCATTCCAACAGTCCAGTGATCATTCCCACTGTGGGACCTTTGAGTATGATGCCACTTCCAGGTTAAATGCGCTTCATTAAAAACGCAATTCAGCTATAAAATGTAAGGATAATAATACCTGAAATGGCATTGAGAAAAATAACAAGAAGACAGAACCAAGATGGCAAATGTAGACAGGTCTTTATCTGAGCTCCTCCTGGTGTCTCTCAGATCAACACCAAAGTTTCTTAACTGGTTTTGGAGTGACAGAACCCACAAATATTTTTAGTGTAACAAATTTCCAGCAGAAAATATTTTATAAAGAACTTTAGAAAAAGACTGTTTCAACTGGGTGTGGGGGAGGGAAGGACAGTAGAGTGCCCAGTACAGGGACCGAGGTATCTACTCACCAGGAAATCTATCAGGAGGCTCTTAGCCAAAATATAGCAGCATTGCCTACTCTGTCCTGGTTACCAACCATAGTAGCTGTGAAACATTCAATGCAACTACAAAAGGCAAATAGTGAGCCTCTGAACCATAGCCTAACAAGAGACCAGACCACACCCATATAGCACTGAAAGGAATTGCAGCACCAGCTCAGAGCAGCCCAAAGCTGTTGTCACCATAGAGGAAGCTTGGGACAATTTCCCCTTTACCTTAAGAGAAGACTTCAACCTTTCAAAAAAAAAAAAAAAAAAAAAGAGCAATGTGTGACTCTGGGCAAGTCACTTAACCCCAACTGCCTCAGGGAAAAAAAAACAAAACAAAACAAAAAACTTTGACCATAAATAGCTTTTATGGAGAATGAGAAGATAGACCTCAAACCCTGAGGATCCAAAAAGTAAATCATCTCAAAATAAAGCCCCAAAGGGTGATATGAGTTGTTCTCAATCTCACAAAGCTCTCTTGGAAGAATTCAAAAAAGAAATCTTAAAAGAGAGAAGAAAAATGTGGAAAGGAAATAAAAATTTTGCAAGAGAGTTTGGAAATGGAAACAGAAATTATCTGAAAAAAATTCATTAAAAATAGATTTAGTGAAATGAAAAAATTATATAACTCCTTACAAAATAGATCTGATGAAGTGGGAAAAGCAAATAATTCCTTACAAAATAGATTTGATGAAAGAGAAAAAGGATATAATTCCTTACAAAACATTTTGAAAAAGAAGCCAATTCATTGAAACCAATTTGTGAAATGAAAAAAATCTAATGAACAAAACACCTTATTTAAAAGTTCAACTGGCCAAATGCAAAAGGAGATAAAAAGACTAACTGAAGAAAATAATTCACTAAAAATTAGAATTGAACAAATGGAAATGAATGATTCAATGAGACTTCAAGAATCAAACAAAACCCCAAAAAATAAAAAAAGAAGAAAATATAAAATACCTCATTAAGAAAAATAACAAAATTCATTTGGAGATAAAAAGACTTTAGAAAATTAATCAATTGTGTTGATATTTTTCCTCTTAAAAAATATAGTTTTGTTATATGGGTTAGATCTCTAAAAGGGGGAAAAGAAGGTATAATGGGAATAACTATGACGATGTAACAAACAGAAGATATTAATTGTAATGTTCCCGTTAGTTGACTGGAGGGCCTTCGGACCAACCTTGGTCTCAGCAGAATAATCACCACGAGAATAGTCAGGGATAAAGTCCAAAGTCTTTATTGTCTCCTTCAGTCTCACAGTCTGCAATCAATCAGCCAGTCAGCAGTTTGCACATCCATATGTAATATCTTGCTTTCTAGAGCCCCCACACTGGGGTGGATTAAAATATAGTATCCAGAGTAGCTCTCTAGAGGATCTCTGGATTAGCTCAAGTCCTTGGTCTTAGTAGAGAAGTGATAAAGGCAGGAGAACAACCAAGAGGCTGGTCAAGTCTTCTCCGTTTATTTCTGAGTCTGTCTTCCTTCTCAGATATCTTAGCTCTTATATACTCTATTATAAGTACATTATCATAGGTGTCAATCTTGTAGAACTATACTAAGTACTAAGTACATGTAAACTAGAGAATCATTATCTCAATTCCACTGAGTTAACACCTTGTTGTAGGATTAAATCAATCATACTGAGCCTTGTATACCTTTTCAGAGTTACTACCCTCAACAATTAATAAAAACTTATTTAAAAAAAATAAAATGGCATAGAGAAGCAAAATATCCATTGCTCAGTAGTAGTAATAAAAAAAAAAAAAAGGGGGGGGGGTCCATGGACTTTAGGCATACAGTTCAATTAAATAAATGTTTCCATTATCACTAACTAGCCTGGGAATAGGGGTGGAGAAAACATAAAAAAGGAAAACCAAGATTGAAAACTGGCAATATATATGAAATACAATGTCACAAAACATAAATAGTGGGTAGTCAACAATGTTAAGTGCTACACAGAAGGTAAAAAAGAAATTCATTAGATTTGGCAAGGAGGAAAGAGCCGTCACAAAGGTGGAATAAAAGGAAATAATCTTGATGGAAAAATCTAGAAAAATTCACAGTGAGTCTTTTGCCCTACCATGCTCAGCACAGAGAGAGAAAAAGACAGGCAGACACGTTGAACACAAAGCAGGGCAGCAGCAGTCTAGCATTCATGGAATATACCAGGATAGAAGGAGGCCCCAGATGACACATTATTTAGCAGCTACCACCATAAAGAAGCTGAAAACTCAGAATATCATAGCAAAGGAGATGGGCTACATCCAAGAATACAATCAAGAATAACTTACACAGCATCAACTGAATAAAATGATAATGGGGGTGGGGTGCTAAATGGACCTTTAATAAAATTGAGGACTTCGAAATATATGAGATGAAAAAACCAAAGGTGCAGAAAATCTCTTAAGTACAAACACAAGCATGGAGAGCAACATAAAAGGTAAAATGAATAAACAATGATAAAAGGTGTAAAGATGTATTCAGAGTAGATGGAAGGTAATCTCCTAGGAAAGGCCATCCCCATAAAGGAGCAGAAAACCCACAATACCATAGCAAGTATTCTTATCCTTTACACCCTTCTCATGCATTTTAGAATGAAAATAAAGTGGCTATTTGCTCTTTCTCAGATCACTCACTTCTCTTTCCTGACTCTGCTTTTGTGCTGGCTGTCCCTCATATCCAAAAATATCTTTTATACTTCTTCCTCTTAATTTTCTGGACTTTCTTCAAGATGTGCATCCAATCCTACCTCCTGAGAAACTGGGAAAAGTCCTTAGCCAGGAGGTAGCATGAGAGGGTGTAAAAGGTAAGAATATTAGATCGCTTAAAAAAAAAAAAAAAAAAAAAAGGCAAGATTATAAAAGCCTTTAAAGTCCACCTCCCCCAAAAATGTAAGGTATAGAAATTTACTGAGTAAAAAAGTGGGGATAGACAGAGCCAAGCCTTTGCTTTAAGAAAATTGCTATGGCAGCTGAGTGGGGGACAGATCTAGAGTGAGATGAAATAAGGTAAGAAGAAAAATTGTCTTTTACAATATTCTAAGCAAAAGGTAAGGATTAGATGATTAACAGTGATATAAGGTGTAGAAAAATCATCACTAGTTGTTTTGATAAGAAATGAAAGAATATTTTTTTCTAGATTGCTTTAGCAAACTTCAGCACTTTGCTAAAATTTGTAAATTTTGTAAATTCTAAAAATGTAAAGTTGAGTAAATGAATTATTTTCTTGGAATTAAAAAAATCAATTTTTGTGTGTGACAGGATATAATGCAACATACTTCCTTTTACGCATGATCTCCAAGTGAGAGAGATACTTTGTACATAAGCTTTAGTGATGCCGCACCCTCACCAAATTCGTTAATAAGCTATCATTATCCATGACTTCATTACTAAATGGCACATGTTTTGAATTGTTTTTCTAATAATAGCTGATTCATCTATGGTCTACTAACTACTTCCCCCTTGTGACCAAGGACAAAGTCTTATCAACTTGAGTTTTTTGAAAATTTAAAATAATTCTTAGTTAAAATGCACTAATTCGGACTAGAAACTTTTTAACATATCACAACATCAAATATGAAATAATAGCAATCTTTTGTCACCCTAGACCTTGTGATCTGGCAATCTAAGGATCAGAAAATTTTTAAAATCCAGGAAATTATTCAAAATTTCAAACACAAGAGCAAATATTCATAAACATAAAACTTGATTAACTATATTATTGAATCAAAAATAATTACCATTAAGAGAAAAGAAACTGAAGTTAAATTAAATATTTATTATGTTCCTACTATATTCAAAGCAAACTACTTACTTGATTTTACATTTGCTGAAGTTCTACTAAAATGTCTCATTTTGACTTAAGGTAACCTCTCAGTTCTTAGGGTTATATGAATAGCATGCAAGTTGTGGCACAGAAAGGTTTTTCCTGTGGATCTCTGAAGAGTCCTTTTTTCCTCCCTCTTGACCATCTTCCCGCCATCTCTTAACAAGCCTTGTTAAATGCAGTCTTATCACCAAAAGAAGTCATGAGGTAAATAGGTTGGGTTTTGGTTTTTGTTGTTATTGTTGTAAGAATTCATGAAGATGCAGCCAAAAAACAAAGACATGAAGGAATTTAACATATATCATGAAAAAGTACACACACTAAAGTGAACAGAACTATGAGAATGTTGTACAGTGATAGCAATATTGTTTGAAGAACTGTGAATGACTACTCTCAGTAATACAAACATCCAAGACAATACCAAAGGGCTAATGATAAAGCATACCATCTGCCTCAGGAGAACATTGAACACAGTAACAATAATATTGTACAATGATTAACTTAGCTATTCTGATCAATACAATAAGCCAAGACAATGCCAAAGAATTTATGATAAAAAATGCTATCTACTTCAGAGAAAGAACTGACAGAGTCTAATATATATTGAAGTATTTTTTCCCTTTTTTTTGCAATATGGCTAACATGGAAATATGTTGTGCACAACTTCATATATACAACTGATATCATATCTCTTGCCTTTTTAATGGGTAAGAGGGAGGCAGAGGAAGAGAAAAAATTTATAACTCAAATTTTTAAAAAATAAATATTAAAAATTATATACATATATGTATACATAGCTACACATAATATACACATATATGTATGCACATATGCATATAAAAAATAAATCAGGCCTTTCATGAAAAAGCTTGAAGAAATTACATTCTGCAAATTCCTAAATACAATTCAGCTCACTTTTTACCTTCTATCCAACTCTAGACTGTTCATTGCCCAAAATCAGTATTAGCATATCAATAGACAATAGTGATACTAGATAGATGAATGTATGATTACAGATTTAATTTAAAATGATGTACAATTCTCTGAGCCTTTTTGCTATCAGTACAACCCCTTTTCTTTAAATCTTTTTTTTTTAATCAGCAACAATCCATCTTCTTTCTCTCTCCCCTCCTCCAATTTCGAATAGAATAAAAACCCCTATTATAAATGTGAAGTCAAGCAAAACAAATGTCCCCATTAGCTATGTCATGTATATATACATATACACGTATATACAGAAAGAGAGAGAGAGAGAGAGAGAGAGAGAGAGAGAGAGAGAGAGAGAGAGAGAGAGAGAGAGAGAGAGATTGAGATTGATTTGGCATTGTAGGAACTGTTCTCCTGGTTCTATTCACTTCATTCTGTATTTGTTCCCAGACAGTTTTTCTGAACCATTTACAGGGAATCCCTTTAAACATTTTGACTCTGTTTTAGATCACCACAACAGTAACAAACATCTTTGGCAAAGATGAAGCTTCCTATGTTATGACTCATTTTATATTAATAATCAGAGGGTTATAAAAATAAGCTCTCCACTGTTATAGCTTTGAAGAAATCTTTCATGATTTTTACATTTGCATGGGAAAATCTTTTAGTATTCTGCTTAGCCAAATTAAATGGCTTTTCTTTTTTTTTTCACAAACATAATGACAACTTTTATTCTCCATATCTTTCAGTCGATTATAACTATAAATCTTCTGTCAAAGACTGTTTATGAAGGCCTGCTAGTCTCCTCCACTAGCATTAAAAAGTGCATAACATTGACAATGCTGGAAAACCTCCCTGCCAAAAAAGGGTATCAAAATAGATCTTTTGAAATGATTATTTTTACCTGTAAGTGCTAGATAGCTAGATAGATATGCTATAACCATAATCAAGCCACCCATGAAAAGACTTTCAGTTCCCATGCCAACATCTGTTCCAGAGGACAAGGTAGTAAAGAGAAGCATTTAGGAATTGGAGAAGATCTACCAATAATGACAGAGAAAATAAAAAGTACAATGGAAAAAATGGTCCAACATTAGAAAACTAAAGAAGACAATGGATTAAAGAAACCTTAATGAAAGATATTAAGGAATTGAAAAGAATTATTAACTATAATAGACCCCTGGCAATATAGTGGACAGGAACAGAAAGAAAGCATATATCTTTAAACTGTGCAAGGCATTACAAAAATTCAAAGGCATAAAAACCTAAAACAATGAAAAAAGCAGAAAATGTAAATATATCCTTTATTAAACATCACAATTAAAATAATCAATAAAGGATATTTGAAGAGAGGATTCAGATTTAAATGGAGATTAAAATATATAACATTAAAGAATCGATAGGCCAAAAACATTATCAAAATGATAAAATAGTTAGATCAAAGAAAATTGCAATAAAACAAACAAAAAAACTTGAGGGATATAAAATAGACCTTAAAAGAAATTTTATTCCTCCAACCACATGAAAGGCTTTAACAAATGTTTACTAGCCAATTCAATCCAAAAAAAGGGGGCAAGGGAAAGAACACATAAGTGAATTGGGGATGTGAAATATCAATAAGCTAGAAAGGCAACAAATCAAGTAACACTAAATAAAAGAAAACAAATTCTGAAAGTCAAAGATGAACTAATTTGTTTTAAAAGAATTGATAAAACGAAGAGCCCATTTTAAAAGACAAAATAAACTTGACTTAATCAATCCAAAAACAGAGGAAATTTCAAGGGAAAAAAAGTTCTCAACAAATTTAAGAAAAATAATATAAAAGATTAAAAATTGTTATAATTGTTACTCAATTACTAAAGATAACTTAAAAGAAATGGATGAATATAAATATAATATGAATTATTTTATCTATTTGCTAAAAAATTATTTTACCTAATTATTTGCCCCAAAAGAAAAATTTAAAGTAAATGAATAAATAGAAATATAAACTATCTAAAGAAAGATATAAAAGAAAAATTCTAAAACCCAGTCTAAGAAAATTGAATTAGCAATAAATTAACCACCACAAAAAAATAAAAAGAACTAAATAGATTTACAAGTGAAATCTGTCAGACATTCAATGAACAATTAATTCTAATATTGCAAAATTTTACTTAACAATTTCCTAACAAAATCATTCTGTGAGACAGAGTTGGAGGTGAGTCAAAAGGAAATTAAAGACTTAAATCTTTAGTGAACTTTAGTACAAAATTATTAAATAAATTTTCAGCAAAGAGGCTACCATTGTAACATAAAGAAAATACACTGTGACCAAGATGAATTTAATCCAGTAATTTAAGGTGAAATGTTAAGGAAACTATAAATCTACTTCATTAAAACTAAAATATTAAAAATACATTATGTCAGTATATTTAGAATAAGTTTATGAAAATATAGTATCTCTTGCTTTTAAAAACATTTAAAAGCATAAGAAAATAGATCTTTCTTTAGTATAGAAATTATCTGAAATGAAGAGATTATTTTACATAATCTGTAAAAGAGAAAGACTAAAGACCTTTCCAATGAGATCCAAAGTAAATTAAGTTTATCTACTGTCACCATTATTCTTTTAGAAAGTTCTAAAAATGGCATAGTGATGAGATAAGAAAAAGACATTAAGGTTAAAATAAGCACAGGCAAAAAAGAAATAAAATTAGTGGGATTTTTATTGTTATTATTTTTATCTTACACAGTTACAAGTAAAAACTTTTTTGTTATATACATCTACTCATTTTTTAACATATTTATGGAAATATGCATCATATTAGGAGAGAAAACTCAGAACAAAAGGGAAAAACACAAGGGGAAAAAAAGGTGAAAATAGTATATGTTGGTCTACATTCAGTCTCATAGTTCTCTCTCTTGATACGGATGGTATTTTCCATCCAAAGTTTATTGGAATTGCTTTGGATCACTGAACCACTGAGAAGAATGAAGTCTGTCACAGTTGATCACTGCACAATCCTGCCGTTGTAGTATACAATGTTTTTCTGGTTCTGCTTGCTTCGCTCAACATCAATTCATGTAAATCTTTCCAGGTCTTTCTAAAATCAGCCTGTCATTTTTTATAGAACAATAATATTCCATTACTTTCATATACCATAACTTGTTCAACCATTCCCCAACTGATGGCATCCACTCAGTTGCCACCACAAAAAGAGCTGCTACAAACATTTCTGCACATGTGGATCCTTTTCACTCTTTAATGATTTCCTTGGGATACAAGTAATAGCACTGCTTGATCAAAGACTATGCGCAGTTTTATAGCTCTTTTGGCATAAGTCCAAATTGCTCTCCAAAATGGTTGGATTATTTAACGACTCCACCAACAATGCATTAGTGTCCCAGTTTTCCCACATCCCTTCCAATATTTATCATTATCTTTTCCTCATCACAGACAATCTGATAGGTACCTCAGTTGTTTTAATTTGCATTATCTCTAATCAATAGTGATTTAGAGCATTTTTCATATGACTATACATAATTTTAATTTTTTATCTGAAAATTGTTCATATTCTTTGATCATTTATCAATTGTAGAACATTGGCAGGATTTTTTATGATAGGATAGTTTACTTAAAGAATTCTAATAATTCAATCCAAAATGCCAAACTACTAGAGTTATTTAATGTAATGGAAAAAAAGTAGAAAGGAGGGAGGCCAAGCTAGCAATACGACTGTTAGTGTTTTTGTGGTTTTTCTTTTCAACAATAAGGAAGAAAACTCAACTACACACACACACACACACACACACACACACACACACACACACACACACACACACACACACACACACACACACCCCTTCAGGAAGTTGAGGCATAGGAAAGCAGAAGCCTATTCTATCTAGGACAAGGGTCCTCAAACTTTTTAAATAGGGGGCCAGTTCACTGTCCCTCGGACTGTTGGAGGGCCAGACTATAGTAAAAACAAAAACTTTGTTTTGTGGGCCTTTAAATAAAGAAACTTCATAGCCCTGGGTGAGGGGTATAAACATCCTCAGCTGCTGCAGCTGGCCTGCGGGCTGTAGTTTGAGGACTCCTGATAGGGCAACAATGCTCAGTCAGAAAACTAAATAACACAGGGGACTGAGGGGGATGGAGGACACATACTTCCTGAAAGAAGAAGTATGGCATCTAGCTGGGGCCAGTTCTGTTCCTCCATCCCCCAAAATCATTTGGGGGAGAAATTTATGACAATAAAAAAGTTATTTTTCCAGTATGGGAAGAGGCTAAAACAGTTTTGAGGTTCAGCCTTTGGGAAAAACACCATCAAAATAGAGTCAAAAAAGTGATTGACAGAGTATCTTAAGGAAAAAAAGACCAAAATTAACAAAGATTTCAGAAAGAAAAAAAACTCTGCTTAAAACCTTTAGCATAAACAAAAATCTGTCAGTAAAATATTTTTTTGTTTTTTCAGTCTTTTTTTTAAAATTAAGTGCTATTCATATATTGTATCTAGGATATACTGCTACATATTTAACATATATAGGACTACTTGCCATTTAGGGGAAGGGGTGGAGGGAGAGGGGAAAAATTGGAACAGAAGTGAGTGCAAGAGATAATGTAAAAAATTACTCTGGCATGGGTTCTGTCAATAAAAAGTTATTATAAAAAAAATAAAATTAAGTGTTATTTTCACAAAAATCCACTTTCTCTCCCCTTTTCCTAGTCCTTCCATGAAAAAGCAAGAAAAATAAAACATTGTATAAACATGCATAGTCATCCATGTACCTACTGTAATAAAGAGGTGATACCTTCTGAGTCTATAATCACTCTATAAGGACATTTCATCATGAATCCTCTGTAAAACTGTAGTTGGTCATTGTGTTGATTAAAATTCCTAAGTCTTCCAAAATTGTCTTTAAAATTTTGTTATTTTGTAAATTGTTCTTCCAACAAGTAAGATATTTATGATAGGAGGGAAGAAGGTCTCCAAGATTTCCAAATGATTCCAAACATCTCAAAATCAATACTGTAAGAAAGAGGAAAATTAATTAATATCTGATGAGGCAGAAGATTCTGGGGATTTTAAAGTGATGATGTTCCCAAATGGTTTAAGAGAGAAATATAAAATTTTAAAGCAGGATTTATAGGGCCTACATGACAGAAATAATTAATAGAAAAGAAAAACTTGAATTCACAATGGTAAGACTAATTTTAAAAACTGGGAATATAAATACATAAGTAAAGAACAATCTGAAAAAGAAGCAAAAAGCAGTAACATAAAAAGAACACATCATTATAAACAAAACACTGATTTTGAAGACAAGATGCAGAGAGATATCTTAAATATCACAGATCTCTCAGAAAAATGCAACAAGTCAAAAAACCTCCATGCAAGAATTAACAAAGAAAAATGCCTCAAATTTTTGAACACAGAAAACAAAGTACCAATAAAAGGATCTATAGATTACCCTCACTGAGAAAATCAGGCTGTAAACTCCAAGACATATATCAGTTAAATTTAACAATTTTGACAACTAATAACAAGTTCTACAATTAACCAAGAGGAAGATTTTCAAATATAAAGGAAATAACACACATCTATTCTGCATCAGGCTAAAACCACAAAAGGGAAGCAATAATTTGTTTTGAAGAACAAAGGGCCTTCAGATATAACTAAAGATAACATGCCCTATAACTCTTAAGTCTAATCATCAATGAAAAGAAGAATGTTCAATAAAAGATGCATTTAAAATAGTCCTACAAAAAACAAAAACAAAAAAGAAGCAGACCTAAACAGATTATTTGCTTTGAAATACCCCAGACATCAAACATTCAGAACAACTACAAATACACACGAAACAGACATTCGATTAAAGAACTTGTAACTAAACAATGTTTTCGTTTCTGGTAATACATTTGTCTGAATTAAATAAAATGGAAAGTGAGCTCAAAAGTTCTACTTCATAGGGTAAGATAGAAAATGCCAGTGGACCAGTACTTTAAAGTTATGTTTAAAAAAAAAAAAAACTCTACAATAGTGGTTATCCAGAAAATTTCTATTGTGGAAGGCCTAGCCTTTCTTGTGGGAGATGGGTTCCTATTCTATATGTCTGCCATCTCCTTTTTCTGATATATGATATGATACCTAGCATACTTTCTTTACAAGAAACTTTCATGCTAATAATTATATATTCAATGATATAAATATGAATAGATATATAGTTAATGCTTATAATTAGAATAAATGACATTTTAAGTACCTAATTCAAGCTCTATCCCTCCCTAAAAAACTGTAGTTATCTACATTGCTTCTTCAATTCCCTAATACGTGAAGATCAAAATCAGAAGTAGCATACAGAATTAACCAGGAGTAACAGGAGCTTAGAGTAACTTTGGGTATCAGGCCTGGATGGTCCATCACTTGGAACCTAACTGATTCTCTTTTCCTCCTGTTGTATTTCTCCTAGAATCATAACCTCTAAGGGGTGATCAAACCTCTAAGATTTTGGAAAAGTTTAGTTAAGAAATCAAAAAAAAGTCATAAAAATTTACTACATTTCAGGCACAGTACTAGATTCTGAGACCACCAAATCAAAAAGCAAACTGGCCTTTTTCTCAAGGGTTTTTTCTATCAAGGAAGACAGGAGGTATATAAACAAATAAGGACAAAGTATAGACAAAGTAAAGGAGGGAGTGGGAAAAGAGAGGAAGGAAGGACTAGTAACTAGGGTATCAGGGAAGGAAGTTATCACTTGAGAAGAGTTTTGAAAGAAACAAGAGACTCTGAAAGGCAAAAGTGAGGAAGGAATACATTTTAGTCACGGGGAGGTGGGATGAAGCAGTACAAAGGCATAGGCAGAGGAGATGGAGAATTGTATGTGGAAAGAATAATGGTAATGATAGCTAAAATAGAGTTGTACAATGTTTTAAAAGCTAAACTAAGAGGCTTATATATGATCCTAGAGACAACAGGGAGTTACTAGAATTTACTAGTAGGAGAATGGCACAGTCAGGCCTGCACTTGAGGAATACAGCTCTGGCAGCTATATATGAAGGATAGATTAGAGATGAAAGAACAGGGGCAAAGAAACCAGTTAGGAGATTGATGCAATAATCCAAGTGAGATGTAGTAATAGCCTGAATTAAGGTCATATCTGGATGTATCCTGTCCTCTTGATGACTATGACTTAAATACATCTCTCCAATGACTGTAATATGAATCTATCATTTACCTTGAATTTCTTTTCCTTTAGCTGTTCTCCATGCCACTATCTAAGTTAGGTTTTATGTTTTCCTTTGTATTATTCTAAACTCAATCATAATTATAATCAATGTAATGTAGTAGAGAGACCATTTTAAAGACAGTGGGACTCAAGGTCATTTATCTTGAGGTGCGCTAGAAAACTGCCAAAGACAGTATCTTTGTCAAACAATCATGCAGTCTTTGTTTCAAGATTTTTCAGTGGCAAGGAACTTACCACACCTGATAAAAAGCTATCCAAATATAGAATAAGTTAATTCTGATTTTTTTATCTCTTCCAAGGCCAAGTAGATCAGGTACAATCTTCAGTACACATGACAACCCTTTAAATCTTTGAAAGTAGCATATAACCATACCTACCCATTCCCACCCTTACCTCCATCCCAAGTTTTGTCTTCTCTGGACTAAACATACCCAGTTCCTTTAATAATCTTTTCAATGATACTGTTTTGAGTCCCTGCATTTGTTTGTGTCACTTGGTGCTAGACATACTCCACTTTTATCAAGATTTTTCTTAAAATATGGTACCCAGAAAAAACATTACTGATGTGATCTAAATGATTATCTCTCTTCCTCTGGAACTGGTGAGTTTGTGTTATGAGCCAGAATTCTGAAACAAGGATTCTTACAAGATGTTAAGTCAGTGCAATTGACAAGAAAATGGTTATCTAGTTTAGCATGGTGATTAATTGTTCTCTAAGTTCAGCATGATTGATTTAATCTTACAACAAATAATGGTCTCCTAGTGATATAATAATTGGTTTATACTCAGTATAGAGCATATAAGCTGGAAGCCTCAGCCAGATTTATTCAGAGTTAGGGAAGACAAGCAGACTGGAAGCTGAAGCACCAGCCGTTGGACTCAGATTCATTCATCCCATCTCATACCCTGTGGTAGCAGACATGTCCTCCTGCATTTTCTCTGGAAGGCCTTTAAGAAAGTTAATCGGACCCAGGAAAAGAGGCAAGACTTTAAAAGAGATAATAAAGGATTTGGACTTTAACCCCTGACTACTCTTGTGGTGATTACAGAAACGAAGGCTGCTCCAAGACCTCCAGAAAATCCAACAGGAACACTACAAGTTTGTGGAATTTACAAAATAAAATCTTCATAGGTACAAGATGACAAATTTACTAAACTAATAATTTATATGAAAAAAGATTTTAGCAAGCTAAACTCAATAAAAATCAACACAGTGAAGTATGACAGCCAAAACACTAAGTTAAAAATGTGGCAGAAATAGTACTACACAGTTCTGCCCTAAGCATTAGGAAAACCATCTGTAAAACAGATAGTTTCCAGAATTAGGATAACTACCTCAAGATCACAAGGAGCTAGAGTATTAGAAAAGGTAGTTAAGGATCTGAAGGGTAGTCATATGGAAAATTTGTTCTGCTTGGCCCTGGACAGAGCTAGGAAAAAATGGGTGGAAGATGCAGAGATGAAGATTTTAATTAGAGATAAAGACAAACTTCCTAAGTGAGAATGTTACTGAAATATAGAATGGGCTGCCCTCTTCATGTGATGGGACTGTCCCTCACAATGGTTTCCCGGCAAAAGTAGGATATCACTTGTTAGGAATATTGTAAATTCAAGAATACTTGTTCAAGTGTAGGTTTTACTTTCAATTCTGAGATTCTAAAATTAATTCATTATGGGGCAGCTAGATGGCACTGTAGATAAAGCATGGGCTCTGAAGTCAAGCCGACCAGAGTTCAAATCCAGCCTCAGATACTTAACATTTATTGTATGACCCTCAGCAAATCACTTAATCCCAATTGCCTTGCAAAAAAATTAAATTAAATTAATGCACTATAATTCCTCCCCTAAAAAGTTATTTCTGTACTTTTTTGATCATACATTTCAATCATAAAACATTTAAAGCATGCAGATCCAATATAAACAGTTATAATCATATATGCATGTATGTGTTTCTATGAATACTTACATATTATCTATATGTATATATATGCATGTATGCATGTATCTCTCTATCTATATGCGTGTGAGTGGAGAGAGAGAGAAAGAGAGAGAGATAGTTCTATATAAATATTTTTTCCCACAATAGTTTTTCAATCATGTCTAACCCTTTATGACCCCATTTGAGGTTTTCTTGTCAAAAATATCACAGTGGTGTGATTCAGTTTGGAAGTTTTGCCTCTAACATTCTTTTTCCAAACAGTTGAACTATATGTCTTACTCAGGAAAAGAGGATGTGGCTGGCCAGACATACCTAGACAAAGGTGCAGTCCCACTTATTCACTGAGGGTGAGAAATAATCATGATATATTAATATTTATGATGATACTAACATTCATAAAATATTTAGGATGCTCATATTATCCCTGTTTTATAGAAGACGAAACTGAAACAGATTGAACATAAGTGACTAATACAGAGTCATACCACAGTGTCTCATACTAAATTTGATCTTCCTGATGCCAGATTTAGCATTCTATCCGCTAAGTCACATAGCTATCTCTAATATTAGCTAAATATAACAAACATATGTGATACTGTATAGTTTACAATTAGCTTTATATGTATTATCTGACACACAAAACAAAATTAGTTGGGTGCTATTTTTATCCTTATTTTTAAATGTTTTGTTAAGCTTAAGCTTCACTTGGCCTACCAATGATTCTGTTCTGATGTATATGCAAAGTACTTTGTAAACCTTGCATCTCCAAATAAATAACAGCTCTTATACCTAAACAAACAAAAAATCTCAGTGGTTTGCCATTTCTTCTCCAGTTTATTTTATAGATGAACAGAAGCAAACAGGGTTAATTGACTTTCCCAGGATCACACTAACTAGAAAGTGTCTTGAGGCCAGAGGTAAACTCAAGATGAGTCTTCCTGACTGACAGCCCAGTACTCTATTTCTAGAGTATGCCACTCATCTAAACAATAATGACACATAGCACACAGGATTCTAAGTTCCATTTCTTTCAAAACTTAGTTTTAATGACTATGACAGAAGAGTAGGAATGTACACAATTCTTAACTATCTACAATCAAAAGAACTAGACCTATAGTTATTTGTATCCAACAAAATTATTTATAACTTTGAATGAGAAAAAAATAACCTTCAAAAAACCTGCAGATTTTCAGGACTTTCTATCAACCAAACCCAAATTTGAGAAAATTTAACATATAAAAAGCCAATATCAAAGATCAATTTTAAGAAACTCAACATGGACAGACTGTTTAAGCATGGATAAATTGTTATTTTTACATGGGAAATGTTTAATATATGTTTAAGATTCATCTCAACAATAGGATAGCTCAAAAGAAAGCCTGACAGAATTAAGATAAAAATAGTAATCACATTATACAAATGAGGTGCAGAGGAAAAATAGCCACAGAGGTATTAAAGGGGGGAGAAGGGCTCATAGTTCTGAAAACATACTTACATTGGGAATGGGTTCAAAAGGTAAACTACATATATATTATGATATACCAAAATGTATAAAGAAACGGGAGAGGGATGTGAGAGAGCGGGAGGATATGGACAGACAAGAAAGTAAAGGGGACAGGAAGAAGACAAAGGAGTTGTCTTTGAGTGAGAGGAGAGTAAGTAGTAGTAAAGCAAATTAGGGTGCAGAATTTTAATTAGAGTCAGCAGGGATAGAAAAGTGGATATGTATACATATGTATACATAAATATTTTTTCTGAACTTTAGTTTGCTGGGGGGAATGAAAGAGGGAAGAAAGATTTAAAAAGTGAGTAGCAGAGAAACAAAGAACAATTTGCAAGGAAGTAAAGAAAAAATGGATATTCATGAATATAATTTCTTCTATTAATATATATACTTTCTTAATCTGATAATTTGTTGATATATATTTTGAATCCTTCCTAATGTCTCATTGGGCACATGATAATGTTCTCTTTGTTTTATATTCCTTTTCTGTTTTTCTTTTAGTCTTACTCTGCTTTTTCAAAATTAAAAAAAAAAAAAAGAGAGAGAAAGAAAAAAAATGAAATGATAAGCAGGCTGATTTCAAAAAGCCTGGAAAGAGTTACATGACCAGATACTGATTCTGACCAATTCAGAGCTATGAAATGCTCAAACTACAATGGAAAGTTATTTGAAATTATGTTAAAATAACAAAAATACCCATTCCTTTGACAGATTCTACTGCTTTTTATATAGTCTAAAGGTCAAAGATATAAAAGTCTAGTGTATAATAAAATATTTGTATTTGCACCTTTTATAGTGAACAAGAAACAAAGCAAATGCTCATCAACTAGGGAATGTCTAAACTATGACATATAAACGTCATGAACCATTACTATTACTTGTAAGAAACTAATATAAAATCCAGAGGGAAACACATGAAAACTCATATGCAAAGTCAAGAACTAGGTTATTAAAATATATAATAAGATTAACAATAAAGCTAAAACTAAACATTATAATTATAATAATGAAGCTTGGTCCAAAGAAAAGATATGAAATTATAACTCACTTCATTCTTTGCAAGGGTAATAGCTGATATGAGACACTGAATGATGAATTGATTAATTTTGATGAACTGTTCTGTTTTCCTCTTATTTTTTAAAAAATTCTTTGATATAAGGGATAATTATTTGGGTTGAATGGAAGAATAATGAAAAATAAAGGTAATGTTAAAGGAAAAAAGATTTTTAATGTTAATTCTATATTGAAAATACTGGTTAAGTATATTTATTTATTTATTTATTTGTTTTTGGAAATGCCTGCTAGGTAGTTTATTCCTACTCACTAGCAATCACAGAAAAATTTATAGATTCTTTCTTGTAAAGAGAAATACATGACACTTTTAAGCATCACAACTGTTTTGAACAGTTATTTCTACCAAGAGATAACAGTGAAATGTGTGTAGAAAATTTAGGAATATTAATCTTATATGGTTAAGGGGTTTTTGGTTTTAAAATTTTTGTTAACATTCAATAATGTTATGGAATATTATTGTTCTGTAAGAAATGACCAACAGGATGAATACAGAGAGGCTTGGAGAGATCTACATGGACGGATGCTAAGTGAGATGAGCAGAACCAGGAGATCATTATACACCTCGACAACAATATTGTATGAGGATGTATTCTGATGGAAGTGGATTTCTATGACAAAGAGGCCTAACTGAGTTTCAATGGATAAATGATGGACAGAAACAGCTACACCCAAAGAAGGAACACTGGGAAACGAATGTGAACTATTTGCATTTTTGATTTTCTTCCCGAGTTATTTTTACCTTCTGAATCCAATTCTCCCTGTGCAACAGGAGAACTGTTTGGTTCTGCAAATATGTATTATATCTAGGATATACTGCAATATATTTAACATATATAGGACTGCTTGCCATCTTGGGGGGGGGTGGAGGGAGGGAGGGGAAAAAACGAAACATAAGCGAGTGTAAGGGACAAAGTTGTAAAAAATTACCCTGGCATAGATTCTGTCAATACAAAGTTATTATTAAATAAAATTAAATTTAAAAAAAAGTTAACATTCAACAAATACTTCATAGTGGCATTTGCATTTTTTGTATTTACAGTGTATTACCATCTGATTATATATTTTTGCAAGTATATAGCTTATTTTCTTGGGGTTGTTTTATGAATTAAGTGATTTATCTAAGTTGGAAGATATTGAAACAAGATAAATCTTTTAATCAAAAGTTTTATTTTATTCTGAATAACTTAATTAAATGGAACTCATCTCTCATATTTCCTAAATTTTTATCTCCTCTTTTGATGGCACCCCCATCCTTCCAGCTGCCCAGATTTGCAACCTTGAAGTCATCTCTGACTTCTTCACTGCTTCTCAAATCTGGTCAACTGCTACATTTTTTTATTTTTCTCTCTCACTTTCATCTCCTTCTATGGCTACTTCTTCTCATCATCCATAGAAAGTATCAAACCCCACAGGAATGCAAAGTTTAATTGCTGAAACCTCCCAAGATATCTTGGGGTTTAAGAGCTAAGACCATGCCTTAAATCCAAATCATTCTGGCTCTTACTGATTGACCAACAATATGTTGTAGGCTGAGTCCCACTTGGTTATTGTTTGAGCCCTCAAAGGCTCAGAGTAAATGTAAATAGCAATTATTTCTGTTTTGCCAGAAACCTTGTCTTTTTCCTTCCATATTGATTACTTAGTCTTAATCACTGACTGGGCATTGTCTTAGTCAAACTAAGACCTGTAAAAAATCTTAGCTTAAAAAAGCCAAGATAATTCCTATAGACTTGTGATGGAAAAAGCCACCCACAGCAGAGAAAGAATTATGGAGACTTAATGTGGATCAAAGCATAGCATTTTTACCTTTGCTTGGAGGTAATGGTGTTTGCTTGGTGTTTTTTTTTTTTCTTCCTTGTGGGCCTTTTTTCTCCTTTTGATATGAGTTTTCTTCCTCAGCATTAGGAATATGGAAATAAATTTAGAAGAATTGTACATGTTTAACCTATAGTGGAATGCTTGCTGTCTAGGGAAGGGGAGGAGGGGAGGAGAAAATTTTAGAACACGGTTTTGCAAACTATCTTTGAATGTTTTAGAAAAATAAAAAAGCTATTATTTTAAAAAAGAAGAAAAGGAAAAAAAAAAAAAAAAAAAAAGAAAAGGCCAAGGTTTCCCCCAGCATCCAGAGCCATCTCCAGTCATACTGACCTATATCTTGCCACTAGATCCAGATGGCTCTGAGCGAGAAAGTGAGGCTTATGACTTTGCACAATCAACCTTCACTTAAATCCAATTCACTTACAGTTCACATTTCTGATGTCATGGTCCTCTTTGAAGGACAAACAACAAAAACAACTTCCCAGGTTTAGGTCTTCATCACCTCTTATTTGGACTAAAAGTGAAAAACACTCCCTGGTTCTCTTTGTTTGCAATTTCGCCATTCTCTACACAGCTCCCAAAATAATCTTCCTAATATTTCATATATTCACTTTTTTCCAATGTCTTCATTGGTTTTAAAACTGTTTTTTTTTCTTCATTTCTAATTTTTTAAAAAATGCTTTTAATAATGGATAGCTCTCTGGTAAGAAGATAAAGTAGGAGAAATGAGTAATGTAAAAACAAAAATAATTATATTCCTAAAACACAAGTCCAACTACATGATTACCCTGCTCAAAAATATTCAGTGGTTCCCTACTGTCTCAAGGATAAAATAAACTACTTAATTAACTATTTAAAAGAGCTCAAAAATATGGCTCCCACCTTCCTTTCCAGTCATTACATGGTAATCTTCAGGTAGTATTTTTATAACATACATCCTAGCCAAATTGCTACCTAAACACCACATTCCACCTATTTTTTTTGTAAGTCAACATTGTTAAAAGTCAGTAGAACACAGGATTTGAGATTAGGAAGACCAGGATTTGAATACCACCTTATATATTTAGAACCTAAGTCACTTAACTTTCTAGGACTCAATTTCCAAATAAAGGGGGAAGAGAGGCAAAGTTAGGGTGGGGAGCAGATAGTTATATAGCACCAACATATAGCTATACAGTTATATATGTGTCAGGCACTATACTAAGCACTTTTTATAAATATTATTTCATTTGGTCATTACAATTACCCTGAGAGATAAATCCTATATTATAATCCTCATTTTACAGTTGAGTAAATTGAAGCAAAGAGAGATTAAATGATTAATCCAGGATTACAAAGCTGGTAAATATTTGAGGCCAGATTTGAATTTAGTTCTGTCTCTAGGCCCAATGGTTTGTCCACTGCACCAGCAGTTGCTAATGAGGGCACTGGACTCAATCTCTGGGATCTCATTTAACTCTAAAATTAAGATCCTATGATACATGCCTTGTGTGTGTGTGTGTGTGTGTGTGTGTGTGTGTGTGTGCGTGTGTGTGTGTGTGTGTTTGTTGAAGCTGTAGGTTACTTAGTGGTATAGCCTCCTAAACCACCACAAATTATAAATTAGCTGAAGGGAAGAATGATTTCATTTTTGTCTTTGTAGCTCCAGCAGCTAGCAGTTTTTAGGTGTTTGAAAATGTTTGTTGAATTAAATTGAACCCTGCAAAATGGGTGATACAAGTATTTATTAATCCTTTTTTAAATATGCAAACTGAAGTTGTATAATTCGTTCATAGAAGAAAAAAAAAAAGATACTTATAGGCAGGATTCAAAGCTAGGTCTGATCTGATTAATGATATGTTGCTTATCCAAACAAGAAATTACTAAATCATGCATCTAATATCTAATATCTGGAGGAAGACAAAGTAAATCTATTGATAGAGGCTGGCAGAACAGAAAGAATACCAAATTGCTAATTCAGAAAATCCAGATAACACTCCTAACATTAATCCAAATACATGTTTCTGGACAAAGAACCTCATTAGGGCTCAATTTCTTTACTTGCAATAAAGAAAACTTACTAGTTCCCTTTCAGATCTAAAATTCTGCAAATGCTATGCTTGAACTTTAAATTACAATAGATTATTAATTCTACCACTTAAAATGCACCAATCTTTATTCCCAATAGTTCTTTTCTTATACAAGTTACTTTTGACAATCTACTGATCCTCTGACATAGTTATACAACACAATTAGTGGTTTTCCCAAGCTTTAGCCATATACATATATATATATATATATATATATATATATATATCAGTCAATCTTAAATCAAGTTTCAGAAGTCCTCACAACTCTGGGAGAAAGTTGCTATTATTATCCCCATTTTTCAATTAAAGCAACTAAGCTAGAGATTAAATCAAATCTTTTTTAAACTGTGGGTTGCAAAGTCATATAGAGTCATGTAACTGAAGGGAGGGGTCCTGAAAAATTTGGCAATAGTAAAAGATCTTAAATATTCTGTCAAGATTTAATTTTTATGTAAAAATAAACAAGCACATCTATCTCATTAGTATGCAAATTTGCTTTCATCTACAGCCAAAAAAAAAAAAAAAAAAAAGTATCTTCTTTATTTTTTGCCTAGAGCACTAGAACTGCTGAATATTGATGAAAATGCCCCTGGAGTGAGGAGGACCTCAGTTCAAACTTCAATTCAGAGACTTAACACTTACTAGCTGTGCAACCTGGGTAAGTCATTTAACCACAACTGACTTGCAAATAATAATAATAATAATAAACAAATAATTTTTTAAAGGGAGAAAGAAAATGCATAAGATATCACTGCTGTTAACTAAGATATTAGGAAGGCCCCAAACTTCAGTTTTTTCCAATTCATCTTCCAGGTAAATACAATCCAACCTTTTCAACCAATCTAAAGTATCTTCCATCTAATTTCCTTAACCCTACTAGAGCAAAAGCAGGAAAGAAAAAGATAGAAGGACAAAATTCTTATATGTATTTCTCCCTCTTGTCTCTCTATTCTGTTTTCTACAGCTCCGGGAAGGAATGAAAACAAAGGAATAAGCATTATTTAGTGCCTTGTTCAATCACGTCCAACTTTTCATGATCGCATTTGAGTTTTTCTTGGCAAAGATACTACAATGCTTTGCAATTTCCTTCTCTAGCTTATTTTGTAGATTAGGAAAATAAGGCAGAGTTAAGTGACTTGTCCAAGGTCACACAGCCAGTAAGTTTAAACTTAAGTCTTCAAGACTCCAGGCCCAGATTTTTATTCATTTGCCTCAATTATACTAATTTGTTTGTGTTATACCTTTTAATATAACTTTTGGTTCATGCTTGTGATTTCATTCACACAGATGCATTTCATCCACTAACTCCCTGTAACTTGAAGTCTTATGAATTGCCTGGAGGCACTGAGAAACAGGGCCAGAGAGATCTCCTGTGTGTAAAAGACAAAACATCTTGATCTTTATACTAGTGGAGGCTTCCAGGTTCAGAAGAGCCTGAGAAAGCAGACCCTGTGCCTATAGCAGAGGGAAGCAAGTTGGAAAGAGATATATCTCTTTATCAAGTGTTATACTTCCTCTCCATTGTGTAGCAGATTGGACCAGTAGTAGGCAATATATCCGAGGATGCAATGAAAACTGATAAATATGAGCACAGCCATTTGAGATATGAAACCGCTTCAAGGATTGCGATTCCCTTTTACCAGATAAGAATGGCAGCTATGTACTCAAGAAAGTATTTCCAGTAACAAAAAAGCTGAGTGTTGTTTTTCTATCTATCTTTGTCATGCTTGCTTAGAAAAAAATTCTTTCTCAAAGCTAATTAAGTCTGACTAATAATCATCCACATCTATCCAGATTCTCAAAGCAGATTATAATCCACAATTATCCTCTCAGGACAATTTTCTTTCACTACATTATACAAAGCTCTTTATGTTGCCTACAAGACTGTAAGTTTTAAATTCAACAGTCCAACAAATACTTATCAAATGTCTACCATGTGCAAGCCATGCTGTGCAGTAAAAACAAAAGGACAAAAAATGAAATAGTCTCTTCCTTAAGGAGCTTACACTCCACTGGAGGAATATAAAACACATACAAATAAGCATAATAATTAGTAGAGAGCAAAGGGAGGCAAAGAAGGAGTCAAAGTTGCTATAGGAATATATTTGAGGAAGGATGGTTGATGCCAGAACCTAAGCAATGCCATGAAGAAAAGAATGGTGAGAAGTGAAGTCAAGGAAGAAACCCATCCCAAGAATACAGATTATTTAACATGAGGATCAGTGCTTTCAATACATAACTCATTTTACATCTCTTCCAGGGAAGCCCTATATTCCAGGGAAACCACAGCAGGGCTTTAACAAATCTATCTGTATTAGAAACCACTGAACTTGGGAGTCAGAACACTATTTGGGGTTCAAATCTCAGCTCTGCTATTTACTCCATTTGTGTGATATTGGGCAATTTTCAATCTCTCTGGATCTTGCTTTCCCCATCTTAAAATAAGAAGCATGGGTGATGGTTCTCAATCAAGGTCTATGAATGTTTTTATAGTTTGAAAACTATACTTCAATAAAACTGGTTTTCTTTGTAATCCTATGTATTTTATTTTCATTTAAAATTATTATTCTGAGAAGAAGTCCACACCCTTACCAGGCTGCCAAAGGAATCCATAAGTCAAAAAAGATCAGAAACCCCCAAACCATAAGATCTCTTAGGATTAGTCTTCCAGCTGTAAATTCTATTCATATCAAGAATATTTTAAAAGGGAAAGGAAGTGGGTTGGTCACGTGGTAAGAAAGAAAGATAAAGCCTTCCTTATTGGTACAGACCTACAATGTTTGCTACTAGGAAGAGTGAGACTGGTGAATGTCCTGAGGTTGAGAGTTCTGGGCAAGGTGAAAGCTAACAGTCTATCTGCCCTAAATCTGGAGTAGAGGACTCCCAACGTGCTTGAGGGAACAACTCCCAGAAACTGAGCAGGTTAAAGCTTTGGAGACTATTAGTAGAGATATTGGGTTTACATGTGGCCTCTGAAATTCCAGTCTGGGTAAAATAGGAAGACCAGATTCAAAAATGCAAAGGAAAAAAGAAAATAAAAGAGGAGGGGGAAAAAAAAGGAAAGAAACAATCCAACTACTTTTTAAAAAAAAATCTTCAATAATTGAATAAAAAAGTACTTATTAAAAGCACTTACAATGTACCTGCGGTGTTAAGCATCAGGGACAGAAAAACAAGCTAAACAGCACTGCTCTCAAGCTTATATTTTAGTAGGAGAAGACAAATGAAGGGGTTTGGAAAAGGCCAAAAAGTGTGTGGTAGCCTTGCTTTGGACCAGGATTAGAGATATTAATAGAATTTCAGGACAGAAGAACTATAGAAGAGACAAAGGCATGAAGAGATAAATATCTGCCTTATCACCTATACCTTTAAAAACTGATATTTCCATATAGCAAGTTTTTCTAATACTTCACTTCATCAGTAATATGTATTTATGTATGAAGGTATCAGGGTTTTAATGTTATTTTGATTAAACCAGCAACTCAAGTCAACAAGCATTTAGGAATTCTGCTTTAAAAGAAACTCATCTTTACATATGTGTATATGTATTTATGTTCTGCCTAGGTTTCTTCTGAAGAAGCAAAACTTGTTTCACTCTAAAAATGATAACCAACTACGCAATAAACAATTTAGGATTAAAATGGATTTGTTGTACTTATCCTTACTGATTATAAAAACCAATGGAACAATGACAAATATATGCTTTAAAATTTTTATTACATGTATAATTATCTCTGGAATTAAAAACTGCATTACTTTCATATAAGAAACTTCAGCAAAATGAAAAGAAAGATATAAATAAAGTTGGGGGTAGTAGTAAAGAGCTATATTTTTGACTGTATACAAATTCCTAACTACATTCTACTATGAGATCATACTGGGCTTTGTTCCACACACTCAAACTTTTCCAGAAAATTGCAAAAATTAAAACATAGCTACACCCCACCTTAGTGAAGCCAAACTCATGAGTGTTTACAAACGAATAGCCTGAATAGAATTCAAAAAAAAAAAAAAAAAAAAAGTTCCAGGAGTCATTGACTCTCCTAATAGTGTGTTGTAAAGCTTTGTAGTTACACAGCAATAATTTTGGTTATGGCATTTAACCTCTCCAGACCTCACTTTTTTCACCTGCAAAATGATATAGTTTGAGTGATGACCTCAAAGGTCTCTTCCATCTCTAAATTTATAGGCCTAACTAAGACTAGAGACTAGAAAAGCCAGTTCAACTGAAAAAAACTGCAATGTTTCCTTTTCAACTAAACATAAGCATCTCCTTGTCACTTAAACTATCTTTAATAGTCCTAGAAATATGAAGGCCATAAATATTATGAGTTAAGGTGGGACAAACAAATAGTAAAGCATTAACAAACTGTATTATAAAAAAATAAAATAAAATAAACAGTGTTTAGGGATTAGACCTATGATCTTAAACAGCTAACTTGTAGATTTCACTCCCTCAACCAAGAAGGTTCACACCTTCTCTGCAATTTATCTCTTATAGAGACAACTGAAGATCAGATGACTTGCCCAGGATCATACAGTTCCAGAAAAGGAATAATTCAAGTCTATCTAACTCCCCAACTATGTCTCTCCGAAGATAAAAATGTTAAATAATTTTTCATGATTTAAAAGAATTCTAACGTGAACTCATTTCTTTAAAAGATATGCATTTCTAAGGTATACATAAAGGGTGTTACAAAAGTCTTAGAACAATTTTTAGTGTTAGTAAGTGACATTATACAAAATGTTCCAAAAATTTTAAATGTTGTTTTAAACTTTAATAGTTTAAAAAAAAAAAACTGTTTTCTGAGGTTTAAAAAAGTTACAGGAAGGAAGGAAGGAAGGAAGGAAGGAAGGGAGGGAGGGAAAGAAATAAAAGGAAGGAAAGGAGAAAAGGAGGGAGGGAGGAGGGAAGGGGGAGGGAAGAGGGAAGAGGGGAGGGAAGGAGGGAGGGAAGGAAGTTAGGAAGGGAAAAAGGAAGAAAGGAAGGAAGGAAGGAAGGAAGGAAGGAAGGAAGGAAGGAAGGAAGGAAGGAAGGAAGGAAGGAAGGAAGGAAGGAAGATAGATAAGTGATAAAAAGTGATTTAAAAAACCCAACAACAACCAAAAAGTTATCTTAATAAGATGTTGAAGGAAGAAAACCTGGTTCTGCAAGGTAAGATCACGACAACCTTTGGTGGTTATCAACATTAGAAAGAAAGGAGGAAAAAGTTTTAAAAGGTCGAAGCAGAAAGAGAGATCCCAATGGGATAATCTCCAGATGGCAAAGAAAGTGCCCCTGTGCCAGACTTCACCACCCGTTCCACTGGGATAAGTGTTGGCATGAGAAAACCGAACTGTTGCCTCCTTCTGGACAACCAAAGGGGAAGAAGGGTGGGGGTGGGCTGGGCTGCTTTTGCACTCGACTAAGCCTATCCAACAGCGACCCCCCTCTTTTCCTCCACAGAATGAGTGGGCTGGGCTAGATGACCTCCAAGGTTGCAGCTAGCTCTCTCTGTACATATATGTGGGTTCCTGGATTTGGGAGGACGCATCTCACACACAGACACACACATACATACACACACACACACACACACACGCCTCCTTCCACCTCTCATCCAGTCCCCCTCCAGATGCCAAGCATTGCCCCCCCAACCCCAGAAACCCTTTCCATCCTCTCATTCTCCCCTCAGCTAGCAAAGCCCCCCCACTTTCCCAGCGGTCTCGGAGAAGGACGTGGGGGGGATTTTTTTTTGGGGGGGTGCCCGCTCCATGTCTTTTCCACCAGTCACCATCAAGACGGCAGAGCATTGAGAAATGGTGAGCTGTCACCGGGCCGGACTAGCGGAAGGCAGCCCAAGACCGTGGGGAGCCGCAGAGTGGGGTACGGATCGCCAGATGCGCGGTGGATCCCCCCCCTTCAGCATCCCCGAATGCTCTTATCTCTCCCATGCCTTCCCATCTAAGGCAGGCTCGCCTGCCCCTTTGGCCTCGCTCCGCAGCATCCCCAAGATTCTGTCAGCCCCGAACGACCTCCGCACCGCCCACGGCCGAAGCAGCCCTTACCGTGGCTGCCGGCACCGCTCGCAGGCGGGCCGGGGGTGGGGGAGAAGCGCTGGAGACACCCGAGAAGCGGGTAAACGCTAACGCTGCAGTTGCGGCTGCCGCTGGGTGCCAGACTAACCACAACGAGGCTGCAGGCTCCCGCTCGAGGCGCCCGAGCCGAGTCGAGTCGCCTCGCCTCGCCTCGCCCCGCCCCTTTCCCCAAGAGCTCCTCTCCTTCTCTCTCCTCCCTCTCCCTTCCTCCTTTCTTTCACTCTCTCTCTTCCTCTTTTTCTCCTTCTCTCTCTACAGCTGTTGCCTCCCAAACCCCGAAAAGGGGGAGGGAGGGAGGAAAAGAGAAGAGGAGGAGCCTAGGATACCGTCGATGGGAGGAGCCGAAGTCTGGTTCACTTTAATTGGCACTTGCCTTCTACAATAGAGAAGAAAAGCGAGGAAAGCTTTCCCCGAAGCTCGCTCGGATTGGTTTTTCCTCTAGCCAATAGCAGCGGGGGAAGCGAATCCAAGAGACTTAAGAGGATGTAATTGATGCCTTTATAATCGAACCGAAGTAAAAAGAAAGGTGCCGTTGAATCGGATTGACATTCGACTCAGCCAATCATCTCCAGAAAGAAGGCGTGGTAAAGGGTTTGTTTGGCTTTCCTTCTACCTATAAACGTAGTGAGAAAGCCTCTAAGACTCCGCCCCGGATGTTGGGGAAGCAGAGAGAGGATCTTGAGTGAGGTTCTAATTTGGTTGCTGCTCTAGGATCCGGAACCGAATGGTATAGACAGCTTTTTTTCCCCTTAAATGTGACGAATTCTGGATTTAATGGGGAAAAACGTGCGTGAAGTTCCCGGGGATATAACCTGACGAATTTCCCCATCTTCATTTCCCTTCTGCCTTACGGCTGGCTGCAGTACCCAGGTGAGTCCGAAGCTCGGACCAACGCGCCGAACGCCTGGGGAGTTTCCGCCCCTCCCCCTGCCTAAGTGCTGATGGAGAGAACGTTAGTTCCTCCCCCCCTCCCCAGTTTCTTTTCTCTTTCCCCTCTCCCCCATTGTCTGCACCCTACCCCTACCAACCAGCTCCCCCCCCCCCCAGCTATCATTTATCCACAGCGGTTAAAGAAGCTGTAGTATAAAAGATAAAGAAGTTAAAAGTATAGGAGATTCTCTGATATTGTAACAAGCAAGCATTTATCGAAATGTCCGTAAAGTGCTGGACACGACGTAGAGCTGTGGGAAGTCAGAACGGATCCTTCGTGTAGCTTTGCAGATGAGGACGAATCCAGACTGATGCATAAGATGCTCAAGGTACAAATAGGCCTCGAGCAGGTGACTCGTCATCACTAGGCTTTTGTGTAAAAGCTGAGTTACAGTCAGTAGAGGTGACCCCACAAAAATCCACTTGGAGTGAATTTTAATTTAGGAGAAATTTGGTGTTGGAACAGTTTTGGGAATTCTGACCTCAGGGGTAAGGGGAATTCCAGGTGTAATAAGGCTGTGAGGTTTGGGACAAGGAAAAAAATGGGTTTAAAGGAGAAGGAAAGTAGGTAACTTGGTGAAGAGTATAATAAGACAGGTAAGTAGCCTAAAAGTGTGGGATGGGTAAGAGAATTGATCTATGAAAAAGTGCTTAGTATTTTCCAAGATACGTAATAACCATGACATAAGGGGATGTTCATTTGCTCTCAGTTGTACTTTGAATAATGAAACTACTACCACTATCCTTTCCCACAAATGAAGCTGTGAGCTCTGAAATGATTAGCTATTCTACTTTAACATGCCATTTTTTTTTTTTTTTACTACTTGATGCCCTGCACAATTCAAAGACTTCCAGCACATAAAAAGTGAATCTTTTGCAAAATGAGCCCTTCTGTAACATTTAAATATATAGGGTATATGATTCCAGAAAAATGTTTCAAGTTTATATAAACCCAGAACCCTTTGATAAGGCACCATCTTACTACAATTTAATGCATCTGGAAGCATCTTTGCTTCCTGTGACAGGTTACTGCTTATGTAACTTGCTCTTCTGAAAAGCATAGAGAATCTAAATTTTAGCCATATGTATTATAACAAATCTATGTATATAGGATCATAGGACTTTGAGGCTAGAAATCATATAGTTTGGAGAATCTGAAGTTCTGTGGTAGAGGTAGTATTTTGAGACAGAGCCTCTTAATTTAAGAAATCTAGTGTTTAATCCTATTCTCCACTGCAAAGGAATAGAGGCCACACACAAAGGCCTATGAGATGCTATGCTGATCTGAGGAAGTTATAACCTTAGAATAAACTGCAGTTTTTGTTCCTTGATCATTTGCTGTTTATTAATCATCTGTGGCCTTCCTGCCAAACATTGGTTAAATTCTCTTCCAGACTGTAGTTGCTACAACCCTAGAACCCTAAAATAGGACTTTTTAACATAAAGGGGAAGCCCTCTGGAAAAAGCTTCCAGGGGTGTACAAACACTGCACTATTTAGTATCCTCTAGCTTTCATTAAGTAGCCATGGAAACAAATCAGGAGAAAGCCAAGTTTTCCCTTAGCCAATATAAGTAGCCTACTTTATTAGGAGAAGCAGCAGTATATTACTGTGGAGAGAACTCTGAATCAGATGACCTGCATTCTAATCACATCTATGCACCTTATTATTTAATAACATGACCTTGAGCAAATCATTTATTCCATCTTACTTCAGTGAAATATAGTGTGGTAGAACGAGGTAGTTTGAAGCAAGGATTCATAATTTAAGGATTCATAGATTTCAGCAGAGGTAGGAACTGAAAAGGAAAAAATTATATCTTTATTTTAATATAACTAGTTTCATTTTTAAAACTATGTATTTTATTTAAATCATTTAAGAACACTATTCTGAGAGAAAGAACATAGACTTCACCAGCCTTCCAAGTAGGTCCACGACCTAGAAAAGGTTAAGAAATCCTAATCTTAATACCTCCTTCCAACATTAAATGTTAGTCTGAAATATCTTGCCCATTCACTTCTGGTTGTACTAGTGCTTCACTCACAGGGTTTTACTCAATTAAGCTGTGTGTCTTTTCCTAGTTTAATTATGCCATTAGCACTTGGAATGTGGGTCCCAACATTTATCTACAAAAAAAAAAAATTGCTAGAGAGAAAATTAGTCCTATGTTAAATATGATTCAACCTTGGTGAGATGTCCTTAGAAGTTTCTGGCTGCAAAAAATTTATTTTTTATCTTGCAGGAATGTGAAAAACTACAAGAGTATTAGATTTGAGGGACAAGAATCTGGTTTTAAATCCTGGTTCTGTTGGTTCCCTATGTGGCCTTGGCAAGTCCTTCTATGTTTCCAAGTCTTAATTTCACCTGTAAAATGAAGCAATTGTACTAGATCAAGGCTTCTTATACTTTTTCCATTTATGACGCCTTTTCACCCTAAAAGTTTTTAAATAATTAGGTATATAAAAAGATATACAAATCAAACATTTGCTGATAATAAATCAAAATTTCACAACCCCTACATTCAGTTATGAGACCCCAAAGTTTATACGACCACTGTTTAAGAAGCTGCGAATTAGTTAATCTCTGATGTCCCTCAGACTTTTAAATCTATGATCCTTTGATTTTCTTTGAAAAAATGAATAATAGAAAAATTCGTTTTGTCTCAAGTGTTTGCTTTGGTACTTATTCTTGTCTTTCTCTACCAATCACATACTACAGATAGCTAGAGTTGCAGGATATCCTGCAGACAAAATTTGGAATAACTAGCAGGCTATTATCGGAATTAGTTCTAAACTCTTTAGTATAGGTTGATTGCAATTTAGCATGTGAACAATAGAAATACAGCATGGTATAGTTACTACTTGGAGTGCTGGGTTGAGAGAGACAAGAGCAAATCCTCTGATGTAAAGTAAATGTTCTGTCATGATCAAGTAATTTAGTCTCTTTAAGTCTCCACTTATTGACATATTTTCCACATATGCAACATGGGGATATTATTTCCTAACCCCCAGAGTTTTTGTGAATCAAATGAGATCATATTTATAAAGTATTTTGCAAAGTAAAAAAAAAATCATAGAAATGTCCTTTATCATTCAATAAACTACTCTGAGACCTCAGCCTCTGATGCCTCTCCTTAGCTATTTTTTTTTTTAATCCCTGCTAATGGCCACCAGCTCTTCTTCCCTTTCCCTCCCCTCTACTTTTTTAGGCACTGTTCACAGTGGTACACTTTGGGTACACATTTAAGTCTCATTCCCATTTATCTTTTTGTGGAGCTATAAATCTTTCTCTTGTTTTAAACTAGCCCATTTCCTAAATTATCTGTCATTAGACTATGGCCACATCATCTACTAAACAAGGATTAGGAAATGAATAAAGAAGAACATTCACAACTACCATGAAATCAGCCTATAAGTTATCACATTATTTCGTTAACTCCTTAGTTATCACAAAAATATCAGAGAGGATATCCTAAGATTTTGAGCCTGAAGGGATCTAAGAGATAATCAAGTCTAGTCCCCACATTTGAAAACAATAAGGAAAAAAATGCATATTAAAAATTATTGGTGAAGTGGCATTGATGGGGTACATAGATACAGACTCACTGAAATCCCAAAATATGTTAGGATTTCAAGACTTTCCAATACAGTCCACCAGATGTTGAAGTTAAGACCCCAAAAATATATTGAAGTTTTGGACCAGTGTCACAAGGTGACTTAAAAGAATTAGTAAACTTAGACCATTACCACATTAAGAGGCAAAGATTTTATTATTATGCCATTGATTGGTATGCCAAGTTCCAAAAGTCAGTTAACCATTAACAAGGGGACAAGTTAAGTTTCATAGCAGAACATTAACAAGGGAGAAGACAACATTAGGCAGACTTAAATTCTAATGAAATTACTAAGGCAGTAGTTCCTAATGACCCCTGAACTCAGCTAAATTCCTAAGGAGTTGGAGGAAGAGAGGGAGATTAGGTTCTTTTATAGGGGAAAAATAATTCCTTGAGTTGGCATCATGTAACTTGGCCTTCTCCTATTGGATATAGTAATTATTGGGTTTATCAGTGCAAGAAATAGAACAAGGTATTCAACCTGGGCCTACTGCAATACGGGCCTTAAAGAGATAATCCTATCTGCCCCTTACATGCTTGCCTCTGGGAGTAATTTAGTGATTCTGGCTCTCTCCTGTCAAAGTCTACCTAGCTATCAAGGACCCCAAAGTGGTAGTAAAATGAAATGCATTGTATCAAGAAATCCAAAGATGTAGATTTGGGTTTTAGCTCTGCTTCAAACTAGCTGTGTGTTCTTGGGAAAATCGCTACTCTTTATGGTTTATTCTTTTAGCTATAAAATCAAATCTTTTAGAAGCACAGAATACTAAAGCTTGAAGAGACCATAAAAAGCATGCTGTTGGACTACTTCATTTTGCTGATAAGACACCTGAAAATTGAAGAGTTCCAATGACAGGCTTCAGAAGAGCCAGAAAACAGCTCAGGGCTTCTGACTTCCAATGCAGAGTGCTCTTTAAACATAAAATTTTTGTCAATCTGTTTGAAGGATCAAAGAGAAGAGAGAATGGTACAGAGAGGATAATGTCCCTTATTTTCTCTTGACTATTGTGTAAACATAGGTCTGTGAAATCAGGACAAAGAAACAAAACAAGCCAAACTTAGCTCTCTTGGAATATGAGAGAGAACTTAATCTGAAAATAATATAGTACTTATAAGTTATTCTAAAATTTTATCATACAAAGGCCTCATTTCTCAAATATATACAGAACAGAATCATGTATAAAAATATGTTTATTGCATTAATTAATGCATTGTTGATGGGAGTTATGAACTGATCCAACCATTCTAGAAAACAATTTTGAACTATGCCCTAAAGGTTATAAAACTGGGCATATCCTTTGATCCAGCACTATCACTAACAGGTCTGTATCCCAAAGAAATCATTAAAAAAAGGGGAAAGGAATCCACAGGTACAAAAATATTTCTAGCAGCTTTTTTTTGTGGTGGTAAAGTTTAGAAATTGTGGAGATGCATACCATTTGGGGAACAGCAGAACAAATTATGAATATAATGGAATACTATTCTATAAGAAATAATGAGCTGACAGATTTCAGAAAAACATGGGAAGACTTAACATTAATTAATACATGAGCTGATCGGGAAAACACAGTATGTAGTAACAGAAACCTTGTGCAATGATCAACTGATAGACTTCACTTTTCTCAGCAATATAATGTTCCATTATAATTCCAAAAGACTTGTGTTAGAAAATGCGGTCTATATAGAAGACTTTGGAATCTGAATGTAGATCAAAGATACTGTTTTCACATTTTGTTTGTTTTTTTTCTCACATTTTTTCCTTTTTGTTCTGATTCTTTCACAATATGATTAATGTGGAAATATGTTTAACATATCTAATCTATATCACATTGCTTCCTTTCTTTGGTAGGGAAGGAAGGAAGGGAGAAAAATTTCGAACTTAAAATCTTACAAAAATGAATATTGAAAACTATATTTACATGTACTTGGAAAAAAGCAAAGTACTACTAAGTGCAAAACATAAAATTGCATCATAAATTTTAATTTAATAGAAAAAGTCCACTTATGTTTTTATACAAAATTGTTACACATTCTTGAAGTTGATAAGCTTGGAAGAGAATAAATTATTTGACTACATAAGAAATGGAAGTTACTTTAGAAACCATTGAGTTCAAGTTCTTTATTTTACAAATGAGGAAACTGAGGTGCAGAAAAGTTGTGACTTTTCCAAAGTCACACAGACAAGTGTTGGAGGCAGTATTCAAGCTCAGATCTTCCTGACTCTGGGTCCTGAGCGCTATCTAACTGCCTGTAGTTCTTCAGATAATTGTTATCACTATCAAAAAATATTAATATATGAGGTAGTAAGAAAAATACTACAGATCCAGGTAATTTCGTGGCCAAATTATTTCAGTAGTATTGTACTCCATTTTGGGCAATCACATTTTAGGAAGGACTTTGGAATATTGGATTGCATATATGGAGGAGAGTAATCAGGAATGGTGACTGAAAACTATGCCATGTGGAAGCAAGTTGAAGGATTGGGAATGGGTTATTCTTATAAAAAGAAATTTGGAAGGGAATGTCTAATAACTTTTTACATTTTTGAAAGCCTTTTATGTGGAATGTAGGATAGATTTAGTCTGTTTGAATCAGATAAAAGCTACATAGAAACACATCAGTTTAATTTTTTTTAAACTTCCTAAAAATTAAAACAATCCAAAGTATAATAGGTTGCCTCAGTGTGTTTCTCTCACTAGAGATCTTTATTTAGAAACCAAATGATTACTTGTCAGGGATATTATAGAAGTCATTTTCTTTCAGGTATTGATTGACCTTTACAGCTCAGATTTTGTAATACATTAACCTATAGATTTGTATTATAAAAAATAATTTAAGTAGAGGGCTTAAGTACAAGCCCTGTAATTAAGTACATCCATCGTATTCAAAATCAACAAGTAGATTTCAAGAAAAGCATTAACATGGTGCATGCTCCCAAACTTAGAAAAGTAGCATTGGATAATTGAAAGTTCATTAGTCCCAGAATCAAGCCTACTTACTAGCTGTGATATTGTGTCCCTTAACTGATCCAGTATTCAGTTTTTTTATGTGTCTATTAGGAGTTATACTACTTGATTGTTGTGAGAGAAATAGTTTGTCAATTACAAAATCATTTATAAGTTATTTATGTATTATTAATCTTATTTGGGAAACAAAAAACAACATAGGGGATTTATGTTAGGAGCTTGGGATGTGGGTCTCAAAGTGGATCCTCAGAGAATCCTGGGGATCTTTTTTTCAGAGATCCTTTTCAGAGAGTCTAAAATTCAAAATTAGCTTTTATTTCTAATATGGTATTTACAAATATAACCCACATAAACAAAAACTCTTTAAACAGATCCTTAATAATTTTTAATAGTGTAAAGATGTTGAGAACAACAGTTTGAGAACTCTTGGTAAAAGAGACAACTTATTGAGCTCAAGTAGTAAGGGCAAGTTCTGGGGAAGATATGGTTTGAAAGCCTAACCTTAAAGATAATCAGATTTCAAAATATTTTGAGAATGAGATCATTCTAGACAGGAGAAGAAAAGACAAGCAATTACATAGAATGTTTATGACACAATGATCATCTATTCATCCAGAGTTATAACTTTAAAGTCACCTTCTCTTGATGAGAAGTCTTGCTAAGGTTTTGTAGATTCTGTCTTGACAGTATAATCTTCTAATCAGTCCCCTTATTTTGACTCATATAGCCACAACTCTAGTTAATTTCTCATCACTTCTCCCTATCCTACTTAGAAGCCTCCTTATTGGTCTTCCTCCCCACCTCAAAAAAAAAAACAAAAAACCTAATTCCCAATCCATCTTCCACTCAGCTGCCAAATTGATGTTCCTAAAGTACAGGTTGAACCATGTTGTTTCTGTATCCTTGCCTCTAAGAGAAAGTACAAAGCCTTGCTCTCTACACAATGACTTTACCTTACTGTAGAACTACTCTTCTTCATCCACTGCCTGACAGTCAAACATTCCTGGGTACTGCACTATGTTTGTGACATTCTCTCCTATTTTTATGCCTTTAAGATAAGGCTGTTGTCTGACCTGAAATATGTCCTCCTCATCTCTGCTGCTTACAATTCCTTCAAAATTAGCTCACTCACGATGGTATCCCTCTTCTGATTGATCCCAGTTGTAGATAGATAATTATATGCATATATGTATATGCATATTTACGTGTAAATGTATACATATATGCCAGAAATCTTAATGTACTTTTAAATAACTATCTTACGATTTTTTGAAATGCTTTGTATATCAACCACTCTCCACTTTTTTCCAAATCTGAATCCTCCCATCTGTTCAATTCAGTAATTGCTTAGTTTATTGAATTCAGTAATTTAGAATTCAGTGTATGTAGGGTATGTCCAAATTGTGGAAGATCAACTTGAGTTTGGATTTAAGATCCTTGGTTTAGATCTAGAAGAGATATAGGTCATATAGTAGTATAGCCATCTGAGATGACGAAACCAAGAATATTAATTAACAGAGATGGCATTTGAACTATGCCCAAATTTGTCTGTAGTATTTAACTACAAATTTATCATGCTTTCTGCTGTAACATATTACACATCCTTTAGTGCCATTACAGATTTTTTAAGAAGAGGGGTAATGTATTAAATACAGTAATACAAGAAAATCTGATATTGGTGAACCAAAAAAAAAAAAAAATTGGAAGAATTGATACCAAGTAAATAAGATACTACAGTAATCTAGGTATGAGATAATGAATGTCTAGACCATAACATTAGCAGTGATACACATCTGTGTTCTACTTGTTTTACTCTTCACAATTTCATGCCAGTCTCTATAGTTTCCTAATATCAACCTGCTCATCAATTCTTGAAGCACAGTAGTATTCGTTCACATTCATATATCACAATTTATTGAGCTATTAAACAGTTGACAGATATCCCTTCAATTGTCAGTTCCTTAATACTACAAAGAGTTGCTATGATTTTCGAACATATAGATTCTTTTTCTTTTCACCTGATCACTATGGGAAATAGAACTAATAATGGTATTGCTGGGTCAAAGGGAATACACAGTTTTGTAACTCTTTGGGCATAATTGCAGTGTTCTATAAAGTGGTTGGATTAATTCAGTTCTATCCACGGTGTATTAGTGTCTCGTTTCTTCCACAACCATGCCAATATACGATTTTTCTCATCTATCATTTTAATCAATCTAATAGGTATGAGATAGTAACTCAAAGTTATTTGAATTTTCATTTCTCTAATTAGTAATAATTTAGAGAATCTTTTCATATATCTTTGATTTCTTCCTCCAAAAACTGTCTGTTCATATCCTTGAAGGGTATTTTATCAATTGGGGAATGAATCATATTCTTATAAATTTTACAAAATTCCCTAGATATTTGAGATATAGGATCTTTATCTGAGAAATTGTCTATAATTGTCACACACAGAGTTAACTGCTTTCCTTCTAATCTTGGTTACATTGGTTTTCTATTTCACATTGTTCTCTTTTTCAGCATTTAAAGATATAAAATTTCCTCTGATTACTGCTCCTGCTGCATCCAATAAATTTTGATATATTGTCTCATCATTCTCTTATACTTTTTTTAACCTAGTTCCAATGAGAATAAGCTTCCCACACTACCCACCTTGTACCCTGTCTTCTCCATAACTGAAATATTTTATTCATATCGCATTTGATTGCACAGTTCAATGTTATTAAATCCCTTGTAATTTTACTGTATGTTTCTTCTCAAGTATACTTTAAAAAAAAAGTATTTTAGCTTATTAAATATCCTTTTTTTTTCCCTTGCAGGATTACATTTAGCTTTGCTATTTAGGTTATTCTTGATTGCAAATCCAGTTCCTTTGTTTTTTGGAAGCTTATATTCCATGCCCTTTGGTCTCTTAAATGTAGAAGGTGCTAAGTCTTGTATAATCCTGACTGTAACTCTACAATATTTTAATTTTCTTCCTGGTTGCTTGCAATATTTTTGAATCTTAACTATAATGTCCCTGTGCGTTTTCATTTTGGGGTGTCTTTAAGGAAGTAATCAGTGGGCTTTTTCAATTTCTATTTTACCCCTCTAGTTCTAGAACCTTATGGCAATTTTCCTCAGTAATTGAAGTATAATATCTAGATTCTTCTTAAAAAGTCAACCAATTGGAAAAAAAAAAGATTCAAAAACTTACTTTAGAAAATAACTTCTTCAAACTAAGATCTAGGCAAGAGAAAACCAATGACCTCATTAAGATATTAAGAAATAAAAAAAGAATTTAAAAAATTGAAGAGAATGTAAAACATTTCATTAGATAAATATGTTCTCCCTCCTGGATCTCTTTTCCAAGTTAGTTTATTTATCTAATGAAACTCTTTTTTGAAGATTGTAATTATTTTATATTTTTCTTGGAAGCTTTAAAGGAAACTATTTTGTCTTCTCAAATATTTCTTGATTTAGATAATTGTATATGTATACATATATTGAATTTAACATATTTTAACATGTTTAACATATTGGATTACTTGCCATCTCTAGGGGTGGGCTTGGGGCAAGGAGGAGAAAATTTGGAACACAAGGTTTTGCAAGTGTCAATGTTGAAAAATTATCCATGCATTATGTTTTGAAAATAAAAAAATTTAATTAAAAAAATATTTCTTGACTTGAAGAAGAAAATAGAGCACAGTGACTGATTAGATGGATATAGAATATAATGGAAGAGGAAGAGTCAAAAGTAACTCCATAGTTTTGAGCTTGAGTAACATTTAAACTAGTGTTGTGCTTGAGATAAATAAAAAGGAAAACTTGAAGAGGAAGCGAAATCTGAAAGAAATATATAAGCTTAGTTTTGTCCTTGTAGTATAAGGTGAATTTTCATACTACAGAATGAAAAAATTTTTTGAATAATGGTCATTTTTTTCTCCCTTATAGGATATACTTAATTTTTCAACTGTCTGCAACCATCACTCTAAACTGTTTAAATGAGAATGTCCCTGGCTCAGAGAGTACTGCTCACTTGGCTTTTTACATTACTTTTCTTGATCATGTTGGTGTTGAAATTGGATGAGAAAGCACCATGGAACTGGTTCCTTATATTCATACCAGTCTGGATATTTGATACTATTCTCCTTGTAATGCTGATTGTGAAGATGGCTGGACGATGTAAATCTGGTTACAACCATAGAAATGGACCACGACATATGAAAAGAAAAGTCTGGTACTTCATAGCGATGTTACTTAAATTGGCCTTCTGTCTTGCACTCTGTGCTAAACTGGAACAGTTTACTAATATGAATCTATCATATGTTTTTATTCCTTTATGGGCCTTACTGGTTGGGGCTATGACAGAACTTGGATATAATGTCTTTTTTGCTCGGAGAGACTGACTTTTTAAAAACTATGCCTTTTCAATATAACTTGCTGAACAACAACAACAAAAACAGTATTCCAGATATTTGCAAACTTCAAGGCTACTAAGGAACTGAAAACCACACCAGTTGCAGTTTTACAGTTAGTGTTAAATCAAGTAAGTTATTCAAAGACTTGAAGACAGCATGAAAAGTATTTATTCTACATTTGAATTATTAGTCTCTTTATCACTTGTAAAAATAAAACTTTGTTTTGAACCACATATTTTTAAATGACTTCTTTTTTAAAATTCTGATATACTTCAAAGATGTAATAATCACAAATGCAAAACTCATTCATTAGCACTTAAGAATCAATCCAAGTCTTGACTTGGAAAAAAAGAGGAATGATTTTTGATTGAGTAAGCATCAAATATTTTACATTCTCATTATAAACAACAAAGCTTGCTTAAAACAAATGGTATTTACTAAATAATGGAGAAAATTCTTAAGTACAGTCAGTGTGCTTTCATGTTTTCTGTTAATCCAGGCAAAATCATGCCAGTTTCCACTTAAAATTTTTAACACAAGTGAAATTAAAATTGACCTTCCTTGCTAGATGTATTATAACAAAAAGCAAGGGATCCTCTCCCAGTCATTCCCAGGAGGGGGAAGAAGGGAGGAAGCAGCTTTGATGCAGCTTGCCATACATATATTGTAAACTATTCAAGAAATTCTTTTAGTGGACAATGAAAACATCTCAAGAGTTTTATATTTAAGTAGGATTACTTAAGTACAACATTATAGCTTACTTCTGTTCTTGTTCAGACATGTAATAGAGTTTCTTCCTAACATCATAAACTGATATTTATGTGCTAAGCTTGTGGAGGCAGCTTCTTAAAAATCTGTCATAGAAGTGCTTTCAAATTATTCCAGTAATAAATCCCTATTATAATTACAATACTTTGAGCTTTATCAGTATTTTTTTTTATATTTTTATTTTATGTGAGGTTTTTATAGAAGCCTAGGCTGTGACACCAGTCACCTCTTAACAGATCACTGCCCTTCTTCAGGCCTTCAGCATCTCTGCTGTGCAGGAGCCATCTCCCTAATCCCAGTCTTACCCATCTCCAGTCAACCCTCCACACAGTTTTGAAATAATCTTCCTTAAATAAGTACAATCTGACAAGACAGTGCTCTCCTCAAAAACTTTGGGTGCTTCCCTATTGCCTCAACTATGAAATGTGAGCTCCTCAACCTGGCTTCAAGCTCCCCCTTTACCCTTCATGTTACCCTCCTTTTACACCCTCCACAATTAAGCAGACATTTCTAATATATGTTCCCCATCATGGGAGGAGGGTGGGTGCAAGGGACTAAGAGCTCTATACCACATTGCTGGTCCACATTGCCTTCTGTGTCCTGGTAAAGACTTTAATGGGTTCAAGTTCAAACCAGGCTTGTGTGACGGAACAGAGCACCAGCTTTTTCTGAAGCCTCAGCTTCCTCATTGTGAAGCGAGATGATGACAGCAGCAGAGGCAGGCTCTCAGGGATCCCAGCCTCTGCCTCCCACCAGCCTCCTAGGCTGGGAGTTTAGGGGCCACTTCTATAAACCATCATCTGACTCTTGCTAGATGTTATTAGATATTTCTTCCCCAAATGACATTGTATTTGTTTCCCTGTTTATTTTTGTTGTTGTATTCTGAACAACTCAAAGTCAGGGATTGCATCTTTATGTTTTAGTCTTTGCATATGGTAAATGTGCCTTGCATATGGTAAATGCTGAATAAATGTTTGTTTAAATTGAACTGCCTGAGATTTCAAGTCTAACCTAGCTTTTTGGGTTTTTTAATAGAATGCAGAAACAGAACTGAAGCTAAGTAACACTGTTTGAATACAATGACTTGCCTTCATATTTGGGGATGAAATTAAGAATAATAGTAAATATAGATTACAGAGCAAATAAACTCGTAAATGACTGAAAGCAATTCAACCCAATCTCAAATACCTCAACTAAAAGCTCAATAAAATAAACCAGAATTTGAAATACAATCATACTTCACAGAAAGAAAAAAAAAAAGAAGCAAACTCTTAACCTGGGCCTACCTCTTTAAACCTGTATATCCACTAAGATTCAACTCAGCCAAAAACAGAATCAGAAAAACAAAAGGCAGATTCCCCCCAAAAAATCTTTTAAATAAAAAGGGAGAGTTCTACAGCTTAGGTGGCAGAGATGTTAGATTGCTGAGCCTGCGGGTATGACTGGGCAAGTCACTTGACCTGTTTGCTTCAGTTTCTTCATCTGTAAAGGGAGGAAAATGATAAATGCCTGTTTATGGTGCTTATATAAAAAGCAGCACATTACTTTGCCTCTTTAAAATAAGTCACATTATAAATTTAAAAGCACTTTGGAGAATTAAGAATTTCTAAAAATTCCACAGTCATCTTGAGACTCATCATCATCTCATCCTGAGATAACAGCATGCAACTAGAACATATATATAGTTACCTTTTTTTTTTTTTTTTTTTTGGCTGAGGCAGTTGGGGTTAAGTGACTTGCCTAGGGTCACACTGCCCGGAAGTATTAAGTGTCTGAGGCCAAATTTGAACTCTGGTCCTCCTGGCTTAAGGGTTGGTCCTCTATCCACTGCACCACCTAGCTGCCCCCATAGTTACTTTTTTAAAACAAGAGATATAGGAAAAATATGCCAAAGAGAGAACTGGGTTTGTTGCTTTGTGGTATGATTAAGCGAAGGGATGTGACTTGATTGTGCTTTTAAGCTATATTTTTAATTTTTCAAATCAATACAAATCATCATTGTGAGACAAGAGTTCTTAAGCTGGAATCTGTGGACAGTAAAAAAAAAAAAAAAACTCAACCCAATAAGAGTTTAATATGATTGGTTTCCCTTGTAAATTCTATGTATTTTATTCAATGCATTTTATTTTATTCATTAAAAAAAATTTATTCTCAACATAAGAGCTATCACCAGACTACCAAAGAAGTCCATAACACAATCTCTCCTTTGGGAGAAGCAATGTACTGCTACACTGAGAAGAGAACTTGATTTGGAATCAGCAATCTATGTTCAAGTTCTGTGTCTGCTACTTAATTACTCTATGACCTTGGGTGATTGACCCAAGCTCTCTGATCTATAAGGCAAGATAGAAATCTCTTCTTTTGCAAACCTGTGGTCCCAAAGACCCTAAAATTATAATTGCCAAAATACCTTTTTAAAAAAAATACAGCATTCTTTCTTTGATATTAGATGTTTAGGAATGATAAAGTGATTGAGCAACAGATTAAAATACTAAATAATCTAAAATGCAGTCATTAAATTTCCATGTCAATACTGATAAACCACTCAACCTGTATATCACACTGAATCAGAAAACAATTTTATAGGATTCTTAAAACAAAAGTTTTTAAATATAAATCTTTCCTAGTGATTCATGAAATTCACCAAATCATGTCTTACTATTCCATCAATTAGTCAACTTCAACTGAGACCCAGATATGAAATAAGTTCTAAGAGTATTGCAAAGCCCTTATACTTTACTTTTAAATAAAGGACCCCCAGATCAGAGTATATTTAGAATCTGAATTATGTATAAATTAAAGTTATATGGTTTTCTGATCCTGATTATCTAGTTTTCATTTCAGTTTCATATTAATACTGTAGAACTGCTTTTGGCTCTTTCAAGAAGATACAGGAGAAGCATCTATAATCTAGCCCACTTAAGATTAGGACAAGCAGATTTCAGTATGAACATAAGTAAATAAATTATGTTCACTATAGGGAAAGGACCTAGGCCTGTACTTTCACCGATAATCTATTAGACCTGTGATTTCACAGAAAATCAGAAACTTCCAGATGAACTAACTCGTATCCGTGCAGTTTAGGAAACAGATTTAGTCTTAGTTCTAAGAGTAGTTAGAGGTTAAGTGTTATAAACAGTGACACAATCACTTTTTGTTCAAAGTTGAGCATTATGGTGATGATGGGAACTGTGCTAAAAGGAAAGGGGCTAAAATATATAAGATAGTGTTCTCAAGAAATCCCACATATTGCAAAGAAATATTTTTCAAGGAGAAAAATGTTTTAAAAGAAAAAGTTGCTCTTAAATCTCCAAATGTTTTGGCCTTTTCTTTATCCTTCTTGACATCTCAACAGAATTTGCCACTGTTGCCCCCATTCTCCTGCCTGGATACTCTCCTCTCTGGATTTTCATGACTAATGATGATAATAATAATAATGTATTGCCTATTATTGTGAAACAGCAAGCCAATGCAATGGAGAGAGCAGTAGATAAAGTCCATCCTGAGAGATTATGCCCACTGAGCCAAAAGTACCAAAAATGCAAATTCACTTAAAAGAAAATTCATGTACAAATTACAACATATAAAAAATAACCAAATTGTTGGTTTAACATGGTTACCATAAAGATTTAAAAATTCAATAAATTTATGTGAGTATTAAAGGTTAAAAAATACAACAAATTGAAAGTATCTTGGATTTACTTCAGAATATATTTTAATATATAAGTTTGCATACCTAAGTTAAAATAAATAATGTATTTCAAGAATAAACAAGAATATAAGCAATGCAATGTATGTAAACTCAGGTCTTCCTGGCTTTAAGACCAGAGCTGTATCCATAGGACCTCTCATCTTCAATATTTTACAATTAATATTGGAACATGTATATTTCAGAAAATATTTCATCAAAAAAAATTTTTTAAAGGTCAATGCTTAGGATCCTACATCTAAAGCTATAAAGCCATCCAATCAGCCTTCTTATTTTATGGATGAGGAAATAGAGGCCCTTACAACAGAAAATAAACTGTGACTTTAAAAGTAGAAATTTAACTTTTCTTTTCAGTTTACTCATTTGGAAAAATAACATTATACTGACCTTGCAAAGTCAAGTGACTTGTCTTAGATCACAGTGGGGATTTGAATCCAGATCTCCTAACCAAAGAACCTTAAATTGTTAATTTTGGGTTAGCTAGACAGTGGTGTCAAACACACAGGCCTGGCCCAACACTCCCAACTGCTGCCAGAACAAAATGTAACTGAAAAATTTAATTAAGTAACAATAAAATAAAACATAGACAATGTTAACATACCTTTTTTTAAGTCAACATGCACCCACAGGGAGCCTTCTGTACAGTGTAGTGGCTCCATTTCTATTTGAGTTTGACACCACTAAGCTAGAAAATGCAGCATCTTTCAGAAATCAGCTAATCCATTACTAAACACCTATGTGAATAGGCACAGTGCCAGCAACTAGAGAAAGGACAAAAACAGAAATAATTCCTATTTTTGGTGAACATAAGAAATTAAAAGTTCTAGAAGCACCATACACATACAGTGGAAAGGCCTAATACAGAAATGAGAACACCTAAATTCTAGTGCTAGCTCTATTAGCTCCCTGACTTTAGAAGAGGAATTTAACCTTTCTCATCCCTAGTTCCCTCATTTATAAAATAAGGTGGGCAGTATCTGTTAATACGGATGTTCCTGCCCCAGTACCTACTATTCCCTTCATTCTCACCATGCATTCGTTTCAGTCATGTAGGACTTTCTGCGACCCCATTTGGGGTTTTCTTGGCAGGGACACCTGACTGTTTTGCCATTTCCTGGTCCCACTCATTTTATAGGGGAAACTGAGGCAAACAGCCCTGCCCTTTAAGTGCCCAGGGACAGGACCTAGAAGTTGAAGCACACATGAAGGGACTAATTTCTCAGCCCTACTTCCTCCAATCATACGAGATAAGTTATAATGCTTCCAAAATTCCGTCTCTCAGCAATAGGCTCCTGCTTGGGGCCTCAGCTAGGAGTGAGGAAGGCTACAGATACTAGGATTAACCAGGTCCCCAGTACCCAAGTGGCTTCCTGAGGTGTCTATGCCCTGCCCTCTCAGAGAGACCAAGGAACTACTTGGAAATAGAAGCTGTTGGGCCCTGAGGACTTAAACATCACATGTCCCTGACTCAGATACCTGACCCCAACCCCTTTGGTGCTTAAGAGAGAAAATAATGGTAATCAGTGCCTCCCCTGAGGGTGGGAGATCCAGCCAACATCCCCATTTTAGGACTAGCCAACTCCCAGTCTTCTATTCCCTTTGATTCAGAATTTACCATGTGAAAATTCTTGCCCCTTTTCCCACACCCTCTAAAGGCAGCAGCTAGGTGGAGCATGGGGCCTGAAATCAGGAAGACCCGAGTAAAAATTTGATCTTAGCCAATTATTGGCTGTCACTGAACAGTGTGAGTAGGCCATGTTACCTTTATCTGTCTCATTTCCCCCTCTGTCAAATGGGAACAACACCTCTAAGGTGGTTGTGAGGATTAAATGAAATATTTGTAAAGCACTTTGAAAGTTTAAAGTATTACATGAATGCTATTATTATGAAAGGAAATTGTTATTATCAGAGTCTCAACAGTGGTGTTGATGGTAGGTTTACACACTGAATACAGGAAGATATCTTCAACAAATTCTTTTATCCTCATCTTGGTCCAGGTTCCTAAACCCACTTTCTATGCAAATTCTAAATATGATCCTGTAATATTAAGGTCTTCAACAATTCTCACTTGGATTTTTCATAGACTTGCAATTGGTTTCTTTCCAGGCTCTTCCCCTTTTTAGTCATTCAACTATAGACCTACTAAAATAATTTTCCTAAATAACAAAATTAAACATGTCATTATTCTTTTCAAAAATCGTCAATAGCTCTCTATTGCCTGTAAAATGAAAATAAAGATTCTTCAGCTTGTCATTTAGAATATACAGTCTGGCTCCAGCCTATTATCCCAGGCTTATTTAAGATTACTCTTCTGTACATTCCCTATATTCCAGCCAAATAGGTCTACTTATGTTTACCAGGCCTTAACATAACTTCTATTTCATTACTTTTTCTCTGGCAATCTTCCCATTCCTGAAGGAATATTTACTTTTTCATTTTCATTTCTTAGAATTTGTATCTTCCCTCAAAGTTTAGCTTATGACACTGCCTATAGGAAACTTCCTGATTCCTCCCCTTTCTGATTGAGTCTCTCTGCCTCCTTAAAATGAATAGACCTTTCTGAATAAAGACAATTTTTTCAAATGTTGTCTTTTATTCACAGTCCCTACCACAATACCTAGCATATAATAGGAGATTAATAAATATGTTTTCTTACATATTTACATGTTTCATCAGATCATTCAACCTAATCTTTTTTTTTTTTTTAAGAAAATTGCCAGGTAAACATTTAAGAACTAGAGCTTACAAGGGCATCTTGATGGTCTTCTCAATTCTTCACTATCCAATCTAATTTCAGAATAAGGTGAGCAGACAGGATCTAGTAAAATCAGCAGGGGCAGCTAGATTGCACAGTGAATAGAACACGAGCCCTGAAGTCAGGAGGACCTGAGTTCAAATTTGATCTCAGATACTTAACACTTCCTAGCTGTGTGAACCTGGACAAATCACTTAACCCCAATTGCTTCTGCAAGAAAAAAAAATTCAGCAGAGAATTATTATGAAAGAACAAGGTTCCCAAATCACTTTCTTTTGAAAGGTTTAAACTAATCTAAGATAATCTTCTATGTCTAGTTTCCTATATATTAGTGTTTGGGGCAATTGCACCTACCCAAACTGACTACTCAGGAGTCACTCCAAATGAAGTACAGAAAGAATTTATTAGAATCTCGAGAAGCGGACCATCCTGGCCTGTGGGCCTGAAAGAACAGCAAAGATACCCACAGGAGGAGAGTCATTCACTTGAAGATGCTTACAACTTTTATACATTTCAGACAAAGAACCCCCAAAATCCCCTTTACAGGCTGTGATTGGTTACATAAACCTTTTTCTCCCTATTTGGTCAGTGGAATGCAGTGAAAAAGGTGATATATATACAGCTTCAGCCACTTAATTCCTTCTTTGGACAATGGAATGCAGTCCAGGTCTCATGTAAAATCACGTGACTGGGGCCTATAGGCCTGATCTACTTTAGTTAACAGTCTCTGATCAATATGTGTTTAATCTGTAAGTTCTTCACCTTTCCACACACTAAGATAATGGATAGCTATTTTTACCATTTGTCAAGGCTCCTAAAGGGTAAGAGCCAGAAGCATGCTAGTAAATGTTTTAACAACCAACTCTTCTTCCATTACCATCACAACAAAAATGTACATATCAAGCTAGATCTTTAATCTATATTAACATTTTTCTATCACTTTGATAAATCTAGACATTCAACAAAACAATAAATCCTCCCCAGATTTATAGATTCCATATCAAATTCTTTAAGAATCAGCTCCTCTTAATGTTTCTTCTGAGTCTTTCCCTCTAGATCCTTCTCCCTGAAGAGATATTATATTCTCTCTCGAAGCCTGAAGGCAGAATAATAAGGCTCTCAAAAACTCTATTTCTGATGCACACAGAGAGCAACCAATGATTATCTTCACCATTGAGAAGAACCTCATATCCAGGTTTGAGCCAGGGATTATGCAAACTTTGTTATTAACTATTTACATTTAAATTAATTTTAATTCACAAAGTCTCATAATAATTTTTATTGATTCATTCTCACTTTTCTTCATATGATCATGTCTGGAATTCTATTTTTTTAATCTAGCATAAATTTTCTTTCAATTATTTGTTATAAATAGTTTAATATCCAAATTAATTTTACTTTTAAAATTATATAAGGAAATTATACAGTTGTGTAATAAAGACATAAAACTTTTATTTTTATATTCTGAAGATTCATGACTTCAGAAATTTAGGTATTTTTCTCCCATTAAAAAAAAAGGGCAACTGATCCAGGCCTGCCTCTCCTTATAAATCATGCTCTCCTAACCCAAGGGGACCACCTAGCATTGTAACATTGCTTGTATACTAATTGGGAGTACTAGAGTGTTCCATTAATTATTATTCATTGTTTCTGATGACAGATTTCTATGTGCTCACACTAGAATAGATTCATAATCACTTGTAATATGGTTTTCATCCTGGGGAACATTATTTAAAGGGGCTGCTTTAAGCAAAATATGAAGGTTAAACTTTGGTCATATTTTCACTTCCCTTTACTGTCTGTAGCTACCACTTTGTTATGCAGATTTCTTACATAGGTGCAACTTTCCATCATATTCTTGCTTTCAGGGGGCTTTTTTTTTTTTTCCAAAAAATTTTTCTTTCCCTTCTTCCTGTACCCTAATTTCAGTGGGGTTTTGCTCCCCACTAATTTCCCCAGCTAACTTGTCAACTTCTAATTAAAAGTATTAAGCAGGCACTTTAAAGTGTGATCACTTTAAAGAATATTTGCATTTTAAGCACAAAAACTCCTTTTAAGAGGAAAACAAAGTAGAATGAAAAGATTATAAAGAAAAAAGTAGCATTGTTATATGAGTAGGAGTAGTATGGAGCACCTGCCACCCCTAAAAAGCTATAGACCTATTTAGAACATTATCCCTTAGAAGCTGCCAATCCCTTTAAAATGTATTTGTTTTTCTATTCTTACCTTTCATGTATTTAGACTTCACTAAGAAAAAGAGGCTCAGTGCCCAAGACTAAGGCTCTACTCTGCCCTTGTCAAATCACACCTGGGACATTTTATTCTCTATTTTAGTGGTAAGTATATTAATAACTAATTTGAGTGATCTGATGAAGCCTGGATGGTGATGAAATTAGACTATGTCTCTTTGATCCAATTGTTATGCCACAGTCTTGTTGAACTGTTCTACCTCAGTTTCCCTGCACTAGTTTCCCTCATTGTCCTAAGTTTCCCTGAATTGTTCTACCTCAATTTCCTTAACTGTTCTGCCTCAATCCCCTTAGTTGTAACCCCCCCCTCTGGTTCATTAAGACTGAGGACCATTTCCTCTAAGGTTATAAATTGTCAATGTGAGACTCAAGATGAGGGGGAGATCAGACTTCCTGACTCCTAACTCCTTCTGCCCTTAAGAATTTATGACACTACCCCCTCTAAAATATTCCAAAAGATAAGACTATCCTGGATACCTTATTGATCTCTTTACTTCTGTTTATTCAAACATCCTGACTCTGGCTTTTAATAAGAATTTATAGCCTCCCCCCATCCTGACAGAACCAAATGGTTCTGTAAAGAAGTTTCCCACTTCTTTTCCCTTCTTTGTTCGAAAAAGGATATATAAAGATTTGGGATTTTCCTATTCATCACTGGATACTTTAAGACGAGAGTCCTGTCCAGTCAATTATACTCTCCAATTAATAAAATATTAAAAACTCTCTAATCTCTATCTTGCCTCAGTTTCTCTGGCATTACACAATCAGATGCCAGATAATTGCCCACGAGTGGCTGCATACTCTGAGGAGGCCTGAAAAAGGTGTATAAGCCAAATTTGTACCATAGGAAGCCGAAATTGCTCCTAGCAAGCAGTTGTTCTCAGCAGCTGATATATTTTCCTTTCAGTTCGGCAATTCATTTTATTTTGACCTCCAGTCAAAGTAAAGGACATACTGATGTGTAACAGTCCCTACCCTCTAGACACTTAGGGCACCTAACCTGAAAAATTCCAATACGATTTATTAGACAAGTTCTTTCCTGGAGGGCAAAAGAAAGAAGAGGTAGAGATTGCAAAGATGCAAATTTTTGAGTTTGACATAAGAAAAACTTCTTAATATTTAAAACAAAGTCATTCTAAAGTGCAGAGGATTATGAATAAATTTAGCTGTTTTCTTTATTTTGGAAGTCTTCAAGCAAAGGCTGGATTACTTTTGTTAAGAATGCTGGAAAAAGGATTGTAGTGCACTTAGAATTGAACTACCTAACTTTCAAGGTCCCTTCATTCTGTGATTCCTTTGATGAGATCTTGAATGGTATGGTGGACTCTGAGAAACTAAAGAATTGATTCCTGAGGCAATCAGGAAGAAGGCACTGATAGAGATCAGTTTAGTTCCATGATTCCACCTTTTTAGGAAGGGATCCAGTCTGAAATCAAAGTTAGGTCAACCCCTCCCTCCCCCCCTTCCCCACCTCCCGAGACCCACCCTCTGCAAAGGTCCAGAGCAATCTCACTTTGCCACGCCCTGTCAGAAATCCCAACCCTGTCCCTGAGGTTAAATTTTCCCTATAAAATATGCTTATGGGCCATCCCATGGCTGCAGCCCTCCTTTGGGTCATCTGCCACAGAAGTCTGCCTCTCGGTTTCTTTCCCCGCCCTCTTCCCCAATGCCTCATGGTATCTCCCTAACTCTGCTATGCTTCCCAATCCTATTTCTCCTCCTTATAGGTAATCCCTTTCAGGATTTAGCCAGCTAAGGACAACTTCATGGGGCACTCCCTTTCTCCTGAGTAATCGTGAGTTCCAGTGAGGAACTTGTCTTTCATAGGCTCTCTCAACTCTATTTCACATTTACCATTCCAGGTATCTATCATACATCTTCATTTTGTCTATAACTTTGATGCAGTGTGGGAAGGGGAAGAGAGTCCCCTCTGATCAGAGACGCAGAAAGAATTTGAGAACCCTGAAATCAGTGGCAAAAAGGAAGGTTTATTTTTCACTAAGTAGTTCTCTCTTAGTGGATAAATCTGTTAATGAGGATATTTGCAAAGCATTATTAACAGAAACCTATTTTATGACCAGATCTTGGGGTTGAGGGCAATTTGAGCTGATCATCAGACCAAGATCTCCTAATTGAATGAAATCACTTTGAAGGCTTTTTCCAGAAATTTGGAATTTCCTGAAATTGGAATCCAGCTACCTCAAAGATCAATGGGGGAGGAGGGGGGGTGATTTGCCCAAGATCTCCAATTGAATGAACAGCTTATCTTAGAAAAAGGCCCATCTGGAAAATATGCCCCCTGAATCTCCCTTCTTTTACAGATCAAAGGGCATACAGTTTCAGCGTTCACCTGTGTCAACCTCTTCCCTAAATAAATCTACCTTTTGCCAAAGACAATGGTCATTGTGATTTCTTCATGTGACCAAATCCCAACTTTTGGAGCTTATCATCATCTTGATGTCTACATCACTTTAAAATTTTCTGAAGGTTCATATATGTCAATAAAAGACCTTTTGAAATAATAAAAATATGGTCAAACTGATTAGGGGAGCCCCAAAATTCTCTGTCTCTCTCGGACTTTGGGGGAAACACTTGAGAAACTCCTTCAGAGAAGTTCTCCTCTGAGAGACCTGCCCCAGGGAATCAAGATAAAGTGGTTTCATTCTGTTATCTGGGTGGGACTAGTTGAATCCAGGACCACTCCTACTTAGTGGGAGCTGGAGATCTAGATATGGACCTCTATTGAATTGGAGATTAGTCCAGGGACATTCATTAAATTAGAAGATTCTCTATTCTGATTTCAACTCAAACTGCTTCCAGATCCCACCAAGATATACCCATATAACCAGCTTCCTTCAGCCCAATTTCTTGCAGAGAAGGCAAAAGCAGGAATCATGCCAGGCCAAGGGACCTCCCTTGACATAGCTGCCTGCAATGGACTCTCTGCCCGTTGAAAAGACATTCTCCTTTAGCATTAACTTCTCTTGGTCTCTCTCACACATTTCCCTTAACAGGACCTAACCCTTCTTTACCTCTTGGGGATTTCTCTGCTAGAAACTTTCTCTGCTAGACTTTTACTTTTCTGTCAGGACCTTGCCACTAAGGAAGTCAGCCTGTAAAAGCTCACTTTCCAGTGCCAATAAAAACTTCTTTTGCCAGTCTAAAACTTTTCAGGTTTGTAAATTCTTTTACGAAGGACCTGTGCCAACAAGAGGGGGTTCCTACTATTCCCTGCCCTGCGCTGAACCTCATCAAAAACTCCACTTTGCATCTGCTGCTCTGCTTAGTTTCAACTGCTTGAAGCAAAAATTTTCTTGGTTAAATGCATCACTCCCAATTTATCAGGCAGCTAAATCAAGCCTCCCTCAGCCTTCTCTCTCCACAGACTGGAAAACTGGAGGATGAGGTACCAAACTCCTCCCAGAGCCTTTCTTTCTGGAGGACACAAAGTGAACTCTACTCGGCATCTGCTGTTCTTGGTGTCAGTTTCACAGAATGATAGCCTCTAGTGGGCTCAGCTCCCTCCCTACTTTTCTGCTTCACCTCAGCCCCCATTAAATTGTAAGATCCTTGAGGACAGGAACTGTTTCTTCCTAGTGTCCCTGGCACTTAGCACATTTCCTGGCACCTAAGAGATACTTGATAATTACTGGCTTGAATTATGCATAGATGTTCCTTATATTAGTTTTTCCTTCTTCTCACTTAAAATGCTGATTAAAATTCTAAGAAGTATGAGAAGTTGGGTTTCCACAGATATTGTCAGGATGTCAGGATGAAGGAAGAGGTGAAATACCTGGTTAAGATATCTCCAAGCAATCATTGTGTGAGTCAAGAAACTGGCTAAAGGACAAGGGGCCAGGCTTAATGCGGCCCAAACCAGACAGAGTCAGTGACAGGAGACAAGCCTTCTGACATATGAAATGGGCGAATAAAGAGGATTGTAAATTGAACCAATTGTAACTAACAGCTTGTAAATCTGACCAATCTAAACCTTGGAGAGAGTACGAATAAGGAACCAAATTAATAGTATAAAACTTGCTCCCATTTAGTATTCTCAGTGTCCTCCTTTGGAGGAAACTTGCTTCTTATGAGAATCAGATAAAGAATTCTTCTTTCTAAAAGAGCATTGGTTGTACCACTATGGACAACTAGAGAAGTAGTAGGCACTGGCAGCTTGACCAGAGCTTATTCCTCAATCCTGCTAAATTCCATGGGGGTCTTTTAATAACAAAATGCATTTTATTTTGCAATCAATCATTCCAGTATTCTCAAAGAAACAGTATTATTTTCTCACAAAAACAGTGCAAGGCAGACATGGTACTGATACCTAAACCAGGTAGGCTGAAAACAAAGAAAGAAAATTATAGACCAATCTCCCTAATGAATATTGATGCTAAAATCTTAAAATATTAGCAAAAAGATTACAGAAAATCATCCCCAGAATAATACACTATGACCAAGTAGGATTTATACCAGGAATGCAGGGCTGGTTCAATATTAGGAAAACTATTAGCATAATTGACTATATCAATAACCAAACAAACAAAAACCATATGATCATCTCAATAGATGCAGAAAAAGCATTTGATAAAATCCAACATCCATTCCTAATAAAAACATTTGAGAGTATAGGAATAAATTGACTTTTTCCTTAAAATAGTCAGGAGCATATATTTAAAACCATCAGTAAGCATCATATGCAATGGGAAAAAACTGGAACCTTTCCCAGTAAGATTTGGAATGAAGCAAGGTTGCCCACTATTACCATTATCATTGAATATTGTATTAGAAACACTAGCCTCAGCAATAAGAGTTGAGAAAGAGATTAAAGGAATTAGAGTAGGCAATGAGGAAACCAAACTATCACTCTTTGCAGATGATATGATGGTATACTTAGAGAACCTCAGAGATTCTACTAAAAAGCTATTAGAAATAATTCGTAGCTTTAGCAAAGTAGCAGAATACAAAATAAATCCCCATAAATCCTCAGCATTTTTATACATCACCAACAAAATCCAACAGCAAGAGATACAAAGAGAAATTCCATTCAAAATAACTGTTGACAGCATAAAATATTTGGGAATTTATCTACCAAAGGAAAGTCAGGAATTATATGAGCAAAATTACAAAAAACTTTCCACACAAATAAAGTCAGACTTAAATAATTGGAAAAATATTAAGTGCTCTTGGATAGGCTGAACGAATATAATAAAGAAGACAATACTCCCTAATCTATTTAGTGCTATACCAGACTTCCAAGAAAATATTTTAATGATCTAGAAAAAATAACAACAAAATTCATATGGAATAATAAAAGGTCGAGAATCTCAAGGGAATTAATGAAAAAAAAATCAAATGAAGGTGGCCTAGCTGTACCTGATCTAAAACCATATTATAAAGCAGCAGTCACCAAAACCATTTGGTATTGGCTAAGAAATAGATTAGTTGATCAGTGGAATAGATTAGGTTCACAAGACAGAATAGTCAACTATAGCAATCTAGTGTTTGACAAACCCAAAGATCCTAACTTTTGGGATAAGAATTCATTATTTGACAAAAACTTCTGGGATAACTGGAAATTAGTATGGCAGAAATTAGGCATGGACCCACACTTAACACCATATAACAAGATAAGATCAAAATGGGTCCATGATTTAGGCATAAAGAACGAGATTATAAATAAATTAGAGGAACATAGGATAGTTTATCTCTCAGACTTGTGGAAGAGAAAGAAATTCGTGACCAAAGATGAATTAGAGACCATTACTGATCATAAAATAGAAAATTGTGATTACATCAAATTAAAAAGCCTTTGTACAAACAAAACTAATGCAAACAAGATTAGAAAGGAAGCAATAAACTGGGAAAACATCTTCACAGTTAAAGGTTCTGATAAAGGCCTCATTTCCAAAATATATAGAGAATTGACTCTAATTTATAAGAAAGCAAGCCATTCTCCAATTGATAAATGGTCAAAGGATATGAACAGACAATTTTCAGATGAAATTGAAACTATTATCACTCATATGAAAGTGTTCCAAATCACTATTGATCAGAGAAATGCAAATTAAGACAACTCTGAGATACCACTACACATCTGTCAGATTGGCTAAGATGACAGGAAAAGATAATGATGAATGTTGGAAGGGATGCAGGAAAACTGGGACACTGATGCATTGGTAGTGGAGTTGTGAACAAATCCAACCATTCTGGAGAGCAATCTGGAATTATGCCCCCAAAATTATCAAATTGTGCATACCCTTTGATCCAGCAGTGCTACTACTGGGCTTATACCCCAAAGAGATACTAAAGAAGGGAAAGGGACCTGTATGTGCCAAAATATTTGTGGCAGCCCTGTTTGTAGTGGCTAGAAACTGGAAAATGAATGGATGCCCATCAATTAGAGAATGGTTGGGTAAATTGTGGTATATGAATGTTATGGAATATTATTTTTCTGTAAGAAATGACCAGAAGGATGAATATAGAGAGGACTGGCGAGACTTACATGAACTGATGCTAAGTGAAATGAGCAGAACCAGGAGATCATTATATACTTCAACAAAGATACTGTATGAGGATGTATTCTGATGGAAGTGGATTTCGACAAAGAGCTCTAACTCAGTTTCAATTGATCAATGATGGACAGAAGCAGTTACACCCAGAGAAGGAACACTGGGAAATGAATGCAAACTGTTTGCATTTCTGTTTTTCTTCCTGCATTAGTCATCTTCATGTATTTCAGGGTACTCAAGAGTAATCAGAAAGGCTAGGCTTCTATAAGCAGAGGAGAATTTCTTTGGCTGGGAGTTAAAACAACTTAAAAGAGATTTTATTGATAGACGTCTATATAACTGTAAGTAGAGAAGATGAATCCATGGGAATCTAGTTCGTCATGGATTCCCAGGGGAATCCATGAGCTAAACATTGAGCTAACAGTGAGCTGAAAGCAGCTTCCCCGCCAGTCTCTCATAGATAGTTGGCCTCTTGCCACTCTTTCCAATTGTTTTCTCCTCAGGCAGATTCAAAGAACCCTATTCTTCTCTTCCCCAACCTGGGAAGCGCAAAAAACACTAAGAGAAAGGTCACCTGAATATCCAACCTGAGTTTCAGTCCTTTATATTCAATTGCCTGCTGTGTTCTTCCTCAAGAAGATTCTATAGGAATCTTAAATGTCATATTTAAAACAATGCATTATCTTTTCTCTTAACCCCCTATTATCAAAAAGACCTCTTGAAACTCAGTAAGGTTGGGGAGTTAAGTCCAGAACAAATTGCTGCTGCCCACTCTTTTCTTAGCTGCAAGCTAGTCCAGGAGTAGTGTTACACAATCAATGCTCTTTTAGAGTGAGAGAAGAATCCTTTATTCATCATTCTCACAGATGAGACACATTTACCACAGAAGAAAGAGCAAGCTTTATATTGTTAGTTTGGTTCTTTACCCCAGTCTTCAAGGCTCCAATTGGCCCGGCTCTGATATATCATTTGAATGAGTTACAAATGATCAGATTCACAGTCTGAGTTACAATTGGTTGATTTACAATCCTCTTTATTCACCCATTCCATATGTCAAAAGGCTTGTCATTGACCCTAGCCAGTTTGGGCTGGTTTAGGTCTGGGCCCCTTGAACAGAAACTTGGTTGTTTAGCCAATTCCTTGACTCACACAGTGATTGGTTGGAGATGTCTTAACAAAGTTTTTCACCCCTCCCTTCATCCTGTTATGACAATATCTGAGGAAACCTAACCATATTCCTCACACTCCTCTTTTTTTAACTTGAGGAAGACCTGGCTTCAAATCCTGTTCATTTACTATATAACTTTGGACCTAATCATTTAAATTCTCCATTCCTATTTCTAAACTTTTAAATTCCCTTTCAGATCTGAGCAAGGTAGATACCAGTTCATATTAAATTTTCTGAAGATGTGTGTAGAAGACACAAACAAGGGCAAAAAACAGAAACTGAATGCAAAACTGGAATAGTACTATCAAAATAATTTGAGGGAAACTAAATGTCAGGATAAAGGTGTAGACTAGTTAAGAAAAGCAAGACATCAATAGCTGAAGCAAGGCTCATCTAGCAGCAAAATGATTTTTTGGATGTGAACTTTGTGGGACAGATTTCATGGTGAAAATGTGTTTAAGTCTGGGCTCATACTCTTTCAAGGACCAGGAAGAAATTTAATAGGCATGTAGTGTAATAGTTTCATCCTTGGGTATAAGGAATCAATTTCACAATGACAAGATGGGCCAAGCAAAGTGACAAATTTTTGTCTGAAAAAGATCAGAGGAGGTTTCAGGTGATTATAAATGGAATTAATTAACAGGCCGGTGCGGTGATCAGAAAAACTAATATTTTGAGCAATATTTGAGAGGCATACCTTCCAGAGACAGAAAATTAAGATTTACTGCACATTCAACTGGTTAGAATATATATGGAATATTCTATTCAGTCCTAGGTATCACAGTTTAGGAAGGACAGTGATAAATTAAGTAATGAATGAAAGGCAAAAATAGTGAAGGAGCTTGGCTTCAGTCCATGTTTTTTGGTAACAGATTTAAAGAGCTCAGACTGCTGAGTCTGCAAAAAATAATACTTCAGGGAGACATTATACCAGACTGTCCAGAACTTGGACAAAAGTAGAAAAGAGGTGGTATGTGAAAAGGGGGGAAATTTAAGCATAGAAGTCAAGAAAAACAGAAGAGCTGTCAAAAAAGTAGACTGTATGGGGCCTGTGTCCCAAAAGATCACAAAAAGAAAAAAGGACCCACATGTGCAAAAAAAAGCAGCTCTTTTTCAATTGGAAATTAAATGGATAGGCACCAATTGGGAAATGGCTGAATAAGTCTGGTATATGAATGTGATGGAATATTATTGCTCTATAAGAAATTAACAATATAATGATTTCAGAAAAGCCTGGAAAGACTTATGCTCAGTGAAGTGAACAGAGCCAAGAGAACATTGTACCCTGTAACAGCAAAATTATGAGATCAAATATAATAGGCTTATTAGCTCTTCTCAGCATTGCGGTGATCCAAGACAACTCCAATAGACTTAGGATGGAAAATGCCATCTACATCTAGAGACAAATTTGGAGACTGAATGTGGATCAAAGCATATTTTCACCTTTTTTAAATTTATCTTTCTCATTTCCCCCCCCTTTTGGTCAGCTTTTTCTTGTACAACATGACAAATATGGAAGTATGTTAAAAGTATCGTACATACATAACCTACATCAGATTGTTTGGGGAGAGGAGCATGAGAAACAAGAAAAAATTTGGACCACAAAATCTTTAAAAAAATCAAGGTTGAAAATTATTTTTACATGTATTTGTAAAAATAAAGTACTATTGAGAAAAAAAAAAGTTGACAAGCTATCTCAGGAAGTAAGTAGTATCTTCTACTAAAGGTCCTTGATTCATTCTTTCTCAAAGAAGACCAACATCACTATCAAGTTACACTGTGTCCACAGGTAGTGAACAGTCCTTCTAAACATTTGGGGTAATTTTCTAATTTTGTGCATCTCAGATTCTGCTTACTTCTTGTAAAGCATGCAGTAGAGATTCCTTCAGGTGTGTGTGTTAGATTAGGTGGCTACTGAGGTCCACCAATTCAAATTCTATGATTTTGTGAGTCACATCTTCTAGCTTTTACTAGCCCAGTCCTTAGTAGTTTATGTGGGGAAATGGCAAAGTTACTTAAAAAAAAAAAAAATGAGTCCTAGGTAAAGGACATTGGACTTGAAACTAAAGGACCCAAATTCAAATACTAACTTTGCTGCTTATTAACTGTGTGATCTTATGCAAATAATCTTACTGAATTTCATTTTCCTTAACTTAAAAGTGAGGGGACTATCTAGATGATCTCTCAGGCTTTTTTCCCTAAAACCTATTAAGATGGAAGTCAGAACAAGTAAAACTATTCAAATAAATTCAGATGATGTGCGGAAACAACTTTCCTTATTGAAATTTTGTATATACTTATATATACAATGGATTTTTTTTGTTTTTGTTTTTTTTTCCACTCCACCCTCCTAATAAAATTGGGGCAAACTCAAGGATGGAGATTTTTATTTTCACCTTTGTGTCCTTAGCATTTAGCACAGTGACTTGTATTTAGCAGATGATAAATGAATGTGGAATTTGAGGAATCCACCAAACTAGACAGAGGCCAAATCCATCTTCAGCTTTCTGGTAGCTGTGTGATTCTGGGCAAATCATTTAACATCTGTCAACCTCACTTTCCCCAACTATAAAATAGAGGTAATAATGCTGTCTACCTCATAGATTTGTTCTGAAGATCAAATCCAATATTGTACACCATTTAGCACAGTTCTTGGCATATAGCAGGCACTTATTAAATGTTTGTTCCCATCCTCTCACTTTCCCCAATTTTAAGGTGGAATCCTTTATAAGCTATCTCATGAGAAAGATGATAATAAAATGAAAAGGGTAGCAAGGTTTACTCCTTAAAAAGGTAATCATTCAAAATATCAACAGTCAACAATCCATAATTCCTTTTAATCTGCATAAATTCTTATGGGAATGACTTATGTATACACCCTGAGAGTCCCTTGACAAAAACTGAAATATTGCAATAGGGTTTTGCAGATAATTTTCTATTACATCTTTATGATTCCATTAATTCAAAGTCACAGAGAATAGAAGATTCCACTGATATTTACAATGTATACATCTGAAGTTGTAAACCAAAATACAACTCCAAAGATTCTCTTTAAATGAGGGTAACTTGTTTTTCAATCAAGTTTGACTCTTCATGATCCCATCTTGGGTTTTCTTAACAAAGACTCTGGAATAGTTTGCCATTTCCTTATCTAGTTTATTTGACAGATGAAGAAACTGAAGGAAACAGGGTTAAATGAATTGCCCAGGATTACATAGCTAATGTTTGAGGCAGGATTTGATCTCCGGTTTTCATGACTCCAGGCCCAATTCTCTATTCTTTACATTCAAATTTTTACAAAATCCTAGGATCCAATAAATACTAACATTGTGAGATATGAAACAAAAGGAAATCATTACAATATTTGCTAGTAACAAGAAAGCATTCCAGTTTAAAATCCAAATAATTACCTACTGATGACAGCCATGGCCTTCTAAATGCTAACTGATATATTATGATGATTTCCTAGTAAAATCCATAAGGAACTTGCTTGCTTGTCCAATGTGGATGGTTAGACTGAAGTGGATCAAAACTTAAATCCAGAGGCAGCTAGCTGGTACAGTGGACAGAGTGCTGGCCCTGAAGTCAGGAGGATCTAAGTTCAAATCCAGCTGTGTGACCCTGGGCAAATCACTTAACCAATTGCCTCAGCACAAAAAAAAAAAAAAAACAACACACACACACAACATAAAAAACCACATCTACTCAGTCCTATATATACATACACACATATATACGTATACATAAAGCTAAGTGTATATCTATATGTATAATCTATATATGTGATCAAAATTGTGTATCTGTGTGTATGTGTGTTTGTATGTGTATATATCTCTCAATAAATTGGGTTCAAGCTTCAATAGAAGCAGATCTGATGGGATAGCATTTAGGAAATTGTTTCAAGGAGATAGAAAGATGAAAAAAATAATCCCCAAATGTAGCAATATTAGAAAAACTTATTTCTAAAGCCAGCATTCTTTTGGTGATATATAATGACAATGAAAAAATGCATGATAGGCAAAAATAGGCTGAATATTAAAATAATGTGGGTGGGGGAAATGGCGTAAAATACAATATTCTAGGTAAATGACTATATATGACAAGTGCAATTATATTGCAAAAACAAATTGCAAAAACCAAAAACATTTTGAATTGACATGAATATTTGGTGGTATCCTTGAGATTAAGTGGATCTTCTATGGAAGATTTAGGGAAAAACAAACACAAGAATAAGTTACAGACTATACCCTGTGAGAGGAAGCTTTAACATCAAAGCTACATTATGCTATGTCCGAAAAGAACCAATTTCTAATATTATAGCCAATTCATCCTTACACTGATTCTCCCATTAGGTTTATCAGCATGGTATTAAGACTTAACACTTTATTATCATTCTCTGTTCATAGCGTTTATTCTTATTCCATGATGTAAGCGATAGCTCAGGAAAAAGTACAAAAGACATTTGAAATCAAAATAGCTTTACCCACCTTAAAGATTGGAAGACAATGTAATTTGTGGAAAAGTATGTGGGAACTAAGACACATGAACTGGATTCAAATTTGAACTACTAACTACTACTAACATTAAATATAGACAATCTTTCTAGGTTTAATTTTTCTCATTAATAAAGCAATGGCACTGGACTATATGACTCCAAGGTATTCCTTCCAACTTAAGTTATATTGTCTCTGTGTAATAAGGAAATTCCATAAAGACGAAAGAGTAAATAGTTGAATACTCTTAAAGTAAATAGAATAGACTTAGAACTCAGAGTTGAGTTCTTCTTCAAAGGATGAATTTTATTGCAAGTGTTTTAAGTATTTAAAATTACTATTCTAACACAAGTACAAAATGCAATGGAAATAAACTATTTTTTATATATTATCTGGAAATAAGGGGTTTAAGTAGGGGACTATTCAATAGGCTACCACTCAAAGGACAAAAATCATCCTGTTCCTTTTTTTTAAAAAAAGCATTTTCAGGGCTTCTTAATTTCTAATTTAGCACTTTTATCTTTGTTTGGGTGAGTGGTAGTGATTGTAACCTGCTTTAGGGGGAATTGGAAGCATGTTCTGTCAAACCAGCCCAGTGCCCCCCACCCCATTACTTACATTTAAAAATCATGGTTATATACAATTTTGGATTATGCTGTACTTTACTCCCTGCCATTAGCAAACTAATAAAACATTGAATGTAATTAAATTAATAATCAAGAATATTTAGCCTGTTTTTAAGAGCAGTGGAAAAACACAATAATCTTCACCTTGATTAAAAGCACATTATTTAGAATGCTCAAATTCTGCCAATAACAAGAATTAAAGATGATGAGGCAAAAACAAGTTATTGAAGATGAAGGAAACAATTACAAAGCATAAATATAAAAAAGATTAATCATCAGGCTTTTAGCAGTTATTGAAAGGCAAGTTCTTTCAAGCCCAAAGATCTGTGCCTTCTCTAATTGAATTAAAATTGTTTTTATGTATTCATGTTACATAAAAAATTTGTTCCCCAATGATAGAAGTTTCACTAGATGACATGAACAAATAATATAAGTTTCTATTAAAATAAGTATGCTTTTCCTGTACTAGGAAGATAATTTTATACTTAGGAAAAATAAATTTTAGTAGCCCCATTAAACTCTTCTGTTTACCTATCTTATTTAGTGATACTATACTTTATCAAAGGAATATTCAATACAAAGAAAATCTATATACAAAATGGTTTCAAAATGAGTAAATGAAGACCAGAACTTTTACAAAACACACATACATACACACACACACACCCCCCTAACTTGTGCTAGACCAACCTAATCTCTCTTTATTGAGGAGGTCAACAACCTTATTGACAGGGGGTGCAAGGGTATGGGGCAAGAATATGAATATGGCTTTATTAAAGCTTTCAACTAAGAACCACAAATGTTCATTTCTTATTTAACTAACCTGAGTATGAAATACAGGCATATAACTTGAATAAATCAGAAAAGGGCATTGCAGATGATACCAGTAAGGTACCTTGGGATTTTTTCTAAGGTCTGTGTATCAATTTAATATTTAATTTAATAATGCTGCACCCATAGTTGAATGTACAACCAACTTAGGAGATTTTTTTTATACCTTTAGTGATCAGAATGTTTTATATGGTTGATGAAATGACAAATGAATGAAAAGAAAATTATGCACTCTGATGGTGAGAAAATGGAATGTATTATAACTGGGAGACAGTATTAATAGCATTAAAAAGTGAAAATATTTATTTGCCACAAAATGTAGTCCACAGGATCTCAAAATGTGTCACTTAGAAGATGTTTTTGTCACCACCCCCAGCAAAACAAGGGGAATGATCATGGTACAAGGCTGTGGCAGGACCACAGAGGAAGTTCTGTACCCCTTGATTCTTTGCATTTCACCTCCATAGGGATGTATGCATTTAACAGAATTATTAAATTATCAAAATACAGAGAAGTTTAACTATAGCATATACAGGAAGATATATTAAAAAACAACCATTATGGGCTGCTTTTAGGTGTGCCTTCCTATAAGTTGAAAAGTTTTAAGGCTCATATATTTTGGAGACAGAATCTAAAGGCATTTTATTGCAGTGTATATTACCTTAGTACTTAAAGGCCTATGAGAACTAAGTAGCCATTTCTACCTTTGGAAAACTGGAAAGAAAACCCAATCAGATCTTGCTAAATATATCAATTCTTCCTCCCAATAATTAACAGGAAAATATTCCTTCCTCTCTTCCAATCTTGGTGGGTTAATTTTTATTTCCTGAAAATTCAAGGTGTCAAGATACTTGTTTAGTTGGGGCAGGAGATAGGAAAAATGGAAGAGTAGAGAAAAGAATGATTTAGCTGTGAATACAGCAAAAGTCTATATGGCCAATATCATAATTTACCTCTTTCCCTTCTTCACCAAACTTTTTGTCTTTTTAAGGTACTGATTTCTCCTAAAATTTCAGCCATTTCCAAATCTATGTTCCCTGCTGTATAGTTATTAATCTAACCATCAGAACTGAAAATAGTTTTGCAGTTAAGTGTCATTCATAGTGTCATATCTCTTTCCCAGGAAGGTCAGCAATTGTAAAGAGCATCTTGATATATGAAACTGAGAACTGCAGCCACTGGAACAGGAAGCACTAATCATAGATAAGACCTGGATAAAAGGAGAGATGGCTGTCTTCAACAAATGCAGTATTTCCCATCCAAAGCCAAGTAAAAGGCTATGGAAACAATCTGCAAGGAAGTATGGGTAGAAATCTATTAGTTTTCATTTACATTTAACAAGTAGGACATTAATTTTCCATGATGGCAGCTCCAAATGCTATTTTTTACAACACAGTTGTTACTCTAGCCAAAGAGCCTATCTTGCCAAGTTCAGCTGTATTTCTAACTGAAAATAGATTACTGAAATGTGGCTCTGGGTGTACAGGGCCCAAACTATTTTTCCAAATCAGTTACTTCCTAGAGTTTTCCTTTGCCAAATCAATTATCTGAAACACCTGCCTTCCAGGAGTGGATAAGAAGACTCTGAAATGGAAGAGACACCCACACCAGAAGAAGTAAAAATGACCATTCCTGGATTTGGAAGTTTAATTTTTGCTTTGATATTTTCCCACCATTTAATATACTTATGTCCTACTCTCCCAGAAAAATATGAGGTCTTTAAAATTGCACCTTACAATAAAAATTAAAGTAATTGAGTATTCTTACTCACAAAGGACTTTGTACTCTACAAATTCCTAATAAGTAAGAAATTTTCTCTGTTGCAGATTGTATTCTATGCACCAACAAAATATGTGGATGGGCCACATGACTTCCTCAGTTATAGTAGTAAGATATTGTTTTAGATCCTGTTCTTCCCAATCTTCCACAGAAAGTTTCTATTAATTTTCTTAATGCTGAATTTAAATATGAAAAAGTATGTTCTAGATAGCAGTGCTAAACATTTCAAAATTCTCATCTTATTCAGCAACTTAAAAAAAAATTGTGCAAAGTATGATACACACATACATATATGTTCTCATAAATGAATCTTAGTTTAAAGAAAAATGCTTTTCCAGAGTGGGGAATTTAAATATTCACTAGATTTGAATGAGTATATTGCATTCCATTACCACTTCTAAATGAATACACCAGCAATAAAAACATAATAGATCAATGAAACAATTTAACTGGATTTTCAATAAGTCTTTTTTGCAGACTCAACAATAAAGGAAATTTGTTATTATGAACCTTTATTAAGTGGCTCACATTTCAGTAAAAATCACACTAAAAAGATTTTTAAAAAAAAGCTATTTACACTACAGTGCTGACACATTAAAATGGAAAAAAAAAAAACTGGTATAAATAAGCTCTATGGAAAAGCCTTGAATTGTCAAAAAGAATTCTGGCTCATCTTACCAAAAAAAAAAAAATATATATATATATATATATATGTATATATATAATATACACATATACATATGTGTATATTATATATATACATATATATATGTTAATGTCAGCTCTACTCTAAAACCTATAACTCAAATGATTTAAAGACTTCTTTATGTTAAACCTGCAGTGTTTACAGTGCATCTGGCCCTAAGTGCTTTGATACTTCACAGTTATGGACAGGCACTGAGGAATGTTACAAAGCTACATCAACTATTTTCTGTAACAGATATAAGAGCAAAGCATCAGCTTGCTTTCAGAATTTTATGAATCTTTACATTATTGTGTCATGAAATTAAAAAAAAAAAGAATTTAAAACTGTATGTACAAATTTAGCACAAAATGTCATCATCTTTTCTATCCAAACTTGGATGTGTTGAACTATGCTGCCTCGTGTCATCTAAATTTACATGACTTCCAGGGCACAATTTTTCTTTTAAATTTTTGCTACTATTTTCAAATTTAGAATCCATATCAATTTTAAATTCTGTAAATTCAACATGATCCAACTTTGCTTTAATATTTTGACTGTCCAAATTATTAGGCGCTGTTTTTTCAAGAATGTTAATTTTCACGGTTTCCTCTTTAATTTTTACAGATGAAAAGGGTTCATGTTTAATCTGTTGAAGTTCATACTTAGTAGGTTTGTCTGAAAAATTGGAATCCGAGGTGGTTTTGCTTACAGTACAAATTATGCTATCAGTATGAAGTCCAAGAACTGATGGCATATGATCTGTTGAAGTGCCTACATCCAAAGTATCTGCATTCTGAGAGGCATCACCCTCTGAATGATACAGCTTGAGCCGAATATGCCATGCTAAACTGCATACAGCTGAAACAGTCTTGAACTGATGTACAACATTCCTTGGAATGAAGTAGATATCATTATCATATAATTGAATTCTGGCATAGCGAATGCCTTCTCTTCGAAGTTGATTAAGTTTTGCATCATCAACCCATTGGACACACTAGAGAAAAGGAAAAAGGGAATAAAATAAGAAATCTGTTCCATGAAGAAAACTACCTGAGTAGAGTCGAATGATATATAAACACACCTGAGATAGTGGAGGTTCATGCAAATCTAACTGCATTCGTTGAACTACCTCTAAGAAATCTTCAGCATGAAAACAAATTACATCTTTGGTAATACGAGGCTGATCAGGCCTAGAAAAAAAAATTAGAGTTAAGAATTCACACCATCATTTCTCCTCACTCCTGATTCCCCTTTCCCCCCAATTAGTGCAAAGTTTTTAGCCAAAATAAAAGCAAAGTAGGGACAAAACAATCTTTTAAGTAACATTTATGTTATTATAGAATGTATCTTAGTATTTCTTTTAAAGAATTAAACAAGTATAAGGTGTCAATTGTCCATTTCAATCAGTCTTACAACTACTACTGATCATCTACTAAATAAATCAAAACAAACACATCCAGAGACCATGAAATTCTGAATACTCAGGAATCTCTTGTGTGTGTGTGTGTGTGTGTGTGTGTGTGTGTGTGTGTGTGTGTATGTGGTGGGGGGGGTATCTTTAATTTTTAGAATAGTATTTTCTATTTCTAAATACATACAAAGATAAGTTTTCAACATTTACATCTGCAAAACCTTGTGTTTCAAAATTTTCTTCCTCTCTACCCCCTCCCCAAGACAGTCAGCAATCTGATATAACTTAAACATGTGTGATTTTTCTAAAGCATTTCCCTATTTGTCAGGCTGCACAAGAAAAATCAGATCAAAAGTGAAAAAGTCTGTGTATCTTAACAAAGGTTAAGAATTCCTGGATTAAAATATTACCAGGTAAAAATTCTTTCTACATATTTTATGTGATATTCTGCCAAAAAATGATGCTTCCCCTGTTTCTCAAGGAAAATGCAAGATCCTTAAAAAAAATAAAGTCCCTGACAAATATCTATCTTCTGCTTTGTGAACAGCAAAAAATAAGAAAGGATCCTAGAGGCAGACTATTTATAGATCAAAACAAAACAAAAACAGAAAAAGCACAATAGCAGTGGCAGAATGTTACTTTCAATATCTAAGGGAAATAGAGATATAGCTTCCCACTTATATATCTCTATTTCCCTTAGATATTGAAAGTTAACATTCTTACAGTGAAAAAGAACTCATAACTGGGAATGTACAATCCCAGTGTCTGCCCAAGGCAAGCTGTTACACAGAATCATGGCCATAAGCCATTGGGTACTGTGGCAGATAATTGCCTCTCACACCCTTACAAGATCCCACGAAATCACCTGGCTCCAGAGTGCGCTCAAATTCAGATTCTGTCCTAACCAGAAATTTAATGCAACAGTAAAACTTCTCATGCCACTGATTTATATAGGAAAACCTAGGAAAACCTGACTAATTAGAACAAGAAATTTAGAAAAATTTCTCAAGGTACTTGCATAATATACAAAGAAAGGTTTAACAGCAAATTAATATGTAAAAAAAATTTCTAAGAACAATGTTTATACTACTTAAGAGGACAAAGGATCCACTATTTATTTTTTAAAAAAGCACTGAATTGGTAACACATTTATTAAAGCAGAACTATCTAACACAGGTTGTTCTCACCCCAGCTTCAAGTATATTTGAAAATAATAAAACTTCATTTATAATTCAAACAAACTCCCTCTGGCCTTTCTTCCCAATCATAAACTAGAAAGTGTTTTTTTTTTTTTCAACAATATAGAAGTTCTAAGTACTTTAATGTTAACTTCTAAACTAGGATACAATATATGTGCAGTGACAATATTTTCCAAACTAAAAACAAGAAGACCTGAAAAAGAGATTCTTTTTGTCAAACTTAAAAATCTATCTTCTTTTCTGGAAACTAATACTAAGCAGGAAAATCCAGAATATAAGATTACTACACATGTATGTTGCTGCTGCTCAGTTGTGTTTCAGTCATGTCTAATTAATCTTTTTTGGGGTTTTCTTGGCAAAGATACTAGATGGTTTGCCATTTCTTCTCCAGCTCATTTTATAGATTAGGCACTGATGACTTGTTCCAGAGTCACACAGCTAATAACTGTTTTGAGGACAAATTTAAACTCAAAAATATGAGTCTTCCCAATTCCAAGGTGGATACTTTTTCCCCTATTCCATCTAACTGCCCCCCTCAAATGCATTTGTGATTCCTAATTTACTAAAAGTTGTTAATAAAAATTCATTTATCAGTTGGTCGCTTCAAATTTCAAAATTCTTCCTGAGTAAGGAGGCTATATGTTTTTGCTACTAAAGAAAAATAATTAATAGCATTTCATGCTAGAAAAATATAAATATAATACAATGAATAATTATAATGACAAGAGAGGCACTAAGAATATTTTAATCAAGCCATATTTTGAAAATTATATCTTGAGATGATAACTGATCATTTTATATTCTTTAAAAGATGAATGTACTCAAATTTAACAAGTACTTATTAAGCATTGACTATACGGAAGGCTTTCATTATGCTAGGTTTGGAAGAATACAAAATTCAGATAAGAACACTCCTGCATTGCCAATACAGCTTTAATTATAGGTATGATGTATGTTTACCCTGAAGTGAGAATCAGCATTGGAGAATTCAATTGTATGGGAAATTCACTACTTTAGGTCATTCCTTAAATTTCCAGAGGGTTTGTTCACATGTCAGTTGGTGGTTTAGACTTTCATATTCACTTTCTAAAATAAAAATGTTACAAATAAATGATGCCCAGGTTCTCAGAAGATACCAGGCCCCAAGTCCTGACATATAAGAAGAGCAAGTCACTTAATCTCTTTAATGCCTCACATAACTAATACTACAGATTTTAATATTTTATTATACTAAGTAAAAGAAAAGGGGATTGTACAAATCAGCATATAGCTTTATGTAGAACTTTCTTTTTAATTATAAATTCAACATGCTATTTTCAAAACTGTCCTGTTTGTCTATTTTCTACTAACTCTCCTTCTGTTATGTTTTTAGAAAAATACATCAATTGTCTTTTGTTCCAACTTTAAAAAAAAATTGGATACCACACCATCAGAGTACATCTTAGGAAGAAAGCAATCTAAATATTTACCTTATGGGGTAAATATAGGACTTTAATTTTCCTAGGAAAAAATCTATATTAAAAAAAAAAAAGATGTTTGCTAACCTCACATCTGTTACAATTTTGTAAAGTAGCTTCTGCAGTAGAGTCAGAGGATTCAGAACTCCTTATATCATCTTTCTCATGAGCTTTCTCATTTTACAATGAGGAAACAAAAGCCAAAAGATGGAAAAGGGATTGCTCAGTAAGTTGTACAATGAAGAAGTGAAACTAATATTTTACCATGGTATTTTTCAATTTCTTCACAGATCTGAATATACAGGTTTTCTAAAATTCAGTTCGGTCATGTAAAAATTAATTGCTATTCACAGAGAATAGAAAAGTCAAAGACATCAAACTTGCATATTACTAGGAAAAAATATGTTTATAGATATGTATAATGCAAGATAATTTAAAAAGTAAGAGATGACTTTCAGTTGCCAGGTATAGTAAAGGGCAGAGGAAGCTGATAACAGTGAAGGCTTCATGAAGCCCTGAAATGTTTATGAGAGGTGAAGAAAATAGTGAGAGAATATAATCCCAACCATAAGGATAATTTATAAAATTCTCAGAGAGAGAAAACAATCTATCGTTCACCTAACTTTAGTTACTGGTAGTTCAGTGTGGATAGAATGTAGAGGAGAAAGGAGGCACACTATGGAGAATTTTGAATATACACTAAATTTCTTTCTTTTCTTATGAGGAGCTCCTGAAGATTTTTGAGAACCCTGTTAAGATTTTGGCAGACGTGTCTAAATTAGACTTCAAGGAGCAATTAGAAAACGATTACAATAATACAGGTGCGTGAAATAAGGCAGTAGTCCTGTGAAGAGAAAAACAGATATGAGAAATGCTGTGAAAATAGAATCAACAAGCCTTGGCAAGTGATTGGATAAGGGAGTTAGGAAAAGGCTAGAAGATGACAGAAAGAAAAGTCAAGTTATGAACAAGAGCAACTGATGGAGAAATGGTGCCCTCAAGAAAAAAGAAGCTTGACAGGAATAAAAGTTTAGAGGCAAAGATGAGTTTTGTTATAGGCATCATAAATTTCAGATGTATGTGGGATATCCAGGTAGAGGAGATAATCAGGCATTTTGCTAGGAATCAGGAAAAATTAGGAAATTAGGAATAGTAATCAGGAAAAAATTAGAATTATAAGTAGAGAGACTAGTTAGGAAGCAATTACAGTAGAAAAGTGATGCTTTTGCAGTCAATTCAGTAGAAATGAAGCTATTGTAGGAAAAGAAAAACTTCAAAGTTTGTTTTCCTCATCCCAGCTTCTACTTCTACTTTCTTCCCCACTCCCAAAACCCCCAAATTTTCATGACAAGGGAAAATAAGGAGATCAAAGTGAGAGTGATAATTTTTATGTTTACTACATATTATGTTAATTCCTACTGGTGTGCATAGATAGCACCAATAAGAACTGAAAGATCTCTACCTACACACTATTAGGCCAAAAACTCCACAAAATGGATAGTAAAGATGTTTAGGAATAATCTGAAGTAGACCAACAGCTCAATTAAAAAGGCTTCACCAAAATTAAATTTACAGGACTACAGTACAACAATCTATTCTTGAACTGCATTCCAACTCTCCAATCAAATCAGTTCAGCAAAAACAAAAGTGAATTTAAAAAGCTAGCTTTATGAAAATATTAAGAAAATATTAAGAGTATAAAAAAAATCTGAAAGTAAAATTCTTAAGTATTCTGCAAAAGCTGTGGACAGTTTAAAAATCCAGTTTTGTCCACAAACATACTGTATTAAAGTACATTATAATAATGTTACCTAATTCAATTCTCCAATTTTTTTTGACCATCCAATCATATATTGGAAATAATGAGCATTCCACTTGATCAAATAGTGATCAACAAGAGTCTCATAGTTTTGAAGTTCTTTTTTCACCTCTAAAATATTTCCACCCTAGAAGCCTTTCAAACATATGCACATTGTTGTTATATGAAAGCATTCACTTCCCTTATTTGGATTTTTTTTCCCAAGAAAAATACCACCAAAACATTAGTACTGTAATTAAGATAATTTTATAGCTAATACTAAAATGAAAAAGTTTAGTTTCAGATTCTATTATTTTTTAAGCAGACTACCATATTTTGGCATGACATATTACACTACAAATAACCAAATGATAATTGTCAATTCAGTAAATTAAAAAATATATATCCTGATTAAATTGGGCATGCCACCATAAATATTAATATAACCCTGTTACATCTATTTTATAAGATTTAATATAGAGAAACATCTCTGTTTGAGAGAAGAGGTGAAAAATGGGAGAAAATAATCGTATGCTATTAGAAAGGAAATTCACTGAAAATCTTTTAGTTATTTTATTAATAATTTTTATATTGATTTTATTCATTAACTTTTAAAAACACAACTCTAGTTGAATATTACAACAAAAACAAAGTAAGTGTCTTGAGATTATTTTACTCCTTCCTTTGTTCATTACTTGTCAAGCCAGTATAACAATAAATAACATTCACTGGCCCTAGTTTGCATTAAATACCACCTCTTGGATGACGCTCTTCATCATCATAAGCTTCTCCATTTTATAATAGGATATTCTTTCTTGAAATGAATTCAATTAATGAATAGAAAACAGATTGGATAATATGAATAGAAAAATAAAAAATCTTTTATCTATATTCTCCAATTCAACATAATTATAAGACATTTTTTGTTTGCTTTATTTATGTTTTACTTTAAAGTGGTATGATTTACTATCTTACTAAGTTTCTGAGATTAAATTTTCAAGATACCTTCTCTTTGGATCTCCTGGAAAGTATATACATTTTAGACAGTTGTGTAATATTTCATATTTACATACATATATATGTATATTAGCTTCATTTAAAATCTCAACAAGTAGGCCTTTTTAATAAAAATTTTGAATCTCAGTAAATTACAATTTTTTAACTGAAGTCTTATGTCTTTTCATATTATGATACCTTGCTATTTGAAAGTCTCCCAGCCTTTTGGAAGCAGATAAGGACTTCAGACAAAACAGCTTCAGAGGCAAAACAAATGGGTGGAATAGTCTTTCATGACTTTCTTCATACCACAAAGATCAGAAATGTCCACAAAAGCAAAGAAAAGGTACTACTTTATTTATATCTGTATACATGTTAATACATACAAATAATTAGAAACCACAATTTCTTTTTAAAGGCAATTATAAAAGAATAAGTATGTTTACAACAGAAAAAAAAATGCTCAGGGGAAAAAATAAATGACACCTGCTAATCTTTCTCAAACAACTATTTCTGAAAAGCTAAAAAATTATTTAAAAAAAAAAACAAAATTGGTTACTTACCACTCCCCACAATGTACAGCCTTTAGCACTCCAACAGCAGCTGTAGTTTGTCGCTCAAAGCCTTGTCCTATGTGATCTGCATGGGCTCGTGTCCTGTCTTCAAAAAGCATTTCACGGGGCTCACTAGTTCGAGGTAGGTACTGCAGGTTTTTTATTTCATTGGTAGTTCTGTTTTTTTTTTTAAACCAACAAAACACAACACACACACATTTTTGTGACTTCTTTCAAATTCAGGTTTTTCATTGTATAGAGAGGATTCAAATATTAAACAAATATTTAAAGCATACTACAAAGGGTTGCTTGACAACAACATAAAAATGGCTAATCATCATTTCTATATAATAGATATAAAATTTTTAAAAATCACCTATTCTCAAATTTTTCCTCACTTTCTTGTTACCCCTCTCCACAATTTTTCTCTAAATTCCTTTTTTTCTGAGGTTACAAAGGATTGTAAAATATGTAAATCTCGAAGAAATGAGGTACTAGAGAAAAAATTGTTATCTGATATAGCTTGAGTATTTTCCAGGGTTGGGAAAACATCCTAAAACCCTAAAATATATGAGACCGGTCTACCAATATGCTCATATGCCAGATGCTAATGTGATTCTAATTATTTATTCTCAAGGAATGAGCAAGTGAATATTTACATCAGTAGGCAAAAACCACCTTAATAAAAATTAATTTCATGAGTAATAAAACTTGATGAGTAGTAAATAGAAAGGTATGTTTTATCTGTGTTAGTAGAATGAGCTATATCAACAAACATTGTTGAATGATATTTTTTATTCCAATGAAACTTATTTCCTAGATAGCTGAATGAATAGTTTTATCTTTTCTAATCCATTAGACTGATTTACCAAGATGTGACATAATATAATACTATTACTTTCCAATGTTACTAAAGTTGCATATGTTCTATAAAAAAATTTATTTGCATGTAATACAAGGACAAAACACAATTTACTAGTTGTCTATTAAAGAATAGCATGATTTGGGGAAAAAGATTACTAAAGATAATCTGACCTCTCCCATTGTAGCAACACCACCACAAAGTATCAACTTTCTTGGCTTGATCAAAATCCATGTCGACAAAATAGACAAAGTGTCAGTATGTTTCAAGGAACTATATAATGGTTGAGTAGTTGACACAATTAAAAAAAAATACCATATACTTTAACATATTTAACATGTATGGGACTACCTGCCATCTAGGGGAGGAGGGAAAAGAAGGAGGGAAAAAGTTGAAACAGAAGTTTTTGCAAGGGTCAATGTTGAAAAATTACCCATGCATATGTTTTGTATATAAAAAGCTATAATAAAATAAATCAAAAAATTAATTTAAAAGAATGTCATATGCCATAAATAGCAGATTTTAGACAAGTAGAAATACTACTGCAATAACTACCATAAGTGTCCTCATCTTAAAAATATTCTACCATGCAGCTCTTTAAAATGAAAGCTTTGGAGACTAGATAATCTCTGAGGTGACTTCCAACTCTAAATTTATTACCCTATAGTCTTACAAAATGAGGAAAGTAATATCCTTATATTACCCAAACTACAAATTTTAGAAATTATATTCTCCTATTTTGTATTCTTCCAATATTTGATGTTTAAACACATTATGGGCAGCTAATTTTAGAATGCTGAATTTATAATATCTCATCTAAAAATAGCTGGTCTCTGACAGGCAATCCCTTACATTTCTCTCCAAAGAATAAATTATATCCTAAATTACCATGGTTGGCAGCCACTATTAGATACTTTCCCAGGAACCAAGAGGTTGTCAGGGAGTGGTGCTACATGTAGTCATTTAGCTAGAGAGATACAAAAATGTGTCCTAAAACACATTTTCCCATAGAAACAATGTTATACAAATAGTTTCTTAGTCCCAGAGTAGTCCACAAAAATATATTTAATGTATTGTTTTTGTTTTGAATCTGCAGCTCCTGGTATAAGATGCAATTCAGCTAAGAATCCTAAAACAGTTGCCAAAGCATGAGAAATTAATATGTAACTTACCTACTGCCACATAACTAATGTCTGACAAACGCAGAAAATGAACCAAGGCTTCCTGATTGCAAGGTAGCCCTTCAGCCTACGTCATGCTTGCCTACAGTATAACCTATTTTTAAATTTTATTGACAGAAGTGTGATTTCATCAGTACAAGGAAGTCATGGAGAATAAGGAACTCATTTCTCCCAAGGATGATCAGTACCTAATCTATGACTTATATAATCTTGGAGAGGTGCCTGAGGTTCTGAGGGATTAAGTAATTTCCCACAGAAACAGTGCATCTAAAAGGTAGAACTTAAATGTCTATCTTCCAAATTCTGAAATCAGCTTTCTATTAAATCATGATGTCTCTCCCAGTTCTAATCTGAAATACAGATGAATGATATTAAAAATTAGTACTATTTGTAGAATAGTAATTCATCTATATTTATTATGTGTTGGATTTACTGAATGAGCCTGGGAAATGAACTCCATTTATAATAAAATCATTTCTAGGAAAAAATGTTTTCAAGGCTCTAAACAACTAATGATCCATTCATAAATTAGGACCTGCCTATGTTCTTACACAGAGAGATTTACAACTGGAAGAATTATCTAGTCTCAGTGCCCCATTTTTCAAGTGAAAACACAAGGCCAAGAGAATTGAAGTTAACTTGCCTAAAGCCATACAGACAGCAAATAACAGTAAACATTTGAACACAGATCTTGATTCCTAATCCATTATATTTTCCACACTGCCACTTCTGACATTATCTTTTAAAGTTGAGTGTGTCTTTCTAAAAACTAAATTAGTACATTTTTATCATTAACATACATAATTCCTTAAATCCTATATATGATTTATGTAGCAAGCAAACACCAAGTGGACATCAAAACTAGGGTCCAACATACCTTTTCCTTTTGAAAGGTGACTTTGGCATGTCAGCCACAGGGATCATTTGTTCTCCTGGACGTACCCACATGATAGGACCATCATCACTATCTTTCCGACTCTCTAATTTTAGACTAGATAGTGTTCCCCATGGCAGTGTACACTAGAGAGAAATATTTATATTAAAACTGATTTCAAAGTACATTTTCAAATATATTCTTAAATTATAGGACTGTCACAAAATACATACAATCTAGATAGCATGCATTTTGTAGCAGTCCTATTTTTATATATATTTCTATATATACACACACATATATATATAATACACACACATATATATATATAGAAATAAATACACACAAAGACATATACATATATGTTTCTGGATGTGATCTAAAAAATGGTTTTAAAAATCTGTCAAATAGTTCTTAATAATTTTCCTCCATTCTTAAGGTATTTATTTTTCAAACAACCAATCCACATATATTTATTAAGGATCTACTGTATGTGTCTGTGTGTCGTGTGTGTCTGTGTATGTGGGTGTCTGGGTTGTGTGTGCTTCTCCCCTAGGCATTTTGCAAAGCAACGAAAGACATAAAAACAAAGATGAAACAGTTCTTGTTCTTAAGGAGATGACAAGTATCTGAGTGAATAGCATGTTCACACAGAACTACAAACAAAATGTATACAAGGTAAATACAAGGAAATAAATATAATGTAAACTTGGAGGAGAAAAAATAACATTATTAGAAAGGGGAGGAGGAGATGTAAGATAAGTGGGGTCTATTTTGAACTGTTAAGGACTTCTAAACATACAGAGATAAGAAAAGACATTTCAGGCATTGAGGGACAGCTTAGGCAAAACTACAGTCATGGGAGGTAGAATGTCTATGAGAGGGAACAACAATGAAGCCATTTTGGCTGGACTTCAGAGATCATGAAGAAGAAAACTGTGTGGAGAGGTAGATTGAGACCAGTTTTTACAACACTTTAAATGCAAGAAAAAGTTTATATTTAACACTAGAGGGAACAGTGATTCACTGTATCTTTTTGAGTAGGAAAGTGACAAGGTCAGCCATAAATTTTAGAAATAGTCTGGCAGGAGAGAAGAGAAAGAAGATAGGAAGACCAGTAATCTACTCTTGCAATAATCCTGGTGACAGTTAATAAGGGCCTGAAAAGAAAGACAAGAGATAGATGTGAGTGGGGTTGTGGAAAAAGAATCAGGACTTCTCAACTGATTATACACAGAAGTGGGGCAGAGTGAGAAGTTGGAGGTTGCTTTGGGATTGTGAATCTGATTGACTGGAAAAGTAGTGGTATTTTCAATGAAAATTAAAAAGTTCAGAAGACAAGTAAATTTTGGATGGACGATACTGAATTATTCTGGATATGCTGAGCTTACAATGCCTGAAAGACATTCATTTGGAAGAGTCCAAGAGACAGCTGGCAAAGCAGAAATAGATTTCAGGAAAGAGGCTAGGACTTGATAAAGAAGCCTAAGAGTCATCTAAATAGATATAACTGAAGCCATGGAGGTAAGAGAAATCACTGAGTTAAAAAAAACATATGAATATAGAAAGAACTCTTCAACAGAGCTTTAAGGTAATAGCCAAACAAAGAGTACAGGACACGAGTTGAATTCCAGCAAAGGTGACTGAGGATTCACCAAACTTTAGAAAAGGAAATAAGAAAGAACAATGTCAGGAAAACTTATAAGGCACAGAGTATCCGTAGAGCAGAAAACAGTGATAATACTGACAAAAGCTACAACGAGGGCAAGAGAAATGAGGACTAAAAAAAGGCCAATGGATTTGACTATTAAGACATTCCTGAAAACTTTGGAAAGAGCTTTTTCAAATTGACTGTAGAGATTGGAAATCAAACTACAAGGTGCTAAGAAATGAATGAGAAGAAAAAGTAGAGTAAAAGTATATAGAAACAACTTTTTCAAAGAGTTTGGCTATGAAAGGGAGGAGAAACAGAAGAAAATAACCTAAAATATTTAAAAGTTGTTTGGTTTTTGTTGTTTTTTGTTGGGGGAGAGTGGGGAATGGATAATGAGTTATGTGTTTATTTTTCCCCAAATCGCATAAGCTACAGCAATAGCAATCAGTAATCATCAGAAGGAAGAATTTCCTGAACATTAATAGATGCCTGTAAAAATGAAAAGAGAAGTATGAGTTCAAAAAAAAAGTAATACTTAAGATGTGCTTCATTCACTGATAATGACAATAGGAAAACTAAATCCAAACTAAAGTTTACCTTTGCTTAGCTCCCAACTGAAGAAGCCATTTCTTAGAATAGAATAAAAACCTTTGCAGGAAAAAAAGGAGGACTACTGACTGGAGTGAAGATTGAGGCTACATAAGTTTAAAAAAAAAAAAAAAGCAACTTAAAGTATATAAAAAATTTTAACTCGCCTGGTTTTTACAGTGAAAATGATATCAATCTCAATTTAATAAACATAATAAGTATCTAATAAGAAATACTTAAAATGTGAGCCATGTTATACTTATTTAAGTGGGAAATGAAAAGAATGAGTATGGAGATGGGGTTTGCAGGAAAGAAGCAAATGAAACCCAAAAGGGAGAAGCAAAAAGAGGATAAAGAGAAGAAAACAAAAGAACAACAGAGATACTATTTTTATAGGAAGGAAGAAATACATAAGCAATATGGAGGGATTAAAGGTAGAAAAACAGACATATTTCAGAGAAATTCATGTGATTCACAGTAAGTACGACTGAGAAATTTTAGCTTCATAGCATGTTCATCACTGACTTTTGAAATGCCAACTAAATGACTAGTCATGTACTACTGAACGAAACTTCTACTTATAATTAAATAACAACAGCAGCCCACAAGTGGCAGAAATTATTTTGGGGGACATACAGACAATGGGCAAAGTACCAAGACTTTTGGGAGGTGAGTGAATCTCAGCAAGAAGAAACTGAAGCATTCAATAAGCCAAAAGAAAATGGGGCCTGTCATAATTAGAGGAGCTTGGCCAACCTAACCTAACCAGGGAGGAGCAAAACCAGATCTAAAGCAAAGTCCTCCAAATTTCCCTTTCCATTATGCATCACTACTTCCTCATTCCCTGCCCCATTTACATCTTTGCTTTTTTTTGTTGTTCTGATATTTGAGGGTTGATAAAATTGAGAGGAAAACTGACAAATTTAATTAAGAACTGATAAATACAGTTTACTGGTATAGTGCCTAATGTCGCAGCTGTAATTTATTAGCCTGTGAGAGATAGAAAATAGAGAAAATATTTGCTTATTTCTGGGGCCTCTGGCACTTGCTTCAAATTCAAACACTGCTAAAATTTGAACTATGCCATATAATCCTTAATCTTATCTCCAAGTAGCACCATTAAATTATTATATTTATAAAAATAAAAAATATGAAGTCAATAGCCTGCATTGTTATACTTTAATACTAAATGTGGTATACTTCTCACATCACCGTGCATCAAAATTTAAACTTGTATAGCATTTTAGTCCACAAAATATTTTCTTCACAATTACTCCATAAGGTAGGTGATGAAAGCCTTATTATTCCATTCTGCATACAAGGACACTGAGATTAGAAGAGATTAAATAAATTTCCTATGGCTAAAGAGCTTAGACTCAAACCTAATCTCTGAAATTCACTGTTCCTTCCACTATGCTTCATAGAGAATTATTCCACACATAAATACATTTCTGAAGTTTCCCTTACTTTTAAAAAAGGTGAATCTTCCAACATGTCAAGAAACTCAGGAAAGTAATCTCCCACTTCCTCATCCACTGCTCCTACCAAGCTGATTTGTCGCATTGGGCCAGCTCGATATGTACCATGGGAATATGTTCTTTTTACCTAAAAAGAAGAGTATGCATTAGTATCATCTTATGCTTATTTGTTAATGCTCAAGGGGAAATAAATGTTATTTTTCTCATTAATAATTAAGTCTGCCCTCTATGAAATACAATATGTAATAATGCAAACTGAGTAGAAAATATATTTTTATTAGTAGTACTACTACTAGCTATTGCTAGCTAACCAGTGCTTTGCCACATGCTTTGTAAATATTATCTCATTTGATAACTCAAAGAAACTCTGGAAGGTAAGTACTATTATTAAAACGCCCATTTTAGAGATAAGGAAACGAGGCAAAAAAGAAAGATTAAGAAACTTGTCCAGGATCACAAAGGTAATAGAGGGACTGAGGCTGGATTTAAACTCAGGTCTTCCTGATTACAGGTCCAATAATGTAACCACTATGCTACTATGTTGCATTAGAAAATGTTTTAGAGAAAATGAAAAGTTTTTACAGAATTAATGGTTTGGTAATAGTAAGACTTCAGTACAATCCCAGCATAACTGAAAATGAACATTCCTTATAAAGAGCAATCTTAAAAGTAATAAGGAATATAATTAGCATATTGACTCATTTTAGTTCTAATTATACTTTTAAGCACTTATTTCTACTAATTTTAGTGAATCATGCCTTTGTCAGTAAATAAAGTGTTTGAATTTCAACAAATATATTTCATTTTTTTTTAAGGAAAAGAACCTAGCGTTACTCAAACTATTGAAATAGTATACATGAATAAGGTCTAGTAGCTTTTTTAAAATAACAAATAACTATCTCCATAGCAAATACAAGCAGAACTGCCTCCTTCTTCAATTGATGATTTCCATCCAGGAACATCATTTTAGAGTTAGAGCCTTAGCCATCATCCTCCATTTCATGCTCAATTATACTTATGAATCTCTGGAATCTGCATAAGACAGAGTTTTTGTGTGAGAGGAAAAACTTTCTTGAGTTCTTGGGATTTCTGGGCCTGGAATACCCCCTTGCATCTCTGGCCCCTTTCTATTGGCAAGTTCTTTGAGGGGCCTCCACTCTGATAATGGACCCAAGCCAATATGTCTTTTTTGCCCTCCCAGAGCATCTGAATCTCCAAAATCCTCTTACTTCCATTACTCTTCAATTACTCTTTATTACTCTTTATATACTTTCTTTAAGCTCCTTGATAGCAAGGCCTATCTTTTGCTTCTTTTTGTACCACTGATGTTTAACACAGGGTTAGCACATAAAGTGTTTAATAAATATCTGTTACTTTACCTTGGCCTTGCCCTGTTGTGGGCAGTACATTGGTTCTACCTGAATAATCTTCAACAACATTTGTTATAAAATGCCAATACAATAGCAAAATTCTGTTCAAGATATTCTAAGGTTCAGACTATGTATTACAAACATGAACTGTAACAATTGTAATAAAACAAGATTTGAGAGAAAAAGAAAAAGAGAGAAAGCAAGAGCAAGAAGTGGGGGAGGGAGACAATAAGAAACAGTGAGAAAAGTGGGGAAAGAGAGAAAGGGAGAGGGGGAGAGGAGAAGAGAGGGGGGAAAAGAGAGGGAATGAGAGAGGGAGAGGGGGACAAGGGGAGAGGAGGGGAGAAGGAGAAAGGGACAGGGAGAGGGAGGGAGAGAACACGAGGGCACCAGATCCTGGGAAGTAAATGTTCTTATCCCCATCCTACAGATGAGAAAACTAAGGTAGGGGAGGGGTTAGGTGACTTGTCCAGGGTCACACAACTAGTATGAGGCAAAATTTGAATTCAGATCTTCCTGACTCCAGGTCAGATTCTTTGTGTACTGCAATACCAATGCAAACATTGTTAACTATGATACACAATTATAGTAAGTCAAAGTTTGCCCACCAGTATTATAAATTTAAGTTTTAATAAATTGTGGTAAGTTCATTGTACACAGTAATAAATATACACCCTTCCATCAAAGAATTTGGAGATCTCTTACAATTTTTCATCAACTGTGTTGTCCATTCAGTTTCCAAGAATTGAAAAATACCTTGGACTTTACTAATCTACATATCCTAAAATTAAAATCTATTAATTTTGATTGTAAACAAAATTAAGCATTCTTCTAGTTTATGAGTTTGGATATCCCAAAATGCCACCAGAATGTTTCTGATTTTAAAAAGACTATAGGAACACAGGATTCATGTATCTAATGTGATTTATAACATGTTTTTCAGGAATAAGTCTATTTCTGTTAAAATAGGAATACATTTTAAAAAAATAATAATAAATAAAATAAAATAAAATACATGTTTTAGTACGTTAAAATAGGTATACATGTTTTTGTATGATTCTCATTATTTACTTGACAGTTTTATAGCCTTAGCTCTATAGCCTGCTAATAATCCTAACATAAGATCTGAAAGAACCAATCCACATTGTAAGATAAATAAAAATTAAAAAAAAAAACCCTTCCATTTGCATGTCATTTATAAATTTTCAAATCCCTTTTGTTTTATTATTGCTTTTGTTCATAAACTTTATATTTTGGGACTTCAGTTTCCCCATCTCTAAAATGGTGATCTTTACGCCATTCTCCAATTGATAAATGGTCAAAGGATATGAACAGACAATTTTCAGATGAAGAAACTGAAACTATTTCTGGTCATATGAAAAAGTGCTCCAAATCATTATTAATCAGAGAAATGCAAGTTAAGATAACCCTGAGATACCACTATAGACCTCTCAGATTGGCTAAAATGACAGAAAAAGATAACAAATGTTGGAGGGGATGCGGGGAAAAATGGGACACTGATATATTGTTTGTGGAACTGTTAATGGATCCAACCATTCTATAGAGCAATTTGAAACTATGCTCAAAAAGTTATCAAGCTGTGCATACCCTTTGATCCATCAGTGTTACTACTGGGATTATATCCCAAAGAGGTTTTAAAGGAGGGAAAGGGGCCCACATGTACAAAAATGTTTGTGGCAGTCCTTTTTGTAGTGGCTAGAAACTGGAAATTGAATGGATGCCCATCAACTGGAGAATGGCTGAATAAATTATGGTATATGAATGCTATGGAATATTATTGTTCTGTAAAAAATGACCAGCAGGATGATTTCAGAGAGGCCTGGAGAGACTTATATGAACTGATGCTAAGCAAAATGAGCAGGAGATCATTATACACTTCAACAACAATACTATATGATGATCAATTCTGATGGACATGGCTCTCTTCAACAATGAGATGATCCAAACCAGTTCTAATTGTTCACTAATGAAGAGAATCAGCTACACCCAGAGAGAGAACTATGGAAAATGAATGTGGACCACAATATAGCATTTCTACTCTGTTATTGTTTGCTTGCATTTTTGTTTTCCTTCTCAGGTTTGGTTTTTTTTTTTTTTTTTTTTTTTTACCTTCTTTCTAGATCTGATCTTTCTTGAGCAGCAAGATAAACTGTATACATATGTATACATATATTGTATTTAACATATATTTTAACATATTTAACATGTATTGGACTACCTGCCATCTAGGGGAGGGGATAGAGGGAAGGAGGGGAAAAGTTGGAACAGAAAGTTTTGCAAGGGTCAATGTTGCATTATGCATATGTTTGTAAATAAAAAGCTATAATAAAAAATAATAATTAATAAAATAAAAAATAAAATAAAATTATGATCTTTTAGGTCTTTTCTAGTTCTAATATTCTGTATATCTTATCAAATTAGGACACACAAAAATTAAAAGCTGATTAATTGACTGTTTCCTAGATGAGATATTTAGACTAACATCTAACTCTAAATCCAGTAAAAGGTAGGTACTTCGTATTTCTCCTAAAAGGAAAAGAAAGAAACTTCAACAATTTCTTACCACTCTCCAAATTGTCAAAGAGATAAAGTGTTCCTTAAAAGATTTAAAGAAAGGTTTCCAGGTAAAAATAAAAGTATCTCAAAAGCCAAAAGAGAAATATAACCTGTGTCAGGTGTTCTGAAAGTAGAACAATTCAAAGAAGAAAGGGGAATCAAAGATCACTTGGCCTTCACATAAAAGGGGGAGGGAGAAACAAAAGGGAGGAAACTACACCCTCTAAAGAGGAAGCAGCTGCTTTCTCTCCAATAAATACTAAGGTGAATCCACATCAGGAGAGGGATCAATTAAGTTCAGAGGAAGAGGAATCAAATAGTAGGGGTTGATGATTTCCTGCTAAAAGGCACCAAGATAGCTATTTTAAAGATTCATATTAACAAGAGAGGAGTAGGCTGACTTCTATATAATACGCATCCCAGAGAAGACTGCATACCATAGTTAAAGATATTTTAATAAAAGCCTAGGTCTGATTATGCTACCTCTTTGGGAAGGACCTCCAGTCTCTCTACTTTCAATGGCTCAGTCACAACAAAGATTCCCACACCAAGTGATATATTTCTGCTTATAGGATTAAACACGAACTTGCATTTAAAACCCTTCACAATCAAACTCCAATTTACCTTTCCAGACATAGTTACTCCCTTTCACACATTTTACATTCCAACAATACTGATCTACTTGCTATTCAGCAAATAAGTTATTTTAATTCTGAGCTTTTTAAAGTTATGCCTCATAGCTGGAATTCAGTTTTTCCTCACCTTGTAATCTTTTATTCCTTAGCTTGCTTCAAAACTCATTAAGAACCACTTTTACGAGAAACTTTTCCTGACTTCCCAACTTGCTAGTGCCCCTCCCACATTGTATATATTTTATATTTATTTCAGTAGTTTTTCAGATGCGTAAGAGAACACATTTGAATTCAGGAAGATAATTTCAGGCCTGATACTCTAACCACTGTACCACCCAACTTCTGTATTTATATATGTACATACAAATATACTACACTTTGCTTTCATGTGCTTCCCAGATATATATTTTACAAATTGGAAGTTTATAACAACTCTGTGTTGAGCAAGTCTATCCATTTTTCCAACAATGTGCTCATATCATGTCTCTATGTCACATTTTAGCAATTCTCACGGTATTTCAAACTTTTTTCCATTTTTATTATATCCATTATTGTGATCTGTGATTAATGATCTTTGACGTTTACTACTGTAATTTTTCTGGGACACCATGAATTTTGCCCAAATAAAATAGCAAATTTAACTGATAAATGTGGGTTCTGTTTCAATGAACAGTTGTATCCCCAGTCTCTCCTCTGGCCTTTTTATTCCCTGGGACACAAGAATATTGAAATTATGCTAATTAATAACTCTGCCAATGGCCTTGAAATGTTTACATGAACAAATCAAGTCATGCAGCACACTTCACTGTTTTATTTAATAAAAGAAACTGTCCAGCAACCACCAACTTGATCAGATAAGACCCTCTACAAACAAAAGGATAATGATTTGCTAAAGATTCAGATGATGGTTAATCTTTTTAAGCAAGAAAGTATTTTTAATTAAGATATGTATATATTTTTAGATATATCATCACTGGACACTTAATAGACTACAGCATAGTATAAATATAACATAAAAGTTATATAATACTGGGAAACCAATTGCAGTATTTGTTTTATTGCAGACCCACAATATCTCCAAAATATGCCCATATGTATTTATATAAGTGTTTCTGTTGAAATGTAAACTCCTTGAGGGAATGTTTCATTTCTTCTTTGTATTTTCAACACAGAGCACAGTATCTGATATATGACAAGTGCTCAATAAATGCTTATTAGTTGACTGAATATATTTAACAAAACTTGCATGTGTAAGTTGCAACAATTTCAAGTAATATGTTTTAAATATTATATGGTACTAGCTCAGCTAGGTCAATATGAAAAACTCAAAATACTAATCTAGATAGCTAAAAAATGTTTTAACCTACTTTCTAATTCAAAGGCAATTCACTGTTCCAACATCTTCAGTTAAAACAAAATCCTATTCCCCTTCCCCAAAAAAGTTGTGACAAATAAACTTGAAGTCATTATTTTTCCCCCTTCCAATGGGAAAAAATCAGAATACAATATACAAATAATAATTATTAATATTATTTAAGTATTCTTGTGAACATTTTTGTCAGACAGTTGCTAGAAATACTGAAAGACAGATTAAGTAACTTACAAAACACCACACAATTCTTAAATAATGTTTATAAAATTAAAATTTTATAAACAATGTTTAAAGAAGTATTCCTTCATTTTAAAAAATTAGTATAAGTATAGAATTAACCTAAATATTAAAAAAAAATATCACTGCTCTTAAACCTGTATGTTCCTTCCTATAAATGAAAATACTTATAATGAAGTTATTTTAATAAATTTTGAAGAAATATCTCAAAAATTTAAAAAAAAATATGGTAGGAATAGCTTAATCAAATCATGACAGAGAAGAAATTCTGATAAAATGACTATCTTACACTATCTTATCTATTATTCCCATAGCATAGATAGCAATTCTTAAAACCAGAGCAATTGAGTTCAATCTCAATCTGCTTTTAATAATTCTAATTATATGCCTAAAATAATTATTTTACTTTTATTTTGTGTACTTTTCCCATCTCTTGATCTTAATGGCCTGTTCCTAGATTTTGCCATCTAATGAAAGATTCAGGGATTATTTTTCCTATTCTGTGTAATTTGTTGGAGTATGGTAATATGAGAAGATATTTTGGCAAATAAAGCTGTGATCACTGCTTAGCACAACAGGATTGTCTCAAATTGTTTATATTAATAAAGATATTAGATTATACATATGTATGCATAAATACATGACACATATATTTCCAGTCTTTCTAATTTCACTAATAGCTGGTATGTTTATGATGTGATTAACTAAGATCATTAAACTGTGCCTAAGTCTGAAAATTGTGACATTAGTATTAACCAGCAAAAGAAATTAGCCATAACAAAGGATTACAATATTCCAGTTTTTGAAAGTTATAAAAACAAATAGGGCCAGAACAAGACACAGAATCTCCAGGTCTGTAAATTTATAAGGCCCCTCTTCTATGAAGCAAATGTACAATGGACTTCAATTCTTCAGCATTGAATCCAGAAAAAGTAACTGTTCCTAAAGAAAAAATGTTGATTATAATTTCTATCTTGGCCACACCTTATCTTCAAAGCCTTTAAACCCAATAAAAAATATATATAATTTAAACTACAACCCATTAATTATTCTTGTGCCTAACCACATCCGCATGCTTAAAAATTTGAGTTTTTCAAAACAAAACAAAAACAAAGAGGTAGTAGAAAATCCAGTAGTAGAAATAAGCAAAAATTGTCATGTTCCAAAATTATACATATTGCAAAGCTTGAACTTAAATAGTTTGTAATGTCTCTTTAATATCTAAAGAAACTAGCTGCATAACCATCAGCAAGTATGAGCATTTAACATTTAAAAATAAGAAATATTTCATAGACAGAGCTGGAAGAGAACTTTTACAGTAGGTCATATAGTTAAATCATCTCATTTTACAGGGAACATAAAAATCAAGAGAAATAATTTGCCTGAAAGTCATTAAAGTCAGATAACAAATGAGGATTTTAAATACAGATCCTCTGAAGTCAAATCTAGCAAAACTTCCACTGTACATTTTTCTTTTTAGGCATGAGTTTCATTTTTTTTTATGTTTTTATATGGACACTATTCACATTGCTCCCCTATACATTTTATCTTTTTCTTTTGTGATAGAATAAAATACGTTTTTCAAACACAAAATTCCTTTCCACATATACTCACAATACCCACACCACCAAGTGCAAAACTCCTTCTAGCTATTAATTTAAATAGTAAAAATGTTCAACAACGGTTTGCAGACATGTTTTTTCAACTTTCTTCTCTTGATTTACTGCTAAGAAGCCTCTGAAGCCAATTTTACAGAAATTAAATAATACTACATAATTTCCTATATTCTTTTCTCTTTCTTTATTGATAAAATATCTGCTCATTAAAAGGGAATTAATAAGAGTAAATAAGCAACAATGACCAAAGATAAAACTCAAGATCAAATATTTTCAGTACTTTTCTTAACCTAATCTTTTTCTTTAAAGATATTTTAAAAAAATCTAAATAAAATACAGTATACAGAACACATGCAATGAATTTCTAATAATTACACATTACCTTGGAAATTTCTAACTGCAGAAATAACAAATGCATAAATCAAGACTTAGGAGATTTAAAACTTTTATTGTTCTTTACATAAGGGACACTGATATTCAGTTGTGTTATTCTTTCTAAAAAAGAAGCCTTCAGTTTTGATCCAGAGAGTCTATAACTACTATCATATCCGAAGAAGTTACTGACTGAAAGAAAATATACATGTACAAAAATGTTCACAAAAGCATTAAGATGGAAACAAAATATGTGCACAAGAACGGAGGAGGAGCTGAACAAACTGGTATAACTGTAAGAGAATATTATAAATTACTTAAAATGAATATTTCAGAGAAATAGACTCATCTGATGTGATTCAAAGCAAAGAAAACAGAGCCAAAAGTTATAAAGATAAAATTGAAAAGCAAGTGTTTGGTTATGTCTCCTTATAATGAAATGATAAGCATTTTCTTGTTTGCAAAAAGCTTAAATTCTATCAGGTGAAATAAAAACTGATAAACTCTTCAGGAAAATACTTCTTACTTTGTAGAAGGATTTGTATTGGAAGGTGCCTACTGCATAAAAACAAAAACAAAAAATGTATATTACTTCTTTTGAAAATACCTTCAGAAATGATCCAGGTGGTTGACCTTCATTCTCCAAAGAAATACATAAAATTAGGAAAAAGATATTGTGACTTGCAAGTGAATTGGATTTGAGTGAGGGAGAGCTATGCAAAGTCACTGGCCTCTAATCCTCCTGAGCCATCAGGGTCGAGGGAAAGATATGGCCCCTATGCAGTGGGAAACCTTGAGGCCCTTCTGAGCTAAGGCGATCAGGACAACTTAACATTTGATAATAATAAGTACCACAAGAGGGAGCTACTCCCCATCAAATCGAAGAAACCTTCCAAAGCCACAAATATTTCTTCAAAATAAGGATAGTTCATTTCAAAATTATCCACCCAAAAATCTTTTATGTGGGCAGGAAATGAAATAAGTTTACCCCGTCAAAATATAATTATGCTACTTTCCCTTAAATAAAAACTCTCCCTAAAAATAGAAATAGAAGGAAAGAAACATCCTTTAAGGGGCAGGGGAAAAAAAAAAAAGCATTTTAATACTTAACAAAAAGCTTTTTTCCAAAGGAAATAACTTCACATATGTCTCAAGACAAATAGAGGAGAGGGGAGATACATATGGAAATAAAACTTGAAGCTATGATTAATTAACTAAATATTTTAATTATCAATTAACAACTCAGAAAGAATTAACATTAATTCAACAAAGGACACACACACACAAATACAAATTGGAGTTTTTAAATCCTTACTTGCTCATATAATATTGCTACTGGGAAAATATGGTAGTAGAAATACAATAGGTTTCAAAGAAAATAATAACAAAAATGACAAAGAGCAGAAACAAAACAATTGAAAAGCTTTATTTTAAGGAATTAAAACTTTCATGTTTAATACAGTCTTATATAGCAATCTGATTTCAGTGTAAAATCAATATATTTTAAGTCTTTCAAGATATTTTAGGAGTATGGAAACAAAGCAAGAATGAGACAGGGAGGCAAAAAAATGTTTCAATTCAACAAACATTCTGTGAGTGCCTCTGATTAATGAAAATAAATGAAGTGCTGAAAGTGCTGGGGAGTCCAAGGAAAATAAAATAAAATTCCTGGTTTCATAGAATATTATACAGTGAGATTTCAATCTCATTATTCTGTCCTCCCACAGGTCCCAAAATGACACCATTCACTGTTTCACTTTAAAATTTAAATATGAAAATAATTAAGAATTATTCAAAGATAAAGATAAGTGTTAGAACTAGAGACAAAATACTGGGGAAAATTCCCATTTTATCTATTCTCAAAAAGTTTTATGGGATTAAAGCTAAAAAAAAAACAAAAAAAAACAAACCCTTTAAGAACCAGAAAAAGGCCTTTATTTTGTTATTATTTTGTAAACCTCAAATCAAAGTTAAGTAATTTACCAGGTCACACATCTTTCATAAAGTTTGGTAATAATACCCTTGCTATCACAGAATTAAAACTTATTTAACATTTTTCTCTTAAATGTACTTAAATTTTCAGTTACTCAATAAGGAAATAAATGAAAAAGTGAGACAAGAACTACCACCAAAAGTTTCAAGGCCAAGGAATAGGTATTATTTTATATTGAAATTATTTCCCAAGCTATCACTCCTGCACTGACCATACTCTCCTTTTACCTATTTTGAGCTCTTGAGTAACTTACTAAATTCTATAGTATATTATTTTGTATTTAATTTATACTTTAACATATTTAACATGTATTGGTCATCCTGCCATCTAGAGGAGGGGTGGGGGGAAAGAGGGGAAAAATTGGAACAAAAGATTTGGCAATTGTCAATGCTGTAAAATTACCCCATGCATATAACTTGTAAATAAAAAGCGATTAAAAATCTAAAAAATAAACAAATAAATTCTATAGTATAACTGCTCCCTAATTCTTTGCCATTCTTCCCAGTCCCAACCTTGGATTTTTTGCACAATCCTCCTTTGTTTATCTCCTATCACGCTGATATATCCTCCTTTAGATGAAAAAGAGGGCCTTCTCCTTGTTAAGGAAAATCTCTACATGCATCTCTTTGTCTTCTCCCAACAAATTATCCTACCATCCCAACTCTCTCCTAGCTTTAAGCTCTATCTATCTATAGGTTCCTACTCTGCTACCTAGAAATATACCCAAGTTTCCTCATCTTTAAAAACCTCACTTACAATCCCCATCATTTTCTATCTCTGGTTATCTTCACAACTAAAATCCATGAGAAATCTTTCCTTTATTTTATTTCTTTATTTCCTCTTCTTTTATTCTTCTATCATTCAACTAAAATTATTTTCTCCAGTTTCACCAATCATCTCTTTATTGCTATAGCTAATCACTTTTCCCACAACAATTGTATCTTTTGACCTCTCTGTGGCAGGATACTGTTGATCACTTCCTCTGGGATATACTCTCTCCTCTCCAGCTTTCTATAACACAGTTCTCTCCTACTTTGCCTTTAGACTACTTCAGTGTAGTTTCTTAAACAACATCATACTCAATTGTGGAGTCCCCCAAGATGCTGCCCTGGGCACTCCTCTTATTATTCATGATCAATTCTCATTAGCTCCTACAGGTTTTTCAATTATCATCTCTATACATATGACTCCTAGAACTATAAGCTCCTGCCCTAATGTCTTAGCTGAGCTACAATCACCCATCTCAAAAAACTTCTTAGACACCCTTTATGAGTCTCATTCTCATTATGTGCTAAACAAACCTCAGGATCTCTCCTCATTTGGATTTCTCCATTATCATAGAGGGGATTATAATCCTTCCAGTAATCTATTCAGGAAACCTCACTATTAATTAAAACTGAACTTTAACTCAGTCTACATAGTTATCTAACCCTTTGTCAAAACTCCTCATTTCTACCTTCACAATCTCTCTTCATAATACCCTTTTCTCCTTCCAAGCTACCACCCTAATTCAATCCCTCATTACCTCTTGCCTACTTTACTGCAAAAGCTTTAGAATTGGTCTTCTTGCTTCAAAACTCTCTCAATTCCAATCTATCCTGCACTCACTTGCCAAAGTGATTTTCCTAAAGCTTAAGCCAGACAATGTTATCCCCCTCTCTCTCCCTTTTTGTCTCTCAAAGCCAATGTCTCACCTCCAGCCCTTCAAAACTTTCCCTGGCCTCCTAGTTCTTTCTTTAAAAAGGCACGTCATTATCTGCCTCTTGATGTTTTCAATGGCTGATCCCTCTGGCTGACTGGCATTCTCTCCCAACTCATTCTCATTTCCTAGGTTCTTTTATGTCCCAGCAAAAACCTATCCTTAAACAAGAAGCCTTTCCTCTAGGATTATCTCAAATTCATCCCACATATTGTTTATACATAATTGTGTGCATGTCATTTTCCCTATTAGACTCTTTGAAAGGAAGGGCTGTCTTTTGCCTTTCTCTGTATTTCTAGTGCATAATACTAATCTGGCACTAGGAATTTAATACATGTTTCATGACTGACTACAATATCATTTTCGCAACCATTCTGAAAACTATAGTCTTATAGGATACAGGTATATTATCCCCCAAAATATTAAATTACTAGCCTAAAATCCCAGAGGGATGTGTCAGAGGTTAGATGAACCCAAGTCTTTCAAATGAGTTGCTGTATCAACTCACTCTACTTCCCTGTAAATAAGAATTTTGAATCAACACTACTATTACTCACATTGTTTATATTTTTATATAAAGTATTTGAAGGCCTAAATCATAATGCTCACTTCCTTGGTTGATATCGTCTGTGAATTTGCTTTTGATTGTTATTTTTCCTTCTCCCTATGGTATCTGGCTTGGGTAAGTAAGAGATATATCAGCAGTTTTCTTTTTCCACCTCTCTTTTTACATTTTGGTTCTTTTGATTAGGCTTACAAGGCTCATGAAAACACATAATTAAAAGGCCTTCCTGACAAGTAGACTGTCATTCTCGTGTTTTGAAGCTCAGCGTCCAGAAATCTATCCAGTTATCTTCTGAAACATTTTCTAAAACATCAGTTATTGGTTCACTCACTAAATCTGCTGTCTTCGCTTAGCCTTTAACTTAGAGGAAGATTTGCATAGATGATTTCATTTAAGCACTATCGCTATTACTAAGCCCATATTACAGTTAAAGAAACTGAGATTCAAAGAAGTTAAATGACCACAAAAAAAAAAAATGCATACTCTAGGAATTTTTTCCAGATCTTTATCATTTCTACTTATGGGATTCACCAGAACTATGATGCAGCAAATAGCTGGTTTGGCAAGACTTGAGCATTCTTGCTCACATCTTAAAGAGATTTGCTTTGGGAATCAATCAATAACCAACATTTATTAAATGCTTACTATATCAGGCATTGACACATGCCACTATATTAAGCCTTAGAGATATAAAAAAAAGAAAAGGGAAAAAAAAACCCAATCCCTGCCCTCAGAGAGTTTACAATCTAATTAGGCAGACAATATTAAGAGAGATTCACAAAGCAAGTTACATTCAGAGAAAATAGTTAGAGAGATCTCTCATCTGATAGGACCTATGAATCAACATCTGAGCATTTATGGAGAGCTTACAAAACACTACAGTTGCAAAGAAAAAACAGTTCCTGCTCTCAAGTAGCTCATATTCTAATAGGGGAAACACATGTTTTGTTTTGTTTTGTTTTTAGCTACAAGATACATGGAAAACTCTAATCAGCTTAGGCAGCAATATCAAGGCAGACAACAACCTGTATTCTCTGGTCTCATTTCCATTAATAAAAGCATATTCAACCATTTGATAGTGTTAAGGAATGTGGAGGTGAGAACTTTCTTTTCTGGGTTTTCAAATAGCTCTGACTGCTGAAGAGACAAGTTAAGACAATGGAAATTGATGGTTGAGAGGTCAAATTTCCATAAGGGGTTCCTTCCTTAGACAGACCACAGAGGTGATCTGGATAGAGGAGGGCCCTGCACTCTGCCCATTAGTGGCAGTAAGTAATTGAATGGTGGCAAGTCCCACCTCCACAAGGGTCACTCCCCGAATGATAATTGCAAGGGCTAAGGAAAAAGCAGTGCCAATTGGCCACGGAAGGTAGAGTTGCTTTTCCCAAAGGTCTAGGGCCTGGGGTTTTGGATTGTTTCTACAGGGATCTGAGTTTGGCACGATCGACATGTGCTACCTCCTATCTCTCTCCTTTTTATCACAAAGGATAAATAGTTGCTGCTTCTTCCTAGGATTAATCTCCCTATGCCTCAAAGAGAGTCTTACGTCTATTATTTAGCTCCAATGGTTCATTGGTCCTTGTTCCCCCTTTGTCTCCTAAGTCTCATTCATCTACCTTCCACCTATCTGACATATGTAAGTATTTCCATCTGAGATCTTTTTTCCTTCTTTATTTTACAATGTAGTCATCTTGATTTAAAAAAAAAAAAGGAACATTTAATTTTCCTTTAAATTCAGAAAACAGAAAAGCATTCATCAAGTATCTTTACCTTTCTCAGGGCAAAAATACAAAAATTTCAAACATTATACAAGTGATGGCCATTTCATTCTTGCTAGAAATATGCAAATTTTAACTTGGATCAAGGCAAATTTTAAAAATACTGATAGGTTTCTAGACTAGTATATTCATATGAAAGCTGTGAATTTAGTACATGAAGATTTCATCAACACATTAAAAGTCATTTATCATATTCCTGAGGACAAGACTGAGAGCTCTTGAATGTAGTTACTTGGGTGAACAAGGCCCATAAAGAAGAACTGTAGGGCATTGTGCTGACTTTTAGAAGACCTAGCTCCAAATCTTTTTGGGCTAGGTACTATTTTACCACATGGGACTATTGTAGAGGGCCGGAACGTTGGAGACATATACTTGAAACAAGGATACTTACAACAAGGTGTTAACTTAGTGGAATTGATGAGATGATAGTTCTTTAGTATACATATACTTAGTACTTAGCATGGTAATGTAATGGTTCTCTAATTCACACATACATAATGTGCTGTATATCATACCAAGGTATTTAAAGGGCTGAAAAGGACTGAAAAATGAGACATTCCATTTTTGACCATCCTCCTGGTGGCTCTCCTGCCTTCATCATAAAGACCAAAGCCCATTCGAAGGACCTCCAGAAAGCTAGCCTGAATAATTTAGACTATCATTTTCCATGAACTTCTTTGAGCCTCTCTTTACTCATCTGTAAAAGTGGGGATTCAAAGATCCTAGCAACTAGAATAAGTATTTATTACTGAACACAGTTTCTTGGGAATATTTTTGGAAAGCAGTATTGTCAGAAATTAGGTATAGATCAGTTTCTCACACAATAGCTCCAAACTGACATGACTTAGATACAAAGGGTGACATCATAAACCAATTAAAAGAGAAAGGAATAAACCACCTTTCAGATTTGTTGACAGAAGAATTCATAACCAAAGGACAGAAGATAAAAAGAACAACTCAGAATAAAAAATTAAGTCTTTATACAAAAGTGATATTGTTAAAATTAGAAGGGAAACATTTTACTGGGGGGAGGGAAATCCATGCAGCATGTTTCTATGCTCCAAAATTCTCATTTCCAAAACATAGGAATTGATTCAAATTTATAAGAATAAGAACCATTCCCTCATAGGTAAGTGATTAAAGGATATGTTACAGGCAGTACAGAAATCCAAGCTATCAAGAACTATGTAAAAAAAAAATGCACCAACTCACTAATAATAATAAATACAGAAATGAAAATTAATGAAGCTCTGAGGTTCCAGTTAAAACCAATCAAATTCACAAGAATGACAATAAGGAAAATGAATGTTGAAGGGTCTGTTAATGGGGAGTGGGGGAGATGCATATAATGCCTTGTTGATAAAGCTATAAAATGATACACAGCTGTTAAATGAAATTTGGAATTATAGACCCTAAATCACTAAACTTTGAACACTCTTTGACTACATGACACCATCACTGACAGAAAGGTAGTAGATTCAAGATGCAGAATGAAACATGTATTTTCAGACATCACCACTGCAATTTTGTTTGAATGTGCCTATTGGTAGGTTCTGTTCAATTCAGGAGTGGGGTAGAAGTAGAGAAAGGGTTCCAGCCCCAGAAAAAAATAAAGAAAACAAAAGGTGAGAAAGAATTCCAAACAAATAGGGGATTTCAATTGCTATTCTTTCCTCAATATAGCTACATTCTATAGTATTCAACTTCGGAGACACATAGAAACAATCTTCTCCATTACTGAGTCTTTCAGTCTAAAACCCTTTTCATTAGATTTGCAAGATATCCAGAAAATACATTCTTTTAAGGGATTATATGTCTATACAAATTAATACTGTGATGTGGCAGCCAAAAATTACAATATCATCTTCAGGTTTCATTAACAGAAATACAGTACCGAAAATAAGAAGATACATTCCTCCTGTAATTCTTCTACTTCTTAGTTCAATTCTGTACCACATTCTTAAGAAGGATACTGAAATGGTAGCTTACTCATAGAAGGATGGTGAGATTTGAAACTGTACCACGTCAACAGATAAAGACAGGGAAGCTTAATCTAAAGAAGTCTTAGAGTAGGATCCTTATCCCTCTTTATGTGTCCTGGACCTCTTATTTAAAATCTACTTTCTATTTTCTATTATCTAAAAGTACCTTTTTCCCCTCTAATCAAGTTCACAAACTCCCCATGAAATTTATCCATATGCAGAAAGGTGGATAAGATACAAACCCTTGTCTTATAGTGATACATGATACAGCTACCTTCAAGATATCTGAATAACTGTTATATAGTAACAGCTACTATATGCTGTATATACAATTATATACAGTTATACAGAAGGAGAGTTATATTTGTTTTGTTTGGTTTCAAAGGACAGAACTAGGAACAATGGATTGAAGTTGAAGAATGGTGTATTTCTTCTTCAAATAAGGAAAAACTTTCAAACAATGCTATATAAAAGTAGAAGTAAGGAGCCCTCCATCATTGTAGTTCTTATTATAATACTACAAATGAGATTATTTTTGCTTATGTACAAATTAAACTAGATGAATTCTAAGTCCCCTTCCAACCTCTGCTTTATAAAAAGCAAACCAAGTTAGGAAAATCAACATATTGCTAACATAATTGTAACTACATTCAGCTTCACAAATAGTAATAAGAATCAGGAGAAAGAGAGAAAAGACCAGCTGATTTAAAAAAGAGAAAGGAAAATGAAGATTTATGGCCAAAATAAAAAATTATCAACTCTCCAAATTATTGAGTATATTATTTCATCCTCCTGGTGACCTGCCTGCCTGCTTATATGTGTGTGTGTATGTATGTATGTATGTATGTATGTATATGTGTGTATTCATAGTAATACTCTATAGAAACATTAACACAAAAATAAAATAAAGTATGAATAGCTATCAAATGGAGAATGGCTGAAAAATTGTGCTGAAAAGACAAATATTAATCTACATCACTGATGCAAAGCAATTTTTAGCTTTGTTTTGTTTTTTAAGATAAACACACTTGTTACAACAATGTAAATGAAAAGGTAAATGAAAGTAAACTATTTATTCTGGTAACTGAAAAATCTGAGATGAGTACAGACATCTAGTTGAATCAAAGGAATGATTCCAGAAGACCCATGATGACTTCCTGACAGGGAGTTGATGAGTTAATATAAGAATCTTTTCCTTGATTATATTTATATTACAAGGTTTAATATACAAGGCCTAGTTTTTTGCAGGTGGGGAGAAAATACTTGCTGATTCAAAACTACAAAATTTAATTTAAAATAATAAAAAATAAAGAAAATGGAGGTGAGTAAAAACTAGAAGAACTTCATCAGGAACAAACCATGTTAGAAAAACCTCTTTTCATTTAAAAATAGTATGCATATATGTATATTAACTATGCCTTTGTCTTTAACTACAGTATTTTCAAACCACATCCTTCTAAATGTAACTTCTTCCCTTCCAACAACAACAACAAAAAAAAAGAGCAAAAATATTTTATGCAGTGATGAAATCTGTCTATGAATACAATATCCTAGTAGTATTCCATCTTTCTGTAGGAAGGAGACATATTTTATTCTCTGCTGCCTGGGACTTTTATTAGTTCTTCCCCAACTATGAGAGGTCAACTTCCTTTCTGTGATCTTTTACACTCTTCTGGTCACTATAGGTATTGTTTTTTGTTCTGCTCATTTCACTTTTCATCAAGAAATAATTAAAGGCTAGATTGAAATCTTAAGTGATTGGTCAATGTCAGTTTTGAGGAGACAATCCCAGGGATCTATCCTTGGTCCTGTTCCATTTAATATTTTTATCAATCATGTGTGTGTACAGCTGACATGCTTTATCAAATTTGCAAATGACACAAACTTGGGAGAGATAAATAATGTACAAGATAACAAAGTCAGGATCCAAAAATATTTCAACAGCTTAGAATGGGAAGCAAAATCTGAGACAAATTGTAAGATTTCATACTTGAGTTCTAGAACCAACCTTACAATGGTGGTACTGGATATGCTTGGTTAGACTGTTTAAATGAAAAAGACCCCTGTTTTTGTTGTTTTTTAAAAGTAGAGTGCAAGGTCAACAAAAGTCAATAGTGTGACATGATAAAAGGCAAAAAATGAACATAACCCCTTGAAATGCATCATGAAAAGCACAGCATGATACTCCTGCTGCTACAACTTACTACTAATATTGGCTGACATTTATATAGTGTTTTAAAGTTTGCAAAGCACTTCTGATATGTATCTTATTTTAAGCTTCACAACAACCTATTAAGGCAAGTGATTATTACCCACACTGTACATGTGAAGAAAACGAGGCTCAGAAGGATTAAGTGACAGTCTTTCTGAGTCCAAGTCAATATCTACTGACTATCCATTGATATCTATGATATTCTATCTACTACAGCAAAGTAGCTATGGTTATAATAATAAAGTTGCTGTTTATTAATCTCATTAGTCTTCTAAAACCCTGTGTGTTTGAAAATATTAAACTTTGTTTAATAAGAATGAAATTTAAAACTTCTACTTTTCTTAATGAATTCCGTTCCTGAGTAGTATTTACTAAATTTGATTCTATTTACAACTTTTAATAGAAGTTCATCATTTTGATTGTTCAGTTCTCTCTCAACTTTTTTCTTGTTTTCTCCCCTTTAAAGCACAGTTCTTTCAAAGGAGTCGTGGTGTAGAGGATAGAACTATCCCCACACTATCCCCAAAGTCAGGACCTGTCCTTAATGGTTGGCCTTACAGGTTGCCCAACCTCCTTGGGCAAATTATTTAACTTAAGCTCTCAAAGATCTAGCAACTCTGAAAGATTTTAAATTACAGTTAAATGTTCAGAAAGATTTATTTTAAAGAGGGAGTTTTCTCTTCTGGAAATTATTTATATTATTGAAATCACAAGTCCAATATCTATATCTAGATTTATTTTATTAAATATCAGTTTTCTACTACCTCATATTATCCAAGGACAAATACCTACATAGAAAAATATCATCACCAGACAACTGGACTCTCACTCAAAATGTGGCTCATGAAACAAATAAAAAGAACAGTGGCCTTAGATCTTCTGGAGTTAAATGGTAAGATAAAATGGTAAGAAAGAATTAGAGAATTATAAGAATTAAAAAGTTCTTAGAAAATTAAAAAAAATTTTTTTAATGCATGCTCTTTGCTCAAATGTGTCTACTATTAGTAGGGTTATATTAACAATTTTGCTATAAATGAAAACAGAAAAAAAGATAGGTACAGATAATCAGAAGGTCAAATCAAAAGTTTCCTCAGAGGGAGAAATAAAGAAGATCAATAATTTGGCATTATGGAAAGAATACTGAAATACCTGTCAAGATATAGAATTCAAAACTTAGCCCTAACACTTTTTATATATATATATATGTGACTATGCATAGATATTTGCTTAATTTCTCTAGGTCTCAGTTTCCTCATCTATAAAATGGAGTTACTATTACTACTATAATCTAACAAGGCTATTGTGAGAAAAACATTCAGTAACATAGATTGGGCAATTAAAAGAGCTAAACAAATTCTTATTTTATAAAATGAATTTGAGGCAGACTAAAGATTATACCTAGAAAACATTAGGCTTAAACTAACAAAAACTAACAAAAAAGACATATCTGTCTTTTCTCAAATAAAATTTTATCAAAAGGTTTTAAAATAACAAAAAATAAACTGATTATTCTATAAATTTTAGGGAATGTTTCTATTAATACCCCAAAATGTTTATATTTTAATTTATAATACATTTTTATAATACAACCTCATATCCAGATTGACCAAGATAAGAAACAAAATGTTCAAAGAGTAAAAATATTCAGAGGGAAGACATCTTAATGTGCACAAGACATTAGAATCTCAAGACATATAATTCCAAAGTTATAAAGCACAAAGCCCTAATGCAAAATATTTACAGGAATAAACAAGGCAGTACAATATTTTTATCCAAATATGAATCTGACATTCTAGGAATGTATATTCTACAGCCTTTGATAAATCCCTAATGACATTATTTCTCTAACTAGTATTCAAACTCAGCTTTCTCTGACTCAAGACAGAAGAAGATAATTTTTTTTTTTTGCCTAAAGTGGTTTTTTTGGGGGGAAGATATAACTATTTTTTGTTTCTTTGTTTAAAGGTCTTTCCTAATGGTCAATAAGAAAGAGGGAAAAGGTAAGTACTATCTACGGTGAGGCAATTTACAAAATGAACCAATGCAAAAATTTACTCCAAAGTTAACACAGGTTAAAATTTTCAGGAAAGGATGGTTATGGATTTGGGGGGGGGGGGGGAGATTTAATAAGGACAGTAACTGATTTCTTTAACTTTTGATAAATGATTCAGCATAAGTTGTCCTCTCCACACCTACCCCAAATTGATGGAGACCAAGAGAAAGGGGAACTGAATTTTTCATTGTTGAGATGGGAAAGCAAATTGAAAGGTAAATTCTACTTTGTAGACTACAGCTTTGGATTACTTTATACAGTGTGATTATTATTCAAATAAAAGTAAAGATGACTGTATCATATAAAATTATTATAGGCTGTTGAAAATTAATCAAAAAGGTCATCCACGGGAATATGAGAACAATTGATATGCAAAACTTTTTCTAACCAATTTACTTTGCCAATATTTTTGCTTCTATGTACTCAAGGTAAAACAAACAAACCAACCCAGCAGTTGAGATCCATTTTCCATTGTTAAACTACTATGCATTAAAACAAATTATGCAACTCAGTCTACTATAATTTCATATTATGTAATCTTAATTCTCTCTCTGCCTTCTACTCCCCCCACCCCATTCCAAACAGCCCTTTTCACACATTATTTCAGCATCTGATACAATCTCCTACTTTTACCAAGAACCCTGAGGCTATTTCACACTCCCTTATCCTTTTATATTCCATACTTCAAAAACCATTTTCACAAGTTATGTTTTCCTTTGCTCTACAGAAGAAATCATACCGAAATCTCATTTCTTGGAAAATTTGTCCCATTTTCCTTCTCATTTTCTTCCTTTTCACTGTTTCCTTAGTGCTAAATAATCTTTACCATTCTCAAAAAAAATTTAATTGACATGAACATCTCCTATAACTCTGGTATTATTTCTCGCTTCCATTTTATTGCCAAATTTCTAATAAAAATTTCCATAATTAATACCTCTATTTTCTCACCATTTACTCATTTTTCACAACCCTTGAAATCTAGTTTCTGGTTTTAATATTCCACTGAAACTTCTATGTCAAAGAACAGGGAGTAATGATCTCTCAAATGATAAATCTGAAGGTCTTTTCTAAGTCATCGCCCTTCTTGATTTTTTTATTCTTTTTTACAAGGACAATAACCCTTCCTAAAAATATTCTCCTTCCTTGGCTTCTATGACAATTCTTCTTACTGGTTCTTCTATTTGTTTGATTTGTTCTTTCTCATTCTCCTCTTTTAGGTCATGATCTATCAAGGTTCTTCTGGGCCCTCTTCTTTATTTACATATTCTTCCTCAGTGATCTCACTCACTTCCATCACATGAAATTATTTTCTCTATAAAGATTATTTACAAACCCACATATCTAGTCCCAATTTCTCTTCTGAACTGTAACTATCTGCTGGGATAACCATCTCAATCTAGATTACCCCTCAAATTCCAAATTCATCATGTCTTAAAAAACATTCATGATCTTACCATCCCACTCTTGAAAAATTTTCTCTTTTGAAGCCACACTATCCTTCTAGTCACCCAGATTTGTAACTAGGGAGCCAATTAGCTCTTCTCTTTTTCCCCACCCCTCTAATCAGTTGCCAAGTCTTATCAATTCAATTTCTATCACATATCTCATATTACTTTGTATCCGTGTGTCCATACTCCAAGTTTCCCTCTCATCTGGAATCTAACAAACACCTACTTGGTTTCCTTGCTTCTAAATTATACTTTTTACTCTATCCTTCATTCAACTGCCAAAAATAGCTTAAGTCACAAGAATGACCATGTCATCACCACCCTAAAAACAAACCCAAAAAAAACCCAACCACCTTCTCTGAGAGATTTGATTCTTTATAGAACTTTCACCATCTCCCTCCAACTCACCTTTTAGGTCTGGTTTTACTCCCTTTCACAGATTCTATACCCCAGCCAAACTGTTCCCTAAGTTTTCCATTATATCTTCCTCCTCACTCACAGAAGGAATTTTCCTTGCCTGGAATATACAGCTTCTTAATCTTCAACTTTAAGAAATCTAATCTTTTTTGAAGGCATAGATCAAACATTACCATCTCCACCATCAAGCCTATACTCATCTGTCCAAATCCTCCTTAAATTATCTTAATTTATAGACTGGAATCCTCCGACATAATATAAGCTCCTTGAACACATGATCTATTTCAGTTTTGTATCCCCATCAACTGAACATAATAATACCATGTACCATGTACAGTTGTCAGGTGATATTTGAATCAATTCCTCTAAAAATAGCACTTTTTTAAAGATAATAAAAGAATTTAGTTCAGTACAACAATTAACTGCAATAAACCAGGATTATAGAAAAGCCACAGGATTGTCAGTAAGGAAAACAAGGCTCTGGTTCTATTAATAAATCTAATATGGTGACCACTGCAAGCAATAGATCTAACTTCTCTATTTCAGTTTTCTTTTCAATTAAAAGAGGGTCACTACAGTGGATCTAAATGTTTCCTTCCAAGTCTATTACATGATGATTCTACTTCAAAGACTATCAGAAATCAGACTGCTATAACAAGAATTTAAAAGGCTAAACAAATTTAATGGAGGGAAGGGGAAAGAGAGAGGGTGGAAGGCAAGATGAATTTTAGGCAAATTTTTAAAGAGGTTAATTTTGTGGCCTGGGAAAATATATTGGTAAATTTTAAGTGATTTTTAAAAAAAGAATATATGCTTAATGACTATTATTTACCTACAGCCTTTCTTTAGAGCAATAAGATTTCTTTTTACTTTATATAGGTTTTGTTAATCAGCTTTAAGGAAAAATTCTGAAGTAATGGCTAGAAACTGTAATTTTAAAAACATTTTGCATGTAATCTATCCAGGATTAGAAAATAATTTATGCTTAACACTCTCCTATACACTTCATTTTTACCTTCCATTTCATAACTACATTGAAAACAATTAATTCAAAACAGAAAAAAAAACCCTTTATGAAATACCATTTAGTTATTTTTAAAAAGAGAACCTCTTACCTGAGCATGAAAATTGGACATAGTCGTTGTCTCTATATCTTTCTTTCCTAATATCTCCATTTTCACTGGTGAATTGGGAAAATTAAATGAAAAGTAGTCTAAAAAGTCAGGTAAATATGTAGCTGCCCCATGAACAATACCCATTACATAATAAGCTGCAGAGTTTTCATTTTCACTAAAAACCAAACCCACAAATTCTTCTGCAAATCTCTCCATCTCCACAGGAGACAAGTGGGAGAGTTCATTACTGTAGGCATGGATAACTGATGCGCCTCCATTAGGCTGGTGCTCAATATGAATGAGCTGTTTGAATTCCAATGCGTCCAACCTTTTTGTTTTATTCTGAACTCGAGGCTCCTTTAACGAGACAAATGGAAACTCACTGTTCTCTGGTATCTTAGACTCATACTCCTTCTTGGTATCCAAATTCTTTCCAATATAATCCTTAAGATGATCATCTATGATGCCTTTGGCTTCTCGATCTTCAACATCAGAAAGCAATCCTGAGCAGATGGTTTGAATAGATTTGCTATACATTTTTGGACGCTTCCTTTTTTCACTTTCTTTGTGTTTCTTTTTCTTTTTCTTCTTTACCTTTTTAATTTGTAAGTCTTCTGCATTTGTTTTTGGTTTGTCCTTCCCACCTGTTGGGAAAAATTTGTTTTGAAACTCCTTATTTTAACTGCTAAAATTCCATACCTTAGGTAAAACATTTTAATAAAAAAAGGCAATTTTATCTTTATTGTACTTTGTACTGGGTATTAATTTTATACAGCACAGAAAATTTAGTATACAAAGTGTCCCAAAATTTTTAGTACCATTTTAAGCAAACTATCCCTAAGAGCATCAAGACTTTCAGATGCACAAAGTATAAATATCATACTTTAGGTCAAAAGTATAAAAACACTGAAAAAATAAAAAGAATTGAACAATCCATAAAATATGAGGGGAAAAAATTTATCGACACTAACCTTGTGTAGAAAGGCACCCATTATTTAGAGTTGGAAAACTGCCCTTAGACTCAAATTCATTCCCTATTCCCACCCCGCTAATTACAATTAGAAGAGTGACAGAATATGATATGTAGATAAATGTAAAACCAGCAAAATAGGAAGAGGAGGCAATTTGTAAGCTACCTGATTTGTTTCTATGTCAGAGCTAATTTTGCCTTTATATGGACTCATTTGGGATCCTGTAGTTCTCTAAATTCCAAGAAGGAACCAATGAAAAAGACATGGCAAAAAGACAATTTATAAAGTCATTAATATTTTTCTCAAAGGTGTAAAGATAGTAACAGAACTCTAATAGCTCCATGGCTTTTGTTTATTTTCAACAGAGACAAGATACAGAGGCAGAAGAATACGATTATATTAACATAATGCTATAGACGAACAGGTCATCTGGTACAGGAAATGAGAGGGTTGGCCTTGAAATCAAGAAGACCTGTAGCTGACACATAATAACCCCATGTGATCACAGGGCAATCACTTAACATGTTATTGCTCCAGACAACTGTAAGTTGCTTCAGCATCCTTAAGAAGTTTACTAATTCCCAGACTGATACCATTAAAAGTCCAAATCAAAAATATGTAGTCAAAAGAAAGCATGGGCTAAACAATATAGAAACAAAAAAGAAGAAATCATGAATTGTGTATGATAGGCAAAATAGATTATAGGCAAGTCACTTAATTACTAAGCCTCAATTTTCTTCACCTATAAAATGGGGATAATACTTGCTCTTGGCTAACTCAAAGGACTGAAATATAAATCAAGAGAGACTATATAATGGTTTGGTTATATTACATAAATTATAAGCTGACCATATCTCTCTAAACACAGAACAGAAAATTACAAATTTCCTTAAAAGAAAAATTATATTTCCTAAAATGATTCTCTTGAATAAATGATGTAAAAGATTTAAATAAGTATATTCATTTTTATCTGTATAGGACACCCCCTTCTTTGAACCTCTTGAATTCTCCTCAGAATTTCTTTCTGACTTCATTTCTTGTTCATCCTTGTCTCAAAGCTAATTCTTTCACACTTCAGGATTCTGCTTTATTGAAGCATTTCTATATATTTCAGTCAACCTCTCTTTCCTTGTTTATTCTAGAAAGAAATATTGACCTGATGTTGCTACATCCAAAATAAAATGTCATATTTCTACTTTTTTCTTTCCTCTCACATTTAATCTCCAATTGTCTCCATTTCCTTAAATCTTGTTCCCTTTTTTTTAACTCCCTGCAAATTAGCTTGCAGTACATGGAATTACTAATTTCCTTAAACTGCTTTTGAAAATCCCAACAATATCTTTAATTACCAATCCATTTTTTTCCCCCTGGGATCATCTTTCTGGAGTACTGTGCTATTATTTGATGCTAGTGATACCAATTTCCTTGAATCTCTCCCCATTTTATTTCTCTGGTCCTCCTCTTGCACTCTAAATTTGAACTTTCTTTGGGAATCCATTCTCATTCCTCCTTTTTCTTTTTCTCTCTACATTTATTTCTCATGTGATCTCTCACACTTATAATTTCAACTTTCACCTTTGCACTGATTATTCAAACTTCAATTTAAAATTCAAGCACTAATTACAGCTCTTATCCTACACTTCTAATTTCTTAGTACCTTTTTACTTTGATGTCCCAAGATCACTTTAAGTCAAATGTCTAAATCTTCCTTTCCAAATTAAGTTCCACTCCCGAACTAAATTTGTGAAATGAAATCATCATTCTCCCTACCATTCAATAAAAAACCTCTGATTCCTCCTGCTGATTCAGTGTAATCTATTCTCAACTAGATGATTTTTGTTTTACAATCTTGCTTATATCTATCCTTCCTCCTTCCCCCAATCTTCTCTACTCTACTCAAATCTGTATTATTTCACATTTGGGACTACTGTAAGTCTCCTAAACTAGTATTCTTGCCTCTAGTCTACCGTCACTCCAACACATCTTGCAGGGTTGCCATAAAAATTTTATTAGCCATTTTTACAGTCAAAAATTCTGATAAAGGCTTCATTTCCAAAATATATAGAGAACTGACTCTAATTTATAAGAAATCAAGCCATTCTCCAATTGATAAATAGTCAAAGGATATGAACAGACAATTCTCAGACGAAGAAATTAAAACTATTTATAGACATGAAAATATGCTCCAAATCATTATTAATCAGAGAAATGCAAATTAAGACAACTCTGAGATAGTCACTACACACTTTTCACATTGAAAATGTGATTGGCTAGAATGACAGGGAAAGATAATGCAGAATGTTGGAGGAGATGTGGGAAAACAGGGACACTGATACATTGTTGGTGGAATTGTGAACACATCCAGCCATTCTGGAGAGTAATTTGGAACTATGCTCAAAAAGTTATCAAACTGTGCATGCTCTTTGATCCAGCAGTGTTTCTACTGGGCTTATACCCCAAAGAGATACTAAAGAAGGGAAAGGGACCTATATGTGCCAAAATGTTTGTGGTAGCCCTGTTTGTAGTGGCTAGAAGCTGGAATATGAATGGATGCCCATCAATTGGAGAATGGTTGAGTAAATTGTGGTATATGAACATTATGGAATATTATTGTTCTGTAAGAAATGACCAGCAGGATGAATACAGAGAGGACTGGCGAGACTTACATGAACTGATGCTAAGTGAAATGAGCAGAACCAGGAGATCATTATATACCTCAACAACAATATTGTATGAGGATGTATTCTGATGGAAGTGGAGCTCTTCGACAAAGAGAGCTAATTCAGTTTCAATTGATCAAGGATGGACAGAAACAGCTACATCCAAAGAAAGAACACTGGGAAATGAATATAAACTGCTTGCATTTTTGTTTTTCTTCCCGGGTTATTTATACCTTCTGAATCCAATTCTCCCTGTGCAACAAGAGAACTGTTTGGTTCTGCACACATATATTGTATCTAGGATATACTGTAACCTATTTAACATGTAAAGGACTGCTTGCCATCTGGGGGAGGGGGTGAAGGGAGGGAGGGGAAAAATCGGAACAGAAGTGAGTGCAAGGGATAATGTTGTAAAAAAATTACCCTGGCATGGGTTCTGTCAATAAAAAGTTATTTAAAAAAAAAAAAATTTGTTAGCACACTACTTAGTTTGTCATGACCCTCATCAAACAATGAGTTTTTTCTTACTGCTTACCAAATAATGAATAAATGCCTAAACTGGCTTTCAAGTGTTTCTACTATTCAGTCTTAAATTTTCTAACTTTACTTTCTAGTACATCCCTAAAATGAACCTTGAATAATGAAATCTTGAATATATGCAATATTCAGCATTACCTGAAGAAATGTTAAATCTTTCCTACCTTTAATAAGGTTCTTTTCCTCTACCTAGGATTCTCTTCCCTCCCTTATTGCTCTTTTTTTAAAATTCCACCAGCATTCAAAGGCCAGCTTAAACTGGAATTTCTCCATGAAGTCTTTCCTGACCATCATGTCTAAATATAATTTCTCTTTCTTCCAAATACTTATTCAATTTAAATACTGTTTATGCTATCACATGAAAGTTATTGTAATATTAACTACCCTACTAACTTTATAAGTTTCCCAAAGTCAGAGACCATGTCTTTGTATTCCTATGTTTAGTACATTATCTTGCACATAAAAGAGTTATTTAAAAAAAGATCTGAATGAAAAACCTACAAAATCACTGAACTGATTTTTCCCCTTACCATTCTTTCTCATATACATTTAAATGAAGTTCTTCAATACCATCCATATCATTAAGTTTGCCTAAGCAACACAAACAAACACACACACACACACACAAAATCTCTTTAGTTGTCACAATTTTTAAAGTGGGAATAGTAAATAATTCAAAATAATTTCTCTATGCTTTATTTTTACTTTTTTATCCTCATTCAAAATGTGTTTTATAGGATGTAATACAAAAAGGAAAACAAAAATAATAGAAGAAATATTTAGCTATATTTTAATCATGGCTCATTAAAAAGTTTTATTTAATAAAAGAAGTGATTGAAAGCTGTTGTTCTGGTCAAAAAAGAAAAGCATATCACCAAAAAAAGTGGTGCTAAAAGGGGCGGTAAAGAAAAAAATTTTTCCTAACAAATTTTTTTTAAAATCATAAATTCCCTGTTGACTCACTTTATATAACAGCAAAAGAGATATCCAGCTCTCTATCTATAAAGATACAGATACTTGAAAGTTATTCAAAATAATCATGACTTGTCATTTTAAATATAAAAATATTTCAACCAGGTTAATACTTCAAATCAAAACAGATAAAAAAAATCAAGAACTGACTAAATTTTTTTTAATTTTTAATTTTAGAAATTCATATGCCTTAGAAGTTTCAAAAAACAGTCATGAAAATTTACAAGTAGATTAATTGAAAGAATTAGTGAAATGTTATTAAAATAGCTTAGGGTAAACCATAAAACCTAAAATTCACAAAATAAATTTGGTTTGAAATTTAGATCAAGTTTAAAAATCTTGACAGGTTGAAATTTAGATCAAGTTTAAAAATCTTAAGGATGAATAAATAACTTTCTATTATTAATGTGCACTTTTGGTATTCAAAACTATCAACTATCAAGCATGCCCTAAGTTAACAATTTTCTAGAATATTGTACTAATTTTAAAAGACTGAAAAGTTCAATTGCCAATTAGATTCGGTCTTATGCATTCCTAAATGCCACTCCAAAAAGAGCTCTATTCACCTCTTACTATACATACTTGGTTTAAACAAACAAAAAACTTATCATTTACTTACACACACACACACACACACACACACACACACACACTCTCTCTTAGATGTATCGATAAGGTACACCTTCCTCCCCATTTTATGCTACTAAGGGATATACAAAGGGCATAGTCATAAAATGCAATTTTTGCCTTCAAACTATTTTTCTTCTACTCTTTTACTCATTTTCTTTCTCTCTAAATGTAATGTGCATGGGACTATTTGTATGTAAAATATAGGAAATGATAAAATAAAAATAAACTAGCTATATAAAGACGAATTTAAGTTTTATAATTTACCTAACCACCTTAAAATTAAACTACATATTAATTTTCATAAGACAATAAGGTCATTTTTCATTTTAAAACTTTATCATAGCATTAACAGAAATTTTTTTCAAATATACATTATTCTAAAATTCAAAAGTTTCCAAGAATATAAATCCAGAGCCAAATAGATCTGGAATTTTTCACTTTAAGGACTAATGTTTACTTGTTTCTATTACCTATTGGAAAGAATAGGATTATTTAACTAATTGAGGACCCAGGAAAGGGAAAAGAAAAAAAGTAAAACTAAGATTCTGTTTAGGAGAGCCGCAAATACATATACAAAATAACATTAATTGAATACATTTCTCAAAATTATTGTTTTGTTTTGTACCAGTCTATTTTTTCCATTGACAACTAAAAGAGGAAGGTTATCCAGAAAAAATGAGACCTCTTTCATTACAATTTATATTATAATAATTGGGATGTCCAACAGACATCTCAATCTCAATATGTCAATTTTTCTTCTCAATTCTTCCTCTTCTTCTAGACAATTTTTGTACAAGAGTAGTACCATCTCTTCAGTCAGATAAGCTAACATCTTTGATATCATCATTGACTTCTCACTCATAATCCATATAGCCCATCTGATCCCTTTTGTTGACTCAAAAAGCTTGGTGTAGGTTCTAATTACTTTCTACCTGGATTATTGCAATAGCTTGCTGGTTAGTCTCTCTGCCTTGTTTTTGCTCACTCTAGTCTGCCTCTCAGTTGTCAAAATGATTTTCCTAAAGCACCAAATTGTCCAGGTTAACTCCAAGTTTGCCCAGTGAAAAAGTGGCTTCTTATTTGCTCCAGATTCAAATAAAACATCTTCTGTTTGGTTTTTAAAGTCCTTCACCATCTGTCCTCTTCCTAAATTTCCAGGATTTTTATACTTTCTTCTCCCCTCCATTATCTAGTGACAATGACTTTTTTGCTATTCCTCATACATGACAGACACTCCAACAATTAACTACTTGCCTGGAATACTCTTCCTCTTCATTACTACTACTGAATTCTCGAGCTTCTTTCAAGACTTAATTCAAATCCTCTCTTCTACAAGAGACCCTTATACTACTCCCAGCCTTCCCTCTGAGATTACCTTATATTGAAACTGTAACATTTCTCATAGATATAATTTTTAAATGTCTCAGTTATTAGAAAGTGAGATCTTTAAGTGCAGAGACCTATATTTTTCCCTTTCTTTGGACTCCCAGAGCTTACCACAATGCCTGCTACATAGTAATGTAAGTGCTTAATATATGCTTCTTGGCTCATTTATGATATATGATAATATTTCACAGTTTACACAGGTCTTTATAATTTGTGAAATAGATAATATAAATAAAAGTCAAATTTCCAGATGAAGAGTCTAAGGTTCTGAATATAATTTGAATATGAAAATACAGCCAGTATCTAAGGTCTCATAATTTCAAGTGGCTCAGTCTCGCCCCTATGCTCTCCTGCCTCTCATAACCAATAATTTTAGTCTTAAATATCAGCATTCAAGTGGCATTATTGTGGCTTTAAATGCTATTAGTACAACTGAATCACATCAGTAAAGAAATGAGAACAGGAGGAAAAAGGAAGAGCAAGAAATTAGTTTGATAATGGGGAAGAGTAAAAAAAAAGAAAAGATGCCTATGGAGAAAAGTAACTGTACACATGCAACAGAATACTTATCCCTGACTGCAGAGTAACTAAAGAAGTGGTCAAACATTATTTTTTTGCTTTGAAAATAAAGAATGGTAATTTTTGCTGAGCAAAAAAGGATGATAATTTCATTCATCAGCATCTTTCCTCTAGGAAGGATGGAAAAGTTACTCTTACTAGATCCTAATGATCAGTAAATTTTATCATCAGTTGAAATGTCACAAATTCCTGCTTAATATGAATAATCAACTGCTATAGAATACAATAGAACCTGAGTTATCATATTCAGAATCTTTAACAGCAACTCCTCTTTGATACCTAGAAATTTTCCTATTTTCTTCTTGGCTAAGAATTCTACATCAGAAGAGAATTTAACTATCAATACCCATAGTCTCAGATTAATTTCAAACTTTTTTCTACTGTATTATTTCATTTCAAATGTTACTTTCTGAATATTATCTTACTACTGTTTCCAATTTAATAGTCAGGGGTATGCACAGTACAGCTGCCAAAGTAATTTTCTTAAAGTGCAGGTCTCACCATTTAATTGTTCCTATTTTCCTGTAGGATCATATATAAACTCCTTTATTTAACACTTTCTGTGTTCTGTGGCCCAACAATATTGGCCTACTTGCTGTTCCTCACACATGATACTCCATCTTCCAGTGATATGCTTTGGCTCTGGCTAATCCCCTTGTCCCAATATTCTCCTTCCTCAGGCCTGCCTCAGATAACCACTGGCTTCCTTTAACACTTAGCTCAACACAGACACACACACACACACACACACAAAACTTAAGTTTATGCTCTCTCCCCTAATAAGTGCTACCAGTCTCCATACAGAGAAGAAACTGTGTTAGAATTGTACAGTGAAATATAATTTTTGTTGGATATGCCCAATGGAGGAATTTGTTTTTCTTAATTATACATGTTTGTAATAGGTTTTGTTTCTTGTTTCTCCAATGAGGAAAAGAGCAATAGAAAAAAAGGGCAGGAGGAACAGAATGCAAACATTAAAATTAAATTTTTAAAAAAAAAAGCTAGATTCAAATCCTATTTTTATAATCTAGCTACATGACCCTGATAAGTCACTTAGCTACCCTTAACCTCACTTTTTCATTTATAAAGTGAAGGATTGGACTAGACAGCTTCTAAAGTCCTCTTATTTCTAAATCTATATTTTTAAGATCCTATGACTGTTGTTGTTCTTTCTTTGTATTCCCAACACTTAGCACATAATTAGCAATTAATAAACACTTAATTGAACAGACCACTGGATAAAATTTACACCACTATGAATTTACTTACATAGTAAGAAATTAAGAATTAGAAAATAAACACTTTCTAGCTGTGTGACCCTGGGCAATTGCCTCAGCAAAAAAAAAAAAAAAGAATTAGAAAATAAGTATCTATGCCAGTAGACTGAAATTCATCATTTAAAATAGTGTGAATATTAATCAGTAGTATATCCGAACTGAAGTAGTTAAAATTACATGGGGCTCTCATAAACTATTTAGACAAAACAAATAAGTAAAGAAAAGCTAACAAAAGAATTATCAATTAAAGTATCCAAAAGTGTTGTTCCTGATTTCTGTTTCTTTTAGACCAAAGTTATGAAAAGGAGAAAGCAGCTTGTAAAAATTATGGTACGAGATCATCTAGTATGAGAGAAAAATGAAAATGGAAACTGAAAAAATAAATCCATTTTCTGGTTCAAGAATGCTTTCAAGAATTTAAATTAACCAGTTACTTTTTCTCTATGAGTATATGTTTAAAGATATACAGATACTGAGATCAGCTCTGTTGAATATCCAATGTTTAAGTCATTCTGTTATTTACACAGACACAGGGATTCAATATATTATCAGCTAATATTGAAGGTGATGAATTTGTCAGAATTTTAATAATACAATGACAAACTTTGCCAGAAGAGTATCTGGGATCCTAGAAAATGTAATGATCTCTATTTTCACTATCATATAGCCCTTTTCTCTTGTTCCCCGACAACCCAATTCGACTTTTATAATTCCGTCCATGCAGATTTTGTATTACTAACATTTTTAAATTAGCTATTTTAAAAAAGCATTTAACATGTATGTATGACTATTATCCTCTAAGGATAAAATTTAATCAAAAATTAAAAACTGATCAAACACAAGAGACATCCAAAACTACTATTCCTGATTGTGACAAGGATGAAACAGAAAAACATTACTGATAGAAAATTGTAATGCAGAATATTAATGCTATCTATTACATTCAAACCATTTTTCACCATTTTATTTAATCATTATTAAAATCCACCTCCAAGAAAAACATGCATTGATTATATACACAATTAAAATTAAGCAATAATATAATTATTCTGGAAGGACTTACCTTTCGGCAACAATTTGACTTCTCCGTTCTCTTTCTTTATTTCATTTATTACTTTATGCTTCTTTTTTTCTTTTTGCTTCTCTTTGTCTCTCTCTTTAATTTTGTCTTTGATTTTATCTGTGGAGAAAAAACTGTTAAAAATAACTATAGAAAATAGATACTTAAATAGTATGACAATTTTATTTAAGTAAAAAGAAAATCAAAATGCATCAGAACTTCAGACAGAAATCAAAAAATGCACATTTTGATTGCTGCTTTTACTAATTTGTTTGGTTCTCTAACATTAAATGATGAGCTCTATAAATGATTTTTCTCTTCATTTTTATATATTTATTTGTTTTGTCTTTTAGTGGTTATTGTTTATATTAAAATTTTAAATGATTATAGCTAAGATTTTATAACTATTAGCTTTAAAGTTACATATACTTTTATGCTGTTTGAGGGTTCAAAGGTATAAATACAGATTATTTATGTATGGTAGTAAATATCACTTTTCTGAATTAATATTTCTAGGTCACAATTATAAGAAATTATAGCATAATCCTGTACCTACAGAAGAACTTGCACTAAGCTGATATGTCTTAAAAATCTATTTTTTTTGTAAAACTATTTAATTGTTTCTGTATCAACAGTAAACTCCAACCACATAAGTTATATAAGAAAAATTTTTAAAAGCAAAAAGCCAATTCACAGAAAAGTTAAATTATGTTTCTGTCCCATCTACTTACTCCTGTACATAGTTTATTTACATGTTCTTGAGAATTCAATCTTTGCTAATATATGAAAAGGTCATCTTCTTAAAATAATATTACAGGCACAGGGCAATATAATGCAAGAACCTAGAGAAGCAGAATTAGATCAGTCTTTCGGATGGTGAGGAAGCATAGTGATAATGACGTGAACGCTGGAAGTATTTTCTCTTATGTGTGAAACTAGCAAGGGATACCTCACCCATCTCATCAGTACATTCTGTCCATTGGCTACAGCACTACTACACTGTCTCAGGACATTGCTAATGCCCCAGGTAGTGACATGTGATGAGTCTAAACTTTTGGACTCATTGGAAGGATCAGTGTTTTCTAAGGCAACTTTTGTCCTTTGAAAATTATTGGGGTAAGGAACCAGTTATTTAGAGATGAGATTCAATACAACAAATGTCTACTCAAGGCCACATGAAATAGTGGAATGATGTTCTTATTTACCATCAAAATGGGAGTAGTACTTGTCTCATCCGTCCCTCACAAGACTGATATAAAAAGTATTCTCTGAGTAAGCCACTTTATTTCTCTCAGTCTCAATTTCCTCAACAGAAATATGGGAATAACATCTATCTCAGAGGGTTGTGCTGAAACCTCCTTCATGTGTTGTCTCCCCCATTGAAATATGAGCAGGAACTTGTTTTTCTATTTGTAATCTTACCAATACCTTTTCACTCATTCAAGTAAGAAAATGTATGGAAAGTACTACACAAACCCTAAAATATTAGAGATATGTTATTATTAAAGTGTATGTTATTTTTATTATTTCTTGCAAGATACTACACTAGGCGGTAGGGATTTTACAAACTCTCTCAAGAAGTTTACTCTCTGGTCATCATTAGGGGAGGGCTACACCAATATGAAGATCACTGATATCTTGGAGAAAGTATCATGTTCAAAAAGTCCAGCCAAAATGCAAATCCCCAAGTAGGGTCAAAGAGAAGGACTTGGGAAAGGCTGGAAGTTACTGGGATCCGTTACCAACACAGGCAATGTCATAAGCTCAGACAAAGAAAGGAGTACCATAAAATATGGAACACAGAGTAGTCCAATTTAACTGGAACCTGTATTATGTGAAAATGGAGGAAATGAGAATAGAGAAAGGCCAAGGAGGCAACTGATTTAAGCCATGTTGTTGAAAACTGAATGTACTTGGCAATTAACTGTATACAGGCAATAAGGGAGAGAGAAAGAATCAAAACTACCTGTTAGAATGTGAGTCCCTCAGAAAACATCATCTGCATCCAGAAAAAGAACTAAAGAAAACTGAAATCAACACATCTATGTATCTATGATCAGTCCTTTTTTTTTTTTTTTAATTTCTCCCGTGACTTATCCCTTTTGCTCGGATTTTTCTCTCCCAACATGATTCATAAAGGAATGTGTATTAAAAATAAATAAATTTACTAGGAGAAAAAAAAAAGTGAGTCCCTTAAAAGCATGGATTGTTCTTATCTGCATCTCCAACATTTAGTACAGTGACTAGCTTATAATAAGCAATCAGAAAATGTTTACTGACTACTTTTTACTTTACTGATTGACAAATACTGAAATTAAGAAAATGGTAGTGTCATCAATCAGAGAAATGATATAAATAGGCACCTACTTCTTTTATGTCCCTGGGGGCAGCTAGGTGTGATATAGTATATAGGCAATGACGTGCAATCAGCAAGATCAGAGTGCAAATATGACCTCAGACACTTACAAGTTGTGTGATCATAATAAATCACTTAATATGTCTGTCTTAGTTTCCTCATCTGTAAATTGGAAATAAAAATAGCATCTACCTCTCATGGTTGTTATTAGGATCAAATAAGATAATAGCTATAAAGTGCTTATTATAAAATATGATTTGTGCTATATATAAATATTAATAATCTATAAATGCCATTATTATTGCTGTTATTATTTCTGCTGACCAGATTGAAAAGTCTACTTGTGGTTTTACTTATTTTTTTTCTGTTTTGTTTTGTTTTGTTCTGTTCTGTTTTTTGTTTCTTTTTCCAAAAACTTAAAAAATACATTCTTAGACAGAAAAAAAGATCCAATCCAATAGTTAAGCATTTGTACCCTTTACCTATTATTGGTTCCAGAAACTGATTATGAATCTAAAGATAAGGTAAAATCAAGTACCTTTTCCTTTATTTATAGAAAGGAGGGAGAAAGAGAGAAAGGGAGAGAGAGAGAGACAGAGACGGAGACAGAGAGAGACAGATTATAAAAGAGGGGGGGAGAGAGGGAGAGAGCAGGACAATGTGAGAGAGAGAAAGAGAGAGAGAGGTACCAAGTGAAAGCAGCATGGTATAGTAAATGGCTAACTCTGGGATCAGAATGATCTGGATTCAAGTCCGGCCTCTGATATATGCTGGTGATATGACTAAGGGCAAAATACAACCTCATAAATGTCACAGGCTGCAATATAAGATTGCAAAATTCAAATAAACTGCCCCCCTCTATTTTTGGAAGGAGTTTCCAAGACTAGCCATTTTTTAAAGGATGTCACATGTAGTTTAAAACACACACACACACACACACACACACCCTCCCTTTTTTTTTCTGGCTTTTTGTTGGTTTGGTTTTTTTAATTTAACAAACTCCTCAAAATCCAGCTAAAGTAGCTCTCCATGAAGCTTATATGTATTTTATCACTTTTTCCCCAAAAAATAAACATTTGATAATTTTACACAACACAGAGGAATCCTCAACTTGGTCACAAGCTAGACTTTGGACAACATCAAATATCTCAAAAAATTCTCAGAAAGTTAAGAAGTTGTCAATGAGTCCCATTCATCTGAGTGAAAACTTTCTTATCCTCACTCAACTGAATATAAATATGGTCACTTATAGAAAGAGACATATAGATAGTAATGAAAAACAGAACTATATACTAAATTAGTATGAATTCACTTAATATTTTGATTAAAGAAATCTTATGGGCTTAAAATGTTTCATCAAGAAAGGAAAAAATAGCTCACAGAAACATTTTCTTTTAAATGGTCAGAATATTTGGTATTTAAATATGCAAGCTTCAGATAAACATAAAATTTTACTTCCATGGATTTTCAATTTTCTCTAAGTTGCATTAAGTAAGGTATTACTGTAAGTATTATGATTTCCACTAATCACTTTCAACCCTATCTAGGTTATAATGGCAAGAGTAGAAAGGAATAGAAACTGAGTAGGTGTGGAGAAAGAGGAGAATGAGAGAAACCAGAACAGATGAAAGGTTTATATAGTAATCTAGAGTCATTCAGTTAAAGGAGCTAATAGTATAACATACATGATAATAACTTAAAGACTTCATTACTTATTTTGCAATAACATAACTCTTGCATTATCAATCGAATGTTAAATTATTATTCATAATATTTATCAAGGTGGAGAAATGTGCAATACATTTCAGAAATATTTCCAAACTTTTTTTAATGTTACTAAAAACTTGCTTAATCACAACATGGCAGTTTAATATTTTTTTCAACTCTTAAGAATTCTACATTCTGTCCCATTCAACAATGATAAGAGATAAATACATTTTATCCTATTCTGTCCCAACACTCCACCAATTCCTTGCCAAACACCAACCCAGGACTACCACTAGAATTTCTACTCAACATAAGGAAGAATGAGTTCCTTTTTTTTTTTTTTTTCCTCTTAGGTAGTAAGCTTCTTTTCAAAGGTAATGTTCAAGAAAATCAGAAAAAAATCTTACTTGGCAATGTTGTCACAGCAATTTTTTAAGAGTACAAAGCCTTTATATGTCCCAAAAAGCTTTTTTCAAAAGACATAGTAAGGGGCAGCTAGGTGGCACAGCTAGGTAGCAACCCTGAAGTCAGAAGGACCTGAATTCAAATATGACCTCAGGCACTTGACACTTCCTAGCTGTGTGACCCTGGGCAAGTCACTTAACCCCAACTGCCTCAGGGGAAAGAGATAGAAAGAGAAAGAGAGAGAGAGAGAGAGAGAGAGAGAGAGAGAGAGAGAGAGAGAGAGAGAGAGAGAGAAAGTTCTCTGTAGCTTTATAACAGTTATTTAAATACTAAACTCTCATCCTATATACATTCTGAAGAAGTCATTTTATATTTTGATAGGACAGAAACAGCAGAAAGAAATCTCAGCAAATGGAATTATGTAAGTACACACATAGACACAATGAGACAATGTTCAACTATAGTGCTGTTCTGATGCTTTCAACTTAAAGGTGATCCTGGATTTTGAAGAGTATAGTAGTGGGGGCCAGAGAATCAGGAATACCTGAGTTAAAGTGACCAAGTCACTTAACCTCAATGTACTTCAGTTTCCTCCTCTATAAAATAAAAAATTTAGATTTGAAGGTTTCCAAAGTTCCTTCTAGCTCTTAATTCCATGATCCTATGATCTAGGGTAACAAGTTCAAAATTCCACAACTATCAACCACAAACTTCTGGAATACAAGTGTTTGTAAAATGAGCACTATATTACAATAAGTGGTCTAAACTGTCTATTATTGCCCATCTACTGGACAAATAAACAGGCCTCTTGTGGCATGTGAATGTTGTGTTTTCCTTCCTTCTCAAAGAGGATCAAAATGACCTATAATAGACCAATACGAGCTCAGAGTGCTCTGTCCCAGGTCGGACACAAGTAGCCCTCATTAACATCTGGGGGGCTTCTCTGACTTTGAGCATCTTACCTTTCTTCTGAGCTAATTCAATTTCACTTTCCTCATACAGCACACTCCCTTCTCTGATGAGGGCCTACCATGCTGGGTGGTCCTGCACCAGTGTCTTTCATGTCATACAACTGATTCTAAAATTCTTAAGAGAGACCTTGAGAGTGTCCTTGTACCACTTCTTTTTGACAACCTTGTAAGCACTCGTCCTATGTGAGTTCTCTATAAAATCTTTTCGGCAAGCGTGCATTTAGCATTCGAACAATGTGGCCAACCCAATGAAGTTGTGCTCTCTGCAGTAGAGATGGAATGCTTAACAGTATTAATATTACATTTGAACAAAATATTAATTACTGTATCAGAAAAACAAATGAGGAATTCCAAGAAACAGGGGAAGAATTGTGTTAAGTGATGATGAGTGAAACAAAATTATAACATACATAATAACCACCATAATATAAATTAAAAGGATAGTTAATAAAGTTATCAAGCTCATATAAGAGCTAAGAACTGAAGACACAAATCAGAAAAAACCAGCTTCCAATCTAACAGGAAAAGACAATACACAAAAGGAACTCAAAAAGATGAGGGAAAGGGAAAGGGAAAGGGAAAGTAAAAAGGAAGAAGTTGCTATAAGGATATCCTTAGCTCTGGCAGCTCAAAACTAAGCACAGCAGCTGGTAGGAAATAAAGAAATGGCTGGGAATTCTGAGCTGTCCTAAAGGGAAAATTTAGGAGTTTCTGATTCTATCCTCCAACCCTCTAATCAAAAGAAATAAGCAACTGAGAGTACAGACATGGTCTTGAGCTACAGAAGTAAAAACAATCTTTATGTCAATGAAATCTCTGCTTATTATCCTGGGGGAAGCATCACATTCAAGCAAGCAAAGTAGCTGGTAGGAAATGAAGAGGGGGAGGGAAAAAAAAAAACACTTAAAAACTAAACAATGTGTTTGTTCTCTGGTATGAGAACCCGAATTCAAATTCAAATTCTGATTCTTAGTGACTAGATTTTTAGTCAAGTCACTTACCCTCCCTGGTTCTCAGCTTTCTCATCTATAAAATAAATGCTTTAGAGTGGTGACCCCAGAGGTCCCTTACAGTTCCAGAACTATGATAATAACAAATCTTTGCCTTGGAGAAAAGAGATAATAGGTGAGGAAATAACCACCCATTCCTTTTGAGGACAAAGTGGGAAAGGGAGGCTGTGAAATATCATAAACACTGTCAAAGTTAGCTGTGTTGCCTGACTTTGCATAATTGTTTTCATTTGTTAAAAAGGAAGATTCATTGGATAGTAAGAATGAGAAGTTGGAGAAGTATGTCCAAAAATGACTGCTGTAAAAATAAAAAGCATCAACAAAACTAATTTTAAAAAAGCCAGATATATCTGACCTTGCTTTTTTACTGGCTTTTTTTTGTCAGATATACAAACAGTCTAATTTTTAAGAAACAATTATCATGTTTCATTGCTTAACTGTCCCTGCTAGCCTATCTGATACAATTTACTATAAAAGTAAACTAATTATGATATCAAAAGAGTTACTTCAACAGAAAATGTCTCTTCAATACAAGTGTTCTACTTGCAATTTTTAAAAGAAAACAAAAATTTTTTAAATTTTTTAAAGTCTCCTCTTACATTGAGAAATTTTTTTGGTAGAGGGTCCAAGAAACAGAGAATTTTGTAGCTGGATACTACATATTATTTTCATGACGAAATGAGACATACAACATATTACTTCACTTGACAATAATTATAGAATCATAATTCTATTATCATTTTGGGGGATACTTCATATTATTGGTTGTATAATGAGTTTATTCTGAATAAATCTTTACAGCACATCTGAAAAGTTTGACAATGAATTAGAAGCACAGAACAGTCAAAAGAACACTAACCTTGGGAAATAGGAGATCTCATTTGTTACCTGCCAGATCAGGTTTCTTTAGTTTTCAAATAAGCAAATTAGACCTTTTAGCTCACATTTTTTTTTACTGTATAAAAATTACAAACTATTTGGAGATACTCTAATTGTATTTGGTTCTAATGCAAACTATGGTTACATAGGATTTTATGATTAAGGTGTTATTGCTTATTCCTTTTATTTGTTCTGCTTTAAAACAACCAAATTCAGAGTTTTTGAGGATAAGACAATGAGATATGAAATGCCAGTCGTTATATCCTATGTTCTGCATAATTCATACAAAAAATTTCTTCATGAAGATATATGAAAGAAATTCAAATTGTATGGCTTTTTTTCCTTACTATTCTGAAAAGACAGACTGAACTCTGACTAACATCTCTAGAACAGAAAAAAGAACAGAAGATGAAAAAGAATTCTACACCAGTTAAGGATTTAACTAATCCTAAATGACAGTACCAACAGTATCTTGGAAAAATAAGATATAGGAAAAACTGTTAAAAATACATTCCCAGATTGCAGCATGATTTAAGAAAAGTAGTGCCTAATAATATAGCAAAATGAAAATGGGGGTGAGGAAAGAGAAGAGTTACAGAATATACATGAAAACAGGGTAAAAATAGCAAAATAGGTCTAAAATAATTAGGTGTTCTTGACAGTTGTATGGTTATGAGTTTGGTCATATGGCATATTATAGTCTGTGAAGAGTTAAAAATGAACATCCCATGAAAGCAATAGATTGGTAAATGGCAGGCATGAACAGGGTACAATATAAAATATATTTTTTTAAAAACTGGAGTAAAATACATCATTGGAAAAATGTGTAAACAAAGAAAAAGGGCTGGCTATATGTCAAGATACAGGGATAGCAAGATGAATAGCTTTGGTGCTATATCAGCATCCTTGAGGTGTACAAGAAATCAAGAATAGGAAGAGGAAATAAATTGCTTAAATAGTCCCATTTCAGAAAAAGAAATAGAACAAGTTATTAATCAACTCCCTAAAAAAAAAAACCCCAGGACCAGATGGATTTCCATGTGAATTCTACCAAACATCTAAAGAACAATTAGCCCCAATGCTATATAAACTATTTGAAAAAATAGGGAATGAAGGAGTCCTACCAAATTCCTTTTATGACACAGACATGGTACTGATACCTAAACCAGGTAAGTTGAAAACACAGAAAGAAAATTATAGACCAATCTCCCTAATGAATATTGATGCTAAAATCTTAAATAAGATATTAGCAAAAAGACTACAGAAAACCATCCCCAGGGTAATACACCACGATCAAGTAGGATTTATACCAGGAATGCAGGACTGGTTCAATATTAGGAAAACTATCAGTATAATTGGCCATATTAATAACCAAATGAACAAAAACCATATGATTACCTCAACAGATGCAGAAAAAGCATTTGGTAAAATTCAACATCCATTTCTATTAAAAACACTTGAGAGAATAGGAATAAATGGACTTTTCCTTAAAATAATCAGTAGCATCTATTTAAAACCATCAGTAAGCATCATATGTATTGGGGATAAACTATAACCATTCCCAATAAGATCAGGAGTGAAACAAGGTTGCCCACTATCACCATTACTATTCATATTGTATTAGAAATGCTAGCTTTGGCAATAAGAGTTGAGAAAGAGATTAAAGGAATTAGAGTAGGCAATGAGGAAACCAAACTATCACTCTTCACTGATGATACGATGGTATACGTAGAGAACCCCAGAGATTCTACTAAAAAGTTATTAGAAATAATCCATATCTTTAGCAAAGTTGCAGGATACAAAATAAACCCACATAAGTCATCAGCATTCTTATATATCACTAACAAAAGCTAAAAGAGTTACAAAGAGAAATGCCATTTAAAGTAATTAATGATAGTATAAAATATTTAGGAATCTATCTGCCAAGGGAATATCAGAAACTTTATGAGCAAAACTACAAAACACTTTCCACACAAATTAAGTCTGATCTAACCAACTGGAAAAATATTAAATGTTCTTGGATTGGGCAAGCAAATATAATAAAGATGACAATACTACCTAATCTATTTATTTAGCGCTATTCTAATCAGACTACCAAAAAACTATTTTAATGACCTAGAAAAAAAAAAAAAACAAAGTTCATATGGAAAAACAAAAGGTCAAGAATTTCAAGGGAATTAATGAAAAAAAAAAAAATCAAATGAAGGTGGCTTAGCTGTACCAGATCTAAAATTATATTATAAAGCAGCGGTTGCCAAAACCATTTGGTATTGACTAAGAAATAGATTAATTGATCAGTGGAATAGGTTAGGTTCACAAGACAGAATAGTCAACTATAGCAATCTAGTGTTTGACAAACCCAAAGATCCTAACTTTTGGGATAAGAATTCATTATTTGACAAAAACTTCTGGGATAACTGGAAATTAGTATGCAGAAATTAGGCATGGACCCACTTAACACCGTACACCAAAATAAGATCAAAATGGTCCATGATTTAGGCATAAAGAACGAGATTATAAATAAATTAGAGGAACATAGGATAGTTTACCTCTCAGACTTGTGGAGGAGGAAGAAATTTGTGACCGAAGATGAATTAGAGACCATTACTGATCACAAAATAGAAAATTTTGATTACATCAAATTAAAAAGCTTTTGTACAAACAAAACTAATGCAAACAAGATTAGAAGGGAAGCAATAAACTGGGAAAACATCTTCACAGTTAAAGATTCTGATAAAGGCCTCATTTCTAAAATATATAGAGAATTGACTCTATAAGAAATCAAGCCATTCTCCAATTGAGAAATGGTTAAAGGATAAGTACAGACAATTCTCAGTAAGAAATTTAAACTATTTCTAGCCATATGAAAAGATGCTCCAAGTCATTATTAATCAGAGAAATGCAAATTAAGACAACTCTGAGATACCACTACACACCTGTCAGATTGGCTAAAATGACAGGGAAAGATAATGCAGAATACTGGAGGAGATGTGGGAAAACAGGGACACTAATACTTTGTTGGTGGAATTGTAAATACATCCAACCATTCTGGAGAGCAATTTGGAACTATACTCAAAAAGTTATCAAACTGTGCATACCCTTTGATCCAGCAGTGCTACTATACCCCAAAAAGATACTAAAGAAGAGAAAGGGACCTGTATGTGCCAAAATGTTTGTGGCAGCCCTGTTTGCAGTGGCTAGAAACTGGAATACGAATGGATGCCCATCAATTGGAGAATGGTTGGGTAAATTGTGGTGTATGAATGTTATGGAATATTATTGTTCTGTAAAAAATGACCAGCAGGATGAACAGAGAGGCTTGGAGAGACTTACATGAACTGATGCTAAATGAAATGAGCAGAACCAGGAGATCATAATATATTTCAAGAACGATACTATATGAGGATGTATTCTGATGAAAGTGGATTTCCTTGACAAAGAGAAGATGTAACTCAGTTTCAATTGATCAATAATGGACGGAAGCAGCTACACCCAAAGAAAGAACACTGGGAAATGAATGTAAACTGTTTGCATTTTTGTTTTTCTTCCCGGGTTATTTTTACCTTCTGAATCCAATTCTTCCTGTGCAACAAAAGAACTGTTCGGTTCTGCAAACATATATTGTATCTAGGATTTACTGTGACATATTTAACAGGTATAGGACTGCTTGCCATCTGGGGGAGGGGGTAGAGGGAAGAGGGAAGGAAGGGAAAAAGTCAGAACAGAGTGAGTGCAAGGGATAATGTTGTAAAAAATTACCCAAGCATGGGTTCTGTCAATAAAAAGTTATAATTATGAAAAAAAATAAAAATAAAAAATAAAAAAGAGTTACTTTAGTCACTAAGAATAAATTCTTAAATGATTAAAAAAAGAAAAAAGAACTCAAGGACAGAACAGAAATTACCACCACCCAGGCTCTTATGGACAATTTGCAATCCTTCTACTTAAATTCCAGAGAGAACAAACTAGTTCTTTAGCTTTTCTAGTTAATGGTAATTGCCTGTTTGATCCTGGTGCCATGTAAATGGGAACATTATTGCTCTATGCTTATTCAGTAGGACTTTTTTAGTGACAAAAAAGTAAAAGTTTTAATACACAGACATATCTAAAGTCATTTTAAAACCAATATGCCAACTTTTTGGACATGAATAACTCATTTAAAGTTGTATCTTCACTGCCAAAAGAAATGAATATCATTGCATACTGCTAAGTGATGTATAAACTGTCACAGAAATTTATTTACTATTCTAAAAATTCAATTTGGAATGCTCTTCCTGTCATCTTAGCCAATCTAAGAGATGTGAGGTGACACCCCAATAGTCTCAATTTGCACTAAATAAACTTTTATAAATACATGAGCTCAAATATTAAGAAACTTACGTCTTAAGCATTACATGATATACACAAATAACTAACACAAATTTGATTGTGTTAGTAAGAGAGATACAAATAAGCTACTATGAATTCAAGTGAGACAAAAATCACCCATTTTAAGGAGGATAGTAGATTTCAAGACATATCAAAGAGAACACAGAGAATATCAAGTAGTGGGAATGGCATATGAAAATAAGGATAAATAAGACAAGTTCTAGCTTGAAATATAGATTACATCTAACAGAGGACACAAACTGTTCTTATATATGTCTGGACATGACATAATGGACCAATCTTGGAGTTAGGAGATATATGAACCACCCAATTATTCTTGATGAATTGAAGTCCATGTGGCCCAGATGAACTGCATCTTTAGGTATAAAAGTAACTGTGAATGAACACAAAGTCGAAGTCAGAAATACGTTTTTAAAATTTAGGAAAACAGGACAGGTATCATAAAACTGAATAAGGATAAACACTGAAATGACTTTCAAAAAAAGGTAAACAGAGTCCACAAACCATGGGCTAGAAAGCTAAACATTGATTCTGAGAAAATTCTAGAAAGGATCAGAGATGACTGGTAAAGAATTAGGGGAGAAAACATGATCTTTTCTTGAAGATGACAGGTCATGATAGACTAAACAAAGTTCTTTTTCTAACTGATTTATTAAACTACTAGACAAGGGGAATATCATGAATGTAATTTACTTAGTTAAAATATCTCACACTGAAATTCCAGGAATCAAGATGGCAGAGAAAACAGTGAATTATTGTAATCTCCACTAAGAAGTTATATTTTAATCACCCCAGTGTAGGGGCTCTAGAAAGCAACAGTATGTTTTGTCACTCCAGCTTGGGGGCTCTAGAAAGCAGGACACAACAAACCACAATTAGCATTACACAAGACCTGGCAGTAGCAACATTAAAGGACCAGAAGTCATAGAACATTCAGGAAGGCAAAGAAGCTAGGACTATAACCAAGGATCATCCACTTGGCGAAAGCAAGCATAATATTTCAAGGGAAAAAAGATCATTCAGTGAAGTAAAAGAATTTCAAACTTTTATCATAAGAAGAAGATCAGCACTAAATAAAAAGCTGACCTCCCACATCAAGACCCAAGAAAAGCATAAGTAGGTAAAAAAGGGAAACAAAAACAAAGTATTCAACAGCACTAAACCATTTATATCCACACACAGGAAAATGATACTTGTAATTCTTAATAACTGTCACTAATAGTACATTTACAAGGAATACACATGGCCATAGGGTATGAATATAAGGCGAATTTGAGAGAATGACATTTTAATAAATCCTAAATGATGAAAAAGAGGAATACACTAAATATCACACACTATTCCCATTTAGAAAATGTAAAGATATGAATTCCACAATAATACAATCAGATGAAATTACAACTCATTTGATAGAAAAGGAAGAAAACATTTATATACTACTTATACTATTTATCACAAAGCATTGTGCAAAGAGCTTTCACAAATATTTTATTTGAGCCTCATGCCAAAATAGGTAATATTATTATACCCCATTTTACAGTCGAGGAAACAGGCTGAGAGAGAGTAAGTGACTTGTTCAGGGTCATAAACCCAGTAAGTATCTAAGGCTTAATTTGAACTATGCTCAACTCCAGGCCCAACTCTCTGTCCATTATACCACCAAAGAACAGTTGGTATATTCCTGACCTTGTGCTATTTAACAATTTTATAATGACTTGGACAAAGTCTGCTCAACAAATCTATACACTAAACAATAAGAGTAAAGCTCCAAAAATATCTTGCCAGACTAGAAGAAAAGTGTCAAAGATGGCTGCAAGACAGCTACAAAACTGAGAGTGAGGACTGTACCAGAATAAATTGTGATTGGGAAATGTTTAACAAAATAAATAAAAATATAAGACAGATTATATAAATTTGTGGCTTTCTGAGTCAATATATGGCCCCAGGGATCTGTTTCTATTTGAGTTTGACACTTTGGGCTAAACTTAATTAGATAATATTCAACAGGGATTTGAAGTCTCATATTTGGGATTAAAAATAGTAGCTTCAGAAGTACAAGATTAATCAGTAGGTTGTCTGAAAAAAAGCTAAAGATTTTGGTTGACTACAAGCACAATGTGACTGAGCAGTGTGATATAACAACAAAAACCATGCAACCATGGGCTACTTTAAGAGGGACACAGCTTCCAAGAATAGAGACGTATGTGACAACGTGTGAATGCTCAGACAATTTTCCATAGTTCTGGGTGCTAGAATTTATACAGGACATTAATATGATAGAAAGAGTCCAGAGGAGAACAACTAAATGTAAAGGGACTCCAAGCCATGACACATCAACAGGAGGTGAGGAACTAGAGCTCTTAAGCCTAGAGACTCAATGGATTACAGCTATCTTCAAATATCTGAAATGCAGTCAGAAGGAAGAGAGATTATACAGGTTCTGGTTAATGCCAAGAAGCAATAGGTTGAAGCTGTAAAACAGGCAAATTTAGGCTTACTGCCAAATAAAGTTATCTAAAATGGGAATGTGCTGTCAGGTAGTGGGTTCCTGCTTAAAGGAATGAATAAGCATTCATTAAGTGCTCACTGTGTACCAGTAACTGTGCTTAACCCTAGAAATACAAATTTAAAATTTAAGGGCATCCTTTGCTTTCAAGAAGCTTATGTTCTAATTGGGAAAGACAGTAGATAAAAAAAAGTGATGGTCAATGGACTGGAATGTAAAACAGATAGGTAATGAAATCATAGGGGTGTAACTCTTCCCAGGAGAAATTCAAGTAATGATTTGGTTAGAATTCTAGAAGTATAAAGTAGTGGAATATGTAGAGTACTCACACTGGGAAGGCAACAGACCTTCCAGTGGTCCAGATAGTCCAGCTGCAGGGTATACCAAAAGTTTTAGTGCTGTTTTAAGTTATTAATGCTTACACTATAATTAAGATCAGGATTAAAGTGTACAACTACACTAAGATTATTTGGACACCCTCTATAATGGTCTGCATGAGGTACTCACCAATCAGGAAATTGAAGTCCTGATGCAGAGGTTATTTTTTTTTATTTCATTTTTATTTTCCCTCTCTCTTCCCCCTCACTGAGAAAGCAAGAAATACAATAGCAATTATACCTATGCAGTCATGCAAAACATTTTGTATTAGCCATGTTCTGAAGGAAAAAAAAAAAAAAAAAGGGAAAAATATGATTCACTCATCATCAGTTCTCTACCTGGATGTAGACAGAATTTTAGATCAGAACTTTGGAATTGTGGTAAATCATGGTTTTGATCAAAGTCTTTCACAGTTTCTTTTTTCTTACACTATTGTTCTTACTATGTAGGTTATTCTTCTGATTCTGCTTAATTCATTTTCTGAGGCAGAAGGTTATGATGCTGAAGGGATTAAGTCCTTTAGGACATGGCCTCTAATCCTTCCTGTCGGGTTGCTGCTGACAAAGGACAAGTAGTAGAAATTTTCAAATTTGGACTAGATGACTACTTTTCAGATATGTTATATAGAAGGAATTCCTTTCAGATATGAGATGTGTACTGAGGTCTATTCCAGCTTTCTAGTTAGGGGCTTCTATATGGTTCCTATCTTAGACATTTATTGTCTATGTGGGCAAGTCACAATTGTCAAAGCCTCATTTCTAAAACGGGATCCTACTACTCACTTCATACTACATACACAGAGTAAGGTTATCATGAGAAAGGCAAGTCAACAAATATTTATTGAACACTCACTATGTACCAAGCAGGAAAACATTCTGCAAACCTTAAAACACTAAAAAAAATCAATTATCATTAAAGTTAGAAAAAAATTTTCTCTAGTGTGAATGCATTATTAAGAAATGGAACTTCGACATTTTCCTTATATCTTGAATACAAGAGCACAATCCTCATTAAAGAATTTTAAAAGACTGATGAACACTTTACCTACCACATGTAAATCTTTTTTTTTTTTTTTTTTTTTCCCCGCAAGTAGCCCACAGTCTTTAATGAATCAGAGGAGGGGTTTGCAACTAAGGGGATTGAGGCAGAACAATTAAGGAAATTGAAGCAGAACAATTTAGGGAAACTGAGGCAGAACCAATTTAGGGAAACTGAGGCAGGACAATTAAAGAGGACTGTACCACATGTAAATCTAACACATACATCAACCAGGAAAACTGAATATTATAAATTAGATCTACATAATGTAATCTAATTTTGTCTTTATAATGATAGAAAAATGCCTAGTTTCTGCTATACTATTTTCCATTTTTTCTAGCAACTTCTGTGAAAATTGGAAAAGTGTGGCAAAAACTAATTGGCACTGATCAACATGTAACACCCTTTATCAAAATATGGTTGTAGACACAAAGGGTGATACTATAAGCAAATTTGGAGACATAGGATAGTCTACCTCTCAGATCTGTAGAGAAGAAAGGAATTTATAGCCAAAGAAGAACTATATAACATTATCAAATGCAAAATAGATACTTTTGATTACATTTTAAAGTTTTTGTACAAACAAAATTAGAAGGGAAGCAGAAAATTAGGAAAAATTTTTACATCCAAGATTTCTGATAAAGGCCTCATTTCTAAAATATGTAACTGACTCAAATTCATAAGAATACAAGTCATTCTCCAATTAACAAAAGGTCAAAGGATATGAACAATTTTTAGATGAAAAAATTAAACATATGAAAAAATAATTTAAATCACTATTGATTAGACAATTGAAAATAAGACAACTCTAACACTTCTCAAATTAGCTAAAATGGCAGGAAAAGATAATGATAGATGTTAGAGAAGAAGTGGGAAAACTAGGACACTAATACATTGTTGGTGGAGTTGTGAACTGATCCAATCATTCTGAAGAGTAATTTGGAATTATGTTCAAAGGGCTATCAAAGTGTGCATATCCTTTGATCCAGCAGTGTTTCTACTGGGTCTGTATTCCAAAGAGATCATAAAAAAGGGAAAAGGATCCACATGTGCAAAAATGTTTGTAGCAGTCCTTTTTGTAGTAGCAAGAAACTGGAAACTGAGTGGATGCTCATCAGTTGGGGAATGGCTGAATAAGCTATAGTATATGAATATTATGGAATATTATTGTTCTATAAGAAATGATCAGCAAGATGATTTCAAAAAGGCCTAGAGAGACTTACATGAACTGATGCTAAGTGAAATGAGCAGAACCAGATCATTGTACACAGCAACAAGAAGATATATGATGATCAACTGTAGTGGACTTGGCTCTTTTCAACAATGAGGTGAGATTCAGGCCGATTCCAAAAAATCTGTAATCCAGACAGAGGACTGGGGGGACTGAATGTGGATCCCAACATAGTTTTTTTTTTTTTTTTTTTTAACCTTTGTTGTTGTTTGCTTGTTTTTTTCTTATTTTTTCCCCCTTTGGATCTGATTCTTCTTGTTCAACCTGATAAGTGTAGAAATATGTTTAGAAGAACTGCATATGTTTAACCTATATGCATTACTGGTAGTCTAGGGAAGAGGGAAAGAAGGGGGAGAAAGGAGAAAAGAGAAAAATTTGAAACACAAGGTTTTTCAAGGTTTTCATCTCACAAGATGAAGACAGTGTTCATATTAAGAAGATTTATCAAGGTAAAAGTAGAAAGGAATTTTATTTCGATCTCTCTCCCCACAAGGGTGGGAGTCTCCTTCCTCACAAGTAGTTAGGCAAGGAGAGGCAAGACCCAGTTAAAAGACCAGAATTATATAGGATCTGGGCAAATACTCCATATGAGCTGGAGCCAATTGTGTGAGACAAATGAAAAGCTTAAGAGTTTTTGGGTGGGTAATGATCAATTTATTAGTTGGGCTAATTAATAAATTGATGGTTAGTGGTCTAAGTAACCAAAGGAAAAACCATGGCAATTTCCTTTGGAAAAGGAGATGTCCCTGACAGGTAAAAATCAGATCTGATTGGTGAACCAATAAGGAGATGGACACCCAATGGCAACCTTCAAATTCAACACATCCCAAATCAAATTAATTATCTTTCCCCCAAAGCTCTTTCCTCTGTCCCCCAAATCCTTGAGAGGACATCAGGCTAGGCTTTTAACCTAGCCACTATCATCCCTGATTTTTCATTTTCTTTTACTGCTCCCCTCCCCCATGTACAATCTATTGCTAAACCCTGGCAATTTCACTTTTTAAACATCTCTCAAACAAGCTCCCTCTCTCCTCTGACATTGCAGGCCCTCATCACCTCTAGACTATAGCAAAAGTTTATTAACTTACTTGCCTCAAGTCTCTCCCAAGTTCAATCCTTTTTCCATTTCTCCATTCAGTCATCCCTCTATTCAGGGATTCAATAAACTCTATTCAATAAACTTTAATGGTTTCCCATATTCTATAGGATCAAATACAGAATCATTTATGATTTCTAGAAATACAGCTTTGGAAAAACCAAGCTCTGTTAAAGCTCACTGGGATTTATATGGACCTGTTATACCAAACCTAAAACCCAAATCCCTCTGGCTCTCACAGATTGGCCAAATGGTCCCAAATCTCAACTCAGTCACAATTTGTTTTTTGATAGCTCAGAGTGAGATAAATACCAACTGTTTCCATTCTGGTCAGAAACCCTAAGAGTCTTCCTCTCCCAGATTTTTTTTTTTTTGAGTAGGTAAAAGAGTCCATTTGTTTTGGCCTCATTTCTTACCCAAGCCTTAATCATAGAATGGTTGTTACCCAAACAGACCTGGGAAGGGTCTTTGCTTAAAAAGGTCAAGATCTCTCACTGAATTCTCCAGCCATTCCAAATAGTTCTGGAAGAGAGAATGAGGCTGGTGAGTTTTCACAGCCCAGTTTCACTTAAGTCCAATTCACTTGCAAGTCAAGAAGGGAGGATAACAGGATCAAATACAAAATCCTCTGGCATTCAAAGCTCTTTATAACCTAGTCCCCTCCTTTTCCAATCTTCTTAAATGTTACTTCCTAACAAGTACCCTTCACACTAGCGACACTGGCTTCCTTGTTGTCCCTCAAATGAGACAATCTTGTGGCTTTGGGTATTTTCTCTGGCTGTCCCCCAGACTTGGAATGCTCTCCCTCCTCAATCCCATCTATTGCCTTCCTTGGCTTCCTTTAAATTTCACCTTCTATATAAAGCTTTCCTAATCTCTGTTAATCCTAGTTAGTGCCTTTTCTCTCTCAATTATTTCCTGTTAACTCATTATATAATTTGTACATAATTGTTTGCTTCTTGTCTTCTCATTAGAATATGAACTCTTGAGGAAAGTGCCTCTTTTTATATCCCTAGTACTTAGCACCGTGATGGACATATAATAGTGCCTTAATATGTTTTACTGACTACTGACTAAAAGATGAGAAGCATTTTTTTCCCTTTTTGATCTGATTTTTCTTTTCTTTTTTTTTTTAATAAAGCTTTTAATTTTCAAAACATATGCATGGATAATTTGACAACATTGACCCTTGCATAGCCTTGTGCTTAAGATTTCCTTGTCCTTCCCCCCACTCCCTCCCCTAGATTGCAAGCAATCTAAAATACATTAAACATGTTAAAATATATGTTAAATCCAATATGTATAAACATATTTATTCAATTCTCTTGCTGCACAAGGAAAATCAAATTTAAAAAGTATATGAATAACTAAACAAAATGCAAGTGAGCAATAACAAAAGAAGTGAGAATGTTATGTTGTGATCCACATTCAGTTTTCACAATCATCTCTCTGGGTGTAGTAGATGTCTCTCTTCATCACAAGATCATTGGAACTGGCATCATGATCTGATTTTTCTTATGCAGCATGATAAATATAGAAATATGTTTAGAAGAAATGTACATGTTTAATCTATATTGGATTATTTCTGAATAGGGAAGAGGGTTGGAAGAGGAGAGGGAGAAAAATTTGGAACATAAGGTTTTAAAAGGGTGAATGTTGAAAACTATTTTTGCACGTATTTTTAAAAAAGCCATTATTTTTTAAAAAAATAAATAAAATTTTAAAAATCAAAAAAAAAAAAAAGATATAGACCCTACGACGCTACTTTTTTTACAACGGTGAGTGGTCCACAAGTGTGGCACATGGAATGTATTTGACTTTTTAGATGTATAGTACTAAAAAGTTGTGATGATTTCTCTCTTTTTTTTAATCTTTTAAAAACATTTGTTATATAGGATGGTTGAGATAGGGAAGAATAAGGAACAACATGGAAATTTTTAGTGAAAATTTTAGAAAAAAGACATCAAAAAAAATTTTTTTTAATAATGAGGACAATTAAAATACTACTAAGAAAATTTTGGTCAGGTAATCTAAGTTCATAAATGTCAAGTTGCTAATTTTAAGTAAATTCTGAGAAGTCAAAGTACCTTGTGCTTATTAAGATCTATAAAGGGGTAAAGTTGAAACTAGTATGATCAACAGAAACAGATCGCACAGATTTCAAAAAGCAACCTCATTCCCCCTAGCCTTGGCAAGTAATGTGCATGTCAAGTTGATCTTTGAACAAGAATGGTAGTACCTCCGACCTACAGAAAATGCAAGCCTAACCTAAAGCGATAGTTCCTACCCAGAGGCGAAATGAAATACTGAAATGAATTAAGTTTGTGTAAGGCAAGCTATTGACTCGAATACATGTACACAATCTTGAATAATGAGGGCAAAGAAATATGGCTAGATATTTTTTGTAGTTTGGAAAAGAAAAAAGAAATATTAAATATCTGAAAGATAGGAAAGGGATTAGTCAGTTTTGCTTTAATGTTTGTTTGAAAATACTCGAATTTGTTCCAATGGGATTGATATATTGGGGGATATTTTTAGCATAATTTGAAATCTGAATTGGTATGTGATATTTCTTACCCAGGAAACAAGGAAAATGAATAAAAGTACACTTCACAATAACTTACAAGCTTCATTCTTTCCAATGACATTTCCACAAGCTAACTTTAGGTTCTTATCAAATGATAAAAACCTTGCTTGCCTTCACACCCTCACCCATCTCCCCCAACCGAAACACTCACACTGTATACCCCTAACTCCCCCTTTCCTCCCTGGCTTCTCCCAGTCTGAAGTTTCAGCTTGTCCAATTTCCTCTTGACTTTACAAACCCAGGTCATGGGAATTGGAGGATAAGCTGAACAGCAGCCCAAGAAAGAGTCTTAATACTGCCATTATTTATTGTAATATTTATGTATTTCTTAACCATGTGACATGCATAAAACTGTGCTACTGTTTTTTATTATGTGTTTTATTTTTTTGAATGTTATATCACCAAATACATTTTAAACTTTAAGTGTGGTTTACACTGTGATTTTCCATAGTATGGTGCTTTTTAGGAACACATATGTCAACCATAGCACAACTGACTTGTATTTTGTTTGGTCTTAAAAGGCAGAACTAAAAACAAGGAGAAGTTGCAGGAGAGATATACAAGGAAAGAATATAAAAAAAGAACTTCCTAACAATGAGAGCAGGCCAAAAATGAAATAACTTGTAGAGGAAGCAACAAGTTTATCATCACTAGAGATTTCCAGATAGAGTCTGGATAACTAGTTGTTAAGAATACTGTAGAGATTAATGAGTTATGAGGGGTAGACATATCTTATATGTCTATATAAGATACATATAAGATAACCTCTAACAATCTCTTTCAACTTCAATATTCTTTAATTCTGTGGATGTATATTCCTTTCTCAGACAGTGAAGGTGTTAGATATATTTAATATGAGTTTAGATCATAAAATGAGAAAGATACTGTGTGGTTTCCTTCACTTTTTTATTTCTAGCACAGTCGAAATGCAGATAGACAGGTGAATACAGAAAGAGATTGAAATAGGGAAAACATAGATTCCAATTCTAACTCTGATTAGTTTTGTGACCATGTACAAATCATGTAATCTCTCAGTGCCCTAGAAAATGATTCTATTGCATTCTTTTGCATTCTATTGCAACCACAAAGTCTTTAGTAGGGAAGGGAGAAAAGGAAGGGAGGGAATATTTACATGTCACTCCACTATACTGTGTGCTAAGTAAGTGATGTTCATTTGCTCCACCAGGAATATCCAACACTAAAATAACAAACTGGTACAAAAAAAATCCAGTACCTAGTCCAATGTCTTTTGCACAATAGACAATTGATAATTATCTCTCAACAAATTCAAAGCAACAAAGAATAAGAATCATCCATGAGCATGATAAAATCATTGACACAGTCCACTTAACATTTCCTAAAATGACTTAAAAAGTAGAGAGCATCCTTGTTCCTTTAAATCAGACACTAGATAGTAGTTATGGGCCAAGACAGAAAAACATAAAACAAGAAAAAGCAACCTTTAATTTGGCTGGTTGCCAAAAAAATTAAACTTGGAAGAAAAATTTGAAATAGTGTGATAGAGTTCTGGTTCTGGGCAGGCATAAAGATTCTCAACCTAAATTCCATCTTTAGATACTTATTAGCTATGTTACCACTTACAACTCAAGACTCAGTTTCTTCACCTTTCAATTCAAGATATTAATACCATTAGCAAAAAGAGTCAAACACAAAAAAGTATTTCACTGTTAAGACAACTAAGATAGAAAGTTTACATATTTTATTCAATTTTTTACTGTTACATAATTATAGAATTGTAAAGGACATTAAAAGCCATCTAACCCAAAGCCTTCATTTAGGGGAGAGAAGAAAAGAAGGAGACAAGTGTTTTAAGTGAATTTCCAGAGTCAGAAAACTTGCATCTGAAGCCAAATTTGAAATCAGATCTTGCTGACAAATCCCTCATTTTACAGATGAAGTTAAATGACTTGTTCAAGGTCATAGAAGCAGGCAATAAAAGAAGTAGGATATGAACACGGGTGTTGTATATAAGTCCGGAGATTTTAAAACTATGATAAGTATGCTGTATGTTTTATGACAAAAATATTAATAGATTTCAGCAGGTAGGTGACTCAGTGGATTCAGGGCCAGAACTGAAGTCAGGAAGACTCATCTTTCTAAGTTCAACTCCAGTCTCAGACACTTACTAGCTATGGACCCTAGACAAATCATTTAATCCTGTCCACCTCAGAGTTCCCTCATCTATAAAATAAACTGAAGAAAGGAAATGGCAAACCACGTAACTATCTTTGCCAAGAAAACTTAAATCTGGTCACAAAGAATCAAATATGACAAATGACTAAACAACAAAAAAATCAAGGAACCAAAATATACATTTGTTTAGATATTCTTAAGAACTATAACTTTTCACACAGTATTTTTCAAAATTTGTTAGTTTAATACCTATTATCCTACCTATCCTCCCAGAGTTGTTATAAGGATCATATGAGATATTTGTAAAGCTCTTTGCCAGCTTGAAAGTGGTATATTATATGTAATACATGTATTAAGCTAGTTTTATCATTAATATGATAGCAATATAGGAAATTACATTTGTAAAACATTTTAAATATATCCCCTCATGTGATCTCACAACACCCTGATGAGGCAAGTACTACAGGTTACTCCCACTTTAATAGTTAAGAAAACAAAGACTTAGAGAAATTAAGTGTCTAAAGATCCTAGAGAAGTTAATTAACTAATGTCAGAAGTAGAATTTGAACTAGGTTTTCCTAGACCCAAATCTAATAATCTATTTACTGTTATACCACTTTATATCAGGAGCATAACATCAAATTTCTAAATGTGAATTCTTTATACAAGTTACACTAAAAATACTTCAGAAAGTTAATAATCAAAGTTTTTTTTTTTTACTTTTATCAGTATAAATGATTATGTGTTAGAGAAAAATGTAGGTTCTTCCCTCTATGCCTGTTCTTTTTCACCAACTCTAATCTCAGTCAGCAATTAACATCTAACAGAATCACTGAATAGGAAGAAAACTTAAAAGACTGGCTAATCTTACCACCTACCCAAAAAGGAAATCTTGAAACATCCTTTAAAACTAATCATCCATTTTCTTTTTACACACTTCTCCAAATAAGTTCTATACCTCACAAGATAATTCATGTAATTTCTTAATAGCTACAACTATCAAGAAGATCTTCCTTACAATGAGCTAAACATCCCCTCCAGTACTATTTTAACCCAGCTAGGAGTGATGCACACATGTAGTTCCTGCTGTTGTAAAAGCTGAGGCTGATGGATTGTTTGAGTTTAAGATTTCTGAACTACAGTTGATCTAAAAGTCTGTCAGAGGTCCACATTAACTGCAGCACGAGTATGATAATGCCCCATCATCCAGGGGAGCACAACAGTTAACTGAACTGGAGAAGAAAATGGCAAATCATTCCCGTATCTTTTCTAAGAAAACCCCAAATGAGATCATAAAAAGTCAGACACCACTGAAAAATGGCTGAACAAACTCCATTCCTGGATGTGATAGAACCTCAAGAACAGGACCACTACTAAAACATCTAAGTTTTCTCCCAGAAATTACTATCTCAAGATCCTCAATATGGCAACTTTCTGAAGGTAAGAGGGCAAGAAGCCAAAGAGAAGAAATAATCTGGGGATAGCTGTAGGACACAAGTAGGGATAGTCAGTTTCTTAATTATTTGAGAGAAAAAAATATTCTGGACTTTATCAATAAATATTTGCCGTAAAGTAATACAAGTCAGCAGACCTGTATTTAGGAAACTTTTCAAGGGCCTTCATCTTTCAAGAGTCACATACTATTTTCTCAAAGTCCCTCTTAAAACATGGCATATAGAACTTAACATTAGAGACCAGATGTGATCTAATTCAGAGTCCAACGGAAAATGACAAATGTAAAAACTTTTCTACAAAGTAATAACTCTGATTAAATTGGCCAAAGATGGCACTTTTTTTGCTTGGCCACTTCACCACAACAGACTGCTAAAAATAACTAATTCACATTCATATAAAATGCTATTATATCAGGTTTTTTCCAGCCTTAAACTTATATATTTGATTTTTTTTTCACAGTACAAAATTTGAAATTCACTTCTACTTATTTGATTTTGTTTTTTTTTTCCTCTTTCTTTTTTCGTTTTTTTTTTTTTTTTTAATTTTTTAATTTTTTAAACTTGTTATTGACAGAACCCATGCCAGGGTAATTTTTTACAGCATTATCCCTTGTACTCACTTCTGTTCCGATTTTTCCCCTTCCTCCTTCTACCCCCTCCCCCAGATGGCAAGCAGTCCTTTATATGTTAAATAGGTTACAGTATATCCTACATACAATATATGTGTACAGAACCAAACAGTTCTCTTGTTGCACAGGGAGAATTGGATTCAGAAGGTATAAATAACCCAGGAAGAAAAACAGAAATGCAAGCAGTTTCTATTCATTTCCCAGTGTTCTTTCTTTGAGTGTAGCTGCTTCTGTCCATCCTTGATCAATTGAAACTGAATTAGCTCTCTTTATTGATGAGATCCACTTCCATCAGAATACATCCTCAAACAGTATCATTGTTGAGGTATATAATGATCTTCTGGTTCTGCTCATTTCACTTAGCATCAGTTCATGTAAGTCTCGCCAGTCCTCTCTGTATTCATCCTGCTGGTCATTTCTTACACAACAATAATATTCCATAACATTCATATATCACAATTTACTCAACCATTCTCCAATTGATGGGCATCCATTTGTTTTCCAGCTTCTAGCCACTACAAACAGGGTTGCCACAAACATTTTGGCACATATAGGTCCCTTTCCCTTCTTTAGTATCTCTTTGAGGTGTAAGCCCAGTAGAAACACTGCTGGATCAAAGGGTATGCACAGTTTGATAACTTTTTGAGCATAGTTCCAAATTGCTCTCCAGAATGGCTGGATGTGTTCACAATTCCACCAACAATTTATCAGTGTCCCTGTTTCCCACATCCCCTCCAACATTCCGCATTGTCTTTCCCTGTCATTCTAGCCAAGTTGACAGGTGTGTAGTGGTATCTCAGAGTTGTCTTAATTTGCATTTCTCTGATTAATAATGATTTGGAACATATTTTCATATGGCTATAAATAGTTTTAAATTCTTCATCTGAGAATTGTCTGTTCATATCCTTTGACCATTTATCAATTGGAGAATGGCTTGATTTCTTATAAATTTTTTTAAATTTTTATTTAATGATTACTTTATATTGACATTATCCCTTGCACTCGTTTCTTTTCCGATTTTTTCCCCTCCCTCCCTCCACCCCCTCCCCTAGATGGCAAGCAGTCCTTTATATGTTGGATATGTTGCAGTATATCCTAGATACAATATATGTTTGCAGAACCGAACAGTTCTCTTGTTGCATAGGGAGAATTGGATTCAGAAGGTATAAATAACCTGGGAAGAAAAACAAAAATGCAGATAGTTCACATTCGTTTCCCAGTGTTCTTTCTTTGGGTGTAGCTGCTTTTGTCCGTCATTTATCAATTGAAACTTAGTTAGGTCTCTTTGTCAAAGAAATCCACTTCCATCAAAATATGTCCTCATATAATATCGTTGTGGAAGTGTATAATGATCTCCTGGTTCTGCTCATTTCACTTAGCATCAGTTCATGTAAGTCTCGCCAGTCCTCTCTGTATTCATCCTGCTGGTCATTTCTTACAGAACAATAATATTCCATAACATTCATATACCACAATTTACCCAGCCATTCTCCAATTGATGGGCATCCATTCATTTTCCAGTTTCTAGCCACTACAAATAGGACTGCTACAAACATTTTGGCACATACAGGTCCCTTTCCCTTCTTTAGTATTTCTTTGGGGTATAAGCCCAATAGAAACACTGCTGGATCAAAGGGTATGCACAATTTGATAATTTTGGGGCATAATTCCAGATTGCTCTCCAGAATGGTTGGATTCGTTCACAACTCCACCAACAATGCATTAGTGTCCCAGTTTTCCCACATCCCCTCCAACATTCATCATTATTTTTTCCTGTCATCTTAGCCAATCTGACAGGTGTGTAGTGGTATCTCAGAGTTGTCTTAATTTGCATTTCTCTGATCAATAATGATTTGGAACACTCTTTCATATGAGTGGTAATAGTTTCAATTTCATCCTCTGAAAATTGTCTGTTCATATCCTTTGACCATTTATCAATTGGAGAATGGGATTTCTTATAAATTAGAGTCAGTTCTCTATATGTTTTGAAAATGAGGCCTTTATCAGAACCTTTGACTGTAAAAATGTTTTCCCAGTTTATTGTTTACCTTCTAATCTTGTCTGCATTTGTTTTGTTTGTACAAAAGCTTTTCAATTTGATATAATCAAAATTTTCTATTTTGTGGTAATAGTGATCTTCTTCTTTGGTCATAAATCCCTCCCTCTTCCACAGGTCTGAGAGGTAAACTTCTTATGCTCTTCCAATTTATTTATAATCTCGTTTTTATGCCTAGGTCATGAACCCATTTTGACCTTATCTTGGTGTATGGTGTTAAGTGTGGGTCAATGCCTAGTTTCTGCCATACTAATTTTCAATTTTCCCAGCAATTTTTGTCAAATACTGCATTCTTTTCCCCAAAACTGGGGTCTTTGAGTTTGTCAAACACTAGATTATTAAAGTTATTGGCTGTTTTGTCCTTTGAACCTAACCTATTCCATTGATCCTAGTCTATTTCTTAGCGAATACCAGATGGTTTTAGTAACTGCTGCTTTATAATATAATTTTAGATCTGGTACAGTTAGGCCACCTTCATTTGATTTTTTTTTTCATTAATTCCCTTGAAATTCTTGACCTTTTGTTTTTCCATATGAACTTTGTTGTTATTTTTTCTAGATCATCAAAATAGTTTTTTGGGAGTCTAATTGGTATAGCGCTACATAAATAGATTAGTTTAGGTAGTATGGTCACATTTATTATATTTGCTCGCCTATTTGATTTTGTTAGTTTCAACACACTAGCTCTAGTTTATCTTTTTTTAATTCTGATCAGTCATCAAACTTATTTTTCTTTTCTGCATTTGTATGATCTGCAAATAATTCCTCTTAACACCAATATATTAAATAATGCTACACTATTTGGGTAGCTAATTTGACAAATGACAAGATTATCTCACTCTGGCCATATTTCTTCTTTCTGATTAAAAGTATAACTCAAGAGACTCTTAAAAAATCTTTTTCAAGTATGCCCACTATACACAAAATGCTGTACAATGGGATAAGAAATGTAAGGACAAAATAATATGTACATTCAACCCTCAGAAAGTTTGCTGCCTAACAAGAAGAATTAGATATATATACAACAAAGTTAAAATGTGAGAAGTACAAATAGAGGAAATTACCCAACTTATGTTTAAAAGGTATAATTGACAATAACTGACAAATTAGAGAGTTAGATATCACCATTGGATAGAGTCCTGGACTTGGAGATAAAAAGACCTGAATTCAAGTTCTTACTAGCTGTGTGATAATGAGTTAAGTCTATTTCCCTCAGTCTCCTTACCTGTAAAAGGAAGATGATAATAGCATCTATCATCCAGGGTTATTGTGAGGATCGAATGAAATTCGAATTGATTACCACAATACCTGGAATTTAATAAGTACCCCAAAAATGTTAACTATATTTTTATAACTAAATTTACAAAAAAATCAAGTTAAAGTAGATAAGGGGAGAAATCAATACTTAAAGAAGATTTCAATACTACAACAGAATATTATAAAAGGTAAATAAAGAAATTAAATTTAAACAGTGCTGGAAAAACTATCTGTACATGTATGAAGACATTTTACACACATATATCTATGTAATATACACACATATGTAAGAAAACTACTGTGAAAATGCAAGAACATGTTGCTTTTTTTTTAAAACATGGTATAATCATGAACACTCGTTACAAAAAAAGGACCTAATGAAGATGTAAGTTAATTCACATAGCTGCAAATTCTAAACATTACATTATGGATTTTAATGCCTAAAAAGTATAATCAACAATAAAAAGTTGCAAGTCCCCATGGAAACTAGAAGATGACTTGATTAATATTGACTAGGTTAAAGAACAAGTTACAGAAACAAACTACAAATTGACGATATAAATAGAATAAATCAAAATCTATGATATAGCCATTCTATTATTCAAAGACAAATTTACATTCAACAATAAACCAAAAAGCATCTATTAAACTTTTAATTAAGTGGCAAAATCTGTGCTAAGCAATACAAACACAGAAATGAAACTTCTTTAAGAGGCTTATATTAAGAAAAAATGGCATATGTATGCACACATCTAAAAAAAGGAGATATACATGTGTTAACACACAGAAAAAAAGTATGGGGGGGGTGTTGTAGAGGGATAATAGAATTAAGAAAGGTCTCACATGGAAGAAAGTGTTGACTCAGTAAAACTTTTAAGAGGCAGAGATGAGAAAAAAATATTTCAAAAGAAAGAGAGAAAAATAATGCTTTTTTTTTTTCAGCTAAGCTAAAGAAATTTAAAATGAAAAAACTAACAGCAAACAAAATAAGAAATATCTGGGTTAAAGAATAAATTTCATAATAGAAAATAATTCAAGGGTTTTTTTTAAGAACAATGGAATTGATAAACCAAAAAGTATAAACAAAAATTAAATTAAGAAAATGGAAAACAAAATTAGAACAAACAACAAAAAAGTGGAAAACAAAAGGGTAAATCATTATCTGAAACAGAAAAAATTCAGATTATAAAAAAATGTAAAATTCCTAAACTGATATATTGATTATATAAGCACATTTTGAAGGAGGAACTGAATAAAGCATTCATTAAAAAGACAGAACTGATTCACAACTAAATTCTATCAAAATATTTAAAGAACAAATAATGCATAACCTATTTCATAAATAGAAAATAGAAAAAAAAATATATAAGGCGCCTCTTTCAACAAGCAAAATAAAAAAGTGATCTACATACATATTTCAAGTACCTTTAATAAAATAGCAAAAGTCACATTTCAAAAGCAATTTTTTTTATAGCAGAACATATCTTTACAATCACTCACTCAACTGAAAGTTCAAGAAAACACAAGACTCCTGGGGTTAGTGTTGGCTAACTATCAGCAAGCTCTCCCTGAGGAGACAGAGAGAATGGATATTGGATGGGTCTTGTATAAAAAACCTTATGGGAAGGTTAAGTAACAGTGAGGTAAGTTAAGAAGCAGAATTAAGGGAAAGAATTAGCAGGGATAGGAAAGGGAGGTTTATGGGGGGAAGAAGGAGAGGGGGTAAGAGGAACTGGGGGAAGGAAGGAAAGGGGGTAGAAATAGAAAACAAAAGAATAATCTGCAAGGAAGTATAGATGGATAATCATGAATATAATTTCTTCTACTCATATATCCTTTCTTGAACTGCTAATTTGTTGTTTTACACACACACACACACACACACACACACACACACACACACACTTCCCTGATGTTCTGCTGGACAAGATGTTCTGTTTTATCTCGTTTTGCTTTTCTGTTTTTCATTTTTTTATTCTTTGTTTTTTAATAAATTTCTTAAAAAATTATCTTTTTAAAAAGACCCCACAGAATTAAAGTGTTTTGATTGCCTATATTCTAAAATAATGAATTCAAAGTTCTATTAAGGAAATGTGTTTAAAAATATTATCAATCCATAAACTAGTAATACAAATTAAGAAGAAATGCTATGTTTTCCCAGTAAAAAATAAACATTTTATTCTTACCTAGAATTTTCTTTAAAATATTAAGAGATCAAGCAAAAAGAGCTTTAAATATCTTTTATATAGTATATCAATTTACTTAAAAACTGAGACTAAAAAAACTTAACTGCAATTACAAATGATTTCAGCAAAAGCAAAATGTAAGATATATCTATGAAGTTCAATGACTTATTTCAGTTAAAAAAAACCATCAACGAGCAAAATGGCTTAAAAAGAAATGACCATAAAAATAGGAAGACCTCTGAAAAAACTAGACATTGCAAAACAGATATGTACTGGTCTTTGTAGAAAAAGTTTCTATAATCTCATAACTCTTAAAGAGTTACTTACACACATCTAATCCTATATGCAGTCAAGAAAAAAGAAGATATTCAATATACATAGCCAGGTTGAGCTGATATAGTAAAAATGGATATACTAATAAAATTAATTTATACCTTAAAAATGCAACTAACAATCAAAATACCAATGGAAAACTTTACACTATTAACTAAAAATAGACTGTAAATGAAAAACAAAATGAAACACAAAGGGAAAATATAAAGCAAAAAAGGGAACCAACAGTGTCTGATGCCAAATCATACAAAGTAGTATATGTCAAAATTGTACTAAATTTTTAAAATTAGGAAGAAACACAGTTCAATGAAACATATTAGTTCATATGATTGAGCAATATTTGATAAATCCAAGGAAGAGAAGGAAGATTGTTGGGGAACATAACACAACAGGATAGCAGACCTTATGTCACATTCCAAATTCATCAATAAATCAAAATATTTCCTTTTTAAAAACCCCACAAAATTAGTATATTGGAATGCTGCATGTGCAGAAATTGTAGTAAGGTGAAAATCCTTTACTATTCAACAAAGAGAAGAAGAAGTGGCATTCATAGAGATTTTTTAAAATATTGCTTCACTTGGGCCACACAACAATTCTGTGAGGTTTATACTACAGGGGTTATTATCCTCTTTAAGAACAAAAAACTAAAGCTCAGGGAAATTAAAGGACCAGCCTATGATGACATAGCTATTGAGTATCACAAGTGGGCCTTGAACCCCTAGGTTCTTCTAGGCTGCAAAACTATATCCATTACAGGATCGATCTATCTATCTATCTATCTATCTATCTATCTATCTATCTATCTATATACACTTTTTTTTCTTTTTTTTCAATCACAAGTATCAGGGATTTAGATCCAAAAGTGATCTCAAAGATCAAGGCCAACTTGAAGTCTGAAAGCTCTCCCTCATATGTGGCCAGTTTCTTTGTCTTCCTTCAAGTCCTAGCTAAAATCCCACTTTCTACAAGAAATTTTTTTTTTGTACATGGTTGTTTGTATGATGACTCTCCCATCAGACTAGGAGCTTTTTTGAAAATGATTGTTTTTTGTCTTTTTTTCGAACTCTAGCGTTTGGCATAGTTCTTATCTCAGCATACGCACAACAAATGCTTGCTGACTTGACTATAAAAATATATACACTTATGAACAAATCCTTAAAGAGATAAAACAAAGATTATGAACAGCAAATTCTTGAAACCCAAATTATCAATAACAAACTCCTAATAAATCAGAGAAATAAAATACAACAATTCTGAGATATTATCATTAAAATAACAAACTATAATTCAATCTTGACATGACTATGGGAAAAAGTTATCCTAATACTACTGTTAGTGGCAGGAAAAAGAATTCTCAACGAAAATATCCTAAGCAGCATAATTTTAAGAAGTAAAAACAAAAACCACCTAGGAAACTATGCACCCAAGAATTGAGAGAAAAGCTCAATAAATAGTAGCTATGCAATGTAATGAAACATAATTACATCATAAGAAATGTCAAAAAAGAGGAAGCTTAGCAAGTGATAATAAAAAGAGCTCTAGGTAACAGCTATACTTGGGAGACAGGATATGGAGCATAGAGTAAAGGAGTTTCCTATAAAGGATATTGAGTCAATTCGGTGAACAAATGATAGTAAAAAGAATATGAGGAAACATCAATATCTCAGAAGCCAAAGGAAGAAAGAATATGCAGGAGGGTGATCAACACAAATAAAAGATGCAGAAGACAAGGAAAATAAGCACTGAGACAAAGGTGCAGATTTAGGGATTAAGAAACTGCTGGTAATCTTGGTATACCGAGAAATCAGAGTATAAAGAGCAAAGTGGTGGGTACTAAAGAAGGAAAGGCATCAAATATAACCAAATGTTCCTAGGAAATTCACAGAGAAGGGAAGAAATATGATAGTAACCTGAAAGAATTGATGGATCAAGTGAAGGTTTGTTTGGGGTATTTTTTAATAATAGGTTTTCCTTTTCAAAATACATGCAAATATAGTTTTCAACATTCAACTTCGCAAAACCTTGTGTTCAAAATTTTTCTCCCTTCCTTCCCTCCAAGACCCCTTTCCCTAGAAAAGCAAGTAATCTAATATAGATTAAATATGTGCAATTTTTGAAGGCTTTTTAAAAAAGATGTTAGATTTGAACATATGTGCAGGCAGCAAAAAAGGAGAGAAAGATTGAAGCTGAGTTACACTAGACAATGATAAATGAAATAAACTTCTGAAGGAGATAGAAAGACATGATTTCATTGACACAAGTAGAGAAGTTTTGAACAAGCAAAAAAAAAAAGGTCACCTTTTCCTCGAAAACAACAGGAGGAGGAAGGAAAGGCAAAGAAACTGTGAGAATATGGAACACTGGAAATAAGGAAACATAGTAATATAGTTAGCCTTTATAGCTTTACAGATTTCCAAGCACTTTACATATGCTATCTCATTTGGTCCTCACAGCACAAACTGAGGTAGCTACTTTTCCACTTTAAAGATAAGGAAATTGAGGCTAAGAGATTAGCTACCTACCCCCGTAGCTATTATGTGTATTATGAGGAAGGACAGAATTCTAATCTTGTCTCCAACTTTGTTAACAAGGAGTAAAGCAGGAGGTTCAAGGAGAACAAAAGGTCCTATTCCTATCTATAAAAAATAGCCAGGAACAGGTTGAGGGGGAAAAAAAAAAAAAGCATCAAATCCAGATCTACCTTTCCATTATAATAAAACCAGAAATGAAATAGGGCCTGAAATTTCAGTGTCATATAAAATTAGCTGCTGTTATCTTCTTTCATAGTTTTCCAGAGCTACTTAGAGCAAAAAGATGAGGCTTTGAGAGAGTAGGCAATTTGACTAGGCTCACACAGCCAGTTTGTGTTGGAAGTGGGACTTGAACCAGGTCTTCCTGGCCCTGAGAATAATTCTCTATCCACTATACTGGGAAAAGAGAACAGAACTTATTAAATTTTATCTTCTTTTTTAAAAAATCAAATTTGACCAATCTTTTCAACATTTTAGTATCTATTTGGATCTTGATTCTATGATTCGAATGAGCAAAATAATCATTCCAGCTTTCTGAAAATGTGATAAATGTCATCCATGGCTTTGTTGGAGTTATCTGCGAAAATATTCAACAGAACAATGCAAGAGACAGAGCCCTAGGATCCTAAACTAGATAAGGGCCTTCATTCAGGTTGGCAGTTAACCAACAATCATCACTCTTTGGGTCTTGTCTGTCAACCAGTATTACATCCCTCCATCTTGTCTACAAGGCCATTAGAAGCTATCAAACCTTTTGCAGAAACTTGATCCCTGCCTTTCAGAAAATTTCCTTCTTCAAATATATTTCATATATTCCAAAAAACCTTCTCTAGCTAAAGAGGCTTCTCTTCTTTCTCAATTTTCCTATAGATCATTTTATCTAGCCATCATATTACTCTCCTAAATAACTTGCTTTCAATTTCTCTTGATTGCAATAACAATCTTTATACCATTGCTAGATTAATGTTTTTAAAACTTCCTTTGCCTCTGTCATGAATTAGTTCTCTGTATGTATATATTCTACATTAACCACATTCTAAAAGAATATAAACTCCCTGAATACAGACTTTATAATTTTTTAATGTTTATATGTTCATTGTCTAGTCCAATATCTTGAACAATTTGCTTACAGTAAATGCTTTTTTAAATACAAGAATACAATGTAAAATATTCTTCAAATATTGACAACTCTTTTTAAATAGTATTTTATTTTTCCAAATACATAGGAAAACAGTTTTCAACATTCACCTTTGTAAAACCTTGTTTGTATTTGAAAATTTTTCTCCCTCTCCCCCTCCCATCACCCACTCTCTAAAACAGCAAGCAATCCAATATAGATTAAACATGTGCAATTCTTCTAAACATATTTCCATATTCATATTCTAACAACTCTTACAAAAGTATGTACTGGTGTTTTATTTTTTTAATAAACATAAATGACAGCAGGAGAATGGAAAACTGTCAGAACTGTTTCTATTAGGGACTGAAAAAGCTGACAGTTGCAGTACAGAAAGGGTAAATAGCAAAGCCAGAGAGGAAGACTAAAGAAAATGGAAAAGGTTCCAAGATCTTAAGAATAAAGGCCAGAAAATGATTAGCAAAAGGTGGAAAAGAAAAACCAGCCATTTGTAAATAAATATTTTACCAAGCTTAAGTTAATAGTCTTCTTGTTTGAGCAATGTTCTCTATGACAGAATTTTAATTGTACAGTCCAAAAATATCTATCATTGCCTCATAATGCAAAGCCAAGTTTAATCTCATCACTTCATCTTCTCCCCCCAAAAAGGGACTTTGCTATTTGTCAGTGGTTTTTGTCCTTTGATTATGTTGGGGAGAGGAATAAAAATGAAATTAAGGATAAACTAATCACTAACTAAATTCTAATGATTCTTAATTAAACAAAAACATTTATTACTAATCTCTAGAGACACAAGGACAAAATGATACAGTCCTTGTTCTTAAATTCTATTTGGAACAAACAATACACACTCAGAAAATGTCTGTTTATTTTCAAGTTTATTTAAGACAAATCAATTCTTTCACAAAATATTATTTTTTATTTACTGCATTTGTTCAATACAGCTTCTACAGTTATTATTATGTGCTAGGTAGGATGGGGACTTTAAGGTCCAAGCCTTCAGGAGCTTACAGCTTTGTTGAGGAAACAAGACACGTATATAATAAACATATACATAATAATAGCATAATGTCAAAATGGAAATAGTATATTAGTTCAGAAATAGGAGAAACTATTTGATGCTACAGGCTTTTAAAAAGACACTGGAATCAATTTAAGTATTTGTTACAAGTGAGCTTCTGGAGAGAGGCAATAGAGAAGAGAGTAGTTAAGAGTGAGTGGTTAGTAATTATGCTTTTGTTGACTAATCAATTGGTAGTAAAAGATTTTTTTAAAAAGATCTTCAGTGAAACATTTAAAACCACCTCAGAAAAGGAAAGTTCAGAAAGATCAACAGACAAGGCAGGCAGTGTGGGTACTACTTTGTTAACATTTCATATGCACTTTAAAAAATATCAAAGGATGTCCTAGGATGTTCTTAAGATTCAGTTTTATATGCAATTCTTTTTGTTCTTCTATACTGAAATATTCAAGTTTGTTGATTTTTTAAGTTTATGATAAAAAAAGGAAAAAACATGTAAAAGGCATTGAAATCGATACATAAATAGCTAAATAGCTCCTCACCCAAAACTGTCAGATATAATAGCCGTTTTTAGCCAGCCTATCTCTAACAGCCAAGTTCCTTCTCTCCTATTTCTAACTACTAAAAACTGGGAAATGAAACAAAGTCTAGGGCCAATAAGGTCTGAGCCACAAAAGGATAAACAGGTAATTTTCACAAACTTCCTTAATTTTAAAATCTGGCCAATAAAATTTATGATATTTCTGCCTCATAGGGGAAAAAACATACATAGATATAAATACACAAAAATGTATTCAACTAAATGTACCAATTTACTGTTTATTTACATTTAAAATATAGTCTGGAAATGTTTGCAACAAATTAATTTTACTTTCAAAAGAGAAAAACTTTTGTAAACAGAAATTCATGTCCTTCATAGAAATATCTTAACCTTGAAAATAGTTTTCCTCTTAATCTGAATTGTTGAGGAAAAAATTAGGAGTTCAAGCTTCTGCATGCCACTTGAAAGACAGGTCCAGCAAAAGTTGGGTAGGCGGTAGTAAATTTAACACCACTCTTCTCCATAAGCCAAGTTCATGTGGCAATAACATAAACAGTTTTATGTCCCTCTGATCTGAGCCTAACAGAGCAGCAAAATTACATAACTAATCTTTTAACTTAGTATTTAAATATATTTTGTAAATATACTTTTGAGTGGCAGTATAGTCTAATGAATAGAGTATAGACCTTGGATTCTCAAATACTTGAGATTCAAGTCCTGCCTGAGTCACATTTGCTGTGTAAGGCAAGTTATTCAATCTCAGGGCCAAAGGCAAATTTCTAAGACTAAGTACAGTTCTCAAAGCCTAAATCACAGACAAATTGCAGAACTGCATTATATATATACATATGCATACACTTTAGGGAATTTAACATGCTATATATTTTAAGAAAATCAAAGACATTGTATATGTGTGACACTCTAACCAGCTAATAGAACCAATTAAGTTAAGGTGTCTAGAAAAATGTTCTTAATGTTGGAGAGAAAAACTGATCCCAAAATTTTGCAGGTATAGGGGATTCCTAGATGAAGGAATATCCCTTATCAATGAAAGTCTACAACATCTCTGCAATTAATAGTCTTAGAAAGTGGGTTGGAGCACTGAGAAGTTAAATGATTTACCCAGGGTCATATAACCAATATATTTGAAAAGTAGAACTTGACCTTAGGTCTTCCTGGCTTCAAGGCTGACTTTGTAGGTTAAACAACGTAGCTTCTCTACTATTATAACTGTTCAGCTTATTATCTCCAGTTTAAAAAAAAAACAAACTAAAAATTAAATATATCTATGTATATACTGCATATAAGTATATCATGAGATCCCATATTTGCAAGGTTGAATTATATTTATACATGTCTATCTGAATGGAACATCAGTATTAGTCAAATGTCATTTATCTGCTCAAAGAACTATTACTATTCAGAGAGAAAATTATTTTTATTTCTTAATTCAATCAATGATAATATTTCAATAGGATATGGATCAATCTTTCTCAATTAGAAAGCAAAGATTTCTACGAATATACCAACAAAAGATTCAAAACTACTAGTTATTATATTTTCTTGAGTTTTTTTCCTCCAAAAGAAACAGTAACATGATCATTAAAAAGAAAAAAATAATAACCCCTAGGCTGATACCTAGTTCATGAGTGTAGGGAATTCCAGATGTGAAAACAATCTCTAAGATACAGATCTGCAGCTTTAAAGTCTTAAAGCAAAAGTGTATGAGTCTTCTCAAGATCACAATCTGATCTTTCCTGAATCATTATTATGACCCATATTTCAATTCTTTGTATTATTCTGAGATGAAATGAATCAATTTTGCTAGTTTGTCAAAATGTTCTAAACCAACAAAAAGATTAAGAAGCCCCTTTAGAGATCTGTCTGAAAGGCTAAATGACTTACCCTAAAATAAGAGACAAAGTTAGGACTTGAATCTAAGACTTTTTGATTACAAGGCTGACCCTCTATCCAATATGCCAGATTGACTACCTAGGTGTTCTTTTTGAGAAAAAAAAATTCAAGAAGGAAATATGCCACCTTGAGATAACTTCAACACAAAATTCAAACAATGAAAAAAAGAAATTATGTAACTGAATTTACAGAAGTTACAAAACAAATATAATTCAATTGTTTATCTGGTTAAAATAGTCATAACCCTAAGAATAAGAGATTTTAAATGTTGCTTAAGATCAGAAACATTACTAATAAGTGCTTGGATGTATTTTATATTTTAAAGCATTCTAAATCTCATTTTTTCTGGCCATAATCTTAGAAATTCCATTTATTATTCACAAATTGAAGGAAAAGAAACTTAAAGAAAATATATCATTAAACTCCTTTTTTATCACAAAGACCAATATGGCAAAGGAGTCATATGGTTATTCCCTAATTACTAAGAATAGAAATTGAAAAACATTCAAGGAAAATGTACTTTAAAAAAAATTGTTGCCATCATCAAGATTTCCAATAATGAAAACAAAATAACCTCAAGATATATGCTCCTTAGTATTTCTGAATATAACCAGAATAACTGTCAGTCTCAAAAGTACTTTAAAAGGAAACTCCCCAAAGGTGGGGAATCCCAAAGTATTAAATGGCTGAGCTTAGATGCATAGTTGTTACAGATAAAACAAGAAAACGGAAGTAACAATGTTGCTAAGAAATCATTTGCAAGAGTAATATTGTCAATGATAAAAGAAACCCAATTCAAATAAACGATTTTCGTGATTGTAAGATGCTGATCGAAAGCAGCAACAATACTAAAGTTTTTTGCTATTTCTATTTATTGGAATTGAAAAACCACATATATTTCTAATTCTCAACTACTCTCCAAGTTATAAACTCAATTATCAGATAGATTTTCATACCGTAATAGTTGCCATAAGCAATTTTTTAAAATAAGTAGTGCCTGAAAAATGTTAACAGTTCTACAACTGAAAGAAATACTTTTTCCAGGATCAGATCCTTAAGCCCCTGCTTCTAAAATGTACCTCCACTTTTGTCATTTTTTAAAAAAAGTTAAATCTCCCTTATGTATCTATCTCCATTATAGGCAACATAAAAGCAAACATATATACCTTTTGAGGGGCAAGGGCAAGAGTTTCGAGCAAGGTCACCAAAATCTCTCAAGAACTCGTCTATGTTGGAGAGAGAAAGAGAAATAGCATACTCAGCGCCCAGGACGCTACCTCATTTCCCTAATAGGGATGAAAAGCTCAGGCCTCTGGTAGCTTCCAGCTGACGCCAGTGTTCTCACACCAACTCCCCCCCCCCCCTTTTTTTTTGACAGGATCTTCAGAAGCAGCAGCTACCGCTGGCGTGGGTGAGGGGGTACAGCGTCTCAAATACACGGTTCGCGGATCAAATCTAGGCACTCGGCAAGCAACACGCTCCACGCCTCCCTCCCCGGGATCTAGTGCAGCAGCACCTAGAGACATCTTACGTGGGTCCCCTATAGGAAGCTAAGCCCAGTCGCACGGCGCATCATCTCGAAGGCTCAAACGGGCGTTGAGGAGGACGAGAAGGAAGAGTTTCAGTCATTCCCTTCCCTGGCTACTAAAATTACAGGCTCCATTTCCTGTCCCAGGGGTGACGACCAAGTCACCTCGGGAAGAGAGGTCCTTTCCCGGAGCGCGCTGCCAACCTGGGCCACCCCATTCTAGCCGGGGGCTGGACAGCCCTTAGCCAACCTTCTCTTGGGTACCACGACCCCTCCCCCTGCCCAGGGAGGGCGACGGAAAGAGGCTGGAGCTCTAGAGTCCCGGCACTGTCCACTGCCCAGACCGCGCGGCCCGCTCCCTATCTTGTCCTCTGCGCCCGCCACCCCACGGGCCCGGGCGAGCACCCACCTCTCTGCAGGAGTTTCACCTCCCCGTTCTCCTCTCCGGCCCCTCCGGCCTCCCCCGCCCCGGCGACGACGTGCCTCCTCTTCTCCTTCTCCCTCTTCTCTTTAGGTCTCCGAGGCTTAGCGTTAGCTGCAGTGGGGGCCGGGAGCAGAAGATGGTGGTGGGGCTGAGCGTGAAGCAGCGTCGGGGAGACAAGCAGTTTGCGGGGCAGAGGTTGAGGAGAGAGTGAAGAAGAGGAGGAGGAAGAGGAGGAGGAGGAAGAAGAGGAGGAGGAAGAGGAAGAAGAGGAGGAAGAGGAGGAGGAAGAGGAAGAAGAGGAAGTAGTGGCGGTGCCCGCGGGAAAGAAGCCGCCGGGAGGGGTGGCGGCAGCGGCCACGGCCGCGAAGCTCCACAACGCGGGGCTGCCATAGCTCTGAGGCGGAGGCGGCTGCTGCCTGCTATTCCCGCCGCTGCCACCGCCCCCTTCCCCGTTTACTCTTCGCGGCGGCTTCTTTTCCTCCGTCCTGACTTTCTTGGCCGACAGAGAGCATGATGGGTCTCGAGTAGAGGGAGGCGGCGGCGGTTTGCAGAACGATTCTTTCTCCGGGGCGGCGGCAGCACCGTGAACTGGGTTCAGCGACTCCGCCATTTTGCGCTCCTGTTGTATTTACTCTCCCTCCGCTCCCAAGCGCTGAGGCTAGAGGGGCGGGCCATCATCGGGAGGGGAGGGGAAGACGGGGAAGGGGCGGAGCGGAGGAGGGGCGGCCCGGAGGCGTTCGCCATAGGACGAGCGATGCTGAGGGATCCCCGCACTCGCCAATCATACTCGCGGACAGGGAAAGGAGGGGTGGAATCGAAGAGCAGAGTGGAGAAGTTGAGTAGGATTCTGAGGCACGCGGCGCGAGACGGAGAGGGGGCGGGGAAGGTCTGCCAACCGCCCCCTGAATCGGTGCCTCCAGGGGCTCGCGGGGGTGACTGCCGAGCTTGGAGCCCCGCCCGAGATGCCCATATACGCCTCTCCCCAGGTCTCGCACCTCTCTGTCAGTACAACTACTTTTTCCCCTCTTCTCTTTTCTTTTACGCTTCATTACCTTCTCTTCCTGTTCACTGGGCCCCCTTCCTGGCTCACTGATCTCTGACGACTTAATTTCAGGGATGTTCAGAGGAGGGAAGCTGCAAGCGGAGAGGAGAGTAAGTCGTTTTTTCGGTTTAAGTTCGTATCCGGGTTGGAGGAAGGGACCTAAAGTTAGTGTTTCTGACAAAATGCTGGTGGTGCTGCTATTGTTATTGTCGTTGTTGTCTCTACGGTCTGCCTTTCGACATTATTTTCCTGCTCGTCTTGAGAGTCGAAAGCTGGGGTCAGTCAGTCTCTGGTCAGCTAGCCTTTTTTAAGCGCCTACTATATGTCTGGACTTTTGGGTCGTTCTCACCTATCATGATTGGGTGCTGGTTTAACATTACCCATTAGAATTCACCAAGACATTTTCACTCACAAATATTCCACTTTAAAATATTAACTTTTTTCAATTAAAAAGTTTTTTTTCTTAATTTGAGTTATATCTGTCAATTTTTTAAAAAGTCAAATAGCTAATTCCGGCCGAAGCCAACAGAAAAGTCGTTGGCATTAAAAAAAAAAAAAAAAAAAAAAAGCCTATCTATTCATTCATATAAAAAAATCTAAGAGTTTTGAGCAAAACTGTTATTTTAAGATTACTGTATTTTTGAGTACTTTATTAAGTATCCTAACTGTTTTTGTACACTGTCTACTTAAAGGGAAAGGGATTTGAGAAGTTTTTTTAAAAAATAATTTGTAATAACCAGTAATGCTAAAGGTGACTTGTTTACCATTAGCTTTTGAAACTGACTTAATGTCAGAATTAAGGAATCTGAGGTGTAGATTGTAAAGTTGTACTTTTAAACTAGTGAATAGAGTGATTTTTAAACATTAACCATTAGAATTGATTTAAGATATAAGTAGGGAAAATGTCAATAAGATAAGATTATAAAATTGTATTATTCAAGGTGAGATAATGAATAGAGACACTTAACTATTACAAAAAAATATTCCATGTGTTTAAAATCTTTGAACATGTACATTTTTGAGGGTCTTTGAAATCAACCTTTAGTCTTAAATGTTTGGATATATATAACCTCAAAAAGTGGAGATATTACGGTTTCTTTTTATTATTAAAAATATCTTTGAAAAATTTTGAAATATCTAGGAATGAACATAATATAATATAATTATCACTGGATTTGAAGTCAGTTGAACAGAGTTCAAATTCTGTCTCTGTTGCTTTACTACCACTGTGATCTTGGACAAGTTACTTCTCAGTATCTGTTTTCTCATCTATAAAATGAAGTTGCAATTTGCAATAAGTTAAAAAAAAAAAAAAATCTGGTTCTAAATCCCATGATCCTACATGACTTGGAAAGCCTAAACTTGAAATAAAAACCTTAAGTTTGAGTCATAGCTCTTCTACTATGGGTAAGTTATTTGACCTCTCTGAGCTAGTTTTCTTATCTGTAAATGGAGCTGAGGATATACTTCCTACCTCAGGGAGTTACTTTCCCTTTCTTTGTATTGCCAGTGTTTTGCAGTGCTACCCTAGCATATTATAAGCACATAATAAATGCTTGTTGACTGAGTGGCTGGCTGAGTGACTGATGGATAGAGGCAGCTAGGTAATATGGTAGGCCCTTCAGCTCTCTGCCTCAGTTTTTTCAACTGTAAAATGAGAGGAGTAATAGAAACTAATCCTAGGTTTCTTGTGAGGATCACATAAATTAACATACATATACATATAGATAGATAGATTTAAAGGCTGTACAAATTTTTATGAATGCTGTTTAAAATAGTAGATATAATTAGCAAAAATTGTTTTTAGATAATCCACTTTACAAATATTACCTCATTTAATCTTCAAACCTCTGGAAGATAGGTGCTGTAATTATCCTCATTTGCCAGATAAGTAAACTAAGGCATACAGAGATTAAATGACTTGACATGCAGCTAGTTCTAAGGCTACATTTGATTTCAGAGCTTGATAACTCCATGTCCATCATACTGTGCCATTTAGCACAATAGGAAATAACTTTAATTCTGGGGAAACCACATATAAAACATATTCCAATATGTAAATGTAAACTAATAGTAGAGGTATGTACAATTCACATTTAGGATAGCTATGAACACTCTCCTCTACTAAAATTAATTGAAAATAGTTTTTAATTAATTTTAATTTGTGATCTGGGATTTGCCTTAAAACATCAATATGATTCCTTAAAATGAAAGATAATAAAGGTGATTTTCATCTTTCCAATGTAATTATTTAACAACTAAATGAGTAGAAAATACATTTTGTAATAAATTTAAGAATTTTAAATTCTGAAATCTTTATTCAACTGCAAAACATTTATTGGTTTTGTTTTGAAATCTTTCCAATTAAGGAAAATCTAAAACTTTTAAACTAACAATTCTCCCAAAGTTTCTTCCACATAACTATATGACATTCTTGTTTTACTCCTGCATTCTTTCGAAAGTAAATGTCTGTTGAATAAGCCACATTAGAAGTACCTGTATTTCAAAGTTTCTCTGAATGTTTTCCTGAGTTTTTTTTTTTTTTAAACAGTTCAGTGCTGCTGCCATCACCATTACATCTGACCACTGGGAGAAACTAGTTTCCATAACTACCCTATATAAAAATCTTTTTTTTCTTGGTTTCATTTGAGACAAGGTTGGAACATTTCAAAATGAATTTTTATGAGAAAACTTAATGGAAAGTAAGTAACATTCCCTTACTCCTTATCCCACTAGAAAAAAAAAAAAAACCTAACAACCAAAAACCTTTAAAAAAAAAAAAAACTTTTTTAAAATGTAGATTAATAATCCTAACTGATTTAACAAAAAAAATCTTAGGTACTGCTGATTATGTGGTATCCAGTTTCCAGTCCTTTCCTCTCAAATCAAAATTTTCTAGATTGCATTATAATTTTTGTTAGACAAATATACTGTCATTTCCATCCCAAAATTATTTAGGATTAACACCACTATTCTCATCTTCAAACCTCCAAAACCTGCTGGCATTGTCATTTCCAGATTTGACCCTCCAAGAATGTTAGAATAGGCTATATTTTTATTGGCTGTCTTGAGCTTCAGCCTGGGCCCTGGCATACTGGGTAAGGCATTTCCCATCTACTCCCAAATTTTAATTTCTTTCTGATTCTTCTCCATTTCAGACCATATATTACTGACTTTACCAATAAATACCTCCACCCTATTCCTCAAGGTTTTCTGTTATCTTAGGATCCTAAAAAAATTCCTCTCTTTCCTCCAAGTCATTTCTCCCTGAACTGAACATTTCCTCTTCCGATTCTGACATATTACATGACAAAATTTGAATTCATAAACAAGTATGCTTTTAAGCTAAATTGACCTTAATAAAGATATAAAAAAATGTCAATTTGGGTTCACATTTAAGTTCAAAAAATTAATTGAATAAACCCTGATAGGGGAGGGGAGAGGTGTTGAAACATTAACAAACAATGTTGGGCTTGGTTGATATATTTACTTTTACTTATTAATTACTTAAGTAATTTATTTATTTTTATTCTTTGTTAGAAGGAATGACTCAGAGGTGAAGGAATATAATGGGGAAATAGTAATAATGTAAAAACAAAATAGTTTAAAAACAGTAAATACCAACTCTACTGGTATATGTTTAGCCTTATCTTCCTTAGCAGTTCATATGAAAAAGATATAAGGATCTAACAGATACAAAGTCACTGTTTTGTTTTCTGGGGCAGTTTCTGTTTAGAATGAGGGAAGTGAGAAAGTTCCATTATATTTAGCTTTAGTTATACTGCATATGGATTATTATGTTGAGCCCTAGGCTCTGTTGTGTAAATTAGGAAAAAGCTGGATTTTCTGAGAAAAAGGGAATCAAGATGGTAAAATAATTGATAGATTTGAAATGTTTCACTTGGAGAAGAGAGGATTTGAGGGAGGCCAGGGTATTACTATCTTCAAATATATGAAAAATTGTCATGTGAAAAAGATTTATTCTGCTTGACCCAAGAGGCCACATAGATGGAATCTCAATATTAAAAAAAAATGGAATTGACTACCCTAAGATCTAATGAATTCTCATTCAATAGAAGTCTTCTAAATGAATGACCAGTTACTTGTTGGAATTGCTATAAAAGGCATGCATGATTCAAGTGGTGGTTGGACTAAATAACTTTTAAGATTTTTTTTCCAACCTTGATTCTATAGTTCTATATTACAAAGAAAAAGACTGTATTATCTATAATTAAAATTTTTCAATTAGTCCAACTCAAGTGGATTTTACAGAGAAGGTACCAACTTGCATTGGTAGAGGGAGTTCCTAACCTGGGTCATAATCTTTACTAATGAAATCCTACTTCTAAGTTCCTCTCCTGATCCCTACTAGATGAAAAACATAATTGAATGCCTGAGTTACCATAGCCTTCAATATATGAGATTGCTAATCCAAGGTCATTTTACCTAGAAGGGTGAAATTAGCCCTGTAGTTGTACAGATAAGGAAATTTGTTAATCTAAGAATACATATGCATAGCAAGAAAATGCAGCAATATACATTCATATTTGCACTCTTCAGGTCACCAGTTCTCTTTCTATCTTTTGTCTCTGTCTCTCAACTTACTCATAAACTAATTCAGTCCAATGCAACAAACATTTTGTAATGACTGGTCAAGAAACTGTGTTGGCAGTTTGTTTTTTTTTTTTTTTTAATGAAGTTAGATATAACATCATCCTTCAAGAGAAAGTATATTGAGAAAATATGTGAATTAGGTATAAGATAGGATACAAATAATCATGATTTTAAGGCAATATAGATAGAAGGTTCTTAGGTTGAAAACTGGAAGGGACTTTAGAGGGCTTCATTTTGCAGAAGTAGAAAGAGGCCCATGGAAGTTGTGTCTTCCCCAAAGTCTGGCAGTTAGGAGATCAAAGAGATGAGCTTCCCACCTGGGTTCTCCAGAGCGAAGCACAATGTTTTTCCCCACTTTTCTCCTATAATCATTCATTCTCTTAAGAAATTTGAGAAAGAAATGGTTGCTTCTAACTGGGAAAATTAAGAGAAATCTTCATAAAACAGGAAGCAATTGAGCCTTGAAGGGAGTGGTGGAAACTTCAAGGCTGTCTTGCTTTCTTTGTGCCAAATCTCATCTCTTACAAAACAGTGTTCTGGTTTATTGTGAGCTATGGGAACCTTTATGTCTCTGAATATTCCTTCTCTGTCCCTTTCATTTAGCCTCTCTAGCCCTCAAATTTCTTATCTCTAAAGTGTTGGACTAGCTTGCCCTAGAGTTTCTTTCAACTATAAATCTTTGAGCACATGCTAGGTGTGACATTACATTTTTTTTTCCATGCCTTTTGTCAAGGTGTTTACCACTAGAGGGAGGATTACTCAATTCTGTAATTCTGTTGATACTTGTTGGGGAAAAGCCTCTGAAATAGCAGGACCATGGACAAGGTTATAAGGCAGTAGCCCTTTTGTGAAGAGATCATTCACACTCTTGACACTCTTGTTATGGATCCTACTTTTAAGATTAGGCCTCAAAATGAAATGTTATACTTTAAGTATCTGTACTGTTCTAAGCTGTTCTCTCAGCTGAATAACTCATGAAGTATGAGATTCCCTTGTCTAAATTAACTTCTTGTAAAACTTGACTCTTTATAAAATGAGAATATAGGAATACACTTCAAAGAAAATAATAATGACCTGTCTTTTTAGGTAGATCCCAGTGAATGACCCATCTCACAGAATTCTTTTTTAAAAAGCATTTTAAAGTTTTAATATAAATGTGAGCTTCTATTTTTTCCATGTTTCTCAGAAATGCCTGACCAGATGACTTCTTTCAAACTTTCCCTAAAGTTAGGTAGGTCTTTACTTTAAATACTGGATTTCAAAAAAATTTCTTGAAAAAATGCTTTACAAAAAAGAGAGCTAAGAAATTAATAGGATAAGTAATTGAGCTGGAATAAATTCCAAAGATAGATAATAAACAAAGCAAATAATGAAGCAAAGTAATTGTCATAAAATTTGAAAGCAATATTTGCTTTGAGTAGTAAAAAAAAGTAGTAAAAACTAATATGAGTATTCCTAACTCAATGTTGTTTTTAAAATTATCCTTTTTCAAATTGTAGGGAGAAAAAAATTCAAGTTAACATTTAGTTAGGATAAAGAGTGGGGAGGGAAGAAGGAGGAAGCCAGTTAGAAAAGTAGCCAACCAAGAAAACCTGTAAAGGTATCAGTACATGTCTATTTTTCAAAAGGTTACAGTACATTTTAAATTCTTTAAAAATTTTTAGATGATCAGTAACTCCTCACCACATAATCCTTTACGAGATTTCACTATAATATAATGTAGTGGATAGACTGAAGGTTTTTAGCTATGAAATGCTAGGTAAGTCTCTTAACCTTTCTGAGCTTTAGTTTCTTCATCTATAATATGAAGTTACTTTTGATGATCTCTAAGGTGCCTTCCAACCCTAAACCTATAATTCCTTGCACTTGCTTTATTTTTTTTATTTAATTTTATTTAATAATAACTTTGTATTGACAGAATCCATGCCAGGATAATTTTTACACAACATTATCCCTTGCAATCACTTATGTTTCGTTTTTTCCCCTCCCTCCCTTCTCCCCCCCCCAAGATGGCAAGCAGTCCTATATATGTTAAATATGTCCTTGCACTTGCTTTAAAAAAAAATACATAGTTTTATTTCTACTTTGACCTTATATTGTTTTGTTTTTGTTAAGACAGGAAGTTAAGATACTACTGGAAAGTCTCCTGCAAGGGGAATCTCTTTACAGCCACACTTCTAAATACCTAACTTCTGAGATTACCTTCCATTTATACTTTATATTCTGTGTACATACTTGTTTGCATATCATTAAGGAAGCATTTTTCAATTTTTTAAAGTTTTCTTAATATCTCCAGTGATACAATTTTTTGTGGATAATGCTACTCATTATAATTATAGCAAGATAGAACGCTGACATAGTTCTATCTTGCTATATAATTATAAACAGTAGCATCATCCACAAAAAATTGTATTATTGGAGATTTTGGCAATTATTTGAATGTTACATTTAGAAAAAGGTGGGAAAAGTGCCCCCAAAACCCCAATAAATTTGAACCATCTTTGAATGTCTTCTGATGTCAACTTCTGACTAAATTCAAATATGGGAGGCCACTCCCACTTTACTTTCACAAAGAGGACCTAGAAGGTCTAAAAATATTTTTCCACCTTCATTTCATTCACTAAAGAGGATATGTGGTCCACGTTATCTAACATAGTAGGTAATATTTTTCTTGGCTTTGGAATGAATGTATTTTATGTAATTTTCATAATGGGTTTATCTTCTAACCATATTTATCTGAGACTTAAATTCAGATCAGTTGCATTTGCTGAACTCATACCACTTGATAGGAGCACACTATTTTCCTGTTGTAACACATAGACGTTGATTGAGGATTAAACATCTTCCATCACTAATTAACACTAGGTTAATTAAGAGACTTTTCTATACAACAAACGCCTTTCCTTCTCAGATTAAATTGTCTAGTCCTCTTGATTTTACTTCTACGACATTTTTGATATCTCTCTCATTCTGGATTCATACTGTCATCCCCACGGTTTCTAACCCAAATTATCAGTCCATATCAGTGGAAAACTGCACAACACAAATTATCAATCATGTCTGGAAGAGTCCTCCAGACTCATAGCACCACCTTGTGGTTTATATACCTCTAGGAAGGGAAACAAATTACTAGCAGGACCTCTCTTCTTGTTCCCTATCCCTCCCCGCCATCTTCCCTTTATTCTAGTGAGGGATATATATATTCCTTTATTTACCCTATGCTTTGGATTCTCCTAAGAAAGGTTCTAGATAAACAAAAATCTCAAGATTCCAATAAGTACCACTTCTAGTTCATAATCATACAGGCATCCAGCTTTTTAGTACAGATCTGAGGGTTTAGATTTCTCTTGAGGAAAAAGAATACATTTGGAGGTGTTAGATAGGAGAACCTCCTTCCTCCATATGTCATCTGGCCATATGTCATCTGATTGGAGTGGGGGAGCAGGTAAAAGGGATGGGTTTAGACCTGTATTTTCATTAGTACTTATAGTTCCCACTGAGAAACCTTCCCAACTCTTAAGGTCAGCAAATACACTGATTTGCCATCTGAAGACCTATTCTATCATGAGCTTAATTCCTTGTAACTCTTCCTGCTTTAGGTTTCATACATGCAATCCTCTTCTCTCCAATGAAGCTAGATTCTTGGATCAAAGACATTTAGAAACTCCCCTCTCTCTGATAAAAGGATGGATTTTGGGACTCTTGAATTACTAGTTACTAAAACCTCAATTTCCAAGGAAGATTCTTTAGTAGTCCTTTGGAAGTTGAGGTTCTTACCACTCAGATTGTGTTTCCCTCTTTCAGGGTTGAGGTCATGTATATCTTGGCGCTCTCCTAGAGAAAGCTCTAGGACTAGATGCAGGCACTCTTAACATTCTATTGTTTTCCTAGCTATTACTTATGTATCGGTTCAAGCGACTGCCATCTTTATACCATTTGATCATATGGTTCCTTTTTCCATTGATGCCACATGATAGAGATGATTTGACTCCTATGTTCCTTGCTCAAAAGCAGACATTAATGGTTCAGTGAAAAGCAAAAAGGGCTAGTTGTAAGATGTTGGCTCTTAGATGATAATAGTTCCCACAAGAGTTTGTTTTCCTAGAATTAATCGAACAATTCATCTTCAATCACTGAGATCTATCTACCAGGAGACACCAAGAGGCTACCCTCAGAGAAAGATACAATCAAGTCAGTTACTCTAAAAGTTCATCTAATCTACAAAGCAGATTATAAGTACATACTTAGTAGTACTGGACAAGAATGTGCCATGAGTACCCCTGAATTTCTTGGGCTCTAATTAGCCCCACAAGGACTACAGAAAAATGTTACAATGTTTGATGAGAAAAAAATAAGATTAACTTCCAAGAAGCTCATCTCTGGCCTTAAGTGGGAGGAAATCAAAATGTAGAAGTGTAGGTTCCACATGTACATATATTAAGTTCACATGTTACAGTATATTTTTAAGCTCTGTCTACTGTGCCCTAACTCTGCACCATCCTTTTGACTTCAGAGGCAGAAGTAAAAGATGATTTCCAGATAACAGATTGATAAGTCATTGGATATAGTATGAAGTCTTTCATAAATGGTGAGGCAACTTTATGATCAAGGGTAAAGTTTATAGAGGGAAAAATTGATCATGTGAAAGAAAAATTACATAATTTAAAAGTTGAGCTTGATCTTAATTTTTTAATTACTGCTCTATTATGGCATTTATGATCTATTACTTTTTCATTAGTCCAAAGGAAAATTTTTGGACTATATTTTTAAAAGCAACTGGCCCTCTGAAACAGATATGCTGCCACAGAGTGGCAATACTATTCCATGGATAAATAAGGCATGTCTAAGCTAAAATTTGACATGTGACTCCCTGCCTACAACCTTATAAATCTTTAATCATTAATTTTTCTAATATTAAAAGAATAAAACTAAAGCAGTCATACAAAAGCAAAGTCAAACAAATACTGAAATTTTTAGAGCAATCTTTAATCAAACTAATCTGAGATACCTCAGGAGAGGTATAGGCTATTGCCTATACTACTAAAACTCATTTTTTGTTTCTTTCCCATTCATTCTCTACTTGAATATATTAAATTAATAAAATAAATTACTTGGGAAGGAAAAAAAGGCACTATCTGCATGTCCAAATCTCTGATTCCCTATCCCTTCACTTTCCCTATTTCCTCATAAGGAAAGGCATCCTTTTTTCCCCTTTCTTCACTCTTATAAGCTTTTAACTATCATAGATTTTTCATGCTACCTGAATGTTTTAAGAGGAGCAAATCAGTTTTTGGCCCTCCTTTATTTGCCTTAGAATCATAATTATTACCCCTTTATTGTGAAAATTTAGAAAGTGCAGCCCAAATTTACCCTGAAACCACATAGGGATTTATTTAGCTACAAATAGTTCTAGTTTGATTTTCATTTAATAACTGTTTTTATCTTATTAACCCTCATACATTTACCAGCTTTGTGACCTTGGGGCAAGTCATTTATCCTTTGCTTAAGTTTCCTCAATTGTAAAATGGGGATAATAGCACCTACCTCCCAGAATTGTAAGATCAAATGAGATATTTATTATTTTATCTCATTTATTGCTGAAAATTACTTGTCATTCAAACTTACCCAGAATTGACTTAGAGTATCCATTTCTATTTCCCTTCCCTCCCAAGTGCCTCTTTTAAATAGAAAGGACTTTAAGATTCTTTGGGGTCCACCTTTCCCCTGTAAATAATCAGATGATAAGATTAATAAACTCAAAGAGGAAAAATCCAAAGAACCCTCACAGCATTAGATACCATGCTGCCTCTTAGAATCTCAGAGAATGAAGAAGCATCTATTTTAACCCAAAACTGCCTAAAAATTCTGTCTACAACATTACCAAAACTCTCTGTAAAAACTTCCCATGATAGGAAACATACTATCTACTTTCTGAGGCATGAGTTAGAAGAGATATGAGTTATATATGTATTTATATTACTCATTTTAGGATTAGATAAATTCCTTGAGGATACAACAAATTAAGTGGAAGAAATATCTTCCTTAAAAATTTATTTTTAATAACAGAGTTAAGAGTGACTTTAAGTGACTGTATAATACATATTTGAAAAGGAAAATATGAAAGATTCTGGTCAATGGTATTAAACATTTTCAAACTAAAAATGTCTTATATGGTCTAAATTATTGTCTACAAGTTACCTATCTTCTTAATATGCTCTTCCTAGCATGAAAATTGAAGCCCAAATGGTTTGTTAGTATTTTTATGGTATCCATAAATCTGTATTAAAACAGATTTTTGGCTTCCTAGTAATTTTCTAATATCTATTAGAAGACATTGCTTAGAGACACAATTTATCCAAATTTGGATATAATGTTTAAAAAAATAAAGCAAAACCAAGCCATTTCTATTCAAAGGAAAGATAAATTGTTTGAGGGATGTGTATTGCCTTTACTCAAAAACAGATGATGCTGGCATGAACTAATTAAATTTGAGTGGTGTGTTTGGGGGTTCAGCACACCAAATATTGAGAATGATGTTCAGACAAAAGGCACCAAAGGTTTGGTCATGTGAGGAATTCACAATGGTTATTCCCTTTGGCAAAAAAAATAGGTTTATTAAGGAGAAGAGACAGAGGAAATGAAGAGATACAGTAAACACTAGGAAGGTGAATATGAAAGAGTTGGAAAAGTATATATAGTTAGCAAGGAAAGGGGTTTTAACCATTAACAATGGAAAAGCTATTTCCCCTAGTGGAACTCAAAATTAACCAGAAGAAGGGAAATACTTCTTGAGGTGGAACATATCATTGACTGTCAGGTAAATCCTAACAAGGATTTAACACCCTAAAAGAGTGAGCTGTAAGGAGAAACCATGAGACATAGTGGGAGCTGAAAGACAACATGAGGCATGGGGTAGAAGGGAGGAGAAAGACACCTTGAGGCAGAGTGTTGTGGTGGGCTTAACCCAAAAGGGATTCAGCAGAGATGCTATGAGCCATGGACAGACTCAAAGAAGAAATTTAACCTCAGAGAATTGACATGGCTTGAATTTAACAGATTGGACTGACTGGACACAGCAAGGTAGGGCTTTACAAAACTTCCACGGAGAATGAAACAAAAGGTTGAACTGATCCCCATCAATGTCCTTCTCTGCTTGCCTTAGGGAGTAATTTTATTAGTACTCTCTGCCAACCTCACCTAGTAACCCAGGACCTCAGTGAAGCATATGTAATTTGAAAAGTATTGACATTTTAAAATAACAAGACAGAAATGGACCTGAAAGAATAATGGATCCTATAAGTTGTGGACATAGCTATATAACAAGAAATAATGTGTCAAGTGGAAAGAATTATTAATAATGCACAATGATTTTTAAAACTATAACATCTTCAAATATTAGAGACAGTTAGCTCTTATTCCAATATAGGATGTTTCCAAAGTCCAGGCTCAGTTTTAAGCTCTTAAAAATATTAAAACTAGATTGACTTTTAAGATACTTAATATTCATACTGGACCTTAGGTTCCTAAAACTGATGACAGAAAAAATCTTCAGGACTAGCATAACTTTCTTGCTCTAGATAGAGATCTTTAGAATTATGCTATAATTAGTACTATAGGTAATTCTACTTTTCTTTCAAGAATTAATGATCTCTTGTGGGCCAAGAATTATTTAGCTCTACTGACCTTGAGTTATTTTCAGGAATAATTTTTAAAAACATTGAGATCTATTTTTTGATAGATCTCAGGTATTAAAAAATACCTTAGAAATGGGGCAGCTGGATGGTACAATGGACAGACAATTCTTAGACATTTAATACTTATTAACTGTGTGAATTTGCTTTCTAGTGATGGCAAAGGAATTGTGAAAATATTTCTTTTTTTTTTTTAACCTTCCTTATATGCAAAATAAGGAATTTTCAAATTTTGATACTTAAAACTTTTGCCTCTAGCCTGTCTTTATCCTATCCTATCTTGTTTTCCCCTATCCTAGCCATCATTTTTCTGATTTTCTTTGTTCCTGACCAACAGGGCACAGATTTTGGCATCTGAACAAAAGTAATAAATTAACAAGGATTAAAATCAAAGTTGGCTTCTGTTAATTTTCTAAATATAAGTTCTTCTGATGTTTCTATGCTTTGAATATTTTTAGATGCCTACCATCTTCCTTTAATTCTTTTGTTTTTGTTACGCTAATTTAACTACACCTCTTCTGCCTTGGACTTTTATAGACTCAAAAAACCTGTTTGGCAACTTAAGCACAAAGTCTTTTTTGTCTCCAGGTCATATCCCTCTCCTCTCCCAATGCATCTAAATATATATATATATATCACAATAAGGTGAGATTTTTTACTCCTTTTTCTACATTCTCCATGAATTTCCTTTTTGTTTTTAAAATATTTAAAAAATAATTTCCAATAAGTATTTTTTCTCCCCACCTTCCATCCTGGGGGGTGGTGAGGGTGGGGAGTGTGTGGAGAGAGAAGAGAAAAAACAAAATCTTTGTAATCAGTATACATAGTCAAGGAAAACAAATTCCCATATTGACCATGTTTTAAAATGTGTGCATGTATTCGTTTTCATTATTGCTGATCCAAGTTTTTTCTTTTTTCTACTTGTAGAATTATTACTTTTTAAACTTGGGGATGTGTTAATCCATTAAGTACAGCAACACTGAAAAGTAAAGTGACTAATCTGTCAACCCATAAATTATATTTTCTAAGAGTACTTTTACAGAAAATAAAAGGAGCCAATTGTTTTAGTAAAGCAGCAGAATCATAATGATAGTTATTATTGATAATTTTTAGCAAAATTGAATTCTTAGACTAAAAAGGAAATACACTTTTTTCTCTTAAGACCTCAAACATGCATATGGCATGCAAATATAAAGGCAGCAAGGAAATTTTCCTTGAATACATTGTGTATAGAAGTGCTATATTTAATTACAATGTAATTACCTCAATTTCCATTCACTCCTGTGAAAACTGTTAAGGCTTAAACTGGACAAGATTTGATACCCAGAATTGTAGATGTAAGATATTTTAGAGAACTTAAAAGAAAAACAAGAAAATGTTATTACCCAATGTAATAGGATCCACCTGAGACCTTTGCACTGCCTATTTATAACATAAAATTTTTAACACCTGTTGCTATATATATAGAGAGACTCAATAAACTGAACTATTAAAGTGAATGTAAACATTGCTGTAGCTAGTCTTGCTAATAGATGTTATTTCCAAAAGCAAATAATTTTTAAGGCTTTTTACTTTTTATGAAGTGCAAGTATTAAAAAAAAAAACTAATTTGATTTTTGTATCAAGGTGAAATATTCTGCTCTCAGGTCACTAAAATTAATAATATCCTTCATACCCCCCTTTGATCCCAGTATTGAGCATTTGTCCTAGGAAGACCAAAAAATAAAACATTTATACTTTTTTGGTAGTAGCAAAAAGCTGGAAACAAAGTGGATGCCCATCAATTAAGGAAGTCAGAGGAACATAGCAAGATTGTGATGAATTAATAGAATGGGGAAAAGAGCCAGGAGAAAAATATACAGAAACTAGAAAACTATGAAGAAGAAAAAATGCCAGAAGACAGCCAATAGAATTAATTGTAAGAACATCACATGATCACAGGACCCAGGTAGTCATGTAAAACGAGGAATATACAGTCCATTAGTAGGGCAGTTGCTGTTGTCATCCTCCTTATCCTAACTCCTTCCTCCCTCCTCTTTTCTTCCCCACCCCCCTCTCTCATAAACTCTCTCTATAAATTCATGTAAAAGCTCCCTATCCTTATAGAAAATAACTGTGGCCAAAAGAATTATAAGCATGGCTGAAAGAAATAAGAGAAAAATGAAATTCTAATTGAAATGAGTGCTAGAGGAAAAATTGGAAGAATAAAAAACTTAAAATGGAAAATACAAAACCTTTATCTACATAGATTTCCATTCTATTTTGAATGAAATTATCAGAACTCAATGACTTCATGATACAGCAAAAAATATTCCAACAAAGTGAAGCAAACTACTAGGAGAAAAAAATGATCTATTCTGAAGACAATTAACCTGAAAAATAAGTTGAAGAGAATTTAAGAAGAATTAGGACTTCCTGAAAACCATGAACAAAGAAGAAACTTGGACATGATATTTCAAGAAATCATAAAAGAAAATTGGCCATATATGTCTTTAAGAACAAGAGGTTCAAAAAATGAAAATAAAATCCATTGAAAAAACCTAAATTGAATACAATTGGGAATGTCATCCCATAAATTTAGAGCTTTCAATGCAAAAAAAAAAAAAAAATTGGGATCAGCTAGAAGGAAAGAATTAGTAAGAACTGTAATCAAGATTATACAAATCTGTTGCAACTACTATAAGGATGAAGAAAAACTGAAATATAATGTTTTCACAAGGCAAAAGAAAAATGAACAAAAATAATTTATATGGTAAAATTGACTGTAATCCTAAAAATGGAAAAAACGGTTTTTAAATGGAATAGAAGACTTTCAGGTGTTCCTGAACAAATTTTTAAAACACAAACACAGAGAAACCTATAAAGATAAATATATTTGAGTAATTAGAAGGATGCTAAATAATTGTCATGCTTGTTCTAGTAGGGAAAAAAAAAAAAAGCATTTCTTCAGAATCCTACTGTCTTCAAGTATTTTAAATGGAATCAAATAATACAAGAGCTGATTTTTTTTTTTTTCTGATTTTAAGGAAGGGAGAAAGGAGTACACCAGAGGAGAATGAGGATGGAGGAGAAACTCAGTACTTTTTACATAATTGCAGTACAGAGAAGTAGCGTATGTAGAAATTTTTTTTGACAAAATAGAACACATACATTTAGTATACTAAAGTATTAAAAAGCATAAAAATAAATGGTCTTTAACATGATAAATCTCTCTAAAACCAAGAGCAAGCTAGAAGCATAGGGATAAAATTAGAAGTAATACAAGGATGTCCATTGTCATTAATAATTGGTGTACTTCTAGAAATGCTAACTATAGGATTGACAAGGAAAATAAATTGAATTTCATAATAAATTGAAAAGACTTGCATTGATTTTATACTTACCATTTCCTGGCAGAGATGATAGGGTGGAGGTGAAGAATGTCTTGTTTTCATTTGAAATGTCTATTAAACAGAAAATACCATCTGCATCCAGAAAAAGAACTAAGGAGACTGAATGTAAATCAACACGTTATGTTCATTTATTTTTTGTTTTGTTTTGTTTTCCTCTCCCATGGTTTTCCCTTTTCCTCTGATTTTTCTCTCCCAACATATTTCATAAAGCATTATGTATTAAAAATAAACTAAAAAGAAAAAGAAATAGAAACATAAAGATTTTCTTGATTGACTATATTTGTTATAAAAGAGCTTTTTGGGAATGAGAGGGATATGAGGAAATGAAATGAGAGCAAAACAAAAAGAAAAGCATATAAATAAAATATTTCAAAAAAACAGAAGCAAGCAGAAGTTCAGAAGAAAATACATTTGATAATTACTTAAAAAAACAAAATGCATGTAATGGAGATTATTGGTATTATAGATAATTCTCTTTGTGTTATTTTTTAAATCTTTTTTTTTATGTTTGAGTTCATTAAAAAATTTTTTTTAATTACAATCGCTGTTTTCCAAAGGTATTTCTTTGCCTTCATTTTATTTCATTTTTCCCATTTCTTCTTTTTTCTGATCCATATTCCCCTCATAATTTCCACAGCATTCAAAGAATTGTCATCAATAATGTATTTCAAGATAGTGATTTCTTTAAAGTTTTTAATTTTTTATCATAATTAAAAGTACATTCTTATTGTCAAATAACTATCTTATTCTTTCATTTTCTGCCATTATTTCTGAAAATAATTTAAATTCCAAACTTGTATAAAATTTCTTTACATATATATAGTTAGTGCGTCTGACATTCCTGCATTAGACTGAACATGTACAAATCTTTTAAAATTTCTCATGGGTCTAATTTTCTAAATCTTTAGTTATGCATTTCTCTGAACTATTTCCAGCTTATTCTTCTTTAAGCATGATATTTAAAATTAAATGTGGTTTAAACAGAGACCTGCCCAATGCCAGCTAAAACAATATTTTTTACACCTCTATCTTAATAAAATCTATAAGACATGTTTTGTTTGTGCTGACAAAAAACCTACTAATATAGTCTCATACTCCCCAAAAGAACTGGGTGACATGTAGCCTTAAATCATAATTAATCTGTGGTTACGTTAGGATATCTATATTTTGATATTTTACATTAGACTTGACAGGCAGGCTCTGCTTCAAAAACAGATTTAACATTTATGTGTATTTGTTGTCAAAGGACATGGGTCCAAATACCAACTTTTTTTACTACCTGTATGATTCAGACAATTCACCTCTGGGCTTCAGTTTTTGCGCCAGTAAAATGAGGTGACTCAAACAGATGAATTCAACATTGGATGATCCACAGATTGAATAATGAAAGATGGATTTTATAATGAAAAGTTCTCACTCTTCTTCATCCCCCTCCCTATCAACCTCCTGCTCCTACTTCAGCTGCTGTTACCCTCCTTCCCTTGGAGCAGACCATCCTTCAGCTTCTCTTGTGAAGTAGTGCTAAGAAGATCCCTGGACTTGGCTATGGCCAACAAAAAGCCAAAGGAGTCAAGACTGAAAACAATGACTACATTAATTTGAAGCTGGCAAGGAGAGATGGTTCAGTGGTGCACATTAAAATTAAGAGCCACATATCACTTAGTAAACTAAAGAAAGCCTATTGTGGGTGACAAGAATTTGTTAATGAGGCAGACCAGATTCCAATTTGATGGACAATTAATGAAACACACCTGCACAACTGGAAATGGAAGATGAAGATATAATTGCTTACAACTCTAAACGATAAGGAAAATAATATATTCACAATTAGAAAACCAAGATTTAGTTCATCTACATCCTAACTACTGCAGTATAGTTTTCTCTCTTTGATTCCCTTTTCTGTACATAAAGTAAATGCATTTTTTAAAAACTAAATTGATCAACATCAAATGGAGATGGGGAGGGAAAAAAAACAAACTGGTTCAATGAAAATATTCCTTTTTTCCATTAGTATCATGCTTATTCAACTTTTATCTATATATTCTAGTAAGTTATTTTGCTGTCAGTTTACAACAGCAACAACAAAAACACCCCCAAAAAATGCTTGCATATTTTGGATAATATTCAGTGTTTTATCATTTATCATTGTAAAGCCAAGGATAATTTTGTAACTTTTTTGTACATAGCTGTTACATGTAGGGCAATCTGACTCTTGGAAGGAATAAGTTACTATTTAAAAAAATGATCCTAGTTTTCCCTTCAAGTCAAGCATCTTGTTGTTTAAATAACTTTCTTGTTTAAAATAAAAGGAAAAAGAAAATGTCATTTCTTTTTTGACCCCTTACAGTCCTCTACTTAGTAATTATCATTCCTCTCCTAGATGGAATGGAATAAAGAATGATTTTAGTAATAAAAAGAAAGCCTGATTACATATGGCAAAGATTCAAGATTAAATAGCAAAACAGGATCAGAAAAGGGAGACAATGGAAATAAATCAGGTTTGGAATTTGGTAAGGTTAAAAACAAGAATTTTGAAAGAAGAAAAATATAAGGAATAGGAAGGCCAAGGATGTTTGATTAAACATTAGTGTGTATTTAAATCCTCTAATATAAGGGCAGAGTTTCAGGTAGACTGGAAGATACAACTAGGTACTGAATTCCTTGAGAAAAGAATAGACCAATAAATAGCTGTGACCAAATTCTATATTTGATGACATTTGAATAGGAAGGAAGTAATGTTAACAGGGAATATCTGAAAGTTGCAGTAGGGAACAAGGTAGTTTTTAAGTTCTGCTCCCCCAGAATCAGTAGGGTGGGAGTAAGGGGGCAAAGGAGAGGCAGTAAAGGAGTGGTAGGAATATTAGAAAAGTTGGTACTGGAAATGAGAACTGCAGATATGTTTTCCAGGTACATGGAAAGACAACAAATAGGGCTAGAAGACAGAGCATGAGAAGAAAAGATTTCTATAAAGTAGGAATTCCATAAGTGGTTTTTATTTTTCAATTACATATTTTTTTGTTCCTGTATTTGAAGGAATGACTTAGCTTTAATTTTTTTTTAACTTTAGTACTATTGAGACAGGATAGCTAGGTGGTATAGTTGATAGAGTGCTAGCCATTTTTTTGAGTTCAAATCTGGCTTCAGACACTAGTTGTGTGACTCTAACCAAATCACTGAATGTTGTTTGCTTCATTTAAAAAAAAATAATAGTTGTAGAAGGAAATAGCAAATCATTCCAATATCTTTGCCAAGAAATCCCATATGGGATAGCAGAGTTAACTAAGCAAACACAACCAACTACAGAGACATCTATCAAATTCTGTGGCTTAGCCTAGGAGTGTTTTTAATACACGAAAGTTGCTAGATTTGGCGTCAGATAGGACAGTTTCAATCTATATAGCACAAGAGTTGTATTTGGAAGCAGGACTTGTTTGATGATTGTGAATACTAATTTTCCCCTCTCACTTTTCAATAATTTTGTGTTGTTTTGAATGGGGATATTAAGTTAAACTCAGTGAAAATTATTTTGGAAATAATATGCTGTACTTCACAGTTTTGTACTTATCAATTATTCCTATGAAGCTTCCAGAAACTTTCCTTTGTGGAAACAGCTTAATATATAATGGACAAACAGTCAGGAAAATGGGAGTTGTTGGTTTCACTAACCTAGAAAAATGTTCTCCTTTATGCATCCTTATAGATAGCCTTTACCATTTCCTTCAGCTTTACCTTTTTTTTTTTTAAATCAATAAAAGTGTGTGATCATATGGCTAAATCTAGTTGTTACTGGCATTATATTGAATTTCAAAAAAAGTCCAAGTTCCCTCAGCCTACTAGTATCTCCCACATGCTATCTATACTTTACTCACTAGTTCTTCCTGGATTATATCCTCATATCCTTGAAGGAAAAGCATTAGAAATATTTAAGTGCCACAGTCAATTCTATTGCATTTGAAAGCCCTCCAGTGGCCAAAAGAATATTAAAAAAAATGGTAATAGTTTTGTTTTATGGACACCATTAAATTAATATTTCCAATCAAGTAAACATTGTAAAATTAGAATTTTATAGAATTATAAAATTTTAGAAGTGAAAATGTTCTTGGATAGCATCCAGATACAATCACTTTATTTAAAATATAAGGCACATTAGGTTACTCAATTTTCTTAGTACAAAGTTTTCTAATCAGTACAATTTGAGAAGTTTCAACTAGATGGATTTTAAATTTTCTTCCAAGTCTGAAATTGTGATTTTATGAAACAACAGTACTGAAAACTTCTGAAAGAAGGTCCCTGGGACCTTCCCAGTCCAAAGTTTTTTCAGTTACTGCATAAAAAGAATTAGAGTATCATAACTCTAGATTTGAAAAGGAAATTGGAGGCCATCTAATCATAATCATTACTTGCCAAAGAAAACACAGTAATCTTCAGAAGTGGTTTTTGGACCAATATCATCTTGTCTTGAATCAGGGCTCTTTCCATTTTACCACTGTCTGCCTTATATTCATCAGAAGGACTGTTACAAAGCAAAATTGGCCAACAATGTCAGTCAACAAGCACTTATTTAGTACTTACTACATGCCAGGGGGGCTGTACTAAGCCCTGAGAATACAAAGAAAGGGGGAAAATGTATTCCCTGCCTTCAGGGAGCTCACATTACAGTGAGAGAGACAGCATTTGTGTGTCTGTTCATGTATACAGACCTATACACACACAATCTAAATGAAAATAATCTTAAGAGGGAAAAGCCTGGGAAGGATAGGAGAGGCTTGCTACAATCTTATAAGAAGTTAGAAGACAGAGCATTTCAGAAAGCAAGGATGGACAGCAACATGACAGAGTGAAGAGATGAGGAACAGCAAGAAAGACCAGGGTCCATGGATTAGAGTATGGGGAAAAGAGTAAATACAAGAGGACTAGAAAAGATGGAAAAGGTTAGGTTTAAATACCAACTATTTCAATTTTAAAAACTTTAGCCCTAGCAACAAACATTAGTTATAACTGTTGATTTGAAATAATATACTTCTTTTTTTTTTTTGTCCTTTTTTCTTTTTTTTTTTTTTCCTTGGCAAACCATAAAAGTTTTGTTTTTTTATTTTATTTTATTTAATAATAACTTTATATTGACAGAATCCATGCCAGGGTAATTTTTTTTTACAACATTGTCCCTTGCACTCGCTTCTGTTTCGATTTTTCCCCTTCCTCCCACCACCCCCTCCCCTAGATGGAAAGCAGTCCTATATATGTTAGATATGTTGCAGTATATTCTAGATACAATGATATGTTTGCAGAACCAAACAGTTCTCTTGTTGCACAGGGAGAATTGGATTCAGAAGGTAAAAATAACTTGGGAAGAAAATCAAAAATGCAAATAGTTCATATTCGTTTCCCAGTATTCTTTCTTTGGGTGTAGCTGCTTCTGTCCATCATTTATCCATTGAAACTCAATTAGGTCTCTTTGTCAAAGAAATCTACTTCCATCAGAATACATCCTCATAGAATATCGTTGTCGAAGTGTATAATGATCTCCTGGTTCTGCTCATTTCACTTAGCATCAGTTCATGTAGGTCACTCCAAGCCTCTCTGTATTCATCCTGCTGGTCATTCCTTACAGAACAATAATATTCCATAACATTCATATTCCACAATTTACCCAGCCATTCTCCAATTGATGGGCATCCATTCGTTTTCCAGTTTCTAGCCACTACAAACAGGGCTGCCACAAACATTTTGGCACATACAGGTCCCTTTCCCTTCTTTAGTATCTCTTTGGGGTATAAGCCCAGTAATAGCACTGCTGGATCAAAGGGTATTGAAATAGTATTACTTCTAAAAACCTAAACAATTTAACTGTAAAATTTCCAGAAAACAATTAAGCAAAATCACATAACATAACATCTTGTAACTGATAATACATACCCCTCTCTACTTCTGTAGTTTATGTATTTTTAACAGAAACAAAAGACATGCTTTAATTTTTATACTCTTGGTCCAGTGCTGTTTTATTTTGACCTCTGTTTTGTCATCTTTTAGCAATGACCTCATTTTACTCATTGTGCATACAGTTCTTCTAGCTTTTAATTTTTAAAATTTAATTAATTTCTTTTTTCCATGTTTCTTCAAATTCTTTATATTATTCATCACAATTCAGTAATATTCTGTTCAACTAAAATCAGAAGGGGTTTCTGTGAAGGAAGGTTTGGCTGTGTGTGAGTGGGTTTTCCCTGTCATAGAGTGGCCTTCCCCAGAAGTGGCCAGTGTTTCATATCATACCTCTCTTCCACTAGGTGACCTTAGAAGAATGATCTTCATTTGGTCCATGTCCTTCTCTCCACCTTCTTTATGTAGGAAACTAAGGCTGTTTTGTTTTTTTTCTTCCTATGAATCAGGCTTAAATTAAAATGATTTATTTAGCCTAGCTTTGTATTTTATGTGGGTCATCTCTCTATTTTAGAAACTTATAAAGATTGATAACCAAAAGCCTAACATGTCTTACCCAAATTAGAGATCCATCAATTCTAGATCAAGGTTCAGCCTTCTGCCTTGTTAAAACTAGTCACTAGCATCTTTTATTTTGCATGCAATTAATATCCACATAGTCATCACAAATCTGAAGTTTCATGCCAAGGAAAAACATGTTCAAAGACAACTCAGTTACACATTATAAGTAATAGAACAAGTTAGAAATAAATGTTATCTATAGATGGAGGCAGAAGCATAGGGGAAAGAGGAAGTTTCACTGGTTCTCCATTTTCTCATAGTACAATAATTCAAGTAGAAGCAGCTTGACTATTGTAGTATACTTCCCAAATCATAGTCTTAATCTCAATCAACCTCCCCTTTGGTTCAGGGCTTTATTGCTTCTTCAATTTGAACTCCTATTTCTTTCAAAACTAAAAGCAACATTGTTTGCTAGGATTTATTGAATTGATTCATAGTTGCTTTAAAAAAAATTTTTGTTAAAAACAAAACCCTCTGTCCTTGCTAATTTAGGTGGCATTACCAGAAGTAATCAGGTTATGTTGAAATTAAAGAACTAGACCTCTAAAAATGTTAACGAAGGATGATTTTTTCCACTGAGATAATTGCAAACCTCTTTGCTGAAGAGTTGGAAGAATACAAGGTGCTTTTTTGATTCAGTAATACTTACTGAGATTAAGTGGTTAAGTCATAAATTATACTGTGTTTCCCCGATAATAAGACCTATCCTGAAAATAAGCCCTCCTCTTACTGTGTAAGATTCCTCTAAAATAAGCCTTCCCCTGAAAATAAGCCCTATTGAGATTGCTACTGTAGTGAAGGTGATCCCCTGCGCTACACGCTACATTACGGTACCCTCTGTATGCACCGTCCCTGTCCCTGTCCCCCACCCCGGTGAAACGCATGCTGTGCTCCGAGCTGCATCCAATCAGAGTTGCAGCAGTGAGTGCGTCATCCTGTTCTTCCTTTTTTTTTTTTTTTTTTAAATAACTTTTTATTGATAGAACCCATGCCAGGGTAATTTTTTACAGCATTATCCCTTGCATTCACTTCTGTTCTGATTTTTCCCCTCCCTCCCTCCACCCCTTCCCCCAGATGGCAAACAGTCCTTTACATGTTGAATAGGTTACAGTATATCCTAGATACAATATATGTGTGCAGAACCGAACAGTTTTCTTGTTGCACAGGGAGAATTGAATTCAGAAGGTATAAATAACCCGGGAAGAAAAACAAAATGCAAGCAGTTTATATTCGTTTCCCAGTGTTCTTTCTTTGGGTTTAGCTGCTTCTGTCTATCTTTGATCAATTGAAACTGAATTAGCTCTCTTTATCAAAGAGATGCACTTCCATCAGAATACATCCTCCAATAGTATCATTGTTGAGGTATATAATGATCTCCTGGTTCTGCTCATTTCACTTAGCATCAGTTCATTTAAGTCTTGCCAGTCCTCTCTGTATTCATCCCGCTGGTCATTCCTTACAGAACAATAATATTCCATAACATTCATATACCACAATTTACTCAACCATTTTCCAATTGATGGGCATCCTTTCGTTTTCCAGATTCTAGCCACTACAAACAGGGCTGCCATAAACATTGTGGCACATACAGATCCTTTTCCCTTCTTTAGTATCTCTTTGGGATATAAGCCCAGTAGAAACTGCTAGATCAAAGCGTACTGTTCTTCCCCAGTGATTTGCTTGCTGGCGCCATTGAGAGCAGTGCTGCGGAGGAGAGCTGAGGCAGGACAACATAAAAACCCGGTATGTAAGTGGGAGTGAGGGGGCATGATGGAGGATAAAAGGGGCATGATGGAGGATAAAAGAAGAATTCAGGGGGCATGATAGAGGATAAAAGAAGAACTCAGCCAGTACTCACCGCACTAAAGAAATGAAGAACTTCCTTGCAGAGAGAAGAATAGATCAAGTAATGATTCCTGCAGGAATGACTGCCTATCTCCAGACCCTTGATATTGCAATAAACAAGCCATTCAAGGACCATTTGCGCATGGAAGTCAGTGACTACATTGAAAATAAAATGGAAAGAAATCAGCGTGGAAACTTTGTGAAGCCCTGTCTGCAAGAAGTCGTGACTTGGGTGAAGAAGTCATGGGATAAAATTATTGACAGCTGTGTCGCCAAGGCATTACGAGTAGGTTACCTGGACAAGACATGTTCATTTAAAGAGAGCTATATTGCTGGATTGGGTCCACTTCTTCTGAAGGAAATAGAGGCGCAAGACATCCAGGACGGAATTTAGGGTATGGACACTTATGACAATGTTGTTGAAGAAGATGACATGATCATTATTGAATAAAGGTACTTTTTTTTTTGTTCATATTTACCTGTTTATTAAAATTGCTGTCAATGTTCATTAAAATAAGCCCTCCTCTGAAAATAAGCCCTCTGGTGTTTTTTTTTTTTTCTGTCCAAAAAAAAAAAAAAAAAAAAGACAGTGTCTTATTATCGGGGAAACACGGGTACCTGTTTTCATTTGTTGTTATTCTGATTTCTAGTATTTTAAAACATTTTTCATACAATTTTTCAGAATTTGTCTTCTTTTGAGGTCAAATTCTTAGATCTATTGTAGGATTTCTCTCAATCTTAGAGATATGTTATTTCTATAAATTCAGAATGTTTTAAAATTTTAAATGTTTTAGAATTTTTATCAGATATTTAGTACCAATATTTAACCCACTTACTTCATTTATTCTATCTACATTGATTTTATTTGTGAAAAAAATTAACATTATAAATGTTTTCTTTATAAAAAGGATTAATTTTTAAAATAGTAAAAGACATAACAAAGGTAACTCAGATCACTTTTTTGAGCTAAAATAAAGGCAACTCAATTATGTGATAAGGTACTGATTTTGCCTTAAGACACTAAGGTAGTATGGAAAAAAATCATTAGATTTTATGTCAGAAGACCTGGATTTGATTCTTGATTGTATCAAGAGCTGTGTGACACTAGGCAAGACATTGAATGAGAATAATAGTTATTACTATTTTCCTCATGATTGCTATGAAGACCTAAAGAAATGACAATGTGAAAGGCTTTATAAATTGCTAAGTGCTGGACAAAGACATGCCGACATGTCTTTGTTGAAGCTGAATAAACATTTAGTTTTAAGAATCTCAAATAGGTTCCTCATGCCATAGGAAAGATCAAGTCCTCTGAGTCTTACACTACCAGGGAACAGTTCTAAGTACCCTGTTCTTTTGATGGAAAGTTTGAATAGCAACTAGCTCAATGATTACCAAGGTGCTTTCGCCAGCACAAATGCTTTCTTCAACCAGGATCCCAGCTTCATACCCCAATTTCCGGTCCTACTTGACTACATAAGAATTCTTTAAAAAAAAACAAAAAAACAGGGGCAGCTAGATGGCGCAGTGGATAGAACACCAGCCCTGGATTCAGGAGGACCTGAGTTCAAATCTGGTCTCAGACACTTTGACACTTCCTAGCTGTGTGACCCTGGGCAAGTCACTTAACCCTAATTGCCTCAGCAAAAAAAAAAAACACACAAAAAAAATCTTTTTACTGGTTTACTGGTTAGAACCCCCTTACATCAGATATTTCAGAATTCCTGAGCAAATTCTTTTTTCGCTGACATTCTCCTCTTAAATTTTTCCAGGACTGCTTGCTGGCTCCTTTCTTGTGTTATTTTCTATCTTAATGATGCTTTTTTTACATTTTTTTATCTCTGTAGAATCATTAACTGTTGCCAAGGCGTAGAAGGAATGGTCTTGGCAGCTGCCCAAACTTCACAAACCATGACTTAAGGCACAGAGAGTGCAATGGGAGCCCTAAGCCCCAAAGTTAGGAACTACCTCAAACACCAGAGATGTTACTAAGAGCCTACCCTAACAATACCTCCTTTGGACTCCTTCCCTTGGGAGCATAAATGTTACATAAGACTGCCATCTTCTCCTTGTACAGTATACTTTGAGATCCAGAACCTCTTTCAAGAAAGATAAGAAAAATGTTTGTCACTTCATTCTTAAAGAGATCTATGACATGAGGAAAGAGAAAATTCAATGGCAAGTGAATTTAAGTGAGGCAGGCTGTGCAAAATCATCTTACTCTCTATGGAGCCATCTGGGTCCACATAATCAGGGCAAATGGAAATGGCCCCAGATAAAGCAAGAGGCCATGTCCTTTATGAGCTAAGGTCTTTCCCAAAAAGTAAGAAAACTTTTTTTTATTAGGTAATGTACTAGTTAAGGGGAAACATTTTATAAAACATTATTTATTCAATATTCATTAAATAGCTGTTTGCAGCCCACTTGAGTTCAAGTGGCATTAAAGAATAGTTAAATATTATTTTTAGAATGACAAGCAAAATCATACTGCCAGCAATGAAAGAGACTTAATTCCATTCTGTGGTCAGTTCCACATATCTTTCCTATGAACCTGTTATAGTTGAAAGTGGCGAGAGGACAAAATTTTAGCAACTAAGTGACAGTGTTCTATAAAGGAGATCCCCAACTCTGAATGTTTCATTTTGTAAAATCCTTTAGAGACTCCAGCAATACATACTTTGCTTTATACCTGGATGGCAGGAAGGCAGGAGAGAAAGAATTTTGTAAAAGAGTTAAAATATAAAATTGATTGTATATAGCATTACATATATACTTTATCTTTTCTTTACTTTATCTTTTTATTTTATCTTTCTCCCAAAATAATTTGTAGAACATAAATAGAAGAAAAACTTCAGCACCAACTTAACCTATGTGTAGCACTCCTTCAATTTGAAATCAAGTTGGGTTCCCTAGTTTTATCTTTTTGGGTTTTTTCCCCCCAAGTTCCAAATTCTTTCCCTTCCCCTGCCACTCACTAAGAAGGCAATAATAAGAAAATCCATTACCAATACATATTATCTTGCAAAATAAACTAGGCATGTTTTTTTAAAGGCAAAGAAAAAAATGCTTCATTCCGTAGATTATCAGTTGAAATACGAAAATGTATCACACGCATCCTTTAGAATCATATTTATTATGTTTCATAACATTACTCTTGTTATACAAATCATTCTCCTGGTTCTATTCACTTCACTATCAGCTCATTTACAAATTTTTTCTGGTTTTCGGAAATATCCCTTTCATCATTTATTATAACATAATAGTTCTCCATCACAATCATATACCACAATCCAATCACAAATATCATAATTTGACTAGCCATTCCCCAAATGATGGGCATCCCTTCATAAGGTGGCACCTCAGAGTTGTTTTGATTTGCCTTATGAGGTGGGAGTTGTTTCGAAATTTATCTTTGTAGCCCCAGTTTCTAGAACATAAAGCCTAGCACATCAACGAAACTGACCAGATAACTTATTTTGAGAAAAGTGACACTAGTTAAGTTTGCCTTCTATGTGTTCACTTATCTCATATTTTGCTTTAAACAAAGAGGTACATTTTTTTCTGGCTGAGGCCTATTCTACCACTTGCACTTTTGACCTTTTCTCTTACCATCTCTGGAGCATTCTTTCTCTGGCTCCTTGCCTGCTTTCTACAAACATCAGTCTCACTCTAAAATTCTTTACTCAGACTCATTTCCTGCTCTAGTAAGCACTTTTATCTTCTTTTTCTTGCTTTTTTTTTTGTTTGTTTTGCTGAGGCAATTGGGGTTAAATGACTTGCCTAGGATCACACAGCTAGGACATGTTAAGTGTCTGAGACCAGATTTGAACTCAGGTCTTCCTGATTTCAGGGCTGGTGTTTTTTCAACTTCTTGTTCTGACTTTTGACCTGATCCAAATTGCTCTAATCTCAGCAGCACAATAGATAGCTTTTCCAGTTATCTTAACACTGTGTAGCATCTTCTTTTGTTGGATGCTATCTCCTTTTGGCTTATCTTGCTTTTATCTCTGAATTGATTTGTCAGATCCTATCATCTATATCATGTCCTCTAAATCTGAGTATCACTCAAAGCCCCCTACTGGGCCCTTTCCCCTTCTGTCTCTATACCCTTGGTGATCTTATCAATTTCTAACAGTTCGTTATCTTGTGAACCTCAAGTCTATGTCCCAACTCTAATTCTGTGTATTCTACGGCTCTTCTTAATCCACATTAACAGTTGCATGCTAGACATATCCTGTGAAATGTCTTCCTATGAATCTCAAACATCTCTGAAAACTGAGTTTTAATCAGCAAAGTGAATATAAGTAATGAGTCATTTTATTTATTTATTTATTTTAATACAGAGTGGCTTAAGGAGACAGAGACGTTGGGACGGACAGTTTAGAGATAGGGTCAAATCTAGTACTCATGTTAGGGAAAAGGGGAGAGGATGCCACCATCTCTGGACTAAAAGCTGACATAAAAAAGGTATAATAGAAAGAAATGCCAAGGGATCCTCTGTAGCATTAGGCCCATGAAAAGCTATTGTCCCTACCCAGTTCTAGGTCACAGATCCAGGCCAGAGAGCCATTGTACTGGTGTAATGAATAAGCACTGGAACCTTACAGTAGCTCCGTAATGCTGATTACAGAAGTATCTGTATTCTCACACTAAAGAGAAACTGGTACTTGCTTTGAACTTGGAGAATGTTAGAGAGGGATGAGTCTAGCAGCAGTCTACTGAATCAAGCGCAAACTGACAATTCTGACAACCAAAGCCAGGCCAGAAACTTGAAGAAATCAGATCAGGAAGGCAAGTAAGTAGACCTACTTCCAGATCATATCACTTGAGAAGCACTAAGCAGCAACAGAACATGAGGACAGAAGCTCAGGCCAAAAATACTTTCTAGAAATTTGTAGCATTTAGCACTAACCTAAAATTACAAAGCCAAGAAGTACTTGGAAGAGTAAACAAAAAAAAAAAAGTATAATCCCCTATATAGCACCGCTCCTACCACCCATCCCTGGCATAAAGAGCTATTACGGCAACAAAGAAGCTCAAGATTTAACAGGAGAACAACCTCCCACCTCTTCCAAGGAAAAAAATCTACAAGGAAATCGCAAGGAAAAATGCAAGTTTCCCACAAGTAAAAAGAATCCCTAGAACCAGTTAAAGACTTTAAAAAGTTAGAGCTAAAAACAATTACTTTAAAAATGAGAGTAGTGGGGGGTGGGGGAGGTGGATAAGCTAAGAAGCAAAAGTTAGCAAAGAAAGAAAAATATAAGTATATGGAAAAAAGATTTTAAAAAAAAATCCTTGAAATTTAGAACTGACCAAATTGAAGATAACTCATTGAGACATCAAGAAATGATCAAAATCAAAAGCCTGAGAAGGAAAAACTGGTCTAGAAAAGAAAGAGTAATCATTTAAGATTCAACTACCTGAAAATTATGATAAAAAAAAAAAACTCTCCAGATGATAGAACTAAAAGGAAAAGTAGAAATTGGGAGAAACAATTCATCCCTCATTGAAAGTTTTAAAATGAAAACTTCCAGGAATTTAACCAAAATTTAGAGCTCACAGGTTCAGGAAAAAAATACAAACAACTAGAAAATAATGAGCCACAATCAGTATTACACAAAATGTAGCAAGTCATTATGGCAAAGAGTAGAAAGCCTGGAACAAAATATTCCAGAAGGCAAAGCATATGGGCTTATAACCTAGAATGAGCTAACCAGCAAAAATGAACATAATCCTGAGGGGGAGGGGGATGGTAGTAAGAACCTTTAAAAATGAGGACTTCCAAACATTCCTTATGTGAAGACCAGAGTTGAGTAGAAAATTTGACATGTGACCTTTTTTTAAAAAACCTCTCCAGTCACTTGTCAAGTCTAATAAATTTCCTCGATTATCTTTCATATGCATAGCCTTCTACCTACCTACAAAGCTATCATGGAGTTTTCACTTTCGTTACTTCTCTCATGGATATTTGTAATAGTTTAGTAATTTAATTTCTGCTTCCAGTCTCCTTTCCCAATTTATCCTTAAACAGCTACCAAAACATTTTTCCTAAGGAACAGATCTAATCTTTTTGCTGGGAAAAAAAAAAAAATCTATTACTTCTCTGATATAACATTACAAATATAATTGATATAAATAACATAGTAATATATAAAAATAAACAAATGAAAAGATAATAAAAATATAAATTCTTTACCTGCACATGATTCTCTATATTCACTGTTTTTTTCTTAAAAACGTATGAAAGATCAAATTTTAAAAATCTCTTCAAAATGAGGTTTTTTGTTTTTTTTTGAGGAGGGTGAGGAGACAATAGTAATAGCAAATTATAACTCATAGTGGAGGAAAGACAGCAAATACATACCACAAAAAAAATTAAGTATCCAAATATATTTATTATATGGTATTATTTACAACTAAGGACTTCAGAAAAATTGGGAACAGGAAAATCTGTAGGTCTACATTTCAAGGTATGACCTCTTGCCAGCCATTCGATGATATAAGTATCAGATCAGATGATTGAAGGGATAGTGGGTAGTTGGTTTTCTAAAATAAACAAAAAAATGCCCTATTAGTCTCACATTAGTTTTTCTTTCTTAATAAAAATTCTAAAACAATGACTGGTAAAAAAATATTGCTTAATCTGTTACCTTTGCTTGTATCTTGTGAGCAATGTAAAGAGCTGAATGTAAGGAGATGTGATCACAAAAATGAAATGTTCATTTTCCTAATAACTACTGAGAATCCTTGAAAAGGGGACATAAAAAGTTTTTTTGGGATCATAATTTTCAATTTCATATTTTTATTTTTCAAGTCTTTTGTTTGATATTTCTTGATACTGAATGTCACTATTACCTTCAATCTAGTCAGTTATATAATTTCAGGACCAATGAAGAGTATTCCCTTTGGTTCAAAATAGCCATTTTATCCAGAAAATTCATTTTTGAAATGTGTTTGGAGGAAACTTTTTTTGGTTTAGAGATGGGTTGTTAAAATACTGGGAACTAAAACAACAAAGGAATCAGAAAAATAATCAATTGGCATAGGCACATACATACCAGAAAGTTCTCTCAATCACTGGATTAAGAGAGTGCCCCACCAAGGGCACTGCCAAGACTACAATGGAAGAACTGAACTTAAAACTTCTTAGTCAAAAAAATATATAAATGTTGGGAAGAGGCACACTCACAAACAAGACATTAGGTAATGAAATCATATTAATGTTAGCAGACTCTACCATACTCTGACTTAAAAGCCATCTTTCAATTTTTGATTCCAACCTTGACAGATTTATTACTAGTGTTCATACATAGCCTTTCCAATCCAGTTGCTACTGGGTTCTTCCTAAATTTCATATTCTGTATCTCTTTTCATACCCCAAGCCTTGAATTTATTTCCCTTTCTCATCACTATTTTTTAGAATTTTTATCTTTCATTAAAAAATTCACTTTAGTAACTTGTCTTGAAATCTTCCCTGATTCATTTACCTTATATTTACTTACACACACAGGTTATATTTTCCATAGTGTTTCATTTTTTTGTTTCCAGTGTCAGGAAATTACGTTTAGAAGAACAAATGTTTAAATATATTAGCTAGTACTGGAGATTAGTACTCCAAATCTCTTACTTTAACTTAACCTTTGACTTAATCAAATGGTTAGTTCCTTGGTTCTTCTAGCGATGCAGATCTCAAACTATTTGTTATATACCTTACTAATTTTTTTATGTCAGTCCTATGGTTTCCTTTCTCCCTCTAGTTATCCTAAGCACTGGTTTTATCCTTGGCTCTCTTCCCTAATCTTCCAATTTACTGGTTTCTTAAGAACAAATTTAAAATTGCATATATCTGAATTCATGTCCATTTCCCTCTGGGAAACAGTTAAGTAGGTTCACAAACATAAGTTGTGTTCTAATTTTTTTTTCTCATCTCCCATATACAGGTTTTAAGCCTTATTCTCTTAATAAAATATCTTGCATGGCTATCAACCAATCAACATGGCTCAGATTCTCATAGCTTGTTGCCTAGAGTACTCTAATAATCAAATTAATCTCCTTTCCTTGCTTCTACCTTTTTCAATCCATCATTACACTGCTGCCCAGGAACTTTTTCTAATAAACATGCTTTTCATGTTTTGTTCATAAACCTTTAATGATTCCCCATTAATATTCAACAAACAGAAGGCAAACTCTTTAGGTTAGTATATCATCTTTTCCACAGTACTGTCTTCTCACACCTTCACATATTCTATATCCTAGCCAAAGTAGGCTACTTCTGTAATTCATCTTCTCTTATTTCTCTCTGCCTTACTTAAAGGAATATACACTCGAGGGAAGAGTTTATGTTTTAAGCTTCATTCCTTCAAGGCTCCACTCAGGCTTCAACCTTCAAGCTAATGAGACTTCAATTTACTGAAGTCTCCTCTAGTGATCAAGCCAGGAGAAAATTATCTCAGTTCTTCAATTTCTGATAACATTTCTGGATTCTCCTTTGTATTTACCACACTTTTTTATTTTTGTAGAGAACTTCCTCCCCCATTTAAGAACAAAAGTGCTCTTAAGGCAGCTCCTGTTATATTTGTGTGTTTGCCAGAAGCTGAACTAAAGAGAAATCTGAATTCAATTGAATTAGATGTAAAATGTATTTTAACATCATCTTTGAAGTCAGAAGCATGTCATAAAATCAGAAATACAGATTGGTTAAAGCATTTGACTATTCTGGATAGCTACAAATTGCACAGGTATAAAAAAGAAATGGAAGTATGCTTAAAAACAGAAGAATTATATCTCATAGCAATAAATTATCAGATACATCCATACCTTAAGTTATTTATATAGTTACTTTATACCAGAACAAATATATATATTTATATTATTATTTATATCAGGGCATATCATTTACCTTTCTTAGACCTTAGTTTCCTCATCTATAAAATGAGGGCTGGACTAGATGAATTCTGAGGTTCCTTTCAGATCTCTACCTATGATACTATAATCTCAGGAACGCTTACATTCAGAGAGGGGGCAAATAAAATATGTTACATGTTGAGACCCTCAAGGAAGTGATCCTCTTCATAGTAAAAATTATATTTAAGCTACACTTTTATGCTTGAGGAGAAACTGAAGGGGAAGAGCTAGCAGGTTTGAAATACAAAGAACAGTTAGCATGGCTATGAAAGGTAAGCATAGAATGTATTTGAATTGAATAATCCTGTTTGGCTTGAATGCAGTTTGTGGAGAGGAGTCATAAAATAAGTATAATTCAATAAATCCAATTGGCACAATGGATACAGCCTAAGACCCAAGTTCAAATATGATCTCAAACACTTTCTGCATGTTTGGCCTTGGGCAAGTTATTTAACCCCTATGCCTCAGGGATAAAATGTAAGATGGGAGTAGGAAAAGCACTTATATCCCAGATGTGATGATGAAATGAAATAAGAATTAAGATGCATTTAGAAGCATAGTGTCTGGCATATAATGTAAACTCTGTAAAAATATTAGTTGTTATCATCATTATTGTTATTATCATGATTATTGTTACCATCATTATTGTTATCAACTTTCTGAATACTTGGAATCATATACAACAATCCAAATGCTGTTTTTAAATGACAAGTCTTAAAATTTTTAATTTTCTGTGTGCTTACAAGCAATAAGTTACAACAAATACTATAAAACAGCTCATCGAGAGGCAATACTTTAAAACAGCTCATCGAGGCATTATTCAGTATAATGCAAAAAAAAAAAAAAAAGATTCCTGAGATTATGCTAAAAGTCTTTGTTAGAACTTTTGCATTTACCCAAAAAATGAGATTTCAGCTTTTCAGGATTATATAACAAAAAAGTAAATAAAATTAGAAAATTGGAAAATCAAGATGGAGCTATTTTTAAAATATGTAGATTTCTGTTGCATTTTATTATAACAAAATTTAATTTTTAATCTATGAGGTATGTGCATACATACATACACACACATATGCGTATGTATGTATGTGTGTGTGTATATATATATATATATATATATATATATATATATATATATATACATATTATCTATATAAAGAATTGGAGGAAACACTTGGGTCAAAAATGGAAAAGACAAGTGTCCTGAAACTCAGGAACATGAATTAAAGACCCCTGCAATGAATCCTAAAATAAACGAATACATGGATTTTATATTATTTTGAAATGTTCATTTGTGACAAATGATCTAAAATATTTTTAAAAGAAAACAGATTAACTCATTTTTTCTTAATTCCCAGATATGCTAATAATTTCATCCATGAATCCAATTATTATTCTATTCTATTATTACTTCTTAAAAGCACACAGATAGACACCTTTGGGCAAAAAAAGCAAAATATGTGAAGAACTGTGTGTACATTTTTGCAAAAATACATGCTTAGTAAATATTATTTTTGACTTAAACTATTAACTAATGGTGTCTCCAATCCAAAATCCATGATATTACCAAATTCATTTTAAAAGTAAATCACTCATTCACTCAGTTTGGTATTTCTCCCACTGCCACTGCGTCACTATGTTGGGCTTTGGGCAAATCATTTAATCAAGCTGAGCCTTCATAATTCAATTGCTTATTTAACAGCCCATTTAAGATTCATTTTAAGTGCAAGATTCTTTCCAATAGCATTTCAATTACCAAAAATAGCAAAATGCCTTGCCTTAATTTCCAAATATGAACTAGAAGTTGAGAAGAAAATTTTTTACAGAAATAGAAAAAAGTATTACATCTCCTTCCTTCTTGAAACCCATTTTTGTACAAAAACATGCTTGTCATCTTCCCTTCTTAAGTGTTGAATTTCCTCATTAGAATTTAAGTCTTCAACTGTCTTGTTTGCTGGCTTACCATTTCTGCTCAAAATTTGAAATATTGGAGAGACATTATTCTAACCTCATATGGGATCTTTCTGAAGTCTTATCCAGCCAAACTGGTGTTCTCTGTTCATCACATGTTCATCTTCATTATTTCCATGCCTTTCTACTAAGTTGACTCCTTAATGTACTTTCTCCAGTTCTCTGCTTCCTTCAATGCTCAGTTCAAGTACCAACTTCACTGAATTCCAACAATTACTAGGTGCCCTTTCCCTTCCTAACTACATTTTATTTATTCTGTATCTACTTTTATAAATACTTATCATCTCTGATAACATGTAAGCTTGGGAGAAGAGATTTGTGTGTGTGTGTGTGTGTGTGTCTTTGTAAATGTTGCTAACAACTAGCATGGTGACAGGATGAACTGAGTAAATTTTTGTTGATTCAATATAAAAATTCCTGAGTAAACAGCAAAAATCAAATTGAGGATAAATATGGAAGGAGAATTGATTTAAAATTTTTCTACCATAGAAAAACCATCAACAACATGGCTCTCTTCAACAATGAGATGATTCAAACCAATTCCACTTGCTCAGTGATGGGGAAAGCCATCTACATCCAGAGAGAGAATCGTGGGAACAGAGTATGGACCACAACACAGCATTCTTACTCTCTCTGTTGTTGTTTGCCTGCATTTTGTTTTCTTTTGCAGTTTTTTTTCCCTTTCTTTTTGATCTGATTTTTCTTGTGCAGCAAGATAACTGTATAAATATGTATACATGTGGATTTAACATGTATTTCAACATATTTAATGTATTGAACTATCTGCCATCTAGGGGGAGGGTGTGAGAGGAAGAAAAGGAAAATTTGAAACAGAAGGTTTTGCAAGGGTCAATGTTGAAAAATTACCCATGCACTGTTTTGTAAATAAAAAGCTTTAATAAAAAATTAAAAAAAAAAAAAAAAGCCATTAGCCTTTTCCTTTCACAGTGATCACACTTTCCTTCTTCAAAGCTTCTCTCTACATTCTGTATCTCTCCAAATTGTTTGATAATAAGGGAACATCTAAAAAGCCTATTTAACTGTAAATCAAAAGAAAAGAAATCTCTTGGATTGTAGCTTTTGCCCTAACTTTGAAGATATTTCAGTTAGTCCTTATGACATGAAGGGTAATTAGGAAGAATAATTTATGACATGAAAGGTAATTAGGAAGAATAATTAAAACAGAACTTCAATCCAAAAAAAAAAAAAAAAGAAAAGAAAAGAAACAAAATAAAATCCCCATATAAGTTCAAGTTTCCTAAGAAAGCTAAAATGATAACCAAAAGAGACAATTTGTAGAATTTGTTGTTTTTGTTTTTTTTTTTACTGGCAGATGAAATATCCTAAACATAAGACAATTTTGATAGTCTTCTAATCCCAGTTGAACTCAATATAAAGTAACACACATGAGCTAAGAGAATTCAATATTGTTCCAAGGCACTTACTGAATCTCTATAACTAGATGAAAACCAGGACAAATTAGGATCAACAAACAGTATATAATATAAAAATAACCTTTTGCATACAATTTACAAAATTATTACAATCTTTTTTTTATCTCTGCTAACCTGTAATGCTGACAGCATGTGTCCAGCAATTTTAAAAACCTGAAACTATTTTCTAAAACATCAGGGCAAATAATTTACAAATAAGGTAGACAAAGATTTAGACCATGCAGAGATTCCTTACATCTTCTGTTAATATCTTATGATTCCAACTTTATCAAATTATATACCTACTTGCCCTGTACATATACAAAATAATGCATACATGATAAAACATTAGCAAAAGAATAGTCCATAAACTCAATTTCTCATAAAAGTATTACTGTATTAACATATGTCTACAAGCAGCGTGTAACAGGGTTAAGAGACATTAAGGCAATAATACTTGAAGTTACAAAATAAACCATATGTAATACTTTTTCCTAAGTGTACAATAAGGCAGAGTAGATGGTCCCATTCCCTCCCTCCCCCCAAAAAATTAGAATGTAATACTGGAATCCACTGTTGTGAATGTTTAAGTTTAAAATCCTTTATATCCTTTGTAGGTTACAATCAACACTGCTCTCTTAGAAACCGCTCAAAACTGCTCCCACCCACAATAACCCTATCTTTTCTCTATTTTGGGGGGAAGTGAAATACATCAATCTGGTTTTCAGTGGCACTTGAATTTTCCAGTATAATTCTGTGTGTCCTTTGTTTCCCTGCATCATGTCCATTCTGATGGTGGATCTCTTGGTCCTTTAGGTTTTCCACAACGATTACCAAAACCTACAGTCAAAATATAGAGAGAATAAATTTTCAAAGTTTTGAAATATGTTATTTACAACCGTCTCACTCTGCCTTTATCTTTAGGAACACAATTTTCTATAAAGAAATTTTACATTAAAAAAAAATCCTCTGTGTCTGACCTAACAAAAATATTTTATTCAATCAAAATACAACTTGAGGAAAAAAACCAAATGAACAAATAATACATTTGATACTGCTTCCAAACTAAAGTAAAACCATTTCAACAATAATTAATATTTTTCTTTTTTTCATTCATTCTGATGGGATATATTCATTTAAGTATACTTTAATTTATTCCTTGATCAATGTAGCAAATACTTATTATTAGTTAGTATATTAGAACTCACATAAAACACTACAAAGTTTGATACACCACTGATTTTATCTTAAGGAAATCCAAGAACTACAGGAGAGTTTGGCCTTCTCTTCTTTCTAATATAACCATCTGCTACTTAGTTATAAATTTGGGGAGGACAATAATAAAAGGTAAAAACAGCAAATTGTTTAATGGAATTATTACCAATATCTGTGGCTTCAGCTGGATTTTCTGAAATACAATCTTTGTTACCTAAAGTAGGGAGTAAACATTCTGGATTAGTCTCCATCTCATCATTCGCTATAAGATGATCTAAAAGACAAAACAGAATAAAAAATTATTAGCTATAATCATTTTTAACATTCTGAATTTAGAGCTGTAATATAGATAACAAAGGAGATTATTACTGAAATACCTAGGTAAGCGTAAGTATACTCTGAACAACACTAACGATGTGTTTTTGAAGGTCATGTGAGCATTAGGTGACTATATATCTTGATGTGAGCCAGTTGTATTAGCCTTAAATTTTCCAACATTATATGGTATGGTTTTCATTTTTTGAAATTTTTCTTAAAGTGGGGATAGGGATACAACTATGGTTATACCCACAGCAACATGGAAAATAAAACGGCTAAATTTAAGAGGAGTTTTAGGTTTCTGTAGCTGGATGCTTAAACCATGTTATTTCAAGAGCATTTTCTTTGTAATCATCTATTCAGTTTATGAAAGTGTAGTAAACATGGATATACTGATGAAGTTGAATCTAAATACCTGGGTTTATGTTCCAGTTTTGTTCCTTATTATACATGACCTTGAACAAGTTACAACTTATATAAGTGAAGAAAATTTCTAAAGTCTTCAACACTAAATTTGTGATCCTAACTACTTAAAGGGAAGCAAATAAGTCCTGGACCTATGATTTAATTGGTAGAGTTAACTGTCAGGTAAGAAAACCCTTATCAGTGAAAGTCTGCACCTTATCTTTAAGTCTGAGACAGGGTTAAATGACTTAAGATGTGTCACAGTCTGTTTCAGAGGTACTTAAAACAACCAGAACTTCCTGGTTTTAGTCCAAGTTTCTATACACTATGCCAAACGTTTTCTTTATATACTTTTTTAATTTAACACAATAGTTCACACCACCAAAACAAATAAAAACTAAAACCTACAAATATACTGAGTCTAATGCTAAATGTTTAATTTAAAGTCTAATGCCTTGTGTTTTGTCCTCCTAGATTTTGTGTTGAGATTGGTGTTTGATAAATGGATGTTACAGAATTAATATCCAGGAGGATGGTACTCTTCTTCCAGAGGCAATTCTGGTGCTGGTTACAGACATTCCAGACTACAAAGTGTCTATGGGATGATAAGTGTAAACCCTACTCGAATTATATTTGATGCAAAAGATTTTGGGCAAGTTTGTTCTTCATTATACCATAATATAAATAAGATTTCTATACTGTTCTTTGACTTATATGCAGAATGTGCTTAAAAGCTAAATTGTAATATCCAGGGAATATGAATTTGGGAATTAAATTTTTTCTTTTTTAACAATTTTACCTTTTAGAAAAATCAGTTTTTTAGCAATATTTTTCATCTTAAAAGTGAATTAGTAATGAATTGACATGCTAGCCTTTATACCTAAAAATAAATATGTTAAATATGAGGACTTATCACCCAAAAGGTCAATTTTAGAAAACTGATTAGCATAATTTTAAATTAAACAGTAAATAAAGCATGTTATTAAGCTGCAATATATCAAGCATTGAAACACTTGATTATAATGTATGCATATATTGGATTTAACATATATTTCTAAAATGTATTAGACTACTTACCATCTAGGGGAGGGCGTGGGGGAAGGAGGGAAATTGGAACACAAGGTTTTGCAAGGGCTAATTTTGAAGAATTGTCTGTCCATGCATATGTTTTGAAAAATAAAAAGCTTAAATGAAACTCTTGATTACATTATGTGTAATAATCATTTTTGGCATAATAGTGAAATTATAGTTACAGTTCAGTGATATATTTACGAATAACTAAATCAGGACAATGTGTAAACTATATTAGATAATTATGACAGTCACTTGATTAAGAAATTTTCTAATTTGATCCTGTTGTATTGGTTTGAATTTCAGTCATATTTCAAAGAAAAATAGGAGAAAATATTCCAAGAATTTTCTAAGCTTTTGCCAAATGCAATTATCTAATCTGGCAGCCATTACCTTAAGATAAACTATGTGTAAAAAAGATCAAAAAGATATTTTCAAAGAGATGTATGATCAGAAATGAAGATGGGCCCCAATATGTCAAGTAGATCTCCTGACAGATTTATAGATTTATAAGAGAATATGAACAAGAGTTGAACCAAATAAAATGGCCTTGATAGATGAAATCATGTGTTCTTGAAGTGAACCACAAAATGTAACTCAAAGTTCTAAGAAATGGAATTCTTTTTTGAATGATGAAATGATAAAACATTTTTTCATTTATGTACAAAACAAAATGGAAAGAAAGCTTAATCACTTACCAAATGTTTTATTGTCAGTAGATATCAAGCCCTGTTAAATAATTATTTGGAAAACTTAATTTTACATAAATAATTTGGAAAACTTAATTTTACACAAAAAAATTAATATGCATCTATGAAACCTTAAATCCTTTAAGATGTCAGAATTTTCCAAGTGATAACTGAGAAAATAGTGCTTCCAGTGCAGTTTAAATAAAAATCATGAAATATGTTTTACTTAACCACACACACACACACACACACACACACACACACACACACTCACATTCACACTCACTCTCTCTCTCCACCCCCCTCTTTTCTCTCCCTCCCTTTCTCTTCTCTTTCTCTCCCCTCTCCATCCTTCTGACAGTCCTGAAACCTGGAATTTCATCTTCATTCTCTTTTCTTGGCTGCCTAGTGGAAGTTCCAAATTCAGGTCACTGTTTGAATTGAATCCCTACCCATACTTGCTCCCAACTGACTCTGACATATTATGCTTATTAACTATTATGCAAATTTTGTAGCCATCAAATCTAATTTCTGATAATGATACATGTATGTGCAAGGTAAAATGCCATGATTGCAAGGTAAAATGCCATGACTTCTTATCTGTAATTCATGTTTCATTTTCACTTCAGAGAACAAATCTTATATTCAGCTGAAAATTTAGAAATATAAATCTTTGGGTTTTTTAAGCTTGTTTAAAACAATACTAATGATACTAATTTATAAATTACAATCTGCAAATCTATATTTAAGTAACACCAAAAATCATCTCTAAAAATAAAAACAAAAGAGCAAAATTTTCTAAGATTCTTGCATTTCAAAAATAAAATAAAACTCTTACTTCAGATTTCTTTTGTTCACACTGCTCTTGGGTATGAAATTCATTCCACTCAACTGATCTTACAGGTGTATCTGAGAAAAATAGATTTCTGTGATCAAAATCTAAATTCTTTAATCATGAAATTCCTTTATATTTCAGTAATATTTATCAAAACAGGAACATTCAAGATATAAACTTTTAAAAATGCTAACTATAAATTGCACATTATTATTAAGTTAAACAATTTTCAATTTATACATATATATGTATGTACATGTGCATATATGTATATACATGTAAACAGTGTGTGTGTACCAAATGTATATGCATGTATACAGTGTGTGGCCAAAAAAAAATGTTTAGAATGAAACATACTTAAAAACGCAATAAAATACCAAATGTTAGTGAAATACTGGAGAAAACAAGTTAGAAAAGCAAATTCTCTAAAATATTGACAACATAGTAATTTAAAATGAAAAATACAGTAATTAAGGAAGCCAATACAAATATGCAGTTGTACTGTAGTAGTGGTACTTTGCTTAGTTTAAGGTGGAAACAATGTGCATTTGTAAACAGTTATTGCAGATCTCAAAGTGAGAAGCTTAATTTAGTTAGACATAAAAAGTGAAACGCTTAAGTTAGTTAAATATAAAGTCATCAATCAGTTACAACACAGGAAAACACTTAAATTGGTCTTTTTATAAGACCAATTTGTCAAAATTTTAGTCTAATATTTGCCAGTATCAATTAAAAAATTTTATTCTTAACTTTGTTATACAAAATGCTTTCAAATTCTAGTCCTTAATCAGTTTACATAATGCAATGAGGAAATTTCTACATATGAAGTGAAATATTTCATCAAAGACTAAAAAATGTAACAGTATCAAACAATATAAAAGAAACTCACTATGATCACTTGCTAATACAAAAGATTCAGGAGTTCTTTCAGGTAGTGGGGGAGGCGAATCTTCGCTAACATCAACATCTAAATTAAATACACATGACACATGATTAAGAATGAAATTAAATGTCATTTAAACAGAATGAAAGCAGTCTTATATTCATTTCAAGAATGGCAACATATTTAATAGTTTCTCAAAGAAAAAGCAAAATAGCAAAAATAGTATAATCGATTTTTATTCCTTAACATCTTTCTACTATCCATTCTGAGGAAATCAAACACTAAAATGAAAATATGAACTGCATGTAAAAATGTATTTTTAACAAGACAGTTCTCCCAGAGGTTTTTCCTAATGCTCAAGAGATGAAGCCTGAAGTAGTCTACTTTGTAATAATTAGGATTGGCCCTCAGGATTTTCCTTAGTAAGGAAAATAGGTAACCTATTTGCTGGGCTTTCAGGGAATTCTAGAAAGGTTTCTCTTATAACTTTATAATTCATACTTTGATTTAAGAATATCTGTGAGGTAACAAAATTTATCAAAAAGAGTAAATATTAGCCATAACCTTTTTCTGTGAGTGTGACAGGAAAGGCCAAAAACCTCAGGAGATAAAAGGAGATAAAAAGAAGCAGAAGAAAGGACAAAGTGAAGAAAAATGAGAAGCTGAAAGACCCCAAAATTTTTCTTATTTCACAGTTATTTTGCCTTGGATCAGCCACAATTTTCCTATATAGTGGTATCAGACTCAAGTAGAATGATACATTAAGGATCCCTAATTGACTTCAAAATCCACATAAATTAACATTATGTTTAAATGTGTTTATTTTCTTTAATATTTATTAATTACATTTTAATAGGGTCCCAGCCCTAATAGGGAGTATTGTGGGTTGTGTTACTGATAGGTCTGGTTTATAGTCGAGCCATCTACACATACTCTGGAGGAAGACCAGATGGGAGTCACAAGATGTAGGTCCAAATCCTGTCATTTAATTTTCCTTGAGTGGGTCACTAACTTCTCTCACCTTCAGTTCCACTGTAAAATGAGAGGGACTGGAATAAATAGTTTTTGATGTTTTTTCCTGCTTTTGATTCTAAGATCCTGACTGCCTTTGTGATATTTGGAACATAACCCAGATTAGAGGAGATAGCCTCTGGCTATGTAACCATCAACCCAAGATTTTTATCTTAGCAGAATGTGTTCTAGCCAAAAAGGACCAACTCACCATCTATTACATTGCATATAGAGTTTGTAAACTAGCTTCCTAGAAACTTACTCTTTTGACAACTTTTGCTGTTAAAATAACCCCAAAATTTAAGTTAAAATTCTTTATCAACATTCTCTTAGGATTAAGATTTGTCAGTTAACAGTTTGTGCAATCTCCATACATATTTTCAAATAATGTTCACTATATTGTCCACTAGAATATAGCTTTGAGAAAATCTGATTAAAAGTCACTATTCTAAATTAAATCAAAATGAAAAATTAGTTAAAAAAATATTTTCCAAAGACAAATAGCATTGAAATTATTCAATGATTTTAATTTAAAAAAGAAAAAAAAAAAAGCAAAACACCTGAATTTCTAATACTGATTAGACAAGTCTCCTCTAAAAAGGATCCTTTAATAACTGCCACTGTCAAAGATGGCTAAAAATGATAAAAATATTTATATTTAAGATTGTACATATATAAGATCTGCAAAAGATCTTATCCCTTATAACAATCCTGAGAGTATGCTATTATTACCCCATCTTGTAGATGAGCAAACTTAAGGGAGCCAAAGTAGATGATTTGCCCAGGGTCAAATAGCTAACAAGTGAAGTCAGGACTCCCTAACAATCCATAACCAATGTTCTACATATACTCAATGTTGAATATATTTATAGCTTCTTAAGGAAAACAAGAGTTCTATCAATGTCTTGACTAATCCAAGGCCAAGGCAATAAAAAGATTTTTTGAACTCAAAAGTATGTTCCTTTTAAAAGCTTTGGTAATGTCATACTTATTTAATAGTCCCTTTTCGTCTAGTTAATAATATAAAAATAACATTAGAAAGTAAACTGGTCAAAAAAGAACAAGGCTTAAGAAACAACATGTAATTTCACACATCCTTTTAAAACAAGAACTTTTCAAAGGCAAACCATTCCTTAAGTGATAGTGTGGCTAACAACAATTCAGGCATTCTCCTCCTCAAAACCCTTCTCCCCCACCCCCCACCAAACAGGGGCAAAAATATGAGTAAAATATTTCCTCAAGTATAAAACACATGACATGTTATCCAGCTTTTACATAAACATACTATGTAGTCAATTTGATAATTTTTTTAAAAAATTCTAATAAATGAGAAGAGAACATTTAAAATATGAAATAGTAAGTTGAAACAATACTATATGATGAAAATATGAAATACTAAGTTGAAACAATACTATAAATTTTGATGGATCTAGCCATCTTCAGCAATGAGGTGAACCAAATCAGTTCCAATGGAGCAGTAATGAACTGAACCAGCTATACCCAGCAAAAGAACTCTGGGAGATGACTAAGAACCATTACATTGAATTCCCAATCCCTATATTTTTGCCTGCTTGCATTTTTTTTATTTCCTTCACAGGCTAATTGTACAATATTTCAGAATCCGATTCTTTTTGTACAGCAAAATAATGGTTTGGACATGTATACTTAATTTGTATTAAATTTGTAATTTAAATATATTTAACATGTATTGGTCATCCTGCCATCTAGGGGAGGGGGTGGAGGGAAGGAGGGGAAAAATTGGAACAAAAGGTTTGGCAATTGTCAATGCTGTAAAATTACCCATGCATATAACTTGTAAAAAAAAAAAAAAAAAAGAAAGAAAAGAAAAGAAATAGTAAGTTGATAGCATGGTAACTACCATTAACTGCTTTCTACAGACAATAAAAATTTTAAATAACATAAGAATTCCAACAAAACAAAAAGTTTTCCCTAAAAAAGACACAACAGTAATTCTCACAGAACTTGGACAAACATCACTGTGCCCAAATCTCTCAACCTATAGAATATCATCCACAATTATAGAGAAGATAAAATGTTTGAAAAATAAAGGCACCATTTAAATTATTATGTATGTATATATGTACGCATGCATTAAACATTTTAAATTTAAACAATATATGCTTTTCTTTTTCATAGTTTTTCAAACATGTATACAAACATACATATACAAATATATATGTATATGTACAATTATCGTGTACCTTAAAAAAGGGGGGAATCATCCCTTATATAGTAATTGCAAACAGATGTGTTTTATGACATTCATATTTTTCATATATGTGTAGCACTGCTTAGTTACTGATAAACTACCAATACATTACTTGTGTTTACATTCCTTTCTGTTGCCTGAAGGTAAACAATTACTTCTATTACCATTTACTACAACAAAAGGGGGCATTTTAAAAATTAAAAAATTACTATTTTTCTTCAAATATTTTAATCATGGTGGTAATTACCAAAAAAGAAAAAAAAGATCATTAAATTGTATAAGTATTAAAGACATAATCTAATCTATATATATCTGTGCACATGCACATCATGTATGTGTGCACATACACATGGAAATATAACTGTATTAGTCCACCAAAGAATGTAGGCTTCATTTCTCCCCTAATTTAGCTTACAAAGAACTTTAGTTCTGAAGCTACGAATTGGTGTAAATTTTTATTACCATTTTCTTAAGTAAAATTTCATTTTAGAGAAACAGCCTTATTTATAAAGCTTTGTTCTAGTCTATGATTGATTGTTTTGTTCCAATGTGGTCTATATCATCACCCTTCAAATTATATGTGGTTGCAACAACTAGCAATCTCTGTGCATAGGTCCAGATAAATGCGCCCATCCTTCAGTTTAACTACAAATCTCAGAGACACTGAAAATGCTTTAATTCTAGGTTGACTTGATGAAATTTTGTTTAGTTTTTAATTCAAAATTGGTTTTAATTCTAAGTTGATTTCATGAAGTTGTTTACAAGCAAAGAGGAAAGTTACTCATCTAAATAAAAAGATTATTTAATGGATAGTCATTAGAAATAATAGTGATATGAAGTGGCCCAAATTATTCCAATGGGTTTCAACAACATTTTGAATAGCAATGTCCCTCCCCCTACATTGCAGGCTATGATACATACAATATCTGTAACTTTGTTATCTACCATTATTTGTGACTTATGTTATGACAACAAAATTCATTTTCAATCATTTTAAAACCTATGGGCTAAAAATACCTTATCATTTAGGTTATGAAATTTAGAAGAAAAAAACATTTTAACAACTCACAGGCCAATCATATTTTGAGATCTATTGGGCGAAACTGAATAAAACCTACCTTTTTCAGACCCTGAACACATTGTAACTGGTATATCATGTCTAGCAATGGACATTGGTAATACTTTTCTAGTAGAAATGTTTTCAGTGCTAGTGGCAGCAGAAACTGTAGCACTTGCTGTCGAAATATTAGTCACATTCTTAGGCATGGCTCCATCACAGTTCCCTTCATCACTGTCAGAATCATCAGAATGAAGAGGGTTAGTAAAACTGAGGGGTGCTGTAACTAAAGGTGTATTACTATCCACAAGATTGTTGGCTTCTACTTGTAACGTGGGGCTTGGTGTTAGAGAAATAGTTTTAGTAGCCTGACATTGATTATCTGAGGGTTTGCTCTCAGACTCAACAGGAATAGGCAATGCATTTTCAGGACCATGTAATGGCCATATAGCATGTCCTTTCTCTTTAAGAGGCAAACAATCTGGTCTTGGAGGTGTATCAAAACTTCTCTGCATTCTTTCTTGTGTAGTTACTGAGACTTTGCTAGATGGTGATACATCACAGTCCACACAAGAGTTTTGAGAAACATCTTCAATTGAATCCCCTGAACTTGGCTCCTGTGACTTTGAGAGTTTTTCAGTTGTACAAGGTGAAACAGATTTAATCTTGATTGCATGTCCTCTATTCAAGAGAGAATTTCCATCAAAACTTTTTGGTCCCTCCTGTAAGGGAACCTTTTTAATTTCAAAACTCAAGTTTCGTTCCAGTTTCTTCTCTATATGTTCAACTATTGATTCATTCTTTCCTGGAAGTTCTGTTGATTTATTATAATTTTTATTGAGGTCTGTTGACTGCTGTTCTGAAGAAACTATATGCAACACGGGCTTTGGATGGTATCTGTCATTGTCTTGCCATACTGTGGTAACTGTTGGATAGGCTGAAGGAGGAGAAGGTGTCAAGATGGGTGGTACAGGGTGAGGTTCTGGAGGCTGTAATATTTCTTCTTTAGCATCCCCTTCAACAAGGCAACTGAGAAAAAAATGGACGACATTAAAAAATTTAATAAGTATGAGTGAGTTAAATTTGTAATGATATAATTTCCTTACCAATAGTAACATATTTGCATAATAGCGGTTTGAGTTCATAATATACTTTTTCATGGCCATTATGTCTCATCTGATTCTACTAACTAACCTGGTTTAAATTTGATATTATATTGGAAATTAGTATGGCAGAAACAAGGCACTGACCCCCACTTAACACCATACACATAAGGTCAAAATGGATTCATGACCTAGGCATAAAGAAAGAGATTATAAATAAATTGGAAGAGCATAGGCTAGTTTACCTCTCAGATCTGTGGAAGAAGAAGGAATTTATGACCAAAGAAGAACTAGAGATCATTATTGATTACAAAATAGAAAATTTTGATTATATCAAATTAAAAAGTTTTTGTACAAACAAAACTAATGCAGACAAGATTAGAAGGGAAACAATAAACTGGGAAAACATTTTTATAGTCAAAGGTTCTGATAAAGGCCTCATTTCCAAAATATATAGAGAATTGACTCTATAAGAAATCAAGCCATTCTCCAGTTGATAAATGGTCAAAGGATATGAACAATTTTCAGATGATGAAATAGAAACTATTTCCACTCATATCAAAGAGTGTTCCAAATCCCTATTGATCAGAGAAATGCAAATTAAGACAACTCTGAGATACCACTACACACCTGTCAGATTGGCTAGAATGACAGGGAAAGATAATGCAGAATGTTGGAGGGGATGTGGGAAAACAAGGACACTAATACATTGTTGGTGGAATTGTGAATATATCTAGCCATTCTGGAGACCGATTTGGAACTATGCTCAAAAAGTTATCAAACTGTGCATACCCTTTGATCCAGCAGTGTTTCTACTGGGCTTATACCCCAAAGAGATAATAAAGAAGGGAAAAAAAGAAGGGACCTGTATGTGCCAAAATGTTTGTGGCAGCCCTGTTTGTAGTGGCTAGAGGCTGGAAAATGAATGGATACCCATAATTGGAGAATGGTTGGGTAAATTGTGGTATATGAATGTTATGGAATATTATTGTTCTGTAAGAAATGAGCAGCAGAATGAATACAGAGAGGCTTGGAGAGACTTAAATGAACTGATGCTAAGTGAAATGAGCAGAACCAGGAGATTATATACCTCAACAACAATATTGTATGAGGATGTGTTCTGATGGAAGTGGAATTCTTTGACAGAGAGACCTAACTCAGTTTCAATTGATCAAGGATGGACAGAAGCGGCCACCCAAAGAAAAAACACTGGGAAACGAATGTAAACTGTTTGCATTTTTGTTTTTCTTCCCAGGTTATTTTTTACCTTCTAAATCCAATTCCTGTGCAACAAGAGAACTGTTCGGTTCTGCACACATATATTGTATCTAAGATATATGGTGACATATTCAACATGTATAGGACTGCTTACCATCTGGGGGAAGGGGTAAAGGGAGAGAAGGGAAAAGTTGGAACAGAAGTGAGTGCAAGGGATAATATTGTAAAAAAATTACCCAGGCATGGGTTCTGTCAATAAAAAGTTTAAAAATAAATAAATGAATGAATGAATGAATGAATGAATGAATGAATGAATAAATGAATAAATAAATAAATAAATAAAATAGCTGAGATAAAGAAAGACTCCCAGCACTTCTTGAACCCTATCTAGTTGTAAGCTCAGGAAAAATAAAGCGTGAAAAAGAAAAAAAAAGTGATATTACATGTATTGTTTATTCCATTTTCCAGAACAGAAACCTGTTAAGCTAGTATCATAACTGAAATTTAAAACTTAAATCATCTGACTTCAAGATTTACTCAGTGCTCTTTTCAATACATATTCTGACCACTAGAACTAGCTCACTCTCATGTTCTGTCCCTTTCTACCCTCTCCTTCCCTCCTCTCTCCTTTCTTTCTTCTTGCCCTTCTCCACTCCCTTGTCATTCTAGCACTTTCACTTGACCCTGGTATCACCTCATCTGCCCTCCTATGGTCCTTGCCATACTCTATGGCTTCCTTCCCTTGCTTCTGTGGCCTAAATTCCCCCTAAATACTTCCCCCTTCCTACATTTTCTTTTACTCTAGGGAACAATGCCATCCTCTTAGTCCCTCAAATTCCTCCTTCTTCCTCACAGAATTCTGCTCTTCTTTTACATTATCTCAAGTGTCTGTGTGAAGCCTTTCCTGATCAAAAAACTTTCTTGTACTTAAATCTTATTTTTATAAAACATTTACTCAATGGTCTGTACTTAAAATTAAGAAGTCTATCAGAGACTATAGGCTAACAAAAAGAACCCTAATAAAGTATTCCTAATTTGTGGTTAAAATGTACAACAACTTTATTAACTCTATATGCTATCATGAGAAAGAATTCCTTCAGACCAAAAAGGAAAATACAGTAATGTGGTACCTGCGGGTACGTGGAGGTTTTGGAGGTGGAGAATCTGATTTTTCAAGGTTCAGAGAGCTGACAATCTTTTCTGTGCTAATTTCATCCTGGCAAAGGAAAAAAAGAAAACAAAATTATTTTTTAATTCTCAATCTTATTGGGTGCTCCTGGCATATACCATGCACAATACAAGTCAATCATCCCAGATTTAAAAAAAAAAAAAAAGTAGTCTTAGTAAAAACACTGAGGTTCAATTACATTTAGAATGGTAAGTACCTAAACGCCGGTACTCTTAGTCACAGCACCAAAACATATATTTAAGTTCAACAAAATCTTAAATGGTTAAACAAGGCAAGAGTCTGTTCTTGAAAATCCCTTTTAACATTAGTATTGTCAAATCAGTGAATCAAGATCACCAAAAACAAACCTTGAAAAGAAAAGGTTCTTGTACACTTTCTGTTAGGCAATTCTTTCCAAATGGGCCTAACCTGACTTCTCAGTGTGGGGAGGAACAATTCAAAGAACAAAATTAATGGTTATTTCCATGTACAACTACCATATAAAATATTTCACCTCCTTTTTTTGAAAACATTTTTGCTTTTAAACATTACTTTTGCTTAAAACTATTTAATAAAAATAACAGTGAATTTATTCCAAATGGTAAGGGTGGCAAAAAGGAAGTGTGATGTGTCCATCACCAGAATAAATTGCTAATACTACTGTTGTCTTTCTACTTTTAATAGATTAGTTAAATTCAATAGGAATAAACATATATGAATTTATATGTTAGCTAATATAAAATGTGTGGGAACTTCCAACTCAAAGAGAAGACCTGGATGCTTATGGTAACATAAAAACCCCAAATCAATCATATTCCCAGCAGTGAGCTTGCCAGGTTCCTTTACTCTATCTATGGAAAGGCAACTTGGGCTGGTTTTCCATTTCCCTCAAACTCAATGCTCTTTCTCTTTCTAGCTTTTGGCTCTGAGTATAGACCATAGCATTTTCTACCCCATCCACTTCCTTCCCTGTCATTTGTGGCTAGTAGCTAATGTGCACCACCTCTCCATTGGATAGACTTATTGGCTTTGTGTGAGTGAAAGGGAAACAAAGTTCCACAATGGACCCTAAATCCCAAGTTGGTAAGCTTGTTTATATTCTAGGATGTTAAAAGGAAGGGACATTTGAGAGAATTCTTTGTTTTGTTTCCAACATTCTTCAAAATTTTTAACATATGTAGGGTTAGGTATGGCCTTTTGTCTTCCAAATTGAATTGTATTTGTTTTTTGTCCCGAAAATAATTATTTTCTAAAGTTTTTGGTTTGCGACAATTTAAGGGAGGGCAACTACTCTTAAGATTTAAAGATAAAACAGAAGGACCAGCAAATTATAAAGTCTTGCTTAATTTTCAGCATATAAGGGAGAGAAACAGATACCTGGTGAGTCAAGTAATGTTCCATTTTATTTTATCAATTGAACTATCACCAAAATGGGTTTGGGTGTTTTCTATCTCAGGCAAAAAAAAAAAACAAACAAACAACTTGGTCTACCATGGAATACTGCCTGTGAAGAACTATCCTTGCTCTCCACATATATATACATATTAAAATCTCTGTCATATAAATTATCTATTAGGTTTTTTGAAGTTGGTTTCTTTTGGGTTGCCCTTTCTGGGTAACAGCATCTGAAGATTTTTTTTTTGTATCTGTGTTGTCTTCCCTTCCAAATACCTTGAAAATTAGTTCCTGAACTAACTTTTGTAACATCCAGTATGATCTACAACAATACATAACTGATATAATCCATTCACTTTTCCCATCTTTTTCCCACCAATGCTATCTCCAATTTATCAGAGAAGCACACACCAAGGACTCTGAAAATGGCTATTAGGTCCAAATGTTATGGCTTTGCTGTTCTTGATGTTCAACAGTTATGAAAAAAAATTTATATTTTTCCTTCTTTTTATGTTTATCCATGGGACAAACCTGAAAAATCCTTAACAGCTATTACTTGTTTCTTCTTCAAATCTTAACATGGAATAAACTCAGCTTTACCATCCTTGCTTCCTTTCTTTGGACAATGCCCAACTTATCATTGTATATTTCAAGAATACATTATTATACATATTGTTTGACAAGGGCTAAGTACAAGAGGACTATTATATGCCTTATGTCTCACAATGTGACCCAAAACTGTTAACAATCCTTGTGATGTCATAATTTTCAGTCCACTAAAATATACTGATCTTTTTAAAATAAATTGCTTTCTGAAAATGCTTCCTCTGCCTTATATTTTACTTAATTTAAAATCCCAGTGTAAGAATTTATATTTCGTTTCATTACATCTACCAGGATCTTGCCTCCAATATCTCTGACTGTGAAAATGTTACCTTCTCTATATAAAAATCTACTCCTTTTCATCAAGGATAACCTCAATAATTAGATGATATATATACATCATCAAATAATTTCATGACTTCCACTTCATGACTCACAGTTTAAGAACCTTTGGCCTAGAGGATAAAGTTGGCCTTGGAGCTATTAGGACAATTCACATCCCTTCATCTTGAAATACAAATCGTTTTCAGAGAAGGTGCTTTTGTGCAGTCATTAAAAAAAAAAAAATTATTCTCTGCAGAATCCCCTATACCCAGGAAAACATAGGTCTGATACTTATGTCTCTTCCTGTTTTGTTTTGTTTTTTAAATAAATTTCTAGCAACAAGATTATATGATGATCTATTCTGATAGTTGTGGCTGTTTTCAACAATGAGATGATTCAGGCCATATCGAATGATCTTGTGATGAAGAGAGCCATCTACACCCAGAGAGAGGGCTGTGGGAACTGTGGGGATCACAACATAGCATTTCCATTCTATTTGTTGCAGTTTGCTTGCATTTTATTTTCTTCCTCATTTTTTCATTTTTGATTTTTCTTGTGCAGCAAAATAATTGTATAAATAAGTATCATATGTTGGATTTAACTTTTTTTTTTTTTAACCATGTTTAACATATATTGGATTACTTGCCATCTGGGGGAGGAAGTGGGAGAAAAAGGGAGGGGGAGATTGTAACACAAGGATTTACAAGGGTTAATGTTGAAAACTTATCCATGGCTATGTTTTGAAAACAAAAAGTTTTAATTTTAAAAAGGCAATTTTTTTTTAGTGATTTATGTTAATACCATTAGGAACAATCATATTTTATAATATTTTTAAATGTTTTGCATGATTTCACATCTATAGCTAGTATCTTACACTTCCCTCATCCACTGAGAAGGGAAGCATTGAAGAGAAATTTGAAACTCAAAAGAAGAAAAGTATGTTTAAAATATTTTATTTTTACAAAAAAGGGGGAGAAGAAAAATGAACAAAAATGACCAATACATTGAAAAATCTTTGTTTATCTGAAATCCAAAAGACCAGAATTTCTATTTTCGATACTACCTGAAGAGAGAAAGTGACAGGTAATCTACCAATAGGAATTTATTCTAAAAATTCATTTTCAGGGTTTGTTACATTAGGACATATTTGACAAGATTCAACAATTCCTAAATTCTAGGTCCTTAGAACTTTACTTTCCTAAGCTTTACAATTACCCATAATTTTCCAATTCTACTCTCAAATACAAAGATTGTGGTGGTATAAGATCCCAATCTGGCAACTGAGAAAGGGTTTTGTTTTTTTTTTAATCCTAATTCTATTACAATTAGCTCAGTGGACCTTAGAGAAATCACCTCTTCTCTAAGTTTTATTTCCTCATTCATAACAAATAAACAAATTGATATACCATAAAGAAAAAAAAGAGGAACTTTCAAAACTACTATTATTCGGGCTGGCTGGATCATCAGATCACAATAATTGTTTAGTGCTAGCTCACAGGCATTTCCTACTTTAAACATATAATCCTGTCACTTTGCAGAAGCAATGAGACATAGGAAATTCATACGAGAATGGGTGACACACACAGAGACACAATCACATACACACACAGACCTCACAATGGGATTCTAATGGAAAAGGAAAAGAACAGAGTAAAAGGTTACTTCTGTTACTCAGAATTTGAAATCTAAACCTATAAAAAGTTCTTTTATGTATAGAAATAATTTTTAGTACTAACTTAAGTCCCAGATATCTTTAAAAAAAAAAAATTGACTTGAAACCAAAATTTCTGCTAAGTATGTTAATATAAATGTCAAAAATACGTCTTATTTCTTTTTAATTAACTTAATAATTAAACTTAATGTTGATAATTCAATGACTAAACAAAGACAATTTCAGATCAGGAAGTAGAAGGGAAATTAATGCAAAACAATACACAAAGAATAGGAGAAATAAGATTAAAAATTCAGTGTCAAAATCAGAGACAGGAATGCCACTGGCAATCTAAAAATTATATTTGGCACTATCTGTATTGCATGATTTTAAGGACAAAACCCTTCATTTCCAATTTCCATTTGGTTTTGATAATTTTCATTCCCTGAATACTGACCACAGAAGAGCCACAGTCAAGAAGCATAAAGCTGCTACCACCATATTTAAATACTGCTGTGAATAAGAGAATTCTTAAAAGTTCATACTTAAATGGATAACTGAAAGCTGAGATACCTTGTTTGTATTAGTAAGAAATAAATTTACTGGAAAGTTAAGTCCCAATAACTTACCACTACATCAGAAATTTTCCAGTCTGTGTATTTTTCATACTTTTGAAGTTGCTTTTCAAACAACTGGGCTATAGCTCGATGAACAAGTTCATATTGTTCCTATTGTAGACCAATAAAAGAATAATAAACAAAATACATTATTTTAAAATAACCATGGAATTCTTACTAATGTAATAACAGAGTTGCAAAGGAACAAAAATATACCTTTGTTTGTACTGCAGAATGCCTTTGTGTTCTCATTTCTTGTATTAAGTTGAATACATTAAACTCCTCAGGTATTTTCTAGAACAAATAATTTATTGCATGAATTCTGAGAAATAACTGTAAAAAAACTAAATATAATTTGTGTCTTATGTCTCATTTACCCATGTCCTTCACCTACTGGTAACCATTCATTCCCCTTAGCAAACAGCCATAGGAATTTCCTTTCCTACTCTTTCCTAATCATGCCAAGCAGTCTCCAAAATTCTCCTCTTGCTGTTTCCTGTCCTACTTGTAGGGAAAATTCTATCTTCGTATCACCATGGATAGCATCTTTCACTTTCAAGCTTCTCATTTCCTTGACATGGAAAAGAAGGGATGTATATAAAATATCCTTAGCAATATCAATTAAGTATTTTTAGCAAAAATTAACTATGAGAAAAACACTACTTAAGACATTTGAAAAAATTATTATAGATATGTCAATATATTGTTAAAACTTTTAAAACAAAAGGAGCATTTTTATTTTATTTAAATTTTCTTTGTGGAAAATACTTTTTTCCACAAAGAATTTGTTGAATTCAATTTTCATATATTGGACATAACTAGATTTTTGGTTTGATTATGAATAAAAACTCAATTGTAACAACCATAGAGATAAAAAAATGAGTTAACACACTTAGCATTTATCACATGTAATTTTGTACTTTTATTTAAATATAATCTCTTAAAAAGGATTACCATGCCCTCCCCCCAAAAAATGTTCAAAATCATTACTGATTAAAAAAATGTAAATTAAGGCAACTTTGAAGTATCACTAGACACCTCTCAGATTAGCTAAGATGACAGGAAAAGATAATGATAAATGTTGGAGGGGATAGTGTCCCATTAATAGATGTTGGTGGAGTTGTGAATTGATCCAACAATTCTGGAGGTTTGAAACTATGCTCAAAGGGTATCAAACTGTGAATACCCTTTGACCTAGCAGTGCCATTACTGGGTCTGTATCTCAAAGAAATCAAAAAAGAGGGGAAGAACCCATATGGGCAAAAATATTTGCAGCAGTCCTTCCTTTTTGTAGTGGCAAGGAATGGGAAACTGAGTGGATGGCCATAAGTTGGAGAATGTCTGATTGCTATGGTATATGAATGTCATGGAATATTGTTATTTGATAAGAAATGATAAGCACCATGATTTCAAAAAGACCTGGAGAAAATGACATGAACTGATGCTAAGTGAAGTGAGCAAAACGCTAAGTGATGTGAGCAGAACCAAGAGAACATTGTACACAGCAACAAGAAAATTAGCAATCAAGAAAATTATGCATCAATTTCGATGGATGCGGCTCTTTTCAACAGTGAGGTGATTTAGGCCAGTTCCAATTGTGATCAAGAGAGCCATCCACACCTAGAGAGAAGCCTGTAGGAACTGAGGGCAGGTTCACAACATAATATTTTCACTTTTTTTGTTGTTTGCTTGCTTTCCTCCCACCCCCTTTCCCTTTTCCCTTCTTTTCCCTTTTGATTTAATTTTTCTTGTGCAACATGGTGAATGTGGAGTTATGTTTGGAAGAAGTGCACATGTATTGAATGTCTAAGGGAGGAAGAGAGATATGGAACATGGGGTTTTGCAGGAATGAATGTGGAGAACTATCTTTGCATGTATTTTGAAAATAAAAAGCTATTAAAAATTTAACAAAAGAGCTACATCACATGTAGCTACATCAAATGTTTCTTTTTATTTCCTAGTATAATACAGTAACTATAAGACCTTAACTTGCAACAATTTTTTAAAAAAACAAACACATTTGTTTTATTTTGATTTGTCCGAGTATGCAAGCAGCTTTCTAAGTTAGCTAAATCTGAATAAGAATAGAAGAAAACAGATTGAGGAAAGGGCATAGGGAAAAACTAGATTCTACAAGATAGGGCTATTGATAGTAGAAAGAAACTAGATTCTACAAGACAGGTCTGTTTCTAGTTTGACAACAGTAAAAGGAAGAGGCTTACTCTTCTTTCCTATTTCTATTTCTTTGTTGTTTTTCTATTCAATTAGGGAATAAAAAGAGGCTAAACAGGTCACAGAAGGAATGGGGTTCTCCTTCTCTTCCCCTTCTTTCTTTTGCCTTTGGCTCAAGGAAGTCTCAACTCAATGAAATGCTTATATTTAAAACAAAATGGTAAGCCTCAATGCTGAATTCTTTGTCTCCCCCCCCCCCCTTTAAAATCACATATCATGAAAAAAAAAAAAAAGAAAGAAAAAGCTATACAAGATAAAGAAAACTAGGACTAAACATGTTTCATAGATGACAAATGATTACCCTTCATATTTTTTTTTTAATTAAAAAAAGTTTGGCCTGTAACAAAGCTGTGTTACATAAGTATGTAATTAAAATTTTTAAAATTATATTAGCTTAATAAGAAAAAACCTTTTTAGTCAAGAGATATTTTAAGAGTATCCACTTACTCAAATCAAAAAAGTGGCATCTTCATCATCCTCTAAACCCTACACCCTAATGATTATTATCAGTATGTATATCATTCATAACTGCTTATATATCCAGATAGTACAGTTATTTGTGTATATTGTATACCAATACTGACATAAATATAAGTTATTTTCTCAATTGTGAATAAGAAAAGCATCCCCTCCCCCCAAAAAAAGCAAGCCATAATACTTAATTAAAATTTTTAATCCTTACCCCAGCTTTTAGCAAATTCCATGTATAATCTATGGCACAAATGGCTCCTGTTCGTCCACAACCTGCACTATGGATACAAAATTTTTTAAAATACTATTTGATAACTTATTTAAAAGTTAACATAGTAATGTAATGACTATTTTCACTCAGAAAATTAAAATTGCTAAATTATTTCAAGTACATTTACTTTTCAATTAAAATACAGTATTCACATTAAACATATTTTATCCTAGTAATGCCATTTTTATTTTATTAACTATACAAATACTATTCTGAATCAGTTAAGCCCAGTAATCTCAGTGAAATGGCTGTGCCCTCCAATAATGAAGGCAAGTATATATGATTCCTCTCCACTATTCTTTCACATTATACACACACACACACACACACACACACACACACACACACACACACACACACACACACAACATCTCTTTCCATTGACCTGCCTTGCCCTGTGGTCACCAAAAATTCTGATCCACTGGAAAGTGATTTATGATTCATTATAGCATCAATAGGAGAAGACTGGTGGTTGTGAATGAGCAATTTGAGATCCGTATAGCACCATACAATTTCCCAAATGCAACCCAATATACTTTCTCCTAGTCATCACTAGCCTCAGTTCATCATTTATCTTCAGTGTCTATCCAAGATTTGTGTAATTCAAAAGGCCATCTATATCTCACTATGTTACTAGACATAATTATTAGACATATTATGAGTAAAAGTAATTCTTCATCTATTTGATTTTTCCTTTAAGAATTGTTTTCTTGACATAGTAGATCTTGTTGCAAAAAGAACTGAAAGGCTTGATGTGATCATAGGTCATCCTGAAACAGAAGTATTTTTAGGACTTCTCTATACAAACAATTCTTTTCTTTCAATATAAAGACCACCCTGTATGTCAATGAACACTTTAGAAGAAGCTTATTTTCTGTTTTGTCCTATAATTAAGATACTCAATAATGAGTATCTTATGGCTATGGTTGCTATTATTTCAAATAATCTGATAGATTTAATATAAGGAGAAATTCTTGTTAAAAGGGACATTTAAAGTAATATCTTAATAAATACATTCCGCTAAATGTTTAAGTCAACTGTGTAGCTAGTCTAGTCTTCTCTAGAAATTTTAACGACCGCGCTACACCGAGGAGAAGGCGGTAGCGGAGATTCTGCTTCCATCTTGTTCAATCCTGTGTCTGGGAACCAAGAATAAAGAAGGACTTATGCTTATCCTGACTCTGGCTGATTCTGGGGTGTCCTGGGTGCTACCGCGGTCATTACAAGAAATCTGTTATAAAAGTTTGCCCCTTCCTTTATCTTTCTGCATCAATGGTACCTACCCATACATATGCAGGTCAGACTCAAAAGTTTTGTAGAGATGAAAATTTTAAGTATACTGTACACTATGTCACAATGTCACAGGATCAAAGACCATACAGCTAGATCTCAAAAGTCTTCTAGTCTCATCCTCTTATTTTAATTTACATTTTGTTTTTACACTATTCCTCGTGTCCAAATAAATGCTTCTTCTCACTCCTGCTACCAAGTGATCCCATTCCTCTTAATAAAGAAATTAAAAAGTAAAGCAGTTGAGCAACACCAAATGAATTCTGACAGTATATGAAATATTGGCACACCCATAATTCCTCACCTCTGAAAAAAATAGAAAAGTTACTTTCTTATCTTTTTTCCAGATGGCCAAGGCTGGGCCTGCTGAATTAGAAAAAAATTTTTTCATGTTTTCTTCTATTCACATTTTTGTAGTCATGATTTGTACATTCCTATACTGGTTCTGCTTTTACCTTGTAACTAATTACCTGGGTATTACTTTTGAACTATATAACTAGTTTTAACTAGTTGAGTAGTTAAAATTAAAATATACTGACTCTTTAAGTAACCTTAATGAAAATAATTCCCATTTTTTAGATCAATAGTTTCATATGATCATTCTCACTCTAAGATTTTAATATTCTTTTAAATTCACTTGGTTTTATTTTTCACTCTAATTAAAATTTTCCTTTAGGGAGGAAAATATATATAACTTCTCAACTACAGGGGGAAAAAAAAAAAAACCTAAACAATTTCATCACCACAGACTCCAAGATGATTTTTAACTACACTTCAACTAAAATTCTCTCTCTTTTTTTTAACTAATTAAAAATCCTATACGTCTGTTGAATATCATTTATAATTTGTAATCAACTGAAAAAATATGTAATTCACCGAAATGATCAATCAATAAATTGATGGCTTTTAAAAATTCTTGTATTAGGAATGAAGTTAAAGAAAAGTTTGGGAAAATGCAAAGTAAATTTGTGCTCAAAAATCTGAATTTGCAAAAATATCTTTCAAGGAATTAGGAGTTTTTTTGGGAAGACAAAAGCTTTTAACTAATAAAACACACAAAAAACCAAGCCTTCAGAGTCTTTCCTTTTCATCCTGATCACATCCACTCCAAGATTTTGATCTTCTTTTAAATTTGTTTTTTGCCACAATTTTTTTTTTTTAGGGAGGAAAAATATACACATCATATATGACTTCTGTATAGAAAAATATTAAAATTTAAAAACCCAAGCAAAATGAAATGAAATATATGACTGGTTCTTTAAATCAATCACATATTCTACTCTTTCTTAAGTGCCTACTAAATAAAGTAATGACCTAAGTTCTGAAAAAAGTATAAGATCAGAGCAAAAAGATTTTCCATCTTGGTGAGGAAGAAGAGGATTCAGTGAAGACTTTGTGGTGGGAAGGGGATTTCTGAAGATATGGGTTAGAAAGCAGACACTGTCTTCATAAGCAAAAGAAATAGTGGTATAACCACAAGGGTAGTGCTTAATCTGGTTTGGCTGACTGCCCTAAGGCTGGAAATATACAGAATACATTGGGTTTTAGAGGGACTTTAGCTAAAAGGCTAAGGTATTTAGACTTCTTTTGATAGGCAAAAGGGAGCCAATGAAGTATTTTCAACAAAGAAATAACTTCATATTTGGATTAAAGAAAGATTAACAGTAGCACAAAAGAAAGCTGCAGTCAACTTAGTTAAAATATTAAAGAGTGTATGGAGATAATAATGAGGGCCTTATCTAATGAAAAGAGAAAGGAGAAAATTAATTCAGAAGAGATTATAGACAAAATCTGAAAGATGGATTCTGACAAGAGAATCAGGAAAAAGAAAAATCTGATCCATCAGTAAATTAAACTATCCAGAAAGGACATAAGGATATAAAAGATGGTCCTAAAATAGTTCTTGGGAAATTAGGAATAGCTGAACAGTAGCTAGAAAAGGACAGAAACCAGGGAGAAGGGATGATGAAGCAATACTATATAAACAAGTTGATCTATCAACATCAGGAAGGCGTGCTTCAGGTAGAACAAAATTTTTTGTCTACACATTTGTTTAATAACAAGCCAAAATGGATGGCAAACAATGGGCAAGGGACAATATTGCAAATATGTAACACAGTAACCTTTTACTCCTTTGAAATCCACTCAATCAAAATTTTTCATCCAAAATTATAACAGCTATAGAATACTGACTTTCAAATAAGTAAATTTTTTCTTTTTTCTAAAGGAGTTCAGCACACCATCTTCTCCATCTCCCCAACTTGTGTTCTTCTACTGAGATAATAACCAAGGAAATGTTCCCCCAAACTTTCTAACCTCCCAATTCCTCAAATTCCAAAAGTCCCATGCCCTACTTCTTTATTCCATACCAACTACATAGGGGGTTTTCATTCAATAGACATGATTAATGGGTACAAGGATGCCACTATCCTATAATTAAAAAATTGATAACCTCTCTACTTGATCATAATCTCCTAATATTGCAAGCTTCACCAAACTTCATCAATTATCCTTAAGCCTACTAATCCTCAGTACTTCAGTCAATAACCCTGTTCTGACTTTGACTTTAGTGGACTATTCCCCACCATCTACTGCTTCTACTTCTACTCACAAGCCACTAAGCAAAGCTAGAAGAAATGTTATGAGTAAAACACACCGAAAATTCATGTGATTCAACCTCAAATGTGTCCCTATTGCAACAAGGCAATTCTAGTATTCCTGCCTGATACTGATTTCATCTTTCCTTCCCCACATTGTTTCAAATCTTCTCTACTCCGAAGGCCCCTATTTCACAGGAGAGGACCTTGACTCTTGATTTATTTTTTAATCTGAGGCTATTAAAAGTGAGTTCCTTTTTCTCCTATTCTCTTTATCTCAAATCCCTTCAACAGCATCTCTCATTCTCTTCTTTTCCTTGTCTGACAAGACACAGCTCTTCTCCTTGGCAAGGCTGATCACTATATAAATGAATATCATACCACCTGTTCTGCAACAGACTTAACTCAACTACTGCCTCCTCTATACTCTTTCATATCAAATGATTACTGCCCAACTGCCTAAAAACAGTCTACCCACCTTTCAAAAATCTTCATCAAAGACTACCATCTTCTAAAGTAATTATCCTCCCTTTTAGTTAAATTCTTTGAAAAAACTGGATATACTCTCTGCATCTACTTCCTCTCCTCTCAATCACTCAATTAATCTGGCTTTCAACCTCAATCAACTGAAAAGGTTCTATCCAAATTTATCAGGATCTCAACTGTCAAATGCAATGATCTTTTCTCAGTACTCATCTTTCTCTGTTGCACCATACATTGCTGACTACATACTCTTCTCCTGAATATTCTCTCTTTTATGGGTTTCCATGTTGCTATTCTCTTCTGATTCACCTTCTATCTGATAGTCTCCTTTGTTGACTGTTCATCCAAATCACAATCCTGGTTTTGAGTGTTCCCTAAAGTTCAACCTGGAATTTACTTTCCTCTTTTTTCCTCCTTTTGGTAACTTCATCAATTCACAGGGGTTTTAACTACAACGAATTTATATATTCAGTACTATATATTCAACCAAAAAAAAAAAAAAATCTCTGACCTGAATTCAGTCCCATAATCACTAACTTTCCCTTAAGACATTTGCAAAATGAAGGTCCCAAGAGCTATTTTAAACACATGTTCAAAACTAAACTCATTATATTTACTTTCAAACTCAATTCCTTCCCTTAAGAGCCACCACCATCCTTCTAATCTCCCAAGTTATTATTATAATTATAATTCTAATCCTTCATTTCCCCCAAACTACATACACAATATCATTGCCAAATCTTGTCTTTATTCACAACATTTCCAGCAGTTGACCCCTTCTTTTCATTCACCCAATTGCTGGTTTAGTTCAAGTTTTTAACATTTTCCCTCTCTGCCTAGGTTATTGTAATAACCTCCTAATTTGTTTCCTGCTTCCTTTCTAGTTATCTTAACACACTAATGACAAAATAGTTTTCTTAAGTGTGACTAGCCATTGGTGCCCCTATTAATTCAACTCAAAAGGGATTTCTGTTTTCTCAAAGATAACAGGAAGTTTAGTCTAGTGCCCTCCCTCCCAACTTTTTAACATTTATACTAAACATTTATTAATACAATTGATGCCATGTTTTAAGCTGTTTTCATGTTAACATTTTGCAGGAAAAAAAATTCCTTTAATTCACTGAACATTTCTGTGAAAAAACATCACAAAAACATGTGAGTTAATACAAATAATTACCATGCCTAAAATATTGCCACTCAATACTAGCAAAAAATTAAGCTTTACCATATTCAAATATCAGAAATAACTACAACTTTAAATTTTGAGCACAAAAAAAAATTACAACAATATATTTGAAAACTATTTTGTACCTGCAGTGTATACAAATAGGCACATCTTCATGTTCTTGGTATTCCCTCATAAGGCTGATCATGTCCAGAATAGAATCAAATGATGAAGGAACATCATGATCTGGCCAGTTCACATAATGAAACTGATACAGTCTACGAGATTCCTTGAAGAAATTAAGAAATTCAACAACTATGAAAATCCTCTTTGAAATTTGATACTATATAACATTTTCAGATGTGAGGGACTTTTTTGCCCATTTTTCTAAGACATTTGCACTGCTTATTAGCTATTGTTTTTAAAAGGCACTATTTATTGATAAATTATTATGTTCCTACAACTGTGATAGATGCTATAAGGAAAAATAAGGAATAGTTTAATCTACAAAAGTTTAGATTTTCATAAAAACTTTTTGTGTATAAAACAATCTGAAATAAAGTATAAAGTATTCCCTTCTTTAATACTATACTCCCAAGCTCTACTTTGGGAAAGGGGAAAAAGAATGGCATAAGAATCTTTTACACTGCAATAAATAATAGTTGCACAGAATGTGAGAGCCTTTTGGAGTTAAGTTCAAAATTTTTATTTTACATTTAAACAACAGAGGCCCAGAGAGGCTAGGTGAAAAGACTTGAGTTGAGAGGCAGTTAGTAGCAGAATCAGAGTAAGAATCCACATTTCCGAGATTCTCTTGTCCAAAAAGGGTGTGAGTGGGTCTCATGCTAGGGACAGCAACATGGAGCCTTACAGAAATCCATTTCTAATTTTTGATTTGATAATAATAGTTGTTTTAGATGAGGAAGGTATTAGGAATAAGAAAGCTAACTAATAAAGTGAAGAGAGTATTAGATTTTGAATCAAGAAGGTTTCAAAAAAAAGTCTGCACCTTTATTAATTTAAGAGCCTTGGACAGTAAATATATCTCCTGTAACCTTAATATAATCATCTGTAAAATAAAAATACTAGTACCTACTTCACTTGTTTGTTCAGATTAAATCAGATTTTATACATATATATAAATATAGCTATAGAGGTGCTGTGAAAACTATATAAAGTTTTACATACGATTTTATCCTGACCCAATTAAAACGAAAAAACATAAAGTCATAGTGGAGAGTTAGAAATAAAAAGTACATGAAAGCACTTTAAATTTACCGATAAGATTAAGTGGGAATAACAATAATACTGATCCATTTTTTCTCTTTTTTTTCCTACTTAGGAGAGATTTCCTGGTCCCTCAGGTTTCAAATAAGGAGCTATTATGGGAGAACAGTTTAATGATGATATGAAAATACTGGGATCAATGGGGAGAAAGGCAGGAGGTAATTATTTGAAAAAAAAATATACAGTATACTATAACTATATTTGTTACATTTTAATAATCAAGAAGATCTAATTTCAAATAGCTAGGCTATTCTGGGCAAGGCACTTAACCTCTGACTTCCTCGGTTCCCTCATCCCTCATTAAAACGAAAATATAATTTCATGTACCTTCCAGAGCTGTTAAGATCAAATAAGGCACTTTTAAGGTGGTTAAGTACAGTGCCTGGCACATATAGACACTCTGCGAATGCAAGCTATAACTGTCACTATTATATATATATATATACACACATACACACACACACACACACACATAGTTTTATTACTACTGATCCTATATATACTTATAAATAAGTTCTATTAGAAAATTAGAAACCAATTTATGATGAGCTAAGATCCAGAATATAAAATCTCCAGGAAAAGTGAGAAAGAGGTTACAATTCTCAAAATTATAACTCAATGCTGAATCCTAAGGATTAACATCAATCTTCCTTCCACCTCAGTTTCTAAACTAATGTTTTTTTTTTTTTAAAAACTAAGTTAAACTTTAATGTCTTAGAAAAATTATAGCCCTTGTACTAAAATAATATTCTTATCCGCCAGTTTTTCAAATGTTTGTATTCAGTTACTAAAAGTTCTCTGATTAAATGAAATTATTATTAATCAGGAAATTTAAATTCAGTTGACTAGCATATCACATATTTCAATTAACATTTGTTGACTCAAATTAAAATTAGATATATTTAAGGAATTTGAATCTAAAACTTCACAATGAAATCTACAAATAAGCTCTTAAACATTAACATATAAAATAATTTCTACACAAAGCAGCAGCAAAACATCAGCTTAAAATTTTTTTTTTAAAGAATGGTAATATGATAGTAATGATACTTGGGTGAATTGCTGAATTTGGCACAAAATTCCAATTAAATCCCTACGTTTCAAGTGCTTCTTCCCTCCCCATTTAAAAGATCAGTGTATTTTAGTGGACTGCAAACTCATTATTAGTAAGTAGTAGACATTACAAGGAATTACTATCTTTCAGCTGTAGTATCAATGCTAAAAGTAATGACAATCACCAATCTCAACAACTATATACAAGAGATAACTTGAAGTACCTACAATTACTGGAAACAAATTAACCAAAAACTTTTCAATTACTTAAAATTTCACATACTAATTTAAAAATAAATTCTGCTACTTGATTGGTGAAGAAAACAAAAAATATCTCAACCATTTCTCAAAATGGGGGAGGGGGAGGGGAAATGTTTTTATTTTATGTAGAAAATAATGAACACTGCTCTCAGGTCTCTACTTTTAACTCCTTTCTCTACCATGATCCAGTCAGACCACTCTGACTGTGGAGCCCTTTGTTCTGACTAAATAGTTTTTCCCTGAACCTCCATTTAATGGAAAACCCTAACCTAGCCCCATTCACTCAATCATTCATTATTCTCAGGACTTTTTTTTTTTTCTCACGGGTACCTTTTTTATGTGTGAAATTTCCTTTTATATACTGTCTTCCATCAAGAAAAACTAAGCTCAAGAACTTTACTTGCTTATAATTACAAACAAAGAGTACACTGCTTGGCATATACTGAGTGTTGCTATATTAAGTATACTTGGCATATACTAAGAAATAACTGTTGACCTTTAAAGTAAATGATGCTATGGTTTTGAAAACAATATACATAGATGAATTCTAACTAGAAATAGTTAAAGTCAGTATTGAATTAAAGAAAGTCAAATTTTTAGTCACTGATTTTTTTCAATTTTTACATAACTATAAAAAGTTCATAAATCATCTAAAAATACTTAAGATACATATAGATACACACACACACACACACCCTACCCCTCTGAATCACACCCTGAAGGTAGAACTCTAAGCTTAAAGTACTTACGTTTTGAAATTCAAGTAACAATGTTCTAATATAGTAGTCTGTCCTAGCTTGTTCAGCTTCCTAAATGAAAAGAAACAACTGTGAGATACCATAACCACTGAACTACAGTAGACACAAAAGAAAAGGAAGATGGGGAAAGGAAAAGAGAGGACACTGTTTGACAATTTGAAATTTAGATCAAACAATGGAGATTACTTAGAATAGTTGTGTAATTGTATTAGAAATCTATCTATGGACAGGGTTTTCAGGCTCTAAAAGAGCAATTACATCAACATCAAGCAAAGTAAGAAAAATCTAGCCCCAACATTTTTTGCCAAGTATGCCAATTGTTTTACAACCATCCCAAAATTTATAAGGATCCCATAACATCTCTAAGGCAGTATAAACGGATGAGAAAAGAAATCTCTAAATTTCAGTTAATAAGATAAACCTTCCTTCAATTAAATATCCACAATGCACAATTTTCTAGGACCTTGTATAATCAGTATCCATTTTCCTTTTATTTCTGTAACTGATACACTTAATTCTTTTCATGTGGTATACTAAATAATGCTATGATGCCTTGTTTTCAGTTAATAAGGTTCATACATCAATTCAGTATCATGAAAGTGTTCATCAGAAAAGGAATTCCTAATGTTTTTTGATTTTAAAAACACTACATAAAAATATAATGTTTTTATCATTACAGGAGGAGTTTATTTACCACTAAAATGTAACTTATTACCTGTGAAACCTGGGGGGGATGGAGGGGGAGAGAAAGAGAGGAGAGAGAATCACTTATATCCTCATCTGTAAAATTAGGAGGTTGGACTAGATGACCCCTAAAATCCCCATAAAGTTTTAAACTCTAGGATCCTATATGTAAAAAAAAAAAAAAAAAAAAAAAAAAAAAAAAAAAAAGCTGTTTATATTAGTATTTACAAACTGTATTTCACACCAAGCACCTATTAAAGCAATATGACAGAACCTAAGGCAAGATAAAAAAAGACTCGTAATAGCATGAGGAGTACATGTACTGAATAATTTACAACACTGGTTTTATAACTAAAGACTGTTCCATTCTTCAGAGCAGGCTTGAGAGTCAGGACGATTGGGATTCAAGTTCGACCACTTTAACACATTGGTTGTAAGATTCTGGGCAAAATCACTTAAATTCCTCAGTCTTCCTGGGCAGTTCTCCAAGATTATATATATGCTAAAGTTCATTAGTGGAAGACATCTCCCCACCAAAAATTCCCTATACACTAGTGAAATCACAAAACCCAGCCTTAAAGAGTAAGAAGAGTTATTGTTAATGTAGATACTTACACAAGAAATTTGAAATGGTGCAAATGTAAGAGAATCTTCCCCATATAAAGGCCAGTAACGTTCACATTTTTTCTGTTAGCCAAAGAAAATTATTCAAATTAAGTTACTTATAGATATAGCTTTTCTTAAACATCTAAGTTCTCTTAACAGCTTGCTTACTACTCATAAAAATACCATCAATTTCCAACTTTTTACTCAGCTTCTAGTCCTCATTCAAGTGTATCAATATGACTAATGCTATTATCTCCATGATCCCAAGGTCTGGGCACAGCTGGTCCTATTCTATCATATTATCTGGTAGTACAGAGTTATTAGTTAGAATTTCAATTCATTAACTCAAAGGAGATCAGGTGACAGACACTCATGCTTTTCCTGTTCTATCTTTTATCCAGACTTACATAAATCATTTTTATGTAAGGCTTAAGACTTGTGAAGATGTTTCCTTCCAATAGTTCTCTAAAATAGATGGCACAAGTATTGTCCTTATTTATATAGATAAGAACATACTTGTCCTATTATTTTACATAGGCAGAAAAAAGTAAGCTATACAACCAATTATCCTAATTCTAATACTCTATTCATAATACTCCTCAAAAAAAAATCCATATTCTCCAATTTCCCAAAATATATTCCTCAGTCTTGTGAGACAACGATTTTCCTTTCTACAGAAATCTGGAAAACCAGAAAGGAATAAAGGGACTATGAAGGGATAGAGGTATGTGGAAGAAAACTCTTTTTTCTACTTTTCTACTTCTAGTTTTATAGAATCTATTTGATATTCAAAACACATTTCAAAATTTTTTTAGTCACTACGGACAGATAGGTAATACATTTGAAAGAGAGTACAAGGCCTAGTGTCAGGAAGATTCAAGTTCAAACGTAGCCTGAGACACTCACTAGCTGTGTGAACGTAGTCAAGTCCTTCAACCTTGATTTCCTCCAAAAAAGAAGCCAAACAATCCAACAAAAAAAGGAAGAAAGGAAGAGAATGGGATGGGAGGGGAGGAAGGTCAAGAAAGCAGGCAGGAAGGAAGGAAAGGAGAGAGGGAGGAAGAAAGGAAAGGAAATCCTCACCAATGCAGAATTAAAGATTGTTCATTATAATGTTATTTCCTTAGGCTAAATTAACATCTACTACTGAGTTAGCATAATGCCTGCCACATAACAGGAGCTAGGTTATTTATAGTTCTCTACACTATTCTGATTTTAAAAAACATAGCAAGGAGTAATGAATAACAGGAGAATTTGGTTCAAGCCCCAGTTTAATTGAATCCTGAAAAATTCTAGGACATACTAAAAGAGATAATTAATAAGTATCTAAATAATAAAATGGCAATCACAAAAACTTAGCGTGGCATCCAAGAATTAATTCCTATCAGACAAACCACATTTGTCTTTTGCTTTGTTTTTTTGAAGAGAAGTAGTTTATTAGACTAGCAAATGACAGTATGCTGCAGACGCTGTCAAATGCTGTGGTGAAATTTAGATCAACTAAAATCATGCTATCTTAGTGGATAAGACATAAAGAAATGAACTAGAGTACAGCACTAATCAAAACTAATGGGTTAATAGTAACATGAAAGTCTCTAACTAATAGGTCTTGTGGACCTATTCTTGATTGTATTCTATTGAACAACTGTAGGTTAAACACATGTTTATACCTTAGAAGAAGCAGACCATGTTTATCAAATCTATGGATACAAAGCTGATAGAAATAGATAACATGCTGAAAACAGTCAGGATCTAAAAAGACTGACACATTTAGAATGTTATTGCAAATTAAGACAAACTTAGAGACAAATGTAAAGATTTATACTTGGGAGTTAAAAACTTCACAAAATGCAAGATGGGGAAGGTACAGCTATGCAAGAGTTCTTCTGAGGAAGATTTGTAGCTCTGGTGAGTCACAAGAGCAATGATTCAACAATGCAATATGAAGAAAATCAATAGTATTAGAGTCTTGCTTAGCCAATAGAATGTATGCTTAATTAAGAGCATGGAGAACCCATTTTATGTATTTTTATTCCCAGGTCTTGCCATGATGGTAAGAACATTTAATGAACATTTAATATTTTTAGAAAATTCATTTTAAATAGAGGGATTTATAAATTAATTCAGTTATAAAAATTAAAGCACACAATTGATATATGTGCTCTTAGAAATATGAGCCAGTCAACTACAATCATCTCAGAGAGCACAGAATTTCTAATGTCATATCACTGAAAGTGGGAGTTTCATTTTAAAAAGCAATAGAAGGAGAAACGGCACATTTCTGTTTTTAAACTCTTCAGTGACCATACAGTTTAAAAAGAACCACTATGAACCTGAGCAAAAACAGAACAGTCTGTTTTCTTATGACCTTCCTTTGAATTCAATTCTAATAAAATTATTCAAATGGGCAAATGGCAGTAGAAAATCTGAAGGGAAAGTCACATAAACAAGAATTAAGTGTCAACTATATGCCAGGCGTGGTGCTAAGCACAGAGATAGAAAGAATGGCAAAAACAACAACAACAACAACAACAACAAATCCCTGCTATCAAAAGAATTACAGTTTAATTGGTGAGATACAAACAGGAGATTCAGATACGAGACACTAGCATTTAGGGAGATCAGACATGGCTTCTTAAAGAAGGTGGCATTCTAGCTATGCTCTATAGGAAGTCAGAGAATTCAGAAGAATGAATCAGTAAAAATATATAGCCAGGAAATAGAATGTTCTGTCCAAGGAACATCAAGAAGACCAATATTACTGGACCACAAAAGAGTTGGAGAGAGTAAGTTGTGAGAAAACTGGAAAACCTGGAAAGAGCTTTAAAAGTCAAATACAAGGTTTTATAATTGATTTTGAAGATAATATGGAGTCACTGGAGTCAACTACAAAGTATGAATCAGGTCAAGTAGCCTGATTAGGAGCATATGCTGTAGAAAGACCAATGTGACAGCAAGGGGGAAGAAGGCCTGGAGTAGAAGATGCTTGAAGTAGAGAGACCAGTCAAAGGTCTAGGCTTGAAGTGATGGCATGCCGTGTCAGAGGACACAGAAAGGAGTATATATATATATAGGACATGACTACACCGCACATAAAAGTATGCAACTGCTAGGTGATTTATCCCACTGCCAAAACCTTTCCCTCTAACTTTCCTGACATAAGATTCCTTGATAAAGCCAGATGTACCAGTCCCTCCCAGTAAGCCTCTAACTAGAGTGATTTATAGTTTAGTATCTTCACTTCAATTATCAAATTTTTTTTATTCACACAATTCTTTTTATAACCCTCTTGTAGCCCCATTTTCAGTATACATAGTACAAATTAACATCTCTACCAAAGGGTTACTGGGAAAAATTTTTTAAAACCAAATAAAAATCTTTCATTTTTCTTCATTCCTTAGCCACAGTCTAGAAATCAGGCCCAAGCAAATCTATCCTTGGGACTTTTTAGTATTAATTTAACAACTTAGGCCAGGACTTGTTAAACTTTTTTTTGAGGAGCGGAGGTTTATTAGATTAGCAGGTATGCCCTTTTTACCTGAGAAATTTTTACATGACCTTGGGATATAGGTATATAAAAAAAAGGTACACAAAAACAGTAACTGATAATAAAACCATAATTTTGAAGCCCCTGATTTCAGTTAGGCAACCCCATATGGGGTCATAACCCACAATTTAAGAAACTTTTGTCTGGCCATGGTTGCCTTTGGTGCCAAGTAGTCTTCCTGTTGTATGTGTAATGCCTTTCCACTTAATCTTTACAATAAAGTAAAGCTTTACTCTATAATTTGCCTATCATATAACACTTTTTCTATATTATGCTAAAAAATGACACATTCCTACTCTCTGAAAATAGCCCACTGTAAAGTGGGCCTGAAGTCCAAGGTGTTAGACTATAGTGTAGATAAAATAATATTATGCTAGAGTCATCCTGCCACTTTTAGGAATAAAACTATCTTAGGAATTATATAATATGACTATTATATTCAAAGGGCTAATTCTGCATAATAGCTGAATCATGATACACTGAAATTTAAATATATCCACCTTTAATACTGTGATAAATAGAACACCCTGTAGGAAGTAATAATTTGTTTACATACCCTTCCCATTTCAAATTCTCGACATGCCATTACAATGATCTTAAAAAAAAAAAAAAGAATATACATATATATATATATATATATACACACACACACACACACACATATCAATTTAAAGCACAAATTTACACATACTTTTAAAAAGACGTAAATCTGCGACAATTTTTCTCTACTCTGTATTCACTTAGTTTATTTATAAAAGTTAATATATCATCAAAATCACATCTTAATAATTCCATTTCTTTGAATTATTTTGAACAAATTAAGATAGAAGAAACTATTTTATTAAGTTTTAAACTGCTATTTATATCTAAAAGTATACTAGAAACAAATATACAAATACAAAGATATGTATGAAGAATAACTATAATATAAATATAAATTTAGTTTATAGATCAAAAGAGCAATAAACTGCAGTCATCTAATTTTAATGGAATTTATGTGCTTATTTTAGAAATATTTCTTATTGTTTAAACTATACTTTAGTGCTTTTAGATTAGAAATATTAAACATTTTAAGCAACTTGCACAGAATTTTCTAAAATTATAGTTTTATTTCTTACATTATTAAATTCTTTCCTGTGAAGAACATGAAAAAAAAAAAAAAACAACAGTAATGACTGGAAATCTCAACAGGTATTAGGAAAATAACTGAAGTTTGAAATGTCTTAATAAACCCATAATTTAAAATCAAATTTTGATGCAATATAAACTTCACTGAAACAATGGGAAAAATCAATCATGTTAAATATAAATATATTTGGGGAAACATGATAATCACAAAAAGTTATTTTTCATCTTTTAGTTTCACATAAATCTCACTACTAATCCTTATAAAAGAGATTTGGAAACAAATTACTTACTACAACATTGTATTCCCATATCATCCTCCAAAAATCTATAACTGTATTTGCTAATGGTCCTTGGGTTGCAACATATGCTTTTGGCCCATAGACTCCCTAAAAAAAGTAAAAAGCAAAATTCATATGCAAAGGAATATTAATGAAGTCATTTATAAGCATCTCAAACGTGACTCCCACTTCTATTATATTTCCAAAATGTTTTCTCATGATGATAGCATATCAACCTTCTAAAACATGTTCTTTAACATGCGTATATATAAGGGTAACAAAACTTTTAAGTCCATGTAGATATCACCTTTATTTTATGAGACCTGAGGTTCAATGGTAAAGCAACTTGTATAATATGAATGGTCCACTAGATGGCCTCTAAAGAGCTTCTCCATATCTACATACAACTCACTTATTTCCATCTCTTATAAGGCTAGAGGAAATAACCAAAAAATACGATGAACACAAGCAAAAATGGAACAACTGACAAACAATACTTTTATGCTGTGTTCAATCCTGAATGGACTTTTAAAAAAATATGCCACAAGTGATTTTAGAAACTAATTTTATATGTATTGGTAACAAGAACATGTAATGAAAACAAAGTTTCTAAATCAAAACAGAATCCAACCCATCATTAAAGTTTTTTTAATTATAATTTTAAATTAAGGTTTCCAAGTTAACTCATAATATTCACCTTTAAAAAATCCCATAACAAATGTTACTATTGTTAACATAATTCAAAATAGCAGGCTATAGCAAAATTAGTCAAATAAAATAAGGGTCCTTAAAGTTATTAAGAAATAGAAATCTCATTTATTAATAAATGAAAAGCATTTTGCCCAGACTGAAATTTAGGATTCTTCCTCCAGAGGTTAAGAGATTTGGTTCTGGGTCACATCTTAGAGAGTATGTATCAGAAGTGAGATTTAAACTTATCTTTGGAATTTTTCTGACTAAGCCTAGCTCTTTCATCTACTGTGCAACACTTGCTATTCAAAAGAGCACCAAGATAAATTTTTTGCTATGCCTGAAGTTCAGATTGTCACCATAAACCAAAATAAATTGATTTTCAAGTATGTGTATCTGATTATATACTAAGTAGTCAATATTTCAAAGATGATTTAATTGGTTTCGTTATCTCACAGGGTTCAGAAAATCAAACAAAAATATACGTAAAATTGCTTTGCAAACCTCAAAGTGAAATGTAAATACTAAACATTATTATGTGTTAAAATATACCTTAATAAAATTCGCATTGATGTAGTCTGAATCTTGGGAAGGAGTCTTTAGAGTCAGTTTAACTCGGCTGTGATCAACTATAAAAGAAAAGATTCCAGTAAATGACACCCCATTTTATGTGGCAGTATTTTAAAATGCAAACACAATTTGAACAAAACAAATGAAACAATTACATTAAAAACAGTCAAACAATAATGTAGCTGTTCCCAGAATAATGGAGGCATAAAAATGGGAATCCTGAATCCTGAATTCATCTTACCAAAATGCTTATTGGTAAAGAAAAACTAAGTAACTTAAACTAAATGATCCTGTTTTTATAACAAGCCAATTAATTTTTTCCTATTTTAATTAATGGAACCAAAAGTCTAATAAAATATAAAAAATTTCTATAAACTAAGAAGCAACTAAGTGACGGTAAAGCTATAAAATGAAGTGGAGAAGGAAGTGGCAAACCATTCCAGCATCACTACAAATAGGGTCAATAAACAATAGATAAACCACACCAGTAGAAACACTTACTATTATTATGTAAATTAAAGTTGACTGTCAGGATATGCTTGCTTTATTTCAGCTTAAGGTAATGACATAGTAACATCTACTTTGGTGCTCTAAGCCTAATAGGTAGTTCGAGATGGAGAAAATATAATTTCTAATTATTACTTCAATTTCTCCATGGTGGTGAATAGGATGTGGTAAACAGAAAATAAAGATGACCCTCCTTGGCTACACAAATTGCAGCTCCACAATGATAACTTAATAATCTGGTTAGAAGTTAGCAATGAATAATATATGTCATCCTAATATGGAAATGTTTAAAATGTTTATGTATAGATAACTGTATAAATATGTATACATATATTAGATTTAACATATATTTTAACATATTTATGATGTATTGGACTATGCCATGTAGGGGAGGGAGTGAGGTAAGGAGGGAAAAATTTGGAACAAAGTTTTGCAAGGATTAATGTTGAAAATTACCCATTCATATGTTTTGTAAATAAAAAGCTCCAATAAAATAAATAAATAAAATTTAAAAAAAAATTTAATTAAATATGTGTGTAAAACCTATATCAGATTGCTTGCTATCTTAGGGATAGAGGAAGTAAGGGAGGGGGAAAAAATTAGAATTCTACAATATGATTAAGGGTGTGGGGGGGGGAATGGAAAAATCATCACATATGGCAAAAACTTCTGTGAGCGCAATTAAGAAAGTATAATTTCATTGTGAAATATTCACTAAAGATTCTTATCTTGTGATTTCTGGAAAAGGAAAATAAAAGATATCTCTTTGCAGATCTTTTCAATCACTTCAACTCCTCCACTCTTCTTAGGAAGATGATAGTGTTTTCCTATATTGCTTTACCATTTCTATTTAAATCATTTTATCAAATGAATATTTTAATATCTTTCCATTATTTCCCCCTTCAAAAACGATAACCACACTTAATCCACTAAGTATGGAAACTGCAAAATGTTTTGAGTTTAGCAATGAAATTATTCAGTTACTTTAGAATTCACTCTTTACAAATTCAGTGTGCCTGCTGTATGGGCCCTAATTAGTAATTCTTTTCTTCATTATACACTACATTAGATCTGCAATTCTCCACAAAGATGTGAAAAGGACTTCTAGCCCAGCTGAGAGTAACTCCTTTGCCACAGGGGTTCTGCAAGCCTGAGCCCAATTTCCCATATGATCTATATGTATTGGCGGGAAAGTGTATTAGACTTGGGGAGATAATTAATTAATAAAAAATTATTAGGCACCTACTATGTGTCAGGCCCTGTGTTAAGCATTGTGGATACAAAAAGAAATGAGTCCCTGCCAGTCTCTGCCCTTTAATTTTCAATCTAATGGAGGAAACAGCAATAATATAATAGATATATATCTTATTTGCTATATTAATATAGTAACTAGATATATTTGTTTGCCTTAAATGAAATGATATGGATAGCAAAAAAAAAAAAAAAAAAAAAAAAAAGCCTGCAAACAATTCAGGAGAAAAGATGACTGAATAGTGACTGAAACCAAGGAAACCTTAAAAGGCTACTGAAATATCACTTGTACTTGGTCCCTGCATATTTCAATCTTCATGATTAGTACTTATGAAATTCCACCAGGGTGTTATATATGTTTTAAATATGCCTGAATCACTTATAAAAGGTAAGGAAATAAGAGAAAATTTATGAATCCAATAGAGCCCTCCAAACTAAAACACAAACTTCAAATAAATTGACTTCAAAGTAAAGAAGAGGAAGGCAAAGAAAGAAGCTGGAAACATGGTTTAGAAATAAGGAATCAAAGAGTCAAAACACTGATAAAACTACACAGAAGTTTTACAAGTATGCATCATTATCTAAGAAAAGTGGAGAAACTAAATCAATCACATAAAAAAGGATGCACTATTCTAGCTGTGTTCCAATGTCAAAGCAGGGCACATACAGAGGGGAAAAACTATGCTGGCTGCACTCCAAAGAAAGAGTATCAATCACCCTATAGACAATCAGAAAACTAATAACAGTTTTTAATACTAAAACGACATGATCTCTCTTTGTAAAGATTATTTTGTCAGCTATTAAGAGACTGTATTAAGAACTGAAGAGTCTATAAAGAGACTAATTATAACGCTATTACAATAATCCATGTTAGAGATGATGGTGGCCTGAACTAGAGAAGTAGTATAAAGATATTATACAAAGTAAAATTGATAAAATATGATAATTGATTGGACATGGAAGGGAGGAGTCAAAGATGATCCCGAAGTTAGGTGACTGGGAGGATATTGCTTAAATTCCATAAATGAGATATAGAAATTCTGATTTCAGTTTCTTGTTTTCATTTTATGATATTTTCACTATTCTCATTTGTCTAATCCCTTCAGTGCATTTGGGTGAAGTGTCTGTGGCCAAACTAGAGCTCAGGTCCTCTTGACTTCAGGGCTAGCATTCTTATGATATGAAATCAATTCTAGTTTTGTTTCTGCTGCTATGTTTCACAAAATATTTTTATCTTGAATTCCATAATGTTTCATTGTATGAATGATTTTCTTCTGTTGATTCTTTGTATAACTGATTTACTTTTTCGTCCTTTTGAGGATTTCTAACCTCTATCCTTCTTGGCATTTGTATTCTTTTTTTCTTTTTTTTTTTTTTTTGGAGGAGATACAGAAGCTGTTGATTCCCTTACAATCTCTTGATGACATTCATTCCCACACCTAAAACCATAATTATGTGATAAAGTATGGTCCAGTGACTTTTTATAGCTAAGAATAGTTTTTACATTTTAAAATACATCAAAATTTTACTTAAAAATTCTTAGCTCATGGGCCATAGAATAAATACCAACACTCCCAATTCTACCTTCCCCTACCTCCCCAGTTTGCAAATCCCTAAGATATATTAATGCAACAATCTCCAAATTGGTCTTCTTTTATCAAGTTTCTTTCTACTTTGGTCTACCCTTCACAGAGATGTCAAAATAAGTGTCCTTGTGTATCACTTCCCTCCTGAAAATCCTGTGGTGCTGATTCTAGGCCAAAATAAACACTTCAGGTTTGGCCATTAAAGCTCTCTATAAACCTGTAATCAACATATCTTTTCAACTTCATGAAATCCAAATCTACTCTTTACAATCCAAACTGCTCTTTCTCACCCAAATCCTTCACCTGACTCCTTTGAGCCTTTTCCCTGACCCTCTCCCAGAAGTAGAACACACTTCCTTTTCACCTCAAAAGATTCTTCACTTTTTCAAAGTTTAAAAAACATGTTCTACATATATCCCTATCTCCAACTCTGAGTGCCCTCCCTCCTTAACTATATCTATACTATATTTATTCTGAGTGTGTATATGTGCATTTATATAATATACATATATTGTGTGTGTATGTATATGCATTTATACATGTAAAAATACCATCTTCCTCTTTGACAGCATGGATTGTTTTATTTGTTGCCATTGTGTCTTCAACACTTAATAAAGCAACTAGCACAGAGTAGGCACTTAAAGAATATCTGGTGATGAAGGTCTTCACATCTACCACAATAAACTACTAACTGAGACACTAAAAAGGGGAGTGAGGGAGGGAGAAAAGTACTAAAAAAATACAGAAATAAAAATCAAAATTTTTTAAAACTTTATATGAGGCAACTGAAACAGCTCTAAGTATCAGATAACCTGAGACATCACAAATAATACACTTGTAGAAATACAGTTCATGGCAAAAAAACAACTTTATGATCCAGAGCACCTAGGAAATGCTAGTTGATAAACCAATTTTAACAATTTTGCAAGAAAATTATAAATCAAAAGAATATTGGGGGGGGGTGGATTTTTTCATCACAGATGAAGTCAAGCTAGATAGATGACAAAAATCAGAACTAAAAGAAAAATGAAGATGGAGACACTGACAGCAAAAAAGTCAACCTAAGTCAACCAGAAGAAGAAAAAAACCTTGAATCACCCGAAATTGAGAAAATATAGAATTAACATATAGAAGACAGATGACCAAATATCAGAAACTTTATGGGAAAAAACCCATAAAATATGGACAAGATATCCTGAAATGTCAGACCAAATTATTTATCAAGACACCTTGTGGAAACAAGTGGACTTCTAAAAGAAAAACGGGAGATTGGTATGTAATATGATCAAAATTTAAAAGAAGATACTATCATCCCGGACTGATCAATCCAGCAGAACTCAATTTTTTACATAAAGACATTTGATCAGACTCAAAGCTGAAAGTGATCCTTAGAGGTTAAAATTTAGCCTTCTCATTTAACAGGAGGAAACTAAGCTTAGAAAGGTTAAAATATCTGTTTAGGGACTAGTAACCGTTAAGTTAATGTTAAGTCTTTGAGGGGGTTTCAAACCTGCGTTTTCTTGACTCCAAGTCCAATCCCATGCACAAAGCTATTTGAAAATTTAAACTCTGAAAATAACGAAAACCAAGAACTCAAAAAAATCTTTGAGGAAAAATCAAACCTCAAAACCTAATTCTTAAGTTAAGATAAGCACTTTATTCCAAGAAAGAGAAAGAAACCACTGAATTGGGCATATAAATGAAAAAAATAAAAAATCCCAATAAAAACCCAAACAGAAATACTGAAAATCAAAAGAGAAATTAATAAAGCTCAAAGTTTTTTTTAAAAAACCACCTAACATAACTAACTGCTCTTTTATTGGAGGGGGAGAGAAGAGGTTAAAAAAAAAAAAAAAAACCACTACCGATCTGTTTTATTCAAAAAGAAAGAAAACCAAATGGCCAGTAATAAAAATGAAAAGGGTGAAGATGAAATTAAAGCAATTATTAGGAGGTATTTTGCTCAATTACATACCATAAAATTGCCAACTTAAATGAAACATTTTTGAGTGAATATATATAACCTATAATGCATTGCTTATCAGGGAAGAAGGAAATAAAAGAATTTGGAACTCAAAAACTTGAAAAGAAATTGAATAAACCATCAATTACCTCCCAAAGAATAAAACCCCAGAACCAGCAATAGATCACAAAGATCACACATCTGGCGAAGTCTATATCAGGAATACAGAGCTGGTTCAATATTAGGAAAAACTATTAAAAACCCAACCAAATTAAACTCACATCAACAGAAGTTTAAAAAAAAACTTAAACATAAAAGCACCTATTATTATTAAGAATACTAGAAAGAGGCTTTCTTAAAATGTTGAACAATATCTATCTAAAATCAAGAACCAGCATTACCTGTAATGAAGATAAATTTATAGATTAGAAATGAAGCAAAGATGCCCATTATCATCACCACCATTATTTCTATATTATACTAGAAATGCTGGCTACAGAGAAAGAGAAAGAAAAAGGAAGGAAGAAAGGAAGGAAGGAAGGAAGGAAGGAAGGAAAGGAAGGAAAGGAAGAAATGTAAAAAAAGACAATGAGGAAAACTACCATTCTTTGTAGATTACATATGACAATATACAATGAGAACTGTAGAGAAGCAGATTTAAAAACTAATCAAAATAATTAACTTTTAGCAAAGCTACAGGATGTAAACACAAACCTACTTATCTGTGATTAACAAAGTATTTCTATCTATTACAAGAAGTAATATCTAAACCCAGGAGGAAGCAATAAAAAGAAAAATTCCAATGAAAATAACTTCAAAATATAAAATACTTGGGAATTTACCTACCAAAATACAAAGGAACTATGTAAACATAATTATAAAACTCTTTACAAAAACAAAGACAAATCTAAACAATTGGAGAAATATTAATTGCTCATATAGAGCCAACATATAGTAAAAATGGTAATACCACCTAAATAAATTTGCTTTTATTCAGTGACACACCCATCAAACCAAAAATCATTTTATAGGCCTAAAAAAAAAAAAATCCCATCTAGAAAAACAAAAGATCAAGAATCTCGAGGGAATCAAGTTTTTTAACTGGAGATTTCATATTACAAAAAAGCAATCATCAAAACAATCTAAAGATAAGAAACAGAGTATGATTAATGAAACAGATTATATACACATTATGCAGAAACAAAAAAACCACAGTTAATTAATGTATGAAAAAAACAAAAACCTAAATAAATTATTGGGGAAACAACTTACTATTCAACAAAAACTGCTGGAAAAATTGGAAAGTATTCTGGCAGAAACTAGGCAAAGACCAATATCTCATTCCATATTCCAAGATAAGGTCAAAATGAATACATGACTTAGATATAAAAGGTCATTTCAAAAATAAATTAGGGAAGCTTTAAAAAAATCAAATCTATGGATAAAGAGTTCATAGCCATGAAAAAGGATGAAAGAAGGAAAAAAGAGTAATTTTGATTACTTGAAATTAAAAAGGGTTTCTACAAACAAAACTATTGCAGCCAAAGTAAATAAAATTAGGGAAGGATAGAATTTTATAACAAGTTTCTCGGATAAAGGTCTCATTTCTCAAATATACAGGTAGCTAAACTAAATTTGTAAAAATAAGAGCCATTGCCCAAATGATAAATGGTCAAAAGATATGAACAGGGAGATTTCAAAATAAACCAAACCTATCTAGTCATATGAAAAAATGTTCTAAATAACTACTGATTGGAGAAAAGCAAATTAAAACTCTGTGTTACCCCACACACCCATCAGCTTGCCTAATATGTCAGAAAAGATAAATGACAAATGCTAGAGGGGATATTGGCAAATAGCTGCATTAATGCACAACTGATAGAGCTGGAAAACAATTTAGAACTGTACCAAAAGGGCTATAAAACGGCATTTCCCTTTAAAATACTTTTATTAGATTTGTACCTCAAAGAGATCAAAGAAAAAGAAAAAGAACTCAAAATGAAATATTCACAATAGCTCTTTGAGGTAGCAAAAAAAAAAAAATCAAATTGAGGGGATGCTCATCAATTAGGGAATGGGTAAATAAGCTATATTATATGACTGACATAGCATACTGTTGTGGTATTAAGAAGAGATGAAGATAGTATCAGAAAATTCAGGAAAAATCATAAGCTGATGTAAAGTGAAGTGAGCAAAACAAGAAAAAAATTGTTGACAGTAAGAGCAATATTGCAATGAATTATGCTATGAAGTATGAAAGACATATTAGCTATTTTAATATACTGATACACAACAATTCTAAAGGATCTCTGATGAAAAATGCTACCAACCTCCAGAGACAAAAATGTTAAACTCTTGGAACTGTCTTATGTCTCTTTCTTTCTTCCCTCTCCTCCAACACGACTACTCTAGAAATAAGACTTGTATGACTTCATATATGTGTAATGTAGCAGCTAGGCAGCACATCTAGGTCTGAGTTCAAATTTGATCTCAGATGCTTACTAGCTGTGTAACCTGTTTGCCTAAGTTTTCTCATTTGCAAAATGAACAAGAAAATGGCAAACCACTCCAGTATCTTTACTTATTAAATCACAAACAGGATTATGAAGAGTTGGACACAAATGAAAAATAAATGAGAATCATATTCTCAATTGTAAGAGGGTGAAACGAGGGAGTGCATTTTTTTTTAATTAACAAAAAAAACCTCCCCAAATAACACTAAATAACATTTTTTTTTAAATTATAGAGGACAGTTCATAACATCAGATTGGACCTCAGGAAAAACAAGTATGTGCACAAGTAACATATTCCTACAAACTACATATGAAAAAAAGAAGTTGTTAGGTCATGTTCAATTCTTAATGACCATATTTGAGTTTTTCTTGACAGAGATACTGAAATAGATTGCCATTCTCTTTTTCAGCTCATTTGACAGATGAGGAACAAAGTTAAGAGACTTGCCTAGAATCACACATCTAGTAAATGTCCAGATTGGTCAGATTTGAATTCACGAAGAACAGTCTTCCAACTTCAGGCACAATGCTCTATCCACTCATTTAGTTACTCCTTGTACTTTTTTTATATTCCAGAGCGCTGACTACATCTTAGGCACATAATAAATATACATAACTTTCTCCACTGCAACACTTACTTGCCTAAATGGAAAACCTAGTTCTCAAATATTGTTTTTCAAACTTCCTAGAAAACCTGCCATAATTATCTTCTCCACTAGATGGCAATAATATATTGTTGGTAAGGCAAAAAGTTAATTCTATTTATTATTTTCTGGGACCTGTAGGAAAATACATCAAATACAGTATCAGACAGTCCTGGTCAAGATTTGAAAAATGTGCAATGACAAAAAAGTAACCAACTATATACATCTTTACTTCAAACTTGTGTCTATTAGCTAACTGTTAAAATAAGCAAAACCATGAGGATCAAAGAAGTATGGACCCTTAAAGTATTCTTTGAATAGATCCTTATAAAGTACTTTTTGAATTTTAGGAACAGTTACTTTCTGGGAGAACCAATCTACAAATAAGAATAAGAATTTGAGTTAAAAGATTAAAATAGGGAGAGGGGAAGAATGTGACATAAATATTACTGAAGCATTATTGTTTTTATCTGTTCTATCACAGGTATCTATTCATCACAAAGGTATCTGTCATTAAATATATCAAATAATATGGGAAGAGATTATCTCTCTTTTACAAATTAAACTTTATAGACCTACAACCAATATAAAAAGACTCTCTGATGCCAGATATTCAGATTTGTGACTAGTAATCTCTTATTAGGTTTCACCCCACCTCTACTCCATCCCCATCCTGTATCTCCCCCAAATCCCATAAAAAGATGCAGACAACTGCAAAAAGTGTTCTCCTATTCACAGAATATGTAAATCTAAACGAATTTCCTCTCAAATTTCCAGTTGTTAAAGGAAAAAGGGAACAAAACTCTGAACAAAGGGCTGTATCCTATCTAAGGAAAAGGAAGTCCTGATTAGGGTGGGATCACTAACATCCAGAATATTGCGAGATTAAGTATTGACATTCCCAAATTTAGCAACAAAAGAATGATGGAAATTAAATATGGTTTTTAACTATTCACTGCTTTGCATAAGTTATTTCTGTGGGAAAGGAAGTCTGGAGCTATAGTATATAAGGTAGATTCAAAAAGTTTTGGCTTATGAGTCATATAGTGTGAGAGGAATCAACTTCTATATATTTTATAAAATAATAAACTTTATCTCCATAAATACCGAATTCCATTCAGATTACTAAAAAGGTACATATCATCAAACCATGAAAAAACAATACTATGGATAACAACACTATCTGGCAAACAGAAAATCCTAACAAAAAAGAGACAACAGAAAATATAAAAAGAATTACACATTTCTTTAATTCCTTACCCCACAATTTATTTTAGATCTAGTCCAACACCTACTTCTTTTTTCACTCTGAACATAAGAATAAATATTTGCCTCTGTAGTTGTATTAAACATATGGAAGATATCATAATCAAAAAACCAAACTGAGGCTGATACAGCATAGTGGACAAAGCATTGAAACTGAAATCAAGAAGATGTGGGTTGAAATTATAGCACTTACTGAAACCCAGTATACAGGAATACAGTAGGAGTTTAATCAATGTTAACTGAATTTTTTTTTGTGATTTCATTCAAAGTTCTCTCTATTGTTTAATCTTTTAAAGAACCTTACATATTTATGATACATGCACAGGAGGCTCTTTTTAAAAGGCCAACCTTTAAACGTTATGCTCTTCCAAATCATATATTTTTTTCTAAACATCAAAACTTGAGGGACAGCAAGGTGTTGTAATGGATAGAGCATCAGCCCTGGATTAAGAAGGACCCAAGTTCAAATTCGGCCTCACACACTTGGCGCTTCTTAGCTGTGTGATAAATCGCTTAACAAGTCATTTAACCCCAAATGCCTTGCAGAACAACAAAAAACAAAAACAAAATTCACATTAAACAAGTGTGAACCATGTTAGACAAATTTAGAAGCAAAATTCAAATCAACGAAAAATTCCTTAAAAATGGAAAGGGCCTCTAAATCATAAAAATATATAGATTAGAGCTGAATTTAGAATAAAATTTTGAAGATGTCTAATCAAGCCCCATAATTATATAGTTGAGCCATATGATATCCAGAGATCAAAAAGACTTGTCCAAATTTATACAGATAAATGGCAGATGGAATTTGAATGAAGATCCTTGACTGCAAGTCCAATAATTCTTTTCACTTCATTATAATGATATGCTATTTTCTTGCTAACTGCAACAAATTTTATCCAAAAGATTCCTAAACGAGACATACAAGTAGTAAAGACAAAATAGATGAAGAATGTTTAGCGTACAAATTGATATAAAGTTCTAAGGACAGGTGAAAGTTTAAAATCAATTTAATCAATCCATCAGTAATCAATCAACACTCATTATTTGATGATGAACTGAGTCCAAAAATCAATAAGTTAACTTTGTTCAATACAGTTTACTGAAAACTTTGGAAAACTATAAGCAAGCTTCCTTTTTTATAAATCTCCTTTTAAAAAAATGTCAATTTTTTTGGTGATATTATGATTGACAATCTCTGAATAATTCCAGTTGAGGGTTACCCAATATAAAGGTATGTGGGAAAAGAGAAGCTTATTACCAACAGTTTGTGTGCTACACCACTATTTCCTTAGTGTTAAGGGATCTAGAGACACATACCCAGCAAAATGGACAATACCTTTATGGAGGTTTTTACAAGAGGCCATGAACAAAAGTGGAATAGAATGAAACAGGTATGAGTAAGATGTCTATCCTCATCATTACACAAGTACCCACACTGATGATATCAAATCAAATATTTTAAGAGCAAAATGTGTGCTGGGTGCTGAGGAGATATAGATAAGACAGTTCCAGCTCTAAAGGAACTCCACACCAAAGATGAGTATACAAAACAACTGTGAATATAAAATATACATAATAAACAAAAGAGATACAAATGATACACAAACTTTTAAGACTTCAGATTGAAAAGTACAGCAGACAATTAAGTGTAATATAAACAATAGCTAAACTTTATACAGTACTTTTCAAATTTTATCTCATTTGATTCTAAAATCCTAAAAGCAATCCCCATTTTCAGAGATAGAGAACTAGTCAACAAGTGAAACAGGATTCAAACTTGAATCTCTCAAAGAAGGTCAGCACTTTATCTATTCCCCCATAATTTCCCAAGAATTTCAATTGTGATGATGAAGAATGGTATTTCTTGAATTAGGTATGAACAAATGGATACAATCAGACTGGGGGATACAAATTAAAGAAACTCAATATTTTACTGTATTTAAGGAGAGTAGTGTAAAGTTAGTTATAAAAGTAGAATGGCACCAGATTTTGGAAAGTTTTGGGTTCCAGGCAAAGGAATTTGGAAATTATTAGGCGAGAAGAAGCCAATGAAAGATTTTGAGTGACAGACATAGATGACATCTTAACAATGATTGGAAGTACGAACTAGAAAGGAGAAAGAAAAAGAAATGAGGCTACTACAAATAATCCAATCAAGGTGCTGCCATGAACAGAAATGGGAAAATTTAGATAGAGACATAATTTTAAGAAAAAGTAAAAAAAATCAATTTCTCTGTAGACCATTTGTACTAAAAACCCACCTTCCAACAACTACCTGAGTAACAATTCTTAATAAGGGATTCTTAAACTTTAATTTTAAAAAATTCTGGTATTCTGTTAACTATTTCAATATAACTGCTTCTCTTTATAATTCTATGCATTTTACTTAACACACTTAACATTATTCTGGGAAAGTGCCCATATAGATTTCATCAGACTGCAAAAGGGATCTGAGACTCAAAAAGGTTTAAGAATCCCTGACCTACAGAAAGTTCATTGGTGTTCCAATCATTAGTGCCTAATCCTGTCTAAAAGATTGTTAGTTTAAAAAAAAAAAAGTAATTAAGTTACATAAAAACTAGACAATATTGGATAATAGATCCTTGGCATGAACGACAAAATTGTATTATTAACAATTAAGCTTTTAAAAACAATGAGATTTTTCCAGAATGCTTAAAAACACAAGCATTCTATCCCAATGGAAGATAGTACCTTATAAATGAAAATTAAACAAAATTGTCTAGAAAAACTAGATATACATACAGATGGGGCTAATCCAAAGGTAGCACTATACCTCTGTATTTCAGCTATTTCCCCCCACTTTGCTTTTGGTCTAAGATATATGTATACTAGTTTAAAAGAAAAAAAGATAAATTATTCAAATACTTCAAACTCCCTGATCCCAAAATATGGTACTGGATGATTAAAAAACTGAAAAAGAGAAGTTTCTTTTACAAGAACTGTTGGCTTTGGCATAAGAAACTCCCATGTAAGCAATCTGCCTCTAAGCAGATAGGCAACTGCCCTGCAATTTATCTTCTTAGTGACTTGCCTGGGATACTGATCAATTAAGTGAGATGCCAATGGTCACACAGCTAGCATGTATTTGATGTACGGCTTGTAACCACTTTCCTGGCCAAGAAATCAATCCTTATTATCCATATCAAACTGTAAGTTAGGTAATTTATTTCCTAATTTTTGAGAACGATTCTATGCTTGAGTCCAGCTAATAAATCAAGAACTGCAATACCATCTAGATTATACCAGATTATGGCTATGGTACATAGTCTCCACTCCATTATTCAAGCCTACAAAGAGATAATAGAAAATAATTTGGAAATCTTTTCCTTTTAGTTTTGGAAGACAGGTTCAAAGATCCACTGTGAATTTTATTTAGTAATGTTTCTATTCTCAACCTCTTACTACTTCAACGTAAAATAAGGACTAAGATACAATTGGTAATATGAAGAGTAGCAATTATGGAGATACCATGTACCTATATGCTCTGTATATCTCCAAAGTTTACTTCTGAAAAATTTAACATACACCTTGCTTCCCTAACTGAAGAGCCTCTAAAGGGTCACAAAAAAAAAAGTTTTCCCATTAGAACTTTATTTTAAATTATTACCAGGTCAAAGAAATGGGGAAAGGATCTATCTATATGTTCAAAAATGTTCATACCAGCTCTTTTGTGATGGCAAAGAATAGGAAATTTTAAAAATGTTCATCAATCGGCATCACTCATCAAGGACTAATCATGTTATTGTATATAACTGTAATGTATATTATTGTGCTATAAAAAACGATGAGCAGAATGGTTTCAAAAAAACTTGAAAGACTTATATGAACTGATACAAAGTAAAGCAAACAGAACTGAGGAACAATACTAGCAGTATTGTAATGTTAATCAGCTGTGAAAGATTTAGCTACTCTAATGAAGATAATGATCCAAGACAATTTTAAAGGATCTATGATGAAAAAATGCTATCTACCTCCAAAGAGATAACTGATGAACTCTGATTGCAGATTAGAGCATAATGTTTTTTTCATTTTCTTGAGGTCTCCTGATAATTTATTTTTTGGTTTTGTTTTGGTTTTTGATTTTTTTTGGCAACATGGCTAATACAGAAAAATGTGTTGCATAACTTCATCACACATATAATTGATTTATCATTTGCCTTATCAATGTGAGAGGGGATGATATGGAAGAGAATTTAGAAATTAAAATTAAGAAATTGATAGAAGTATATAAACTTTTAAAATTATTTTGTAAGAAAAATTCTAAAAAAGTTTTAAAAGCAAATTTACAAATTTAAGCAATACTTCAATTTGGATGTAATTGTCATAAGAGTGAACTTTTAAGACAAAACCATAAATATCTAATCTAGTCATCTAAAGCAACAAAAAAAGGAACTGGTGAGGCCACAAAAATAATTAGCATTTCTTATTTGTTTTGGTGAAAGATAATTCAAACTTACACGGTAATATGTCTTTGTATCTGTTCTTTTTAACATTTTCTTCTTTTTCTCCAGTAGCTGTTGGGTAAATTTTTTCTGTTCTATATTTGGTAGATAATCGTCTTAATCGCTAGGAAGAAAAGAAAACATTTTGTCAAATATCTTCATACATAAAAGTATTTAATGCATTTTAAAAATTTAACTTTAGCCCTACAGAGTTGGGTGCTAAAAAAAAATCTGGATCTACAACATTTTCCCAAAATGTTTATAGATTCAAAGTATTCTTTTCACCCTTTCCCACCCTCAAAGAGGTGATAGTTTTCAAAGCAAATCTAATTTTATAACTAAACAAGGGAATAGGATTTTACTCTAAAATGAGGTAAGACATTAAAAAATATATCATCAGATCTGAAGTCTTCCTGAACAAGATATACAGAGATGTAAAAGCAGAAAAGGCAACTGGCTGGTTGTATAATTAGGGTGAAGGATTACAAATGGACAGAGAGGGACACGTTGACATTCATAAAAACATGAAAAGTATTCCTTGACTTTTCTATGGGGCTTCATAATTGATCAGTATCCCAGGCAAGTCACCTCCCATTTGCCATCAGTCTTGCTGTTTGATACTTTCACATATCTTGAATCTGTCCCCTTCTCTCATCATCTATCACCTCATCTAACTGGGTCTTCCTATTTCCTGTCTCTCCCGTATTTAATCACAACTACTATGCTAATATATGTTCTTCAAATAGATGAATCTGTTACTACCCTTCTAAAAAAAATTTTTTTCTAGTGGTTATATCTTTTCAACCTACCATTTCAAGTTTTCCGTGCTTCACCTCCCATTTTTTGGTATTATTTACCTATACTTACACCATCAATATTTGTCAAAGTAGACTCTAAAGTATGGCTCATTTTACACTTCCATGCCTTTTGCCCTCTATCTAGAATGCACTTAAATAGATCTCTATTTCTTAGAATCCTACTACATTTAAAAGACAGTTTCATTACTTCCCTTAGAAAGTCTTTTGTGACCCCTTTAAGATGGAAGCAATCTCTCTTCCTCTCTAGAAATTACTGTCTTCTTGTGTAAGAACAGGTTACCATCTTTGTAATAATGTAAGCCACTGAAAGGTGCAAGAATTATTACCATCCTTGTCTTTGTACCTAGTACAGTGCTCTGTACATCAAAGAGCTTTAAAATGAACTCAGGACACTATCCTATAGAAAGTCTCTCCTGTATTGGAATACATGAAAGATTTTTATGGAAAGGTACTAACAAAATGAGATAGCATAAGGTTCCATTGGGGAAAAAAAAATTCTCCTATCCAAGAGATTATGGATCCAAAGCAACAAAATATTTCCTATTCCACATAGTATTAGTATATATCACACACTTAAAGAGATGCTGAATGACTTATGATTCCATTTTTCCAAAGTATGACAGTGTACAGAAGTTGGGGAATGGCATACAAATGAAACAGTATGTCATTTTTTATAATCAGCAAGAGTTGGAGCACTTTTCAAACTCAGTATATTTCAGATTTAAAATGTATTTTCCTCAATATTTTTGTAAGACTATTGTGCACACATTATTTATTTTATATATAGACAACAAAACTTGGGGAATTACAGGTAAATTAGGACTTGTTCAAATAGGAGAGCTCAAAATTTATAGCTAAAAATCTACATCCTCTACATGAATCTACATGAAGGCCTATCAAAGACCAATTCTGCTTATTCACTGTTACTACAGAAGCAGCTTGTGGGTTAGTGACAAACTCTTACCACATATGGCAATAGGGATATTCTTTGAGTTAGAATACTTCTGTCACTAATAAAACTTCCTGCTTTCAGAAGCACTGAAAAGTTAGCATTCTAAGTTGTTGAAATTCTACAACTATAGCACTGAAATTAAATTCCATTCAATTCCTGTTTTTAAAAAATATTTAAAGACATATTGAAAGTACTTATATCAAAATTATTTAGTTGATGCCAAGTCAAGATATAATTTAAATATTCTTTTCTCTTTGGTATATAAAAGAGACTATGCAATAATTTCACACAAAAAAGCAAGTTAATTGGAGCAGTTAGATGGCGCAGTGGATAGAGCACTAGCCCTGAAGTTAGGGGGACCTGAGTCACTTAACATATCCTGGCTGTGCGACCTTGGGCAAGTCATTTAACCCAAATGTCTCAGGCCCTAAAAAAAAGGCAAGTTAATTGGTTATTTGTCTACCACAGCAACTTACTATATTTTACTTTACATATCTTTCATTGTACTGACATGACCTTCACTGCTTTGCAACCTGCCATTTGCCTGAGAAAGGGTCTACATTGGACAAACAGGGGGGAAAAATGTTGCTGCTGCTGTAGGAAGCAGATTAGTTCTTTTCATTTCCCAAAATTGCAGGATGGTTAACTGTTTAAAATTAGAGTTTACCTACTCAAAAACTGTTACAAGGAAAGAAACATTTCTTTACTGATTTGCTTTCCTTTAATACACCATATGAATGGAGAAAAAAGTCAACAGATGCATAATATAAGATGTGAGATGAATGCCATCTGCTAAGCTGTTGAGAGATTTTTCTGCACTTGCCCTTCTCCCTCATTCCCTCTACAAAGAACAGAATCATATTTTTGAAATTAATAATAATAGTAATTGAAAACTCTAACTAGAATCATGAACTGAATAGGACCAATATGAAATTTCCTACATTTGTGATTTCCTATAGTACCACAGTTCTCTAAACACCCTAATGAATACATTAATAGAAAATATGTCCAAAAAGAAAAATGAAAACCACTAAGACACTAATTCATGATTTAATTCAAGAATATTAACAGGGTTTCTATACATTGAATTATAATTTCTATACCTTCTTAAGTCTTCTTACCAAAATATGTATTATTTCTAAAATTTCTTATAGAGTCAACATGATCTGGAATTTTAAATAAGAATAGTTTTTATTCTCCAAAGAAGAAAAGAGAAACCTAGCAATTTCATGTATTACTTAAAGTGGGGAAAATGCCCAAAATATTCTATCATGCCTCTTCTCCCCCTCTCCCCCCACAAACTTGCCTAATACAGATATACTTCATGGGAAAAGCAAAAGTTCTCAGAAATTCAATTGTTTCATGTGTATAATGGGAAAGCTAATACTTATTCTACCTATCTTCAACTGTTTTAAGAAATATCTTTAATTCATCAGTCAACAAAATTTTATTAAGCGCCTTAGCCCCTTCCAACACTGAATTTTTTAAATTCTGAAATCCCTTGCAAATGAGATTAATGTACACAATGGTATATTATGAATCTTAAATAGTAAATTCATATGCTCTGCTAGAATATAATCTAGCTAATATTTATATTACTAGCACCTAGCACAGTGCCTGGAAAACTGTAGGTACCTAAAAATTTATTGAATTTTTCTTTTAAAAACATATACACAATGACATTATAATGGGCACTGAGAATAATAAAGGCAAAAATAAAACAAGTCTCTTTTTCCTTTAGGTGATTATATTTTATGGGTTGGGGAAGGAATGTACATGTATAAATATGTGCTAAATATATATAAGGCAATTTTGGAAGGGAGGAAACTAGTATCTTGGGGGAAGAGGATAGGAAAGGTTTTATGTTAAAGCTGGTACTTGAGCTAAGTTTTGGAAGGGATCCTGTGAAGAGGGAGGGCATACTATAGAGAGTAGGAAAAACAGTCAATGCAAAGTTATGCATATGAAAATTGATGCTTTGCGTATGGGCACAGAGCACTATTTTGGCTGATTTGAGTGCTCACTGGAAGGATAATGTGCAATGAGACTATAAGAAAAGATGAGGACAAAACTGTAAAGAGCAGCAAAAGCTAAATAAGAATTTATATCCAATCCTAGTAAGAAAATAGATCTTTAAATAAAGCAAATCAGTTTGGCAACAGTGTGTAAAAAGGATTGGATTACTGAAAGATTAAAGGCAAGGAGAATTATTGCATGGAAGAGTACAGCAAAATTAAATTAACTAAATTAATTTATATATAATTTAACTATAGTATAAGCAAAATTAACTAAATCAATTAACTAAAATTGTGGCTTTGTAGTAAAAAAAGAGGTAGATTAAAAAAAAAATCTTCATGACATCTTTTGTAAGTTTTTGAAAACTATACACCTGTCAAATTGGCTAAGATGACAGGAAAAGATAATGAGGAATGTTGGAGGGGATGTGGGAAAACTGGGACACTGATACATTGTTGGTGGAATTGTGAACATATCCAACCATTCTGGAGAGCAATTTAGAACTATGCTCAAAAAGTTATCAAACTGTGCAGCTCAAAAAGCTATCAAACTGTGTATACCCTTTGAGCCAGCAATGTTTCTACTGGGCTTATATCCCAAAGAGTTCTTAAAAGAGGGAAAGGGACCCACATGTGCACAAATGTTTGTGGCAGCCCTTTTTAGAGTGGCAAGAAACCGGAAATTGAGTGGATGCCCATCAATTGGAGAATGGCTGAATAAATTATGGTATATGAATGATGGAATATTATTTTTCTACAAGAAACGATCAGCAGGATGATTTCAATGAGGCCTGGAGAGATTTACACGGACGGATTCTAAGTAAAATGAGCAGAACCAGGAGATCATTATACATGGTAGCAAGAAGATTATGTGAGGATCAATTCTGATGGACATGACTCTTTCCAACAATAGATGGTTGGGGCCAGTTCCAATGATCTTATGATGCAGAGAGTCATCTACACCCAGAGAGAGGTAAGGGAACTGAGTGTGGACAACAATATAGCATTTTCACTCGTTCATTTGCATTTTGTTTGTTACTTTTTTGGTTTTTGTTTGTTTGTTTTGTTTTTGCTGAGGCAATTGGGTTAAGTGACTTGCCCAGGGTCACATAGCTAGTAAGGGTTAAGTGTCTGAGGCCAGATTTGAATTCAGGTTCTCCTGACTTCAAGGCTGGTACTCTATCCACTGCACCACCTAGCTGCCCTTACTTTTTTTTCTGGATTGGATTTTTGTGCAGCAAGATAATTGTATAAATGTTTACATATATTGGATTTAACATATTTTAACATGTATAACATATAATGAATTACTTGCATCTGGGAGAGGAGTTGGGGGAAAGGAGGAAAAAATTTAAAACACAGGGTTTTGCAAGAGTCAATGTTAAAAAAATTATCCATCCATATGTTTTGAAAATAAAGCTTTTTTTTCAATTTTTTTTTTAATTAAAAGGGGGGGAAGGTTCATTCAAAAATGTGGTATTTTTTCTTAATCAGCAAGAGTATGATAAGTCTTAGAGCTGTGGTCCCAGTTGTCTATGTGGGTTATATGTTGCAAATAATGACAGCCTCAGGAAAGTCTACTTGGCAAAATAACTCAACTACACTGTGATATATTTCCTGGAGGATAAGGTATTCAATAAATATTATCATTCTGTCTTCTTTGGTACCTGAATTTCATATCCCAAATAATATAAACACTTACATTGACATTTTTCCATTTTCTGTATTTTCTTGAGTCAATACTGCATCTTCATTAATACTGCTGCCTTCTGGTATTCCAACTGCTTTTAATCCTAACAACCCTCTAAGAGTAACAATTCCAGGTAGCATTATCTTCTTCAAAAAGATGTTAAATAACTAGCCAATGACCAAAAAGCAAAAGCAGAAGCAGAAGTCAAGTCAAATTTCTCCTGACTGAAAAGGTTTTTACTTGCCTTGCCACTCAAACTTTCCAATTCCTTGCAATCTATTTTTGACAAGATTATAGAACCATAGCTGGAAAAATACTTGTACAAGTCATGTAGTACAAACCCCACATTGCACAGACGACGATAATCAGGCACAGAAGTTAAGTGACTTTCCTAATTGAATCCATTTTATTGAAACATGGCTCTTTTATATACATATATATAATTTGATATTTTATTTTCCCTAATTACATTTAAATACATTTAACATTCTTCTTTTTCTGAGTTTCACATTCTCCTCTTTTCTCCCCCCATTGAGAAGGCAAGCAATTTGATACATTATACAGTCATGAAAACCATATTTCCATATTAATCCCACTATGAAAGAAAACAGACCAAAAAAAAGTACAAAAAGAAATGATTGTGCTGGGGGTAGGGGGAGGGAGACAAGGTTAAAAGTATACTTCCATCTGTATTCAGACTCTACCGTTCTTTCTCTAGAGGTTGACAACACTTTTCATCATAAGTCCTTGAGAACTGTCTTGGATCAATGTATTGATTAGAACAGCTAAGACATTTTCAAAACAGATTATTGTGTACAACACTGCCCTTATTATCTATAATGTTCACTTGGTTCTGATCATTTCATTTTGTATCAGTTCATGTAACTCTTTCTAGATTTTTCTGAAAAAACTGCTCATAGTGGGGGCAGCTGGTAGCACAGTGATTAGTTTCAGCCCTGAAGTCAGGAGGACCTGAGTTCAAATCTGACCTCAGACACTTAACACTTGCTGTGTGACCTTGGGCAAGTCACTTAATCCCAAATGCCTCAGTTCCCCCCCCCAAAAAAAACCTCTGTTCATAATTTTTTATAGTAAATAGTACTCTACTATAGATATATAGTACAACTTGTTCAGCCATTCCCCAAATAATGAACATCCCTTCAATTTTCAATTCTTTGTCATTCCTAAAAGAGTTGCTATAAATATTTTTGTACATATAGGTCCTTTTTCTTTTTAAATTTTTATCTCTGGGATACAATTATAATTGCCTTAATGTCTCAATTTTCTATATCCCCTTCAATATCTGCCATTTTCTTTTTCTGTATAGTAGCCAATCTGATAGGTTTGGGGTGGTACCTCAATTTGTTTTAATTTGCATTTTAAAAATCAATAGTAATTTAGAACTTTAAAAAATATTGCTATAGATTTGATTACTTTGCTCAAATCTGTTCATATCTTCTGACTATCAACTAAAGAATAGCTCCTATTTTTATAAATTTGATTCAATTCTCCTTATGTTTGAGAAATGAGTTATCAGAGAAACTGGTGAAAACCTTTTTCAGTTATAATTACTGTTTATTTCTTTGCATCTTATTTTCCCCCTGGTCATCCTACTCTCCTTTCACCCTATCCAGCCTCAAAAGGAAACATGACTCTCTTTTTATCAAATGTTTTTTTCAGTTCTCATTTTCCTTGGCCCTTCTGTGAATGACAACTGTAACATCATTTTCCTTTATAACAGCATTTTCTTCACCAGATTCTCCTTATAATCATGTGGTCATTTCATCTCCTTTACAAGTCTAATCTTCCACTTACCCCTTAAAACTTGGGTTCTCACTTTGTTCTGCTTATCTTTTCTTTATATTATACATTCTTTACTCTTAACAATCTCATACACTCCCATGGCTTTATCTATCACTAATAGGCAGATGACCACCAAGTACTTCTTATTTCCTCACAGCTGTATTATCAAATCTCAAACTGATTTTTTATATATTCATTAAACAGAATGCTAAAACTCCATTTCACTTCCTAAATTTCTTTTTCCCTATAACTCCTTCCTTTTCTAATTCCTAAGTTCTATCAATAACATCACCACTTTTTAAATCTCACAGGCTAAAAATCTAATTCATGCTTATTCTATACCACTTCAAACCACACTTAATTCAGTTATTAAGTCCTGGTATTTTATCCTAAAACTATTTTTACAATGAGAATTTCTCAACTCAGATGGAAAACTGTTCCTTTTTTTTTTCTTTTCAGTGTAAGCACACGTCAGGTCTTTACTACTCTTATATCTATTATTAGATGGTTCCTAATTGATATTCCCAAAGCCAATCTCTCCTATGCAATTTACACTTCACATATTGTGCACAATCTTTTTAATACAACTCAAGTCATTCAAAAGATTCTTATGGCCTGTTTAGTTGAATGAATGAGTTCTTTTCTGTATATTCATAGGCCTCTAAAATCTGGCTTCAATATACTTTTACCATCTTACTTTGCTATTTTTCTTATTCCAATATAATGTAAGTTCCCTAAAGAGAACAATTAATTTCTTCTCTTTGATCTTGGACAGCCAAAAACCATAGTACCCTGCAGATCATATCCAATTAATAAATTACTGATGAATTGATATGATTAAATCAGTATTATCTCTGGACCTAATGCATTCTTAATATTCAGAGAAGATTGGCTAAAATAATATTTTAACTACAGAATCACCTTTAGTACTGTTACCCTACAACAAGGATCATTTACAATTATCCTTTATTGCTTAAGTCCTGGAAAGTTTTAGTATGAAGCAAATATAAAATCATACTGGGAGAGAGGACATAAAAAAAGCTCTAGAGACCTGGATTCCGATCCTGCCTCTAAAATGTACTTAATTGTGAAATTACGAGCAAATCACTTTCAGAACTTTGTTTTGCAAAAATCAAATCCTTAAAACTAAGTTAATAATCCTTAGACTTATTAAACTTCATAGACTTATGGCAGAACTGTTATGCAATATGTTTAAAAAGCAAAATAAAAACAATTTTGTGATTACATCTCTAAATCAGTACATCTTCCTCTAAGACTACATAGATTTTAACTCAAGCTTTATCTCACTTTTTTATTCTCTTCTTCTATTTATATATTTAAACTATATAAAATTTTAAAATTCCTTTAAAAAAGGAAATAACCTTAAATACAAATCTTACTAATAGCATGTTCCCTTGCCAATATACTTTACTATTCTGATTTTTGAAGAGGCAAATTTTAGCAACTGAAAAACAGCAATACTGTCTAACATACATGTAAATAATCTCCTTATGATAGAATCTCAAAATCTGAGATTGATTCTAGACAAAGAGAATTTAAATACGATCTACTAAAAATATAAAATATGCTTAATTTACCCAAATATCTGGGGTGAGGATAGGGATGTTTAAAACACAATGTAAATTAATGTCATATCTAATATTTAGAACTACTAAAACTTAGTTCATGAAAATGTTATAGAATCTTAGCCTTTAGAAAAAAAATGTAAATATGAGTTTAAAAGAAGTTTAAGTATTGAAGCCCTTCAGATCCTAAAGGTTCCTATTTGTAGTTGATAGAGTGCTGACACTATCAACTTTATTACTCTCCTAAATGCAATTTGTTATCAACTGATAGGATTTGGCTTAACCATATTGGGGAGGGAAAGGGAGGGGGAAAGAAATCAAGCAAATAAAGAATTGTTTAGATAATAAGATTTAGTTTGGAGGACCACTCAAAGATTGCCTTCAACAGTATACTTCAGGAAATGGGACAAACAAGATTGCAAATGAATTATCAGTTAGGCCCAAAACTGAAGGAAGATAGGCTAGCTTGCCTTTAGGAAACTTCTAAATTCTTAGAATTTCTCCCTGAAAGAATATGAGTGTTCTTTTTTTTAAATCAAACAATTGCAATAATATTAGCATCATAAGTAGAAAACTCTAAGTGATCTGAGAGGTCAACTGGCCAAATCCCTTCACATTTCAGAAATGAATAAACTAAGCCCCCCAAAAGTTAAGCCCCTTTTCTAAGATCACACAGGTTAGCAACAGAGCTGGCATTTTAAACTCATGACCTGTTACTTCAAGTTCAGTTGAATTACTACCCAACTAACTAACTCACTCTATATATATATATATATGTAACCTGATAGAAAAGTGGAATTTTATCTTCCTCATATCACTCAAAAGACACATTTAGAATATATGAAAGTATTATGCATCAAGCTTAAGGATGTGTTTTATAAAGTCAGTCTATGAAGTTATTTAAGTACTAGAACTAAGGAAGACACATATCTGTGGAAAAACATTTACAATCACAAAGCACAAAAATCTTACTCCTCCTGAAATTCCCTTATCCTAAAAAGAAAAGCTACCACAGATTCATAACTTAAAAAAAAATCCAATTTATCAATGTATGAGAAATTAATACTTGCAACTATTCTACATAACTTCCATGAGCAAGACAATCAAAAATGGAAGAAAACAGATCAAAATCGATTGTTATGAGATATACAATATGAGACTGTCATGCCAAAATAAAAATGTGTGATAATATTTTCTACTAACAATGTCTAACACATTTAATTAGCTAATTTGAAAGCTTAAAAACAATTATCCTTTATATTAAAAGATGTAATACTGATGATGACATTCATGGATATTAAAGACAATGTACATTAGAGATTTGGCCTCAGGCTCTTCAACTGTATAGAAGATAATCAAAATTTCTATCTCTGCTTCTGAATATACATTATCATCTTGATATTGTTGCCCAAAGATCACTTTTGCAGACCTGCTGTATGCCAACCTTATGAAACAATAAATTTTGCTGAAATAATAAACAATTGCTGACCTGGCTAGTTCATTTAAAAAGCATATGCTAATAAGGACTTTTCCACCAGTTACGTACAAGATATCACATAAACAATAAGGAACACAATGACAATAATGAAATGCCAATTGACCTCCAGAAATTTATATTTTACTGGGATGGATGTTTTGAGGAAACAAAGATATGTGTACACAATTAAGCATAATACAAAGTTAAAATGTACTTAAAGCAAAGGGGAGAGCAGACAAAATTCTCTAGAAGAATGACACTTATATTAGGATCTGTGAAGTTATTTTTATAACTTTTTGATAAGTTAATTTCAATATAATTTCCTTTAAAATCCTTTGTACTTTGCTTTATACATATAAAAAACATTAGTCTCAGAAGGAATCCATACGTTTTACCAGACCTTCAAGAGGTTCTGTTACATAAAATTAAGAATTTCTGCTTTAAGAATATTTAATAAGGGGGCAGCTAGGTGGCGAAGTAGATAGAGCACTAGCCCTGAAGTCAGGAGGATCTGAGTTCAAATCTGACCTCAGATACTTAACACTTCCTAGCTCTGTGACCCTGGACAAGTCACTTAACCCCAATTGCCTCAGCACCAAAAAAAAAAAAAGAATATTTAATGAAAGGATAATAAGGTTAAATAGAAGAATACCAATTTGAACCCTGGAGAAAGAAGTACAATCTAAAAGAAAGAGAAGAGGAAAGAATGCATTCTGGGCACATGAACTATTTGTGTGAATGTAAAAAGGCAGAGAAGACTACTTACTAGTCATCAAATATGAGTTAATTCTCCAGAGCAATGTGTTGAAGATTTGGCCAGTTTCAGTATCTATGTGGCCTTGAGCTGGTCTCATTTATTAATCTCTATGGGCCTCAATTTTCTCATTTGTAAAGGATAAGATTGGAGTAGTCAATCTCTGTGGTTCTTTACTTCTCCAAATCTATGATCCCATAGTTATGTGAAATACACACACACACACACACACACACACACACACACACAAAATCAATGAGTAAGAATTTATGAAATACCTACCATGTACTAAGTACTGTGGACAGAGATACAAAAATGAATTAGTTCTTATCCCTCAGAAAGTTTACATTCTATTTGGAGTACCAATTTTGAGTAATATAGACACACAGGAAGATACAAAATACAAAGTAAACATATAGGTTAAGTAAGAGATATTGGGGGAAAAGGTTGGATTACTAACAAGTGGAGGAGAGATCAGCAAAGGTCTGTCCATTAGGAGGTGGTGCTTGATCTGAGCTCTGAAAGAAATTGGTGATCTAGAAAACGAGGAGTATATTTTAGGGACGAAGAGACTCTACAAAAAGGCAAGGAGATGGAATACTATGTGTGAGGGGAAACGAGTAGGCCAGTTTGGCTAGACTATAGAATATATGAAGGAATGTAATATGTATAAACCTAGAAGGTCCAGCTGGAGCTGAATTGTGAAAAGCTTTAAAAGGCAAACAGAAGAGTTTGTATTTCATCCTAGAGGAAATAGGGAGTCAGTGTACACTCTGAGTAGGGTAATACCCCCTCAAGATTTCAGTTTGAAGGCTATGTGGGGATAAGGTAAAGTGAGAAGTTGAAAATAACATTAAGGTTACAAAAACTTGGAAGACCATAATTATTCAAGACCATAATTCAGACTTACAAAAATTTGGAAGAGGGGTGGGTGGGTAGGTGGGTTTTTGTGGAAGAATAATAAGTTATGTTTTAGGTCTGCTGGATTTGAGCTATCTCCAGGACACACAATTTGAAATGCCAAATAAGAAATGCATGAATCTTGAGAGATTGAGAGATGGGGAGAGGAATGGACATAGATATCCGAGAGTCACTGGTGGAGAAATGCAACTAAATGCATAGGAACTAATAAAGTCACTTTAAAAAGGCAGGTAAAGACAGAAACATTTAGGAAATACTTCTGTAGAGTGTGGGATTTGGATGACTAACCAAGAAAGGAGATAGTAAAGAAGTGATCAGAATTGTTATGATGATAGCTGAAAAAGTTGTCAGCAGTGTCAAATGCAGTAGCTAGATTAAGGACTCATTGCACTGTCATAAATTAGGGTAAAGGAAGGGGGGAAAAAAAGAAAAGAAAAAGAGTGGAGCATAATAACAAGGGGTTTTGAGATTAAGAGCAGGGAGACAAGGGAAAGACATGTTGAATTGCCTCAATTTCCTCAAATAAATGAGCCTCTCAGTTGAGGAGAGAAGGAGAAATGTGTAGGGAAATCAAAAGGAGAAAAACTTCTGCAGGAAATAAGATAGGGAATCGATTACTGGAGCATTATATAGAAGAACTAGGGATTCCTAGGCCCCAGCAATTTAAAGTGAAGGTATACATATGTATGTGGACTGGAAATCTGAGTAAATTCAAAACATAAGTAGCTTAATATCTAATGCTGACTTCAAAATTAACATTGATTTGGAACACAGTTTTACAAAAATGAATGTTGGAAACTATCTTTACGTGTATTTGAAAAAATAAAAACCCACTGAGGCAGGGTTTTGAGGAAAGATAAAGAATACTTAAACAGATATAGCATTGGACTCAGAATGAGAAAGACAAGAGTTTGTATTCTGCTCAGATACTCCCTTGGCTGTGTGAACCAGGACAAATCACTTAACCTCTGAGTGCCAATTTCCTCATCTGTAGAATATAAATAATGGCATCTGCCTTCATGAGGCTATTGTGAACTTCAGATGAGATAACATATGAAGTGCTTTGCAAACTTATATAAATATAAAATATATAAATATTAATTATTATTAAATACAAAAGAAGTAGTAAATATACAATAACAACAGAAACTACTACTTTCTTCCTGACCACTAATCATTGAAAACCCAACCATTTTTTTAAATTAAAGAATTTAAACTATTCAGGAGGAAATACCTTTAGCAACAGATCTATGATTTTGCTATTCATTAATATACGAACCATCACTAACTTTTAACCTTGTAATGCTGGTTAAAATCTGTGGAACAGGAAAGGAGTAGAGCAGGCAGTTCACAGAATACCAGCCTTTAAGTCAGGAGGACCAAAAACACTTATAAGCTGTGTGATCCTGGGCAAGTCACAAGCCCAAATGCCTAACAGAAAAGGAAAAAAAAAAAGGGGGAGGGTGGTGGGAGATGAAGGGGGAAAGAGAAGTTTTGAAATAGCCAGAACCAGGTAATTATATATAATTCATAACTTAACTGTCAACTCTAAAAATCTGGTTCACTGAGAATGTACTTCAATTCAATTTGACTTGGGGACAGGAGCTGAATCTATAATCTAATTAGGACAGGGCAACATCTGGTAAAGAATTACCTCTATTAATGCAGGACTTCCTCTTTTTAGCAATTTATAATCTTAAATCACACTGAGAGGTTAAATGCTTTGGCCTAGGGCCACATTATCAGGTATTAGAATCAGGACTTGAACCTAGGGCTAGTTCAGGAGCCAATTAGCCACTATCCCAAAGATGACTTTATTGATAATTCATTTTGTTAAGTGCTTATTAGCTAAAACAAAGGGAAGCTTGGTCTACTGAAAAAGCCTTGAAGTCAGGAAGATCTGGATTCAAGTTCTGTCTCATAAATATATATATATTATATATATATGTGTGCAATACAGGCACATATACACACATATTGCTGCCACCAGGACTTCCTTCTTATCTACCAATGGATATTATCCATCAATTTAGATTAGGAATATATAGCTAAGTATTAAACAAGAAAAGTACAGTTGTATGGTCAAAGTTTATGATTAAAATGTCATGCCACATGAAATGAAATCCCAATGATAAGGAACCAGAAGCAGCCATCAAAATTTAATGAGTTAAAGAGGCTAGGACTACAGAAAAAGCTCAAGAATCTACTTAGTTACATTTTCATGTGATTTAACCACACAAATATCTAATTCTCTTCAAGATATACACTTGAATTCTTTGGATATATTTTTAAATCTGTTGCCTCATAGAAAAAAAGAGTAACAAACATAAGAAAAAATTTTAAAGCTGTCTATACAATATACTAATTTTGAGTAATCATTTATAGACAGGAGATAAGATGGTATCTTCAGGAAGAAAAACCTGATCCTGAAACTTGAATTCTAGTTCCAACTCTACCATTATTTCAGTTGTCAATTTGATATGCTATTCTGGGCAGGTCATTTAACTTTATTAGGTCTCAATTTCCTCATTTACAAAATGAAAAGGTGGATTAGAGAAAGTCACTTATCTCTGCTTCAATTAATATTTCAGAATTATATAGTTTTATCTGGGATTATTTTACTATTTATATATGGTTTAATCATCTCAAATTACAGGAAGTCTGTCTCAAACATAAGATCAGTTCCCAATAGGATAAATGAAAAAGGCCAATTGAAAAAAATAACAATATTTTAAAGTCAAATTCCTTGTAAATACAGAATATATGTAAAAATAACATTTTAAAAAAGATAACTTCCCTCTCTTTCTTAAATGGAAATCTATCAAGTCCATCACAACTTCTCCATTTCCAATTTACTATTTCAGATCCTCAACACACATCTTATATGTACTACTGCAACAGCTTCCTAAGTGGGTTTTTTTTTTTTTTTGGTTGTCTCCCTTCCATTCATTCTATCCTCCATACAACAACTAAAGTAATTTTCCTAAAACATTGTAGTGACCATACTACTCTTTCTACACCAATTCCACTGGGCCCTTCTTATCTTGAGGATTTACACACACATACATACACACACACACACACACACACACATCACATGCAAATAATCTATTATTGACATTTTAAACCCTTTACAACCTGCTTCCAACCTAAATTTCCCATCTTTATAAGATTTATACTTTATAAGATCATTACTCCCTTTTATGAACAATGTGATCCAGTCAAACTGACATTATTATTCCTTACACGCAATCTATCTACCACTTCCAACATCTATGCACTGGCTGTATCCTATGTACTACTCCTCATGTGCACCTCTGAGAATCCTTAGTTTCCTTCAAAGTTCAGTTCAAGTATGTGAAGCCTTTACTGATTCCCTATAGCTGATAATATGACTGTAAAAAGTTTAATTTTCATATATTTACATATGTATATGTCTCTCCTAAAAGAATAAGATTTCAATGAAAAGAAGGCTTCATTTTCTTGTCTTTATATATCCTCAGTACCTAGCATATAGTATGTAGCATGTAGCAGGAGCTTGCATTTACAACAGCCTCTTAGTTATTACTGCACAATGGTTACTCAAATGTCTGTATTTCCAGTCTTCATAACTGAGAATATATAAAAATAAGAGAAACTAAAGGGGCACAAGGAGAGAGACTTAGAAGGAAATTATTTTCTTTTCTCTACACCTTTTCTTTAAAATGGAACAAATGTACCATATCTATCCACAGAAGTTGGTTTCACTGCAGCCAAATGAACAGTTTGAAAATCCAACCACCAGAGTTAGATTTAGCCTTTTCAAGCCTACGATTTCTATCAGATACAAGTCAGTGATTCCAAATGCATCTTTAGTGGACAGAGGCCACAAAAAACAATTTTTTAAAAGACTGAAGTATGGAAATCCAGAGTTATGAAATACAAATTCTTAAGCCCACAAATACATAATAAGCACATGAAAGGCATTAAATGCTTACAAATTAAGCAATTAAAAAACCTCTATAAATCTACATGAACACTATTTCAAAATTGTTTCTGGACAAAAAAACAAGGAACAACTTTAGACAAATAGAGAAATAACTCTCTCCTGAATGTCAGGTAAGGAAAAAATAATATCAATGCCAATACCTCCCAAACTGATTTACAGACTCAATGTAATAAATAACCAAAATACAACAAACATAGGCACAAAGTTCTCAAGGAAAATAGAGGGAAAGAATATCAAAAATTACAAAGAAAAAAGAATAAAATAGGATTTGCACTAACTTCATTTGCATTTTAACAAAGTAATCATAAAAACTTTCTGGAACTGGAGAGAAAGAGACACAGAGACAGACAGAGAAAGAGAGAGATAAAGGGGGAGAGAGAAAGAAAGAGGGAGAGAGAGAAAAAGGGGGAGGGAGAGGTATGGAAGAGAAAGGGGAAAGAGGGAGAAAGAATGAATAATAGAAGAAAACAAAGTCCTGATACAAATGAGGCAAAAAGTCCAAGTCTAAGGAATATCGGCAAATATAAATTTAGTGAAAACTGCTGAGAAATAAGAGAAAAAATAATTGAATCTGTATCTCACACAACTATAGTAAATACACTCTAAAAATACACATCATTTAAAAATTGGGGAGAAAGAAAACTATTTGTCTACAACAAGGAGGAACCTTTTGTATCAAAAAGAGGAAATTATTGCAGACCAAAGCTGATGAGTTTAACTAAACAAAGATAAAAGGACTTTGCGTAATAAAGCATTAATCTCTAAAAATAAAAGCAAAAGGGAGAAAAACATGTGCAGCTAAAATAATCTATCACATAAAAAGTTCTGACACAATATGTAAAGAAAACTGGCTCTTATCTATAATAGTAATACACACACTCCCAATGGAGAAATGGTCAAAGTATAACAAAAGAAAACACAACTACGAATTATTGTACTTTAGTTGTTGGGATATACTGCTATTATACACCAATGTGTCTATCTAAATATCATCCTCTGTGTCTTGTAACAAAAATTTTTACTCTTGTCCCTCACGATCACTGGTTGAAGTGGGACAGTTTGCAACATTTCTGGTTCCCCACTGTCACTTCCAGATTCTACTTCTACAGTCATCATTCAGTAATCTTTCCTTCTTTCAGATCCATTCAAATCTATCATTCCAATCAATATTCTGCTATCTGTTGTCTGACTTATAGGACACACACCCCTTCTTTCTACAATGAAGTCACTGATTGGCAGGGTAGGATGGAGAGAGGGTAGATGTTTGCTGACTGAAAATATGTACATACATAATTTTTTTAAAATATCAATCTTGAACAAGTAAAAAAAATCAGTAAGCTGCTTATCAGTGTATTATCACCCCTTCAAATCCTTGAACAATAACAAAATTATCTATTTCAAAATGATAATTTTTTTAAAACCTCATTTTTTTTTAAAGTCTTTCTAAATCCTCTATTTACTGAGTCATTTAGAGTGGAAAAAAGAATATATTAGTTTCCTTCTGGTCACTAAAAGCTGTGATCTTTGTTCTGATATATGTAAAAAATACGCTGCTCTGATTGTACTTCCTATGTTTATTTGAAAGTGCTCAGTAATTAAGATCTATTTAAAAAAGAAATGATTCTTGATTTTATAGTCAATTCTCTTTTTAGGTTATGCTGTGTACATGAAAAAAATTTTTTTGATCTTTATCTAAGTTCAAAATGAGTAAAAAAACAAACTTTAACAAAAGAAATGCTTTACAAGGGTAAAACCAGTTTCCTCAACTTTGACATTAACAAGGAATGTGATTTTTAATAATTGCCAAACATATCACACTTTACTACCACTATTGTCCAATTTGTGATTATGGCTAAACATTTAATATTATATTTTATAAAGAAAAGATAAAATAATCCTTAATTCACAGAATTAAAGACTTGTAGATGAAAAGGATTTGACATCTTAAGACAGTTATAGAATCATAGAGTTAGAACTGGAAGAGACCTTAGAAGCCATTCATTTCGACTCCTTTATTTTATAAGTAACTGACTTGTCCACAAGTTCACATAGGAAGGAAGTTGTAGAGCAAAGATGAACTTTTACTTTTTTGAAAATAAGGAAATTAAGATCAAAAAGTAAAGTGACTTATCCAAGATAAATATATAAATGATGGGATCTATGACTTGGAACAGATTCCAAATTCCTTGTCTGGTATTCTCTAAACTACACATTGAAAAGATTGAGACATACAAATAGGTCTGTGTAATTAAAAAGAAAAAATTTAAGTCAAACTGTGTGGAACTATTCTCCACTATAAGCAAATTATGTATCTCTGCTTCAGAATGCTTGTTCTAATAGACTTGATGTAGTTCCCCTCTTCCCCATCTCAAATGAAAATTTAGCTCAGTCTTATATATCTAGATACTAAAGAATTAAATCTCTTACTAATGAGTAGTAGTTAGTGTGTCAAAGATTCATAGACTTGTTAACCATTAACTATAGCAGTGCTCCACTCCTTTTCAATCATTCAGCTTAATAAAATCATTCATCTAAAAGTTTCCAATTTTATGGGGATTATTGAAAATAGCATCGAAAATGCCTAAAGTCAGGAGACAGAATGTTTTGTGTAAAGACAAACAAGAAGGTCACTATCAATGAATCAAAGAATAGTGGTAGAATGTAACAGAACTGAAAAGAGGAAGGAGATGCTGACATAAAGGGTTGTGAGCCCCAAACAGTACTGTATACTTGATCCTGGAGAAGGCCGAGAGCCTGTAGAGACTAACAAGTAGTAGGAGGTAAGGGGAAGATATGACATGGTTAGGCCTGTGCTTTAGAACAGTTGAAAAGAGGATGGACTGACAAGAGGAAAAGAGTTGTAGCAGGCCACAAAAACAGGCTCTTGCAATTGTCCGGGCATTTAATGTTAAAATGTAACAATATCAGAGGGGAGCTTGGAAGGGGTGTGTGGAGAGGGGGGTGGCAAGATGAGGAAAGATAAAATTGACACACCTTGACAACATATTAGATGCGATGGGAGAGAAGAGCAGAGAATGACACTTAGGTTACAAGCTTGGAAGACTGTGAAAATGGTGGTACCTTCCATAGTGATGAGCTTGAAGGGGGGGGCAGTTTGGGGCATAAAGATGATAAGTTCAGTTTTGGAGTTTAAGATGCTTAACAGACATCTACTTGGATAAATCTAATAGGAACTACAGATTTAAGATCAACAGAGAAGTTAGGTCTGGAAAGGGAATCAATCAGAAAAGAGGAACAATGATAAGATCGACAAGTTAAATGGTACAGAAGAAGAGGGCCCAGGATTGAGATAGCTGATAAGCAAAGAAACTCTTAACTTGATACTTTTAGAACTGGAGCCAGTTTGCTACTCCTAAATTAGCCTAGTAGAACACTGCTTCTGTGGCCTGATATTCATACTGAAGACAGACTTACTGTGGTCACCCAATGATGAATTTTAAGCCTCTAATATCTTAGAATTCCAGGGCCTTTATCACCACCTTTGTGTCCCCAGTAGCAGGGATTATAGGCATGTACAATCACTCCCAGAAAAGCTCTACTGTTAACATTCTAGTAATAATGTTTTTAAAACATACTTTTTTAAAAGCCCACAATTTGGAAATCCATTCATTAGATTTTATTTTATGGTGTACAATATACTAAATTTTTTATTCAAATATTTCACAGAAATTAACACAAGGAACTCAAACCATATAACAAATTTTGTTTTTACAACAGGTTATCTTTTTTTAATTGTGGCAATTATTTCATAAAAATTAAGCAACTGGCACTGTTTCCATAAGGAGGATCTGTTACCAAGACCCTCCTACTGAATTGAAAGCAGTGTAATTTAGGTTATCCTTTTTAGTTCTACTTAGCAAATTCAATTTTACTTTACATCCCACTAATACCATTCTTTATAATTTCAGTCTTTCTATAAATAATTTCCTTACAGCTGCTAAGTTTTCTTCAGAGGCCTCATTTTACTATCAATGATGACTCAATTTCTCTGAGTTTTGATCACACAAAGAAAATTTTGTTTTTACTTTAGCATTTTGGACTATGAGGGGGGAAAAGGATGGAAATACTCAAGGAAGTCAAGCAATTCCCACAAATGGAAAAAACCTTAGAAGCCATTTTAATCCAGCTCATACATGAACTTCAATACATACCTGACATGTGATCATACAAGTTTTTAAAGACTTTTGGTGAGAAGTTTTTTCCTTACAAGTGTAAATGTCTATTTGTAATTCCCATTCATTGTTCCAAGTTCTGCCTTCTGTGATCATGAAATATAAATCTGATCTTTCTTCCACATGATAAACCTTGAAATATTAATAGTATGTCCTTAATAAGTCTTATCTTTTCCAGGCTAAACATTCCCAATTACTTTAGTGATCTTTAGATAATATAATTTTACTATTTTGGCTTCCCACTCCTAGATACTCTGATTTAATCAATGTCTTTTCCCAAATGAAAATATCTATTTATTACTGAACACAATCTGAATAATGAACATAGATTGACCTGAACAAGTACATTAAAGCTATTCCCTTCCTAGTCTAAGGCATTATGCCTCTTAATTAAGTTTCAAGTTGCACTACTTTTCTGGGCTACCATCTTTCTCTTCCTTTAATAATATGTATATTTATCAACTACACTGCAAAAACACTAAAGAAATAAACTTTTTTGTGTGTATATCATTCTGAAATTCCAACAGCATCATTTTGAAATTTTAAAAAAATCTGAATATTTAAGTGTTCAAGTTAAAGCAAAAAACCCTATATTAGTTACTATTATATTTCTATTTAACTCATGTAAATAATAGTGTTAGGACTAAAATTCCAAATAACCAAGGGTTTATCATGTGAAACTGTTAAGTTATTTAACAGCTTTCCAGCCTAGTCCAAAGGGACAGATCTGTTAAACTTCCCCCCCCACCCCCCCACCCCAAAAAAAATTGAACTATACTATACTCAGCAGGGTAAGAGGGTGTGTGTGTGTGTGTGTGTGTGTGTGTGTGTGTATGAATGTACATACAGATAAAAATAAAGTAAAAAAATTAGAAAATTCAAAGTATTTTTACTGATTATGTACAGGTGAATATTTTTCAGTCAATGGGAGGAATGTATGACAAAATTGTTGTTTGAATAAATCAAAATAGAAATGTTCTCAACAAAGGCAATGTATTTAAAATAAAGAATAACATTATGGAAAATGTGTGGCAAATGAAATAAAAAAAAAAAAACCTGATATCTTAAACACATTTAACAAAAATGGGAATTCCTAATCTGTTACAGATGAAGTTAATTAACAATTTTCATGTAAGGAAAACACACCATGAACTTTATTTGAAAAAGTGCTCAAAATTAACAAGAGATGAAAATCAAAAAATCATTCTAAAGTACCAACACTTCACATCTATCTAACTGGCAAAAACACAAAAAGCAATGCAAATATACTTACATTCATTGCTAGCAAGAACTGACAACAACTTATGGATCTTTTTGCAGAGTGCTCTGGCAGAATTTAGTAAATTGCAAAAACAATCATGACCTCTGACCTGATAATTCCATTACTAGGAATACATCATGAATTATTATCAAAAACAAAAAGAATTATCTCCAAGATTTTCAAGGCTGCATTATACGATCATAAAAAAATGGGAAGCAACCTAAATATTCAACAGTAAAATTATAGTTAAAATACTGTGCTTCAGAGTAAGGTAATGGGAAAGTATAATGCAAAAACTGAAAAATATGAGAAAAACAAAAAGATTATACGTTATTTTAAGAAATAACAGAAAAATACCAACACTAACATAATAATGGAAAAGAATCACGAATCAATGGACAAAAAAATTTTTAACAGAGGTTTGGGGAATGACTCATTTCATGCATGAAATTATTACATAAATAGTTATTAAGGAACTTAGTTTTTTGATATTAAACTTTCTAAGAATATCTTTGCTTTTAGAAAAGCCATGACACTTAAGTCTGATAAGATGAATATTGACATGAAGATACTAAAAATTATAAATGCATTCAGTTGAGTTTCAAAATGTAAATGTACAACTTTAAATCCATTCCTATTTGATGTAATAGTTACCCATTACTACAATCTATGCACATCCTTTTAGATACTGATTATTCTATCAATCAACATCTATTCTCCTCAGCTTTCTTTCACCTAAAACTGGTATTAGATAGCAAGTGAAAATGTATAGGTCCCAGCCAAACACCCAAGTTCCTTTGTTAAAGAGAAATTAACTATTGGTAGGAATACACAAACATTAAGAATGTGTCAGAATTACACAAGATCAAATAAAAAGAGGAAATAAAGATTCGAATATAATACAAACAAGTAAAGACACAAAACCAGGAACAATTTATCTTAGAAATCTGAGCATTAAACTTACAGTGAGGGAAAGTAGACTTTACAAAATTGGTGTATGCTACTTATAGACTCTCAGAAAGCCAAACATAGTAGAAAAAGTTTTAACACAAAGCTAAAATAGACAATAATTAATTCTTCTAAATTAAATTATTAATCCTTTTTAAGATGATCTCAGACATTAACCAAAGTTAATATTTTAGTTATTTTACCCTGTAATTGTCCTTTACTACGCGCAGAGAATTCAAAGAAAAGCTTGACCCTTTCTTTAGAGATCATGATGTGCCAGGAATAAATCCAAGGTCAAAAAAATTAGTCCAGAAGCAAGGCTTTCTTGTGGGAGAAGTATCCTTAAACCTGGATCCTTTTGCAGGAAAAAGTCCCCTCAAGGTCAAAGATGACATATATAATGTGATCAGTTTTTTTTTTTTTTAAACATACATCAAACCCTCCATACAAGCCCAAAATGGTCTTACTATTCTCAAACACAACATTTCATCTCCTGCTTCCATGCCTCTTTTTCCAAGGACAATTTCCCATTTCTGTAATACATGCCCTCCTCTCCTCCTTCTTTTAGAATCTCTTTTTTCATTCAAAGCGTAGATGCCAACACCTGGATGAGATTCGCTTTCCCAAGCAAAATTATCTTGTATTTATTTTGTTTACAATATGTATGTAGTTCTTTATGTAGATACATGTTGTTTCCTTGGTAAAATGTAAGCTTCCTGAAGTCAGGGACTCCTTTAATTATTTCTTTGTATCCTGAATACCTAGGTACAGTTCCCCAGAACACACGAAGTAGTTGCTAAAATGCTTAATAAAATATTAAAATCAAGGGTAAAGTTGGGGCAAGGGTGATTACAAGATAAACTACAATTATCCATGCTCCAATTTTACTTATTACAAAAAATAAATAAAAAAGATCAAATGTAAAATGAAAAAGAGATCTGAGACCAGACAGCTCAGCTAAGCAAAATAAACTACTAATATTTACAATAGTTATCACTGCTTTTTCTTCCTAGTTTATTCTTCCTTCTAAAAGGAAAGGGATGGGAAAACCAAAAGAAGAAACCTTGTAAAAAGAGATAACAGGTTAAAAAAAAATAAATCTAATAATCAGAGCTATGCATGTTAATAGGAACAAATATGTTCTTAAAATAGTGAAGGACAGCACAACAGATCAAAAAGCAAAACCAACCATTTGGTGTTTACAAGAAATACAAATAAAAGGCTTAAAAGAATTCAAATGGAAGGTCAACTGAAGTCTTCACCTTTGCAAAAAGTGATCATGGTTTTAATTTAAAAGCTTTGCACAAATAAAATCAATTTAGCAAAAAACACCTAAAAATTTCTTTAGAAAACCAAAAGGAATAATACAGCCAAAGGTATTGTATATATGTTTTGCAGATAATACAATAAAAATTGAAACCAATAAAGGAAACTTGAAAATAAAGATTAATGAATTGACAAAATTCCAAAAACTACACAACAAATTAATAATCCCAAACAAGAATACTTCTCTTGAAAATCAAAGAAATACAACTGAACACAGAAAGAATATGGAAATTATATATCTGAGTTATAATTTTTTTAAAGGTCCATCAAACATACGAACCATTTGCTTTCTGATCAAAAAGTAAAGGAGAATAAGGAGATCTTCTGTGGGTCACTACCAACCTCTCCAAAAAATCCAAACAAATATATTACCAAATCTACACAATTAGTGATACTGCCAAACTTCCAAGGGAATTTACTCTGTAAAAAGTCAATTTTTGATTTTTAATTAAAAAGCTTTGCACAAATAAAATCAATTTAACAGACAAAAAAACCTAAAAATTCCTTTAGAAAAGCAAAAAGTAAATAATAATAAAAAGTAAAAATGAAAGGTCCTTAACAAAGTAGTAAAATATTTTATTCTGGTTAAAAACAAAAATATCTCACTGGAACAAAGTAGATAAACAAGAACCATGGCAAATAAACAAAGTAGGTCACTGTTCAATAAATTCAAGAGTCTAATCTAATAAATCCAAGAAGGGCCCCCAATTTAACAAGAACTAAAACAAACTGGCGAGCAGTTAAGCAGCAATTAAAAGTTTTTATGAACATTTCATACCATATTCCAAAATAATTTCCAAGGGAACTTAAATATAAAAGCAAAATTAGAATAGAAAGAAATCTTTCTTTTCTATAGTTAGAAAGAAAATACAAAACCATAACATAGGATAAAAGACAACTCTTTAATGAGAAATTTTAAAAGCTTTAAACATCAATTTAACTCAGTAAAACTGGGTAAAAAAATGTGTTCATTAAAATTTTAACTCAGAAACTCAGTAAAACTAGATGCATAATGCAACTAGGCATAACTAAAGAGTATACACACAATATATACTAAAAAACATCCAAACTCAGATCAACTGTAGTGATCAAAGAAGTCTGAGTAATGATGAAACATACTTCCTTTCAGTTGAAAGATGCTAAGACCACAGATGCATAATGAGGCAGATGCTTTCAGACCTAAGTTTATGTGTCAATTTGCTTTGCTCACTACCTGTACATCTTTGTTAAAGAAATGTGGGGACTGGGATTGAAGGAAGAGGAATTCTAGTAAGTGTCAATGATTCTAAAAACCATTATAGCTGTCTTAGAAGAAAATTATTATAAGTTTCAACTAAACAAGACCACAAAATAATAATACACTTTGTCCAATTATCATGACTATGTAAGTACATCCTCACAACCCTGGGTTGTGCTACATTATTAGGTGCTGTTATCACCATATTACAGATAAGGAAATTAAGGCAGAGTTCAAAGGTCTTGCCCAGTTACTAAGAGTCTAAGGCCAAATTTGAACTCTTGCAATTTGATTTTCTTAGCCCTATTTACTATGCATCTAGCTGCCTCTAAACATCTTATGAAATACAATACTATAGTAGCAAATTTCCTATCAAACCCAAATGTTTGGTGATGCATTTCTAAATATTGAACCAAATAATCCCTTGAATAATTTTTTTTAATTCTTAATTTTTAATTCTGCTTCTTCTCATTAAAAAGTAATCTCTAGCTTCTTTTAAAAATGTTGGAGAAGCCAGGCTCAAGCACATTAATCTTCAACTATCAACATTTTTACTTTTATTTTTATGATAGCTTTTTTTTTTCAAAATACAAAGATAATTTTCAGCATTCATCCTTGCAAAATCTTGTGTTCCAGATTTCTCTCCTTCCCTCCCTCCTTTCCCTTCCCCTAGACAGCAAGCCAATATCTGATATGCAATTCTTCTAAATATATTTCCACATTTAACATGCTGCACAAAAAAATTAGATCAAAAGGAGGGGAAAATAAGGGGGAAAAAAAAAAAAAACAAGCAAACCAACCACTTGGTGGTTAGGTGAAACCTAACGTGAAAATGCTATGTTGTAATCCACTTTAAGTCCATAAATTCCTTTCTCTGGATGCAGATGGCTCTCCATCACAAATCTATTGGAATTGGCCTGAATCACCTCTCAATATATTTTTAAAAGACAGAATCAAGAGAAGATCATATATTAAAGCCCATTGTAAATACCTATGTAATTACAATGGGAAGGCCATTTGGTTTTGAATTCTGATTAAATTCAGATTCAGTAGATTAGCTCTTCTACACCTTTCATGTCAACTTTTCTTTAGGAAGATATCCAATACTTCCTTCACAAATTTCTTATCAAACACTTCACAGAAAGTTAATGTTGATTGCTAGCATTCATACACTCTTCATATCTTGCTTAATGGGATGAGTCAATTCATTTAAATTTTTATTTTAACTTTTAACAAATGAGGAAAATAGTAAACCTAAGTTTCTTTCTTTTATGCCCTTAACACAAAATGTTAGGAAGAAAAAAATTCTGCCATTAAGAGAATCCTTATATTCCCTTCAAGGCTCAGCCATTACCTCCTCAACTAAAAAGTGTTTTCTTATTTAATTCAAATATTCCTTGATCTCTTTGTTCTTTCCTATGATTCCTAAGGAATTAGAGTATTTGGGTATACATGCTGTATCTTGGCATCTCCTTCTCCCCATAAATATAAGCAAAGGGCTAATTCTTTTATCTCTTTTAAATCCTCAGGCAACAACATCACAGTACCAAATAGTCTTAAGGAATTGCCTGGTGCACCAAAGATTAAGTGACTAGCCCAAATTCACCAAAGATTAAGTGTCAAAAGACTTGCCTAATAAGCACTCTAAAATATTTATGGAAGACTCCAAGCAAAAAGAAAAACCTTTTACCTTGGATGCATATTAGGTCAGGCTAAAACATTTCATTCAAACACTCCTCCTACCCTTATTCATTTATGTAAAAGTTTATGGGCCAAAATAATGGAAAAAATATAAATTTTAAAATGTTTTTCCTTGTTATAATTCAACAAAATTATCCTGTACACTATTTCTATACTTTTTCCTTATCATGAAATAGTATCACTGCTATAACATCAAAGCACACTAAATCTCAAAAATTATCTGAACCTATCTACAAGACTACTCTTCATTTGTTCAAATGTATTACTTTAATTGCTATATACTACCTAAAGAAATTAAAACAAAAAATTATTCCTATTAATATAACAAGGACTTGCTACAAACAATATTACAATATATTGGCATTGGCTTTATTAAATTCTTCTAAATCATAAATAAAAATTTGTTTTGAAATTATTTTCTCTTAGACTTGATAATCATCTGCAATCTCAATATAACTAACAGTTCCTATAGTTAATTCCTGAAAGGGACTTTTCTGATGTTTCCCTCTATTTTAAGATTTACAAAAGGCTTTTCTTACAACAACCTTGTGAGGTGACAGTACAAATATTTTATTTTACAGGTAAGTAAATTGAAGCTTGTCTATTGTCACCGTAGTGTAGGCATCAATAAATGTTAGACATTTTTCAAGATTCATCTATTAAAACTTCTAGCTCTAGTTCTGCCACTAAAAAGCTGTGCATATTATCTACTCACCTTCAGTTTCTTTTAAAAAATGATGGTAAAACCAAGGTCATGTAACAATCCCTTTCAAAATAGTGTTTTTAAATTTAGATTAATAATGCTTTCTATAATAAAAATTCGTTCTAAAATCTTACTTCTTTACTTTTTCCCCAAAGTATATAAGGCTGAATGTGACTCTCTTCCCTTCTACTTCCTTCAAAAAAAGTCTCATTGACACAACACTTTTCCAGAAATGGTTCAAACACCACACACATACATACACACACACACACACACACACCCTTCACAAACTCCAGCCCCATATATTATAAAATCTTTTCCACCTAGAAGGCTTGGTGGTAACAAAATGAATATCTTATGATCTAATAAGTAGAGAATATATAGATCCTTATCTCTACAATTTTACAAAGAACATTTGATCAAATCAGAAAACAAGGGTTTGGATCTATATACAATGTAACCTAAATTAAGTGCAAGATCACAATGATGCAATGGAAAGAGTGCTAGATTTGTAGTCAGAAGAGTTGAGTTTAAATTCCTATACTGCCACTATTTCTATGATCATAGGCAAGATACTTTGCTTCTCTAAATGTCAGTTTTTTCAACTACAAAAATGAACACCTGATGACCTTTGAGTCCTAAATTTATGATTCTATTATAAAAATAATCTTGTTTGGGGCTTGCACATAATCTTTAAACTTTAGTTACTTTAGTTCGGATAATTTAAACGAATCTGTATAATGAATGGGTTACACTAGCTAATTTTTAAGATAAACTAAAGTCCTACAAGCTTATAAATGCTTTTCCAAGGCTACAGGTAAGTTTTAGAGGTTTTATTTATATATATCCATACAATCTCAGGAATCTCAAGAAGACACCACATCACAATGTCTGATCAAGAGTAAATACCTTGTCAAAAAAGAACATAAAGTATCATCTAAATTCTTCCCTTTTTGGCTTCAGAGTTGGTGTGATGAGATAGGTCTTAATCATCAAACTTTGAAACGAGAGTCACCAAGCAATACAATTATGGAAGCAAACTGAGATTGACATTTTTTTTTTTTGGATTTCTCTCCCTAAGCAAATGTACTTAGTAATGAAATAGTTTAATTAATAAATTATCCCTGGAAAGTTTGTGTCTGAAATATGTAGAATTTTTTCTTCCCCAAGGCAATAAGAGAAAAATGGCCTCCAACACAATTCAGTCCTCTAAAAAAATTAAAAGAAAAGCTCCAAAAGCTATTTCACATCCCCCCCCTGCCAAAAAAATGATACTAGTACTGAGACCCTAACCTTAAGGTAATGATCATAAAACCACAGGTACCAAATCACTAAGTTATATAATCCTTTTTCCTTAAAAGAAGTGTGAAGAATCTAAGTGAAGTAGATAAAAGTATCCAAGGAGAGCTAGAATAACAAGAAAACAAATGGTGAGTAAAGATTACAATTCCTCTACTTCATTAGTAAGCACTGGGAGAAAAAAAAATATTTCTGGAAGTTTATATTTTAAAGTAAATCTCTTCATCCTGGTGAAGGAAAAAAAGAAATTTTCTTAAATTCCAGTTACTGTGAAGAATGACCCAAATTCAAATGCTCAACACATTGAAAATTCTTATCAAAAGAAACAAAATATATATTTTAAGAATATTGAGAATAACATTTCATTTCCTCCTAAATATGGCTCTTATTTCTCTAATAAAAATACAGGAAAACAAGGAATTAAATACACAAATCAAAGAGAAATAGCCATTTCTATTTGAAAGGATTAAACCATTTGTTACACATTTCTTTCCCTCTTGGGCAAAATTATGACTTTAAAAAGCCCAAATATACATTTTCGACAAAAATTTCAAACTATGGTCATCAATATCTTTGTTCCTTATCTTATATTATTGGTTTCTCTCTCTCTCTCTCTCACACACACACACACACACACACGAAAAACTGAAAAATCACAAGGCTCTATAAAGTTATCACAATTCATTCTAAGATCTATGATACACTGTACCTACATGTGAGTAGGAAGTTCTACTCTAAAGCTACAAGCATTCAACCACAAGAATGTTGCTACTTTGCTTTAGTCGAAGGATAACCTGAACCTCAAAAGAAATATATCTATTCTCTTCTTTTTGGATTATTTCCTCCCCGGCCTTTTCTGTGGATGCCAAGATTACATCTTTTTCATTTTCTAAATATAGTTATGGGACTATTTTGCTCCCTCAGGAGCAGAATCCTTCCCAAGCAGATCTCAGCTCTTAACCCCCTCTCCTCAAACAACCACTGGAAGGAATAAGCACTTCCCAAAGTCCCGCTTCCTCTTCCATTCCCCAGACCTCCAGGGTTTCCAACGCCCCAGAGTCTTGCGCAATATCCGTAGGAGCAATAGCAGCCACCGGCCACCTCCCACCGCCTCCTCCCAGGACGGGAAATAATTCTAGAGGGGTCATTGTCCAGGGGAGAAAAAAAAAGGGGGGGAGAATAGTAAATAGAAGCATGTTGTCTTTATTAACTCTTCTTCTCTAGATATAACCTCACTGAACTAATCTACCTGCAGACAACTTCATGCCCGACCCCCCCTCCCCTTATCATATCTTCTCAATCGGTATAGAAAAGGGAGAGGGGAGGGAGAGGTTTGAGGGAAAGGGAGGGGAAATAAAGGGGAGGAAGAGTGAGGAAGGTTATCTCCCAGTTCAGGCCTCCAGCCCAGAGTACCATCGCCTCCGCCCCATCAGAACTATTGTTCCCAAGTTCCCCACCCCCACCCCGGATGGGAAGTGATATTCACATCCCCTCCATTGCCTTCAACAAAAAATCCCCTAGGAAAAGGCTTCCTTCAGCATTACTTCCCCTCCCCACATATTCACATCCCCTAAAATGCCTACAACAAAATCCCCTAGGAAAAGGCTTCCTTCACTTTACTTCCCTTGCACAACACACTATACACACACCCTAGTTACACATATTCTCAAATGTGGACTCGGTGGATAAACTATGGAAATTATTGTATACTGAACATGTTCTCTCTCAAGGAAATGTCTTCTCCAAACGTGGGGGAGAAACCCGAGAATCCAGGTATAGTCAAGTCCTTCCCTTCAATAATCACCAAGAGCTTGAAAGACACCTACGAGTTTGAAGCGCCCTACAAACCAATTTCACCCATTTGTCTCTTTTCACCCCTAATCTTCCTCCACTTCAGTAACGCCAGGATTGGGGGGAAAGCGGCAACCAAAAGCACACATTCCCTTGACCCTTTCCAGACACTAAAGGAAAAGGCTATGCTGGCAGAGGAAGGGGGATTCAAGGCAGGAGAGAAGGTGCCAAAGCCATAGTCACCCTCCACTTAGCCAGTCCCCCGTCTTGAGCCTCAGGGTGTCTGAGGCGGGGGTGGTGGGGGAAACAATAGGTGGTCTACAAGACTGAGGGGGTGAAAAGGGGGGAAGAAACACCGCCCCACAGCCACTCCCGTTCCATGAGAAGGGGCTGGGAGAGGGACAAGAGCTCGGGGCGGCGGCTGCCCCACCCCCGAGACCCAGCCCCCCCCCACGCCGGTAGGTTGGCGTTTGCCCCGCAGTCCCTGGCTTTGACACCCCCTTCCCAGGCCAGGTACCCACACAAAGCGACCCCGGGCAGGGTGGGGACAGTGCGGAGCAGAACTCACCATGAAGTCCCGGGCGAAGTTGTCTTCCCCATTGTGGTCCGGACTCTTCATGGCCTGGACCCTCTGGATGAATTTCCTCAGGATTTCCACTTGTTCCATCGCCTCGCGTCCTCCCGGCGGCTGCGGCCGCTGGCCCCCCCGCCGCCGCCCGCCCGCCCGGCGCAAAGCGCGCTCCGTCTTCCCCAGGTCGCTCTCCCTTCCCTTCCCCCCCTCTCTGCCCGACCACCGCCTGTCCCAGCAGCCCCTCCCGCCCACCCGCTCTCCCGCCAAGCCCGGCCGGCAGCGGCAGCGGCAGGGGCGGCACCGGTTCCCAGCTCACACCCGCACAACTTCCAGGAGCTGTACAAGAGGGAGCAGCGCAGTGTTTCAGAACCAACCCCAGCCCCTAGCTGGTTCCATCCTCCTTCTCCGCCCTCCTCCGCCTCCGCCGGAGACGCCGACGCCGCCGCCACCCCCGGGACGCGGCTCCCCTAGATTGCCCAGCCCCCTCCGCCCCGCACAGCCGACCTCTTTCCCCAGGCGCGCGTCCCCGCCGCCGCCCCGACGCGACGCGCGGCCCCGCGACCGCAGCCCCGCCCCAAACGGAACCCCCTGTCAATCTTGCCGGCCCTTCTTTTCTCTTCCAATCGCCGATGTAAGTCACGCCCCGCTCCCAATCTTTCGGACTCCAACTGGCTGGAAGAGGCGTCGGTTGACTGGTGGAGCGATCATCGCTCTCCTTCCGGAGCCGAGGTTCCCACCCCCTCATTATTCTGGTGGTGAATTGGCAATCCGTAGAATTTATTCACCGAAGTAAAATAGGCCTCCCTCTGCGGGCATAAGAGTTTTTCTGATCTATTAGGGCTCTGCCTTTATGAAGCCCAGTAGGACCTTAACTGGGACGAGAGAATCTTGTTCCCGATACTGAGGAAGAGTACATTTCCGAACTGTTTAAGCTTCCTCTTCCCCCACTCCCTCATCACTGGAACTACAATTCCCTACATGCAACATTCGCGGCGGGAGGGGGAGCCGAAGTCTAGGGACGTAGTATCTTTGAGAAAGCTTGGAAGAAGTAGGGCTTGCTGGGAATTGTGGTTCTTGTAGCTCTGTCAAAATTTGCATTCCCCAAACAGTAGTCAGATATTAAGCCATTGGATCTTGTGTTTCTCGGTGCACGGATCTTTACGGGTTCAGTAGGTGAAGGTGGCTCCCTTCAATCACTCATTAGAAAGATGATCCTACTCCCTCGGTTTAGTTGGGGAATGTGTCGACTTTCAGTATAGACAATAACCACAGCAGTGCATTGAATCATAGGATATAAAAAATTTTAAGTACTTGAAAGTACTTTGAAATCAACTGTTAATCCATTTATAAAGTTTTAAAATGTGCAAAAAGGTTTTCTTCACCAAAACTCTGTGAGACGGTCTCATTCCCATTTTAGAGATAAGAAAATGAGAGCTTGGGAGATTGAAACTACTAATCCTTAGATATCATAATTTTTTAACTCAACCATCTCACTAAGATCTCCCTAAGATAAATAAGCCTGAAGAAAACAAGCACTGGTTGTAATGGATAGAAAGCTGGTCTTGGATACAGAAAATGCGGGGCTAAATCCTACCTCCCTCTGTGCTGTGAATCTCCAAACACTTGGCTGCCAAACTCTCTTTAAGATACACAGAGGTTCCAGTCTGCATTATCAGGAGCTCCCTAAACACATGAAATTATGAGTCCAGTTCAAAAAGTTGTTACTCACATTACATGTTTATATTATGCAGTAGATATAATTTTCAGTGTGTGTATGTGTGGTTTAGAAGGGACCTCAATGCTCATCTAGTCCAACCTATGCATGAAAGAAATTTAAACATGTATCTGCTTGAAGAGAGACCCTTGCTAAGACAATCCCTATACATAACTGTAATTATAGGAATTTTTTTTCCTGATACCAAGCCTGAATTAATCTCTTTACAAGTTCCATTTGGTTCGTGGTTCATCCTGTAAAGCCAAAAAGAATAAATCTGCTATCTCCTCTATGTAACAGGCCTTAACATATTTGAAAACAGGTATTCTATTACTCACTTCCCACCTCCAAGTTTTCTCCAAGCTAAATAAGCCTCTCTCCTTTAACTAGTCCTCATAGGTCACAGATAAACCAAGACCTTTACCATCTTGATTGCCTTCTATATATTCTCCACATCTATAATTAAACACAATTCTTTCCATAATGTCTGAGAAGGGCAAAGATGGGATGATCACTATCCTATTTCTGAAACCTATGGATATACAGCTCAAGATTGTATTTGGGTTTTTTGGTTACTACAGCATATTATTGATTCGTATTAAGCTTGCAATTCACTAAAACTTCCAGATCTTTTGAAAAACTACTGTTTAACCATGACTTAAGCGATCTGAAATTAATATTATCTATGGTGTATTTTATATATTTTGGTAAATATTTCCCATTTATATCTTAACCTAGATAAACTACACTTGTAGTCCTTTAGGCAGCCAGTTTGACACCTCTGTCTTTGCTTGTCAAGATTCCAGAATCCTTTAAATGTTTTACCTGTATATATATATGATTGTTCTGTTTTCAGTTATATTTAATCTTATTTTTAAAAAACCTCATGAGATATGAAAATATGCTCCAAATCACTATTGATCAGAGAGATGCAAATTAACACAACTCTTAGATACCACTACACACTTGTCAGATTGGCTAAAATGACTAGAAAAGATGACAAATGTTGGAGAGTATGTGGGAAAAGTGGGACACTGATACATTGTTGGTGGAACTGTGAACAAATCCAACTATTCTGGAGAGCAATTTAGAACTATACTCAAAAAGTCATCAAACTATACAAACCCTTTGATCCAGCAGTGTTACTACTGGATTTATATCCCAAAAAGATCTTAAAGGAGGGAAAGGGACCCACATATACAAAAATGTTTGTGGCTGTCCTTTTTGTAGTGGCCAGAAACTGGAAACTGAGTGAATGCCCATTAATTGGAGAATGGCTGAATAAATTATGGTATATGAAGATTATGAAATAGTATTGTTCTATAAGAAATGATGAGCAGGATGATTTCAGAAAGGCTTGGAGAGACCTACATGAACTGATGCTAAGTGAAATGAGCAGAACCAGAAGATCATTGTACATGGACTATACAATGATCAATTCTGATGGACATGGCTCTCTTCAACAATGAGATGATTCAAAGCAGTTCCAATTGTCCAGTAATGAAGAGAGCCATCTACACCCAGAGGGAGGACTATGGGAACTGAGTGAGCACTACAACATAGAAAAAACTCTCTTATTGTTTGCTTGCATTTTTGTTTTTCTTCAGGGTTTTTTTTTTCTTTCTAGATCCAATTTTTCTTGTGCAGCAAGATAACTGTATAAATATGTATACATATATTGGATTTAACATGTAATTTGGCATATTTAACAATTATTGGACTATCTGCTATCTAGGGGAGGGGGATGGAGGGAAGGAGGGAAAAATTTGGAACAGAAGGTTTTGCAAGGGTCAATGTTGAAAAAATTACCCATGCGTATGTTTTGTAAATAAAAAGATATAATAATAAAAAATATGAGAACAATACAAGGCAATTACGTCTGGAAATTAAGAAGATACTGGTGACTATGAAGAGTTCAATCAGAAAAACCAGCATATACTGAGAAAATTATCAACTAAAGTAAAAAGAAAACTAGTAAGGAGATTAGAGGGAGAGAAATCAAGTCAAAATTTTATTTTGTTTTCTTTTTCACAAGATGGGGGAGGCCTATGTAAATATGAAAAACATATTTGAAGTACTCGGTGGACAGAGAATTTTGAAGATATTAGTTACTGGTCTTTCAAGGATTTATATCCTCACTCCTTACGTCTATCTTCTGGTTATATTCTTGATTATTTCATTGCTCATTAGCCCCACTATTTGGAATAAGAAGAAAAAAATAAAGGCAAATCAGCCATTCCACTACTTTTCCAGAGCTCTCACTAAATTTTAGGTGAGAAAGAGGTTGAACCTATTTGTCCAAGAGATTTCAGATTCATCTACCTATGTCGAGTTTATAGTACACTTTTCTTCACATTAACACTGGTAATGTTTTAAACTTATATAATTTTAATTTTCAGAACATATCACTATGATCTCATAAAACAGCATTATGTGACTGCCATAGCATAACTCTAAATCTATGAATTACTTTTATTGTTTCTTATGCATCTAGGAAGCAGTTTGATAGAATTTCCCTCATAGGTGAAGAAACTAAAGAACAGAGATTTGAAATGACTTATACAATGTTAGAAAGTACACTGCAGAAGCAAGACCAGAAAATTAGGGCATGAGTTTCCAGCTTGTTGCATAAACCACTGAGTCATTATGCTTTTGTATTGTAATAATTTATGTGAAACTAGAAAAGGAGATTAAATCTATTCCTAAGTATCTCCCTAGCAATACCTTTAAAGAAGAAGCGATCTTAGAGAGACAGACACATAATAGATAAATAACAGATTAGATTAGATTGATAAATCATAGATTAGATGACAATAAAAGATAAATTAGATTGATAAGTTTTATAGTTATAATTTGAAGTTCATTCTGAACTCCAGAAATAGGAAACTTGATGCTCTGTAAACTTCAATTGGTGATCATAAAGGAGAAATAGAAAGGGCTCTTTATGTTTTGGCTTTCCTGAATCTCTCTCTCCCACCTCCTTCATGAACTGCTCACAAAGCCTAATTTTTAAAAAGTAATGTTATTCTCTTAGGAATTTTACATTAATGAATGTAGAAAAAACATTGTATTTTCTATTGTTGGATTTATAAAAAGGTTATCAATGGCAGCAAAGTCTGATCATGCCATTCTCTTACTCAAGTTCATTCATTCAATGGCTCTCTGGGACAAAAATACAAACTCCTCAGCTTCCCTTTTAAAGACATAGGGAAGAGATTTATGATTTTATTGAAATACAGACTTCTCTGATGAGGAAATTCCCAATCCAGCTGGCTCTCCATTATGTCACACTGCCTCTTGAATGGCATTTAAAATCCTTCAAGACCTAGTTACAGACTGTAATTCTAGGCTAACTGCACATTACCCACTCTGCGTTTCAGCTAAAGCTATCTATTTTCTCTTCTTAGAGCTTGGTATTACAGTTTCTGCCTCCATGCTTTTACATCCCTGAAATGAACTTTCTGGTCTAGGCCTTTTGCCATGTATAGTTTTATTCAGGGTTCGTTTAGGTACTCTTTCCCTTGGGAAGCCTCTGCTAATGTCTTCCCCTTCCAGTGATCTCCTGTAATAATAACCTCCTTGAAGAGCTGTTTTTATTTTATTTTTATATCCTCAGCTCTTAAGATTATGACTTAGGCATTTTTGTTGTAGTTGGGTCATTTTAGTCCTGAACAACTTTTTGTGATCCCATGTGGAGTTTTTTTGGTCAAGATACTGGAGTGATTTATAAATCTCTAGCTCATTTTACAGATGAGGGAACTGAGGCAAACAGGATCACATTAGCTAATTGTCTGAGATCAGATTTGAAACTCAGGAAAACTTCAGGTCCAGCACTTCACCTTCTGGGTCACTGTACTTGAGAAATGTTTATTTGATTAGGAGAAACAACCTTTACCCAACGCACTCATCCAAATGCCAGCAGAGAGAGGAGCTTCACTTCTGACTTTGATCTTCTAGGATATCCTTAATCAGAGACATAAAGCACATTCAAATGGAGAATGATAGGGAGAACGCCAGAGAATGAATTTCCTGTTACATTCCTATTACTTGGTTAGTGATTTCAAAGTACCCATAAAGCTCTGCATCTGTAATTTTAAAATCTTGAGTTACTTTTGTATTTGTATGAGTATGAAGCACGGAAAATGTATTTGTTCAAAGCCACACAGCTTATTAGTGACAAAACTGAATGAAACAAAAAATCTTTTTTTTTTTTTTAATAACTTTTTATTGACAGAACCCATGCCAGGGTAATTTTTTACAACATTATCCCTTGCATTCACTTCTGTTCCGATTTTTCCCCTCCCTCCCTCCACCCCCTCCCCCAGATGGCAAGCAATCCTTTACATGTTGGATAGGTTACAGTATATCCTGGATACAACACATGTGTGCAGAACCGAACAGTTTTCTTGTTGCACAGGGAGAATTGAATTCAGAAGGTATAAATAACCCGGGAAGAAAAACAGAAATGCAAGCAGTTTATATTCATCTCCCAGTGTTCGAAACAAAAAATCTTGCACTGAGGGTATCCCAAAGTGTGTTGTGTAACAAATGCTAAAGGCAGCTATAATTAATGCTAATTATAGGACAACGCGATATTGTAAGTCCCCACCTCTGACTTTTCTTATTGTCTTTTTATATTTCCTATGCTATTTCATTTATCAGTGACTGAGATACAGCCTGGCTAAATTCTTAGATGATCAAATCCTGCTCTTGACACATACTACCATGTGACCATGTGTAGGTCATGACCTCTCAGTACCCCCAGGCAATACTCTTAAAGGGATTGATTGTAGTGAGCAGCAGATCTCTACTCAGGAATCATTCCCCTTACATGAGGGGAATCACAAGTCTGCACCGCTCTAGACACCCTTTCTCCAATCCCAAATACAAAGTAAAAAGCATTTCTGTTCAAAAAAAATTTCAGAATAAAATACAAGATCATTTTGTTTAAATTCCTTTAAAATGGTGATATTTGGTTTCGTTTTGAAAAGCTCAGGTTTCTCTACTTAGAAACGAATAACATTCCAAGACCCTGAAACCATTGCGCCCTATATAATCCATATGCAATATTGATTTAGTTGAGGCAAATTAAGACAGTGATTCTGACTTTACAATTATCAAAAAAAGTCCTTTTCAGTTAGTGATCCACTGTGCTCCTTAAGAAAAAAATTAATCCTTATTCAAAATTCACATTCTTTTTCTTGCTTCTTAAACATTAGTCATTTTTAGGTGTGAAAAGCTTCTCTAATTTTTTTCAACATGTCATTATGGATTGCAGGGCTACTGCTATTCTCCCTCCCTCCCCCCAATTACCCAGCCTATTTCAGAAATAAGTAATTACTGTTTTTACTGAATTGTGAAAGGCTAAATAAAAATCTACAAGGAAAATTTTCATTTCCAAAGTTCTGTATCATATTACATGGAAATCTTTTAATGCCCATGGAATTCCGTGAGGTACACTAGCTTGCTTATTATGTTTCATTCTGTGAAATCATTAGGTGATTACTTCCTATCCTTAGGGAATATCACATGACAAGATGCCCATTTTATAGTCATTTTAAAGTTCATTTTGTACCTGAGAAATTTGTTACATTTCTCTATTTACTACTCATTGGACTGTTTACTTTCTATTATACCATTTCAACTACTAAATATTTGCTATTTTCAAATTTTAAGATACCAGTTAATTTTTAAAACAATAAACTATTTAAAAGTTTCAGCTTTATTTTGATCTGTGTTCTTAAACATTTTCTCCCTTTTTTTTTTGGTTTATTTTAGCAATCATTTCCCCATTTATATGTTTTATTTCCTATAATACTTTTTTGGCAGCTGTAATTGTTTGGGAGTGTTTCCTTATATTTAGCCAAATCTCTATATTTCTAAGTCCTCATAATTCTGCTTAAATATTCCCTGACTCACCACCAATTACAAGTTGTCGGCAAACCCTCTTTAATTTCTTTTACCACATGGAAGCTTGGGTCTTGTGCGATTTAATGTTCTTTCAACAAAACCTAGTTTGTTCTCCACTTTTACCTCAGGTCTCCTTAACTGATTTTTGTATTACACAATTACATCAATGCTATGTTAAGTATATTTGTGATATGTGACGGAGGATCATGTGTCTAATAATTGGGTCGTGGAGTAGTTTTATTTGCAATAGACTGCAAGACAGAAGTTAAGGAATAACTAGAATGGTATGCTCTCTACAAATTTTTTGTTGTTCAGTTATGTTTAACTCTTCATAACCCCACTAAGGGTTTTCTTGGCAGAGATACTGGAGTGGTTTGTCATTTCTTCTCCAGTTCATTTTACAGATGAGGAAATTGAGGCAGAGTTAAATGACTTGTCCAAGGTCACACAGCAAGTGTCTGAGATTACATTTTGAACTCAGGTCTCCTGACTCCAGGCCTAGCTCTCTATCCATTGTGCCACACACAGTAGATGCTTAATAAATGATTGTTGAATTAAATTGAAACAACCAAAGTATTGTTTTGAAACACTGGATCTGAAGTCAGACAAATTGACTTCAAATTCTTATTCTTCTATATGCAACCTGGGTAACTTTGAGCAAGTCACTTAAGCTTCCTGGACCTCAGTTTCCTCATTTGCAAAATGAGAGTATTGGATAAAATGAGATTTATTTTCTGAGGTTAATTCCACCTTTAAATCTGTGATCTTATGATTCTGTGAATTGAACTGAATGAATTCTAACAAAATTAAATGTCCTAGAACAGTTAAAAATTAGCTTAAAAACAGATCAAAATTTTGTTTGTTAAACATACTGCATAAAGATATTTAAACCTTTTAAAAATCCAAATCTTTTATTAGGATTTTAAGAACAACCAGTATACCTCAATGAATAATTTAAAAGAGATATGCATCAAGTATTCAAGAACATTTAAGAATTTATTTCTCTAGCAATTTCAGTTGTCTTAGAGAGTAAACAAAAAGGGGTCCTTGTCTCCACGTAGAGCCAACAACATTTGACATGCTCCTTTCTTAGCCGTCTGACCCAAGTCATTTTATAATGCATTCATTGCAAGGTAATGGTTTGGGGAGTATACCTTTGCAAAGGGAGGAAGTCAGCCTGATCCTACTCCTTGCTCTCTTTTTCTCCCCACTGTCTCTCCACTCCTATCTCAAAGACAACAGTAGTATGGGTAGTTGTGAATTGGGCATCAAGTCTGTCTCTTCATCCTGAATGCCAATATACATAACTGCATTAAGATATACAAGTATTCACTATCACACCAACATTCTAATTGGAACCTTGAGGTTCTGGGTTTGATTAGCTCCTCTTTAACCAGGTTCTATCTATTCAGCATTTCTCCTCTCATCATTAGCATTTCCCAACTTTCTGTTTCCTTAATTTCTGTTATTGACCTAGATCTGGACAAATACCATTCTTTGATCATCCCAACTTGTACCCTTTTTAAGAAATTTTATTGTCTTTGGCTTTTCACATTTATTTCCAGATATGCCCCAACAGATTTTCCATTTTCCTTATTAGAAAAAACAATTCAGCAAAATCAACTACCACAGTGTCCTAGTCTAAGAATATGCAACATTCCACTGCGGCTGTCTGCCACCTATCCAATGGAAGCCTCACCCCTTTGCTTGAACTCTAATCCCCAGCTTCTTAAACTGCGATTCTGAGAAACTGAATGTGGGGGTTTGCAAAATTATGATTAATTATTAGTAAATGTTTGATTTGTATACATATTTTATATATCTGGAGTCACATAAAACCTTATTGGGCAAAAAGGAGTTGCAAGTAGAAAAAATTTTAAGAAATCCTGCTCTAATCCATATTTAGTTTAACCAAGCACTTTCCATGCCTACTGTATTCTTCTTCACCCCTCTCATACCAATTGGAACTCTCATTCTACTGTGACAACTCCTGTAGGTTTTTGAATTTCTGTTCTAAGTGCTCATTGTGCCTCCAGACATTAACAAAAACATTTCCTTTGATGGCCTGCTATCTACTTCCATCTCCATGCCTTCTTGCCTGTATTCCTCTCAAACTAGTGTTTTACTAAAACTGAAGGCCTTACCTGTGGGATTCTGGTCTCTGATTGGTGACTTTTCAATTTATCTTGCCCTAGCTGAGGCCTATCACACTGTCACTGTCACTGATCTTGTACCTCTCTTCTACACTCCAACTATGTGTTGCCTTTCCATATTGGAACATAAATTTCTGGAGGACAGGGTCTAACTTGTTTACTTATATTTATATCCCCAGAAATTAGCACACTGCTTAGCACACAATAAGAAGTTAGTAAGTATTTTTCACCTGGTCATTCCTATCCCTTTTAGGCTTCTACCACTCTTTCCAACCTGGGGCCTAGAAGATAGGGTAGGATTGACATAATCCTTCCTCTTCATAGTTATTCTAGATCTTTGCTCTGTTTACTTTATTCAGTAACCTCTTTTGAAGTTCATGACATCTGTTTATTTCACCCCCCCCCCATTCTTTTCATAGTCATTACTTATCTCTACGATCCTCTCCCAGTTTTTTTTAAGCACCTATCACATACTATCTTCTTTACTATCTTTACTATCCTCTACTCTGTAATTGGGCTCAATAACTATGTTGATGTTCCCTCTAATATCCTCATCTCATAGAGCTTTGTACTCCTTAAATTCAGTGGTCTGAATTTCAAGTAGAGAAGCAGTTGAGAGGCATTATGGCACAGTGGATAGAGAGTTTGACTTGGAGTCAAAAAAATCAACATTTGAATCTCATTTTAGACACTGTGCTGGCAGGAAAGTGAAGCCATTTAACCACTTATCTTTTCAATTTCTCATTCTTTACTGACTTTTTCCCTTTTGTCTACAAATGTATTCACATCTCCCCTAAATTAAATTTTCCTTCACTCAGGTATCCCTCAAGTCACTATCTTTCTGTTCCCCTTCATTGCCAAACTAACTAAAAAGAACAGTGTACCTTTGCTGCTTTTTGTTTTGACTATCCATTCACACCCTTCCATTCCTTGCAATCTGACTTCCATCTCAATCACTTTACTGATATTGCTTCACTGAAATCACCAATGCTTCCCTAATCAACAAATTTGGGTTTTTTTTTTTTCAGTCTCCTTCTTCCTTCACATCTCTGTAGAATTTGTCATAGTTGACCACTTCTTCCTTTTCAAAACTCCTCAGCTGATGTCTGTAACATAATATTCTCTTATTTGACTTCTGTGTTTCTTCTCTGACTTCTTTCTGTCTCTCTGATTCCTTTACTTTCTCTTGCTTTCTCAGTGAAGTAATTTCCAAGCCTCTATCCCAGGTTTAAGACTTATTCCCTTTTGAAAGTTGATCCACACCCATGAATTCCCCTAGCACTTCTACAAAGATGGTTCTCACACTGGATGTATCTGGTTTCACCCTTTCTCGCAAGTTTCTTTTATAAATTTCTAATTGTCTGGCAAAAATCACTACCTAGATCAACAAACATTTATTATTTGTCATTTGTATGGCTACCCAGCTTGCACCTCAAGTTCAACATGTTCCAAACTGAACCCACCACCTTCCTCACTAAACCTGCTTTTCTTGAGGACATCCTTATTTCTATTAGTGGAATCATCATTCGATTATTCAGGTTCAGAACTTTGGAGTCTCTTTGGTTATGCCCTCTCCTTCATGCCCCACTTCCAATTAATCGTTAAGTCTTGTAGATTCTACATCCACAATATTTCTTGCATCCATCCCATCCTTCCTATTTCCACTGCCAATACACTAATTTAGCATTGGCAGCTAAGGGTTTGTGCAGCTGACAACAAAGGCAGCTCCACAGTGGCAATTCCCTCGAGAATGATAGCACAGGCACAGGGCAGGAGTTAAACCGCCCCCGCTGTGTTGGCTGAAACCATACCCAGCAATCAGCAACTGTCAGTGTCCTCAGCTGCAGCAGCTGACATACCCTGAGGAAACAAGGGGTTCAGGCATGTGATAGACTAGAAGCAACCTTGCACAACCTATGTTTGAATCTTTGCTACTCATTACTCATTGCCCTTGCCTGGAAATAGTTAGGCTAGGTCTTACACTGTCAGGTAAGAATCTGAGTCTTAATTTTTTTTAAGATCCTTTTTTCCAGCATAGTGGGAAAGGTTATTATGAGAATGAATGGGGTTAGAAGAAAGTCTGTATAATTTCATAGCTAGGATGCTCTTCTTAAGAACCTGACCCTCTAGGATCTATACCAAGAATACCTGAGATTTTTTTCCAATTGGCTTTGTGTTCATGTATTTAACTCTGAATCACAAAGCCACTGGCACAAAGGGGACTTATAATGTAGGAAAATAGCCAAGAGATTTACTCAAACTGGCCAGATTTTGTTGGGGTAGCAATCAGTGATGACAACAGGCCTCCATGGAAGTTATATTCTAATGGGGAAGGTAATATATAAAAAGTAGATGAAAAGGTGGGAGAATAGTGGAAGATAGAAGTCTAGAGACTTATTAGGAGAGCCAGAGAGGAGTGAAGGAGTGAATCTAGCTAGCCTGAATACTTTCCTGAAAAGGAGTGGTTCAAGGAGGAACTGACCAATCAAAGGAAGGAGGCCTAGTAGAAGAGGAAGTTTGCACACTGAGAGTCTGCTAGAATGAAGGTGAAAAGGCTTCTGGGGTATAATGGGAAAAAAAAGTCGGGAAAGTCAGGATCACAGCCCCAAGAGAAATGAAGTGAACCTGGCTGCCCTGGGTACTTTTCTTAAAATGAAGGTTCCCAATGGAACTGATCAGTCAGGGAAAGGGATTGCAGGGGAATAGGTATCTTCTACAATGAGAAGATTGCTGAGTAATAATGGAGGAAATGTTTGAAGTCAAGCACAGAGAGGAACAAAAATGCAGATTGGCTTCTGCTCTATGAAATATACTTTTAGAGAGTTCCTGGAGGCATTGAGAGCATAAGTAACTTGATCAGAGTTTCACAGCCAGCATATGTCTTCCTGACTCTGAGGTTCATTCTCTATCAAATATGCCAGATTATCAATGCCAGATTAAATTTCTTAATAAAAACATTCAAGTAAGTAATTCCCCTGTAATTCAAAAAACTTTAGTAGCTCTTCATGGCCAATAAAATAAAGCTGTTAGTTATTGAATTCAAAATTCAGCACAATATTATCCAAACTATTTTTCTATGCTTATCTTCCACTTTGTCTATCCTACAAACTGTTCCCTGAATTCAGATTCTATTTTCCAGCCTCCATTCCTTTGCTTATGCTATTTACTCAGCCAAATTTCTATTAGTAAAAACCCTACCTTTAAATTTCAGCTTAAAAAAAACAAAAACATCTCAACCTGGTATAAATGCCTTTTCTTATCATTGAAGCACTTTGTTTCTATTATTTTGATTTCTTCTATTATACTATCAGCTCTTTGAAAGCAGGGTTTATTACTTTTTGTATCTCTCAAAGTGAAGAATAGGGAATAGTTAAATCACTGAAGTTGGGTGTAGCTCACTATCTAGATTTCTTCTACCCAGAAGATTACTCCTCTTTGTTTCAGACTGAACCAAGAGATTAGAGAAGGTATACATGGTATTTCAGATCCAAGTTGCCAGTGATCTATAACTACTATGACTGTTGAGTTTCTAATCCAGAAGTAAAGTTATTCATGAATGGGACTGATTGGATTAAGTATTTCTCAATATCGAGTCACATGATCCCTGTTCCCAGAGCTGGGAGATTGGGCTTTGTACTTTGTACTCTGGGTGCAGGAGAGACCTTGGGGGTCACATGATCTCTGGAGGGTCAGATCTTGAATCCTGGGATGCAGGAAGTTAGTGAAGTTACAGGAAGCCGACAACATTAGTGACCATTGGTCAAGAATGGTTACGGCCTTTTAGTCTATCCAATGAAAAGGCTTGGGTCTTTTCCTATTTAACTGACTGTTCTACTTCCTGCTGGTCAGGTTTCAGGAGCACATGGCGGGAGTTGCGATACCTCCCATGTGTGTCTGGGTCTCTCCCTGCAGGGATTAAAGAAATGATATCTCTTTGTACCTGAAGATGTCTCTGATTAGTTAATTTGGGAAAGGTGGTCTAACACTGGTCCCACACATTCAGCTTAGCAACTAAAACTGTAAGCAGATGAAAATGAGTTGCCTCTTGGTTTTGATGGCAGTTATGGAAGAGGATTCTAAAATATTTTTGAGTTATGTCAGTATCATCTGAATAAATATATGTTCCCCTAAAGTGATGACTGAAAAACAATGTTAATTTGAATTTACAAGTCCTCTTATATTTGTTAATAGCAAGCACATATATAGCATTTGCTAAATGTTTTATAAATATTATCTCAGTTGATCCTAACAACTACTCTGGGAGATAGGTGCTATTATTATCTATTTTATAGATGAGGAAATTGAGAGAGACAAAAATTAAGTGACTTGTCGGGAGTCACACAGATAGGGAGGCCAAATTTGGACTCAGATTTTCCTGACTGGATACAGCATTCTGTGTCCTATTCCACCTACTTACCATTTCTTAATACCCACAGTATTTTATGGCATTACCTTGCAAATACCACCCCCCCCCAACCTTTTTTTTTTTGGTGGAGAAGAAATGCAGATTTCTTTAGAAGCAGTTAATATAGGACAAAAAAAAACAGGAGAAGGATTCACTAAAGATAAAGGAGATGTGAACATTACTTGGAGAGGATTGGGATTGTCAGTAATTCTAAAGTTTGATTTTGATGACAGAAATTTTATAAGGAGTTGAGAAAAAGAAGAAGAAAGACTTGAAATGAAGAAAGGTTGGAACTGAAGAAAGAAAAGGACCCGAGAAGGCAGGAACACTGGAGGAGATTAAGATGAAGAAGACAAAAGTGAAGGAATTGAGCAAAAGAAAGAAGAGTGAAGAAAAAGGACTCAGACTGAAGGAAAAGTTAAAAAAAATGATCAGAAGGGAGAGAAAAAGAGAGAAGGAATAAGGACTTAGGAGTAGAGGAGGTACCAATAATTCTTGCTTCACATAAGCATAATGGATAAATTTGACTTTATGTAAAGAATTCTGAAAGAAATCAGCACTACCCCCAAAAAAACCTATGTTAACTTTACAGTAATGCATTGTGCGCTCTCTCCTTCTGATCAAGGGCCTCCTGCCCCCATCCCAACAAAAACAAACAAATAAAAACATCCTACTCTCCCTGTTATCAGTGAGAATGAAGTCCTAATGTAAAGTAAAAATTTGGAAGAATGGCTTCAGTGTGAAAAAAATAAAAAGTATCTGAAGAGGGGAAAAGTGAGTCCTGATCTGTCAGGAGGCTGAATGATGGATGACTTTCATGAAGAGAAGAAAGGAAAAGATCTTCTAAACACTTGAGAGTAAAATAAAACAAACAATGCCTCCCTCCCAAACACACACACACACACACACACACACACACACACACACACACACACACACCCAATCAGATACAAGACTTTTGCCAAAGAGGAGTTAGTTGGATAATCTAAGAGGAAGCAGCTGCTTGTCTTCCAATGATGATAGGGTTCTAAGGGGTTATCAGTCAATCAATGATCAACAAGTATTTATTAAATGCTTACTTTGTGCCAGGCATAGTGGTAGGTACTAGAAACACAAGTCCAGAGAATACAATAATATCCTTTTACAATGAGTTTGCATGCTAAAAGGAGAGATGACTAGCACATGTAAAAAAATATATATATATAGCATAACAATAATAAATATACACATGCAGTAGTTAAATTGAAGATAGTTTTAGAAGGAAGATACTAACAAAGGAATCAATGAAGAAGTTGGTGTCTGAACTGCATCATAAAGGAAGAAAGGAACTATATAAATAGGAGGGGAAAAGTACATTCTGGGAATGTGAGAAAGTCAGCTTACTGAAAAAGTACAGAGAGTGAAGATGGAGTGTCATTGATGAGGAACAGAGAGTAGGCCAGTTTGGCTGGATTGCAGAAAGGAAGAGAAATAATGTTCAGGAAGACTGGAAAAGTAAGTTGGAGTAGGTTGTGTAGAGTTTTAAAAACTAAATGAAAGTGTTTATATTTTATTTCAGTGATAATAGGGAGTCAATGGTGTTTTCTGAGTAGGAGAGTTATATAGTCACATCTATATTTGAGGATTATTACTTTGGCTACAGTGTATAGGATGGACTGGAGTGGTGAGAAATTTATAGCAGAGAAATCATTTAGGAGGCTGTTGCAATAAAATAGGTGAGAGGTAATAAGACATGAATGAAGGTGGTCACTGCAAAGGCAGAGAAGGAGTCAGATATAAGAGACTTTGTGAAGGTAGAAACAGCAAGATTCGGCAACTAATTGGATATATGAAATGAGGGACGAAGAGAAATCCAGGTTCCAATATTATAAACAGTGATATCAGAAGGATGGTGTTTTCTTCTACAGAAACAGTGCAATTTGGAAGAAGGGAGAGTTAAGGGGAAAATATAATGAGTTCAGTTTTATATCTGTTGAGTTCATGAAGTCTTTAGGACATCCGGTTTGAAATGTTTGATAGGCAATTGATAAGACATCATCCAGCAAAGTTAGGGGAAGAAAAGATGTACAATGAATCTAATACAGTTCGAAAATCTCTGTCAGGATTCTGAGGCAGCTATTTGTCAGACTGGTAACAATAGAGGCCTACTCTCTTTTGGTAGGTGTTTATCCAGGATGTGACAAAATGTACAAAGACTTGTCAAACCGGATGACTACTATTCCTTTCTGGTGATTCAAATGAACACAGACGATACTGCTGGAAGGAATCTAGGAAATGTTGTTAAAGATTACAAAGTTTTAAGACTGAAACTGAAGATCTTATGGTCACAGTAATATTTTCATCACTGCTGCAAGGGCGTCAGAAGAGAAAGGATGGTTAGGAATGTGAACAGCTAACTATTTCAAAGGATAATGTCTGAGAAACATATGTATTTCCAAACCACAGACTTAAAAATATAGAAATACTGAGTTCTTGGACAAAAATGGAATGTACTTAACAAGGGAATGGTGAGAATATATTTTCCTGGAGTCTTGTAAATCTAATTAAAGAGTTTTAAACTGAAAAGAAGGGGCAAGAAGAAAATGACTATGAGTATGTCATTGGAATCTCAAAGTTTACAGGAGATAAAATCCAAGAAAGAGCCTAGCTATCTTTACATAAATTTAGAAAGTATGGATAACAAGCAAGATGAACTGGAGATACTAACCAAAGGAGGCAAATTTGACCTCAGAGTTATCACTAATACTTGGTAGGGCTAGGACTCATTCCTGAAACAGAGATCTGGAAGGGTTTATGCTATTCAAAATTATTTTTAAAAATGTAACATGGATTTCAACCAGGGAGCATGTACAGAGCTGTCTTGTTTCAGGCTGACTAGAATTAGAAATCCTAGATTTTGTGAGAACAGATTTCAAAAAAAGAAAGGAAAGATAGGATTTTATGAACTTAAGATTTTTTTTTTTAATTAGACTATGAAGGATGAGAAAAAGGATAAAATGTAAGAAAGGTTTGAAAGTAGAAATGGACAAAAAATAACATCATGAAGCATAAAATATAACTGAAAAGTAGAGAAATGGGATATGGCCCAAAAAAAAAAAATGATGTGGATATATAGGGATTTGAACTAATTCAGATTTGTTTAAAGAGATGTACAGAAGAAGAATACAGGGGGAGGAAACAGGGTGAATAAAAAATTATAATAATGATGCCATAAGGATCTGAAGCTTGAAATAAGACTGGGAAGGGAAGGGAAGGATAGCAGAAAGGCTATGTTGTTTTTGTGTTTGTTTAGGATTTTTGTTTGTTTGTTTTTAACTTCTACCTCTCTCATGCTTAAAAAAAGAAAAAAACAACTTTCTCATTTTACTCTATGAAACCCTCAAGCTCTTGCCCTATTTCTCTCTCCTCTTTCACAGTCAAACTCCTAGAAAAGGTCATTTACAACATTGCCTCCACTTCCTCTCCTCTCACTCATTTCTCAACCTCTTGCAATTTGGCTTCTGACAACATTACTCAACTGAAACTTGTTTTTCCAAAGTTGCCAATGATCTCTTAATTGCCAAATCCAATGACATTTTCTCAATCCTCCTCATGCTTCTTGACTTCTCAACAGCATTTAGCTCTATGGACTATGCTTTTGTCCTAGATACTCTCTCTTCTTTGGGTTTTCATGACACTGCTCACTCTTGATTCTCCTCCTACTAGTTTGAACTGTTCTTTCTTAGTTTCTTTTGCAAGATCATCTTTCACATTCTACCTCATAATTTTGAGTCTCTCCTGGACTCTCTCTCTCTCTCTGTTTCAGTCTCTGTGTGTCTATTCCTTGCCCTGTCTCTCTTTGTGTCATCTCAACAGCTCCTGTGGATTCATTTATCATTTTTTTGCTGACAACTCACAGATCTATATCCAGCTCTAGTCTCTTCAGAATCATCCGCTGCCTATTGAATACTTCAAATTAGAACCCATGTAAGCATCTCAAACTCACTTGTCCCAAAGAGGACATATTATTGTGACCCTCCTTCACTATTTCCCTAGGCATCAATCATCATTCTTGCAATCATGCAGATTCCAGTTACAACCTTAGAGTTATCCTCTTCACTTCTTTCTCACTGCACATATCCATTTAGTCACCAAATCTTGTCAGTTCTCTCTCCACACCACTTTTCACATTGTCTCCTCTTCATTCACATAGATGCCGTCCTGGTATAAGACCTTATCACCTCATGTTTAGACTCTTTGTAACAGTGTCTGGTTGGTCTCCTTGCCTCAAATCTCTCCCAATTCCATTCCAGGCTCTACTCAGCTACTATTATGATTTTTCTAAAGTATCAATCTGACCTCCTACTCAGTAAATTCCTGTGACTCCCCATTACCTTTAAAATGAAGCATAAAATTCTATTTGGCATTTAGAGACCTTAACATCTTGGCTCCTTCCTATAATTCCAATGGTTTTACTTCTATGCACTTTATAATTTAGTCAGACCAATGTACTTTCCATTCCTTATACAAAACACTCTATTTCTTGACACATCGCCTATATGTTGGTTATATATCCTATCTTACAATCTGCTCTTCCTCACTTCTGTCTCCTTACTTTCCCAGATTGTGATTTTCAAGATCCAAATCCCATTCTACAGTAGTCTTGTCTTCTTCCTTTCAGCCTTCCTTCTGAGATAACCTTCCATTAAAACTGTATATATCTTGTATGCACGTTTATTTGCATTTGTATTTTTATTAGCTCCCTGAGATCACTTAGCACCAAGCCTAAAATAAGGCAAGTATTTAATAAATGTTTGTTGACTGAATGACAAATTGCATAATGGACCTTCATTGATGGCTACAGTTCCATTTTTGGCAAGACTGTCATTTTTACTATCACTGATGAATTATTGGGACTGTTGCCACATCAGTGTGACATAGTTTTCAGGTTCCAGAATTGGTTGGAGGATTGTCTCTTCTTGAACATTCTAAATCTAGGCTTTTTCAAGTTTGCCTATATGTTTGTTGTCCTAACATTTAGTAAATCTGAAAAATCAAGCAGAGATGAATCAGGTCCATCTTATTAGGTTTTGGCCTCCATGTGGGTATTATAGGTTTTAGTGATCAGTCACTAAATGAGACGTCAAGTACCAGATCTTAAAGATTATCTATTGAAAAATACAAATTTACCCAAGAGTTATACTCTTGACATTTATAACTTTTGAGATTACAAGACACAAGGACAAAATATGCCATACTATAGCTCCCTCTGAGATAGGTACCTCAGTACCATATACTTATTGATCTTCTTCTATCATGAAAGATCAGTGAAGGCCTAAGTATGTCTAGAAGGGCACATTTCCTGAAAGACCTCCCTAAACAGAAGACTTTAGAAGGTTTGTGAGTGAAAATGGTCAGAAACATGAAATCCACAATTAACTTCTGGTAGAGAATGGTCAGAAACATGACATCCACAATTAACTTCTAGTAGCATCCCAAAAGCCTTAGTTACTATTGGAGATATTTCAGGTTGATTAATGACCTTTAGATTAGAATTATGTCCACTGATTGAAAAACCATTATAGTCTTTTTTCCCCCTACAGTGTGCCTTCTTTCTCATATCTTCAAAACTGGTATTTTTTCAGGTGATTTTCCTAGAGATGATCTAACACTGCTTTGACTAATGATAGTTGATTTCAAGGTAGCATAAGAAGTTGTTTAAATAGATCACAACCCTGACAGATATAGTTAATGTAATTCCATTCCATTTGGCAAGAACATTTGTAAGGAATAGTAAGATATAATCATCCTAGGAAGGTATTCTGTACCCAGACTATGAAGATTTTTAAATGCCAAAAAGGGAGAGGGATTATATTTTATCTTAGAAGCTATAAAGAGTCATTAAAGCTTCTTGACTATGGGAGTGGCAATAAGATCTATGTTACAATTTTGGAATATTAAAAGTATAAGTACAAGGGTTGACCTGGGTGACTTATCTTACCAAGTCACCTCTTCATTTTAAGTTGAAGCAAAGGAGTAAAGAGAGAGAGAAAGGGAGATAAAAGTGAGATGAACTGAAATATGGAAGTGGGAGGAAATGGGAGCTCCAATAGATGATTTTGATTTTTTGATTTTGTTTGTTTTAGATAAGTCTAAAATCCTCTGTTGAGAAAGAGCGAAAGAGGTAGAATATGTGAATTGATGAGAGGAGATGCGGAACAGATGCTCTGTAGAATGTGATAAAAGGATCAATCAAATAAAAGTATTGCCTTATTAGAGCTTAGTTAAGATCACATAGCATACGCTTGTAGCAGACCTAATCAGCACTATTTTCTGACTTCCTCTGTCAGTATTGATAGCACTGAACAGAAGCAGAGAAAATCAGGTGGATTATGGGATAACCTAGAACTGGAGTTTGAAAAGGAATAAATTCATGGAATAATGCTAGCAAAGAGATTCAAAGGAAGAAGAGTGTAAAGTAAAACAAAAGTACAATAAATATTTTAGAGGGAGAAAAGTTGGATTAGAGCAAGAGTGATCAAAATCACATCCCTAGCCTCTCATTAGAATAAGTCTACCTCTTATAATATTCATTCTTCTTATTAATTGGTAACTAATCCAAGCTGATTGCCACCCTTAGGAACATCCATTCTTGCAAGAGCATATAGAGTGGATTTTATGAGGGGATTTTGGCATTTAAGAGTACTACTGACCCTTTTTATTAATCATATGCTAACCTAATTAATAAAATGATTAATTACCCAGAAACTATGTCTTTTGAAATTTTTATAAGAAACACATAGAAGAGTTTGTTGTCATGCTCTCTATATTGGCAGTGTTAAAATTGGTTTGATATAGTTATTATTCTTTGAATTGGAAGTGAATAGTAGCCTCTGGTAATTATTGACCTAGTAATCAGAAGCTCAAGGTCTGTCAGATTACAGAGAAATGAAATATGGTTAATTTATTTCCCATCTGTCATACTGTATAAATATAAATTGTAATCAGGATACAAGTCCTGCTATTCCTCCGTGTCAGTCAGTCCCAAATATGTTGCTTTCAGTCTAGTGTATATAATTCAAGGTTTTAGTTAATACATAAATCAAATGCTATTTAAATTTTACAGCAATATAAATAACATAATAAATTTAGGAAGTTTCAGAGTGGGTGGGAAAAGTTAAAAAAAAAAAAGATAGAGATCATAAACCTACTGAAGGAATGAACCCAAAACTGAGCTTCATGTGATTTCTCTTTTTTCTGGGGGGTTAGGTAAGTCCTAGGGTATTTTTTTTTCTGTATCTGCTATTTGGCATAGATGTAAATAACTACTTTTGGAATGATCCATTTCATAATTCTATGATGATGTTGCAAATAATGAATACTAACGACATCAAAGATGGAAAATGAGCTTAAGCTGGTGGGCCAGTGGTGGGGTGCTGATAGAATAGGTATCATTTACTTATTGAAAGAGTCCCTAATATGTAAAAATTCCATGTATCCACCTGTAACTAATATATTGTATATGTTACAAAGTGAAATAACATTAATTAGAAATTTTTGTTTACTATTTTATTCTTTTAGTTTAGTTTTTTTTTTTTAACTTTTTATTGACAGAACCCATGCCAGGGTAATTTTTTTACAGCATTATCCCTTGCACTCACTTCTATTCCGATTTTTCTCCTCCCTCTCTCTACCCCCTCCCCCAGATGGCAAGCAGTCCTTTATATGTTAAATAAATTACAGTATATCCTAGATACAATATATGTGTGCAGAACTGAACAGTTCTCTTGTTGCACAGGGAGAATTGGATTCTAGTTTTTTAGTTTGTAACATTTGAATGAACTTTCTCTTCCTGTTTCAAATCTCACGTTCTGCAAATGGCCTTTTCCAATCCTCCTGGATGCTAGTATTTTTCCCTCTGAGCAGTCCTTCCTTCAATTCTGTATATATCTTGTATGTACCTAGCTATTTTCCTATTGTTTCTCCCATAACAATGTGAGCTAGTTGAGAATAGGAACTGTTTTTGCCTTTCTTTTTATCCCTGTCACTTAGCAAAATATCTGGTGCATAGTAAGTTTAATTAAGTCTTACTGATTTCTTAACATCTATACTATTGGTTGTATAAGTTGACTGCCTTTTGAATCAATTTATAATTATATTTCTCTTTAGACTACAACTCCATTTCCTGATCATCATTGCTCTATATAAGTTGTTTCCTCTATTCAAATGTTAAGTTCCTTGAGGAAAGAACTGTATGACTTTTTGTATTTGTATCCCCAGTGATGAGCATAATGTTTGATGCATAGAAAGTATTTAATCAATTTTTTCATTCATTTATTCACATATCTCAGAGTTTGGGTCCAAATATTCAACTATTACCTGGTCCTTGAGAGGGCTTAACATATAACCCTGTTTGTTTGCTCACATACATTGGAGATTCCACAATAGTCCTCTCCAACCAGAGACTCCCAGAGCAAAGAACAAGAAGACTTAGAGTTAGGAGAGAGTTAGCTCTGAATCCTTATTTCTGACACTATATAGCCACAGACAAATCACTTGACCGTTCTGAACTGTGGTTTCTCCAAGCTGTAAAATAAGGATAGTGATACCTATGGGTTCTTATGGGATTCAAATGAGGTTATAAAGGCAAAACTCTTTGTAAATCTTATGAGTGTTATGCAAATATCATTTACTATTATTATTATTAATAAAACAGAGATTGTGTCTATATTTTCAGACTAAGAGCAGGTTCCCTGCATTACATGGAATTCTGGGATCCCATAGTTAACTGACAATTTCTACTGACAATAGGTTCAATTCTGGGAAGTATTCAACCTTAGATGCCATCTAGAATAACTTTTTCATTTTATATATGAGGAAATAGATGTCCAGAGAAGTAATGTATTTTGTCCTCAATTCTAGGAATTCATTTATTCACTCATTATTTCATTTGTAGGATCATAGATTTATATCTAGAAAAGAGCTCAGAAGTCATCTAGTCCAGGACTTTTCAAAATATATCCATTTGCAACTCTTTTTCACCTAAGAAATTTTAGGTGACCCTGGATATATAAATCATTTACTGATAATAAATCATATTTTTGTGACCCTACACACATAATGAGACCCCATATGAGATCAAAAACCACAGTTTTAAAAGAAAGGGATCTGGTCTAAATCTCTTATTTTACAAATAAAGAAACTGAGGCTCAGGAAGGCTCCCCAAAATTAAAAGATAGCAAGTGTCACAAGCTAGATTTGGACCCAGATCCTCCGACTTCAAAATCAGTACTCTTTCTACTTTTCTATATCTTTTCCCAAACAAGCATTTAAGAACATATTATGTGCCACAAATGTCTGCTGCAGACAGAGATTTAAAAATGAAACACTAATTGTCCTTAAGGGACTTACATCTCATGAGAAGTAAACAATATATTAAAACACAAGACACAGTTCAAGACAGCATTAATGTATTGGTGTTTGAGTTACAGGGTTTTGATTGACCTGTTGTAGAGACACACTGAGGTGTCTAGGAGGAAAGGTGGTATGTACCCAGGACTTGATTTTACAGAAACACTATCTTGGGAATCTACTTCAACTAAAATTTTTTGGACCCAGTTATTTTGTATTCCACTTACATAATTTAGTGCATCTTCTGCTTCTCTTATCTGTCTGACTGCTCCTTTATAGTTTCTTTTTTGCTGATTCATCTTCCTCTTCCCTTTCCTTGCATGTAGTTATCTCCCAAGGGTCTGTTCTATTCCCTCTTCTCTGCCTACACTCCTTCCCTTGGTCCTGTTATGTACTCCCATAGCGTTAGTTACCTTCTTTATACAGGTTTTATAATCACAAAGTGTCACAGTTCTTTTAAAACCTTTTGTTGTATATCTGATCCATAGCTTCATATGCATTGTCTATCTATTTTTCTGTGTATCTATTACTCTATTATCTATCTAAGCTATATCCATATTATTATATTTCCAGTGTTGTACACCAAATGTGTTGTATACCAAATCTCTGAAAGCTCACTGTTGCCAGCTGTATATCAACTCAACTTGCCCTCCAGGTTATCAGCAAACTGTTCCCTCTTAGGGAACCTTTCCCTCTGTTGACATTAATTCTTCTTGTAGTCTTTTTGCCTTGGGGCTGCTGGTTTTGTTGGATGTGAATATTCAGTTTTGAGAGATAAGTCTGTGATGAGTCCAGCACCCGGCACCACACATTGCCTTCATTATTCTTCTCTATCTCTTCTCCTTCCAGTCACATTAAACCACAAGGTTTGCTGCAATGTTGCATCCATGAAGTTTTATTGCATTTGAGTAAATGGAACTTAGGTCTTTTCTTTGACCTTGCCAGGTTTCTTCGTGGTAGAAGCATAGGCACTGATAATGTTGGCATGGCATTTTCCTGCAATTGGCAATCACATTGTCATGAGCCTGTTGTTCACTCATTTTGGAAGCCATAGAGCTAGTTTAATAGATTAGTTTTGGCTGTAAAACCTACACCAGCTTCATGGCACACCCTTTCACTGTGGCCACTCAAGAAAAATATGTGTCTATCTCTGACTTCAGTAAGCTGACCTTCATTTGCCAACCTTATTTCATTAAGGCTTGCTATGTGAATATGTTGCGTTAGTTCTCTTCACAAGAGCTGTTCATCTTTCAGGTCTACTGTATTTTCTGTTTTCTATAAGTATACCCACATTCCTTGTGCCATTGGTGAGTGGAATCAACTTTGCAGAAGTTTTTGGTACATTTTTTATTCAATTTTCTTTCACTAGTATTAGGAACAATATAAGGCAATTCTGAAAAATATAAATTAAGAAACTAATATAATAAAACCTGATCAACTTGGAATTTGAGATAATTTAGCCCCAGGGGAGGGAGGGGGTGGCGGGGCTAACACTTTTTTTTTCTTTTCTTTTCTTTTCTTTTTTTTTTTTTAACACTTTTCTTTATATTAGCTTAGAAAAATGTATTTCCTAAGCAGCATAATAAAGCTAACAGTATTATTAAGGAACACTCAGCCAGATTTAAGATAATAGTCTAATTTTGCTTACATAAATAAACGTGCTAATTATAATTCTTTACCTATTCATTAAAACAGTTCTGCTGGAACTAATCATCAATACTTTGCTAACCAGAGCAAGTGATGACTACTTATGTATATTTGGAAATGAACAAATAGCATTAAAAAAAAAAAGACTGCATAATACAGAATGTTTACTGTCATTTGTGATTGTGGTAAATTGTCATTTATTGTCATTATTGTCATAAATTTTTATTGTCAGTTGTGATAAAACCACACAGGTGTGGTTTCTGTGCACGCAACATCTTCTTGGAACCACAAGTAAGAGGTAGGTGAGAGGTAGACACCAAAGGTAGATGAGCAGTCCTGAAAAGGGCTCAGAAAACTCTCACACCAGAGGTGCTACTCCTCCCTGAATATTCCATGCATTTTGGGGGACAAATAAGAAGAAAAAGAGACAAGAAAAGGAATACTCAGAGGAATAGGACTACCTAAAGAAAACGTATGTCATGAAATCTTAAAAAACTATATCCAGAAGATGATTAATGGTATGAATTTTTAAAAATAAAAAAATCATGGGGAATATCTATTTTATTGACATACTAATAACATCTAAAATCTAGAGTGAAGATTTCACAGTACTTTTGAAGGTATTCTTTATCCAAGTGAGAGACAGCTAGGTGGTGCAGTAGATAGAGTGTCAAGCCTAGAGTTTGGGAAAACTCATTTTTCTGAATTCAAATTTGGCCCCCCACACTTACTAGCTGTGTGAACCTGGGTAAGTCTTTTGACCCTGTTTTCCTCAGTTTTCTCATCTGTATAATAAGCTGGAGAAGCAAATAGCAAATTCCAGTATCTTTGCCAATAAAATCTCAAATGGGATGACAAAGAGTTAGACATGACTGAAAAACAATTAAACAATGTGGTATAGTAGAGGTTGTTTTCCAATATTTCCTCTGATACATCCTAGTTGTGTGACATGGGGTAAATAAATCACTTAATCTCTCAGTATTCTCAGATACAGAGAATGTACCAAAATCTGCCTTACTATAGGTAGATTTTTTAATATAGACAGTTTCTTTATTGGGAAATTCCCTATAACAAAGATATTTCTAGTTTGGTCCTATCCTTTGTATGAGTATCTTCCATCAAATCCTATATTTATGCCTCATTTTAGTATTGAGAAAGACCTTGGGACTCAAAGACTAATTCGTAAAAGTACATGCTCTAGAAGATTGCACCATGTTTGATGTTTAAAATTGAATCTTTGAATTCAGACCCTGCAACATACATTCTGCTTTCCAAGAACCAGTCCTAACCAAGCAGAAAGTCTTATCACCAGGAAACTGACCACCCAATGATTAATTTTTTGCCCTTGGCAACCCACAAAACAAAGGAAAATGTAAAATGCCCTTGAGGCCTGTGTTATCCTCTTCCATTTGTACAGTGAGAGAATGGTGGGGAAAAGCATAGTGCTAAGATTTGCAATTTTTAGATGATCTAAAAACATTAATTTAGTTATTGGTTGGTTCTCTAAGAACAAGATCTTTGTCCAATGACCTAAGAGAGGGCATATTATTGAAAGAATAGACTATAATCTTCACATTGCTATAAAAACTATTAGATGTCATTGTGCTGATTGTCAGATATGTGTATGTGTTTGTATGTTTGTAAAAAGCATTTAATAGATCAAAACACTACCTTAAAAATTCTCTTTCTAATAAGGTATCTATCACATATACATCAAAATTATAAAAAGTTCCTTGAAAGATAAAGCAATAGAAATATAAGCAATAGAAACAAGTTTGTTTGACCTTGCTTTTTGCAATTATCTTGCTGCACAAGAAAAATCAGATCAAAAAAGAAAAAAAAAAAAAAACAGAAACAAAATACAAGCAAATAACAACAAAAAAGATGAAAATACTAAGTTTTGGTCCACACTCAGTTCTCACAGTCCTCTCTCTGGGTGTAGATGGCTCTCTTCATTACTGGACAATTGGAACTGCTTTGAATCATCTCATTGTTGAAGAGAGCCACGTCTATCAGAATTGATCATTGTATAGTCTTGTAATTGCCATGTACAATGATCTCCTGGTTCTGCTCACTTCACTTAGCATCAGTTCATGTAAGTCTCTCCAGGCTTCTCTGAAATCATCCTGTTGATTGTTTCTTATAGAATAATAATATTCTATAACATCTATAATATGTTATAGCCTATTTAGCCATTCTCCAATTGATGGGCATCCCACTCAGTTTCCAGTTTCTAGTCACTACAAAAAGGGCTGCCACAAACATTTTTGTGGCATTTTTGCACATATGGGTCACTTTCCCTCCTTTATTATCTCTTTGGGATATAAGCCCAGTAGAAACACTGCTGCTTCAAAGGGTATGCACAGTTTGATAGCCCTTTGGGCTACATAGTTCCAAATTGGAAGAGTGATTATTTCTAGGATGAGATCATCTAGATGTTAATGTTTAGGGATAACTTCATGCTAATTTTGCTACAGCCAAAAATTACATGCCCAGCAAAACTGATCAATGGAAAAAAATGGATATTCAATGAAATAGAGGACTTTCAAATATTCTTGGTGAAAGGCCCAGAGCTGAATAGAAAAACTGACTTTCAATTACAACACTCAAGCAAAGCATAAAAAAGCAAGCAGGAAAATAAAATCATAAAGGACTTAATAAGGTTAAACTGTTTATATTCCTACATAAGAAGATGATGCTTGTAACTCCTAAAATCTTTCTCATTACTAGGACAGTTAGAAGGAGTATATAGACAGAGGGCATAGGTATTAATTGAATATGAAAGGATGACATCTTAAAAAATAAAAGTAAGAGGTGAGAAAGAAATGAATTGGGAGAAAGGAAATGAGAGATAGAATGGGGTACATTATCTTACATAAAAAAGACAAGAAAAAGCTTTTGCAATGGAGGGGTAAAAGGAGAAAGTAAGGAGAAGTGAGTGAACCTTACTCTCACCAGAATTGATTCAAAGAAGAAATTACATATACACTCAATTGGGTATAGAAATCTAACTTATCCTATAGAAAAGTAAGAAAAGGAGAGAAGAGAAAGGGTAAAGAGAAGATGTGATAGAAGGGAGGACAGATTAGGGTAAGAGGAAGTCAGAAACAAAACACTTTTGAGGAACGACACAGTAAAAGGAGAGAAAGAATAGAATGAATGGGAGAAATAGGATGGAGAGAAATACAGTCAGTAATAATAAGTGTGAAAAAAAAATTTTAAAGCAAGTTTCTCCAAAAAAAGACCTCATTTCTCAAACAATTTGACCTAAATCAAAAATTTAAAAATAAGAGCCATTCTCCACATGATAAATGATCAAAAGATATGAACACTTTTCAGATGAAGTAATCAAAACTATCTATAATCATAAGGAAAAATGCTCTTACTATAAAGTAGAAAAATGAAAATTAAAATAATTCTGAGGTACTACCCCAAACCTATTATATTGGCTAATAAGACATAAAAGGAAAATCAAATGATGTAGGGGATGTATGAAAAATGAGACATTAATGCTATTGTTTTTGGAGTTGTGAACTGAATCTACCATTCTGTAGAGAAATTTGGAAATATTCCCAAAGGACTATAAAATCATACATACTCTTTGACTTAATAATATCACTACTGGATCTATATCTCAAAAGAAATTTAAAAAAAGGAAAAAAACCTATATGTACAAAACTATAACAGATCTTTTTCAGAGAAAAGAAGTAGAAATTGGGTTGATGCCTGAGGATTGACTGAACAATTGAGAAATGACTGAAAAAATTGTGGTATGTGATTATGATAGAATACTATTGTATTATGAAAAATGATGAGCAGAATGCTTCAGAAAAACCCAGAAAGACATACATGATCTGATACAAAGTGACATGTACTTTGTGCCAAGTAATAGCAATATTGAAAAATGATTAGCTGTGTACAACTTAGCTATTTTCAGTAATATAATAATACAAGATAATTCTGAAGGATTTATGATAAAAATGTTATCCATTCCTAGACAAAGAACTGATGTTGTCTGAATACAGATTGAAGCATACTTTTCAAACTTTATTTTTCTTAAGTTTTTTTTAAAATCTGTTTTCTTTTATAACATGGCTATTATTGACTTATTTTGCAAAGCTACACATATATAAATTGCTTGTCTTTTCAATAAAGTGGAATGGGGAGGGAGAAAGGGAAAAAATTTGGAACTCAAAGTTTTAAAAATGATTGTTTAAAATTGTTTCTACATGTAACTGAAGAAAAATAAAATAATAAATATATTTTTAAGGAGTTAAAATTTAAAAGTGTGTTCCTCACTAACACCAATTTATGTTTTGTTATACAGTTTATAAAACTGATTTCTTCCTTAACTTCATCTTCTTTTTTATTCTAGAGGATCATGTTGATAAAATTCATAAAGCAAAATTTTGAATTGTTGATCTACTATAAATTTACTTTTTAATACCTCAGTTATTTTTTCCCTCATTAAGGAAGAAAAAAAAGTAACAACATGAAGTTCTTGAATCAATTGTTTTGACTAAATTAATTAGGGGAAAGGAAGATTTAATTCAAACAACTAGTTTGACATTTTCACTGACTTAAATAGTTGGTTTTATAAAACTGGCCAGGTCAACTATGTTTTAAACAAAATTTAAATCAGTTTCACACTCAACAAAAGTTCTAGTACAATACTTCTTCAGAATAAAGATTTTTATTTATTATTTTATTGTGTAATAGACAATTTTGAATTTAAGCAAACTTCATGTGGTTCTCTGCCATTTATACTTTTGGCACCAATAACATTTATGTGAGTAGTATAGACATGTTGCCTTACCAATTGGGAGGGAAAGCATCATAAAATAAGAAACAGACCTTAGATAGAAGACAAAAACAATTTGACCTCGAATACTTATACTTATGATAGCAGAGTTTGCAATGAGAAAAAGAAGGTAGAGAAATCTATAGAGAAATAAATGTCCTTGGATCTGTTTTTCAAAAAGCCATCAAGTTTTCCCAAAGAACTCCAAGCTTCATGACCCTAATGAAAATGTAGCTTCCATTGTTAACTCCACAACTAGCTTCCAGACTAGTAGTTCTTGTAGAGGTGGGATCTGGCAGATGCCCCTTGATAAGGCAGATCCTGATTCCTCAGGAGCCACAGTTACTGATGATCCAAAAAGGAAAATTCCCTATATTCAAGTTACTGTCACTGTTGAAAGGCTTCCATCTGCTTTGGTGTCATAAGTTAAGGACCACTAATAGGCTTTTCCTACTGATTTGCTGATTTTTTGTTGCCCTATTTGAATAAGGCTACTTGAAAGAAGGAACTCTCTTACTTTTCTTTTACAATTAGCATGATATTTTACACATTATAAGCATTTAAATGTATTAGAACTTTTTAAAAGGTGGGAGTTTGCAAAAAAAAAAAAAAAGGAATTTTATACATTTTACCCCATAATGTAATATGAAACAAAAATATATTCAATCAGTTGCTTTTGATACATAAAGAAAATTTGTAAATGTATTAGCTTGTTTTCTTCCACTACATTCCTATCCCAGTGATAAAGCCTTCATCATGTTGTACAAATTATTTTTAAGTACCTAATGTTATGATAGCATGGTTCAGGGTCCAGGGACTTGACAAAAGGTATAAATGGCATTCTTTTTTTTTCATATTAGTAAAATACTTTTATTATTTAATATAATGATAAAACAGGAAAAGTGAAGGTTCTCTTTTTGGTGTGTGCCAGAGTTAAGTGAAGTAGAAGAATCGGGGATTAATAGGATCTTTATACAAAAAAACAGGGCATAAAGATTAGCATCAATTTCAACTGTTCTCCATTTACAGGCATAAAACTTACCATACTCCCACCTCTCCCCCGCCATATGTAAAGAATTATACAGTTTTAAAATCTATAAAAAGTAAAAAATATACAGTCAAAAGAACTAACTTATAAATGGCATTCTTAACAAATGTGAGATGATCTCTGACTCTGACTGCTAACACAAAAGAATATACTTTATAAAGATCCTAACCACCTAGAGCATTAGGTTGAACTTAACAAGATGAAATTTAAGAGGAATAAATGTGGAGTCTTACATTTAGATTCAAAGAATCAGCTTCACAAGCACATAAATAGTTCATCTGAAAAAAAAATTGAGAATTTTAGTAAACTGAAAAAACTCAGTAGGAATCAATATCATTATATAGCAGACAAAGAAAGGCTACTAAGAGCCTTAGATTTCATTTAAAAAGATATTGCTTCAGCAAGTATTAGTAAGTTGATAAAGATTTGAGCATAGCTGTAGTGATAGACTGCATATAAAGGAACATCCTAGTTCATTTTGGAATTACTTCTCATCAGTCAGTTAATTGCTTGATTGCTTGGTGTTAAACATTTTGGGTCACAGCAATTTGATAAAGTAGACCACTAAAGCATGGAGAGGTGGCCACCTTTTTTTTGGATGAAATACATAGATATACTAATGAAACCAAAATTTCATTCTATATAATCTCCAGGCATATAAATTACTTCAGTTTCTTCATCATTAAATATGATACTAATAATACCTACCTTTCAGGGTTGTTATGAAAATCAAAGAAGAAAATAATTGTAAAGTACTTAGCATTGTGGCTGGCACATTATTATTATTGATTAAGTTAACAATATCATGTTAATTCTAGAAATAGTATAGCCCTTAGTTAAGCATATAATTTACCTATTAGAATATTATTTCTGTGATGAAATTTGTTTTCTTAGAATATCAGAGTGGGAAGGCAACACAGAGTTATTAATAACCTTTTAATTGCTAAATGTAATTATTTTTTTCTTTGTCCTCTTGTGCCTTGACTTTTCTGCTGCTTTTGATAAATCACACACTTCTTATTTGTGGATAATCTATCTAGACTTGGCTTCCATGATGTAGCTTCCTCATACCTCTCTGTTCCTTCTCAATCTTCACTGAATCATCATTTCTCTTTTTGTTTTTTGAGGGTAGGTATCATCTCCAGGTTCTGTCCTGGGCTTTCTATCCCTTTCTCTGCCTTCTCCCTCTTGTTTGCGCCTATGTCTGAGTTACAAACAGCCTCCTAGATCTAGCTATCCAGGTCTACTACTTCTCTTGATGTCCTATTCTGCATTGTTACCCATATTCTGGATCTGTCTAACTGTATACCCCAGCAGCACCTCAACCATAACATGCTCAAAATGGAGTCTATTATTTCTGTCCCTAAACCCTTTCTTTCTCCACCTCCAGACTTTCCTACTTCTGATAAGGGCACCACCACCCTTCCAGTCACCTGCGTTTGTAAGATCAGAGTCATTTCTTCCTTTTCTTTCCCTCCCCATATCTATCTAGTTCTCAATTCTTACTGATTCTACCTCCACATTTCTCATATTCAATCCCTTTTTTCTATATAAGTAATCAATATTTTATTTCAGGTCCTCATTACCACTCATCTGGATTATTGTACAAGGTTTACCATCTTAAAGCACTGGCATGATCCTGATTCACTGACTTTGGTAGCTTTTTATTGCCTGTAACATAAGATACAAATTACTCAGGCCAGTATTTAAATCCTTTCAAAATCTGGTTTTGTTAATCTTTCTACTTTAGGTTGTATCACTACTCTTCCCCTACTCTATATTCTAAGCCCAACGGATGTACTTAGCTGGTATTCAACCTCCATATTTTGTTTTTGCTTTTAAAACTTTTTATTTTCAAAACATAGGCATGAATAATTTGACAACATTGATCCTTGTATAGCCTTGTGGTTTAGATTTTCTCCTTTTTCCCTTCCATCCCCTCCCCTAGATAGCAAACAATGTTAAACATTTTAACATGTATCAAATGTATTAAACATATTAAATGTATTAAAATGTATGTCAAACTCCATATTTTGAAAGCATTTTCTCCTCAACTCTATTTATTGAACTTTTGAGCCCATGTATAGAATTTTATACTTACCCCAATTCAATATACATTTAATGCAAATATATGTTACTATATTCCAACAATCATTCTAGCTGTCAAGATGTTTTTGGATATTGTCTAATGTGTTAGCTGTTCTTTCCAGTTTTGTGACTGAAAATTTTATAACTATGCCATATATGTCTTTCCCAAAGTCATCTATAAAAATATGAGCAATATAGAACCAAGTATATTGATTTCTGAGGCATTCTACATAAGGCATATCTCCAAGTTAACATTGAATTATTAGTGATTACTCTTTGAGAAAAGTGATTATTAAAAACCAATGATTCTGAGAGATACAGAATTTTCCCTTTTTCTAAGGTCCTGATTAAAAGTTCAGCCTCTGAAGGACAGGAATGACAGCAGACAAGATTAACATTCTCCTCAATTTGAAGTATTGCTATCCCACCTAATCTAAAATGAAACTTCTGGCCCTTTGTCTTCTGCTCAGGCTTGGGTAGGGGATATAGATTCTTTGTCTAGATTTCCCTGAGGCTGAAGGTGCTTTGTAAATGATAAACTTACATTACATTATGTTTGTAACATAACATTACATAGTTACATCTCTCATTGGAATATATGTGCATTTCTCATTGTAATCTTCATTCTCTTTTATTAATTGAATACCCTTTCCAGGGCATACAAACTATGAGCCCACTGACATGACTGGTCTTTGTTATTTGAGTGTCACTGACTCTTTTATTAGTAAAATGTTAGCATTATTAATAAAATGATTAATTTCCCATAAACTTTGTCTCTTGAATGGTTGGTTGATGGTTGTTCTTCATTCTCAAGAGGACAAAAATGATGTCACTATGTTAGAGTCAAGTTACAATGTGTCCAACGTGGCTGATCAACCATTACAAGTTGGAAATGTTCTGCCATAGGTGGAACACAAATAGTCCCTATGAACATTTGAAATGACTTCTCTGACTCTGCTTGAGAAATACGAGATGTTTGTCAAGCTCTTTACATATCATATCTTTCAGTTGAGTTATTCAAACTATGATAATTTCACCTAACTGTCCTATCATCAAAACCAGGGGTCTTTACCTGGGGTCTGTGAACTTTAGAAAATATTTTGTGATAACTATATTTCATTATAATTGGTTTCTCTTATAATCCTATTTACTTTAAAAGATTATCCTAAAAAGGAAATCATAAATTCTACCAGATTGACAAAAAAGCCCATGACCCAAAAAAGATTAAGAACTTTAGACAGAAGGTTATTAAAATATTTTTATTGTTTATTTTTTAACTAAATTATTATTATTATTAAAATTTAAAAAGATGTTTGACTTGTTCATGATGATAGGAAGAGATATTTTGTCAAAGGCTTTATTGAAATCTAATTATACAATGTTTATGGAATTCCCTTCATTAATGAGATTAATATGTAATTAATAATTTTACTATTATTGATCAAGTCATACTGGCTTTTAGTGGTCCCTACTTCATTTCAAAATGCCTACAAACTATCCTTTTAAAAATGTGTCATGGAATTCTATTTAAATTAATCTATTTATTTAGTGCCATACCAATTGAACTCCCAATAAATTATTTTACAGATCTAGAAAAAATAATAACAAAGTTCATCTGGAAGAACAAAAGGTCAAGAATTTCAAGGGAATTAATGAAAAAAAATGCAAAGGAGAGTAGCCTAGCTGTGCCAGACCTAAAACTATATTATACAACAGTGATCATCAAAATCATTTGACAAGGAAATAGAGTAGTCAATCAGTGGAATAGGTTAGGTGCACAGGGCAAAATAATCAATGATTATAGTAATCTAGTGTTTGACAAACCCAAAGACCCAGGCTTTGTGGATAAGAATTCACTATTTGACAAAAACTGCTGGGAAAACTGGAAATCTGTATGGCAGAAACTAGGCATTGACCCACACCTAATACCATATACCAAAATAAAGTCAAAATGAGTTCATGATCTAGATATAAAAAGTGATATTATAAGCAAATTAGAAGAACATAGGATAGTTTACCTCTCAGATCTATGGAGAAGGAAGAAATTTGTGACCAAAGAAGAACTGGAGTACATTATTGAACACACAGTAGATAGCTTTGATTATATTAAGTTAAAAAGTTTTTGTACAAACAAAACTAATGCAGACAAGATTAGAAGGGAAGCAATAAATTGGGAAAACATTTTTACATTCAAAGGTTCTAATAAAGACCTCATTTCTAAAACATATAGAGAATTGACTCAAATTTATAAGAATTCAAGCCATTCTCCAATTGATAAATGGTCAAAGGATATGAACAATTTTCAGATGAAGAAATTGAAATCATTTCTAATCATACAAAAAGGTGCTTTAAATCATTATTGATCAGAGAAATTCAAATTAAAGCAACTCTGAGATACCACTAGAAATTTCTCAGATTGGCTAAGATGATGGACAAAAATAATGATGCATGTTGGAGGGGATGTAGGAAAACTGGGACACTAACACCTTGTTAGTGGAATTGTGAATGGATCCAACCATTCTGGAGAGCAATTTGGAACTATGCCCAATGGGTTATCAAATTGTGCATACCCTTTGACCCAGCAGTGTTTCTACTAGACTTGTATCCCAAAGAGATCTTAAAAGAGGGAAAGGGACACACATGTGCAAAAATATTGTAGTGGCAAGAAACTGAAAACTGAGTGGATGCCCACTGAGTGGAACTTAATATAATCAAAGTTATCTACTGTGTGTTCAATAATGTACTCCAGTTCTTCTTTGGTCACAAATTTCTTCCTTCTCCATAGATCTGAGAGATAAACTATCCTATGTTCTTCTAATTTGCTTATAATATCCCTCTTTATATCTAGATCAAGAACTCATTTTGACTTTATTTTGGTTGGAGAATGGCTTTATAAGTTGTAGTATATGAATATTATGGAATTTTTTTTGTTCTATAAGAAACGATCAGCAGAATGATTTCTTTCTTTTTTTTAATAATAACTTTTTATTGACAGAACCCATGCCAGGATAATTTTTTACAACATTATCCCTTGCACTCACTTCTGTTCGATTTTTCTCCTCTCTCCCTCCACACCCCCCACCCCAAGATGGCAAGCAGTCCTATAAATGTTAAATATGGCACAGTATATCCTAGATACAATATATGTGTGCAGAACCGAACAGTTCTCTTGTTGCACAGGGAGAATTGGATTCAGAAGGTAGAAATAACTCGGGAAGAAAAACAAAAATGCAAACAGTTTACATTCATTTCCCAGTGTTCTTTCTTTGGGTGTAGCTGCTTCTGTCCATCATTGATCAGTTGAAACTGAGTTAGGTCTCTTTGTCAAAGAAATCCACTTCCATCAGAATACATCCTCATACAGTATCATTGTTGAAGTATATAATGATCTCCTGGTTCTGCTCATTTCACTTAGCAGTTCATGTAAGTCTTGGAGAGACTTCTGTATTCAAGCAGGATGATTTCAAAGAGGCCTAGAGAGACTTATATGAACTAATGCTAAGTGAAATGAGTAGAACTAAGAGATCATTGTACATGGCAACAAGAAGATTATACAATAATCAGTTCTGATGGATATGGCTCTTTTCAACAACAAGATCCAGGCCGGTTCCGATGATCTTGTGATGAAGAAAGCCATTTATACCCAGACAGAGGACTGTGGGAACTGAGGGTGATCACAAAATAGAGTTTTCACTCTTTTTGTTGTAGGGTGCTTGAATTTTATTTTTTATCTTTTTTTTTACTTTTTTGACCTGATTTTTCTTGTGCAGCAAGATAATTGTATAAATATGAATCCCTACATGGGATTTAACATATATTTTTTACCATATTTAACATATATTGGATTACATGCCATCTATAGGAAGGATTTGGAGGAAGGGGAAAATGGGAACACAAGATTTTTCAAGGGTCAATATTGAAAAATTATCCCTGTATATGTTTTGAAAATTAAAAAAAATTAAAATTGTCATGGAATTTTGTTGGGAATAGACATAAAATCCACTGGCCTATAATTAGAATGGCTACCATTCTCATTTGTTCTCATTTGGTTTTGTGGCACTTCTTCTATTTTCTCCATCTTTCAAAAATTATTGACTAGCTGACATGTGCCGATTTTTTCAATATTTTAGAGTGTAATTTGTGAATTGAACTTGTTGAAGTCAGTTCAGAGCTTTTATCATCATTTCAATTTTCTTCAGTTTCTACTCCTTTTTCAATTTAATCATTTTTTCTCTATCTTCTTAAGCCTAAGATCAGTATCCATGAAAGAGAAATAGAAGCAAAATTTGAACAAACCTTCTTTAAGTGTTTACTTTTGCCAAACATGCTAGATATTGGGGATATACAGACAAAAATTAAATAGTTATTTGGTTTAGAAAAATAAGACTTAATTGTTTACTCTTCTTACTCAACCATTTTCTTTGTCCCATTTGCCACAGTTCAAAGTTCTTGGGTTATCCCCAAGACAGAAGATACGCTATATTTTAAACTGTGATCCAGAAATCCAAATTTCATTTTTAGACACCCTCTATTTCATCCTTTGTTCACTTCTCCAAACCCATCTACCTCTTCTGAAATCTCTATTTTCAATCTACAGTTAATAGGAGGACAAAAACAACACATCTTTGTCATTAAAATCTACAATTTTCTGCCTAAATTTTTATAATCCTTAAGGTTACTTTTCATATTCTTTCTAAGGATATTATTCCAATGTGAATCATTAAGAGTGGGTAGCAATCATCAGCTATGACAAATTCTGATGGAAGGCTCTTAATCATATCCCTCATGCTACAAGAACACTTCAGTTCTGGGGTTTATATCAGATCAACAAATAGCCACCTCAATATCCCTTAGCAGAGGAATCATCAACCACCATTACTCATCTCTTCTTCCTGGCTTTACTGGCTGACCTCTCACTCAGTGATACCTGTAGAGCCACATCAACATTACTTGAAATAGAAGAAGCTGCTTCCTCTTGAGAAAATTAATCTCTGCCCTCTCTGTGAAAGGAACTCTCTCCCTAATATTTAGTAATCAATATTCAATCAGCATTTATTAAGCACCTACTATGTGCTAGGCACAGAAGTGACTTCTGGAAATGCAAAAATGCAAAAAAAAAAAAAAAAAAAAAAAAGACAATCCCTGCCCTCAAAGAGTTTACAATTTAATGGGAGAAAATAATCAAAAGAAAGCTGAAAAGTAGGGAGGAAAAAGTACCCAAAGCATGTTGGAGAAATCAAAGAAGTCCAAAATGAGTGTAGAGGTTGGGAAATTAGGAAATATGTGAGGTTTTAAAATTCAATTTCCTTTTTTTCTCTTAGTTCTGTACTATATTGTTTTATCCTTTAACTTCCTTTCCCCTGTTTCTTCATATATATTTTCTTCTCATTTTTATTCCTTGACACATTTTTCCCATTTTTTAAAAGAACATTTTATTCTTCCAGATAAACTGAAGAGTGAAGAGTTGCTCTTGGAGGCCTTTCTTGTTACAGATAGGAACACAGCCTCTACATCCTTAGTTCTCTGTAATCCTATCCTTGCTTCAAGGCATTTTCTCCAGTTTGGTAGCATTTTTGATAGCTATTCAAATTTTGTTCATTGCCCTTGAGACTCAGTAGTTAAAGGAGATTATGAGCTAGTTTTAATATATTTAGAGTGAGTTTCTTCCCTCTTGACATAGGATTCTGCTAAATGTTCAGCTGTTTTTAATTGATAAATTTATACCTTAGTCTCTCAGTGAAAACAAGCTTACCACAAGCAGAAATAAAATGATCTAATTATGTCTAATTACCCACCTGGTTTCTACTGAGTTCCAGAAATCTCTTTGTATTTCCTTGGCCATAAGACTATCTAAAGTTTATTTTAGAATTTCTCCCTGATACTCATCTTCAAATGAATCTACTCTAAAAATAATCATAGGATTATATGATTAGAGTTTTAGAGCTGAAAGGGACTTTATACATCATTTAAATCTAACTCCTCCTTTTACAAAAATTGAAACCTAGAGATGTTTGCAACTTGCCCACTTTTATATGGATAGTAAGTGCTGAATGTGGACTTGAATTCATAATAGGGTATTATAAAGACAACTATAAATTATGCTTCTTTATCATGTCTCTCATTTATAATTTCTATACTCCAGCCAAAGTGTACCACCTTCTAAACATATTTGATATTTGCCTGCCTTTGCTTATAATTTTCTCCTATGCCAAGGAAATCTTCCACTATGTCACCCAACTTAATCGTGGGTCTTGAAATAATATCCATCATTGAAAATCTGGTTCAAATGCCATGTTCTCTAAGAAATCCCAGCTCAGACACTTATTAGCCATGTGACTCTGGGCAAGTCATTTGATCCCTGTCTGCCACATTTACCTCATCTTTGAAATGGGCACAATAATAGCACCTACCTTCCTAAAAAAAAAAAAATGAGAATCAAATGTGTGAGAATCAAATGAGGTAATATATTTTGAAAAATACTTTGTAAATACTAAATGGATTTTTCTTTTCATGCTGCCCCCGTACCTGATTTGTACCTCTTTCAATATTCATTTAGTTCCATTTTGTATCTTAATAGTGTTTTTTGTACATATCTTTTCTTCCTTAATAGATTTTAAGCTCCCTGAAAGCAGAAGCTTTTCCTTATTTCCTTTTACATATATTTCCAGGGCTAAGCACAAAATAAGCATTTTAATAAATATCTTCATATTTCCCTCAAGGCTTTAGGAAAAAACTTGGTACTAATCTGTTGAATGAATGAAATGTTTCATGGATTTTCTTTTCCTAGGGATACTGCCTAATAATTTTCCCTTCTATTACTGAAGATAACAGAAGATACCATAGAAAAGACCAGAATATAATTGATCTTCTACTCCTGACTTTCACGAAATCAATGTTCTCTCTATCTCCACACCATTTAACTTTAAATGTTACAAAACACAGTGTCCCCAAAGTCTTAGCATAAAACTTTTGAAACACCCGATATAGAAATCCCACTAGAATATTAGATAGAATTCTGATGATGAGTTGGAGGGAGGACCTGAAAAAAATCGTCATTTTTGGCTATTGGAATGTACTAATTTCAGTAAAAATCATTGCTAAGTGAGTTTCATCCTTTGTATTGCTGTTCAAGCGTCTAATAAAACTCTTTACTTTAAAAAAAAAATCTTATTTTATTTTATTTTGCTGAGGCAATTGGGATTAAATGACTTGCCCAGGATCACACAGCTAGGAAGTGTTAAGTGTCTGAGGTCAAATTTGAATTCAGGTCATCCTGACTTACAATGCTAAAATCTTTCTGGAACTATTTTCCCTAAGACAGGGATTCTTAACCTGAAGTTCCCAAACTTAAAAAAAAAAAAAAAGTTATAGCCGAATTTCAATATAATTGTTTTCCCTTGTAATTTGTCTTTTATTGTATGCATTTCGAGTCATGATTCTGAGAAGGGGTGGGGTCTGTGACACCAAAAAAAAAAAAAAAAAAAAGACATTTCTGGAAATTTTTCCCTGATATTTAACTATTATTTCTTCCAACCATGTTATCCTTTTGATTCTTATTTGACTATTTTACTCCAGAACGAATAAGCCTTCTTCCTATTCAGCATTTTTACCCCCTTTAGATTTTTGTTGATTGCTGTTATGTCTTTTCACCAGTCCCAAGCGGAATTAAACAATAGTCTTTTAATCATTCCATGGAAATGAATGCATAAATTCAGTCAGTATTTCTACTTAGTATTTATTTTTAAAAACTGGAAGCTCATTAAAAAAACACAAGCAAATATTTATGATCATTTCGTTTTGGTGATGGTTGTTCATACATATGCATTCAAATGCCTAAGGACTTAAATAGACATTCTGTTGTGTTATATCCGGCTCATTAAGGAGTGGAAGGAAAAGAACATGAAAGCTGCTTCCAGACCAGGACAACTCCCTTCTGAATCCATAAACAGGAAATAGAGAGGCAGGATAAAAACACCAACAACTTGCCTCCATTTTCACAGACAAGAGTACTAAAAACTACAAACAAACAGGCTGCCAGCCCCCTTTGGCTTTGGAAATTTGTTTTATGTTTCCAAAGTTTAGTACTCACAAATTTCTGTGTGTGCCTTAAAAAAAACTTTGGTATTTACATTTACATGCAATTCAGCCCAGAATTTAAAAAGAATTGTATAAATTATACAAATATATACATATATTGTAGAGGTTTACTAGATTTAAACAATAGATATAGTCCTCAAAAACTTCTAGTATATTGAACGTTAGAAATTGGATTGTATTTCAAACTTAATAAATCTGTTTGTAAAGTAATTTTTTTGGAGGGGGAGAGAGTTAATGTGAGTCATGACCTCTTATGTGTTTTGTTTTCAATGACTGCTTTATTGTAAAAATAGAATGGATGAAGTGACTATTGCTCAGGATATGACAGGCAGTGAGTTGAATGAAGAACCCAGTTACATAATTCATCAGTACATGTATCTCAGACAGGTACTGAAGGGGAAAAATGAACTTGGTCCAGAATTGTTTTGGAGGAAGAGAGTAGACTGGGTTAGAATGTGGAAAATTGTGCAGAATTTCTACTGATTGTAAGCTGCTTCCTGCTAGAAAAGTCCTTTTTTAAAAAACACCAATATTCTAAATGACTCAAACACAGAGAGTAGAAATGAAATAAAGACATTTTTGTTTTTGCTCTGTGCCAAACACTGTGCTACTTGCTGATAAAATTATTGTAGGCACCAAATGATAAGATTGGGGAGAGCAACACCAAATATTGGGGTTCAGTCACATGACATTCACAAGATCTATTTTCTTGTCAAAGGGTACATTTATTTACAGACAAAATGAAGAGGTACAGTAGACACCAGGAGTGGTAGATATGCAGTAGATTTGGGAAAGCAAATAGTTAGCAAGGTAACCATTAACAATGGAAAAGACAAGTTCCTCACAATTAGCTAGGAGAAAATAAATATTCCATGAGATGGGAGTATGCCATTGACTGGCAGACTAAATCCATAAAGGACTTTAGCATCCTAAAAGAGTATATAGCCAAATCTCATCTTTCCAAAGCAATTTAATTAACATAAATACTACCTTTCACAAAAGATGGAGGGATACAGAAAGGGAGAATCAGGCAAAATTTGGGGAAGATTATTGGAAAAAGGAAACATGCCAGGAAAAAGGAAACACATTCAGGCAAGAAGGGAAGGTACAAATACTTTTAAAATTATAGTTGAAGTCCATTTGATCTAAAATAGCAAAGTTGAGCCAAACAATTTAGGTACAGTTCTAGGTATCTCTTATTCATGGCAAAAAAAAAAAATAGTTTGTGTTTATTTTTATTTATTTTATTTTATTTTTTTACAAAAATGGATGGGACTATCTGCTTTGCTATGTCTTATATAGATTTTTGTATCTTATTTCTCCTTCAGTTCTCCTTAATTATAGTGCCTTCCTTCTGAAATTATCCTGTATATATTTTATTTGTATATAACTATTTGCATATTGTCTTTCCCATTAAACTGTGAATTCCTTGAAAATAGGAACTATGTTTTTGCCTTTCTTTTGTATCTCCACACTCAATTCAATGTCTGTATATGGTTGGCTCTTAATTTTTGTTGGCTGAATGACTGGTCCAGTCATACATCTACGGAGAGAGATTACAAAAGGACAGCCACATGCTACATGCTACATCTATATGAAATCTTATAGGGATCAGAGGAAGACCTTCATCATGGTGGGTGATCCTCTTTGGAAATTTTTCAGAAAGACTTGGATAAGAATTACACAGAATGAGATATCAAATTCTTAAGCACATATATTCAGTTCCTGTGCTAAACTCAAGGGATTACATGCTCATAAGGATCTCCTAGTCTAGCAGAGGAGATAGGAGAGGGTTTCCATGTTGTATCTATGGAGGGAGATCTCAGATTTAACAAAACATAAGAAGTAAAGTATAATTACCTGTGACAGATAATGAATTTTACCATATTTAGACTAATAATTAGAATATTCGGTGGGGAAAAAAACAATAAAAACTAATCAAGTAGCCTTATTTGAAGAGGTATAGATTAGGGTTGTGATCTCATTGACTGAAGTAGTGCTAGCATAAGTAAACTCCTAGCAAAGCAGATCAACACCTTTCCTGAAATTTATAGTCTTAGCAATTGCCTGAATATCAATTGCTTAAATGAATTGTTTGTGGTCTCATAGTGGCACTATGAGTAGCACTAGAATTTAGGTGCTCCTGATTCTAAGGTCAGCTCTCTTTATCTACTACAGCAACCAGCCTTTACCTTATTTTAAACAATATGAAAACTCTCATCATTTCTTTTGAGATTACTATTTACAGATAATAATTTTTAGAGCAACTAGACTGAATAAGTTTGGAAACATATTGTGGCCAGGCCTCCATGACTTCTGGTATAGTCTCTAGAGAAAAGGGAAGGACTCAATGTCTCTATTTCAATGTTTTTCATCATCCCCTTGGAGACTAGTTTTTGTTTTGTTTTGTTTTGTTTTGTTTTGTTTTACCATCAGAATTCCCAAATTTGTGATTATAATAAGAAAAGTTACCTCTGATAACTTTAAGATAAGAGGTCAAATCAAATATATAGCCATAATTCACCTTGTGATTCAGCCTCCTTACTGCCCTAGTCCTTTGCTATATCCTGTGCTATAAATCCTTCAGCAGCTTGAAGTAAAAGCCATTATAAAGAATTCTAAGGACACACACACCCCGGGGAACGTGAACATAGAGACCCAAGGGAAACTACCCAGGTAACTTTCCTTTCCAGAGTTGTTTCTCTGCAATTCAAGTCTCACATGATTTTTTTGTTTTATCTCTAAACAACTTAGGCAGCTCACCAGTGTAATAGATGGATGGATTATAGTTGAGAAATAATAATGGATGAGGTGGAAAAATCGTAAAAGTTAAATATACAAAGATGATTTACTTAAAATGTGGAGGTTTTTTAACATGATTAAAATAAATGCAGCTAGAATAAGAAAAGAAACCATCAAGCAGGAAAAATATTCAAAAGATACAGAGAAGTGACACAAATTTGTGACACCAAGAGACATTTCCAATAACTAAGTGATAAAAAGATAGAAATAGTTTTCAAAAGAAGGGTTGCCAACTATCTGTGGCCAAATTAAAACATTCTCCAAATTTCTACTAATAAAAAATGCAAATTAAAATAGCTGTAAGTTTTTATATAATACTCAGCAAAGTGATAAAAATTACAATCAAAACAGTTGCTATCAAAGAGGTTATGGGAGGACAGACACATTAATACACTATTAGTAGAACTATGAATTGGCTAAAATAGTCTGGGGAAAAAAATTGGAATTAAGTGAGAAAAGTAAACTTTTCTCCAGTGATCTCATTACTGAGCATATACCCTAAAAAGTTCAACAACAGCATGAAATGTATACCATACTATCTATAGCAATATCTTTTGTGGAGGCAAAAACAAAACAAAGTAGGTGCCTGTTAATTGTAGAACCTTAATTAATTACAGAATTAATTGTAGAGGTAGGATTTGAATTCAGATGTTTCTTACTCCAAGTATACAGTATACAAACTGGCATGTGAATGAGATGAAATACTGTATATTCAGAAGTAATGGGACTTTCCTCAGACCCTACTTTATCTCAAAAATTCTTCAGAAGAGGAATTGTACACTACTTGTAATTAATAGAAGAATTCATGGAACAAAAAAAAAAATTAGGATAAATAAAATTCTTAGGAATTAAGACTGGAGAATGCTAATCCTTAAAATTATTATTCAGCCCCTACCCCACTAGCATTTATGCTCCTTTTAGGGATGAATAAATTAACCCAAAAATTTTTGCCTGCAGCCCATATTGGGACACTTTCCTGCCAGAGAAAGTTTTGCTAGAATACTCTGTGCCCATCCATCTGTCTCCTTTGTGACAGGAGTTCTGCCTAGCTATTGGAGGAAAAGATAGAGAGAACATAACAATCTTTTCCCCTGGGCTTCATCAAAGTTATTTAAACAAAACTAAGGATAGGGACAAACTTTTACTTTAACAAAGGAAGAGGTGTGTGTGTGTGTGTGTGTGTGTGTGTGTGTGTGTGTGTGTGTCTGTATCTGTATCTGTGTCTGTCTGTCTGTATTTGTCTATGTCTGTGTGCATATTAAAACCAAGTTAATGAAATCTTTTTTTTTTAAATAAAAAGAAATAAATGGAAGATACAAACTAAACTCTCACAGCATTAAATGTTAATACTCTAATGAGATGTATAAAACTAATAAGAAAACAAAATCCCACAATCCATTGTACACAAGAAATACATCTAAAAAGCAGAGACAAATATATAAAAATTAAAAGCTAGAACAAATATTACTATGCATCAAATGAATTCAAAAAAATAAGAGTTGTAAACATATCAAGCAAAGCAAAAATAAATAATTCACATCTATAATAATGGCTACCATTTATGTAGCACTTGAAGATTTGCAAAATGCTTTATATAATGCCATCTCATTTGATTCTAAAAGTCCTGTGAGAAAGATGTCATTTTTATCCTTATTTGCAGATGAGGAAACTGAGTCTGGGAAAATTTAAAAGATTTACCTAAGACTCCAAAGCTAGTAAGTGTCTGAGGCAGGATTTGAATTTAGATGTTGCTTATTCTAAGCCAACTACTCTGTCTACTTCAACAGACTTGGCTTTGAGAGAATCAAATGAAATAATGTATATAAAGCATTTGGCAAATCTTTAAGCACTATATAAATATCATTTATTATTTTTGTGTGCCAAGATATTATTATAATCATAATAGACAGGGATTGCCTTTGTGTTTGCTTCATTTATTTATTTATTGCTGAGGCAATTGGGGTTAAATGACTTGCCCAGCGTTACTAGGGGGTGGGGGGTGGGAATCAACTAGATCTAACATGCCATATTATTATTCTTTAAGATCTAAAGAGGCTGTGATTCTGTTGGAGACGAGTTCAAGTATTCTATAATTTAGCAGAGAGTCTTTGAGAGTTTCTATGGCCCCCAAATGCATCATCCTGGAGCATACCTGCTGGTGAGGCTCTCTAAGTTTAACTAGGCTTGTCCTTGGGCAGCAGACTCACAATCTGTAATCTTCCTCTGAACTTGAAAGCATTTCCATCTTGATGAGACCTGCTAGATATTACACTTCTCCAACAAAGCCTTCAGGAATCCAGGGTCATCTCTCTACAGCTACCTTTGGGCTCCACAGACCAACCTGCCTGACTATGATGATAACGAAATGTATATATAATCCATTGTGAGAGGGTGCCAGAAAAGAACATTGTTTTCATGAATTATTTCATTTTTAAATTCCCTCTGTCAGTCTTCATTGATGACATGATAAGGCATAAATATAGAGCACAGGGGTCTTTAAGTATAAGTTACATTATTGCTAAAGAAGATAAGAAGTAACCCAATGGCAGCTCTAGAAGTTCTCTACAACTATCTTGCCTTTACTCTCTATTACTTATGTCTCTTCATGATTTTGCTAATGATATGAAGTCAGATCAAAATTCACAGGAACGGGGTGGAAGTAGAAGCATAGCCTGGCTTCTGATTAGAAACCTAAAAAAGGAGACTTAAAGGATGTTTGTGTGGTTGCACATCAAAGTATCAGAACTCTGGGTACATACCAAACCTTCCATGTCATCATCTCCCTCCCTTATGTCACCAAAAAATGCCAGAAAGGCAGTCTTTACAAAAACTGTCACTAGTGGAGTGGTTTTCATAAAATATTTTCCCCAAGTACCAAATATAATTAATTATTAAATACTTGGAAAACTTTAAGTATATTTGTTTCAAAATGTACAGAAATGAGAAATGTGCCTATTATGAGAAAATTAACCTGTGTTCAGTACTTAATTTAAAAGATATATTTCAAAGTGACCTCAGTAGTTCAGTTGATTACAAATGAAAGGAGTGAACTTCAGAAACCTTTTACACCTATACCTGTCAAACTTGTTTATTCTTAGAATCACATTCCAGGAAACAATAGAATTTTCATACCTAAAGGGAACTAAACCAGTATTTATGAAAGGAAGTTTCTAGGAGAAGTATACACAGCAGGGCTCTGTGTTCATGACATAGACACTCCTGTTAGGAACCATTTGTTAGAATATAGGATAATTCATGATGCTGGTACAATATCATGTATTTCAGATTCAGGTGTGTCACCCAGAATTTCAAAGGCAGTTGATTTATGTCTAGACTAACAAACAAATTTCCCATTGTCACCTCTCACTTTATAGGCTGTAACATCAAAAACTCTCTGTGGTCTCAAGTTTGAACATGAAATGCAATATAGAAGCATTATGTTTTGTTGGTATCTCAAAGACATTTCACTTGTTTTAAGTTTGACAGTCTAAAAACCAGTTTCTTTCTTCTTTCCCAGTAAACGATAATAAAATAATTTAAAAGTTTCAAAAAATCACATTAAATTGCTCTTTTGAAAACATTTTTTTTGATTCATTCAGAAAGTCCTTCTTTGATACCTAATGTGTACAAAACAACTGCCAAAGTGGTTTTATATCCCCCCCCTTTTTTTTGGTCTTTCTTAATAGCTTTTTATTTTTTCAAATATATGCAAAGATAGTTTTCAACATACACCTTTGTTTTTTTTTTTTTAATTTTATTTAGTAATAACTTTGTATTGACAGAATTCATGCCAGGGCAATTTTTTACAACATTATCCCTTGCACTCGCCTATGTTTTGTTTTTTTCCCTCCCTCCCTCCCTCCACCCCCCCCCCCAAGATGGCAAGCAGTCCTATATATGTTAAATACAACATACACCTTTGAAAAACCTTTTTTTCTCTCCTTCCCCTACCCCCTCCTATAGATGGCAAACAATCCAACACAGATTAAACATATGTAATTTTTAAAAACATATTTCCATATTCATTATAATCCACAAGAAAAATCAGATCAAAAGATAAAAGAAAAAAATACACAAGAAAACAAAACAAAACACAAAAAAGGTGAAAATACTGTGCTTTTATACGTATTCAGTCTCCATTGTTCTCTCTCTGGATGCTGATGGCACTTTCTGTCACAAGTTTATTGGAATTGGGGGCAGCTAGATGGCTGAGTGGATAGAACACCAGCTCGAAGTCAGGAGGACCTGAGTTCAAATATGATCTCAGACACTTAACACTTCTAGCTGTGTGATCCTGGGCAAGTCACTTAACTTCAACTGCGTAATTTTAGATATGAGATAAAGGTCATTTCTAATTTAAAACAATTTGTAAAAGACAGCTATGTAAGATGACCAAAAAAGATAATTAATGTTGGAGAGGGTGTGAGAAAACTGGAACATTAATATGCATTGTTGGTGGTGGAGTTGTGAAATAATCCAACTGTTCTGGAGAACAATTTGGAACTAGGCTTAAAGGGCTATCAAACTATGCATACTCTTTGAACCAACAGTATCTCTACTGGGTCTATATCCCAAAGAGATCATAAAAAGGGAAAAAGATCCACATAGGCAAAAATGTTTGTAGCAGCCATTTTTGAGATGGAAATTGAGTGGATGCCCCTCAGCTGGGGAATGGCTAAATAAGCTATGTTATATGAATGTAATGGAATATTGTTGTTCTATAAGAAATAATGAGCAGGCTAATTTTAGAAAAGTCTGTAAAGACATATTAATTGATGTTGAGTGAAGTGAGCAGAACTAAGAGAACAATGTACATAGTAACAACAAGATTATGTGATGATCAACTATGATGGACTTGGCTCTTTTTAACAATGAGGTGATTCAAAGCAATTCCAATAGACTTGTGATATAAAGAACCATCCCCATCCAGACAAAGAACTTTGGATACTGCCTGAGCATCAAAGTATGGTATTTTCACTTTTTAATTGTTGTTGTTTGTTTGGTTGTTTTTTCTTTCCCGTTTTTCCTTTTTTCCCTTTTCTGCCTTTTTTTTTTTTTTTTTTGGTGCATGATAAATATGGAAATATATTTAGAAGAATTGCACATGTTTAACCTATATAGGATTGCTTGTTGTCTTGGGGAGGGAGCAGGGGGAAAGAGAGAAAAATTTGGAACACAAGATTTTGCAAAGGTGAATGTTGAAAACTATCTTTGTATGTGTTTGCAAAAAATAAAATACTATTAAAGTTTAAAAAAAAGACAGCCATGAAAATCTTGATTCAAGAAGTGCCTATGAGACATGATGAGTACATTATCTTGGACAGATTACTTAATTTCTTAGTACTCTTAAGAAATTTAGCTAAGATTATTAATTGTAGAGAAAGTACAGACCTACATTGGTACAATTTCTTTATGTGGGAGCTCTATATATTGGTGAAATTAGAGGCTCAGTCCCTTTCCCATCCTTATTCAATATTAGTACTTATTAAAAATAGGCTCAGGGGCCACCTCTTTTGATAGTGTTTCCAAAATATTTTCCTCTTCCCAAAACTATTTTTCTCCTCTTTCTTTTTTCTGAAGAAATATTTCCTACTTTGAATTTTACTTAAATGAATATATGTCATATAAATCCTTCATTGCTTTTCCCCAACTCCAAGGAGAATGTAATCTTCTTTAGGTAAGATTTTGTCTTTTTTTTTTTTTTTAATATTTCCAGCACTTATTAGGTGACATATCCTCTGCTACCAAAGAATTGATGTGGAAAGATCCCACAAAAACATGGGAAATAATTTTCTTTACTTCTGGTTTCCCTGTGGGACTGGGTTGGGTGATGAAGACCTAAGGCGCATTTAGGTAGGTAAGAATTCATACATATCACTTGTGGGCCAGTCAAGATTGTTTTCATGTTTGGGTTCATGTTTATGGGGAATGTTTACTAGTAAGTATATTTCATGTAGCATCCCACACTGGTGTGATGAAAGTTAGCTCAAGTCTAAGTACCAAATCCTAAAATGAATTTAGGTCTAAGGACTTAGTTATCATCATTTTAATAAAACTATCACAAATCAATTTAATAATAATAAATTTAACAAAAAATGTATGAAAGTGCTAAAAAAAAAAAAAGAGCAGCCCATTCCTCAACAAGTGATTTCTTACTCTCTTTTTCCATATATAGTCTGGGAAAGATGGTTTCACTATTTGTCTACAAACTAGAAAGAACAGAACAACATTTTGGAAGGTAAGACCCATATCACTTAAAGCTCTAGCTTTATCACTGCTTGCTATTTGAAGCTGGAGCCATCTTTTGTGGTTTTGCTATCTCAACTCTGTGTAACTGGCAGCTTGCCCAGAAGTTCCATCCATTCTTCTGCTCTGATTTGCCTCTCAACCCTTGTCAGTTTGACTCATAATCTGGTTTTCTAGGCAGTCCTCAGTTCCAATTATGGTCGGCTGAGTGAGTCAGGACCCATTGCCATCTCTACCATAAGAATTTGTTTCTCTACTCTTAGCTGCCTCTCTGGCTTCTCCCTATCTTTCACTTCCCTTCCCAAATTTCCCTATTTCTTTCGAGGGAGCCATCATTCCACCATATTGGTTCAGTTTTGACTTCTCATTTTCACTTATCCCAAAATAATCCAATCACTTGCCAAATCTTAACATTCCTATCTCCCTTCATAATATCTCATATATCTCCCTTCCTTTCCATGACAGACTCACAACTCTAGTTCAGATCCTCATTTCTCCTTGCTCAGAATATTCAAAATAGTCTCCTAATAACCTCCCTATCTCAAGTTTCCAGACTCTAACCTCCATATAACCACCAAAGTGATTAAAGCACAGATTTAATTATATAATTTGCCTCCTCACACATAACTCCAATAGCTTCCTGTCATTTATAGGCCTTCTTCTCATTGTTCCACACACATAATATTTCATCTCCTACCTCTTTTCCGGTTTTCTTCCCATACTTGGAATGCTATCTGCCTTTATCCTCGCCTTTTGGAATATCGGGTTACCTTCAAAATTTAGGTCAAACACTACCTTCTACATGAAGCTCTTCCTGATTCCCCTCTCCAGATAATAATTCCTTTCACAATTATTACTTTGTATCTAATTTACAAGTGTTTTGTATATATGGGAAGCCTCCAAAATCTTAGTATAGTTTAAAACTTAAGGGGAAAGGGAAAAAGAAAGGGGAAAGGGGAGAGAAGGGGAGAGGAAGAGGGAGAGGAAGAAAGAAAGGGAGAAGGAGAGGAAAGGAGAGACACAGAGAGAGACAGAAAGAGAGGGAGACAGAGAGAGGACAGAGGGAGAAGGAGAGAGAGAGACAGACAGACAGATAGACACAGAGAGGAAGGGAGTTAGGTAGAGAGGGAGACAGGAAAAGGGAGAGAGGGAGAGGGAGAGAGAGAGAAACAGAATGGAAGGAAATACACAATTAGTGATACTAATTGTGAATGTGAATGGAATGAACTCATCCATAAAACACAAGAAGACAGTAAAATGGAAAGACATACAGAGATAAAATAAGGGATTGGAGCAGAATCCATTATGTTTCAGCTGAAATTTTAAAAAAAGGCAAGGGTAGCAATCATGGTCTTAGACAAAACAAAAGCAAAAATAGATCTAATTAAAAGAAACAATTACAAAAACTGCATTTTGCAAAAAGACACCATAGACAATGAAATAATATCAATAATAAACATATTTGGACCAAATGGGAGAGCATCAAAATTTTTCAAGGAAAAGTTAAATGAGTTACAGGAGGAAATACACAGTAAAACTACACTAGTGGGGAATCTCAACTTTTCCCTCTCAGAATTAAATAAATATAACCTAAAGTAAATAAGAAAGTAGTTAAGGAGATGAAGAGAATTTTAGAAAACTTAGGTGTGATAAACTTCTGAAGAAAATTTAAAATAGAAAAAGAGTACAATGATCAACTATGAGAAACTTGGTTCTTTTCAAGTGATTCAGTGATCCAAAGCAATCCCAATAGATTTTGGACAGAGAATGTAATCTACATCCATAAAAAGAACTATAGAGATTGAATGTAAATCAACACATGCTATGTTTATGTTCACTTCTTTTTTCCCCTTTCCCATGCTCCCTTTTGCTCTGATTTTTCTCTCCCAACATGATTCATAAAGCAATGTGTATTAAAAATAAATAAGCTAAGTGGAAGGAGTAAAAAAATAATAGAAAAGAGTATACCTTTTTCTTGTATTTCACAAAAATTGACCTTGTAGAACATAAACACTTTACAAATAAATGCATGTGAGGAGAAATATTAAATGTTGGATGATAGTGCAATAAAAATTATATTCAATAAAGGGCCTTTAAAGTATAAATTAAAAATTAATTGGAAGCTAAATAATCAAATCCTAAAGAATGAATGGGTCAAAGAACAAGTTATAGAAACTATCAATAATTTCACTAAAAATAATGACAACAATGATACAGCATGCTAAGTTTGTACATGATATAAAAGTAATACATAGGGAAAAATTATATTTTGAAATGCTTAGCTAAAACAGGGAGAACTTGAGTCATTTGTATTTTATTATATTTTATATATTTATAGATATTTCAATAAAGTACCTAGGAATTAATCACTCAATCAATAATATTTATTAAGAAGAGCAGCTAGGCGGCGCAGTGGATAGAGCACCAGCCCTAAAATCAGGAGGACTTGACTTGAAATATGATCTCAGACACTAAACACTTTTTAGCTGTGTGACCCCAATTGCCTGAGGGGGAATACACACACACACACACACACACACACACACACACACACACACACACATATATATATATATATATATATAAAGTGTCTATGATATACCAGGCATTGTGCTAAGTATTAGAAATACAAGTTAAAAAAAAATCCCTTTTCACAATGAACTTAAATTCTAATGGAAGAGACAACAAGTACATGTGAAATATGCAGCATAAATATAAAGTTAATAAATACTTGCAAATCCCATTATTATTATGTGCACCTGGAACAAATTCAGTTGAATTGGTGAATTGTTGACATGATAGTGGCCCATAAGGATAGTTGGACAATAGGTGTAAATAAGAAGGAGATAGTGTGGTAGCACAAGGGATGATCCCATGATGGATGCAGTCACAGAAGGAAATTGTGGTCAATCTTTTAGGGGATCTCAGTTCTTGTCCTATAAGTATCGGGGACTAAGGGATGTTAATGGTGTTAGAGGAGATGGATGTGTCCAAACTTCCCAAAATTTCTCAGATGAGGCTAAACAACAGAGTTCTCCATTTAGAGCAAGGAAACTTTCATCACAAATTAGCACTCTGGACCAAAAATCCCGTTTGCCTTGTGCTAGTTACATTTACAGCTCTAGCCAAAATATCTCTAAAACTGACCTCATTTTTCTCCCAAGATTTCCCTTTTCTTTTAACTTGTCAATTTCTGTTCACGGTGCCACAATCTCATTAGTTACTCAGGCTTACTACCTTGAGGTCATTTTGATTTTTTCTATTCCTTTCCCCCATTTAATCAGTTTTTCTAAAACAGATTTTCAATTTCATTCTTCATTTTTATTCCTGCTTCCAACTTGCTAACTTAAACTCTTATTATGGCTTACTTATACTTCTGCCTAGTCATAGGGGAAGGAGTCAAAGAATCATAGATTTAGAGTTATAACAGACTTGAAGGTTATCTAATCTATTGCAGCAGAATTGAGATTTGAACCCAGTGCCTCTTACCCCATATTCAGTACCCTATCCATTGTGCCACAGAATAAGAAATTACTGATGACCTCCAGGTCTAAGCCATATATATATATATATATATATATATATATATATATATATATATATATATATATATATATATATATATATATAATCATTATTATTATTACTTTTTATTGACAGAACATATGCCTGGGTAAATTTTTACATTATCCCTTGCACTCACTTCTATTCCAACTTTTCCCTTCCTTCCCTCCACCCCTTCCCTTAGATGGCAAGCAAACATGTTAAATATGTTACAGTATATGCTAGATACAATATATGTGTGCAGAACTGAACAGTTCTCTTGTTGCACAGATCTGAATTGGATTCAGAAGGTAAAAATAACCTGGGAAGAAAAACAAAAATGCAAACAGTTTACACTCATTTCCTAATGTTCCTTTTCTGGGTGTAGCTTAACCCTCTTATATTTTAAGCTGAGAATTCCCAGATATCAGCTGACCACACATTCACATATATGAAGGATATTGTAGAATATGTATCATTTCCCACTTTTCATTTGCCTGCACATGGAGAAAACTAAAATTAGCCTTGAATAAGGTCAGGAAGTAGAAGACCATTTTAAAGGCTGTTAGTTTTGGCGTTTCTGGGCTAAATTGTTGTTCATCCTTCATTCTCGAACAGGACCAATGACATCAGGAGGGTGAGGTCTTGACTTGCAAGTAAATTTGGATTCAAGAGAGGAGGGCTTTGCAGAGTCATCAGTCTCATTCTCTCCTTCAGGATCATCTGAGTCCAATGGCAGACATAGATCAGGATGACCGGTAGTAGTCCCAGATGCAGTGGAAGACCTTTTTAAGCTAAAGTCTTTCCCAGATCCCAATTTGTCCCTGGACTAAATAGGAGCAAAATCCAAAGAGAGGCCAGGGGAAGAGTTATGATGTAAAAGAACAAACTTTCCTGATATTATGAATCATACAGATTGTGAGACAAATGAAAAGTGTAAGAGACAGAATTTCTGGGTAATTAATAATCAATTTATTAATTGGTCTAGCAAATAATCAGTAAGTTGATGGTCAGTGGTTTCTCTTGAACACCAAAGGCACGGAAATCATAGAATGCTTAATTATCTTTGGAAAAGTGGGTGTCCCTCTCAGGCAGAGATCAATCCTGATTGATGAACAATCAAAGAGGGGATGGATGAAGAGATGGACTGAAAGCCTTCGTTTTCCTGATTGAGAAAATGGCTTGATAAGACCCAGTTGCCTCCAACTACCTGGACAAAGATATCCTTCTCTACCTAGAGCACTTACGTTAACCATGTTGTGGTTTCAAGGGTGTGAATTTAATGCTTTTTAGGGTCAGAATTCACCTAGATTCTTTTTATACTTTAATGAGAAATAAGCTCTCCCATTTGAGAGATGTCCTCCCTCCCAAAACTGAGGTCTAACCCCAAGGGTTAGATCAATCTTATCATCAGCCTTGTCCTTCACAAGGATTGAGTTTTGAATGAGAAAGTAAAAAGAGAAAAAAAACCTCTAGATCCCAATGTTAACATCTGATTGTTAATACTATCTGGAAATTAATTAAAAATATCTGATGATATATAAATCAGGGAATTGTATTCTCAACCAAAACTTTGGCCAAGGGCATGAATCTCCCCTTCCATCCTCCCTCCTCCCAAAAAAAGTTATTTAGTGAGAAGAATCTAGGATTAAACTTTTCTCAATTGTATATAGGTCAGGAGATAGGGATTGACTCTCTAGAGATCCCAAATAACTTCCCTTAGTAGGAGAGTATGAGTCTCTTCAGTTTTGGGGAAATGCTGTAAGACTGGAGTGAGATTAAGAGGAGGAAACAAGAGAAAGGGAATTGCTTGACCCTCCAGTAATCCTAATGAAACAGAATTGGTTTAACCCTTAGGGAACATTCTCCTCAGTCTGGAAGAGGACACCACACAACTGGGAAGGCTGATTTCTGATTAAAGTGTAAAGAGAATCCTAGGTGAATTCTGGCCCTAAATGCTTTCCCCTAATGATCAGAAGGCACAGGGCAAGTCTTGAAGACTTTATAGGTAGCTGGGGGAATAAGGGTTCATTGAGGAAGGAAAGGAAAGACAGTTTGCTATAGTAGATGCAATAATGGCTCTAGAATCAAAGGACACAGGTTCAAAAGCTATCTCTGAGACTTACCACCTGTGTGTTTTGGGAAAGACATTTAATTTCTTTAGTCCTCAGTTTCCCAAGCTATAAAATGAGGGAATTGGACTCGAAGGCTTCTGAGGTTTCTTCCAGCTGATGCTATGATATAATTTCAGCTCTCAGTGGGATTCAGGGATGTTTCCTTTGCCTTTTTTGTCCAGGTTAAATAAAGGCTGTCCTATAATCAGTGTCTTGGTTTGAATGCTCACAAGGCAGTTGAAAATTGATTCTTTAGAGAATTGATCATGTATAAATTCAGGGAATGATGTTCTCAAGGAAAACTTTGGCCAAGGGCATGAAACCTCCCCTTCCTTCCTCTCTCTCCTCAAAAAATGTTATTTAGTGAGAAGAGTCTAGGATTAAACTTGGTCTGAAAATTCAGAACTTTTTCATCATAGATACCACAATAGCTGTGTTTTCAGACTTCAGTGCTTTCAGACTCAATGTTTTCATTTGTAAAATGGGAGTATAAGAGCAGCAATCTAGCAAGTTAATTGTAAAGATCAAATGAGATAAAAAAATGTGAAGTACTTTGCAAACTTTAAAATGCTATTTAAATGTTAGCTGTCGTTACTATTATTATCATCATTATTATTATCTTTATTCTAAGGCTTGTATGACACTTATACAGTCTCTTCAATAGTCTTCTACTTCTATGTGGCCTTGTTCAAAGTTAGCCTTAGCTTTCTCCTCAGTTTCTGATGACTTAGTTCCTTACTTCTGAAAGGTTATATTCTGCAATAGCTTTGATGAATGTTAGTTTGTGGTCAGCTGAATAAAATAATAATTAAAAAAATCTTTCCTCTTAATAAAATTACTGGAGTTTCATAAACTAATTCTCATAGGTTTTAGCTTTACTCCTTAAACATTTTTTTCCCCTCTTGTTTGGACTTACTCTTTTCTCCCCATACTTTCATACTTTTCAGTATGAAAAGTTCAACTTAACTACAATTCTATCTAAAACCTAACCAATCCTGAAACTAGAGTATTATCTCACAGGACTTCCATGTTAACAATATTCGTTATACACCTCAGCATCATGCTTGTTTTTTTGCAAGATAGCCATACTGCATTCCTTGCTTGAAGGCAGGAAAACTAAATTCAAATCCTGCCTCCAACACCTAATAACTATATGATCCTGAGCAAATCATTTAACCTCTGTCTGCCTCAGTTTCCTCATCTGGGAGTATAATAATTCCTACCTCCCAAGATTGTTGTAAGGCTCAAATGGGATAATATTTGTAAAGCACTTAAGCGCTATATGAATGTTAGCTGCTATTATTATTATTCCTGACTCATATTCAATATATGGCAGCTGTACCCTCACGTCTTTTTCTGTTACAGTTGTGTAAAACCTATCCCTGTGTTTCCCTGAGCAGACTGTTTTCCCTCCCTGCAATAATTACATTTTGTCTTAGGAAACTTCTTTTTCAAATCCATCTATTTCCTCAATTAGACAGAAAAGGTTTTTGTTTTTGTTGTTTTTTTTCACATTTAATCCAGTCCTCCAAGATACTAGACACCTTCCCCAGGGGAGTTTCATCAGTAAATCCTTTCAAGGATTTAAAAACCTTTCAGGGTTTTAATGAAGGTAGAAAATGGCAGGGGATAATCTTCATGAAACTATACTTAATGTAACAATGAAGAGGTGTGGCTTAATAGAAAGATTGTGAAAAGTAGAGTCAGGCAATCTGGATTCTAATCCTGCCTTGGAACATTAACTATCTGGGACAAGTCATGTGATTATAGTGAATATCAATATAAAGCTTACTATGAGTCAGGTAGTGAACTAAGAGCTCGACAGTTATATCATTCTATCCTCATAACCATCCTGGAATTTAGGTATTGTTATCCCCACTTCACAAATGAAGAAACTGAGATAAGTAGAGGTTAATAAATTAAGCCCATGGATAAACAGCTAGGAAGTGTCTGAGGCCAGATTTGAATTTTGTTCTTCCTGACTCCACCTGGATATCTTCTCAGGGGCTCACTTTCCTCACCTATAACACAGGAGGCAGCTTAACATGGTAGAGAGTTGACATTGTTATCAGGTAGGGTTTGAATCTCAGCTTTTTTTTTTTTTTTTTTTAAACATGCTGGCTGTCTTATACCTCTGGACAAATCACTTAACTTCTCAGTGTCCCAAATAACTTTCTAAGACAAAATTTTAGAGCAGGTATTGATCAAAGAAATTTCCTCATCTGGAATACCAATGAAATCACAGGTCCTGTCCAGAAAAAACAGATCCAAAGCTCCTTGTATTAGTTACCTCACCAAGTTGTTTTGAGGTACGCTTTGTCAAGCATAAACCACTATATAAATATAAGCTGTTACTGTGCCCAACTTCTAACCAGCTGTGGTAATGTGATGGAAAGAAGGAAATACTGAAAAGGTAGGGAAATATTTGGAAAGGGAAGGAGCCCAGGGTATGAGAGAGAGGTAAGGTCAAGGCCAAACAGCAGACTGAAACAGGATGAAAAAAGGTGGTCATAAGCAGGAAGAGGATACAGGATGTGTGAGTTTTAGCTTACACATCATGCGCTAATATCTAGAGACCATATACCAAAAATACAGGCTACTATAAAGAGATATGTCTTAATTTATGTATTTTTATCTTCTAGTACCTATTTTATAATGCAGATTTTAAAGTAAATACACATTTGATCATATAATCAATTAATTTAACAACTAATTTCCCCCTAAAACCTTATTTAGTCTGTTTTAGGCAAATTAAACATCTACATGTATCAACCAACATATGTTCACATATCTTAAGTTCTATAATGAAAGGATTGTATCTTTTTGTGTCCTTAGTGTCTAGGATGATGTACCACATAAATATTTTTGAATTTAATTGAGTACATCTTTCTAGGATATTGGTCTGTGTCAATATCACAATGGCTCTCTATTGCTTCTAGAATAAAATGCAAGTTCTTTAACTAAGCATTTATTATCCTCCACAATCTGGTATTTATTTTGCCATTTATTTTTAGCTTTCTTTCATACTACTTCTCTTTCATACCCTCTAGATTTTAGCCAAATTAGTCAACTAGCTGTACCTTATTATACCAGAGGTAAGCTGAAACCATCTCAGTGGCTTGGAAAGGTAATTGCTAAATTTTCAATGTAAGCATTTACAGGTCAGAAATCTGTAAATGTACAAATGAGACTTTAATTTATTGATTTATTGATTGTGATGGAAAAATGTTAATAATACTGATTAAATTTAAAAATGTGCCCTGCTTGCCTTCTCCCTCCATCCCCACCCTCACCCCTAGAGAAATGATTAAAAGTACTACTGTTAAATCATTCCAGAATTTCACTTTATTTTTTCCTAAAATTTAGAAGAGGTTTGCTTTTGCTTTTTTATTTCTCCAAGAATGTTGAAAAGAGGTAATTAAAGAAAGGTACTAAGTGAGTTTTCAGGTTATATTTGCTCAGAGAAGACTTATAAACCCTTATGAGGCAGAATTTTGTACTCCAGCAACCTATTAAAAGATAATTTATCTTGATTGATGCCTTATACACAAGAAGGTATATGGAAGAGGTAATGGAGATAACGTATCCTCTTCCATCCTTCTAATGGGTGGTCCCCCCAAGGCAGAAATGAAGGTCATAGATAGGTCTGCATAAAAGGAGCTTGTATTATGAATGTGAACAAAGCTGATGATTACCTAGAAGCATCAGCAAAAAATATTACCAGCTTCTTAGCACCCATATTCAATGATCTCTACTAGCAAATAGAAATTGAATTTTTTTTCCTGAAAAATGATTATTTATCCAGGCACATTAATCTTCAGGTCAAACTACAATCTTTTCAAAGATGAGATCATACATATTTTAAATTTATTTTCTTTCAGAGTTTAAGTACATCCCGGTACCAAAAATCATTCTGAAATGTGAAGCTAAGATAATTCTTCCCTTTTCCCCACAAGAATCAAGAGTTAGATGGAAGTCTTGAAAGTCCTAGACTCTAAATTTTAGAATACCTTCTTTAAACTGCCTTTCCTCCCCCCTTCTTTTAAATATGCAGATATATACAGCAATATATTTTAATAATAATTTAGATTTCAAATTTAAAGTAAAAACTATAGTCATGATGAGAACTTATGATTTTGTTGCACAGTGGCACATTTTTTATTTACTACTGTCTCTGTGTTACAAAGGTAGATATAATAAAATGATGATAGATCACCTTTATGTTGTGCTTTTGCAGTTTTTAAAGTACTTTTCTTTATCCTCATAATTCCCTAGGGTGAATAATACAATTATTACTTAGATATTAGCACTTTAGTGGATCTTTATACTATTTATGCCTATTTATTCTTTGCGATTTTTTTTGTGTCTTTTCATGTATCCTCCACAGATCATCAAAAATGTAGCATGATTTCCCCAAATGCGATTGAGCCTTACCTTCAAATGTTCAATTCTGGGTCTAACTTTGTTTATCTGTAATGCCTGTCCAAGTTTAACTTATTGATAATCATGGGCTCATCATGATTATATTATTGTTCACTCATTTCAGTCCAACTCTTTGTGACTCTATCTGGGGTTTTCTTGGCAAAGATACTGCAGTGTTCAGCCATTTTCATTCCATCTTATTTTATAGATGAGGAAACTGAAGCAATGAAGGTTAAGTCACTTGCATAAGGTCACACAGTAAATGTCTTTGGCTTAATTTGAACTCAGGTCTTCTTGACTTAAGATCCAACACTCTATCCACTGTACCATTTAGCTGCCCTTATGATTGTATAATGGTTAATAGTCCATCTTGTGGCAAGGATTATCCCAAGGAATAAGAAGTTCTCTGTAGTTCTTTTAATACTGTGTATACTAGTATAACACTTGGATGGTCCATCTGTCCATTCTCACTTTCACCAAATGCCTGGTCTGTGTCCTTTTTCTTTCTTTCTTTCTTTCTTTTTAAAATTCCTTTCAAAGTTTTATTTCTTTTTTTTTTCTGTGTCCTTTTTCAATCACACATAACTTTGATGATGTGTTTTACGCCATTTCTTGCGTTCAGGTCACCTTGGTGATGTATTACAGCCTACTTAAGCCCTACATGTATCTTTCCTTTTTCCTTTGGAAAGCAAAGTGCTGATAAATTATTAATGATTAGCTCTTTGGAAACAACTATACCCATGACACATTTTAAAATTGAATCTGCATTATTCATATTTTCTCCATCATTTTCTTAAGTCTAGACAATAAACAAAAGAAAAAAAATCAAGCCTTGGTTTTTATATTTAATGATTTTCAAGGTAAATGCTCCCAGTGAAAATTTAACAGTCAGCCCTGCCAAGCACTGAGTTGGCTTCAGCACACCCCTGTGTGTCATCTGAAGTTCTGGTTCTTCTAAGATGAGACATGTTGCATCACTGGGAAAATGTTGGTGTTAAAGAGATTATAATAATAAAAAAAGTGTCTTTGCAACAAGGAGCAGCTTTGGATTGTTGCATATATTGTACAATATCCCAAATGCTATCTAGCCTGACGGCCTTCCATTCCATTCTGGGTCCAACTTGTTGCCCATCTGTAATACCTTCTGTCCAAGATGCCTATTCTGATGGTCCTCATCAAAATCATCAAGATTTTAAAGTGGTTGACATTTCTTGTTGTGACAAGAAGTGTTAGACCAGTTTTATAGGGGAACAAATCTAAAAAGCATAACTTAAGATTTTCTAACTTGTACATGTTCAATTATAGTTTTAGATTCATGGTCCCTTGATCTCCTTCCCTTTCTTTTTGCTTTCCTTTCCATCTTTAGTTTCTATTCAATTAGTACTGTGAAAAGATTCTGGCTCAGAGGATTTGCTTTCAAATCCTTCCTCTGATGCTTGTGATCCCTATGTGATCCCTTTTCTTTGGATCTCATTTTCCCCATTTGCAAAATAAAAGTGCTGGACTAGACACTCTCTGAGCTTACTTTCCTGCTTTAAATCTATAAATATTCTCCTTTATCTCCTTTCCTCTCCTCTGTTTTTATCTCTTCTCTCATCTCCTTCCTTTTCTTCTCCCCTTCCTTTTCCTGCCCCTTTTCCCTTCCTTCTCCTCTCTTCTCTTTTTCTCTCAATTCCTCTCTACTTCTTGTCTTTTTCTTTCTCCCTTTCTTCCTTTCCTTTCTTTCCTTACCCCTTTCCTCTCCTCATTTTCCCTCTTTTCCCTTCCCCTCGCTCACCTTTCTCTCTCTTTATTTTCCTTTTTACTCTCTTCTCCTCCCTTTCCATTTCTTTCAGTATCCTCTCTTCCTCCCCTCTTTTCCATTCTTTCCTTTCTCCTCTATCCCTCCTCTCTTTATCTTCTCTTCGCTCCACTTCTTTCCTTCTTTTTCCCTTCATTCTTCCTTTCTTTTCTTCCCTCTTTCCTCCCATCTTTCTTTCCTTCCTTTTTCTCCCCAACCACCCCCCCCAAAAAAAAAACAAAACAAAACAAATACAGTTTCATTTATTTGACTAGGTGAACTCCCAATTAAGCATGACCACAGACTGAACTTAGCCTGAACAGAGGCTATCTGCCATTAGACTCCAGACATTATTCATGTACCGATCTTTTATGGATGCCCGAGGTGCTTTTTATAAATCTCTGGGTGGTCTAGCTGGATTTCCTGGGAGAATTATAACAATGTTCTAAGTCATGGGATGCCTTGCCCATGTTGTGTAATGTAACCATTAAACCAAGCTAACCTGTTGCTCAACCACAACCTACAGATCCAACTTTCTAGATCCAAATTCAAGTTCATTTCCATACAAAACACAACCCAGTAGAACATTTACCACCTGGGAGGAGGGATTGTAAAACAAAAACAAAAACAACTATGTGGACTTAGTGATTTCTTGAACCAATCTGCAAGAATGATTTAAACTATCTCTGCCTAAAAGAGAAATTTATGTTTGCTGGGATAAAAACCAAGCCCTATAAAGCTAGATGACATCAGTCATTTAGGTTCTGCAGGGAGGATCTTCCTTTCTCCTTTCTTCCCACAGACAACTCACAAAGGACTTGATTTCTTCTAAGACTGCCACAGGTGTGGCAGGTGTGGCTCATGCTGTAGGTCAAAAGCAGCCTGAAAGGGCTGCTTCCTTCATTCCCATCAATTATTTCCCTTTCTTTTCCCACCACAGGTAATGACCAGAGTCTGGGAAGCTTTGTATTTTGGTCAGAAGGGAGGACAGGACAGCAATGAGAAAGTAGAAAGAAAAAAAAATGGTGTTATAATTTGGGGGCCCAGGGTAGGAAAAACGGTGAGAAATAAAGACCCACCCATAGTACATAGCGATGATGGCTTACCACATCCTTACATATTACTGCCATTTTCACACAGTGGCCTTCAGAGTAAATAGCCTCTTTTCCTTTATATTATATAGATGATATATTTGAATGTTTTAGGTTCTACCCTTAAAGTTAATTTTATGATGAAAGATAAGTCATATGTGATTGATATTATAAAATTTTAATTTGTATCTAATGACATACATTATATAGAAAGATTATTCCAATAGAAGAAAATCCAGATGTGACCTTAACCCCTCAAGAAATATTTTTTAAATGATCAGATTATGAAATTATTAGTTCCATAACATTTTGATAATATCTAAAAAAAAAAAAAAGAATAGATTGGTAACAACTGTGGAATAAGACTTTAAATGAGTGAAACAGACTCGTGCAATTGCTCCCTGGCAATTTTTTACTGATTACTATCCACTTCCACCATCCTTCAGGGAGCAAGAAAGGTTTCTTTTCCAAAGAAAATAACCTTTAGACTGTACCCTATACCCATTGCTTCTCTCTGATGTCCTTCCTTTATCCTGGTATTGAACAAAATCTTTATTCAATGTTTAGCAATGGAGCTATGGAGTGAGGAAATCTCAGGATGAAAACTATATAAAAATAGGAATTTTGCCTGAACACAGGTGGCTAAATGATAATGGAAAACAGTCTGGACTTGAACTCAGGGAAGACTTGACCTGAATTTGGATACTGCTCCACACACTTACTATCTAATGTGGAATTACTTAATGGTTCTCAGTCTCAGTTTCCTCCTCTGTAAAATGGGGGCAAGAATAGCTACCTTTACATGCTTGTAAGGATAAGGTGAGATAACATACATAAAACACTTTGCAAACCTTAAAGAAATTTATAAATGTTGTAGTTTTTCAGCTACATACCTCATTTTACAGAGGCGTGTCTACAACTAGTGTCTGAAGTTAGATTTGAATTTGGGTTTTTCTGACTCCAATTGGGGCATTCTACCCACTACTCCAGCTTAAGTATCTTTGGCTTCAGACACTTACTAGCTATGTGACCCTGGGCCAATCACTTAACCCTGTTTGCCTCAGTTTTCTCATCTGTAAAATGAGCTAGAGAAGGAAATGGCAAACCATTACATTCCCTTCACCAAGAAAGCCCCCAAAGGGGTCACAAATAATAGAACACAACTGAAAAATGACTGAACAACAACTGCAATAAATAACATTACTAATACTATAAAAGCTGGTCAGAGACATATTATCTTTTACAGAAAAACAGACCACTGTAGCTTGAGGAGAAAAAAGAACGTGAAAGGGAAAAGTCTAAGAGAAAGAGAGTTTGTTAACTGTAATACAAGGATTCCAAAATGGATCAAAACTGGAAAATAAAGAGATATGTGGATTGGAAAAAGGTTGGGCTAAGGGAAATAGGAATGAGTTCAGCTAGTGATTCTGAAACATAGGGATAAGGAGAATAGGAACTGGGGCTTGTCCTCCAAAGGATGACCCTTGAGGGTCTTGTAGTAATTGAGCATAGAATCAAAATGTTTTTATTGCTTTGGACTCCAAAAGTGGTAGGTTTTCTAACAGTTTGGAAAACCTGGTGGTGGAGGAAGAACAAGATAGTGATTACGTTCTGAAACCATCCCTGTAATCCTCAAACCTATCATAATGTGATGGAGGATGTGATACAGTTTGTGGGACAAAAGCACTCAAGTTCTGGTTTCTGGTACTAGATGTAGGAACTAAATGAATCAAAAGCTTCAGAAGCAAATGATTCTTTCCTCTTCCCCTGCCTCTCCCCTTCCTTCTCTCATCTTTAAACTCTTTATCCACTGGCTTTTTATCTATAGTCTGCAAATATGGTCTGGTTTCCTATTTCTATAGATAAAATATTAAGTCTAATCTCTGAAGCTATTGAATTTCTGTGCATTTCTGCTCTTTGTGATAAAGCATGCTGTAATGGAGAGAATGTTGGTCCTGGATTCAGGAAAATGCAAATCCTGCTTCAAACCCATATTAGTGGTATGACCCTGTCCAAGTCAAGTAATCTATTTGCCTTTGTTTCTTCAACTATAAAATGGGCATAATAATAGCACTTATCTTCAAGGGTTGTTGTGAAGATCAAATGAGTTAAAAATAGTAAAATGTAAGACAGTTCTATGTGAATGTTTATTTCCTTCCTCCCTACAATTCTAGAGAATATTTGGGGTTCTGTGAGATTTTTTCAACCTGAAGTGAACTTGAATGAAATCCTTACTGGTGTCGAACCATGTGACAATTTATCTTAGGCTTATAATGAAAATTGGCAACTTGATTCTATTCATTTCTCAATTCCTGCTGCCCTCACAGAAAAGGCTGTTAACCAGGGTGGCAATATATATCTCATTTTCCTGTGTCCACACTCACCACAGGGCCGAGTTTAACCATCAGTGCTAACAAACTCTATCATTTGAAACATTTTAAAAGTTAAGTAGAGACGTGTTCTAGGAAAACCTCAGAAAAAACTAAATGTCATGTTCTATTTTAATTTGTGGGTTTCCACAATGAGAAACATTCATAAGTTAGACAAGGTGGGTATAATTAATTATTTGGTGGTTCTTAGTTTAGTTGTTAAGCAAAAAAATCCCCAAAAACAAACTGGGCAACTGAGAATTGCTCTAATAAAATTGTCATGAGTTTTTAATGCTCAGAAATTTTCCAAGTGACATAAAGATTAGATTGTAATAGATTCAGAGCAGGAAGGGATCTCAGCGGTCATTAAGTCAATCTCCTCTTTTTAGAGTTGAAGAAAGTGAGTCAGAGAGAATTTAAGAGGCAGCTTTGTTGTTCCCTTATGTCAAACTCTTCCTGACCCTAGGGACTATATCACGCCAAGCCCTTCTATTTATTCTCCATTATCTCTCGAAGTCTATTCAAATTCATGTTCATTCCATCCAGAGAGGTGGTTACAATGCTGGAATCAGGAAGGACTTAGTACAAAAGCCATTATCCTATAAGATGTTGTTTACAAGAAACACATTTGGAGCAGAGGGATAGATACACAGTGAAGGTAAAAGACTGGAGCAGAATCTATTATGCTTCAGGGTAGAAGTTAAAAAAAAAAAAAAAAGCAGGAGTAGTGATCCTGCTCTCGGATCAAGCAAAAACAAAAATAGATCCAATTAAAAGAGATAAACAAGGAAACTACATCTTCCTAGAGGATAGCAGAGTTAATGAAGTAATAATCATACTAAACATATATGTTTAGTGGTATAGCATCCAAATTTTTAGAGGTGAATTTAAATAAGTTGCAAGAAGAAATAGACAGCAAATATATTAGTGGGGGATCTCAACCTTTCTCTATCAGAACTAAATAAATCAAACCACAAAATAAAGAAGAGAGAAGATAAGGAGTGAATAGGATTTTAGAAAAGTTAGTTATGGTAGACCTTTGGAGAAATCTGAATGGGGATAGAAAGGAATATATCTTTTTCTCAGCAGTACATGGCACCTATACAAAAAATTGACTATATATTAGGACAAAAAACTTCACAATCAAATGCAGAAGGACAGAAAGTATATGCATCTTTTTTAGATCATGATGTAAGAGGCAGCTAGGTGGTGCAGTGGATAAAGCACCAGGCCTGAAGTCAGAAGGACCTGAGTTCAAATCTGGTCTCATAAACTTAAGGCATCGTAACTGTGTCATTTAACCCCAATTGAAAAAAAAAAAGATCATGATGCAATAAAAATTACACATAATAAAGGAAAGCCTTAGTTCAAAATCTGCTCAGATACTTCCAAGCTATGTAATCTGGGGCAAGTCACTCAGCTTTTTTCAGATTCAGTTTCCTCATCTGTAAAGTGGAGCTGATGATACTACATACCTTCCTGGCTGGTATGAGGATCAAACAAGATAGCATCAAGTACTGTGCAAATCTTAAAGCACTATCTTAATGTTAGTTAATATTTTAATGTAATTCACCCAAGTTTACACAGGGTAAATGGTAGAGCTAAGATTCAAACTCAGGCTCTCTGACAATTATCTTTTTTGTTTTTATTAAAGCTTTTTCTTTTCTTTTCTTTTCTTTTCTTTTTTTTGCTGAGGCAATTGGGGTTAAGTGGCTTGCCCAGGATCACACAGCTAGAAAGTATTAAGTATCTGAGACCAGATTTGAAATCAGGTCCTCTTGAATTCAGCCTGGTCGCTCTAGTTACTGGACCACCTAGCTGTTCCTAAAGCTCTTTATTTTCAAAACATATGCATGGATAATTTTTCAACATTGACTCTTGCAAAACTTTGTGTTCCAAATTTTTCCCTCTTTTCCTCCCCCCCAGATGGTAAGTAATCCGATGTATGACAACTATCTTTCTACTATACTCCTGCTATGGAGAAAGTAAGGTTGGAATTGCGGGTACTATTCTAGAGATTCAGGATTCAGGATCTAAATAAGAGGAAGGGAAAAAGAACATTTATTAAGTACTTACTATGTGCAGCACCTATTATGCTAAGTGTTTTACAAATATCTGATTTTTATAAAAGCTATAGCTATGAATATAAAATAGACAGATCATGGGAAAGGAAAAATTGGTAGGAATTAGCAGTGAATTCGATTTGTATGTATGTGGGAGAGGAAGGAGACTAATAGTGAAGGACAATTAAGCATTCTTATAACTTAGGAATTAGATGTATGATGGTGCTAGTATCTTATGTGTTTAGTTAGTACTTGTACCCACTTCTTAAACTTTTTCCACTTGTGACTCCTTTTCACCAGAGAAATTTGTATGTGATTCTGAGTATATAGGCATATAAAATAGGTAGACAAATCAAACATCTATTGATAATAAATCATAATTTTGCGACCCTCCATACTCAGTTATGTAACCCCATAATGTAAGAAACTAGATCTTAGAGTATGAGGTGATGTGCTGCAAAGTTGGAATTGTGGGCAATGGTGACTAATCCATTCAACATCCAGTTTATAGCCCAAAAACATTATAGCTGTGTCAAATCAACAAGCTTTCCCAAAGCAATTGCTTTTAGACTACGTGTTGAAATAGAGCATCTCATCTAAATTTATCCCCAAATATAAATTCCCTTTTCACATTCCCCTTCCTTTAACCTCCACTGTTGCCCACTCTCCACTCTTCTAACAGTTCTTCCTGGCTCCTGTTTTACCCAGTTGTCTTTCATAGATTCTTCATCTCTCTTCCTGTACTTGCTATTAAGACTTTTCTAGTGGGCTATTCCCTCCAGCCTCTCTGCTTTCTATCAATTCATCCTTTATTCTCTTTGGCCTCCTCTCTCCCGCTAGAGATTTTCTAAAAGAATCTCTTAATTCTTTCAACTCTGTTTTCCTTCCTTCAGCCCTCACCCTGCTCCCCTCCTTCCCCCATCATCATTCTTTCTCTTCTGTTCTTCCTCCCCCCTCTCAGCTCACTTGGCACAAATCATCACTCCCATCCCCCCTGCAGTATGGTCTATTACATCCAAATCTGCCAAATCTCACCTCTTTCCCCATTGCCCAGATAATTAAGACATTAAAATAATCACCATCTTGCCCTGAAAATATTCCTCATTGTCCTCTCTTGCAAATTTTAAAGTGCTTCAGTCCCTACATTTGTATTTTTAGCTCATTCACCCAGAATGGGCTCTCAATCTACGATTACTTTCTGGAGAAAAGGCTATTTCTGTAAGACAAGTCTATGGATTTTCCATGGTTAGGCAGTTCTTTAATATTTATCACTTTTCCTTTAAATATTTTAAAATGCTGCTGCTATTGGTATTATTTCTTGTGAATTTGACATATGCAATGAAAGTGGTGTAACTAGTAATCCCTATCTGTGACAGTGTCCAAGGTCAGTGCATGTAATGTAAAAAAAATACACCCCCAAAATATAGTCAGTTGGATTCACTATAGCCTTTATGGGGGTGGGGGAGAGGCTCAGAAATATCAGTTTTGCTCTTCAAAGCCCAATGAAGAAGTTGTGGCAAATGGGAGACACTACCATGGTTTACTTGAATCAGATTCTACTCCAGGCTCATAAATGTCTTAATCAATCTGTGTACAGAGACATTGGTACAAGACCCAATCCTGCTGATACCCTGGCTGGCAGTCAGCTAATGAACGTTGACTATATGATTTCTATGTAGGTGGTGCAGTGGATAGAGCACAGGGCCATGGAGACAAGAGGATCTGAAATCAAATGAAGCTATATGACCCTGGGCAAGTCACTTAACCCCTATTTATCTCATTTCCTCATCTGTTAAATGAAGGAGATGACAAACTGCTCTAGTATCTTTGCCAAGAAAATCTCTTGGATAAAAGTCTATGGGATCACATAGAGAGGGATACAATTGAACAATAGAACAATATCAACAAATGTATACTGGACAGTACTAAAAACTTAGAAGACAAAGAAAAGGAAAATTTCCCATCCTATACTCTCTCCCCTCAACTTCCCAAACAGGAAAAAACAAACAAATCTGTCTTCAAAAAGCATACATTCTAATCAGAGAGACAACACATAAATATATATAATATACATATATGTATACATATTTTAGTCATACATATGTATACAGTTATCTTGCTGCACAACAAAATTCAGATCAAAAAATAAAAAAATGAGAAAGAAAATAAGCTTCAAGCAAACCACAACAAAAAGCAAAAATGCTACAACATGTAAACATTTAAGTACAAATAACAACTATACAGAGTAGATAAAAGGTACATTAAAAGTAGAAGGTATTAATAACAAAGGAGATGGGGAAAGCTTCATACAGAAGGTAGATTTTGAATGAAGGAAACCAGGGAAACTAAATCACATGTGGGTCACTCCACTTCAGATTGCCATGCTATATCCTATGCTATGGTTCCCTGCTGGGTCCCATCTTGGTTATATAACTTCAAGTTACTACTTCAAAGGATCCTTGAGATATTTCCCTGCTCCTGCAATGCCATGTAATGCTTCCTTCATTAATTTGTCCTAACCACAGTCTCCATATCCTTTCAGCATTTCTAGAGTATGGGCATTTCAATGTAGAAGAGCTGGGTCGAGGCTTGACTTTAATGTTGGATGATCTTCATTATGTAATAACCCACAAAGCTGGGAAAGTCACTTGCACTCTTAGTAGCTCAGTCTCTTCATCTGTAAGAGAAGGTGATTGGAATAGATGGACTTTTTTTTTTTTTAGGTGCTTTCTAGATCTAAAATCTCCTGCTTTGATGAGGTGCTCTGTTAGTTTCACTGCTCATTGTTAGAGGCATTTCCTGTTCTTTGAAGTGGAAGTATCACCCACAGGTTTTGCAGATGAAAGCACCCAAAAGTTGACTATGACATCAATCCCAGGTCTGGCTGTTCCACAAAGGACATTGGGTTATATACAATAGTCACATAGTCTGAGTTCTGTAAATAAGGCTTTGGGTATCTCATTTTCCATAGCTTAAATAATAACTTATCATTAGCTTAATGAATTACAAAATACTCTACTTACAAGTCCTGTGAAGTAGGTAGGACAAGTATTATTATGGGCATACTTTGGCGGTATTGTGGGTTCAGTTCCAGATAACCTTAAGAAAATGAATATTATAAAAAAGCAAATCACAATTTTTTGATAGTTAGTGTCCCAGTTGAAACATGTACCTAAGATCAGGGCTCTTTCTGCAATATTATACTGCTTTACATTATGGTTACTGGGTAGTAACTCACCAATTTAAAGGACTTAACATACTTGGAAGCAGAAGATCCAAATTTTTATCTCTGCTATATACCTCCAGAAAATCACACTTTGTAGTGTGAAATTGAAATAAATGGTATTTAATTTAAAAAGAGAGAAAGAGGGGAAGAGAGGCAGAGACAGAGAGAGTTTCATCCTTGTTTTGGGGTAGTCCAGTGGTTCAGGATATGGATTGGAATGAACTGAGATTCTCATGGGCCATTTAACACTTAATGTCAAAAAAGTTTACTTAAGATCTTCTTGGAAAGTATAGCACACTAGTTCAGACAATACAGTAGCACTGCCTCATCTCCATATAGAATGATAAAGTATCATAGATTTAGAACTAAAAGACACCTTCAAGGGTATTAAATCCCACCCTCTTGTTTTGTAGATTAATAGCTAGCATTTATATTTACTTTTAAGTTTAACAAAAGCTTTATATATCTCATTTGCATCCCACAACAACCCTGAGAAGTAGTTGCTATTAATATCCCTATTTTACAGAAGTGGAAACTGAGATTGAGATGTTACATCACTTGTCCAATATCACACAGTTAGTAAATAAATATCTGAATCAGATTCAAATTCAGGTCTTCTTGATTGAGTTTATCACTCTAAACTCTTCTTCCATACCCAGCATTGGAGCATGTACTTCCACTTTCATTCCATGGCAATACAATTTATCAAGTCTGAGAGGCATTGATTTCTTGCCAGTTGACTTTTTTATGATTTAGATGAAAGACATTAAGGATAACATTAGGAGTTTGGGCTTTATTCCCTTGGAAGGTACAAGGATGGAAAGGATGAATTCTGAGTTGGAGTACCCAGATTTGAATCCTGTTTCTGTCAATTATTAAGCAAAACATTTAATTTCTCAGGGCCTTGGTTTCCTCATCTGTAAAATGAGGGGTTTGGACTAAGGATCTTTAAGATTTCTTCCAAATCTAAATTTTATAGGGCTAAATCTCAGGGACAGTATCCCTGTTTAAGGGAAAATAAACAAATAAAAAACTAGACTTGCTCAATCCACATGGCCAAGAGCCACTCAAAAGTGGATCAAATCAGATACAAATGTAATTGGGAAATAATTAACAAAATAAATTAAGATAAATTTTAACATAGGTAATTTTTAAAATGATTTTTAAAAGCTTTATTTTCAAAACATGTGTATGGAAAGTTTTTCAATATTGACCCTTGCAAAATCTTGTGTTCCAAATTTTTCCCTCTTTCCCCCTTCTCCCTCCCCTAGATGGCAAATAATCCAATATATAGCATAGATAATATTAATGTGTAGTTTTTTTCTAAGTCAATATGTGGCCTTTGGGGATTCTAATATACAATTTAATGACTCCCCTTCTATTTCAATTTGACACCCTTCATGTAAATAGAGAATATTGCTACTATTTTGCTTTCTTTAAAAAAAAAATATGAGCACACTATAGTTTTCTCATAAGATTGAACAATGATGTTATCCTAAGTTCTCTTAGGTTTTCTTTCTCCAAAGTGTACTTTAAAAAAAAACCCAAAACTTCTATTTTTAACTTATTAAAAGTATACTAATTTCTTTACCTTGTGGGAGGACAGAATAGATACCTTCATCTTTATCTCACCAATAGAGAAATTGAGGTAGAGATGTGATTTTGCTAAGGCCACATTACTAGTTGGTTAAAAAAAAAAAGGATCAGACCCCAAATCTATCTGACTCCCAACCTGTATTTCTGCAAAAAGATGAAAGAGATTAATTTTTAAGAGTGTTCACACCTTAGGTCAGTTATTTGGTTACTTATAATTGTTGCTCTATTATGGAATTTCCCCAGAACATATAATGCATCTTTAAACCTGTCCTTTACCACATCAATAACAGACAAAGAATGGCTATTGGTTCACAAACTAAAGATGGTCAGAGTGTTTTTGAGGGGATCTCAGAGCAGGTATTTTTCTTTTTCTTTTATAAATTTTAACTAGAACACATATTTAAGTAACTACACAAATAAGTAAAACTCAGAAATATGAATGTCCATTTAAAGGTCCAATGAGAGAATCTTCAAATGTTTATTTATAAGGTTACTAATAATAACAAAAACCTTACCCATTTGTTTCTATCCAATATGATAAAATGCTTATATTGACTTTTTGGATGATACTGTGAATCATATACTAGAAGTAATGCTTTTTTTTAAAGGAGGTATCTTAGGAGCCCCTCTGCAATTAATTGCACTAATTTTAATTTAGACTTCAAAAATTCATAATTTATGATAATTTAGATAGTCCTAAGGCTGGGGATTTTTGTTTTTAACCTATCTTTGAAAAAAAAAAGATTAAATAGCTCAAAAGAGTGGGAAAGTAAATATTCTCTTATTATAAAAGCTTAAACTACTCATTTACCTTAGAAATATTCTTTTATATATGAATATATATATATATGTTAAGAGTTCCAGGCCTAAAGTCAGGAAGACTCATTTCCCTGAATTCAAATCCTTCCACAGATATGTTCTATCTGTGTGACCATGGGCAAGTCACTTAACCCACTTTGTCCATTTCCTCATCTGTAAAATGAGCTGGAGAAGGAAATGGCCAACTAGTCTAGTATCTTTGCCAAGAAAACCCCAAATGAAGTCATGAAAAGAGATATAATTGAAAATGACTGAACAAAAACAAGAAAAAAAATAGTATTATAGGATGAACATATGTTATAGTGGAAATTCTATGCATGTAATCAGGGAACCTGAGTTCCACTTCCATTATGACCTCTACAGCATCAAACAATTCACATAATCCCTTCCTTTTCCTTTACTCCCTTCCTCCCCTTTCTCTCTGTGTCTCTCTGTGTGTTTTTCTCTCTCCCTCCCTCCCTGCCCCACCTCTGTCTCTCTCTCTCTATCTCTGTCTCTCTCCCTCTCCTTCTCCTTCCTCTCTCTCTCTCTCTCTCTCTCTCTCTCTCTCTCTCTCTCTCCAATTGAGATTAAGTGAATTGTCACACAATAAGTATCTGAGGACAAATTTGAACTCAGGTTCTTCTGACTCCAGACCTGGTACTTTGTCCACTGCTACATAGCTGCTCCAATTTGTGTTATTCTTGCTGTAATATCCCACACAAATCACTCACAGGGAGGTGACTATGGGGTTTTAAAGGCTTGTTCAATGGGGTATCAATCCTAGAAGCTCCTGCCAAGTTTCTAGCAAGGCTTTAAGCTCAGACTGAGATGATGTGTGAGCAATAGGCTAATTGCCAATGTTAGGCAGCAGGTGTTGAGCTTATTTTGGCCATACCAGTTTATTACTGTGGTATAGAAGGGATTGCAGTCTGTATTATAAGGCTGTACCACACTACTGATATACTGATATGATGAATTAAGTATATCATCAAGTCAAGTCATGTCAAGATGCCATCATTAAACACCTACTATGTGCCAGGCCCAGTGTTAAGTGAAGTGAATACAGATACAAGCAGAATGATAGTCCCTGCCCTCAAGAAGCTTATATTCTATGTAATAGGGGAAAATGAGAAGTAAAAAAAAAAAAGCTGAAAAAAGAGAAGAGGGGGAAAGATGAAATTACTAGCTGGGAGAAGAATAAAAACATGGCTGACTTGAGCTTCCTTCTTGAAATGGAACTTTTGGGAAGAACTAACCAAGCAGAGGAAGATCCTGGAGCAGAGAGTAAGTATTTTCAATGCATAAAGTCTAGGGATTGAATGAGTTTTCAGGGTGAAAAGGTCATTAGTTATTATCAGATCAAAAGCAGATGTTTTAACATATAATTGTCATTCTAATCTATTCATAAAAACAGATTGACATTGATTTAATTTGGTTTGTGTGTATGTGTGTGTAGATATGTATGTTATAACAATGATTTTCTTTTGAAATATTTTAAAATTCAGATTTTTAGCTAATTCTTGACATTCTTCCCCAGGTAAATCTCATAAGTAGCTTTCTCTATACAGTGTTATTTTATTTCAAGACAACATAATATGTAAATGTAATGGTTTAGAAAGTGGGTGATTTACATGAAAATTGATATTACAAAAAATTCACTTTAGGAAATACTATATAATAGGATTCCTTAAAAATAACAAGTTTCCTCTCAATCCTTTTTTTGTCTCAGTAAGATGACTCCTTCTGCCAGTACAATTGTTCTTAACATTCTTAAAGACTTTTGCCCAGGCTAATGGATCTGTGGAGTATTTTGGGGGTAATTTTCATGGACAAGACTTCAACTAAGGTCTTCCTGACTCCAAGGCCAATTTGCAATACAGCCAACCACAAAACATTTTTGTAAGCATCCTTTATCAATTCTAAGTGAGGAAACAGTGATTTAAAGGAAAGTAAACAACTAGGTGATCTAATCCTAATGCTACCTTAAATGACTTTATAATTTCCTTCCTTCATCTATGAAATGAAATGAAAGTACTACATGATTTCTAAAATTTTGTACCACTTTAAAGTTTTATTTCCATAAATTTGATTTGTCTAGGACTTTTCAGACACATACATATTCAATAAAATAAATCTAATCAATCAATCTATCTATCTATGTGTATGTGTGTGTGTATGTGTGTGTGTGTATATATATATATATATATATATAGTGCCTTATGTATTCAATGTTGGAAATAAAAACTATCTTAATTGAGAAGTCTAGATTTTTTTATGCTGATCTTTTCTCACACTTTAATTCATATTAAAAAATCAACAAGTTCTGTATTGATTTATTAGATATCCTCATTACCACAAATGAATATATTTACTTTTTGGTGCAATAGCTTAAAAATTCTAAAATGAGAAAAAAATGTGCCAAATTAAAAATATGTATAAAATCTCTGGTTAATAATGAAATTGTAAGGTTTCTCATTAAAGTAGTAAGATATTAAAAAAAATTATTACTGATCTCCACAGATCCATTACCATATGTCTAACACTTGATACAAATTTATACAAGCTAGAATCAGGAATTCCACATCCTTTCTCTTGGAATGCTATATAAGTTTCAGATGTCATATCAATATCTCACATATTTCAATATTTGAATCAGTCAGTGGAGGAAAAAGTTATATATGTCATATTACTTCAGTACTAAATTTTAATTGGCCTTCAGTTTTAATTATGTCATTTTGCATTCAGAACATTTAAATAGACTCAAGATGTTAGCCAAAAACACACAGTGTGGATTTTCATTTAATTCATTTAAAAATATTTAGAATAGAACTAGGAAATACTCACAATAAGAATCACCAGGGGCAGCTAGGTGGTGCAGTGGATAGAGTACCAGCCCTGAAGTCAGGAGGATCTGAATTCAAATCTAACCTCAGACACTTAACACTTCCTAGCTGTGTGACCCTGGGCAAGTCACTTACCCCCAATTGCCTCAGCAAAAAAAACCCAAAACAAACAAACAAACAAACAAACAAAAAAAAAACCACCATTGAAATGTGAATTAGATAATTTTTTAAAAATTGAAGCTGATCTTGAGGTCATGAAACATTAATTTGTAATGACAGAAGGGTATGTGTGTGAAGAAAAGTTGTTGTGTTAGCTTGTGATGTTAGATCACTAATTTTGGGTTAATTGTTAAGAACCACATCCTGATTGATCTCAGTGCTTTATAAGTAATTTTATGATAAGGAAAAAGAGCTACAAAGGACTAAAAAATAACCATTACAATTGCTTGTCCAAGAAGTTGGCAGCTTTCAACTTATATTGTTAAAAGTAAAAAAAAAAAAAAAAAAAAGAAAAGAAAAGAAAAGAAAAAGGAATGATTGCTATTGATTTTTATCTAAATTAAATAGTCATGAAGGGAATAAAATGTTTCCTGAAGCATTGAGTTGGTCAGTGATGGACTTCATTCAGCAAAGAAAAGCTATTGAGATTCCTCTTGATAGTTGTGTGATAAATAGGCTTTGAAATCATATGAACATTTCATGACCATATAAAGCAAAGGTTCTTAACTTTTTATATGTCATGGACTTCTTTGACAATCTGGTGGAACTTATGGATTCCTTTTTTCAGGATTATATTTTTAAATGTTTAAAATAACATACATAGGCTTATAAAGAAAACCAAAATGAGTGAAAATGAAGATGTAATTTCCACCCATCCAAGTTTACAGACCTCCCTGAAATCTAAGATTGGGGAATCTAGGTTTAAAACCTTTCAATTAAAATGACAAACCATTTGAATGTTCCTCTAAGGTAGCAGATAGGACTGAGTCCTAAATATAAATGTGATTTAAGAGATGTGTCAAAATTCTCACACTTCCAAATCTTTGAATTTGGGGCATGGAGCTGTCTTTTTCTCTAGACTGAATTTTCTCTGAGATTCTAGTGCTAGCTCAAAGATAGAGAATTATAAAGAAAAGGAAAAAAAAAAAACCTTAAAAGTTGTTGGGGAAGAATCTAAAAATTTGAATTAGCATTATATTTTTATCTTTTCTCCCCAAGATTTTAAAATCTATGTAATATTTGCTCTTGTTTGCTTTCCTTATTTTAAATTCAGCAGAGGAAAGAATAGAGGCAGGAGGAGAACACAGTTGGGCTGCTGCTGCAGTTGTATACTCTGTCTAGTTCTACAATTGTTTTCTGTGCAGTTCTTTTCAGTTTTTCCTGGGAAATGGTGGCAAAATATTTCTTGCCATAAATATGGCATTTCTATACCATTTTCTCAAAGCCTTGTTTAAACCCAAAGTCTCAATTTCTGAACTTTCCTTCCTCCCTGAACATTTTTATTAGAACTGAAAACAGTAAACTGAGTATTGGTGTTTTACCTCCTCCTCCTACCTCAGCTTGCCCTCTAGTGGAGGTGTTAATGAGGCATGAAATAACTTAAGTGGAGGGAAGCAGATGGGGGAGAGGGAGAAAGGGGCAGGGAAATGGGGCAAAAGAACCTAGATGATCAATAAGTGGGAAATCAGTCTCTGAACAACTGCAAATTGCTTGTTTGCTTAAAAACAATCACCCTCTTCCTTCAATAAATAATGTTCATCCCTTATCCCATGTTATTACTATGAGAATTTTTTTAAATTGAGGATTTAACTTAACAAGAAAATAATAATCAAAAGACCTATTTCTGCAAAAATGTCTACAAATGTTCTATTCATAATAATGAAAAACTGAAGCATTCATTCAATCATTCAACAATCACTTATTAAAATGGCAGTAGTGTTGGTAGTGGCGTTGACCTTCCTTCTAGAAGAGGACCAAAATGACATCATTTTGTTAGAGCCAAGCTACAATCAAGTCAATCCAACTGTGGCTGATTAGACCTATATGAGCTTGAGTCCAGGCACGGAGGTAAATTCTAGGGGTTAGAAAGATAAAAATGAAATAGTCCTTGTCTTCTAGGTACTTAATTTTCTTTTGGAGGTAAACAGAATATCCACAGAAAAGTAAATACAAAATATACACAAAGGACATTAGCAGTTGGGAGGTCCATGATAGATTTCTTCAAGAAGATAGCACTTTGAGCTAAGTTTTCAAGGAAACTGGGGATTTTGTGACATAGAAATAAGGAAGGGATGCCTTCTGGGCATAGTGGTGAGTTTGTGCACAGGTAGGCTGACCCATCAAGTCCAAGAAGGAAAATAAACCTGGGAAAAGGAGATAAACTGGTAAAGAGCTTTAGATTTGCAGTCAGAAGACCTGCATTTGAATTACATTACTTAAGAGCTAGTGGTATGTGATTTCCCTTTTCTTGGTCTAATCTTCTCATCTTCAAAATGAAAGGACTGGTCAAGATGATTTCCAGTATCTTTTCTAGCTTTAAAATCCCACATTACTATCTTTAATGAGTGTAAAAGGAATGGTTCTGTAGAAAGTGGTATTTTGGTACAATTTGGGCAAGAAAATTCTCTTTCATTATATTTCATTACTTCAAGAATTCAATGATTTCTTTGGCACAGACACTTCCTTCATCAAAGCAGATTGCAGTCCCTTGGCAAACAATTTGGAGAGTTTCTCTGGTCCAAAATATTCATCTCTTTGGAGCCAAACTAATGACAATCTTTTCCAAGCTTGATTAAGGTGGCCTTCAGTAGGCAGACATATAGCCCAGTGATGTTCATGTACATAAAGTCTTTTAATTTTTCTGGAACCTGCCAAAATTTGCGTTGCTTTTGAGAAAATAAGAGCCTAAGATCATAGAATCATAAATATATAGAGTTGGAAGTGACCTCAGAGGGCAAGAAACTCAATTCTTTCCTTTTACCTATGAGGGAACTAAGGTTTTGAGAGTTTAAGTGATTTACCCAGGGTCACAGAATTAGAAAGTGTCATAGGTAGTATTTGACCCTAGGTCCTAGCTTCAAATCCAATACTCACAAGGTATTGGAGGAAGATTATGGTGGGAATTTTTGCCATGATTATAAGCAGGAAGAATAAATGTAGTATGGAAAAATCTATATGAAACTGAAGAAAGTTTTATTTTATTTTAAATTAAGAATATTCTATGTATACCAGAAAGTCATTGGATTTGAAATTTGGTAAAGTCATGTACAATCCTGGGCAAATAAATCACTTTGCCTATTTTCTGTACTAATTTTATCATATGGAAAATGAGGAGCACAAACCAATGGTGTTTCAGGAGCTTACTAGATGTATATATAATACATATTTATGTATTATATATATATATTTATGTATGTATATGCATATATGTATACATGGGAGAGAAACACACAGACAGAAGAGGGAGAGAAGGAGAAAGAGAAGGAGGGACAGGAGGAGGAAGGGAAGAAGGGAAGGAGGGAGAAGGAGAGAAAGAGAGGAAAAGGGATAGGGAAAGAAAGCTCTCTTGAACAACAAATAGAACACTTAATCTAGAGAAAGAAAGACCTGAGTTCAAAACTAGCCTCAGCACCAACTAGCTGTATGACTCTGGATAACCACTTAAACTTTGTCTGCCTTATTTCCCTCAAAAGTAAAATGGAAATAATAATAGGAACTACTTCCCAAGGTTTTTTTTTGTGTGTATGAAAATCAAATGAGATGCTATTTGTAAAATTGCTTTGCAGACCTCAAGATGTGCAAAATAGCTAGAAAGGCTAGCTATTATTGTATTCTTTCTTGGTTTCTTTTGTTGGATGTGCTTCCAGATTATAACCTCTAACTACAGGTGATCCTCAGGGCTCTGTGCTCAGTCCTCTTTTCTTCTCCCTCTATACCACTTCCCTTGGTGATTTCATCAGCTCCCATAGGTTTAATTAATTACTATCTCTATATTGATGATTCTCAAACCTACCCATCCTGATCCAGTTTCTCTGTTGACCTTCCATCTCAGACAGCTCTAAATGGATGTCCAGAATACATTTTAAATTCAGTAGTCCAAAACAGAATTCATTATTTCTCCTCCTAAACCTTCCCTAACTCCTACTTTCCCAACTACTATAGTGGGCAACACCATTCTCCCAGTCCCTCAGGCTTGAAACCTAAGATTCATCTTTGTTTCCTCACTTTCTCTCCTTCCCATTACCCCCCACCCCCACCCCCACTCCCCCACCCCTGCCACCATATCGAAGCTATTTCCAAGGATTATTGATTTCATCTCTGTAACATCTGTCAAAATTGTCCACTGAATGTGGACCACAACATAATATTTTCACTCTTTTTGTTGTTGTTTGCTCACATTTTGTTTTCTTTCTCATTTTTTCCTTTTTGATCTGATTTTTCTTGTGCAGTATGATATTTGTAGAAATATGTAAAAAGGAATTGCACATGTTTAACATATATTGGATCACTTGCCAACTGGGGGAAGGGGTAAGGGGAACACAGGGGAAAAAATTAGAACACACAGGGTTTTGAAGGGGTATATGTTGAAAATTACCTATGTATATATTTTGAAAATAAAATGCTATAATTTAAAACAAATTGTTCTCTTTTCTTCTTGGATACTGCCGCCATTCTGATTAATACAGGCCCTTATCACCTTACACCTGTTTTAATGCACTACCTACTAATGAGTAGGCCTGCTTTGAATCTATCCCGACTCTAATCCATCTTCCATGTAGTTGCTAAAGTGATTTTCCTAAAATTTGAGTCCAATTATGCCACACACACACACACACACACACACACACACACACACACACACCCTCCTCTACTCCTGGTTCAATAAACTCTAGTGCTTTCCTATTGCCTCTAGGATCAAATAAAAAATGCTCTGTTTGGCATTCAAAACCCTTCTTAAGTAATCTTTCCATTCTTCTTCTATTTTAATGTCTGACACATATGCTTCAGTCCAGTGACAGTGGCTTCTTGGCTCTTCCACGAACAAAACACTCTATCTCTCTGCCCAGAGCATTTTTTCTGGTTATTTGGTACTCTCCCTTTCCTCCTCTGAGCTCCTTGACTTTCTATCTTTCCATCCATTCCAGTAAAATTCCATCTTCTAAAGGAAACTTCCCCAAGTCTTCTAAATTTCAGTGCCTTTTCTTTGGAATTATTTCCTCTTTATCCTGAATATAGCTTGTTTTGTATAAATTTATTTGCATGTTCTCCCTTAAGCTTCTTAAGGGCAGGGGCTTAGCTTCCAATGCTTAGCTATTGCACCCCATAGGCACTTAATAAATGCTTATTAATTCATTAATTTATATTTCAATGAATAATCAAAAGACAAGAGAGGTTCTGGTGTTAGTTGATTATGTTACCATTCTGTATATCTATAATGATAAATTTATTTTATAAAGTCTGCAAATTTCTTCAGAATGTTCAAAGATCTGTAATTTCAGGGTCTGGGTACATTTTGTAGGGTACTAATTGTAGAAACCTGGTTGACAGTCAAACATTGCATCAAGCTCTGACAAGGTGAATTAGGTGATCAGTCCTTTATCTGTTTGAGATCTACTTAATAGAAACTACTATGTTTTCCCTAATACAGGAATAACACCTTTTATATATTATAGTCTTCAATTCAATTTTTATTCAGTGATAACAGGTAGGTTACAAATTCTACAGCTAGCCAGTCCATGTAAGACTTATATATGACTGTCTTTAGCCTTCTCACATATGCTTGTTTATTTCCCTGGGGATTATTTACTTTGGCCCTATGTAATTGTAGGCTGATATAAGGAACTACATCCATAAATAGAGATAGCATGAATCTAATTTTCTCTTTCTGCTGATTATATTCCTTTCTGGGATGCAGTCTGTAGTCCTCATTTCTCATTCTCCACTTTGGACTTCTTGGTATTTTAACTGGTGAGATGAGATATTATCTCTTATTCTCTGGCACCCATATCTGCCCTTTGAAAACTTTCAGTTCTTTAATTGGTCTTAACTTGCCTATGGAATAGTCCCTTGGCATACTGCCTGGACCTATACAGCTTTGGACAAACTACTTATCTTATTTAAGATGGAACACTTTCAGGAATATGTCAGGAATATAGTCGAGCAATTGAACATATTTCTTTTACTGGGAATGAAATCTTCCAAATAGAGGGTTTTGCCTTTGTGGTCATATTAGACATAGAAAAGCTTAAATTTCTGTGTAAGTGAATTGTTAATATGCAAATGGAAGTCTTTAAGAATATAAACAGATTTTTTTTTTTTTTTGGCATCAGGGTCCCTACTTGGAATTGGAGAGGAATTATTCAAACTTTTCATTACTCTGTTTCTTTTTATTTCTCAATCATCCCAAAACAAGGTATTTGCTGATACAGATTGCAACTCTTTTACAAAATGGCAAATGATCTCCAAGAATTCCTGTGGCTGAAAAATTAATAATTTTCATGATCAAATTGGTAAAAAGCTGATCTGCCTTATGCTAACATTTGGATGATTGATATATAAAAACTATCTTTGAAAACCTGTCTTCAGGGTTTGGTAGGATGGTTTATACTTTTCTGGCATACCCTTAGACAAAGAACTCAGGGACAAACTTCCATGCTATGAAGCCAGTGAGATAGTACTTGGATGATGATTAAATACATACATGAAACCAAGAGTTAAATGGAATTCTTTCCTTAACTTCTGTGTCTTTTAATGTTTTATTAAAATTGCTCATAGAACAACAATGTAACCAAATGAATTTTGTTTGGTCCAGGCCCTGTGATTTGAATTTTATTATGTCAATTTTCCTTTATGGAAAACCAGTCTGAGAGCAGATTATTTGTTCTTGGAAAGCTTGAAAATTATTCCTTGTGAATCTGTCTGGACTATGTGGTTAATGTGTGGATGATGACTCACCTAATTTCTTCCTCTAAAATTGGCCTATTTAATTAATTTCCTGTTATATTAGTTTTGGCAATTTATATTTCTGTAGATAGTATCTTATTTGCTTTAAGGGATACAACATGTTAGAGTAGCTGTATATAGTATTCCCTAATAATATTACTAACTTCCCTTATGTTTGTTGAGATTTTTTAAAAAATAATTCTGATTTGTAAATGCTGAGCCTTTTTTGTCACTGGACCTGAGGATACTACTATTCTGCATGTACCTTTGACCTTACTGATAACCATACTGGAATTTTGTCAGAATGTAAATTCCTTGAAAGTAGGGATTGTTTCATTCTTTGTCTTTGTATCTTCAATCTCAAACACAGCTCCTGGTACATAGTAGGCATTTAATACTCACTAACTGATCCTTCTTCAAAGAGATTCTAATATTTAAAAAAAAGAAAAGAAAGTATGACAAACCTTTCCTCTGAATACATGTTTAACTTGACGTAGTTGTCAAAAATTTAATTTGAAAAGAATCAGATTATACTTTTCACCTCTTAGGAAACAAATGTATCATTTTGGATGAGGTCCCTGGAGTAAGGAAATGATATGTGTCAGTGTAAGCCAGATTTGCTTTGTGTTTTTCAAAGTTGCCTTTCAGTTTTTCTTTTAATTATAGCATTGAAGGAATAGAAGGTTTAAAATTACCCCTTTCAGTTCCAGACATTTACTTACTGTACTTTTCAGAAATATTGTTCAGGTCTTTTTATCACCAGGTTCTTTCATCATCTATATGCCCTAAATTCAGTGTTTTCATGTTTCCTGAGACAGAACTAGGTTTATTTTCTTTTTCTCTGAATGTGTCATATTTGATGGCTTAAGTGGTATTAAATATAGTTTCGGTTAATTTTTTTAATGTTTCAGTCTGCGTGGGGCAAGTATGGAAAACAGAATCAAAACCTTTCAGAGCTTGTAGGTAAGTAAGAGGTCAACTAGTCCTACCATGTCATGTTATAGAAAAGGAAAATTTTTTTTATTGACTTTTTTTTATGGTCACAGAGGTATGGCTCATAGAAAAGCATATATGATAGGAGAATCAGTATGGGATTTTTTGGGATGGATGGAATGAATGCAAGATTCTAGAATCTAGGAGCTGTAGGTCTACCTGGGTAGTAAGAAATGGATCTCTACAAACTATCCATTCTTTTACCTTTTCTTAAAGATTTAAATTCTCCAATAATAAATTTCCTGATATAAATTAATGATATAGTTTAAAATGCAAGACTGGTTTAAATTCATTCACATTACCATATAAATGACAACTTTCAAATATTTTGCTGAAGGGGAAAGAATAGGTCAGGCAAGAAGAAATTGGCACAGGCTCTGTCGCCATTATTACTTGTGTGACCTTCAGCAAATATATTAATCTCTCTGGATCTCAGTTTCCTTATCTATAATATGAGAAAGTTTGACTAGATAGCTTGTCAGGTCATTTCCAATTCCAAATCCATGATCCTAAAGGAGGAAACTAAATTAGAGGAGAGGTAGAGTGAATAGGTTTCAAAAAAGCCAGAAAAATGAATAAATTTAATAGTATGTCCTTATTTCACAGTGTGTGTGATGGAGGAAGGGAGTGATTTTTTGGAGAGGAGAGGAATAACTTGTAATTTTACTAATTTGCGAATCAGCTAGATGTGAGACCTTTTCCTTTTCATTTAAATCTTTACTGGTTGTTGATTAAGGTCTTCTGAAGCTGGGCAAAAAGATCCTATCAACCTATATGTACTTCTGACCCTAAAAATATGTCTATATGGACATTGTAAAAATGTTAAGGTCCTTTTGATGAGGAAACATGCTATCTACCTCTTGACAGAGAACTAATAGATTTCAGATTAATGTATATTTTCTTCTTTTAAAAAAAAAGGATCTAAGGTTCTTGAGTAGGTATGGTTTCTTCCCTAGTATTTTTATCCCAGCATTAACACATAAGTGCTTTATAAATACTTGATTATATATTTGTTCCTTGTTACTTGATTATTCATTTATGAAATTATAGTATTGGAAAATAAGAAAATCATGATAAACTTTTCCTTTGAATTCATATTTATCTTCATGTGGTTGTCAAATATTTAATTTTAAATCATTGAGAGATACCAACTGTATTAAAAAATCTTTTTTTTTTTTTTTTTTTAAGAAAAGGGCATAGAAAGTACGTTGACAAAGTTCCCATGAAGTTCTCTTTCTCACATTGTGATATCTTTCTAAAAAATTTAATTTGAGAACAAATATAAAGTTTTGGCTGAAATTGAAGAGGAAAATATTCAACCAATCTGAGTGTATAAAAATATTGGTAAAGAGAGTGCCTACTCATGCATGGTTGTGTGTTTGCTAGTTTCCAGTTAAAGAAGCAAATAGAATTTAGTCATTTGATGCTAACTGTGGACTAATGGAGCAAATATTTAAAATATGGATTTTTTTGGTGTTTTTTTTTTTTTTTTGCTTTTTTACTCTCTAGAGCATAGAGGGAATAAAAAAGAACCTTTTCTGCCCCCTTCTGGATTTTTTCTTTCATCCAGGTGATCAGGGAAGGTCATTGCTGCAATAGTTATTTCTCTATATAGTCACTCCTGTCAACACATCTCCTTTTAATATAAATGTTATCCTGTGAACCACTTTTCTCACTCTCTTCTACACTAAAGAAGAGTTCAAAAAATGGTGTTAATAGCAGATAGCATCTCAATAACTCTTCCCCCCCATTTCTTTTAGTGTATATCACAAAATGTTCAATCATAGGGAAGAAGAGATTCTGATCTGTCCATCTTTGAGCTATGCGAACTATACTCTTCTTTCCCCTTCCTTCTCTCACCTATATTCTGACTTCTGTCCTTGGGCTCTGAATGGTGAACTTTTTAACCATATCTTTCCTGGGCTTGGGCCCACTATTTCACTTTTCTCTCCACCTCAAAGCTATTTTATTCCTTATAATTCTAGCTCACCAAGATGTATTATTTCCTTATAAACTCCTTGAAGACAAGGATTGTTTTTATTGCTTATAGTTAAATCTTTATGTGCCCTTTATATACTTTTAAAATGCTCATTCATCCATTCATTCACTCATTCTCCCCTAGTCAAACCTATCTCCTAGTAGTCTATCTTAACTGACTCACAAATACTAATAAGATTTGTTAGAGTTCCTTTGGCTCTAAAGACAGAAAAACTAAGTAATTCTAGTAAGTAATTTAGTAATTTCAGAAGTGAACTAATATTTTCATCTAATTTTTATTTCATTTTTTCTTAATTACATGTAAACAAAAATTTTTTAAACATTCACTTTAAAATTTTTTGAGGTCCAAATTCTCTTCCTTCCTTTCCTCTCCCTTCCCTGAGAAGATAAGATAAGCACATATAATTTATACATGTGTAATCATACAAACATTTCCATATTAGTCATGGTTCCATATTAGTTTCCATAGTAGTCAAAAAAGCTCAGACCCAAATACCCAAAATAATAAAGTTTTAAAAGTAGGCTTCAATCTGCATGACGACTCCATCAGTTCTTTCTCCTAAGGAAGATAGTATTTTAATATGAAAGTAAAAATTATAATGATGATAATAGATAATATTTATATAGTGCTTATTATGTTTCAGATACTGTTCTAAGTGCTTTATAATGTTATCTCATCCCATCTTTACTAAAACCCTGGGAGATAGGTGCCATGAGTTATCCTTCTTTTACAGATAAGGAAATTGAGGCAAACAGCTGTTAAATGACTTGCCCAGGGCCATACAATTAGTAAGTAGAACTATACCAAATGGAATTAATCAATAGATCCTGTAAGGAGTATTCTTATTTCAGGTGAAATTGGACTAAATGGATTTGATGGTTTCTAATATTCCAAGATTCCTCTTTCATCCTTTAATTTTCCACATAATCAAATTAAAAGAACCATGTTGTTTCTGTTCTTTGGGGGGAAAGGACAGATCTTTTTATTTAGAAGAGGCCTCCGCTGGACCTGAACTTAATACCTAAATTGACCTTGTCCTATAGGTACTACCATGTTTAATGTCAATTATTTGGTAAATTTCTGTTATATCAACTTTTTTTGAAAGGGGTGGGATGAAAAGTATGAGATGAGATGAAAATAGATTAGTATCTTGGGAAACTTTCTGTCCTCTTAATATACTTCCAAGGTATGCTTTTGATGAAATGAAAATACAATACTTAAATGGATCTGTATTTAGTTAATTTAGATATTCTCTTCAGTGATTCAGATTGCAACACATTCATTGGTGCTTATTCTGTGACATTTTTCCTCTCGTAAATTCTTCCTAGAAGATCTCTAAAATGTGCTGCAAAATTTTCCTCACTTTCTTTTGACATTGAGAACAATTGAGCACAATCCAGTTTGTTCTTCTATTTAAATTCTAGAACTAATTCATCCATGTATATTCTAATATACATAAAATGATAATGCTTGCACAAAGTAGGTGCATAATAAATGTTTACTGACTGACATATTAATGGGTAAGACCTATAGATTGTTTATCCAGCTCTTTGTTGTAGAGGGTGAAGTATACTACTTTGTCATAATATAGTTAAAATATTTCTCATGCACTTGGTCAGTCTTTTGTGGATGATCAGCCTCTCTTGAGTAGTTTGGTTGCTTCCAGATATTCTGCAATGTCTTCAGGCATAAAGCAATCAGCATGATGTCATATGTAAATAGTAGCATTAAGAAGCTTTTCTTGAATCCTTTTAATGACAGCATTAAATTATTAGTTATTTCCAATTTATCCAGTATAAATCTTGTTCACATAACAAGCTTTATAAAAGCAAGTATACCAGTTGAGATGGTAGGAAGGAAAAAGCATGAAAGGGATTCATATGAAATAAGACTAGAAAAGCAAGTGAGAGCCACTTCTCCAAAGGCTTCAAATGCCAGACTAGGGATTTTGTGTTTTATCCTAGCGGCAAAAGAGAGCTTGTGAAGTTTTTGTAAAGGAGAGTAACATACATAGATCTGCTAAAGTTCAGTTGCTTTTTCTATATCAGAGGAATGTGCCTGCCTATGAACTGGAATTCATTGTAAATTATTCATAAGCACATAGAGAAAATTTTCTCTTTCATGGTTTATACCAAAGTTTGTAGGGAAAACTAAGATTCTTTTTTATTGGTATTTTGGTTTATTTAGGAAAGGTTTTTTTTTCCCTTATTATTTTATAAGACAGATGACTTTATCTCTTTTGTGAATTTTAAATACCTATTATAATGAAATTTGCATTAAATATGGGAGAATGAAAGTTCAAAGAGCTGATTTACCAATGGCTATGTGGAGTTTCTTAAACTTTTTCCATTCACAACCCCTTTTCATCAAGAAATTTTTGCACAACTTTAGGTATATAAGAATATAAAATAAGTTTACAAATTAAACATTAACTGATGATACATATAAAGACATTTATTTTAAATCAGCTCTTTGGCACACATATAATTTTATCATTTATTAAAGATGAAAGTAAATTTGCATACTGAGATGAATGTTCTTATTTATTTTTACATAAAGAATTATTTATTTATTATTATTTTTGATGAGGCTATTGGGGTTAAGTGACTTACCCAGGATCACACAAGTAGGAAATGTTAAGTGTCTAAAGTCAAATTTGAACTCAAGTCCTCTTGAATTCAGGACTGGTACTCTATCAACTATGCCACCTAGCTGTCCTAAGAGTTAAATTTTGACAGAGTATTTGATAGATTTTACTGTTGTCAAATTTTTAATGATCACCATATTCCGTTACATAACCTCATATACAGTCATGACCCACAGTTTAAGAAGCTTTGCTGTATCCTATATTTGGATGACATGAAGGAATTCTGGGATCCTGAACAGATTGTGCCAAATCAGAAATATGTAGAATACAGATGTTCTGGTGGAGTCTTTCCAAAACAGGAGTTTGTGACTTTTTTGTATCATCGACATCTTTGGCTGTTTGGTAAAACTTTTCTCATTAACTTTCTCAGAATAATGTTTTGTTTCCTAAATATGCTAAATTTCAATTAGAGGTTAGTGAAAATAAAGATGTAATTTTTTTTCTCATCCAAATTCATGGAACTTCTGAAATCTATCTAAAGACCCTTTGGGGGTCTGTGGACACCAGAATAAGAAATCCTGGTCTGATATATCATAGCTAACTTGGAAATGTTCCTCTCTAGAAAATTGATTACCAAATGATTTTTTACTCCTACAATGACTATCCATTTGGCCTGGATAGATCCCTGTATCTCTGTTTCATCAGTTTCATCATCTACAGATTGAAGATGACCAAATGACCTCTGAAATCCCTTCCAGATCTAAAGCAATGATCTTATTTTTCTAGTTGCTGCTAGAAGAACACAGGGAGTCTAAAGCCTATGAATGGGTTTTATTAATTTGTTGTTAACTAAAATAGCTGTTCATTATGAGATTTATTTAGAAATTATAAAATATATTTAAAAACATTTATATGAACTAAGATTATTTATACATGGTTAATATAAACAATCAGCATATACTTATTCCTATTAAAGTCTAAAGAATAAAGTATTTTAGATTTGGATATTAGGTCAAGAAATCAGTGGGTGAATATCTAATAAGCATTTACTGTGTGTCCAAAACCATGGATTTACAAAAAGAAGTAGGAGTAAGGGTATAATTCTCTTTTCATGGTGCTTAATAATTATGACTATGTTAATTATGGAACCAGAGAAGTGAACATTGCAAAAAAGCAAGAAAACACATACTTATAATGTAGGCTTGTTTTTCTTTGACTTCAAAATAAGTTAATTCAGTAAGAGTAGGTTAATAACTCAATAAGAGCCTAGTTCTTTTTAAACAATGAATTGAGTGCTTCAATGCTATTGCAGTGTCATTTTATTTGCAATAATTAACAAGCATGTAATGAAATAAATAAAAATTCTTTGGTGTCTGTTACTATGGGTCTTTGCTCATACTATTTAAGGTCAGGAATGTGACAAAAACAAGTCCAGGCTAACTGCAAAATAAGATAAGTATACTTTATTCATTGTCTTGTTGTGGTTTGCACTCAACATACATCCAAAAATTTAAAAATATTGTAGCATTGTACAGCAATTGTATTTCTGTGGATTTAAACAAATTTGAATACAAAGTGCTTGAATTTTCCAATATGCTTAAGCTAAAATTTTCATTTGTGCTGAACAGATATTCCATGATAATATTAATTGAGAATGTAACAGCTATTAACATTCCAGTTAGAGCATACTAACACAAAATTCTTCCAAAAAGGAAAAGAAAGATATTATAGTAACATGCAGTAATTCTGGCAAAATGATGAATTTTAAATTATTTAGTGTTGGATATTATAGTAACTTTATATTATCTTGAGAGTCAAGCAATTGATTACTACAATATGAACATTCATATAAATTTTTCTGAATTCTCAATAAAGTAAGAGTTCTTAATCATTTTTGTGTACCTCATGGACTCCTTTACTAATTGGATGACTCTGTGGACCCCTTCTCAAAATACTGTTTTTTGAGTGCACATAAAAATCACACCAAATTATAAAGGAAACCAATTTTATTGAAATATAGTTATCAAAAATTTTTTTAAAGTATCTCATCCCAAGTCCCACATCTACTCTGCTATGGCTATTTTTGTACTTTCAACGGGAAAGATACAAGGAAAATTAAAAAAAAAAAAAAAGGTAAGTCTGCTTATTGTTTAGAGAGAACAGAGAGGGGGATTGGCTCTTCCATCCTCCCAAATCCCATCTAGCTCAGTCATCTCTCTGAGGTAGGCTTAATCACTGGAAACCAATCAGGAGATAAGTGTATTGTCCCAAAAAGCCACATGTTTTTGATGGGAAGCTGCTTTCCGAAGCTTCAAAAACTTCTGCTCTGTCAATTTATCAAACTGATCAGGGATTCCTCTGATCAACTCATCTTTGTTTAGTCCTTTTTTAGTCTATCTATTTGTGACCCCTTTTGGGGTTTTCTTGGAAAAGGTACTGGAGTGGTTTGCCATTTCTTTTTCCAACATCCATTTTACATATGAGGAAACTGAGGCAAAGAGCTAATAAGGTCACATAGCTAGTAAATGTCCGAGGCTGAATTTGAATTCAAGTAGAGCTTTCCTGACTCCAGGTCTGGGATTCTGCCAACCTAGCTGTCCAAACTCTCTTGACACAAATTAAATAATCTTCTTCCCAACATTTTGACTTGTCCATTATTATGACCTTAAGGAGGAAATCTTCTTCCATATGAAAATGAAAAAAAATTGTTTTCTCTTAATTCTCCAGTAGAAGACAAAAGTTCTTGCCTTCTGCACAGCTGCTTACTCTCTCCCATTTGAATGGAAACAACTTGTGGGACATTGTTTCTTCCCTCTTTTATATTCTTAGTTTAGTGCCTGACATATATAAGAGCTTACTATTTGTTGACTGATTGACTGCTAACAGAATGCTTACTTAGAGGAAATGTTTCTTTGGGGAAACAATTTAGATAAACTCCTATTTTAAGACAAAGACTAAATTTCCAAGTGCAATTTCCTGAGTCAATGTACCAAATGTGTCAGTTTTTCTTTCTCAAATAAGCTGACATATCACTTTCCTACACATGGTTTTAAAGAAAATCATCTTATATTCAGTCAGAGTTATTACACAGCATATAATAAAAAAAATTAATAGGACTGTGGCTAGCCCTAAACTCAACATCAAAAATTCAAGACAGGATTGAATTATATTAGGTCAGATTTCCAGATTAGGAGGATTGCCTCTAGATCAGAAGCTCATTTTCCCACTATAGAACTCTGTTGAGGGGTACAGTTTTAAAAAATCTCCCTGAGCTAGTATAATCTGCTACCTCTTTGACCCATTCTTAGAAAAATTATTCCAGGAGAAAAGGAAATAAACTTTATAAAATCTGTGCAATCGGAGGCATCTGATTTAAATGTAACATTAATTTGAAGCTCAAAGAAATATCTGTGCCTACAATCTGCTGTATGAAAGCTGAAGGGGTTCATTAAACAGATAAAAGCTGATTTAGAATGACAGAAATTAACTGGTTAAGTGATCTTCAAATTATTTCAAAGTGTGACATTTTGGTAAGGTGATAGTGTTTTAGACTGAAAAAAATGTTGGAGTTGAAATTATCAGACTTAGATTCAAATCCCAGATTTTCCCCGCTTATTATTTGCCATTGGGCAAGTTATTTAACCTTTCTGGGACTCATTTTCCTTATTTGTTAAAAAAATGGCAATGGGGAGATCAGATGGGATAACTTTCCAACTATAAATCTATAATTTTATGGTAGTCACTGTTCTTTTGGAGAATGCATGAATACACTACTATCTATCTTCAATAAAATCGCTCAATAAATATTGATAGTGATTTGAGATTAATGCCCCAGAGCAGATTTTGCATCACACAAACTCTAAATAAATCATTTGGATAAGCCTATGGATCTAGGGCAATTATGCCACTTCTTGGGTAAAAGGGAAAACAGAAGTCCTAACTTGCGAATTATTTGAACAATGGAAGAGAGAAGACTTTGTTAAGATAAGATAAAATTAGAAGAAAAAATTAGAAAATTAGAAAAAATTGCACTTTCAAAGTGCAATGGAAAAAGAATATTCTGTCTGGCAGAAAGACTTTATATCACAAATGAGGAAGTCTGCAAATATATTAGAAATATCATTTAAAAAGACAATGAATGGGCTAGGCAGTAAGAATGATGATCAATACATGGCTCACCTCATTAACAGAGTGGGTTCCATGGGACTACAAAATAGATGAAAACTCAGTGGGATGTCAATGGTTTAGCTACATGGACAATGATGGAAACAATAAACATGAGATCATTAATTCTGGCGTTTGATGGATCTGTGCTGGCATCTTAATGAGCGACAATGGATTAGAATATAAATGAATAGGCTTAGTCAGAGAAGGCATTATAGGCTTAGGACATGACCTACAAAATGAAATAGAATGGAATGGCATATTTATTAAGCATTTATCATGTACCAAGCACTGTGTTAAGCAATGGGGATAAAAATAGAAAATTGAAATAGTCCATACTCTCAAGGAGCTCACATTGTGATTGGGCTAGACAAGACATAAAAGAAGGTTTATGATCATGTTCTGTTTATGGCATATGGAAAAAGTCAAGTACTTAGTTTATGGGAGGAAAAGTAAGAGGGTAGATAGTAATTCCCCAAAGACCTACAGGAAGAATGGCAGGGCAGATAATCCCTGACTAAGAGAATAGCAGGTTCAAAGGTCATGATGGAATAGATGTCCCAACAGAAGTAGGGAGGTGGAGGTTGACATCTATCTTGGTGACCACTCTTGGTGATAACTGGGAAATGGAGCAATGAAGGTTGGGTAGGGGAAAGGTTGATGTCTCCCTCTCAATAGGGGCATGTGGTGTTGGTTCATCTTCTAGTTTCTTGTAAAGCAGTCTGTGATGGAAAGGAAAAAGGAAGGTTCCTGAGGTGAGGTTGAGATAATAATTGTAAAGGGATGTTTAGTAAATTGTAAAACACCCGAATGAACTGTTGCAATTCATAAATAAAGAAAATGATGATTTATTGTCCATTTTTCTTTACTCAAAGAGAAAATGGAAATGGAAGAGAATAGAGATGAATATTTAATGGCAGCGAAATTCTAATTTTGACTGTTTATGATCAAGAATCCTTAATTCAATCTTCCTTTCCTTAAATTCTCAAATTATAAAATGGAGATAATAGAGATTTGGATAGTTAGCATAGGCCACAAAGTACTACCAGATTTTGACTGACTGTTTCATGATTCTGAATTGTTCTTTTCTATGTCTTGTCTTGTATGTCAGGAATTGTTTCTTGTATTTGTACCATTCAGATGCTCCCCTGGTCAATTCTAATTAGATCCCTCTGTCACAAGCCATAATGGTTGCTCATGAGCGGTCATTCTTCGGCGATTTATCCCCATTGGGCCATTCCTTGGTTTTCTGAGTAGGAGTTGAATTGACTCATGTTACTTGAAACTGGACAAATCCCCAAACTAGCAATTAACCTTTAGGTTACCTCAGACAAGCTCATTAGTTCTGAACCATTTCTGTTTGGTGAATTCATTAAAGAAGTTTACCTTCTGGAACCTCCAAGGCAAGGATACTATGCTAAGAGTCAGAAGATACGATAGAATCAGGATTCTAGTTCAGATATTTTTTACTCAGAAACTAGTGGCTTTCCCATTAAACCATGCTGCCTCTGTAATAGGAAGGTGGAAGCTCCTAAAGACAAGTGTGGTCCAAGAACAACAACAATAATAACATTTACCTAGTGCAATGCATGATGGAGATTTTTTATTAGAGCCTCATGATAACTCAGGCAGGTGGTTACTGCAGATATTTTTATCCTCATTTTACAGCTGAATCTTAAAAAGTTTTTGCCCAAGCATTCAGACAGTACATATCACAGGTAGGATTTAAATCTTAATCTACCTGATTCCAACTTTATGGTTCTATTTATCATGGAAAAAATTCTGGACTTGGAATCAGAGCCTTTGAATTTGAGTTTCTTTCTTTGTTTTTTTTTTGGCAAGGCAATTGGGATTAAGTGACTTGTCTAGGGTCACATAGCTAGTAAGTGTTAAATGTCTGAGGCCAAATTTGAACTCAGATGCTCCTAACTGCAGGATTAGTGCTCTATCCACTGTGCCATCTAACTGTCCCTAGAGCCCATAACTTTTGAAATCTTGCTCTATTACATATTATCTGTGACATTAGATGAGTCCTTTTCTTTCTTTTAGCCTCAGTTTCCTGATTGATAATAGACTGTAATTTCTTAACCTACTTATAGATTAGATAGTTTATAAGATGTTTTCTAGCTTAATATCCATCATGCTCATATATAATAAAAACTAAAAAGCATAGCCCTGGAAAGGAGCATTTCTTTAAAATGATCAAGAATATGTAACTAAAACTAAGACCCAGCATTATTTGCAGTGGAGAAACTTTAGAAATGTTTCCCTTTTAGAATGTAAACTCCTTAAGAGCAGGGACTATTTTTGCTTTACTTTGTATCACCAGAGTTTTAACACAGTTTCTGGCATATATTAAGTGCTTAAAAATATTTGTTGACTTGACTGAATTACAGATATATTGACAAGAGGAAAAACAAAAAAATTCTCTTTCTTCCCACTATTACAGGACATCCTCCTTCAAATATTAGCTAGAAGAACTATAGCTAAATATTAGCTATAAGAACAATTTTAAAGGTATAACACCAGCAGAGAGGGGAGAAATTATTCCAATTTGTAAATGACATGATGATGTACTTAAAAAGTCTCATAGAATCAGCAAAGCTAACATGAAGAATAGCTTCAGCAAAGTAGCAAGAAACAAAATAAATTTTTTAAAAATTACCATTTCTATCTGGTACTAATGAAACCAGGAAAAACCAGTAAAAATAACTACAAAATATATAGAATATTTGAAAGTTAATTTGTTAAGCTACATACAAGATTAATAGAAATACAATTGCAACTATAACCACAAATACAACTAATTTTGGAAATAAAAGATTTAAATATTTAGAAAAACCTTTAGTTGTTATGTTAAATTGTTAGGTCTTGCCAATATAATAAAGATAATGATGCTGAATAATTTAATTTGAGGATTTAGTACCAAATTAGCAGAGGAATATTTTAATAAACCTAAACAAACAGTAAAAAAGCCCACTCAAAATTCATTCTTCAAAGGAAATTTTTAAAAAAGCACAAACTAAAGGGGTATGACATTTTTCTAGCTTCAAGAATAGTAAAAATCAGTAATCATCAGAGTTCCTTGTACTGGTTTAAAAATGAAACAGCTAATCAGTAGAAAAGATAGAATAAGCAAGGATCAGAAACAATCAAAAACAGTAGCCCCATTTATAATAAACCATAGAACATAAATTCTGGTGAAGGACTCTTTATTTGACAAAACTACTGGGAAAGTTAAAAAACAATTGAGAGTACTTAAGCTCAGATCAACATCTTAGATCATATATCACAATTATCATATATTTATTCTTTTCCAGGCTGTACTTCAGACTTTCTCAGCCATGTCTAAGAAAACTATTTATCCTAAAGTTCACTCCAGCCCTACCTTGGAGTTGTCTTGACCTGTATCTTGTTACTAGACTCGAATGATTCTGGAGGAGTCTATGAGGCTGTTGACTTTGCACAGCTGAGCCTCACTTAAAGCCATTCACTTTCAAGTTAAGACATCACCCTTCTGATGTCTTCTTCCAGAATGAAGGATGAATGAATAACAACAACTCCAATCCTGGTATTCTCAAAATGAATGTTAAAAAAAAAAGCAAGGGCAAATAGGGAGAAATTTTAGAATATTGGCAAGAAAGGTACATCCTAGGTGAAATCTCCTTATTGTACTGGCAGAGTTAACAGGAGGGCCACAGATAATATAGTTGGGCAAGTCCATATTAAATTTATTGCCCTTCTACATCTGACAATATTGATTGCAACATTTCATGTTTTTTCAAATAAATTGATCAAAATGTGAAATACAGTGGGTTCAGTGTTATATAGATCTATGGCATATAGATGATGTTTCCAGATTGACACTGATTATTTTCTTTGACTGTGGTCATTCAACAAGTTATGCCTTCATCAACCAGCCTAATTATAGGGGAAATGACATTGAGTCAGAAGACGGAAGACCAAGGATCTAATGCCATTGTTATTTCTTTTTGTCTTGTGACCTTGACAAAGCCATCACCACTGTTAACAACTTCTGATTACTATAGCTATTCCTTCTATATATCACAATGGGAACTTACAAAGAGTAAACCTTCTAAAGTGGAGGCAGGACTGTATCCCTCAGACCACACTCATAGTGGAACCTGACTTGGGAAGAAACAGTTACTACCTCATCTATGAAATGGAGATAAAAGCAACTGTTCTCTCAAAGTTAACAGACTGTGAAGATCAAATGAGTTCACATAACATTAAAATGCTTTGAAATCTGTAAAATTCTACAAATGTACATTATTTATTTATTTTTACTTTTCATCTTGGGCTTTTTCCTTTGGTCAGGCTTGTTTTTTCATTAGAGCTCTCTCTCTGGTATATAACATGCTAATTCTGATATGCTCTTATTTGTGGTTTTCTTCAGATTAAAATGTCATATTTCTTGTTTTCTATTTATTTATTTATATTTCTCCCACCTCTAAATACAGCATTTGATTTCCTGGAGCCTCAGTTTCCTCATCTTTAAAATGAAAGTTGGGATCAGATGACCCTTAGATTTATGCTTCTATGATCTATCCATATCCCATTAATTCTTCAGTCTCCAGCTTAAGTCCCATCTTGCCCTTAATGCCTTTCCACCTCAGGAACTGACATTGATCTCTCTATATGTCTTGATTTCTATGTAGTTGCATGGCATAGCATTACTTCCCTTATATCATGGTCTTCTTCAAGAACAAAGGATAAACAACAATCAAACAATCTTGATTTCTTTATATTTCTGTCCTTACAGTTTTGGCATTTAGTCATATATCATTTTGCATTATCATTTTAATTATTTTATGTGCATTATAGCTAGTTTTTCCAAAGAAACAGTTTTTTTTAAAAAAGGCTTTTAATCTTTTAAAAATATTTTTAATCTTATGTAATTTTTTGAGAATTGTACTTAATACCAGCAGAAACTAGGTATTAAATAATATTATTAAATTCTTAAATTGAATTCTAATATAGCCCTAGAAACTAAGCAGGATAGTTTTAAAGGTCTGATTTTAGTTCACTGAGTTCATTATAGAGTTTGATTTGTTCCAACTCACAAAGGATTCTTTCCCATGTTAATTACTTTACCATAGCTATCACACTGTAAATTACAATAGGGATTTACAAAGGAAAAATCCAGCCAGGATAGATGCAGGACTATATTGTCCAGATCACATTCACAGTATAACTTGAGAAGAAGTAGTTAACTTGTATCATTGTACCACAGGCCATCTCTGATTTAATGTCACTCTATAGAAATAGTTCTGTTCTATCTTAGAATGTTAGCACAGTGCTTAATAGCAGTGCATAAGTGTTACTACTGGGCTTATATCCCACAGAGATCTTAAAGAAGGGAAAGGGACCTGTATGAGCAAAAATGTTTGTGGCAGCCCTCTTTGTAGTGGCTAGAAACTGGAAACTGAGTGGATGCCCATCAATTGGAGAATGGTTGAATAAATTGTGTTATATGAATATTATGGAATATTATTGTTCGGCAAGAAATGACCAGCAGGATGATTTCAGAAAGGCCTGGAGAGACTTACATGAACGGATGCTGAGTGAAATGAGCAGGACCAGGAGATCGTTATATACTTCAACAACAATACTATATGATGATCAATTCTGATGGAAGTGGCTCTTCTTAGCAATGAGATGAACAAAATCAGTTCCAATTGTTCAGTAATGAAGAGAGCTAGCTACATCAGCAAAAGAATTCTGGGAAATGAGTGTGGACCACAGCATAACATTTCATTTCTTTCTGTTATTGTCTGCTTGCATTTTTGTTTTCCTTCTCCAGTTATTTTTACTTTATTTCTAAACCCGATTTTTCTTGTGTAGCAAGATAACTGTATAAATGTGTGTGTGTGTATATATATTGCATTTAACATATACTTTAACATATTTAACATGTATTTGTCTACCTGCCATCTAAGGGAGGGAGTGGGAGGAAGGAGGGGAAAAGTTGGAACAGGTTTTGCAAGGATCAATGCTGAAAAATTACCCATGCATATATCTTGTAAATAAAAAGCTATAATAATAAAAAAAAATGTAAAAACACAAAAAATAGTAGTGCATAACAAATACTAATTGATTAATTAAAAGGGAAGAAAAATTAGCTTTATAAACCATGTGTTTTTCAAGGATTTCTTCTGGACTGCAGCCATTTTAAAATCAAAGTATCATAAATACATTTTCAAAATTTTTAATATCATAGGAAATGCATATTGCTATAGTTTAATGATAAAGCCAATTTTTTCATTATTAGCCATCTTTGAGAAAAGTTTGTGACAGTGACCAGAACATTGGACTTGGAGATGGAAAATTTTTATTCAAGACAAACATTCACTCTCTAGTCTTGTGAGTGTAAGTAAACATGTCATTTATACTTCCCTGAACTTTAGTTCTGCAAAATAGAGATTGCAGAGCATATATAAAAGGATTTGACCTTATAGAAGAAGAGAGCTTTGGGATCCTGTATAAATTTGAGCTAATATTATTACTATTATAAATATTAATATCATTTGTAAAATCAAAATAAAAAAAACTGAATATGAAGGCTGAAAGGATGGGGGTGGGGTGGGGAGACAATGTGCTAGGATGGGATTATTGGATTTCTATCAAGGAAAGGGAATGGAAATGTGCTGAATTGATTATGTCCATTGATTTCACGTATTCCATTTTTACTGACTGCACAATACAACACTTCACTTAAAACCATTTTAAAAACCATTTCCTTTTTGCAGATTACAATCATTTTTTTCAAACCAAAACAAGAGGGGAAAAAAAAGGCTTTTGCTTGTGCGACTTTTTTTTTTTTTTTTTGCATGGTCTTACCACTATTTCCTGGGTTTGTTGCAATACTTCACATATCTCTCAGGGTTTTTTAGATCATATACTGGTGATATAAATGCTATGTGTATCTAGGATTTCAATCAATAAAGTTAATTTAAACCATAGAAAATATGTGGTGTATAGGGCAAGTTTTTGGATATGACTAACAAGCAAAAATAGGTCATCCTGTAGTCTCCTAAGAGATAAGGCACATTTTAATCTAAGTTTGATTCAAGGATCAAAGAAAATCTATTCTGAGAAAGGAAAAAGATAAATACTTTATAATACACATGCATTTGTCCTACTAATGATTATATTTCCATCTTCCATTCCCTAAAGCTATCACTCTGTTACAGGTTGACAGAGCTTCTTCTTTCCATTAACCTTTCCCTTTCTTTTTCTTTCCTAGTAAAATATAATCTACTGCACATTTCTAGCCTCACTGATTTTGACTACAGTCAATTTAAAGTAGACTTCTTTGCTGCAACTATTTGGACTAAGATGTTTTTCTTTATCCAGTCTCATTTTGGTCGTGTTTTATTCTTTAACTTTTTATAACTTCATTAGGGTTTTCTTGGTAATACTAGAGTACTTTGTCATTCCCTTTATTCCCTTCTCCAGCTCATTTCATAGATAAGGAACGGAGGCAAATAGTGTTAAGGGACTTGCCCAGACTCAGTAAGTATCTGCGGACAGATTTGAACTCAGGAAAATGAGTCTTCCTGATTTTAGGCCCAGATACTCTATCCAGTGCACCATCCACTGCACCCCTAAGATATTCTGCTAGCATTCTATCACAGAGTTTGAAAATATAAGTCTAAAATCATTAAGAAACATAGCTAGCCCAGTTCATAAGTTTTGTGGGAGGATTCAAAGTTTAGACTAGAAAAGAGTAAATCAAAAAGAGATGAGGCAGCTATCTTCAAATATTTGAAAGACTATCATGTAGAAAAAAGAATCCTTGCTTTGTCTGGACTTCATGGACATTAGGAGAAGTTGGTAAATATAAAGAGATACAGATTATAATATGATGTAATGGAAAACTTACTAACTAGAGTTATTCAAAGGTAAAAACGAGCATGTTAGGAAGTCCCTCACATTTGTGACCTGGAAGTAGAGACTCAATGATAGCTTGTTAAGAATATTATAGAAGGGGGGCAAGAAGGGCAGATAGCACAATGAATAGAGCACCAGCCCTGACATAAGGAGGACCTGAGTTCAAATGTGGCCTCAGACACTTAATACTTCCTAGAGATCCTGGGATCCTGGGCAATTTAATGCCAATTGCCTCAGCAAAAAAAAAAAAAAAAAAAAAAAAAAAAAAAAAAAAAAAAAGGAAAAGAATATTATAGAGGGGATTTCTGCTCAGAGATAGATTGCATTTAGACAACTACTTAAGTTAATTCCAGTTCTGGAATTGTATGAAGTTGAGCAGCTCTGAATGTACTTTTTCATTTAGCTCAATATAATATGGGGGAAAAATGATCACTTTTGAAAAGCTATAAAGATTTGGTTCATGATGATGATGGTCATGTTCCAACTTGTCTCCATTCTTCCTAAAATGTGCCCGGAATTGGATACAATACTTCAGATGTGATCTAAGCAGGGCTGAGGGCCATGTTTTCTATAGTTTTTATATTTATTAGTTACTTTTACTCTTCCTTTTTTAGTTTTTTCCCATTCAAGTAATGACTTTTTTTTTTTTTTACTGTCTTCTTAATGAGGGATATATTAGACCAGGAATAACAATTTAACTGTCTTGATTAAATTTTATGCCTTGCGGAAAAGGGCAAGCTTGCTTGGCAAAGTTATGGTGTTAGTGAGAGTGCTGAATAAAAATGAGAAACTATTAATATTTTATTCCAAGTTGCATATCTTGTTGCTTCAACCATTCTTTCAAATATTCTTGCTTTAGTCCTTGATTCAAACATAAAACAGAATTAGAGGTTCTATTTCTTCGTTTTCCTTGCCTGAAGACTCATTTCATTGCATGTAACAATAACAGTAACGAGATAGAATTAGTAACAAGTGGTACCCAATGCTTCCCATTTACTCAGTAACCTAAAATCTCATAAATTTATATAATAAATAGCTGTTGAGTAACATTTTTCCCATTTATTTGTTAACTCAACATAAATGTTTTTGTTGCCATAGTAATATGATAATGGAATAGCAAGAAATTTACAGGAGTGTCAGCAACTATTTTCTATGATTATATGCCCTTCTAAAAATCAGTAGATAATTCTTTTTGGGAAAGAAAGGCCTAAGAAAATTCAATTAAACTATTCTACCAGCATTTCTTAAGTGTTTACAATGTACAAAGCCCTCAGAAAAGTACAAAGATAAAGAAGGAATGCTTCCTGATATGAAGAAATTTGAAATCTAGTAAGAAAAGTAAGATAGATTCATAATAAAGAATATAAAATTTTCTTAATAATAAAATAAAATATCCACCAAAAAATTCACAAAAGAAGATCAAAGTGTCTTGTGAGATATGAGAAAGGAAAGATCTTTTCTAACTGGGATCAGAGAATACTTCATTGAGAAGTTGGCATTTGGGCTGATTTATATTCAAACCCAACCTTTATTAAGTGATGTGTATGTACAACGTTTTGCTCTAGATACAGAGAATATAAAAATTAAAAGTGACATTTCCTGCTGTCTTAGTGCTTATATTAAAGTAGTATGGGTAGCATTTTAATCAATAGAAATAGGGTGTACATTCCAAGCAGAGAAACAGAGTCAGAGACTAACTGAGTTAGTGAATAGTCTAGCTTGGCTAGAATGTAAAATGTGCAAGGTGAAGTCAGGAACTTGGAGAGAATAGTGTGAGAAAAGCTGGTATAGATGGGTTGGAATCTAGATGAGGAACACCTAGAATGTCAAAAGAATTTCAGGAGGCAATGAGCCAAGATGGTAGAGTGAAGTTCTCCTCCAGACACTGTCAAATACTTTAAAATGCTTTAAATAATGATTCTGAACAAATTTTAGAATAACATACACATTCAATATGGATATAGAAATGTATCTTGCCATGTAGAAAAGAGTGGAAGGGAATAAGAGAAGCGGGGAGGGTGATAAAAGAGAGGACACATTTGGGGAAGCAAAACACTTTTGAGGAGGGAGAGGGTGAAAGGAAAGAGAGAATAAACATGAAAGAAATACAGTTAACAATAGTAATTATGAAAAGAATTTTGAAACAAGTTTCTTTGATGAAGGCCTCATTTCGCAAAACATAGGGAACTGAGTCAAACATAAAAAATAAAATCATTCCTCAATTGATAAATTTATGATCAAAAGATATGATCTAACTCCAAAAAGTTATAAAATCATGCATATCCTTTGACCTAACAATACTACTACAAGGCCCTAATTTCAAGAGTTTTTTTTTTTAAGAGCTATATGTATAAAAAATATGTATAGCATATACCCTAAAAGCACTTCTCAGAGTAAAGAATTGGAAATTGAGGCTTATTCATCAATAGAGGAATGGCTAAATAAATTGTAGTATGAGATTATGAAAGAATATTATTGTTCTAAAATAAATGATGATTAAGTTGCTATGAGAAAAATCTAGAAAGTCCTTCATAAGCTCAAGCGAAGTGAAATTTGTACACACTAATAGGAAAGTTGTGGGATGATCAGCTGGTGAATGACTTTACTATTCTCAGCAACACAAATGATCTAAGACTACTCTGAAGGACTTAAGACAAAAAATTCTATCCATACCTAGAGAAAGAACTGATTGTGTCTGAATATAAACTGAAATATACTTTTTTAATTTTATTTTTTTCTTAAGGGTATTTTTGAGAAGAAGGAAATTTATATTTTCTTTTGTAACATGATTTTTATGGAAATTGTTTTGCATAATTTCCCATGGGCCTTCTCCATGAAGGTGAAGTGGGGAGGTCTAAGAGAGTCTGGAACTCAAAATTTTAAAAACAAATGTAAAAAAAATGTTTTACATGTAACTGGGAAAATGTAGAGGGTCACAGTCAGTGGGGAAACTCTGGGTAAGTTATAAGACCCTTCAGCCCGGAGGGAACCTGCTAACAATGTCTGGTTTGGCTCCCCATCTCCTCTAAAGGCTCTTGGCCTTCCTGAAAAGTCAAGGGGTGCTGACAACCTGTGTTGAGATTGAAGCAGAGTGATACCAGGTGGAAGTGATAACAGGCGGCAAACTACATACAATAGCAAGTTGTTCGTGTGGTCCCAGAGAAAGGGGAAAGTCCTTGAAATAAATGGACTCCATTTTCCCATCATCCTCAGGAGTCCCACCTCATCACTTCTCCACTAGGAAGGTATATTTTAATCATCCCAGTGTGAGGACTCTAGAAAGCAACAGTATGTTTTGTCACCCCAACTTGAGGGCTCTAAGAAAGCAGGATATTTTAATCACCCTGGTGTGGGGGTTCTAGAAAGCAACAATATGTTTTGTCATTTCCAACTTGGGGGCTCTAGAAAGCAGGACACAATAGGAAAATAAAAAATACTCAATTGTAAAAGCAGGCAATAAATAACAGGTAAATTATTTCATCCCTTTGAATGAAAGTACTCCTACCTTTTACAATCATTTTTGGTGTACTTTGAGAACAGTTGTTATATATTTCCATGCAAAAAGAATTGTAAAAATGCATAAGAAAATCAAATAATGTTTTTATTTATCTTTTTTCTCATTCACATTATTTTCTTCGGGAAAACGAAAAATACTTTGAGCAATATTTCTGTGAATTGTAACTTGATAATGATATTTCAAATTTAAAAAACATATTCTTCAGCTAAAAAGGGAAATAGTTTACTAGGAAAAATTTTTTCATAAATATGAGAATCTGATATCCAAGATTCATAGCCAACTAATACAAATATGTAAGATCAAATGCCAGTCCCCCATGAATACATATTTCAATGATAAGAAAGACAATTCTTAAATAATCTTATAAAAGATTGCTCCAAATCACCAATAATAAGAAATGCAAATGAAAACAACTCTGAAGCTTTATCTCACAACCCACAAATTGCAAAGATGACAAAAGGCAAAGAATATCTAATGCCGGAGGGGTAATTAAAGGACAGGCACATCAATAAACTATTGGCAGAGCTGTGAATTGATTTAATTATCTGGAAAGCAATTTATACTTATGCTAAGAAAGTGGCTAAAATGCACCCTTAAACTCTTAAATCCCACCACTAGGCCATATAAAAAGTCAATGCTAAAAAGAAAGGATGCCCAAGAATTCTCCTAGCTATACATTTTGCAATAGTAAAGAATTGTAAATAAAGTACTTGCTTATCATTTGGGGAATTACTAAACAAATTCTGGTCCATAAATGTAATGAAATATTATGTTGTAAGAAATGATGAATAAGATAAATACATAAAAGCAAAGGAAGACATAAGTTAATGCTAGGTGACATAAAGGGAACCTTATAACTACAATGAAGGATATAAAAAAGGCAAGAACAAAACAACTGAAACTGAATTCTGTGAGGCTGTCCCCAAAAAAGAAATATGAGAATACACCTTAATCCATTTTATGAAGAATTGGAAAATTATTGATATGTAATGGTATATATGTCATACTTGGTTGGTATGTTGATTAGTTTTGATAAACTTTTCTCCCCTTCTTTGTTTTTATTATAGGAGATAATTATCTGGGAGACAGAGATGGGATGGATTTTTAGGTGATAAAAAAAAAAACCAAAAAATGTCAATAAAATTTAAATAATTTTAAAAATAATTTTTCATCTGTTCTCCTTCCAATAGCATGAAATATATAGGGCACGATGGCACTATCATTATCCCAAGTAAGCAGTTAAGAAATCTTTACAACTTTGTCATCACCATCATTTTCATCATCAAAATAATAATAATGCCTCATTTATATAGAGCATTAACATACATATGTCATTTTCACATAAATTATTTTGTAGGCAGAGTAAATAAAACTATGTTCCCTTTTGTTGTGGTTCAGTCATTTTGTCATGTCCAAATCTTTATGACCGCATGGACTATGATATTCCAAATCCTTCCTGTCCAATTTCATTCTTTGCTTCTATGACACTATGCACATATCTCACCTTCAGCTGTCCTTTTCTCCTTTTGTCTTTAATCTTTCCCAACAGTAGAGTATTTTTCAGTGAATCTCTTCTTCTTATTATATGGCCAAAGTATTTAAGCTTCACCTCAAGTATTTTTCTTTCCAATGAATAATCTAAATTAATTTCTTTAAGTATTGAGTGATTTTTATCTTCTTGTCCAAGGAACTCTCAAAAATCTTCTCCAGCACAAGAAATTTGAAAGTACTGCTCAACTTTCCTTATGACTGTCACACATTGCTACTGGAAATTCAAAACTTTGACTATGTGAATCTTTGTCAGGAAGGTGATGTCTATGCTTTGTAGTACACCTTTTGTCATAGTTTTCCTTTGGAGGAGCAAGCATCTTTTAATTTCCTAGCTGCAATCACCATCTTTGAGCCCAAGAATATAAAATCCGATATTGGTTCCAGGGTTTTTATTTCTATGACTAAGAAGTCATGAAAATAGACCAAGATGAATGTTTCTTTCTCTGATACCAAATCTTGTTGATTGTTTCTTTAAAATGCTATTTGGATGAACAGTTTTTTTTAATTCCATTGCTAAAACCAAAATCTATGACTCCCATCTGGATAAATTTTAGTAGTTTCTTAATTGTCCTAGTCACTAATCTTTTCTAGTGTCCTACTGCTAGATGTTTCTAAGTTTTGGCTTTTATTCTTTTTTTTTATTTATGTTAATGGCTTAAGACCAGGAGGATGATATTTTAGGAAACCAATACTCCTTACTAGAGATTATTGTCCAGAAGCAGTGAAAGGGATGAACTATGTGTAATTTTGGTGCAGGTTTAGAAAGCAAAGCAGTTGGAGAGATGCTTTTTGTCCTGGGATAACTGAAAATTAACAGGGTAGATTCAGACTTTGACAAAATTATGCAACAGGTTGAGTTTGTGCTTCATTATATTCCTCCCACTTTCCCTGATTTCTGTCCTTTTTTGCTCTCAATGGCATTTCCTTCTCCTCCTTAGGCAACCAGTACCTTCCTGCTCTCTAAACTTTTCCATGATCAAAACAGGAAAGGATCTGAGATCAGTCATTTCTACTTTGACTAAAACCGATTCCCATGGTTACTCTTTCCTATGGCATTTACTTGAAGTCATTATTTGTCTCTCATTGCAGTATAAAAAGACTTTCAGATCCATAGAATAACAGGAGTTAGAAGACACCTTAGAAATAGCAAAATGCAGCCCCCTCCTTTTATAGGTCAAGAAAGGGACATCCATAGAGGTCAAGTGATTTCTCCATGTTGTAAAGGTAATTGGTGGCAAAGGCAGAACTAACTATAGCCCATTTTCTTCCTCTCAGCTTAGTGTTCTTTCCTCTATCCTATCTTATCCCTTCCCTAAAGGAATTTCAGATGATATGCAGCATGTCAGGGAGAGACATTTCTCCTGCCCCCTAAATCCAAACTTCATATGGTCTGGTCCTGAAAGTAATTTGATTTAGCAGGAGGTTTAGAAGAGACACTAGTTAGGAGAAGGGAAGCACCTTCCCTGGAAAGCATTGGCTATTGACTTTTTGAAAGGTATCTTTGATTGGATCTTTCTGATCTTTAATTCAAATCCTTCATCTATGTTTTAAGATTCCCATTTGAGATCTAAAATCCATAATCACTTTTTTTTCACCTTCTATATGATACTATCAATGGCTGGGCTTTCTCCTATTCCTATATCTAAAGTAGGATAATCAGATTATTACCTCCTCTTTTTAGGTCCCTACTGTACAATTCATAATCTTATGGATCAAAGCTTCTTTTCTTTTTTTTTCTAAAAGTGAAATATTTTCCACATATTTCATCTAGGTGGCTAGGTCATGAAATGGATACAGCTGGACTTGGAGTCAGGAAGATCTCAAACAATTAACTGTGTGATTCTAGACAAGTCATTTAAATACTCCCTCCCAGCCTCAATTTCCTCAAATATAAAAGAGGATATAATAATAATAGCTACCTCCCAAAATTGTTGTGAGGATCAAATGAAATCACATCTGTATTTTGTAAACCTTAAAGCACTTTATAAACACTAGAAGTTTTATTATTGCTTTCATATATCTACATTTCCCAGTGTATCTTAATTCACTCTCTTTCCAATAAGCAATCTCTTATGACAGAAAATTTTTATTTTTTAAAATTAAAGCTTTTTATTTTCAAAACATATGTACAGATAATTTTCAACATTCACCCTTGTAAAATCTTGTGTTCCAATTTTTCCCCTCCTTTTCCCTTACCCTCTCTCTTAGACAGGAAGTAATCCTACATGTATTAAACATGTGCACTTCTTCTACACATATTTCCATAATTATCATGCTGCAAAGAAAAATCAGATCAAAAAGGAAAAAAATGAGAAAGAAAACAAAAAGCAAGCAAACAACAACAAAAAGAGTGAAAATATTATATGTGATCCACATTCAGTTCCCACAGTCCTTTCTCTGGGAGTAAATGGATCTCTTCATCACAAGACCATTGGAACTGAACTGAATCTTCTCATTGTTGAAAAGAACCACATCCATCAGAATTGATCATCGTATAATCTTGTTGCCATGTACAGTGATCTCCTGGTTCTGCTTACTTCACTTAGCATCAGTTCATGTAAGTCTCGTTAGGACTCTCTGAAACCATCCTTCTGATGGCTTCTTTATTTCTTTTTTTCTTTCTTCCTTCCTTCCTTCCTTCCTTCCTTCCTTCCTTCCTTCCTTCCTTCCTTCCTTCCTTCCTTCCTTCCTTCCTTCTTCCTTCCTTCCTTCTTTCCTTCCTTCCTTCCTTCCTTCCTTCCTTCCTTCCTTCCTTCCTTCCTTCCTTCCTTCCTTCCTTCCTTCCTTTCTTCCTTCCTTTCTTTTTTTGTAAATAAAAGAGATAAGAAAGGAAACTATATTTTACGGTACCATAGATAATGAAGCAATATCAGTACTAAACATATATGCACCAAGTGGTATAACATCCAGATTCCTAGAGAAGAAATTAAGAGAGCTGCAAGAAGAAATAGATAGCAAAACTATACTGATGGGGGATTTCAACTTTGCTCTTTCAGAATTAGATTAATCTAACCACAAAATAAATAAGAAAGAACTTAAGGAAGTAAACAAAATGTTAGAAAAGTTAGGTATGCTAGATCTTTGAAGAAAATTGAATGGAGACAGAAAGGAGTTTACTTTTTTTCTTAGTGGCTAATGGAACTTATACAAAAATTGACAAAAAATTCCAAAAAAATTAACAAAAATTTCCCCCAAAATGGCACTTATACAAAAATATGTGTTAGGGCATAAAAACCTGAAAATCAAATGTAGAAGGCACAAATAGTAAATGCATTTTTTTCCAGATCATGATGCAATAAAAATCACATGTAATATAAGGCTAAGAGAAAATAGACCAAAAGTTAATTGGAAATGAAATAATCTAATCCTAAAGAATGAATGGTTGAAATAGCAAATCATAGACACAATAAATAATTTCATCCAAGGGGATGACAATAATGAGGCAACATACCAAAATTTGTGGGATACAGTCAAAGCAGTTATAAGAGAAAATTTTATATCTCTAGATGCTTACTAGCATAAAACAGAGAAAGAGAAGATCAATGAATTGGACCTACAACTGATCATTGCAAACATTTTTAACATATGGGTCCCTTTCCCCCCTTTATGATCTCTTTGGGATATAAGCCCATTAGAGCCACTGCTGGATTGAAAGAATATACACAGTTTGATAGTCCTTTGGCCTAGTTCCAAATTGCTTTCCAGAATGGTTTGAATCAGTTCACAACTCCAACAATATATTAGCATCTCAGTTTTCCTATATCGCCTCCAACATTCATCATTATCTTTCCTGTCATCTTAGCCAATCTGAGAGGTGTGTAATGGTACCTCAGAGTTGTCTTAATTTGCATTCTGATCAATAGTGATTTAGAGCACCTTTTCATATGACTAAAAATGGTTTCAATTTTTTCATCTGAAAATTGTATGTTCATATCCAACAAAGAATTTTTAAAAGGTGTTTTGAAATCAACAAAACCAACCAACAGAATCAACTTAGCAGAAAAAATCTGACATTACATGCAGTAGTTCACATCCATAGTCATCAACCTCTGCAAGAAAAAAAAAAAGTGAGAGGTGGAAAAGGTGCCTTTTCCTGTCTTTCCTTTGGGCCCAAGTTCGATTATTATACTTATGTAGCTTGCTATTTTGAAGGTCTTAGTATTATTACCTTTCTAGAATATAGCCTCAAATCTATGTGATATATTTGTATTCATAGTGATTATGCTTATGAGTAGTTATGAAATTTCTTGCACTTAAGTGCCTAGTTAGAGAGCAAAAGTCTCTTCACAGTGGGCTGAAGAGTGAAACTCTCAACCTTAAACAAAGAAAGGTCTCCATGTGGCTTCAATTTGACCCTCAGGCTACAAACAAAAGGACATTTCAAAATAAGGGCTGGGTCAACCACAAGTGTTTGTGAAAAATAATATAAAATCCGGCCAAAATTCAGCAGAATAATATAAGAAAAACAGAGATGTATAAGGCTGGAGTGGGAACAGGTCCAACCATTGTTCCATTGTTTCTTCCCTTGGGGTCTCCTGCTCCAGGCTGAGCAGGTACCCTTAATATACAGTCACACCCACCTCCCTGCTTGTCTGTTTAGTTGAAGGTGATCTTTCATAGTTTACAGAATGGAACTTTAGATGTGGCAGGCACCAGTTGCTGTGCTGCTGTGGGATGACTATCACCCAAAAAACTAGCTGGAAGTTATTTCATTAAATTCAAATTAATGAAAAAAAATGCAAAAGAAGGCAGTTTAGCTGTACCAGTCCTAAAACTATATTATATAGCAATGATCATGAAAACTATTTGGTACTGGCTAAGAAATAGAATAGTGGATCATTGGAATAGGTTGGGTTCACAAAACACAATAGTCAATGACTATAGTGATCTGTTGTTTGATAAAGCCCCAAACTCCAGCTTCTGAGATAAGAACTCACTATTTGACAAAAATTGCTAGAAAAACAAAAATAATATGACAGAAACTAGATATTGACCAATATCTAACACATCATACCAAGATAAGGTTAAAATGGGTTCATAATTTAGACATAGAGGATGATACTATAACAAATTAGGAGAACAAGGGATAGCCTACCTCTTAGATCTGTGGGGAAGGGTGGAATATATAGCCAAAGAAGAACTATAGAGCATTATGAAGTGCAAAATGGATAATTTTGATTACATTAAATTAAAAATATTTTGCACTAATAAAACGAAGGTAGCCAAGAGAAGAAGAGAGATAGAAAGCTGGAGGAAAAAAATTTTGTTGCCAGTGTTTCTGATAAAGGCCTCATTTCTAAAATATATAAAGAACTGAGTCGAATTTATAAGAATATAAGCCATTTCCCAACTGATAGTCAAAGGATATGAATAGACAATTTTCAGATGAAGAAATTAAAGCCATTTCTAATCATATGAACAAATGTTCTAAGTCACTATTGATTAGGGAAATGCAAATTAAGATAACTCTGAAGTGCCACTTCACAACTCTCAGATTGGCTAAAATGACAGAAAAGATAATGATGAACGTTAGAGGAGATGTGGGAAAACTGAGACCCTAATGTATTGTTGGTATTGTTGGTGGAGTTGTGAAATGATCTAATTGTTCTGGAGAACAATTTGGAACTATGCCCAAAGAGCTATCAAACTGAGCATACCCTTTGATCCAGCAGTGTTTCTACAAGGTCTGGATCAAGATCATAAAAGAGAGGAAAGGAACCACATGTGCAAAAACGTTTGGAGCAGCCCTTTTTGTAGTGTCAAGGAACTGGAAATTAAGTGGAGTTGAAGAATGGTTGAATAAGTTATGATACCTGAATGTAATGGAATATTATTATTCTGTAAGGAGTGATAAGCAGGATAATTTTAGAAAAGCCTGGAAAGACATGAACTGAAGCTAAGTGAAGTGAGCAGAACCAAGAGAATATTGTACACAGTAACAACAAAATTATGTGATAATCAACTGTGATGGACTTGCCTCTTTTCAACAAAGAAGTTATTCAAGGCAATATACTTGTAATGGAAAGTGCCATCCATATCTAGAGAGAGAACTATGGAGACTGCTTGAGAGTCAAAGCATGGTATTTTCATCTTTTTGTTATTGTTTGCTTGTTTTTTCCTTTCTCATGTTTTTCCCCCTTTGATCTGATTTATTTTTTGTGCAGTAAAATGAAAAGGCAATATGTTTAGAAGAGAGGGCACATGTTTAACCTATATTGGATTGCTTACCGTCCTGGGGAAGGGGAAGGGAGGAGGAAAGGGAGAAAAATTTGGAACACAAAGTTTTGCAAAGGTAAATGCTGAAGACTTTCTTTGCATGTAGTTGGAAAAATAAAATACTACTAATTTTTTTTAAAGAAAAAAACTTCCTCCCTTCTCCAGAACTAATGTCACATTAGTTTCCTTTCTTCCTGAACACTGTAGGCAAATCCTAAAGACTATAGAGGCCAGTATAGCCCTTTCCATCAGTTTATATTTATATTTACAAAGCTATTGTCATTGTGCATTTTGTTTTCTTTATTCTGCTTAATTCATCTTGTATCAGTTCATATACATCTTCCATGCTTCTTTGTATTCATTATCTACATCATTTCATATAGCACAGTACAATTTCAACATATTTGTGCTTTGGAATTTCTTTAGCCAATCCCCAATTATTGGACATTTGTATTATTTCCAGGTCCTTTCCATCATAAATACTGCTGTTATAGATATTTTAATGTATATAATATAATCCCCCTCTTCCACTGTATCTTTTTTTGGTCATTGGTATATCCATGGCACAGAATTTCTACTCTCTTAGGGTCTCCAAAACTCAGGAAAATCAGGGTAGAGATGGAATATAGAAAATAATTGGAGTTCTTCTCTAGGACCTCTTACATGGAGGAAATGGTAAAGAATTGATAAGATATTGACACAGGGATAGAACTATAAGAATTCTCACCCCTAGAGCATAGTCAGGGGGTTTGAGTGAGGGGGACATGGATCAAGAGAGCTCTAGTTATTAGGAGTTGTATCACAAATCTCAGTTTTTTTTTTTTTTTTTAACAAATATGAGGAATCATTTGGGTATTTGTGTATGTCTGGAGTGATGATGATTTAAAAGTGCATAGTATCAAGAAGTGACTTCTAGTATAAGTCTTTGAAGATTAAAAAGAAAGGAATAAAGTTTTAAATTTAGTTTATACTGCATAAATTTACTCATTCATTTGGATATTTCGTAGTCTATTATAAGGAGAATATGCCTTGAACACTAGAATCATTTCAGTTTTTGTGTTCACTGGACACCCAGCACAGTGCCAGGCACACAGCAGGCATTTAGAATGTGTGTGGAACTGAGTGGAATTGTTTCCATCTCTGTTTGAATAGCTAAGCTGTTGGTTCCCAGTTGGACTGTATAAAAACTACACCAATTACAGTCATTTATGTAAATTGCTCACCATTTATGCCTAATTGCTATGTAGCACAATGATTATGTGGATCACTAAATATAGATCAGATGAAATTTGTTACAAGTTTTATTTGATTACTACAACAAACAATAGTTCCTATGAGTCACTTCCTTTAAAAACTTTCTGAGATTACCTCAAATTCAGTATGTGTATCTGTTATGTAAATAGCCATTTGCATGTCATCTCTTCAATTAGAATTCTAATTTCTTGGAGGCAGGAGCTGTAGTTTTGCCTTTCTTGACTCTTAGCACAGTACCTGGCAAATAGAAAGTGCTTAATAAATGCTTGTTAACTGGATCATCTGCTCTACATTATGCTAAATTTCTTCTCCTTATGTAGATCAGGCATGAGCCAGTGAGGTAATTGTAAAATTCTTTAAACTGAGAAGGAGAGGAGCTAATATCTCAAGTAGGGATGTGACATCAGCCATCTTGAAAATCTATCATTAGGGTACCACTTATAACTGGGGACTCCTGTCTTCTTGTAGGCTATTTGAAAGGTAAGATTATAGGAAGCAAACCCTTCCTGGGTTTTAAGAAGTCTACAACTTCTAGACACAGTGTGGGCTCAGTAGTTCTGTCTGAAGCAGTCAGGTCCAATCTTCATACAGTTCCTCTGTTCATTCTGGAGAGATGGTGGCTCTGGCATTTACGTCAGCAAGTTGGTTTGTGGCCAGAGGTTTCTTAGCTTGCTTCATTGAAAGTTGTTGCCAATCAGCAAAATTCCCAGCTGCTGAGTACTTCCCAAATGTCGAGCATTTTGGGGGTTTTGTAGCAATGTAATTGGGCCCTTTGGTGTCATACTGCTCCACCAGTCTGCTTGCCTGCAGCCAAAAAAAGCATCATTTTGGCTTAACAGATTTTGATAGAATTTGGCATGGATAGATTTTGATAAAATTAATTAGGAAAATTCAATTTTGCTTTACCTAAAATTGCATGGGTCCTGTCTAATTCTATTAATGTCATCCATTCCTCTTTGATGTTGTTACAATTTTCTTCTGCTTACACAAAAGATAAGATATTACTGTCAGAAAATACATTGTTTCCTTACTTACATGTATTCTTGTGAACCAAAGAAAAAGAGGAAAGATAGGAGAGGAAGATTACACTAGAATTGTTTATAGATTCACAGCCTGATTTATTTCCTGACTGATTTAATCTATCTCTTTGTTTCTGCTTACCCATCTGTAATGTGGTAATAATTACAATTCCTTATTTACCTCAGAGAGCTATTATAAAGATTCATTAGAAAAAAAAGTCTGGAAAGCTTTTTGAACACAGCATCATGTAATGTCAAGGCAGTATATTGTTTTTATAGTAGTCCTTGCTTAAGAAACTTGTCATATAATCCAATATCCAATGAACATTTATTAAGTGCCTACTATGTACCAAGCATTGTGCTCAAGCTCGCTCTCGCGCTCTCGCTCTCTCTCTCTCTCTCTCTCTTTCTCTCTCTCTCTCTCTCTCTCTCTCTCTCTCTCTCTCTCTGTTTCTGTCTCTCTCTCTCTTCTCTCTCTCTCTCTTCTTTCTCTTTCTAACTCTCACTCTCTCTGTGTATATATGCATGTATGCATATAAATGCCTATTAATTAATTAATAAGAAGTATTTATTAAGTGCTTACTGTGTACTAAGCATTTTGCAAAAAGAGGCAAAAGACAACCCTTGTCCTCAAGAAGATCACATCCCATTAAATTTAATTAAATTATAATTTTTATTTAATGTTTTGCCATTTTTTGTAGAAATTGAAGATATAACTACAAATCATTAAAAAGCATTTATTAAGTAACTTTTATGTGTATCCAGCCCCAACTAGTATTAACTGTATTAAAGACTATCCTGGCCCAAAAGAGTTGGATCACTTAGGGGAACTTTCATTCTTCTGTCTTCATCTCCATCTCCTGAAGACCTGGACATTTCTTAATTTTTAAGCTATTAAAATTGCACTAAGACTTTTGGGATACCTTCTATTGGCATAGTTTTCAATTTAGACATATACTGGCTATAATAAGCAACATTTTATTAAAAGCTTTGAAACTTTATTTATTCTTACAGGCTTAATTGTCATTTCTATGGAGCTGATTTCTAAATTTATATGTAATCTGTAAAGACCATGATAAAGGGAATTAGAGACTAAGGAAGCTTGGAAATGTTTGTGATCATTTATCTCCTAGAATTCTATTTCCTTTGCCTTTGGAGAGACTTTGGCCTAGAAATACTGTGTGTAGGGAATGTATGAATGAAATAAAAAAGCCTTCATTAAGTTCTTAATTAGTGAAAAGTACTATGGTAAGCACAAGGAATACAAATGCAAATAGGAAGGCAGTCATTACTCTCTCAGATGTCTGTCTACTGGGGAATGTAATATAAGAAATTTTAGTTGCAAGGTGGATGAAAAGGCTCAGGGTTCTTAGGATATAGTGTTGAGGTAGATGAGGAGAAAGAGGAACTGCTCTGATCTCTCAAGGGTTTGGAGCAGAAAGATGGAAAGAATGAACTGAAATTTCTTTATGGGATTGTTTATAGAAGCAGGAAGACAGAACAGGAAGGAGCTAAAAAGCAGCTGGATGAAAAGAAGAGTAAAGGAGAGTATAGATTGGACTGGGGGAAATTAACAGCTGCCAACTGGGAGATCAAATGATCTAAGGCTTTTTTCTTAAGTTAATTCAGCAGAATGCCTTAAAGGTAGCTAGAGACTACAGTGGATAGAGTGCTGGACCTCTCAGCATAGAGAAGGTCTTCAGACATTAGCTGTGTAGATACAGGAAGTCACAACCTTGGGCTGCCTTAAATTTCCTCAATTGTAAATTGTGAACAATAATCATAATCTATTTTGTAGCTGCTGCTATGTCTAGTTCTCATTCATTCTCTCTCTCTCTCTCTCTCTCTCTCTCTCCTCTCTCTCTCTCTCTCTCTCTCTCTCTCGTAACTTACCTAGGGTCACACAACTAGGAAGTATTAAGTGTCTGAGACAGAGACCAGATTTGAATTCAGAACCTCCTGACTTCAGGGCTGGTACTCTATTCACTGGACCACCTAGCTGTCCCCTGCTATGCCTGCTTTCAACTCCATGGATCAAGATATCTCTTGTCTTCTCCCATTCCACCATTTCCCCATCTCTTTTTGTAGGTTGTCTCCTCCCGTTAGAGTGTAAACTCCTTAAAAGCAGAGATTGTCTTTTTTTGTTTTTATTTGTGAATTAATCATATCCCTAGGGTTCAGCAAATGGTACTTGATACATAACAATTGCATAAAAAATATTTATCCAATCTGATTGGATTGGATTAATAGTGCCTACAGTCTGGCATTATTGTGAGGAGCAAACAGAATAATATGTACATAGTAGGTTCCTTCCTAAGTAGATGGAAGGAATGGTGAAAGGGAAAAGAGACAGTTAACTCAGCCTGCTACAACATAGTAACCTGCTGTGTGAAGTATTATTTTGTTATTTTAGTTTCTTTTGCTATGTGATAGTGTCAATAAAATATGGGGCCTTTAGAAGTGGATTGGTGAATCCTGTGATCTTGGAAGGTGAATCCAGCTCATGGGAAAATGAGGGCTCAAGCCAGCTATGACAGAGTGTATCTTTAAGCATGTAACTAGTACCCCACCTCACATGCTACATGACCTATTACGTATTTATCTGTTCTAATATCTCTTCTCAATTCCAGTTCTATGCCTCCAACTGTGAGGAGTGTCACTGGCACTTCAAACATAAGATATCCTCCAATAAATTCATCATCTTTTCCTCTAACCTGCTCCTCTTGCCAACTTCTTTCCGCTGATGGAACTCCATCTTCCCAGTTACCCAGATTTTACACTAGAGTTATTGTTGACATTTCCCTCTTCTACTCTCCCCATAGCTAACCAATTGCCCAGTTTCACCATAACAGCTTTCTTATCCATATCCTTCTCTTCACTCACAACATCATTAACCTAATTTTCTCCCTTATTATCACTCTCCCAGATTACTATAATAGCGTGTTAATTGGTATTCTTACTTCTAGTCTTTCTAGTTTCCAATATATCCTTCATGGAACTGCCAAAAAAAAATTTCCCCAAGCATGGATTAATATTTGGCACAATAGAGAGAGTACCTGGGATTGTAGTCAGGAAGATTCACTTTCCTTAATTCAAATCTGGCCTAAGACACTTGCTAAGCTATGTGACCCTGGGCAGATCACTGTTTGCCTCAGTTTCCTCATCTGTAAAATGAACTAGAGAAGGAAATACAAACATGCTAGTATCTTTGTCAGGTAAATCTCAATTGAAGTCACAGTTAGACATGACTAAAAGTATTGGTCTAACTTTATCCTTTCTTCTTACTCAAAAAATCCTTAGAAATTTTTCCAAGGATGGAATATGAATTTTTTAACTGGAAATTCAGAGCCTTTCACAATCTGGCTCAAACAAATTTATCTAGCTTGATTTCATATTATCATCCATATATTTAGTCATCTGTTCTGCAGCTCTCCATCTTTCCTCACTAGAATAGCAAGCATTCTTTAGACCAGGACTCCAAAGACTCTCTGGCTGATCCTAGATCCTGCTTTACATCTATTCACCATAGACATCTAAAGCAAAGCTTCTTAAACTGTGGGTCACATAACTGAATAGGGAGGATCAGGTCATGAAATTAAGATTTATAAGCAGTAAATACTTGATTTGTATAACTATTTTACATACTTGTATACCCAGAATTGCATAAACATTTCTCAGTCAAAAAAAGGTCATGTATGGAAATAGTTTAAGAAGCCCTGGTCTAAACATCTTGCCATCTGCTTTGCTGTTAGCTCTCTCAATTCTTCCTATCTTCTTTTCAATTCATCCTTCATGTAAGTACCAAAATAATCTGCCTAAATGCACATATTTGATTAAATTATTTCTTTGCTCAAAAATTTCAGCAACTCCTTATTGCCTCAGATGCTATAATTCCAACTTATTAGCCAAGCATTTAAGGCTCTCTATAATCTACTTTTCTAGGCTTTTTTTCTTTTTACTTAATTTCATGCACCGTAGATTCTTGCCAAAAGGTCTTTAAGTCTTTACCACAAAATGGACTACTAGTTGCTCCCTATTATTGTCCTATTATTTTTTGCCTCCACATATCTACACATGTCCTCATGGCCTGAATGCTCTACCTCCATCTCTTTACTGAAACCCTTTCATTCCTTTTAGTTCTATCTCAGGTACAAGAAAACTTCCCTCTTTCCCACAGTTGACAATGATCTCTCTTTTCTCATTTATATTCTTCCTATTTTCTTCCAGAAACAAAAAGACCATGAACAGTATCCTAGTAGTGATAGATCACTTCTCCTTAATGCATAGGCACACTCATCCAAGAACCAGAAAGCTAATATAATTGCTAAAGTGTTGTAAAAAGTATTTTTCTATATATGATTTCCGGGCCAGAATCTGTTCTTACCAAGGTTGAATGAAATGAAAAGGGAATTGAGATCCAAGATGGAGCAAGAAAGAAATTCAGCAGTTGCAGACCATGGTAATTAAAAATGATAATGACTTCTGGAAAAGGAAGCTGAACACTTTAAAGCCTGGCTTCAAGTGGCTTTGTTTTAGTACAGCAAGGCATTTCATCTAAGCAGGGGAAAGAGTCAACTATAAAATAAGTTTTTGTTTTACTTGAAAAAATAATCTGTGTGTGTGTTTGTGTGAACTTGATGAATGATGAGGATGAGTGAAACAACAATTACAAATTTGTAATCATCAGTTTTTAAACAACCTTAATTAAACACTAAATGTAACTGATTACATATTCTAGACATTTCTTTCTCTTTTTTAAAGATTATACATAGACAATTATTTTAAACATATTTCCACATTAGTCATGTTGTGAGAGAAAAATCAGAACAAAAGGGAAAAACCACAAGAAAGAAATAAACAAAAAAAGTGAAAATAGCATGCTTCAATCTGCACGCAATTTTCATAGTTCTTTCTCTGTATGTGGATAGCATTTTCCATCATGAGTCTTGGAATTGTCTTGAATCACTGTTTGGCTGAGAAGAGCTAAATCAATCATAACTGATCATCACGCAAAGTTACTCTTTTATACGCAATATATACAATGTATACTTATTGTGCACAATATTTTCCTCTTTCTGCTCACTTCGTTCAACATCAGTTCATTTAAGTCTTTCCACATTTTTCTGAAATTTACCTGCTCATCATTTCTTATAGAACAATAATATTCCATTACATTCATATATATAACTTATTCAGCCATTCCCCAGCTGATGGGCATCCACTCAGTTTCCAATTCCTTGCCACCACAAAAAGAGCTGCTACAAATATTTTTGCACATGTGGAAAAGCTCTTTTTTATGATCTCTTTGAGATACAGACTCAGTAATGGCATTGCTGAATCAAAAAGTATGCATAGTTTTATAGACCTTTAGGCATAGTTCCAAATTCTAGGCATTTTGGAAAAAAAATTTTTTTTTAATTCTCAAAAAAGATTTTTTCTTTTGATTATTTTGAGAACGAGGTATTTAAGAAGGTATTGGCTTTACAGGAATCAAGATGTTTAGACCCACTCCTTACAGCCTAAGAGTTTTAAACAAACACTACTGAACATTCTGGCAGTGGAGACATACCACAGGGTTTATCCCATTCTTATTGAGCTTTGAACAAGGGTAAAGGTTACCTATTGATTTAAGCTTTAGAGTCTCAGAAGCTGGAGGAATGGTGGAGAATCAGGGGAAAACCTAAGGATGAATACATCTCTAAGAATGGCCTCAGCATAGGAGAAACCAGATAGAAAAAATCCATGATATTTTATTTCTTGTCAAGAACTTCAGCAAGGGGATAGAGTCTTGATAAGAAATCTCAGTGTGGGAGAGCAATTTGGAACTATGTTCAAAAAGTTATCAAACTGTGCATACTCTTTGATCTAGCAGTGTCTCTACTGGGCTTATACCCCAAAGAGATACTAAAGAAGGGAAAGGGACCTGTATGTGCCAAAATGTTTGTGGCAGCCCTGTTTGTAGTGGCTAGAAGCTGGAAAATGAATGGATGCCCATCAATTGGAGAATGGTTGAGTAAATTGTGGTATATGAATGTTATGGAATATTATTGTTCTGTAAGGAATGACCAGCAGGATGAATCCAGAGAGGCTTGGAGAGACTTACATGAACTGATGCTAAGTGAAATGAGCAGAAGCAGGAGATCATTATATACCTCAACAACAACACTGTTTGAGGATGTATTCTGATGGAAGTGGATCTCTTCGAAAAAGAGAGCTAATTCGGTTTCAATTGATCAGGGATGGACAGAAGCAGTTACACTCAAAGAAAGAACATTGGGAAATTAATATAAACTGCTTGCATTTTTATTTTTCTTCCCGGGTTATTTATACCTTCTGAATTCAATTCTCCCTGTGCAACAAGAGAACTGTTCGGTTCTGCACACATATATTGTATCTAGGATATATTGTAACCTATTCAACATGTAAAGGACTACTTGCCATCTGGGGGAGGGGGTAGAGAGAGGGAGGGGAAAAATCGGAACAGAAGTGAGTGCAAGGGATAATGCTGTAAAAAATTACCCTGGCATGGGTTCTGTCAATAAAAAGTTTAAAAAAATAAAAAAAAAAAAGAAATCTCAGTGTCCAAGGAAAACAACAAATAGTTAATCAATCTAAAGTCATCCCATATCAAGCAATTGAAATATTGATTTAAAAAAATCTCACCAACTTCTACTTTATGTGGCATAGAGAATAAAATACTGGATATGCAAAAAGATTTGAGCTGAAATACAACCTCAGATATTTACTAGCTGTGTGACTCTTCACCTCTCCCAGTCTTAGTTTCCTTATGTGAAAAATGGGCATGATAATAGCATCCATCTTCTAAGTTTGTTCTGAATATTTAAAATTTTTCTTGAATTGGTTCTTTCAAAAAAAGAATTTCCATACTATACAAATTCAAAAAGAAACACAATAGCAAAGATGATTTATAGAAACAAACAGGGTAAATGCCTTCATATAAACCCTACATTGGCCATTGGTGGTCTCTGTATGGAAAAAATAAATTCACCAAATCCCACCAAACCCCATCTTCTCTCTACAGAAAAATAAAGAAACCAAGAGGGACCCTTTGTGTCCCATTCGACTATTTTATTTATGAACTATACCAGCCCAGTGCTTGGGGAGGAAATAGGTCCCTCTGTACCGAAGCTATGGAAGGTTCCCAGACAATTGACATTAACCTACTCTTCTCATACTCAAGATTCTGTGGAATGATTCATTTAATTAATCAGTTAACATTTATTAAATGCCTACTATATGCCAGGCGCGCGCACACACACACACACACCTATACAAAGAAGACCTAACTCATTAGATACCAGATCTGCTTTTGAATTATAATAAATATTTTATAAATCTTTTTTTTTTTTTCTGAAGCAATTGGGGTTAAGTGACTTGTACAGAGTCATACATCTAGGAAGTGTTAAGGGTCTGAGGCCAGAGTTGAACTCAGGTCCTCCTGACTTCAGGGCTGGTGCTCTATAAATCTTATAGATCTTAAAGGCTTTTTTGCAAGTCTTAAAGCACTAGCTTTTATTAGTATTGCATTATCATCATCATCATCATCATCATCATCACAGTTGTAGTCCCTGATGATTAGGAGAACAAAGTGATGAAAAGTTAACCACATGAACTTTAAGAAGAGCCCTCCCACCAGTTTCAATGAATTAGATGATGATTTCATGATGGTCTGGATTCAGATGTGGGGAGTGGAGCCTCTTAGCATAGGGAAGTTCAGAGATTTCATCAGATACTGGAGGTTCTCTAACATCAAAGATTGAAGGCTCTCCCAGATGTGCACTTTCCAACCACAAATGTTCCTTATAATGTTCCCCTAGGTGAACATATGCTGGTTATGCATGTTTCTTGCATGTGATCCTATTGGTGGTACGAGAGAGTAAATCCTATGTAGGAGAGAACAGATTTTTTCATTTGTTTTACTATGTTCTTTTAATTTATTTTACTTTGAATTAACAAGATTTTTCATTAACTGAATAAAAGAAACACATTGGTGGGAGCTTGTCAAATATAGATTTGGTTTTTGAGTGTGTGTTTCAGAGCATTGTGAGTGTTAGTCTATGAACTCCAACAGGGCAGGAACTGAGTTTTTGTTTGTTTTGTAAGTCCAGCACTAAGCACTGTGTCTGGAACATAATAGATGCTTAAAAAAGACTGAAGGATATACAGTGCTTCAATCTATGATCTCTTTCTAAGGACTGATATATGAGAGTGGCTATACATGTTTAATAGCGCCCCCATCTCAAATCTCTCCACCCTCATTTAATTCACTCTCTGGTAGCCACTGAAAGTCTCTAGAGTAGGAAAGGAATCCAGGAGGAGGCAAATAGCAGAAATGAAAAGTAAGGGTAAGTGTTTGGATAAGTGTTAGAGACATGCATACTTAAGCTACATATTCCTAGCTCCAGCTTTTTCCTGGCAGCTCAAAAAATTATCAGTAGGCCTGGGAAAGCCTGTTACCATCTGTGTGTCAGAAATGCATATTTATGTTTTGAAAAGGTCCTTTAAGACTTTTGAAAAGACAAATACATGCCCTGTAAATGATGATTATTATACTCATGATTTTGAAAAAAAAAATTCATGCAATTGCTATAAGGACAATTATGTGAGTTGCAAAGATCAGGCTGTGATTTTTTTTCTTTAAAATTATTTCACCTGCTACTAAATTTTCCTGTCTTTTAAGGTGGAAAACAACAGCTGTTTCTTGGCACAAATGCAATAACTGTGTGTGAAATGAAGGGAGGAAAAGTATAACAAATGCACAGGGAATTTAGAGAGGCAGAAGAAAAATGCTACTAATTTTTTTTTAAAGTTATACTTCCTTCAGATCAAGACTAAAGTTGAAGAGAGATAGGAACAGAGACAAGGGAAAGACTGGAGAAGAATTTAGATGGAATTTTACATAGTTACTGCTTCAGAAAATCTAAATCTCTCTTCCTGATTTTTGTGGTTCCATTGTACTCTGGTGATACATTCTGGTAAGATGGTGTCATCCCACAAAAGAAAGAGAGAACTGGTAGCTACATCTAATATCCCTGAGCCCTACCAAGCAATGTAGTGTTCTCTATGACACCAAAGGAACTTTACCAACCTTTTCTAACTTACTCACAATTAGGATATTCAAAAAAGGAACTGGGAATTGGTTGGTGAATTTGAAAAAGGCTTCCATGTTCCTTGTTGGTATACTATATAAAATAATGATGTTATCCATATTTTGTCTGAACCTCCCCTATTTGTTCCTTTGCTTTTTAGGAATCAGAACAAGAAGGTGAGAAACTGGGGAGTCTGGAGCTGAGATTGTGAGCTCTTTGAGAGTGGGAACTGTCTGCTTCTATCTTATACATAGAAGGCACTTAATGTTTTTTGACCTTGACTCCATTCCAATGAATATTATTCTCAGATAATCCCTCTATCCCTATCAATCAGAAATCTCTCCTTCTTTGAGGTCCATACAAGTCCAAATTTAGTACCCAAGTAAGATTCTAACAGCTGTTGTCTATCAACCCTATAAGGGTTGCTAGGTGGATAGATAAGAGTACTTGGGCTTAAAGTCAGGAAGAGACACCTTCCTGATCTCAACTCTGGTCTCAGATACTTAAGTACCTGAGTGATCCCAGGCAAGTGTCCTCTTCCTGTTTGTCTCAGTTTCCCCATCTGTAAAATGAGCTGGAGAAAGAAATGGCAAAGCATTCCAGTATCATTGCCAGGAAAACTCCAAATGGGGTCATGAAAAGTCAAATACAACTAAACAATAAATCACCCCCCCTTCAAATCTTAACTTAATCTCTCCACCTCCAATTATTACCTCAGAGAATGGTTGTCAGAGGGGGTTATTCGACAGTATCTGTAAAGCATTGAGCATAACACCTGGCCTATAGTAAGTACTTAATAAATGTCCTTATAATAAACAAGGGCATTTCAATGTTCTTAGTGATTCTCTCTCAAGTATCCTAACTTTTTCCCACTGGGTTTCTGTGATCTACTCAGAAATGGTTATGCTCTTAATCCTGCCATCACTTACAAATGTTTCACTTCCATATTCATGAATTTCAAAATTTCTTATCTAATCATAATCTTTTGTCATTTCACCTTTCTTCTGCCCTACTACAAATAATTGTGCTGTATTCTTTTGCTAATTCCTAGACTCTATTCCTCAGTTCTTTCCTAGGCTATTTATCCCTATCTCTTTCCTTCTCTATTTCAATCTCTTGAGGAATTAGTTTGACCCTACATTTTCTTGTACACTAGAGTCCCTTCTTCAGTCCGTGAACCTATTATTATCATACGTTGCCTAACTTAAACTTTGGATTTTTCCTATCATCCAGTCATTGTTTTTTACTCCTATTCATGGACTATTGAATGGAATTGGATTGGAAAAAATCATGAAATTGTGTAGATTAGGCTTGTTACAGATTTATAATTTCATTGGGCCCTCACTGTACCAAAGCAATCCTTTTATACCTCCTTAAGGAAACTGCAAGTTGCAGTGTTTAAAGTATTGGACCTGGAGTTAAGACCTGAGTTCAAGTGTGAATTTAGGCATTGTCAATCCCTGGGACACTGGATCTCCTAGGGACTCTGATTGTGACTGGCAATTTCTAATCCATCCCCCCCTCCCAGCCCCAGGGTAAACTCCTGGGAATCTCAGGTGACCAGCAGTTTCTAGTTGCCCCAGTTTCCGGACAAATATAGCTCCTGGACACTTCTACAACCACTCCCTTCCTGTAATGTGACCATTCTGATATCCCTACCGGTGTCCTCAGCCCAGAGATGGTCAATGGTCTGCTAGAGACAGCTTAAACTGACTCTGTGATTTTCCCAGGATAATGCTATCACTCTGCAATAAATAATTTGTGAACCCCTGACCAGCTCTCAATCTATCTAGCCACCCTCCCCTTCTGAATGTAGATATTGTGACTCCCTTCATTGAACTTCCCTGTCTGAGAAAGACAATATACTATCCCTAACCGCAATTCCTTGTCACTGAATAAATGCCTTACTTTATTGATTACTGTGTTAATTTGAATTTTTGTATAGGCTTGACATTACTTATTAGTTGTTTGACTCTGAGCAAATCACAAACTCTGTCTCCATTTCTTCAAATGTAGAATAAGGAGGATAATAGTACCTGCTTCTCTGAGTTACTAAGGGTCAAATAAAGTAATATTACTAAAGTGCTTAGCACAGTGTCTGGTACTTAATAAATGCCTCTTTCCTTTCTCTTCCCTTTCCTAATCAATATACTATTCAATTTACCATAGCAGCTTTTCTTTCTTTTCTTTTCTTTTCCATAATTAAGTAGAGATCCATTTAATTCTCTCTGAATAGGGCATGTATTATACTACAATCTGTTTCTCCCATGATCATTAAAATGATTAATGGCTGCCCCTCTCCCCAGGATTCTGGATCCTCCTCCAATATGCTCACAAACAGGTGGCCTCCCTTTATGTTTTTATCATTCTCAGGGAAAAGGCTGACCAAGTTAGGTAGCGACAGTTAATTCTGCTGTAACTGTTGTTGTGAAACCTCAAATTTGTTCCAGTGTGATTTCTTCTGGGAAAAAAAAAGAAAACTGCCCCACTTTACAATAGTTCGCACAACTCTTCCAACACCCCCTTCCACAAGCAAACTTTCTTTATTATATTTATCATATATCTTCTGATGGTGTAGGAGCATCCACCATGGTCTCTGACCCAGAGTTGGGGACTGCTCAGGACATCTGCTGAGCAGAAGCTTGAAGTCATGAATTTGGCCACTATTTATTATGGTATTTATACATTTCTTAACCATTTAACATCCATAAGAGGGTGCTACCATTTTTATTAGGCTCCTTTTTATTTAATTTATTATTTTTATTCATTATTTACTTATTTGAACTGATGAAGTTTTTGAACATTGTCCCTCCCCACTCCTCCAATCCATTTTCCTCACAAGCCTTGTGGTTTTTATTGGACAAAATTTTGCATATCATGATGGTTCACATGTCACTGACCTAACACAAATAACATTTCCATTTCTTCACAAATACACCTTTGATTTAATTTAAGTGTGAAGAAATTTTAAAATAATTAATGCCTAAAAATCTTGGCTTAGGGTAACTTTCACACGTCTTTCTGCAGATAACATAAAAGGCCTTCTGCACTTTCTTCATTACCATCCATACATTTCTTCCTCAAGTCTTACATTGGACAAGAATTACTTTCTTCAGCTTACCTTCCTCCACCTCTATTTGCATAAGTTTAGGCTTCTTCCTCTGAGGGTGGGGCCCCAGGCTGAGGCTTCCTCCTCCTTTTCCATTTGCCATGACAATCACCCAATTGGTAGCACCTGTGCACCTGCTGCCCCGAGCACTCATCCACAGCATCTATTACAAACCTCTTCAGCCCTTCCCAAGCCTCCCAAAGATCCCCATTCCATGACCCTGCTCCCTCTCCCCCAACCCCAGGTTGAAGATTTTGACTTATAATTTCAAAGACAATATTGGGGTCATTTGATGAGAGATCCTTCTTCTTGTCTTCTTATTTCACATCACTCAGATGTCTTCTCCTATTATCTCTTCCTTCACTCCTGTATGAAATGAAGATGTAACCCTTTATGCCAACGGAAATTTCTCTACCTGCATCCATTATCCTATTCTATTCCATCTTCTCTAGCAGATTGCCCTCTCCATCATCCTCACTCTCAGTAATTTGTCCATATCTACTGGTTGCTTTGTTTTGTCTATAAACACAAACATGTTTTCCTCATCCTTAAAGAAAACATTTAGTAGATCTGATCATCTCCACTAGCAATCATTCTTTATCTCTCCTCCCCTTTGTGGCTAAATTCCTTGAAAAGGTCAATTATAATCAATATTTCCATTCCCTCTCTTCTTACTTACAAACCTTCTTTTCTTTTAATGTTTTATTTTTTCCCCAATTATATGCTAAAACATTTTAAACTTTTTTTTTTAAAGTTTTGAGTTCCAAATTCTATTCCTCTCTCCCTTCCTGTCTACCTCCTACCGAAATAGTAATGCATATATATAATTCAGTCCCAGTCTTTCATAGAGCTTGATGTTTGATGGGAGATAATATGAAAAGATGATAATCAGTACATAATAGTGATGTGATAAATGCATTAAGAGTTGTAATACACACACACATACACATATATACTCTTTGATTCAGTAATCCCACTATTAGGTCTATATCCCAAAGAGATCAAAGAAAAGAGGAAAGGACTTACTGATACAAAAATATTTATAGCAGCTCTTTTTTTGTGGCAGAAAAGAATTGGAAATTGAGGGGAGGACCATTCAGTTGTAAATGACTGAACCAGTTGTGGTAAATGATTGTGACGGAATATTGTTATGCTATAAAAATGATTAATAAGATTGATTCAGAAAAACCTGGGAACTCATCAGGACTTCAATTTTGCCACCACACCTGAGTTGATATTGTTGCTTATGTATCATATTGTCTCCACAGACTCTCTCACCCTTGAGTTTAAGTTGGGAGAATTTATTACATACAAACCTCTGTGACACAGGGAACAATACAGAAATACAATCAATTTATTATTGAATATATGTAACCAGAAATGCTTTGGTAAATGATTAACAACCAGCAGTACACATTTTAATTTGTACCCTAACATTTTCTCTACCATTTAAATCTAGGCAATCATTAAAATAAGTCAAGTTCTGATTTATATTTTATTGTGTATAAATACACACACTGAAAAATTAACAACCATTTCTCAGGAAGGTTAGAGCTGGCTCCAATATGCCTCTGACTGTAACCCTTCAATCCCAGCCAAATAGACTCTGACTTGTTTCTATTTTGTCTATCGATAGCCTGACTAATAGAAAGAAACTAATAATAGTAGTGGGATTGCTTCTTTTTGGTAGTAAAATAATTGATAACATAACTTTGATGTTTTTGATGTTCCATAGATCAGTCGAAGCCTTCTGATGAATTCTTAGAAATCAGCTGGGTGATAAGCCTAATTAGATTCAAGAATTATAATAAGAAATCTTCCTTTAGGAAACTTTTTTTTTAGCCACAGTAAGGACAGGTAGGAGGACAAATTGCTTTTTAAAAAAAATTGATAGCATAATGAATTTGTTTGCAAGAGGAAGGTAAAAATATGTTATAAAAGTATCCCATCTAAGGCTTATGGGTCTTTTCTTTGTCTTATATTTCTTAGGTGGTGGGATTAATGTTTATCTGGAGCCAGTTGTATTCATAGTGTAAATCTAATGACTGAAAGACAGAGGGAGGATTGCTTTTCTGTTTTCCATGTCATTAGCATATGTTAAGATTTTTGTGGAATAGAAAGAGACCTCAATAAAGATATTTTTTCTTAAAGCAAAAATAAGCAATATTGATTGGATTTTAATTTTCATAGCAGCATTGAACTCAGACTTTTATTCAGTAGTCTTGCTTGCTGTTTGTGTAGGATAGGGTCGGGGTGGGAAGTGTCAGTGAAATGACTGCTTGAAAATTCTTCGTTTTAGCCTGGAATCATGGCAACTTGCCAGGCCTACTTTGTTTGAGTTACACAGGATAGCTTTCATGGCTAAATTCTTTGCATTTCCTTAGTTCCAAGAATATGTATGTTTCCCCTAAGCCTCTTTCTAGCTGCAGCTTCACATATCCTCTTGTCAACTGGGATTGGAGAGAGAAGGCTCTTTGGGTCCTCTATTTATTGGACTAAATGTTGTAAGAGGAGATTGTGATAACCCTTTTTGAGTGCTTCTGTTACTGTCAAGTTATTTTATAGAATTAGTTTGAAGTTGCAAGGGTTCTTATCAATTTATCCATGTCAACTCTCTTTTTGATAGATGAGGAAACTGAGGCTCCAGAAAGGTTAAATGTTTTGCATGGTCATGGAGCCTAAGGTGTCATCAAAAGTTGAGATTTGATTCCAGGTCCTCTGACTATAGGGCAGTTAGTTGGCACAGTGAATAGAATGGAAAGAGATAGATCCCAGGTCCTGGAGTCAAATCTTGTCTCAAATGTATACTAGCTATATCAGCCAAGGCAAATCACTTAACCCTGTTTGGCGCTTCATTTTAAAAATGAGCCAGAAGTATATTTGCCAAGAAAACCACTATTGGGGTTACAATGAGTTGGATATTACCAAATGACTAAATAACAACCTCTGACTCTCAAGTTAATGACCTTCCCAATGAACCACTCTTCTTCCTCAGTTCAAATGGCAGACTTCTTTAAAGGGATTCCATCATGATACACTTCATTGTGAAGAGAATATTATCTACTTTTGTCTCCTAAAAGTGTCAATAATCTAGATTGATATTTGGAAAACTGGAAGTTCTGGAGGAAGAGATTATACATTACAGGTTTTGGATGCTATGAAAAGCAGATATTCTTTTAAAATATTGTTTATTTCTTATATTTTAAATTTGTGAAATAAAACAATAATTTCTATAACAAAGTAGAATGAAAATGATTGCACACGAACCTATTAATTTATTATGCACAACTTGTTATTGCTTTTAAATATATAATACAATTACCATGTAAATTTCTTTTTTACTTCTTCCCTCCTTCCCAAAGTGAACTACATGAAAAATGAACAGCTCCTATGGACATTTTGCCAAGTTAATTAAATCTAAGAGCATTTTACATTTTATTTATCACAGAAAAGGTTCCTACTTCCATTTGTAGCAGCTCCCTACCACATATGGGTATATATGTATATCTATATCTTTTATCAAATAGGGAAGTTTGACTCAAAAAATACATTCAACTGAATTGGTAGGGAGGAAGATGGTTTCATTAAGCTAAAAAAATCCATGACTAATGAGGAATTAAAATTTGGTAGCAGTAAATTTTCTAAAAATGAGGAGCAACTTAAGGGGCATAACTCATTGAGTATTTAACAGCACATATATTTTATTAAATGTACTTTTAATAGGTTCTTTTCTCTAAAATTTCCAGTATTAAAAATAGTCTCTGAGAAAGAGCCTGGGAGAGAGGTTAATATTCACTGTTTGACTAGGAGGAAGTCCTTTAAAAATCCTGAAATTTCTGGAATCAACAATTGAGCTATTTCTTCTTCTACATGCAGAAGGATTTTGTAATTATTAATTGCTATAGAACTCTATTACAAAGTGGTTCTCTGAGGCATGGATTTGGATATAGAGCAAGTTGAATCATGTCCTTTATGCATATGCTACAGTCTCTATGCTCCCATATTAGTGTATTAACTTGGTTCTATCAGAGTAAAATGAATGAACAAAACAAATAAAACTCCATCACTATCATGAGCAAAAAGAAAACCCCAAAATGAAGTCAGTCCTTGAGCAGCTAACAAATCAGTGTGTATTCATAGACCTCTGAGCAATGCTTGCAGAAACTAATTCACTCAGAGTACAAAGGGACCAAAGAGATAGGGTCCCTGGGAGAAGGCTAGAGGAATGGAAAAGGACACCATGAAACACTGTCATAGCTCTCCTTCTTGGTAATTGAGCAATACTGCTCAGTTAGTCATAATTATTAAATCAAAGTGGAAAAGGGATGCTGGGAAGCTCTTTATGGAGGTCATCAAGTGAGAAATGCAGAAAACACTATGTATGAATTGAAAAGGTATGATTTTCTTTTTCAGATCACTTATAGTGTATTTTCAAAGTGAAAATTCTGTGATAGAAAAGAGGTTCTTGTGGTTCAACAGCTAAAAAAAGGCTGTTATCCTCTCCTTTTCTCCCTAAGCCCCTCCCCCATTTAAAAACTAATCATTCCTTGAATTGAGAGCTTTGCACCTTCCTCCAAAATATTTTATTTTATTGAATTTTCTTTTTTCTAGGGGCACCCAGAAGAGCCCACCAACCTAACTCTCTTGTGAAGAGTAATTATTTACATTTTTTTTGTTTATTCAAGGCCTTAGACTAGCTGACACAGTTCCTCAAGGAACTGTCCCTCAAGAGGCAATGACAATAAATTCTCTGTTGACCGATTTGCTGGAAGAGAGCTCAGCTTTAATAAGTACAGCTTTCAAAAGAAGCTACGAGCTGTTAACCAGACTGCCAAGATTTTAATGAATTGCTTTAGACATTCTTTCTGGTAGCTTCTACTGTGATCAGAAGTCTGGAAAAAAATTTTTCCATGAACACAACACATGGGCAATCTGGCCATTAAAAATCTGTTACATATTCCTTTTTTACATGACTAAGTAGTATGTTTTAAAGAATTTCATAAAGGCAACATGTAAACATGCATGAAAAATATCAGTTTGTAGCATGTATATTCTTCAGTTTTTAATTGCCTGATGACACAAATTAGTGATTTGAATAAAATGTTAGTTATGTCAAACTGCTTTCAGAAATTATATTATCAGAAAATTTTTTTAAAAGGAAAAAAAGATGGTCAGGTATCAAAAAATCTAATTGATGTAGTAATATGTAATTTGCAAAATTTAGCCCTCACCTTAACCCCAATAGACTATTTTGAGCTTTTTGGGGGGAATTAATTTTACTCAGGCATTACAATGTTCTTCAAGTGTATGCATTGGCTTGGGAATAATGTTCTCCAATTTAGAGTCCTCTCATGCTCTGGTTGTTCAGTGTTTCAAATCAAATATGCACACTTTGGTATTAGAAGTAACTGTTGGCAAAGAGGATTTGATATTTTTAAGAGGGAAAAACCCATATTACACAGTTTTATAAAGTTTCTGGAAAGCCAAACATTGTCAGAAAAGTTCCTCACAAATGAATCAGAATCCAACAGGTTGCATTTCTGTTTTAAAAAGAACTCATATGTTTAATAATTGATAAGAAAACTATCTAGGAAACTATGTGGAAATGAGTGGTGTCTGATGAGTACAAAGTAGACCAGAATGTGCCTGTCCCAGGCCATTAGAGGTCCTATTTGCAATCCATTGAACTCATTTACTCCATTAAATACATTATTGCAGTAAGCAGACAGAAATGAAATCAATTAAGGGATATCTTTATCTAAGCACATGAATAGCAGATCACATGTGCTTAATAACATTTATAATCACACAATTCAAGAATTTATGTAAGAATAGCTTTAATTCTTATTTATTTATTCATTCAAAAGTAAGTAATAATGGCCATTACTTGAAAAGAGAAAATTGCTTATTTTCTCAAGATGCATTTTTATGGTTTCTTTTTATACAATCTTCATTTCCAGCAAGGACAGAATAAGAGGAAATGTAATCAAATGGCTAGAAAAGGGAGTGTCTGGAATTTCTCCCTTTAAGATATTTTTAAGATTTTAAAAGCTGACTAGAAATGCTTCACCTGTTTTTAATTCTCAATTTGATTCTAATTCATATTATACCTAATATTGAAATAAGAGGCAGGTAGGTGACTAAGTGGATAGAGAATACCAAACTTGGAGTTTGAAAGACGCAAGTTCAAATATGGTCTCAGATACTTACTGGGCAAGTCATGTAATTTGTTTGTTTTAATCCAGCAGAGAAGAAAATGGCAAACTATTCCAGTATCTTTGTCAAGAAAACCCATGGACAATATGGTCCACAGAGTCATGAAGAGTCAGACATGACTGAACAACATCAACAACAATACTGAAATGGGCATGACTGAAATTCTTTATTTAGTGTGTTCATCTATTTCCAAAAAAGCTCTTTGTGTATGCTGGGCAGATTCAATTCATTTAGCTGATGATTAATAAGTACTTGTTGAACCATGAATGAAATTTCAAAAAGTATGAGGAAAAGATTGTTTCAATCTATTGCTTTCCCTTCTCTGAGTTTTTCACACATTATCTATCACAAATTCTCTACCGCTTGGTCATTTGTGATATTGAATTATTCTCAATTTTTTTCCCTCTAAAGTCCTACTTGAACACAGCAAAATAACATAGGACAGTGAACCCTGAATTAAGAGTAAGATGTTCTGTTTCACAGAATCTTCAAAAAAGAAGGTGCCTTTAAACCACTTCCAGTCTCTACAAAATAATGACTATTCAGTTCTGCCACTTAACTAGATAGCTTTGGGCAAATCATTTGAGTTTTCTGAATCTAACTCTCCTTATGTGGTAAGCTAGAATGATACTAAATCCCTTGCCTACCTTATAAGGCTATTGGGAAAATTAAATGATATGATGTATCCCAAAGTTCTTTGAAAACTCTTAAGTACGGTATAAATGGATATAATAGTGCATTAGGCCATAGAAGATGTAATTGAAGGACTGAAGTAGAGTAGTAGGGGGAAAAGGTGAACATAGAGATGGGGATTAAAGAAAATAAAATTTCTAATGCATCACACTAAGAGAATAGGGGAATCCTCAAGAGTGATAGGGAAATTGAAAAAAGGGGAGGATATCTCAGATTGGCTAAGATGAGAGGAAAAGATAATGAGGAATGTTGGAGAGGATGTGGGAAAACTGGGGCACTGATACATTGTTGGAATTGTGAATGGATCCAATCATTCTGGAGAGCAATTTGGAACTATGCTCAAAAAGTTATCAAACTGTACATACTCTTTGATCCAGCAGTGTTACTACTGAGACCATACTCCAAAGAGATCATAAAGGAAGAAAAGGGACCCACATGTACAAAAATGTTTGTGGCAGCCCTGTTTGCACTAAGCTTCTAATTTGTTTCTTTGCCTCAAGTCTTCTCCCACTTCAGTTCCCACAGCTGCCAAAGTGATTTCATTAAAGGGTATTTCTGATCAAGTCATCCCGCTCCTCCAAATTTCTCTTACCTCCATAATTAAATATAAAGTGCTTAAGTTGGCATTTGGAGTTCTTCAACCCCAAACTCATATGGAATATTATTGTCCTGTAAGAAATGACCGCCACGACAATTTCAGAGAGGCCTGAAGAGACTTACATGAACTGATGTTAAGTGAAGTGAGCAGAACCAGGAGATCATTGTACACGGCAACAAGAAGACTATTTGAAGTTCAATTCTGACAAACGTGGCTCTCTTCAACAATGAGAGGATTCAAACGAGTTTCACTTGTGCAATGATGAAGAGAACCATCTACACCCAGAGAGAGAACCATGGGAACTGAGTGTGGACCACAACATAGCATTCTCACTCTTTCTGTTACTGTTTGCTTGCATTTTTGTTTTCCTTCTCAGGGTTTTTTTTTTTTTTTTCTTTCTAGATCCGATTTTTTTCTTGTGAGCAAGATAACTGTATAAATATGTATACATATATTGGACGTAGGTACAGAGATAATAAATGAACATTAGGAGATAGTGAAATCATTAAGAGAGATAAGATGGGAGCAGCTAGATGACACAATAGATAACTGGAGTTAGGAGGACCTGAGTTCAAATCCAGCCTCAGACACAGAACACATCTTAGCTGTGTGGCCACTTAATCCCAATTGACTCACAAAAAAAGGAAGGAAAAAAAGAGATAGTATAGAGAGAAAAGATAAAAAGGACCCCATGATGGAGCTGTGGGAGACATTTATAGGTAGGAAAATGACAAGGATGAAGATCAAGCAGAGGAAACTCTGCAGTGGTCAGCTGGATATGAGGAGAACCAAGAGCATGCAATGAATTTCAAAGGAAGAAAGATTGCTGCAGAGTAATACTCTAAATGAAGAATATGGAAATGACAACAGAGGGCAAGTAATAATCTAACTCCTCCATCACAACCAATGATGGTCATAGCCATAGTCATAGAAAAGGTAGCCCAGGAACTGGGGTCTTCAGGTGGAATCAGGTCTCAGGAATGACCAGAAAATGGAAGGAATTTAAAATGAAAGTTTGCCATCTGTGGAATAGCATTGAAGGCACAACAAAAGACAAATCCACAGCAGGACATTTAGGAGTATAGTTGTGGTAAATTGGAATAAGGGAATGGACATCCAGAGTTTGGAAAAACCATTTCTTTTTGTTTTTTGGCAGTAGTGGGTTCAGAAACACCAAGGATATAGAGTAAAACAGGATATGAATATCCTAACCATTGAAGAGTATAAACAGAGTATCAGCGGATGGGGAGAGGTAAACACGTAGTAGATAATTTAAAATTGTCCCTTGAGGCTTAATCTCATAGAAGGTGTTAGTGAGGGTAATCTATAAAGAGAAGGAAAGTCAAGGGGTGTCTGGGAGCCTGCTCAGGAGGCTTGTCCTTCTTATTGCCTCAGGCTTTGGAGCTGACAGTGGACAAGGGATTAGAAGTAGGGCTCTGGCTGACACTCAAGTACCATCCACAAGGCAATTATATGCAGCAATCAATAGAGAAATGGATTTAAGTTTGAATTTTACCTCAGGTTTTTTTTTTAGCTACACAAGTAAACCTAGAAAAGTCAGTCAAGCTCTACGAGTCTCCGTTTCTTCATCTATAAAATAAGGATGATAATAATACTAAGTGCTTTGAAAATCTTATTTGTTATTATTATTATTAATTATCTACTGTCTGAGGATCAGAATAGCTCATAAATCAAAAGTATAGATAGTCTTTGCTTTTCAGGAATATCCATTCCACATAGCATATATGGGGGACATAGGGATATTCAGGTTTGGAAAGTGACAAGAATGAAGAATGAAACTATGAGGAATATATTGGCACATCTTTTCTGGGAACTATGACAGAGCTGATTTATTTGGTTTCAGAACTGGGAAGGTCAAGGATAAAGATGTTTTAAGAATGCTTCAATGGTGAGAAGTCCAGCAAAGGAAGTGGATGTTGTTGAAGGTAGTAAGGCATCACATAGGATAGTAACATATGTATGAGAGAATAGCTTATTGAGAAGGGATCTTTAAAACTACATTTTGCTCTTCCAAATAAACAGTTTTTTCATGTTAATACAGCAGGTTCTGGTATTTTCTCCTTTCCTTCCTGACATACTTTCCAGCAGAGTGGTTTTTACTATAATTACTACATTACCTCCCACTCTCAATTCCTACTCCCACTTTTTAAAATCTCAAATACTGATCTTTTTTTTCTTCTTAACAGAGAAAGATCTTCAGTAAAATAGACTTAATTAGAGCACAATGGACTTATAATTATAATTATATTTTTAAAGAAGGAACACATACTTAATTGTAACCAGAAAATAAAAATAAGTCAAATACAAAATACTAGGAAGCTATTTTATTCTTTCTTTAAAATAATTTTATAGAAACATACTATGTAGCCTCTTAGAAGTAAAAACTTCAGCTGCCACATAAGTCGATTCGATTACTTTAGATCAGGATTTGAATTTTCTGTCCTGCCCTTATCTGGACCATTGGTACAAAGTATGTCCATGCCTTCATGTCACTCTGGCCTGAAAAATCTAAGCCACAAGAAAAGGGAATGGGGAAGAGGAATGAAAATAAACTAGGGCACACTATAGTACTGGCTGGGCCTGTAACAACAAGCTACTTCACCTCTGTTTGCCTCAGTTTCTTCAACTGTAAAATGCTGACAATCATAACATCTCCTTTACAAGACTATTATGAGAATCAGCTGAGATTATAATTGTAAGTGCTTCACTCAGTGCCTAGCATAAGTAAATGCTGCATAAACAATAGTGTATTTGTATTATTATTATTATTATTTAATACCTACTATGTGCCAGGTACTATGCTGAACACTTTATGAATATATTATTTGATCCTGATGATGAAAAAGAAAAAAAGTCTTAGTTTCATAAAGGTAATTATAGGATGAACTTACCCTGCAACCCAAGGAAGGCAAGAAAGCACCCAAATATGCTCAGTAAAAGCATTTGGAGAGCACAATGGACTAGACGGGGTATTTTAATGCAATATTTAGCTTTTGAGTCTTGAAATATAAATTTAAGGTCAGATAGCAATTGTTTAGAAATTGGAGAAAAATATGAAAAAAATGAATTATGCACATATATGCATATATTTATTGTTCGGTTATGTCTGACTCTTCATGACCCCTTTTGAGGGTTTTCTTGGCAAAGATATTAGAATAATTTGCCATTTCTTTCTCCAGCCCATTTTACAGATGAGAAAACTGAGGCCAATAGGATTAAGTGACTTGCTTAAGGTTATACAAGTAGTAAGTATCAGAGGCTACATTTGAATTCAGGTCTTCCAGACTGTAGGACCATCATTCTACTGTGCCGCTTAACTGCTTGCATATATATGTATGTATGTGTCAATGGCTAAAACATTTAGGATACCTTGTACATATATTTATATAAACATGTGTGTTTGTACACATCTGTGTATAGACAGGTATATTTACACATGTGCATATAAACATATGTATATAGCTATATATGATTTTAAAAATAGTTCCTTATTTTGTCATCTCTAATGGTCTATTTTACTAATTGAATGATAATTTAATTCTATGTGATTGACTGGCATGTTTTAATTGGAGAAAGCACTCACCTTGGAATTAATTAAATTGAAACCTCATGGCTTCAGGTTCTTAAATGTCTTTTCTGTCTTGCCTAAAGTCACTCAAATGTTCTTAGGTAGACAGTATTTCCACTGTCTAAAATCTTCAACTGTGGATCTATGGCAGTGTGCCAAAACTGGAACTATGACTGAGGGAATAAAAAGAGGCTCTGGGATATAGAATGTGCCATTCCACCTATTGCTAATGAGATCACATGAATTGAGAGACTCTACATCTCATTTATTATTAATGTAGAAAAGGAAGCTGCTTTTAAGTGTCACCAATGACTTCCTAACTGCCAAATCTAATAACTTTTTCCCACTCTTTGTCTTTTTTGTATTTGATGTTGTTAATGAGTAGTTTATTCTTTATGGCTAATCAACAAGTATTTAATAAGCACCTACTGTGTGCCATGTCTTGCACTTAGTGTGGGGAATATAAAGAAAAGCAACGAACAGTCCATGGTCTCAAGGAACTCAAGTGAAAAAAGAGAAAATGCAAACAACTACATATAACAAGCTATACTACAGAACAATTTGGAAATAATCAACAGAGGGACAGTACTAGCATTAAGATGGATAGGAAAAAGCATTTTTGTAGAAGGTAGAATTCTCGATGGGACTTGCAAAAAGTCAAGTAATCCAGGAGATGGAAGAGAAAGAGAGTTCTAAGCATGGAGGACAGTCAATAAAAATGCACTGAGTTGGGAGAAGAATGTCTTGTGTAAAAAAATAGCAAAGAGGCCAGCTGTCATTGGATCACAAAGTACTGATGGGGAGTAACATGTAAGAATACTGGAAATTTAGGAAAGACCCAGGTTTACTCAGATTTGGCAATCTCAGTGATGTGAGACAAGGAGAAAAGAAGATGGAATTCTCAGGTTTTTTAAAGTGAAATATGAAACAAGATTTTTTTGAGGAGATGGAGGGAAAGGGGAGCAATAAAATTTTTGAGAAGGGATGAAAAGGTTTAGAAAAGGTTCTGTGATGAGTGAGTTAGTGAATCATTAGGAAAACATAAAAAAGATTGTTTTTCTCTAGTGGGAGATTATATAACATAAATTTGTAGTGAATTCAGTAATGATAATTTTATGATTTTCCCCAACTTTATTAAATTGCACATAAGTATGAGTAAGGTAGGAAAATTCCAAGGCTGAGGCTTGGTAGGCCAAAACTGGTGGTGATAGGATAAAGGGGCAAAGGATTTAAGAGAAGACAACAGTATAGAGTTAAATTGGTTCACTGTCAAGATGAAGATGGATGTAATGAATGCATAGTAATATTCTGGGAAAAAAACTAAGATATAAAGAGGATGAAGAACTAAGAGGAGAGGAGGATGAAGAAGAGGGTTTGAGGTCAAAAGCAGAGGGAATGGTGGACTGACTAGATTTGATCAGATAAGAAAATTCCAGAGTTCATTAATATGAGAATTGGACATTTGTGAATGATGGCAAGATCAAGGGTATGATCATTTCTGTGTGTAGCAGAGATGGAGTAAGTCATGGAAAGCCAGTAATTGAGAAATTGGGAGGTTAAGACATTTAAGGGAGTACTCATTCATCCTGGAAGTCAGTTTTATAACAGCTACCAGAAGCTTGATTTAGGTAGTAAATATGAATTGAGTGAACATCAAAGGAAGAGAGGTTACTGAGTGATAAAGGGAGAGGGAAAACTCAAATTTGGCAACAAGAAGCAAGAAATATTACAACTCTACCTTTCAACCTATGAGTTGAGGGTGTGAGAGAAAGTGCAATGACTGCTGGAAAAGTGTCAAGAGAAGCTGGGTCATCAAGAGAATCAGGTCTCAGTGAAACCCAGAAGCTAGAAGGAGTAGGAAAGGAAGAGATTTAAGATGAAAGCCAAGTACCTATAGAGCAGCCATTCCAAAGATCACGTGGAAGGGGTAGATACACTTTAAGGAGGTTTTGGGATGTGGTTGAGGAGTGTGAGAATAAGGAATTGGGAGTGGAGCAGAGAATAGGATTAGGTAATGATAGCTAGATTTTCAGAATCACTGGGACAAGGAGGGTATTTATATTCTCACTTTCTTTGGCTTTCATGTCATTATTTTCTTTTTATTCTTCCCTTACCTCTTTGATGATTTTCAAAATTGTCCCTTATGTATTTTCCACCCAGTTCCCAAAATATAAACATTTCTCATGGTTCTGTGCCAACCCCTCCTCTCATCTACTCTTTTACTTTCCAGTTTTAAGACTGGAAGGGATCCATGAAATCACCAAGTTCAGTCCTTGCCCTTACAGCTGGGGAAACCAAGACCTATATCAAATTAGAGATATTTGGCCAAGTTAACTTGGTATGACAATCTAGATTTGACTGCTTAGTAGAACAAAGGCTTGAGTTCAAATCTTCCTAACTCCTCTCCTGAATAAGTGGCAACAGGAGAAACCTCAAGGATGTATTCTCATTATTCTATTAGCTTGGCACCTTTGTTCATCTTCTGGGATTCTTTAAACAATCAGATCAATTAAGGAAATTTTATTTATTTATTTGGTTCCTTTTCATTAATTATAGCTAAACATAGACCAAAGGAGTAAATTACTATTAAGATTACTTTTTTTCCCCAGAAGCACACAAACAGAACACTTCTTTCTAGATCAAATCCCAAGGAGTAGATCCTGGAAAACACATACATAAACACATTAGAATCAAAGAAACAAGATCCCCAAACTTAGTTTTTTTTTTTATTAAAGCTGTTTATCTTAAATATACTAGGCATTTAATAAGTATTTTTTGAATGAAAGTATAGCACCTAGAACAGACTATAATAATATCCCAAAAGTCTTAGTGTAGTTTTGTTTCACTAAGACATTTAGGATACCTTGTACTCTAGATACAGCCTTACTAAGCAAAACTCAGTTCTGTTAACTTTATTTAAAGGTAATAGGTTTACTTTATTTTATTTTATTTTTCTAGGCAATTGGGGTTAAGTGACTTGCTTAGAGTCCTACAGCTAGGAAGTGATAAGGATCTGAGGTTGGATTTGAACTCAGGTCCTCCTGACTCAGAGCCAGGGCCATCTAACTGCCTCTAGCTTTACTTTACATTTATCCTTTTTTACTTTCACATTTACTTTACATTTACATTACCCTTTTTTACTTTTACTTTTGCTTTGCTTTTACATTTTAATTTTTTTTACATTTATATTTACATTTACATTACATTTACTTTATCTTTACATTACATTATATTACTTTTACATTTACATTAAGATGAATCCATTCATCTTAAATTCATCATGTTAGCCTGTTGAGATCTGTAGATCACTAGATAATCAAATTTTTAGCCCTTTGCAAAAACATGCTTCAACCTTTACTAGTTCCTGAAGTCATGAGGAGGAAGGTGAGAACCACAATTTCCAGCCTAAGGAATACCCTGGGATATTTAGAACCTATCTAAAAACAGCCACATGGATCTGGGCTGTTCACTTCCTGAAGGAGAAATGCTAGCTGTTTATTATTTTCATCACACAGTGCTTATGAAACTTAAGATGAAATGCTACATATGGGAAGAGGCTTCCCAAATTAAGGTTAGGTTAGTTACTGACAGATAGATGCCAGCAGTTTTTCTGCATTCCAATTCTACATCCTGTCTCTGATCCGCTGGCAGCCCTGTGATCTCTGCGGTTATGGAACAGAACTCCTGAGGCTCTGTCCCCCTTGCAGAGCTGCTAGCTAGCTTCTTGCAGAGACACGCATTTCCAGTACTTCTATTTAGAGTACTTTTTCCAGGAACATATCCTAACCTAATGTACAAACTGCCTGCTTATGATAAGCAATATACAATAATTTCTTCGTTATTTTATTTATTTAATTTTATTATTATTTTTATTTAATTTAATTTTATTTTTTTGCAGCAATCCTTTGGAGGTGATTTAAACAGGTAGGAGTTTTACACAGTTAAAAAAAAATCAACCCCAGGCTGTTTTGATGAGAATAGACAGATAAGTCTCCAGGATGGCATGCAGAGCATAAATTTTGGAGTTCTCTCAGCTTCACACACCTAGTACTTCCTTTAATTTAGGTGAAGTCAAAATCTTCTTAGATTTATTTTTAAGGGTTATTTTTTATTATGGTTGCAAGAATAATATTACTTTCTAAATTATTCCATTTGAGCTAACATGGAATGATGGAGCCTTAGTGAAGGAAAGAGTTATTTAAAAAAAAAATCCATTAAATTTCCATACATAAATGAACGTATCCAATCCTATCCCACAATGTTTCTTTCTATGTAATTTATATTATGGTCAAATTAAATTATTCATAATTCCCTAAATGTTTTCTGGCCTTCGTGATTTTGCTCACACAGTTCCTTATGCTTGAACCTCCCTTTGGTGGGAATAATACCTCCTCAACCTTTTCTTTGACCCCCTCTCTATACCTTTCCCTTCCGTTCATGCAAGATTAGTTTTTCTTAAAAGGTACTGAAATCAACATTTAGATTTAATTGGCTTGGGGGACTAAAGATTCAGGCAATTGACATTCCTTCTTGGCCACCTGGCTCCAAAAGAGCCAGAAGGAGATGCAGGTGTGCCCAGATGCTTGGCTGGTGGACCACAAGGGATAATTAAGAAGGAGGGGAACTTCACTCAGCTGAATCAACTCAGGGTATTGTCAAAGCATAGCTATGTTGAATATCTCCCTTTTTGTTACCTGTTGAATAATCTAGGAGTGTCCCATTTTGTTCCAGTATACTGACAGTTCTATAAACTCTCAGGGTCTGAGTTAGATCTAGCCCAGAACTCTATTCCAAACCCCTATGTCCATCTACTGCAATTTTACTCATCCTTCAAAGTCCATTCAACTCTCACTTATTCCATAAAGCATTTTCTGATCCCATTCAGAGATCATTTTTTCTTCTTCTGAACTCTCACATCACTTTGTGTCTTTCATGCATTACCATATTCTGTTTTGTATCAAATTTCCTTGATCATATCATTTAAAGCCAAAAAGGATTCTAGAGATCATCTAGACTCTAGAGATTCTAGAGACCAGTATATCCATTTCATTTTAGATACGTGGATTTTGAGCCCCAGAGAATTTACGTAATTTACCCAGAGTTGCACAGAGAATAAGCAAAAGAGTTGGGTATGGATGCAAGTTCTCAGACTCTAAATCCTGTTCTTTTTAGGTGTAGATCTTATATTTCCTATTCGATTCTAAATTCTCTGAGAGCATGGAATTTTCTTATTTATCTTTGTATGTTACATATAAATATGTGTATATAATATATATAATGATACAATGGCAGAAAAGAGGGTTAGAACATCATAGTTCTTAGTATATTAATATTAACTTAGTTACATTACATTAAATATGATATCTTTGTTCAATGATCAGCAAATTGATACACTGTTGGAGAAACTGAATTATATCAATATTTTGTTGTTTTTATTCTGTTATTTCAATTGTGTTCAACTTCTCATGATTCTGGTCGTGTTTTTTGGCAAAGATACTGGAATAGTTTTCCATTTCCTTCTCTACTTCATGTTATAAGCAAGGAAATTGAGGCAAATGGGGTTAAGTGACTTGGGCTTAAATGACATATCTAATGTTTGAAGCCATATTTGAATTCAGGTCTTTCTTACTTTAGGCCTGGTGTCCTATCCACTTTGCCATTTAGCTGCCCATCTTAAAAATTGCATTCTCATTATAAATGAAAGTAGAAGGAATGAAGAAATTGAAGCTAAATAGAAGAACAATTCATGGCTTCCCCTCAGAAAGGCAAATAAAGGAATTGTTGGTTAGTCTCATTATAAGCAGAAGGAAAACAAGTTTTTTCATTTGTGGGTCTTTTGGCCATCTCACAATGACTCATGATTATTTAGTCATGGTAAACATAAGGAAGAAAAATACTATGAGGATAACTGAAATGTCTATGTCAAAATCTTTTGTGGAGGAGGAAAAATAGAACGGTTCTACAAAAAACTTATTAAGATCTGTTCTCCAATCTAAAGACTATCATGGGGAATGATGGTAAAGCACATTTTGGAAAATGTGGTTTGGAATTAAGAAAGGTTTCAAGATAATTCAGAAGCCTCATGCCTTTATATTCTGAATACTTTCTTCAAGAAGCAAGTCACTAGCTACCGGATATGGCAAGCACTGAACAACATCATACACACAAAAGAAACTGACCACATTCAAAAGCACAGGAAGCACCTGGTTACAAAGGTAGACGTCATTTCAAAATGAATTGCCTTTGTGGAGTCAGGCTACTGGCTAATGAAAATAAAGGTAAAAATGAGCACCAAATTTGCAGAAAAGATAAACATTAAAAGGTACTGGGTATAATTGTAATATTTTAATTTACATATTAAATTTTTTTTCAACCTTTACCATAAGCAAATAATTGATGCTAAAAATAGAAAATGAATAAAAATAGACATTTTACTTTCATTTCTCAGAAAAGTTATGTTGAGGGTACCATCATTCTTTTACATATCCAAGTTTGCTCTTCTGAATCATTCTCAATTCCCTCTTTTCCAGTCTTTTTTAGTAAGTTATATTTAGTTTGCTTTCCTAAATCTCTCAAATCTAAGCCCTGGGCAGCTAGAGTCTCAATGAATAGGGTACTAGACTTGAATTCGGAGAGACCTAAATCCAAATCTGGCCTCAGACACTTATTAGTTTTGTGACCCTGGACAAGTCACTCAAAGCAGGGATAATAATAGCACATGCCTTTCAGGGTTGTTGTGAGGAAAATGAGATATTTATAAAGTGCCGTTACATAGTAATACTTATTGCACATAGGTAGTAAATCCCTCCCTTCCTTTTTTCCTCCCTACTTTACTCCTTCCCTTTCTTTCATCTTTCCTTACCTTCCCTCTTCCCTTCCTCACTCTCTCCTTCCTTCCTTCTTTTCTTTTTTCTTTTTTTAATCTTTCTTTCCTCCGTCTCTTCCCTCCTTCCCTTTCCTTCCTTCTTCCTTCCTTCCTTCCTTCCTTCCTTCCTTCCTTCCTTCCTTCTTTCCTTCCCTCTCTCCCTCCCTCCCTCTCTCCTTCCCTACCTCCTTCCTTCCTTCTTTCCTTCCTTCCTTCCTTCCTTCCTTCCTTCCTTCCTTCCTTCCTTCCTTCCTTCCTTCCTTCCTTCCTTCCTTCCTTCCTTCCTTCCTTCCTTCCTTCCTTCCTTCCTTCTCTCCCTCCCTCTTTCCTTCCTTCCTTCTTTCTTTCTCTCAAATGGTCACAATTTTACTTCAGATCTTATCAAATTTGAAACTTTGAATGGCCTTGTAATTCATCTCCTTACTTTCATTCTATTCATGTCTCCTGTCTAAACTATGCTTCATATGGCTGTCAAATTGATATTTAGGAATATCTTTTCTTAAGTTTCCCTTGTTTAAAAAGCCACCAGTGGTTTCTTACTGTCTTTGGGGTATAATAAAAATTGCTCAGATTGGCATTTAAAGCTATTCACAATTTGACTCTCACCTATATTTCCAGAATTATTTCCTATTAGTCCTTTTCTTTATAGTACAGTTGAACTGCCATATTCTCTTATTTTGTCCTCTATGTATAGACTATATTTCCATATCACTTCTACTTCTTAGAGTCAAGATTCAATTTAGGTCTTCTGTTCTATGGGACAATTTTTCTCCATAATGAAAACAATAGACACTTTCCTTCCTGAAATTAGTTTAATTACTTAATGATTTGTGTCCCCTAAATGACTGTAAGGTGACCTAAAAGGGAGAAAAAAGAAAACATGCTTTTCTGTATTATTCATATTTTTCTTATAATGTAACTTTATTATATTTGTGTATATCTATTCTGTGTCCAGTTCTTTGTTACTACAAAAAGTACTATAAATATTTTGGTGAATATGAATGTATATATTTGTTATATATTGTATCTTTGGCCTCCTAATAGTGGAATAACTGAGTTTTCACTATTAAAAAATTATTTATCGTTTGGAAGCTTCTTTATCTGCATGTTTCATTCTTTTTAAATGACTGTCCCAACATCTTTTGCTGGTCACACATAACAGCGGTGATACCTTTTCTTTTCTTTTCCATGTACAAAATTGTTATTGGTATTAGCTTCTACCTATTTATACCTACCATGTTTCTTTTCATTGACATCTGTTACTGTGATTTCCCCAAGATTGGAGTGTTCCATGATTCACATTTATATAGCAGCCCCAGAAGAAGATATGTGTTAAAATGCTGGAGTTTTGTGGCAAGAGGTAGTGTGGGACCAATGAATAGATTACATAGTATTCCAAGAGCAATCCAAATCTATTCTCCTCTTCTTATTCATTCCTAGGCTCAGTTAGTTGTTTAAACTGTAGCATCCACCCAATATATATACACTGATATACTGAATCAGTGGTAGCCATCTGACTCAGTGTCATAATCTGGGCAATATAAATTTTTTATCCACTTTGTTTTTCTTATATGCATGGCTAGGCTGATCTTTCTTGAGATTATATCGATGATCTAGAATTCTGGGTTTAAGTAACACAATATCACTTGCATAGGAAGTTTGTTCTAATTCAACAATTCAATTCAATAGACATCAATAGCATCTGCTCTACCTTAGGTGTTGGGAATACCAAGACAAAAGTGATAAGGACATGTTTGTCTTTGCATCAATATTGCCTTATCACAGTGTCTGGCATGTGCCAGGTGCGTGATAAATAGTTGTATCTTAATTGATCCAGGAACAAAGGAAATGTTAATAATTTTTAATAAGCAGAAATCATTTGAAAGTATTTTTATGGGTTGCCACTTGCTTTGATGCTTATGAAGGTCTTTCCTAACTCAAAGACAATAAAGATAATAAAATGGAAAAGAAAATCAACCCCTATATTAATCCTAACTCATCCCCCAGTAGTATCTGACACTAACAGAGTCTTCAGAACATGTACGGTTCAACTGACAAGGATGAGAGACCTGAAGATATTAAAAAGTTACCCTCTTACTCTTTGATGAATAGGCAAATTGATTTGTTTTGATGCTTGCAAAAAAAAAATCAGACTCACTGGCACTCTGGTAGGCATTTATCTATACTAAATAATGTTAATTCCAGATTATCAACTGTGCCATATGGACTATGCTAAAAAAGCACCAGTTGATTTGCTGGATGGATACAGCAAAAGTTTAACTTGGGGAGAGTGTAAGGATGAATGTAATGGCATCCTCCCTCCCCACAAGTTCAATTCATACAGTCATAGGATGTATCATGCTTATGCATATTGTGAGTATTTGTGGGAGAATGTGTCCAGGTTTATGGGGGAATGTTTCACAACAACTGTTCATGTTATACTATTTGAGTAAATAAATGACTTCATCAAGACCTAATTGAGTCTACTGACTCATTATTAATGGGGAGTAAATCAATGGTGGCTCTTGAGCTATAGTGTTTGGAGTGCCTATCCATAACAGTTAACCCTACTTAGAATTCAAGATAATGTATGTGAATATGCTGTTTTCTCAAAGTAATGTCACCTCCTTTAGAGCTGAGACAGTTTCATCTTTGTATACCTCATGCCTAATCCAATATGTTGTTCAGTCATGTCCGATTTGTATGGGGTTTTCTTGGCAAAGATAACTGGAGTGTTTGCCCTTTCCTTCTCCAGTGCATTAAGGCAAATAGAGGCTAAGTTGGCCAAGGTCACACAAGCTAATGGTTTACCTGACTCCAGAAGGAGTGCTCTATTCACTGAGCCATCTAGTTACCTCACCTAGAGAATAGTAAACACCTGATAATTTCTTCTTGACTGGTTAAACTTCAATACTTGAAGCACTTTTGATATGAAAGAATTTTTAAAAGAATATACCACAATGTCCCTCTTCTCACTTCCCAAGATGTCGCCATTTAAAAACCAAAAGCCAACAAACCCTAATAAACTTCTTGGAGAGTGGAGGGCTGTATTTTATTTCCTTTTTTTTTTTTTTTTGAGTGGGAGTCTATACTCTATCCTACTCTGTCACATACACTTATTGAACATCATTGCCGACAGCAACTTCTATCCTCCTCCAATTTACCACATCTTCAGGGCGCTTTAAAAAACAATGATACAAATCTCAACTCTCCAGTCTAATCTGGGCATAGTCCGGCCAAGTGTGAAGAAGAGAGGATGAAGCGTCCATCTTTACCCATTCTCACAGATAAATCGCTTCTTTGCCCTTCCTTCCCTTCTGGGAGCCCAGGTGCTTCCCCGGTGTGGATAGCGTCCTAACCAGAACTCACGACTGACGGGCGCGGACGCCAGTGGGAGGAGACAGTACCGTGGAGAACAAAACCGAAAGCTACTGCGGGCAATCAGCGCGAAGCCGGGAAGCGAGAGAGCGAGCTAGTTGCTCTGCCGATCTGGGCCCCAGGCTCGGAGGAGGAGGAGGGAGAGGATCGGGCAGAAAGCTCCTAAGAAGTTAAGGGCGGCGCAGAGTGGCCGGGAATGCGCCCGGCGCGTGGAGCTGGAGCCGATCCAGCCCTCCCGCAGCTGCTGCAGCCTAGCCCGGCACTATGCTTCTCCAGCTGAGCGCCGCTTTTGATCTTCATCAGGACGTGGTTCCTTGGCTGAAGGAGCGTTTGCTTGCGGAGGCGGCCGCTCCCGTGGCTGGCCCGAGGGCAGGCTTAGGTGAGGAGGGAAGAAAGCGGCTGGAAGCCGTGGTAGTAGGGTCCCTCAGACCATTTGCAACTTCAGCTGTTAGCCAATAGAGGAGTGGGGCGGGAGTGGTGCTGACTGACACAGGGGAGGAGGGTGAGCATCATGGACCTGTTTCCTCCAAACCTCATCCCCTCGGAGATTAAGGTTGATTGGGTCACCTTGAAGTCCTTACTTCCTAGCAGCCGGGCTAGACCTTACATCTCCACCTCCGGTCCTGACTCCCTCTGGCACCCAGTGGAGGTCAGTCGAGGTCAGGTTCCTCTGACAGATGTCAAAGCTGGCTTTTCTTAGTGGAAAAGTTCACTAGGGAACTGAATGAAACTACCAGAGGATTCTACCCAAATAAAGTAGCCCACACAATACGGAGGGGGGGAGGGGGAGGAAAAATACACCTTCTGAAAGAAATATGTCTTTCTCCAGCTACACAATCTATACTCAGGTATTTGGGATATGTGTATGAATGATGTAAATCAGACGTGTGTGGGTGATGTACAAGATATCCTGCCTTAGAATAAAGTTTCTAAGAGGGCAACGGTAGTGTTTAGAATAGATATCTATGGCAAGGCTTCTGAAACTTTTTCCACTCGCAAAAGAAATTTTTATGCTGCCCCGGTATATAGGTATAGAAAATAAGTATACAAATCAAACATTTACCGAGAGTAAACCAGAATTTCGGGACTCCCACAATCAGTTATGCAACCTACACTTTAAGAAGTTTTATGGTATAGTGCCTAGAACGTTTGAGGTATGGAGCAAATCTTCATTAGCGACCAAAATGACCAACTTGAGAACTCCATTTATCAATTAAAAGACAAACATTTATTAAATGCTTACTATGTACTAAACACTGTTAGGTGCTGGAAATACACACACACACACAAAGAACCAGTTCTGTTATCTGGGAGCTTCTATTCTACGATGAATGAGGTTTTCATTTTATTAAATGCATACTATGGACTAAACTCTGTTAGGTGCTGGAAATACATACTACACACACACACACACACACACACACACACACACAAAATGAAACAATCCCTCTTGTCTGGGAGCTTCTTTTCTATGATGAATGAGGTTTTCATTTTCAGTTGAGACAAAAAAAGTCACACAGTAATTGTAGAAGAGATGGGAAAGATGAATTTCTAAACTTCTTCCATGTTGGAGTGTATGTGATGACCGCGTATTTAAAATCAGCCAGAATCAGGAATTCAGGTTAAGGGAAAAATCTTCAATCTTTATTGAAGTGAAGAGATGAATAAGGATTGTGATAGCAATATGGGCAAGAAAGATTGCGATAGCAATAAGGGCAGCTGCGACAGGAAACCAGCTAACAGAGGGGGATCTGAGCTGAAAAGCCCCTTGCAATGGCAAATGCAAGCAGTCTCTCCTTCCCCTTCCTTTTCCACTCTCCTGCCTCCACCCACAAAAATCGTCATTTCCTATACAACACATCAGGACTTGCACAAAGAGTGGACGGGGGCCATTCTTTCTCCAAGCTTATGTATTAATAGAGTATGGTCCAATTACTATTTAGCCTCATGTGCTTGGGATCTCAGTGCATCAACTCAAGCCTCAGCCCATCACATCTCCCACTTTCTTTTGTTTTAGAACACAGGTGATCATGCCATCCCTGACTCCTCAGGGAGGTCAGAATGGAGAGTCTTTCCACTCCATAATGGAGATTTTGGCTGACTTAGTTTCCACTCTAAAAATTAGGAGAGGATATTGCTGAATTATTTCTTCTCTCTTTACATTTTTCTAATGCTTTTTTCATTTGATGGTGCTCCTGGAACCTACCATCCCAAATAAATTTGCTTGCACAGTTAGGAAACATCTGCTGCGCTCTAGATACTAGGGCTAAAGAGATTAAAATATATATACTCCATAATATCAGGGAGCTTGCAGTTTTACAGAGGAGTACAGTCTATAAACAGATAGTTATAAAATAAGTTTGAATGAGAGAAGTGTATAGATCAAGTCAAATAAGAAAAAAACGAAGGGGGTGGGGGGAAGTCATCTCTTTTTAGGAGGTTCCAGGAAGGCTTCTTAAAAGAGAGGCCTTGAAGAAAGGTAGAAATTTCAAGAGTGGAGACAATTGCTTCTGAATCCAGGTGGGACAACTGCTTAGAGGTGGGAAAGGGAAGAAAGAAATCAAGTAATAGTTTGCCAGTTTGGTTGGAAGGAGATAGGATAAAGGGGAAAAATGTGGGGAAGATAGGATGGAGTGACATCATGACAGTACTTTAATGGTTGGATTAAGGAAGGAGTTTGTGTTTATTTTCAAGGCTGTGAGGAGCCCCTGGAAGTTTGGCATAGATATCTCTCAGTGAACTATTACTCCTTCCCTTTCTGTCCACCTTAGACCCAATCTATTTTATTAAATTTTTTTTAACTACCTATATCCCTGTTTTTCCTAATTCTTCCTTCTTGTTCTCTTGAAAATATTTGATTGTAATGACTTTTAGGGGTGAATCTCTTCATATAATGGAACTCTATTCCCTCTGTAGCCATTATATTTTGACAAGAGATTATAGATTTATGTTAATATATTGCATTCTTTTGTGGGTTGTTTGCTTCCAATAAATATAGTAATAATGTCAGTTTGTTTACTCTAAGACTTAATTTGTTTACCCATTATTGCATTATTATTGGATAAAACGTCTTGGGGGGGGGGAAGATAAAGGAAGAGAATAAAACAAGTCTTTACTTTGCCAATGTAAACTGCTTATAAAGCTATTTAATCTGTGTTCATTTGAGGAGGCTGTTTGACATATTAATAATCTGCAATATCACACTTGCTATTTGTTAAAATATAAGCTTTTATATGGAAAACTTATTTCTATTTTATTTGCTCACTCTAAATATTTTTCAGACATTATATTTTAAAAATCAAGTAGGTTTTACAAGTCTATTTTCAACCTCAAAGTAACACTCTCTTTTAGCATGTAGTCTAGATGGCTGACAAGTGGCTGCTAATTAAAAGTTTCATGAAATGTGAAATGCCACATATTTCAATAATTAATGTAGTTGAAAAGCTACTAAGACCATATTGAATTCCTGGCTTTGTTGAATTTTCCATGACTAAAAGAATTTTCTACTTGGGCATTATAGGCTATTTCACTATGGGCATTAAATCACTTAACCTCTCAGTTTGAATCTCCTGTAAAATGGGGATAATAACATCTTCTTCACAGGATCATCCAAAGGACTAAATGAGATAATAAAGTGCTTTGCAAACTTTAAAGTGCTGCATAAATGTTATTTATTATTATTATAATTACCACATTTATTTTAAAAGTTTTGTTTTAAAAAAAAAAGAGCTATGCTGAATTCTGGGAGAGATAAAGAGATAAATACAATAAGATCTTTGTCCTTAAGGAGCTTATATAATCTCTTGGGAGAGATCATGCAAATAATTATAATAAAACAATAAAAAGTATGTAATATAATAATCATAAAATAATAATTTGACAAGTACTTGAGAGTGTCACCAACAAGATGCTTTGAGAGTTCTAGGAAGAGTGAATTCACTTCTAGCTTGAAGAGGAATGATAATCAGGAAAGGCTTATTGGAAGCAGATAACTTTGGAATTGAACCTTGAAAGACAGGACAGCCATAGGTAGAGATGAGGGTTGGGTGGACAGTGGAGACATAGGGAATTATGGGAACAAAACATTGGGGATCAGAAAATGTGGGATATGTTTGGGGGATGTCAAGAAATCCAATTTAGCTGGAATGTAGATACAGGAAGGAGAGCTTTTCTTAAAATGGGAACCAGATTGTGGAGGACCTTGGCAATATGGACTATTTTGGGTAGGCAACTAGAAGCAGTGGAAGATTTTTGAGCAAGTGTTTTTTAATTGGAAGGCGGAATATTTGGTAGTAGAGGACTACTGCCAATGGTTTAGATAAAAATTGCTGAGGATTCAGCCGAAGTTATGTAATGTATGTTTGTAATGGTGAAATTAGCCATTGTTTTCTCTCTTGAGAGTTAGCTGTCTGGGAGTAGGAGCAGAGGTCTTGAGTGACATGGATTTTAATTATGCCTAGGGCTGAGAATTAGGAGGGTGGAAGTGGAAGGTCATAGAACTGGCTGTGGCTGCTGTTGGTTGGGGAATAAGGAAGCAAAGAAAGCCAGAAATAGGGAGATGGGAAAATAAGGTCATGATAAGGGTGAAGGAAGGAACAAATTTAGTTTAATTCAGAAAGAAAAGGCTTTTATTTTTAAAAAGCTATATTCTGTCAACAAAATCTAGAGTTTAAATATTGCTCATTAAGTAGAGATGGATAATAAAGGGGGGAGGGGCAAGGGTGCTTGTCCTCTAGTCATTATAAAAGGCTGACTTATTCAGAGAGATTTTTGTATAATTTTTTTTTTCTAAATCTGCTTTATAGGCAACATTTGGCCTCTGTACCTGTGAATTAATTAATTAATGTGAATCTATTAATGTTGGGAATCTGGTATATTGATGCCATGTCAGCCCATTTCAATGGGTTAAAATATTTTTTAATTTCATCGCCACTCTACTTGTTTTTTCAGTCAAACTCAGAAGCAATCTCTACCAACACTTCATGTTTCTCTGTTTATTTACTTTTTCCTTTATCATTTCACTGGATATTAATATTTGGGTATGTTAGAGATTTTTATCTGAGTATTCATTATCCAAGTTCCTCTAGGAGGGAATTTTTTGTTTTTGTTTTTGTTTTTGCTTGGCTGGTGATTTTGTTTGTGTAGCGAATTCCTAGAGAAAAAACTCCCTTTATCAATGTAGATCATCAACTCTTCTTTAATTTATGTTCTTAGAGTTTCCTGGGATACTAAAGTGACTTGCTCAAATGGTAAACACATATTGAATCCTAGTCTTTCTAACTTGAGGTCTATAACTACCAAGTCAAACTGCCTTTCAATGAGGTTGGCTAAAAAAGCAAAAGCCATCAAAATTTTAAAATATTCATTAAAGAACTGACCATTCAAATTACTTCCTATTCATATAGTCATATCTTTCCTCTGTGAACACTATTACCCATAACCTTTCCATATTTTATTGATCAGGTGGACTTTTTAAAGAAATGATTTGAATATCAAAGGATCAAGAGAGGCTCTTGAGAAAAACTGGTGAATCCCTTAAGGATTTTTGCAATAAGCTTGTTGCTAAAACTTGAGGCAAAGAAGTGTGCATCACATTATGGGACAATGTTATCAGAAAAATCATGTCAAAAAGATCACTACTTGATTTTGTCTTTGTTCATTCTAAGATTAACAAATAGATGCAGTTATAGCCTAAATTGTGTTAAGTGTGACACAATAAATTCATTTAAAAATTATTTTTAGTTTTATTTTAAGCTAAAGTTGCAACAAAACATTTTTCCAATATTTGCTATGAAAAATTATTTCCCATTTTAAATGCATCCTTTTTATATATCCTCTGATAAGAAGAACCTTCTCTGTTTTTGTCATCATAAAGGAATTATGAATCATTTAAACACCCAGAGTCATTCTGCAAACATCTCTGATTATTGCAAACATCTGCTTATAAATGTTCATGTGAAAAAGAATTGGGGTTTTTAGTGGACCACAGGGTCCATATGAATAAACGGCATAGCAACAGAATTCAGAATTTAAGGTTCTGATGTTCTCTGCCCTCCACAGAACACATGGAGAATTTTGCATTCAGTTTGGGGCATCCCTTTAGGAAAGACATTGGCAATCTGGAACACATCCTACAATCTGTGAGGGGAATTAAGATGGAGTAATTGGAAGTAGAGGACTACTTCCAATGGTTTAGATAAGAACTGCTGAGGACCCAGCTGAAGTTATGTAAGATGTGTTTGTTATGGTGAAATCAGCCATTGTTTTCTCTCTTAAGAGTTAGCAAACTGGGAGTAGGAGCAGAGCTCTTGAGTGACATGGATTTTAATTATGCCTAGGGCTGAGGATTAGGAGGGTGGAAGTGGAAGGTCATAGAATTGGCTGTGGCTGCTGTTGGTTGGGAAGTAAGGAAGCAAGGGAAGCCATGCTGTATACATCTTTTCATCTTTTGATGGATGGATCCATTAAAGGAATTGGATATCTTTAGTCTTGAATAAAGAGAATACTTAATATATCATATAGGGACTGTCATGGAGTTGAGAGAGCAAGACTTGTTCAGCTTAGTCCCAGAAGGCACAACTAGTAGAAGCTACAGTCACATTATAGTAAAATCTAAAAATCAGTAAGATTTGGTGAGAGAGAGAAAGAGAGAGACAGAAACAGAGAGGCAAAGACAGAGAGAGAGAGAGAGAGAGAGAGAGAGAGAAATAGAGAGAGAGAGACAGAGACAGAGACAGAGAGACAGAGACAGAGACAGAGACAAGACAGACAGACAGAGAGAGAGAGAGAGAGGAGAAGAGAAGCATATGATGGAGAGGAATATAAAGAAGAATTGAGTGAATCTAGTAGAAATTATGCTATTTGGGGAGAAATTGGTAAATATAACATTTTATCTTTGCCACACACCTTTTTTCCATAGTCACTAGAAGCATTGCTATCTTATTGAAGGAAACTGTTACATTTGATATATAGTTTGGGGAAAGAACAGGAGATTGCAAATAGTTCTTTATTTTGAGACATTTTCCAGAATTTAGATTTAAAATGATATGCTAAAGTCCATATGGATAGTAAGTTGCAGAAACAGTATTTGAACCTAAGTCATCTGATTGCAAGCCCAGTTCTTCTATTTGGAGCTGTCATTCTTGTGCCATAATTTGTATATATATCTTATCTATCTCTGAATTATGAACTTTAGAAGGACAGTCATATCTCAACTTTGCCTCCCCCTAATCCTTAAAATAGTGTTGAGTGAATGAATCATGGCTTTATAGTAGTTTGGTGGCATAGTTGATAAAGTCCTGGTCCTTAAGTCAAGAAGACCTGAGTTCAAAGGCTTTAGATTCTCACAAGCTGTGTGACTTGGAGCAAGTCATTTAACCTTTCAATCTCAGTTTCCTCATCTGTAGAATGGAGATAATAATAGCATCCAACCTCACCAGATTGTGAAAATTAATAAATTGATATTTAGTAAGTGCTTAGCAGAATGCCTACATAATTAGTAGCCAGCTCAAATGCTTATTTCATTCCTCACCCTCTCCCTTCCCATTTCTGTTTCTGCCATCAATCTTCTTTGTAAATTTGATTTATATAAATATCTTATCATTTTTTCTTTAATCAGTGAATTAGTAATACCATTGCAATACCACCTCTTTACAAGCTTTCTCAATTGGAATCAGCATATCATATATGATTCCTAACTTTTCAGAGACTCATTTTCTTTTTTTTTTTTTTTTTGGTAAGAGGAGGAATTCGGAATAGGTTATAGTACAACTTTATAAATACATTAGACAAAAATGCAGTTGAACATTTCAAAAATTGTGCTAATTGATAATATAATCATGAAATGTGATTTATTGCTGGCAGAATTTTTTCAGGGATTAGATCATTCTTAAAGGACAATATCTTAGATTTTGACCTAGATGGTATATTAGAGACATTATTTTGGGCTGATTTGAAAGAAAAATTCCTCTTCACGGTTTTTGGTACTCATATGATAGCATTTTGATGTTTTAAAGGTTGCCTAGCTCTAAATTCTAGAATCTTCTTCTTCTGTACTATTGATTTTGTCTCTTTGATTTTCAGATCAATTTTATTTTCCCCATTCTTTTTTATACCATTCTTCTTACTCATTCAGATGTTTCTCTACTGCCTTTTTTTTTTCAGGGCTTCCTATTCTAAGAAAAAACTTTGTTTGTCTATTCTGCCTAGGAAATGCTACTCATGTGATGGTGTTCATTTTTTAATGGTTCAGGAAGAGTGCTCTTTGATAATAATGAATTTTACTTAAATTATGTGGGGATTATTTAAAAAATATTTATATAGGTTCTTGAAATAAGAATCAAATATGGAAAATCATGTATAATATTGAGAATTGAGTCAGCCCTCCCCTTTTGGGGAGGAGAAGAAGGAAAGTGATGCTTTTATCTCAATTCATTAATTATTGAATGTCTGCTACATAATGCTTTTGCCCTTTTTTTAATCATTTGGAATGAAAGAAGTACTTTTTGTCTTTAAAAATTAAAAAAAATTAAATCATTTGTTACTTTCCTACAAGTGGCATCATTTATGCTTGGATTTGGGTAGTGGCAGCACACAGAACAGAAAACATGGCACACGTGTTTGTTTTATATAAACAGTGATTTTGCATCATTAAAAAAGAAAAATGTAGCTTTTTATTTTAGCAGAGTTAATGTTGAAAATTTTCTATCAAAATTTTTTGTGTGAGTGCTGATTATATTAAACTTAAGCCACATTTCCTCATTTGAAATTGCAAAACTTCCTTCTCTGGACTTTCCAATGGTATTTAATTGGAGGATGGTCACAAAGAATGATTAAGCAAAGATGGAATTAAACTTATTCATGGAGTGTATGACATGAACAAGCTTATTCAGGATCAAAAAGGCTGGTGGGCAAAAGAATTATGATGAAACATTTGACTCTGAATTTCCACGATTGCTAAATATTACTGATTCTAAAGCCTCATGCAATTTAAGAGTGAAAGCAATTTGTCATCTGTTGGAATTGGTAATCTTTGCACTGTTGTTACTACCTGTCCTCCCTGTCAAAGTTATTCTGAGCTTTTGAGTCTATTCCATCTGTCAAATTAGATCATCAACCTACTGGACAGGGAATGTGCAAAATTCTGTGTTTTCTATACCTTTTAGACTATTGCTGGCTCCAGCAATTATTAACAAGTGAAAATGATATTTAATGGAATAATTATTCCCTTTCCAACCTATAGCAAATTGAGACTCTTTCCTTTCATTAAATTTTCACTATTCTGAGAATGACAAGTAAGCTTAGAGAAAAGGAAAGGGGTTTTCCTAACAAGATTTTCCCTCCTTCTCAAGTCAGTTAAAAATATTATTTATATGGAACTAAATTCTTACAAGGTACAATTCTAGGTGTTGAGACTAACAAAGAACTGAACTAAAATCTTTTAAAATTATTTTTTAGAAGTCTCTTTTGGCATAATTATTATATGGGGAGGAGGATAAAAAGTTATTTTCAAAAAATATATATTTTTTTGTGTCAAGGAAAAAAAAATGTTTCCAGAGTGATTTGCGGGAGAAATTTTTCTAAAATTTTTTGAGATGGTTGAAAGATTAATTTTGTTATAGTTTGAAAGTTTTTTTCCTGAGAAATTCTCTCTTTACAAATAATGCAGGTTTAATATGCAGAATTTATTGGATAAATTTACTTCTCTTTTATCTGATCACATCTGTCCCCTGAGGCACCAACAGATTGATCCTATTTTTTGAGATAAAATTCAACCTCTCAAATTATAAAATGGTATCATCTTCTATAATGTCATAAAATTCTCTGCTTTATATATAGACAGATATTTGTCCTTTTAAAAAAACAAACACCAATACTATTTTTGGGGAAATGAAACAACAAACCATAATATGCCAGAAGTTAAAATAATTTCATTTTAATAAGTTTTTGAGGAAGCAAAAAAAATAATTTCTTCCCCAATGAATCCTGTATCTATAAGTTATATTTTCTGTTGGTTTTTAAATCCAGAATTAGATGACTATAATGAAATGTGAAAGTTCATTAATTATGTATTACTCATTACTTATAAAGTTGGTTTTTTTGTCATTGTATTTTTTTTTAAGGAATTGGGCAGGGGAGAAGCTCAGAGTTTATGTTAGAACAGGATGGTCCTATCTTTATGGAGCTGTCTAGGGAGATATGATACAAACAAGTATTATAATGCATAATAATTGTTTTTTTAAAATGAATTCTAGATGAGGTTTGAGAAGGAAAGAATTATTGTTTTGAGGGAAGGAGGTGCCAGGAAGTCTTTCCTAGAAGAGGCAACATTTGAAATTTAAAGAATGGTTGGAAATTTATTTTATTTTATTATTCATTTTTTTTTTTGGATGGTAGGAAATTTAACAAGTGGTGTGGTGATCTATATATCTAGCCTCAGCAGAAACTCTCTTGACTTTCAATCCTTTATTCCCAACTGATTAGTGGACATTTCAAACTGGATGTGACATAAGCATTTCAGACTCAGTATGTCCAACATAGAACCCATTATCTTTCTTATCCGTCCATCCCTTTCTGCGCTTCCCTACTTTTTTCAAGTCCATCCCTCTTTTTTTTTTGTCTCACAGGTTAATAATAACATTGGTGCTGTCCTTTATTCTCTCCCTCTGAACTCTACTTACCACTCAGTTATATATCTCATTATCTCTTCATCTACAACACCTTTTGCATCTATTATCTTCACTCAATTCACACAACTACTACTTTTATTCAGGCCCTTGTCACCTCTTGCCTGGATGGTTGCAGTGGCCTTTTTACTGATCTCCTTGCCATAAGTTTCTCTCCACTTCCATCCATCCTCCACTCAGCTGCCAAAGTGATTTTTCTCACATGTAAGTCTGACTATTATACTCCTCTGCCACTTAATAAGCCGGAATCTCTATTGCCTCTAGGATGAAATACAAAGTTCTTTGTCTGGTTTTTAAAACCCTCTTTCACAACTCGTCCTCAGACTACTTGTCCAGCCTCATTATAACATTATTCTTCTCCTTGAACTCTTTGGTTCTGACAAACTGGCCTTTTGCTGTTCCTCCTAAACAACACTCTTATCCTCCCTCTCTGCTTTATATTCATTGTCCTCCATGCCTAGATTGTATTTCTTTATTCCTTCTACCTGGTAGAACCCATTACATCCTTCAAGATTTATATTGAGCACCATGTTCTATATGTAGTTTTTCCTGATTATCCAATTACTAGCATCATCTTTCCCCAAAGTACCTTTCATTTAGTTTGCACTCATTTTTAATATACATATAGGAACATCTTGTATTCCTCTAATAGGATGCAAATTCTTTGGTGTAGAAATTGGTTTATTTTTGTTTTTGTATTCCAAGTCCATCTAGTATAGGGCCTGTAATATAATAGATACTCAATAGCTATTTATTTAGTGCTGGAGGAAAGACATTCTGCAGATAGAGGATGAATAAAGGCATGGGGCAAAGCAAGTCTGATAGTGCTTATGGGGAATAGCTCATAATTCATTTGAGATTTTATAGGAATGTAAGGTAAAGATATCCAATGGAAAAGTAAGGTGTTGCCAGACTGTGTTAAACTTTGAATACCAAATAAGACTTTTGAACTTAGTAAGTGTAAAAGGGAATAACTAAAGGGTTTTTTTTTCCTTTTAAAATTTGAGTTTTAATTTGTTTCCTTCACCTATTTATTGAGAAAGCAAGCAAACAATACAAAAAATATTTCTGGATTGTCTACTTTGCAAAAAGAAAAGAAAGAATAAAAAAGTAAAAAAAAGAAAGTCCTATAATATGTACTTAGAGTTATCCATTTTCCCTCTAGAAGTATATGATATTTTTCATTATACATCTTTTGGAATTGCCTTGAACCATTGTATTGTTCAGAGTAGCTAAGGCTTTCACAGTTGCTTGTCTTTAAAATATAGCTATTATGGCGAATAATGATCACTTGCCTCTTTTCACTTCCTTTTACTTCTGTTCATATAAGTCTTCTCAGGTTTTTCTGAAACCATACTGTGCATCATTTCTCACAGCCTAATAATATTCCATCACAATCATATACTATAACATGTTCAGCCATTCCCTAATTAATGAGCATGCCATCAATTTCCAATTCTTTGCCATTATAAGACCTCCTCTAAATATATGTGCATATATTTTTCTTTTTTTTTGTTGTTGTTGAACTGTATGATACAGACTTTGATGGTATTTCTAGGTCAAAAGATATGCACAGTTTTATAGACCTTTGGGTCTACATTAAAGGCTTTTGATGTCAGGAATAACATGATTAGATTTGTATAGAAGTACGGTTGGTTTGGCAATTGTTTGAAGATGAATTAGAGGAGATAGGGGAAGGAATAAAGGTAAGAAGACTTCTGCAGAGATTATTGTAAGAGAAAAAATAGGTAGTAATGACAGTCTACATCAGGATGATAGTAGGTCATAGTGATGAATAGAGATACTTTCTTTAGCTAAGTTAGCACTTACATTGTTTTAGAGACATAAAATCTAAAGCAAATAGTTCAATCCTCTTATTCTATAAATGAAGACAGGTTAGATGAGATGATTTTTTTTGTGAGCAAGAGGCTGTAATAGTAATTGAGGAAATTTGAAACAAGGATAAATGTAAGGTGGTCAAAATGGGTTTAAAAGGAAAATAATAATAATAATGATAGGTAGCATTTATTCAGCACCTACTGTGTGTCAGGAAGAATGCTAAGCACTTGTAAATATTATCTCATTTGATTCTCACAGCAATCCTTAGAAATAAGTGCTATTATTATTTCTCCTCTACAATTGAAGAATCTGAAGCGAACAGAGATTAAGTGGTTTGTCCTGGTTCACACTAGTTCATACCTGTTCACACCTGCTCACACCTAGTTCACCCAGTAAGTGTCTGAGACTGAAATGGAATTCAGATCTTTCTGACTCCATATCCAGTGTTCTATTCACCATGCCATTTAACTGTACCTTCCAAAAAAAAATCTTCTTTTAAAAATTCTTGAAATCTATTTATGCCTTTTCCCCCCTTGGCCTTATTATTATTTTCTGCCACTTTCCAGCTCATTTTTTTTTATTTTAAAGACTAGGTCTTCCTAGACTGAAAATAAGGATCTACTCAGAGGTCCAATCCTACTATTAATAGGTGTTCAAGCTTTGACCTGCCTCTGTTACTGACATTAGCTAGTTTGCCTCTCTTGGGGTAACCTGGTAGGCCCGGTAATTCATCATATTGATATTAAATGCATTCACATAAGCACCATAATCTACTGCTGCTCAGAACTCCTGAACTCGAGTTGTACCAGTCTCAGCATTCTCTAGTTACCTAGATTACAGTTATCTACTATAATGCCAGATTCATTTTTGTAACTTTATTCATGACTTTAGTTCTTGCCTCACAGTCACTTTATCTCTCTACCCTTCCTTCTTCCATTAAAATGAGTAACCAAAAAGCAAAGAGGCAATGTCACATAGTACATAGAGGGGCCAGCCTTTGCCTAGAAGACCAGGGTCTGTCTCAGAGCAGTCAAATCATTTAATTTCTCTTTATCTTTCAGAAACTTTTTTAGACTACATATTTCAAAGCTGACGTTCATTATCAGTGGAAGTCTGTCAATTGGGAATTCTCTATAGCACTGAAATAACAAGTTTGACATTTGATATCTTCTTTCTGCCCCCCACCAATAGAGGAAAAATTATTGAGTGTTGGGGGTTTGATGAGATGTACTGGAACTAGCAGTGATGCTAAGGGAGAACCTGATTCAAGTTCAGGTTCAGTACTGGAATATGTGTGTATATATATATATATATATACACACACACACTCACACATACACATATATACACAAATGTATATAGATATATATGTGTATATATAAATACACATATATAACAATTGTATATTATATAATACGTGTCATATATTATATAATATATTCTAGTACACACATATGTGTATGTATCTGTACAGTGGTGTGATAGCAAATGTTTTAATGATTAGCTTTCCAGGAAAAAAAATTGTGTATGACACACTTTTAAATTTACTCTGCATTATTAATATCATTAGTAATGATTTTTGCTAAAATAATGTTAGATGTGTTCTCCTTCTTTTCCCCAAGATACATACCTCTGGACTTGGATATAGAATGATCTTTAGAGAGGGAATCTGCTGGATAGGCATTCTGGGTCAGAGTGGGTTCTGAATTCAACTACTGCCTTTGGAGGCAGATTTTTACATCTGAAATGATGATCCTGAATTGATTAAGTGTTACTTCTAAGTCTAGATTATATTGACCTATGAAAGTAACCTTACCCAGTATAAGAGATCTTATTTAAAAATATATGAAGCACTTGTAATAAGACAACCAAGAATATGTTTCCTATTGTAAAGGTTTTCCTGGCATATGGAGTGACTTTATGTCAGTCAACAAATATTTATTAAGCATCTTCTATGCCAGGTACAAATAGTTTTTTTCTGTTTTTTTCATTTATACTAAATGATGATTTTTGCTTCATAGATTTAAAAAAACCCTTTTTCCAATGATTTATCAAAATGCCAATACTTCTTTAACTTAATATTGCTTTTTTTTCAGATCCTTTTGAGAATAATTATGAAACCCTACACATAGTCAATGTTGAAAGAAATGGAAAAGTCATTTACAGTTGTAAGGTATGTAAGGTATGTTATTTGGAATTGGATGTTTTGAAGGAAAATTGGCTATTAAACTTCAGCCTCTGATTGTTATTTTTTGATAAAACTTTTTTCTCAGTTTTTTATAAGGCTTTTTATTTTCAAAATATATTACATAGGTAGTTTTCAATATTCACCCTTGCAAAACCTTGCATTCCAAATTTTTTTTCTCCCTCCTTTTCCCCCATACCCTCCCCTAAATAGGATATAATCCAATATGTTAAAAATGTGCAATTCTTCTATCATATTTCCATAATTATCATGTTGAACAAGAAAAATCAGATCAAAAAGTAAAAAATGAAAAAGAAAACAAAATACAAACAAACAACAACAAAAAAAGTAAAAATACTATGTTGTGATTCACATTCAGTCTCCACCATCCTTTCTCTGGGTACAGATGGCTCTATCAGAAGACCATTGGAACTGGTTTGATAAAACTTAATGAAAGAATTCAATTCTTAAATGTTACATATTTTATAAAACTCTTACATATTCCATTTTTCTAGAAATAAAACTGTATTTGCTGAAAAGCAAATAAATTGCTTGAAATAACCATTATTAGCTAACACATATTCAAACATGCCTCAGAAACAACAAAAAGATGATTGTTCATGAAACCATAATAATTTAAATAATTTACAAGGTTTTGGGGGGAAGTGTTTATTAATTTTAACAATATAGAAGTTTCTACTCTAAGCTTTACTTCCCCTTTCATAAGGGGACTTTTTTTAAAAGAGAAATTCTCTTTCTAAGGGATTCCCTTCTAAGGGATTTCCTAAATTTTATTTTATTGTTGTTATTTACATAATTGTTGTCACTGCATATTTTTTGGCTTCTGCTTTCTTTTTTTCCTGCATCACTTAATATGTTTTCCTATTAAATACATTTTTATCCTGTATTTGTGACTTCATCCGTATTATTTAATTTGTAGATTTCCAGTATAATAACTTCCTTTACCAATCTAGATTAGCAAATTTTCTATTACTCAATCTTAAAAAGTTAGTGATAGATTTCAGAGGCAGAACTTAATTCAGGTCTTTCTGTTTCAAAGACTAACACTTTATCCCCTACATCAAATTGGTTTGTTTTCTTCATATTTATAATTGTATGTGGTACTGTAATATTTCATTGCATTTATGCAGCACAATTTGTTTAGTCATCCTCCAACGGTTGTACACATAGATTATACCTGGCTTTTGATGCCAGAAATAATACTTTCAGCAATATTTTGGTATAGATTGATCTTTTTTTCTTGTAATTGTCCTTGGGATATGGACATAATAGTGGATCACTTGACCAAAGAATGTGAACAGTTTTGTACCTCTAAACCACTTACTAATGATGCTTTTTTCTTTTTGAGAACATAAAGCACCATCAATATAAATCTCTCATCTAAACATATTTAGGTCCTTTTCTGGAAAATAATTTTTAACATACTTATTTCACCCTATTGTAGCTATTAAGAATTTAAATAGTTAAAGTTTTGAAAATGAATCTGAAAGGAAAAAAAATCACAGTTTTACTCCATTGATAGTGTACTGTTTTAACTATGTTATTTTCTAGTTCATAGTTTTAGCTACCAATGTATTTTGTCAGGGACTATGAGTATTACTTCCCTTCTTTGAATACACATGGTCAGCCCATTTAGGTGGGGACAATGTGTTTCCCATGCTGACATAGTCATACAGTGCCTGCTTTCTGCCAAATTGTTACCTTATTTGAACTTTTTGTTTTTAAGCCAGTAGAATCTAAGCTGCTCAAAGTATGACATTTAATAAAATGGATGGCTGATTTTTTTTGCTTAAAAGAGTATTGATATAATTTGTTTTGATGCAACAGATCCTTCCCCAATAAACACATAAAAAAATCTGGGTTAGCCAATTTACAGAAAGTAGAGATGTGCCTTTTGAGTTGAATATTTTTGCTACTGAGGTAGACTATTGTATTTGACTAGTTTTATTATTTTAATGTTGACTTTATTGATGTTATTGTAATCATTATAAATATTGTTATTTTGGCTTTTTCTTCATTTTATAATACTTTATATTTGTCTCTGAATTTTTCATGTTTGTCATTTATTAAGGTATAGTAATATTAGAGTATGTTCATATATCGTAATTTATTGAACCAGTTAGTTAGACCCAGTGGTTGGGTAATTGTTTTGTTTCCATCTTTTTGTTATTGTAGTTAACAGTTAATTTCTTTTAATAGGACAGTAAGAGAAATGTCTTCTTTGGATTATATGATCTCCAAACTAAAAAAAATGAGGTAATATAGCAGGAGTCTTGTGTTATTATGCTCAGTATTTACCTTCTTGCTTTTTTACTTTTCTTTCTTTTATCTTCTTTTTTCTTAGTTATAAATAACTTCCTAAATCTTCCTGCTTTTGCCTTTTTTTCTTTATTGCATTCTCTTTAAAAAAAAAAGAAAAGAAAAGAAAGACTGCAAGAATTCTTGAACCAAAACACTAATTTTTAGAAATCAGCCGGAAACATTTCCAGTTAGTACTTTCAGATACAATATTAAAGTTCCACAATTAAGCAGTGATAGGGGTAAATATCAGCATGGTGGAGAGAAGGAAGAGAAAGTATACACACTTTTCTGTTTCTGATACCCAATCTTTGTAGGTATTTATTAAGTATTTACCATATGCCAAGTACTAAGGAAGGCAAAAATATGGTTTGCCCTCAAAAAGCTCATCTTTACATTGCGGGAAAAACATGCTAATAACTGTGTTCATAAAAATTCTATCCAGAGAAGACCATAGCAATGGAGGGAAAGAAGAGAGAAAATAGATGGGGAATTTGAACTGAGTCTTGAAGGAAGTTAAGGAAGCCAGTAGATGAAAGTAATGGAGAAGAACATTCTAAGCATGGGAGAAAGCTAGAAAAAAGACGGCACAAAATTGAGGAATGAAGTATTGTGTGTGGGGAACAGCAAGGAAGGCTGGTTGAATTGGATTGTAGAAGTCTGGGGATGGAACAAAGTATAAGAAAATTGAAAAGATGTGAAAGGCATTAAAAGTCAAACAGGGGATTTTATATTTGATCCTGGGGGTAATAGGAATTTATTAAGTAGGGAAGTACCATGGTCAGATCTGTATTTTAAGAAAATCTCTTCAGTGGCTGAGTGGGGGATTCATCTTAATGGAGGCAGGCCTGAGGTAGGGAGATCAAGAGAAGACCATTTAGTAATCCAGACCTGAAGTCATGAAAGTCTGCCCCAGGATGGTAGTCATGTGAGAGGAGAAAAGGAAGCCAGTGAGATGCTGTGAAGATAGAGATGATGAGACTTGGCAATAGATTGAATGTGTGATATAAATAGAAATGATGAATGGAAGATGATCCCAAGGATCCAAGTATGGAGATTAAAAGGATATTACCCTCAACTGTAAGAGAAAAGTTTGGAAGGGGCTTGGACTTATTGGATTTGAGGTGTCCATAAGATATCCGATGTCCAAAGGGTAATTTATGATATAAGATGGAGCTCAGGAGATAGATAAAAGCTGGCTCTGTAGATTTTGGAATCATCTGCCTAGAAATAATCATTGAATCCATGAGAGTTGATGAGATCACCAAGTGAGATAGTTTGGGCGGGGAGAAGCAAAGAGGGCCCAGAATAGAGCTTCAGGATTGTGTGTGTGTGTGTGTGTGAGATGGACCAAGTGGTTAGAGGCCAACTTATGCCAGAAGTTATCATTTACAAGTTAGGTGGGAAAGAGCCTACGATTAAAGAAATACAGGAAGAACAATGGAAATAGTGAGAAAAGGTAGGGTCTAATATAGTCTGAATTGATAGTCATGGAAGGCTTGAGAAAAATTGTGAATACATAAAGGCAAAAGATTAAAAAAGCTAGGAAGTAGGACATTGTGTGTGTATGTGTATGTGTATGTGTGTGTGTGTGTGTGTGTGTGTGTGAGAGAGAGAGAGAGAGAGAGAGAGAGAGAGAGAGACAGAGAGAGAGAGACAGAGACAGAGACAAAGAGACAGAGACAGAAAGAAAGACAGAGAAAAACAGGGGGAGAGAGAGAGAGAGAGAGAGAGAGAGAGAGAGAGAGAGAGAGAGAGAGAGAGAAAGAGACAGACAGACAGACAGACAGAGGGAGGGAGAGAGATAGACAGAGACAGAGAGAGAAAGGGGGGGAGAGACAGAGACGGGGGGAGGGGGGAAAGGGGGAGAGAGAGAGAGAGAGAGAGAGAGAGAGAGAGAGAGAGAAAGAGAGAAAAAGAGAGAGAGAGAGAGAGAGAGAGAGAGAGAGAGAATCTAAACAGAACAAGATTAGGAAAACCTCATAGAAAGGTAAAGGATGAGGTGTTGTCTACTGATGCTATTTCATACAAGAAATGAGCCTATGACAAGAGTCCTTTTTGGTGGTTGGGTATGAGCCATGTCCCCTCCCCATTGAAGCTGTGGTTGAACAGCTGTGGGTCCAGATAATGCTTTGGGGGGCTGCCATCCTACCACAGGAACTGAAAGCCCTCGAACAACACTGGCTGATTGTATGGGCACTTCTGCCTTACTGGTTGGTGCTATTATTGTCAGAACATTTGCAGGAAGCAGGGAAAGTGTTCTTACAACTTACTCTCCATCTGCCCCCTGCCCAACATGAACTCTGATCCAGTAATACTGTCCTCCTCCTTGTACACCTAACATTTGACTGGCTGTTGCTAATACTATAAATTCTTTTATTCCTCATTTCCCTCTCCACTTTCCCTGGATTCCTTTGTCTCAGTTAAAATCCTATCTTCTGAAAGAAGGCTGTCCCTATCCCTCTTAATGCTAATGTCTTCCATCTCTTGCTTATCTTCATTTTACCCTATCTACACCTTGTTCTATTTAGGGTTTGTGTATATTATTTCTCCCCATTAGATTGTGAATTCCTTGAGAGCGGAGACTCCTTTATCTCTTTCTTTGCATCCCCAGCACTTAGCACAGTACCTGGCACATAGAAGGTGCTTAATCAATACTTGTTAAATGACTGACTTAATCCTGATGAATCCTGTAAGTTGGATTTTATGTTTCTGTGTTTTTTCCAGAGAGCATTTATGAAGACAGGATAGATGAGGATCTACATGAAATGACTGGAAATGGTCAAATAATATGCAGATTTGTCTCCATATCAGTGGTTTCTGTGTTGCTGAGAATATTAACAAGAACATTGTTATGTTATACTTAACTGAAACTTTTGTACACACACACATACATACACACACAAACTCATTTAAACCACAACTCATAAACAGATGATCTATACTTTCTTATTAACATAACTTCTTCAATATATGCACTTAGATTTATATCATTTGATTAATCCTAGATCCTTTTATGTAGTCCACTTTGACCTATATTGGACTCAGCTGCTTTTAGAATGCAAATGATAATTATATCCTGAATCTCTTACAATTGCTTGGTCTAAAAATGTCCTAATTAGGGCCTTTAGCTTTTTATTTTGTTTGCTGATGAAGCTTCAAGATCCCTTCCCTCATATTTTCTCAGTGATTCTGATTTGCTTTTTAATGGAGTGTGAAGAATTGTAGCCATCCCCAGCTATTCCTGAATCTTCCATCAGTTTCCTTCTTTTGGAGCAAGCAAATTTTCCAGATTTCTAATTGGCTTTTTAAAGAGGTCAGACTCTTAATCTTTCTGAAATTTTGAAACTATCAAAAAATTCCCCACAAAGCAAAAGTAGAGATTAAACAGAGTTAAGAAGTTTTCTTAACAAGCTGCAGAAATTTTTACATAGTAAACACTAGTATCTAGGACTATTGTAGTGATGCTTTTAAATCAGATTTTTAAATTAGTGGAATTTTGGCTCGCCAGTAGTATCCTTGTTAATTATTGTTAAAAATAAAACTGTGATTTAAAAAAAAAATGTAAAAGTTTAGAATTGCTATTTAACATGAAACTCCATAATAATCACGAATTTTATTTCTAAATAGCATCTGTATACATTTGAGAAAGATTTTCAAGTTGTCAGTTGCTCTGTCAACCGTGAGAAAACACTACTTGGTAAGTGTTATTCTTTTGAATTTTTGCAATAATATCTTATTCTATATTATCCATTTGTGGGTAATTTTCTTAGGCAAATTAGTGGACTCTAAGCTACATGAAAACATAGGGTATGCTATGTTTCAACTCATGTTATTTTGTTATTTCAGTTCCCTGGCATAAAATGAATATCATTATACAATCTCTAATAAAACTTTATGGTTTTCTCCCACTAGCTGTCAGTTTTGTACAATCAGCTAAGGAAAGAAGGAATGAACTTCAACCAGGTAATACACTTTAAAAAAAAACTGTATTTCTTAATAGTGATCAGTCTTTTTCAGGTTCTTGCATGGAAAGAAAAGAAGCATTTGGTAAGAGCTTATTATTTGTCTAATATTATGCCAAGCACTGGAGAGACAATATATAAGCCAAAGAAAAAATAATCCTGGCCCTCAAAGAGCTTACATTCTAATGGGTGACTATATTCAAAAGGAACTGAAAAGTGGTTTTTGAATGGGAAGGAGGAAGATATTCAGTATAGGAGCATGGTTTTAAAGTCCAGAAAGTCAGGGACAGGCCTTGGATGAGAAAAAAGGTAGGTTGGTCTGGGCACATCTGCAAAATACATAGAATTTCAAGTTTTGAATATGTATTATTCATTTTTTTAGAATGAAAGGCCCTAGAATCATGAGATGTATGAATTTTGTATAGTTACAAATATATGGAGAATGCTCAACTAATCTTGAATAAATACTTGTCTATTTTTGAAGGCCAAGCTTCTCAGTGAATCTTTATCTAGCACCTCACAATGTTCTTTCCTTCCCATGAATACCCTTAGCACTTTTTTTTGGATTTTACTATTCATCTGACTTCTCAAATAATTGTTCATGATATGAAACACATTTATGCAAAGCTTGAGTTTGGGATATGCAAACCTGAGTTTGCAAATCACCGTGGGCCTACCTCTGGGAAGCATTCTCTAGCTTTCACATACATTTTACTTCATGGATCTCTCATAGTTGCAAATAAATGAAAAAGAGGTGAATGAGGATGTTCTCAACTGGGATCAGCAAGTAGATCTGGGAAGACCATTCATTTATTCATTCAACAACAAAAAAATTTCATTAAAGATAATTTTTCATCAATTAAGTAGATTTTAGAAAGTAAGATTTTCCTCTGAAAAAAATGTTTGCTTCCCTACAGGGAACCTACCTTCCCATTTTTAATATTTCAATTTTCTCTCTTAGGAACCTGTTAATCATTCTTCTATTCCTTTTCATTCCACCAGCTACTTTTCTGGAATCAGGAACCAAATGCCTCAATGAAAAGCTAGAATGGATTTCCTCACCCAGAATTAAATAGGATCTAATATTTGGCTTACTTTTGTCCCGGCTTCCAAAACCTTAAGACCTAGATATAATTCTGAGGCAGTGATTTGTATAATATCTGGGCACTATCTGTCTTCATCTAAAGGAGGGAGTTAGGGTCTCCCCTTGGCCTTTTCCTTCTTCCTTGATAATTGGCTTGTGAAATATTTTCGGTTTTGTAAAAACTATATGAAATTGACTCATTTATACTTAATTACCATATAGTATAGAAATTATTATAAAATTGAGATAGGGACTGGACTTGTGATTTCATTGGGCAAGAAATCTCCCAGATGAGACTTTGCTATAGTGGAGCAAATATCTTCTTTACAACTTATAATTTTAGAGTTGCCTGGAACACTGAAAGGTTATGCCCCAGATGACATAGCCAGTATACGTATCATAGGTTGAACTTGTACTCAGATTTTTTTGGCTTTGAAGTCGGCTCTCCAATCACTATGCCATACTTATTTAAATGAATTATAATCACTTTGTTAACGATTTTATTTATTCTTAGATATCATTTTAGTTTTTACTATTTATGCATTTTACATTTTATTTATATATACTATGTTTAGATATTGAACTATATTTATATTATATATTTATTTGTTATATAGAAATAAATATATGGAGGGGAGGGGCTTTGTTCATATATGTTCAACATTCATAATTTCTTTTTTATGTGACTTGATGAGGATGTTAAGGGAACAAATATTTATTAAGTTCCTACTATGTGCTAGGCCCTAAACTAAAAGTTTTATAAATATTACTGCATTTGAGCCTTACAATAACCTTGTGAGGTAGGTATTATTATCATTCTCATTTTCAATTGATGAAACCGAAGCTCTGTCCTTAGATTTGCCTAGGGTCAGTAGCTAGTGAATATCTGAAATTGGATTTGAACTAAAGTCTTTCTGCTTTCAGGCCCAATGTTCCATATGCTGTCTCATCTAGCTGCCTCCTTGATGATATAGCTGGTTACACACAGCTTTAAAGAACTAAAGGAAGCATCGATAGAGTTGTTCGGTATCTGTGTAGTTTCTCTCTCCAACTAGATCATGGAACTCCTTCAGGACATTTTTTCTGTCTTTGGAGCTGTATTAGTAGGGTGCCTGAAACAGAACAGAGTAAAATTTGCATTCTTCTCCTTTATCAACATTCATTAAGAAACTTTTGGTGTGCTTTTCTATGAGCTAAGTAATAGGGGCACAAGAGTCAGGACTGTGAGTAGGGGAAGCAAGAATACTAGCATATTATTCACAAGAGGTGAAGGAAAGGGGAAAGATCACTTTATAACGGAAAAAAATGAATGCACACATTTTGAATGCCATAAAATTTATCCTCCCGGATACATACAGATATTTCCTTTGGAATAAATCAATTTTTATGTATTACAAGGTAAACAATTAGCTACCCAAATTCTTTTTTCTGGCATTGATTATAAGAAATAGTCTCTGTGGTCAGATTTTTCATAGTCTGGTTGGGGAGAGAGGATATACATATAAAGATATTAGCAAAAATACGAAAGTACAAACTTCTCCTAAATGAGTGATAAAACTAACATATGCTAATGACCGCAAAGAGTTGGAGTCTGGTTCAAGAGTGACAATAAAAATTCTTCTACTGAGCTTCCAAGATGTTATGGAATCTGCCTCTCCTTCCCAGACTAGCATAGGCTCCCTCTCCATCCCTCTCTTTATTGTTTCTGTCCATATCAAGCTTAGTCCTGCCCCCAAGCTTTTGTGCTGTTCCCTCTGCTTGCAATTCCAGAATTTAATTCAACCCATGTTTATCAGGTTCCTGCTCTGTGCAGAGTACTAACTAACCCTGTGAGAGGCTTTGAAATTTAGATGACATGTTTTCTGTTTTCCTAGAGCTTAACAAGAAACTCAATGCAAAATAAATCATGACAGATATGTCAGAGAGAAGACAAACTATGTGCTATATGGAAAATAGGTGAAAGGGGAAGTTCATTCTTGACTGAAGGCAGTCAAGGAAGGATACATGGAGGAAGAAGAATGATTTGAGTTGGGCTTTAAAGATTGGGTGGGGGCAGCTAGATGGCACAGTGGATAGAGCACAAATCTGATCTCAGACACTTCCTAGCTGTGTGACCTTGGGCAAGTCACTTAACTCCAATTGCTTCAGCCAAAAAAAAAAAATTAAAAAAGGAAAAAGTAAGAAATAAGAAGCAGATTTGGGGGATAGAAAATAAACTCAGCTAGAGACATGCTGAGGATTCAGTCAGAGCATTATGTAAATACTTGAAAATACGGGGCAGGAACTCAGAAGAGATTTGGAAATCATTGGTGTGAAATAACATTTGGATTTATAAAAATAAATGAAGATACCAGTAACAGTATTATCAGAGAGCTGCTATAGAATCAGAAAATATTCACCTTAAGAATTTATAAGCTTCAGTCTGGAGTCGAGGACCTTTGAGTTCAAACCCAGCCTCAGACACTTAACATTTACCAGATGTGACCCTGGACAAGTCATTTACTCTTAAATGCCCTGTAAAAAAAAGAATTTATGATGAGGAGAGGGAGTCAGCAAAGGAAACAGAGTAAAAGTAGTAGTAGGAGAGCCAGAAGAATGTGGAATCTTAAAAGTCAAGGAAGGAAAAGATTGAGATCCCCCCAAAAGGGAGATTGTCAACCTCATCAAATGTTATAAAATCAGGATGGTTGAAGATGGAGAAAAGGCTGCTAAATTAGGAATTAAAATATTGGTGTTCTTGAAAAGGACAGTTTCAATAGTGTGGTTAAGACTAAAATTAGGTTAGAAAGGACTGAGGAATGTTCAGTCTTTTGTCTTGCCACCTATCCATCCATTATCCAAATTTAGTTTCAAGGTAAAGTCATTGGTAACCTTGCAAAGAGCCGTTTCAAGTGTGATAAAGACAGAAACCAGATTACAAGGGATTAAAGGGATGTTTTATCTTTTATTTTGTGACTGATCAGATTTAATTTATCTGTAAAGTCTTCTTTAATTATTAGTCTATCCCACTTTCATCCTTATTCCCTGAACTCCTGTTAATTTTTAGTCAGTGTTACATACTTATTTCATAGATTCATAGAATGTTAGAAATGGAAAGGCCTTTAGAGATCAGCTAGTCCAATCTTTTTTTTACAGATGAAAAACTGAAGCCAAGAAAAGTGATGTGAAATGAAAAGAATAAACATTTATATAGCACCACCTACTATGTGCCAAGTGCTATACTAAGTGCTTTACAAATATTATCTTATTTAAACTGAGTTACTGCCATATAATGAGAGTTGGCACTAGAATTCAATTCTTTTGTATCCCATAACATTTCCAGTACACTAAAAGGCCATCTACAATTTTAATAAGAAAGTTTCCTAAATAAAATTCTACTTCATTAATATATTTTTACATTTTGGTGTAATCGTCATCAGATGTGGGTATTTAACTAGAAGAGATTTGAAAGATAATAGCCTTAGTTTTAAAGACTTATGACAGTGTCCTTTTTTGTGGATAGTTATCTACAAATGCTTAAAATAATGTAGTAATATGGCCAAGATTATAAGCTAAGGCTTCATAATGAGACTTTTGTATTTTGTACTATAGTGACAGATTTCATTCTAACATTGGTTATATTGTATATAAAAACATTGTCTATTAAATACATAGTGTATTATGTATTATGATAGTTGGAGGGGATTAGTATAGCTAGAAGAGGGAGTAGCTCAGTGAATGCAAATATGATTCCATTATTGGAGAAAAAACAATTTGGAGCACAATCCAGATTGTATGATATCTCATACACAAACATAAAATCACATTATTTTTGTTTACCTATAGTATTTGCCATGGAACTAAATTGTGTGAAATAGTTTAGCTGCTGGCCAGATGCAGAACAGAGTTCTATTTGTCATATGACGCCAAGATCCTTGTGCAATTTCTTTGAAAATGGCTTTTCTGAGACTTTTGACTCTTTTCATTAATGTGGAAATCCCTTTGCTGCCATATTTTAAATCCATTTGGTCTATTAAAGTATTGTTAATTTCTACTTTAACATTTTTTGGACTCTTATTCCTGAAACTTTACCTGCTAATTCGGTTGATTTATCATGTTTTCAGCAACCTAATGATACTAATCAAGTCTGTTCATCTAGCAGGTGAAAATGAGAAGAACTGATAACTAAATGGCATTTGTCAGAGAAGCAACTTTTGTTTCAAATGTAATTCCTTATCACAGTCTAAACAATTCTTGCAAAACTGGGCATTTATCCACTGCCATCCCTCCTCCTCTCCAATGTCCTGTGATTGGGGCTGATCAAGGAGGGCTTTGTTTGCACTTGCCTCTCTTGAAAACCACTTCTGTGTTCTGGGATGTGTAAATTACATATTGACATGCCACATTTTGGGGAGCTGTCAAGTGCTTTTGAAGTCTGTGCCTCAATTCCAATGGACCTTTGTCATTATTGGATGCTCCTGAATTATGAGAAATTTATTTGGGTTGTGGGAAGGAGCCACATCAGCTACTGTCCACACATGAAACTGAATTCTGTTTGTGTGGTATAAACCAATATTCTGATGTGTTTTTCTGAAAATGTTTTTTTTAGGGACTTTCATTTTACCAATGTGAGATTAAGGGTAGTAGATAAATTTAATTCACATTGATTCCAGAATTTCCCTTAGTTTGTATTCAATTTAAAGGAGTTTGTAGCAATTTTTCCTTCCGTTAGCTTTTGGGAAAGAAACAATATTATATTTTAAAATCTTAATCGCCTAATGTCTTAATTTCTTTGTAGCCTCTAAGTGTTTGACTTTGTTGGTTGAAATTCATCCAGTTAACAATGTGAAGGTCCTGAAGGCTGTAGATAGCTGCATCTGGGTACAGGTAAGTTAATTTGTCACTAATCAATCATCGTATTCTAAAGGCATGAGACTCCAAGTAAGGCTGATAAAAACATTTTTTTATAGTATCAAAAGATGTAAATGCACTCATTTTATATGCAGCATTTCTATTTTGTATTCACAAAGTGAAACAGTTAAGCTTAAGAGGCATCTCTTTTATCCAATCAAATTGGTCTATTCCTTGTTCCCTATACACTGTATTCTATCATTCTGTCTTCTGCCTGTGCCTTTACACAAATGGTCTCCCATATTTGGAATTTATTTTTTTTATGTCCATGTTGTAGAAATTCTTAGCTTTCTTGAATGCACAGTTCAGATTTTAGCTTCTATAGGAGTTCATTCCTAATTCTCCTTAGTTCTTAGCTTCTTTCCTTCTGAACATTTCTGTTATTTTATATATACTTTTCTCTCATTAGACTACAAGTTCTTTGGGAGCAACTATTACCTTTATCTTTTATATACTTAGCACTTAGCACAGTGGCTAGTACATAGTATTATGCTTCAAAAATGCTTGTTGACTGATTAATTTTATATTAACCTACTTATACATATGTTATATTTCCTCAATAGAATATAGGTGCCTTGAGGGCAGGGATAAGAAAATTGTCATTATCTTCAAATCCCCTGTACAATTTGTTAAATCTTCTCTAAGTTAGGAGCATCAATATAGGAACATGCAGTAGTTTATGGGGCTACTGAACAGGCATTCCAAATTTCACCTTGGCTCTGCATTGCCCATATAGATCCCAGTCCATATCGTTGGCAAATCTAGATTAGGATTTAGGACTAAACCATTTTTGATGCTCATTTTTTCCTCCAAAGAAGAACTTGCTGGATACTTCCACTTAATGGTCCAAGGCTCTCTCAAAAGCCTAAGATGGCTTTCACTGCTCAGGGCCCCAAGATGAATCATTTTTTTTTTACCACATGGGACTGGCCAAGTTGGGATGAGGGGAAAAGAACTGCTATGGAAAGTTTTTTGAAAGAGCATATTGCTTCTTATGAAGGGAGAGCAGAGGGAAAAGAACTTCAGGTCATTTAAAGGTCCATTCATTCATCAGCTCTTTCTGGTCTGTGGATGGAAAAGGAACTGCCTTGACATCTCAAAAAAGAAAACCCTCTCTTTGATAAGTTACGTGTATATTTCTGAGTCCAATTCAAACTTGTATCTAGGGCACAAGATTAATTTCTTTTGGTATTTCTAGAGAAATTTACTGTAGTCTTTCTCTCCTATTCCTGGTACCCCATATCACTACCTCCTTTTCTCTTGTAATATATACATATTAAGAATCCTGTATTAAATTTGTAATTGAAACCTGTATTATTGAACATTTTAAAACTTGTGAGTTATTGGTCCTAATAATAGTATCTTTGAACTGATGACATTCTTATATATGCTCTAATGGACCAATGTGACCACAAATATTCCACAAATTAGTTTATTCTGCTAGTTTTACTGTATTCCTTCAAAAGTCAGAGTAGCAGAAAGGAGAATAATTTGAAGAAAAGTATTTCTAGGCCTAGGTTTTTGTAACAAAGCATACCTCATAAAATATAATATTAGTTTTTTGTTTATCTTTAATCAGATTATACATTACTCCTCTTCATGCATTCTACAACACCCCAAAGCTGGCTTTCTTGCTGTTCATCATTTATTTAAGAAATGCATTTTGTTTGACCTTCAGAAAAAAAAATTACTCAGGATATTCACACTTTGGTTGATTAGAGATTCACTGTGTCTATATAGGTAGAGCCTACAGCATAAACATAGTATCCTAGCATTTACAGCTGGAAGGAGCTTCCATGGGAATCTCAGTGTTATGATACTGTCCAACCCATATGTGCAAAAGTATTTATAACAGCTTTTTTTGTGATACCAAAGAATTGGAAAATGAGTAGACACCCATCAATTGCAGAATGGCTGAACAAGTTGTAGTATGTGAAGATAATGGATATTATTATTCTATAAAAATGATGAAAAAAGCTGATTTTAGAAAGGCCTGGAAAGATTTGCATGAACTGATGCTGAGAGAAACAAGTAGAACCAGGAACACATTGTACACAATAACAGCAAGAATATTCAATGATCAACTATGAAAGATTTGGTTCTTCTCAGTGGTTCAGTGATCAAAAGCAATCTCACTAGACTTTGAACAGAAAATGCCATCTGCGTCCAGAAAAAGAACTGTGAATGTAAATCAACACATGCTATATTCACTTTTTTCTATTTTTATTTATTCCATGGTTCTTCCCTTTTGTTCTGATTTTTCTCTCCCAACATGATTCATAAAGCAATGTGTATTAAAATAAATAAATTTAAACTTGGAAAAAAATGATCTAGTCTAGTACTCTGGTTTTATAGCTTAGAAAATTGGAGCCAAGAGAGATGAATGAATTAAATTTTTTTGAATTATTAAATATTGATCATTTTTATAGTTCATAAAATAGCAGTACTGGGACTTAAACCTGGATGTTCTGATTTTTTAAAAAATCAGTGGGGGATTTTTTTCTATTATACTGATCCAGCTTCCTTCTCTCCCCAGTATAGTCATTGTATTTTGCATGAATATTCTTTAAATATGTTTCATGGTCCTAAATAAGTTCTGTATCTGGCAGAACACTGATCAGATGCTACTTTTGGAATATCTGTGCTAGTAAGCCAGTTGCTTATGGTTTGGAATAATTTGCTTTTTACAGTTTCTCTACCCAATTGATGAAAGAAATCCTTTCCCAGAGAGCCATCTGTTACTGATTTCAGAAGAGAAATGTAAGTGTCTATTTAATTTTCATTTAGTATTTAGTAGATATTTTGGTAAACAAAAAAACTATATGTTAATGAAAACTTACAAATAAAAATGACCTACTTTCTGAGCTTTCCAAACTTATTTGAATGATTTATAAAACTAGACATAGTGCCCATTCCTTTAATGTAAATTTAACAGTAGAATTAATTTCCCACAGAGGTGACTTTTCCTAACTACTTTTGATTGCCTCATCCTTTTCAAACTTTTCTCAATGGAGATGTGAACTACTCAATTACATTTGGGAAGAGGTGAAATTTGGGAGATGTTCCTTCAAAATAGGCAAATAGATTCCACAATTTGATGCTATGGGCTTTACTGAATCTGCTGTTAGGGATAAAAGCTTTTGCCAGAAGGCAGCCAGTTTAGGCTTTTCTCTTGACCAGTGTGGGATTGGGTATGTGTGGAGCAATACTCAAGCTTTTGCCTCAGTCCCATGGTGACCAGAAGTGCCCACATGCATGCTTTAGGGAGAGGTGGTAGTGATCTCACTTGTCCAGTGACACGCAAGTGATTGTCCATAAGGTTATTTTAAAGCTATGTGAAGATTTTATCCTGATGAGATTGCCGTAGGTTAGATTTCTCTTCCTCCCTACCCTCCAATTATCTTGTGTAATGGTTTTTTCCCCCTGAGGTACGTTAATTTGAGTGGTCTAGTTTTATATGTGTATTGAAGTCGAATTCTGAACTATAGTGTTATGTATTTTTTTTTCCCGAAGGTTGATGTGTGAGTAATTGGTTAGTGCTTCAGAGAGAAGCACAGCTAACGTTAAAAGCATTATGCATTATGGACATTTCAATGCTGAGTAAATGCAGGGCTTGAAAGAGACCATGGGGCGGAAAAGGGCACTGTTTTTAATTGAGCATTTATTGTGAGGGCACCATCTGGAGTTGGACTGCTTTGTGTTCTGTCATTTAATCTGTATTCCCACAGGGCTTTGTTTATAACTGCTTCTGTGCCAAATCATTAACTGGAAGTCTTAGTTCTATTTGTCATAAATATTGAATTTTGCTTCCTTTTTTATTTTTTAAGATATTGAACAATTTCATATCCAAGTCTTCAGGGAAGATGAAAATAAGGTGGTAAGTACTTCAACCCTCTCTACTCCCATGATTCAAAATTCTTGGGCAAACAATTCATTTCTATCATTTTTTTTAAAAGACAGAGTAATACTATTGGGATATAAAAATAATATTTTAGTCGATAACTTTATAGAATGATGATGATGATGACGTTAATAGCTGATATTTGTATAAAGCTTTAAGATCTGCAAGGTATTTTATAAAGATCCTCTCTTTTTTTTTCCCCTCACAAAACCCTGAGAAGTTGGTGATAATATTCTCATTATTTTAGATGAGTAAACTGAGATAGACAGAGATTTAAGTGACATAGCCAGTAAGTGTCTGGGGAAGTAGTTGAACTCAGGTGTCCTGATTTTAGGTCTAGTACTTTATTCATTTGTGCCATTTAGCTGCATTTTATCATCCAGTCATATTTTCATTTGTAAGGGATACAAGCTATCAGGAGGCAGCTCCTATAGAAAAGTTGATGGAGTTAATCGATGAACATGGATTTAAATGCTGCCTTTGTAACTTGTCTACCTTCTCCAGATCTCAGTTTCATTCTCTGTTAAAAAAAAAAAAGAAGGGGTTGAACCAAGTGACTTTTAAAATTCTTTTCTACTATTAATCTAAGATTCTATGATTTCCCTCAAATCTGCTACAAACTTATAGGTTTGACCAAATGAGGATACTAATAATATAAGAAATGCTAATGTTTACAAAGTGCTTTAAGATTACAAAGTACATTACCTATAATATCTCATTTGATAATCACAACAGGTGTGTGAAATATATACTACAGATATGATTATACATATTTTACATATTGAAAATGGAGTCAATTTAGATTGAATTGGCACTCAACTACTAAGTGTTGGAGGGGAATTTGAGCCCAGGTTTCTCCTGACTTTAAATTGCATATTCTTTCTATTATGGCACCTCTTATTTATGGATGATTTGAAAATTAGCTTGAGTTGTCCAAGACTGGGAGGCAAATTTTCCTAGTGCCTGCTTGCCTCTTGCAGAATGCTCTCTGCATTACCTAGGATCCATCCATAGGAGATCAGAGGAAACCAGTCTTCAGACTGCAGACTAGTCTTCTATCATCCTTAAATGATGCAGCATGTTATAGTAGACTTCCAATAGGCTAAATCCCATTCTCCCCTTATCAGCCCTTGAAGAAAAATTTACCCTAATTTTGAAATACAACTAAAAGTTAAAGCTCTCTCACCTTGGTTGTCCATTTATTTCTACTGTTGGTCTACCTGACTCAGTCTTACTTTGATGTCAGATGGGTAAATTGGGATGGGGGTGACAATTATAGAAATGCTATAATTACTGCAGGATAGTAAATATAGTGATTCTCAGATTTTTTTGAACTTTTTATAACTTTTTTTCCTGAGGCAATTAGGATTGAGTGACTTACCCAGGGACACACAGCTAGGAAATATTAAGTGTCTGAAGCTGGATTTGAACTCAATCTTGACTTGAGGGCTAGTACTCTTGCCATTGCACCATCTAGCTGCCCACCCTTTTTTATAACTTTTAAGCTTTACTTGGATACCCCTCTTTCCCAAAAACTTTTGTTTATGTAAGATTTATTTATTAGTATTTACCATATTAGAAATTTAAATGTCTTATTATTATTATGAAAATTATTTTGACCTTGTAGATCCCTGGGGATACCAGGCTTTGAGAAATGTCTGTAGCAGAAAGAACCCTGGTTTGTTAATAAGGATACCTGAGTCTGAAACTTACTTTCACATTTAATCCTTTGGATGAATGGCTTTGGAAAAAATCATTTAGCCTCAGTTTTTTGTCTATAAAGTGAAGCGGTTGAACTAGATGACCTGTCTGGTACTTTCCTGTTATGTAATTCTGTATTGTTTCAGATAAGTATTTGACTGTAACTGTGGGTGTGTTTGTCTGCCTCTCTTTTGCCTTCAAAAGTGAGATGACATCATTAGGTCACGAAGGGCTACGATGTCTGAATTACCTGTTGCTTTGCACTGGCTATGGCCTCGCTCAGATACTTCTCTGTAAAATGCAAATGATGATGAAGTCCTATCTGAAAGAATGGTTGGGAGAATTTATTAATGAAATATTTAAGAACAATTTCCATCCATGGGAGTTTTAATTGCTGATGCCAGCTATTTTTCTTTTTAAAAATAATTATATAAGGTCTAAAAAAACATTTTACTCCATTAGGTGATTCGAAATTCTGGTCGGCTCCCAAGACACAGAATTGTTGAGGACTTTGTTTGGGCCCAATGGGATATGTCAGAACAGAGATTGTACTATTTCGTCCTGAAGGTAAAAAAAAAAAAAAAAAAAAGGAATCTAGTTGACATTTTCTTTTTTCTATATACAAGTTTGTATTCCTTATGAATATTACTTTTAAGCTATATTATTTGGAGATGTAGTTTTGTCAAAAAAGTGGTAAAAATGTTCTCTTTCTATTGTATCTGTCTATCTCTTTAGTTTTCAACAGTGACCTCTCTTGTTATGTATTGCTTTTTTTTTTTTTTTTTTTTAGAAATCAGAAAGTATCTTAAAATGCATCCAGTTTTATGCTGATGAGGATTTTAACTTAATAGTAAGTTCAGCCTTACTTATATATTTTTCCTTGTAAGTGAATTTGTATAGTAGATTACCCTTTTGAGATGTAATGCCTTCATGGGAATTATAAAATAATATTCAAGCATTCAGGACTTTCTAGGCAGGGTCATGTATTAGATAAAGAAAGATATTGAAAAAGTTAGTAAAGAAATGTACTTTGAGGAGTCAGTATCTCAGATTTTGAAGTAGGATTAGTAAAATATTAGACTATAGTTATTAGTTTTATGCGGTTAAATATCTTCATATTTGGTCCTGGAATAATTTTGAGACATAAGCATAGTGGAGGAGAACCATGTAAGCATGTATGGATTAAGCAGAAAAAAATTGATCATTAGCCCAAACATCATGCAACATTATTTTACATGAAACAAACACTTGCTTAATAATACAGTCAAGTCAATATTTGAATTGTTGATTGAGACTGTATTCCATGGACTTTATAGCAGTTTAATAGTTGATTGTGACTTGTAAACTTGCTAAAATGCATTTTAGTAATTCCATTCAATTTCTAAAGCTATGTTGACATTGCCACAGAATTATACTTTTACAGCTGCTACCTATTCCTTTACTGGACTCTCATGAGTTTTATATGGCCACAGCTTTCCTTGGATTCCTTAAAAGAACTCCTTTTCCTAGAGAAGATTTGCCAAGTCTGACCTTAAAAGATATAAATGAACCCACTATGAAAACTGCATTAGGCTTTGATTATAAAGAAATAATAAATTTTTAAAAACTCACCAGGGTTTTTGTGATCGTTTTTTAAAAATCATCCCAAGTGATGACAATGACTAAGCTCGAATTGCTCAGAGATATAGAGATGGCCTAGATTGTCTGAAGATAATGTATTTTCCCTTCCTTTTGTTAATATAAGTTTTTTGTTGCTTCCTTCTAACCTCCACCCCTGACTTTCAAGTTTGAAGTTCCCCTGGACATTTCATTTGGTGACGCCAGATTAACGTAAGCAGTTCATGGATTACTTTTGAATTTTTAAATAGAGAAATGGACAAAATGATTCATGATTCTATCTTCCCTTTATATTGAAGGATACTTAAGGACAGGGGTCATGGTTTCTTTAGTCCCTGTGATATTTAGTGCATTCCATGACACCCAGTTGACATGTGACAAGTGTTGAATTGTATCTTATCACAAATATGGGATTTTCCTGAAACATATCTGCAGAACAGGGGAGCAGAGAAAAGTTTTCTTTGTGGGGGAAATCTACTTCTCTATTAGACTTGATGAATGATTGTGGTTAAATTAACTACTTTATCCAAGAGTGAATCTCAAAGTTCTTATTGTAAATAAAGTTCGTCACACTGATTTACAGTCTTTTTGATTCTATTTCCATTTATTTTGATTTACAGTCTTTTTGATTTTATTTCCATTTATTTTGAACAGTGGAGGTGTTTCTTTTTTCCTTGTGATTGAGGGAAAAGCTTCTTATCGATCTTGATTACCAAATAGTTAGAAGTAAGATATAATTTTAGATTTTATGTATTAGCAATTTCTTTAAATCATCCCCTTCTGATTGGCTTTGTAACAAAAGAAAATCAATTAAGTAAAAATACCACATTGCACTTTTAGGAGAGAAACAGCATTCATTATTTGTTCTCCAGAAGTTTTTTGGTTTTCAATTAAGGAATGTCATGTTTAAAACAAAGGAACAAAACTAGCCTCATAAGTGTCCAAGGGTATGTTCCCCTGTACATTTTAGCTTCTTAGCAGAGCTGAGACAGTAGGGGGGTAGATGTATGCAGAAAACACAGCAGAGAATACTTTTTCACATTTTTTTTTCTTATAATGCCATGTTTTTAATGTCAGGAATGCTGTTCATCATATAGGTATTAATTTTGTGAAAAGTCAAATTGTATGTGTTACAATAAAGTCTGAATTATTCCTTTAGGCACCAACACTGTGTGCATGTATGTGTGCAATTTTCCAAACTCGCCTAGAGTACAGAAATGCCTCTTCTACCTCTTACTCATTTTTTTTACTCTATATTTTTTACCCAAAAGATAGAATAGCATGAATGTACATGTGATGGAAAGAGACATGATAGGCATCTGAAAGAATTCACACAAGGCTATCTAAACATACTAGAACCATCATCCTGAATTAGAATCATGCATTACATTTTGCTAGTTGTAGCTTGGTTTTTTTTAACCACACGAGAATTTTCAGTTCTGCTTCAGTCAGAACATGAAGATAATTTCTCTCTCTTTTTTTTCTTAGCATACTGACCTCATTACATTATTGCCATGTTCAGTTTTTATTTTAGGGTGAGAAGAGAAATGCCACTATTATTTGTATTTAACAGCACCTACCAGAAAAAAAAATGGTGAAAATACTTTTGCTTTTAGAGAAAAAAATGGCAATCTAATTTTTTTGTGGCTCAGATGTCTGTTTGGCAATAATGTGCTATTTTCTCTGGAATTAATTAGTCTTACCTATGTTCCCTTTTAGAAATGCTATTTCCATTGTAAAATGTATCTTCTTTTTTGAGAAGTCTAGAGTATTAACTCACAGACAATTGCCTATTGTTAATAAAAGGAAGTGCTATGCAAATGAAATGATTTCATTCTGAAAGTCAACATTCCCACCCATCCACTATTATTGACACAGATCTTGGGGAAGAAAAAAAAAAAAGTGAGAAAATTTTCCTTTATTATAAACCCCGTAGTATTATTCACTATTTTTGGGGAACATTAAAAAAATTTTTTAATTAAAACTTTTTATTTTCAAAACATATGCATGGATAATTTTTAATCATTAACCCTTGCAAAAACTCATGTTCCAATTCCCACACACACACATATACTCCCAACCCCTTCCCCTAGATGGCAAGTAATCCAATATAGGAACATTTTTTAAAAATGTTTGAGCAAAGATAAGAAAAATAGACCCCCAAAAAATCAAAAGTGAAAAACCAACCCATAATTTTCCTTATGAAGTGAGAATGTTATAATCTTGTTTCTGAATAATTAAAGACAGCATTATCTTTTCTTTGAAGTGTCTGGAAAGGAGTGAAGTATTTTTAAAAAGTATCTGGGGTAATTTAGCATAAATGTTTTCACTGATTGACAAACTACTATGAAGAAATTATCATTGGTTGTCTTCTTTAAATTCTAAAATGAAACCAATTCTTCTAGTTCTTATGAGATAGTTATATAGCTTACATGAATAGTGCTGGGTTGGGGATCAGGATGATCCGAGGTCAAATGTGGCCTCATATTTTTACTAGTTATGTGGTCTTCGACAAATCAGTTCCTCTCTTTTGCCTCAATAATAGTTAAAAAGTGCTTAGCCTGGCATATAAAAGGCATTTAATAAATTCTTTCTTTTATCTTTGCTTTTTATGAACATTACCATAGGTTAATCAGAGCAGTTTATGTTGAGTCTTCAGGGATGCGTAGCATGAAGGAAACTAGAATGATCCAGTGATAGATGAATGAGTGATATTTAGAAGAGACCTGAGGGATAATCTCTTCCAAGCTCCTTATTTCATATATGAGTGTGGAAAAAACAAGGCTCAGAGATATTAAGTGATTTGCCCACAATAGTCACAGAGATAATTTATGGATGAACTCTAGAATTCAGGGTCTCTGATTTCTTTCAACTGTACCTATCTCTGTTCTATTTCAGTGAGTATCTCTTGCAGGAAGGAATACAATGTATTTTGTAAAACTATTTGCAATGTTTTCTGTTCCTTTTTTTAAAATTTGTTTTAGGCTTGTGAATTTTGGGTATGAAGACTCTCGAAACCGAAAAGTGTTATCCAAAGATCTGAATCTACGTGTTTTTACAAGTCACACAGGTAGAACCAAGTTTATCTTTACCTTTGCTTTTGTTAGTCACCATAAAATATGTATGCTAGAGTTCTCTAAAAATTGTCACATTTCTGACTTGTGTTTTTCAAAATACTTAGTATTTTCAATCTATTCAAAATATATTAGAACTCTATTACATTATAGTTCATTTTAATCAGTATGAATATATTCAAATTAATATGGGAAACAAGCCTGAACTTCTTAAATTTTAAAAGTTTAAAAATGTTTAACGTTTTAAAAAATACTAGTATTCTGCCAATGTTGTTATTTTTCTATGGGTAATGCAATAACATAGTATCCAAAGAATTAAAAATAATTATCACACAAAGAAAATATAGGATAAAATGATAATATGGGCTGGTCGTAGATTGGGGATGAAAAATTTTGGCTGCACTGCTGGAGTTCTCCATTGGCACTTTTTTAATGTCAGAAGAAGACACATTGGGTGGGCCTTGTATGGTCAACTTATGGAAGACTTTGGACAAGAATCAAACAGAATGGGCAGGTATCCACTTTATAGGGGGCTTCCAAAGAGATGAAATCCCAGATCCATTTGAGAATATTGAATACCATACAAAAGATAAAGGAAAAGGTACTGGGAAAGTATAAGCAGGTTGTTACATAATAAACAAGAAATCTGAAAAAGGAACTGAGATAAAAGGATGTCATAAGAGGTATCTCTAGGTAAAGAAGAAAATGTCCTAACTAGTCAATGGTGATAAAAGGTGAATTGTCCAAGTGTTCTTTGGTTTTCTTTTAAATGTCAGGAGAAACAATACCATTCTGTCCTCCCTCACCCAACTTATTGGGTAGGATTCCTTTTATACAGGGATGCAGGTGTGAATGGGTTATAATATGGATCATTGGAAAGAAGTTTCAAATCATTGAGATCACAGATATATTTCCAAAAATAACTTTCTATAGGACAAATGTATTGTCCTTAAATGGAAGTGAATCATCAAATCATCATTAGAATATCATATGCTTTGCAAGGATTAAAGGTCTCTAGTGGAGCATCTTGGACTCAATGTTATTTAATATTTTTATTAGTGACAGGATAAAACATAAATAATATATTCATTTAATTTGCAGATGGCTCAAGGTTTAGAGAGAGATCTAGCATGTTGGATGAAAACTCGGGAATTACAAAGAATTCCATAGGTTAGGAAGTTGGGCTGAATCTAACAAGACAAAATCTAATAGAAAGAAATGTAGTGTTACATTTTTAATAAAAGATATTATTTTTTACAAATACAAAAAGAAGAAGCTTTGGGTCAATATTACTTTTTAAGAAAATCCAACTGTTTTTGTGGGCACATACTCAAGATGAATCAAAAATATAATGTAATAGCCAAAAAAGCTAATTTATGGTAGGCCACCTTAAAAAAGTCCACAGTTGTATTCATTTCTGGGAGTCAAACTTTTAGGAAAGAGATAGATAACTTAGGGGGCATTTTGAAATGCTCTCAACCAGAATAGTGAAGTCTTGCCACATGATATTTGGTGATAGAAATAAGGAATGTAAACCTGAAGAAAACATAGCATGCAGGAAATATAAAAATTGTTTCCAAATAACTGTCTGAGAAAAAGGATTTGATGAATTCTGCTTGGGCAGAATTAGAGACAAAGAAAAGAAGTTACAAAAAGGCATATTTAGGTTTGACACAAGGAAACGCTTCCTAAAAATCAGAACTGTCCAAATGTCAATGGATTACCTCAAGAGAGAGTTCTTCATGAAAGGCCTTCAAACAAAAACCCAACAGCCCCTTGTCAATAACATTGTAGAGAAATACTCTAGCAACTAGATATTATATAAATGTTAGTTTCTAAGTTATATAACATCTAAAGCACTTTATATACATTATTTCAAAGATTTGTGATCAGGTAGAAGTTGGAGTAGATGGCCTCTGAGGTTTCTTCCAATCCTGAAAGTCTGTCACAGTGTATTAGCCCTTTACCCTGGTGTCAATGTTAGATGGAGGTTAGATGGAATAAATATTTAATAAATAGTGCTCTAAAGCTTTCGGAGACATTTCTTTGATTGTTAAAGATCTGAAATTTTATCAATATGGGTTTCTCCCTCCAGTGACATCAGTCTTAGAATCCTTTTATAATTAAGTAAATGGTCTTTGAAAATTTCTGTTCCTCCAAGAAATTACCTTGTAGCTAACCTCTAAAAATTTATATTGTTTGATTCGGGCAACAGACATAGTCTTTCATCAAGTTTGTTCCTGCTGCCTTTCAATCCTGGCAGGATATTCTAGAGTTTGTATTGACTTTATCTTCAAGTATGATGAGTCAACAAAGTAAGACTTACATGAAGATTCTTAAAAACATTACTGCAAATAATTGGTTGTATTAGCCACATTGTCCCCTTCCCCCATTTACTTCCCTAAAAGTCACTAGGACTGAGTCCAGGCCAGCCTCTGTAGCCATTCTCCAGGGGGACAACTCTTGTAGAGATGGGTTTCAAGTGGTTATGAACATCAACTGGTAAACGCAAGAACTCTGGCAATAATACTCTCAGGGTTACCGGCTCAAATGTTGTCCCAGTCCCTCTAGTCATTGTCTAGGGAGCAAACTTTGTGGAAATGAGACCTGACAACTGCCTAAGAGCCATAATTTCCATCTATTCAATAGCCATCCCTACTAAAGACTCCAAAAAAGAAGGATTTTGCCACAAAAGTCCTTTATGCTGTTAGGGACCTCAAAACCAGAAAAAAATATATGTATTGACTAAATGATTAAAACAAATGGAATTTGGACACCCCAAATCACAAAACAATGGCTACTGCAGGGGGAATTGGAATGGTCAATTATGTTAATCTACCATAAATTCGCTATTCATGATAAAATTGATGCAGGGAGAGAAATAATTTGAGAGGCAAAGCTTCTTGATGAATCCTTGTACCTTGTGAATCTGCTATAAATTTCCATTGATGAGGAAGATGCATTACCATTGGGTATACCATTTGGGCTTTTCCCTTTTGTCTTGCAAATGAACCCTTCTACATGTATTAGAATGGGAGATCCTTAAATTCAGGGACTATCTTGATTTTCTCTTATCCTTATCCAGTGATAAGGATAGTGCTTTGTAGCACAGTCAGTGTTTATTAAATTTTTTTCATGGATTCATTCCTTGTAAAGTGTTGGATATTCAATTCAGTTGTTAGAAACTTCAGTTTGTCAAAAGAGCAATGAGACAATTGCAGTGTTGGGAAGTATTCTTGTTATGGCGCAATTTTTTTCAACTTTTTCACATGCCATAATTGAAACCCAATATATGACAGACATCAGCACATACATTTTGAATAGTTATTGTTTAGATTCTTCCAGCCTAAAGTTGGAAAGCTAAGGAATGTTTCTTTAGATGTATATGGTAAGGGAAATGAGAGAGAGAAGAGAGCCTATCTTAAAGGCACCTGCTTAAAAGCTGTATTTTAATAGTTGAGTCCCTTAACTGTTCTCAGTGTTCCTTATTTAGATAGTTTACCACCTGCCTTTCAGTACTGTGTGGAGTAAAACTGCTTTCTGTGGTTCTTTTAAAAATAACCTCTGTGCTGTGTTTATTCTTCTTTCTTTGTTGAATTCAGAGGTGGTACTTTCTGATTCGCTCTTTCTATTTTCACTGTTTACTGCATGATTTTATAAATGGGCTACTATATGCCATATCATATTGAGTAAAATACTTGATAAGTTTAGATGGCATGAGTTGTGAATGAGTCTGCTTTTTCCTCTCATCAGTGTCTGTGAGAGAAGAAAATGTGCCCTGTTTTCCATGGCCAACCCTGGAGACAGAATGCAGCCTATGTCAAATGGGATGCTTCCAGATTGGCTAAGATCAAGCACTTCTGAGAATCCACTTTTGTTTTCCAACCAAGGGAATTAAATGATGAGTTGTCAGTTCAGAGGTCCACAGAAGGCCTTTTCAAATGACCTGTTTTGTGTATGTGCTTAAAAAATCACTTCCTGAGAGATGTAGAATTGGAGAGGGATGGAATAAAACAGGTGGTCTGGTCTATCATATCCAAGTCCAATGTAGTTATCCACACAATAATAAGCTTAATTCTTCTCTGCATGCACATGAATGAATATAAATTCCCTAGTCAACAGAAGGGAGGAAACTCTCATTCCTTTCCTATAAAGTATTTAGCTCTAAATTGAATTTTAGTTAAGAACTGAGTCTATTTTAATAGCTAATAATCTGCTGACTAAATCCCTCTTGTGACACTTTCTATTGGAAAGGGATGGATAGAAAAAAACCCCAATCCTACATCACTTTCACAAAATTTATTAAATTGATTCTTTGGTTCCTGGGTAAGAAATTACATTTGCATTTTGGTGTTTTTATGTAATGTTATAATTATTCCAAATGATAATATCTTATGAAAAATTAATATTATAAGTTCTTATTGTCAAAAAATTATTCCCTGTTAGCCAGCTGGTTTTGATATTCTTTCATGATCATCCTCATCAATGGAAATTTGTAGCACATTCACAAGGTACAAGGGATTCATCAAGAAGCTTTGCCTCTCAAATTATTTCTCTCCCTGCATCAACTTTTTCATGAATAGTGAATTTATGGTAGATTAACATAATTGATCATTCCAGTTTCCCCTGCAGTAGTCATTGTTTTGTGATTTGGGGTGTCCAAATACCATTTGTTTTAGTCATTTAGTCAGTACAGATATCTGAGTCATGTTCCTGTTCACAGTATGGTAATTACACCAGTGTTACATTGGTTGTGGTGGTGATAAGCAGCAAGTCTTCCCTGCAGCTGTTAATGTTCTTTCCCTTTCAAATTATCCTGGTAATACTTCTCTGTGTACATGTTGTATCCTGAGTTGAATACATACTTTTTGGGAGAGGGAACGAGTTTTTATTTTGTCTTTGTTTCCCCAGTGTCTTATATCTAGTCAGTGTAAAATAAATGTTAATTGGAATAGATTGTGTCTTACTTAATGGATCTAGATCTATTTAATACTAAAAATTAGCCTCAAGGTATTTTTCACTGGGCATATTTTCCTTCTGCCATATTTTAGCATCACTCCAAATTTCTGATCTGCCTTAGAATAATGGTGACAGGAACAATAGTTTTTGAGAATAAATGAGAACTTTGCAAAAGAAAGCATTGCATAAATGCTGAATTACTTGGAGAGTCCAATGCACTAGTATAATTACCATACTTTATTTAAACAGGAACATGACTTAAATATGTATTTTGACATAATGATTGAGGAAAGGGTATTTGGACATCATTTCTTTTTGCTGTCTTCTCTTTCTTATACTTCAATGTAATATATATGGTCTAGGACTTAGGCATTACATGTTATTGGTGAAAAATTAGAAATATGAAGCATTCATCTCTTTGGGTTCCTTGGATGGAGGTAGGGCATGGTAGAATATAGCAGCAACTATTGGGTAGAATCTAGAGCAAAGCTCAAAAATAGGTTTGATGGTCACAATCAGAAGAATTTGTAAATGTGGATAAAGCCTAAGTTCTGACATAAAATAGGAAGAATAGAAAGGAGTAGGTAACAAATTCATGGATTAAGGATTTGAAGGTGAAAGGTCTAATTTTGGCTTTCTGCACTCTATGACTACATTTTTAATGTTCTTATCAGATTTTAAAATGACACAAAGGGGAGAATAGCTCACACACTGGGCAACAGAATGAAGATCCAGAAAATTCTTAATAGTCCAGAATAGTGGGCTGAATCTAATAAGATAAAATTTACTGGAGGTGGATACAGAGTTCTATGTTTGAGTTAAAAAATCAACTGCACAAGAACAAGAGTTGTGGCTGGATGACAATTTATGTGAAAAAGATCAGAGGGCTTTAGTGATTTATAAGCTTGATATGAGTTAGCCAAGTGACATGACAGTAAAAACAAAACAAAATAAAAATAAAAAAATTTCTTAAGTTGCATTGAAAGGCATAGTATTCAGGATACAGGAAGCAATAGTTTCACGTATCTTACCCTGATCCAACCACATCTAGAGCATCATGTTCAGTTCTGGGAACTATATTTTAGGAAGTGCATTAACAATCTGTAGGGTGTCTACAAGAATGTTATTAGGATGGTGAAGAGGCTTGAGACCCTAAAAGGACTGGTTAGATTAGCTATTTAATCTTGAGAGGGATCTTAAATTATTTGAAGAGTTACCATATGGAAAATGTGCAGACATATCCCAGAGGGTAGAACCAGCATAAAAAGCTTTCTAACAATTAGAGCTATAATGGACAGCCTTGGGCAGTATTGGAGCCAGAATTTTTTTTAGAGAGGTCTTCAAACCTTTTGTTGGGATTTTGTTGAGTTAGTTCCCTTTCAGGCATGTGTTGGATTAGGTGGCTTCTGAGGTTTTTTCCAACTAAAAGGTATATGATATTTTTTCTTAGTCTGTTATCATTTTACAGATGAAGAAATGTCTCTACATAATGTTTTATGTATCATTTATCAGAACTGATGCAATTTTGCTTCTATTATTTAACCATTGATTTAAGTTATATAAGTTTAAAATATTCTTAACGAGGATTAGATTATTTTTTTTTCATGCATTCTTCTGAAGGCAGAATGGTTTGGAAGCCTTTGAGTTACTTTGGTGACCAGACCAGAAAGAGTAGAAGCGTTTTATTTCTTTCAATTGCATAGGGCCTGTGGGTGCAAATGTAACTTTAAAATACAGAATATTAACTTGGAATAGTAAGTATTCTGGTTAAGATGAAGTACAGAAGTATCACTCAAGTCAAATCTGCTTATAAAGAGAGAACAAAAGCCTCAGTTGTTGGATGAGGCATTCAGTCTGTGGAATTTTTTTTAAAAGAAAAAAAAAAAAACAGAAAAAACCTCCAGTAAGATTAATGAGTTGTGTTAATGGAAGCAGATAGTGCAGATTCATCTTTTTGTTTCTCAGACTTAGAATAGATTTATATTATTCCTAGGATTTGAAAAAAAATCATGTGTCAATTCACTATATTTTTTGAGTTCACTCTTTTCATGAAGATTATTCAAGGCTCTGTGGAAAGTTAGAGGAAATGGAAAAACATGAACTCAGTCATTATGTAGTCTAATAATGGATATAGCACAAATAATGTGAAAATAAACCCAAGAGGTAGTCATACATAAAACTAGAAACTATATTTAAAGCCCATCAACTAGCTTCATATTCATCAAAATAATTGGATTTGTATATTATATGTAATGGTATGTTGTTAAATATTTAAAAACCAATCTTCAAAAAAAGTATACATGTATACTTTTTAAAAAGTATACTTTTAAGTCTAATCTACATTATTAACATTTTCTTCATCACTTCCTTAAATTTAGAAATTAACAAAACAAGAAATCAAGCTTTGATATGTAGCATATGTCTATTTCCCAGGTGTAAATGCTTACAATGAAAATTTAATCATCAGTTCTTGCAAGCTGAATCCAGCTGATTCAACACACCCTGCATTGTATATCTGTTAGCTTCTTTCCAGCTACAGCTTATTTAGTTGATCTTTTCTGTCCAGATTAGAGATGCTCAGTATAACAAAAGGGTATTTGTCTATAGAATAAGAGAACATCTAGAAAAGCATTATTTCAAGTAATTTTGATTAACTGTGTATTCTTTAGGATACAAGTCTGTTTGTAATATCATTGTTTACTGTTTCCTTTCTAGGAAGTTTGTGTGTATGTTACAACAAGAAATCGGATGTGCAGAAGCAAGTTACATATTTAGTGTTTTACCTCCATAAAGGTAATTTACTGGATATTTGTTGAATAAATTAAATACCCACTATGCAGCACATTGCTTAAGACTAGAAGAAACACCAAGATAAATTAGATTCTCTCAAAGGATTGGTTTACAAATAAAATTTTTTAAAACCTACTATGTGCCAGATACTGTGCTTAGCACATTACAAATATCATTTCTTTTGATCTTCAAGAAAACCTTGTATGGTAGATAGCCATTATTATTCTAATTTTCCAGGAAACTGAGGATGACAGAGCCTAAGTGATAGAGCTAGTAGTTTCTGAAGTTGGATTTGAACTCAGTTTAACCAGATTCAGGTTCAATGATCAGTACTCTGCACTTATCTAACTCATTCTGGTAAAGGATAATAACATATACATGGATAAATATAACATCATTAACATCATGTTAATGGTATTTTAAATACAAAAGAGGATGCTGAACTTTGAGAAGTGAAGGAAAGATAATTTCCAGTTTTATGAGAGACTAGAGGGGATAGTAGATTAGAAAATCCTTCGTGGAAGAAGTGATTATTCATAAAGGGCCTTGCATAGCATATTTGGAATAGAAATAGGCATTTTGGAATGGAGGGGGGGGAAATATGAGAAAGGGTTTCGAGGGAGGAAAACACAAGATAGTAATAATAATAATCACTGATACTTGTGTAACATGTTAAGGTTTATATCTTCACAACACTCCTGAGAGGTAGTTATTCTTATTCCCACTCTACAGATGAGAAAAGTGGAACTGGTGGAAGTAAAATTACTTTCCTTTTACCTTGGAGAGCAAGGTGTTGTCCAGTAGAATGCCAGTTTGTTCTTGGATTATTTACTTTGATTTGGTTATTTTTCCAAAATAGTAGAAGAAACTTGGATCTAGATGGGAAAAGTTTCATTATAATCATATTTTTTTAGTCTTTCCAATGTTTTCTAGTTTCTTGGTGTTGGTAGTTTTCATAGTAATGAGTAACTGTTCTCTGAAGTACAATAAAAATAAATATTTGGTTATTGTTAATTATCCTGTGATCTTGCATAATTTTTTTTGGATTCAAATGTTTCTTCAGATAGCCTTACTGTTACTCAGAATGAGAGTAAAAATTTAGTAATATTTACTTCCTTATAGTTAAGTACTGTGTGGGTAGCTAAGTGGTGCAGTGGATAGAACAGTGAGATAGTGGGTAGACTTATTTTCCTGAGTTCAAATCCAGCCTCAGCCACTAGCTGTGTGACCCCGGACAAGTCACTTCACCATTTGCTGAAGTTTTCTCATATGTAAAATGAGCTGGAAAAGGAAATGGAAAATCCCTCCAGCATCTTTGCCAAGAAAATCTCAAGTCAGGTATGACTGAAAATGACTGAACAACAACTTCCTGATTCTAATTCCTGTACTTTAGGCTATAAGTTTCAGAGAAGATGCTGTCCTGCAAAATGTTCTCACCTGGAAGTTCTCTTTATTGATGAAATTGCGGAGCTAGTTCCTACCTCCTGTAATTAAAAGTTAATTCTTTCATCTTCTATTATAGGTCAATCGGTCAATTTATTTTTATCTCACAGGTCAGAAATCTGTGGCACAAAAATCAATAAATGAAGAAAATTTTTAAATGTAGTCCAAAAATGTATTCATTGGATTGACTTAGCAGATAAGTGTCCTGCTAGTTATTAACTATCAATTTAGAGAGAAATCAATGCTGAGGAATGTTACAAATTTTTATAGCTTGTATTTAGGATGGGCTATGGCTGACTAATGATGGGTTGAAATAAAATAATTTCGGAGTATATCTTGGTAAATTTTTTTGGTTGCTTTGGATTCAGCCATTCTGCATCTTGCTCAGTTTTCCATGATAGAAAAATATTTCCATGGTAGGAGAGTAAAAGTAAATTAGGATCCAAATATATTTGTATAAATTAAAAATACAAAATAAATGTCTTTACTTTTTATGGTTTGGATCTATGGGAAAAGTTTTCAATAACTTAATCACATTTTAAAATTTGAAACCAATGGAGGGAATCACCTGAAATGTCAGGGTAAGAAAAATGGAGAATAAAACTTAATAAACTCAGCATTGTTGTGATTTATGTGAATGGCCTGACAGCATTTTTTCAATCTAGAAGTGACACCTTAGGGGAAAGAAGAGAACAGTTTTATAGAGTCTTATTGACCAAGAATCAGCTATTGATGACAGTGAACAATGGAATAAATGTACATGCCCTCCAAGTCATGGATATGGCCTAACAAAAAAATAGTTCTTTTTGTGAAACTTTGATAAAACTAACTTCTCTTTTTTTAAAAAAAGTTTTATTTTAAAAGTTTCTTAGAAAATGCAGGCTTTTTGGTTGCCATAGGTATATCTGATCCCTCAGAAATTTATTCTCTAAAAATTAAAGTAATGCTAAGTAGGAGATAAGACTTTTGAGATTGCTATAACATTTTACTTGTAGATATACTCAGAGGACAAACTGAATGTATTGCTGGGTTTTAGTGGATAGTATAGAACTATAAAGTTAAAATACCATTGTTCTACCCTGTATTATATTTTACAAAATGCTTACAGTTTTTTATGCAATGGTATCTTTCTTATGTAGAAGTTTTAATATATTATAATCTCTTCTGTATTGCATAAATTGTCTCATATTTTATTTCCTTAGGGTATAGCAAGACCTTCACTGTTGATCTTGGGACACTGGAGTATCAATCAATAAAGGATATTACTTTTCTTAATCTAGGTAGGAGATTGAATTGCAGCTTTCTTGTCATTTTCCCTCCTCCTGTCAAATAGATGATATTCTCTAGTCTTCCAGAGAGCATTTTTTAAAAAAAATTCTGCAATTACACTGTCACTTTGGGACTGCTATTATTTCTACTATAATCATTGACTTATGAAATCTCAGCCAAATCCCTGAAGGAGGTTAACCAGCTGGGAACATTTTGGAAAAAAAGTCATTCCCTTTTTAATCTAGAAACTGGGCTGTATGGCCTCCTATGATTTTAGGGTAATAGTCATGAAGGGATCATACCATGAATGTTTCTGATTTCTCAAAGATAATGTAAAAATGTTAGCAACAAATAAAATGTTTGCCAACGGTCTATAGAAAATAAGTTTAGAATCATATAGTCAGTATATGTTATCTGTAGTACCATAAGAGACTTTTAGAAAGCTTGGAGTCACAGTTCATCTTGGAGCTTTTTCATCATATGAATTTGGGAAAAGACATTTTTGGTTTTAATTTGAATGGTTTTTAGAAGAGTAGGGATTAAGTAACAACTTAGATTCTAAGTATTGTGGCACATGCCTAGTCTCTGATATTTGGGAAGAGAGAGGATGGTGGATCACTTAAACTAGATGTTCTGAAATACCTAAAACTGATTGGGTGACCACACAAATCTGGTAACAGTATGATCAGACTCCAAGACCAGAGGATCCTTAAGATATATAAAGAGTGACAAATCAGCCTAGATTGGATAAGAAGCAAATCAAAGTTTCCATGCTCATCAGTTTAGGGATCAGACCCATAAGTGAGCTGCCTTTCTAGCCTGAGCAAGATTGGTAGTCTGTGTGTGTGTGTATATGTGTATATGTGTGTGAGTGTGTGTGTGTGTGTGTGTGTGTGTGTGTGAGAGAGAGAGAGAGAGAGAGAGAGAGAGAAGCAGAGACAGACAGAGACAGACAGAGAAAGAGAGAAACAGAGACAGAGAGAGACATAGAGAGACAGAAAGACACATGTCCTCCCACAGACAGTAAAAATACATACATATCTATATAGGGAAATGGAGAGCTGCAGATATGAAGATATACTGGATTTGTTATTTTATTGATAAAACGAACTTCAGTTGAGAAAATTCCTTCAACCAATAAAGATTGGCACCTTCTCTGAATCCTATAGTCTTAGAGAGCTGCCTAGAATACTTAAGAAGTTAAGTAATTTGTTCAAAGTAGAAGTGTCTGAAGGGAAAAATAAAGCAGAGATGTCTAATGTCTAGCTCTTTCCCAATCTTTTGCATTCCTTTAGATAGGTAAAGCAGCCTAATTTAGGAGTAAAAGTTATTATCTGTAGTATTAACTGTATTTATAAAATTAATCTGTCACATATGGGATATAGCAATAGTTTAAAAACTGTAATTTCAGTCATGATGCACTTCATAGGTATAGGATCCACAATTTGTGGATTTCATATCATCCTGTATAGCATTTATCTCCCATCTCCATACTTGTTCACACTCCCTTGCTAACAAACATAGTCAAGTACAACCGTCCAATGCAGCAAATATATCTGTCCTCATCCCATAACAGGCTTGTATAGTCAGTCAGTCATCAGGTTTCAATATAGTTAATTGAATTAATCCTGAGTTCATTTGCCTTTCTTGTTGCTTTTTTATGTTATTATAATCTATTTATCTCTTTAGTTCTGCTTATTTTCCTTTGTATTTTTTCATATAAGTCATCTCATGTTTCTCTTTTTATTAGAGTAATATTCCATTCCATTCATATAGCATAATTTATTTATTCATCCCTAAAATGATGGACATTCATTTTGCTTCCAGTTTTTGCTATCATAAATAAAATGTGCCTATCAATATTTTGTTTTATGCCAAACCATTCTTTTTATTTTTTTACTTTTTTGGAATTCATAATCACTTGTGAGATTATTAATCAATAAGCATTCATTGTTGTTGTTCATCTTTCATTCTCAAAGAGGACCAATGACATCATGGGGGTGATGTCATGATTTGCACATGAATTAGATTTTAAGTGAGGCAGAGCTACACAAAGTCATCAGCTGCACTCTCTTCTGCAAAGTTATAACCCCTTACTATAGACTACTCATTTTGCTATATGCTGAGCTTACAAAGAAAAGCACAACTAGTCCTTGCCTTCCAGGAGCTCCCATTTTAATGGGGAATGAAACAAATAACTAACTTGGAAACATTCAAGATGCATACAGAATAATTGGAAGGTCCTAGGAATTAGGAGGAGAGGATGGGCTTGACAAGGAACAGCAGGAAAGATCTTCAGAAGAAGGGATTTGAGCTGAATCTTGAAGTAAGCTAAGGAAACTAAGAGGCAGAGGGGAAGAGGAGGGTACATTCCAAATCACAGCTTTAGGAGTTTGCTGGGTATAAGGTGAATTCTTCAGCTTATTTATTTTGTTTTTCTTATTAGTTGTTTGGAGAAATCTCTCATATTTGTTAATAGAGTTCAATACTTTTAAGAATGTTCAGGTTCTTTGACTTCTTCTGTACTGAGTGGGGAAATGGATCTTTGCCCTGTGTATGCATTCTAAATACCTATAAATTTTGAATAGCAAATTCCTATCAGAGATATTTATTGCAAAGATTTTTTCCTAATCAAAATCAATTGCTTTCCTTCTTGTTCTGTATGTACTTATTTGAATAAAAACTTTCTGATATCATATAATCAAAATTAATTTATCTTTTATGTTTGCTTCTATTCTTTGGTTAAAAACCCTTTTCCTACCCAAAATGGTGACAGGTATCCCATCTGGTTCTCTTTTAGTTATTGTTTTGGGGGTTTTTCTTGTTTGTATGGTTTGACCTTTTATATTAAAGTTATGTATCCTTTTTGAGTTTTTTTTTGGTGTTATGTTATAAGAAACAGCATGGTATAGGGGAGAGATCACTGATTCTGGAATTCAAATCTCACCTCTATTGCTTACTACTTATAAAGGTAAGTACGTTGGGCCTCAGTTTCTTTGTATCTAAAATGAGAGTGTTAAACAAATGGGCTTTGAGGTTTTGTTTGATCCAGCTCTACTTTCTGCTAAATTGCTTTCCAGCTTTCCTGAAAATTCTTACAAAATGGGAGCTTCTTCCTAAAGTAATTTTAAGTTTTGGAGTTTATCAAAAAGTAGGCAAATTCAGTTGTTTCTGATTTTATTTCATCTATTGACAAATAAGGGGGCAGCTAGATTGCACATTGGCTAGAGCACCAGCTTTTAAGTCAGGAGGACCTGTGTAACTTTGGGCAAGTCATTTAGCCCCACATACCTCACCAAAACAAAACCAAAAAAGGGTATATGAATGCTAATCCTTGATTTCCTGATCTGTAAAATGGGGCTCATAATACATCTGTAATAACCTTACAGTTTCAAATGAGATAAATTTTTATAAAGTATTTTGCAAACTCTAAAGCACTATGTAATTATCCATTATTACTGTTGTTACCCTCATCTTCATCAAGTGGTTGGCTCTAAATTGATAAGAGGTCTGTGGTTTTGTGATATTGCTTTAAAAAATCGACAATCTTTCTTTTGGGGTTAATACCAGATTCCTGAATTGATGTTCATCTAAAAAGCTCTGAACTCTGATTTCACAACAACAAAGATAATGTTTTTCTTTTTGACAGACTGTTATGTGGCTGTTTACCTGCCTGGCCATTTCTTTCATCTTCTTAACACTCAGCATCCTGATTTGATGTGCCACAGTCTGTTTATTACAGGTATAGTGCCAATTTTTTAAAAAAATGGACACCTCATATTTAGTTAAGTGATGGTGGTTTCTTGCCTTTGTTGATTCCGTTTCTTTTCCTCTGCCTTCCTCCCTAGGCAAGAATGAAAAGATGAACTTGCTTCCTGATGCTCCATTACAGTCACTCTCAGGGGCCTTGGCTTGGGACTGGTGCTCTGGAAAGCTCTTTAAAGTGAGCTTTAACCAGTCATCTTTGTTACATTTCCTATGGAGCAGCCCTTTGGACTATGAAAGATTGGCTGTGTTGAATTGCCTGCTGGTACAAGGCAGGAATCTAAGAGTCTTAGAAGTCCAGGTTAGAATGGAACTTGTACTTTAAAATGTAGACATGGAATAGCAAACCATTGTGAATCTTCTCAGTAGTTGAAAATATCCTTGTTATTGTTATTTGAGAGTTGTTAGATAAGTTTTTCCCATCTCTTCTTCTTACCATAGTTCTCCACTTTGTTCTCAAGCTCCTCAATTACAGCACCTTCATTCAACTTTACTGAACAGTAGAACCATAAAGATGTATGTACAATCTAGATTTCCCTTTGGATTGATTTAAATTTAATATCTATATATCTATAAATGCCTTAATTTAAATTTAAATTTAATATCTATATGCTAATCATAAACACATAGTAGATGTTTGATAAAATGATGAGAGTCTCAAATATCTGTGCCACCAAAGTGATTATGATATAATGGGGCTGGGCATTTGCTCCATGTAAGAAATATACTAAACCTGTGGACATAGATCATATAAATGGAATAAGATCCATTACAATGTGGAATTCAGTTTAAGGCAAATCTCTCTTAGACCTTATCTCAAGGGATTTATTAGATAGATATATCAAAAGTACTTTCATTTTCCTTAGACTATAAGCTTTTTTTGAGAGCAGGAACTATTTTTGTCTTTGTTGTGGTGTCCTAATAGGATAAATACTTGTACGATAAATGAATGAATTATAATACAATTTCACCTCTAACAATCTTGCATTATGGGCCTTTGAAATGGCAAAGAAATATGTCTATTTTTTAAAAATTCTAAATAGAAATTTGAATTAAAATCATCCATGTTAACACATTGACTTGTCTAAAAATACTAATAGATTTTTTTAAACTTCCTAATTCTTTAAAGATTATTCAATGGATTTTTGAGAACATGAAGACCTGTTATGCATTTGATCCTATTCAGGAATTTTTAATTGGTAGGTATGGCTGATACTGCAGTTTAAATATTTGATCCTTTTGCTTTCAGGAACACAGTAAATTATGATACCCTAGTCTGTTTATTGATGCTTAGGAGTGTTTTTATTTTGGCTGTTGTAGTCAGTGGCTAATCAAATTTCATTCTCCTGTGACTAGGTGGAAATCAATAGTTACTTAGAGATCGATGAGTTGTGATCCTAGTCTTGTGTAAATGATTTTTTTTATAAGTTATAATCTTTTTAGAATAGCCTTGAGTTGCTTTCATAAAAATAGCATAAAATTTCTCTGTTATTTTGTTTTATGTAAACATCAAATAATTTGCAAAAATATATTTATCATGTATATTTATTTTTGAATTTTAAAATTTACTTTTAATATTTAAATTTTATTTCATTTTCAATTCATAGAACAAAATAAATATTAAAATATATTTGTTTCATATGTATGTAATTTATACTTAAGAACTGACAGTTTTTAAGTATAATATAATAGAGTTCTTAAGTATAATTAACACAAAAACAGTTTTCAAAGTATAATAAATAGTTAAAATCAACATGTTGGACAGTTTTCAGAGGTGAGGGAAGAGACCATGGAAAATATGTTTTTCTGATGACTTGCAACTTCCTCTATACTGTTATAATTAAACATTCTCTTTTTTTTTTATCTAGCCTCCTTATACTGGAAATTCTGTCTGGATATTAACAACATGGATAAACTTCTTCCACATTCCTCATTACATTCTTGGAATAAAGTAAGTCAGTATAGTTTTTGATGACTAAGATATTAAGATGCTTTTATAATATACTTAGTATTAGAGCAATGTGATTTGAGCTTATCAGTGTTGCTGAAGAGCTATAGCAATGATAGCTCTCCTTCCACTCTTATTCACTAATTATGTCAGTGACATTATTGTCTTATGTGCTCTTTTGTTCCATGAAGTTATCCTGAAATCAGAGTTAATATATAGCTCCATTCTCAAAGTTCCCCAAACTTCAATTTGATAAGGCTCAGTAATTTATAAAAATGCAACCATTGGTGGAGCATCAAGATGTGGGACAAAGTAACTTCTATAAAGCAAATGTAAAAAAAATAAAAATAAAAATAAAGCAAATGTAATCCAACCAAATCTACTCTCTTCCTATTAGGAAGTCTAAATGAAGAATCTGAACCCTTTCCTCTTGGGGCACAGTGTAACACTGATGATTTGTGTAACTAGGGAAGTAAAAACAATGTGTCTGAAAGCTGCCCTGCTTTTTCTCCTGTTGCATTTATATTCCAGGACTGAACTGTTAGTGGTTGAGGCAAAGATTGATGCAAAGAAGGTGGAATCCATTTGAAGTTACCAAGCTTTTGAGAATACTGTAATGATTTAAATGTTAACTCTTCACATTTAACATTTTTAGAATTAATACTAGAAGGGACTTCAAAGTTCATCCAGTCCACCACTCATTTTATAAAAGAAGAAACTGAGACATAAGGAGATTATGAATTGTCTGGGTAGTAAAGAGGGGGATCTGAACTCAAGCACTCTAAATCAAAATACAGTACTCTTACTATACTTACTATACAATATATACTATACTCTAACAATTCCACTCAACATTTATTATGTATTTTTTATATAGAGTACTGTTCTAGGTGCTGGATGGGGGGAGAGAGGAGGTTATAAAGATTAGATAGCACACTTTGTCTTGAAGGTTTACAAAGCTCTCTTCTCCCTCAAACAACCCTATCAAGAATATAATACAAATATTCCCATTTTATAGATATAGAATCTAAAGCTCATAGAGCTTAATGATTAGCTCATGGTGAGAGATCTGGTAAATGTCAAAGCCAGGATTCAAGCCCACATACCATGATTCTAAGCCTGCTGGTCTTTCTCCTACATTAAGATGTCTGCAGAGAGAAGAGTAGATTAAATTTGTATAACCTTTTAAAAAAGGGCTTTATTTATGTCCATTATCTCATTTAATTATTATCTTCCATTTTATAGTTAATGAAACTGATTAGTAAAACAAGACACTGGCCATGTTTTCATGAAATTTATGACATAGTAAGGTGATATGACAAGTTCACAGATAATTATAACATAAAAATATTACATGTTAATAGAATAAGATCTTCAGGTCAGGTGTTATAATTTAAGGAGGAAAGAGATTCCTGAGGAAATCAAAGAAATCTTCACATAGAAAATAGTCTTTGGGCTGAAATTTAAGGGATATGTAGGATTCCAATGGGTAGAAAGGGAAGGGAAAATGTAAAGAAGGAAAAGTATGGAACACGAATGCAAGACAGGGAATAGTTTATTTTTGCTGGGATATGAAATGTGTGAAGAGGTATTGTAAGAGAAAATGTCTAAAAAACATAGACATTGGGACAAGTAAGTAGTGGAAGACCTGAGTTCAAATGTAGCCTCAGGCACTTACTAGCTGTATGACCCTGGACAAGGCATTTAACCTTATTTGCCTCAAAAGAATAAATAAACAAAAAACCTATAGATATCTAGAGAACTAAGACTGATTTTCATTTATTATTGGTATCTCCAGGGTCTTATACACAGTAGATTCTTAAATGGGAGTTCAAAGAGTCATAGATCTAGATCTGGAAGCAACTATAGAGGCCATATATTTTCAAACTTAATTACATGTGAGAAAAGTGAGCCATGGAGAGATTAAGTGAGTTGCTCAGACATTAAGTATCTGAGGCTGGATTTCAACCCAATTCTTCTTGACCTCTGTCCATTATTCCACACTGCTTCTAACTTCTTAGAGTTTGTTGGTTGACTGGGTGAAGAGCCTCAAATGTCAGATTAAATAGCTTAAACTGAATTCATGAGGCAAGTGGGAGTCATTCTGAGCAGAATTTAGTATATGAAAATAGTCCTTGAAAAGTAAATATGAGTTATGTTTGAAGCAAAATGGAAAATAAGTTAATCTCTAAACTATTCAAACTTTTGTAGAGCCCTAATGTTTACACATTTCTAAAAGCCCTTTTTCCTACTTCAGACTGTATTTATACAGTTGCCAACTTCTCAGTCTATATGGTGCAATTTTCCTCCTTGCCACTGTCTTTTCATCCCTTTTATTTAACTACATTCTGAAAGTAAATGCAGAATTTGTAGCAATTCAACAGGAAGTTTACAGGTTAAACCACACTGAAGCCAGGAAATGTATGATCTTTGTCCTTCCCCAATCACCCTATTTATTTCCCCTAGTTTTTTGAATATCTCATTATCAGTGCCAAAGATGTAGAGAAATAGAGAGAGGTTAACTTATCCATATGAGTTTACATATTCATATATTAGCTGGATATCATCTGAGTGAATTACCTTAGGAAGAAATGCCTCTAACTTGGGTGGATAAAAGAAAATGGTGGTTTGTAGATGATGTCCTTCTTGGTTAGGGTCTGGCTCTGCCTTGTTCTTGGGAAAATGAGAAGACACATTGTAATAGACATAAAAAATGTAACTTCAATATTTGCATATGCTAAGAAATTTGCTTAGAAAACCACTTTTAACCACTTTCTAGTTAATGAGCTAATGTATTACTTTAAATGGTTTGTTTTTAGCAATTATACACACTGGTTAACCTCTTATTTCCTAAATTTGCAAATGTGCATAGTGCTGATGGGGCACTTAGTAATATGCAATAAATAAAGATTTGTTGGTTTATATCCACAGAAGAAGTATTAGGTTTACCTTGATTCTATATGGCAACATAAAAAAGAATACTTCAGTACCATATTTACAAGGACACCAAACAATATGGTGACTTTTATGCCCACAAAAGAAAGATAATGCTGTAGTTTGGAGAATGTTGAACCTGAAGTTAAGAAAACCTGCATTCAAATGAAACCTCAGGGACACTTACTAGCAGTGTGATACTGGGCAAGTTACTTAACTCTACCTCAGTTTCCTCATTTGTAAAATGGAAAAAATAAGAGCATCTACCTCCCAGGGTTGTCATGAGGTAATACATAGTAAGATATATTTGTAAGGTGCTTTGCAAACGTTTAAGTGTTACATAAATACTAATTACTACTACTTTTATATTCTCCAGCAGTCTTAGTGATAATAAGATTTGCTATCCTTAGGTTTTTTTTTTATTATAGCTTTTTATTTACAAGATATATGCATGGGAAATTTTTCAGCATTGACAATTGCAAAACCTTTTGTTCCAATTTTTCCCCTCCTTCCCCCCACTCCTTCCCCCAAATGGCAGGTTGACCAATACATGTTAAATATGTTAAAGTATAAATTAAATACAATATATGTATACATGTCCAAACAGTTATTTTGCTGTACAAAACAAATCGGACTTTGAAATAGTGTACAATTAGCCTGTGAAGGAAATCAAAAATGCATGCGGACAAAAATAGAGGGATTGGGAATTCTATGTAGTGGTTCATAGTCATCTCCTGGAGTTCTTTCACTGGGTGTAGCTGGTTCAGTTCATTACTGCTCCATTGGAACTGATTTGGTTCATCTCATTGTTAAAGAGGGCCATGTCCATCAGAATTGATCGTCATTTAGTATTGTTGTTGAAGTAGATAATGATCTCCTGGTCCTGCTCATTTCACTCAACTTCAGTTCATGTAAGTCTCTCCAGGCCTTTCTGAAATCATCTTAGGTTTTGTTTTTGTTCAGTCATTTCAATTGTGTCTTACTGTTTGGTTGGGGATTTCTTGGCAAAGATACTTAAGTGGTTTGCCATTTCCTTCTCCATTTCACTTTATAGATGAGGAAACTGAGACAAACAGAGTTAAGTGTCTGAGGTCAGATTTGAGCTCAGGAAGATGAGTCTTTGTGACTCCAGGCCTGGCACTCTCTCTATTCATTGCACCACCTAGCTGTTACTATCTTTAAATAAAAATGTTATAAATAATTTGAAACCACAGTGAGACTTTAATAACTTTTTTTTTAAAGTATTCCTTACATAGCTCTGGTAGAAGGAGTGATCAATTTCCATCCCAATTCTTTTGTCTTCCTTTGGTACTTTAAACCACTATAATTTTTGTAATTGTTTGCCTTATTTGCATTTCCAAAACATAACAATGTTTATAACATTGGAACATAGGTCTTTAAGAAATTGCTATTGATTGATCAATTAACTGACTTGTAAACTAGGATGCATTGCTTCTTCAGAATTTTGTGTGCCAGTAATATTAGTTGTAGATATTTAAATTCTCATTGACAACTATTATTAGTTGTATATAATGTTTACTTACAAATGTTTTTTTTCCATCTTTCATAAAAAACATTTTTAAACAAATAGACTAAAAATAGTTTTATAATATGTGATTAAAAATAATGCATACTTTTGGGGGGATTTGAAATGAAGTATATTTTATAATAAACCTTCATCTCCCTAGGATTAACTTTCATGGTGTATTTTCAATGATAAGGAGGTACTATCTATATCTGAACAGTTCTTTACTTCAAGCATTATTGTAGAGGATGCTATAATATGAGAAATCTTACCATTAATGACAGAGGGGACATGTGGCAGAATGATTGGGAGAGAATATGGGTTAAATTTTTTATCTTTGCCTCTTACAATCTATGTTCTTGAAGAACCTCTCTAGGTCTCTCTCTGGGTCTCATTTTTTCTTTATAAAATAAGGAAGTTAAACTAGATTATCTTTAAGGTATTTAAAGCATTTGGGTGGCTCAGTGGGTATATGCTAGAGGTCTGAATTTAAATCCAGTTTTCGATACTTACTATCTATGTGATCCTGCATAAGTCACTTAATTATTTCTGCCTCAGTTTTCTCATCTATTAAATGAAGATAATTAAAGCACCTATCTCCTGGGTTGCTGTGAGGAGCAAATTTGATAATAACTATAAAGCTCTTAGTAGAGTACCCAGAACATAGTAAGACCAAGATTGTTCTTGTTCTGTCAATTGTGTGCCTATTTGGAATTTTCTTGGCAAAGGCATTAGAGTGGTTTGCCATTTCCTTCTACAGCCCATTTTACAGATGAAGAAACAGATAACAGGGTCACACAGCTAGTAAGTATCTGAGGTTGGGTTTGAATGCAAATTCCATAAGGGCTTTGTAAATGTATGCTGTTGCTGCTACTGTTGCTGTTACTCTTCTTCCTCCTCCTCCTCCTCCTCCTTCTCCTACTACTACTCCTCCTTCAATATAAAATAATATAAACAAGATCAGAAAAGCAATTGTGAGAATCTTTATAGATAGAAAATACTTTCTCTTGATTTTATAGCTATGTTTCCTGTTTGCACAGTTCCTAAACCATTTGATGAGGAGAATGTAACTTGCTTCATTTCCTGATAATCTAAAAAAATTGTACATGGTATTATGTTAAAAACATATTGCTCCAACTTTTTTCCATATATACATATATATTTTAAGCAATCTAGGTTCTGTTGATTATTTTAATCCTGAGTTGGGAGAACATATCCTTGTTTGACCTCAGAAATAAACTATTTTCAGCTTCTTCTGGATAGAGATTAGAAAATTATATGATGTTTAGCCCGAGTTTTGCTCAAAGCAAATGGTACAGAGTCTCTCATCCATGTCAAAGAATGAAAAGCATTCCTTGCAACCTTCAACTTGTAGTGAGTTGGTGTCAATGGACATTTAACAATTTTTTTTTTTTTCTGACTATAGGAAATTCCAGGAGTAACGCTGGTGACTGAAGAGATCTTATTACCTCTAATGAAGGTAAGGCTCTGGTGGTGATCTGAAACATAAAGCGACTGACCTTGTCTCTTTTCAAGGTTAAAAATTAAAGGTTATAAGAAGCTTAACAGGTATGGTAGAGGGTAGAATGATGGAGAACTCCTTGCCCAGTTTGAATCGAGGAGTAACCTACTGTATACAGCACCATAATCTTTTTTTTTTTTTTTAGGCTATAAGTAGTAATATCTGTTCCCACAATGACAAGTAAAAACCATCTTTAACATCCATTTTTTTTAAAAGTTTTGAATTCCAAATTCTATACTTCCCTTCTTTTTCTGTCCCCTCCCTGAGACAGTAAGCAATATAGATTATATAACCATCATAACCTTTTTAAAAAGTTACTGTATTAAGGATAGTTTCCTAAAATCAGGAGAGCTCAATTTGAATCATTAATAGCTAGCATTTGTATAGCACTTATATTTATATACTACGTGCTAGGCACTGTGCTAAACACTTTCCAATTATTGTCTCATTTTATCCTTACAAAAATCCTGGGAGGTAGGTATTATCAATAGCCCCATTTTATAGATGAGGAAACTGAGTTTACACAGCTAGTATCTGAGGTCAAATTTGAACTCAGGTAATCCTGACTTCAGGCCTGATATCCATTGTACCACCTAATTACTACTCTTAATTTTGTGGACATCTAGGCTTTGCCAAAATAATAAGTATGCGAGTTTAACTTATCTTTATCAGCCTAGCTTTTATAGCCACTCGCCCTTTTTGCTACATTGGGCTATTCCATTTTCCTATTTATATCCAATCAGATAATCAGAGCCACTAAAAGAAGAGGAGTTGATACCCCTATAAATTTAAGCCTAATGTAAACTTCATGCTTGTTTCTCCTTTTTCTGCCCCACTTCCATAGCCATTTCCCAAATGCCCATCTTAGAAACAATCACAGACACTCAAGTTAGGACCTATCAGCTCCCCTCTCATCACAAGAACAGCCTGTCAGTGCATTCAGAGATTGTAAATCTTGGCTTACGATCTGGTCTAATCATCTCGCACACCCCTTCCTGCCCATGAACTGCATCTATTCATGTCTCTGGAATCCAGTGGTTTCAGAAGGATTGTCAAGCACAATAGATAGAAGGAGGGAGTACAGAAGGATATGTATGTAATTAAAAACTAGGGAGTATTTTAGCACAGTTTCCTTGAAGATCCTTTGTTGTTTTTGGCAGTGCCTCCTGTTAATTATAGGCTGGCGTGTACTGGGAAATCTCAATTTCTGGCAGTAAGCAGCGCATGTCAGCTTACTGTGCTTTCTTCCGTTATTGACTTTTGATTCTTTTGGACACACTAATATTAGACCAAGACCTAGACAGCTGGCGGGAAAGCTGGGAAGTGTTTGAGGTCACTGTGATGCAGTGGGGTGGGAAAATAGCAGCTGGGGGAAGGGTTTGGCGGTTATGATTTTTGGTTCCCAAGAGGGAGATTTAATCATAGACAGAAAAGCTATGTTACTGGCTAGAAGTGTGGGTAGTTGATGCCCTACTATGGTGTGGGCTGTAAGAGGGATGGGGGAAGAGAACAAGGGAGAAAAATTTGGCTAATAGTTTCCTACTCTTCAATGTATTCTGTAAAAAAATGACATCGGTCCTGCCTGAGGGGAAAAAGCAAATTAAAAAAAAAATTTGTCTATTATGTTCCCTTTGCCACTCCCAGCTTTTCCTTCCACCTTTTCCCACCTCTTTTAAAAATTTTTTTTCTCCCTTTCTTCGTTTTCATCTCATTCATTCTAAGAAAAATAGGCTTTTAATCATTTAGCTCTAAATATTTTTTATTATTTATTATTTTCTAACTTTTTATTCCTAAGTGAGACAAGCTACTAGTTATTCTTGTAGCTGGAGTAGATTTTAAGAGGTATGACCTCTCCTTTGCTTTCCTGTTTTAAGATGGAATCAAGAATAGGATGAAAATTGGTACAGAGACTATTCCCAGAGTCAGCACTGCTGAAGAGATTGTAACTGGATGCCTTCTCAATTAAAGTTGTCTGCCAGTCAGTTTTTGTGATTTAGACTGGTAGTATCTAGATCTGGAGGTTTTTAGTCCTGGTGTCCCTTACCTACTTCCTCTATGCTAGGTGCTGACATTACTTTTCCTTAATACATCTTTAAATGAAATGGCTATACTTGAATGAACCTAAGGCCTCTTTCAGCTTTAAATCAATAGTGTAGTTGCATCTCATTCTGAGTTACTTTTTTTTAAACTTATAATTTGAAATGAATAAACAACAAATAAAACGAGCATATTCATGTAGCATAAAAGAATAGAAAGATTGTACATTAACCTGCAGATCTCTAGTATGTATACATTGTTTTTCTTTCTTTTTCTCTGTCTCCCTCCTTTTCTTTCTCCCTCTATCCCTCTCTTCCTTCCATCCTCCCTTATTCCCTCTTTTCCTTTCTTCCATCCTCCCTTCTTCCTTTCTCTTTCTTTCTTGTTTTCTTTTCCCCTCTCTCTCCCTTCCTTCCCTCCCTCCCTCCCTACTTCCTTCCTCCCTTCCTTCCTTCCTTCCTTCCTTCCTTCCTTCCTTCCTTCCTTCCTTCCTTCCTTCCTTCTCTCCCTTCTTCCTTCCTTCCTTCTCTCCCTTCCTCCCTCCCTTCCTTCTTTCTTTCCTTCCTCCCTCCCTCCCTTCCTTCCTCCCTTCCTTCCCTCTCTTCCTCCCTTCCTTCCCTCCCTCCCTTCCTTCCTTCCTTCCCTCTCTTCCTCCCTCCCTCCCTCCCTCCCTTCCTTCTTCCTTCCCTCTCTTCCTTCCTTCCTTCCTCCCTTCCTCCCTTCCTTCCCTCCTTCCTCCTTTCCTTCTTTCCTTCCTTCCTTTCCTCTCTTCCTCCTTCCTTCCTTCCTTCCTTCCTTTCTCCCTTCCTTCCTCTCTTCCTCCCTCCCTCCCTCCCTCCCTCCCTTCCTTCCTTCCTCCCTTACTTCCTTCCCTCCCTCTCTTCCTCCCTTCCTTCCTTCCCTCTCTTCCTCCCTTCCTTCCTTCCTCCCTTCCTTCCTTCCCTCTCTTCTCCTTCCTTCCTCCCTTCCTTCCTTCCTTCCCTCTCTTCCTTCTTCCTTCCTTCCTTCCTTCCTTCCTTCCTTCCTTCCTTCCTTCCTTCCTCCCTCCCTCCCTCCCTCCCTCCCTCCCTCCCTTCCTTCCTTCCCTCCTTCCTCCTTCCTTCCTTCCTCCCTTCCTTCCTTCCCTCCCTCTCTTCCTCCCTTCCTTCTTCCTTCCTTCCTTCCCTCCCTCCCTCCCTTCCTTCCTCCTTTCTTTCTTTCCCTCCTTCCCTCCCTTCCTTCCTCCCTTCTTTCTTTCCCTCCCTTCCTTCCTTCCTTCCCTCTCTTCCTCCCTTCCTTCCTCCCTTCCTCTCTTCCTTCTTTCCTTCCTTCCCTCTCTTCCTTCTTTCCTTCCTTCCTCCCTTCCTTCCTTCCTTCCTCCCTTCCTTCCTTCCTTCCCTCTCTTCCTCCCTTCCTTCCCTCCCTCCCTTCCTTCCTTCCTTCCCCTTTCCTTCCTTCCTTCTCCTTCCTTCCTTCCTTCCTTCCTTCCTTCCTTCCTTCCTTCCTTCCTTCCTTCCTTCCTCCTTCCTTCCTTCCTTCCTTCCTTCTTTCCCTCTTCCTTCCCTCCTTCCTTCATTTCCTCTTCCTTCCCTCCTTCCTTCCTTCCTTCTTTCCTTCCTTCCCTCCCTCCCTCCCTCTTCCTTCCTTCCTTCCTCCTTCCTTCCTTCCTTCCTTTCCTCTTTCCTTCCTGACACTCTTCCCCCGTTCTCTTTCATATTCTATCTTAGCTTGATTTAAAAAATATTGTTCTATTCTAGTTCTTCTACTTGTCTTATTCTTCCTTTTCTGACTCCTTTGTAGCTTAAACATCAAATAAGATAATAGTTTTAAAACACTCAACATAGCAGCATATAGTAGGAACTTAATAAATGTTTGTTCCCTTCCCTTCATACATAGGTCACCCTCTAAGTTTTAATGTCCTACATACTCTTATCTTGAACCCAGGTTCCAACTAATCTAGATTATTGGCTATTGCTTAAACATATTCTGAGATTTTTTTGCCTCTATGCCTTGGCTCATACTCCCCCCCCCCTCCCCACCTCAAATAGAATCATAGGCCTAGATTAGATCTTAGAAACCATTGAGTTTGACTATATTGTTATATAGATGAGGAAACTGAGACCCAGAAAAGTTAAACATCTTGTCTGGAATCACACAGCTATTTATCTGAAGCAAAATTTGAATTCTGATCTTCCTGATTCTAGCCCTATTATCCAGAACTCTCTACTAATGAAACTTAGCTGATTTTTCTTTATCTAAAATTTCCTCCTACGCCACCATTTCCTTCTGAAATAAAACAAGCACATTAAACTTGAAAGGGAGTTAGTTTAGTTCATCCTCCCCATTTTATTGATGATATGATGGAGACCCAGACAGTAGATTTTGCTTAATTAAGATCATTCAGCTAGATGGTGACAAAAGAAGCCTACAATCCAGGACTTCTTTCCTTGATATCATGTCAGTTCCCTATATACATATAAATGGTTCCCAGACCAGGATGGTTTTCTTCCCTTTTACAGACTAACAACCAAGATTTAGGATGTGGGATATTTCAGATATCACTGTGTGTCCTTCATCACAAGTGATTTTGATGATGAAGCAGTATGGTACAGAGAGAAGTGTTATTTGCTGGCTTTGGAGATAGAAGGTGTGTATATTCAAATCCTATCTCTGTCATTTACTGTTTATAAGTTCCTTAAAGGCAGGGATTGTTTTTTGCCTCTTTTGTTTGGCACATTTTGTTGTTGTTCAGTTGTTTGTGACCCCATTTGGGGTTTTCTTGGCAAAGATGCTGGAGTGGTTTGCCATGTCTTTCTCCAGCTCATTTTATAGATGAGGAAACTGAGGCAAACTGAGTAAAGTGATTAGGATCATATAGCTAGGGAGTGTCTGAGGCCATGTTTGAACTCAGAAGCTGAGTCTTCCTGACTCCAGATCTGGCACTCTTTCTACTGTACTGCCTGCCTGGCACACAGTAAGTGTTTAATAAATATCTATTAAGTTAAATAAATGTCTATTAAAATTTTTAAAAAAATGTTTACTTTGGCAAGTGACTTTACTTCTTTGATATTCAGTGTCCTAATGTATAAAATAAAAGTTTTGGATCAAATAACCTATCAGGTATTTTCCAATACATCTCTGTAGTTTATTGGTCCATTAGTTCCACAACACTGGGTGTGGACAAATCTCTTCTTGAAGGAGTTTAACAAAGCAATGAAGGGAAAAATAAAACAAATGAGCAAACGAAAAAGATGAAGTGAAGAACTGATGAGTTTATAGAGCACGTATCTTATTCTGTGTTGACATTATTCCAGCCATAGATAGGCTGGCATGGCTTTAAAAAGCAGCCTTTTTTTTTTTTTTTTCCCCCTTTCTGTTCTTTGCTTCATGTCTTAGGAACCCTGGTAGAAAAGGACCGCTCCTTTCTTAAGGAAATATTCTAATGATTCGTGGCCAGATGGATTTTTCTCTCCTGATTTTGCAGAGACCTCTACTGGCCTTTTCCTGACATCTCTATGGCTTCTTTCCTGGAAGTTCTTTAATCTATTTCTACAATGAGGTTATTGGCCTCCGGCATAGTTAATTTACTAGCCCTTTTGTTAAGTTAGTAAAATTTATGACCCTATGGCCTTGTATTGAATTTCTAACTTTCTCTTTTTCTAAACACCTTCATTCTCTTGAAGCTTAGGTCTAATAAATAACCATACCTAAGGCCAATTTCCTAGATCTGATGAATTATTTCTCAGGTTTTTTTTTTTCTCCCCCCCTTTGGAGCAACTTTCCCATAATCTCACTTTCTATTTTAGGTGGTCACTATTTATGTGACTTCATAACAATGATCTAGCGCCTAGCACGAGTTTGGCATTTTTTGTTGCTGTTCAACATTGTACATGACAGCACATCTCATGCAAATCTTGTGCATGCTTCCCCATAAATCCTCCATTGTAGTAAAAACAGAGGCACAAAGAGACTGATACTTGAAAAGGCTGAGGCTTAAGGCCAAAAGAGAAGAAAAATCCCAGTTTTTATTTTTTTAAATTATTATTTCTTAAGATCTTGCAGCCTCCATTAAGTCTTGGCTGAAGGCATAATCTGTGCATTTAGTACTTAAAACTGAGAGATGTAAATAGTATCATATCTCTAAAAGTACCAGGTAATAGCTACACTTATATAGTTCTTTAATTTTTGCAGCATGCTTTCCATGTGATCTCATTTGATCCTCACAACAACTCAGTGAAGTAGGTACCATTATTATCCTTATTTAAAGATGAGGAGGTTGAGATTGGGAGAGATTAAGTGATTTGTTCAGGAGTGCACACACACACACATCTAAAGTCCAACATTTTATTTAATGGGCTGCCTAGCTGCTCTAAATCTACAATAATCAGCTGCAAAATAGAATTTTTAAAGAATAGGGAATAGTGGAGCATACCTGTAATCCTTGCTACTTTGGAAGGCTGAGGCTAATGGATCACTTGAGCTTGAGAGTTTTGAGCTGCAGTAGGCTCAAAGCCAATTGTGTGTCTACATTAAGTCTGGTTGTGAACTCAAATCAAGTGACTTATTGGGCCACTTAAGGAGAAGTGAACAGGTCCAGATCTGAAAAAAAGAAGCAGGTCAAAATTTTTCCGATCAATAGTTGGATTAGGCCTGTGAATGACCATCCTGAGTAAGCTAGGGAGATCCACCTTAAAAGAAATCATAGTGCTGGAGTTTAAAGCTATATAAAATTAGCTTTTTATCATTCTGAAGCTTTATAGTTAAGCAGGTATGCCTTTATCATGACTTTTCTGGAACACTGTGAAGGTGCTATTTATATATGACCATAAACTGTCACCCTTATTCTAACCACTGCAAACAATACTGGCATAAAGTGGCATAAAGAGCATCAAGACCCTACAGAAGACCAATTTGTTTCTTTGTAGAGGATGGATGTCCCTGTGCAGAGGAGCTCAGATTAATATAGTGTACTTCTTTTACACGAGACATACTTTTTAATGTTTTTTTCCCCCTATTTTAGTCTGTATTGGGAGATAAGAAAGTCAGCCTGTTTATAAATGTCACAAGTAATAGCTACTTCTGAGATAAATCAGTGATTTTAAAGTCCACTGACTAGCAAGATTGGATCAGTGTTTCAACTTTGCCAACTCTCTCTTTGGGCACAGAATCAAACCGTTCTTTCTAGGCAGGCTCCCTTCTCTACAGGAGGTTCTCAGTTAATCAGAAGATATTTTTGCTGCCAACATGCTTCTTAGAGATGAAAGGTAGATGTTTTCTCCTGGCACTAATTAGAAATGAGCACTATATAAAAATTGTGAAGAGGATTTGGCAATCCAATTCCTCCAAAAGAATCAAGATTTTAATTTAACTCTTTGATTGAATGAATATCTGAGAATGCATTAGGTATTGATTAGGAATAGAATAGTTAGGTCACACAGTGGATAGAACGCTGGACTTGGAGTCAGGAAAATCTGAGTTCAAATCTGGTCTTGGACTCTAGTTGTGTGACCTTGGGCAAGTTACTTAATCATGTTTGCCTTGGTTTCATCATCTGTAAAATAAGCTAGAAAAAAAAAGGCAAACCACTCCAGTATTTTTGTCAAGAAAACCCTAAATTGGGTCAAAAGACACAATTGAAAAACAATAAATAGGTATTGATATGTTACCCATATAATTTTTTTTGTAGGAGTAGAAGGGGCTTAATCTTAATTTCCTGGGGTGCTGAGAATTGGTGTCTTGCCAGGATATGAAAAAGGAATTGCATTCCAGTTCTGAGGCCACCCCTCTATCCATTATACCATATAATTTATCTATCTAATCTTATGAGAAAATTGAGATGTTTTTAAACTAAGCAGAAAGACTTTGAATCCCTACTCTTCTTTCCTTCATATTTGTTTCAAAATTTCCTGGCTCTAGTAAGCTTTTCCTAATTATCTCCACCCTGCACTGATTACTTCTGGATTTCACTTTTTTTTCTCAGAATTGAGGCATTTAATTGGCATTATCTTTGTGAGTCTATTCCCTTCTAATACATTTTATATATATATATATATATATATATATATAATTTTTTTCATAAAGGTTGTAAGTTTGTATATTCAATTAGAAACTAAGTTTCTTTTGACCACGGAACATAGGTTCTCTTTCTTTTGTGTCCCTGATTTAGAGCATACTAAAGATAATTTTAAAAGTTGGTTACATTTTGAGTTTTATGTGAATCTAGGATTTACCTTAACCTAGGTAGGATATGGTGATTACTACTACTGGATGGCATATGAGGAATTTCTCTTTGCTCCCAAATCTTAAGTATTCAAGATCATCCTTTCATTATCCTACTCAAACCAGTTTTCAAGGTTATCTCTCATTGCTTCAAATTTGTAACCCCTTTCTCCAGTTTAGCTGGTCTTTTCAGTTCTCTGTCTTATTTCTGAACCTTTCTTCATAATGGGTTTTCCCTTCCTTGGCACAACCTAAGATGCCCTCTTCTCTCTTTTTATCTTTTCTAAATCCTACTAATTCTTCAAAAGCCAGAACAAGTATCATATCTCACATGAAGTCTTCTGATCTTCTCTCTCTCTCTCTCTCTCTCTCTCTCTCTCTGTGTTACTGTCTTCCTCTCTGTTTCTGTCTCTGTATGCTTGTCTCTGTCTCTCTTTTCCTCTCTTTCTTTCCCTCTCCACCCTTCTATCTTTGTCTCCCTCTCTTGTCCTCTCTTTATCTCTGTCTTGGTCTCTCCTCCCTTCTCTTCATCTTTCTTTCTCTTTCTCTCTCTATCTCTATTTCTCTCTGTGTCTCTCTCTCCCTGTCTTTATCTTTCTCTCTCTCCCTCTCTGTTTCTATTTTTGTCTCTGTCTTTCTCTCCTCTTTCTCCTCTCTTTATCTCTGTCTTGGTCTCTCCTTCCCTCTCTTCATCTTTCTTTCTCTTTCTCTCTCTATCTCTATTTCTCTCTGTGTGTCTCTCTCCCTCTCTGTCTCTATTTTTGTCTCTGTTTCTCTCTCCTCTTTCTTCTCTCTTTAGCTATGTCTCTCTCCCCCTTTCTTCACCTCTCTCTTTCTCTTTCTCTCTTTATCTCTTTCTTTTCCCCTTTCCTTCCTTTCTCTCTTCCTCTCTCTCCTTCCATGCATCTTTTCTCCCCTCCCTATATACTTTCCCATTCATATAACAGTTATTAACAACAACACTCAATTGGCAATTGGTATTTTAACACCTTCTAGTATCTACTATTCACACCTCTGTATCATTTATTTCATTCCAATAATTTACCCTCTACCTTTTTTTCCCTGTTACTTAGTGGAGAACAACACCCTAAGAAAATGGGAGTTTTGGATAGGAACTAGAGAAGATGATTTTGGAACATGAAGTACTTCTTTGGTATGCACCATTTGTTCTTTGTGTAGTTAGAAGCACTAGACCTAGTAGGTAAAAGCCATGTGACAGAATCCCAAAAATGAAGATATAAAATACTGAATATGATAGGAGAAAGAGCACTACATTTGAAGACATCAATCCTGGACTCTAATCCTGCCTCCCATTTACTATCTATATAATTTTAGGTAAGCACTTTACCTCTGTAGACTTTACTTCCTTCATCAATAAAATGGGATAGATAAATTATATGATGCATAAGATCTCTTTCTGCTCCAAATATGGTCAGTACTTTTTACCTTTAATAGGTCATATGTAATAATTTACCCTATGAATTTTCAGAAGAGTTACCCTAATTGACCACTAGATGTCAGGTCATTACCATTTAATTATTTTATATTCCAGTTTTATGAATTCCATCTTACCCACCCACTCCTGAAGTGACATCTTTCCCCAGCAAAGGAAGTGCCACAGTAATAGATTACCATTGATGATTTAAGTTTTTCCCCCATTAGTACAATTTCCCCCCATTCAACAAACATTTATTCAACTTTCAATTGTGTGGGATACATTGTTTTAATTATACCTTGGAAAGAAACAGGGAAATGAGAAAGAAATGTAGAATGAATCATAATAGATTTGTTTAGAATTCACGGGCAGGGAAAAATGAAGGAAAGGTAATCCGCAGAATCATGGTTAAAATCAGATGTTCCAAATTACCATGCTAGATTGTGTCTTGTTCTCTTTGCTAAATCTTTGTTAGTGGAGTGCAGGTCGGAGTTCTGAAACTATAGGCTGCAATAGTATGATTTTAGAGTGTTCTATGGAGGCTCCATTGTGATTCGAAGAACTCTCGGACTATGGGTTGAAACCAGGTTTAGATCCTAGCTCTAGCTCTTGTTAGCTATGTCACCTGGCCTTTCAGAGCCTCCGTTTTCTCATCTGTAAAGTGAGAGTAATAATATTGAACTATGTACTTCACAGAGTTTTGAGAAAAGTGTTTTGCAAACTCTAAAACACTTTACAATATGAATTATGATGATAGCTAATGGTGTTTCTCTACTAACAGGGTATAGACTATTCTTTCTCAGGGAATTCTTGGATTCTTTCAAGGCTCAGTTCAAGTGCCATCTCTTCTTGATACCTCTCCTCCTGCTTCCCTCTACATTTCCTCTCCCACAAAGACACTTTTTTTTTTTTTTTTTGCATTCACTGTGATACATTTTGTATCTGTGGTTTCCCATCAAGAAAATGTAAATTTCTTGAGGACAGGAACAGTTCTGCTTTTGAATTTGAAATCCCAGCACAGGACCTGGCACATGATAGCTACTCAACAAATTATATTTTATCCTACAATTTTAAGAGACTATATTATAAAATATCCAGTAAAAGAGATTTTTGCCTTGTGCTATTTTTGTTTACATTATTCATGTGCTCCATTCTGTCTCAAAATGAAGCCATGAGTATGAGTTCAATCCCCACAAGGAGCAATTATCTTCAGTCAGTTCCATGGTCACAGATTGTATGAACTGTAAACACTAGCCAGAAAGTTCATAAATGCAAGCTATCAGTCACGAGGGTATCTGGACAAGGAAGTGTGAATAGAATGCAAATCTTTCACTATGAATAGAAAAAAAAAACACTCTGTTGTCATTGTGTTAGGAAAGGAAGATAGCATGTATTTTCATGATTGTCATAGTCCTCAAATTATCAAATGAATTTTTTCTTGCTCTAATATTTTCTCTTAAAATATCCAAAATTTAAGTACCAGAATAGTAGATGCTTAAATGTTAATAGGATTTAAAGTATAAAAAGGATTCTAAAGATCATTTAGTAAAATGTACTTTAAAGATTTAAATTGAATGATATTAAAGTCCATTTTAAAGATGGAAAAAGTGGAGCCCCTCTCAAAGTTAAGTGACTTGATCAATTAAAAGCTGGAATTCCAACCTGAATCTAATAATTTCAAATATAATGTTCTTCCCCCTGAACTACATTGTCCCAAAAATGCATTTGTAATTTTGTTTTTCCATTCTGCTTTGATGTGTTGCTTGGTGACTACAAAACTATTTTAATTTACTTTTTCTGTTTAAATCCTAGCTCTAACTCTTGTTAGTTATGTCATCTGGCTTTTGAAGAAAAAAAAAGCTAAATGGATAAAATAAATCCTTCTAAAAAGTCACAACTTTGGATAACATTCTTTTGTGACTCTAAAAGTTGTGGATTGGGGTATATCATGAGACAGAGAAATCCACAGTGAAGAATTGTGATGATGTAGAAAGTAAAAGAACTTAGAAACATAAGATCAAGTCTTAGATCTGGTATAAGCCTTAGGCAAATTACTGAACCTTACAGTGCCTCAATTTCCTCAGCTTTAAAATGGAAATAATAATACTTAATACTACCAACCCCACAGGGGAATGGTGTTTTGTAAACTAAATATTGCTATTTATGAATAACTACTATTATCACCCCTGCCATGGAAATGACATAGTAGAGCCTTAATTTAAGCTTCCTCTCTTTAGTTATAAATTATTAGGCTATGAGTATAAAAGTCTCAGGTTATTCACTATATATAAAAATGAGAGTACTGGATTATGAGATAAAAAGAAAATAAAGGAGGTTATTTTCTTTTAAGTTTTAGAGTCATTGTGAAGGTTTGAGAGTTACTCTGTTAGTTCAGACATTAAAAGAACCAACAATATTGTGTGCTTTTTGATTCCCTTAGCTTTGAAGAGGTTGGGTTAGATCAGGGGTTCTTAATCTATTTTTATATCATAGTTCCTTTTGTTAGTCTGATTAAGTTGATGAATAATGTTTTTAAATGTACAAAATAAACTATATCAGATTACAAAGGAAACCCACTCTGTTGAATATAATTATCACAATAAAAAAATTCATGGACCCTATGTTAAGCATTTTACTAACCCCAAATTCTAGGATTGTATATTTTTACAAGGCTTCATAACATTAAGTGGGCATGATATGAAGAATTTTGAAAAACGTATGGACAAGAATAGCACAAGGATTGAATTGGTGAAAGTAGTACCCTCATTAATGAAATCAAAGTGCCAGCAGAAGGACAGAGTAGCAAAACATTCTAACCAAGAGTACCCTCAGGTGTTAGGTAAAGAATAAATTCATTATTGCTTCTGTATGTATGTTGACTGTATATCACAGGCACTTGATAAATACTTGTTAAATGACCAATTGATACTTCTGTGTTTTAGTTTTTATCTCTCTTCTCTTCTTATGAAGGAGCAGTCTTAATTGCTTATCTTTATTTTTTATTAATAAGAATTAGGAAAACACCTGGACCTAATTTTGAGCTATGTTCACGGTATGTCTTTATATTTTACAGGTACAAAGCTTTAAGGGCTACTGGGAAAAACTGAACTCCAATTTGGAATATGTCAAACATGCTAAACCACATTTACAGTATAGCAACAATGTGGTTAGAAGAGAGTGGAGAAACTTAATTTCAGAGGAGGTATGTAAGGTCAATGAAATCTTTGAGTAGCAATCCTATATTAACACAAAACAGAAGATGAAAATATATCTTTAGAGTTAGAAGAGCTTTAAAAACATTTTCCCTTGCTCATTCAATTTGCTAATGAGGAAGCTGTAGCCCAGTTTGGGATTACATTACCCAAGATTGCAATGTCAATGGCAGAGCTGGGATTAGGACCCATCTTTCCACTATCCATGCTGCTCCTGGAGGCTAAGGGATATGGGACTCTGGGGTGCTGTGCATATTCTTAGATGAGATTTCTAAAATTAAAATTCTCATAATGGTGGGAGGTAATAGTCAGTTATGTGAAACAATGAATAGAGCATTGAAGTCAGGAAGACTTGAGTTTAAATGTAGCCTCTGATACTTAGTAGTTATGAGATCCTGGGAAAATCACTTAACTTTTAAAGTCCATTTGCTTGCCTCAGTTTCCTCAACTGTAAAATGAGAATAATAATAGCACCTACTTTCCAGGAGTGTTGTGTATCTCAACCGAGACAGCTTTTGTAAAGCATTTAGCATGATGCTTGGCACATACTCATTGTTCCAGCTTTGGGAGACTAAACATATATACATTTCCCCCTCATTTTGGGGACATCTTATTATAACTATGAAAGGTGTCCACTATCCATATGACTTTTACCTTTTATTTCTTTAACATAACTCATTCCAGAAAAGGGGAAAAAGAAGATCTACTGTATATTTCAGGAACATTCTTGAGAATGCTGTAAAGTAAGTTAACCCTAAGTATTATCATCTGTATTTAATAAACCAGATGTCATTCTTTGAAATAGCTTAACTGAATCAGGCTAATGATAGATGATTGAGATAGCTCTTTCTTCGATTGTATATACTCAGCACCATAGTCCATTTATTGCATTTATGTATCTGGATCCAATTATAAAAGCAGGTAATTTTGGGTGGGAAGAAGGTAGCTATAATAAGGAGAATGCTAAAAAAGTATTTATATGTTGAGCCTTGTTAGCCTTGTCCCCTACCAGTTATTGGTAGGCTGGTTAAAAAGTTTGAGACTGCCAGCAAGCTTGACCTTACTTTAAAGGTTTAATTAGTATAATTTCTACAAACTGAGTCATCTCATAGGGATAGAAGTGTAAGCCAAATTCTGGCCTCTCTTCTATCTTTTGTTTCTATTCTCTCCAGTAACTGAGATGTATAATTGTTATAAATTGCTACGGAGGTTTAAAATGAAAAAATGTTAGGTGATTTTATAATTGTTTAATGTCACTTTTTTGGCCAAGTTAAGCTCTTGGCAGATAAGAGAACAATTTCTACTATACTCTTTAGAATTTGAGATATTTAAGTAGTAATTGTTTTGTGTAATATTGGAGCCTTCCTTTTTTCTCTCTTAATGCTCATATTTGTGAATAACATGAGTCAATTTTTCTCCATTTCCAACCTAGGGTAGTTTCCAACCTAGAAGCATGGACAGTAGGTAAGAAAAGACCTGAACTAATCCTACACTTTTAGCTAGTAAGAAAGGTTCTCCTGAGATTTCATTTTTTCTCTCTTCAACAGTGGAGAGAAGAAGGAAATCTATGTAGAGTTCATTCTGGACTTTCCTATTTATATTCCTTTGTGGAACCTCAGTGAATCTAAGAGATGACCATTTGGCCCTTTATCTAAATAGTAAAATCAGTACTAATTTTGTGAATTATTTATATAGGACACAATGTTAGAATAAATGACTTTACAATGAGCAATTAATTCCTTTTTTAAAATAATTTTTTTTCCACAATCAATTCCACAGGAACTTATACTTAGTTAGATTTGTGATCTGTCCTGGGAGAATAAATGTTTATGATGAGAGATCATTCTCTTCACATCTTTTCATCTTATGCAATTCTGAGCTAAATAAAGATTAAGTGCTTACTGCATATCAGGCACTGTGCTAAGTGCTGGGAATATAAAAATAAGTTGGTTCCAGATTTCCAAAAGTCCAGATTTTAATGTAGGAAAACAGTACATAAGGGAAGATGGATAGTAGAGGAGAGAAATGAGGTACTCTTATGGGGAATTATGAGAGTATGGAGGTGAAGCTGACCAAAGAGTGAGTCCAGGAAGGAAGTAAGCAGTATGGTTGGGACTTCTGAGAATACAGAGGTTCTAGACAAGGACTCATTAATCATCGAGTAAGTCACTGGGTGACATCTTTCCCCTCTATAGAAGATCCCTCCAAAATGCTGGAGGTCTTCCTTTGATACTTCTGTGCTTTAGGGGTTTAATTTCTTTTATTTCACTCTTACTCTATGACTGGACCACCTCCTTATTTATTCATGAGTTCCTTGAGAATATATTTTATTCATCTTGCAAATATATCAAGATTAGTAACATTTTGTAGCCAATTTTAAATCATGTACTCACTATGAATGAGTAAATAAAGCATTTATTAAGCACTTACTATGGGTAAAATACTGGGTTATGTTCTGAGGGTACAAATAGAGAAGCAAGACCATCCCTGCCCTCAAAGAGCTCTCATCCTGATACACCTTCCCAATATTCTATAACTTACAGCCATTTAGCAGCATTGAGAAAATAGCAATATTAGAGAGACATGGGCTTTAGTACCAGTAAGGGTCTGGAAAGCATTGAAAGTATTAAGGTTTTCCAAACAGAGTTTAGCAAATCTCTTCTACTCACTACTGGGGCTAGTTTTCTGTCTATCTGCAGGATCTACGTAAATTATATGCCTGTTGCTGTTCTCACCCAGTGGAGTTGTTTATATAGCTGCAAGATAAGTTTTCCATCTTTTTTGATTTTCCACTGTGGATGTTGGATCACTTTCTGACTTTTATAGATTTTTACTGAAGAGGTTTTGTGTATTCAAGGCATTAATCTAATTAGTACAATGGCAAACATGGATGATACATGAAAAAATGTTATATTTTACTTATGTCAATTATCCAAATAATTTTTAATGGGATTTTATGATTTTTAGGTGAGGATTTGCTATACTATATTAATGTTATTAGTGTGAAATTGGCAGGCAGCTAGGTAGTGGAGTAGGATAGAATACCAGGCCTGGAGTCAGAAAGATAAGTCTTCTTGAGTTCAAATTCACCCTCAGGCAGTTACTAGCTATGTGACACTAGGCAAGTCACTTAGTCCCATTTACTTCAGTTTCCTTATCTGTAAAATGAGCTGGAGAAGAAAATGATGAATCGCTTTAGTATCTTTGCCAAGAAAACCCCAAACGGGGTCATAAAGAATTGGACACAACTTAAATGACTGAACCACCACCATAAACGAACCTGGTTGACTGGGCCAATCTCGTAGAGGCTTGCTTCTAACACCAGTGTCCAGTTAAGGAAGTCATTAACTAGCTGGGATCTTATTTCTCTAGCTATACAATGTTTAGCTTTCCTTCTTTACTCAACATCAATTAGCATAAATCTTCTATCTTTTCTGTATTCTTCACATTCATTTTTTCTCATAGTCCATTACATTTTTGTATCACAATTTGTTTAGCCTTTCACTGAGCATCTACTTTGTTCTTCATGCTTTTTATAGTTACTATAGTAACTATAATAATAATATAATAGTAATAAAAGTGCTGTTATAAATATTTTAGTGTGTTTAGTGTGAATGGTGTCTTTTTGTCTTTGACTTACTTGAGATATATGCCAAGTATTGGGATGATCAGATATCATACGTACATTTTAGCCACTTGATTTATATTTCTCTTGTTAGTGATTCAGAGAAATCTTTTGCATGATTTCTTATCATTGCATTTCACTTTTAAAGAACTGCTTTAAACTTACATTGTCACTATAAGCCTCAGCCATCATAAGTACAGTTTCACAATAGTTGTCAGGATGAAATTATGTCCAACCATAGGCTGACAGTGCCCAAATTTATTTAATAATATCATAGAGCATAGTCTTTTATTTTAATTTCCTTGGAACAATGAAAACTTTCCCTATCTAAAGCTGAAGTTTCCTCCCATTGGCACTAGACTAAAGGTGCCTTTAATTAGAAGCATGAGGGTGGTATGACACTAGTTGACTTTAGTTCTCTTGGAAATGGGTTTCACAATCTCTGAAATGTTTCCAGATTGACTGAAGTTCCTACTTTGTTTACTTGTCACATCCTTCTGCCTCCGCCCCACCTCCTCATTGACATCACTTGATTACTGGTCATTCTTTTTTAATGATTTTAAGGAAACCTTGTGTTGTTCTCATGTGCTATGGTTGAACTAATTGTTGGAAGGGAATCATTGTCACTGCTGGGAACTGAACCTGCTGTATGATATCTAGTGGTACTAATACTTTGTTTCCTTCTATTTCATCATCAATATAAAGAGAAGATGGCAGCAGAGTTTGGCTAAAATGTAGTCATCTTTTGCTGAAATGTAAACTCTTCTTTGATGAAAGGATCCCTATGTTCTAGGATCACACCATAGATGCACTTGAGCAGTACTTCTTAGCTCTTTTAACCAAACTATCACTCAGCTTTAACTTGTCTTCCTTTGTCCTTAGCTACCTGAATCCATATAGGAAGTAAACACATCAAGTAGATAATTTTTCTTGTCAATGCTTTTTTTTCCCCCAATGAATAAAAATATACCTTTTTCCCTTCTATCTGAAAAAGAAAGTAAAGCAAAACTTTTGTAAGAAACATTTATAGTCAAGCAAAACAAAATCCTTCATTGGTAACACACACACACACACACATACACACACACACACACACACACACACGTCTCAGTTTGCCTGCGTCTATCTCCCCTTTATTAGGGAAGTGGGTAGAATGTTTCATCATGAGTCTTCTGGAATTATAGTTGGTTATTGTGTTTTTCAGAGTTCTTAATTCTTTCACAGTTACTTTACTTTGCAATTGTAGTTGGTTATTGTGTTTTTCAGTGCTCTTAATTCTTTCACAGTTGTTTTATTTTACAATTTTAGTTGGTTATTGTATTGATTAGAGTTCTTAATTCTTTTACAATTGCTTTACTTTACAATATTATTATTATATATATGTTCTTCTGTATCACCCAAACTATCCTCTGTATCAATTCATTTAAGTCTTTCCAAATTTTTCTGAAAACATCTTCCTTTTCATTTCTTATATCACAATAGTATTCCATTACATTCAAACTACTGTATTTTGTTCAGCAATTCCCCTCAGCTTCCCTTTTTTCCACTGAAAAAGAGCACAAAAAGTAGTTCTTATAGGATTTGTGTTCTCCTTACTTCCTACTCCCTCAGCTTGTTTGGTGCATCATATCAATTTGAAAGTAGAAAATCTTTTTTTAAAGATCACATACTACATTTCCACCCCGATCAAGTTACTTTACAAGCTAAGTTTAGATGGGCTAAGATGATAATACAGAATATAATCTTCCAAACTAAAGTTAGGAATCTCAGTGTCAGCATACTCTGTGGGAAGGAGAAAGGGATGGAGATAAATCAAGCATTGTCCTGTCTTGGCTTATTGTCTCCTTAGCTAATAAAATCTTTGTCCTTCTGATTCTAATTACTAAAACATTCTTAACTGGTTTCCTTTTTTTCCACTCAGACTAAAATTTTAGTGTTTGAATGGAAAAATGAAATTAGATCCTATCAGGATTGAGCATCTTTCTTCTTCACCTTTCCATCCTATCATTCTTTCTCTCTTCTGAATTTATGTAAAAGCCATTGTGTGACATTTGTAAAATCTTCTATTCCATCACTGCCTTCTCAAACATGTCCCAGTGAGCCAGAGGAGGAAAATCTAGTTTCTAGTTTCTTATCCCTCTTACTTTTTTTTTGGTAGAGGGACGAGGGGGGAAACCAAGAGGCTGGTGTTGAAGGTTAGGAAACATATAGTAACCATGAAAGTATTTGTTGTTTAAATAGTGCTCTGTTTTATTTCAGAGTCACGATTAGCTCCCCTCTTCCAGGAAGAAGATAATCAGCAAAGACTGCTCATTGGACTGGTATGTATTCTATGTACACCAGGGTGCTTTGGAGCCCAAGATAGACAAAGTTTCTTTCTTTTTTTTTTTTTTTTAAACTTTAGCATATTTTTTATTGCAGGACAGGGAAAGTGAAAAGTCTTCTAGTTTTTTTCAATCAATTTCCAAATTCAACAAAGTAGAACCCAGTGTCATTAAATTACAGAATCACAAGTTTCTCAGAATTAATTAATGAAGAAGTATTTATTACTGTGTTAAGCACTGGAAATATAAATACAAGAATGAAACAGAGCAAGCCCTCAAGGAATTTATATTCTATTAGGTGAGAAAATGCATATATGGGAGTAGTGGCCAGAGAAGAGAGTTTTTAGAAAACTAAAGAAGTAGTGATCCCTAGGGAAGTCAACAGATAATCCATTTTAGGAACTACGTTAATATGGTGGATTGATTTGATGTTCTAGCCCAAAGGAAGAGGTGGGGGAAAAAAGGATGTAAAAGTAGGTTGGAGGGGGTAGTTATGCCAAAAATCTCTTCATCTATGGTGCTTATACAGTGTACTCAAAAGAATTTAATTATACTTGAATTTTCTTTAGGATTTTACTTGGGCTTTAAAGCCTATGCTTTCACGCTGAATATGCTGAATTTTAACTTGACTTAAGGTTATATTTTTTATTTTTGAAGGAGAATTAGTGAGTGTAGCACTGAAGTTGTATGTATGTCTGTATATCTGTGTATGGGAATCTGTGTGTAAAACATAAGCAAATAGACTTTAATCCTTATGTTCTCTTATTTTCTATCCCCTCAGCCTGGCTAGTACAACTTGGTAACTTGGGAGAGAAAGATTTACTTGATTTAACATCTGATACTATCTTTCTCCCCTTAATCAAGCTGTTTTTTTTTTTTTAAAGTCTAGCAACTCAAATAAAGATGAGGTGTGATGTCAGCTAGAACGTGTGCGTATATATCTTTCTGCCCCTCTTGGCTTGGTTAGCTCCCAGTGTCAATATCCTCATCCCAATAGTCTGTGCAACAATTTCCCCCTCTTTTAAGATTTCATTCAGTCCCTGGGATGAACAATGAAAGAAAATTAGAAAAGAAAATCCGGTAGGCCGACAAGGACTGGTTTGAAGCAACATCACATAATAGAGTGTCCTTAGATGCTTATTGACTTGTGATAAAATTCTTTAAAAACTTAAAGCATCACCTTTCTTATCTATAAAATGAGGATCATTAAACTTTATCTTATGAGGTTACAATGAGTCTGCCAAACTTAAAATATTATATAAAGGTAAATCTTTGCCTTTAGGGGATTTGGATGAGGTTATTCTTGTAATATTTTCTAGAAGGGCCGAATGATGACTTGGAATTTACATGGGAACATTAGGGCAAGAAATAAGATCCAGTTTTTCTATTTCAGTAAAAAGACAGAACTTGATTTGGATCTAGGTATGATTTCAGTAGAATGTCCAGTGTTATGGGAAATTGCCCTTTTTAGTCAGTGCTGCTGAGAGAGAAAAATTAAAATTATGTGCAGTCCAGCCAAGGCCCCACATGGGGTGGTATATGATCTCATTCACGGGTCCTATGCTTGGGATTGTTTAAATAACAAATATAGAACTTGAATGTTTCAGGAACCTTGTTCTTGTTCAATGAGGATGAAAGAATGAGTCTTTAGAGTGTAATTCTCATGGCTTGTCGTTAGGGGTCAGTAGCCTCTTTTTGTTCAAAGTACCACCAGATAAATATTGCTTCTGAGAACCCAGGAAAGACTAGGAAGAAAGAGGAAAAAGAGAAAAAGAAAAAGAAGGTAGATGGAAGAAGGGGAGAAGAACATCAGCTGTGATATATGTTGCTTCTCCTCACAAATTTGCTGAATATGAAAATAGGACTGTTTTAGGGAATTAAAACGAGCAATATATTTGTTATCTTTGCATTATATGTTTGTTTTATTTAATATATCTGATTTTGATTGGCAAGGATATTTATTACATATGTTTTCTTCTCTTAGGATTATTTGCCTTGATCTTTTGCAAAACCAGGTTATTAAGCAATTGTTCCTAATGGGCCATCTAGAAAGACAGAGTTGTAGATAGAGTTGGATCAAGAAGACTTGGATTCATGTAGGGGATTTGTTGCCATAGAATCCTTGTTTGATGAAAAAGAATGTCCATTTCCACAATCGAAATACTGTCATGCTTCATAATTTTGTATAATTATAATATTGAATGTTTTGTGATTGACTCAGAGGTTATTAAAATGTCTATATGACAACTCTGGGAAAAAAAAAAAAAAAGACCTAGGTTCAAATTGCATCCTTGACATTTTCTAGCTGTGTGACCATAGGCACGTCTTTTAATCTCTCTGAAATTCAATTTCCTAAGCAGAAATCAGGGGATAGATGCAACAGATGTGGAAGTAAAATCAATAAGACTCGACAATTGATTGGATATGAGTGGATGATATTTGAAAATGGAAATGTTACTTAACCTACCTACTGATCTTAGCTATTATAAACCAGATGAGATCCTATGACCAGAGGATCAGAGCTGGAAGAAACTCAGAAGTCATCCATCCAGCACAATCCCTTCATTTGACAGATCAGAAAGCTGACACTGAGAAGTAAAAAGCTTGGGTAAAGTTACATAGTTATTAAGCTGAATTGCCATTATTTGAACTCAGATCCTCCAACTCCAAGCCGTGTTCTGATCATTGTAATATACTACTACATAATTACCATTGTAATTTACCCTCCTGGTGAATATGAGATTCCTGTCAACTATAAAGCCTCCAAAAAATGCAAGGTGTTGAGATATTGGCACTTTTACCCTCATCCATTTGGTAATGTTAGGCAAAGGGAAAGTTGCATCTTTACAAAGTTGCAGACCCCAATAATTGACCCTCTATGTTTTGTGAGCAAGAGGGGAACTTTCAGTAGTAAGGGAATTCTTTTTTGCATCATATTTTATGTGTCAATTGGATTCTTGGCATAACTTGTGAAATTCAGACCCTCTTGGTGAGATAAAATGATAACTTTTTTACTTATTCTGTAATGAGAAACTAAGCTTTATCTTGTTTGTCTAACTAACTATTCTTAAATTTTTTCTTTTAAATAGATGGTCTCTGAGCTAAAAGAGCATCTCTTGAGAAATCTACCTGTACAATTCATAGGAAAGAAGAAAATCGAACAGTTAGTCCTCGACTATGTTTCAAAAATGGTTGGTTTTTCTGTTTTCATCGTCTGTTCATTGAATCCTACTGAGTTTCTGTAATTTTCATGTCCTCTTTTTTTTTTTTTTTCATCCTGCAACATGCCAAATATTCATTGGTTTAATAAATTTGCCTTTTGCCTTTCTTTGTATTCCCAGTGATTAGCACAGTACCTGGCACATAGTAGGGACTTCATAAATGTTTGTTTACTGACTGATAGGATTGCAAGAAGTATATATAATACATTTCTATTATCCCAAGTAACTTATAGGGATAAGATAATAGAGAGAATGTGTGCATACACATTTATTTGATTCTGGAAAATAAATAATTGCTTCTAAATCATGTAAGGATCCTGTAGTCAGCCAGTGACTGGAGTATCTAGGATAATTGATACTTATATAACAACATAGGCCCACAGAGCACTTTGGTATTCATCATAATATTTTGATTAGTTATTATCTTTATTACTAAATCTGAGTCACTGTTACTATCCTTGGTGTGGGTAGTTGCATTTTTGAAACTGTCTTGTTTTTCCTAAAAATATAGAAAGTTGAAGCCTTTTTAAAAATTGGCAGCAGGATGGCAATAATATAATGTAATTATATTTTTATTGGAAAATTTTACATAGATGTATTTGTAGGTGTCACAGTAGAAAAGAGTACTAGATTTGGAGCCATGAATACTTCAATTCAAATCCAGCTTTAGATACCGGCTATGTGACCATGGGCTAGTTAATCTTTTTCAGCTTCAATTTCATTATTAGCATCTATCTCAAAGGTTATTATGAAAATCAAATTAATTCACATATGTAAAACACTTTGCAAATCTTAAAGCACTGTATAAATATCAGCTATTATAACATTCAGATGTTCAGCAAGGATTTATTAAGTACCTACTATGAGTTAATTGTTTAGTTATTTCGGTTTTCTTTTTTTTGATTCTTCATGAACCAGGTACTGTGCTAATCCCTGAGTTCAATATACATTAACTCATTAAATATTCACAATAACCTAATTCTAAAGTAGGAACAACATATATGTCCATTGCATAAATATAGCCTACAGTCATAGATATTACTTCACATTTGGCCAGATTTAAATTGCAAATGGACCGATTTGCACATAGAATTTGTGACATGTGGAATATCCCCCAAAGCTTTAGTAGCTTAAAACTGACCTAGACTTTTGAGATACCCCCCAGATATTTAACATATTGAATAGCCTAATATCTGAAATGGGTAAAAATAATTAATTAGTACTTCTATTATATATTTCATAAAATTGTTGGGCAGAAAACTCTCTGAAATTCTTAACATTTTACTTAAATTTGAACACGTATTTTAAATAATTATCATTTTTATTTGTCACTTCAATCATTTGTTGATTTGAACTAAATTCTTTATATAGTCAGTAGCACTCCTCAGTAAAAGAAAATGTTTTAAGTTTCATAATTATATTTGGATTTTATTTTTAATTACTCAGTAGAGAATGGAATCTCAGCATTTTTACCTAAAATACTTGTGACTGAGTCATATAGGAAGTAATTAACTGAGATGTTGGAATGAAAAGGAAGTGGGAAAGTCTTCCTGTAAAAGGTGGAATTTTAGTGGAGTTTTGGTTGCATTCTCTTCTAGACATGTTCATTTTCACTTTTTCCACTTTTGGATGCTGGTACCAAAGAAGAGGCTTCAGAGGAACTCTTTCTATGTCCCAGCCACAATGTCAATACCAGCTGCAGTGAACAAGTTTGGCTGACACTTGGAAGGACCCATGTTGTTGAAATGGAATTTGAAGGGAACTACACTCAGGGGAGGTTAATTACTTCCCTCCTCAGGCGGTCTCACATGCTTCCTCTTCTCTTATACTGTAGTTGGACCTCCTTTGCCAGATGCTGGAAACTAGCTGGAGGAAACACAAGCTTGATTCCTGGGTTTTCCACTTGTACGCAAGTATTTCTTGTCCCTGATCTGCCATGTGGTACAAAGAGTCAAAACAATTCTAGGTTGCTGTGTGCTGTTAAGGGACTTTTTGTACTTTACTTTCACTCACTCCCACTCAAAACTCCCCCCTTTCCCAAGCTCTCAGCTCAAAACTCTTAACACTGCCCTCACATCCATTGATGGTTCAGCAGTATAGAGAATTGAACAAAGAGTTTATATTGGCTGGGTGACTGGCACTTAACTTCAGTGCTCTGAGCAACTGTCTAAAGATCATTAATTGACGAGAATTTGCTGATCTGGACTGGTAGAGGACATTTCTTCACTTGAGAATTCCTTTTTACCAGTGAAATCACAGGTCCTTTCCATATCCCTGTCCTTATTTACTGTCATTCTTCCTTCTTTTCTATCTCTTCCTATCTTTTGTAGGAACTTAATGAATATCAAAGCCCCAGGAAATAACATAGACAATTTAATTAGATGAATTAAAGTTAACACAAAGCAGTGTTAAATGATTACATTGAATTCCCCCATTTGAAATATTACACATTTATTGTCAGATAGGGCTGTTTTTGGTTGTTTTTCTTTATTCCAAGGGAAGGCTCATTGGGTGGTAAGCAGGGGTAGGTAGAGGGTTTATTCAGAAATGACTGCAGTGTAACAAGAAGAGCCATGAATAACACTTGCCCCCACCCAAATCCACAAGAGATGGAAAAAATGAATTCCCCAATAGATAGGCTGGGTTCACTTAAACCTGTGGCATTGGCCAAATGGTTCTTGAAAGGATATTAATTCTGTTTCTGACAATTGTTCTGTAATTCATTTTAGCGATGGGCGTGGCAGTGCAGGTGAATTTGCCGTTTTTCACACTATGACCCAGATTTTGGATTCAGTGAACAGGATGTGTTTACCTCTTCCTCTTGGTAAGGGTTTTTCTCATCCATTCATTTGCATAGTGCATCTTCTGACCTCTGGGCTCTTGTAGGACCAATTATCGGCCATCTACACTTAGAGCCTTCCATCAATCATTCCTTCAATCTTTACTTTGATCATGAAGAACACTTATCTTCACTTAGTCTCAGCTCATGCCCTCCTGATCCCAACTGCTTGTTGTTATCATTGTTATTCAGTCATTTCAGTCATGTCCAACTCTTTGTGATCCCATTTGGGATTTCTTGACAAGGCTATTAATTATGATTTGCCATTTCCTTCTCCTGGAGGTCATTTTGCACATGAGAAAACTGAGGCAGACAAGGGTAAGTGACTTGCCTTGGGTCACACAGCTAGTATGTGTCTGAGGCCAGATTGAATCCTCCTTTCTCCAGTCCTGGCACTCTATCCACCATAACACTTAGCTGTTTATTTAATAACTTTCTGTTTATTTGACTTTATTCTCTTTCTGTTTATTTTGCCTATCTGTATACATGTTCTCATCTCTCCTGGAGAAATTTAATTTCCTTCCTAGTAGGGATTGTTTCATTCTTTCCACTTCTATTTCTAGCACCTAGTACCAAGAGAAGCACTTATTAAATACTCATTAATTGATAATTTAACAACACATAGAAGGAATGGGTCAAATTTAGAGGCTAAGCAAGCCATTTTCATATTTTGTATGGCTCCCTTCAGGAGAGCTAGGGAATAGGTCCAACCCAATTCTCAATTCAAGTTTCTAGGAATGTATACATCCAGATCTTTGTGAATCCTTTTGACCCTAGCTTATTTCTTACAACATCCATTGAATTTTAGAGTATGAAGGGAGGCTGGAGGTAATTTAATCCAGTTTCTGACCATCTTCTTTATGATTTCTATTTGAAAATATGATTTCTGTTTCTATTTTTTGTGGGGGCCTGAATTTAGTTTCAGCTGCACCCTAAGGATGGTTGTCAGCTTCACAATATAGGACAATCAGATTTCCTTCTGCTTTGCCCAACTCTCATTCTTCTCCCCTTCCCTTTCTGTCCACATGCTAAGCTTCTTTATAAATATATGCTGTTTCTTTGCCTAAGGGGAAAATTCGTGAACCATGATTATTTTGAAGGTTAGTAACATACTTCATGATCTACCCTTTTAAAAGAAGAATGAAGGAATTTGTTGAGAATTTTGCTTGAGTTTCTGTTATAAGTCATTCCTTCTCTATTATCACAACACACTCAATGAGGAAATGGATTTGAGATTATGATTTTGTCAAGTGCTAGATACACAAGATCATAAGACCTTAGTTCTAAAGATGGATGATATCTTAGACTCTGTCTAATGTAATCCCTCATTTTATGGGTGAGGAAATTCATCAAAGGGATGTGTTGTAGATATAAATAGGATATAACCTATTATAAATGAAGAATTTATACTGCTGAAGCACTGTGAAGAGTATCATCAAAAAATATATGAGCAGAAAAAAGAAATTCCAAATGGCAGTTTGTTGGCCACAACTACCCCATATGTTAAAATTTTTTCTAATACTCCAGTCTAAATATTATCTCAGTGATATAGAGATTCCCTCCAGTAATGCAGAGTTTCGCCCTACAGTATATCTGCCTGTACTGTATAACTCCCATCCATGTTCTCACATAAATCTACTATTGAACATACACTTAACACACTTAAGGAATTATCACTGCTCTCTTGAAATTGTGTGGAGATCAGTGGAACACACAAACTGTCTTTCTTGCTCTCACTATAAGACCTGTTCATTTTTTTCCCTGCTCATACATTGAACCATACATTAAACTAAGGGAGAACCTATGGAAATATTTTTAGAACAATCAGACATAATTTCATTGGGCAAGAGCAAAGGCAGATTACAGGAAAACAACACTGGAATTAGAATTACTTATCTCTGGATGGAAACTTTGAAAAAACTTAAGATCCAAGAATGGAATCAAAAGGCCTTCCATGTGATATCCTCATAAACTCAGCTAACAGGATGTCTGCAAAGAAGTATTGAACAAATTACTGAATCCCATGGATTTCTTGGTGGGAATGAAGAGTTTATGAGAACAATTGAAAACCAGATCTTTGGCATCATAAATTGTAGACAGGATGTCTTTAAGGAGCTAGAATTAGTGAACAATGTTGATTATGCAAGAAAATGCAAGAAACTGTACAAAATACAAAAACTTATTACTTATCAAAGACCTAGCAATCAATGACCTAGTGGCTGGAATCATACATCAGAAGCTTGTTCTATTTCCTGGAAAAACAGATGACAAATCCCCTGTTGAGGTCAAATAATAGACTGTATTAGAGCCAGGTCATTATTACAACTAAATTTCTTGTCCACAGTTGCCCGGACATAACATAATTCCATAAAACTTTAAGAAAAATATTTTATTAGAAATGAATATCTCACATTCTAAGCTAGATGGAACAATAGGTTGTTAAAATACGAAGACCTAGAAATGGAGATCAAAATAATGTGGAGAAAAGATATAGTGAACATTATGCCCATACTATCTGCTACTGATACTAAGGATGCTTTCGATGAACCTAAAAAAGAAAGATTTTAACCCTTCTATTCAACTATTAAAAGCAGTTATTTTATCCATATGTGCAATAGTACATAAAATATTGAATATAAAATAATAATAGAGTATAACTTCTCCTGGAACACTACCTTTCTGTCCTCTATCAAAAATATGAATTGGAGATAAAAAATAATCTATGTTATATACATTGTGTTTTAAGATTTGCAAAGTACTTTGCACAATATTGTATCATTTGCCAATGAAATCAAATCCTACAAGCATTTACTAGCATTTAATTATGTTCTACACACTAGATATATACGGGTAGAAAGGGAACTAATTTCCATTATCTAAAAAAGCTTTGTATACTCAAAGTGCTATATAAGTGTTATGTAAATATTATATATAAATTACAATAAATTCTGGGCAGCTAGGTAACACAGTAGATAGAAGGGCCAGGTCTTGAGTCAGGAAGACTCATCTGCCTGAGATACTTAGTAATTTTCACTTACTGGTAAGTCACTTCCTAATTGAACTAGTTGTTTGACATCAGGCAAATATCTTGCTGTTCAACCCTGGACAAGTATCTTAATTGTTTTCTCCTCAGTTTCCTCATCTGTAAAATGAGCTGGAGAAGGAAATGGAAAATCACTCCAGTGTCTTTGCCAAGAAAATCCCAAATGGGGTCATGGAGAGTTGGAGATGACTGAAAAGTGACAGCTTTGTGCTTAAAAAATGCTATATAAATTGTTAGCTGTTATACTTATAATAAAATTCTACTAGGTGAATACAGCATATAAAGAGGTAAATATACACATAACAATGTGATTAACAATTGGAGGGTTTACAACATCTCAAATAAATGCCCCTTTCTTTCTGCCCTAAGTCATGCCTTAATCTCTTTAAGCCTGAATTCGTGCAGTAGTTTGCTGGTTGGTGTTCCTGCTTTCATCAGTTGGCTCTCTCTTACCTTTTCCATTTTCTTGTATCTTCTCCCAGGTTTTCTGTAATCTAGTGATATTGGTCCCTTTGCCATTCCTTGGATACAGCATTCTATTTCTTAACTTTGTACATATCTCCAAATGGATAAGAATCCATATTTCTTACCCAACTATTTTATGCATCTGGAATTCTGTCTTGCCTCTTCTCCATCTCCTGAAAAATGCCACATCTCAGCTACAATGCCACATTCTAAAGGAAGATTTTTTTTTTGTATCTCAAAATTCTAAGTCTTTCCTCTGTTGATTATCTTCATTTTATCCTGCATATGGGGAATTTTTTGTCTCACTAGCTTATGGATCAATATTGAAATACATTTGACATGTTTCAAGGCCCTTTCCATATGTTATCTTGATTGGACCTCACAGGAGCCCTATGGGGTAGGTAATACCCTCATTTTTCAGATGAAGAAACTGAGCCTCAAAGAAGTTAAATGCCTCACCCATGGTCACAAAGCTTGTAAGTGTCACATATAGGATACTAATCAGCTCTCACCTGACTCTATTACTTTGTTCTCTGGATCATGCTGCTTTTGTTAGATATTTGTCCTCCTGTGCTGAGACCAGTACATCATCTTTTCCAACTTCTTTTTTTTCAATTGATTTTATTGATGTCTTTTCTTGTTGTTTTAAAAATATATTTAAAACAAATCCAAAATATAAAAAGGAAAATAATTATAAAAAGAAAAAAAAAACATTATAATGTGCACAGCAGAACATGAGGTTTCAAAATATGAAATAATAAATTTCCATTTCAAGAAAGCTTATATAATAAATACCACACACTGTATTCAGAACTGCCCATTTTTTTTTGCTTTCTAACTTCTTTTATTTGAACCACTTTGAGAAGAATTTCTGAAGATGAACATATTTGTAATTGTTTTTACTCTCTCTTAGCTAGCTTGTAAAGAATAGGCTGGATTCAGTAAGAAGTGATAATGGAAGCTTGGCATTTGGTGACTTTGTAATTTCATCATTGTGGGTTCTCCCACAGACACCAAATCATCAAAGATTTCTTATTCTGTGTGATACTTTTTTATTCCTTTCCATAAACTCTCCAAAGAGGATCCACCCAGCATGTGGTAGGCTCTTCTCTCTTTCTTTTAATAGTTCTGCATAAGAATAGAGCACTTGGGTGATCCATTTTCCTTCTCTCTCACTGTGTGGCCAGCTCAGTCTCTTTGCTAATCACACATACTTTTGGTAAGGTCTTTTCTACCAATTCTCATATAAAAAAGAGTTTTTGTCAACACTTTGTGTTCTATTTATATCTTACTGTTATTTTTTATTTGTTATTTATTTCTTACCTTTTGGGGCATTTGCAATGACAGCTTCAACTTCCAAGATGGCAACATCCACGCATGTTACATTACCAGGAGAATGGTGCTAGAAATAGACTTATGTGGCAACGGGCAGCCTGGGATCATTGGCAGCACTATGGAATCTCCCATATGTGATCCAGGCCAATCGACTCAATTCTGAGCCCAGCTTATTGCCCATAGGCATTGTCCATCAAATACATAAATATTGATACAGTAACACAATGGGCTATGTCCTTTTTTCAGTTGTATATAGAGGGGATGTTCATCAGTCAGAGGTTGCTTGAATGAAATTTTATGATTTTCCTTTTTGCATTTTTACATTTTGCCACCTGTTTCATTATATCTTTCCATAGGTCACTCATTAATTGGCTTTTTAGAGTTATGTTCCTTTCCCTATCAACTAGATATCTGAAGCTTTCAAATACCCCCCAGTTGTTGTCCTTGGAACATTGAATCTCATATTGTAAAGTCTGTCTTTATTAACCAGGTACATCTTCTGTGTTTGTCTCCCTGGATTTCCATTCCTAGGCTTCCATACTGTGTACATGGCCCTAGGGGTACGATGTCTCCCCCTGCACTGCCTTCTGCGTTACATTGATGATGGAGTGCTACTTCTTACAGAAACAGGGGTCATGAAGCTCTTGAAAGGTAAGTGCATTTGATCCAGCTAGAGGGCTGGTTCCTGTCTCCATATGTCCCATTTCTTGTAAGTAATACTCTTTCTTAGCAACCAAGTTAAACTGCTTCGGCTCTTGAAGAGGCCCTAGAGGTTTCTCACTTCATTCTTAGTGATTTTTCCCCTTACAGTTAGATTCCTTTACAGAACATAGAGGCTCTTGAGGCTAGGAAGACTCAGCTTGTTGTCCAAGAATGTGTCATCAGATGGCTGGCTCCCTGTCAGCTCTTTTAACATTCCCATTTCAAAATCAGGCTGTTTCATGTTAGGAAAGCAGGAGAGTTATATATAGATATATATTTTTTTCTTGTTTGAATTTCATTTCAAATAAGATCAGCACAGGTTGTGCTAGTGAGTTTATATTATAAAATTAGTCTCATATTAAGTTGAAGTGTTGCTTAGCAGAGGGGACAATGTTAGTATATTTCCAGCATATTTTAATTCAGAAACTTGTGAGTATAAACTTATAACAATAAGGAACCTTAGAGACCATCTAGTCTAACCTCACATTTTATAGAGAAGTAAACTGAGACCCATAAATGTGAATTGTTTATGATAACACAGGTGGGAAGGAGCAGATTCAAATCCATGTCCCCTAACTGCAAATCCAACAATCTTTCCATTGTTCCTTGTGGTCTAGCAACTTTTTGGATGAAATGCTATTGCCCCAATTCCATAATGTGAGAACTATTTGATTTGGAATCATGAAGACCTGAGTTAAAGTTTCATCTCAGGCATTTAGGTCAATTAGTCAGTAAGCATTTATTAAGTGTTGATGTTGTGCTAGACTTTTCCTACATGATCCTGGACAAATCATTTAACCCTCTGTTCTGTTTCTCTATAAAACTGAGATTTGGACTCGATGTCCTTTAACATCTGTCTTTTTTCTAGCCTTATATATTTGCTCTTGTGATCCTGAGAAATTTTCTATGAGATTGCTTTGTGGTTCTTTTCAGCTCTGGCTCCTTGATTTGTGCACATGTCATCTTCAGGATCAGTCATTTTGGATTATGATGGATTCATATTTTCTGCATGTTATGTAGCCTTTTTTCTGAGATAATTGAAAACAGTTAATTAAAAAGTCTGTTTTCCCAGAGAGTCACACAAATGTGATTTCCAAAGCTTTCAATCTGTGGGGAATCACAGTAATGGTGGTATGTGTTATCTAAAGAACACTGTTATGTTTATGAATTTTTGAATTTTAGATACAAACTTTAGTAACACTCTATAATACTAAAATGGAATGATTTTAATTGTTTTCTGTTTTGGGGGGCTGTTTTGTAGATCTGGACAACACAGAGAAGAATGAAAAACTAAAATTCAGTATAGTTGAACGTCTTCCTCCGGTAATCTTGAATTTTTTACTTAATTTTTTCAGTATGTCTTGGAATAGTGCCTCCCTAATGCTGAAATCCCTTTCTGGAAAGAGAATATTTGCTCATTTTTAGTTAGATACCATTGGATTGTTTTACTTTCTAATTCCTTTCCACAAAGTCACGCTAATTCTCATCTCTATTCATGATGCTATATCAAGATTCAGAACTCTCCTCTGACATATTCTCATGGACAGAATTCATTGTTATATTCTACATGAATACTGTGGGGGTTTTTTTCCCCATGATTTAGGAAACTGTGCATTATTTACATCAGCGATTCTGAGAAGTAAGGGAAATGATTTTCTTTGGCTCTTTAACTGTTGCGTCATTTAAACTCAGGTGATGCCAGAAGGTCATGGAACCTGTGTTTCCTCCCACAGCAATTCTTCCCACTGGGGAAAAGGGTTCTCCGGTCTTAGGAAGAATGAAAAGCATGGGGGTGAAAGGGTTAGAAAGGACGCTCCTTGTTTTTGTGGTAGAGATGAGCTAGTAAAGCCAGAAATAATGGGAAAATGTGAAATTCCAGGGCAAGTTCTTAGAAATGTGACCCTGTTTGGGGTGGAGATGGATGGGGGAAGCATACTTAGTCATCAGGGTCCCAGCATACTTTATGCATCCTGTACACACACCCACATTGCCCTGGCACTCCCTCTGGCCCAATTCTCCCCTATAGGGAAATTTCCTTACTTCTCCAAGACTGATAATAATTCTTTAAAAACTAAAGCAATGGCTGCTGGGTCTGTGTGGAAAAGCAACAAATAGGAATTCAGTGTATTTTTCTCACAATTAAATCACTTTGGACTAATATGTGGATTTCCAAAAGTATGTAATGTATCACTGAGAGGTATTACTTTTGCACAGTCTAATCTCTGTTATCTGCTATATAAAATTCAGAAGTATTTAGTCAGAATTCAACAGTATAGATAAGAGGGTAATAGTGTGCTCTCCAAGAGATTGTTAACCTTAATGTTTCAGTCCCTTTCTCTGAGTAATTTAACTTAAATAAAATAGTTGACTATGAATATTTAGGAGATAAATGTTTTTTCCTTTACACTTTCTCTCCCTTAATAGTTTATTCTGCAGAAGACAAGTCAATTCTGGGATCATCCTATCAATTCTCATATTATTTCAAGGAATTATGTGAGACGGCTGCTTCCAAAGCATAAAAAACTGGTAAGATTGGATGTGAGATCTGATCACATTTATGTTTGTGCATAGATCTCTATATTTGGAGTAAGAAGAGCTGGGAATAACTTCTGGCTCTGCTATTTGCTGACTTCGGAGACTGTTTTATCACTCAGAGGTAAAGAATCTCCAATGATAAAATACAGTTAATAGTATTATAGAATTTTGACACTCTTAAAGGGCTATATACCATCATCCATCGTTGGTGTTGCTTTCAAATTTACTTTACAATATTTTTATGACTTGTTTATCTATGAAGTATCTTTTCTTGAGATTTGGTCTTTTTGTCCATCAGGGCAGGCAGCCAGGTGGTGTGGAGAATAGAATACTGGGTCTGGAGTAAGGAAGACCTGAATTCAAATTCAGACACCAGCTGTGTGACTCTGGTCAAGTCACTTTATTGCAATCTGCCTCAGTTTCCTTAACTGAAAAGTGGGAATAATAATAGCACCTACCTACAGGAGATGTGAGGATCAAATGAGATAATATTTGTTAAACACTTAGCACAGTGTTTGGCACATAGAAGGCAATGAATAAATATTTGTTTTCTCTCCCTCTCCCCTCCCCTCAATTCTTGCTCATCTATAAAAAGATGACTATAAAAACAATAACCATTTAAGTGCAAACATCTGTTGAATAGAATGAAGAGGTAGGACAATTTTATTAAGATCTCAGAACTCCTCCAAATTATCTCAATATCTAGTTTAATATTTGCAATTTTCTTGAAAAAAAATGGCACAGGGGAGGAGGAGGATGAAAGATATATGGGGAAATATGATACAGGAATAAGAAAGTAGCCGAAAGATGGGAGATTACACAGATGCTTCATAACTATATATCATGAATATTTAAATAAATAATTTTCTTAAGAAGGGAGTCAGACAATGCTGGACATCATGTACAATAAATAGCATCACAAAAAATTAAAATTATTTTATTTTTTTTAATTTTATTTTTTATTATAGCTTTTTATATACAAAACACATGTGTGGGTAATTTTTCAACACTGAGCCTTGCAAAACCTTCTGTTCCAACTTTTCCCCTTCTTCCCCACACAAATTATTTTATCTTAATGGATGAAGGCTAGTTCTGTATTCATTGCACCAGAGTGAAAGGCAGTGTGGCACAGTGGATAAAGAGCTCATTTCAGTGCCAGGAAGATGTGGGCCAAGTCTTACCTCTCACACATACTGACCCTAAAATCAAAGCACTGAGAGATAAATGACTTGTTCGGAGTTACAAAAGCCATATAGTCAGTTGTGAGATTCGAACCCAAAGCTTACTGACTTCAAGGCCACCTCTCTATCCACAATACCACATTTTCTCTTAAATGAGATTTTAGCATCAAAAAATGGGGAAGTGAATGTATTTTATAACAGACTTCCAACACAGTATATCATTATTCCCTATGGAAATTTAACGATATAGCTCAGTTGTCACAACAAGGACATCAAAAAGAAAAAACTTAGAAATTTATTTATAAAACAAATGATTTTCTTGCCCCTGCAGAGATATGACAATGCTTTCCCACACTGTGCAGCTTTTGTTAATGTCTTTCCATAAGTTCTCAACAGGAAGTACACCTATAGTTCTAAGTGCTTCTTCTTGATTTTATGAAAATATTGGTGGAGTACAAAATTATCCATTTATCATCTTTTGTTCTTACCTTGTTACTGGTGCTTGTTATTTCATTTATACATATCTTTGTTGACATCCATTACTATGATTCTTCAGTGTTATGTTTTATAGCCTGCTCAAAACCATTGTCTGCTTCTTCATTGGTTTTGAAGGACATTAATTATAATTTTTTTGGAGATTTTAGTATTCTATTGCTCACAGTCATAGAATTTTTGTTGGTCAGCTATTTCCTTCTTGTCCAAATCTTCATGACACCATTTGGGGAGGTCTTGACAAAGTAGTTTATTATTTTCACCTATCCATTTTGTAACCTAGCTGCCCTTTCATAGAACAACAGCATTAAAAAGATGGCCTTTTCTTCATGGTGACATTTGGGATCATTAAAAAAAGAACTTTCCAGTTTCCCTAAGACAGGCTCTCCAGATTGTTCAGTTCTGTGCCCAATTTACTATCCATTTTCAAAGAATATTCAAGACACATGTCCTAATGTTCAAGCCTTCTAGGATGTCCATCTACCTTTCTGTGATCTAGACAATAGGGGTTCTTTCTCCCTTTGGCTTTCTTGGGTAGAAAGATAGGACAAATTATTTTTAATGGTAATGATTCTCATTTAGTAATCCCTGCAGTGTTCTGAGGTTTGATGCAATAGCCATTTGGTCATTGCCTACTGGAGCATCTTGGAAATCTCACTAGCATTAGTGGATCCTTTAACAACTTGGACTTTGTCATGGAGTCACTGTCATGGAGAAAATCCAAAACAAATACCTCTGAAAGGCACAATTCTTCCTCTTTTTTAAGCCTTTCCTGACTGCAATATATTGATAAAAGTTCTCTCTCTCATTTTGCTTTTCAGTTAATTTTGCATTATTTAGATATAAGCACAAGAGGTAGTTTTGTTGTAATATTATTATAGAAATGTGGTAACCCCGTGGTTTTTTTGGTGATTATCTTTGCAGATCTTCTTTATCTTTATTCCATTTTTCATAGTTGAGAATGACTTTCCTAGTTGGATTTCTTAGAAATATTTTTTAAAGTAGTTTTACTTTCTATTGTTTCTCTTTTGTTACCAACTGATCTTGCTTATAATTATCCACCATTTTTACATAAAAGTTTATGCTCTAAACCAGTGTTTTTCCCTTGGCTGCTATATATCTCTATTTGGTAAGTCAAGTGTTTCCTTCTATTTTTAGAGTCTTTTTTTGTCTTTTCTTCATGTTAATTGATTAAGATATATGTTTTAAACTTTTGTATGAAATAATGGTAATTAGTATCTAACTCCTTTCTTCTATTTATATCTTATTTTTATTACCAATAACTCATTTTAGAAACTAAGTATATAATTATAATTGTATATTACATTTTGGTTAATTTATTTTTAGCTTTAAAAATTGTTTTCATCTTTAACAAATTGATGTCTGACTGTCCAAAAAAAGCTAATTTAAGAACGACTCCTACATTAGTAGTGAGTCAAGCCAACAAGCTAACAAACATTTATTAATCACTTACTATGTACCAGACACTGTAATAAGCTCTGGTAATAAAAATGGAAACAAAAATAAAGTTAATATTAGGCCTCAGGGAATTTATATTGTAATGGAAGAAGATAACACATAAAAGAAAGCTGAAATGCAGGGTGAGGAAAGAAGGTACCTGTACTGGGACATGGTTAGGAATGAATTTCAGAGAGGGAATAAATAGTGAACATGACTGGCTTTGACTCTTCCTATAAATAAAGGTTCTGGGAGAAAATGACTAATCAGAAGACCAATGAGGGATGCAGGGGTCTTCTAAAATGAGAAGACTAGTGAGGAATGGTGGAAATAAAAGTTTGGAGAGCTGCGGAGAGGGGAAATGAAGGAGTTTCAAGTAAACTGAATTTCATTTTAACATGTTGTTCACTGCTGTTCAGATTTAGCACACTCTAATTCTTTTGGGGGAAAATTGTGAATTTTTTTTTGGGGGGGTTGTATATAGTTCTTTGGCCTTTTTCATTCTTTATTCCTAGCATATAATTTGCTATCTTCATCTATTCCCTGTTTAATTATTGCATTGAAATCACAGATTGTAAAAGAATATTTTGAGTTACTTTGAAGGCTTTAAATGCAAGAGTATTTAGGATTTTTTTTTTGCCTCTTCAGTCTTTGCAACACATATTGCAATAAACACATCCTTTGCAATAAATATAAGCTAGTTATTTTCAAGGTGATCTTTCTAGAAATACTCATCATGATCATTGCAATGGGGGATGATCAAATGTCCCATGAAGTGATGTTTCTTGTTTTCTTTTAAGCATCTCTAAAGGCAATTGTTCTATTTGTTTCTTTACTAAACTTCATTGTGCTCCAGCCTTGGTTTGCTAGTGTTTTTTATGATGAGGATATCAGCAGAGTTCACTTATTAGTCATTGGTCTAGGTGTTCATTTTTAGAGAACCAACTACTAAGCTAAAGTTTATGCTCAGACTAAAAATTGTGTGATTTCTTCCCTTTTTCTACCTTCTTTTCTGGCATTCTGTAACCATCACTGTAGAAGCAGGGGTCCTGGCAATAGATTGAGTCTGATTTCTGTGAACAGACCTAAAGACAAAGAAGCTCATCTTTATTGAGCTGGTCTTTTGATGAGATATTCTTTGGTCATAGTAACATAGTAACATGAAACAAAGAAGAGCTTATTAAGTGAAATGATATTAATCATCAACAAAGATAATCAGTAACTAATAACCCACATTTATTTTCCTCACCATAAGACCTTTATAAGGATAATTTATACATTTATTGATGGTTTCCTTTATATTTGAGAAGATAAGAAGAAACATTTTGAAAGCAAATGATGTTTTATAGCAGATCACAGTTTCTTCAAGTCACATTATTGATTCAAAGGTATAGGGCAGAGGTGTCAAACTCAGCTGGAACCAGATTACAATATAATTAGAAAATGTTAAACAAAATTTAAAAATACAATTCAGTGGAAATAATGTTAATTTGTGATTTTCCAAGTCAATCTGCTGGAATTTGTTTCTATTTGAGTTTGACATCACTGCTATATGAAATATGAAATTATTTGTTGACTAGGATATTGTTTTAAAAAATGATTCAAAACTCTGGAAAGTCCTCCATGAACTCATGCAAAGTGAAATGTACTGTGTACAAAGTAATTCTAACATTGTGAGATGATCACCTATAAATGCCTTTGCTGTTCTCAGCAATGCGATGATCCAAGACTATTCTAAAGGACTTGCTTGTGATGAAAAATGCTACCCATCTTAGAGAAAGAACAGATTGTACCCGAATATCAGATTGAAGCATACTTTTTCATACTTTGTTTTTCTTGAGAGTTTCTTTGGGGGGGGGAAGATCTGTTTTCTTTCACAATATGATTTTTATAGAAATGTCTTGTTAACTTCACATGTGCCTTCTGAGGAAGGAGGGGAGAGAGGAAAGGAAAAAAAATCTGGAACTCAAAGTTTTAAAAACAAATGTTAAAAATTACTTTACATGCAACAGGGAAAAAATAAATTAATAAAAAACCCTCCCCAAGGATTCAGTATAAACCAAATATAACCTTAAGGTTATCCTCCAATACAATGTCTTCTATGCATTTGGTAAAATCATACAAAATATATTGAAAGAAGCAACAACAGAGATAATCTTGTTCAGATCTTCTGATCAGAAATATGTTGTTCAGCTGTTTCAATTTGTCTGATTCTTTGTGAATCCATTTAGGGTTTTCTTGGCAGAGTGGTTTGCCATTTTTTCTCCAGCTCATTTTATAGATGAGTAAACTGAGGTAAACAGGGTTGCATAGTTAGGTAGTGTGTGAGGCCAGATGTGAACTTCCTGACTCTAGCCCTGTACCCACTTAGCACCTGGCTGTCCTTAGAAATCTGTAGTCAGGCATAAAACAGGGACATACATATTTGACAAAAGGTCTTAATCACTTTCATGTAGGAAGCCTACCTGAGTCAGGATGGAGAAGGCGGAAGGTCTTGATTACATTGGGCTGATTGAACTAAGATTATGAACATTACAGGGTCTCTTTAAAGAACTATATTTACTCCATAGTTTGGCCTATTTTTGGAAAAATTCCTTTTGTCCAGATCACAGTATACAGTTGAAAGGACAGCCTGTAGAGCTAGTCTGCCAGTAATTAATGTCTTGAATAAACACTGTAAATGGAGAGTAAAGTGGGTGGATAAACTATTACAAATGGACAATGAGATGGGTCTAGAAGTGGATTAGATCTTTTGCTAAATTAGAGAGATTTTGATGAGATCCCCAAACTTCTCCATGAAGAAAGACAGATCCTTTTCTCTCAGCTCTGTTTCTGACTATCTGACTTTATTTTAATCTCCATTCCAACTGTCTTCTTATTCTGAAGATGATTCATATCCTGTGACTGACCCTTCCTCCCAAATGGTGAGTTTCTGCCTGGGACCCCCATTAGAAGATGTGTCCAGGGCAGCCATTGCTCACTTCTTTCCTGCTTCTGTTCCTGATTCTCCAAACTTTTCCACTTTTCCTGTTGGTATTCCTGCCCTCCCTTTTCAGCTTCATTTTATATATTATCTTTGCCATTGGCGATTGATAATCTCTTATCTCTGCATTTGAGTTTACCATTAAAATGTGTTCCCCAGTTTTAGGGGGACACATACCCCAAGTCTTTTTTAGCCACTTAACAGTCTGATTAACTTTTACAAAGGAATATTTACTTCAAAGATACCTAACGAACACCTAACACCTGGGTGAATAATCCCCTTTACAACATCTTAGTCTCTAGAGAGAAGAATAGAGTTAGCTTCACAGTTTAACTCACTTTCTACATAGCATCAGTCCCACAGAGTAAATCCCTGATGGATTTACTTCCTGACATCCCACCTTCCTAGAATCCTTACAATTGCAAAAATGTTAGCAATATCTAGCTTGGAAGCCTGGCCTCCAGGGTTCCTTTGGGTTGAGGCCCTGGTTCCAAGATTCCACTTTTTGCATCTAAAATTAAAAATGATAAATGGGATAAGAGCAAATACCAAGCTTACTTCTCAGGGCCACAGGGTCTAAGTGTGTGTGTGTGGGGTGGAAGGTGAACACACCCTTTCCCCCAACTTACTGTACAATACCTCTGCTGCCCCTGGACACTGCTGGAAAAGAGAGAGTATGTGCATTACTTAGTTGTGTGGAGTTAAAGCTCATCTGTGTTTCATCTGTGTAGCCAGTGGAAAGAAGCTTCTGCCCATCCTCATGGTTAAGTCAGTGTAGAAATGTCCACCTTGAGCCAAGTCTGTCTCACAGGATCAGGACCCTAGAATCTTCCACTAGGTGCCTCATAATAGGTGGTCTGTGTGTGTGCCAAAAACTGTATTTATATTTGCTTAGTGCCTGGCACACAGAAATCACTTAGTAAATGTTCTCTGTCTGTCATTCTCTCTGTCTCTGTCTTTTTTTCTGTCCGTCTCCCTCTCCCTCTCCCAGTCTCTCTCTCTTTGTCTCTTTCTGTCTCTGTCCCCCCCTCTCTGTCTCTCTTTCTCTGTTTCTGTCTCTCTTTCCATCTCTCCCCCTTCTTCAGCATGAAATATTTCAGTCTCTGAAAATTAAAATTACAGTCGTCCAAAGAGACGAGAAAGTCATATAGTGGATGTGAGTAGGCTGAAACTATTGCTTACAAAGAATTTCACAGAAGTGCTGAATGAGAAACCAAGAAAAATAATGTCCCTTCGCACTTTAGATCCATGATTGTATAACTCTAAATGTGCTACTAGAAAGGGAAGTGAGGGAACCATGTTGCAAAACTGAAAGATGATTCATATATAGCCTATGTTTTCCTTTGGTATCCATGCAATGTTAAGATTTGATGATCCTCCACTAAGCATTTTTGGTGGACTTCTTGTGGAAGATAATATGGCAGAATGTGGATGAGACATGCATGAGTGATCTGTACTAGTGGAAGAGCTAGCCATACTGATGACTTTTTAAAATTTAAATTGTTTGCCTAGATCAAAGTTATCAGTTAAGATAGTCACAGCATCTTTGGAGTTTGAAGGGCCCTAAAAGACTATCTCTTCCTGGTAGGTACAGCATGAAAAATGATCTTCCTACCGCTGGTTATAAACCTCTAGTTGCAAAACATTTTATAGCTCCTGAGGCAGTTGATCCCATTTTTGTATAGTTTTGGTTTTAACTACTTGTCTTAGAGTAACCTTTAGAATAAACTAGTCTCATGAATTTTTTTTTTTTTAGTTACGAAAATCTACAATTGACAGGTCATCATTCGATACAGAATTCCTGCCTCTGAATTATTTGATTGAAGTACTGACAACGATGGAGACTACTCATCAAGGTACCCTTCATTCTCTATTCAATTATACTAATTCCTGTCTAAATAGACATTAAATAATGTCCAATTAAGAAAGTGTTTATAAGTGAGATAAATTGAGATTCTGGTGAGAGATAAGATTTGCCCAATATCTCATAGTAAGTCATTGGTAGGGTTTAGGATTTTTGGTGCTTTAAAAAAAAGTTTGAATTCTATTTGACTATTAATGGCAAATGGCAAATTCTCTTTCCCTAGTGTTAAAGATGTAAAAAAAAATTACTTAAAATATGGCAGCCTTTGCGGAAATGTACCTTAAATTCTTTTGAAATACTTGGCCCCAAAAAGCAGAACTTGGTGGAAGTTGTATAAAGGCAGACTTTGGCCCAGTCACAGGAAAGTCATTTCAAATAATTAAAACAATCTAAAATGGAGCAGTTTGTACCATTGGGTAATGCATTCTTTAGCTCTTCAGGTAGGGGCTGGTAGCATGTTTGGGGATTATTTTAGATTTCCTACTTCTTGCTTGGGTTAGTCTAGATGACCTTATAGGGACCTTGAAGGGTTGCCATATTTTCCCTTTCTGAGATTCTCTGAGTTGAATTATAACCTATACTTAATGCAAGAATTGGAAGGCCACATGCATAAATGCCAGAGGCTCATACTATCCTTCCCCTCTGTTTTCTCTAGCTCTGAATCCCTTTGAAGCATGTGACAGTGTGGACACAAAATTTGTTGCAGAAACAGCACTGAAACAAACCACAATCCTGTTGAACTTAAGAAAAGAACCATGACAGCAACTGAGTTCCAGAAATTTGCTGTTCCTATTTTCCATTAAAAAAAACCCAAAAAATACCACCAACAAAAAAAACATCTATCATGGACTTTTCAGCTTTTTTTTTTTTTAAGAACTATTTACATTGAAGAAAATTTCCCAGATGTTCTCTAGTCATCTAAGTGGTACAGACACCAGTCCATTATTAAAAATAAATAATGATTTCCATTTGGGGAAAGGAGAGCCCTTTCCAAGAAGCTGAACATTTGAAGAGATGCTCATAAATACTGGCCTAAATTGTTCTAGTTTCAACAGAAGATGAAAGGTATATGTATAGAAAATCAGGACAGGATCTAGGAACAGGTACCTTCCAGATACTGTTCAGAAAAAAGCTTCACCGATTTCTGTACTGTCTCTTTTCTGAAGGAAAAAATAGACTTGAGAATGATGGTGTGGTGACTGGACCCCAAATGGCTGGAGATTTAAAATTTTTTAATTCAGGAGAAAAATATGTTGAAAATATGTAGAATAGCATAAGAAAAACAAATAAGTGCCTTTTTTGGTAAATAATATAGGATTTAAAGAGAGGAAAAGTTACACTTTTAATATAAAAACTATTTTGACTTTATGAACCTTTTCATTTATTGATTGTATTTAATTAAAGCTGACTTTCTTTCCAATGTATAATAATTTGTAATGTTTGTATATTTGTGCACTTAGAGTTGTAATTAAAATGATTGTAACAGAGAACTTTAATTTAATGTTGACTTTTTTGTAGTGTTTATAAAATATCCATTTAGACAAATCTTGATGTTAAAAATTCCATTGAAACGCTTGTCTAGAAGATCTTTGGTGTTTGTTTGTATTAAATCATAACTCTTTTGAAAAAGCCAGGATATATGACTACCTGAATTATGTCCTATGTTGGCCTTGATGAGTCTTTATAATAGTTGTCCTCCAACTGGATCCTTCATTATCAGCTCTAGAAATTCCATTTTCCTTTTTTTTTTTAATAACTTTTTATTGACAGAACTCAGGAGGGTAATTTTTTACAGCATTATCCCTTGCACTCACTTCTGTTCCGATTTTTCCCCTCCCTCCTTCCACCCCGTCCCCCAGATGGCAAGCAATCCTTTACATGTTAAATAGGTTACAGTATATCCTAGATACAATATATGTGTGCAGAACCGAACAGTTTTCTTGTTGCACAGGGAGAATTGGATTTAAAAGGTATAAATAACCCAGGAAGAAAAACAAAAATGCAAGCAATTTATATTCATTTCCCAGTGTTCTTTCTTTAGGTGTAGCTCCTTCTGTCCATCCTTGATCAATTGAAACTGAATTAGCTCTCTTTATCAAAGAGATACACTTCCATCAAAATACATCCTCAAACAATATCGTTGTTGAGGTATATAATGATCTCCTAGTTCTGGTCATTTCACTTAGCATCAGTTCATGTTAAGTCTCGCCAGTCCTCTCTGTGTTCATCCTGCTGGTCATTTCTTATAGAACAATAATATTCCATAATGTAGAAATTCCATTTTCCTTCTGTGTCCTGGTTTATGGGCATTGCCCAAGGTTTTTTCCCTTAGGGCTCTGATTTTTTTTACATGCTTTCCCACAGGGCAAAGATTTTTAACTTTTTTTTTATTATATATTGGACCCCTTTGACAGTCTGATGAGGCTTATGGATGCCTTCACAGAATAATATTTTTAAATGTATAAAACAAAATATCTTGGATTATAAGAGGAAATCAATTACATTGAAATGCAGTCATTAAAATATTTTATAAAAACAAAACCAACCAAATTCACAGACCTCACATTGAAAACCCTGCATTGGGAAGTTATAATGTCTTGGTGTTAGGTTTATCTCTCTTCAGATGACTCCTAAATCTATTTCCAGCTATGACTGCTTCTTTTTAAAATTTTCAAATATTTATTTTTTTCCTATCTGTACAAACAATTCTTAACATTTTTCTTTAAAGTTCTGAGTTCCAAATTCTCTTCTTCCTTCCCTTCTATTTCTTCTCTGTGAGAAAGTATGCAATATGATATAGGTTATGCATGTGGAAGCATGTAAAACTTATTTCCATATTAGTCATGTTGTAAAAGAAAGAGACAAAAACATACAAAAAATATAGTGAAAAATAGTATTCCTTGAAATGCATTCAGAATCCTTCAGTTCTACTCTGGAGGTTGATGGCATTTTTTATTATAAGTCCTTTGGAATTGGCTTGGATCATTTATTGTTTAGAATAGCTTAAGTCATTCATAGTTGATCATTGTATAATATTGTTATTGTGTACAATATTATTAGGGTTCTGGTTCTGCTCATTTCATTTCACATCAATTCATGTAAGTATTTACAGGTTTTTCTGAAATCTTCCTGCTCATATGATCACTTTTCCAAATACATTATCTCTCCTTCCTGACACTCCACAAATCCCTGTTTGATCTCTTCCTATCAATTCTCTGTCTCCCACGCTAAAAATGTTTTCTTTGATTTCTCCTTTTCTCATGTTCTTTCAATTCTTCCCTTCTCTTCTATCTTTTCCTTTTCCATTCCACTTCCACTACTATATTTTTTTATGTCATTGTCTCAATTTTATATTTTTCAGACAACTTGCTAACTGGTCTCTCTCTGTTCTAATCTGTCCTATGTATTGATTAGGTTAAACTTCATAAAACTGCTTCCATTCTTTTATTCCCTACTCAATGCTGTTTTCTGCTATAATGGTTTTCCTTTAGCTTGACATTCAAGATCTGTATTCTGGCTCAACTTTACCTACCCAATCTTAGAACCCACCGTTTTGCAATTCAGTTCTTTGCACTAAATAGATGAATCATCTCACTATCCCTTGACAAAGCCACACACTTTCATTTTTGCCTCTTCGGAAACATCCCATTCCTCTAGGTCTAAATCCTATACATTTAGACTCAACTGTATTCCTACTTTATCCATGAAACTTTCTTTAACCATTCAAAGCTAAAGAGATTTCTTGTACTCCTTCATGTAAACTTGCAGCATTTGTTCTCTGTGCCATTCACTTGGTACTTTATTATCTGGAATCACTTTAGAAGAGGTTCTTTATCAATGTAGTTCAAGTGGAAGCTGAATGACCACTTGGTAGCTTTGTAGAAAATAACGTTGGGCAGATAAATGATCTGTGAGGTACTTCCAACTCTGATAAATAATAATTAGTTTATTAATAATTTAATTTAATAATTTAAATATTCTTAAATTATTTATTTGAATTAAAGATTTTTAAATGATTTAAATAAATAATATAATAATTAAATTAATAAGTTATTTTGTAACTTTTATGAAATATGGGCTACCCTGTTCCAGCAACACTTTAAATGTTAATATCTCTACGATTCTCTTGATTTATTTTTTTAATTAAATTTTTTAAATTTTCAAATATATGTATGGATAATTTTAAACATTCACTTTTTTTTCTCCTTTTTAAAATTTTTAAAACTTTTTTAAATTCTTAATTTTTTTTTAACATTCACTCTTGCAAAATCTTGTGTTTCAAAATTTTTCCTTCCCGTCTGCCATCCCCTCCCCTAGATGGCAAGAAATCCAATACATATTAAACATGTACAATTCTTCTATACATATTTATACAATTATCTTGTTGCACAAGAAAAATAAGATCAAAAAAGAAAAAAAACAAATAAAATACAAGCAAATAACAAAAAGAGTGAAAATGCTACGTTGTGATTCACACTCAGTTTCCACAGTTCCCTCTGGATACAGATGGCTCTCTTCATTACAAGATTATTAGACTGGTTTGAATCATCTCATTGTTGAAAAGAACCCCTTCCATCAGAATTTATCCTCATATAGTCTTGTTATTGCCGTGTATAATGATCTCCTGGTTCTGCTCATTTCACTTAGCATCAGTTCATGTAAGTCTCGCCAGTCCTCTCTGTATTCATCCTGCAGGTCATTTCTTATAGAACAGTAATATTCCATAACATTCATATACCACAATTTACCCAGCCATTCTCCAATTGATGGGCATCCATTCATTTTCCAGCTTCTAGCCACTACAAAGAGGGCTGCCACAAACATTTTGGCACATACAGGTCCCTTTCCCTTCCTTAGTATCTCTTTGGGGTATAAGCCCAGTAGAAACACTGCTGGATCAAAGGGTATGCACAGTTTGATAACTTTTTGAGCATTGTTCCAAATTGCTCTCCAGAATGGCTGGATGTGTTCACAATTCCACCAACAATGCATCAGTGTCCCTGTTTTCCCACATCCCCTCCAACATTCCCTCAATTTGTTTGTTGTTGCATACCTGAATGATCTCCTTATATCTTCATACTAGGAAGTAACACGTGTAACCTGGGCTTATCCTTGTCTGAATCAAAAGCACCAGAACAGGAGTAGCTCTGAGTAGTTTGCCCAGGTTATAGCAGGTACAGAAAATATTAACTTGGATTCTTCATCATAGCTTTGTCCTGGAACAGAGTGCCTTCTATTCTGTTTCTCTGAGTGAATATGTGTGTGTTTGTGTGTGTGCGTGCATGCGTGTATTCTTTCCTCCTTTGAACAGTTTCAAATTTTCTACACATCTTAGGTTTTTTTCATCAGGAATGCTTAGAAGACCACTACTTTATTAAAAAAGAATCTCTCCATTCTCTGCCCTCCCACCCAGGATTATCAACTTCATTGGATAAGTTATTCTTGATTGGTCTCTATTTTTTGCCTACTAGAATACTGTATTTCAACCTCTTTGCTCCTTTTGAGGGGTATCTGCTAAATCTTGTGTGATCCTGTGGCTCCCCAGTACTTGAACTCATTCCTTTTGGTTGTCTGAATTATTTTTCCTTTGACTTGTCACCTTTGGATTTTGTTTATAATGTTCCTGGAAGTTTTTATTTGGTTGTTTCTGTTAGGAGCTAACTATTAAATTCTATTTCTCTCTTGTTCTATGGCTCTGGGAGATGTGGATTATTTAATGTCTTTTTTTTTTTTAAAGTGTGTAGGCCTTTCTTTTTAGGTCATAGATTTAAAAGATATCAGATAGTCTAATGATCCTTAAATCATTATTCTCTCATTGATTTGATTTCCAACTTAAGTTGTTTTGGCTGTGATGTACCTTAAGTTTTTCTATTTTTTCTGTCTTTGAACTTAGTTTTTTATATCTTGCTTTATGGGATAATTAATTTTAACTTGGTCCATTCTAATACTCGAGGAGTTTAAGTTTTGGTATCTATTATTTCAAGTTGCTAATTTTAGTTCCAATTCTTCCACTACTATTATCATTCCCTCCCTCCATTTTTCCCTCAAGGGCTCATATTTTACAAAATAATTTTTAAATTTGTAAAAACATAAATCTCTTACTGTATCTCTTTTAGGAATTCTAAACTTTGTACAACCTGTGACTTATAGATGTTTTGAAGTTTTCTTTTGGGTTTGTGTTTTTAGTATCTCTATTATAAAAACTCTATGGAAAGATTTTTCTTTTGACTGTTCATTCTTCCAGCCTTATGTAAAGTCCAGGCTCTGTTTACTTCTGAGAAAAATGTCTTAATCAGCTTGTATGCACTTTATTCCTGCTGTTTTTTTGGGAATATTGTTATATCATTCCATGATCTCAGAGACAGATCAAGATAGGATGCTCTAAGCTTTGAGTACTCTCCAAATGGTCTTGGATTCCTGCTCTGGTTATTTTCTTGCAGAATTTCAGGTTGTGGGTTGGAACTGGACTCCTACTCCGATTTGCACCTGGATTCTGAACCTGCTTCTGAACTTGCTCCTTATTCAGTACACTACCTAAGGTACAACTGTCCTGCATCCATGACCAGAAACTGGGTGATGAGTAGCACGGCTGCCAGCTGGTGTCTGTTCCTTCAGCTTAAGGTTATGTGGATCTAGATTCTTCTGCGTGAATGTGGGATCTCTTCTTACTCTGATGCAAACCCTCAGTTCTCTGCACTGGATTGCTTGGTGTAAAACCGTTCCTAGCTAAACCCTATTCTCAGTGCCTATGGATTTGCCCATATTCTGAGGTCAATCTGGTGAGTATTCACTGTGGCTTTTTACTGGGTTTTCTTAACTGGACTTGAATCTTCTAGTAGAAGAGTTGTGTGGGATAATTTGGCTCTACTTCCTGCTAAACTATCATCTTTATTCTTCTCTCTCCTGATTTCTGTGTATAACCTTATGGTTTAAAGCTTCCATTCCAGCTTACTTTCCTATATGTCTTAGTTCATTAGACCTTGAGTTCTCAAGAAACTCCGACTTCTGCCCTGGCCCGATCTCTCATTTACATTCTCACTTATATTCTAATTTGTACTCTCTTAATTTTTGTTTTTGGATAAGAGTATTCCCTCAGGATCAGTGATTGCCCTAATCACTGCCATGTGTTGGCTCTGTATTGGAGAATCATAGAATGTTCTCATCCTACTTGCTTCCCTCCCAGGAAAACATCTCTAGTCTATAAAATGAGGTACTTGGAATAGATAATCTCTGAGATCCTTTTCAGTTGTCATTATGGCATCATAATGTCATATGTCATTATGATTCATGAGCTGAAAAAGATCTTGCCCTTTTCTGAACATTAATATGACTAGATTGATCTAGTACGTTTGTCACATTCTCTTTTGTATATTATAGTTTTATATATGTATATATCTAAGTTCCTTTAACAGAGGAGAACTTCTAGCAGAAGATTTCTGCTGATGTAGACTTTTGAGTTTACTCTTCTCTTGTCAGGAAGATCCAATCAGGACAGTCTAACAAGGGAAGACGTCCCAGGAATCCTGTTTATATAAAGTGATTTGTAAGACTGGAACTTTTTATCAGCCTCCACTGTCTATCCCTCAGACCTCTGGGCCTCTGTAAACAAACTTTGAGACATTGATTAGGACATCTTTAGACATGTTTGGGACCTGATCTGCCAGGTATTCCATCTGGCTCCTCCTTGATCCCTCCTGAGCTACCCAATTCTTTCCTGGTACTTCTCTTCCTCCCCTCAGAAACCCCCAGAGTTTTACTTTCCCTATCAAAGATGTGTCCATGATGAAGATCTTTGTTAAGTCCTTTTCAGGGCTAAACCCTCTATGAGATACTCTCTCCTCTTTCTCATAAAGTTCTCCCTTTAATGGCAGCTTTCTCCTTAAGCCAGCTACTTTGGTTAGCCTCCTAAACTCCTCTGTGGATCTAACCTGCCGATCAATGGGATATTCTCACCTCATATCCCTTTATTGGATTCTTCCAAACTCTTTTCCTTGATAACCTTATTGCTTCCCCAACTGTACTTCATATTTACCGTCCCTGGTGCCTATTTTCTCTCTTATTTTGTCTGTAATTTCTCTTAAATAAACCTACCTTTTGAGAAAGAGAATGGACACTGGGAATATGTCACGTGTTTATTTCAAAGTAGAAACTGCTACCCTGACCTCATCACTGCTACTACCTATTTTATCTTGCATCTTTCTTGGATCCTGATACACAGAACTTTGTTATACAGTAGTTACTTTATAAGCATCCATTGAATTGAATTTATTAAAATCGTGAAAGCATCTGGTACAAGAACTTGGAAGAGTTGTCAAAATAGCCATTTGGTTTTTTGTTTTGTTTTGTTTTGTTTTTTTGTACAGGAACCAAAAAGAGGGAGAGAAATACTTTATTTAAAAAGAAAACAAAAAATCTTTCAGATATGACAAATCTGGATTTACAAAACAGATACATTTCAAAGAGTTTTTTTTTTTTGGCTGTAAAAAGATTCTTGACTTTGCCAAGGGATTTATTATAATATTCCTTTACATACTTTCCTAGTAAATTTAAAAAGATTAAATTAACCTAAATAGTATTTATCTATCAAGTCTTATGAATAAGCTATTTTACAAGTGAAATACACCTATACATTGTTTAAAATACAAATGTTTAGTTTTTCCTCCTCACTAACTATACTGATACACATTTCCCCAAAGAACAAGTATGGTACCATTGAATTAATTTATATTTTTTAATTTTAAAAAATATACCACACTGGATTGAATTTATTTGATTTTCTTAGAAAATTCTGACTAGCTATAGGATCAGGTTTGAGAGAAACTTAACCTGAACAGTGGTCAACATACAAACTGGAAAATAACTAAATGATCAAAATACTTTGCCAAAATCTTAGTTACAATTCTAAATTCTATACAAATGGTAAATGAAGTACATCTGTGGTTTTTGAGAGTAATAGCCTTCTTTAGTGAATGAATTGGTGTGTACCTGTTCCTATTTGTTGAATATTGTGAAAGCCCTGTTGATTTTGTTTTGCTCATAGTTTCCCAGCTGTAAGTTTAATGCAAGCCTGTTTGAAGGTATGGGAAAATTTGACTTTAGGCTCTTTTCTTGTTTACCTATTCAAATTTCAATTGGTTTTATAGTAGGCTTTTTTATGTGTCTCATATTGGAACCAGGCTCAGTTGGCTTGAAGGGAGGTGCTCTGCCATAAGGACGGGGTAAAGGCAATGTGGCTTCTGCATCTGGGATGTAGGCATTTGGGCGCTGAATGGCTGTTGTGTAAACTCCAGAAGGCATCAAGTTGTTTTGCTCTTCCATTTGAAGCTGCAAAGAAAGAGTTCCTTCTTTAATTTGCAGAAAAATAGATAGCAAGTCACACTGATTTGGATCTTATCAGATTGTAAGCTGTGAGCACTTTATAAACCTAATAAATTTTGTTGATTAAATATTTATTGATAGCAACAGCAGGAAAGCAGAGGAATTCTATTCAACTTCTACTTCTGTCATTTGTTAGCTGTTTGCTCTTGGGACAAGTCACTTCTCAAAGCCCTATTTTCCTCATCTATGAAATGAAAAGTGGGCAAATTATAGGAATGATACTGAAGGGAGAAGGGTGACCTCCCATGGCTCCTGGACATACTGTGTTTTTTAACATAGATATTACAACTGCAGTTCTAGATCCCAAACTTACCATTGTCCTTTCTGCTACGGCTAAATGATGCATATCTTCATCTCGCAGCACCTTCAGCCAGTCTTCCTCAATTTCTTTACTGAGTGGCAGCCCTTGTTCTATCCTTTCATTGCAATTTGTTAGGAACTCTTGTTTGTTCCTCATTTCTTTTTGTAGTTCAAGAGAGAGTGCTTGCTGCATGGACAGCTCGGCCACAAGAGCCATCATTTTGTGGGTACAATCTTTTATCTTCTTCTGATACTCATTCATCTGGAATTAAAGGGTCAAAAAAGGAAGAATAATGTGAAGACCTGTCCATAACAAGTCCTACTAAAAAGGAACTAACAGAAAAACCATCAAGGGCTAAAAACATGGGATGACTCATGGGTTTCACAGATGCTTTTGCTGTTAAAAGTTGTCTCCCACATCTATTTATATTTAAATATAACAAAACAATACAACCCAACACCATCTAGGAAAAGAAGGAGAATTAGAAGACATTATATCATGCAATTCAGTGGAACAAGAGAGCATTAAAATATTAATCACTAGGAAGGATTTAGAAACACTAGAACCTGAAAGGTTACAAAGCTTGCTTTGACTGAAGAGAAAAGGAATGGCAGACAGCTACTGGTTTTCAGTGATGGCTAAAGGGAAATTCTGATCAAAGGTAGGAGATCACCTAGAATTCATAGCTTCTTAGAGCTGGAAGGAACCTTAGATTTTATTCAATTCAACTGTTTTATTTACAAGGAAAAAAAAAACTGAGGCTTAGAGAGATTGTGACTCGCCTGAGGATACGCAACTTCTAAGTGATTTTTAATACCTTTTAGCCCTCTAATTCTGAGTCACTTATAGCCTGGTAAAAGTTTGAAGGGATCCCAAACTTTTGCTTTCTCATATCTAGTTTTGTACTTCTATTGATTGTTAAGTATATGGGAATGTAATACCTAGAAGAATAAAAACTATATTATAGAGTTATAGTTTACTTAGCTAAGAAAACTATAACATACTCAAGCCCTGAGGGAATTTTAAACCGGAAACAAAAATAAGTGTACTTATAACTACTGAACATCTTCCTTATGATGCTCATGGTTTTAATGTATCCCCTAGGACACTCCTAAATATGGACACGAATCAGGGAAAAATGTGTTAATAAAATTTAATGGCAAGAACTTTTTTCAAAGGCTTTTCCACATTAGCTACTCGGTTTTCATAACTTTGCCTATAGACTTCCCAAGGTGATTTGCTTCTAGCAGTACTAAATACATCTAGACAAAAAAGTTCAGTTGGTGCTAGTTATTTCTCTGAACCTAATGCCTTATAGCATTGGCTATAAACACCTGGCATAATTCTATCAGAACACTTTGGTTTTAGTCTTTTCCTTATCCTGCACTCCAATGTTACTTTAAAAAAGAAAGAAAGGAAGGATGGAAGGAAGAATAAAAGAAAGAACAGCAACAACCTTATAATAAATATGCATAGGCAAGTAAAACAAATTCTTAAATTGGTCATGTCCAAAAATGAATGTCTCATTTTGGATCTTGAATCTATCACCTTTTTATTAGGAGGACTCTCCTTCCTTAGTTTTAATATGGCCTCAGACATTTACTACCTATGTGATACTGGGCAAGTCATTTAATCTGTTTGCCTCAGTTTTTTCCTCTGTAAAATGAGCTGGAGAAGAAAATGGCAAACTGCTCCAGTATCTTTGCCAAGAAAACTCCAAATAGGAACACATAAGAATCAGACATGACTGAAATGACTGAACAACAACAGAAGTTCTCCCTTGTCACGGAAAAGTTTGCTAGATGATATGCTCATCTACTTTTCCACTCATATTTTATATTACTCCACTTTGCATGCTTCCTCTTCCAGCCAAATTGGACTATTGCAACTCAATATCTGAACTCCTGATTATGTACATTCTTCTCTTAGAACCTTTAGCTTCCTTTGTGACATTGATCCAATGCCACTTTCTACATGAGTCTGTTGTGCCACAGTTTTCTTTAACTGTCCTGACTCAGTTTCCTTAACTATTCTGCCTCATCCCCTTAGATGGGGGGGTAAAACCCCTCTCTGGTCCATTAAGGCTGAGGACCATTTGTTCTAAGGTTATAAATTGTCAATGTAAGACTCAAGATAAGGGGAAAACCAGACTTCCTGGCTCCTTCTGCTCTCAGGAATTTGTGACACTACCTCTCTAAAATATTCTAAGAAATAAGACTATCCCGGATACCTCATTGACATCTTTACTTCTGTTTATTCAGACATCCTGACTCTGGCCTTTAGTAAGAATTTATGCCCCCCTCCCCCATTCTGACAGAACCAAATGGCTCTGTGAAGAAGTTTCCCACTTCTGTCCCCTTTTTTATCTGTAACTTCCCACTCTCAGTGTTCTGACTCCGCCCTTGCCTTGATCTACCCCTGTAACTGAGCCATGTGGCTATATATGTCATTAAGAACTCACATTCATCGCTGGATACTTTGAGATGATAGTCTCGTCCAGCCTTAGGACCAACCATGGATCCATTTGGTCTCAATCAATTATGCTCTCCAATTAATAAAAATATTAAAAACTCTAATCTCTCTTGTGCCTCAGTTTCTCTGGCATTATAGGCTGTTACTGATTCCCCTCACCCCTACCAGACACATAATTTTTAATTTTCTCTCCTTAAATTTGCATTGTGTAACTGTATATAATTGTTTTGTACTTATCTGCAGTGGTGCATTGACATGTTTAATAATCAACTCTCCAGAGGAAAACAAACACCCTAACACATACATGAAACATTTTAAATCCATATTATTAATGTTTTCTCCATATCTTTATTAATTCTAAATAATCAGCCAAAAATAAATCAAATCTTGTTTTGTAATGTTTTCTAATTTCTGAGGTAAAAATGCTCAACATAAAAAATTAACAATCAGTTCAGGAACCCTTTTGAGCTGAAGCCAGAATGCCTCTGCTAATCTGGGTATATATTGTATATATTTCGCACGGAAATAAAATTTTTAAAGGCAGGGCTTGTTTAATTTTAGCCTTTGTATTTTCAACACATTATCTTGCCATTAGAAGGTATGTAATAAATGTTTGTTGAATAGCAATGAATTGGGAGAGAGCCTTGTTATATTCAGCCAGGAAAAAGCAAATTGGGATCCTGCCTGTATCCTCTACATCTCTCAGACAATTGTGTGATTGATTGTTGTAAATATTATTTATGAAAGTCTTTTTTCCTAACTTTATCAGTAATGTCAATGATGCATTTGTAGCCTCTTTTTTAAAAATGCCATTGCTATTTAAAAATGTTTACATCACTTACATTACCACAGTATATCTTTCCCTTTCTTAGAGAGACACATTTTATTATAAAGAATAAAAAAGAAGGGGAAAAAATTCAACATCATATGCAGTGTTACATCCATCCTCTCACTATAAAAAGAGGGAAGGAAGTACATTCTCATGTCTTTTCTTTCATACCAAGTTTGATAATTATTCTCAATTTCAGTTTTGTCTTACTGATTTTGTCTACATTTACACTGTTGTGGTCATTGTGTGCATTCTACTCCTGGTTCTGCTTCCTTTACTTTATATCATTTCATATAATTTTTCTCATGCTTTTCTGCATTATTCATATACATTTTTTTTCTTCAATGTGGTTATCCCGCCAATTGATGGGCCCTTTTTTTTTGTTTGTTTCCAGTTCTTTACTACTACAAAAAATGGTACTATATTTTGTTAAGGTGTTTTTATTGCCCACATAGGTTATTGTGCATGTCCACATAATTTAATCCAATTGTGATTCACAGGGAGGTATACATAGATATTTCTGGCATCTTATAACCTTGCTCCATTCCACACCTTTCTAATGGAGACTTTGATTCATGCTTGGAAAGGAGAAAGAGTTTGGGACCAGGAGCTGGCTCACTCTGATCTTTTCTGAGAAGGGATACTAGACTAGAATAATAGCTATCATTCCCTCTGAGTATTACTAATGTAGGGGAAACTATTTTTACATTCACTCTACTTTTCTGGGTCCTATCCCTTAATGAATAAGAAGTATTTCCAAAGTATATCCCAAAGTCTTTACTCACTTTTCACCAATTGAAAATACACAAAGACCATCCTAAATGGTGAACAAACCTATCCATCCAATCTGATAGCAAAGAGAAATCAAAGAAATTATAAAAATTCGAATAGAATATACTAGACAATACACAGAGTGACTGCCTTAACTATAGTGATATATCTCAGCTCAGCTGAGAGTTCCCAATTTTTCAGGGAGAAATTCTGTGAAAATGTCTCATACAAACTAGAACTGAAGAACATGTTCTAGTGCCAGCTCCTTTACATGTCTGTTTCTTTCCAAAATCTCTCCCTCTAGTTCTGGAACTTTGTGAGTCTTTTCTCAAAGCCAAGGGAAAATGTCTTTTTCCCCCAAGCCCTCATCAGCTCCTCCTCTCTTGAAAGCACAGAGTATTGAATAATTCATTCTCTTCCCCAAAGAGGAGTTTTTTATGCAAACGCACAGGTTTGAAAATCTAAGGTTCCATGTGAATATGGGATTTTTTTTTCATGGACTGTATAAATTGGAGTCGTATATATTTCTAGCAGTGAAATTTTTTGGGTTAAAGGGCTTTGCATTTTGGCAAATTTCTTAACAATTTCCACAATCCCTCAAACACTGAATTTTACATTTTTTTTGAGATCATCTTTGATAATTTGCTAGTTGTGAGATGAAACTCAAAGTTATTTTGATTTATACTTTTGTAACCTGTGATTTGGAACAATCTTTCATATAATCGTTAATAATAATAACAATGTAGATTATATTCATAGAGATTTTGTCAAGCTAGATCAAGAGACGCTAATGTTTTTTTTATAATTTTCTTTTTTCATTTTGGTAATAATAAGATTCCTTTTTTCTCCCATTGAGCCTTTATTATAAGCCTCTTTCAGTTATTTTGAGAACTGATCCCTCATCCCCCTCAAAATGAGTCATCTCCAGCAAAGACATGGCTGTTGTATCTTTCTGCATGGTAAGGAAATCAAGGATTTGCTGGCTGAGGCAGTTTCTAGGATCTTTTGGTTTCCATGTGCTATTAATTGATTTACATTCCTTAGGAAATGGTAATGATTTATATCAGTGTTCATTATTTTATTCATTTCCTATACTTTTCAAAGTCCCTGAACTAATCTGATCCCAAGTATCCCTGACTTTTGAACTGTCCTCAGGCAGAAAGTGAACTGAGAGCCTCACCCACTGTCTGGCTTAAAAACTGGCCAAATCCAGGGAGCAGCCTCTTGCAAAACCGTCACCGAGTCCCTTATAAAAGAAGTGGATCTTAGATTCAGAGCTGGAAGAAGTTTTAGAGATCACCAAGGCCATTCCTTCATTTTACAAATGAGGAAACAGAGGCTCAGAGAAGACTACATAATTTCCTCTGGTAATATTGATAAGGACAGGCCAGGAACCATGTGCCCTCCTGCCATCATAGCTTCAAGACCACTGTGTCCTAGCTGCCCAGGTGACAATGTTTTCCCTCTCTGCTTTTTGGTTCCACTTTAAAGATTCTGGTCCTGGTCCATATTGAGAGCGGATCAGCTTCTCTTGTTTAGGGCAATCAGCTACTTGTCCAGTTTAGGAGTGTCCTCCTACATTTCCCTTGTTATTTCTCCCACCCAGATTCCTCCAGAGCATTCAATTAAGCCATATGGTTCTCTCTAAAAAATAAAAGGCTCATTGCTTTCAGCATTGCCCAGTCCTTCCTCCAGATCTCTCTAAACCCCCATAAGTCCCAGAGCTTTTCCCATCACTAGAATTGTCTTGACAATGTCTAATAGCCCTCTGTTAGAAATGAGAGAGACAATTTGTACTTCATAAAAGGATGCCTTCTACCTTTAGGAGACCAGTTTTATGAAAAAAAAAACACATAGAGGCAACAAAACAAAACAAAGGACCTGAGAACTAACCTTTTTGGCCAAGAGAAGCGTATCCTGCTTGCAGGTCTCTGTTCTAGTGCGGAGTCTGCCTGTAAGTCGGGTGACCTGTTCAAAGAGGAACTCCTTCTCCAGCAACTTTTCCTCTTTCTCAGCCAGATGGAATTCCAGCTAGTTTGTAAAAATGGGAAGAAGTCAGTCTAATGGGGTTACAGCTGCTGTGCAGAGCTAGAACCGTTACACAAAACACATTCTCCATAGTCTTGAAATGACTGGTTTTGGATGTGTGTGGAGTGTGTGTGTAAATTTAGCCATATGATTTTTTAAATGTCCAGTGATAGAGTATTTATAGTATAGTTAGTTATACCAGTTATAAGTATTCCCCAAGTTATGAATAAGTTGTTTTCTTAAATTTGAGAAATAATTCGGAATTCAAAATATATTTTATCATAGGAACAACATCAATTAGCCCACAAGAACCTATTGAAACCTCAAGCAGAATCTGGACTTTCCAGAACTGGAAAGGTTCTAGGGATCATTTTGTCCAACATCTAACTGAAGAACGAATTTTTCTTTAAATATCCCCAACAAGCCATCACTCAGCATTGGAAGACTACAGGTGACAGGAAACTTACTGCCTACAGGAGGGCCATTTTTGTCTGGAAAGTTCTGATTGCTAGGAAGTTTTTCTTTATATTGATCCAAGAATTGCCTCTCTGTGACTTTGATCCACCAGCTCTAGTTACTACTTGCCAGGATCAGACAGAACAGATCTAATCATGTTAAAGACCACATGACTGTAATATTCTTCTCTAAAATTTAATGTTCTCTGAGAGCAGGTTTCTTGGAGGGCTTCTGGAAGCCTTCTTTTTAGTTCAGTAATCACCCCAAATGCAGCCAGGTGTTAAAGTCCAAATCTTTATAGTCTCCTTCAAAGACTCCTTCAAAGTCTTATCTCCTTTCCTGTGACCCGGTTAGTTTTCTTAGAGGCCTTCTGTAGTCTTGGTTCCAAGAACTTGAGCTCTGGCTTCTGAATGTCCAGGACTGAATCCTGGTTGAGGCTCCTTGCTTATATAAGTTCTCTTAAAGGTGTGAATCTTGTAGAATTATAGTAAGTACTAAGTACTTGTATGAACTAGAGAACTGTTAAGCACCATGCTAAATAAACATTGTCTCTATCAATTCCACTGACTTAACACCTTGTTTCAAGTTCTGGCCCATAACACATGACAACCTTTCAAATAGTTGAGTCTACTCACTATGCCACAATGCAAATATAATACACAATACACTATTCAAAAACAAATACAAAATATATACAAATTGTACAGAATTAAAATTGTAGGTTGGTATTGTACCAATGATTCTACAAAACATCACTGTATGTAATATAACCTTTAGGGAAAATTCAATTTTTCAACTGGGAAGCCCAGCTGCTGAGTTCTCTCTGATTGTAGACAGATGGCAAACATTCAGGTAATGGTAGGCAGAGGCTTTAAATGGTGGGGTTACAAAAGTAGGGACTCTTGGGTGAAGACTGAGACAGGGGCTGGGGCGGTGAACAGGAGCAGAGAAGGCAATGAGTATGGAATTTTATAGGGTTAGAACATTTTGCTAGTGTAAACCTCCACAAATACTGTTCAGGTCTAGACTGGTTCCCCATCATCCGTTTTCCTTCCTCCCTCAGGTTCCAAGGGAATCTGTTGCTTCCAAACAGGATTTCTTTCTTCTCTGGGCAATAGCATTGGACAGAATGAAGTCTCACAGTTTCTCTCCTATTTTTCTGTTACTAAAATGATCACACAATCTTTTAGGATTTTTTAAAGGCTTGTTTTGGAACTACTTCCAACAAGTAAGAAAAATGAAAAATGAGAAATTAATAAAAGGCTCTTCTTTTTTTTTATTTCATGTATAGGGAAAATTATACATCTGAGTATAGAAAGGGCTGAGACTTTAAAAATAGGAGATTTCACCAGAGGACCAAGGATTAGGGTGGAGATTCTTGGGTGAAGAGCAGAAGGAGCGTTGGGGATGGGACAGCAGCGCTGCAGAGATGGGATAGGATCCTGCTGGAGAAGATTAGCACTGGCAGGCAGATGCAGCAGTACTAAGGGGAGGGGAGAGGAGAGGAGGTTTATAGAGCTTTTTCTCTTCCTCTTTTTTCACCTATAGCCCTATCATCTCAAAACCTATCATAGAGTAGTCCTGAGGTGAAGTGAGAACCACAGAATGTGTGGGGTAGAGGAAGAAGGAAAAGGAAGGAAATTTCAAGCATCCAGGTGAGGAGAGAATGGGTTGCTAGGTCACTTGGTTCAAGATGCAGTGCAATACTTAGAGACTGTATTTCATAAGATATGTCATAAATTGAGAATTGGATAGAGTCACCGTATCCCATTAATTTCTACTCACACAACTTTTATGTTAACCATTTTTAAGGAACCATCTTTTCTGTCCATATCTCTGGCTCCAGATGTCCAGTGTAAGCACTTCCTATTATAAGAATTCTGCTCCAGTCTCAACATTTGCTATTTTATTTTGTTCCATTCTATTGATATTTTTCCAGCAGAGAGGCAAACAAATTCATTGTTAGATGCCAAAGCTGTCCCTTTTGGCTGCCAAATACAGGTTCTTTGGCATCTTTAATATTATAGGATTTTAATTTTCATTGGCAAAAATTGAAAGCAGAATTTCTAATGAACTAGTTGAAGACAATTCAAATTCATATTATTAAGTTACATGGAAACAAGTATGATTACCAAAAAAAATTCAGGTGTGATAGTATATAAATTGATATGAAATAGTATTATAATTATTTATGAGATGTCTCTGAATAACTAATATACACAAAAGATGTGTTACCTTATCTATCTTGGAGATCATTTCCTTTGGAGTCAGATCTTTTCCCTTCAGGAGGCGAGCTCTATCTCCAGTAGGATCTACAAATTTTTTCTCCAACAAGTTTATTTTGTCTGTACATTGTGAGAACTATTGAACAAGAAAAGCAACATTTATTTTAAAATTATTTTTGTTCAGCAGATTTTTATAGTAATTTTTTCCTAATTACAAGTAAAGAAATTTTAACATTCATTTTTAAAAAGTTTGGAGTTCCAAATTTTTTTCCCTCTCCTCTCTAAGATGGGAAGTAGTTTGATAGAGGTTATATATGTTCAATCATGTAAAACATTTCCATATTAGTTATATTGTGACATATATAGTTATATATGAAACTATATATATATAGTTACATATGAACTATGTTCTATAGTTACAATATGAAAGAAGAAACAGATTAAATGAAAAAAACACAAAAAATAAAAATATTATAATCAGATCCATTTTTAGACTCCATCAAGCTCTTTCTCTGGAAGTGGATAGCACTTTCCATAATGAGTCCTTCATAATTGTGGTGGATCATCGAATTTCTGAAAAGAGCTAAATCATTCATAGTTGATCATGACCCAGTGTTGTTGTTGTTATATACAATGTATTTTATTTTTAATTATTTTGTTAAACTTGCCCAACTACGTTTTAATCTGGTTCAGCCTGTACTCAGGAGTTTTGTAGGCCCATAAGAGGTGAGATCAACACTTTTCAATATAGAGGACATAGAAATATCTAAAAAAAAAACTTTTGTGAACTATGCTGAGTGAAGTGAGCAGGATGAGAAAAAAATTTGTAAAATAATAATTTTGTGAAAATTAATAACCCTGAAAGACTTAAGAATTCTGATCAATGCAATGACCAATTATGATCCCAGAAGACTGTTGACAAAGAGGAAATGAAATAATTATTAAGAATGGGACCTGTATTTTTGGATATGCCCAATGTTGAGATTTTTTTTTTGCTTGACTATGAATATTAGGATTTTGTTTTCATCCTTTTCTTTTTCTAGTGGGGAGCTGAGAGAGAAGAAAAAAAAGAGAGATCAAAAGAACAGTTAAAAAATAAAAAATTTAAAAAGAAAACATCTGCTTGTCCTCATTTTCATCAGGAGCAGATAAATTTCATCTTAAGGTGCTCTAAGAACTGGGATATGATTACTGAGCCACTGATGATGTTAGAAAAATTGTGAAGAATGGGAGCAAAAAGAAAAAGAAAAAGAAAAAAAAGAAAAACAGCCGTCTTTTTCTCATAAAAGGGAATACATTATAAGTAAATATTCACTATGTCAGTTCCTGGTAAAAATTCTAGAATGCATTATTAAAGATTGGATTTGAGTTTTTATAAAGTGAAATGGTGATGGTTTCATTAAGTCAATATCTTTTTTTAAAATCAAGAACATGAATTTATTAAATTGATCTCATTTCCTTTTTTTTTTTTTTTTTTTTTTTGGTAAAGTTTACTACTAGGGAGAATGTTATAGAGTATACCTGTGTTTTGGTAAGGCATTTGGCGTTCATGAAATTCATATGTGTAAAATAGAGAAATACAGGTTAGATAACAGTATGATTTGATGACCTAAAAATTGTTTGCACAATTGGACAAAAATGATGATGATTTATGGATTGATATTACCCTAGAAAGAAATATCTAGTGGAGTATCCCAGGGATCATTTCTGACACTATGGCATTCAACATTTCTACCATGACTTGAGTAAAGGTACAGATGATATGTTTATTTATTTATTTTTTTTTTGCTGAGGCAATTTTTTGCTGAGGAATTAAGTGACTAGCCCAGGGTACATAGCTAGGAAGTTTTAAGTGTCTGAGACCAGATTTGAACTCATATCCTCCTGAATTCAAGGCTGGTGCTCCATCCACTGTGCCACCCATCATGCCCCAGATGGTATGTATTTAAAAAAACAACAACATGGGTGACATAATACTGAGAATGATAGATAATGCTATAGCTGGCAGAATCCATATCAAAACTATCTTGCTAGGCTGAATCTGATAATATTGCAATCAACTCTATTAAATTTAAAATTTGTCAAATACCCCAAAGAAATCTCAGAGGCCATCTACTCTGATCTTATTTTAAAAAGAGACTCAGAATAAATGATTTCCCAAGGTCAAACAAATGGTAAGCATCAGGGGTAGAATTTGAACCCAAGCCCTCTAAATCCAGTTAAGCTCCCTCTTCAATCTTTTCCTTTCTTTTTTTCTGTCCCTCCTGCTCTCCATATCTTTTCCTCCTTTCCTTTCTCTATTCCAGCCTTTCCTTCATTCATCATCGTATAAGCACTGGATCTCTGATTTTCACCAGGTAAAACCTGGCTAAGGAAACTCTGAACCACTATAACACTTTCTCTGCAACCAAGTCTTAGAGCATGGCCCAAGTGCAGGTCACCTGCCCAGGGATCACTCAGGCAGAATGTGTTAGAAGTTGGCCTCCAGGTCTTTCTGATTCCAAGGCCAGCTCTCTATCCATTATATCACTCACTGATCTGAATTCGTTATAATAGGGAATTGAAATATGTTTTAAAGTATCATATTTATTGAATTAACTTGTTTCTTTCATATTTTTAACATTAAAAAAAATTTGGTTCTCCTTATCTTGCCTAGAAAAATGCAGTGTGGAGAGTAACTCATTGACTAAGATCTCTTATACTGATTCCTCCTGAAGCTTTCACCGGCTCTGACTTGGGTTGGGACATCTTTCATTAGGCAATCCCATGGCCCCCAGGCGCTTCTGCTTTTCTGATGCCCCAGATTTGCTATATAAAAGCTAAATTTAGTGTAGACACCTGATCAGCACAACCAGCCTATTTATAACTCAGAACTCCTGAGCTGAAGAGATGAGGCAACCTCTGGTTCCCTGGAGCTGGGATTAAGGGCCTGTGCCAGGATTCCTGGATCTCTTTTTAACTTCTAAAAGCAGGTAAATTTATTTTTGGCAAGTAGTATGATATAATGCAGTGGGGTCCTGCTCTCTGCCAGCAGCATACAAACTTCTTAGAAAGCCACAAATTAACATTTTTGATGTTATATTATATTTTAATTTATTTTGCTAAGCATTTCTCAATTATATTTTAATCTGGTCCAGTAGCACTCCCTACTTAGGGTTCAAGATTTGAGATGTAGTAGATGGAATTTTGAAATTAGACCTAGAATTATAAGAGCTGGGTAGAAGTACCAACTCTGAGCCTTATGCACTGTGTGACCATAGACAAAGTACTTAACTTTCTAAACCTCAGTTTTATTATCAATAAAGCAGGGCTAATCATACATAAAGTATCTGCTTAGTAGGATTGCTGTGGGCTTCAAATGAGATAATATCTCTAAAGTGATTTGTATACATTAAAAGTTTTATAAATGCAGATAATTATTATTATCAGCTTCCTGCCTGCAATGACCTTTTTCTTCTGGGATGGTGCTTGAATCATAACCAATCCAGACTGATAAGTTTGGCTTATCCCTTTTCCCTGGGCACTTGCCCATCTTTTGAGTTTTAGACAGACACTATTTTGTTAGCAGAAAGTCTTCAAGAGACTTGAGACATGTAGATGATGGTGAATAGGTCCCAAAGTTCCCTGTTCAAATCTATAGGCCTAATGGACCAGGTAGCAAGGAGGATTTTCTGCCATCAGGAGACCAGGGGTTGCCTTGAAAGCAAATTCTTGTCATCTATAATGAGTTGATATTTATGTAGTCTTTTATAGTTTTATTACATTTCATCTGATTTAATCAAACCAGTATTCTAATCTGTTGAAATTGTTTTTGTTGATTTGATTTGATTACTTTGAAATTATAAAGCCGTCACTTAATAAGAGATTCACAATTTCACATATAATCTTCTGTATGAAAAAAATGTTGGTACTTTTTTTTGGTACTCAACTTCAGTTATAACAACTTCAGAATTGAATTATAAAATAGAATGTTGAGCTCTGTGAGAGGAAGGACTTTTCCTATTTTTTGTATCACACTTAACAGTGTATTTCTAATGATATGGTGCATTTCCTGGTGGAGGGCCCTGAAGCCACCTGGCTTTGGGAATGATAAAGTTGGAAATGATGTATTTCTTCCTCTAGATTATCCTGCCCCAATTTATTTGACATGACCAGGATGCCAAAGCTACAAATATTACTGGTTGACAGCCTGTTGGTCAGGGATAAGAGTTTCTGAGACTAAAGAGTAAGGACAATGAGGTGCTTAAAGGTGACACAAGTGCAGAATTAAACGCCTCTAGAAGGTTCTCCCTGTCCTTCTTTTCCTATCCCCAAATCCCCACCTCTGTCCAGAGAATTATGGGCACTACACCTGCACACAGTCAGAACCAGCTCACTCCTCAACTCTACCTCTAAGCCATAAAATTAGTAAATTAATGACATCAAGCACCTAGTATCTCTAACTTTTCCTTATAAAATTATCTTTCCTGATCCTGATTCTTTACTAACTTCTTTTAGAATTTAGCTAGCTTTAATTGACATTACAATTACAATAAACTTTGCCCCTTGGAGGTGAGAGTAAGCCTACAAATTCTTTTGAGCTACCTTACGATATGAAATTTTTGGGTTCCCCCAACACACAGAATTTACTTAATAAGTGCTTCTTGAATGATTATTTAATCATTTATAAAGGCAGATAATTATTATCAGCTTCCTGCCTGCAATGACCTTTATCTTCAGAGTAACATGGAAAAGTAAATTAATCAGAATAAAGAAATCAATATATGCAATGATAACAACCATTGTAAACTGAACAATAAAACAAAAATGAACTCTGTAAAATTGAAATGACCAAGCTTGGCCCCCGAGCAAAAATGAAAAAGGTAACTTCTTTCTCTGCATAAAATGTCAAACATAATTATGGTAGTGTTTGGTTTACTGAATTGTTCTTTTTAAAAATCATTATTAAAAGACAAGACTTGGCAGAGGAAGGTGGAGCAAGAGGTGATATGGAAAAGTGCTTAATATTTACTATATGCAAATAAATATATAAAAATGGAAAAAACCAGCAACACTAATTGTGATAAAAATATCTTTTTCAACATTTTCCCTCCCTCAATTCTCCAAAAAACCCCAACCCCCCCCCCCAAAAAAAAGAAAGAAAATTGTTTGCAATATTGATTCTTCTCCATTTTATAATGGCTTTCTCTGATCACTTTCTCTCATTTGCAGTTTGATAATCAGGTCATCTATACTTTACCCCAGTCACTGCTTAAAAGAATCTTGTACCTTTTCTGTTCTCATTTTCAGCTTAAAGGACTTTTAGTTAAATTGGCATGACTGTTTCTTGTCTGGATCCCATTATTCCTATATTTTACCTATGATCCAGAAATCCAAATTATTTTCTAAGATACAGGAATTTTTGCTGAATGTTTACTTCAAAAATCTTTTGAAATCCTTGCATTTGTTTAAAAATAGCATTGAAAACACCATCTGTGCTTTCAAGGTCTTAATTTTTTGCTCTAGAATTCATAATTGTCAGCAAAAAGTTTCCTCCCCCATTATATTCAACTCGCCCTGTTCATTCTATTCTTTCTCTTCTTTTACCCTAACCCTCCTCAAAAGTGTTTTGCTACTAAGTAAACCCTCCCTCAATATGCCCTCTTTTTTTATCACCCTCAGCCCCTTCCCATAACCCCTTTCCCTCCTACTTTCCTTCAGGGTAACATACTCCTATTGAGTATGTATGTTATTTCCTCTTTGAGCTAATTCTGATGAAAGTAAGGTTCACTAACTCCTGCTTTCCTCTTCTTCCCTTGCATTGTAAATGCTTTTTCTTGCCTCTTTTTTAGCTGATAATTTGTTATTCTACCTCTCCCTTTCCCATTCTCCTAGTACATTCCTCTCTCACCCCTTAATTTTATATTTTTAGATATTATCCCTTCATAATCAACTCACACCTGTGTTCTTTATCTACACTCCTAATGCTCTCTAATGAGACAGTTTTTATGAATTACAAATATCATCTTCTCATGTAGGAATGTAAACAAACAAATAAATGTTAAGTCCCTTATGATATTCCTTTTCTGATTACCTCCTTATGCTTCTCTTGAATCCTGTATTTGAAATTTAAATTTTCTATTTAGTTCTGATCTTTTCATCACAGATACTTAAAAGTCCTCTATTTCAGTGAATATCCATCTTTTCTCCTGAAGAATTATATTCAATTTTGCTGGGAAGGTGATTCTTGGTTGTAATCCTAGCCCCAATTCTCTCAGGAATATCATATTCCAATCTTTTGATGTAGAAGCTGTTAAATCTTGTATTATCCTGTGGCTCCACTATACTTTTGTTTCTTTCTGGATGCTTGTGGTATTTTCTCTTTGACCTGGGAGTCCTGGAATTTGACTATATTCCTGGGAGTTTTTATTTTTCGATCTCTCAGGATGTGCTTGGTGGATTCTTTCCATTTCTATTTTACCTTCTGGATCTAGAATATCAGTTTTCTTGATAATGTCTTGAAAGACGATGTCCAGGCTTTTTTTTTTTTTTTTTTAAATCATGGTTTTCGTTATCAAACTGTGCATACCCTTTGATCCAGCAGTGTTTCTACTGGGCTTATACCCCAAAGAGATACTAAAGAAATGAAAGGGACCTGTATGTGCCAAAATGTTTGTGGCAGCCCTGTTTGTAGTGGCTAGAAACTGGAAAATGAAAGGATGTCCATCAATTGGAGAATGGCTGGGTAAATTGTGGTATATGAATGTTATGGAATATTATTGTTCTGTAAGGAATGACCAGCAGGATGAATATAGAGAGGACTGGCGAGACTTACATGAACTGATGCTGAGTGAAATGAGCAGAACCAGGAGATCATTATATACCTCAACAACGATACTGTTTGAGGATGTATTCTGATGGAAGTGGATCTCTTTGATAAAGAGAGCCTTAATTGGTCAAAGATGGACAGAAACAGCTACACTAAGAGAAAGAACACTGGGAAATGAATATAAACTGCTTGCATTTTTGTTTTTCTTCCCAGGTTATTTATACCTTCTGAATTCAATTCTCCCTGTGCAACAAGAAAACTGTTCGGTTCTGCACACATATATTGTATCTAGGATATACTGTAACCCATTCAACATGTAAAGGACTGCTTGCCATCTGGGGGAAGGGGTGGAGGGAGGGAGGGGAAAAATTGGAACAGAAGTGAATGCAAGGGATAATGCTGTAAAAAATTATCCTGGCATGTGTTCTATCAATAAAAAGTTATTTAAAAAAAATAAATCATGGTTTTCAAGTAGACCAATAATCTTAAAATTATCTCTCCTAGATCTGTTTTCTAGATCAATTGTTTTTTTCCAATGAGATATTTCATAGTTTTTCATACTTTTGGTTTAAAGTTTCTTGGTTTTTTATAAAAATCATTAGCTTTCTTTTGCTCAATTCTAATATTCAAGGAATTATTTTCCCAAAGACTTTTTATATTTCTTTTCCTATTTGGTCAATTTCACTTTTTAGGGCATTCTTCTCATACTTTTTGTTATTTCCTTTTGAACTAATCTCAATTTGCTTCTCAGTTTTCCTCTACCTCTCTAACTTGATTTTCAAAACTTACTTTGAGCTCTTCCATGGCCTAAGACCAATTCTTAGTTTTCTTGGAGGCTTTGGATGTAGAACCTTTGACTTTATCTTCTGAGTGTTAATCTTCTTTGCCAACATAGTACCTTTCATAGTCACAATCTTTTCCTGTTGTTTGCTCATTTTCTCAGTCTATTACTTAGCTTTTAACTCTTTGTTAAAGTAGGTCCCTGTTTCCAGAGGGTGTAATGTCCTAAGCTTCAGGGTTTTTGTGCAACTATTTTCAGCATTCCCTGTAGAGATCCAACCATAAGCATTCTTTTCTGCCCTGGATTTGTGAGGAGTGTCTATGTAAGATATAGTGTGCTAAAGCAGCAGAGTCGCTCAGTGCTAATAAAGAGACTTCCTGTGAGTCGAGGCCTCCAGGAGCTGGCACTGCTACCCCTGCCCATATGTCCACACCAAGGCCTTCTCACCCTTCTGACAAACCTTTCCTGCTGATCTTCTAAGGCATCTTTATGTCTCTGGGCTGAGAGATCTAGCCCCGCCAGTACTGCCACCGATTCAGAGACCCCAAGGCCTGGGTCTGGGCCGAGATGGAAGCGGTGCTGGTGTGACCTGCACCAGGATTATGTGCTGGACTTCTACTCTAGTGCCACAGACCTCTCCTAAGTTATTTTCAACTAGAAAATGTTCCTCTCCATCTTTTTGTGTGTTCTGATGCTCTACGATTTGTTTAGAGTCATTAAAGGAATTTAGAGGGACTTGGGAGAGAACTAAGAAAGTCCTTACCTTTTACATGGCCATCTTGGCTCTGCCTTGAATACTGATTCAAATGAAGCTTGGTTAAACTTTGAAATATTCCCATATAATCCAGTTTGATTTATGTAGTTAAAAATTCTGTTTTATAGCCAGTATCTAATCAATTTGAAAATATCATCATCACATGGGCAAGTAAGAGAGCATATTCTGTTGGCTCAGTGCAAATCTGATGGGGTTTGTCACCAAATGTTGGGGTGAGGGAATGTTGGACCCAAAAATATGTTGGAGTTACAGCTGGTATTGTAACATGTCTCAAAAGAATTTGTAAGTGTAGACCACCTTTAAATCAAGGAAGCAAAGATTTAATTATGTTGCACAATGGGTTAAATCCATATGGGTTTTTTTTTTTTTAAAATCAGATAATGAAAAAGATGAAAACTAAGTTTAGAATTTACAATTGGAATTTACAATTAAGCAAGGAGAGATGCCATTTAGGAGGAAGAAGCTATTAAAGTGTGTCAAATTCCTAATGAATCCTAGATGCCTCTGGCAGGCTAAATCCCACCCCCTCTCCAAAAGAGTTTTAGAGGAGTAGGAAGGGGTTTACAATAGGAGTAGGTTCTTTTATAGGGAAAAATAACCTCAGGACTGATGCCATAAATTGGCTTTCTGATTGGATAGAGTAACCCTAGAGTTATAATGGTTTTGTTAATACAAAGATTTTGCTAAGTATGAAATCAGGGGCCTCTACCTGGATTGAGATTTTAATAAAGGTTCACAAAGATAACAAAAGGCCCAAAGAAGATCAAATGGTCAAGATAATTGGTGCTCCTCTCCTCTAGCCATAAGGAGTAGCTTGGGTAATAAAATTCAGGCTTAGTGTCTCCTCCTATCAAGGATTAGCCCAACCATCAAAAATCTGGGATTTTTCTCTACCCTCATCAAATCCATAGTTACTCTTAGGAACAATTCAAAATGTAATTATGTTGCTAGTGATTGTGTGACTTATTCTCGAAGAAAGAAACTCTGACTTTCTTAGAAGTCTCAATTAATTTTCTTTAAGATATTAACCAAACAATGACTTTCAAACTATCTCTAATGTGCAATTTATTGTGTATCAGATGAGGACATTAAGAAGCAATCTCTGGTTTTGAGCAACTTATACTTGAAACATCTGTCATTGAGTTTTATAAATAGACAATGAATAATTTCAAATACAAAGAGGGCACAGATATCTTTGCCCAAAGAGAGTATTCTATAGCTATGAGTCATAATTTCCATTCAAGCAAGTCCTCCCAAGATAGGGCATGCTGCACCATAACTAATGTCAGAAAGCAAGAACAAACTATAATCAAGTGATAGGGTCAAAAGCAAATGTGTCGGTTTTAAAAACAACAAAAAGAATGCTATGAATTACCACTTGTTCATATTATGAGATAGTGAAATTAAAAATTAGGCTGCATAACCAAGCTGATATATTTTCTTTATGAAGAAGTTGATATAAACAAAAAGCTTCCTAGATGTGTTTATGTTGAGGTTGGGAAGGGGACTCTAAAATTTTGGGGTCACAGATTGGTGTTGTGAGATGTCTCAAAAGAATTTGCAGACTTGAACCCATCCCCTTGTCAAGGGGTAAAATTTATTGTAATTGCAATGCCAATTACAAGTGGTCTAAATTCCAAGAGAATTCAGCAGAGAAAAAGAAGCAAGGAGACACATTTATCCAGATTTCTATCATTGACATGCTAATTCTATGGCCCAGAGGAGTGGTCTCCTGAATTTGGTTATCATTGATCAGATTATCATTGACCAGATTATCAGTCAGCAATGAATTGAGGAGTGGTCTATTTAGAATCAAAGATTGTAAGAACAATAGCATTTCTAAATTGGGTGTGGAGAGGGGCAAAGCCAAAGGATTTTGGAATCAGATTGCCAGAATAATGACTCCCCAAAATTACTGATATATTTCCCTAGAAGCTATATTCCTTCATTTAGAATCCTTGTAATATTTAAAATGGTGAGAGCTAAACTGTCAGCCAGTCAGAAAGCTTTTACTAAATCCTGTTATGTACTTGGAAAGTGCTAAGAATTCACAGAAATGCAGAACAATCTCTATCTTTAAGATATTTTCATTCTAATGGGAACAGATATCATATAAATATCTAGGTAATTATAAGATATATAGAGAGTATCTGAAGGCCTTCTGAGAAGAGAAGGTATTAGCAGGTGAAGTGCCAGCAATAGCTTCATGCAGAAGTAGGATTTTTAGCTAGATCTTGAAGGAAACTAAGATGATGGAGGTGAAGAGGTCAGTGAAGTGATTATAATCTCAGGCATATGATATCATGACTCCAAGTTGTCTCTATCATTTATATTTCTCAAGTATATATGTGCTTTTTGACCCCAAGATGTCTGCTTTAGGAATACTGCATTAGTTTTAAAAAGAATGCTGGTTTTATGGATTGTTATGCTGACTCTGGAAAAAAGATGTCTAGCTAAAGGTAATGATGGTTCTGCTGGGAAGATGACTAGCTCTAATCCTGATTAATCTCTAAACCATAAAATTAGTTTATCAGTACAATCCTGGATTTGAGCTATTAGCATATCAGTAGCCTTCATAAAATTACAAATCAAAGGCTTTTTGTGAAACTAAATAACCTTAGTACCCTAATCTAAAAACAAAACCCACACCAGAAAACTTTTAATTTCAATAGTTTCCCACTCCTTTGCTGCTTTCTTTCTTAGAACTTTGCCCACCGCTAACAGCATAATAATAAAATCTTTGCCTCTCGAACTGGAGATGTTCTAAGGCTACAAACTGTTTTGAGAAACTTTGTGACGCCAGCCTGGAAGCCCAAGAATATTTTAACCTTCAGTTCTAAACCCAACAAGAGCATTCAGGCATAAGGAATAGGTAATGTAAGGCAGTATATTTAAAGAAGACTGTGCAAAAAAAAGGCTAGGTTATAAAATGATGGGAAAGAAATGCTTGAGGCAAAAATAGTTGGGGGGTGGTTAGTGAGAGGTCATGGTGAAAGGGGTGATGTAGCAGACAGTCCAACCAGGGCAGAGTCCCACCAGGAGGAGTGACCCATCCCACAGGGGATTTAATCCTTGCCCCCATTGCGAGGGGAAGAAGGGTGGGCCCTGAGAGTATGGCATCATAATGATAGGATATTGGTGGGGTGACTTGGGGGTGACTGCTGCGTGGACTGGCAGAAGATCCAAAGTGAGGTGTGGTAGCAAGAATTTCCTTTTGATTTTGGCTCTCTGGGGTAAAGACCTCTTCACCTGGTGTTACCAATGGCTGTGATTATAGGTAAATAAAAAGTGAATTATAAACAAAGTTCTAGCTTCAAAGGATAGCAAGCTTAATATCAAAACAACTACTACCTAAGGTCTTTGCTAAGAATAGCAGAAATCAGAAATAAACAAGATTCTTTGGCTACAGTAATTAAATCTATAGAAGAGAAAAAAGTTATGGCATGGTTAAATATATGTTTGGTAAAAATACAAAAGTTTTCCTATCATAGAACAGTTTTAGAAACATCCAACTCTGAAATATCTTCAACAGTGCTCTTTTCTAAAAATAAAATGGTTGAATGAGAGGGAAAAAATCTTTGCATTCGATATCACAAAAGTCTGATATAAAGATAGATGTATGGACAATTGACAAAATGATCAAGAGGTATTTCTTAAGGGATAAGTGATAAAAAGAATATGAGCAAAGCTTTCAAAAGACATATCAGAAAATGGTCTGAAAAAGAAGAATAAGAGAAATAGAAAATAAAATAACTCTAGAGTTTTACATTATACCCTACCTATTTACAAAAAAAAAAAAAAAAAGATGAAAAAAGTCAGTATTGGGGTGGAGGGATAGGAATACTAACAGTGTTGATTAAAGCTGTGGGGCCCAACTGTTTTGGAAAATAGTTTGGAATTATTCAAGCAAACTAACAGAATATATTCTAAAAATTCAGAGGAAGTACTTTTTTGTGGTATTAATGAATTAGAAATAAAGTAGGGACCCAACTGGGGAAAGGCTGACTAAATTGGGATGAATAAAAATGGTATTGTGCAATAAGAAACAAAGTATAAGGAAATCAAAGTGCATCTCTGTGTGTGTGTGTGTGTGTGTGTGTGTGTGTGTGTGTGTATGTAGAATCAATAGAAATTTATCCAGGGAAAGAAGTAAAATGAGAATAATTGTGGAAATTTTGATTTTTTTTTCTTTTATAGAAAGATGGATTCAGATGGAAGGGAAGAATTAAGATTGAGGAGGAAAATAAAATGAAACAAAACAAACAACTGGGATGTAAAAACACAAGGCATCAAGAAAATTTATTTTTTAAACAACTAAAAACAAAACTTATGTTATTAGCTAGGCCAGAGATATTGCCCTGCTGAAAAACCAGAAGTGCTTTCTTCCTGTCTGTCTCTCTCTCTTCCTGTCTGTTTCTCTCTCTCCTCACCTCTCCCCAGCATATGATAAGTCACAAAATACAACCTCATGTACTTTCAATACACAGCAATACAACTTAAAACATTAGTAAAGAGGAAAACCCCGCAACAAAACTACTCATTTCTAACATCTCAATTTAAGTCTTTCCTACCTGAATCTGCAGGACTGCTATTTCCATGTCCAAAGTTTTCTTCAGTGGCAACATTTTCCGGTACACATAAATCTTTCTTTGCCTCTCAGCAATTTTCAGCTTCAGAAATCTGAGTTTTTCTTCTAATATAAGTAACTCAATATCTCCATTTCTCTTCATCATGTCTTGAATGTTTATTTTCTCATAGAAAATGCATACTTCTTCCTCCCGTTCAATCAGTATAACACCACTATGGGCAAATTCAAAATTTTGTGTTACAGAGGTAATAGTTAATTCATAAGTAATCTCATTAGAGACCTTAAACAGAAATTGAGATTGGATTACTTCCAGGAGACATTGGCATCTGATTAAGGGATTAGAAGAAAGGAATAGGACTGCAGATTGGGATATCTGTGTGTGTCTCTCTGAATCTGGCCATTCATTTACTTATGTATTCACTCATGTATTTATATTTTTATTTGTACTTCTGGGAAGAGGAAGAAAGAGGCCTGTCCGTACCTTTGAATTGTGAAAATTTTAAATTTCATGTCCTTTGATGAGTATTTTTATTTTATCACTGCCCTCTCTTTTCATATTTTCAGTTCATTTTTTTCCTATTCTGAAAGCAATTGTTTTTAATGCTTGCAAAATTACTTTTCATAATCTATTTCCTTTTAGCCAGCCCCATGTTATCAATGTCTCCTCCTTCCCATCTTTCTCCTGCCCCCTCCCTCATGTTTCCAGTACATTTTGATGCTCATCTAGTTTTTTCTTGACATCTGAGCTCAGGGAACATTAGTTCTCCAGTGCCCATCACAGGGTCTCATATGTGGTAGCGAAGCAATAGATTGTTGCTGTAGGTGATCTGAATCTAGGTTATCATTACAGAATATTACAGTCACATGCCAGGTTCTTGGTTTGTTCAGTTAAGAAGCCACTCCAATGAGGAAGACAACTTTGAAGGAAGGAAATCTTAGCATTAAATCTTCCTTCTGATGCCTATAAGCTTCATGACAAATCTTTTGACCTTTAAGTCTAGGAGTTGCACATTAGCATCAGTGAAGGATACTTTCACACCTGGAGTTCCTTCATTAATGAAATCCTCAGTTCAGTTCCTCCCATCTCTCACCCCCCTCGCCCCCCCCCAAAAGCAACTCTGTAGGAGTGATTTAGTGTTTCTAAATTGCTAAAATTTTGTCCTTAGGTTTAATAGAGTTAAAAATGTTTAAAAAGCTGCTTAAAAGACCTGCTTTCTTCCAGAAAACAAGTGATGGGAGAATCTCTCAATAATATTCACAGAAAGTCACAAAAAGTTTGCCACAAAAGTGGTGCAGAATCAAAGTGATGCTCAACAGTTTATAGAATTGATGGCAAACACTGTCTCTTGGCTCTTTTTGTATCCCCAGTGCTTAGCACCCTGCATGGTACATGCTAGGCATTTAATAAATGTTTAATGGATTGAATTAACATCAGTGGAATTCTTAGTAAAAGCCCTTGAAAATAGTATTTGCTTTCCAACTGAAATATTGTCAAACACCCATCTATGTCCCTCCCCACCAACCTGTCTCCACTTCAAAATAGCATTTAAACAAGGTAGCCTGCTCTTTTTTTATATTCGATCAGCCTAGCACCAAAAATTCCAAATGACACTGAAATTAAAAATGTGGCAGTGCCCCAAGTTAACTTGAGGTAGAGAAACTGAAAGTCCCATAGTACTTTGTTCTCATAACTGTGGTTCTATTTTACCTCTCATTTCGACTCTGAACAGCTTTCTCATATTTTTTCCGGAGCTGTACCATCTCTTCCTCAATGGATGTGACCACATTGGCAAGTCTGTCAATATTGTTTAATTGTTCTTCTCTTTTCTCTCTCCTTTCTTGAAGTATCTTTATAACTTTGCACACATCGTTTTCTAAGCTCTCTTTGATTGTAAGATTGTTGCACCGTTTCAGTAGAGAATTTTGTAATTTTCTTTAAAAATAATTAACAATGGGACAAAGAATAAACTTAAATTTTCATTTTGCTAACTGATAATTTTCTGAAGTAAGTAGACTGATTATATATTGTCATCAGGGGAAATCATTTTACTATTATAAAGGTTTAGTAAGGAAATTTTACAGAAAAGTGAAGAGTTGCATCTTATGAAATTTTGCAAAAATTTGAATAACCTCACATCATTCTCACAGTCTTTAAAATAATGTTACTGTTATGCTAATTTTATGATGAAAGTGAAAAATGTTCAGGTTCTTTAGGGATAGATGTCCTACTCACAATTCTAGGAGTATAGCTCTGTGTGTGTGTGTGTGTGTGTGTGTGTGTGTGTGTGTGTGTGTGTGTGTGTAGGGAGGGAGAAGGGAAGGGAGCAAAGGGGAGGGAGGGAGAGGGGGAGGGAACAAAGGGGAGGGAGGGAGAGGGAGAAGGAACAAAGGGGAGGGAGGGAGAAAGGGAGAGGGGGACGGAGCAAAGGAGAAGGAGGGAGAGACAGGGAGAGGGGAATATATTCTAATATTCACTAATATATTCTAACAATCCTATAAAGCAGAGATATATAAAAGAATATTTTTTTCTTCCTTATAATAAAATATACATCTCTAAAACCAAAAGACATCATAGGCAATGGAGAAATGAAAAAATGTTGGGAATTAATATACAATGTCTTCTTTCCATGCTGAAATTTAATACAATCTGATCATAACAACAGAAATACAGGAGAAAAAGATCAAGGGCAAATAAACTGGTAAGGAAAACAAAGGCAAATAAATTGGCAAAGAAAACATGAGTGCTGGCGTTACTATTTAGAAAATTCTAGATAATCAGCTGAAAAACAGACAATCATAGCTTCAGCGAAATAGCAGAATACAAAATAAAGCTGCAACAAACAGCATTTCAATATAGTGAGAACAAAATCTAGGAAAAAAAAAAAGTTACCTCATTCAAATTAACTACAAAATGCATGAAATATCTGAGTCAATCTCCCAAAACATACTCAAGATATAAAAGTATAATTATGAAGCAACAAGGAAACACTATGACTTACATAATTGGAAGGATATTCAACTGCTCATGGGTGGGTGATACCATCATAAATAAAATGAAGGTATGACCTATGTTAATTTACATAATTGGTGTTATGCCAATCAAACTACCAAGGGGTTTCTATTTAGAGTTAGCAAAATAATAACAAAAGATCTAGAAGAATAGATGATTTTTTTTTTAAAGCTCCCTTGTCATTCTATATTTATGGTTCACTCGAGTTCGAATAAACAAGAAGTTCTGGTGTTGTTGCCTTAGAAGTAGCTGTTTCAACACTTACCTATCCTGAATGGCTGAGCTGTTTCTTAAAATTTCCATTTCATTGATTGCCATTTTGAGCTTTTCTTTTATTTCAAAGACTCTCTGTTGAGTATTGTGAAGTAAGTTCACAAATTTGTTCCTTTCATTTCGGACAGTGTCATATACTTTGGAAAACTCCTTTAATCTATAAAAATACATATTATTTGGGGGACTGTTTGCTGAAATCACATACACACACACACGCACACATGCACATACATTTAAGTTCATGAGATTCTTTTACCTTCGAAGAAGTTCACGTTTTTTCTTCTTATATATCCTGAGTTCAACATCCTTCGATTTGATTTCTTTAGTGATGCTGGTAACTCTTTGCTGAAATATAAAGGTGGGTATATTAATAAATGTTTACAAATTATACAATTTTCAAATTAAAAAAGCAAGATGGAATTATATTTTGGTCATTGAAGTAGTTGAAAGTTGCCCCCAGTATATAAGCAGTGAAACTCATTCATAGTTATAGGAAACTCCCAGTGGTAACAAAAGAAAATATAATCAGAGAATTACAGCAATTTGGGGTTGAAAAGCATTTTTGAGATCATCTAGTCTAATCACAATAGTGGATATTATTTTTACCTAGGAAGACAAGGTGTCTGCCACATGGAAGTCATTGAGTTGTATATCTGTATATTTCAAACCTAGGAAACTTTTCTTTTGGAGAAATAATTTGAGTCTCTCCAACATTATACACCTTCCACTCCCCCAGTTTGATAATTTCTGATAAGAATTCACTATTTAATTTAATGTACCCTACAAATTTTGTGCATAAAACTCCCCTTATTTTATTTTTTATTATTATAGCTTTTTATTGACAAAACATATGATTGGGCAATTTTTCAACATTGACCCTTGCAAAAAAGTTGTTCCAACTTTTCCCCTCCTCCCCTGCATTCCTCCTCCCCTAAATGGCAGGTAATCCCATACATGTTAAATATGTTAAAGCATATGTTAAATACAATATATGTATACATATTTGTATAGTTATCTTGTTGCACAAGAATAATTGGATTTAGAAAGAAGGTAAAAATAACCTGGGAAGAAAAAAAATGCAAGCAAAAATAACAGTAAGAGTGTAAATGCTATATTGTGGTCCACTCATTTCCTGGCGTTCTTTTGTTGGGTGTAGCTCATTCTGTTCATTATTGATCAATTGGAACTGATTTGGATCCTCTCATTGTTGAAGAGAGCCACTTCCATCAGAATTGATCCTCATATAGTATTGTTGTTTAAGTGTATAATGATCTCCTGGTTCTGCTCATTTCACTCAGCATCCATTCATGTAAGTCTCTCCAAGCCTCTCTGTATTCATCCTGCTGGTTGTTTCTTACAGAACAATAATATTCCATAACATTCATATACCATAATTTATTCAGCCATTCTCCAATTGATGGGCATCCACTCAGTTTCCAGTTTCTAGCCACTACAAAGAGGGCTGCTACAAACATTCTTGCACATGTGGGTCCCTTTCCCTTCTTTAAGATCTCTTTGGGATATAAACCCAGTAGTAATGCTGCTGGATCAAAGAGTATGCACAGTTTGATAACTTTTTGAGCATAGTTCCAAATTTCTCTCTAGAATGGCTGGATATGTTCACAATTGCACCAACAATGCACCAGTATCCCTGTTTTCCCACATCCCCTCCAACATTCAGCATTATCCTTTCCTGTCATTTTAGCCAGTTGGCATGTGTGTAGTGGTATCTCAGAGTTGTCTTAATTTGCATTTCTCTGACCATACTGATCAGTAGTGATTTGAGCACCTTTTCATATGACTACAAATAGTTTCAATTTCTTCAACTGAAAATTGTCTGTTCATATCCTTTGACCATTTGTCATTTGGAGAATGGCTTGAATTCTTATAAATTTGAGTCAATTCTCTATATATTTTAGAAATGAGGTTTTTATCAGAACCTTTGAATGTAAAAATATTTTCCCAGTTTATTGCTTCCCTTTTAATCTTGTCTGCATTAGTTTTGTTTGTACAAAAACTTTTTAACTTAAAATAATCAAAATTATCTATCTGGTGTTCAATTATGAGTTCCAGCTCTTCTTTGGACATAGATTCCTTCCTTCTCCACACGTCTGAGTGGTAAACTATCCTATGCTCTTCTAATTTGCTTATAATATCATTATGTCTAAATCACAAACCCATTTAGATCTTATCTTGGTATGTGGTGTTAGGTGGGGGTTGAGCCCTAATCTCTTTCATACTAGTTTCCAATTTTCCCACCACTTTTTGTCAAATAATGAATTCTTATCCCCAAAGCTGGGGTCTTTAGGTTTGTCAAACACTAGATAGCTATAATTATTGACTATTTTGTCCTGTGGAACTAACCTATTCCACTGATCAATTAGTCTATTTCTTAGCCAATACCAAATGGTTTTGATGACCACTGCTTTATAATATAGTTTTAGGTCTGGTACAGCTAGGCTACTTCATTTGATTTTTTTTTATTAGTTTCCTTGAAATTCTTGATCTTTTGTTTTCCAGATGATTTTTTTTTAGGTCATTAAAATAGTTTCTTGGGAGTCTGATTGGTATAGCATTAAATAAATAATTAGTTTAGGTAGGATTGTCATCTTTATTATATTTGCTCAACCTATCCAAGACCACTTAATATTTTTCCATTTATTTAGATCTGACTTTATTTACTCTCCTTAATTTATGCTTGTATTGTTACTTGTATATGATTTATAATAAGGACCCTCCATTAAAGTTCTATTTTGATGCCCCACTGAATTATGGAGATGACAAAAGCTTCTTAGCTATGTTAGTGCATTGCAGCTAATACCAAGGGAAAAAGGCCCCAGGTTCAGACTTGATGACAGTCTATATGTCTGTTGTTTAAGAATGGCCATAATATGGTGAATTTTTTTGGCTATAGAACCTTTGTATTGATGAAGAAGGTTAGGACAAATTCTACTTTGTAATTTGTCAAATGAGGTAGTTATTTTCCTGTTGTTGGGGAGATGTATTTGGAGAGAGAGGTTTCATGGAGTATGTGGACTAAATGATTTCTAAAGTATTCCAAACCTGGAGATTTTATAGAATAGAAAAAAGGAAGAAAGTAGATTTAAGAGATTTAGTAAAATATCAACAATAGTGGGCCAAATAGAATAAAATGAGGAATTCCTGATTTTCAATTTATTTTCTGACCAGTAGATTACTCTGGTACCAAATGTCACTGAATGCAGTAAAGAAAAAAGTAATCAGGTATTTTACTCCCCAATTGGGAGTTGATGGTACTTATTTTAATTTCCTTAACACAATCATAGGCACTTTTACATGGGCACTTATATGTGGGAAAGATCCCTATATCAGAAGACTTTTAAAAAAAGTTTGTGAAAATCAGTCTTACTTATATTCTTATTATGTATTCTATAGTTAGTGTTTAGTAGCAGACTGAATGTGTCTAACATCAGAAAATCTTAAATTTTAAATTAGGAATTTTCCCCCTTCCTGATTGGTAGATAATGAACACTGACTTGTCATATATCCTAATACAGCCTAATAGCAAACAATGTCCTTCTCTAAATCTTCCTCTTATGCTTGATCATAGATGGAGAGGGGGTGCATGACCCTGTGTTCTCAAGTACCTGATAAGATCTTGTTCTGATGTTCAGGGGCACACTAGACCCGTTCTATCCTTCACTGTCTTTTGAATTCTATCCAAGTTCATGTTCATTGTTTCTATCCATCTCTTCCACTATTGCCTCCTTTTCCTTTTGCCTTCAACATCCCAACATCAGAATCTTTTCCACTGAGTCCTGTCTTCAAATGATATGGTCAAACTATTTCAGCTTCTGCTTCAGCATTTGACCTTGTAGTGAGTAGCCTGATTGAATTTTTTTAAAATGTTGATTGATTTGACCTTGAAAATGAGGAGACTTGAGAGTCCCTTCAGCACCACCGTTCAGAAGCATTAATTCTACAGTACTCGGATTTCCTTATAATCCAACCTCCCTGTCTACATTTCTGCTGCAAAAATAATAGTTTTGACTATACAGGTCTTTGTCAGAAAGGTGATGTCTCTGCTTTTTAGTATGCATCCACAGCTTTCCTTCTAAGAAGTAAGCATCTTTTAATTTTATGATTGTAATTGTCATTCAGAGTTATATTTGAGTCCAAAATTACAAATCTGATGCTGCTTTAATTCAAAGAACAATTAATTCCAATATTATATAAACTATTTGAAAAAATAGGGAAAGAAAGAGTCCTACCAAATTCCTTTTATGACACAGATATGGTGCTGATAGCTAAACCAGGTAGGCTTAAAAGAGAGAGAAAATTATAGACCAATTTCCCTGGTGAATATTGATGCAAAAATCTTAAATAAAATATTAGCAATGAGATTATAGAAAGAAAACAACCAACTTGGATTTATACCAAGAGTGCAGGGTTAGTCCAATATTAGAAAAACTATTATCAATTTTCAACTACATCAATCAACATATGATTCTCAAGAGATGCAGAAAAAGCATTTGATAAAATCCAATACCCATTCCTATTAAAAATACTAGAAAGTATAGGAATAAATGGTCTTTTCTGTAATGGGCTGAAACTTGTTGGAATCTTTACAAACTGCTAACTCATTAGAGTTGTTGTTTTGGGTCAGAACCTGAAACAAGGTACTAAGTAGAACTAATTACTACAATGCTTGTGTTTACACTTTTACTCATTGGAATTCACAAGTATGGGAGATTCACAAGGTTAACTGTGTAACTTTGTGAATTCATACCTCGAAGTTATTAAGGCCAGAGAGCACTATGGGAGAAAACCCATAATCCCATTCTCTCAGAAGAGTCATATATAAGCCCAGTGAAGAGTGATTTATAAAAATATTTTCCACTTGGCTGGCTGGTGGTGGAGGAGAGTTCAGCTGAAGATTGAGAAGGCTCTCTCAGAGGCAAGACAGATTCAACTTGGTGCTGGCTCTGGAGGCTGAAGAAAGCAGAGATAGAAGCAAAGGACAAAGCGGCAAGAGCTCTTGGAACCAAGCAGAGAGATAGGCCTCTACGAATCTAGCTATCTGGGTCTAAGGAAAGAGACAAGACTTGGAAGGAGAACTAAACATTTGTATTTTTACCAGCTGGCTGCATTTGGGATAATTATTGATCTGAACTGATATTAAGGCTGCCTCCAGAAAATCTCCTCGAGAAACTCTTTCTCCCAGAGAGAATCATCATCTTATATTATATTAAAGAAGAAAAACACCACAATTTGATGCCTGAAAGGGACTTGAACTTGCTCCCAGAAAGAACCATTTTTATATTATTGTAAAGAAGAGAAAAGAACACAACAGAAACTGAGTTGATTCACTGAGGTCCAAGCACTTAAGGCTAATTATCAATTGGACAATATTCTATTAGCATATGCTTGGAGAAAGAATGGCCCTGTCCACTATTCTGTGCAGGCTTGATTTGTTGGCATATAAAGAGATGGAGTGGAGGATTTGGAGAGTAGAGTAGGACAAGGGAGGTGGCTCTGGGCTGGAGAACTATTCCCAATAAGATCAGGAGTAAAACAAGGTTGCCCACTACCACCATTACTATTCAATATTGTATTAGAAATGCTAGCCTTGGCAATAAGAGAAGAAAAAGAGATTAAAGGAATTAGAGTAGGTAATAAGGAAACCAAATTATCCTTCTTTGAAGATGATATGATGGTATACTTAGAGAATCAACTAAAAAACTACTAGAAACAATTCACAACTTTAGCAAAGTTGTTAGGATACAAAATAAATCACATAAATAATCAGCATTTTTATATATATTACCAACGAAATCCAGCAGCAAGAGATACAAAAAGAAATTCCATTTAAAATAATTGCTGATAAATTTGGAACTATGCTCAAAAAGTTATCAAACTGTGCATACCCTTTGATCCAGCAGTGTTTCTACTGGGCTTATACCCCAAAGAGATACTAAAGAAACGAAAGGGACCTGTATGTGCCAAAATGTTTGTGGCAGCCCTGTTTGTAGTGGTTAGAAGCTGGAAAATGAAAGGATGTCCATCAATTGGAGAATGGTTGAGTAAATTGTGGTATATGAATGTTATGGAATATTATTGTTCTGTAAGGAATGACCAGCAGGATGAATACAGAGAGGACTGGCGAGACTTACATGAACTGATGCTGAGTGAAATGAGCAGAACCAGGAGATCATTATATACCTCAACAACGGTACTGTTTGAGGATGTATTCTGATGGAAGTGGATCTCTTCGATAAAGAGAACCTTAATTGATCAAAGATGGACAGAAGCAGCTACACCCAGAGAAAGAACACTGGGAAATGAATATAAACTGCTTGCATTTTTGTTTTTCTTCCCAGGTTATTTATACCTTCTGAATTCAATTCTCCCTGTGCAACAAGAAAACTGTCCAGTTCTGCACACATATATTGTATCTAGGATATACTGCAACCCATTCAACATGTAAAGGACTGCTTGCCATCTGGGGGAAGGGGTGGAGGGAGGGAGGGGAAAAATCGGAACAGAAGTGAATGCAAGGGATAATGCTGTAAAAAATTTCCCTGGCATGCATTCTATCAATAAATAGTTATTAAAAAAAAAGAATTTATGTCTTTACTTAATGACAGATAATAGATTGCTTCTCCATAAATCTACCTGAGTTTATCTTTTATTTGTTTTAAACTGTAGCACCTTTCAAAGAAATAAAATTATATTTTATTGTGCATTAAAAAAATAAAATAAAATAATTGCTGATAGTATAAAATATTTGGGAGTCTATATACCAAGAGAAAATCAGGAATTGTATGAACACAACTACAAAACACTTTCCACACAATTAAAGTCAGATCTAACCAGTTGTAAAAATATCAAGTACTCTTGGATAGGTCAAGTGAATATAATAAAAATGACAATACTACCAAAATTAATCTACTTATTTAGTGCCATGTCAATCAAACTCCCAAGAAATTATTTTACAGATCTAGAAAAATAACAAAGTTCATCTGGAAGTATAAAAAGTCAAGAATTTCAAGGGAATTAATGAAAAAAAAACTAATGAAAGTGGCCTACCTATGCCAAACCCAAAACTATATTATAAAACAGCGGTTATCAAAACCATTTCATACTGCCTAAGAAATAGAGAAGTGGAATAGGGTAGGACCACAGGACAAAATAGTCAATAATTATAGCAATCTAATGTTTGACAAACCTACAGACCCCAGCTTTGGGGATAGGAATTCACTGGTGGGAAAATTGGAAGCTAGTATGGAAGAGTTTACGGTTCAACCCCCACCTAACACCACATACCAAGATAAGATCTAAATGGGTTTGTGATTTAGACATAATGATATTATAAGCAAATTAGAAGAGCATAGGATAGTTTACCACTCAGACGTGTGGAGAAGGAAGGAATCTATGTCCAAAGAAGAGCTGGAACTCATAATTGAACACCAGATAGATAATTTTGATTATTTTAAATTAAAAAGTTTTTGTACAAACAAAACTAATACAGACAAGATTAAAAGGGAAGCAATAAACTAGGAGAATATTTTTACATTCAAAGGTTCTGATAAAAACCTCATTTCTAAAATATATAGAGAATTGACTCAAATTTATAAGAATTCAAGCCATTCTCCAAACGACAAATGGTCAAAGGATATGAACAGACAATTTTCAGTTGAAGAAATTGAAACTATTTGTAGTCATATGAAAAGGTGCTTCAAATCACTACTGATCAGTATGATCAGAGAAATGCAAATTAAGACAACTCTGAGATACCACTACACACCTTCCACACTGGCTAAAATGACAGGAAAGGATAATGCTGAATGTTGGAGTGGATGCAGGAAAACAGGGACACTGGTGCATTGTTGGTGGAATTGTGAACACATCCAGCCATTCTGGAGAGCAATTTGGAACTATGCTCAAAAAGTTGTCAAACTGTGCATACCCTTTGATGCAGCAGTGTTACTACTGGGCTAGGATCATTTCAGAAAGTCCTGGACAGACTTACATGAACTGATGCTCAGTGAAATGCACAGAATCAGAAGCTCATTGTACATGGTAATAAGATTATATGATGATCAATTCTGATGGACGTAGCTCTTTTCAACAGCGAGATGATTCAGGCCAATTTTAATGATCTTATGATGAAGAGAGCCATCTACACCTAGAAAGAGGACTGTGGGAATTGAGTGTGGATCACAACATAGCATTTTCATTCTTTTTTGTTATTTACTTGCATTTTGTTTTCTTACTCATTACTCAATTTTTTATCTAATTTTTCTTGTGCAGCAAGAGAACTGTATAAACATGTTTATACATATTGGATTTAACATATATTTTAACATGTTTAACATATATTTGATTGCTTGCCATCTAAGGGTGAGGGTGGGAAGTAGGAGGAGAAAATCTAAAACACAAGACTATGCTAGGGTCAATGTTGTCAAATTATCTGTGCATATGTTATGAAAATAAAAAAAGCTTTAAAATTTTTTTGTCTTGTCTTGTCTATTTGACAAGAAGCAATTCAGAGAACAAAAGGAAATGCTGCCTTGGTCATATTTTGCTTAGAAGTGGGAATACTATTATCTTATAGGGAAGAATTGTGGTCTAGAAGGATCTTGAATGCTGGAAGGACCAGGATACCAATGGGAGGAATAGAGATGACTAACATAAAGAGTCGATTTGGCGTCTGTAAGGTCTGTTCCTATTCCACAGAATTTTTAGACCCATTCTTGAAAAATGTAAAATAAAAGTTTTTTTTTCTTACAGACTGAGGGGTCTGCCCAAGGTCTGGACATCCTGAGTGTGAAGTGGCTGCTGCTGAAGGAGGAAAAGATGAGTCCTGTCCCATTGATTTCGCTGTCTTGTGGATCAGCTATGGGTCCCTGCTCATGGAGAGTTTGAGATTCTAGGACCATGTTGGTGAGTAACACCACTGATGAATACAGAAAATGAGGAAGAGAAAAAGAAATAGGTACTGCTGCAACCAGACAACTCTGTATATAGGCCTAGGGCAAGAAGGTGGACTATCCAACTGCCTTTGGTGGTTGGGGCGTCTGTGTGGGTCTGATGTCTCCGACAAATAAGATGGGGGGAAGAGAAAGTTAAGGCACCAGGGAAATAGAGGGAAGCAAGGATATTCCTACAAATAGTCCCTTTAGGGAGGATGTCAGGAAGTCATTTGGAATTTAAGGTTGAGTAAATATTAGGGTGATCTGGGACCAGGGGAAGGTGGAAAATGCCCACACAGGAGTGCAGAAAGGGTCTGCACAGGGAAACTTGTTAGATATTAAATAGGATATTTATAAGAAACTCTAGGGGAGAAAGAGTAGGATGGGGAATTAAAAAAGTGAAGCCCCAGAAGAAAAGAGAGATTTCCTCCAAAAGGAGCTGAAAGTAAGTATGCTGAAATGTCAGGAAGGAACAATAGAACATTAGAGAGAAAGAAAAGGAATTTAAAGGCAGTTTTGTGTGTGTGTGTGTGTTATCTTTGTTTTATTCTAAGTTTCTCAGTAAGCTGAATTAAAAATGAAAAAATCTGATTATATTTTATTAGGTCCATTTGATAAGGCTGGTATTACTTTCAATTATGAATACTGTTGGGACATGGGATTTTTTAAAAAACTTTGTGTGCATTAATCTTTGATATTGAAGTAATGCTATTAGAAATTGGAATCTGTGTTCAACTTGATTTTGAGTCAAGGATTGAGTTTTGGAAAAATTGTATATTGTACAATTTGTGGAGTTATGTGCAATCACGCTGAATGAGATGCTATGGGGAGATTGTGTGAAGTCTCATCCAAAGTTGTTTAGCTATACTGAATTCTGGGGTCTATTTTGCTTTCTTCCTTGCTTGGAAGGTAGAGCTTACTGCATTTTGGTAGTGAAGATTGAGATATGATAATGAAAGCAGGAGGAAGAAGGGGGAATCAGAATGGGAAGGAGGTCTGCTAAAGGTTTGTGTATGTGGAAGGGAAAGTGAGGAGGTTTAGGTATGAGGGAGTGAGAGGAGGAGTGAGGGACCCACAATGGGGCCATGGTCATATGTGACCTGCTCTTCCTTTCCCCCCTGCAGAGTGCTACCAGGGTGGAAGGTCTGACTATTTCAAACATGAAGGAAGAGAAGACGATTCACTTCATGACTTTTGGTGGGGAAGATTGGTGGGTATAGGAAGTAATTTATTAGAAAGGGATTTAATTAGTTTGGCTTAGAACTAAATGTAGGACTAACAAGTTATGGTCACTATGGCTATCCTTGAGGAAGAAGATGGGAAAGGCAAATGGAGCCAATGGTGAGGTAAATGGGGGTGAGTTGAAAATCCCCTCCCCTTCCCAAGGTAATACTAGGTAAAGGGAAGGAAATAGTATGTTTAAAACAATGTCATTCCCCTTTAGAGGACAAGACTCCATATAGTCATATATACTTAACTGGATTGTCCAGTAAAACTCCCACTTGTACCACCACCTCTGCACTTTATTCAGCTATCTGAGCATGGATTATTCAATGTAGGTGATTTGAAGGATGCCTTCTGGGTCTGCTCCCTAGCAAAGGAGAGTAGAGATCTTTTTGCTTTTGGGGGAAAATCCCTTTATTGTGTGTAAACAACAATTAGAGTAGACTATTCCTCCTCAAGGTTTTATGGAATTCCCTACTTTATTTGGTCAGGTATTAGAGCAAATACTGGAAAAGTTTTCCCCTTTCCTGGGGATTGTTCTCATACTATATGTAGATGACTTACTGCTTTCAGGAAATAAAAGAATGGAGGTAGTTACAGGTACCGTGTTTCCCTGATAATAAGACCTATCCCGAAAATAAGCCCTCCCCTCACTGTGTAAGATTCCTCTAAAATAAGCCCTGCCCTGAAAATAAGCTCTATTGAGATTGCTACTATAGTGAAGGTGATCCCCTGCGCTACACGATACATTACGGTACCCTCTGTATGCACCGTTCTCCCCCTCCCCCCAGTCCCGGTGAAACGCACGCTGTGCTCCAAGTTGCATCCAATCAGAGCTGCAGCAGTGAGCGTGTCATCCTGTTCTTCCCCAGTGATTTTTTTTAATAACTTTTATTGATAGAACGCATGCCAGGGTAAATTTTTACAGCATCATCCCTTGCATTCATTTCTGCTCCGATTTTTCCCCTCCCTCCTTCCACCCCCTCCCCCAGATGGCAAGTAGTCCTTTACATGTTGAATAGGTTACAGTATATCCTAGATACAATATACGTGTGCAGAACTGAACAGTTTTCTTGTTGCACAGGAAAAGTTGGATTCAGAAGGTATAAATAATCCGGGAAGAAAAACAAAAATGCAAGCAGTTTATATTCATTTCCCAGTGTTCTTTCTTTGGGTGTAGCTGCTTCTGTCCATCCCTGATCAATTGAAACTGATTTCTTGCTGGCGCCATTGAGAGCAGTGCCGTGGAAGAGAGCTGTGGCAGGACAATATAAAAACCCGGTATGTAAGCGGGAGTGAGGGGGCATGATGGAGGATAAAAGAAGAATTCAGGGGGCATGATGGAGGATAAAAGAAGAAGTCAGGGGGCATCATGGAGGATAGAAGGAGCACTCAGGGAGCATGATGGGGTTAAAACATTATTGAGGGGCATGATGGAGTGAAAAGAAGGACTGATGGTCATAATTTTATTATTCTGTCTGTTTTGACCTCCAGACATGAGTACAAAAAGGAAGAGCTATACTGTTGAGTACAAGAAAGCAATTGTAGAGGAGTCACATGGCAAGAATCTTGCAGTTTTCTGTAAAGAAAAACTTTTAGATCTTCAAATGGTCAGAAAATGGAGAGCAGATTATAATAACCTCAATCAACAGGGGAATGAGGGAAAAGAGAAAAAGCGCAGGTCTGGATCAGGTTGGCAACCCTTATATCCTGACTCGGAGATCCTCATTGGTGAATGGATTGCTGACAGGAGAGCAAAGGCCTTGGTTGTGTGCAGGGCTGATATTCAAACATTTGCCCTTTCAATGGCACCAGAGTTTGAAATGGTCTCAGAAGGATTCAAAGCATCACAACACTGGTTGGACAGTTTCCTTCAACAGTATGAACTGTCCCTAAGAAGATCAACAACACTCTTTAAGCTGGAAGATGCTGAAGTTATTAAATGTGCACTTGCATTCAAGTCCTTTATTGATAGAATCAACATTTCCAAGTACCAAACCTGCAATATGATTGCTATGGATGAAACTGCAGTGTTTATGGGACAAGGATCTCAAACAACAATTGATCACAGGGGTGCAACATCAATCTACATTCCCACCACTGGCTATGAAAGTGCATGGGTCACTTGTGTTTTGGCAATTCGTTTGGATGGAAAGAAAGCCACACCTCTAATCACCAGTAAGGGCAAGAAAGATAAGACTGAACGTGTATCAGGCATTTACGTTCTTGAAACCGAAAAAGCCTGGTGTACACAAGCCGTTACAAGGTAACCAAAGAGGTCTGATAATCTGGGATTCAGCCAGCACTCACCATGCTAAAGAAATGAAGAACTTCCTTGCAGAGAGAAGAATAGATCAAGTAATGATTCCTGCAGGAATGACTGCCTATCTCCAGACCCTTGATATTGCAATAAACAAGCCATTCAAGGACTATTTGCGCGTGGAAGTCAATGACTACATTGAAAATAGAATGGAAAGAAATCAGTGTGGAAACTTTGTGAAGCTCTGTCTGCAAGAAGTCGTGACTTGGGTGAAGAAGTCATGGGATAAAATTACTGACAGCTGTGTCGCCAAGGCACTACGAGCAGGTTACCTGGACAAGACATGTTCATTTAAAGAGAGCTATATTGTTGGACATGACAGATTGGGTCCACTTTTTCTGAAGGAAATAGAGGCGCAAGACATCCAGGACGGAATTCAGGGTATGGACACTTATGACGATGTTGTTGAAGAAGATGACGTGATCATTATTGAATAAAGGTACTTTTTTTTGTTCACATTTATTTGTTTATTAAAATTGCTGTCAATGTTCATTAAAATAAGCCCTCCCCTGAAAATAAGCCCTCTGGTGGGTTTCTGTCCAAAAAAATAGATATATAATAAGACAGTGTCTTATTATCGGGGAAACACGGGTAATAAGGCTCTATGGGCAGAAAGTGGCTTGAAAGAAAGTACAAAAATAGTACGCTGAACATCTAGTTAGAATTTAGGTATAAAAATTTAGATTGTTAATGAAGCTATTTGGTTTACTGTCATAATATTGGAACCTAAAATTGATAATTTCTATGTGTGGGGGAAAAGAGGAATGATGGTAGACAAAGAACATAGCCATACATAGATTTCTATCTAAAGATTGAAAAATGGGAGTTGGACAGGCTAGGGAAGCAGATTCAGCTTCTGCTCTGGGGTTGCTTTCTTTAATTTGTAAACTCACCAGATTTCATGAAACCATTTTGTGAGCAAATATATCAGTCCTAGGAAAAGAGCTTGGTATTAAGAGATAAAATTCCCTTACACAGGTGAAATAGTTTTGAATTCTCTCCATCTTTAAATTTCTGAAAATTCTTGATTAAGATTTTTGATAGTTATATGAAATTGGGGATTGAAAATTGTATACTAGTTATTTGCATAATTTCATGATTTTATTTTAGATCCTTGGGATATGAGGCCATAAAACACCCTTCCACCCCTCATTGGGTGTGGCGGGAAAAGTGACTGCTCCTTAGCCTTGGCCTAAGCCCTTTTTCTCCTACACTAGTTGGAGGAGGTAGAAAGAACACCAATCACTCATGCATATCAGGCCTGAGATAGTCTAGGTTTTTGTCAATAATTTACAAGCCTTTATTTAAATTTGAAGCCTCTAATGTCGGACTTGGCTATTTGATTGACAATTTCTTGGATCATAACTAATGTTAGTTTTTGAGCTTGAATCTAGGTATGGATGAGGATCACTAATTCAGAAAACCACCATACCAGAAAAAGACCAAAGAGCTTCTTAAAACAAATGTTGCCCACCTATTCCTGAGTCTGGCTATAAGGTGGAATTGTTATGACATGTGTGGTTTTCATTTGTGATTCTGAAGTCAAAAAGAGCTAAGGATAACCATGTTCTTGCTTTTTCTCTCTTAACAATTATTTTCTATATTCAGAACAAATGATCAGCTTGATCAAATCATCTACAAAGGATAAGCACTGGATAGCTATATCAACCAGCTTCAGGGATTTGACTCCGAACCATTGGATAATGCTTTAATCGGCTCCTGGCCCATCTTTTAAGCTCAGGACCTCTCCAAATTGAGACCCTGTAAGATGACTCAACTCTATACCCATTCCCAGCAGGAAGTAGTTTCAGAAGATGAAATATCACCCCATACTTCAATTGGTTGGTGGGAACTGGAACTGATTAGTGAATGGACCCCAAACAACCCAGTTTCTGAGTAGGTCCCCAGTAAGGATTTTAGTGTGTTGTGTGTGTGTGTGTGTGTGTGTGTGTGTGTGTGTGTGTATGTGTGTGTGTTTATACAGGATTAATGCTCCTCCCCTTCTACACTAATATTTGGGACTTAGGACGTAGGATATCTGGTTGAAATCTAGGTAAGTATTACTGAAAAAAAGATACCCTACAAACAATTTAGTTTGATGCCTGTCAAGTTATAGAATGTGAAGGCTTGACTAATCATGGACAATTCCATCATTATAAGAAGTTTTTGTGCCCTGAGGGAGCAAAAGGATTTTATAGAACTGCCTGTCCATCTACTTTGGAATAATGTTTGGTTTAATGAAACTTACAAAGGCTGGACATTTGGAAAATGCAGATCAAAGAGTAAATTGAACATATGTGAATAGAAGTAACAAATATATAATTCTCCTAAGATTTGGAATCATGGTTCTTAAGCCACAAGTGAAAGTCAAGGACTTCAGACAAACAACAGAGATAGAAGAAAGATGCCTAGGTAAAAGGGGTAAAGAATCTGAACAAAAGCAATTGCTATTCCTGTGTTATTGGTTACCCTATTGCCCAGATAGTACCATTGCCTTTGGCTATGAGAAAACATGAGAGTGAATTCAAGTGCATGGTCCTCCTGTCCCCAAAATAATACTTCTGGGGAGAACTGTAGTGTTTTGTTCTGCATATTCCTTTTTGTGAGGGAATAAACCAGGATATACAAGCCTCTCATCTGTGGAAATCACTCAGCTTCTCTCTCATAGCAGGATAAAAGAATTCTATACCTAGAGACTGTATGTAGCTTCATGTACCTGAGTTAGGAATTTAAATCAGGATAACTGAGATATACTTATCCTTGAGAAACTGCCAAACAAACCTTGGATGGTATTGTGGAGCCAGCACTCTCCGACCTACTTTGGGAACTAAGTGGGCACCTGTGCAACTGATCCAATTTGGGTGTTCCCTTTACCCTGACATTTGAACAAGATAGTAAGACTGAATCAGGAAGAAGTAAATCAAGGGAATACCTGATGAATTCAAGGCTAGAAATCAAGTTAGTTCTGAATTTGGGTCATTCCTATCCAGGTGAATAATTATTATTGGATAAATTTCATCAGAGAGGTAACGGGAAATAGCATGTGACTGTTAACTCAAGGCATTCACTACGTTTGCGAATACCCTTGTTCTACTCTGCATTCACTACTGCCAGTCTCTCCTAATTCCCAGGTCTCAGAGAAATCCCTGGTCACTGTCTTTTGCAGTGCTTAAACCAATTTTACCAAGCTTACCTCTGTCTGAGGTCTTCAGAGATCTCTGGCCATCATTTCATAGGAATGATGATTTAGATACCCAGTAGAGTGCTGAAGAACGGCCATATGCAAGCTCCAGGTCTTTTATTCACATGTTCACATCCTACCTAGCTAACCTCCTGCTGACTCCCAAATGAACACCAGGTCAAAGAGAGTGACTTCCTCCTCCCCACTGCTTAAATAGGGTGTAGGAGGTCACACACACAGCCAATTAGAGAAGAAGATGCCCCCCATTAATGATGTGATCTCAATGGCCAGAGTTCTCGCCCATGAGGCAGTCTCTGTTTACTCACAGAAATCACTTCTGGGGGTATCAAGCTTGATTGCTTGTTTACTTCCTGTTGCACTGAATGAGATCTGACACTTACAATAGCAGAGCTAAGTGGATGCCACTAGCAGAAAATCATGAAAACAGAATGGCTCTGGACAGGTTGTTAGCAGCAGGAGGAGTAATTTATGGAAAATTAAACCTGTCAAATTGTCATCTAGAAATTGACAGTAATGGACAAACTGTAAAAGATATTACTGAAGAGATTAAGAAATTAGCCCACGTTCCGGTGGAAACTTGGACAAGTCCCTTTAACACTTTTTGGTTAAGTTGATTCAATGGATCTTATTTGGAAACAAATTGTTAGGATTACATAAATTGCTTTATGTGGCCTCATATCCCTAAGATAGTGTATACCATGCCTTACTCAATTGATTATGAGAATGGTTTCAAAGCACTGTCCAGAGTACAGGGAATATTCTTATATCTGAGGGTAATAATGTTAAAATGATAATTGTCAAGGATAATAACTGCATCAAGAGTGAAGATGAATGCAGACTGATAAAATTTGACAGCATTATTTGGAAGCAAAATCCTTATTAAAAAGGGAGAAATTGTTAAGAAATGGGGTTTTGCAATCTTAGTTGTTTTACTTCATAGATATCCTTGAGAAAGGGTAAATCCCCAGAAAATGTGCTAGGCTTGCAGTTAAGGAAGGAGAGAAGAAGGTTGCCTGTTGGACAGCAAAAGATTGGGAAAGTAGAGATATAACCAATAGCATCAACTCAAAGAACAAAAGGAAGTGTTGTTCTAGTCACATTTTGCTTAGAATTGGGCATACTATTCTCTTATAAGAGAATTGTAATCAAGGATCTTGACTAATAGGGATCCTGATGGGAGGAGTAGGGTTAACTAACATAAAAAGTATTGATCTGGACTCTTTAAGGTGGGTTCCTATTCTATGGAATTGGATACAGCTGTTCCTACAAGAATGTAAAATAAAATCTTTCCATTATTCATCAATTATTAGTTAAGTTCTTAGTAAGATGTTTTGTTTCTTATATGAGCCTCTTAAAGGAAGAGAGGATGAAGAAAAGGGAAAATAAGAGTATATTTTTGAAGTTGGGGGCAGCCAAAACAAAAGTAGGATCATAGGAAAGTACATGGTAGATGAGGAATGGAGAGGCCAGTTTGGCCAGATTATTGTTAAAAGAAGAACAAGGGCAGCTAGGTGGCACAGGGGATAGAGCACCAGCCCTGAAGTCAGGAGGATGAGAGTTCAAATCTGATGTCAGACACTTAACATTACATGGCTGTGTGACTCTGGACAAGTCACTTAACCCCAATTGCCTCAGCAAAAAAAAAAAAAAAAAAAAAAAAAGAAGAAGAAGAAGAAAAAGAAAATTCCAGTTTGTCCTTTGGCAAGGATGTCAGGGAAACAAAAAGAAGAGCTAAGGCTATAAAGATAGTGTGAGGCCAGATTGTGCAATTTAAATATTAATTTCACATATGCTAAGTTTTTTTTTTTGACAAAGTTTTAAAACAAAAGCAGAAAACAAGGAAGGGTTTTCTCCCCAAGAATAAGGTTCACATCCTTAAAACAACAGTTCACATTTGTATGCTGCTTTTATTTTTACAAAATATTTTTCTTACAACTCCTCTGCAAGATAAATCATATATATCATTACCCCCATTATATAGATAAAAAGAAACAAAAAACCAAAGCATACACAGTTTGAAGACTTGCTTATGGTAACACAGCTAGTTAAGTTTCAGAACAGGGATTAAGCCCATCTCCTTAATTCAAGCCTGTTGCTCTCTCCACTAAAACATGCTTCCCTCTAATACATATTTCCCAAGAGGAAATACGAGGACATCTAGCTATGGCAGCAAGACACTACTATGGTGGCCTGTAAAGGGAGTGGAATTGAGTCTCTCAGTGAGGAAAACAAAAATTTCAGACTGCTGCTTTTCTTGATTCTTTCCTTCATGATTCTTGCCTTGAACTTTTCTGACCAATGGCTAATTATATTTACTTTCCCTGTGGCTCCTGCTAATGCAAATTCAGCTCCCTGGAGCCACTGCTTTTTCTGAATATTATTTAATCAAAAGTACAATTATGATTTCCTAATGGGATAATGAAACCTCATCTTATTAGGAGATACTCTACATCCCATGGGACATGTTTTGTTAGATTTGAACATAAATGGAGTCCCTGTTAACTTTTGAGTATTGTTTTAATAAAGATTAGATCACCATTAGACCACCATCTAGTTTGAAGCAAGAAATCTTCCATTGATAATATTCACATGTAAAAACAAAAGGATAGACAGAGAAGTGCTTTTACCTGAGCTTTTATGTAATCTTTGGCTTTCTTTTCTCTCTCCTCTATTTTGATTTGTTGCAGACGGGTAAGATTTCCTAATTGTGTTCTGAAGAATTCCTGCTCCTTATAAAGCTTGCTTTCTTCTGCAATGTATTGTTCTAACAATCGGGCCTCCACATCTGTTACGATTTTCTGTTTGGAAACACAGTGCAGTAATAATAATTTATCTTTTGGTAGGTGCAATATCTTGGTCTATCCAAGTCTGTGACAACTTTGTTAAAAACAAAATAATCTCAACCCTCAAATCCAAATCACTTCATTTTTGAATGTACAACTCATACATTTGTACAATAGGAAAACATGTTTTATCATATTTTTCTTTTAAGTCAATAAAAATTTTGATTTTTAAAACTACCTTGGCAATATCTTTAATAAATATGGATTTTTCATTCTATCTGGAGAAATTAAAATATCCATTAGTTGCTTTATAACAAATTATTTTTTTAAAATAAAAAGTGTTAAAATAATTTTGTAAATTTTTAATATAATTATAATTTTATTTAAAAACCAGTATTATTTTTTATGTGTATGTGTCCTTGGTTTTAAAGTTTTTGAAGCTGTAAAGAGCTGTCTTTCATGTCCATATCTGGCAAGGCTATTTTAATTTTTTGGGAGGGAGAGAGAAACAGAGAGAGAGTTCAAGGAAAGTAGGGTTCGCTTGAGATTTAAAGACATGAGAAAAAAGCCCTCGTTTTCTTTCAAAGGGCCCCTTTTGATAGGATTCTATGAAATTTATTTAATGACTTCATATTTGCATCCCTTATGTAGAAGGCCCAAATTGAGAATTAATATTAACCTGCTGGGCCAAATTCCTTTTAGCTAATTCAACTTCTTTTTGAAGGTCTTTCCTCCTCTCCGTTATTAACAACTCTTCTTTAGGTATGCCATCCATCTGAAAAAATTAAAAGATTTATACAGACAATTAAATACACAAAAGGAAATGATCCAATACCTCATAGGTAATTTCCTGAAATACATTTTAAAATTTTATCACAAGTTCAGATTTTACATATATATATTATATATGCATTTACATACACACATCTGTATCTCAATTTTTGCTATATATGGTTTGTAAAGAGATTTACATTAATCATCTCATTGGAATCTTACAACAACTCTGTGAGGTAGGTTTTATTATTATTCTCATTCTACAGATGGGTGAGCTGAATCTAAGACTAAGAGCTTGCCCAGGATCATATAACAAAAAATATCTGAGACAGTATTGGAAGTCATATCTTTCTAATTTCAGGTCCAGCATTTTGTCAGAACCTAACAAATGTCCTATCACTGACATTTAATCAAAACCGCAAAAGCCACAGAAAAAGTACTTATATTGCAGTAACACCTTTTATTTGCGCCATTCTCTAATCTGCTTTTCATACTGTTGCCAGAACATTTTTTACAAATAAACCTATTCATGTCCCTCTGTTCAAAAATCTTTAGTAGTTCCCTATTATTTACTATCTTTACATATCCTTTGAGAATTTATCATTTGGGGAATGACTTGCATTTTCATAAATTTGACTCATTTCTCTATATATTTGAAAAATGTGACTATCACCAGTCTTCCTGACCTATGTCTTACCATTGGACTCCTGTGGACTCTGGAGGAGAGAGTGAGGCTGATGACTTTATACAGCTCTGTCTTACTTAAAATCCCCATTCACTTACAAGTCAAGATAAATCGGGACAAAACTTCTGATGTCCTTGATCCTCTTTGGAAACAAAGGACAAACATCATTTCCTACACATAGAGAACACGAGAGAAAATTCTTCAAAGTATTTCATATATAGAACTTAAAATATAATTGTAGAATGAATCAGTTGCAAATTTTTAAAAAGTATATGACTATTCTTATTTTTTCCTTTCTTATTTTTTCCTTTTTTGATCTGATTTTTCTTTTACAGCATGATCAATATGGAAATATGTTTAGAAGAATTGCACATGTTTAACCTATGTTGGATTACTTGGTGTCCATGGGAGAGGAAAGGTGAGAAGGAAGGGAGAAAAATTTGGAACACAAGGTTTTGCAAGAGTGAATGTTAAAAACTCTTTGCATGTATTTTGAAAAATAAAAATCTATTATTATTAAAATAAACAAATAAAGGTATATAACCAGTTTTATAGATGAATGAAAACCATAGAAGTTTTCAAGCAAAAGATGAACCAAAGAAATGAAAGAACATTTCAGAAAGGAGGTGAACTTCAGATATAAGTTCCAGGGAGTCTATTAATTTCTTTTTGGAATCAAAGGGAAAACTCCTGTCTTATTCTTGCTGGAGCTTAATATTGGCAGCCTGCTACTTGAAATGTGGAATTACAAATGGGGATCATCATTTGTAGCTCATAGGAGCTACATAATTCATAAATACAAAAACCACTGTGGAAATGTGCCCATCATTTCTTCTTTAATCAAAGTTCCCAGTCAGACTTTTCTGAGCTCTATAGAAAATAAAAATAAAAGCTAAAAATTATTATTGCTTTAAGGTTTGCAAAGCACTCTACCAACATCATCTCATTTTATCCACAACAAGCCTGGGAATCAAGTGCTTTTATTATTCATCTACAGATGAGAAAACCAAGGCACAGCTAAAATGGCTTGCCCACAGTTACAAAGCTTGTAGATGATTAATGTCAGATTTGAACTTAGATTCTACTAATTCCCGATCTAGTATTCTATCTATTATACCATGTAATTGCCAATAGTACTATTTGCTACAAACAGCTGATGGCACTATTTGTTACAAATGGCAAGATGTCTTGCCTGAAAAGAAAACAAGATTCCACCCAGAAGCAAACCTTTATTTTTTAAAATAATATTTAAATAATATTTTTTCCAAATAAATGCAACATAATATAAATTTTAACATTCACCTTTGTAAAATCTTCTGTTCCAAATTTTTCTCCCTCCCTTTCTTCTCCCTCCCCCCAAGACAGCAAGCAATTCAATGTAAGCTAAACATGTGCAATTCTTTTAAACATATTTCCATATTCATTATGCTGTATAAGAAAAATGCTAACGGAAGAGTAAAAAACCACCAGCACCTTTACAAAAAGGTGAAAATACTGTTTTGATCCTCACAGAGTCTCCAGAGTTCTTAATCTGGATGCAGATGGAACTTTGTATCCCAAGTCTATAGGAACTATCTTGAATCATCTCAGTGTTGAAAAAAGCCAAGACCAACCATCATACTTGATCATCACACAAACTTGTTATTACTGTGTACAATGTTCTTTTGATGGTTCTTCAGCATCAGGCTGTATAAGTTTCCAAGCTTTTCTGAAATCATCCTGCTGATCATTTCTTATAGAACTATTAATAATATTCCATAATACCCATATACCATAATTTATTCATTCTTTAGCTAATGGGCGCATTTAATCCACTCAATGTCTAGTTTCTTACCACTATAAAAAAGGGCTCCTATAAACATTTTTTACATCATGGTTCACTGAATCTCTATGAATTAAGAGTGCCAGGATATCTTACTTATTATTAAACTTTAACAATCATTTGATCTCCAGTAATATTCAAAATGAATGGCACAGATATGTAGTCACATTTTCAGATACTGCAGTAATATTAACCTCTAATTGATTATATTAGACACATAGGCAAACCTTTGTTAATTTATGAATATAGTTTTTGATTATAAATTTAATTCTAACTCAAAATAGGGTTGCAAGTTTCACTCTATTTATGACTGCCAAATACTTCTGACTTGTGATGTGGTGCTCACATGTTTCCTTTCTTTATCTCATTTTTTCATGGACCTATTTCAATCTGTGTGATCTTGAAGACTACCCAAACTTATCACTTAATTTTAAGGATATGAACCCAATAACACTGTCTTTCATCTGCTATGTGCTATATCTTCATTTCCAATGCCAGTATACCAACTGGAGTATTATTGGAAGGCTATAGCAATGCCTACCTAAGTATTATACTGGATCCATATTCAAAACGCACAATATTGTGTGAACTCTATAAAACTTTAAGACAATCAATTGAGAGAAAAACTCCCTAAAGCCATCTGGAAAAAAAATTAGGTAGATAGAGATTTAACTAATCATTAATGGAGAAAGAAAAAGTTCATCAAATTCTAATTATGTAGTCTGAGAAGATTAATTTATTAATATTCTCATCTTTGGCAAGGAACTAGGTAATAGGCAAATCAACAATGTCATAATTCTACTATTGTAAACATCAAATTATTTAATATTTGTGAATTTCTTTGAGACTTATCTGTTTCCATACTATTCCAATCTATGAGTTTTGGTGCCTGCAGATCTAGGAAGGGCTATTTATTCTGGTCAAAGGCCATAAAAGCATCAAAATTAATTGTACCTTGGGAAGAAATAAGAGAAAGCAACCCAATGAAATGGCCAGTATTTTGAAGATATTGAACTGTTGCTTCTGGGTCTAAAAATCTTGCTAATGTTATAATTGGCTCTAATGGCCAGACACTTACTCCTAGTGTAGCTAAGGAATATGATGTCTGGACTTGGTATAAATCAACAATCTCCTAAAAGCAAAGGGAACTTATTAAAACTTAAAAAGGATGAAAAATGAATTTTTAAAAAAAATTAGTGTAAGGGAAGATATTGTCCAATGGAACCTTCTGTTTTAATATTAGATTTGTCCTGTTTCTAATTTTGTGAACAGAGTGAAAATATTAAAATGGTTAGCAAAACATAGGCTCATTAGTCTTTGTATTGACCACTCACTGAGCAAGTGTTACTCTTGTCTTTTGATAATGAGCTTTTTTAAGTCAGAGATAATGTCTTGCACTTTGTTTTTATTTAAAAATTTCTCTGTTATATAATCAAACTTCCAAAATATCTTTAGTCAGATAGCCAAACTTTTGTTAAGATATTATAGAATCTTAATTGTTAAAAGAATTATATAACATTTTAATATAACAGTTCAAAAATATTTGTTCATGACAGTCATATAGCTTTTATGATCCTGATGGGTTTTAAGATAATTATTTTATGAATTAAATTTGCAAAAATGTGATTTTAAACTCACAATTAAAAATTAAACTTTCATGAAACGAGTTTAATTTTTAATTTTCTTCTATCCTGGAAAGTTTAGAACAGATTGTTGAAGGTTTATAAAGCATATGTATAACAGAGCTATGATCTATATTTATATAGATTTATATTTGTGTCTTCTGAAAAGAGGGAATTGTCATGAAATATGTCCAATATGAAGCAAGGTAGAAATACTTTGTGATTTAGCATTTTAGAAAAGCCATGATTTATTTAATCAGTATGGGTAATTCCTTCACTGCTTCTGAAACCAATGCCTCCTTACTCTAGTAGGTTATCTTTGTTAGTTATTAATGGCCAAAAAGTTTATAACTTGCTGTTCAGCTGTCTTGTAAACAGTTTCTCTAAACTTAACTTGGCTGGTTCTGAGATGCCAGATACATGTTCCATTACTAGATTTGTACTCCAAGTCTTTTCCTAGGGGAAATGGTCCATTGGAGTACCAGTGACTATATCTTTGGGAATGATCTATATGAAGATTGCAAACGTGACAGGAAAGGCTAATGAGGAACACACTGCTCCCAGGCTTGATTAATTAGTATTTACCTGAAGAATAATTGTTGAAAAGTCCACAACTAGAGCACAGTATTGAAGGGAAGGTAGGAAAGTAGGCTTTCGGAAGATGAAACCTGAGAGTTTTATTTATCTTATTTTTTTCTTAAAGATTGAAAGGTTTGCATTCTCCAATTGATAAATGGTCAAAGGATATGAACAGACAATTCTCAGACGAAGAAATTGAAACTATTTATAGACATATGAAAATATGCTCCAAAATCATTATTAATCAGAGAAATGCAAATTAAGACAACTCTGAGATACCACTACACACCTGTCAGATTGGCTAGAATGACAGGGAAAGATAATGGGGAATGTTGGAGGGGATGTGGGAAAACAGGGACACTGGAGAGCAATTTGGAACTATGCTCAAAAAGTTATCAAACTGTGCATACCCTTTGATCCAGCACTGTTTCTACTGGGCTTATACCTCAAAGAGATACTAAAGAAAGGAAAGGGACCTGTATGTGCCAAAATGTTTGTGGCAGCCCTGTTTGTAGTGGCTAGAAGCTGGAAAATGAAAGGATGCCCATCAATTGGAGAATGGTTGAGTAAATTGTGGTATATGAATGTTATGGAATATTATTGTTCTGTAAGGAATGACCAGCAGGATGAATACAGAGAGGACTGGCGAGACTTACATGAACTGATGCTGAGTGAAATGAGCAGAACCAGGAGATCATTATATACCTCAACAACAATACTGTTTGAGGATGTATTCTGATGGAAGTGGATCTCTTCGATAAAGAGAGCCTTAATTGATCAAAGATGGACAGAAGCAGCTACACCCAGAGAAAGAACACTGGGAAATGAATATAAACTGCTTGCATTTTTGTTTTTCTTCCCGGGTCATTTGTACCTTCTGAATTCAATTCTCCCTGTGCAACAAGAAAACTGTCCGGTTCTGCACACATATATTGTATCCAGGATATACTGTAACCTATTCAACATGTAAAGGACTGCTTGCCATCTGGGGGAAGGGGTGGAGGGAGGGAGGGGAAAAATCGGAACAGAAATGAATGCAAGGGATAATGCTATAAAAATTACCCTGGCATGCGTTCTATCAATAAAAAGATATTAAAATTATCAAAAAAAAAGATTGAAAGGTTTGAAAGCTAAGAAGGGGACTTTAGACTTGATGGAGTAAGAATGCAGCAAAGTGTATATAAAACACTTTCGTAGGATGCAGTAGAAATCAGTTCTAGTCCCTGTTGTAATTTTAATTAGCTTTATGACCTCTAGTAAACCATTTCTCAGTTCCCTTGTTTATAAAATGAGGGGTTCCTTCTACAGCTAACATTTTATGAAATAAGGAATTTTTGAAAACTTTTCAATAGGACAGTGACAATATACAAATGATGCTTCAATAATGTGCTTGGTAGATGGATGAAGGAGGGATGAGAAGAGAAAGACCTGAAAACAGAGGATCCAGATTAGAAGCTGTTGCAATAATATAGGCTTATATTGCTAAATATCTTGGCTGGAAAAGTAGCCAAGAAAATGCATAGAGGAGAGAGTTTGAAGAAAAAACTAAAAAGACTTGATATTTGACCACCTTAGGTGGTTCCTCACCTAAGGAAGAAAGTTTGGTGTTGTTCCCGAATTTAGATTATTTAATGGTTTGAGATCATATTTAGCATACAGCTTTATTTGGCAGGTTTGAGCAGGTTGCAGCACCTTGCCAGTGATGATTTATAGGTTAGAAGTAGTCTTTAAAAACAGAATGTAAGCCTGTTACTACAACAGCTTTTCATCTGGGGTTCATGGGGACTAAGAAGAATTCCATAAACTTTGTTGGTTTTGTTTTTCTTTATCTTATTTTTTTAATTAAGGTTTTTTATTTTCAAAACATATGCATAGATAATTTTCAACATTCACCCTTGCAAAACATTGTATTCCAAATTTTTCCCCTCAAATCATATATATATATATATATAAAGCATGTATAATTCTTCTGTACATATTTCCACAATTATCTTGTTACCCAAGAAAAATCAGATCAAAATGGAAAAAATGAGAAAGAAAACAAAATGCAAGTAAACAACAACAAAAAGAGTGAAAATACTATGCTGTGATCCACATTCAGTCCCTACAATCCACTCTCTGGGTACAGATGGCTCTCTCCATCACATCACCATTGGAACTGGTGTGAATCACCTCATTGTTGAGAAGAATCACATCCATCACATAATCTTCTTGTTGCCGTGGACAGGCAGATTATTTGGGCAGTATATGTGGGATGAATAGGGAGAGTGAAGACTGAAAGGAAGATCAATTTGTGGGACATTACAGTGGTCCAGTAAAGGGATAATGAAAATTGGAATTAGGTTTAGTGGCTTTTTAAGTGAAAATAAAGGGATAAATCCAAGAGGTATTATGGAATTTGAACTGACAAGGCTTGACAGTTGGTTGAATGTTAAAGTTAAGGGAGAAGGCAGATATCAAAATTGATTCCAATATGACAAATGGGAAGATGGGAATAATAATATTATATAATAATAATAATAATAAGTGGGAAGATGGAAATGTCCTAACAGAAATAGACAGGTTTGAGAGGAAAAGAGGAAGTTCCATTTTGATCATATAGAATATGAGGTACTAATTGGACATCCAGGTAAATATGTTTAGAAAATTATTTGAAAATGCTATTTAGAAGAGAGAGTAGGACTAAATTTATAAAGACAGAGACTAGAACAATGGAGGAGATGTTGGGTGAAGATGTATAGTGATTTTTGAGTGTGTGGAGTAGGAGAGAGGAGTAAATCAGGAGGGATGGCCTCAATTTTCTCAGACAAGTATGAGGGGAGGTAGTCTACCTCAGTGATCTTCAAGAAGTCTTCCATTTACCCAATATCTATTCCATAGGAATTCTTCTAGGTCTTAAAAAATTATCAGTGAAACACCCAAGATGTATAATATTATTCCTTAACAATTTGATATAACTAAAACATTTCCTTGATAACATCTTATATTTCAATTCTTCTATACAATGAATCTTTAATAATATTATTCTGTCTACTTATTCCTACCATGTGCTTCCTTGATTAATCTTTAGGACTTCCATTTTGGTTCCATGGAGATTGTGGTGATGTCTGTTTCATAGTCATAAAGCATTAATGGAAGAATATTTTTGTTAAGAACTCAGTTTTTTGTGAGAGAACAATTTGAAATCATTGAAAATGTTGCATGTTAAAATTTCAACCCAGCCTATGCTATATCCAGTAATTTAATTTGTTTGTCCCAAATTTTTGTTGCTTTTCAGTCATTTTTCTTGCATCTGTGTTTTATTTTGATTAGCTGTATGTAGATTTCTTTAAGGAAGATCTCTAGTATTCTGAGTTACCTTGATGTAATGAGCACAAAATCATTTACAAAGAAAAGAATCATCTATAGGGAATCCATCTTTCATTTGAAATTTGTGTTTCACATACTCTGTAAGAGTGGCCAAGACCTTTGGAGAATATTCATATCCCTGTTTTTATCCTTAACTTCATAATGATAATCAGAGTGTTGTTGAAAAGAAGATAGCTCATTGGTTATATCTTGAAGAAATCTTGTATGATTTCAACAGAGCCATTAAAACCATGTGGTGAAGTGCCTTTAAAATTGTACTTGGCTATTCTGAACTAAATGCTTTAAAAAAATAACAAACATGGTACTATTTCTCTTGTGCTTTGGATAGCTAGAACAATGACTAGCACATAGTAAATTCTTAATATAATTTTATTGAAACGAAGAGGTGGTATGTTGCAGAGAATCATTAGAGAAAATTTGCCTAATTCTTTTTCATATTTTGATTAAAGATGTCCTCAATACATACATAAAACTATTCCTATTAAATTTTTTTAAGCTAAGAAAATAGGTAGCTCATTAGATTTTAATGAGTTCTTAGGAACAATAAGGTAGCACAGTAAATAAGTACCAGACCTGAAATCAAGATGATGAATCTTCTTGAATCTGAATTTGTCTTCAGGTAAGCTTGCTAGCTGTGTGCCCCTGCGTATATCACTTAAGCCTGTTTGCTTCAGTTTTTCCATCTGATAAATGTACTGGAGAAGGAAATGGCAAACCACTACAGCATCCTTGCCAAGAAAAACTCAAATGGAGTTGCAAAGAATCTGACACATTTGAAATGATTGAATAACAATAGCCATCGCTATATGGAAGGAGATAATACTACCACCTGTGATTAAAAAAAATCTTCTAAAAATTTCTTCCCCTTTATCTTCAAAATTTATCATCTCTGGCAAGAATTCCTTCTATTTATAAGTGGTAACATCCAAATATTTTTTTAAACTTCATTTTAAGAGCTATTCTACATTAATTCAGCAAGCATTTATTAAGTACTTGCTATATTTTTCTCTCTTTAACATGTGGTTAAAATTGTGGTATTAACAGTCCATATGGACTGATTCCATTGCTATTAAAGACAGGAAGAGATTAGTTTAGAAAAACTCTGAAATCTGTTTAATTTTACAGCTCTGTTTTCCTTCTAATCCAAATTTGTTCTTGAGACATCGGTTTGGCTGGCTCTTGCTCTCTTCTGTTTTTCTTTGTTTAATGAGAGAATATCTTCTTCTGTAATATTTTACAAATGAATGACTCCAAACCAGTGTTGTTCCTGTCATGTTTCCACTCTACCTTGAAATCAAGTGTTACCTGGCTGAGGTGGTTTATAGACTTTTGTCATCTTTATTTTGATTGACTTCATTATATTTCCTTAAGATGATGATGATCAGAGTTTGTCTTTGCCTTTTTGACATTTTTCAACAACTTGTTAGGTTGTTAATTGAGCAAAATATAGTCATATTATATATGTGTGTGTGTGTATACATATGCAATATCTATTTATCTTGTATCCTTATTGAAAAATTGAATTGTTGAAATCATTTGAATTAAGATATACATCCATTTAAATAATAGAATTTGTCTATTTCATTCTTTCCAACAGATGTTAGCACATATATTTATCTTCATGTAAGTCTTTGTTCTTCCTCTTTATTAGCACAGAAAAAAAGGATTATCTCACACATTGTTGCATTTGGTATACAATGAAATTCAACTCCTTCAACTCCTTAAGTTTCTTCTCCCCAAAGTTACTACTTCCATTTAATTATAATTTCCTTAAGTCTTCTAGTTCTTCTAGAATGTAAACTCCTTTGAGGGTAGGGATTATTTTGTTTTTGTTTTTGTGTGCTCAGAATTATTTCAATTCCTGGATTTTTTTTTCTTCCAGTCTGTCATTTCATCAGCTTTCAAGAGTTTCTGGGAAGGAAACAAACTCCCACTACAATGCTGATTGGCAACTGGCACTTTGCTAAATAAATACTAGGAGGGAGGTGGGCAACAAATACTTATTAAGTTCTTATTATTTATTATCTGTGTTAAGCTTTTTACAATTATTTTAGTGGAATACGCTGATTTTGCTGAATCCTTGTTAAATCCTATTGAATTAATTCATAACAAGAAAGTAAATATTGATGAGGTTTAGTTTCTTCAGTAATATTATCAATTTATATTAATTAATATGTATATATTAATTAAAACTGTGTTATCAACATGCATCCCCTTTCCTGAGCATCATCACTGTGGAAATGAAAGAGGCTACACAGGAATGAGAAACATTTGATATTTTGACTTATTTCATCATTTGCCAAATTTAAAGAATTCATTATCTAGTGGTCAAGTGGATGATCTATTTCTTCATACAACTAGTTACACACTGTTGCCTAAATTATACATAACATTGTTCTAACTTGGTAGAACTTATCAGAGGTGGTTATCCATTGGTATCGTTTTTAATATCTTTGGGCTCATCTTCATGGAACACTGAAATCTTGAAGAATTGTAAATCCATCTTTTTTTTTTAATTTATATTTCTATCATTTTTTTTTCCTGGAAACTGTCCTACAAATAGAACTATCTGAATTTTGGCAAAATGTTTTTTTCATTCATGACTTCATTTGATTTTCACACCATGAATGTGTGAATGACAGAGCAAAGATTGCTGTCTTTTCTTGATAGATTGAAGTATGTGAAAGTCATGGTTCACAGTTTGAAAGAATTCAAAGACATTCTCTTAAAGTCACAAATGGGTTTATACCATAGTTGACAGGTTAGTCTCTCAAGAGAGTCTAGCTATTCGTAATAATTTGGGGAGAGCTTTATATACTGAAAACTTGTGACTTAGCCAACAGGCTAACAGTCTACAAGGTTGTAAATGATAAAAAATAAGGAAGGAGCCAGGATGTCTTTTATCTAGACAAAGAGACAGGATATCTTTTAGCAAGATCAATCAGATAGAATGAGTTTTTTTGCATCAAAAATAAGTACATTTTTTAAAATCTGGAAATATAGTTTTGGGTAAACTCAGCTCTGACCCATCATCTCCCTTTCTGTCTTTTGGGGAGAGGAAATTCTGGGAACAAAGGTTTGGGACCTATGACTCTGATGTAGGTAAAGCAAATATTATTCTCATTTTTATAGGTGAAGAAATTGAATCTTTGAAAGGTTCTTTTGGCCTTGGCTTAGCTTCTTGGAAATTGGCGGCACCAGTCAATCAGCCAACAAACATTTATTGAGTACCTACTGTGTGCCAGGAAGCACTTTTCTATGCACTAGGGATACAAAAAGAGGCAGAAGATCGTCCCTGTTCTCAAATAGCTCACAGTCTAATGGGAGAGACAACATGCAAATAACTATATAGAGGCTAGCATACAGGATAGGTTTCAGACAATCAACACAAGGAAGCACCAGCATTAAAGGGTATCAGGAAAAGCTTTTTGCAGAAAGGAGGATTTATCTGGGACTTGAAGCCAGGAAAGCCAAGAGGTAGAGATGAGGAGGGAGAAAATTAGAAGGAGGTGAAGCAGTCAGGGAAAACGTACAGCGTCAGAATAGCAAGAGGGCCTTTGCCACTGGATTTCAGAGTATTTGGGGTTCTTCTGACTCTAAATGCAGGGCTCTTTCCAGGGCTCTTTCCATCACAAACTGAGAGATACATTAGTTACAGTTGAGAATCTGGCTCTGTGGGGTGGAGGGGAAATGTATGTGACACACTTTTAAGATTAATCGGTATTATTACCATTTTCTCCATCCCTTAATACTAGAAAATCAAGTAAACAATAAATGAAGCCCTGATTGGTAGTATATTCTGGTTTGTGAGGTGTAAAATGTTAATAATGAAAATTTAACAAGAGGCAAACTGGCTCCAGAGCATTCCTATAATATTACTCTTCCCTACCAGTGGGAGATATTATGATTTCTACTTCCCAACTACCCCTTTATATACACCACAGACTAAGGGCCAATTCCCTGTTTTGAAAAAGTACTGGTCCCCATTTTACTGTTGTAGGCACCTAAGCAGTGAGGAGGAGAAAACACTGTCAAGAATGCCCAAGTTCAAACCTGACCTCAAATATTTACTAACTGTGTGACTCTGACCAAGTAACAACTTCTGTGTGCCTCTGTTTCTTCATGAAAAAAATGGGGATAGTAGTAGCATCTCCTATGCTGGATTGTTGTGAGGATCAAATGAAATAATAATCAGAACAGGAGGTATTCTTTAAATGTGGGCTAGTTATTGGGCAGTTAAATGGTCCAGCAGAAATAATGTTGAGCCTGGAGTCATGAAGAACCTGAATTTAAATATGACCTCAGACACTTACCAGCTATGTGACCTTGGGAAAGTCACTTAACCCTGTTTGTCTCAATTTCCTCATCTGTAAAATGATCTGGAGAAGGAAATGGCAAACTACTTTGATATCTTTGCCAGGAAAATCCCCAAAGAAGTTACAAAGAGTCGTTCACAACTTAAAATGACTAAACAAAAAATATATATATTGATTATCATTGTAGGGTAGTACAAATGACAAAATATCATGTAAATATACTTAATTTTCAGCTGCCTAGTCCCTGATCTCTGCTTTTTCTTTTTCTTTTTTCTCTTTTTTATCGCTAGTTAAAAAAAATACACAAAAACCCCTACCATGAATTTACTAAAATATGTTCATTTACATATACAATGCTGACCACATAGCCACAATAGGTGAACAGCACATACCTCTAATGTGAGTCGCTGATGCAGTGCTTGAATTTGAGCCAGTGAATCCATGCTCACTTTCAAGAGCAACTCCATCTTTTTTAAATTTCTGATGTCTCGATCTTTCTCTCTCTGCTTACGAGTGACCTCATCATGGAAATTATGCTTGTCAATGAGGCAGTTACGCAAGTTGAGGTCCGCTATCCCTCTGAAGAAGGAAATTGGGGTGGGGGCATTAGCTACCCAGAGACTTCTCTTCTTTTTCTATTACAGCTATTCATTGATGCCCATAATTCAAGGAATGTAGATAATAATGTTCAACATAAGAAAGTACATGGAGATATTCCATCATGATCCCTGAATCACAGTAAACACTGCTAACTGTAACATAAAGATTCAATTACAGTTAATGTCAGTGTAAGCTAAGAGTCTAAGAAGGTTACCTGAAGTGGAAACATGAATAGTCTGACATCTAACTGAATAGAGAAAATATGTGTATCCCTAATACATATTGGTATTGAGGAGGTGTTTCTTTCTGGGGGAAAAAATCATTCATTGAAGAGGTCATTTCTCATATATATCAAGAACTGAGTAAGATTCATTTTTTAAAAAGGAACATTCTTAAATTGATAAATGATCAAAAGATATGATCTATGCCCAAAGTACTATAAAAATCATGTAAAAATCTATGCATGAATCTGAAGAGATTTTTTTAAAAAAGGAAAATAACCTATATGTATAAAAAATATTTATAGCAGCTCTTTTCTCAGGGCAAAGAATTGGAAATTGAGGGAATGCCCATCCATTGAAGAATGGCTAAATAAATTGTGGTATGTGATTATGAAGGAATATTATAGTTCTATAGGAAATAGTGAGCAGGATGCTCTCAAAATAATCTGACAAGTCCTCCATGAGCTAAACCAAAGTCAAATGTTTTGTGTACATAGTGATAGCAAAGTTGTGGGGTGATCAGCTATACATGACTTTGCTATTCTCAGCAGTACAATGATCTGAAGGACTTGTGATGAAAAATGCTGTGCCTATCTAAAGAAGGAAGTGACTGTGTCCAAATGAAGACTGAACCATACTTTAAAAATTTTTTTTCCTTAAGGTTTTTTTTTGGGGGGAGAGGTGACTTTTTTTTTAGCAACATGATTTTTATGGAAATGTTTTGCACAACTTCACATGGGCCTTCTCAATGGAGGGGGTGTGAGGAAGAAGGGGAAGAATCTGGAACACAAAAATTTTTTAAAACAAAAGTCAAAAATTTGTTTTACATGTAACTGGAAAAATAAAAAAGATATTTTTAAAAAGAAGAAATATCATTCATTGTTTTGGAAATTATGTAAATAATGGCAAGCTCTGGCATGTGTATGTAATTCATGAATTATAAAAATATATATATATATGACTTTTTAAAGAAATAATTCTGAGTATTAAATAGTTTGATCTAGGAAAGAAAGAAGAATGAAAATATCAATATGTTCCAATTATTTTTAAATAATTCATTCAAAAGACATAGCTTTCTCATTTGTGGAGCTTGTTTGAAGTTAATATTTTATTCTGAAAGAGGGAGAAAAGGAGTGTGGAATTAGAGGAAAAGGAGTGAAAAATGGAAAGAGGAGAACAGAAGGAGAGAAAGGAGGAGAAAGGGAAGAAAACAAAGGAAAGAGGAGGAAATGAGAAGAGAAAAGAGAGAGACAAAGACAGAGAGAAACACACAGAAAGAGAGAAACAGAGAGAATGAGAAGGCACTCTGTGTCCTTTGATACTGTTATTTAAAATTAAAGATAAAGTCCCATATATACAAAAAATATTTACCACTTTCTGTGGTAGCCCAAACTAGAAACAAAGTTGGTGCAAGTCAAATGGGAAGCAATTAAGCAAATATGTGAGTGTAAGGGAGTATAAAAAAGGCTCCATGGAAATTTCACTGGCTTTGGAATCTCTTGGGTTGATCATGCACTAGTGACATTGGGCAAATCATTCAACCTCCTTGATGACTGTGTGGTAAGAAGTGAGAAACGAGAGAAATTCAGAGAAATTTGGGAAGATCTGAATGAATTGATACAGGATATGGTATGAAACGAAAATCTAAATAATGATTGCACAAATATGATGGAAAACTAACACTGATATATATCAGAGATAGAAAAGTATAGGAAAATTAGTTTCCTAAATACAGATTCTCAAAAGAATTAAAACAAAAAAATAAAGATCAGAACCATTAAAAGAAAACTCAGCTTGCTTTTAAAAAAACCTGATGGTGAAACACCTCTTATGAGCAAGGTGATGGCTATCAAAGAAGAACATGGGCAGCAGCTGGCACTCTAGTGCACAGAGCGCTGGACCTGGAGTCAGGAACACTCGTCTCTCAAGTTCAAGTCCTGCCTCAGACACTTTGTAGCTGTGTGACCCTCTCTTAACCCTGTTTGCCTCTGTTTTCTCATCTGTAAAATGAGCTGGAGAAGGAAATGGCAAAGTATTTCTTTCAAGAAATCCCATCACAACATAGCATTTTCATTCTTTTTGTTATTGTTTGTTTGCATTTTGTTTTCTTACTATTTTCTTTCCTTTTTGATCTGATTTTGTTTTTTTGTGCAGCAAGAGAATTGTATAAACATGTTTACATATATTGGATTTAACATATATTTTAACATGTATAACATATATTGGATTGCCTGCCATCTAGGGGAAGAGGTTGGGGGAAGGAAGAGAAAATTTGAAACACAAGGCTATGCTAGGGTCAATGTGGTCAAATTATCTGTGCTTATGTTTTGAAAATAAGAAGCTTTAATTAAAAAAAAAAACAAATGGGGACATGAAGACGGGAGCATGATGGAAAAAAAGAATGGCAAACAACACCAACAACAGAAGAGTCATACATCCTCAGATATGACCAATGTGTGCTTGGTTTGTTTTGCTGTATTTACAAAGAGAAAGTTCTCTTGGTGAAGTTGGTTGGGGGTGGGATGGGTATAAACTCCTTCAGGCCAAGGACTCTATAGCTTCTATTTCTAGAATAGTCCCTGGAACACAAAAGGCATTTAAAACTAAATTCTAAATTTGAATAGGAAAGTGATAGTAATATAAAAAGGAAGGAGGAAAAATACTAAAAAGGGGAAAATAACATCATAGCCCTGTTCAAAAGCTTAATGATATTTTGTTAATGCATAACATTTTAAAAACATTTTTGAGTCTTTAAAAATTACCAAAAAATCATATCCCAATATCATACAACTAACCTTTCAGCCAGTAAAGTGGCTTCATTTTCTTTGGTTAATTCCAATAATTTTGTCAGTTGGTTGAATTCTCTTTCTTTGATTTCAAGAAGGGCTCTCTTCCCTTCTACTTCCTTTAACACCTCCTCCTTCTCTGTCAATAAACTATTAACTTTGTGTTCTGATTTCTTGAGAATTTCACTTATCTCATTTACTTGATCTATCAACACTGCTCTTTTCTTCTCGGTATCTCTATGGGAAAAGTTTGTAAATGATAATTTTATATAGTCAAAGAAATTCATCCTCTCTTCTCACCTCCTCCTACTGGACTGTCCTCTCTATGTAGTTTAGTTGGAAACCCGGTCTCTTGGGTCAACTGCTTCTGCCAGACTTGTTCCAGAACTATTTTGGAAGCAGCTGCTTGGATTGTTTTGAATTCAGAAAGCTTAGAAGGGCAGAGAAGGTGAGAAGTAGAAAAGTGGGATATAATGGGTACACTTTAAATTTACTAGTTCCCAAAGCTCTTCAGAAGGAGGGTAGATTAAAAAAAATTAATAGAAGGGCAGAGGTCATTAAGAAGGAACGAATGGTGGTGAGACACAAGGCCATCAGTAGGAAAACATGAAAGGGTAGGGGGCTGGCACTATAATAACTCAATTCTCTGGCATAGTCGGGGACTGAGGCACCCTTGACAACTGCAGTTTCTACATAATTGAAAGCAAATTCACAAGCAACCAAAGGACTAGAATTTACATTTCCTGTACAAGAATAACTCAAAAGATCAAGCTGCATCAATTGACACATTGCATTTTTTTAATCCCTAAGGAAAAGAAAATAGAAAGAATGAAAATACTTATTTCAAAATAAAATTATAATTACAGTTTTGTAATAAATAAATTTGTCTACTTCCCTGCCTGACTCAATAAACAGAAGTTTTGTTTTTTGTAGGTATTTTTTTCCCAATTGGACCAGTGATTTCTTTGGTATAGGGAAATCCCAATAAGGGTATTCTCTTTCTCAACATAGATGAGCAATTTATAAACTTAGCAAAGCATAAGAATATTGAATATAATTTGATCTTTTTGCTAAGGACTCAGGGTTGAGATGAATATTTTTATTGTTAGCATGTGTAAGGTTTAAGACTTAATAGTCTCTATTTACTCTGCTCTTCTCAGTGTGGCTCAGTAAAGTCCTTGGGTCTACTGAGTTGTCCTGGGTTGTTTCTTCCTATAATGCATGCAAACTGGGTGGATATGCTGTTTAGGTGGTATTTCTTTTCTCTCTGCTATCATAATAACTGCTCTTTTTCCTTCTATTGAGAAATCAGGGATATCTTTCTCACCCTTCCTATCACTGCTTCTATCCTTTTCCCCTGCCTTCTTGTCTCAACTTTTAAATTTTCCTGCTACTTCTGTTACACTCTTAGAATTTCGTGCTAGAAATAGTTTTGTTTCTGAGGCCCCTGAATCTCAGCTACAAGGGTAAAATGACATATCTGCTCCCACTTACAGGCAAACTACTCCAATATCTAAACCAAAAAAAACAAAACCAAAATAAAAAACAAAAAAAACAAAAAAAAAAACTGCAAATGGGGTCTCATAGAATAGGATTGCAAGTAAACAAACCTAATACCAGCAACTAGCTTGATCAATGACCATCTCTGACTGACATCTGATGTTCTTCTAAGAGAGTCTATTTGTGTGAGTCTGCCTTTTTTTCTTCTACCAACCAGTAAAATCATTTCCTCTTCTGTTTAGCAAATAGATTAACCACAGAGTTACTTCTTTATGTCTTCAGATACCCTTTTCTTTTTTTCTCACTGCAAATCCTTTGGAAAACTATTTATTTTATGACTATTTTGGGCTTTTGATGGAACTATATATTTGAGTACTAGATACATGAAAATATTCCATAATTGTGGCTTGTATTTACCTAGAAAAAATGGATTCTTACTACTTTAGTCCATCTTCATATTTTATAAGTAGGTAGATAGATATACTTTCTATCTATACCCACATAAGAATTAAAGAGGAATTGTGAATTAGATAAAAAACCTGGCTGCATAAATGTTGCATATATATATGCATGGAAGTATGATTGTATGTAGGCAATTATTTGCTCTACTGATAAAAGTTCTTTCTTTTAATGTATTTGATATTTGGTACTCATTTAAATTCTCAAGCTATGCAATTAATTTGATGAACTTTGTAAAAAAAATTCCTATATATCTAAATTACTTTCTTATTTTATAGTATATATTTATTACTGTGAAAAATACTTTAAATAAAAATTTAAATCATACAGTAGTTTTCGGATTATTTTGTCTATTTCTTTTCCAAGTTGCAAAGGGATGTTTTGATTGCGGACCACTTCATCCTAGTAAAAAAAGGAAAACATTAAACTAAGTTGTCTGATATACATCTCTAATTCATACATTTCTGAGAATTAAATTTTGTTAATTTTCCTTTGATTTAGCATCTATACATTAACATCCATTATAACATTTACACATATACTATATTATCAACACAATCTAGGCCAATGTTTTTCCTCTCTAATTTTAGCTTGGGAGGATGGACTTGGCCAATATTAAACATAAAATTTATTTAGAAGTTATAAGTTAATTATAAAATATAATTTATAATTTATATTCTTACATAAATATAATTAATTTACTTTAAAAACATAAACATATGCCACGTAGTGCTTTTAGAAGAAGTTTTATGGTTTTGAGGCTAATGTCAATCTATGGCTTCAGTGTAAAGAAAAAACTATATACATAAAGCTCGTTCCTAAAGTTGAGAAATAATGAAACTGAAATAATAAATATATTAAAATATCATTATATTTTATGAACTCCTAGATGACAACTCTCTATGCTACAGATATAAGAATGAATATATCTTTAAGAACTCTACTGATACACTGGACTGGAAATGAAGCATTTTTACAAACTCAACTATTGCCCACAATTGCTAAGACAGAAAAGATCCATCAACATTTAAAGATATTATTTTAAATAGATAATAATAATAAGAAGAAGACAGGCTGATATCAGATTGGTATCGGATTTGTCAAATGTAACTAAAAATGAATTACCTCTGCATGAAGCTTTTAAAATGACTAAGATCTAATAATAGAATCAAAATGTTCTTTTTGGACAATATCCCTATGAACTCAGGCAATAATATATGAAAAAGAGATCACTCAAATGTCTGAGAAATGAGAATTTGTAAAAACCTGAAGGCTAATGATAGCAATTCAGGAGCAGGTCAATGTCACCAATAACTATTCTTAAGAATTACCATTGGCCATATAAGCACATTACCATAGGCTATAAAAATTTAGTGTCTATTAAATACCTAATAAGACATAACCTGATGGCTAGATTATACATACAAATTTATTATATTTTGCATACTAATAATGGCAAATCCCTCTACTACAAAAACAGATTTAAAATATCCTGAATAACTCAAACAATAAATCATATTAGAACTGAATCATTACTATGTACTACTATCATGGATTGCCTACATTGGAACAAAACATTGATCCATAAAAACTTAAGAACTTATCTTTAAATCACTGTCACCATACCAAAATATTCATAACCTCCAAGCTGTATGACAGAAAAAGTGTCCTTCCTAGCAGAAGAGACAAAATGCTATGGAACACAATGAGATATAGATGATCCCTGATGCCTTTTTTGTTACTGAGACTGTACTGAAGAAGCTCTCAGTGAGCCTCCTCAGGACGAGTCCATCCTCATCCTTTTGTCTACCACAAAAAAAAAGTTATTGTATCCATTTATGCATCTCCTTAATGTTCTGAATATAGTTTGTCCTTGGACTACTGTTCTTTGAATACCATTGGAAAAAGTGGGAAGAATGAAATAACCTACATCATTAAACCTTTTTATCATCTATCTAGCTCTTTCACATTTGCTTAGTTGTGAGGGTCAAATGAAAACCCTGTAAAATAGGCAGGACATTATCTATTTTATAGATGAAGAAAATGAGAGTAGGACTAAGCACCTTGTTCATGGGAAGAGAGTTGGGATAGAATTAGAACCTGAATATTCTGAATATATACTTTTTACTACATCTTGATGGATTAGGCTTTCTCCTCCCCAGAAATAAGACTTCTGGGTTCTAAAATATGGAGAAACTACTAGACCTAAAGCTGAGAACACTAGGCATATCAACTTATGCCTAGAATAATTGGTGTTAACATGATTTTTTTCAGCATTAAGGAATTTAGGATCATTGAAAGTGTTAAATAGTATTTCAAAATGACTTAGACCAATTCTAGACCCAAATCATTGTCCATCTATAGACCTTGTTCAAAACAGATTACTCAATGCATTATGGATCCATTCTAGGCTTCCCACCCAATTGCATATAAAAATTTGGGTAATTTGTTTTTTAAAATCTGCTTTGTAGCTGTTGCATGATTAACTATAATAATCAAGCTGCAGCATTTTATCAGGGATGACTTGCATGCATTAAATGTTCTAAAATGTCATCAAGAACATGTACAACTAAACTGTTGTTTGTTACGTTACCATGACATAACTAGTCACGTAATAAGAATGAGGGATAATTGATGTACATCTGGAATAATTACCTTTATATCTTTGAAATGTGAAAAGAAGGCCTTAGAGAAGGCCTCTAATATCTAAGATCAAATGAGAGTATATAAAATACTTAACAAATCTTAATAATTATGTTATTAATTTGTGTTATTAAAATAATAATTGGATCAAAACAGTGCAAGCAATCTGTATAGTGAGTAGGGTACAGGAAAATGCTCTCAGTTTAGACCCTAAAGATGTGGGTTCAAATTTTGCTTAAATAAATGATCAGTTATATGATCATGGACAAGTCACTTTATTTCACAAGGCTTCTGTATACTGTCTTCCATATTGGAGACATTGATATTTGCATTATCTACTCACGTTTTGTTGTTAAACAAAGTACTTTGTGAACCTTAAAATGCTACATAAATGTGAATTATCATCATCATCATCATTAATGGAAAGACAGGGAGACAAGACATACATAAGACAGGAAATCTCTTAGAAGTTGTGATCTTCACTACAGGAAGGTGGACAGATGATGAAGCTTGCTGAATACCTCTTCTTAGAGAGGTGATGGATTCAAGGTATGGAACATGGCAAAATCTTTTGAACATAGACAATAAGAGAATTTGTTTTGCTTGACTATGTATATTTATTACAAGAATGGGGGTAAAGAGAAAGGAGAGAAAATAGGAGGGAGAGAGAGAATTTTGTTAATTTTTTAAAAATGAAACTTTATAAAAAAGAGGGAATCATAGAATTCAGAATTAGAAAGAGAAATTTAGAACTGGGAGATCATCTAAGATAATGCTTTTATTTTACAAATAGGAAAATAAAACTTCCACACAAAAGAGATTATGGTTCTGATAAAGAATTCCAGTAGAAGAATCCCCATAGCTGAAAAGGGGGCTTCCTTGGTCAAGCCTGCCTCTAGTTATTCTGTGAGAGACAGTATTGCATAAAGGGTCCTGGACTCCCCAAATTCAAGTCCTGGCTCTAAAAATCACTTGTGTGATTTTCTTAGTCATTTAACTCCTGGGAACCTTGGTTACTCCATTTGCAAAAAAAGGGGATAATACTTGCATTACTGTCTCAGAGGGGCAGGTAGGTGGTGCAGCGGATAGAACACTGGGCATGACTCAGGAAGATCTGAGTTCAAACCAGAGTTCAGATACCTACTAGTTGTGTGTTCATCTATAAAATGGGAACATACCAGAGAAGGAAATAGCAAACAGTGTCTTTGCCTAGAAAACCACATACAGCTATGGCCCAGTAGTCACAAAGAATGGGACCCAATTGAACAACTGAACAAAAGCCTATCAGTTATGAAGTAAGTGAATAAAAGGTAAACATTAGCTCTTATTATTGCTACATAGATTGTTGTTTTCATGCGTGCACACATTTATTTAGTTTATTTAACTACTGTACCTTTAAATTATCTTCTTCTTCTAATAAATCATCTAGTTCTTTTTTGTCCTTTAGTGACTGTTTTTGCTTGTACTGCAGATCTTCTTTTAAGTTTTTAATTTCTAGTTTCTTTTGCATTACTTCTTTACGTAACTCTTCACTACTTTCTTTCAATTGTTTCAACTTCTTCTCCATTTCCTTTAAAATTCACATAAAAATGAGATCTCATTCTTCAATATGGGAAAAATCACTGTAGCATTTTTTAAATTACTGAATTTTTCTAAAAATACTTATAAAGTGATTTTGGTTCAGTGATCAGGCCAATTAAAAAATTTCAAACATGTTACAAGGGAATAATAATTATGAGGCATACTCTTATAGGGGCATGTCAGATTGGAGTTATTTTTCTTTTTTTTACTATTAAAATGATCAGAATTGCTTTTTTCTTTTTTAATATTGGATATATTTTTCTTTTTTCAGATAGGCTTTGATTTAAGCATCTAAAATTGTAAATGAATTTTTTTGTGGCCCTATAATATGGTAAAAATCATTTATGCATATTTAGCTTGATAAATTGCCTATAAATGCAAACAATTGACCAGAGTCTCTCCAAAGGTCTCTCATTATTTTCTCACTTCTTATGGGTACAATTGTTTTTTGCTTCAATAATACAGAATATTTGCAGTGACTGGCCAGAAAGGTATGTTTTATTAAATGTCCCCAAGTATAAAAATTGCTGATGCCTAGGATTACTTATCATTTCAACTACTACCTTTGATTGCCACTGCAGGGAAACAAGTGTATGACATTGCTCTAGACATCTTAGGCTGTAATTCAGAATGCTTTTTTCCTAGAAACAATTTTATGCTAAAAGATAGGTTTCATTGCAATATACTTATAATATTATCATTTTCATTATAAAGACTCATACCATATTTTAGGTATGTTAAATAACTTAGCTGCTATTTATTTTTTAGTTGGAAAATGTATTCTGAAAGACTACTAAGTAACATAACACACTTTCATTATTTGTTACCAATTGGATATTTAAATGAATGATTTCCATGCTATTCCCATTAGTCCACATATTTTCTTTAATAGGCTTGAGATCCTCAAAAAATCATAATGTAGAAGTATGGATCAATAGCAAAAGTTCTTTTGAGCACCAATAATGAGACCATCTCTACAGTACACAAAATGGACACTATTCAATAGAATACATTTTTGCAAAGATCAAGGTCACTAGGTATCTCTTACATACTTCTGTAAGGTTCTACTTGATTTCAAATCTTTTTGAAAAGCATACATTTAGTAACCTAGATGCATGTTTACTCAACAAGTCACATAGATTTTATCTTGAATGCCACTCAAGAGTAAAATCCTTGGGATTTTTCCAAGTTCTCCATATAATTTCACTTACTCCAGGTTTAGGTATCTTCTCAAATTCCCTTTGCATCATCATTTTTTCTTCTTGTAAGCTGTAGAAACATTAATAAAATTGAGCAGTGCAGATGATTAAGATATTTCAAAAACATTATTTTATTGGGAAATATCTTTCACAATTTGAGTCCTATTTTATATAATTTATTTAGGATTGTCTGTAAACTGATGGAACTCATAATAATGCATTTATTCTCTTCAGAAAAAATAATCAAGTCAAAATCTTTATTCTGAAGTTGGAAAGAAAATTCTTGAAAACCTCAGAAGGGATGTACTCCATTATTTTATACAGGAGTTGATTAAATGTTTCATTCCTGCTCTCCTGTGTCATGCTGCTGTTAGTATTATTTTGCATGGGAGTCATATAGACACCCTATATAGAACTCCATTTGGGAATGCTTAATGATTCCAGACAGATCATAAAATGCATTAAGACCCTTAAGCAACTTAATATAATGGAAACAATGGAGTGAAGAGGCTTGTGCTTTCATCCTAGTTTTGACATATATATTCTTATAGATGTAAAAGAAGATGTTGGGATTATCTAAATTCTGTTCTTTTTAGATGACAATATATCTTGCCACACTTATTCTACCCTTTCAATTCTAAATTGTTTCTTTTCTCTGTAAAGTTAAAAAAAATACAAATTACAAATAGAATTCACAAGATGTTTTGAGCTTCAACACAATCTGTACATTGGTCAAACAAGGGTGGTGCTTTCCCAGTCAATAGAGTTTAGCACAATGAGATGTCAACAAATTTTTCTTCTCTTACAAACGTTCTCTAAAGCAAAACAAACTCATCAAAATTATGTCCAAAATTATGTGATAATATGATACTATATTATCACAAATTACAGAATACAATTATCACTGGAGAATCAAAATCATGAATGAACCAATGCAATGTAAGTGGGCCAGAAGAGACACATTACCAATTATGAATTGCATTCAAGGAATGGAATAAAAAAGCATGATTCAAGAGATATATAACAGGAAAAGGAGACAAAAATAAATTAAGTATAATAAATAGGCAACCCAAAGGACAATGAGAAGAGCTACTAGTTTATATGTTATATAGACTTTCTATGGTGAAAATTTATGGAAGGACATAAGAATCTCACAGAATTAGAAGCTGTGGTTGGATTGTGATCTGTACCATTTGTAGGCAATATAGATCTAATGTTATAATTAGGCTTTACAATGCAAAATAATTTTCATAAATAGTGTAAGTACTACTTTGTTCATTTTGTTAAAGAATGATTGTGATTTTCCCCTGATAACACAACTATAAAGTTTTGGATCTGGTTTTCAGAAACCACTGACAAACACAGTACTAGTTCCATGGAACTAGTCTTGGAAAAGTCTTGAAAGTGGAGGCTGGAAGGCAAAAGTCTAATTCGTTCAGAGAGGGCACAGAGAAAGCAAACCTCCTGGGTGACTGATCCAGCAAACTAAAGCCCCCTTTAAGGCCCTAGGTATGTTTTTCTCAAAGAGCAAAGGTTCTCTGATGTTTGTTCGTTTTTCAACATAAAGAAAACTAGAAAACTATAAAGATTTTATGTTTATATATATATATATATATAAAGTTTTCCCTGTAATTTAAATATTTAAAAGATATTTGAAAAGAAATTGGAAACAAAACGTGACAGGTTTATCATAATTTTCAGCATAAGAAGTTGCCAAGATCTTCAAGCAAATAGGAAAGTATAATTAGGCAGGACCTTCAGTCTTCTGAGAAAAAGTATTTTAGGCACAATAGTTGGATCTCAGGACTACAGATTCATTACTATCTTGTTTTTTTGTGAGAAAAACAGGTTTTATGGAGTGGAACCTCTTCTCTCTTTTTTAAATGTCCTTGAATCCTGGGGATTCTCCTAATATGCAGAGATTGCATTGCCTGTCTCCAGTTTTTTTTCTAAGGGATCAGGCAGCAAGACGTTAGTAGAACAACGGAGGCAATAGAAACCCCAAAGACAATCTAGTCTGATGTCTTCATTTTGTAGATGAGGACAAGAGTGTCCAAGTCCAGGGATCCAAGGTATTAAGGAGCTATTTGAGATGAAAGAAAAAAGGAAATAACTGGGGAAAATTGTTGCAACAACTTTCTCAATTAAAGATCTCATTTCTAAGAACAAAGTTCTTTCAGATTTATAAGAATAAGATCCATTTCCCAGTTGATAAGTGAACCAAGGCTATGAATCCAAGGGAAGTCAGTCATACTATTTATAGCCATATATAAAAACGCTCCAATCACTACTAATTAAGGAAATGAAATTTAAAATAGCTATGAGATCTTTAATAGAGAAACTTGCTCAATTCTATGAAGACCCACATCATCTTCTAGAAACAACATCAACAAAAGATGTCATATTCATTATAGGGGACTATAATGCTAAAGAAGTAAATCAAAAGAAGTTTGGCCTTGGGATACAAAATGAAACAAGACAGAGACTAGAAGAGAGTTTTATCAAAATAACTTGTAAGTCATAACATTCTTTTCAGCAATGGAAAAGGTGACTGCACACGGAAATTATATGTTGACTAGATATTGACTAGATTTGATTACATACTTTACAACCAAAGTCTATACCATAAATTTAAACAAGGTCTGCCTCTGATTGTGGCTCAGATTCTAAATTTAGATTTAAAATCGAAGAAATTAAGAAGATATATTATCATAAAGACACCTTCACTCAAACTTTTTTGTAGAAGTGAGGATTCATGGGAGTGGAATATTATATATGTTGGCAGATTGTTTCTATTATTTTGCATATGGTTTTCCCCTTCTTCTTCCTCCCTCTCTCTCTTTTTTAACTTTTTTTTTTTTAACAAGAGATAGCTTTCTGAGATGAAGAAAGGGGAGTGATATTGTAGACAATTGGGCAATATAAAAACAAAACATATCAATAAAATTTCTTCCTTCCCTCCTTCCTTTCTTCTTTAAAGTATTTCCCATTCATTTTAAGATCATACAAAATTATTTGATTGTAATAACAGATATTTATATAGTGCTGTTTTTTAAAAAAATTACATTTACAATTTGATCCTTACAACAACCTAATAGTAGGTACAAAATGGCTATTATAGACATATAGAAAGAAAATAAGCATCAAAGAAGTTTAGGGCTTTTCCTGGATATGTGAGAGAGATGGAATTTTAGCAGGTATTCCTGACTAGAAGGCCTGGTTAACTGCTATACTAAGATTGCCAATTCAAATGAGTAGAGAAAAATACCAAAATAACATTTCTTTTCATGTATGTAATAAGCACTGGGAGGATAGAAAATAAGGAAATGATTCTAGTAGACTTTAGGGGAAGAAGATTTCTTAAGGATGGGTTGAAAAGATAAGGACTACAAATATACCCCAAATACTTTGTTCATTTTGCTGATCATGCTTCCTTGATAATAAAATGAAAACTCTTCTCCAAATGACTTATATCCATAATCTTAAGGAAAAGAGTCATGACATTTATAATATTGCCTCCAGTGACTAGCATAGTTAATTGCACATAAGTGGTGATTAATAAATATTTCAGGGGTTCATAGATTCAGAGCTGTAGTGGAATTTGAGATCACATTCAAACCACTCATTTTACAAATGAGCAAACTGAGGCACAGGGAGGTTAAATGATTTGCCCAAGGTCCCATAGCTGATAAATATCTGAGGCAGAATTTGAATCCAACTTTTCCTTACTCCAGGTTCAATGCCATAATCTTTATGTCATCATGCCTTTCATTTCATTTGTTGAATGGACAAATAAATTAAAATGCTGAGAAATCTGATTTTCAAAAACAAAAGTTGATATAGAAGGGGGAAATTATATTTCTATCTTTATCACTCTTGGGTATGGTATTTTTGTATCTTTATAGATGTCATTGGTTCCTTAAAGAGCACTAGACATGGATTCAGCAAGACCTGAGTCTAAATCCAGCTCCAGACCTGTGTGACCCTGTGGAAATCATTTAGCTTATGTTTGTCTCAGTTTTCCCAGCTATAAAATATGGATAATAATATCTCCTACTTTTTTCCTAAAGGCTTAAAAAGCATCAGACACTTTTATTCTAATTCTTTAAAATTTCCCTTTTTCTCATCACGGTTAATTACTCATACTTTATATATGAATATACAATAAAATATAAAAATGGATAAATTCTGAGACATCATAGAAATTATTTACAATGTTGGATAAGAGTTTTTATTGTTCCGCAATCGTCTGTTTGCCTGAATGTCGCCTAACAGAAGGTAATACTTATGTAACAAAGATAGAACATAAACAGAAAAAGCGCCAGCACTTTCCTTTCCTGAGAACCAGTCACAGCTGCAAACTGACAAGGAAAAATATGAAAGTTTAGGGAGCAGAGACTTTGGATGAAGGCAAATGGTTTATGTCAGTTGTCAGTGAATACATTACACAAAAACTTTACAGCTTATTTGCACTGTTACTGGCATATCAAAGATAAGATGCCAGTATCTGAGATTGTTTTAAATGTGCTTAGTGTGCATTTTCTAAACCAAAAAGATGAATACTAAATGGGTGGGACTCACTGGCTTCCTGCTTGTTTTCTTCAATAACCTTGTTTTGAACTCTGTTTTGCCCACTAGATGAAAAACGTATTCCAGAAGTCTAAATGTTCAATTTTTCTCTTTTCTTGTTATTCTGAATGCAATAGCTAATTATGAAATGCTGGAGATCATGAATTTTCCAGACGCAATGGTCACAAACTTTTAATTTCAATTGCATTCTAAAAAATGGAGTAGTGATGGTAGGAGAGTTATTTATAGTAGAAGACTTTTAAACAGGGGAAGGATTATGTGAACTATCAAACGAAATTCTGATAAAAGTAGATGAATCTTCTAATTATAATTTTATAAAAGAATAAAACACTTAATTTAAAAAATGAAAGCATCCTTGCAAATACTGGTGAGGATAAATCAATTATACTTTACAGGTGGGAAAACACCCATAAACAGGTTATTGGGATGACAAGGAGACAATATCTTTTTATATAATATTGGAACTTTTAAAAGAAGCATCACAATTATTTTGATGACTTTTTGAAGTTTCAGTGTGGGGGGTGAATTTTCATTTCTTAGTTTTGCACTCTGGTATGTTACCATCAAATTGTAAATTTCCTAAAGGCAGAAATTGCCTTTTGCCTCTTTTTTGCATCCCCAATATTTAGCAAAATTCCTGGCTCATAGTAGGCACTTAATAAGTCCTTCTTGATCACATAGTGGTACAGCCTGGATTACCAGATACATGCTTTTTTTGAAAGTCAAAATGCTGATTACCTCACTTAAGCTTTGTAGGAAGAACTTCAGTTTTAATGGAATAATATTTTTATCAGCTAGCTAAACTTAAGCAGACTTAAACAAAGTAAATAATTATTTGCAATTGTTTGTCCTTCATTCTTGAAGAGGACCAATGTTATCAGGAAGGAGAGGGCTTGCAAGTGAATTAAATTGAATTGAGGTCCACCAGTCACCAGAGTCATTCTATAATAGAACCATCTGGGTCTAGTGGTAAACTACAGATTAGCACAACTGGAGATGTCCCTGAATGCAATGGGCTTGGTCTTTCAATTCTTTATAGGAAGAAATATATTCTATAATCTTTTCTCACTACATGTTAAGATTTTCTTTCCAAAGCTAACCTTTATAATTTACAGAGTATTAATGTAGACCTGGCCATATGTAAACAGGAGTTTGTCCTTGATTTTTTTTTTTTTTTAGGTTTGGGAGTTACTCAACATATAAATCTTTTAACAAGAAACCTCTTAGTTTGCCTTTGTAGTGTACAACAGGCTCTTCTCCCATCCTCAAAGCAGGAATCCCTCATTAGGAATCCTAGAAGATGTAGTATCCATAGTTCTGCCAGGGAATGTTAGCAGCTTAAACCAGTTAGCAAGCTCCCAAGAATGAATGCTCCTGAGTTCAAATCCGACCTAGCTGCGTGACCCTGAGTAAGTCAATCCCAAATGAATCACACAAAAGGGAAATAGGGGAGCTAGATGGGGTAGTGGATAAAGCACTGATCCTGGAGTCAGGAGGACCAAGAGCAAATGCTAAATTTTCAGAGGGAAATTATACCTCAGATATTAGAAATCACTACAAAGTAGGGCTTGATTTATTGTTCACATTATTATCTAAAAATGTTGGAGAAAATATTAAAGATTAAAGTTAAAATTGTGTTGTGCAAAAAAAAATTCCTTCTGGGATGCCAGTTGTTAAAAATTTATTGGCACACTCATAGAGTCACAACCTCTGAGTTGGCATATGATTTAGATTTCCTGTGATGGCAGGAACTTTTGAATAAGCCTATATGAGGCAGAGGCAACCTGTATTTGGGAGAGAGGCAGTTCTAGGGTAATCAAGTCCCTGAGAATGTCTTACAATGAGCGTTCAAGGGCTAAAGTCCAAGGGTACCATGGTGGTCTCTGAGCCTAGCCTAGGCTTTATGGAGCAAAACTGGAACTAAACTTGTTAGATGTGATTGTTCTTTTTAGAAGTGAGGAAAAGCAGAACTTCTACACCATTTTCCATTTGCGTTTTCCTAACAGGCACTGCTAAATGAATTTTTTTTCTCACTATTCCTTTAAGATTTTTTTCCGATTTTGTTTCATATAAATTATCTATGTTTGATCCCGAATTCTTATGTGTATCTGTATAGTTGATACAGAGAATACAAACAAGAGGCCAGTGGCAAGCTTGAAATATACTAAATTAAAATAGAATAGAGATTCAAAATTTTTTATCTGAATGTCAGGAATTTTCTAATTTGGCGGCTTGTTGTGCAAAGTGTGAGAGTATTTTATGGTTATGATTTTACTGATACCTTTAAGATACATTTCTTAAAAGCATTTATTTTTGTCCCCACGCTAAAGCAAAGACGTTTTTGTGGTAGCCAGGTTGAGTTGCTTTGAAAAGGGAACCTCTATTCTCCAAGTGAGGGGCTAAGGGCTATGGGGATCTGGGTTTGACCCAGAGTGAGGAGAAAGGTATGGTCTAGGAAAAATGAACTCCTTTCCCTTTTTTTGTTAGAGAGGAATAAAAGATCAAGTACCAGTCAAACTAGGGTCTCTGATTTATGTCCCCATAATGTCTTATACACACACTTGTGCAAACTTTTGGGGATAAAGTAAAATAATTAAATGTATTGACTTGTACAATGGACCTTATAGATTTTTATATTGTTAAATTAATTGCTCTCAATATACCACATGTTCTCATGTGAAAAATGCAACTCTACTTGCTCTGGCACAAAAATCTAGTGCTCTTCTGATAGAGAACTAAGTAAAGGCAGGAAACCATAGCTTAATCAGGTTTTATCTGGTCAACATTAAATATTCTGAGTCAGCTTGGTATTAGGAGAAGGACATACATGTGTCCATTGCTCTCACAAATTAAATCTATATAAAATTATTGCATAATTATTGCATGGTTTCATCCATGTGATCCCTCCATACATTCTTATTATAGAAAATTCATCTGCAAATTTCCTATAGAGAATCTACCCAATGCATGAGGACCCTTCTGTGGTTTTGTGTTCTTTTAAACCAAGATGATAGAGTGAAGGTAGAGCTAAGTATATCCAGAAAAGAACCGATTGTGTCTGAATACAGACTGAAGCATCCTTTTTTTAAACTTACTTTTTATTTATTAATTTTTTGGGGGGGGCGGTTAGCTGTAATGGTTTCAGCTATAAATCTTCTTAATGCTTTGTCTCTCTATCTTGTCCTTACCTTGCTTAATTCCTATGCATAGAGCACTTGTTTGGGATGGAGAGATAAAGTAGTATAGGTAGAGAATCAAGGTATGCATATAAAAGGCAGGGCAGTACCAAACAACACACAAATCCAGGCTTGGATTCTAGACAAAGAAATATGAGCTTTACGTAATAAACTACGGGAACCTTTGAAGTATTCTGAGAAGTGATTATTTCCATCAACCAACAAGCTTTACTAAATGGCCACAATGGGTCAGTTATTATGGTGAGTACTGGGCAGATGCACAAAGTAGGTATCTTATTGTGATGGAAGAAGGGGAAGGGTGAGAATAGGGGGAAATTCTTGTTAGAAAGCAATTAAAATAATCTGGTTGGATGGAAGGGAGATTTAGTCCTAGGGAAGTGGAAGATGCAAGAGATGTTAGAGGATGAATTGAGAAGATTAACTGACTTGAATCTCTATGATCTGCCTTCTACTTTGTCTCCTTCACTTTTGATTTGTGCTGTTGATTTTTTAAACTGAAATATGGGACTTTGTTATGATGAAATTTCATCTTATAAGATTCAAGCTCTACTATTCCATACTGTTGGGATCTTCATACATACTTCAAGAACTGGACAGGACCACAATGTCATTGAGTCCAACTCCTTAATTTTGCAGATGAGGAAACTGAGGTTCAATGAGGTCAAATGATTTGTCCAAGAATGCACAAATCATCACTTCAGAGATAAAATTTGAACCTAGGATTTAGTATGACTCCAGAAACAGTGCTTTACTCAATATCCTAGATTGTCTTCTCATCAGGATTGTAGAAAAATTGGAGAAAGTGTTCCATTTTATCTGTTGTCATCCTGCCAATTTTATCTATCCAGTACTTGGGATGATATGGCTCACCAAATCTCTGGAGATTTGTTACACCTCCACTAATATTTGGTGTTTTATGAGACATAATTTCCAACTTTATCATATTGCAAATGATTTTATATTAATCTTCCTTGGATTATATCTCTCTGCTTGGCAAGAAGATCAGTACTTTGCTGTCTGAAGCTCCTTTGGCTCCTTGAGCCTCCTTCTTACTGTCTGCTTTATATTGGTTAAACTCCAACAGAGATGGTCAATGTCAATGTTGTCCAATTTCATGTTGATTTTGACCTTTGCTTTACCCTGTCAATCATCTGACTACACACAGACCTGGGTAAGGAAACTTCTGCAACCAATACATTTTAGTATCTTCTCTGTAATAAATAATCTTAGAGAAGGTAGTTATAGACTCCATGAAAGACTAAAGTGGTTATTTTTAATCCTTCAAAGAAAAAAATTAACTGATTACTTGAGATTACACATATAAAATAATCAACTAACAATTTTTACTTTTTTATACATTGTGGCATGATATAAACTAGGCCATGTTATTTGGCTTGATTCGTCATTACACTCTGCACTTCCATCTGAGCCTTGGGCCTGAAGGATGGACAAGGGCTTTCACAAAAAGGCTAAAGGTGCATAACTGACAATGGTTCCTTTCTTACTCCCTTCTGGTAGCATTAGGCCTCTGCTTGGCTGACAGTTCCCACCATTTTTTCTGTTTCTGACATACGGTATCTGTCCTTCCCCTACCTACTTAGGAACCTACTACCTTTTTCCTCTCCTCCAACTATCCCTCATTTTGATGTATTTGGTCCATGTCTCCTCTTTTTTCATCCTCACCATAATCAAGATGAATTGTACCTGAGTAAAATTTCAATTAAAGATTTAATGAATTCTTCTATCACATCTCTTATTCTTGAATTAATATGAGAAGCTAAATATTTCAATTCTAACTCTGCTGTGAAAGAAAGAGAAAATCTGTATAACTTGGAACAGTAAAAAACTTAGATATTACTTTGGCAAATTAAGAAAAATTAGCTAACTTTTAAAAAAAACATTAGTTATTACTATTCTTTACACATTCTATGGGTCAGGTAAACTTATCAGATTGCTTTTTTTAATATGAGAATGCCTTTGTGTGAGCTTCCTGACTTGCCTTGTATTTACTATCTTATTTCCAACTTTAGGATTCCTAATTTCTCTCAAAGGTCATGGGGAAGGGACATGAGGGAAGTAAGCTAGCTTCAGTATGTTGCCAAATTATGAGTTCTGTATGATGAGTAGCATCAGCTAGAGCATCAATGGACATTAAAAGGATGAGAGGTAGACCTCAGTACAATTGACAAATACTCTAGAAAAGATTTATGGGGAACCCTGGGGGAAAAAATCACATATTGACAAGACATGGGTGGATTGGAAGAAGTCCCCATTTCCATAAAATCATGGCTCTACCAGAATTAAAGCTCTGGACTGCAGAGATACCATGTCAAGAACTGTTTTCTTGACTAAGATTGCTCTGAAGTTGATTGCAGCTGCTTTTGTTTCTACAGATCTTGATATAGAAAGGAAGAAGCCACTTTCATCAACTGTATAGATTTCATGCAATGTATCTGACAGAAATGAAAAGCACAGAAATAAGCCTTTATAAATGGGGAGCTGAAAGATCTGTACATTATAATTCTATAAAGACTTTTAAAAACGTATTCTAGAACCTAAAAGCTGATGAGTGATGAGAACCAAAGCACTGAAGTAGAGATAAGATTTTGAATTAATTTTTATTTTACACATTAAGAAAAATTAAAAAATGAGGCATCTTAATTTCAAAAAAAGAGGTATTTCTCTCATTTGATTTGTGCTTGAGAGAACTTGGCCTATTTGAGAAAAATTTCAGCACTGTCTTTAGTTTTTTTTTTTTTTTTTTAATTTTTGGCTAATAGGAAAAGCTTAATATAGATTAATTGAAAAGCAACAATTTATAAAATACTATAATTCTTACCATAAAATAAGATACCTATTTAAAATGATGATGATATCTTACTTCTATAATCTATCTGATTTTATGAGCTACTTAAAATATATATATGGGAGATGCTATTAATCTTGTGGAATAGCTATATAGCTGATACACAAACATATAACTACTCTTGTATTTCTGAATGGTCTAAATGGCAAAAAGTGATGACTTCGCCATTTTCAAAAATCAAACACTAAAATTAATGAATTGAATGATAAGAAGTTTCTTTCCCCATTCTTTTCCCTTCACTGCTGTCTGATGGAAATGCTTTAAAAAAAAAAAAAAGAGCATAAGAACAAGGAAGAAAAAGATCCTAGAAACTGGAAGAGACCCTATTGGCTATTTAGACTAATTCTCCTCTTTTATGAATGTAGAAACAGACCCAGAAAAGTTAAATTATTTGTCAAAGTGACAGGAAATTAAGTGGCAAAGTTGGGGTCTTAATCCAATTCCACTGTATTTAAAACTAGTGCCTTTTTTTTTTAAAGAAACTATATCATAACCTAGTAATCTCTCTAAAAATAATATAATTGTCAGAAATTTTGCTTTTTTCCTTCTCTCTGCCCTCTGGCTCTTCCAGGTTTTTCCAGTCTCATCGTCTACATGAAAAAAAATTTCCTAGTCCCTCTAATTCTAGTGATTCTTTGTGCATTATTTCCTAATATTTTCCTATTTATCTCTTATTTGTACATAATTGTATGTTGTCTCTCCTATTAGACTGAATTTCTTGAGGACAAGCATTATCTGGCTCATATTGTTAAAAGTTTAAAGTTGTTTCAGTCATTTCTTATTCTCCATGACTATCTTGGCAAAGATACTGGAGTGTTTTTCTACTTCGTTCTCCAGCTCATTTTACATACGAGGAAACTGAGGCAGATAGAGTTAAGTGACTTGCCCAGGACACACAGCTGCAAAGTATTTGAGCTCAAACCTGAACTTAAGTTTCCTGACTCTAGGTCCAGCCTCTATTCACTGTACCACCTCATTGCCAGTATGGACTTAACAAATGCTTATTGATTGACTTTTAATAAAATAACCAGATCTCCTTTTCCATTAATTTTGTTTGTGATCTTCCTCCAGATGACCCAGTCTTTCCTATCCTATTTACAAAAGGTAAGAAATAGGAACAAATTATTAATACCAAACTATTTGTCATGACCACATGAGATAATTACCAACACTGGTATTAAGTATTAAGAATGTTATTTTCATGGAGAACATGAAGAGAGTATCTAGAATAACCGAATAAACTCCTGGTTTTCAGGAATAAATGGGGAATAGGATCTGGCTAAATGAATATTTGGATATAGTGAACATTATATGCTCTATGTGAATTACCAATTTTCACAAATTAGAATATTATGGAACACATATATCAAATTACTGTTAAGAGATTTTTTTGTTGTTGAAGCTATTTGGCATTTTCTGAAGCAGTTTGTAAAGAAAAATCTGATTATCTGAGTTACTGAGTATTTGCATTCTGGATAAATAAGACTTACTGTACTGGTGAACCATATTTGCTTCTAGGAAAAATCACTTAATCTTTTTGGCTCAGTTTTTTCAATTATGTAGTACATTAATATCTACTTTTCTATGGATATTAAGGGATTTATTACATGTGATTTTTGTCTTTGTTCCAGGCATAAGACATCAAAATGGGGAATTCCTAGCTTAGAAGCTCTTCATCATGTAAATCAATACCTCCTCTAATTTAGAATCTGAGATTTACATGAGGTTAAAAAGAGTTTAAGTGCTTTATCCATGGTAGCATGAATTGAAGTCTTTCTGATTCTAAGATCTTCCTTCCATTGCTTTGCTATAATGCCTTTCAATGTATGGTTACATTAAGCCAGATAAAATTATTTTGTAAAAATTTTGGACTTTCAAACATAAATTAAAACTTTTTTTTAAGAATGAGTTTTTTTAGCTGCTGATATTTAAAGATTATGTTCTAAGCTAGTTTGCCTACAAATTCTGCAAAATAAGAACTTTTCTAAAATATTTCTGCAAACAAAATATTTTAGAAATGAACATTAGAATCTGCAATAGTCAAAGTATAGTTTTCTACACATCTCTAGTCTTCATGAACAATTTGCCTGTATAATTTTACCTAGAAGACAAAACTTTTTTGTTTTTGTTAGGAGAAGTTGGAAATTTCAAGTCATTTAAATAGCAAGTGGCTTATGCTTGCTCGTCTTACCCTTTCACGAAAATGTCAGGCATTCCCATTTCCACCACTAATGAACAACCAGCAATTGTTTTAATTTCATTATTTTCCACACTGAAGGACTGCTTGCAGAACACAGAATAGCTATGCCTTCTTTTTATAGATTTTATTGGTAAGGCTGAAATAGTTTTAGCTTAAAAGTCAAAAATTAATTCGGTTGTTTGCCTTTGCTTCTCCCTCACTGTATTATAGGGAAACACAATAGCCACTCATTAAATACTTATTTAATAAAAACTAAATAAATTTCATTTTTCTAAATCTTAAAATTTTTGAGGTTTGATATAAATCACAATGGGATTTGATGAGCCAAGTTCTTTTGATGCATAAAATACTTCCAAGTGATAAACTGGACAATTTGAGAAACTACATATGTTCTTTAAGTAAATTATAGATTTGGTGTATTCACTGGTGTTGCAAAAACCAAGATGAACCAAGCTATTTTGAGTGCTACTATATAGCACTACTATATAGAACGAGAGATTAACAGTATATATGTAGATAGATAGGTTCCTATATTTAAAGAATTCTGGGAGCTAAATTCCCTCCCCTCCCCAACCCTTATGTGGGAATGTCTAGCTTGATGAACCTATTGACTAGAGTGGTAATTTTTGCCAAATTAGATTTCCAAAAAGCCTGTAACATATGCCACATACAAAGGGGACAATGAATGGAAGATGGCTTTCCAGTTCAACCTTTGTGAAGACTGGGTATTATCATCTGGTTTTTTTAGAGATCCATAAATCTTGTATCATAAGACCTACTGTATCCATCGCGGGAAGTGTTATTTATTCTCAAATGTCGACAACTACTCTCCATAATCCTTCCCAGTATGCAAAATTGGTTGCCAAATTAGAAAAGTGACTAAGGAGGAAATAGAGTAGTTAAATTAAGTAGTATTAGACAATCAATTCTTAATACTTCTTAAAGGAATAGAGAATAGATTAAATTTAAGCTCTGTTGTTGTTTAATCGTTTTTCACTCATGTCCAACTTTTTGTGACCCCTTTGGGGGTCTTGGCAAAGATACTAGAGTGATTTGCCATTTCCTTGCCTAACCATTTTTATAGATGAGGAAACTGTACCTTATGATATTTCTCTAGTTGGACCCACAAGGGCTTGGTTTCCTGCATTACTTCACCAGAATGTCAGTTTCAAATTGTTTCAACTACTATTAGAATGGCCCAGTATCAAGGTGTATTCATTTTGTCTTTTAAAAATTTATTGATACCTTCTGTTTTATATTATCTTCCTTTTCAAATATATTCCTCCTCCTTATCCCCATAGAGTCATCCCTTGCAACAAACAATAATGAGGAGAGCGGTCACTGGGGGTTGAGTTTTTGGATGATCTTCAGGTTTGTCCTTCCTGCTGAGTTATGCAGAGCACACACAGGTCTTTTACCTGGCCGGTTCCAGATTCACATGTGGAACAATTTAGGAAGGTGGTTTCCATCCACATATGACTGAATGGTTGGCTCTGTGTGATGATAAAAAGTCTTCTCGTTGGCTGAAGAACAGTGATTCAAGCACTGCTGCTCCAGAACTGAGTATGAATGTGAAAACTATGACATGACAATCTCTCAATAATCTTCCTTCCTGGCAGTGAATGAGGCAAGAAACAGACTGTGAGCTGCTGGATGGTGAGCAGGCTGCTGCCCAATCTGTCACCCAGCCTCTGTGGGTCAGGGTCATATAGCACCTGTGTTTCTTTTGCTTCATTCTTTCCTGATTTTGAGTGAGCATTGAGAGTGCCCAGATTATGTGAGTTCAGGAGCTCCATCAGAGCCACTAGAGTTCCACTACCAGAGACAGTAGCAGTGTGTCTAGAGGCAGGAGTAGCAGCCGCTCAGAGAAACACCTACAAATGGATGTGGAAAGACAGTAATTCAAAGATGGCACCAACTGCAGGGAATGTGACCCTTATAATGGAGAAAAGGGCAGGCACACAAATGCATGTACGCAGATACCTATCATCTGTCTATCTTATCCATCTGTCCTATCCCATAACCCTTTGCCTCTGTAAAAGACAGCAAGTCCACTGTAAAACATTTGTCAGAGCTCCTTAAGGAACTCCTCTATACTATCAAATACTTGCTATTCTAAGGAGATAGGACATGGTCTAGTTTTTGTTCACATGGTTTGAGACAGCTTGCTCTGTCAGGCAGGACACCAGGAAACTATCTTGATTTGGCACATAAAAAACTTGCCCTGATTCAAGAACTTTGGAAATTCCAGTGCTCACCTAACAGAATAATGCCGCAGAGGGCCATGCAATGCAATCTATGGCCAAAGCAGTTGGCTCTCAGCTACTATCTAAGCTAGTATTTTGCTTCCATCAGAGGAGAAAAGGCCTTTCCAAGAAAGCCAGTTCCTGGGATGCCAGATTTAATTCTCTGTGGCAACTGCTCTGTTCTACCATTGTCAGCTCTGGGCCATTTCTCTCAATAAGTCAGAGTGCTGTTGTTATCCCACATGGACAGAGTTGCCAATTACTAATGGTTGGGAAAAGGGGGAGAAATGAAGACCTGCCATGGTAGAGGGTCAAGGTCTCAATTGAGGGCAAAGGTGGACAAAAGGCCGACCCAGGCCAATATGGGAATTTCTTCCAGGACTCAAGGCAAGTGGGAAACTGAGTAGGAGAACAGAGACTTGGGCCAGCCCGGACCAGCTCGGAAGGGCGTCGGGGAGTTGGCTGTCTCACTTGACAGTGTTTCCTGCCAGCCAGCCAGTACGAATGTGTCTGTGGGACCACAGACCAAGCCCTTTAAGCCTCTTCTCTTGAGTTAGAGGCACACCTTCAGACGAAGGCCTAGGTCCTGTCAGGAGAATGACAGCTGGGTTGTGTCTGTGTCTCTCCTCCCCTCCCAGGCCCCAGCCTCCCCCTTGGTGAGGGGAGGCTCCCAGCCCTCCAGGCTCACTGCCCAGAGGTTGCCGGCCTCCTTACTGTTCTCCCCCAGGCTGTTTCCAAGGCCTGTTGGATTTTACCTTTGCAGCATCTCTCGTCTACACCTCTGACATGGCCGCCACTCTGGTGCAGGTCCTCATCCACTGGCACTATTGCAACAGCCTGGGGTGGGCCTGCCTGACCAAATCTCTCCTTCCTCGAAAGCTACTCCCTGACACCATGGCTCCCCGTCCCCTCCAGGATCAGGACAGAGCTCTCCCTTTGGCTTCTAGAGCTCTTCTCCTGATCCTTCCTCCCTACACGTCCTTTTCCATCTGGCGACCCTGGCCTCCTGGCAGCTCCACAAATGTGGCTCTCCATCTCTGTGTTTCAGGCATTTCTCCAGCTGTTCCCTAAGCTGGGAGGCCGTCCCTCTTAATCTCCACCTCCATCTCCCTGGACTCCTTGGAGTTCCAACTAAATGACTATGCCTTGAAATCCAAATTACCCTGGCTTTCCCCGACTGGCCAATGACAGGTCCCAGTCATACTGACTTGCTCCTTTGTTGGATTCTTTGGGTTCAGAGTGAGTGTAAAAAGGGTTTTTGTTCTGGCCAGATTGACTCTTTTGTGAAGGCAACCAGGTCATCTTTTGCCTCGGTTCTTCCCTGGTCTTAAAACACTGAACAGTGTTGCCTCAGACAGACTGAGGCCTAGCTTAAAAGGGCCAAGGTCTCCCGCTCCCTCCTGGGTCATTCCCAGTTGACATTGCACTCAGGTCTGGAGGAGACTGAGGCTGATAACTTTGCACTGCCTTTCCTCACTTAAATCCAATTCATTTGCAAATCAAGACATAACCTTCCTGAAGTCATTGGTGCTCTTTGAGAACTAAGTCTGAACAAGAGCAAAATGCCACCTGTCAAACATCTCTTCCCTGGTCCACATGCAACACTCCCAAAGATAGCACAAACAAGCAAAAGAAATAAAAATAGAATAAAATACAATTAACACTACATTTTATAACTAAGTTCATATGCAGCCTGCAGGGATCCTTGTAAATGGCTTAGTAACCCCAGTTTTCATTTGAGTCTGACACCACTGTTCTTCTACAGGAAGTCTTTCACAAGTCCTCCTAATTCCAGTTCCATTCCTCCACTAATTATTTCCTATTTTTCCTGTATATATATTTTTTGTATATATTTGTTTGTTGTCTCCCCCATTAAATTATGTGCTCTTTGAAGGCAGGCATTTGTCTTTTGCCTCTTTTTGTAACCTCGACCCTTATTACCGTAATACCTAGCATATACTTGGCACTTAATGAATGTTTATTGACTGATAAGTCACTGAGAGGCTAAGTCTGTGTTGACAGGACATTTCAGTATATGGCTGATTGATTCTCAGGCTAGAAAATCAGTTGCTATCCTTAAAATTCACATCTATTTTCCATCTATTTGCTGATAAGAACATACCTATCCAGCCGATACTGTGTCTGGAACTCTCTTTCTTTTGCTGCATTAAATTCATTTTGGTACTTTAGAAGTTGTTCTCTCATCTTGGAGACCTCAGAGCCCTTTCCAACTGGGAATGTCTGAATGATCTCCAGGCGTTGCTGTAGTTGTTCTATCTCCGTGGTAAATCTTTTGGCATCCTGCAGCAGTTGGAGCTCAGACTCTTGGCTGCTATATTTATATATAAAAAAAGAGATGTACTGTTAATAAAAAGGGCTTGCTCCCAAATAGCTGGAACGAGTGGGAAGAAATCTATACCCACAGCTATGCCTTTTCCCCTTGGCTTCCTAAGTCTTTATCTGTTAGTTCTCTATCAAGCCCAGAGCTACCTCACTCTTGCTGTCATCACTGCACCTAGTGATCAACTATTCTGATTTAAGTTATGTGAATATTTGTATTCCTCTGAATTCAGCCAAGAAAAATCTAGCATTCTTCAAAAGGAAAATTTACTAGGACCTAATAGAAAACAAGTTAAATCAATGCCTTCATTCTCATCTTGGTCCTTAGAGTTTAGATAAGAAATGGCATTTCCAATCCAGTTCTTAAAGATCTTTGCCCTGGGCTGTCCTGCATTAACTTTGCAAGGATCTGTACCAGCAATTTTCCTGTGGTTTGGAATGTCTAGAAAGCCCATTTTTATTTCTGATCCATTTCTATATGACTTGCCTTGTTTACTAAAAGCATATTTGTTAGTTGATTGTTAAGGCTCTTTCTCCTCTTGGCTAACTAAAACTTGGCTTGTATGATCTCTAAACTTCCATATTTAGCATCCTATTATGCTTTTTTTTTTACATAAGTGCTCTATGCTAGCATCTGTGGTCTAGCCTCTGCATCTGGTTTCAAATACTAAACAACCTTTCTGATTTATTTTATATTATCCTTCAGTTTCTCCATGTTGCAAACTAACCAGCTTATTGTTTCCTAAACTCTGCATATCATTTTCTGTTTCTATTCCTTCACATAACCTATGCCCCAATCCTAGAATTCAGCCTTTTCTCATTTCAGGTGCTTCTCCTCTGCAAAGTCTTTTCTGATCCCCCAATTGTTAGTACACTCTTATTGTTCAAATGATCTTGTATATGTGTGTACTGATTCCATTTGGGTAGAATATAAGCCTCTTGAAGGCAGGGCTATTCATTTTTTTTTAAATCCTTGTTCCGTGTACTCAGAACAGTGCTTTAATATAACTGATGTTTAATGGGTTTTGGGGGTGGTGTGGGGGATTTGAACTAAGACTTCATTATTGGTTATATGGTAGAAATCATTTTCCATTGGGCCTCTTTGCATCATATAATCTTCTTTCAAAGACCAAAATTAGATTCCCTGTCACTCTTTGTTTTAAAATCTATGATCATGTTAGGGTTGCCCATTTTCTCTTTCCTTTACCAACAATACCTCCCTATTTTCAGCTTATTTTAGGGTGTAAATCACATGCCTTTAACCCTATGACTGATGAAATTTTTTCTCTAGCTCAGGTTGCCAGCTTGGCTCTAGCTTTTCCTTCTTTGATGATTCATCACTCAAATCCCTAAAAAATGGTTTCCATAAATTCTATGTTTACAGTTTTACAATAAACAAATAATTTAACTTTAAAGTAACAATAGACATAGTATTTCCACCAAGGAAAGAGGAGAGTCATTTCTTTACATGCTAGGTACCCTCTAAATTTCTTAGTTCAATTTCAAAGGTACTCTATAGTATTAACATCAGAACACCCTAATTTACAAACAAATTATATTACATAAATTTCTATGTAAGTTGTTTGGAATTTGGAATATATTTCCCTCATAAAAGCAATATCACAGATGGTGCCTGGGTAGACCAAGCCAGTTCATCTGACATAAACCCATTTAAATGTAATATATCTGAAGCATAGTGTTCTATTAATAGCACTCTTAGGCCTAACCATCTCATGTAACTATACATTAAGTTCTCACTTGGGAAGTTTAGAATACATTTTTGTGCAGGGAGCAGGACCCTTCCCCATTCCCTTCTATCTGTCCAATCTGCTGGAGAGTGGAAGCAGAAATTCTACCAGTTTTGAACCATCGGCAGGGATTTTCAAGAGTCTTAGGACTTGCACTTTTGACAGCACCACCATCCACAATTAGGAAAGAGAAGCAGATATTGAGGGGAAGAGCAGGAGCCTGAGGCGGGGAAGTAATAACAAGGTTTTCCATTCTGTCTTTTTCTTCCTTCTTTTTATGCCAGCAGGCATGGGGGTGAAGAAAGAAGTAGGGAAAGGATTGGGAGATGGTGAGGAATGATGGCAGAGCTCTTTTCAGTGGCCACATGGTGGATGATTAGTGTTAAAGGAAAGTAGAGAAGTTGAGAAAAGCCCTCCCAGAATCAGAGAGGGCAGGTTCCTGTCATAATTTGTCATTGCCCTCTTTTTGCATTGCTGAGGTCTTAAAAATATAGCATGTGATGTTATATGTTTATAACCTTCCGATTATAAAAACAATATAAATAAGTTTAAAAATATATTTACTTAGGTAATATTATCACCAAAACGCAAAAATACTTTTGCTTAAATTAATATGTAATCAAATAAAACTTCATTTATACTTCTAAAATCTACAATTCTGTATCCCCCACAGTGTCAGAGCAAAGAATAGGCACTAAATTAACATATATCAAGTAGATATAGCATGCTAGACCTTCTGGATTTTTGTATGTTTGGGTATTTCAAAAATTAGGAACTATCTGCAAGTTTGAATATATCTTTTTACTTTCCTTATCACTCCTACTACTAAGATCAGGAGAGGGTCTAGTTCTAGTCCCAGATCATTCTACATTTCTTTTGGAATGGAAGTTTGTTGAATTTTAAAAGTTATGACTATAACTCTCTCTGCTTCTTTTTTCTTCATTTTCTCCATGACATATTTCCTTCATTCTTTAGCTTCATTTCCCTTCTTTTCTTGAACCTAATTTAGTTAATCTGTTCTAATTTATAGAATATTCTAATCCTGAATTCCTAATCCATTTGCTAATAACTAGTAAACATACATACACACATACAATATGACTTTAGTTTTTAAACAGCATTTTAAACATATCTCATTTGATATTCCAAATAATTATGGTAGATTTGTAATATTATCCCATTTTTCATTTGAAGAAACTGAGGCAATTTTAAAAAAACTTGCCCTTGATCCCACAACTAGTAAATCTTTGAATCCAGATTTGAAATCAGGTACAATTTAGTTCCTTTGCTCTTACTCATTTAGTATTTTTAATGGTGATGGAGAAAGTCATATTATATTTTTATCTGTACTGGCCCCTTAAGCCAATTATTACATTTCTTCAAGCAGATGTTCCAAACATCTCTTGTCTACTCAAGCTTCCCACTATACTCTCTCTCAACATAAACCTCAGGTCACACTTTATGAAAAAAAAAAAGAGGTCATTCACAGTTAACTTCCTCTTTTTCTCTTCTCTTGGATCTCAAACGCCTCTGGATCTGATTCCCCTTTCTTACCTCCTTTACTCTAGCCTTTGATAAAGAAATGGCTCTTTTCTTCAAGAAAGCCTCTCTTTTTACTTATATTTAGAGACCCCATCCCCTTCTAGCTCTTTTATTGTGTTGCCTCTAAAATCATCACCCCCTCTAAATTTTAATCTCTATTTTGCACCTACAACATGCTTGACCCATCTTTCTCTCCTATCAAAAACTCCTCTTCCCTTTTCTATGATCCTTCCCTTTCTATGATCCTTTTCTTATGCTATGATCCCCTTCTATTTTAACTCCACCTCCTACATCACTGAATTACCAGAGAAAAACAATACAAAACTGATTATTCCTCACCTCCACTTTTTCTTTACATTCACTTTAATTATGGGTATGTATTTACATGGCTTTGTTCTGAGTCCTTTCCTCTCTCTGCAAATTCTCTTAATGGCTTCAAATATTTTTAAACAATACCCAAATGACTTATACATCTAAATATCCAACCCTGGTTTTTCTTCTGTCCCCCATTCATGCTTCTTACTGGACATTTCCCAAGAGATGTCTCACAGCATCTGAACCTCAACTCATCTTTCCCTCAAAATTGACCACCTCTTCCTAACTTCCTTATTTTCATAAGGCTACCACCCTTTCAGTTCCTTAGGTTTTCAACCTCAGTCATCTTTAACTCTTTACTTTCTTCCACCACCACCCCACTTCCACCCCCTGTATCTAATCACGGCCAGGTATTGTTTCTACCTCCACAGTATGTTTTGTATCTGTTCTCTTTATATTCATACAGCTACAGTCCTATAATTGTCTATTTTTCAGCCTACTTGACTGTTCCATCTATCACTTTCTGCTTTTCCTCATGCCTAGAGTTCATTCCTTCTTTACCTCTCTCTTTTAACATCTCTATTTTTCTTTAGTTATTTTTCAGTCATGTCCAACTTTTTGTGACCCCATTGCAGTCTTCTGGGCAAGAGATACTGGGGTAGTTTGCCATTTTCTTCTCCAGTTGATCTAATGGATCCAATTTTTTTTAATGTAAGTCATATTATTATTTTTTTTGGAATGAGCTGAGGACATAATTTTTCAAGGGAAAAATACTTTTAAAAATCCGACATTTTGAACAACTTTATACATGTTTTACATTTTGCCTATCAAAAATGCTTTTTCTTTTGACGCAATGAGTGAGAAATTGAGCAGGAAAAATTTAGAGCAAACAATTATTATGTGCTTCACCTAATTTTTAGGATCTCTTCCCAAAAAATTATTTACAATAGAAACAGAAAAACAAGGGTTCTGGCAACTACTACTCTTCTGGCATTATGTCTGTTTGAAAGCTGTGACCATTTCCCAGATGGCTTCATTTTAGTGGATCCATTTTGTCAGGCAATCAGGGATTAAGTGACTTTGCCCAGGACTTCACAGCTAGGAGGTTGTATTTAAAAAATCCTGATGCCAAGTCTACTGCTCTTATTCACTGAGCCACCCATCTAAAATCCCTAGCTTCCTTCAAAGTCCAGCTCTAACTGTATTTTCTATAGGAAGGCTTTCCTGATCTACCCAGCTTCTTGTCTTTGCCTAATGCCCAAATTTCCTCATATTTTCTTTGTATGTATTTTAATTATATAAATATATATTATTTCCCTTGATAGAAGGTAAGCTCCTTGAAGTCAGGGAGTTCATAGTTAGCACGTAGTTGGTGCTTAATAAATGTTTATTTTGAATTGTATTCAATGCTTGAATCAGTTAACTAATTAATTGAATTCTTGTTCATAGAATGTGAACAACACAAATGAAAAACATTAATTTGCATATTTCCAACATTAGATTTTTTTTTTTTTTGCTTCTGGCAAGTTTTTGAAAAGGAAATATACAATATTTTCCTTTGATCAATAATTATTTGTTGAAATTCTAATATAAGATCAGTATTGTGCTAGAGTCTCTAGATCCTATATAAGAAATAGAGAACAAAGATTTTTGCTTTCAAGAATAACAGTCTATTTCCTCCCCTAGGATGTTTTTTTTTTTTTTTTAGTTTTTTTAGTCTTGTTTTTAAATACTAGGAAGTGTTCTAAAAGCTTGGCCAGAACACTTCAAGATGTGTGATTTTCTTTTCTTCCTTTGGACAAAGTATAAAGGATACTTAATGGTTTTAAAAAACTGCTCTATGTGTAGGTGTTGGTGCAGATGATTCTCTTGGCTGAAATTTTGAGTTAACTCTGACAACAGGGATCAATTTACCTGAATAGCTATCTATTTTTTTTAATGGTAATATAGCTCCTATAAATTGGGAAATTATGTAAATTTGGCAATATATTCCATCGAATTTGTAAACAATATACCTTATCAGAAGCTCATGCAGCAAAGTATACTTTGCTTTCAACTCAGCCACTCTGGTCCCAGGTATTTTTCCAGCAGCAAATAACTAATACAGGGAAAGAAATGTCATTTTAAAATCATGCTTTTTAAATAGAATGAATTCATTTTATTTTATTAAGTTTTTAATGGCTTCCAAGAGTTTGGGGAATGCAGAAATTACATAAACTATGATCCTATCTCATCTTCCTGATGATGAGAGGAATAAGATACAACATAATATACATCATTCCATGATTAGATGCATTAAATATTTGAGAAACAAAGTACTCAGTGTTAGCCATGCTCTATTACTCTAAAAGTGTTTCTTAATTTTATTTAATTTGAGTAAAAATCCCAGAATTACATGATTTATTCATTTCAAAAGTTTCTTCTATGTTTTACATCCCTATCATATTTCATGTATTCTTCCCCTTCCCCAAGAACCATGCTATATGATCAAACAGTGAGTTTTTTTGGGGGGGTGAAGTTTAGGGAGGGAAAAAAATCAATATTATTGTCACTATATTAAGAAAGTCCAAAAATTTGTGCAATGTGAAATGTACTATCAAGAGATAGATTCTTATTTATCTTCACTTGAATCCCACTTGATCTCTAAAATTTTGTTACATTTACTTTTGATTTTTTGGTGCTTCATTTTTTCCATTTAGTTTGTTATAGTCACTTTGTAGATCATTTTCTTAGTTTTTCTCACTTTACTCTGCATTCTATGCAGAGTTCATTCTATATTTCTCTGAAATCATCACATACATCATATATGTCATTTTTAGAGTGTTGTAGTAGTACATTACATTCAAGTACCACAATTTGTTTAGCCATTCCTTAATCGATGAGCACTTGCTATTTCAAGTTCTTATTATCACAAACAAGTAATGCTATAAATAAATATTTTGGAGTATATGGGACTTCAGAGGATATTTTTTGAAAATAAGGTTAATTATATATTTAAATTTTAATACTATTTAATTTTTTCAAATACTTGTAAAAATAGTTTTCAACATTCATTTATTTGTTTTTTTTTTGGTTGGTTTTGTTTTTGGTGAGGCAATGGGGGAAAAATAACTTGCCCAGGATCATACAGCTAGTAAGTATTAAATGTCTGAGGTCAAATTTGAAATCAGGTTCTCTTAACTTCAAGGCTGGGTTCTCTATTGACTACACCATCTAACTGTACCCTCAACATTCATTTTTGTATGACTGTGTTTCAAATTTTTCTCCCTCCCTCTCTTCCTCCCTTACTTCCTTCTCCCTATCTGATATAGGTTAAATATGTACAGTTCTTTTAAACATATTTCCATATTTGTCATGTTGTATAAGAAAAATCGAATCAAAAAGGGAAAATCCACAAGAAAAAAAATGGAGAAAATACTATGCTTAAATCCACATTCAGTCTCCACAGTTCTCTATTTGTGGAGGGCATTTTCTATCCCAAACTTCTAGAATTAGAACATATAGCATTCTTTAGAAGGCACTGGGAACATAGCTTTAGCTGGAATAGGGGTTGTGGGCTAGTAATTATAGTCATAATGATCATTAAAACACACTGTCCAAGTGACAATGGAGATAAATAGAATTTTGACCAATTGGTCTGCACTGTGCATCAATAGAGATTAAACAATTTGTTGGGTTGGAACTCAGGTTTTCCTGCCTCTCTATCCACTCCACCACCTAGTTGTTCTGGAAGACCTAAAGGTGCTCCCTGACTCCAGATAAATGTGTGTCCAGAGGTCCTTGAAGTATAAAACACAGAAGAGCCTAAAAAAGAAGACAATTTCAGGTTATTGTAAGTGCTGAGAGCTCTGCAGAGAACAACTCTGACCCTTGGCCAAATGAGGAGAGCAATTTTGAGACTGCTTCTGCCAATATGGAGATGCGTAGTATAAGCAGAAAGTGTCATGGATGACTATGTCCTATGTGGATATATAGGAGATGAATATAACTTTATTTTCTCATGGAGAGACACTATATCAGCAGAGGACAATTTAGTAAATTTCATGGATGTGACTCCTTACTTTGTAGCACACTCTGATGTGAAGATTCTCACAGGAAGAAATTCATGGGGAATATTCATGGTGATAAATTGAGAACCAGGATGTGTCGAAGGAGTTTTAATTTGCCTACTGCAGAATATATATTATTAAATTTTTCTTTTAATAAAAGGTTCTTTTGTTACATTATGGTCAGCATATTTGCACACAAGGCTGTGACATAACCTTACAAAGTAGCCAGGGCAACAATTTCAGGATTTTGAGTTGAGAAGTGACATCTGGGCCATTTATAACAATAATGATAATATTGACCCAGGTTTTTGTTGTTTTAACAATAGATGCATAAATCAGAACACTTTTCTAGTCACAGCATTTGGTCACAGGTTAGAGATGAAACATAGTGAATTAATATTGTAAAAAATATTTTGCTTCATACATGCCCTGCTTTTATGTATAAAAGTTTTTTAAAAAACTAATCTTCTTATATTAAAATCAGCCTTATTAGTGAAAAATGAATCTACTCAGTTTAGTTAATCAACACTGAGCAGCTTCCAACTCCATCTCACAATCAATTATCGCTAACAAACTACAAATGACAACTTCAGTTCTTGGTCTGTAAAATCAGGTAACTGGATGAGATGATTATAAGTCTCCTTCCAACTCAAAAGATCTTCTATTTTTAGGATTATCAGACATGTTTGCTGGGATGTGGCCAGAGAAGCAGTCTTTTTGTTGTTGTTGAGTTTAATTATGACAAAGTCTTCCACCTTCACTGGGGCTTTTCTTTCTTGTCTCAAACCTTTCATTTTCCTCCCACTATTCCCACACGCATAGGATTTCTTGCCAGAAAACACTTTTATTCTTCCTCTATTGAACCCAAGCTACATGAGTACAATTACATATTGCCTCTAACTGGACAAGAAGCGTATAAAAGCCAAGAAGCCAGGGCAGGAAATCATCTTATTCTTTTCTTTATAGTAGAGGAAGCTAGAGATGAGGTGTTTTAGTGCTTGCCTGGACAAAAAGACTCATTTTCCTAAATTCAAATCTGGCCTCAGACACTTACTAGTTCTGTGACTCTGGGCAAAGTTACTTAATTCTATTTGCCTTAGTTTCTTTATCTGTACAAGGAGCTGGAGAAGGAAATGGCAAACCACTCAGGGATCTCTGCCGAGAAAACTCCAAATGGAGTTATGGAGAATAGGACACAGCTGGACCACCACAACAAAATCCTAATCCCAGGCACTAGTTTGACCACTGACCACCTCCTAACTGACAACATCTGATATTCTTCTAAGTGATTCCATCTTTTTGAGTCTGTTTTTTTCTACCAACCAGTGAAATCATTTCTTCCTTTCTTCTGGTTAGCAAAAAAATCAATCACAGCACAACTTTAAGTCTTCAGATCTCAGTTTTTCTTTTTTCTCCACTACAAATGCTTTGGAGACCATTTTATTTACTATGACTAAGGCAACTGAGGAAAGCTATATATTTGAGCACTAGATAAATGATAATATCCTATTACCGTGGCTTATAATTACCTGGAATAACTAGATTCGCACTTCTTTATACTACTTTCATATTTCATATGTAGATAAATAGACTTTTTAGCTTTAGACATACAAATTGTCTAAAAAGTAGTCCTAAATTAGAAAGAAATGTAGTGGTTTGCCAGTTCCTTATATAGCTCTTTTTATAGCTAAGTGTCTAAAGCCATATTTGAAATCAGGTCTTCCAGACTCCACCCATTGAGCCACCTACCTAACTGCCCCAGGTTATGTCTAGATAACTATTGAAGATCTACATAGAGGGAAGGGATGTATGGGGCTTTCAGGAAGAACTAGCATCTCTGGTGTGAGAGCTTGCTGAGCCCCTCTCACCTTTGGTGTGCACCTGTCATCCACCTCTCACCTGTGATTCCCCAGTGACCTGTCCCAAGCAGACAGGCTTCACCAAGCTGAAGGTAACTTATAGGCCTCAAACCATCCAGTGAATTAGGAGACTGTCTACCTTAAACATGTGAAGACTTTCCCCAGCAGATTGGGGGGATGGGAACAGTCTGTTCCAGCAGCCATCAAGGCAGCTGACACCATGGATCAATTAGAGCTTGGTCAGTTGCCATAGATGCCAAGGCCATCCACTGCATTGCAGGCCACAGCCCGCACTGACTCTTGTCCCACCACTGAACTTTTATCAGCATAGCAAATTATTTCTTCATGCTCTTGAAGAGGCAGATTATACAACAGGTAAAAAGAGAAATTGGGTATTTCTTGGAGTAGCCTCACTGACCCTCTTACAAAGTTCATGTTGATAAAGTGTTTACTGAACAACTACTTCCCTTGGAATGTCCTAAAATTTGAATCTCTGGAAATTTTTCCATCTCCCTTCATGGCAACTATGAAATCATGAACTTATTGCTTTTAACATTAAATTTTCTTCATGTCAAAATTAACAAATCAGCTTACACACACACACACACACACACACGAGATATATGTATATATATGTACGTATGTATATATGTATTAACAACAAAATGATTTTCCTAGCACAGAGTCTATGATCCTATAACTTTGTGAAATGTTACCATGCAGCCACCCCAAATTTACTCATCTCAGGCAGGGTACATGTGGATTGTGTGCTGATTGTAGATATAGGGATAATTTGGTTTTTTTTCTTTCTTTTTTCCCCCCCAAAGCAACAACTGATATATCACCTCACCCCTTCCCTGGATGCTACTTACCTACTCCAGTGACCTAGTTTCCTAGCCAATTCAAAGTTTTCCCAATTATGGAATTTGGAATAATTTCTCTAATCTGTCATTCTCTCATTACCATTCTGATTTTGTTTTCTACTCAAAATGTACCTTTCTTTATAGGAAATCAAGAGGTAAGTGCAGGTAGAAGACCTAAGTGCCATATTTTTCTTGGAGAGATTTCTGCATTGGCCATTTCTTAAAGAGACAATTTATGAATCAGTCCTAAGCCCTTTCCTTTCTGTAGTGGCAGTGGCAGGTTGGTTCTCAGTCATTTCCCTACTTCTTACTCTTTTGGTACTACTTGATAGCACTCTATATAAATTACAATGGAAGGTGAGCCAAAGGTGACATGCTGTCTATTTCTTATGCCAATAGAATTGTTTGTTCTTCCTTTCCATTCCTGCAGGTCCATCAAAATATTGATTCACACATATTGACAGAACATCATACTTTACATTTAATTATTATTGCTACATGGACCTGAAACAAGTAGGTCAGAAGCATATGCAAAATAGTTTTAGCTCCATTTTGGAAGTCTGTTAAAATGATCTGATTAATTTTGTAAAACCATCTTGCACACATAGACTATAAAGACATAAAAAGAAACTTCTGTAAAATTGGAGGTCTTCTTAGACAGCTCTGACTGGCTTAGAAAACTGATGTTAGTTTTATAGAGGAAAATAATTCTGTCATAATAAATTAAGAGCAACATGGAAAAAATGGTACATAACAAGCAGATTCAGAACCAAGTTTATCATGCCTTAAAAATGTATGATGTATGAGATATAACATAAAACTTAATATGAAATGGTCAAAGAGCATACACAACTGAAGTTAAATAGAATGTCAGTAAGTCAAAAATATGAGATCATAATTGATGCTTGTGTTCCTAAGCTGACTTGTTAATTTTGACTTGAAGAAAATTTAATGTTAAAAGTTTAGTAAGTCATAGCAATAAGCTCATGATTTCATAGTTGCCATGAAGGGAGATGGAAAAATTTCCAGAGATTCAAATTTTAGGACATTCCAAAGAAAGTAGTTGTTCAGTAAACACTTTATCAACATGAACTTTGTAAGAGGGTCAGTGTGAGACTACTCTGAGGAATACCCAATTCTTTCTCTTTTTGCCTGTTGTATAACCTTTGCCTCTTCAAGAGCGAGCATAAATTCAACTTATCCCACCCTTTAAATTGCCTACTGATTTGACATCTCCCTAAAAATTAGTTGATGAGGTCACAATTAGAAGAAAATGTTTTTAGTACCAAATCCTTATAATAAAACTAGCCTTGTGGATGAAAATGAATTTGTTCATTGTTCACTGTAATACATACTTGGCTTCCATCTTTATTTCATGCATTTAAGACAAAGAGTTTGCCTTTCATTTATTTATTTTATTATTTATTATTATTATTATAGCTTTTTATTTACAAAACATATGCATGGGTAATTTTTCAATATTGACCCTTGCAAAACTTTCTGTTCCAAATTTTCCTCTCCTTCCTCCCATCCCTTCCCCTAGCTGGCAGGTAGTCCAATACATGTTAAATATATTAAAGTATATGTCAAATACAATATATACATACATATGTATACAGTTTCTTGCTATACAAGAAAAATCAGATCTAGAAAGAAAAAAAACCTGAGAAAGAAAACAAAAATACAAGCAAACCATAACAAAGAGTGAAAATGCTCTGTTGTGTTCCACACTCTGTTCCCATGGATCTCTCTCTCTGGGTGTAGATGGCTCTCTTCATCGCTGAGCAAGTGGAACTGGTTTGAATCCTCTCATTGTTGAGGAGAGTCACGTCCATCAGAATTGATCACCGTATAGTCTTGTTGCCATGTATCATGATCTCCTGGTTCTGCTCAATTCATTTAGCATCAATTCATGTAAGTTTCTCCAGGCTTCTCTATATTCATCCTGCTGGTTATTTCTTACTGAACAATAATATTCCATATCATTCATATATCACAATTTATTCAGCCATTCTCCAATTGATGGGTATCTATTCAATTTCCAATTTCTGGCCACTACAAACAAGGCTGCTACATTTTTGCAGATGTGGGTCCCTTTCCCTCCTTTAATATCTCTTTGGGGTATAAGCCCAGTAGAAACACTGCTGGGTCAAAGGGTATGCACAGTTTGATAACTTTTTGAGCATAGTTCCAAACTGCTCTCCAGAATAGCTGGATGTGTTCACAATTCCACCAACAATGTATCAATGTCCCAGTTTTCCCACATCCCCTCCAACATTTGTCATTATCTTTTCTTGTCATCTTAGCCAATCTGACAAGTATGTAGTGGTATCTTAGAGTTGTCTTTTTTAATATATTTTTTACATTTCTCTGATCAATAGTGATTTAGAGAATGTTTTCATATGACTAGAAATAGTTTCAATTCTTCATCTGAAAATTGTCTGTTCATATCCTTTGATCATTTATTAATTTGGAGAAGGGCTTGATTTCTTACAAATTTGAGTCAATTCTCTATATATTTTGGAAATGAGGCCTTTATCATCAGAACCTTTGAATATAAAAATGTTTTTAAGGATTTAAACTTTAAAAGTTATCAAAAATTAATGTAAAGATGAGATATAGTTGGTGGAGTTTAGGGAAAGTAACTAATTAGCAGTATGAAAATGTGGTACAATTCTATAAGAATAAAGTCAAAAGAGATAAATCTCAGAATGAGCCACGGATGATGATGAATATGAGTAACATCAAAAAGGTTTGTTGGGTTTTTTGGCTTTTTTTTAAAAGGTATGCTGGGGCAAGAGCAGTATTAGGCACCATTGCTCACAATAGATGGTATTTTTTTAAATTGACACTAGATGGTAATAAGAAAGTTTCTTAGCAGAGGTCAACTCCCCTAACAAATAGCACAGCAAAGATTGAGAGTGCCCCACCTTTAAGCACTAGTTAACAAAAACCAAAAGGAAGTTGCTCCATCCAACCCAGGACTTCACAAGATTACTGCTAGAAGCCTACTGGTACTCTCGAAGGGGAATTCCAAAGGAGAGTAAAATCAGCTGGAGATCTGGAAAATGCTACCTGAAGTTAGCAGCCTCTTGGCCGTGGCTTGTTGTCACAGCTAAAAACAAAGCTGACTTCTAGTATGGAACTGACCAAAGACTTGTGAAGATCTTTCCATAAAACTTCTGATCTCCTGAGAATGGATGGAAGAACTGAAGCAAGAGACAAAAATGAATTCAGAATTCTGGTGAGGGGAAAACATTGATAAGAAAATAAATATCTTAGAACAAAAAGTGGACAATCTTGTCAATTTGTGGACTCCTTGGAAAATAAAATGGAGCAAACAGAACTCAGTGATTCTACAAGATGAAGACATTTTTTTGTTGTTACTCTTTCAATCTCTTATTTAATATTTTGCCCCAAGTTACAATTTTTACAAAAGTTACAAAACAATTTTTTTACATTTTTTTTAAGATTTTTGAGTTCTAAGTTCTCTTCCTAATCCTCACCCACAATTAAGAAACCACATATGAAGTTATGCAAAACATTTCCATAAAAGTCACGTTGTGAAAGAAAAACATAGATCTCCCAATCTAAATGAAAATAAAAACCCTCCAGAAAAATTAAGTTAAAAATAAAGAGAAAAATAGAGAAATAGAGAATGCTTCAATCTGTATTCAGACATAATCAGTTCCTTCTCTGGATATGGATAGGATTTTTCATCATAAGTCCTTCAGAGTAGTTGTGAATAATTATACTACTGAGAATAACAGTTATTTACAACTAGTCATCCCAGAAAATTGGTATTTCTTTGTATGCAGGATATTTCACTTTGTTCATGGAGGACCTGCCAGGTTTGATTTTTTTTTTTCCTGAGAGCATCCTGCTTATCATTTCTTGAAGAACAATAATATTCCATCAGAGAAACTTATTTCAAATTTTTTTTACAATTACTATTGCTAATTGTATTTCCTCCATTTATTCTTTCTCTCCTTTTACCCTATCACTCCTCAAAAGTGTTTTTTTTTTTGCTACTGACCACTTCCTCAATATGCCCTCTTTTTAAATCACTCTCTCCTCCTCTTCCCATATTCCGTTCTCTTTCCATTTTCCTTCAGGGTAAGATAGATTTTAATACCCCTATTGAGTATGTATGTTATTTCCTATTTGAGACAATTATAATGAGAGTAAAATTTAGTGGTCCCAGACAACTGAAAAAAAAAAACAGGGGTAGTAATCATGATCTCAAACAAGGAAATTGTAAATTTAGGCATGGTTAAAAGCAATGCTTAGGGAAACCACATTATGCTTAAAGGCATCATCAATAATGAAATTTTACAAATACATAATACATATGCACCTAGTGGCAAAGCATGCATTAAAAGAGAAGGCTAAATGAATTGTGGGGAGAAGTAGACAGTAAAAGTTTAATAGATGAGGATCCATATGTGCTCCTTTCAGATCAAAGAAAAATTTGACAAAAAGATAAAGAGGATTAAGAACCTGAAGGGAATATTAGAAAAGTTAAGTTACTTAATGAAAATCAAAAGCAGTGTATATGTATATAGAAATACATATAAGCGTGTAAATATAAATATATATGCTTTGTATGGTTTATTTAAAAAAAACTGATGTATGCTAAGACATAAAAACTTATATACAAATACAGAAATCCAAAATTATTAAATAATTCTTTCTTGATCAAAATACAATGAAGATTACAAATAGCATTTAAAAGAAAGAATTAAATCTTAAATCAAGATAAGATAATACAGTTAGCGAACTACTGGGCTTATACCCCAAAGAAATACTAAAGAAGGGAAAGAGATCTGTATGTGCCAAAATGTTTGTGGCAGCCCTCTTTGTAGTAGCTAGAAACTGGAAATTGAATGGATGCCCATCAATTGGAGAATGGTTGGGTAAATTGTGGTATATGAATGTTATGGAATATTATTGTTCTGTAAGAAATGACCAGCAGGATGAATACAGAGAGGCTTGGAGAGACTTACATGAACTGATGCTATCATTTATAGTAGAACCAGGAGATCATTATATACCTCAACAACAATACTGTATGAGGATGTATTCTGATGAAAGTGAATTTCTTCAACAAAGAGATCTAACTCAGTTTCAATTGATCAAGGATGGACAGAAGCAGCTACACCCAAAGAAAGAACACTGAGAAATGAATGTAAACTATTTGCATTTTTGCTTTTCTTCCCGGGTTATTTTTACCTTCTGAATCCAATTCTCCCTGTGCAACAAGAGAACTGTTTGGTTCTGCACACACACATTGTATCCAGCATATACTGCAACATATTTAACATATATAGGACTGCTTGCCATCTAGGGGAGGGGGTGGAAGGAGGGAGGGGAAAAAAATTGAAACAGAAGTGAGTGCAAGGGATAATGTTGTAAAAAATTACCCTGGCATGGGTTCTGTCAATAAAAAGTTATTATAAAAAAAGTCAGCGAATAGGCATTTATTATGTGCCAAACGTGTTCTAAAGAAGATACTATTCAAAGAACAAATCAAGAAAATAATAGATAATCCCATCAAAGCATGACAATGATTAGAAATATCCTAAAACTTATGGAATGCATTCAAATAAGTCCTTTGGAGAAAGTTTTTATTGTATACATTTTTCATTAGCAATAAGAAATTTTAAAAATCAGTGAATTGGATGTCCAAATGTAAAAAACTTGCCAAGAAATAAATTTAAAAAGCTAAAGTAACACAAAATTCTGAAACTTAAAAAAGAGAGAAAACTGAAAACAAAGATAATCCCAATCCACTGAACAAAGCAAAAAGCTCTTTAAATAAACTGCTTGCTTGACTTTTAAAAATAGAGAAAATACAAGTTACAAAATTTAAAAATGCAAAAGGATAATTCACAACAGAACAGGAATAAAGGAAATCATTAGAAACTCAGTCCTAATAAATTGATAAATATTTACATAAATATTAAATGCTCAAATCAACAGAACAAGAAATAGAACATTTAACTAACCAAGATTCAGAAAAAAAGAAACTGAATAAACCCTAAGTGAACTCTCAAAGAAAAGAATTCTATTGTACCCTGTTCAGATTACATCTGGAGAATTGATTAGTAAGGACATCACATATTGGGAAGCACACTGACAAGCTGTAATAATCCATAGGGTAACCAGTATGGCATCCTATCATGTAAAAATTAGTTAAAAAGAGAAATTTTATATTCAAGAGAATAGGGATGCTTACCCCAAAGAAGAAAAAATTTTAGGGAGTACATGATTTATGTCTACAAGTATTTGAAGGGATGTCATATGGAAGAAACATTAAGATTTGCTTTCCTTAGAAGCACAATAGAAGCTGAATAGTAGATTTCTAAATGATATAAAGAAAAACTCCCTTATAGTTGGAGCTCTTCAGAAGCAAAATAGCCTGTTTTGTTTGGTAGTAGGGTCTCCTTCATTGAGAATATTTTCCTCTCTATGGAATTTTAATATTACTTTATTTTCATAAACTTATCAAGAATTTTTTTTAGAAAGCAGATATTTTCAACATAAAGGCACCATAATTGAACATATCAGCAAAGTATTACAAAATATATAGTTCCTCTCAAATGTGGAAAAAAGGTAGTGAAACAAACAGCGTGATGGATTTCTTAGCAATGTGAAGTTTACTCATTTATTCTCGAGTAACTTTTTGTATAAGATGCAAACCACAGCTAGAATTCTAGGGAAAAAGAGGTTCTTCAAAAAGATAGGTTGCAAAAAAATAAAAAAGTAAAAACAAAACAAAACAAAAACATTGCATGAATTAACTTTTCTTGATTTTCAGTCATTTCAGCTGTGTCCAACTCTTCGTGACCCCATTTGGTTTTCTTGGCAAAGATACTGGAGTGACTTGCCCAGTGTCACACAGCTAGTATCTGAGGCCAGAACTGAACTTGGAAGGTGAATCTTCCTGGTTCCAGATTCAGTGCTCTATCCACTGCTGTTTGCATGAACTAATGGCATTGGCCAAAAATAGTAACCTAATTTATACTTTCTGTAAGGAAACATAAGATCATGAGAAATTTTGAGTAAAAAACTTTTGAGAATTTCTTTGTCAGCAAGGATAGCTTATAACAGGATGGACAGATGGTGACTTGGAGTCCCCCTTAGCAGCAATATTTCTTTTAAAGATGAATGATAGACAAGAACCTAATTTGGACAGTGATGCCCAGGTATTTTTAGGTATAAATATACTGATAATACTACATGAAAATCTTGTTTTTTTATTTTGTTAGAGGGAACATTAACAGATATACTAAGTAAGACACAATTGAAACTACTGAACAACAAAAATTGGGCTAAGCACAGGGGGATATTAAAAAAAAGGCAACAACAGTTTCTGTCCTCAAAATACTTCCATCCTAAAGGGGGTGGGGAAATCATATGTATGTGGATGTCAAGGCAGATACATGTAAAGGCATCCTATTAAAAAGTGGGATTCGAGCTGAGTCAGGGAAGATATGAAGATATGGGATAAGGAGGAAGCCCTTTTAGACTTGTGGATGAAATACAATTATATTAAACTATGTGATCATCTTGCATGAGTGGTTGAAAGTGCCTTGAACAAAATCATTCTTAGGCTTTTAACAATACCCTTGGGTCTTTGAGGAGCCACCATATTTAATTCATATTTACCAAATTATCATTTTAAGTGGTTAAAAAGCTTCCTAAAACAAGTTATAAAGGTTAAAGGGAATGATAGTCACATAAAAACACATTAAGGAATATTTATGTCTAATTATTAATGTTTTCCTAAGAAATATGACTATTTTTGCTTTAAATTGAAAGTGAAATGTCCCCACTAATGCAATTCAGCAATGTTAAATACAGTGTTATAACTTTATTCTGTTGTTAAGATAATCTCAAACTCTTCAGTATTTTATCCATTATATTTATATATTTTATATATCATGCTTATATCACATAATGTCTTTTATCTATAATATTTATATATATATTAATATTACTATAATATACATATAATATACACATAAATATATAGTATAATATGTATGTGTATATTTATATCATAATATCGGATGTACATGAATGTACTTTTTTATAACTTTGCCCATTAATGCTCCAGAAAATCATTGCAGTCCTATCCTTGTGTCTCAAAGGTGACTTAAGTAACTGAGGGTAAGGTCGGTAGAAGACATGCTTTGGAAGCTTCTGCCGTGCCAGCAAAGTAGTCACCAAGGAAGTTAGGTACAAAGAGGCTCATCAATCCTAAATTGGACATTTGGTGAGGAATTATTTGTCAGCTTATGAAACAAAAAATGAAAATGGTCCTCATTCCTGTCTGGTTTCCCTTACACATTTACAGTGACTTGGCAGAGTGATAGAAAAGGAGGCTATGGGTATTAGCAATTATATAATTTACAATTCAACTAAGCATTAACTTAGTTACATTACTCAAAACATGGGAACTTTTTCCACTGACTAATGAGGGGACATAGTTCTAGAGGAAATAAATCACGTCAATCTTTATATTCTTGCTACAAACAGAACTAGAACATAAAAAGGAAGTAGTTGCTGGATGGAAAAATGGCTCAGCTAAAGAGATGAGAGAGATGGCTAATGTGGTTTTTATCTTTGTATCAAAAAGAAGAAACAGTCAGGCCACAAGCTCTATATTAAGGACTTACTACAGGCAGACACTCTGCAAAGAAGCAGGCATAGAATGGAAGAAAGTTTCTGTCCTCAAGGAGCTTACATTCTAATGGGGGAAGACAACTCATAAAAGGGAAATGAAAACCAGGATGTGAGGAAGAGAAGAAATACACGTGGGGAAAAGTGGAGAAATCAAGAGGCAGGAGTGGAGTCAAGGAATGAGCCAGGCTGGCCTCAAACTGGAGACTGCAGGAGATTGAGCACAGGGACAGCATCTCAGGAGACAGCTTTCCTTCGGCTCTGAGGATATTGCAGCATGTCTTCACTTCCTGCATCTGTTAGATAGAAGGCTGCTTCATTGTGAGAACCACAATAACTGCTCACCACAGAAAGCATTTGAATATATATATTATACATATTTCTATATATATACATACACACAAACAGAAGGAAGAAGGGAAGTAAGTGGAGGGGGGGAGAGGAAAGCAAGAATTCTTCACTATTTGAAGATGCTACTGCTTACAATGTAAATTTCTTCTGTAAAATTCTTATGAACGCTTGATTTGTTTATAGTACAATATTCTAAGAATATTAGCTACGTAATGGTGTCCTTCAATTTCCACTTCCATAATCCAGTATTGTGAAAGACAATGACACTCGCTTTTTTTTAGTGAAGTTACTTGTAAAAATATTCTTTTTTTTTTTTAAAAGAACAGAAACTTAAGATTTCAACTTGAACTTCTCCATTGATGCTCTAAAATGGAAGCTTAAGAACAGAAGATGAGGATGTTTGAAATCTACCCTTGTTAACTTTTTTATTCATCTAGGAAAATACTCACTGGTTTTAAATTCTCATCTTGCAGGTGGACCCTTGAACAAATTATTTAGTTTTGTGTACTGAAATTATTAGAATAAAAATAATTATTGAAATTGATGGTTTTGATGTACTATATAATCTTAAACTCATGATATAATCTTAATCTTAAGATGATATGAGTATGTTCATATGCTCGTCATATTATGTCAAAGAAGAGGCAACATTTTGTTAGTAATGGAAAGATGCTGAATTGAGAATAGGTAATAGCATTAATATATTGCATTGAAGTTTGCAAAATTAATTCTCCATATTATTTCATTTGTTTCTCACAACAATCTCATGAGGTACTTGATTCTATTATCATCCTTTTTACAGAGAAGGAAACTGGTGAAACAGGCTATAAAATGACTTATCAAGGTCATATAGTTGATAAATATCTAAAGCAAAATTTGACATCACATCTTCCTGACTCCAAATCTAGCACTCTACCCATTATCCCACCTGGATGCCTGAGTTCTCATATTGACTCACCACTTTATTTTGTGATTTTGAAAGATTGATTTTGTCACTTTGGATCTCATTTTCCTTACCTATAAAATTGGATACCATAATTCCATGACATATTTACATATAAAATTAAACCTATCAGGTTTGTCCTAATAGATAGAAGCATCAGCTCAAAAAAAAAAAAAGATATTCCTATGCATATTTTATATTTGCATAGTCAAATAGAAAATATAGATTTGTTTTTGAAAATCATGATTTAGAGTTGGACACATCATTCTGTGCACTGCCTCATGAACATTCACCTTATTAAATGTCTTGTACAGGCAATAACAATAAACTTATGATGTTTGAAAGAGTCATCTACAGCCAGAGAGATTATTAGGAAGAATGAATGTGGATCAAAGCATGGGATTTTCCACCATTTTGTTGTTGTTTGTTTGCTTGGTTTTATTTTCTTTCTCTTGGTTTTTTTTTCCCCTTTTGCTCTGATTTTTCTTGAACAGCAGGTTAAATATAGAAATATGCTTAGAAGAATTGCACATTTTTAACCTATATTGCATTGCCTTCTAGGAGAGGGGGAGGGAGGGAGAAAATTGTGGAACACAAGATTTTGCAGAAGTGATCGTTGAAAACTATCTTTGCATATATTTCGAAAATAAAAAGCTATTAAAAAAATGTCCCTAGTTAAAAAAACGGAACAGTCACCATTGCAACCCTGCCTAAAGCCACTAAAGTCTCTCCTGTGAATGCCACTTTAGTGCTACTAGAATTCTCTTGCACTGAAAAAACCTCCATCCATAAATGCTACCCTTTGGTACTTACCTGCAAACTCTGGGAGCCCAAATCCCCTTAACACTGCTTCTGTCTCAGGATTCTGAATTCACTCTTCAGTGGTGTCTGCCTCTTCATGACCCAAGTTTTCTTGGCAAAGATACTAGCTTGGTCCACCATTTGCATTCTCCAGTGCATTAGGAACAACAGAGGTTAAGTAATTTGCCTTAGATGATACAGCTAAGTGTCTGAGGTTGGATCTGAACTCAGGTCCCACGTCAGGAGAGTCTGAGGATGGATTTGAAGCAAGCATTTAATAAAAGCTTGCTATGTGCCAAGCACTGTTAAGTGCCATAATGCAAAGAAAAGCAAATAAATACAAACATCCCTAGGATCCTGGTGTCTAGAACACATTATAGGAGCTCACCACAATCATTTTTCCCCCTTTTAAGCAGATCTAGACTTAAAGTGATCAAGTTCAGACAGTGTGTCTGAGATTCTTATGGTCCTTAAGCAAGGCTAGGAACATTTATTAAGAAATTATTATCTTCCAGGCCAAATACAAGCAAAAAACACAGACAAGCCCTGCCTTTAAGGAACTTACATTCTAATGGAGGAAGACAATCTCTACTTGCCTTTCCTATTTCTTATGGTTTCTGTGAAAAATAATGTAAGCTTACAGCTTACAGCACTCAGTAAATATGTTGATATTATTATGGCTGCCGGACTTCTGATTGCACTAATGAGGAAACTGGTTGGGAAATTCCCTTTGCTGCTCCGTGCTGCACTTCTGCATCTAACTGCTCAGGAGTGCTGTCTGGTGCATTGAAAGCTTAAGTAATATGAGCAGTCACACACAGCATAGATGAGGTTGAATTTGAATCTATTTCTTTTGAGGCCATCACATTCACTACATCCCAGTGCTTCTCTAGGAACATTCCTGCTATTCTCCTGTAATTCCCTGTTGAGAGAGATGGCCATAGAGCCAGGAAAAACTAGAATTCAGTCTCTGGCTGAGACTCCATGACTAGTTGGTGGAAAGGATTATAGCCTGGGTACTCTCCATACCAGTGAAATCCCAGGTTTGGAGCAAAACACAGGCCCATTAGACCTTATTTAATGGATCAGTGGAGAACTTCTTCAGAAAACAATGATATATACAGACATTCATATGGTTTTCCAGGAAAACCATTCTTTGTGATTTCAGAGAAGTTGCATGGTTGAGTCAAAGTTTAGGGACTAATAGTAACAATTCTATAGTCACTCACATATGTTTGAACTAGGGTGAGGTGTTGCGGTCTTATCCCAGCATGTGATATTTAAAGGTTTAATGAGAGGACTTATAAGGAAAAAAGTTAAGGAAGAGCCAGTAGTGGGAGGAACCAGTGGGAGGCTGATAGAAAGAAAGGAACAAGAGTCCAGCTGTTTCTCCAGTTTTTTATCTCAGGGTTCCTGGGGATTGAGAGTAGGGAGGAAACATGGTTCCACCTATACCTAAGTTCCTGCCTAGCTTCAGGATGGGGAGACAGCCCTACCTCTGGTTCTGGACCAATGAACCAGTCCCTTCGTTTCACCAACAGTGATCCTCAAGGGCCACTCTCAGCATGGTCTGTATAGAGAGAGAGGAGGCACTTTGGTCAGGCAAGTATAAAGAAATAATGGGCTATACCTTCTAGTCATCAAAGTAATTAGCCAAAATTAAGAGGCTACTGGTATTGTGTGTGAATGATGTACAGTTCCTCCATCAGTGACATCATTATATTCCCCCAAATCTCTATATTCTTCCATGAGGTAGTACCCTGTCATTTTTCCCTCCTCATCATCTCAGTGCTTTTTGAGTAGTTGTTGCTCCAAGTACAAAAATTCCTAATTATAGCTCTGTAATGCTTTTTTTTTTTAATTAAATCTATTATGTATTTATTTAATTTCTATTTGTCTATTTGTTCATATTTATTTATTTTGTTGATATGCTTTATTTGTTTGTTTGGTTTATTTATTTATTAGATTTAAAACAAAAACAAAATACAAAAAGAAAAAGAAACATTGCCATGTGCATAACAGAACACTAGAGGATTCAAAATATGAAACAATAAGTTTCCATTTCAAGAAAACCTATATAATAAATACTATACATGTGTTCAGAGCTGTCCATCTTTGCTTCCTTGTAGGTTTTCTTTTGTCCTCTACTATGTGACTTTTATTTTATTCTTTTTTTAAATCCTTTTCTTCCCCTACCAAAAAGGCTTCCCCAACAAGGTTATAATTAGGTATGATTCTATATAAAGACACATACATGTATATATTTATATATACTTACATATACATACATAGATAGCTATAATCATATACATATATACACAGATATGTTTATATATATATATATATATCTTCTAAGTTGGATAACATCTTCCTTCATAAGTCCAGGTGTTTCCATATTTTCTTAAGTTCATTAACCCATCATTTCTTACACCTTAGCAATATAGCAACTTATATACTGTACAGTTATTTTAAGTAGTCTAAAACAATATTGCTTAATTTGGCTGACATACAGTATATTTTCCCAATTTTTCTCTTTTGATTAAATCTATTTTTACCTTTATCTTTGAGATTTTTTTTGATTTTTTAAAAATAAATTCTACTCCTGATCTTTATTAAGTATGTAGTTGTTGTTTTCTATCCCTGATGATTCCTCTACTTATGTCTACCTGCTACCTTTCTTTGCTGTTGCTTAACTTCCTCCTCCCTTCTTCTCCCTCCCCCATCCTTCTCTTATCTTCCCCCCCCATCATTTTCTTTGCTGTTTATCCTATACTTGTTAATCTACACACTTTATCCCATTCCCATTAACAAATCTGAGTTTTTCTTAACATTTTCTGAGATTTTTATTAAACAATAGCTGATCCTCAAGTAAAAGAGAAATTGAGAAAATGAAAATTGGAGGAAAAAAATTAATTCCAACCAAATACTTCACAAGAACAGCTGTGTCTAGTTTTCTCAACTGACTCTTACAAAAATATTTTAAAGCGTAATTTCTGGCAAAAACAAATAGCTTCATTTTCCAAATTTCATGCAAATGATACATTTCCAGTTATTTATTGATGGATCATAATAGGTTCTTGTACCAGACTTACAATTTTGTTTAGAGAATTTGCAGTGGGGAAATCCCTTCCACTAATGTAGATTAGCACCCACTATGTCACTCATTGTTTTAAAATTTTGACTAGGGGCACTAGGAGGCTAAATTACTTGCCCAAGATCACATGGCTAATATATGTTAGAGGCAAGATTCAAACCAGGTTTCCCAAGTCTGATGCCAGCTAATTATCTACTGTGAAACATTGCTTCTCATAACAGTTTAAGATATGTCCATCTTACCAACAATATATGTATCTTCATTCAATGGGGGGCAGAAAAGAATTAGAAATAAAAATGATATTTAACAACTTGAGAAATTCCATAATGGAATAGTTCAGATTTCTCTTTTCCATTCAACAGTGTGATCCATGGGAAAAAATATGATTTACAAAGTAATTTTCTCTTTTTTTGTAATAGAAATACAAATATGTTGATTCATTATCCTATACCTAAGCATAGGTGATTAAAAACAAAGCAACCAACTACATAAAATGCTTTTCTGTGGACTGCCTATCAAGTATTACCTACTCTAATATTAAAAAATAAGAGCTCTTTGACAAACAATACTTGGTGCCATGATTGACTAGCAGATTCTTAATACGTGCTTATTCAGCCATTCATCCATTCATTCATTCCTATCTTGTATTAACTTTCTAGATGGTTCCATTTAGTTGCTTAAATATGTGTCTTTTCCTTCATTTAAGATTAAAAGTACCTGAAGTTAGGTAAAAAGTAATATTTTGTACATCCTCAGAAGTTCAGAAAAACGAATCCATTTTAATGAAGTAAAACTTTTTGGAAAGTTTTCATAGCTGATTCCTTAGTTAATAAATAAAAAACAATTTTAGGTTATTTGAGATATTAATATAAGTTCAAATTCATTACAATTATCATCAATTTAAAGGAAAATAGTTTTTTTAAAGATTATTAACATTAACATGTGACAAAAAATTTAATAGTGACAAAAAAGTATGTGATAGTCAGATACATTTTTTTTTAAGAGGCTAAAAAACAGGAAACATGCAGTTAATGTTAGCAGAGTTATCTATACATACTATCTTGGTAATGATCAGCATGACTTAGTGGCTCATGAGTTCTGACCAAAAAGCAAATTGTTTTTCATAAAGGAAGTTGGGTTAAAGTATGAACAGTTTGCCCTTCCAGTAACTTTAGTCAAGTTTATTTGAGCCAAAAAGGAAAGCGAACATCCAGGAAAGAAATCAAATAAGGACATCTTTTTTTCTAGTTAAATAATACGTAAGTGTGTGTTTTTAAAGTGAAATCATCTGGTCAAAAATTAACTCCTGAAATTTCATATTTTGTCCTAATTTTGATATAAAAAAAGTTTAAAATCAATTAACATTTGCTGAATGAGCTGTCATTATTCCATTTCAGCCTACGTGAATTGACTGGGTATAAAAATGATTATCTGAAAGTCACAAATAACATCATAAAGCTGCTTAAATTCTAAATTTCAAGAGGATTTAGACATTTTCTATATGTGATGAGATATGACTATAAAGAATCACAACAACTTTTCTTTTTAACCTAACCTACCAATATCATATATAAATTAATTTATAGCAAAATTAAGCATTGTCCTTCAAAATACTCCCTTTGGGATGCTATACTTCTTAGTAATGTCACTGAATGTTAGAACTTCTTTCGGGAATACCCTCCAGAACTAGCTTGAGTCAGAGAAAAATCACTTGCTTTACTCTTAGTCTATTTCATCATCCACCTTATTTACCAGAATTTTGTACAAATTATTTAGTCTGTTTCTAAAATTAAATTTCATACTTAGAAAGTAAGTGATCTGCCTAAAAATAACAACAATAGTAAAAGTAGTATTAGCTGGCATTCACTTTTCAAGGTTTCAAGGTTCACAAAGTGCTTTACATATGTTAGGTCATTTGATCCTCACAACTCTTGTGACACAGGTGTTATTAGCCTCATTTTACAGATGAGGGAATTGAGGCTCAGGAACATTGCATGGTTTGCCTGGGGCTGCCCAGGTAGCACTGGGAAGACCATCCTGACTCAGGGCCCAGAGTTCTACTCTCCTTGTAGTGCAGAGTTTTTGAGAACTGCTGGGGCAACTGAGGCAGGATGGGAACACAGGCCTTTCTGACTGCATCCACGGGACTTCTTTGAAAGATGTTTAAAGGGAAACTTCTGCCCTGTGATCATACCAACATGATCATACCAACACGCTAGACGTCCTGGAGGAAAATTACAAGAGACACTCTAAAGTGTTCTGAAGGTTATCGATGTCACGGGAATGAGCGAACAACAACTCACATCCACTACTTTCAAAGGGATGACTCATTAAATGTTTAACTCCTAGGAAGTCTGAATAAAAACAACACTAGCCCTGTCATCCCTTTTTAATTCAATCTCAGTTCCATGGGAAAGCTATACTTTTAATTTCTCCCCTTTTCTTTCCATCCAACTGGACTGCTAAGGGTAAATTGCTCATCTCCATCTTTGTAAGCTCATCCTTCTTAAAGGAAAGGCAAATTCCAGCAGAAATATGCAACATTCCCCATATGGGCTCTGGAGATGTTTGCAGTGGAGGAATCCTTGCATCCTACCACAGATGGCGAATAGGGTATGGAGGCAACTCAAGGGTTTTGAAGGTCATGCCAGTGGAAGCAGTGGAATGGCTTCTATTATGGCTTGGGGATGTGTGGATGCAGTCATTAGCATTTTTAAAAAGAGAAATGAAACCTATATGTCTCTGAATATCTTGTTGTTCAGTTATGTCTGACTCTTCTAGACCCCTCTTGGGGTTTTCTTGATACAGACACTGGAAGGATTTGCCGTTTCCTTCTCTAGCTCATTTTATAGATGAAGAAACTGGGACAAATTGGGTGAAGTGTCCAGGGTGATACAGCTAGTAAGTGTTTCTGGCTGGAAAATATCTTTCTGATTCCAGGCCCAATGCTCTGTCTACTATACCACCTAGCTGCCCTATAAATATCTTATAAGTGAAGACATAAGATTGTATTAAGAGTGATTTTAAGGCAATATTTTTAGTTTACTGTGATTTTTTTCCCTCCTGGCTGATCAGTTATATCTACCAAGTTTTAGTATTTACTAACTATAAATTCCTCTCTCCTTGATATAAAAATTGATTTGTGACATAGAACTATATTCTTTAGTGCTCCTGTTAGATAATACTTGGTCCTGTACTATTATGTAATTTGTCCAAGCATGCGATCTCCTTAATAGGAATGCTAAGATTTGGACAGAAGCGCCACAGAGAAACAGAAAAAGATACACTATCAAAAAAGTCACTATTATTAAAATCCCCATAATTTTCTTGAATCTCACAAACATATTTTACTTGTATTATGAATTCTTGGCAAAAAAATTAATGAGATATACATCAAACCATCAGGAAAAATAATGGGCAAGGTAAAGTGGAAATAATTTAGTTGGAATTCCTCTTGATTATATATGTTGGACAGGAAATATATGTTTTTTCAATGTTTTATTGTAGTGATGAATGAAGAGAATGCTAATTAAATGCATGTCCCTACACAAAGTAATTTAATATGGAAAAACATAGACATTCCCAAATAATATAGCACTAGGAAAGTAAAACATTTCAGCATCTAGCTATAGTTTTACTTTAATAGCTAATATATTTATAAACTTGGTGTGTTAGGCTAGAAAAAATCACAATTCTTCTTTAGGCTTAGTCATTGATATTACAAATTTATTATGTGCCTCCACATATTCAGCACATTGCTAATCAAACAAGATTGCCAAAAGGAGTAATCCTTGTTCTCCAGAATTTTATAATCTAAATCAGATGACATTGTCAAGGATAAAAGCAAATAAAGACCACAAACAATATTGAGTGTTTAGCACACATTAAATAAAATTCAGTGGCTGTAGGCATTGTTGTTTCTGTAAGGTATTCAGTGAGAGTGAGACATATGAGTGATAGGTTTGTGTAGGGGAAGACAAGAATTAGGAAAGATTTGATAAATGAGATTTTGATAAGGCTATCAGAAGCATAGCATTCTGAACACCAAATGTTTTTCACCAAAGCTACAAATTGTAGGAAAAACAAAAGAAGTAGAATTGAAAATATTAAAAATTATTTTAAAAAACAATAACAAGGAATTTTAATATTGAAAAGTCTATTCTACAGCAAGTTGTGATAGGTAATTATGTAGAACAAAGGGGTTTGACATTCAGCCCTGTGTGCTGTCCTAAACAAATTAAAATATGATTAGGAAATATTTAACAAAATAAATATAACTACAATAAAATGTAAATATTACATTTTAATATTAAGTCATTATTTGGCCTCAGGATTCTTATGCATGAACATATATGATATATATTCAACTTCTAATTAATTATGTCATTTTCCTTTGATATTGGGAAACAATATATTATATTTATATTGATGATAAAAAGAGTAGAGGGGTGGAGGTCACAATATTGGCAAGATGGCTGAATAGTTTTCTGCATCTTTTTCCAACCTAATAAAGTTCATATCCAAGTGGGGCAGGGACCTTTGGCAGATGCCTTAGCTTTGGAAGAGTCTGAAGGCTCTTTTCTACCCTAGTGCTGGATATTGCTAACTACAGTCAGTCAGTGAGCCAATCAGTCAAGAAGCATTTATTAAACACCTACTATGTGCCAGGTACTGTGCTAGATGCTTTTTTAAAATCAGTGATTCAATAAGCTGGCCATCATTTACTTCCTTTTCATTTCGCATTTCAGGTGCCACACTCAAAGTTCCCTCCAGATGAGTTATTATCCCTCTCTGCCTACCTAGTAGCACTGGCTACTGTGCCTTCTCAGCCATCCGCAGTCTATGTGTTTACACTGATGATGAGATTTGCCCAGATGAATAATGTAGCAATCTCTATCTCCCACTCAGATTTCACCAGTTGATCTGCCTACTATTTTAAGATGGTATGATGGGGAAGGTTCATAGTTTAAAAACACTACCTTCTTCAGGTATGGCTTAGATTTCCTAATTACATTTTAATTTTTTAGGGCAGCACTCAGGGCTGAATGTCTGTTCCACATATTACCTAGGAGGAGGAGGGATCTAATTATACCCACCCACCACATCCCAATGCAAGCTTATCATAAATTCTGACAAGCTGTTTAGATTCAATCTCTCTTTTAGAAACTTTGCCTCCTCCCTGCTACTGTATATCATCTATGGTAATTTGGGTGCAGTGAGAACTCATCCTTCTGGGCACAGATATGTACAACTCCTCATATTAGCAAAGGCAAGTCCCTATCAGGGCCTCTAACTGATTTTTAATTAACTTAACTAAAGTAAATTCTCTACTCTCTTGAAGAGATGGATCTATTCCATAGCGAGAAACTCCATAATCCCCCATTCAACCACATCTTTACTAACCACTTTTTACAACTCAATGTGCCATTGTTCGAACATTTCCTTTCAAGTTCCTAGGTGGTAGAATCCTTTCCACCCTGTTCCAGGTAGTACTAAAGTGAGACCAAGAGTCTCTTACTACTGGAGCTGATTAACAGTTGTCAGCTTTATTCCTGCTACCATTCTCTTCTATCATAGTTTTGACCTGAGCACATTTCACACATTTCCCTGTTCCAATAAAAATTCTGGATTGAAAACTATTAAATGTCCCTTCTTTCAGCAGCATCACCCCTTTTACTTGTGCTCTTATCAGGTCTCTCAGTTTCTCCACTGCCATCCAGATGTGGTCCACAAAAAATCTAAGAGTTCTGTCTCTAGGTGCTGAATATCCAGTTTATTTTCATTTTCCTCCTCCTTAACAAACCCCTAGGTCAGTCTAAACAATAATTATGGAACTTTTTTGTTCCAGGCATTGTGCTAGGAGTTAGGATGTTAAACACAAACACAGTCTCTCTGCTCTCAAAGATCTCAGAATATAATGAGGAGATAACATTCAAACAAATAAGTAAAAATAGGTCCTATCTAATCTATCTATCTATCTATCTAATCTGAGATAAATACCAGAAGGAATGGTACTAACATTAAGGGGAACTGGGAAAGGCATCCTGTACAAAGTAGGATTTTAGCTGAGATTTGAAGAAACCCAAGGGAGAAGAGACATTCAAAGTCTAAAATGAATCAATAGAAACCAATTCCGACCCTCCTCCCAACGTTATATGAAACAGCCTTCTAATCTGCTCAAAAAAATAGATCCAAAGAGAGAAATCCCAGATTACACCCTTTCAATAACATCCTTACCAATGATTGTTTTTTTAACTCACTAGATTGTAGTAACTTCTAACTCATCAGCAAAGACCTGGAAATTGAATTTCTTTCCAGATGAAGAAGAGAAGACATGTCAATATCAGTACTAGAGAGTGGGATTTTCTCCCTTGGGGGGAAAAATCTTTCTTCAATGGTACTGGGAAAAAATCCTTACCTTATCCAGTTCTGGTCTTTAGTTAGCTTCTTTTCTTGTTAAATACAAGAAATATAACTCCCAGATTCTTTGTAAAGGCAGTTACACATATAATCCAAAATATTATCAGCAATCTCTCCAGAGTATGAGGAATAGAACTTCAAGAGATTCATATAATAACTTTTATAGATTTCACAGCCCACTTTAGTTGTTTGATGAAGCTCAATCAGTGTCACATAATAGGGAGAAATAACCTAGCTGTGACTTTGTTACAGCTAATGACAGGAAAAAACACATTTTGTTTTCCAAATTTGTTAAATTTTAAAAGCTTAGGAATTTCACAGGCTCTAAAATTATAGGAAGGAAATGAAGTCCTAGACCATTTTTTGTCATCATTCAGTTGTTTTTCCGTTGTGTCTGACTCTTTGTAATCCTATTTTGGGGTTGTCTTGGTAAAGATCCTTGGTAAAGGTAAAAGAGTAGCTTGCCATTTCCTAATGCAACTTATTTTACAGATGAGGAAACTGAGGCAAATAGAGGTAATTGGCTTGCCTGGAGTCACAAGTGTCTGAGGCCAGATGACTCCTGGTTTTAGACCCAGAGCTTTATCTATTCCACCATCTAACTGCCTGACACGGTTTGGATTCTTAGAACATCTTACAACCTCTTTGCTCCTTCTTACTCTATCCTCTAGATTTTCGTGACACTACTTTCTTCTCCCTTTTTATCTGCATTAGCTGTTTTCGTTCATCATCTACATTATGCTCCCTAATTGTGCTTTCTCTATAGCTCTGTCCTAAGCCCTTTTTTGGGTCTCTTCTCTATATTTTTTCTTTTGTTAATATCTGGATTTCACTAGCATCTACTCTATGCATCCATGGGTGAATGCATTCTATTCATCTCCATATATTCAGCTACAATAGCTTTCTTGAGCTTCAGTCCCACACCACCATTTGCAAACAGGACATTTAAAACTAGAGTTTTAAAGATATTTTAAGCTCAACATGGATCTAAAATGGAAACTCAGCCAAACCTGCTCTTCCAACCTTCCCTATTTCTGTTGAATTTATCACCACCCATTTAGTCTTCTAACTTCAGGTTTGATTCTCTTCACCCTCTATATATAATTGGTTGCCATTGGTTGTTGCTTCTAATCCACATCTTTTGTATTGAACCCCTTTTATCCCCATAGCAACCACATTAATTCAGACCCTTATCAACTTTCTTCTAGAATGTTGCAATAAAATTAATTAGTCTCCATGCCTTAGGTCTATCCACTTCATCCTACCTGTTCCTGCCAAAATAGTTTTCCTTTAAGTGGCGCTATGCAAGTTCCTTACTCAATCAACTCCAGTGGCTTCCTATTGCTCTTATATAAACCCTATTGATTAAATAAACTATACCTGGAGGATTTATCTACACTCAAGGAATTTTAAATCTAGTTTATCTGTTTTAGCTATATTAAACATGTTATCAAATGATTAGCTTTTAAGTCTATGCAATTTCATAGTAGGAAATTTGATGGAACCTTGGAGTTTTATAAAATTTTCCTTGTCTGTACATTGTTGGGAGGGTAAGTTGAGGTATACATACCGGGGCAAATTAGGCACAACTTTGGTTTTCTGTAATTCACTTCCTCCATTATATTTTGATATAAGGAAGAAGATGTTAATGTTATGAAAAGATATACTTCATGTATAATAAATGCTGCTATTTTTGCATAAATGAATAAAATATTAATCAAGAGAGAAAAATCCCACTATTCCTTACCCAAATCACTTCTTCTAGCATCATTGCATATTACTCTCTCTTCCTTACTTTGGCAATTCAGCCAAACTTGCCTTCTTTCTGTTCCTTCCAATAGAACATCTGTCAATGGCTTTCAAATAACCTAGAATATACTCCCTCCATATTTCTGCATGAAACTCTTCCTGATCAACTTGCCTTATATTTAATTATTTTGTATGTTTTTCACTTTATGTATAACACATAATACATATACACACAAATAAATGCACTTGTCTTCATCATTAGAATGTAAGTCATTTATGAGTAGGGATTGTTCCATTATTTGCACTTGTATTTCCAGATTTGGCATATAATAATAGGTGCTTAAGAAATACCCATTGATTAGTAGTAGCAAGGTATCAAACACATAGTAGTCAAGTAACATAGAGTTTATTGTTCAATGGAATCAAATTTGTTGACATACATTCCAATATTCCAACATACTAATAGTGCCTCTCAAATTCTGAAAGGTATAATTATGGATCTCTGTGTCATAAGAATATCATGTGACCTACAATCCTTTTCAATTTTGATATATACTGAGTCTTTTGGTTAGTATTTTATATAGTGACAAAATATGTTCTAATTTTAAAGGCCTCTAGCTCCTTTAGACTCCTATCTGCACAAATCTACTGGAAATCCCAGAGTAGTTCGGACCAGAGAAGATTCTGTAATCTGGATGTGTACCCTTGTTATTCTGGAACCAAGACATGCTTCTAACTGGATGCAAGAATGGCTCTAGTCTAACAATTATTATTTCAGTTTTCACCAGAATGAAATTTATCAGGCTCCTTTTCCCCTCTCCATAGAATACTGAAATCATCAATGAAATCAAGTCTTTGTTTCAAGTTTTTCCATGGAAAGGATTACAACTAAAGTGGAAACCAGGCTCAATATATACAAAAATGAAAAACTTGAAAGCACATTTTATCAGTTTTAAGAACCTACAATAGCAACAATTAAGACATTTATTGTTATAACATATTTTAATAAATTGGCTTAAAATTAAAATTAATATTATTTGATCAGCATAATATGTTTACTACTATGGGCAATAAAAACTATTGTCAACAATACTTGTAAATGTAAATAAAGAGGATTGTCTCAAAGGATACAATCCTTCCTTTTTGAAAATATTGCCCCCATAAAGTCAATTTCCTTTTTCTTTTTTTCCTCTAGATTCCAATAACGAAAATGAAATCTTATTCCAAGATCTTGATCCAAGGAATGTGTAGATTTTCTGCTGTGTATGATTTCGAATTAATTTCTATGGAAGAAAAGAACTAAACAAGGTATGACTTTAAAGCAAAGAGAAAAGGTTTCATGTATACCTTGTAGAAAACAGGTTCATTACTTTATGGCCGCATTAGGTAGATATAACTATTAGGTAATTTGCTTGGGTTTTGAAAAGAACTTCAACAAGTGCTAATGCTAGACTGATTTATTTTCAGGGCAAAGAGCCCGTATTAAGTGAGTTGGAACCCCCCCCACCCCAAGGCCAATAGTAGTAGATGAGGACAGATACACATCCTGGGAATCATAGTAAATCAGGATTCAAGAACTCTAGTGGACAACAGGACAAGTATGGATATGAGAGTAAGTGAAGAGTGAGTGATAAATGTCAGGAGTCAGCACAAGCTTTGTGTCACAGAACCAGCATTCCACAAAGAAAGGCTTTTTACAAGAGTAATCCCAGCATACAGCAAGTAACTTTATAGGTTGGTGATTCTACAGAGCTGAAAGATCCAGTCAACCACAAAGGGGAATATTTATCATTGTACATGCTGCTAGCTCACACAATACATTTTTCTTTCTTTGTTTCTGGGCTTTTCCATGAGTCCCATGAGAAAGCAGGAAAAATCAAAGAAGATTGTCTCTTGTGGGTAGGATGATACTTGGCTATAGTGGGCAGCTTAAGTAGGACCTGAACAGTAGCTGATTCTAGTGAGCAAATTCCTGGAAAGTGTTTAAAACCTTCTCAAACAAGTTCTTCTTCCCAACTAAATATTTTCCTATTCTCCCAAGCTAGAAATCTTGAAATGATTATTGCTCTTCCTTTCTCCTTCATTCCTTATATCCTACTTCCTAAGAAACAACTCAGTTTTTAGAAATGTCTGAGAACCGCTTTTTCCTCTCTATCCTCTTCTTCTTGGCCCTTGGTCACTTTACACCCATATTATGGTGATGATTCTACTTAGCCTACCTGATACTTCCATCTTCAATCTATTCAGCTGACTGTTTTTTCTCTATATATCTATTTCTCTCTATTACTGTTTTCCATCCTCTTCTAAGAAACCTTCAATGGCTATTTCCTTCATTATCAAGAAACAGTGTGCCCACTTTTCAATCCTCCTTTGTCATCTCACTTTATACCACCTCTCTAATTTTATTTCCCACTACTGTCTAATATGAATCTTCTCTTCTACTCAGATCAGTTTTTGTACTTTTTCATTAATATTGTTCTCACATCTTCATTAAATTTGTTTCCCTAAGTGAATGCTTAATGAAGTGTTGTCCCTCTTTCTATTTCAATCACTCAATCAACATTAAGTATTAGGAAAGCAAAGCAAGGCAAAGGCAAACTTGAAAGGAAATTTTATCAGTTTTAAGAACATACACCATAAATTATAAAGATATTTATGGGTTATTTTTAATAAATTGATTTAAATTAATATTTTAATTTTATTTGATCATTATAGCATACTGTCATGCAAAAAACTTAATCTTACCCATATGCCAAAATGCTCATCCCATTACCTTTGAATCTCTTTTTGCATCAAGTTTCCATTCAAACATCCCCCTTTACCTGAAATTTTATCTGATCTCCTCCCCAATATCTTCATGCCCTCCTCCCCCAAATTATTGTGCATTTTTGTATATATTCCACATATATTTACATACATTTGTTTTGCCCCCAAAGCTCCATGAAGACATGGACTATTAAATTTAAAAAGGCTTACTAAGACTTCTGAGAGGGAGGGTAGAAGAGGAACAAGAAAAAAAAAAGTGATTCCAAGATTCTGAGGCTATTGACATGAGTAAGTTTGGAAAGGAAATCGGTTTTGGCAAAAGTGTGCCTTAAGTTTTTTTGCTAGGTTTCAAATAAAATTTGCCATATTAATCTGTATTGAGAACAGAGAGTAGAACTCAGTTATTTAACATGGCAGAGAAGATAAAGCTCTGGAAATTCCAATATCACCTCAAACTTTTAACTATCTATGTGATCCTGATCAATTAATTCTTTTGGGCTCAATTTCCTCATCTCCAAAATGGGGATAAAAATAATTGATTACCTCACAGGGTTGTTGTGAGGAACAGATGAAATAATGAATACAAATTCCTTTGCCAAATCTTTAGAGTGCTATATGTATGTATATGTGTAATATAATAATATATAGCTAGATGTATATGTGTATTGTGTAAATGTGTATATATATATATATGTATTGTGTAAACATAGCATATATAATATATAGATGTACATATACATTATATATTATATATGCAACAGATTTGTATGTGTATATAGTTACTATTAAGGTAATAATGGGTGAAATGAAAGCTCATTGTGAGGGTCATTCATTCTAGTGTTTAAAAAAATTATAAAGTTTTTAGAAATTTTACCTGAAAGGCCAAACAAAATGACAATGTACTTTTCTCAGAAAAAAGGGTTGCATTGATCCTTTTCATATTTATCTTGTATTTCAAACCATCTAGTTTACTAACATTGTTTTCATTTTTTATTTCAAAAAATGCACTGAAATGAAACCTAATTCAACAACTGCTTCCAAACTATTTAAATCACTTCTTAAAGCCCAAGAATTTTATTTGAGTTCACACTCTCAAACGTAAAAGTAAAGTATATTCACTATTCATGGGCAGAAAGCAAGTGCACTGTGAGGAACAAACCTCTTTGGCTAAGAACCAGTACTAAATGCACTGACAAATTCCACTTGGTAAGGACTACCTACTCTTCCTCTGCTGTTAATATTTCTGAAAGTTGTGATGCAAGCTGTCCCACCCCTTTCTGAGAATACAAAAAGCCCTGACTCAGTCTGATACCTCACAGGCAGCTGTCTCTATTAAAATTGCTCCAGTCTCCAGACTTCCCTTTTGGGCGAGTTCCTCTGCCAAGATGAACTTAGCTTACTTTTACTTACTGAGCTCAATTGTACCCGCTTTTCATAATGCCGGGGCAGTGGAAGACAAAGAAAAGGCAACTAAAGAAGAAAAATTTGATGCTGCTTGTCCTGTGAGGCTGGAAACAAGTGGACACTGTGAGGAAGGAGAGGAGTGTCCCTACCAGATGAATCTGCCTTCCCTGACCATCCAACTACCCAAGTCATTCAGCATGATTGAGCAGGTCTTTAAAGACATTCAAAATCTCAAGGAAACTGTAAATAATCTGAAGAAATCTTGCCAAGAATGCAAACTGCAAGCTGATGATAACCAAGAAATGGGAAGAAATGAACCATTGCAGCCCAACACAGATGCTGTTGAAAAGGAGAGTGATAACCGAATTAAAGAATTGGAGACTGAAGTTAGTAGGCTGGTTTCCAATCTGAAGGATGCCAAAGATGAAATTAATTCACTTCACGGTCGCCTGGAGAATCTGAATCTGGTAAACATGAACAACATAGAAAATTATGTTGACAGCAAAGTGGCTAATCTGACATCTGTGGTGAATAGTTTGGACGGTCGATGTTCATCTAGGTGTTCAAACCTGTCAGGACTGCAGTCAAATTCTGGTATGTGAAATGTGCATTGTTATCATATGTTTTTACAGATCAAGAAATTTGAAAGCAAGTAACATATTGAAAATAAAACTAGAAGTACAATGGTAAAAAGGATAAATTATATAAACCTTTTTGTGTATGCCTGCCAAGTTAAGATACAAAAACTAATGCAATTTTGAAAATAAGAGTATTGCTCTGATTTGTACGTGGAATTATACTGGATTTTATTAGAGCCACTAAAGAGCACTTTGAATTTCACTTCTGTATCAAGATCTGTACAGAATTCTCACTAACATAAAATTGCTAATGATAGCCACAGATACACTTCTGTACCAAGATCTATACAGAATTCTAACTAAGATTGCTAATATCATATAAAAGCAGATGAAAATATCCACAGATATATTTCTATAATGAAAACTTGTACAGAATTCTCACTAACATGATTGCTAATATGATATAAAAGCAAATGAAAAATATCCACAGATACACTGTGATTGCTTTATTTTTTCTAATATATTTAATCAGTGTGATTAATAAAGATTTACTTAAAATCCATATCAATGTTTAAAGTTTTGTTTAACAGTTTAGAGACATTTCATGAATTTTTTACTGCTATTTATTAAATTCTTTAAGTAGGATCAAGGATCCTTGACAGATTTTTAATTTTTAGTCCAAAATTACATAACCACAAGAATCAAAGGGAAAAGAGATTTTATGGGAGGAATAAAAACAACTATGTGAATTCATATCTATGCAAGTCTTTCCACATTAACATTTCCTAATGGCATATAATCCTTTTAAGTGGAGATTTTTTTGGCAAGCAGCTGATATTTTTATAGTGAAAATAAGACTCTTGGACTAACATGTATTTTGATTTCTTTATCCTTTCTCTATCTCTCTTTTTTGGCCAGAACTATGGCATTTTAAAAGGAAAAAAAATCCTTTGATAGAATTAAAGAAACACAACTGAAAGATTATATTACAAAATAAATTTAACTTTAAGGGGAAGTCAGGTGGTGCGCTGCACCACCTTGGAGTAGAGCACCAGCCTTGGAATTAGGAGGACCTGAGTTCAAATGTGACTTCAAACACTTAACACTTGCTAGTTGTGAGACCCTAGGTAAGTCATTTAACCCCAATTGCCTTGCCAAAACACACACACACACACACACACACACACACACCCAAAAATCAATTTTACTTAAGCTTAATCATTAGAACGAAACTTTACCTTGTTATTTAGATGTCTCAAATAAATTTTCTTTTAAATTACTTAACAGAAGTCAAAATAAAAGTATATAGCTTACATTACTACTTCCAAGAAGACACATCAGGTCTCTTTAGGAGTTACCACCACTGTTGGTATCTATGGCCATCAATAGTTGTGATACCAGAATCACTAGGAATAAACATAAAATACCTTACACCCATACCCTAGCAGACATATGCCTAATTGTGGACTTCTTGAAATTGTAGGTATTGGTCTCCCTGGGGATTCTGGTTTCACACCTGAACTCTGGGACTAACACAGATGATAGTTCTGGTAGCTCCTGAAAATTCTAATGGTAGCTGGTACCTGTAGTTCGACTGTGAGTCCCCTAAAAAGGGCCAGCAGGATAGATACTCTTGGGGTTTGTGTATGTCCAGGGAACATTTTGGGGTCCCTGCCAAAGTCAGTTCCTGTATATTCTTTGGGGAAAAGTTCAGTAAAGGGATTCCTAAAGAATGGGGATAAGGGCTTCCCGGAAGAAACATAGGAAGCATCAGGATCCCTTAAGTTGCTATGTCAGAATCTTGAGGGATGTTTTTGGGGACACATTCTATTGTAAATGACATAACATATAATATTAAAATGAGGTTCTAATCTAGAATAATTTAGATTGTAATTGAAATACTACTAAAGGATTCCTATCTTTAAATATATACATATATTACATATAGAAAGATAAATGCATGTATATATGTGTATGTATATGTAGATAAATATAGCTTGAGCTTTAAAAGAATATCAATAACATGTGGATATACCTAACAAAAACTTTATCTAATTTCCGAAGCCATCAATTTTCATAAAAGTTGGCTGGTAGTGGATTTCAATTTTTTTCACCAATTTCTGACAAAATCTAAGTAATCTAGATTACTTGATTATGTTGCACCAGAAAAAGAAACTAGGTAGCAGTAGATAGAGTACTCACCCTGGAGTCAAGAACCTGAATTCAAATCTACCCTCAGACACTTAACATTTAGCAGTTGATTGATGCAGTACAAGTAAGAATTGCACTCAAAGAACAGTTTATTCTATAATCAGTCTGGTTAATTATTATAGACATTTTATGTAATACAAGAATTTTGTTTTATTAATTGTCCTATCAATACATGGTTAGGACTTGAAACATTTCCAGGAGACTTAGTAGTGTCAAAAAAGAAAAAAACAAACAAACAAAGGTTGACATACCTGAACTTTTTAAACTTCTGCTAAACAACTGAAGTCACTTTACATATTCCTAGGCTACTAGGCAAGATTGTCAGAGGATGACCCCATGAGGAAGAGAACTCATGAAATGTGGCACCCAGAGAGTTTTATTAAAATCAGTGTGAAGAAAATACAAATCTGGACAATACTCCATGAGTAGTCTGTGCACAGTCATAGGGTAACTGTACTTTTGTTACCATAATTTAGTACAATTACAATTATCAGTCTCTAGCTTCCATAGCATGACATTTCCCAATTCATTTATTTACCTTCTGCCCCAATGGTATCTTTGCCAAGAAAACCTCAAATGGAATTATGAAGAGATGAACACAATTGGAACGACTAAAGAAGTAAAACAACAATAACAAAAGGGTTTTTGTAGAATTAGGATAAATCAGTTTGAGTCAATTTCACAGAGAGATGTAAAAATTTCATTTTTGCTATTCCTTCTTTAATATTTAGTTTTTAGATCAAACTATATTCTTGTGCCCATAAATTATTTCCACCCACAATTCTTTGTAAGTATACTTCATACTTGTCAATTAAATAAGTTTTCTTTTCTCTCTTGCCCTACCAGGCGCTATTACTCAACATCTACTATACAAAGACTGTTGGGATTATTATGGGAAAGGCCAAAAGAACAATGGAATCTACAAAATTACACCTGATCCAAAAAATAAGACCTTTGAAGTTTACTGTGACATGGAAACCATGGGTGGAGGTTGGACAGTAATGCAGAATCGTCTAGACGGCAGTACTAGCTTCAACAGAACATGGAAAGATTACAAAAATGGCTTTGGAAATCTTAGCAGGGAGTTCTGGTTAGGTAATGATAAAATTCACCTTCTGACCAAGAGTAAGGAAATGGTCCTTAGAATTGATCTTGAAGATTTTAATGGTGTCAAATTGTATGCTCTGTATGACCAGTTCTATGTGGCCAATGAATATCTCAAATACCGTTTACATATCGGCAATTATAGTGGTACTGCTGGAAATGCTCTGCATTTCAATAGACATTATAATCATGACCTTAAATTTTTCACTACCCCAGACAAAGATCATGATAGGTACCCCTCTGGAAACTGTGGGCTTTACTATAGTTCTGGTTGGTGGTTTGATGCATGTTTGTCTGCGAACTTAAATGGTAAATACTATCACCAAAAATACAAAGGCGTCTTCAATGGGATTTATTGGGGTACATGGCCTGGCATGAGTACTGGTGTACCAAATGGCTTTAAACATTCTTTCAAGAGGGCAAAAATGATGATTAGGCCAAAATTCCTTGCACCATAAGTTACTATTCATTCTACCAGGTTTTCATCTAATTATTTTCCTCAGCATTTTCCCTTCTCTTCCTTTCCCTTCGCTTTCTTTCCTTCTCCTCTTCTCTCCTTTTTTTTTCTTCTGTTCCCTGTTGCCTTCTATATAAAATTTGATATTTTCTACAAGTTAATTTTAAAACCATTTCCATGAACAAAAATATATCTCATTCCAATAGTTTAAAGCAGACATAGTATTTTAAATAATACGAAAAGATAGTAATAAGTTCCTGTGAAAATCTTAAGGTTTTTGTAGTTATTGTTGTTGCTAGTATCCAAATTTATACTTGGAAACAATGACATTTAGATTTTAATTCAATTATATTTACAATTCTAATTAATCAATATTTGTTCAAATGAAATATCTCATTTATAGAGATAGTAGCTATATTTTTGCCAATTAGAACTATTAATTTCTTCATCCAAATGGCCTGTTTTAATACAAGTAAGCTATGCCTGGGTATGTTAGACACTCCTGATGCACAAACTTTTTCTAGTCTTAAGTTACACTGTTTAAAAACTGAATAAACTGTGATTCTGATACTCCTTTTGTTTCCCTATAGGGAATAACACATATCCTGGAATTTTCTCTCTTAAATAAGGCCTGACTCTATATCTAGTATATCTCCTCAATAATTATTAAGCAGACTTATGGACCCTGATTTTCTGTAATGTTATGAAAGAATGTTCACATTGTTTTCTGAGAACTTCTTAACATTTTTTAAAATCTGCAAGCCATAAAAACACTTGGAAATAATATGGCTTGACAACCACTGTTTAAAGACAATCTGTTCACTGTTCCTAAACTTGTTAGATGCTTGATACTAAAAAGCACTTTAATATTAAAAAAAAGTCTTTTCTCTGTTCACTATGCACAATGGTGTTTTATTTAAGGTTGCTTATTTGTGCCAGACTACTGGTAGAGGGTTTTTTAGGGAAAGGGAAAATGAAGTATATGTAAGTCAAAATACTCTGAAGGTCAAATTTATTTCTTTGTGACATTGTAATAAAATGTTTTGCCACATAGAAAATTAAGTTTTTAAAAATTGTCTCTCATATATATCCATATATAGTTGAGATTTAACCTATGTATTATTTGTTCATGATTAGTATAACATTTCTTTCAAAAAGAGAAAGAAAAAAACATAGTCTCTGGAATTTTTATAATTAATCTGTTAGTTTGGAACACATACATCATACTGTATGGAATCTGTCAAACAAACAAACAAACAAACAGTATGCATAACTTAGCTATTGTAGAAACTATATGAATCTGAAAGGTCAACAATGATATCCTAATAAAATGTGCTGAGTGCCCCCAAAATGCCACAGTAACACACTCTGTATTATATTAGAATCCGCCTAAACACATTTGCTTTTACATTTTTCAGTAATTCTTTCTAATTTGATAGCAAAATATTCAAATTATATTTAATGAAGCTGCAAGTTTTGCTCATTGCTTTATAATTATTTTTTCATAGAATAGGGTACATAGTTCCTTCTAGTAACCACAATTTATTTTCCCAAACATTCAGCTCATAGTTACATTAGCTAAAAATGGTATATAAAACCATTACTTTAAGAGTGAAAATGTTTTGTTCCAAATTATATGAAATAAATAAACTAACAAATTAATATTCAGCTAAACATGGGGATCGTGTATTTAACCACAATGTATCTAACTTTAAAATGTAAAATTAAGAATTTTTTTAGTGGAAAATGAAGCTCAGCAATGTCCAAAATATAGACAACTAGTGAATGATTTTAAGGAAATATATCTTAAAAGGATTTAAAAATGTTTTTTATATTTTGCTTAATTTTTATATCTACTTTTACATTAAAATGCCAATATTGTAAAATAGGTAGTTTGGGATTTAAGATTTTAAAAATCATAGTATTTATTGCAACTAATATATGAATGAATTTACTAAATAAATGTATGTTATTTTACATGATGTCAGGTAATAGAAGATACCCTTTGATGAAAATATCTTTGTCAAAAATCTGCTTGTATGCATGCAAATAATGTTGATTTCATGGTGAATTCACTGTTACACTTCTAATTTGGTAGATTACTGTTGTGTATAGATATTCAAGAAATATTTTCTTTTAACTTCTATTATTGGGCAAAAGTGGCATCTTCTTTCATAACTTTCCAGAGTTTTTCTACATTGCTTCTTTTCTCACAAAATTCTTCAGACTTACTATTGTGAAGAATTGCCCATTAAAAGGCATGCATCAGATTTTATTCAAATATATCAATATTATGATCCTCAACTTTTTTTTGGTGAGAATAAATGAAACTAGGGCTGGCCAAAGTGATATCTTATTCTCCAAAGTACTGCATCACTGAATGAGACTTCAGGTTCCTTAGTTATGCTATGGTCACAATATAGTTTAAGTTATCCATGCATTGCAGAGGATTCTAGGAAGCATGGTACCTCTATTCTTAAGAGTTCAGTTTATTCTTCAATTTAAAAAGATTAAGTAGATCTTTTCTGAATTTTTGATTGTGAGTACATAATTTAAACTTACATTACTGATACTATACATGGTACCATTAAAAATTAACTTTGGCTAATATACACATACAGGGAATTGGAATTATCTAATTCATCAGTTAACTACTGTGTGATTCTGTCATGAAGGAAAAGTCATTTGTAAGCAATCTTGATGACATCTAGTATTCCATAAAATACTGACTAATGTTAGAGCCTTGAAAATGAAAATTATGTTAAAGTCACATATACCTGGAAAAATGAACATTTTAGTGACAGAGATTAATGAACATATTAATGTGAGGAAATAATAGGATAAATGTAAAAAAGGCAAGCTAAAATATGAATTTGTTAATCACTTTTCCATGTTTTTGCATAGCTACTCAATATCAGTCTTAGCTGTGATATACAATTTTAAGATAAAAGTGAAAAAAATCTGTGAGTAAAGTTGATAGATTTTGTAAAAATGATTATTTTTCAGTGTTTAAAATGTTCTCATGTCATATCTTTTAAATTTTGTAAAATAAAAGGGTAATCTGAAATTATCTGTTGCTTTTATATGAAAAACCTATTTCTTTCTGTAAAATGATACTGATATAACACTGATTGGGCAGATAAGTGGCAAAGAGAATAGAGCACCAGTCAGGCAGACCTAAGTTCAAATACAACCTCTAACACTCACTAGCTATGTGACCCTGAGCAAGACACTTAATTTGTTTACCTTAATCTACTAGAGAAAGAAATGGCAACCTACTCTAGTATCTTCACCAAAAAGAAATACTCCAAAATAACACCCCAAAGAAGTCACAAAGAGTTGGACATAACTGAACAACAAATTAACAAAAGGGCAAAAAAGAAGAAAAATCTTGCTTTATAATAATATATGAAATATCTGCAATATCTGAACTTCAAATTTTGGGGAACTGTATTGAGCTGTATGTACAAGTCTTGTGAGACATTATTTTCCACACTGTTGAACTGAAACATTGCATGCAAGGCTCAGGAACATTTTGTTGTTTCTCCATCAATGAGCATTTATTAAATATCTATGTAGGCTGGCTACTATACTAGGCACCAAGGATACAAAAATAGAAATGAAATAGTCTTTTGATCCTCAAGGAAACTACACTTTTTAGGAATAAACAGTATGTAAACATACAAATAAATATAAAAAAGCACAGAGTAAACACAAGTAAATATAAAAGATATACAGAGTAAACACAAGGGAATTTGGGAGAAGTAGCTGATGAGATCAAGAAAGGACAATAAGAGATAACATAATGTGTACAATATCTGAGCTGCAGATGTCTATTTCATATATGAGAAGGTAGCTAAGACACAGGGATGGAGACAGACACTGTCAGCCAGTGGGTCAGTTGGTTAGAATGCAGATTATATGAGGGAGAGCACCAGGTGAGAAGTGTGGGAAAGTAGACTGAACTTGTATTAGGAAGAGCTTTCAATGCCAAACAAAAGAGATGGTATTTTATCCTAGAGACAAGAGAGTGCTTCTAGAGTTTCTTGGACAGCACAGTGAACATGGTTAGACCTGTGCTATAGGAGTATTATTTTGACAACTATATGGAGGATGTATTGTAGAGAGAGTTATAGTTAAGAGGCTATTTGGGGGCTCAGTGAATAGGGCACTGGCTGTGGAATCAGAAGGACCCAAGTTCAACTCTAGACTCAGACACTAGCTGTGTGACTCTGGGCAAGTCATCTAACCCCAATTACCTTTCATTTACCCTCACAAAAAGAGACTATTGTAACATTCCAAGTAATAAATAAAGAGGTTCTGTGAGGATATGATTAAAAGAAAGATAGATTCTGTAAAGAGGTTTTGTATGTAGTAATCAATCAAACAATCTATCAAGCACCTATTCTATGCTAGGCATTGTGCTAATTAATGGGATTTTAAGTAAAAAGAATGAAATAATCACAGTTTACAATGAGTTTACATTCTAATGGGGGAGGCAACAAATACATATAAAATACATGCAGCACAAATATAAATTTAAAATATATATTTATGCATATTATACACATCTACATACATAACATAATTAAATACAAGATTCTCTGGGAGAGAATATACTAGCATTTGGGGGGGTACATAAACTCTTTATGTAGGAGATAGAGTTTGAGTTGTTATCATAAAGAAAGATGAATTCTTTAAGGTAAAAATAATGCATTTCAGATATAGGAATGGGAGATGGAGGATATTGAGCAACAAAAAAGCAAGTCATATTTGGTAAGATTATATAGAGTGATGGAAGGAAAATACTTTTCAGTGATGTTGGAAAAATAGATTGGATCCTGGTTGTAAAAAGTGCTAAATACAAAATAAAGGAATTTCTACTTTATCCTGAGCAGAGCTTTGGGTCAGCAGATAAAGTGCTGGGCCTGGAGTTGAGAAGACTTCAAATATGGCCTCAAAATATTTACTAGCTAGGTGACCCTGAACAAATCATATAATCCCTTTTGCCTCAGGTAGAATAGGCTGAGAAGGAAATAGCTGACAACTTCAGTATCTTTTCCAAGAAAAACCCAAATGGGTTCAAGAGTCCAAGAAACAGTGCCACTCCCATAGTACCTTAATAAAAACTAAAACCCCCCAAATGGAAACTCTATAATAAAGAATTTTGTAATATAATAGATCTAAGGGACATTTTTTTTTCACAAATTTTAGCTAAAGTGTTAGTGGAAAAGATGGGAGAAGTACCAAAGTAAACAACTATAATATAAAGCAGCTTTTAAGAAAAATGTTACTAGATGAAAGATCAGCAAAATTGTAAAATAACATACATGAATCAAAACATTAATGATATCAACAATTACAAAATAAGAGTCAAGAAAATATCAATACATCAGAAAATTAAATTGAAGAACAAATCCAGAAACCACAAAACTAAAAACACAAAACAAAACAACAACAACAACAAAAAAAACAGTAAGCAAAAAGTAAGATGTTCCCAAAAATATATAGGATATAGAAGTTGAAGAAATAACAAGAAATGCATTTGGCTAATTTGGATCCCAGAAGATAACAATAAAGGAAAAAAAGGTAGACATTGCATTAGAAGACCTAATAACTCAAATTTTTTGGAGTGGATAAGATTAGAAGTATTCTTGGAGAGAAAATGCAGGATAGCAGCAAGGAAAAATGCTCGTGTCATGTTGATTCATTAAGACATGTATTTATAAAATTACATAATGGTAAAAGCAAAGAAAAAAAATTCTCCAAGTTTTGGTTTTTTTAAAAAAATCACTGTTAAGGAAGTGCCTATTATAATAATATACTTTTCAAAAACAAAGCAAAAACATCAGAATTGGATTAAAAAAAATGTCTTCTAAAAATAGTATCAGAGGACCAGCAGCAAGGATAGTGGAGAAGAATGAAGTAATACTTTCCAATTCTCCCCAAAACTAAAAATTTTTAGTTTAAAATTTTAAACTAAATTTAAATTTTAGTTTTAATTAAAACAATTAATTTAATTTAAAATTAATTTAAAAATTTTAAGAAGAGCATCATATTGAGTTTTGTTCATGAAAACTATGAGGAAACCATAGTGGGTTAGTTTTCTTAACCCCAATCACAAATTCAGTCCAAGGGCAAGTAATCGGGGTAGGAACTACAGAACAAGGGCAGATCTGCAGATTTGTTGCTCAGAACCCAAATGGGGATAGGGACAGCAACTGGATACCAGGACTGTGCCCAATCATGTCTTCAGTGTTTAGATGCAAATCAAGATTTATAATTGAGAAAGTCCAAGAATTAAGTTATGCTAAATCTGTCTGGTTAGTACTTTTTCAAGATTTGCAGCAATCTGCAACCATGCTACTTCTTTGATTTATGAAAACTCAGTATTTGATTGTCAGAAAACACAATGATAGAACCAACAGATAATACAAAGGGCAAGAATCATAAAATAATATTCCAGAAGTCAAATGAATGTCAAAATCATTGGCTTAGACCCAAAAATGTTAGCAAGTAAAACTACAGGGGGTAAAATGCATTTTAATGAAATTGGGAGAACCTTCCTAATGAAAAGATTGAATAGAATCTGCATAAAAACTTTGAAGTTGAAATACTGTTAAGTTAATTCATAATTAATAAATATTAAAGGGACTAGATGAAAATCAATTTTCCGTAATCTGTGAATTCTATCATCATCAGGGGTCATAGAAAGGTTCTAATTAAACAAGAGCTGGGAATGGTTCTGTTGTGAGGATCTTAAGTATTGTGGTGTAGTCCCGAGGAATGTTGTGGTAATAAGCCCCAGGCTACCTGGCCCTGGAAATAATGTAGTCAATTTAGGAATGTAGCTGTTGGGAGTGATGTGACACAACCTTAGAGAATGTGTATCAAAAAGAGTTGGACTTGGTGTCTTTATTCTTCAAGGAAGTTTAATTTGTTATCCAAAAGTCTCACATCTGGACTCAAACAATGAGCACTTACTAGTTTCATGGGAGAAGAAAGGGGGGGGTCGTTTTTAGACCCCATTACCAAATTTCTTACCAATATGTGAGCCTAATTCCCATGTCATTTATCCTGTTTGATTTATTCCTGTTCTATATTCCTCAACTTTATCTCTGTTTTCCCCATCAATTTACCAACTTGTTACCTCTCTGCTCTTTGCTATCTTACTCTCTTGGAATTCAGCTCTTTTTAATTGGCATTAAATTTTAATAAAACTTTCTCTCTTTACTTAGAAATTATCTAAGTTTCCAAATTCTTTTGGGACACTCATGACACCAATTCAGAGCCCCAATATATTTTGGGGGCTACCCCTCTATCCCTGAATTGCAACATTGGGAATAGAAAGAGGGCAAGAGGAATATAGTAGGGGAGGAGGGAAAAGGAGAAAAGAGAAATTATTTCACTATCAGGATGGATAAGTATACAGCTATACAAATGAGGAGAAGGGGGTGAGGGAAGCAACTGACACATCCTCTATTTCACCTGAAGTATTCAAAGAAGAGAAAAATATACACACATATATAAGGTACCTAACACATAGTTGAGTACAGAAATATATTTTATTCAACAGGGAAATGGGAAGGAAAAGAGAAAAGAGAGAAAAAGACATTAGACGGAAGGCAGATTAAGAGAGAGTTTAGTTCCAAGCAAAATAAATCTAACTAAAGATATACAAACAAATATTTATAGCTTTTTGGGGAGTGGGAGGTGGAAAAGAATGGGAATATGCATTGCTCATAAATTGGGAAATGGCTCAACAAGTAATGGTATATTTATATGATAGAGTATTATTGTGCTATAAGAAATGAAGGGATGGTTTCAGAGAAATCTAAAAATATTTGTGTGAACTAATGCACCATGAAGCGAACAGAACAAGATCAACTTATACTGTGACAACAATAAGGTATAAATAAACAAATTTGAAAGAATTGGGAACTCTGATCTGTATAATGACCAATAAGGATCTCAGAGAGCTCATGATGAAATATATTACTCTCCTCCTAATAGAAAGGTCCCCAGAGACAGCAGCAAAAGAAGAAAGCAAGCAATCTGGGTAGAGAGTCAGGCTAGTTCTTCAGTAAACTCTTCAGCCCAAGAACCATCTGATTTAACTAAGATAACTTAGATAATGAGCTTTCTTACCACAGTTGTGGATTCAGGTGTGTATGGAAGTGTGTGTGTGTGTGTGTGTGTGTGTGTGTGTGTGTGTGAGAGAGAGAGAGAGAGAGAGAAAGAGAAAGAGAGAGAGAGAAAAAGACATTAGACGGAAGGCAGATTAAGAGAGAGTTTAGTTCCAAGCAAAATAAATCTAACTAAAGATATACAAACAAATATTTATAGCTTTTTGGGGAGTGGGAGGTGGAAAAGAATGGGAATATGCATTGCTCATAAATTGGGAAATGGCTCAACAAGTAATGGTATATTTATATGATAGAGTATTATTGTGCTATAAGAAATGAAGGGATGGTTTCAGAGAAATCTAAAAATATTTGTGTGAACTAATGCACCATGAAGCGAACAGAACAAGATCAACTTATACTGTGACAACAATAAGGTATAAATAAACAAATTTGAAAGAATTGGGAACTCTGATCTGTATAATGACCAATAAGGATCTCAGAGAGCTCATGATGAAATATATTACTCTCCTCCTAATAGAAAGGTCCCCAGAGACAGCAGCAAAAGAAGAAAGCAAGCAATCTGGGTAGAGAGTCAGGCTAGTTCTTCAGTAAACTCTTCAGCCCAAGAACCATCTGATTTAACTAAGATAACTTAGATAATGAGCTTTCTTACCACAGTTGTGGATTCAGGTGTGTATGGAAGTGTGTGTGTGTGTGTGTGTGTGTGTGTGTGTGTGTGTGAGAGAGAGAGAGAGAGAGAGAAAGAGAAAGAGAGAGAGAGAGAGAGAGAGAGAGAGAGAGAGAGAGAGAGAGAGAGAGAGAGAGCCTTTAAAACTTAAAAAAAAATAGGGAGACAGAAAACTGCCTATAAACATCTACCAAGAGAGATAGCTCAAATACATAGGTTTCTGTTATGAGTTCAAATGTTGGAATTCTTGTTCTTCTCAGAACACAGCCGGTTTAGCTTAGGGCCCTCCAAGTATCTCCAAATCCAAAGGTTCTGTCCTTCAGCCTCTGCCTCTGCTTTCTTCAGCCTCCAACCAACACAGAGATGGAATGTCTCTCTTGTCTCCTTCTGGGGAGCCCAGCCACCAACTACAGTGGTGTGAGATGAAGATGAATCTGGTTGTCCACTGAACTCTCCACTCGTAGCTTTATCCTCTGAAAACTCTTTGTCTGCCACCAGCCAGCCAAGAGGAAAAATGTATTCTGGAATGGCTGTCTCGCCTCATATGTGAATATGGGATTATGGGTTTTCTCCCATAGTGCTCTCTGGCCCAAAGAGCTTTAAGGGAGGTGTGAACTCCCTTGAAGTTAGAAAGTTTACTTTGTGAAGCTAGCATACTTGTGAACTCCAATGAGTAAAGGTGTGAACACAAGCCTTGTATTAATTAGTTCTACTTAGTATCTTGTTTCAGGTTCTGGCCAAAATCTTCTTGTAAGATTAGATCAACTCTAATTAGTTAGCAGTTAGTAAGGATTCCAACAGGCTTCCTCTCTATGGGACCTATCAGACATGGGCTTGATAAATCATGGATATTTTAATGACAATTTATTGATATTGCTTATTTGTGCTGACTTAATTTTAAGGGATCATGCACGAGGCAATCTCCAGTGATGATGTTACTCATACCTGGAGAGCCTCTACTCTCTGGGTCCTGGGCAAGCACATAAAGGTATTGGATCTGTATTTCTTTGGTATATGTGAGTCAGTCAGTCAGCCAGCAAACATTTCTTATGTGCCTTATTATGTGCAACATGCATACCCTCTACCAATGGAGGTCAGCATCTTCTCTGTAATCTAAAGCTTTAAAGAGCCGTCTAGAGAGTGACTTGGCCGAAGTCACTTAGCCTATATGTGCCACAAGTAGGACCTGACCTGACATCTTCCTAGCTCCAAGGTTTCTTTCCATTCCCCCACACTTCCTCCCTATTCTAGGGCAACCATTGCTGGATCAAGGAAGGAAGAGATTTTGTGAATAACAGGCATCTTTTCCCATCCCAGAAATGCAGGCAGTCTCTACTGCACCATACTGCTCTGTATGGGAATAGGGAAATGGACAAAGGGGACTAAGGGCAATGTCTCATTCAAAACAACAAAAGAATGGCTTGTAAAACAAAAATCTATCATCTCCTGTCCCAGAAGGCCATTTACTCAGAGAAAACTCCAACATTGAGCGTCATAGTCAGGGGTTTGTCCGTTGTCCTTTAAACAAGGAGACATACATGTGCTCATAGATTTTATGGACCTGCCCTTGCCTTATAATATAAAATTCTCAACTTCCTTAATTTTTAGTATATTCCATATTAAAGTAGGATTATTTCTACTTAGGTAAAAAGTCCTTGTGATAAAATCAATATCATTTCTTTTTTGACTTCTTAAGTTACCAAATAAAGAAAGGAAAAAGTACTCCATTTAATTGGCAATTTCATTTCAGCAGTCCATGATAGAAGTTCTTTTTGCTAAAACTATTGTGTAAGTTTTTGTTGGTTAAGAAATTGTTCATAACATCTAGTGCTTTAATGGCACTTTATAATCCACTGTTTGAAAATGTTATTTTCTTCCTGTACTTAGGCTAGAATTTATTTTAACTCTGATAGAATTTGAAAAGCATTTATATAATCTCCAAATAGCATTTTACAACCATGGTCACAATGTAGAATAATTCACAAAGGAACAAAGTTTTACTAAAGTACAAAGTGATTAATAAGCAAATGGAAATTATTTTCATGTGAATGGGAAAAATCTATAATCTCATATATAAAAGTCTTTTTTGAAAATAAGTTAACCCTTGTATATCACCATGTCTACAACATGGTGGTAATTATTAGGTTCTTTATTTCTCTCTTAATTTAAATATACTCATATATACCCACACAATATGTTCATATACATATTTAAACAAATTCAGGTAATTGTTTATTATAATGAAAAGTCTCTGGTACTGTGAAACTTTCTAAAACTGAATATGTGAAGACGGTGTGTTCCTGATTAATTCTTTTAATATATTTCTCTGGTTGAGGTTTATGTTTCTTTAGTACCAATATGAATGAATGAATGAGTGAATGGAAGAAAAAGCATATATCAAGCGCTTCAGGTACAAAAAGCAAAGCAAAACACTTCATGCTTTCAATTTAACCTCAAGTCATATGAAAAGATCCCATGGTCCTGCAGTAAAGGAGGGGACAGGCCAAATAGGAGGCCTCTGTATATACCACATCAAGAAAAGGGAGATCTAAGGTTTATTTTTAAAAAGGGACCTGAAGATATCCTGACAATCTACAGAAAGATCCAGTCACCCAGAGAAAAAACTAACAATACTTAGAATGATAAAAATATAAAGTTAAAAGTTGCATCTGATTATTTTAATTAAGTTGAATTTCCCTAGAGGAATAAATAAAATATTTTCCCCAGATTTGATGCAAATAGAAAACACAAATTTTCAGATATTAAGATTCATGAAAAATTGCACATATTTCAAAAATAGGATTAGATATATAAGAAGCTAAATGGAATTATTGGAAAGTAATTATTTAAAGTTATTTCTCTGGTCAAGATGGTGGTGTTGTCAAGGACTCTCTTGAGTTGTCCCCTAAACCTCTCCAAATACCTTTAAATAATGACTCTAAACAAATTTTAGAGCCTCAGAATACACAAAAAGTCAAAGTGGAACAATTTTTCAACCAGAGGCAGCTTAGAAGGTCAGCAGGAGGGATATGTTGCACTGGGGCAAGTCTGGAACCATAGTGCAGAGCAGTGCAGGCCCCGCCAGCCCTCTCAGCCCACAGATGCCAAGGATGACTCAGCAGGAAAGATTTGGCATCCCAGTGAGTGAGGGGAGGCCCAGAAAGCCAGGATCAGGCTCTGACAGCTTACTGTGGTAGCAACAGCAGTGGCTTCCAGGAGATCTCTCCCACAGGTGGGTGTGTGTGTGTGTGTGTGGGAAGAACAGCTAGTTCTTTGCTGGCACTGGAGCAGGGCTCATGCTCAGATCTTCGTGGCACTGCTGATTCACAGAACAAGTCCCTAGAAGGACTCTGAAAACAGCTGCGCAAAACTCTGGAATCTTGGGACAGTGCACCCTCCACTATGGAAACATATCCCTATTTTAACAGAGAGTTAAAAGTTGAGTAATGAGCTGGGAAAATGAGCAGACAACAGAAAAAGATTCTGACCATAGAAAGCCATTATAGAGACAAAGAAGACACATACTCAATTATAGAGAAAAGGAAGACACATACTCACTCCTACTTCCAAAGTCTCCAAGGAAAATAAGAATTAGTTTTAGGCCATGGAGAAACTCACAAGGGAGTTTGAAAATCAAGTAGACAAACAGAGGGAAAATTGAGAAGAGAAATGAGAATGATGCAAAAGAAAATACAAAAAGCTAATGAGGAAAAAAATGCATTAAAAAGCAAAATTGGCCAAATGGGAAAGAAAATGCAAAAGCTCACTGAGGAAAATAATTCTTTAAAAATAGAATTGAGCAAATGAAAGCTAAGTTAAGAAATCAAAATACAATAAAACTAAACCAAAAGGATGAAAAAATAGAAGAAAAAATATCTTACTGGAAAAACAACTGACCTGGAAAATGGACCTAGGAAAAATAATTTAAAAATCAATGGTCTATCTGAAAGCAAAGATAAAAAAAAAGAGCCTGGACATTATCTTTTGAGAAATTATCAAGAAAAACTGTACTGATATTCTAGAACCAGAAGGTAAAATAGAAATTGAAAGAATCCACCAAGCATCTCCTGAAAGAGATCCCCAAATGAAAACCCCCAGATTATAGAAATTAAAAGAATTCACCTAACCACCTCACATCTCTCAAATTATCCAAAATGATAGGAAAAGATAAATGTCAGAGGGAATGTGGGGAAACTGGGATACTAATGAATTGTTGGTGGAGTTGTGAAATGATCCAAGCATTTGGAGAGCAATTTGGAACTATGACCAAAGGACTACCAAACTGTGCATACCCTTTGAGCCTGTATCCCAAAGAGATCAAAAAATGGAAAAGGACCCATATGTGCAAAAATGTTTGTAGCAGCCCTTTTTGTGGGGTCAAAGAATCGTAAAATGAGGAGATACCCATCAGTTGGGCAATAGCTGAATAAGCTATGGTATATAAAGGTAATGGAATATTATTGTTCTATAAAAAATAAAGTGAACAAAGGTGATTTTAGAAAGGCTTGCAAAGATTTACATGAACTGGGACTGAACAAAACAAGCAGAACCAGGAATACATTGTACACAATAATATTAAGATTGTGTGATGATCAACTATGAAAGACTTGATTCTTTTCAGTGCTACAGTGATGCAAGTCAATCCCAATAGACTTTGGATAGAAAATGCCATCTGCATCCCAGAAAAAGAATCATGGTTATTGAATGTAAATCAACACATGCTATGTTCACTTCTTTTTTCTGTTTTTTTCTCTCTCATGGTTTTCCCCTTTTGTTCTGATTTTTCTCTTTCAATATGATTCATAAAGAAATGTGTATTTTTAAAAGTTATTATACATGTACAACCAGAAAAATAAAACAATTTAAAAAACAAACAAACAAAAGAATCTATCTATACCTCCTGAAAAAGATCCCAAGATAAAAATTCCCAGGAATAGTATAGCCAAATTTCAGAACTCCCAGGTCAAGGAGAAAATATTGCAAGCATCAAGAAAGAAATAATTCAAGTATAGTGGAGCTACAGTCAGGATAACATAAAATTGAGCAACTTCTACATTAAAGGATTGGAGAGTATAGAAAATAATATTCCAGAGAACAATGAAGCTAGGATTACAACCAAATAACACCTATCCAGCAAAACTGAGCATAATCTTTCGGGGGAAAGGTAGATATTCAATGAAATAGAGAACTTTCAAGTATTCATAAGGAAAACCCCAGAGCTGAATAGAAAATTCAATTTTCAAAAACAGGACTCAAGAGAAACATAAAAAAAATCAGAAAAGGGAAATCATAAGGGACTTAAACAAGGTTTATCTGCTTACATTCCTACATGGGAGGATGATATTTGTAACTCATTAGAACATTCTCATTATTATGGCAGTTAGGAGTATATAGACAGAAGACACCAGAGTGAGTTGAACATGAAGGGATAGTGTCCAAAAAAAATAAACAAAATCAGGGGATTTTATTTTCCTGGGAGAAAAGGAAAAGGAGAAGTGGAATTGTATAAATTATCTAAAAGGAAAAGAAGAAGTGGAATTGTATAAATTATATGCCATAAAAGGGGTTTAAAAAAAAGCTTTTATAATAGAGGAGAAGAAAGGAAGGGGAGGAGTGAGTGAACTTTACTCTCACCAGAATTGGTTCAGAGGAAATAACATTCACACTCAATACAACTATAGAAATCTATCTTAGAAAAAATGATATGAGAAGTGGGAAGGGTGATGACAGAAAAAGGGGCACACTGAGGGAGAGACTGGTCAGAAGCAAAACACTTTTGAAAAGGGACAAAATAAAAGGAAAGAGAGAATAGAATGGATGGGAAATAGCAACAGTAATGATGAAAATAATTTTGAAGTTTCTCTTAAGATCTTATTTCTCAAATGTATAGAGAGCTATGTCATATTTATAAAAAAAAATAAGAGCCATTCTCCAATTGATAAATGGTCAAAAGAAATGAATTACCCAAAGAGCTATAAAATCATGCATATCCTTTGACCTAACAATACCACTGCTATGCATGAGTCCCAAAAATGGGACTCATTTTTTTTTAAAGGGAAAGGACCTAGATGCAAAAAAATATTTATGACAGCTCTTTTCTTAGGGCAAAGATTTAGAAATCGAGGGGATGCTCATCAATTAGGAAATGACTGCACAAATTGTAATATGTGATTAGAATAAAAGGTTACTGTTCTATAAAAAATCATGAGCAGAATACATTAAGAAAAACCTGGAAAGCCCTCCCTGAGCTGAAGCAAAGTGAAATGTACTCTTCTACAGACACAGTAATAGCAAAGTTGTGGGACGATCAGTTGTGAATGACTTTGCTATTCTCAGTAATACAATAATCCAAGACTACTCTGAAGGACTTGTGATGAAAAATGCTCTCCAGATTTCAGAAAGGCATGGAAAAACTTACATGAACTGATACTAAATGAAGTGAGTAGAACCAAGAGAATATTGTACACAGCAAAAACAAGATTATACAATCAACTCTGATGAGTATGTCTCTCTTCAACAATGAGGTAATCCAGGCCAATTCTAATAGACTTGTGATGGAGAGAACCATCTACACCCAGAGAGAGGACTGTGGGGTCTGAATGTGGATCACAACACAATATTTTCACCTTTTTTGTTGTTTTCTCATTTTTTTCCTTTTTGGTCTGATTTTTCTTGTACAGCATGATATAGAAATATGTTTAGAAGAAGTGCACATATTTAACATATATTGGATTATTTGTTATCTAGGGGACAGGATGGGGGAGGAAATTGGAAAAAATTAGGACACAAGGTCTTACAAATGTGAATGTTTAAAACTATTTGCACATATTTTGAAAATAAAAAGTCATTAAAAAAAGTTACACTTACTAGAAAAAAAAATGCTATCCACATCCAGAAAAAGAACTGATTGTGTCTGAATACAGACTGAAGCATACTTTTTTTATAACTTTTTTTTTTCTTGAGGGTTTTTTTTTTTGGCAGGGAGAGCTATGTTTTCTTTTGCAACATGACTTTTATGGAAATGCTTTGCATAACTTCATATGTGTCTTTCTCAGTAGCGGGGTGTATATAGGAAGGATAGGCAAGAATCTGGAACTCAAAATGTTTAAAAACAAATATAAAAATTGTTTTTCATGTAACTTGGGAAAATAAAATATTAAAATATAAAAAAAGTAATCCTTCTATTGTCTCCTCTCCCCATTTGTCCCAAGAAAATCCTTGTATGGGATGACAGTCTCTATTTTAACCTAATTCTATTTTTTAGAGAACAAATATTTTTACTATAGTTATTTCCAAGACAATTAAAAATGAGGCAAATAAAAGATTTTGTCCCTTGGCTAAAGTTTATATATACAGAATGTGTTTGTTTCAGTATGTTTATATCTGTGTGAATACACACATACATATGTACATACACATACACACGTACTACACATACATACATATGTGCGTGTATATAAATGTACTATGTATATATCCATCCTTCTCTTAAGAAAATGTCCCTAGAACTTGAGTAATATTTTCTGTCTAGCATTTTTGCCTTATCTAGTCTCCATGGTGATGTCCCAAGCAGAGAAATATTATGTATGTATATACATATACGTACATATGTATTATCATTACCATCAGCAATGTAGATAAGAACTATATTCCCTATACTGGTAAAATTGTATTTCTAGACACCAAAACAACCAAAGCTTTTATTTTTCACATAAAATGGTTGTTTCTTTTTATTCTTTATTCCACAATGCAAGAAATATGTATTTAGTAATAACCTGAAAAGTATTTTTGGAAAATGGAATTTAATTTTTTGCCTTAATAAATGCTGGTCCTGTTTAGAGTTTCTTCTCAGCTAAAAAGAATCTTGCAAAATTGTGTGTGTCAGGTTTCCAAGTGAAAGGAAAACTAACAATAATGTAGTTTCTGGTATACTTTTTTTTTAAAGTTTATTAGATTTTTAAACTTTATTTTAAGACTTGTGCTTTTGAAAGCAACAAGAGTCATGTGTAATTTATGAACAAAAACCACAAACTAATTGTGTAAAATACAATTTGGCATTAAAAAACCCTAAATGGAAATGAAATCTGAAATGGGCTATAAAGTGTTTATTTTTTAAATCCCAAGAATGGAAGTTTATGAGATTAGGTTTAAAGAGGGACATAATGGGTTGGAGCTGGGAATCAAGCTGAGTTATAATCCTGTCTTTGCAATCTTAAACAGCCACTCTATAGTTCTCCACTTCAGGTTCCATATCTATAAAATAGGTATAATTATATTTATCCTAATCTATTCTAAGGAATAAAATTATTTTAAAAATCAGATGACATATGAAAGTGTTTTGAAGGTACAGAAATGAAATACACCCTGAATTTTGTAGCAAAAAAAATTCCTAGGATCAAGAATAAACCTAAATTGGAATAAGAGAAGCATTAAACTACATGTTAATATTACAAGTTAAACTTTTTGAAAATCAAAACCAAAAGATTAAATATATTTTGAGCCTTGATCTAACTTCAAGGGAATTACAAACATTAAAGATAAGTATGTTTAAAGTAATGAATATGTTCAAAGCATTATAGGGGATACCCTGCCTCAAGTTCCTCACCTCTCTGAACCATTCTCTATATAATTGCTAAAGTCTGGATCTGACCATGCTATTTTTAAAAATTTATTTTTAATACACATATGAATCATGGGAGAGAAAAATCAGAGCAAAAGGAAAAAAAATCATGTGAGAAAACACAGAAAAAAAGAAGTGAACATAGCATGTATTGATTTATATTCAATCTCCATAGTTCTTTTTCTGGATACAGATGGCATTTTCTGTCCAAAGTCAATTGGGATTGCTTTGGATTGACCATGCTATTCAAGATTTAGTAGCTTCCTATGACCTCAAATACAATTTTTTTTTGTCATTTAAAGAGTTTCTTAATTTGGCTATAAATTACCTTTCTAGGGTTATTATTTATTACTTCCTTCCCTACATTTTATAGTTCAGATAAATGGATTAATCCTATGGTCCTCATAAATGTCATTCCATTTCTTCTCTTTGCCTTTGCATATGCCTTGACTGGAATGCACCTCATTTCTGATGTTCAGAATCCCTAGCTTCCTTTAAAACTCAGCTCAAGTACCACTTTCTCCCACGTGAAAGCCTTTATTGTTGCCTTCAGCTACAATTCTCTCCCCAATATTTGTACATGTTGTTCTCTCTCCATTTCCCTTCCCAATGAAGGCAAACTCCTTGGGCCTAACTCATTGTCTTTGTATGTATAATACCTACCACAGTGACAGGCTTACATTGATTGACTGATTGGTTAATATGGACAAAGATAGTTTATAATAATGTCTGCATTCAAAGAATGTAATTTTGTTGTTTTAGAGACAAAGTATAAAATAAATAAAATTTATACTAAATAAAAGATAACAAGATGAGGTGGTGTATAAGAAAAATCAAATGAGTAATGAAATAAGTGCTGTAGTTCAGAGAAGTGAGAGATGAGTGTAATTTTAAATAGTCAGAAGGCTTCTCAGAGAAGGTGGGAACTGAGCTGAACTTTGAAGAATATATGTAAGTGTATAACATATATTGAATTGCTTGCCATCTAGGGGAAGGAGTAGAGGGAGGGAGGGGAAAATCTGAAACACAAGGCTATGCAAAGGTCAACGTTGAAAAATCATCTGTCTATATTTTGAAAATAAAAAGCTTTAAAGACAATAAAATAGAAGAGAACTGCTATAGAAAAAAAAAGAATATATGTAGGAATTGGTCAGGAAGAAAGAATGATGGAAGATGTTATTTTTGCATGATCAGAGATACAGATGCAGTAATTCACAAGACATATTTAGGAGACAGGGAGAAGAGCAGTTAGCCAGCAAATCAATCATTTAGTTAAGTCAACAAACATTTTATTAACAATTATATATGTGCTAGGTGCAGAGGGACATAAAGAAAGATCTAAACATTCTCTCTCCCCTTAAGCAAAAAGTTAATAATGTTGCATTTTTGTACTTTTATTTATTTTGTTAAACACACCTACTAATAACATTTTAATCTGATTCTTGGCCCCAGGAGTTTTGCTGCTATAATTTCATGACTTCATTATACTGACACAGTCATTATTTCAATTGAAGGAGCCTATTTTAAATATATTAAAGGGGAAAAAAACTTCAAAGACACAGGTAGGAATACAGGAATCTAGAATAATTATTAATCCACTACAATAGCTAGCAATCATTATGGAACTATTATACTATAAATTAACACAACAAGAAGACCTCAATAAATATTCCTTATATAGGATTTAAACTAACTTCTCTGCAATTCCTACTTCCCATTCCTAGTTCTGCCCACTGGGTCAAACCAGAATGAGTCTAATAATACATAATAAATCTGAAAAGTACCTGAAAACTGTTATCATGTCTGACTTGTTGCTTCAAGACCCTTGGAGGGCATTATATCCTGACTGGTCACTATCCTGATCCCAATGGCCATAGTACTGCTTGTTCTCTCTAAAATGTGGAGCTCAAAACAAAACACAATTGTTCAGATTAGACTCTAGGGTAAAGGGCAGCAAGATTAACCATCTTCTACCTTCTGAAAATCATTCTTCTTATAATGTAGCATAATAGTTAATAACCCAATTAATAATTGTTTTTGGTTTTCCTAGTTGATGTTACAATGTTGACTGATTTTAACTTGTTGCAATATTACACTCTAAATCTCTCATGTGCACTTTTATCTAGCTGTAGCTCCCAAATTCCACACTTGTGAACCTGTATACTATGAAACAAAGTGTAGAAATCCCACTTAATGCTTTAAATCACCATTGATTAGAGAAATATACATTACGACCACTCTGAGGTACCACTTCACACCTTTCAGATTGATTAAGGTGACAGGAAAAGATAATGATAAATGTTGAAGGGACCGTGGGAAAACTGGGAAACTAAAGCATTATTGGTAATTGTAAAATGATCTAACCATTCTGGAGAGAATTTGAAACTATTGCCAAAGGGCTATAAAACCCTTAATTTTTCTTTAATAGTAATAATTTCATCCTTCAAATAAAGAATTGATAAGATCTATAATAAGACTTAAGTCTTACCAACAAGAAAGGTCTGATTATTGAAGTAGAAATGTTAGAAACTGAATAGCAAATCACTATTCCATTTTAGAATATGTTGTAAAGGAAAGAGGACATAGGGGAAAGTTGACTATTTTTGGAGGACAACTTTCAAAGGGTTCAAAGAAAGAATAGGCATGTTTACAGTGAACAAAATTCTGTGAGGAAATCAGTCTAAGCAGCACAAGATGTTTTCAAAAATTAAAATTCTTGAAGACACAAAAAAGAAACAGGAGTTGTCTAAAAAGACCAATATGAATGGACAGGGAACGAAGGACACCTTCTGAAGATGGTAAACAAGAGCCAACTATGGATGACGAACACGAAAATCCCAAAATGTGACACATGATATGATTTATTCAAAGAGACAAGCAAGAAACAGTCGGGAAAGTTTGAGGGGGTTTTGATGGGGATTTTCCTAGGCTGAGGAGAAAAAAAAAGGACAAAGAAAAGATAGGAATATCTTTGGGGAGTATGGGATAATGGTAAATATTGATGTAGAAAAGGGAGAAATTCTCAATTTCTATTTTGATTCTGTTTATTCTGCCAAGAATAATCCTTGAATTGGAAAAGACAGACTAAAAATGACAATCAGGGAGTTGCAACTAAAGATAATTAGGGAGATAGTAAGAGAATAGCTAGTTGCTCTTGGCAAGCTCAATTCAGTAGAGTTAGGCAATCTATATACCAGGACACTGAAAGAATTGATGCATATGATTGCTGAGCCATAGTAGGTGATTTAAGTAGAAGAGCTTACACTGAATTCGTGGGAAAATCTAAAATTATTTCATTAAAGCAATGATCAGTGAGAATTCAGAAAAGGAAAAGATGATCAAAAGATCCGAGATCATTTCATTACGAAAAAATCATGCCAGACTGACCTCATTTTCCTTTTGCAGAGGAATAATCCTGGTTAAACAGAGCTGGATGAAAATACAGCTGGGTGGATTTGGAAGTAGTTGAATAGCCAGTTGGAAAGACTAATCAATAAAGTTTTTCTGACATCTTGGAAGGATTTCTCAAGAGCGATGATTCTTTTTCTTTTCTTTCTTTTTTTTTTTTGGTCTACAGTAATTTTATTTTTTTTTAATTATAGCTTTTTATTTACAAGATATATGCATGGGTAATTTTTCAGCATTGACAATTGCAAATCCAATTTGTCCCCTCCTTCCCCCCACCCCCTCCCCAAGATAGCAGATTGATCAATACATGTTAAATATGTTAAAGTATAAGTTAAATACAATATATGTATACATGTTCATAAAGTTATTTTGCTATACAAAAAGAATTGGACTTTGAAATAGTGTACAATTAGCCTGTGAAGGAAATCTAAAATGCAGGCAGACATAAATAGAGGGATTGGGAATTCTATATAGTGGTTCATAGTCATTTCCCAGAGTTCTTTCCAAGTGGAAGTGAATTAGATTTAACTGAAGCCCATGCTGTACACAAAGTCACCAGGTCTTATCCTCTTCTCCAAAGCTATCTGGTGGCAAAACAAAGATGAGGATGATTGGAGACGGTCCCCATCTGGAACCTTAGAGAATTAATTGAACTGTTGTACTATTTATAAATTGGTTAGCTATTAACAGAAGTATTTTATTTTAAATAATAAGACACGACTAGAATATGAACAAATCTGTAGTATAGATCACATATTTATAAATCTTATAGCAGTGACATTTGTTTTTAGTTTTTATGTGAACTATATTTCCTTTGACAAAAATGACATTCCTGATATGAATATCCTATATATTTATATATAAATTCAGAACTGGATTTAAAACTTATGTTATTGGAATTGTTTTCCATTAGTAGTTATTATTTGTCCTTCGTTTTTGAAAAGGACAAATGACATCATGGGATGATGCTCTGGCTTGCTTGTGAATTGGATTTAGGTGAGGCAGAGCAGTGCAGTCATCATCCTCACTGTTCCAGAGTCATCATGGTCCAATGGCAAGACAAAAGTTAGGATCATTGGAAGTGACTCAGGATGTATTAGATGACCCGGACATCTTGCCCAGGGTTACAAGATGGCTAAGTATTTCCCATTTACATATTTTTTGCTGTATAAATTTAATTTAAAAGTACTATGTAGATGGTGTTAAAAATGAGAATATTCTAGGTTTACATCCTGCTGCTGTCATATTATGGCTGTGTTTTTATCACAAATAGCTTAACCTCTTTGTGTTCTAGGAAACAAAATATTTTATAGGGTGATAGATAAACTGTCTTCCACATCATTAGAGGAAGTTTCTCTACCAGAATTTTCCACCTCAAAGAAATTACAAGTCCAGCAGAAAAAAAAATCAACAAATATTTACATATATATTATAAAATGGGGTAATTTTGGTAGAGAACTCTATGAATCTTTGATGTGATACGTAAATACTAATTATGCTGACATAAAATACTAATTATTAATAATATATATTAATATTATAACAAAGTATGCTATATTTTAATTTATGCTGTAGAAAATATGTACACAATGTTTAACAAACATTTAAAAAATATCTACCATATTCAAGGCACTATACTAGGCACTAGGGATACAAAGACATTTTACATAAGATAAACATTTTTTTAAAGTTTATTCATTCCCCTCTACAGTATTTCTGACTGCATTATGACTACATTATTATTGTCAATTACTAAGAGCAGAAAGAATACCAAATTAATTTAACTTACTGAGATATAGCATGGAACCTGGTACATATCCCATATAACTAATAAATTATTTTTGATAAAGCTCTAGGCACTTCCATAAAACTATAGTGACTGTACGTAGTATAGAAGGATACTTGGGTTCTCAGGGGCTACTACTGCAAAGTGCAATCTCTGCAGGTCCTAGGCACTTGAGAAGCACACTGAAGACCTTCTCTGTTCTCTGTTCTCTGATATAGATACTGTTAATTTAGTCATCTTACATTGCAGTACTCATGTATTTGCAAAAAGATCATCATGGGGAGAAATTGCAACTTACGTTTCTTATAAAATCTGTTGCCAAGGATGAAGAGAAATTCTCCGAAGAACTTGATAAAATCTTCAACATTAAATCAATACATATTTTAATATTTGGTGATCTCAAAGTGAAGGACTCGCTCATAAATGCGGACAAGAAAAACATGACCTCACAGACTAAGTAAACTTTAAAGTGATATAAGAATATTAGCTATTATTATTGTTAGAATTTTCATGGATTATGTCATAAATACATATATATTTTAAAAAGTAAAAAGTACTAGACATGATAAACATCAAATAACATCAAAAAAGTGAAATTAACTATACTTTAACAGATACAGAAATTATTCATTACTGATGTGGATATCATTCCTGAATCACCTGTCTTACAGTCTCATCATTACCTTATTAGAGCAAAGACCAAATGTAATATAGGGTTAGAAAAAATGAAAAATAGATATTTCTAGCATATAATTTAATAAACTAATATGTAGCATATATTGAGACCCCCCAAAGAGGGAAAAGCTTAGAGAGAGATTCATTATCAATTATAACAATTTCATATAAATTTTAACCAGTACATATTGATTGCCATGTTCAGAAAATCAAAAATTGTCTTAGCCAAGAGAAACTTGGCTTATATATCATATGGAAAGATATGACAGCCAAGGGCAATATTGATTGAGAATATAAACTAATTGGTAAAAGCATATCAAAAAGGATGATAAAAGATTTTTAGCAATATCACTTTTTTTTAAAGAGAAGTATTAGAAAAAAGATCAAGTTTTTTAAAAATGACTAAACACTTGGGAGAGAACCATCTAAGCAAAGGCAGCCTGGCATTTAAAAACGAAACTGGAAAGATTATAGGAAAAAAATGGAAAAGAACTATAATACCCTTTATACTAAATTCTAAATCACTTATACTAACCCTTTTCATCACTAGCTATAACACTAGCTATAATGAAGAGTCTACATTTGGACTGTAACATCATAAACCAGATGTACTTCTTGACAAGTACAAGGAAATGACATTGAACTGTTATTGAAAAAAACCAAAGATAGGAAAGGCAGTTGGACCAGACAAAATGCGCAGAGAATTCTGGCCCAGCGACAAAATAATTTTGAAATTGCTAAAGTATCTGTAGGAGGAAAATGATATCAAAGGTTTGGATTAAAAAATACCGTTTGTTATTATTACCTTCCTCCCCCCCAAAAAAAACAATCAAATGAACATCAAAGAAAAGTGTTAAAATTTTATTCTTTATTATAGGCACAAGTCTGAAGGAAACAGTTTTAAAAATTCATATTAAAATCTGATATCCAAGTATATCTATCCTAGAGATTTCCCTTTCTTTCCCCAGCCCTCTGCCCTCAGATTTGTCTTAGGCTCAATGTGATTTGAAGTAACATTTAAGTTCTGGATTAATATTCTGGAAAAAATAACCATCATTAGATTCCTTCTTTAATCACTCCTCTCAATAATTATAATGGTTTCCTTCCAGAGATTAGTCCCCTCAAACATTTCTGAATGAAGGATAAGTCCTAAGCCTATTCACTTGAAGTAATGGTGTAGGTGAAGATCTTTTTAAAAAATCACAGATAGTCTTTGTTAAAAGTTAACTTTGAACTCCTAAACCATTTTTTGAAAAAGTTTTTTGTTCTTGACCCAACTTGATTTTTTTTTTAATTTTTTTTAATTTTTATTTAATAATTACTTTATATTGACAGAATCCATGCCAGGGTAATTTTTTTTTTTTTACAACATTATCCCTTGCACTCGTTTCTGTTCCGATTTTTTACCCCTCCCTCCCTCCACCCCCTCCCCTAGATGGCAAGCAGTCCTTTATATGTTGGATATGTTGCAGTATATCCTAGATACAATATATGTTTGCAGAACCGAACAGTTTTCTTGTTGCATAGGGAGAATTGGATTGAGAAGGTATAAATAACCCGGAAAGAAAAACAAAAATGCAGATAGTTCACATTCGTTTCCCAGTGTTCTTTCTTTGGGTGTAGCTGCTTTTGTCCGTCATTTATCAATTGAAACTCAGTTAGGTCTTTTTGTCAAAGAAATCCACTTCCATCAAAATATGTCCTCATACAATATTGTTGTCGAAGTGTATAATGATCTCCTGGTTCTGCTCATTTCACTTAGCATCACTTCATGTAAGTCTCGCCAGTCTTCTCTGTATTCATCCTGCTGGTCATTTCTTACAGAACAATAATATTCCATAACATTCATATACCACAATTTACCCAGCCATTCTCCAATTGATGGGCATCCATTCATTTTCCAGTTTCTAGCCACTACAAATAGGGCTGCTACAAACATTTGGGCACATACAGGTCCCTTTCCCTTCTTTAGTATTTCTTTGGGATATAAGCCCAATAGAAACACTGCTGGATCAAAGGGTATGCATAATTTGATAATTTTTGGGGCATAACTCCAGATTGCTCTCCAGAATGGTTGGATTCGTTCACAACTCCACCAACAATGCATTAGTGTCCCAGTTTTCCCACATCCCCTCCAACATTCATCATTATTTTTTCCTGTCATCTTAGCCAATCTGACAGGTGTGTAGTGGTATCTCAGAGTTGTCTTAATTTGCATTTCTCTGATCAATAGTGATTTGGAACACTTTCATATGAGTGATAATAGTTTCAATTTCATCCTCTGAAAATTGTCTGTTCATATCCTTTGACCATTTATCAATTGGAGAATGACTTGCTTTCTTATAAATTAGAGTCAATTCTCTATATATTTTGGAAATGAGGCCTTTATCAGAACCTATAACTGTGAAGATGTTTTCCCAGTTTATTGCTTCCCTTCTAATCTTGTTTGCATTAGTTTTGTTTGTACAAAGGCTTTTTAATTTGATGTAATCAAAATTTTCTATTTTATGATCAGTAATGGTCTCTAATTCATCTTTGGTCACGAATTTCTTTCTCTTCCACAAGTCTGAGAGATAAACTATCCTATGTTCCTCTAATTTATTTATAATCTCGTTCTTTATGCCTAAATCATGGACCCATTTTGATCTTATCTTGTTATACGGTGTTAAGTGTGGGTCCATGCCTAATTTCTGCCATACTAATTTCCAGTTATCCCAGAAGTTTTTGTCAAATAATGAATTCTTATCCCAAAAGTTAGGATCTTTGGGTTTGTCAAACACTAGATTGCTATAGTTGACTATTCTGTCTTGTGAACCTAATCTATTCCACTGATCAACTAATCTATTTCTTAGCCAATACCAAATGGTTTTGGTGACTGCTGCTTTATAATATGGTTTTAGATCAGGTACAGCTAGGCCACCTTCATTTGATTTTTTTTTCATTAATTCCCTTGAGATTCTCGACCTTTATTATTCCATATGAATTTTGTTGTTATTTTTTCTAGATCATTAAAATATTTTCTTGGAAGTCTGATTGGTATAGCACTAAATAGATTAGTTTAGGGAGTATTGTCTTCTTTATTATATTTGTTCGGCCTATCCAAGAGCACTTAATATTTTTCCAATTATTTAAGTCTGACTTTATTTGTGTGGAAAGTTTTTTGTAATTTTGCTCATACAATTCCTGACTTTCCTTTGGTAGATAGATTCCCAAATATTTTATGGTATCAACAGTTATTCTGAATGGAATTTCTCTTTGTATCTCTTGCTCTTGGGTTTTGTTGGTGATGTATAAAAACACTGAGGATTTATGGGGATTTATTTTGTAGCCAGCTACTTTGCTAAAATTATGAATTATTTCTAATAGCTTTTTAGTAGAATCTCTGGGGTTCTCTAGGTATACCATCATATCATCTGCAAAGAGTGATAGTTTGGATTCCTCATTGCCTACTCTAATTCCTTTAATATCTTTCTCGACTCTTATTGCCGAGGCTAGTGTTTCTAATACGATATTTAAATAATAATGGTGATAGTGGGCAACCTTGCTTCACTCCAGATCTTACTGGGAAAGGTTCCAGTTTTTCCCCATTGCATATGATGCTTACTGATGGTTTTAAATATATGCTCCTGACTATTTTAAGGAAAAGTCCATTTATTCCTATGCTCTCAAGTGTTTTTATTAGGAATGGATGTTGGATTTTATCAAATGCTTTTTCTGCATCTATTGAGATGATCATATGGTTTTTGTTTGTTTGGTTATTGATATAGTCAATTATGCTAATAGTTTTCCTAATATTGAACCAGCCCTGCATTCCTAGTATAAATCATACTTGGTCATGGTGTATTATCCTGGTGACGATTTTCTGTAATCTTTTTGCTAATATTTTATTTAAGATTTTAGCATCGATATTCATTAGGGAGATTGGTCTATAATTTTCTTTCTCTGTTTTCAGCCTGCCTGGTTTAGGTATCAGTATCATGTCTGTGTCATAAAAGGAGTTTGGTAGAACTCCTTCAATCCCTATTTTTTCAAATAGTTTATTTAGCATTGGAGTTAATTGTTCTTTAAATGTTTGGTAGAATTCACATGTAAATCCATCTGGTCGTGGGGATTTTTTCTTAGGGAGTTGATTGATAGTTTGTTCTATTTCTTTTTCTGAGATGGGACTGTTTAGGATATTTACTTCTTCCTCTGTTAGTTTGGGCAAGCTATATTTTTGGAGGTATTTTTCTATTTCATTTAAGTTGTCGAATTTATTGGCATAAAGTTGGGCAAAGTAACTCCTAATTATTGCTCTAATTTCCTCTTCGTTAGTGGCGAGTTCTACCTTTTCATTTTTAAGACTAACAATTTGATTTTCCTCTTTCCTTTTTTAAATCAGATTTACTAAGGGTTTGTCTATTTTGTTGGTTTTTTCATAGAACCAACTCTTAGTTTTATTAATTAATTCAATAGTTTTTTTACTTTCAATTTTATTGATCTCTCCTTTTATTTTTAGAATTTCAAGTTTAGTGTTTGACTGGGGGTTTTTAATTTGTTCCTTTTCTAGCATTTTTAGTTGCAAACCCAATTCACTGACCTTCTCTTTCTCTATTTTATACAAATAGGCCTCTAGAGATATGAAATTTCCCCTTATTACTGCTTTGGCTGCATCCCATACATTTTGGTATTATGTCTCATTATTATCGTTTTCTTGGGTGAAGTTATTAATTATGTCTATGATTTGCTGTTTCACCCAATCATTCTTTAGTATGAGATTATTTAGTTTCCAATTATTTTTTGGTCTACTTCCCCCTGGTTTTTTGTTGAATATAATTTTCATTGCATCGTGGTCTGAAAAGGACGCATTTACTATTTCTGCCTTACTGCATTTGAATTTGAGGTTTTTATGTCCTAATATATGGTCAATTTTTGTATAGGTTCCATGAACTGCTGAAAAGAAAGTGTATTCCTTTCTGTCTCCATTACATTTTCTCCAGAGATCTATCATATCTAACTTTTCTAGTATTCTATTTACCTCTTTGACTTCTTTCTTATTTATTTTGTGGTTTGATTTATCTAATTCTGAGAGTGCAAGGTTAAGATCTCCCACTATTATAGTTTTACTGTCTATTTCTTCTTGCAGCTCTCTTAATTTCTCTTTTAAGAATTTAGATGCTACACTACTTGGTGCATATATGTTTAATATAGATAGTGCTTCATTATCCATGCTACCCTTTAGCAAGATATAGTGCCCTTCCTTATCTCTTCTAATTAGATCAATTTTTGCTTTAGCTTGATTTGAGATCAGGATGGCTACCCCTGCTTTTTTGACTTCACCTGAAGCATAGTAGATTTTGCTCCAACCTTTTACCTTTAACCTGCATGGATCTCCCCGCTTCAGGTGTGTTTCCTGTAAACAACATATTGTAGGATTCTGGCTTTTAATCCATTCTGCTAACCGCTTCCTCTTTATGGGGGAGTTTACCCCATTCACATTTATGGTTAGAATGACTAATTCTGTATTACTTGCCATCTTGTTAACCCCGGTTTATGCTTTTCTCCCTTCGAGCCTTCCCCCCCTTCCCAGTATTAAGCTTGTGAGCACCACTTGCTTCTCACAGCCCTCCCTTTATAGTATCCCTCCCCGCCTCCTTAAGAGTTCCTCCCCCATCTTACCCCTTTCCCTCCCAGTTTCCGTATTCCTTTCCACTTAGCTTATTCCTTCCCTTTTCACTTTTCCCTTCTCACTTTTCAATGAGGTGGGAGAAGTTTCACCATAGATTGAATATGTCTTAAGATTTTTCACTTAAAGCCAATTCTGAAGGCAGTAAGATACCCACTATATTCATCCCCCTCCATTCTTTCTTTCAGATATAATAGGTTTCTTATGCCTCTTCATGAGATGTACTACCCCCACTTTACCCTTTTTCTGGTACAATGTCCTTTCCACATCAATTTCTAGAACAAGGTATACATGTATTCTTTATACATCTATATAGTCGAAATATAGTTCCCAAGATTAATCTTTACCTTTTTAGATTTCTCTTGAGTTCTATATTTGTAGATCAAACTTTTTGTTAAGTTCTGGCTTTTTCATCAGAAAAGATGAAATTCGCTTACTTTGTTGAATGTCCATCTTCTTCCCTGGAAAAAGATGCTCATTCTCGCTGGGTAAGTTATTTTTGGTTGCATACCAAGTTCCTTAGACTTTCGGAATATCATATTCCAGGCCCTTCGATCTTTTAATGTGGATGCTGCCAGATCCTGGGTGATCCTTATTGTGGCTCCTTGATACTTGAATTGGGTTTTTCTAGCCGCTTGCAATATTTTTTCCTTTGTCTGAGGGTTCTGGCATTTGGCCACTATATTCCTTGGTGTTTTGATTTTAGGATCCCTTTCAGTGGGTGATCGATGAATCCTTTCAACGTTTATTTTTTCCTCTGTTCCTATGACTTCTGGGCAGTTCTCTTTGATAATTTCCTGGAAAATAGTGTCCAGGCTCTTTTTTTTCATCATGTTTTTCTGGAAGTCCAATGATTCTCAGATTGTCTCTCCTGGATCTGTTTTCCAGGTCTGTTGTCTTCCCCAGAAGGTATTTCACATTCTTTTCCATTGTTTGATTTTTTTTGGATTTGCTTGACTGATTCTTCTTGTCTCCTCGAGTCATTCAATTCCAATTGTTCAATTCTGATTTTCAGTGAAGTATTTTCTTCACTCACTTTTTTAAAATCTTTTTCTAATTGTCCCATTGAGTTCTTTTGTTCTGTGGAATTTTTTTCCATTTCGCCAATTTTGTTTTCCAGTTCACCAATCCCATTTTTCAAGGATTTTACTTCTTTATCCACTCTCTCTTTAACTGACTTCTCCAGGCTCTTTTGCCAAGCCTCCCTCTCCTTTTCCCATTTTTCTTCTAGCTCCCTTGTGAGAGCCTTTTTAATTACTTCTATGAGGTTCATCTGTGCTGAGGAACAGATGATCTCCTCCTTTGGGGATTCACCTGGAGACAGTCTGTTTTTAGTCTCCTCAGGATTTAGAGTCTGCTCTCTATCTGTATAGAAGCTGTCAAGGGTTAAAGTCCTCTTCAGTTTCTTGCTCATTCTGTCTAATAATCAAAGACAAGCTAGCAAAGAAAAACAGAAAAAACTGGAGTCTTTCTTTGGGGGAGGGGCTGGGTGGTGTTACCGAGCTTCCTCTCCAGACTGCGGGGGGCAGCAGTGAGGCGCTAGCTCTACTGTGCTGCGCCTGCGCTCTGAGATCCCAGAGCATGCTGAGTCACTGGCGGGGGGGGGGGAAGAAGGAGGGGGCGGCCAGGTCCCGAGAGACTCCAGCTGTTTGGGGTTGTATTCTTCACCCCCAGTGTTTTTAGCTTCTCTGCTGGGCTGCTGACTTGCTGCCAGAGCAAAGTACCTAATCCTGTAGTGAAGCTCTCCCCACAAGAGACGGCTGCGATCACTCCCCACCCCCTCTCCAGTCTGCTCCCGTGCTCTCACTGCCGCTGCCCGCCCCCTGCGCCCGATCTAAAACCGTCCCAGCCCTCCAGTAAAGACAGACCTTTCTTGGCGAATCTCAAGGATGGCTTCTCTTGGTAACTATTTGTGGGGTTTTTTTTCAGTTAAGCATTAATTCAGAGGCTTGTAATGAAATGGATAGTGAGAGAAAGCGTGGAGCTACACAGCTATGTGCCTCCTCTCTGCCATCTTAACTGGAAGTCCTGAGCCCTTGACCCAACTTTCTAAAAGGAGGTGGAGATATGTGGAAAAAGGCTTTCAAACTAGAGAAACATTATTAATATCTTCAGCTGAAATAAAAAGGAAATTTTAAATAGACTTCTAAACTATGAACCCATATTTTCAGATACATGAATTTTTATGAGATCTACACAGACAACTCATTAAGGTATTCTTGATAAGGGTTATCAGAAGAAGAAAGGCAAAGCTTTCACAAGCAATATTCTACAGAACACATTATTACCATCACACAAACTTGGTCAAAAGATTTCAGGGATATGAGACCTTACTGTACATATTGTCTATTGACTACCGAGAGAAACAAATATTTGATTCAGTGGAATAAAACATTACCTTAAAGGTTCTACCCCAACAGTGTATCTTCAATTAATGTCAAAATTTTAAGTTCTTGGAAAAAATTAAAATGGAGATAACCTTGAAAATTCTTAAAACTATCAGTATGAAACAAAAGAAAACAAAAAATATAGCTTTCTCACAAAAAGAAAGAAAGATGTCATCAATGTTATGAAAGGAATTGAGTATAGTCTCTGAGCTGAAGAGTGATATAGATGGTAATGTATGCTTCTATTTGAATGATAAGTTGTGCTGACTATATCAAGTTCTAGAATGCTCAAGCAACTTTTACATGAGTTTCAAAGACTTTGATTACAATTTTCATATAAGAAAAACTAAAGCTATTTTAAAAATAGTTATTGTTCCGACTATTATATACAATTGACTGGACAATGTATAGAGTTGATCAACTGGATGTGTGTATATTTATATGTGTATATACATATATGCATGTGTATGTACATGTATATACATATATGCACATGTATGCACATGTATGTACATGTATATACATATATAAACACACATATGCATTATTTATTATGCATATGTAAAAATCTGCATGTGTATATTGTATATGTCTATATGTGTGTATATATATATAAATATGTGTGTGTGTTGTATATGTTGTGTGTACTGAATTGAACTTAGAATTAACAGGAGAAGAATGGGCTAGAGTACTTTAGGAAACTGCAAAATTAACTTTAGTAATCCTAAACTTCTGGAAACAAAAAGCTATTTAAAAAAATACTGATTTTTTTTTCTGGTGATACTTAATGGCTGTGTCGTAGATGTCTATGGTATATTAAAAAAGAGAAGATGCAGATAACCCAGAAGGCAAAGGAGATGCAAGCTACAAAACACCGTAAATGAGGAACTACATAAGAAATACAAAGAATGTCTTCAAAGAAATCTTGATCAAAAAAGGAAATGAGTCAGTCACATTGAAAAAGTGAGAGATAAAGCAGGTTGGTGCTTCAGTGGTATACATTCATTGTCAAAAAGTTTCAAGGAAAGATAAAAAGATATGAACTATGCCCAAAGGGTTATAAAAATCATGCAAATCCTTTAACCTAATCATACCACTACTGAACATGAATCCTAAGTGAGAGTTTAAAAAAAGGAAAAGGATCTATATGTACAAAAATATTTATAGCACCTCTCTTCTCAGGGCAAAGAACTGGAAATTGAGGGGATGTCCATCAATTAGGAAATGACTGAATAAATTGTGGCACATGATTATTATGGAATATTATTGTTCTATGGAAAATGAGCAGGAGGCTCTCAGAAAAACCTGTTAAGTCCTCCATGAACTCAAGCAAAGTGAAATGTACTGTATCCAAAGTTAACAGCAATACTGTGGGATGATCAGCTGTGAATGACTTTGCAATTCTCTGCACTATTCCACAACTACTCTGAAGGATTTATAATGCAAAATGCTATTCACCCTGAGAAAGAACTGATTGTGTTTAAATACATATGGAAACATATTTTTTAAACTTTATTTTCCTCGAGTGTTGGATTTTTTTTTTTTTGGGGGGAGAGATTTATGTTTTCTTTCACAATATGACTTTTATGGAAATGTTTTGCATAACTTCACATGTACTTTCTTAAAAGAGGTAAGGGTGGGGATAAAGGGTGAGAATATGGAACTCAAAGTTTTAAAAACAGGTAAAAAATTGTTTTACATATAACTGGGAAAATAAAATGCTAAATATAGACTAAAAATAGTCTCAAAGAAAGCCTATAGTATATTAGGTGGATTCTTGGTGGTAAACTGACACAAGGACATAAAGAAGAGTCCTTCAGATTGAGTACTGATGAATAGATTTGTGATCAACATCACTGGAATGAATATCCCACTTTGAAAAGATCCATTGGAGATTTGGAGGCATTATTTCCCACCCTTCACTTCCCATCCCTGGGTTAAAAAAAAAAAACCTTAAAAATCATTAACTCAATACACTATAATAAAATAAAAAGAAAATCATCATACCTCATCTAGACATTTAAATGCGGGACATGTAGTTATGTCAATGGTGCTTTCATCCTGAATATTAATTGTAGGTATGACGGCAGCAATAAACTCTGCTTGAGCTTCTAAAAAAGGGATGGATGATTTGTCAGATTTTGACTTTTTAGATTCTTCATCAGAATCACTGGAACTGGAATTATCCTTATTCATTTTTGATAATTTTCACAATTCTAAGAAATAAAAGAAAAAAATGATGAATGCATTTCCTCCTTCTCATTTATAATAAAGGCATAATGCAGTATACAGGACAGAAAGAAGACCTTTTTTTTTTTTTTTTTTTTTTTTTTTTTGGTAATCCTGATGCTCAGCATGCTTTTATTCTTTAGTTGTTTTAGTCCTGTCCTACTCTTTGTGACTTCATTTGGGCTTTTCTTGGCAAAAATACTTAAGTATTTGCAATTTCCTTTTACTCATTTTACAGATGAAAAACAGAGACAAACAGGGTTAAGTGAATTGGCTAGGGTAACACATCATACAGAAAATAAGTGTTCCTGACATTAGGCCCAGTGTTGAGAAGAAGTAAATTCCAGAAATTAGAGCCAGTGTGGCTTTCTAGTATAGGAACCACACCATGGGGAGAGGTTTTTGAGAAAGACTCCACATTTGGCCAGATCTTCTTCCAACTTCTTTAGGCTAGAGGATGATTTGAGGAATCCAGAACAATCTAGAGGATTTTGGATTTCCAATCTCCTCATCAGTATTCTGGCACATCTGCCAGTAAACTGAGGATAAAAAGACACAGTTATTATATCTAAGTGGAACTTCTTAAGCATCCCACAAATAAGAAAAAAAGGACTTCCAGTAACAAAGTACTATGAGTTAGCCCCTTGTAGCAAGTGCTCTGTAAGCATGACAGCATATTCTACAGATTTGATAAGTTTTTATGGGAAGAGTAAGAGTATGTTACTATTTTGAAAGGAATATTTGTAGCTCTATTTTTGGCCTTAGCAAATAACCCTTTTATAAGGTAATTGATGTTCACTGGAGGCTATCACCATAGGGCTAGAGCTGATAAAGATGATTACCACTGACTCTTCAGGGACAGTCCTAGAATCCTGATGAGGAGATATAGTCAGTCTAATTCTGGGAATCCAACTTGTTGATGAGAGTTGGAATTGGGAGAAGGATCTTCAGAGATTAAATGGGCTACACTTAAATGGTGCCCTCCAAAATTCTGGCATTCTCTGTAGATTGTTAATGACCTTATCCACTTCCCTGGTTCAACTGATTTTTTAAAGTTATGAATTAAAACACCAAGAATGATAAGCATTGCGAATTATACACATGAACACAAAAAATTTAAGATTTTATAAAATGTTTCCCCTTTCATACCACTTTCCCTACAATGTTCATTTTTTATTTTATTTTTTAAATAATATTTTATTTTTCCAAATATGTGCAAAGTTAGTTTTTAATATTCACCATTGCAAAACACTGTTCCAAATTTTTTCCCTCTCTGCTTTCTTACTGGTTCTCCAAGACAGCAAAGAATCTGATAAAGATTAATACCACTTTTTAAATGTATATACCACTTCATGCCATCTTTTAAAAATATATAATAAATTCCACATGATCCTTTCAAAATTGTCTGGCACATCCATGTTTTCTTTTGAACTTCTGTCATAACAATGCATTCTAAAAAATATTTCAGTGACCTTTTTGGGTGCAATGCAATTGCTAATGTCCTTTTTCTTCTCTAAAGTCATTTCTTTTCACCTCCCTAATTAAAAACAGAGATGGGGGGATCCTTTGTAACAACCCCTTTGTAAGCACAGTCAAGCAAAAGAAATGTACACAGAGAAGATATGCTCAAAAAATGTATGCTCTACATAGGGTGGTAACATACTTTATGATATATCTTAAAATGGACTGAGCAGTCATTATTTTTAAGTATTCTTAAGTCTTTCAAAGTAGTTTTTCTTTTATTATGTTGTTGTATAAATTGTTCTTTGGGTTTTGCTCACTTTATTCTGTATCAATTCATACTCTCAGGACTTTTTTGAAATCTTTTAAATTATTTCTTATTGAGTAATAATATTTATTTATATTCATATACCACAATTTGTTCAGTCATTCTCCAACCTATCTAAAGATATTACCCTCAATTCCAGTCCTTTTACTTGTATTGCTTGCAGTTTTAAACTTCCATTTAAGGTTAGGAAATTTATTTTATTTTTATTTATTCCTTGATATTAACCTCCCTTTGTACCTTTCCCATTCCCACAAAACAACAATAACAACCACCACCACCACAACAACAACCACCACCACCATCACCACCACAACAACAACTACTGATGATGATGTATTGAATTTGATGTATTTCTACTCCAAACTATTTCTTTTGGGGTATCTGTGTTCAATTCTCCTTAGTATGTTTCAGACAAGAGTAAGGTTTATATGCCTACTCCCTTATCCCTTCCTTGATATTCATGTATTCTTTTTTTCAACCTCCTAATTCTAAGAAATATATACAGCTTTTTCCTTTCTACATTATTGTGTATATTGCTCTTACTATTCTACTCCCCAAGTCCTCAGTGGTGTGTGTGTGTTTTTAAAATTTCATTTTCTTAATACCATTTTGAAAACAACTAAGTTCTGAAGGGACACTGTTTTTGCTCTAGTTATTAGAATGGCAGCACTACATCATCACTCAGCTCCTTCCAACTCAAGTAATTAAGTTATCTTTCTAGTTTTCTCATGAGTTTTGTATTTGCATTTAAAAGCTCATATTTAGCTCTGGTCTTTCAATCAGAAATGCTTTAAAGTACTCTATTACATTAATGTGTGTATGTGTCTGTGTCTGTGTGTCTATTCCCTAGAGGATTATACTTAACTTTGCAAATTAAATTATTTTTGGTTGTGACTATCTTTTGCCTTTTAAAATATAATATTCCAAGTTCTCTTTTTGTTTATAGATGCAACAAGATCTTGTATGTGATCTTGACAATGATTCCTTAGTACTTGAATTTCCTTTCTGGACACTTACAGCATTTTTTCTTTGATGTGGAAGTTCTAGATTCTGAGGACACCATTCCTAGGACTTATGTTTTTGAGGTTTCTTTCAGGAGATGATCATTAGATTCTTTCAATATATATTTTGTCCTATGGTTCTTTTTCCTTTTTAAAAAATTTCAGTAGTATTTTATTTTTCCAATTATATACAAAGATAGTTTTCAATATTCATTTCTATAAGACTTTTAGTTCCAAATTTCTCCTCTTCCCCTCTCTCCAAGATAGAAAACTAATATAAGTCATACATGTACAATTATTTTAAACATATCTCAGTATCAGTCATGTTCTGAAAAAAAAATCAAAACAAAAGGAAAAATCATGAGAAAGGAAAAGAAAGCAAACAAACAAAAGGTGAAAACAATATGCCTCAAACTACATTTAATCTCCATAGTTCTGTTTCTGGATGTGGTAGCATTTTCCCCAAGACTATTAGAATTGTCTTGGATCACTGTATTGCTGAGAAGAGCTAAGTCTATTGTAGCTGATCCTCACACAATCTTGCTGTTAACTGTTTACAATGTTCTCCTGATTCTGCTAACTTCACTCAGCATCAGCTCCAGGGTTTCCTTGACCTGTTTTCCAGGTTTGTTATTCTTGCTATCAAATATGACATTTATAATTTCTTCTATTGTTTCAATTTTTTATTTTATTCTGATTTTTTTGTCATCTTGTGGAGTAATTATTTTTTGTTTGGTTTATTTTCATTTCCAGGGAGTTTGTATTTATGTAAATTTTATTATTTTTTCTTCTAAGCTATTCTCTAGTAATTCACTCTCACCGGAATCTTTCCAGATTCCACCATTTCTCTTTTGCTACATTATTATTTCTCCACCTTATAGTACCTCTCTCCTTAAAATGTAAGCTCTTTGAGGATAGGGACTTTCTTATTTGCTTGTAGTTGTAGCCCTAACACTTAGCACAAAGCTCAGAACACAGTGAAGCTTAATAAATGCTTTATCTTCTTTCTTCCCTCCCTCTTCTTCCTCCTCCCTCCTAACCTCTTTCATCCTCTCCTCTCTTTCCCCCTCTCCCTTCCTCTCTTCTCCCTTCTTGTATCACTCCCTCCTTATCTCCCTCCTTCATTTCTTCCCTCCCTCTTTTCCCTCCTTCTTTTCTTTTCTTCCTCCATTCCTCCCCCTTCTCTCCCCCTTTCAATTCTTTCCTTCACATTTTTTAAATTTTTAATTGCTACATTTCTTCTAGGTATTCATGTAATCCTTGTGGAAAATATAATTTTTTTCCTATGAATCTCTCTTTATAGTTGTTATGATATTATAATCCCCTTCTATGCTGGATTTGGGGGCCTCTCTGGATCAACAATAACTCTTTGTCATGGATCATCATTATTATTATTATTAGGTTTATTCATTTCTCCAATATCAGTTCCAGAATTTGGGCTTTGTGTTTTGGGTTGGATGGTTGCTTTTCTTTTCTTTTCATATCCTGTGCTCACCTCTTACTAGTGGGGTTTGTCCCTTCTTGGATTTTGGAAGTTCATAGCTTCCAAGGTCCCAGCTAAGAGGTTTCATCTACCTTGCAACATTTTGGGGAAATCTTTTGTTCTCCTTGCCTTTAGATATAAAGCTTTTAAGGTTTACATGACTCTCCTGCCCATCTCTAGTCCCACTGGTAGGCTGGCAACTTATTTGCCTGTACTGTTTTGCACTGAAGTCTTTTCTTTAATGCTCAGGGACTTTTGGTTGTCATTTGGGATAGTTATGGAGTGAACTCAATTACTTACTGAAGTTTCTCCTTGGATTTCTTGATTCAAACTGATGTATTTTTTTAGTTTTTAGTTTTTTTTTTTCTGGAGAAGGTATGGGAAGCTGATCTGTTTGCTGCTGTTCTGGTAGCCATCTTGGTCATTCTCTCCATGATTCAATTTTTACTTTATGCAGAAATCAAGAATTTTATATCTATATAACTTCTTCCCAAGGTACCATAGTACCATATTTTAACTGTTTGCTGTATATTTTTACATGTATATCTGACTAACACAGAAAACATGAAACTTAACATGTTCAAAACTGGGTTCAAACTTCTGATAAAGATGATGTCCAAGGTTCTAGTTAACTGAGCTAGCTACCTTTAAAATCAATTCAATGTTACTGTTCTATAAGAAATGATCAGCAGGATGATTTCAGAGAGACCTGGAGAGACTTACATGAACTGATGCCAAGTGAAATGAGCAGAACCAGGAGATCATTATACATGGCAACAAGATTATACAAAAATCAATTCTGATGGACATGGCTCTTTCCATCAGTGAGATGATTCAGGCCTGTTCCAAGGATCTTGTGATGATGAGACATGTATAACCAGAGAGAGAGAGGACTGAGGGAACTGAGGGTAGATTACAACATAACATTATCACCCTTTCAGTTTACTTAAATTTTATTTTCTTTCTCAATTTATTTTTTACTTTTTGATTTGATTTTTCTTCTGCAGCAAGATAATTGTGTATATATATATATATATATATATATATATATATATATATTTGTATAAATGTATGCCTATATTGGATGACATATATTTTACCATGTTTAACATAAAAAAGAATTGTATATATTTAACCTAAAAAATAAAAATAAAATCAATTCAAAAATAACATGAAACTTATATAAAAACACGAGATCAACAAATGAAATGGAAGAACATAAATCTACAATGACGCAATCAATTAACAAATATTTATTTAACACCATTTATATGTTAGGTACTATGCAAAGTAAGAGGGTTACACATATTCAAAATAATACCAACTACAGTGTTTGTCTCTCTGTTAACACACACACACACACACACACCCACACACACACACACACACATATACACCTACAAAGTTCCATTCTACCAACTGGACCACCATTAGCCCTACTTTGACATGGTATTCAAAGAAAGACTTACTAAAAGAAATGAAGAAATAAAAGTCAGACAATGTGGCATATTGGCTAGAGTGATATTATAGCAAGGAGCATTCAAGTCTTGTCAAGAAAATACCGACTTCCTTTTACAGTTCTCCTAGTAAAACCTCTTCGTGTTTAACTTTGATAAACCCTCACTGCAGCAAGGCAGTCTTAATCCTAACCAACTCTGTCTCACTGTCTGTGAAGGTTTTTGTAACCTTTGTCAAGCCTCTCCTACTTTCCCCATGTTCCTTCTCAATGCAGCAGCACCAAAATTGAGGCCATTTGATTGATGCTACGTCTTCTCTTCTTCTCTTCATCCCCAAACTCCTTGACATCTTCCTCCTCTCTCTTTTTCAATGTCTCAATAAACAGTCCTCCCCCTTTCATCCCAAAGTCAACCTTTCCATCTAACGTATATGTATGTTTTGTTGTTCAGTCATTTCAATTCTGTCTGACTCCCTCATGACCTCATTTGGAGTATTCTTGGCAAAGAGCAATTTGCCATTTTCTTCTACAGATTATTTCTACAGACAAGATGAGGAAACTGAGGCAAACAGGATAAGTGACTTTCCCAGCTAGATGAAGTCAGGAAGATGAGTCTTCTTGACTACAGACCCAATTCTCTAGCCATTAAAACATCTAGTTATTCTGTGTGTGTGTGTGTGTGTGTGTGTGTGTGTTTGCTATATGATCCACAAAAATAAATGTCATTAATTAGCATTTCTACCCACTAGCTTGATGAATAGTATTCTGTAATAAAAGCACCCCACACACTATTAATAACCATTGATTTGGGGAGATCCAGAGTTCCCCCTCCCTTTTTCTAAAGTCCTGATTTTAAAAGTTCAATCTCTTGAAGGACATTGCTGATAAATGAGATTGGACTAAGACCCCCAGCCTGGGAGAGTAGCTGTTGTGTTCTGCTCAGGCTGTGGGGCATAAATTCTTTGGATAGCTCAAGTGGTCTGGATATAGAGATAGTCTCTCTGACCAAGGGTGATATGATGTCACTTAGCCCCTTCCTGAACCCACTCTTCAGAGGGTATAAAAACTGTGAGCCAGTCTGCCATGATTGCCTTTTGGTCTAAAAGAGATAGCCAAATGACCATCTTGTTAGTACTAATGTGCTGACCTTATTAATAAAATGATTAAATTACTCAGAAGTTATGTTTCTCGAACCTTTTTAATTGCCACATTATCCTGTCTTAATTGCCAATATCTATCATGATAATGAAAATACGAAACCAGAAAAATGTTACTAGTCTGTACAGCCAGAACTTAGTTATTTCCAATTCTCTCTCTTTTTTAAAATTTTTATTTAATAATTACTTTATATTGACAGAATCCATGCCAGGGTAATTTTTTTACAACATTATCCCTTGCACTCATTTCTGTCCCAATTTTTCCCCTCCCTCCCTCCACCCCCTCCCCTAGATGGCAAGCAGTTTTATATATGTTAGATATGTTGCAGTATATCCTAGATACAATATATGTTTGCAGAACCGAACAGTTCTCTTATTGCACAGGGAGAATTGGATTCAGAAGGTAAAAATAACCCGGGAAGAAAAACAAAAATGCAGATAGTTCACGTTTGTTTCCCAGTGTTCTTTCTTTGGGTGTAGCTGCTTCTGTCCATCATTTATCCACTGAAACTCAGTTAGGTCTCTTTGTCAAAGAAATCCACTTCCATCAAAATATGTCCCCATACAATATCGTTGTCGAAGTGTATAATGATCTCCTACTACAAACAGGGCTGCCACAAACATTTTGGGCACATATAGGTCCCTTTCCCTTCTTTAGTATTTCTTTGGGATATAAGCCCAATAGAAACACTGCTGGATCAAAGGGTATGCACAATTTGATAACTTTTTGGGCATAATTCCAGATTGCTCTCCAGAATGGTTGGATTCGTTCACAACTCCACCAATAATGCATTAGTGTCCCAGTTTTCCCGCATCCCCTCCAACATTCATCATTATTTTTTCCTGTCATATTAGCCAATCTGACAGGTGTGTAGTGGTATCTCAGAGTTGTCTTAATTTGCATTTCTCTGATCAATAATGATTTGGAACACTCTTTCATCCAATTCTCTTTTAAACATGTTTAGATAATTCCATAGACTAGTAACACTGTGCAATTGTTATTTGTGATATGCATTGCTCCATATGAGATGTACTGATGGTGGTGTGGAAACTCTGTTCCCTTTTGATCTGTAAAATTAGCACTCTGAAATTCTGTCCCCTTTGATTCTTGGCCTCTCAGGCTCTGTGGAGTCTGTAAGAGAGCGTTTCTCAGGCTGAGCCATTTCTAAGGCAAATCATTTCTAGTAATAGCTGTATCTCCATTCAAATGCTGGCTGAAAAAACCTTCAAAATAATTTCAATTGGGAGATTCTGGTCTGATCTGCCCCCAGTCCCCTGGCCAAAGAGCTACTCATAAAATAGGTTTCTGCTCTCTCATTTCTTTGCAGAATGTCAACAAGTAGCATGTTTTGCCTCTTTGGCAAAACTGCCAGGACCCTGCCCATTGTGAAGACATTCTCTTCTCAGTGCCAGCCTCCATTTCCCTAATAGGACTTTGCCATTGAAGAAATCAGTTTTTCTAGCAAAGCCGACTTCTCATCCAACAATAACCTTCCATTTTTGTCACTTAAAACTGTTCAGGTTTGCTAATTCTTTCACAAAGGACCTGTGGGGTCCTTCCCTTCCTCCCCTGTGAAGGGGATTTCCACAACTCTCTGACTGCCACTAGAGCCCCATCAGTACTAGATAATCTGGTTTTCTGTAGGTAAGGATCCACAAATTCTTTATCTGACTTTTTCATTCTTAACATTTATTGTATTTACTACTTATAACTACATGTTTATGCCTGATATTAGGGAATAGTTGTTTGGTATGCTCTTTATTACATAAACTCAGGATAAGGTGACAATTGATTCTAATTGTACCTAAAAGTGACATTAAACAGTGGTACCTAATTCTGTTTAAAGAGAATTGGAAGGAAGCTTGATGCACTGTTGCATTTGTTTTTTAAGCTGTTAAAATAATATTAATAAAAACCTCTTTCTAGCAAAATATATATGAATATATGCATAGAGACAGATAATCAGCTATGTGTGTGTGTGTGTGTGTGTGTGTGTGTGTGTGTGTGTGTAAAAATAGGAAGCTTCGCAGTGGTCAGTTAGGCAATTATTCGGTAAAAACTGCATTGCTTGCTAAGACTTCCTTCTTCTTTTCTCATGTAAATTTAGGTATTCCTTCCCTTAAACTGTTTTTATTTTTGAATTCATTTAAGATTTATGGAAATAGAAATAAAGCAAGTACCCATTGTTCCTTTAGCCATCACAATCACTGAACGTAATTCTTTGTGATACAGCAGAAAGGAAGGAAGAAAGGAAGGAAGGAAGGAAGAAAAAGAAAGGAAGAAAGGGAGAGAGGAGGGAAGGAAAAAAGGAAGGAAAGGAAGGAGGGAGGGAGAAAGGGAGAAAGAGAGGGAAGAAGAAAGAAAGGAAGAAGGGAGGGAAGGAGGGAAGGAAAAAAGGAAAAGAAAAGAAAAGAAAAAGAAAATCAATGATTTGGAATTCAGTTCCCAAAAAATCTGGTAGTATGTAATCACTTCTGAATATTTATATTAATACTATTGTAGTGAATTGCAGCATGCAAATACCATAGATTTGTTGAGATAAAAAAAAAATCCCAGCAAAACCTTGTGTTCCTTTTATTTTCAATTACTTAATCTCATATGTCTCTGCTTAAATGTTGTCAGCATTTTAAAAACTCAACATATCAAACAATAAAAATATCTCTTTTTCTTTAAAACTGTCTTTCTTCCTGACTTCCCTACTTCTGGTTACAGCACATCTTTTCTTCTCAGTCACTTGGTGACTGGCTTCTCAAGTGATGGAGTTAAAGTGAAAAGCACATTCAAATAATTTCCTTGAATTGAAAGTAAATTTCTTATTCTGGCAGATCATTTCTTTTTGTTTATTTTACAATGTCTTCTATTTTTATTTTTTTTAATAGTATTTTATTTTTTTTCAAATACATGTAAAGATAGTTTTTAAAATTTACCTTTGCAAAACCTTCTGTTCCGAATTTTTCTCCTTTTTATACTCTCTTTTCTCTCCCCAATTCAGCAAACAATTCAATATAGATTAAACATGTACAACTTAAAAATATATATATTTTCACATTTGTCATGCTGTGCAAGAAAAATCAGATCAAAAAGGGAAAAAAAACATGAGAAAGAAAAGAAAACCCAAGCAAACAAACAACAAAACAAAAGTCAAAATACTATGCTTTCATCCACATTCAGACTCCATAGTTCTCTCTCTATATCACTTTCCATCCTTGAATCACCTCAATGTTGAAAAGAGCCAAGTCCATCATAGCTGATCATCACACAATCTTGCTGTTACTGTGCATAATGATCTCTTAGTTCTATTCACTTCACTCAGCATCAGTTCCTGTAAACCATCCTGCTGATCATTTCTAATAGTACAATAATATTCCATAACATTCATATACCATACTTATTTAGCCTTTCTTCAACTGATGGGCATCCACTCAGTTTCCAGTTCCTTGCCACTACAAAAAGGGCAACCACAAACAGTTTTGTACATGGGGTCTTTCCCCCTTTTTTATGATCTCTTTGATTTACAGGCCTAGTAATGGCACTGTTGGATCAAAAGGTATGCACTGTTTGAAAACCCTTTAGACATAGTTCCAGATTGATCCCGAGAATGATTGGATTATTTCACAATTCCACCAGCAATGTATTAGTGTCCTAGTTTTCCCACATCCTCTCCAACATTTATCATCTTTCCCTGTCATTTTAGCCAATCTGAGACATGTAAAGTAGCACCCCAGAATTGTCTTAATTTCCATTTCTCTAATCAATAGCATTTTAGACAATCAGCAGATTATCACTAAAGCAGATCAGTGAGTCAGAAACGTCCCCAGTTGATCATAATTATAATCCAATTTGGGGTAACAAATGTCCTCCTATTGCAATCAGCTCATTACTGGCTCATTTTCCATTACCTACTCCAACCTCAGACCAAAAGTTTGAGATTCCAGACTTTCCCATCCCATTCCCATCACCTTTCAGTACCCCTCCATCAAAGAAAGGTAAAATTATACTTCCCACTGGACTTCCTATTGGTATAAGAATAAACAAATTTTCCTTTACAAGATTTTTTAATCTTTTCCATTCCCAATGTAACACCTGTAGCTCAGTTTTGTTATCTAGAGTTTGGTCTACTGCAATTGACTCACAACTCATCTCCCTTAAATCTTTCCCATTTGTAACCAATCCTATACATACTACCATATTCCTCTTCCTAATACATAGTACTTAATCATTTTCAATGATTCCATCACTGCCTACCAAATTAAGTCCAAACTTATCCTGGACTTCAAAGCCTTCTATAATAATCTCGGGTTTTTCTTTCCAGCATTATATTACATTACTCTTTGAGCACATTATGCTTTAAACCCTACTATTCACAATGTTTCATGCACTTCCTACTCTTTCCTATCTTTGTGCCTTTTCTCATACTATTTTTTTCTGCCTAGAATCCCATGTACTACTCTTTATCCAAAGAAAGCAACATGGTATAGTGGGAACTAGATCTGTTGTCAGAACTGATTCAAGTGCTGGATGATACTTATTAACTATATGTGCATGGAAAAGTTTTGAGGAACTATGGTATAGTGGTATAAGCTAGCCTCACAATCAGGAAGATCTGGGATAATATACTCTAAATAAAGAAGAAAATCAAATGGGACTAACTAGACAAGGAATCCTGATAAGAGAATAAAGAAAATGACTTTAGAGTCTCTTTTTAACATAAAGAGTATTCTCAAAATTTAAGCACAGTTTTCAGAGTTAAAATCTTTGATATTGAAACATATTTATTTAAATGTAAATAAATAACTTCAAGTTTAGTTTGTTGAATTAATGTTTATTATTAAGTTTTTAATATATTGTTTAAAATGGATTCTAGACCACAAAATGCCATCTGCCTTTTAGGTGGAATGGCTAGGGAGAGAAAAGGAAAACATCATTATTTGAGAAATGAAGTGCCAACTTATTAGTTAGAATCCATGGTAATCCTAGGTAAAATTGTAAAGCAAACAAAGATTTGTTTTCAGGACCATTCTAACCTCCATTTTTTGGTCTATCTCTCTTTCTTCCTCCATCTCTACCTATACCTATACCTATACCTACCTACTTTTCAGCTTTCCCCAGAATACCCAATTTTGACAGCTGTCTCTATTCTATTATTTTACTTGGATCTATATCCTAATAGCATCCCTTATTAGAACCTTTAAGTGTCCTGATCCAAGGTGAAGAAGGATTAGATATTGACAAAATTATCCATACTTGTTTTCTTTGAGAGCTCCATTATCCTTTCAGTAAACCAAATGTGAATTTTCCATTCTTTCCTTTAACTCACACCACAGTTCCAATGAATTGCTAAATTTTGCAGATTCTACTTTCATTTGTCCACTTATCTTCACTCACAAGATCACCATTTTTTGTTTAGGCCCTCCTTATCTTTAGCCTGAATTAATGCAATAGTTTCCTAATTGGTGTCCCTGCCTCAAATCTGTTTTCTCCAATCCATTTTCCACATATCTACCAAAGTAATTTTTTCAAGCACAGTTCTGATCTTCTCAACTCTTCTTGAGGAATTCCAGTGACTCCCTATTGTTTCTAGGAGCAAATAAAACATCTATATATGACATTTAAAACCTTTAAATTTGTTGAAGCTTCCCTTTCTAGACGTATTACATGTTATCATTCTTTTTCATGTACTCTATAGTTCAGCATAGCTGGGTTAGAGAATGGAGGGATAGGATTAAAATATAAGAAGACTAAAAGGATAAAAAGGGGCCAGTTGTAGAGGCTTTAAATGCCAAACAGAGGATTTCATATTTGATCCTGGAAGTGATAAGGAGTCACTGCAGTTAAATGAATGAGGTAGAAGTAGTAACAGGTTCAGATCTATAGAGTCAGACCTGATCTTTAGAAAAATCACTTTTGATAGCTGACTAGAAGATGGACTTGAATGAGCTGAGACTTTAGAACAGGAGACCATCTAGCAGGCTACTACAAAAGTCCGGCTGAGAGGTAACTAGGGTTGAAGGTTAATAAATTGGGAGAACAATTTAAGTGAAATGTTGTGAATATAAAAATGACACAATATGACAGTTTCTTCAAATTTGTCACACAGAGAAATAGCAGAACTAAGACTAAAATCTAATTTCCCTTACTTTAAATTTAATATTTATTTCACTATATAGTATTTGTGATTCAAGCTACAGTATAAACATAAAAGAAATGCCTTAACTTAATGTAAAATTATTTTCTATCATTCAAATTTCAAACACAAATATAAATGTCTTCCTCATATAACTGAGCAACACATAAGTGCCACCTCGTGGCAACTTACTACTAATGCAGCACAAATGTGAGAGCTGCAGAACTACCTATATTGTAGTCAGCTAACCTATATAAATTAAATTCAATGTAACAAAGCATTGTGCTAGGTATCTAGAATCCATGTGATGGATTATAATAAAGCTAGGCAACTATCTGCTGACTTATCTCACAAACACAAAACATCCCAATACACAAAACACTATACAAAAAGACATGTGAGTGTTAACCTGTCTACTTTAAACCATGGTGTATTTTGGGAACTGGAGATGAGCACAAGAAAATTAAGAATTAAATTAGAAATTCAGACCACAAATTTTGAGAAATTTTTTCTTTGTATACCCTCATGAACATGCAGAGAAAAATTTCATGGGACCAGAAACTGAAGCATTGAATGACTCATCCCAAAATTAGCGATGTAGCAAATGGCAGAACCAGAGAGAGAAGTCAACCAATAAACAAACAAGCATTTATTAAGCTCTTGTTATGTTCCAGGCACAGCACTTGGGAGGATCTCAGGTTCTATGAGGGAATACAACATGCCTATTTAAAATGTATGTAAAACAGACAAAAAATAAATACATAGTGGGAGGACCTAGTAATAGGGGCCTGGAGGAACAGGGAAAATTTCATATATAAGATGGCATGTTGGCCAGACTTTGAAGGAAATGCAAAATTCTTACAGGAAAAGGGAAGGAGGGAAGGGAGGGAATGTATCAGAGGAATGAGTTGGCCTCTGCAAGGGTCAGAAGATGAGAGATGGAATGTTATCTGTGAGGACTAGTTAGGGAGAACCATTTGGCTGGATCACAGAATATATAAAGATGAAAAATAAGATTGGAAAGATGGGTAGCATGACTTTGCTCTTTGCCATCACTAAGATAAGCTATGTGAACAGTTCCAGAATCAGCCATAGGATGAAGCAGGCTTTCTTCCCACTTCCCTTTCTCATTCCTATGCCCTGTCAATGAATGAGTGAAAAGCACTTATTAACAGTTTAATAGGTGTCAAGCTCTAGTTTACAAAAGTATCTGCTCTTCAGTGAGTTTATGTTCTAATGGTAGGTGGAATATGGTATAAATAAGAAAGTTAATGGCCAAGAACAGGAATTTGGGTCAGAGAAGGCAGAAAGATGGTGTGGAACAATGAGTCAAACTAAAAATAGTATTGATTTGATTACAGTTTCAAAAACAAAAGATTGAAAGCAGAACTGACAAAAATATTCACACAGCTGAAGGGTAGATGGTAAAGAGAAAACTGAATGGTGCCAGGTATTTCCCAGATTGCCTTAGCTCCTCCCAGGAATGTGTCCACCTCAGAAGGTGCAGTGACAGCAAGTGGCAAGAAAGAAAATAGTCAAATTAAAGGACTTCATGATTGACCAACGATTAAAATCCTCAAAAATCAGATGATCCATAAATATTTATTAAACTCCAACTACATGACAGAATTGAAGGAGGCATGGTATAAAGAATAAAAAATTCTTGCCGCAATGAGTTTTACATTCTATTAGGGTATATAAAGCATAAATATAAAGTTAAAACATAAAAAATAATTACTAGCAGGATGGAGGGCACTAGCATTTGGACGACCAGAAAAAGCTTCATGGTGTTTGATGGTGTTTAAACTGCTTCAAAAGGAAGACCAGGACTTTGTGAACTGGAGGGTAAGGAGGATATACATTCCAGGCAGATAGGGTATCAGCAGGCTTGGTAGTAAGAATCCAGGGCTAAGGTTTGGCCAGTATCAAGGGAATGAGAGATTTAAGAGCTGCAGACAGTGTGGAATTGAAATAGCTAACTATTGGATTGAGGTTGAAGGAGGAGAACAATGAAGCCAGAGCAAAAACCTGAGAAAGTGAGAAAGTACGAAAGAGAGAATAGAAATCTTGAGGAGGGTGAAGAGCAGAGGTAAGAGTAAAGCATGGAGAGGTGGAATAAGGTTATGATTAGATAGATCCAAATCATAGGCAGGAGAAAGGAAATATGCCATGACGTTGGAGTATGCTATTGAATGGGAAGCTAAATCCTTAGATGAGTCAGCATCCTAAGAGTTAGCTATAACAAAGAAAAAGATACGAGAAAGCATGGGGAAGAGGAAGTGAGAAGAAAGATACTATGAGGAAGAACACAGTGGTGGGCTAAATCCAAAAGACATTCAGTAAAGATGGCATGGGCACAGGCAGTTTATAGGAGAAATTTAACTTCAGGGTTTTGATAACACAACTTGGGTTTCTGATTGCATACAATAAAGTGGAGCCTCCAAAAACCTGGGAGGGAGGAGACTGTAAAGGCTGAGTGGTTCCCATCAGTGCCCTTCCCTGCTTGTTTCAGGGAGTATTATCATCTTCAGGCTCTCTCTGCTACCCCTTCAGGAACTCAACATTTAAAAGTTTTTCAAAGTTTTTTTCAAAATTTATTTGAAAATTTAATAGAAACACTGAAGTATAGTTATGCCTGATGAACTCAAAGCATTGGGTAGAATTATTGTGCTTTATTTTTTCCTCCAAAACTTTAATTGTTAACAAAAAAGGGGGGTACTGAGGAAAACAAAACAGATTTGTGATGTATTGACTTTACGCAGAATTTCCCACTAAAATAGATTACAACCCATCTACGACTTAATAGTAGAAAAGATCTAGGAAGTTGCCTAAAGAATAGAAATGAAGTGACTTGCCTGGGGTTACTCAGATATCAGAAACAGGGTTCATTTCCATGATACCAAGTTTAGCTTCTTATTTACTATACTACATTGCATTTAAAGGAAAAATAAGAATACAAATAGTAGGAATATGATAACATCTTAGAAGTAGTTATTACTTTTCTAGTGAATTATTAAAACTCTATCTGGAAAAATTTTCTAAGATATTCATTTTGCTTAACTAGGTAAATAATTTATTATGTTATTGGGAAATGTGTTTATTGAAAGATACTATGTTATGTTTTTATAGCTTGATGTGACTACTCTTTCAGGGAAGCTGACTGGCTACCATGAAATTCCACCAGGTCTTGGATCCACCCAATGCTTGTGTTTTGGGTTCCCCAAATTTGAATGTTTACACTTACTGATACACATCTCTGTAGACTTTTCCAGGGAACTGTTCTCTGTACAAAGCTACTTAGTACACTTGATTTGAATACTTTAAGTATAGTAAATACATTTCTTTTCAATTTTATTTCAGATTTTAGAGTTTATTATTGTGACAGTCAGAAGCTTAGTAGTATGACAGTGATGGCTAACTTTTCTTGCCTATAAGTAAGTTAGTACATCACAGAGATTGTTTGATGCATCACAGAAAAGGAATTATTGTTATGTAGAGTTTGCTATCAATGAGTGTATAAAGATTTTAACAGTTTATGTGAAGTTGTGAAGTTTTGTTGAATTTTAAAATGCTTAAATATACTTTAATGATAATTTACAAAGAGATATGGTTACAAATTTTTATAAGTGAAATAAGATAATGAAGTCTAAAAATTGTAAATAATTAATTCATCTTAAAGCAAACATATTGATCATAGTTCTTGATGATGGGGAAGAAACAGGGAGAATGAAGTAGGTAAAGAAACTCAAAGCAACTCTGAATATGTATGGATTGGTCAGCAAAATCATTCAAGATATAGCATCCTATCCAGTCTTAAGATATCCTCACTTTAACTTCTATAGTGTCCTAATTTTAACATTCTGGGACAAGTGGAACTTCTAAAGTTCATATTTGGTGCTATAATTATTAATGTTAGCAAAACAACAATAATAAATTGTGACTATATGAATGAGAGCATGGAAAGGAAAGGAAATGAGGGTGGGATTGCCTTTATATCCTCATAGACTCACAAAATGGAAATATTTAAGAGATTACATAATCCAGCCTCCTATTCCAGATGAAAAAACTGAAGGCGAAACGTTTTATCCCAAGTCACATTACTACTGAATGTGTAAGGAAAAAGGAAAAGAATATTTAATATCCAAACATTTATGTGTGTATATTCACATACATGTGCGTTTAGGGACACATACACACATATATACATGTATGCATAGATATATATAAACATATATATGCATTTTTTCCCCTTACTTCAACAGCTCACTGAATTCTTGGCCTCCTTAGCCTACTGTTCACTTAGTTTCTCTTTTTTACTTCAAGACTTGATTTGGACTCCGCCTCCCACAACTTTCTTCCCTGCTATTCCCGTTTTTCAATGGCTCGTTTTCTTACTTTTTCGGCAATACAGGCCCTCTTCTCCTGGCCCTTTCTTTCCAGTACTGGCTGCTTCGAATTTGGGTATTTCTGCTTCTTCCGCAGCACTGCAGGAGCTCACAGCTCTCTCACCGGCCTTAGCCGCCGCGTCCCCTGTATCCATGGAGACCAGGAAACCCCGACGCACCAGTTGTTTCCAGGCTTCCTATTGGATGACAAGGGTTTTCTGCACCCTCCTATAACTATAAACCAATGAGCTCGAGGCACAGAATACAACCAGTCAGCTGAGAACTAATAAACTTCCCCTCTTATTTTCATCCGCCCATAGCAATACGTTTGGCTGCTTCAGGCACGGTCTTTCTGGGACTTGTAGTTCTTTGAGTGCCTAAAACCTCACGCTCTTTACACGGTTCAGAACTACCTATCCCATCTGCCCACAAGGTTATTGAGGGGTTTCGAAGGTTGAAAAGACGCCGTGGGTTGAAGAGGGGAATTCTGACCTGGGGTTTGGTTTCTTCTAGCTTCTTGGACTTGTTAGTGGTCCTCAAGCAGGGCAGGACAGGACAGGGTGGGGCTGGCCAGTACCAGCTGTGGGGTGGGTGGGCTCCATTTATGGGACTTGGGGTTCATTACCGTCCCTGCTGACCTATCGTGTCTTCCTTATTCCATTAGCCTTGCCGGGTCCACGGTGGCTGGTCAGCTGCGGCCAGGAAACCCCCGCGCGGGGCTCTGGTGACCTCGGGCCGGGCTTGAGCCGGGGGTCATGTTTGTTCCCAGCCCGGGCTGGTGGCGAGGTGGCCCCCAGCTCGGCCCCCTCGGTGTATGGGCCGGGCTTCGGGCTGCCTTGGCCCCAGCGGCGGTGTCTCGAACCCGTCCTGCTAGATCCTACAGCTTATTGGAGAGAAGCAGCTTGAGCGAGTCGACCATCGCTCGCAAAACACCTCTTAAGGAATGGACACTGATTGTCAATCCGTTCGGGAGGCTGCAGGCGCGGCTCCCGTGCGACATCGCCGTGAGACCCCTAGACCCTTACCACTACCCGGACGCCGACCGGGTGTTGGTCACTGTGAGCAGCGTGGAAGGTGGCAGCCTGGACCTGGACAGTATCCATGTGAGATACGACGAGACCCTGAAGCAGATGGCCATCATCTCGGACAGCATCGACCGCCAGGCCTCGGTGGAGGTGAAGGTCCCCTTGAAGTTCGGTAAGCCAAGGCGGGCTAATGCTGAGGGCTCCCGCTATTCCACAGGTTTAAACAGCTAAAAGGGAAGGGAGGGCTTAACTCGCCAAAGGTGGTCGCTTGGAGAAAGTGAAGCCAGGGGAGATTTGAGTATCTGTTTTCAAACCTATGTCCTTTGATTCCAGATCCAACGATCTTACTCTCTGCATCGCACAGTCTCCCAACCCTGCTATTCTAATATTATTAGCAATAAATAGTAAGTAGTAGTTATATAGCACTTTAAAATTTGCAAAGCGCTTTTCGTTTGTAATCTCATTAAGTCCTAAAAGTAATGGTGCTTAGATATTTGATTTCCAAAATTGAGACGTGTGTCTCGTATTTTGTTAAATCTTTTGATCCTAAAAGGAACAAGACCTGTACTGTTATTGTCTGCTAAAGGAAAGAGGCGTGGACTCCACGCAGAGCCTAAGCGTTTATTGACCGCTAAGATAAAGGGCTCTGCTGTACATTTATGTTCTTTGATTCTTTGAATGGCACCTAAGCAGTTAGCTAGTTGACTGCTAAGGGAAAAGGAAGCTTGTAATATATCAGTTTGACTCCAGATTGCTGTTTTATTACTGCAGAATCCAGGTGTTACTTTTTAGAATTACATTCTGCTAAATTTAACCTTATTTTAAAGGGAATGATTATGTGCTTAAATGATAAAAGTATTTAAAATCGAAATGAAGATATGGGTTTGATAAAGACAAAAGGACCACCATTCTTTCTGGTATAGTTCAATTACAATGGCATCTGCATTTCACTAAAGCCTTTAGAATATGGGGACAAACAATTGTTTGAGCAAGTGATTGTAGAGAGCTTATATCCTCTGCAGAGTTGATTTCTTAGTTATTACAAAAAATGGGACTCTGAACAGTTTCATTTCTTGGAGATTTCAAATTTTAGATGTACTATTAATAATGACATTTGCCTGATGATGTTTTAGATTTTTTAAAAAATGGTTATTCTAATGGACTGATGTAAAAACATTAATTCACTTTGGTCTCTTTCACTTCACATTGGATTTAAGTCAAGTTTAGATTCAGGTCTTAGCTTTGTATCATAAAAGATTTGTGACCTTAATTTCTCTGAAAATTAGTTCTAATGATGTTGTGGAAAGACTACTGGATTTAGACCCATAGGGCAACGGGTTCCAGTCCTGGAATTGCCAGGAATATCTCTGTGACAATTTCTTTCATAGCTTTGGGCCTCACTTTCCTTATTTGTAAAATGAAGGGGTTAGACTAAGTAACTTCTTAAGGTTACTTTCACCTCTAGCTTTATGGCCCTGTTACTGATATGATACTTAAACATACTACTTTGCTCATTGGGTTTTTTAATAAGCTTCAGAGGAGATGATGAGTGTAAAGAAAGTAAAAGTAGAAGTCTTTATAGAATTGATAGTGGCAATGATATAGAACCTATGACTAATTTTTCCTAAACATTTGGGAACTATTGTTTTGCAGAAGTAGCCTCTAGATTTTAAAACAATATCAAGTACTTGCTAATGTGCTTTTAAAAAAGAAAATTCTTCCAACTTGGCTAAATAATTTGAAGACTAATTTAAATTATGTATTACTATTAATTTTAAGCCAATTTTGAATAAAAAATTTATCTACATTATTTGTTGTATTATCTACCCAGTATATTTTAGCACATCTGATTGCTCTTGTTTTAAATGTAATCTTGGGTTTTCTAAGGCAGTGTCAGCTGAACTTCAGATCTGAAAGGACCTATCAAACGGAGAAAAGCTTTGAGTATTAGAAAAGTGGTAAATAGTTTGTCTATTGCCTAAAGAGTACTCACCTAAATGTAAGGTGGCTCATTGATCATCGGGTGATAAATTTGCTGGGAAAACCAAATTTATATCTTAAAACAAAAATCACCTGCTTCTAGAATGCTTTTAGATCTGAGATTTAAGAAAATTCTTATTTCAATAAAGCAGAGGTATATAGATTAGTCAAGATTGTCTGTAGATATTTTGTACTAATGAGGCCTCAATATATTTATGAAGTATAAAAATGTAGGAGGCTGAAACCATATCCCCTTAAACTATGTAAATTATTGATTGATCTGTCGATCTATATGAAGCCAGGTTATTTTTTTGGATATTTTTTGTAGGCTGATCCAGTGCTATGCTTGAAAATACTTTTTCTGACCAAGCCATTCTCCAATTGATAAATGGTCAAAGGCTATGAACAGACAATTTTCAGATGATGAAATTGAAACTATTACCACTCATATGAAAGAGTGTTCCAAATCACTATTGATCAGAGATATGCAAATTAAGACAACTCTGAGATACCACTACACACCTGTCAGATTGGCTAAGATGACAGGAAAAAATAATAATGAATGTTGGAAGGGATGCGGGAAAACTGGGATTGTTTTGGTGCATTGTTGGTGGAGTTGTGAACGAATCCAACCATTCTGGAGAGCAATCTGGAATTATGCCCAAAAAGTTATAAAAATGTGCATACCCTTTATTCCAGCAGTGCTACTACTGGGCTTATACCCCAAAGAGATACTAAAGAAGGGAAAGGGACCTGTATGTGCCAAAATGTTTGTGGCAGCCCTGTTTGTAGTGGCTAGAAACTGGAAAATGAATGGATGCTCATCAATTGGAGAATGGCTGAGTAAATTGTGATATATGAATGTTATGGAATATTATTGTTCTGTAAGGAATGACCAGCAGGATGAATACAGAGAGGCTTGGAGAGACCTACATGAACTGATGCTAAGTGAAATGAGCAGAACCAGGAGATCATTATATACCTCAACAACGATACTATATGAGGATGTATTCTGATGGAAGTGGATTTCTTTGACAAAAGACCTAACTGAGTTTCAATGGATAAATGATGGACAGAAACAGCTACACCCAAAGAAAGAACACTGGGAAACGAATATGAACTATTTATATTTTTGATTTTCTTCGCGAGTTATTTTTACCTTCTGAATCCAATTCTCCCTGTTCAACAAGAGAACTGTTCGGTTCTGCAAACATATATTATATCTAGGATATACTGCAACATATCTAACATATATAGGACTGCTTGCCATCTAGGGGAGGGGGTGGAGGGAGGGTGGGGGAAAATCGAAACAGAAGCGAGTGCAAGGGATAATGTTGTAAAAAATTACCCTGGCATGGATTCTGTCAATATAAAGTTATTATTAAATAAAACAAAATTTAAAAAAATACTTTTTCTGGGCAGAGATCAAATTTGTATCTTCATTTCTTTGTTCATTTTCAGAACTTGAAAAGGGCACTTTCCATATAAATCTAATCTTATATGTTTATATGTATGCACATGTGTATCTGCATAGATATGTTTATGTGCACTTGTGCATATGTATATATGTATATAAATGTACATATTCTAATGTTTTGATTTTAATTCTGAAATTATATTTTCTTGTGTTTAGAAGAAATATCCATGTTTAACTTTTACTGGATTACTTGCTCTCTAGGAGAGGGAGAAAGGGAAGGAGAAAAATTTGGAGTACAAGGTTTTGCAAGGGTCAGTGTTGAAAACTAGTTTTGGATATATTTTGAAAAATAAAAAGCTGTTATAAAAAATGAAATTACATTCTCTTGGTTTTGATAATCACACTTTTCAGGTGATATTTTAGGTATTTTCATTATTCTAGTAGATTAATGTAACTGGATAGATTTATTACTTAGTTCACTTTGGTTTCTTTAGTATCACACAGATACTAATCCTGTTCCTCTTTTGTTTCATTTCTCCTTTATGCATTGTATAAACCAAATTGCTCTAATTCTTAGGTTTCACTTTGGTCCTGAAAACACTCTAGGACAAACAACACTATAGTTGGCTATGGTTCTTCTGAGAATTTTCTTGTTTCTGAAATTTTGTAGCCCTCTACTTCCACCCCATCATGGACACTTATGATTTGGATCTTTGAGGAGTAGAGTAAAATTTTTAAAAAGGAAGTTTTCCTTTCTTCTCCTTGCCGAACAGAGAAGAATAAAGAAACATTTCTGACAATCAATAAAGGTTATCCATTTTGATTATGTTGCTTTAAAATAGAAGCTTCTAACCTTTGTTAGTCAGTATTTTCCATCCTGCTCTCTCTAGTAGTTTTAGATAGTGATTTTTATAAATTTTAACAAGTAGGAGCTGTCCGTACAAGGGCATCCATTTATTATGTATATGATTTACTTTTAATTTTGTTTTCTTACTGTTATGGATTGCTTAATGGCCAACTCTTGATTGTGGGTAGAAGTGGGGTAATTTTAGGTTCTAGGAGTTTATGTCATTGGAATGCAAATTCTAAAGAGTTCTATCAGATGGAAAGGCTTCTGGTCTAGATCAGTAGATAAAATATAAGTGTTGTTTCAAGAAAAATCTAATTACATAAAAGCAAATTACCCTGAGGGTTGATTTCCAAATAATTATGGGGGGAGAAAAGAGAATCACAGTGAATCTTGAGGATAATCCACTGAGGCATGGAGAAATCACAAACTGTAACAATGGGGTGGAAAGAGGAAGCAAGGGGGAAAGGTCTTAAAATGGTCAAATTTTGGATTTTTGAAGTATTTAAATATAAAGTATAGTTAAGATTTGCCCTTGAGATCTCTCTGAATCTCAGAAAATATATTTCTTTTCTTCAGTTATCTAGCATCACGCTGCTACTAAATATGGCTGGAAAACTATTTCTTTACTCTTTAGTAACTGGGAGTTATACACAAAAATAACAGGGCTGCTTTTCCTAGTTACTACTTCATTCTGCAATGGAATTCCAATCAAATCATGGAATAATATTTTCATTATCCAATAGGAGAAAAAACATTGTTTTTGATGCATTTCATTCTTTTGGCAAATTTTTTTTTAGTATCATTCCATATATACTTAGAGATAGACACATAAGGTGACTTCACAGTTCCTTGTCCACACCAGACCCGTTGTAATTAATAATTATTAATTAGACTGGTCCCTAGCTCAAACTAAGTAATCTGTTAATGAGTAGAGGAAAAGTAATTTCATCCCTTCTCTGCCTAATCATTACCTAGGGTAAAAGACTGGAGATATTTTTCGGATTGTCACTGAAGATTGTCTCTTTAGATTGTGCTGCTTTACAGTGATAGCTTTGCCTTTTATGCTACATATTGACTGTCTTGCTCTCCAAGATCTGTTCTTCTAGGGATGCCTTGTTAGTCGTTGGATTAACTTGTTTTTCTTTCTTCATTTCTAGATTTGAATATCAGGACATCAGGAACTGGCTGTGTAAAGGTCCAGGAAGCTGAATGTGATGATTGTAGAATAGAAACTGAACAAGGGAACAGCATTGTGCAGTCAGTAAAGGTATGTATATCAGTCAAATTTTCCTAAACTTGATTACAGCACAAAACCAAATCACTATTTGTTCAAAAAGTAAGTTGAAGATTTACTAATGATACTCATCATTCACTTGTCAGAAATTCTTCATCTTTAGTTTTAAGTGAGCTCTGTTAGTAAACCATTGTGGTGGAAATATAATGGTGACAAACTGTTTTGAGGATTTCTCTTTGATTTTCTTATATCTACAGTGAGTACTGCTTCCTGACTATTTTGAGAACACAAGATGTTCCTGAAGGAATTTTTTCTGAATTTTTTTTTTTTTTTTTTGGAAGTCTCAGAGGCAGCATGGCCTGTGACTAGCCTCAAAAGTTAAGAAAAGACCTGGATTCAGGTCCTTGTCTGACTGACCCATAATGGCCACGTGACTCTTGACAAGTCACTTTCCCTTTCAGTACTGCAGGCACTTCTCTGTCTTGAATTTGCAAAATAGTTGCCTATTTGGTAGGCAACTTTGGTTGCCTTTTGTAGAGAGAGCTGTTCTTCTTTTGTATCTTCTCACACTAATGCAATTGTACATCTAGTTTTAAAAAAAGTGAATGAAAACTATAGAAGTCATTCACTGTATGCAGTAGATATATACCTGAACAGTTATATGAAAATGGATTTGTGATCTCTCTGTATTATGAAATTCATTATTTATAGAATACTTTGAGGAATATTTAACAAATATTGGATCACTAATTTATATATTTTAACCCAATAGGAAAATTTTAATTTTGTTTAAGAACCAGATATGTATTATTCTTAGTGACAATTCATTATAATAATATGTAGAAAAATGGGGACTTCCGGTTAAGATGGTGGAGAGGAGGCTCACAGCTGCATAAGCTCCACGCTTTCTCTCACTATCCATTTCATTACAAGCCTCTGAATTAATGCTTGACTGAAAAAAAACCCACAAATAGTTACTAAGAGAAGCCATCCTTGAGATTCGCCAAGAAAGGTCTGTCTTTACTGGAGGGCTGGGATGGTTTTAGATCGGGCGCAGGCGGCGGGCAGCGGCAGTGAGAGCACGGGAGCAGACTGGAGAGGGGGTGGGGAGTGATCGCAGCCGTCTCTTGTGGGGAGAACTTCGCTACAGGTTTGGATGCTTTGCTCCGGCAGCAAGTCAGCAGCCCAGCAGAGAAGCTAAAAACACCGGGGCTGAAGAATACAACCCCAAACAGCTGGAGTCTCTCGGGACCTGGCCGCCCCCTCCTTCTCCCCCCCCTCCACCCCCCCCCCCAGTGACTCAGCATGATCTGGGATCTCAGAGCGCAGGCGCAGCACAGTAGAGCTAGTGTCTCACTGCTGCCCCCCGCAGTCTGGAGAGGAAGCTCGATAACACACCCAGCCCCTCCCCCAAAGAAAGACTCCAGTTTTTTCTGTTTTTCTTTGCTAGTTTGTCTTTGATTATTAGACAGAATGAGCAAGAAACTGAAGAGGACTTTAACCCTTGACAGCTTCTATACAGATAGAGAGCAGACTCTAAATCCTGAGGAGACTAAAAACAGACAGGCCCCAGGTGAATCCCCAAAGGAGGAGATCATCTGTTCCTCAGCACAGATGAACCTCATAGAAGTGATTAAAAAGGCTCTCACAAGGGAGCTAGAAGAAAAATGGGAAAAGCAGAGTGAGGCTTGGCAAAAGGAGAGGGAAGCTTGGGAAAAGGAGAGGGAGGCTTGGCAAAAGAGCCTGGAGAAGTCAGTTAAAGAGAGAGTGGATAAAGAAGTAAAATCCTTGAAAAATAGGATTGGTGAACTGGAAAACAAAATTGGCGAAATGGAAAAAAATTCCACAGAACAAAAGAACTCAATGGGACAATTAGAAAAAGATTTTAAAAAAGTGAGTGAAGAAAATACTTCACTGAAAATCAGAATTGAACAATTGGAATTGAATGACTCAAGGAGACAAGAAGAATCAGTCAAGCAAATCCAAAAAAAATCAAACAATGGAAAAGAATGTGAAATACCTTCTGGGGAAGACAACAGACCTGGAAAACAGATCCAGGAGAGACAATCTGAGAATCATTGGACTTCCAGAAAAACATGATGAAAAAAAAGAGCCTGGACACTATTTTCCAGGAAATTATCAAAGAGAACTGCCCAGAAGTCATAGGAACAGAGGAAAAAATAAACGTTGAAAGGATTCATCGATCACCCACTGAAAGGGATCCTAAAATCAAAACACCAAGGAATATAGTGGCCAAATGCCAGAACCCTCAGACAAAGGAAAAAATATTGCAAGCGGCTAGAAAAACCCAATTCAAGTATCAAGGAGCCACAATAAGGATCACCCAGGATCTGGCAGCATCCACATTAAAAGATCAAAGGGCCTGGAATATGATATTCCGAAAGTCTAAGGAACTTGGTATGCAACCAAAAATAACTTACCCAGCGAGAATGAGCATCTTTTTCCAGGGAAGAAGATGGACATTCAACAAAGTAAGCGAATTTCATCTATTTCTGATGAAAAAGCCAGAACTTAACAAAAAGTTTGATCTACAAATATAGAACTCAAGAGAAATCTAAAAAGGTAAAGATTAATCTTGGGAACTATATTTCGACTATATAGATGTATAAAGAATACATGTATACCTTGTTCTAGAAATTGATGTGGAAAGGACATTGTACCAGAAAAAGGGTAAAGTGGGGGTAGTACATTTCATGAAGAGGCATAGGAAACCTATTATATCTGAAAGAAAGAATGGAGGGGGATGAATATAGTGGGTATCTTACTGCCTTCAGAATTGGCTTTAAGTGAAAAATCTTAAGACATATTCAATCTATGGTGAAACTTCTCCCACCTCATTGAAAAGTGAGAAGGGAAAAGAGAAAAGGGAAGGAATAAGCTAAGTGGAAGGGAATACGGAAACTGGGAGGGAAAAGGGTAAGATAGGGGGAGGAACTCTAAGGCGGGGGGAGGGATACTAAAAAGGGAGAGCTGTGAGAAGCAAGTGGTGCTCACAAGCTTAATACTGGGAAGGGGGGAAAGGGGAAAGAAGGGAGAAAAGCATAAACCAGGGTTAACAAGATGGCAAGTAATACAGAATTGGTCATTCTAACCATAAATGTGAACGGGGTAAACTCCCCCATAAAGAGGAAGCGGTTAGCAGAATGGATTAAAAGCCAGAATCCTACAATATGTTGTTTACAGGAAACACACCTGAAGCGGGGAGATACATGCAGGTAAAAGGTAAAAGGTTGGAGCAAAATCTACTATGCTTCAGGTGAAGTCAAAAAAGCAGGGGTAGCCATCCTGATCTCAGATCAAGCTAAAGCAAAAATTGATCTAATTAGAAGAGATAAGGAAGGGCACTATATCTTGCTAAAGGGTAGCATGGATAATGAAGCACTATCTATATTAAACATATATGCACCAAGTGGGGTAGCATCTAAATTCTTAAAAGAGAAATTAAGAGAGCTGCAAGAAGAAATAGACAGTAAAACTATAATAGTAGGAGATCTTAACCTTGCACTCTCAGAATTAGATAAATCAAACCACAAAATAAATAAGAAAGAAGTCAAAGAGGTAAATAGAATACTAGAAAAGTTAGATATGATAGATCTCTGGAGAAAATGTAATGGAGACAGAAAGGAATACACTTTCTTTTCAGCAGTTCATGGAACCTATACAAAAATTGACCATATATTAAGACATTAAAAACCTCAAACTCAAATGCAGTAAGGCAGAAATAGTAAATGCGTCCTTTTCAGACCACAATGCAATGAAAATTACATTCAACAAAAAACCAGGGGGAAGTAGACCAAAAAATAATTGGAAACTAAATAATCTCATACTAAAGAATGATTGAGTGAAACAGCAAATCATAGACATAATTAATAACTTCACCCAAGAAAACGATAATAATGAGACATCATACCAAAATTTATGGGATGCAGCCAAAGCAGTAATAAGGGGAAATTTCATATCACTAGAGGCCTATTTGTATAAAATAGAGAAAGAGAAGGTCAATGAATTGGGTTTGCAACTAAAAATGCTAGAAAAGGAACAAATTAAAAACCCCCAGTCAAACACTAAACTTGAAATTCTAAAAATAAAAGAAGAGATCAATAAAATTGAAAGTAAAAAAACTATTGAATTAATTAATAAAACTAAGAGTTGGTTCTATGAAAAAACCAACAAAATAGACAAACCCTTAGTAAATCTGATTTAAAAAAGGAAAGAGGAAAATCAAATTGTTAGTCTTAAAAATGAAAAGGGAGAACTCGCCACTAACAAAGAGGAAATTGGAGCAATAATTAGGAGTTACTTTGCCCAACTTTATGCCAATAAATTCGACAACTTAAATGAAATAGAAAAATACCTCCAAAAATATAGCTTGCCCAAACTAACAGAGGAAGAAGTAAATATCCTAAACAGTCCCATCTCAGAAAAAGAAATAGAACAAGCTATCAATCAACTCCCTAAGAAAAAATCCCTAGGACCAGATGGATTTACATGTGAATTCTACCAAACATTTAAAGAACAATTAACTCCAATGCTAAATAAACTATTTGAAAAAATAGGGATGGAAGGAGTCCTACCAAACTCCTTTTATGACACAGACATGGTACTGATACCTAAACCAGGTAGGCTGAAAACAGAGAAAGAAAATTATAGACCAATCTCCCTAATGAATATTGATGCTAAAATCTTAAATAAAATATTAGCAAAAAGATTACAGAAAATTGTCACCAGGATAATACACTATGACCAACTAGGATTTATACCAGGAATGCAGGGCTGGTTCAATATTAGGAAAACTATTAGCATAATTGACTATATCAATAACCAAACAAACAAAAACCATATGATCATCTCACTAGATGCAGAAAAAGCATTTGATAAAATCCAACATCCATTCCTAATAAAAACACTTGAGAGCATAGGAATAAATGGACTTTTCCTTAAAATAGTCAGGAGCATATATTTAAAACCATCAATAAGCATCATATGCAATGGGGAAAAACTGGAACCTTTCCCAGTAAGATCTGGAGTGAAGCAAGGTTGCCCACTATCTCCAAGAAAATATTTTAATGATCTAGAAAAAATGACAACAAAATTCATATGGAAAGATAAAAAGTCGAGAATCTCAAGGGAATTAATGAAAAAAAATCAAATGAAGGTGGCCTAGCTGTACCTGATCTAAAATTATATTATAAAGCAGCAATCACCAAAACCATTTGGTATTGGCTAAGAAATAGATTAGTGGATCAGTGGAAAAGGTTAGGTTCACAAGACAGAATAGTCAACTATAGCAATCTAGTGTTTGACAAACCCAAAGCCCCTAACTTCTGGGAAAAGAATTCATTATTTGATAAAAACTGCTGGGATAATTGGAAATTAGTATGGCAGAAATTAGGCATGGACCCACACTTAACACCATATACCAAGATAAGATCAAAATGGGTCCATGACCTAGGCATAAAGAACGAGATTATAAATAAATTAGAGGAACATAGAATAGTTTATCTCTCAGACTTGTGGAGGAGAAAGAAATTTGTGACCAAAGATGAACTAGAGACCATTACTGATCACAAAATAGAAAATTTTGATTACATCAAATTAAGAAGCCTTTGTACAAACAAAAGTAATGCAAACAAGATTAGAAGGGAAGCAACAAACTGGGAAAACATCTTCACAGTTAAAGGTTCTGATAAAGGCCTCATTTCCAAAATATATAGAGAACTGACTCAAATTTATAAGAAATCAAGCCATTCTCCAATTGATAGATGGTCAAAGGATATGAACAGACAATTTTCAGAGGATGAAATTGAAACTATTACCACTCATATGAAAGAGTGTTCCAAATCATTATTAATCAGAGAAATGCAAATTAAGACAACTCTGAGATACCACTACACACCTGTCAGATTGGCTAAGATGACAGGAAAAAATAATGATGAATGTTGGAGGGGATGCGGGAAAACTGGGACACTAATGCATTGTTGGTGGAGTTGTGAACGAATCCAACCATTCTGGAGAGCAATCTGGAATTATGCCCCAAAAATTATCAAATTGTGCATACCCTTTGATCCAGCAGTGTTTCTATTGGGCTTATATCCCAAAGAAATACTAAAGAAGGGAAAGGGACCTGTATGTGCCCAAATGTTTGTAGCAGCCCTGTTTGTAGTGGCTAGAAACTGGAAAATGAATGAATGCCCATCAATTGGAGAATGGCTGGGTAAATTGTGGTATATGAATGTTATGGAATATTATTGTTCTGTAAGAAATGACCAGCAGGATGAATACAGAGAGGAATGGCGAAACTTACATGAACTGATGCTGAGTGAAATGAGCAGAACCAGGAGATCATTATACACTTCGACAACGATATAGTATGAGGACATATTTTGATGGAAGTGGATTTCTTTGACAAAGAGACCTAACTGAGTTTCAATGGATAAATGATGGACAAAAGCAGCTACACCCAAAGAAAGAACACTGGGAAACGAATGTGAACTATCTGCATTTTTCTTTTTCTTCCCGGGTTATTTATACCTTCTGAATCCAATTCTCCCTATGCAACAAGAGAACTGTTCGGTTCTGCAAACATATATTGTGTCTAGGATATACTGCAACATATCCAACATATAAAGGACTGCTTGCCATCTAGGGAAGGGAGTAGAGGGAGGGAGGGGAAAAAAATTGGAACAGAAACGAGTGCAAGGGATAATGTTGTAAAAAAAAAAAAAAAATTACCCTGGCATGGATTCTGTCAATATAAAGTAATTATTAAATAAAAATTTAAAAAAAATGAATGCTGAAAACAGTCTTTACATGTATTTGGAAAAATAAAATACTATTGAAAAAGACAAAAAAAAATGTAGAAAAATAACTTTGTAGAAGATAAGCAAACTTTTGGAACAGATTTTTAAATACTAGAGAAAATATTGAAACTTTAGTGGTAGAGTATTAACTGAGTCATTTAACACTATCCTTGTCATTAAGAGAATTTTAAGGAAGGACCTCAGAAAGAATTTTTTCCTCCTTCATATTTAAAATCTTTAACTCTGTCAGAAAGATAGACTGGGGGTACTATTCAGGACCAGGAGAGAGCAAGGAAAATGCCACATTTGTGACTTTCTTGGCAGTGTGAGGAGAAATAGGGGTTTTAGTAAAAAAAAAAAAAAAAAGAAAAAGAAAAAACTCAGATACTTTTCTTTTAATGCTTGAAAAGACTTTATCAGGTAACTGTATTTAGATTTTCTGTAATTTTTTTTTGTTCAAAGTATGCTTTCCACTATCAATTTGGTATCTTTAACTATTTTGTCAACCTTTAATTGTTTTAAAGATTTCCCATTTTTATTTCTTATCTGTATTTTTATAAACACAGCTTTTGTGCCTGAACTTTATAGGGACATTCTTCTTTTTTTTGCCCCTAAGTTGGGTCTATTTTCAGAGTAGATGAATATATTTTTAACAAAATAACCATGTATGGAACATACCTTAAGAAAATAAGAATTCTGTTTAACTTCAAAATTTGTTTTACTCGAGAAAAATATGTTTTAAATCAATTTTGCTTATTCTAGCAGTTTTAAAGCAGCTCTTGTAATTGGATCTTATTTCAAATGATTTTTTTTCAGAAAAGAATAGGAATTACTTCTGGAATCTAGTGTAGGTCAGTGTAACTATGGTGAGTTAATCACTTTTTGCCAGTTGAAATTTATATTTTGTTTTATTATTTCTTGGTTTCTTATAACTTTACTGACTTCTTCTTGCCTAATTCTACTTTTCAGGGAATCATTTTCTTCCTTAAGATTCTGGATCTCCTTTTCTAATTGGTTGACTTTCTTGTCACAATCTTGTTTTTCTCAGATTGCTATTTTTAAAATTTTTGTACTCAATCTCTTTCATTTGATTTTTAAAGTCTTTTTGGATTTTTTGTATGAGTTTCTTTCAGACAGGTGATCATTTGACATTACATTTTGGAGTTGGAGAGGCTCTTTTTTTCCTTTTGTATCCTCCTCTGAAGAAGTCTTCTCTGTTCCCATAATATTTGGGTTTCTATGATTGGATTCTTTCTCCTTTGCCTGCTATTTTTTTTTTTTAATTAGAGCTTGTTAGTGTATCATCTCTTGTCTTAGGGGGGAGTGTGAGAGGAAGAAGAGAGATGGTGCTTCTGGCTTCAGATCTCCTTCAGTTCTCACCTCTAGTCTGGAACTGAAACCAAGACATTCATTCTTTTGTAAGCATCTGTAAGAAGAGTTGGTTCTTGATATGAGAATCATTTCTAGATCAATGATCATTATAAACTCAAATTACTGATTTATTGGAACAAGAAATCAAAAGCAAAACCAAGTTACAAGACAGAATAAAAATCAAGCTGATATGGCAGTTCCATCATAACCTCTTTTAATGAGCTATTGACATGGAAGAATGGGACATGTAATCAAAGAACAGACATTGATATCACCACTATTTTTTTTTTTTAAATAACTTTTTATTGACAGAACCCATGCCAGGGTAATTTTTTACAGCATTATCCCTTGCATTCACTTCTGTTCTGATTTTTCCCCTCCCTCTCTCCACCCCCTCCCCAAGATGGCAAGCAGTCCTTTACATGTTAAATAGATTACAGTATATCCTAGATACAATATATGTGTGCAGAACCGAACAGTTCTCTTGTTGCACAGGGAGAATTGGATTCAGAAGGTATAAATAACCCGGGAAGAAAAACAAAAATGCAAGCAATTTATATTCATTTCCCAGTGTTCTTTCTTTGGGTGTAGCTGCTTCTGTCCATCCTTGATCAATTGAAACTGAATTAGCTTTCTTTATCGAAGAGATCCACTTTCATCAGAATACATCCTCAAACAGATCATTGTTGAGGTATATAATGATCTCTTGGTTCTGCTCATTTCACTTAACATCAGTTCATGTAAGTCTCGCCAGTCCTCTCTGTATTCATCCGGCTGGTCATTCCTTACAGAACAATAATATTCCATAACGTTCATATACCACAATTTACTCAACCATTCTCCAATTGATGGGCATCCATTCATTTTCCAGCTTCTAGCCACTACAAATAGGGCTGCCACAAACATTTTGGCACATACAGGTCCCTTTTCCTTCTTTAGTATCTCTTTGGAATATAAGCCCAGTAGAAACACTGCTGGATCAAAGGGTATGTACAGTTTGATAACTTTTTGAGCATAGTTCCAAATTGCTCTCCAGAATGGCTGGATGTGTTCATAATTTCACCAACAATGTATCAGTGTCCCTGTTTTCCCACATCCCCTCCAACATTCCACATTATCTTTCCCTGTCATTCTAGCCAATCTGACAAGTGTGTAGTGGTATCTCAGAGTTGTCTTAATTTGCATTTCTCTGATTAATAATGATTTGGAGCTTATTTTCATATGTCTATAAATAGTTTCAATTTCTTCGTCTGAGAATTGTCTGTTCATATCCTTTGACCATTTATCAATTGGAGAATGGCTTGATTCCTTATAAATTAGAGTCAATTCTCTATATATTTTGGAAATGAGGCCTTTATCAGAACCTTTGATTGTAACAATGTTTTCCCAGTTTATTATTTCCCTTCTAATCTTGTCTGCATTTGTTTTGTTTGTACAAAAACTTTTCAATTTGATATAATCAAAATTTTCTACTTTGTGGTCAATAGTGATCTCTAGTTCTTCTTTGGTCATAAATTCCTCCCTCTCCCACAGGTCTAAGAGGTAAACTATCCTATGCTCTTCCAATTTATTTATAATCTCATTCTTTATGCCTAGGTCATGAACCTATTTTGACCTTATCTTGGTGTATGGTGTTAAGTGTGGGTCAATGCCTAGGTTCTGTCATACTGATTTCCAATTTTCCCAGCAATTTTTGTCAAATAATGCATTCTTATCTCAAAAACTGGGATCTTTGGGTTTGTCAAACACTATATTATTAAAGTTATTGGCTGTTTTGTCCTTTGAACCTAACCTATTCCATTGATCAATTAGTCTATTTCTTAGCCAATACCAGATAGTTTTAGTAACTTCTCCTTTATAATATAATTTTAGATCTGGTACAGTTAGGCCACCTTCATTTGATTTTTTTTTTTCATTAATTCCCTTGAAATTCTTGACCTTTTATTTTTCCACATGAACTTTGTTGTTATTTTTTCTAGGTCATCAAAGTAGTTTTTTGGGAGTCTGATTGGTATAGCGCTAAATAAATAGATTAATTTAGGTAGTATTGTCATCTTTATTATATTTGCTCGCCCAATCCAAGAGCATTTAATATTTTTCCATTTGGGTTAGATCAGACTTAATTTGTGTGGAAAGTGTTTTATAGTTTTGCTCATAAAGTTTCTGATTTTCCCTTGGCAGATAGATTCCTAAATATTTTATACAATCAGTAGTTACTTTAAATGGAATTTCTCTTTGTATCTCTAACTGTTGGATTTTGTTAGTGATATATAAGAATGCTGATGACTTATGATCACCACTATTTTTTAAAGTCACACTGATAAGAATCAGTCCCTGCATCAGGGAGAATAAAAAGCTTAGACATCAACTCAGCCAGTAAACCATTTGATCTCCTTGCCAAGTACATATTTAAAGCTATCAAGGGCAACACAAATTCAGAACAATCTTGTTGGTAAATCTTACAGAGGTAAGATTGTAGAATGATAGGTAGAAGATTACGAACTGTATTGCATAATAAAAGTGAGAAACATTGGGAAGAAAAGCAAGTTTATAGAAAGTTGGCAAGAGACTCATTTAACTCAGACCATCTCAAGGATATTTAAGGGTGAAACTGGCAGGAGGACAACAAATAGATGAAAAATTGAAAAAAAAATGTTATTATAACAAAGCCTTTTTCTTTATCAGTAAAAGTGGAGTTTATCACAACTGAATTCTAATATCACGTGGGATAAAAATGGCACTAAACAAAAATGAGAAAAGAAGCTCAACTAGACCAATATATATAATATATACCAATATATATTGGAAGCATTATAATTGTGAAGCCATTGGGGATAACAAATACTTGGTGGAAAAAAAATCACATTATTAGTGATGGAGACAACTTTGAATGCCTACTACTTTCCTATACAATTTTTATAAGAATAATCTGTACATATATCAAGGACATGATAAAGGTAGAAGAAGGGAAGAGGCAAGCTTTTGCTAGTTATATTCTAGAGTGCATTTTTGTAGGCATACAGTTGGCTAAAAGATGGAAAGAATACGATATCCCATAAAGCTTTTTTCTTTTATGCTTATTAAAAAGACTTTGATTAAAGCAACTTTTTCCTAATATGATTTTTCCATGCATTTTAAAGTCATATAAGTTCCCTGAATGATATATAATAGACAAAAAAAAAAAAAACTTTGATGGCAATCTAATTACTAATATCAAATGAGGCAATTGGAGATCATAAAAGTTCAGAAGTCTGATGAACTAGGTATTTGGGGAAGGTCCCTGAGTATGGGACGTAGTGTGGAGAGAATGGTGTTATGCGCTAGTTACTGAATTCCTGGAGAATGGAGAGAGAATGATATGGTGGAGCCTGACTAGATGATGACAAAAAGAATTTGGAGAGAATAGAACATATAGATTAATGATTTTCAGAAGAGGGGAGATTATTGTTAAGTTATAGTAAGAGAGAAAGGATCTAGAAGTTGAGATGATGAGGAAGAAGTAAGCCCATTTTTCCATGTGTCACTGGGCATGACAGGAATATCCAATACTGGAGGAAGTGGGTAAAACATGCATTGTTTTGCTGGAGTAAGGTGGATTTCTATGAGTAAAAAGAGGGAGAAGAAATATGATAGGAAAAGACTTAAGACAAAGGAAAGTTTGTCAATAGAGAAGGGGTTAAAGAGGGCACAGTAGAAATAAGGAGTAGAATTGGGCTGAGATGAATGAAAAATAACAGGATAATGAGATTTCTTCTAGGGACCTGAAGACTAAATTTAGGATGGTAATTCAGAAGAGGAGGGGTGATAAGAGTTTGTTAATTATAAGTTAGGAAAGTGTCATTTGGCTTGGGTGCTTATCATTGATGGTTCTGTGATGATAGCACACGTGGTGGGTTTGTTATGGCCTGAAGACTAAAGGAAAGATTTAATTAAACATCCAGTGGATACATGCTTGGTGACTCAATTCCCTGGAACTTTGTTGAACTTAAGTTCTGCACCAATTTCTTTGCTATCTTCCAAGATGGAGTTGGATGATACAAAGTCAGAAGATATCTGTGTGCTCTCAGTTCTTGGCCTGGTATGTGAAATTCCTCTCCTAGAGTAAAAAGTTTTAGCAGTAAAAAGCTAGGTGCTTGAGGGTATATTCATGGAGATAGGGTGAAGATGCTAATGGTGAAAGTCCTGTGCTTTGGGTTTACTGTAATTATGGAGGGATGAGGAATTCTTGCTTTTTTCATATGCTGAAGGGAAGTAGATAGAATTGCCTCACATAGCAATAGTTACAAGTATCTTTAGAGGTTACAAGTATTCTTAGGAGTTGTAATAAAGAGAGGATAGTGGTTGTTGCTGTGACTCCAGACAAAGCAGCAGGAACCTATGGGAAAGTCCCTGAATGTAATCAAACATTTTTATTAGCTCATACTAATCTTCAGTAATATAAAGCAGTCCCCTCAGGAATGGCTTAACATCCTTAACTTCTTTAACTTATAACAGGTTCAGTTTAGATGGTGGAACCAGAAACTGATACGTTTTTTATCAGTGGAAATGACAACAGAAAAAGGCTGCTTCAGCCCAATATTAAATGGTGGAGCCAGAAACTAATATGATTTTATCAGTGGAAATAACTTTACAGAAAAGACTGCTTATCCACTGCATCCTAAGGATCATGGAACCTTTCAGTATTATATGCAATTGTAACCTTCCCTATGTGTTTGTCTTCCCCCCCATTAGAATGTGTGCTCCCTGAGTGCAGGAACTCTTAGTTCTGTTTGTATCCTCAGTGCTTACTTAGCACAATGCTTTGCACATAGTGCTTAATAAGTATTTCATTCTTAACTTTAATCATGTTCAATTTAATTTGATGCTTTGCACTCCCCCTCTTTTTGTGGCTCTGCTGTTTTAATTATTTTTGCTGTCCTCGGTGATATCCACTGAAAATATTGAAGTATACAGGGATATTTACTCTTGTTTGCCTTCCATTAAGGCAAATTTTCTTTCTGGTTTTAATTTCTTCTCTTACAAATGTTACATTCATGTACACACATACACACATCCCTTATATCCCCCCTCTATCATACCTACTACATTACATTTTCTCTTTCATGATGACTTTCGTTGTGGATTAAAGTAAATCTTAAAATTGCCAAATATTCTTTATAAAATTAAATCAGATTATCTATATTATTGTACTTGAATACAAAGGAGGTGATTTTTCCTACCTTTCATAAAATAAAGTGCATGGTTTTTGTAGTTGTCTTCAATGAACTTTTTGAATTATTGCCATCTTACTTGTGGGTGTTACCTATTCATTATAGCTAAAATTGATTTAAGTCTGATTGCAGATGACATGTTTATAAATGCAACTCTTGCAATTAAATGCTTTGAAAAGACAAAAAAGTCTAAATTGCTTAATTTTGTTTGTTAATAATCCCTAATGAAAATAAAACTCTTTTCAAATTGTCTTTCAGAGTAAAAAATTACATATTCAAACAAAAGGAGGCAAAGTGATCTGTCTGGGAACTATTCTTGGAAATACAGATATCCATGCAACAGAAAAAAGTGTAAGCAAAGAATAAGTCTTTTTTAGAAGTTTTAATTTAATGTAAAGTTGGTCATCACAATAATTATTTCAGAATTCACTATATGTTTCATTTTAAAAACATCTATTAATTAGATTTAAAATCTGAGTTTATTAAATTCCATGCAATGAAAACTTGAGTTAAATTTGCCTTTTATCTCAGAGTAGCAGCATGGTAGGAGGAAACTATGCTAGATTTAAAGTCAAAGCAGAGAAACCTGAATTCAGATTCTCCCTGTGATATTTTTTGAGTGATCATAGGTTAACTTAAAACACTTTGAGTTGCAATTTCTTCATCTGCAAATGGGCTTAACATTACATATAATTTCTGCCTCAAAAGGCTGTTATGTGTCAAACGAGATAATGTATATAAAACATTTTGTAAGCTTAAAACACTTTATATGGTAGAGTTGCTATTACTTTTGTAATATATTTAGTTCCTGTCTCATAAAAACCCTACTCCAGTGCCCCATGATGGCATGGAACTTCTAAAGCTTATGCTGATGTGGGCACACAGTGTAGAAATCCTCCTGAGCTGCAAGAGTTTTCATTGGCCCAGGAAAGGACTGTAATCTAAAGACCAGTTTTCATCTGCTTAAGAGAGGCTCTTCAAAAAGTTGTGTACCAGCTGATATAATTTTTTTGACTATAGCAATTCATTAAACCATCTAGTAAGGTGTAAAAGATCTGCAATCTGTATCAGTAAAAGGATTTTCCCAAGAGATGAAAACATTTCCATCTTTGTAGTAAAGTGTCATTAAAAACATATTTGAATCCAAATCTTAACGGTTTTTTCCTGATTCTAAATTAATACCAATTATCAGTAGCTGACATATAGTGCTAAGCATTTAAGCCTAAAATTTTTATGTACTATGTTTCATTTGACTCCCACAACTCAGTGTTATAGATCAAATGATCAGAAAGATGGAATATTAATCAGCTTTCAAAAAAAAAAAGCAATTTTGTGTCAAATATAAAACAAGTACAACTAAAGTAATATAATAGAGGAGAGAGAACCCCCAAATGTAAAATCCTTATGAATTAATAACAGAACTTTTATCTTTAAATTACTTAGTATTCAATAATCTTCCCTCCCTGTTTCTCTACTTACGTGGTTCAAAGCAGGTACACAGGCTATCTTACAAAGCTTATGTTCTGATATCTTGGGAATTCCCTCTCATAGGACCTCTGTAGGAAATTGACCATTTCTAGCTCTATTGAGGAGGAAGGGAAATGAAAGGGTTTTCAAAATATGCTGCTTGTTGACTGGGGCTCATTCCTAGACTAGGGAGTCACAAGGTTACAGAGAATTTGCCCATAAACATCTTCACCCTTCTTCCATCTTGGGAGGAAAAAAAAGCAATAGACACTGGAAAGGTAAAGGAGATGCAGAGGAAGAATTAGGCCTGGAGGTTGTGGGAGGGACTTTGCCTTTAAAAAAAAAAAAAAAGGATATTGAAACCCTGCTGAGGCCAGTCTGGTCTTCTTGAAAGGTAATTAGGGAAGGGACACAGACCTACAAACCATAGATCCTCCAAAGCAATTAGGCTGAGGTAGCCCATTCCATGCCTGTACCTACTAACAAATACGGAGAGGCCAGAAAATAAGTGATAGGAGAATACAAAAAATACATTTATTTCAAGAGAAAAAACTCTCAATAAAAACATAAAGCCCAAATAGATAAATCAACAGTGATTGATAACCATTCACCAAATGGTAAAATAGTATATTCTCCAAGAGAACAACACGTAGTTCTCTTAATATTATTATACAATAAAGGAAAATGAACCAGAACCTAATGAAATACTGAATTCTGTGGTCTGTTAAGAAAACCCATAATATTTCAAAATTGAATTGAAATCTACAAAAGAAAAAAATAGCAATGAATATAGACCAGAATTTAGACTTTTCTATGCAAAATTTTAAAACTCATTAGAACTAGACAGAAAAAAAATGATTGAATTCCTAATGGAGAGTCTATAGTAAAAGGAAAGGTTATAATAAGTAAACAAATACTGAAGTATAGTTAAATCTGACAAAAGGGAAGCAAAAGTCAACCTTAAAAGAACTCATGAGTTATAAATAAATGAAAACAATTAACCTGGAAAACAAGATGAACAGAAACAATTTTAGGCTCATGGTTTTCCCAGAAAAACATGATAAAAAATCCTGAATATTGTAATGTACAAAATAATATAAGAAAATGAACTTTGTGAGGTAGATATCACTGGTATTACTTTCATTTTACAGATGATGAAAGTGAGGGTTAGAGAAATTGAGAGTTACAACTGAATTTTGTATGATTCCATGGTCACACAACTGGCTAATGTCAGAGGTAGGATTAAAATCCAGGTTTTTCTAGCTCTACCTCAATATCATTATGTAATTACTTTAAAAGTAATATAAGAAGAAAATATGATAATACTCATCAGTGTAGTAAGTGCAAAGTATTTATTGAATGATTAGTGAATAAATTTTGTAATATAGGCAAATTTGAAGGATGACATAAATTTGTTAGTTCGGTATTTTCCACAAGATGGCACTAAATGATAGCATTACTAAAAATAGTTTCCTTTTATTATTATTGATATTTTCTCATTGTTGCTTTATAAATAACATTGAAGAAATTGACAGTGGGACATAATTTTAGGGGTAGAAATCTGCAATAAAATTGTTTAACATATTTTTAATTGAGTTTGTGTCTATAGATTTTGGCCACATTATACTATTTTTGTTTTCTGATAGTGCTAAGAATCTTTTAATACCAATTTGAGAAATGACAATTAACTTTCTGCAGATGATTTGGTGGCAAATTCTATCTTTAAATTTTTGTTGGAATAATTAAAGTAATGTTACCTCTATTACATTATTATATAAAAATGTGTATATAATGTATAAAAATAACTCCTGTCACATCATTATTTTTTTTTAAATCTGTGAAAGTCTAGTAGTAGTAAGCTATTTAAACTAATTTTTGTCTTTGGGCTGGGGTTCTTAAGCTGGGGTCAGTGATTTTTTTTTAATGTTTTATCAACTATGTTTTAATATAATTTCTTTTGTAATATATTTTATTTTATACATTTAAAGCATGATTCTGGGAAAGTTTGCCTAGATTTTAGCAATCTGCTAAAGGGGTGTGTTTCATACACATACTAAAACACACACACACACACACACACACAAAGGTTATTAATGCCTGCTGTTGGGTGATAGATCAAGAATTGCAGCAGCTTAGGTGCCATGTAAATTAAGCCATTCATTTTACAGAATAGGACATTAAGGCCCTGAAAGTTTGTATCTTTAAACTGAGGTATGAAAATGCACCACAAAACACATTTAGTACCTCTGAACGGTTTTTATAAAGCTAGTACATAAATATTACTTCCCAGTTCATTCCTTTAAAAGAATGAAGTGAATACTTTTATCATGTTCAGTTTTAGATAGAGTGAGTTTGAGATGTCTATAAAACAATCATTTTGAGATGGTCAATAGGAAAATGGAGATGTGAGACTAGAAGGCAGCAGAAAAATTAGAACTGAGTAAGTAGATTTGAGAATCTTAGAGATAATTAAATTTATGGGAGCTGATGAAATCATGAAGTAAAATAATATAAGAGGAAAAAAGAAATAGGTCCAGGATGGAATTCTATTGGATCCTCACATTTAGTAGGTGTAACCTGAATGAAGTTTCTAAAAGCAAAGGACACTGAGATGGAGCAGTCAGGTAGAAGGAAAACAGAAGAGTAGAGTGTCTTGAAAACCTAAAAGAAAGTATCAAGGAGAAGAGAGTGATCAATTGTTGGAATATACGGGAGCTACCTGACAGTGGCTGCTGGAGATCCAACCTAGAATGGATCTCCTGTTGTGAGAGGATGATACAAGGAGACTGAGCGGCAGTTATTGTTCTCTGACCTCTCTCACTAAGAGGCCATTGTGTTGTCTGACCTCTCTCCTCTTCCCTCTGCCTCCAATTTATCTCATTCCCAGTCCACAACACCTGTATCAGCAAAGGCTGCCTTGCAACTCCTTCAGATCCATAGCTGTGGAGGTTCTCGGAGAATTGACCAGTCTCTTAACAATCGATAATGACAAAGACTACAGAGAAGTCAAGAAGTATAAAGACTAAGAAAAACTTTGGATTAGATTTGGCAACTCAGAGATTCTTAGTAAGTTTGAAGGAAGCAATTTTGATTGAATTGATTTCAAATTTGATTGAAATTTTAGAAGAGAAGAAGTCACTAGATTTGGCAATAAAGAGGGTGTTACATTTGATATATGTAAAAAATATTAAATACTTTTCAGTTTCTGTTCTCACACTAAAAAAGAATGTGTTATTTCCAAGCTTCTTTCAGTAGAAGAAAGTTTTTGATCTTTTATTTTAAATACTATTCTGCTCATTCTTAAACAGATATTTTTGTTAGCAATCAGCTTATACAATATTTTATCTTATGAGTAAAGATCAGTTAGTAGAGGGTCTTATATCCTGTTGGCAGTGCATATTATACTTCCCACAAGATAATTTATTGAAGGGGGAATTATTATAATAATACTATATGAAAAAATGCAGTGTATTGTTTTATTTTCTCTTGGACTTTTTTTCTAGTTTTCTAAAGAACAAAATACTTTGTTTTATAAACAAGCTCAATCCTTCATCATTTTTTCTAAAGCACAATTAGAAAACATGATGACAGTATTGGTTAGCCATTGAATAGAATATTAGACTGTAAATCAAAATGAATACTTCTATGTTAGCTATTGTTTCAGAGCAGCAGTTCTTAACCTGGAGTGTGGGAATTTTGTTTTAATGTTTTGATAACTTTCAGAATAATTGGCATTTGTAATCAAAGCATAATGCATTAAGCTAAATAGGATTTAATTAAATTTCATACTAAATAGAATTCTATACCTATACAAAAATGTTCTTCATTTTAATCAAGTAAAACTTGTCATTGTGACCATTGACAAACTTTAAGTATAATGGGTTTTAGAGATTGTCACATTTTTTATTTATCACCCATAGTTAGAAAGTTCTTGATTCTGAATTAGTGTCAAAAATTAACATTGATTTAGGTTAATATTTTTCCCTTTAAAAGAGAAACATCCCCCAAAGGTAACATATTCTCTAAATGGCAAATAGATTCATTAGGAAGGAAGTACACTGATTTTTTCCAGAGAGATTTTTACACTAGGGATTAAAGTAAAAGCTGTGGTGTTTTGTGATTTTTTTAAAAGAATAATCTCTACTAACTCAGGCACTTTATAATTGTGAAGTGCTTTCCAAATATTCAAAAAAAAATGTCTTTAGAATTGTTTTAGTACGAAGTATACTGTATTCTAATTTTTATGCAAATTAGTAAACCATCCTTGACAGTTCTTCACTAACCAAGTATTTATTTTGGCCATAAAGAACATTCTTCTATAATACTGATTAGTATGAATTTTATTATGCTAGAATTTTACTTCTGCATGGTAAGCTCATTGTTTTATAGTATGTGACCTTTCTGGTTATTATGATTTCTGAATTTAGTTATTTGCCAAATCATAGTATCATAGATTTAGGACTGGAATTGACCTTAATAGAGATCATCTAGCCCAATTTGTTCATTTTAATGAACAAGACAAAAGAGAAAAATTAAAGGGATTTGCCCTAGTTCTACATATTAGAAGTAGCAGTTGTGGAATTCATACTTAGGACCTCTTATGTCAGATTCACAAGGAATTTATTCTCGACAACATTGATAGTGTCATCTTGGAATTTTAAAGTTTAATTTTAATGGTTTCCAAGTAACCCTAGTTTCTAAAGAATAAATACTAGAAAAAATAACTGAGAACCCAGAGAATATGTGACTATTTACAGATTCCCTAGAATTCACTTTTAGAACTTTCCAAGTTATTACCAATGTTCTGGTACTTTTTATTCTGTATAAACTAAAGTTTTCAGAAAGTGTTTCATGCTACCACTTTAAGATACTAGTTGGTTCCTGTATCAGTACTCTTGCTGCTTATAACCTGTGGGTCTTATTTTAATATCTAGGAAACACTTTATTATATATTATACCATATCAATTATAGTTCACATTTACACCATTAATATAAAAAGTTAACAAAACACTTTGCTTATAAAACAGTTCTGGAAGCTAAAGAAACCAGTTCAGTTATCCCTTCCATTTCATGATTTTCCCCATAGTGATTTTGATATATTACAGGTCTACATAAGAAATTAAATGGGAATTTGGCAGGAGATCTGCAGAAGCTGCACATGACACATAAAGGCCCATAGATGACTCAGAAAAACTTTAAAAACTTAGAAATGCGTAAATTTTAAAGTATTAGATTACATCAGCTTAAATTTTACAATAAGGTATTGTAAATGCTCCATAAAAGAAAAAAAGAAAAATTCAGACATCTTTTCTGGCATAAAGAGAGACTTTTACAAGGATTTTTCAGATCATAGGATGGTCCATAACCCCTATGATGTGGAAGGGATAACTTATGGATGTTGGCCCAAGGACATGGCCAGTGTATTTCAGAACAGAGACTTTAGCAGTCTGAATCTAAATCTGTAGTTTGTTTTATTCTGTCACACTGACAAACATAGGAAAAAATTCTGAATTAGGGGAAAATGTAAGAAAGATGCCATTTAAAACTTACTGGTATATTATTGTTTTAAATTTTGTTTTTATGATTTAAAAGGGTAGCATAATAGATGGAGAGGAGTCTTAGAGTTGGCATAACAGACATACATTTAACTACCAGTTTTCCAGTGTACTGGTTATGGAACTTCTCAACTTCTAACCAAGTAGACATCTAAGACTATAAATTGTGGAGTGAGTGCTTATATGCTTTATCTGATGGGATCTCTTCACTGGAATTTGATGTACTAAAGAAATTATAATCCAAGCTCCTTACCTCCCTGTCCCACCCACTTAAGATCATTTTGTCATTAAAGTTTGTTGTGGGTAGGTAGTTTTTATGAAGTTCCTGACTTTTAAAAAATCTCTTTGCTTTGATAATCAACTGATTTAAGTAATTTCTTTTAATAGACTGTGACTGTAGACAAACTACAGGGAAGTTCTGTTAACATATCTACTGAAGATGGTTTGCTGAAAGCTGAATATCTCTATACAGAGTCATCATCCCTGTCTTCTGCTGCTGGGGATATTACATTGGGAAGTATTCATGGTAAGATGAAAGCATCAAGATACCATTACAGTTTTCTTAGTATACATGAGTTATTTTTCCCCACATAAGGGAGATTTTTAGAGAGAGAGAACTCAATCATAAGAAAAACATAACCCCTAAACAAACAAAAATACAGAAAATTTTGGCAGTTTCCTACAAGAAGTTGATTTTGTTAGATATGAAACTTGGTAATTTTCTCTTTGCTTGAAAATATTAGACTTTTACCTATTTTTCTCGATATTACCAAGAACTACACACTTCAAGGAAAAACTGAAGCATATGAAGAAAAGAATTGAGAACTTTATTAAAAAGAGAGAGACAAGAATATCTTTTGAAATATGGATTTTAAAAAACTTATATTTTTTATAGCAAATCCAATAGTTAAACTACTTAAGACTTTTGGATAGAATCTGGTCGATGACTTTCAGAGATACTATATTTGTTCAACATGTTTTCTCTTTATTTTTACTGGCATCATATGCTTAAAGCACCCTGCCAATTTCTGCTTTCACTGGGTAGGTGGCATTTGGTTTCTTCCCAAAACATTTTTCTAGAAAAAACCCAGGAAAATGATTAACTTGGGCACCTTTTATGTTATTGGAAGGGAAAGGAAGAGGGAGGCATATGATAATCAATGTGCCTTAACATACCTTGATCTCTTTTATGGTGTTTTTACAGGTGAATCAAAGCCTAGTGAAGTATTATAGAGTTTCTGTGAATTAATGAAAATTATCTATCTTTTAGAAACCCTGATTACATTAGTTGTCCCTTGCTAGGGTTTTTTTTTTTTTCCTTGAAACAACACTGTCTTGTTTTCCCCTTCCTCCCACCCTCTCCCCCTCCAGGAATAATCACCCATTTTCCTTTTATAGTAAATTTAAAATTTGAACCTTTAGAGTTTAGCAGAAATTCAGATTTGAAAACTTAATGGTAATTATTAATTAAATTTAGAAAATAAAAACTATTTATTAGTCATCTAATATATCAGAGAACAGCAATCATTAGAAAATGTGAATAATATTTACTAGTTACTTTATACATTAATAGATGGCACTTTGTTTTCTGGAGGTGTCCTATATCTCTATCATGTCTTGTGAATCAGATCAGAATAGTAAATTCTATGGGAAAAAAGCCACAAAAACAAAAATCTAAATATATGGACAAATATATTGGGGATAATTAACTCAAAACACCAAATACTGATTTACTCACTTAATAGAGTTAAAATATGTTAATCATTTCACTATCCAAGATTATATCCTCTGTCAGAGCATAAATATAAACTACTACTTTTAAACAGTTTGGTTATTTCATCATTATTTTTAAAAATTAAATTGTATATAAAATAATTATAGAATTTTTAGCATTGTATATTTACAATGACTTCTTTTAAAAAAAAGATATTTGTTGCATTTGGAATGCATTTAATTATGACTTCTAGTGGAAAAACAATGTCTGATAAGCAAATTGGAACTTGCAGTAATCAGATGTTACTTAAAATAGGCCAAATAACTGTTAACTGTTAGAAATTTAGTTTAAGGTGTATCTTTTATATTCAGATGTATGTTAGACTTTTTTTCTCTCGTGACTTTTTTTCTACTAAATGCTAATAAGTTTTAGCTGTGGACAAGATTTTATAGCATTTTTGTTACTGTATATACCCTTCCTTTTCAGACCGAAAAGGATATAATACAGTTTTTTAAAAATTACATTTTATAATGCATTTATAATGAATTGCATTATTTAACCTGAAACAAAAGAACTTTTAACAGATTATTTTGAAAAGTTCTCAAATTTCTAATTATTTAACTGAAGTAGAAACAAATTGCTAAAGATGAGCATTGTACTAGAATTTATAAATCATTTTTCAAACTTTCCTATAAAGTCTATAAAATTTATTTTGTGTGGTATAGTGGAAAGAAAGGTAGATTATTAAGAGGGATATTTATTAAGGAAATGGTTAGTCTAGAAGATCTTGAAGAACTTTTCCCCTTCTCTGACATTTTTTGATTCAAGTACCTCAACTAAAAAAATACTACAGGTAGTCCCTGATTTATTTAAGTCTAGCCAACTTCTTATAAATAATAACTATGGTGCAGTCAGTTAACTGTCTCCCATCCTGACTCCACCTTATGTTGGAATTATCCCTTCTTTGTTCTCTATGTCATCCTAAGTTCAGATCTTCTCTATGAATTCATATGAATGATGTCTATTTCTCAGACCAATCTTGAAGCTAATGAATTAATGAGCTATCTGCCAGGTTTTCTATGCTTTCCAAATGTATTTTCTTTCTCTATTGCACTGAATTCAGAGAATGCAATAAATATTTATAATATCAATGCTTTTATTACTACAAATTAGTCTTTCTAAGAAACATCAGTTAAGAACTAATCACATCAAACATGAGATAACTAATTGAAAGTCATTCTCAAATTTGAATTATTTTCATTTTAATCAAATGGAAGAAAAGTTTGGTCTTTGAAGTCTATATGATGTGTATGTGTTCATATATATAATCCATATGCAAATAGATGTATATGTATGTATTCATACATATATCATGTGATTCTGGTTTTGCTGAGCTCATTTTTGTATTATTTCATGTATATCCATGTTCTTTTTACATGTCATTTTTTTCAAGACATCATCTACCAATCATTAGACATGTAATTTTTTTTTTTTACATTTTTCATTATTATAAATTAGCTATAATTTTTTCCAGAGATCCTGGTTTCCCTCCATCCCCTTTCATGATGTCTTTAGAATAATACTATAGCAATAAAATTGATGGGATAAAGGGTGTATCTTAGGACATGTTGCAGATTGTTGTTCAAAATATTTCTACCAATGTACCAAAAACAATGTAATAGATACATTTCCCTGTAATCCAAGTAAATATTAAATTTTATCCTATTAGCACATATACTTTGAACATTTTTTTTCATGTATTTACTTATAGTTTTTATTTCTTCTTTTAGAAAAAATCTGCCTATGGTTTTTGATCATTTTTTTAAATTGAGCCAGTATACATAACTCCATCAGTTCTCATAAACTCGAGATGTCAAACCCCTTTACTTAATATATTTAATGAACATGTTTCCCAGTCTGCTTCTTTTTAATTTAAAGATACTGCTTTATGTCAGTGACAGTACTATTTCTGATTTACCTTTAAAATTTTTTTTTTAATGTTAAGAGCTTACCAAATGAGAAAAAGTCACAATAATTTAAAGATAAAAGTGACTGAAAATGTAAGAATTTGAACTAAGCTTTAAGAATTAAGAACTTCTACAGAATCCTTTAGAAGGGATTTTAAACTATTGTTCATAAATCTACTTTGAGTTCATGAAGGTAAGACAGAAAAACAAATGAAATAAAATCCATTAAAAAAAAGTTTTTATTATCTTCAGTGGACCATCTTTCTTGGGCCATCCTGTCATTCAGTTGATAACGATAGAACTTTAATCATATTCCTACTACACGCCTTTAAGTAGACTTGATGATTTCAGTTTGGTTACTCTTTGATATCAATAAAATGGGGGATCTTGGCATTTATTAAGTTTTTTTGGCATGATTATTATAGAAATGTAGAAGAAGAATAGTTTCTACTATATTAATGATCCCAGTTTGCTCTGGAACCCAAGTATCTCAGGACTTTGAGACCTGATAAAATAGAAATTTCTACCTGTCCAGCAATATCTCAATGTTTGTGCTCAGACTCCTGTAAAAAATTATTCTTCTAGTTCTTTCAGGTTTATTTTTGGCTTTGTCTGTTGTACATTGTCAATCAAATAGAAAAGCCAAGTAGACTATGTGCATAGATGATAGATTACACTACCCAAAGAAGTCTAAAAACATTAAATCTTTAAGATCTTTTGATTGTTTTGCTTCTAGTCACTAATTACTAGTGTATTTGTGCTGTTGATCATAATGACATTTCTTATGGTGAAGAATGTAATGTTCTCCTCTAAAATATAATATTCTGTGGGAGCAGGTTTCTTGGGGAGCTTCTGGAGGCAGCCTTAGTTTCAGTTCAGTATAATCCCCCAAATGCAGCCAGGAGTTAAAGTCCAAATCCTTTATTATCTCCTTCCTTGGACCCAATTAACTTTCTAAGAGGCCTATCTCTCTCCTTTGTTCCGGGAACTCCTGCCGCTAATTCTTTGCCTCTGCCAGCTTCAGCCTCCAGCCAGCACAAAGGTGGAAGATGGAATAAATCTGTCTCCGCCTCTGAGAGTGGGCTTGTGTGTCTGGCCATGAGAGCTTCTTGCTTATATGCTGTACACGGAGTATACACCAATCATTACATCACTAGAAAACCATTATTTGTTGAAGAATTAAATCAATTCTAAACTAGATTTAAACATTGTCTCCTTAATTCCATTTAGTACCTTGTTTCAAATTCTGGCCCATAACATCTCCTTGTAGGATCAGATCATACTGAATGAACCATGCTAAATTAGATAAATATTTCTCTATCAATTCTACTGTCTTATTTCCTTGTAAGTATTCTAACAGAAGAACAAATAAATCAATATTTCTCTTATCTAATGGCTTACTTTTCTTTTCTGGCCATGTTAGAATAAAAGCTTGTTTACTTAAAAAAACTATTTTCTTAAACTCCAGAATTTGTGGAGTAGTGGTATAACTTTACATAAGTTATTACAAATGTCAGTGATTAGACCATAAAATAGCATATATGTTGCAATGGGTTGAATATTTTATAGAAATTTATTTTTATTTTTTAAAAAAGTCACATATTTAATCATTTTCTTAATGGATTGGAAACTAAATAGATCTTTTGAGTGTTTGGGGATGAAAAATAGACTCATCAAAGGACATTCCCATTTTATTCTTTTTAAAAAGTTATACTGTTGATAAAGATTCTTAAAATATTCTTTTATTTTCTTGTTGCTCTATTAAAAAATGATATAATGACTTCATTGTGACCCTAGTTCCCAACAGGCTATCCCAATTAAGTCTAAGGTTCTACTAAGCAGAACCCCAATTGCAAGTCAGTCAAGGTACTGAAATTCAGGGGACACTGAAAGCACTTCTATTTGAATAAACTTTTCAATAATTAAACTAGTTAGCAAGAAAAATTATGTAAAACAGGAAGCTACCAAAGGGTGTGATTCCTTAAGGGGAATTCCACCCTACCTTTCAAAGTCCCTATCCCCCTGTGACAGTATCCTAGGGTTTTTTGTTTTTTTTTCTTCTTTTCACAGGGAAGTATCTAATGATCTGTTATTGGTGTACCCAGATTGATGAAATCATACATATGTTATTGTTATATCAAAATTTTACCATATCACTTGAAATACAATTATCCCTATACTTAGTAATGAGTAGCTCTTGGATACTCCAGATTCGACTACATTGTTATTCCATTGCCTAAATAATCATACTGCCATGCTGACCTAATCCCCAACATTTAGAATAGAAACCAAAGAAAGCAGACAGTTGGGAAAATGTAATGTTGTGGTTAGGGGAATAGCTAATGTTCTAGTTAGCCTGGAATGTAGATTAAATGAAAGGGAATCTGAAATGAGGCCTACATGGTAGGTCAGAGGCAGATTGTGGAATTATTTAAATTAAAATTAATTTATATTTTGCCCTGGAGGCAATTGAAAGCCACTAAAGGCTTTTGATCATGGGAGACATGACATAGCTAGGGAAATTATCTTGTTAGAAAGACCAAAGAGGCCATTATATAGTTCAGATAAAAAGGGCTTGAACTGATATGATAGCTTTGTGAGTGGAGAGAATGAGCAGGTGCAAGAGTTTCTGTAGAGGTAGCAGTATGGTGGGAAGATGGGAGCAGGGAAATCATATTGTGCCTTCTAGAAGTCCAGGGGGTTTATAGTAGTTATCAGAGTTCCAAGAAAGACCAAGAAAGGCTAGTGGAATCTTGATGGTCCTGTTTTTCTGAGAGGATGGCAAAGACAGAGCACCCCAGGAAACTTAACACTTGACAGGGTGAGAATTCAAACCCATAACCAAAGATTCTGGCATTTCCAGAGACGTAGGAATAGATTTTTGTGGTGCCATTATTCAGGAGAAGATGCTAGAACTTTTGAGCAGTATCTCTGTAGATCCTTATCCAAGGATGTCTGGAAGACTTTGAATGGGTATTCAGAAGGACCTCGGCACCCCCCTGGGGGAGGGCCAGAAACAAGAGTATCAGGCTACATAATGGCTCCCTTGAACTGTCAGAGGGGCAAGTGCAGTACAGTGAGCCGCCAAATAGGAGAAAAAGGCCTGTGATTGCCCAGCCCAACTCCCACTCTGAGCATCAGCCAGCAGAAGGTTGTAGAAGTTCTTGATGATGATGTGAGCACGGAAGGGTCGGGATCAGGTCTGCTGAGATGAGGACTAGTGGAGCTTTTGCTTCCTATTCTTCCATGTACAAGGTGCACTGGGCCCCAGCAAACTAGATCAGCAGGCCCATTCAGGAGGCAGGGCCAGTGAGAATCGGACAGGTTGCACTGCTTCTCACCAGTCCTCCGGACCACAGACAGCCAGAGGCATTCCCTCACCTCCTGGGCCTCTAAGATGTATGGCCAATGAAGGCTGTGATTTTTCACTTGGACATAGCCCAGTACACTACGGCTACTATCTAGCCCAGTATTGAAAGGCTCATGTCCAGCATCTGGGGGCCGGGTCAGGGTTAGAAAAGACCTGCCTAGGAGAGGAACAAGGGCTGTGGGGGAAAAATTGGGAACAGTAATACGCTTGCGTCCCATCGTTATGAGGATCAAATAAGATAAGAATGGTAATAGGCTTAGCACAATGGCATATAGTAGGTGCTATATAAATGTTAGCTGTCATTATTACTAAAGGGCATTCTCTGTTCTTCAATCCTTGTCTAACTCCTGCCTGACTTTTATGGCTCATCTTACATTCTATTTTCTCCATGGCTACTCCACTTCACAAAGCTCAATTTTACTCCTCCAAACACTTACACCATATGTCTTTACAGTTCACTTGGAGAAAATGAGATAAAATGTGAAGTGCTTTGTGACTATAAAGCACTTTTTAGGTGCAAGATATTAATATTATTGATGATTTTGTCATAGTTGACTCTGCACTGTGTTGTTTCAAGTTTTTAATATAAATATTGTCTTTGAGAGGCAGCATAGTGTCATGTTCTTAGAGCAAAAAGATCAGGCTTTAAGTCCCAGACCTTGCACTTAGTGGCTATCATTGTCACAATGTCATTGTGTCACAATATCACAAAGTCATTGAGAAGAAAGTGTTTTGGGAGTCTTATAACAGAAACAACTTTAAGGCTGTTTATGATGATGATGATGATGATGATGTTATCTTCAGTTGGTTGTACCTTCCTAAGAGTGTGGAACATATGTAGTAAAAACTGAGTAAATATTTAAATTTAATTGAGTTCTTTGCAATGAACTTTAGCAAGTATTTGGTAATTTTAAAAAAGTGAATGAATGTCATACTTCCTGTTTTTATTTTAACCAGATCCATGATTTCAGTGGATAGGAAACAGCTTATGAGGAAACTCTTTTCCATTGATGCTCAGTTTTTGATCTATAACATAGAGTCCTAGAAGGTTAGGATTGCTTTAGGGCCCTGAGAAGTTGGGGGATTTGTTCAGCATCACAGAACCAGTATGCATCAGAGATGGATTACTTGAATCCATGCCTTCCTGGTTCTAAAGTCTATCCCTATATTATAAAAGCCATGTGATATGAAAATGGGAAATCATATGGTGACTCACTGAGTGGCAATGGTCAAATCATTTGATTTTTCCAAGCTCATTTATCTCATTTATAATTGGAGATCACAGTACCTGGAGTATCTCCCCCCAGATAAGGATGTTGGAACTCATGAGAATCATGTCTGTAAAGCACTTGACTCACTTTAAAATGCTATTTAAGTGTCAGTGATGATCATTTTTTGTTCCTTTGGAGAAAAGGATATATGGAACACTTGTTTTGGACTAGGTATTGGCTTTGGCTGCTCTTGGCAGATGTTTGGGACAGCTAGACATTTTACTAGCTTTGAATAGTTAGAATGTACAGAACAAACTGGTAAAATAATGTTTACAGAGCAACTTACTCTATACCACACCTAACACTGCCAACCTAACAGGGACTTCTTGTTTTATTATTTTTTTTAAGCTGAGCTTCCAGTACAAACCAAGTTTTATTCCTATCCACACTCATTCCTTCACATACTTATTGCTGTGAAATTTATTTAAATGTGAGAAGTTTTTTTAAAAACTGGTGTAATAATAGCCTGCTTAAAATCCAACACAGGAATTGATTTACCTATATATTGCTGTGTTGATTAGAAGAATATTTAGAGCCATAAACATGCATTGCCATCACAATGTATTCATTCTGGAACCAAGATTATTTCTTTATGTTTTCTGGGTGCTTTCCTAGAATTAAAGTAAAAGTAATGTTGTTTTACTGTATTGAGAGAATGCTGAAAAATGTGGTAATGTTTAATGGCTTCAAGGGAGACTATTGCTATATACATGCCGAACAAAAAAAGTATTCTGAGGAGGGGGAAAAAAGTGGTTTTAATCTTCCACATTCATCCTGGAAAATAGATTCTCATTAAAGGATGGAACAATTTGGGGATTTTTTCTTAGTCATATTTTAGTATGTGCATTACACTCCAACCAGAAACCACTTTAATCATTGCAGATGAAAGCAAATGTAGAATAAAAAAAACAACTTATTTTTTAAAACTAACAGTTTACAAGATATGTTTCAGCTTCTGGCTTAAAACTGGCTTTCTCTAGATTGGTAAATGTTTTGATTTATAGATCAAAAAATGTACAGTGAGTACATTTGATTAAATTTTTAGTTCTGTAGAGTTTTTGTTTCAGTTTTTATTTCAAACTTAATAAAAGATCAAATAGAATGGGCATTTGTACATTCATAATAGAACAGATGAAGATTTAACATGAAACAACAGATCTCATTATATATAGCTTCCTTTTTAAGTACATAGGTAAGTATGTAACATGTAGTATAAAGTATATAATGTTAAATATAAAGTTATATATAAAGTTAAATATAAATATGTCATATTAAGTATAAGGTATATAGTATTAAATATACAGTAAAACTGTTTAGCTTTCAAAATTGTCTTTTTGGCTTTTTGTTGTTGTTGTTTCCTTTCCATTAAATAAATACCTTAATATGATTCTTTTTAATCTATCTATTAATTTTGCTACTGCATCCCTAAACTTTCTTGCCTTTTAACCCTACCCCACTTAGATAAAAAGAAAAAAAAAATGCTTGTAATCAGTAGATGTAGTCAGGCAAAACAAATTCCAACATTGATTGTGACTGAAGATGGATGTCTCATTCTTTCTCTTGAGTTTATTATTTCTTTTTTAAGAGGTGGATAATAAATTTCATCAGGATAATAAACCCTGGAATCATACCTGATTATAGCATTGATCAAAATCTCAAATCTTTTTCTTTGTAATCTTATAATTTAAAAAAATTTTTTTTTTATTATTTTGAATACACATTGCTTTATGAATCATCCTGGGAGCGGAAAATCACAACAAAAGGGAAAAATCATGGGAGAGGAAAAGAAAAAAAAGAAGTGAACATAGCATGTGCTGATTTATATTCAATCTCCAGAGTTCTTTTTATGGATGCAGATGACATTTTCTGTTTAAAATCCATTGGGATTGTTTTGGATCACTGAACCTCTGAGAAGAACCAAGCCTTTCCTAGTTGATCATTGCACAGTCTTGCTGTTGTGTACAATGTATTCTTGGTAATGCTTTTTTCGTTCAGCATCATTTCATGTATATTTTTCCAGGCCTTTCTAAAATCAGCTTGTTCATCATTTTTTATGAAACAGTAATATTCCATTACCTTCATATACTACAGCTTATTCAGTCATTTCCCAATCTACTCATTTTCCAATTTTTTACTACTACAAAAAGAGCTGCTACAAACATTTTTGCACATGTGGGTTGCTTTACCTCCTTTCTCATTTCCTTAGGATACAGATGCAGTAATGGCACCGCTGGGTCAAAGGGAATACACAGTTTTATAGTCCTTTGGGCATAGTTCCAAATTACTCTCCAGAATGGTTGGATCATTTCACAACTCTACCAACAATGCATTAATGTCCCAGTTTTTCCACATCTCCTCCAACATTTACCATTACCTTTTCCTGTTATTTTAGCCCATCTAAAAGATTGTTTTAATTTGCATTTCTCCGATCAATAGTAAGCATTTTTAAGAGCATTTTTTATATAACCATAGATAACTTTAATGATGAAATTAAATTGCTTGTTCATATCCTTGGGCCATTTATCAACTGGGGAATGACTTGTATTATTGTAAATTTGACACAGTTCTTTATATATTTTAGAAATGTAATCTTTATTAGAAATACTGGCTGTAAAAATTTTTTTCCCATCTTTTAATCTTGTTTGTCTTGGTTTTGTTTGTATAAAACCTTTTTAATTTAATTTAATGAGAGTTGTCCATTTTGCCTTTTATAATGCTCTCTAGTAATTTTTTGGTCATAAATTCCTCCCTTCTCCAAAGATCTAATAGGTAAATTATCCCTTGCTCTCCTAATTTGTCTATGGTACATCCTGTATGTCCAAATCATGTATCTATTTTGACCTTATTTTGGTATGGGATGTGGAATGTAAGATGTAGATCTATTCCTTGTTTCTGACATATTATTTTCCAATTTTCCCAGCAATTTTTGTCAGAAAGTGAATTCTTACTCCAGAAGCTGGAGTTTGGGGGTTTATCAAATACTAGATTGCTATAGGCTTTGGTTATTGTGTCATTTGTATCTAATCTATTCCACTCATCTACCATTCTGGTTCTTAGCCAATACCAAATAGTTTTGATTACTGGTGCTTTATAAGATAGTTTTATACTGCTAAGCCACCATCCTTTATATATTTTTTTCGTTAATTTCCTTGATATCCTTGACCTTTTATTCTTTCAGATGAATTTTGTTATTTTTTCTAGTTCTATAAAATAATTTTTTGGCAGTTTGATTGTTATGACACTGAACAAGTAGACCAATTTAGGCAGAATTGTCATTTTTATTTTATTAGTTTGGCTTATGATGATAACAAATGATATTTTTCCAATTGTTTAGATCTGACTTTGTGTGAGAAGTGTTTTGTAATTGTGTTCATATAGTTCTTGTATTATGTCTTGTCAGATAGATGCCCATAACTGTAGATGCTCTATTGTTATTTTAAATGGAATTTCTCTTCCTATCTCTTGTTGATGGGCTTTACAGATGTAATTTTTCCATCTAGAAATGTAAAGAGTTTAACTTTTAAATAATATATTTTTTTCCTATTTACCTTTCAGCATTTCTCTCGACTCTTTTGTAGATTAAATTTTCTGTTTAGTTCTGGTTTTTAAAATAGAAATAATTGAAAGCCTCTTACTTCATTGAAGATCCATTGCCTTCCCTGAAAAATGATGCTTGGTTTTCACTGGATTCTTAATTCTTGGTTGTTAACCCCAGTTCCTTTACCATCTAGAATATGATATTCCAGACCCTCTGATCCTTTATTGTAGAAGCTGCTAGATCCTGGTTTCTCCTTAATATTTGAATTGATTTTTCTGGCAGCTTGCAATATTTTTTCTTTGAGATTGTTATTCTGGAGTTTTGCAACACTGTTCCTTGGGGTTTTCCATGTGAGATATTTTTCCAAAAGTGAATCAAACAGAGATTCCCCCTCTGTTTCTAGAATATAGGGATAGTTTTCCTTGACAATCTGTTGAAGAATGCTATCCGGCTCTTTTTTTTTTTTTGGCCATAGCTTTCAGGTTGACCAATAATTTTTAAATTTTCCCTTCTGGATCTATTTTCCAATTTGGCTGTTTTTCTAATGAGGTATTATACATTTTCTTCCATTTTTTCATTCTTTTTAGTTAGTTTTTTTTTTTTTTTTTGACTGATTCTTATAGTCTCAGAGTTATTAGCTTCCATTTTTCCCATTTAGTTTTTAATGTGTGGTTTGGTTAATTCTACTTTTGAGGGTGTTATTTTCTTTAGTGGATTTTTTTTTTTTTTTTTTTGGCATTTGGCCAATTGTACTTTTTAAGGAACTGCCTTCCTTTTTCTAAGCTGTTGACTCTCTCTTGCCTAGCTGTCATTTCTTTTCTCATGTTTTTTTCTACCTCTCTTATTTGCCTTTTAAAGTCTTTTATGAACATTCCAAGAAGGCTCTTTTGGTCTGAGACCAGTTCATATCACTTTTTGAGATTTCCTCTGTGAACAGGAATTTCTTGTTGTCCTTGTTTGAATTTGGTCCTCCCTTGTCCTCATAGTAGCTTTCATAGCTTTTTTTTTTTTTTTTAATAACTTTTTATTGATAGAACCCATGCCAGGGTAATTTTTTACAGCATTATCCCTTGCACTCGCTTCTGTTCCGATTTTTCCCCTCTCTCCCTCCACCCCTTCCCCCAGATGGCAAGCAGTCCTTTACATGTTGAATAGGTTACAGTATATCCTGGATACAATACATGTGTGCAGAACCGGACAGTTTTCTTGTTTCACAGGGAGAATTGAATTCAGAAGGTATAAATAATCCGGGAGGAAAAACAAAAATGCAAGCAGTTTATATTCATCTCCCAGTGTTCTTTCTTTGGGTATAGCTGCTTCTGCCCATCTTTGATCAGTTGAAACTGAATTAGCTCTCTCTATCGAAGAGATCCACTTCCATCAGAATACATCCTCAAACAGTATCATTGAGGTAGCTTTCATAGCTTTTTATGGTCATGATTTTTTTCTGTTTCTTGTTCATATTGTTTCCTTTTTTTTTTGGTAGTTCCTCTTTTTTTTACTTTTATGGTTGATCTCTGCTCCTGGGGTAAAGGGAACTCTGTCCTAAGCTTCCTGTGCCAGCCCTAAGCCTTAGCTTTGAGCACAGAAGCCTTTTGTATTTGCAGGGGGTAGCTTCTAAAACGAGGAAAACAGCCTGGTTTCCCAGTTTGCTTTCTGAGCCGGGACTGGAGCCTGCCCCACTGATCTACTTCTCTACTGAGCCAAATGTAAACCTCTGTGATTTAAATGAGATTATCTTCTTGTCCCTCCCATTTGTCAGGCAATATATGTCCTACTCAGACTTTAAGTAGATTGTTTATTTTATTGGAAAAGTTAAGTTTTTCTTTTAGATGGTCAGAATATGAACAAAATCTGTAGCTATGGGTTACTTAGATTTGCATTGCCTGAGTAAGTTGGATACAGTAATAAAACAATGTATAATTTCCAATAATAGCTTTTAGAACTTGTCATGTTTGGATATTACATAACATATACAACTTTTTTTTCCCCCAACACAAATATTCTCTTTTTAAAATTTTTTAAATTTATTTTTAAAGCTTTTTATTTTAAAAACATAAGCACAGATAATTTTTCAGCATTGACCCTTGCATCACCTTGTGTTTCAGATTTTCCCCTCCTTCCCCCCCACCCTCTGCCCTAGATGGCTAGCAATCCAGTATATGTTATACATGTTAAAATATGTTAAATCCAATGTGTGTAAACATATTTATACAGTTCTCTTATTGCACAAGAAAAATCAGATCAAAAAGAAAAGAAAATGAGTTAAAAAAAAAAAAACAACAAGCAAACAACAATAAAAAGAGTGAGAATGTTATGTTGTGATCCACATTCAGTTCCCACAGTACTCTCTGGGTGTAGATGGCTCTCTTTTTCATCACAAGGTCATTGGAACTGGCATCATTCATCTCATCCAACATAAATATTCTCGCTGTTTCTCTGTGTGTCTCTGTCTCAGTCTATTTTTCACTTTCCTTTCCACTATATAGGTGATTTAACAGTATTCTCTCTCTCTCTCTCTTATAGGTGATTTAACAGTACACAGCAAAATGGGTAACATCACAATAGGTATGTGCTACCGTCTTTATATTGACTTTAAATCTTACCTAGGCTCTGTATTCTATATAATAGCATTATAGTGCCATTTTCAGAAAATACTTTGCCTAATCAAAATGTAATTGTTGCATACCTTAGTGTACCCCCTAGTTAGAGACAATCCTTAACTTATGAAATAGTGTTTCTAAAACTATGTTTGCAAAGGGGGAAACTTAGAATTATTTCTATGAGAAAATATATTCTATTCGTAATAAATATGTAATCACACAAATCCACAAAGGCCTATTTAATCTGTAATGTACCTGAAATTTATATTATACTAGTAACCATGTGTAATAATATTTTTAGGGGATAAAAAAAACTTTTCAGAATGCCATCTTGGCGTTCCAGGAACATGTCTTCCTTTCTAGTACAAACTGATTCCATCAATTTTTTAGGGAGGAGGAAGAGAGACTTTTAATTCCAAACCTTTTGTTTGTTCCCATTTGAGATCTTTCTCCGGGACCAGATAAACTGAAAGAGTGAAGGGAGAAAAGGGTTTAACCTTCTATCTTCCTTCTTTCCTGTTGCTGAGTCCTATACCTTGTATTGGAGCAAAATGAAAAGTAAACAGTACTCTGTACTATACTGGTATTGTGATAAAGTGAAGAAATGGGATTAGATTTAGGGGAGAGGACAAACCAGAGAGGAAAGAAGTCCCAGAAAAACAGTAGGGTTCATAACAGATAGAGTAGAAGGGGAAGGCAATATGAAGAGTGACAGCATAGAAGGAGAGTTCCCATGATATCAGGCAGCTGCTTATAGGTAGTTTATGAAATAAACTTATGAACTGGAGATTGTCTGTTTAGACTATTCTTTTTTTGAAGATTTTTTTCCTTTGGTTCAATAGAAACAAAAAGAGAAACTTTAAACTTTTTCTCAAGGGGAAAAATAAAACTTTGGCCTTCAAAATGGGATGACATTAGTACCTATTAACAAATAAGTATAAAAATCAGTGACATTGAATTACTTCTTGAAAATTAGTTTTAAAGTAATTCTGAATTAAGATTCAAAACACTTTTTCTCCCTACAAACCTTTTTTTCTCAGTTCAGTAAATCTGAATTCAAGAAATAGTGCCTAAGACAGTATTCTCTTTTTCTTAAATAAATTTGTGTTTAATTAAGGAATATTTTATCCATTATTCACTGAGCTCATTATTAAATATTAAGATACTTGACAGAACAATTGTATTTATTTATTTTTAATCATTCCATAAAACTTTAGTATTGGAAATAATTTCAGGAAGTCTTGAAACCTATCCCCTAATTCAGTTACATTCCCTTTTATAATATTCCTGATGACCACCTAGTCTCTGCTTGAACTTTTTATTGATGAGAATTCCCCATGTCATGAAATATCCCATTCCATTTTTGGACAACTCTAATAATCTGCAACTTTGGATAAAACTAATTTTGCAGGAACTTATTAGGATAAATAGGAAGTAAAGCTATGAATTCCTATTCTAAGACCATGCAAATATGAAACAATAGATTGTGGTTTACATTATAGAAAATATGGAAACTCAGAAATTGTAGAATTTTATTTAGTCTTTTGTGAAGCTATATCAAAATAAGAGACACAAGTTATATATTTACTTAAAGTTACAAGCATCTATGATGGTCTCTTAGAAACCATCCTGCTCATCATTTCTTACAGAATTGCAATATTCCATAACATTCATATATGCTAATTTATTCAGCCATTCCTCAATTGATGAGCATCCATTTGATTTCTTTGCCACCACAAAAAGAGCTGCTACAAATATTTTTGCAGTTGTGGGTCCATTTCACTCTTTCATGAGCTCTTTGGAATATAAACCCACTAGTAAGACTGTTGTTGGATCCTTTCACAACTCTACCAACAATGCATTAGTGTCCCAGTTTTCCCACATCCCTTCCAATATTTATCATTATCTTTACCTGTCATCATAGCCAATTTGAGAAGTGTGAAGTGGTACTTCAAAGTTGTAATTTGCATTTCTCTAATCAGTAGTGATTTAGAACATTTTTTCATGACTATAAATGGCTTTATTTTCTTTAGCTGAAAATTGTCTGTTATATTCTTTAACCATTTATCAACTTGTATTTTTATACTGTACAATAACAGTATAGTTATATACTGTTATATATGCATAGTTGTGAAGTGATCCAACTATTCTAGAAAGCAATCTGGAACTATGTCCAAAGGGTATAAAACTGTGCATACTCCTTGACCCAGCAGTGCCATTACTGGATCTATATTCCAAAGAAATAATAAAGGATGGAAAAGGACCCACATGTATAAAAATATTTTCAGCAGCTCTTTTTGTGGTAGTAAAGAATTGGAAAAGGAGTGGATATCCATCAATTGGGGACTGGCTGAACAAGCTGCGGTACATGAAGGTAATGGAATCTTATTGTTCTATAAAAAATGATGAACAAGCTAATTATAGAAAGGCCTGGAAAAATTTACATGAACTGATGTTGAACGAAACAAGCAGAACCAGGAATACATTGTACATGATACAATACAATACATGATGTACAATACAATACATTATTGTACATGATAATAGCGATAATCAACTATGAAAGGCTTGGTTCTTCTCAGCGGTTCAGTGATCTGAAGCAATCCCAGTAGACTTTGGACAAAAAATGCCACCTGCATCCAGAAAATTATCTAAGTAAACTGAATGTAAATCAATACATGCTATGTTCATCTCTTTTTTTCTGTTTTTTTTTTTAAATCTCTCCCATGGTTTTTTCCCTTTTGCTTCTGATTTTTCTTTCCTTACATGGTTCATAAAGCAATGGGTATTAAAAATAAAATAAATAAAAATAGAGAATCCCTCCCCCCTCCCCCCCCAAAAAAAGAAATGAGGTCTTTATCAGAAATACTGGTTGTATAAATTATTTCTCAGCTTTCTGCTTCCCTTCTAATTTCAGTTGTATTGGTTTTGTTTGTGCAAAACCTTTTCAATTTAATCAAAATTATCCATTTTACATTTTATACTGTCCTCTAATTCTTCTTTGGCCATAATTTTCTCCCTTCTCCACAGAACTGAGAGAGAGAGACTGTCCCTTGTTTTCTTCTTTTGCTTATATCATCACCCTTTATGTTTAAACCAAGAACCCATTTTGACTTATTCTTCGAATAAGATATTAGATGTTGGTCAGTGCCTAGTTTTTGCCATACTATTTTCCAGCTTCCTAGTAGTTTTTGTCGAATTGTAAATTTTTATCCCAGAACTCAAGTCTTTGGGTTTATCAAACACTAGATTACTATAGTCATGTCTTGTACTTAACCTATTCCACTGATAAGTGAATGACCCTTTTTAAAAAATGATTATGTTGAAAATCATAATTTCAGTTAGAGTTAAAGATTAGTGGGTTAGAATCTTTACCAAACCTATCAGTTCTAATAAAAGTGCTATTTTTAAGTTTTATTTTTAAAAATAAGTTTTATTGATTGTGGGTTGGTTTTTTTTTCTTATATCACAATCATTTCTTGGAAAATATTTTACCTGTGCCTCCACTGAACTTCTTTTGGTAACAGAGAAAATTAATTATGTAAAAATACCTGATATACAGACTGTATCAGATAGTGAAAACAACCTTCTGTCCTAGTAGTTCCATATCTTTCTGATATGGAAAGAAAAGTAAATTTCATTATTTCTTTTTCTATCACTGCTTTTTAAATTAATCTAGGTCTGATTCATTTTATGATATTTTTCATTTATATTATTGCAGTTATTGTATATGAAAGAAGCAATATGCTGTTGTGGATTGTCAGTCCAGAAGATAAGACCAGTTCCCTATTCACTATAATATTTACTCAAAATTTGAATCATTTTCAAAATTTGTGTAGCTTATTCTTTAAAAAAAATTAAATCTGTTTATAATTTTTGAAGATTATCTATTGTTCTCTATATTCTATTTTCCATTATAATTGACCTGGATTTGTTAAACTATATATTTAGCAAACTTAATAAAGCATGGTTCCACACAGATTGAGATTGGGGGTTCTCTTTCTCAGCTTTCACAAACGTCGATCTGTTGTTTACAAGAGCAATATATAAATAAAAACTTGACAGTGCACCAGTAGCATTCCTACATGAAATATTGTTTAACAGTAAAGGAATGAATTTAGTGAACGAATGGACAGTGAGGTAAACAGGAAGTACTTGTTACAAAGATTTTTAATAATCTTTTAAAGACTTTTAATAGACCCAAGTCTTCTTTTGAAGAATGTTAAAATAGTAATAATAATAATAATAATAATACCATTTTATTTAATGTTTTTTTTATAAAATGCTTTCTATATGTTATCTTAATTTTCATGACAATGTTAGAAACAATTCTGAACCTTAAATAAGAGCATAGTAAGTGAACAAAGGATGAGTGAAGCAGTACAAAATGTTATTACATTCCTTCAGGAAGCGAGTATGAAACTTTAGATGAGCTCTCAGAATTTTTAGACACAAGAGCATACATAGCCTTTTATCCCTTATTGCGGCTGCAAAGTCCCTCCCCCATCTCCCCAATGACTGGGGTAATGGGGTTAACATTTTTTCCAGATCCTTCTTCTAGCCCTTAATATGTCTCTCCCTTCTACCATATATGTTGCATGACCATTAAAATGAGCTTTAGCCCCTCCTGAGAAAAAGAAGTTAATATTTATAAAGTAATTAAGTATGGGTACTCTAGATAAGCTATAACCTTTATCCTACTTTTAGTTTTTTTTCTTTTCTTTCCTTTTTTCTCTCTCTTTTTTGAAATACTACTTAACTAGTTTTGTTCAGTTTTACCTAGTTTCAACTGGTTTCCAGAGGTTCCCTGCTCCCCTCTTCTGAACTACTTCTGATCCCAAATTTTTGGTTTTCTTCCACTGTGGGAACATAACTATTTATTGTTTCTCACAACAACTCTGCTAACTAGGTATTATTATTTTCCTCATTTAGAATCATAGATATCTTATCATCCTTATTTGGTCTCTCCTACTGATGCTTTTGAAATAATGGGTTTTCCAAGTGAAATAGTTGGCATTACAAAAACTCAAGTCTTAATGAAATTCTAACTATTTATGTTCATCATGAAAGATTAATTTTATTTGGGGTCTTAGATTAGTTTTTTTTTAAACATTGATTTTAGTATTTCAAAATCAAAATTATGGCATTACAGTAATTAAAAATCATTATTACATGTCAGTTCTAGCAGGCCAGTAGCACTTTGTCCTAACTCTCCATCTTTTTGTTTCCTAATTATTGCATAATTTAAAGCAAAGTGACCATTAAGAAACTATCTTATTTTCTTTTAGACATAAAAGATCCTTATGATCTACTCTACTCATATTGATATTCATTAGTAGAAAATTTAATTGTTTTTCATGTAGAGATTTGTTGTCAAGGTACCTTTTAGTAGCATGCAGGTATTAGCAATATCCAAAAAAAAAAAAATGGTTTGAGGATTTTTTCTTTTTTTTGTACAAAGTATTTAGTGGTTTTTCAATGGCTTATTGTCCTTAAAATTTTTTTTTATATAATAAAATCAGATAAAACATTTTCTTAGCTGATTATTTTATCATTATATTCATTTCTGCAACTTAGATCCCCATTAAATTTTTTGGTTTTAAAATAAAAACCTGCAAATCTGTGATATAAGATTGTATGTACTTTTCCTTATGTTAAAAACATAACTCATGGTCCCTGTTACTGTTAGGAATGTTCTAGTCTGGACCATGCTGAGGATCTCAGCATACCCAGGAAACAGATGCTTCCTGTAACTGACCTTGGGGAATCCTGTTCCTGACCTAAAGATTTTTCTTTGCTATAATCTAAACTCCTTTTAATCTTCATTTCCTGGCTTAGAGTCTCTAAAAGATTTTTTTGGTGATGTTAATTTAGTTTCTAGGATCTACCTTACCCAGTCCCTAATTACATGCCCTTCCTTGGGCCTGTCCTTGGGCCTAAATGCCAGCATTCACACCTTTCCCCTTCTGTCTCTATACTACTAGAGCTCTGCATTTTTATTTTAAATATCTTTTTCCATTCCTTACCTCTATCCCAGATGAAAGAGAATATAGACAATCAGAAAACTTGTGCAAAGGAATTTTATATAATTTTAAACTAGCCAAACCAACTATTTTAAAGTTCTTATACTGAATTATTTCCTTGGACTTTTTATCATTGCATTTAACAATAACAATAGTATTTATAATTTATGTTATGCTACATTATTGTATTATATATCACATTATATATTATGTATATATTATATCATAGTGCTTATTATGTGCCAGGCACTGTACTAGGCACTTTACTATTGTTACTTTATTTGACCTCACAACAACCTTGAGAGGTAGGAGCTATTCTTAATTAAACCCCCACTTTATAGATGAGGAAACTGAGGCAAACTGCAGTTAAGTGATTTGCCCAATGTCCTGCAGCTAGGACATGAGGCTTTATTTGCCCTCAGGTCTTCCTTATTCCAAACTTGGTGGACTCTGCACTGTGGTACCACCCAGTAGCATCCCTTTCTCCCTAGATTTTCTTCAAATTCTCTTCCAATGAAACTGTCAAAAGAACTTTAAAATCTTCAGCTTTCAATTCCTGAAAAACCAGCAACAATCATTGGATTTCCTGAGATGAAATAGAAAAAGGAAAAAACTTCAAAACAAAGGAGATTTAAGAAGCATCTGACACTGAAAGAGCATGGCTGACAATGAGACTATTAAAAGGACTTTAAAAATTTTCAGGAATCATTGGATTTCCTAACCCAAGATAAGACTGTTTTAGTTCTTGAAAAACCAGCAAGAATCATTGGATTCCTTGAAATGAAAAATTGTTGATGAGACTTTTGCAGTACTTCAGAGCTTACAGGAACTATTGGATTCCTGACACATGAACTAATGGACAATGGAATCCTTTTGGACTATTTCTAGGACTTAGGACATGTGTAAATTCTCAGGTTGATTCATGTTATTTGTTACATTACTACTAGCCTGTGTTATATTGCTATGTGCTTATTTGTTTTATGTAATTGCAAGAATCATTGGACTTTTTGAGATGAAAAATAGTTGATGAGACTATTGCAGTACTTAAATTTTCATGTTGATGGATTTATGTATAGCATGTAACTCGATGGGAGGCATTACACATAATTTACATAAGCACATAGCAATATAACACAGGCTAGTAGTAATGTAACAAATAACATAAATAGCCCTTCATCCTGGCTGTGGCACTCAGTAACTTCTCAGAATCTTGGTATACCCCTAACCTAGCTCTGCTTATCTGTGCAGTCCCTAGATATTTAGTCCTTTCCCCTGACTTGTCAGATCCTTCATTCCAGAGCTGGAGGAAATGATGAACTTGACTAGACTCCAATGAATCTGACTAGATCCAATGAAAATGTATGCTATCTATCCTCTTACATCATCTGATTCACTGGGATCATACTACAGAAAAAAAGACCCTTTCTTCTCTAATTTATACTCTGTCCCACTCACCACACCAGTGTTCCAAGCCCCCTCTAACAGCCTTCTCCAAAGATTTTGTCTCATAGCTCCCTGGCCATTTACTGTAAGCTCTCTCCCTTTCTCATTTCACATCTCTGTGACATTTGCCCTCTCTCCCCTCCTTCATTCCTGTCTTGGTTGAAGATGTAATTCTTCTTTTTAAGGCAAATCCCTCTACAAGCAACCTTCATCTCCTATCTTCTGCAGGGGATTGTCTCGATTATCTTCTCCCCCAGTCTTCCATCTCTTCCTGTCTTTTTTGCTGATTTACAAGCTTGTCCATATTTCTGTCATCTTTTAAGGACCCTCCCTAGATCTTGAAATCCCTGATTATTATTGTTCCTAAACTTCTAAACTAAAACTTCCCCAAACTTATTTTAAAAGCCAGGTACACTTAGTGCTTCTACTTTCTGTTCTCTCACATGCTTCTCAATCCTTTGCAATGTGCATTTTGACTAAATATGTAGACTGTTCTCTCTAAAGTTGTGCATGGCCTCTTAATTCTCCAAACTAATAATGATCATGAGATCCTAGCGTCAGTAGTGGGCATTAATGATTTTGAGCTAGGGGAATAGCATAACCAGGTGTGCTTTAGGAATATCAGTTTAGCTGTTGTGTTGGTGATGGATTAGAAAGAAATAAGAATGAGAGAGTGACAGTGTTTAAAATGTCGGCTGTTGCAGTAGACCAAGTTAATAATGAAAGGGCCTAAACCAAGAGCTGTGGCTGTAGGAGTCAAGAAAAGGGATGTTTTGAGAGATGTTCTAAAGGTAACCAGTCATGGTGTCTAGATTCAGATGAATATCAAGAAAGATAAACGACTCAAAAACTATAGACTCTCCAGGATTGCAAATCCAAATGTGTAGAAAGATTGTGGTTGCCCTTAACAAAAATAGGGAAATTGGAAAGAGGCAGTTTTTAGGGAAAAGATTATAATTTCCACTTTGCACATGTTGAGTTGGAGATGCCCTTGGGACATTCAGGTAAAGATATCCACTAGTAGCATAGGCCTTTGGTTCTGAGAAGAAATAAGGATTCAGAGATAAAGAAGAGCTTATAGAGCTTAGAACATCATAGATTTTGAAGTGGGAACTTAAGAGATATTTTAGCCATCGCCTCCTGTTTCCATTTTGCAACTGAAGAAACTGAGACTTAAAGTGACTTGCCCAAAGCCAAACAGGCAGTGACAACAAGATTTGGTTTCCTCTGACTACAAAACTGTGTTGATTCTAATGATTTAGGAGTTAATCTTAAGGTGATAATTGAACTTATATGAACTGAGAGATCACCAAGCAAGTAAATATAAAAAGAAAGGCTCCAGGACCAGGATAGAGCCTTTGTGCACACCCACAGTTAGTGAGCTGGATCTGGAGTTATTCAGCAGCAGAGAAGGAAAAAGTAAGACCAGATCAGTTGGACAAAAATTGAGAACACTGACACAAAAACTGTGGGTCAGAAAAAAGTGCTCAGGAAGCTAGAATTCAACAGTCAGTAGAAAAATGAGAGAAAGGAGAATAAGGCTGAAAACATATTCTGTTTAGCAGTTAGAGGATGATCTAGAATCTGGTCTCAGACACTTATGAGCTGTATGACTATGGGCAATCACTTAACCCTTATTGCCTCCCCAAATTTTTTTTAAAGATAATTTTGGAGAGTTCAATTTTAATCAAGAGATGGTAAATTTGCAAAGCCTTGAAGAGTGAGTATGAGGCAAGAAATATGGATAGTAGCTTGAGGGAATGTAAAGGGGTTTTTGGTTGTTTATTTTTTTTTCCTTAAGAATAAAGAAGACTTGAACATGTTTATAAGCAACCGTGAAGAAACCCTCTGATTAGAAAATATTGAAAGGGCTGATCAAAGGGGTAGACTTCTAAGAGCAAGGGATTAGGATCAAAGGTATAAGAAAAAAGATTGGCCTTGATAAGGAGCTACCAAGTCATCTCTTTAGCAGAGACTGTAGCAATAATCAGTGCATAAACATTTAGTACCTGTTTTATCTCAGGTACTGTGAAAGATTGGGAGATGATGGGAGTTCTGAGATATAAATGAATAAAGGAGTTTACAGCAGATGATCTCTAGGGGATAAGTTTCTCTGCTCAAGGAGAAAGGAATGACATAAGATTAAGTAGAAAAGAGATTTGAATCAGTTTCTTTACAGTTACAGAAAATCGATACAATTAATTAGGAAATTAAGATTGTTATGCTGCAGTGAGAACCCAGTTGGAATTAGATAGCATATATTTATAGAGGTGTGTCTTTATTGGTAATGGAGAAGATATTTAGTTAGGGTGACCACCTAGGATTGGGGTTTGCAAAAGCTCAAGGGAACAAGATTCCCTCTGAGGTCAGAACTACTGAAGAAGGAAAGTGAAAAACTGGAGAAAGGGTGATGGACGGAGAATGCAGGGAGCAGGGCTTTGGAGCTTAGGGGATCAGAGTGAGGAAGAATAGGTGTTAGAGACAGAAGGATGTTTAGTAAGCTTTGAGGGGAGAGAAATTTACAAGCTCTGGATCCATAGAAATTGGAAATTTATTGAATGGTGATGAGATTGAGAGTAACAATCTCTGCTAATTCATATGTTAATTTAATTATATTAAAGTATATTAAAGAACAGCACCTGACCCAGAGGAAGAAAGATTACAGCTTCAGCTTCTAACCCTTAACTAGTATGTGTCCTGGAGCAAGCCATTTAACATCTCTGGGCCTGGATTTTTCTTTCTTGTAAAGAAGTTGGACAGGATGGTCTCTGAGATTTTTTTTAATCTCAAAAATTTATCTGATCTGATGTAATTGTAATTTATAATTGGCTTTCTTGGAATTAATTTAGTAACTCAGTAGCTGAGGAAGAACGAAATGCCCTTCTAATTGGAACTGTAACCAAAAATTTGATCATGTATCAGATTTTTTTTAGTCTGAATTGATTTTTACTTAATCCATTTTGAGCCCCTACTAGTTGGTGACATAAGCAGATAATATCAGAAAGTAGTAAATAAGAAAACATGTGTTTGTATTTGGAATCATAAAACCAGTAACAATTTCTGGGTAAATCTGAATTTTAAACCTTTTGTTAATACTTTTTATTTTTAATTGCCTGTTTTCATTATATTAGATATTATTTTCTATCTTAGCTAAAGGGCATGCATTACAAAACTTGTATATTATGTGATAGCATGTCATCTTTTGCAGAGAAACCTATCAAAATATTATTCAGAATGATATCTTTAATTAAACTAAAAATGTCTTAATAAGTTCACAAGATGTATTTTATTTTATTTCATTTCCATTCTCTATTATCTTTATCTTCTATCACCTTAATAATAGATTTTAATTGGACTTTACATGTAGATATTTAGTGAGTGCTTTTTTATGTCCCAGATTTAGCATGGTACCAGGCACATAGCAGGTACTTAATAAATTGTTATTGACTGGAAGAAAAAAAAGTTTTTAAACTGAAAGCTAGCATTCAGAGACAAATATTCATCCCAAAGGGCAGGGGCCATACGAGACAATGTATGGAATAGAAGGTAGAAACAAGGGAAGAGAGGTAGTGGAAGAAGGTCAGGTAAGATAGGAGCTGGAATTGATCAATTAATCCAGCATAAGGAATTTGCTTGGTCAATATGTTGAAATCCAGGCAGTAACATTTGAATGGAACTGAGAAGTCAGGAGTGAGTTCAGAGAAGTGCAATCCATGTCCCAACTGAATTTTCAGTTTTGCAGATTGCAAAAGGGAGCAGATATTTGGCATATTTTTTTTCATTTCAACACTTCTGTGATTTGAACTCTTGGTCACTAGAAGTAAATCAAACTTGTATCAAAGGGTAAGTAGCAGAGACTTTTTTTTTCCAAATGTGAAGTCAATCCCCATGCTTGAGCAACCATCATAATTAAATGGAAAATCTAGTTTAATAATAATTGAGATCACAGATCAGTTTAGTGAATTTAACACGTATGTGACCTTGAAGTTTGCCAAGGATTTAAAACTGGAAATTAGGAAATCATTGTGCTGAGCAGCATGTCACTTGTTGCTTTTATATCAGAAAAGGAAATATTGATGGAAATAGAATGGTTAAATAAGCTGCACAGTGTAATATACAGAGAAAAGCCTTGCATTTACAGTGGGAAGACTTGGGTTCAGATCCCAGCTCAATTCAGAACATAAAAATTCACAGCATTACAAAAAAGTTTAAGAAACCGAAATCAAATTCTCTTCATGGTTAGGGAAAGGTTTCTTTGTTAAACTACAAACAGAAAAATAAAATAGGAAATAAATAAAAATAGATTTTAAAAGATGATAGGAAATTTTGATACAAGATATTGAAAAACTTTTGTATGAATACAGTCAGTGCATATGGAATAGAAGGGAAACCTTTCAACACTTGGACCAAATTAGAATTTTCAAATTTTGTACTATTAAAAATTATTAAGGATCTATCAAGAGTTTTTGTTATAGTGAGTAATATTCATAGATATTTACTATATTAGAAATAAAAACTAATTTTGAATTTATAGGCCCTCTGAAAAAAGGGTTTCAGAGACCTCCAGGATTTTCTCTGAAACACACTTTAAGAACTACTGGACTAGATGACTGAAAAGGGTTAATTCATGATCTTTTGTTTACCCTATAATTCTCTTCTTCCCCCATCATGACTGTAATCAAGAAGAAATTATCTTACATAAATTTAACTTCCCTCCCTGTACTAGAATTACACTTTTAGGGCACAAATTTAGAGAAGGGAGTTACCAGGTTAAAGTTTACCCAACTACAACCTAAGAAAAGATTAATTGCTGAGTGACTTGGATATAGAAGTTTTCAGACTCTTTTCAAGTTCTATGAATTTTTAAAATTTTTTATACATAAAATAAAAGTTGGAAGTGATTAAAGTACTATTTAATAACTTAGCTTTACTTTGTAGGCAATAAATTGTCATTAAGGAGTATAAAAACCTTGATTTTAAACAATACTAAGTGCTTTTCTTTATTTCATATTCTCAAAGCCCAGGAGTAGTACTGTTTCATCAGTTGTAATTGTTAGTGTGACGTAGGAAATGACTTTGATCCACAATGAATTTTTTGATTTAATTGTATTTGCGGCCCCATACAGGCTTTCATTGATTTTTCCTTTTTTTCTTTCTTGGCTACTTCCTCTCCTCCCCACTTTAGCAGGCTGGAGAAACATCTTTCCTAGTAACAAGTAAATTGAATTCTTGGGTTTTTTTTTTTTTCTTCCCAAGAATACTTCAGATCAATGCCTTTATTTGCAATGAAGGTTTATCTTATTTATTGATGATTATATTTATGTTTGCAGATTATTATTTTGGATTATTGCTCTCTTTTTGCTTTTTCAAATATCCTTATTACTGATGGAGAAAGTTAAATGACTTGCAGAAGTTCACACAACTAAAAAGTGTCTGACACTGGATTTGAACTTAGGTCTTCATTTAGCTGCCATTGAGTATTATATCAAGATGGCTTTGTCAAAAATTTGCTGTGCTAGATTACCTGCATGTATACTTTTGACAGGTCTTCTATGCTGGGGGGTAGCTAAAGAAACAGCTTTTAACAGTATACTTAGATTTCAATCCCCAAAAAGTCTTTCATATAAAAGATATGAGGTAGGTAATAAAATTAAGATAATTTGAGCCTGGTTTTATGACCAGACCCAAGAAAGAATTTTTTGGGAATCTTTGTCATCTTGAAGGGAAGTAGATAATGAATTTCTTTTTGATTAAATTTTAATTATGAATTATTTAACATCAATGCTTCTCAAGCTTTTTGGTCTCAGGGTACTCTTACATCCTTATTCTTGTATCTTTATACTTTTAAAAATTATTGAGAATCCCAAAGATCTTTTGTTTATATATGTTATGTTTGTCAACATTTGCTGTGTTAGAAATTAAAACTGACAAAATGAAAAAATATTTTATTGTCATTTTAAAATAAGATTCAACTCTTCATGACCATATTTGGAGTTTTCTTGACGAAGAGACTGGAGTAATTAAAAAATGTTTATTCATATAAAAATAAAAATAAACTCATTGCAAGTTAACATTTATAAATAACATTTTTATGCAAAAATTGTATTTTATGTAAATAAAGTGAGAGTAATGATATTTAGGTATTTTTGCAAATTTCTTTAATGTCTGGTTCAACAGGAGATAACTGGATTCTCCTATCTTCATTTTGTATTCATTCTGTTGTGATAATTTTTTTCGTTGAAGTATATGTTGAAAATCTGGCTTCTCATAGATATGTAGTTAGAAGAAGGAGAAATATTCTTCCCCCAGGAGTTTGTGTGAATTTTTCTTTTTTCTTCTTTCTTTTATTAACTTTTTAAAATACATATTTGTATGAATTATGTTGGGAGAGAAAAATCAGAAAGGGAAAGAGAGAGGTGGGGAGGGAGAGAGAGCAAGAGGGAGAGAAGAATGGAGAGGGAGAGAGAGAGAGAGGGAGAGAGATATGGGGAGAGATAGGAAGAGAGAGAGAGATGGGGAGAGAGAGAGAGATGGGAAGAGAGAGAGAGAGAGAAAGAGGGAGAGAGAGAGAGAGAGAGAGAGAGAGAGAAACAGAAAGAAAGAAATAAACTTTGATCTGCATTCAATCTCCATAGTTCTCTTTCTGAATGTAGATGCATTTTTTGCCCAAAGTTTATTGAATTGCCTTGGCTCAATGATCCCCTAGAAGAACCAAGTCTTTCATAACCGATTATCACACAATCTTGCTGTTACCATGTACAATGTCTTTCTGGTTCTGCTTTTTTCACTCAGCATCAGTTCATGCAAATCTTTCCAGACCTTTCTAAAATCAGCTTGTTCATCATTATTTATAGAACAATAATATTCCATTACCTTCATATACCACAACTTATTCAGCCATTCCCTAATTGATGGACATCCTCATTTTTTAATTCTTTGCCATCACAAAACGAGTTGCTACAAACATTTTTGCACCTGTGGATCCTTTTCCCGCCTTTATGATACCCTTGTGATACCAACCTAGTACTGGCACTACTTCAAAGGGTTGCTCAGTTTTACAGCCCTTTGGTTACAGTTCCAAATTGTTCTCCAGACTGGTTAGATCATTTTTTCCCACACATTTCACAAGTCCTCCAATAATGAATTAGTGTCCAAATTTTCCTGCATCCCCTCCAACATTTGTCATTATCTTTTCCTGTCATCTTAGCCAATCTGAAAGATGAGCTGTGGTACTTCAGAGTTCTTTTAGTTTCCATTTCTCTAACCAGTAGTGATTTAGAGGATTTTTTCATAACTATAGATGGCTCTAATTTCATCATCTGAAAATTGTCTGTTTATATCCTTTGACCATTTATTAATTGGGGAATGACTTATGGACATTCACTCAGTTTCTAATTTCTTACCATTACAAAAAGGGCTACTATAAACATTTATGTACATGTGGATCCTTTTCCCTTTTTTATGATCTCTTTGGGATACAGACCCAGTAGAGTCACTGCCATATTCTTTGATATGCACTTGATAGACATAATTCCAAATCCACCAACAATATATCAGTGGTCTACTTTTCCTATATCCTCTCCAACATTTATCATCGTCTTTTCTTGTCATCTTAACCAGTCTGAGAGGTGTGTAGTGGTATCTCAGGGTTGTCTTAATTTGCATTTATGAAAATATTTTTGACCTTGGGAACCTCCTGAAAAATCTTGAGATGATGATCCATGAGTCTGAAGGAATCATATTTTGAAAATTGATGATTTATATGAAGACATAGATGACACAATAGTCAAATTTGTAGGTGACAGGCTACAGAAAAGATCTTTGCATGCTAGAACAATATGCCAAATCTAGTAAGGGTGAAGAACAAATAAGGATAGATATATAATATTAAACTCAATTTTTTTATTACAGCTTTTTATTTATAAGACATATGCGTGGGTAATTTTTCATCACTGACCCTTATAAAACCTTCTATTCCAACTTTTCCCTTTCTTCCCCCTACCTCTCCCCAAAATGGCAGGTAGATCAATACTTGTTAAATATGTTAAAGTATATTAAACTCAAATTTTAAAATCTTACAAGTATAGGATATGGGAGTGAAAGCTTGAAAACACTTTATGTGTAAAAAAACTGGCAGAGTAGTAGAATTCAAATTCAAAATGAATTAGTCCATCAAGCAGTTAAGTGCCTATTATATTCCAGGCACTTTGTTAAAGAGCAGATAGAGTGTCATGACTCAGAACAGAACAGTTTTTATGATTAGTAGAAGACAGTCAATTCAACAAGCATTTACTAACAAGCCTATTGTGCTAAGTACTAAGTTCCAGTGCTAAGCACTGGAAGGGAAATAATATATAATGTGACTGGAAAGATGGTTGCGGACAATATTGTAAAGAGCTTTAAAAGCTAAACAAAGGTGCTCATATTTGAACCTAGAGGCAATAGGGAGCCATTGGAGTTTATTTTGTAAGTTCATTTTCACTCTTCAAGAAAATCACTTTGGCAGTTGGATTGGATAGAGAAGAGATGATCTAAGAAGTCCAATTAAGATGCTATTGAAAAAGTCTATGCAAGAGGTATGATTGTGATTAAAGGAGGAGTAGAATTATGAAATCTTGCCAAGTTGGAAACAAGATTGGCAACTGATTGGATATGTGAAGTGAGGAGTCATCTGGAAGTCACAAATGCTAAAGAATGGTATGCTACCATTCCTAGTATCTGAAGTATGCATATTATGGATTATAGAATCCAGAACTGGAAGGCATCTTAGAGGCCATCCTCATGTGGTCTGCTCTGGTAGGACCACATTTAGTATGTGATGTCTTCAGCATATGATGTTCTCATTACCATATATTATGAAGGATATTGACAAGAGGAAGGACTTCCATATAAGGATCACCACAATGATGAAGGTCACAAAGATTTGCTGAGGAATGTTTGAAAGTAACAAGAATATTTACCCTGAAGAAGAGAAGGGGAGTCTTCAAGTGTCTGAATGATTGGAATGTGAGAAGAGGAATTAGATTATGCCATTTACCTAAGAGCAATTTGGAAAGAGAAATATTTTTGGTTCCATATGAAGAAAAATCCCAACAACTACTACCAAACAAATTGAGTTGTGGATTAGTGAGTAGTAGATTCTTTGATTGGAGATTTTCAAGGAGATATAAGATGAACACTGGTTTTAGACAATATGCTTTTTGACCATTATATCCTTTGACCATTTATTAATTGGGGAATGACTTATGGACATTCACTCAGTTTCTAATTTCTTACCATTACAAAAAGGGCTACTATAAACATTCTAAAGGACATCAGTATGTTCCAATTCTTGAGGTTCTGTGAATCTGTGAATTTATCCTTCTTGGTAAAGGAAAGATACTGTTTATGTTCTCCCTCAAGGAAAAATATTGCTTTTATTTATGGCCTTCAGGAAGTACATATGAAATTCTATTAATTCTTAATGTTAATTTTTTAAAAATTAGAAAAATTGTCCCAAATATATTTTAAAATCTTTTTAAATATCCACTTTTTGCACTTAATAATATTTTATTTTTTTCTAATTACATGTAATGATGGTTTTCAACATTCATTTTTGTAAGATTTTGAGTTTCAATTTTTTTTTTCCCTCCTCTCCAAGCGAGCAGGCAATCCAACATAGATTATATGTATATATCTATATCTATATACAATCATGTTAAACATTTCCACATTAGTTGTGTTGTGAAAGAATCAACAAAAGGGAAAAACAATGAGGAGGAAAAAAAGTGAAAATCGTATTCTTCAATCTGCATTCAGATTCCGCGTTTCTTGGTACATAGATGACATTTTCCATCAAGGATTCTTTTGTAATTGTCTTAGATCATTGTATTACTGAAAAAAGCTAAGTCTATCAGAGTTGATCATCACACCATGTTGCTATTACTGTAAATGGCTTTAATTTTTTTCATTTCATTTTCATTTCACAAGTACCTGTTTATATCCTTTTACTATTTATCAATTAGGGAATGATTTATATTCTTATAAATGTGATTCAGTTCTCCATATATTTGAGAAATGATATCTTTATCAATTTCCCAACTAGGAAAGCTGCTATCTAAAGGTCACATGTGAGTACCTTTCCTTATATTGATTTAGATTACACTTTCTATTTGAGGAAAACAATACTATATTTTTTGACTGAACCAAAAATACTTTTATTACCCATTTGGAAGAATTTCGGCACCAGAACTTTAATCTGAATGATAATAGTATAAGAGAAAACAGCCTTAAGCAGAAAGCCATTAGGAAAGCTAGTGAGTCATGTTTTAATTTCTATGATTAATTGGTTCTGTTTTCTGTTACATGAAGAATTTATTGGAGATCAACTTTGGGATACATCTCAATTTCAGGTTAGATATGGTTATTGAATGCATGAATAAATGAAGCATTTATTAAAGGCTTATTCTTTGCAAAGCATTCAGTTAAGTTCTAAGGACATACAAAGGAAAAATAGGTCGTTCTGTCCAGAGATCGACCTACTAATGAGTGAAATAAAAGACAATACAGATAAAATGTTACAGGTGCAAGTCATATCAAAAGGTTCTCTGGCAATAAAACAATTGGCTGTGCCTCTTTTTCAAAGTTATTTCTACTGATAAATTTGTCAGTTTTTTGATGATGAATCACTTGACAGTATCAAGGACTTGGGGGACAAGAATTTTCTTATCCGAGTCTTCAGTGAATGTGACTGTAGGCAGGAGCAATTAATTGCCAGATTTATCTCTACAGGATTTGCTTCTCAGAATAATGCCTGAGGGCATTAGGCTGGAGGCTTCTTGTTGCTTTTTTCCTTCATGGTTGAAGAGGACCAATGATATCAGGAAGGTGATATTTTAGTTTATATTTAAGTGAGGCAGAGCTGGGCAAAGTCATGAGCTTCATTCACTCCATCCTCCAGTCATCTGAGTCCAGTGGCAAAACTGATCAAGATGACAAGAGAAGACCATGGATGGCCTTGTCCTTTTTAAGCTAAGATCTTTGACAGGCCTGAGGCAACACCCATTCAGTGATTTATGCTTAGGTAAAAAAAATGAGCTGAAAGATGAGCTACTTTGTACACACACACATTTTTGACCAGGACAGAAACAATTGTTATTTAAATTTCCTCTGGGCCATCCAAACCCATCCAAACAATGACCAAATGAAGTTTGGGCTAGGACTTATTATTATTGTCCAATCAATGAAAGCCTGAATGGGCTGCAGGCATTGCTCTTCCAAAGGCTTTTGGCTGCCAAGTCTTGAGTTGTTTCCATTAAAGACTGAAGGAAAGTGGTGGTCAAGGGGGTGGTGATTGTTTGATTTGGCCCCCTTATTTCCCCTCAGAGGTCTCACTGATTCAGCAAAGCTGATGTACCTCCCCTTTGAGAGACAGGTGGTTTTCAGTTGGTGAGGATGGCTGACTATTCCGCAGAATTTGCTTGTGATTAGTGAATTGTAATCTTAATGCTCAGTTTCAAGCCCATGGAGCTGCTGAGGTTTCCAGAAATCACAATTAATGTTAGAATTCAAGAGCAAGAATACAAAGAACAACAGGGGTTATAGGAACCAAAGAGAAATAGCCAAAAAAGAAGTATTTCCTGATAGTGATGGTTATAAAACTTTGGAATGAACTCCCAAGAAAAGTTACAGAACAGTTTCCTCTGGAGAGCTCTAAAAATAATATGACGTCTCATTGGGTGTGGTCCCTTTGTGGTATAAGGGAAATGGCCTAAATATCCTTACTAACATTCTCTTTAAATTGTAATGACTATGAATGAGTGAATATTATTAGGTTATATCTTCCTAATTCATATGTAATCAGTTTAGCATCTGTAGTCACTACTCTTTCATGTAAATGCAGCTGGTGCTAACATCTGTATACAATCTCCCCTCACCTCCTACCCTAATTTCTCTTTGATCTCTATAATGTGCTTTCCAGTACAGCTGTCTTCTCAGTGTTTGAAATAGCCAAATTCTGGCCAGATTCAACTTAACATTTATTTAATGAATATCTTCTCCATGTAAGGCACTGTACCTTACTGTACTGTACTCAGCTGGGATTTAAGGGGGAATTAGACATAATTTTTCCCTTGTAAAAAGTTTGTAATTTAGTAAATTATCTGTGAAGTTAGTCAATAAGCAACAAACATTTAAGCTCTTACTATGTTCCAGGAACTATGCTAGTCAACAGACATACAAAGCAAAACAAAACCTCCATTCTAATGAGACAGTATAACTGGATAATAAATTAATCTCTGGAGGAAGGCACTTTCAGCAGAGCACAAAGGCCTCTTGCAGAAAATGGGATTTGATCTAATTATTGAAGAAAGCCAAGAATATCCAGAGATAGAAGAGGGAGAGTATTCCTGGCCTAGGGAATAGGCAGTACAAAGACACAAAGGTGGAAGATTGTGTGAGAACAGACCATTGTAGTTGGAATGTAGTAGCTGCTTAATAAATGCTTATAGATTTGATGTAAGAGCTTTAAATGCCAAACATAGGTACAAATATTTGCTCTTGGAGGTGATAAGTAGTCACTAGAGTTTAGGGTAAGGGAATGAAAAGGGTAGATCTCTGCTTTAGGAAAAAAATCACTTTGTCAGTTGAATGAAGTATATAGTGTATGTAAAGACTTGAGGCAGGGAGACCAATGAGAAGACTATTGTAATAGTCCAGACAAGAGGTAATGAGAGCCAGATAGCAGCTATGTAAATGGAAAGAAGGGGACATATAAATGTTGTAAACATAGAAGTAACATTTGCTAATAAATCTGATATATGGGGTGAATGAGAACAAGGCATTTAGCATGGCACCTACAGTGCCTATGGCAGTAATGGAGAAGTTTTAAAGAGGGTAGGGTAGGTTTGGAGGGAAAGGAGAAAAGAGTTCTGGACATTTGAAATTAAAGTACCTACAGGATACCACCTCCACAATGCACGGAAGTCAGGTATACATTGGGAATCACAATACCGATTCAAGAGTTGGATCTTTCAAGAACCATCTATTCAAATACATACATACAGAAAAAAATCCCCACTATACTATTCTTGACTAGTGATTGTCCAACTTCTGCCTGAGACTTTTATAGAGAGGAGAATATGTCACTTCTCTAGGAATCCTGATCTACTTTGGGATGACTCTTAATTGTCAGGAAGACATTTAAATTTACCTCTTTGCATCTTCTGCTAATTTCTCCCAGGTCTATTGTTTGGAGTCAAACAAAACAAGTCTTATGCCTGCAGCAATATATGTACTATCATTTTAAACATACTTTCATATTTGTCATGTTGTGAAAGAAAAATCCGAACAAAAGAGGGAAAAAACATGTGAAAGAAAAAGCAAACCAACCAAAAAAAAAAAAAATGGTGAAAATAATATGTTTCAATCCTTATTTAGATTCCATAGTTCTCTTTCTGGATATGGATGGCATTTTCTATCCAACGTCTCTTGGAATTGTCTTGGATCACCATATTGCTGAAAAGAGCTAAATTTATCATATTTGGTCATCACACAATCTTGCTGTTACTATGTAATGATGTTCTTCTCTTGGTTCTAATCATTTCATTCAGCATCAGTTTATTTAAGTCTTCCCAGGCTTTTCTGAAATCAGCCTCATTTCTTATAGAACAATAATATTCTATTACATTCATGTACCACAATTTATTCAGCCATTTCCCAATCTATGAGCATCTACTCAATTTCTAATTTGTCACCACAAAAAGAACTACTATAAACATTTTTGCTCATGTGGGTCTTTTTCCTTCCATGACTTCCTTGGATACAGATCCAGTAGTGACACTGCTAGGTTAAAGGGTATGCACAGTTTTATAGCCCTTTGACTCTAGTTCCATATTGCTATGCAGATGGTTGGATCATTTCACAACTCCACCAATAATGCATTAGTGTCCCAGTTTTCTCACATCCCCTCCAATATTTATCATCTTTTTCTGTCATCCAGCCAATCTGATAGCTGTGCAGTGGTGTTGGAATCTTTACAAAGTGTAAAGTCATTAGAGTTGATAGAGACAATAATTATCTAATTTAGCATGGTTCAGTATGATTGATCTGATCTTACAAAGAGATGTTATGGGCCAGAAGAAACAAGGTGCTAAGTGGAGCTGATAGAAACAATGCTTGCTTTAGAGAGCTCATATAAGCAAGAAGCTCTTAGGGCCAGAGAGCACTCTGGGAGGAAACCCATAATCCCACTCTCCGATCCCACAATCCCACTCTCAGAGAAAGAGCATAAATAGAGCTTTAGTGAGCCAGTCAAGGGAGTTCAGCTGAAATGATTGAGAGGGGAACGTCAGTTCAGTTCAGCAGAAGCCCACTCTCAGAGGTGCAGCCAGATTCATTCATCCCATCTCACACCACAGTAGTGGCTGGGCTCCTGCACTTCCCCCACTGAGACCACGGCTAGTCTGAAAGGCTCTCCAGAAAACTGCCCACCCCCAGGGAAAGAGACAAGACTCGGAAGGAGCATTCTGGGAGATTGAGAGCCAGAAGCCCTCTCTCGGAGGCAAGAGATATTCATATATTCCATCTTCCACCTTTGGGCTGGCTGGAGGCTGAAGGGAGCAGAGGCAAAGGACTAGCGGAAAGAACTCTTAGAACCAAGGAGAGAAAGAGACCTCCAAGAAAACTAACCAGGCAATATTAAAGGACACAATAAAAGATTTGAACTTTTGTCAGCTGGCTGCATTTGGGTGAATATTACTTTTAACTGAAACTAAGGCTGCCTCTAGAAAACCTCCCCAAGAAACCTGCTCCCAGAGAGAACCATTATATTTTAAAGAAGAAAAACACCATACAGTGGTATTTCAGAGTTCTTTTAATTTCCATTTCTCTAATCAGTAGTGAGTTATAACATTTTTTCATGACTATAAATGGCTTTAATCTCTTCACCTGAAAATTGACTAGTTCATATCATTTGATCATTTATCAAATGAGGAATGACTTGTATTCTTATAAATTTGATTCAGTTCTCTATGTATTGTAGAAATGAGGCATTTATCAGAAATATTGTAAAAAATGTTTTTCAGTTTTCTGCTTCCCTGTTACTTTTGGCTGCATTAGTTTTGTTTGTGCAAAATTTTAATGTCATCAAAATTATCCATTTTGCATTTCATAATAATAATAATTCTTGTATAGTCATAAATTCCTCCCTTCTCCAAAGATCTGATAGATAAACTATCCCTTGCTCTTGTAATTTACTTAGAGTATCATCCTTTGTCTAAATCATGACCTATTTCAACCTTATCTTGGTATAGACTGTGGATGTTAGTCTATATTTCTGCCATACTATTGCAGTATCCCTTCTTAGTGTAACCCGAGATGATGTTAGCTTTTTAATCATGACAGCTTAACAGACTTTTTGTCTAAGCATTTGTTGTCTCTCCATATCCCTCTTATCTTAAAATTAGGAAGGTTTTTTTTGTATCCAAATATGAGTTTCTGTTGAATTTCATCTTGTTAGATTGAATCCAGTTCTCTAGTCCATCAAGGTTTTTTTTTTTTTTTTAAACTTTTTAAATCTTCTGTTGTTGCTCACAACTTTGTCATCTGAAAATGTAATATGCCTTTATTCAGATCGTTGATAAAAATAGTGTCACAGGGCCAAACCTAGGTCCCTGGAATACTCCACTAGAAACATCCTGCCATGTTGGCAATGAACATTTATAAAATCTAACTATTTAACCAGTTTTGAATTCAACTATGTTTTTATGTAATCCATATCTGTGAGATGATTAGAACAAAATAGGATGATAAATGATGAGAAAAGAATCTCTAAGATGTTGAAAAAATATTTTATAAAAAAAATTTGTTGTAATATAAACAAACTATATCACAGCATTCTATTTATCTGCTACTTGAATAATTTTTCAAAAAATTACTTATCAAGGAAATAAGTTTAAGCTGGTGTGACCTATTCATGATAAAATAATTTTGCCTCTTTGTAATCCCAACTTTCCTTGCTTGTTATTTGCCAACTATTTTATTTTAATTTAATCTGTTTTCTTTTTTTTTTTAACAGTATTTTATTTTTCCAAATATATGTAAGAATAGTTTTCAGCATTCATTTTTGTAAAACTTTGTGTTCCAAATTTTTTTCCCTCTCTTCCTTACTTCTTTCCTCCCTAAGATATCAAGCAATCTGATACAGGTTAAATATGTGCAATTCTTTTAAATATATTTACATATCTGTCATGTGCAAGAAAAATCAGATCAAAAGGAAAGAAATCTTGAGAATGGGAAAAAAAAAGCAAACAACAATAAAAAGGTGAAAACAATGTGCTTCAATCCACATTCAGTCTCCATATTTCTCTTTCTGGACGCAAATGACATTTTCCATTCTAAGTCATTGGAATTGCTTTGACTCACAGCATTGTTGAAAAGAACCAAGTCCTATCACCAGCTATTTCTTTAAAAATATATATTCTTGGCTATTTCTAGGAACAAAAATAAATCTCATTGTCTTATGACTTATATACTCTCCTTTCTTTTTCTGAAACATTTGACTTTTTCCGATCTAAAACTTTTCCTCTTTTCTATGATTTTTCAGTCACTGATAGTGGCTTAACAATCAAATCAGAATCCAGTGGTGTTTATATAGGCTAGGTGACTTAAATGCATCAAAAAACAACTTCTTAAAATTGTATTTATTTACCATACCATTTCCTTACTTACATTGTGTACCATTTGTGCTAAGCCATCTGCACAGAGATGATAATTGAATTGGAGCTATACAGTCAGCAGGTGACAGACAGTGTAGAAGAATAAGAGAAGATGACCCAGTCCATAGCCTTGAGGGCATACTTTGGTTAGTGGGTGTGTCATAGATGAAGAACCAAGAAAGGCATTGAAAAGAAACAGCCAAATAGGAGAACTATGAGAGAAGTATTGTAAAAATCCAGTAAAGGGAGTGTCCAGAAGGAGAGCACAAGAAGATATTTTAGATTACAAAGGTCAAGAAGTATGAAAATGAAGAAATTAGATTTGGCAAATCCAACATTATAACTTTGGAGAGAACAGTTGAATGTAATTGGAATTCCCATTGCAAATGTTTAGAAGAGGATCTCAAAGGAAAGAATATAGAGATATCTAATGTTAGATATCAAGAGTAGGTCAATGCCAGGAGGTTAGAACATATGTTCTATGTTTAAATAGACACAAAAACAGTTCTATTACAGAATTTATTATTTAGAATTGCCTCATCTTACTTGGTCCCCAGGGAAGAGAGGATCAGCAGACAGTTCTGACAGCTATTTATCACTAATGTGTTTACTCTGCATTTGCTGCTTTCCTGTGGTAGAAGGCAAGTTCTTGGCAGAGAACTGGAGTTGTCATTCATCTGTCGTTTTCAGAGAGGACCAGTGACATCATGGGTGATGTCGTGACTTATATGTGAATTGGATTTAAGATGAAGCAGAGTCACACAAAGTCCTTCGGGCGAAAGACTATTGCTCCTCCTACATGCATTATTACTCTAGTATAGTAACTTGAATTTGTAGCCCATTCCTCTCCTAGATCTTCATCTTCATCTTTATTTTTCTCTCTGCTATTAACCAAGTTTATGTTCCCAGTGTTATATCATTGTTATATTTCTAAATTCATCTTTGTGGTTTTTAGCTAGATACTCTATATTTTCCCCACTCATAATTTTGTTGTATCTGTCAGACATATAAAGTTGTTGCCAATATTGGAATGACAAAAAGTTCTCTGTGGGATCCTGCTTGTAACAACCACTGTCTGGACAAAGGATTCCTGTTCATTTTGTGTTAATCACCTTCTAATGCATATTTCCTCTGTAGCCTGCTTTTGAGACCCATGGAATTTTTCTGTATTTTGTGAGCCAGTGTTTATGGTGAGAATATTTCTAGACCAGAACCATTTCTTCTTTCTTAGCTAATTCAATGTCGCATCATAAAATGAAATTTTTACTTTGATTCTTGAGAAATTGTTTGTAGTTGGAATCAGCTGTATGAAAAAAAAATACACTTTTGCTAGATGTCCTTGGTTGTATATTTTTTTCTGCATAAGTAAATATGACAGTCTCTGAGGGGCCTTTATTACAACACAACTATTCAGATAGTAAAATCTAGTGTTTATTACTTAAGGAGAAAAAAAGAAATGAAAAGTGAGACCAACATCTTGTTTTTCCTTTTCTCTCAGAATAAGTGAAAAATTACACTTCTTTAAGCTTGCTGACTGAAATCATAAGCATGCTTGGCTGTTCACTATTACATTTTAACTGACCCAGCTTTTTCAGGAATAGTAGAGAAATTTCTAAAAACTAGTTAGGTATCTTGTGACATGTGGCATCATCTCCTGTCTCTAAAAGCTTAACCTTTCAAAATTAGTTCTGAATCATAGCATAGAAGCAACAAATAAGTTTATTCACATAAAGGGCATATTTCCAGTCTGCATTGGTTATAGTGAATACAAAATATCCTAGTGATAAAATGTGCAAATTTTCCAACTGTATAGGAAATAAGTTGTCATTTTTGTTCCTTCTAGAGGGAGTCTAGTCTGTCACTTTAGATTATTTGAGAAGTTATAATTATAGCTTTGCTGTGGAATAGAAATCTTCTGAATTTGTGACAATATTTAATATATTTCCTTAGTTTTTTACATAGACTCCTTCTCCATCACATTTTGAGAATATCCAGGAAAATGTTTAGATGCCTTTCTCTCCAAAGGGTTAAATAAGGGCAATTGTTTCTTGCCATTGGTTATACAGAAGGAAATTATATTAGTACATACTCTTTTTTTCATGTTTTTGTCCTACTTATATGTCCCTTGAACTAAAGCTGTAAGGCTATTCTGTGGAGATATTCAACTAGCAAACTAGGTTTTTGTAGCTACTAATTTTCTTCCTGCACCAAAACTATGAAAATTCTCTATCCTAAATTTGAACATTATCTTTAATTGCTTTTGCAATTGTTTTATCTTTTTTGGGTCTCATTTCCTCTTCTACCTCTCCATTGGTAGGAAAGCATTCTCATACTTTTTAGGAGCTATAAAAATTATTGAAGGTAAAGGTTTTAGATTTAGATTCCAGATTCTAAAGCTTGGGCTTGATCAATAAATTCCATTGGCTTCACGTTACTTCTAGGGTCAAAAACAAAATTATCTGGCATTTGAAATCCTTTATAACCTAGTCACTCTCTTTCCCAAAACTTTCCAGTCTTACCTGGTATACTGTCTTATGTATGCTTCAATCCCCTGGGCCTACTTGCATTTCCTTCGACAAGACCATTCAGGGCATTTTCACTGGACTTTCCCTTAGTTGGAATGCTCTCCTTCTTCATCCCTGCCTCCTGGCTTCTCTGGCTTCCTTCAAGTCCTAGCTTAAATCCTACTTTTTATAAGAAGCCTTTTCTCACCCCATCTGTTGATTATTTCCTATTAACCCTGTATATGACTTTTTTTGTACATAGTTGCTTGTTATCTCTCCCATTAGATTGGGATGGACTATCTTTGGCCTTCAGTGCTTCCCAGAGTTTCTGGCACATAGTAGGTACTGATTAGCCAATTACTTCAAAACTTAGTGGGAGTATTATCCAAGTAAATATGGTGACTGAGTCATCTTGATGTATACTAGTTTTCTAGGAATCTAATAAAAGTAATTATGATGAAAAAGTTTAAATTTTAAAAGGTAAGGAAATAATGGTCAGTGTCTTCTAGAATGAGCCTAAAAATGTAACTTCTTTTTCTGTTCCTAAAGTGTCTTTCACTTCAGATTTAAAATTCTTCTTATACTAACAAAAATGATATATCACTAGTACATCACTTCATTCTTGTAATCTTTTTTTTTTTTTTCCAGATTCATTAAACGGTTACCTAAAAGCTTCAACACATCAGGGTGCTGTAGATGTTTATGTCAGCCAAATGGGGAATGTGGACTTAAAATCCCATAAAGGTTAGCAAATTGAAATGTTTTCTTGTGACATAAAGTGTAGGGGTGTGTGTGTGTGTGTGTGTGTGTGTGTGTGTGTGTGTGTGTGTATACACAACATTCTAGGTATCATCAAGTATTTAGATTTGGGGACTATTTCATGTCCCAGTTTGCTACCACAAATAAAAATGTTTCAGATGTCTTGCTTCAGTAGATAATCATCCTTGTCGATATTTTTTTTCCATTTTTGAACTTTCCCAGTGTATAGCATGCAGGACTTTGAAGGATAACAAAATATACCCAACATATTTTTTAGAATTTACATTAGAGACCAAATATTTTGGGAAATACATTACTCTAGCTTATGATTCATGAAGTATTAATTGTCATGAGAACTTTTTGGTGATCTCCTGGTTGGTCTTTTGAAATAGCATTTATAGAATATTCTAAAATTTAATTTCTAAGAAAAATAAGCCAATGTAATCTCATCAAAAGTGTCATTGTTTTCATGAATTCAGTTGAGTTCTACTTCCCTCCCTCCCCCCCCTTTATAGTACATCAGTGGGGTGACATAATTGTTCTATAGGAGTCCTTTGAAGTTGAAGTGTAGCCCTTATTGTCTAATGAAAACAAGGCTTTATTACTAGATATAGTAATAGTAGAATATAGTAGATACCAATATAGAGGCAGAATCTCATTTCTCCTTGCTTAACAGAATTAAAGTAACAATAATGGTTCATATTTATAGTGTACATTGTGGTTGATATTTCTCTTAGTCCTGTGAATTAGGTGATGTAAGTATTAGCATCTCAGTTTCATAAATGAGGGAATGATGAAGACATCTCCATGGTCACACTTCAGAGAAGGGTCAGAACTTAAAACCAGATTTGCTACTTCTAACTACAAAGTATCTTCCTCATATCACCTCTCATTTTTAATAGAAGGAGAAGTAAGAATGACTAAAGCGCTCCTCATAATAGACTGGCTTTCCTGTTCTGTTAGAATGAAGAGAAAAAAAAAAAACAAAACTGTTGATCATGCCCTAGATCAGACTTTTGACTAGGACCTTGATTTGATCATTATTTGGTTTTGTTCCATTTATCTCCCTGCTGACATAACCTAGTAGGATTGCAATCCTGCCTTTTCTCCTACTGTGATGTGTAGAAGCACAAAGATAAATGAGATCAAAATTTTCAGTCTTCATTTCTGTTAACTACTTCCACATGGAAGTATTATCTATGATAGGAAAAGCAGAAAATGATAAAGAAATTTGCAGTGTAATGATGACTAAAGATGTCTAGAATCTTTTTGAATTCTGTCATGGCCTTATTCAAGGTGCAATACCAGTTACTTTAATCTCTATTTGGAAAAATGAGGTGAAAATTATGTGTTCCATCTTACTTTGTAAAAAGTCACATTTTGAATTCCCTCTCTATTTGAATTCAATACTGAAAAGTTGACAATTAATAATTATAAACAAGATTTTAATGTATAAAGGATATGACAATAATGGCCACTCCAAGCCTTTTAGTCCTTGCTAAAGGAGAATGGTTATTGACCAACATTGAGCCACTTAAGGATGCAGGCATATTTAGAGATGGAAGTTCTGTGTGTTTTATTTTGCTTTTGGATTTTTATTTTTGGGGAAAAAAATTGTAGAAAACAAAGTATTTCAATTTTCTTAAATTTTTTGTTTTAAACATGGGCCTAAATCTCCCTTAGGTAGCAAGAATCTTGTTCTGTTCAGTATTCACATTTAAGTTTTGTCTATTATTTTATTATAACTTTTTTTGCAAATGGTGTGGATTATATACTTCTGTTTTTATATACACGAATGAGTTCATTCATCTTATCTAAGCTTTAAATGGACCCAACATCATTACTTCCTGGTTCTGAAAGGAAAAAAGGAATGAAAATAACTTTCCAAGTATATTTCTGTGTTCAGTTATTTTCAGTTGTCAATCATTTGCAGACCTCACTCTCAGGACAGGAATAAAGAATATTTTTAGTTTTCTCTTAACCAGATGTGGAATTACTTAAGTGTAACTAACACTAATATTAACCAGGCTATGTGGAAAATGTGCAATTAGAATGTTTTTCAAAAAAAAAAATTAATTGAAAACTTAATCTTCAAAATAAACTCTTTATATCATCCTGACCATCTTGGTTCATGAAGATGTGATCAATTTCTGTTATAAGAATGTCTTATATGTGTTGATTGCTATATGATAAGAAAATAAGAAAGCTACTAAAATAGAAGAAACTAATGAGTTTATGGTATAGCTTGTGTTAAAAACATTTTGAAAAGTCTTCCATAACCAACTAAAGAATTGTTCTGATTTCTTCCAGCAGGACTGTGAATGTTTATATGGTTATACAGAAAACAAGGTTTCATCCTTTGCTTCAGCTACTTAAAAAATTGAATGAAGTCTCAACAAAAGAATAATAATCTCTTGCTATTCAAACAAGAAACCTTTTACATAAAACTATTCTAAAGTATCTTATTATATCATCAGATTTTTTCTTGAGATTTCTTTAGATTAAAAAAATCTTGATTAAGAGGAAAATTTTTCTCTTAATAACATCTTTGAAACTGTGTGATAAAATATGATTTTTTCTGGTTCTAAAGCCACATGGCCCAAGTTCAAATTACACATATGATACTTTTCTGTCTGTGTGGGTATGGAAAAATTCACTTCACCTGTCTGGGCCTCAGTTTCTTATTTTGTTAAATAAGGTTGAACTGGAAAGCCTCTTAGGTCCCTCACTCTAGGTCTAGAATCCTAGAAACATAATTTCAACTGTGTATATGAAATCGGTATAATGGAAAACTTAGCCACATTTGGAATCCTTCAAAGCCATGAGTCCTATAGTATATGGGTTCATGGAACCAGCCTCAGGGTTGTGCAGACTACAGAATTTTCCCCAACAGATGATTCATAAAACACAATTGACATCAGTGAGGAAATAATAGCTGCCCTTGACGGCAAGCTGCAAATGAAGTAAATTGCTGACTGTGCATCTTCTCCTGGGACTGTGAGCTGGCTAGTGCTGTTTACAGAAGAAATAGTAGCTCATAATGACCTCATGACTCATTTGCCTGAAGTGAATGTGGATACCATGTGCTCATGGGATTGCCTTGATTATTTTCTATCCAGCTGAGGACAAGGAAAACAGAATACAGTGGAAATGTGTAGGGGAAAGGTATAGAGGGGGAAAATGCTGTAGGAGTGGAAGCATTCCATTGTTAAATGAACAGAACAGAGAAAAGGCTGTGGTCTGGACATTCTATTTTTTAACTGCAATGGATAACCTAGTATTTTAATTCATTCCAGGTTCTATTACAATCAAAGTCCCATCCTCTCTCAAAGCTCATTTGCAGTTGTCAGGGAACAAAGTTGATGTGAATCCAGAAATCACTTTACAAGAAATTTCAGAAGTTCCAAAAGACAATGGTATAATAATCAATGGTAAGAAAGTTACATTTTTTGTTTCCTAATGAATTGTCATTGTCCGTGCTGAAATACGATTATCATACATTTGACTACAGTTTTATGGCTTTTAATTTCCTCCTACGTGACATCCTAGTTTCTAGTGCTTGGCTTCTCCTAATGCTGCATTTAATGTGACCCAAGTACTTTATTTGGGGGATTTTTAAGCAACCCATAAAAAACTTATTATGTAGCAAGGGTTTTTTTTTTATTACATTGACAAAATTAATTTCTGGCCTAGAAGAGACTGAAAAAAGGAGTTAAGTATATATGCTCAAAACTCAAAAGTGGTCTATTGTATAGAATAGTTTCTTGGTTGTACCATTGTATCACTGCTGTTGTAAGTTGTATCCTAAAAATTCATTTGCACAGAAATAAGCAGTTCATACTCTTGGCCCCTTTGGCTGATAATATTTTCTTTTAACCTCAAACGGAACATCACTGGCATAAAATAAAGTACACACACACACAATCTTCTTACCCATGAGATACCCAAATAGAAATATGGAACTATTTTCTAAAGACGATCAAGTTTAGGCTTTAACTATTCTTCTAATGTATCAAAATGTATCAAAAAGACAGAAAATGTATCAAAAGACATAGAAAAAATATTTTGTCTATTTTTGGAGAGCAAGAAAGTTTGAATTTGATTTTTTTTTCAACATACAAACTCCCTCCTCTCATGTTCACTGACAATTTATCTGTTATTTATATCATTAAAGTACTTAACTCATGATCACACAAGCAGTATATGTCATAGGCAGAATATGAATTCAAGGCTTCTTGATTCATTCAAGTATGTAGTACATTGCCTCTGTATAATAACATAGTTATTAACTAATTAAAATGATCCAAATAAAATCTCAGTAGGCAGACTCTCTTGGTTTGGTTAGAAATTCAGGAACACTGAATCCAACAGCAAATATTTATAATCCAGTATATTGGTTTTGAAAAAGAAGAAATTGTAAAGCTGATATATTTACTTCTTATAACAAATATGCATAGTTTGGCAAAACTTAAAAACATGTTACACACTTCCTGTCAGAGGTATGAATTTAGGGCTTAGAATGAGAAATTTTTAAAATGTGTCTCAATCTGAACCCAGAATCCATTCCTCTGAAAGGAGATATGTAGCATGTTTTTTATTCTTTGCTCTTCTAATTTATGACTTTTGGGTGTAAATCACATGCTCATTTTGATCTTATCTTGGTATCTGGTGTGAGATATTGCCTATTCATTTTGATCCTGTATGAGCTATATGATGTTCAATACCTAGTTTCTTCCAAATTGCTTTCAATTAATTGCCCCATCAGAGTCAATTTATATCCACACATTCTTTCTATGTATACTCCTTTTAACTGTCCTAATGGTGATAAAGTTAACAGTTATAAATGTCATCTTCCCATGTAGGGATGTAAACTTTATGGAATCTCTTTTGTTTTCTCTTTCCCTTTTTTATGTTTCTCTTGAGTCCTATATTTGAAAATCAGATTTTATCTTCAATTCTGCTCTTAGCAAGAATGCTTTAAAGTTTCCTGTTTCATTGAATGTTCACCTTTTCCCCTTCCATCAGAGATTTATTTTCTAAAATTCTGTTCCATTTCTTTTTGATTTGTCTAGATCTAAAAAGATTGCCTCTATTATTATAGTTTTATCGTTTGTTGCTCTCTGTAACTTCTCAACATTTTCTTCAATTATTTAGCTGTGCCATTTGATTTGTACATGTTCAGTGTTGATCTTGATTTATTGTCTCTCCCTTCAGTATTTTCGTTGCATCTTTCAGCAATTTGTAGTTTATGTTTATTGCTTTAAATTAGATCTATTATTGCTGTTGCTTTGTCTGATACCATGATTTCTGCCCTTGCTTTTTTTTTTTTTTAATGTCAGTTGAAGCATAATAAAATTTTCTTCAGACCTTTATTTTAAATTAGTATGAATCTTTATTTTCAACTGTGTATCTTATAATAACATATTTTTAGATTCTACTTTCTAATAATTCTTCTGTCCTTTTCTGTTTTTTTGAGTGCATCTAATTAACATTTCCCTCTATTCTGTTCTCCTGTCTTTCCTTCTCTCTTTGCTTTTTTTTTTTTTTTTTTTTTAAGGGGTTGGGAAACAAAACAACGTGTCAGCACCATTGCTGATGCAATCATCTTCTGTTCTGCCTTCTCTCTTGACAACCTACTCTGTGATTAGTTTTGTTTTATTTCAGACAGAGTCTTCTTCAGCTTTATCTACCCTTTTCTCTCTTACATGCTGTGTCTGGGGCTTCAGAGAGGCCTGGTGCCTCTGGTGGAGTGCTTAGAGCTTGGCCAGATGTGGAAGATACCGAAGTTACCCATTACATCCCAGGCTCTTGTCAATGTGTGGGATGTTGTCCTGCCACTGGTCTTTGGTGACTCAGGAAGAGCAAGCAAGGCTGCGGGATTTGTGCAGCTCTGCTTCACTTAAATCCAATTCACGTGCGAGTCAAGACTTCACCTTGTGATGTCATTGGTCCTCTAAAACAAAGAACAAATGATAATTTCTTATCCAACTCAGTGTATTTTTCTTTTTTTCATTCTCTTAGTGAAAGTCAGCTTCATGTGTCTACAGCTTTCCAGCCCTTCTTCCTTTTTATGGCCTTCTATCTTGTACATCCCAATTCTGTGAAATAATTTCTTCCATACTTGTTCTCCTTTTTCTTTCTCCCAACCCCCTGCATCATACAGAATATTTTTTTCTCCCACACTTTCCTTTGTTCTATTAAGATCATGACAACAATACAGAACCACTCCCAAGCCCACAATTTTATTTGATTCCCTTTCTAACCCCCAATGATATATGGTTCTGAGGGGACACATATATCCTCTTCCCCCTATATAAAAATGTAAACACTCCATTCTTATTTAGTGTCTTATTATTACTCACTTGCATTTATCTTTTTAAATTTCTCTATTTGCAATCAGTTTCTTTTTAGCTCTCATCTTTTCATAAGGAATACTCACAGTTTCTCAATTTCACTAACAGTCAGTTTATATAAGATTATACTCAAGTTTGCTTGGTAAGATATTCTTGGTGGTGAGTCTATATCTTTTTCCATCTGGAAGAGTGTATTCCAAGATCTTTACTCTCTTATAGTAGGAGTACTTGTTTAATTGTGTTTGCTGCTGACTTTAGTTCCTTAGTACTTGAATCATTTCTTGTCTGTTTACAGAGGTTTTTTCCTCTGTTATTCCTCTTGCTCAGTACACAGCCTCATGTTGTTCTAGTTCATTTCCCTGATGTTCTATTCTCAGTAGGGGTCCCTTCTTAGTCTGTACTGTATCTGTGACCCAACTCTGGGATATGTGACAGAGCTGCCACTTCCTACTTGTTCCTGCTTAGCATCAGAGCTGTAGACTCTGCTGGATTTGGGATCTCTTCTTGCCCTAGTGCATAATCATAGGACTTCATTCAGTTGACTCAGCTGAAAGTCCTCTTAGTCAGACCTTGTCGCCAATGTCCACAGAACTCTCTGTCTTACAGTGTCAACAGCCTGGGAAAATGACCTATTGATCTTTTTTTCCTTAGATTTCCTAAATAGTGTTTGATCTGGCACATTTTCTGTGACTTTGCATGTAATTGCAAGGAGCAGCTAGACTATACTATTTCCTCCTCCTGCCATCTTGGCTAGATTTTCATATGGGCTTCTTTGACCATTCCAGTTAGGAATAATCTTTCCCTCTATAAATTTCTAAAGCAAGTTATTTGTGTCTGCCTTATAGTATCACATAATAAATTATGTTTTTTTAGTTTACATATTTTTCTTTTCTGCTACATTATAAACATGTTCAAAGTTCAAAGTTCAAAGAAGGAACTTAAATCTAAATAGAAAAATATTTGTTCAATCAGTTGAAGAAATGAACGAATTCATACTTCTTATTCAAATGGAAAACCTGTAGACTAAGTCTTATACTTTATACTTAGCCTTATTTGTAATTTTAAGGGCTACTATCCATTAGCTTTCAATAGTAGTCATTGCTATTAACCTATTTTTATGTTTATGGTGATATTAAGCCTCCCAGGAAACCTATATGTCCTAACCCAAAACAGGAATCATAGAAAGGATCCAACTATAAAGATGATTTCTTCCTATAGTCAATATAGTTAATGTCTGCAATGTTCTTCTGATAATAAATTAGTCTTTCCCAGGTCCCAAAAGATATTTGGCTTTGTGACTTATCCCTAGAAAAACAGAAATCATTATTTTCATAGTATTCATGCAATTTCAACTGATAGACTTTTTTCACTTCATATCTGATAAAGCTATGGACACAACTGGCAAGAGCCAGTTGATGGGTAGCTTTGACGTTTGGGTTAAGAAGAGATTTCCATGTTTCATTTTATATTTTGGTCTGAAAATTGTTCATTATCTAAAAGGCATCACGTTTTAACAGATCAAGTAGATTTGAATCATATGACACTAAAGTAAGACAGATTGTTTTACTCTATGGCTATTTCTAGGCCAAATCACTATTTTGGAAATACTGAGTAGCTGAAATATGGGTTGTAATTGTAACTAAGGTCAGCTGGGCCCCCTGCACAGTGCCTGTAATGAAAAGGACAGAAATAACCATATCATGAAGTCTGGATTGCATCTGTACCATGATTTGTTCTTGATAATTTCTATGAGAAATCATGCCAGTAAGATTTGGTCCCTAAATGGGACCAATTTTTTCAAACTTTCCAAAGGGATTTTTCTGTGTCTGCCCTGTAATATTATTTTATTTCTTGCTTTCTACCTTCTTTTGGTGTTTGTTTTCCCTAGTAATCCATTCTCTGATCTATAAAAGCATAGTATGTCTTTTTAGACTTAAGGAAATGATATCTGAGTTGTAACTCTCAGGCTAAGAATTCATCTTTTTTTTTTTTTTTAATTTTTTATTTAATAATTACATTATATTGACACTCGTTTCTGTTCCGATTTTTTTCCCCCTCCCTCCCTCCACCCCCTCCCCTAGACGGCAAGCAGTCCTTTATATGTTGGATATGTTGCAGTATATCCTAGATACAATATATGTTTGCAGAACCGAACAGTTCTCTTGTTGCGTAGGGAGAATTGGATTCAGAAGGTATAAATAACCCGGGAAGAAAAACAAAAATGCAGATAGTTTACATTCGTTTCCCAGTGTTCTTTCTTTGGGTGTAGCTGCTTTTGTCCGTCATTTATCAATTGAAACTCAGGTCTCTTTGTCAAAGAAATCCACTTCCATCAAAATATGTCCTCATACAATATCGTTGTCGAAGTGTATAATGATCTCCTGGTTCTGCTCATTTCACTTAGCATCAGTTCATGTAAGTCTCGCCAGTCCTCTCTGTATTCATCCTGCTGGTCATTTCTTACAGAACAATAATATTCCATAACATTCATATACCACAATTTACCCAGCCATTCTCCAATTGATGGGCATCCATTCATTTTCCAGTTTCTAGCCACTACAAACAGGGCTGCTACAAACATTTTGGCACATACAGGTCCCTTTCCCTTCTTTAGTATTTCTTTGGGATATAAGCCCAATAGAAACACTGCTGGATCAAAGGGTATGCACAATTTGATAATTTTTTGGGCATAATTCCAGATTGCTCTCCAGAATGGTTGGATTCGTTCACAACTCCACCAACAATGCATCAGTGTCCCAGTTTTCCCGCATCCCCTCCAACATTCATCATTATTTTTTCCTGTCATCTTAGCCAATCTGACAGGTGTGTAGTGGTATCTCAGAGTTGTCTTAATTTGCATTTCTCTGATTAATAATGATTTGGAGCTTATTTTCATATGTCTATAAATAGTTTCAATTTCTTCGTCTGAGAATTGTCTGTTCATATCCTTTGACCATTTATCAATTGGAAAATGGCTTGATTCCTTATAAATTAGAGTCAATTCTCTATATATTTTGGAAATGAGGCCTTTATCAGAACCTTTAACTGTGAAAATGTTTTCCCAGTTTGTTGCTTCCCTTCTAATCTTGTTTGCATTAGTTTTATTTGTACAAAAGCTTTTTAATTTGATGTAATCGAAATTTTCTATTCTGTGATTAGTAATGGTCTCTAGTTCATCTTTGGTCACAAATTTCTTTCTCCTCCACAAGTCTGAGAGATAAACGATTCTATGTTCCTCTAATTTATTTATAGTCTCGTTCTTTATGCCTAGGTCATAGACCCATTTTGATCTTATCTTGGTATATGGTGTTAAGTGTGGGTCCATGCCTAATTTCTGCCATACTAATTTCCAATTATCCCAGCAGTTTTTATCAAATAATGAATTCTTTTCCCAGAAGTTAGGGGCTTTGGGTTTGTCAAACACTAGATTGCTATAATTGACTATTCTGTCTTGTGAGCCTAGCCTTTTCCACTGATCCACTAATCTATTTCTTAGCCAATACCAAATGGTTTTGGTGACTGCTGCTTTATAATATAATTTTAGATCAGGTACAGCTAGGCCACCTTCATTTGATTTTTTTTTCATTAATTCCCTTGAGATTCTCGACTTTTTATTGTTCCATATGAATTTTGTTGTTATTTTTTCTAGATCAATAAAATATTTTCTTGGAAGTCTGATTGGTATAGCACTAAATAAATAGATTAGTTTAGGGAGTATTGTCATCTTTATTATGTTCGCTCGGCCGATCCAAGAGCACTTAATATTTTTCCAATTATTTAAGTCTGACTTTATTTGTGTGGAGACTTTTTTATAATTTTGCTCATATAATTCCTGACTTTCCTTTGGTAGATAGATTCCCAAATATTTTATGGTATCAACAGTTATTCTGAATGGAATTTCTCTTTGTATCTCTTGCTGTTGGGTTTTGTTGGTGATGTATAAAAATGCTGAGGATTTATGGGGATTTATTTTGTAGCCAGCTACTTTGCTAAAATTATGAATTATTTCCAATAGCTTTTTGGTAGAATCTCTGGGGTTCTCTAGGTATACCATCATATCATCTGCAAAGAGTGATAGTTTGGTTTCCTCATTGCCTACTCTAATTCCTTTTATATCTTTCTCAACTCTTATTGCCGAGGCTAGTGTTTCTAATACGATATTAAATAATAATGGTGATAGTGGGCAACCTTGCTTCACTCCAGATCTTACTGGGAAAGGTTCCAGTTTTTCCCCATTGCATATGATGCTTACTGATGGTTTTAAATATATGCTCCTGACTATTTTAAGGAAAAGTCCATTTATTCCTATGCTCTCAAGTGTTTTTATTAGGAATGGATGTTGGATTTTATCAAATGCTTTTTCTGCATCTATTGAGATGATCATGTGGTTTTTGTTTGTTTGGTTATTGATATAGTCAATTATGCTAATAGTTTTCCTAATATTGAACCAGCCCTGCATTCCTGGTATAAATCCTACTTGGTCATAGTGTATTATCCTGGTGACAATTTTCTGTAATCTTTTTGCTAATATTTTATTTAAGATTTTAGCATCAATATTCATTAGGGAGATTGGTCTATAATTTTCTTTCTCTGTTTTCAGCCTACCTGGTTTAGGTATCAGTACCATATCTGTGTCATAAAAGGAGTTTGGTAGGACTCCTTCAATCCCTATTTTTTCAAATAGTTTATATAACATTGGAGTTAATTGTTCTTTAAATGTTTGGTAGAATTCACATGTAAATCCATCTGGTCCTGGGGATTTTTTCTTAGGGAGTTGATTGATAGTTTGTTCTATTTCTTTTTCTGAGATGGGACTGTTTAGGATATTTACTTCTTCCTCTGTTAGTTTGGGCAAGCTGTATTTTTGGAGGTATTTTTCTATTTCATTTGAGTTGTCGAATTTATTGGCATAAAGTTGGGCAAAGTAACTCCTAATTATTGCTCTAATTTCCTCTTCGTTAGTGGTGAGTTCTCCCTTTTCATTTTTAAGACTAACAATTTGATTTTCCTCTTTCCTTTTTTTAATCAGATTTACTAAGGGTTTGTCTATTTTGTTGGTTTTTTCATAGAACCAACTCTTAGTTTTATTAATCAATTCAATAGTTTTTTTACTTTCAATTTTATTGATCTCACCTTTTACTTTTAGAATTTCAAGTTTAGTGTTTGACTGGGGGTTTTTAATTTGTTCCTTTTCTAGCATTTTTAATTGCAAACCCAATTCATTGACCTTCTCTTTCTCTATTTTATACAAATAGGCCTCTAGAGATATGAAATTTCCCCTTATTACCGCTTTGGCTGCATCCCATACATTTTGGTATGATGTCTCATTATTATCGTTTTCTTGGGTGAAGTTATTAATTATGTCTATGATTTGCTGTTTCACCCAATCATTCTTTAGTATGAGATTATTTAGTTTCCAATTATTTTTTGGTCTACTTCCCCCTGCTTTTTTGTTGAATGTAATTTTCATTGCATCGTGGTCTGAAAAGGATGCATTTATTATTTCTGCCTTACTGCATTTGAGTTTGAGGTTTTTATGTCCTAATATATGGTCAATTTTTGTATAGGTTCCATGAACTGCTGAAAAGAAAGTGTATTCCTTTCTGTCTCCATTACATTTTCTCCAGAGATCTATCATATCTAACTTTTCTAGTATTCTATTTACCTCTTTGACTTCTTTCTTATTTATTTTGTGGTTTGATTTATCTAATTCTGAGAGTGCAAGGTTAAGATCTCCCACTATTATAGTTTTACTGTCTATTTCTTCTTGCAGCTCTCTTAGTTTCTCTTTTAAGAATTTAGATGCTACCCCACTTGGTGCATATATGTTTAATATAGATAGTGCTTCATTATCCATGCTACCCTTTAGCAAGATATAGTGTCCTTCCTTATCTCTTTTAATTAGGTCAATTTTTGCTTTAGCTTGATCTGAGATCAGGATGGCTACCCCTGCTTTTTTGACTTCACCTGAAGCATAGTAGATTTTGCTCCAACCTTTTACCTTTAACCTGCATGTATCTCCCCGCTTCAGGTGTGTTTCCTGTAAACAACATATTGTAGGATTCTGGCTTTTAATCCATTCTGCTAACCGCTTCCTCTTTATGGGGGAGTTTACCCCGTTCACGTTTATGGTTAGAATGACCAATTCTGTATTACTTGCCATCTTGTTAACCCTGGTTTATGCTTTCCTCCCTTCTTTCCCCTTTCCCCCCCTTCCAAGTATTAAGCTTGTGAGCACCCCTTGCTTCTCACAGCCCTCCCTTTTTAGTGTCCCTCCCCCCGCCTTAGAGTTCCTCCCCCTATCTTACCCCTTTCCCTCCCAGTTCCCGTATTCCCTTCCGCTTAGCTTATTCCTTCCCTTTCCACTTTTCCCTTCTCACTTTTCAATGAGATGGGAGAAGTTTCACCATAGATTGAATATGTCTTAAGATTTTTCACTTAAAGCCAATTCTGAAGGCAGTAAGATACCCACTATATTCATCCCCCTCCATTCTTTCTCTCAGATATAATAGGTTTCCTATGCCTCTTCATGAGATGTACTACCCCCACTTTACCCTTTTTCTGGTACAATGTCCTTTCCACATCAATTTCTAGAACAAGGTATACATGTATTCTTTATACATCTATATAGTCAAAATATAGTTCCCAAGATTAATCTTTACCTTTTTAGATTTCTCTTGAGTTCTATATTTGTAGATCAAACTTTTTGTTAAGTTCTGGTTTTTTCATCAGAAATAGATGAAATTCGCTTACTTCGTTGAATGTCCATCTTCTTCCCTGGAAAAAGATGCTCATTCTCGCTGGGTAAGTTATTTTTGGTTGCATACCAAGTTCCTTAGCCTTTCGGAATATCATATTCCAGGCCCTTCGATCTTTTAATGTGGATGCTGCCAGATCCTGGGTGATCCTTATTGTGGCTCCTTGATACTTGAATTGAGTTTTTCTAGCCGCTTGCAGTATTTTTTCTTTCATCTGAGGGTTCTGGCATTTGGCCACTATATTCCTTGGTGTTTTGATTTTAGGATCCCTTTCAGTGGGTGATCGATGAATCCTTTCAATGTTTATTTTTTCCTCTGTTCCTATGACTTCTGGGCAGTTCTCTTTGATAATTTCCTGGAAGACAGTGTCCAGGCTCTTTTTTTCATCATGTTTTTCTGGGAGTCCAATGATTCTCAGATTGTCTCTCCTGGATCTGTTTTCCAGGTCTGTTGTCTTCCCCAGAAGGTATTTCACATTTTTCTCCATTGTTTGATTTTTTTGGATTTGCTTGACTGATTCTTCTTGTCTCCTCGAGTCATTCAATTCCACTTGTTCAATTCTGATTTTCAGTGAAGTATTCTCTTCACTCACTTTTTTAAAATCTTTCTCTAATTGTCCAATTGAGTTCTTTTGTTCTGTGGAATTTTTTTCCATTTCGCCAATTTTGTTTTTTAGAGAGCTGTTTTCTGTTTCCAGTTCACTAATCCTATTTTTCAAGGATTTTACTTCTTTATCCACTCTCTCTTTAACTTTCTCCAGGCTCTTTTGCCAAGCCTCCCTCTCCTTTTCCCAAGCCTCACTCTGCTTTCCCCATTTTTCTTCTAGCTCCCTTGTGAGAGCCTTTTTAATCACTTCTATGAGGTTCATCTGTGCTGAGGAACAGACAATCTCCTCCTTTGGGGAATCACCTGGGGACTGCCTGTTTTTAGTCTCCTCAGGATTTAGAGTCTGCTCTCTATCTGTGTAGAAGCTGTCAAGGCTTAAAGTCCTCTTCAGCTTCTTGCTCATTCTGTCTATTAATCAGAGACAAACTACCAAAGAAAAATAGAAAAAACTGGAGTCTTTCTTTGGGGGGGGGGGCTGGGTGTGTTATCGAGCTTCCTCTACAGACTGCAGGGGGCAGCAGTGAGGCACTAGCAGGACTGTGCTGCGCCTGCGCTCTGAGATCCCAAAGCGTGCTGAGTCACTGGGCGGGGGAAGGGGGGGGGCGGCCAGGTCCTGAGAGACTCCAGCTGTTTGGGGTTGTATTCTTCAGCCCCGGTGTTTTTAGCTTCTCTGCTGGGCTGCTGACTTGCTGCAGGTTCCAAACCTGTAGCAAAGCTCTCCCCGCAGAGATGGCTGCGATCACTCCCCACCCCCTCTCCAGTCTGCTCCTGTGCCCTCACTGCCGCTGCCCTCAGCCTGCGCCCGATCTAAAACCGCCCCAGCCCTCCAGTAAAGACAGACCTTTCTTGGCGGATCTCAAGGATGGCTTCTCTTGGTAACTATTTGTGGGTTTTTTTCAGTCAAGCATTGATTCAGAGGCTTGTAATGAAGTGGATAGTGAGAGAAAGCGCGGAGCTTATGCAACTGTGAGCCTCCTCTCCGCCATCTTAACCGGAAGTCCCGCGCTAAGAATTCATCTTCTGGAATCCCTGGTACAAAGCTACGTGGTGGAAAGACCACAGATAATTTGTTAGCAGTTGAGGTGCAGATCAAAAATTTGGGGAAGAAATAGAATAATCACACACTGAAAACTTTCTGATAAGAAAATCATTCCATTGAGCAATGGGTTCAAGACCTATCTATCTACTCCTACATGAAACTCTATTGCACTGCATGAACCCCCATAGCAATACCAGCAATGCCTGGGGAGTGAAGTCCATCTTCAAAGTTCCTCGTTTGCTTGCTTGAAAATGGCATGTGTTTGCTTTTTTCTCTAGCCAGTGGGGCACAAAGTAAGAAGCCAGCACCATTGGGGTCCTTTCATTTTAGCCAAATTGGACACATAAAACAGATGAAAATAAATCTTTTTGGAACAAACAAAAACCACTAAGTTGGGAATTCCCCAGCCTATTATTTTTTTAGGCTGGAATAGGACACAAATGGATTAGATTTATAATTTGTCATAGAAAACTCTGTCCCTGTAGGGAAAAGGAGTGTATACATAGACAGAGGATGTGAGTATAAGTTGATTTTGATATGATTATATAAAAAAATTAAGGGGTAAAAACTAAAATTGTAGTGGGAGAAGAGGGGAAAAAATAGAGTACATTACATCACACGAAGAGGTGTGAAAGACCTATTGCAGTACAGGGAAAGAGAAGAGGGGAGGTTTGAACCTTACATTCATCAGATTTGGCTCAGAGAGGAAATAACACATATTCAGTTGATTATTGAAATTTATCTTACTCTATAGGGAAGTAGGAGAAAGGAAAGATCAGGGAGAGGGACTGAGGAGCTGATAGAATGGAAGGCAAATTAATGCTGGGAGTGGTTAGAACCAAAATACTAATAAGGTGGAATGGTGAAAGGAGAGAAAAATGTATAAATAGGAAAAAATAGGAAGGAGGGAAAATACATTAACTGTGAATGGGATGAACTCTCCCAGAAGAGAAGCAGATTGCAGGGTGGATTAAAAAACAGAATCCTAAAATATGTTCTTTATAAGAAACACATTTGAAACAGAGAGATCCACAAGGAGTAAAGGTAAAAAAGTGAAGCAGAATATACTATTCTTTGTAATGGGCTGAGGCTTGAGTTGATGCACTGAGGTCCCAAGCACGTGAGGCTAAATAGTAATTGGACCATACTCTATTAATATATAAGCTTGGAGAAAGAATGGCCCCCGCCCACTCTTTGTGCAAGTCTTGGTGTGTTGTATAGGAAACGATGTTTTTAGTGGGTGAAGGCAGGGGAGTGGAAAGGGAAGTGGAAAGAGAGAATGCTGGCTGGCGTCTTGACACAGCTGCTCGTATTACTATTGCAACCGCCCTTCACCTCCAAACCCCTTCTGCTAGCTGGCTTCTTGTCGCAGCTGCCCATATTGCTATTGCAATCCTTCTTCATCTCTACTGAGAATAAAGATTGAAGATTTTTCCCTTAACCTGAATTCCTGTCTCCAGCTGATTTTAAATACGTGGTCATCACATTTGGTGCCCAACATGGGGCTGTTTTCATTCCTCTGTGGCAAAACTGGCCATTCATATATTTTATAAGGCTCAGCTAAGTTAACACTGGGCATTGAAAAGGCAAATCTTTTCATATCCTCCTTATTCAGAGGGATAGAATAGAAACAATCCTTAATATCTATGATCCAAAGAGGCCATTCTCTAGGTAATTGAGTAGGAGATGGAAGTCCAGGCTGAAGAGTTCCCATAGTTTCCATGTGTTCATTCACTTTTCTTAAATCAGTGAGCATCCTCCATTTTCCAGATTTCTTTTTTACAACGAACACTGGGGAATTCCAAGGACTTAGAGAAGGTTGTAAGTGCCCTTGGTCAAGCTGCTCCTATACTATATCTAATAAGGCCTGAATTTTATCGCTACCTAAGGGCCACTGTTCTATCCATACTGGTGTATCAATTTCCATTGGATAGGAACAGGTGAAAGTGTTGGCAGGCCTTCAACAGTAGCCCTGCTTAAAAAACCGAAGTACTCATTTTTAACCCTAATTGCTGTAAAACATTTCTTCCCCACAGTTTGATGGGGATTTTTTCAACTATAAAAGGAGTAAAAACTCCTGTTTTGCCTTCAAAAGTCCATCTCATAGGGGCAGCACTAACTTCAGCTGCTATTGACCCTCCTACTTGACATGTAGGTGTCTGCTTTACCCTTTGGCCAGTGACTGGGCCAACTGGCACCTCTAATAACTGTACGATCTGCACCTGTGTCTACCAATCCTTCCAATGTTAGGCCATTTATATAGATAGTGAGCATAGGCTGATCAGCTGTTACAGCTGCTGTCCAGTATATTCCTGGATTTTGTGATCTGGAGTTAGAATCTGGGTGATTCTAGGTTGCTTATTAGGATTCTGTATGAGTAAACCTGATGCTACTACTTCTCCTGGGTGATGTCACACGTTGTCTACCTGTATTAGTGACTGGGATATTATCTACACATTCCCCAGTTTCCCACATCAGTGTGTGGATGGACACTGTTTTGTACATACAAGGAGGTGAAATGGTCAAGCCTACTGTGCCTGGAGGTAGGGGATCCATAGGCTGGAGAGGAACAGATTTCACCTCTCCAGGGGGTATCTCAGTTGTCCCAGCTGCATACAGCTCTATTCTCCCCAATTGTAATCCTTTCTCCCATCAGGTTGCTTCCTGGCTGGTTGATTGTGTAATCCCCTTCTCCCATCATATGGCTTTCTGGCTGATTGGTCATGTCTGGGTACTGGACTTCTAGGCACTCTCTGGGTGCACCATTGGCTGCCATCATGCCCCAAGTGTTTTTTGCCTTGGGCCCTGGGGCTGGGCCCCTCATCCCGTTTCCCTGAATCTGTCTGCATTCTGAGGCCCAATGGAAGCCTCTGTTGCATTTTGGACATAGGGTATTGGGTTGTTCTCCCACCCTGTTTTCTCATTCTGTTTCTATACCAACATTGAGCTTTCAGATGCCCTACTTTTCCACACTGAAAGCATCTACGAGTCTCTCTGGAAGTGCCTTCCCAGGAGGGACTCTGTCTTCCCAGGTTTGGATTTTGGGAAGTCTGCATCATAGCCTGGCTATAAAAGGCACCTGTGCCCACTGTGGCTCAGCGTCTTATGAGCTCCTCTAAAGGAGCATCCTTGCACAGTTCTAGTATAATTCTTTTGCAAACCTCATTAGCATTTTCCTTAGCAAGTTGTCTTATCAAAATGTCTGTTATTGGATTTTCCCCATTTGTTCTTGTGATAGCTGTCTGCAAACGTCCCATAAAGTCAACAAAAGGTTCATTTGACCTTTGTGTTATTTTTGTAAAGGTCTCACCCTTGTCATCTTAAAAAGCCCAAGCTTTGGTAGCATTAGCAGCAATTTGCTCATATGCTGCTATGAATAATTAATCTGTACTGCGACGTCTGCATAGGAACCTACACCTGTTAGTAGATCACAGGTGATTGCAGCATGAACTCCACTTTGACTGTTTTGTTGGGCTTGTATCCTACAGAGCTCACTGTATTCAGAAAGCCACAAGTAGTTTTGTCCAGGTTCTAGGCATATCCTTACTATAGATTTCCAGTCATTAGGGGTCAAGATTTCAAAAGCCAAATTCTGTAATAACATCTTAACATAAGCTGATGTAGCCCCATAAAGAGTGCAAGCCTTTTTCAGGTCTTTGAGGATTTCTATATCAAAAGGAGTGTATCTTCTACTTTCTTGACCTGAAGAATTAAACTGTTGAATTACAGGAAAAATGTGGTGTTGAAATTCTGATACATCTCTCCCTTCCGCTTTGGCCTTAATTAGTCCCTTTTACAATCTAATCATAGGAGCGGCTGGATGCTGGGGAAGAGGTGCTGGATGCAGGGGAGGAGGTGCTGGTACTGTCACTCTTCCTCCTCCTCCCCCCCCCCCCCCCCCCCCCCGCCACTAACCCTCCTCCCTCCATCCTGAAGGGTGGAGTTGATGGAGGAGAGTCAATTACCTGCTCCTCAGGTGGGGCTGAAGCTGCCTCAGATTCACTCCACCCTTGAGCCTCACTTAAGTCTCCATGTCCTGTGGGGATATGACCATTAATCTGTTCTTTATCTTCCTCCTTTATCTCAGGCTTCCCCATTTGGCTATTCCTAGAGTTTTTTTCTTTTCTTCTACAACTTATTCAATTTCTTAAGGCCAACTGTATTATATTGTATAAATAGAATGCCTCAATGGAAATTGAATGAGGACCGTTTTCATTGTAATATGCAGAGAGCTGTTGCTCGATTAATGCCCAATTATCTGGAGAGATTTGCTCTTCCTCTAAGAGCCAAGGGGAGGTGCGTTTTAATGTACCAAGAAGTCTAGCTGTCTGTTCCCAAGTTATAAGTAGCCCTTGATCTTCTATCAGCTTAAGCAGGCTTTCTATAGCACCACTCCTGGGTGGAGGTGGGGAGTTTGGGGGGTGGAGCATCCTTAGCTAGCATCTGTCCCATTTCAGCCCAAAAGGGTTACTAGTTTAGTCTTTAAGAAAATAAGTTCCCTGTTTGTCTATTACAATACTCACCTAAGTTCCTGGTCACTGGAGACTTCTTCAGTGAAAGTAGGAACCTTGGTTCCCATGTAGTTATGGCGTTTGACTCATGGACATAGAAAATTGTTGGACTTCAAAACCCTCAGGAATCATTGGATTCTCTGAGACATGATAAGATTGTTGTAGGACTTGAAAACCCTCAAGAATCATTGGATTTTCTGAGACATAAGATTGTTGTAGGACTTGAAATCCCTCAGGAATCATTGGATTTTCTAAGAAATCATAACACTGTTGCAGGACTTCAAAATCTGCTGGAATCATTGGATTCCCTAACACATAAAAAGACTTGCAGGACTTCAAAAACTTGGGGGGGATCATTGGATTCCCTGACATGTGAAGCAATAGACAATAGATTGGTTTTAGACTATCTCTTGGCTGCTGAAGAAGGCGTATGTGTGACTGCTGTTTACATACTCTCCTTCTAGGACTTCTGGCAATCTTTTACAACACCACGTTGATTTATATTGTTTGTTATACCACTACTTGTGTGTACAATTCATGTTTGTTACACCACATTGAGCCTGCACTGACTGTGGGGAGAGTCATCACTAATAGCCTCTGCGTTATTGCTATGTGCTTGTGTAATACCTCCCATGCTGATGGGGTTGTGCATACCTGTTTCTTATAAGACCCTTCAGCCCAGAAACCTGCTAGCAATCCCCACTTCCCTTTGGTGTTTTTCATCTCCCTTCTTGAGATGTCAGGGAGGGCGTGATCACCTCCTTTTCAGTGCTTTCACCTCCTTTCCTGAGAAGTCAGGGAGAGTGTGATCATCTTCCCTTGGGGGCTCTGACCTCCCTGAGGAGTCAGGGATGGCATGACCACCTGTGTTCTAAAACAAAAGAAAGTGGGAGATGTAATGGGCTGAGGCTTGAGTTGATGCACTGAGGTCCCAAGCACGTGAGGATAAATAGTATTTGGACCATACTCTATAAATATATATGCTTAGAGAAAGAATGGCCCCTGCCCACTCTTTGTGCAAGTCCTGATATGTTATATAGGAAATGATGTTTTTGGTGAGTGGAGGCAGGGGGGCGGAAAGGGAAGCAGAAAGAGAAACTGCTGGCTGGTGTCTTGATACAGCTGCTCGCATTACTATCGCGACCGCCCTTCACCTCCGATCCCCCTCTGCTAGCTGGCTTCCTGTTGCAGCTGCCCATATTGCTATTGCAATCCTTCTTCACCTCTACTGAGAATAAAAACTGAAGATTTTTCCCTTAACCTGAATTCCTGACTCAGCTGATTTTAAATACGTGGTCATCACAATTCTTCAACTTTAGTTAAAAAAAGCAGAGGTAGCAACAATGATCTGAGACAAAAGCAAAAATAAAAATAGATCTAGTTAAAAGAGTTAAGGAAGAAAACTACATCTTGCTAAAAGACAATGAAATAATCTTAATACTAACCATATATTCAAGTGATAAAGCATCCAAATTCTTGAGAAGTTAAGTGAGTTTACAGGAAGAAATAGACAGCAAAATTATATTAATGGGGAAGGGACCTCAATCTCTCCCTCTCAGAACTAGATAAATCTAAGCACAAAATAAATTAAGAAAAAATTAAGGAAATATATAGAATTTTAGGAAAATTAAATATAATAGATCTCTGAGGAAAATTGAATGGGGATAGAAAAGAATGTGTTTTTCTCATTGGTAAATGGTATAAAAAATTGATTATGTATTAGGGTATAAAAACCTCATAATCAAAGGCAAAAATATTGAAGGCGTTCTTTTCAGATCATGATGCAATAAAAATCATGTGTAATAAAAGGGCCATGGAAATATAAATTTTTTTTTTATTTTATTTAATAATAACTTTGTATTGACAGAATCCATGCCAGGATAATTTTTACACGACATTATCCCTTGCAATCACTTATGTTTCGTTTTTTCCCCTCCCTCCCTTCTCCCCCCCCCCAAGATGGCAAGCAGTCCTATATATGTTAAATATGTTGCAGTATATCCTAGATACAATACATATTTGCAGAACCGAACAGTTCTCCCGCTGCACAGGGAGAATTGGATTCAGAAGGTAAAAATAACTCGGGAAGAAAATCAAAAATGTAAATAGTTCACATTCATTTCCCAGTATTCCTTCTTTGGGTGTAGCTGTTTCTGTCCATCATTTCTCCAATGAAACTCAGTTAAGTCTCTTTGTCAGAGAAATCCACTTCCATCAGAATACATCCTCATACAATATCGTTGTCGAAGTGTATAATGATCTTCTGGTTCTGCTCATCTCACTTAGCATCAGTCCATGTAGGTCTCTCCAAGCCTCTCTGTATTCATCATGGAAATATAAATTAAAAACTAATTGGGAACTAAATGATCTAATCCTGAAGATTGAATAGCTCAAACAGCAAATCATAGAAACAATCATTTCCTCAAAGAACAACAATAATAAGGCAATCTACCAAAACTTATGAGATAATAGCCAAAGTAGTTCTCATAAGTTTTGGTAGATTGCCATATTATTGTTGTTCTTAGGGGAAATTTTATCTCCCTAAATGCCCACATGAATAATAAAGGAGAACAGTGAAAGAAGAGAAACAATGAAGGGCATGCAAACTGAAAAAAGCTAGAAAAAAAACAAATTAAAAATTTCCAATTAAATAGCAAATTAGAAATTCTGGAAAAAATCAAAGAAGAGAGATTAATAAAATTGCGAGTAGGAAAACTATTAAATTAATAAATAAAAGTAAGAGTTGGTTTTATGGGGGAAAATCAAAATAGATAAACCTTTAGTTAATTTGATTTAATGAAATTATCAGTATCAAAAATAAAAAGGGTGAACTTAACCATCAATGAAGAGGAAATTAAAGCAATAATTAGTAGCCATTAAATCCGACAATGTAAATGAAATGGATGAATGTTTACAAAAATATAAATTGCTCAAATTAACAGAAGAGGAGATAAAATATTTAACCTCATTTTAGAAAAAGAAATTAAACAAGATATCAATGAACTCCTAAGATAAAGTCTTTAGGGCCAAATGGATTTTCAAGTAAATCAAACATTTAAAAAACAATTACAATACTATATAAACTATGTTTAAAAATAGGTGAAGTTCTACAAAATCTCCTTTATTGTTATAGCACTGTAGCATTCTATTATGTATTTATATGATACATATAATATATACTTACATATATTATACACACACACACACACACACACACACACACATACACTATAACTTGTTCAGAGGTTTTTAAATTTATGGACAACCCAACAGTTTACAATTTTTTTGCTATCACAAAAAAGGCTATTATAATTATTTTTGTTCCCATAGGCATTTCTTCCTTTTTCTTTGATTTCTTTGGGGCATGAAGCTAGAAGTGGTATTATTTGTCACATGCACAATTCAGTAGGGCATATATAATTCTATATTGCTTTTCAGAATGGCTGGACAAATGCACAGCTCCACAATAGTACATTAAACTATCTCTTTTTCCCACAGCCCTTCCAGCACTTATTTTCCTTTTTTTAAAAAAATTTAATCAACTTTGTCAATCTTATGGATGTAAAGTGCTACCTCGAATTTGTTTAAATTTGTATTTCTTTAGAGAAATAATAGTGATTTAGATTTTGTCATATCTATTGATAGCTTAAATTTTTTCTTCTGAAAACTGCTTATTAATATTTTTGTCATGTATCCATTGGAAAATGGCTCTTATAAATTTGAAACTCAGTTTCCTATATATCTTAGAAGCGCGAAACCTTTATCAGAGAAATTTGCCGCAGAAATTTCTTCTCAAAACTCTTCTAATTGTAGCCACATTGATTTTGTTTGTGCAAAACTTTTTAATTTTGTGTAGTCAAAACTATCCTTTTTACCTCCTGTGAACCTATTTCTTATTTCTTCCATGCTCCTCTAATTTCTAGTTTTGTTTTGTTTTGGGTTTTTTTGCGAGACAATTGGGGTTAAGTGACTTGCCCAGGGTCACACAGCTAGGAAGTATTAAGTGTCTGAGGTTGAATTTGAACTCAAGTCTTCCCGAAAAGACTGGTGCTCTATCCACTGTGCTATCTAGCTGCCTCTTCCTCTTAATTTTCATATGATATCACCCTCTGTCTAAATCATGTGCTTATTTGGAAAACATCTTAGTATGTGATGTGAAATGTCTATGCCTAGTTTATGCCAAACTGCTTTCCAGTTTTCCCAATACATTTTATGGAATAGAAAGTTTTCTTGTCCTATTAGCTGGCATCTGGTCTGCTGTATTGTTTGCTTCTGTATATTGTCTATGTAATCTGTTTCACCAATCAACTTATTTCTTTTCTGGTACCAAATTGTTTTAATGATTTTGGCTCGGTAGTATAATTTAGGATCTGGCCATGAAAGGCTTCCTTCCCATTTTAAAAATTTCCCTTGATATTTCTGACCTTTGTTTTCTGATGGTTGTTTTTTAAGCTTTCTATATAGTAATCTTTTGGCTTAGCATGAACTAAGTTATTTTATGTGGCATTATCATTTTTACTGTATATGGTCACATGAGCAATTAAAATTTTCCAAGCTCCCTTTATTTCTATTCCTTGTAGTGTTTGTTTTAGGAAATGTATCTTCTCAAAAAATTTTTCTGCATTTGTTTGACATATCTATATTTTTTTCTAATACTAAACTTTCCTAGTATAAACTCAGACTGTGATGAAATACTTTTGTGATATGTTGTATAGTCTACTTGATATTTTATTTAAAATTTTTGTATACTTATTCATTTTACATACATATGTGTATACACACACACACATACACACATACATATACACACACACACTCTTCTATAATTTTCAAGATCTTATTTGTATCACAGAATTGACAGAATTTTTTATTTTCCTTTTGTGTTTTTTTTCCCAGATAGTTGCTATCATTGTGTAATTTATTGATTTTTTAAACGTTTGAAAGAATTTGTTTATAAATCTATCTAGTCCTAGAGATTTTTTCTTTGGAAGTTCATTTATTACTTGTTCAATTTCTTTTTATAAGATATGATTTTATAAGATAAGATTCCTATTTTGTTAAGCTGGGCAATTTATGTTTATATTATCCATTTTTATTTAGATTGACATTTTTCTTGGCATATGGATTAATGAAATAGATGTTTTTATTTCTTCATTGATTGTGAATTCACCTGTTTTTTTAACAGAATTTTAAAATACTGATAATTTACTGATAAATTTCTTTTTTAAAAATCAAATTCACTAATAGCTTACCTATTTTATTGTTTGTTCCTATAGTTCCTAGTTTCATTTCTTAATTTAGCTGATTTTTTTTTCTCCTATTCTATTAATCTTTCCTTCGGAGATTTTTAGGATTTTGCCTTTGCTTAAGGTTTTTTAAAATTGTTAGTTTTGTATGGTTTGTTTTTTAAATTGCCTGCCAATTCATTGAATTGTTCCTTCCCTATTTTATTGATTTAAGCAATTAAAGACATATAGACTTTCCTAAGTACTATTTATGATTGCTCACTACATATTTCTCCTCATCTAATTCACATACTTTACCTCTTTTTTTTTCCCCACCCTGTCTTTAAGAGAATTACTTTTCCTTTAAAAGATAGTTACTACATGACATATAATTCTTACTGTGCTTTCTTAGGACTTGAACTCTTCTTTTTTTTCTTTCTATCTTGCAGTATTTATTTTTTCATACTTAATTGATCTGAATTTTGGCCATAATATTTCTGGGAGTTTCATTTTGAGGGTTTTTTGTCTTCTGGTTCTAGATCTCAGCAGTTTTCTTTTATGATTTCTTGAAATACAATATGTAGGGTCCTTTTTTAGTCATTATTTTCAGGAGTACACTGGTTGTTAAACTATCCCTTTTTGATCTGTTTTTCAGGTCAAGTGTTTTTTGTTTTGAAGTAACTAATTTTTTTTCCAGTCTTGTGACTAACATATTCAGTGTCTAATGAAGTTTTTTGCTTCTACTTGTTCAATTTTCATTTTCTTTATTATTATTATTATAGCTTTTTATCGACAGAACATACGCATGGGTAATTTTTGCAACATTGTCCCTTGCACTCATTTCTGTTCTAACTTTTCCCTTCCCTCCTACCACCCTCTCCCCTAGATGGCAGGCAGTCTCATACATGTTAAACATATTAAAGTATATTTTAGGTACAATATATGTGTGCAGATCTGTATAGTTCTCTTGTTGTACAAGAATTGGATTCGGAAAGTAAAAATAACCTGGGATGAAAAACAAAAATGCAAGTAGTCCACATTCATTTCCCAGTGTTCCTTCTCTGGGTGTAGCTGATTCTGTCCATCATTGATCAATCGAAACTGAATTGGATTTTCTCTTTGTCGAAGATATCCACCTCCATCAAAATACATCCTCAGATAGTATTGTTGTTCAGGTGTATAATGATCTCCTGGTTCTGCTCATTTCACTCAGCATCAGTTCATGTAAGTCTCTCCAAGTCTCTCTGGATTCATCCTGATGGTCATTTCTTACAGAACAATAATATTCCATAACATTCATATACCACAATTTACCCAACCATTCTCCAATTGATGGGCACCCCTTCAGTTTCCAGTTTCTAGCCACTACAAAAAGGACTACTACAACCATTCTTGCACATACAGGTCCCTTTTCCTTTTTTAATATCTCTTTGGGATATAAGCCCAGTAGTAACACTGCTGGATGAAAGGATTTGCACAGTTTGATAATTTTTTGAGCATAATTCCATCAATTTTCATTTTTCAGGAAGCTTTTATACCTCTTTTTCTAAGCTGTGAATCTTCTTTTCAATATCTTCCTTCCTCTTTGAGTTTTAAAATAATTTTAAAGATTAAACTCTTGCTTTTAACTCTTCCATGAATTCCATGTACTTGTCTCTGCATTTTTCTCTTTGATCATTTTTTTCCACTATAGCATTTGTTTTTTAGGTTATACATTAGGAATAGGAGGGTAGGGTTGCTCCCAGAGGTTAGGAGGGGTTGGGATTTAGGGCTTTTCCAACCCAGGTCCCCTCCCCTCCAAAGATCAGGGGGACAGAGTTTATATCAGTATCTTCAGAGTTGTTTTAATTTGCATTTCTCTAGTCCAGGGGTCCTCAAACTTTTTAAATAGGGGACCAGTTCACTGTTCCTCAGACTGTTGGAGGGCCAGACTATAGTAAAAACAAAAACTTTGGTTTGTGGGCCTTTAAATAAAGACACTTCATAGCCCTGGGTGATAATTGTCCTCAGCTGCCGCATCTGGTCCATGAGCTATAGTTTGAGGACCCCTGCATCTAGTTAATAATGATTTAGAGCATTTTTTCATATGACTATAAATGGATTTAATTTCTTCATCTGAAAATTGTTGTGTTGATACTCTGACCATTTATCAGTTGGGAAATGGCTTGTATTCTTATAACTTTGACTCCATTCTCTCTAACTTTAGAAATTCTGATAAATTATATTTATCAGAAACACTGGCTATAAAAATTGTTTCCCAGATTTCTGCTTCCCTTTTAATCTTTGCTGCATTGGTTTTGTTCGTACAAAACCTTTTTAATTTAATCAAAATTATCTTTTTTTTGTATTTCATGATGTTTTCTATATATATTTCCATGAAAATAGTATATGAGCCTTTATCAAATACCATTTACTTGCTAGAGTCTAAGTAAACTAAGTCTTCAGCGTTCCTTTGATTGGACATAGCCTGCATTTGATGAGGGTCCTGCTGGCTCTTTGTACCTAAACCATTCTTCTAGATGTTCTCTAACCATCTCTGAAGTACTTTACTGTAGAATTTTTCCTGAAATCAAAGTCAAACTCACAAGCTTGTGGTTCGTAAATCCTGCCATCTTTTCTTTGGGCATTTTCCCTTTTCATTTCTACTCCACCAAAATTTTTGAGCTATCACCAATAATGATTTGTCTTCATGACAAAAGTTCTTCCAATTATCAAGAAATATGGTTCATCTGAGCCAGTTTATTTCATTTTTTGCTGTGTATTCTTTGACTCTTAACTACTTTTTTCATTCAGTATTGCCTTCCCTATTTCCCCCCTTGGTATCTAGGTTGGTGGAGAAGTGGTTTTCTCCTTTCTCTCATAATTTTTAATTTAGAGACTGTGTTGAATAGAATTGTAAAACACCAGACAAATGCATTTTTCTCAGCCTTTGTTATGTGTATTTAATATTCCTGACTAGGAGTCTATTATTATTTATTTTCAGACACACTACATCAGTATCACCCTCTGGAACCCATTGGAGATAATTAGTAAATAGAGGAACATTAAGGGGAACATAAGAGTGGTAAAGGCCTTTTATAGAAAACCTTTTCCATTTAAATATGACTTGGAAGAAATGACATTCTCTATTTAACAAGAGCCCACATCAAAGATAGAATAATTATTTTCCCGTTTCTTTGTCATTTGGGAACATTTTCTCTTAATATCAAAACATGTTATTCTTGTAAACTTAAAATTGACAAATTGCCCCAATTATGATGAAGGGATTATTTTTGTTGTCTATTTTTTGCCTCAGACCAGTGATAATATGTGAGGATCCCTGAGCAAAGTACTTTTTGTTGGCCTTTCATGCCTGTCCCATTCTATGCTATTTTCAAACAATTACATGGAATTTATCAACTACACCTTGATTATAATCTGCAGGGCATAATATGATGTGTGTTATTTTGCTAAGAACACAGTAAATAGTTCTTTTTGCCTAGTCTGAGTAGGACAGAAAGAAGGCTGTTTTCATTTGGAAGAAGAAAAATAAGTATTTCCGATCTTGAATAGGATTTGTCTGATTACTATTATTCCCACCCCACCCCCCATTATTTTTATATCACTTTTTAGTTTGCAAAACCCTTTATGCATTTGATCTCATTTACTTACCCTCTTAAATATAAATACATTTTACAAATTGAGAAACTGAGACTCATACAGGTTACCTATCTTGCTCATGGTCTTAGAGCCAATCTCTGTCTGAAGCTAAGGTTTGAATCTAGGTAGTGCTTTCTCCCCAGTACCCCACTGCACAAGTGCTGAAGTTCGAGATGAGAGAGCCTGCCTCAAATAGTTGATTTTTAGCTTTGTGATCTAGGGGAAATCACTGAGCCTCTTTGTGCTTAGAGTTAGAATAATGGACTATTAAGTTTTCCTTTCTATCATCTCTGGTCCAATGGTTTAGAAACCTTACTGATTGTTTCATAAACTATAGGTTTCTATCAAAATGACTATGTGGTTTTGACTGTGTAATGTATAGTCTAAATTAGGCAGGGAAAAAACCCAAACCAAAACAGGCAGCATATAGGATAGACACTAGCAAAAACACAAGATCCCACATCTCCTAAAGACAGGTGTTTATGTGTCCTAACATGATCTTTCTGTTTCTATATGTACTTATGTGGTGTTCTTTTATATAATACAATGGTTCTCTGTGAGCAGGTTTCTTGGGGAGATTTTCTGGAGGCAACCTTAGTTTCAGTTCAAATCAATAAGCATTCCAAATGCAGCCAGGAATTAAAATCCAGTCCTTTATTGTGTCCTTCAAAGTCTTGAGCTTCAGCCCCTAGCTCCCTCCAAATGTCTGCAGCCAATACAAAGGTGGAATATGGAATGACTCTGTCTCTGCCTCCGAGAGTGGGCTTCTATCTCTCCCAGAGTGCTCTTTGGCCCTGAGAGCTTCTTGCTTATATGCTGTACACTGAGTACACACCAATCATTATATCACTGGGAAACCATTATTTGTTGTATGATTAAATCAATGCTAAACTGGATTTAAACATCGTCTCCTCAATTCCACTTAGTACCTTGTTTCAAGTTCTGGCCCGTAACATCTCCTTGTAGGATCAGATCAATCATACTGAACCATGCTAAATTAGAAAATTATTGTCTCTATCAATTCTAATGACTTTAACACTTTGTAAGGATTCCAACATACTTTATCAGAGATCTCATCAGTTTTCATAGCTTTAGCTGTTCACTATGAAAATAACTCAAAGATCTATATATTCATTCCTAATCTTTCTCCTAAGCCACAGTCCTATATCACTGTCTGTTGGACATTTTCAATCTCATAGATACCAAAAACTCAGTGTATCCAAGGACAGCTCTTCTTTTCCCTCAAACACTCCTTTCCAAACTTCTCTGTTTCTGTTGAAAGCATCATATTTTCTTCCAGGCACCTAGGTTCAAATCTTTACTTCCCCTTATTTCATATATAATTATTTACTAAGTCTTTACAAAATCTTTGGCTACTCAGTAGAATAACTTTGTATGCCTAAATATTAACCTCTAAACTAGCTCTATATATAAGTAGAAAAAAAAGAAAATTTGACTATTTTCTTACAGTCTTTTCATCCTACCTCTCTTCCAGTACTAGTTCCGTATAATGGCAGTAAAATAAATGATTTTAAAAAGGATTTTTTTGAGTCACCAGAGAAGAGTGTGATTTTTCCTTGAAAATGTTTGCCATAAATTTATTTTTGGCATCTATTATCAGGTGCTGTATAACTGTTAAATTTTTAAATGAGATGTGCTTTGGTCTGAATAATTATCCTGATTTTTACCTCCTCTTCTATTTAAAAAATATTGAAGTTGTTCTGTGTGCTTTCCAAATACAATTTTCTTACGATATAATGTACATTCCTAAAAATCACTGAGCTATACAAAACAACAATAAAAAACACATGTCTAGAACAACATGGAACATATTACCTTTCAGACTTACAGATAAGAAAATTTATGAATAAGCAAAAGAAAGAAAATGGAGATATAAAGTGGATAATTTGTACAAATAAAACCAATATAACCAAGATTAGACAGAAGTAAAGCAGAAAATTGGCCGGGGCCGGTGGGGAGGAGGATTTATATGGCTGTTTCTCACAGATGAAATCTCACATATATAGCTCAAAATGTTTCTTGATAGAGCAATAACAGTAGAATAAATTTGTGTTTTCAGGACAAGTATTATCAAGACTATTTAAAGAAAAGTAGAATTTGTAAGCTTTTTGAGGTTTTGGACTAGTTATATTTCTTACCCTCATTTACTTTTTTGAAATTTTTGCTGAGTTGAAATTGTAGGTAACAATAGATTAATGATCATCATTAATTAAATTAGTTAAATCATATTATAGTCCAGGTCTCCTAATAAACTTCCTTCACCAAGGCAGATCAATAACCATTCTGCCACTTATATTGTTAGTTGCCTAGGGAACTGAGAGGGCAATTGACTTATCCAGAGCATACTGCCAGTACGTGTGTGAGGTAAAGTATTCCTGACTTTGGACAGCTTATGCTTCCATTATACCCTGTTATCTCTAGATTTATCATGCTAATATGTATAGTGTGTGTGTGTGTGTGTGTGTGTGTGTGTGTGTGTGTGTGTGTATTTCCTAGTTGCATAGTCTGCTAAACCAAAATAATGATATATGAGTGTATCTATGAAGGGAGTTAGGAAATTGATCCTGGCTTATTCCCCATTTGTTAATAACTGAAGTTGGACATAAGAGCGATGACCAGACTGTTGCTCTGTCAGAGAAAATACTTATTTCAAATGTTAGTTGTACATGTGATACAGGAAGTATTTATGGCCAACCACATATTCTTTTAACTGTTAATGAAAGAAACATTTTTCTTGTGGAATGCAATATTGATCAGAAGTGCTTTTTTTCAGACCTACACATTCTTTTTTGCCCAATGTGGTGAGATGATAGTTGGATCAAATTTATTTAGAATTCTGCTGGTTCCAAAGCTCATGATTATGCTCTTTAGAAATGTTAGCTACAGTATTGTCACAGCACCTACCTCAGTTTTCCCAGCTTTTGACAACTGGGAGTTGAGGCCTAGCTCTATTCAGGACCTTCCCAGACCGACCTATAAAATGAATTTAGGATTTTTGTATCCAAAGCTAGCTCTATAAAATTACATCTGCCCGTGAGAATCTTAAGTCAGATTATTAGATTTGTTACTGGTTAATTAAGGCTATGTTAAAAGATTAGAAGCAAATATATACCTCCAAACATTTGTTTATAAACTTATCTTTCCCGATTTTGTGTGTGTGTGTGTGTGTGTGTGTGTGTGTACTGTTCTGACAGGAAGTTCCTGACTTCCCTGTTTATTATTTATTATTCTCTGTTTATCTATTTTTAAGAAATATGTAGATTAAAAAATGAAATAACCAAAATAACAGCTGACAGATGCTTCACTCTTAAGGAATTGTGCTATTTTCACTAGTTTTTGAGTAGTATTAGAAATGCTCCCTCTAGCAGTTAGGCAGTTTAAAAAGTAGGGAATAAACACAGATAAGGAGAAAGTAAAATTATTTGTATTTGTAGATGATAGGATCATTTATAATAATGAGAACTCAAGAAAATTAATGAAAGTGTTGAGATGATAAATCCTATACATAAATATAATCAATAAATATCAGGATACAGAATATACAAAACTATCATTTTTTCTGCATTTTACTAACAAAAGTCCAGGAAAGAAATACAAGAAAAAAAGATGCAGCTCTAGATTTTGAGTCAAAGCACCTGAGTTTGAACCAGTACTTAAGTAGTACCATGGATGTAGACATGAATGATAATGGCACAACAATATAAGGGAAAAGAGTTTGCATTTATATAGTGCTTGAAGGTTTTTTTTTTAAAAAGCACTTTGTAAAGATCTCATCTTACCCTAATAAGAACTCTCAGAAGGGGGGGGTTGGAGAATAATAATAGCATTTTCTCATTTGTAAAAATGAGAAAAATATGAGGCAAGACAGTAATTCTAATAAGTGTCTGAGGCAAGATTTGAATTTAGATCTTCCTCATGTTGGGCATCTAGGAAGTTAATAGAGTACTGGGCAAGTCACTTGACCCCATTTGCCTCAGTTTCCTCACCTGTAAAATGAACAGGAGAAGAAAATAGCAAACTACTCCAGTGTCTTTGCCTAGAAAACCCCAAATGAAGTCACAGAGTCAGATATGACTGAAATCACGCCACAGCTTTCTGATTTCAGATCCAGCAGACATCCCTATACTACCTCATGGCTTCTTTTTTTTCCATTTCAACATTTTTAGATCTATAAAATGAAGCTCTAATTTAATTAAATAGTCTCAGGACTTTTCCAACTCTAAATCTATGAAAAAGTAACAGAACAATTTTTATAAAATAAAAGATCTGAATAATTGCAGAAAGATACAGTATTATGACATCATAGTAAAAATTTCTATCTAGATTATATGTATTTAATACTACATCAGATATACTTTCTAAAATGAGATAGAAAAAAATTTTTGTAGGAAAAATTTATTAAGTGTCACAAGTACCAGAGGAATGTAATTTTTAAAAAAGAAGAAAAAATAGACTTGATGCTACCAGATGTCAGATCATCTGCATCTCCCACAGAGTTAGACAGAAAAGCAGATTAGATGAAAAGATCAGATAAATAAAAGGTAGAAACAAATGCTGACAGCAGCTTATGTTGTACAGTAAATTTAAGAGCACAAATTGTTACTGTAACTGCTAGGAAAACTGGACATCAGTTTGGCAAAAAAATTTAGTTAGCTCTTATACCATATTAAATTTCAAATAGGTAAATCATCTAACTATAAAAAAATCAATATAAAATATTTCTGAGAAAAAAACATGTATATAGAATCTAAAGCACAATTGACAAAAACATGTAAGATAAGGAACCTGTTGTCCAATTAGTAAAGTGTCAAAGAGCATGTTAAATATTTGAAATAAAAAAAACTATAACTGCTTGAAATAACATTCAGAATCATGAAAAATCTGATAAATCACATATAAATGCTAAATTAAAAGACCATTCATTGAAGGGCTTGTATAAAGACAGAAAGGGTAAATTTACTACTAGTAAAATGTGAGTTGTTACAATAATTATACAAAATAATTTCAAACTGTGCAATGAGTTACTAAATTATCATATTCTTTCACCCCAAGATCTCACTATTGTAACTACAGTTCAAAAAAGTTACTGAAAAGGAGACAAAAAAAACTTCATATGAACAAAAAAATTTTGTATTGTAATTAAAAGCTATAAACAAAATGTCCCCAAATATTGGATCATAGATTATAAGGATTTGTTGGGTTTTTTTTTAAGAACCAGAAGGAATCATCTTGTTAACCCTTGACTCAATAAGAGATATAAAAACTAATATTAAATTACTAGCACAAAGATTATAATAGCTATCTAGTGAATCCAGGTTTTCTCATTCTAAACGGGGGAATAAATTAAAGCATAGGAATATTATGTAAACTGAACAGTTAGGTGCTGCAATGGATAGAATGCCAGGCCTGGTGTCAGGAACACTCATCATGCTGAGTTCCAATCTGGCCTAAACACTTATTAACTGGTGACCTGTGCAAATCACTTAACTTTGTTTGCCCAAGTTTCCTTATCTATAAAATGAACTGGAGAAGGAAATGGCAAACTAGTCTAGTATCTTTGCCATGGAAACCTTGAACAGGTCATGAAAAGTTGGACAGAAAGACAGCAATGCTACTTTGCTATAAGAATTAACAATTTTGAAAGTTTTGGATTAAAAAAAAAAAAAAACAACCACAAAGTATACAAAGTATGATGCAGAATGAAGAAAGCATAGCTAAATGAATAATGTATATTCAGTGACTGCAACAGTCTACTTGGAGAAGCAGCAAAAGGGAAGTGATAGATTAGGTAAAATTAAAAGCTGATCTAATGAAGTACAAAGAATGAGCAATGGGACAGGTTACATCATCCTTCTGCAATTCTCTTCAAACAAAAGTGTTTCTAATTTTGTGTTATTCCATACCTTTTAGAATGTGTTCTTAATGTTTTGATATTTAACTGCTAGTAGTGTTCAGTTTGTTGACATCTGCCATTTTGCTTTTTAGGTCACATGAACCAAACCAGAGAAAGTAAAAAGTGGATCAAGGCCAATGCACCCAATGGCATTGTGTATCTCAAAAGCCAAAGCTGGTTTCAGTCCCTCAAGCTGAAGGATTCCTGATTGTTTGAACTCTGATATAAATAACAATCATTGAACATCATATCAGTGAGAAAGTATTGATGCCCCTAGTCATAGAAACGGTAGAAATGTTAATTTGGAAATGAATGCTGACTGATGAATGATTTTCTATGGTCCCACATTTGTGTTTAGCTGCTATGTGATGTTTCCAGATGAATTACACTTCAGCATCAGTTCAAGCTGTGAATAATAATATATGTGACAGAATTTGCAAAAAAATAATCACTGGCAAAATGAAAGAGCAACTACAAGCAACATTCAGCTATTTTGTTGCCTGGTATATCATTTATAGAAGATATTCACTACAATTTGATAATGAGGGATAAAGTTGTTTTGTGAACTCCTTGCTTTCAAACCCTAATTCTCTATTCTTGGAAAATTCAGTTTATACATAAACCAGGTAGACCTGTCCATTAAATTATATTTTTCACAATTAAGAAAAATCCATTCTTTATGAGGGATCATAAGAGGACCATTTTAGTTTATAATAAAGTTTTAAAAATATTGTGACTTAGAAAAATTTTCTTTTTTCCTTTAAATTTTTACGTACATCTGTCATTTTATACATTTTGTTGTCTGTAAAAAAAAAAAAAATTGCATGTTATTTCCCAGATACATTCACTGTAAACATGTATTCATAGAAACAGAATGTCCTCCAATTTAGAAGACACTTGCAATTAAGTTGGAGGAAACAGCGAGACAATTTTCTTTTAACTACTCATTCTTTCTCACTTAAGCATGCACACATTCTGCCTCCCATAAATAAAAATAAAATTAATAATACAGTTAGATTAGAAGGAGGAGGAGTCAGGAGAGTCACAAACCCAAGAGGAGTAATTTGTATTCTCTATACTTAATAAGATATCAAAAGAAAATACTATTTTTCTTTTTGACTGAAGTCAGTAAGCCCTCAGTTGTCTTGTACTTGTACTTCTCACTGAATTTTTAGAATTAACTTTTTCTCTCTCTAATGAGAATGGGATTCCTCTGCCCTGTATCTTTTTTTTAATACTCACTCATTTCTCCTGCCATTTCTAGAATTATGAGACCTGTCCTTTATAGTGAATACTAAGGACAATTATGGCCTCTTGTAGAGGGTCGGAACTATGCACCATGGTCGGGACTGCCCAGCGTTTGAGAGTAACTTCTGATTGGACAATACTCTATGAGCATATGCTTGGAAAATGGTGCTTTCCACTACCCGTACTGGTTCAATGATTGGTGTATAGAGGATTGTAGGAGGGACTGGGCAGGGAGGAGGAGAGCGTGGAGTAAAGCTAGCCAGGGACACACTCTTGGCAGTAGACGAGGGAGAAGGTGGTTGCAGAGATTCTCTTCCATCCCCTTCACTTCTACCCCTAAAGACCAAGAATAAAGACGGACTTTTGCTTATCCTGACTCCTGCTGATTCTGGGGTGTCCTAGGTGCTAGCGTGTTCATTACAGCCTCTCTTCCTCCACCAAAAATTTGATTAATTCAGTGAGACTTCCCGTTCCATTTCTTTAAGTAGTTTGAGTCTCCTTACTTTCAAGTTTCATTGATCAGGTGTTAATAGTTTTCTATGAAAACCAGTTCCCATTTGTGCTGAAAACATATAAGATTCAGATTTTTAAAGCCATTCTTTAGGTAGTCCTCACATCTTCCAGAAATCACCCCTTCTTAACACATAACATAGACAGTATTACTACTAAATTTCAGTATATATGTAACCTTATTAATCACTGTGGTCATTCTCATTCTTGGGGTGGGCAGAGAATTTTTGAAAAAGTTGCTATAAATATTTTTGTACATTTGTCCTTTACTTTCTTTGAGGTACAGATCTATCGCTTGGTCAAAGGTTAGGAACAGTTTTATAGTTCTTTAGGCACATTTTCAAATTATTCTCCACAATAGCTGGACCAGTTCACTACTACACCAGTTCATTAATGTGTCTACTTTTCATTTGTCATTTTTGATAGGTGTGAAGGTGGTACCTCCAAATTGTTTCAACCTGCCTTTTTCTAATCAGTAGTGATTGATTTAGAGTTTATATATTTTGACAACTCATCAATTGGTTTTATTTTTATAAATCTGACTCAGTTCTATCCTCAATATACATTTGAAAAATGAAGATTTTGTCAGAGAAACTTGCTGTAAAATTTTTTGATGCTGAAATGAAATATATATTTGATATGATATAAAGTTACCTTTTAGCAAAATGTATTAGTGTTCATTTATTTTTCAGTTGTGTCCAACTCTTTGTGACCCCATTTGGGATTTTGATTTGCCATTTCCCCCTCCAGCTTTACTATTAAGAAGGGGGGAAAAAAAGCGGAAAGTTGAGTAAATTAAAAGTATGTTAAGGGAGTTATTACTCCTAAAGCAGAATAAAATGTACTAAGAGAGTAGATTTTGAGGAGGGGCTTAAAAGAAAGGAAAAACCTCTTATTGGGCTTTGAGTGAGAGAAAAAGAATGTCAAAACAAAAGAAGCATATTATACCAAACCTAAAGTTCTGATTCCAAGACTTCTTTAGAAAAAGACAGGGAGAAACAAAGGGAAGGAAAAATGTAAGAGAATAAAATAAGTGGAGCGAAATATATGATGACTGGTCATAACCATGAATGTAATGAACTCACTTATAAAATGGAAAAGAGTAGCAGAATGGATTAGAAAGCAAAATCTATAATATATTGTATATAAGAAATATACATTAAATGGAAAGAAGCATACAATTAAAATATAGGACAAAAATAAAATAATTATATTTCAATTGAAGTTTTTAAAAAGTACAGTAATCTCAGAAGAAACAAATAGTTTTGATTAAAAAAATTTTGCTAAAAGGTATCAGACACAATCAATTAATATCAATATAAAACATATATGTACCAAATGACATAATATATAAATACTTGAAAGTTAAATATTGCTGAAAAAAAAACTCAATTTTTTGAACAAATATAACCAAAAAATAAAAATAACCAAATAGTATGTTAGAAAAGCACAATGTGCTAGAATTAAAACCTATTAAATAAAAAATATATACATATTTTAAGCTGTGTGTGAAAGTTTTATGAAAATTTACTATGTATTGGGGAATAAAAGGTAGAAACAGCCAATTCACAAATGCAAAAAAGCAATAGTATTGCATTGATCCTTTACAAATCACAATGCAATAATAATAAAGGACCACTGGAAATTTACTAAAATTCACTGGAGATTAAAAAACATAATCTGTGAACAAATCACAGAAGTAACTTCATTAAAGATAATGGCAGCAATATGAAAATATACCAAAATGTTTCAGACGCATCCAAAACATCTTTTGGGGTAAAGTGTATGTATGTATGTATGTGTGTGTATGTATGTATTCATCAATAAAAAAGAGTAAGAGTATATCAATGAATTGTGCATGCAACTAAAAATAATGCAGAAAAACAAATTAAAAACTCTCAAACACCAAAACAGAAATCATGAAAAATAAAAAACCAAATTGACTATTAAAAATGGGAGAAAATCAGGATAGCTAGATGGTGCCGCCCCAAGAGTTAAGATCAAATCCAGCCTCCCACACTTAACACTTCCTTAGCTATGTGGCCCTTGGGCAAGGCATTTAACCCCAACTGCCTCACCAAAAATAAAATAAAAAAGAGGAAAAAATCAAAAGGACAGAAAGGACACATACAAAGATTTTTAGCAACTCTCTTTGTAGTGGCAAAAAATTGGAAATTGAGGGGATGCTCATCAATTGGAATTGAATAAGCCGTGCTTGTTCATATAAAATACCTTTGCATAGTAAGAAATGATAAGCAGGTAACTTTCAGAAAAAAACCTAGAGAGACTTATATGAATTTTGATACAAAGTGAACAAAGGGGAACGTTGTACATAGTAAATGATCACCTTTGAATAACTTAGCTCTTCTCAGCAATATAATGATCTAAAATAATTACAAAGGACCTATGACTGAACATGCCATCTACCTCTAGAAAAAAGAACTTTTTGATAGTTTGAGTGCAGATTTTCATTTTTTCCCTTTTGTTCTGTTTCTTTCACAGTTATGACTAATATGGAAATATGTCTTATATGCCTACCATTTTTTAATTTTTTATTTTATAATAACTTTTTGTTGACAGAACCCATGCCAGGGTAATTTTTTACAGCATTATCCCTTGCACTCACTTCTGTTCCGATTTTTCCCCTCCCTCCCTCCACCCTCTCCCCCAGATGGCAAGCAGTCCTTTACATGTTAAATAGGTTACAGTATATCCTAGATACAATATATGTGTGCAGAACCGAACAGTTCTCTTGTTGCACAGGGAGAATTGGATTCAGAAGGTATAAATAACCCGGGAAGAAAAACAAAAATGCAAGCAGTTTACACTTATTTCCCAGTGTTCCTTCTCTGGGTGTAGCTGCTTCTGTCCATCCTTGATCAATTGAAACTGAGTTAGGTCTCTTTGTCAAAGAGATCCACTTCCATCAGAATACATCCTGATACAGTATAGTTGTTGAGGTATATAATGATCTCCTGGTTCTGCTCATTTCACTTAGCATCAGTTCATGTAAGTCTCTCCAAGCCTCTCTGTATTCATCTTGCTGATCATTTCTTACAGAACAATAATATTCCATATAACATTCATATACCACAATTTACCCAACCATTCTCCAATTGATGGGCATCCATTCAATTTCCAGTTTCTACCCACTACAAACAGGGCTGCCACAAACATTCTGTATGCCTACCATTTTAAGAAGGAGGAAGAAAAACTTGGAATTCAAAACAATGCTAAAAAAATTTTTTATATATAACTGAAAAAAAATACTACTAAAATTGGAAGCTAAATTAGTATGAGCTTAAAAAAAATAAACAAATCATTACCAGTATCAAAAATGAAAAAGGTATATTCACAACCAATGAAGAAATTATTAGGAACCATTTTGCCCAGTTATGTGCCAGAAAAATTAATCTAATAAAATGAATGAATGTTTACAAAAATGTACAAAGACCAAATTAAGAGAACAAGAAGACTTATCACACTCTCAGAAAAAGAAATTGAACAAGGTATAAACTCTCAAAAGTTGGGGGGGGGAAAAAACCCCAAACAGATCAGATGAATTTACAAATGAATTATCCCAAATATTTAAAGAAGATTTAATTCTATTATTTAATAAGCTGAAAAATAAGGAGAAAGTGATCCTCTAATTCCTGGTATATGCAGAGATGATCTTGATACTCAACCAGGAAGAGTCAAAACAGAAAGAAAAGTTCAAAATATCCCTAATATCAACTCAAAAATTTTAAGACAAAATATTAGCAACATATTACAAAGATTGTACATTATGATCAAGCTATATTTATACTAGGAAAGCAGGGCTGGTTCAATATTAGAAAAATATAAATATAATTAACCATATTACTAACAATAGCAAAAATTATATGATTGTATTAATAAATTCCGAAAAAGCTTTTGACAACATATATTCTTACTTTTTTAAAGCAAAGGAATAAATAAATCTTGCCTTAATAACAAGTATTTATAACCAAGAACTTACATTTTCCACAAGGGGAATAAATTTTTAATTTATTCTTTTCTAATATCAGGTGTAAAAAATAATTTCCATTATGTCCACTATAATTCAGTAATATTAGAAATGCTAACTATAACAACATGAGAAGAAAAAGGAATTGAGAAGATAAGCAAAAAGAAGAAACAAAATTATTGGGTTTTGCAGATAATATTTAATTAGAGAATTTGATATCAACTAAAATTAATTGAAACAATGAATTTCATTAAAATTGCATAATCTAACATAATCCATATACAAAATCAGCAAGTCTGTATATTACTAAAAAATTCAGTAGAAAGAGATAAAAAAGAGAAGTTCCACTTAAAATACCTACAAAGTACAAAATATTTGTAAATCTCTCTGCCAAGACAAATAAAGGAACTATGTGAACACAAGTGCTAAACACTTTCTGCACAAATAAAGTTAGATTGAAGAAGAATTGTTCTTGGGCAAAGCCAATATAATAAAAAATATCATCTATATTAATTTATTTTTGTTCAGTGTCATGTCATCCAAACTACTAAAGGGTTACTTTTTTTGAGGCAGGAAAAATAATAAAATTCATTAAGAAAAACACAAAGTCAAGAATATCAAAGGAATTAATGGGGAAGGAAGGGGAATGGTATAGAAGGGGGCCTAGCAGAAATGGATCTCATACTCCAAACAGTCATCATCGAGACAATAAGGTAAGAGTCAAGATATAGAAAGATTGATTAGTGGAAACAAATGAATACAACAACACAGAGTGTTTTAAACTCAAAGATGCCAGCTATTGGGATAAGAACTTGCTATCTGACAAGAATTTCGAAAACTGGAGGTTTTGTCTTTCAGAACTAGGTCAATATCTCACATGGTATATACCGATAAGTCTCCAAAGAGTACATGACTTAGATATAAAGAATGATAACATACACAAATTAGATAAGCAAGGAAGAAATTACTTCTCAGACTTATGGATGAGGAAGAGTTCATGACCAAATAAGAGATAGATTACGCCAAAAGATAAGATGATTGTGTTTGGGATTTTACCCATATTTTAATAATAGGGTGTTTTTTTTCCCCAAATGATTTGTATTTGTTTCCCCAATGATTCATGAGTGTACTTTACCTGCATTTTTCACTTTTTAGAAAAGTAATTTTTAATATTCAAATATTTATCCAAATGTTTTTAAATCCTCTGTCCATCCCAATGAGAATGACCACAGTGATAAGATCACATATCCATTGAAGTTTAGTAGTAATACTGCCTATGAATGTATCCATTCTTTTTGGATTCTTCTCCTTTAATACATTATAATATATTCCTTTTTTAAAATTTGAATTTGGATCAGAGAATTTGAGAATAAGTAGAATTCCTCATGAGCATAATTGAAAAAATAAGATTTTCATAAGGTGTAGAGTTGGTTTCTTGGAGACATGAGAATTGTCTAAAAAATGGCTTCAAAAATCTGAATCCCATAAAATTAATAATTTTGATTGTATAAAATTAGAAATTTTTTACATAAATTAATGTAGCTAAAATTAAAAGGACAGCAATAAACTGGAAGGTGAAAACTTTTACAGAACATTTCTCTGATAAAGGTCTCTTTTCTAAGGGAATAGAGTCAAATTTATGAGAATAAGAGCAATTCCCCAACTGATGAAACGTTATAAGAAATAATTAGACAGTTTTCAGAGAAAGAAATGCAAATTATAAATAGCCATATGAAAAATGGCCATCCAGGTAGCATAGTGCATAAAGGACTGGACCTGGAGTCAGAATCATTTTCAGGGGCAGCTAGGTGGCGCAGTGGACAGAGCACCGGCCCTGAAGTCAAGAGGACCTGTCTCAGACACTTAACACTTCCTAGCTGTGTGACCCGGGGCAAGTCACTTAACCATCTATGTTTCAGTTTCTTCATCTGTAAAATGAGCTGGAGAAGATGGCAGACCATTCCAATATCTTTAGCTGATATTAATGGAATCAATTTTTTTTAAATGGGAAGGAAGGGCACATACCATTTCTAAATGTTAAACTATACTATAAAGCTATAATCATAAAATAATTTGGTACTGGGTAAGAAATACAGAGATTGATCAGTAAAACAGATTAAGTAGATGATATTACAGAAACAAATGAGCAGAGTAGCCTAGTGTTTCATAAAACCAAAGATTCCAGGTATTCCAGGAAGACTTTATATAACAAGGGTAGTGGGAAAACTAGGAAGCTTCTGCCAGACAAAAACTAGCTATAGATTGATATCCCACACAATATACCAAGATAAACTCTAAAAAGATAACATGACTTAGACATAGAAGGTGGCATCATAAACAAATTAAAGAAGCAAAGAAGAAAATATCTATTAGGCTGGGTAAGAATTCAAGACTGAAAAAGAGAGAAATTCATGGAATTTAAAAGCAATTTTGATTCAGTAAAATTTAAAAAGATTTTGCACAAAAATACCGATATAACTGAAAAGAGGAGAAGGTAAATTAAAAAAAAATTTTTTTTCAACATTTCTCTGATAAAAATTTCATTTTGAAGCTGTTAGGGAAATGATTCAAATTCATAAGAATAAGATCCATTTTCTGATTGGCAGTGTTCAGATGAAGAATTCCTGTGTGTTATCATATGAAATCATGTTCTAAAATACTAATAATTAGAAGAATGCAAGTCAAAATAATTTTAAGGTTCCACTTCACACCTACTGATAAAGTTCACAAAAACGGAAAATGACAAATGTCAGAGGGGCTTTTGGGAAAACAGGCACATTAATGTGGATATGTGAACTGGCTTTGATGTTCTAGAAAGCAATTTCAAACTACAGCCTAAAAGCTATTAAACTCTGCATATTTTCTGATCCAGTGATGTCACTTTTAGTTCTTTGATCCAAAGAAAAGAAAAATAATTCATATTTACCAAAAGAAATTCATAATAAAAGATATCATTTTATAGTATTTTAAGGTTTACAAAGTACCTTCTTACATGTTATCTCATTTGATCCTCTTTCCTGTGAACTAAGTGTTATAATTTTTGTCATCTCTTTTTGCAATGACAAAGAACTAGAATGCCATGTTCTCTTCAATTTGGGAATGGCTGAACAAATTATAAAATATGAATGTTGATGAAATATTTTTGTGACGAAATATTTTTGTGTCATAAGAAATAACGAAAGGGACAATTTCAGAGAAATCTGAGAAAACCTGTATAAACTGATGTAGAGAATGATTTATGTAATAACAATAACATTGTAAAGATAAACACCTTTGAAAGAATTAAGAATCCTAATCAGTGATTAATAATGGTTTCAGAAGACAAGATGAAATATGCTACCTATACTCAGATGGAGAGGGATGGACTCAAGAGCACAGAATGGCATATTCACTTGGACATGACCAATATAGTAAAAAAAAATTTTTTTTTTTGCTTGACTGCACATTTTTCTGATCGGGATTTCTTTGTTTAATTTGCTTTCTCAAAGGGTCATAGGGGAAGAGGTGAGTAGAACAGTAAGTAAATCTCATTTGGAAAATTAAAATTTTTTAGAAATACTAGCTCTGATGTTTATTACCTTGGACATTTCACTTAACCTTCCCTTTAGATAAGTCTCCATTAGCTCATTTGAAGAATAAAGTTGAATTAGATATTTCCTGGGGTAAAGAACTACTGGGTATTTTGCATATTATCTTCTTACTAAATGAGATATTTGTAAAGAGCTTAACAGGTACTAGTAGGTACTTAACAAATGCTGGTCTTCCCTTTCCCCTTTCCCTTCCCCTTCCCATTATATTAGAGTAGCATATAGCTTACAATTTACAAGATTTCCTTTGGCTTACTATCCTTATTTTTCTTTTTATCCTAAAAGCATCATATATGATCTCTATTAGGAAAAGCAAGTTTAACATTAATTAACATTAATATTGGGGCTTTAGGCTCAAAGACAGAAATTTAAGCAAACTTCCAGCACCACTGAAAAAGTAGACTCTTGGACTTCTGAAGTAAGTGGAAGTCTCCCCACCTATCCCAGATCACATTCTTTTATCACCGGAGCAGAGAATCTCCCATGAGTGGTTGTGGTAGAAAAGTTCATTGTCCTGAAGCCCACTAGTGAGGAGCCTCCCTAAGCAGGTCCTCAGACCATAGGTTCATGTTATAACCATCTTTGCAGGTGGTGGGTAGACTTGCTGGAGTTTGTGCTACAAACTGAACCTAGGCTTCCCTGGACATCTGAATTTCTGACAATTTCCCTGGTCTTAGATAAGTACCTAAGGCACTAGAAGTTGAGTGACTTGCCCAGGATCATCGAGTCAGAATGTGGCAAAAGTGGGACATGAAACCAGGTCTTCCTTGTTATAAAGTAGGCTTTCTTTCATTCTATGCTGGCCTAACCTCTAAAAATCTTCATACCTGTAGACATCAAAATTTAGTGGAGCGACAAAATTATTATTTTTAATGTGCAGGACAGTGACTTCATTTTGCTTTTATTATGATTATGATTATTATTAGTTATTATAGATAAAAAGAACCACCAATATCTTATGGAAATTGTAGTTGGAATAAGAAATGGAAGCTAAACTATTATTGCTTCTATATGGAAAGATTCTTAACATGAGATGCAATGAGTATTTTCTCCAAGCAAACAAAAGTCATTCATAGACCTTTTAGGTTGCTTGATGTTCATCCTTTGATTTTGGAGGAAATTTGTAATGTGTTTTCTATATCCTTTGAACTCTCCGATGATGATTTTCTTGTCTTTCCACTAGAGACTTTATTAACTCTCACTCTGTCACGGAAGATGATCCCTTTGTGATCATAGCCAAACCAAAAGGGAGGGTCCTCCATACTGTATTCACGGCATTTAACTTGAGATGAAATTCGGAAATCTGCCACCCTACAACAAAAGGTGCCATTAGTTGATAACAAACAACAGTTCTCACTAGGGAAAAATCTAACAAGGTCCAATTATAAAGTGTGTATGAATGTGTACTTTAAAGCATACTTCCTCAGAGTTGGGCAACCAATAGCCAGGACTGACATCCCTTTGGTCTGGCCTTGGAATATAATTTGTTCTGGCACAGGCAGATGGCTGAGATAGCCACCTTGCATTTGTAACTCCTCCACTATGCTTTCTCACCCTCCTCCCACTGGGACAGGCATTAATACTTTGGAAGATGATGAAGGAATATCTTTGGTTTGTAGTTAGATTTGGATCCATAAAAATCTATGAAGTTTGCTTTTGTAATATGGAGCCTTTACTCAATAGTTTCCCCTAAAGAAGCCAAGTGAGGGAACATATGCACTTAAGGCCAGCGGGATGCTCCAGAGATCCCATGTAAGACAAGGATATGAATGCAGGAAAGCACATTTCTTACATGTGTACGAATGGGGCAAACACTAGGGATACAAATCCTGACAAGAAAAGCCCTGATGCCCAGCAGTTCACAGAGATGCTCAAGTTCTACATGGCAGACTGAAAGTGCCCAGGGGACCTGGAGAGCCAAGCAGCAGGCACATAGGAAGACTCAGAGGACCTGGGGATGAAGTGGCAGAGTAGAGGGGAAAGTCTGGGTAATCCCTGTCACTGGAAGAATAATGGGTTAATTTCCACCTTATCCAAGTCAAATTGCTCCAAAGCAACTATGGTCAGGGAAGAGACAAAAAAGCAAGGTGAAAGGGAAATGTTTCCTGTGGAGAGATGTGGAGGAAGAGATGGGAGGAAGGGAAGACAGAGGAAAAGGGGAAGGAGGAGAAAGAGGGACAAAGAGAGAAAAAGAAGGGAGGAGGAGAAAAATAAGGAAGTAGAAGAGACCCTCAGTTCCTAAAATTTGAATGATTCACTAGCTACAACCCCAGAATATCACCCAAATGGACTTTTCTAGCTTACTAAATCCTATTTCTTGGGTAACCCCTACTGTCTGAATTTTGCCCCTACTTCTAGGGCTGCCAAGTCATACTACAGAGAGCCACGATATTGAGCTAAACATTCATAGTGCAAAACTAAGGTTGAACACTTACTGTTGCTAAGAAATCTATTCTTATAATTTCTTCAGTACAAAAACTGTTAGAATTGCTTTCTCTCCCTTCAGATTCCCAAGAATTTGGGAATTCCTCCCCTTAAAGAAGTGATAACCTTCTATCTCACTATTCTGAGCTACCTCTAGTTCAAGCCAGTGCTCTAGTTCAAGCAAGTGTGCAACGCTTGACTTTTTAAAAAGTTTTCATTCTACTTGTCCTAAGTAGCATTTGTTGTTCTTTTCCAGATACTTAGTCCTCCCTTGATTTTTGAGATATGATACTCAATTATCCTCTTATTTCTTTAATCATTTCTTTTTCCTTTATGAGCTACTTGTCCTTTTCTTGATCTCTGAAGAAGGGTATTCATCCAATCAGTTCTCTTTCATCTTTCCTCTACAATTTCTCTTGGCAATCCTCCATGGTTTTAATAGTTCCTTCTACATAGATGATTTGAAAATGTGTCTCTACCTTTGACTTTTCTTCTTAACTCCCATCCCATTTCTCTAACCCTCAGGGCATCTCTACCCAAGTTTGTAACAAGTACATAAAACTCATTATGTTCTAAACTGAATTTATTATTATTTTTCCTAGAAAACCTGTTTTTTACATATTTCAGTTCTATCATTATTCACCTTTTTTCTCAATTAAAAATCAAGGAGATTAGATTAAACTTTTCCTTATCCCTAACTTATCAATATCCAATCAGTTACTAACTTTTGTGGATTCTACCTCTGCCATATTTTTCAAGTCCATCTCCAAATAAAAGTCATTGTCATCTGCCTAAACTATTGGAATAGCCTACAAATAGGTTTTTTTGTCCCCCCTTCATTCTCTCCAATTCACTATGAGACATAGAAATCTATTCATATGACTTGACTAATCTGTTTCAAAACACTTCCCTAACAATCCAATCCTTCTCCAATCTGATACTACTCTTCCTCACCAGCCACATGTGGAAGAAAGAGAATGAGACTTGGGCCCAGAAGATCTAGATTTGAGTCCTGGCTTTGAAATGTATGAGGTTGGAAAGGCCATTTCCAGGTCTCTTCTTCCTCATCTATAAAATGAGGATAATAATAATCATATTATTTGGTTGGTAAATTGTAAAGCAGTATTTGTGTGAATAATCATTATTGCACCCTACTCCCCTTTATATTCCGTATTCTCATTTCCTCTCCATGCTTTTATTATGACTTGTAAGCATCAGGCACACTGGACCACTAAGTTTCTTTATTCTTTACTGCTTCTCTGCCTCACTGCTATACTCTTCTGCCTGGAGTCTAGTCTGACTCCCATTACTCCCACCCCCATATTAAATACCTTCATTTAAAGCTCATCTCAATTTTATATCTCCTCCCAAAAGCTTTCTCTGACATTTCTCTTGAATCAGAAAAGACCTTAACCCCAGCTACACTTATATATTATTTTATTTACACCTGTCTCTACTTGCTACTTTATTTCCTATTCTGGCTATTTGTGTATATATCATATCCCCTGCCTAAGCTGTCAAATTCCCCAACTAAGCATAATGTATTAGCATATATGCTCTGTCCATAGCAGATGCTTAATAGAGTTTTTTTTTTAATTGTACCCAGAGAAAGACTTCTAGAAAGAAGCAAGCAATCTGATTTGTCCTAAGTGCCACAATGCAAGCCAAATGTTAGTTTAGACTAGAACAAGGATGCCCCACAGGCATATTCTGGTTTAGAAAACCACAAATAAGCATTAGCTATGTTGCACTATACTTTTTGTTTTATTAAACATTTCCCAATTTATCTGGTTTGATTGCACTTAATAGTTTTGCAGCAGCAGGAGTTTGACAATTCTGATTTAGGAAGCCAGAACTAACTAATCAAGAAATAAAAATGATGTGTCTTGGAAAAGCTAGAACCTAGTAATATGTGCAGTGTCAGAAATACACCATGATGGAATATTATTGTTCTGTAAGAAATGACCAGCAGGATGAATACAGAGAGGACTGGCGAGACTTACATGAACTGATGCTAAGTGAAATGAGCAGAACCAGGAGATCATTATACACTTCGACAACGATATTGTATGAGGACATATTTTGATGGAAGTGGATTTCTTTGACAAAGAAACCTGAGTTTCAATTGATAAATGATGGACAAAAGCAGCTACACCCAAAGAAAGAACACTGGGAAACGAATGTGAACTATCTGCATTTTTGTTTTTCTTCCCGGGTTATTTATACCTTCTGAATCCAATTCTCCCTATGCAACAAGAAAACTGTTCGGTTCTGCAAACATATATTGTATCTAGGATATACTGCAACATATCCAACATATAAAGGACTGCTTGCCATCTAGGGGAGGGGGTGGAGGGAGGGAGGGAAAAAAAATCGGAACAGAAACGAGTGTCAATATAAAGTAATTATTAAATAAAAATTAAAAAAAAAAAAAAAAGAAATACACCATGATGATGCTGCCCATTCAAAGTGATACTTGCCCATAGATAACTCAATACCCAGTGCATATTACCTACATTGATCATCTACCAGCTGCATCACTGTTAATGGGGTAAGGAACGTAGTGTGGCCACAATAGTCAGAGTTAAGATCTTAGAAATAGCCATGGGAGTATAATCTATATATAATGAGGCTAAAAAAATAATAAAGGATATTCAAAACATACATTTGTTGATTGTATTGGATCATTTCAATGGAAAATAAAATACACATAATTATCTAGCTTAATAGGAAAGCAACAGAAGCACTGTTAACTCAAATCCTACTTATTTCACTGCATTTTGGCTCACATTTCAGCTCATGTGAAGAATACAAAAGTTCAAGGAGTCATGTTAGTTAAAGCCATTGTTTAACTATATGAATTTATGGCTCAGAGCCATGAATTCCCTATGGGCTGAGACTTGGCACACCAGGGCCTTTTCTTTAGAGAAATATTTTGTTCCAGATTTAAAAACCCTAAGTTCACAGTGGGGGATATATTTTTTCATGCTATAAAAATTAAATTAAGTGTTCAAAATGTTTTTCTAAGTTTTTAACTATTTTATGCGATTCTTGAATATTCTTGAACTAAGCTCTTAAACCCTTCCTAAATCAAAAAGGGTTGCAATGAATGATAGAGATTTTTGCTTTTGTCTCTTTTTAAGACTTATTTTCTTCCCTTGACTTCTTTCTCTTTCATTTTATGTGTTTGAGAATCTGACAATAAGCAAATTGTATTTTATGGGACATCTTAACTTTAGGGTCTGTTTCAACATATCACGAGAGTATGCAGGATCTCATGCATGACAAATCCTCCAATCTATTGTCAATAATAGTCAATATTCAATAAACCTTTATTAAACACTGACCATGTGCAAGGCATTGTACAAAGTACCGGGGATTCAAATAAGAACAGTCCCTGTCCTCAAGAAGTTTATAATCTTGAGATTTCTAATGATAAGTTTATCCTGGGGAAGCATAATGTTCAATGAGTCAAAACCAACCAGAGTTTGTGCTCTATTTCTCCCATATTAAATCTGCCTATATTTCTTCTTCTTTTTCAAACTCTTAGAAAAATCTATGATACAAAAAGTTCCTTTAACTTCCTCATCTTCACTTGGAATCTGGCTTCTGACTTTCCCACCACATGAATACTCTCTCCTGAGTGGACTACTTCTTTTCTAGATCATCATTGGTAACTCCTAATTGCAGATGTCACCCAAATCTCTTCTTAAGTTCTCCTCTCTCTCTCTACACTTAAATCTCTTAGTGAACTCACCAGTTTCAATGGGTTTGTCATCTCTTTGCAACTAATTTTCACAGTCTTACATTTAGTACCTATATTTCCATCAAGCTTCAGTTCCATATTACAAACTGCCTTGGTCATTTCAAATAGGATGTTTGTGACATCTCAAACTCAACTTTTCCAAATCAAAATTATTTCTTCTAGTAGGCCCTTCCCCCTCTTCCAAACTTCCCTATTTCTTTCCAGGGCACTCTCATTTTTGCATACTTCCAGCTTTATACCGTTAGTGTTATCTGTGACTCCTCATTCTCATTCATCAACCAAATGCCAAATATTGTGAGTTTTACCCTTATAACATCTCTCATCTCCAACCACTTCTTTCAGGTCTTAACTACATCTCACCTGAACCATTTCAATAATTTCCTCTCTGACTCATTTCTGTCCCCAGCACAATCTAAACCTTCACACAGTTATCAAGATGATTTTCTTTAAACCCAGATCTATGTTACTCCTCCATTCCATAAATCCTAGTAGTTTCACATTGTTTATAAGATATTAAAAATAAAGTCTTTTGACTCAAATTGTCTTTCTAATATACTACTTCTTTTCCCTACATCTCTATATTCCCTCTTTTCCTCACTGATAGTCCTTTAGTTCCCATCTCCAGTTTTTTGAACTGGTTATCTGTCATAATTAGAATATATTCCCTTACCATCTCAACTTCACAATTTCTAACTTCTTTCAAGATGTTTAAGTAGCAGCTTCTACAAAGTGTCTCTCCTTATCCTCTCAATTGCTAGTGCCCTCCCTCAATAACTGCCTTGTATTTGACTCATATTTATTTTTATACACTATATAATATATTATTATATACTATATATAATATACTATAGTATATTTTATATACTATATACATATGTAGTGAGTATCCACTTACATATGTATATATTGTCTTTCCCCATAGAATGTATAATCCTTGAGATCTGAGGCTCTTTTATGTTTATATCCCACTACCTAGCACAACAGTTGGAATATAGCAGGTAATTTTTTCATTGAGAATCCTTAAAAATATGGAAGTTATGTTCTTCCAACTGGTAATAGACATGAAATCTGCAGAATCACAGAAGTCCTCAGTTGAAAAAGACTACAGCGGTCATCAAGCTAGCCTAAACCCAAATCACAAATTATATTTGTTCCAATCAACACAAATTTCCATGAAACTATAACTACCAATCACTGACACAGAAGAACAAAGGGAGGCCAATGTTTGTCTTAGACCATGATTTCCATCTCTTCTGAAGTCTTTCATCAAAAAGAACAAATTAACTATTTGTTTATCTGGAGTAGCTTTAGATCTCACTTCCAGGTTATCTCAAATTCAGGGCAGTTCTTTGGCCAAATGGAGGGAGTAAATCTATTCTAAGATACCCCTAAAGAAAATCTTAATCTTGAGCATAAACCAAAGTCTCCAGCAATCAAATTAAATTCTTGAGAGTACTTCAGAGTGGGATATCCATAGATATTCAGATTTTCTGGGATCACTTCAGGATTTTCTTGGATTTTCTCCAAAGGAAATTTAGACCCTCTTGGTGACGGGCTGGAATGTAGAGGGGACACAAAGGAGAACAGGCCAACAATCCGGGAAATTTGACCTTATACAAGTTTCCCTAAGTTCTTCCCTATGGAGGGTAGACAAGTGTTTACACACCTGCTCCTTCTGAAAACATTGGGAAACACTTTAAATATGCAGAGATCAAATGCCACTGCCAAATAGAGCTCTTGCCTGATTTATTTTTCTTTAGGCTGGGACCTATATATGTATATTAGATGGGGCTGGAAATTAGCCTTAAAAATACATTCTTAGGAGTATATAAACATATTTTTTGTTCCCTTGATATGCATATGGCAACTACTTCTATCCTTGCTTTGGCAAAACTGATCCATGATCTTATATGATGTGGCACTTGAAATAACTAACAGTTAATAAATTCAACTTAACATATGGAAAGAGCCTTTTTTAAATTAAATTAAAAGCAAAATTCAAAGGCACAAAATCAGATTCTAAAAATGCAGAGCTTCCCAATTATCTGAGAAAAGAGTGGTGGAAAATGAATACTTATGAAAATGTAAATTTAGTGGAAAAATGGCTACTTAGAATTCCTGATAACCCTATGTAAACATTCCTTTTAATCTCAATGACCTAGAACATAAAATGACAGCATATGATTAAACCATTTTGAGGGGAAGAAAGGGACCCAGGATGGTCAGCTTTATTTCCCCTCCTCAGAAGTAAAATTCCAACTTTGCACCATGCTCCCATGTCAGGACCCCATCCTCTTTTCAGCTCCTTTTTGTGTGTTATCTTCCTTCATAAGAGTGTGTGCAATTTGATGGCCAAGATTGTTTTTCTTTTTGCTTGCATTTGTATTTCAAGTGCTTAGCATAACACCTGACACATAGCAATCACTTAATTAATTCTTGCTGCCTTGCCTTTGTCTGTCTTGATGCAATGATGAGGATGACAATGATGATAATGATGATAAATTATAGACCCATTATCTTTAAGGAACCCAGATTTGTTGGTCACTATAGATTATGCCACAAAATGGCATCACTGCAGGCTGCAAAAAAATTTAATGCCTATTAAATATAACTGAAGAGATGACAGATACCTGTTCTGCAAATATAGACTTCAAAGTATCATTTAGATTCTGATACAAATGTTGCCCATAAGAAACCTGACAAAATGTTCATCCACACAAATTTAATGACATTTTTCATGTATATTACCATTCCAAATACTCAATCTCCAGGTTATGTGTAACAAAAGACTCTCAAAATATAGAGACTTAAAGGAAGATAAATCCTTCTAGGAACAAGATCACTATTTTCTTCTCTGCCAATGGAGTGTTCTCAAAAATCAACAGAAAATACATTTATTTCTCAATAATCTCATTCAGTTATAAATACTCATTTTATCCACCTGTGCAACAGTACATAGAAGATTAAATATAAATTCATGATAACACACTAGTAATTTGTCAGACTGTTCATATCTAAGCTCCATCTAAAAAAAAGATGAAAAATGAGAAAAGGTGAACATTAACAACAACAACAATAATAAGCTTGCACTTAAATAAATTAGCTCACATCACGTGATCCATTCTATCACTATATGCAGCAACTAATGCAAGGGATTAGTATCCTCATTTTAGAAATGAAGAAACTAAGGTTCAGTTAGATGAAGTGATTTTTCTTTCCATTTTTAAACCAAGTGGCTTTATGGAGGCTGCTGTTGAGAACAAAACAAAACATTTATAGGTATAGATACTCAATAAGATTTAGCAGATACAGGCCAACACTATTAGTACTTCATTTTTTATTACTCATTTTCTGGATTATTCTATCTGGTGGTCAAGTAATAAATTGGTTTATTCCAAATATAGTGTAAGAAAAGTTCTTATCTTTGGGTAATTGTGAGAAAATGAGATCTTTCCACATCCTGAAGTGGAGATGGCATCCTTTCCATGTGAGTAGAAGTCTGAAAGCAGGAAGCATCTGCTTTATTCTGGTCCTATTCTGCTTTTCACTGTAGGGCTTTTCCCTCCCCACTTTTTCTGTATAGATGCAGAGACTACATGGTGTAGAAGAAGTGCTAGCTTTAGAAACAGAGGATGTAGTCTGGCATCTGGGTGTTGTACCACAATTTCCCTAAATTGTTCTGCCTCAGTTACTTGAATTGTTCTGCCTCAACCCCCCGGTTGCAACTTCCCACTCCTGACCATTAGGACTGAGATCATCTAGGGCTGGCTACTCTGAGGTTATAAACTATAAATACTTAATCTCAGATAAGGGGGAGTTCAGACTTTCTGGCTCCTAAGTCCCCCTAAGTTATGCATTTATGGTCCTCACCCCCCACCCTGTCAGAACCAGACTGATGGTCCATCCTTAGAAATTCCCACCGTTTACCAATGTTCAGATTCCACCCCCTTGCCTTCCCTTACCTATGGAAACATATATAATTCATTGGAATCTCACATTTGATGCTGCTGCTGAAGCTGCTGCTGCTGCTGCTGAATGCTTTGAGACATCAACCCTGGGACCAAAATGGATCCTCTGGTCCCAGAAAATCTCTTCCTCTCAGAAACCCAAATAAAATATTAAAACTCTCTAATCTCTATCTTGCCTCAGTTTCTCCAGCATTACATGGGCTCTGCCATTTACAGTATTTTCATAGCCAACTCAGACTTGTCAATTATCCTGGCTCTGCTATAAATAGGAGCATCACTGTGATAACTCATCTGCAAAATGAGGGCCTGGACAAAAGTGCTTTCTCCCTCTAGTAATGATTTCTAAATGGCTCTTGGTGGTCTGGGGATAAAGTCAAGATGATAAGACAGAGGAAGCAATTAGCTGACCTCTGAATATTCTCCCTCTACACAACTCCTCAAGTAACTCCTCAAATCAAATTCTGAATGGCAGAGCTAGCAGGAGGTCAGATGAGGCATGTTTCCAGCCCATGTGATGAAACTGTAGAAGGCCTACATGGTTTCCACAAAACTATCCACAGCAGCACCAGGAGCTCTTAAGCCAGAGGTGGTGGAGAAGTCAGAAAAAGATTATAGGGGCCCCTGTGCAAGCACTGGAAACTCCATTGTCAATATCCAATTCTGGCCACCCTTCTACAACAGAAAGAAGAACTTTCAGTCAAGAGGGGACAGGGGTCTTGAGGAGCAATCCCGAGGTCCTTCCTGAATAAGAACAAGAGTGCTGACCAGGATAGATGTCTCTCTCTAGAGCCTTTCAAACTCATAGAACAAGCTCTGAAAAAAGCAGTGGAAAAAAAGCCTGATAATTGGGACAGTAGTCTTTCCCTATCACTCCCATGCCAGGAACAAAGGCTAAATTGACATAAAGTTCAAAATAAATAGTGTAGAAAAACGAACAACAAAAAAGAATCTGATTATAAAAAGCTACAATAACAGGAAAAATAAAGACACAAACTTGGAAGAAGAAAATGAAGTTAAAAACAGCTACAAGGAAAGCCTCAAAGGAAAACCTGTGAATTGTACATAAATCCAACAAAGAAATGATAAAAGATGAAAAGAATTATTTTCAACAACAAAAAACAGTGGCAGAGGAATGCTTTCATTCCATTATGTAATCTAAGGAAGAAAAAAATGCAGCTTGGTAAAAAAAAATTATTGGGAGGAAAAAAAACAGAATTGGACAAGTGGGAAAAGAGATACAAAAAGAGATAAAAACGCTCACTGAAGAATTTAACTTCTAAAAAGCTGAATTAGGCAAATGGAAGTCAATGACTCCATGAGACATCAGGAAATAAAACAAAATCAAAAACATGTTAAATATCTCTTAAGAAAAAAACCAACTTGGAAAATAGATTAAGGAGATCAAACTATTTCAAACTATTGAATTATTTGAAAGTAATGATTTAAAAAAAAAGAGAGCCTAGACATCATATTTCAAGAAAATAACAAGGAAAATGACCCTGATATCTTAGAACCAAAGAGTATAATATATACTGAAGGATTCACCAATCACCAGCTGAAAAAGATGCCTAAATAAAAACTTTTAGGAATATCACAGTGAAATTCCAAAACTTCCAGATCAAAGAGAAATTTCTCTAAAAGCACCCCCCCAAAAAAACCCATCCAAATATTGTAGAGTTACAATTAGGATCATACACGATATAAACCACATTAAAGAAGTATAACCCAAAAGGTAAAAGATAAAATAATCCAGAAGGTAAAAGAACTAGGATTATAACCAAGAATATTTTACCAACAAAATTGAGTTTAATCATTTGAGGGAAAAAATGAACATTTAATGAAAGAAAATACTTTCAAATGTGAAAGGAGATTAGAGATGGGAGTGTGTGTAAAAGAGAGCAGAAAAGGAAGATGGTGGTCAGAAGCAAAACAGACTTTGGAGGAGAAAGAGGATTAAAAAGAAACAGAGAAGGATAAACAAAAGAAAATAAGATGGAAGGAAATGCACGGTTAGTAAGCATAACTGGGCATGGGAATGGGGAGAACTCACTCATAAAATTTAATTGAATAGTACAATGAATTAAAAACCAGAATCCAACAATAGTTTGTTTACAAGAAATATACTTGAAAAAAGAGAGATATACACAGAATCAAAATAAGGCTGGAGCAGAATCTATTATACTTCAACTTCAAAAAGCAGAGGTAGTATTCATGATCTCAGAGAAAGGAAAAGCATAAATAGACTAACACAGAGATAAGCAAGGAAAATACATCTTGCTCAAAGTTACCATATTCAATAAATTAAAATTAATATTAACTACATATATGTATGTGTATATATACATATGTATATGTATGCACATATATACTTATACATACACATATATTTTCATGTGCACCAAATAGCAAAGAATACAAATTCTAAAGGGAAAAGCTGAATTACAGGAGAAAACAGACATTAAAAGTATACTAGTGGGGAATATGAACCAATCACTCTCAAAGTTAAATAAATATAAGTATAAATAAGAAAGAAGTTAAGGAGATGAACAGAATCTTAGAAATATTAGATACAATCTCTGGAGAAAACTGTATGGTATTTGAAAGAAGTATTTGTTTTCACACGTGTACATGCCATCTTCACAAAAATTGACCATGTATAGGACATGAAAATCTCACAACTAAGTGCAGAAAAGCAGAAAATTAAATGCACACTTTTCAGACCATATTGCAACAAAAATTACACTCAATAAAGGGCCATGGAAGCAGAGATTAAAAATTAATTGAAACTAAATAATCTAATTCTTAATAAAGAGGAGGTCAAAGACCCAAATCATAAAAACAATATATAATTTCATTAAAGAGAAGGACAACAATGTGACAACATATTGATTTAGGGAATATGGCCAAAGGAGTACTTAGGAGAAAAATGTCTCTCTCTTAAAAAAAAATCTCTAAGCAGATCAATAAAAGAGAGATAAAGCATATCAATGAATTGAACATGCACCTAAAAAACAAAAAACAAACAAACAAAAAAAAAAAAAAAAGAAAAAAACAAATAAAAATCACCATTGAAACACCAAAATGAAAATCCTGAAAATCAAAGAAGAAATTAATAAAACTGAAAGTAAAAAAAAAATTGGACTAATAAAGCTAGGAACGAGTTTTATGAAAAAAAAACTAACAAAATAGATAAACCATTGGTTATTTTTGTTTGTTTTTTAAAAAGAAAACTAAAATATCAAAATTTCACAAATGAAAGGGTATATATATACCACTGGTGATGATGAAATCAAAGAAATTATTCAAGTTTTTTTGCCCAATTATGTCAGCAAAACTGACAATCTAAGAGAAATAGATGAATATTTACAAAAAATATAAATTGCCCAGATTTAGATTTAAAGTTAATTAATCCCAATACCATGTCAACTATTTGAAAAATATAGCTCAAGAAGGAGTCCTACCAAGTTTATTTAATAACACAAATGTAATTTGACACCCAAACCAGGAAGAGCAAAATCCGATAAAAATACTATAGATCAATTTCCTTAATGAATATTAATGCAAAAAATTAAATAAAATACCCACAAGAATATTATCAGATCATATCAACTAGGTGAGATCTATACCAGAAATGTGAGGTTGGTTCAATATCAGGAAAACCACTGGCTAAGAAACAGAGTGCTGGATCAGTAGAATAGGAACTTCAGGGGTCCTCAAACTACAGCCCACGGGCCAGATGTGGCAGCTGAGACGTTTATCCTCACCCACATAGTAGTAAATGACCATAGTCAGCTAGGGTTTGACAAACCCAAAGAAACAAGCTTTTAAGACAAGAAACTCCAATTAACAAAAATTTCTGGAAAAACTGGAAAGCAATTTTGGAAGAAACGAGGCAAAGACCAACATCTCATTCCATATACCAAGATAATGTCAAAATGGATTAATAATTTCCACATTAAAAGTGATATAAGTAATTATGGGAATATGGGAAAATGTACTTGTCAGATCCTATGGATAAAGCAAAATTTTATTTTTTGAAGATTTTGAGTTCCAAATTTTTTTCTCCCTCCTTTCCTTATCTTTCCCCTCCCTATGCTAGCAAACAATCTGATGTAAGGTATACATGTACAATGATTTTTAAGATATTTCCATATGAATCATTTAGGAAAGAAAAATAAGAGTAAAAAAAAAAAACATGGGTAATAGAGAAATATCTTTTACATGTTTTCACATGTTCAACTTGGAATCAAATTGCTTGTTTTCTCAAGGGGAGGGGGAAGAATAGGAAGAAGGGAGACACTGGAACTTAAAATTTTAAAAAAAATGAATGTTAGCATTTTTTAATACCTAATTGCGTATCATTTAACAAAACAGGAATAAATTGGGAGGAAAAAGAAAAAATTGACATAATCTGTAAAAATATCCTGTAAATATCCTTTATTAAATTCATAGAATTTTTACTAAAATTTAGTATTTTATCTTCTATAGAGCCCCAAAAGATTCTAGAGTAATAGTAACTAGGTTTTGTCCCAGAGCACTTGATAAATTGGGATTACACTTCTTTTCTCACAATTGTACTCCTGTGCCTCACGATTCTTTGCTGACCTCTTGCTATAGCTCCTCACGTCTGCCCCTCAAATGATCTTATAGTTGTTGCACCCTTCTCTTCAGGATTAGTAACAACTATGCCATAGGCATGTTCTCTTCATATTCTAGTACTGAAGGCAATGATCACTGTTGAACATTCTCCTACTCCCACCTTCCTTGTCCCTGCTCCTGCCATGTAAGGAACTGGATATTTTGGAGAAAGGGCTACCTTTTCCCTGAGACACTGTATCTAGCCACAGGAATCAGAAAATTCTGATCTTATGGGAATGAAGGAAATTCTTTCATCAGCCAAATTGGATCTTACATCCTTCCAAACTATATGTGAAATTCTTCCCCTTTACTCTATCTCATCTTTCCCCAAAGTGTCCCTAGCAGTAGTCTGAGGATATCTGGGTGATCTCTATCTCCCCTATATGCAGCAGTGTCGTAAGTTTTCTTTTCAAAGTCTCTCCTTCAATTTTCTCTCCAAGTTTGTATCAAGTACTCTTAATTATTCATTCTAGTCCTGGGTTCAGAGAGTAAATGGAAGCTGCATTTCAGTTAGTTCATACGCTTAAATTGTGAAAAGGACCTACTTATAATTTGCCCATTCACAAAATACTGCTTTTTCCCTCCTTTATAAATGGACTTATTTGAGGTCATGGATTCAAAAAGAGTCCTCATTTACTTTTGATGCTGATAAATAGTTAAGAAGGATGAAATGACCCAGGTCATAATGATGGGCACTGGAATTTGGCTTGGGAGTAGCTTCTGTCCTTTCACAATAGGAAAGATGGAGAGATCCAGTCTCAAACCAACTAACTTCAACTTATACAACAACTCTGAATGTTACTATACAGAAAGTGTTATGTTAATCTATTTTAGTATTCCCCCATGCAACAGAAATCTTAACAAAGAAAACAATGATATCTTACTTGGAAATCCGCCTGCAGTACCGCATCTTCAAGATCCGAAGCTGTTTGCAGCCTTGCAGAAGGTATTCAATGGCTTTGTCAGTAAGGTGTACACACCCAGAGACATCCAAGATGTGAAGATAATGGCATTTTTTGCTCAAAATCCTTATGGCCAAGTCATTCATCTGTATATACAATCAAAATAACTTAGCAACTATTCTCAGGAGCTATAATGCAACAAAATTTAGTTATTGCTGGGCTCGTTATACAGGTGCATAAACTCTTGAGGAATAAAACTATACTAAGCCTTTTTGGATACCCAGTAGTATAATTTACACTGCTAGTCAAATCTCATCTCTCCAGATAAAAAGATGTGATATAAAGACTTGATGGTTAGTTTGTAACATGAACATAATCCTATAATCCCCATATTTTATAAGTATTCAGCCATATTGCCAATACGAGTTAGTATTACTAAATAAAACTTAGTTGAGCCTCAGTAAATAAAAATAAAATTTCTGGATAAACCAAGCACAAACTTGTAAATTTTTATCTAATCTACTCCTCCTTAAAATTTGCTATCCCATTTTGGCTTCATTTTGCTCCACAGAACTTTTAACAATAGTTAATAATTACAAATCCTTTATATATTTCCTCATTTGACCATCACAATAACTCTGAAAAGTTAGTGATATTAGACTGGTTATACAGAGAAGGAAAGTGAGAGAGGTTAAATGACCAATCAAACAGCTAGTAAGAGTTTGTGTACGACTTGCACTCTCAGGTCTTACTAAGAGCAGAATCCATTGTACCACTTTGCTTCTCGTTTGCTTTTCATCTTCCTGTCTCAAACTTTAGAATTATTTATGAAGTGCCCATGAAGTACTCTTAAAACCCCAAATTCCATCAACATTGAAGAATTTGTAAATGAGTTTTTAATTGAAAGCATCATCAAAAGTGACTTTTGACATATGGCCTTACTTTTTAACAAGCTATATATGATCATTTCATTGAGTATCTGTTCATTTCACCTGCAGACAGGTTCAGATTATTTCAGAGAGGAGCTGGACATTTGCCTTATGGGTAGAGATGAGGTGGGGCTGGAATGGCTTGCATTTTTGCCCTTTTGAGTACTTTTCTGGGAAGGGAAAAAGAGACAAACCAAAAAGAAGGAAAAAGAAGTAGCTCTTCTCCCTGGGAAGCCTACCCAGTGCCTTGATCCCATAGAAATGTTCCCATCCTTCTGGGTGGAGGTGCTTCAGTCCTACTCCCAGTGCCAAGTAGCTAACTTATTTGATACATTCCTGATCTCTTTTCTGGGCACCTTTATGCCAAAAGTATATAACTGCCCCAAAGAAAATTTTTTAAAATTTAACTGAGTATAATGTCTTCTTGAAATAGTTGTATGTTCTAACAGATACACAATACAACATTCAGCTAAACAGACTGTTTTAAATGTAATTTTAACATAAAAAAACCATTTCTTAAAAAAAAAAAAACCCAAACCCCAAACCCCAAAACCCAACCCTCTCTGTTTCAGAACTGTGCATATTTAGGATTAGGAAAAACAGATGTCCTAATTGTCTAAGCACGTCTTGGTTTCCAGAACATGCTCCAGGACAAGGATGCAGCCCTCCCATCATTTACTTCCTGCCACTGGAGCAGCTGGAGCTCCCTGCAGCACTTTCCGCCCTACGGAAGGATGCTCTGAGACCTGACACTCCTGCAAAGCATGCTATCTTGATAGGATTCCTTTTCATGGGTCTTTTATTTGGGAAGGAGGAAAAAATAATGAGAAGATGGAAAAAGCCCATGGCAGTGTGGGAAACCAAGTGTGCTAACCTACTCACCCCCCCCCCAAAAAAAAAAAAAAAGAAAGAGAGAGAGACAGAGAAAGACAGAGAGACACAGAGAGACAGACAGACACACATTCTACAAGTCAGTTATATCCTGCTCTAATTATTTGTTACAATGTGTAAATGTTTGATGATGAGAATATCTATGACTCAAACTTCTCAACCCTTAATTACTTATAAAACGATGGCAGACCACTAGGTGGCGCCATAGTGCATAACGCATCTTCCCGAGTTCAATTCTGACCTCATACACTTAGGAGCCTCGGGGTACACACATGGTAGTGGGGATCCAGCAAAGGAGGAAAGAGAGGAGAGAATACGTCCAGGAGAAGAAGGTGATCAATATTGTCAATGAAAGGCTCAGCGGAGGAGGGGCATTATATCGGGTAATCAAGCTCTTCTAGCCACTTGGTGAGGCCATTTCAGTTCAATCACGAGGTTGAGAGACAGATTGCAGACAGTTTAGGAGAAAGCGAGAGGAAAGGGAGTGGAGACATCATGGGTCCGTGGCCTTCTCAAGGAGGGAAGCCCAAAAGGACGAGAAATAAAGGACAACTGTTGGGGGCGGGGTAGACAGATCACGGGAGAATGCATGAGTGTTGTTGGCAATAAGGAAGTTGGCAGTGTACAGGTGGAGACAAAATAAATAAGTAAATGGGGAGGGAGAGCGCTACAAGGAACAATCTGCTAGAAAAGACACATGAAGGAACAATAAATCCTTCTGCTTCCTTTAGCTTTGTCATCTGTAAAATAGGAATAATATTTATACTATGCAATCTCAGAGTTTTCTGAAGAAAGCACCTTGTAGAACTTTAGAGGATTTGTAAATTATCATTTATAGTTGTGAAGTAAATAAAATATGCTCCCTAAATTTGAATATCCAGAGCAGTCAATCTCTTTTGTGACCCATTCAAAAAACATTAATCAGTTCTTTCTTTATTCACTATAGTAGGACATGTATACAAGGATATATAAGCCTTGCTTTTTATCTTTGAGAAAATGTTTAATAAAAACCAAATAAAACACAAACATAATGAAACAAAATATAGAATACAGATATGTCCAGAAAAAAGACTACAAAGAGTTTTATAAATAGTTGTGTCACATTCAAATCTTTTGGTCTCCAGTGTTTATTTTATACTATGCAAAGAGAATATACTAATTTTAAGTTTTCCCAGCATCAAATAAAATTTTTTATCCCATTCCCCATCTACCTCTTTTTCACTAATTGATTAGTCATGTTTACTTTGCACCTAAATTTTTAAGGCCCACTGAAACACAACCACTCTCTCAACATATTCTGTGGTAGGACTGTTGTATCTCAGGGCCAAACACCACCTCCATGAAATCCTACAAAAAATATATATAGGAACATCATTGCTAAATTTCACCTCTTTACCCTATCCCACTTCACCCTGCCCCAACCAAGGAGAAAATTTTATAAAAAACAACACAATAAAAAATTCAAATATGCTAGAGCTACAATTACAATTGTACAGGATTTATCAGCAGCTACAATAAAAGACTACAGGTTACTGAATATTATATATTGATAATCAAAAGAACTAGGATTGCAGTCAAAAATATAATATGCAGCAAAATTAAATAGAATACTGAATGAAAAAATGGATATTCAATGAACTCTCAGATTTTCACAATTTTGTATCAAACAAACCTGAAGTCACTAGAATATTTAAAATATAAGAACTAAGAACAATGACTAATTTCAAGTGACTCAATAAGGACAAATTATTTATGTTTTATAAATGGAAATGTAAACCATACATCTAAGATTGACATTAGTAATTGGGTAGTTCAAAATAAAGATTGCAGTAGAGTTGAATATGATGTGACTCTAAAAAGCAAAAACATATTAGGAGGAGGTGTTTAAAAATGGTAATTATGCTAAATGAATGAAGTGTAAGAGTAAGAATTGACCCAAAGGAATTAGATGGAAGAGGAGGTTCTGAAAACCTACTCACATCAGATAAAGTGGGATGTAGAAGCATGAGTAGATTAATGGAGTGGGATAAAGTGTATAAAAAATGGAAATGGGATAAAGAGGGAGCAGTGGGAAAAGAAAATAAGGATCCATGGGGGAGGGAGGAGGTTACATAATAGCATGGCAAGTTAAGGAATAGAATCTAAAGTAGAAGAATTAGCAGGAATGGGAAGTAAAATATAAACAAACACAATTAACAATGATCAGAAGTAGAAATGGTTAGGAAATAAAATAGGGGTAGCAATTATTGATCTTAAAGTCAAACAAAGATTCAATCAAGAGAGAAATCTACATTATATGTCAGCCATGTTAATATTGTTTTAGATGCATGTTTATATGTGTGTGTGTGTATATATAATGTGGGTATGTATGTGGGAGTGTATCTATACATATATGTATACAGATATATGTATGTAGATGTATGGGTATAAATATATAGTATCTATAATATGTACATACATATGTACATATAAATATATCTGTCATTAATTTGGAACTATGCTCAAAAGGCTATCAAATTGTGTATAGCCTTGATCAGCAATCTTACTACTAGGTCTGTATCCCAAAAAGATAATAAAAAAGGGAAAAGGACCCATATGTGTAAAAATATTTATAGCAGCTTTTTGCTCATTTTTCCCCTTAGATAAAATATGTGAACTTCCTCTAAACATATTTCCACACTGTTATTCTGAACAACAACAAAAAATCAGATCAGATCAAAAGGGGAAAAAAAAAACACAACTAAATAAACAACACAAAAAGGTGAAAATACTATTCTTTGATCTACATTCAGTCCCCATAGTTCTCTCTCTGGATGTAGACAAGCTCTTTCCATCACAAGTCTATTGGAATTGCTTTGAATCATCTCATTGTTGAAAAGAGCCAAGTCCATAACATTTGATCATCACATAATCTTGTTGCCATATACAATGTTCTGCTTATCTCATTTAACATCAGTTCATATAAGTTTTTCTAGGCTTTTTTGAAGTCAGCCTGTTCATAATTTCTTATAGAATAATAACATTCCATTATGTTCATATGCCATAATTTACTCAGCCATTCCCAGTTGGATGGGCATCCACTCAGTTTCCAGTTCTTTGCCACTATAAAAAGAGCTGCTACAAACATTTTTGCACATGTGATGCTTTTCCCTCTTTTATAATCTCTTTGGGATACAGATCCAGTAGAGATATTGATGAGTCAGAGGGTATGCACAGTTTTATAGCCTTTTGGTCATTGTTTCAAATTACTCTCCAGAATGGTTGGATCATTTCACAAACAACAATGCAATAATGTCCCAGTTCTTCCACATCTCCTCCAACAGTCATCATTATCTTTGCCTATCATCTCAGAAATGTGGAATGATACCTCAAAGTTGTCTTAATTTAGCAGTTCCTTTTGTAGATAATTCCAATTGATTTGAGATGAAATGGAAAATGCCAATCACGTTCAAAGAGAGAACCATGGAAATTGAATGTAGATGGAAGCATAGTATTTTCACCTTTTGTTTGCTTTTTCTCTCTTATGTTTTTTCCCCTTTTGGTCTGATTTTTCTTGTACAACATGACAAACATGAAAATATGTTTAAAAGGACTGCACATATTTAACCCATATCAGATTGCTTTCTGTCTTGGGGGAGAGGAAGGCAAAGGAGGGAGGGAGAAAAACTTAGAACACAAAGTTTTACAAAAATGTATGTTGAAAATTATCTCTCAATGTATTTGGGGAAAATACTATTAAAATATATATTCATGTTTACTTGTAGCCTGCTTTGGGCATGTGGAGAAGAAAAGGGGGAAAAGAATAAAGTAAAAAAAAGTACACAACAGAGAACAAAAGAAAACCTACAAGGAAGCAAAGATGGTCAATTATGAATATAATGCCTTCTGCTGTTATGTATGCTTTTTAAAAATGGAAACTTAATGTTACATGTTTTGAATCCTTCCTGATGTTCTGCTAGACATATGACAATGTTCCTTTAATACCCCTTTTTCTGTCTTTTTTTCTTTTGTTTTTTCTTATTTTGCATTTAAGTTTTAAATTTAAAAAAAGAAGAAAATGACTAATGTTGGTGTCCTATTTGTGTTCTGAAAAGCATGACATGCCTAGAGAATTAGAATACATCTGGTTTTACCTAATTTTAAACAGGCATAGTTCTGAGACACTGGGGAAGAGTTTTATTCTGAATGTTCATAGCTTACTTGTATAAAACAAGCACCGTCCTTGATATGAAAAATGACCTTCTGCATCTTTGGAGCTTTACTTTCTTAAAAAGGCTTGTCTCAACTTCCTTTGCAGTATAACAAGGCCATACAGATATCCTGGAGTAATTAATTCTATTCTAACCTCCATGAAGATTGAACTGATGAAAATGAAGTTTTCTTCACCTGTCAATTGCAATAGCCTAGAAGCAAATGGTTGTGTAGGTCAAAGTTTTTCAACTGTGGGTTGTGACCCTGTATGTGGTCATGTAACTGAGTGTGGGGATTACAAAATTATGATTTATTATCAGTAACCTATATTACCTATTTTATATACTTATTTGCCCAGTCACAAAAATTTCTCAGGCAACAAGAGGAAAATGCTGAAGAAGCCCTGGCAGAAGACATCCAAGACTCGGAAGAGGAGAAGGCTATAAGGAAGGGCCACCAGGTGGTACAATGAGTGGACAGAATGTTGAGCCTTTTCTTCTTCATGAGTTCAAATCTGACCTCAGACACTTAGTAGCTGGGTAACCCTGGGCAAGTCATTTAATCTGTTTGCCTCAGTTTCCTAATTTGTAAAATGAGCTCCAGTATCTTTGCTAACAAAACCCCAAAAGGGATCATGAAGAGTTGGACATGACAAAACAACTGAACAACAACAAAGCTCATTAAGGAAGGCAGGAAACTCGGTCCCTGTAATGGCCATCCCACTGCTTTCTCCACTTCTTGCTTAGGAATTAATCATCAGAATGCTAATACAATGGGGAACTCTTCACATATAGTGGAGTCCCGTGTAGTACCCCTATGATTCTGAGTTGTGGGGTCTTCTCTAGCCACTTCCCACTCCTAAAATCCATCCTGGCTGGCCCTCCCTCCTATACCTCTAACCCTGTTTACTGATCTTTTCCACTGCTCCCCTAGTAACTCCATTCTGTGGTTGAAAAAACACGACTTCATTTTAGACTTACATCCTTTGCCGGCCCCCCAGAAATTACCTTGAACACATTTTAGAATGGCACATGATTTTCCCTCAATAAAATGTAAGCTCTTTGAGGTCAAGCAATGTTTCATAAATCATTTCTTTTACTAAGCATTTCTGCCTTGCTATATAACTTTTCAGAGATCATCATGTATCCTGAGTTTACTTTCTGACTGTGATACTAGAAATAAGAAGAGCAGCAATAGCAATGGTATTTTGCAGTTGGTGGTACAGTGGATAGACCTCAGGGCCCGAAGTCAAGAAGACCTTGAGTTCAAATCCAGACACCAACATTTACTAGCTGTGTGATTTTGGATAAATCACTTAGCTTCTATCTACCTTAGTTTCCTCAAGGGGATAATGATAGTGCCTCCCTCCCAAGGTTGTTATGAGGATAACAATGAAGGAATATTTGTAAAAAGTGGTTAGGGCAGTGCCTGGTACACAATAGGCACTATATATAAATGCAAGTTATTATTTCTCCAAATCTTTTGGAATATTTAAAGTAGTGTGCATCATTTAATTCCCACATCTTCAATTATCATTAGTTACACAATCAAGTTAACAGTTGATCCAAATTATGATAAAATCAACAAATTGTCTTAAGGAAGCTCTGTGACATGGATGTAACATTAAATCTAATTCAAAGTCCCACATTACTACTTAGGAACTATGTGACTTTAACCTCTCTGCTCATCAATTTCTATATCACTAGCATGAGAATTATTTTAAAAGTGAAATGACCTAATTTAATTGAAGTACTTTATAAATGTGAAGTGCAACACACACACACACACACACAATATTGTTAATATCATAACTGGGGTAAATAATAATTTCTCTGAAACTCTATCCATCCCTAAAAATTGGGATAATTATATACCGTCCATTCTTATACTATAGGGATGTTGAGAACACGAGTGAGATAATATGGGCAGTGAGGAGGGGAAGGCTAATTCCTTTGGGAGAAAAGCACAGTCAGAAGGCAGAGCATTATTCTGCTTGATATTATGATATAGTAAAATTATGCTGGCAGGCTTCTACATTGCAAAGAGAAGAGGTCAATGGTGAGGCACACTTCTGAACACAACTCTCGGATTCTCTCTCAACTTTTTCTGCTTTGACTTTTACACATACCTTTGGACAGCCAGCGATGCTGAGTGATGTCAGCCTAAGGCACTTAGTGGATAGTGCTTTCAAAATTTCTCCAGAAAGCCTAAGGCAGAAAGACACATCTAGATGTTCCAAAATTGGTGTTGACTGACAGAAATGCTGAAAAACATTCCAAAGTTTGCAATCAATTTCTTTTTCATTGTTGAATCTTTTTCAGGATGGAACATTATACCCTCCATCATACATATGCATGAACACACAACTACTGCCCCTCTGACAATATTGAGACTCCCCAAGATTGAAGTTAAATGTTCCCAATATCACTAAAAATAAAAAATTTCTCTAATTGTACTTATAACATCTTTGTGCAATTATATATTTTAAAAGCTTTTATTTTGTCATTCAGTAATTGTATAATTTTAGCAATATGAAAAAATGCTCTAAATCACTATTGATTAGAGAAATGCAATTTAAAATAACTCTGAGGTACCACTTCACACATCTCAGATTGACTAAAATGACTGGAAAAGATAACAATAAATGTTGAAGAGAATGTGGGAAAACTGGGCACCAAGGCATTGTTGGTGGAGTTGTGAAGTGTCCAGCCATTCTGGAAAGCAATTTGGAACTATGCCCAAAGGTCTATAAAACTGTGACCCTTTGACCCAGCAGTGCCATTACTGAGTTTCTATCCCAAAGAAATCATAAAGGAGGGAAAGGGACCCACATGTGCAAAAATGTTTGTGATAGTCCTTTTTGTAGAGACAAGGAACTAGAAACTGAGTGGATGCCCATGAGCTGGGAAATGACTAAATTATCGTATGTGAATGTTATGGAATATTATTGTTCTATAAAAAATGATGATCAGGCCGATTTTAGAAAGGACTGGAAAGATTTTGAGTGAACTGATTTTGAGTGAAAAAATCAGAACCAGGAATACGCTGTAGACAGTAACAGTAAGAATATGTGATGATCAACTATGAAAGACTTGGTTCTTCTCAGTGTTTCATTGATTCAAAGCAATCCCAATAGACTTTGGACAGAAAATGCCATGTTATATCCAGAAAACAAATATAGAGACTGAGACTGAATGTAATTCAATAAATGTTCACTTCTTTTTTTCTGGGTTTTTTTTTTCATCTTTCCCATAGTTTTTCCCTTTTGCTCTGATTTTTCTCTACCAACATGATTCATACATAAAGCAATGCTTATTAAAAATAAATAATTTTTGAAAAATAATATCACTAAAAGCAAACTCTAGTTGTAGTTAATCACATCTTCATGCAATTATATACTTTTAAGGCTCTTATTTTTTCAATCAATTATTAAAATTTGGGAAATTCTGAATTGCTATAAATGTTCACTGATTTTAAGGCTTGACTTGAAGACACTAATCAGGTCTTTTCTAACCTATAGAGGGACATCTTACCTTCAATCAATAAACATTTACTAAACTCCTACTATATGTCAGGCACTGAATTTAAGCATTAGATTATACAAATTAGTTTCATTCCTTTTAAATTAAATTAAATTTTTAAAGTACCCTAACAAGGTAAAAAGGTACCATATAAAAATGTACTTGCTGAGATGTCATCATTATATTTTCCTGGGACTGGATAGGAACAGATGAACATCATATCAATAGAACTGAGATTCTTAACTTTTTTTTTTTTGACTCCTCTTTGGAAGTCTAATGAAGAATAATGACACTTTCCCAAACTACTAATTTTAAAAGTATAACATAAAATATAAAATGATAAGGAAAACCAAAATATTTTAAAAAATGATTAAAAAGTTTATTTTTTAAAAGTTCATTAATCCCAGATTAAGATCCCTTAGTGTAGAAACATATACTTATATCATGAAGGTCTGGAGTTAAAAACTTTTCCTTCGACCATTTGAAAGGTAATGAAAAATAGACTTAAATGCTAGTAACGAAGTACAAAATAATTAGAAGTGAATTGCCCTCTCCATTTCCAAGAGTTCTTTACTTGGTAATGGTTCTATAGGCAAGACTGGAAGGTCCTGAAGTCATTTTGATTGGCAGTATACTTTTAAAAAATTATCTTTACATGCACAAAAGAATATTTTCATGCATAGTATAACACAAAAAAGGATTCTACATGAAACCACAAATATGCATTTTACTCCACTTGCATTTTTTAAAAGTATAATAAATTCAACATACTACTTTGCAAACTGTCCTCCCTATCTGCTTTCTTCTGAACTTCTATTTTCTTTCATGAATTTTTAAAAAATGTTACAATAGCTTACTTTTGGGGGGGGCATCATTATTGCAACTGTGTCCCAATTTGCTGAGAGAAATAAAAGGGGAGAAACCTTTTCTTTAAACAAATATGTATAAATTAAGCAGAACAAATCCTTTAGATTCAAATTCTTTTTTTTTTTTTTGTTTTGTTTTTTTTTTTTTACTCCTTCTTTTTTAATCTACCAATTTCCCTGCCTCATCCCCTGCCTAAATCCTTTCAGTTTGAGGAAGTTTATTTTGTTAGTGACTATTCTTTTTCTGATATTCTCCTTTAACCTCACTCCAATCCCTGCTTGTTTACTTAAGTTTGATGTATTATTTCACCAACTGTGTGTGTGTGTGTGTGTGTGTGTGTGTGTGTGTGTGTGTGTGTTCAATTCTCCTTTGTTTTAGATAAAACTTAGGTTTATCTTATGGATACCCTTTACATCCCTATGATAAATAACAAGTTCCACTCCCTCCCTTCTGCTTTCCCTATTGGTGTATTCCTAATTTTACCTTCCCTTTTCTTTTTCATCTTCAAATCATTTGAATTAAGCCAATCTATCCACATTCTTTCAGTTTTTCTTATTTTATTTCTTCAAAACCCACTTAAAAACATTAAGGTTCTATAGAGACAGTTGTTTCTTCTCCCTTTGGTAAAATGCTAACACTACATCATTGAACTGTTCTAATTGCTCAAATAAATTTACCTTTCTAGGCTTAACTGAACTTTTGTGTTTGTATTTCAAACAAAAATTTCAAAATTCTTATTCAACTTTCCTCTTTAGTCCTCTATTTCACTAAAGGTTCATTTATTCCCCTGTAGAATTATATTTAGCTTTACAGATAAGTTATTCTTGATTGTAAGGCTTCATCTTTTGTTTCTGGAAATATTATATTCTAAGATTTATGGTTTTCTAGTAAAAGCTTCAAGGCCTTGTGTGATCCTAATTCCAGTTCGTTGGTACTTGAATTCCTCCTTTCTAGGTGGTTTCCTTATTTCTTTGACATGGCTGCTCTGGATTTTGGCTATAGCATTCTGCGTTTTTTTTTCTCTCGGAGTTCTTTTCAGAAAAGGATCAGTAAATTTTATCTTTGTTTTACATCCTTATTCTAACAAAACTGGACAGTTTTAATTAATAATTTTTTGAAATACAGTACTCAGGCTTTTTTTTTTTAAATCCTGTTTTCAGGAAGTCCAATGACTAATGATCTCTCCTTCAATTTGGAACTGTGCCCAAAAGGCTATAAAACTCTGCATTCCCTTTGATTCAGAAATACTAATACTAGATCTGTACTCCAAAGAGATTTTTTTTTTTAAAAGAAAAGAACTTAGTTATACAAAAATATTTATAGCAGTTCTTTTTATGGTAGCTAAGAATTATAAATTGAGGGGATGTCCATCAACTGGATAATGGCTAAACAAGTTGTGACATATGGTTATAAAGGAATATTATTGTGCTATAAAAAATGACGAGCAATATGATTTCAGAAAAACCTGGAAATATTTACATCAATTGATATGGAATGAAATGAACAGAACCAGGAGAACACTATACACAATAACAGCAATATCAAATGATAACTGTGAATGACTCAACTATTTTTAGTAATACAATGTTCAGACACAATCCCAAAAGATTCATGATGAAAAATGCTATCTACCTCCAGAAAAAGAACTGATTGAAGGCTATTTTTCATATTCATTCTTCCTTCCTTCCTCCCTCCTTTCTTTTGTTCTCTTTCTTTCATCAAGTTTTCTTCCATAAAATGACTAATATGGAAATGTTTTACATGACTGCATATGTATAATCTATATCACATTGTTTCCCCTCTCAGGGAAGGGGCATGGACTGAGGGAAGGATAGAATTTGAAACTCTTTAAGACTTAAAAAAAAAAAAAACCTCTAGTGTTAAAAATTTTTCCCCAATTTTTTACATGTAACTAGGGAAAATAAAATAGTATTTAAAGTGAAAAAAATTCTCTCTCCGTTTGTTTTCTAGATCAGTTGTTTTTGATGATTAGATATCATAAATTTTCTCCTATTTTCAGTCTTTTAATTTTGTTCTAATATTTCTTCCATCTCATGGAGTCATTAATTTCTATTTTGTCTGTTTTACTTTTCAGGTGTTCCATTTCTTGGGTTTATCATTTTCTCTTTCAAGCTACTATTCATTCCTTCCTTAAGAGCTTTCATTTAATTGTTTAACTTTTGTTTCATTGTTTTTCCCTAGGCTTTTTTTTTAATTGTAACTTTTTATTGACAGAATATACGTATGGGTAATTTTTTTTTTTTAATAACATTATCCCTTGCACTCACTTCTGTTCTGACTTTTCCCCTCCCTCGCTCCACTCCCTCCCCTAGATGGCAAGCAGTCTTATACACGTTAAATATGTTATAGTACATCCTAGATACACTATATGTGTGGAGAACCAAACAGTTCTCTTGTTGCACAAAAGGACTTGGATTCAGAAGGTAAAAATAATCCAGGAAGAAAAACAAAAATGCACACAGTTTACACTCATTTCCCAGTGTTCCTTCTCTGGGTGTAGCTGCTTCTGTCCATCACTGATCAACTGGAACTGAATTAGATCTTCTCTTTGTTGAAGAAATCCACTTCCATCAGAATACAGCCTCATACAATATCGTTGTTGAAGTGTATAATGATCTCCTGGTTCTGCTCATTTCACTCAGCATCACTTCATGTAAGTCTCGCCAGGCCTCTCTGTATTCATCCTGCTGGTCATTTCTTACAGAATAATTATATTCCATAACATTCATATACCACAATTTACTCAACCATTCTCCAATTGATGAACATCCATTCAATTTTCAGTTTCTGGCCACTACAAACAGGGCTGCCACAAATATTTGGGTATATACAGGTCCCTTTCCCTTCTTTAGTATCTTTTTGGGGTAGAAGTCCAGTAATAGCACTGCTGTAACAAAGGGTATGCACAGTTTGATAACTTTTGGAGCATAATTCCAGACTGCTCTCCAGAATGGTTGGATTCGTTCACAATTCCACCAACAATGCATCAGTGTCCCAGTTTTCCCGCATCCCCTCCAATAGTCATCATTATTTTTCCTGTCATCTTAACCAATCTGACAAGTGTGTAGTGGTATCTCAGAATTGTCTTAATTTGCATTTCTCTGATCAATAATGATTTAGAGCATCTTTTCATATGGCTAGAAATACTTTCCTTTTTTTCATCTGAAAATTGTCTGTTCATATCCTTTGACCATTTATCAATTTTTCCCTAGGCTTTTATATAGATCTCTGTGGGACATTATTTTTTGTCTTTTGAGTCTTGGATTTTAGTTATTATAGAGTTAGATTTGCATCACACTTTTGATACTGTTTGGTGTTTTCTTTGAATTACTTCTTTAGTTCCTGAATTTTAGCTTTGTACCAGTCTATCTCTGCTCCAATGCAGATCTGAGTAGAATGGTTGGCTCTACTTGAGGTCCGACCTAGTTGGGATTTGCAGACTCTTCTACCTCCTGAGATTAGGACACCTTGAATCTTTGAGTTTTGCTGGAGTAGCTATGTAGAAGCTGGAGAAACTGGCTAACCATCTTGGCTCTAAATCTGGCCAGAGAATTGTGCTTCCACAGAAATCATCCCCAACAGCCTTAGACTTATAATATAGGTGAGAGAAGTTCATCACTAGAAGAATGGCCAAGTGATGACTTTTTCTCAGCCATATTAACTCAAGAAAAGGACAAATATATAAAATATTCCATGTACTCTTCCATTCCATTTTAGTAGTATTGTTAACAGAGTAGAAGAAAGAAAAATAGATCTAAAAACCACATGATTCCAGATCAACCCCCAATTTTAATTTAGCCATTAACACTCAACAAAAAATCTTTTTCAATCACCAAAATGGAAACATGATTGGGGGAACTAAACAATGTTTATGACAGTTCACAACAAATGAAAAAATAAAGAAGTCACAGATAAAAGAAGGTTGGACTCAAATTCTGTGAGCATCAGCAGAGGGAAAAAAGTTTGAAAAGATGGGATTTTATTTTTTGGAGAGGTTTGCATTTTTCTGAATGTTCTGAGCAATCTTCCAAATGCTATTTAGCCAGATCTCTTCCTTCTGTCTAATTCTGGGCCCAGTTTATTACACACTGTAGTGTCTAAGACAGCTACTAATGACCCAAATCTAGGGATCTTTTGCCCATTAAACAACAAGATTTGGAAAATAAATTTTCATTTGGTTTTTCCTGTGGACACAGTTACAACAAATTCATTTGAATAGTTATGGATCTCTCAAGAGCCTTTGCAACGACCCAGAATTTTGGTGCAATCAGCACACTGTTACTTACAAACAGAAGCATCTTCAGGACGTCACCCTTGACCAGAAATTCCTATTCAATACACATCCCTAGACAATTCTTGGACTCTTTTGGACTTCTTCAGGCATAGTTTTACTTTATCAAAGTTTTTGACACAAACAAAAACAAGTGGTATCCTGTAAACTTTTAGTCAATTTTGTGAATTGTCCAATAAAGAATATCTTCTTTATTATCTTCTTTTGTTCTCTTTTTGCCAGAGATGACTTTATCCAGTTGTAAAATATATTTTCAAAGTTTTGAATATTAAGTAGCCATATGAGTTGATAGGTACTGATACCTTTGTAAAGTCCCACAACTTTTGGTTGTAATTTTTGAGTAATTATTTGATATATTCTTTTTTTCTTTCAGATATATTGAGAAGAGATTCTTCAAAACCATGCTGCCTCCAACACAAACATCCTCTGGAGGTTCTTAGTCTGGCCCACTTGCCGTTCTTGCCTTTGGTTCTACTCCAGGGGAAATCCTTCTGTTCCTCACTGATTCTCTATTTAGGCAATGGCTATTGAAAACCTTTCTTTCTCTTCTCCAGCTCCCAATATCATCCATTTCCTCTGATCTTTCATTTGAGACCTTCTACTCATACTTCTCTGAAAGCATAAAATATTAAGCCAATTCTCCATGAGCCCCCTTTTTTCCTCCCCATCTCACACCTTTTATATCAGAAGTATTAAACCCACACCCCACAGGCCAAAGGTAGCCCACAGCACTCTCAAATGTGGCCTAAACTTTATTAAAAATAATTGTGATGTACATAATGAAATAAAAATATAATAAAACATACGTGACTTCCTAAGTCAATGTGTGGCCTGTGGAAATCCTTTTGTAAGGTTTACTGGGCCCTGTTTCTATTAGAATTTGACATCACTGGTTTACACTGGCTCTCATTCACTCTTCTCAGTTGTTAAAAGGTTCAATTATCATCTCTATATCTATGATTGATCTAAATGTCCAGCCCTAGTATCTGCTTTTGGATTCCTGTTCCACACCACTGATTATCCTTTAGAAATTTTGAACTGGATGCCCCTTAGGTATCTCATATTCAACACATCTAAAACAGGATCCATTTTTTTCCTCTTTATTTTCTCATTTGGTAAACCCTTCTGATCCCATATGTTTAGTTATGATCTCTAGGCAAATAGCTCCAAGATTTATTTATCTAACCTTAATCTCTCTTTTTAACTGCAGTAACATATCTTAACTTCCCACTGGACTTTTCCAAATGGATCCCTTATTGCTTCTCTTCCTGCAGTTAAATTCAGTTAAATTTAAGTCCAATTAAACTTCTTGCTACTCTTCACATGTGGTATTCAGCCTAGGTGTTTTTTTTCCCCTCACATTATCTCCCTCATTAGATTTTGAACTCCTTGAGAACAGGGAATGGCTTTTGCCTCTATCTGTACCTTCAGTGTTTAGCCCAGTGCACAGAATTGATGCCTAATAAATACTTAGCAACCGATTGTTGATTGGCAAAGTAAAGAACAAAAGTCAGTACATTCTTTGTTCTATTGAAATTCACTTTTTCCTTTAGAAACACTTAAAATTTATCATTTGATTAAGTAAATATGCATCCTTCACCACAATTCCTCATAGAATTCCATTTTTCATCACTAGATAAGATGATCTCATTTGTCTCTGACTCTAGAGTTCTAGGAATATTCTTTTGTTTTTAATTTAGTATATTAACTGTTAGCCTTCAGAAAATATTTTTAGTACCTTTTTTTCCAAGTCAAGAAGCTCTAAAAAAACAATATGAGAATTGGTATCTTTGATTCCTGGCCCTTTCCTCTGATATAGTTTTTCAAAAGACTTAGTGAATAATATGATTTCTTTTCTTGCAAAAGGCACATTTATCTTCTGATTTGAGTCATTCAATAAGGGAAATTTATTACATTCCTAGATTCAGTATGTAACACAGCTATTCTTCCATCAGATTTACTGGGTATGGCACCTTAGGCATAGCAAACTACATAGTGGGAGTCACTCATGTTTCTTATTCATATCATCATCTCTTTACAATTTGCTTCTTTAGATCTTGATTCCACTGATTCCACTGAAAAGCTTTTTTTTTTTTTTTTTTTTTTGGTAATCCACAAAGAGCTTTGGTGAATGGATTGTTGCCAGGAATTATTTTCTGTAACTAAGACTATTTTTGGCAGCTTTAAAAGTTGGAAGGCAACTTCAACACATGCATATTGTGAAGCCAATAGGAAACTTTTGACTACATATCACGTTAGCTCTTACATGTTGTTTCATAAGGTATAGAAGTGAGGCTGGCAGAGACATGATAGCAATTCAGGTCTACATGGCACCTAATTCACGAAAGGAAGCAGGGAATGGGGTGCTGGTCTTTTGATGGTTCTTACTTATGTAATGCCTGGAAACTCTCATGTTTATATGCCTGCAACATTGTGGAAAATTACTGCTTGACAAGGCTTAGCTTAAGCAGGGTCTCTGGGGATCACAGGCCAGAACCTTGTTTTTAGATCTGGAAATTCTTTTTAAAGGATGAAAGAAGGAACTGGGAAGTTATTCTACTGACAAAAAAATGAATATAGAGAAGGAAAGCTAGTATCTTTGTTGATCACAGGATTATAGATTTAGTTAGGACAGATCTTAGAAATCACCTAGTACAACTCCCACATTTTTAAATTATTTACTCAAGTTATATAGATAGTAAGTAGAAGAGCAAGTAAGTATTCAAATTAAATCTTCTGACTCCAAAGTCAATTCTTCACATGGAAGAACAGTTCCCTCCAACCCCCAACACAAGTCCCTTTCTTTGTTATAGTTCCTTTCTCCCTTCCTATTCTAATAACTGACTCATATTCAAATCATTGAAACAAACACTTAAGTATCTGATGTAAGAATGACTACACACACACACACACACATATACACATCCAGTCCTCACAGAGCTTACAATCTAGTAGTGAGACAAAGACACATACACAAGTAATCAAACTACATATCAGAACATAAGAATATGAAGATTTAAAAAGTGACATGAAACATTTCAGAGGAGAATCAGGAAAGATTTGGTCTAAGAAACAGTACCTGAACTCAAGAATTGAGAAAAGGGAAATATTTTAACAGGTGAAGATGTATGCAAACTGATCCAAACATAGAGGATGGCATGAGCAAAATCACAAAGGCTGGAGAAGGAAAGAATAGATCAAGGACCTTAGAACATCAAGTAGTCTAGTTGATCTGGAATGCAGAGTACATTAAATGAAGGAATTGATAGAATTTATGTTAAATTTAGATTGCAGAGGACTTTGAATTCCAAGTTAAAGCTTTTCATATTTCATAAAGAAGGTAATAGGGAGGTAACTGATAGTGTTTGAGTAGGGAGTGATGTATAATAGGGAGACCTGTGCCTTACTATTATTTTGTCAATTATTATGGTAATCTTCCTGACCTGACTAATAAGTTAGTTCCACCCTGAAAAGACTTCCAAATGCTTTGTGTGAAAGACAAGAAGGGAGAAGAAAATTACTCCTCCTTTCCCAGATAGCTTTCCTTTATCATGCTAGAGAAATACATCAGAAATACACTGTACTTACATTTGTGTAATTAGCCACATCATTCAATGTTCTCTTAGCTAAGAAAACTGGAATTCAGGGCACATTGTTTTCCAAGATCTGTTCTAATGACAAAGTCATTGTCTTTCATGGTGCCCATAATTCTCAAAGAATTTTCCCACTATTTGGGAATGCAACAATGTCCTTCTACCTCTTTTTTGTTTTTAGTAAAAGCAAAAGAAGTGATCTAGTCAGTTTCAGAACCTCAAAAAGAGCCATTAGGCATGGAACCAGATACTTATGCAAACCATAGCTCCCTGCTGAAGGTCTAACACATGAAAGAGGGAATAATCTCTCAGTTTCTGATGAATTCTGAATTCAAATACTGTGGGTGGGTTCCTCCCATTGCAAGGATTTTTGTAGTAAGTACTACACCAAGTTTCCAAATACAGTTCAGTGATGTATTTCCTATGCTCTCACAATCCATCAAAGTTCTAGTTCAAGGTCATTAGCTAGAAACCTCCTAACTCTCCATTTGTAGCACTTCAGCACTCTGTATCTATCCTTTCATTACCCACTCAAAGATCAGATCTACATCTCTAAATGGAGTTTCTCTGCCCTACAAAATAAGAGACACTAGTTTGATCTGGCCACTGTCCACGAACATGACTTCTGCCCTTATTAGCCACAATACACAGCACCATCATGGCTGTTTGATATATTAAGGTTTAACGGGAATCAATATCCTTTCAAAAAAAAGAAATACAATGCAATTGATTTGAATTTGTTGGAGATTAAATTCATAAAAAAACTGAATAGAATATACATCTCCAATAATAAGGCAATATAATTTTTAAAAAGCAGCCAGTTAACATCTATTGAGAAAGGAGTAGAAGCAGACAAGGTATATTTCATGGAATAAGGTCAGATCAACTCCTTTTGTTTAAAAGTCTAAGTGAAGTATACATTTACAGCTTCTTGCTCTTATTGGGGAAATGGAATGCCGATGTTTATTTTTCATGCTTCTAATATTTATACTCCGAGAATCTGACAAGTTTTATTTAACTCTTGGCAAGTACTCACTTGCTTATGATAAACTAATGGTCTAGGAGTGACTTAAGCTGTAGGAGAGGCCTTCCAAGGATTAGTTTCCTTTTAACACTTCCACCCAAACATGACAATAACTGGCACGCAGCTTCAATTAGTATGTTCAACAACACAATAGCTCAAGCAAGCCAAGAAAGGTCACTTCTGAATAATGGCAGCGGGCAGAAAGTCAGGACCAACATACGATGGCCTCAGGGCTGTCTGTTTCTCTTCCAAGAATTCTTTCTTCCTCTGTCTTTAATACTAATCCCTGTCTTAAAGACTAGGGGGAATTGACAGGACATGAGAGTCTTGCCTCTTTTGAAGTCTAGTTCGTTTCTTATTCTATCCCACCGAGTCTACGGAGCCCTACTGGAGTTACAATAATGCAGAAAGAGCCAGAGAAAACCTAGTTTATTTCTCTTGTTATTTATAGCTCTTGGTCTTCAAGTTAGGAAAGAGCTAACTCTGGCAGGAGTGTCTGGGATTTAGTTGATTCCAGGTGTTTTTTGCTTCCTCTACAAGAGATCTATTATAAAATTGGGAGATTATCAGAATTGCTCAAAGTCATACAGGTTAATCCTATGTGACCAGGTTTCAGCAGCATGCTATTTTGTATAATTTCCCCCCCCCCCCATTTCTCTCTCTCTCTCTGTGTATATGTATGTGTGTGTGTATATATATATATATATATATATATATATATAATATATATATATATATATGTATATATATATTCCAAAAGCTTTTATGCTCTATGAAAGAGCATTTTTTACCTAACACTCAAAAGTCAAACTCCTGAAAAACTAACCTCTGGATCATTCATCCCACTTTGCAAAGTCATATCCAGAGCAGGAATAATATAGTAAGAAAAAACATTGAACTTGAAGTCAGGGCACAATCTGAAGTCCTGCTTTTGCTACTTTGCAGTTGTGAAATGCTTCTCAAATCCTCACTTTACTGCTCTGTAAGATGGGAGATGGGGAAGATTGTAATTCTGGTACCTCATGGGGATGCTTTAAGCAAAGTATTTTTTTTTTTTAGCTTCAAGTGCCATAGAAATATGTTGCTGCTGCTATTGTTTTAACATTTTAATTCTTTATAACATTCTTTTCTTTTAAAATTTTGAGTTCCAAATTCTCTCCTTCCCTTCTACCCCCTCCCATATCCATCAAGAAGGAAAGCAATATGATATCAATTATACATGTGATATCATGGAAAACATTCCCATATTTCAAAAAAAGCAAGAAAAATAAGAAAAAAATTATACATCCATTTGCACTTAGTTCATCAGTTCTCTCTCTAGAAGCAAAGAATATGTTTTCCTCATTAGTCTTTTGGAATTATCTTTGAACATTGATCGTCTTTTGGAATTGATCATAGTAGTCAATTCTTTCACAGTTGATCAATCATCATTACAACACTGCTACTTCTGTGTACGGTGATCTCCTAGTTTTTTAAATTCTTTTTGAAAGTAGATCATAGAGTGCTTGCCATGTTTTTATGTAAACACCTTCATCATCTCTTAAAGCACAACAGTGCTCCATCACAATCATATGCCACAATTTGCTTAGCCATTACCCCCAACTAATAAGCATCCCCTCAATTTCCAATTCTTTGTCACCACAAAAAGCTGGTACAAATATTTTAATACATATTAGTCCTTTTTCTTTGATCTCATTGGAGTACAGGCATAATACAGTATTGCTGGGTTCAAAGGATATGCACAGATTTACGGTCCTTTGGGCATTCTGTTTTCCAGAATGGTTGGACCAATTCACCACTTCACTAGCATCCTGATTCTAGGCCAGCCTTCTAAACAGTACATCCTGATTATCTCTTTCAATTAGTACTATTTATATTTTGCTTAGTCGGAGATCATGATTGTTATCCCTGCCTTTTCATAATAACTGAAGCATATTATATTCTGTTTCAGCCCTTCATTTTAACTTTGTGTCTCTCTTTGTTTCAAGTAGGTCCCTTGTAAACACGTTATTGGATTGTGGTTTCTAATCCATTCTGCTCTCTGCTTTTGTTTTATGGGTAACTTCATCCCATTCACTTTCACAATCACAATTACTAATTGCATTTCCCTCCATCTTATTTTCTTCCGTTTTTTTTTTTCCTTTCTCCCTTCCTCTGTCCATTTGACTCCTTTCTTCTTTTTCTTCCTCTCTTTTTCCCTGTCCCTCCTCAAAAGTCCATTTGCTTCTAAATAACTATCTCCCTTAATTAACCCTTCTTTTGTTCATCACCATCTCCCCCTTTTCTTATTCTCTTCCTTTCCTACTTCCCTATTGGGTGTTATATTTCTATACACAACCCCACATCTTCCTCTGCACCATAAAAGCTTTCTTGAGTGCCTCATTTACATGATAAGATTCTACATCTCCCTCCCCCCCTTCTCCTAGTTCATCCTTCTTTCTCACTCCTCATCTTTAGGATGCTATTCCAATATAATCGCACCCATGTCTTCTCTATGTAAAAAACTCCTTTTAACTGCCCTATAGTTTCAGAAATTAGATGCATCATTTTCCCCTGTAAGAATGTAAGCAGTCTGACCTTATTGAATCCTTTATGATTTCTCTTTCCCTTTTTAAACTTCTCTTGAGTCTTGTGATTATCAAATTTTCCAATCAGCTTTAATATTTTCATCAGGAATAATTCAAAGCTTTCTATTTCATTAAATATCCATTTTTCCTTTGAAGGATTACATTCAGTTTTGCTGGATCTCCTGTTATCTTGACTGTGGTCCTATAATATTTGAATTTTTTTCTTTGACATAGGAGCTCTAGAATTTGGAATAATATTCCCGCAAATTTTCATTTTGAAATCTTTTTCAGAAGGTGATTAAGGGGATTGATGGATTCTTTCAATTTCTATTCTACCCTCAATTGGGGCAGTTATCTTTGATAATTTCTTGAAGTATGTCTAGGCTCTTTTTTTGGTCATGGCTTTTGGTAATTCAATAATTCTTAAATTACCTTTCCTTGATCTATTTTCTAGACCAGTTGTTTTATGTAGAAATATTACATATTTTCTTCTATCTTTCTTTTGACTTTGTTTTATATTCAGATGAAGAAATTGAAACCATTTCTAGTCATATGAAAAAGGTGTTCTAAATTACTATTATTTAAAGATTTTTAAATTTAAATTTTAAATATTCAAATTAAGACAATTCTGAGGTACCACTACACATCTCTCAGACTGGCTAAGATGACAGAAAAAAGTAATGACAAATGTTGTAGGGGATATGGCAAAACTGGAACAACGATACATCATTGGTGGAACTATGAATGGATCCAGCCATTCTGGAGAACAATTTGGAACTATGCTCAAAAAACTATCAAACTGTGCATACCCTTTGATCCAGCAGTGTTACTACTGGACTTATACCCCAAAGAGATCATAAAGAAGGGAAAAGGATCTGTATGTGCATGAATGTTTGTGGCAGCCCTTTTTGTCATAGCAAGAAACTGGAAACTGAGTGGATGCCCATCAGATGGAGAATGGCTGAATAAATTATGGTATATGAATGTTATAGAATATTATTGTTCAGTAAGAAATGAACAGCAGGATGATTTCAAAAAGGCCTGGAGAGACTTACATGAACTGATGCTGAGTGAAATAAGCAGAACCAGGAGATCATTGTACATAGTAACAAGAAGATTCTATGATAATGTACATGGCTCTTTCCAACAATGAGATGATTGATGCCAGTTCCAATGATCTTGTGACGAAGAGAGCCATCTACACTCACAGAGAGGACTGTGGGAATTGAGGGTGGGTCACAACGTAGCATTTTCACTCTTTTTGTTATAGTCTGCTTGAATTTATTTTCTCTTTTTTTCCCCCCTTTTTGATCAGTTTTTTCTTGTGCAGCAAGATAATAGTATAAATATGTATGGCTATACTGGATTTAACATATATTTTTACCATGTTTAACATATTGGGTTACTTGCCATCTAGGGGAAGGAGTGGAGGGAAAAGAGAAAAAAATTGGAACACAAGGTTTTTCAAGGGTCAATACTGAAAAATTATCCTTGCATATGTTTAAAAATAAAAAACTTCCAAAAAAATTAGTTTCTTCAGTGACTTCTTGTATTTCTTTTAACATTTGGTCAATTCTGCTTTTAAAGTATTACTTTAATATTTTTTGTCTTTTTTACCAAGCTATTAATTTTCTTGCATCACTCATGTTTCTTTTCCCATTTTCTTCTCTTACCTGTTTTTGTAATTTTTCCAAGAATTCTTGTTGGGTTTCAGCCCAATTAGCACTTTTCTTTGAGGCTTTTTTGGGATGGTTCTTTTCACATTATTGTTTTGTTCCAAATTTATGTCTTTTTTGTCACCATAGCATATCTTGATGGTCACATTTTTTGTTGTTTGTTCATTTTTTCATTCTCTCGCTCTCTTTTTTTTTTTTACTTTGAACTTTATGTTAAAGTTGGGCTCGGCTCACCCAGTAAGGAGACATTGTTCCAAACTTATGACTTTTTTATGCTACTGTTTTCAGAGTTAATTCTGGGCAGTTGTAAGTTTTGGGGTCATCGAAGGTAGTGTGACCCTGGGTGAGATATGGCGACTGCTCTTCTGGCCTTGTACTCTGGTTTAGGAAGGGCCTTCATTCCTGAAAGCCATGTAATCTTATACGGATTTCTCCAGCTGACCTTTTAAGTTTTCTTAGGTTGGAAACAACATCTCGTTCTGACGTTTTGTTGGCTCAATCGCTTTTAAAATTTGATTGGAGGTATTATTTTAAAATTGTTTGGAGGAGAATTTTGAGAGTTCAGTTATACTGCTGCCTCTAATCCACCATCATAACTATATGATAATTACTTAGGACTGGAAAAATTCTTAGCACTCACCTACTCTACTTCTTCATTTTAGAGGTAAGAAAGCTGAACTCAGAAGAGATCACATAATTTGCCTAAGATCACACAGCTAGATAATAGAAATGCCAGAATTTAAGTCTAGGTCTGTTGATTATAAATTAATTGTTCCTACTACTATAGCATCTCTCTCCTCATAAGTTATGTAAAAGGTTTTGTAGTTACAAATATCTCAGTAAATGGCAGATAATGATGATGACGACGATGATCTAGTACACTGATGAGTGATGGAATTTCCTTTAGTAGCATGGCCAGGAGGCAGAATATCAGCCTTTGTGATCTGCATTCTCATACTTGTCCTACTAAAGGAATAGATCCCAAGTGGTTTTGGAGGTTAAACTTTTTTATTATTGCTTCCACTATGTTCTCATGAAAGTTTGGCTATATCCCTTGACAAAAGGTGGAGCTCCATAAATTTTGTGTTTTTCTTTGATGATTCCTGAATGACTTCATCTTAGTCACCAGATAAGGATCGATGTTGTTGGGAATGGAATGTTGCTCTCTAAGGGACACATATGGTTCAGCTTTTCAGTGGGGGTAGGGGAGGTACAGGGGAGTTTAGGTGTATGTGTATACACACACACACACACACACACACACACACACAGAGAGAGAGAGAGAGCGCACTGAGATCAATTCCAATGTTGGGTTGTTAGGAAAAAAACTGTCAGACTTAGAAAGAAAGTGAAAAAAAAATTTTAACAGATAACAATAACAACAGCTAGTATTTATATAGTAGCTATGATGTGCTATGAACTGTGCAAAGCACTTCACAAATATTATCCTCATTTGGTCCTCACGATAATGCTGTGAATGAATTTCATTCTTACAGATAAAGAAATCAAGACAGACAGGGTTACACATTTAGTGTTTAGCTGGGTTAACAGCCCTAATAATAATAATCTTAGAAATTAGATGTATCATCTTCCATATAAGAATGTAAACAGTTTAATCTTATTGAATCCCTGATGATTCTTTTTCTGTTTACCTTTTTATACTTTCCTTGAGTCTTATTTGTTGAATTTTCTATTCAGTTTTAATGTTTTTTTATCAGTAATGATTGAAAGTTTGATTTGAACTAGGTGTGCCTCAAGGCCTAGCACTCCATCTATTGTGTCATCTTAAATGATCAAATTAAGGTTTAAGGGCCAAAATCATGGATAATTTAATAATGGACATTATTGAACAACTATATACCTTTACAATGTTACTGTGAGGACCAAATGAGATTTCACATATATATGTAGTATTCTATAAATTTAAGCTATTATAACTTAGATAATGACAGAATCAATATGAATACCCACAGTATTTGACTGTGTACTTGAACTCTTGAGCAGAAAGTGTTAACTAGGTATTGTAGGATTATTACCTATTTTTTGTAAGATCCATTTGCTATCCATTAGTGGATACTAGTGAGAACTTCCAGTGAGAAACTTCTTCCTATTAATGCAGAAAAGTACCTGTTCAGCTTTAAAAAAATGAATTATGTAGAACACTGCAAAGTTAATTGACCTACCCAAATTAGTGTAACAGACTTCCCACAGTGGGACTTGAACTCTGGTCTTCCTGGGTTCTGAAGCCAACTGTCTATCCTCAAGGCCTTCTATCACTATTTGTTTTGAGCTTATCATGACAGATTTTTAAATGTATAGAATAATAATGAAAAGTAAATACTATGTTCTGAGAAACATAAAGACAAAGTCTGAATAACAAATGGATTTTTTTTTTTTATTAAAGGCTTCCATGTATATGTTGATGGAATAAGCATTATAGCAGTGATATACTTGACTACAATATTTGAAAATAAAGCTATCCTCAATGATTCATATTTTCTTGCTGTTATAGACTAATCTGGATTACCTGAAGGTCTCATGCTAGGCCAAATCATACTGAGGAAATCCATTTGGAGGAAAAAAAAAAAAAAAAAAAAAAAGGCAAGGTCAAATGTAGGAAATCTGAAAAATAGAACACTGTCATGAACCAAAAACTGGTGTAAAAGATGGAGGAATCAGCACCAAGAGAGAGTGGCATGTAGGACCTTACAAAATGAACAGGCTGAATTTGCAAAACAGGATGCTGTGATCATTGTGTCTCCACAAATGCTATCCATAGGGCCCGACTCCTCTCCCCACACTCCGAATTTCTGACCATAGAAATATATGCATCTAATAAATCTTTCCCAATAATTATTCTACATCTTTGGACCGGAGATACCTTCTTATCTCTGGTAAATATAAAAAACTTGAAGAAAAAAGAGACCGCAGGTATCTTTGGAAGAGTTGATATCATAATTTCAGATACAATTTCAATATAAATTACTTAACTATTAACTTGTGAACAGATCATTAATTAGTAAGATTAAAAAGCTAACAAACTGAAAAAGATATGAAAAAGTAAGAGATGATAACTTTCAGATTTGGATAAATTTAATAGTAATAAACAAAAAGGAAAAAAAGGCCCATTGAGTTTTTCCATTTATCTTATTGTTGATCCCTTTTGTGTGTGTGTGGTTTTCCTTTTTGAAAAGAAGGACTAGATCAGTTTTCTATTTTTAATCCTATGTTTAGATATTTATTTATTTTAGATATTTATCTAACATATTCTGCCTTGCTATTAAACTCCAATAACTATTAACAAATGAAAATCAGCATTTTACAAATATGTTTTTATTTCATATACCTTGACTTTAGCAATGAAAAGTTAATCCAAAACAATTTAAGTACAAATCACAATTATTTAAACATTTTGTCTTTGGAATTTAAGAATAGCAAGGGTAATTTTTAGATTAGCTAATTTTCCTTATTTTTTGAGGACCATCATTAGTATTAGTTCCTCCCCACCCCCCAGGCAATTAGGGTTAAGTGACTCACACAGGGTCACACAGCTGGGAAATGTTAAGTATCTGAGGCCAGATTTGAACTCAGGTTCTCTGACTTCAGGGATAATGCTCTATCCACTGTCCCACTTACCTGCCCCTAGTATTAGTTTTTTAGTCATTTATATATCTGTCTCATTTCCTCTCTCCATTCCTTCCATACATTATTAAACAGAGGAACATACATATGAATGTGTATGTGCAGTTGATCTTGATTAAATCTTATTCTCTCTACATCCTAATTAATGTTCTCCCTGATTAAATCAAACCAATCTGCCCAGACTAGAATTGGCAATGGGATTTCTATTAACAATCTATACTGAAAAAAAAAAAAAAAAAAAGACTCACAAAATTATGTAAAATGTGTAGCTGAATTATACCTTTATAAAAAGCTCTCAAGGTAAATAACCTTATTTCATTGGTTCTATCAATGCCACCTAATAAAGCTTCCACATGAGTTATATACCCATATGAATGAAATTATAGATTATTAAAGTATTAATCCTGATATGGCAGTATCCAAATTAAACTGAATATTTCCAAATCTGGCATTTTGATAATTAAATTGGCAAGTAGCTCAAAAAAGGAATTCTCAAGAAAAATACTCAGTCACTTTACTATTCAACAATTTTTATTGAAAAAGTATGCCTTCCAGAAAAGAAAATGAGTTTAGGCAAACTGCATATCTAATGTCTGAAAGAAAGGGGAACTGAAATCACAGAGTAATTAAAACCAGATTCTAAAAGTCAATAAATCTGAGTCTCTAGACACTTCATCTTCATGTTCTGTGGTTTCTAGTGAAACACTGAAATTAAGTAACTTTTTATTATTTTCATGACTGTTGAATATTTTTCTCTTGGTTCTATTTCGCAGTTATTATCTTCATTCTAAATAAAATTAATTGTTAAATTTCTTCTCTCAAATGCTAGTTTTAAAACATGGCAATCTTCCTATAATTATCCCTTTACTGGAATTAAAAGTAAATCAAGGAAACAAGAGATAAATTATGAATAATGTAAAATTTCCATTTATAATTCCTATTACATTTTCACTCCTCTTCTTTTACAAATCCCAATGTGGAATTACAAAAAAATTATCATTTTCTCTTTTAATTCTCCTATTCTTCTTCTACTAGTCCTCCTAAGAAAAAAAATTAAAGCATATCCACATGCTGAAGAGTCATATGGCGAGGCAGGACATAAAGAGAGATACTATGCTACCTAGTTATGTTGTTCATAAAAATTCCTTATGTACCAAGTTATCATTATTAAAAATTGTTGCCATTTATAGAGAACTTTACTGTTGTAGCTCTGGAAGAAGAGAAACTGAAGGTATTAATCTGAGGAGGGAAAAAAACCCAAAGTAAACTGCTATCCTTCTAGAGAACAAGAACTCAAAATGTTCTCATGCTTTTTTCTCTCTCAATGGTATTTTAACATGTAAAGATAATTTTCAACATTCATTTCTGTGAGATTTTGAGCTTCAGATATTCTCTCTATCACTTACATGTACATTTGTTTTAAACATTTTTATATTTATGAAGAAAAAAATCAGAGCAAAAGGGAAAAACCATGAGAAAGAAAAAGCAAACAAAAAAAAAGTGAAAATAGTATACTTTGTCAGAATTCAGTTTTCATAGTTTTCCCTTTGGAATTGTTTTGGATCCCCACATTGCTGAGAAGACTTAAATCCATCATAATTCATCATCATATAGACTTGCTGTTTCTATGTACAGTTTTTCTTTGATTCTGCGCACTTCACTCAAGTATTTTCAAGCTTTTTTGAAATTAGCATGTTCATCATTTGTTACAGAACAACAATATTCCAATTTATTGATAAACCATAACTTATTCAACCATTTCACAATTAATGGGCATCCACTCAATTTCCGATTCCTTGCCACCAAAAAATAGCTGCTAGGAACAATTTCGGTAAATGTAGGTCCTTTCCCCTCTTTTATGATATCTTTGGGATACAGACACAGTAGAGATATTGCTGGATTAAAGGGTTTAGGCATAGTTCCAAAATGCTCTCCAGAATGGTTGGGTCATTTCACAACTCTACCAACTCTATCAACAATGCATTAGTGTTTCAGTTTCTCTACATCCTCTCCAACATTTATCATTTTTTTTTCTGTCACCTTAGCCCATCTGAGAGGTATGTAATGGTACCTCAAACTTGTTTTAATTTGTATTTCTTTAATCAAAAGTAATTTAGAACATTTTTTCATACAACTATAAATGGCTTTAATTTCTTCATCTGAAAATTGTCTGTTCATATCTTCTGACTCTTTATCAGTTGGGGAATTACTTATATTCTTATACATTTGACTCGATTCTCTGTATGTTTTAGAAATGAGGCTTTTATCAGAAACATTGGCTGTAAAAATTGTTTCCCTGCTTTTTGCTTCCCTTTTAATCTTGGCTGTACTGGTTTTGCTTGTGCAAAACCTTTTTAATTTAATGTAATCAAAATTATCCACTTTGCAGACAGGTAGGCTATCCTTTGCTATATTAATTTACTTCTAGTATCAGCATTTATGTCTAAATCATGAACCCATTTTGACCTTATCTTAGTATAAGGTGTGAGATGTTGATCTATGCCTAGTTTCTACCATACTGTTTTCCAATGTTCTCAACAATTTTTGTCAAATAGTGAATCCTTATTCCAGAAGCTAGAGTCTTTGGGTTTATCAAACAGTAAATTATTGTAGTAATTGAATATTATGTCTTGTGTACTTAAACTATTCCATTGATTTACCACCTTTTTACTTAGCCAGTACCAAATGGTTTTAATGACCACTGCTTTATAATAGTGTTTTAAGTCTAGTATGGCAGGCTGCCTTCCCTTGTATTTTATTTTCATTAATTCCCTTCATATTCTTGTCCTTTTGTTCTTCCAGATGTATTTTGTTATTTTCTAGTTCTATAAAATATTGTTCCTATAATTTGGCATGGCGCTGAATATTAATAGATTAAATTAGGTAAGATTGTTTTGTTTTTTTTTAACATTAGCTTGGTCTACTCAAAAACAATTGATAACTTTCCAATTGTTTATGTCTGACTTTGTATGAAAAATGTTTTATGATTGTGTTCATATGGTTCTTGGGTTTGTCTTGGAAAGTAGACGCCCAAATATTTTATCAACAGTTATTTTAAATGAAATTTCTCTATTCATTGCTGCTGAGCTTTGTTGATAATATATAAAAATGCCAATGATTTATGAGGGTTTATTTTATATCCTGCAACTTAGCTAAATTTAGTTGTTTCAAGTAATTTCTAGTTGTTTTCTAGGATTCTCTAAATATATCATCAAATCATCTGCAAAGAGTGATAGATTTGTTCTCTTATACTTTATTTAACCTACATTTTCTTCCCTATTTACTTCAATTGTTATTATTTGTTAAATACTTAATAGATGTGTATGCAACAACCTGACACCTGATTAAATATTAAATCCATCACAGAATTCAGTCTACTGTCCAATTTATGTGATTCATAAATAGATACAGAACCTTAATTGATTCTCTCCTAAAGTCTAATTTGATTAGAAATGCTAATCCCTAAGAAACATAAATTTATGGTTACAACCACTCTAAACCCACAAAGGACGGAGGGGAACACAAACATAGGAAGGATAACCCAAATAACGGGACTATAGTGTTTTGTTCTAAAGAGGTCTTATCTGGCTAGATTCCTTACCTCTACTACCAATAGTTATTTCTGTAGTCTGAAGTCTATGATTTCTGGAATACTTAACAGGAAATTACAGACCTAAGACCTGGAAAAATCCTTAGAGGTCATCCAAGGCTTCTTAAACTTTTTTCCCCTACTCGCAAATCCTTTTTGTCTATATAAAATAGGTATACAAATCAAACATTTACTGATAATAAATCATAATTTAACATCTTCCTATTCAGTTAAAAGACCCCATATGGGATCTCACAATTTAAGAGACTGGGATCTAATCCAACCCTCTCTTTTTACAGAAAATGAAAATACTGACATCCAAGGAAATTAAATACTTGACCAAGGTCAGATGGGTAATAAGCAAAGGAGAAGGGATTTGCTCTTAAATCCTCCAATGCTAGAACCAGTGGCTATTCATATTGTGTAATTATTTACTTTTTAAAATTTAGAAAATTAATAACTGAACAAAAAAATAAATAATGACACTGACTTGATAGCTTGGTCTGATCCCCATTAATCAGCTGTTTAACAGCATAAATCTTGACATACAGATACTGTCATATAAGTATATTTCACTGTATAGAATGGGAATTTTAAAGGTGATAAACTTCCCTCACTTAAGTCTACAATACTGAGGAGGTTTCTTTTTGTTTGTTTGGCTTATTTTGAATAAGTACAAAATTAAAATTTTTAAAAAGATTAATATTCCTAGGAAGAGCCATTTGGCTCTCTCAAGGCCTTCCAAACAACCCTACTTCATAATCCAAGACTCCCTTTAGCTTAACTCCTTTCATCTAAATACATAAACACTCTGCCTTCTCCCTCTCTGGTCTGGCTCAGCAGATTTGGATTGTTAAAATAAAAGCCCTTAGTAGTCTCTTCTCCAAGTACTTCCTGTTTCAGAAACAGAAACTGATGTAATGTTACATACCTGTGCACACCTGAGATATCCCTGCTACCAGGGAATTGAGGCTGGTGGATCTTTAGAATTTAGGAGCCGAGCTGTAGTGGGTTAAAGCTGACAGAGTGTCTGTTCTGTGTCCTGCATTAAAAATGGCAAGCCCCCAAATAGCTGGGTCTAACGGGTTACTTAAGGAGGGCCTACCAGTGATTGTACTTCCAATCTAGGTGAGAAGTGTCCCAATCTCAAAAGAAAATAAAATCACAAATACAGCAGACAAACTCCCTTTTGTGAGATAAGTATCACAAACATTATTGATCTCAAGATCTGGTACTAATATAATGGTCTCCTGGTTCTAAGATTAGTGGTCTTCCCACAGTATCATGTTATTTAAATGGTTGATGTTCCCATCTTTTATTGGGGATTTGACCACATAGAAGCAAGATTCAATGATCAGTGTGTCAATTTTCTCTAATTCTGTATGGGGGTAGGGTGAGGAGTAGGGTATTGGGAAATACTGATTTTTTTTCCTAAGAAAAATCAAAAAAGTTTTCACAATTCTAAAGTGTTTTAAAATTCTTAAACCTTAAAATATCGAATGAACATGGCATTTATTAAATGCTTACAATGTGTACAGTGCTATGTTAAATGCTAGGGACACAATTAGAAAAGGTGGTCCTTTCTTTGTAGGAGCTCATATTCTAATGAGAGAGAAATATGATCTCTAAATTATCTTGATCCCTCTGGAAACTTTCTTATGGATAGATTCTGAGATACTTAGATTACTTTATATTAGATCTATCAAGTATGCCCTGCAAAGTCTGGTCAGGGTTCCCCAGGGGTCTTGTGTCTGTAATTTAGGAGAGTGACTACTAGATGGAAGTAATGATGTATTAGTAGTCACCCTAATTCATTTCTTTCTCTTTAAAAAAAATTTTTTTTAAACCTTTATTTTCAGCTTCAAATTCTCTTCTTCCCTCTATACCTCCCACACCTATTGAGAAGGTAACAGATATTATAGTTATACTCATATACCTTCATATATATGAAGGTAATGCAAAATATATTTCTTCCTTAGCCATGGTTGGGGGTGGAAGCAAGAAAAATAAAGGAAAAAATTGTGTTTCAGTCCGAGCTCAGTTACCATTGATTATCTTTCTGGAGGTGGATAACATCTGGTGGAATTGTCATGGATCATTATACTGCTTGGAATAAGTCTTTCACATTTGATCATCATTACACTATTGATATTACTATATATAATGTTCTCTGGGTTCTGCTTGCTTCACTTTGCATCAATTCATATACGTCTTCAAGGTTTTTCTGAAACCATTCCCTTCATCATTTCTTAGAGCAGAATAGTAGTATTAATAATATATTACAACTTGTTTGGCCATTTCCCAGTTGAGGGACATCCCTTTCATTTTCAATTCTTTGCTACCACAAAAAGAACGACTATAAATATCTGTGTACTATAAGGTTCTTTTATTCTGATCTTTTTAGTTTACTGACCTAACAATGATATTGCAGGATATGATAATGAAGAATTTTATGGTCATTTGAATGGTTAGACTATTTCTCTGTATATTAGCATACCTATTTTTTTCCACTTATTCCTAGGGTACCTATTATTCCACTTATATTTGTCATTTATCCTTTTTGTTAGCTAATCTAACAATTGAAATGAGAACTATTCTGAGGTACCACTTTACATTTCATTTCTCATATTAGTGGATAAACTGATAGCTTTGATTTCTTCTGAAAACCATTAATATTCTTTGACAACTTATCAATTGGGGAATGACTTATTTTTATAAATTTGGTTCAGTTCTCTATTTGGAAAATGAGGATCCCTGACCTATTTCTTAAGGGAGAGTTCTTAAAGGGGTCATTTTTTTCTTTATGGAATATTTCAAACATAAGAAAACATAAATTGTTTTTTAAAACGTAATTTCCTCACAGCCATGTTGGCAATCTGCACGGTTCCATATTTTGGCAAATAATTAAAATAATTTTTTCTTTTAATTTCTTTATAATTATAGAATTATAGCCAACCATAGCTAAGGAAGAAATATATTTTGCATTACCTTCATATATATGAAGGTATATGAGTATGACTATGATATCTGTTATCTTCTCAATAGGTGTGGGAGGTATAGAAGGAAGAAGAGAATTTGAAGCTGAAAATAAAGGTTAAAAAAAATTTTTTTTAAAGAGAAAGAAATGAATTAGGGCGACTACTAATACATCATTACTTCCATCTAGTAGTCACTCTCCTAAATTACAGACACAAGACCCCTGGGGAACCCTGACCAGACTTTGCAGGGCATACTTGATAGATCTAATATAAAGTAATCTAAGTATTCTTCTCTTCTAGTACTGTATCTATACCTAGAGCACTGATTGGCAGTATAAACTTGGAACTTAGGGAGGAAGATATTAGGGGCAATCTCACTCCGAAAATATCCTTTGGAATGGATAGTTACGTGTACTAAATACTGATTAAATAAACTTGTTTTGTTGTTGGTGATGGGTTTTGTTGAATATTATTTTTAGATCTAATTGTATTCATGAAATTTTGATACTGGAAAAGAACTAAGAAATCATTTAATTCAAAAGCTTCACTTTAAAAATGAAGAAACTTGGGGTGAGAGCAGTTAAATGACTTATCCACAATAACTTAATGGCAGCAGTAGTACTAGAATTCAGGTCCCCTGACTTCCAATCCAGTATTCTCCACTGCACCACAACTCCTAGCTAAAATGTCTTTGAATTTGTAATTAAGAATATTAGTTATCTTACCTTAACTCCTGAATCCGTGATGAATTCACACTCAGAAACACTAAGTTCTTTTAACTTTTTATGATTGGACAATGACGTCAAAGCCTGCAAATATTTAATAAAACATAATTTGTATGAGTTTAATGTTCTGGAATATATATATGTATACACACACATATATGTATAATAAACTGGTAATAGTTTAATCTACATAAACTTGGAGAGTTTAATGAATATTAGACTACAAATCCTGAGATAGCAAAATAAAAGTAACTTTTATTAAGCATAAGTCCCTGACACATAAGAGGTGCTTAAAAAATATTTATTGGTGGCAGCTAGATAGTGCAGTGGATAGAGCACCAGTCCTGAAGTCAGGAAGAACAGAGTTCAAATCTGGCCTCAGACACTTAACACTTCCGAGCTGTGTGACCCTGGGCAAGTCGCTTAACCCCAATTGCCTCAGCAAAAAATAAATAAATAAATATTTATTGACTGACTGAATAAATTACTTACATTGTAACACTTTTATGGATTTATGACTTTATCTGAGTATGTACTTCTTCCAACTGGACAGATGGCAACATACCTATTACTTCTCAGCTTGTACAATTCTACTTCCTGTTTTTCCATAAATCTTCCATAAAGAATCTACCCAAAATGCTAGAAGCTTTCCACTGGTTCTTTTAATATTTTAGCACAATATTCACAAATAGTCTATTTACCCACTACCTATTCCTAAATTCACCTTGACTATTTATTTTTTGCTAATATCTTTTGAGTAAATTATTGTTGATAATATGCTTCAAGATACTTACACTTGTCCTATGGGTTGCTGAAATTTTGTTTCTTTTAATGTACTGGTTTTCCATGATTTTTAGCTACCATGAGAAGTTTTTTTTTGTTGTTTTTTTGTTTTTTTTTTTTGTTTTTACCAGATCTTTGATGTCATTGACTGGGGAGCTTCCCTTGTGCAGTTTGTTTGTTTTTTTTTTTTTTTTTTATTGTTGTTGTTTGTTTTCATTGTTTGTTGCTTGTTTTTTGCTCTGATGCAAGATAGGCAGTCCATCAGTGATTTATAGACTTAAAGGAACTTGTTGGAATACCAACAAATTAAGCAATTTGCCCGCAGTCAGATTATTTATCAGAGGCAAGACCTAATCCCAGATTATTCTTCACTATATAGCCATATCACTGAGTTACTATCTACTATAATATTCATTATTTCAATGAAACAGCATAGAGTTAAAAGGATGAGCTTTTGCAGCACTGAATAATATGGGATCATTGAAAGTATAATTTCTTAAATGCAAACCAGCCCAATGTCATCTTTTTGTTTAATTCTGAGCCTAGTGCAATATTCAAGACATCCTCCATGATTCCCTTAGGCAAGCACATGTTTCTCTGTTTTATGCTTTATTAAGCACTAACTCATATTAAACATTAAAACATTACATCTTCAAGTGATTCAAATTTAATAATGAAAATTACGTGTACATAGTTTATATATAAGTATATATATATATGTAGAAACAGAATAAATATATGTGAAATAATAAAAAACAAAATAAATAGGAAATTGTTACATATAACATAAAGAGGGAGAGCAAAATAGCAGGGATAGTTTCTTAGGTGATAGTATTTGATCTGAATCTTGAAGGAAATTAAGGATTTTTTTAGTAAATGTGAGAAAAAAGTGAATTCCAACAGAAAGGTACAGAGATGGAAGTAGGGTACCCTGTATGATGAATAAAGAAAGCAGTCTGGCTGGACTTGTGAGAACAGAAGATGAATGATGTGACTGGTTTGGAAAGAGTCTTAAAGGCAAAGCAGAAGAGTCTATAGTTGACCCTGGAAGCAAAAGGAAATTACTGTCATTGTTGAGTAGGAGTTTCATGACCAGATCTATGATTGAAAAAACATCACTCGAGGAACTTGGTTCAAGATATTTTGAAGGGGGAAATTAGTGAGCAGGGAGATAAGCTGAAGGCCATTGTAATAGATGTCACTACTGTGCTTGATATGACAGAGAGACAAAAATGAACTAGTCTTCGCTTCCAAGGAGCTTACTACCTTGCTTGCTTATATTCTATTCATATTGTCTATGTTTCTTGCTTAGCAAATGATCTGTTTTATTTTAGTTTCATCTTCCCTCAATCTTTGAACTTCATAGCTTTGTTTGGCTTTGTTGTACATTTCATTAAGATAATTTGTTTGCTTGTTCTATAAATGTGTATTAAATGTCTGTGTACAGAGCAATGTTTAAGGTGCTAAAATTAGAGAGGCAAAGATAAATTACATCGATAAAGAATTTCAATAACACCAATACTTCAAGATACATGATTTTGTCAGTGTAAGTCCCAATGTTCATCAGTGCGAATTACAGCACCTCTATACCTTAACAGATGGCTTTAGGAGTCGCTATAGCCAAAAATTTCCTCATTCTATGGCTAGCACATATAACCTTGTTGAACAATCCTCAGACTTTCAGGCATCAACATTAGACAAAGCATAAAAAAGATATCTATACATAAAAAAAGTTATTCACCACAGGAGATTCAGCTCACATTCCAAGCTGAAGAGTTCCCTATAAATGGGAAGGTCTTTCAGATTTCCCTGTTTGCAAATAGTATTTTACTAATTGCATCAAGCTATAAAATACTGCACAATCTCCTGAATTTAAATAATTGTTCAAAGAACCTAGTCCTAATCTTCTACGTAGGAAAGAACAATGGATTAAGAATCAATGCCTAGATTATAGCATGCATTTAGATGGACAATACTATAAAATATGCCTATCTAGAACAGATACTACATAATCATAATGAATTAGGAGAAAGAAGAAAGAAAGTTGTCTGAATTGGTTTCGGTGACTCACAAAGCTCTTTTAATGACTGCAATTTTTCTACAGAAAAAAAAGAATCAGAAACAACCTTTTAATAGCAACATTAATACTGCTATGTAACAGGGAAACACAGAATACAACAGTCCCCAAGGAATTAAAAACAAGTATCTCAAAGAGGGTAATGGAAAAATCTATGGTGCATACAAATAAGCCAAGACATATAACCTATTACGGGTTTCTCCTGGAAACTCAGCTTTGAAGAAGCATCCAGACCAGCCACATTTTATTCTCGAGTTCACCACTATAACATCCCCATGGGTTCCTTCCTTCTCACTTCCAGCTCCCTTTTTTGTCCAGTTAGAATGTAAGTTCATTGAAGTTATGGATGATCTTTCATTTTGCCTGCAATGTATCCTCAACATTTATTTTACTACGTGTGTGGTGTACATGGCTTAGTAAATTCTTGTTGATTACCTGTCTTAATAAATGCATGTTGACTTGACCAACAAGGAATAACAACAAAAACAAAAGATGTCACCAAGGATTTATGGGACAGGAAAGCTGATCATACAGTGAAGGCAAGGAAAGAGAGGTGGAGGAGAACTCCACTGAGATCATTCACATATCAGGAGAAATCAGGGGAAATCCCACCATATTGGGATGTTAGATAAACTTTATGTTGAGAATTTATGGAATAAGATGGACAAGAATCATACTGAATAGGCTGTCCTTGGATGATGGATTATGATTTGTAACTTTGGAGGGAATCTTCAATTGAATAAGGTCACAACCCTATTTGAGAATCCAATTATGGTCAATGTGGTGATGGGACAAGCCTCTCTATATGTTGGTTTTTGGAAAACAAATATGTAGCCTGTTATATACACAAATAGTTATATTTTTTTCAAAAAGTATGGCTACCCTTATTTTCTTCCAATAAACATTTGTGTTTGAATAATCATTTTTAATAATTGGGGTTTTTATTCTTCAGAAGATAGGTAATATGGGAATTTCAAGTAGCAGGAATGGCAAGAGGTAGTGAGGGAGTAGAACTACATATTTAAACAACAGTGTGATCTTTTAAAAGTTATCCAGTCCAAATGGTTACCTATAGACAATACTGTCCTTTCTTGCTATATTCTATATCCCACCCCCCCCCAACACACACACACACAGACACACACACACACTTTCTTCTTCCACTTGGTTAACCCAACAACTCATGTCTACAAGGAAAGGGAGGGATGCAGAATAGTTCAGTCCTGGTGTGGACCATGTATCTCCTTTTTTTATTTTCCCCAAAGCCTGTTTTTACTGTAACTCCCTTCTTACTCTGAATATTTTATCACTGTCAATAATATCTAGCTGGCTAAGTGCCTTATCTGGAATTCAGGCTTATACTTTTTACATTTCACATGGTTTTAGTTTTGCCGATTTTGTATACCAACACTGAACCAGACCTTGCAGGGTTAAACCAAAAAAAAAAAAAAAAAGTTATCCAATCCTTTTATGCAGTAAACAAGATCATATTCTCACCCTTTTGCTTTCCAGAGAATGTTCCAGATTGAGAAAAATATATTGGAAACTGTGCCTGATTCAAATCAGTTGAAACCCAACTTTTAGTACGTAGTAATGCTTCATTACCACCTAAAAATAAACTAGTGTATTCTCTTTATTTTATAATCATGCATATAGATATTTGGGCCAAGAAATTAATCATTATGTTTGATGTAGCTTTGCTAGGAAGGAGAGATAAATGACTTAAAAAACCAACAACATCCTCTTTTTGCCATACAAAAATCAGCTCACAACTCTTATATGGCCTGTGTATATGATCTGGATTCCAGATGTGGATATTATTATGCAGATGTTAGAAGAATGGTAAGTGAATTTAAGCTATGCTTTTATAGAAATCCAACTACTTGAATAAAATCAGCAGGCTAAATATCTACATTTGGTCTCAGCCCTATCTTTGAGAAGTTAAAGAGTGTTTAGCTCTCAAGTGGGAAATTATGCTATTAATTTGAACTATAAAACTAAGTCTGAAATCACTGAACAAAATTTCACTTTTATGTAGCCAAGTTAGAAATGCTTTCCTTATGCAATCAATATGTACTCTTCAGTGCAGTAAACTTTCTAAAATACAATGTTCAACAGTCTATAGTTACCATCTATTCTTTTTTATTCTTACAATTTCTATAATTTCTCCTTAAGAAAAACTTTCATAGCTTCAAAATTAAAATTTTTAAATTTTAATTAATATTTAATTAATAACTAATGTTAAAATAAATAAATAATGAATTATTTGATATATAATTTAAATTTATAAAAACTTCACTAATCATATTCTTAAAAAATCTGTTCAAATAAATATTCTTCCTTAAGTTGAAAAATATAAAGAATATTATAAATACAAGTTACTTTTCATCATCTTTGTCAATTTTTTATGTAGCCTTTAAATCAGAGGAGATAATTTGAAATGCTCTTGATTGAATTTCTGAATAGCACATACTTTTTCTTTTTTTTTTAATGGCTTTTTCTTTCCAAATACATGCAATATTCAACTTAATTAAACCTTGTGTTCCAGATTTTTCTCCCTCCCTTTCTCCCCTCCCCTAGACAGCAAGCAATCCAATATAGGTTAAACATATGTAATTGTTCTAAACATTTCCAAATTTATCAGAATATACTATCAAAGCTAAATCATGACCAAACCAATAAGCATTGCAGAGGATGCATGCAAAGAGAAGTTCTCACAAATTGCTAAGACATATATGAAAATGGAAAAAGGCTGTTTTAACCTAAAAGAGTTAAGGAAGGTTTTCTTTTTGAGAAGTGGCACTTCAAGTTGGATAATGAAGAAAGGGAGGCATTTCAATAAATGGAGAAGCTCTGGGGCAAAGAGCTTTATTGGAGCCAAGGGATTGTGTGGGAAAAAAATTATGTAGCAAAAAGACAACAGGAAATTAAAAATAACCTGGTCAAAACTGAACATATAGTATATGAAGAAAAGTATGAATTATAACTTAAAAGGTAAACTGGAATTAGATTCTGAAGTGTCTTGAATGCCAGGATCAAAAGTTTACCTTTCTTTCAGAAGCACTGGGAAGCAAATGAAGGTATTTGTGTAGGTAAATTATATGATGAGAGCACTGCATTAGGATGATCATTCAAGTATTAATGTTAATTGGAAATTAAGGAGAGACTAGACTAGAAGATTTGTTGTAATATTATTACAATAGCCTAGGCAAGAAGAGGTAAGAGTCTAAATTACATGGTTAGAGAGGAAATTGAAGAGAAAACAAAAGATAATCTAGAGTTGTCATCAAAAGAATCTGGCAAGTAAAAGGATATAGAGGATGAGAGAAAGAGAAGAATCAAAGGTGATGGATGATTCTGAAGTGTCTGGGAGGATAGTTGGGGAGGTACCTCAAAAAATAGAAATTTGGGGGCTACTTAAGGAAGCAAGATCAGTTGATTTTGGAATATGATGTATTTGATGTACTGGAAGCATATTTAGATGGAGATATCCAGTTGACAATGGTTAAGACTGGAAACTGGGGAGGAACTGGGGTTAGAGATAGATTTGGGTTTCATACAAATAGGGATACTAACCATGCAATTTCCTCTCTAACCATGTATATGAAATCACCAAGAAAAAGGATGTGGAGAAGAAAGAACTTTGTGTATGCTAACATTTAGAGGGAGGAAATAAAAGTGATGATTGGTCTGTAGTCTAAGGGCCAGAGCACTTAAATTTGAAGAGGCTCATCACAAAGACCACCAAGTGATTACTTTTTCACTCATAACAACCTGTTAAGATTATCTAAAAAGGAATGGTGAGAGTTGCCATATGATCAGGTAAAAGATGACGCTCAACCAGTATAAAATCATGGATACCTAAAGTAGTATAACAATTGTCTTTCCATTTTCTAATTTTTATCTTTTTTTCTCCTTATAAATTAAAGATGTTATTCTCCAAAAGAGTTCCTCCATTACAATGTGTAGGGCAACATCAACAGGTTGGTTTCTTGGTAGTTGTTTTTCATGAGGGTTTATAATGGACCTTGGTGGGTTAGAAACTTTAAGTACTGGTGGTCTTGCTTGTGTTCCTAAGATGATACGGAACACCCCCTAAAAGAGGAGCCTGATAATTTATGTCTATCTGTAGGTGGCAGGAAGGAAGGAATCAGGTCACTAGTCTAAGACAGTAAGTTTGTAATAGGAAGCTACTGTTCATAAAGCCCCATAATAAAGTCCTTTGTCTAAGAGCAAAATTTGAAGCAACATCTGTCTTTATTGTTGGGGGTCTGGTTTGGGATCTCACCAAAATAAATAAAATGCAAGAACCTCCTCTAATTATTTTTGTTTCAAACTTTTAAAAAATTCTTTTAATCATTTGGTAAGATGTTTTGCTCCAAAGAATATAGTCTTTGAATGCTATCTTATTGTATAAATATCTTATTATTTAGAATATTTCTGATTCACATTTAATGATTGACTTGATATCCCCAAATACTTATTAAAATACTTTAAAATGAGTTTAAGTGAGTTAGTAGTTCTTTGTATATTCTCAATCTCTTTGGCTCTTGTGGATTTCTCAAGGTTCTAAGACTCCCTCCTCCTCTCTCCCCTCAATAACCTAATCAACTCAGGAATCTAATTATTATTGCTATGGAGATAATGAATACTCCTATATCTTCAGTCCTATTCTTTGTTCTGAGCTTCTGTCTTTTTTTTTTTTTAACAAATTATTTTTAAAGAATGCTTTTATTTTTTCCCAATTACATGTAAAAAAACATTCAGGATTTTTAAAAATAATTTTTGAATTCCAATTCCCCCACTACTTTCTGCCCTCATTCAGAAATCATTTTGATATAGATTATACATATGCAGTTATGTAAACCTGAGATTTCTCAAACATCGTTTGTCTAAAACTGAATGCATATTTCCTTCCAAACCACCTGTTTTCCAAACTTCCCTATTTCTGTATTTGGAACAGCTTTCTTCCTTCCAGCTTACTAACTGCAGTGTTATCCTTAACTCTCTTCACTTTCTCATCCCACATATCTAATTAATTCCCTACATATGTATTCTACAACAGTGGTGATAAATTCAAATGAAAATGAGGATTACTGATATGTTCATAAGAAATCTTATAGGTTACATCTTGGAACTGTTTTTAAAATATAATATTATCTATGTTTTAAAAATATTTTTAAAATGTTTCCCAATTACATTTTAATTTAAGTCATACTACTGAGTGTTGCTTATGGGCAGTATGTTTGCTACCTGAAACTCACAATCTCTCTCAAATCAGATTTGTCTGATTTAGTTATCCCTTCTCATCTGGATTGCTGTATTATTTCCTAACGGTCCTTTTGATTTCCAATCTCTTCTCACTTCAGTCCTTTCTTCCACACACTTAAAGTGATTTTTCCTCAAGCAAACATCTGACAATTTCACCATCTTACACTTAATAATAATATTAATAGTAGCTAGAATATATAGCATTTTAAGTTTTACAAAGTGTTTTACAACTCATTTTGTTCTCAGTATCAAATCAGAAGAAAAACTGGAGAAAATCTTTGAAACAAATTTCTATAACAAATGTCTTAACATGAAAAATATCAGTAAAAATATATTGTCAGAAATAGTCAATAATTATAATAATCCAGTGTTTGACAAACCCAAAGACCCCAGCTTTTGGGATAAGAATTCACTGTTTGGCAAAATCTGCTGGGAAAATGGGAAATTAGTATAGCAGAAACTAGACACTGACCCACACTTAACACTATACACCAAGATAAGATCAAAATGGGTTCATGATCTAGGCATAAAGAATGAGATTATAAATAAATTAGAAGAACACAAGATAGTTTACCTTTCAGATCTGTGGAGGAGGAAGGAATTTGTGTCCAAAGAAGAACCAAAGAAGATCATTACTGATCATAAAATAGAAAATTTTGATTATATAAAGTTAAAAAGGTTTTGTACAAACAAAACTAAGGCAGACAAGATTAGAAGGGAAGCAACAAAATGGGAAAACATCTTTACAGTCAAAGGTTCTGATAAATGCCTCATTTCCAAAATATATAGAGAATTGACTCTAATTTATAAGAAATCAAGCCATTCTCCAATTGATAAATGGTCAAAGGATATGAACAATTTTCAGATGAAGAAAAGGAAAGTATTTCTAGCCATATGAAAAGATGCTCCAAGTCATTATTAATCAGAGAAATGCAAATTAAGACAACTCTGAGATACCACTACACACCTCTCAGATTGGCTAGAATGACAGGGAAAGATAATGATGAATGTTGGAGGGGATGTGGGGAAACTAGGACACTGATGCATTGTTGGTGGAGCTGTCAATGGATCCAACCATTCTGGGGAGCAATTTGGAACTATGCTCAAAAAGTTATCAAACTGTGCCTACCCTTTGATCCAGCAGTGTTACTACTGGGCTTATATCCCAAAGGGAATTTAAAGAAGGGAAAGGGACCTGTATGTGCAAGAATGTTTGTGGCAGCCCTGTTTGTAGTGGCTAGAAGCTGGAAATTGAAGGGATGCCCATCAATTGGAGAATGGCTGAATAAATTGTGGTATATTAATATTATGGAATATTATTGTTCTGTAAGAAATGATCAGCAGGATAAATACAGAGAGGGTTGAAGAGACTTACATGAACTGATGCTGAGTGAAATAGGCAGGACCAAGAGATCATTATATACTTCAACAATAATACTATATGATAATCAATTCTGATGGACCTGGTCATCTCCAACATTGAGATAAACCAAATCAGTTCCAATTGTTATATAATGAAGAGAACTAGGTACACCCAGAGAAAGAACTTTGGGAAATGAGTGTGGACCACAACATAGCATTTCCACTCCTCCTGTTATTATCTGCTTACATTTTTGTTTTCCTTCTCAGGTTTTTACCTTATTTTTAAATCCGATTTTTCTTGTGCAGCAAGATAACTGTATAAATATGTATGTATGTGTATATATATATATATATATATATATATATATATATACACGTATATATATATATATATATATATATTAAATTTAACATATACTTTAACATATTTAACATGTATTGATCTACCTGCCATCTGGGGGAGAGGGTGGGGGGAAGAAGGGGAAAAGTTGGAAAAGAAGGTTTTGCAAGGGTCAATGCTGAAAAATTACCTATGCATATGTCTTGTAAATAAAAAGCTATAATAATAATTTTATATATACATATAATATTCAAGCAGATATATATATATATATATATATATATATATATATATATGGTCAGCTCAAATCTGCTTGTATCAGGCATCCACAAACACTCACCCTTCAACTCAGAGTATAGCTGATTAAAAGAAGAATTTGAAGGGGCTTTAATAGTCTTGTTGGGAGTACAGCCATAATACCATATAGTAATTTAAGTTTGAATAAATGTGTTTGAACAATATTTAAAGGTGTTGAAAAGTTCCATTTTTATTACCAATAAAAATAAAAGATCCAATTGAAAACATTTATAGACTGAAAATGGCATTTATTTAAATATTTACTTAAATTTATTTAAATGTTTAAATACTTCAATAGATCTGCCCTCTAATCAGTTTTATTATTTTATGCCTTGGTACAGATTACATTCCCTAATTTGGAAATGTGATTTTCTCCCATGTTCTACAAATATCTCAGAAAAAGAATCTACTTACTATGATAAAAGACTACTTTTAAGTCTTTTCCAAGATGGCACTTGTGCTATCACATTATCTTTTAATTTTGTTACATGACAGATTTGCCCCACTTTCCAATTAAAAATTTCCTCTCTGGTATCCATTATATCTTTCCCATACACACATACTTTTTGTCTTTTTTCATCATTTAGGTCACGTGTAACTGACTCTTCAGAGACACAATGTTTCAAAATTCATATCCATCCATCATCACTAATAAAAAAAATTTGTGATTTTATAGATTTTTATCCAAATGCTTGCCCTAGATATATTTAATTTCAGTCTAGGAGTGAGGAAGTGCCTGAACCTTCAACAACATCCAGTCAAGAAGCAGGTACATATGGGACAACTAGGTTTATAAGTATGATATACTTGTACAGAATAGGTAAGTAGTGACCATAGCAGCCTGAAACATAGTGGACAATTTTTAGACCTGGATGGAAGTCTTCCTTTTTTAAGATGAGGCAACTCTTGCCAGAGAAGCCAAGTGAATACCAGAGATCACAGAGGGAATGATTCAAACCACTCCTGTTACATACATTACAAATCTTCAAAGGAAAAACATTGTATCTCTGAAGACATGACTGGAAGAAAAAGGGAGGGCTGGGAAACGGAGTCCACATTAAAAAAAAGTTGGAAAATATACAAATGAGCAGATACAAGAAAGCATAGAGAAGATTTTCCATCATACCACACTAAACATGAGGCTATTCAAAAGGAGTATTCTCAAAAAAGAAAAACAAACAAAAAAAGATGAAGAATGAAGGGGGAACAAAATCTTCATTTGGACAGAATTTTCTTGGATAGAAGAATTGGTGAGATGAGAGAATAAAATTTTTGTCTTCCAGGAATCTTACTATGTATAAGAAACATAGGATAAAGATGGAATGTTTAAGTGTGATACCTACCTTTCAGCATGTTTTATAAGGAGGAATAAAATGAGAAAGGACATGAAATGAATCAACACTTCTTGAAAAAGAGTGGCACAAGCCCTCTTTATAGTGTCCAGAAACTGGAAACTGAGTGGATGCCTCAATTGGAGAATGGCTGAATAAATCATGTATATGAATATTATGGAATATTATTGTTCGGTAAGAAATGACCAGCAGGATGATTTCAGAGAGGCCTGGAGAGACTTACATGAACTGATGCTGAGTGAAATGAGGAGAACCAGGAGATCATTATACACAGCAACAACAATACTATATGATGATCAATTCTGGTGAACGTGGCTCTCTTCAACAATGAGATGAACAAAATCAGTTCCAAAAGAGCAGTAATGAACTGAACCAGCTACACCCAGCGAAAGAATTCTGGAAGATGACTATGAATCACTACATAGAATTCCCAATCCCTATATTTTTGTCCTCCTGCATTTTTATTTCCTTTACAGGCTAATTGTACACTACTTCAAAGTCTGATTCTTTTTGTACAGCAAAATAACTGTTTGGACAGGTATACATATATTGTATTTAATTTATACTTTAACATATTTAACATGTATTAGTCAACCTGCCATCTGGAGAAAGGGGTGGGGGTAAGGAGAGGAAAAGTTGGAACAAAAGGTTTTGCAATTGTCAATGCTGAAAAATTACCCATGCATATATCTTGTAAATAAAAAGTTATAATTAAAAAAAAAAGAGTGGCACAAATCAATAACAGGTGGTGAGATAATAAGATCTGAATAGAGAAGTTCTGAATTTACAGTCTTATCTAATCTGAAAAAGAAAAGGATAAAAAGAAAGACTGAAGAATGAGAAAATTATAAAAGTTAATTCAAGAAACATGGAAAAAGACAGCATAACATGACTCAGAGGAAAGTATGTGGGAAGAGACAAAAATATTAGTGTAAGCAAAATTAATGTATGAACCACATGCTAGCTTTAAAAGGAAAAAAAGGGAAAAAACCAATAAAAATAACCAAATGGGAGAACACGGAGACTTAAAAATTATTAATTATATATACATAAATATATTAAACTCTACAATTAAATAAAAATATGTGACAGAATAGTTAATAAAAAATATAATTTGAAGCATTAAGTATACATTTAAAAATAAAAATACATACAAAGTTAAAAGTATATGTAGGAGCAAAGAGCACTGTGCTGGACAATTCCAAGAAATCAGGATTTGCTTTGGCAATCTCACATAATCGCACAATGTAAATTCAGGATTTCAAGAGAAACAACCAAAAAAAAAAACAAAAAAACAAAAAAAAACTATGTTGTGCTTAGAGACAACGTGAACAATGGAACAATTATTAAACACATATGCACCAAAGACAGAATCTGTGTTTTTAAAAGAAAAGCTAATTGAATTTCAGAAAGACATGGTGAGTATTTTAAGACTTTAGTATGCATTTTATTGAACTGTATGGATTGATCAGAGACATAAACATAGCAGAGCTCAATACAATGTTGGAAAAACTTAGCACTGCACAAATGAAAATAGTAAAGTATATCTGTTTACTGACATTGTAGGAGCTTATAGTACAACAGAACAAAAAAACTGTAAATGCATGTCATAAAAAGGTAGAGATGTTAAACTTATTCTTTGCAATGGGCATGGGATGAGAGGAATATATTGAGGAAAAGATATGGGGAAAAAACTAGAAGGGAAAGATGAAAGAAAAATAAAGCAAAGAAAGAAAAGGTCATTTTGAGAACATTTTGTTTTTCTTTAACAGACTCTCTTTAATGCCTTTATACAAAAACTTCCCAGGAGTTCCAATTCCAAAACATATATTTCAGGGGGATCCTGAAATGACTGTATAGCCCATCAGAAGGCTACTATAAAGCAAACTGCTACCTACCCATGCTTTCCTGAATCTTGTATTTGTAAAGTCCATTTTTTGAACTTAAGCACAAAATTTTATATTTACCTCCATTCAATTTAATCTTAGTAGCATAAAAGATAAAAAGAAAGAAATATACATGATCTCTAAAGGACTATAAAAACAAAATGATTTGTGTACTGTCACTATAATGAATGGGAAATAGGCCTTCCATAAATTATAAAGCACTCATTATCACAACTGTTTGGTATAATAGCTCAGCAAAAATGACCGGAAAGATGGAGAGACAACAGAGAATTATTGGATAGGTTACTACAAAATACAGATAATAACTCATTGTTTGTGGAGAGGTAAATTGGTCCAGCTTTTCCATAGAACAATCAAGAACCATATCCTCAAAGTATTATCCCAAAGTAAATTGGGATTGATCCTGCAATATGAATACTAAGAAGATCAAAGAAAAAGGAAAAGCAATTATATATACCAAACTATTCAGATAGTTCTTTTGTAGCAGCAAAGAATGGTTAACTAAGGAAGTATCCATCAAATAGGAAATGGCTAGATAATGGTATAAGATTGTAATAGGATATTATTGTGCCATGAAAAATTAAGAGACGGATAATATCAGATAAACCTGGGACTACCTATATGAACTGATGCTGATTAAAGAGAATAGAATTAAGAAAATAATTTATACAATAACTCTTTAACGACGATAAACATTTGAAAGATCTAACTCTGAATCAATGTGATGACCAATTATTCCAGAGGACTAACGATAAAGCATACAGTTATCCATCTACTGATGGAAAACAATAGATCCAAAATGTAGAACAAGACATATTTTCGAGCATGGCCAATGCAGGAATTTATTTTGCCTTATTGCATATTTGTTACAATTTCTGTGTTACTGTTTTTCCCCCAATGGGATGGAATGAAGGAACAAAGGGATTTAGTAGAAGAAGGATAGGACCAAAAAAACTGGAAAGAAGTAATGGAAAAATAGAAAGAAAAACATTTAAGCATCTTTTGTTTAAATCTACAGAAAAGAAGAGAAGGATTCACAGAGAAGTAGGATAACTTTGAATGAATATATATTTAAAAGAAAAAAATAAGCCACACTCACTTAAGAGATTCACTTATATGAATAATTTTAAAAGTCCCATTTGGCATTTTAAAAAACTTAAATAGCTCACTGAAATAGCCTTAAGAAGCAAGAATAAAAAATAAACTCCAGTCTTTGATAAACTTAACAGAAAACTGCAAGAAGAAAGCATCTCTGTTCAACAAGAACTGCTAAAAAAAAAAAAATTAGAAAGAAGTTGAGAACATTAGCATCTTATATCCCATACTAGTATAAATTCCAAGTGGATGTTTGGATTTAAATATAAAGGAATACAAATAGAGCAAAATGGCATGTTTATAACTATGGTCAATCATCTACAAAAGATCACTCTCAGATGATAATATTTAGAGAAATGCAAACTGAAGCAACTCTGAAGTTTCACCTCATATTCAGCAACATGGCTAATAAAACCAAGGATGAAATAGTCAATGTGTGTAAGGTTGCAGAAAGCAAGCACTGGTCAAATCATTTTTGAGACTGATTTGAAATTGTATTAAAAAGAAGTCACATACTTGTTCATAGTCTTTGGCCAAAAGAAATAACTCCTAGACACACATCTACCATTCTCCACACCAACAAAGTCACAAACAGGAATCAGGTTCAATGTACACCAGTGCCTCTTGAGGCAAAAACAAAAATCTTGGAAACAAAATAGGTGCCCACAGAACAAAGAATGGTCAAATTGTGGTATATGAATGTAATGAAATAAATATTATTGTGCATTTAAAATGACAATTGTAAGAATTTCAAGTAGCATAGAAAGATCCGTATGTACTAATAATAGACTGAAGTAGAACCAAAAAAAATATACAATGCATGTGCATGTGTACTGTTATGCATGTGACTATTATGCACTTGAAAAACCCTCAGTAGTAGAAATCAAAATATAGAGTGATTACAATGACTAATTGTAGCCCTGGGAAAAAAAAAAAAACCTGAAGAACTTCCATCAGAGAGATGGAGCAGACCATGGGTAGGGAATGTTACACATGCCACCAGGAGGTACAGCTGTTGTTAGTTTTGCTAAACTACATTTCTTTATTACAAGGGAAGTTGCATATTAAAAATGAAAAGTGTTAATATATCACTAATGAAGACAAAACTAAAACATTAGGAGTTATTTTGCCCAATTATATGCCAGTAAATTTAAGAATTTAAGTGAAATGGAACAAAACTAGTAACAATATAAACTGTCCAGATTAAAAGAAGAAAAATAGAATACCTAAATAAACCTGTTTTAGAAAAAAAAAATTGAGATTTGAGAAGCATTAGATCAGATAAATTTATAAATGAATTCCAGCAACTTTTTGAAGATCAATTGATTCTGATATCAAATAAATTATTTGAGACAATAGGCAAAGCAAGAGTCTCTCTAAATCTTTTTTATGAAACAAACCAGGAAGAGCAAAATCTGACAAAAAAAATTAGAGACCCATTTCACTAATGCATATGGATTAAAAAACCCTAAATAAAATATTAACTAGAAGATTACAGCAATGTATCACAAAGACTAATGTGGTCATGTGGTATTTATACCAGGAATATAAAACTGGTTCAATATAAGGAAAATTATTAACATGATTATGTCAATAACAAAAGCAACAAAAATGATGATTATATCAAAAGATGCAGAAAAATCTTTTGCCAAAATATAACATTCATTCTAATTTAAAAACACTTGAAAGCATAGGTATAGATAACAAACTTAAATTTTTTTTCTTTAAAATGATAAAAAGAATCTAGCAAGCATTATCTATAATGGAAATCCCAATAAGATCAGAAGTGAAACAAGGATATCTATTATCACCAAAAAATTCAACATTAGCAATAAGAAAAGAAGAATAAATTGAAGGAATCAGAATGGACAATAAGGAAAAAAACCACTTTTTCTGAAGATGATATAATGATATACTTAGAAAATCCTAGATAATCAACTAAAAACTAGTTAAAACAAATAATTTTAGCAAAGTAGCAGGATATAAAATTGGCCTATATCAGCCCTTCTACATATCATCAATAAGCCCTGCAAGAAGAGACAGTAAGAGATATTTCTTTAAATTAAATTAAATTAAAATTTAATACCTGGGAATATGCCTGCCAAAATAAACTCAGAAATTATATGAACATAATTATAAAAAAAAATTTATACAAATAAAATCAGATTTAAGTAACTAGAGGAACATTGTTCATTGGTGAGCCAAGATGTTATGATTCTTACAAGGTGCTAAGTCAGTGGAATTGATAGAGACAATGGTTGTTTAGCAGGTTGTTTAACAATGCTCTAGATGTACTTAGTACTTAATACAGTTCCACAAGATTCACACCTTTAAGAGAGTATATATATAAGCTAGGAGCCTCAACCAGGATTCACTCTGGGAGATTCAGAAGCCAGGATTCAGTGGAGGAGATTCACAAGTCTAACACAGAAGCCCACAAGCCCACTCTTGGAGGCAGAGTCAGATTCATTCCTACTCTACTTTTGTGTGGACTAGAGGCTTTGGATTCAGAGAGAGTTAGAGGAAGAAGCTGGAAGAGACAAAGGACTAGCAACAAGAACTCTCAGAACCAAGGAGAGATAGGCATCTAAGAAAGCTAACTGGGCTATTTTGAAGGAAACAATAAAGGATTTGGACTTTAATCCCTGGCTGCATTTGAGGTGATTATGACATTGAACTGAAACAAAGGCTGCTCCCAGAAGCCCCCCAAGAAACCTGCTCCCAGAGACTATTATATTTTAGAGAAGAGAATATTACACCAAGCCAATATAACAAAAATGATAATTCCATATAAACTAATTATTATTAAATGCCATCCTAATTAAATGACCAAAAAATATTTTACTGAGCTAAAAAAAAAAAAAAACAACAAAATTCAATTAGAAGAACAAAAGATCAAGAATATCAAAGAAATTATTTTTCTTTCTTTCTTTCTTTCTTTTTTTTTGGGGGGGGGAGGGGCGAGGCATTTGGGGTTAAGTGACTTGTCCAGGATCAAATAGTTAGTGTTAAGTATATGAGGCCAGATTTGACCTCAGTTCCACCAGACTCCAGGTCTGAAATTCCCAAATATCAAACAAATGAATAAAATAATGTAAAAGATTTAGAGAAATGCAAATCAAACAATCTTGAGATATCATTTTGGCAAAACTTGGATAAAGACCAGTGTCTTATACCATTTACCAAACAAAGATCAAAATGGTTGCATGCATGACCTGGAAATAAAGGAAGATGTGCAATTTAGAAGTACATGAAACACTACCTATGAAAATTTACAGATAGGAAAATGTATAAACAAATAAGAGATAGATAACATTATGGGATAATTTTTTGTAATAAAATAGTTTTATACTGATAAAACCAATGGAGCCAAGATTAGAGTGAAAGTAGAAAATCAGGAGAAATTTTTTTATAAATATCTTCTCAAATAAGATTTCATAACAAATATATATAGGGAACTGAGTCAAATTTATAAGAATGAGTCATTCAGCAGTCGATAAGTGGTCAAAAAAAGGAAGTTTTCGGAAGAAATCAAAGCTATACACAATCATATGAAAAAATCTTTTAAGTCATCATTAATTAAGGAAATGCAAATTAAAACAACATTAAGTTACCATCTCATATGTATATAATTGGCTAAAATGACAGAAGGGAAGAATGACAAATGTTGGCAAGGCTTTGGAAAAATTGGGACACATAGTATCAGTCAAATTATGAATGTACATGTTTAACCTATAATGGATTACTTGCTATCTAGAGGAGGAAGGACGGGGGAAAGGAGGAATAAAAGTTTGGAACACAAAGTTTTACAAGGGTGAATGTTAAAAACTATTTTTGTATATATTTTGAAAAAAAAAAAGCAAGCAGAACCAAGACAACAACATATGCAAATGACAATGATATAAATGACAACAATGCTGCAATTCAGATGAATTGTGATCAAAATTTTTAGTCCCAGAGAACAGATGATGAACACTTGTGTAACAGTCATTTTGTCAGCTGATTTTGCTTAGCAGTTTTGTTGGGGGGAGGGTGGGAGGGAAGGGAGATATTTGAAAAGAGGCATATCAGAAAATGAACCTTTTGTATAAAACAATCACCAATAGCAAAATGTTCCTATAGAACTTTCCTTAAAAAGTTGTAGAGATGACTTCTAAGCTCAGAAGATAAAAGAATGAAATGTCACAAAGATGTCTATTCTCTGAATACTTAAAAAGAACAAAGCAAAACTTCCAGAAATCTTTGCAAGATAATTTTTTTAAATGAGCAAAAAATTCTAAAATAATACAAAAATTATCAATAAAAGAAACTAAGGGGAAAAAGCAAGAAGAAAATATATTTTAACAATAGCTACAATAGTATATTTTTGCTATATTTTTGACACAATGAAAGAGATAATAAACATACTAAAATGATTTTAAAAATGAAGTTACTAAATTTAAGAAACTGATAAACGCCTCATAAAATAAACAAAAAAAGTACTTGAGTGTTACTAAAGAAACTTAAGACTTATGACAAAGTCCAGCAATTTAAAAATATCCATGGGAAAGATAAAGAAAAAAGATTTCATGGGGGAAAAATAAACAAACATTTTTATCCAGAGACAGAAAGGTAGAAACAACAGAAATAGGGAAAAAAAAAAAAAAAGCCTAAATTTCTCACTTGAAAAAAATGTAGACAAAAGTAACAGAACGGATTGATAGAGCACTGAGAAAAATTATAAACTCCCCAAAAACTGTAAAGAGAGGAACTTAGATATATTATATGTCACTAAAGTTTGCATTCGTTCGGGGAGCTAACTTAGCACACTGTTGACTCTTAGCATCTATTAAACCCCTGAATCTTTCTCCCAAATAACCACTATCTCTGTATGATGCCTTCATTTTAAACTTGTAAAATTGGTTTTGATTCCATATATAGGAAATTACTATTATCTCTACCGAGTCCCATCTGGCATTGTCTCGCCATTTTGGCCACTTGATATGTTTTTTGGAACCTGATTCATCTATTAGCTATGATTCACAGCTTTGGATCATTTACAAATTTGATAATCACCATCGAAGGCTTGTAAGTCCCTTACAAAAATGTTAAAAAAGCACAAAGCCAAGCAGAGAGACCAACTTCCAAGTTAAACTACAAAGAACTGCTCTTTGATTCTGGTGAATTAACCAGTTCGGATTACAGTTATTTGAGTTTCCTTTTAAGTAAGACTATTAACAATTCTTTGGATCTGATCATTGAACCAATTTTTAATCTAATTATTTATACTACGATAGAGTCCACACAGAGCTGGAAGGACCCTGAGAGATCATCTAAGCCAACCTCCTAATTTTTCAGATGAGAAAAATCATCCCCAGAAGTCACGGAGGTCCCAGAGCTGGCAAGAGCTGATTCTGAGGCCTCTGACACTACCCCGAGCTTTTTCCAGCCTGCATCACTGCCGCTTCCTTTTACCCTTTTCCACTATCACGTCTTCCACATTTCAGGAAGTAGAGAACATTCTCAAAACACGGCAGCACTTACCTATTCTTTTCGAAACTGGGGAGGACACGGGCACCTACTTCCATTCACGTTTTCAGCACTGCCTGCCCCACAAGTGCCAGAACAAGGGCCCATTGGGATAAATAAAGGAAGAGCAAAGCCTTAGGCCTTCATACCGCAGAAACACAGGCCCATTTCCCAGCACCCAAGTAGGTGTTTCCCAGGTGATTCATGCTACTCTTTGTGATTTCTGCTGCTGTTCACCTGTTCTTGATTTTCAATTCTCCTTCCAATTAATTCAACAAACATTTACTGTGTCTGCTATATGACAGGACTTACTATATGAAGGCTTAGAGATTCAAAGACAAAATAGAAAATGGATCCTACGCTCAAGGAGGTTATAATATAATGGGCTGTTCCAACATTTACACATGTAATTTGAGCCTCATGGCCCCCTCAAACGCTGGATTTACATGAATCAGACTTGATCTTAAGGCTGATCCAAAAGATCATTCTCTCTTTGGCTTCCATTGCTCACAGTTCACTCTGAGGAAATCACAAAAGTTGGCCTGTATCCAGCGCCCAACAGGAGTGGATAAAAGTGTTTTTTCTTTAGAAGTTTAAAAAAAAAATAGTATGAGGTATAGGACTTTTTTTTTCATCCTACAAAAAGTGTAAAAGATTCACAGGAGCCCATAACAAATGTTATATCCCCATAACAAAGGGAATCCAAATAATCTCAATAACAATTAACCTACTTCTCCAGTAATCTACCTTTTTCCAGGGTTATCTATACTGTTCCCTTTCCTTCCCCTTTTATGGCCTCTGGCTTCATAGTGCCATTCCATGGTTTGGGATTCTCTGCTTCCAACTGAAACACATTTGAGACAGTCAGGTAAACAATTTTCTTCCCATCAGATTTGTATTGTGTGAATAATTTATAGAAAAGGGAAGACAAAAGTCCAGGACTTGTTTGTTTTCTGATATGTCTTCTATGGCATAGTTTAATCCCTTTCTGAATCCCTTTTCAAGGGAGGATAGGGTTAAGTGAAGATGAGTAGTTCTCGGTTTGCTTCATGTAAATTCCTAGAGGAAAAGTTAAGAGAGCTGCATGAACAAAGAGATAGCAAAACTATAATAGTGGGAGATCTCAACATTGCTCTCTCAGAACTAGATAAATCACACCACAAAATGAACAAGAAAAAAGTTAAGGAGGAAAATAAAATTGTAGAAAAGTTAGAAATGATAGATTTGTGGAGAAAACTGAATGAAAACAGAAAGGAGTACACTTTTTTCTCAATGGTTCAGGGAACCTCAAAGGGTTCAGGGTACAAAAACTGAACATGTTTTAGAGTATTAAAATCTCAAAATCAAATGCAGAAAGGCAGAAATAGTAAGTGCATTTTTTTTCAGATCATGATGCAATAAAAATTATATGCAATAAAAGACCAGGGGAAAATAGACCAAAATTTAATTGGAAACTAAATAATCTAATCCTTAAAAAAAATGATTGGATGAAACAACAAATCATAGACACAATAATTTCATCCAAGAGAAGAACAATAATGAGACAAAATTTTTAAAAATGTGTGAAAGCAGCCCAATAGGTTATTAGGGTAAATTTTATATCTTTAGATGCTTACTTGCACAAAATAGAGAAAGAGAAGATCAATGAATTGGGCTTACAACTAAAAAAGCTAGAAGAACAACAAATTAAGGCCCCCAATTAAATAACAAATTTAAAATTCTGAAAATAAAAGGGGAGATTGGAAAACTTTTGAATTAAAAAATAAAACTAAGAGTTGGTTTTATGAAAAAACCCAATAAAATAGATAAATCTATAGTTCATTTGATTAGAAAAAGGAAAGAAGATAATCAAATTGTTAGTCTCAAAAATGAAAAGAATTTTCCACCAATGAAAAGGCAATTAGAGCAATAATTAGGAGTTATTTTACCCAACTATATGTCAATCAATTTGATAATTTAAGTAAAATGGAAGAATACCTACAAAAATATAGATGGCCCAGATTAACAGAAGAGGAAACAAATTACTTAAATAGTCTCATTTTAGAAAAAGGAATAGAACAAGCTAATAAATAATTCCCTAAGAAAAAAATCTCTAGTGCCAGATGGATTTACATGTGAATTTTACCAAATATTTAAAGAATAACTAATTCCAATACTATGTAAATTATTTGAAAATACAGGGAAAGAAGGAACCCTATCAAATTTCTTTTATGACACTGATATGGTGCTGATACCTAAATTAGGTAGGATGAAAACAGAGAGAAAAGTATAGACCAATTTCCCTAATGAATATTTATGCAAAAATCTTAAATAAAATATTAGCAAAGAGATTACAGAAAGTCATTCCCAGGATAATATACTATGACCAAGTACGATTTACACCAGGAATGCAGGGCTGGTTCGATATTAGGAAAACTATAAACATAAATCAAGCATTATTGATTATATCAATAACCAAACTAACAAAAATCATATGATTTTGCATCAATAGATGCAGAAAAAGCATTTGACAAAATTCAATACTCATTTCTATTAAAAAAACATTGAAGAGTATAGGCATAAATGGAGTTCCTTAAAATGATCAGCAGCATCTATTTAATACCATCAGTAAGTATCATATGTAATGGGGATAAACTAGAACCATTCCCAATAAGATCAGGGGTGAAAAAAGCTTGCTCACTATCACTATTACTATTCAATATTGTATTAGGAAGGTTAGCTTTAGCAATAAGAGAAGAAAAAGAGATTAAAGGAATCAGAATAGGTTATGAGGAAACCCAATTATTACTCTTTGCAGATGATATGATGGTAAGAACCCTAGAGAATCACTAAAAAACTACTAAAAACAATTCACAACTTTAGCAAAGTTGCAGAATACAAAATAAATCCACATAATTCATCAGCATTTTAATATATTATCAACAAAGTCCAACAGCAAAAGATATAATGAGAAATTCCATTTAAAATAACTATAGATAATATAAAATATCTGGGTGTCTATCTGCCAAAGTGAGGAACTATATGAACACAATTATAAAACACTTCTCCTACAAATAAAGTCAGATCTAATCAACTGGAAAAATATCAAGTACTCTTGGATAGATCAAGGGAATATAATAAAAAAATGACAATACTCCCTAAACTAATCTATTTATTTAGTGCTATACCAATCAAACTCCCAAGAAATTACTTTATAGATCTAGAAAAAAGAGTAATAAAGTTCACCTGGAAGAACAAAAGGTCAAGAATTTCAAGGGGGTTAATGAAAAAAATGCAAATGAAGGCAAATGGCCTAGCTGTACCAGATCTAAAACTATATTATAAAGCAGCAGTCATCAAAACCATTTGGTACTAAGAAATAGAGAAAGTGATCAGTGGAATAGGTTATGAACACAGGGCAAAATAGGCAATGACTATAGCAATGTAGTGTTTGACAAACTCAAAGGCCCCAGTTTTTGTGATAAGAATTCACTATTTGACAAAAGCTGCTGGGAAAAATGGAAACTAGTATGGCAGAAACTATGTATTGACCCACACTTAATACTATATATCAAGAAAAGGTCAAAATGGATTCATGATTTAGACACAGTGATATTATAAGCAAATTAGAAGAACATAAGATAGTTTCTCTCTCAGATATGTGGAGAAGGAAGGAATCTGTGGACAAAGAAGGCAGGGAAAAACTGAACACAAAGTTTTGCAAGGATTAATATTGAAAAATTATCCATGCATAGTTTTGAAAATTAAAAAGATAAAATAAATAAAATAAAATTCTATCTTCTCCCTCCCAAATATGAAAGAAAGAAATCACCTTTATCTGATGAGAGACTTATATGACAATTATGTTGCTTAAGAAATCCCCCTTCTTTGATAAAAAGTTGGATTCAGTAACCTCAAACCTAAGGTTTCTCACATGGCAACCCCTGAGTCTGACATTGCCTAAGAAATAGCCTGTGAATTCTGTGGACAAGCAGATGAAGCTCTTCATTTGCTTTTACTGAAAAGTTCTAGTGAAATGGGGAGCAGCCTCCCAACTCTATGCACATACACTTTAAGGATCTCTCCAGAAGAAAGGCAGGAGGAGTAAGAAAGATTCAGTTTTTGATGAAGATTCTTTTTGTTGGCCTCTGATGAGAGTCCCTCCTTTCAAGTTTCCAATCAATTAATCCTGCAAGAAGCTCCAATCCCTGAAACCCATCTTCTAGGAGTGCCAAGTGAGGAACATCCATACTTACTCTTTAGAAATGGAATTGAAAGATCCAGACAAGTTTTACCTCCCTATGAAGAAGGTAAATTGGTCAGGGAATTAAGTCCCTTGATCAAAGCATACCAGAACACACATTAGTTATACTTTCTTTGTATCTTTATCAAATTGATCATGGAACTTGACAGAATCAATTCTCTACATATAAATATGTAAATATAATTTAACATGAGGAGGGAAAGAGAGGACTAACAACTAGAGGTAATGAAGGCTTTCCATAGGAAATGGCACCTCAGATGGGACTTGAAGGAAGGAAGGAACAAGGATTATAAGAAGCATATGACCACTCTCAGATCCCTGGATTAATAAGGTGGACACTTGAGAGCATTTACCTAGAATGAGAAAGGAAAAACTTTTTTTTTCTTTATTCTATATTTAGTACTATCCTATTAATATGGCATTATAAAATGAATATTATATATGTGTGTGTATGTATACAATTCAATCTAAAACATCTGTAAGGTCACCAAATTTGAACTAGAATAATCCTTGAACTTCACTAAACCTTTACCATAATGATGTTAATTTAATAACATCTATAAACAAAATTGAAATCTCTTTGATTTTTTATTTTATGTTTATTTAATTCACCAAAGAATATATGAAGGAAGCAAAATGTACTCATTACCTCCTCCAATTACTTTAACAAATTACAATCACATATATAATTACCATACTTTTTAAAAGAAACTACTGACAGTATAAATTTTACAACTGGTTCCCCTTCCATGTGATATATTACCCATTCCTGGAGTCACTACTAATGAAGCTTAGAGCTACATTCATTAAATATGGCCAATAATAATAGTTTTTATTGCCAGTTCAAAAAAATTACAATTCTACTTGATGTTAAGTTTCAACATTATTCATCATGCTTGTGGGAAGAGGAAAAACTGATGCAAAAACATTGTAGTATCAACAAAATGTTTTTGGTGTCAGCAGCAAGTATTATGAGTCTGAGATATTAATAGAGAAAGAAAATGTCATCTTAATGATGACTAAAGTAGGAGACAAATTGAAATAATAATTGAGAGAATAAAAGAATATAACTCCCAGACTAATTGCTTTACTTTGAGAGACTATATTTCTAAATGATCCTTATTATTAGCAAAAATGTAGTAGTGTCTGAACCATGAGAACAACAAATAGGCAACAGACCTAAAGACTATATCAGGCCATTTTCCATTCTGAGTCAATAGGCAGCAGAAAAAAAAAAATGAAGGAAAAGATTAGTTTCTGTGCTGGTTTTAATAATGTCAATTTCAAGTAGACAATAGTGAAGATATTTAAATAGTTAATTTTAAATAGCTTTACAACATAACCCTACTAAATTTATCAAGATATCAAATATCTTGTTATCTTTATCTATAATAAAATGTATTTTAAAAGTTGACTGTTCCTAAATATTTATTTTATATTGCTTGCAAAGTTACCATTTTACATAACATATATACATATATACACATACACACTAATTTTATATTCATATATTATAAACATAATCTCAATTTTCAAGTCTAATTAATCCAATACTATACAAATTTATAAAAATAACAAGAAGGCAACTTCCATGTTGAAGCACACTGCTTCTATTCTTAAGCTATAAATAGAACATTTTTCCTTTTAAAGATTGCATACACAAACCATTCACTAAACATAAACGAATATATTCTGATTATAATGCATGAACTGAATTTTCATTGTTAGAAGGAACTCCTAAATTGAGGTGATCAAAGATTCACTTGAGTATTTGAGTATCAATACTTCATTCAGCTGACATCACAGAGGAATAAAATGTTTTAAATAAATGACCTTAGCTTTCTCTTTTGAAGACTCTTTTTCTGAGAGTTTTTAGTAGGAGAGCAAGAACATTTTTGGTTTCTAAAAATATACTAAATGTGTCTTGCTTTACGAAACAATATATACTGAAAGGAATGAAACTTTTCTTGTGGATTCAGTGTCTTCATTATGAATATCACTTAATGTATTGTGATACTGGATAGCAATGCCCTGCTAAACTTTAGAGGTATGTAGTGGCATTTGCCCCTGCCACAAGTGATCTTAGATTTATTTATACATTTATAGTGTTTCTATTTTTCTTGCTGCTGCTGCTGTTGCTTTTAAATAATTCTTTTGTTCCTTGTGTCATTTTTCATTGCTTTCAGCATTTGTGTCAAGATCTGTCCTTATTTTCCATCTGTATAATTCCTTTCAACAGATGCAATCTTAAGTCCTATGAGCGTGCTCTACTCCAGCACAACAGAGTAACACTTAGGCTCCTACACTTTAGTTCTTCTAAGTCTAAATCTTGCTTGACATCTATATACTTTTAGTTTTTCTTCGGTTTCCATCCTCCATTGTTTTCTGATCTGACTTTAAGATGATCCATTCTGTTGGAGGGGATGCGGGAAAACTGGGACACTGATGCGTTGTCGGTGGTGTTGTGAACACATCCAGCCATTCTGGAGAGCAATCTGGAATTATGCCCCAAAAGTTATCAAACTGTGCATACCCTTTGATCCAGCAGTGCTACTACTGGGCTTATATCCCAAAGAAATTCTAAATACGGGAAAGGGACCTGTATGTACCAAAATGTTTGTGGCAGTCCTGTTTGTAGTGGCTAGAAACTGGAAAATGAATGGATGCCCATCAATTGGAGAATGGCTGGGTAAATTGTGGTATATGAATGTTATGGAATATTATTGTTCTGTAAGAAATGACCAGCAGGATGAATACAGAGAGGCTTGGAGAGACTTACATGAACTGATGCTAAGTGAAATGAGCAGAACCAGGAGATCATTATATACTTCAACAACGATATTGTATAAGGATCTATTCTGATGGAAGTGGATTTCTTTGACAAAGAGACCTAACTCAGTTTCAATTGATAAATGATGGACAGAAGCAGCTACATCCAAAGAAAGAACACTGGGAAACGAATGTGAACTATTTGCATTTTTGTTTTTCTTCCCCAGTTATTTTTACCTTCTGAATCCAATTCTCCCTGTGCAACAAGAGAACTGTTTGGTTCTGCAAACATATATTGTACCTAGGACATACTGCAACATATCTAACATATATAGGACTGCTTGCCATCTAGGGAAGGGGGTGGAGGGAGGGAGGGAGGGAGGGGAAAAATCGGAACAGAAGTGAGTGCAAGGGATAATGTTGTAAAAAAAATTACCCTGGCATGGATTCTGTCAATATAAAGTTATTATAAAATAAAATAAAATATATAATTAAAAAATGAAGAAAAAAAAAAGATGATCCATTCTAATGTTTCTGTGGAGCTCAGTGTTTTAGGAGAGATTGATAGTGATACCGTTTAAAAAAAAAAAAAAAAAGAAATCTTGCTGGTAGAACAGCAAAGCAGTAGGAATATTGTCTATTATATCCCTCAAGTCCTCAGTCCTGTACTCATGTGTCTTGTGGTCCAGACTTGGGGGGTATGACATATCTGTGTCATAAGGTCAATAACAGGTCTCTCTTCTTTCATTTCTGCTTGTGTCAAAAGTTGCAAGAGCCTGACTGCCAAGGAATTGGAAAGCTTATGTCTTCCAATACAATTAATCGCAAGGGATTCCACTAGACTACATTTTCTACTTACCCACATTATACCAAAGCCTTATTATTGAAACTAATTTGGGGGAGAGGGAGTTCCACTTAGGGTTTCTCCATCCATTCTGGAAGGAGGTAGGACAAGTTATGGAAGACAGTAGGGGAAGGAAAGAAAGCATTTCCAGATTTCTTTTTTTTCTACTCTGAAGAAGAGTTAAGTGTGTTCAAGATAACCCTCCCTTTAATTTGTATGGTTTTATATTGAGGGATAAAAATCACTAGAATTCTAGAACCAAAACTTTGGAATCAAATGGAGTCTGAGATAGTTTTATAGAACACTGCTTCTATATAGAAATAAACCTAAACTTTAACAAGCTAGGGATGTTAACTGAAGGATGTTGAATCAGATGCAAACTGGTATTTCCTGAAGTCCATTCCCATTGACTCTAAAAAGGAAGCTCCCATTGAAGATGACCCACACTGAACCTTGGTATCCTACAATCTGAAGAATGCTTGTAACTACCGGTATCAAAAAGGATGGTGTGAGCTAATAGTAGGCAGGACACTACTTCATCACTGAATCAGACAAAAGTACCTCTCAAGCAATAGCTTTTTATATGCCAAAAAGATTGCTGGTAGAAGGACAGAATTAATGATCTTATGACTTTTCCTGGAACAGTCTTATATAAGATGATTTATAGAGGAAAAAAGGAGTCAGGAGATACACGTGATATGAGAGATCTTATTTTGGAAAGAGGTGTGCAGGATATAAGGATGACTGACTGATACACACCTGACAGACTGAGGAATTGTGGATCCAAACCTTACAGGTCAGTCCATTCCCTATTAATCTCCTATACTTTATAAACAAACTTATCATCTTCTGATTCACAATTTTGTTTATAAGAATCACTTCTGAACATAATAATGCAACTCCAGTCCATTAGAAAAATTTTTGAGAATTATGTAGCATCAAAAAGTTATCAAACTGTGCATATCCTTTAATCTAGCAGCGTTACTACTGGGCTTATATCCCAAAGAGATCATAAAGAAGGGAAGGGGACCTGTATGTACAAAATGTTTGTGGCAGCCCTATTTGTAGTGGCTAGAAGCTGGAAACTGAGTGGATGCCCATCAATTGGAGAATGGCTGAATAAATTGTGGTATATGACTATTATGGAATATTATTGTTCAGTAAGAAATGACCAGGAGGATGATTTCAGAAAGGCCTGGAGAGACTTACACGAACTGATGCTGAGTGAAACGAGCAGGGCCAGGAGATCATTATATACTTCAACAACAATACTATATGATGATCAATTCTGATGGACCTGGCCACCTTCAGCAATGAGATGAACCAAATCAGTTCCAATGGAGCAGTAATGAACTGAACCAGCTCCGCCCAGTGAAAGAACTCTGGGAGGTGACTAAGAACCATTACATTGAATTCCCAATCCCTCTATTTTTGCCTGCCTGCATTTTGGATTTCCTTCACAGGCTAATTGTACAATATTTCAGAGTCTTTTTGTACAGCAAAATAACGGTTTGGTTATATATATTTACTGTGTATCTAATTTATACTTTAATATATTTAACATCTACTGGTCATCCTGCCATCTGGGGGAGGAGGAGGGAAGAAGGGGAAAAATTGGAACAAAAGGTTTGGCAATTGTCAATGCTGTAAAATTACCCATACATATAACTTGTAAATAAAAAACTATTTTAAAAAAAGAGAGAGAATTATGTAGCATTTGATTACCTGGAAGAAATATTTTCTGATTAAGCTAAATTAAGTTTAATCCAGAAACAATGTTACTAAACTTGCCTTTTTAATTCAAATTCTTAAATCAAATAAATGTCTATTTTTTAAAGTTTTCCAAAAGCAGTGATTTATGAGTTTAATATGATACATAGAGAAATAATTTTGAAGACCTGAATTTAGTTTTTAGCAGTTTTTTTTTTTCATTTTTACCTCATCAGTGATGGCTGTTACAGAAAGATCAATTGAAATCAAGTTGGGAAGCTTGGTAATGAACTCAATCCCACAATCAGTCAACTGTGTACAACTACGTAAATTCAAGTAGGTAAGACTACGACACCTAAAATAAAAAAATAAAAAAAAATACATTCCCAATAAATTTTTAATTTTTATACCAGTGTTAAAAGTAGAGATTTTTTCCCAAGTTTGGCAAAAATGGATGGGTTTCAATTATTCATGTTTTTGGATATTCATATTCAATTGATTCATATTCACTTTTTGAATAAATATTGTACAAAACAGAAAATTATGTAAAACTCATTAATTTGAAACTGAATAAGAGGGAAGAGTTTGTTTTTTTCATTTTTACATTTTATGTTTACTTTCATATTTTGTTGGTTCTTCCCATAAGAAAAAATGTGTTATTCAGGAATTATTACATAAAGGGGATATAGATGTATGTCCTAGAATGCAAAGGAACAGACCTGCTAGCACCTGCCAATTATTTCCTGAGTTAATATAAAAAGCATTGGGACTTTCTCATGTAATTGGTGGTAAAAACTAGTCTCTGAGTATATAAAAGGAAGGAAAATGAACTGAGAATTTCTATCAGTGTGGAAGTAAATATACAAAATGCCAGTATGATTGAGAAGGAGATAAGGCTAGTCTTGGGAGCTTGGGAGTCCCAGACACTTATGAGAGATACCCAATAAGAGCCGTGCGTCTGTGAATGCTGGGAAGAGAGGAAGCAAGAGTGGGAGTCAGTGAGGCACATTCTCAGAGGAATAGATTCAGCATCAAGTAAAGTTAGGGTTCTGCAGGCTGGAAAGTGTTCAGAGACTTGACACAATGAGTGTGAATGGTTGTGTTTTAGATCCTAGTGATTGGGTCCTAAACAGTGATACTGTGGTTGAAGGCCCACATTGCAAGAATCCATTTAGATTCTATATATGAATGGCAAGTGTCTCAGCAACGATATTCTGCACAAAGGAATGAGCCTGGAGGGAACAAGGAATCTAGGAAAGGAATGAGATCGTGTGATTGTATGGGAGAAGTCCCTAATACCACATATGGTATCTATTGACTACAAAGTACATATAATAAAATTAGTTTCCTAATCTATCATGTTGCTGATTTTTGTAATAATAACTCATACACACACACACACACACACACACACACACACACACACACATATGTTCTTTAGTGTCATATAAATCAAGATTAGGTTATAGAATCATAAGTTTTAGAAGTGGAAAGAGCCTTAGAAAAAGATGATCATATTCCAATCTTTTCTCTTAGCAGATAAGAAACTAAGAGCCTGAGAGATTGTTAATTGTCCAGGGTCACAAAGGAAAATAATTGGCAGACCTGGACTCCAAATTCAAGATAAAAAACAAAATGGCTTACATGACCATGAATTTTAGTAATATATGTGCTGGCCTGTAGGAACTACATTCTAAGGTCCACAAGCTTTTGGCAAGGATTAGAACATTTTGTTGGAAAGAAAAACACGTCTTCCCACATATTCTGCATGTCTGAAACATGTATAATAAATCATAAGAAAATAGATATATTGCTCTTAGCTCCCACTCATACAATTAAATGGTCACTTGAACAGTATCAGCTATAGTTTCCTACCCTTTTTTGCCCTCTCCACTCAGTTCACCATAATCATAATAAACAGCATATAGTGCTGAGCATGAGAAACAAGGTCTCCAAACAGTCCAGGGACTGTGAAATTGGGACAACGATATTTAAACGACTAAATTCATATGATTATTGGGAAGAAAATATAACTGTGAGATGGTGGTGGTGGTGATAATGATGATATACCCAATTTTAAAAGTTTGAAGTATAGGAAAAGACTGACAATAAATGTATTCCTAGATAGGTACAAGTAACACTGTTTATAGTGCATCTAAGTAGTGCAGTGGATAGTGTCAAACCTGAAGTCAGGAGGATTCATCTTCCTGAGTTCAAATCCAACCTCATACACTTCCTAATTGTGTGGCAAGTCACTTGATCCTATTTGCCTGTTTCCTTATCTGTAAAATGAGCTGGAAAAGGAAATGGCAATTCCAATATCTTTACCAAGAAAACCCCAAATGGAGTCAAGAAGAGTCAGACATGAGAACATTACAACCACAGACAATGATTATAAACAGTAATTGATGTTTTAATAGCTGTTAAATTTCTGATCATTGTCATCACTACCACTGCAATCCAAAAAGTCCCATGGCCAATTAAGAGCTTTGATAAAGCATCCAGAGCAGTACTTCAATTCCATGCCAATTATGCTTGTATTTATGATGGACATGAGACCTCTATATCCACTCTATACATGGGCAAAAGGGGCAGAACATCAAGTTCAAGGAGAACATTATGCTCTCAAAATATAGTGAAATGGCCCTCTTTTCTAGATATTCTACAATATATCATCTCATATTAAACCCTCTTTTACAGAAAATTGGTAACCTGCTTTAGCTCCATAGAGATGTATAACAACCTTCATGACCACTTTTAACCTAAATTTCAATGAAGACTGACTTTTTTTTGGTGTCCATTTATTTTCTCCCAAATTGTAAAAAAATATTTAACAGGACATTTTTGAATATTTTGATAAAATAATACAGAACACTACAATTCTTTACTATACCTTTCTCCCATTTCTGCAAGGGAAAGATCACTTATTTGAGCACAATGAGTTAAATTCAGTTCTCTAAGTTTTGAGCTTGAAGGTCCACCAAGGAAGCTCCTTAGGCCAGCATCACCAATTCTGAAAGAATGGAAAAATTTGCTTTACATATGCTTTATATGAAGTGAAATACTAGATAGTAAGCATTTTATTAATTAGTAGAGATAGGCTGGCACAATGGAATAAACATTAGCTCAAAAAGTCAAAAGACATGATTTCACATCCTCCTTCTACTGCCTACTATCTGCAACTTGACATAAGTCATTCACCTTCCTTGGGTCTCAGATTCCTCATTTGAAAATAGTACAAAGCTGCTAGGGCCCTTCTAGTTTAGGATCCTACAATTTTGTGGGTGTGGGAACTCCTTCCCTATTGATATAGATTGCAACCTTTCCATCCCTTATTAGATAGTTTTTGAGTCACTAAAACTAAAAAAAAAAGTCACCAGGTGGCCAACCTTTTGATGAAAAGCCTTGCTGATTGTGGCTAGGCTGGTTCTCAGATTCAAAACAAAGTCTATCACTATGCCACATTCAAAGATTTTCACCCCATTTTCAATGCATTCGTGTGCATTTTCAAATGCTAGCTATCATACCTGCAATATTCTTCCTCTTTTCCTCTGTCTCAAACTTTCCTTGGCTTCTTTCAGATTCAAAATTTCACTTTTTGCAAGTGATCTTTTCCAATTCCCACTTAATGCTACTGACTTTCCTCTGATGTTACTCCTAATTTACTCTGTTTATAACTTGTAAGTACACAGTTATTTGCATATGGACTCTCCCATTAAATGGGAGCTTTCCAAGGCAGTGAGGATGTTTGTTTTTGTATCCCCGGTGCTTAATACTTAATGAATGCTTTCACAAAGCTATCTTAAAAGTCAGATAAAATAAGCATACAAATATACTAAAAGGGACTCTATCTTACCAAATACTAGATGAGTCAAAAGTGGGATTTTTTTGTTTCGTTTAGTCATTTCCCATATTACAATAAGTCAATCAAGAAGCCTTTATGTACCATACACTATGCACAAGAATGAGAAATAGATCATGGAAAGGAAATGAAGAGAAGTTGCTATTTGAGGACCCTTATTTGCTCTTTCCATTTATAGTTGCCATCATTTATTTCTTTCTAAGGAAAAATTGTTACTAGAAAAAAGTAAATAAATGCCCAATCTACAAAAATTCAACTTAGAAAGAACTTGGTCAGGGTCACTCTATGGTACAGTGGATGGAGCATCAGACCTAGCCTTAGACACTTGACACATACTGGCTGAGTCACTTAAACCCCCTGTTCCTCAAGAAAGGAAAAGAATTTGTTCATAAATGGGCACTAGAGGAATCAAAATCTGCAGCCCTTGTCCTCCTCATTCTCCACTAAGACAATTATTTTTTGTCTCCTCTTTAAAAAGCTCTGGAAAATGATTGATCCGAAGAGATCACTCCTCTCAAGTAAAATATAGATATTCTGAAAAGTTTTTTTTTAATGTTGACATAGAAGAAGCATAAGATAATATGCCCTTTCTCACACCCATTCTCATCAATGCTGAGGGATTCACTATTAATATGTTTCATTACTCAAAATGCATTTTCTCATTAAATAATGACAGATAACTCGTGACAAGGTCACAAACTATTAGCACTATACATCAATTTATGTCTTAGGTCTCTGGTCCTAACTGCTAATTCTTTGGGAAAATACACTGAGTTCCAAACAGTCAAATCATAGATAAATTGCGGAATACTGTTTGTTGAGTGAACACTGTTTATTCCAATTCTATGTCCTTTTCAGTCTTCTGATGAAATTATGTTTATATATATATTTTTAAATGAGAACACTAAGTTCAGGAGAGTGTCCTAATTGTTTTTTCTACTTTTGACCACTTCATCTACTTCCTCTAAATATGCTAATTGCCCTTATTAAATGAAAAGGGGGAAAATTAGCAAAATGGAAAAAAACTTTGTTTTCTTGTGTCATTTCTTCTATTCACTGCCAAAGTGGCATGTAGTATCTTGAAATGCTGAGGAAAGTTAAATTATGATGTAGAAGAAAGTTAGAAACATATTTGTAAATATAGGGTGTCCCAAAAGTCATAGTAGACTTTTAAGCTCTAATAACTTAGCTCTAGAACTCCTGCATAGTAGAATTTTCCAAATCTTCTATGTGATGAAAACTTGGGTTCATACATATCCTTTTCATAAAATCTAAATAAACCAGCTAGAGATATTGTATATAAATTATTTGAAAATATGCCAAGGGCAGTAACTGGAACATTGAAATGCTTATTTGATTAATGTTGATTAATTAATTATCTGAGAGAAAAGCAGTAAGAAAACCACACAAAAATGGGAATGGAAGAGAAGAAAAAAGGAAATATTAGTAAAGATTCAAGATAGCAGATATATCGTTCAAGGGAGATTTATAGAGTGAAATAGAATAGCACAAGACAGACAAAAAACAGAGGGAAGAACAAAATATCTAGGAGACTTTAAGGGAAAAATAGACCAGAAAAAAGAGAACAGAGAATAAGATGTCAGAATTTTCTAAGATAAGAGGCAGGAAAAAACCAGGAATGTGGATAAAGAGGTATCATAAATCTCAATGCAGTTTCATTTAGAAGTCCATGGAGTGGAACTAAAGATACATAAGGCAAAAACCTAACTCTTTTAGAAACTAGGAGACCTAAAGAAGGTAGCTCCAAAACTGAATGTTAGAAATGAAGTAGACTAAAAGTGAGCAAAGCTCACAGGGACTTTTTTTATAGTTAAAAATCCGTTCTATACTTACCACCACACATTTTAAAGCTTATAATCTGAGCTAAGCTGTCTAATACCAGGAAATTATATTAATGTTATTCTTCACCTATATACACAGTAAATGTTAAAGATTCACATAGTCTATGTAATATCCTTGTATTCTGCATTAGACACTTAAGAAATGTTTTGTTGAGAAGAGCAAGGAAAGATGTCAAAGAAGGCAAGAAAGATGAAAAAAAAAGGAAATGGGTAGGAGTGTGGACTTCTATGAGAGATCCATCCCTCTTTTAACCCCCAAATTAGAAACAATGGATATCATAAAAAATTGATTTTGACTACATACAAGGGGAAAAAAACCTTTCTAATATTCAGAGCTGTTCCAAAGTAAAGTGGTCTTCATGTATATATTAAGTGAACACCTATCAGGGATTTTATAGAAGAGGTATTTTCTAGGATATGTACTGGACTACATGAACTCTGAGGCTTCTTTCCCTTCTGATATTCCATAAGGCCTATTTATTCTTGTCCAGGCTCTTGTCCTCTTGTCTCCAGTTCCATTGCTGACACTCTAATCTAGGCTCTTAACTTTTCCTGGTAAGATTAGTCATAGCTTCTTCAATTAGTTCCTCTGAATACAATTGCTTTCTCTTCTAATGCTTTTGATTACTACTATCAAGTCAATAATCCTAAAACGTGTTTCACACATAGTTATTCCCTATTTGTGCCTGTTGTCCCCTGCTGAAGGAGTAGCTGAAGCTCATGGAATCACATGGTTAGGACCATACCAGCAAGAGAACCAGATGAGCTAGATAGTGCAGCTAAACAAGTTATAACGGCTGGATCTTAATTCTTCACTGTGCTTTTTAAAATGATTCACTCACACTTGGTGCCTTTCCTACTTCAAAATAGGACATGGCGCTTGTCTCTGGCTCTTTGAACTCGTAGATTCTTGTACTGACATATTTTTTTTTCTGTTCCTTTGATACTATGAATCTTTCTCACTCTTAGGCTGATCCCATAATGAAGGTCATCAGTTTCTCCTGTAGGAGATTCTCCCGACTCTGAGCAATGTGGACCAGGACAATTCACTTGCTCAAAAGCTGCCACAGCTTCACATTACGTACAAGATCAAATGTTGCCAATCTAGCTCCTCTTTAATCAACCTTTGCTCAGCCAACCTTCTCCACAATAGCCTGACAGATACACCAGTCTGGTCCCTTCATCATCTTCTGAAAATATGCTGATGATTCTCTCCTTTGCACCAGGATTCATGCTGTTTCTCTCATCTGAGCTGTTCTCTCCTTCTTCTGTTCCAATTTCTTTTAATTACCCTCCAACATCTAGCTTGGCAACCTTCTTAAAACCTTCTTGAAATATATCCTTACTACTCCAACCCAAACTGATATTTCCTTTCCTTAGTCTGTTAAAGCTCTTATCCACCATAAATGTTAGAACTTAATCTTTACTGTCTTGTGTTGTTTGTCCTGGATATGTTCTGTCCCCTGTATGAGATTTCAAATTCCCTAAGGAAAAGAACTGTATCTACTTTTTTTTTTTAATATAGCATGTCTCAGTGCCTAGCACAAAGCAGATGTTCATTGTATTTTATGCAATGAATATAGATATCCCTGAGACATAACACTATTAAAAAAATTTATACCAAAGTATAAATGACTACTAGATCACTTGCCTTGGCAAAAATAGAAATAGGATACTGAGAGAATATGAGTCTTGGATGCATGGTAAGAGACAGAGGGTTTTAACTCTGGAACACTGTAATATCTACAGAAGGCAAGCCTGGGATAAAGTGCTACAAGTGAGAAGCTTTAGGGCACAGGGCACCAAAGGAATGAAGGCAGGGGAAGAAATATAAACATCCAGAATGGGTAGATGGAATATTGAAGATATAGAGAAACCTGGCAGGCAGCAAGAGGATTAATATGTGAGGAGAGGCCACAGAGGATCTCTGCCTACTTTCATTTCTCTAACAGATTCTAATACCTACATACTTCTCCTTCCCACAGGGGATTATAGAACTAGTCAAATGCAGAGGAAGATATTCCTAGAACAAGAGAATAAAGACTATATCCTCATTTTCTTTACATGTTTTTAAATGTGTTTCATTAATTCTAATAGAATTAAAATGATTTAATTGACTGAATTATTAATGTTATATGGGGAATGGTGTTATATACCACTGCCTTCTTTCTAGATTGATGCTTTGCACTTGCCATAAAAGATAATATTCAATAAAATGCTAGAAAAACAAGAGAACTTAAAAAGTAATCAGAACACCCTTCTAACAGGGTTGGGGTTTAACTTACAAAGAGAACAATTTTATAGACTTTCTTATAAGTAGTCCAAAATGTTTCATTCAACTATACAAAATAATAAATTTTATTAACAAGAAAACTGAAGAATCAAGATACTATGTACCTCAAAATCACCTAGGTTCAGTGGACCACTCCAATTCTCTTGGCAATGGCTTACACATCTAACTACAACATTATTGATTAAATATTTTTGTTAAAATGGTTGGTTCATTAAATATCAGATTACCTTATACAATTGGCTAAATTCAGTACAACGAGATTCTTCAAATTAGCAATCGACTTAAGGCTGACATCAGTAATACGTTCACAATCAGTCATGTAAATATGGCTGAGATCTCCGTAATGTTTATCCATAAGTTTGAAAGTTAAGTCTGTGATCCGATTATTCCCTGTTAAAACAAAGACCCCAAAGACATTAATAGGCATTAATAGTCAAGGTCAATAATAGTGATGGAATTGTTTAACAATATCACTGACCTTCAACTCGAACCTTGTTAAGTGAGCAGTCAGTAAGATATTTAAAAGCAGTGTCAGAGAGATGTGGTGAACCAATGAATATTACAGATGTAATGCTTTTGCATCTTTCAACCAAAGCCTTTAAGAATAGGAAAAAAAAAAAAAAAAGATGATCAGAACAAACTCTGGATTCCAGAACAAATATAGAACTAAGCCTTTCATATATTGAGAGCAGGAAAAGAACCTTTGGAGGGCACATCAAAGTCTAACACACTTACTTTAAAGTTGAGGAAACCACAGCCCATAGAATACTTACACACACAGGGAGTAAAGGGCAGAGCTAGGATTCTAATGTAAATCCTCCAATGTGCTCTCCAATGTGATCAGTCCTTACTAGTTGAAAAAAGTTGTCTATTGCAGCTTTTTAACAATCACTTTTCCATAATATCAATTAAAAGAAATATCAGGGCAAAAACAAACTATCCAAGAAATACATTTGACTGATAAACTTTTCAAAGAAGGCTAACAAACTGTTGTCACTTAAAACTTCCTGAGATGCTAATGAAATGAAAATTCAATTTTTAACAGTTTTTCTTGTAAGTACAAAATTCATAGTCTCTTCTTTGGGGTTAATCCATTCTAAACTGAGAAGTTCGTTGAAAATTAAAGCAGGAAAATGCTCTTTCTTCCCCTTACCCCTGATCCAGAAGTAGATAGAAAAAAGAAAGTGAAGGATGAGTTCACTATAAAACCCAAAATATTCTCTCTTATGTTATCTTGGTCAAGTTTTTATTTTAACCCACATTTCATAATAAAAATCCCAAAGTGAATGTTCAACTAAAATATACATGTATTGATTTAAACATACAAAATATTTGAACTTCTTCCTTTGCAATATTTAAATAACTAGCTTTGATGACAGCTATATTACTACTACATGACAAAAATATAATGGTTGAATTGGAGATAGCTCCTCTCTAAAAATAAACAACTTTACCTAAATAAATTAAACTTCTCAATGTTATGCTAAAGTTAAAAAAATTACTCAAATATTTATTGCAAAAACCTATCAGTTTTAAAGATTTTATATATATATAAATATATATATATATATATATATATATATATCAAATGAGTTTTCTTACCTAGTGATTTAAATAAAATCTATCTCAGTTCATTCATTAGTTACAGCCTTCAAATATTTTTACTATTTTTTTCTTAAATAATAACATAGGTCAAATTTTCTAATAAAGTTCACTAATGTCAGAGGAAAGAACATTAAGTTCCATTTAAATGTTAATTTAATGTACTTATTATTGAATGACTGGGGAGGGGGCCAGGGAATGGCCTAAGTAATCATGTTCTAAGTATATAAAAAGTCATGAGAAAAGGGAGTACCAAGAAAAATTGCCACATTTGGCACGTACTACCATCTATTTTGAACAACGACATGCTCCAGGCTACTTTTATATACAAAAACTTTGTGTTTGAATTACACCATAAAACAAAAGTTCTCCATTGCTGGAGAGCAATGGAAAAATTTCACAGGGGATTCAAGGACACAAAGAAATTAGATGTTTACAAGTTTGTATATACACGTCTATGTGTATATAGATATATCCACATAATACATGTAATACATGCACTTATATATATAGATAGATAGATTGAGCTCTTTTTCCCACCTATGTACACCAGCAAATAATTGATGTGTCCAACAAAATTGTCAAAACTTACACAATTAGCTCTAAAGAAGGAAGTCAATTAATATACATTTATTTTATGAAATGTCATTATGAAATGAAATTTTATGAAATTTATGAAATTATTAAATGAAATGTTATGAAAATTTATGAAATAAAAAATGAAATTTTATGAAATATTTTATAAAATGAAATGTTAGATATAAACAATATAAAGGAAAAGTAATTTCTGAGGTAAAGCACTATGAGGAGGGGAAATTGATATTTCACTGGTATAAGGTGAGGTTACTCTATCTTCTCTATAACTTAGGAACTTAAGAGAATTGATTGACCAGACCACAAGTATCAAACTGATGGCCCACAAAACTTGTGTGGACTGAACCAGATTAAAATATCATAGAAAAATAACATAAACTACTTTATAGTTTTCTAAGTCAATATATAGCTGGTGAGAATCTGTTTCTATCTGAGTTTGACATCACTTAGGGTTAAGTCCTTTCATTAATAAAGAGATATATCGACAAAATACTGAACATAATGATTTGTAAAAATGAATGAATGAAAAACACTTTTTCTAACCTTTCCAGTCTTCTTACACTTTACACCCTTCCAAGTACTCTAATCCACTCTTCAATTTCCCCATGTGGGCATTTTTATTATTTTCTATATCTGAAATTCTCTTCCTCCTCATCTCTGCCTCCTGGCTTCACTGACTTCTTTCAAGTACTACTTAAAAATCTCACTTAAATTTTTTTTACTTTTTATTTTTAATATTTTTTACTTTTTCCAATTACATATAAAACAATTTTTTGTATTTACTTTTAAAACTTTGAGTTCCAGATTCTCTCCTTTCCTCCTCACATTCCCCTCTCCCCATTGAGAAGGCACTTGTGAAGATATGCAAGACATTACAAAAGAAAACAGATTTCTCCCCCTCCCCCCCAAAAAAAACCCTCAGGGGAAAAAACAAAACAAAAGGTATGTTTCAGTCTGTATTCAGACACAATCAGTTCTTTTTCTGGATATGGATCGCATTCTTCATCTTAAGTCTTTCAGAGTTGTCTTAGATCATTATATTGCTGAGAACATCAAAATCATTCACAGCTGATCATTCTACAACTTAGCTATTATTACGAACACAGTACATTTCAATTTGCTTGAGCTGATGATGGAGGACTTTCCAGGTTTTTCTGAGCATCTTGCTCATCATTTCTTATAGAACAATAACATTCCATCATAATCATATACCACAATTTATTCAGCTGCTATATTTTTGGACATATAGTTTATTTTCCTTTTTAAAAATATCTTTTGGATTTTATCTCTTTTGGGTTAGTAGTGGTATTGTTAGGTCAAAGAATTTGCAAGATCTTATAGCTCCTTGGCCGTTCATATCTTTTGATCATTTGTCATTTGGGGAATAGCTCTTATGAAATCTCATTTTCTATAAGAAGCCTCCCTTCTATGACTTCTCCCCATTTGTCTTCTACAGATTTTATTTACATATAGTTGTTTGCTTGTAGTCTTGCCTGTTAGACTGTGAGCTATTTGAGAATAGGGACTATCTTGGCAACAAGACCAACACAAGGCAAATATCCTGCTTCAACTGCAAGGCCAAAACATCACCCTTTGAAGCTCCCAAATGGGAGCTTCAAGTTATGATTCTAATTCTGACTGGCAATGACTCTGCCATTTCCCATTTTTAACTATGGAGAAGGGCAGAGATAAACCATGACTACACAGAAAAAATTATTCCATGGCCATCTCCTTTCCTTTACCTTGCCCGGCCTCAGGGCCCAGGTAACTCCTGTGCCTTTCACATCTCCTAAACAGGATTTTATGTCACCATGGGGCCTCAACCTCAGTGTGCTCTTGGTATCCCTGAGATCCCAACCAAAGTTTCATATAGCTATGTAACTCTTGCAGAGCGACACCCCAGCCAAGAGCCCATTTCCTGACCACTGGGCTAAGATTCCATCACAGAACTCAAGGCCTCAATTATATGTCTGACCCCATATGTCCTGACTACCAAACCAGGGACACACCCTGTCCCAGCTCCAACCTCCAGCTAACCGGATGAAGCTTTGCAAAGGCCACGTCTATAACAAGTTAGAACTGGACCAGAACATCATCCTGGCCACTGATTCAGAGCTCCAGCTTTGAGAATATCAGATAGTCAATGGGATCAAGCCTCAAACTTTGAGAGCACGTTCTGAGCTTTACCCTAAAGCAATGGCTTCACCATTAGGAAGCCCTGATTGCTAGGGTGGTCCCCAGACTGTAACGTAACCACATCCCACTCAGCACAAGGGCTACAACTGCATATTCACCATGTCTCAAATATTGGTGACAGCCACAGCTGTGCTATTACTGGGTTAAGATAGTAGTCCCACCATCACTAGTCTTCAGACTCTTGGCCAAAAGAATCAATTTATCCTCCATCCATCTTGGGACATTGGGACAAAGTCCTTTCCGAATACTTCATGCGTCCTGACCACACAGCAGATACTTCTAAGCAATTCTTCATAAGACCAAAGATGCTTCTGGGCAATCACAAAGATAGAAGCCAAACCAAATCTGCACCCAGCCCTGACTTCCAGGACAAAGATTCCCTCAGCAATAACCAAAAACCTAAGCTAAACAAAAAAAGCCATACTTAAATTGCCTCCCTAGCACAAAACAGAGGTGGTATTGGGGACGCCAGCACCCTGTGACCTGGCCAAAACAACAAAACAGAGATTGCCATGGGCTTTAAAAGCTAGACATTTTAACTATCAGGCTAAGGAAAAAAAATTTTCTTAATAGTACTGGCAAATACATTTTTATGACTATATAATACATACATACATACATACATGTATATGTGTAACTTTGTATGGTCTCCTTATACTTTAGGGCTTTAAAACACATATACACAGTACATACATTTGCTGCTATATCTGAAATCGTTAGAAAAACACACAGGCAGCTAAGTGGCACAGTACATGGAATGCTGAGCAAATGGAGATGCATTTGACTCCTGCCTCAGACACTGACTAGCAGTATAACTCCAGGCAAATCAAGCAATCTTTCTGTGTCTCAGTGTTTTCAAGTTTCCAATGGGGATGATAAAAGCACCTACTTCCCAGGGTTGTTGTGAGGATGGAATAAGATAACATAAAGCACTTTGTGAAGCTTTCAGAGCCATTAAATGCCAATTACCATCATCATAGCTTATCTCAGATTCTGATTCTAAAGAGAATTTGCTTTTCAGAGACCTACTTTTATACAATTATCCGTCAGAGTTGGCATATCATTGATGACCAAGTGCTTTATTCCAGTGCAGCTGCTTGCAATATCCCTGAAGCCTTGAACTGAAATCTAAATGAAAAAATAAAAAAAGAGACAGACAGAATGTTGATTTTATTGAGTGAACACATTAACATAACATTTAATGAAACTTTAAGACAGCAGCAAAAAAGGATTATGAGGCAGACCTAATAAGTAAAGGTTTCTACAAAATTGCAGTTGATTCTATAAAAAATGTAGAAAAGGGATAATTCCATGTATTTCCTTTTCTTGAAAAACCGTCACTCTTTCCTCAAAAATACTGACATAATCAAGATCTCAGTTATCCACGTTTATGGAAAATAGTGGATACCTGTATACATATCTGCATACATGCACAATACATGCATATAAACATACATATGTTTTTATTGTTTCAGTTTTTAAACTGAACCAAAAATTTTGGGACACCTTATATGCTTTTGTGTGTACATGTACACATATATATACATATGCATATATATTTTCACAAAGATATAATCAGGATTTTATTAAGCTTTCATGATACTAAAATGTTATTAAGTCAAAATGAAGGATAAAGAAAATCAAAATATTATCAAGGAAATCATTCATTGAACAGATCTGCAAAACACCAACTCAGTCCCACAAAACCTATCTGAATTAAACTATTATTTTGAGAATATTATGCTCTTTTTATCTTAAAAAAAAAATAACCAAATGACTGACTATGGCCATAGTAAGATTTATGGATTTATGGATCATTCTTTACTTCTTCTGAAGAATGAATTGCTACCTCATTTTGTCAACCATTCATGTCATCTCTATGTCAAGAATGATATTTTAAGTCAAAGTATCATTTTTTTTTTTTTTTTGGTACCTTAGGTAAAGGTGTTTCTAACTGTGCTTGAGTATGTAGCCATTGGGCTGAACCAATGCTCCCAAGTACAGAGAAGTTAAGGAAATGACCTGAAATGGTCACACATCGGTAAGTGTCAGAAGTGGGATTCAAAGTCAATTTTCTCCTGAGTCTAGCAATCTTTCTGTTATATTGTACTGCCTCCTTATATGAGGATGGTAGAAGTAGAAATGCAATCAATGAAACATCAAGTGTTGAGCATCCAACTTCAAAGATGGGGAACTTGCCCTTTCCTGAGGCAACTCACTCAGCAAATAAAGAGACCAAAGGCAAGGGAGATTCCCTCCACTACATAATTTCTCAGTGCTTTGATACAGCAAACTTTGGGATTAGGGGAGAGAAACATCAAGTTTTGAACAGACCATAGAGGAGAACAAAAGGAGAGCTATTTTTTTACACTATCTTAACTGACAACTTCTCCATAAAATCTTTCCTGAATATCAAACTCCAAAAATGATCCCCTCCTCCCAACAGAAAATGTAGTATAGTGAAGAGTATTTTTGAATTGCAATCAGGAAATTTGGGCTCAAACACAAGTTTTGGGACTGTGGAAAAGAGAAGAGGAAAGGGAAAAGGAAAAATCCATTTATAAAATGCCTATTATTTGCTGGGCACTATGCTTAAAATCTCTAGGCCTCACCAAGTTTTATCATTTGCTTAAACAATGGTTGGGGTCAATAAACTCAAAAGTCCTTTTTCCAGTTCTAAATCTATGAATCTGTGATCCTTTGAGATATTGATTACTATTTGTATGTGTCCTTCTAATGACTAATTTTTTTTTATCATACTTGTTGGTCTTGATATGTAATTTATTGTAATGGATTAAGATTAAATAATTGGAAGCTGGTATAATCTTATTTTTTTAAAATAAAAATATTGCAATGTAAAAGACCATGTCTAATCAATACTAACTTATTTTAAAATATATTTCAATATTACATTCTTTTCTTGGCTTCTAATTTTTATGATATCTCAGAATTTGTTAAAAGTCCAACAGTTAAATTATAATCTAAATTTAGAAAATTTTTCCACAGTTGCTGTCATATTTTCTGTTGTTAATTGAACTCTATGATCTCAATGCATTGTAACTGAGCTTTCTCCATTTCTAAGAGGAAAAAATTCATATGAATCCAAAACTGAGGAATCAGGTGGTTTCGTTGTACTTTTAAGAAACGGTCATAAAACCCATTTCCAAAATGTTTTTATATTATGAAGGGAATATGGCCTAGTAGGAGAGATGCCTAAGTTACAGTAAAAGGTCCTACTTTGCTATTGATTTGCTCTGTGAGCATGGACAAGTTACCTAACTGTCTTAATTGAAATGAGTGATGTCTAACAAAATGATGTTGCACCTTCATAAAGGCACAATGTATGGAAACATTCTAAAAAAAAGTTTTAAATACTATTGTACAAGGAGGCATTATCTTTCCAGACTAGGCTAGTCCTCAGGAAGTGGGCATAGTCTGTTGCCAGGGTCATACGCAAAACCTTTATTACCATGATAGAATTTGCCTGAAATTGTGTTCTGATACAATTTAAGAACCCAAGCAGTACCACCTCGGGGAAAGGGAGAAAGGGCAATAGCACTCTCTCATAATCCAGACCAACTGCATGTATTTAGGAGCACATCTACATCATCTGGAAACAAGAAATCTGTTGGTCACCCTTAATACCATAAAATAATTACAGTTGACATTGATGTTGAATTTTAAGGTTACAAAGTGGTAGCATAATCATCTCATTTAATTTTCACAGCCATCCTATGAGGTAAATTTGACATATAAGGAAACTAAGGCTCAGGGATGTTGAATGACAGCTATTAAGTAAGAGAGGCTATATTCAAAGATAGGTCTTCCTAACTCCAAATCAAGCATTATTCCCATACTTTATCATATAATGTCTCATGCTCTCTGTTTGGTATATAAAGCTTTTCACACTCTGACCTCAACCTATCTTTCCAGCCTGGCCACACATATTAGTCTCTTTATCTCACTCTATTGTCCAATTAAAATGGTTTTATTGCTATTCCTCCATCCCACTCATTCTCTGCACCCAGTTCTCTATGCCTGGAATGTACTCTATCCTCACCTCTGCTTCTTAGAATACCTTAATTCCTTTAAGACTTAAGTTTAATAACTTTAGTTAAATGACATTATACATAAAGATGTTCCTAATCTCCCCCATGCCAGGTCTGAATGCCCTCCCTCCAAACATTACCTAATATTTATTTTGCATATATACTATATATTTAGATAGATACACATTGTCTAAGTAGAATGTATGATCCTTGAGGTTGGGCACTGTTTCATTTTTGTCATTATATGCACTTTGCCCACAGTAGATCCTTAATACATGCTATTAAAAAAAAAATTGACTTGATTTATATGTAAGAAAACTGTCTAAGACCAACAATATTTACCTTGAGAAGTTTTTGCTGAACTTAGACTAAGTTGGACCTGGTGACCATCATTAGCTCTTAACCTAAGAATAAATATATATTTTATATGGCTTGGAGAAGGAAATGGCAAACCACTCCAGTATCTTTGCCAAGAAAACCCCAAATGCGGTCATGAAGAATTGGACTTAACTGAAATAACTGAACAGTTGTTGCAACAACAATACAGCAATCTTTTCTCTGTCCACTGCAGAGTGGGGTGGGGCCGTACTCTTTAACAGACATTTAACAGACATTTTCTAGACTGAATTCAAATTGTGTATTTCCAGAAGGGGCAACTAAGATCGGATCCTCCAGCTGAATCCCAATTAACTGCCTTCTGACCACTCTGGATTGTACAAGACATTACTGCTAGTCCCCAGTCAGTTCTCTTAGCACAGAAAATGTGGGAAGGTGGGGAGATATACACCACTCCATACATACCTTTGTAGTAGACATAAAACAAGACAGAACCAGCAAACCCAAAGGGTCCCTACAACCTGAAAATGTCATGGATCATCACAATCTTGTATTTATTTTACTACAGACCTGACCCATGACCATTAAAGCATGATGCTATTCATCATAGTTATGGATACTGTCAATAAGATGTGATATATATTTCCATGTCAAGGTACTAAAATTACCATGAGGTTGGCTTGTTTCTGCAGGGATAATTTTTTACTGAGGACCAAATTTTGGAGAATGGTAAACCTTTTCTCACTGCTACTAAACCTTAAAGAACTAATGTAAGGTGATATACCCAGACAATTCTCTTGGATATATACTGCAGGAATGCCATTTGTATCTTCACCTAACAAATGTCATTTTCCATAAACTATTATTAATATATCTTAGTACTTCTCTAACAACAATATCTGGTGATTTTTGTAGTGAACAAACCAACCTTCAAATCATTTTCAATCACCTAAAACTGGATCTTTTAATGTCAGTAATGACTTTATCATCAAATCCAAGAGAACATAATATTTTTTGTAGGACATCCTTCCTGACCTCTTTGCAAAAATGGATACTATTGACCACCTACTTCTTTTTGAGGTTAGTTTCTCCCATATTTCTCTGATCATTTATCTTCATTCTTTTTTCTGCCAGCCCCTAAGTAAGTATGGGCATCTGCCAAAAGTCTATACTCAGCTTCCTTTTCTTCTCTTTCTATTCTGTCTTCTTTGGATATCTCATCCATTTTACCTATTACTACAACTTTTATGATCACTGTTTCCAAACGTCTGTTTCCAGGCTTCCCATATTCCCAGATCTCCAACCCATATTTCCAACTTTCCACAATATACATCCACGTGGAGATCCTGCCAACTTCTCAAATTCAGCCTGTCCAAAAGTGAGCTCATCATTTTCTCCCACAACTGGCCCTCTTTCTGTTAATGACATCATTACCCTTCCAGCTTCCTAATCTAGAAACTTTGGTGTCATATTTGATCCATTCCTTTCCTTCAACCTCAACCTGACCAGTATTGTTCTCCTCTCCATCCTCCCTCTAAAACAAATTTGTTCCAGACACCAGAATTTCTAACAATGGCTTTTCAGACCCTATTCATCTTCCACTGGGAATACAACTAAAGCCTTCTTGACTGGTCTATCACCCTCCAATAATGCTACATGTTAAACTTTAGTGCAATAAACTGCCTCATTCATATGTATTTTTTTTCCTCAGAGATATTACAAACTCTCCAAAATGAAGAAAAACTATACAATAGGTACATACTATGTATTTGCTGTCAATCATTTAACTTTTTAAGTGATAAATATATTTGATATTTATATAGGGCTTTATGGTTTACATCTATTTCTTTTGACCTTTATAGCAATTTTAAAGGGCAGACAATGCAAATGTCATTATCCCTGCAACACATACAGGGCAACTAGGCTTAGAGAGATTATGTGTCTTGACCTTTTGCTAGCCAGAAATTGAACCCAGGTCTTTTGATTCCAAGTGTTTGTTCTATTATTCTGTGCTGCCCAAATGAATTTTTTTTTCTGTATACATAATGATCTTAAGGAAAATATATGCAATAGAAATCAGACTTTGAGAATATATCTAAGTAACTGCTTTCCCCCTGCCATTTTAAAAATTTAAAATCTTCACTAGGTCATCTCCTCCTCCTCTTCTTTCTTCTTCTTCCTCCTCCTCCTCCTCCTCCTCCTTCTTCTTTCTCCTTCTCCTTCTCCTTCTCCTTCTCCTTCTCCTTCTCCTTCTTCTTCCTTTTCCTCCTCCTCCTCTTTTTCCTCCTCCTCCTTCTCTTTTTCCTCCTCCTCCTCCTCCTTCTTCTTCTTTTTTTTTTTTTAACAAATTGTGTCATTGAATTCAATCACCTCTATCACAAATGCATCAAAAACTTTAAAAACTTGTTTTATCCATTGTGCTCTTTCTGAACCATTTAAAAATGTGGTTTCCTGAACAAGGAAAAAAAAATAGTACCGACAAAATATATCAGCTGATGTCTACTTTCCACACAAAGTCTTTCTGCTATCATCTAATAGTCTTTGTGCTACAATCCAAGATTAGTGTCCAGAAAAAAAAACTAGACTTTAAGAAACTACTTTTAAGCTTATTCCTGGCAATTAATGTTTGTTTCCTTGCACAATTTATATTATAATAGCCAAAAGATGCTTGGTTGATTTTTTCTGCCTACAGTACTGCTGCCAAAACTTCTTAGGTCAAAATGAAATGTCCTTAAGCAACTATTCCTGGATCTTTGTCTTCAATGAAATTACAAAGACCCTATGTTCGAGATTTCAAAATTTCTTTCAGATACAGATGGCAGAATGGAATTGACTAGAATTTTAACTTTATATCCACACTTTTCCATGTCATACTTAAAACACCAATGGTCTTAATTTTTATTTGACAAACATTTGGAGTTCAACCTCATTTGAGCCCTAATCTTGTCATATACTGAAACCAAATCTTGCTACTGGGCATTGTTAATAATGAAACTCTCGTGTGTACCACAACATAGCATTTACACTCTTTCTGTTATTGTTTGCTTGCATTTTTGGTTTTCGTCCCAGGTTATTTTTACCTTCTTTCTAAATCCATTTTTTCTTGTGTAGCAAAACAACTGTCTAAATATGTATACATTTATTGTATTTAACATATACTTTAGCATATTTAATAAGTATTGGTCTACCTGCCATCTAGGGGAAGAGGTGAGGGGAAGGAGGGGAAAAGTTGGAACAGAAGTTTTTACAAGGGTCAATGTTGAAAAATTACCTATGCATATGTTTTGTCAACAAAAAGTTATAATAAAAAATTAATAATAATGAAGCTTTCATTGGTTTGGTTGGTGATGAGAACAAAGGCATATCAAACATAGTAAGACACAGTGATTGGCTATCGCTGCAAAGGGAAAAAATATATAATGGGTAGGATAAATTTGTGATTATTTTAATATAATTCATCAGCATTAAAAGAAAAATCAATAAAAGCTATATCTAATAATAATCACATTATACATAATTAATTCTAAAATTTTATGTACATACGTATATATGTATATGTATGTATAAACATATACACACATATATGTCATTCACAACCATTCTACTTTTAAGATGACATAAGACAAACTTCTAAAATCTGCTCTCTGGCCACAATCTCCTTATTCTCTTTTCCAATAATTATTATTATTCCTCTTTAGTTGGTTTTCAACAGTGATCTTTCATACAACTTCCTTTTCTTCTAGTTCATCACACTTATTGCAGTTTCCTTTCCTTTCCTTCAGGGTTTTAAAGTTTTCAATGATCCTTCCCCTTGAATCTCCTACCCTCTTGTTCTTCTATTGCTGATCTCTGCTAAGCCCCAACCTTGAGCAAACTACAACATCTATCTTCTTTCCTATCCCTGAGCCACTAAATACAGCTAGAAGAAGCCACAAAGCCACATTGATTGAATTCACTATAAATATATGCTATCTCATTTCAAATGCAAAGCAAAATTTTCATTCAACTCTAATTGATTCCATATTACACTCCTCTCAATGGCTTTCTCCATGATACTTTCTCTAGTCCCCCCAACTGGAATGATCTCTCCATCCCTAAAAACTGTAGGCCTATGTATGATGCCTCCCTCTGTAATTATCATACTATAATTTGTTTTAATTCATATTTGTACAAACCTTGTTCTTCTACTAGGTTGTAAGTTCCTTAAAGGCAAGGACGGGGATGGTGTGTATGTGTGTTTGTGTGTGTGTGTGTGTGTGTGTGTGTGTGTGTGTGTGTGTGCATAAATATATCTTACATGTTAGCATATTACTATATTGTAGAGGGCCTGAACTCTGGAGCAGTATACTTGAAACAAGGATACTTATAACAAGGTATTAACTCAATGTGATTGATGAGATGATGGTTCTCTAGTTCATATATACTTAGTACTTAGCATGGTGATATAATGGTTCTCAAGTTCACACCTACTCAGTATGCTGTAATGATGTAATTGTAATAGGGTATTTAAGGGCTGAGAGAACTGGGGACAGAGTCAATAAGTCGGAGTGAACAGACTGTGAAGGAGACAATAAAGACTTTAGATGCTATTCCTGACCATCCTCGTGGTGACTATCCTGCTAAGATCAAGGCCCATTTGGAGGACCTCCAGAAAGCTAGCCCAGATATTATACTATATAATAAATAATTTCTCCCTAAAATGAAAAATAAATTTGCATACTGAAGAACAAAACCTCTTTACTATTGAGAAGTATTAGCAATACTATGGAAGTACTATACTCATGGATAATGCTATTCCCTCCAAATGTACCCAACCATTCTGACTTCTTAAAAATCTACAGATAATCACAAACCTATCATACATGAGGAGAGATGCTCTGGTTTTGCATTAAGTAAGATTTTACATTATCTCAGATCTAGTACTTTTTAATTTGCTAGAAATGGAAGAAAGATCTAGAAAATTCTTCCTGAGTTTTTTGTTGTTGTTCAGTCATTTCAGTTTTGTCTGACTCTTTGTGACCCTACTTGGTTTTTTTTTTTTTTTTTTTGGGGGGGGGGGCAAAGATACTAGAATGGTAGGGTTAAGTGACTTGCTTAGAGTCACATATCTGGTAAGCATCTGGGGTTAGATTTGAACTCAGGAGGGTGACTCTTTCTGACTGATGGCCCAATGTGCTTTGTACTATTGCACCACCTAGCCACCTCTCCTCCTGACATCGTCCTGTCCTCTTAAATGCTTCTTGATTGTCCTAATATTTAACATTTCTGCTTTTCTGCTTTGAAATCTCCATTCATGCCATCTTCTCACTTAGAACAACCTCCTCATTCCAATTGTCTCCTGTTAAAACTTTTCCCAACCTTCAATAGCCAATCCAAACATCAAATTCTTTGGCCACTCAAGCAAAAATAACCTTTTCCTTCATATTGTACCTATGTTATTTTATAAAGTTAGACAAAGTTGGATATATCTAATCTCCCTTTCTAGAATATTATTTTAAGGCCTTTTCTAGATAACAGTAAATCATTTCATAGATGCAAGACAACTGAACAAAAACCCTTTAGTGAATGACAACTCACTATTCCAAACTTGAGAAACTGGAAATTGGTTTGAGAGAAATGAATTGTTAGAAATTCAAGATACAAATAAACTTAATAATACCTTTTTTCTTTCTTATATGCCATTCGTTCTTTTGTGAACTAATGTAATGAATTTACATGGTGGAGTAAGTCCTTTGGCTCTGGAAAATTTATATATAAGCAATGTTCAGCCAAAGCTATGTGAACAGGTCCTTATTTATTTCTCTATGAATGCATTCAATAATTTTACAAAGTGAGTCAAAATCTCGCTTCCATTCCTTTTCTTCTTGTTTCAACTGTAATGGGATTCTGATTATTTCAACCAGCCCAAACCTGCCCCCAACCCTGAGCCCCAGAGAAATAATTAAATCATAGGTCTCACTAGAATTATGAGCAGGCTAGAATATTCTGTAACCACATCATCAGGTTACCATGTGATGTTTACTACACAACAACACAGAAATCAGCCAATAAGAATGTAGCACCAACATGATGCAGACTGACAGGATGTTGGACTTGCAAATCTTCTTTCTCCTGACATGTCAACCTGCACCATTCCCCCTGCCTTGTTGTCCCTGGGTGAACCTAAATTAATGCCCTCCCCAATTGGGTTTTTCTGCCCGCCTTTTGGGAAACCCCTGCACAGTTCCACCAAGGGTCTAAGACCTCCCCAAATTAGCAAACTCCTCCTTTAACCTCAGAATTTACATATCTTGTGCCATAATCAGCACCATTTACTCTACAAAAATCCTTGTCTAGATTTGCTGGGCTGCTGACTCCCTCAAGGAATTTGGCCCACCCACTGAGTGCATAAATCTCATTAAAATACCTTTGCTTGGGTTGGAGTCTGAATTTTTTCAGAGGCAACACCACAAACACATACCTGATACCTAAACACTATAAGTAGTAACAGAAGCAACAGATGTTATTCAGTCATTTTTCAGTCGCATCTGACTTTCCATAACTACATCTAGAGATTTCTTGGCAAAGGTACTGGAATAGTTTCCTTCTCCAGCTAATTCTACAGCTGAGGAACTGAGGCAAACAGGGATTTATGTGACTTGCCCAGGATCACACAAAGTAAGCACTTCAGGTCAGGAAGATGAGCCTTATTGACTCCAGGTCCTGCATTATATCCATTATACCCCTTACATGCCCTGAAGTCATAAAGTTGGTGAAACAGAACTAATGCACATAAAAGATGGCACCTTTCTGTATGAAACTGAATATTCTCTTTTGCAGAACCCTGGGAGCTGATCTGATGCTAGCAATGGTCATTCACTTAGTGAGGAGGCCTATCTACGATGTAGACTTCAATATCTGCTGCATGCCCACCTTAACCAGTTTCATGTGGCTTTGACTAATTATAAAGAATCCTCTTAAATCTCATTTGGATACATACATTTCTTGCATGAGTTGCTTCTTTCCTTTCTTAATGTGGATGCAGATCTCCCACCACAACCATTCCCAGCCCTCCCAACTCACCTCCCACAAACAAAAACATTCAATTAGATAAGCTTTTGTTCTTTAACAGTGGAAAACAAATAAGGTGGAAAAGAGTAATTAGCTCTTCTTTCTAATGTCTCTATATTCCTAGAGACAGAGATATATTAATGCTCTCATCTGATAAGGCACATTTAAAAGAGTTCCAAATTTATAATAATTCTGCTCGTAGAAGGGTAATTAGAAAACCTAAAGAGTGGCTCATGGTTATCCCTTACTATGGCCTGGGGTTGTGAGATATTAGTCTTATGTATCTCCCAGGTCTGTCCAAAGACCCCATGAAGCAAACGATGGGACTCACAGAAAAGTGAGCACAGAGTCACTCACACCTCATGCAAATTTAATAGAATAAAAGGCAATGATTGGGAGTAGGTGCCAGTCATAGCCATCTGAATCAAAGCAAGAAATGGGAGTCAAGATTGTTCATTCCTCCTATTTTTCTCAGTTCTTCAACCTCCTGAGCAAGCACTCATGATTAAAATAACAACAACAACAAATAATCTATTAGTTCACACTTGTCCCTTTAATTTTTACCTCACTAGTCTCATCTGAATGCTTTGTTTTGCGGAAAGCAACTATAGAACCACAATGCTTGCACTGCAGCTTCACAGAGAGGGACAAGACTGTCACCTCCCTCTCTTTTAGAGAGAGCATCTAAAAAACCCCAAAATGTGGAGAGGAGGAAACAGAGGAAACTCCATCCTCCAATCCTGCTCTCAAGTCCTTCTTCCCACATTGGAACTATAGCTCCCTGAGTCCTTATTATGGCCAAGCCAAGATTACCAGAGGGCTTTCCCATTCCTAGAGAGCCAGAAAATAATATTAATTCAATGATAAGCTCCTGGGGAATAAAAAACATATTTTGTTCCATCTTTCTTTATCTTATAGTGCTTAGGACAGTGGTTTGTCCATAGTAGGAATTGGAAGAATAATTGCCAGATGAATTTGACAAATTATATTCTGTTATCTAGTACTTTTAAAAAAGCCCAATTTTGACAGTCTCATATTAAAAACTATAATGTATTTCCGAAAAACACAGAAGCATCAAATGTTTCTTCAAACAGATTTTTAAAAGTTTCCATTTCTCAATATAAGTGTGGGTTTAGTTACACAAGAATATAAAGATATATTCCAAAGGAACTCTAATCCCAATTTTTTTTTTTTGTCTTTGCTTCAAAATGACTCAAAGGTACAGGTCTACATAAAACAGAATGACCTTTTTTTTTTTTTAAGCTTTATTATTTCTTTTATGTGTCTACAAACTTATTCTTTTCTCACTTCATATAAAATAAGTATTTTCATCTTTAACAACTGAGAGCTATTTAGGTTGTTATCTTTTTTATTTTCTTTGTAACGTAAAATCTGCATAGTTGTTTAGTTTATATTTAATGGATATTAGTTCTATAAGAATATAAAATATAATTGACAAACCTAAGGTAAATATAATCTATTTTACTCAATTCTTTCTTTATCACTGCAAGACAAAATAAAGCAAATGAAGAAAATAAATACAGCAAATAAAGCATGAAAATAAAAATTTTCTCAGGAATGGGAAACATGATTATAATCCCTGGGGTTCATTATTTTGTCATCTGATTCTTCAAGATATGTAAAACACTACCAGATGTTAAAGTTTGAATTTTTTGGGGACTTTTGCTGCTTAATAAAATGTTTTAAACCAGTGTTGATAAGAATTTTTGTTAAAAATATCATAGCAGTACTAATTAGTATATTTGATATTCTTTGCATTTGCTATGCTACTTTATTAGCTTCATTAAGGGGTGATAAAATGAGCTACTTGTAATTTTAATTGTAAACTTTTCAATTGAACATTTATAATAACCTGCTAGATACAAATCAATCATTGCAGTAGGCTCTGAGGATACAGAACTAGAAATGCCAGAACTCCTAATCTCAAGAATCTACAATGGAATTGAGGTAAGGGATGACATATATAAAAAATAAAGGAGGGTGTGATAAGTGCAGAGCAGACTTCTGAGGACTATGTTGTGACAAATTTGATGGAGAGGCCATGTCAGATTGGAGAATTAAAGACTGTAGCAGCATACTGATTGAAAGTAGGGAATTCAAAAGAAAAGATGTAAAAAAGCATACCGATTAAATGTCCCTAGAAAAGAAAGCTATTTTAGGGGCCACTAGATGGTGCAGTGGATAGAGCACCAGCCTTAAAGTCAGGAGGACTTAAATTCAAATCCGACCTCAGACACTTAACACTTCCTAGTTGTATGACCCTGGGCAAGTCACTTAACCCCAATTGCCTCAGGGAGAAAAAAGAAAAAGAAAGAAAGAAATGAAAGCTATTTTATGAAGAGGAGGAGGAGGTAATCAGTCAATAAACTGTTATTAAGTTCCTAAAAGGGGGAAGGAAATGACATAGAAGAAAGAAGAGAAATTCAAAACAAATAGAATAAGATAGGTGAAAGAGAAGATTCTATTACCTCCTTCTCTCCTCCAAACCCTTGATAACAGTTTTCCTCTCAACTTTAAGAAGTAGGTAGTATCATTATAATTATCAGAAGTAGATATTATTGCCATTTCTATTGTATAGATCCGAAATCTATGGAGCTTAAACAACTTGCTAGGAAGATTGAAAGTCATAACTGGAATCTAGATGCCCTATCTCCACATCCAACATTCTTCTTACAAAAATATGCTTCTAAAATCCTAGAAAGAAAGAAAGAAAGAAAGAAAGAAAGAAAGAAAGAAAGAAAGAAAGAAAGAAAGAAAGAAAGAAAGAAAGAAAGAAAGAAAGAAAGAAAGAAAGAAAGAAAGAAAAGCAATAATGTCTTCTGATTAGCTAATGTCTTGGGTTTCTTTGAATGTTATTTTCTAGCAATTACCAATAGAAGAACTTTTCCCATATAAGCTCCTTCCCCTGCATTCTCTGGGATAATAGGATCATTGATATGGAATTTGGGAAGCTTTGAATTCAACAACTTGTTTACTTTACAGATAAAGAAACTGAATCCAAGAAAAAATTAAGTATCCTTCCCCAAGTCACAAAGGTAGAATGTTTTGAGTGGGTTTCAAATGCAGGCGATCTTGCTCCAGCTCTACCACTCTTATCTACACTGTCAAAATCTCTGCAAAAGACTAAAAGGATGACTTTACAATGACAAATAAATAATAAAGGGTATTAATTAGTTAATTAAAGAGTTTGAAGAAATATGACATATCTGTAGCCATGTGAACCAGTCAGTTTCACGTGATAAGCATAAGTGTATGTCAGTAGCTTCTGTGGGACCACTGTAGGGGAGTAAACAATTTCTCATTTCTCTGAGGCAGTAATGAGAATTTCACTAGTGTCCTGAAGAACCAGAACAATTAGGACCACATGAGGAACTAACGTGAAGAGGAAATGAGATCTAAAACTCTCTAAGACATACCTAAGAGCTACCTTTAGTTTTCCAAGCTGTTTCATCCCTTTAATCCTTTCTTCCTTTGAAGGAAGAAAACTATATGAAGAGACAACACAACTGCCTGTCTCCTCCTTCCTCAGGGTGTAGATGGGCAAAAAAGAGAGCAGATTCCAGCTTAGGGGGTGAATGTGTCAATAATGACATTAAAATTAAGTATTGCTCTGTTTTGTTGTTTGCTACATCTCATATACATACAATGTATGGTTATACATCATTTTCTTAATCTAATTCCAATGTGATCATTATATGTTATACAGTATATAAAGTCTAATTAATCTAATGGCAATGAGTTGTATGGGATTTTCAGTGCCTGAATCTAAATGGGACTTAAATATCGATTTAACAGGAGTTGAGCCAAGAATTTTGAGTCTGAAAGACCCTGAATTGACTCCTAAAGAAGAAAAGGAAGAAAATACAGGAGAGACTATAATCCTTTTCCCCAACACACACACACACACACACACACACACACACACACACACACACACACACAGAGTTGTTACAAATTTGATTTTTTAAAAAACATTTATGACTGAGCAAAATGTAATCTTAAAAGATCTCCTTCAACAAGATGTTGGTACTTATTTAATATTGTACAAGACTCTTTGATAACCAAAGAGATAATTTTATGCAATGATTCTATCAAACATAGAGGGGAAAAAATGCAAAGTTTATTAATGGCCAGATTGTGGAGAGCCTTGAATTACAAGTGAAAGGATTTTTCCTTTCTTTTATAAGCCTTGATGAGTCAGTGATGGGTTTTCATTTCATTAGGGAAATTACATGATTAGGTGTATGCATTTGAAAGATTTCTTTGATACTTTGGTAGATAGAGCACTGGGTTTAGACTTAGAATTGTTTGAAATCTGCCTCAGAAAAGAGCTGTGTGACCCTTAGATCACTTAATATCACTTAATTGCTTTCTGCTTCAGTTTTCCCATCTGAAAAAATGGTAAAAATAATAGCATTTATTTCACAAGGTTGTTCAAATGAATATATATAAGGATCTGAGATAAAAATAAAATAAGATAATATTTGTAAAGTGCTAAGCAGTGCTTATCATATGGTAAATGCTACATAAATATTAGTCACAATCGTCATTATTATGATAATGAGAATATATTTGTAACAGAAATGTTTAAACAAGAACCCATATTTTATAAGTCTTTGGTCCAGTTTTTTCCCACTACACCATACTTCAGAACTTTATTTGGGGTGGGAGGAAAATCTGTGAGCAGAATTCTTATTCTCCCAGACTTTGAATTAGGGACATGGAGACTTTGCAGATGCTGATAGAACTAAATCCAAGTTACCATCATCTGATGCCTCAAAGAGAAAGAAAAAAAGAAGTCTTGGCTTCAATGTATTTCCTAAGTTTGCTTCAATTAGTTTAACTTAAAAGCATGAATTGTTTATTGAAAAGCCTTAAAGTTCACCAATCAATAAACATTCCTAGTACCAATCATTGCTGTTTTATTTTTTGAAACCATCATATATCAATTTGAAAACCTTGTTGAATTCTAGTTTAATGTATTTTTATTAAGTTACAATGTAGTTATGTTTTAGTTTTATAGTAATATAAGCTTTTTTAACTCAAAGCTTTCAGAAAGGCAACTAACACCAAAAAACAAATATAATATGAATGTACTGAATATACTAAGAAATTATGCAATGCAAAATTTTGAGTATCTACCTCAATTCAAAAGGCAAAAGACTAAGGCTTGGAGAAGAACTTGAAATCCAAATTAAAGATTTCTTTTTTTAGATTTGAGAAAAAAGAATGAAAAGAAGACAGAAAAGAGTATACACATATATACATACACCTTTATAGATATAATCTCTCTCTTTAAACAACTGATGAAAGAAGACATTTATTTCCTGCTCATAATGGACAGTTAGATGGCAGGAATCCCTAATACCATTGACTGAAAGCCCATGGAATCTCTAGGACAGGACTTCCTATCTTTTTCTGCGTCATAAACCCTCTTGGTAGTCAGAAGGAGTCTATGGACACTTCAAAATGATGTTTGATGCCTCCATTCATAATCTTTTTTTTAAATAAAGCTTTTTATTTTCAAAACATATGCATGGATAATTTGACATTGACCTTGCATAGCCTTGTGTTTCAGATTTTTTTCTCCTTCTCCCCACTCCCTCCCCTAGATGGCAAGCAATTCAATATGTTAAACATGTTAAAATATATGTTAAATCCAATATGTATAAACAAATTTATACAATTCTTTTGCTGCACGAGAAAAATCAGATAAAAAAAGAAAGTAAATGAGTAAGAAAACAAAATGCAAATGAACAACAACAAAAAGAGTGAAAATGCTATGTGTGATCCATATTCACTTCCCACAGCCTTCTCTCTGGGTGTAGATGGCTTTCTACTGGCATCAATTATCTCATTGTTGGAGTCACATCCATCAGAATTGATTGTCGTATAATATTGATGTTGCTCATTTCACTTAGCATCAGTTCATGTAAGTCTCTCCAAGCTTCTCTATATTCATCCTACTGGTCATTTCTTACAGAACAATAATATTCTATAACATTCATATACCATAATCTATTCAGCCATTCTTCAACTAATGGGCATCCACTCAGTTTGCAGTTTCTTGCCACTACAAAAGGGCTGTCACAAACATGTTTGCACATACGGGTCCCTTTCTTTCCTTTAAGATCTCTTGGGGATAGAACTGTTGGATATTGTATCATTGTTGGATGAAAGGATATGCAAAGTTTGATAGCTTTTTGAGCATAGTTCCAGAGTCCTTTCTAGAATGATTGGATCCATTCACAGTTCCACCAACAATGTATCAATGTCCCAGTTTTCCCATATTCCCTCCAACATTGGTCATTATCTTTTCCTGTCATCCTAGCCAATCTGACAGGTGTGTAGTGGTATCTCAGAGTGATCTTAATTTGCATTTCTCTTATCAATAATGATTTGGAATACCTTTTCATATGATTAGAAATAACTTTAATTTCTTCATCTGAAAATTGTTCATATTCTTTGCCATTTATCTATTGGAGGATGGCTTGGATTTTTATAAATTTGAGTCAATTTTCTATATATTTTAGAAATGAGACCTTTATCAGAACCCTTAAATGTAAAAATGATTTCCCAATTTATTGCTTCCCTTCTGATCTTGTCTGCATTAGTTTTGTTTGTACGAAAACTTTTAAACTTAATATAATAAAAATTATCTATCTGTTATTCAATTATGAGTTCTAGTTCTTCTGCCTCCATTCATAATTGCAGGAAATGTTAAATTTCTGTTAAAAGTTAGTGGAAATCAAGATGCATTTTTTCCCATCAATGTTTACAGACATGCTTAAATGTATCCAAGGGCCCCAGTAAAAGAAGCTCTGCTCTACAGATAGCTGCTCATTGTTCCTTTTTAAGGATGGAAGCAAAATCTAATTTCTTCTGTGATGTATATCTGTATATCTATGAAGTAGTAACACTGCCATTCTAATGCACAGAGCTTATATGTTAAATGACTGTTGTCCTTCAAGGTTATGTGAGAAAGCTCTGTATTTCTTGGGCAGCCAGATGATGAAGTGGATAAAACTCTGGACCTGGAATCAGGAATACTTGAGTTCAAATGCAGCCTCTGACATATATTAGTTGTGTGATCCTGGACAAATCCCTTAACCTTGTTTGCCTCAGTTTCCTCCTCTGTGAAATGAAGCAGGGAAAGAAATGACAAACCTACCTTTTCCAAGAAAACCCCAAATGAGGTGATTGAAATGATTAAATAACAATACTTACAATACTGCAATTACACAAAACATTTCAGGAGCTACCTTCGGAAACTGTTTGCAAACCATGCCAGAAGCCCAGGCAAACGGCAATTTTCTTTCTTTATAAAATCATGCCTTCAATGAAATTACTCAATTTAATCATCACCTTCCTTTACATTAGACACGGCTCTGGATAACTTTTGAGTTGTGTCCAAAAGTAAAATGTTCCTTCAATTAGTGAAGATAGCTTTCAAGATATTTGTAAGAATATGCCTTGGGCTTTAAAGACAAATTCCAAAAGAAACAACCTAAAAGTTATTGTTGGATCAAGTGCAAAGCTTCTAAAAATTTACTACATTTAAAAGGACAGAATTAATTTGGATAGGTAAATTCCAGGATATTTTTTAATTTAAATTTTTTTTCTTATTAAAAAAAACCAAAACAACTAATGGTCCTGATTTATTACATCTGTTATATGTGATGAAATAGATTGTGACCTACAGTCAGAACTCAGCCTGAGATGCTTCCTAGTTGTGTGAACCTGAATAACTTAATCTCTCTGAGTCTTGATTTCCTCATTTGTTAAAAAAAAAAAAAGGGGGGGAGGCCTAATAAGAGCATCTAACTTCAGCATTATGAAAATATGAGCTATATGTTTTCTCAACACAAAGAGAACGTGGCATACTTTCAAAATATGTAGAACTGCTTTTCTCTATTTTTTCACAACCGGAAGGGATCTCAAAGTCTATTTAGTTCAGGATAAGAGACTTGACCAAAGTAGACCAAAAAAGAAGTGACAGAGCCAGATATGACCCCTCATTCTCTGGCTCCAAAACCCATGGCAGTTAGTTTCTTCTTTTGCTCAAAGGCAACAAGAATCAAAGTTCCATAGGACTCTCAATCGCCCTATCATAATAATTATAATTATGCACAGAGCAAGTAGATAGTTGTGGATTTTTGCTAATATTTGTTGTGAAGGATGAAGAGACAGAGAAAGATTATGAAGCATTTGATACTTTCCTCCAAACTAAGTTGGTTTATATCTTGATGCTTGGTAATTTCAAGGCAAATTTGGACACTGAGGTAAAAGGCCAAAAGATATTTTTAGAAAAAAAGTGATTCCAGTTCAAGAATAAAAGATTTAAAAGACTTATGAATTGAAAGTTTCATTATTTATATTTTTTCCTCAGGAATAAAGTTAGAAGGCTTTGGGAATATGGAGCAGCAGAGCGCATCACCCCCCAAAATGAAATGTTATCTTAATATACAAGGAATCAAAAATATGAAATAAGAAAGGACCTCAGAGATTATGTAGTCCAACTCTCATTTTGGAGCACAGGGTAGCTAAATGATTTTCCCATGTTCACACAGGAATTATATGTCAGAGACATATGAGGATTGAACCTGAGTCCTCTTGATTTCAAAATTAGTTTTCTTTTCAATGTACCACATTCCCTTCAAAGCTAGTTATTGACTTGGGAGTAATTTTAGAATCAGTTGTTTATGTGTAGGCCAACTAAGAACCAGTTAGAGAAAACATCACAATAGATTTCAACATGAACCAAAAAAAGTGTAAAGATGAGAAGAATAACATGGTACAGTGGGGAACACAGTGGATTTGAAATCAAAACAACTGATTCCCTACCAATTAGGATGCCACTTAGATTAATTTAATTTAAATCATTTTGCTCAAATAAAGTTATATCCCTAACTGCTAAAAGAACTGGTAGATATAATTATTGAAACACTGTTTGTGATATTTTAAAAATTATGGATGACAACAGGAAGAACACTGCAGGATTACAAAAGGGCATGTGTATCCCAATTTTTAAAAAGAGTATCAGAATGAAATCAGAAAACTATGAGATAATGAATATGATGTTCATTCCTGGAAAAAATTCTAGAACATATAATCAAAGAGAAAGTGAATATCTAGAATGGGAAGAGAATTAGCATAAGGACTAGAATGGCTCCATCAAAAACAAGTTATGTTCTAAACATTTCCTCTTTTGATACACTTCTAAACTAAACATTAAGAGAATGTTGTATATTAAGGCTTCCTTAATTTTTTCCCACACATGACCCCTTTTTGCTAGAGAAGTTTTTACATAATCCTGGGTATATAAAATATGTATACAAATCAAACATCTGATAATAAACATAATTTCATGAACCCTAAATTCACTTATATGACCCTATGTGGAGTCATAACCCACAGTTTAAGAAGTTTTGTTGTAAATATATCTTACCTACTTATTTTTTTCTTAGCAAAGCATTTAAGTATTTTATGCTACTCTTATAGAAAAGATGATGAGGTATAGCTAGATGACAGTACTATTAGATAGATTTGAAATGAGAAACAGCCAAATGCAAAAAACAGTTTTTATTGATTCCATGTTATCCTAGAAGGAAAACTTCAGTGGAGTGGCCTTGAGGTCTGTGCCTGGCCTTTTGCTACTCCAAATATTTACCAATATAGATAGATGTTAGATAGATGACAAAAAACTAGGAGGGATAACTGATACAATGGCTGGCAGTGAGAATCCAAAAAGATCTTCAGAAGGTAGAAATTTGGTCTGACTCTATTAAAATAAAATGTAATAGGGATAAATGTAAAGTTTTGGGAAATTGACTTCATAAATACAAGAGAGCTATGGCTAGACAGCAATTCATCTGGAAAAGATCTAGAGGTTTTGGTGTATTACAAGGATAATGTGAGTCAACAATGTGATGTGGCAGCCAAAAAAACTAATGTGATCTCAAGATGCAATAAGAGGAATAGCTTCCAGGAAAAGGAAAGGGATAATCCCATTGTACCCTGCCTTGCTCAGGTCATATTTGGAGTATTCTTCTGGGCACCACACATTTTGGAAAAGATTCTGATAAGCTGGAAAAGGAAGGCTCAAGGGCAGTGGTTGTTAGCCTGGGCTCTGAGGAAAGAAAAATGATAACTGCATTTCTGATATAAATGCATTGCTTTCTAGTCCTGTGCATTTTATGTTAATCATTTGAAAAGATACCACAATTAGTATCAAAGGTGTTCAGGTCATAAAAAAGTTGAGAATCCCTTCTCAAGACTAGTAACTATCTTCAAGCATATGAAGGGCTATTATGAAGGAAAAAAAAGGAATTAACTTGGTTAATTCATAAGCAGTTAATTGTCTTGAAGTAAATTATATATGTATATAGCTGTGTGTGTGTGTGTGTGTGTGTGTGTGTGTGTGTGTGTGTGTGTATCAGGAATCATTGGATTCTCTGAGACATGATAAGACTGTTGCAAGACTTCAAAATCTATAGGAATCATTGGATTCCCTAACACATAAAAAAGACTTTTGCAGGACTTCAAAAACTTGTGGGGCTCATTGGATTCCTTGACACGTGAAGCAATGGACAATAGATTGGTTTTGGACTATCTCTTGGCTGCTGAAGAAGGCGTATGTGTGATTGTTGTTTACATACTCTCCTTCTAGGACTTCTGGCAATCTTTTACAACACCATGTTGATTTATATTGTTTGTTATACCATTACCTGTGTGTACAATTCATGTTTGTAACACCACATCAAGCCTGCACTGACTGTGGGGAGAGTCATCACTAACAGCCTGTGTTTTATTGCTATGTGCTTGTGTAATACCTCCCATGCTGATGGGTTTGTGCAGACCTGTTTCTAGTAAGACCCTTCAGCCCAGAAACCCACTAGCAACCCCCACTTCTTTTTGGTGCTTTTCATCTTTCTTCCTAAGAAGTCAGAGGGGTGTGACCACCTATGTTCTAAAACTAAAGAAAGTGGGAGATGTAAAGGGCTAAAACTCTGAATAGGTGCACTGGAATCAGACAACTGAGCACTTAAGGCTAATTATCTATTGGACAATGACTCTATTAGCATATGTTTGGAGTTGCTCTTCTCAATAGTTAATGCTGGCTCAATGTTTGGGGTTGAAAATTGTAGGCAAGGATTAGAGAGTGATGTGAAACAAGCCAGACCTCACTTTTCCACAGGACCAGAAGAAGGGAGGTTGGTAGTGAGCTTGTGGCAGTTTCGTCCATCTCCACTTCTCTCCCTAAAGACCAAGGGCTTTTGTTTATCCTGATTCTGGCTAGCTGGAGGGAGCTAGCCCAGACTTTCCATATATATAGAGAGAGAGATGGATATATACACCTATATATGTGTAAGTAAGTTTCAAGTATGGAGCTAGTGCTAAATTAGATGTTGTCAAATGAAGTCTTGCTAGACTTGACAATTAGCTATGTTAGGAAGCAAAAAGTAATTAATAATTTTAGAATATAATAAAATGTCATTGCAGGAGGAGGTATGCTATAGACATTCAAAAGTCTTTTAAATAATTAAGTTCCAGAATCTCCCATTTTCCATAAACTGGCCCATCTTGCTGATTTACCAGTTCCTTATTACTCCTTCCAAAAGTCTTGATCATTTCATTCTCCAGTGCCCGTACATTCTGCACATAGTCTTGTCATTTCCTTGAGTTGCTTCTGTGGGCTGATTTCTGATGCTAGCCAAAGGTTAGGACTCAACATTACCCAGAAAAATGAAGTAGCAATCAGATCTAATTGGTCCATGTGATGGCAGTGAAGATTGGCAACAAATTTTATAAAATTGGCAGCTTTTCAGTAATGAAATGGAATAGGATTCATATTTATTATTCATTTTCAATTGACCCATCCTCATTTTCCATTATCCAAGCAGTGAATTGGCTTGAATACATATATACATATATTTAAAATTTAGAAACCTACCATTTAAATCGTCTGTAAGTTGTGCTTGAATGTTTGACTGGATGCATTATTTATACTTGTCTGTATCTATTAAACATTTTAGCAATTTCTTAAGAAAGATATGAAAAAAATAATTCTTGTCCATGAACAGTTCAAGATAATTTATTTTAGTTAAATATAAACTGTTCAAATATTCACAATGTTTACTGAATATGTTAAGAGCTCTATATTTGACCTGTTTCATTTAGTTGCTTGGTAACACATTCTACTATTCACAATGAGGTTGGTTACACTCTATTCCCTACCCTAATCTGACTACAATGCAATATTATGTTCAGTGTTTAGTTTTGTGGAATGTTTTTTAGAATGTTTTAGAAAGAATATTTGCAAGCTAGAGCATATTCAAAAATAGGTGACCAGAATGGTGAGGAAGTAAAAAAGTTCAGAGGTTACTGGAAGAAGGAAGATTTGAAGAGGTTATGATAGCTGTCTGTTATGTGTAGAAGAGACACAAGTTTTATTCTGCTTAGAGTAGAATTAGAAGCAATGGGTGGAAGCTGCGGAATGGCTGATTCATGAGGAAAAATTTGATTAACAATTGGTCTATCTTAAAGTGAGATTAACTGTCTCAGGCAATTTGAGCTCCCCAAGTCTAGAGGTCTTGACATTCATCAGGGATATCATAGAAGGAAGTCCACTAAACCAGGAGATCTTGGATGGATAACCTCAAGATACTAGGATTCTAGGATCCTGCATTATTCAGCATATTCCAGAGCAAGAAAATTTGTGCTGATCCCTATGTACTATCTAAGCCAGTTCCCCATGTGACCAACAGAAACTGGCTGGCCTGGTTACATGTAATCCTTTGCCAAAGTAAAACTCACTTTTACACATGCTGATTGAACCTATGACCTTAACCTCATTAGCCCTGTACTAAACAGCAAAAAAATACACCCACACTTAGATTAGGAGATACAAAAGAAACATGGTTTTATGCCTTAAACCACTTCATTCATAGTTTTCACTTATCCACAGCCATTTCCTTTATGGTTGTCAACTTGTTAGATTGTAGCAATATGGTGGGAGTTTTTGGTCTACTAATAAAATATATGTCAAATTCAGTTATAGCAAACTCCCTAGCTACTACTCTAATTCTTTTGTCATGATGGAAATCTGGTTGAATATTAATTGAAATGTACAACCATGGGGTGGGACTTGAATTTTTTTTTTATTATGCAAGACTTTATTATTAAAATATTTTTGTTATGACATTATGTAATGTGCTTTCTAGAGCCCCCAAGTTGGGGTGTCAAAATATATCATCCAGACTAGTTCTCTGGAGGATTTTGGGACCAACCTGAGTCCTTGGTCTTAGTGGAGGTGTGCAGGAGGCAGGAGAGCCACCAGAAAGATGGTCAAAAATGGAAATGTCTCATTTCCAGTCCTTCTCAGTCTTTAAATATCCTATTACAATTACATCATTACAACATACTGAATATGTTTGAACTAGAGAACTATTACATCACCATATTTAAGTACTAAGTATATACATGAACTAGAGAACCATCATCTCATCAATTCCACTGAGTTAACACCTTGTTGTAAGTATCCTTGTTTCAAGTATACTTCTCCAGAGTTCCAGCCCTTTATAACATTGTATCTCATATCACATAATAATTCTCTATAACTTGGAGGCATAACATCTTCCAAACTTTATTTTTAAATATAAATTTATACACTTCTAATATGATGGAATTAATATACAAATTAATAGATTTCTAACATGATATAATTCCAATTAGTGGCTTTTTCAGGAATTACTATGACTTGCATCAGGTTCCTAGGAATAAATAGATATTGGCAGGGAAAACAAATTACAACTTGGTCTGGGAGAGTTCTCCCATTTATTTATCTTCCCCCAAATAGTAATCTTGGCACTAAAGCCATGTATATATACCTATGGAGAAGGGCAGCTTTCTTATTCTCCATTTAGAGGAATGGTATTCAAGTTGGAGAACATTCTGTCAACTAAGAAAAGGATGAAATACTTCTCAAAGATACAGGACAAAATTCACCCTAAAGGGAGAAGAGGCATTATTCATTGATAATAATGGCAGTTGGATGGTGTAGTAATTAGAGCACTGGGCCTAGAGTAAGGAACACTCATCTTCCTGAGTTCAAATCCAGCTTCAGACACTTACTAGCTATGTGATTCTGGATAAGTCATTTGCCCATTTGTGTCAGTTTTAAGCTGGAGAAAGAAATGGCAAACGATTCCAGTATCTTTGCCAAGAAAACCCCAAATGGGGTGATAAAGAATCAAACATGACTGAAAAATGACTAATTAGAAAAATGATATCTACCTTGACAGTCTTTTGCAAATATCCTAACCTAATCCCTAACCATTTAGATATTTCCTTTTCATATTTTCCATTGTTTTTCATATACACACTTTAAAATTTTCCTTTTTCAATTCAATAAGCATTTTAAATACATGTTGAATGTATGGCAGTTTACAAGACCCAAACAAAATAGAAAAAAAATCCAAAACCAAACCCAGGAAATCAACAACCATCTCTGCACTTAAGGAAATACAATTCTATTTTTTTTTTTAAAGAATCCAAGTTCTAGCATGGGCCTCAACTTCTATATATGTGATGTGAAAACTCTAGATTTACAAGGGATTTTTTTTGTGACATTTACTTTCTTCCTGATGAATATTCTTGCATTGCATTTATAACTTTCCATATTATTTGGTCTCAGAAAGCACATGTGTGAGTTATTTGCCTTTTCAGGAAATCATGCAAGTTCTCTCACAAAGGTTTTAATTTTTTTTTTGCATTCATGTTTGCATGAAACTGTTTTCAAAATTCGAGTTTTGGAATTCAAATTGTACTCTCCCCAAAATTAGTCATTTTTTTCATCCAATAAGTTTGCAAATGTGATGCTTAAATGGAAAGAAGCCAAAAGCCTATAGTACTATTCCTGAGGAAAATCTAAGCAGCTGTGGCTGTGTAATTTAAAACCTCTGAAAAGTCTGCTGCAGTACTTGCCCTGCGTTATTTTAACATGAGGACTGGATGCAGACAGTTCTCAAAAGGATTCCCTTTCCCACCGCGTGAAAAAAAGAAGTGAAAGACAAACCTGAGTACAACCTGAAAGGTCCAAACTGGTGATCTTGTGGCATCCTTTGCCTAAATTCAGGTACAGTAAACCTTTCTCTGTGAAGTTTCTGCAATAAGCCAAACTAAGTTTCTGTAAGTTGGGGAAACATCTGAAAAGAAAACCAGGAAAAAGGAGACGAGAGGAGGGAATGGTCATTATGGTTCACTACAGAATTCACATTTTAACTGTTTGCTTGCATTTTTCTTAACATAAAGTGGCTAAGAGAGGTAAGACTGTTAACTGGACATCTTTTTTTTCAGATGTTTGATAATGTCTTTTGGGCAGGGTTTGGGGTAGATCTGCAGTAGGGGGAAAACTCTCCATACTAAAGAAATGAAGATTGGCAGTAAAACTTCAGAACTATTTGGAGTTAGGGTTAGAGTTAGTTTTAGATGAAAATCTCTCAAAGGAGATTAACTTAAATTGTAAAAGAACTAATTTTTAAAAGACTATTGGAGATGCATGAATATTTTTGTAAAATTGGTATATTTTTAAAAACAAAGTTGCAAGATTTGTTCTCTTGTTTATTGTTTTTATTTGCAAAACATCAAAATTAGAATTTCAGTAAGAAATGCTATAAGTGTAAAAAGAACAAAAACTGTAAAATTTTCTCTGCTGATGAACTATTAATACACAAAATTGTTAGAGACTCATTTGATTTAAAAAATATATTGGAAAAAGCAATAAAAAATAAATCTGGAATCACAGTTGGGTAAGAGGTGGGAGGTACCTAGATCAAGTTCACATTTGGGAAAACTGAGGACCATAGGGATTAAGCAGACTTCTCAAGGTGACTCATCTAACTAGTGGCAGAAACGGGACTAGAACCAGATCTACTGGATCAGTTTCCATGGCTCTTTCCAAGCTATAATTGGTTATTTAAAAGGAACCTAAAAAGGTACTTTTAAAATGGAAAAAAATCATTTCAAATGAATTTTTACCATTTATAGCGTCTACCAACCATTTCTACTACCAATCTTAGAAAAAGACTAATATACTATGATTAAATGAGCTTAAAATAGTATACAGCAAATAGTTTAAAGCAGATATGATATAAATAAAAAAATACATCATAGACTATGAATCTTCTGAAAATTGAAGCAAAGCAATTACAGCTATGCCACAATGACCAAAATGAAGGCTTCCAGAGAGATGAAATGTAATTAGAATGAGTCTATACTACTGTACTCTTTGAGCTTTCAGTTTCAGGACAGTCTTTGGGCAATTTTCCAAGCCAGTCCAAGTCTAGCATTTCAAAAAGTGCAAGAACTCCCACTACTGACAACTTCTAAGGAAAAAGAACAAGTCATTGTTATAGAAACTAACAACATGCGTTTGCAATTGACAACATTGTAGAACAAAATTAAGGACAAAAAAAAGTCAAGGGAAAATGATTATTAAAAAAAAATCTAGAAGACAATTCCTATTCAATGAAAAAATGAAACAATACACATTTATTATTATTTCCAATAATTTGCAACACACATCTTACATGACACAGATCTCTCCACTCATGCTGAATTTTTTTGAACAAAACATGATTTTTCTTTCTGCCTCCAACTTGTATTCAAAACATATGATGAAACATTTTAGTATCTTTAATACTGTTCTGACTCAGATCAACAACTCAGTGAGGGGATGAGATAACATTAGCAGAAACAGTACAGGCCACTCCCCTTCCTTGCTTGGAGCTCCTAAAATGATCCAAAGGACTGTTAACAAAATCTTAAGACTATATACTTCATCTTCACTCCTCTTAAAAGAATATTAAATGTGATCTAGGAAAATATAATTTTTTCCATCTATATTCAGATATCCAAATACTAGTTAAACACAATGAAGGATACCTAGCAACAGGAACTATTAAGTAAAATATATAAATTCCAAAGACTCTTGTGGAATCTCTCTTCATGATAGTCTTTTAAAATGAGAATCAACACTTATTTGACAAGACTGGACCAAATGCAGATATTTTAGGAAGAAGACAAAGGGATGGATACTCATGATATTTCAGTATTTTGCCCAACACTCTTGATCCTTTTGGTTCCATATAATGAATGAAATCCACCATTTTCAAGATGTAAATCTCTTAGGATAAAAAAATTGCACTTTCATAGTCTGAATAATTACCAATCTAATGAGTACCAATGACTTGTCTCCAGAATAGAAACCCAGTAAATGTAGAAATCCACAGTGCACTTCTCTTGAATATGTTTCTCTTAGGTTTTTCCAGAGGAAATGATTGTTGGAGGTTTATAGTTCCTAATGGTGGGATAAATATCAATTGACAGTGAAATCTCACTTGGCAAATTTTAAGTAACACTGCTACATTTCATTCTGAGTTTTGACCCAGAGATGTGTCCTCTGCTGAGCAAGATCTGATCCTTCATTTTCAAATTCTATTTCTGACTTGTTTTGGTTTTTATTTTTACTTTTTGTTTCACCTTTTCCTAGTTACCTAGTTTTTTTATGGAATTTTTTCCTCTCATTTTAATATTACTAATTTTGGGTTGCTATTATGTATAGAATGCTACCATTCTTCTAGAAACATTGGTGAGCATCTTTAAGTAAAATTTGAGAATTCTCAGTATAAAAGGTAGTTGTTATTGTAAGCAATATTATTGTAATATGGAATTACACTTTTAAAAGAAGTTATATGGGAAGGCCTTATTTGTGATCAGCAGATGTAATCACACTGAGATATGAATGTTAATCTCTCAAAGGCCATAGTAGTTGCTTCACAAAATGGAATTTCTAAAGAAAATCTAAATAAAACAGTTAGGCCTCTTTCATAGGTATGCTTTGTCCCTTGTCATAATCAAATCAAGTCATCTACTATCCATTCACTTCTTCTATCATGAAGTAATGAAGAAATAAAGAGCTCTTTGTTGATGGGGGAGTTACCATCTATGTGCTAAAACAAGGTATTCACACACAAAAAAAGAAGAGCAAACACATTAGCACACACCCGTGCTAGATTAGGTGTTATTGTATAAGTGCTGCTGAAATTCAGAGAAATGAAATGTCCCTGGGGAATTAAATACAGAAAGCTTAACGGGGTTTGAGATAAGTAGGATTTGGACTTAGGGAGGAGGGAGGCACTTCAGGTAAGAGAAGGGGCAGGTCTGTGGAAGAAGATGTAAATGAATGTGTGAGGGACAAGGGGAAAGTAGTCAGATGATCTAAGTGGAGGAATTATATAGGAAAATTGGAGAAGTGTTGTAGGTACATGAAGGGTCCAAAATGCTAGACTGAACTAAATCATTCAGATGGTAGGAAATAACAGTAGGTTCTTTGGTGGGTGATGAGATGAGAACAGTGTTCAAGGAATATAAATCTGATGGAAGTGGGCAAGATGGATTTGAGGGGAGAAAAGCTGGTATTAGGCAATTAAGTAATTGCCATGAATAGGGTGTGAAGTGAAATGGACTTTGGTGGAAGAAGTATGATCATAAGAGATGAGTAAATTCAAGGATCATTTCTAAGTAGAATCGAAAAGACAATCTTAATCACGGAATGGGTGATGCCTCAGTCAAACTGAGACATGTGGAAGACCTCAGATTAAAAAGGCCAAGGTCTCCCATTGAATCCAGGGTCCTCTCTAGTAGTCCTGATCTGGCCACTGGACCTCAGGGCTCTGGAAGGAAAAATGAGGCAGGTGACCCAACCCTTCCTCACTTAAATCCAATCACCTGCATGTCAAAGCATCTCAACACTGGATATACAAAACAAAGGGAAAATATTCAGCAGTTTTGAGCCTTGAGGAATTTGGAGGATAGTAGTGCTGTCAATAGAAAAGAAAAAGATAAAACAAGGACTTGGGGGACAGAAGGTGACAAACTCAGTTTTGGACTTAATTCAAGTGGAAAAGTCAACCCAACCCAAAACTATGGAGCTGGGGGCTCTGATCTTAGCAACATAGAAGTAAAGCTTATCTGCTGAGAAGATAAATATGCAACCAAGGAATCAATGGAGAAGGATAATAATAAGTATTTCCATTTATATGATGCTTTTAAAATTTATAGAGCATATTACATATCTTATCTCATTTGATCCTCATTTTAAAAAAATCTATGTGAGGGTTGCTATTATTTTTATCTTTATTTATCTTATTCAATTTTACTTAACATATGAGGGAACTGAAGCTGAGAAAGATTAAGTGTCACAAATCCAGGAAGTGTCAGAACTAAGATTTGAATTCAAATCTTCCTAATTAGAGGAAGATGTGCCATTTGTTTTAAAATGCCTAAAATAAAAAAATACATGCAGGATTACAAAGGATTAGCATACTGAAAAATAGTTATTGAAATATTATAAAAGTAAGTTCATGAGTCCCTAGTTAAATAACTTTTTGGTTTTTAGAGGAATTCTTGAAAAGTTATCTCCAAATCCAATTTTATATTAAATATATTAGAAGACCTGATTATTGAAAGGAGCTACTCGAAGAATCTTCTTATATTTACTATAGATAAATAATTCTGTCACCTTTTTTTTAATATATTTGAATTTTACAAATTTATATTTAGAGAAAATTATAATGCTGGATTTTTTTTTTCAAATCAAATTTGTGCCTCCATAGAAGAAATTTCTTCTACTTTCTCTGCAACTTACTGTCTTAATTGTCTAGGAAAATGACAGGTTGAATGACCTGCCCAGGGTCACAGAGCCAATGTATGCCAAAGGTAGAACTGGAAGATAGGTTTGATCAGCTCTAGCCAGTATGCTATGCTAACTTTCAAATCTATGTTGAATTCTACATACAGCATTAGTATCATTGGCTAATTAATACAACCATCTCAGTATAGTCTTATAAGAGGTCATACACAGCTTCATTCTAAAGAGAGAGGATGTTATATTTTCCTTTGAGTGTTAGTTGTAGCTTTCCAAGTAAGAATTTTTCAACTTTGTTTAATAAGTACATTGAATAAACACTTATTATGTGCCTGCTATGGTCAAGGCACTGAGAATGCTAACATAAATCCTCTACATGACCACTTGCTCAGTGTGTTTTGTGCCAAGACACACAAAGATGAAGAATATGTGGCTGCTAATGCTAAGGAGCAACAGTGTAGGAGGAGAGAGAAAACCTAAACACAAGAAGGTCTAATGCAAAAGAGAACATAACAAGTACTACCAAAGAGACACAGACAAAATGCTCTAAGAGTTCAGAGATGGGAAAATTTACTTTGGGCTAGGGAAAAACAAGAGAAACTATCATGGAAAAAGTACAAGTCTTAAATAGTCTGTATAACATTTTACCTAAAAACCTGATGAATGTTATGTTAGTTTTTGGTTGTGATTAATTATAAATTTATATATTATATAGGCATGAAAAATTATGCAATGAGGGGCTATATTTTTTCTGGTGACAAGTACAAGTTTTAAATAAACTTCAAGAATTTGAGGATTGGGGTGGGAGGACAGAACATGAACAAAGCCCCTAACTAGGAGAATGTGAAGTTTGTTTAGGGAAAAGTGACTGATCTAGTTTAACTAGAGCAGAGGGGATATGGAAAAATGAGTTATGGTCAGGTTGTAAAGGGCCTTGCATGCCAACTTCAGAGCTACTGAAGACTTCTGAGTAAAAATATACCATGATTGGAACTATGTTTTAGGAAAATGAATATGGAAGGAGTGTACACAGAGTATAATGGAAGTCGATGAACCACTTAGAAGGTTTTTGCTATAAGCTACTGAGGACATGAACTAGGTTGATGGTAAGAAAAGGAGGAGGAGATGATAAATGTGGAAGATGTGGCAGAGGAAGAATTAACAGGTCATGGAAATGGTTTGAATGGTGAGGGTCAAGGCCAAAGGAGGAATAAAAGACGATTTCTATTGTAGAAATCTATTTCTAGATCTATTCTAAATCTATTTAGATCTATTCTAAATCTATTTCTAGAAATAGAAATCTATTTTCTAGCTATTCCACATTCTTTCTACTATTTTAGGTTCCCAAATTTACTTCTCCTTCCTCTAATTGTGAGGTGTTATTGACAACCCCTGATGTGAAATGTCTCAATTTCTTTTCTTTACACTTCAACATATCTTTTAAAAAATAATATTTCATTTTATTTACATACATTAGAAACAATTTTATTAGGAATTTTTTTTAGTTTTGAGTTTCAAATTCTATCCCTTTCTTCTTTCCCTCTCCCCATTCTGAGATGGCAAGTGATCTGATATAGGTGATGCATCAACATATCTTTTAATCTCACCCATCATATCTTCCTTTTCTCCTGTCTCAGAGACAGAACTATCTTTTTTCTCTTTAATTCTTCCAGCTGGAATATTTCTTTTTTCTTATTAAAGCTTTTTATTTTCAAAACATATGTATGGATAATTTTCAATATTCACCCTTGCAAAACCTTGTGTTCCAATTTTTTCTGTCCCTTCCCCATCTCCTCCTCTAGACAGCAAATAATCCAATATATATGTTAAATATGTGCAGTTCTCTACATATTTTCACAATCATTATGCTGCACAAGAAAAATCAAATCAAAAAGTAAAAAGTGAGAAAGAAAACAAAATGCAAACAAACAACAAAAAAGTAAAAATACTATGTTGTGATCCACATTCAGTCCCCACAGTCCTTGCTCTGCCATCTGGAATATTTAGCGCAATGTTAGACATTAGCACCGTGTCTGGTAGATAGAAATTTAAAATATCATCTATTCCATCATTTTGCCTTCAATTAAGATTGTACTTAAGAAATTTTTTTCCTTACAGATATTTCTGGACTTGGAAATATACAAAAAAGTAGTACTCAAGTCAGAAAGTATAGTAGAATATTAGAAGGTTCTGTACCAAACTTATGTAAAAATGGTTTCCTATCCTCTACTTTAAGTTTTCCAGAAAAACAGATTATATCATCTCTCTTAGAAGTCCATTCTTGTATTTTGCAATCTTATATTCAAGTAGCTCTTTTAATCTCTAATTTGAATTTTCCCCAGTTCCCATTATTTCATTTAATTCTGTACTTCAAATGAAAACCTAAATATTACTAATTGGAGCATGACTTGATAATTTTGTCAATTGCTAATGGTTTCTTTCTAACAAGCCTATATTATTTAAAAAAATCATGCATAAAACAATATCCATTTTATGCATGGAATTGTCTACCACTATTGAGCGATGAGAACTGAGATTCTGGGAAGCACAAACTGATGAACATGAAACATGCAAACGAGTCATAGTTGGTGATTGCCTTATAAAGCTTTGTCTCTCTCAGAACATTCAGGATAAATGCCGTAGTTTTTAATGAAACCAGATGCACTAGTGAACTTGATGTCACTTGTTTCTTAATCAAATTACCTGGAAAGTAGTTTTAGTGTTCCATTACTAATATCTGTATGAGCTATATTCAAATGAATAAGAGATGGGCAGCCTTCTAAAACATATCTCATTGCTTCATCCTAAAGAGAAACAAAAAATCCTCATCAAAATCTAATATGGTTGTAGCCTTCCCATTTTCTCCCTGTTTCTTCTATTCCTCTCTTAAGGAAATATATGTTTATATTCTTAGCAAAAAAAAAAACAAAAAACAAAAAACACAGAGAGAGAGAGAGATATTATATAATCACATTAAGATTGATAAAGTATATTGAATGCATTAACTTGTTCAATCCTTATACATCCTCTAAGTTTGTTATTATAAATATTATGTCCATTTGAGCAGCTAAGTAACACAGTGGAGAGAGGGACAAACCTGAAATCAGGAAGACTCATTTTTCTCAGTTCAAATATGGCCTCAGATACTTACTGTGTGACCCTGGGAAAGTCACTTCACTCTATTTGCCTCAGCTCCCTCATCTGTTAAATGAGCTAGAAAAGGAAGTGGCCAACTGTTCTAAGATCTCTGCCAAGAAAACCCCAAATGAGGTCACAAAAAAGTAAAAAACTACTGAAAAACAGATAATAAATCTCCATTTTACAAGAAAATGAAGCCTTAGAAAAGTCAAGTGGTTTGTCCAAGGTCATGGATTAATTCTTAGGTCTTGCCTTGATATAACTTCAGTTCTTTTTAGGCTACTTCATATTTATATAGCACAACACAGTTTTCAGCCTATGTTAGCTAATTCATATTGATATAAATTGCTTTTGATTGGAAAACTATGCTTTTTCTTTTTCTTATAGCTATATTTATTTAGTTTATTAAATTTATTTGCAAATGATTCATACCATTCCTCTGAGATACCAATTTCTCATTTAAATTTAAAATACTAAAAAAAAAATCAGCTCTCGGGTAAGAAGATAAGTGCTTAGGAGTCACATGTCAAATTACCTTAACTATAAAGATATAAAAACTGCCAACAAAAAGTTCAAAATTATAGGGCATCGACAGGGAATTCTGCTGCATTGGCAAGATTCCCTCTTTGTGAAGTATTTGGACACTGCTACCCATCTTCGGTTACAGGTAGAATGAACTAGAAAGATTGTGAGATGATTTTTGTGGGAAAAAAGGAGAACAGAAAGTTGGTGATCTGAGAAGAGTGAGTGGAAAACTAAGCATGTTTTTTAAAATGTTATACCAACTGGAAACACTAAATTGCCTTGGTCCTCAATGAAAGGTATTAGACAGGCAAACTAATAGAGAACAAAAGGAAAACAAGAATACTAGCTTATATACTTCTTCAGGTACAGAAATAGAGAAGAAAAAAGTGGGGACTCTCAGCAAAGAACAGTAGGAGATAGGAATTTTTTCATCTGCCACATAATGACTGCTCTTTGAGGTAAATCAAACTAGAAAGCAATCCGCTCCTTTCTACAATAGACAGATGTCAAAACAAGTTCAGATCAATTATACCCTCAGTTTCGAGTGACTTGTGAAATGTCTTCAAAGTGACTATGCACAGAAAGACTACATCAATAAACAGATATCTGAGGCCTCTAACAGTTTGCAAATTTGTCTATGATGCTCTTTGAATTTTTTAAAACATAAAACATTAAACAAGTTTCTGTGAGAAATTGAAGCCTTTGAATGAATATAGTTCTTTAAATGTAAGTTTGTATCTAAAAGGCCTTTTTCACTGAGAACAATAGTAAAATCTGGATGAAATTAGCAATACCACATATTATTAGAAATTATAGTTGGTAAGTACTTTGATGTCTTCAAATTTGATGCAGATGTCACTGAGGTTTGACTTTCTCACCAGAATGGCAAATTCAAGGAATATTTAAATTTACTTGAGACATAATACTCAATTATTAAAAACAAAAAACCTAAATCTTATACACATAGCTCTTTCCCACAGGGCCAAGCACACAGTAGGTCCAATAAATACTTGCTAAATGAATGAATCAATCAAGGGATGAAGGAGGTTTGGTAGAAATAACTAAAGCTAGAGGAAAAGGTCTGGAGAATAAGAGAGAGAAAATTTTTGTTTTTCTGATAGGGGAAACAAATATTTTCATTTTGCACAAAAGTAACAATACACGAAAAAAGAATGAAACTCCTCTTTCTAATCTAGCTTTCTGCATAGTTACTGATGTCTCTAAATTTTACAGTGTATCCTTCTGGGAACTATATCAACATAAAGAAGCAGTCTATTCACTTCAAAGAAAGTATCTGTGACTTAACAGCATAATAAAAAGATTTCTAGGTTTGGAGTCAAATGTCCAGTTTCAAATGTCACTAGGCTATACTCTTTGTGTGTCCCTGAGTAAATCATTTAATTTTTCTGGAGCCCATTACCTCATCTGTGAAATAAGGGCTTAGATTAGGTGACATCCAAGGATTCTTACAATACCAAATCTTGGTAATATTATCCACTGGCTACCCATAGATGTTCCCTCTATGTTAATGAGTACAAATACAGTATCTAATTTAAATCCACAAAGTTAGTAGGCAGCAGGGAAGGAAGACAGAAGGCTTTGAACAGTTAAAAAAAACACTTGAAAATTATGTATATACACTTTGTATTTGTATTTTTTTCTCTGCACTTAAAAATAACATTTTTACCATCAAAATGAGGAGGATGGGGTAGATTATATGAGGAAATTGCTGCCAGATGCTGTGAAAAGGGAGACCACCATAACTGCTCCATTAGTAGCCAAGAGCATAATTCAAGAGCAGCAGTTTCTTAGTAGAAAATCTCTGAAGAAATGATAGAAGTGGTTGAAGAGGACCAGTCCTCACTGCTCTCAGAAAGGCAAAGATCTGTGATTCCTTGTATATCATGTCTAGTTAGTAAAGATTTGTTGAATTAAATTGAATCAAGTTTTTTTTTAATATTCCTGCAACACTCAGAACAGTTCCATGTACACGGTAGACTCTTAAGACAATTTGTGTCACATGGATGATTATGTACCCTTTTGTTAACTTTTGGTAGAAATGGTTTATTAAAAATTTGAATGCTTTGTCATCATCTCTTACGAGCCTTTGAGAGGTGTAGCACTACTACTACTGATAATTATCAAATATCAGGAAGGAAGTTATATTGAGAAAAAATTGAATTTATTTTCCATATTAGGAAACACAAGCTGAGGTGGTAGATGAGGCAGGGAATCTGTGACTATGTTGTGTGTATGTGTGTGTGTGTGTGTGTGTGTGTGTGTGTGTAAAATAGGCAAATATACCTATATATGTATCTATGCCTCTAAATACACACACACACACACACACACACACACACACACACACACACAAATATCTCTATAAAAAAGATAAGAAGTGGCTCTGATTATCTGTTTCACGAATAAATTGAAAAAATAAATCCTTAACACACTTGCTTTTTTCAGAATTCAAACTTACATATAGCATCTCTCAGTTCATATAACAGTAATCTTTTTTAAATGAATAGATATCTAATTAAAAATCTAGTTACTAAAAAAATTGCTTCATTCTCATCTATTCCTTGTACTTATTTTAATGACTGGTGCCCTACAATGAAATCCTATTGGAATGCTTCATTGTGGCAGGAAGCTTAGTTTGCTTTTTCAAAGTCTATGACTGTAGGATTCACATATGGACAGGCCTGTTTAAGTTGGAAAAATGTAGAGAATGGGGCTAATGATGGACTATGTTTTACTCATCCAAGGCTCAGCCTAGCTAAATTCAGAGAAGCTCATTGCCAGAAAGCTAACCACTCGATGAGAAGTTCCTTTAGCCACATCAAGCTATAAAGATCATCTATTAAGGCCCAGAGAGGTTTTGATCAATGTAACACTAAATTCCATGGATGAAAGGGTTAGGTCTTATGCTGATCACTGAGAACCAATTTAGTTATGGAAATAGTCATAAGTGATATGGAAATGGAGAGTTTGGCCCATTTCCATATATGAGTGTATGTATACATAGATATATGTACATTTAGACAGATATCTGTATTTGTATATTTAACCAGTTTTCCTTGGTATAGGGAACACATAATATGAATATTCCTTCTGCTAATACTAACTGGTCATTTTTCTGCAACTCATAGTCTTAGAGAGTTACCTAAAATTATAAAGATGGTTCATTTTAAAGTAATCTTTGGCTCATATACATTTGTCAAGTGTTGATAGCAATAGGCACATTCCTTTGAGATTAATATTTATAGTAAATATAGGAATAGAAATTTCTTGCCAATTTTAAACAGCTTGCCTTTCTCTCATGGAATTAACCTCCAACCTTCAAAATAAATACATAGAGTATAACTTTCTTTTGGTAGCATTCCTAAACATATATTGGTACTCCAAATTGAAAATTCTAATTTATTCTCTCTCTCTCTTTCTCTTTCTCTGTCTCTCTCTCTTTTAATACATACACACACACATACACACATACACACACACTCTCACACATATATATACACCAAATGCTTGTATAAACAAAAAAAGATTAATACTCACATTTAGTCCTTCACATTCAGAAACATTTAGTTCTTGTAAATTTTTACACTGATCTAGTGAAAAATAAATAACAAGTCAATATAAGATTTATTGTACACATTTCAACTTATTTTTTTCAAGAATGTGAAAAAAGAATAAGATCCTATGAAATGTAGCTCATTCATTAGAAAATAAGAAAAGAAATTTTGGCAAGCAATCCATTCTAAATATATGTCTGCTTTTCCAAAGAGGTAGTTCTTCTTGCCTAAAATTATAATATGCAGACAAACTTAAAATTTTATGAAGATTAAAAAAGGTTAAGTAGAAAGAAAGAAATTACTTATTTCAGGATAGCAGCACACATCACAGTCTTGAACCTTCAAAACAACTTCAATAAAACCAGCTTTTATATTTTTATAATACATTTTGGAAATTTGGCAAAAACTCTCCATTCACCAAAAAAAGCCAGTTTATATAAGGTGCTCAAGGGCAAATTACAAACTATTGTTTACAAAAAAAAAAAAAAAAAAAAAAAAAAAAAACTACCAAAAAGAAAAAAATCTTCAGCTTTAGCAAGTGCCTACCATGGCCAAGCATGGTGATTGTAGTAAAAGGGAAGAGGCAGGAAGGAAAATTCAAAGACAGTTACTGTTCAAGAAAAACTTTTATCTACCCAGAAATCAAAATATGAATATTTTTTAAAAAACCACCTCTCTAATATATTACATTCAGAAATACCATATGAGTTGGACAGATTTCAGGGGAAAATAAAATCACTTCTATCCCAAGTCATCAAGGAAGAATTATGGAGTAATCTACACTTAAATTAGGCCTTAAAGGATGAGCAGGATTTTGACTAGGGTAGGCAAGTATTTTAGGTCCAGCAACAAAGTGAGGTAGATTACCACAAGGTAGAAATATAATAACTCATAGATAACAGGTATTCTCAAATCAATACAAATCTCAATAAGAAAAATTATATTAATAATTATAAGTATTTAGAAACACAAAGAGGCATAATATAGCAGATAGAATGCTGGACTTGGATTCAGATCCTATCTCTTGACACTTACTAAAAGTATGACTCAGGGCAAATTCTTAAACTATAATCCCTCAACCAATTCCCTAGGCTTATTACCTAGTGCTAACTGTGTTTCTATTTGTTGATAGGAGTTCCTATACCAGGACTTCCTTTCATTGATGACACATCTTTCATTTATTTACTTAATTATAATTCTACCCTAAGTAACATTTCTTCCACTGTAAAAAGTGGATCACCTCCTAAATTAATGATGCAAACCAGAAGGGTGTTAAAAGGACCAAAAAAAAAGAAAAAGAAAGAAAGAGACCTTTGAAAGAAATGTTGATCTTGGAAGTCTTCAGTAGCACAACATAAGGAAAATATAGATTCCAAAAGCAATACATGTTAACTGGATTTGAGTGAAAAATATTTTTACAGGTTTGAACAGCTGCCTGAAACTGGTGAAACTATCCTTTTAATTTTAAAATTAGGTTTCAAAGATTCTATCTTTATCAATAAGTACTTATTAAGATATAATATTGTGCCAGGTTCTGTACTATGTGCTGGAAATACAAACAGTATGAAAGAAATAATCTCTATCTGCAAGAAGCTTATATTGTAATAAAACACACAGCAAGAAAATACAAAATTATAGACATTATATAAATATATTATACATACAGAGCAAATTTAAAAGAGAATTAATGCAAAGTAGTTCAATACAAGATAGTTTGAGAGAGAGAGATGGATCTAGCCATTGGAGTATCAGAGAAGCTTCATAAAGAAAGTGGTACTTGAGCTGAATCTTGAAAAAAGGAATCTCATTTGATAAAGGTGAAAGAGAAATGGTTATAGATATGGAGGGCCCTTAGTGCAGCAGCAGGATCAGAGACTGAGTGCATGTGTGAGGAATAGAAAGATGGGCAATTTGGATTGCAGCACAGTAGAGAAGTAATGTCCAAATGAATTTGGAAATATAAGTTGGAACCAGGTTGTGAGGAACTTAAAAAGCTAAAAAAGGAATCTATATTTGATTCTACAGGTAATAGGGGGATATTGGAATTGGCTGACAAGGGAATGACATAGACCGATCTGCGCTTAAGAACATCACTTTGGCCACAATGAGAAGGACAGACTAAAATGGGGAAGTAGAAAAACCAATAAGAAGACTATTGCAATAAAACTAGTGAGAGGTGATAAAGGACCAAACTAATATTATACTTGTGTGCATGGAGAGCAGGAATCAAAAGCATTATGTGGTATTATGTGGGGAAAGAGAGAGGGAGAAGTTGAGAAAACTCCAAGATCACACACCTGAAAAACTGGAAGAATGGAAGTGTCTTTGAAGTAGAGAAGTTTGAAAGAGGAGTGGGTTTGGGAAATTTCTCTTTTAGGACTTTTTAAGTTTGAGATGACAGGATCTAGATATGAACCAGCAAATGAGAAGTTGCTAATTGAGATCTCCTGTTAAGATAACTGGATTATTAGATGTATATTTCCCACTGACAATGCTTTTTCTGTTTGCTGGGTTTTAAGAGGTATTGCCACTAATTAAGTTAATTTATGATTTTCAAGGAAATAAACATAAAAATCTCATTCACTTCTCATAGCCCAAGTAACCTTGGAAGATTCTTATCCGAACCTCTACTTACACTAACAAGTGAGTTCCCCCAGAGTAAGACTGCATTTCTCTTTCTAGATCCTGCAGATGCAGTATAATTCTTCTCTAAAAGTATGAATTTGAATCCCCATTCCAGTTATTCTTTCTAATGTCAAACACCAGTGATTAGTACCCCAATATCATTTAACCAATTAACATACATTTTCACTGATAAAACATCTTCAATACTTGGGAGAGTAGACTTCAAATTAAAGTGGTTGCTATAAGGCATTCGTTCCCAAATTCACTTGCAAATGTGACATGGCCAGTAGATGAACTGCTGTGGCCCCCTCTTGGCTGCCCTTCAATAAATGCTGGGTCAAACAGGTTGCTAGAGATTTTACCCCCTCACTATCCAGGATAGACTCTACCTCCTGGGCATCTGACATCTCACCATTCTGAACTCTCAATGTTTAGCAGGTCATAGATGTTTCCAGGATATGCTCACATAAAACATGGAAAAAGAAATGCAAAGAGAAAAACAGAACTCTGTATTTATGGTCTATATTCAGTTCTGAGAGGGGAAAGAACTAAGACACCTTTCAGAAGCTGGATCTCTCTCTCTCATCAGTATCCAGGAAATAGCAGGAAACTTATTTTGGCCTCTTAGCACCTTTTGAATGTACCTTAGTTCTGGCTAAGTAGCCAATCAAAAATTTGTTTCTTCAATATGTAGTTGGTGAGCAGACCTGAGATCAGTTATTAAATGTCTGCACAATGCTCCATAATCCACATCAGTTATGCCTACTGTGCATTCTCATAAAAGCCAATTCTCCCTGTTACGTAAGAATCCCATACTTACTAATATCAAAATCAGTGGTAACATAATAGTTTATATTTATCAAAGACTGGATCTATTAACTCAGGCCCTGGCTTGTGGGATTGATTCTTTGGTAAGAGAGCCACATTTTTCTTTTCTATCACATAGATTTCATTATTTGTAATAAGTAGTAAATGGAATATCATAAAAGTTAAATATGACACACCTTTGCAGAAAACTGAATGGGAACAAAAATGAATATACATTTTCTCAACAGCATATGGCATCTACTCAAAAACAGATCATGTAACAGAACATAAAAATCACAAAATGAAATGTAAAAAGGCATAAATATTAAATTTATCCTTTTTTGTATCATAATGAAATAAAAATTACATTTAACAAAGTGCAGTGGAAAGATAGATTAAAAATTAATTGGGAACTAAATAATCTAATATTAAAGAATAAAGAGTTTGAAGAAGAAATCACAGAAATAATCAATAATTTCATTAAAAAGAATGACAGCAATGAAACAACACACCAGAATTCATGAGATGCAGCCAAAGCGATAGAAGGGCAAAATTTGTTTCTCTAAATTCTGACATTCACAAAATGGAAAAAAAACAGATCAATAAATTGGGCATGTAACTATAATAAATTCTCAGGCAAGATATTAATAAACATACATCTAATTAATTATGTGTCAGGCACTGTGCTAAGAACTAGGATTACAAAGCAAAAGAACTGCTTGTTCTTAAGGCTCTCACAGTCTAGTGAAGACAACATGTAAACAAATAGTTATGTAAAAAATATGCAAAATAGATGGAGCATAAAGTAAGGGGGAGTGATCTTAGAAGGTGGGAGAATTGGAAAAGCCCTTCTCTATATGGTAAATGGAGTGAGCCAAGTCTTGAAGAGAACCAGGGAAATTAGCTTATCAATCAATAAGCACATATTGAATACAAAGTACTGAGGATTCAAAGACAAAAAAATGAAGAAGTCATGGCCCTCAAAAGAAGCTTACATTTAACAGACAACACAGACACATATATAGCAAATATAAAAATACAAGGTAATTTTGGGTGGGAAGTCTCTAGAGATTGAGGGGATGAGGCTTCATGAAGGAATTTATTTGAACTAAGTTTTTAAGAAAATGAGGAATTCTAGAAGTTAGAATTGAGAAGAGAGGATGTTCCACATATGGAGTACAGTCTATGCAAAGGAAGGGAGGTAGAAGATAGAATGCCATGTTTGAAGGACAAGAAGATTAGCTTGGTTGGACCACAGAGTTTTTGAGAAAGAACAATATTTAATAAGGCTCCAAAGGAAAACTGAAGGTTTTAAATGACGACTAGAGTTGATATTTTATTCTAGAGATGATAGGGAGCCACATCAGTTACTGAGTAATGACATGGTCAAACCTATGCCTTAGGATATCCATTTGGTATTGTGTTGAGGGTGGATCACACAGGATGTTTTTGTAATAATCCAGGAAAGAGGTGATGAAGATCTGAAAAAAGGTAGTAGTCATAAAATCAGTGAAAGATAAAACAAAGAGAGGTTCATTATTAACATTTTCTTAAGTCTAAAGCACTGGAGTCAGGAAGATGAGTTCAAATCTGACCTCAGGCACTTACTAGTTATGTGACCCTGGGTAATTTGCCTCAGTTTCCTCATCTGTAACATGAGCCAGAGAAGGAAATGGCAAACCACTTCAGTATCTTTGCCAAGAAAACTCCATGGACAGTATTAGTGTGCTATGGTCCATGGGGTCATTACGAGTCAAACAAGACAGAATGACTGAACATCAATAATAAAGTTTGATCAAGAAGACAATAACTCAATCCCCAATTTGTAGCATTTCATAATTTCCAAGATATAAATGCTAATAGGAAACTTAATAATCCAAGCTGCTTTGGGCTGACTACAGCACACATTCCTACCCCATGTTTATAACCTGTGCAATCCTGTGTAAATCAAGTTATCTCTTTGAGTTTTAGTTTCCATATCTATAAAATACGAATAAAAGCACTTATACTATCTATACTCCAGAACTATTGTGAGAAAAAATACTTTTAAAGTACTAAATAAATGTTTGTAGTAATTATTAATATCTTGTCCTACAAGCCTTCTGATTGGTGATAGTGAGATAAGCAATCAGATAATTTCACTTATTTGAACTCTAAAATATTACTAAGTCAGGCCTGCCTGAAGACCTGGGAGCTATTCTGAGTACAAAGTCCACAAATTTAAATGTATGGATTTTGTATTTAGAGACTTTTATTCAGAGACCTTTTTTGCTTCTTTGCTGATACCTTACTTGTACTTTAAATAACTGACACCCATAGAAGTGCTTTCATCAGAGATATGTCTTGTAATTAGTTCCTTTTCTCTGCATCCAGAAGACAAAAACTACTGTAAATTCAAGTCACCTTTTTAGCATCTATCCTCACGTAGTACAGAGCATCTCTCAAAAAGACAATTCACAATCAATAATAAATTCCTTCATAGGAAAGTCAAAGAATGATCGTTTGAAACACCTTCTTGCTTAATGTGAATAAAGCCAGTTTTTCAAAATAGTTTTCCTAAGGGCACCTATAGTTCACAATTCCAGCTTAGTTAAAAAACCACCATTACAGTGAGATAAAGGAAATGTTCTAATTGATATGTTTGGCTATGAACAAATGTATCCGTTTTCTACTTTTGAGGCAAATGTTGCTTTGAGTATTCCTTTTATTTCAGCCTGGAGCTCCTCTCCTCTCCCTCAATAGCTTTAGACTCTTATTAAGTCGTATCTTCTTCCCCCAAAATACTGCTCTCACCTATCTTTCAACTACTTCTGATAAGGAAATGATAACTAAGATGTTAATTGATAATATAAAAAGATTTACCATTTTAGTACAAATGTTTAATTTTAATTTAATTTTGTTTAATTTTAGGGTAGTTCTTTTGGAGTATTTCCCAGTCTTCATGTGAGTTCCCAAAACAAGTCATCTCAGGTTCAAGATGCTGTGTGGGATTTAGTGTTATTCAAAATTATAGTTCACAAACATCCAGTCAGAGAGAACAATTAGTTCAGGTTAAAGTTATGTAATGAAATAGCATAGTAAGAACAAATACTCAAGCTAAAGCTTAAATCCTTTGGCCCCATAATAAAAAGACCAGACTCAATGGAAAAGACCCTGAAGTTGAGAAAAACTGAAGGCAAATGGAAAAGTGGATGGCAGATGATGAGATGAATAGCGTCATGGAATCAAAAACATGAAGGTGGCAGAGTTCATGAGATAATGGAGGATAAATGTCTGAAGTGCTCATGGGTCATAGATTCAGATATCACTGAACAACAATAGCACAGTAAGGAAATCATAATAATAATAACCATAAATAATAATAAATAAATAATAAAATATTTCCCCCATAAACATAAACTCTGCCTAGAAATAACACATGAAAGGACAAAATATGTGAACATGTGCCCAAAATAATTACTATACATGGAACACACAATAGGGCACAGAATAATGATCCCGTATGTCCAAGGTATACATGAACTCAACCCTATAACACTGGAGGATTGCTAATGTCTTTTAATACTAACTAGGCTTGTTCAACACAGGTGGATAGTTTAGCAGTACATGGTCTCCATTAAAAAGTAGGACATGACAGGCACTTCTTGATGGTGCTTCACTGGCCCTAAGGGGGATGTCAGGCATATTCTACTACACCCAAGACTATGCAGGTTCTCTCTACTTCTAGCTTCTAGAATTGGCTGCGCAGCTTAAGTCCTTCTTTTCTAGAAGAGGAGAAGGGGTATCTGCCATTTTTTTTTTAAATCTGAAAGCCCAGAAGCTTTTGCTATATAGTTCTTTTGAAAAAGTGGAAGTGCTAAGACACTCACTCTTCAGACTAAAGATAAAACCCAAGCATTTTTCTTCCTTAAAAAAGATTCACCTATTCTCAGAGCCTTGGCTGTAATTGGCTCTTCCATCAGAATATGATATTCTTTACCACAGGCACTGAGCTCTTTAGAAAACACAATAGTTCCAACTAATTTGTCCCTCAAAGCTTTAAGTCTATTTTTTAACCATGACTTGCTAAAGTTTTTAATAAGGACAGAAGTTGCAACCTGATTTGGGATTAGAAACTCCTGATAGCTTCCTTTTTGTAAATGTTTGACTGCTTAACTACACCCAAACAAAATACCAAACTACCCCTTAGTCCATTACCTCTATTCTGACTTTTCCTGCCTTTCTTTTTATCTTGTAGTTAACAAATTTAACTCTACACTGCCTTCTACTTTTAAATCCTTCACCCTCTTGTTCTATCACTCAATCCATGCCAATCTCAAGTCCCGGAGAAGTCCCTCCCCATCTGCCTCCTTTGCTTCTAATGGAGTTGGAAGAAGTTACTCATGCCTTCTACGTACACTATAAATTCATACTATCTAAGCTCAGCTGGGCCTTCATTGCAATGTCTATTTCTTTCCAGTCAGTTCTCCAATTCACTAACTACAAAACCTACTACAAACTTTATCTTCTCTTTTTAAACCTCCCACATCTCTCTTCCCATTCCTCTCAGATGAGAACCTCACACTTAATTTTCTGGAGAAAATTGAGGTCAATTTTGAGCTCCTCTTCCTTCCTTCTCTTCATCTCAAAATGTCTTACATCATCTTCCATTGTCTCAATTTAGTTGATTAACTAATTGAAAACTCACCAAGAATAATGGTAGGGGGAGAGAGAAATTGACACTCTCACTAAATGTTTTCTTGAGTATCATAGAATAATTAGTGAAGTCAAATAAAATAATTCAGAAAAGCCTTAGTTCAGATAAAAAGTGAAGTGGAAATGTATTGTGTCAACATTCAGAAGTGATCAAGTTTACAAGTATGCATGAAATGCTGATATGCTCACTAAATGTTTTCCTGAGTATGATAGTTATAGAATAATTAGTGAAGTCAAATAAAATAATTCAGAAAAGTCTCAGTTCAGGTAAAAAGTAAAATGGAAATGTATTCTGTCAACATTCAGAAGTGATTCAGGTTTACAAATATTCATGAAATTCCTGCTCTGTGTTTAAGGAAGGGCATACAAAAAATAAAGAAGATATGATGACAAATAATCTGTTTTTGACATAAGGATAAAAAAATCAAAAGTAAGCAAAACAAATAAGGAGAGTGAAAAAGGGGGAGGAAGTGCTCTGCTGTAGTAGAGAATGTGCTAGATTTAGACTCATCAGACCTGGACTCATATTCTGAGTCTACCAAATGGTGAGTTGGATAAGTTATTAGATTTCATTGGGCCTCAGTATTCCCATTTATAAAATGGTGGAATTAGACTAAATGATCTCTAAGGTCTAAGAATATGTGATCCTAATATCCCTCTATGACCCTCCTTTTGGAAAAAGTTACCATTTCTGTGTGCTATTACAAATGTGATGAGTAAATTATACTGTTATTTATATCCTTTTCACATATAGGAACCTGAAGAAATCCTTATGATTGCTAATCTTTTTCTTCTTTTCCAACCTAGGAATTCCACATATTCCAGCTGTATCTCATCGTTTCTGAACTGCATTAGTTAATATTACACAAACTCAGATTTCAAAGGAATCCTTTCACAGTTTCATCTATCGCACAAAGTAATTGAGGCCAGCTGGATGTCAGGATGCAAGTGGTTGCCATTATAATATTTCTCTTCTTTTGTAAAGCAGCTGAATTTAGGAAGACAAGTTTGGGGAGTTCAAGAAGCAAAGCTCACAATGGAAGGGCAAACAATGGCAGGAGGGCCTCTAGCACTGTGAAGCGTTATGCTCCAGGCCTTCCATGTGACATATATACTTATCTTCATGAAAAATACTTAGATTGTCAAGAAAGAAGACTAGTTTATACTTTGCCTGGTTGGCCTGAGGATTTATTACATATGCTGCTAGCAAGAAATAAAATCCGTATATTGAAGAATAATATGTTTTCCAAGTTTAAAAAACTGAAAAGCCTGGATTTACAGCAGAATGATATATCCAAAATTGAGAGTGAGGCTTTCTTTGGTTTAAACAGACTTACCACTCTCTTACTTCAGCACAACCAACTAAAGGTACTGACAGAGGAAGTGTTCATTTATACACCACTTCTAAGCTATCTGCGTCTCTATGACAATCCTTGGCACTGTACTTGTGAGATGGACACATTGATATCCATGTTGCAAATCCCAAGGAACAGGAATTTGGGGAACTATGCCAAGTGCGAAAGCCCACGAGAACTGAAAAACCAAAAGCTGAAGCAGATAAAATCTGAACAATTATGTAATGAAGATGAAAAAGAACAACTGGCCCCCAAGACTCAAGTATCAGGGAGACCTACAGTTGTCAAGCCCGAGGCTGACTCCACTCTTTGCCACATTTATGTGTTTCCCATACAAACACTAGATTGCAAACAAAAAGGTTTGTATGCAGATTTTACTCTTTTCTATTAACTGGAGCTGTGAAAAAGGCTCTCTTGAATTTTCTCTTGGTATTTTCTGATTTTAATTTCTGCATCTTCCTCTCAAGGATGATGGCATTTGCCATCTAATTTTTCCCTAAGCCCTCCTGCTTCTGAAAGAATATAAGCTGTTCAACAATCACTTTTTCTCTCTCTCTCCTGCTTTTCCTCCTCCTTTTCTCAACTGCTCTTCTATCTTTTCTCCACTCAAAACTGAAAGAAGGCTGAAACACCATCAGAGAGGAAACCATTCCAGGTTTCATTTTTTGGTTGGTTGGTTGTTTGTCTCCTAATTCAAGCTGTAACATATCAGGGATTCCTTCATTTTCAAATGTGATTTAAGTATGGAAACAAAAAATTGAATGAAACTAGGATCCAAATGTATGCCCTAGTAACCTGACTTACTCCCTTTAAGGTGAAAGACTAGTGTACAACAGAAAGCTGAAGTGAACCTAAAGAAAAAAAAATCTGTAGAACAGGACAAATGTGACACTGCTAAGACAGATGTGATTGTGTCTTTTCCATTATGTTTATCCTAAAGTTATAATTAATAGATTCCCAAATAAATCTAAAATCATAATTAATAGAGGAGTTAGTTTGCCTGTCCTGTAATTATTCCTATATTATGAGCTACATCCCTATATTATATTATGTAGTATAGCTACATAATCCCAAAAGCATTAAATTGAAGTCAAATTCAAAATCTTTTCATGATACAAATTTATATATCATAAGAATAAAGACCAGGAATTGTTCCTGAAAATGATTACTTACTACCAAAATATCATAATATTTTCGAAAGTATGAGTAAAGTTTTGAGTAACCTTGAAATTGTTATACAAATGTGAGCTATGCTTGCTTTTATGAAAAATACTATATAAAATTATGATCACCTCTGGATGGGCCCTGGGTAGGATTTTCATCATCAGAAAAGACTGAAGCTTCACTGAAATAATGATGCAGATATATGGGTGTGATAATATAAGAGGAACTTGGGCCCAGAGTCATGAGGGCCTGGGTTCAAATCATATGCTGTGCCACAGTGGAGAAGTTACATGACTCCTCTGGACGTCTAGTAAAGTAATAATGCCTATATCATAGCAGTGCTCTAAGACATGAGGCAGTGTGTGGTTCAGTGGAGCAGGAAGTGGTTCTGGAAGGAGAGACTTTGGACCCCAATCTTCCCTGACACGTTGTGACCTGGGCACAGTCCTGAACCTCTACGGATCTCACTTTGCTCACTATAAAGTGCATGGTCCTATTACTCTGCCAGTTCTCGAACCAGGATTCACAACAGTTCTTTGTTGGTCTTAAGGCATGAGTTATTACTGTGCAAGACGCTTTTAGAAGGCTAGTATACATTTCCCAAAAGTGACCTAGGACTCTAAGGAGATCTGGGAGTTTTCTGGGCAGGACACAGATTATGGCTCTATCTGGATCACATGGGAGGCAGAACCAGGAGCATGATTTCTGATAAACAGTCCCAATGAGGCAAAAGAGAGAGCACGGGAAAGAGAACAAGTAGGTAGCCAAATACACTGACTGGGAAAAAGCCTCAGAAAAGGCAGGAAGGGATTGAGTAAGGGACAGCAGCTTGCCAAGAAGACAGATTTCATTGTCCTTGCCCACAGTACCATCTCTTAAACTGAGTACGCTGACCACACCCTCAACCTTCTGATGAATACAGGACAGCTGTTTGCTTCCTTCTAGCTTAGCTACCACACCATCATTAATTCTATGACTATTCTCCATTCCTCAGAGCTTTAGCTTGGTGCAGTATTCATTGTGGAAAATTTCTACAGGGGATGAAGCCTGGAAGTTAAGCAAAGGTCCCCATATTTTAGTGTCAGACTCTTAACATTCCCAATCCATTAAGCACTAGAGTTAAAAACCCATTCTTCAAAAAATCTAGGATTAAAAAGAAATAATGTAGGATTTCCTCACCAAAAATTCTTGTTATACAAAATGAGTGAAGGGATAAGGATTTGAAAGGTAAAAATCTGAGTTGAGGTAGGTTTAAAAACTGGTAGATGATGAGCTATAGCCAATTAAAAGCTGCTATTTCTTTTATCAGCTCCTCACTAACTAGTTGCTTGATCGTTAATGTATTGCCCTCTTGGTAGACACATCAGTGCATTAGCCAACCAGGCCAAGTACCTGACTTGCAAAAGGCTCTCCAAGAGTTTGATGTTGGTTGGTTTCCAGTTGTTTGAGGCTTTTGCCCCTTGTGGTTTCATGTATGTCATTTTAAAATGTCTACATCTCCTTAACTATAGAATTACCAGAGAACATGGTATAGAGTAAGAAAACAGGGAAAAACTAGTTATAGAAACCACAGCTCATGTTTAAAGAAGTATTTTGGGTGGATGAGTCAACTGTGCTTTTATGGCAGAATTCTGCCATGGAAAACTATGTAAACAAGATTTTTAAAAACAGTATAAAAATAGCACTTCTGACAGTGTTCCAGATTTAATCTTCCCACCAGATTGAAGATTATAAGTAACAGAAAGGTAAACTTTTACTTATGGATGATGAATAGTAAAGTTCAGAAAAAACACTATGAACCATAGATCCTTCTTGAAAGGAGACAGGGAAATCATGGAGCCTAAAAAATCCCTGAGACAAAGAGAAAGTGAAAAGTCCAGTGGAAGAAATAGAATTTTCTCTCTTGAACAAATGAATGTATGAATGAATGGAGTAAAAAAGCTTATATTAAGTGTTTACTATATACCAAGTACTATGCTAATTCCTGAGGATACAAATAGAAAATGAAAATAGTCACTGCTCCAAAAAGTTCATAGCCTAACTAAGCAAAAGAACACATAAAAGAAAGTTCTGTTTGAAAGCAAATGGAGGACCCTGGAAATTCTAAGGGCCCAGTAGCAAGAAGGATAGCAGAACATTATTGGTCCACCATGAAGTCTAACATTCTTGCCACCCAAGATCAAAGGGAAGTTAGTATAAGCAGCATGAAGACTCCTAGTTTTTTCATGGGATCTATGGCTCAGGCAACCACTTAACAAAACATACTTATCAGCTGAATGTCATTTGGCATGTACAGCCAAGAAAACTCCAGAATAATTGTTTTTATGAGATTTTGACAACCAGTAGCCCAGCTATTGGAGCACAGATGGTGCATCATTCATTAGGCTTTTTGTGGGTGGGCATGTGGGGATGGAAAGAGGGACAGAAATGGAGATGCACAAACCAATCTCATCTTCATCCCCTGACTCTTTCTAACCACAGAAGACTAGTACTAGCATTGGACATGAACAGCTGTGACTGCCTTCTGGTAGATGAATCACAGAAGATGACCAAGGTGGAGTTGCTGCAAAATTTTCCACCTGCAGATGTCTGCAGTTGATGATTGCTCTTCTGGGTATCTTTATTCTGGTTTCTACAAAACAACACCTACATAATAATTGCAATATCCTGGGTTCTAGGAGATGATAAAAACCAAATCTAAAAACCAATATTCAGTGATTCTGACATTTGTTGAGTCTGAAGGTGATTTGGAGTTGTCCAGTGTTCTTATAGTTGATGTCAACAATAGGTTTCAGAGCTCTGATTTTGTGTTATGGACCACTTAGATAATCTGGGAAAACCTATGAACCCTTTCTCAGAATAAAGATTTTAAATAATTGGAAGAAATTCTCAATTTCTGTTAGAGGTTACTTAAGGCAAATCTGCAAGCATTTATTAAGTACACAATATGTAACATCCAGATACAATGAAAGACAAAAACATTCCCTGCCTCTAAGGAGTTTATAATCTAATGGAAAAGGCAACATACAAACAATTATGTATAAAAATGCATACAGAATAAACTGAAGAGAAGATACCAGCATTAAGGGGAACATGAAAGGTTTCTTGAAGGAGGTAATAAAAGTAAAAATATAATTTTTCCCACCCAATTCCACAGATCCTTTGAAACCCATTGTTGGACCTCAAATTAAAAACCCTGTTCTGGACAATAATTCTAAATCTCAGATGGGATCTTGAGTATAATTAGATTTAGATTCTTCTCCCAAATGTAGTTCTTTTCAGGCAAAGCTAATTTATGGAAGAAGAAAGAACAAGGTCAGGTCAAAACGAAAATAAGCTTTTTTTTTTTTAGTTCCCAAGCCAATGTTGGATGTATTGCTTTCTATTGTAAAGGGCTAATGCCTTCAGTAAACTGAATGATCTATTACAAGAGTGAAATTTAGCTATTACTCAAAGGTGAATGAGGACCACAAATGTCTTAGGGTGCTTACATAAATTAATGAGGCATTAGTGTTCACTTAATGGATGGTAGGCACTCAGATTGAAAAAATGAAAATGAAACAATATCTGCCCCCAAGAATTTTAAATTCTATCAGCAGAGACAAAATGTATATTTATAAAAATAAATACAAGGTAACTTTGGAGGGAAAGTCACTAATAGCCAAAAAAAACATTTCATGTAATATGAGATCTGAAGAAAATGAAGTATTCTAAGAGACAGAGATGAGGACACCTTTGAGACATGCAAGCAACTGGGACAGAGAGACAGAATCAGGGGGAAAAAAAGGTCATCTTGAAGCAATGATTAGGCCTTGCTAAATTGAAGAACTACCACTTTTTTATGAATATGAAGGCCCTCCACATTTACATGGACTCAAAATGTTATGAGTGCATTGCCAGCCTCTGTCATAACTTGGATGTCCATTTCCTCTCCAGAACCCAGTATTTCTCTAGCTTATTGAATCGATGGACCAAATAATCAGGCTGGTCAGCATCCCAGGAGTACATGAAAATACTGTCTATTTAGGTTGCTATTACTAGGTAATAACAAGGATGATGACAAAGATGATGAAGTTAGCTAGGGTTTCTATAAGGCTTCAGGTTTTGCAAACTGCAAACTTTGGATATTTTACCTCATTTGATCCCAGACCCTAAAAAGATGGGATTAGATGTGTGGGGTGAGTGAGCATGGAGAACAAAGAATGTCACTGAGATCACAAACAGGGTGAAAGGAAGGCAGTCCATCCTCTTGGCAGCAACAGAGAAATTTGAACAGGGGACGGTTTAAGGAAAATGTTATGAGTTCTGTACTAGATACACTGAGTTTGAGTTGTCTACATGGCATCTAATTCAAAATGTCTAGTACGGGGAAGGCAGTGTGGGACTGTAGCTTAGACTGGATATGAAGATTTGGGAATCATCTTTATAAAGATGAATTGAATCCATGGAAGCTGATTAGATCTGAGTGAGTGTGGGGAAAAAAGATCTAGAAACACTACTCTGGAGGGCAACAACAGTTAATAGGTATAACATAAAGAAAGATGTAATAAAGAAGAATGAGCATCATCATCCCTCAGACAGGTAGGAGGAGAAACAAAACATGAGAACTTGCTGTGGCAAGGAAACAGTGTCAAAGAGAAAGTAATCAATAGTGCTCTACAGATACAGAGGAGTAAACAAGGATGGAGAGAAGCCATTCGTTTTAACAAATAAGAAATTGCTGGTAATTTTGGCAAAAGCAGCTTCAAGTAAGGGATAAAGTCTGAAACCAAATTACACAGGGTTTAGAAAAGAATGAGAGAAAAGGTGATAAAAATGTCAAATGTGGATAGCTTTTCCAAAGATCTTAGCTGAGAAGGGAGGTGAAAAATAGGATGATATCTGACAACATAATAATATTTCTTGCACGGAGAATCACAGATTATTCTTCTACCTACAAATGTTTAGTGACTTGCTATCACCCTCTTAGTAAAGTTCCAACTCCTATATCTGATATTCTCCTATCTCATGTACCACGCTGGTATCAGTCCACTTTCCCAGTCTTATCTCATATTAACCAATGTACTTGATGTACCAGATGAGCCAGACTATTTTCTCTCCCTCTGGGCTCTTGTGCCTCTACCCTTTTACTCATGGCATTTTCCATGCCTGGAATGCTTTACCTTCACTCACTTTTTAAATTCCCATCCATCATACCAAGGCCAACTCAAATGCTACCTTCTCTAAGTCCTCCATGAATCTTCCTTAGTGCACCTGTAGTAAAGGGCATCCCACAAAGCATGAACCCCGTGTGTTAGCTTCTGCAATGGAAAACTATCTATTACACTTAACTGTGCTTAGTTCTCTTCCCTCTCCTGGGTCTGTCAGCTCCATGAGGACAAGGACTGTCTCCGTAGACCACTGCTCTGTACACCAATAGATGTTTAATGAGCAACATGGTGAGAAGTTAAGTCAGGGACCAAGTCAGAGTACTAACAAGCTAAACATTGATCATGCTGTAATCTCAGTAGGGCAAAATAGAAGGAAAATTCAGAAATACAAAGCTACGGAAATAAACCAGAGTAGGAGTCGGACAAATGAAAGAGAAATGGGAAAAGTTCATGTTGTTAAGGGGACAGAAGCAGGGGTCACACTTTTTAAAACCATGATGATACTCTGATTATGCTAACTTTGTCTTCCCACAGGTAAACCGACCAATTCAATGTCACGTGGCTGTTTACTTCCTTATAGATGTATATGATTTGAACTCAAACTATTTTATCTATGTTTTGTTTTTAGCATGGATTTTTGACTTGCAATATGTAATTGAAACTAGACCACCTAACGTCTCATAAAAGTGGCACTATATTCCCTAAATATTCTGATAAGAGTTCCTTTTCTTGTGGGACAAGGGGAAAATGTAATAAAAGCTCCTAGGGCTTTTTCCACTAAGTGATAAGCAGATTGAGGACCACAGTAAAGACAAATATAGGCAGGCTGAACAAGGACAGCATATAGCTGGAAAACAGGGTACATCCTCCATTCATTCACTGAGAAGTGGTGCCAGTGCTACTGAGGTGACAACCATCGACTACATTTGTTTCCTACAGCTTTCTGTAACCACTACACAATCTCACACATAAACTGGTAGGCAATCACAGAGTAACTTGGAAAATGCACTTCTGGAGTTACTCTCAATTTACTAAAGTGTTTTGTATTGGCCTAAGAAGTTAAACTTGAATATAACTAACTTCAAGAAACTGGGCATTTTAGAAAAGCTGGTAGGTTAACTACCCACTAGCTAGAAAGTGTAAAGTTCTTTGCTGTATGATAGCTACAAAATCACTGTCTTGCAGCATGTATCTTCCATTATGTTTGGAGAAAAAAATGAAAAACTATTAACTGATGTTACTGGGTTCCCATCTTCTATATACCAAAAAGACTTTTGTCTTTTCTTTTGGCAGCTGATAAAGAGATCCGTTTTCTGTTAATAAGAAAAGGGCCATTTTATGGAATATAGAAAATGTCTGCAACCTGGACCACACTATATTCTAAAACTAGATAATCATGAAAGAAATTATCTCCTGAATTACTCACTTCTTCCCTAAAGCCAATTCTGTCTTTGTCTTTTTCTTTCTTTCTTGAGCATTTCTAATTCTTTTCTTCCTGAATGCAATTGCTTTTGTTTCATATGGTGAATTTGCTCTTGCCCTCAAAGGCTGCCTGTCTAAACAAAAATGACAGCAATAGCCATGCCCTAATTTTTGCATCTATGGGTGATAAGAGAAATAGAAAACTTTTAGGCAAATTAATAGGTAAATACATAGTCCACATAGACTCTAAATTCTTAAGTTACTTTTTTAAAATCAGCACAGTCTCAAAACTGTAATTCATTACTAATTTCAGAAAATCAGGATTGATCGATATAGGAGATGGATATTCATAATCCAAACATATTGTAGTAATTACCAATTATAGATTTTCAAAATTTCATGGATGAGGCGGTATCTACCATAACATTCACATTGTAAACACAACCAGACTAAGAGAAATCTGACTCTTCTCCTTCATGGGTATAGAATAAGATGGTTCTGGAGAAAACTGTTTTTTATGTATATTAGAATTTCAAGGAAATAAATACATGATTCAGATCTGGACTATTCAGTTACTCCCTATTCTTCTTCATGCTCAATAATATCCTCAATCATTTCTCCCAATATCTATGTTATAAAAAACAACAAAACTCAAAAGGTTTTAAAAAAAAAAAAGGCATCAAACCCAAGTTTCTGTGGTCCTATATGATTTTAATTCAATGCTCAAAATGAGTTTCCTAATATGTAATCAAAACTGAAATGCTGACCAGATCTTGGAAATAGAAATCTTGGATTTAAAATCTGAGTTTCATGATTATTAGCTATGAACCATGGCCAAGTCAATTACTCTCTTTGGGTCCATTTCCTCATTTGCAAAATGGGAATATAAGGCGAGCCTTGTCTACATCACAAGGGAAAGTTTTGGGGAAGAAAGTACTTTGGCATACACCTAAAATGGCATATAAATTAAAGTATCTTTTATCCTGGAACGCAGTGATAAAATTATCAATAGACTCCCCTAGTTGTGCCCTCTAATTTACTTTGATTTGCTTGTTTTAATTTGATTCAACAAGTTCTTGGCGAATGCTGGTTATAACCTCTCTAAGTTTCATTTCCTGATCAATAAAATTAGATTTGATTAGGATGGCCTGTGAGGTTGCTTCTAGTTTTAGTTCTATTCTTCTATATAAATATTGGTATATTATCTGCTATAGAGGAAATAAAGAGATATAAAATATATACTAAAGAATCTCACAAGCACACTGAGAAGATAAAACACACACACAATACTTAAGCAATAATAAAAACAAGATTGTACATGTTTACAAGCCAAAATTGAGTATATGACAGTATGGTAGAAGAACAGAATGAGGGAAAGTTCACTGTGGACCAAAGCAATCAGAGGTTTCCTAGAAAAAGAAGGCCTGAACAAGGTCAAGAAGTAAGATTATTATTACTTAAGTTTGTAATTTATATTCCTTTTGCCTCATCTCACTTTTTCATCTTCACCTCACTTTTCGTCTAAAGGCCAAAACATACATTGAAACATATAGTAATTATTCATACATATATGGGTGAGTTAGTCTTTTTTTCCAGCTATTCTTGGAATAGGTCAGATTGCTACACAGGGGATATTTGATGTGCCAACTTAACCACATGTGTCTTAAAGTTTACCATTACTGCCTCAAAAAATTGTAGGAAAAAGGAATAATGGCTTTATTCATTTTTTGCCAAAAGACTTGATCTTTCAAAAGGAAGAAATATGGATTTAGTTGAAAAGTATATCTGTGCCATATTGAGATGAGATTTGCCAAAAATAGATGAAGTTTGGACTTTTTTGTATCTACTTTTAGCTCTACATTTACCAGAATAACCTTCCAGCTTTTTGAGCAGTCATTTTACTATTAAAATGGTAGAAGTTGAAAATAATTCAGGTAAATTGTTCCCAGCTGCCTCTGTGGATAGCAGAAAATGCTGCAGCTACAGTGAGGAGCATAAATCTTCCCAGGTGGGAAGAGTGGTTAAGTACTTTTTATTGCAGCAAACAGGTTCATTCATTACTCTCCACTACTCTTCAGAAGCCTTCACAGGGGCTCTGGTAACTGATGACAATAAGGATAGACCACAAGAAGTAAGATTATGTGAATAAAAATTTTCCAATTTCCTCCTCAACACCAAAAGAGAGAAGGATAGGCTGAAGACTGAGGGGAAGGAAAAGTAGCAATCAAATAATCATGATTATTTATTCATCATGAATCAAAAATTCTGAGTAGCACAAAATATGCAGGGAAACATCATGATACAGAAGAAAAGAGTTAAAGGACACAGGTTTAAATTCTGCCTCTGAGAGTTCCTATCTGTGAGTGGTCAAGTCAAATAATCTCTCAGGGCTTCAATTTCCTCATCTGTGCACACACACAGTTTTCCTGACTCCAGACCCAGCAATTTATTGATTGACCCCTAGCTACCACTGTTCAAGTCATGCATCATACATACACACACACACAAACATGCACACATATGGGTGATGTGTGTCTATATATAGATGTACACACACACACACACACACACATATATATATATTTTGTTGTTGCTTGGTCATTTTTCACTTGTTTAACTCTTCATGATCCCATTTGGGGTTTTCTTGGGAAAAATACTGGAGTAGTTTGTCATTTCCTTCTCCAATTCATTTTACAGATGAGGAAACTGTGGCAACAGGGTTAAGTGACTTGCTGAACTGCCCAGGGTCAACAGCTAGTAAGGATCTGAGGTCACATTTGAACTTGGGAAGAGTAGTTTTCCTGACTTCAATCCTGGTACCCTCTCCACTGTGCCACCTAGCTACTATAAAAAGACCAACAGACTGAGACAGATAGAAAGAAAGAAAGACAGAGACATATATGTACACATATATGTATATATACATACAAATATATTTCCTTCATATCCAAAATAATTAAATTTCTGCATTATTAATCAAAGGTACTATACATACATGCATATTGAATATGTGGCTAAATTGACATATCAAACATGCCCTAAATAGCAATCTGACTTTTGCCAAGACAGTTGGAAAAAAGCTGCCTCCACTTTAGGATATGTGATGGCCTCTTGGCAAAGTAAAGATCAAACAGTAGGGAGAGGGAAATGGAAGATAAATCATAAATTTAGATAATGATAATCCTATCTCATAATTTTGCTCAAACCCTCCTTTTTCCAGGAAGCCTCTGATCACTTTAACACAATGGAAGTTCTTCCTCTTCCTGTCTCTTCTACTAAACTGCCATAAGTTTATTTTAGCACAAAAACGGGTACAACTTTGTTTTTAATCACTACTTAAGTGTTTCTTATGTGTGTATATTTTGCATTTATTATATATGTTCATATATTATATATTTATTCTGTAGATACATAATGAACCCACACATAAAATGTTTCCTTACAATTCTCTGAGTAGGTAATGTAAATGCTTATTTCCATTTCACAAATGAGAAACGTTCAGAGAGATCTGCACTAGACTGTCCAAATGACTCATACAATGGCTGCTAATAGAGTGGTGAGTCTGGAGTCAAGAGGAATTCAAATCTTTCTGAAACACTTCCTAGCTATGTTACTCTGGGCAAGTTATTTAACCTTTCTGTATATCTCAGTTTCCTACTCTGAATAATAAGAATAATCTATAGCACCTGCCTCCCAAAGTTATAATTAGGATAAAAAGAGATAATATTTTTAAATTGCTTAGCATAGTGCTTGGTACGTAGTACATAGACTTAATAAATGTCTATTCCCCTTCTTTTCACTTCTCTAGTATTATGGTGGTTAGTATTAGAACAGGGACTTAAATCCAGGTCTTCTAATTCCAAGAGTCTAGGCTTCTTTCTACTATGCCACAGTGCCCATAATTATAGATATAAATATAAACTGGATATATTTATATTAATAGCTAAATTATTTACAAATAAATAGCTAAGTCATTTGCAAATAAACTTTCTATTTCAATTAAATCTTGTGTGCATTCTAATTTTACTTGTGGAATATATACTTTTCACAACAGTACTATTCATGTATAGGTATGAACATCAGACTTTTCTATATTGTATATAGTAAGGATTTATTTTTATATTTATTCATTACTAGATTTTATAATCTAAATTTTTGGATTATCTTTGCTTCACAAGCTACAAAATGTCCTTGCTTAAAAAAATGCATCTTTGCTTCAGTACTTATTATTCAGTGTTGACCTGACATCCAGGTCTAAGAATTAAAACTGTTTCTTAGCTCTTTTCAGTGGTAGCACTTTATGGTGTTATGCTCTTTTCGCTCCCAATTTATATATGGTTTAATTTGTAGGAGTCTTGCCATCATTTATATTTTGATATGTTATATTCAATAAGCATTGCTTTTAGACTGCTAAACTAGCTGCCTTTCAGAACCTTCACTTGCTACTTCTCTATTTATAAAGCTCAAATACATATATGCTTCAAAGTTGACCACTGCTAAAAACAATGAACTTTGGCAGATCAAAGATTTCGATCTTTCCTATAATGTTTTCTGGGAAAGAAAATTTCATAAAAGTAGGTCAAAAAGCATTTATTTAGTGTCCACTCAGGCTTGGCCCTGCCAGGCTCAGACCTGGGAATACAAAGAAAAACTAAAGATAGTCCCTGCTCTTATGAAGGTCATATTCTCATGAGGGAGAAAGCATTCATATACAGAAAAATGAGGATGATAACCAAAGGAAGATGTCATAATTAAGAGGGATCAGGAATATTCCCCAGTAATTATTCTAAATTTTAAAAACCACAATTCTCAAGAAATTTCTCTTCATAGCTATTATAATGGGTTCTATTTTCAAATACTTTAATCATCTTTGTTTCTTTCCTTTGAACATTCTCCATATTATCCATATGGCTTTTATAACTTTAGTAATATTTAAAAAATGGTACAACTTTCTTAGAAGGGACTTATGATTCTAAGGACATGATTACTTCAAAATTCACAATAATAACCAATCTTCATATCTTGTTCCTTCATAGCTCCAATTACAAAGGAAAATCCTATACTGAAAGGCAAAAATAAAGAATTTTCAAAATATCTTTATTCTAAGTTCAGTGAGTTTTGTACATAATCATTTAGCCTCACAATGTTCCTGAAAGAAATGGTTGTGATATTATAACAATATCCAATTTACAAAGAGAGAAAAATTTTAATAAAATGTTCAATGACACATAAGGAAAAAGTTTATGTGATTCCTTAAAGAAAAAAGCAAATTTGATAGTACTGAGCATGTTAAGGAATTGAAAATCCCCTCCCAATAAAAAATTAGAATCCATAGATATTAAAAGAAGGAAAATTTAATCTGTTTCTATAATTGATTGTCATTCTGCTACAACAGATTAAAAACCTATAATTTATAGATGAATACAAAATAGAATAAAATATCATATCAACAATCCCAAAGTTCTGAACCACAGGAGCAATTAATTTAAATTATCATCATCTTTTATGATATTATGTTTTCTTGCAATAATTCTTTCCCAAGTATTTCCATTTCAATCAGAAACTATCATTTGTTTCTTAGTAAAATGTTCTTGGCAAAATTGTTACTGCTCATATAAATTTTCCGTTCCATCAAAAGTTAATATTTTGCTGAACACAACCATCATTTAGTGGTGAGCTTTGAAAAAAAAATTCTGGTCAGGAACTGTGGGTATGCTGTCTGAGCACCAGTCTAGCTAAATCTAAGAGGCTCATTGCCAGGACCGTAGAGAAAAAAAGAGCATTTTATCCATGCCATCTTTCACAGACTAACTCCACACTACTTGTAGAGAAACTCATGGTGAAATTACAGATCTCTGAAAGTACCAAATTAAGTAACATTCATTCATTAACTCATTATTCATTCAGCAAGCATTTATCTATTATGTGGCGAATTAGTGTATCAAGTATTAAAGACACTACACAATTGTACTACCACTGGAAAGATATGGAATAATAATGGAATAGTTACTTAACTAGTTGTCCTAATTCTAGACTCCCTCAAATATATCCTGCATATTATCAAAGGAATCTTCTTGAAATGATGTTTATTACATAACTCTCCTCCCTGAAAGTCTTCAAGAGCTCCTTACTGGCAAAAGAATAAAGTCCATACTCCTTTTTTACCTGATACTCTATGCTCTATCCAACCTTATTTCTCACTATTCCCTTAAATAAACCTTTTGCCACAGAAAGACTTCTATAATTACATTTGCATGCAATACACACATACACACACACACACACACACACACCCATTGCTGATGTCATTTTTTAAATGAAATGCCTTCTCATTCTTCTCTACCTTTCTGGATTGTAGCCATCTTTCAAGTCTCATCTTCCGCAAAACCATCTGTGACTATCTTGAACATCCTCTTAATATCAATAGCAACTATTATTTTTATCACTTATTTAAGTTTGTCATATACTGGTTTGTATTATAAGTTATGGTTTTTTCACGATTAAATATTAGTTTAATTTGACTAGTAATAGTGTAAAATCAAGAAAACATTTGATATTTTCATCATGAAATATAACATTCCAAACACTTCCCCTGGTGCCAATCTTCTAAGGCAGAAGTTCTTAATATGAGATCCATAGACAAGTTTCAGGAGATCTGTGCACTTGGATGGGAAGATTATTTTGATAACTTATATTTCTTTATTTTTATTGTAGCTTTTTATTGATAAAACATATGCATGGGTAATTTTTCAAAACTGACCTTCTGTTCTAACTTTTCTCCTCCTTCCCTTCACCCCCTTGCCTAGATGGCAGGTAGTCCCATCCATGTTAAATATCAAATACAATATATGTATGCATATTTATATAGTTTTAATAACTATATTTCAATGCAATTTATTTCTCTTGTATTTTTTTATGTCCTCTGTATTTTATTTTATGCATCTAAAACATTATTCTGAGGTATTGAAAGGCTTTATCAGACATCCAAATGAATCTGTGACAAAAATGATTAAGAACCTTTGCTCTAGGGAAAGAATTCCCTCACAACATATTCATTCTCATTCTCTCTTTTTCTTTCTTCCTTTTTCTCTCTCTTTCTCTGTCTTTCTCTTTCTACACACACACACACCCTCTGTATTATAATTTTTCATTTCCTCAACTAAATAGTTCCTTAAGGTTAAGTACCACTTCTTATATCTCTTATGCCACTTCTTAATATTCCTCGTAATAGTTACCAGCAAAATAGTAAATATATGTAGCCTTAAATACGTGTTAATTACTTGAAGTTATTATGGATTATCTGTGCTTATTCATTTTATAATATTATCACTAATTTTGAGTTTTATTTTGCTTAATTCATATTTTCTATATGGCAAAAGTTTTAAAGGCTTAAAATTATTGTGTTTGATTCTATTTTGACAGATACTAATGGCACACTATAAATAATGACTGAGGTAGAGAATGCTTATCTAAAACTACTTGCTTGGCTCATGCCTCCCAATTTAAACAACAACTTTTTAAGTTGTTTAGATAAACAAAACAGAAACTCACAATAACACCATGTATAAAGATATAGGTTAAATCCTATTCATGGGGACATAATAACCACATGCTATAAAGCATCTAAAATCTTATATTCAATAACCATTAATACACATATATTTGGCTTATTATGAAACACCAATGCTTTTTACATCATTCCATCATGAGAAGAGAAATCATATAAGTGTAAATATTAGCTACACAATATAAGATTAAAAGTAAGGGGACTGATATTTACATGTCTTTTATGAACTCATATTTCAGGAAGACATGTTTGGGACAAGAGAAGAGGCTTGTACTGAATTCCCTGGGGAAAACTTTTTTTGGTGATTGCTCTCAAGCACACAGATTCCCTTAAGCATATAAAATACTCAAGTACTATAAAAAAATTAGTATGCCCTATTATAGCTACTCTTATAGACCAAGCCAATAGAATTCTCACTGTACTTAGGCATAAGCACAAATGAAGAAGAAAATCAAGACTGGGAAAGAGAAATAAGCTTCCCTCTAATTAATCAATGTGCCTATATGTAAGAATGAATCTTCTATAGTATGAAAAGGAAAATAAGCCTCTTGATTCCTTTAAAATATATGGCCAAGTGGCAAGGATCCAAAAGAATCAAATGTAATAATCTATCCACTTAACATCTTAACATCTTTCAGAATTTTTAGAGTCCGACTTCTGTTTCAAAAGTCTATGAATAGTATCCAAATAATATTATCAGACTAATTAAAGTAATTGATTATTATTTTGTGGTTTTAGTAAGAAATCTATTAGTACTGTTGCTTACAATATAACAAGTAGTTAATAACCCGAAAATAAGCATTTCAAACTTTAACCACTTTTTATATAAAATTAAAACTCTCCATTTTCAACCACCTGCACAGAATCATAGAACCTAACCACTTAAGGAAAGTATCTTAAAGACCATCTAATTCAAATCATACCTGAATAGGAATTGTCACCAAACCTTTGCTTGCCAATCTCTATTGAGGAGAAATTCAATACTTCCTGAGCCAGCTCATTCTACCTATGGAAAGTTCTAATGGTTAAGAACTTTTTCCTTACATAAAACTTAAATCTACTTTTATGTAACTTCTACCCATTGCTCCTAATTTCCACCTTCCGAAATCTATCAGAATAAATCTATTGCTTCTTTTATGTTTATTGACATAATATTTGTCCATTGTATAGTATGTCCAAAAAGTTTTGGCACAGTTTTAAGCTATTAGAGTTTTTTCTCTTTATCGCTTCTTGACATGAATTAAAATGCATTATATAGAATGCGTTCCACTTGAGGATTCAAAGAGTATTCAAAGATAAAACTGGAAGGCCTAGAAAAAAAAAGTGGAAAAAAATTTAAGATTTTTACAAGCAACTAGTCTTTCCATCAATGATAGTGGACTACACATTAACATGCCTGTTAAGCTAGATGGGGAAGGAGAAATTTTACTGGAAAAAAAAAAAAAAAAATATATATATATATATATATATATATATATATACTAGCTTATGAACTTGAAATTCCCACAACAAAAGCAAAGATAGAAAAAGTATATGGACCAGACTCAATATATGGAAGAGGTTCATGCTGGGGCCAGCACAAATGTGAGGGTACTGGCAGATTATTTCTAAAGATGCCTGACAGAAGGTGATCAAGAAAATAACCTGCTTTCTCATCTCTCCAAAATATTTATGGAAAAATACATATATATATTGAAGTATTCTTAATGAAAATATGAAAAGGAAATAGGTAGGCTTCCTCACTAAATATTCTACAGTAGTCCAGCCCCAAAATCATTGACACATAGTAGGTCTTAAATGAATTCTTGACTAAATTGATTAAAAAGTAAATTAACAAATGCACAAAAACACAACTGACTGAAAGTTATGGAAATAAAGGATCCGATCTCATTGGTTATAAACTATAAAAATAGTATTTGATTCAAGGAGTAAAATCATTTCTTAAAAGCCCTACTCCAACCAATTATACAAATGGTAATACCATCTAAGATCCCTTGAGAGTTACAATAGAGTTAATTTTGTTTAACAATCCTCTGATTACGAATACCAAGTAAACTTGAAGACAGGGAAATAAATGCTTGACAAGTTTGTCACGAAATAGGAGACTAATCCAATGTAAGACACAAAAGGAATTCTATATAGATAGTGAGGTTCCCCTCACATATACTTCTGTTTATGAATAAAACTGTATTGATTGTGTCAAGCATTCAAACCATAGAGTGCCTCTGAAGTGAGATCACTGAGCAGTTGTACCTATATACAAAGAAAAAATCAAGGGAATGAAGAATGACTATTGTCCATGTGATGCAACTGAAGCTCAATAAGTACATATATCTTGGGCTAACATTGCAAACAAACTATCAACTATGATGCTAGGCCTGCTACTTTATTCATGGTGTCACCTAGCTGCCCATTGTTCATCTTACAGACACACATCAGTGCAATATAAAGTATAATAGACCATAATATGATATATGTATTTTAACTTTTCTCCCAGCTATTTCTTTTAATTTTTAAAGATAATTTATTTCACATAGAAAAACTTCCTTTTATTTCTATAAATTAGATCTATTTATTATTTCTTCAGTATCATGTCCTATTTTTTAGATCAATAAAAACACATTACTCTTTTTCCTTTCAGTTTTTATTTTTCTTTTTAAAAAATGTTGCATGACAGATCTGGAGAAAAGATCAAGAAGAGAAAATATAATAATTGGACTGCCAGAAAGTTATGACCAAAAAGAGAACCTTGACACAATAATACAGGAAATGATCCTAGAAAACTGTATTGGAGTGATAGAACATGAAGGGAAAGTAAAAATAGAAAAAAAAATCCATCGATCACCACCTCAAAGAAATCCATTTTGGAAAACATGCAAGAATATTATTGCCAAATTTTGAAACCCCTAGATCAAAGAGAAAATTTTGCAAGAAACAAACAAATAAAAAATTCAAATATGCTGGTGCTACAATTAAAAATATACAAGATTTATCAGCAGCTACAATAAAAGACTACAAACAAGCAAAAGAACTAGGCCAAAAATATCATATCCAATAAAATTATCAACAAACTTGAAAATTTTCAGGACTTTCTATCAAGCAAACCTGAACTTAGTCTTTCATAATAAAGATGTTCTATTTATGGATTCTCTATGCTATCCTCTTAATCTAATTTAATTTCCAATACTAAGCAGTTTCTAATAATTACTATATGTTACATTTCAATATTTGGTGATGCTAATTCCTTTATGGATCTTCTATTTCATAGCTTTTCATATTCATGTAGGTTTGCTGTTTTTCCATATGAATTTTGTCATGGAAAAATTAACAAAAATGTAAACTCTTTCAGAGAAGGAACTATTCTGTTTAGGGATTACTAATATATTAGCAAAATTATAGTTAACCAATCATCTTTCTCTGTTTTGCAAAAGTTTTACATAGTAGAGAATTACCTGTGCTGTAAATATTTTTAAGATGGCCAGATTTAAAGAGGATCTTGAATGCTAGACTAGGGAATTTGAACTTAGAAATCCATCTAGCCTTTGTACCATTTTGCAGAGCTAGTTTTTAGTAGTCTTTCTGATTGTATTTCTATGATTATTCCATTTAAATCTTCTCTTTCTTATTTTGTTATCGTTAGTTTTAATATTATGTACTTTTGTAGCTGATTTTCCATTTCTTTGAGATCCTCAAATTTGCTAGCATGAAACATTATAAAGCAACTTCTGATAATTTTTTCTTGATTTCTTTTGACTTCATAAATTTCCCTTTTATTTTCATTTGGGGTGGAGGGAGGGAAAGGAAGTCATTTAGGTTTTCTCTCTTTATTAAAAAATTTACCTTCTGTTTTCATAAAGTATACTGAGTTTTTGTTGAGTGGATAATTTGGGGTTCATATTCATGCATTCTACTTAATTTTCTAATCATTGTATACTTTTGGTCCTCTTCAGAAAATGAAGTGTCTGAATTCTCTTGTTTTTCAGATTTCTATTACACTCATGAAATTTTGAAGTTTTAGTCAAGTTCTATGCTCCAAATCAATTTTTAGATTTGTTTCCCAACAGTTTTGATAAATCAACAATTTTCAAACCTTTATTTTCAGCTGTCTTTTACTAAGTATAATTCCATTTTCAATAGCAGTTGCATCTATGAATTTTTGAAGTCTTCCATTGTTTTCAACATATTATTGATTGTCTTCTTCATGAATTTTTCTGGAGGATTTTTGCATCTTTTAATTTTTATTTAATTTCCTTGTCTGATTTTCTACTTTCATTAAGTTCTCCTTTTATTTCATTTCATGATTTTCTTAGGATTGCTAATTCCTGTTTAATTTCTAAGAATAGGTTATTTATCCAACTGAAAACAACTCTTAGAAATTTGAAATGGTTCCTTTTCCCTTCTCTGTTGCGTCTAAGACATTCATCAATCTACAGTATTTTTAATTGTTCCAACATATTTTTGTGTATTTTAAATTTTTGCTTATTTTAATTTCCCCGTGTTTTACCTATATCTGTTTTCTTTGGTATTTCTACTTATTTTTGTGACTCCTCTCACTCTGACATCTTACATCAATCTCAGTCTATTCAATCTTTCAGGAAAAGAAAGGACAAGTATCTGTTGTTCTCCATTCTACTAAGCATCAGCCCTAGTCTTTTTTCCTCTCCTTTTTTCTACCTGGAACTTTTCCTTTTTTCCTTCAATTCTACCTGTTGCTAGCACCTTTCCTTCTAAAATCATTTTGTAATCTACTCTGTATTTATCATACTTAGCATTTATGTTTTCTTTCCCATTAGAATGTTAGCTTCTTAAGGGTAAGAATTATTTCTGCTTCTTTTTTTTAACTCAAGCAATCAACTGATGATCAAGCATTTATTAAGTATTCACGCTGTGTCAACAATATAGCAACTGACACAGTATAAACACTTAATAAATGCTTGATGATCAATTGATTATTACAATCCCACGCTTTGTCATTTATATCTTAAGGTGAACAACATTTATAATTGTCAATAATTCTAATTTAAGAGTGGGAAGAGAAGATTTTGGCAGCCACTAAATACAGACAATTATAATGCAAAATTTTAAAAAGCATACATGAGGAATATGTGAAATAGATTTGAAAAGATAGGGCAAAGAGAGATTAAAGAGGGCTTTGAATGCTAAACTAGGAATTTTTAATTTTCTTCTTAACTTTAACTTTCTTAAGCAATAAGAAGTTAGTGAAGCATCATGATAAAGAGGCAAGGGCATGATCAAATCTCAGGAGAAATAGAGATTAGGGTGATAACAAGGAAATATAAAGGAGGTAATAGATATCACCAATAGAATTGTAAGATTTTAAAATTGATTGGATATAACAGATGAAAGAATAACACCAAAATTTAGAATTTGAATGGTTAGGTAAAGACAATATAACTTTCAAAGAGCAAATTGATAGTGAAAAATAGTAAGCTTCATTCTTTTAAGGATTACTATAATTAAATTTTAAATTTTCATTTCATTTCATGGGTCCTTCATGGCATATGGGATTCAGAAGCTAAGGTGACATATGCCCCATCATCGATGGGAAAAGGTGAGATTCTTTTCTGAAATACAGGAAAGGATCAGCTCCACTTTTGGAGCTTCTGTGAACTTCCATAATCAACTCCTAGTTGCTAGAAATTATACAGAAGCATCAGAAGCAGATCCCCAAAGTCTTTTAGACCAAGCAAGTCCTGAGCTCTAAACATCCTAGGACCCATTTATCAGTAACTATATTCTTATCCATTGGAAACTAATTAACTACTTACTATTGATCAAATTATCATTCTAAAAATTTGTCTTCAGTTAGGAAAAATGGGCTTTTTGGGGTGGGGAAGGCACTTATTATTTTTTCATTTTTTTCTGGAATGGCTGTTGACAGCACAAAATACACAGTTAGGAAGTAATTAAGTATAAGGAGGGGAGTGGTGTCCAATGGGTCCTATGAAAAGTACTTCAGTTATATAGAATGAAGCAAGCAGAGCCTAAAGTATATTATACACAGTAACTACTATAAGGGATAGAGAGAGAACGAAAATTGACAAAAAATATAATAGTTAATTCTAGTACCAAACTATCAGAGGTAAATGATAAATTGTTTTGAAAATTGTATTTTATAAGAAAGGGACGTTTTTGGTGTTTGTTGCAGAGAAGAGAAAATCAGGGAAGAGAATAAACATTTATATATGATCACTATGTGCTAGGTACTAAGTGTTTTACAATTATGATCTCATTTGATCCTGTTATAATTTCCACTTTACAATTGAGGAAAACAAGTCAGAATTTATGTGATTTGCCCTGGGCTCAAATAGCTAGTAAAAGTCTGAGGCTGGATTTGAATTCAGGTCTTCCTTCTACTGTGCCATGTAGCAGGAAAGTATTGTTTCAAAACAAAATGCCTCAATTTATTTTTAAAAAGTACATAATGATTTTTTAAAAGAAAGATAATAGACTTCATTTTGGGGCATGTTGAATTTCAGATCACATATAAGTGGAGATGCAAGATGAGAGCTCAGGAAAAAGATCAAAGATTTGGAAGTTATCAACATAGATGCTACAGGATTAAGATTTACAAAAGAAAAATATTCAGGAAAAAAATAAGAGGACAAAAGAGAAGCACCAACACTGAAAGATGGGGGATGGGGGATAGTAGGAAAAGGGAAGAACCAAAAAGGAGACAGAAAAGACTATATATATAGTCAAATATAGGAAGAAAACTAGTAAAAATTTACTGTCTTGGAAATCTGGGCAGAATAGATTATCTAGAAATAGGTATCTTTCAAAAAATGCAAAAGCTGAGAAAAATCTTTATATTTGGTGATGAGGTATTAACCTTTGAAAAAAGTACTTTCAGGAAAATGATCAGAATGGAAATGAGACTATAAAGAACTGAATGGCAAGTAGGTAATGAAGTAGGGAATAGAGTAGAGCCTACTTTTTCAAGAATGACTATGAAAAGAAAAAGAGATATGATACAGTAATTTCAAGGAACATCTCATCCTTAGACATAGAAGACAATAATGAGAGCACTGAGAATTTGTATACTTCATTTAACTCTCTTACTAGAATATATCTTATTTTTTTAAACCTCTCCATACAAAACTCAATACATAACATACCATAAAATGCTGCTGCAAGTTATTGTTTAATGATATAAACAGATCAAAATCATCTAAGTCGTTATTCTTTCTATTCTATTCTATTCATGATTTCTTTACTGATGGATAGAGAAAAATAATTAAGACAAGTAATTCTATTAGCTGGAACTTAAAAACTTATAAAGTAAGTGGAATGATATAAACCATATGGATAAAATGAGGTTTGGTGATTATATTTTCACTTTCATTGTTCTTTATTAATAGTACACTAAATTTTGAGGCACAAGAGTAGGATTCAAATTCCAGTTCTACTACTTAAAACCTCTGTGATATTGAAGAACTCATCTAAATTATCAGACCCTCAGTTTCTTCATCTGTTAAGGGAAAGAGTTGGACCAGACAACTTATAAAGTTTCTTCGAGATCTGTATTTGTGAGTCTTATCATCCTATTACTGAGATAAACAAATTGGATTTAGAAGTCTAGGGATATATAGTCTATCTCTAAAATTCTATAATGCCTACACTGTATAATATAATAATATATTTCTCATTGATTTTTTTTCAGAATTAAGGAAAATCCCAACCAATATTCCTCCAGATATTATTAAACTTGACTTATCAAACAACAAAATAAGCCAGCTTCAACCTAAGGAATTTGAAGATGTTCATGAATTGAGGAAATTAAATTTGAGCAGCAATGGGATTGAATTTATTGACCCTGGTAAGGACTAATAATGTCTACATAATAAGGCTGCATATTGTATTTGGTTTTATTCAATATATTTTTTGGTCCAGATCTTCAATTTCATTGTATTGTGAACTCTGATTGTGGAAACTCTCTCTACTAATGCAACTCCCTTAAGTTTTCTACAATTTATCAGAGTTGCCTTAAAGAATTGGCTTGGAAACTGAGAAGTTCTACAACTTGTTCTCAGCATCACATCACCAATATATAGCAATGGCTAGTTTTGAACCAGGTCACTTATCTATACAATAAACTTCAGCAGATTCCTACTACCTCTAGAATCATATACAACTTTCTATATTTGGCTTTTAAAACCCTTTACAAACTGGCTCTGAACTATATCTGTAGCCTTGTTATATACTACTTCCATTTTTTTACACTTTATGGTCTAGTAAATTGATCTTCTTTGCATTTATTTAATCAATAAGGATTTATTAAAGGCCTACCATGTGCCAGGCACTATGCGAAGGACAGGGGATATAAAGACATTTAAAGGGAAGACCCTGACTTCCCGAAAATCACAATGCAGGATCAACATGCAAACTATCATATATAAGCAAACAGTCCACAGGATAATTCCTCACACAGGACATTCATCTACTATCTTCATGTCTGGAACGCATTCCTTCCTAACTTCTACCTCATTAATTCCCAAGCTTTCTTCAAGATGAAGATCTAGAACTACCTTCTATATGAAACATTTCTTGGTTCCCTCCCTCAAATGCTAATATATCCTCTTCCAAATTGTCTTGTAATTCTTTTGCATTTATTCTGTATATGCTTATATATGTTCATGTAAGAATACAAAGTCTCTGAGAGCATGGACGTTTTAATTTCTTATCTTTGTATCTCCAGTGCCTAGCCCATAACAGGCATTTAAGGTCATCCCTCTATCTACAATCTCTTCTTCCCTCTCATAGCACTGTTTTCATTAACTATTATTTAGTATGGAAACAAAAAAAAAAATGTTATTATAGCTAGAGAGGCAGAGAGACTTTGAGTCAACACATGTGAATCTAAGTCCTTTGGAGACCATAATGGCTATGTGACCTTGGACTCAAACTGTCTGTGCCACAGGCTAGTCTCCAAGATAGTTACAAAGAATTACTGATCTGTATCATCAAAGAGTTTCTACACAAGGTGTTTCCTAATTACAAGTGAAGATCCCTGTAAATATCACATAAAGACCATCCTCTCAAAGAAAGAGATCATTATTTTGATCTAGGGATCCCTCAAGATCAACTAACCTCTATAACTCAAGCTGGACAAATTTATAAATTTACAAAATGGTTTCCAGGGGCAGTAGGTCACTAATCTAGGAAATACAAAAAATGTAGGTTACTTCACAATCCACCAGGAAGATGTTTGATTTCCCTTCAAAATGGTCAAACTTAAATAAGGCAAAAGAGATTCTAAAAAGTTCTAAAAAATGAAGATATTTCTGAATTTTTAAAAAAATGTTTAATATAAACCATTGCCAAATGAGGTTAATTTTTGCAAGTTGTTGCAAAAATGTGACATTGCATTTGCTTTTAAATTTTAAAGTTACCCTAAAATTTCAATGGAAGGAATTATCATTTTATAATACCCTTTCTACAGTAAAATGAAACCAAAGCATAAAGGTTTTTTCTTGAAAATTGAGGCAAAGAGCTAAGAGCATGCATGCCTCAACCTCATAGGGTGTTCCCTTTCTCCTGGGTAAATGTGAGTTCCACTAAGGAACTTATCTTCTCCATCAATTATTAAAACTTCTTTCTGTGCTCTCCCAACTCTATTTCATATTTACCATTCCTGGTGTCTTATTGTGTCTCTTCATTTTGCCTGTAACCTGTTGTCCTAAATGAGTCTACCTTTTGGAAAAAGAAAAAAAAAAAGGCAAAGAGAAGATTCCTCCAATACCCATATTTTAAAAGCAATAGTAAAGAATTAAAACATTTAATTGGCAACACTGAAACATTTCTAAACAAGCGAGCTGGTTTTTTTTTTTTTTCAAAGAGGCCTGAATTCAAGAATTGTTAAGATCTCTTTGCCTCAGAATTTTGGCAAACATATAAGTTATGTTTTTCCCATTTCCAAAGTGGTCTATTTGCAATGAATGGAACTTTTTTAGGGGATGTCTCCCTTTTTGTTTCTAGGAATCCCTTGAGAAGTAATTTTGGACAAGATGATGGGGATTAAGTGCTTTTTGCTTTGCCTCAATCTGATTTTATATTTTTTTGTCCTCGGATGGAATGTTTATTCATCGCCATGATACAGAATTGAATATGTTTGAACACCAAGCTAATAGGTTTCTCGACATGTTTAAGCTTTTCAAATATCTTTCAAAATATTTGTAGAAATTAATCCTTTTGCCAGAATTTGTTTGGAGGACTGTCTAAATATTCAAGAGGCTGCTAAAATGAATGGTGCTATTTCCTAGTGTTTTTTCCCCCAAAAGTTACATAAGCTCATCTCTCAAATCATCACCCAAGGCAATTTTCATTTATTTATGCCTCAAGAGTGGACAAAAGTTAACAAAAGAGTAATGTTTTCTTTTCTAAAATGATTAGTTCTACTTTCTCTCTGGTTGGCATAAAAACATACATGAAAACAAAATAGATCATAAATTTAAATAAATTCAATTTCTCTATTAAAACAATTGTATTTTGCTAATTCCAATCAAGAAAAATTTGCCCAAGCAATAAAGTTTTTTTTTAGGAATCCAGAATTTAAATTTATGTGCATGCTTGACATTTATAGTCATCATTTTAATAAGTATTTTATATTATCAGCTTCTTTTTCAGGACTCACACACCTAGAGGAATTAGATTTATCAAACAATAATCTACAAAATTTTGACTATGGAGTATTAGAAGACCTCTATTTTCTAAAAATCTTATGGCTTAAAGAAAATCCTTGGAGATGTGACTATAATATCCATTACCTTTACTACTGGTTAAAACATCATTATAATGTTCATTATAATGGCCTGGAGTGCAGAACGCCTGAAGAATACAAAGGCTGGCTTGTTGGAAAATATGTTCGAAGTTACTATGAAGAATGCCCAAAGGACAAACTACCATCATATCCCGATCCAACTGATGAGGACACAGAAGATGATGCGTGGGAAAAAATACACCGAGATCACATGGCAAAGAAACAAAGTGTCAGGATTACCATAGTAGGTTAATTTAGAAGGATTCCCCTTATAAGTAGGTTAGATTTGATATCTGTTTAAGAAAAATCTTGTTTACATTTTGGTTAACTGTGTTACCTGTCTTTGAAGGAATATCCAACAACAGGGTTTCTTTAATTATTATTTTAGTTGTGAACTAAGGGAACAATCTCATGCTGTTTGTTCTACATATACATTGGCTGAGCAATGATTGCTGGCAGGCATTCTACAATAGTAAATTGCATGAGATTGGGTTCCTTATGATGGCATTAACAATTACTTAATGATCTATATAACTTTTTTTACTGTTTAAAAAAAATTGGTTCATTCTTGTCATGCATTTTGAGAACAATTTGTAAATACATAGAAAAATTAAAGTGGAAGATATAAATATATCTATCCATAGAGAAATGGCTTTTTTTTTTTTTGGCATAGCACACTATGAGTTGAATAAATTTCAATTCTTATATGTATTCACTCTTGGAAGAATTCATGTAAATTAAGATTTTGTTTTGACAAAAACGTAAGATTAAAAACTAAAGAATCAATTTAAACACAATGAGAGAAAAGTATCTAACAATAATATTTATAGACTACAAAATGCAGTAGCAAGCAATATATGCTTGAGTGCTTTCTTTTAAGCTTGGAAATTACCCCAAAATTCCCACAAAAGTTATTCTGTGAAACAGTAGACTTTCTAAAATAAAAAGTAAAGATATTCTCCTTTGAATTCCAAGGCAAAGAAATTTCCATAAGTACCCATATTTCAAAAGTTAGCAAATTAAAACACTTAGACATAAATTTTAGTAATGTCAACCCAATTCTAAATGAAAAAGATAATTTTTTTCAAAGATGCTATAATTCATGCATTGTTAAGATCTCTTTGACTCAGAGTTGAAGAAAATCATGTGATGGTGGATACTAGGTGAAAGGTATTTCTAGAAATTCAAGCAGGAGTATTGGTTATGGAAAGATCATCTTTTTTTTGAATCACCTTATTTCAACTACCATATGTCAAGCCTTACTGTGTACAAGGTATGTGCTATGTGCTGAAAATACAAAGATGAAAAATCACCATCCTGATCTCAAGGAGCTTAAACAGTTCCTAATAAGAATAAGACAGGCACTCAAAAAAGAATGTGATAGGAGTAAAGAAAACATTCAAAGGGCTGCAAGAAAAACTGAGAAAAGAAAGAGCATTTCCAGCTGAGAAAATTAAAAAATGCTTAAGGAGGCAAGGTTGCTCTTGAGAGAGGAGTCTTAAAGAAAGGGATTCAACAGGCAGTAAGTAACAAGAGTGAGTTTGTTTCAGATACTGAGAGGTGGTGTGACTGCTAAGTTAAGGATGAGGACATCTAGTCCAATTTGGCTGGAATATCATGTTTAAAAGGAAACAATATGAAATAAAACTGAAAATGGTATTTTGTAGATAAATTGAGGAAGATCAAGGTAAAGAATGTCTATTCTGTCTTTTAGGAAATAGGGAGTCACTAAAAGTGCCCTTTCCCTCTGTTCTGAGCTCTTGTTTTATATTCCAGCCTGTGAGTCTCAATCACACTACATCTCCTGTCTCTCTTGCCTCAGACTGTTGGCTTGAGAACCTATCTCTGACTGGTTCCACATTTGCCAAATCTGCTTCACCCTAGATCCCAACATTTACATTTTTTTGCCTCTAACCTCCTGATTTCTCTCTCAAGCTGTCCTGTGTTTGACCTCACTGCTAAATTCCTATAGAGTAATCTGTATTGGCTGCCAGTTCTTTCTTAACATCCACCTACTCTTTAGTCTCTGGCTTTCCATCCCCAAACCCCTCCTGAAACCATTTTTCTCAGGTCATCATTAACCCCATCATTACCAAATCCAGGAGTTTATTTGCAGTTCCATCTTTGACTTTTCTGCAACATTGGACATTTTATCACCCTTTTCCTCTTGATGCTCTTCTTTCTTGACTTCCACAACACTGAGATTTCTGAGTTTTCCTTTTGTCTGACTGCTACTTACCAGTTCTCCAAGTTTATCTTCTTTATAATCCTCAATCCCTGAGAATCTCCCAGTGCTTTGTCCTTCAATACTCTTTCTCTTGGCAGGCTTCTATCCCAGTGATTTCGATTACAGTTTCTATATAGTTAAGTCAGAGTTCTTTATTTTGACTACTCATTTGTCCCTTGAGTGCTAATACTTATACCTAGCTGCTTGTTAGCAGTTTGTACCCTGAAGTCTTTGCCAGCACCTTAAACTGAACTTTTCCAAATCTGAACTCTTTTCTGGTGACACTATTGTTCTCCCTGCTCAGGCTCATATCTCAGTCATTCTTTACTCTTTCTTCTCCACTTCATCTAACTTGTTGGCAAATCCAGCCACATCTAATTCCAGAATACTTCTTGCATCTCTTTTCACTTTTCCACTCCTACTGCTACCATCCAAATTGAGGCCATCAGCATGGGATCATAGGTCTTGAACTGTCAGAGACCGAGAAGTTATCTTGTTCAATCCTTTCATTTACTGAATATAGGAAGAATAACTTGCCCCAACATAAAAGGTAATAATGACAGAACAAGGATTTTCAGACTCCAAACTCATAATTTGCTCTGCTGTTCCAAACTATTACATTACTTCACAGGATAGAATATAAAACAAAAGCTCATCAGAAAAGAGGGAAATGAAAAGAACTTTACAATCCTAACTGCCCTGAACCTGGCTCATTGGCGATTCATCCCCACATGCCCCCACTGTTTATTTATCCCCTCAGTGTTCTGACATGATTTGAAGAGTACCAGGAAAAGCAGCTTCAATATTTCAACAGATCTTGTGGATGTGAGAATTGCCTCCAAAAAAAAGCAGATTTCAACCCTCTGGACACCTCACATTTCCCACCTAAAACTCAAACTTCTTTATCTGCTACAATACAGTGTTATTCTAGCTATCCAACCTCAATTCATACAACTCTATCCTATACAATGCCTTCTGATCAAATATGGCCACTCTCTATTCTCTGAATCTACATTAAACTCATCCTTCATTGCTTTTTTCTCAGGCTACTCACTAAGCTCTTCCTCTACTTTTTGTCTTCTGAATTTCTCTCCTATAATGTCTCCTTTCAATCTGACTCCCCCAAGAAGCCTTACTTTTGTTTCCCAAATGTCTCCCGTCTATCAGCTTTTCCTCATTAGACATACATAGCACTTCTAATTGACTTACCATGTATCATGACTCATCTCTTGTATTTGTATCCCCAGAAACTAGTGCCTAGACACAGGGGTCCTCAAACTTTTTAAATAGGAGGCCAGTTCACTGTCCCTCAGACTGTTGGAGGGCCAGACTATAGTTAAAACAAAAACTTTGGTTTGTGGGCCTTTAAATAAAGAAACTTCATAGCCCTGGGTGAGGGGGATAAACATCCTCAGCTGCCACATCTGGCCCACGGCTGTAGTTTGAGGATCCCTGGCCTAGAGCATAGTAGATACTTAATATATGTTTATCAATTACTGCAATGATAAGTGTTTGTGTGTTCTCTCCTAACTAAACTTTAAACTCTATGACATTTACACTATACATAGGTACAGTATAAGGCATCCCAAAGACCTTAATCAATTGAATTTTGAAGGAACAAATATTAAATCTATAACACTTAGAAGGTCTGGAAATTATTTTTTTTAAACACAACTTTTTCTTCTTCATTTCACTGGGGATTCTTGAATCCAAAGAGTAAGAAAATAACAAGAAATTCTGATCCTTGAAGCCAAGAGAATAGCCCTGTGGTTAATGACCCAAGACATATTATTTAATACAAACCCCTTAGGTCTAAATGTTTCACATGGACATGTTGTCTGAGGCAGTACAGTTTCTCCACACCTAGGAAGGAGAAGGCAGGCTCACAAGAGGAAGTAGGATGATAGTGGGACTTTAAAGGGGGGAGTGGAGAAGCCATGTTAGGTGACTTGGGGCCTATAGGGAACCAACTAATTCAGAGGACTACTGTGGGAAGGAACCATACTCCACCATGTGAGCAACCTGGGACAAAGCTTTGATTAATCACTGCTAGTTTCAGCATTAGTTTTCAGACAAACCAATCCCTTAATCTGATTCTCCCAAATCAGAGAACTAGTCTTTGAAATTAGATTTTTAATTGCTTTTTAATTATTCTTCCACTCAAACCAAAGAAAAATAAAAGAAATACAAATTTGTATATTATAGACATATATTTGTCTTGTAAATAACTTGTAAATTTCCACAAAAACATAAAACTCACTTGGGATAACTTCCAAAATGTTTTTTAAAATTCTTCACAATGATGAGCAAAGAATTTAGAAGCAGTTCTTCTGACTTTTAATGCTAAGTTGATCATTAGCCAATATCTCATTGCATGGTGAAAAATATATACAAAATAAATTAAGCAATATCTGAATCAGCATAGATCAAATGTCAAAAACAACTGTGTCTGTAAATTTCAGCAGGGCAATTTCTGGGACTTGAATGATGTTTTCATTCTCACATATCAAATGAAGCTAATTCCAAAAAAGGTTTATACACTCTGCAAATCCTTGGAACTCAAAGACAAGCAAAGTTAATGGTAAATAAGATGCTATTAAAATGTTTTAAATAAGAAGTAGATATCCTGGGTTGCCAAGTAGAAGGCCAAATGGAGTTTCTAAAAATTACTTATTACAATGTTTCTCCTTATCAAAAAGAAACTTGGAAGGAGGAATGCTGAACAATAAGTGAATGTTGTACCATTTTAGCAGAAGGAATTTTTAAAAACCATACATTGATTAGATTTCTATATAGAATTATGGATATGTAGGAGTAGGATATGGACAAGAATCTCAAAATGAGAAACCACAGGTAGATTATGATTTGTACTGTTAGAGAAAACAATCACATATGTAAGTTAATGAAACATTGAAAACGGAAATGTAAAGATATAATTTTTTTATCAGAATATGAATTCCTAGTCTGATTCCTGTAAGTCAGCATTATAATAGCAAAATAAAAGTAAAAATTGTGCAAATAATTTACTAGGTAGAGAAATATTGCAAACAGCTGAGCTCTATTTTATGCCTCCAATATGTTAATTTTATGCTGACATAACAATATAAGGAATACATTTCCTGGGATGCTAACATACTTTTTCATGTATACAGTGTATACTTTTTTGTCAACATAACTTATGACCTCTCTCTCTCCAGTCACACACAAAGAATTAAAAATATTTTATTTGAAGCTAATTATTTTTTGACATTGTTGCAGATGTTAAGAACACAAGCACAATTGGTGCAGCCAAACAACCCAAAAGACTAGCCAATATTTTATCTGTAATATAGAAATAAGATAACAAAATCCTTGCTAGAAATTTGTGAAATACTGGATTCATCAACTAATGAGATCAGATATTAACTTAACTGAATAAAAGTTGGGCAAGACTCAAAATAACACAAAATGCTAGAGCTGAAACCAAGCTTAGAGATTGTCTAATGTGGGGATGCTAAACCTTTTTGTTTGGGGGGAGGGGGTCATGGACCTCTTTGGCAATTGGATGAGTCTATGGATCTCTTCTCAAAATTATATTTTCAAATAGTTTAAGGAAATCCTTTACTTCATTTACAATTTGGTGAAAATAAAAAGGAATAAAATAAAATGAAAAATGGAAATAAATTAAAAATTAAATTCTCCATAATTTATCCTTAACCTATCTTTGAAGGTTTATGTCCTAAAAATCCCTTACATAAAATTAAAGGATTGAAAACTAGAAGAAATTAGTGATAATTTTGTTTAAGTCCTTCATCTTATAGACAAAGAAACTAACCCATGTAGAAAGAATAACAGATTTGTCCATTGCACCATGAATTGTGGTCAAACCATTCACCAGTCCTTGAACAAACCCTCTGATCTCTCACCTCTATGATTGTGCTCATTCTGCTCCCTCTCATTAAAATGCTCCATTAAAGCTTTCCCTGACCCCTATAGGTCAAGTAATTTCTCCGTTCTCTGAACTCAAGTAGCACTTTACAACTCTGTAATTTCCATATTATGGCTTCTATTACAGATATCTGTTTAGTTCACATTCTCTACTAGACTTTAAATTCTTTTAAGGCAAGAACCATGTCTATTCATTTGCATATTTTACAGATCAATAACCATGTTATACTTTTGCAAATAAGTTAAAGTACTAATAAATTTATTACTTGATAAATAGGTTATTAATTTAAGCTAATTTATTACTATGTGTCAGACACAATGCTAAACTGAGGATATTTTTTAAAAGGCTTTAAGGAGCTCATGTTCTGAAGGAAAAGATTATGTGACAATAACAATGTACATATAAGATGTGCATATATCTCATAGATATGTGAAAATGGAAGATAATCTCTGAGGAAAGGCATTGGGAGATGGAAAGAGGAGGAACTTGGGAAGGAACAATGGGAGTAACCTTCTGCAGAGAAGAAATGTCTTAAAGAAATCCAGGAAAGTTGGGAGGCAAAAGTTCATTAGGAGAGCATTCTATTCCCACTGGGAGAGAGCATATCTTATCTAAGGAACAGCCAGAAACTATTGTCACTGGATAACAAAATGAATCAAGGACAGTAAGCATAAGAAAAATGGAAAGGTAGAAAAGGGGTCAGACTGTGAAGAGATTCAAGCGCCAAAAGAGGACTCTTTATTAGAATCTGGAAGTAATAGGGAGTCATTGATGTTTACTGAGTAGTGGAGTGACGCAGTTAGACCACTGCTTTAGAAAAATCCTTTTGTTTCAATTGATAAATGACAGACAGAAGCAGCTACACCCAAAGAAAGAACACTGGGAAACGAATGTGAACTATCTGCATTTTTGTTTTTCTTCCCGGGTTATTTATACCTTCTGAATCCAATTATCCCTGTGCAACAAGAGAACTGTTCGGTTCTGCAAACATATATTGTATCTAGGATATACTGCAACATATCCAACATATATAGGACTGCTTGCCATCTAGGGGAGGGGGGTGGAGGGAGGTAGGGGAAAAATTGGAACAGAAACGAGTGCAAGGGATAATGTTGTAAAAAAAATTACCCTGGCATGGATTCTGTCAATATAATTATTATTAAATAAAAATTTAAAAAAAAATTATACCTGTTAGAGTTTAAAAAAAAAAAAAAAGAAAGAAAGAAAAAAGAAAAGAAAAGAAAAGAAAAATCCTTTTGGCAGCTAATGGAGCATGATCTAGAATGTGGAGAGAGTTGAAAGAGCATTCCAAAAAGGGTCTGCACCATGGCTGGGTGCAAGGAGAAAAGTGGACATGAAAGAGTTTGAGATAAAGACGAGAGAAGAAATAGGAAAAGAAGTTCTAAACCAAGGGGAGGAGGGAGGAAAGAAATGGAGAAGGAAACGTGGGAGGAGAGAAAAGAACATTTGGCAAAGCTTTTGTGGGAAGTGAGAAAGGGAATCAATTAGGGATTGCTGTGCAGTAAGGGCCTCTTTAAACTTGGGTAACAGGAATTAAGTAACAGTCTATTTTAATTACTTGAAATCATGTCTTAGTCAATCAATTAATCAAAGCAAATAGGACCTATGAATTACCCCTTTCCTGTTGTGTGATTTCTATGCCTGAGCCACTTTCCCTTGCCCTTTGTATGCATTTGAAAAGTGTGTCACTGACTTTTGAACAGATATTTTTAATCAGCTTTCTCACTGTACCATCTTAATAAATATACTTTCCTAACAGTTACTTAAGGCTGGCTAACTAAATGATTCCCAGATGAATTAGCCAGCTATAAAGTCAAAAAGGAGAAGGGATGGGAAGCCAGAGCAAAGATAACGACCTGGGAAAGTACTGAGGAGTGGAGGAATTATGGTTCTCAGAGAGGATGAAAAATAGATTTAGGAGGAATAAGACATAGAGCGAGACAAAATTATAGTTAAATTATATTGGCACTAGTTTCTAATTTCAGATTTAAAAATTTAGCTTCTAATTGAGGAAACAGAAAATAAGTAGGTAATAGTAAAATCCAATATGTGACTCGCGCAATGGTAAATGAGATAATTTTTGGAAAGTAATTAGCACAATGGGTAGCATACAGTAGGCACTATAAAAATGCTATTTTTTTCTTCTCTCCTTCTTTCTTATGGGGCTGTAGTGTAGTCACAGAGTAAATCATATGATGTAACAAGATGAGAGGGAGGTTGAGGATGCATTAGTGTGAATGCTGAAATCCCCTAGTATAAAATAAGAAAATGGAGAAAGGAAGGAAGTGAGCCAAGTACTGAACTTCTTAAGTCTAAGTTACCTTTTTCAAAAGCCAGCTCTCAATTCACACTTCTCATTAATCAAAAAAAGCTCACCGTGTAGAAAGAGATTCATAGAAATGCTCTTTGATTTCATAGTAATATCTTCAGTGTCTCTTTCTCCTTTCCTAATTCTTCATATTCACAATTGGCTATTAGATTGGGCTACATATGGGAGGAGTGCTTTGTACATTATGGGCAATTAATAAATGTTTATTAAAAAATTTGGAGCAGCTAGGTGGCTCAGTGGATAGAGCACCAGCTCTGAAGTTAGGAGGACCTAAGTTCAAATATGGTCTCAGCAAAAAAAAAAAAAAAATATATATATATATATATATATATATATATATATCTTAAATTGAACAAAAAAAAGCAAAGTTCCAATGGAAAACATAATCCAGAAGGAAAATGAGGAAATACATGAAAAACATGGAGGATTATCCAAAGGACTAGCTATATGGTTCTCTGGAGATATAACTTCTTGCTCACCAAAGTTAACTGAGAAATGACTATACTAGAAGTAGTAGTACTAGAATCTATTCTAGAAGCTAATAAGCAGAAAAAGTATCATCCTCATAGCCCAAGACCAGAAATAACATTTCTATTTCATTAATATTTTTCTTTATACTAATAAATAAGGAAAAACAGAAACAAATATTTGAAAAAAGGAATATACTTACTGATCAATTTAAAGGAAGGCCACTGAAGGGAAGAACATCCATGGAAATTCAGACGTAACACATTAGGTCGCCATCTTTGTAATATGCATCCTATAAATCTGTCATTGACTATTTGATACACTAAGGAAAAATTGATCTAAAAATTCAATAAATCAAGAATATTAACAAAATGTAAGGCTTGTTTCATATGAAAATAACAAATTTAAAAGTAATATGTTTGAGGGGCACTTACAACTACAAGGAGTGCCACAAGTTTTTTCATAGTCTATTGGGGAGAATCTGTGAAATTCAGAAAGCAACTCTAATTTGTCACGAAATCCTAAAGTAATGCTCTGTATTGGATATTTATGTCTTGAAACCAAAATACCAAGAAAATGCTATTATACCTATACAGGCAACAAAAAACCATCAGTACATTTGGTTTCTTTTTTTTTTCTTTCCTCAATAGTATTTTATTTTTCTAAATACATGTGAAGATAGTTTTCAATGTTTATTTTTGTGAAATTTTGTATTCCAACTTCTTTCTTCTTTCCTTTCTTATTTACCCATCCTCAAAACAGCAAGCAATCTGATATAGGTTATAGAAGTACATTTAGCTTCAGTAACTACAACAGATACTTAATTTTCTCATATTCTATTTTTTATATACAAAGATGACCCTACTACTAATCCACAATGAGCAGTATGATAGGCCAGCCACCTTTGACACAACAACCCTGGTGGAGGAGAGGGAAAGAGGGAGAATTTACTTTAACAATTATTTTAACTCACAATTTATTTTAACAAAAGGAAGTGTGTTGAGCATTAATGATTTTGTGCACTTTGTATCATGTTCTAATGATCTTTATTGTTCATTCAGAGTTCAAAAGTATATACAACAATCTCTTAGGATGAATTTTTGTCTTAATAAGATAACTACCCTAACTATGGCCCTTTACCAACACCTTTCAATCACAACTCTTCCTGGCATTATACAATCAAATAATACACAAATGTTGGAGCCCAAATGCTTAAAAATGCAAGAGAATCTATTCTTATTTGCTTACTAAGATTGTGGAGTGCTGCCTTATATGTGCAATAGCCTATTATTTTTTAGAGACAGAAATAAAATATCATTAGAAATTGGTTATACTTACATCACTCCACAATGATCTCAGATATGTCATGGATCTCCAGGTACTGTTGACTTGAGCACAGTTTGCCCAATCGATGACACTTAGAAGGTGGAAAATCTAAGGAACAAGAATATATGAGATAAGAAAATATAGAATCTTGAAGATAACCATTTTCTAGTGTTTTCTTGTTATTAACAGGATCATATAACACTTGACATGTTTAATGATCTTTTCACCAATGAACTTAAGGCACTTTTCAGACATTTCATTCAGAGATTATCTTGATAAAGCAATAAAAGGTGTTGATATTTCCATTTTATGAAAAGAAACTTTTTTCTCAAGTTTTTTATTTGTCCAAATACATGTAACAATAGTTTTCAACCTTCATTTTTGTAAGAATTTGTATTTCAAATTTTTCTCCTCTTTCCCTTAATATCTTCCTCCCAAGACAGCAAGCAATCTGACATGTTAACTATGTGCAATCCTTTTAAACATATTTCCATATCTGTCATGTTGTACAGGAAAAAACCAGACCAAAGAGAAAAAACACAAGAAAGAAAACAAAACAAAACAAAAAAAGAAAATACTATGCTTTGATCTGTATTTAGTCTCCACAGCTCTCTTTCTGAATATGGATGGCATTTTCCATCTTAAGTCTCTTGGAATTGTCTTGAATCACCACACTGCTGAGAAGAGCCAAGTTCATCATAGTTGGTCATCACATAATCTTGCTGATACTGTGTACAATGTTCTCTCGGTTCTGCTCACTTCACTCATCATCAGTTCATATAAGTGGAAAAAGAATTTCTGCAGAGAAGTTAAGTACAAATATTTGTAGCACTAAATTTTCCTATATGTGCCATAGTTTTATAACTCAAGTTGAGGGGCTTCATACTTAATTTGCATTTGTTCCCCAAGGCTATTATTTAATGTAGCATAAACTCTCATCCCTGAACAATTGAAATGTCACTGTAGACTAAGGCCACAAAAACCCAAGAGGTGACAATTAGTTGGGGAGGAGATGAAATAAGAAGTGTCTAGGAAGAAGTCTCTGGTAACCAATGGTTACCATACTAGTACCAATGGTACCAGAAGTAAGATATTACTAGGGAGAGTTCTTTTGTGAAATAAGATCACGATGGAGTAATATTCCCTTTAGGCCACAGGTGATAACTTGAAATGGATAAGAAAACCATTCCACACAGAGGGCAGGATAATTCATTTCACAGGGTGAAATTCTTAGATTATAGCTTAGGATAGAAAGTAAACTGAATCAAGCCTCTTTTGTGTGAGTGATCTTGAGATTTGACGGCTGAAGCTGGAGATGGTGGGATTACCACTATTTAGATATTTAGAAGGAAAACCAACACTCAGAAATGAGATTCCCTGAACATTAACATGGAAGCCCATGTTGTAAATGTCAGAGCCAGGTCCAGTAGTGTCCTTTTAAGGGCACAAGTTACATCTGACTTGCTGCTGCCCTCTGAGCATTTCTTCTTGGTTTACGCAACCTTATCCACTTCCTCCAATTAACCAGCTTCCAAAAAAACAACTGTGCAGACTGCAGACAAAAACTACTGAGTTAGTATTGATTATGTTTAAGTCTAGCTTCCCAGAATCATTAAGAGAGAGAAAGAGAGAGAAAGAGAGAGACAGAAGCAAAAAGAAAAAATTCCTTACAAGCAAAACCTCAGAAGAAAAATGTATCTGTTCAAATATTTGAAGAGGAAGTTGAAAGCAAAAAAAAAAAAAAAAAAAAAGGATTAATAATCATAGTTCAGTAATAATTACTGAACCCATATAAATGAGAATCGAACTATTTTAATATCCTCCAAAGTAGTTCGGGAACTCAGTAAAAAAACAAAAAAAAAAAGGAAAATATAAAAGTGCAGAAACAAGAAACCTTTAAAAAATTTTAAAGACAAGAAAACTGAATAGAATAAATGCAAAAACTTTGTAAATTAGTAGAAGATGAAAAAGAGAATGGCAGAACTGGAATTTTAAAATGAAGAAATGAAAAAACAAAAACAGGGGAAAAAATATATTGAATTTGGAAAATGCATGAGATCACTGCTCAAAAAACCAAAGCAAACAGCCTTAAAGATAAAGCAAAAGAAGACAATCTGAAACAATCCTAAGGAGAGGATGAGAGCTTGGGAAAAGAAATATGGTGAAATGAAGACTCAAACACTCTAGAAGTAATGGAAACAAGGGACAAAGTACAAATTGAATTTAATAAACACTTGCTGACTAATTAAAATTGATAAAATTCCAAGATCTGAATTAGGAAAGCACCCCAAATTTAATTTACCCAGAAATATACTTATCAAATTCCAGAGTTTCATTATTAAAGAAAATAGCTTATAATTTTTCAGGAAAAGGAAGTTCACTTATACATTATAGTAGTAACAGTTTAAATTGTGTAAACCAGCTTATAGATGATTATAAATGAAAGAAATTGAATATTATATACATAAAAATAAAGGAAACTACCTTCTACCACCAAATAACATCCCATAGAGCTTAGAATACTACTAAAATACAAAATGGCTCCTCAATATGATCAATGATTTAAAATGATTTCTTTTAAGAATGAAACTCAACAACCACGTGAAATGCTATAATATATATTCTAAATATTGTAGTAGGCAGCTAGGTGGGTATACATATGTGTATATATGTATTTATGTGTATACACACACAAGGACATATGAGAAAAAGACATCCATAAATTAAAAGGTAGTGACTTGGATGGGATTTTTTCAAGTAAAACAAGCTGCATGTACCTAAGTAATGACTTTTTAAAATTTAAGACAATATAACTTGATAGAATGTTAATGATCAATTTAAAGGAAGGCCATTAAAGGGAAGAACATCCATGTAAGTTCAGATATAATACATTAGGTAAACCATCTTTGTAATGTACATCCTATAAATCAATCATTAACTATTGTAGGAAGAAAACAATAATAATAATGAGACAATATAAAATTTATAGACTGGAGAAAATGCAGGTTTTTTTCTTAATGGAAAATTTATGTCATTGAACACATATATTAACAAAATAAAGTATATAAATAGAATATATGTTATATATAGATAACATATAATTAAATAAACCCTGAAAACAACCAATTAAGAATCTTAATGCAAGAAAAAAGATATCATTTGATTTTCAAAATCAAGGGAGAAAAAAAAGAATATTATTGAACCAACAAAAAAATATTTTTAAAATATTATAAAAATTAACAATTAGCTAATTTGGGGTTTTTTTAGGAAAAGAGAAGAAAACCAAATTGCCAAGATGAAGGAGAATTTACATTGAATAGAGAAGACATAAACATTATGCTGGGACATGAATATAATCAATTATATCACAAAAAAGCAATTATGAAATATATGAATAGCTAGAAAATAGAAATGACCCAAAACAATAAATAAAGAAATAGAGCAAATTCCAAATAAACAAACTTATGGAAAAATTTAAATCAGAGAATAAATAATCTCAATAAGGCATAAACTTTTGAAAAACAGGTGAAACAGAATTCATGTTTTAAAAAAAAAATCTTAATAGTCAAACAAAAAAGAATATTTAGAAAAAGAGAATTAAAGAAAAATACAATTATAATGATATAATATTTTAAAACAAAATTAGTAGACACTAGAGAAATAGAAATAAAAAAATTATTCATTATGACTTAGCTGCATTTAGACCAAGAGTATAATCATCTTCAAGATTAGGAAATAATTAGCTTAACTTCTTGCACTAATTAAAAACAGAAATCATATGATATCTATAAAATAAAAATAGGCTTTTCATAAGCCATACTGCTCATTTATGTCTTTTTAAAAACATATTAAAATATCAAGGAATCTAAGGATCTTTTCTTAATATGGCATACAGAATTTATCTAAAACCAAGTATTAACATTCTTTGTGGAGAAATGCTGGAATCTTTCCCAAAAGATCAATAGTAAAACAATGTTTTATTACTAGATTTGGTATTAGACATACTAGTATTAGAAATTCCAAATAAAAAGATAAGGAAAAATAAAATTAATAGAGCCATAAAGAAGCAAAATTACATCTTTTTGTAGATATAATTGTTTATTTAGAAAATCCTATTAATTAATCAGCAAATATGTATTAAGAACATTATCTGCAAAGCATTGTACTAAGAGCTTGAGTATGTATACAATAAATCAAAAATCTCTACTCATAAGGAAATTAATTGGAGATTCATTATAACAAGGGAGACAAGAAGAACATATATGAATACAGAGAGAGAATAAAATTATAAAGTAATTAAATACAAGGTCATTCTCTAGCACTTGAAGATATCAAAATAAGGTTTCACATAGAAAATGGTAATTGAGCCTCATCTTAAAGAGAAAAATTCTATAATGGAGGGGTTCTAAGAGAAGGAAGAAAATTCCATATAGTGAAAAGAGCTAGTGAAAAAGAACAGAAAAAGAAAAGTTCCATTCCAGGAAATGGAATACCATGTTCAAAGAACAGAGAGATCAGTCTGGCTATGTCAAAAAAAGTGTGAAGTGTGAGTATGGGAAGAAACAGACAATAAGGTTAGACAATAGATTGGAGAAAGGTTTGAGAAAGGCTTTAAAAGTTAGAAAGAAGAGTTTATATTTGATTCTGGAGGGAAAGTGAAACCACTAGAGTTAACTGAGTAGGGAAAAGACAAGTTCAGATCTGAGAGAAATAACTTTGGAAATAAAGTGTAGAATGGACTGAAGTGGAGAGGGATTACATGTAGGAAGACATTGGAGGAACTGTGAATTGGTCCAACTTTTCTGAAAAGCAATTTGTAACTATGGGAGAAGCCCTTAAACTATTTGTACCATTTGACCTGGAGATTATCTTTCTGAGCATATTTCCATATTTTTTAATTGCATAAAACACAAAGAGATATTAAAACAAGAACTAGCAAACTCTTAGATAGATAGACACACATATAAATATATACATATGTATGTATCCAAGGATTAGATCTTTTCTTCTTCCTAAATGTTTTCCCTTCTACTCACCTCTTGAAGGGAAAAACAGAAAGAAATATCACTAAACAAGAGCTTCCCCAAGCAACGTTGGTGGGAAAAGGGAGATAAGAGTAACTAATAAGTTAAGTTTTATTCATCAACCCCCATGCATCAGGTTCCCAGGGAGCTCTCTACTTCTCAGTCACCTGACAAGAGTCTGTTTAGCATGGTCCCGATTTTTTTATTCCAATTACTGTTCACCTTTATTCATATTGACAGAAAACAGAAGCTCAGCAAACCTTTCTCAGAGGCAAAGTTTTATCTCCAGGGATGGTCAGATTTCCTCATTTTCTTACTTCTCACTTCTCTACCTACCCTCTTTTAATATGAATTCCCTTCACTGTTTAAAAAAAAAAAATACCTAGAAACTTGTGAGAACTTGGAATAATATACATTGGCTATATATATATGTACTTCTATCCCACTAAACCACTATGGTAAAATCTCTTTGGGAGAGTTTATAGTAATACCAGGCAATTGATTCTCTTTCTTTCTTTTCTTTTAAAAGAACTTTTCAAATATAGAACTTTCCTCCAAAGACTTCTATAACTATTCGGGCCTTGAACTTGTGGTCCAAAAACTTTCTTCTCAGGCCACACACAGGTCTGAGCAAGCATTTATATTGCTTATAATGTGCCTTTATCTTAATATCACTAATAATGGTTCTTTTTTTTATCATTTTTTAAAAAATTATAAATTAGAGAATGGCTTGATTCCTTATAAATTAGAGTCAATTCTCTCTATATTTTGGAAATGAGGCCTTTATCAGAACCTTTGACTGTAAAAATGTTTTCCCAGTTTATTGTTTCCCTTCTAATCTTGTCAGCATTAGTTTTGTTTGTACAAAACCTTTCCAATTTGATATAATCAAAATTTTCTATTTTGTGATCAATAGTGATCTCTAGTTCTTCTTTGGTCATAAATTCCTTCCTCTTCCACAAGTCTGAGAGGTAAACTATCCTATGCTCTTCCAATTTATTTATAACTTCATTCTTTATGCCTAGGTCATGAACACATTTTGACCTTATCTTGGTATACGGTGTGAAGTGTGGGTCAATGCCTAGTTTCTGCCATACTAATTCCCAATTTTCCTAGCAATTTTTGTCAAATAATGCGTTCTTAACCCAAAAACTGGGGTCTTTGGGTTTGTCAAACACTATGTTATTAAAGTTATTGGCTGTTTTGTCCTTTGAACCTAACCTATTCCATTGATCAACTACTCTATTTCTTAGCCAATACCAGATGGTTTTAGTAACTGCTGCTTTATAATATAATTTTAGATCTGGTACAGCTAGGCCACCTTCATTTGATTTTTTTCATTAATTTCCTTGAAATTCTTGACCTTTTGTGTTTCCATATGAACTTTGTTGTTATTTTTTCTAGGTCATCAAAATAGTTTTTTGGGAGTCTGATTGGTATAGCGCTAAATAAATAGATTAGTTTAGGTAGTATTGTCATCTTTATTATATTTGCTCGCCCAATCCAAGAGCATTTAATATTTTTTCCAGTTGGTTAGATCAGACTTAATTTGTGTGGAAAGTGTTTTGTAGTTTTGCTCATAAAGTTTCTGATTTTCCCTTGGCAGATAGATTCCTAAATATTTTATACAATCAGTAGTTACTTTAAATGGAATTTCTCTTTGTAACTTTGTTGGGTTTTGTTAGTGATATATAAGAATGCTGATGACTTATGTGGGTTTATTTTGTATCCTACAACCCTTTATCAATCTTTATCAAGCAATCAATGAAGTATAGGGACACTGAAATATATATAACCAGATCTGGAAACTCTAGAAGGCATTTTGGTCAATTCTCTCTTCCTCATGGTGCTCATGGTAAATGAATCATCAAAGAGTTGAAATAGAGCCCTGATAGAATATGAATGTATTTTGATATAATAGAGATTGGCACAAGTACACAATGTCTCTGATGGCATCTGCCAATATGTGGCCCGAGATTACAGGTCTATTTATCCCAATGGAGAGAGCCCAAAACTTCTCCCATTACAGCTCTGACTTACCAAACGCTATCCACAAATTAACCCAAGAGATCCACCAAGAACATAGCCAAACAGAAAATGGCCAAAGAATACTGAAAGCCTTTTTGAAGGCACTCTCAATTAGAGCCAATTAAGAAAAACTCATAACCATTTGGTTAACAGATCAGAACCAGCTACAAAATGTCTTTCCAATACCTTTCCATTACATGTTATCATGACACTCCTGGATGCAAGCTACTCAACCTCCCCAATGAGGGAGATGCCATCATAGGCATTCTGAATTTGGACCAATCTCTTCCTTCCTACTTGTAGGGGGCTGGTCAGTGACTAGTATCTAAAACTAAGACAAAGTACAATCAGTGAGAACTCAAGTCAATAGAATTAGAGGAAAAATCTTCCAAAGCTCCTCAGGGAACATTGAGCGATAAATATAGTCTGCCTTGGCTCTGGGAGAGTGAGCCAGAACATATTTGTGGGCTATAACTGGGATAAAAATGGGCCTTTTCAATTTGTGGAGATGCCTGATAGGACTTTTCACTCAGGGCTTTCAATTTTAGATACCTTAGTTTGCAGGATCCTAGAAAAATTGACTAAAACAAAATTAAAACTATGAGCCATATGTTTTTACATTGTGTTTCCATTGTAAGTCAATTTGTTTTGAAATGATTTTTGTAGAATTCCATTGTTGAATAGTTCAGCCCTGTTATTTGATGTTTTCTTGTATCTAACTAATATGAAAAGCATTGGTGTTATAACACTGAAGGAAATGATTAATTGAGAAATTTTCTTATTTTTCTTTTTGAGTTTAAACAAGCCTAAACTACTTGCCTTATTGTTTTTTATATCTTGTAAATCCTTTGGAAAGGTTTATTTGTGTACCTAGAAATACCAAGTAATCTACCCTTGGTGCTTAATTCTTTTTATTGGTATTTCACTTATTGTCTTCTTTGACTTTGTATGATCTTGTCCTTTATTGTCCATAAACCTAGTTTTCCTATTAGGTATTTGAAAGGCCTGTAGTATTTACTTTGCATTGACAAGGATCCATGGGGGAAATTTCAAATATCTTTTGGAATAGGGACTCAAAAAAATTTTGCCTGATCCTTTGAGAGTTTTTGCCTATGGTACAGGGACTCAAACAAAATCTTGTTATGTCATACATAGAAAGAGATCCTTAGAATAATTTGATGAGACTCCAGTTATATAGCTTAAACACTGAAAAATCATGGAAAAGTTGTTATTCTGGTTTCTCATGTGAGAGTTTAGTGACTCTTGCTTGGTATTGACTCCTAAAATTCTTTGGAGAGAACTCTATAAGATCTGGAAAACTCTGCAGTCACCAAACTTTCTTGTCAGGTAGGAAAACAATTTTTTTTCTTTATTGCATTTGGCTCGAAGAAAGCCATTTCAACTACCAAGACAAATACTTGTTGAGTATAAATTTAGCAAGCAGGAATCTTTGGAAACAGTGAAATGTTCTTTATTGAATCTATATAAGCTTGTATTTGGGATATCTGTGATTTTTGTCTATTTAAATGAATTGTATATGAACATTCCACATTGACTATTTGAAACTTTAGTCTATGGCACTGGGAAAGCAGGGAAAAGGACAACACTTATAATTCCTCTAGAATATCAAAGAATAGATTATTCTGTACTGATGACTTGGGAAACTCATTTAAAATATCCCCCTGCTTATTTGATGGCAGCAGTTTTTTTTAGGTAGTAGAAAAAGATAACAAGAATTGGCAAATACACAAAAAATACCTCTGAATCAATCTTACCACAAACAGAAACTGAAAAGTCTGCTTCAGCTTTCCACTGTGATAGGTAAGAGAAGAGCTTTAGAGAAACACGAACATGGGTAGACCTTTTAAAACTGATTCCAGCCTGCTAACTATATGACTAGGTTTTTCAACTATCTGCATAGCCAGAACAGGGAATACTTTCTCAAAGAGCCAGAGTTAACAGAAGAGTTCAGGAAGAGCCAAGATGGTAAAGCCAGAAAGCTCATGTGGTTTCCCTCAAAACCTACCTGAAACCCAGCCTCTGGGTTTCAGAATGAAACCCCTCTCCAGCTCAGGATAGATTGGAAGGGCTTCAAGAAAGGTCAGCCTCACTAGTGAAAAAGGTGCTCAGGCCAGCAAGAGGTAGATCCTCAGCATATCAATCATAGCAGATCAGCAACTGGGACTCTTTGTCCTAGCAAAGCAGACCAGTGGGGCAGCCTCCAGTCCCAGCACAGAAGGCAAATTGCCAGCCCAGAAACTACGTTATTGCCTGGAGAGAGCAAGGAAGACTACCCCCTACTCTGAGCAAGACACCAAACACAAGGGGCCCCTGTGCTCACAGCCAAGGCTCAGAGCAGCACAAGCAGGTTAGGAAAATGACCCCTTTATCCCAAGAGCAAAGCTTGACCCTAAAGGTCACAAAATAAGAAGGAGGGAGAGAGAGAAGTAAAGAAAATGAGAAAGAAATGGAAAAGAACCCTAACCATAGAAAGCTACTATGGTGACAGGGAAGACCCAAATACCAATTCAGAAGAGGACAAAATATCCACAGAGAAAATTCAAAGGTGATATGAATTGGTCTCAAGCCAAAAAAAGCTTCTTGGAAGCACTCATAAAAGATTTTAAAAGGCAAATAAGAAAGGTAGAAGAAAAATTGGGGAAAAAACAAGAGGTAAGCAAGAGAGAAGCAGATCAAACAACAAATCACAAAAACAATATAAAATTTCATTCAAGACAATGACAATAATGAGACAGCATATCAAGACCTGTAAGATTCAGCCAAAGCAGTTTTTAGGGAAAATTTTCTCTCTCTAAATGGTTACATGAATAAAATAGAGAAAAAAGAGATCAATGAATTGGGCATTAAACTAAAAAAGCTAGAGAAAGAACAAATCAAAAATTCCCAACTAAATACCAAATTAGAAATTCTGAAAATCAAAGAGGAGAGTAATAAAACTGAAACTAAGAAAACTACTGAGCTAATTAATAAAACTAAGAGTTGGTTTTATAAAAAACAACAACAACAACAACAACAACAAAATGGATAAGCCTTTGGTTAATTTGATTAGAAAAAGGAAAGAAAAATACCAAATTACCAGCATCAAAAATGAAAAGGGTGAACTTACCACAGAGAAGAAGTTAAGAAGAAGAAATTAAAGTAATAATTAGAAGATATTTTGCCCAACTGTATGGCAGCAAAGATGACAATCTAACCAAAATGGATGAATATTTACAAAAACATAAATTGCCCAGATTAACAGAAGAGGAAATAAATGATTTAAATAGTCCCATTGTAGAAAAAGAAATTGAACAAGCCATCCACGAACTCTTTAAGATAACACCTCATGTCTCTCAAATTGGCTACAATGACAAGAAAAGATGATAAATGTGGGAGGTGATGTGGGAAAATTGGGACATTAATGCATTGTTAGTTGAGTTGTGAAATGATCCAATCATTATGGAGAACAATTTGGAACTATGACCAAAAGATTATAAAATTGTACATACCTTTTGATCTATCATTGCCACTACTGGGTTTGTATCCCAAAAAAATCATAAAAGAGGGAAAATGTTTAAAGGAGCCTATAAACCTCACACCATCTGCATCCAGAAAGAGAACTATCGAGACTGAACATAGTTTATTTCACTTATTTTTTCTTTTTCTTCTGTTTTTTTTCTCTCGTGATTTTTCCCTTTTGTTCTGATTTTTCTCTCCCAACCTGATTCATAAGGAAATATGTAAAAAATGAATATACATGTATAACCAAAAAAAAGAGCCATAGTTAGTCTCAGTCTATGTTCTTTAGCCTTTTTCTGGCTGTACCTTGATGTATTTCTTGGATTCCTTTGTTGATGGCTTCCGGTAAGGGGCCATTTTTTAAGGAAAAAGGCCATTGGCTCTCCCTCACAAGATCAGTTAAGTGAACCAAGAACCTAAGACTGTCTGTCTCAGTTTCCTTGTCTCTAAAATCGAGATAATAAAAGTACCTAACAGTTGTAAAGCATTTTGCAAATCTTAAAAGCACTGTTATCATAAATGCTATTTGTAATGGTTGTTATGAGTTTCACAAGGTCCAAAAAGCAGCTTTCTCCCATCCCAGCATCCAGGTTTTGTAGCCAGCCCAACATCAAATGCCTCAAGGAATAAGATGTGACCTTTAGAAATGACCTTCAGGACACAGATCAGCCGTAGATAATGAAGATTCATTTAGAAGTCATGTCACATTGGGTCATGAACTTACTGGAACCAATACTATATAAAAACTGTGTTAAGAATCAGGCCATTCTCCCCAGAGAGCAGGATATTATTAGGCAGAATGTTTCCAATCTTCAAAGAAAATATTCCAATGGACCTAGAGTGCTAGTCACTACACTGGCAACTAACAGTTAGGAAATTTGGGGTTAGGGGAATACAGTCAGTTGAGGCTTGAGTCAATGGCAAAAAAGAAGATGTGTCCTCAATTCCCACAGGGAATGCCCTTAGTACTCTTAGGGGAAGATGTAGCCTGCCGGCTCTGTGACTATGAACCAGCATATACTCATTACAAAAACATTTAAAAATATGGGAAAATTATTATTCCAATTTTACACATAAGGAATTTAAGGCTGATGTAGGTTAAGTGACTGGCTCAAGGTCTCACAGCCAATATTGTAGATAGGATTTGAACATTGAACTCCTGGCTCCAAGTCTAAGACCACTGGATCTCTCTATTAACCAGGCTCCTGAAAGTTAAACCATATTGGTTTCAGTAGCCTAAAATTGTAAGATTTTTTCTTGATTACTAGAAAATAATTGTATGCCCTTCCGGGTAGGAATTATCTTCTATAATCACTCTTGGCAAAGTCTCTAGGCACTCAACTGTGCAAACTCTAGGGATTAAGTCTCAAGTAGACATAAGGATTTGATTGCTTTAAAGTAATTCAAAAGTTATCTGAAGAATTAAAAAGATAGGAACAAAACTTGTTAAATTTTCAAGTGGTAAATTGACCTTGCCAAACAGCCCATAAATTCTAAAAATGTTAATTTACTTAAAAGCTAAAATTTTGCTTCTAAAACAATGCAAGTGTCTTTACTGAGCCCATATCCCAAAGAGATCTTAAAGGACCCACCTGTGCAAAAATGTTTGTGGCAGCCCTTTTTGTAGTGGCAAGAAAGTGGAAATTGAGTGGATGCCCATCAGTTGCAAAATGGCTGAATAAGTTATGGTATATGAAAGTTATGAAATATTATTGTTCTATAAGAAATGATCAATAGGATGATTTCAGGGAGGCTTGGAGAGACTTACATGAACTGATGCTAAGTGAAATGAGCAGAATCAGGAGAAGATTGTACATGGCAACAACAAGATTATACAATGATCAATTCTGATGGAAGTGATTCTTTTCAACAGTGAGGTGATTCAGATGAGTTCCAATAAATTTGTAATGGAGGGAGCACCCAGAGAGAGGACTGTGGGGAACTGAATATAGATCACAACATAATATTTTTACTTTTTTTGTTGTTACTGTTGTTGGCTTGCTTGCTTTTTTTTCTTTCTCACCTTTTCCCTTTTGATCTCATTTTTTTTTTTGTGCAGCATGATAAATGTAGAAATACATATAGAAAAATTGCACATGTTTAACCTATATTGGATTATTTGCTGTCTAGGGAAGGGGGAGGGAGGAAGGAGGGAAAAAATTTGGAACAAAAGGTTTTCCAAGAGTGAATGTTGAAAATTATCTTTGCAAGTATTTTGAAAAATAAAAAGATATTATTATAAGAAAGAAAAATAAATAAAAACAATCAAAAAAGACATTGTGAATTGTTAAAAATCATGTCACTGGGACAAAAGCATAATAGAACTAGAAGCAAAATATGGCCAATGGTTTTATATTTATTCTCTGGGTGAATTTCTTAATGTTTTTACACAATATATAATGCTTAATTTCAAATAAATATATCAACACAACCTCAACAACTACAATGAAATAAAATAAAATATCAACATATCCCTCAAGTATCTCAAGTATAAAACTGAAGTAGTACCTCACAACTATTTGATTAGCTAAGATAATAGAAAGGGAAAACGATAAATGTTGGTGGGAATGTGAGAAAACTGGGACACTAATATACTGTTAGTAGAGTTGTGCACTTACCCAAACATTCTAGAGAGCAACTTGTAACTATGCTCAAAAGGCTATAAAACTGTGCATACTCTTTGATCAAGCAATACCACTACTGGATCTGTATTCCAAAGAAATCATTAAAAAGAGAAAAAGACCCATATGTAAAAAAATATTTATAGCAGCTCTTTTTGTTGAGGGCAAGAATTGGAAATTGAGGAAATGCCCATCAATTAGAGAATGGCTGAACAAATCATGGGATATGAATGTAATGTAATACTCTTGTTCCATATGAAATGATGATGATCGGGCTGATTTCAGAAAAACCTGAAGATTTAAGTGAACTGATTCTGAGTGGAACCAGAATTTTGTACATAGTAATAGCAACATTGTATGATGATCAACTATAACAGACCACTTTTCTCAGCAATACAGTGATCCAAAACAGTTCCAATAGACTTGTTGGAAAATACCATCCACATTGAAAAAACTATGGAAATTAAATATAGAACAAAGCATACTATTTTCACTTTTTTGTTGTTTTTTCCTTCTCATGGTTTTTTCCTTTTCTTTTGAGTTTTCCTTCACAACATGACTATATGGAAATATATTTAACATGATTGTATATGTATAACCTGTATCATTTTGCTTGAAGTTGTCTTGAATAGAGGGCAGGTGAGGAAGGGAGGGAGAAAAATTTGGGATTCAAAATCTTACAAAAATGAATATTGAAAGCTATCTCCATGTGTAATTGGAAAAAATAAAATACTATTAGTGAAATAAAAAGAAATAAAACTCAAAAGTAATACAAAAGACAATGTATTAAATGATTACAAAATATTCTCCTTTCATTAAATAGAATTTTCCCTTTTTTACTGCCAAGTCATAATTCACTTCAAATGGTGAAATAATTTTTACCCTATTTTTAGCATTAGGCTAATCATATTAAACCTAGTAACTCTATGGCAGGCATTCTCAATTTGGAATCAAATGGATAGACTTCAAGGGGTTTATGAACTTGGAGGAAAAATCCAAATCTTTATTTTCACTAATCTCTAAATGGAATGTAGCATTTTCTTTAATTGTGTCCTTTAATTGGGACAATTAAAATAGACAAAGATAAATGTAGAGTTCCACAGGCCTCATCAGACTAACAAAGGGTTGCACAATCACAATAAGAGTAGCCAGCATACAGAATTTTAAAGTTTGAAAAGTACAAATATTATCTCATTTTGTCTTTACAACAAACATGTACATTATTACTATCCCACTTTATAGATGAAAAAACAGAGGCTAAGAAAGGTTAAGAGACTTGCCAAAGGTCACACAATTAGCAAATAATTTTTTGAGGTAGGATTAGAACTTAGCTCTTTTTGACTCCAACTTCAGCACTCCATACTCCATCCAAAGCATCACCGAGCTTCCTGACACACATAAAAAGGTTAAGAAGCTCTGCTCTGAGGCTTGGAGAGACCTACATGGACGGATGCTAAGTGAGATGAGCAGAACCAGGAGATCATTATACACTTTGACAACGATATTGTATGAGGATGTATTCTGATGGAAGTGGATTTCTATGACAAAGAGACTTAACTGAGTTTCAAGGGATAAATGATGGACAGAAACAGCTACACCCAAAGAGGGAACACTGGGAGATGAATGTGAACTATTTGCATTTTTTATTTTCTTCCAGAGTTATTTTTACCTTCTGAATCCAGTTCTCCCTGTGCAGCGGGAGAACTGTTCGGTTCTGCAAATATGTATTATATCTAGGATATACTGCAACATATTTAACATATATAGGACTGCTTGCCATCTTGGGGGGGGAGGGAGGGGAAAAAACGAAACATAAGCGAGTGCAAGGGATAATGTTGTTAAAAAAATTATCCTGGCATGGATTCTGTCAATACAAAGTTATTATTAAATAAAATAAAATTTAAATTAAAAAAAAAAAAAGAAGCTCTGCTCTGTAGAGTCCATGTGTTCCCATGTATAAATTTAATTATCTTCTAAATATTTTTGTGTGGAAACTACATTAAAAAATCAGTAGGTGCAGAAATACATAAACATCTCAGGTCTTGTATATTGTACAGTCATAAAATGGGAACTTATGACTTCACTTCCTTTCTCTCATTACCTCTTCCAGCCATTGAACTCCTTCAGTGAATAGTATACTTTAAAATGACATTAGGAGACTTTCAAGTAGATGGCAGAGTACAATAACCTTCAGAAATTATGAGGAAATTTAGGAAACACTATATCTACAATTATAAGTTCTACAGCAAAGAATAGCAAAAATGTAAGACTTCAGAGAAGAACTCTACAATGATGGTCACCAGCTAAAAAAATCACAAACTGATGCAAATGATCTAATACTTCTTTAAAACAGAACAGTTCTCTGTAAAAGAAAAAATGCTGTCACAGAGATAAGAGGCAAGATCTAAGTCAAAGATGTGAGAAGAGAAGAAAAATTAATGGAACCATAATTTCTACTTAAGATCTCAAAAGCAACATCTCCCTCCCATTTCTTTTTTAAATTAAACAATTTATTACAAAAATCGGCCTTCCCTCTCCTTGCTTCATTCCCACTGAGAAAGCACAAAAATCTATAATATGCATGTAGAGTTAAGCAAAATAAAATTTCTCAATAGCCATTTTTAAAAAAACATCCAAATGTGTTGAGTCCATTAACTCTATATCATTCATGATTCATCAAAAGTCCTCAGGAATTGTGTTTAGTCATTGCAGTGATCAGTTTGGGAGATATATATATGGGTCTGTAAGAATGGATGTAGAGTTGTAAGGCTGTATAGTATATATGTGCATATGTATATATAGATATATGCACACACATATATATGCAGATATATGTGTATATATAGATAGATAAATTGATACTGATAGATAAATTTAATCTTTCCTCCTCAACCTTCCCCATCCCACATTGAGAACACAAGAAAATCAAAACTCATTACAAATACATGGAGTCAATCAACAAATTTTCATAGTGGTCATGTTCTATAAACTACTTGTTTCATTCTGCTTTCTGAGTCCCTCACCTCTTCATCAGAAGGTAGATCACATGTTACATCATTACTCCTCTAGAATCCTGGATGGTTATTATACTGAGAAGAGTAAAGCACAGTAGTATTTCATCACATTTATATACCATAATTTGTTCATTCATTTCTCAATTTTCAGGTACCTCTTCATTTCCCATTTCTTGCCACCTCAAAAAGAGCTATAAATATTTTTGTATATCCTTAATTTGTTCTGCTTAGGACTAATATCTCCTTCAATATAGTCTCTCTAATCACCTTATTCAAAATTCCTCATCTTCCCTTTTCCTATTGCCCTGTTGGGAATTTCTGCCAGAGGACGGTGAAGTCCGTGTTAGTTGCTTCCCCTTCCCTTCCTCCTTGTTTGTAGATGTCTGTCTGATTTCCCCTCACTTTCCCTTTGTGTGCAAAGACAACAAGGTAAATTTTTCATGGCGGTCTCGACTTGGATCACTTCTTTTACTTCTTCATAAAATATGCCCCAGCCCCTGCACGTTTCATCTCTTCTAAAGGTCTTGCCACAGTGTCAGGCCATATGACCCATGGGGCAAGGAGTCTGCACCCACGTTAGACCTCCCTGACTGACAGGACATACTAAACTGCTGCCCATCTGTGGCAGGCAGGATCCATGTTAGACCTGGATGCAATGTAAATTAGAGAACTGCTATCATGCTCCATATAGAAGTTCTAAACTTATCAATGACAGCCCAGTTCAAAGCCAAAAAATGCCAGTTTTCATGAGGTAATAAATCTATTAGTAAGTCCTGTACTGGCAAAATCAATTGGTTTCTGGTGACTGACACTCTCTTGGTCCCTAAGTTATCAGAATAATTTCATTGTGCAACATAAAAGACCTGCCTGAGGTCTCAGCAATCTAGCACTTGTATATGTGAGGAAGTAAAGGGCAAAGTTCTTAAATGCCTCTTCACTTTTTCCATCCCAATTATCACCAATAATGACCTAGTTACAACTACCTCTTCTTGTCCTTCTGTTTTTGATTCTTCCATCTCTACTTCATTAAGTGAGGTATATTCATAAGTGAGAACATTAAATGACTTAGAGATGATCCTTTCTTGGAAGTTTTCTCCCTTTCCCTTTCTCTTCCACTTAAAGACTTTTTGATTAGATTTACAAGACACACAATACACTTTTGAGTTCAATCTGCATTAATATTTTCTTAAGTCTTATAGACAATCCACACTGAAAAGACAATGTGGATGAAGAATGCAATAAATAGTTATGACATGCAATAAATAGGCAGTGTCATTGAGATAGTCTAACTGCACAGCAGATAAACAATGATCTGAGCCAAGAACTGAACATTAAGGAAGTGAACACATACTTCACAATGCCAGAAATAATCCTCATATGCTTTATGACTAAAAACTCTTCTTTTTAATATCAATATTCCACTAATGTTGCTATTTGTCTATGAATCATGGAATATCACAAGTTCTAAAGAATGGAAGGGATACTGAGTAGCTGAAGAGAATTCAGAGAAAGTCAATTAGAACAATTGACTTTGATAGGAGTGTCTTAAAGTCAGGCCAAATGAGGATCAGATGAAGGATTCTTTTCTTCTTATGCTTTCTGTTCTGTTAGTATTATCACTCTTCCTCCCAATTCATTCTCTCATCATTTCATCTCTAATTATTATGACAGCATTCTATTTTTTCTGCCTAATTTTAGGTTCTCCTTTGCTTCAATATACCCTGTCTACTTTGATCCAAGATTAATTTTTAAATATTATTTTATCCACACCACTCTTCTCCCCCAAAGCTAGTAATAATTTCTTATTTCAAATAACATCAACTCTAAACCTGAAGTCCTAGATTTGAATCCTGATTCTACCAATTATAATCTATGTGACTTAGGAAAATTAGTACAATTCCCTGGACCTCAGTTTCCTCATCTGTAAATGAAATAGGTGGAACGCTATGCCTTCTGGGGTCCATTCTAACTATAAGAGCTAATGATCTTAAACTCTTCTGCTTGGCTTTTAATGCCCTTCTTAATCTGTACCCCATATTTTTGATCAAATCTCTTTTCTATTAACATCCAGCAGCAATTCTCTGCTTTGCTCTTGTCAGAGTTGTTATTTCACTAGGTCACAATTATGCTTATTAGTCATTAAATAAATATTTATTGAGCACCTAATAATCAATTCAATTCACTTCAACAAACACTCGAACTTAACTGTATATTTGCCCAAGATATCATGTTAAGTCCTAGAGATACAAAGACAGAAGAAGATGCAGTCTCTGCCCTCAAGGAACTTACAAATCTAATGAGAAAGGAGCATTAAGATATTCACAAATGATTACAACAGTTCAGAAGTAATAAATATAAAGGATAAATTCAACATATACAAAATTTGAGAAAAGAGAGTGGAGTTACATATGGAATTTAGATTGAGCACTAAAGAGAGGGAGGAATTTCAATTAGTAAAGATGGCAGATGGAAAAGCATCAGCAAAGGCAAAGATATAGGAAAAAGTGAAATGAAAACAGGATTTATTGAGTAGTCTGGTTCAGTCAGATTTCAGGAAGCATGCAAAGAAGTAGTATGAAATAAGTTTGGAAAGAAAGAGTAGGTTATGATTATGTAATTATCAAGTACAGGGAATACAAAGATAAAGAGTTTATTCTTTACTCAGTAAGCAATGGGGAACTCTAAAGGCTCTGGATAGACAAGTTCACCATAGCAGTTGCATTAGAAGGATTAATTAGCAAAAGAACAATATTCAGGAATAACGACTAGGAGGCTATTTCAGAAATATGGGCAAAACTGCATTAGAGTAGTTGCAACAGGAATAGAAAGGAAAGGGGTAACATAAGAGATATTGGGTCTGAAAACAGTTTTCAGATGAAAAAATTAAAGTCATCTATAATCATAAAAAAGCTCTAAATCATTGATTAGAGAACATTAAGACATTAAAACAACTCTGAGGTACCATCTCATACCTATCAGATTGGCAAATGTAACAAAAAAAGAAAATGATAAATGTTGGAGAGGATGTGGGAAAATTGGAACACTAATGCATTGTTGTTGAAATTGAACTGATCCAACTATTCTGGAGAACAATTAGGAACTATGTTCAAAGAACTATAAAATTGTGCATACTCTTTGATCCAGCAATACTACCATTAGGTCTGTAACCCAAAGAAATCATGAAAAGGGAAAAAACCTACATATACAAAAATATTTATAGCAGCTTGTTTTGTGGTGGCAAAGAGTTGGAAATCAAGAGGATACCCATCAAATGGGGCATAGCTGAACAAATTGTGGTATATGAATGCAATGGAATGCTATTATTCCATAAGAAATGAGGAGGCAGATTTCAGAAAAACTTATATGAATTCAGTCTGAGGGAAGTGAGGAGAACATTGTACACAGTAACAGTGATATTGTATGAATGATCAACTTGGATAGACTTTCTCTTCTCAGATCTATAGTGATCTAAGATGATTCCAAAGGATTCATGATGGAAAATGCTGTCCACATCCAGAAAAAGAAATAGAGTCTTGAATATAGATTGAAGCATACTATTTTCACTTTTTTGTTGTTTCTTCTTTCTCATGGTTTTTCCTTTTCATTCTGATTCTTCTTTCACAACAAGACTGATGTGGAAATATGTTCAATATGATCATACGTCGATAACCTATATCAGATTAATTTCTGTCTTGGGGAGGTAGGAAGAGAGGGAAGGATGAAGAAAAAATGGAAATCAAAATGTTATAAAAATAAATGTTGAAAACTAACAATTAAATTTTTTTAAAATGGAAAAAACAAAAAAATTAAAATATAAAAATTAGAATTGGGCAAATAGAAAATAGCTTTATGAGAAATTAAGAAAAAATTTTAAAAGCAAAAGCAAAAAAAATATTAGGAAGATAAACTGACAATACTTAACAGCTGGATAAATGTGGAGCTAACAGGAAAAGTCATAGTAACTACAAGATTACTATGGAGAATAATGGTATGACCAAAAAATGGGGAAACCTCAAAGGTGCAGATTTAAAGCAGATATGCTGTATTTGAGGTACTGATGGAAATTCTGGGTGAAAATATTTACTCAGCTAGAAATAAAGGACTGGTACTCTAGGAAAAAGAGACAGGAATTACAGATTTATCCACATAGAGATAGTAACTGTAATCAGGATAAATACATGACATTGCCAAGAAGAAGAGTGTAGATGTTAGAAATAAGTGTGAAGGAAGAACAACCCAGTTCTGGTATGTGGACTACATACTATAAATGAGTTTCCTAAGTGTCACTTTTCCTTAGTGGAAAATATGCAAAGTCCTAATAGAGACATAGAGATGAGACCAGGGACATGGACAAAGATGTTGGTTTTGACAAGCAAGAGGGCTAAATCATCATCTTAGATCAGAAGGAAGAAGAGTAGTTCAGCAAAGATGATGAGAGATGAGGGAACTCATATTTCAGTGGTCTTGATATTAATGAAAGCAAATACATTAAGCGTAATTCACTAATCATTTTTAAAACAGGCTGACAAATATGGGCTTGAATTTTTACTTCATTTATTTTTTTACTGACCATAGCTGCCAAGATGTACAGGTCAGCCAGCATACAAATAGTTCTTTGGCCCAGTGATAAGATTTTAAAATACCATCTTATCTGAAGTCTGCATGACAGATTACTGGACCTGAAATAGATTTTTGCATTTATGCAGGAAGGTCAGGCTGACCCTTAAGGTTATCAAAACATAGACTTTGAAAGGGATCTTTAGTTTATAAGAAAGCTTGAGCAGTTTAATCAAATGATACAAAACCATCTGCTTCTGCATAACAATGGTGCTAGTGTTGATGGGAGATATAGGCTTGTTTCCAAGTAAGAAAGTGAGTCACTGGAACTACGAAAATTGTCAATTTGTTTTCAAGTCCAGAAAAACAATAAACCTTTTTTTTTTTTTACTGAAAAAGAAAATTATAGTTTTATTTAATGAAAAATATGCTTAAGACAGTATTTATAATACCAAAAAAAAAAAAAAAACAACCCAACTCTAAACTCTAAGACAGCTGTGTTATTTAGGCTTTCGAAATTTATCAAAAAAAAAAAAAAAAAAAAAAGGATTTTCTGTTTATACTTCTTGCCAAACTAGATGAGGAAAAAAATTATATTTTCAAGAAACTCCTAATCTTTGCCAACTCTCCCACTTACTCAAAAAATTTGGCTAGCAGTTTGAATGATAGATGTATGAGCTCTACCATCTGCTAACTGAGCAGTCTGAAACTGACATGTTGCCTAATGGGTACAAGGTACCCAAGGAACATGGCTGTTAAACAGTACACTGACTTGTTTTCATGAGCTAATGTAATTGAACCTTTTAAAAAATGTCATAAAATAAGCCTAAAATTTACATGTGTTTTCCAAGCAAGTCAGATCCAGCCATAACCAGTTGCAAACTGCTGTTTTCAATTATTTCTCCAAAACTTAAGCATAAATGTAAAAATCTCAATATATCTTAAAACTAAAATTTCCAAAGACCTAAAAAAGTGTATGTATAATTCAAACAATATTTAAATGTAATCTTGCTATTTTCAAAAGAATTAACAAAGATGTGAAATGGGCAAATGTTAAGAAATTCACAGTATCAAGTACAGTGTTTATTAACCTCTTCAATTAGCAGTCAATAAATTTAACTTTTTAAAACTAAAAAATTACATACAATGGAAGTTAATTCTTTCATCATCTAGTTCTCTTTAGCCAGCATATATGCCCAAAAAAATAATTACTATCCACTGGAAGATCTGTCAAAAGTCAAATAGATATGATATAAAACTGGATTTTTTCATCTTGAGGCTAAAAATGAAAGTGAAATGAAGCATACATGGCACCACAAGTCCAAAACCAGATTTTCCTTCCTTTGATCTCATTATAAAATTCTTCCTTCTTGACGTCTCATGAGCATTATTTCCTTTTAGAATTATTCCAGTGTCATATATTCTCAGGGTTGAAAGGGACCATGTAGTTATACCCACACCTGACTCCAAATACATTCTATAACATGCTTCCAAGGGGTCACCTTTACTTTTCTTGAAGATCTCCAAATAGCATAAACCTGCTATCTCGAAAAGAAGCCTGCTCTACTTTTCAATTATTTGCCTATTTGACATTTGCACTTACTGCTCCTATTTCTGCCTCCTGGGGTCAAGCAAAAAAAGCCTAATTCCTCTTCCAGTGACAGATCTTAAAGTACTTGAAATTAATGACTAAGTTCTTCTCTGAAGTCTTCTCTTACTTAGCTGGGCTGATTATAACTAGCTCCTTCAACCAATTTTCTTCAACCATGTTCTCAAGATCTTTCAACATCATTCCCTCTTTTGTCAGTATTCATCACACTAAATGTGAAATTCAGAACCAAATATAGTAGGAGGTATTATATCACTTATTTGGGATACTATGTCTCTCTTAATCATCAAAAGATCACATGAGCTTTGAGGGCTGCCATAGCATGCTGTTGACATTGAGTTTGCAGTCCACTAACACTTACAGATCTTTTAAAGATAAACTATGGCTTGGCCATGTATGTCTCCCCAGTCTTGTACATGAAAAGTTAATTTTTGAACAAAAGTAGAGAATTTTACATTTATCTCTATTAAATTTCATCTTTCTGCATTCAGCCCAAATTTCCAACTTGTTAAGACTATGTTGTATTTTGGATTACTTGCCATCTAGGGCAAGGGTTGGGGGAAGGAGGGGAAAATTTGGAAGACGGGGTTTTGCAAGGGTCAATGTTGAAAAATTATCCATGCATATGTTTGAAAATAAAAAGCTTTAATTTAAAAAATGTATTTAATGATGTTGGGTCCTGATTCTGTCATCTAACAGGTTATCTAACCTCTCCATTCAGATCAGCAGTAATCCTAGTGGTATAATAATGTACTCTATGGTCAAAATTTAACTCATTTTTGAGTTTTACTTGGTTTTGTACATACAGTTAACCACCTCTGACACTTTGGTAGACTCACAATTTTACTGATATGCATTATTGTAGATAGCAACCCATCCCATCTTCTCTTTTTTTTATAATTCTCTTCCATGTCTTCCCCAAATTCCTCCATAAAAAAGCTACCCCAAATTTTCTAGACATGTTTTTCTAGTCTTTTATAAGTATTTCACACATATCAAAGCAACATCCAATACTCTAGCTACCCATGCTCTTACTATATAAGTAGCTGCTTTCATTTTTTGGTTATACATTTCTTAATGCTGTTGAATTATTTCTCGCTCACAAGTGATCAATGGTAGTATGCTACAACCTCCTTTTATCTGCCTTTTTTTTGTATTTTGGATCATCTAAACTTTGATTCCTCTTACAATTTAGTGTTCCACAATCCAGTGTATTGTTCTCTGAGTTCACTGCCTCAAGTCTCTCCCCTCTCCAATCCTTTCTTTATGCTGCTTTCAGGATGATTTTCCTAAAGCATAAATTTTATCATATTATTCCTATGAGACAGCTGCATGAAGCTGACAGTGTACCTTTATAATCGGGAAGACCCAAATTCAACTTCAGTCTCAGATACTTAATATCTGTATGAGCTCATTTTCCTGAAACGTAAAATAGTCATAATAAGCACCCACACCACAGGGTTTTTATGAGGAACAAATGAGATAATATTTGTAAACAGGTAGGACAGTGCCTGGTGTGTAGTAAGTGCTATATAAATGCTTATAAGTGATCAGTGTTTGTTAGAGGCAGTACTTGAACTAAATGGTTCCTGATTTAGCTCTATCACCTAAGATATCAAACCCAAGAACATCTGAACCAAATAAAAATGTAACTGGTAAATATTTGACAAAATAAATAAAAATATAATAGAGCGTAGGTTGTCTTAAAATGTTGCTTTCAAAAACAATATTCAGTCCCCCAGGGATCCTTCAGTGACACTCTTTCTGTTTGAGTTTAACACAAGTACACCATCCTGCCAGACCAAAAGGTAAAAAATCAAGGTGAATCTTGAAGGAAGCCATAGAAAACAGCACATAAAGATGAGAAGATCCATTTTAACTTTAGTGAGAAGGCATGGAATAGAGATTGAAATGTCCAGTGCAAGGAATAGCAAATAAAATATACAGAGACTACCAAAGTATAAGCTAGAAAGACAGGAAGGGGCCATGTTGTAAATGCTATTAAATGTCAAACAGAGGATTTTATACTTGATCTAAGAGGTAATAGGAAAGCACCTGAATTTATTGAGTAGGAGAATAACATAGACCTTCAGGAAAAATATATTAGCAGCTGAATGGAGAATGATGGAGCAGGGAGAGACATAAGCTAAGGAAACTAACCAGCATGCTGTTGCAACAGTCCAGACATGAAGAGAAGGTGATGGGAATACCACAACAGAAAAGAATGGCCCAAATGAGAGATGATGTGAAGAGTGAAATGACAAAAATTGTCAATAGATCATATCTGTGAAATGGAATGTATTATTCTAATCAGTCAACAATCTGACTTTATACAAATAGGATATTCTCAGATGACTTCCAATCCAATAACTTGCTTCTTACTGTTAAAATGTAGTGTTTCATACTCTGGGATGTTTTGTGCATTTTCCAGTACTATTCTTGAATAAAGTATTCATAATATTTCATTTCAATAATATTTTCTTTCTTATCTCAAACCACATTTTCCAACATAGTTTTCCCTTGTTCTCAGTTTTCACCCTAACGTCACATGGTATCTTTTCTAGGATATATGTGGAGACCTTAACAAATAAAGATGGACTGACTGCACAGGGCCATCCATGACTTGATTCTAGAGCCAGTTGACTTCAGGTTGCTTCTCCTTGATGAAGCTGTCCTAAGAAAGAATCCTCTCCATCTGGACACAGACTCAAGAACATAACTTTCAGGGCATCAAGTGGGATTTGTACTGGCATCATTCTTTCCTCACTCAGATCTAATAAGGAGACACGGAAGAAAGGTAGTGAGAATTAGAGTGGAAAAAAGGAAATTGATGAAGGAGCTATTTTCATAAAAAGCATGCGCAAAGAAAGCAATGGGAATTAGACAAATGCCAACAGAAAGAATATGATGAGAGATGAGATGACCAATAATAAGCCATTAGGAGACACACCCATGTAGAAGTAGCTAGAGAGAGAGGAGCAAGTGAAGGAGTCAAATAAATAAAAGGTAGGAAGAGAATCAGGAGACTATATATAACATCATAGAACCCAAGAGAGGAGACACTATCAGAAAGGAAAAAGTAATAAATAATCTGAGCACTATAGAGAGGACAACAATGAAAAAGCAACATTGAATGTAGTGATAAAGAAATTTTTGGTGACCTTTATAGTAGAAAAGCAGGCAGAGATTGGAAAAGACTAAGGAATAAATGGGTGGTTAGGAACTAACATAGATTACTTCTTTGATAATAAGGCAGATGAAGATCATAATAATTACATTTATAAATATTAAATTTTATTCTTCTAAAAACTGCTACAAAAAGTGATAATAGAAGTATTACCAACATCATTTTATATAGTCCTAATAGTTCAATTTATAGAGCACTTTGAGGTTTACAATGTACATCACTTGACTCTGAAACATGCAATATAAGTATTATTAGTCTTCTTTTTTAGATTAAGAAACTGAGGCCCAATGTCACATGGCAAAATTATGAGGAGCTATTGAACACCACTTCTGGTTCCTGGTTCCAAGTACAGTTATCTTTCCACTACACTGCATTGTATCTCATAAAATGAATGGCTGTGAGGGAGTAGAAGGCAAAGGGAACAGTAACAACTTTAGAGGCAGGAGGTAAGAATTGACATGAGAAACAGGAATTTTAAATGGCAATGATCAATATAGTGGGTCTAAAGACAAGAGAAAGGGATAAAGAGCAAAAGTGAAAGAGCTTGCCTTGGAAAAAAATAAGGTTTCCTCATCTTTTGAAACCATAGCAAAAGGATGAGAATGTGTGAATACAAACAGAGATTTTTGAAGTGTGAACAAGGAAAGTTAGGAAATTCATATTACTTAGCTTTAGTCTTCTTAATAAAATCAGTTAAATCTTTAACTGAGAATAAAAAGGATGAAAGCAGAATCAAGAGTGTGAGGAGAAAGTACAAAATTTGGAATAGCTGAATAGGTGGGTGTGATAAAGAATCAGTGAAAAGTGAATATAGTCATGTCCATGAAGAATTTAGGGTCCAACTAAGGTTATATACGTAAAGTGGATTCAGGTAGGTAGAAGTTGTCATTTCTTCCAACACATCTGGAGGAAGGTCATAATTAGGGCAAAAAGGTGGTTCAAAATGGGTAAAAGACATGAAAGATGAAATATTTACATAATTTCATTAATGATGAACAACTTCTGTCACATTGTTCATCCAAGTTAAAATAATGGACTTTTTCCTGTTAGGTGGAAATAGAATGGGCAAAAAAATAGTCTGGGAACTTTTGTCAATTAAATCTTCAAAGGGGAAGGCAAATACTTATCAAACAAGCTAAAAGAGTAGGAAAAATCCAAAACTATAAAACACCTCGTATAAGGAATTTAAAGAGGGATGCACATGTGCAAGAATGCTTGTGGCAGCCCTTTTTGTAGTGGCAAGGAACTGTAAACTGGGTGGATATATGAATTGATGTTAAGTGAAGTGAGTAAAACCAAGATATCATTGTGACATGGCAAAAACAAGATTATACAATGATCGATTCTGAAGGACGTGGCTCTTTTCAATAGCGAAGTGATTCGGGTCAGTTCCAATGGTCTAGTGATAGAAAGCCATCTACACTCAGAGAAAGGACTGTGAGAATTGAGTGTGGATCACAACATAGTATTTTCTCTCTTTTTGTTGTTTGCTTGCTTTTTTTTTTCTTTCTCATTTTTCCTCTTTTGATCTGATTTTTCTTGTGCAGCAAGACTATTGTAGAAATATATACAAAAGAACTGCACATGTTTAACATACATTGGATTACTTGCCATCTAGAGAGAGGGTGGGGAAGAAGGGGAAGAAGTTTGGACACAAGGTTTTGCAAGGATGAATGTTGAAAACTATCTATGCATATATTTTAAAAATAAAAAGCTTTTGAAAAAGAGGATAAAAAACTGACCACAACATGCTTCAGTATTTCAATGGATCAACTGGTAAACCAATGAGGCAATCTATAAGCATTAATGTTGTAGAAAGAGATGCCTCAGAAACAGTAATGCCTGGGTTAAAAATCAGAATTTTTTATATATCCTATATTATATATCCTAGACAAGTCACTTAGACTTTCAGTACACCATTTACAAAGCAATACCTATGTGCCAAGCACTATTTTATGTGCTAGGGATATAAAAAAAAAAGCAGAAAGAAAAAAAAAAAGAAAAATGAAAACTCCAGTCCTTCTTCCTAAAGAGTTCACCAAGAGCTCCCCAACCAATGGTAAATAGATCTGGACCAAAAAAGATAATATAAAGTGCTATGTAAATAAATATTAGGGATTGTTATTATTGGTGTGTATACCTCCTTCATTGCTTCATGAGTGAAGATCATAAACCACCTATAACCTTATCACTTCTGGGATTATCGCCCTATCTTTCTGTAAAACCTTCATGGAAGTGGCATCGTACCAAAGGACTTGCAGTTTCTTTCTTTGTTTGTTTTGAGGGGTTTTGTCCAGTTAATGAATTCCAGTGCAATGCCTGGGCTGCCTATCTTTTCATAGCTCTCACTACATGAGCATGTCATTAAAATATTCCTCCCCTCCCTTCTCTCCCTTTTCTCCCCCTGTAACTCATTAGTGATAATAAGCTGCAGCCTGTTTTTTCGCTTTTTGTTGTTCTTTGGATCAATTACAAGTAGTATTTAGTTCAGCAAATAATACCTTTATATACTGCTACACAACTTTGTGTTGCTTTTGAACCCTTTAAAAGTCAATAGAAACCCATCTAACTCAAATTACTGGACAGAAATATTGATACACATCTTTTATTCCTGTTACAGAAGCTTCACAAAGTTACCATGGCCAAAATAATGGTCAGTCAGTCTGTTCTGTGGAAGTGAGAAATTTCTGTTCATCAGGGAAGGCAGCAAAAATGTCTCTAAACTCTCTTCTATTGAATTATTACATTACTTTATCGTATAATAAAAAAAGATTCTTAGATTCAGAACTTCTTTCCTTAAATGATTGCCAAAATCAATATTATAATTACAGACAGTATGACCTGTTTTTCCAGTCCTAAAAATCTATAATTTACTCATCTGGTTCTTAGTTAAAAATTAAAAATATATATATAAAGTGATTTGTAAAACATGATATATTATATAGATGTCAACTATTATTATTGTTGTTGTTAAAATCATAATGTCTAAAGTAAGCAATTATCACAAAGGGGAATCAACCAAAACTTAAATTTTCTAATAAGACAGCCAATTTTAATGACATATAAATAATTAACTGGTGCCAAAAATTAAATTTTCTTGGCATTTGTTTTCATTTTTAAAAGCGTATGAGAATTCATACCAAAATAACAAAGGCCAAAATCACCAAAACTATAGAAGTCATACTAAAAATACATTGTCTAAAATATATGCCATCACATTTGTGCAGAATATGTGCAATTGATTCTGCCTTAAAATTCTTTCTAGCAGATGCAATGGACCATTTTATCTATGCAAAACAGACAGAAAACTGGAAAACAATATCTATTAAATTGCTCAAAAAATGAGAAATGAAAATAAAAAGGGCAAAGATGTTGACTTTGTCACAATTTACTGCAAAAGTTAAATCAATGTAAAACAGATAACATAAAAGAGAACCCGAATGAGTCCAAAGTCCACAATCAGCAAGAATGCCAAGAAAAGACATGACAATCAAGCACAAATATCCATTGAATACAACTTCATTCACAAAACATCATAGAAGAAGATAATAATTGTTATTCCATAAAACAATTAAAAGGAGTATAGGTTAAAAAAAAAACAAACCACACACAGAAAAATGATGGGAGAGCAGGTAAGATGGAATGGTAGGAGGAAGCAGTACAGCACAGCTCCCCCTCACAGCTTCATCATATAAAAATATACTGCAGATTAATACGAGAAAAAAAAATCATAGTGAGCCATTTTTACAGACTAAGTCAACACAGGGAGACAAGGAGGTCTATGGACATTGGGGACAGGTGCACCCCAGGAGGGTGCTATCTTCAAGAGCAAGTATTGAAAAATACCTGAGTGTTCTCCAACAAGTACTGGAAAGAATTTAGCTGTCTCCAGGGCAAAAAGAAGTCCCAGAGCAATCTCAAAAGAGCCTTCCTGAAGAGGAAAGGAACAGGTGCTAACTAGCAGCTCGATCAACCATATCTCAGAGTTCCACCCTAGATCTCCCACCAACCAAGAAGGTGACTTGAGTCTAAGTTTAAAGCACCAAGGCAAGAAGCAGTCAGGAGTACTAACGTATTATCTAAGGAACAGGAACAGAAGTAGCAGCAACTTTGTGACCCTGACCCTAGGAAGGAGCAGGGATTCAATGCAAGTCCACTGTAAAGTCTATGGAATAATCAGAACAGGGAATTCGGGCCAAAGTAAAGGGGAGTCACTGGTCTTTTTAAATCTGTAGAGCCTTCCAGCTGGCTGACAGTGATTGATTGGAGGAGAGATTTAATAGCTTAACACAAGAAGTACAGAACCTTATCCAAGCCACAGAATTTTTGAAAATCAAATTGGACTAAATAAAAGTTGATGACTCCATGAAACAACAAGAAATATTAAGATAGAGTTAAAAAACTGGAAAAAAAGAATTCAAGTCAACAAACATTTATTAAATGTCTATTTATTAAGGCACTGTTTTTAGAATAAAATCAAAAGATTTTAAAAAAAGAAAACAAAAGCAATCTGATGTCAAACCCACTTAGAAGGTAGGTCAAGGAGAGAACATTTAAGAGTCACAGAACTATTAATAATCTGTAAAAGAGTAATTACAGCAGAGAAGTAAGCAGAGATTGGAAGCTGAGAAATGAATGGGTAGTCAGGTACTAGATTACCTCTCTGATAATGAGGAGATGAAAGATAATAATAATTATTTAAATTGTATGTATGTAAAAAATTAAGCTTTGCTTTTCTAAAAACTACATAAGGTAATACAAGTATTGCCATCTTCATTTTAGGATAGTCATAATAGTTCAGTTTATCATGGAAACAATCAACATAAACTTGGATAGATTTCAAGTGATAGTGAAAGATACAAGAGTCTGGCATATTTAACTCTGAGACAGGAAACAGAGATAATATTATCCTCATTTTATAGACGAGGAAACAGAGGCTACAAATCATACAGTAAAACTTTGAGCTAGTATGTGAACTTGTTCTCTGGTTTCTAATTCCAAATACAGATTTCTTTCCATTTCACTATAATCAAAGTTATGACATCCCTCCCTCAAAAGACATCATATTTCAAGAAATTACAAAAAGTTCTATTTCCTAGAACTATAGAACAAAATGAAAATACGAAGAATTCACAAGATTAGAAAAATTGAACAATAACAACAAGGTAAAGAGAAACTACATTATTCTGAAAGGTACTGAATTAATATCAATGATCAATAGATCAATGAATGGTATAGTAGAACTAATTACAGGGAGAAATAGACAGTAAATCAATAATCATAGGTGATCTCAATGAACTCCCTTTAAACCAAAGCAAATATAACAAAAGTAAAAAGAAAGAAGTTCAAGAACTTAAAGTTGAATAGGATTTTAGAAAAGTTAGATATATTAAGACTTTAATGATTATTGAATAATAATAGAAAGGAATAGACATTCTCAGCTATGCATGAAACTTACCAATCAAAACATATTTAGGCCATAAAAACCTTACAAACACAACAAAAAAAAACAAAATACTAAACACATGCAGTAAATATTAGATTCAATAAAGACCTATTGACAATATGAGTAAAAGTTATTTGTGTAGTTCAAAGAACAAATCATAGAAACAACAGGTTGTTTCAATAAATATAATAGCAACAATGAACTACATGGTTAAGATATCGTCAAAGCGATCCTTAAAAGGAAATAAAAATCTCTAAATAATCTACTGTGCCCCACCATCGCGAAGGATGTTCTACACTAAGTATAACTAAAAGAGGGATTCCCCATAGATGGTAAGATCTTCAACATGACTCTCTCATAGATTTAGAAGCAAATGACTTTCAAGGTCATCTAGTCCAGCCTTCTCATTTTAAGTTAATGAAATTGAGACCCAAGAGTATATATGACCAGACTACAATCATACAGCCTCAAGTGCTTGGAAATTTTTAAGAATTACATAAATATCAGTTATTACAATAACAATGGTCCTGACAGAAATTAGATTTAGCTCAGCACCTCATACTACATGCCAAAATAAGCTCCACATATATATCCAATCTGTAAAAAGTTACATTATAAACAAATTGGAACAAGGAAGAAATTGCCTTTTGTGTTAATGGACAGAAGAAGAATTCATAACAAAATATGGTAGAGAGAAGGTCACAAAAGATAAAAATGAACATTTTTTATTTTATAAAATTAAAAAATTTTGTGCAAACAAATCTAAAATAATCAAAATTAGAAGGGAACTAAGAACTACTCCCCAATAAATAAATTGTCAAAGGATATAAACAGGGATTTATCAAAGGAAGAAATTCAAAATATTGACAACCATATGAAAAAATCACTGATAAGAAAAATGCAAATTAAAGCAAGCTTGAAGTTCCATCTTATAACAATACAATTAGCAAAGTTGACAAAAAAAGGAAAATAATAAAATATTTCAGAAATAAACTATACACTGTTGGTAGAGGTTCAGTTGAGTCTAGCAATTCTGCCAAGCAATTTGGAACTAAGTTTCCAACTATGCATACTTTCCAACTATGCATACTTTTCAATGCAGCAACAGTCTACAAGACCTATACCCCAAAGAGATCAAAGAAAAAGAAAAGGTCTGTGTGTACAAAAATATTTATAGCCATTCTTTTCACAGCAGCCAAAAGATGGAAATTAGGCAGCCATCCTCATCTTGAGGAATGGCTATACAAATGATTAAACATTAATATAATGGGATATTATTATACCCAAAGAAATTATGAAATGGACATGTCATTCCAGAAGAAAATGGGAAAACTTCTATGGACATAGAGTGAAGGAAACAGAATTAGAATAATTTCTAACCACCTTAATTATAAATATACAACATAAATATAAATAAAATAAATCAATATGATGAAAATAAAATTAAAAAGTAGAAAAATAATACTAATAACCATGGTACAGAGAACAATTGTGAAAGACTAGAACTCAGAACAATACAATAACAAACTATGAATTCATCATGCTGAAGTTCAAACATACCACATCCCACCTGTTAGAGAAGTGGTGAACTTAAAATTCAGAGACACATTTTCAAGCACGGTCAATTCTGGAGCTTGTTTTGCTAGACTATGCTTATTTATTTATAAAGAGAGTATTATGGGGAGGGGGAGAGTTATTAGTAGAATAGTGGGAGGAACAAACTGCAAATGCACATAAAAATAAATAAAATTAAAATTAAAATTAAACTGGCCCTGAGCACAACAGCTGGGATTACAAAGAATTACACAGGGAAATACATGCAGAATGGAGCAAGAATCCAATGTGTCATGTTTTCCCTTTTCCCAACTATCTGTCCACTGTACTAGCAGAAGCCCACATTATTGTTCCACTGGTTTAAAACAGATCACACTTGCCAACAGGGTTAGCCCAACTATCTTACATCATATTCCACTTAAAGAATAAAATGTTTGTAATCCCAATCTCCCATATTTGATACAGAGTGACTAAATGAAGGGTTGTCACACTACTCCATATTACAAAGTTTAGCAGCCTCTATGCTATGTCAAAGCGAAGTTGGTTTCCTACAAAGAATGTTCATTTTCATGCATATTCATGTTTCATGTCCAATTGTGACATATTTAAGAGAACTGAAAGCTTTTCAGATTTCTTGAATAGTAACAAACTGGACAGATTTTAGAATGTTTGGAAAAACAACAATAAACCTGATTCATTCAATTTATAGTACCCAAGAGGCCCAAGAGGCCCTATTCTTTCCTTCTTCTAGTATCTAGATTTGATTTATTAATGACATTTTTATTTTTCACTATCATTTATCAGAAAAAATAGGACTTACCCAAATATCTTGCCATCTCCATGGCTTCTCCTCTATTTCCTTCCATCTAGAACAATAACCTTCCTCCCCAGGACCTCCCCAGACCATGCTCCCCTAACCTGGCAAAATTAATCTTAGTTCATTACATTTTGCTAGATGGACCATATTTCTTATCCCATCTGGTCATCCATAAGGAAACCATGTCCTCACCAAGTATCATGCTGCCATACTCAACTGTTAACCCTTTTCTGCTCCTGCTTTAGGAACAGTAATCAAATCAAATCAATATTATCACTGCTACTAAAAAAGGCATAACAATCAGCTGTACTGGGACTCCACTCACAATTCCTGTGTCTCCCTCAATCTTCCTGTTTACTCCACCTCAGCCTCAGCACCCAGAGCAGCTATCTAGTAGTTTCAGGCTTATGAAAGAAAATAATATCAAAGAAGGTGTACAGATTAATAGAACATTCACAGAACCACAGAATTCGAAAGGTGGAAGTGACTTCAGCCGCCATCCCATCTAACCCATGCACAAAAGAAAGACTATAATTTACATGAAGAACCACCTGTCAAAGTAGTCCATTCTTCTTTCAGACAATTTGAATTGTAAGGATTTTTCCTGACATTAAGCCAATTGTCTTTTTTGCAACTTCCATTCAATGCTCCTAGTTTTGTCCTCTAGAACCAAACAAACCAAGTCCCCTTCTCTACACTTGAACTTTTGGTCCACAAAAATCACCAGATCTTTTTCAGAATCACCATAGTGTAATTATGTTTCCTCCCCCATTTTGCTTGTGAGGCAGATTTTTTTGGTCCAAGAGTTGACATTCCCATTGTATATCTTATTAGATTTAATCTATTGCTTTAACCTCTATCCAAGATCTTGGATATTGTAATCAAAATTATCCATTTTGTATTTCTTAAATGCTCTTTAGTTCTTCTGCCATAGATTCCTCCCTTCTCCATAGATCTGGCAGGTAGAGTATCCCTTGCTCTTCTAATTTGCTAATTGTTTCACCTTTTATATGTAAATCATGAACCCATTTTGATCTTATCTTGATATAGTGTGTGAAATGTTGATTATGCCTAGTTTCTGTCTTACGATTTTCCAATTTTCCCTGAAATTTTTGTCAAATAATAAGTTCTTATCTAAGAAGTTGTAGTTTGGGGATTTATCAAACAGTCGATTACTAGTTATTGACTACTGTATCATCTCATTCTTAACACTTCATCTCAAAAAAAAAATGTTATTAGATTCTTCTTTAAAAGCTTTGTTTAAATCAAATCCACAGTACTCTCTCATCTACTATTTAGCAATCCTGTTAAAATAGAAATGAGGTTAGTCTAGAATGCGAAGTTCTTGATGAGGCCATGCTGACTCTTTGTAATTACCCATTGGGGAACAAGGTGTAAATGATGAGGGGAGCCTAAAACTGAAGGGGGACCCCAAAACTCTAAATCTCTCTGAAAACTCCTTCAAGGAGAAATTCTCCTTGAACCCTGCCTCTTGAGACCCACCCAAAGGAACCAAGATAAAGTGGTTTATCTTGGTGGGAGTATTTGAAGTAATCTCATTTAGCTGGACATCTAGATTTCTTTTGACCCCTCCCCTTTTGAGTGGCTCAAAACTCCCGGTAAGTGATCTCATCTAGGCTTGGGGGCAGTGACAGCTTTTAGGGAATCTCATTTGATTGAAACTTCTATCTCAAATTTTCTTATAAAAATGCCAACTTGGGGCTCAGTCCTTGCAGAGGACCTAACATGCCATGCCATGAATGCCAAGGAACCCTCTGGCTGCTGAAATGATATTCTTTTTCAGCATTACCCTCTCTTTATCTCCCTCACCTATGCCCCTAACAAGACTTTATACCTCTCTATCAGGATCTCTTGACTAGAAACTTCTCTGTAAGGACCTTGTTACTAAGGAATTCAATCTTTCTATTCATGCATAGCAAAGGCTGACTTCCCAATGCCAATAATAAACCTCTTTTTATCAATCCAGTTTTTTGGGTTTGTAAATTCTTTTATGAAGGACCTCTGTGCTGACAGAAAGGGATTCCCACAACTCCCTACCTTGCTTGAATCCTAAGGGGACTTAGGGAAGCCAAACCTCTTCATTTGATTCCCTGAACCCCAAACTTGCCATTAACCTCATCATCTAACTCCCTGACTACCAGGAACCCTAATCCTAATCTCATCATAACTCTAGATCTCATCATAACAACAGAGAATTGGACTTAGATTCAGAAAGATATGAGTTCAAATCCTTCTTTAAACACTTATTAGCACTATTACCTTGGACAAAAAGCAACTTCTGTTATCCTCAGTTTCTTCACCTGAAAAATGAGGGTAATTACTAGCACCTACCTCTCAGAGTTGTTATGAGAATCAGATCAGATAACATACACAAAGGACTTCGGAAACCTTAAAGTGCTACATAAATGCTATCTACAATTATTATTATGGGTGCTTGCTAGCCATCTTAGAATTTTCTTAAAAACCAAAATCAAGTTTAGTGGCTTATATGTTTTAGTCTCTTCCTTGCTTTGAAAATTGGGATAACATTTGCCCTTCTCCAATCTTGTGGTACCTCTCATTTTCTATGCTCTTTCAAATATGTGATTTTCAAACAGCAACTTGATCATCACCTTTGCTACATCTTATACTACTTAAGGATTTAGCCTATCAGGGCCCAGAATATATTAATTCATCAAGAGCAACCTGGTACTGTCTTAACAACCTCTTCCTGATTTTAGATGTGAACTTCCTAGTAATTATTTTTGTCCTACAATTTCTAGTACAAAGGTCATTCTCCTTTTCAAAGAAAACAGAAACAAAATAAAAATGAATTTATTTCAGTTTTGCCTTTTTTTTATTATACATTAGTGCTGTCCATACATGCCTTCTTTGAACCTTCCTTTTTTTCTCTCAATATAGCAAGGAACAATGCTACATATAAAGACAAAAAAAATGAAACCATCCCTAACCTCAAGGAGCTATTCTATTGTTCCAAGAAAATGGTACAAAATAAAGGTAAAACTAATAGTTCCATTGGAACATGGAGTGTGGGGAAAGAATCAATATTAAAAAAAAAAACTAGAAAAAATACTTCAAAGTATAAAGATTCCTACATGTTAGGTTATAGAGTTATTATATTATCCTTTATTCGTTGGAGAAATACTGAATGACCTTAAAAATATAAAGACTCATAATATATCCTTTTTCATAATCTTTTCTTTGATGTTAAAATTATTCAATGGTTAGGGTTAGTGGTTAGGTGTTTCCATTTTCCGTTTTTCTTCCCACATGGTTATCATTTGTTTTGATTATATTTTAAAACTCATACTAAGAAAAAAATGAATATTTTAGCAGGAATTTCCAAATTACAAATATAACCTGAATTTAAATAAGGATAGCTCAACAAGATTAAATAATTTATGAGCATTAGATAAAGTATTTATTTGACTTAAAATTAAAAACCATATATTTTTAAACTGCCTCATAGAATACAGAACAAATAAAATGCTTGTAAAAATTTCTCAAGCTCTAAGTAATAATTATACCAAGAGCCTCCCATAAATTCATCAATTCAAGCCTCCCCTACTTTGAAAGGCATATAAAAACAGCATGCAGATTTCCATAAGGTAAAACTGTCATAAATTGAAATATGTTGAATTTCATCTTTTTTAATGTGTTCCATGCAGACACACAATAATGGAACTTACACATTTCACAAATTAGAAAAAGAGATTTTTATCCAAATTAGGAAACTCTACTAATGAATAAGCACAAGGGATAGAGTAAATTTGTATAACACACAGCCCCAGTTCCTAAGAGATGACAATCTAAAATGCAAAAATAGAAAACACAAACATTTTAACAAAATTAAACATGTATCAAATTAAAACCAATGTTGGATCATTCAGGAATCCACTTGACATCAAATGATGCTTTAAAAATCAAACAAAGCAAAAGAGAAAAATCCTTAGCTTTCTTTGATGATGTACAGATGTAATTTTTGCATTTTTAAATATCAGGTAAATATCATTGAAATATTTTAATGAATTCTATGATTCCAAAAGCTAACTATAAGTTAATAGTAGGAAATATAGGTTTCATCAAACAATTAAAATCCACATTTTAATAATACATAAAAAAAGAACTAATTTAAATTTATACAAATTTTTTACTAACCTGTACTATTACTCTTTCAGGTAACTTTGAAATGTCAAATGCAGGTGTAAGTACTGAATCCGAAGATGATAGGGTAGCTATTGATGGATATCTTTCAAGGCAATTAACGCCTTCTGTAATCTGTCCAGTTTCCTTTTTTTGTTGTTTAATCATTTTTTCTTTTTCGACCTTTTTCTGTGGTAGAAACAATTTAAACTTTTATTTGTAATGCAATTCAACATGTCTCACAGGCTTATTTTTGGCACTAAAAATTCTAAAACATTTCCAGAGTTTTTCATAGAGTTGTTTTCTTAACTAGAAGACATCTCATTAAGACTCCTATGGCCATCTGATCCCTTCTCAGAATGGTATTTTAAAGTATATAAAATAAAATAAATAGGAAATCTATTATATCAAAGCATGTTTATTAAGATGCTATAAAAGCAAATTTAGATTCCAGAGGTTAAAAAAAAACCTGAGCTAATAAACACTCTTTGTTTAATAAATGAGAAAACTGATGCAGAGAGATATTTTAAGAAATTTCCCTTAGGTCATATATGAAAGCTGAAATGAAGGAAAAACTTACTAGTTACTAGAAGTTTACATTGGTCTATCAATGACTATGACATGATTAATATTTTTTAACTTAGTTCATTATCCAACTAAGGAGACAAAAATCACATATTTTAAATTTAATAAAATTATGCATATACATACTCCAAGCCCATATTCTCATAACTCAAGAGAAATACCAACTAATATCATTAGTATTTTTCAAATTTAATATATATATATTTTTCTAATATATTTTTCAATTTTTCAGACATAATATATAAAGGTGATGAGACTAGGGAGTTTCTTTGTTTTTTGATAAACACACTAGATCTTATGTATTTAAGTAAGCACTGTTAACATTTAAAATGCTTACCTGGAAAGATATCCAATGATGCTACTTTTCCTTAAAACATTTAAATGTTTTTCTTTTAATAATAAGAGTTAGCAATAATATAGTGCTTACCATGTGCTGGGGCACTGTGCTTTACAATTTTTCTTATTTGATCTTCACAACAACCCTGAAAAGTAAGTAGGTTCTTACCCCTATTACAGATGAGGAAATTAAGGCAAATGGATTAAGCAATTTACCCAGAGTCACATAACTAGTAAATATCTGAGGTCACATTGGAATTCAGTTCTGCCTAACTCCAGGTTCAGTGAACCAGCCACTATGCTACCTTCAGAGCCTGTAGAACATGTCAATCAATAGATCAGTCAACAAGCTTTTTTGAGCATTTATTATGCTGAACTCCTCAGTGGTGGTCTGATGTAGCAAGTAGCACCTGAGCTGTTTTGGAAGAGAAATCAGATTCTAAGAGATGAGCAGGAAGCATGTTCTAAGCATGACAACATGAGTTACAATGTCATCTACAGTAAGAAATAGTTCAGAGTTTTGGGAATGAAGAGTACCCAAGGAAAACAATATGAAAGGACTGAAAATGCAAAAGTGGGTCAGATTGTGGAAGAGTTTAAAAATCAAGAAGAGAAGTTTCTATTTTATGCTAGAGTGCCTAAGGGGCCAGGCAAGATATCCAAGAGTGATACAATCCAATCTGTATTTTAGAAATATTGACAATTCCTTTGAGAGTTTAATCAACATAAAGAAAGCACCGTAATAAGAAGCCCAAAAAAGTCTTAAGAAGTGCCTCCACTAGCAAACAAACATCAATGTAGTACAAGAGAGCATGCTCTGCTCAAATCCTGCCAGCCACTAACTAGCCGAGTGACCCAAAAAATCTCTCTAGACATTAGTTTCTTTGTGTATAAATGAAGGTGTTAAACCTGATGACCTATAAAATTTCTTTCAGCTCTAAATCTATGATTCTATGAGTCTTACCAAGCAGAGACATGACAGCTAAGAGTAACATAGATTTAGAATTCAAGCTCCTTTGCTAAATGTTATAGAGGAACACAGACTCATAAAATAGCAAGAAGCAGAGGAGGAAAAAATTAGCTCATGCATGGGACTCAACTAAGTCTGATTTAAGAGATGAAACTGGAAAAAAGAATAATGAATAGCTTTTTTTAGAATTTATTTATCTCTAAATATTTCTATAACAAAAGATTTTCTTTAATAAATAATAATAGGTGTCTTATAAATGCTTTAATATTTTCAAAAGCACTTTCCTTAGGTTAATTCCCTTACAATTCTCACAATAACTCTATTTAGTCTGCCCCCCCAGCTTCCAATGACAGTGGAACCACATTTGAATTCAACATCTCAATAAATGAAATCCTTTATCAAGAAGAGGAAATGGTTTTAAAAAAGATGAAAAAAGGATTTGCAGGCCAATGAAAAGATATAGAATATATAGGATACAGAACCAGAGGGTCCTATTTCAAACATCAGCTCTGCCTCTTATTTGTGATGTTGGAAAAGGTATATAATCTCTCTCAGCCTCAGCTTCCTCATATCTAAAATAAGGGAATAGGATCTGATGAGCTTTAAGATTCTTTCTAGCCCTAAATTGATAATCTAATATGACAGGAAAAACAACTGTACCAGATCAAGTATATACAAAGAAGAAATTAATGATGGAAAGCACATAATTCGTAAGCTGTTTAGGGATTGGGTCTCAAGATATATGAAATAAGGAAGCTATCAAATATCTGAGTAAAATAGATTGTTGAGGGAAAAGTCTGACATTAATAATTAGAAAAATACAAATTTTAAAAATCAGGTTTCACCTCATGCTCATGAAATTGGCAAAGATAATAAAAGAAAAGAGTCAACATTGGAGGAGCAATGATGACAAAAAAATAAAAATGGCAAATGACAGAAAGCCTGTAAGAAAATGAGAATATTAATATATACCATGGTTGTGGCTATGAATTGGTAAAACTATTCTGGAAAACAGTTTGTAATGATGCCATAATATTCATCAACTTATTAGGTCATCAATTTAATCAGTAATCTCATTAAAACATATTAGAGATCTCTCTTCCTGAAGCCTCTCTGATAGTAACTATTTCCATCTTTAACCAAGCTTGCCATTTCATTGAGTACCAGTTAGTACCATGGCATTGTTTTGATCTGCATTTCTAACAATAGTGATTTGTAGCATTTTTATATGGTTACTGATAGTTTACTTTTGATAGATAACTCTCTTGAAAAGCATTTGTCTACATTTCTAGTCATGTGAAAAAATGCTCTAAATTACTATTAATCAGAGAAATGTAAATTAAGACAACTCTTAAGTCCAACTACACACTTTTCAGACAAGCTAAGATGAAAGGAAAAGATAATAATTAATGTTGGAGGGGCTGTGGGGAAATGGTACACTATCATTGGTAGAGTTGTGAACAGATCCAAACATCCTGGAGAGCAATTTGGAACTATACTCAAAAAGTTATCAGACTGTGCATAGACTTTGATCCAGCAATGTTTTTACTGGGCTTATGTCCCAAAGAGATCTTAAAGAAGGGAGAAGGACCACATGTGCCAAAATGTTTGTGGCAGCCCTTTTTGTAGTGGCAAGAAACTGAAATTGAATGGAAATTCTCCATCAAATGGAGAATGGCTAAGTAAGTTATGGTATATGAATGATATGGAATATTATTGTTCTATAAGAAACGACAAGAAGGATGATTTCAGAGAGGCCTGGAGAGACTTACATGAACTGATGCTAAGTGAAATGAGCAGAATTAAAAGATCATTGTACACAGACAACACATCTGATGGACGTGGTTCTTTCCAACAATGAGACGATTGATGCCAGTTCCAATCGTCTTGTAATGCACCCAGAGAGAAGACTGTGGGAACTGAGTGTGGGTCACAACATAACATTTTCACTTTTTTGTTGTTTGCTTGCATTTTTGTTTTCTTTCTCATTTTTTTCCTTTTTGGTCTGATTTTTCTTGTGAAGCATGATAATTGTGGAAATATGTATAGAAGAAATGCACATGTTTAATCTGTATCAGATTACTTGCCATCTAAGAAAGGAGATGGGAGGACAGGAAGGAGAAAAAAAAATTGGAATACAAGATTTTGCAAGAATGAATGTTAAAAACTCTCTATACAAGTGTTTTGAAAATAAAAAGCTCTATTTTAAAAAAATAAAAGAATTGGTTTATATCCATTGTCTATCTATTGAAGAGGAGCTCTTGGTTTCACATGTTTATGTGATTTCCTTATATAAAAACTTAAAGATCAGACCCAAATCAGAGATTTCTAGTGCAAAGATCTTCTATAATTCAACTGTTTATCTTATTATTATAGCTGATTTTATTAACTATGAATTTATATTGGAAACTATAAAATTGGATATAGCTGAAATTTTGTCTTTTTACCATTTGTCTAATTAACTTAATCCATTGAAATATCAAATCATTAGAGCTAAAGTAACAATCAACTTTCAATTTTCCATGAGTAAATTAAGTTTTCAAAATCTCATTGACCTGATATTGCTTCTTTCTCCATCTAGTAAAGAATACTGTGGATGAGAGCATTCTTTATTTACTCTAAATAGTTTTTTAAAAAACTATCTTTTAAAGGAAACTTTTAGAGGAAGTTACAAACCATGATCTCTTTGTTTCAAAAATAAATAATATATAATTAAGATATAGAGTAAAAACACAGCTCTACTATAAGCTGGCATTTTCCATTGGTCTGAGAGGAGATACTCTCCATTTTCATAATGGAGAAAAGAATAGGAAACTCTATAAGGAAGTTAGGAAGCTTTCTAGTTTCTTCTTACATTTTTTGTTACTCATTAGTGAATTACTAAGCTTGAAATATCCTGAACTCTCATATGAGAGAAACTTAAATTCAAATATAAATATAAAAATAGCTTCCAAAGGTAAAAATACATGATTTAGGCATTAACTAGGTTTTTCCATGATCCTCAGGGAGCTTCACATATAGATTCATGAGGTGAAAATCCATTATAATGACATTTTTACATCCACAAAATATATACATTTTTGCTTTTATAGAAATGTAATTTTGGTATTCATGGATTGTAAAAACTAGAAATAAAGCCTCTTTAGCAGTAAATCAGTAAATCTTTTAAATTTTATAGAAAAGAAATGAGAAGTACTATAAGGATAGTATTACCACAAATGTATAAAAATCATTAACTAATATGTTGTAAGAAAATATAATTTTATGCATAAAATATTTAAATTCATATCAGAGTGTAGATATTCCCCATCCTGAAATCAATCATCTTATTCCAGTTTCATTTATTTTGTAATCTCATATGCTTGTTTTAGATTTGACTGAAATACTACTCCAGTCAAACTGGAGAAGCACTAACATGAACCAGTCTTTTCTTGTGTCCAGACATGAAAACACTTTGAATCCCTTTTTTACCAAAAGATTCAAGAAAATCTAACTTGACAAAAAAAGTCCTAAGCCATTTCTTTTTCAAGTAGGAAAAACTAATTTATGGCTTTTGTTAATCACCAAATCTTATAATTTTTATTTACAAAGATGAAGGAGTTCAATATTTAATGCTGGGGGTACAAGGATTTCAAGCTGGAAAAAATTAGAAAAACTCCTTTGGTATTTTCATGAGTTGCTTTGGCATGGATATAAGGAAGTTCACTATATGGTACCAGCTGAGCTCAAGCTAGCTTAGAAATCATGCCAAGTCTTTCATTAAGGTATTCCAAGAAATTCTGTGGGAGCTACATTTGGCTGGAAGTGCAATTGAGAAAGAAGACATAAGAGGGGAGATAATGAGAGTACAGAGAGTCCTCAACTTTCAAAAGGGTTATTTTCCAAAATTGGCTTATAAATTTGTTATTGAAACTTGGAATATGTTCTTTGATAGAAACACTGTTATAAATATTGGCTGTTTCCATTTTCCCCACAAAAGGCTATTTTACTTATTATTTCATTGATCTATGGCATTAGAATTTCTTATAATTTCTACCAGAAAATTACCCTTTGGCTCCAACTTAAGACACCAGAAACTCATCAATTGCAGTCCTTCCTTCTAAGGGAAAATCTCCTCCTATTGGCCCCTGTTTTCAATGTGGTGAGTTCTCTCTTCTCTTTCCTTCTGCCAGTGTTGACAGACAGATCCTCTTCTTCCCATCCCACTCTTCTCTTTTCCTTATTCTGAGATGTTCTGAAGATAATACAGCTAAAAATGAGAGGCGATTCCTCTTTTCTCTTCTGAGGCATGATGATAAGAGAGTCTTCTTGACCTTTCTATTTCACTATAGGGACCAAGCTGGGCGGTGGATGCTCTTGGTTGTAGGCTTAGAGCACAGAGTCCAGGATTCCCCTCTTGGAAGACAAAATGGTAGCTTCAGTAATTAAAGACTGCTCCCAAGGGGTGCTGACTCAGGCAGAGGAATTCTTCTAGTTGTAGTTCCTAAGACTCAAGGCCTTTTCTTTCAACATCTCATGGTCATATACTGTCTTTATAGCTCAAGTTTCAGACATAGATAGATGCATGTTGCCCCCTTCTACCACATCTGCAAAGGCATTTTTGTAGTTTATTTTTCTCTTGTAATCATAGTTACATGTGCAGAATTGCAGCAAGTGAAAAAGGTAGAGAGATGCTCTCCCCAGAGTCAGAAGGAAAAGTTTGGCGGTTAACACAAAACTGAACAAAACCAATAAACTTGGGAAAGTGGTCAAGCATCAACAATAGTAAGTTTCTTGGCCTTGTTCCCCTTGGATCAGAAATGTTGTAAGGCATCCAAAGAGTTAGTGCCTGTTTTTCACCCTGCCAAAGAAAGCAGGTTTGTCTTTCATATAATCAACCTTGGAAGAACAGATAAAAAACCGCAAGCCATGTATATGGCCCCAACATTAGCCATGACCAAGAAACCTTGCATAGACCAGTGAACTCAAGATCAAAGTTCTCCTTAGCACACTTCTCACAGATTTGCCACCAGAGCGATTCTGGTGTATGAAGTTACTGGAGCGGTACATGAACCTAGGAATGATTCTGTGAAAGCAGATTTTCCTGATTCTTTCTTCTCTCCATCACTAAAAACTATATCACTGTTTTCACTGTCTTTGGAACTTTGTTTGCAAATAGATAAAAAATAATTTGGTCCAATGGCATATTATTGAAAGTCTTAGCTAGGAACTGGATGCTGTTAGGGTAAATTCACAGCTCATGAGCACTCACTGAAGCTTCTTTACTAAAACAAGCTGATAACTACAAATACAAATCAAAGACATAATAAACAGGATCAGAGTTTGAAATTACCAGCCAATAAAGGTTTTAGGACATATTCCCAAAAGTCTGCTGTCTATTCTCCAAAAACATATCTCCTGGGGAGCACTAGTCTTGCTCCCAATTGACCCATGGTTCCTACATGCACCAGCAGGAGGTATCATATCCTCCCCATCGACAGATGCCAGATAACTCCACTGAAAGCTAATGAGTGCTATCAATTGCGGAATGCTGAGCCTGCTATGTCCACAGTTGGCCCCCTATATCCAAGTTACTGCATTTTTCTCCCTTGCCTCTAGTTGCTTTGACTCCTGCTCCATCCTATGATCAAACAACTCCTCACTATCTGTATCCAGCACCTGGATCGGGTCTTTATGTTAAGAAATCTCCACACAGATTTTAAGAGATAAAATTCAGAAACTTTTCTACAATGAATGAGGCTTTCACTCAAGCCTATACAGAAAAGCTTCTATAATCTTAGGTCATCATCCCATATAGGGGTAAGTAATTGAATATGGAAGTCACAAGAAATTGGGTAAAAAGTAAAAGGTTTCTGCAATAAATGACCAAAAATTAATTAAAAATAAAATATGATGAATACAAGATGTTTCTGGCAGCCCTTGTCTGTGTTGCTTGTGTGACGTGGTTCTGAACACACAACAGGTGTCCATGCACAATAGCTGCCAAAAAAAAAAAAAAAAAAAAAAAACCTTGGCTCAGATTTGAGACAGGACTATATAAAAATTTCTTAGTCAAAAAGGGGTCACAAATGGAAAAGATTTAAGAAGCCCTGCTATATGGGTGTGTGTGTGTGTGTGTGTGTGTGTGTGTGTGTGTGTGTGTATGTAGGCAACAAGGTACCAAAGTGGATAAAGTGCTGGACCTAGAATCAGGAAGACCTGAATTCAAATCTGGTCTCACACACTTCCTAGCCATGTATTCCTAAGCAAGCCACTTAACCTTGTTTGCTTCAGTTACTTATATGTAAAATGAGCTGGAGAACGAAATGGCAAATGCCTCTGGTATATTTGCCAAGAAAATCCCAAATGGGGTCATGAAAAATAGGATACTATTGAATAATGATATATCTATACACAAATACCCCAGACATGAACACATATACCAGCAAAAAAATTTTTTTTGCACTTCCTGCAAACTACTTCCAATATCCTGGTATTACTTTCTTAGTGTCCTAGCCATTCTCAGGCTATCTGCAGAATGACTGACTACCCAATCTTTCAAATATTTGTTATGAGCTAACTCTCACTATCTTGTATTTTTCCCAGAGACTCAAGTTTCCTTAGAAAGACCCTATCTCTCGCTGAAATTCCTGGTGATCACCTCAAGCATCTTGCTGTCATCTGTTTCTCTCAGAGATTTTCTGAGCCAAGAACATGACCAGATTTCCTTCAGTTAATCTCTCTATGTAGAGAGACAATGGTTGTGAGCTGTGATGTCTGCTCCATTTCCTGACTCCAAAACACAAATCAATAAATAAATGTGGCTCTCACCCAAACTTCAACAGTGTGGTACAGTATCTATGGTATCATGTTGTTGGTGGCAATATATGCCTACAATAAAAATGCCACATACTTACTCCATCTAACCTTCACCTTAGACCTCACGGCACCTAGCATATTTAGGAGTATATGATTAAAATTCTCTGGCTACTAATTTCCATGAGCATGTAAAATGTGTTTCTGAATATCTTGAGTCCTGCCAGAGATTCTCTGACTTCAAATCTATTGTTCTTTTTACTATACAAACCACCTTTCAGTATTCACTTGGGCCAAATGACTTGAAATCAACAAGTGGCATCTCAGTATTCTCTTAATAGACATTACACATCTTAAAGCCTAATTCTTTTTTTTTTTAATTTAATTTTATTTAATAATAACTTTGTATTGACAGAATCCATGCCAGGATAATTTTTACACAGCATTATCCCTTGCAATCACTTATGTTTCGCTTTTTCCCCTCCCTCCCTCCTCCCCCCCCCCAAGATGGCAAGCAGTCCTATATATGTTAAATATGTTGCAGTATATCCTAGATACAATACATATTTGCAGAACCGAACAGTTCTCCCGCTGCACAGGGAGAATTGGATTCAGAAGGTAAAAATAACTCGGGAAGAAAATCAAAAATCAAATAGTTCACATTCATTTCCCAGTATTCCTTCTTTGGGTGTAGCTGTTTCTGTCCATCATTTATCCAATGAAACTCAGTTAAGTCTCTTTGTCAGAGAAATCCACTTCCATCAGAATACATCCTCATACAATATCGTTGTCGAAGTGTATAATGATCTCCTGGTTCTGCTCATCTCACTTAGCATCAGTCCATGTAGGTCTCTCCAAGCCTCTCTGTATTCATCCTGCTGGTCATTCCTTACAGAGCAATAATATTCCATAACATTCATATACCACAATTTACCCAGCCATTCTCCAATTGATGGGCATCCATTCATTTTCCAGTTTCTAGCCACTACAAACAGGGCTGATACAAACATTTTGGCACATACAGGTCCCTTTCCCTTTTTTAGTATCTCTTTGGGGTATAAGCCCAATAGAAACATTGCTGGATCAAAGGGTATGCACAGTTTGATAACTTTTTGGGCATAATTCCAGATTGCTCTCCAGAATGGCTGAATTCGTTCACAACTCCACCAACAATGCATCAGTGTCCCCGTTTTCCCGCATCCCCTCCAACATTCATCATTATTTTTTCCTGTCATCTTAGCTAATCTGACAGGTGTGTAGTGATATCTCAGAGTTGTCTTAATTTGCATTTCTCTGATCAATAGTGATTTGGAACACTCATGTGAGTGGTAATAGTTTCAATTTCTTCATCTGAAAATTGTCTGTTCATATCCTTTGACCATTTATCAATTGGAGAATGGCTTGATTTTTTATAAATTTGAGTCAGTTCTCTATATATTTTGGAAATGAGAAAGCCTAATTCCATACTAATTACTTTATTCTTTTCTAACAGGAGGTGCCCCCAAAAGGCCCTGTCCTGGTCCTTCTTCTTTGTCCATATTATTTCACTTTATGATTTCATCAGCTTCCATAGATTTAATTATTGCTTTCGTTGATGATTCTCAAAACTAACCACCCTGCTCTAAATTGACCTCTACTTTTGTATTTCCAACTGCTTTTTACACATCTTGATCTGGATGTTCTGAAGACATCTTTAACTCAGCATGTCCAAAACTGAACTTATTTTTTTTACCTGCTAAACCCTTACACCTCCATACTATCAAGGACAGCCATCCCCTTAGTCTTACATCCTCATCTCCTCACTATTTCTTACCGCACTACAATATCCAATCTGTGACTTTACAATGTCTCTCAAATACATCTCTCTGATAATGCTACGTCCTTGATGCAAGCCCTTAACACCTCATGCTTAGATTATCACAATAGCCTGCCAGTGGGTCTGCCTGTCTGTAAGTCTACTCCAAACCATCATCCTGCTAAAGTGCTTCTCCTAAAATGCAAGTCTGATTACGTCATGTTCTCAATAAACTCGAGGGGCTCCCTATCACTTCCAAGATCAAATATAAAATCCTGTTTAGCATTTAACCCCCATTGATAACCTAGCCCCCCTCACCTACTTTTTCATTCTCTTTACACCTTATTCCCTGACACATTCTCTTCAATGCAATGACATTGACCACCTGGCTGTCCCTTGAATAAGAATCCTAGACAAAACTCTCCACCTCAGATTCTGGCATTTTCTCTGGCTGTCACCCAAATCTAGAATACTTTCCCTCCTCATCTCCACTTCCTGCTTTTCCTGGCTTCTTTCGCATCCCAATTAAAGCCTATATCCTATAGGAAGCCTTTCCCCAATCCCTCTTAATTCTAGTACCTTTTCTCTCTGTTCATTATTTTATTTTAATCCTCTTTATATAATTTGTTTATACATTTGTTTGCTTGTTGTCTCTCCCATTTGCTTGTGAACTCCTTCAGGGAAGGGCTATCTTTTATCTCTTTTTGTATCCCAAGTGCTTAGCACAGTACCTAATATGTAGTAGGTGCTTATTGACTTGCTGACTGAAATATCTATGAGAATTATTTTTTTTAATTTTTATTTAATAATTACTTTATATTGACAGAATCCATGCCAGGGTAATTTTTTTTACAACATTATCCCTTGCACTCGTTTCTGTTCCGATTTTTCCCCTCCCTCCCTCCACCCCCTCCCCTAGATGGCAAGCAGTTTTATATATGTTAGATATGTTGCAGTATATCCTAGATACAATATATGTTTGCAGAACTGAACAGTTCTCTTATTGCACAGGGAGAATTGGATTCAGAAGGTAAAAATAACCCGGGAAGAAAAACAAAAATGTAGATAGTTCACATTCGTTTCCCAGTGTTCTTTCTTTGGGTGTAGCTGCTTCTGTCCGTCATTTATCAATTGAAACTCAGTTAGGTCTCTTTGTCAAAGAAATCCACTTCCATCAGAATACATCCTCATACAATATCGTTGTCAAAGTGTATAATGATCTCCTGGTTCTGCTCATTTCACTCAGCATCAGTTCATGTAAGTCTCGCCAGTCCTCTCTGTATTCATCCTGCTGGTCATTTCTTACAGAACAATAATATTCCATAACATTCATATACAACAATTTACCCAGTCATTCTCCAATTGATGGGCATCCATTCATTTTCCAGTTTCTAGCCACTATAAACAGGGCTGCTACAAACATTTTGGCACATACATTTTGTGTTCCAATTGTCCTTCCCTTCCTCCTACCCTCTTCCCTAGATGGCAAGAAGTCCAATATATGTAAAACATGGTAAAAATATATGTAAATCCAATATAGGCATATATATTTATACAATTATCTTTCTGCATGAGAAAAATCAGATCAAAAAAGTAAAAAAAAGAAAATGAGAAAGAAAATAAAATAAAAGCAAATAACAACAGAGAGAGGGAGAATGCTATTTGTTATCCACAGAATTCCCACAATCCTCTCTCTGGGTGTAGATGGCTCTCTTCATTGTAAGATCATTGGAACTGGCATCAATCATCTCATTGTTGAAGAGAGCCATATCCATCAGAATTGATCATCATATAGTCTTGCTGTTTTCATGTACAATGATCTCTTGGTTCTATTCACTTCACTTAGCATCCCAAGTCTCTCCAGGACTCTCTGGAATCATCCTGCTGATCATTTCTTATAGGACAATTGTGGTGAGCTTTTTCTTCTAGCCCGGTTAGCTTAGAGGCCTATCTCTCTGCTTGGTTCCAAGAGCTCTCTCCAAATGTCTTTAAATCCAAAGGTCTGGTCCTTCAGCCTCTGCCTCTGCTTTCTTCAGCCTCCAGCCAGCTCCAGTCTTCATGTCATTCCGGTGAAATCTTGACTTGTAGCGTCTTCCTCTGAAGAACTCTCCGACTGGCCCATTGGCCTATTTATGCTCCTTCCAGAGAGAGGGATTATGGGTAGTTCTACTTAGTACCTTGTTTCAGGTTCTGCCCAAAACATCTTCTTGTAAGATTAGATCAACTCTAATTAGTTAGCAGTTAGTAAGGATTCCAACATCTCCCCCTTTCTTTTGTTTTAAAACATAGGGGGTTTCTGAGGGGGTACACATAAATCCATCAATATGGGCCAGAACTTTGTAACAGATATACATGGTATACATAAATCCATCAATATGGGAGGCATTATACATAATTTACATAAGCACATAGCAATATAACACAGGCCTTTCCCTTCTTTAGTATTTCTTTGGGATATAAGCCCAATAGAAACACTGCTGGATCAAAGGGTATGTACAATTTGATAACTTTTTGGGCATAATTCCAGATTGCTCTCCAGAATGGTTGGATTCGTTCACAACTCCACCAACAATGCATTAGTGTCCCAGTTTTCCCGCATCCCCTCCAACATTCATCATTATTTTTTCCTGTCATCTTAGCCAATCTGACAGGTGTGTAGTGGTATCTCAGAGTTGTCTTAATTTGCATTTCTCTGATCAATAATGATTTGGAACACTCTTTCATATGAGTGGTAATAGTTTCAATTTCATCCTCTGAAAATTGTCTATTCATATCCTTTGACCATTTATCAATTGGAGAATGGCTTGATTTCTTATAAATTTGAGTCAGTTCTCTATATATTTTGGAAATGAGGCCTTTATCAGAGAGAATTATTTTTTAATTACTATTGGCCTACATAATGAAGTCTCCAGTCTAGTGATGATTGATTCCTTGAGCCTCCTTTTACACTCCTGCTGAGCTCAAACTCTGAACATAGAGTAGCAGGAATATTCTGGTAAATGCTTCACAATTAAGCACTCGGGGAAAAAAAAAAATGTGTATGTGTATATGCACCTACACTTAAGTTTTATCTGCATCTGCATTAGTGATACATTCTTACACCTAAATAATCAAAGAAACAATAAATCAACTCTTGAACTGTAGCAATTACCAATCAGCTCTCCAAAGCTAAGTCAAACTGGCTCCAGCATCACCCTGAGGAAAGCACTAAGTCTGAAGGTTCCATAGTATCTGATTCTGAAACAGCCTCAGGCAAGCTGCCTGTGACTTTCTCCACTTGAATCAGCAACTTCAATCAGCAAAGTACCAGAAAGAAAGAGAATTTACCTAGACTCCTCACAGTTCTTAGGTCTTCTTGTCACTAAGTTGTCAACTGACATCAGGATATACAGCAGCAGTACAGCTACCAATTTCAGCTATCACTGACTGGCCTAATGGTGACACTGATGTGTTATAATTATTTAGGGGGCTCCTTTTATTAGCTTTATTTATTTATTTCTGCCTACAACTAGCCCTTACAACTTATAAACTTGTAATCCCTGTGGTTGGAGAAGCTGAGGCTGGAAGATCCCTTGGGTTCAGGATTTTTAAACTGCAGTAGTACTAAAAGTTCATTAATATACTTCCATACTTAGGTATCTGATCTATAAAAAGAAAGGAAGGAAGATAGGAAGGATGGGAAGGAAGGAGGAAGGGAAGAAGAGAGGAAGGAAGGAAGGGAGGGAGAGATATAGGAAAGGAAGGAGGGAGGAAGGAAGGGAGAAAAAAAGGGAGAGGGGGAGGAAGAAGGGAGGGAGGGAGGAAAGGGAAAAAGGAAAGGAGGGAAAGAAGGAAGGAGAGAGAAAGGGAGGAAAGGAGGGAGAGAGGGAGGGAAAAAAGGGAGAGAGGGAAGCCAAGATGGTAAATCTTGGTAAATATGAGTAGGGACTTCTCTGATACTTCACCTTCTGAATAATGTTATTCCTGAAGCCTTAATAAATAGCACTTCTGACCTTGTTAAGAAGCCTCCTAGAAAATCTAGAATCTAATTATATTCTCAATATTGTCAAGAAAATTTAAAGATGAATATGTTAGTATGCTTAGTTAAGAACAATTACCAGCTGTATATCAAGGCGAGAAGAGTGTCCCTGGAAACTGTTTGTTCTCTTTTGAAATTTCTGTTTCAATGATGGATCAATCAAATAGTCCTTTAAAAAAAATCACAAAATAGGCATAAAATAAGTTTTCTTGAATAAATATTTCATAAATCCCCTAAATACATGTTGACTTTAATACCTAAATTCTTCAGGCCCTATAAAGTACCATAATCTAGAGCAGAGGTTCTTAACTTGAAGTCCAAAGACCAGAGTTAAGATCTCTGGTGAGGAAGAAATTTATATTTTTATTTCAAGATAGTTGATTTCTTTTGCAGTCTTACATATTTTATTTTATGCACTTAAAAATATTACTCTAAGAAAGGGTCCTAGGCTTCATCAGATTTGCCCAAATGGCCTATGACATAAAAATGGTTAAGAACCCCTGCTCTAGAAAGTCTTTATAAATTTAAATATAATAATACAATTATCCATTACTAAGGAAATGATTGATATCACACTATGACAATTTTAATATCACTACAAAATAACTGTAATTATACTTTGCCTTTATTTAGTACATTACAACTTATAAAATATTTACCTACATCGTGCTAGGCTGTAAACTCTGTGAGGGCAAGACGTGCCTTAGCCCCTAACATAAGGAGCCTAAGATTTGTTGATTTTCATTGATTCTTACAACATTATTATTATCCTCATTTTACAGGTGAGGAAATGACTAAGAGAAGTAATTTGTCTAAGATGAATTGGCTTGTAAAGGGCAGAAGAGAGATTAGCACCTAAGTCTTCTGCCTCCCTACCCTAATGCGCTTTCCATTATACTATTACTACCTCTCTAAAATATCATATGGTGTTTTTTTTTTAATGAATATAAAGAAAGAGAAATATATACCATAAAATATTTTCAAGCCCATTTTCAGCTAGTTCCAGATCTTTTTTTCTAAAAATCTCAGTGGATCCTCTGGGGGTGAAATGAGTAGACCACTGAATAGAGTCTGAAAAAATGAAATGGAATAAATTTTCCCATATCAAAGACATTTGTATTAGCAAGGTATGTTTTAATTTTGTATCCTTCCCAATAGAAGATACTATTTTGCTTTTATTTTTGAAGATACTGCTTTAATTTTTTAAAAAGTTACAGAATCAAATGCTAATTCAAAACTTTAAAATATAAATGCATTTTTATTTGTAAACCTTTTTACAAATGTTTTAACTTTCTCTCTTAAAATAAAAATCTAAAATGACATACTCCCTATTCTCTATATGTTGGTTTATTTTTAAATAAAGTAGATTATTTCATCATAGTCAGCCTAAATGTACACAAGATGCCTTAGATTAAATGATGGCAAAATTTTAAAGACTACATCAACAACAGTTCAATTATAAAGGAATTCACATGCTACTACAATCTAGAACAAAGAAGGAATTAAAATAGAAAGATATGACTGGAAAATTATAGTAAAGAAAAAGGAAAATGGCCCATAATGAATATTTTTCAAATGGATCACATTGAGGGTTTGTTTTTCTAAATGTTTACAGTTAGAAACATTTCATGCCTATGCTACTTGGAAAAATGTCATCCAAAAAAATTAAATTCTAAATAATTAGAGTATTTTCCAAATTCCTTAAAATCTAATTGTCTTGCAATTATGCAAATTCATGACTTCTAACTTATATGAACTTACTTTCTACTTGAAAGGAAAGAAAAAATGCATCATCTTTTTATTATTTCCCCCTTCAATAATCTGTTATTAATAGGAAAATAAAAAAGTATTCAGTCAGTGGAATTTAGGATAACATTCAGGTCAAGTGTTCTGAAAGATAGGGGGTTTTAAGGTAGATCAGTGTGGTATCAAAATTGCTGTAGTGATTGAAAACTTGGGAGATTTGGATACTACTGAAAACGACTGAACAATGAAAAAAGTGATATGAATGTAAAGGAAATGTTTAATCTTAGTTCCAGAGAAAATTTGAGAAGGAAGAAGTGACTTTGCTGGAGTTAAGAGAGAATCAGGGAAGTAGGGGAAGAGAGAGGAAATGAAAGGGTTTAGTGATTTTTACTGATGATTTTAAAAACAACACTGTTACTTCTAAAATCATCCTTTTCCCCATCCCATAGAATCCTTCTTTTTAAGAAAGAAGTATGACAGAAAAAACAAATCAACACATTGACCCTATCAAACAAAGTGTGACAATTTCTAAACTTCTAATCTCCCACCACTCAGATGAAAAGAGGGAAATATGGTTCACCATCAGTTAAGGGGAAAAATTGGAACAAAAGATTTGGCGATTGTCAATGCTGTAAAATTACCCATGCATATAACTTGTAAATAAAAAGCTATAATAAAAACACACATACACACACACACACACACACACACACACACACACACACACCAATTAAATTAAAATAGGACATTTACAGATTGTGCACTTCCTCCTCCTCCTCCTTGTGGCTGTGCTTCAAGCAAGCTCCTCCCCAACACAAACTTCTGGAAGCAATCTCAAAGTATTTTCTGAAGCTTCTGTCTCCTCCCTTGTACTTAAAAAGTTAATTTGAAGATTTCTTTCCTCTGCTTTCCCATGATTTGTGATACCTTTCTCCATGTTAAAATGCCTAGTTATAGTTCTGTATTGATATTTAATTCTTAATTTATTTTTTTTTAAGGAAATAGGCATTTGGAAATAATTCCATATTAAACTCTCATATGATCATAGATAAAGAGCTAGAATGGATCTCACAAGCCATCTAGTCCAACTTTGTCATTTTATATGTCTCTGGCATATATACAGAGGGCCTCAGAGCAATATCTACACTAGATACATTTCCACATGGAGGATGTTATGAAGCTGCATCCAGGAGAATTTTAATGATTTATAAGAGAAATCCATTGAAGAGACTGTGGAGCATACATGGACATTCTGTAATTGGTTCCAATTTACTCACCACCAGGAGGAGGGGAAGAGTTTTTTCTCCACTGGCTGTGCCAAGGTTTTAGGAGACACCCTATTTTCCAGAACTAAGGTCCAGCAAGAAGGCTGTGCTCTGAACTTGATATAACAACAGTCCTTTGCACTCACCCTCTGGTTGATCTCAGCCACAGCAAAATCCCAAAATTGTTTCTGGTCATGAAACCTTACTATAATTCAAACTTGTCTCATTGTTGTGTTACTCCTCCAGCTTGCTTCATTGCTTGCAAGCCATTTTTGTCCCTCTGAAATCAAACATCTCTGTGTCCTGATTGGCCTGCCTCTAGCCTGCTTTGTTCATCTTGGTCACCCACAGGTTAGAGGCCAGTTCTAACTGATACTGTGTAGCCAAGACTATTGACATGTTCAAAAAAAAGACTTCATTTAGCTTTAGCCTTATCTTTGCTTCATTCACATCCTGAGCTGACTTTCCCAGAGACAAAAGTGGTTGCAGAAAATATGTCGATAACATTTACTAAGCATCAATAATGGACTAGGCATTGTGTTAAGCATTTGGATGCCCTTAAGAAATTATGAGAGATGCTAATGTGTTTGTTCTTGATATATTTTTGAGGAAAATATCCCTTTGAAAAAGCTAATTCATGTTAAGTAATTCAATTTTATTAATCACATATTATGTGCCAGGCACCATACAAAAGAGGCAAAAGACAGTCTGTCCTCAAAGTGCTTACAATCTAATAAGGAAGACAACATGCAAATAAAATATACACAAACTGTAATTAATAATTATTACATAAGTAATAATTAACAGAGGCAAGGCATTAGAATTAAGAGGGGCTATGAAATGCTTCCTGTAAAAGATAGATTTTAATTGGAAGTAAAAGAAAATCAGCTCAGGCAGAGCTGAGGAGGGAAAGTATTCTAAAGATGAAAGAAAGTTAAAGAAAGTGTCCAGAGATGGAATATCTTGTTCATGGATCAGTCAAGAAGCCAGTATCATGGATAGAAAAATATGTGACAAAAAGTAAGGTATAAGAAAGGTAAAGGTTGTAGGTTATGAGGGATTTTGAATGCAAAATTGAGAATTTTGTATTTGATATGAGAAGCAATAGGAAGCCACTGAGAGTTTATTGAATAATTAAATGGACTTTTCCACTGTATCTTTTCAAACATACTTTTCTTAAGAGATTCTGGAATGCACTTTAATTAGAAAATACTTGGTTGCAGAAAAAACTACAAACCACTTAGCTATATTAAAACTTACTCAAAATAATATCTCAACAGAAGAATGTTAGTCTGCAATGCACTATTTATAAAGGAGATGAAAGAGTAGGAACTGATCAGTGGTTTACTCAGTACTGTACAATGGAAAGGGTTCTCAAGATTATAGATGACTGATATTGTTTAAATGAATTGATTCTTTAGACAGAAATAGAATGGTCAATTCTTCATACTCTCCTAGCTTGGTGGAAATTTACCTTAAGCAAATTCAATTCCCCTTGGCCTAAATCCATACTGAATGGGACTGACTGGATGAAACTTTCTTAGTTTATAAGACTAGGCCTAAGTCACATGATCCCTATACCCAGAGCTGGAAGATAAGGTCTTGGGCTTCAGGTTTCAGGAAGTCACATGATCCCTTGGGTTGAAGAGTTACATGGTCTCTAAAGGTCAGACCTTAAAGAAGTGATGCTCACAGGAAATGATATGACCCATAGGAAGCAGATAACATTGGTGATCAGTGGTCAAGGATGATTACTTCCTTTTTGTCTATCCAATGAGAGGGCTTGAGTTTTTTATTATTTAAGTCTGAGAAGGTGAAAGCTGTCCAGATTCCCAGGAGCACATGGTAGGAGTTGGGATACCTCCCAGGTGTGTGTGTATAGGCCTCTCTCTGCAGGGATTAAATAAATGCTTTCTCTTTCTAACTGAAGATGTCTCTGATTAGTTGATTTGGGAAAGGGTGCTAGACCCTTCCCACACAATGCTTAACATGTAAATTATCATTTCACAATTGTGCTTCCCAAGTGGACTCCTCAGGAATGAATGACCAGAATAGGTATATTATACCAGTTCTCTTGTAGTAAGTGTCTCTCTTTGTATGTGAATAAACTAGCATTTTAATTTGTCCATTAACCACTCCTATGTTTGGTTAGCTTAAATCAGTTACTTAGAGCCTCATTACCTGCAAATGAGACAGGTTATAGATCAAATTCATGACCCCAAAATGGCTGAGGGTCAGATCTTAGACTTGAAATGATGCCAAAGGGTGTTGACCACTATTCTTAGGGGCTCAGCTGAAACGACCAAATCATTTTTTTTTTTTGGTTAACCAAGTGATACCAGAAAGATTGCTTTAATACAATATACATTCCATTTTGAAAACTTGTCTATTTTTAAAATGTGCAAATATAGTTGTTGTTTTAGAAATGCTAACTACAAAGGAAATATAAAACATGAGTACTTGTTTCAATACAAATCATGCCAACAATTCAGATACTCCCTCTGCTGGACAATTTCTTTAAAAATACTTTCATTATTTTTTTCATAGACATTAAAACTCCATTCTAGCTTTGGAATTATAGAATCATAGATTTAGAGCTGAAAAAGCCATTGCATCCAACTCTTTAATTTTGCAGATATGGAAAGTGAAGCCTATAGAAGTTAAATAATAAAATCATAATCACAATAGGAAATATATTGTACCTAAAGTTTGTAAAATGCTATAAAAATCTTTATCATTTTATCATGATAATAACCCTGAAAGATAGATACTGTTATTATCTACTTTTTACAAATGAGTAAAATGAGATAGACCTGCCCCTGGCCATAAAACTAGGAAATATTTAAGGTTCTATTAGAAGTCAGAATTCTCTGATGCCAGGTCCAAAGCTCTACCCATTGTGTCACCTGAAAGAATTTCCCTCTCAAAAGTACCAAAAAACCTACTATTATGAATTCATTTCTTTGGTTTTCTCTCCTACAACATTTTAAAAATTCAAATGCTACTCTGAAGGTTAACACATTGAACCAATTCACACAAGAATATTAGAGTAAAGGAGACCTCAGAGAGAAGGGAAAAGAATGTGAAAATAGATGGACAAAGAGGAGGCTCTCAGCCAAAAGACAAACTTCACTTACTTTACAATTTTGCCTAAAGTTAGGACAAAATGACAAACCATTTAACTTAGTATTTCACAAACCAAGGTTTTATAAATAATGAAACAGGTGATAAGTTAAATTACTTGTTCCTGATTAAACAATTAGAAGGATACATGCCAAAACATGTCAGGTCTTTTGATGTCAAATCTTATATTCCCTCCATTGTGCTGTGCTGCTTCTCAAAAGTGTTTAAGTGACAAGTTCAAGGAGACATACAAAATGCTAAATGTGAAGTTAAAATAACTTTGAGTTATGTCAAATTCATCAGATTTGATGGCAAAAGTGGAAATAGTATAAAATAACAAATGTTGGAAGGGCTATGAGAAAAACAGACATATTAAAGCACTATTGGTGGAGTTGTAAGTTGGCCAGCTGTTCTAGAATGTAATTTGAAATAATAGCCCAAAAGTTACTAAATTGTAAATGCTCTTATCTGCTGTTACTAGGATTATTAACCCAAAGAGGTCAAATATGTGCAAAGATAAAGAACTGGAAGTTCAGGATGTACCCATCAAGTATGGAATAGTTGAACATATTGTGGTGCGTGAATGTAATGGATTTTATTGTTCTGGAAGAAAAGATAAAGAGGATGGGTTTTAGAGAAACCTAAGAAGACTGGTACGAACTAGTACAGAATAAAGTGAGCAGAACCAAAACAATTTATATATTAACAATGGTGTATATTCAAACATCTTTGAAAGTTTTAATAACTTTGATATATGCAATGTTCAAGATGATTGACAGTGATACATGCAACTCACTTTTTGAGAGAGACTCAAAATGCAGAATGAGACATACATTTTTGGACTAATGTAGGAATTAGTTTTGATTATGCATATAATACAAATAATAATAGTTAACATTAATATTTTATATGTGCCAGGCACTGTGCTAAGCACTATACAATTAATAACTCATTATTTGATCCTCATAATTTCCGCCTTCTTATTATGGATGTTCTTCTTATTATTATTCCCATTTTACAGTTGAGGAAAACAAGGCAAAAAGAGGTAGTGATTTACCCAGGATCACACAATGAGTATCTAAGACTGGATTTAAGTGTGCCTGACTCGAGGCCTTGTACTCTATCCACTATGTTACCTAGCTGCCCTAAGAAGATATTTGTGCAGCACCTCACAGGATCTACTTGAGGATCAAAATAGATAACCGCATAAAGTACCATTTAAAAATTATGATCATCCTCCCCTCTTGATGAGATCCAGCTATGCCAAATTATCTCAAGTGAATTTATAGATAAAACTGGACAAAAATGATAAACAGAAAATAAAATGGATCTACATGTATTTTCACAATGATCTCTTTGCATTGAAAACATTTAGATTATAGCATCCCTATTTCTAAAATACTAAATAAGGACATGATTGTGTCACTGAAGAGGAGGAAATCAAGACTGGTGGTGAAGAAGTCTGCATAGGAAGCAATACAATATTTAAAGTACTGGCATAGAATTTTAAGCTTTTTGAGAAAGGAAAAAATTTACAAAGAATGGAAAAGATCATAAATGGTGTCTTTATAAAGAAAAAAAAGTAACCAGAAACACATTCCTAGTTGCTATGACTTCTTTCTTATCTGTATAGATTGTTATGAACACACTGAAGAGATTCAAAATGAAAACATAAGAAAGCCACACATTTGCCTTCACAATTTTTTTTTTTTATAATAGGTCACTTTTTTATGATAAGACAGCTGACAAAGAAAATATTCATGGTCAAGATCCTATGAAAATGTGTTCCAATAAAAAAATAATAATAACTTTAATTTTACTCCAAACCTGATGAAGTTTTGACTACAGACATTTCAATTCCTGGTTAACTAATGAGGAAACAAACTCAGAAGAGTGATATAACTTAACCATGACCCGAAAAATATCCAGGTCTCTTTCTGACTCTTCACACCATGCTGCCTATCTCCTTTTACTATATTATGCTACCTACACGCTGAGATTAGATCAATATTATAGGGTGGATGATTTGCAAAAGCAGGAAAAAGCATGGAGAAGATCATTGGATCATCGATGTAGAGCTAAAAAGGATCTTAGCGGGCATTTTACAGATGAAGGAACTCGGGTCCAAAAAGGTTGTGATTTGCCACACAGAATGATGGCCTGCATCAGAAAGGCCAAGGCTGAAGAAAAAGGAGGTGGTCGGGGCAGCTGAAGAACGAGGAGCTTCGTACAACTAAAAGGTCGAGATCAGAGGTTGGGGGACAAGGGGGCCGACATTGATTGGGAAGAGAAAGGAGGCGGAGAGCACGTGGTGAGTCGGCCCAGGCAGGTGTGGGAGGCCCGGGGGATGGGAGCCCAGAGTGGGTCGCCGCGTTCCTGACACAGCCCTCGTACCTCGGACGCCCGGGTTAGGAGGTGTTGGCCGATATAATTCCTTTTCTTCAGGGTGGCATGGTTCAGGATACTCCATCTCTGGATCTGCCAGGCGGGCTGGGACTTGCCCAGGGAAATTGGGGCAAGACGAGACAGGAGGACAAAAAAGCGAAGGCTGCCCCTTCGCACTCTCGCACTACTATACTCCAGCAGCCGTCCTGCGGTTCTTGTGCAGGGCGTTGCTGCTGGCAACCCGGAGCTGGGACACCCACACCCACACACCTCCCCCGCCGTGAGCGCATGCGCTTGGCTTCCCGCTGCGACGTAATGCGTCAGCCTGGTCTAGATGGCAGCCAAGTTGAGCTTAGTGGGAACAGATCAAGGAGACAGACTTAAATGAGAGTGAGGAATGAAAATGAAATGTAAAAAGTTTGCATTCGAGCAACAAGGATTTTTACAAGCACTTTTTGTGTGTCAAGGGCAAAAAGACAGCCTGGTGACGTGCTAGCTTTGGCGTAAGGAATTCGAGTTCAAATATTGTCTCAAGGTTTTGCAAGGGCTAATATTGCAGAATTATCTATGCATTTTTTTGGTTTGTTTTTTGCTGAGGCAATTGAGGTTAAGTGACTTGCCCAGGGTCACGCAACTAGGAAGTATTAAAGTGTCTGAGGACAGATTCCAACTTAGGACTTCCTGACTTCAGGGTTAGTGAATCCATTGCACCACCTAGCTGCCCTATATGCATATGTTTTGCAAATTTAAAAAAAAAAAAAAATTTGTCTCAAATTTGCTAGCTGTTATCAAACTGAGCATACCCTTTGACCCAGCAGTGTTTCTACTGGGCTTGTATACCAAAGAGATCCTAAAGAAGGGAAAGGGACCCACATGTGCAACAATGTTTGTGGCAGCCCTTTTTGTAGTGGCAAGAAACTGGAAACAGTGGATGCCCATCAGTTGGAGAATGGCTGAATAAGTTATGGTATATGAATGTTATGGAATATTATTGTTCTGTAAAAAACAACCAGCAGGATGATTTCAGAGAAGCTTGGAGAGACTTACATGAACTGATGCTAAGTGAAATGAGCAGAACCAGGAGATCATTATACATGGCAACAAGAAGACTAAAGATGATCAATTCTGATGGACATGGCTCTCTTTAACAATGAGATGATTCAAACCAATCCCAACTGTTCAGTGATGAAGAGAGCCATCTACACCTAGAGAGAAGACTGGGAACTGAGTGTAGACCACAATATAACATTTTCACTTTTTCTGTTTTTGTTTACTTGCATTTTGTTTTCTTTCCCAGTTTTTTTTCCTTCTTGATCCTATTTTTCTTGTGGAGTAAGATAGCTGTATAAATATGTATACATATATTGGATTTAACATATATTTTAACATATTTTACATGTATTGGACTACCTGCCATCTAGGGGAGAGGGTAAAGGGAAGGAGGAGATGGTTTGGTACAGAAGGCTTTGCAAGGGTCAGTGTTGAAAAATTACCTATGCATATGTTTTGTAAATAAAGTTTTAATTAAAAAAATAAATTTTAAAAAATAAACAAATTTGTTAGCTATGTGAATCCCAGACCTGTCAATTACTCTCTCTCATTGTTTTCTTTTGTGTAAAGTGAAGATAATAATACATTTACCTCGTTGTTGTGAAGTTCATGAGTTAATATATGAAGAGCAACTTAAAGCTTCGTATAAATGCTAGTTATTTATCTTTTTTTTTTTTACTAGCACTGTTCCTGTCTTGCAATATTCTAATATGGAAAACAACTTGTGAATAATAATGATGGTATAAGTATATGACTATTATATAGGGTGGAGTATCATATAACTAGTTAACAGGTCAAAAGGGCAACAGTGAAAGTCTTTGGCAAACTTGCATCCAATAGAGACACTATGTACACATATAAAGTATAGGTACAAAAATACAAAATAAATATACACACAAAAATAAAAAGCACTTGAATTTATCAGAAAAGACCTCATGTAGGAAGTGGGACTTTAAAAGAGGCTAGAGATCCTAAAGATTAGTGCATTTGTAGGCCTGGGATAAGTTTGTTCAAAGGCAGGGTGAGAGAAGATGGAGTCTTATGTATGACAGCCATCTTGATTGGAACCTACAATGGGTAAAGGGTAGTAAAGCATAATAATCCTAGAAAGGTAGGCTCTGGACAGATGGTGAAAAGAGCTTTAAATGCTAAATAGATCTTTAAATGAAGGTTCTGAAAGATTCAATTCAATTCCATTCAATAAACATTAAGATCCTATTGCTGAAAGTCCTGATGACTTAGTTCCCAGCCCTACTTATCAATTATTAAACTAGGGTCTGGTGGGGAAGAGACCAAGTTTGTAGACCTGATTTACTTTTACTCCTAACCGCAAAGTGTCATTGTCTTGCAGTTTTGGGGTGGAACTGAAATTCAAAGGCCCCATCTCTTTTGCTGAGGTGGATCTATCTGGATTATTTTAAATGTATCTATAAAAGCTATCCCTACCTTGAAGCTCTGGCTGATCTTCGGTGGTCAGCTCGGCAATGTATTACTACTTTGACATACTTACAATAAAATATTTTTAATTCTCTTCTCCCTGAATTTTGCCTCTTAAATGAAGTTAAAAGCTCAGATGATGAATTTTTCTTTCATCACTATTAAATGCCAGATATAATGATAAAAAATGGAAGTTAAGATCGAGGTCGGGCAGTGATACATGCTAGAAACAGGATTCAAGACTGACTGACTGCAAAGTCACTGTCCTTTTCCACTTAGTTTCTTAAATAAGGCCAGGACCTGAAGAATACAAATGTTACCGCTAAGCAAACCTACCTGGCCCTTCTAGTTTCAAGCTTTCGTGTGTTTAATGAATTCCTTTATCAATCTAGAGAAGCCTATAGATTCCTTGTCAGAATAATGTAAATTCAATGTATAAATAAAATGCAATTATTACAAAAGAAGTCAATTATTTTGAAAAAAAATTTTTTTTCCCCTAAACCAACGATCTCTTGCAACTTATCCACAGATCCTGGCTTGCAGATTATTTTATTAAGTGGAATGGCCCTTGCCACTTCCTTCTTCCTCTCATTTTAACGAATGGAATGAAATCTCCCCCTCTCATTTTTCTCCCTGAAGCCAAAAAAGTAGGTGTCAGAGAAGTATCTGGAGTGTGATGATGTACAGTAAATGATTAAATGCAACTCCCACAACCAATTCTAACCCCTATTTCCTCCACACGTAAAACAAAACAAAACCCTCTCTTTTCGTCTTTGTCCGAGCAGCGCACGCGGGAGGGTTACCCCAGCTGTCTTCTAAGTGAGGGGAGGCGAGAATGCCCAAAATAGAACAAACAGATTTGTACTAGGGGCCCTGTAGATCTAACTTGCTGGGGAGTGGGAGGAAGAGGAGGTGGAACTGAACTCATTTCCTCCTCGGCTGAGCCCGCCCTCGCACGCACGCGCACTAGCAAATCGCTCCACGTGCTGCCGCTGCGCTGCCCGCTGCTCGATCCCATTCTCCCGGGAGCCGCCTCGCAGTCTCGCATCCTCGCAGCCTGGCGGGTGGCCGGGCCCCAAGAGAACAGCATGGGTAGAGCCCTGGAGGTGGGCTGGGTGGCAGGCTTGGTGCTCGGGGCCGGCGCTTGTTACTGCGTTTACCGACTGGCCTGGGGGAAAGAAAAGAGCCGGAAGACGGCGGCTGCAGGCGGGAGCAGAGGCTGCCCCACGGGGCCGGGGCGGACGCTCCTCCTGCGGGAGTCCGGCCTCCCCGTAGTATCCAGCCCCTCCCCTCCTGCAGGTGAGAGCCCCCTTTCATCCCACCCGGGAAGACCCGGGATTGGGGGAAGGGCAGAAGAGCCCCACACGCTTTCTTGCACTGCAGTCCATGGTTGGTTAGGGTTTGCAGCCGCGGGGGAACTCGCATGGTGGAATGAGGGAATGAAATGTTCTCGAGGCACTTGCGTGGCGCTGCAGAAAAGGCGCTGGCCCTGGGCTCAAGTTCAAGTCCAACCTCGTGCTTATTAGCCCTGTGGTTCTAGGCAACTTACTTCACCTATGCTTATTTCTTTTTCCTTAACTGTAAAATGAGGATCATAATAGCACCGAGCTCCCTGAGTCGTGAGGTTCAACCGAAGTGCCTCCTCCTTTTCCTAGATTTGGCTACCCAATCCTAGCCAATGCAGTTGTGTTGATTAAGGTTTAAAATTCCTGCCACTGCTATGGTGATCCTTTTTTTAAAATTTTGGATATAGTAGAAGCTTTATGGATTTTTTTTTTTCAGATTTCGGCTAAACAACCACCTTTAGCGGGATACCTTTCCCACTCCTTAATAATGCCTTCCCCAGCTACAGATTTAGACACTTATAATGTCTTACTGACATCTCCAATATTTTACTACAAAATTACTCTCTTCTCTTTGAAGACATTCTTAAAGATCTGGGTATTAATTGAATTTTCATGATTTATGGTAATGTTAAATTGACATGACTTAAGAGCTTCTGAAGAAAATAATCCTCAGGAATAATGGAAATAATGTTATTTCCCTAGAATTGTGTTTCTCTTTGTTATGATGTTTTTACTCTCCTATCACCTTTTTTTTCTTTTTTAAACAGCAGCTACTTGGCAAAATGGATTGAGTGATAGGCCTGGAGTCAGGGTAGACTCTTCTTCAGACATTCCCTAGCTGTGTGACTCTGGGCAAGCCATTTAATCCTATTTGCTTCAGTTTCCTCTTCTGCGAAATGAACTGGAAATGGCAAGCCTCTCCAATATCTTTGGCAAAAAAAATTCCAAATGGATTCAAAGAGTCCAACATGACTGAAGAGCAACAAGTCACTTAATTTATTGCCATTCTTGAGAGTCAATTTCCATGTTGGGTCAGTGATTTTATCCTATTATATAACTGGAAAAGCTTATTTACTAACATTAAATGACTTGTTCCTAAAGAAAAGGTTGATGGGTCTACAGTTTGAGGTTGCAGATGGACCACAGTGCTGAAGTGTTACCTACAAAATATCAGCAGTCTTAAGAACTGAAGGGATTCTTAACCTTTTTTTGTATCATGGATCTTTTGGCAATTTGGTGAAGTCTTATAGTCTTAGAATAATGCTTTCAGATTTGTAAAATAAAATACATAGGATTACTGCAAAGGAAATAACTAAAGAAAAGAATTATGTTGAAATGTAGTTATCTCAGTAAAAATAAAAACAAGTTCATGAACCTGAAATTAAAGTAGAGATCAGAAATCACATATAGAGTAACCTAGAAAATATTGGGCCATTCTTCTGTGAAGTAACCATGGTATAACCTGGTTAAGAATTGCACAAAGTCGGCTGTGGGTGGTTACCTGGTATGTTGATGGAATAGTTCTATGCTGAGGAAAGGTATTTTAAATAAAGAGATTTTGTTGTTGAGCTAAAAATGCTATTACAAATACAAAGGAATGAATAAAAATTTTCTCATAGACTAATATTTGAATTTTCATAGTACTACATGATATTCTAGAAGGTTTATTTCACTTGGGAAAGAAAATAAGCATTTATCAAAAACCTGTTATATACCAGGCACTGTGCTAAATGCTTTGTAAATACGTCATTTGGTTTCCCCTCAACTTCACAATCCTGGGAGCTAGGTACAATTGTTATCCCCATTTTACATTTGGGGAAACCAAAGCAGGCAGAGATTTAAGTGTCTTGACCAAGGACACAAACTCAGAAATGTCTGAAGCTAGGATTTGAACTTAGGTCTTTCTGACTCCATGTTGTTCCAGAACTGTACCCACTGCACTACCCAGTTAGAGGAAGGATTATAGCTAGAGAAACTGCTTCAGTGGACATTGTCAAGAAGTGCCATGTGACAACTGTCACAGATAGAGAATTTGAAGGGACCCTAGAGACCATTCATTCTAGCTGTCTCATTTTATATTTGAAAAAATTGAGATCCAAACTAACTCATGATCACAGAGGTAATAAATATCAGGAGCTGAGTTTTGTAGGTACCATCTGTCCCTCAATATTTCTATGTCACTTCCCCCCTTTTCCAGTCATACATTTCCTGAATGATGTTCCTTTCAGGCCTACCCCATAGGCCAGCATTAAATATATGCTGCAGCCCTACTAATATATGTCAATCACTGTTCTTCAGAAATTATGGTACAAGAATTGCAACCTTATATCTTCACTAGGAGGATATCTATGTTGAAAAAACAGGGTTTTGTGCCAGGAAGCAGCTTGAGATCATTAAAATCTCTGTCTAATTTCCCTTATGAAATCCATCTAAATCTTTCTTTTCACTTCTCCCAAATCATTATCCACCCACAGCAACTGTTTTGGCTAGATTTACTGATGGACTGACTCAGTGATCTGGCACTTCCAACTGCATGGCACAATTTAGACCAGTAATTTCCAATTTTTTTGGTTGTGTACTTAGTAAAAAAAATAAGGCCATCTACTCACAATGTATGTTTATGCAGTTATAAATTACATAATGCATATAATTATGTACATTTTAAAGTTTTAGAAAACAAGAGATTTTTTAAAAATTGACAATATTTTGGAATTGTCTCACTAAAACTAATACTATCCTAATGCAAGCATTGGAATTGACTATCCCAAATTACTATTGATTTTTTTAAAATTTAATTCTTACTGATAGTGATTTGAAATTCTGTGTTCAATTTGTTTCAAAACTTGGTTTTAAGAGCTTGTCAGAGCAGAAAAGGAGACCTCACAAAGGCACCTAGAGTCAAGTGAAAGAAATATAGTTGGCTGTGCCCACTAAATCATTATTGTTCAATTCATTCTCCAGCTATGCAAAGGTTTTTATTGAAATTCAACAGTCAATTTCCATATTTCCTAACATCAGTTCTTGCAAACTAATTGGAGCATGTTGCACCTTTCTATTTTTAACAAATGGCCTCAAAACTCAATCATGAGACTCCATTTAGACCATTTTCTTTGAGCAGGTTAGAAAATTCACTTTCCAAAATTGTGTTTGGGTTTTGTTTTCTAAATGTGCAGATAGAGTTTTTATAGAAGGCACACATAATTTTCAGAAACTGGATGGTGAGTATCCAGAAGAAAAGGATAGTCAACAGTGTCAAACAGTAAAAAGGGTCAAGATGAGGACTGAGAAAAATACAAGATGTATTCATTAAGATATTGGTAACTTGCAGTTGAATGGGATCTGAAGAATAACAAATCATTTTAAAACATATTTTAGAGGTATATGTACATATTAGCTTCTGTTATTATTAGCTGAATGAACAAGGAAAGGCGATAATTAGACTGAGTTTGGCTGAAAAGGGAAAGGATGGCAGACATAGGGAACAGATAATGCAAAGTCTCCCCGGCAGAAGAGGGAATAGCACATAGACCCTATATGAATGAAGAAATGTGCATAATTATGTAAGATTGGGAGTTTTGCTTTCTGATTTCTATTAAACTGTTTTTATCATTTTCAAGAAGAAAAAAAGATGGTTGAGGGGAGGGAGAGTCAGGTTGTATAGAGTTTTTAATACCAAACACATCATCTTGATCCATTTCCCAGATTGTGTCAACTCCAAAATCTATTTCCTCTGACCTGGTCCAACCATTTTTCCTGACTTCTTACGTACTTGTAACTGTTTCCTACCACAACTTACAAAAGGAAGAAATGTTAAGACCTAACTGTGGTGATTTCAGTGTCAGTTGGCAAAAATAGATCATGATAGAAACTCTGATTCGTGTTTCATTTTTCATTTTTATTTTCCAATTACATTCATCTAGAAATCTTTTATGGAGACTCTTGTGATGATCTGGGGGCTTAGTTGTAGTTTAGGCCAAACTATTTGAAGACTTTTTATTTTGCCTTCTCAGTATTCACTTTTCTCCTTTTTAACCAAAATATTTTACCAATGAGTTTACATTTCAAATCGGCATTGCCTTTAGCCACATGCCTGCTTAGCAAGGATCTTCAGTCTAAAATGTTTTAAAATGTGTTCTTTTGGTCTCTTTATGGAAATAATTGAATATAAACTTCTGAAGAAATTTATTAATTAATTTTGTCATTGCCTGCCTTCAGTTAAACCAATTATCAAATTGTGTGAATCTGGTTTAGAGAATCTTAGCAAGTTCCTAACAACATAATTTTCCAGCCACTACTATACTCTGATCCAGCCATACTGGCTTTCTGTTCCTCACACTAGACACGTCTCCCATTTCTGTATCTTTGCCCTAGTCCTTCCCCCAAGGTTATCTTGTAGTCTCTCTCTTCCTTTAAGATGCTGACTTTTCCCACAACTTCTTATGCCCTTCTTCCCAAAACTACCTTGTATTTCACTAATTTGTGAAATACTACTATTTCACTATTATTTATTGTCTATCTTTACCGTGTACTAGTTTATATGTGTGTATGTTTCCCTTATATTTATTTGCAATTATATTTTTGCAAGTCTCATTTGTACTCGTATTGTCTCACTTCATACTGAGTCTAGAACATAATAGACTCTTAATAAATATTGATTGATTGATTCTTCCTAGATTGATTCTTCTAGGAAGACATCCTCTGTCACCACTGTTGGTGCATAAGCTACTCTTATATTCATGATATTTCTTTTACTTACACTTATCTTGAGCACTACAAGAGCAAACTAATAAATGCCACATGAAATAGTGGACACCTAATGAAACCAATTCCTTTCATTGCCTCTCCAAGGAGAACCTTTGAACTATCCTTTTCATCTAGCTGCATCTTTCTTTTGTCTCCTAGTTTCTTTGATCCCTAAAATATCATGATCAATAAAGTTCAGTTCTTTGATGGTATGTTGCTTTGGTCACTGGATATGGTCATTGCAGAATTCTTAGGTAGCCCCAAAATTGTAACTCTTAGCCACCTTCCAATAATCAACAGACTTATAAACAAGCCATCTTATATTGCTTGCCTTCTCAATAGAGTGCAGAATGGACTGGAGGAAAGAATGCAGAAACTTAAAATATCGAGTAAGAAGATATGTGTATATATAAATAAGAAAAATGTATACATAGTTTTGGGGAAATTAGGTTTCATGACAAAATATTAAAGCAAATATTTGAATGATTAAATTTGTTTCGTTATTGCTGCCAGATATGTAGAAATTTGGTTTCAGATGGATACTTGATTGCTGTCTTCTGAGGATTTTAAGGTTTATCATATGAGAAAGAGAGGTTAGATTTACTCTGTTTGGTCTAGAAAATCATTATTAGGAGGAGTGACTGAAATTTGCAGAGAGATTGGTTTGGGAATTATTAAAGAAAATATAGAGCTGTTCAGAACTAGAAGGTAATAGACTCTTCGTCCCTGAAAATATTTCAGGGGTTGCTACATGACCATGTATTATGAATTTGGTAGAGTTATGTGGTTGAATTGAATGATCTTCTAATTCTTAAGATCATAGCTTTGGAGGTAGAAGAGACATTGTAGTCCATCTCATTCAACCATTTCATTTTACAGATGAGGAAAACAGAGACCCAGTGAAGTTAAATAACTTTCCTATCCAACATCCCACAGGTAAACACCATAGAAAAGATCTGGACTCGGGTCCATGGTGATTCTAGCAATCCTTTGCTTTCTGTTTTTCTGAAAATATCTTTATGATTTGGCCATATAATTTAATTCAGTTATCTCGTTACAGATGAGAAAATAAGGCCTGACATGATAGTAGGTGGCAAATCCAGTCTTTTACTGTTGTAAAGTCACTGTGGTTCTAATCTTAAGATAAGTTAAGTCATCTAATCTCTTTTTCACCTGTACAATTGGGTGGGAAGAAACTGAATTATAGCCTTAAAAAATGGACATTTTTTTTCCTCAGTTTTTTTTTAAAACATTGTCAGGATATCATCTTTGGAAAGGCTGTTGAACAGCAACTTATAATTTAGTAATTCTATATGAATGGAAATCCTGTTTTGTAGAAATTATTGGAGGCTAAAGGGATTCATTTAATAAATGTCCAGTGCAACAAATAGACTTTTTAAATGCATATAACAATGGATTACTTATCCAACTGCTAAAAGCTTTTTCTTTCTAAGTGTGCCCCATAATCTACATCTGAATCTTTACTGATGTACTTAATAGTTATTCAAGGACATATTTTTAATGACTTTTTAGGTTACATCATAGCCCAGGGGAGAAATTGTGGAATTGTGCTTTGGTTTTTTTTGTGGTTGTTAATGGTAGAGGTTTTGTTGTTATTTTAATTTTTGAGCAAAATGCCAGTTGAGATAATATGTAGAATTCAATTAATGGCGTCTAAAAAGGTAAAACATAGATATAAATAAGTGTGAACTAAGAATGAAAAATAATTTAAGTATTTATTATATATAAAATATATCAAGGGTTAGGTATTCAAATAGAAAAAAAGTACAAACTCCTTGTGCTCAAGAAGCTCATCCTCTAGTTAGAGGAGATAACACATAAAAGAATTAAATTAGAAGAAACTAGAAATTCTAAGTTATATCAGTAGAGCAGATAGGAAGGCCCAGAAGTCCTTAAAGGGTATCAGCAGATCTTTTGGTTTGATGAGTGAGTGGCTAGAATTATGCCTAACCCAGAGTAGACACCTAAAAATTTTTATTGTTTAATTTATATCATGGCATTTGGAAGGAACTTCAGAGGTCATGTGTTCATGTGCACATATATGTGGAGGAAACAAAATGAATTTTTATTTTTTATAGACTATCTATAAATGTACACATTGCCATATTATCATAACTTAGTATCCATAGTTTCTGCAATATAAAAGTTGGTAAATCTTCATTTGTGATTTAATTCAGCCAGTATTAAGCCATTTATAAGGCACTGTGGTAAATGCAAGTAATATGATATAAAAAGGTTTCTTGAGATGATTGGTGCCAGTTTCAATGATCTTATAATAAAGAGAGCCATCTACACCCTGAGAGAGGACCGCAGGAACTGAATGTGGATCACAACATAGCATTTTCACTCTCTTTGTTGTTGTTTGCTTGCATTTTGTTTTCTTACTCATTTTCTTTCCTTTTTGACCTGATCTTTCTTTTGCAGCAAGATAATTGTACAAATATGTTTACACATATTGGATTTAACATATAGTTTAACATGTATAACATATATTGAATTACTTGCCATCTAGGGGAAGGAGTGGGGAGGAAGGAGGGGAAAACTTAGAACACAAGACTATGCAAGCATCATTGTTGAAAAATTATCCATGCATATGTTTTGAAAATAAAAAGCTTTAATAATAAAAACAAAATTCAAAAAAAAAAAAAAAAAAAAAGATTTCTGCCCCTGAGCCACTTCTAATGTCAGAATTCATCTGTGTCAAACCATTGAGGATAAAAAAAATTCCTTATATAACCTGGTGATGTATGTAAGTGGAAAAGATAATCAAAGTGGAAATCTTAAGAATTGGAGGCACATCATATTTAAGGTTTCTAAAATAAAATTTTATTAAGAGATACTTAAAACTGTATTAAGTACTAACATTGTTTCATAGTTAGCCTGGTCTTAGAATGATCAGATATAAATCTAATTGACTTTTTTTTCTCTTTTTCTTTTTTTTGCTATATACTTTACAGAGGATGATTGTACCCCATCATTTAATACATTGAATACTCAATGTCTTAAAAAAATAATTTGCTTGCTAGAGTCAACTGAAGATCCTTTAATTCGTGAAAGAGCTTTGATTACACTGGGTAACTGTGCTGCTTTTTCAGTCAATCAAGTAAGTAATCTGTTCTTGTGAAGCAAGCTTCCTTTATGTCTATTCCACAGTAGACCCAGCCAGGTTAGAAAATAAATTTATTTCATTGTAGGTTGCATTCTTTATTTGGGGCTTCTAGTGGGGGGGGGGGGAACTTCTTAATCTTTTTATGTGTGTCATATACCTTTGTGGCAATTAAATGAAATCTGTGGACCCTTTCTTACAATTGTTACTTTTTAAAAACTTGTAATTGAAATAAATGTTAAATTTCAGTTAGGCATTAGTGAAAATAAAGATGTAATTTTTCTTCCCATCCAAGTTCTTTGACCTCAAAAATTCTATCTATAGATCCAAGGGAAGGAACCAATTTAGAGAAGATTTAACCCTTGTCATGGTAACAGGAGACATTCTTCCCTCCAAGATTAACCATCAATCAAATTACTAACCTCAAGAAAGCAGTTCTTCCTAGGGCCCCAACTGTAATTATATATACTGTTGGGCAGATATAAGGAACTTGCTATAGGGGCTTCTCTTCTCCCCTAATCTTGGTTTAGGGTTGTCAGGCCATAATTTCAAGGAGTCCCCAAAATCACAGAACCCTAGATATTTGTGTTAGTTCACTCTAGCTGATGCTCACTTAATTCCCTGCGTTTTATAATGTCATTTAAAAATGTAGATTTTTGAATTACACCACTTCTATGCTCTGCAGTGTACTTCTAAAAAAAGAAATCTCTGGAAAAAGCATCAGACTAGAAATCAGGACATTTGAATCCTTATAGTCCTGGCTCTACCTCAGTTCTTTTGTCCTCAGGTTTCTTCATCTTTAAAATGGGACTGGGGAAGAAGTATCAAGTTATAGATCATCTTCAAGATCTCTTGCAGCTGTAATATTTGGTTATTCCATTGGCAGTGTCTGATGGTTTATTCCTTTGAATGAAAAGGCTCTTGGAAGCTGTTTCTGACAATAGATTGCTTCCTAGAAGTTCTAAAAAGCCTACTTTAAATAGTTCCTTCTCATTTCATATTCCTTTTTTTTTTTTTTTTTTTTTTTTTTTTACTTCCCAGAATAGAGAAATGGGCCTAAGACTCTTAGTTAGTTTTGCAATCATGTTTGGGTTTAGCCCTCTTTTTGCTCACATCTTGGAGAGAAGTCTGTAGCTAACCTATGAAGGTTTACAAGGAGAGAGAACAGAGCCAAAAATGGCTGCTCTCCTCATCATCACATGTATGTAAAGGTTGTTTATTTGTTAAATAAAGTGCATTATTCACTCAGTAAAACTTAATTATGGCAAAAGAATGAAATACTTTGTTTATTTCTTGTTTTGTTATGGTGGCATTTCTTGGGAAGCATATATCACGGGGATTTTCTGCTAAGCTCTTGAAGCAATTGAATTTTCTTGTGTGGAGAAACCAAGAGGGTGCTTAATATGGTCTCAAAACAAGAATTCTTTAGATAAATCATGCCATTTTCTAAGTTTACTTATAATACAGGAATTGAAATATTTATATCAGAGTTGTTCAGTTATTTCAGTCCTGTCAGACTCTTCATGACCCTATTTGGGGTTTTCTTGGCAAAGGCAGTGGTTTGCCATTTCCTTCTCTAGCTCATTTTACAGATGAAGAAACTGAAACAAATAGGGTAAAGTGACTTGCCCAAGGTCATACAGTACTAAGTATCGGAGGTGAGATTTGAACTCAGGAAAGTGAATCTTCTGACTTAACTCAGTGTTCTATCCACTGTCCCACCTAGTGAAATTTCATTATATTTATAAATTGTTTTGAAAGCCTTACATAAGCTGTCCAAAGTTGACTATGATCCACTGCAGTATTTGAAGGATAGCATGGTACAGATAACTCTGGGAAATGGTTTGCCCTGTATTAAAAGTTATCTCATATTAATCATCACAAGAAACCTGGGAGATAGAAACTATTATTATCTCCATTTTACAGTTGAAGACAATAGGGCAAATGGAGGTTTCATTAATCCAGAGAAACACAAATCTTGTTCTGTGTGAGACAAAATTTAAAGTCAGGCAGGTCTTCCTGACTCCAGACCCCAATGTTCTATCCCCTGCTTCATTTGCTGCCCAATCAACTTGAATTCTTTCTTTTATCTATACCTGTGACTTCATTGATATGGGAAACTTCCTCTATTAGTCTTGAAAAATTGCCTGAGAGGAACTGATAACTGAATTCCAAAAAGAAGCAATAGGAGAGCTAAATATAAAAAAACAAAAATGGTGAAATCCTAATCTTATTTTCTCTCTTTTAGGATATTATTCGTAATTTGGGTGGTCTCTCAATTATTGGAAACATGCTGAAAGATCCCAACCCCAAAGTTAAAGAAAAGGCTTTAAATGCACTAAATAACTTAAGTATGAATATTCAGAATCAGAGGGAACTTAAGGTGAGTGACATAAAAACACACCAAAAAATGACTATAAAAGATTAAATTACTATAAAAATAAATTGTATAATTTTATTGGGAAATCCTGATCAGTTAACAAGCTTTTACTTATGATGTACTAGGTACTTTACCTGTAAAAGATCAAAAAGAACCATTTTGAGAATGGGTCAAGCATCATATTAGAGCTTAGAGAATGTTCCTAGTTAGATTATGAAATGATCTGCCAGTTTGAAAGGAAACTAATTCAGGATAAGGGAAGAATATCAGAAAGACAGTAAATTAGGGAGCCATTTGTTTTAAGAAGAATAAATAATTATTTGAGCAATAATAATGGAAAATACATGTGAGTTATTTTATTTTAAAGTTGATCTTTACAGATACTGAGAATTAAGGAATTTGAAAGTAAGGAAAATGATATAGATCACATTTTTAAAGATCTGGAGAAAAAAATCTTGTAGAAACATCATTTGAACCTCATAATGCTAGAGAAATGTGCTATATATCAATTATAAAGGATGAGAGAAAATCAAGTTTTAAAGATAACCAATATGGTGTGACACTATTGAAATAGAATTGGTTTATTAAGGCTTTTGGTTTTAGAAGCAATGTGATGATGGTAGCAGAAGCACCAGAATGGAGACCTGGATCCTCCTGATGTGTCACTTACTAGCTGTGCTAATTGAAGAAGTCATCTATCCTTTTGAGACTTTATTATGGGAAAGCTGAAGTAGATTATCTCTAAAGTCCCTTCTCAGATATCACAGAAAGATTTAAAATTACCTGAGAGGTGACTTGTATTAGAGCCAAAATGCCCTCTGTTACATCCCCAGTAAAGATTAACTAGGCTTTGCTGAGAATCCCCTCAGTGGAGCGTTTGCCACCCTCTGAGATAGCCTGTCTTAGTTTTGCCCAGCTCTCTTAGAGCACTTTTCCTTCTATCAACCTGAATTTTGCCTGACTGCAGTTTCCCATGGCTCTTTACTCCATCCTCTGGGTCCAAATGTCAAGTCTAATCCTCCTGTAAAAGGAACACAGAATTGAGAATTAGAATCCCCAATTCAAACCTAGCTTTGCCACTTAACTCCTCTGCTACCTTCAGAATATGATAACTTTTCCAGGTTTTGGTTTCCTCATTTGTTAAATGAGATGGGTCGAGCTAAATGAACTCTAAAGTCCTTTCCAAATCTAGATTTATGACCCTTCTCCATCAAAAATCCTTTATTTTCCCTTAAGAACTTACTGATACCTTTTGTTTTCACATGATTTTCATTTCCAAATATGCTATCTTCCTCTTCACCTTGAGCCTTCCTTTGTAACAAAGGGGCAAAAATTCATTAAGCAAAACTTACATACCAATGCATTAGATGCATTTATTCCTTTATTTTCTGTGGCCAGGATTTTCATAATGTAATATTTAGCTTTGTTTTATTAATCTTTTCATTTATGTTGTCATTGAATATATTCTTTTCCTAATTGTACTTACTTCACTCAGCATCAGTTTATATGTATTTTCCAGTATTTGTATGAATTTTAAGTAGGTAGGTTCCAACTTTATTATCATTTCTTTGCTACAATAAGAAGAGATATTTTGCTTACATGCCAAACATTTATTTCTGTCTTTGAGTTCCGTAAGGTATAGACTCACAGTGAGAACTGTTAGTCTTTCAGTTTTCTTTAAATACTTTGAAGATTTCTCTTGACCCTCTTCTAAACCTTATTAAAGTCACAGGCTTCCAATATAACCTTCTGTAACATAGATTCAAGCCCTCTTGCTATCCTGATAGGCTTTCTTTTTTTGCATTCCAGCTTTATAATGTCTTTCATTAAAAAAAAAAAATTTAGGCTGGACCTCCATATAAAGAACAGAAAAATAAGTGCCTTAAGAGATCTTTCTACTATAAGAAGTTTGACTTTTAAGTTTATTCTGGGTATAATTTAATTGTATATAGAATAGAACAGATTGTCAGAATAATTTTGAATTCTTTCTGAAAATTCAATAAGCCATTTTTTTTTCAATAAGCTGTCTTTTTTGCAAATAGTAATATTGTGAGACTGTGTGAACCTACATCCTACCCACATGACTGAGTGAATTGAAAAAGCTAACTTTGGAGAGAAGGCTGCCCCTTTTTTGCCTGTTTTTTGTTTACCATAACAAGGGTTCTTCACTTAAGGAACTCTGCAGTAAAGAAGTCGTATTAGGCAGATACTTGAACAAGTTTCTTCCTTTGCTCCAAGAGTTGAGGATGATTTCATTTCATCTAGATGAAATTCAGTAGTATTTCTGAATTCTCATTTTTCTTTCTTTTCCTTAGGTATACATTAGCCAGATCTGTGAGGAGACCATTTCCTCTCCCTTGAATTCAGAGATACAGTTGGCTGGCCTGAGATTGTTAACAAACATGACAGTCACTAATGACTATCAGCACTTAATTGTCAATTCAGTTTCAGACCTCTTTGGTTTGTTATCTCTGGGAAATGAAAACATCAAGGTATGAAATTCTTATTTTTAAAATGAACCTCTTGCTTATCTGAATTGCGATTCATTTCCTTATTTATAGAGTGTTGGTTTTACTGGTCCAAATGAAAGTTTCATACATGCATTGCTCTTTTTTGAGCAAAATAGAGAGATGGGGGCTAAACAGTAATATAACAAATTAGATTTGGAACCGGGTGACTAGTTGACAGCTTAGAAGAAGCTTCTCAGTGGAATGCCCCAGGAATCCAGATTGCCCTTGGGCCTTTTGACATTTTTATCATTAAGGTGGAAATGACATCCTTAGCAAATAGGAAGATGACACAAATCTGGGAAAGATTATAAACTCAGCAAAGACAGCAAGAATTAAGATTCAAAAAGATCCTGATAGACCAGAATTTAAGGACAAATCAAATAAGATATAAATTATTAGGAATAAATATCAAGTTCTATTCTTGGCGTAAAAAAAAAAATTGATTTCACAAGTCAAGATGGAGTAAGCTTGGTTAGAGATAGAGGTTTTTAGTTTCATGAAGGTTCACTGTGAGTCAACTATCTAATAAAAGAGCCAAGAATGCTAATGAGAGCTTAGGCTGAAGGAAGAGAGACAAAAACATGAAGAAATAAAGAAGTGATAGACTCCCTTGCATACTGCCTTAGATCATATTATGAGTATTGTATGCCTTTTTGGAGCAGCACATTTGTAAAAAGATACTGAAAAACTGAAGGGCAACCAAAATGATAATGGTCCTTGAAATCATATTTCTTAAGAAGTGGTTGAAGAAACTAGAGAAATAGAGTAGGACATGATAGCCTCCTTCAGAGTTTTGAATGACTGTCATATTCTGCTGACTCTAGAAGTTGGATTGGTGGCAGCTGCTACTTGGAAAATTTGAGTTTGATGTAAGGAGAAACTGGATATCATCTTCAAGATGATTTATAGACTGTTATCAAAAAGCATTTGGTATGCTCCCCATAGATCAGCGGTGGGGACCATCTGGCCTGAGACAACCCCACATAGTGATGGGCTGAAAACTAGATGTAGCAACCTTCCACTGCTTGAGTTCTTTAAATTGATAATTTTGTAAAAACTGTGAATAATGTTACAAATATCCAAATGACCCTTGGCAAGAAAAAGGTTCCCCACCCCTGCCATTGATAAATCCACTTAGATAAGTCTTAAACAGATCCAAACTTAGATGGATCTAAGTTTTCAAACTTTATTTGAAAGAACAGGTAGGTCATGAGTTTCTTACACACATCACAGGTAAGAGTGGCCACACTAACTTGGTCTTTTCCATCTCTACCTTTTTCTCAACTTCCCTACTTCCCTCTTCTTCCTGATCCCTAAGAGCAAGGCTGCCTCTTGTCTTTTTTTACCTTTGTTCCCCCTCCCTTAACTTACATATCAGTCCTGACAATATTATTAGATGCTACCAACCTATGAGAATCCCTTTTTTTCCTCCTCTTTTTGCTTCCACCTCCTGTTCCTTTCCCCATTACAGTTTGGACATCCCTAACCCTGTCAACTGCACTGGCCTTTTGGGCAGCTCTTTCCAGGCTCCGGCTGGCTCTGCTGCTGTTGGAGCAAATGATCTCTTTAATCTCTTCTTTTAAATCCTTTGATCCGGCCCTCTTTTCTCCCTCTCAGATTATTTTGTCTTCTACTATCTGCTCTGGCTTTTACTTGTCTGTTCAGCTGATTCATGTAGCCGCTTGGCTAACTACTGAGATTCATCCTTCTACCCCAATCTTACTCCTTTCTTCATCAAAGTGGGGACAGTACATTTTTGTTTTGACCAATTTAACTACAAAGTGCCCTTTTCTCTTTGGATTTAAGGTCTCCCCTTCTTGGGTTCTAATACTAGGTTTAGGAATTAAGGAATGGACATGGCTCCCAGTGAGAGTCTCTTATTCATTCCATATGGATCAGTTTTCCAGGTCAAGGGCACAGAACATTGTGTATCTGTTTCAAAATACATTTTATGATTTTGAAAGACAAAGTTGATAGTACAATATTTCTTTCTGTTTACTTTATTGCAAGTTTACATCTCTCACGAGTCAGTAGCCAAAAAAATTCATTACTTACTGGCTAACTTTCTGGTAATAAACCCCTCCAAATGTAGGTAGGTGTAAGCTGTTGCCAGGATTAAACCTTCCAGCATTCCTGCCAAATTTGTATTCTGCTGGCATTGCCTTCAAGCACCTCAGTGCCACAGTAAGGTATGGGAATTGGCTTGTGAGGTCCATTTTGGAACCTAAACACATTTTCTAACATTTCTGCAGGGGAAAAAATACGTTCTGAGTTTCAAATAGCTGATTTGCAAATGACTTCTTGGAATACAACTTTTTCATAAGCACTAGCTGAGCTGGATACCTAGCTGTTGGGCAGAAAACCACTAGAATGTTGGATAAGCTTTCCTCATTGGACCGAAGATACTTTTCCCCTTTGAGTAATAAAACCTTACTAGTTACCATCATTGGAATAAAAATAACAAATACATATATGATGTGTATGAAAAAAGTTAAATTCTTATTGCTTAAAATAACCATTTTCCCATTACTACAAGGTGGCACTTTTTGCCAGTCAGGATCCCACCCAGAAGCCTGAAAGTGGGTGGCAATCCAGCTTCAAACTAAGATGACAATAATTCATGAATGGCAGCCAATAGGGACCTTACAGACCATTCCTCTCAACCCTTTTATTTAGCCATTAAAGGATCTTGCTCAAAGTGACAAAACAAGTCATTAGCAGAAGTGGGACTGGAGTTCGGTTCTTTTGACTTTCAGACCACTGTCCTTTTCAGTGTGTCCTGTGTTATCTGGTCTCAAGTTGTGACCATGGTGCTATGTACTAGATCATATTGCTAGGTTGGTTTTTAAAATTATATACTACCTAAAGTGATCCATAGTGATATCATGCTTGATTTCTCTCTGATCAAATATTCTCTATTTGCTGGTTTTAGGATCATAGATTTAACTCATGAAATGACCGGAGATAATCCAATCCAATTCCCCTATTTTACCAATGAGGAAATCAAGGTCTCCAGAGGGGGAGGTACTTTTCCAAGAGTCAGACAGGTAGTAGCAGAGCAAGGACTCAAATTACTAGGGTCTGCTGGCTACAAATCATGAACTTTTTTCATTAAGCCATTCTTGCTTTGATGTATTGATTCGCACATTAATGTTTAAAGAAAACCTAATAACATCCTTAGGCATAGCTATAAAATCCATCCAGAGGAATAATGTTTAAAAAATCTTTTGTGATTCAGGTTTGCTTCACTTGAACAGAATCATTCCTTATCATATTTTTAAATTCTGCCATTGTTTTCCCCAAAGTATAGCAATTAACTGATGTTGAAGACATTATTTTTTTGGAAACAGGTACTTGATGTTAGCAGCTGGCATTCACATAGTTTCTGGGAGATTATTGTGCCAGGGGATGATTTCTAGAAAGAATTATCTTTCCATTTCTATTTAAACATCTACAATTTCAAAAGTTTCCTTTTCAGACTGCCATTTTTATTGTTGGATGTGATTTGGTTATTTGAGAATAGATTTGTAAAGAGCTTTTTTTTCCCCCATGCCCAGTGTTCTAACCCACAAGATATCACTTAGTCATAATATCAATAGTTCTTCCAAGCTCTCAAAGTTCTGTAATTTAAAATAGCTTTTTTTTAAAACAGGTGAGTTTAAGTAAGATTTGTTTTAAAGCACATCTGATTTAAATATTTTTGTCCTTCCAGAATTACATAAACAATGAGAAAGTTGATATTTAGGTTCTGTAAAACAGAAACTCACTGATAGCTATGTTTTTTCTATCAACTTAATGTTCCCATGTATCTCTTTCCCACTCCTTCCCCAGAGAGCTATCCCTTAGAAGAAATAATAAAAAAAGAAATAGAGGAAAAAAATACTGTTGAACAAAACCAACCAACTCATAAATCTAGTCTAATGGCATATGCAGTGCTCCACACCCATCATCTCCTTACTTCTGAAAAGAAAGTAGATTGGAGTGTTCTCTTCTCTCTTCCTTCTGGCCAAGCTTGGTCATTATAATTATACAGTGTTTACATTCACTTTATAAATTCTTCGCATTAACATTATTGTAGTCATCCTTATGCATATTGTTTTCCTGGTTCTTTTTGCTCTTTGCCCACAGTTTATGTCTTCTTATGATTGTATTTATCATTTCCTTGGGCATAGTAAAATTCTGTCACCACAGTTTACAGAACTATTCCCTAATCCATGTGGCATCTGCTTTGTTTCCAGTTCTTTGCTACAACAAAATATTTTGCTATAACTATCTTGTTATATAGTAAATATATACCTGTCTTTCTTCCTGTCTTTAAATTCCTTAGAGAACTACTTAGCAGTGGAATCCCTGAGCATAGACTTGTTGAAATATTCAAGTTATAGCATTTTGCAAAGTGACTCTGAAAGGTTTTCATGCAAATACTTTTTCAAAGGAACATTATAATCTACTGCAAAATAAAAATGGAATCATTTAATCTAAATGATTAAATTGCCCAAACGGCTCAATTTAAGTCATGGATCTTAAATATATACTTTACTTAAAATCTTGCCTGTTTCTCAAGAACTGATAATTCTTAATCATTCAATAAATTTATAGGATCATTAGGTCACAGATTTGAAGCAAGAAAAAATCTTAAAAATCATCACACCCAAATGTCTCAAGTTTTACAGAGAAGGAATCTGAGGCACAATGGGTTAAGTGATTTGTGCAGGGTCATATGACTCATGAGTGTCCAAGGCAAGTTGGATGTGGGTCTTTCTGACTTCATGTCCAGAGTTCTATCCATTATACAAGCTAATTGCTCTAGACATGGAGTCAGGAAGATTCCATATTCCTCAGACATTTATGAGCTATATGACTCTACAAAAATCACTTAGTCCCTCAGCACTAGTCTCTCCATCTATAACATGGAAATAAAAAAGTATCTATTTCACAAGATTATCATCAGAATCAAAGCGGCCTATAAATCTGAAAGAACTTTGTATTAGCTTATTACCATTATTATTAATCATTTCTCCATTCTGCTTCTAAGGTAGCATAGCTTAGCAGGTAATAAAAGCTAACTAACATTCATAATTTGGTACCTAATCACTAATAAAAAGCCCATTTCCAAATTAATGGATTGGGGAATAATAAACAAATGAAAAGAAAGAGGAAAAAAATAGAGGAAAATATGTCCATTACTTTTTTTTCCACATTTCATCTGTTAAAGCTCATTTTGGAGTCTTTTGTTTTAACATGAAGTCTTTCTCTCTTTGAAACTGTGTATATTGAGGGCCAATCATTCCTAGGATCCTATTTCCATTAGTACTAGCGTTGATAAAAATTCACTTTTTAAAAAAAAGTAAATTTGTTTTGACAGTGTTTGTTTATATGCTGAGAAAAATTCATTTCATCATACATATTTATTTCAAGACACTGGGCTTAGATGCTGGGGAGAATACAAAGAATGCTTTAAGATGTGTCCCCTGTCCTCTGGGGGCTAACAACTTAGTTTGGTCAGTACAACATAAATAACCCCTTTCATTCCTTAAAGCTCTTAGAATTTTCCAAGTACTTGACTGTACATTCTCTCATCTGATCTTCACAGCAAACCGGGGTTTACATAGAGCAGCAGAGGCTCAGAGAATGAGTAATTTGCCCCCAGTATCACATGACTTGTATATGTCTGGCCTGTCCTTCTACGAAAGTCCAGTTGCCTATCTGTTATCTGAGGACCAACTTAGCTAAATTCAAAGTCTTATCATCAAGTTAGCTGCATAGTGAGGAATCTTCAGCCATAGATATTCAGAGAGCATCTGCTGAGCTGTCTTAAAGAGACTGGTTCTGAATTAGTGGCAGGACTATCCACACTGAGATAATCGTGAGTCATTGAAGTATTGAAATAGTGATGTGTGGGGGTTATAAGTCAGGCTGCTATCAGGATCTGCAAGACAGAAAGCTCACATTTCCATCCAGGAGAGTGAGGGACTATTGTTCAGAGAAGAGAGAATCAAAGCAAGCATTTAAATCCTTAATAGAATTGTGATGGGTAGAAGTAGAAAGGAGAAGACGCTATATGAATAAGAGAGAGGTAAATGATCACAAATTTGACCGGAATTATGAAGGAAATGATAAAACAGGTACAAAGGTTGGCTTAGATTCAGAATATGGAGAACTTTGATTGTTAAGGACTATAAAATATAGTCAGTGCACAGTGGACTCTATACTTAGAGTATACTTATACTCCTGTAATTTAGGGACAAAGACACAGATGTCATCTTCTGAAATTGTAGCTAATAAAAATGAATATAAAAAGGATGGGATTTTCCATCTGCAGAAGTAACCTATCCTTAAATAATTATTAACTGTTACTTGCTAGGATTATGTTGGCTTAAACCTCATGACGGAATCTACCATTGATTTTCCCCTGCCCATACATGAATAAAGGAATCAGTGACTTCTGTCATGACCAAAGTTTTTGGAATTTAATAATAAGGAATGTTTAAGAAGGAAAGTTAAGTAGTGAAAATTTGTTGATGTGTCTCCATCATTGTTTAAAGGAAGGTATCCTCTTTAACATATTTAACATGTATTGGTCAACCTGCCATCTGGGGAAGGCGGTGGGGGGAAGGAGGGAAAAAGTTCAAACAAAAGGATTTATAACTGTCAATGCAGAAAAATTACCTATGCATATAACTTGTAAATAAAAAGCTATAAAAAATGAAAAAACATAAAGAGGGGTATCCTTCCACTTTAGATTTCAGGACTGATTCTTAAGATAGAAATATCCTTAGAGGTTTGGTTTTGGTTATGTTTTCACTGGTATAGAAAACTTGCATTGAAAAAAATTGTGTGCCGGGTTAATTAGCACCTGGTCTGCAGTTTAGTCTTTTCTCTACTTGGCTTTGACATGAAGAGATTAAGTGACTTGTCCAGGGAGAAATTTCTCAAATTTCCCAAACTTACTAAAAATGTACTTTTAAGAATATACAGTTTGCGTATCACCAAGTAACTCTGCTGAAGGCAAATTAGTACTATAACAAGGGACTTGGGTTTGTCACCTATGTGACTTTAGGTGATTATTTCTCTGAGCTTTAATTCCCCCCTTGTAAGATTATTATAGTTGTGGTCTTTCCAGCTATTTTGATAATTAGAATTTAAAGACTTTCCCACCAGGAGGGACTACCCTCTCTGCAGACTGCCCACATCAATTTTCAGTCTGGAATATCTCCCAGAATATCTTGTATTGTTTGTCAGTTGACATTCATTTGTTGTGAATTTTAGCATTCATTTTCTCTGGGTTTTATCACTTCCAAGAAAATTGATAAAACCAAGTATCTGGACCTGTAACATTGAGGATCAAGACCTGGCCCAGCAGTGATTTAAGATACAGCCATTCCATAAAGTCCTGCCTGAGTATCCCTTCATAATAAAATTACCTCGCAAATAGTAGGTGACTCTCCATTCTACTCAACATCACCTTTTTACTATTTCTACTTTGACCTATTATCCTTTCTAAAGAATGAAAAAAAAAAAAACTTTTTGAGATAAAGAGCATGTCTTACTGCAGATTTGGTGATAATCCAAGAATGTGTCCCGTTTTACTCAAAAGTAATCATGATCTTATAACTTGATGCTAATTTAGCTGATAAGTATTCTGTGAGGATTAGGTATGAAATGTTAATTAGACCAGTATGTAGTCTGTAGTATAATCTCTGCTTTCTGGCCTTCACACAGGTATGGTTAATTTACTCTTGTAATGTAATAAACTATTATTAGAATGGAACTAAATTTTCAAAATAGGTTAGAACATGCAAGCACATTAATTCTCTTCGTATCATGCACAATAGCTATTCATGCTTAAAGCAAAAGAAGGACTTTTAAAGGACATGGGTAGATGGGACATGTGTTCTTCCAGTAGCCATATAAATTTGAAGGAAATGGTTAAATTTTTTGAGCTTTAGTTTTCCCATGTATAAAATGAGGGGTTACCACTTGGTAACTAAACTATTTATATCTGACTGCTAAATTAAGCTATTTTAGTTCTAAAATACCATCATCCTACTTAGCTAACATATAAGAATATGTTGGTAGTCTTAGGTTATATTAATGGAAAGCTGTGTTATATATACAATTATACTAATTTGTTATTTTTAGCATTTTTATATATTTTGTAAAATTTCCTTCCATTCTCTTAAAGGTCAGTTGTTAAAACTGATTAACAAGTATTCTCATTTCAGATTCAGACTTTAAAAGTGCTTTTGAATTTGTCAGCAAATCCAGCCATGACAAGAGAACTTCTCAGCGTGCAAGTAAATACTTTATATATTTAATTTGTTTAAATTCTCTCTATATATGTATTTAATCACCAAGAAGTTTTTAGATCAACTAAGATTGATCAACTGACAAATAACTATAATACTGAAATCTCAGGCCATTCTGTGAATAAGCATAAGAGAGCTTTTATTTTGAAGAACAAAGTATATATATATTAAATTGCATTTAGTCATGCCATTTCATTATTCCCTAAAAGAAGCCTTTTAACAGTTTAATGCATGTAGGATAAAATTTAACTTTTTCACTCTGAACTTTTTGACATCAAATGGTTTCATAAAACCTCTTCTAGTTAACACCATGATGAATTTTTCAAAAAGAAATTGCATGTTAGGTATTTTAAAACAACATATTTTTCCCAAAAAAACTAAATTACATCCTGATAATTAGAACATGCGGGATTTTAAAGTTCAATTTCAAGTTCCTCTTTTCCAACAGTATAAATGTGAATTTGGAAGCTTTTGTATAGGTATCTAAGGAATCATATGATAAAAAAAGATTTTTCTTTTTTTTCCTTTTTGTAATACCTAGAGAAAAACAAGCATTTCCATAACATAGTATAATAAAAAATTATTGCACATGAAACTGCAAATTTTATATGTATCTGTTATTCCTTTTAAATATATATTAAAATTTTCATGTATTTCTTTTCTTTCCTGCCCTAGAATTAGGCATAAATCATTATGAATTGAATAATAAATTATTTTCAGTTATCTTAGTAAAATTTAAAATACTATAATATAATCATTACATACCAGGATGGATCCTAAATTTTTATTTTAAAAAGTAATACTTAACTATTTCATCTTTTAGGTGCCATCATCACTGATTTCCCTCTTTGATGGAAAGGTGGAAAAGGAAATTCTTCTTCGTGTCCTTACCCTCTTTGCAAATTTAAATGACAATATAAAGCAGAAAGAAAATTCATGTGCTCAGCTTCAATTTAATAATGGTTCTCTTTTCTCTTTGTTCTATGGAGAATCTACAGAATGTACTGAGAAACTGCTATCCTTAGCATGTCATCATGATATCAATGTGAAAGAAAAAGTAGCAAAAATACTGACCATACTTTGATTGGCCTTGTATTGGGAAAAAAAAAAAAGCCCACCATAAAGAATAACTCATTGTTGCCTTCTGTTAGCAAGACAGGTGCTTATGACACTTTTATTTCATTCACATATTTTGTGACTTTTACATTCTCTCCCCCTTACCCCATCATAGTGGTGACTACAGAGCTATGGGACAGAGAGAAAATTCATTTAGAAATGTTCTTCCTATTAATTAAAATAAAACCTAAGGTTCTGATCAGCCATTTGCTCACATGATCTCTTTGCCATTTACTATAATCAAGGGCAAAGGTTAATGTAGGAAGATTTCCAATATTTCTTGTTCCTTTGAGCAATAAAAATAAAACTAAGATGGGACCCACCAGTCAGAGTATACTCTGAAACAAAGAGCCTCAAAATAGTTGAAAAATTCTTTGTTACTTTATAGTCTAAGACACTAATGAAACCAGCCCCCAAGAGTTAATTCAGATTGATCTACTCTTGATAGCATGGTGTGAGGTCATCACCCAAAGAGAAATGTTAATGATTTTACACTTGAAACTTTGAAAAAAAATTTTTATGGGCTAAAAAGTTCAAGTTTATCCTCAATTCAAATTATTAGGAATTTTTTGGTTAGCTTTGAGTTCATGTGAATACTATAGAACTTTAAGACTGGGAATTTTGATGTATGAAAGCTACGAAAAATTTTTTAAATGTATCACAGTGTTTCAAATTAAAATAATTTTCATAAAATTGGGTAGAATAAAGTACTTTAAAGTCACTTTAAAGTACAAAACAAATGTGACCAATAATCTGTGTAATGCATGTTTCATTCTCAAAGTGAGCAAAATCACCCCTTTCATATCTAGTCTCTTCAATATTTTTGGGATCCAGTACCTTCCATCCAACTATTAGGATTTGAACCTGAGGCAAATTGCTTAACCCCTCTGACAAACTTCATTTGCAAAATAGTAATAAATTTGCCCTAATTTCCTCAGGGTTAATTCAAGGACCAAATTAATTAATAGACATGAAAATGCTTTAGAAGGACTATAGAAATACATGGGACTTGAAAGAGCATAGATTGGAGTAGGACTTGAGCACCATGGCTGCTCTGCTTGTATAATGTAGAGAAAGTGCTTCCTGCCCTCAGTTTCTTTATCGGAAAAGCAAAGGAATTAAAGCTGTGAGATACCATCCAGCTTCATATTTAGAATCTTATAGTTGGACTAGGACAGGAAAATTGAGTTGGTTCAACTAACAGTGAGTCATCTTAGTTGTGTCTAATAAATGAGATGGATTTTTCTAAATATATACTGTGTGCTTTCATTTTTGGGGTATGTTATTTTAATGGATTGTATTTTTTAAGCAAAGGACTCTGTAATGGGATTTTTTATTATTTTTCAGTGATTTGTTATTATTATTAACATTTGTACTATTTTATTATTTTTCAGTGATTTGTTATTATTATTAACATTTGTACTATTAATTCCATAGCTCACTTTTTATCTTTATAAAAAGACATTCTTGTTTAGTAAACATGATTGTATGGTAGAAAAATCTGAATCAGATAAACGTTGTCTGGCTCATGTATTTATTCTTGATGTCTTATGTATCATAAAAATCTTTCTGAAATTATCCGCCAAAATAAAGAAGAGTTGCTATTAAAATTTTGGTGACAGTAGTACTTTTTTTTTTTTTTTTTAGCTTGTTTCCATTTTAAAGGTTTGAGTTGTTTAAAAATTCTTGATATGGGTTTAGGGGCTTGGAATAATGTTTGCACATATTTAATGAATTAACTAGAAGCAACTTGATGGCTCAGTGGGTAGAGTGCTGGGCCTGGAGTTAGGAAGACCTGAATTCAAATTCAGCCTCAGATATTTACTTGACTCTAGGCAAGTTATTTAATCTCTTTTCCTTAATCTATTGAGGACAGAATTGTCAAATCATTCAAGTTTCCTTGCCAAGAAATCTCCATGGACAGTATGTCCTATGGGGATCACAAACAATTGGACATGACTTAACAACTGAATGACAACAATTGTGAATCAACTATTTTAAAAAGTAGAACAGTTCATTGGAGGAAGCTTCCTTAAGACATTGGAATGGAATTCCAATTGGGCTTCCATTGGAGCCCATGGAAGGCTTTAAACATGAAAAGCCCCAAGTAAATTTTGGCACAACTACTCTAGTGAAAAGAAGTCTGTGTATATCTTTGGGAATTCTCATGACATTATAATCATCACCAATGTGCACCAGTCCAATTGTAATTTGGCAAAATATCTCAATCTGCAGGCTCACTCTTAGTCCAAGCTTATCTTGTATCTCTGGCAATTCTTGAAGACTGAATTGCACAGCAGGGGCTATTCTGAATTGGAAAAGGGAGTTTTCTTGTCAGGAATTCCTTTACTAATGAAATCCCAAATCTAGCCAAAAATACATTTATGCCCACCCCCAGTTCTTTATCTTCTCTTTGAACTAGTTATTTATTTTCTATCATCATTATTAAATTAGTTATACAATCCATTCCTTTTTTATTTCTATTTGGTAGGAAGTTTTTCCTTTTATTGAGCCAAAATATGACTCTCTGACTTGGCAGTCATTGACCCTAGTTCTTCCTTCCATGATCAAATAAAACCAATCATAATGACTTGCATAGGACAGTCCTCATTTATTTAAAGAATGCTATCATATTTCCTCTCTTACCTCAAATATTCACCAGCTAAAATCTCCTTTCTGCCAATAAATTGCATGCAGTGTGGTTTTGTATCCCTACATCATACTAGTTCCCTTCCTCAATATACTTTCCAGCTGATTAAAGATCTTTTCAAAACGGGACACGCCACATGTTGAATACAATGGGACTATCACCCTTCTGAATGCTTTCTACTAATGCTAAGATTCCAGTGATGATTATTAAAGCCCTGTGAAGTTACTAATTTATCTTTAGCACAATCCCTTCACAGTACTTCATGCATGGAAAGTACATAATAAATACTTATTGAATGTATTGATTAAGTCCAAAAGTCAAAGTCTTGACTTTCTAACTTAATTGATATCTGAAAAATCTTTTCCCTTTCGGGACAGCCAGCATAGAACTAAAGCATAATATTCAAGAAGTTAAGTCTCACAAGTACCCCCATTTAACTTGCACTGATAACATCTTTCATGAATGAGTTTTGTACATAATGATGCTTTTAAAAGGCACATTTCTTTACACTTTCTTGAATATTCCATAATTAATGAAAACATACAAGCAATATGTGCACTCAGTTTAACTGGATTTTTTTTCCCTCTGAGGCAATTGAGGTTAAGTGACTTGCCCAGGGTCACACAGCAGGAAGTGTTAAGTGTCTGAGATCACATTTGAACTCTGGTTCTCCTGACTATAGGGCTGGTGCTCTAGCCACCACACCACCTCGCTGCCCCTGGCATTTGGTTTTAATGTGCTTTTCCAACATGCAGTTGCATGATTAACCAGTAGATCTTGCCATGGGTAGAGAGAAGATCTGACTCAGTATACCAGGACTAGTTGGCTTAGATTAAAATGAAGGGAGGCAGGCTGGATGGGCCATAGGAAAAAGCAAAGCTCCTTGACTGGTCCTAAATTGCTAGAATTAGAAGGCCATCTTTTCAGTGCCAGTTCAGTAGCAATGTTAGCTGGGAGTCATGGAACAAAACAGCCTCCAAAGAAGTTTAAATGATTATCACAGATTGGCAAAAAGGGCTTCAACCTAAAAATGAGCTCGAGAGAAAAGATATCAGAAAAATGTTTGATGGAAAAAGACGGGCCAGTGGATAACGGGTAACATAAGGAAAAAATGAAAAATGAAAAAAAAAAAAGTAGAAAAACCCAGCCCTGAATGGAACCTTTGGTGGATTTAAGGGAAGTCGGGGAGGAGAGCAGCAAGGATGGGCAGAAATAGATGGATTCCAGTCTCCATCACCAAACATCACCCAAATAGATGCGGTTAATGAATACTGAAGCATTGTTTGAGATGAAAACCACCCACAATACTTCCTGTTAGGAAGTATTCTAGAGATGCTAATTCTGTTAAGAAAAATTTACTTAGAAATGAATACAACCAAGAGAACATTCTACACAGCAACTGCTATGATCAACTGTGATGGATTTGTCTCTTTTCAATAAGGAAGTGATTTGGAGCAATTAATAGACTCAGAGAGAGCACCTGCATCCAGAGAGAGGACTATGGGGATTGAATGTGGATCACAATGTAGTATTTTCACCTTTGTTGTTGTTTGTTTTTTTTTCTTATTTTTTTCCCCTTTTGATCCGATTCTTGTCCAATATGATAAAGATGGAAATATGTGGAACACAAGGTTTTTCTGAATGTTGAAAGCTGTCTGCATGCATTTTGGAAAAAAAAATATAAAACCAAAAAAAAAAAAATTTACTTATAGAGGTGGTGTTTCCAGCTAAAATGCGGCCTACCCTCTAAAATTAAAAATAACAATATTTTTAATACTACGTTCTAAAATATGTACACATTTCTCTTAAGTATTTTAATGCCTTTAATCAATTAAGCATTTATTAAGCACTTCTTCCATGCAGGCACTGGTGATTCAAATATAAATAAGTGACCATCTCTACACTGGCAAAATTTACATTCATATCCCATCTTTGGTACCAATAGGAAGTTAAAATATATACAAAAAATTAAACCACATTTGTATTAAGAAGTTTATTTTCACAAGCTATTGTAATAACATAGATACAGATCTATTTAGCTGGGTTTATAGTATTACTAGTCATAATCCAAGATTATGCTTAGCAAATCAGAAAACAATATGTTTTTATTTTCTCTAGTGCTTACTCTGCCCAAAGAAACCTTCAAATTTATTTTTTAATTACAGATATAAGTGCTTCATCTAGACAATCAAGAATCCATGATTAGAGAAAAATGTGAATTATTCAAGCAAGTTGACACAAATCAAAACTTTAAAAATAACTATATTTACAATAGAAAAGTATCATATAAGGTAAAAAATAGACTTCCTGATGGGAGAGAATAGTAATGTACACGTTCTGGCCAGCAGTTAGTTTTGTACATAGTAATGCAATTTCATGTATTACATCCCTTTTGTTTTAAAGGCACATTTCTATACAGTATCTTAAAACTACTTTCTTGAATGTTCCATAATTAATGAAAACATACAAGCAATATGTGCACTCAGTTTAACTGGCACTTGTTTTTAATGTGCTTTATCAACAGTTTGCATGAGTCCATTTCATTCATTTTCTCCCTGTCTCAGCCAAACCCATTCATTGGAACTACTGATTGTTTCAATTCTGGGTATTTTCTTCATATTGGGCCATTGTCCAAGTATACAAATAGGAAACAGGTAGCAGAGTTTACTCTCCAAAGATGTACTACATAGCATGATAATACAGCAAGATAAGTTTATTTGGCTATGTTTAACACATATGTGGCATATCTTGAATAATACTATGATTTTTAAATTAGGATTTCCCCTCAATTATTACAACCAACAATATTGAGGAAGACGAGAGAATGCCCAAGGAGAAAGGGAGATTTTACTTTGGGGGAGGAAATGAAAATAAAAAATGCTAGCAAACATTTTTACCAAATCAAAGTATGTTATGACTTCACTTTAGGATAGTTAAGTCTGAAAGTAGATATTGGACTGAACCCAAAAAGGGTATGTATGTCCCTTTATTCCAAATAAAGGGAGAATATCCGATTTATTGTCATTCACCCTTTACACTTTTCCAAATTTGAAAACGTTCATCATTGAACACTATATGCAAGCTTTCCCTGAACTTGGACAGTAAAAGACAAATATTACAATAGAAAAGAAATGTTAAGAGTTAGAGATAAAGTTGATAATTCTTTAGGAAGTTTAATAAAGTTAAATTATACAGTCAGGATTAGAATCCTCAATGTTTTGATTACAAAGAAGACTATCCAGAAAGTCTTAAAAATGAGAAAAATTAAAACACAGTAACCAAAATTTCCTAAGAAAGTCTGAATAAAAATGAGTTATTAAGAGAGTAAATAAGAATGTTCTAAAGTGCTTGGAGAACTTTTAAAAAGTGCTACTATAAATATAAAAATAATGTTAAGGCAACTCATTGAATAGAAATATTTCAAGCAAAATCTAAATTCAAATGCTAGACAGACTATTTGTGATTTTCAAATTTTTAGTTTGAAAAACTAAAGTTTTCAGTGTCCAACAGGAAAGTGTCCAACAAGATATTGGCTTCTACTAGGGGTCTACTATTCTTGGAGTTTGTAGATGGGGTCAGCACTACTGTTTTAAGATTACCATTTTCTAGTTCCCATTTTCCTATACAATTTCCTTTGTAATAAAGATATTCATACTTGTATATTTGTTTCTAGAAAATTGATTTACTGTATGATAATTTTGTCCTGTTAGTGTCAAAATATTACACAAAACTTTTTTCAATTTGCACCTTTGTGAGCAAAAGTTTTTGGTTTTGTTTTTTGTTTTTTAAATAAAGCATAACCAACAATTACAAGGACATTGTTATTCTCCAAATATGCAACAAGGATGAGTTGTCATCCTCAATTTTTCATTCCCTGATGTGGATAGCAAGGTATATTTCAGAAGTGATCTGTTTTAATGGGCCTATTGCTTAGACATCCAAACACCTTAAATAATAATTTTTACTTTTATGTTTTCCAAATACTTTTAATATCACTTAATTTATTCCTCTCAATATGCCTGCAAAACAGGTAACAAGTTTTATCTACATATTACAGAGGGAAACCGAGGCACAGGAAGGTATAAGTGGCTTATCTGAAGTTACTTAAAAAAAACAAAAAATCAGTGGTATGGCCAAACAGTGCCAGAATTCAGTCATTCAGTGCTTTTCAATCAAGTCAGTGCTTCTATACATACATGCAAAGTATCAAACATTTGGCATAAAATACACAATTCTAATAACGTAACATGCAGAAAACTTATTTAGATAAAACTGCAGCACAGGATAGTGGAATATATATAATATAGAATTCTGCTTATAATGAAAAAATCAAATTTCATCAACAAAAGGTACTCATTAAATTAATTTTTAAAATTCAATTTATTGATATTGTTAGGAAGGATTAGTGAAAAGGAGAATTTTGCCAAGGATATTCAGGAATTTTTTTTTTTTTTAAGAGAAACTGTTGAATGGACGGGATCAAATTTTAGTCTATTAATACATGTTACCAAGAACGGAATATAAATTCTGTAAAAACATCAATTTCCATGTAGCTGGTCATATATATTTATGCTTAATTTTAAGGATCTGATTTTTAGAAATAAAGTTCTCATAGATAATTCCTTCTCATTTTTCTCTTTCCCTTATTCTATACCTTCTTCCTCCCCAATTCAAATGGAATTTGAATTTAAAAAAACTAATACCTTTCAAAAAGTGGAGCAGAACTCAAATCCCCATACATTTATGCTAAAAAAAAAAAAAAAAAAAAAAAAAAAAAAAAAAAAAGCAAAGCATAGCTGGAGATATCTCTTGACTTTAATAACAAAAGTACTACTCGGGTTAGAGGAGTTATATTATCTATCTGGGCGCTTAAAAATATATAGGTATACAATGAATTTTGAATCACCTTATATAAAGAAAGAACCTGAAGCCAGAATTGAACCTTTTTACAGTTTCTAGAAATGGAACCCAACTTATGAATGATTTCTCTTTAGTTTAAAAAAAAAAAAAAAAGCTTCCATTGCATTGTTCTCACTTTAGACAGATAACATTTAAATTTCATACATTATCTAATTTATCCCTCTAATATTTCAATGTATAAATTAGCTAGACTGTGCAAATTATTATACATAAAGTAAAATGCAAACTTGGAGTAAAACACAAATTAATATAAAGTAAATGCGATTTAAAGGAAAATCACCCTCTCGATTTTAAATTTGTTTTACTATTTCAAATCCTGCAAGATTTTTTTTAAGCCCTCTGATATTCATATTTATTTCCAGTCTTTATCATCCACATTTATTCAAGATTTTCATCTTCAAAATTTATTTGTTTTGATTCTCCGTGCTTCAAAGTGAAGAAATCTTGCTTGTTAATTCCATACCTCGCTAAAGATTCATTCAGTTTCAGTGGAGGATCCAGATAATACTGGCAAAGGAAGGAAAAAAACAGACATGATCAAATAAAATACGTATAAGAAAAAAAGATATAAAAAATTATTATTTGAAATGTGCATATAAAAAGGTTTAACCTAAAATGGTTTTAAGACTTGATTAACTCTGAAGATTATCAACTCAAAAGGAAAAGGAAATAAAATGGGATTCTGACACTATCATCATAAATAAATTTGTAGAAAGCAAAGGGAAAGGGGAGGACAGCAATTAAAAGATTAATGCATTTGGGAAGGAAACGCCAAGTTCAGATTATTTTAAAATATACAAAAGACAGGGGGGCATGTAGCCAAGTATAACTACAAAATATAAGTCAAAATATATAAGACTAATGATGGGAAAGTTAAAGAACCAATGACCCCTTTATGTTTAGAAATAGAAGGAAAGTTTAGACCAGTGCTTGAGGCAATGTTTGGGGCAGTTATATGGCACAGTGGATAGAGTTCAGATACTTAGCTGTGTGACCCTGGGCAAGTCACTTAACTTTGTTTGCCTCAGTTTCCTCATCTGGAAACATGAGCTAGAGAAGGAAATGGCAAACCACATCTCTCTGCCAAGAGAAGCCCATATGGGTTCACAAAGAGTAGGACACAACTGAAAAGACTAAACTAAAACAAGATAAGACTGTGCTATAATCAATAATGCCAGAGGGAAAAAAATAGGCATTTTACATTCAGTTCAATTTATTTAGTACCTCCTAACCTCCTATATGTGCTAATCACTTGGTATACCAAGATGATTAAAAAAAAAAAAAAAAAAAAGCCTCTGCCCTCAGAGAATTTGCATTTTACCAAGAAATAGGAAGGGAGAACGGGGAATTCAACATGTACAGAAGTATAAATACGAAGTTATTTTTTAAAACAAAATACAAAGAAAACTTGTTGAGAGACCAAGTAAAGTGATCCCAAGGGTTTTTGAGAATGAAACAGAAAGGACAAGATACAGTAAGCCAGTGACAGAAAATATCTGCAAAGACCTTTATATCAATAAAGTCACAAAAGACTATAAGAAGAGGCTTTTGAGGTGTGCTTTGGAGAAAAAGTAGGCATTCCATAAGGCAGGATGGAGGAAGGAAAGCCTTAGTGACACTGGAGAACCAGCTAGACTAAGGCAAATGAATCATCCTAGAAAGAGAAGTGGGAGAAAGAATATGGATAGTAAAAGCCAGGCTTGATAGTCTATACTTTATTCAAGAGATGACAAAAAGGGATTAGGGATTTTGTAGTAGGGTCCTTGGATGGGTTTAAAGCTGTTTAGTTAAAAATAGTTCTTCTGTGTCCCTATCCCATAAGTCCTTCTATCCCACTTTGTTGCTTGTTCATTAATTTCCAAGATTTTGGGCAGGACAATTTCAACAGATTTTCACATCTAAGGAAAAGACACATTCATTTCAAACAGTAGGGGAACAAAATTGTTAGTGATTCCCTTTATTATAAATCCAAAGTCCTCTAGTATTTAAAACTCTTTACTAGCTGTATCTAATCCCAATAGTATTGTACATCATTCATTCTTATGTTTTGGTCATACTTGTGATTTCCTGTATACATATTCTATCTCCTACCTCTTTGATGTCTGGAATGCTTTCCTTCCATTTTGATTTTTTAGAATCTGCAGTTACTTCCTACATAAGAACTTTCCAATCCTTCCAACTACTGCAGTTAATGCTCTTCTCCAACCCCCCAAATTAATTTTACAAATTTTTTTAATTTTCTTATTTGTGTGCATTTTATTTCCCTTCAATAGAATGTAAGCTTCCAAAGGATTTTCTTGTCTCTGTTCCTTATATAAAATTGTGTGCATAATAAGGATTTAATTAATTCTTGCTGAATTGAGAGAACGAGAACTGATGAAGAGTTTCTGAAATACAATTAAAACAGGAGCTTGAAACAGATGGATTATCTCTCCATAAAGGAGTCTTGAAAGGAAAAGTGAAGAGGTGACACAATTTTAGAGAAGAGAGGTTTGGAGTTGCTACAATGAAAAGGACAATAAAGAGTTAAGCTGGAAAGAATAAAAGAATGGCTATGCAGCAATGAGAATTGGATAGAGATTGCAAAATGTAAATTTTGTCATGAACCCATAAAACCCTTGTCTTGTTCTTGATTTTAAATTCAAAAACTTTTTGACAAAGTACCCAAGGGAATTTTGAAGTGTGGTTGTGGAAATATTTTTTAAAAATTGAAAATGGGAAAAAGTACTAGGATTCTGGAGACAGGCAAATTTGATTTTCAAAAGGAACAAGATTTCAGAAAATGGGTAAGGGATGTGGACCCTTAAAAATCTAGAAAGGATTATTTAATCATCTGTGGACACTTAAAAAGGGGATCAGCAACTACTAAAACCCAGCACTTACCCAACAAGAAATGTTGAAATTGTTAACCAATTGGGATTATTGGATTTGTGGAACAGATAACTATATATAGAATATTTTGATTTCAGCAATATTTGACAAAGTACTTCATTATCTTCTTGCATACAAGTCACAGAAACAAAGATTATATTAAATGTATTTATAATTAAACAAATCCAACTCAAGATAGATCCTTAACTTTCAAAAACTGAATCTGTTGGAGGGGTAAGATTAATATCACCTCTATATTTAGCTACAGGCCACAGGGTTCTTTACACTTATCACAACAATCTTAGATGTTAGGTACCATTAGGATCCTCATTTTACAGTGGAGGAAACTAAGCCAGAAGTTAAATGACTTACCCAAGGCCACATTACTAACAGATAAGATTTGAAATAAAGTTTTCTGGATTCCACTTCTAATACCCTATCCAGTAAATCACCTCACAGTGTTTAAAGCAAACCACTAAAGCATAAAATATGACTACAAATTTGGTTTTTAGTTCACATACAAGAAAACTAGGCACTCAATGATGGAATGATTTTTCTTTTTGGCAAAAAAATATAGTGCAATAGTAATTTTATCCCTCCAACAAATTCAGGGGGTGGGGAGGGCAGGGAGAGCCCACAATGAGTTGGAAATTGGATTCTAACATCTAAAAAGTTGTTTCCATGGAATTCCAAGAATTCCGTGCTTCAAAATATCCAACAGATGTATAGCAAATTTAATCATTTTTTATGTGCTGGCTTAAATCCTAAGTTATTGAAATAATAGGTATGAGTCACTAGTTGTTCGATCCATTTCAACTCAGACATTCATCCAAATGAAATACCATATGTCAAATTCAGTACAAAATAGGATTGTGTGCCATTAAGTTAAGAGTCATGTACCATATAATGTATGGGCAATATATCTAGTTAAGGCAGAGTTGCTGTAGGAGGTGGTTTTGTACAGAATCAAGGCCACAATATAACATTAAGTGGGACCACAATTTACTTTTCAGTTCATATACAAGAAAACTAGGCACTTAATGATGGAATGATTTTTCTTTTTGGCAGAAAAATATAAGGGTGATAATAATCCCTCCAACAGATTCAGGACTTTGGAAGTTAAGGAAAAGAATGGAAAAACAGAGAGGAGAAAAAGTTTTAAGGATTATAACATCCACCAGACGTCAGCATATTCTTAACTTTTACTTTTTCTAGAATTAAACACTCTTGTGCTTAATTCATACCAGGATTTGTCCATGTAATGTAAAAACAATTCCAGATCCATAAATAAGAAAGCCCATCACCAGATTGGTGGTGAATTTTCTGATATCAACTCATTAAGGTACAGAATCTGTGTTGGTTATCTACAAAGATAAAATCAGATCTTTTGACCTATAATTCAAAGATTTTTCTAGTTCATAAATGAATGAGTTTTGGTAGGTTCATAAAGGGCACATCCACTTTAATGACAACACAAATCTATTATTTGAGTATTAGGCTAGAAATGTAAAACATGATTCTTGAGAGGTCAAGAAGGTCAAGAAAACCAGTATTTCCAATTTGTCTCAGGCAGGCAGATTTACTAGCTAGGTGATCATAGGCAAATTATTTAAACTCTCTTTTGATTTTTAATTTCCTCATCATAAAATGAAGATAAGAACAGTACTTAGCTCAGAGGGTTACTGGATTAGGAATTAAATGAGAATGTATGTAAAACATTATACAAGCCTTACTTAAGTCACCAAATACATAGGCTTATCATTGCTAAGTTAAAAAAAATAAAATAAAATGCCAATGTACTGGATGGAGAAGTCATAATACCTAAACAACAATTTATGTGAGAAGGAAACAGGTGATTGATTACAAACTCAATTTACACTAAATGAATCGTGTAACATGGCAACCAAAAAAGGTAAAACCAACTTTAAGATGTATTCACTGAAACACAATATACAGAAAGAGGGAAATTCTAGTCCTATTCTGTTCTACCCCAATCAGACCACATATACAGTATTGTGTTCAATTCCCATTACCACTCAATTTTTTTTTTATTGATGTGTCTTTTGTCTGTACATCACCCTCATTTAGGAATCTATCTCACTACCACTCAATAAGCCCTCCTATGTAATAAAGTAAAAAAGCCAAGCAAAACCAACAGACACAATAACCAAGTCTAATAATAAATATAACATCTGTACTCCACCCATCACTCTACTTTAAAAGGATGGAGTTGTGATTCCTCTCTATTGACAAATACTACATTTTAGAAAAAACCCAGAGAATCTAGAATGTTTCCATTGGAACTGGGAATATTTACCATGAATAAGAAGACTTGGAGAGGATATGGTAGTTGGCTTTTCCCTGCCTCAAATATTTGAAAGGTTAAATTAAAAATTGATTAAGCTTGTTTCCCCTTACCCCCAGAGGGGTAATGAGTAGAAGTAACTAATCCTGGTCCATTTCTAGTCATCCTGATCTATATCTTGCCACTGGACCCAGATGGCTCCAGAGGAGTAAGACAGGTGACTTTGCACAGGCCTTCACTTAAATCCAATTCACTTGTAAGTCATGACATCTCCTTCCTGATGTCACGGTCCTCTTGGAGAACAGAGGACAAACAACAATAACAGAAGAAGTGACTAAGAGAGCTTTCAGATTTTTAAGGTTCAACTTCCTTAAAATCTGAGCTATCCAAAAGTAGATTGCTCTTTATTGGAAAGTAGTATGTTCCATATTATGGAAAATGGTAGAGCTGCTTGCTGTTCATGCCTTTGTTTAATAAGACGGTCTCCAATGTCTGGCCTTTCCAAGTCTAAGATTCAACAATTATATGGTTAATGGACAGAAGTTAAAGAGAAGCAGATTTCAGCTCTGTATCAAGACAAATTTCCTAACAATTACAGCTACTCAACAATGGAACAAAATAATATTGTGAGGCATTCTGGCTTAAAGTCAAATTCAGTACACTGGGACTCAGTGTTGGAAGCATAAACCCTAGTTCTAACTTTTTATTTGTATAACTTTAAAAAAGCATTTATCCTCTTAATCCTCAAATTCCTCATCCCTAATATGGGAATACTTATACTTGTACTACCTATCTTATACTCTTGTTGCCAGGAAAGAACTTCATAAACTTCACAATGCTACATAAATGCCAGCTATTAGTAGATAGTCTTTTTTGCCAAGACTTCTTCCAATCTCCAAGATTTTACATTTCAATGAATATATTATTTTACTTATTTTAATAGGATAAAGCATATAGTATACATAATTCAAAAAATCTCCCTTTTGGAGATGTGCAAAAATGTTTGTAGCAGCGTTTTTTGTAGTGGGAAGGAACTGGTAAATGAATGGATGGATGTCCATCAGGAGGAGAATGGCTGAATAAGTCATGGAATATTAATATAATGGAATGTTTTTGTTCTATAAGAAATGACTAGCAGGCTGATTTCAGAAAGGCCTGGAGAGACTTACATGAACTGATGCTGAATGGAATAGATCCAAGAGAACATTGTACACCATAACAACAAGATTATGTGATGATCAGTTGTGATGAACTTGGCTCTATTCAAGGCAATTCCAATAGACTTATAATAGCAAGAGCCATCCACAGCCAGAGAAAGGACTATAGTGACTGAATGAGTCATTGTATTTTCAACTTTGTTATTGTTGTTTATTTGCTTGTGGTTTTTTCCTTTCTCATTTTTTCCCCTTCTGATCTGATTTTTCTCACACATGATAAATACAGAAATAAGTTTAGAAGAATTGCATCTGTTTAACCTATATTGGATTACTTGTTGTCTAAGGGAGGGGGGAAAAGAAGAGGAAAGGAGAAAAATTTGAAACACAAGGTTTTGCAATGGTGACTGTTGAAAACTTTCTTTGCACATAATTTGGAAAATAAAAAACTTTTTTTTTTTAAATTTCCTTTTTGGCATTTTTTCAGGCCTAAATGAAAATAAACAAAGTGAGAAAATCTAAAAGAAAATCTTACTTCGGGTGAGAGGCTAGATAAAGGTTTGTACATTGAATCCATTTTTGGTGGGGAAGTGAGGGTGAGGCAATCAGGGTAAGTTGACTTGTCAGGGTCACAGAGCTAGTGCCAAGTATCTGAGGTCACATTTGAACCCAGGTCCTCCTGACTCCAGAGCTGTACTCCAATTCTACTATATCATCTAGCTGCCCCTGTACACACTGAATCTTAAAATATATTAGCCTTAAGAAATGAACAAAATGATTTCTTCTACCCCACATAAGTTGCTAACTGTTCTTTTCTATAAAAATTTAAAATACACTTAAAAACCTCTATAAAATTAAGGGAAGATTAATAGAAAAGTATGAATTTTGATTCAAGATGTAAGTGCAGAATCTTAAAATTAGAAGAGACCTTGAAGGTTATCTTATCTCAACTAAATCTGACCAACAAGCACATCTGCAACATGTCTAACAAGTAGTCATCTAACTTCTACTGGAAAATTTCCACAAAGACCCAAATATGACAATTTAGTAAAAATTAAAAACAGAAGGGCAGATATTTCAAAAACCCTAAGTTATTAAAAGGAATAAAATGGAACAAACCCCTAAATTTCTAATTTTTAGCACCCACAGTACAACTTTACTTAAAAAGTTTCATTAATTGACAAGGTAATCTAAAAATGCTGAATGCTGTGAGAAACTATTTCAGGTGCTAATAATTCTCCCTGTTAATGCTAGATTAATGAATGAATAAATAAATTTTGCCAAAGATTCCTCTTAATGAGAACATTCCACAGCAAATGTTCCTACCAAGTTCTAACATACTGGACTCAAGACACAGAAATCAAAGGTTAAATAACTATGCAATTATTATGACAGATTCAAACTCACCTCATTTGCTAAAGCAAAGGTTCCCCAGTGAATTGCTAACGAATTCTTTGACTGAACATCGATGTGAATCCTTACCGCTTCTTCAGGGTCTACATGCTGGTGTTTCATAAACCATCTAATGAAATAAAACAAAAATTATCAAGTTTTTTATTCTCTTCAATGTAAACTGCATCTATTCCACTTTTATTTTTTTATAATCCTTATGAATTTGTACAAAAAATAAATGCCAATAGATAAATACTGTTTCCTTAGTCAACCTTCTGCAAAATAAAATCTTCCTTTTCTTTCTTTAACTGGCTCATTTATTCCTATGCAATTGTATCACCAAAAAGACTTTTTAGTGCTCTGGATTTCCTCTGAAAGAACCCCACAAGCATTCAAAACTAGGTATGCTGTATTCTACTACCCTTGACATGATTCAGTGAAGCTTTACAATGGATACCGAATTGGAAGTCCAAAGTCAATTTTATATCCATTGTTAAGCTTCTGAAAAACAATAAATGGATTAAGAATTTACACCATTTTTAACAGACATAGTTGCTGAGAGTCAGGAATTCCATTTCCTTTTCAGAGGAGATTAAAATATTTTAGCATGCATAGTACTTTCTCAAATAGCAAACTGGCAAATACAAACTATATTTTAGGGGGGAAATATTTTTGATGATACAAAGAGAGGAAATAATTATTTGTTTAGTCACTATAAAATGCCAAGCACTATGCTAAGTGCTTTTTTTTTTTTTAACCAATATTACCCAAAAGGCTATGGAAAGCATGCAATATTTATTCAAAGACTTTTCGGTTTTTTTGCATTATCAGCCTCTGTCCTCTCTCTCTTCTCCCTTCCAACCTACACCAATTCTGAGGCTGAAATACAACTGGCGTTTTATTTTTCCTAAGTTATCAATCCCAGTGAAATACCATTGTGAACAAGAAGATTCAAACTATAAAAGACAGAATAAAGCTAGTGCTAGTATGTACACAAGTTCTAACAGTGTTTACCCATTTGTACAATCTGAGGAATGTTATTTGAACTTCCTATAAAGTGAATGTTAGGTTTTTTAAGAAGAGACACTGTTTCCTGATCAGCAAAAGAGAATTGTTCACTGTTTTTCCAGATTTCATGGCAACTCTGTGGGACAACTTTTAAAAAGTATAGTTGAAATTGCTTTTTTTTTCTTATTTTTTAAATTGGAGAAAGGTGCTGAAAGGAGTGCTCTCTTTTGTTTTTATTTCAATTTAACAATAATTTGAAAAGCATTAGTAATCACCTAAGCATTTTGCTGAGTCCCTTGAGAACTACAACATTTAAATAAGACATAATTCTTGCTTTTCATAATCCTATAATCTAGTAGTGAAAAATGACACATGTGTAACTAAAACAAGATAATATACAGATACATGATAGAGATAGTTTTATATTACAAATAATTATAGTTGCTCTTTTTTGAAAGCATTTAAAGCTTTTTACAAATAATAAATAGAAAACCTTTATAGAATTGCAAACTAAGAAATTTTTTTCATGTTTTAAGAACACATTCTGACTCTAAAGTGAAATAATATTAACCTGTTATATATTTTCACTTATCTTGTTTTTTTAGTTTTAAAAAAATCTTAATTTAGAGGTATTGTTTGTATGTCTTTTGATAGGCAGGACCTGAACACAGGTTCAAATTTCCAGCTATCCATCACACTTCCTGTATTTTATTAAAGGGAAACAATTGATATGTATCTCTGAACAGGTAACTGTAATCCACCAACAATCATTTGTAAAGATCGTTTATTACTATGTGCCAGAATTGTTCTAAACAGTGAGGATATAGACAAAACTGAAATGATCCCTGCCCTGAGGGAACGTACGCTCTAATTAAAGTTTTTAAAGGGAATTCATTAGCACCTGGGGAGAATCAGAGATCTCTTAGACTAGTGCTGAAGAGGAAAGGCAGAGTTTCCTGCCTTTGTGGTGAAGGCAAGGAGGGAAGCACAGGAGCTAGTCTGGACAGAGGCGCAGAGATAAAATAGACAGTGTGTGGACCAACAAGACAGACATGACTGCAAGGAGGGGAGTAACACAACTGGTAAAGTAGGATGAGGGGGCAGCAGGAGATAGATGCTGGCTCTGATATCAGGAAGATCAAGATTCAATTCCAGCCTCAGATGTTTATTAGCCGTGTTTCTCTGGGCAAGTCACTTAACACTGTTTTTACATTTGTAAAATGAGCTAGAGAAAGGAAATAAGAAACTACTCCAGTATCTCCACAAAGACCCCAAAAAGGGATCACGAAGAGTCAAACACAACTGAATAACAGCAAGGTTAGACAAGGTTAGGTTGTGAGGAGTTTTAAAAGCTAGCCAAGAATTTATATTTGATCCTAGAAGTAATAGGAAGCCATTGGAGATTACCGTATAAGGAAGTAATGTGATCCGACCTGAACTTTAGGAAAACCACTTTGGCAGGTGAGTGAAGGAAGAACTCAATTGAACAGAAGCCTGAAGAAGGGAGACCAAATGAAAGGCTATTAAAAGTTTAGAAGAAAACTGATGAGGTCCTGAAACAGGCTGGATTTGTGTGAATGGTGACGCGGTTACTATGTGAGAAATTCTGTGTAAGCAGAAAGATCTGGCAACCTACTGCAAGTGTGGGGAATGAGAAATAGGAGTCAAGAGTGACATCAAGACTGCAAACCCAGATAACTGAAGTATGTTAGTGCCCTCAACAGTAACAAAAAAGTTATGTTGTGAACATTTTAAGCACGTCTACAGAAAATCCAGTCCCAATGTCCAATAAGCAGTTCAGAATGCAAACTTAAAAGAGATTGGGGCTGGAGGCCATATGTCTAGGAGCCATATGAATAGAAAATGGTAATAGGTATCACAAAAATTACATGAAAAAGTAAAATCTCCTTGTCTAAAACAAGGAAATTGGAAGAAATTGACTATCACAAGAGAAAGTGATCATTAATGAAGCAGGGAAAGAAATAGATCAAATGAATCTGAAGCATTATGCAACTAATAGAAAAAAGAGATAATCCAGAATGCTAAGTGGTGAAATAGATAAGAGAGCCAGGCCTGAAGTCAGGAAAACTCATTTTCCTGAGTTCAAATCCAGTCTCAGGCACTTACTCTGTGACATCCAGACAATTCACTTAACCCTGTTTGCCTCAGTTTCTTCATCTGTAAAATGAGCTGGAAAAGGAAAGGGCAAACCACTCCAGCATCTTTGCCAAGAAAACCCCATATAGGGTCATAGAGAATAAGACAAATTAAAATGAATGAACAAAAGGAAGAAAGAGAATAGGGATCAGTTTATATAAATAAGGAATGAAAGACTGCCCTATTCTAGAATCTTGTCTCTAATGTAAAATAAGTCAATTAAATTCTTTCTTTTGTAGGATCTCAATAGCAAATGGGATGTGACTCTGCATGTTCCTGAAATCTAAGCCAAATATCAATTGTTTATTAAATCACATACATATGTGTCAAGAAGTAACTTTAACCCAACTTAATCATTTCAAATTGTTTCAGTTTTCACTGATTAATTATGTTTAACACAAATTTTAGTCTACAAATGAGCTTACTGATATCAGATCAGTATATGACCTACAAGTGATTCCACCAAATACTGGCAAATAGTATTCAAATAAGTTCACATAAAATATATCCTTTTTCTAATGAACTTTGAGAAGTCTACATACCTTGGTTCATAAGCTCCAATAGGAATAGCTGCAAGATCAAAAGGTCCAAATCGTTTTCCTATCTCTTCAAAAACACTACAATAACCAGTGTCTCCTGCAAAGAAAAATCTATTCCAGGGCCCCAAGACAGACCAGCTGCCCCACAAAACTTTATTGTCATCTATTGGAGTTCTTTTACACCAGTGCTGGGAAGGTGTAAAGACAAAGGTGATATCATCATGTTCAGGAATACAGTTTTCTTCCCACCAGTCCAGTTCAATCACATTCTCACATCCACAATTCTGCATCCACTCTAAGAGACCCATAGGTACAAACCACCTCAGATCACCGCCAAAACGCTCATTTAAACTAAGTACAGTATTATAGTCCAAGTGGTCGTAGTGCGTATGACTGATAATAACTGCATCTATTTTGGGCAGCTGCCCTATTGTGCATGGTGGATTGCGAAAGCGTTTTGGACCAACGAACTGTGACAGCGAAGCCCGCATACTAAAAATAGGGTCTGTAAGAAATGTTATGTCATCCATTTCCACCAAAACTGTTGCATGTCCAAGCCATGTGACTCGTAAACCACCTTTCTTCATTCCAGCTTGTTCAGGATTTTCAACAAAATATGGACAAACCAGTGGAAGTTCTTTGTCCAGTTCCTAAAAGATTAAAAGAGAAATAGCTATTAGAAAATAAGAAACCTCATTTAGTCAAGGGTTTAAATTCTGACTCCTATCAAAAAAAAAAGCCCTAATTCTAAAAGATATGTTGTTTTACAAAAGAGCAGCTATTTACCTACGACAACATGCTGTCTCTAGAATGTGTTTTTATGGTGGAATTCAATTATATTATTATTATTATTACAAGACTAATTATTGCAAAATTCATTAGGATAACATTTCGTGGGATATGCCTGTACAATGAAAAGAACATTTTTAACAAGACAAAAAGTAGCCCTCCTAATAGAGGGCTTAATGTATTCAACAAAGTAATAATGAATTCTTTATAAAGCATGTAAGTTTTTTTGTTTGTGTTACTAAGATATGAAATTTTTGCTTACTCTTATTTTGGGAGGGGAAAAAAGGTTGTGATTTTATCCCTGTAAGTAATTCTTAGTGAGGAAACTCCATCCACATATTCAGAAAAATGATTTGTCTTTAAATCAGTCTTTTGTATCACTGTCTTGTGACAGAAGTGTTTGCACAGCTCAGTAAACTATAAACTAAGTCAAGCAAGGTCACTCAAAATGAAAAGGTCATAGTGGAGATTTTCGACAAAGGTGATCACTGAAGAAAGAAATGGCAAACCATTCCAATATCTTTGCCAAGAAAACCCCATGGACAGTATTAAAAGAATAAAAAATAACAACAGAAGATGAGCTCCTCAATTGGAAGGTGTCCAACTTGTTATTCGGGAAGAGCAAAGGACAACTACGAGTAGCTCCAGAAAGAATGAAGTAGTTGGGTCAAAGCCAATGAAGCTCAGCTTCAGATGTGTCTAGTGATGAAAAGAAAGTCTGATGATGTAAAGATCAATTGTTGGAGAAGCCTAAAATATAAGGCCTCTAAACCAAGGTAAACTGGATGTGGTCAAACAGATGAAAAGATTAATAATCCTTGATGTCTTGACTATCAATGAACTTAAAGAAGCAAGAATGAACGAATTTAATTCAGGTAATTGATATATATATACTACTGTGGGCAAGATCCCCAAGAAGAAAAGTGGCAGTACTCATAATCGGAAAAGGAAAAAGCAGCACTGGGATATGTCAAAAACAAAAGAATGATACCTATTTCAATCCAAAGCAAATCAAAGTAAATCTATGCTCCAACCATAGATGCCCAAAAGGCAAAGTTGCTCAATTCTATGAAGACCTTCAATATTTTCATAACAGCACCAAAAGATGTTACATTCCTCATTGACGATTACAATTCTAAAGTAGGAAATCAAAAGATATTAGAATAACAGGCAAGTCTTGTCTTGGAGTACAAAATGAAGCAGGGCAGCAACTAAAAAGTTGTTAAGATAAATCACTGGTCATAGCAAACACTCTTTTTCAACAACTCAAAAGATGATTCTACACAAGGACGTGATCAGATGGTCATTACTGACATCAGATTGATTATATACTTTGCAGCCAAAATTAGAGAAGCTCTAGTCAGTTAAATAAGGCCTATAGATGAATATAGATGAACATGAGTTTCTTACTGCAAATTTCAGACTTAAATTGAACAAGATAGGGAAATTATCAGACAATATAAGTATGACCTAAATAACATCCTTTATAATATGAAGTAGAAGCAATGGACAGGTGTAAGGGACTAGATCTAGTATACAGAGTACTTGAAGAACTATGTTCAGAGATTTATAATACTCTACTAAAGGTAGCAACAAATAAGATCCCAAAGAAAAAGAAAAGCAAAAAAGCAAAACAGCTGTCTGGTGAAGCTTTATAAATACCTGAAGAAAGAAGAAAAGCAAAAGGAAAAGGAGAATAGATACACACACACACACACACACACACACACACACACACACACACACACACACACACCTCTGAATTCAGTTCCAAAGAATATAAAGGGGGAGAGAATTTTCTCAAATGAACAAAGAAGTAATAAAAGAAGCAATAGAATGGGAAAGACAAGATAGCATCAGGAAAATTAAGGCTATCAAGGGAAAAATTTATGCAAAAATGGAAGTATTATCAACAATGAGACTAGTAGAGATAGCAAAATTCAAGCTGAGCAATTTTAAATCCTTTTTTAAAAAGTGCAACACTCACTATGCCAGCAAATTTGGAAAACTCAACAGAGGCCACTGGATTGGAAAAGTCAGTTTATGTCCCAAATCTAAAGAAGGAATAGATTTCAAAAGATAATGGAGGACAGAAAACTCTGGCATGTGAGGATCCATGAAGAATAGAACACAACTGAATGAATAGGATAGCTAAAAACTACATTATTAGTTTCTTGTCAGTTTTTTTTCATAATGTTTAAGATTTTGTCATCAGCAAAAGCAGTTCAGATGTATTAGTTTAAAAAGGTTTATGATTTTGTACTCTTATTGTGTGTGTATGTATGTATTTTTATGTGTAAAAACATTTCTCCAAATGCCTATTGATCTAAACGTAGGCCCCGTTTTTCTCTCTCTTTCCAAATCTAGAGGCAGCTAAGTGGCAAAATGGATAAAGTGCTGAACTTGTACTGAGGAAAATGTTAAATTCAAATTCTGCCTCAACACTTATTAATTGTATGACTAAGTCACTTAACTTGTTTTGCTAACTCCATCTGTTAAGTATAGAAATAATAATGCATCTGCCTCGCCCTTTTTGTAGTGGCTAGAAATTGGAAATTGAATGGATGCCCATCAATTGGAGAATGGTTGAGTAAATTGTGGTATATGAATTTTATGGATTATTGTGGGTCTGTAAGAAATGACCAGCAGGATGAATACAGAGAGGCTTGGAGAGACTTACATGAACTGATGCTAAGTGAAATGAGCAGAACCAGGAGATCATTATACACTTCAACAACAATACTATATGAGGATGCATTCTGATGGAAGTGACTATCTTTGACAAAGAGAAGATCCAATTCAGTTCCAATTGATCAATGATGGACAGAATCAGCTACACACAGAGAAGGAACACCGGGAAATGAATGTGGATTACTTGCATTTTTGTTTTTCTTCCTAGGTTATTTTTACCTTCTGAATCCAATTTTTCTTGTGCAAAAAGAACTGTACAGATCTATACACATATATTGTATCTAATATTTGTTTAACATGTATGAGACTGCCTGCCATCTGGGGGAGGGAGTGGAGGGAGGGAAGGGAAAAGTTGGAACAGAAGTGAGTGCAAGAGACAATGTTGTAAAAATTACCCATGCATATGTCAATAAAAAGCTATTAAAAAAAATAATGCATCTGCCTCCCAAGGCTGTGAAGTTCAAATAAGATAAGAAATATAAAGCACTTTGAAAGCCTTAAAATGTTACATACATATATACATATATATATATATATATATATATATATATATACACATACACACACACTACTTAATAATAAAATATAGTTTGTACAAATTTAAATATTATCTATAATCACACTTAATATCACATGCAAGAAAACAATTTTTTAAGATCCAGCCACACCAATCCTGATTCATCCAAGGCTAAAACATTTGTTATATTTGAGAGATTACTGAAATTTACTTCAAGAACAAACTCACTCACTGTTGCAACTTACACATGGGATTTGTCTGATGAGGGTACTGTTGCACACATAAGAGTATCTTAATGCAAGTTTAGAGAGTTTTTAAATGACATGAACAGCTAGGTGATATAGTAGATAGAGCTCCATTTCTGCAAGTAGGGAGACTTATCTCCCTGAGATAAAATATGATATCTACTAGCTGTCTAGTCACTTAACCCTGCTTACCTCAGTTTCCTTATCTGTAAAATGAGCTAGAGAAGGAAATGGCAAATCTCTTTAATATCTTTGCCAAGAAAGCCTTAAATGGGGTTATGAAGAGTCAGGCATGACTGAAATGAATAAACAATAACAACAAAAGAATCGCCTTATATGTGGAATTCATAATGAGATCTTCCTATGAGGGCTAATTAATAGAGCCAAATTTGACATTTTATAATAGCCTAAAACAAATTTAATAAGAAATTTTCACTACATGTCTCAGAAAATACAGGAGAAATTTCTAATATTTTAAGCAAAAATCTGTTGCTGACAGGATCAACAATAGAATGCAGAAATACTTTATAAAACAAGTTAATCAGTTCAAACATCAGGCTACCAAGAGATACAATGATTCTCTGCTCCCAAATTCAGAGATGCAAAGTTCAACACCTGTAAGAATACCTAGCTTGACAAGCTGTGCTATTCAAAAAACATCAAAAGAAGTTGTAAAGCTGAGAGAAGAGTCAGTGTCATTCCATCTAAACTCTTCTATTTTAATGGCATCCATTCTTGTCACTAGTTTAACATTTTATCAGTGACTTAGGCAAAGGCATTGATGGCATGGTTAATAAATTTGAAAATGACACAAAATTGGGAAAGCTGAGAAAGACCTCAAAAAGTCCTTCATTTTGAAATACCAAGAATGAGTTTTAAAAAAAAATTTTAAATAAAAACTTCCAGTCTCACAGTCTTAAGTTGTTGCATCAACCTACTGATATTCATCCTGCACAAACTAAATTATGTACAATCAATTATGAGGTTCCCCAAAAACAATGCAAGAGGGAAAAGATTCCTTTTAAATTTTTTCTGTAAAAATCTGTGCCAATTATTTACAACATGGAGACTGCCAGATAGTCATGCTGATAATTAATCTGCAATTACTGTGGTTGGATTTGAGGAATTTGTGGGCTGAAACATGATAAACTGTCACTGTTGCAATACATCAGCCTCAAGCAAAACAGCCATATTGAAGGAATGGTTACAACCTAAAGACATCCTGAAGCAGATGGTTGGTGGACAAAAGCCAATAGCATATGCCAAGTTTCTCATCATTCACCATGTAATTCTGTCAACAAGAGTCAGTTGGTCCTGCTGAATTACTGTGTTTTATTTCAAGACTTGCCACAATTATCTTCATTAAGATTTATCAGAGAACTTGCACTATAAATAGTAATATATAATGAATACTATTCTGTCCCCCTTCATTTTCATCACAAGTGTTGAGTCTTTTCTAGAAGTATAATATTGGAAGAATACTGGTTCTGGGTTCTATTTGTTTCATCCTGGGAAAGTCATTTATCCTCTGTCTGCCTCAGTTTTATAAATAATCTGTAAAATGAAAGGGATGGACAAGATGACCTCTGTGATTTACGTCTATGATTTTAAAGTCATATTTAACTATGATATGGCCTCTGAAGTAGCAACAAGTAAAGGGCAATGTATATAATTCATGTTTTCACAAGGTAGTTAGCTGGCTCAGTGCATAAAACAACAAGCCTGGAATCAGGATGATTAGTCTTCTTGAATTCAAATATGACCTCAGATACTAGCTATCATTTAAGTCATTTAAATTAGCTTGCCCCAGTTTCCTCATCTTTATATCAACTGGAGAAGGAAGTGGCAAACTAATCCATTTTAATCCAATCTTTATCAAGAAAGCTCCAAATGGAATCACGAAAAGTCAGACAGCACTAAAATGAAAGCTCAGTAGCACCAACAATTACTGTTGGATACTATTCACAGTTTATATTTATAGGTTGCTTTACATATATTTTCCTTTAGTCTTAAAAGTCAAAAAGAACGTAAGTGACTTTCTCAAGACTATAATATAGTTTATTAGTGGAGGTGCAAGACTACATTCCATGTCTTCTGAACTCAAACCATTTCTACTACACCATGTTGTCCATATACAAATCTCCTTAACTCTATTTATTAAACCTCATCTATCTATTTTAATACTTTCAAGAGTGTGTTGTCTCCAGTACAAATTTTCTGGGTGCAATTGGTATGATTCATCTACTTTTTCTAGAATTGTCTCTTTAATTGACATTTTCATCCTTCTAATTTAGCACTTTGAGAACTATTGTATTAAGGTCCAAATTGTCATTGGTGATTTAAAAAATCATTATAAAAATGTTGATAATTTTTTTTCTTTCTATTTGGTTTTCTTCTGTCATCACTGATGGCAAATCAGGATAATGAAGTCTGTCAGTTTCTTAAAATTATTTTGACCTCCAAATTTTTGTGCATTAAATGAGGAAAATATTACTCATAACCTTCTGAAGTATTCACAAATCAGTATTGTTTTTGAGTTCTACGTCTGATTGCATGGAAAGGAAATTCAATTTTTTTTACTACAGTAGTTTTTCTAAAATTTGATTTACTGCCACATGATATCATTGATGAAATTTACTATTAAAGAGATGGGCTTTTATAGCAACAAATAGTTTAGCTTGATTGAAAACACTGTATAAAACTCACAGATCTGACAAAATCTGATGATCTCTTATTTAACCCACGGCCCCAACTCACTATCCATCTGAAATGTCTAAATTGCATATAATGAGAAAGAATCTAGATTTGTACATAACGTCCATGTATCCAAATTCCTTCATGTTTATAAAGGTCCACAATAGTATAGGAAATCCAAAGGAGACTAGTTTGGTTCTATATTCAACCCAATCTCAAGTAAAAATCCTTAAATATTATACCAACAAATTAATGACAGAGGTGGTGGTTTTCTGTTTTTTTTGTTTGTTTGTTTGTTTGTTTGTTTTACTTCAATTTAGTTTTCTTCCTTTTTCCACTTTCATTTCTAGAATGAAATGTTCTAGAGGTAGGCCTCTTCACCACAGCTTTCTCTCTCTGTCTTCTCCTTCCCTTTTCTTTCCTTCTTTTTAAAGAAAACAGTTAATTCCAAAGACTCATGATGGAAATTGCCATTCCCCATTAGAAAATTAATTATAAAATCTTAATCCAGATCAAAACAAAGTATTTATACTTTTTGTCTTGGGTTTTTTGTTCTTCCTTTTTGTTTGGTTGCTTCTTTCACAACTAATGTGGAAATATGTTTCACATGATTATACATGTATAAACCATAGCAGATTACTTGCCATCTTGGGAAGGGGAAATGGGAGAAAGAAAAATCTGAAACTCAAAATCTTATAAAAACGAATGTTGAAAACAAGATGTAATAGGAAAAAATAAAATACTATTTAAAAAAAGAAAATACTTTCTAGGACTGAAAAGAACTTGTCAGGATTAGTTTAGGCAGAGCTTGAGATGATTAATCCAACTGGTTTTCCTAAGGTTCCAATGCTCTTTGATCGATACATTATCATTTTGTCCCCAGAAGTTATCTGTACCTCACAGAATATGTTTTTAAAGCTAATAACCACAGTAGTCTTACTTCCATGGGTATCCAAGAAAAGACACACAGTAAATGTCACACGGAATAAAGTACACAAGTTACTGAATTCTAGCACAGTGACTCACTTAATCAAAATAACTGAAAATATTCACTGTATGATCACAGGAATCATGGCTGAGAGCAAGACCCAGGTGTTTTGAGAACTGCAAATAGGAAATATGAATGAATATGGCTATGAGATTCCTGAGGAAAATGTTGTATAGAAGTATTGCAGCTGTTTCTCAGATCTTCAAAAAGAATGCCGAAATGCTGTCTGCCCCTTGGTTGCATAACATTGAATAGTTTTGATGAAGAACAAAGCCTTCAAACATACTATAGTGCAGTATTCGACTCCTGTGAATTTAAAGCTACTATATCAGAAATCAAACAAATTGAATTAAATAGTTTTCTTAGGAAAAAATTTGGACATTTGAATAGACAAGAGAAACAGCAAAAATGTGCCTATCTATGGTTCTGTCCACTGATTTTCAGAATTAAAAGCTGATATAGTTATAGATTAAAAACTCTAAATCCGGAATTCTTATAGAATCAAATATTGATACACATTTTATAACTCTAGCTGAGAGAAATTAATACTGTAATTAATTTCCTTAATCAATCAGGATATTTAGTTAAAAACCACATATCTATCAATAACTCTGGGTTAAAAGAGGAATTATATATCTCCATTTAAATAGATTTGATTCATCTTATAAAATTGAATGTTGAAAATTCTTTACATATCATTAGAAAAATAAAATACTACTCAGAAATTAAATAGATTATATTTTATTAAATAAAAAGTTTCTAGGAAAAAAAAAAAGAAAAAAGTTCCAATGGCTTTCATTTTTATAAGCCTCAAAACATCATTGACTACTTTTGCCTAATTTATTTCTTTATGTAGAGACCAGAATACTCCTCATTGTTTCCTCAATTTGAAAAAATGTATTCACACTAAAATAATTTTCCAAGGACTTTGCACCAAAATTATCATTGTTCTTAAGGACCCAGATACACAAGTCAAATATTTGAACTAATAATACATCTCAATACCATATTAGGATAAAAAAAATGTATATTGACAACTGCAGTTAATCATTGTTGTAGAACACTGGTGAAAATAAAGCTTTAATTTTATTTCAAAATTTTCCCTTACCTTTTACTCGTCTAAAAAGATATTAAATAACAGAGAATTAAAATTGATTATAAAAGTTACCAAATAAAACTCAGAACTTTTATAATAGTCTACAAAGTTACATAGCATCAAAATACCACATGTACAATACCTAAAATCTGCAAGAGGATAAAATAAATGATTGTCTTCATATATAGTAGTGACACTTTAAATGCAGGCTGAGTGTTCCGAGTTGTATTTCTAGAAGTGGTGATTGATTTGCTGATACACACACACACACACACACACACACACACACACACACACACACAGATTTTTTTTAACCTGGATTCCCTCTTGACAAATGATGTTAAATTCTGTCATAAGTAAAAGTGTTTGACATATACTTCTTTTAACCAGCAATTTTGAAAAATGAAAATGAAAAAGTATCAGTGTACTAGAGACATTAATATCCTATGGTCCCAATATAAAGATGTTTGTGGAAAGAATAGCTTTAAATGTTCCCCTATAATTTCAATTCCCAATTGACAGAGGGGCAGAATAGTCAATTCACTTAAACAAAGCAAATTAAGAATGTGGTTATAGCTTATTCATTGAAGTAATTCACTTAACTATGATGTTAGTATTATAATTCAGTATATTATTTAGTATAATAATCCAGTATTATAATTACAGTAAGAAAACATTGAGACACTAAATAAAAATTATCTACCTCTTTACAACGTGGAATTTTGCTGTTATCTTTTTCCAGTATCATCCATTTCAAAACATCTGAAAGAGATGGATATTTCCATGTTGGCCAAGGATTGATGTATCTTCCATCCTTTCCTTTTTGTGACTTAGTTACAGATTCCTCTAACCTATAGTCTATCCTGAAGCTTCTTCTGAATGGCTTCTCACAATCTTTTGCGCTACGTCTGGCTGAAAGCTTGCATTTTTTTTTCACTTCTTCCAAAAGGTGGCTGTTACTTATTGTTATAGAAGTCTCACTTTCATCTGGGTTTTCTTCCATATTATTTGTTGGTAATCTAAAAGTAGAGAGGAGAAAATAGTTAAATACAAAGATAAAAGCATTGTCATAGTTTCCTTATTCAGTCTTCTTTTATCATACTTCTATTTCTTCTTCTAAAAAATTCTTATATCCATCTGCTATTGGGATTCCAAGACACGGCAGGACTTTTTCAGGACTTCAAAAGAATCAAATTTACATTAGCTCAATCTTTCTTCCTGTATAACACAATTTTATACTCTAGTATTACTGCTTACTATTTTTTAAAAGAGAAACAAGGGGCAGCTAGGTGGCGTGGTTGATAGAGCACCAACCCTGAAGTGAGGAAGACTCAAGTTCAAATCCAACCTCAGACACTTAACACTTCCTAGCTGTGTGACTCTGGGCAAGTCACTTAACCCCAACTGCCTCAGGTTAAAAAGAGGAGACAGACAGACAGAGACACACACAAGAGGCAGCCAGGTGGCACAGTGTATGATATAGCACCAGTCCTGGAGACAGGAGGGCCTGAGTTCAAATCTGGCCTCAGACTCTTGACATTTATTATGCTCTTCTCCTTAACAACTACCTTCATGCTGGATTTTGTAAGTACAATACATCCTGGACAGGAATTTTTAAAAAGCAGCACAGCCTGTGAGAGAGAAAACAGAAAAGAGTAGAGATGTAGTATCCCTAGCCCTACCTGGATTTTAAGGGGAAAAAATGAAATACATTTGGCAGCAGAAAGGTCCCAATTTACAGAAGAAATCAAAAGAAGGGAGGAGCTGCAACAGAGGAGAGATCAGTGATGGGTCAGTATACCTCTAATGCACTAGAGAGGAGTCAGTTGATAGACGTTTACTAAGTGCCTCTTACACACACACACACACACACACACACACACACACAGCATTAGTTTATGCAATATGGATACAAAGAAAGATAAAAAATGATCCTAGTATTCAAGAAGATCAATCTAATAGGTGAAAAAATTCACTATCTATAGACAATCTATGTAGGGGATGAATTAGAAATAATCAGTGGCAAATTAAGAAGGATCGGGAAAGTTTTCCTAAAAGAAGCAGAATTTTAATTAGGAGATGAAGGATGCAAGAGGCAGAGCTGAAGAAGAAAGACATTCCACACATTATGGTCAATCAGCAAAAATGCCCAGAATTAGGAGATTAAGTGTCTCTGAGAAAGAAGGACTGAAGTTACCAGTTTTGCACAACTTTTCAGACTGAGCAAAGTTCCCTCCCAAATAGTTTTTGTTCTTTCTTTAACTCTCCCTTCCAATGCCTGTTGAGTTAACAAACAGTATAATATACTGGGTTCACTTCTTTTTACCTAGATGCTTCCTTTATTCTGATCTTGTCAGAATATATCAGGGGTTAGCTGGAAATATAAAAAAAGATTTAATTAAGGCAAAAAGGCAGGCCTCATATAAATATTAGGAATTTTCTTTACTTGGGATTATCTGCTCTAGTGACTATTACTAGTTTTTCAAGAGAAATAAACTCCTTAAAAATAGTTAAGGAGGTTACCACATGGACATCAGAGTCATCATATTGTTCCTAGGTTAAAATTAGCCTATTTGATTTAACAGTGTGTGGCTAATCAAATCTCTATAAAGGAAAATATAAAGAAGAAAGAGTAATGGCTAAAGAAATGATCCTATTCTAAACTACTTATCTGGGAGGAGACAGGCAAGGCTGGGCATCCAATTTAGCAGAAAGGAAGAGAAAGTTATACCAAATAGACAAATATATACTCTATAGCAACACACAGAAATGTTAAGATTATCTATCAAAAAAACTCTAAAGGGATGGCTTGTGTGGGGCTAGATCACATCAGAGAAGCAGTTTCAGAAAGTGAAAGAGAAAGTTATCTTTCTATAATTTTCCTACTTTATTCAACTGTCATAGGAACTAAGAGTCCAATCAGGAGGTTCTGGTTGCGCATAGGTTTGAGAAAGGATCCACGGCAATCAGAGCCCATCAAAAAGGGCAGGCACAGACTTATCCACACACACGATCAATGGGAAAGGACCTACTACATATAAAAAGAAAAACAGTACATTTCTCTTTATTCTCCTTTTGTTTGATTTTATTTAAATTACTCCGCAGATTAATTTAATGCTTTCTTTATCTGGTCAGAAAACTGAATTTCTTATTTTTTCTCAAATATAACACTCCATCTCCCAACTTCATGTCTTTTTTCTGGCTTTTCCCCAAGACTAGAATGCATTCTCTCCTCAGTGTCATCTCTTTGCTTCCTTGGTTTCCTTTAAGAGTCCTGCTGCTGACCATTCACTAAATTCTCACTCTACTTTACAATAGGCAGAGAAAAAAATAAAGGGAGAGAGGTTAGATAAATCTCTGTATACATCTCTATCCAAAGATGTGTGGGTGTATATTTTACACACACACACACACACACACACACACACACACACACACACCCATCATAATTGTTTTCCTGTTGTCTCCTGGTTAAAGGAAGGCAAAACACTCACATGCACTTGTAAAAAGTTTGACAGAGGAATATGTTTAATTCAATAATGATACAGATAGGAACATAAAGAGGGGAAAAGAAAGTCTAAGAGGGAGGAAGATTCAAGGACAGACCAGTTTAAACAAAGCTTAAACTTAAAATATAAGTTCCTTGAAGGCAGGGACTATTTTTGTCTTACTTTGTATCCCAGTGTTTAAGAGATTCCTTTCATGGTGGCTGGAGAGGGGGTAAATAAATAGAAAAAAGTGCGTAAAAAACATGATGCTAGAGACTACACAGTGAATATGTATATATACCATGAATAAATATTAAGTTAACTGATAGTCCTTTAAATGTAAGATCTTTGTACAAAGACAGTAAAGTAAAATACTTTTAGAAGAATTGTTAGTAACATCTTCCTGATAAATGAAAGAAAACTAGAAGCCCCTCCCCCCCCCCCAAAAAAAAGCTTTCATAGAAGGGCTCACACTCAAGGGTTCTTCTTAGGCAAAAAAATTGTTTAAATAATAATAAAAAATAAAAAGGATTAGAAGAGCTGATTTCATCATGTTTCAAAAAGATGACTTACTTTACTTTGTGCTAACCTGGGTCATCTCACCTTACCGTGAGCTCATGATTAGCAAAAGAAAAAAAAAAAAAAAAAGAGTACTTATGAAGAAAACTTTAGCTTATGTACAAATAGAAAATAACAAGGCAGACCTTAGGAAGAATTTTCAATTTAATTCAACAAGCATATATCTAATACGAATATGCTAAACATTACACTAAGTTCTAGGGATACCAAAGCAAAAATGTATCGTCATAGTCAAAAAATTATGTTGGTTGAAACCTTGAAAAGATCCTCTGAAGCAAGTAAGCAAACTGGACAATTGCAACATCAATCTGACCTGTTCATATAACTTATTAAATGCTTTAAAATGTTAAGTAGAAAAAAAACAAAGATAGTGACCTTGATTATCACCATTTCCTTCAAAAGTTTTAATTGATGCAAAGTAGTAGTTCTGATAAGGAGACTCACAGCACACATAAACCTAGCCAGAATTTAATTCTTAATTCTCCTCACCAAGCAGAGATAAAAGACAGATAAAGGCAATGTTGATTTAAAATACAAACACTTGTATAATACTACAGAGAATGATAGCAGGTAATTATTAACAATAGCTAGCATATATACAACTTTCAAGTTAACAAAGTGCTTTTTACATTATCTTATTTAATCCTCATCAACAACTCTGTCAGTTAGATGCTGTTATTACTCTCATTTTACAATTAAGGAAACTGAGGCTAAAGTATTTAGCCAAAGTATTTAAGCTTCAGTTTCAGTATTTTACACTCCAGTGAATCTCCTGAATTAATTTATTTAGGTACTGATTCATTTTATTTCCTTGTTGTCCAAGCCATTTACAAAAATTTTTCTCCAGCACATTACAAATTAGGGTTTTAACTCTAACATTTTTCAGAAGTCTCAGTTCCAGGTTTTAATCATCTTGGTTAAAAGATAAGGTCATTCTTGTATGCAACCTAACATCTGTTCTCTCTAAGTTATTTTTCAATACATGTCTTTTTGTTTAGGTTTGAGTTAATTACAGTTCCTCAAGAAGCCACACTACTCTCTTTAAATATCTTCTCTTTGGGATCCTCATTGCAATTGTTTCCATTTGTTGGGGCAAAATTTCCTTCCTATGAAGCTTCTGTCTCTCACGACAAAGTCCTTTTTAGAGTACTAAGCTACTGGAAGAGAATTATGTTTTCTCTGAACTTGCTAAAATTCACAATTCACTCTCTGAAAGTTTAGTGTAGATGTCAGATTATGCCTCATGTTGTGGTATTTCTGCCTTAGAAATATATTTACTCAATGGATGGATAAGAATGAATCACTTGGATAATTTTTTGTAAAATAAGGGGTTTGGACTCAATAACTCCAAAGATTCCTTCCAGCTCTATATCTAAAAACCTATAATCTATTTCAAATCCTAAAATAAGATGATCATTTCCTCCCAAGTTCTGGTTTTGATTTCAACCATTTCTCTTTATTAAATCTCTGGAATAACCACAAACTCAGAAGGAGAAAAAAAATTTCTCAGCATGAATAATAATAAATACTCTACAAGAGATGAAAATATTTGATGGCATACATTAGATGCAGTCCCCCAAGATTGCAAAGGCAGTCCAAACTAAATTAAAATGTAACTGGGAAATATTTAACAAAATTAAAATACAACTGAACAAAGATAATGTTAATATATGATTTTCTATTTCATAGAAATAGCCTTCAGGGATTCTTAAGTATGGTTTAGTAGCCATATTTTTATTTGAATCTGACAACACTGGCATATATCATGATACAACAGCGAAATATGTAACTAGAAGGGGGAAATACTTTTATGGGCAAAGTGATAAAAACCAACTAATATCCAAACTCCAAAATTCAAGGGGAAAACTAGAAAAAAATATAAAAGGACAAATGGATGGAGATTAGTTAAAAGCAGAAGGTATAGACAGCATACATGCCAATACAGGAAATTTAAACAAAATTCTAGTTACAAATAACATTCAAAATAGAATCTTTCACAGTTTTAAAGAAATTGAAAACTGTGATTATTTTTATTTTAGATCACAGGCAGCTGTAAAGCAGGGAAAGCTGTAAAGTTGTAAAGTAAGAAACTAGACTTTTTTAGACTTATGGTAATTTTTTGATAGTTTTTCTTGATACCTTAATGCTTATACTTTCACAAATGTTAGTAAGTAATCTAATTACAACAAAAGTCTTCAGAGAAATAAATCTAACCTGTCATCAATAAATGCATAGTATTAGTCTCTCCTTTAGTACCATAAGGCAAGTTTTAAATTCAGTAAGTTTTTAGCTTAATGAAAATCGCCCATTTAAATAGGTTATTTAGTTATAAAACTTAATCAGAGAAGTCAATTACACTTTTATTTGCATACAAATCAGCATCTAATGAATTAAAAGATACAGTGAGATTTTATTTCTTAAGCGTCCCCATATTGTTTTTCAGGTATTTCCTTTTTAAACTTATTAAATCTGTAAGTGTAAACATTAAATCAGAAAAATGTAAAATAAATGAAATGAATGTCAGCAGAACTTTATATACCCATTTAGCTTTTATAAAAGTGAGAAAATTAATTGAGAAACAGATTTAAAAACTGATTAAAGACATAGCCATTACTACCTAAGGTAGAAATACACTATTATGTGATAATACTTTCTTAGTAAAATCATAATTTAACCCCTGCCTTCAAGTTAACTACTTATGCAAAAATAGACTGTAGTTAATAGTCTTGGTCATTTTGTTTGTTACCATCCTGAGGTCTGTCTGCTAAATGTTCAAAAAAGTAAAGAATTTCTAGTAAATATGTTACTTATCATTTATCACATTAAAATGCAAGAAGTATTAATTATTTATATGCAAGTCACATTACAGAGCATCACTTGATTACCTCCCCCCTAATTTGCCAGATGAGATCCTCAAGGCTGAGGGGGGTTGTAATTTTCTTGAAATTATATAGACCAATAATATAAGAGGTGGTATTTGAGACCAGGTCCTCCAATTTTAAAGTTTGGGTCTTGTTCTACTCATTTAAACAATGTACTATAAATATAGTAAAGTTCATTTCACTGAATTAAACCCATTTTTCTAACTTATTTGCATTTTTGATTGATGCAATTTCAAAGAATCTCATCATTTCAAGAATTTGCTTATATAATTGTAATACATGCCCAGATATATAAATTTTTTTCAATCATCAGGTGAAAATAATTCTACAAATATCAGAGTAGGCCAAATTTGCTCTTAACTGTTCTTAAAATTTTAATTTTAACAGAATTCTAGTTACTAGTAATATTTAAAATTGAATCTCTTATGTTATAATGAAATTGAAAACTCTATAAATGTTTTTATTTTAGTGCTAGAAAATACTTTATAGCTGCAAGGCATGAGACTAGGGCCTAAAATTTATTAAGGTCAGAGTGCTATACTAGAAAATCAGTTATACTTTACTAAAGTGGCGAGTGTCAAGTTTCTCAGAAAAATTGGGGAGGAAGGAGATTCCAGGTAAAGAGGCCTGGACTAGTGTTCTGGAATCTGGACCTCACAGAAGATAAGGGGCAAGAAGTAGATTCTAGGAAGAGGCCCAAGAACAGAATCTTAAGATCCAACAAGAATCCACTTAAGGGACACAACTGCAGTATGATTGTTGATCCAAGGACAAAAGGTAAATGCCCTCTATCACAATATCAAACAGTTTGGTGATGTGGGTAAATAAATGTTGGCAAGAAGTCACAGAGAAGAAAATCTTTGGTTGATGATGATACTGAAAACACTGCAGCATGTGCTTTATTTGCCAGTATAAGATCATGGGTAGCTTGGATACAAGACAAGAAGAGAAAGTACCAGAATTCAGATAATTATAAAAGATGTAAATTCAGATTTCTTAAATCAGAGGTTGTTCATATTATTATTACTCATAAATCTCATGAATGTTCACACAATGCAACAAGAAAGTTGGTAACTACCAGTAGTTAATATATTGCGATACAGAACAAGTTTGGTCAAGACAGTCATACTGAAGATGTCTTATAAAATCAATGAAATGTTAAACTATTCAAATTATATATTCAGACCTCAGGATACAACAAGGATAATGAACACTAGTTCTTTTAAGACTCTAAAAAATTCTATTATTGACAAGGTTCATAATTTGATTAAGGATTAGATTAGATTAGTAACTTTAGGCTCCCTTCTTTGGTTCTTTTTGGCTACATTAATCATCAAAATTTAAAATACTCAGAAGCTTTTAATAAATATTAGAAACAAATGTATAAGACGACTCTTTTTCTGAGAAAGACAAGATGTTAATAGTGATAAAGATGATATCAGAAACAGGACTATTCTTTTCAAGTTTCTGACTATGAGATCCTGGTTAAGTTATTTAACTTCTAAGTATAACAGGTAATTCTCTAAGACCCCAAATTGTAAACCAATTATTATTATGCACTTTCAGAAGAAATTTCACCAGGATTTTCCTAGCAATGACAATAGAAAACTGGACCAAAATGAAGTTAGAGGATGATCTCAGCGTACTGAATAGTACTTAACAGTCACAGTGTCTAGTGAATGAATAAATTGAATGAAAAATGACTAAAGTCATATAAGATCTTAAAATCAGGAAAACTCCTACTTAGGACAAAAAAAAAATTGTCACTGCTAATAAAAAAGCAGAAAGCCGAATTCTGCCACCTACAACACATTCTCCAGGTATACCACCTGACAAAGAATTAGAGAGGATGAATGGCCTTCTGGGGAAAGTATCAATACTGGTGGGAGGGAGAGGTACATTATTTGACAAATATGAGAAAACATATCAAAAGATTCACACAAATCAGGTTCAGGACAAAAACATATAGCATAGTCCAAGATAAGCTCCAAATGAATACAAAACTTACATTTTTTTTAAATCACATCACAACAAGGAAGAAATTATTTTTTTGAATCTACACAAGAAAGAGTTCACAACTAAATAAATGATAAGGATAAAACAGAATTTTAATGGCAAGAAATTTAATTTTTTGTACAAACAAATCTGAGTAAAAATTTGAAGGAAAACAGGTAGCTGAGGGGAATATCTTTACCACAAGTTTCTTTGATAAAGATCTCATTTCCAAGATAGAAGAACTGATTCACATTCATACTTGTTACTTGAAAAACTAAGGTGTACGAATCCAGCCATTCTGGAGAGCGATCTGGAATTATGCCCAAAAAGTTATCAAACTGTGCATACCCTTTGATCCAGCAGTGTTTCTATTGGGCTTATACCCCAAAGAGATACTAAAAAAGGGAAGGGGACCTGTATGTGCCAAAATGTTTGTAGCAGCCCTGTTTGTAGTGGCCAGAAACTGGAAAAGGAATGGATGCCCATCAATTGGAGAATGGCTGGGTAAATTGTGGTATATGAATGTTATGGAATATTATTGCTCTGTAAGGAATGACCAGCAGGATGAATACAGAGAGGCTTGGAGAGACCTACATGGACTGATGCTAAGTGAGATGAGCAGAACCAGGAGATCATTATACACTTCGACAACGATATTGTATGAGGATGTATTCTGATGGAAGTGGATTTCTCTGACAAAGAGACTTAACTGAGTTTCATTGGAGAAATGATGGACAGAAACAGCTACACCCAAAGAAGGAATACTGGGAAATGAATGTGAACTATTTGCATTTTTAATTTTCTTCCCGAGTTATTTTTACCTTCTGAATCCAATTCTCCCTGTGCAACAAGAGAACTGTTCGGTTCTGCAAATATGTATTGTATCTAGGATATACTGCAACATGTTTAGCATATATAGGACTGCTTGCCATCCTGGGGGGGGGGGGAGAGGAGGGAGGGAGGGGAAAAAATGAAACATAAGTGATTGCAAGGGATAATGTCGTGTAGAAATTATCCTGGCATAGATTCTGTCAATGCGAAGTTATTATTAAATAAAATAAAATTTATAAAAAAAAAAAAAAAAAACTAAGGTGTAATACACTAATAATATAAAAACTGAAAAAAGGTAAACAGCATTTAATAGAAATACTAGGAAAGATGCTTAATCAAACAATACCACATACCATAGCCCAGTTTTCTCAGCAGTTTTTGTCAAACTGTGAATTCTTCCCCCAGTGTTTATATTTTCCTCATGTGAGTACACATATAGTATCTGCACTGGTCATCCATTTTTCCCATTTTGTGGAAAATCATACTGTTTTCTTGTAATTTCCAACTATCCAATCTAGTTCAGCATTGGCAATAAATTGGATGGGGCCAGAGGGATTGTTGAGAAACTGAGAAGTGGAGGATCAATTGTAGGCAAGTTTGGAAGTGGAGAGGTTTAGAGGGAAAGAGAATGAGTTCCATTTTGTACCTGTCGAGTTTTATGATATCTACTGAACATTCCAGTTCAAGATCTGCAAGAATAAAGTTCAGCATATAGATTAAGACTAGATAAACAGATAAAACCATCAGCACAGAGATGATAATTAAATCCATGGGAGTATATGAGATTACCAAGTGAAGTATGCTAGAGAAAAGTAAGAACTCGGGACAGAGCCCTGTGGGACACCTTTCTGTTAGCAGATGGTATATGAATGAGGATGCAGCAAAGAAGAACAAGAAGGAACAATAAAATACGTAAGAGGAGTGTCAGAAGAGATAGTGTCATAAAAACCTAAAGAGAAAAGAAAAATGTCACAGGCTTCAGAGAAGTAAAAAAAGAATAAGGATTGAAAAATGGCCATTCAATTTGGAATCAGATCATCGCTGATAACTTTGAAGAGAAAAGCTCAGGATGAAAACTAGATAGTAAAGAGTTAAGAAGAGAATGAGAAGAGAGGAAATAGAGCTGGCTATCACAGATGGCCTTCTCAGGGAGAGTAGCCACAAAAGGCAGAAAAGATATAGGACAACAGTTAGTGAGGACAGAAAGATCTAGAGTGAATTTTTTGAGAACAAAGGAGACAAAGGCATATTTGTAAGTAGTAGAGAAGACAGTAGACAAAAAGAAATTGAAGATAACTAAGAGTGTGAAGGTGACAAAAGAAGCAATCTGCTGGAGGAGATAGGATGGAATCAGCTTCAGACACTACCTCCACCTGTGCAAATGGAGTTTAAGTGGAGTTTACTAAGCAAAGAGTAAAGTCCTATTTCTATGTAAGAGACAAGTAAAAGAAACAGAAACAAAGGAGATATAATATAGCATGACACGGTAAGGACCTGCACTAGGGTGACGGCAGAGCCACAATAGAGAAGGGGGAATAATCTGAGTGTGGTTATAAAATAGAAATGACAGGTCTTTTCAGCAGACTGGATATAAGAGGTGAGAATGAGGAGTTGAAGATAGTAAATGTTGTGAACCTGAGTGACTAGGAAGGTATTCTCAACAGTAATAGAGACATTACAAAAAGAGGAGAATGTGGAGAAAGAAGATAATGAATTCAGTTTTAGGTATGTTAGGTTTAAGATGTTTATAGGAAACCAATTCAAGATGTCTAAGAGACAGAGATGAAAGCAGGGAAATCAGGAAAGAAAATGGATAAATAGATCCAAGAATCATCTGCACAGAGTACATGATCAAATCACAAAGGCTGATGATATTAAGTGAAATAGTACTTTGTTAGAAATAATAACAATAATAATGATTGATCACATTTATATAATGCTTTAAAGTTTACAAAATATTATGTATGTTATGCCATTTGATCCTTACAATGATCTTATTAGAGATAATATTACTCTTCCCATTTTACATAGGAAGCCTGAGAAAAGTTAAGTAGCTTGCCTAGAGTCACATCTCTAGTATGTATATGAAGCAGGATTCAAAACCCCCAAGTCCAGTGCTCTGTTGTTTAATGTTTCTTCAAGATTACTATAACAGTCTCCATACAGTCTCCTTTATTGTTGTTCACTCATTTTTTGGTCATGTCCAATTTTTTGTGAACCTATTTGTGTGTTTCTTGGCAAAAATACCCAAGTATTGCCATTTCCTTCTCCTGCTCTTTTTACAGATCAGGAACTGAGGAAGCTTACAGAGCTAGAGTCTGAGGACAGATTTGAACTCAGGAAGATGAATCTTCCTAATTGCAGGTTCAGTGTTCTATTTACTGCATTACCATTCCCTAAAATATACATTTTAAACTGCTCAAATATTTCCCCATTTCAATGAACAAAAAAACAAAATAGTTATTGTGATAAACATTCCAATGTACTTATTCATTGGGTCAGTAGCATGGTTTACTGGATGAAAAAACAAAGCAGAATCTCAGACAATAAATTCTAATAATTCTTATCCTTATTTGAAGCATGAACTTAAACAAAACAAACAGGTTTGGTCCCTCTGGGGAGCCCAACTTCTATTTGATTTTAGAAATAAACTGGAATATCCCCAACTTGTAAATTCTATGCATGGATCTATATAAATAGATGATAATTTTTTTTAAATCTTCCTAAAACTTCCAAAATGGGCAGCTATATGGCACAGTGGAAAGAGTACTGGACCTAAAGTCAAGAGAATCTGAGTTAAATTCAGCCTCAGACACTACTAACTGATTCTGAGCAAGTCATATAGCACTCTTTGCCTCTGTTTTCTATCTATAAAATGAAATTGAGAAAAAAAATGGCAAACTATTCCAGTATCTTTGCCAAGAAAAGTCCAAATAGGGTCATGGAGAGTTGGACATGACTGAACAACAAGAAATAACTTGAATGGTTAGGATAATTCACCAGATATCGAATGATATTCTTAAGAAATTCCAATGTTCTAAGTTAATTAGTAGTTCTCCAAAAATGTTGATTTTTACATATAATTTGAAAATATTGTTAATTATAAAATTGGTTTCTGTATTAGATTCTATAGTGAGTGAATGATAAAAAGGAAGATATCAATTCTACCTAATAAATCTCCAAAGTACACTCTGAATACTTCTTTTGAAATCAACTGCCTATTTTATAGTTCAAGATTGTACTCTAATTTCTCTAAATGGAAGAAAGTCTGATCAGTAACATTTTCAGAAAACAAATCTGCCAGCACAAATATGTTACTCTAATGACTATACACATTGATAATGAGCTTTCAGAAGAGCAGGAATTACTCATGATTTTCTAGTTATGGATTAAAAGCAAGTGTCTTATCACTTTCTTCCCTTACATCCACAATTTACTAAGTGGTTAAAATTCAATAATTTCAGAAGTTCGATTCAAAATTATTAAGATTCTAACATTTTCATAAATCAAAAAAATTCCAAATTCTCATTTGGCTCAAATCAAGTTTTGAAGTAGCAGAGCCACAAAAGGCGAGACATTTTTCTGCCCAAAGAACACTTAGGAGGTTGGCTGGAATAATCTATAATACTAGGAAAAGTAGGGGCTGTCCAGAGCGCCCACACATACTGCTGAGGCAACAGCCACAACAGGAACAACTTCAGGAGCTCTCAGTCTAGATATGGCAAGAGGATTGGACAATCGGTCAGAAAGATTATAGAGGATCCTCTGCTAGCACTGGATAGATCTGTTGCTGGATGGCAATGCTATTGCTCATATGTAGTTCTGTGTTACAGTTCCAGGCTGGACAACAGAGACAGTAACAAGGGATAGGGGTCCTGCTCATAGGTCCAAAGCAAAGAGAACATGAGTTCTTGAGGCTATAGGGAACCCGAGGCCTTTCCTGGGTATGGATCAGATATCATACTAGGAGGTCATTAACTATTCCTTCAACTTGCAGAAACTTAAAATTATCCCTGAAAAGAACAGCATAAAAAAAGTCTGAATTTTAGGACAGCATCCCCACTCTTAGTTAAGCAAAGCTCAGCCTTAACATAAAATTCAAAGAAATAAGCTAGAACAAAAATGAGCAAATAACAACTACAAAATTTGACCTATGACGGTAGCAAGGAAGACTGAACCCACACACACATACTGTGTATTCTATGGCTAGTGACATTGTCCACACTGGTTTCACTACTGTGCTCCTTGTAGAAGATACTCAATGTACCAACTGCTGCCATTTTCATAAAATACATTCCCCCATGCCTGGAATCCTCTTCCATTCTCATCTCCATCTCCTCCTGGCTTCCCTCAAGCTACAGCTAAAATCTCACCTTTTATAATCTCCAATTTATTTTTTTTAACCTTTTTTACTGAGGCAATTGGGGTTAAGTAACTTTCCCAAGGTTAGCTAGGAAGTGTTAAGTATCTGAGACCAGAATTGAACTGAGGTCCTCCTGATTTCAGGGCTGGTGCTCTATCCACTGCACTATCTCACTGCCCCGATAAATCTCCATTTTATAATGTATTTATCTTATCTAAACATCCCTGTTTACATGTTGTCTACAGCATTAGACTGTGAGGTCCTTAAGATCAGGGACTGACTTTTGCCTTTCTTTGTATCTCCTGAGCTTATGTGTCTGGCACATAATAGATAAAAAATAGCTAGCAGGGCACTTTGGGAGGAACACAAAGGAGTAATGTTTAATAAGTTTATAAATATAAGTGGGATGAAATTGAAAAGGGATTTAAATGTCAGGCTAAGAATTTTATAATTTACCCTAGAAGCAAAAGGGAATCACACACACACACACACACACACACACACACACACACACACACACACACACACACCATATTAATAGGAGTCAAACCTATGTTTGAATATCAATTTGGAATATCAGTTTGGTTTTTGTGTGTAATACGGATTTGGAGAAGAAAGCACTCATAGAGGTCCAAGAAGGAGGTTTATTTCAAAAGTTTAGGCAAGAGTTCATGAGGGCCATAACTAGGATAGAGGGTATGAAAGTGGGGGAAAGGGAGAAATTAGAGAGATGAAATTGGGTAATATCTAGGACTTGGCAGCTAGATTCCTCATTTATAAAATGAAAGAGCTGCACTCAATTTGAGGTCTGTGAAGCTCTAAATCAGTCACCTTATGACTGTATATACTGAAACTTTTGACAAAGTGAAGTATAACCAAAAATATTTCTAAAACCAGAGGGAAACCTCAAGAAGAATGAGTGTCCATTTTGCCAGAATGCAATTGTGTCCTTCATCAAAAAAATATAAAACAGCTTCTGCTTTCAATAAACTATCAAGGGAGGATAGCTTTTCTGATTTAACACTTCAAAGTATGTTGAAATAAAAAGCAATACATTATCAATTCTTGAACTTTGGGACAATTCCTAAAACAGAAGGCTGCTTTCCCTTCAAGTAAGGCGATTATTTTTATATGTAATTATAAAAAAAAAATCTTGATTAAAGTTTTTTTTTTAATCATCTACTAAGTTAATTGAGGAAAGTAAAATTCTTGAGCAAAGCTCAAGAACAAACTCCCTTAAGTAAAGAACTTATTAGAATTTCTCAATTCTAATATTATAATAGGAATGTTTTTTAATAACCAGAGTGACATATTAGGAAGTTTGATTAAGTGATTGGGCCAATACTAAATATTCCTATGCTAACATATAAACAGTAGGGAGATAATACTACCGAAACTTATCCTAAAAGAAAAATGAAAAAGAATTTCTCCAGTGTTTGAACAATGCACAGTGATCATTAAAATGGGGGAATAAAGGAAAGAGAAGGAAATTAAGTTGCTATTTTGTGAAGCTCAAAAATCTGTATTAAGTAATTTTAAGTTTTGTTGCAGCTTTATTTAACTCATTCGTTTATCCACCACTAAAATGTCAAATTGATCTTCCTAAAGCACAGAGCTAACCATGTTAATCTACCCCACCACCTTTCAAAAATTTTCAGAGGTTCCCTTTTGCTTTCCGAAGCACATATACAACCTCTGCTTAGCCTTTTTCAAAACCTAGAATCTTATTTTTCCAGTCTTCTTAAGTTTTACTCTTCTCTACTTATTCTTTGATCCACTGATCCTCCTATAGTTTCTTGAACAAGACACTACAGCCCCTGACTCAATCTACTCAATGGCTGTCATCCATCCATCCGGCTTCCTTGGCTTCTTTCAGGTATCATCTAGGGCCTTCCTTCAGAGAAGTGTTGAAGCTTCTCAAAATATCTTGGGATTTACCAGCTAGATTTCACATCACTCTGGCTCTCATTAATTGGCCAACAAAAAGTTCCCAGGCCAAGCCCCAATGGGCTTGTTTAGATCTGGATTGATAAAAAGTAAATGTAAATAGGAATTATTTCCATTTTGGCCAGAAACTTCTGGGTTTTTTTTCTTTTTTTGACTAATTAAAAGAGGTCATATAGTACCTCATTTCCTAGCTTTAATCACTGATTGGAGATTACCTCAGTCAAAACAGGACCTGTTAAAGGCCAAAGTTTCCCACTGCATCCTGGCCATCTCCAGTTATCCTGACCCAGAAAGCACTGGAGGGAGAAAAGGGGGCTGCTGACATAGCACAGCCCACCCTCACTTAAATCCAACTTACTTGCATGTTATGACATCACTTCCCTGAAGTCAAAGTCCTCTTCAAGGAGGAAAGACAAGCAATCTCCAATTTATCCTATGTATAACTTGTTTACACATAGTTTTTGCATGTTGTATCCCTCAGACTAAGTTTCTTGAGTCGAGACTTTTTTGCCCACTTTTGTATTCCCAAGCACTTAAAACTGTTCTTGGCACATAGTTGGTTTATTGATTAATACTTGTTGCCTATCACTCAAAAAATCTGTGACAAATATAACCACTTATTTGCTTAGAAAATTCAAAAAAAAAATCATTGCTAACTATGTATTTCCTCTCTCCCCCCTCTTTTTCTGCAAGTAAGTACTAGTGACGACTAGTAGGTTGTTCTTTTATGTGTCAATTATATAGGTTTTCTTCTTTTTTTAGTCCTTTGAAAATTCTAAACTCTAAGAGTATGAAATTTTTCAGGGACCAAAACTTGTCACACATTTGCCTTCTGTTTAACTTCAAATCAGTTAATACACTGATGAAGAAGGAATATTTTAGGGTTTGTTTTTTGTTTCTTTTTGGCCTTATGCCATTATCTTTTTGTACCTGCAATGAAAAATCACTTTACTGTAAACAAGTCACAAAGCTTATTGGGCCCCTGAACAGGACCCACATTCAGGTTCCAAAGGACAAATCAGATAATATACCCCTGCCTCAGAGAGGGAGCACACACAAGTCTAAGAGAGCCCTTCCCCCACAAGGAAGTGGTGAGCACAGCCAGAGAACCCCTGCGCTAAAAAGCAGGTGTCTGCCGTTCTAACAAAGCTAGATAATACCTTAAGCAAATACATTTGATATGTCAAGGCACTTTAAAACTTGCAAAGACCACTCTACCTGTAGGATTACTCAGTATGATCGTGCTCTACTTGGAAAGTGCTTGTCAGCAATCCTCTGTTGGCAATAACTTCAGGGAGATTCCACTTGATCCCAGATCTAAATCCAGCCCCAGCCTTCTCTACTCTCCCCACTTAGCATTCATCTTTGCCCATAATCCAATACTTCCCCGAGTGGTGTTTGACAATTTTGACTCCATTTTCCACCAATGGTTCCTTGATTCACTTGAAGCTCAGAATCATCAGTAAACAACCCTTAGATCACCTCTACAAGAATTTACTTACTTCTGTGCTCTAAAATGACTAGCTTCAGCACCAATTCAGTAAAGCTAAGTAATACCCTTATCCTGAATCTCTATTTAGACCTTGTTCCAAACATTGCCCTAAATCCAAAGAATGTGAATCCTGTATCCCATGAATCAAAGCACCTCACAGCCCTTGCTAACAAAATTATTCTATTTATTCAGAAGTTGTAATTAATAAGTAGGGTTGCAATCCGACAATAGTTCTGTGATCACCCTCCCACTATATTCCATTTAACCTATTGGGTTTTATTTAGAATATGAAATATCAAAGACTCACCATCTAGAACTTCATACTTTTTTAAACATTTTAACATGGCTTGTACTTGTAATTTTGTTATATATCAAACAGTAAGGAGAATTTAGAAAAAAAAACAGAAGGTAGCAGTTAGTGCTAGAAGAAATTTAAGAAATCTAATTTAATGATTTCATTTTTTAAGATAAGAAACTAAGGCCCTGATACTTTAACTCACTGATATGCCACAATTAATTAATTGCAAAGACTGAAGTTTATATATAAAAAGTTTATCATAGTTTATATTAACCATCAAGCCTTTAGGAAGGAATCTGACTGAAGTTCTGAGGGCTTCAATTCCCATGAGAATGTGTGTGTCTGGGTATAGGACATAGGCATAATGAGGCCTGAATTCTGAAGTCTTCTCTTTGTTCTCTAGAGGAAGCTTGCTCACAGGAGAGCATTTAAGAGTAAAATGGAAAACCAATAGTTTCTTAGATGCCACAGAGTAAAAAGAATGGTATCCAGATAGCAGAGGGGTGGTAAGAATAGAGAGTCGTCTGAGTAGAAACACAGATGCTATGGAGGCAAATCTTGGGAATCTCAGTCCAGCTATGACATTCCAAAACTTATCTCTAGAGAATTGAGTTAAAAAATCTGGTTGGCTTCCCCAGCTGACTTGGTAGAAATCAGGGACATTTAACTCATACAAAAATAAGGATTGAGATAAGCTTTGCCATTTATTTGCTTTGCAATTTGGTCTCATCACATATATTTCTATTTCAAAGATAAAACAGCCTATCCTAGCCTGATGATTACTCCAACAGACCTAAGTTTGACTCTAATAGTTCCCACCCAACTTCAAGACAGTTGAAGCCTTAAATTAAGCCAAAGGAAATTATTATAATCATCTACAATGTAGATTATTACATAATGATGACAAATTTTCTGTTTCAAAGTTAAGGTACTCCATCTAAAAACACACAACATAAATTGTTTTTTTAAAATGAGGTAGTCTTTCTTTAGAAATATCCACAACAAGCAATATGTGAAATAAGAGATGAAGAGGTGCTGATGATCCATAGCACTAAAGATACATACAGTAAATAATACTTATCAGCTGACAAATCAAAGGTTACTAATAGCAACAGTAAATAGCAAAGAAGGGTGAAAAAGGCATTGATGAGAAGACAATTTTGGTTTTAATTCATTAATTAATTTTCTAGATAAGTGGTCTTTATACCCATCTAAGGTCAAGCACCTCATCTGCCTCTAAGGAGAAGAGGCAAATTCTCAAAAAGAAAGCTGATATCAAGGACTTTTTTCAAGGAAGTAAATCCCAAGAAAACTGACAGGGTTAGTGCCCAATGTCCTACATCATCTAAACTTGCTCTACAAAAATATGTTGAATTATATTTATAGGATTTCTAAAGGGTATCTAAATGTCATCCCATTCTCCATGCTCTATTTTATAAAAAGTAATGAAATTATAGAATACATTTTAGAAAGATTTCCCCAAAGTATTAGAAATAAAATCCTAGCACTTGAAATGCATAGCTATCTAGTTATTACATGTAGAAGGATTTCATATTTCCAGAATGACACATCCCCTATAAAACCTGAACAAAAATATTACTTTAATTACTTCCTACTAAGATAAAAAGTTCTGCATACTACGAACTGGTGCAATCATTCTTCTAATCTTCAGTGAGGACAAACTATATAATAATTATTCCACTTTTAATAATCTATACTGAGAGAGAAGGACAAAGGACAGGAATATATGACCCAAAAGTATTTATATTACTATTCCCTTATTATGTTTAAGTTATATTTTCAATTGAATATGAGAATTCTGATATTCAAAAATTTATGAAACTTAAAACAAAATCTTTTTGTAGCCTGTAGGTGACCCAAGGTTCATTAATCAATCAATAAGTATTTATTAAAATATAGATCTAGGAGAAACCTCAGTGTCCACCAGTGCCTACAATGTACCAATGTAGCAGGAATGTTAAGTATTGGGAATACATAGGTAAAAGTTCTCACAAAGGAGCTTACATTCTACAATGGGTGAGGATAACAGTCATAAATAAGTAAATAGAGAAGTCTCTCTATATATCTATATCTACTTGTAAATATAGATATATAGAGAGATCTCTGAGAGAGAATATATATACATATACATGTATATATATTTATATAAAAGAAATATCCAGTATTGGAAAAGGGGGATGATTAACACTTGGATGAATTAACCTGGAAGGGGGAGGGGAAGGGGGGGGGAGAGAGAGCGAGCTCGAGAGCAAGCGATTAAATATATATATAAAAGAAACAACCAGTGATGGAAAAGGAAGATGATTAACACTTGGATGAATTAACCTGGGCAGATTCTCCAAGAGGTATCAGGAAAGACCTCTTAAATTCACTATCTTTCTCCCAAACCCTTCCCTCCTCTCAACTTCCCTACTACTGCAGATTGTATCACTATCCTCCTAATTCATCCAGGTATCATCCTTCTAGCTCTCACTCTCCATCCCACCCACTGCCACATTCAAGGCTTGACAAGCCTTGTTGATTTTATTTTTGTAACACCTGACAAGTATACCCCTTCCCTATACCCCTTCCCTCATTTGAGGCTGGCCCAGGCTCTAATCACCTCATGCCTGGACTATTACAATACCCTGCAAGTCTTTTTTTCACATCTCCACCCATTTAGTCTATTCTTCTCCATCAACTATCAAATTAATCTTCCTAAATAAAGCACAGGCCACTTCCCAACACATACAGGCTGCACATGGAACTCCAGTGGCTCCCTGTCACTTTCAGCATCAAATATAAATATATCTCCTCTTCCAACCTTTCCAGTCTCATATCTTATGACCTTTTTATATCTTACATACTCCGTGATCCACAGACTCTAGCCTTCTTGTTGCTCTAGAAAAGTATGTCACCTCTCAACTCCAGGTGCTTTCACTAACTGTCCCTCATGCTTAGAACGTTCTCCCTCTTCATCTCCACTTTCTGTATTTCCTGGCTTCTTTCAGCTCGCAGCTGGGGTGGGAAGCTTTTGACCTGCCAAGGGCCAAACAAAATTATCAACTTATAGAACCCAAGCAGTAGGAAACAGCTGTACCTAGTTTTCAGCTCATCATCACCTGTGGTTGCTTTAGTAAATGATTTCACTGGCAGATGTTCCTTGCCTCTGTTAGACAAAGCCTTTCTCAAACTCCCTTATCCCAGTGCCTTCCCTATATTGATTACTTCCAAATCATCTTGGATACGGTTTGTTTGTACATAACTGTTTTCATTAAGAAACATTAGACTATGGACTCCCTGAGCATAGGATTATTTCTTGCCATTCTGTTTGTCTGGCATACAATGACAAAGTCTGGCACACAGGCACTTAATAAATATTTATTAATTGATTCTTGAAGAAGGTGGCACTTAAACTGAGACTTAAAGGGAATTAAGAGTTCCAAAACACTGAAGTGAAAGGAAGAAGATTCTAATCATAGGGGACAGTCTCTGCAAAGGCTTTGAGACAAACAATGGAATGTCATGTATGGAGACAGAGAGCAAGCTAGCTTGGCTGGAATGTAGTAGTTTGCAGGAGAGGGAGTCATACACAATGGGGTTGGAAAGATAAAGCAGAGTCACATTGGGTAGGGCTTTAAATACCAGAGGACTTTGTTCTTTAGTCTTAAGGCAACTGAGAGCCTTGAGATGCTTCAGAGAGAGGGATGACATGTTCAGACCTGTACTTTAAAGTCAATTTGGCAGCAGTGGGCAGGATGGATTAGAGCCTGGACAGACTGGATAATGGAAGACAGAGGAATGTCAATGAAGGAAATGGCATTTGAGCTAAGCCTTAAAGGAGAGCTAGGAGTTCCTAGAAACTGAGGTTAGAAAAAGAGTATTCCAGGCATGGGGGAAGTCTGCAAAAGCTTTGAGATAGACAATGATCCAAAAGCCCAAGTGAGAAGTATGTAGGACCTGGGCTGATGGTGATTATCTGAAAGTAAAAAGAATAGGATATATACAAGAGATCATCTGAGGAGATGGACAAGACTTGGTACTTGTTTGGATACTGGGAAATGGAGGGTCTGGAGGTAAGTGAATGAATCAAGAATGACTTCTTAAGTTGCAAACCTGGGGAAAAGGTGGTGATACTCTGGGCAGAAATAGGCAAGTTAGGAGAAGGTGAGCTTAAGAGGAAAGATAGTAACCTCTATTTTATAAATGATAAAATTATGTGTATCCCAAGGAATTGTTTTAAAATAAATTTCTTTGAGATTTATTATCAATATTTGATTTGTATACTTATTTTGTATACCTATGTACTTGGGGGGGGGTCACCTAAAAATTTCTTAAATGAAAAGGGGTCATGAGCAGAAAAAAGTTTAAGAAGCCCAATTCTAGGTTAAATTCTATGGTTAAAGTGCTTTTTTTCCCAAACAGTAAAAAATGGCTATCTGCCCCACATTGTACCACCTCATGGCCATATCTAGAAAATAAGCTTTCTCAAAAAAATTAGGATAATAATAAGAACAAATGATAGTATGAGAATACAATGTTTTATTATTATTCTAAAAGAAATTTTTAAAACTACATTTTGGTTTGAACCTCTTATCTAATAAGAATCCCTTTTGCCTTTCTAGCAGAAAAGCTTCCCTACCCTAGGACAAACAGACAGACACACACACACACACACACACACACACACACACACACACACACACACACACACACAGAGTGTGATTTTCATCCAGAATCGGAACCTCCTTTCCTATGGGATGATCCTTTTGAGACTTGAGGTTTCACTTCCATATCCAAATGTATACTGACTGCTTCATAGGATTAGGAGATAAAAGAAACTTTAAGACAGATCTTGTCCACATTTAAGAGCACTTATAATAAAATGCCAAATAGGGGAATTTTAAGGTAAGCTACACAAAGAAGCTAGAATTCCAGACTTAAAAGGAACATATGTAGGCAAGTTCATATGATCCAGAAATGTTAAAAAAAAAAATGCTGCTCCTCTTCTAGTAATATTTGCATCCTAACAAGAAAAAAAAAAGGGGGGGGAGGGAGAAAAGGAATGAACAGTAATAGGCTATGGGCTATTGGAAGAAGGCACTTGGCAGTGGAAAGGCTCTTAGGAAGACCTTGAAATCACTCTCAATAAACAGCTAAAGACAGCAGCACCTGAAACTGAAATAAAATACCAGCCCCAACTGCTAAATATATTTATAGTTCACACCCTTCCTTGGAGGCTTTCACTTAATTGTTTAGAAAAGGTCACCTGCTGGGCGGCACACTAGAAGAGGAGTAAAAACAAATAAAAGATTGTGACTAAACTCTCCAGAGGACACAGTCACTCAGCTTAATTATATAAGAACTAGGTGCTTAGGGTACTGCTTCTTTTATCTCATTTGAATAGTATGGTATGGTGGTTAGAATTCCAAGAAGGCTTTAAAAACAAATGCCCCAAGATACGTCAATCTCCCAAACAAATATGCATATTAAGCTTCGTGGTACAATAAAAACATAAAGTGAATAGTTTTTCCATTTAATAAACAGATTCTAAAAGTGGTGGCATTTGGCCAATATTGGCCTCCCCCACCAGACTGGCCTCTTTGAATTTCAACAGTACTTTGACAGTGAAAGAAAAGGAGAAAAAAAAAAAAGAGAGGGGTAGATCTGAAAACCCCCAGCACTTCTCTCCCGCCTTCCCAGAATGCAAAGTTTTGTTTGGGGCTTTTTTTTTCCTTCCAGTTTTTCAATAACAGAGGAATCAATCATAAATCTTCAAGAATACTTTACCAAGCTCTGACTATAAAGCTTCTTTGGCAGAGTATTGAAAGACCACAAAAGCAAGATAAATCTTTGGTGATTCTGAATAGAGAAGACTGTTTTTAGATTCTACAGTGAGGAAAAAAAGAATACAACAGTTTTGATAACTGTTCCAGAAACTTTGAGAAGTCACTTAAACTTTCTGGGTCTCATTTTCCTTATCTGTAAAATAGAAAATTTCTTATAGTCATTTCCATTCCCAATTCTATGAAGCTACACATACAAGGAAATGAAGTTAAAAAAAAAAAATTCATCTCAAAAGAAATACCCGATAATAAAGAGAATCCTAATCTGGATGAAATTAATCAATAATTTCAAGCCCCTACAAACAGAAATCATAGTGTAATTAGAAAGATGAGCACTGGGTTTGAAGTCACAAAACCTGGGTTTAAAGCCTCATCCTGCTATTATGCAAGCCACTTCTTTTCAAAATGAGCTTTAATTTCCTCATCTGTAAAATGAAGAGACTAGCATTGAATATACTCTTAGATCCTTAGATTAGCTATAGTATTGTGAAAAAAAATTTCAACATCATTTAAAATAATTGCTGTGTATATATGCTATATAAAAAGATAAATTCTTTAAAGAACTTAAAATGTTTAAACTTAACTTAAAAAGATATCTATAAAAAAAGATAAGTTCTGAACAGAATTCTTGCTCAACATTTTGAGGGTTTTTTCCTTCTTTTTTATGCAGTATTTTAAGATTTTACAAATTGCTTAACAAATATATCTTATTTTATCTTCCCAGCAACTCTGGAAAGTTGGTGATATTATTATCCCCATTTTTTAGAGATAAGAAACTGAGACTAAGAGAAATTTAATGACTTGCCCAAGATCATAAAGCTAATTAGTGTTTGAGGCAGGATAGATGCTCAATTGAAATGTTTAATACTTTCTATATGAAAGAGTGAGAAAACAAAGTTTAATCCAAAAGCTGGGTGGGTACTTTCACTGAAAGAAAGCCACTTGATCCTTCATTCCATTAGAAAATTATACTTATTGAATTTTTCAAGATTTCTAATTTTTCTAAAGAGGAGGCTGAAAATTGTGGAACTATTTCTAGTTAATTAGTAGACATTTCTACTTTAAAAAATTATGGGGATAGAATAGTAATAGATATGATTTTTATTATTTTATTTTTATATTTCAATTAATTTTATTTTTCATTAACATAAGCAAGTGCAAGGGATAATGTTGTAAAAAAAATTATCCTGGCATGGATTCTGTCAATACAAAGTTATTATTAAATAAAATAAAATTTAAAATTAAAAAAAAATTATTTTTCATTAATTTTTATTTCGATGATTTAAAAACAAAAATAGTAAGGTGTCTTGTGGATGTCACCATGGTTTTCCTAAAAGGCCTCATTCTCAGTTCATGAAATACATGTCCCTTAATCTGAAAACCAGAATTGTTAATATGACATTGTAAACTGAAGAAATATCTTCAGATTACCATATAAATATATTTATATCATCAGCAAACCATATAAATATATTTATATCATCAGCAAATAACATATATGTGGTGCATATATTTATATTTAACTAGAAATGCAATCTTAAGATACCGCAAAGCACAATTTTGAACTACTTTAGTTTGACTGATAATTAGAAGATTAAAAATTTCAATAAAACTATGTTCCAATTAAAAGGATGATAACTCATGAGAAAAAAATTTATGGCCTAAACTTTAATTATATCAAAGTCTTCAGCTTACTTAGTTTGATCATTTCAATATATGCACTGATATTAGATATTTACTGACTATCAAAAATATACTGATGCAGGAAAGAACAGGTCTTGACCATTCAGCTCAATTGAACATGCCTTCATTAAGCAACTATGTAAACAGAAACAATTAGGCACTACATCATCGTGGGTTCCTAATTTTTTTTTGTATCATGTATCTTTTTGACATTCTGGTGAAGTCTATAGAATTCTTCTTAGGATGATCTTTTTAAATGCATAAAATAACATAAAAGATTACAAAAGAAAGCAATTATACTGGAATACTTAAAATATTTTTGAAAAAATTTGTAGACCCCATGACAAGAAGCCATGGATTAGATAATTGATAAATTATCCTATGGAACTCAATATCCTATGTCTCTAACTGGTATTGAATCTAATTTCAATATAAAACTGAGATAAATTAAAGTATCTTTCAACCACAATTGTTATCTGACATCTATACGAAGTGATATAAAAATCTTATTTAGATGATTAAGCTAAAGTTCAGTATCAAATTACTTAGCTAATAGGTTCAGTGATGGCTACAGTGAGAAAAAAAATTCTAGATTTTCCACTTAAATCTCCCCAAATTGCCTAACATAAGTTTGTCTCCAAATAGAGTAAACAATTACAGGAAAAAGAATCTTGCTACAATTATTTGATTTTTCACATTTTTACTTCCTATTTCTTGCTTTATAAATTTTGTGAACCAATATTAAGCTGTAATTCAGCTGGCATTATTAGCTATTTCTTCTGATATTTCTCTAGGGATGCTTTTGAGTAGAACAATCTTCATTGAGAAAAGTTCTATATTTCACTTTACCTGTTTTGTTTTATTTTTAATTAGTTTGGGGACATAGTGAATTAAATAAATTAAAGCCAAGATGGGGATTTGGATTTCATTAGCTTTCAGATCATAAAATGATGTTAACATTATTTTTTATTTACAACTAATTTTCTTCTATTATATTATGAAAATCTTATCTGCATCTAAATCTAAAGAGCAAAGGTGATAGGTATCTCCGGACCCAAAATGGATTACTTAGCAGTCTGAAGTGTTCAACAATTTCACAAATGAGCATTTTATGATGAACTTCTGGGTAACTAGGTAGGGTTGGCAGAGAAAGCTGAAGTACTGATAAGATTACTCTCTGGACAAGCAGTGAAGGCACTGAGGGGGAACATCTCAACCTTACAGTTCCACTCCTGTAGAGGTCTTGGGTAACTCCACCTTACTATATCCAATCAGAAAGCCAAGTTATGATGTCAAACCCCCACAATTAAACTTCCCCTATAAATCTGGCTTATGCCATCTTTGCTGAATCTCTTTTGGGTTAGCCCACCACAGCGGTCTGCCTCATGGTATTTTTTTCCTCATCCACTCCTCCATGCCTCTTAGTGTCTTTCCTCTCACCCCCTCCCTCATGCCTCTTGGTATTATTCTCTTTGTTATAAATAACTGTGTTTAGGGAGCTAAACACCTCTATGAATTTTCCCTGCCACTTAATGGCATATTCCCATTTCATGGATATTCCCTTTCTCCTGTTGAATTGTGAGTTTCATTAGGGACTTGTCTTTTCCATTAATCTTTAAAACCTGGTTCCTTGCTAACTATATGCTCTCTCAAATCTATTTCATATTTACCACTCCTGGTGTCTATTTTATCTCTTTATTTTATCTATAACCTCTTTTCACAAATAAATGTACTTTTTGGAAAAAAGAAAACCCTTTTGAGTTCTTCACATATGCCTTGTGCATCGGCCTCATATCTGAACTTAGGAATTGCTACCCCAGTCCCATCATTTGGTGTCTTTAATCTCATCATTTTATATGAAGCTTGTCTTGATAACAGAAAATCATGAGTGGGCATAATAATTTTATAGTATCACAAACATATTTTTAAAGATTAGCTATTTTAACAACCAAGAAGCTTGGTGCTATTTTTTCTGGTCAAGATTTTATCCTCCAAAACTGAGAGAAAATCCAAATTTTATCCATCTCTTTTCTTCCACTCACTGAGCAAACACAACAATACCAACATTCATTATCTCTTTGTTGTTGTACTACTGAAATAACCTTCTAATTAGGCTCCTTGTTTCCATTCTTTTCTTTCTTTTAACCCATCTTCCACACAGCTATCAATTGATTGGAAAATATTACTCCTCCACTCTAGCATCTCCAATGGTTCCCTACTTTTATCGTTCAATCATGTTCAACTCTTTGTGACCCCATTTAGGGTTTTCTTGACAGAGATACTGGAATGGTTTGCCATTTCCTTCTAAAGCTCATTTTTACAGATGAGGAAACTGAGGCAAACGAGAATAAGTGATTTGCCCATCAAGTAAGTGTCCAAAGAAAGATATGAACTCAGGAAGATAAGACTTCCGGACTCTAGACCCAGGACTCTACTCAACATCACCTATTTACCTGCCCTGCCTCCCTGCTGCCTCTGCCCTAATATGCAAGTCATTTAAGTTATAGAGTCATAGGTTTACAAGGAAATTCAGAAATCAATTGATCCAACCCCATTATTTCTCAGATGAGGAAATGAGGTGAAGTGACTTGTCTTAGGACACATAAATAGCAAGTGGCTGAACTTGACTAAAAGAAGAATCTCAGGAATAATATTTAGATATGGAAATACAGATAAACACTATAAATTATATACAGATAATATTGCCTCCATTAGTACTACAGTAGTTAGATTTAAACATTTAACAAAATGTTATATGGTATTTTATGTCAACTTTATTCTATTCATCCCAGTTTAATACCCACTCCCACTCAGGCTCTTCAACGATTAATTATGTCTTATGTGCTATGTAAAAGAGCCATTACAATGAAGTGGTTTTTAAATTTCTGTCCAGGTAAATATAAATTCATATACCTTAAAGTCATTTTTGCAGTTATTCTATGTCTATAGAAGTAGGAAGTTAACACATGAAAAAAGAAAAAATGAAATCAAGGTAAGGATAGAGAAATAATTTTAGTCAAGCCTCACTTATCCAAACTCTCAAGATTCAATTCTCATTCAAAATCCACTCACTTGTCTAAGTCCCTAAGTAACCAAAATAGTTTTTGTACAAGATTAATTTTATGTCCAGCAATAAAGTAATACCAAAATCCGATGATTGTTTAAAAAAATAAATAATCCAAGTATAAGCCTGGCCTAATCAAGTTGTTTCAATGTATATAACTTTCCTCCAAAGGTTGTAATTCAAAATTTGTGAAATGTAGCATGGTATTACAAAAGGAGATAAATATAGTAGAGACACATTAAACGTTTGTCTTCAAAAAAGACTATTAAAATCTCTGCTACGAGAAAACAATTTGTATGTGGCATATAAAATGTTTGAAAATCACTAATATTTTAATCTGTAATTATGTTGTTCATATTCCCCAAGTTTATCCTTAACATTTTATTTTAAACAAAAACCTTTGCTCTCAGTTTCCATCCACTGGTGTTTCCTGGAAACACAAATGCTTCAGTAGGCAGGAAACATTTTCTTTTTATATATAACTTCCTTTTCCGAACAATGCTACCACATAGTAATATATTAGTGACGCTAAATCAAAATTACAGCAACTACCCAAAAAAAAAAAAATTAGAAATGAGACTTACTAAACATTCATTTTCAGCAAAGAATGGACATTTACAGCCCAACTTCCAGAGAAAAGCAACTCAGGAATGACTTCACCAATAAACTATCACAGCAACTATAAAATACCAGCTACTTCATGTTAATCTAAAGCAAACACTTGAGTTTCATATCGTTGTTAAATACAATTAATGCCGTTCTACGTAAACGTAATAAATAAATAAATGCCGGCCGGGGCACGAACTAACATAACTCCAAAGTGTTCGAACTTTGATCAATTTTCCTCATTTTCTCACGCTCCAGAGGGGAAATAAAGCATCAAACACAAGCGTGGGACAGGGGACGAATTCCCCTCAGCTACTAGGAAAAGAAACAACGGCATGCTCTGTCCTGGGGGAAGAAAAGTCTACATGAATACATTTCCTACAAAGACTTCAGCAGCAACCCCCCACCCCTAAAAAAGAACACGGAACTCAGAAAGAACAATTTCTCACCACCCCCTGATTCCATTCATTTGCTTCTCATTTCCATTTCATGGGCTAGTTTCTGGGTAACTAACTGAAAGACCTGCGGAAATAGATTTCCAATGCTAGAGGGTGGGGTGGGTGGGGTGAAGGGGTGGGGGTGCTCTGAAGTTGTCAGTTCGTTCTATCAGAAATAATTTTTAAAAGAAACACCTACATGTTTTCCATTGCAGAGGAGATTTAACAAGGTAATCACACTCAAGATGGGATCTGCGCACCCCCCCCCAAAAATTTTTTTTTCTTCTGGACCTTTCAAAAATAAAAAAAAATAAAAAAAATCAGCAAATGTTTTCTTCCCTGTGGCAGAGGATGCACCAGCGACCGCAACCTGCTCCAGAAGTAGCTGCAGCCGGGATGAACTGGGGCTTTTAAATAACCTGTGAAAGCCAGGGCTCGGGCCCACCCCCTAGCCTGTCCTACTTTGCAGGAGACTTGGGACAGGCGGGCTGCTCCCTTCCGAGAGCAAAGGTCCGGAGGCGGGAGAGAGCCAAGCTAGAGGAACAGAGGAGGGAGAGGGGAAAGAGTCCCGTGAAATCTGCATACTGAGCGCACCCAGGATTAACCAACCTCCCCCCTCCCCTTCCCCCGAGAAAGAGAGGAATTGGGAGGGGGGAGTAAGGGCACCGAGCAGGGGGCACCCTTCCCCACTCAGGCTCGGCGCTCAGGGGTCCTCCCGGGAATGGGGGTGAAAGATGGGCGGGCAGGGCTGCCCTCGCTTCCATACGCCGCGCATCTTCACCTCTCCTTCCGAACGGTCCCGGCCTCCAGGCGCTCGCGCTCGGAGTGGGGCTCGCGCTCGGGCTCGTGCTCGCGCTCCTCCTCCTGCGGAGGCTCCATCTTGCCTTGCGGCTCCAGCAGCCTGCACACTGCCCCGCACGCCGGCTCCCGGCAGCCGCCACTCTTGAGGGCCTGACACCTCTTCCCCCAGGTTCCGCTCGTGTCGAACCGGCTAGTGACCCAGAGAGCCAGCAAGCCCAGGCAGCCGCCCAGCGCCGGGAGCCTCACCATGGCCCCGGTGGCCGCATCCCGCAGCGACCCTAATCGCTCCTTGTCCCTTATTCACCCCTGCAGGCTTGACCCTAGTGTCCGCATACCTGGACTTTTACCAAGATGGCCGCTCACGCTGCTTTCCTGCGGCCGAAACCATTTTGGTAAAATGGGCAGTCAGCCTCTGGACCCGTATATGGCACCCTTCTGAACAGCCCTGCTCCCTCCCAGATCATCGCTACACCTGCTTTGCGCTTACCAGCTATAGCCCGGGACTGCTGCTCACAGAGCCCCGGGACATTCTAAGTCATCTTCTAGGGATAAAAACAGCTTTGCTTTGATGTTAAGTCTGGTACCTAATAAGATTATCAGTCAGAGCTGGAAAAGCCCTTTAGTAATCATCCAATGCAATTTCCTCTTTTTTTTTTTTTCACATGAGGAAACTGAGACCCAGAGAAATTAAGTGATATTCTGTAGATAACGGATGTGCAGCATATATCTGAACCCTGCACCCAGATACTGACAGTGTCATCCCCTTCTGTAAAAACTCACATCGTTATTAATACTTAAGTAGACCAACGACTTCATCAAAATGGGCACTACTTTTTTCCATATAAATCAAATCCCATCCAGATCTATTTGACTTAAATATAGATTCTCTTGTCCTGGGACTGAACTAGCTAGCTAATATCTTCAATTCAGAGCAGTGTAATAGTAATTAAAAATGGAGGGGCACCTCTGCCGTATGCCCAGTTGGAAAGAAGAGATATTTTAATCTGACGTTTGGGGAGTTCCTGGTGTGAAGTAGATATTAAATATTAATGATATCAGTGTTATTACTCTGGAAATGTTCTACCGGTTTAAACAGATGTTGCAATCTCCAGATCATACAGTTCGTATTTAAATTCTCATTTTTTTCCCCTGTAGTGTTGAAGTTAAAAAGCTGCACCATCACTCTGACAAATTCCCTTAAAGGATATACTTTTAAAATTTCCAGAATTGGATTGAGCAATACATCTATAATCCAGAAGCATAATAATAGATGGCATTTACTTATGTCGCACGTTAAATAATGTATTTACATTACCTCTTTTGATCCCCACAACAACACTCTCTGTCGTTATCTCTATATTTACAAATGGAGAAACTGGACTGGAGACTTTGAGGGCTGCCTTAATTATCAGCGACTGCGTCTCACTCAACTCTAGGTCCTGGCTCTTTTTCCACCTGCCAACTTTCCTTTCCTTGCCTGAGGCCAAGTGTCTCCAGGGAGAGCAGAGAAGTGTTAGATTATGGCAGGAAATGTGTACAAAATATAGAAGTAACTTCAGGAAGCCGAAAACCAGTCTGTTTTGTATGGTAAACGGAATTATACCATTCAGTAAGAAAAGCTAAGTTTCCCTTATTATTTTCTATAATAAGGTTGCTATCAGATACCAGTGGTTCTCAAACTTTTGTTCTCAGTATCTTCATGTTGTTAAAAAAAACTATGAAGGATTTGTTCAAAGAGTTTTTGTTCACATGGGTTATATTTATAGCTATTTACTAATTAGAAATAAAAAATAATTTTGAATTTGTAGATCCTCTGAAAGGGTTTCAGAGACCCCAACAATTCTTTGGACTACACGTTGAGGACTACTGAAATAGACTTTATCCTGCCTCTCTCACTTATTACCAATGTGACCTTGGAGTTTCAGTTTCTTTACCTGTACAATAAAAGTTTGACCCAGATGAACTCTTAAGTTTTCTTCCAGATGTAAATTCTATGTAAATCCTATGATTCCCTAGGCTAGAACTTCCCTAATAGCTGGGTATTACTTGACTTACTGTATCTTAAAATTAGACTGAGTGTAGGTGAAGTTAAAGACCTGCCATCTTGCCACAGGCTCAGAAAGTAATCATAGCCCCAGAGATAACAAGCAAAGAAATGACCTAGATTGCTGTTAATGATCTTTTGAGAAGACCCAAACACTCATCGCCACCTCCTTCAAAAAAGGGGACAATCTTTAATGAATAGAGACTGACTATTCTTCTTATTCCCACCAAGCATATCATATGCTAATAGACTTGTCAAAAACTGTGCTAAGTCTGGGTGTTAAAGCAGATGCTTAAAGATAAACAAATCTTTCCATGTACCAAGGGAAAGACTAAGAAAGAATAGCCTTCCAATTCAGCATTAAAACAAAATTGAATACCTAAAATAAATAAAGGTGCAGAGTAGCAGAGTGGGTAGAGGGTCTGTCAACAGGTTAAAAAAACCAAGAGTCATATTTTGCTTCTCTCACATGTCTGTTTCACCATGGAAAAAAAAATTTTTAATCTCTAAGTAATTTAGACAACTTTAATTCATTTATTGTTCAGTCATGGCCAATTCTTTGTGACCCCATTTGGGGTTTTCTTGGCCAACACACTGGAATGGTTTACTATGTCTTTCTTCAGTTCATTTTACATTTAAGGAAACTGAGGCAAACTGGAAAGTGACTTGTAAATGTGTAAAGCAAGATTTGAACTCAGGAAGATGAGTCTTCATGACTCTTGGCCCAGTATTTTATCCACTTTGATAATTGAGTGCCCATTCTGATTCATAGAATCATAGATTTAGAACTGGAAGGCTCCAGTGATTACCACGTCATCTGAGATTCTAGCTGAAAATACAGTTAGCTAAGCTAGCAGCCAGAAAGTACTTTCCACTGGAAAGGCTACTGAGCTGGAAAATAAAAAGGTTCTAGACCTGGCCCTGTTTCTAATCAGTGTGATCTCAGACAGATCTTTCATCTTCTCAGAATTTCAACTTCCTCATTTTACAAGTAAGAAAACTGAACCCTAGATGAGCTAAGTGAATTGCCATCCCTAGGTGTAAAGTGACAAAGAAAAGATCTAAACCCAGATTTCTGATCCCAAACCAGTGTGTTCACCAAATAGTGCCTCAAACTCCATTAGCACTCTAAATTACAGATAAATTGTGAAATCTGCATTAGTTGTTGGGAGCTTCAACTAGATGGAAAATTTCCTACAGAGAACTGGACCAAAAGGAGGGGAAAAGTAATAAATAACCATGATTACACTCTTTGTAAACCAAACCAAACCAAACCCCAAAACCCACAGGATTTCTAACCACACAGCCTATATACAGAGAAAAGAAATGAAAAAGAAAAAATAAGCTTTTGAGTTGTGTTCTCCAGACAATGAAAAGGCATTGTTCTGTGTTAAACCATTTATATCAATCCACCCCCTTCCCCATACAAATCTTCTAGCAAACCCCATTGCATGGTACAGCTTGCACAATGCACGCTCTGCATTTTATTCATGACTATTTCAGATTGTCACTTGGCTGAACTGGGCCTTGTTTATCCTTTTGTTCTATTCTACAGCAAGCACACATACTTACCCAGTCCATTATAAATAATGGTATTTACTCTGCTCTCCCTTCAAAATATTACTTACCACCAGAAAGGAAAGATAACAGTTACATTTCAACAATCCTCTAGTTGTTAGTCACTAATAGAAATGTTTTTAGGTATAGTAATAAATAATATTAATAAAGTACTGGGCAGGATATTAATAGGATATAATAATAACTTCAGAGGAAATTATATTGAAAGAATGCTGACTGAGGGAAAGACCTGATCTCTAGATAAATGAAATCTTTGCTTAACCTGGTACTCTTAGCTCAAGAATTTCAGGTATGGCTAGACCAGAAGCTAAGTACATAGAGAAAGCTTGTTTATAGTTCTACTACACACATTGTTTATCCCCAGGCCAACCAATGATCCAAACATTATGATTATCCTTAAAGTTTTATAGACTACTTGCACTTAGAAGTAATCAAGAAGTTGAAAACAAAGTGGGCTAACTAGCAGCCAGGAAGTAGTATCTTCTAGTGGAAAGAATGGTGAACTAGAAAGTAAAAAGACCTGGTTCTAGACTTGATCCTGTTTCTAATCAGCTGCTATGATCTCAGTCATATCATTCACCTTCTCTGAGTTTCAGCTTTCTCATTTATAAAATGAAAGAACTGGACTAGAACAGGAGGTTTTAACCTTTTTTGTTCAATGGATGCCATTAGTAATCTAATGAAGCTAGTGGACCCCTTCTCAAAATAATGTTTTTAAATGCATTAAAAAACAGTATTACTACAAAGGAAGCCAATTATATTGAAATAAAAGTATACTTTTTTCCCCATCCAAGTTCATGTATCCCTTGAAATTTTTCAGTGGACTCTACTCCCAGATACTCTAGGTTAAAAATACCGGGACTAGAATGATCTCTAAAGCTTCTTCCAGCCCTCAAATTTTCTAAGTTCCTCATGAGTTTAGAAAAAGCAGAATTATGCTAGATATCTTTTTAACTATATCACCAGTTTTAACATTCTGAAAACAAAATGAGCTTAAATTTTTAAAGAATATTTTAGGCAGAAAAGATGGAATTCAGAAATATGGCACAGTATTCAGAGATGTGTAAATAGAATATAATTTTCAATATTAATGTGTCTTTCAGGAAAATTATTATTAAAGTAATATTTTCCCAGCCCAACTACCTAATGAATCTTTCAAAGTTGATAGTTGGCGAGGAGAGCCCTGAAGAATTTCTCCGTTGTCACCTAAAAGAGAACAAAAGCAACATGAGGAAGTAGCTACCACAAGAAAAGGGAAACTATAATCTAAAGTTTTTTAATGTCACAACAGTAATTTCATTCTTCTAGGAGTAAGAACATACTTTCACTACAGGTTTTATCAGAAATGGGAAAAGACAGGCTAGAAAGAAAACTAACATTTAGTAATGTAAAAAGTAATATCTGCCTCTCAGTGTGTTTGCTTTTCTCTCTTAAAGACTTCAACATATTTTTCTAAAAATAATAAATATGCAATATAATCAAACCCAGAAATTATTATCTGAAAAGAAGGAGGATACCAAATACTTGGAGGTAAATGAACATAATTTTAGCCCAAAATAGTAGCAGAAAAAATATTTGCAAGTGCAAATTTGCATAGCTAATTTCTCACTTCTATAAAATATTATTATATAATCTAAGTGCTTATCATTGATGGAAGTATGAAAAGGAAACAATCAGGCTCTCTCAAGTAATATTCTTCAGAAAGACACATCATTGCCACCATGAAATTGTAAAATTGTAAAGAATGTAAGATCCTCTCACTGTATTTAGACTGCTTATGTTTTTTAAAAGGGATTTTCTTAGTAGAACAAAATGCTTCCTTAAAGACCTTGCTCCAACAAATGCATGTACTTAAATTATATAAGATCTCTTGACAAATATAATAGAAAAAATTGTGACTACCCTGATGACTAATATTGAGTAAGGTATAAAACAGGGAGACATATGCTCCCCAAAAGGAGTTTGTCATTGTCATTGGAGATGTCCAGCATAGAGTCCAGATACTAGAGAGATTTTATATATATGTTGAGGTCCTTTAGATGGTCCTTTTTGTGGTCAATATCATACTAATTGCATCAAGTTCCACAAGATTAAGACTTCCAAATGAGATCTATAATTATTCAAAGGAGTTCAGTTACAGGAACAATCTAGTAGATGGAGAATGTATATTTTTCAGAATATGATATGCAGTTGCATGGACAACCCATAGACCTGGTACATGTACCATGGACAGACTCTGCAGCTGGACAGTGAATTGGGCCTAGAATTAAGAACTGGAGAGTGGATTAAATTATCTTTGGGATACTGTGATAATAAAATAATAGGTAGCATTAATATGGCACCTACTATGTGCCAGATATTGTGCTAAATGCTTTTAATAATTCAAAACTGCTTTCTGAAACAATAATCTATTTAACATCAATATTCTTTTAAGAAGGTTGCCTGACTTCAAGTTAAGGAAAACCACATTCTCAAAACAACTAGAGTTGTGAAACACCAAAAGAGCAAGGGAGAGGCATACAAATAGGCCACATTACATTATTTACAAATAAGTACACCAAAAAAAAAAAATAGTACAAAAGACTTTATCAGAGAAAAGTATAGCAGGAAGAGGAAGTGGATTGATCTTGAGGTGCAAGTGAGAAATAACTGATGAATAGCCCGAATGCTTTATTGGGTGCCCAAGCTATATAAAGAGATCTAGAGACCTTTAGAATGTTCACTACCTGTGAATGATAGGCAAAAGATAGGGACAACTGTGTTAGTATTACAGCAGAGTAGGTGCTTAATAAAAACTTGTTGATTGATTGGAAGGATTATCTAAGTTGATGATCCATCAAAATATTAAAATCATAATGACATTAAACTTAATAGCTTTGATTTGTACTTGATGCAACCAGTTTTTCTGGAATCACTTATAAGGTGGCTACCACATGGATCATTTAGAGGTTCCAAAATACTGGAAAATTTCATAAAACTTAGGGATTTTTTGGACTGAACAGATGGTGATATTATATCATTTTGATATAAGAAATTATGAAATAGTAAGCTTTAGAGAAACCTAGAAAGACTTAGATGGTGCAAAGTCATATTTTTTCCCATAGCAACATTGTAAAGAAAAGCAACTTTGTAAGATTTAAGAACATTGACTAAAGAAAGTTCTGACTTGACTTCAGAGCATCAACGCTGAAAGCATGCTATCGTCTTCCTGACAGAAAGGTGATGATGCACTCAAGGTGCAAAATGAGACATATATTTTTGAATTTGGCAAATGTGCAGATTTGTTTGGCTTAAGTATGCTAATTTGTTACAGATACTGTTTTTCCTTTTTTTCAATGAGGGGAATTTTTCAAATGAGATTACTGACAACAACAAAAAGAAATAAAAGAAAAGAGGATCATTGAATCATTTTAAAAAACAACACAAAAAAGAAGAGAAGGACAGCTTGGAAAGTAACACATATTTATTATGTCCTTTAAAAAAAAGCAAACTACATAATAAAGATATATGATTTCACACTTCCCTTTTTTTGGCTACACTTCATATATGTAAATGTTCTCTCCTTTTTTAATATTGAATTCAGAAAAAAACAATTAGAATCTCTTCTAATCTAAAATTCTATGATTCTGTGTGGTACTATGATTCTGTCCTGGCTGGGTGGGAAGACAATGGGTCTAGAGTGGTTTAAGTACCTTTGAAATGTAGAGCTTGTATCTGCACAGAAACCACAATGAGAGAATGTTCAGAATATGAAGATTTCTACAATCATTATCATGAATCCTTTTTTAATGGAAACTAAAATGGAACCATTCTGGTGAATTGAAGAACAACATTCACTAGTAGGTAGGATATGTATATGTTTCCTTTCTGAACTGACTTGGTGCATATCTCTTTTCTCTTCTTTATGTGCAAATTGATAGAAACATTTTCTATATTCCTGATGTCTATAGTAAATAAAATGAATGCTCATAGGAAAAGTCAAAACAATTAGATTCAGATGTACCCAAGAAGTCAGATCTAGATTATTTTGGTTAGAGGATGTTACTTTCTGATATATCTCTGAGATATGAATTTAGGTCTCTAGGAGTCCAGAGAAGCTAAAGGAAGAGTTTTACACTGTTTTCATGTAGTAGGAAAAGGACCAAGGGAAAGCCCATGTCAGTTGTCTCAGGCTAAATGAGGTATTACTAGTACTTAGTTTTAGAAAGTAGACCTGGTGGTAGTGATAGTGACATCTAGACACCAAAACGAGGTGTCAGTGACTCAAATTCTGTAACTTGCTAATAGAAAGAAGGGAGATTGGGAAGAGAAAGAGGGAAAGAGATTCCAGGAGTCATTCTGAGAAACCAGAAGACCTGGGTTAAAATTGCACCTCTGACACTATCTGTGTCACCTTATATTCATCATTGAATCCCTACTGGGTTCAATTTTTTCATCTCTCAAATGAAACAAGGGATGGACTTTATTGCTACATTTTTTACTAGGGTCACTTTTTAGTCTAGATCAATGATATTGTATGTCTTGATCAATGTGAAAAATCCATTGTGGTTCCAAATTAATTGCTCTAAATAGGGGAGGAGAGAACATCAAAGGGCTAAAAGGAATAGGAAAAAAAAGTAAGTTCCCATTTCTCCCAAAGAGAAAGACTACCTTCCCATAAATCCAAAAGCAGGTAGAAGCTTTTGAAGAAGGAAAGATAGATATGATCCCATCCCTTTAATAGACCACAGTCCTTGAGAACCAAATTCTGAACACAAAATTATAAATGGCTCTGATTGGAAACTAAAAGGGGAAACTAATTAAACTCACTCTATGGGAGATAGCTCCAATGACCTTAGGTTAAAAATAAAAACAATCACAAAAGAAGGAATTAAGGGGCAAATAGCCAAGTTCAAGTACAAACAAATGGCATGGGTGTAGAAGTACCACTTCCTTCCTAAGACAGCTAGTCCTCTTACACAGTAGTTCTTCGCCTTTTTGTGCAAGAACATTCCTTCCTTAAGGTACAAAAATTATAAGGACCCCCACTAGTTACAGTTTTATAATCTATTGATTGAAAAAAATTTTAAACTACTGTGAATTAAGGGAGATTTGATAGCATAGTGAAAGTATACTAGCTATGATATCATAGGATATGGGTTTGAATCTTTCCTGTTGCGCATTATCTGCTTCATTTGAAAAATGAAAATATTAGACTAGTTCTCTAAGTTTCTTTCTTGTTTAAATCTATGATCCTCTAATGAATTCAATCATTCTTTTAAATAAATCTGTATTTTATTTGTAAAGGAGGTATTAAAGAATTTTCCTACAATTCCAAAGGTGTGAAGAAACTCCTCAATCACCTTGACAGTATTATAGAGCTTTAGAAACTGACATTACACAGAAAACATCTAGTGATAGGTTAACACACTGAGTCATATTCTTTGGGTCTATCTAGACATAAAGCAAGTTAAGACTGGGAGCTAACCTCCCCATCTTCTCTACCCCTACCTACCCCCACCCCCAAAAGAAGATACCTCACTGACTAACTAGAGACAGTTTGAGAGAATACAAAGTATAACTGAAGGAACAGAGAGATGGAGACACAGATACAGAGATGCAGTACCTGGATGCCAGATGTAACTTAAAGGAGCATAACCTCTGGAGGTAGAGAAGAGAACCTGCTATGGATTCAAGAAGGTGCTGGTCGTGGCAATTGAGATTTGAGCTTTGAAAGGGCTTCTCCAGAAGAGACTTCAAAACATACCGGTCCTGAAAGAGTAAGTAGCATTGGCCACATGTATTCCCTGCAAATGTAACTTATTCCCATTGTCCTCCAAATTTGATCCCCCCTTTTCCATAGACTCTATACACAAGTGTATTTGTGGGAGAATGTTCCACATGTTTATAAGGGAAAGAATGTTTTGTAGCTTCTGTTCTTATTATATTTTGCTAAGCGCTAATTATATCTAATGATTGATTGTTAACAGGAAAGCACAATAATGCTTATGTGCTGTAGTTTTAGGATATACTAGAACCTGTGGAATTGGTAATCATTCTCAGGAGAATAGTTAGTCAAAAAAACATTTAATCACCTACTATGTGCCAGGCAATGTGTTAAACATCAAGCCCAGAGGGTTTGCTCTATATTAATCTTATTTATATATATTTGAAAAACTTTAATTGATGTATTCAGTTCAATTTAGTAAACATTAAGTACCTACTATATTCCAGGCATTAGCCCTGGGGACACAAATAAGGGAGAAAAAAAAAGTCACTGCCTTATAGGAGGCTGCTATCTAATGGAGGAAAACAACATACAAAATAAATTTGAAAAGCGAGGGGGGAATTCCCCTTCTTATTATAATCCCCAACAAGGATTATAATGTTCCATGAGGGTTGAAATCATGTAGAGCTATTGATGGAAAATGGGGAATTATCTGGAAAGTTCAGCACTTAACTCTCAAAACCAGAAAGTTTTGGGGAGTGATTTAGTACTTTACCTTCCAGTCCTCCAATCAGAGGTGATGTATTAAAAACTAAGTCAATCAGTCTGAGTCAGTCAGTATTGTGAGAAATTGCTGTGTATACTGAAAAGTTTATTATATTTTTCATATTTTGATCCTATGGTCCCAATACGGTAAATTGGCACCTTCCTTTTTCACTCCCTCTCCCTTTTCCTTCTTCTCCCTCCCTCTCTCTCTCTTTTTTCCTCTTCCTCTCTCTTTTCATCTCCCTCTCCAATTCTCTCTCCCCTTCTCTTAAGATATTTTTAGCTCCCTCTGCTCTAAATGGTGAATTTATTCATCTTTTTATGTGTTTCCTAGGTATACATTGGGTATGGTCCAGTATTTAAAAGTTTAAACCTACATAATTCTCCTCTCTAAGCCTGGCACTTTCAAATTCAAGCTACCAACATGGTGACTTCCAACTCTAAAAATCCCATGACTCCCCTCAGATGGTCACTCTAGTACTACCCCTCTGCCCTCTAGTGGCTATTAGGGATGTGCAATATATAATATCAAAATATTGGGCAGGGTCATATGATTACATCACTGAACAAAGTGGGAGAAACTTCAAAGTTAAAAGAATATAGTCCTAATTTTCAAAAAAGTGAGAAGGTTCAGCACACTAGTGAAAAATACACATATGTATGTATGTATAGATATTATATTATATGCGCATAACTATATCTTGAAAATATCTCAAAATCATTCTAGAATGGGCTATCAAATTATTAGAATTTATGGTTGTAAGTATTTTAAAAGAAACATAATGACATTCCTATCTGTATGATGGAATGAGAGGTTCTGAAAGGGCCAATTTCCTTAAAATTGAAAGAAGAAAAACAGTGTAAAAACAACAAAAAAATAATAAAAATCCCATCAAAATGGAAAATGAACAAAATGAAGTAAAATGCTTTACATGCAACTGAAATAACTAAAAAATCAGGAGCAACACAAGTGAAAAAGAAAAGAGAACAAATTTAAAATTCCCAAGACTTCAAATTGGTAAAATGGCATATTGAAATAATTTAAGAATTAATATTTGCAAGAAAGCCATGAGCAAAAAAAAATGTAGAAAAGTTAAAGATATGGGAGAAAGAGAAGCTAGAATTAAAAGATGCTTAAAATGGTAGAAAATAATGAAAAAATATGATGAATACAACAGAAAATCTGAGGGAAAAATAGTAACAATCTATCAATAACAGATTATAGAGCTAAGGTAGGATCTATAACCTAACCCCTCCCCAGCATCCTATCAATCCACATGCAATAACCTAACCCTTTCCTATCTTTTATCAATCCTCAGGAAAGTTGGGCTATTTTATCCTCTAAAGGTAGTAAGAATTTCCTCAAGACTTAATTTGTTCATGGGATTAAAGACTCAGATTGTTGACATCACTTTCTTATTACCTACAAAGCAGGCATGAGGAGCTCCAGTGGCACTCTTGATCCTTTTCTGTTTAATCAACATGAGCAATTCAAGCAGGAAACTTTGCTCAGCTGAATCAACTCTCGGTATCCCTAATGGCTATTTTTGTTGAATATTCTTCCACTATGTCTAAGTAGATTCTTTTTGTTAATTGTTGAATGACCTATGTATCTAATTTTGTCCAATATTTACTCAGTCAATAAACATTTTTGAGGTACTTACTGGATATCAGGCATGATGCTAACTGCTAGAGACATAAAAATGAAGCAAAACCTAAACTATTAGCAGAGTGGCCTGAGTTAAGTCCAAACTAGAACTAGTGAAGTAGAAAATTTCAGACAAATATAGATGAACTATAAAAATAAGTTCAGAAAATGATCCAAGTATTGAAAAAAATTAATAAGGACATAAGAGACAAATCTGGAAAATACATGAAAATATCAGTCTAAAATTTTTTGATACCTCAAAAGTCTGGAAATAGAAAAATGTATATAAACATTATCATATAGAAAACTATTTGAGAAAAAAATTATAGAATGAATGAAAACATGCTATAATTCATGAATAGTAAGCATCCATAAGACCCTCAAATTTTTTTAAAAAATCCAAATTCAACTAGATATGCTTAAATTCTAATAACATAATGATTTTTTTAAAAAATCCTTCAACTTTCAAAAGACAGAAATAATATCCCAAGCAGCATCTACAAGATTGACAGTGGACTTCTTAAGGAAGACAAGAAATGATTAGAAAAGATAGAATAGGACATATGCATCTCATGGCAAAGCCAAAGACAGAATCTTTATTCAACCAGCAAAACTGAGTTTGAAAGACAAGAGACATAAATTTTCAAATCATTTGGATTTTGAGAAGTTTGCAGTTTACATGTATTTCAAAAACTTTGAAGAATAACTAATATTCTAACTTGAAAAAGGTCAATATTTAAAAACAATTCTTATTTCCCATGTGAAATTAAACCAATTACTAACTAAATGTGAACTCCACTGTCAAGAGTACTATATTAGCCAAACTCTTTAATACTTTAGAAGGATGTTTCAGATGTTTAGAAACAAACAAGGGTGAATTGGGTAAGAGTAGGAAAATCCCAAAGCAAAGGTCCTTTGAGAAAGAAGTCCAAAGTTTAATCTAATCTAATCTATCTAGCTTTAGAAGAATTTATTTAAAGTGGTCTTAAGTTTATATTAATAGTAATGAAAAGATAAGAAAATTGTATTCCCTTCTAGGAAAGTGAATAGTAATTTAACAAAGAACAAAAGGAACAAAGTCTACTGTAACACTAAATACAAATTGAATTCTCTAATTAAAAAGGGGGGAAATGTTATAAAACAGATGAGAATGTAGAACCTAACATCATGATTTTTACCAGAAAGACATTTAATCTATAAAGATTTGTAAGAATTCAAATAGAAATGTTGATTTAAAATTTTTCATAGCATTGCTAATTCCTAAAAAACAAGAGCTAAAATGATGACCTGCCGCAGAAACTAATATAAGCAAGAGATACATTTCTGCAACAAACTGAAGCACATTGTATTTAGTAAAAGTTTTATTCACAACATCTCCATGCCTATATGTTTACAAAACACTTCATATACATTATATTATTTAAATTTTGCTATAATCTATGAGATAAACACTGTAGGTATTAGTATGCCCATTTTATAGATGGAGAAACTAAGCCCCAAAGATAAACTATAACTTGCCCAAAATTACACACCTATTAGAAGTAAAGATTCAAACTCATCTCAGTTGAGTTCCAAATCTAGCACATTTTTCCATGAAAGCAATGAAAATGTAACACTTTAAAATAATAAATATCACTTTTAAATATATAGGCAGCTCTACCAGATCTCAAACTGAATTATAAAGCAGTAATTATCAAAACAACCTGGTACTGGCTAATGAATAGAGTAGGAGATCAGTGGAATAGATTAAGTACAAATTATAGTAAATTACCATAGTAATCTAGTATATAATAAGATCAAGCTTTTGGAAAACAAACCCATTATTTGACAACAACTAATGGGAAAGACGCAAAAATTTTAAATAATATATTAGCAAAGAGATTATAGCAATATATCAGCAGGAAAATAAACTATGCCCAAGTGGGATTTATACCAGGAATGCAGGGCTGGTTCATATCAGGAAAAATATGACTCTAATTGACCATATCAATAACAAAACCAATAGAAATCATATAATACTCTCAATAGATGTAGAAAAAGCTTTTGACAAAATACAGCATCCATTTCTATTAAAAACACTAGAGAGCATAAGGAAAAGAAGTTTCCTTAAAATAATAAGCAGTATCTATCTAAAACCAACAGCAAACATTTTTTGTAATGGAGAGAAGCTGAATGCTTCCCAAAAAGATCAGGGATGAAACAAGGATGCCAATTTAAAACATTTGTAGACAGAATAAAATACTTGGGGGTCTACCTGCCAAAACAAACCCAAGAACTATATGAACACAATTACAAAACATTTCTCACACAAATAAAATCAGATCTAAACCATTGAGAAAATATCAATTGCTCATGAGTAGGATGACCTAATATATAATAAAAATTACAATTCTGCCTAAATTATATTATTTGTTATCAAACTGCCAAAAAATTATTTTATAGAACTAGAAAAAATGATTACAAAAATCATCTGGAAGAAAAAAAGGTCAAGAATATCAAGAAAATTAATGAAAACAAAATACAAAGAATGGTGGTTTAGCAGGATCAAACCTAAAAAAATAAATAAAGCAGCAGTCATCAAAAGCATTTGGTACTGGCTGAGAAATAGAGTGGTGTATCAATGGAATAAATTAAATACATATGACACAATAATCAAGGCCTATAGGAATCTAGTATTTGATAAAGTTCTGAACGCCTCTGAAATGAGAACTATTTGATAAAAATTGTTAGAAAAACTGGAAGGTAATATATCAGAAACTCAGCATAGGCCTACCTCTCACATCCTATATCAAAATAAAGTCAAAATGGGTGCATGATTTGGGCATAAAGGATGATAACCATAAAAAAATTAGTAGAGCAAGGGATAATTTACCTATCAGATCTTTGGAGAAGAGAGGTATGTATGACCAAAGAAGAACTAAAAAACATTATAAAAGACAAAATGGACAATTTTGATTATTTTAAATTAAGAAAGATTTTGCACAAACAAAACCAACAGAAACAAGACTAAAAGGGAAATACAAAACTGGGGAAAAAATCATTACAGCCAATGTTTCTGATAAAGTTCTCATTTCTAAAATATATAAAGAAATGTGTCAAATTTATAAGATTACAAGTCATTCTCCAATTGATAAGTGGTCAAAGGATATGAACAGACAATTTTCAGATGCCGAAATTAAAGCCATCTATATTCATATGAAAAAATGCTTTAAATCACTATTGATTAGAGAAATGCAAATTAAAACAACTCTGAGATACTACCTCATACTTCTCAGATTGGCTAAACTGACATGAAAAGATGATGATAAATGTTGAAGGGGATATGGGAAAACTGCATTGTTGGTAGAGTTGTGAAAGAATCCACCCATTTGGAAGAGAAATTTGGAACTATGACCAAAAGGCTATAAAACTCTGCATACTTTTTTACCCAGCAGTGCCACTACTGGTTCTGTATCCTAAGGAAATCATAAAGGAGGGAAAAGGACCCATAGGTGCAAAAATATTTGTAGCAGCTCTTTTTGTGGTAGCAAAGAATTAAAGAGTTGATGCCCATCATTTGGGGAATGGCTGAATAAGTTGTAGTATGTGAAGATAATAGAATATTATTGTTCTATAAAAATGATGAACAAGCTGATTTTAGAAAGTCTGGAAAGATTTACATGAGCAAATGCTAAGAGAAACAAGCAGAACTAAGAGTACATTGTTATACAGTAACAGCAAAAATGTATGATCAACTATGAAAGACATAGTTCTCAGTGATCCAAAGCAATCCCAATATACTTTGTTTTTTTTGTTTTTTTTGTTTTTTTGAGATTTTCTTTTTTTATTATTTAATTTTATTTAATAATAACTTTGTATTGACAGAATCCATGCCAGGATAATTTTTACACAGCATTATCCCTTGCAATCACTAATCCCAATATACTTTGAACAGAAAATGCTATCTGCATCCAGAAAAAGAACTATGGAAACTGAATGTAAATCAACATGCTATGTTCATTTCTTTTTTTTTTTTAATCTCTCCCATGGTTTTTCTCTTTTGCTCTGATTTTTCTCTCCCAACATGATTTATAAAGCAGTGTGTATTAAAAATAAATAAACTTTAAAATACAAAAAAACCCAAAATTAATGGGAAAATATTATAGTAGAAACTAGCTATAGATCAACGTGTCACACCATATACCAAGATAAAAGTCAAAATAGGTACATGATTTACACATAAAAGGTAATACCATAAGTAAATTAAGAGAACATGAATAAATGTATCAGATTTTATGAATAAGGGATGAATTTAGGACCAAAGATGACAAAGAATTACAAAACATAAGATAGATATTTTTGATTATATAAAATTTAAAGGTTTTTGCATAAACAAAACCAATGCAACCAAAATTATAAGGAAAGCAGAAAAGTGGTAAAAATTGGATTTTTAAACAGCTTTTTTGATAAAGGTCTCATTTCTCAGAGAACTGAGTCAAATTTATAAAAATACAAGTCATTCCCCAGTTTATTAAATGGTCAAAGGATATGAACATAGTACCTTTTCAGACAAAGAAATCAAAACTACTTATATGAAAAAAGGCTCTAAAGCACTATTGATTAGAAAAATGCATATTGAAGCAATTGTGAGGTACTTTATACCTATCAAATTGGCTAATATGACAAAAAAGGAAAATGTTGAATGTTAGAGGGAACATTATTATACTGTGGGTAGAGTTGTGGACTGATCCAGCTACTCTGGAGAGCAATTTGGAACATATTTAGAAGTCTGTGAAACTGAGTATCACTGCTAAATCTGTATGCCAAAAACATGCAAAAAAGGGGGGAAAGGACCTATTTGTACAAAATATTTATAGCAACTATTTTTGTAGTGGCTAAGAATTGGAAACCAAAGAAATATCAATCAATTGGGGAATAGCTAAATCAGCAGTGATGTATGATTGTAATGAAATATTATTATGCTATAAAAAAATGACAAGCAGGATAATTTCACAAAAACCCAGAATTATATGAGCTGATACATCGTGAAGTAAATAGAACTAGAAGAACATTGTACACAATAAAAGCAATATTATTCAATGAAGCAATGTGAATAACTTGACTATTCTCAGCAACACAATCATCCAAGACAATCCCAAAGGACTAATGATGAAGTAGACTATCTGCCTCCAGAGGAAGAAGTGATAGTTTAAATACAAATTGAATCAGCATGCTATTTTTCACTTTCATATTTCTTCTTCAAGTCTTTTTGTACAAAATGAATAATATAGAAATATTTTACATAATTGCACATGTATAACCTATATCCTATGAAAATACTGCAGCTAAACACCAGCAAAAGTACCCAGTAGGATGGTGTAACATTCAACTGAGGGTAGGAGAGTATAACAAAAAAGGGCAATCACATTCCTGGAGTTCATCAGTAGCTCTGTTAGTCAGAGCTTAGCCTTGCTTGTGCTCTGGCCATAAAATTTGAATGTTCTACCATATCTGCCTATTGTTGTCCCTATTTGGGAGTGTTCTGTCATTCCTTCTCCAGTTCATTTTAAAGATGAGGAAACTGAGGCAAATGGTTAATTGATTTGCCCAGGGTTACACACCTAGTAAAACTGCACTTTTGAACTCAGGACTTTCTGACTCTAGGTCTGGCACTCTATCCACTGCACCACCTGATTACCCTCCATATATGGTTTAGGCCATAGATATTTTTTCTCTGTGTGTTCTGATGGCATAATAACCAATGGGAAAGTATATTATTTTACATGGTCAGGAAAACTTGTAATTTGTAACTTATTTTACTGTGCTGTTTGATTATTATTATTTTTTTTTTGCTTTGAATTGAATTCTTTTTGATTGTTTTAGTAAAAGTTAAGAGGCCAGTAGCAGGCTCAAAAACTATGTCTGAATGGGTGCAAACTTTCTAGCAGGCAAGTATGTTAGAAGGACTCCAGGTATTATAATCACACATTGAGTCACAAAGGAAATATAAATATAGAGAAGCAGATACTTTATACACTATTATTTCAATCAATCAAAATGACTTACTAGGTGCAGTCATTTTTGAACACAAAAATAAAACAGTCCTTGCCATCAATAAGCTTCCATTTTATCAGGGACAACTGTATATAGACAAATATTGATAATAATGAAGGATAAATTTTTTTAGAGTGAACAATACTGTCTTAGGGAATCAGAGAAAGATTTGGATAGAAGATGCTACTTGAGCAGAGTTTTAAAGTAGGTACAGAATTCTAAGTGTCCAAGTGAGGTGAAAGTACATGCTAAGCACAGGAGGTTATCACATTACTTCCATGTAAATGTAAAGGAAAAGAGATAGAATAGTTGAGAATATTTGAGGAATCAAGAAAAAGTCAAGATTGAAAATCTGTATGACTAGATATATAATGGACTTTTCAACAGAAATAAGGAAGTACAGAAGAGGGGTGTGCTTAGGGAAAAGGTAATTAGTTTAGTTTTAAGCATGTTAAATTTGAGATGCATACAGAATATCCAGTTAAACTCTCCAACACTGGGAGATTTGTGACTGAAACTCAAGAGTGTGATTAGGATTTGCAAAAAGAATGTCTGGTCCCATATAAATACTCAAGGTAACTTTGCATATCAGGTACAAAATGCCTTATTCTACTTTGGAGAAAATGCATAAAATACATAAATAACTTATAGTAGCTCATAAATCCTTGATAGCACACTCCTTCCAACTTTTGAGAATTGCACCTTCCCCCACAAAGCCTATAGACTTGTAGTGCCAGCTAGTGTATTATAGCCCTTCTGAAATAAATGTGGGACTTCTAGAGCCATTCCATTGAGATTCTCTGGAAGTGATATAGTCCTTCATAGTTATGGTATTACCTAAAGACTTGGACTAGTACCAGAAGTAAAATAAATATGGTGTTACTAGATAGCCAATTCCTCAACATTCTGATGAGTTCCCCTTTTTCCTCTTGACATACCTATAGAAGCATCCAGCCCTATGGAAATACCTTGAGAACTTAGACTTCCCAGAAGAGAAATTTGCTTGAACTAGTAAAGAACCAACTGTATATGGGGAATGGGAAGGCAAAGAGGAAGAGAGAGACTTTCATAATTCTCCCTTCTCCAAGATATTGATGCTGGACCAGGAATTCCCTTGTAACTCATTTGAAGGCCCGATTATATACTTGAGAATTTGGGTTTGCCATAAGGCTAATTCTAAAACTGATTTAAGGGTTCCCCTCTCTCTTTAGAATGAATCCCTTTATTTTCTGGTGAAGTTTATGAACCCCTTCTCAAAATGTTCTTAAATACATGAAAGAAAATTGATAGAATTACATAGAAAGCCTTACATTAAAATATAATTATGAATATTTTAAAAATATAGTTAACACAAAAATATTAAAAGCTTGCAGATTCCAGGTTTGATATGCTTTCCTCTAGAAATCTGGGCTAGAAATCTCCAAATACTTGGCCTTCTGATTCCTTTACCTGAGTTCATGTATAATCATGATTATCCAAGATTGGGTCTAAGACTCAAAATCCAAGAACTCCCACTTCTCCATCATTGCCCCCATTGGCTGACATTTTTTAGGTTGAGAAGTTGCCATCTCTGGGGCTAAATAGTTTTCAAGGGGGATGATAAACAAGTCTCAGGGTAGGGGAAAAAATGGCATTGCATAAGTACATGCATACCCTACCTTAAAATTCAAAGTGCACTCTTTGACAATCTTTTGTTAAGTCAATTCATCTTCAGTTGAGAAAGACATAATCAATGCCCCAAACAAAGGTTCACCTCATGATAAACTCAAAAAATTGATTAAGTATCTCCCTTGATCAATGCCCTAGCTCTGTATTATTCTTGTCTTGATGCAATTAATACAATGTCATCTGCAAAATGGTATGTATGGAAGACCTTATCATCAATAGGAATACTCTCTTTTATTTGGACTCATATAGGACATTCTCCATGATAATTACCTACCCTTGATTCCATGTATCTTTTATAATCTAAGTTGGCTGGTGGTTCTCTGTGCATTTATATTGATCTCTTCAACAAACTCCTGATTTCTCTTAGCAAAATTGTTTCCTTTTATGTCATCAGAATTTCATTCTTGAGTTTCCCATCCCTTCCTGTATTAATTTTTTTCTTGTAGAATTTTAATCCATGAAATACTAGCTATCCTTTCTCTAAACCCTTGGAAATCTACTTTCCCAAAACCTAGATCACCTGACACACTATGTATGATTGATTTTCTCTCCTACATCTCAAATTCTAAGAATAAACGGTCACTTCCCCAAAATTTGCTAGCAGTTCACTCCAGCAATCTGTCCCTCCTTGTTAGGGAGAATCAGATTCAGAATAGAATTTGCCCCCTTATTGCTTCCTCCACTTCTTAAAGATGAATTTATCATTAAGGCATCAGGAGTGAGATAAAAAATTCAACCAAAAGAGCAACTTTAGCTGTCACCCAAAGGAAAATTCCCCAAAGTCTTTAGTGAAGCAAAATGGGACTAGGAAAAGAAAGATTACCAGTTCCTCTGCATGTTGACTTCTTCTTAGAGGGTTTTTTCCCTTTTGTGGACCTGAAAAGAGATTGAAAAGTCATATATTCTCTCTTGAAATTGGAAACTAGAAGAGCCCACATTTCCCTTCTTCAGCTTTCAGTGACTACATGTCTCTTTACAAGTCCAGGACAGTGAGCACTCTATCTCTGTCAGTGACAAGAGAGACATACAGCTGGCCCTTTGAGCTAAGGATTACATTATAACGGGATACTGTCCAATAAGGGTAAGATATTACCCTTAGGTAAGTCCTATTCTGTGGGCTTGCTTCTCAAAGTGCTGATGAAGGGAGGGACCCAACTAGGAGTGAGCTTTATGCATAAATAAAATAAAAATGTATTCATTTTTAAAGTTTAATCTGCATTATTAATGTTTTCTTCATCACTTTATCTAGATAATCTAGATATAGCTAGGATATCTCTCTTCCTTCTTACCCATGCCCACATATTTTAAGAAGAAAAAAAGGAAGGGGATCTTAGAAATGAAGGACTTCAATTTAGTGAATTAAATAAAAGTCCTCCCCCTCCTGCTTCTGCCTCTATCCTCCCAAGAAAGAGTCTTTAAAAGATCCATTCCACAAGAGAAAGAGTGAATTTAGTCTTGGAGGAATTTAGCCAAAGGTTAAACAAAAAAAAAAAAAAAAAAAAAAAAAAAAAAGGATTTCCTTTTCCTCTTTCTCCTCTCCAAAGGAAGAGCTTCAACTAAGGTAAATCTTAGAAGAAACTCTAGAAGGAAGGATAAATTTGTAAAGAAAGGGTACAGGAGGTAGTGGTCCTAACTTAGTGTAATCTCCAAGGAAAGTGAGTCTGGGTGAAGGAATGACCCATGTGGTGAAGGAAGGGACTGAGTATCCAAGGAAAAGGCTTCAACTTACTCTTATCTCCAGGGGAGATCTAGAACCCAGTTTTTGAATTCTTGGCATCAAAGATGAATAAACAAAAAAAAAAAAAAGGAATTTCATGATGCTAGGGGTATATAAGACATATATCCAAAAGGAGATAAGAACTCAAAATGATCTACAATCAAATACTCAAAAGAAAAACAGCTTGTCTAGAAAATAACTAGACAACTGAGTGACATAGTGGATGGAGTATCTGTCTTGAAAGTCAGAAAGGCCTGAGTTCAAATCTAGCCTCAGACATTTACTAGCTATGTGACCCTGGATAAAGCACTTAACCCTGTGGGCATCAATTCTTCATCTGTTAATAATGGTTGGAATTGGAAATGGCTCAACTTGTGTGACCAAAAGTCAGACATGATTGAAATGAATGAACAACAACAACAAACAGGAATAATTAGATTTCCTAAAAGAAATGATTTAATAGGTTTTTTTTTGCCATATTTTAAAATGAAATTATGAAAGAAATGACATGGAGAAGAGATTTGAAAAACGAACAAGAAGTATAAAAGCTTTCCCTAGTAACAGACTATCTAAAAATTAGAGTGGACCAAATAAAAATTAATGATTCCAGGTAACAACAAATAATTAAGTGAAGTCAAAGAACTGAGGGAAAAAAGAAGAAAATATAAGCTATTTGATATCACAAATAATTAACCTGAAATATAGATCTGGAAAAGGTAACTCAGAAATTATTGGACTACCTGAAATCCATGACCAAAAAATGAACTTTATTATCATTTATGAAGAATTAATTAAAGAAAATTATCCACACATATTAGAGAAAAAAGGCCATATGAAAACAGAAAGAATACACTAATCACCTCCTGAAAAAAATTCCAAACTGAAAACTCTCTGGAACTTCATTGTGAAAACCCAGAGCTTCCAGATCAAAGGGAGTAAAAAAAAAACCTGTTTATAACTAGAATATAAAAATTCAAATGTCAAAGAACCACAATCAGTATCATATAAAATTTACTAACTACTACCCTTAATGAAAAGAAGAATTGGAACCTTATAAAAGTCAATTCTGAGATACTCAGCTCTCTGCCAGACTTCTTGAATTCACACATTTTTTAAAAGCAAAAAGATATGGTTTAACCAGTAAAAAATGAATCTATACCTACAAAGGAAAAAATGGATCTTCTCTGAAATAGAGGATTTTCAAACACAATGAGCTGTCATGAACTAGGCTCACAGTGATTTCATACCCTTTTCCTCTGGTACTTGTGCCTATGTTTGTGAAATGAAAGTCTTTCTGAAAAAATCAGCTGAAATAGAACTTTGAAATGCAAATTCAGGAGTCAGAAGAAAAATCAAAAGGTAAATACAAAAGATCAATCAGAAGCTTTATAAAGATGAACTCTTGAAACTGTAATGAGGGAGAAGGGATGATCTAAGAGTTCTTTTAGATTCCTAATGATATAAATAAAATTATGAGGCATTTGTATTTGATTTTGGGGTTGATAGCTACTGGAGTTTATTGAGTAAGGGAGTGATATGGTTGGATCCGTGTTTTAGGAAAATCCTTAGTTATGTTATGAAAATTTGCTTATTATCAGGGGAATTTCAGTTATTTTCCTTTGGGCCTGCCATTTATCTCTGCCAAAATTTTGCACCAATATCTCATCACCAGATGAAGGTGACTCATTGACTCATTTCCCTTGGGTATTCTATTGCATTGTCTGGCAATATGGAATATATGTTTTTTTTGGTTTGACCTTTACTATGTAGGCTGAAGTACCTAGCACATTTGACTAGGATTGCATGTTTCATAAATATAGGCACAAGTGCCACAGGAAAAGGGTATGAAATCACTATCAACCTAGTTCATAACAGTTCATTGTATAATCCAAAGATATTATTGAAAACTCAAATCAAACTCTTGTTTCTGATTTCCAGCCAATCATAAGTACATGGTTCAGACTAACTTTTAGTTAAAGCGGTAACTGTAATTTTTTTTTTTTTTAACAAACAGAACCTTCAGGACATGACTACATTCCACAACTATCCTTGACAGATTCAGCAGAATCATTCATTAAATTGTTTCAAATGCCATAATGTGACTTTGAGGATAGTATGTAAAAATTCATTTAGTCTCTGGGCCCCCAAATTCTTCAGGGGCTATTTTTGAAATATGAGGTATAGTGGAAAAAGTGTGGGTATATTTCAAAGAATTTGAAATCTATCCCTGGCACAGCCATTAGCAAGATGTGTGACTTTAGGTGACCATTTTCTTCTTCTGCATATGACCTTGGAATAAATGGCCTTTGAGGGCCTTAAATCTATGATTGTGTTTTGTGACTAACCATATTTCATTTTCAGTGCTATCGAGCCCTGTATGTGATGGTAAATATATATAGGAGCTATATAACATTAGTCTGATTTGCATAATAGTTATTGTCCATTTTATATTCAAATTATTATTGGGGAAGTCATTTCCCTGCTATACTGACCATATTTTAAAACCAAATTTTAAGTGGTATTATCATTGTAAATTTCCCGGGAGCACAGGATTATTTTGATTAGAAATCTCGAAATGACACTGGTGGCCCTTCTATGGCTCTGGGCAGAAGTAATACAGCTCAGAATTACACAGTTGCTAGTTGACTGCTCTTGTACTTCTGGGTCTTTCTGGATAAGTAAATAATACGTTAATACTATTACCTTCATTCATTTTTCATTTCTAGGCATCCGCATTTGCCACTCTTTATTCCCCAGATGTTCTCCATTTTCAAATCCTCGAGATGTCTTCCTTCTCGTTGCAAAGACCAGAATTTTAGCTGTTTAGATATCTATTTTTAACTTACTAAAAGAGTGACCAACTCTTACCCTTCATAATTCTAAACTAAAGGTCTCCATACAATGTAAATCTTTTTCAATCATGCATCATCCTCTGTGATGTACATTTTCATCCTCTGTGATGTATGTGTCATATTGTTCTTTTATGCTGTATGTCTGTATCAGTTTAGAATTTACTACATAAGCATCTGAAGGTCAGGTACCAAGTTTGTTTATGTTATATAGTTACTAGTTTATGTTAATAGTTACTAGCTATAGTTACTTAGTAATTAATGCAACTATTTAGTACTTAGATAGTAGGATGGATTTATGATCTTATCCAGTGGAATGTAAGTGCCTTGAGGGCAGGGACTTTTTAATTTTGTGCTGGTATTCTCAGTGATAAGCATGGTGAATTATATTTGATAGGAGCTTTAATAACTGCTTGAGAAATGGAATGGTATGGAACAGGATAGAATGGAATGGAATAGAATGGAATGGAAGATATGTGAGTATTCCCTCACACAATACAGGTCTCAAATCATGTTATGTACCCTTTCATCTTATGTGACTTTTGTCCGTATTTTCCTGTAAATCCTTCATAAGAGGTCCACTCAACAAACTGGGAACCTTCCTTTAGTTTTCCTGACTTTGAATGAATACCAATTAAGCCTATTAATTGTTCTTCATTTTTTTCTGCTTGTCCAATCTACCTCCTTATCTGGTTATATATACCTTTAGTGATATTTTTAATGTACTTCTAAGTTTATGGTTCTCATTTGATCATATGTTAGCACCTACTAACATCCTATGAGCATCTCTACTCTTCCTTAGTTGATCCTTAATTTTTTTCAGGAACTGTGGTATCCTATGAATCACAGCTACATGTCACCAAAAGAAAATTGTTGTTAGAACCATATTTCTTTCATTTCAGAAGAAGCTGGGTGAGAATTACAAATATCATACAATTTCTTTTTTTTAAATAGCTTTTTATTTTCAAAATACATTTAAAGATAGTTTTCAGCATTCACTCTTGCAAAATCCTGTGTTCCAAATTTTTCTCCCTTCTTTGCCCCTATCCTCTTCCCCTACTTAGAAAACAATGCAATACATATTAAACATCGTGCATTTCTTCTATACATATTTCCACATTTATCATGTTGCAAAAGAAAAATCAGATCAAAAAGGGAAAAAAAGAGGAAAGAAAGAAAAAAAAGCAAGCAAATTACCACAAAAAAGGTGAAAATACTATGTTGTGATCCACATTCAGTCCCTCTATTTTTTTTCTGAATGCAGATGGCTCTCTCCATCTCAAGTCTATTGGAATTGGCCTGAATCACCTCACTGCTGAAAAGAGCCAAGTCCATCAGAGTTGATCATCACATAATCTTGTTGTTGCCGTGTACAATGTTGTCTTGGTTCTACTCACTTCATTTAGAATCAGTTCATGTAAGTCTCTCTATACTTTTCTGAAATCATCCTGCTGATAGTTTCTTATAGAATAACAATATTCCATAACATTTATATACCATAACTTATTCAACCATTCTCCACCTAATGAGCATCCACTCAGTTTCCATTTCCTTGCTTCTACAAAAAAGTTGCTACAAATATTTTTGCACATGTGGGTCCTTTTCCCTTTTATTATGATCTTTTGGGGATACAGACCCAGTAGAGACATTGCTGGATTAAAGGATGTCAGTTTGATAGCCCTTTGGGCAAAGTCATGGTACAATTTCTTAAAGATAATCTATATCACTGTCTTCTTAGTCAATTCTGATCCCGGCTTATTGTCCATGATTACAGTTTGTCAATAATATAGTTACTGTGTAAAGTCAATAAATGTAATCTCTGCTGCTGAGGGGGGGGAGGGGAGGGAGAAATTTCCATAACTTCCAACAAAAATTTAGAGAAATTTTAAAAAGAAATTTGTTCAAAGTGATTTAAAATAGAAATTTATCTAAATTGATTTCCTAAAATGCATCATCATTGTTAAGTATTGCTTATTTAATGTCTGAGTGAATGTTACGAACTATCTTTACTTGTATTTGGAAAAATAAAATATTATTGAGAGAAAAAAGAAAGGAAAATACAATACTCTCCCCACTATGATGGCATATTTTCTATTAGCCATGTTCTGTATTATGTTTAATTATAATGAGAACCTATCTGCAGATTAAGTACATGGGCTGTAGGATTGTTTTGTTTTTGTTTTTTAGTTATAAATGAAAAATTACATATTGCCTAGTAAACTATTTATTGGAATATTGAAAGAAACCTAAAAAATATCCAGTCTACCTTATATTTAAGAACCCTTTTCCATCCCATCTTCTCCAAGAGATTGCCCCCTCTGTCATCCTCACTCTCTCATTTATCTTTAAATTCTCCTGGTTTACTAACACCTTCCAATGTCTTGCCTATCCTCAAAAAACCCACACCTGATTCTTCCATTCCTATTAGCTACCACCCTATCTCTTTTCTGTCCTTTGTGGCTAAACTCCTTGAATAGACCTTCCATGATAGAGCCTTGATTTCCTTTCCTCTCACTCTCTTCTTACTATTAAGGCCTATCTATCTTAATTTTGTGATCTCTCTCAAATATGCCTCCTTCTTTCATTTGTATTGTCATAACCCTAGAATATCATCTAACATCTGGATTACTACAATAGCCTTTTGGTGGATATGTCTTCCACAAGCCACTCCCCAATCTGATCCATCTTCCATTCATCTGAAAAAAGAGATTTTCCTACTATATGGCTTCTAACCTCATCATTCCACTGTAACTCTTTTCTCAAAAGGTATCAGTGACCTCCTAACTGCCAAATCCAATGGTCTTTTCTCAATCTTCATTTTCCTTGACCTCTTGAACTATAGTTTTATGTAATTTAGCCAAGCATTATTAGATATGTAATATCCATCCATCCATCCATTTATCATCTATTACCCTCTTCTCCATGATATCTCTTCTCTCTAAATTTTCAGGATACTCTTTCCTAGTTCTCCTCCTCCCCATCTTATGGCTCCTTCTCAGACTCCTTTACTGGATGATTATCCAGGTCATATCCCCTAATAGTAGGTGTCCCAAAGGGGCTTATCCTGGAACTTTTCTCTTTTTTCTCCATAGTACTTCACTTGGCAATCTCATCAATTCCCATAGATTTAATATCCATCTCTATATTTATAATTCTTAGTCCCTATATTGCCTCTAACCTCCCCAACCCCCAGCATCTCTGCTGTCTTCCAATTGCTTTTTAGACATCTTAAATTGAATGTCTACTAGACATCTTAAATTCAAAATGTACAAAACTGAATTCATTGTCTTTTCCCTGAACTCTTCCTACTTCCAAACTTCCCTATTACTATCAAAAGCACTATCAACTTCAGAGTACCCAAGGCACATAATCTAAATGTCATACTTGATTCCTCACCTTCTCTGACATTTCATATCCAGCCTATTGCCAAGGACTGTTAGTTTCACCTAATAGTTCTCTAATATGTCCCTTTTTTTCTTCTCTACTACTGTTTCCCTGGGGCATCACCTAACACTTGGATATGTGATGGATCTGTCTACCAGAAGTTACTTCCCTATCTAGTCTGTCCTCCATTAAGCCTCCAAAATGTTTTTCCTAAAGCACAATTTCCCACCATTCTACCCACCCGCCACCTACTCAGTTTACTCCAGTGGCTCCCTATCATTTCCAAGAACAAATACCAAATCCTCTATTTGGTATTCAAAGTCCTTCATAATTCCTACCTTTCCAACTTTCTTACACCCTATTCCCTGCCATGAATTCATTAATACAGTGACATTTATCTCCTTGCTATGGAAGGAAGGAAGACACTTCATTCTTCTCTTCTGGGAATTTTTTTTGGTCATTCCTTATACCTGGAATGCTCCCTGTCCTTATCTCCACATCCTGGCTTCGTTAGCTCCCTTCAAGTGTCCACAGAATTTCACTTTCTACAGGCAGCATTTCCTAACCCTTCTCAATTCTTATAATCTTCCTCCTTTTATTCCCCCCATTTAGCTTATATGTAGCTTGTTTGTATATTTATTTGCTTGTTGTCTTCCCCATTTGTGAACTCCTTGAAGGCAGAGGCTGTCTTTCCCCTCTTTATGTATCCCTAGTACTTAGTACAGTGCCTAGAATTTAATAGGAACTTAATGTTAATTTTTATTAATTAGCTGAAAAATCCCTTCTAAATTATTCCCAAGTCATTATCCAACCCTTGCAAGAACTCTTCAAGACAGTAGGAACTCCAGAAAATGAGGTATTTTCATTTTTTGATAGATTTTCTATTCTGTTGTGTCAAACTGAAAGGAAGTGGCCTTTAACTTGTGGGTAACTGAAGCTAAACAAAGCTTTCTAGAGAAAGGAGAGTCAGGAATCAAATGGAATCTTGATTTAATACAGAGAGGCAGTGTGCAGAGATCTTACTACTTAGACTTATAGCTATGCAAAGAGCTGTATATTCAATCATGAGGGATAATAGCAATAATGTGACAAGTTTGATTCATATCAGGGCTTCATAACCAGAAATAATTCTAGGATTTTGCTGTTACTGAGAACATCCAGAGGGTGAGTGCAAAGGATTGTTGTTATGTCAACCTCAGGGTACATATAGCTTGCCTGCTGGACCTTAGTTCTGGAAAACATGGTATTTCCTAACATCTTAACAATTCCCCCTTTTGATCAAAGGGAGGGAGTCTGAAAGAACCCTGTCTTTAACGTCAATAAAGGAGAGACATATATAAGCCAGAATTCCAGGAGAGGATGAGATGTTGCCCAGGGGTTAGTTACTTGAGGAAACCTACTGGGAAAGTCTGTCTCAAATATCATTGCTCGCCATTGTTTGCTTGCAAGGAGAAAGAACCAAGAATGTACAGAGAGAAAATGTAACATACACTTAAAATGCAGCCTTGGTAGTTAAGCATATAACAAAAGGGAAGAGGGAAAAAAACTAAGACAGTATACTCAGTCCTCATCAATCAGGAATCTTGGGATAGTATCTCATCTTGATGTGGGCTAGTTCTGGGTCCAGATGAATTTTGAGAGCCCTTGCAGGAATTTGTGGTCTACTCAGAAGCAGGGGCATTCTTCAGATGATCCAGGAATACACATCCACAAGTTTGGCAATTGTGGGAGTAATCATCAGGATCTGGTAGGGGTCCTTAGAGAAAATGCTTTGTTTCAATCTTTGAATCCAAGTTTCTGATCAGCATAACATAGATCCTTTGCTAAGAGTTTCTAAACAACATACAAAGATGGTCCAGTTTCTCAGCCACATAGGACAATACAATAAACTTTTCTTAAAATCCCCATAATTGTATAATTACATTAAATCAGGTACAGATCAATATCACTTTACAAATCAAACTACTTAGAAGGCTTGTAATCAACTCCCTTAGAAGAGAGATTTATATTTTACCGAAGTAACTAAGAAAACTTAAAACATAAATTATGCAAAATAGTACAACAATTATCACCAATGTTAACTAACATCAAGTTTGTTTGTTTTCTAGTAATCTATTCTCAATATCTACTTTAATCACTACACAAGTCACAGATGTCTCACATAGTTATCTGGTCTATAGATTATCTTTACTTGAACAATAGACTTATTCTCAAGACTGCTCTAAAAGGGACTCTGATTCCCTGGTTCTAAATCTAGAGGCTCCTAGATAATTCTGCTACTAATATAATTTAATTTTGGTTCTCCAATTTTGAAAATTCAGAGCATGTCTATTCATATACCATTTGTTTTTTTTCTATCTTTATCTAAATCCTATATCTGATTTAAGATTCTTTAAAAAATTTATGAGGTTCCGTTGAAAAATAAACTCTTCTGCCTTTTAAAAATAATCAGATAAATACTTTAATAATGGGAAAATAATTTTACTTTCTTTACCTTATCCATACAATTTTAATACAATTTCCTTAACCCTCAATTAATTAATAAATTCTCAATCCAATTTTGAGAACTTGTTACTAAAACATACTTGAAGCCTGAGTTTCCATGACAAAGAAATTTGGAAGCCAATACACATACACACACAGAGATATATAGATATATATGTATGTGTATGTATGCACACACACACACACACAAACATACAGTTCTTAGAGAAAACAGTCTAAACCTGTGACTTTCTCAAAATTTGTTATTCCATTTATTTAGAAACTTTCATATTACTTTTAGTTTAGTTATTTTGTAACAAATTAATTGAACAATTAATTTGTTTAATAATTTAGACATTTTTCCCTTAGGAGGATATCATCCCTATATTATAATTTGATCACCAATATAGTTAAAAATTTTAAGATGTTCAAATTGCATCATCCTATTATAGTAACACAGAGATGCTCCAGTATCAATCTATTATTCAATACATTTAATATTGTACTAGCAAAATTTCTTGATTATAGAAATTTGCTATAAAATAAAAAAAAGAGGAACATACCGTGTTTCCTCGATAATAAGACCTATCCCGAAAATAAGCCCTCCCCTTACTGTGTAAGATTCCTCTAAAATAAGCCTTCCCCCGAAAATAAGCCCTATTGAGATTGCTACTGTAGTGAAGGTGATCCCCTGTGCTGCACGCTACATTACAGTACCCTCTGTATGCACCTTCCCCCCCACCCCCCTCGTGAAACGCACTCCAAGCTGCATCCAATCAGAGCTGCAGTAGTGAGCGTGTCATCCTGTTCTTCCCCAGTGATTTGCTTGCTGGCGCCATTGAGAGCAGTGCCGCGGAGGAGAGCTGAGGCAGGACAACATAAAAACCCGGTATGTAAGCGGGAGTGAGGGGGCATGAAGGAGGATAAAAAGGGGCATGATGGAGGATAAAAGAAGAACTCAGGGGGCATCATGGAGGATAGAAGGAGCACTCAGGGAGCATGATGGGGTTAAAACATTATTGAGGGGCATGATGGAGTGAAAAGATGGACTGATGGTCATAATTTTATTATTCTGTCTGTACGGGTCACCTGTGTTTTGGCAATTCGTTTGGATGGAAAGAAAGCCACTCCTCTAATCATCAGTAAGGGCAAGAAAGATAAGACTGAACGTGTATCAGGCATTTACGTTCTTGAAACCGAAAAAGCCTGGTGTACACAAGCCGTTATAAGAAAGTGGGTTGATTTAATGCTGCCACTTGTTATGCGAGGTAACCAAAGAGGTCTGATAATCTGGGATTCAGCCAGCACTCACCGCGCTAAAGAAATGAAGAACTTCCTTGCAGAGAGAAGAATAGATCAAGTAATGATTCCTGCAGGAATGACTGCCTATCTCCAGACCCTTGATATTGCAATAAATAAGCCATTCAAGGACCATTTGCGCATGGAAGTCAATGACTACATTGAAAATAGAATGGAAAGAAATCAGCGTGGAAACTTTGTGAAGCCCTGTCTGCAAGAAGTTGTGATTTGGGTGAAGAAGTCATGGGATAAAATTACTGACAGCTGTGTCACCAAGGCACTACGAGCAGGTTACCTGGACAAGACATGTTCATTTAAAGAGAGCTATATTACTGGACATGACAGATTGGGTCCACTTCTTCTGAAGGAAATAGAGGCGCAAGACATCCAGGATGGAATTCAGGGTATGGACACTTATGACGATGTTGTTGAAGAAGATGACATGATCATTATTGAATAAAGGTACTTTTTTTGGTTCACATTTATCTGTTTATTAAAATTGCTGTCAATGTTCATTAAAATAAGCCCTCCCCTGAAAATAAGCCCTCTGGTGGTTTTCTGCCCAAAAAAATAATAAGACAGTGTCTTATTATCGGGGAAACATGGTAGTTAAAACAATGTCACACACTATAATAGAGAGAATGTTAGTTCTGTTTGATTCCAGGCATGAGTCATATCTGACAGCCAATTACAGTCACAAGCGATTAAAAGCAAGGCTCAGGATTAACCAGGTGGAAAATTTTCTTTTCAGCAAGGAAACAGCATAATAGGGAAATAGAGGTAGGAGGATACTATCTAGACCATGTCCAGATCACCCCCAAACCTTTTCTCAGGCACAGACAACCTTTAACAGTCCTCAGACCATAGCACATGCCATTTTATAGTGCCATTTTCTGGCTGTGTATGACAATTCAGACAACTATTCCCATAATCAAAGTTCAAAACAATAGTAAATTAAGTTCTAAGAATTTTTACCTTAAATACCAAAATTTCATTAAATTTTAAAAAATAATTTTCACAGTTTAGGGCTTGAATATCTTTCCTGATGTTTTTCTAACAGTTAATATTTCATTTATCCTGTATTTATGTATTAAAACTAAGAAAATATCTGATAGTTGACTCATCATTAATATGTTGATACTACATCTTTTTTCTTTTTTTGTCAAGGCAATTGGGGTTAAATGACTGGTCCAGGGTCAGCTATTAAACATTAAATGTCTGAGGTCAGATATGAACTCAGATTCTCTTGACTCCAGGGCCAATGCTCCATCTACTACACCATCTAGCTGCCTCTTGAACTAACATATTTAAACCATCCTTTCTTAATATTCTAGAATTTAAAATGAAACTTTGCTATTATAGTAATATTATTGACTTAGTGACAAAATATACTTCAATAAATATTAAACAATTTTAGCACCTTTTAATCATATCCTTTTAAAAGCCCAATTCATGTGTAACAACATCCAGATTAAGAAACTGTTTTGTCTAACAGCATTTCTGTTACAATAGTCTCTCAAATTTCACAATATAAGAGAATTTAGAAATACAATGACACAAACAACAAACTTCAAACAACATCAATTCAGTTATTTGCATTTCCAAATTATCATATATAAAAATCATTAGTCTTATTATCTTTGATATTTAAAAACCACCTTTACAGTTGTCAGGCATGGAACAATTATATTCAATTAAAGAAATAATGTAGTATTTAGTATATACCAGTCACTATATTTAGTACTTACAATCATTGTATTATTTTGATCTTAGACAACAAAACTGGGAGGTAGATGCCATTATAACTTTTCTCTTTACAATTATCATCAATGTTAACTAACAGATCTTTACAGATCAGGGGCAAATAGAGATGAGATAACTTGCCTAAGAATATATAGCTAATAAGTTTGTGCAACTGGAACAAAGAAGTGTGGGCTCACCAAAGAAAAAGGCTGGCTGGCCCTCCCCTTTTCTACCTCACACTCCCTAGTTAAGCTTTGTCAAGGACAACAGGATCTTCCCAGGTAGCATCTGGGCAGGACCTTCCAAGGGCTGGGCCTCCACTGGAGATACTGACTGGACTGGGGGGAGATGGAATAGCAGAGAGCAGTAGCTGCAGAATGGGAATCCCAGGGGCTGGTACCAGGACCTCCCCATGATAATAGTTCCTGGTTGCTGGGAAAAGCGGATTCTAGCTAGTTGACCTCCCAACAGCTACAGTTTTGAGGCCAGATGTTGCTGGGTCTGGGACCACTTGCAGCTGCTGGAGCAGGGTGAGCAGGATGTATTGCACCTGATGATGCCCTCAGACTTACCTAAAGGGGCAGATTTCAGAATGCCTGAGGACACAGGGTCATTGGAGCCACATCCAAAGGGGCTCCACCTGCAGCTGCTGATTCCTGCCCCCCTTCACAATATAAGCTCTGGACAATGGAGCTGCACAGCTGGAAGGGCAGAAAGTAAGTCATTTCCCTGTATTTTTTGAACATTTTTTCTAACACCTGTATTTGGGAATCTCATCCTGGGAGGAGAAGGATCAACAGGGAGAGGGTCTCTTGACCTGGGGGAAATCATAGGGGAATCTCTGATTTAAACAATCTTTTCTCTTTTTATGCTCAGAAAGTCAAGGAAGGGTTAACAGGAGGTTGCTCTAAGATGCAAACTGTTTATCTATTTTTTTTCTTTCTTCTCTTTGTGATAAATTTCAAACTAGATGTCTTCCTTCATTGCCCTAGAACAATGAGACTATTTATGTTGCCATTTAATTTTAAAACTTTTATAAAATTTAAACTTTTTTTCTTAAATTTTACAGAGTAGTATCTCAAAACTTAAGATATTTCAGAAAGGAGTTGGTTCTTAAAATTATCCTAAATTCTTAGGAGTACCCCCCTATAATCTCAATAATAAATCTTCAAACTCCTTATTCTGCTAAGATGTTTTTAGTTCCCCAAACTTTTATAGTCTGACTTTATTTTTATAATTCCAACATAGCCAAAGCTGAAATGACAGGGGGAAAAAGTGTCTTGCAAGTTTTATCTCCCATGGAAAATTTAAAGTGGGAGTTAGTCCTCCTTAGTGGGACAATTGCTCCAACTATGAAACCTCACTAATCTTTCCCAGTTTTCTAAATTCTCTGGATAAAGCACTTAAAAGTTCTTCTGACTGGTTACAGTTTAAACTTTTCAAGGTAACAGAACACAAACATGACACAAACATTTTACATTTTACAAAGACACAAACAGACAAAACAACAAAACATATACAAATAGACCTAAAGAATTCCAACAAAGTGTGCAATCACGATTCTAATTTTAATCAGTTCAATCAAGGTACACAAGTTACTGAGGCATGAAGCTTCAATTTTACAGATATTCAGAGAGGCCAATTTACAAAGGTGAGCAGTTAAGAAAGGATATTCTTGCCGAGTCATCTGGGGCAATCTAGGTCTTGGTAGGGGCCCTGAAGTTTTCCTCACAAAGTTGCTGAGCACAACCAAGGCAGAGCATGAAGGAGCAGGGACAAGAGAAAAGGACCACTAGACAAGGAAAGGAGTCTGACTCCAGAAAAATAAATCTCCTATGACACCTGGTCTTCCCATTAATACCAGAGATTCCAATGGCCTGGTGTTATGTTCAATCCCACTTCTGACATCAATGTCAGCCAAACTGCAACCAGTTCTTTGGGTGGCCAGAGCTGCACAAAGCAGCCTAGAATAGGAGATTCAGTAATCAAACAGAAGTTTAATTTCAAAGTGAGGAAAATGATTTGTAAACAAGAACACAGATTCCAGAGGCCCTCCTCTGGGAGGGTGGTCAGTATGGGAAGATCTCAATTTATGTCTATGGCTATGTAGTGAGTAGTAGCCCTGACAGTGAGGGGAAACAGCAACAATGTGATGGGTTTTAACTGCAGGAATTCATAACCAGAAATAATTCTAGGAGTTTGATGTGACAGATTATTCAGATGAACACAAAGGATTGTTATTATTCCATGCTTAGGATACAGCTAGGCCTTAGCTCTGAATAATAGAGTGTCTCCTAATATCGTAACAGTTGAAGTGTAATGCTGGAGAAACTGAGCAAGACAGAGGTTTATTAAATGGAGAGATATACTGGGACCAAATGGATCTTGGTCCCAGGACTGTATGAGATTGTCATCTCAAAGAATCCAGCCCTAAGTATAAGAGAGCAAGCTTTTTTATAGGATAACAAGAATAATGACAATGGGGGAGGTACCTGGATGGGGATAACCTGATTGGGGGAGGCACCTAGGATGACACAATGGAGGGAGGTACTGGAGAGGTTACTGATATTCTAATAATGTCTAAAATGGATAAACCTTTATCCTGTCAAACATTAAGAAGGAATGTCTATAACCTAAAGATATAAAACCTTTATCTCATCAAACATTGAAGAGGTGATGATTATAGTCTGGGGGTTTGGGGGTAGAGCAACTGAGGTAGACCTTTATCTCATCAAACATTAAGAGGGAAAGGTTATAACCTGAGGCAGAGTAACTAAATAGGATAATTAGGGAAACTAGGTCAAGACATCAAAAGGGAACTACTTCACAACAGAAGTAGAAGGAATGATTGTCAAGATCATCTAATTGCAATAGGTCTTTGCTTGGGTTTGTCAATTGACCCAAATTCTTTAAACTTCATTGTGTTTCCAATAGCCTAATTACTTGAATTGATTCTTGAGTTGTGCCTTAGCTCCTACCAGAAGCCAGCCAACTCTCAGAAACTAAGAAGGAAAGAGGTGATAGTAGAAGAACCCAAGGAACAGGCTAAAATATGATCATATTTTTAAATAGGGAAGGAATTTTGAGATTATATAGTACAAATCCATTTATTTTATTGATAAGAAAAATAACTACCAAAAGATTAAATGACTTGCCTGGGAAGCAGCTGATAGGAGGAATAAGGGAGCTTTGGATCTGTCTTCTCATTCCAAATTCAGGACTCATTACACTACATGATGCTACCAGCAAAAAAAAATTTTAATTATTAAGTTAATATAAGGAGGGGGAATAATATAGATAGCACAGTGGATAGAGTGGCAGCCTTGAAGTCAGGAGGATCTGAGTTCAAATCCAACTTAATACTTCCTAGATGTGTGATCCTGGGTGAGTCACTAACCCCAATTGCCTCAGGGGAAAAAAAAAGTTAATGTAAAGAGAATGAGAAAGGGTGTTGTTCAAAAGGATGACATTTATGTTAGCAAATTAAGCAATTGTAAGGGACATGGACTAAGGTGTTGAAAAGAGACTTTAGACTTTGTCTAAAATCATTTATTACTATCCCCTACTTTTTTACCCTGATAAATAGTACTCCTGATTGATCACTGTTATGGTGTTTGAATATCTCTCTTATTTCCTTTCCTTGTTAACTCTTCTACTTAATTTGTACCTGTTAACTTGCCTTTCCCCACCTCATCGATCATACCCTTATGCTATTCCCCACCCTTTACTTCCTTCTTTATCATGTTTCCATTAATACACATACCTTATTCTATTCCTGTTCAATTATGCACCTTTCTGAACACTGCTTTATTTTATTCCCTCCCCCTCTTATTTTTTTTTTACAAATTTTTGAAGGTTTTATACAATTCTGGATATAAATTTATTGTTCCCTCTTTAACCTATTCCCCATGTAAGTAGGATTTCAGAACTACCAGTCCTCCTCCCTCATCTAATTCTTTTTTTTGTTTGTTTTCTTTTCTTTTCTTTTTTTTTTTTGGGGGGGGGGGCGGTGAGGCAATTAAGATTAAATGACTCGCCCAGGGTCACACACCTAGTAATTGTTAAGTGTCTGAGGCTGGATTTGAACTCGGGTCCTTCTGATTCCAGGGTTGGCGTTCTATATACTGTGTCATCTAGCTGCCCTTTTATTTTAATTATTGAATTAAATCGAAAATAATTTTTAAAGGAATAGAATAGAAAAGAAAAACAGAAAAGGAAAGTTAAAAAGCAAAACAAAACAAAGCATTGTCATGTGCCCAGCAGAACATATGGGAAGATTCAAAGTATATAACAATAAATTTCCATTTCAAGAAAGCATATATAATAGAAGAAATTATATTTAAGGCTGTGCATCTTTTCTTTGTTTCCTTATGGGTTTTTATTTGTTCTCCTCTGTGCACTTTTTACTTTATTGTCCTTCCCCCTTTCTCTACCTCCCACCTCTCCCAAGCAGATTATAGTTAAGCATAAATATATTTATATGTACACATATATATATATACATATACATATACATATACATATATATATATATATATATATATACACACATTCATGTCCAGCCACACACCCACACATATACATACACCTATATATACATACACATACCTATATACATATATACTCATATACACACACGTGTGTATATATGTGTGTATACACATATATATATTTACCCATATATAAACATGCATATATAATATAGCTGATATATAATATAAATTTTCCTCTTGATTGAATCTTTAAATTTGACTTTGTCTAAGATCAATATTACCAGCCCTGCTTTTTTTCATAATAAATTTTACTCCTGATCCTTGTTATAGTGTTTGTGTATATCTCTTTATTCCTATCCCTGCTAACTCTTGTACTTTAATTCTGCTCCTTAATTTGTCTTGCTATTATTTAATCTACCCCCACCCATGGATCTCACCCTTATTTTCTCCCCCCACCTTTTTCTTCCCTCTTTAACTGTTTTCATTAATCTACACATCTTATCCCACTACCATAACTCTAGACATCCTTCTATATCCCACCTTATCCTTTATTCCTTGCATATTAATCTACATGCCTTTCTTTACTCCACCTATTTAACCCATTTTCAATATGAATAGGTTTTCAGAACTACAAGCTTCTCTTCCCCCTTTAAAGCCTTTCTCCTCTAACCTTATTTATATAACAATTACTATTTTTTACCACTTCCTAGATAGTTTTGTTTTTTGGAATTGGCTCATACTCAACTCTACTCTAATTTTTTTTTTTTTGAGCTACCCAATTACTGATATCAATCTTAAACAGATAAGTTTACATTTCTATGTAAAAAATATAAATGATTTGTCCATGTTGGGTTTCTTGAAATTAATCTTTTATATTAGCTCTTATATGTTAAATTTTCTAGTATGTTCAGGTTTGGTTAAGAGAAAGTCCTAAAAACCTGCAAGTTCTTCGAATGTCCATTTCTTTCATTCAATATTAAGGATAATTTTGCTGGATATGACATTTTTGGTCACAGGCCTAGTGTTTTGTATGCCAATATATATTATTCCAAGACTTGAGGTCTTTTATTGTGGCTGTTGATAAATTCTGCATAATTTTTATTGTAGTTCTTGCATATTTGAATTTTTTTTCCTTTGCAAAATTTTCTCTTTGATTTGGGGGTTCCAAAATTTGCCCAATAATATTCCTATGTATTTTCCACAGAGGATCTCTTTGAAGTGATGATCAATGGATTTTTTTTCCTATTTCTACTTTCCCCTTGTGTTTTATCATTCCAGGATAATTTTCTTTAATTATTTCTTACATTATTGTGTCAAAGCTCTTTTTTTGGTCACAGCTTTAAGGTAGTCCAATTATTCTTATATTTTCTCTTCTTGATATGTTCCCAAAATCTGCTATTTTCTTATAAGATGTTTTATCTTCTGTCCTATTTTTTCATTCATTATATTTTGTTTTGTTATTTCTTGATCTCTTATAGCTTCATTGGCTTTCCTTTGTTCAATTCTAATTTCTTTAAAACTCTGTATTTCCTTTTCTTGTTGGTTAACAATCTTTTTATTTTTCTTGAATGGTTATTTTTTAAATTGTCTTTAAACTCTCTCACTTGATTTTTAAGGTCTTTTGTTGAGTTTTTTTTAATAAATTCTTTCTGGGCAGGTAGCCATTTAGTCTTACTTTTTGGGGTAGAAGAGGCTTTTTTCACTTGACTTACCTTCTCTGAAGATGAACTTTAGCCTTCCTTATCCCCATAGCAACTTTCTATGGTTGTGTTTTTTCTCCTTTGCTCACTCAAAAAAAATTGTTTTAGTTTGTTAATGCATCACTTCTTGTCCTATAGTGGGGGTGGGAGGATAATGCCTCTAGTCTCAGGTTCTCCTTCAATTCTCCCATTTGGCCTGGAACCCAAAAGCAAGAATTCTGCCCACAACTAGCAGCATTCCTTCTCTGCTTCTCCTGCACTCATCAGGGTATTGGTTACCTCTCATCCAGGGCACAGCTGTGCTTGATTCCTTATCAGTAGGAGTTCCCTCAATCTTCCTTTCTTCCCTCTTCTCCCAACTCAGACTGCAGACTCCCCATACTGTCTGGGTTCTTTTGACTGGGGCCAAGGCTACCTTTCAACCTTATTAGCCCCAAGCTCAATTTTTGTTGTTCAGTATTACTAGCCTGGAGATATTTAAACTTCACATGGGCCAAACTTATTTTGATGTTTCTTTTCAGATCTTCTCCAATGGTCCCCAAAAGATCATTGTTCTGGCTTAACTCCTATTTGTTTTTAGCCTCTATATTCTTTGAGATACAGTTTTGTCTTATTTGCGGGGGAGAAGAATCTGGAGACTTTGGAATTATTCTGAATTAATGCAGTTCAGTCTTTGGGGGAGCCTGACCACCTAAAATAATATTTAGACTCCTTTCTTTGTACTCTTTTGTTTGTTATAGCTTGGTGCTTTGAGCTGTGGGCAGTTATTTAAGACTTAAGTTATTGATTCATATCTTGAGTATTCCAAGTTAGACAGGCAGACCACAAGTACCAAGTATTTACTTAAAAAATATATATTTTATTCATTCATTTTAATTTTATTTTGACTTCTAAATTGTATTCCTTTCTCCTTCCCTCCCAACCTTATATTAGAGAAGGATAACATCTGATATAGTTACATGTGTGGAACTATACAATACATACTTCTATATATCAGTTCTTTCTCCGGAGGGAGATAATATTTTACTTCATAAGTCCTTTGGAGTTAATTTAAATATCCATATTACTCAGAATAGCTTAGTCATTCGCAGTTACTCTTTGAACAATATTAATATTCTCTTGGTTCTGCTCATTTCACTTTTCATTATTTCATGTCTTTCCATGTTTTTCTAAAATTAACCTGCTTGTCATTTCTCATAGCATAATAGTATTCCATTACAACTATATACCACGATCTATTCAGCCATTTCTCAATTGATGGGTTTACTCTCAATTTTCAGTTCACCATAAAAACAAATGAGATAAATGTTTTTATTTGGCAGCCAAATAGTACAGTGGATTAGAATGCCAGGCCTGGAATGAAGAAGACTTTCTGAATTCAAATCTGACCTCAATCACTTAGTAGACATGTGATCCTGAAGATGTCACTTAATTGCCTCAGTTTCCTCATCTGTAAAATGAGATGGAGAGGAAATGGCAAACCATTGCAATATCTTTGCCAAGAAAACCTCAAATGGAGTCATGAAGAATTGTACATGACTGAAAAATGACCACACAATAGCAACAAATATTTTAGAATTTATAGGTTCTTTTCCCTTTTCTCTGATTACCGTGGGAAACAGACTTAATAAAGATATTGCTGGATCAAAGGGCATATGCTATTTTATAATTCTTTGGGCATAATTCTACATTGCTCTCCAAAATGATTGGATTGTTTGCAGTTCTACAAATAGTGTATTAGTGTTCCAATTATTCTACATCCCCACCAACATTTGTAATTTTTCCCTTCTATCATTTTAATCTAATAGATATGAGATTGAACATTTCTCTAATCAATAATGATTTAAAGTGTTTTTCAAGTAAACACATATAACTTTAATTTTATCTTCTAAAAGTTTATAGCTTCTGAGCATAAAAAATGACTCAAGTTCTTATAAATTTAACCCAGTTCTCTATATATTTGAAATATGAAGGCCTTATCTGAGAAACTGTCTATAAATTTTTTTTTAATGTTGTTTGCCTTCTAAGCTTGGCCATATTGATTTTATTTGTACAAAACAATTTTAATTTAATATAATATAAAATTATCTATTTTACATACTATGATGCTATTTCTTGCTATTCATAAATTCTTCTCCTGTCCATAAATTTGATAGAATGTTTCATGCTCTTCTAATTTACTTAAATCTCTCATTTGGATCTAATGATGTATCCATTATGATCTGATCTTAGTACAGGGTATAAGATATTGGTCTATATCTAGTTTCTGTTAGACTGTTTTCCAGTTTCCCCAGAAATTTTTACTAATTAGTTTTGTCCCTGAAACTTAGATCTTTATATTTATCAAACACAACATTAGTATAATCATTTGCTAATGTGTTTTGTATACCTGCTCTGTTCCACTGATCTTTTATGTTTTGCAAAAATAATTTTGATAAATTATTGTATAATAATGCAGTTTAGGCATTACAAGACTACCTACTTAACATTTTTTTTCATTAATTTCTTTAATATTTTTGATCTTTTATTCTTCTAAATGGATTTTATTATTTTTTCTAGCTCAATAGAGTAATTTTTGGTCATTTAATTTCACATGAGATAGTTTGTGTTCTCTTCTATTTTTTTCATTCTTTTGATCTTGTTTTATTATTTCTTGATGTTTTATGAAGTCATGAGCTTCCCTTTGCCTAATTCTAATTTTTAAGAAATTATTTTCTTCATTAAGTTTTTTGGATCTCTTTTTCCAATTGGTTAACTTTCCTTCATGATTTTCTTGAATTACTCATTTCTTTTCATACTCACTCCCCTGCATCTTTTATTTGATTCTTAAAGTCCTTTTTAAGTTCTTCCAATAACTTTTTTTGGGCTTGTGACATTTTTCTTTGAAGCTTTACAAGTAGCTGTCTTTACTTCATTGACTTCTGAATTGAAACTTGATTTCTATCAACATAATAACTACCTATGATTAGGTTCTTTGTTGTTTACTTGTTTTTAACAACCTATTTCTTGGCTATCAACTTTTTCTTAGGGTCAGACTTTTTTCCTGGAGTGTGGGGGATAATGTCTCAGGTTTTAAGATTTTTTCATTCTACTATTTTCAGAGCTCTAATTAGAGTCTTTGACCTTTTAGTTCTTTCACTGTGCTATAATCCAAGGCTATTTGATTACTGTTCCTCTGGTTCATGCCTTGCTCTGTGAGGGACTCAAATACTCCTCTCCATTTCTGAACCAGGACCAGGACCTCTATCACTGCTACTACAAATGCTCTCACTCTCTGCAGTCCTTGAACAATACCCCACAGTTACAAATGACAAGTTTGCCCCCCTGCCCTGGAAGTGAAACCATAGACTTGTGCTCTCTTATGAATGACCACAACCAGCAGAATCCCACTCCACCTCACTTACTTCACATGTTCATTTCCTCTGCCTCTCAGAGAGAGACTGGGACCATCTGGCCAGGAATTTGGGTTCCACATCTAGCACCATTAGAGGATATCGCTCCCTGAACCCTAGCCTTGCTCTGATTAGTCACCTCACCCCTACACCAAAGCTACCCAGATATAATTATCCTCAGGACTTGCTGTTTGTTGAGCCTGAGATTTGCACTTTTTCCAGACCATCCTACTATCTGGTAGGTAATATCTTTCCTAATATTCTTCCAAATTGTCTTAGTTTGGATGATTGGTTTAGTCTGACTTTTAATTAATTCTGCTGCTCTAAATTTCACTTGGAGGCATTATTTTAAGTTATTCAGGGAAAAATTTGGAAGAGCCAGGTAATTTCCTGTCTTATTCTGCCATTTGGGAGATTCCTTCCCCAAGCATTTAATTATTAAGCCCTTAGTATGGGCCAGGTTATGTGAAGATGGAAGGAGGGAGAGCAAAGAAATTGGAGGGGTCATAGTGGCACTGTCTAGTGTCAGAAACACAATTTAAAAAGCAATAAAGCATGGTTAGTTTTGGCCCAATACCTAAAATGGAGCTCTTCTCCCCAAAGAAAATGACCAATATGAGAAAGGAAATGATATGGAAAAGGGATTATCTATGGTGAAAAGATTCCAGGTGCTGAGGGGAGGTCTAGAAATCAGAAGCACAATTGGAAAAGGAAGGCCAAGAGTAGAAAGGTGTTTAATGTAAATCAGTCATGAGAAGTTTTTATTTCTTCCACTCAATAGAATTGTTTATTGATCATAACCACTGTCTTATAATAGTGGTTTGTGCCTACTGTAGCACACCATATAATTTTTAAAGCTTATTGTTCTGTTTTGGTTTCAAATGGATACTACTTGACAATATTTGTCTGTCCAGTGGTTGCCATTTTCTGTAACATGTAAGACTCCACTGGAGTCCTCAGCTAAACTTGCAGGAAGAGGAATGGACTCTATCTTTTTTAGATAGCTTAGAATCACAAGATGAAGCTTCATTTCTTTTAGAAAGGTCAAGATTTGGATACCAGTATTAGACTTGGTGCAGGTAGAGCAACTCCTTCATAAGGATAATTTGTTCTCAGATCCATGGCACCAATAACTCTTTTCCACTCCAAAAGCAGAGTCCTAATTATCAAAAGATAAGCTCTTTGAACCAGAACAATTAATCAGTTAAGCAGGGACTATACACATTTTCTATTTTTTTATCATAACTTCTGGCTTACCACAGTCAGATTATCTGTTCTCATATGACTTAGACTTTGTGACACTCTCTCAACAAATTGATTGACAAATAGCATCAATTCAGAATAATTTTAGGGGTCCTATTTCAATATGTATGTGTATAAGTAATTAATATTATAATTAATATAATATATAATCAAAATTATCTATTTTGTGTTCAATAATGAACTTCAGTTCTTCTTTGGCCACAAATTCCTTCCTTTTCCAGAGAGGTAAACTATTCCTTGTTCTGTTTATAATATCACTCTTTATGTCTAAATCATAAACCCATTTCGACCTTATCTTGGCTTATGGTATTAGGTATGGATCAATGCCTAGTTTCTGGCATACTAGTTTCCAATTTTTCTAGCAGTTTTTGTCAAATAGTGAGTTTTTATCCCCAAATCTGGGATTTGGGGGTTTGTCACACTAAATTACTATAGTCATTGACTATTTTGATTTGTGAACCTAACCTATTTCACTGATTGACCATTCTATTTCTTAGCTAGTACCAAATAATTTTGATGATTGCTTCTTTATAATATAGTTTTAGGTCTGGCACATCTAGACCAACTTCATTTGCATTTTTAAAATTAATTCCCTTGAAATTCTTGACCTTTTCTTCTTCCAGATGAACTTTATTATTATTTCTTCTAGATCTTTAAAATAATTTCTTGGGAGTTTGATTGGTATGGCATTGAATAAGTAGATTAATTTAGGTAGTACTGTCATTTTTATTATATTTTATTATATTCACTTGGCCTATTCATGAATACTTGATATTTTTCCAATTGATTAGATCTGACTTTATTTGTGTGGAAAGTGTTTTGTAGTTGTGTTCATATGGTTCCTGACTTTGCTTTGGCAGATAAGACTCCCAACTATCTTATATTATCAACACTTATTTTAAATGGAATTTCTCTTTGTATCTCTTGCTGTTGGACTTGTTGGTAATACATAAAAATGCTGATGACTTATGTGGATTTATTTTGTATCCTGCAACTCTGCTGAAGTTGGGAATTGTTTCTAATGGTTTTTTAGTTGATTCTCTAGGGTTCTCTAAATATACCATCATATCATCTGCAAAAAGTGATAATTGGGTTTCCTCATTACCTACTCTAATTCCTTTAATCTCTTTTTCTTCTCTTATTGCCAAAGCTAACATTTCTAATACAATGTTAAATAGTAATGTTGATAGTGGGCAACCTTGTTTTACCCCTGATTTTATTGGAATGGTTCTGGTTTGTCCTTTATATATGATGGTTGCTGATGGCTTTAAATAGATGCTCCTGATTATTTTAAGGGAAACTCCATTTATTTCTATACTTTCTAGTGTTTTTAATAGGAATGGATGTTGGATTTTGTCAAATGCTTTTTCTGTGTCTATTGAGATAATCATATGATTTTTGTTAGTTTGGTTATTGATACAATTAATTATGTTAATAAAGTTTTCCTAATATTGAAACAGTCCTGCATTCCTGGTATAAATGTTACTTGGTGTTGGTGTATTATCCTGGTGATGACTTTTTGTAATCTCTTTGCTAGTATTTTATTTAAGATTTTTGCATCAATATTCATTAGGGAAATTGATCTATAATTTTCTTTCTCTGTTTTCATCCTACCTGGTTTAGATATCAGCACCATATCTGTGTCATAAAAGAAATTTGGTAGGACTCCTTTTCCCCCTGTTTTTTCAAATAGTTTGCATAATATTGGAATTAGTTGTTGTTTAAATGTTTGGTAGAATTCACATGTAAATCCATCTGGCCCTGGAGATTTGTTCTTAGAGAGTTGATAAATAACTTGTTCTGTTTCTTTTTCCAAAATGGGACCATTTAAATAATTTATTTCCTCTTCTGTTAATCTGGGTCATCCATATTTTTGTAGGTATTCCTCCATTTCACTTAGATTATCAAATTTATTGACATATAGTTGGGCAAAATAATTCCTAATCATTGCTCTAATTTCCTCTTCATTGGTGGAAAGTTCTCCTTTTTCATTTTTGATTTTTCAATTTGATTTTCTTCTTTCCTTTTTCTAATCAAATTAACTAAAGGCTTATATATTTTGTTGATTTTTTTCATAAAACCAACTCTTAGTTTTATTTATTAATTCTAAATGTAACCTATCTTTTGTAAATATATATACTATATTTACAAATTCTCCCATGTAAGCCTCATTTATTTGCTACATACAAATTAATCTTTTAATTTATTTCTTTTTAAAGTGTTGAGTAGGATGTGGGGGAAGTTTCACCAATGAGAAAATTTGTGACATCTATCTCTGAATAGTTTGATATTTAAAATGACAGATTTGTGTGTATATGTGCGTGTGAATGTATGTGTAATTCCCTGCTTGTTAATGTCTGGGAGCAGAAAAACAGTGTGTAGATCTCTCAGTCTGACCCTGAAAGAGAATTCTAATCATCAAACTCAAAAGTCACAGTTCTGCTAATGAGCAACATTACAATCCCAAACCATTAATTTTTACTTAGCCAGATTTCCTTACAACTCACTCAGGAGTACAAAGAATCTTAATACCTAGAAGACCCTAAAGACTAAAACCCTATGATTAATTATGGGGGGAAAAAACAAAAAGAAAAAAACCCAAATTCCATACATATACATAATGTAGTTTAAATGGCACTAATGAACATCTATGTAAGAATAACAAACTTTGAAAACACCATTTGTATATATATATTATAAGAAATTTATAATTTAATGTATTTAATTCCTAGAAAACTACTGGGTTTTGTCTTTTTCCTTTTTAAGTTCTCTATCCAATTGTTACATACACACATTGTGGGAGAGAAACTACTAAAAAAATTTTCATTGAACATTGCATCATATAATTAGAATATTTTCACAAAAGAGTACAAAGAAATACTCCCAATAATAATAGCTAACATTCATATAGTTTTTCAAGGCTTGAAAAGTGCTTTATATAATTTCACTTATTCTCATAACAACCTTGGGAAATTATTAGTCCCCAATTTACAGAAGTAAAAATTGAGAAAGAAGTTAAATGATTTGCCAAAGTATCACACAGCTAGTAAGTGTCTAGGGTATGATTTGAATTCAGTTCTTCTTGCTCTTAAGTCTAACATTCTATATACTAAGCAATATTGGTGCAAGTAAAGAAACTACAATGTAACAAAAAGATTAAAAGCTATTCGATATTTTATTATAAAGGTTACAAAAGCAAATGTTACTTTCACAGTTTCTCTGTTTCCTTTACCTTCAGGTTAATATTGATCTATCATCTTTAAGTCACTGTGAATAAGCCTGCTTTATGGCCAAATTCTGAGAAGAGCTTTGGTTTTGTTTTAAATTTTAGAATGTTTCACTGTTGCCAGAGACATAATTAGGCTTAGGCAACATGACTTTGCCCAATGGTGCTGAAATTGAAAGGTACCAGTGACTCTTAGGCTCCTTTAATAGCATATGATCCTTGAACTTAAGAACACCTAATTGGTAAGAATTAGTTAAAAAATTGGAAGCCACTGTCCTATCCCCAATACCCTGGGGAGCATTTATATCATACCCCAGAACATCAATATCTAAATACTTTTTGTGTTACTAGATCCTGTTGTCTTTCTTGATGTTTATGTGCCTCTCCAAATACATTTCCTACATGTGTCCATCCTCCCCACAAAAAGTATTTAGATTTATGGGAGAATGTGTTTTAGAATAATGGGAGAATTTTTTTTTATTTTAATTCTTCCTCCTTGCTGTTTCATTAAATACCTTTGCTTTGAACAAATAGTGTCTTCATGCTGACTACTATCAGTAGGAGCTCATGATCTCTGCTTACAATGGATATAAACCTAAACAATACCTTGAACTTGGGTTAGCCTTTTCAGAAAAACATATTATTCAGTGAATTAGGGAATGCTCACAAGCACTTCCTGTGTGTGTGGAATATCTATCACCTCTAGCAGAATAAAATGTAAGCTGTTTGAGTACAGGAAAGATATCATTTTTCATCTCTCTATTCTCAGATCTTCTCACAGAGCCTGTACATAGTAGGCGCTTAATTTTAAAATGTTATTCTGAAACTAAATTATTATTTCATCTTATTTACAGTGAATTATGTTCTCCCATTAGGATAAATAGGCAAATCAGAACATAATATAAATCAAACTTGTTATTTAGCATTAAAACAATATGTTGGAAAATACATGGATCAGGTAGATGAATTAAAGTCTGATCTCAAAAATTTATTAGCTGTGCACCTTTTTAAAAATTTAATTTCTGTTTTATTCAGTGCATATACATTCAGAATCATTGAATTCTTGTTATTTGTGTGTGTATATGTGTGTGTGTGTGTGGGGGGTAATTTGTTTTTGTAAAGCAATTGGATTTAAGTGGCTTGCTCCTGGTCACAAAGCTAGGAAGTATTAAGCATCTGAGGCCAGATTTGAACCTCAGATCCTCCTGACTTCAGGGCTCTATCTACTGCAGCATCTAGCTGCTGCAATGTTAAGCAAGTTATTTCATCTCTGTTTATCTCAGTTTCCTAATCTATAAAGAGAACAACAACAATTACAATAATAACCATCTCCCAGAATTGTTGTGCTGCTCATAGAGAGAGCATCTCTGGGAACTACAAGTAGATGTTTGTCCCTGGAAATAGTTAAGGGAATGACCATGGTATAGGCTAAAGTAAGATGCTCTTGATACAATTTTCCACTGTGCTGTTTTCTTTCTGAAAATTTCCTGCCCAATTAATTCTAAATTTGGCTTTTGATATTTGTGAATAAGTATGAAATTTTGCTTTATGACTGACTGTTAAATATTATTCATGCCTAGAATCAAACATAGATTAAAGATCTTCCCCCTGTTATGGCTTATGTCATGTTAGTCTGTTGCCCTTGAGGAGACAATTTTGATATTGTTATAACTACGTCCTTCCTTTTCCTTACACAGCAAATTTTTATAATCAGGGCAATGAATTGTAGAAGATTTTGTTTTTCTGATAATAAATCTATTAGTTAATACAGTAATACTAAACCATTTCTGAATTATTATAATGATGTAAGTATGAACAATCTTGTTTTCAATCCAAATTTGTAGTCAATCCCATATCCTGTGTAACTAAGTAAATGAGGTCTTTGCTTTGCCAGCCCTTTGCTAGTTATATATTTGTGTTTAAGATTAAGTCCTCAAAGTATTTCATTCTTCTAGAGTGATATGGGAATAATATCCTCAAGAGAGGAGACAGACAAAAATGTAAAAGTTTTCTAATTAAATGGATTGATAATTTTGAGAAAGCAATAGGATCAGACTGTTTTCTCTAAGAACTAGGAGAAACATGCATACAAATGTGTATATGTATACATTCATAATAGATATATCACACAAATATAAAATTATTTTCCTACTTTGAAGTCTTTTTCTGATAATTTTACAAAAGGGCTCTTTTTCCAATTAGGCTTGGTGTCATAGAAATCTTCCCTCTCATATTATTCTGTGATAAGCCCAGTAAATAGTTTGATCTGTAGTTTGACTTAAATTAGCAAAATGGAGTCACTAATTCTCATTTATTATGTAAATGACTCATTTTTTTTTGAAAGGTACTTCCTTTAGCACATTGATGTAGTTTCCATATCAGGTACTTGGTTTAGGAAGCATATATTTGGTAAATGTATTGATTAAACAGACATTGTGAATGGATTACTAGGTTATTAGGAGACAGTGTTATTTCATCATGTTTATTTTTGTTGAATTTACTTGATTACCTTGGTGACATAGAAATCTTCCCTCTCATATTATTCTGTGATGAGCCCAGTAAATAGTTTGATCTGTAGTTTGACTTAAATTAGCAATAGAGTCTACTTAACAAAGTTTGTTTCTTTAGCGGATACATAAGATTATGACTCTGCTTGTACTCTTTGTGCTTCTCACCCTACCTTTTGTTGCCCCTTAAGTTTCATTATCATTTGATCCAGAAATCCCTATAGATAAAGTATATAAATAAATGATGTTGGGGATTAAGAACTTCAGGATCAAAGGGGGGAATGTTACATAATAAATGAGAATTAGTGACTCCATTTTGCTTTTATCCACTATTTTGTGAAATTAAGTTTCAACTCCCTGTAAGTCACTTGATTAGAAGGTTTCACAAGGGTACATCCCTTCTTACTGTCACCTAGTTAAAGAATCACAAGAACACCCTTCCTCTTCTCACCTCAGTGACTCCGGATTCCCTCTCTTCTACCAATAAGAAACTAGATGTCTTAATCTTTATAATTTATGTTTCCTATTTTTTAAGTTTCTGGGTCCTTGGTTTACCAAGAAACTTAGACCCATTTGTTTTTTGTTTATTTGGGTTTTTGTTTTGTTTTGTTTTGTTTTTATAACTACAGGAGTTGCTAAATAAATCCTTGGCTGTAACTACTGAGTTTCTTTATTCCACTATAATACAAGTCCATTGCATTTTGGGATGCTATGATTTATTTATTACAGAGAAGAATAACATCTTAGATTCAAGGTCACTTACTCATACTGGAAATTTGATTGAACCATGGTACTCGTTTTTATGAAGAAAACATTTATTTTTATTCAGGTTTTTTTTCACATAGAACAGATTTGCTTCCCCAGAAATTGTTTCACTAAATCATTTCCAGGTCCCAAGGCTTCATGGACTCCTCTTAAATAGCATATTGGCTTCATTAAGATCTGCATAATAATAGGAACCATTGTAGACACCTGCAGATAAAGCACATCAGAGGCAGTTTAGGGACTCTGAGATCTTGTTCCAATAAACATGGTTAAAGAAAGATAAATCTTCCCTATATAGTAGTTAAATGAATGCATGAGTTAATAAAGTTCAGTGCCAGTAATTGTGAGTGTACAGAATTCTGTATCAATTAAGGAAAGTTAGATAACTAAACCAGAGGGGGAAAAATATAAGATGAAGCTAGAGGGATAGGGAAGAATTTCATGAATTCAAGGACTTTGGTGAATGGGAAGGTAATTTTAATCTGAGGTCAACAAGAGAGTAATCAGGTGAGCTCAAAAATCAGATTTAATCGTTTTTATCTTCTTCCCTCCTCCAACAGTACTCAATACATCATAGGCATTAAGTATTTTTTGAGTCAAATTATAATTAACTTTATATGTGGAAGTTCTGTAAAGTTACTTGAAATTCAGATTAAAATGCCTTTCCTTTATCCGTTTAATCAGTTTTCTAATTAATAGCTAATGATAGTAAGTGAGAATATAAGCAAATTGCATTGTAAATATTTAAACACTTACATGATAACTATTATTACTATTGTTATTATTATTGGTATTAGCAATTTAAAAATGCATCTATATGAATAAGGGAAAAGCAAAAAGAAACTGTTGGGAAATTATTTTATTGTGAGGGATTATGCACATTAAGGTTGTTTTTTTACTTTTGTCTGGTTCAGGCTTGGCTAAAACAAAACAACACTTTCATCAAGGTCCAGATCTCCCTTATTTTCAAGGATAAACCATTCAACTTTATATACACAAATTAATTCAAAATTGGAAAAAAGTGCACAGGAAAGACTTTGTCAATAGAAATGGAATCTAATCCTTTAGATCCCATCTAAAATCCTACCTTCTATAAGAAGTCTTTCTAAGCTTTCTTAATTTCTAGTTCTTCTCTTAACACTTCCTAGCTATGTGAGCTGGGGCAATTCACTTAACCCCAATTGCCTCAGGAAAAAAAGTTCTAGTGTCTTCCTCTCTTAATTATTTTCTATTTTTTCTGTATATAACTTGTTTGTACTCTCCCTTCCCCCCTCCTCCAATATATTGTCTTCCTCATTAGACTGTGACTTCTTGAAGGGTCTGCCCTGTCTCTTGACATTGTTTAGCACAATGCCTGGCATATATTAACATTAATGTTAATTGATTTTGACATTAATTAACATTATTATTAATTGATTGCTGACTATTATTGAATTAAGGTGGGGAAGGAGTGTTTCCAGGAAGTACCTAGCACATAGGTATAATGAAGAAATCTAAAGAAATGCTGCCCAATAAGAAGTGAAAAAAAAATTGTCTTAATACCAAAACCAGGAAAGAATAAAGAAAAAAAACACAAATAGCTATCTCTAATAATATAGACATAGACATATTGAATTAAATATTAGTAAAGGTGCTATAGCAACATTTTTAAAAGATTATTCACTACAATATAATTGGATTAATGAAAGTAGTGAAGGGTCTTTTAACATTAAGAAAACCACAAACATAATAGATTTATATTAATAATATAATCATTTAAAATTATATGAATATAGCAATATATACAAAAAGCTTTTGAAAATACAGTATTCAAACTTTTTAAAAAAAAAAACCTGAGATCCACAGTAATAATTAGATTTAGACCAGTATATCATTGATGTTACCATAATAAAATTAAAATAATTATAAGACTTAAATGTTTTTATGCAAAAATTTTATTAAAATTTTTTTTATTATTATAGCTTTTTATTTACAAAACACACGCATGAGTAATTTTTCAACATTGACCCTTGCAAAACCTTCTGTTCCAAATTTTCCCCTCCTTTCCCTCATCCCCTCCCCTAGATAGCAGGTAGTCCAATACATGTTAAATATGCTAAAATATATTTTAAATCTAATATATCTATACATATTTATACAATTATCTTGTTACACAAGAAAAATCGGATCTAGAAAGAAAGAAAAAAAACCTAAGAAGGACAACAAAAATGCAAGCAAACAATAACAGAAAGAGTGAAAATGCTATGTTGTAGTCCACACTCATTTTCCATAATCCTCTCTCTAGATCTAGTGACTCTCTTTATTACTGAACAATTGGAACTGGTTTGAATCAATGAGATTTAAATGGTAAAGGTCATATCATTAAAAAAAATTAGAGGAGAATAAGCCAAAAGATATAAAGAATTGATACAAATACATAAGAATAAGAGATATTCTCTAATGGGTAAATAAATGGTTAAAGTTTACAAATAGGCAGTTTTCAAATAAAGAAAAACAAGTTACCAACAACCATATAAAAAAAAATAGTTCTATGTCATACTCATTGTAGACATTATTGATGAAATTGTGAATTAGTTCAATCATTATGGAAAACAGTTTGCAACTAAATCCTTCCAATTACTAAATTCTACAATCCTATTTTACCCGGAGATACTCTTTTAGACATATATGCCAAAGAAGTAAAAAACAAAGGGAAAGAAGCCATATTTAAAAGAATGGTTGTAACAATACTCTTTAGTAAAGAACTAGAAATGAAATGGGTGTTCATGGCTTGGCAAATGGCCTAACTGAGGTTTATGAACATAATGAAACTATAGCTATAAGAAAGGAAGATTTTGATGGATTCAGGGTAACATTAAAAGACATGTATGAATTGATATAGAGTAAAATAAGTAGAACTAGAATAATTTATGTGATGACCAAAATAATAATGTGAAATACAACTTTAAAAGGCTTAGGAACTTTGACTAAACTTGACCAGAAATGACTTGAAAAGACTGAAGATGAAACATAATATTCCCTTCTTGATAGAAGTGATGAAATACAGAATCCTGAATTCTTAGACATGGATAACATAATGATTTGTTTGGCTATTTATTTACTACAAAGTAATGCTTTTACTAGGGAAGAAGGAAAAAGGTTAAAAAAAGAGCATTAATAAAATGTTTATTTCTATTCACAAAAAAGTACAAAATAGACACAATATAGCAATTTTATTACCACCTTGTAATATTTTAGAATTTCTTATATACTCTTCACCTATTTTGTTTTGAAATGTTTATAAATCATTAATTTCACAATAAAATTATTTTGTCATAATATTTTAATTACATGTAAAATAATTTTTAGTTCATTAGTTTTTTTAAATTTCAAATTCTTTTCCTCCCACCATTGAGGTAAGCAATTTGATATGTTATATATTTGTAAAGTCATGTAAAATATATTTCCATAGTCATATTGTGAAAGAAATACAGATTGCTCTCTCAAAACAACAATAAGAAAAAAAAATTGTGTGTGTGTGTGTGTGTGTGTGTGTGTGTGTGTGTGTGTGTGTGTGTTGAGTATGCTTCAGTCTGCATTCAGACTCCATTAATTCTTTCTCCGGATAAGTCCTTTGGAATTATCTTGGATAATTGTATTGCTGAAAATAGCTAAATCTTTCACAGTTGATCATTCTTACCATATTGCTATTTCTGTGTACAGTGTTCTGGTTCTGTTCACTTCAACTTTCATGAGTTCATATAAGTCTTGCCAGGTTTTTCTGAAAACATTCTGCTTATCAATTCTTACAGTATTTCATCATAATTATATACTACAACTTGTTCAGCAGTTCCCCAGTTGAAGGGCATATCTTCACTTTCCAATTTTTTTATCACCACAAAAAGAGCTGCTATTAATGCTTTTATACATATAGGTCCCTTTTATTTTTCTTTGATCTCTTTGAGATACAGATCTAATAGCCGTGCTACTGAGTCAAAAGATGTATGTATGTGTATGTGTGTTTGATTTAATTATATTTAATTTAATTACAGCACACTATTTATAAACTAGCTATAGCCAAAAGAAAAAAGAGAAAATATTATAGAAAAACATAAAATTTTAAAAAAAAGAAAGAACTGTTTTTGGAAAGGTTTAATTTCTAGGATAGAATACCAAATAGACACTTTTTTGTGTGTGTGTGAGACACAAAATTGGGGTTAAGTGACTTGCTAAGAATCATGGTGTCTGAAACGGAATTTGAACGCAGGTCTTCCTGATTTCAGGGCTGGGGCTCTATCCTCTGTGCTTCTTAATTGCCCCCTTAAACACATTTTCAAAACTCAGTTTCACTGAATAATTAGAACAGTTATTATTATATTAGATAGCTATTAGTGGTTGTCTATAGATAGAGCTGGAATCCATTCAATATTAGAATAACTCTCTTGACTAAACCCAAGTTGTAAATAGTCCTGTACTGCCAGTCAAGAGACTTAATTCTTTCCTCTTGGGAGAGGCAGCATGTAATTTGATCCTGTCCCCTTGTCTTTTCTATTACTTGCTAGTTAGCACATAGCTGCATGCCTTTCATATCATCCACTTTCTCTTTTACCTTCATTTCTTTATGAAGCCGCAATGGAGAAGAAACTGAAATGAAATCCTTTTTTGGCACCTATAAAGATTGTCTTGCTCTTATTATGAAAAATTGTCCATAAAAACAATGGAATGTTTGAAATTGTCACAATAAATTCCTTTTCATTTTCTCTTCCTGAGTTAATTTCATTATTGAAGATAAAGGCCAGAACAAAGATTTCTTTTAAGGGTACTCTCGTCACAACCTATGTCTTTTTTTTAAATAGTATTTTATTTTTCCAAATTTATGCAAAGCTAATTTTCAACATTTACCTTTGTAAAACCTTGTGTTCCAAATTTTTCTTCTCTTTCACCTCCATTCTCCCATCTCTAAGAAAGCAAGCTATATGATATAGGTTATACATGTGTAAATCTTCTAAATATAATTTCATATTCATTATGCTGTACAAGAAAAATCAGATCCAAAGAAGAAAAAACATATGAGAGAAGAAAAACACAAGCAACAACAACAACAAAAGGTGAAAATACTATACTTCCATCCACATTTAGGCTCCATATTTCTCTCTCTGGATATGGATGACATTTTCCATCAAGTCTATTGGAACTGGCCTGAATCACCTCATTGTTGAAAAGAGTCAAATCCACACAATCTATATCTCATGTAACATTATGAATCAAATTTACTTCAGAGCCTTTGTCATTACATTGAAATAGTCAAAACAATGTTTATTCAACTTATATTTAGAAAAATCTAGACCCTATATATGTGGCTTTGATTCTTTAAGATCTGCTTGACTAAGACTTATATTTCTTATAGAACAAAGAATATTTTGAATCTAGTAATTAGAAGTAATTTCCTTTTGGTGACCTGATATGATATATGCAAACCAAATTTATTTGTTGCATTTGATATTGTATTTAATCTACAGTTCTCGATTGTTTCCTGTCAAAGATTAAGACAACTGGGAAGAAGCCTATGTTACCCGATTTTCAAACACTCAATTTGATCACAGTTAAGTTGGAAAGTTAAGGTTCTAACAAGAATGCTCCATGGACTTTCTAAAAGAATACAAACAAATGTAAAAGAGGCAACACTATTATATATGATTTGCAAATATATTTCTTAAATTTTAAATACACAGGCCATAAGCAACTATAACTATGAGTCATTACAGAATAAAATTTTTCCTTCAATGTAAAAAGTTTCCTGTGTTCTTCTGTAAGGAAGAAATTCAACAATAAAAGCAAGACACATAAGCTATTTATTGTGGCTGATATTATAATCTTATCAGCAATGAGGGGTAATATGTGAGACATGAAGAATGTTTTATTTGCAACTATTTTTTTAAGAACCCAATGAATAGAGCAGAAATTATGAAAATCTTAAGAGGAAATGAACATTCCATTTTAGAAAAGCAGAGTATAATGTAGTGAGCATGTACAAAGAAGAGTTGTACAAAACTTTCCCTTCTATTATCTAGGAAAAAGAACAACAGGGGAAGCTTCTGGATAAGAGGAGCCAAGAAGCCATGGAGGGGACAAATGGACAAGGAGTGATGTTTTTTAGATTTTGTTATAGGATGCCAGATAGAGACACCAAGCTGCACAGTAGAGAGAGGCATGTGCTGAAGGCTTCTGCTATCTATACAGACCCCAAAAAGAACAAGCCAGGGAAATAAGGAGGTGCTCAATTAAGGGCAGAAGAACCAAAAATATAAACGGGGATAAGTGAGAAGATACGGACTGGCACAAGAGGGGTCTAATGAACGTAATACTGGAAAAGAGACAATATCCTCTACCACTGGAGAATCTAAGTCTGATATGGCAGAACAAACCTAGATCTTGCCACCACTGTATTGTAAGTCACATGTACTGTGGAGATCCCAGGATTAGGTAGGTTGATTTCCTAAGAAACTTGACCCATAGGGTAACCCCAGGAAAAGTAGTGTGATATAGTGGAAAAAGACTGGAGTTGTATTAAGAAAGACCCATGTTTAAAATATTACCTCTAAGATTAGCTAGTTCTAAGATTGGGTCAAGACATTTGATCTCATAAAATAGGGATAATGATATCTGTATGCTCTACCTCACAAGATCATTATATTTTAAGATAATGTATGAATAGGCTTTATAGATTTTAAAGTCTTACATAGTATCAGCTGTTAATTATTTTCAAGTCAGGTTTCTGTGGGAATGGAAAGTGTTCTTGATAGAGACCCAAATTGTAGTCAGCTTCTTATGTAAAAGAGGTATTAGGAGTTCTATAACTTGGAATTCAGATTAAAATTCCTGAAAGCCAAATAGGTTGCATTTTATCCCTCTTCTGTGTTTCTCTGGTAACCCCAAACAGGGTTTAGGATGTCTTGACTCTGCCACTGACTCAAATCCCTACTATTTGTAGGGATCCTCTGCATCTTACTTCCACCTTATCACTTAACAGGCAGATTAGCTTCTACAAAAGAATATTTATTTCAAAGATATAATAAGAACAAACATGCAAATGCTACCCCTTCCTTTTACCTTGAAGGGTGTAATCCTCTCTCATCACCTCAGTCTCTGGAGAAGGGAAAACAATTATGTTCACAGCTTGGCTCAGTTCCTCTGTAACCACAGTCCCACCAAGTTCTACGTTCAAGGCCCTCTGGCATCCTAGTTTCTTAGAGCTTCCTACTTAGCTGGCAATCTTAGTAAAGAAAAAAAATGTTATTTTTAATGTATTCTATAGCCTAAGAGCTTGCAGAAGAGCTGAGAGCTCTTTTTCGTTAGATATTAAAGTTCCCAAGACTTCTCTTGGTAGAAGCATAAACAAAACAGATTTTTAAAAGTATTACTTAAAATATACCCAGATTCCCATGTCAGGAATCATATTCTGATATAAGAATTAAAATGATGTGTAATAGTTAAATGAACAATATGTGTTATGGTCAGCTCTTATTGCATAGGTTTTATAGCTGCTTTACTTGTAACCTTCAAATACTAAATTTGACTAATGAATGACTACCACTCAGGCATTTCTTAAACACACCATTCTCTAATATACAAACCCTTTAATGGGTTGGAGTCCCCACTGCCCCAACAAACCTATAAGGATGACATGAAACATCAACAACTATGCTTTAAATCTGTGATACTATGATCTTAAATGCAAAGTGGAATATTTCAAAAAATTAGATGGGCATTATTCTGACCTCCTCAGACTATTGTGAAGCTATTCAACCGGAGGTCACTGACCTATGAGATGTCTGACCTTGAAATCCAAACAATATAAGGCTGACTACATCTCTAGAAAGAGGTAAAATGGAGTCCTGGGCAGCTATACAAGAATCTTAGCTGAGGACTCTTTAAGGCTTCACCAACCCAGATATGAAATTAATTATGTTACAATGTTATAGAAGCAATCTCTTTTCAATGCCTTGTAAATATTCATAGGCTTTTCAATTAAAAATGGACATTTTACTTGTTTTTTTTTAAACTAAAGACCATCCTTGTATTACTACAAAACCACACTAAATGGTATCAATATGTAAGAAGGATACGTTTTATTTAGATAAATATGTGACAGATAAATTATATATGTGTGTGTTTGTATGTATGTATACATACACACACACACACACATATGGTAAACTAGTCAGTGATAGAACAAATCAGAGCCAAAATAAAAACTAGACACAAAGATGATTCAGGCCAGTTCCAATGGAGTTGTGATGGAGACAGTCATCTGTAGCCAGAGAGAGGATTGTGGAGACTGAGTATGGATCACAAAATAGTATTTTCACTTTTTTGTTATTGTTTGCTTCCTTTTGATTTTCTTTCTCATTTTTCCTTCTTGATCTGATTTTTCTTGTGCAGTATGATAAGTGTGGGAATATGTATGGAAAAATTGCACATGTTTAATATATATTGGATTTCTTGCTATCAAAGTGAGGGCTTAGGAGGAAGGGAGGGAGAAAAAAATTTGGACACAAGGTTTTGCAAGGGTGAATGTTGAAAACTATCAATGCATATATTTTGAAAATAAAAAGCTTTTAAAATTAAAAAAAAAAAAAACCAATGCAATCAAGAAATTTAGGAACTAATGAGGGCTTAATAAGTTTGCCCACATCAGAGCAGAGACCCCACAAAGAAACAAAAAGACAAATTATACACACATATGTATATGTTTTAATTTAGGCAGGAGGTAAATTGAGTATGAAATACCTCAAGATTGGACATGAATTGTGGTTCGGGTCTTGCAAAGTAGGAATAAGAGATGTGGTTTTCCTTGTTGCTGGGACTGAGTCACAGGAAAGGCTGTTCTTCAGATTAGCTATCTCTTATCACCTGGCCCTAATGGATAACACTGTCCTTGCTGTTTCAGCAGTAAGGAAAGTTATAGACCACTTGGGGCTACAACATGATCAGGGTCAACAGAGCAAGATAGAGAAATTGCAACAAAATGAAGTTGCTTTATTTTTTTCAGCTAGCTACAATATACACAAATATATGTAGGGGGAACTCTCCTGTACTTGGTGTGGCCCTTCTTGATTCTAGTCTACCACAAGAATGCTTTGGGATCTGCTTCTGGTTTTGTGATGACACAGCATTAGGAAGAGTTGACATTTTTTATGAATGGTGAATCCTTCATAGTCCCTAAGTCCTTTCATCTAGTCACAGTAGCAAAGGGTAGGATGCTACAACAATTAAAAGAAGAGATGATTTCTGTTTCAGTCTCTTAGCTACAACTCTCCCATGTCGCAGTCTCTAGATTGCTCAAAAAGATGCTGAAAAATGCTTTCATCATTCTGCAACTGTTACTCCTACTTGGAGTAGGGACTCAAAGATAGATAGATGTATCATCTCAGGCTACGGCTACCTTTTCTCCTTTATGTTTCCATTGCTGAGTAAGTCATTAAGGTGAAAGTGTACAAACACAGAAGAAACCTTAAGAGATCTAGAGGCTTAGATTCTGTTGAGTTACACCAAGGGCGTGCTAGACTCAGCTTAAAAATGAGTTTTCCCTATAAAAATTTCCTTGAAATCTGTCAACACTATCAATCAGCTTGGCTTATTGTTTTGTTGAATGTTGTGGGCAAAAATGATGTAGAAAATGCTAATAAAACAGCTTATATGTATATATTTGTGTTAATACATTTAACACATACACATCAACCTAACATATTATACATACAAACATATACTATATATCATAGATACATATACACTTTAGATATCATGCAGATATATGTGGTTATTTACATATAATATACATATATTTTACATATTATACATACCTATTTTACTTATCTGTATACACATTTTACATATCATACATCCTATATATATATTTACATTTATGTGTGTATAGGGTTTTTTTGTTTGTTTGTTTGTTTATTTATTAAAGAAAGACAGTTGCTATAAGTTTACTAGCACACCCTAGTTGGAGTTGATTAATGTGAGGAAAAGCACTTGCATGAAGGAAAGAAAATGGTCATGAAGAGTAGCCTTAGTCCTAGTGTGGTCATTTTACCAGCAATTTTACTAGGAATTATTTAAATACAGAGCAAAGATAAAATGTAAAATTCTAATTAGTAATCCTACAACGTGATCTATGTTTAAATATAAGCCTCTCAGAAAACTGTAATTGTTGTTATAAGGTGATAATGAATCCTGTTTAAAATTTTTTGCTTTATTTTGCTTTTTTGCTTTAAAGTTTATTTGCTTGCTTGCTTATTTGTTTTTACTAATAGAGAGGAGAAAATGAAGGAATTTCTTGGACATTAGACATATTGGAGTTTAAGGAGCCTATTATACCTACTGTGCTCCTGGTCCTGTATAACAGGGCTTATAAGAGAAGGAGCTTCAATTATCAAATATGATGACTGAAAATTTCTGAGAGAGTTTCTGGCTAAATTATAGTCATTTTCATTAATTTCATCTAGAGCCTCAGCAAAATAAGCTCATTTTTTACCTTCCACGAACAAAGAGGCCACACCTGTCAAACCTTCAATATCTATGAAGTCTTTTTACTTTCATCTGTGGATGAAAACTCTGATTGGCTAGCAAGTAATGAGAGAAAGATTATAATGAGAGGTAAGCTTATTCCAATGAGGGTCTTGGAGTACAAGACATTTAGCACCTAGTGTTGGTCAAAGATTTATCAAAATCCACATCACCCATCATTCAAAAGGGAGAATCCACATTTTCCCAGACCAGTATGAGTAAACACTATGAGCAGGAATCCATTAATTCATCTAATTTTATCTTTTGAACAGATCGGAGTTCCTCCCAGTATCAGCCCAGCAATTCAAAGTCTGCCGGAATAACCAGCAGGGATTGATTTCTGAATCAATCAACCCTTTTTAGGAAATAGATAAGAGGAAAAAACCTTGATCCCAATTCAATAACTAGTTATTAAATACAAGAGGGAAACAATAATTTCTCTCAAACGTTGTACTGAGAAGTTGAGAACAAAATTTTTTTAAGTGATTGAAACTCAATATAAGATAAAATTGTCAGATAACATCCAGTTGCCCTAGATGATTTTATTACATTGCCAGATAAATTACATTACAGAGTTCTAAAATAATCAGCAGGTGTGAATGTTGAATCACTGTCAGAAAGTTTCAAAAAAATCACAGAGAATAAAAGAGATCCCAAGAATTGGTGAAAGGAAAATTCTACCCCGATTTTCAAAAAAAAAAAAAAAAGGGAAGGCAATTTTCACAAATAACATGCAAAAACTTAAATAAATGTTTGTTTCATAGTATTGTATTACATTCAGACCACATGCCAGTTAGCTTGACCTTGATTCTTAAAATCACAGAGAAGCAAGACAGCTATGAAAATTACATGCTGAATTTATTATATACTTTAAAAGAAAAACAAACATTACATAATAGAAATCTGAATTTCCATTTATGGCCGCCTCTTCTACACTGAATATGGAAATGGTCATTTTATTTGGTATTTGCTAAGTTCAGAATTTTAAAAATAAAATTAAAATTTGTAAAAGTATAAAACAATATCAAAACTTTGATTGTTAGTAAAATTCTCTATTATTTGTGAGTTTTAATAAAAAGGGACATGGTAATCACTAAAGGCTAACATAAGTTTATCATGAAAGAAGTTATATCAGACATGCACCAAGACATGTGTTATGAGTTCAAATGTTGGAGTTCTTGTTCTTCTCAAAGCACAGCTGGTTTAGAGGCTTAGAGCCCTTCGGATGTCTCCAAATCCAAAGGTTCTGTCCTTCAGCCTCTACCTCTGCTTTCTTCAGCCTCCAACCAACACAGAGATGGAATGTCTCTCTTGTCTCCTTCTGGGGAGTCCAGCCACCAACTACAGTGATATGAGATGAAGATGAATCTGGTTGTCCACTGAACTCTCCACTCGTAGCTGTATCCTCTGAAAACCCTTCGTCTGCCACCAGAGTTGCTCCTCTCGAGTCCAGCTGAGCTCTCTTCTGCGACCAGCCAGCCAAGAGGAAAAAATGTATTCTGCCATAGATCCCTCATCGCTGGCCTTTTATCTGACTCTTCTGAGAGAATGGGATTATGGGTTTTCTCCCATAGTGCTCTCTGGCCCAACGAGCTTTAAGGGAGGTGTGGACTCCCTTGAAGTTAGAAAGTGTACTTTGTGAAGCTAGCATACTTGTGGACTCCAATGAGTAAAGGTGTGAACACAAGCCTTGTATTAATTAGTTCTACTTAGTACCTTGTTTCAGGTTCTGGCCAAAATCTTCTTGTAAGATTAGATCAACTCTAATTAGTTAGCAGTTAGTAAGGATTCCAACAGACATGCTATTTCCAAGCCAAGGCTCCAAAGTCACTCAGGACTCATACCCATAGTTTTAAACTGCTATATAATTTTAGACAAAGAGTTGATGTGGTACTGACAGGAGACTATTCTGTCGTCAGAGAGGCAAGGCAGTAGTAGTTGTCTGGATCATTTTTCTTTCATGCTGCCTATATTATGCTGCTTGAAAACCAAAGATCATGGTTGAGGGTTGACTATTAAGCAGTCCTACTCGTCTAGGAGATTGGAAGGATTTTTCCATGGAGAGTAGTGAACGCAATATCCTAATCTTTGCTTCATGAAAGTTAGGATAGTTTTTCCATAAAGGGTACTGAAACCATTTTTGAGATTTGATTGATACTAAGGACTAAAGAGAGGCTGTTGATATTACTTTCTGGTGATTACGGTTCAGTTGTGTTCAACTCTTTACAATCAGGTATGATATTTTCTTGACAAAGATACTGGAGTGGTTTGCTCTTTCTTTCTCTATTGTATTAAGGCAAACAGATGGTGCCCAGGATCACACAACTAATGAGTACCTGAGGCTGAATTTGAACTCAGGTCTTCCTAACTCCAGGCCAGTACTCTAACTGCTGAACCAGCTATCATCTGCATACAAAATATCCATAAGAAGTTCCAGTTGTTCTCCAATCCTTGTCTAGTAGGAACTGATGGTAACTCAGGCAAGAGAGCTTGCCTGAATGAATTTGGAGTTTTCTCAATGTATATCTTCGTTGGATATTCTTCTCTTACTATGTACTAGTAAATCTCCTTTTGTTAACTGTTGAATGACCTAACAGTGTCTCAACTCACTCCAGGATAGAATATAAACTACCAGAGGGCTGAATGGGGACCATCTGAAAAGCCTCCAGCAAATTTCTGCTTCTTCTTTGTGTATTTTCTTCTAATTATCACATATCTCCTCAGTGGCTTCTAATGTCTCAAATCAAGGCCTCCTTTTAAATAATCAATTTTTCTGTCAGGTATGATCCTCAAATTCCTCCACCTCCAAAAAAACCACCAAGAACATCACAACAAACTGTGAAAGTCAAATAGAGTAATCTGTATTTTATTCTAAAAAAGAATAGAGAGTGATGTGATCAGACAGACATGTCACTAAGAAACATCAGTTTGGCAGCTAAGGAGGATGGATTAGAAAGGGGACAGCATAGAAAGAGGAAGAATAATTAGAAGGCTATTATAATAGTCCAAACAGAATATAAAAGGTATGTATGATAGTATGATATGTGATGATATGTATGTATGATAGCTGTTTTACTATGAAGAAGCAGATGTGAGGGATATGATTTGGCAATGGATTGACTATAAAGGGTAAGGAATTATCAGGAATTGAGAATGACCAAGATATGAAGCAAAGTGATTGAAATAATAATGTCCTTTACAGAATAGAGAAGTTATAAATATGGATGGATATGAGGAAGATTTGGGGTTGGGCCTAACTCGGGCCACCTTGGTAATTTAGTCTTGATATTGGAACAAATGAGTCACTTTGGAGGTCATTCAATAGTTAAAAAAAGGAGATTTATTTAACCAAAACAGGAAAGGATATTGAGATAGTTTAGTTTATATATTAGAAGGAAATTAGACTAAAAGTATCAACAATTAACAAATGATTTATTTATCCAAGAGAAGGACATTCAACAAGGATAGACTTCTTGAGAACTTCTTGAATTGATTTAGCTGAATAAAGTTCCCTTTGCAATCCACCAGCCAAGCATCCCAAAGCCCCATCTAAATAATAAATTGGATATTTATACCCATCATAAAGAATGGGTATAGTGCCATAAAAATTCAGTTACAAGGCAATTAGGGATCTCCATTGAGTTTTCTTGCCTTTTAGTGATTAAATCAAAGGTTTGTAACAAAAAACAAACTAAAATTAAAATATTTATAAAATACTTTCTTTAGAATAGTTTTATTTACAACAGCAGCATTCATACCATAGTCCAAATTTTATGAATCAGTGAACTGACTCTTAGATGGATTGATTCATCGGGGTTCATAAAAACATTAAATCTGGGACTAAAATTCTGATTGTCTGATGCCTTGAACGTTCTTTCCACTATATACTATATATTTTTGGTAATTAAAAAAAAAGTTATCAACAATTAGTTATAATGGAAGGAAGGCCAAAACTAAAATCCAAGTCTCCTGACTCTAATAATGCTCTTTTCATTACTTCACAGGTAGATGACTAATATATGTTTTGGTTTTGAAAAATGTTTCTATTTCTAGATGTAAGTTGTCCTGGTGTTATGGGATGTAATGACACTTTAAAACAAAATAATGAAGCCACTTTGCAAATACTTGATCCTGAAGAGTTCCTGAAGCTGTTCACCTTTACCTACTGGTAAATTAAGGATTTTCTATTTTTTTAAAAAAAAATCCTCCATCCTCTATGTTCAATTCGTCCTTACGGGGCACAATGTCTCTTCCTGCCGTACATGTTTTTCCATAGAGCTGGTTGGTGATGTTGTAGGTGGAATGCTGGGCCTGGAATAAGAAAGTTCTGAGATCAAATTTGGCTTCAGACAATTCCCATATGTGTGACTTTGAGCTTAATTTATATTTGCTTCAGTTTCCTCAGCTGTTGAAAGGAGGATAATTACTTTATCCTCTCCTAGTTTTTGACCCACGACCCGAATGGCCAGGGCGTCACGTGTAACTCATCCTGCGGGGCAGGAATCCCTTACTTCCTTACCTCCCGAGGTTGATGTAAGGATCTAATGAGATAAATATATTTTTTTTGTTTTTTTGTTTTTGTTTTTTTAATTTTTTAAACTCTTATTTATTTACTTATTTATTTTTAATAACTTTTTATTGATAGAACGCATGCCAGGGTAATTTTTTACAGCATTATCCCTTGCACTCATTTCTGTTCCAATTTTTCCCCTCCCTCCCTCTACCTCCTCCCCCAGATGGCAAGCAGTCCTTTACATGTTGAATAGGTTACAGTATATCCTAGATACAATATACGTGTGCAGAACCGAACAGTTTTCTTGTTGCACAGAGAGAATTGAATAAGGTATAAATAACCCAGGAAGAAAAACAAAAATGCAAGCAGTTTATATTCGTTTCCCAGTGTTCTTTCTTTGGGTGTAGCTGCTTCTGCCCATCTTTGATCAATTGAAACTGAATTAGCTCTTTTTATCGAAGAGATCCACTTCCTTCAGAATACATGCTCAAACAGTATTATTGTTGAGGTATATAATGGAGATAAATATTTTTAAAAGAATAATGTTTTTAAATGCATAAGATAAAATACATGGGATTACAGTAGGAAAAAAATCTAATGAAAGTTATAAAATGTAAAAAAAAAACTGGAGCATTTTATAAAATTGATGGATGATATGTAGTCTTCCCTTCCCTTTACAGGAGGCATGTGTCATTCTCCATTGTGGCCACACGGTGGCGATCAAGGCCCCGCTTCACGAGCAAGAGAGGATATTTCCGTAAGACCCCGGAAGTTCCCCCGCTCCCCTTAACGCTTTTAGATCTCGGTACATTCCCCAGTCAAGATGGCGACGATTGCTGGTCTCCGATCTTTACTGCTGCCGGGGCCCACGCGTCTCTGGGGATTGTCGAACAAGTTCCTGCCCCGAAGGGTGAGTTACACGTGACGCCTTGGCCATTTGGTCGCGGGTCGAAAACTAGGAGAGATGGAGTAAGTGTTGAGGTAAAGTGGAAGATGAGTGGCAGACTGGTGTTTTCCATCGTAGACTAGGAAGCCACCTTAAGGTAGTCGAGGTGGTGAAGATGACACCGCATGACTTAGCGGTTCTGACGCAAGCCCGGAGACTACAAGTCCCGGCGGGCATCGCGGCGCACTTGATCCTCGACGAGCTCCTCATTGGATATATTGTAGGTCGACGTTTAGTGTAGAAATTAGGGGAAACACTGGCTTTTAAAGCAGAAAAGGAATAGACAGAAGGCCAAGGAAAGTTAAAGTTTTAGTCAAATCCAAGTCCTCTTTATTTCAATTCCATCTTGAATGTGAACTAGATAGATAAACTAGATCTTGTGAATACCATCCTAGTAAAAGTCTTAAACCAAAAACGCTAGCTACGTTTCCCAGAAGATGCAAATTATATTGGTATAATCTTCTCTATGTCCTCTTTTATTCCTATATTGAAACTTGTATGAAAAATTAAATTAGAATTCCTCCTAAATGGCCCACTAGAACCTCAAATCTGATAAGTACAAAACCGAATTTTTTTTCTCAAAAGTGAGGAATTGGTGCCATCTACAAGACTTTCAGGGACTTGTGTGAACGAAGCACTTCCTGTGTGCAAAGCGCCTTGCTGAATTCTGACGAGAATTTTTTGAACTAATTTATGACAGACATAAGTCTCCATCTTCAAGGAGAGAGCAATCAAATGAGGGAGACAATTATGTACAAACAAATAGACAAGATGTATGCAGCATGATAAATGGAAATTAGAAGACTCGCACGTGTTTAATCTAGATTGGATTGCTCGCTGTCTAAGGGAATGGGTTGGAGGAAAGGAAAGGGAAAAAAAAGTTGTGGAAGGGCGAATGTTGAAAGCTGTCTTTGCATATATTTTGAAAATAAAAAGCTGTTATTTAAAAAAAAAAAATTATGGGTTTGTCCTTGAAGTGTGTGGATTCCTGAAAGGTAAAGAATTCAGTTAATAATAAACTGATTAAATGCTTTCTATGTGCCAAGCACTGTATGGATACTAACAAAAAAGAAAGTTAAGATTACAGGCTAATGGGGGAAGACAACATACAAAAGGAAATTGAAAAGAGTCAGGTGAGAGGAGGAAAGTTGAAACTCTTCCCTTGTTGGTTATGGTGGTAGTGATTGTTTGAACTTCTCTGATACAAGCTGCCTCCCTTCTTTTCTGTTGTGAGTGAGATAGTTAACTGCAGTTGGTGGGAATGACTGGCTTCACAGGAGTTAGTTCTTTTGTGATTATAAGATCTAGGCTGGTGATCTAGAGCTACTGTAATTTCCAGTGACAATGCCTGGTTTCTTTTTCCTTCTTATGGCAGGATGGTTCACAGCTGGGCAAGGATAATTATAAGAATTCATTTATACAGTGCTTTTAATATTTACAAAGACTTTGCTTATGCTTTCCAAAAAAAAAAAAAAAACCCCAAACCTAGAAAGTCCTCCATGAACAAAGTGAAATGTACAGTATACAAAGGAATAGCAATGTTCTGGAATGACTAGCTGTAAATGATTTTCTTATTCTCAGCAGTACAGTTATCCTTGACTACTCTGAAGGATTTATGATGAAAAATCCTATTCATATCCAGAAAAGGAACTGATTGATTCTGAATACAGATCAAAGCATATTCTCTCTCTCTCTTTCTCTCTCTCTCTCTCACTCTCTTTCTCTCCCCCTCCCTCCCCCCCATTACTCTCTATTTTTTTAATTTACTATTTCTTGAGGGTTTTTATTTTTTATTAGGGCAGGAAATCTATGTTTTCTTTCACAACTTGACTTTTATGGAAATGTTTTGTTAACGTCACATGTGGATTCTTAATTGTGAGTGGGGGAATAAGGGAGAAAACTGAGAACTCAAAAATCTTAACAACAAAGAATGTTTTGAATGTAACTAGGGGAAAATATTAAATTAATAAAATTTTTTAAAAAACAGATTTTCCTTAGAGTACCCTATAAGATAAATAGATAAGATATTATCCCCATTTTAAAGATGAAGAATCTGAGAATCAGGACGTTAAAAGATTTCTTGTGTTTATCCCCAATTCATCAGAGTCAAGGATGAAGGGATGAGTATATTCCTTGTTCCCCACTAGAATCAGCTAGGTAGTAGTGAATAGACACTTGGTCCTGGACTTAGAAAGACCTGAATTCAAATCCATCCTCAAAGACTAGCTGTGTGACCCAGAGCAAGTCACACCACTTTTGCCTTCTGTTTCTTTAATTGTAGAAATCATCCTAGTATCTATCTTCCAAGGTTGTGAGGATCAAATGACATAAATTTGTTAAAACATTTACTTAACACAGTTGTCTGGTAAAAAAATGTTGTTGTTGTGTCCACCTCTGTTACTCTTTTTTTTGCCTTAATTTGTATTCCCAGTGCTTTGCATGGTATTAGTTTTATCCTCATTTTTCAAATGAGGAAACTGAGGAAGACAGGTGGTTGAGTAACTTGCTTCTGGGTCACACAGCTGAGTATCTGAAGCAGCATTTAAACTCCATCTTCTCAGCTCCACTATGCTACCTGAGTACTTTATTGCATTATCCACTGCCTCCTGAGGTAGCCTCTTCTAGGCACTTGTAATTATTAGGAAGTTCTCCTTACATTTAGCCTACAGGATTTCACTGAACATAATTATTCTGGCATTTCCAAATTTACTTAACCTATCATCTAATAATATATCTCCTTGTTAAAAGGATTATGGCCTAGTGAAAAATAGACTAGATTTTAAATGAAAGATGCTGATTTTTGAATTCCAGCTCTGTTTGACCTTGGGCAAATCATCTATCTTGGTCTAGTTTTTTAATATGTAATATTAATGAATTAGTTTAGATCCCAGATTCTTAAACTGTAGTTTGAGAGCTAACTGAATGTGGGGAAGGGGTGTCACAAAATTTAGATTTTTTTTTAATGTTTATTCATGTTTTTATGTTTATTTTGTATACCTATTTTATATTCCTATATACTTGGAGTCACATAAAAATTTCTTGGGCAAAAAGTAGTCATGAGTGGAAGAAGTTTAAGAAGCCCTGGTCTAGATCATAGGATCAGATTCACCTTGCCACCCTCTATGTACAATCTGTGCTATAGGAGCCAGATTGAGTTGCAATTGAGAAATATTTAACAAAATTTTAAAAATACACACACACACACACACACACACACACACACACACACACACACACACATATATATATATATATATATATATATATATATATACTGCAGTACAACAATAATAACATTTATATAATACATACCCCATGTGCCAGGCCCTATACGAAGCACTTTACAGGTGCTATCTTGTCCAATTTTACAATAGTGCTACAAGAGAGGTACTGTTATCTCCCATTTTGGAAATGAGGAAAGCTGAGACATACAGAAGGAAAGTGATTTGTACAGCATCATACAGCACAATAAATGCCAAAGCTGGATTTGAATCAGAATTTCCTATTCATAGTACTACTTAGCTATCTAGAAGAAAGTGATAATGGTAGCCTGTTATTTCTTTCTTTCTTTTTTTTAAATTTTTTTTATTAATAACTTTTTATTGATAGAACTCATGCCAGGGTAATTTTTTACAGCATTATCCCTTGCACTCAATTCTGTTCCGATTTTCCCCCTCCCTCCCTCTACCTCCTCCCCCAGATGGCAAGCAGTCCTTTACATGTTGAATAGGTTACAGTATATCCTAGATACCATATATGTGTGCAGAACCGAACAGTTTTCTTGTTGCACAGGGAGAATTGCATTCAGAAGGTATAAATAACCTGGGAAGAAAAACAAAAATGCAAGCAGTTTATATTCATTTCCCAGTGTTCTTTCTTTGGGTGTAGCTGCTTCTGTCCATCCTTGATCAATTGAAACTGAATTAGCTCTCTTTATCGAAGAGATCCACCTCCATCGGAATACATCCTCAAACAGTATTGTTGTTGAGGTATATAATGATCTCTTGGTTCTGCTCATTTCACTTAGCATCAGTTCATATAAGTCTCACCAGTCCTCTCTGTGTTCATTCTGCTGGTCATTTCTTACAGAACAATAATATTCCATAACATTCATATACCACAATTTACCCAGCCATTCTCCAATTGATGGGCATCCATTCATTTTCCAGCTTCTAGCCACTACAAACAGGGCTGCCACAAACATTTTGGCACATATAGGTCCCTTTCCCTTCTTTAGTATCTCTTTTGGGTATAAGCCCAGTAGAAACACTGCTGGATCAAAGGGTATGCAGAGTTTGATAACTTTTTGAGCATAGTTCCAAATTGTTCTCCATAATGGCTGGATGTGTTCACAATTCCACCAACAATGTATCAGTGTCCTTAAAGTATCTTTCAATTTGTGTTTGACATCTCTAGATGACTTGTAAGGTTTTTTCCAGCTTCTAGTCTATGATCCTGTTATAGTCTTTGTCAAAATCTTTACTAAATTCTTTACTAAAATATATTCTTTGACATTCTCCTCTTCTACCAATCTAGTTAAACTATCCTGTCAGAAAAAGAAATGGTGTTATTTTAATATAATCCGAGGTTGCTGGTGTCATGCTGACTTCTAGAAATCACTACTTCTCTTCATAAGTGCTTTCATATCTATCAGTTTTTCAGTACCCTAAGATGTCGTTCTTTAGGCCCTGCTTACTTCAATTACTAGAGAACAGATAAGTTGGAGTTTTTTAATTTGTTTTTGCTTTTTTTACTACTTTCTTATTTTTGATTTTCAGCTCCTTATTAGCCATTTTTATTCTGTTCTTCCCCATCCAAAGACAATTTTTTTTTGCAAGAGAAAACAGAAGTAATGAGGCTTTTCATTGCCATCATATTTTCATTTGATCCCAGTATACAAAAATTTAAAAACTCCTTTTGCTAAGTAATCCTTAGCATTCACAGCCTCTCATTCTGGGTTTTAGTATTTCAGATATTCTAATAGTTCTGTACTATTTTGTGTTCATCTTAAGTTATTTGCTCTTCTACCTTTTGTAGTGTCTAATTTTAAAAATCTGAATTGGTTGTCAAATTTTCTAAGTCATACTAATATAGATCTCACCCATCCTTTTTCATCACCCTTTGAACTCAATCTCCCCAAATATAGATACATCAGTCTAAATGCATTGCTTTCCTCTTTTTTTAAAATCACAAGTTCTATGTTTAAATGTTGACTTGTCATTTCTACTTCAAAAAACAACTCTTTGCTAGTCAGAAATGTTCAGAATAGTAGTTCTACTTGAGGCTTTCTCTGCCTTTTGAAAGATGAAGTCATTATTAAGTCACAGATTTGTTGGTTTCTCTGTTGCCCAGGGAGAAGTCCTATAGATCCCTAGATTAGTGATCCTGCATCAAAGTTTGTTTCCCAAACTTGTGTAATTCTTCCTCTCCAGGTGATATGTAATTTTTTTTAATACAGTATATTTTTTCTAACATTCTTCCATATGTTTACATAATGTTTACAAATGTAAAATGTATCCATTTTATACAAACATTTCCTCCCATTGGTTCCTGCCTTTTATCAAATGAATTTTTCTTAATTTACTTCCCTTCTTTGATCTAGTCTGTTCTTTTTAAATAAGACCATTTTATGAACCAGTCTTGAGTCCCATTCTGTCAAGTCTCAATGAGGTCATATTTGCAAAAATAATTATAGCAGCTCTTTTTGTGATGACAAAGAATTAGAAATTGCCTATCATTGGGAAATGGCTGACAAGTTGTAGTATATGAATGTGATGGAATACTATTGTGCTATAAAAAATGATGAGCAGGCAGATTTCAGAAAAATCTAGAAAGACTTAAACGAACTAGTACTGAGTTAAGTGAGCAGAACCTAGAGACCATTGTACATACACGATTTTCTTGATTTACTTGGCTATGCCATCACTTCTTTGATCTGTTCTGTTCTTTTTAAATAAGACCACTTCATCAATTGGTCTTGATCAGTCTTTGCAAAAGAGCATCTATGATGGCATTAGCTCTTCTCAGTATTATGATGGTCCAAGATAATTTCAAAGGACTTGCGATGGAAAATGCCAACCTCTAGAGAAAATGATGGAATTTGAATGCAGATTGAAATATAGTATTTTCTTTTGTTTTTGTTTTGGGGGCTTTTCCCCATTGTTCTGTTTCTTCTTTCACAATATGATTAATGAGCAAATATGTTTAACATTACTGTACTACATGTAATTGGGAAAAAATACTTTTTACTAAAAAAAGAAAAAAAATCATTTAATATAGGAACTGGGAAGATTGTAGGTTTCTCTATTTTTCGTATCAGTCTGATTCATAGCCAAGTGGAATCTTTCACTTTAACACTTTAACAACTACTGTTACTTTTTGTTCCTTCCTCCTTTAATGATTTCTGGATGATCTTTCAATTGCTGGTGCTTCTGTGTTGATGTCATCCTACTTTGGATCACAGAAAACTACTTTCCTTTTGAGATGACTCAGATTTTAGACTTTGCTCTGTTTTCTGGTCCTTATTCCTACTTTTGGTGAGAATCTTCTACCTTCCATACTAACATCAGAATTTCTTTCTATCTTGTTAAATCTTTTTTTGGGAGAGGGAAGGGAAACGCGGAGCATTAAATGTTCTTTAATGTTTTTCAAGTATATCAAAAAGACAATTCAAAATAAGATACATTTATATATACATCATACCCAGGAAACATCTTGGTGCACTGAGTATATATCATTTATATAATAAAAATAATATGTTTTCTTTTATTATATACCAAACCTCCAAGTCTCCCAACCTAAGTTGCATATTTCTGCATGCAGAAATAAATTGCCTGCTCTCAACTGAATAAAAATGACACACAGAGCAAGCATTACTCCTATGATATATAAGTAGTTCACAGATATTCATAAAAGAAAATCTGAATATCCCTTAGTTTGTATTCATGAGTTCCTTCTGCTAGTTCTGCTAGTAGTTACAATTATTATGACTTCACTTTAAAGTGTTTCATCTATTAATAATATTTCTTTAAACCTTTTTCTTTAGTTTTAACTTCTGATACCTCTTCTATTCTTGCGTGCTCAGTTTCCTCATCTTTAAAATCTGGTAGTTGAATTAGATGACCACCAAGGTCCCTCCAATTCTGAATGTGTGATCCTACATTTCATTTTCTCTGAACTGGAGAGAAGAGATCACACTTTTGACCTTTTATCTTCACTGATGGAGATCAAAAACATAGATAATATTTGGTACCATCAGGAGCACAAACATAGCACATGCTTGACAAATCACTTTTATGTTTTTTTACTCCCTATACTTGCTTGAATCCCTGATTCTCCTTCCTACAAGTAACAAGTAGTTCCTAAGGATTGAAACCTAGGAGTTATCTTCAAGTCCTCACTACCTATCACCTTCCTATGTCCAATCTGTTGCCAGGGTCTATCAATTTCACATTTGCATTGCTCTTAAATACATACTTGTCTTTCTATACTGCCATCATTCTGGTGTATCACTTTATATTAGACTAGTGCAATAACCTGCTGGTGAATCTCCCTGCTACAAATCTTCTGAATTCAGATTACCCTCCATTCAGCCACCAAAATGATTTTCCTAAAGCATAAATTCATGTCCTTCCTACTCAAAAAATTCTAGCCACTCCCTATTGCCTCCAGAATCAAATACAGAATATTCAGATTAACTTTCTTTTTTATTTTATTTTTTTATTAAAATTTTTTTTAATTATAGCTTTTTATTTACAAGATATATGTATGGGTAATTTTTCCGCATTGACCCTTGCAAAACCTTCTGTTCCAACTTTTCCCTTCCTTTCCCCCACTCCTTCCTCTAGATGGCAGGTAGTCCCATACATGTTAAATATGTTAAAGTATATGTTAAATACAATATATATATATATATATCAGTTATTTTTGCTGCACAAGAAAAATAGGACTTAGAAATAAGATAAAAATAATCTGAAAAGGAAATCAAAAATGCAAGCGGACAAAAACAGAGGGAGTAGAAATGCTATGTTGTGGTTCACACTCATTTCCCATAGTTCTTTCATTGGGTGTAGCTGGTTCTCTTCATTATTGAACAGATGGGACTGATTTGGTTCATCTCATTGTTGAAGGGAGCCATCCATAGAATTGATCATCATATAGTATTGTTGTTGAAGTACATAATAATCTCCTGGTCCTGTTTATTTCATTCAGCATCAGTTCATATAAATCTCTCCAGGCCTTTCTGAAATCATCCTGTTGATCATTTCTTACAGAACAATAATGTTCTATAACATTCATATACCACAACTTATTCAGCCATTCTCCAATTGATGGGTATCCATTCAATTTTCAGTTGCTAGCCATTACAAAAAGGGCTGCCACAAACATTTTTGCACATATGAGTCCCTTTCCTTTCTTTAAGATCTCTTTGGGATCTAAGTCCAGTAGTAATACTACTGGATCAGAGGATATGCACAGTTTGATAACTTTTTGAGCATAGTTCCAAATTGCTCTCCAGAATGGTTGGATCCATTGACAGCTCCACCAACAATGCATCAGTGTCCCAGTTTTCCCGCATCCCCTCCAACATTCAGCATTATCTTTCCTGTCATCCTAGCCAATCTGACAGGTGTGTAGTGGTATTTCAGAGTTGTCTTAATTTGCGTTTCTCTGATTAATACTGATTTGGAGCATCTTTTCATATGGCTAGAAATAGTTTCTATTTCTTCATTTGAAAATTGTCTGTTCATATCCTTTGACCATTTATCAATTGGAGAATGGCTTGATTTCTTATATATTAGAGTCAATTTTCTATATATTTTGTAAATGAAGCCTTTATCAGAACCTTTGATTATAAAAATGTTTTCCCAGTTTATTGCTTCCCTTCTAATTTTCTCTGCATTAGTTTTGTTTGTACAAAAGCTTTTCAATTTGATATAATCAGAATTTTCTATTTTGTGATCAATAATAATCTCTAGTTCTTCTTTGGTCACAAATTCCTTTTTCCTCTACAAGTCTGAGAGATAAACTATCCTATGTTGTTCTAATTTATTTATAATCTCATTCTTTATGCCTAGGTCATGAACCCATTTTGACCTTATCTTGGTGTACAGTGTTAAGTGTGAGTCAATGCTTAATTTCTGCCATACTAATTTGCAAGTTTCCCAGCAGTTTTTGTCAAACAGTGAATTCTTATCCCAAAGGCTAGGGTCTTTGGGTTTGTCAAACACTAGATTGTTAAAGTTATTGATATTTTGTCCTGTGAACCTAACCTATTCCACTGATCAAGTAGTGTATTTCTTAGCCAATACCAAGTGGTTTTTGTGACCGCTGCTTTATAATATAGTTTTAGATCTGGTACAAATAGGCTACCTTCATTTGACTTTTTTTTTTTTTCATTAGTTCCCTTGAAAGTCTTGACTTTGGAATACACTAAATAAATATATTAGTTTAGGTAGTATTGTCATCTTTATTATATTCGCTTGATCTATCCAAGAGCACTTAATATTTTTCCAGTTGGTTAGATCTGACTTTTTGTGGAAAGTGTTTTGTAGTTTTGCTCATATAGTTCCTGACTTTCCCTTGGTAGATAGATTCCCAAATATTTTATGCTATTGGCAGTTACGTTAAATGGAATTTCTCTTTATATCTCTAACTGTTGGATTTTGTTAGTGATATATGATTGCTGCTGATTTATATGGGTTTATTTTGTATCCTGCAACTTTGCTGAAGTTATGGTTTATTTCTAATAGCTTTTTAGTAGAATCTCTGGGATTCTTTAAGTATACCATCATATCATTTGCAAAGAGTGATAATTTGGTTTCCTCATTACCTACTCTAATTCCTTTAATCTCTTTCTCAACTATGATTGCTGAAGCTAGCATTTCTAATACAATATTGAATAATGATGGTGATAGTGGGCAACCTTGTTTTACTCCTGATCTTATTGGGAATGGTTCCAGTTAATCCCCATTACATATGGTTTTAAGTAGATGCTACTGACTATTTTAAAGAAAAGCCCATTTATTCCTATACTCTCAAGTATTTTTAATAGGAATGGATGTTGGATTTTATCAAGTGCTTTTTCTGATGTGTTGAGATGATCATATGGTTTTTGCTAATTTGGTTATTGATATAGTCAAATATACTAATAGTTTTCCTAATATTGAACCAACCCGGCATTCCTGGTATAAATCCTACTTGGTCATGGTGTATTATCCTGGGGATGATTTTTTGTAATCTCTTTGCTAATATTTTATTTAAGATTTTTGCATCGATATTCATTAGGGAGATTGGTCTATAATTTTCTTTCTCTGTTTTCAACCTACCTAGTTTAGGTATTAGTACTATGTCTGTGTCATAGAAGGAATTTGGTAGGACTCCTTCATTCCCTATTTTTTCAAATAGTTTATATAACATTGGAGTTAATTGTTCTTTAAATGAACAATTTAAATTGTAGAATTCACATGTAAAATCCATCTGGTTCTGGAGATTTTTTTCTGAGGGAGTTGATTAATAGCTTGTTCTATTTCTTTTTCTGTAATGGGACTATTTAAGCAAGTTACTTCCTCTGAGCAGTCTATATTTTTGAAGGTAGTCATCCATTTCACTTAGGTTATCAGAGTTATTGGCATAAAGTTGGGCAAAGTAACTCCTAATTATTGCTCTGATTTCCTCTTCATTAGTGGCGAGTTCTCCCTTTTCATTTTTAAGACTAACAATTTGATTTTCTTCTTTCCTTTTTCTATTTAAATTTACCAAAGGTTTATCTATTTTGTTTTTTTTTTTAATAAAACCAACTCTTAATTTTATTAATTCAATAGGTTTTTTTACTTTCGATTTTATTAATTTCTCCTTTTAATTTTAGAATTTCAAGTTTAGTATTTGATTGGGGTTTTTTAATTTGCTCTTTTTCTAGCTTTTTAAGTTGCAAGTGCAATCCATTGATCTTCTTTTTCTCTGTTTTATTCAAGTAATCCTCTAGAGATATAAAATTTCCCCTTATTACCACTTTGGCTGCATCCTACAAATTTTGGTATGTTGTCTCATTGTTGTCATTCTCTTAGGTGAAAATATTAATTGTGTCTATGATTTGCTATTTAACCCATTCATTCTTTAGGATGAGATTATTTAGTTTCCAATTATTTTTTGGTCTATTTATCCCTAGTTTTTTGTTTAATGTAGTTTTTATTGCATCCTGATCTGAAAAGAATGCATTTACTATTTCTGCCTTTCTGCATTTAATTTTAAGGTCTTTATGTCCTAATATATGGTCAATTTTTTTATAGGTTCCATGAACTGCTGAGAAGAAAGTATACTCCTTTCTGTCTCCATTCACTTTTCTCCAAAGATCTATCATATCTAACTTTTCTAATATTCGATTTACCTCTTTAACTTCTTTCTTATTTGTTTTATGGTTTGACTTATCTAATTCTGAGGATGCAAGGTTGAGATTTCCCACTATTATAGTTTTGCTGTCTGTTTCTTCTTGCAACTCTCTTAACTTCTCCTTTAGGAATTTAGATGCTATACTACTTGGTGCATATATGTTTAGTATGATATTGCTTCATTGTCTATGTTACCCTTTAGCAAGATATAGTTTCCTTTTTTATCTCTCTTAATTAGATCAATTTTTGCTTTTGCTTGATCTGAGGTAAGGGTGGCTTCCCCTGATTTTTTTACTTTACCTGAAGCATAATAGATTCTGCTCCAGCCTTTTATCTTTACTCTGTATGTATCACCCTGCTTTAAATGTGTTTCCTGCAAACACCATATTGTAGGATTCTGGCTTTTGATCCAGTCTGCTATTTGCTTCCGCTTTATGGGAGAGTTCATCCCATTTATATTTATGGTTAAAACTACTAATTCTGTATTTTCTGCCATCTTATTACCCCAGATTATACTTTTCCTTTTCCCCTTTACCCCCCTTCCCAGTATTTAAACTTATGGGCATCAGTTGCCTCACACAGCTCTCTCCCTCTTTAGAATCCCTCCCACTCCCTTTGAGTTCCTTCCCTTTCTTATACCTTTCCCTTATTTTTTTCTGTATTCCCTTCTATTTAGCCTACTCTTTTCCTTTTCCCCTTTCCTCTCCCACTTTTTAATGAGGTGAGAGAAGTTTCTCTATAAACCAAATATGTCTAATATTTTCTCTTTGAGCCAAATCTGATGAGAATGTAAGATTCACACAATGTTCCTCCCCTCCCTTAATTCCCTCAGATATGATAGGTTTCCTTTGCCTCTTTGTGGGATATAATTTCCCTCTTTTTATCTCCCCTTTTCCCTTTTTCTGATACAATCCCCTTTCCATTTCTATTTCTTTTTTTTTAAATATTATAACAGTAAAACCATATTGTTCTTTATGTATGTCTGTAATAGAAATACAGTTCTCAAGAGTTCTTTTTGTCTTTTATGCTTCTCTTGAGTCCTATATTTGGAGGTCAAATTTTTTGTTTAGCTCTGGCTTTTTCATTAGGAATAAATGGAATTCACCTGTTTCATTGAATGTCCATCTTCTTCCCTGGAAGAAAATACTCAGTTTAGTTGGGCAGTTTATTCTTGGCTGCATTCCAAGTTCTTTTGCTTTATGGAATATATTCCAGGCCCTTTGATTCTTTAATGTGGAAGCAGTTAGATCCTGTGTGATCCTTATTGTGGCTCCTAGGTATTTGAATTGTTTCTATTTTTTTTTTCTATTTTTTTCTATTTTTTCATTTTTTTGTTTTGTTTTGTTTTGTTTTGCTTGACTGATTCTTGATGTCTCAACGAATTGTTCATTTCTATTTGTTCAGTTCTGATTTTTAATGAGTTATTTTCTTCATTAACTTTTTTTTACTTCTTTTTATATATATCCAATTGAGTTTTTAAATGAGTAGTTTTGCTCTATGGAATTTTTTTTTAAATAGTTATTTTCTTTTTCCAATTTAGAATCCTACTTTCCTGGGAGTTCTTTATCTTTTTTTTTTTTTTAATTTTTTATTTAATAATTACTTTATATTGACACTCGTTTCTGTTCCGATTTTTTTTTCCCCTCCCTCCCTCCACCCCCTCCCCTAGATGGCAAGCAGTCCTTTATATGTTGGATATGTTGCAGTATATCCTAGATACAATATATGTTTGCAGAACCGAACAGTTCTCTTGTTGCATAGGGAGAATTGGATTCAGAAGGTATAAATAACCTGGGAAGAAAAACAAAAATGCAGATAGTTCACATTCGTTTCCCAGTGTTCTTTCTTTGGGTGTAGCTGCTTTTGTCCGTCATTTATCAATTGAAACTCAGGTCTCTTTGTCAAAGAAATCCACTTCCATCAAAATATGTCCTCATACAATATCGTTGTCGAAGTGTATAATGATCTCCTGGTTCTGCTCATTTCACTTAGCATCAGTTCATGTAAGTCTCGCTGAGTTCTTTATCTTTTCCAATTCGCAAATTCTGTTTCCCTGGGAGTTCTTTACCTTTTCCATTTCACATTTCAGGAAGTTGTTTTCTTTTTCCACTTTATCAAATCTTTCTTTTAATGAGTTATTTGCTTTTCCCATACTCTCTTTCAGAGCTTCTTTTTCCTTTCCCCATTTTTCTTCTAGCTCTCTTTTAAGAACTTTTCTAATTTCTTCTAGGAGAGCCTTTTTTTGATGGGGATCAGATTATATCATCCTTTGGGGTTTTGTCCCGAGATTGTCTGCTATTAGTCCCCTCAGGGTTAGAAATCTGCTCTCTTGCTGTATAGAAGCTATCTATAGTTAGAGCTCGCTTGGCTTTTTTACTCTTTTTTTTTTTTAAGCCCTTAGGGTCTTGCCTTCAGGACAAGGAGGGTCTCAGCTTCCTCTACAGAATAGGGATAGACAGACAAGAGCTGTCCTGCCAATGGGCTAAAAAGAATGGCCACGCTGCTGTGGAAGTGTTACTGTTCTGGGCAGAGCCCCACTGACAGCGGCTGCCCTGGGATGAGCGGCTGAGTAGTGGAAAAGCCCCCGTTGCAGACTATGGCTGCGTAGCTGCCCTGTGATTGTGCTGAGTCACTTAAATTCTGGCGTTTTGGGGTACACTCTACCTTTGATGTTTGCATAACTTCTCTACTAATCTATTGCTTTGCAACCAAAGCAAAACTTCCAGCCTATGGTAGAGTTCTCCCTGCAAATTCTCTACCCACAGAAACCTCTCTGCCCCATTCCGCTCAGTGTGCTAGCCTCTGTGCTCTGCCTCCCTACCTGCACAGGCCTCTTCCCATCTGATCAAGACAGACCTTTTCTGGCGGTCTTCCAAATTATCTCCAGCTGGCAATTTATTGTACTCCCAATATTCGTGGATTCTACCATTCAAGCACTTTTTCTGAGGCAGAATTAGGTAGTTAGCAAGTGAGGGTAGAAGGGAGCTCAGAATGAAGTATGTGTCTTCTCTGCCATCTTGGCTCTGCCCCCCCAGATTAACTTTCAAAACCCTTCATAACCTCCCCCCCCAACTTTCCAATCTTTTTATATATCACTCCCCACTATGTACTCTTTAATCCAATGACTTTGGTCCAATTGCTGTTACTTAAACAAGCCACTCCATTTCTTGACTCTAGGCATTTTTCTCTGGTTGTCCCTCATCTCTTGCTTCTTGGCTTCTCTGGTGTCCTTTAAGTCCCATCTAGAGTCCAATCTGCTTCAGGAAGCTTTTCTGAACCCCTCTTAATTCTAGGGCTTTCTCTTGTAATATTTCTTATTTATCCTATACATAGCTTGATATACATATTTCTTTTCTTTCTCGCTCATTAGATTATGAATTCTTTGAAAGAAGGGATCGTCTTTTGTCTTTTTGTAACCCAGGTATTAGAATATTGCCTTAGCACTGGCATCCATATAGTAAGTTTTAATAAGTGATTATTGATGGATGGATTCAATTTTATGTCTTTGTATTCCAAATTCAGGCTCTTTTCCTTCCATTAGATCAGTAGAACTCTGTCAAGTTTTATGAACTTATTCCTCAGCAGACATATTCACCATTTTGAATGGCTTCTATACTATTAACCCACACTTACTTAGTGCTTTAAGGTTTACAGACTTTTTTTTCCTTTGGCGACTCTTTGATGTGTAATTAGTGTTGTTATTATCCCCATTTATAGATAAGGAAACTGAGCTTCAGCATATCATTGTATATGATTACATAGGTCTCAGAACTGGGATTTATGTTCAAATTTCTTTACTCCAAGGCTGGAATTCTTTCTACTAACACTATTCCAGGGAAGGGAGAATCCTAAGAGATGTAAAAATATTCTAAGACATGCAGACATCTCGTATTTTTGTAACTGAAAGTTGGCTATAGATTTATATAGTTTATTTAGAGTATAATATTTATTGTAATTTTTTCCCCAGCCCATAAATTTTGGAGTGAACAGATTAAGAAGTACACAAGCAGCTGCACAAGTAATTTTGAATGTTCCTGAGACAAGAGTAACAACTTTGGAAAATGGACTCAGAGTAGCTTCTGAAGACTCTGGCCTCTCAACATGCACAGTAGGTAACCAATTTTGGGGTGAGGATTCAAGAAGACAACTACTGGCTGTAAATTTACTGCTCTTCAGGCCTTAAGTCCTTTGTTTGATAACACAGCTAGTATCTTTGGTTTCCAGTGGTGACCTTGTGCCCAGAATATAAGACATTACTCTTTCTACTGTTTCCTTTGGCTCTTACAATGTATTATCATTTTTGTCCTGGTAGCAAATGTTATTTCGTATTATATTCTAACAACCTTGATGATTCCACATCTTGAATCCTATTCACTACTATAAGTGAACTATTAATTCATTACAGTAAATATAACTTTGAAGTAATAAACCAAAATGGGTGGTCTTTTGTTATTTTTTGTTTTGTTTTTGGTATTTTCATAAGGTTGGACTTTGGATTGATGCTGGAAGTCGATATGAAAATGAGAAGAATAATGGAACAGCTCATTTTTTGGAACATATGGCTTTTAAGGCAAGTTGTCAGATTTGTTTGGTATATTTTCGTTCAGACTATAAAGCTGATTACTTATCTGTGATAGAGCACATGTCATTCTTTTCTACTGTCCTATTTTACTGTGTCTTTGCTGGTCTTCAGTGGCATCTTTAAGATATTGGTGATACTTGAATTTAAAGTTCAGAGAAAAAGTTTTTTTTGATCTAAGGATAATCTAAATAGGCACCTCTTGAGAAGGAAGGAAAGAAAAGAAGAATGGATTAATTAAGCATTTGCTATGTCAGACACTATGCTAAGTGCTTTGCAAGTATTGTCTTATTAATTCTCAGAACAACCCTGAGAAGTAGGTGCTATTATTGTCACTGTTTTAGTCGAAGAAACTCAGGCAAAAGTATGAGACAGGCTTCAAGCTCAGGCCTTGCTGAGTCCAAGCTCAGCACTCTTATCTATCACACCACCTACTTGCCTTTAGAGCCCAATGTACTTTTCCCTTAAGCAATCAGAGCAGTTTACTTGAAATTCACCTTGGCTCATATTCTTTGTAGTCCTTATATGTGATGTGTAAAGCACCTTTCTCATGTACTCACTGTGTATGCTTTATTTGTAGTTTGTAATGGGCTGAAACTCGAGTTGATGCACTGAGGTCCCAGGCACATGAGGCTAAATAGTAATTGGACCATACTCTATTAATATATATGCTTGGAGAAAGAATGGCCCCGCCCACTCTTTGTGCAAGTTCTGATGTATTGTATAGGAAATGACGTAGGAATGATTTTGGTGGGTAGAGAGAGAGAGAGAGAGAGGCAGAGAGGTTGCTGGCCAGGTTTGTGTCGTGGCCACTCACAGTCCGATAGCCATCCCCCTTCACCTCCACAAAGAATAAAGATCAAAGATTTTCCCTTAACCTGAATTCCTGACTCTGGCTGATTTTAAAATACGTGGTCATTACAGTAGTTGTTGTATGTCATCTTGCCTTCCTCACTTTAGGCTTCATAAATGCATATTTTTCAAATAAACATTGTATCTTATGTGGAGTATAGTGCATTGCTTATATAATTGGTACTTAAAAATAATCATTACTTTTTGATCTACCACTTTACAACCATCAAAGAGCTAAATTAATAAAAATGAAAAATCACAAGTGCTGGAGAGGCTGTGGGGAAACACTGTGAACCAGTCCAACCATTCTGGAAAGCAATTTGCAATTTTTCCCAAAAAAGGTATTAAACCGCACATACTGCTATTTATTCTTTGTCTAAAAAAAAAAAAAGAAAATAAAGAGGAAAAGGATCTACATATACAGAAATATTTGTAACAGCTCTTTTTGTAGTAGCAAAGTATTGGAAACTGAGGGGTACCCATCAACTGGGGAATGACTACTGTGATAGAATACTACAATGCTGTAAGAAATGATGAAGAAAATAGTTTCAGAGAAACCTGGGAAGACTTGCACAAAACTAATGGTAAAGTAAGCAGAACTAGGAAACCAATTTACGTAGTAACAGCAATATGGTAAAGGTAATCAAGTTTGAAAGACTTAGTAGCAATGATCTGTGATAAAACTCAGTGCAGATTTCACTGAAGTTTTTTTTTTTCTTGGACATGGCTAATACAGGAATTTATTTTGCATAACTACACATATTTGCAATTTTGTTCGTTTTACCTTCTCAATTGTTGGGACAATGGGAGAAGGGATGGAGTGAACTGAAACTAAAAATAAAATTTAAATTTAAAAAAGTTTTGTTTTTGTTAAATTGCGGACTATATAGTCAACTTAATCAATTCTGTACTTCACTTACTCTTCTCCCCCCTTTTTTTAGGGCACCAAAAAAAGATCTCAATTAGATCTGGAGCTTGAGATTGAGAACATGGGTGCTCACCTCAATGCTTACACATCCAGAGAACAAACAGTGTATTATGCTAAGGCCTTCTCAAAAGATTTGCCAAGAGGTATTTATTATTTTTATTTACAAAATTTTGAAAATATCTCTTGAAGGATATTATATATTTCTTTTGGGGTCCATATTTCCCTTTTCTCATGAGAGCTTTAGAAAAATAGAATTGTAGAATTGAAAAAAAAAACTTAGAAATCTTTTAGTCTAACCCCCTTTTGAATGGATGAATCCTTTGCAGCATTCCTGATTATGAAGAATTCACCATCTTAAAAGTCAACTAATTTTACTTTTGGACAGCTCTAAAATCTATCTCCTTAAAATTTCTATCACTAATTTTAGTTCTTCCATTTCAACTGAATAAGTCTCACCCTTGTTCTTTAAGACAATTCTTAGAATATTTTGGCACATTCCTTGTCGATTGTCAGTGTAAACATACTCAAATTATTTTCATATCATATAGTTTTGAATCTCATTGCCTTAATAATCTCTCACTTTTGGCTGTCTGCTGAAGGTCCCTTCTAAGATGTGATGCCCAGAACTGACACAGTAGTTCATATACATTCTGAGCAAGGCAGGGTGAGACCTCTTTATTCCCTAATTCTCGATATTATATTTGGTCACTTGAGACTGAAGTAGCTTTTTTGACTCTTATTTCTCATTACTGATTTATACTAAGTGTACATTCAATTAAAATTACAGTCTTTTCATATGAATTTCATCCTAACTAGTGTTTCCTCAGTCTCTTCTTAGGTAGTTGTAAGATTAAATTGTAAAAGCTATTAATTGTTGATCTGCATTGATAGAGGGAGTTCTCAGCTGACATTGTTCTGGTGGAATCATAAATCCAAACAGAAAATAGAAACATTTGTTAAATATTGAATCCTTTTCCCATTTTTTATTTCTATAAACAATAATCTTTACATTTTTTAGGTGCCTTGGGTATCTAGTGTATTGTTTTGTTTTTTTTTTTTTTGTTTTTTGCATAGCACTAGGTAGCTTTATTGACAACCATTTTTTTTTTTGTCTTGTTTTTCTATCAGACTTATTTCATTGAGATAGAAAACTCCAATGAGGAATCTCATTCTATCAAAATATACTGACATCCAACTCATAGTCATACAGCATGAAGCTGAGAAATTAATATTAATATGCTCACATCCCATAGCTAGTATATTTTATTTATTTTTATTTTTTTTACAGGGTTCCATGTTTAATCTCTGCAGTTTCTAACTTACTATCATCACAAGAAGAGGGGTATGGGAAAACACATTCACTTTCCTCTGCATCCAACATTAAATAACAAAATAAAGCAGATTCTTAGCCCCAAAGAGCCTCTCTATATCTAGTATATTTTAAAAGAAAAAATTTGAATTCAGGTCTTCCTAATCTTTAGGACATACTGTTGCTCTATTAATGTAAAATTTTGTCATGTTCTATTAATGTAAAAATGATAATTCATAAATTTTGGGATTTTTTGGTACTAGCTGTGGAAATTCTTGCTGATATAATACAGAATAGTACATTGGGAGAAGCTGAGATTGAACGGGAACGTGGAGTTATCCTCCGAGAGATGCAGGAAGTTGAAACCAATTTACAAGAAGTCGTTTTTGATTATCTTCATGCTACAGCCTACCAAAATACTGCTCTTGGACGGACAATTTTGGGACCAACAGAAAATATAAAGTGAGTATATTCTCTGATGCTCAGGATTTTGTGGTAATAGGAAATAATATGGTAGATCATCAGTCATGAACTGCTGTGGTGTTTTTCTTCTTTAAAATATAATGGTTCTCTCTGGGAGCAGGTTTCTCGGGGAGGTTTTTTGGAGGCAGCCTTAGTTTCAGTTAAAAATAATAATCACCCAAATGCAGCCAGGTGATAAAAGTTCTGATCTTTTATTGTCTCCAACATAGTCCGATTAGTTTTCTTAGAGGCCTTTCTCTCTCCTTGGTTCTAAGAGTTCTTGCAGCTTTGTCCTTTGCTTATGCCTCTGCTTTCTTCAGCCAGCCAGCACCAAGGTGAAAGTTGGAAATGAATCTGTCTTGCCTCTGCAAAAGGGCTTCTAGCTCTCAATCTCCCAGAGTGCTCCTCTCCGACCCCTAGCAATGTTCCGAAGTAACTCAGGAAGCTAAGAGCCTATTTATATATGATCTCCCAAAGGTTGACTCCTCCTTCTGGAGGCAGGGATTAAGGGAGGTGTGAATTCGGATATCTCATACTAAACCCTGAAATCTCCCAAACATGTGAACTCCAATGAGTACTTCAATACATTAGTGAGCTAGAGGATTTGCTAAGTACTATGCTAAATTAGCACTTTGTAAGGATTCCAACAGACTGCCATGAGAGTATTGTTTTTTCCATGCTTGGATGTGTCAACTTAGAGATTCTAGATTTCATTTGTTAATCATATAAACATGAAAATGTAACTACATAATGTATTATTTGCTGTACTTAACCTCACATGACTCCTTGATATATATTTATTAAATTGACATTTAAGCTTACAAACCTTAAAATTTGGAAGAATCAGTTATTAGGTAGTACTTCACTTTTACTCAAGGTTATTCTTGAGTATAGATGAGAAATATAGATATCTTGCTTTTTTCTTTAGTATGAAGTATGACAGTTCAGATGATTCTTCTTACATATCTGACACATGTTATTATAGCACATCTTTAAAGCCATATTGGAAGTCAGTGATGTTCTACTTTTCTTTTATTTTTTAACCATCTTTCTTTTTGCACTTTCAGATCTATAAACCGTAAAGATTTGGTGGAATACATAACAACACATTATAAGGGTCCAAGGATTGTTCTTGCTGCTGCTGGAGGTAGGTGATCAGACATGCAAAGTATTTGATATGTTTTGTGTCCATTTCACTGGGCTCTTTTCCATAGTTTTTTACATTAGTTTAAACTGGTTGGGAGGTGCTCCCATGTAGCTCCACAAGTAATAACTAAGTCATTAAATCTATAAAAATCTAAGGTAGAGGGAAGAAGAGGTGGAGTAGATATTTCATTCATTTTGAAAGATAGAAACATCTTTTTAATCTTAAATATGTTTTAGTTATAGAATAAATTATGAACTTTTTCCATATTAGTAAAGTTCAAAATCAAAGATAGAGTGGGACATATTTTTGGTTGGAAGATGTTTAATTTATGGAGACTTTTAAATTTATTTCTTTAACAAATATTTTTTGAGTATAAGATTTTGATTTCTTTTGAATGAACACTTTTAAATTTCCTAAACCTTCTCTTGGCACAATGTGGAGCTGATCTACTGATCATGAGTGAAAAGTTCTTGAAGTTTCCATTGAAAACACCAGGCATTTGAATGCACAGACATGACAATAAAGCTCCCAAAAGTTTGGTACCATTTGTTTGATAGCATAGGGACAGAAAATAGAGCAAAGGATTCCCTATCACGTGGTTTCCTTTACCCTCACCCCCCATTTTAAGTTAACTATCAAAATGTTTTGTTTCTCCTTTTGCAATTTTTCCACTTTTCACTATTGATTCTAGATTTAATTTCTTTGGGGTTTATAAGTGTGTCTTGGTTCATCTTTTTGCTGCTGATGCTTTTTTGGTAACTTGCATATACTTCAAAAGATTGGTGATTTTATTGGGAGAGACTCAGTTCAGTTCAGTAGCCTATAACATGTCTCACACTGTGTTAGACTCCAAAAGATAGAAAAACAAAAACAAAATATCCCCTACCAAGTCCATAAACATTTCTTAAGTGTCAGTTTATGTACCTGGCATTGTAGTAAGCCAATGCTTATGGGGATACAAAAATGGAAAAGAAAGGCAATTCCTGTCTTCAAGGAGTTTACAGTCTAAAGGGAAAAAACAACACACAAAAAAGAAGATGGAAAGGGAGATGGGAAGGGAAAGTATCCAGTGAGGGGACATGATGGAGAAATCTAAAGGAGTACAACCTGGTAGAAAATGAAGAGTTGGTTGGCCTGAGTGCCCCCCTTCCTTGGAGATTGAGACCTTAACTAAAACTCAAGGGTATGAGATATACATGAATAAAAAATAAATGCAAGGTGATTTGAAAAAGGAAAGAGCACTAATAACTGGGAGGATCAGGGACATTTTAATTGAAGAGATGATAAATTGAATCTTGAAGGAAGATAAGAATTTTGATATTTCTCATATTGGAGGCAGAGGTAGGAAATAGAAGGCCAACTTAAGGGAACAGCTGGTAGTCCAGTTTATTTGAAAAACAGATTTCATAAAGAAGACTAATATATTGGGGGGGGCAGTTATTTAGGGGTTTAAAAGGTTCAAGTTAGATTGTGGAAAGCTTTAATGTCAGATTGAAGAATCTGCATTTTATTTTAAAGTAAATACAAAATCACCAGTTTTCTGCAAGGGAATGGTCAGAACTCTACCTTAGTAAGATGACTTTAATAGTTGTCTGGCTACCTTCTTTTTCCACCTGTAATCCCCCTTTTAAACTTCCTTTTCTATGTTGTCTTCCCCCATTAGATTGTAAACTCCTTAAGGGTAGGGACTGCCTTTTTCATATTTCTATCGTCCACTTAGCACAGATCTTAGCATGTGATAAATAAATGCTTATTGACTGGCTGGAGGGATCCTATTTTTGTCTTTGTATTCTTTGCAGCCTTGCGTGTGGTAGGATATCGGATTGAACTGAGTCTCCTTCTCAATGAATTTACCAGTCTTTTGTGTGAAGGATTTATTGGAAAGGGAGACTGGAAATTAGTGGGGCATTAAAATGGTTCAAATGAGTGGAGATGAGGGCCTGAACTACATGGTGACTACATGTGAGTGGAGAAAAGGAGATGGATAGAAGAGAACTTTTGGAGGTAGAACCTATAAGATTTGCCTACTGGTTATCTAATAATGAGGAAAAGATATAGTCATGGGTGACAAAGAGGTTACATACTGTGGTGTTTTTCTTATTTAATATAATATATAAGATGATTCTTTCTGGGGGAGGTGCAGGTTTCTTGAGGGAGGTTTTCTGGAGGCAGCCTTAGTATCAGTTCAGAGTAATAATCACCCAAAATGCAGCCAGGTAATAAAAGTTCAGATCTTTTATTGCCTCCAATATAGCTCGGTTAGCTTAGGGGCCTATATCTCTACTTGGTTCCAAGAGCTCCCTCCGAATGTCTCCAAATCCAAAGGTTTTGTGCTTCAGCCTCTGCCTCTGCTTTCTTCAGCCTCCAGCCAGCACAAAGATGGAATGAATCTCTTGTCTCCTTCACTTGGGGCTCGGCTAGCTTTCTGGCGAGTCTTTCAGATCAGCTTGGTCTCAGTAGGAGAAGTGCAGGAGCCCAGCCATCACAGTGGTATGAGATCAATCTGGTTGTGCCTCTGAGAGAGCCTTCTCAATCTTCTGCTCAGCTCTGACTCGTAGCTTCTTCCTCTGAAAACTCTTCTGACTGGCCCCTTTGAAGCTCTATTTATTAGAGAGAGAGGAATTGTGGGATGTGAGAGGGATTATGGGTTTCTCCCAAAGTGCTCTCTGGCCCTAAGAGCTTCAAGGGAGGTGTGAATTCACAAAGTTACAAAGTTTACTTTGTGAATCTCCCATACTTGTGAACTCCAATGAGTAAAGGTGTCAATACAAGCATTGTATCAATTAGTTCTACTTAGTACCTTGTTTCTGGTTCTGGCCCAAAACATCAACTCTAATGAGTTAGCAGTTTGTAAAGATTCCAACAACATACCTAGGTAATTGTACTTAATAGGGATAAGATAGTATTTAGAGTGAAAAAAGAGCCTTGGAAATGTTGAGTTTGCAATGCCCATGGCACAGCTAAGTGGCAATGTCTGTCAGCCAGTTGGTGATATGAGATTAGAGTTCAGGATAAAGATTAAGGCCCATGTTTTTTGTCAGTGTAGATGGATGATTTTGTGAGTTATTGTGGTCAAAAAAGGTTTGATCACCTAGTAGCCAACCTGCTGGTGATGATTTTTTCTGTTTTTTATCCAGGATCTTTGTGTAACTGTAACTTAAATTTATTAGCTTTAGTAAAGTTCTTTATAATTCTGTCTTTCAACTAAACTGGACTACTAGCTGTTCCCTGAAATTGGTATCGTCCTACCTACCTCTTGTCTCCGATACCAGAAATGCATATTAGAATTCTTATCTTCCATCAATATTCAGTTTAGTGAAGATGCCCCTGATCCTCCCAGTTATTAGTGCTTTTTTCTCTTTTTCAAATTACCTTGCATTTATTTTTTACTTATGTACATTTCATATCCTTGAGTATTATTAGTTAGGGTCACAACCTCCACTGAAGGGGGGCACTCGGGCCAACCATTTCTTCATTTCCTACCAGGTGGTGCTCCTTTTGATTTCTCCATCATGTCCCCAAACATTATGAAGGGAATTTAGCACATCCAGTTAAAAGTGCTAATTTTGGTATAAAGTTGTCTTTTTCTTTTAAGAACTATGTAAATGCAAACAACTCTATATACTAGCAAGCTCTCCCTAAGGGCTTTAGATCAAATTTAATCTCCATTTCTCTGTGACTTAGTTTGTAGATTGACTCTTGTAATATCTGAGGTTACAGTTTTAGTTACATTACCTAGTAAGATATTTCTGAAAAATTTTATGTAATTTTAATTTTTAAAACTAAATATAATTTCTACTTGAGTTTAGATGACTTTGAAATATTTTCTATTTAGAATACATGCCGAATTTATGGTAAAACAAAAAATGTTAGGATTTAATTGTATGACAAACTCTATATATATAAAGATATTTTCTTTTCATTTTAGGAGTGTCTCATGATGAACTGCTTGATTTAGCAAAATTTCATTTTGGTAATTCTTTATCAGCACATGAAGGAAAAATACCAGCTTTGCCTGCCTGCAAATTTACAGGAAGTGAGGTAAATTCACAAGCCATCTAAAACATTTCATTGATTTCCTTTTATCAACTGATATGTGTGTAATATAGCTAGCTAACTAGTTAGGTAGAGCTATGTAAATGTTTCTAATAGGAATGATAGATGGGAACTTAAGTCTCAAATTGACAAGAAGCAATCATTAAATACTTATGTGCCAGGTACTGTGCTAAGTGCCACAAATAGAAATATAAGCAAAGTGATGGCTGCTGCCTTCAAGTATCTTATAGTTTAATGGGAGAAAACATCTTATAAGAGCAGCTAGAAATAGGGCTGGGAGTAGGGAGGAGAAATGTGAAGGTATCTAGTGTGGGTTCATGGTACATGGTGTTAAAGACTCGAAAGTCCGAAGCAAAATACAAGAAAAGGAATGAAAGTTGGCTGGGTTGGGCTTCTTCTAAAAATGGAAGTCCTGGGAGGAATTCACCAGTGGGAGATTGAGGCCAGCATAGCAAAGGGATGTGCTAGGGTAAATAGGCCACAAAGAATAATGGATTTGTCAAGGTAACTTTGCAGATTAGCTATGGTAATCAGCTATGGTAATGAAATCTGGAAAGCTTGGAGATAGCTAGAATACAGTGGAGAGCTTCAGGGTAATCAAAAATATTGACTGGATTTTTGCTTTTAGCTATAGTATGATTGTGAAAATGTTTATAATAAAGCCTTTTCTTTGATTTTTGATCAGAACTGTTTTCTGTTTTTTACACACACACAGACAAACACACAATATTTTTAATTTTCAGAGAGGTAATGTTCCTAGAAAATGGCATAAAAGTAAAAAATATGAATATTGATACGTTGAACCTATGGGAAATGGGAATGCTAGGTTCGTGTGTTCATTAAAAATTAGTCTTTTTGCTAGAGATTGCTGAAAATACAATTTTCCACATATAATTCTTCATATCAAAATGTTAATTATTATAATATGCCTTTTTCTTAACATAGTAACCATGAAATAATCCACAAAATGTCGGGGAGAGAAGAGGCAACACAGGATGGAAAGGGGAGGGGAAGGGGTTGCAATGTCAGAAGAACCCTGGGGGAAAAAAAGGGTTTAATCTCCCTTTCAGCTCTAACTTTCCCTCAGTGAAAAGCACATACCATGAGGTGAGTCCTCAACCCCAGTCAGAGATTAGAACTCCTGTCGTGGGCTAGCTCTGACTGACCTGGAAAAATACACACCTGAAATTATAGAACTTTTGAAGTATTAACATTTTTTTATAAAGCTTTTTCCACATATGATCCTGCATTTTACATTTTCCTAACTAGAGTTGTCTTTTCTTAATCTTAATTAGATTCGTGTGAGGGATGACAAGATGCCTTTGGCACATATTGCAATTGCTGTTGAAGCAGTTGGTTGGTCTCATCCAGACACAATCTCTCTTATGGTTGCAAATACTCTGATTGGCAACTGGGATCGCTCTTTTGGAGGAGGAATGGTGAGTGATATTAAAAGTAATTTTCTGTTTTAAATAAGGTTGAGTTAAAAGACTATTCTTCCAAAGGTCAATCCTTTACTTCTTTTCTATGGTAGAATTTTGAATTTTGGCATTTAAAGATTCTGGAACTGGTGCATTCAGCTCAATGGAAAGCACTTTCTGCAAAAGAAAGGTAATACCAATTCATATTTTAGTTGAATGTTACAAACATTTATCAGCTCCTCCTCTCTACTAAACATTGTGTTATGATTCAGGATATATAGATGAGAAGAAAACAATTCTTGCTTCAAGGAACTTACATTGCAACTTATGCTATGGAATATGCATTTAAAGCTTATTTGAGGAATGAGAGTTTCAAAGATGGTGATTCCATGCTCCTGCAAAAAGTAGGATATTTATGCTTTTTGTTCAGACCTCTAGGTTCTGTAAGGAATTCTTGAAATAGAAATTTCCTCAAGCAATACATATTGACAATATAATTGTCTATAATTTATAGTCTTATAGAATTGCCTAAAGGTTCTGAAAAATTAAATATCTTGTCCATCATATTATTTTATGTGTCAGAGGCAAGACTTAAAACCAGGATTTCTTGACTTCAGTATTGGCCATCTATCTACCATGTGAACTTGCTTATCAAATATTTTGCTTTATAAGATATGACCACATATTAGAATCCAAATTTTCTTGTGTCATCATAACATGTTATTTGGTTTAAAAGTATGATCAAGATGAGATAGAGCCAAGATGGCGGAGAAAAGTATGGATTTAATTATGCTTTTCAAAATTTCCTTCTAAACAGTGTTAAAATAATGTCTCAAAACAAATTCTGCAATGGCAGAACCAGAAAAGGAACAGGATGAAATAATTTTCCAACTCAGGATAACTTGGAAGGTTAGTCAGAAAGATCTATTTCAGTGAGGTGAGAGTGGAGCAGAAGCCACATCTAGCAAACCAGTAGCAGGTTTTGGGAGTGACTAAATAGATGGCTGCAATGGCTTTTAGAGCTGTCAGCATACAGACAGTAAGGGGCTCAGATAAATGGTCAAAAAGAACTTGTAGGGGACCCTTTGCTAGTCCTGGGAGCAGGACTCTATAGCATTGCCCATAAGCAGTTCTATGTCACAGTCCTAGGGCAAGGAGGAGCACTACAAGGAGTGGGGACCCTGGTCACAGTTAAAAGTTAGAAAAGAGTATTTGTGGTGTTTCACAGACAAGCACAATTCAGGAGAGTAGTGATTAGCTCTCTCCTTAGATCATACCACCTTGGAAAAACTAAAACTTAACCACACACATCCTTCCCACCCAGAACTAGCTCTGAACACAGCAACATGAAAAACTTGAAACTTGAGGAGGTAGTATTCTCTCCTTCCAGGGAGCAGAAACCAACTTTAACATAAAAGTTAATTGTCAAGAAATAGGGTAGAAAAATGAACAAACCAAAAAAGGAAAAAACAACAAAACCTGACCATAAAAAAGGAATATCAAAACACAAACTCAGAACACAATGAAATCAAAGCAGCTACATGCAAAGCCTTAAAGAAGAATTGATTTCAAGCCCTCAACCTCAAAAAGGATTTTAAAAATTAAATTAAAAAAAAATAATAAATCTCTTAAAAAGAGAATAGCCCAAATGGTAAAAGATGCACAGATGAAGAGAAACTTCCTTAAAAAGCAGAATTAACCAAATGAAAAAGGAGATTAAAAAAACTCACTCAAGAAAAACTCAGCACTCCTTGAGAGATAAGATGAAAGGAGAGAAAATGGAAATACAGTTAGCAAGAGTAATTGTTTAAAAAAAAAAAAAAGAAGAAAAAGCAAGTTTCTCTGATAAAGGCCTCATTTCTCAAACATAGAAAAGTGAGTCCAATTTATAAAAAAAGTCACCGTATTAATTTATTAATAAATGTTAATAAATGATCAAAAGATAAGAACAGTTTTCAGATGAAGTAATCTTAGCTACCTCTAGCTTTATGAAAAAAATGCTCTAATTCACTATTAATTGGAGAAATGCAAATAAAATAATTCTGAAGTACTGCTGCCTACATATCTATTAGATTGGCTAGTAGCATAGGAAAGGAAAATGATGAATGGTGAAAGGGCTGTGAAAAAATGAGACATTAATGTACTGTTGGTGGAGTTGTGAACTGATTTAACTATTCATTAAAACAATTTGGAACTATGCCCAAAAGGCTATAAAACCATGATATCCTTTTGACTTATGATACTACTACTGTATTTGTATCCCATATATATATATATATTAGTTCTTTTTTGGAAATAAAGAATTGGAAATTGAGGGATACCCATCAACTGGGGTGGGGAAAGGCTGAACATATTCTGATATGTGATTTTGATGGAATACTGTTGTGCTATAAAAAATGATGAACAGAATGCACAGAAAAACTGGAAGGACTTTCATAAACTGATGCAGAGTGAAATGTCCTACGCACAAAGTAGCAGCAATCAATTAATTGTTCTCAGCAGTGAATGACTTATTCTCAACAACACAGTGATCCAAAAAAACTGAGGGACTTATGATGAAAAATGCTATTTGTCCCCAGAGAAAGAACAATGCTGTCTGAATGAGAAAGGAGAAGCATACTTTTTAAATTTTATTTTTCTTGAGGGTTTTTTGTTCGCTTGGGGGAATTTTTTTTTTTTGTCTTTGTTTTTTTTTACAATATGATTATTATGGAAATGTTTTGCATGTTTAATTTATATTGAATTACTTTCATTCTCAGTCGGGGCAGAGAGGAAGGGAAAGAATATGGAACTCAAAAGTTTCAAAAACAAATGATAAATCAAATTGTTTTTACGTGTAACTGGGGAAAAAGAAATGCTAAATAAAAACTTAAAACAACATGAGGGGGAAAAATAAAAAAAGAACTTTTTGAATAACTGAATTAGCCAAATGCAAAAAAAAAAAAAAAAAAGTACAGAATCTTCTGAAGAAAATGATTCCTTAAAAATTAGAATTGGGTAAGTAGAAGCTAATGACATGCACAAAGTAAGGAGCTTGAGCAGAATCTATTATGGTTCTGATGAAGCAAAAAAAAAAAAAAAGCAGTGGGAGCAATCATAATATCTCAGATAAAGCAAAGGTAGTAGATTCTAATTAAAAGTGATAAGGAAAGAAACTATATCTTTCTGAGAGTATCTTGGACCATGAAGTAATATCAATACTAAAAAAAATACACACACATCCACACACACACACACACACACACACACACACACACACACCCCAAATGGTATAGCATCTAAATTTTTGAAGAAATTGAATTAGTTAGAAGAGGAAGTAGACAATAAAACTCTAGTACTGGGGGACCTCGACTTGTCTTTCTCAGAACTAAGATAAATCTAACCAAAAAAAAAAACAAGAAAGAAGACTTTAAATAAAATTCTGGATAAGTTAGATATGATAGCTCTCTGGAAAATATTGGATGGAGATAGAAAGTAATATATCTTTTTCTCAGCAGTATATAGTATCTTCATAAAAATTGACTATATCATGACATAAAAACCTCTCAACCAAATACAGAAATAGTAAATAGTAAATACATCTTTTCCAGATCATAATGCGATAAAAAGTACATTCAGTAATTAGCAATGCAAAGATTAAAACAATTAAAAATAAGTGGGTTATTTAAAAAAATAAGCAAGTCAAAGAACAAATCATAGAAAAAGTCAATAATTTCATTAAAGAAAATGACAATAATTAGGCAACATGCCAAAATTTATGGAATGCAGCCAAACCAGTATGTAGGGTAAAATTTATATCTGATTGCTTTCATCAATAAAATATACAAAAAGCAGCTCAATGAATTAAAGACATGCAACTAATAAAGCTAGAAAAAGAACAAATTTTAAATCCCCAAACACTAAATTGGAAATCCTAAAAGTCAAAGGAGAGATTAATAAAATTGAAAATAAGAAAGCCATTGAACTATTAAAACTAGAAATTAAATTAAAAAAATAAATTTAAAACTAGTTTAATTTGATTAAACTTGCCATCCAGAAGAAGGAAGAGGAACCAGCAAAAAAGCAGTGATATTAGTAAGAGGAAAACCATGAGAAATGTGTCAATGGAAATGAAAGGAGGAGAAAATTTCATGAATAAGTTATCAGCAGTGTCACATATCAAGTAGGGAGTCAAGTAGGATGGAGACTCAAAAAAGTCCCATTGAATTTGAAGATAAAGATAAAGGAAGTATCTTTGAGAAAATAGTTTCAAAAAATTATATATATATATTCAGATAATTTCAAAAAATTTATAAGTGAGTACTATAATTTGTGAAGAGGGAGAGGCACAGAATACAGATTATTCTTTCTAGAAGTTTGGCAGTAAAGGAGAAGGTGATAGGTTTCGAGGATATAGGTAGGTTAAGGGAAAGTATTTCTATTTTTATGCTACCAAGGCTCTTCGTTCTTTTCAGTAATTCTAGTGTGTTATTTCTTTCTACAGAATTTGTCTAGCAAGCTTGCCCAGATCACTTGTCATGGAAACCTCTGTCATAGTTTCCAGTCCTTCAATACTTCCTACACAGATACAGGACTGTGGGGACTCTATATGGTTTGTGAGCCAGCTACTGTTGCAGACATGATACACTTTGTTCAAAGAGAATGGTGAGAAAATATTACCAGATGTATGAGTTTAAAATCTTGGTGGGGTATATATATTACTTAGTTTTAAGGTTTTTCATTAATTGTGTTGTTAATAATGTTAAATTTCAAAAATTTGTTGAATAAAGAACAAGATTTGGTGGGGACATCTTAGCAAGATTTTAAAAAATTGTCTTTTGTTAATTTTGCTTAAAAAATGAACTAGTATTCAGATAATTTTAAGGTTTTATGCAATCTCTTATCTTGCAAAGTCTGGACTACTTAGATCTGGGGGTAGAGTAGGCATTTGATTGGTTCTCTCAAATCCTTTTAAAGTGCTTCTAAAGATAGTCACCTTGGTCTGTTTTTAGAAAACTAAGAAGTTTCTAAACCATGCCTTTGAGAAACAATGATCTAAATATATTTACAAATATTTTTCCAAGCTTGATTTGCTGGTGATCTTTTAAATGGGGAAAATATGTGGCATGGAAGGTGCATACTCTACCAAAAGCCTCCTACCTCCCACCCCCTTTTAAGGTATCTATGCCATCTATCATGCCATATCACAGATTTTTGCTGCATTGTGAAACATCTTTAAAGTACTGTTTCCCACCTTAAAGATGTACATAAAACAACTCTTTCCTCATTTCATATCATTTGCAAACAAACATATCATTTATGCCTTTATATGAGCAAATGATAAGCATAATAAACAGCACAGAGTCAGTTTCCTGGAAATAGTCCACTAGATAATATCTCTTTAAAATTGACATCAAACAGCAATTAATAACTACTATTTGTTTTCAGCTAGTTCAGAAAATACCTAATTATGCCATGCTCTAGTTCCTATCTCTTCATCTTGTACAAAATGAGAGATTTGTTAAAATCTAGGTAATCTCTGAAGAAGTGGGGAGCTGTAACTGTAGAGTGTAATGGGCTGAAGCTCGAGTTGATGCACTTAGGTCCCAAGCATGTGAGGCTAAATAGCAATTGGACGATACTCTATTAATATATGCTTGGGGAAAGAATGGCCCCGCCCACTCTGTGCAAGTTTTGATGTGTTGTATAGGAAATGATGTAGAGATTATTTTGGTGGGTGAAGAGAGAGGCAAAGAGACTGCTGGCGGAGTTCATGTGGCGGCTGCTCACACTTCCTATTATCATCCCCCTTCATCTCCACAAAGAATAAAGATGGAGGATTTTTCCTTAACCTGAATTCCTGACTCCGGCTGCTTTTAAAATAATGGTGTCATCACAGTGGAGCATAACCTAAACTCTTACTTATTTTGGTTAGTTTTCTTGAACAAGCTTCATTTGTCTTATGTTTCTTTATTCTATGATACAAAGTCTAACTTGTTAGTGAGGGAAGAAAGAAGAAATGTGTTTAAAAGTGAAAATGATTTAAAAACAAAATGTGTCCATTTTTTAAAGTACTGAAGATTTATTGATCAATCTGTCAGTCATAAGGTTTATATGGCATGACTTGTTCTTTGAGAACTCAGTTGGTATTTTGTCATCATTTCTTTTTTTACATGTTTACTAACTTTCTCTTTAATGATATTATCTAGAGTTCAGCCAGGAATTAAATTCAAACTCATTGTCCTATGGTTTGCTTATTCCACTCATCTTCTTTCTTTTTACTTAGTATTTGAATCCACCAGTTATACTTCTTTAATTTTCTGACAAAATTAAATTGCAGAGATACTAACAGTGCCTCATTAACATCTAAGAATTCTTTTAGTGTTTTATTATGTGGATTTGGATCAGTTAAGTTAGTTAAATTTATGGTGACTTGATTCTTTTTGGCTGAATAAACAAGCAAAATAATCACTGCTGTTCTCCCTTTTTTCTATCTGTATTCTTATCCCATCCATTATTCATTTCCATCAGCTACAAGAATCATGCTCACTTTTTTGTTCCCTTAGCATTCCTTGCTAAGAACACATACTGAATCTTACTGCACCTGTTGTTTTTGAGGACGTCCAGACGTGTTTTTATTCTATTTCACCCATCCTTAATTCGATCTTTTGTATAATTTAAAAATCTAAGTTAATCTCTATGCAACCATATCAACTTTCTGAGTTCTTTCTCTTGATCTGAATCAGTTCTTTGTGCCTTCAGAATTTTTATGAACTTCCCCATCCATTCAGAGTTAAATTCCTATGTAGAATTATAAATCATGAGATTCTTCTCATCCTTTTCTTGAACCCTTTCACATGATTTCTAAGAGACAAGGGTGCATGTCAAAATCTGCCCAATTTATCTCCTTTATCATACATTCTAAAATGAAACTGTCACTTTCCCCAAAGTGCCCTTGTTTCTGCTTTAGCCATCAGTTTCTCCTACTCTGTGAGAATCAGAGGCAGAGGAGTAATTCCTCTTTTTAGTTAGTTCTTTCACCTTTATAATAATTTGAAATAATCATTAGAGCCAATAAAAAATTAATAGCTACTGTGCTTTTGAGAGAATGGAAACTCTAGCAAAGGAGGGATCTGTTATCCAGATAAACATCTGGATATATATAGATATAAAAAAGACCAACTGGCTTTGTCTAAGGCTTGTTCTTGTTCCTGAATTATCTTTTTTTGGGTGTGGTTTAGCGAGGCTCTTACCTGGGTTCTGTGAACTTAAAAGACATCTTGATAATTTTAATATTGATTTTCTATTTTATGTATTTTAAAATATTCTGAAAAGGAGCCCTTAGGCTTTGCCAAACTTCCAAAGAGATCCATGACACAAAAACAATTAAGATCTTCAGTCCAATTCCTCATTTATAAATGAGAAAACTGAAACCCAAGAGGTGAATGTTCTGAGATGTAACAGCCAATTAGAAACAGGTTCAAATATAGAACCGTATCGTTTTTCACAGTTGCTTTCCACCAAAAGCAACTACTTTCTGACTGCTAGCTAGACCACTGAAATTTTAACTACTAGATTCTTATTATCCACATTTGACAGATGAGGAAACTGAGAAATAGTTAATTGGTTACTTAAGAATTGAGATTTGAAACTGGAAAACAGTTTTACAATCAAAGGTTCTGATAAAGGCCTCATTTCCAAAATATATAGAGAACTGACCCTAATCTATAAAAAAATCAAACCATTCTCCAATTGATAAATGGTCAAAGGATATGAACAGACAATTCTCAGACGAAGAAATTGAAACTATTTATAGACATATGAAAATATGCTCCAAATTATTATTAATCAGAGAAATGCAAATTAAGACAACTCTGAGATACCACTACACACCTGTCTGATTGGCTAGAGTGACAGGGAAAGGTAATGCAGAATGTTGGAGGGGATGTGGGAAAACAGGGACACTGATACATTGTTGGTGGAATTGTGAACACATCCAGCCATTCTGGAGAGCAATTTGGAACTATGCTCAAAAAGTTATCAAGCTGTGCATATTCTTTGATCCAGCAGTGTTTCTACTGGGCTTATATCCCAAAGAGATACTAAAGAAAGAAACGGGACCTGTATGTGCCAAAATGTTTGTGGCAGCCCTGTTTGTAGTGGCTAGAAGCTGGAAAATGAAAGGATGCCCATCAATTGGAGAATGGTTGAGTAAATTGTGGTATATGAACGTTATGGAATATTATTGTTCTGTAAGGAATGACCAGCCGGATGAATACAGAGAGGACTGGCGAGACTTACATGAACTGATGCTGAGTGAAATGAGCAGAACCAGGAGATCATTATATACCTCAACAATGATACTGTTTGAGAATGTATTCTGATGGAAGTGGACCTCTTTGATAAAGAGAGCCTTAATTGATCAAAGATGGACAGAAGCAGCTACACCCAGAGAAAGAACACTGGAAATGAATATAAACTGCTTGCATTTATATTTTTCCTCCCGGGTTATTTATACCTTCTGAATTCAATTCTCCCTGTGCAACAAGAAAACTGTTTGGTTCTGCACACATATATTGTATCTAGGATATACTGCAACCCATTCAACATGTAAAGGACTCTTGCCATCTGGGGGAAGGGGTGGAGGGAGGGAGGGGAAAAATCGGAACAGAAATGAATGCAAGGGATAATGCTGTAAAAAATTACCCTGGTATGCGTTCTATCAATAAAAAATTATTAAAAAAAAATTATTAAGATTTGAACTCAGGTCTTCCTGACTCATTGTTTCTGTCCACTACACTAGTAACCAAATATCTGTCACTTGTTTCTTTCATCTTCTCCCAAATGCTTTCCAGCATGTTTCTGGGATTTTCTCATTTGGATGTAATAGGTGACACATAGTGCTTTAAAATTTATAAATCTTTTAAATAATTATCTCATTGGCTTCTCAGCACATCCTTGCAAAGGTATCTGCCATAGGTAGGATTTGAACACGTCTACATTCTTTGGTTTTCATATATCTCTGTGTCTTAATATTAACTACTACCTGCACCTTGATTTTGCCTAATCCATCCCGAAGTTCCATCCTACCGAGTCTCAAACTTCCTTCCTTGTGCCAGTTTACTTTGTTACCCGTATTTTTTGTATAACCTTTTGAGGTATGTGTTAATTTTCAAGAAGCATCTCTATTGCGTTTTTTGGATTCCATCATTTGTTTTTATCAGAACTTTTCATTAAGTGCATTTCACTTTTGGCTTAGAAGTTTGTTATTCCTTTATTTTAATGATCTAGGACTCTGACTCCTGTTTTCCCAAACCAGTTTTAAACACCTTTTCATTTCCAAGTCTTTCTCCTAAAGAGGACAGCAGTGATAAAAACACTGAAGATGTTTATTTCTAAGGTCTTTAGGTTTCTTGCCTCAGACTTGGTATCCTTTAGCAGTGTTTCCAAGATTTGATCTGGAAGTAACATTTATGCTCACCTGAATCATCAAAAGTTGGGTCATAGTAAGGGTGGCAGGGTTCCCAGTCCCAGGAAATATATCAGACCCCTCTTTTGGGGATGTGATTTTTTTAAAAAAGGATATTAAAATAGATCCTTGCATTAGATGTTTTATGAGACACTTTTATAATGAAAACCATTCTAGGCTGCTATAATAATTGATTCTTGATATCTCTTGTTTTTTCACATTATTTAGGATACGACTCTGCACAAGTGTCTCTGAAAGTGAAGTTGCCCGAGCTAAGAATCTTTTGAAAACGAATATGCTGCTGCAACTTGATGGTAAGGCTGAAGGCTGGAGTTTTGTTTTTATTTTGGTTGTGTTTTGGTTAACTAGATTTTTATTCTTTAAATAGGTTCTACTCCAATCTGTGAAGATATTGGTCGGCAAATGTTATGTTATAATCGGAGAATTCCCATTCCTGAACTTGAAGCAAGAATTGATGTAAGTTCTTAGGTCTAGAGTAAAGAATTCCGTTTGCATTTAGCAATTTTGGTTATTATTTTAAAATCTGATATATTGTCTCATTGATCAGGATCCCTTAATAAGCAGATTAAGAATTTTACAGTCTAGAACTGACTTTGAACTTCAAAGGAAGCATTTCTTGTTTGTGATAGACAAATCCAAAAATGTTACCTCAGGTAACCTAGTTTTCCTTTTCTTTTAGGCTGTTGATGCTCAGAATATACGAGATGTATGCACAAAATATATCTATAATAAACACCCTGCCATAGCTGCTGTTGGTAAGCCTTTCTTCTAAGCCATTTTTTTTTTTTCTAAAGAGGAAAATATTATGTTTTAACTGTTATTTCTTTTAAAACTCTAGGTCCCATTGAGCAACTACCAGATTATAACAAAATCTGCAGTGGCATGTATTGGCTTCGAGAATAAGAAGATTTTAATCAAATGATTTTGAAAATGTTATTTATAAAACTGAGAAATTCAAGCTGTTCATCCAAAAAGAAATCAAAATGTTTTTGGAATCTAGTTTGGAAAATGTGAGGTGGTATTTGTTTCAGGGTTTAAAAAAATAATTACAAATAAGGAAACCCTTCCGACTCAAAAGACTTTGTTTTTTTTCAGTAAGCTAAAAACAGATTCAAAACATCAAAAGAATTTTTTATAAGTTTAAGAATGAAAATTTATACAGTATTTGCAGTTTTATTATAAAAACAAACAACAAAGATTGTCAACTTTAGTCATTTCTTGGCTCGACTAGCATTCATCACTTGTTCTTGAGCAGCCTTTTTTGCTTTTACCATTTCGACGAGTTCCTAGGGAAAAAAAAGGTTAATTAAAAGTTTAGCCTTTAAAATTTTACTTCTATTTAAGAATTTTAGGGAGATTTTGTTTACTATTTTGTGGAAAAATATAGAATATAGTTTATACTTTTTATTGTTCAGGACCTCCAAAAAAGATCATTAGAAGATAGATCTGAGTTGGCAGAAGACCATTTGCTGTTCATGGATAAAATTAGTTTTGGTATGTAGTACAATTACACACATTTTTCTGATTAAAATTCAAGAAATATTTATATAAAATTTATATAAAAGCCACTTTCATCTTAGGGCCACACTTAAAGCTATTCCTCTTCATACCACCAACCAAAGCTTATACTGTGCTGGGAGAAGCTAGGATTACTTTCTTACCATGAGAGAAAAATGGTTTCTGAAAGGTGACACTTTGACATAATGCTCTTCCTTATAGTATAATCAGCCCCAAAAGTCTGTTGTGAGTGAGTTACTTTTCTACAAATGAATGACATTTTCTTTGTAGTAACTTTTTGTTTTTAGTGCTCTGAAGCCTAATCAACAAGATAACTATGCAATTTAACTCAGAATAAAGTTTGTGAATTACTGAATTACATATACATATGTATACTGTACCTTATATCGTTTCATACAGTCTTTTTTTGATCGTCCAGGCACTGCGGAAGCTATTTTTTCCCATCTCTCAGGTGTATTCACAGGATATGTTTTCAGAGCTTGTTCTAATAGTTTTTGTTCTTCAGTTGTCCAAGGTGTGAAATCTGTACATGGACCTAAAAAAAAGTTATCTGAAAAACCTTAAAGGATGAGTTCTATTATTAAAAAATGATTACTTTAATGGAATATTATGGTCAAAGAGTCTTATCTCTTAGAAACCTTTTATTTTTTGAAAGAATATTTACATATGTATATGTGAATTATAAATAAAAATATATAACCTTATATCTCTTCCCTTAGCCAAAGAAACTAAAAGAAAAGGCAGTAAAATTACTTGTCTATTTTAATACAGGCTGCTGCTACAGAAAAAAAAAAGAGCCTCACTAACATGAATTTCAGTGTTGTTTTACCTGGACTATATTAAAAACTGCTTAAAGAATTTTATCAATGTTCGTTATAAATGCTAACACAATTTATCTTAAATTGTTAGAATGAAACAAAAAAAATTTAATGTGTTAGAAATGAACAATCTTTTTCTTTTCAGATACTTTTGGGGGAAGATGTCAATTGCCTTTTTTCCTCTTAAGTATAAATAATGGGAAAAATTAGAAGCCTTATACTCATTATAAATATAAAACTGTCATCATTTGAAAGGAAAGAATAATAAAACAATCTTGCAAATCCAACACTGCCCCCAAAATTTGCAAATGAACTCGAACTTAACTGCTTTGCATTATTCAATCAATTGGAACATTTTATTCTCCTAATTATAGGAACTACAGGGCCTATTCCTAGAATGGAAGATTTGGTAGCCTAGAGATATAAATGTACAGGTCAAATATTTCCCATCTACTTAAAAAGGAAAAAAAAAACCATTACCTTCAAAACGCTCTGAAGGTGCTGCACTGTCTGACTGAGGCACAACTCCATGTTCCTTTTTAAATTTATCAAAAGCTTTTTTATTTATATCATCTTTTTGATGAGGATCTGAGGGGAAAGAAAAGTTTTACTTACCTACTATATTTCATATCCAATACTCATACATCAATAAATTCTCACAAAGATTTTAATTTACTAAAAGTATTTGATATCCCAAATCAGTTTTTTCCCCTTGAAATATTTCACCAAAAGTTTTAAGTACCCAGTTTCTGAAGACTCTTTGCCTTGCTGATGACATCTTTTGCAGTTCTCTTTATTCCAGAAGAAGAGTGCAGATTCATATAATTGGCAATAACTTCCCATCTATATTGCAAGACATGAAAACAAAAGCAATAAAGTTTGGGTTTTTAATAACAAAAACTACTTACAAGATTAGATTTAACTGAATAATCTGGCTTAAATTGCTATTACTTGAAACTATTGCCACTCAAAAGTTTTGATTTTTATGTTCTACCAAATCTTACCTAATGTTTTATTGCATAGCAAAATCTTAAAGATAATGTATACCACTTAATATACATAAATGTGTGATTTATTTACATAATCATAAAAAGTATATAATTTAATTTGGAATCTGAATAGAAGAGTCTTAATTGGTTATCTGCGTGACTAGGGGGCTGGGTATAAAAAAAGCCTGTCTAGTTTTGAGAAGTGAAACAGCACTGAGTAAGTTTCTTATTCCTAAAGAGAAAAGTAAATAAAACAACATTTCAATTACTATGGTATGAACTAAAATCTTTCATGATTTTTAATCTTCTTGAGAAATCATTATATGCTATTTAAACATTTCAACAAAACAAGTTTAGAAGTCATACTGAAATTCTGTTCATGAGAACACATTGTTATGGAATTAACTCCAGGACATAGTGAGTAGGGCACTAGGTTTGTGTCAAGGGATTTGCTTGAATGTTCTTGGTCTGTGCCTTATACAGATTAAAAAATAGTCCTGAATGGATTTTCATTGCTAGGTTCTAGTTAGTGTATTTTGAATAGTATTTTAGTAAAAGAGGCACCTTGAATTAGTTCCAGCAGGGAAAAGATTCACAGCTTTAATTAGTAATTGCAAGTCATCTTCTGACCAATTTTTACTGCTACTGCCACCTCCACCACTTGATTTCTCAGTACTTTTAGATGCTTGCCGTATACGAGCCTCAGCTTCCTCCTTTTCTTTCCTTATTTGCTCGTTTACTTCTTCTATCTACAATAAAGCATAGGTAAAGATCAATTGTTTAAAACTAAGAATTATACCAGACGATTTCTAGTGGAGACTTAAGGTAAGTTATTTAGTGCTACCCCCACTATTACCCCAGATTTTAATACTCTTCTCACTTGCTAATTCCCAACCTAGGACCCCATCATTTGCTCTTTATATACATATACATACACATACTCTCTCCCAGGTTGAAGGGAATTTATATAAATTTGCTCCTTGACGCTTTCAGTATAATGCTCTTGACAGCAGTTATCCAGGCGCCTCTCTTGATTCCAAGAGTTTACCTCTGAATTTTTATTCTAAAATAATTATGTTATACTTTTACTGAGATGAAGGCCATCTCATCCTTTTTGGTCTATCCACCCTTCTCTAGTCTCAGAGAAATCCCTTGATCCCTATTAAAATAAACCCCAGCACCTGTGTTAATCCAGTCCTTTCTCAAACCTAGAGAGACCTTGTAACCACACACTTATCCACAAACTCTTTCTCTGCATCTTCTTTAATCACCAACCTCTCCATTTTCCCTTTTTGAAATGCATAATAATCTACATAGTGTTTTGATTCATCTTTCCAAGCATACATTACATTTCTGGTCCCTACCCCAAAACATTCTTTAATTGTTTGTTCAAGGCTCATTCTTATCTAGATTTGTCACTTCATCTCACTTCTCAGTGATTCTGTCTTCTGTTCACTCCTACCTTTTAAAACTTCATGGTTTAGTAGTTCTGACTAAAAAAGATCCACCATCTTTAACATTTTTTTTGCCTTAGCTTTTTCAAAAAACAGCTTTCCGACTTCTCTATTAAATCTTAACTTAATTCTCTGGCTCTGATTACCTCCTCTTATTTGAAGAAATACAGTACTTTATTTTGTATCAATGCAAATAGGCAGAATGGAGTGAGAGAAATAGCCTTGGAGTTAGACTTTAGGTCATCTCTGGCACATAATTAACCAAGTCAGCTTCTCAAACAACTATTACATACCATATGCTAGGACTACATTAAGTATGACAAGACAAAAATGAAACTGTCCCTGCCTGTGAGTATACATTTTCTCAGTGCCCTAGCCAATTTTCTAAGCTATAAACTGAATAGTTGTTGAGAGGTACTGGGAGAGGGAATGTCATTGCTAGAAGTTACCAACTTTAGTGAAGTAACAAGTCTTGGTTAGTTTTTTTTTTTTTTTTTTTTCAAAATATTTGATTTTCCTAGCAAAAGTATAGTTCTTTAATATCTGAGATAGTTACTTCTTTGGAACACTGTAGCACTGTGGGACAAGCACAGATGAGTTTCATGATCCAGATTACAATCCCCTTATCTTGTGCAATTCTTTTGCCTATATCATCCCCAAAATCTTCCCCAGTATGTCTGGAGGGAGATCATGGACTCTGGTCACACACAGGCTAGGTTGTTAGTGATAACCTGCAGGCTGTCCATTCTCAATATAAATGAACATTTACTTTTCTCATCATTTATCTTTTGGATGTCTTTTACATGTTGCTGTTTCTGTAAAATTCTTTGTTGGTAATACATTATCCTTAGCCACAATCTCCCTCTTCCCTCATCCTCTTTTCAATCACCATTTGATTGATCCTCACTTTTAATTCTTTAAATACCATGGTACTGCATGACTGCTAACTATATAGTATCACTAAATTTAAAGATGAAAGTGGCAGAGACCTTCTAATCAAGCTAGTCAGAATTCAGACAAGAATTAGTTGTCTACATCCAATAAGTGAGCAACCATTCCACACTAGGTGAACAGAGACTTGTACGCTTTTAAAACATAAGAACCCAAGTGGCAGCAGTGGCACTTTCAAGACCTTTCAGTCCAAAGGCAGCAAAGAAAATCCAGAAGGTCAGCAGGAAAGGTCATTGCATCTGGGTGAGAATGGAGCACACTCCAGCACAAACCACACCAACACAGCCTTGAACCCAGCAAACCAGGAATAGGCTTTTGGGAGTTATTGAATCAGAAGCAGCAGTGGCTGCTTCTGGAGCTCTCAGCATATAGATGGTAAGGCCATACAATACATATACATATATACGTATCTCTAATAAGTAGTTATATATTATTAGATATATTATTGTTATAATAATTGATTATTATAATTGGTTACAAAGAGATTACAGGGGATTTTTTGCTAGCACTGAAGGCAGGACTCTTTGCCAATGCTCAGTTCTGGGTGGCAAGTCCAGGATGAGGGGGAGCAGTGGCACACCCAGCCACATGAAGTGGGGATCGTCCTCATAATTCCAGAACCAAAAAGAGTATCTGTGGTCACTCATAGACCAGGAGAATAGTAAGCACTTCTTAAGAGGATATCACCTTGGAAGAACAAAAAACTTAAAGGTCGCCATAATAAGCTCTGTAATTAGCTGCACAAAACCCTTAAAGCTTAGTTCAGTATGCTCTCCACCCAGAAAGCAGAGCCCTTCTTTAATTAACAAAAAATTAATAGGCTGGCAAAATAAGCAAACAAGAAAAAGATTCTGACCATAGAAAGTTACTATGATATCAAAGAAGTTCAAAACACACAGAAGAACTTCTGATAACAAAATTAAAGCTCCAACATTCAAAGCCTCCAAGAAAAATATGAACTGGTCTCAGGCCATGGAAGGGCTCAAAAAAGGATTTTGAAAATCAAGTATGAGAAGTAGAGAACAAACAGGGAAGAGAAATAAGTGATGCAAGAAAATCATGAAGAACAAGTCAATAGTTAAAGGGGAGACAAAAAATACTGAAAAAAAAAAAAACCCTTTAAAAAAACAGAATAAGCTTAATGGTAAGGAGGTACAAAAAATCCAGAGGAGAAAAATGCCTTAAAAAGTATAAATGACTAACTGGGAAGAGACATAAAAATTTCCTAAAAAAAAAAAAAAAAAAAAACTTAAAAAGTAGAATTAGGCAAATCTACAAAATCTCTATGAAAAAAAATTCCTTAAAAATAAAAATTGAGCAAAAGGAAGCTAATGACTATGAAAAATCAAGAAACAATCAAAACCAAAAGAATGAAAAAATAGAAGACAATGTGAAATACCTCACTGGAAAAACAACTGACCTGGAAAACAGATCCAGGAGAGAGAATTAGGAAGTATTCGACTACCTGTAAACCATGACCAAAAAAGAAGCCTAGACAGTCTGAAGAAATGATCAAACTGGGACACCTAGGTGGCGTGTTGGATACAGCACCAACCTTGAATTCAGGAGGACCTGAGTTCAAATGTGATCTCAGACACGTAACACTTTCTAGCTATATCACCCTGGGCAAATGCTTCACCAATAAAAGAAAAAAAAATCCTCATACTACTCTGATATTCCAAAATCAGAAAATAAGAAAATTCAAAGAATCTACTATTCTCCTAAGTATCATGGAGCCATAGTCAGAATGACACAAAATTTAGCAACTTCTGCCTTTCAGGATGGCAGGGCTCAGAATATGAATATGATTTCTGGAAGGCAAGGAAGCTAGGATTACAATCAAGAATCACCTACCCAGCAAAATCCAGTATAATCCTTCAGGGGAAAAAGATATTCAATGAAATAATAGACTCTGAAGCATTTTTGATGAAAAGACTAGAACTGAATAGAAAATTTGACTTTCAAATACAAAACAAAAGATAAACAGGAAAGGGAAATCAAAAAGACTTAATATTAAGTTAAACTTTATATTCCTACATAGAAAGATGATACTTGCAACTTTTAAGAATGTTCTCATTATTAGGGCCAGTTAAGAAGGAGTAAATATATACACAAAGGGCACAGGTTTAGGTTGAATATGAAAGTATACTATCTAAAAAAGTAAAAAGGTGAGAGGAATGTACTGGAAAAAAAGGGAAAGGGAACCACAGAATGGGCATAAAAGAGGCAACAACAATTTTGTCTTTACAGTGTCCACAGTGTTTTGGAGTGGAGGAGAAGAGGAAGATAAGAGGGCATGAAAAACTTATTTTTATCAGAATTAGCTCAAAGGGAATTGACGTGCACACTCAATTGGGTGTAGAAATATATCTTAGAATCTTATCCTTATAGCAGGAATGGAAAACATCCTGCCTGCAGGCCATATAAGGACTTGAAATCATTTGCTAAGGCAAATGTAATGTGTCAAAAAGTAAGGTACAAGAACCTCCCACTACTTGAGTTCTATAAGTTGGCAATTTTGTATGGCCCATGAATAACATTATAAATAGCCAAATGATCCCTGGCAGAAAAAGATTCCCCATCCCTGGTTCTATAGGAAAACAGACGGGGAAATAGGGGAGAGGGAGATAGAAAGAAGGGCAAATTGGTAGAGGGGGTAGACAAAAACATTTGTGAGAAAGAACAGAGTGAAAGGAAAGCAAGAATAGAAAAGGCAGGGATATGTATGGAGAAATAGGATGGAAGGAAATAAAGTTAGCAAAAATTAACTGAAGAAAATTTCTCTGATAAAGGCCTTTTTCAAACATATAAAAATAAGAGCCATCCCCTAATTGATAAATGATCAAAAGATATGAAGTTTTCAGATGACGCAAAACTATATATAGCCACAAAGAGAAATGGAGAAATGCAAATTTAAAATCCTGACATACTACTTAATAACTATTAAACTGGTTAATAAGAATGATAAATGATGGAGGGGATATGGGAAAAATGAGACATTAATACACTATTGGTGTTATGAATCGATTCATCCAGTCTGTAAAGCAATATGGAATTATGCCCAAAGAATTATAAACTATACATATTCTGACCTAGAAATAACACTAGCTTTGTATCCCAAATAAAAAACAAAAAGGAAAAGGACCTACATACAAAAAAAAAATTTATACAGCAGTTCTTTTTTTGGAGCAAAAAATTGGAAATTGAGGGGATGCCCATCAATCCGAGAATGGCTAAACAAATTATGGTATGTGATTATGATGGAATACTATTGTTCTATAAGAAATGATGCTCAGAAAAACCTGAAAAAACTGCTATGAACTGATGCAAAGTGAAATATACTATGTACAGAGTAACAGCAGTATTATATGATTAGCTATGAATGACTTAGCTATTTTCAGTAATACAATGATCCAAGACAATTCTGAAGGATTATGATGAAAAATGCTATACATTCCCAAAGAACTGGTGTCAAAAATACAGATTGAAGCACACATTCTTTTTTAACTTTCAAAAAAATAAAGACAAAAAGATCATTATAGCAACTGGTTTGAGCAAATGTCTAAACACCTGGATGACCCGTCTTCAACTTAATAAATATCATGATCAACTTTTATACATAACTTTTTTTCTGATTTTAGAAGATTTTCTTTTTGTAAAAAATACAGGTTCATGTTCAGGAATTGCATGCCATATCAGTTTTAAAATCACTACTAGTGAGTAGTGAGAGTATATTCAAAATATGGAACTTTGATTCACAGAAGGAGATGAACAGGTTAATAAAAAATTTTCTCAATGGCAATCTAGGCCACTCTTACATCGAGTTCTGGTTCCTCTTTCCCTTCTTCCTCATATATACTTTATCTATACAAAAGTGTGTGTATGTGTGTGTGTGTGTGTATACACCTACACTTAATGACACAGTAAATAAATTTAACATGAAATACTAAACTACTCAATATAAATATTGAATTAGTAGCTTAATTAGACAACATTTTTATTCATTTGGTTTTTCCCATGTAGGGAACTCCTCTTAGCTATTTCACATCACATATATACACAAAAGCACATTCCCATATTTATGTATATTCATATATGCATAAAGAAAATCTTGTGCAGACAAGTATATGTTGCTATTATGTTTTATGTATGTGCATATACATACATGTTGTTTCTGTCCTTTTATATAACTGATTTTAGTTGATATGTTTATTTTTATTTCCTGTACTATATCTATTTTTATGTATATATGTACATAAATGTTTATGTATATAGATATGTGTGTATATTTAAAATTAGGAAGCTCTACTATATTCCAAAATTAGCTGATGATATTTACAAGATGTTCTAAGTTTTGATGCAATTAATACTACATCATCTGTAGAAAAAGGAACATTTGGAGGATTGCTCCTTCCCTTTTTGAACCAGATATCCTGTATGCCACTGGAAAACACCTTTGAAAACCACAGGTTCCTTTCTTTCCCTGTTTGGAGAGTCAAGGAACAAAGTTATCTCCATTGTTAAATCTTTAAAGGAATCTCACATGATTTTGATACATGCAAGAGGGGCATATTAGCCTCTTCATACCTTCACCAAAGTTGCTCTCCATGCATGTGTTTTTGTAGAGATGGGAAATTACCGTTTGGAATGGTACTTATTGGAATTTTCTAAGTGACCTTTTTTAGAATAATGTCTGATTTTTTCTAATCATTTGAAAACTGAATTCTCATATTCTGCTTTTTTTACCAAGCAAATTGACCTTTGTACCGAAATGACAGAACAAAAACAGCTAAGCAATTGATTTCCAAAATAAGGACATAATTAATCCAAACTAATAAGGACATGATTAATAGTTTGGATTAATTCAAGTTACCTAGCCCAAATGAGCCATATCTTTGGATATTTAAAAACCTGTCTGACTTTCTGTTATCTGAAAGATTGTTGAGAATAGAAGTGGTATTGATAGAGAAGAGTAAATACTACTTCAATAAAAAAAAAAAAGGAACAGTTGTCAAATTAAAAGTCAATGAATATATTCAATAAATATATAGAAAAAACCTGACTTCATCAACAATAAGTCATGCTAGACTAAATGTGTTTCCTTTTTTGACTGTTAATAAACCAGTAAATCTGGGGCCCCCAAACAATTTTCTACAAAATTGTTCAGGCATCTTCGTCTACTTGGTTTTTTACATGCAACATTATATTTTCTTTTGCAGTGGTTTTTGCCCTATCTATTCTCATACCTAGGGTACTTTATTTACTGATCCTTACTTAGAATCCCTGTCTTCCCTCGGCTCAATTCAAAGATACTTCCTGAGGTATTTATCTACCCATGTGTTAGTGCCTTCCCCTTCTATGACTACTTTATATCTACTTTGGAGGTAATCCTTTATATGTCTAACAAGGAACATACTGTTTCACATATGAATACAGGGACATAATTTTTACTTACTTTTGCTCTTTCTTTGTATTCCTTAGCACAGTGCCTGACATATTGTAAATGCTTCATAACCGATTGATGGATATAATTTAGATAAAGTTTAGCAAAACATCGAATTCTCTCTTTATTCTTGTAGAAAAAATGGAGAGATGCTGACTAGGCAATAATACAATTAAATTATGAAGTGGCTTAATGGCTGTATTCAAAGACGAATCATTAAGTGCTTAATGTGAACTTGGCAAGTCTTTCACTGAAATCCTCAAGAATATTGCTGGGTGCTTTTCACATTTTCAAGGATAACTTGACTTAAGGAAGAAAAAAGTTCCTTGTAAGTTGCAGAAGCTAACGAGATACTGACATGTTATTTCATGAAGTTCCACAACATAGGAACCAACATTGCCTTTAGCTGCCCTGTCTCTCACTTATCTTTTGGTTGAGATATTTCCAAGTATTCTTGGCGATCCTTGGGCAATTGATTTGTATTGATTAAGCTTCCTCAAGAATGGTGATAGTTGACACTGATGTTTGTTCTTTTAAACACTTTGCTTTTTTTAGTGTCAATAGTTTTTTTCAAAATGTCCAATTGGAGTTCACTCAAGAATAGACACTTTTTAGGAGCAGCTAGATGGTGCAGTAGATAAATCTATCTAGTAAGGCCTGAAGTCAGGAGGACCTGAGTTCAAATCTGCCCCTCAGACACTCAATACTTCCTAGCTTTGTGACCCTGGGCAAGTCACTTAACCCCAATTGCCTCAGCAAAAAAAAAAGGGACCCTATTTTGTTTTAATTAATAGCTGATTCAGAAATGATTCTCACATTATTAGTCATTTCTTTTCTTTCAAGATATAATTCATTTAATATGGTTTGGGTTGGGTTTTTTTTTGTTGTTGTTATTTTTTGTTCACCCTATCAGTGTCACACTGAATTCTCGAAATATTTGTGATATTTAGGTATGATGTTTTTTTATATAGTCTATAATTTTTGGCTTTTCTCATTTCTTAGTCCTGAATAATTTATTTTTCCCATTTATTTTTCTTTCTGCTCTTCTTTTGTTCACCCTGAAAAGTCACCAAATATTATAATATAGATTTACTTTATATGGAAAGTATTAGGTTCTTTAACAAATTCTTTTATTTCCTATCCTATCACATAAATTGCAATTATCATCCTGGTGATTTTTTTGCAAATGATTACTGTTAAAACAAAATGACCAAGTACTCCTATAAAATGATGTTTCCTGTTGCTTTTGGATGAATGATAAATCAAATACTTCACAAGTCCTTAACAATCCTCTTCATACCATTCTTTTATTTTTAACAGCAACTTTGTCTTCTGTTTTCATTTATACTAAGAGTGTCAGAATTTATAAAATTCAGTTTCTCCAATAAGTCCATTAGCACTGGTAAATAAATGACATTCTCACATTTGAAAATGTACCAAAGTTGCTTTTTCTTTCACTCTTGGTCTCTTCCAGTCCATGGAATGACAGCAGCACAAGGATGCGATATAAAAATGGCCAAGTCTAAGAACCTTACCTTCCACAATAAGTCCCACAAATAGAACATAAACAGAACCAAGAAACCCAAGTCACAGTAATAAGAGGTTCTGAAAGGGGTGACACCAAGACATGTTTTGCTAGAGGCTGACAGAAAGAAAGAAAATGCAGGTCTATCTTAGGCTATGTCTTAGCAACAAATCCCCAGGACCAAAATCAGGCCTAGGAGTGCCAAGCCTACAGCCCCCTAAGATACCACCTGATGTACCAGCCCACAACTGCTATCAAATCTCAGATCTCAAGATCATCAAGTGTAAATGTAAGATGGCCACAACCACAAACCTACTAAGTCTACTGGCACCAGCATCACCAAGCCAATGATTCTAAGGCTAAGCCCACTGACCTCAAGGTTGCAAGCTCAACAGTCCTAAGGCAGCCAAACTAAACATACCAGAGCTAAGGCCTCTTCAAAATATATGCTTCAAGACAAATTCTGTTTGAACACCAAGCCCTATTTTCCTCAGAGTAATAAAAGCAAATGGTAAGCCGTAAGGGGGAAAAAATGAGTGTCAAAGTTGCTAAATCTAAAAACTATGATTCTTTATATCCTCTGTTCCCATTCTGCCACCATCACTACAAAAAAGAACTCAGAACAATTTTGTATCTATGGATTCCCATGGCCAAAACATTCATTGCCAAATGACTAGCTTGTCTATAAAAAGGAAAAGTAATGCTGAAAAGTGTAACAAGATTTAATGAAGACTTCCTATTGGGGCTCTTAGGCTTAACCTTTCTGGACCTCAGTATCATAATTCTCTGTAACGTAAGGGAGATTAGATTAGATGCTCTTGATTGGTTGCTGTCAGCTCAATTCTCTAAATGTATTTGCACATTTAAGAGACAAAAGTAAATACAATAATCATGTACTAAGTATAGCCAACTAGTTCAACACATAATACACACTGTAATAATGCATATGCTAAATGAACATTACCTGCTTTTCCACAGCAGCCTTCCCTTCTTCTTTTGTAGTAGATGTAAGAATGTCATTCAAGCACTGCAAGCTAAATTTTTAAAAGGAGCATGAAATATTATCCAAATTTAATAGAAAAAGTTGGCTTTTTGTGTTTTAAGGATGTTCAGTTTTATACAAAGGAACCATCTTCTTATATTGCATTGAAAAAATCCATTCTTTTATAGTACTAAATGTGAAATTTAATTTTGTGTAATTTTTTTACTGCAATTTTACAGCTCAGCCAAGCTGTCATTATTATAAATTTAAGTACAATATGTATGAAAGGTTGCTATTTGTTTGAGCATCTAATTATCAATATGAAGAAAACTATAACTACCCAATAATTACCACGCAATTTTAGTCTCTAGTTTTGTTCAACTATTGTTCAAGTCTCAGTATTTGCTATTTTTCTTTCTTGAAATTGATTTTTACATATTTGTGTATGTGAATTTGTAAAATATAGATATATATATATATATATATATACACACATGAGTAATACTGAATAGTTTATGTATTGTTATTACAATCACAACTGTGATATATGGCCTTTGTTTCTCTCAGAGGCATTTAGAAAGCAACATTAACTGTTATAGAGTTTAATAAATGAATATACTAAGTATGATGGTTATAATTTTAAAACAAACAACAAAAAAAGCTGGCTTCTGGATAGAGCTCTACAGTAAGATGGTGATCATACCTTGTTAGCTCAAGACGATCACAAAGTTTTTCAATCTCTTCCATCATTTTAACACACTCTGCCTCACTGTCTGAAAAATAATTCCAATTCTAGAAAGCACAAACACAGAAATTTGTTGTGTACATATAGATGCAAATTATTGATTTATAAGACCAATTTAATAGCTAAAGAGATTTTTAATACATGAACCTTTGAAAATCTCAGAAGTTTAATTTACATCATAGCTTCTGACCTTCAGTCACATCCTAGGGGGATTTGGCCAAGTTCTTCACAGTTATAAAAATCAACTTTTGTAGGCTATGGATGCAGAGTGAATGAGTCTTATAGCTGTTATGAGCCAAATCTCCAAGAAACTGCTAATGGATAAAGAAATAGTGTGATGCATGTATTAACCCATATTTGACTGCTTACTGTCTTGGGGGGGTGGTTGAGGGGAGAGTGAGAAAAATTTGGAACACAAGGTTTTGCAAAGATGAATCCTAAAAATTATCTGCATGTATTTGGAAAAATAAAATACTATTTAAAAAAATAAAAGAATAAGAGTCAAAAATAAGTAATGTGATCTCCGTAAAAGAATTTTCTTTTATTAGAGTGTGCTACTCAGTCTATTCCTCAGTATAAACATCTACTACCAGAGAGTTTATATTTTCAGTAAAAGTGTTATCATGTGGCATGATGATAAATAGGGGTTAGTGAATAACAACAAATCATATTTACTTAACATTTAAAACTAATGAATAAAACATCACCTATCAATTATACAAGGGCAACTGGAAACAAGTTAGTATAATCAAATTTAGGGAGATAATGACAGATATGAAAATCTAAAATTAGAATTAGGGAAAAGGGGAGAAAAGTCTAGTTAGCAGAAGGGATTGAAAAGTTATTTAAAAAAATATATTGAGTACCTACCATTAAATGGTAGATATCACAAATCTCCTGTCTTGGTGCTGCTACATAAACTTACCTCTATGCATGGAATCTACTCTCTTGTAACCTTTGCCTCTTAGAATCCCTAGCTTCTCAACAGGTCGCCTCCTATAGAAGACCTATGTCAACATTGCCAGTGCCCTCCATGCCCCAAATAAAATTGTTTAGCATATATTTTATATATGTGTGTGTGTGTGTATCCTATTGGAAAGAGACTTTGGTTTTTATTTTTGGATACAATGTGCCTAGCAGATGCCAATATCCAGCATATGACAAAGCACCGGGAAGAGCACTGGTCTGGTATTAAAGCACATGGATTCATATATTGCATCTGACACTACACTTAACCTCCCCGGGCCTCAGTTTCTTCATCTGTAAAAAAGGGGGTTGGACAAGCTGGACTCTGAGGTCCCTTCCAGTTCTAGAACTATGATCCTTTTTGGTATGTGAAAAGATTTTCTGCTTTACAAGATTGACATACCTTACATGAAGTTCGAAGTTTTTGCCTTTCCTTTTTAATGGCTTTTTTCTGAATTTCTTTTTCTTTCTTTGCCAGTAACGCTTGTTGTCTAACCTCTTCCTCTTCTTTCTCCTTTGCTAACCGAGCTGCTTCTAATTCAGCTTGTCTTTGCTATAATAAGGAAAACAAGAAACTATCATGCACTGAAAATGGCATGTCATTGTTCAATGACCTGAAACAATTATGATCTTTTAATGAATACTTTGATTCAGAAAATAGGTGAGTTTGAAATCATCTTATTGAAGAACAAAGACTAATTAAAGTATAGTCAAAATAATAAATACCTTCAAATTTATCTTATTTCAAGAAGAAAATATTAGATACTACTATGGTACTGAAGATATTAGATGCTGTGATATTTACACTACTTGCATTATTCAATACAATCTCAGTAAATACTTTTTAAGTTGTTTATAGAACATTAGCAATAATAGTACTTTTAAGTTTAAGTCCCTAGGTTCTCTGTTTTTAATAGTTTTGGAAATAATAGAGAAATTTTTGTCACATATTATAATTTTATAAACTCCACGAGCAAATACAAAGTGCTGTTTGGTGCTGCCCTTCATAACCTAGTCCCCTCCTACTTTTCCAGTCTTTTTATATCTTACTCCCTGACATATACTACTCTTTGATCCAATAACACTGACATCCTGGCTGTTCCACTAACAAGGTATTCCAATTCTGTGGCTGCCCCTTGTGCCTGGAATGCTCTCCCATCCTCTGCTTCAATTACTGTCCTTCTTAGCTTCCTTCAAAAGCTAACTAAAATCCTGCCTTCTACAGGAAGCCTTCCCTCTATTAATGACTTCATATTTATCCCATATATATCCTGCTCTGTATATATTTGTTTGACTGAAGTTTCCCTCATTAGTTTGGAAGCTCCTTGAGGGCAGGGACTGTCTTTTCCTTCTTTTTGTATCCTTAGCAATTAGCACATTTAGCACAATTAGCAATTAGTGCCTTAAAAATAAGCATTTAATAAATATTTATTGATTGACTGAATAAATTCATTCTACCAGCCACCTTCAAAAGTTGTCAACTTACTTTTTCTTTTGCCTCTTGCTCCTTTCTTTTTGCTTCCACTTTTGCTTTCTTCTCTGCTTCTTTCTTGGCTTTTTCTTCTTCTTTAAATTTTTTTATCCTAGGATCACAGCTATATGCATTGTCTATGATAAGGAAAAAAAAGTCCTATGAATATTTTAGTCCCCCACTTAATTAACGAAATCCTTTGAAAAACAATATATATACTTACCAACTAATGTTCTTATTCTATTCATTTCCTCTTTTTTCCTTTGTGCTCTAGCTGCTCTGTTTTGTTTTTCAATCCACCTCCTCTCATCACGACTGTAAAATGGCAAACATTTCAAAGATGTAATAATTTTCTAAAGTTTCATGCTCAGAATAATGATTTCTAAGGTTAAAACAGGGCAAATCACTGTACTTAAAAGGATGGTGCTTAGCATTAAATTAGTGAAGTCAAAGGTCATGGTGTAAAGAAGCTTCCCTCAAGTACAGTTACAAAAATTTGGCTAAGATGTGATCAGATATAGTCTGGAGCAAACTTTTTTACATTGAGGATATACTTCTAGAGATCTAGATGCACACATTTCTACTGCAGAAGTCCTTCTGTCCATATATGGAAGTCTTGAAGAATTATTGTGGTTACAACATCACAACTGATATCTAATGAAGGAGATGCAGGCTGTGAAGAGCTAACTTTCTGCAAACTCAAGACTGTAGCTGAGTGGTGTAATGAATAAATGGTTTCTTCTGTTTATATTGTATATAGTTCTCAAAATCTCCTCTAAGGGAAGTGAGAAATTCACTTATGGGAAGAAGAAAGAAAAATATTTGTCTAAGACTGTGTGCTTCCCAGATCCTCAGCCCTCAAACCACAAGATTTAGAGTAGGGTGAAGACTTCTAGGAATTATTTTTAAGAGCCCTCCTTTATGCAAATTGCCTGTCCATATCTCTTGACCATCTATTTACTTATTTATTTTTTGCTGAGGTAATTGGGGTTAAGTGACTTGCCCAGGGTCACACAGCTAGGAAGAGTTAAGTATCTGAGGGCACATTTGAACTCAGGTTCTCTTGACTTCAGGGCTGATGTTCTATCTACTGCGCCACCTAGCTGCCTAAGACATTATTCTTTAGGCAAAGTTGCTTCTTAGAGAACAATCTAGTTCAGGGATGATGCTCTATCCACTGTGCCACTTAGATGCCCCAAGACATGATGTTTTACTGAGAAAACTTACATCTTCACGATTACACTTTATAGGTAAAGCCGCCAAGCCACCTAGCTGCCTAAGTTGAGGACAGGGTTTAACAAACCCAGCACTATCGTTTTCATTTGCTTATTAATACTGTAAACTTTATCATAATGATCAACCTATTTTTCAATTTGTAACAAATCATTATTATGATTACTCCTTTATTATGTAGCTTAGTTACTGGTAGGCACCCTTCTTTACTTTAAGTTCCCTTTTATTATTTCCCTTGAAAATGTTAACTTAACCTTTCATTTCTTCTCATGAATGTCATTTTTTTTTTTCTAGCTTTACAAAATAATTATTTCATGGTCTGAGTATCATGGTACCAAATAAAATTAATTTAGGTAGTACTGTCATTTTAATAATATTGATAAAGCCTACTTATAAGCAATTAATATTTCTTCAAATGTTTAGTTCTGTATTTCTGTGAAAAAGTTTTATAGTTCCATTCATATAGTTCCTGTGTGTGTTTTGGTAGGCAAGCTATCAAGTATTTCATATATTCTGTAGTTATTTTGAATGGAATTTTTAAATATCTCTTCTTGCTAAGTTTTACTGGTAAAATACAGGAATATCTAGAGATATTAGACCATCATGTTGACCAGGGGAGCCCTGAAACTCTCTTTATTCTGATTCCAGCTCAAACAGCTCCCAGCCCCCCTCAAGAGCTGCCCCCACCTTCTAGCCAAGTTTTCAATTATAAAAAGAGGCAACTTGGGTATCACTCCTTGCAGAGGACCTAATATGCCATGCCAAGAACTTCTCTCTCCCCTTGGCATAAGCTGCTTATGTATCCCTCTACCTGCTGAAATTATATTCTCCTTCAGCGTTACTCCCTCTTTATCTTTATCTCTCTATTTCCCTAACAGGAGTATGACCTTTTTACCTCCCTATTGGGATTTCTCTAGTAGGGGATTTTTCTGTTACAAACTCTCTCTGCCAGGACTCCTCCACTAGAAACTTTCGGGACTTTGCCATCAAGAAATTCAGTCTTTCTATTCATGCATAGCAAAGGCTAACTTCCCAATGCCAATAAAAAATTTCTTTTTGCGAGTCTAGCTATTCAGGTTCATAAATTCCTTTACGAAGGACCTCTGCGCTGACAAAAGGGATTCCCACAACTTCCTGCCTGGCGCCAAACCTCATCATTTTGGGGACACAGCCCGAAAATTCTTCACGACCAGGAATCAAGGGGAGCCAAACCTCTTCAATATCATGTATAAAAAGTAATAATTTTACATCCACTTTTTTTATTCCTATATTTCTTGTATTTCTTTTTCTTGCCATATTAGTATTGGCTCAGATTTAATCAAGTTATCTTTGGATTTTGTTGCTTTGATCCTCTATTTTCTGCTGTTTGGGCAAGTTCTGTGCTCAAAGGACTTTAGAAGATAAGAACCTCTGAAGAAATTTTCTGGATGACAGAGAAAGAATATCCATTCTGTTATTCCACAGCTAATAGAATTAAAAACTAAAACAAAAACTAATAACATTGATTATTGCCTCTGGAGCAAGAACTTTAGGGAGGCTTTCTACTTTACTGACTCCAAGGACCAAAGAACATTCCCTCCGGAATTTTCCTGACCCCACTGTCCTGATTGGCAAGTGTTTATTATGTCACCCATTCTAATCTGGCCATTTACCAATTTTAGTCATGTTTCACTTTATTGCCCATCCAATCACTCAGCAGCCACTTGTACACTATGCATACCATCTGTTACACCTGCTTCCTTTAATTCTCTCTTTCTAGTTCTGGAACCATAATCAATATTGACATTGTTACTGGAGAGATTGTAGCAATCTATATTTCAGTATAGCTCTACTTCTTGTACCTTACTTTTCCAATCCAAATACTCCTTCCTGATCATCATTCCCTTTTATATATTGTCTTTCACAGTCAAAACATAAGTTCCCCAAGAACAGACTTTTTGTTTTGTATTTGTATTCCCAATGTATAGCACAATGCTAATTTAGTAAATGCTCAATCATTCCTTCTTTCCTTCCATCCATAATAGAATGTAAGGTCTTGCAAATTACCATTAAGAGTGAATTTATGTGGCAAATCTAAGTGGTTTTATTGTTATTATCGTTGAATCGTAGTCATATCCAACTTTTCTTGACCCCACTTGGGGTTTTCTCAGCAAAGACATTGGGAGCAGTTTGTAATTTTTTTCTTCTGCTTATTAAGTGTCTGGGGAAGAGGAATCTCCTTAACTCAAGCCTTGGCACTCTATCCCTACAAAGACATCTAACTACTAAATGACAAAAAGTTCGTAATTGCTACTAACATTAGAGGCACTCGGATTTTATTAAAGACAGGAACTACCATAAAAGAAATCTCTACATAAGGATGTTGGCTTTGATCTGCTATCAATGGTACATAAGAATTCTATGCACCAGGAACATTTATTCTTATAATTTGGAAACATCTAAATAGTTTAAAGGTATGGATGTGTACTGTCACATCATAAAAAGGACTGCCATTACTATTTCATGTAATATTAATTCATGAAGATTTCCTCATTGTGAAACAAGCCTCAGGAATGTTTCATAACTTTCAAGATACACGATGATCAATTCTGATCAATTGTGATGGAACATTTTCAAGACACCCACAATTAAATACATCCTCACATTTAAAAAAAAAGGGGGGGAGGAAGGGGAGCTAAACTACTTTTCTTGTTAATGACTTTACTTACCATTCTGCTTTTTCTTTTTCTTCTTCATCTAAATAAGAAAATTCTCTCCAAGAATCAAAGTTATACCTCAAATAAAAAATAGATAAACATAAAATGACAGCTATAAACAATTTCAAGTTTTAAAATTGTTATTTGTATGATATATTTTAGTAAAAAGATGAAACTAGTAATTGGATTAATTTGTATCTATTTAATTTTCTGTTAACGAAGAGTATCTTATCTTATTTTCATTTTAAATAGATTGGGGTATAAAATTTTAACATAACCTCTTTCCTCCAATTACTATAGGTTCTTCAGCCTTTTGAGATTTGTTACGGATTTTCCCCTCCACCTAGTTGTCCTGGATTCTACTTGTCTCCTTTGCTACCCAATTTTTTTAACTTTGTAATCAATTATAGGCAACCATAGCAGGTGATTATTTTCTTCAATATCTTATGGTAAGCAAAAGCCATTAATTTGTAAAACTGAATTTTATTGTTCCTATAAGTTCTTTGTGGTCAAGGACCATTCTGCCTTTTGTATTTGTATCTTCTTTCCCTTTCCTAAATTTTTCCCCTCTACTAATTGACATATAAATACTTAATTGCTTTGTGAATGATTGATAAAGACTTCATGCTAATCCTTCTTAGTACTCACTTGAGATTAACCAAGAAAATAAAAACTTATGTATTACAAAATTCACTCAATTTTTACTTTTGTGTATGAACTGGTATAAATATAAATCAGTAAATCATTAATGAAAAATCTATAATCCTGTCCTTGCTCGATGGAAATAGAGAAACAAGAATCTTTTTTTAATCTATTCAATTTGTATTAATCAATACAAGTTAATGCAAGTTTCAGTTACTTTCATCATAGCACTTTTAATACCTGTATCTGGATTGGAACCATTTGTTCAAAAAAGGTCAAACAACTGAAAGAAAAAACAGTTTCAAGCAAAAAATTTCCAATAAATTCTAAATGAAGGACTTCAGTAAGTTCATGTTGAATTTTTTGAGAATCAACATATGTTTAGTTAAAATCCTTTTAGGATAGTAACACTATTTAAATAAACATATTAGCTTACCAAAAAGAATAAAATGCATCTACATCTTCAAATGATGAATTCATGTCACCAAGTTTAGGAACATTTTTCTTATTTGACCATCTGAAATATTAAAATAAAAAACAAATCCAGTCATAAAAACTGATATGAAACTTGAATGGATGTCATAATATGTAATAGGCAATATTTTAACCATTTCTGCCTAATAGGATATACCTTCAAAATAGAATGAGCAATTGGTTTGAAAATCTTTCCTTATTACTTTTATAAAACTTATTTAAAAGCTATAACACTCGTGGCTCTCTTCAAAAATTCATTCAGACCAGTTTCAATTGTTCAGTAAGGAAGAGAATCATCTATACCCAGGAAAGGACTGTGAGAACTGAGTGTGGACCACAACATAACATTTTCACTCTTTCTGATGTTGTTTGCTTGCATTTTTGTTTTGTGTAGCAAGATAACTGTAAGGATATGTATACAAATATTGAATTTAATATAAATTTTAACATGTACTGGAATACCTACCATTGAGGGGAGAGTATGGGGGAAAGAAGGGAAAAATCTGTAACAGAAGATTTTGTAAGGGTCAGTGTTGAAAAATTACCCATGTATATGTTTTATAAATAAAAGCTATAATTGAAAAAAAAGGAAAAAAAGAAAGAAAAAGAAAAGAAAAAAAGCTATGATACTAACAGCCTTTTATAAAAGCAGAATATAATTTCTAATTTCCCTACCTGGTTATAAAGTCACTCTTTCACATGCTAGACCCTACAGATAAAGTAAAGTTCGAAAGCTGAAGCCTGGTAAAAGGAGCAATGATACAAGACAGAAGGAGAAATAGGAGTAATGTTCTTTCTACTTTTGTGGTTATCCTTTCCAAAACATTTTTTTCCTCCCAAACATTTTCTCATTTTTCTCCCACACATTTAATCATTTGCTGAAGATACATCAAAAGAGGCAAAATGGCGAAATGGGAAGAATACTGAAACTGGAGATCAAGGGCTTGGCTTCCAATTTGTCCTGCTGTTTACTCCATGGGTGACCTTGAGCAAATTATAATCTCTTCTATCTTCAATTTCTTCATCTGTAAAGTGAGTGGGTTTGGATGAGGCAAACAATTGAGTCCATTTCACTTTAAATGTATGATCTTATGATGCTTTGTAAAGAGAATACATATTTATGCAAGCCTAATGTCTAGTTTAATTTTTTTTAAGAATACTTCCTTTACAATGAAAATAATACTTTGTAGATATAGAAATTGAGCTTAGAAATTAAGAGAATCATAAACAGGCTAGACAAGTGAGTTGAGAGATTAGAAAACCCAGGTTTAGAAAAATAAAAGTTTTCCTACTCTCACACTTTCTGAATTAAAAACCTTTGACTTATAAGTAGAATAATTGAACTTAGGCTGTCTCCAAACTAGGTCTCTGTATCTATTAGAGAACTGGTAGCATCTTCTTGGAATGGAAAAATAATCATTGACTATCTAAAATAATTTTACACAAAAATATACTATATACTTGAGTTACCTGGTTGTTGAGCTCTAAAAGGGTACAAATGGTGATACTAAATGCCTTAGATGAGGAATAAAAGATGAGGAAACATGTTGCACATGAAGCCATGTGAGAAAATAACTCCCAAAGGCAGGAAGGTTGAACCACAGACCAGGAAAAACAATATGAACGTTTACACTTTAAGTGGACTCAATAAAAGCTTAAAAAATTTCAAAGGTATTAAAAAAAAAAAAAAAACTTGGATGTAAACCTACTCTTATTCAGAGAAGCTTTATGGTAATCAGTTGCCCAGAGAAGAGAACAATCGTTTTTCTCAACTAATAGTGGGCAAAAGGGAGAAAACGTACTAATCAGAAAAGGAGTAAAATGGTGGAAAAAAGAAAGAACTGAAGTTACAAGAAAATAATGTATCTACATCAAATTGAGTTATTACCCCATTATATAAGGCATTGAGAAGGTAAGGAAAACATAAGATAGAAAACTGAGTTTGCTAGATCCTTTTAAAAGAGAAGAAGAGATAAATATTCTTTTTTTCTTCTTCCTTGTACAAGAGGAAGTAAAATTAGTTTTCAGAAGAAAAAAGAGAAAATATGGAAGACCTTTATATACATGCAACAGGGATCTAAGTTCAAAAGGTGATACCATAGCTCACCTGGAATTCCTTTCAAACACTGGTGAAAACACTTCAAAGAAATTGTCCTTTGCTTCATTTTTAGAAGGAACTGAGTTATCAAAAGTAGGATCTATACTGTTAAATGCTCGTCTTTTCACGGGGTCAGACAACATTTCATAAGCTGAGGAAAAAAAGTTACAAGATCACAAAATATTGGCAGCTATGACCTAACTTTACATGTTTCTATGAGAAAATGCTAATTTTACTGGTGTTGGTAGTATTTAAGTTAAAGCAGGTCTTTATTTCCACAATAACTAATGGATTACTGCTTTCCACTATAAAGATGATGAAATATTAGTTTAAATATCCATTTTTTAAATAGTTTAAATAACTAAAAAAAAGCCAGTCTTGGGCAGCAGAGATAGAAAGTAAGGAGCCTTACAATACAGGAATGAAAGAATATAGAAATGATAGAAGTCAGTGTGCATCTAAAAACTTTTCATTTTGGTCAGAAAATATTAACTTCATGTTAAGTCACATAATTTTTAAGATAAAAGTCTATTTGGAAATGGTGATTAGTATTCTGGGAAGAAAATAGGTTCTTATTTTTCTTAATAAATGTATAAATACTCCTATATTTAATATAAAGTTTCCTGAATACAATATGGTATTCAATTATGGGTTATGCAATGCATTAGAATACAGAATCAATTTCTTAATTTAGTTTAAACTAGTTTACTTAACTAGTAAAATTAGCCATGAAAAGTAATTTTCATTTTGACTTAATTCAGGTGTTAACACAATGTCATATGTTCATTTACACTATGACTTGAAATGGAATAGAAAACTGGGAGGTCTTAATTATCATCATGAAATAGAAAAAAAAATCTAAATAAATTCTTCTATTATTAGAAATAATTTTATTTACTTAAAAATTACTTGTCAATGCTACTATACATTAAAGTGAAATACACTGCTTAAGATATTAAATAATATTAGCCTATAAAAATTTACATTACTCTATTAAACACTAAAAATTCTTACCACTGAAAGTATTTTCTTACCTTTAGTTATGCAAGTAAAGTAGTCATTTTCCCCTTCTGCTATTGGTTCACCTGCTGCTTTTCGTTTGTCTGGATGATGTTTCAAAACCATGGCTTTATCTACCAAATGAGTCAGGTTTGGATAAGTTTTGTCACTTAATGTTTTGTATTTGAAAATAACAAGTTAAATTGATTCATTTCTGGGATGTTAAGGATAATTCTGACTGTCATGACAAATACTTGGTCATGGAACAGATTCCCTCCTTTTCCCCATTTAACAGTTACTGTAAATTAAAACCTTTTTGGACAATTTACCATTAAAAATTTTAAAAATTTAATTACCAAAGACTCTATATCCATAAAAACAAGTAAATAAAAGCTACATATTTCTCTAATTAGCATGGTAGAGTCCATATTTGGGGGTAGAGAATCTGGGTTTGAATCTTACCCCTAACACTTATTAGTTATGCAAACATGAGCAGGTCATCTGAATTCTCATATACTTATTTTTCTTATCTGAAAGGGACAATATTTACACTGCTTACTTCACAGGGCTTTCCTGAAGTGATTTGTAAATAATAAAGAACTATATAAATGTTAGCTACTATTAATGTTTTAAACATAATTTGATTAAGAAAAAAGCATTCAGCTATCTACCAGAACCTTTCTTTGGGGATTAAGGAGAGAAAGAAAATGAATCTGAGATTTCACTACTATACTAGTATAAGGAATTCCCAGTGAGAAAATTATATTAGAAAACTAATACAGATCAACAGCTACTCTACTGCCAAAATCCTTAATGCTAACATAAGTTTTACATTAAGATACAAATCATATATAAAGTGAACAATCAAATTTGTAAATAAACAAGATTTTCAAAGTAATCCTTTTAATGTACTTTAACAAAAAAGTTAAAAATAATTTCTACCTATATATTGTAACTAATATTTAATGTCTGTAATTTTTCGATGTGTATCGATGAGGAATTGAACTTGTGATTTCACTGTAACTCTCAGATAAAGAAACTCCCTCTAATCTATGCAAGTTGGCACGTCTTCAACTTGCAGGCAAAGAGTCTTTCTAAAGACTTGAGAGATCAAATGATGTACTGGTTTAGATAGTCCTAAAGTGTCAGAAGAGTTTATACCAGATCTTTCTGGCAATTAGGCTGACTTTCCAGTTGCTGCTTCTTTTCATTCAGGTAAGTAATTAGTTGTAATGTTATTTTAATATTATGTTTGTATTTTGAAAAAGAATAAAGATTCTATATGCCTTATCCCTAGTCTTCTATGGTAATTCTAACAAAAGAATTCATCATATAACCAAGAGTCTAAAAGAAGTGAAGGAAAGGAAATTTTTATTAGGGAAGATATTTTATTATTATTACTTATATTTTATTAAGGAAGATATAATATTCAAGTTTAGTGGCATATCCTAGTGCATGTAAGTAGGATAACTTTTCAATCAATTTTACAGGGTATTGCCTTCAATGTTAAGTCTTCCTTCTAGAAGTATGATTTGTATCAATAAATCTACAGTCTGCTAGGTTTCCACCATCTCTATGTTGACCCCTTGAGAAGATACATGCTTCTTTCTAAAATTATAAAAAATACAACAGCATAGTCAAAACCATTCTCTACACATGATATTTTTTAGTTTTAATCTATTTTATATAAAGCACAATAAAATAAAACATTATCTAAACAAAGATGTTTTATTATATACACTTAATTCAATCTAATGCATTTATTACTTGTCACAGAATTAAAATATAGATATCGGTTTAGACAGCTAAGTCATTTCCAGAAGACAGGAGAATATTACAGAATAAAAATGTAAAAATGTCCCCACATTTCTATGAATCCCATCAGCTCATCAATAATAAATTTTCCTGATCTCAAGGCTACTTTCTAAGAGTAAGAAGATGGCCAAAAATGTTACAACTTAAAAAAAAAAAAAAGAAAAAAAAAGAAAAAGGTTCAAAATATGATGTTTTATGAGTAAAACATTCTGTTTGTCTAGTACTGTGCTTTAATATAGTAAAACTCTTCATGAACAGTTTTGCTTTTTATATCCCAAATGTTTCTTTCATAGGATTTCAACTACTTTGATGCTTAGTAGACTTCAAAGTTTGAATATGTCTACTACTAGTAGATAAAAATTAACATCTAGTTTATATATATTTTTCTTCTGATAATTTATAAGACAAACTGGTTAACATCTATTACGTATGAATTTCATTTTGTGAACTCATGAAATAAGACAGGATGAACAGGCAGACCTAAAAGTTATGAGATAAAGATCCTCCCAATGTTACCATCTCCACCCTGATCCCAAAAATAACACTGAAGAGAGGCAGCAATTAACATAAAGTTCAGAAAAGAAAAATTCAAATTCCTAGTCACATACTTTCCACTGCTTATCATTCTGAAGTATAACACAAGTAGAATTACACAAAATATTTTATGTACTTAAGTCAAATTTTTAAAACCCAACTAATCTTGGATTAAATTTTTCCATAAAGAGACTGCAACTGAATGTTTTTAAATGATAGAAGTCACAATACCAATTATTAATTCTACCAAATATTCCAACTAAAACAATGCTTCTTAGTACAAGGACACTAATTTTAAAAGCTATGCCTCTTACCAGTTTCTGGGATAAGAATGCATTATTTGACAAAAATTGCTGGGAAAATTGGAAATCAGTATGGCAGAAACTAGGCATTGACCCACACTTAACACCGTACACCAAGATAAGGTCAAAATGGGTTCATGACCTAGGCATAAAGAATGAGATGATAAATAAATTGGAAGAGCATAGGATAGTTTACCTCGCAGACCTGTGGAAGAGGGAGGAATTTATGACCAAAGAAGAACTAGAGATCGCTATTGACCACAACATAGAAAATTTTGATTATATCAAATTGAAAAGTTTTTGTACAAACAAAACAAATGCAAACAAGATTAGAAGGGAAACAATAAACTGGGAAAACATTTTTACAATCAAAGGTTCTGATAAAGGCCTCATTTCCAAAATATATAGAGAATTGACTCTAATCTATAAGAAATCAAACCATTCTCCAATTGATAAATGGTCAAAGGATATGAACAGACAATTCTCAGACGAGAAATTGAAACTATTTATAGACATATGAAAATATGCTCCAAATCATTATTAATCAGAGAAATGCAAATCAAGACAACTCTGAGATACCACTACACACCTGTCTGATTGGCTAGAATGACAGGGAAAGATAATGGGGAATGTTGGAGGGGATGTGGGAAAACAGGGACACTGATACATTGTTGGTGGAGTTGTGAACACATCCAGCCATTCTGGAGAGCAATTTGGAACTATGCTCAAAAAGTTATCAAACTGTGCATACCCTTTGATCCAGCAGTGTTTCTACTGGGCTTATACCCCAAAGAGATACTAAAGAAAGGAAAGGGACCTGTATGTGCCAAAATGTTTGTGGCAGCCCTGTTTGTAGTGGCTAGAAGCTGGAAAATGAAAGGATGTCCATCAATTGGAGAATGGTTGAGTAAATTGTGGTATATGAACGTTATGGAATATTATTGTTCTGTAAGGAATGACCAGCAGGATGAATACAGAGAGGACTGGCGAGACTTACATGAACTGATGCTGAGTGAAATGAGCAGAACCAGGAGATCATTATATACCTCAACAATGATACCGTTTGAGGATGTATTCTGATGGAAGTGGATCTCTTCGATAAAGAGAGCCTTAATTGATCAAAGATGGACAGAAGCAGCTACACCCAGAGAAAGAACACTGGAAATGAATATAAACTGCTTGCATTTTTGTTTTTCTTCCCAGGTTATTTATACCTTCTGAATTCAATTCTCCCTGTGCAACAAGAAAACTGTTCGGTTCTGCACACATATATTGTATCTAGGATATACTACAACCCATTCAGCATGTAAAGGACTGCTTGCCATCTGGGGGAAGGGGTGGAGGGAGGGAGGGGAAAAATCGGAACAGAAGTGAATGCAAGGGATAATGCTGTAAAAAATTACCCTGGCATGCGTTCTATCAATAAAAAGTTATTAAAAAAAAAAAAAAAAAAAGCTATGCCTCTTAATTTTTTTCCCCAAGACCATCTACAGGTCCCTGTTCAGCATATCTCTGTGATTCCAACCCTTTTTTTACTTGAATAGTACATAATTTAGCACTGACTTCCCACTTTCTACCACTGTACACGTTCATCCATTCATCTATACATCTGCCTAAGTATTTACTGAACATCTATTATGCAAAAAATATCATCGCAAGCAAGGAACTGGAAACTGAATGGATATTTATCAATTGGGGAATGGCTGAATAAGTGGATGGTATATGAATGTAATGGATTATTATTTTTCTGTAAGAAATGATCAACAAGATGATTTCAGAGGGGCTTGGAGAGACTCACATGAACTGATGCTAAATGAGGTGAGTAAAACCAAGAGATATTTGTATAGAGCAACAACAAAATTCTATGATGGACTTGGCTCTTTTCAACAATGAGGTGATTCAAGACAATTCCAATAAATTTTTGACGAAAAGTCATCCACATGCAAAGAGAAGACTATAAAGATTGAATGTGGTCACAGCATAGTATTTTCACCTTTTTTGTTGTTGTTTGTTTTTTTCTTTCTCATTTTTTCTCCCTTTTGATCTGATTTTTCTTGTGCAGCATGATAAATATGGGAATATATTTAGAAAAACTGCACATTTTAACCTATATTGGATTATCTGCTATCCAGGGGAGGGGTGAGGTGGTGAGAGAGGGAGAAAAATTTGGAACACAAGATTGTGCATGGGTGAATGTTGAAAACTATCTTTGTATGTTATTATAAAAAAAAGCTATTACTTAAAAAACAAAAAGATACCATGCCAAGCATTATGAAGGATATAAAGACAAATAAGAAATAGTCTATGTTCTTAAAGAGATCATAATCTAATAGGTGAAAAATGGCACATTCAGAAATAATTATGAGGATTTGAAAAATGTAATAAAAAGGACATCAATAAACTCATATGGGATTTTAGAGAACAGTAAATTTTGCCTCCATTTGGGGGATTTAGAAAAACCTTTATAAAAGAGGTGATATTTAAGCAGGCTTTAAAGATGAATAAAAATTTGAATGTTAAAGATGAGGTCCAAATATAGTGGTTGGGAAGAGGAAGAGTACAAGGCAAAAATGGTAAGTAATTCAGTTTGATTGAAGTTACAGGTTTGTAACATGAATATACACCAAAATACCCTGGGCCAAATTATGAAGGACTTTGAATGTCACACTAAAAAAGTCAAACTTTATTTGACAGGCAATGAGGAGAAACCGAGAAGTCTCTGAGCAAACAATTAGAATGATTAAAGCAGTGCCTTTGAGAGGCAGATCTCACATAGCTAAGTAAAGAGAGGAAACACTAGACACAAATACTAGTTAGGGGGTTAATGTAATATTCTAAGCAAGAGATAATTAGACAGTGAACTAGGGAGCCCTCGGAATGATTTATATGAAACTTTGGTATAAGAATTTATAAAACTAAAACGTAGAACAAGAAAAAATAAAATTGTAGGATCATTAGGGGAAATCAAAAAAGGAAGAGATGGGAAGACATTATATGAAGTTTAGAGTTTGCACCAAACAGGTCTGATATGTATCTTACTAGCCATATGTGTGGCTATGGTAGAATGAAAGTATAAGTAATAAAGAATTGGGAGGATTCCCTTGTCTCAGCTTCATTTTCCATCCTTTTCAGTTGATTATATATAACCAGTCCAACTCCATGCTGTCTGCTACCCTTGAAATTCTTGTCTCTTATCCTACCACAACTCATGCCTTGGCAAACCTTGTCTCTACCTTCTCTGTTCCTCCTCAGTGAGTTTAAACACCCATGGAGAAAGCTATGTAGACTTAAGCTCAGAACAAATTTCTGTTATCTCAACTAGATATCAGCAATCATTTTATTCTTCCCTGATTTGACTACCACTGATTTCTCCTAACAGTTGTTCCAAAACTTTTTCTGAAGCCTCCTATACCATTTTTCTTTATACATTTAGCAAAGGAACTTGCCTCCAATTTTTGCAAGAGACACTATTCTAAGTTCCTTCTTCTCAATTCTGCAAATCAAAATTTTTCTAAATTAACTTTTATCCTCTCTCCTTTTTATTCCATTCTCTAATAAAGTGGTTCTTCTTCCCAAGACTAACTTCATCCAAACTTCTCTACCATTTACTACCATGCTTTTAATCACTTAGGTTTCAGTCATTCACTTCCTCTCATCCTCTCATATTCAAACTATTGTCAATTCTCATAGTTTCTATTTCTACAAGCTCTCTTGTATCCATTTCCTTTTCTCAACTCGCATGGCCAACATCCTGTTTAGGATCTCATCACCTCACATCTGAAATAGTCCCTCTCTAATATATCTTAACATAGCAGCCAAAATAATCTTTCTGAAGCACAAATAAGATAATATATGTTGCTCTCTTGCTTGAGAATTTTCAGCAGCTCCTAATTTCTTCTAGGATAAAACTCATTTAGACACATAAAGCCCTGCACAATCTGGTTCCAGCCTACCTTTTCAGATTTATTGAATTTACAATGCTTTTAATCATTTGGGACTACTTGTCTTTACTTCTCCATGCCTTTCTCCAAATATCTCCCATCCCAACAATATACTCCCTCTCTGCCTTTACTTCTTAGACTCTTTCATTTCCTTCAAAGCTTAGCTCCCAAGCTACCCTTTATAGGAAGCCTTTCTTCATACACTCCTAGCTGCTAAAGGTCTTTACCTCTTAGTATTAAATTATTATTAAATTAAATCTATTTGATGTGGTTCCTAGTACAATGTAAGCCTTTTCTGTCTTTGTATCTCAATGCCTAGCATAAAAATTCACTAAGTGAATTGGAGATTTATTAGCAGAAACTTAGCATCTCTGACTAAATTACAAATTTTCCAAAACAATACACAACAAAACTGAAGTATGAACTTCTAGTCATTTTCTTCACTTACTCTAGTGTTATAATTGGTTAAATTGAGATTTTATTTTATTTTTTTTGGTGAAGAGATTATGGTAGAGTTATAAGATATAGGGAATAATAAGAAGCCAGTGTTTAATAAACGAAGAGAGTAACATGGCTAAATGTGGTTGAGGCAACTGAAGTTTGAATCCTTTGGTGAAAAATTCTGAATAATTTTTCTTATCATGTCATTTAAAATATAACAAGGCTCTAAAAAAAGAAAGGCCAACATCAAGAATAATGTGACTCAAACCCAGAGCAAAGCAATACCAATCTAAAAGCACAGATATTGAATCTTTCAGTCATGTCTGAAGCTATGCTGACTTTTTGGCAAAGTTACTGGAATGGTTTGCAATGGCAAATTATCTCCAGTGGATTAAAGCAAACAAAGGTTAAATTTAAGTGATTTGCCCAGGGTCACAGAGCTAGTAATTACTTGCAACTGGATTTAAACTCAGGTCTTTCTGACTCCAGGCCGAGCAATCTATCCACTGAGCCACCTAGCTTCCTCCTAAGAAAGCATAGTAACTCTTACTCAATATAGGTAAGACACATTATCAAAGAGACCAGAAGCTTAGCTTATTTTTAAAAACTGACCATCTTAAGAATGTTTTTTCCTTAAAGGGAAAATTTATACTACAATCTGATTTTTTTTTAATCTTTAATGAATAAGGAAGTAAACAAATGAGAAAATATGTATTGATAAGCCATTCTCCAATTGATAAATGGTCAAAGGATATGAACAGACAATTCTCAGACGAAGAAATTGAAACTATTTATACACATATGAAAATATGCTCCAAATCATTATTAATCAGAGAAATGCAAATTAAGACAACTCTGACATACCATTACACACCTGTCAGATTGGCTAGAATGACAGGGAAAGATAATGAATGTTGGAGGGGATGTGGGAAAACAGGGACATTGATACATTGTTGGTGGAATTGTGAACACATCCAGCCATTCTGGAGAGCAATTTGGAACTATGCTCAAAAAGTTATCAAACTGTGCATACCCTTTGATCCAGCAGTGTTTCTACTGGGCTTATACCCCAAAGAGATACTAAAGAAAGGAAAGGGACCTGTATGTGCCAAATTGTTTGTGGCAGCCCTGTTTGTAGTGGCTAGAAGCTGGAAAATGAAAGGATGCCCATCAATTGGAGAATGATTGAGTAAATTGTGGTATATGAACGTTATGGAATATTATTGTTCTGTAAGGAATAACCAGCAGGATGAATACAGAGAGGACTGGCGAGACTTACATGAACTGATGCTAAGTGAAATGAGCAGAACCAGGAGATCATTATATACCTCAACAACGGTACTGTTTGAAGATGTACTCTGATGGAAGTGGATCTCTTCGATAAAGAGAGCTTTAATTGATCAAAGATGGACAGAAGCAGCTACACCCAAAGAAAGAACACTGGGAAATGAATATAAACTGCTTGCATTTTTGTTTTTCTTCCTGGTTATTTATACCTTCTGAAGTCAATTCTCCCTGTGCAACAAGAAAACTGTTCGGTTCTGCACACATATATTGTATCTAGGATATACTGTAACCTATTCAACATGTAAAGGACTGCTTGCCACCTCGGGGAGGAGGTAGAGGGAGGGAGGGGAAAAATCGGAACAGAAGTGAATGCAAGGGATAATGCTGTAAAAAATTACCCTGGCATGGGTTCTATCAATAAAAAGTTATTTTAAAAAATAAATAAATAAATAAAAAATAAAGTTGCCTAAATAAATATCTCCAGAGCCAAAAAAAAAAAGAAAAGAAAAGAAAAAAAAAGAAAATATGTATTGATAATAAGTCTGTTTTCTGGTTTTGCTGGTCCAAGCATACTCTAACCACAAAGTGTTTTTTACTGATGTAATTCTACAAAGGCATAGTTAAATCTAGAGCTTTTTCACACCCTTTAAAAAGAATAATTATATTCTTATGTCAGACTTGGAAGATTTCCAAAATAGTAACCAATATAAAATACTTACGGGCTGCTTTGATTTGTTTCTGAGTAGCCCTGTATCTTACATGTCCAAGTCCAAGAACCGCATAATGATCTTGATTCTGAAAAACAAAGATAAAAAATTTAAATTCAATAAAAATACACTTCTCGTTTCTTGTGTTGTTCATATCAGTACATAGCTAAGAAAGCCTTTCTCAGGGTATGGCTATGAGCAAATCTGGGATGTAAAAGAATAATTGAATGGCTCCTGCCTCTAGGTTTACACGAAGAATAGGAAACAATCCTTTGAGTGGGAAAAGTACCTGGGCCCTGTTGGCCACAAAAAAGACTATGTCTTGGGATCTCTCAAGGAGTATTAATGGCATATAATCTTGAGACTAGGATTGTTTCATTTCTTATCTTTGAATGTCTAACATGTAGCACAATGCCTGGCACATTTTAGGACTTAGCAAATGCTTATCAATAAATAACTGATAGGCTGCCACCTTAGAGATTCTATGAGTTTTGTATGACAAAAGAAAGCAGTGTGGCTTTTAATTTATTCAAACTGCGGACCATTTTGTTTTGCTGTTGTGCTAATTCCTTACGCCCCAAGGGGAGTAAGAAGATAGGTGGTTTTACTAAGAAAAACTTATCCCCAACTCCTTATGGAAACAGGTTAATTCTCTAAATAAGAGCTAAAATGAAGACCCAATAAATTTTTAAGAAGAGGGTGCATTAAGTGTAGAAATAATGACAGATTAGAACAGATAAAGGTGGTGTGAATAAGGAGTAATTGGGAATAGGGTTTTTCCAGGTAAGAGCTTGATTTGCTCCTTGCTACCAACATATGGAATCCAGAAATAGTTGTAGTGATAAAGGAGGTTCCTAGGGTATCTCCTTAGGATAGTCCCTGTGGAATTCTAATGGATTAGTCAAATTTAAAGAAATTGAGGGTCTGTAACAATGGGGGATTGGAGACAGAATAGTGACCATTCTCCTCCTCTATCACAGGATCACAGCATCACAGACTGAGAGCCAGAAGCTCAAACAGTCCTAACTTTATATTTAAGAAAACTGAGAAGCAGTTAAATGGCTTGCCATGGTCATATAGGTACCAATAAGAGCCAAGATTCAAATCCTTTCTTCTTCAAATTTAAGATTCTTTCCTTTTATCACAATATCTCCTTCATTGTAGAGATCTAGTATGTTCTTCTGGAGGCTATGCTTCCTTATCTGCCTATTCTTTGCCCACCTTCCTAGAAAGCTTAGAAACCTACTATTACTTTGAGCAGAAAAAGCTGGAAAAGTTCTCATTAAAAGATGAACTGGTAGTACCGGTGCTCATGACCTTTTGTGCAAAAAAGGGCTTTTTATAAGGCTACACAATATATTATTATTTAGAATATAGGCACATTTCTTTTTTTAATCAACAAAAGGAAAATCAATTAGAAACAGTTCTCATGACTCAAGCTACAAGATGCACTAATAAAGTCAAATGAATTAGTAAGTGTAATTCTAAGAACAACAACAAAGAATTAACAGGCAGAAAGATCTTGGAATGTCATGATAGCAGGGAAAATATCCCTGAACAACTGAAATCCCTTAGAGATATTATCTAACAATTTCAAGGACTACAATGTAACATAAAATGATAAATACATATACAGTACCTTCCAGTCTTTAGGATCAAGTGTTTTCAGCATAGGAAATTCCTCTAATTGTAATTCTTCATCTTCTGACTCCTCTGATAATTCTTTCTTATCCTCCAGTTCCTGAAAAGAGGCTGAAATATTCCTGTTTCGCCTCTTAATAAATGCTTCATACCATCTTCCCACAGGTTCAACTTGACAGATTACAGAAGCTATGATTTAAAAGTATTGAGAAGTTTCAATGCTCTTTAGAGTATAAGTATTTTAAAATAAAGCATTTCCCCAGGGAATAACAAGGCTAAGTAAATAACTGTATTAATATATTTTAATTTTCAAAAGCATCACTTATGAAAATAGTTGTACTAATCGAGCTACCAGAAGGATTAGTTATACACAATTGATTCCCAGAAAAACACAAATCTCATATTCCAAAGTGTTTCTGTGCTATACACCAACAGTCAAGCTCTTAAGAGCTTCATATACCAAGTAAATTATTATTGACTTTCCTGAGAAAGTGGAGGGAAATCAGGGAAAAAAGAAGAAATCTTGAAAACCAATTTTTACATCATAATAGCAACAATGATTTCCCCTGAGAAAAGGGATTGTTATGAAATTTATTCAACCCAGATCAACACAAGATCTCTTCAAGTCATCTCAAAAGATGTTAAGCAATTTATTCACATTGTGTATTGAAATTCGGGCCACACATTTCTAAAGTGAATGTATCGTCAGCACTGTTTAAGTACATTTTCCAAGGTCCTTCTTGAATCAACTAATGGACATTTACCAAAAATTCTTTAAAAATGAGAGTAAATTGCTCTAACTCAGGAAAAATTATAATAAAGAAAATTTTGAGAGAATGTAAATTGTGCTACATGGTAAATAAATTGGCTTACTAGTACATGTCAGAATGCAAAATGCTACTGCTTACTAACAAGTCAATAAAAAGTGGCCGTTCTGTCTCATATATGACCTCCACAAATTTGAAGGCAATTGAATTACTTATTCATACCTTACTTGCTTCAAGAATCCAAGACTCTCCTTGCACTATTCCAGAATCAAGCTTAATCACTACATAACACAGCTGGGGCATTTGAAGCATTATTCCTGACATTTCCTTCTCCTTTAAGATGATCACTTTAATATTTCACAAGTCCCAGTTTTATCAGATTCTATTTCCTGCTATGTCCTGCAACACATCCAAGCATTTAGCAGATCACCCTCAACAGCAGCTGTGAGCCAAAAAGCTCATTGTAGCCAACCTTCTAGCAATGAGCCTTTTTTTAATTTCGGGTATACTCCAACCTTCCTGGCGAGGTAGGACTGAATAATCCTCGTCCTTTAAAAGCAGAGTTCAGTATCCCAAGCTCACTACCCCAGAGAAAAGAAAGGAGTCTCAGCACAGGTCTCTGATCTAGAAGACGAGGTTAGTCGGCTACATACCGGGACTCCCATAAACACAACACAAGCGGGACAGAGGTGTTCCCCAAAACGGAACCCTATGTAAGCTGCTAGGGGAAGAGGGGCCATTTCAGGCCTCTGGAAGCTTGCAAACTTAAGTTTCTCTAGCACTAGAGCAACTTCTCAACAAACGAACTTTACACAGAAATGACCTCCGCTAAGGGCGCATCAACGCCGAAGTCGAAAGAAGCCGCGGCATGCAGGCTGATGCCCAGAGGCTCTTAGTGACCCGGGTGAGAGCTGGGAACCCGAGCCGGCGCCAGAGGATCGAAGTGCAAGGCGCGCCGGGCACCGGGATGGCTTTGTATGGGCAGCGGGCGGCACGTGGGGACATAGCCCTGGCTTCTCCCCTCCTCGCGGGGACCTCGGAGCTTCCTCCCCCCGCCAGGACGGACAGAATGGGGCGCCGGAGGAGCCCGGAGGCTTTGCCCGCAACCCATTCATGATTCAGCTCTCAGCTCGGAGACCCTGCGCGGGGACGCTCCGGGGACTGCAGCTCGGACCAAGATCCCTACTATCCGGCGCTCCCCACAGGTGCCCTTTGGCCCCCCGTGCCTCCAGGCGCAGCCGGTTCACAGGGCGGAGCCAGTGGCCAGCAGGGAGGTCCGGGCCGGGCGGAGGGCAGGGTCTGGAGAGCTCGGACTGGGGAGGCACGGGCGGGGGAGGACGAGAGCACCAAGCGGCTCCAGCCACTTACCCGCCGAAAGAGCTCGGGTGACGGCAGTGCCCTGTCCGTCCGGCGCGCCGGGTAGCAGCAACATGATGGCGCTGGTCCAAGCGGCGGTTCCTCTCCCGGGTTGGGGACGCCTCGCGGTCCCTCTCCTGCTCCCCGGCGGGTCTCTCGCGCCTCCGCTCGCTCTCCAGAACCCAGGAACCGGCGCATGGAGACAGGCCACAACTGCTTCCGGGCCATTGCCCTCTGGGTGCGACGCTCTCTCTTGTCCCCCATCGTTGTACGTACAGACACAGCCTTACACTGATTCTGGCCCGGCCAGACACCAGAGCCTCACCGAAGGTTCCTGGACAGTCCCACTCTTTCCGAAGTTGCAAGGGAGGCTTTGTAGGAAATGTCTGTTTATTTTCTTTATAGAATCCCGCCCTCGGTGGATTTGCGCACGGATTCCTTATGAACAAACATTTATTTTTCCTGCACAGTCTTTGTCTTTTTCTTCTTTAGTATTTTATTTTCCCCTAGCTACATGCAAAAACAATTTAACATTTTGTTTTTAAAACTTTGAGTCCAGATTTTCTCCTTTCCTCCCTCCTTATCCCCCAAAATTGATAATCCAAGCAGTCGACAAATATTAGGATCTTAATCTTCACCGAGCACTCTGCTCAGTGTTTGAAGTATAAAAGTAGGAAAAAAAAAAAAAAAAAAAAACTAAACAATCCTATTCTGACCTCAAAGAGTTCACATTCTAAGGAGAATGCATTCAAATAAGAGTACATATAATATCTGTATAATGTAAATGATAGGCTATTTTAGAAAGAAGGTCATTGCAGTAGAAGATGGGACAGTAAACAATAGGCTGATTAGATCCTAAATTCAACCCTATTATTTCTAGTGCCTCCCTGGTGGAAGCTCACCCCACTAATCCTCCATTTCTGAAGTAAAATTTGCAGCCATGGCAAGGGATTCATTTTACAAATATAAAATAACTATTGTGTGCCAGGAGTATGCAAAAATAAAGAACAGGCCCTCACCTCAAGGAACTCAATATGGTAATTATAAAGATATGAATTCATATGAAAATCTGTCCAACATTATTATGACCTCTCTTCTGAAGACAAGAAGACAGTACTAATTCTATACTTTATTCTAGGTACCATCATTTAAAAAAAATTTTCTGTGCCCAACAAATTCAATTTTCACTTATCTGAATGCCTAATGTACAAAAGCACTTTCAGAAATATACTACTCTGAACTTATGAGGCTCACCTTGAATCCTTGCCTTGAACTGACACCTGGAATTGGAGGCAAGAACCATGGAATAGAGGATATTGAAGTAGAAAGTTTTTGGAATATTTGGACTTGGATTCACGTTTCACTACTGATAACTACTACTACTAGATGGCACAGTGGATAGAATCAGCAAGACTTGACTTTAAACCCCGCCTCAAATACTTAGCAGCTCTGTCACTTAACATCCTTTATGTTAGTTTATTAATCTATACAATGAGCTAGAGAAAGAAATGGTAAATCATTCCAGTATCCCACCTCTGACATTTGCTGCTATCTGTATAATCTTGTCTTAATTCTTCTGGGTCTCAGTTTATTTTTCCCACTCCAGATCTGAGTATGTGAACTGGAAGATTCACTAGATAAATAAGAGACAGCTAGCAGGGTCTATCTTTAAATAGTGTGTCCATGGGCACATATGGTATAACTCCAGTTCACTTGGATGGATCACTTAATAAAGGTTAGTCAAGGTGAGAAGACTGTAATTATGTATAACTCATTATTATTCTTCTACTCTTTCATTCCTTCAACAAATGACTACCAACTAGTGTAAGGTCCTGGGATAAGAAGGAGAGGAGGTAATAACTGCAATATTGTATAGCACATATTGCACATATTATACATATGCTATATATGTGTGTATATATATCTTAATATTCACTAAAACTATTATTAGCCAAATGATAACCAACAATTACGAGTTAATAGCTAATAATTACATTATGGCTAAGATATAAATATTAACTAATACTAACAGCTGTTATTAAGACAATGTCTTATTTGTTTATTGTATCATATATTGTATTTAATATTAATAATTGGTTAATAGATTATAATCATTATTAATATCAACAAATAGCATTAATCAGTAACAACTAATGGCTTAAAGTTTGAGAAGCCCTTTATAAATATCACAAAGAAATAATTAAGCTCATTTTTATAGCACTTAACAGTTAAGAAAGCATCTTCATCACAATCACACTGTAAGAAAGGTAAATATGATGTCATTTTATTTATTTTTTAATAACAGCTTTTTATTTTCAAAATATATGCAAGGATAGTTTTCAACATTCACCCCTGCAAAACCTTATGTTCTAAATTTTTCTTCCTCCTTTTTCCCACCCCCTTCCCTAGACAGCAATAATCCAATATATGTTAAACATATATGATTTTATTTCCACATTTATCATGCTGCACAAGAAAAATCAGATCACAAAGGAAATAAAATGAGAAAGAAAACAAAAAGCAAGCAAGCAACAACAAAAAAGGTGAAAATGTGATCCACATTCAGTTACCACAGTCCTCTTTCTGGATGTAGATGGCTCTCTCCATCACAGGGAATTAGGATGAATCATCTCATTGTTGAAAAGAACCACATTCAGCAGAATTGATCGTTACATAATATTCTTGTTGCTGTGAACGATGTTCTCTTGGTTCTACTCACTTCATTTAGCATCAGTTCATGTAAGTCTCTTTAGGGCTTTTTGAAATTATCCTGATGATCATTTCTTATAGAACAATATTATTCCATAACATGTATATAACTTTTTTAGCCATTCCCCAACTGATGGGCATCCACTTAATTTCCTGTTCTCTGCCACTACAAAAAGGGCTGCTAAAACATTTTTGCACATGTGGGTCCTTTTCCATTTTTTATGATCTCTTTGGGATATAAGCTCAGTAGACACTGCTAGATCAAAGGGCATATACAGTTGAATAGCCCTTTGGGCATAGTTCCAGATTGTTCTCCAGAATGATTGGATCAATTCACAACTCCACCAACAATGTATTAATATCCCAGTTTTCCCGCATCCCCTCCAACATTTATCATTATTGTTTTCTGTCATCTTAGTCAATCTGAGAGATGTGTAGTAGTTATATCATTTTAAAAAGAAGGAAACTGAAGTTTAGATGCAAAGTGATTGTCTGATAATCACACACTAATAACAGGAAGAGGGCAGGCTCAAACCTAGGTCTCTAGACTCCAAGTTTAGAGCAGATCTTTGAAGACACTAGAGTCACACAATACATTTTAACTTAAATGAATTCATGCACAATAACAATAATCACCAAAGATAGAGATATAACCATTTAGGGAATGTAGATGCCACCTACCTCTGCCTGAAGATTCTGTTTTTCTGTTGCCAATCATGATCTCTTCTTCAACCCACAGATGGGTCTGTACATGGGCTTAGCCTAAGTAGAGCTAAAAATAAGAACAGTATTAGTTAGTTATCCTTCCATTCCTAATAGGTGATCATTGCTATGTATCCTTTAACTTCTTCAAGTCCTCCATAGACTCCTGGGGAAGCAGAAGGAAGAAACAATTATGTAGTGGTGTGAACACCCTCTAACAAAATCACAATGTATGAAGCTCTTTCAAGAGTTATTTCTTCTCCAATTACCCACTTTCTCAGCATGTTTTTGTTTTGAAACTGAATCTCCCCTTCTCAACTTGGCTATAAAAACTAGCTCATGCACCAATCCCAATCCTGAGCTCCTGAGGAATTTTGATCTGCTTGATTTTTCCAATGGAACAGTTTACTCTTCCTGAGGCAGCCTCTTGGCATTCCACTCCACTACTGGGGGCTTACCATAATGAAGCCAAACTTATCCCTATTGCATCTTAGAACTCCGAAGCTCAAATGATACATCTAAGTAAAGAAGTATATAGAATGCTGCAGTCAAAAAAACCTGAGTTTGAATCTTGTCTCTTGTACTTCCTAGTTAAGTCACTGAACCATTATCAGCTGTAATTTCCTCATCTGCAAAATGGGGATTAATAATAACACCTGGTTCACAGGGTTGCTGCAAGAACTAAATGAGATAACATTTACGTAAGCAAAACACTTTGCCAACTTTAAGTGCTAGGTGGTGGTGTGGATAGATAGAGTGCCAAGCCAGAGTCAGGGATTTTGCTAAATTCAAATTCAGCCTCAGATACTTACAAGATGTGTGGCCCTGGATAAGTGCCTCAGTTTCTTTATAAAATGAACTTTGCCAAGAAAATCCCAAATAGGTCACAATGAGTCTGACTTAACTAAAAAAAATACAGAATACAATTTCTATCCCCCAGTTTTAGTTTTCCACAGCAACAGGGATTATTGTTATGCTCTATCACACCTGGCATTATGTGTTTTTGTTATCTTATATTTAAACAGGAATCTTGATTGTTCCCCCTCAACCCCCAATCAATATTTTCACTGGATAGTGGGATAAATAAATCTTTCATCCAAATGTTTCCATAGCAACCATCTCAGCTCCATCTGCTCTCTGATACAGACTACCTTCCTTTAAATAGGTCTAGGCATTTTCTAGTCACTTATTTAAGGATACTGTCCTACTTTGTGGATGATTTAAGGGTAATTTTTGACAATACAAGATCTCATTTAAGAACTTATCTAACTATCCTAAATATAATCCATTATTCGCTATTCTTCCTTACAAAAAAAGACAACCTCTGTCCTCGTGGAACTTTCATTTCTAAATTCCTTTAACTGACATGCACATTTGCTGTTCCTATTTTCTACTTCCCAAATCTTGCTTTCAATTCAAATATTCCTAAACTAAAATTCATCATTTTTCCCTTTTATTTCTCAGATCAGTTCCTCATTATCACCTCCCTAATCTCTATTGATAATAACACCATTCTCCCAGTAAGAGGCTCTTAAATCTGCTACCTTTTACTTCTCCATGTCTCTCAGTATCAGCTTTGGGTTGCTAGGCTCTGCTCATTGTTTGGAGGACATGATTTATCATATCTATCTTCCTTTTTATTGCCATTGATTTGTGTTTACTATAAAATTCTACACGATTCTCTCTGTCTCTCTCTCTTTCTCTTTGTTTCTATCTCTCTCTCTCCCCCTTCCTCCCCTTTTCTCACTCCTTCCCTCCCATTCTTTCCTTCTTCTTCTCTCCCTCCTTCCTCTTCTCTCTCTCCTTCATTCTTCTCCCTCCTTTCTTTCTCTCCTTTCTCTTCCCTACTCTGTCTTCCTCACTCTACTCCTTCACCAACATCCTATATATAATGTGCTAAAGAAAATAATCCCTTTTTATGTCACTTTCACCAAAACCTTTCAGTGGATATATTTCTTTAATAATTCTATGATTTCATTGGTATGGATACTTTGTCCATGGACACACGTCACAACTCCTCTTCAACTTCATAGATGGTCTTTGAGAGATATCTTAGTAGAAAAATTCATCACCCTTTAGCAAATATGATCATGAGCTTTTCCAATTTAGCTAAAGAAGCTGCTCCTAAACAGATATATTAATACCCTCTCTAATTGCTTTGTGTCACTCCATTAGTTTAATAGCCACAGTTAAAGGGAAAATGATTTCTTTATGCCTTTTCCCACTGCCTCATTTTTTGGGAATCCAGTCAACTATGGCTGTAACATAGTGGCACCTCTACTCCTCTCTTTTTTTCCCCCTTGCAAATTGACTACACACTGTTTCCTAATAAGTTAGAGAATAAAGAGACAAGAGTGCTAAAGTTCTGATTACATGTTCCTACCTCTGGCCAAAAATAGTTAGTGTTGGTTTCTGTGTTTGTTTCTGATTTGGTATTCCCTTTCCTCCCTGTTCACTACCTCCCTCCCTGCCCCTAATCATTAATATCCTATCTCCAAATATAAAGAAAATCTTGCCTGATGTGATTTATGATGGGAGTAGGTACAGATTCAGGAAGAGGTTTTGAGACCTTTGTTATGATCAGAGACGCATTCTTGCTTCAGCATGAGTAAAGAGATCCCTTGTAGAAGTCCCATAAACAAGAAAGGATATTAATATATCCCTAGGCAAATGCAATTTCTTCATAAACTCAATAGTCTATAAACAAAGAAAACTTAGACCTAATTGAGATAAGGCTTTGGGGAAAATGTGAGCAGAGTTTAGGAAGCATCATTTTTCTTGGGATCCTTATATACCATGGGATCATACCAGTACAAGATAGATGTCTGTCCATTTACTAGATATAAGTAATGAAATTCTCTACCAATATGCCTTCCTTTCCATGGGGACATTATATACGAAAGGTAGAGCTAGGAACTTGTAACATTGCTGTATGAGTTCTACCATCTTTTCTAAATATCAATCTTTAAATTCTCTATTCCCATTGAATGAAATCCAAATCCTTTAAATCAGGGTTTTCGAATCTGGGATCTATGAACTTGTTTTTTAAAAAATATCTTAACTGCATTTCAAAGTAACCTTTTCAATCATAGATGATTTTACGTTATGTATTCAAAAACATTATTCTGGGAAGGGGTCCATACATTTCATCAGATTGCTGAAAGGGTCTGCAACATAGAAAAAGTTAAGTACTTCATGCAAACTGATATAACCATTTTGGAGAGCAATTTGAAACTATGCCCAAAGGACTATAAAATTGCGCATACCCTTTGATCCAGTAGTGTCACTATTGGTTCTATATAATTGAGAGATCATAAAAGAGGAGAAAGGAATCACATGTGCAAAAATATTTGTAGCAGCTTTTTTTTATGGTGGCAAATCATTGGAAATTGAGTAAATGTCCAACAATTAGGGAATGGATGAATAAGTTATGGTATATGAATGTAATAGAATATCATTGTCTTATAAGAAATGATGAACAAGTTGATTTCAGAAAAGCCTGGAAAGATTTACATGAACTGATACTGAGTGAAGTGAGCAGAACCAGGGCTACATTGTGCACAGTAATAGCAAGATTATATGATGATCAACTATGATAGGCTTAGCTCTTCTCAGCAATACATTAATCTAAGACAATTCCATTAGACTTGGAATGGAAAATTCCATTTGCATCCACAGAGAGATGGAGATTAAACACAGAGAGAAGCCTATTATTATTATTATTTTAGCGGAAGTTTATTTATTTTTTAATTATACCTTTTTATTTACAAAACATATGCATGGGTAATTTTTCAACAGTGACCCTTGCAACACCTTCCCACTTTTCCTCTCCTTCCCACCCCCTCCCCTAGATGGCAGGTAGTCCTATACATGTTAAATATGTTAAAGTATGTGTCAAATCCAATATATATATACATATTTATACAGTTATCTTGAAGCATATTATTTTTCCCTTTTCTTTTTACTTGTTTGCTTTTTTTCTTTTTTGTGGTTCTTACCTTTTGTTCTGATTTTTCTTTCACAATGTGACTAATATGGAAATATATTTAAAATGATTGTACATGTATAACCTATATCATGACAGCTTGCTTCTTGGGGAGGGGGAAGGTAAGATAAGGAGGGAGAAAAGAAACATTTGGAGCTCAAATTCTTACAAAAATGAATGTTGAAAAAATATGTTTATGTGTAATTGGAAAAAATAAGTGTTTAAAAAAAAAAAAAAGAACACAGTAGCAGCTAGATGGCATAGTGGATAGAGCATTGGCCCTGAAGTCAGGAGGACCTGGACTCAGAGACTTAATACTTCCTAGCTGTTTGACCCTGAGCAAGTCAGTTAACCCCAATTGCCTCAGCAAAAAACCCCAAACAAAAAAAAAAAAAAACACCTTAGATGGTATCCAGGTTTCTTCATTATTTTATTTGTTTTCCAGTATTAACTGTGGTATATCTTCTCTTTTGGGAACTCTCCAAACTATTCTACTTACAAATCCCCTCAATATACCTTCAACTTCCTGCCTTTAAGTCATATTATTCCTTAGTTTAGAATGCTCTGACATAATTCCTACTATCAATGTATTAGTATCAAAATCAAATACTGTCTTTTTCACTAAGGCTTCCAGTATAGGTTCCTCTAAAGTTGATTAATCAAGTTTCTGAATTCTTAAAGAGGTTTGTTGGTATCACTTTAGTTACTTGTATATGCCTTCTCTCCCCTCACTAGATTGTCCTGGAAGGCAATGAATATATCTTAACTCTATTTCTAACCAGAGCACCCATTACAACGCCAGTTCTGACCCAGTTTCCCTAATTGTTCTATTTAGTTACTTAATGCTTGATGAGATAAAGGTTTTATATCTTTAGGCTATAATCATTCCTTCTTAATGTTTGTGACAGGATAAAGGTCTATCCATTTTAGACATCATTAGAATATCAATAACCTCTCCAGTACCTCCCTTCATCATGTCATCCTAGGTGCCTCCCTCCATTAGTTTATCCCCATCCAGGTACCTCCCCCATTATGTCATTGTTCTTGTTATCCTATAAAAGTCTTGCTGTTCAGCCCTGGGACCAAACATGGATATTTGGTCCCAGTAAATCTCACCATTTAATAAACTATTAAATTGTTCTCTGATCTCTATCTTGCTCAGTTTCTCTGGCATTACAAAGTAAGACTAGAAGATTAAAAGTTTAATTAGCATTAATTGATGAGCAGTTGCCAGAAGGACAGCAATACAAGGAACAAAGGGACACATACGCAGACTTAGACATACAGACACATACACAGGGATTTAACAGTTTAGGATAACATTATCAGAGGCAAAAGGAATCTATGTACTTCCTTCTTTGGAAGGCTGAGTAATAAAGACTGGATGTCAGGTGATTTTGGAAAGATTGTGTTTATCTTAAAGTCTCAGGAGTTGCCAAAGATTAGGTTTGTTCCAGTGAGAATGTTTTCTTTGTAGTTAATTTCATTAGACTATTCTGGTGAATTCTGGAGATCAATTTGGAACTGCGTCCAAAGAACTATAAAACTGTGCATGTCCTTTGATCCAGTAATGCTATTACTGGGTCTGAATCTCAAAGAGATCATAAAAAAGGGAAAAGGACCCACATGTGCAAAAATGTTTGCAGCAGCCCTTTTTTTGTGGTGGCAAATGATTGGAAAATGAGTGGATGCCCATCAATTTGGGAATGATTAAGATATGGCAAATGAAAATATTGTTTTATAAAAATGATAAACTGACTGATTTTAGAAAAGCCTGGAAAAATGTACATGAACTGGATGCTGAATGAAGCAAGCAGAACCAGGAAAACACTGTACACAGCAACAACAAGATTGTGTGATGGTCAATTATGATAGTTGGTTTTTCTCTGCAGTTTGGAGATTCCAATAAACTTTGGATGGAAAATGCCATCTGGACCCAGAAAGAGAACGATGGAGACTAAATGTGGATCAACATACACTATTCTCACCTTTTCCCTTTCTTTTGTTTTTTTTTTTTTTTTTCCCCTCTCACAGTTCTTCCCTTTTGTTCTGATTTTTCTCTCCCAACATGATTCATATAGAGAAATATATAAAAAACTTCCTATTACCTCCAGGACCAAATATAAAATTCTGTTTGACTTCTTAAAGCCTTTTATAAGTTGACTGCTTCTCATCTTTCTAAGTTGTTATTGTTATAATATACCTCAGTTCTCTTTTCATGCATTCTAGTAATACTAGTTCCTTGCTCCTTTCTTTAACTAAACAGTCCCAATGCTAGACATTTTCCCATACTGCTGCCTTAACTGAAATTCTCTTCTTTCTCACCTTTACTTCCTGGCTTCCTGTAACTCTCAGCTAAAGTCCCATCATCTTCAAGGTTTTCCCAATCTCCCATAATTTCATTGCAATCCCTCTGAAATTATTTCTATTTTATCCTAAATATATTGTACATTGTTGCTAGCATATTATTTCCTCAGGTACTGTTTTTACCTCTTTCAATCCCCAGCAATGCTTGCTGATAACATTAAAGACACTAAAATCTGGTTCCTTTCCAGCCTTATTTCACATGCAAATCACATCACTATCTTTAGGATATATTAGTTTGCAGACAAATACTAGCTATCCCCCAAACATACACAGTAGTGAAAAAACTCCTTGCTTTTGCCTGGAGTATACTTCTTTCCTTTGGGAACAGGTTGAATCCTTACCCATTCTTTAAAACAGAGTACATGTTCTGGTGAAATCTTTTAAGATCCCCATTAGTAATAAGGATCTTACTTTTTCCTTCCCTTTCTGTCTTTGCTTCTCTTCCTTCTCAAATTAATTTATTAGGTGATATTTATCTGTATGTGACTCATTTCCTACTAAATTGTGAACGAGGCCCATGAGAATAGGAATCATTTCCAAGCTTTGGTCTTCCCCAGAATCTGACAGTGATTGATATATAGTATGCCTTTAAAAAATTCCTTTGTCACTATCTATAACAGAAGCAGAACTAATATCAAATATCATAGAATATCTGAGTTGGGCAATACTTCAGAGATCCTCGAATTCAAATACTACCTCAATAAATATCCTTTCCATTAACATTCCTGACAAGTGGTCATCCCTCCTTAACTTGAAGGCCTCTTCTATTACTTTACTTTTTTATCTTTGTATCTGAGGTAGCTAGTACAGTGACTTGCATGTGGCTGTGCATAATAAAAGCTTAAATAATATCAATAAAAACTACTATTTAAATTGTGATTACACACATAGTGCTAAGCACCATCAACTGGACTGCAAATGATCTCTAACCTGTGGGTTGTTGGAGCTAGCCATAGACAGGAGAGAATTTCAGAGTGAAGAAAACAAGTCTGCAAAAAGAAGTCCTCCTGAGAAGGAAGGCCTGTGGTTTGTGGCAAGGGCAGGGCTTTTAAGAATGCAAACCACAAGAGGTGGGACCAGAACACAGTCATTCTTAAGTCTTGAGTAAACAGTTCACATGGCAAGCTCATGGAGGCATTCTGGAAATTATACGGGCATTTCTGGATTCTGTGGAGACAGTCCCTACATTGATTGTCTCAAGTCTTACTGGTCACTGAGCCTTGTGATTGTTCAGCAGGGTACAGAACTAGAGCTATCATGGCAGGGACAGGAGTGCAGCACCTGGTATAGTTACAAGCATTGCAATTGTTCAGAGTGTCAGAAGATTTGATTGATGCCTTTTTGCCACATAACATTGGCTGCTTCTAACTTTCAGGTCCTGGGGAAATAAGGAAACTCCAACAAATCTAAATAGTTATTGTGTAATACGAAAATCATAAATCCCTCAGAGAACACATAGTACTGGTAAAAGCAATACATTTTGCCAGGTGAGATCATCCAGAAGGTGAGCATAAAAGATTGTTGTTATGCTAAGTTGAAGGCACAGCCTGCTTACAGGGTCTTAGATCTGGAAAAATAAGATCTCTTCTAATATCTTGAAATTTCCCCCTTTTGGCCAAAGGGTAGGAAATCTCAAAAAATATCTTTCCTTTCGACCAATAAAGGAGAGACAGGGATAAGCCAAGATGCCACGCGAGGCCACTTAGACCAAGACAAGATTTTGTACAGTGAATTAATTCCCTGTATGCCCCAACTATCATTACCAGCATTACAAGCATCATTGCTTGCAAGAAGAAAAGAGACAGAGCCTAAGAATGGAGAGAGAGAAAATGGCAAATCATGCTTGAATCAGGATCTTGATGGTTAAGATACACAATAAAAAGGAAGAAAGGGAAACAAAACAAAACAAAACAAAATTAGGACAGTGTACTCAGCCATTATCTGGAATCTTGAGACAGCTGTCTCATCTGGAGTCCATACTATATGGACTCTGAGGTCCCCAGGGGGTTCTGCTATCCATTCAGCAACAAAGGCTTGCTTCAGAAGATCCAGGAATACCTACCCAAAAGTCTGGCACTTGTGGAAGTAAGTCAGAAGGACCTGGAAGGAGTCCTTAGAGAAAACTCTTTGCATCAGGCTTTAAATCTTAGTTTCTGGTCAGCATAATTTAGGTTCCTGGTTAATAGTTTCTAAACAGCATATAGAGATGATCAAATTTTCCAGTCACACAAGGGTAATTTCAAGCAATGCAATAAAGTTTTCTTTTTCACAATTCCCATAATTGCATAATTACATTATCAGGTACAGATCAATGTCACCTTATAGATCAAACTACTAAAAAGTCTCATAATGGATTAGTTTTGAGAATAGAAATTTACATGTCACCAGGGTAAACAAGAAAATTTAAATATAAACATCATGAAACAAAAGACCAAAGCAATACAATAGTCATCATCAATATTAATATGTTATTTGGCCCACTGGTACCGGATTAAAAATTCAGCTTGGAACTTAAGTTGCTGGAGGGCAGTTCATGTTTCATTTTTATCTTTGTATTTTCTATTTCGTAAATGTTTGCTGATTGACTTATTTCTTCGCGTGCGCTCCATCCCCTCTCCCCGCCCCCCACTCCCACCTCCGTTAGACTGAGCCGTTTTTTCTCCTCTCCTTTCTTTGTATCCCCCCGCTCGGCACTGTGCCTGGCACACAATAGCGGCTTAATGAATGCTAGATTACTGACGACAAATGGTCATCCGGTCTTTGCTAGAAGACCTCCAACATTGAGAAGCTCACTCCCTACAGGGATAGCCCTGTGGGGCAGCTCTGAGTGTTAGGAAGGTTGTTTGGACATGGGGTCAAAAAGAGCTTCTCTTGAAAACATCAAGCTTGATACTAAGACTCCCGGGATAAAGGTTGACCAATCCCAGACAGAAAGAATGGGTGAATCCCGGGGAGATCCCAAGTGCAGGAGGCTTATTTAAACTCCTCCCCGAACCCTCCCCAAACACGCCAGAGCCCGCCGCGCCAGTGCGCCGGACCGAAGACTTGAAGCACCAGTTCCGCAGGGGGACCGGAAATGGGTTGGTACTCCCGGAAGTAGAGGAAGCTGCTGTGTAATCGTTCCTAGGAACCGAGGTAGCTACGACTCCCAAAATGCCGGATTATTTGGGAGCCGATCAGCGGAAAACCAAAGAGGAGGAGAAGGACGATAAGCCCATTCGAGGTCAGCGGAGCGGAGCAGCGCGGGCAGGGGGCAGGGAAGACGGGAGTTGGGAGGGGTCTCTCGCCGGTCTGTCTGGAGAAGGGAAGGAGCAGAGTAAGGGGAGCGAGTCTGAGATGTTTGGGCCCAGGCCGCGCACTTGACGCCGTCTCGCTCCCTGACCCGCCATTCTATCTCTGAGGTCCTTTCCAACTCCGGGGTCATCATTAATTCATTTCTATTCGGAAAACTTTAATGAAGCGGCTCCTGAGCGCCGAGCCTTGCTAGGAAGCAGGAGGTCCACAACGTCTCTCCCGACCCTCGTGGCATGGGGGTGGGTGAGGGTAGGGGACCCGACCCGGATCTGGAACTGTTTGACCCGCCAGTGTGGTAGGGTCAGGTGTCGGGAAAGTGCTAGGGGAGGGTTTCAGGGAAAAGTTTGTTACTGGCTGGAGTGGAGGGTCAGTGGAGTTTTTTGGGGAGTCTCTTCTTTGTTGAGGACCGGCCTCTTCGTTACAATCCCACCGTCTATTCCCCAAAGCTTTAAAAAAGATAATTTTTCGTGGAAGTGTTTGGAAAATTGTTTTCTTTGTGCCATTTTCTCCAGTCAAAATGAATTTGGCTAGAATCCTGCAAGTTAAGAGTAGAAGGGGGACCCTATACACTCCTCTACTACAAACCCCTATCTGTAATCTAGGAATTTTACAAATGAGGAGAGTAAACTCCCAGAGAGGTTACATGGCTTGCCCAATGCCTCACAATTCATTAGTAGAACTGGGATATTTTTTTCTTTAAGAGATTATGATACATTTAGAAACGCGGAATGATTTTTGATTTCTCTTGATTTGGGCATAATATCCACTAACTTATTTTGTCTTCTCCAGGTTTTTAGTTAATTGATTTAAAAAATCATTGCTTACACATTGTATTTTTCATGTGTTCCTGTCTTTCACCATGGCCTTATATCTCCTACATTTTAAGTCCTCTACATTTTAAAAGGAGTGCTTCTTCCAGCTCCTGTTTAATGAGACATCATACCAAAATGTATGGGATGCAGCCAAAGCGGTAATAAGGGGAAATTTCATATCTCTAGAGGCCTATTTGTATAAAATAGAGAAAGAGAAGATCAATGAATTGGGTTTGCAATTAAAAATGCTAGAAAAGGAACAAATTAAAAACCCCCAGTCGTATTTCCTGCTTTCTCTTGGAAGCGTCTTCTTTCTGAATCTGAGAACCTAAGAAGTTTCCTTTGACTTGGAGACTTGTGCCCTGGAATTGGTCAGCCAACTCTTTTGAGTTCATTACCTACCTCTAATTATATTCTCATATTGAATGGTAACTGTAACCATTGTTTTATGTATGTGCATCATATTTAAAGGAAAACACATCCTTACATTTATTGTATCCAGTTGTTTCATGAAATCCCATTCAAATTCTAAGAAATTTTTTTTTTTAATCTTAAAATGAGACCCTTAAAAAAAAAAAAAAAAAGACATGTTTTTCAAAATTAAAGCTAACATACTGTCTCTGTCCTTTCAGCGCTGGATGAGGGTGATATTGCCTTGTTGAAAACTTACGTAAGTTATTTGTATTACTGTAACATTCCTACATGTTAAGTGTAACTCAGAATTGTAATATGTTACTGTCCTCAGTAAGTGTGGATGTGGATAATAAGGAAAGGGAATTAATTTTTCAGTTTTATGTTTGAAAATGATTTTTGAATATTTTCCTCTTGAGTTTTTATCAATTAAAAACTACATATTTTTTCAATATGAATGAAAGTAAATTTATAGATGGCTCATGGCAGATCTTGAAAATAATTTTATTAAATAAATTCTTAGTCTTTTATATCAGAGGTTGTGCTATTTAAAAAAAAATTGAAAAATGTCCTAAGTCAGATCTCAATTATATTTATAGACTAAGCTTATCAGAATAATGGACTCCTGCTCTTCCCCAAGAAGAACAGATTTCTTGTCCTATTTGCATTCTGGCAAACAATCCTTATCATTACTTACTTTATTACTAAGTTAATAATGAAGAAAGGGTTTCCAGATGTCATCCTGGAAACTTTTGTGTTGGACAAACTCTTTTAAAAGGTGGTTGTTTGGGTTATGTTATCTCCTCCCTTCCAGCTTGTATTTCCCCTCTCTGTGAGGTATCCTTAGTAACAAAGAATAAAAAAAAGTGATGGGTGCTTTAATAAAGGGAATGATTATTGAATTCTTAATCCAGAATAATGTAGGAAGAATGGCATGGTAGTTATTTGAAAGGAAGGTAAGATATTTATAAGGAGGAATCATGCGTGGCTAACTGATAAGAATTTTTTGAAGGGGATTTTTATGCCTGTGGATATAACAAATTTCCAAAAAAGTCTTTGCCTGAATTCTACATGAAAACATTGAAGGTGCAGTATTGTTGTGGACATTGAAGAGACTTTATGAGATAGTAAACAAATTCTAGGGAATTAATACTTCTCTATATAGAAAAGTAAAGAGTTGATCCTAGGTATCAATTACAAGATTAGTCTTAACAGTGCCTTTGTAAATTAACTGGAATTCTTTAAAGTCCTACTCTGATGCTTATTGTAAGATCACATTGGGTTTTTGTAGGCTGTGGCAGAAGAATTTGTTCTTGGCAGGGTTTACTAAGCTGGAAAGATTTTGTGTATAGACTTGGTAATAGCTCACAAGTGTATTGTGTCTGAGAGCCAGTTTAGATAAACTTGGTGAGGCTTATTATCAGGTTGATCACAGAATGATGGATCTTTTTGATTACAGCTGCTCTTGAAGATTGTTTTATAATTAAGATATATGTGATCTGCTTTGATGGGTATAATATCATTTGCCACTGACAGAATTACAGATACATAAAATATAGAGGAATAGGAAAAGAGAAATGCATGGTGAAATGCCAAGTGCAGGATTAAAGGTTTATAGGAAGTCATGGAAGACTTCTATATATTGATAGACTAACAAGTTTCTAGACTTGTCATTCTGAAGGAACAAAAACAGAAGAGATATGATTTGAGACTGTGGAATCATGAGGGAGTAGGGAACTGGGAATGGAGGTAAAGTAAAACTTGGTGATGACCACTGAGTCCAGGATGACTAGAACAAGGGAACATTTTGAAGTTTGAAAGAGACAAAGTAATATTGCTTCACATGTGTGGAACTCTTTCATAGCTTGGTGTGGTACAAGCTAAAAATATAGGTTAAAGAAGGTTTAGACAAATAAAAGAAATAATCTCATAGTGGGAGTATTAAAGAAAATAACAATATTCTTAGCTTCTAGTGTTGACCTTAGAGATCATCTCAAACTTTTTGGTCTCAGGACCTCTTTAAACTCTTAAAAATTATTGAGAACCTCAAAGAACTTTTTTGTTTATATGTGTCTAACTATCCATGTTTACTGCATTAGAAACTAAAACTGAGACATTTTCATAATATTAAAAAATGACAATAATAAACCCATTCCATGGTAACATAAATAACTTTTCTGCTGAAGAACAACTTTCTGAAACACAAAAAGTAATGAGTATGACTGCTTTACATATTTTTGCAAATTTTTTTAATGTCCACCTTTGGTAGAAGACATTTAATTGAATTTTCATATTTACTTCTGCATTTAATTTTATTATTATTATTTTTTGGTTGAAGCATATTAGAAAAATATGGCCTTTCACAAATAAGTAATTAGAAAAGAGAGTCAAGTAAGGTCTTAGTAGTATTGTAATAGTAGTTTCTGCTTTGTAGATTTCTTTAAAGAGATCAGACCATATTTTGAGAACCATTGGTCTAGATAAGCCATGTATATGTGACACATGGCAATGGCAATTTTTATGTTCTAACATGAAAACTAAAAATGTTGTTGATTGCTATATTGGAACTAAACCTTAACCATAGTGATATCTGGGCTCATACTATTCATTATGTAAATTAACTTTACTTTTGGATTGGCTTGCCTTTTGACCATTAGGTCTTCGGTGGTAGAGGGGGTTTGGGAAAAAAGAGGATGTGAAAATGTTTATAGATTTATGAATTGGATGCTAATCATATCACCCAGTCAAGTATTTAGATTTTATAAGAGCTCAGAATAAGAATTTATTGTCTTGCTTTATAAATTATTACACAAATTACTTCCTACTATATATAATTAGGGCTATGTGTTTCTGCATTGAATAGATTTTGAAATAATTTACATAGCAGATGTTGATTTTTACATTAATACAAAGATGAGTGAAAGATTACTTTTTCTATATATTGTATATCTTTGCCTAATTTGCATATGTTGATGTGTATCTTTGGTTTTTGATAATAGGCAGTTTTTTGTTTATAACCTTGAATAAGAAAGGATTTGAGTGTATTTGAAGTTTTAGGAAATAGTATGAAAATGATACAGATATTATATTGTCAGTCTATAACCTTAGAGGTAATAATAAATAATATGGTCATAGACCTCCCACATCCCCAGTTAGTTTTTTAGTTATAGTTGATAAGTTTTAGTTGTTTGTACAAATTAGAATTACTTTTCTCTTTCAGGGCCAGAGCACTTATTCTAGACAGATCAAACAAGTAGAAGATGACATCCAGCAACTTCTTAAGAAAATCAATGAGCTCACTGGTATGTTCCCTCCTTTCCCTTTCTTCTGAATGGTGTGTAAGTAAGCGTTTGACCTCAGGATTTGTTTTCATTAAATGTGTATTCTCTGGATTCTGGTTTTTTTGAACAGATTGAATCTCATATTATTTAATTTACCCCAGTCTGTTTTACTGTCCTATGTAATTACTTATAGTGCTTATGTGTTTATAATACAGCTACTTGCCTTAAGATAGGTATTTTCCATATCAAATCCCAGTTTAGTAGACTTTAGTGGATGAATCTTGGTAATATTATGATAGACTATTGTCTAGGGCATGGAAATAATTTTATTATACAGAGTTTATCTTATTATCATGTTATTTGGAATATAATAAATATTACAATTCCAAATTTTAAATTTAACTCTAAAATATGATTTTATACTTGTTTCAGAGCAGGTTAATATAATACTTTTCAATGACTTTAATGTTTCTTTTCTAGGTATTAAAGAGTCAGACACTGGCCTGGCTCCCCCAGCTCTTTGGGATTTGGCTGCAGATAAACAGACTCTTCAGAGTGAACAGCCACTACAGGTTGCAAGGTAGTAATGCCGATCTTGATGTGTATCTGATTAATTTTGTCTAAAGATAAATCTGTTAGACTTCACAAAGTCTTGCCACCTAACAACATTGGTATCTGTTAAGAGTTTTTCATTTAAATCCCAGAAGTGAAGCTTTCTATAAAAATTCTTTGGAGTTGGCACTTGGGAACTAGTAACATAAAGGATTTAGCAGTGTTGAGAAATTTTATATAGTGAAACTTTTTAGTAAAATAGAATAGAAAAATTATCTATATTGTTCTGATTTGTTGATCAGGTGAACATGAGTTTGTAGAGTAGCTTTTGTTTTATAAAGTTTGTGTTTATTTTTATTTGTCTCTCTGGATAAAAGGAATTATGAGAGTATAGCATATCCTTTATTCATTATTACAAATATACACATATAATGATTTTTCCTCTTACAAAGAATAGCAGTGTGACACAAGGAGAGGCAGTGTCAGCTAAGATAGAGAGGAATATAGACCAGAGAGGTACACCTGGATTTTATTTCTGTCTCTGATACTGTCTATATAATAGTGAACATACCACTAAGCCTCTGATATTAACTTCATCTGTAAATTGAGGATGTTATTAACTGCAATACCTACTTCCAGAGTTGTTATAAGGTCCAAGTGATAAATGTAAAGCACTTGAAGTATTTCAGGCTGTTAAGAACTGCTGTCAATAGGATGAATAATCTTGTGTTTCACATTGTCTGTTATGAGATATCTTGAGAAAATGATTCCTTTGATCTTAATTTGCTTTATTTGATGCTACAATTTAGTTTTCAGTACTACTACCGTGAGCAGTAGTCATACCTTCAGGTCTCAATCTACTTTTGGTTGGTATATTCACAGTATAGAATTCACTTGTTATAGTATGGCATCCTTTTCTTGCTGTAATCATAAGTATTTCTGTGCTAGGTGTACAAAGATAATCAATGCTGATTCAGAGGACCCAAAGTACATTATCAATGTGAAGCAGTTTGCCAAATTTGTGGTGGACCTCAGTGATCAGGTAGCACCTACTGACATTGAAGAAGGAATGAGAGTTGGGTAAGATGTCTGTTTACTGTATTCTTCTTTCACTAAAGATACTGTGACTCAGTGCACATTTTATTTTGATTGAATTTATTCAAGGTATTGTACACCCAAAATTATCTTTGAAATACTATGTTGAGTCTCCCCCTTCCTTTACTACTTCTGTTTCTTTACCACAAAGTTTTTAAACTCCTTCAATCTTCTTAAGGGCCCTATCGTTCTATAAAAAATCTTCTCTCCAAGTCACCAGTGGCTTTTTCTCTAAAAATGTATTACTGAAATGTTTTGTTCTTACATTGCAAACGTTTACAGGCCACCCCTATTTCATGAGAGATCTCTCCTAACTAAAACATTTAAATAAACCTAACAATACACTTGCCTTATCTAAAAATATATGCAGCATTCCAATTCTTTGGCAGTACCTCCTGTCTTTATTTTTAAAAAAATGAACAAATAGTATAGATTTTTTTCCTTCCCACTCCCCACTTCATTGGGAAAACAAAAGAAAAACACATTTCTTGTAACATAAGCATTGTCAAATAAAAAAAAAATCCTTGATGTTTATATAGATAAATACATATATACACATACATGTCTCTGTATATATGTATCTGTTTGTAATCTGAATTCATCATCTCTTTGTAATGGATCACATGTTTTGTCACTGAACAGTTAATACTCTACACTAGGATTATAAAAATGAATAATTTTGAAAACTTTTATAAATTGTTAAAGAATGAATTTTTTAAATAGCTTTTTATTGACAAAACATATGCATGGGTAATTTTTCAACACTGACTCTTGAAAAAAACTTGTATTCCAATTTCCCCTCCTTCCCTCCACTTTCTCTTCTAGCTGGCAGATAGTTCCATATGTATTAAATATGTCAAAGTATATGTTAAATACAATATATGTATATATATTTATACAGTTGTCTTGCTGCACAAGAAAAATCGGATTTAGAAAGAAGGTAAAAATAACCTGGGAAGAAAAACAAAAGTGCAAGCAAACAATAACAGAAAGAGTGTAAATGCTATGTTGTGGTCCACACTCATTTCCCAGTATTCTTTTGCTGGGTGTAGCTTGTTCTGTTCATTACTGATCAATTGGCACTGATTTGGATCCTCTCATTGTTGAAGATAGCTATTTCCATCAGAATTGATCCTCATGTAGTATTGTTGTTGAAAGTGTATAATGATCTCCTGGTTCTGCTCATTTCACTTAGCAGCAGTTCATGTAAGTCTCTCCAAGCTTCTCTGGATTCATCCTGCTGTCATTTCTTACAGAACAATAATTTCATAACATTCATATACCACAGTTTACTCAGCCATTCTCCAATTGAGGGGCATCCATTCAATTTCCAGTTTCTAGCTACTGCAAAAAGGGCTGCCACAAATATTTTTGCACATACGGGTCCCTTTCCCTTTTTTAGTATCTTTTTGGAATATAAACCCAGGGTAACACTACTGGATCAAAGGATATGAATAGTTTGACAACTTTTTGACTATAGTTCCAAATTACTCTCCACAATGGTTGGATCTGTTCACAACTCCACCAGCAGTGCATCAGTGTCCCAGTTTTCCCACATCCCTTCCAACATTCATCATTATCTTTTCCTGTCATCTTAGCCAATATTAGAGGTGTGTAGTGACACCTTTTCATTTGGGTAGAAATAGTTTAAATTTCATCATCTGAAAATTGTTTATATCCTTTGACCATTTATCAATTGGAGAAAGAATGAAATTAGCATAATCAGGAGAACTATTTAGTAACAACAATACTGTAAAAGCAAACAACTTTGAAACCCATGAGAACTTTGACTATGATTCCAGTAGACCAGGACTACTTTTTAAATGACCTTTTCTTATTCCTTCTCTTTTTTTGACCTATAGCATTTGATCCCATTAACTAGCCCCTTAACTTTCAAAAGTTTAGTCCTGGTTTTCCTTCCATTTTGATCATCTAGTCTTTTCTTTAACGATTGTTGGGTTTCTTGTCCTCTTAGGTGGTTGTCTCTCTCTAAAGGTTTTCCACATCCCTCTTCTCTGTACCTACTCATTCTTATGAAGATGGCTTCTGAATCTGGATATTCAGCTCTAATCTTTTTCTTTGTGCCATGTTTTCATCTGTTGGATATTAAATGTCCTGGTGGCACCTGAGATTTGATCTGCTTAAAACTGAATTCATCCCCAGTTTTTCCTCCCTATTCTGCTATTTTCTCTTGCTGCCAGGCTCAAAAAACCCTGATAAGCTTTGATTTTTTCTTCTTTATCCCCTATATCTAATCAGTTGCTAAATCTTCTGATTCTTCCTTTACAGTGTCATTTTCAGCACAGGTCTGACTACCTTTGTGAAAAAGCCTTTAATGATTTTATCACCTCTATAAAATCCAAAACTACTTCTTTCTTTTTTTAAATAGCTTTTTATTTACAAGTTATATGCATGGGTAATTTTACAGCATTGACAATTGCCAAAGCTTTTGCTCTAATTTTTCCCCCCTTTCCCCCACCCCTTCCCCTAGATGGCAGGATGACCAGTAGATGTTAAATATATTAAAGTATAAATTAAATACATAATAAGTATACATGACCAAACCGTTATTTTGCTGTACAAAAAAGAATCGGACTCTGAAATATTGTACAATTAGCCTGTGAAGGAAACCCAAAATGCAGGCAGGCAAAAATATAGGGATTGGGAATTCAATGTAATGGTTCTTAGTCATCTTCCAGAGTTCTTTCGCTGAGTGTAGCTGGTTCAGTTCATTATGGCTCCATTGGAACCGATTTGGTTCATCTCATTGCTAAAGATGGCCAGGTCCATCAGAATTGATCATCATATAGTATTGTTGTTGAAGTATATAATGATCTCTTGGCCCTGCTCGTTTCACTCAGCATCAGTTCATGTAAATCTCTCTAGGCCTTTCTGAAATCATCTTGTTCGTCATTTCTTACTGAACAATAATATTCCATAATTTTCATATACCACAATTTATTCAGCTATTCTCCAATTGATGGGCATCTACTCAGTTTCCAGTTTCTGGTCACTACAAAGAAGGCTGCCACAAACATTCGTGCACATACAGGTCCCTTTCCCTTCTTTATGATCTCTTTGAGATATAAGCCCAGTAGTAACACTGCTGGATCAAAGGATATATGCACAGTTTAATAACTTTCTGAGCATAGTTCCAAATTGTTCTCCAGAATGGTTGGATGTATTCACAATTCCACCAACAATGTATTAGTGTCCCTATTTTCCCACACCCCCTCCAATATTCCGCATTATCTTTCCCTGTCATCCTAGCCAATTTGACAGGTGTGTAGTGGTATCTCAGAGTTGTCTTAATTGGCATTTCTCTGATTAAAGTGACTTGGAGCATCTTTTTATATGGCTAGAAATAGTTTGAATTTCTTCATCTGAATTGTCTGTTCACATCCTTTGACCATTTATCAATTGGAGAATGGCTTGATTTCTTAGAAATTTGAGTCAATTCTCTATATATTTTGGAAATGAGTCCTTTATCAGAACCTTTGACTATAAAAATATTTTTCCAGTTTATTGCTTCCCTTCTAATCTTGTCTGCATTAGTTTTGTTTGTATAAAACCTTTTCAATTTGATATAATCAAAATTTTCTATTTTGTGATCAGTAATGATCTCTACTTCTTCTTTGGTCATAAATTCCTTCTTCTTCCACAGGTCTGAGAGGTAAACTATCCTGTGTTCCCTTAATTTATTTATAATCTCATTCTTTATGCCTAGGTCAAGAACCCATTTTGACCTTATCTAGGTGTACGTTGTTAAATGTGGGTTGATGCCTAGTTTCTGCCATACTAGTTTCCAATTTTCCCAGCAATTTTTGTCAAACAGTAAGTTCTTATTCCAAAAGCTGGAGTCTCTAAATCCAAAACTTCTTAATCTGGTATAGAAGATCTTTATATTCTGCCTCCAGCCTTTCTAGCCATATTTTATATTATTCTCCTTCATGTACCATTTTTCAGCCAGACTAAAAACTATCTCAGTTTTATTATGTGTATTCTTGTCTTTTATTAATAATAAATGTATTTTTACATATTTGTTCAAGGTATAGCCTTGCCAATAGTAAACACAATTTCTGCCTCTTTGAAATAACTTCCCCCTTCACCCCCAAATTCTTATTCAGATCTTTCCTTTTCTAAGAGCCTTCCTTTAACCTCCACATGATAAAGGTGCTGCTGCAGGGGATTGAGCTCTGATCCTCAAGTCACAAAGACTTAATTTGTCCTCAGAAACTTACCGTGTAACCCCGAGCTAGTCATTTAACTGCCATTTACCTCAGTTTCTTCATTGTAAGATAGGGATCATATAATAGCATCTGTTTCTCAAGGTTGTTTTGAGGATCCAGTGAAATAGATTAAAGGCACTTACTAAATACTTATTTCCTTTCTTTCTCCTTGAATGTGCTCCTATAGCACTTTGCTTAGATCTTTCCTTTGATCTCATGTCATGCTTTATAGTAGGTGAGTTACAGTCTCCTTCCTATCATATCCTACCATTGGAATGATAAGTACCTTGAGGGCAGGGACTATGCTGTTTTTCATCTTTGCATACCTACAAACATACGGTAAAATGGTTAATAAATATTTGGTCAACTGAAATCCTATTTTTGTTAACCATTCCTTTATCTCCAGGCTGATTGGTTACATCTCAAATTGTTCTAGCTCGTTCTAGATATCAAAAAGATAGGAACAGAGTTTAAGGATAAAGAATTTGTAATTTCATTTGCCAAGTCACTTAGATAGTTTGGCCTAGCCCATAAAAGGATTTTGGTGCTGTTATGATGTAGTAGTTAGATGTGAATGATTTTGGGAAGGCCATTTAATTGTAAATGGAGATTTGATTGACTTGCCTAAGACAAAAATCTATTGATTTATGTTTTTTTTCCCTTCATCTGTATTTAGTCTACCAAACCATGTTATAGCTCATTACAGGCATTTTGGGTCCTCTTTTCTGATCCTTCCCTGTTTTAACTAGAAAATGTCTGAATAAGGGTTTTTCTTTTCTCTCTCCTCAGTGTGGACAGAAATAAATATCAAATTCATATTCCCCTGCCTCCCAAGATTGACCCAACAGTTACCATGATGCAGGTAAGTTATTATGGGAAAGTAAAGAATTTCATCTTCTTTGAAGTACAATTACATTCATCATGAAGATTTTTGAAATTTGTAACTGGTAGACTGTTCACATATATACATTAAAACAAAATCTATGAGCTTTCTGTTAAATAGTCTTGCAAAGTAGTCTGAAAAAAGTGGTGCCTTGCAAAGTACTGATTAGCTTACATATTTCCTATTCCTAACAATACTGTAAAATTTAGATTGTTTGGGAATTCCAAGGCAGTGTTTCGTTATTATTAAAGTCCTTACTTCCTTCAAGACTTGCTTTTGGGTTATTGGTCTGTATTTATTTGGGTCTATATTCAGTTCAGAATTAAACAACTGAAATTTTAAAATAGATTGTGTATTTTTCTGTGATAGGTGGAAGAAAAACCTGATGTCACATACAGTGATGTTGGTGGTTGCAAAGAACAGATTGAGAAACTAAGAGAAGTAGTTGAAACCCCACTGCTTCATGTAAGTGTAATTCTATTAAGCTTTAAATTACTTTGTATGAAGGTAATGATTGAACATATGCATTTTGGGGGGGCCTCTGTAATTAAGATTTCTTTCTTCATGAAGTAAATAATTTTTAGAAAATAAATATCCTTTTGAAATAGAGAAGAAAAGAAGATAAAGTCTAGATGAAAGCAAGGAGAAGGTTTAAAGATTTTTGAGAAGAGAGGCATATGATGAAAAATTGAAGGAATTGTTTTTGTAAAGATGAGAAACTATGAACTTACCTACCTTTTAATATCTTGAATCAGGGATTCAGTTATTGTGGAGCAGTACCAGTAACTGGTCTAAAGGAAGCAGTAGTAAATGGCTTTAAATTATATCAGAAGATTAGAAGTAGTAAAATAATAAGCTAGAAAATTGAACATTATTTGAAGCTGGGCTGTCTTAATGGTAACTACTTAAAGAAAATATTAATTTTTCTGTTATAATTTTATCAAAATTAGCATGAAATGTAGATAAGTTTTAAAACTTCTTTTACCATGAACCTTGTGAACAGTGAGAACAACTTTACTATGTTATACAGATTATATATGTGGCAGTTCTTTGATTCTGAGGCCAGGAAGTAGACAAAATTTCTCATTTAGATCAGTATGTAAGATTTAATTTTAAAAATAAGTATATACAAAATTCCCTTTTACACATTAGTATGAAATTTTTGTCTTTGCAGCCAGAGAGATTTGTTAACCTTGGTATTGAACCCCCCAAAGGCGTACTTCTTTTTGGTCCCCCAGGCACGGGCAAGACTCTTTGTGCTCGTGCTGTTGCTAACAGGACAGATGCCTGCTTCATTCGAGTTATTGGATCTGAACTTGTACAGAAATATGTTGGAGAGGTAAAGTGAATTAATAATAATGAACAAAGTAGCAGCAGATAAAGCATGAGATTTTATAATGCAAAGTATAAAAAAGGAAAAACTACTTACCTGAGTCATTCTTATAAGCCTGGGACAAGACAAGTGATGAATGTTTGATGATTACATTGTGGTAGTTAAACAGCTCAGAAACTACACTGCTTTCTTCAATTGTACTTTCCAGTAATTTTGAAACAGTGCATGATCTCTTGCATACAGTTGAAGGATGCTGAAATTTAGAGCAAACATACCAAAAATACAATACGAGAACAAGGGGAAAGAGGTTAAAGTAACATCTTACTCTTGGCAATCATTTTATTTATATAAAATGTTAAAAATTCTAGCCTGGCCTCTTTGTTCTTTAACATTGTTTTTTTTTGAATAGGCTGTGTTGCAGTGTTCATTTGTGAATTCAGGAACATACTTTATATGGGGATTGAGAATAAATTGCAAAGGGAAACAGCTTCTATTACTAATTACTAAAAATTACATAGGTAAAATTACATAACTGAACATCAGGCAATAGTTAAGTTTGTTTATTGAAATTTTTATGCATAAATTACCATATTTTTCAGGGGACGTTGGGCAAGAATTTGGGTTTTTCTCTATTTTTTTAAAGGGACATTAATCTGACCTGTTTCTGATTTATGGGTCTTTCCTGCTTTTAATAGATGGCTTAATCATGAAGATAGTATTGCTATGTGGATGAATGGATGAATTTTGGAAAAAGACTGTCATAGCTGGACCGTAGCTGAGTTTTGATAAGATATTTTTTGTAGCATTGCAAAAATGAAAGCACTATTTTTGTTGGGTTATGCATGAGGTTTTATTAAGCTGACTCTTAATTATGTGTCTCAACTCATTTTTTTCTTATTAGGGGGCTCGAATGGTCCGTGAGCTGTTTGAAATGGCCAGAACCAAAAAAGCTTGCCTTATTTTCTTTGATGAAATTGATGCTATTGGAGGTATAAATAACATTTAAGAAAGCTATTTTGGGACCAGAATTTGCAAGAGTTACAAGGTCGAAATATAAAAATTTTTATGGTGTGGTAATTGCTATATTTTTACTTGTTTATGAGCTCAGTTAAAAGATCATACAGCTGTGAAAATAATATTTTAAGAGAATTATAAAAGTAAAAATACAGTAAATACTCTATTTTTAGATAAGCTTTTTGAAACGGCTATAGAGAAGGATATTTTTGTTCTCAGTATCCTAGACTCTTAATACTACGATTAGGATACCATGCACCATCCCAATGTTGCTTAATGGTGAGATTAACTTTAACAGTGGGACCTCTGTATAATATGAATGTTGGGTACAGTTTTAGTAATATCTAACTTATAAATTAATTTACATTCTACTTTTTTGTATGTAGTTATATTTCAAGGAACATGATTTAATTCTAGTATGTGTAGCTATATGCTTATGTGATTGGAATACTTTTTACTATTAATTTTTAAAAGTTTCACCATTATTCTCTATGGAATTTAGTTTATTATGTAAAGAAATTAAGAGAGTTTTCGAGAACTATTTATTATGATTAGAAAGAGCCACATCCAACTTAAGCTGAGATATGTCCAGAGTTCTTAATTGTTTTAATACAATGTTCTATTATATTAGAAAATTTAAAAGATGCTAAGATTATAGATTATAGAAAGCCACCTTGAAGATCATTTAGTTCATGCATAAGGTTTTATTAAGCTGACTCTTAATTATGTGTCTCAACTCATTTTTTTCCTCCTCCATTCCCCCAATTTATACTAACTACAGTAGTAAAGTGGACTAGTTAGACCTCTTTCCATGTATCGTGCGGGAGATGTTCATTAATTTAGGAAAGTAAAACAACATTGGTCTTCCATAGACTTAATACAGGACTTCCATGCTATAATGGTATCCAGATATATATTCAGATATTCCATCATAAAAATAATTTGGAAATTAAAATTTTATTAATCAGGCCATTTCAAATACACTGACTTATAGGAATTTTAAGTTGAAGAAAACTTCACATTAAAATAAGATTTACTTTATAAGACATGTAAGCTGATATATTCTTCAGTGGGAAGAAAGGGGGAAAATTTGACCTAATATTCCTTTAATAAGGTTTTGTTGTATTTGAATATTAAGCATAATATTCTATGGTGAGTTTGGAGCATTTCTGTACAATTTGTGGGATCCCAGCCCTATCTTTGAGAAGAAGAAAAGGATGATGGAGCAAAAATACAGGAATACGTTAAGTTTATTTACAAGCTTTGCATGGTATTTACTGTAAAGGATACACTTTTGTAAAATTTTATGCCTTTTTGTATCTACCTTTTAAGAAATGCTTTGTAGAATACAGTAATGCAGCCTAATAGTTTTTACCCTTTTTTAGGTGCTCGTTTTGATGATGGTGCTGGAGGTGACAATGAGGTACAACGAACCATGTTGGAACTTATCAATCAGCTGGATGGATTTGATCCTCGAGGTAATATTAAAGTACTGATGGCCACTAACAGACCTGATACTTTGGACCCAGCATTGATGAGGCCTGGGAGACTGGATAGAAAAATTGAATTTAGCTTACCTGATCTGGAGGTAAGAAATTTATTTTTACTTTAGAAATACTTGTGGCTACCCTTAACCTCATCCCCTAGTGTTTCTGTGATATTTTAAGCAATATGCATTTCTATGTTTTTAGGGTCGGACACATATTTTCAAAATTCATGCTCGTTCAATGAGTGTTGAAAGAGATATAAGATTTGAGTTGTTAGCACGGTTGTGTCCCAATAGCACAGGTAAGTGAATAAATCTTGGTCAGTGCTTGGGTATTCTGTCCACTTTGCGTTTATTGAATACCGAATTAAATTGCCTTTTTTTTTAATGTTTGAAAGGTGCTGAAATTAGAAGTGTTTGCACTGAAGCAGGGATGTTTGCCATCAGAGCACGACGAAAAATTGCCACTGAGAAGGATTTCTTGGAAGCTGTGAATAAGGTTATTAAATCATATGCCAAATTCAGTGCTACTCCTCGTTACATGACATACAACTAATCATTGGAAACTTCCAAAGTAAATTAATTGCTTCTCGATTGGAATAACTTGTTCTTATAAAGAAAAATCTCAGTTATGTAGACCTGTTTAACCATCATAATTAGTATTTAATATACAAATAAACTTTTTCCAAACTTTGGTTTTTTTCTCTTATTAGATCTCTGTAGCAAATTAAAAGGGGAAATTTTTTTTTTCATAGAAAAATTGTTTTCTGTTTTTTGATACCATAGCTATTTAATATCTTGGTGTCATTAGTTTATAAAAATAAAAACCACTATGAGGATTTAGTAGCATGGCAAGGCTTTCTCTCAATGCTCTGTGCATAGTCTTTTTTTTCTTTTAACATGAAGTGATTACTTGATATCAAGTGTTCTTTTGGCATTTGACACTTTATTCAATGAAGGAAGAATTATCATTGATATTGCTAGGCCTGGAATGACTAGAGTGACAAGGCAGAGCAAGAAAAATGAGATATAACCTGGGATAAGATCCCTAACGGAATCACTTAACTTTGATCCATAGTACAAATCTACAAATAAGCTTGCAAGTGAGGTGGGTTAATGGAGTCTCAAAATGCCAATCCTTGTAACCACACTGGCCAGAGAGATTGTCTCTTGCTCAGAGCTGGAGGGTCTTTCAAGGGTCAACCCTCCTCTATTTAACCAGTTGTCTTCCCCTATACCCCCCAAGCCATCCTGCTGTTCTGGTATTTGGATGGAGACTTAAGAGGTAATTTTCAGTTTCATCTAAGAAAAAATTCCTGTCAAAGATATTCTAAAGTCGATGGGAATTACCTCTTGTTAGAGATGATCACTAACAAGGAATTACTGTTCAGGTCTGATTGGACTAAATGGCTCATGTAGTTCTTACAGTCTGTGATGCTAAGATATAATTGAAATTCATTTTAGAGAGCTTCCTAGCCCTTTAAATGGATCCTTGATATTTTAAAGCCGTTTTTACAACTTTCCTGATGAATAAGAAAAATGAGATAGACACATTTTAATTTTATGTTATTTAGGACTCCAGTTTGAATTTCAGATCTTATTGGTTTAAACATGATCAAGTTTCATAGCCTTTTTGGACCTCAGTTTTTTCTCTGTGAAATGGGGTAGAGGAATGGGGGTGGAGTTCAAAGAGTTGACTCTTAAAGTTCTTTTTAACTCCAAATCTATAAGCCTATGAAGTATGGGGAGAAAAAAACACCACCACCACAGATATCGAGTAGCCAAATCTATTTTAAATTTATAAGGAAAAACATGGGGGAAAAAAAAGGAAATTTCTTTATACATAGTTTTGAAAACTAAAAAAGTATCAAATATTGACAATTGAAACACACCCATAGTTTTCTTTCTTGATACTTCACATATAAAATGAATCAGACAAGTCCTGCTTTTCTCTTTCCTACTTCTAGTCCTACCCCCAATCCTTGTCCTATATTTTTCTTGAATTGTAAAACAAAGTAAGCCAATAGCAGGTTAAACTGAAAATAAAATCATAGATGATTTGAAATGTGTGGAATAAACAGAATACTTGACTTTGTAATGCTCTGATTTAAGTAAATTTAATTACAATTAAGACTTGTTCTTAATATTTTCATTTTTCACATATAGCTACCTGATGTTATATTCTAATAATAGATGCAAAAATCAGCTTTAAACTCCACAGTCTTGGAGATGTTATATAAGGAAGCTTTTGCTTGCAATGGAAAGAACAAAATTGAAATAGGTTCTGAACAATTTTTGTCTAAAGTTACAAAGTAGAAATTCAACTTCTCAGATACCAAGGAAGCAGCTGATTATTTTAAGAGCTTGGGTGTTTATACCAACCAGTACTTAACAACTTAATAAGTAATATTTTGTCTTTATTATGATATTCAGCTGGCCATTGTGAAGGTTTAATTAACGCTTAGTCTTTAGTCAGCTATGTTAATAATTAATTTTTAAAAACTTCCTGTGAGAATATTTGATTATTTTATGGTACTGTTTCTAAGAACATGATGCTTTGAAAAGTGGGAACCGCCTGTAAATACTCAAGAATGGGTTTAAAAAAAGACCAGCATAGATGAATATCTCAAAACAGTACAGGTTTATCCCACTGAAAAAATTATGTATGAAAATCTATCAAAGTCCATAAAACTAGTGAATGTTACTTCAAAATAAAAAGTTAAATTTTGTTTCAAAAGGAAAATTACTATTCAGTCCTTCAAATATTACATTTTCTTTAATACTTTAAAATGCAGCAGGGTTAAAAAAATTGTTTTGTATGCTTTTTCAAAAATTTCTTAGAAGTATAAGATTTATTGAAAAAGTTAGACCAATGTGGTTTTATGAGCACAGATGATGCCAAGTCATTTGGATAATCATTGTAAATGCTTTTTTAAGAAATGCTTGAGGGACAGCTAGATGGTGCAGTGGATAGAGCACCAGCTCTGAAGTAGGAGAACCTGAGTCCAAAAGGACCTCAGACACTTAACACTTCCTAGCTGTGTGACTCTGGGCAAGTCACTTAACCCCATTTGCTGCCTCAGCAAAAAAAAAAAAAAAGAACAAGGAGATTACTTGGAATACTGCTGGCTTTACTACAGTTGTATTTTTGTTTGCTATGCCTTCAAATAGCTTGTAGTACTTTTTATTTTTTTAATCTATTATCAGCTCTTGCTTACATTAGCAGGATTCTAGACACACCAAGGTTAACCATTTCTCCTAAGTATATTGTTGAAAGTATACAGATATTAAGAAGGCCTAGAGTATTTTTGTATTGATTATAGCAGACTTAGTAAAGTGTCACGTAGTCTTGTATGACTTCAGAATTGAAATTGCATTGCATTATCACCTTTAAAGAAGGGCAGATACACACACTCCCACCCCTTACTTGGGCAGATATTTTATCCCATCCCCTCATGGGGGCACACAGAAGTAGAGAGAAACCCCTTACCCCAATCCCCACACAAAGACACACAACCCACCCTCCCCTCCCTCCCCCTCCACACACAGAGACAAACCCTCTTCCCTCCCCCCTCTTCCCCCCCCCCCCCCCAATCCCTGGGGCCAAATTTAATTCATTGCATCCTTTCAGTCTTCTTACTCATTTTCATACACACATACCTGGGAAGAGTATATTTCCCCCACCAAAAATGGCAGTTATCACATACAGAAATACTTTTTTTTCATTTCTATAGAGGCAGTTATATGAATAAAGAGATACACATGATGTACTTAAAAATCTGCAGGAATAAACAACATATCAGAGGACTTAGAGAATAACAGTATCCATCCTTGTGTGCTTGAATTCTGAGAGGCAATATGGATGATGTGGAGAGTATGAAACTTAAATAATAACATGTTTTACCACATACTAATTGTGGTAAGCAAGTAAATTTAATAGTTGACATTTATATGGCACTTGAAAGTTTGCAGAGTGCTTTACATATATTACCTCATTTTACTCTTCCAACAACCTAGTGAAGGAAGTATTCCAGGTCTTATATACATTTCTTTTCAGTTGAGGAAACTGAGATTCAGGAGCTCTTAAATGACTTTCCCATAATCACAGCTAATGTCAGAGCTGCAATTTGAGCCTGTATAGATTATGTTTCTAGGCTGAACACATTTCCATGATACCCGTGCTTCAACAAACTTCTTGGGTTCAGTTTCCTCATCTGCAAAATGGGGAAAATATACTACCTACCTCACTGAGTTAGAAAGAAAGCACTTTGTAAACTGTAAAGCACAATATAAATGTGAATTGCTAATTACTGATGGTAACTCTCCTACCAGCTATCTACAAGATTGTAGAGGCTACGTCTGTCTGGTACTGGGAATTCCCCAACTCTTTTGCTGAAAGTCAAACATGCATTCATACACTGACATCATACCCATACTTCTGTATAGATCAGCAATGGTAACCTCACTTTTAGGACTTGGACTGGCTATAGTGGATGACTGCTTTTTCAGTTCTATCTTTACCACAAGGATTCTCCAGATTGTAACAAGAGAGTGCAGTGGCCAGTGAGAGGCCCCAAATCAATTAATAAATAGAACAGAAATTGGGTAATATTAACCTAAAAATCATCCATGACTTTCTAAATCTGAAGGCAGAATGATATGAAGTATGAAAAGCCTTAGAAGTAGCAACTTGGAGGTCTTGGGGGTACCAAAGCAATAAAGAAAATAAAGGCCTCTGTATAGTAATATCCCCAAATCCCACTTGCTATAAAAATAGGCAATTTTAATATATCTCATGATCCTGCATAAACATTTTACCCAAAAGGAACCTCGATTTTTGGGCATAACATTTGAAAAAAAACCAATTGATATCACTAAAATATATTCCCCTCCCCTCATACAGGACTTTCTTCAACAGTTTTTACATACATATCAGAATTCTGTTAAAAACAAATAATATGATACAGAAATAAAAAATACAGAAAAGGTTAAAATATAAGGGAAATCAAATAGATAACCAGTCAACAAATAGCACCTACAATGTGCAAGATACTGCTTTAAGACCTTTATTGGTACTAAAGCATATGTGGTCCAACCTATATAATATTTCTGTTTAAAACTTACTAAGTTCTGTTTAAATTGCTGATATTGAAAAAGATTAATACCTTTTGGAAAACAGTTTCTAGAGTAAACTGAAATGTTTTAATTGCATGCTCTTTCAGAAGGCAGTCTGTATCAGAAAGCAGATGTATCTGATCTTGTCTATGATGATTACTAAGGGAAAGACAATACAAACAGTGACCAATGGAAATTTGATTAGAGCAGGAAGAAGTAACAATAATAAAGTGATTGAGAAATGTTTTGATTTGAAGTAAGGGGAGAAGATTGATTTCACACAGACCAGCACATTGTTATGTACTAATCTAGAGAAATAGGGAAGTTAGGAACCAAAGGCAGACATATCTGGCATTTCTTATTAGTCGGGCTGAGAAAGGAAGACATCAGGGAATTAGAAAAGGAAAACTAACTTTTCCCAGGAAAATGTGCTCTCTTTGTTCTAAGAACTGTTACCTTATGCCAACAAGAAAGCAAGTCTCATCACAGTAATAAGAAATAACACCAAAGGCTTTTGATGGCAGAGTGGCCTGAAGTGTAGTGCTGCTAACATGGCAGAAAGCAATTTCTTCACTGAGAATAAAGATTGAGGATGAGTTGAAAGAAGTGTTTAAAATCTGAGATCAAAACCAGGGTTAAGTTAAGCCATGACTGATAACCTATATTGAGAAAGGTATCAAACTGTACTTACCTACTTCACCCTTTAATGTTTATACTTTATTGTATAATGAAGTGTGTATTTTACTTTTGTTTAAAAAAATAATTAAGTAAAAATATATGCTTTCTTCTGCCATTCAGTCATGTCTGTTGACATGAAAGCTATTTGGTCAGATCAAAAAATCAACCAACATATTTCCACTCACCTGGAAGGGGTTCATCCTCATTAAAAAAGAATCTTGTATATACTAATTGTACACAGTAAATGTAAATTTTATGCAGAGCTGAAGAGATTGAATAATTTTTTGAGAAATAATTGAACAGAAAAAAATACAAGTAAGTGACACATCTTGAGATGCTTCATTCACCCTCCAAATCAAGCAGTTCTCAACTAATAGAATTTACCTACAAAAGTGAAAATCCTTAATGTCTGGCATTTCAAAATGTCTACCTAGTTTCAGAAGAGATTTTATAATGGTAAGTGTTAAACATCTCTTCTATGTCTCTGGGTCAACGATTGGTTCCGAGTCCTCTTCTGGAGGTTCAGCTAAGGCTTCTTGCTGTGCCAGTGCTTCTCGAACTTTAGCGCCTAAAACTGCATCATGAATGCTGTGGAATAGTAGCTCTTTTACGCAAGGATTCTCAAAAAATCTGTTTCGAGTGAGGTCATTCACAACTTGGGCTGTAAGAAAAGATTGGCAAATTAATTCATCTCTTAGATTTCATGTTAAAGTTCTTTCCAAATATATGTCTATGAAAACCAATGTAAATATATAAAAACATATTTATAATAAGATATATGATGAAAACCAAAATAATGGGCAAAAGATTCCAAGTCTATCTATTGAATTGGAAAAATAAAATTTTTACTGTAATAGACACATGAAACCATTTTTTCCTGGCCATCTTGAAATAATCCCTAAAACTTTACCAAGTCAGAACAAAGATGAATTAATCTATATTTTTCCCAGTCCAGCTTTCAGAAGATATCTACACATGAATAAAAAGCTGAGTTTTAACTTCTCAATGGTTAATTTTCAAACCTGTTGTTAAGGTTGCTTTTTGGTAAATGACTTGCTATTAAAACTTCAAAAGGCTAGGAAATTTTCAAAACACATTTATCAAACAAAGGAACAAACAAAATGCTTAAATTTCTCCCCAGATTTTGTCTACTTACCACTGCATGCTGCTAAATATACATAAATACCAACATCTCCATATTCTTTTAGGATCTGTAATAGTATTAAAATAAATTTAGTTTCTTCTTCTATGGTTCTTAGACAATTAATCAACAGGTATTAAGCATCTACAGTCAGGCATTGAGGATACAAAGAAAATGAAACAGTCTTTGCCTTCAAGGGACTTGTGACATTTGATTAAGGAGGACAACAGGTAAGTTCTTTGCATATGTACAAACATAAACCATGTGCCAAATAAATTCAAGGTAATTTTTTTGGGGAAGGCTCTAGCAGTTGAGGAGAAAAGTTAGGAAAAGTCCTCATGCAGTAAATGTCATATAAGACATATAATGTCTTGAAGGAAACAGGATCTGAGAGGTAAGGAGAGTATTTATTACATTACTGGCAGGGAAGATATCTGGTACAAAGGGACAGTGATGGGAAGCAATGTATTGTGTGAAGAATATCAAGAAGGCCAGTCTGACTGGACTGTGCTGTATTTGAAAGGTAATAATGCTAGCAATAGGCTAGAAAAATAAGGCTAGAAATAAGACTAGAAAAATAGATTAGAGGAGCCATGTTGTGAAGAATTTAAATGGCAGACAAATATTTGATTCTAAAGGTAATAGGGAGTTAATAGAACTTACAGCAATGGCATAGTCAAATCTGGATGTTAGGATGATTACTTTGGTAATTGTATGAAGGAAAGTTTGGACTGGGAAAAACTTGAGGCAGAGAAATCAATTGGAAGGATATTAAAATTGTCCAGGCAAATGGTGATGAGGGTCTGCAGCAGAATGATGAAAAGAAAAAAAAAGATGGATATGAGAGGTGTGGAAGTAGAATCAATAAAACTTGGCAACCATTTGGCTAAATGGTGTGAGGGTGGTAGAAGAATCAAGGACTTGAAGGGATGGTTGGAAGTTTGGTATAATCAACAGAAGCAAAGAAATTTGGAAGAGGTGTGGGCTTTGGGACAAATCTACCAAAGTTTTGTTTTGGGCATGGTGAATTTGAGACACCTATGGATCATCTAATTGAAAATGTATAATAGGCAGCTGGTACTTGAGACTGAAGTTCAAAAATACCTGGATATGAGAATCAACTGCTAAAGAAAATAATTAGAATCACGGGTGTCAATGAAATCACAAGGGAAAATGTGTAGAAGAAGAAAAGGAAGGGGGCCCAGGAAGAGGCCCTGGGCTAAACAGTGTGAGGACCTAATATGATGATAATATAAAGAAGGAGGCTGCAGAATAGCCAGAAAGGTAAGCAAACCAGCTAAGTAAGGTGAACAAAAGAGGGAGAAAATTGTATAAAATATTAACAAAAAAGGAACAAACATCGGAAAATTTAATGATTTATCTGGTGATAAAAACAAATACTGCTGTTTTGTTGAGAAAGGGGAAGGAGGAGAGATACTTACCCCCGCTACAGTTTTTACTCCAACTGAATCAATAAAATTGACTTGTGAGAAGTCCAAAATCATAGTGTGAACATTAGGCCCTGGGGGCAAAAATCTTTCCAGTTCTGGTGGAAATGTTTTTTGGACCAGTGAATCAATTGTCACCGGTTTGGCATTTTCCTCAATCTGTTCTTCTTGTTTTGCATCTTCTTCCCCACCTGTTTCTGCATCCTCATCCTAGAATCAGAACAGATCAGCATTCTACAACGAGTTTTATTTTGTGAATTTATATAACTTATGTTTTTCATTCTGGTATGATTTATAATAAAAAATGTTTATATGCTACCTATGTCCCCCATGCAGATGTCAGCTCTCTGTAATGCTGAAAGTCTTATACAATGCATTTGAATTCTTATTACTAGCTTTCTTTTGCTGGAAAAATATTCTCTAACCTTGTTATATTATTTATTATAATTATTAAATACTTTGTATATGTGAAATATTGTGCTAGCCATTGAGGGCAAATAATGTCCCTGCTTTCACAGATCTTAGAGTATTGTGACAGATGCATAAATACCTGTAATATAAAAATCATACCCAAGTGCATCAGAGAAGAGCAAACCACATAATGAGTGAGGTCCTACATGAAGGAAAGTCCTCAGATGATATTTCCTTGAAAGGTGACACCTGACACATGTTAATAGATGGATAAGAATTTAAAGAGCAGGCTGGCATAACAAGCTTTTCTCAACTATCCTTACATGCTTTTTGTTAAATTAAAAAAATTTTTTTCCAAATGCTTATTGTTACTCCTCGTTTAACTTACTTTTATCAAATATCTTCACTATAAGATAGTATCAGTTCTTTCTTGTTCCTTGTTTAGAAGTTGTATATTGTGTCACTTAGTAAAAGAAACATTTCAAGATTGAGAAGGCGGAAAATAATGTATTGACTACTTACAACTTTTACAACCGAAGACTGGGGTTTGCCTTTGGTTCCTAATTCTTTGGCATGCTTCTTTAGGACTTTTCTCCTTGCTGCCATTATAAGTGCTGGATTAACTCCCGTCTTTAAGGAAATGCAACATTAAATGTATATGCAAATCAGCTTTCTGGCCACCAAAGGCCCACCCCATTCACCATTTTGACACTCCTCAAAAGGAAGTTGATATAAATTGTTGCTGTTGTTCAGTCATTTCAGTCATGTCCAACTCTTTAGGATCCTATTTGGGGTTTCTTTGGCAAAGATATTGGAGTGGTTTGCCATTTCCTTTTCCACTCATTTTGTAAATGAGGAAACTGAGGCAAATGAGATTAAGTGACTTGCCCACAGTCACACAGCTAATAAGTATTTGAGGCTGGATTTGAACTCACATATTCCTGACTCCAGGTCTGTACAACTTGCCTTTGGAGAATGAATATTATGTTGATGATGAAAAAGATACTAAGTGCCCTTTAAATGCATTCAGAAAGCTTTAATAGCATGTTGTTGGCTACTATCTCACTATGTAGCATTAGTGTATAACAAATGACTACCATTGCTTCTATGAGAGGTAAAAGCACAATTTAGTAAGGGAAGTAGTTGGGGTGAGCAAGATAAAAGGAGACAGCTAGGTAGTTCAGACAGATAGATTGCTGGACGTGGAGTCAGAAAGACCAGAGTGCTGACCTCTGATGCTTTGCAAATCACTTAACCTGTCTGCCTTAATCCACTGAGAAGGAAATGGCCAATGACTACAAGTAGCTTTGTCAAAAAAACACACAACAAAAGGAAACAAACAAATGAAAAAACCCACAGACAGCATTGGAGTGCTATGGTTCATGGGATCATGAAGAGTTAGACCCAAGTGAATAACAACAAAGGTTCTACACATTGTATGTATGGAAACCCTTCAGATTTGTGAATTTGTAGTTTTTACTTTCATTCTGACAATTTTTGTGAGGTTAGTTATGTCCTGATTCCCAACCTGAACCCTGGCCACATCATTTCTTTGAAATCAATTGGTTCAAGGTAATAAAATCATAAATGAATAAGATTCTTTTCCTGATATAATCATAGGAATTGAAATAGCATTGGAGAAGAAAAAGCTCTGAATAAAAAAATCTGGTTGGTATCTGAAATATTTTCTATTGGGTACAAATTCTTTTTGTGTGTAAGTCTTTATTATCTGTACAGGATTTCTCTTTATGAGGAGAATCTCTACAATGCATCCCCTCTAAATAGATAGTTGCTATTCTGCATAGTTGAATTACATACAATTATACAATTACATACATAGTTATTACATACAATTATTACATAAAGTTTTAATATAAGTAGGAGAAAACTTTTTTAAGAATAAGACTTTCTAAAGAGATTCTTTTACTCACCTTTCTGCTTAGTGCATTACTGTACAAATCACTATTGGCATAATAAATCGGGGCATTTATTTGGAATATTTTTATCCCAGGATGTTCTTTCACCTGAAGAATAAAATGTTATTATACTTAAAGATATTTATTCAGAATTAATAATGACAGTTTCTCTCTCTCCCATCTGTACCCAGAACAGTTAACTGTCTTGGTATCATGTAAATCATTATTCTGTTAAGTTAAAAATCTCTCCCTGCTCAGTTCATATTAGAGAGAAATTAATACTAAGAAAAACAAAAAGCTTAGAGATTGTTGAAATGGTTGATTTCCCCCATATTTTTCTCATTTTATTCTTTGTCTTAAAAATATAATAGAGGAATTGAATGTAGTAGAAAGAAAGAAAACTAGAAAAGGAGGAAGTTGTGAGATGATTAGAAAAGTTGATTCTAAGCAAAGGGAAAGGAAAATCAGATGAAATGAGAAAATTGGCTTGATTCAAATTAGGTATGAAGGAGAAGTATGGGAAAAAAAGGGCTTTGAATAGATTATATCAATATCACTGCTATATTAGCATATACATATACATACACACATATATAATATGCATGCAATAATTTTTTTCACATAGTTCTAAGAATAGTAGTACTTCCCTAAAGAAATATAGATTTTTCTAACCTAAATGTTCAAAGCTTTTTAAGATCACAGGACCCTACTGATTCACTTTTCATGTCTCAAAATCCCAAGCCTTGGTGTAATATAATCTGCATAAAGGTGATAGGGCAGACACACAAAAGCATTTGATATAATGATATTAGTTTTATGGAGCCCTTGCAGATGTCTCATTGTACCTAAGGACACAATTTAGAAATTAGGAATATAATAATTCTTGAACCTTTTCTATATTATAGGGATATGATGAACAATTGTAAAGATCAATGCTATTTTCTAATATCTGATATTTTTTTTCCTGAAGTTTTCTTCAAAGAAATTCCAAGAACTTTACTGTATGTCAAAACATTGTTCTAAAGAACCTATTGCAAGGGACTTTGGGAAGTTCAAAAAAATAGGATTTTCAAGGAAATTTGAAGCCATCATTATTAATTATTAAAATGGAAAAGAATAATTTCTTAGCCTGAGTGTTATAAATTATTACAGAGCTACAAAATAATAGCAATACTCTGAAATCAAAAGTAATACAAGTATATATCAGTTTCTTACTCATTCTCAGGATGTTGTGAATATTCATCAAGACTATATTTATTGCCATTTTAAAGGAACAGAAATGGAAGTATAGATAAGTTAGGAATGAAAAGGGAAGTTCAAGTTCCATATTTTGAGCTATAGACCAAATCTTGTCCAAAGTCTTAGTAATGGGGAATGGAGCTAAGATGGCAGAGAGTAGACAGGTTTTTATTTGAAGTTTTCCTGGCTTCCCTTAGATCAACACCAGATCAGCCTTTGAATGGGTTTTGAAGTGACAGAACCCACAAATATTTGCAATGTAACAAATTTCCAGCATAAGATATTTTGGAAGAACTTGAGGACAGTTCTGTCTCAATTGGGCGGGGGTGGGGAGGTGCACAACCCAGTGCAGGTATGCAGGGACCCAGGTTGGAGAGGTCTCTGCCAGGGGAATCTACTGGAAGGCTCTTAGCCAAAATGCAGCAACATTGACTACTCTCTCCTGGTTCAGAAGCCAGTGGATCAGGAGATTAGCTGTGAGACATCCAATGCAAGTACAGAAGGCAAATAGTGAGCTCCTGAATCCCAGCATAGTAGGATTTGGACAGCAGGGGAAGGAAGTCGGCAGCACTGGCCCCAGGGCAGCATGAAGCCACTGTTGTCTGTGGAAGAAGCTTGGGACATTCTCCCCTTTGCCCTAAGAGTAGATCTAAATCTTAAAAATGAGCAAAAAAACAAAAAGTTATCAAACTGCGCATACCCTTTGACCCAGCAATGTTATATATTCCAAGAGATCTTGAAGGAGGGAAAGGGACCCACATGTGCAAAAATGTTTGTGGCAGCCCTTTTTGTAGTGGCAAGGAATGGAAATTGAATGGATACCCATCAGTTGGGGAATAGCTGAATAAGTTGTGATATATGAATGTTATGGAAAGTTATTGTTCTGTAAGAAATAACCAACAGGATGATTTCAGAAAGGCTTGGAGAGACTTACATGAACTGATGCTAAATGAAATGAATAGAACCAGGAGATCCTTATGTGTGGCAACAAGACTATATGATGATCAATTCTGATGAACATGGCTCTCTTCAACAATGAGATGATTCAAACCAATTCCACTTGTTCAGTGATGAAGAGAGCCAGCTACACCCAGAAAGAGGGTTGTGGGAATTGAGTGTGGACCACAACATAGCATATTCACTCTTTCTGTTATATGTGTGTGTGTGTGTGTATGTGTGTATTGGATTTAACATATATTTTAACATATTTAACATGTAGTAGACTACCTGCCATCTAGGGGAGAGAGTGGGGAGAAGGAGGGAAAAATTTGGAACAGAAAGTTTTGTAAGGGTCAATGTTGAAAAATTACCTATGCATGTGTTTTGGAAATAAAAATATATAATAATAGGAAAAAAAACAAATTTAAAAATGAACAAAAAAGATTTGTAACCATAGATAACTATTATGGAGATAGGGAAGACCAGCTCTCAAAACCTGAAGACACTAAAAGCAAAATCTCCCCATGAAGCCATATAGAGTGATATAAGTTGGTTTCCATCTCAAAAGGCTTTCTTGGAAGAATTCAAAAAGGATCTTAAAAGAGAATTAAAAGAAAATGGGGAAAGGAAATGAGAGCATTACAGGAGAGTTTGGAAAAGGAAACAGAAATTATCTGAAGAAAACGCCTAAAAATTAGATTTGGTGAAATGGAAAAAGAAAACAGCTCCTTGAAAAACAGAACTGGCAAAATGGAAACTGAGAAGAACTCCTTCCTCCCACCTCCCCAAATAGAATTGGCAAAATGGAAAAAAAAATCCAATGAACAAAACTTTAACTCATTTAAAAGTTCAATTGGACAAATGCAAAAGGAGGTTGTAAAGAAAGTAACTGAAGAAAATAATTCACTAAAAATTAGAATTGAACAAATGGAAGTGAATGATTCAATGAGACACCAAGAATCAGTCAAACAAAACCAAAAAATTGGGAAAAAAACAGAAGACAAAATGTTAGTAATGTTCAGCCAATAAAACCACTGAACTGAAAGTTTTTAAAGTCAAAACTTGTAACAATTTTCACTGAACACATGACATTTGAAAACAAAATCAAAATGACATTTGAAAAAATTAAAAATACCCATTTCCTTTTACAGAAGTACATCAAATAATTTAACTGTCAAGGAACTTTAGGGCACAATCAACAGGATGTTTCCAGATGTCTATCAATGTAGTATCCTTTGGTTGAATCCTTTCATAATTTCCTCAATTCACTTTCAGCTACCATATCAGCAAATATGGTAATAAATTAACATTTGGTACCTAGATACAAATAGCAACATGTCAGGTACCTGAATCACTTCCATTTGAATTGTCGTAGGAAAATTCTGAAGATCACTTGGCAGGATAAGGTACTAGATTCATGTCCTTTCTCATTCTAAACTAGCAAGCATTCAAACTCTTGCAGAATGTGCAACTCTAATAGGCTGGCATTATTGTTCAAATGCCAAATGTATACTTGCCTAAAAGAACATTTTATGGAGAATTTACAGAAGCTAAGTGCTCACATGATGGTCACAAAAAGCTATTAAAGAAAACTCATAAAGTCTCAAGAACCTTGGAATTTAAGAACTTAAGAACTTTAAGAACATAACATGGGAGACACTGGCACAGAACTGTTCAGCATGGTGTACCCTCATCAGAGAAGGTGCTATGCTTTATAAGCAAAGCAGAATTGAAATAGTTTAAAAGAAAGTTGAGATGTGCAAATTGAAAGAATATACCCCAAATATTCACATGGACTATTTGCGCCCAACCTGTGGTTGAACCTTCTGATCTCATGTTGGTTTGATCAGCCACAGTTAGATACATGGTAACTTGAATCTAAATTAGTGATATTATTTTGGTCCAAATTGAGCTCTAAAAAAGACAACCAATCAACATTTTGGTAAAACTTGGCCAGAAAACAGTGGGGGATAGAAAATAATTATGAGAAAAATAAAGCGATAGCAATAATAATAGCTAATATTTGTATAGTGCTACTGTGTGCTAGGCATTGTGCTAAGAACTCAGAAAAGAAAAGGTAAGTTTGGCAGTGATATAATCTGTTATTTTGGACATATAAAAATATATAAGAAAATATGGAAGTGGCCTGTATCAAGAGGTAATCTCTTAAAAATAAAGTCTAAAAGTATGAAATAGGTATTGAAAATACATGGAAGATGGGTGAAAAAAAATCTTAAATATAATTTTTGAAAAAAGAATCCAATACATTAAAAATGTTATATATTTCAATTAAGTATAATTTATCCCTAGAACACAAGGCGCCTGGTAACATAAAGAATTATTTAATTCAGCATGATCAAAAAATAATTATATAATGTATACTAAGAAGATGCATACAATTAAAATATTTTCACAATGAAACCACAGAGAGCTTTTTTCCTTAATGTTGATAAAACATACACACATAAATACTGATAAAAATAATCAACCATATGTAATGGAGAAATAAGAGCAAGGTAAGGATTTTTCATCATCATTCCTTTTCAATGTACTAAGAATGGCTTACCATGGCCAAATAATTTGTTTAGTTGGCCATATTAAGGTGATGAGCCTTTTTATACCTAACCTAGCTAGGTTGGTCCACATATAGCAGACACAGTCTTTTGCTGGCATAATACTCAAAGGCTAGTAGAACCTGCCAATATTTGAATTTAGTTTACATAACTCAAGGTTATTTCACTTCAGCAAATCGAGAAGAACTTTTATGTGGGCTAGGCATAAGATTATATTACATAGCTAATATTAGAAATGCTAGCCATAGCTATAAATGAAAAATTAAAAGATATGAAATTAGAGATAAATACATATGTATATATTGTACATATACATGTGTGCATGTGTATTTATATATGAGATACACAATTGTGTAATTACACAAAGAGTTGATTACAACTTTTTGTGGTCCCATTTGGGATTTTCTTGGGAAAAAGATGATGGAGTGGTTTGCCATTTCCTTCTTCAGCTCATTTTACAGTTTAAACTGAAACAAATAGGATTAAGTGACTTGTCCAGAATCATACAGCTAGTGAGACTGGATTTGAATTCAGGTCTTCCCACTTTTAGACCTAGTGTTCTAATCACTTTTTTACCTAGCTGCTCATATATGTGACATATGTGTGTTATTTGCTGATAACATATTTACGGACTTAGAAAATCTAAGGAAATTAATCTCAAATTTACTAGAATTAAATGAGTTCAGCAAAGCTGATTTTTTAAAAAACAAAACCCAATTACATTCCTGTATGTTATTAAATTGCTATATAAATTGTTAAGGATAACTTAATAGCACAGTGGATAGCATTGGAGAAAGACAATTTACATTCCAAAATCACACAGAGGAATGTACCCCTGGTAATTAAAGTAATAAAAATGTCAAAGAAACTTTAAGGTATCACTACATATCTACATAATTAATAGAAATAAGTAACAATAATAAATTTTGGTTTCGGCAGTTCTATGGGTAGGGACTATAAGACTTCTGGACTTGATGGGCTAGATATGAATTCTGAGTTTTATAGCTTAGCAGCTTACAAGTGATGTGTGTATGTGTGTGTGTGTGTGTATGTGTGTCTGAACCTCAGTCTTCTTGTCTAATATGGGGAAAATCATTGCAGAGTTTATTTGCTTTATAAATTTGCTGTAGGAAAAGTGCTCTGTAAATCTTAAATTTAAATGTTATTGTAAACTTATTATTAATCACTTAAAATGTTAGTTTTCATTCCAATCCTGATCTGATGACTCACTGTGGTGTGGAAGTTATATCTTGGATTCTTTAAAGTTTAGCAGAGTAAAAGTTCTGGCAGTTCTTCTTAAGCAGGAAAGGCTTCACAATGCATAGTGTGTCTATCCTTCGTAGGACCACCTTCACTAAGTTAATAGGGTCTCATCACCACTGGCAATCAAGTTGGTTGACAATCAAGTAAAGAATTGCATTTTGGCGCAGTCAACTCAAAAGGACCATCCATGAAGACTCAGAGGAGTTGTGATCTACACCAGTGGAAGAAGTACTTAAGGGATAAAAGAAAGAAATTCTTACCTCTTCATATGCATCTATATCAATATATACATCTGTGTTGGGAAGCTGACCAAGAACTGTGTAGGTTGGACTGGAAAAAAGAGAAAGCATATTATAGTATCATCATAGTAAAGAAAAGGAAATAGTTTTTGTATATATGGATTACAATGTCATCAAATCCAGCAATATCAGATAATTATAGTTTTTCCCCCCCCCATCCTTTTTTTGGGTTTACAGCTGGGATTTCACTGGTTTAGGAAATATTCAATGTAATAGAAAATCCCTTTATGAATGCAGATCTTTAGTAACTTTAGTAACTCATAACTTTAGAATTTAAATGAGTTTCTAACGGTCACATAAGTGTGTGTCAGATGGAGAACCTGAATCCAGGTCTTCCAGACTCAAAACCTCTCTCTGCAATGCCAAGCTTTATTTGATCTTTTCTTACAATATCCAAAACACAGTATGTTTTCTAGTTCACTTAACACATAGGTTCTTATAATTTTCCCAAGAGTGGGAAGCAAACCCTTTAAAGACAGGAGAAATATGAAGAAGATAGAAGTGCACAACAAATGGAGATCAGATTTGTCTGAAGCATAACTTCAGTTCTCCCAATTACTTGGTCTATAATCTATGTTTTAGGCCAGGTTTTTACACCTGGGATCTGTAAATATCTTTTAAAAAATCGATGAGAGTATTTTAAGCTAATTGTTTTCCTTTGTAATCTCAGCCATTTTATTTTATACCTTTAGAACCATTATTCAGGAATCTATAGACTTCAGTGTAGTATTGGGTCTATGATATTAAAAAAAAAAAAAGAAGATTTAAGGATTCTGTTATGCCTTCCTGTTCTAGGACTTAGATGGAGGAGAGGGAATTCTTTTTAGCAGAGGAAATTAGTCTCTCTCTTGTTAGGCTCACTTTCCTTCTAATTAATCTTATTCATTGACACTGAATTAACTGAATTAACCTTGAAAAACACACTTGTGATTCTTCTTTGCTAAAAAACAAAACCAAAAAACTACCTCCAGTGGCTATCTCACACCTGTCAAGCAGTCCAGCAATAGCTTTCTGTTTGGTTTTCATGCCTTGCATCTTTCCCCATTTCACTTCACCCTCAGGTGACAAATTCATCTCCTTCAATCATAGTTTTGACCAAATAATCGCCAAAGTCCATTCAGTAAACTCCAGGGACTCCCTATCTCCTCCAGAATCAAATATAAAATCTGTTGGTACTGAAAATCCTCCATAACCAAGTCCCTGCCTTCCTTTCTCTATTCTTCTTCTCCATACTCTGCAATCCAATACTTGTATCTTCACACTTCTATAGGCACACACATACAACCACACACACGTATAAAGTATAATAAAAAAGTACAGAATGATATAGGTTAAGGGGTGATCTCAAAAAAAATACTATAAAAAATATGAAGTGAAAGATAACATTTTCAGAAGTGAAAAAATTGGGGAAAAACTTCATGGTGAAGGTTCTACTACAGTAGGGAGAGAGGAAGAGAGATTACTTTCAGTTGAATTAATTAATGGGTAATATGTGGGTTAATCCATGAATCATTATGTAGATAGATATAAATGTAAATGACTGAACTTCAGAGAGCAAGACTATTGCCAAGAAGTACAGATTAAAGGAGAAGGGAGAAGGTTTGTGGGTATGGGAAACAAAAACCTAGAAATACTTGGTATGATCATCTCTTTTACTGTGTATCAGAAATTAGAAACAGCAAAGCAAACGGTAAGAATTAGTATTCTAAGGTAACACTGAAGCAGAAATTCTAGGGCTACATCTGGCTTGCTAATGATGACAGCTATTTTGTTCTTAATGAGGGTCTTTTGATACAAAAGAACAGAATGAAACTGAAAATGGTATGAGAGTTTCCAGAAGAATGAGGCCATCCATCTTATAAAAATTCATTTTTTGTTTTGTTTTTGGCACTCCAAACTCTATCTTCACTACTTCTAATCTCTGTGGATGACTTCCAAATCTGATCTCTCTTTCAATGCCAATTTCCTGAATGCAACTGTCTGCTGAATTGTCAGAAATTCGAATTTAACGTGTTCAAATAAATCTTATCATCTTCCCCCTAATTATGTTTTTCCTCCTGTCATTCCCACTTGTATTAATGGCCCTATCATCCTCCACATAACCTAGGCTGGGTTTTTTTCTTTTTCTTTTTTTTTGCCTCAGAATCATCTTTGACTTCTTTCACTAGTCTGATAAATTTTGTCCTACCATGTCTCCAATTCATCCTATTGCTGACATTCCCATCACTGCTGCCCCAGTTAAGGTCCTCATTATCTGTATCTACTGCAAAAGTCTACTTAGTGAAAAGGTAAGATATTTTCCCAACCAAATGCCAGGACACATGCTCTAACAAAGGTTAACCCTTTACCAAGTCTCATTAAATGTATGCTTTCTTTTCTTGAAATTACTAATGTCCACTGAGGTGCAGCAGATAGGACACTGGGATTGGAGTTAGGGAAACCCAAGTTCAAATACAGCCTCAGAGATTCACCACTATGTGATCCCGGGCAAGTTACTTAATCACTATCTCAGTTTCCTCAACTGAAAATGGGGATAACAATAGCACATACATCCCAGGGATGTTGTGAGATCAACTTTGATATTTATAAATCACTTAGCACAGTAGTATGTGCTTAATACATTTTTACTTCCTCTCTCTAGCCCTCTTTTTCTTTCTTCTTTTGTCTTTTCCTTCTTCTTTTATCTTTTCCTTCTTCCTTTCTTCCTTTATCTATTCTACTTTAGCTATAGCTGGTATAATAGTCTTCCTGAGGCTTTATTCTGATCATGTCTCCTTTTGTCAGTCACTATCATCTAACAAATAAAATCTAAACTTTATTTATCCTCCTGGTTTTAAAAGCTTTAGATATTCTTATTTTAATTTATGTTTTCAGTTTCACTTCACCCTCAGGTGACAAATTCATCTCCTTCAATCATAGTTTTGACCAAATAATCGCCGAAGTCCATTCAGTAAACTCCAGGGACTCCCTATCTCCTCCAGAATCAAATATAAAATCTGTTGGTACTGAAAATCCTCCATAACCAAGTCCCTGCCTTCCTTTCTCTATTCTTCTTCTCCATACTCTCCTCCTCCAATTTCTGTCTATCTGCATTTTACTCATTCTACAGGACTTAGTCATCTCTTTCATAAATCTTTCTTATTTCCTTACAATTATTTGTGTTATATGAGCTCTCATAGGACTTTGTACTATTTTATGGAAATTAACAACATTTGCCCATATTCTACTTATTCATGAACTTTTAAAAACTATGTCAAATAGATAATAAATTCCTATTAAATTATAACCTGCTTGAAGGCAGATATTGTATCTTACCTAATTTGTATTCCCTGAAGAACTTAGTATAAAAAGCAGAGAACATAATATGTTAGGCACTTAGTTACTTGTTGAACTGATCTGAATTCTAACATGTCTTTCGTTCTCTCATTTTCATTTCATATATTTATATTTATATATGTATGTCTATGTATGTATGTATGTATATGTGTGTGTGTGTATACTTCCACCCACCCCACTTTTGCTTTTTGTTCAAACTAAATAAAAATAATCCAAGAGGTCTAATTTTACTCCATATTTTGACTACATTATATGATCAAATTTTTAACTTTAAATATAGTAATACAAGATCCACACACAGACTCACTATCCAACTCACCTTTGTGTTCTGTAAATAACAGTCATCAGAGCAATTATTACTGCAGTAATTAGACCATAGTCTAATCCAAGGAACAGGGAGGAAACAAAAGTGGTAAGCCAAATAGTCTAAACCAAAACAAGAAAGCCTTGTATTAAAATAGTTAGAAACCCTAGTAATTATAAAAAGTAACTAAACAGAAGGATGACCAGATAATTTAACATCTCTATCTATATAGCAGATTTGTAATTCTTTCAGTTACTTTTCTCATTCTATAATAATATTATTCCCCCTTACTATATGCTCAATCATTTAAAATTTTTCCCACAAATATAAGTTTGAAAATATGGTATGGCATTTTTAAAAGTCTCATTTTAGATAAGTACATATTGAACAGTGAAACACATGTACTTTATATGTAAAGAGGCACTTCTATGCCTTCACATAGGGGTTTAAAGGCAGAATTTTCAAATAGCATGCAGGTAGATTTAGTAGGATTATGAAATATTTTTCTTCTTTAGTCAAGCAATAACATTTCTTGAGCATTCACACGCCTCCCCCACATATTAGAGTCATTTTTCCTATATCTTATTCTCTCTTCTGGGATGATTATATGAAAAAAAAAGGTTGGTGTGCTAAGGGATTATGCATATTTCTTAAAATTCATCAATACATTTAGATTATATATTCATTTAAGAGTTTGAGGTGGAGGTTTTAATAGAACAATTTCAAGAGAAACACAAGGAAAAAAAGTCCAGATGATGTGGTTCTGTGTGAGATATTAATGAAAGCATTTGGAAGATTTCAAAGGCAAACCAGAAGATAACTATATTAAAAATCAGCTTATGAAACAAATTAAATCGCTGTTCTTCCAATTTCTGTAGAATTAGGAGGCAAGGTAGAGCAGTAAAAGGAATGATGGATCTAGGGTCAATGGATCTGAGTTAGGATCCTCTCTCTTATATTTACTAGCTGTGTGATATTGGCCAAGTCACTTTTTCTTTTGGGGTTTCAACTACAAAATGAGAGTTCCCTTAACTTTAAAATGAATAGATTAGTTTAAAGGCCTCTGAGGTCTTTTCCAGTCCCAGATCTGGTATCTTAAGCTAATATAAACATATTGGAAATGTTAAATACAAGTCATGATTGCAATTAGACGAAGCACAAATCATTTCAAAAGACAAAAGAAGGTTGTATGTGATTTGAGATATGACTGTTTAGGTTCTGGGTAACTATAAAATAATCATTTTTATTTTAAAATTTTCAAGTTAATAAATTGTTGAGAAATTAGGAGAAAATAATAGGCATGCATTACTTTACTTGGAGCAAATATGAGAATCTTCTGTTTATTTAGAATTTAATGCAGATAATTGTAGCAAATATGTTTTGTATATATCATCTGATCTTTAAGTCACCACCTTTAAAGATTTGAAAGTATTGGCATTTTCTGTTTAATAATTATTATTCTGAGACTACTGAATCAGTTGTTACTTCTGAACTACACCTTGAGGAGTTGGATGACTGTTCAGGTATATGCCCAATACTTTCATATAATTAGTTGTTTTTAATTGGACTAAAATGTTCTTAATATGTCAGTGTCATAGGGTAGATTTTCTTTTTTTTCCCTTTTATCCTTGATTTATTTTCTCTTCTTCTATGTATATCAAATCATTCGAATCCATATCCTGTACTTAATTTACCACGTATTGTATTCTTTTTAACAAGATAGATTTTCTAAGATGAATTTGTCTATATTGACTTACCAGTTCTATTTTGCTGGTCCTCCAGAAAAAGGGGAGATCTGAGAACTGCATAAACATTCCTTTCAAGTTCACAATCACAATGGCTGATAGCACTGCCTGAAACACAGCACAACCATTTCCCCATTTTCTGATGATCAGGGTGCACAGCTTTGACATTATCATTTTTCCCTCATGCTGCTCCTCCCCTTTCCCATTTCTGTCTTATTTTCCACAAAATGATGAGAAGAGTTTCAGTTAGCTAGGCTAGACTTGGAAGGCTGGGCCTGCATTCCAACAGCAAACTTCCTGCACATGCACAAAACTCCAAGCCAAATCCAAGGTACATACCTGCGGCAATGATTCGAAGAGAAAGCCAATGGCCAATATAACCAACAGAATCAATAAAGAGGCTAAGCAACCTGCAAGCTGAATAAGACAAAATGCACTGAAGGGGTTTCTAGAAAAGTGAGATAATAGGTAGGGTCTCATTTGTCTGATACCTTGAAAATTACTGATAAAGATATGAAGCAGGTATGGATTCAGAAGCCACCCAAACCATGACCTAGCCCCATTGCCCCCTCCCCCTGTCTATAATTTTTAGTTGCTCTTATGGGTCCTGATTAGATACAGAGATGCTCAAATACCCTGACCATTTCAAATACCCTTGCCCGAAGTGGGTGACGGGAAGTTGAAAGCCCATCCTCATGAGATGTCCGGTGCAGGCCTGGAGACACATGAGAGGTTGGGATAGTTTGGATGGGTGTGAGAGCTGCTGACATCCCTCCCATACTTAGTCATTGCCTGCAGGGTTAAGTTTTCATCACAGCACATGACAGTTTCCCACGTCTGAAGTTTTGGGTGCACAGGCGCTAGAATCAGAGTATTGTACAAACATCTAATTTAGTTGAGGGCTGTAGCTCCTCTTTACAGATCTAGCTTTCTGCAGTTCAGTTCAATTAATTATACCTTCCTCTGCAGAACTATATGATTCATTCTAAACTCCCTAAATCCCTTCTCCCCAAAAGTTGATTAGAGATGTAGAACTCCATGGAGCACCCATTGGCTCTGCATGCACAGTAGCTTTTCTGGGGCTCAGGAGAGAACTGAGAGGTTAAAATGTATAATTACCACCCCAATCACGTCTCCTTAAAGTCTGTCTGCATACACACCTGAGTGTTTCCTCCAGTACTCTCTTGAACAAGACTCCGAGACAAGGAACATGAAATGGAGAAAGTTTGGAAAAGTGATCCAATGGTATTACATATTCCCAGCGCGATGAGTTCCTTTTGCATATGAAAACAGGATAAAGAAAACTTAAGCAGTTCTTCAAAAAGATAAACATAGCCTAGTCAGTAAGCTTCTACTTTTATCTCAGGTACAGGTAACCATTCTGTCCCTTCTCAACTTTTAAATTCAAACAGGATCATTTCACAAATAATGTTAATTCCTGCAGAGGAATCTCAGCAGAATGGACATAATTCTATTTTAGCAAATGTATACAAAATTGCTACATGAACTTAAATTCCAAAAGTACTATGTGCCAGAATGACTTTATTCCAATACAATGTACTTTGGGTTGCCAAAATAGCTGCTTTTTAAAGATCACATTTGTAATCCATGTTTTAATACTTGTAAGTTGTACAGATCTGAATTTTCTTATCAAGAACATAGTATGTTGCAATATCCATATTAATATCAGCTATCATTATTTGCATTTTCCCTTTCACATAAGAGGCAAATAAATACCTTAATAGTAGGTCTGATAGCAAAAAGATGAAAATAAAGATAACTGGAGAATTATCTGATGAATGAATAGCTAAAAGCCAAATACCACTGAGGCCAATATGAATAAAGTATGAATTCCCTTGTAGAGATTGAAATGATTCTGGGAAATTCTCATTCAATCCATGACAGCTGGTGACCCCTTGAATAAATTCTGCCATCGTATGGATGCATTTTTCAGATCTTCAAGATAAAGAAGAGCCATTATATGCAATGGATGTTGCCTCAGTGGTACTATTTTCCTAAAGCTGTCCCTATCTGGTGTCTACTTAAGTCTGTACTTTATAGTCTAATTGCATGAAATGAGGTTATAAGAAACAACCTAATTCACATATGTGATTAATGTAGAAGTATAATATGAATTCAAGAATTGCCTAAACATGTGCTGATGATTGTTAAATGTTAATTATGGAGTGGAAACAAGAAAGACTGCTTTTCTATCAAAATATTTTGCTTTGTAGTTGAAAACAACAAAATAGCTCATAGAAATGCTAAAATTTTACCTGATTCCCATCAACTTGGTAGCCATGTTTAACTGCAAAGATTTTGGCCATTGAGATGGTCACTGAAAATCCAACAATTGCAATGGCAATAGCATCAACATAAACAAGATGGAAGAGGCTTGAATCTGGGGTAGCAGGAGCTAATAACCTGAAAGGGGGAATATATTTAATATGAATGTGATAATATGGTAGGAAATTCCTGAAAAAAGAAAAGCAGCACCATTATAAGGGTTTTAATTTATTTTGAGATTTTAAAAATGATGGTCATTTTATTGTTAAAGAAAATTATATAACTTGTTAGAAATCTCTTTTCTTAGTGTAGAATTTAGCTGAGACACTGAAAATTTAAACCAAGGGATTAATTGGTTAGAGATAAAAGAATTTCTGGCTCATTTTTATTAACTTTGTGTTTTCATGATGAACACTGGCTAGCTGTAAATTCTGGAATAGATTTCCTAATGTTTGTGAATTAATTTGCAAACTGACTTGATATAAATTTTTCTCTTCTGTTGTCTTTGATATGTGAAACCTCTTTTTTCTCCATTTGCCAGCTATAAAATTTACAAACCTACCTTCGAAATGTAAATATTTACCTTTCCTTTTGGTGCTGTAAAACACCAATTATATTCTTGTTGATATAACTAAGGAATATATAAGAAACTGAAAACACAATTCAGGTTGGCAGTCACTTAGGCACCAGGAGCCTATTCTCCAAGTATATATTAAATTGTTAACTAGTTATTAAACTATGATTCATAGCAGTATCTATCAACAAATCCATTAATATTTCCATATCACATAAATGAAATCTTGGACTTGAGATACACCATTAATCTAGTTTTGTAAAAAGAAGGCTATTCCTTACCAAGTGTGAAAAGAATTACTTTCTATGCAAAATCCAGTTATATTAGAAATGTTAATTTAGTAGTTTGTATCATTCCAGAGTCGAAAACATACTACTCTCCTGAGTTGTATTAGAAAATGAAAGCTAGCCCAACTCAATATTTGATATATGTAAGCAGAAAGACAACTGCTGACCAGGGTCCTAAAAAGGACATCAATCTCTCTCCAACTCTATGGCTCCCAGAAAGTTGACCTATAATACTATAGTTGTAGGGGTGATTGGGAACAAAGAAAAGACAGGTGGGCTCTCTTTGTGGCAGAGCACTAAGACTTTTTTTGGAAGGAGTTAAGGGATCTGTTGTTCCTATTTGGCTTTCCCCGAGTGTCTGTGTTTATGGTTTTTTTTTTTTTTTTTGTGATGTATATATCTCTGGCGAAGTCTTTTCTGTAGAATTGTGCTACAAGCTGTACAAGATTTGGGAAACTCAGGACACTAAGAAATAGAGCAATATGACTGCCATTAAGTCAGTGACTACAGAATCCTTGCCAACATTTTATGAGTCCTTTCAAGTTTGTCTATGTCAAGGATATTAAGATCATTGTAGTCATAGACTTGGAGACTCTGACCATGAGTAAAAATGAATTTGGACAACAAAAACATCATTTCTGAATCCCATATACCTTAGGGTATCCTTGTATGGCATCAAACAGCTGAGGATGAATGAGATTGCCAGATGCTAAGGGACCACAGGGATTTAAGGGCAAAGAAAATGTACTGCTCTGTATTTCAGAGACTTTTTCTTAGAAGAAAAAAAAAAGATACAAGAGAATAATGGGTTTTGTGCTAACTGAGGAGGAAATAATGTAAGAAATGTGTAGAAAAGTGGTAGATAAAAACAATAGATGATTTTAGAGAATTATCTGAAGCTAAAAACCACAAAACAATCAAGACAAATCCTAGAATTTATTCTTAACTGAAAGTGTACTACATTCAAATCATGCTATTAAAAATAGAAGAAAGAGATGATCTTTAACTGTGTTGTAAAAGTACATTAGTATGCAATAGAATAGGTTAACAATACTTTCACTTATCATTACAGCTCAAAATAAAAATGTGTATTCCTTACCCCAGTGGGAGTGATCCAACAACATCCACTTTGTATGATTTTTCTAAATTAAATCCTGCTGAAATGCCCGTTCCTATTATCACCTAAAAATGGAACAAATTTAGGTTTACATTCAAAGTTAAAAATACAGAGTTGCAGAAACACCCCCCCCAAAACTTATCTGTTCCATTCTATTCTCATTCATAATATTTATGCTTTACTCTTTTTACACATAATAGCAGCCTTTTTTAACTTAAAGAGAAACATTAATTAATTAATCAATGCTTGAGCAATTAATTAATTAATTAAAAATGCCTGTGCCAAGCAATGTGCTAGCAGTTGAAGTTACAAAGACAAAAATAGTCCCTGTTTTTGAGGTGTTTACATTCTGTCATGGGAAATTACACATATAAACTTCACAGATAGAAAGAAAAACAGAACATACACAAAAGTGAGAGGGGTACTGTCATTGAGCTAGTTCTTTTTCAGAAACAAAATACCATATGAAGTGAATGAAGTGAAACTCTAACCAGGAAACTGAACAGTCCTGAAAATCAGTAAACTGTGGTACAGGAGGGCTTATTCTTACCAGAATGGGGTAAGAGCAAGCTCTTCAGTGCTACAGATTCCTGTCCATAGACTCTTGAATTCATTTTATTTAACACTAGTTACTAGAAAAAAGGACTGAGGGGAAAGAGGAATACAATTAGAACTCTTCAAATCAGCAGACTATATCATCTTCTCTTCACCTCCAGCTACAGAGGCAGGGATGAAAGTGGAATTCTGTGGGCATAAAACATTCTTGACACAGGCCATCATTTTACTTAAGTTTTATTCTAATGCCAACTCATGCCTATATTTTCCATAACAGAACATGGTTTTAACATAGAATTGCTGAATGTTGAGTGTCATATTTGGTGAAGGGCAAGGCAGGAAATGAAAGAAAAAGAGCTAGGTGTTGACAACACATCTCACATCAAGATAACACAAACATTGATACTTATGAGACAAATATATTGAGCATAATCATTTCTTTAACTAACTTGGTGATATGCAGAAAAAGATGCAGAATGAAGTAAATAGAACCAAGAAAACAATATATGCAATGATTATAAGACTGTAAATCAAAATAGCAATAAAAGGTAGCTGAAATGTAATTAGTTTCAACAACTAATCTAAATTCCAGAGCAAAGATCACAAAACATTATTTACTTCCTATATTAGAGGGATAAAATATTACATGTGCTGTAGTCATTGTAGTTGATATTCTTTAAGCATTTTTCTATATTACAAGGGAAGGTTCAACATGGTGAAGACATATATCTGAAAATGACTTTTTAATATTAAAAAATATACATCAAAAGCAAACCCAAATCATTATTTTCTAAATTATTAATTGATTGGGAAAAATTCTAACAACTTTCTATCAAATTTCTCAGGTAAAAGCCATATCCCAATAAATGAGTAGTCAAAGGATACGAACAGTTATTAAAATATTGAAAACTATTAAGAACCATATTAAAGAATGTTCTAAACTATGAATACAAAACATTTATTAAAAATATATCCAGAAAATTGGGAAAAAATTGGGCAAAGGATGACAAAAAAACGAGAAGAATCAGTGTAGGAGATGTTATGAGTACATTAAAACACTAGTGAAAGAGCTGTGAATTAGTATAATCCTCTGGAAAGTAATATGGAATTATAAAAATAAAGTAGTTAAAATGTCCATATCCACTGCCTGCCATGTACTTCAAGGAGATCAATGTTAAAAATAAGGGTTCCACATGCACCAAAACATTTATAACAGTGTTTTTTTGTAGTAGCAAATTACGGGAGATAAAGCAGATGTCCATTGATAGGATAATGACTAAATGAATCCTAGTATAGGATTGTAATGGAATATTAACATGCTGTAAGAAATGACAAATATGATGAACATAGAGAAACATGGAAAGACTATATGATGTGATGCAAAATGAAATAATCACAACCTGAGAAACAATATACATTATGACAAATGGAAAGAACAATCACACAATGAAACAAATAAAAGTAAATGCTGCAAAGAACTGCAAAGAACAACCTTAGCCCCAAAGAAAAGATAAGAGAGAACACTTCTTTCTACTCCTTTGAAGAGATGTTGGTGGATGTACTGGTATGGAATATTGGCTATGTTAGCATTTTTTGGATATAGGTTTTGCTGATTTTTTTCTCTTCATCTTTTTAAAAAAGTTCTTTTTTTAAATAAGGGATGGCTCTTTGAGAGGGACCAGGAGAGATAGAAAGGGAAATTTAGGCAATGTAAAAGCAAATTACAAATTACATTAACAAAAATTTACTCTGAAAGGGGGAAAAAAACCCCAAAAGTTGACTTACTGCGACAATCTCTAAAGGAATAGGTGCAGGCAATTTATTTTTAAATCTTTCATTAAACTCTTTGCCCCCCAATAGCAAAGCAAAACACATCAATCCAACGACGAGGGAACATATGTTGAGTTTTTTGACATTTGCTATCACAGCAAGAGTACTCTGTAAGACATTGAATGTTTATCATCAAGAAAAAGTCCACATAAGGGTAATGATTTAATAATCACAAATTTTGCTTCTGAAATAATTCATAAATATAAACCAACACATGTTGATATTAATTAATTCTCAGACAGAAAATCATACTAAGACTATCACATAGAATCATTAAACCTTATAGTCTGGATTAGATGAACTTGAATTCTTTCAGTCCAACTTTCTAGTTTTGGAGTCCCTCTGAAAATACCCTTGGATGAAGTATCATAGAGTCAGTTCAAACAAGCTTTTGAGAACCAAATGTCAAATTTTTAGTTTGAGCATTTATACCTCAGAAAACAGCAAATGCTGTATACAAATCAGGGTTTGATCAGTTCTGTTAATTATCTAGACTTACTAAAGTGATGGAAAAAACATTAATAATGTAGATTACACTTTAAAATGTGTTGTACATAACTTTTTTCCTCCAGAGATCCAATTATTAAATATTTACCAGTACTTATCTGATTGATAGCCTCTGCTCAAATATTTTCAGTGACAGAAAGTTCCAAATCTCAGGATGATCAATTCAATAAGTAGACAAATTATAATTATTAGAAATTTTTTTTATGAGGTGAAAAATCTGTGCTCCATGGCACATTCTACCAACTAATTAGCACCCACCAAATCCTAGAATCATCTCATTGCATTGTTAGAAGGTTCTTTAAAATATCTAGTTTATCTTACAAAGCTGCTTAAGCCATTGCTTAAAGAACACAACACTAAATGATGTAGTGTCCTCAGAGGCAGTAGAAAATGAGTTGCCCTTAGGAGTGAATCGCTAGTGTTAAAAAAACAGAGGATAAACATAGAGTTGAAAGGCTTCTATATGGCCAAAATAAATGTAATTGGAATGAAAATGGAAACAATTTGGGGAAAATTTTTCACAAAAATTTCTTTTGTAAAAAAGGGTCTAATGACCAAGTTATATAAATTGATATGAAGAATTTATTCAATATATAATATTAAAAGACATTCCCTGATAAATGGAAAAATATGTGGAAAAAAGGATTCTCAAATAATTCAAGCTATGAAAAAACATATAAATGCATTGTCAACAAATTATTGGTTTGTAAAAGGACAGTGAGTTGAATGAAATCAGAATAAAAAAGTCACCAAATTATTAATACAGCTTTTGACCAAAAGAACCTACTATTAGACATATACCCCAAGGAGGTCATGGACAGAAGGAAAGGATTTATATGTAGAAAAATAAAGTCCCCTAAAGACAAAATAAGTGCCTTTCAAGGGAGGAATTGATGAAAAGAAAGTAGTCTATGAATGTAATAGAAGTTTGTTGGACCTTCCAAAATGTGGAATATGACAAATTCAGAGAAATATGGAAAAGTCTTGAATGAACTGATGCAGAATAAGGCGAGCAGAACCACAAAAAAAAAAAATTGCATGAAAACTATACAAATGTGAAGGGAAACAAGTTTGAAAGGTTTCAGAATTCTGATTATTAACAATGACATCGAAAGACTGATGGTGAAGCATATCGCCTACCTTTTAGTAGAGAGACAATAAATAAATGCAATCCCACACATGGCCAATAGCTTGATTTGTTTTGTTCCATTATATGTATTTATTATAAAGGAAGGCTAGGTAAAAGGCAAGCTGTGATACAGCAGAGAAATAATATCAATAAATAGTTTAAAAAGTTACAGAGAGGGAAGGGTGTAGAAGGGACAAAAAGTATATCAATTTGTTACTGAAAAGTATACATACATATATACATATGTGCATGTAAAAACATATCTAAGTCCATCTATGTGCTTATATATAATATATACACATGTACATAAAACAAAATTCTTCTATATAAAGTGTGCATATATATGTGTGTGTGTGTGTGTGTGTGTGTGTGTGTGTGTGTGTGTGTGTGTCTCCTTATATCCAATTTGTTGCCAGGATGTCTATTTCATCTTTTCAATATTTTAAAATATACTTCCCTTTCTCTTCTCTGACATTGTCTCTGCTGCTGACCCTTATCACCTTGTGCCTGGATTACTGCAATAGTCTGCTAGTACGTCTGCCTGCCTCAAGTTTCTCCCCACTTCAATCCATCCTCCATCTAGCCACCAAAATAATTTTTCTAAAGCAAAGTGACATGTTGCACCTCTATTCAATAAATTCCAGTGACTCCCCTATTGCCTCCAGGATTAAATGCAAAATTTTATTTTTGACATTCAAAGCCTCTGCCCCCTTCTACCTGTCCATTCTTTTTATATCTCATCTCCATCATGTAGTCTAATTAAATGACAATGATTTCCTTGATGTTAGTCAACAAGATACTCCATCTCTAGGTTCTGGACATTTTCTTTGGTTGTTCTCCCATGCCTGGAGCAATGTCTTTTTTCAATTCTACTTAATGATTTCCCTGACTTCTTTTCAGTCCCAACTAAAATTCCACCTTTTACAGGAAGGCTCCTCTTGGGAACTTAAAGGAAATGAATGAAAAACATGTATAATATTTTATATATTGAATTAATTTAAATTTAAACTGCTACTATAAATATAATTGGTTGCAATAATATTCAGTGTTGAAAGTTTTAAATAAAAATATAAGTAAATTAACTTGCTATTTTAATGAAATCTATTTTTAATCTAAAAAAGTATGGTGAAGTCATGGTTGTAAGTCTGAGTCCTTAAGCAGAGAGTTATTGAATATCAACCCTTTTGATGTTTAGTCATATCCAGTCTCTACAACCCTAGGTTATTTATTTATTTATTTATTTTTATTATTATTATTTTTTTAGCAGAGGTACTGGGGTGGTTTGCCATTTTCTTCTCCACCTCATTTTACAGATGAGAAAACTGGCTATGTGAAACAGGGTTAAGTGACTTTCTGAGATTCCCACAGCTAATAAGAGTCTGAGGTCAGATATGAACTTAGGAAGATAAATCCTCCTGACTCCAGGTCCAGGTACTCTATCCATTGTGTCTCATAGCTGTTCAATATCAGCCTTATATACCACATTATCCAGGTACCCTCCAGCTACCTTTTGCTAAGTGAGAGAAAATTGTTAATGCAATCATTAATATAATGACAGAAAATTCTTAATTCCAAATATTCCTTGCCATTCCCTGTATTATTTTAGTAGTATCAGGATATAAGTAATAGCTTTACATTCCTACTCTTAAGATATTTACTCTTGATTAGGTTGAGTTGGACCATGCCCAAAGATTTTATCTTATAAAGGAATTTAGTATAATTCAGATCTCAGCTTCTAATGTTCTTGCCCCATTCTGATGGGATTTGAAGGGCAAAACTGTTATAATGAAGTGGGTTTTCCTTGCCTGGATTGTCAAGAGCCACTGAGGACTCATGACCAAGTCTTGCTATTCTGACAATTAAAAAGTTTCAAGAGACATAGTCTCTGAGTAATTTAATCATTTTATTAATAAGACTAGCAGGTTATTAATAAAAGGATAGTCATCTGGCCATCTCTTTTAGAATAAAAATCCCTAATAGTGGTGAGGTCAGAGTTTATATACCCTTCAAAATGTAGTAGTGCTTGAGGGATGGCAATCAACTTGGATTGGTTAACACAACGAGAGGTATGGGCTATTATTAAAATGAAAATCTTGGGGTATACTCAAATCTTGGTCAAAAAGACATCAATTTCCATATCACCTGTCTTGATAATAGGGAAAATCAACTTTTCCACAGACCTATAGGAGGGAACACAATAAGCAAACATAAATACACTCATTAGCCCAAAGTTAGAATTTATTTTATTATCTGATTAGATCATGACTTGGGTAAATCTCTAAAAGATTTATTACACTGCTTGGTTTCTAGATGAGGAAGTAAAAAAGGAGTAAAACTCCTTGATTCTAAAAGAATAATTAAATTAAATTTAAGAGAGAAATAGTCATTTCTCCTTCTACCTTTTACTAATTCCTCCATTTCTCTGCTAAAGGTATAAGAAGCTTTTGCATAGATCTTGGTGCTGTGAAATCTAATATGCTCAGTACTTATATACATCCTCTAATGTGGCAGATTTGCTATCCTTTTATCTCAATTAAAGATGCTTTATTCCTCCACTCATGGCCTTGATGTATTTCAGGATTTGACAACAGCATCCCCAACTTTCAGAAGCATTTTTCTAAGAGGTGAATAAATGCTGTTAGGAACAGTTATCTGTACAACTAGAGTTATAAAATGAGAGTTTCTAGAATAAAAAATATGATATCTGTCACTTATTTTTCAAATAAAAGTCTAAGGCTCTGACTACTATGGCAAAATATTTGAATAAAAATTGAATATTTAATCAGCACATGATTCCAACATCTAGAAGTCAGAACAATCATAAATATTTAACATCGCATAGATGAATCAACTGGATGACTCAGTCTCTTGCTTTTTATTTTGAGGTTCTAGAATGCAGATCCAGTCTGAAATATATCTAGCTTCAGCTAAGATACTCTGTATATCCTGGTTAAATTATTCATTGTTTAAATTAAATTCTTTTAAATGTTGCATTTTTAGGTCTTAGAAATCTCTGAGGTTACTAAATAAACAAGCCCCTTTGAGCATTAAAGATTATAAATTAATAATACACATATACTTATAAATGAAAATTTTCTTTTAAATTAAGTCTTAGGGGACAAGATTCTCCCAGTTTCCTGGGAGATAAGCACAGCAAAACAAATTCACAAGATGGCATTCATCTAATTGATATTCCATTCAGAAAAATATGAAAAAAATAGGGGGGATATGGACAGTAATGAATCTAAGATGCTCCTATTGATGCTAGAAGCTGTCATGATGATGAAGCCTCATTAATTATTTTCTTAAAAGAACATAGTCTTTATAATAGGGCTGCTTATTCCTTAGTATGCTTTGCCTTAAATTTTTTCTGAACACCATTACATTTAAAATCCATCTGTATTTTCTTAATAAAATCCAATGTTCTTATCTCATAGTTGGCTAGACAGTCCTGGAAAACTACAATAATTTCTTCAGATATTTAGGGTTCAATAAATTATTGCTTTGTGTAAAGTTATCCTAGAAACCTGAAAAACTCAGGGCAGTTTCCAAAGTTAGAAAAGTGCAGATTAAGACCAAACAAAAATTGACCCAGCATTGTTTCATCATATCAACATGTTAAAAGGTTTGATCAAATAATCTGAATAATATAGACAAGATATGGAGCAATATCTGGCAAGCATATCAAACTACGTCTAATACCCTCATAGCTATTTACCCTTATGTGCTATTATTTTGTGATGCCCCCTGTTGAAATGTGGGATTCTTTAAGTACCTTGTTTCACTAGAAAATTTCCTTAAAAAAAATTTTTTTTTAACAAACAATGAAATCTATATTCACTTAATTCTATGGTGATACTTAAGACCTGAAAATGAATTCACTATCATTTAGTTGTTCTTGTTTATTCAGTTATTTCCAGTACCCCTATAACCTAGCAGTTAGCTGTAGGTAACAGAATCTTAAAGAGTTGAAAGGGACCTTAGAAGGATCTAATGAAGTGGCAGAAAAATTCCAAGTGAAACTGATCCCTATGGGCTTCATGTAGCCTTAGAAAAGCACAAATGAACATTTCCTTTACTATATTGCATTTTTATTGATTTTTGCAAAATATTTCCTAATTATATTTTAATTTGGTTAGGCCACACTAAGGAATTTTTTGTAGGTTAGCAAATTTGTTATTTCTGATCTAAACCAACCTATCAAACAAACAAACCTATCAAAATTCAAGTTAGATTATAGAATGTTCACTTGTTTCTAATTTGCTATTACTTGTGATTAATGCATACATTTACATACTTGGGTATAATTGTTTTTGAAACATATACACACATATATATGTATGTATTTCTATTATATGTATCTATATTATCCATTTTTATGCCTGTGTAAATTCTTTGAGGATAAAATTCATGTTTTTATTGCTGCCCACGATGCCTCATATACTGCACAGAGCAGCACATATTTAAAGAAATCCTGTCAACCAAGTCTCAAGTAACTGTCTAGTAGAACAATTTCAATAAAAGCCTTAGAACACTTTTAATGAATCTTTCTCATTAACTCAAAGAAGATGCTCGAACAGCTGAACATTTTAAGTTATTGTTCATAAAAAGAAAATACTTTGTATCAACAACTCTTATAACTTTGCCTGTGTATCTGCACAGATAGACTAAAGATGTACCATCAAGTTAAACAGAACCCCAACTATGTACATATTACTATGCAATTTTAAAGATCTATTTTTCTTTATTATGCTTTTCTTGGAAAATTTTTAGTAGAATTTTTTTTGATTATAAAAACTCTTATAAATAAAAAAAGAGGAAATATGAGAGCTGAGATGAGCTGAAGCAGTTTACTTACATAGACAACTGAAAAGGGTCCACTGTGTCTCTTTGTCTTTACTCCAAATAGGTATTTTAACATGGAAGTGAAGACATGTACTGCTGCTGCTGTTGTAAAACCACGGACCAAGGGCTCAGTTAAATATATAGCCACAAATCCAAACCTCAGGACACCTAAGCAAAACTAAGTTTTAATAGCAAAGAGAAGCAGATCATTTAACAGGTCAGATATTTAAAAATAATAATAATAATGGCTCACATTCTTATACATATATATATATATATATATATATATACATATCTAGAGATATAGTTAAGACTGAGATATTTCATGGTTGCAAAGCATTTTGCAGACATTATCTCTTTTCATCCTCATAACAACTCTGTGAGGTAGAGCGAATGGTATATACTCATTTTACAGACAAGAAAATTAAGGCTTAGAGATTATGTGCTCTGTTCCCAGTCACAGAGAGTCAAAATTCAAACTCAGGTTTTCTGACTGGAAGTCCAGAGCTCAATCATTGAGCTCAGTTACCCAATCAGTATCCTACTTCCTTTTCTAGAGAGTGTGACAAAATTCTACCTGCTGCAGAGAAGAAACTGGTTGTGAAATTTGTGCTAAGATTATTCTGTGTGTGATTGTATGTATCAATGTATAATACACTCCCTTTCAATATTACTTAGGACAAATTTTTTATGTGCAACCACCCTTTGCATTAGATTTGAAAGTGCTTGGAGGCAAGATTGGTATTTTATTTTGTGCATTCCTAGTACCCATCTCTGTGACTTGGACATTTCTTTGTCTGGACCTGAGATTTCACTGGTATAGAGGACTCCTGATGAGAACTGTTCTTTTATTAATGCATAAAAATAACTGTTTTAAAACTTACTCTAAAAGAACTGCCTAGAGGTACTAAGAAATTAAGTGACTCAGGACCACATAGCCAATATATGGCAGAGGTTCTGAATAGAAAATATTTAATGAAGAAATGAATATGTTATGTGTTGACAGACTTTGCCTTTATCTAGTATAATTAGCACTCAACAGGTCGACATTTAAAATTTTCATCAATGAATTTTACCTGAATGATTCCTGAAAGCAAAGTTACTGACATAGCAACTTTTACTCTCATAGCATCTCTTTCCTCTGTACTATTGGTTGAATTAGCACCTCCTCCACCAACATACATGTCATCAGGAACTAATCGGACAGCCACTCCACCAATCATCAGACTAATCACAGCAAAGGGCCCTACAATAATGACATAACCAAAAGTTAATATAAATTTACTTTCTTTGAATACAAGGAAGTGGTTTTCAAATCTTTTAGGTAAAAGATATTGTTTTATTGCTGTCAAGAGACATCTTTTTATGTCATACAACAGCTACTGCTATCTTAGCGACTATGCATGTATTGAAAAAATGCTTTGTTTTAATGTAAGTTTGTGTGTGTATGACAGAGAGTGAGAGAAAAAGAGAGTGAAAGAGAGAGAAAGGGAAGAAAGATAGGGTGGTAGTATAGATTATTCTGAAAATCTTAGTTTTCAGGTCAATATCTTAATAGGTTAATAGCTTAACTTTAAACCCAGTTAGAGAAGGAATATGAATATGAATATATATATGTATATATATACACACACAAATATAAGCCCACATATATTATATATCATATGTATATAATATGTATATATACACAACACACATAGTAGGTACTTAATAAATGTTTACTGACTGATTTATATAGGGCCTATAATATAGAAATATAGGATGACAGAATCCTAAAGTTGACATGGACCTTACACTGGACATGGATTCTTGTCTAACCTCCTCTGGTGGATCAAACTAGTAATGACTTTACACTTCATAGGAATTGAGAGCTATAATTTATCACTGTTGTTTTAATTTTTAAATCTATATATACAAAAACTTTGTAATATGAATTAAACTTTTATCTTACTTTACATATTCCAACAAATTGCCCTCCTGCATGATGAAACTGATTCTGAAATTTTCAAAGACAGTGAGAATATTTGGTTGAATTTTTGAGACTATATGAAAGTTTCCACAAAAAGTAGTGTGCTAGACTTGCTCAGTATTCAGTACTTGAGATATACAATTAAAAACTGACAATAATCTTATTGTTGATGTGGCATACTATAGTACTTATAAAATCAAAAATAAAATTTCTTAATGATCAAATATTAACTTTTACCTATGGATATGTGCCTGGAAGTACCAAAAAAACAATACAGTATAACAGGATAAAATGAAGAATATAGGCCAAATACTGGAGGTACAGCTGCCAACATTGCAAAAGCTAAACCTAGACAATACAAAAAACAAAAAGAAACAGTCATAAATACAATGAATGCACTCAGATTTAAAGGTTATTTATCTCCAATACAATGATTATTGCTATAACCAGAAAATCCAAATCTTAAAAATCTAAATAGTTGGGACATAGGTCTTCCTCTAGTGCTCTGGCACATCTGCTGCTTCTCTTCTCAAAACTCAGCAATTACATCTGTCATTGCTTTTGTTACTCTGAGATGCAGTTTATCTCCTGAAGGAAGGCTAGATGTGTCTTCCCTATTTTTCCACTGGCTTCAACTTCCTTTTAATAACTTATGTTCTGATATTTGAAGTTGAAAGGAATTCTCAGTGGCAGAGAAAAAAACTAAGTAAGAATTGAGCAATTATACTTTGTCTTTGTTGTATGATATCATTGTCTATGTATCACCTCTGGCTCTTCTCTTTTTTCCTAATATAATTTCTAAAACGCCATCTTTTTTATTGTTTTCAGCATATCTCACCAGCTTCTCTTTCTTCTGGATTCTAACACTGCTGACAAAATATTGTCATATAATATGACAGAGAGAGAGTGAAAGAGAGAAAGAGAGAGTGAAAGGAGTAGGAGTAGCTAGGTGGTGCAGTGAATAGAGCACCAGCCCTGAAGTCAGGAGGACCCAAGTTCAAATTTGATCTCAGGCACTTAACATTTCCTAGTTGTGTGACCCTGGGCAAGTCACTAAACCCCAATTGCCTCAGCAAAAAAAAAAAAAAAAAAAAAAAAAAAAAGAAAAATCCAAGTCAAATCACATTAATCTCTTTAGACAATTGTCTTTTATTCTTTGGAATTATCTTTCTTTGTATTTAGTGTTTTATTCTTGAAATCTTCCCACTTCTCTAAAGTTGACTTCTTTTGCATTTATATTGTGAAATTCTACTAATCTTTTTTTTTTTTTTTTGAACTTGTTGAAATTTCTCAAGGCTTCTGATGCAGATAGATATGTAAAAAGGGTAGAGCAGCCCAATTCTTTTATTTTTTCCAGAAATTATCTAAAAACAGATTGAACAATAACCAAAAATTTCAAAGGAAACTTCAGTAAGTTTATTCATCAAGTCCAAGACTGAACAGAACCAGAAGTCATGGACACTAATCTTACCAAAGAAGCCAGGAATAAATAAGTTGAAAGCTTTCACTCTCCTAGTGTCCCAAGTAGAAAAGTCCCTGCAGGGGGCAGCAGATCATTGTAGTGTCATGACAAAGGATCATAGAAGCAAAATACCTGGACCTTTTGGGAAAGCCCTGGGGGAGGATGGGGGTGGGGAGGAGGAGAGCAGACTATAGACATGCAATGAATACAGAAACCTCAGGGGTGGAAAAGCAGAAGTCCATGGTAGCATGTTGACTAAGTACAGTTAACTACAAAGCTGATGAGAAGAATGTCCAAACCTTGAAACTGGACAGAGAAGATATGGAAGTTAGCAGCAGCAATATGGAAAGTTGAGGCAGAATCTAACAGGATTTAAGTACTCCACCATTCCAGAGTGCAGCAGATAGTTAAGTCTGACTTTGACAAAAATGACAATTTAGGAACTAACATTGGAGATTTGAGGAAACAGAAGATGCCAAATGTTAGGAACAAATGTTATAGGTTAAAAGTTGGCAAAAGAGAAACTCAGAAGAAAGTAACTTCACAACTAAAGTTGAGTCTCAAAGAAAATAATGGCTCATTGTCAAGAGTTGCAAAGGCAGTGTTTGTAGATCTGTATGTATGCACATATGTACTTACACATATATGTGAGTGCATATATGCCAGTATATATTGATACATAGAACACACATGTGTGTATATACACAGATCTATCTATTAATAAGATATAAGATAAAGCAATTGGCAACACAGTCCTACCAATTTCCTCAGCCAGTGAGATAGCCCCTACTTTCTCAGAAAGCAAGCCACTGAAGACTACTGAGGACTCAGAAAACAATGTTCTCATCACCAAAGTTGTTAGCATTGTCAAATTTTAACCATCAGAAAAATGGATATGGTTTTGTCAATGGAAACTAAACAAAAGATGATATATTACCCTGGGCATCCTACCTAACCCTAAGGACCATTGGACCTCTCCATATGACTTGTAATCGAACCATCCTAAGTGTGTCAACACACAACTGAGTGTGAATTAGTGGAAAATGAAGGCTATCTTGCTTTTTTATTTGTATCTCCAACAGCGAATATAGTATTTTGTGCATATTAAGTGCTTGGTAAATGTCCATTCATTCCTGATTCTGAGGTTGCCTCCCTAGCCATTATACCATGTTCCATCTTTGTTATTCTTTTTTCACAAAGTGATTTTCAAAAATGTTTTTAGGGATAATTTTTAAAAGTCATGAGAGTGATATAAAATATGGTTTATACACAAGTACAAATTCTGATGGAACACAAAAAAGAAGAAAGTCATATATTTTAAAAGAAGGTAGCTATATGTAGTAGTAGAATAAATATGGATTGTGTTTTACTAACCTTGAGGAAGATGTAACACTCCAGTACTTATACCTGAGACAAAATCCCCAAATACATATTCTCTTGGTTTATAAGCTGGCAGCCATTTACATATGGGTAAGAACATGTAGATAATATTCCTTATTTTCTTTGGAGTACAACTAGAAAAGACAAAGGGAGAAAGAGGATAAATTAGTAATATATAACTTTGTAACATTCATAACAGACATTTCCAGCTCTGTAATTACTCTATTGGATTAAGGTAGATCACTAAATTTGTACTGTAGATGACATTTCCATTCTAAACAAGTTAGAGAACTGAAAGATTTATCTTTTAGAACCATTTTCTTTATGATAGATGCTGAATTACTGCTATAATCAATGATCTGTAGCTTACTGTGAAAAAAAAGTAGGGGTTTCATTTAAAAGTCATTAAAAAAAATACTATAAGAGCAGTATAGTAAACTGAACTCAACACTGAAAGGCTAAGATGAAGACAGACATGATACATATTTTCCCACTCAGAAGGAAAAGGTAGAAAAGGATATCAAAGACATAGGATGAAGATACAAGATTAAGTGAAGTTGGCTAAGATGAAAGGGGAGGAAACCTAACTTATTATCCTAAGTAGAATGCATCCTAGATCAATTTATGAAGTAGGTAGGGAATTATTCTGTTTAAATCAAGATTGCAATTGGTCCTAAAAAGAATCAAACAAAAGAATGTACAAAATCCACTATACATTTTCAACTACCAGTATAAGACTTAAAATCCATGTACTATTTGTTGCTGTGTTGATATTGTTTTGGAGAAAAGACATACTTGTTTTGTGAATTGTGTTTTGTACAGTGTGCCCTCTAGTGGTTAACTGTATCTATTAATTAAATAAAGGGTATACTGGGGGGAAAAACCCATTAATGCAGAATCATAGGTCTCTGAGCTATAAAAGACCTCAAGAGATCATCTCAAATAGCACTTCTTTTCAGACAGGAGAATATTTATTATCTCCATATTACAAATGAGATAACTAAGAAGCAAAGAGGTAAAGTGACATCATAAATTTTATGTCCGATCTTATTGCCATTTCTACCTTATTTGCTGTATATATTGCCAATGTTTATTTTAAACTGGTTCTCATTCATATTTTTAATACCTTGTATTTGACTCTATAATTACTGTGAAGCTAAAAGATCAGAAACCCCTAAAAAGCTGAATGCTTTTAACTTATTACTTTCCCCCTTTTTCTGTGTTTCATTATAATTCATGTTCATTGTATAAATAATATTTTATATTTTTTCATGGTATTTTTTTCTCATCAAAAACTTTTAAAAATGCTACTTTCAAAACCTAAGTCTCCCATCTCTTAGTACAGTGCTGTTTTTTAATATAACCTGCTGTCTATCAACTTCACTTAGATTTGTGAATTTGATTAAGCAGGAACAAGAAAAATATAAATCATACCTGTTCCTATTTCTCTTCTCTTTTTGGGTTATGCCTGTGTACTTCATGAAAGTTTAAAAAGATACTAATTAGGATTAAGACTAATATTCAATAAAGAAACAAAATCTATATCATTTTTTCCATATATCTTTTCCCATTTCTTAAAGAAATTAAAAAGTATTAGAATAGAAAACTTCCTTTAGAATTCATATGTAAAAGAAAAACAATTAAAATGATATTTTTTGCCACTCACACCAACAGAAACAAGTCTCCAGTACTAATTTTTGAGGTAATTAGGGATCTGATGTAACCTGGAGATGCAGGACCATTAAAACAGCAAGAAAATGGAATCAGAACTAACTTTTCTGAGTCCTGTCTTTTACTTCTCAACCATAGTCAGGTTTTTTAGTATGAAGACTGGTTAATAATTGTCCCACTGGAACCAATTTGGGAGTTGAGAAACTGGGATTTTGGTTTAATAAGGTATCAGCAAAAGAATGGAACTTGTTATTTTGGCAATGAACCATTTCTTTTTGCCTATTTATTTTCCTCAGTATTGTCTGAGTTTATTTTTTTTTTTTAATAATGTGCCAACATGTACTATTTGAGGCATGTCTTGGAATTAATGGAAACACTTTAGGGAATATGAATGTTTCCTGCCTGACTCATTCCTATTTTCCAATAATAAATATAAGTCTGTAATTGAAAATGTAAACATTGATTATCACTCAAACTAGGAGGTAATACAGTTACATTTTGTGGTATCTTGTAAATAATTTTTTTAGAACAAAATTTGCTAAAGAACATGGTAATATCTCTAGGCTTGTTACTCTGCCAAGGTAAATTGCTTCCCAAAATGAGTCGTCCTTTTATCCTGTTTTTTAAAAATAAAATCTAAGGATGCTACCAAAGAGTGAAGAAGTTAGGAAAGGATGGAAAAACAGGATTAGGAGGGGAATTCTTGGGGAAAAGAGAGCAGAAGTAGATAGTTACTTTGATGGTTGAGAAGTACAGAGTCAGTTGTTCACAAACTTACACAATGGCAAGATGTAGTAGGCCCCTGATAAGCAATGATATTTAAGATGATTATTCAAATTCTGTCTCTGACATATAATATCTATGGGACTTAATCTTTCAGTGCTCTAGGCACCTTTCTAAGAGTCTAATTTGCAGAAAAGAGGTTGACCTATATTGGTCACATAGGTAGAGAAAGTTTCTTCACTTGGAAATTCCCTATATTAATGAAATCACAGACCTAGTTCCTATTACTAGTTACTCAGGAAGTCAGTAAACATTTATTAAGAGCCTACTATATACTAGGCCCTGTGGTAAGTGCCAGGAATATACAAAGATATAAAAAAAAATTTCCCTTAAGGTGCTAACAATTTAATAGAGGGACAAGAAAAATGAATATATAATGCATAAATAGGAAAAAAATTGAGAAGAAAAGCATCACAATTAAGAAGATTTGGAAGAGGTTTCTCATAGAAAATTGGGACAGCTAGGGAAGCTGGTAGACAGAGATGAGAAAATATCCAGAGCTTAGAGATTGAGCACCTAATTAGTGGTGCAACAAGGAAGCTAGTGTCACTAGATTGGAGAATCCATGGTGGGAAGAAAGGTATAAGAAGACTGGAAAGGCAGGAGGGAATTAAATTATGAAGGACCTCAAATACTACAACTTTATTTAAGAGGACAACTGCTAAACAGAGCCATTTAACTTTTCTCAACTTGATGGATTTGATAACCTCTGAAGAAGCCCTTCCAAGATTTCAGTCTATGTTTGTATCTTTCTATATGCCTTTATTTACATGCCCATATATCCAACACTAAAAGAATGGTACAAATGGCTTTCTAAATCATGAGTGTCCATCATTCATTTGTTTTTATTTCAACAAACAGAACTTCTCTAGACCATATGTCCTGTCTCTCACAAAGGTTTATTACAGACTATACAAAATACCTTGGCCCTTTTCCCCTATAATAATGTAAAAAGCTATTACCTTAAAGCCCGTTTTATCTTATCTCCAATAGGGTCAGAAACCTTGTCCTTCTTGTGTAGCTTCCCATGTAAGGCTGGATAGCTATAGATGGGGCGTTCCACGCAATATGTTTGGGTTGCTATAAGGATTTCATTTTCTTGTGTGTGATCCATAGTATCCTGGAAGTTATTCATTGTTAGGAGTTGACAAGCTTAGCTTGAGTATCACTGTGAAGAAAAAAAAAAAGGTAATTTAGATGACTGGATGTATGTGAACATAATTAGAAAAGTTGGGAAGAACCCCAAGACAGACAGCTCTTTCAAATATAAATAGTACCTAGCAACATAAGAAAGATATTTTTGCTTCATCTTCCTAAAGCATTCAAGAGGAGGTAATTATATTTCTCTTGTCAGCCTGTTTCAGTGTTTAACAGGTTTTTTTGTTTTGGTCAGACTGCTTTTCAGTAACTTTATTTTATACTTCTCCCAATTCTCCACTTCTTTGATGACATGAAAAGCAGATTGTTAGCATCTTCTTTATTACTACTCTTTACATTCTGAAAACTTTGTCCATTAGCTCTTTTTTTTAAACTAAATGATTCCAATTTGTTATTATTGTTCACAGTCATAATAATTGTGGTGGATATAACAAATATTTTAATAACATAGTTCATGTAATATGAATTTTCTTTGCACAAGAAATTTTTTTGTTTTATTTGTTATGCTTATTTAAATTATTATCTACATAAATGTCTTGTTTTTTCCAAACTTTCTTTTATTATGAGCTTGACAAACAACAAATATGAATTTTTCCATATGTAAAGAATTGAAAATTGTATGCAAAACAATCTCTCTTACCAATAAATGATATCTTTAAAAGTATATGTTAAATTTGATATGGTAACATCAATAGTGTACTACTTGAGTCCCTTTCTAAACTTTCTTCTGCACTCTTGTGTAATTTTTAAAATGTTCATTTCTTTCTTTTTTTTGCATCTTTTTCATTACTCTTCTCTGATTTTCCCTTGAAATACTAAAATTTTGTTCCTGTAACAAGTATAATTAAGCCAAACAAATTTATACATTGGTTATCTATGAAAATGTTTCACTGTACATATAAAATCCATTTTCTCTCTGTCAAGAGTTGAGAACCATTTTCTTTCCTTCTTTCCTCCCTTCTTCTGGATTGCTTATTATATTGATAAGAAATCTAAAGTCTTTCAAAGTTATTTTCTCTTACAGTGTTATAGCCGTTGTATACTTTGGTTCTCCTGTTTTTAATCACTTCACTCCAGATCAATTTACACAAGTTTTTGCAGCTTTCTATCTCTTTGTCATTTTCATGACAATATAACATTCCATTATTTATATACCAAAATTAATCCATCCATTCCCTAATCAATGGACACTTGCTTTGTCTCCAGTTGTTTGATATCACAAAGGGCTGCTATCACTATTTTTGTACATATGGGACCTTTCTCTCTTTGAACTCTTTGGGGTACATTATCACTACTTGTATCACTGAATAAAAGGATATGTATAATTTAGTAACTTTTTTTCAGCATGAATCTAAATTACTTTTTAGAATAATCAGGCCAAACCACAGCTTAACCAATAGTACATCAGTGTGTCTTTCCACAGCTGCTCCAACATTATAATTTTCTTTTATGGTCCCCTTTGTAAATCTGATAGTATGAGGTGGAACCTTAGAATTGTTTTAATTTTCATTTCCATTATTATCATTTTTCACATGATTGTTAATAATTTACATTTCTTTTTTCGAGAATTCACTGTTCATATCCTTTGATATGTTATTTATATAACATATATATATATATAATGTTATATATATTTATATATTAAAGAATTAATTAAATTCTTGTTAATTAAGAATGACTTAGTTTTTATACATTTGTATCAATTTCCCCAATTTATTTTTAGTTTTTTATTATAAATTCTATTTTTTATTTTTTTGTTTGGACAATTTTCCCTTTCTAATTTTTCTATGGCCTTAAAATAAAATGGGTATTTAGATAAGAGTTAGTGAATAATATTAAAAATAACTAACATTTGTATAACACCTATTATGTGCCAGAAAGTGCTAAATACTTCACAAATACTATTTCATTTTATACTTATAATAATCCTGGGGAGTAGGTGTTATCATTACCCTCACTTAACAGTTGGTAAAACTGAGGCAAGTTAACTCTGCTATTCTAGCTATTGATGTATACATATGTATATCATTATATGTGTGTGCATATACATACATATATATAATATAATTCACTCTTAAAGATCTTCCTATTCCTTTCCCCCTTGCTATATTTGTCTTTAGCCAATATGTGTTTTAATTTTGTTTTTCCTTTATATTTTTCTACCCGCTATATGAAACTACAAGTTATAATTGTGATGCTGAAGGTTCATTTATTTAATTTGTTATTATTTTTAATACCTCTTCTTTCTTCTAAGACAATTACATCTGACTTAAACCAACTTGGGCATTGGGAAAATTTTGTTCATTATTCAAATATTTTAATTAGTCATATGGATTATAAAATTGCATTTGAATGTAATGGGCTGAAGTTCGGGTTGATGCACTGAGGTCCCAAGCACGTGAGGCTAAATAGTAATCGGACCATACTCTATTAATATATAAGCTTGGAGAAAGAATGGCCCCTGCCCACTCTTTGTGCAAGTTCTGATGTGTTGTATAGGAAATGACGATTTTGGTGGGTGGAGGCAGAGGGGCAGAAAGAGAGACTGCTGGCTGGCGTCTTGTCACAGCTGCTCACATTGCTATCGCAAACCACTTTCACCTCTGATCCCCCTTCACCTCTGATTCCTCTTCACCTCCACGAAGAATAAAGATTGACGATTTTCCCCTAACCTGAATTCCTGACTCCGGCTGATTTTTAAAATACACAGTCATCACATTTGAACTTAGTGCCAATTTTCTTTTCAGTAATAACTGAGGCAAACATATTCAGATCACAATCCACTTAATATAGTATTTCTGCAACAATTTAAATGAATCCTGAATGAATCTCCTCAACTTTTCTATCTCAATTTCCTTGACTTTTCTGAATAGGAATGATTTGATAATGATGTATAATGTTAAAAAGCATACAAGTAATATAAAGTCTCCAACACCAGCAGTCCAAAGAAAACCCTTAGAACAAGGCTAACACCAATGAATACATGATGCTTATTTGATTCAGTCAAACAATTTGACATACATTTATTGAGCACCTGTTTTGTGTAAGGCACTGTGCTGATACCAAAGATACAAAGATGAAAAATGACATAGCCCTGCTCTCAAAAAGTTTATGGTTTACTAACAGGGATACAAGAAGTACACAAATAGATATAATACCAAGTAGAATGGAAAAGGGAGAAAGTCTATAAGTTAAAAAGTACTTTTTAAAAAGAATTTTTAAAACTTTTTTTTAAACATTTGTTTTTAAGTTTTCAGTTTCAAATTATTTCTTTCCCCCGCCCCCTTCTCTAACCATTGAGAAAGCAAGCATTGTGATATCCATTATAAATGTGAAGTTATGCAAAATATTCATATTCACTATTCAACAAGCATTTAGAGAATGGGGGAAAAAAGAAAGGAGAGTGTCAGATTGTACTAGGAAAACTTTTGGAAAGAAAACACTTTTAGCTGGAAGAGACTTTCTTTGAGCTGAGCCATGAAGAAGGAGAAAAATATCAAACAGCATGAATTAGTGAGAAATGAATGGTATGTGTAAAAATATGGAATAAAAAATAAATAAAAATTTGGTTGGAGTAGTTGAGGAAAAATGAGAATGATAATTTAGGTGATGGGAGAACAGTTAAAAAAGAGGCTTTGAAGCTCAAAATTTATTTATTTCAGTTTAATATGAGGCATTAGGATACTATTATAAATTTTTGAGCAAGATATTCTGAGCTCTTGTCCTGCAGAAGCTCAATGAACAATCAATGAGGAAAATCTGAAAGAAGGAGAGTATAAAGAGCTAGCTGCTGGATAGGTGAGATTGATTTTTCAGAATGTTAAATTTATATCCATTTTTATGTCCAGCAGCTCTTGATTAAGGGGAACACATCAGAGCATGTGGCATAACATGTGGGAATAAAATCAATCAATAAGTATTTATTAAGTGCCTATTGTGTGCCAGACACTACACTACACATTTTGGATACAGATACAAGAACAAATCAATATATGTTTTCAAGAGAGATTAATAGAAAACAACATATATACACAGATACAGAAAAAAAAAAAGCAGAAAGAGAATTAATGCATTTAAATACAAAGAAGTGGTTAGGGAGGGAGAAAACTAGTAGTTGGGAGGGGGGATACAGGAACAGCTTCTGCTGAGAAGCTGATATCTGAGCTCAAACAGAATGATGATAATAACTACAATAATAATAATTGGCATTTATGTAGTCCTTTAAAATTTGCAAAATGCTGATCTACATTATCTCATTTGAGCTTCAATCTGATTCCAAGACAGGACTAAGAATATTATTTCCTCATTTTGCAAATGAGAAAATTTGGACTAAGGAAAATTTGCTTGTGGTCCCTTAGCTAATAAATGCCAGAGGCAGAAGTTGAACCCAAACCTCTACTGACTCCAGGTGCAGCATACTTTCCACTTCACTATGTTAAGGACCAAATCTTAACCAGTCTTGAGAGGCTCTATCTAGGTTTAAATTAGGTAAAAATTCAGATGAACTCAGATTGCATAGTTTTTCTTCTCCTCTCCCCACCCTCCCAACCCCGCCACAGGTAGGCTTAAAGAAAGGTTTAAAATCTGTACCATCAATAGATAAAGAAGAGAGATGAAGAAAGAAAGAATAGGGAATTAGTGTCTTTTGTAGTACTAGGGTACTGTACATATATCAATTGAAAGATTTTTTTTCCCTTTTCCTTCTGAGATCTGTCAATTGGGATAAGTAATTGGTATTGAGGAAGTGAACAGAAAAAAGAGAGATAAATGAAATGTTCTTGCTGAGTAATTTTCATGCTCAACAACAGTGATTTAATAATTAAACATCAAAGACTATCAGTACCCTGTTATCAACGAGACTGGGTGGCAAAGTAGTGAAGGAACTTGAGGTATTGAATAACAAGACTTATCTAACTCATCACAAGCATTCAGAGGCTGACTGCAATTTATTACCATGATGGAGAAAGATTTTTTTAATTTAGTGGAGATTGTGACTTTTGTGAGACAGCCAACTTTCTCCTCTAATCCTGATACAAAATCAACACACATCCAATGTCACTACCAAATATTTTCGTCACTAAATGTTTCGGAGAAGTTAAAAAGTCCTAGGAGTATTAACTTCATTTTTTTCATTGAGGCAACTAGAACTGGTATAGAGGACAGAGCACTTGGCCCAAATTAAGGAAAACCTGAGTTCAAATGTCTCTGTTTACCTTAGTTTAATAATACTGATCTCCCAGGGTTGTTGTGAAGATCAAATGGGATAACAATTGTAAAGTCGTCACAATGCCTAGTACTTGGTAAGCATTATGTAAATGTTGTTGCTGCTGCTGTTGTTAACTACTATTTCAAAGAAAAGAGCCTAAAAAGTTTCTCACTGTAGAGGAGACATGAATCATAGAATTTTAGAGATGAAAGACTCCATAAAACTCATCTAGTCCAACTATTATTTTAGCAATAATGAAAAAATTGAGGTTCAGAAATTCTTACTTGTGCACCTCTATTTGGTGGCTCAATCAGCAAAGAAGTTTTTGTATGACAAGGAAGACAAGGAAAATATATTCTATTAAATATATTCTGTGGATAGATTCCTGAGCCTGGAGTCAGAAACTCACTTTCCTGAGTTCAAATCTGGCCTCAGACAGTTAATACCTATGTGATATAACCATGGGCAAGTCACTTAACCCTGCTTCCGTCAGTTTTCTCAGCTGTAAAATGAACTAGAAAAGGAAATGATAAAACCACTCTAGTATTTTTGCCCAAAAGACCCCAAATGGAGTCATGGACAGTTGGACTCAATTGAAATGACTGAATAACAAATTATATATTTTAATGTATATTGATGTGATTGTGTGTTAAGAGATGATGTGATTAAACTTAAATACTAGTGAACTAAAAGTGAGAAAATAAGCAATTGGTCTTTGTGGAAAGAGAAATAATAATTACTGTAATTTTTATGAACTACTTACCATTTTCTCTAATTTTCATGAAGCACAAGGATTCTCTATCGTTAAAAGTGGATGATTAACTTTTATTTTTAGTTTTGTCATGATGTTTACTTAGAACTATATAAGCAACACTGGTTTCTAGTGAAAGTATTACAAAGTAATATAGGTTAAGCAACATGAAAAGAACTCTTTAAAACTCTTTAAAGATAGATTCAATCTTTTGAGGCAGTCTCAGGGAGAGATCTTGGGATCCATAGTATATTCCATGCTTAGGATCCATTACTGCTAGCAGGCCTAGGATAAAAAGTGGATGATACCACCTTGCATAATCACAGGTGTATGAGAGGGGAATTAAATCTCAAAGATAAAAACAAGTGGGGCACTGAAGAATTATTCAAGTTTATTAAATGCATTTGATCTCTTCATGTACTATTCTATTATAACCTCACCTTTTAAAGCTGCACCATCTATTTTCTATCTAGGAATATTTCAGAGATGCTCAGTATTCAACTTCCATGACTACATAGGCTTAGGGTAAATATTCCAACAATTCAGTTTTATGTTCCACTAGAGTTGTTTATCATTTAATAAAATGAAATCTCCTTAAATTCAGGCTGTGCAGAGAAAGGCAGCATAGCTTAGTGAATAGAAAGTTGGATTTAGAATCAGGAAAAGAAGTTTGAACAGTGCCTCAGATATGAGCTATACCCTGAATAAATCACTTAAATCTCTCAGTCTCGGTTTTCTCATCTGCAAAATAGGCATAATAATAGTATCCACTGCACAGAATTGTTGTGAGGATCCAATGAGATAATGCTTATCAAGTGTTGTGTAATTTTATAGTGTAGTTAATATGATTATCACTTGATTGCTACTGACAGCTATGATTGGCTTTAAAGACAGAAAGGGATTAAAACAGAGGCTAAATCTGCCATTTCATTGGTTTAGAACAGTGGTTCTCAAACTTTTGTTTTCAGTATCTTTATCCTATTAAAAATCATTGAGGATCTCTCCAAAGCATTTTTGTTTATCTGGATTATATTTATAGACATTTACCATATTGGAAATAAAAACTATTTTTGAATTTGTAGACCCTCTAAAAGGGTTTCAGAGATCCCCAGGATTCTCTAGACCATACTTTGAGAACCACTGGTTTAGAACAGTCCCATATGGTAAAGCAGGTCAACACCTTCTCTGCAACAAAAAGTCTTAAGACAGCTGCACACAAGTTTTAGTTGCTTTTCTCGGATAAAATTGTAGTTTGTGAAGATTAATTTAGATTCCAATAGTGTCACTGCTGATTTGCTACATAGCATGATATGGAAAGTTGGCTTTGAGTGATCTTGGTCAATTCACTTAATCTCTAAGTGCTTTGGGTAATTCAAACTATAAATTGCAGAGAAGGTTCTGACTTACACTGGTAGTTCTCCAAACCAGTGAAATAGTATGGAAACTCAACTAGACTCCTGGATTTGGAGTCAGGAAGACTTGAGTTTAAATCCTACCTCAGATACTAACTGTGTGACCTTGAGCAAGTTATTTAAATTCTCTGAACCTCAATTTCTTCATTTGTAAATTGGGCATAATAATAGCATTTACCTAACAGTTGTGAAGATCAAAGGAGAGATCATATGCATATGTTTTGTAAAACTTAAAGCATTCTGGAAATGCTAGTTATTATTAATATTATTATGAAATAACAGATTCAGTCTATATCCTTATCCTTCATAATAACTTGCATGGTATATGCTGGTATCTTTATAGGGTATAAGAAAGAGGAGTTTTAATTGAATTTAGAAGTTGCTTTTCCTCTCCAAAAGGTAAAGAGTAAGTACAAACATGGATTATTATATACATGCTATGTGTCAAGGGAAATCTCTGGCCAATGATGAACCGAGGGTGTCACTAAAGTACAAAGAGTTAGCAGAGGGTAACTTCTTCCAATTAGCAGGTCTATAATTTAATAAAGGTCTGGACAGTGAATTTACTCTTGGTGGCAAATCCTCCTGAGTCAGTCTTAGGTCAATTATTCATGGTATCTAAGCTTTAACATTTCAAAGGCTGATACCACCTTTTGGAGATCCTCTATTCCTAGAGAAATCCAACAGTTAAAACTCAGGTTGGAAGTGAAGAAGACAGTCTGTTCTTTTGTCCTTTACCTCCCCTCACCTCTACCTCAAGCTTTCTTTTGTTTGTATCTTCTAATCAGTGTTAATATTACACACATATATTCTGCATGGATGACTTGAGAAGCAGAGGAAAGTGGGAAAGAGATGAACAACGAACAAACCAATATGTGAAATCTTTAAGTGATAATTTTAAAGTATGAACACCTACGACAGATACAAAGTGATGGATAGAGTATGCAGATCCAAGCAGCAGATTAAATAGACAATGTCCTCTTTTTTCCTACCCTGTTTCTGGTAATCCAATAGTCTACAACTGTTGATAAGGTGTGAGGATCATTTTTTATCTCATATTGAATGAGAAAGCTCACATTTCAGCAGTGACCAAAGTAGTCATCTTTACCTCACTTGATTATTCCCCCACCCCCACAACTCATAGATCATATAGAGAAATATTAAAAGGCCAGTTAAACACTGGAATATGTAAGAGAGAGAGGTTATAGCATTATCAATAATCTTCTAGTTGTCTGGAATAGGCAGAGTTATACCTAACCAAATCAGTGAGTCAACATTTATTAGATTCTAAGTACTTTGCTAGGTATTGTTGAATGTCAAAAGATTGAATGCTGAACTTTTCTAGAGAACCAGAGGAGGATTAGAATGAATTCTCCACGACCTCTTTGAATCCTATTAAGGGAAAGGGCAATATTATGAATATTTAGGTATGAGTACATATCCTAAACCTACAAGGACAAGGCTGTATAGTATTGGATTATTTAAGACTTCTGAGTTAAAAGCAACCAAATGATCAGATTTTTATACACAATTTTCAATAGACATAACATTGTAAAAGTGTTTGATGGCCAGATGGAATTGTCCACGATATGACAGGCTTTTGTGGAAGTTAATCTGTTTCTAATATTGGTAATGGTTTTTATGTTAAGTAATTGGTTAGGGGGTTACAATTGATATGAGGGAGTGAGAAAAGTATTGATTTTTATTCATTTTTACAGTCAACAAATTTCAAGAAACCAGAAGAATTTGAATAGAGTAAATACCTTAAATACCTAAGATGAAAAGTTATATTGCCCATGCATGTGTCACTGGAATGTGTTCATTGTATTTGATCTGAGTTACTTCTTAGAAAATCTGGTTTAATTTAATCTATATCTATCTATTACATATAGTATATGATATATCACATGATTATATAAGCATACATGTAATTATATATAATTCATATGAAATTCTGGCTTCCTCATCATCAAGAATTGTAACATTTCCAGTGGCTTATGATACCAGGCTGGACACTGTACAAAGAGAATGCCACTGACCTGGTCTCTGCTCTCTAGAAGATTATATCAATGACATTCTAGGACAGAATTTTTTTTCTATGTTATCAGCCAGGGTTGTTGGTTTCTGTAACTGGTCAGCCTGCCAGCTGCCTCATAAGAACAAAGGCCATTAAAAGTTCACTCTCCTGAAGGACCAGTTAAATCATGCCCTGATCCAAATGAAGGAAAGTGAGAGGATGCTGAGTTGGTTATGTTATTTTTTCTGATCTTCTTTTTCTTCTTCTTCTTTTTTTTTTTTTTTCCAAGAGTACAGTGTTTAGTTCAGGTTTTTGGATATTTTAGTTTCTACCTTAATCCAAGTAAGACTCAATACAATGATAATGTAACCTAAAGCAAATATTAGTTATTTACTACTCACCCAAATCAAAAGATAAAACACTGAAAGTAGAAGTGCAGACTTTCCAGTGGTGGACTCCAGTGTGACTCAGGATCGCTTTGATTATAGAGTCTGAAGTATCTTCTTCAATTTAGATAGCTAGGAAATAGGCTCTGCCCTTTGCTCTCTGCCCTCTGTGAAAGATGAACAAAACCCCTTCACATTATAGCTTTATTTTGTTACAGAAGTCATTGACAGAATTTGAAAACATGCTATCTATCAATCCCACCCACTCATCACCATATCATAGCAAAGATCTGGACTTAATATAGATAGGGCCCTAAGTTCAAATTCTGTCTCAAACACTTACTAGATATGTGACCCCAGGGAAATCCCTTAACTATCTTCAACCTCATTTTCCTCTTCTGTGAACGGAGGATAAAAAATATATCTTGCAGCTACCTCATGGAATTGTTGTGAGAACCTAACAAGATAAAGAATGCAAAATACTTTAAACTAGTAAAACACAGTGGCCTATACACAGTGGCCTATACACAGTGATTGCCTAATAAATGCTTCCTGGCTATACAAACTTCAGTGATAATTATCACATATACTGTGAAAACATATGGAGAACAATAAAATGTCACTCTCACCCATATGTAAGTGCAGTCTTTCTAAACTTATACTAAAGTTTAGTTCACAGAATAAGAAGCCTCTTCGAGATACCAGTTAAATCACAGACAACTATTTTTTTTAAGAAAAGGATTATGTATGTAGCTTAATCCTACAGATTTTCAATTATAAGTTTATTAGTTTGTAGAATATTTGCTAGTCTTTTATACCTTTATCTGTGTTAATATTTCAAAAGATTTTATGACAATGAGAAACTAAAGCTGGAAAGAATATATACCATAAGAATTTCAGATCATAGTTTCAGTATAAAAAAAAATCCAATGCCTCTTGCCTTGAATAAAACCATAGAATCATAGATTTAGATTTGGGAAGGACTTTGATGTAATCTGCTCTAACCTTTTCATTTTACAAATGAGGAAACTGAGGTCTAACAAAGATTAAGTGACTTGATTAAGATCTGCAGTAGCAAAGCATGAATTTGAATTTAGGTCCTCTGCCTCTAAATCCAGTGATCTTTCCTTTATAGCACACTATAAGAAAAAAAGGAAGAGAATTATTGTTCTGCTACAGTTCTGGAAAGCAATTTAGAACCATTCTCCCAAAGCTGTTAAACTATGAATATCCTTTGATTCAGTAATATCACAACTAAGTCTATACCCTGAAAAGATGAAAGAAAGAGAAAAAGGACCAACATGTACAAGAATATTTATAGCATGCCTTTCTATAGTTGCCAAATATTGAGATCTAAAGGGTGCTCATCAGTTGGGCATCTGCTAAACAAGTTATGGTATATGAATATGATAGAATACTATTGTGTTTCAGTGATGATTTCAGAGAAACCGGAGAAGATATATGAATTAATTGAAAGTAAAGTGTGAAGCTCTTGAGAATACGTTATAAAATGACAATAATATTGTAAAAATAAACAATTTTTAAAGGACTTAAGAATTATTAACTCAATGATAAACCATAACACACACAGATATACTAGATTTAATTGATCTGGGAATTTACTTTGCTTGATTTTTTTGTTAAAGATTTAATCCCCTCCCCACCTTTATTTCTCAAAGTTGGAAAAGGCAGGTGGAAAAGAGAGAATGTGATTATGAAAATAAAATAAAGTTGAATTTTAAAAATCAAGTGGAGAGGAAACCAGAATATAGAAGATAAAATCTGAGAGAAATTTCAGTCGAAAATACATTTGTCTTTTCTTCTTTATGAATCTTTTTATCTTTCATGAACTAGTCTGTTTGACACACTTAACAGATCGTTTACTGAAAAGAATAACCTCAAGGTAGTCATTAAACTTGTATGTAAACTATTTGTAATCAACATACTTTATTGAGGTAATAGTTATTCAATTTTTGAATTTCCTTTATTTCACTTTAACTTCTCTCCTGCTTTTCACCATCCTTTGGACAGTTTATAGTTCAGCTGTACTTGCACTAAAGCGTGTGAGGAGGGAAAGAAAGCAAAATTAAAATCAGTAACTGATTTGTGAAAAGACTGAAGATGGAAAGATGGAGTTAGGATAAAATGAGATGTTTAAAATCACTGAGGAGCTTATGTTGAAATATAGAGTTGATATAAAAGGTTATTTAGAAGTGATAAAACAGAGTGGGGAAAATCACCTGTCTCATTTTCCATGAGTGTACTTTCTCCTTATTAACTCAGACATGATGCAATATCAGTGTCAGGTATAATGGACAAATTCTCTATAAAGTCCATTATTTTTATTAATTTTCTTTTGCTTTGAAATTGATAAAATATCAAGACTTTTGAAGCCCTGTGGAAGGAATACTTGCACAAAGTGACTAGATAGGAAAGAATATATTGTGGCAGTTAGAATGGTATTGAATACTCAATTACTTGATTTTGAATTAAATGCAATATACAGAAAGTACTGATAGGTGAGCTCACTGCTAGAAATGTTTTCTAAATCAGAGAATCATCCATTGAGGCTTCTCAGCATGAATGAAGAGCCACACTTAGTTTTTCACCCGGTTTCGTTTTAGTGTTGTTCATAAATAAATGAGGAACGTGAAACTCTGTGTAGTTTCAAAGTAGTTAGTTCCAGGGGGAAAAAACCCCAACACAAGTCAGGCTTCAGGTGTTAATAAGCAGAATGCTTTCCAAAAAAGCACTTAGGAGATCTACTGGTAGCAACCCTACCTGTTAATTCTTTACCCTAAGTTTGTTTCTAATGCAAATTAGTGAGGATTTTTTTTCTCCCAAGGAAGTCTTCAGATATAAATCTACACTGCAGTAATTAGAAAGAGTGCTTAGTGTGAACAACTAGGACAGGGAAGTAAGGAAACTTGAATCTTTTTAAAAATTTCATTTTACAAAGGTTTATCCTATCTAGCTGCCCTGTGACTATTTTCTCATTAAGCTAGTTAGAAGTATACAAGTTTGTAATAGTTTTTGTAATCATTTTAAATGTATCTAATGTAGGTAACAAATATGCATTTGACAGAGACTCTAAGCACAAAGGTTTAAAAACTTGTCCCACTCTTAACTCAGAATTTAAAGAGAATTCCTAGGTATTTCAAAGTAATGTTAACCTTGTTTCAGTTCAAGGAGAGTGAAGATGCTAAGATACAAATTTTCCTGAAACTTATCTTCATCTTCCAGTTCTAGGCATGTGGACTCCTCTAAAAAAAAAAATCCCAAACAACAAAAACAAAATAAAACAACAAAAACTTCCTCACCTTCTAGATGCACTTAATTAGAACCTGGTTCAAAAGAACTCATCCTATCTTCTCCAGAGTATCGGATCTGATCCCGATACTTGTAAATTTGTTTTCTTAACTTAAACTCACTTTTATAGCAGTCAGGATTAACTAACTCCAAAACTTTTGTTCTTTTCATTACACCCTCAGTTTTCTTTTTTTCTTATTTGAGTAACTTTTCAATAATGCTGCTCATTTATCTCCAATTTTAGCTTTTATTAAATGTAATTTTCTCAAATTCATATCTCTGAAATATTATATTATTTAATGTTAAATGAAAGTGCTAAGGAAAAAAAAATTAAAATGGTGAATGACAGATTGCATAAATTTAAGGGCTAAAAAAACCTAAGCAAGTGGCTAGAGAAATCCTTTATTTTACAAGAAGAAACTTTAAGATTTAGCGATTGGGATTTGTCCAGTTATACAATCAGTGACAGAGGCCTTTCTAAAACCTTTTGTTTCCTCTTACCTGATACTTCAGGCTCAAATGTGCTCACAACTTATATAGCTGAGGGAGATGGGCTGAAGAAATAGCCTAGGAGGTGAAATGCTTGGGGTTTGTGGAGAAGATAAGATATGCTTTTGTTTTAAAGGTGCTGGGGGAGGGAGGACCCTACAGATTTCAGAATGGAAAAGAAGAAAAGATGAGGATTAAAAGTCTGGTTCAGGATGCTAGATGTTTTTTATTTCTTAAATTACAATAACTGAGAATGAAACTTAAGTTGAATGCAAGCAAAACACAAACACACACCCCAAACCAACACAATTCTTCCCTCCCCCCCAACAACATTCTTAGGAGAAATAACTCACTCAAAAAGAATACAGAGGACAATAAAGCTGTGTAAAAGATAAAGGAAGAAATCTCATTTTCTCCCCAATTCTATCACTATATAGTTGGAGTCCATGCTGCGGAAGCAGCACAGTATAGTGGAAAGAATCCTAGTAGTTTTAAAGAAGGAGAACCTGGGTTCAAATTCAGCCTCTGACCCCTATTTTAAGAGAGAACTTAGCCAAGTCAATTAAATTATTTGGGCTTCCATTTCCTCATCTACAAAATGTTTCAGATGACCCATAAAGTCTCTTAAACAGTTCTAGGATCCCATGACTCCAATATTCATTCTCCGTCCCATAAAGATTTATTAGGCGTTAATTTTGACACTCCCTATTATGTGCTGGAAAAAAATTTAAGAAGGAGATTTTGGAGTCCTTCAAAAGCAAAATGGGAGCCTCTTCCGAACCCGAGTCCTCTTATAGTCTTGTTTTAAACTTTAAGAAGGGAAATAAATGCCCAAGCCATGAATTTCTCTTCAACCATTCTCTCCCAAATCACTAAGCTATTTCTTAGCCTTGTGCAAGAAACAGGTACTTACTGCTTTTTTCTTTTTTCTAGTCCTATCACAGGTGAGAGATCTGCGGTCTTGATGGGTAAACTCACTATCTCTATCAACATTGGAGGCAACTCTTCTCATGTGAAATACTTGCGGGTCAAACCAAACTTTAGACACTAACTGAGAGACCTTGGGTACTTAATCCCTCCATCGAGACCTTAGTTTCCTCACCTGTGAAACGAGGGAATTTGCCTTAACAGCTAGTAACGTTCCACAAGCTCTAAATCTTGCACCCTCTGATTTTTAATTGTTGCTGTAGCTGAAATAAGTTCCCAGCCAGGTGAAGATGATTTTTTTTGCTTTCAGCTGGATTGGTGCTCCGAATACAATCACTCAGGCTACCCTGGAGCCCACCAGAAGCCTTTTTGACTCAGTAGGACCTGCAAGAGCTTTGTGCACTCCAGGTAAAAGGCTTTTGAGAAGCCAATCACCACCGCGTCTCAAGGAGCAACCAAAGAGCTGGCTTTAGGAAAGACTCCCACCCGATGAAATGCAAAGCCTTGTCCCGCATCCCCATTGCCCCTGCAGAACACCACTCAGCCCGGGGGTCCCCTTGGGATTGAACTCACCCCTGTAGCTCCGCCAAAGCAGCGGGAGCCCGGGAGCTGCAGCCGCCGCCGTAGCCGCCCGGCTCCCGCTCCTGTCCTTCTGTCCCGTATCCGCACTGCAAGTTTCTGCTACTTCTACGCTACGCCCCGCCCCGCAGGCGCTCAGTCAGTCCCGGTGCAGGGCTCCGACAATGCAGCCAACTCCGGGGCCGAGCTCCTTAGCAGGTAACACAAGCTAAGCGCAAAGACTAAGGCGCACCTGGGAGGCGTGGTTCTCCCTCCCTCTTTTGCATCCCCGCCGCTAAGGTTCCCTCTCTCTCTCCCCCCAGCTTCGTGGCCGGCGCGGACATGAAGCGCCCACAATGCACCAGTGGACACGTGTTTGCACTCCAATCCTTCTCTCGAAGTTCGTGGGCTAGTCTCAATCAGTTCTCTGTCGTTACCAAAGCTTGTTTCTTCAGGTCATTGCGTCCCTTACCCGAAGCTGGAGGAGCCACGGACCTTCATCTGCGAAGGCTGAGTGACCCCGACAAACTAAACCGTTAAATCCCAAAGCTGTGCAACGCTTGTTGTGCAAATCTCACATCCCAAACGTTTTAAAAATTTGGAGTCAGGACCTGGATTCAAATATTAGTTATTAAGTACCCGTATAACTAATTAGTTACTAAGTACCTGTATAACTTTGTCACTTAACATCTCAATGCCTTAACTTTCCATCAGTAATATGAAGTGGCTGGGCCTAAATCCTTCTCAGGTCTAACCCGTGACTTTTCCTTCTCTCTTTTATTTCCTTTCCTGCAGGTATTTGCTATGATTTGGATGTCTCAAAATTCATCATTTAGATCCTATTATCGAATTTTAAATAGCTTTGGACCTCAGACTCAATATGTTTAAAATGTAACAGCACATTCGCCCCAGGCTTCTCTTCCTAACTTCTTTAATTCTTTTCCTTCCATCACTGTCTCTATTCACTACTTTATAAACATTAAGATCATTTTGGACTCGGAGGCCCTTTCCCATCTCCCAAGACTAATTAGATTTCAAGGTCTGTGGATTATTTCTTTACACTTTCCCTTCCACTTTTTGTTCTTCCTCATTATTCCTTGTTGGAGCCTTTCTAGTTATAATGCTTTCTAACTCATTCTAGCATCTTTTCTCTTTCCCTCCCCTTCTATTGGTCGTCTTCCTTGTGCCAATACTCTGTTATAACACTTTTGTGTGCAAAAGATCCAGTGCCATCTGTAAAATGGGTATGATAAGCACCTCCCTGCTAGGGTTGTTGTGAAGATAAAATGAGGCAATTGTAAAGCACTTCCCCAAATGTTAAATCGCTAAAAATAAATGCAAGGTAAATAAAGCTAGGTATTCTACTTATAGGGCAACTGAAACAACTGAACAACATATTTCTCTCTTAGCAAAGTGTAATGGAAAGAATATAAGGTCTGGAGTTAAAAAACTCTGGGTAAGATCTCATTCCTTCTACTTAACAAGTCACACAAGAAGAAATTTAACCTCACAAGCTTCATTTTCACTGTTGATAAAATGGGGATAAAAATACTCTGATATAAATATGTGATATTTATATAAATTTTATAGAAATTATATTTATATAATTATATTATTTAATATATGTTATAATAATATATGAATATGTATACATATATAAATAAAAATCAATAATACAATAAACACTATATAATTATATATTGTATAAATTATATTTATATAAATAAACATAATATAAATACAAATACTCATATAAAAATACTTCTTAAAATTATTGTAAGGACCAAATGAAATTATATGCAAAAGTATATCATGAAATCTGCAAAAGGGCCATAGGATGCAAGTGTTATCATATGAATGAGCCATATCTATGTGAGTATTCCAACCAGGCGCATTATAATGTTTGTTTATTCTGTGCAAGTCCTATTCATTTACTTCCACAAATATTCCATAAAGAGCCAATTTAATGTGCTGAAGACTTACCTGTAATTCATGGGATATCAATAGAGAATGTTGATTATGGTAATAATCACCTCTCAAGATAGTTTATTTATCTTGTAGTTATGTTGAATAAAATTAACTGTAGATACTTACTGTGTGAATCTAGGCAAGTCACTTAATCACTGTTTGCTTTGGCATCTTCATCTGTAAATTGAGATCTCCAGCAGTTCAACTAATTTTTCTTTTAAGTACTTACTTGTTATACTAATCAAGTGAATGTATATTATATTCATATCATTTTGTGCTTTAATGTATCTTTACATTATGCAGTTTCACTGGTTATCTTTCTTAACCATAATCTGATTTTATTGTTGACTTGTCTGATATAGTTATTGGTATTTAATTTAAAAAATTATCTTGAGGCATAGGAAATTCTTTTCCAGCTCCTAATTCTAACCGTTTGTCAACATTTATATTTTAGAGTTAAAACTGAAATCATCTCTGTGCTCAAGGAGCTTCTAATCTATATGTATTTCTTGTAAACAGCATATTGTTGGATTCTTTAAAAAAATTTTTTTTCCATTTTCACTCAATTTATAGATAGAGTTTATCCCTTTCCTGTTTAAAAGAACACTTATTTTCTTCTATCATTGTATTTTTTTATCTCTTTGTCCCCCACAAAGAAAGAAGAGATAGAAAAAGAGAAGGAATATGATCAACAAGTGTAATCTGTTAATGAAGTAATCTACTTCCACTCCTCTGTCCCTTCTCTCTTCACTTTGCCCAAAAAGCAATGATTCTTATACTTCTTTGTACTGTACTCCCGAATAGAAGATTGTTTTGCTTGTAACTGTTTCCTATCCAACCTATACAAGAAACTCTACAAATTTGTTACATACATTTTACAATTTTAAAAGTATGTACAGCTCAAGACAGGTATATCATGTAAATTTTAAATTGCTTTAAGTATGTTTTTCTCACTCAATTTTGATTTCAAAATACCCATAAATATCTTAACATTCAGCCATGGTTTATGGACATGGTTTATATTCCATCATGTATACCTTTATGATTACATCAAAGAGAACAAGATATTTGTAGGACTCCTTACATTTATGAAAGGAGTGTGATTTCCAGCTTATACCTCAAAGCTTCCATATTGTCTCTGTCTCTTGTTTCTTTTCTCTGTCTCTCTCTGTGATATATTTGTTAAGAAATTTATACTTAAGTCCAAATGACAGATTGATGTCTCTGGAGAAAGATTCCAAAAGATGACAGAGCAACTATTGCATTTTTTTTTCTTTTTAGTGGTTAATAAGATGCTTTTGGCTCCTCTAATTTAAAGATCCTAAATAGAGGTAAATATGGTACAATGTACAGTACAATGTATCAAATATTCACCGTCCTGAGGTCTAATTTATATTTGAGGTGTGTGAATTAGCCAGGAATGTGGAAGAATCAAAAATTTGCAATATTACAATGCAATATTGTATAAAAAGATAGTATACACATGAATTTAATTAGCTTGTTCAATAATTACTGAGTCAATAAAAACTCTATACACATGGGAATTTTTTGGCACACCTCTTTTGTTTCTCTATTTTTTTGTTGTATTTATAGATTTATTTTGGAGAAGGTTGATATAAGTTGTCAATTCTTTGTATAATGCACATAAATGTTAAGTTATCCTATTGTAGATATCACAAATATTTTTGTTTTTGGCAATATGTAGATATGACATTTTGTCTTGTAATGAAAACTACTAAAGTATTTTACAACTGAAACTTTTGAACCAATAATAATGGATCTTATCTATCTCTTTCACTTTACAGTTTTTCAAAGTAACTCATTCTAGTCACATTTCTTGATATGGTTTTTAAAAAAATAATTCATCACATTAACAGTGAGAGGTTGGGATAAGATAAATATTTCAAAATATTCTGTATAGAGATGATAGTTACAGCTATGGGAGTAGATGACAGTGCTGAGAGACAAAGAAACAGAGAGAGAAGATAATCAGATGGCTTTCTTTTAAACCAATGAAACAGTTTTGATAAGGTGGAAGGAGAGTCTTTTTCAGAAGATAGGGAATGAGAGGCCTATTTGGAATATCACATTGGGGATTTTTGGAAGTCCAAAAGGAACCTGCGGGATACTAGGGTGGGGGCGAGGGGTGGCAAATGAGAATACTGAATCAGAAGCAAAAACTCAAGAATAAGAAGTGTCAGCCAGGCCAGAACCTATCTCTACTCTTTAATTGGTCAAGCTGAGCAAAGCAGGATGAAGACAGGAGAATCTGGAATCAAAAAGAAGTTTAATTTCAAAATGAGGAAGACAGGTTTGCGAACTGAAGTATGAGTTCATTCAGAGGGTGAGCTCAAAGGATTGTTGTTATGCCAAACTGAAAAACCAGGTGTCTCCTAATAGCTTGACAGAATCTTAGAGAGAGCATCTATTTCAACCCAAACCTGAATAAGAATCATTTTTAAAGCATACATGATAAATGGTCATCCAGATTGTACATAAAAATCTCTAGTGAAGGAGAATCCAGTACTGCTAGAGGTAGCCTACTTTTTGTCTATATTGGCAGAAAGGAAAGAAGTAACCAAAAATTTTACCCATTTTTCTATTTATTCCTTGATAGTGGCTGTCCTCCTGTACATGGAATAATTTCTTTGATTTTAGCTTTTAGCATGCAGGGGATTGGACTACAAGTTTCTTTTTTAATGTGTGTAAATGTTTTATTCATTTTAAACTTAAATACAAAACAAGAAAAGAAAGAAAAATAATATTTCATATACACTACTGAAATGAGAATTAAATATAAAACTATAAATTTTTATTTCATGAAAATCTTTGTAATGTTGCATTGTTTCTTTTTTATAGCTTTTTATTTTCAAAATACATGCAAAGTTTTCAACATTCATCCTTGAAAAATCTTGTGTTCCAAATTTTTTGAGGTGTGTGGGTTAAACATGTGCAATTCTTCTAAACATATTCCCACATTTTTCATGGTGTACAAGAAAAATCAGATCAAAAAAGAAAAAAAAGAGAAAAAAGCAAGCTACTAACAATAAAAAAGTGAAAATACTGTGCTGTGATCCACATTTGGTCCTCATAGTCCCTTTTCTGGATGCAGATGGCTCTCTCCATCACAAGTTTATTGGAATTGGCCTGAATCACCTCATTGTTGAAAAAAGCCAAGTTCATCACAATTGATCATCATTATAATATTGTTGTTAATGTGTATAATGTTCTCTTGGTTCTACTCACTTCATTTTAGCATCAGTTCATATAAGTCTCTACAGTCATTTCTGAAATCAGCCTGCTGATAGTTTCTTATAGAACAATAATATTCCATTTATACCATAACTTATTTAGCCATTCTTCAACCGACGGGCATCCACTTAATTTCTAATTCTTTGCCATTACAAAAAGGGCTGCCACAAACTTTTTTTGCACATGCTAGTTTTTTTTCCCTTTTTTATGATCTTTTTGGAATACAGACCCAGTAGCAAACACTGCTAGATCAAAAGGTATACACAGTTTGAAAGCCCTTTGGGCATAGTTTCAAATTGTTCTCCAGAAAGGTTGGATCAATTCACAGTTCCACCAACAATGTATTAGTGTCCCACTTTTCCCACATCCCCTCCAACATTTATCATTATCTTTTCCTGCCATCTTAGCCAATGTGAGAGGTGTGTAGTGGTATCTCAGACTTGTCTTAATTTGCATTTTTTTTTATCAATAGTGATTGAGAGCATTTTTTTCACATGACTAGAAATGACTTTAATTTCTTCACCTCAAAATTGTTTGTTCGTATCCTTTGACCATTTATCAATTAGAGAAAAGCTTTTATTCTTATAAATTTGAATAATTTTTCTTTGTATTTTAGAAATGAGGCCTTTATCAGAACCCTTTACATAAAAAATTTCCCCCCAATTTTCCACTTTCCTTCTTATCTTGGCTACATTGGTTTTGTTTGTATAAAGCTTTTTTAATTTCATATAGTCAAAATTATCCATTTATACTTCATAATATTCTCAGTTCTTCTTTGGTCACAGATTCCTTTGTTCTCCACAAATCTAAGAAGTAAACTATTCCTTGTTATAATTTGCTTATGGTATCATCCTTTATGTTTAAATCATGAACTCATTTCGACCTTATCTTGGTATAGGATGCTAGGTGTTGGTCAATGCCTAGTTTCTGTTGTACTATTTTCCAATTTCCCCATCGGTAAATTTGTCAAAACGTTATTATCCCAGAAGCTGGAGTCCTTTGAGTTTATCAAATGCTAGATTATTATTGTCATTGACTATTGTGTCTTGTTATACATTATTTTTAAAGCTACTCAACTTTTCATTGCTTTCTTCTAGGTTTTCTTTTGTTCTCTGTTGTGCCCTTTTTAAAAGTTTTTTTTTCCTCCTCTCAGGCTACAATTAAACTTGGATATATGTGTGTGTGTGTGTGTGTGTGTTACACACAGATATGTATAAACACACACAAATATACAAATACACACATGCATAATTTGTATCACCATACTATGCATATTTTTATTTGTCATTTCTTTCTCTGGAGGTAGATATTTTCTTTCATATATCCAAGTCTTTCCATGCTTTTTTTACCCTAAATCAACTAACCCATAATTACTATTATACAGCACAATTGCAACACAATCATATCGTATCCAAGAGATGGTCTATGAATGTTTTTCCCAATTTTCAGCTTTACTTCTCTTCTTAGCTACATTGCTTTTTATTTATATAAGAAAACTTTCATTTAAAATAATAGAAATTATCCATTTTGTGCTTCAACAATGTTTTCACTTTATAGTTTAAGGTCTGATATTGCTGAATTTCATTCTTTTACATTTTTCCACTTAGTTTCTTTGAAATTCTTGATCTTTTGTTCTTCCAAATGAATTTCGATATTTTTTTCTAATTCAGTAATTTCTAAGTAATTTAATTGGAATGGCTTTGAATAGGTTAAATCGTTATTTAAAAAATTTTTATTGGCTTTAGCTACTTGTGAACAATAAACATTACTCCAATTATTTAAAATCTAATTTTATTTGTATAAAAAGTGTTTTATGTTTACGTTCATGTAGTTCCTATGTCTGTTTTGGTACTTATATTTTCAGGTATTTCATACTGTTTTCATACTACATTTTTATACATAATGTAGCGTTCTCTAGTCCTTTATTTTATCTGTATGTATATCTCATTTTATTGTTTCCTAAAAGCAACATATTGTTGAATTCAGATTTTTAAAAAATATTTTTATTTTTTCCCAATTATATGTAAAAACAATTTTTAAACATTTTTTAAAAAAATGTTTTGAGTCCTAAATTCTATCCTTATCTTCCTTTCCTTCCTTCCCTCATGAGATGATAAACAATTATATATAGGTGATACATGTGCAGTCATGTACAACATTTCCATATTAATCTTTTTTGTATCGAGACTTGAATAAAAGAAAAAGGAAATGGAAAAATATGCTTCATTTTGCATTCAAACATAGCAGTTTTTTTCTCTGAGTCAGATAACATGTTTCATCACTAGACCTTTGGGATTGTATTAGATCATTGCATTGCTGAGAATAGCTAAATCTCTGACAATTATTCATCAGGTAATATTGCTGCTATTCTGTACAGTGTTATCCTGGCTCTTTTCACGTCATTTTGCATCAGTTCATGTAAATCTTTCCATGTTTTTGAATTCAGATTTTTAATCCATTCTGCTATCTATTTCTGTTTTATGGATAAATATCCCATTTACATTCTAAGCAATAATTTACTTGTGCATTTCCCTCCTTCCTTTTTTTCCTTACTGTCCTTCTCAACCTATTTGCCTGATCCTCCCTCACTTATCCAATTTCCTTCTACCAGCTACCTAGCCCTCTGGTTCCTTAATCTAACCATCCTTCTAAGAGTTCCTATCTTATCCTCTCCATGGCTTCCACCTTAATCTACTTATCTTTTTTCCCTAATTTTTTTCTTTACTCCTCTGAATTCTTAATTTACATACTCTTCTTAAAATCCTTCCCTTAGCCTATCCCCCAGGCCTCTTATTTCTTTCTAAATTTAGGAGAATTTTATACTCTCCTACTCTTTTCAACCTACATATTATTCCTTCTTTCACCCATTTCCTTTGAAAATAAGGTTTCAGCTCTAGCAGCCCTTCCTTCACTCACTTCTTTATTTTCCTTTCATGCCTCATTTGTATTAGATAAGTGCTCCTTTTTTACCTCTCCTTATCCAGTTTTATTTTTTAAAATCACCCCATCATATAAAGCTCAGCCCAAGCTTTCTTTCAAACTACCTAAATAATGAGCCCTAAATGTACTGATAACTTTTTTACACATAAGAAGTAAATAGTCTCTTATTACTGATTTTTAATGTTTACCTTATATGTCTCCTGAATCTTTTATGTCAAATTTTCCATTGTTTTATTCATTTTGTCTCAATTCCCCAAAGTCTTTCAATTCATTAGTCAATTCTCTATATATTTTGGAAATGAGACCTTTATCAGAACCTTTGAATGTAAAAATATCTTCCCAGTTTATTACTTCCCTTCTATTCTTGTTTGCAATAGTTTTGTTTGTATAAAAACTTTTTAACTTAATATAATCAAAATTATCTATTTTGTGATCAATAATGAGCTCTAGTTCTTCTTTGGTCACAAATTCCTTCCTCCTCCATAGGATATTATTTATAATATCATTCTTTATGCCTAGATCATGAACCCATTTTGATTTTATCTTGGTATATGGTGTTGTGTGGGTCAATTGGATCGGTTGATTTTGAAAAAAACCATGAAAAGATTAGACCTATTAAAGAGGATGCTGTCTCCTTCAGAAAAAGATCACAAGGGGAAATAGGCATAGTATGAGCTTATATATGTATCTGTATGTAAGTGTAAGTTATATATGTGTGTGTGTGTGTGTGTGTGTGTGTATGTGTATGTCTACACATTTAATTGTAGCCTTCTTAAAGGTGGAAAAAATAAAGTAAAAAGTGCAGAGAATAAAAGAAAACCTACAGGAAGCAAAGAAAAGCTGAATATCTTAGAAAACAATGTGTAGTATTTATTTATTTATTTTAAATTATAGCTTTTTTATTGACAGAACATATGCATGGGTGGTTTTTCAACATTGTTCTTTGCACTCACTTCTCTTCCAACTTTTCCTTTCCCTCCCTCCACCCCCTCTCCTAGATGACAGGCAATCTCATAGATGTTAAACATGTTAAAGTATATACTAGATACAATATATGTGTGCAGATCGTACAGTCCTCTTGTTGCACAAGAAAAATCGGATTCAGAAGGTAAAAATAACCTGGGAAGAAAAAACAAAAATGCAAATAGTCTACATTCATTTCCTAGTGTTCCTTCTCTGGGTGTAGCTGATTCTGTCCATCATTGATCAATTGGAACTGAACTGGATCTTCTCTTTGTCGAAGATATCCACTTCCATCAGAATACCTCCTCATACAGTATTGTTGTTGAAGTATATAATGATCTCCTGGTCCTGCTCATTTCACTTAGCATCAGTTCATGTAAGTCTCTCCAAGCCTCTCTATATTCATCCTGCTGGTCATTTCTTACAGAACAATAATATTCCATAACATTCAAATACAATTTACCCAACCATTCTCCAATTCATGGGTATCCACTCAATTTCCAGTTTCTAACCACTACAAAAAGGGCTGCCAATGTGTAATATTTATTATAAAGATTTTCTTGAAATGGAAATTTTTTATTTTATATTGAACCCTTTCTTGTATTCTGTATACATGCAATGTTCTTTTTTTTCTCATTTTGTATTTGTTTAAAATGAATAAAACTTTACAGAAATAGTTTTTGATCCTTTATTTTTAGTTGGTTGACTTTGTTTTAATAATTTTCTTGATTTTTCTTGGATTGCTCTTATTCTCCGCCCCCCCAATTTTTCCTTAATCTATTATTTGATCTTTAAATCCCTTTTTACATTTTCCCAAGAACTCTCTTTGGGATTGTGCTCATCTGCTACTTCTCACTGAAAAAGAAGTGACCTTTTTGTCTCTACTATCTTCCTCTGAATATTAAGCCAAATTTTTTCTATCCTCTTAGTAGCCATCTATGGGTGGGTTTTTCTCTTTTGTGTATTCCTTTTCATTTATTTTTATTTTATGTTTAGCAGTTATTATTATAATCAAGTTCTACTCCTGAGGTGGGGAGAGAATGATGCTCCAGAACCCAGGTTCTTCTTGCTTTTAATTTCTGAATTCTGTCCCAGGGCACTTGGATACTTCCCTGGCCATGGCCAGGGTTTCCAGCCATGCTCTCTTGGAAAAGCTTTTGTTCCTTGTGATGGCTGTGGATTTTCAGCTCTGTCCTCTCAGCCAGGAACTTTGCTCTGCTGTAAGTGCCCACAGCAATCAGGATGCTTGCCTCTCTGCTGCTATCCCCACTAGATGTGTATGCTACTTCATCCTTCCTGACAACTGTGGTCTGGGATAGTATCTGGTCAGCACATGTGTGCTTGGCTGTGTAGAAGATTAAAGGACTTTCCATTGTCAAGGGATGCCATCTGACTCCCAACACTGTTCTTGAAGTGAAAGTTTCCAAAGCTCCCAGCCCAGCTGCCCTCAGGACTTGCTGTTTGTTGATTCTGTGGAGTTGGCTTGGACAAGTCTGCACATCACTCAGGCCAAATGTCCACCCTCAGAGATTACATCTTTTGTGGGGTTGTCTTAGGAAGGCAGCTGCTTTACCCAGCTTTTATTTTTTGTGCTCTATGTCCCTCTGAGGGGACATTGTTTCTTTTTGTGGAGGAAATTTGGAGAGCTTTTAGACCTATTCTGCCATTTTCCCAGAATCCTTTTTCTGGGCTAAGTTTCTGATGATTACTACCTACTTGATGCCCATGAATGTTCCCTGACCCAGTGACAGTGACACAGGATTTATTAGTTATTGATAAACTTATTTAATAAAATCCTTTTTATGTGGCTTTATATGGTCACACTACTAAGCCAAATATTTGATTTAATTTCATCAGAAAAATCACTCCAGTGATTGTTTTATATATTGAAAAAAGACTGAATGACTCAATTTTTATTTTTCAAATTAATGCAATGCTATTGTATCTCCCAGGAAAAAATGTAAGCAAGATAAACAATAACTTACATTTTTATGCCTACTTTATATTTTACACAGTGCTTTTTTTTCTCTTACTATTATCCTGTGGGTAAAGTATTACAATTTTACAGTTGAGAAAGCTGAATTTCAAAGCAGCGAAGTGACTTGCCCCAAGATCATATAGTAGTAAATCTGGGACTCATCTTTCCATTGCATAGAGTTCTTTTCTGAGATGAGAGAGAGAATGCTATTAAGGTAGGTGCCTTTCAATATTCTGAATTGTGAAGACCAGCTTTATTGTACATCAGGAAGATTTGAGGAAGCAATTCCTCATGATTGAGATTTTTAATATATGATTTCAGTATTTTGCATGAAATATTATTAATTCCTTGTTCATTAGTCACTCATTTGGACCAAAAATGACTGTATTCCAAAACATTACTACTCTCCATTTTACTCATGTGGATAATTGACATTTTACTGAAAACTGAAGGAAATGAAGTGACTGCCTATATGATTTCCACTGAAGTGAAACTAAAAGATGTGAGACATAGTGTAATAACCATTTCCCTAGCACACCAAATCATTTTTTCCCTAAGAAAAATGCTCCATGTGATTTTTGTAATCTCATTTTCTGTACATTTTCTCCCTAAAGAAGAACAGAATGGCTATCATTTATCTGTTAATGGCAGGTATAGGAGAGGCATGCTACTGCTCAATCAAAAATAAAAGCAAGGCTTGAAGACAGAAGTGGCCTGGTTTCTTACTTTTTGTTTAATCAAGAACAAATTACCACTATTTGCATTTTTGTTTTTCTTCCCAGGTTATTTTTACCTTCTGACTCCAATTCTCCCTGTGCAACAAGAGAACTGTTCGGTTCTGCAAACATATATTGTATTTAGGATATACTACAACATATTTAACATATATAGGACTGCTTGCCATCTAGAGAAGGGGGTGGAGGGAGGGAGGGGAAAAATTGGAACAGAAGCGAGTGCGAGGGATAATGTTGTAAAAAAAATTACCCTGGCATGGGTTCTGTCAATAAAAAGTTATTATAAAATAAAATTTAAAAAAAGAACAAATTACTTCACTTTTCTGAGCCTCATCTATAAAATGAGCATAGCATAAGACAAATGAGATGATGCACGTAAGTACTTTGTTATAAAGTCATAATGACTTTGAATAAAGAATAGAAATTTTTATTACATGATTAGAGCTACTTATCCTACAAGGAATAGAGAAAAATAATACTTTTTATAATTAACACTTAGAACTAGAATCTCAAAGGGCCTTCCTTACACATGAGGAAACTGAGTCTGAGGATAACTTGCCCAAGATTACCCATGAAGTACAGGTAGATTTTGAATGAGATCCTCTGCCTCCATTTGTGGCGTTCTTTGCATTGTATCATGCTGCTTTTTGTTGATATCATATTGAAAAAATGTCACATTAATATAGTAAAAAATTTATTGGAAGCTTTTTCTCATATGGGACTAGAATTTAAGGTGAAGTACTATGTCTAAGAATTGCCTGGGCATCTGTGATCAACAATGATGAACATGTTCTTTTGTGAATAACTGAAAGATCTGGGATTACATCAGAACTCCTGTCAATAATCTATGACTGAACTGCAAAATTTAAGGAGTTACCCAAGTCACAGAGAGGTCATGTAGCTTGCCAAGGGTCTCACATGTGGGTAATGGAGGATGTAGAATCTGAACCTATATCTTTTTTTTTTAACAATAGCTTTTTATTTTCAATATACATGCAAATATAATTTTCAACAGTCATCTCTTCATGACCTTGTGTTCCAGATTTTTCTCCCTCCCTTCCTCAAAACTCCTTCCCTAGACAGCAAGTAATCCAATATAGGTTAAACATGTGTAATTCTTCTATACATATTTCCACAATTATCATGCCACACAAGAAAAATCAGATCAAAAAGGGGAAAAAGAGGAAAAAGCAAGCAAACAACAACAAAAAAGGAGACAGTACTATGTTGTGATCCACAGTCAGTCCCCATAGTTCTTTCTCTGGATACAGATGACTATCACAAGTCTATTGCAATTGTCCTGAATTACCTCATTGTTGAAAAGAGCCAAGTCTATCACAGCTGATTGATCATCATATAATGTTCTTGTTATTCTGTATAATGTTCTCTTTTAAACCCATATCTTTTTTTTAACTTGAATCTTTGTGCTCTATCAACTATACCATGTTAACTCTTATTTTCAGCTTACTTATAGATAGTTTATATTTATAAATTTCAACATCTCCTTAGACTTCTAGTTAAAATAATACCATTTACCTCAAAACATACACTAGAAATTGATATCTAAGAAAATACTCTCCATTTTTCATCAGTGTCTCTGCTTGGTTTCTTCTTCACAAGAATATCATGTAACTTTATAAGATAAGCTGATCACTTGAAAATTCATCACCATGAAATTTTTTTTGATATTTAGTACCTTCTTCATTCCTTCAGTTGCCTGCAGGAGGGGTGGAGGAGTGATGGAGGCAAAACAACATTCTCCTTTCAAAGCTTTCTTTTATTTTATTTTTTTATTAAAGCCTTTTATTTTTCTTTCTTTTATTATTATTATTTATTTTTAATTTTTTTCCCTTCCTTCCCTCCATCTCCTCCTCTAGATGGCAGGCACTCTTATGCATGTCAAATATGTTATAGTATATCCTAGATACAATATATGTATGCAGAACCATACAGTTCTCTTGTTGCACAGGAAGAATTAGATTCAGAAGATAAAAATAACCTGGAAGAAAAACAAAAATGCAAACAGTTTACACTCATTTCCCAGTGTTCCTTCTCTGGGTATAGCTGATTCTGTCTATGATCGATCAATTGGAATTTGAATTGAATCTTCTCTTTGTTGAAGATATCTACTTCCATAAGAATACACCCTCATACAGTATTGTTGTTGAAATGTATAATGATCTCCTGGTTCTGCTCATTTCACTCAGCATCAGTTCATGTAAGTCTCTTCAGGCCTTTCTAAAATCATCCTGCTGGTCATTCTTTACAGAACAATAATATTCCATAACATTCAAATACCACAATTTACCCAACCATTCTCCAATTGGTGGGTATCCATTTAATTTCCAGTTTCTAGCCACTACAAAAAGGGCTGCCACAAACATTCTAGCACATACAGGTTCCTTTCCCTTCTTTAATATCTCTTTGGGATATAAGCCCAGTAGTAGCACTGTTGGATTAAAGAGTATACATAATTTAATAAATTTTGGGACATAATTCCAGATTGCTCCCCAGAATGGTTGGATCTGTTCACAGTTCCACCAACAATGTATCAGTGTCCCAGTTTTCTCACATCCTCTTCAACATTCAGCATTATCTTTTCCTGTCATCTTAGACAATTTGAGAGGTGTGTAGTGGTATCTCAGAGTTGTCTTAATGTACATTTCTCTGATCAATAATGATTTGGACCACCTTTTCATATGACTAGAAATAGTTTCAATTTCTTCATCTGAAGATTCTGTTCATATCCTTTGATCATTTATCAATTGGAGAATGGCTTAAATTCTTATAAATTTGAGTCAATTCTCTATATATTTTATAAATGAGGCCTTTATCAGATCCTTTGGATGTAAAAATGTTTTCCCAGTTTATTGCTTCCCTTCTAATTTTGTCTGCATTAGTTTTATACAAAACCTTTTTAACTTAATATGATCAAAATTATTTATTTTGTGATCAGTAACGATCTCTAGTTCTTCTCTGGTCACACATTCTTTCCTCCTCCACAGATCTGAGAGGTAAGCTATCTTATGTTCTAATTTGTTTAGAATATCATTCTTTATACCAAGATCATGAACCTGTGGTGGTATATGGTGTTTGGTGTGGGTCAATGCCTAGTTTCTGCCATACTAGTTTCCATTTTTCCCAGAAGTTTTTGTCAAATAGTGAATTTTTATGTCAAAAACTGGGTTCTTTGGCTTTGTTAAACACTAGATTACTATAGTCATTGACTATTTTGCCTTGTGAACCTAACCTATTCCACTTATCAACTACTCTATTTATTAGCTAGTACCAAATGATTTTGATGACCATTGCTTTATAATATAGTTTCAGAGCTGATATAGCTAGGCCATCTTCATTTTTTCCCCCATTAATTCCCTTGAAATTCTTGCCTTTTGTTCTTCCAGATGAATTTTGTTGTTATTTTTTTCTAGGTCAGTAAAATAGTTTCTTGGGAGTTTGATTGGTACAACACTAAATAAACAGATTAGTTTAGGGAGTATTGTCATCTTTATAATATTTGCTAGACCTATTCCATGAGCACTTGATATTTTTCTAGTTGTTTAGATCTGACTTTATTGTGTGGCAAGTGTTTTGTAGTTTTGTTCATATAGTTCCTGACTTTTCCTTGGGCAGATAGATTCCCAAATGTTTTATACTATCGACAGTTATTTTTAATGGGATTTCTCTTTTTATCTCTTGCTGTTGGATTTTGTTAGGGATGTAAAAATGCTGATGATTTATGTGGATCTCATTAATTAATTAATTTTTGTGGACTTATTTAGGCTTTATTTATTTATTTGGATTTACTTTGCTAAAGTTGTGGATTGTTAGTTTTTTAATTGATTCTCTAGGGTTCTCTAGGTATACCATCATATCATCTACAAAGAGTAATAATTTGGTTTTCTCATTACCTACTCTAATTCTGCTAATCTCTTTTTCTTCTCTTATTACCAATGCTAGCATTTCTAATACAATACTGAATAGTAATAGTGATAGTGGGCAACCTTGTTTCACCCCTGAGTTTATTGGGAATGGTTCCAGTTTATCTCTATTACATATGATCCTTGCTGATGGTTTTAAATAGATGCTACTATTTTTTAAAAAGCCCATTTATTCTTATGCTCTCCAGTGTATTTAATAGAAATGAATATTTGATAGATGTAGGAAAAGGATTTGATAAAATCAGAGCTTTCTTGTAACGAGGGTTGAACATTTTCAATGGAGAATTACATTGAAATTACATTTCCATCAGTAGCTCTAGTTGGTTTCAGCCAACAATAGCATTCTCATTCCCCTGTGTCAGGTACCCCCTGCTTACTTCCTCACCCCTTCCTGCTCTTCTGCTTCATTTTCTATATTTTATTTTACTTTTCTGTGTTAGATTGTGAGTTCTTTGTAGACAGGGACTGTTTGTTTTTTATATATATATATAATATATATATATTATATATATGTATATAAATTCTTCTTTACACCCTGAATTTACACCTTTCTCTTTTTTCACTTCCTTTTGTGTGTTGCTGTCCTTCATTAGGTTATAAACTTCTTGAGAGCAGGGATTGTGTTTCTCTCTCTTATTTGTATCCTCAGTGCTTAGCACAGTGTTTGGCACATAATAGACACATAAAGGTTTATTGAATTGAAGAACATACTATTTACTGTTGAGGGTACTATAATCTTGTGACTCATGCTCACAATCTTTTTTATTCTTGACTTTTCACTTTTGTTCATCCTACATATCTAGTCTGTGGAACCTCTTCATTTTTAGGTAAGTAACTTCTGTCCCACAGGTCATTGGTATGAGATGCCCTGCCTTATGTAAGGGGTAAATAGAGTTGATAAGAGGAGAGACATAGTCAGTTCTTGCCTTCTTTGGAACTATTAAATCTTCAAGTCCACTTTGGGGCTTTCCAAAAGACAGTTCCCTTTAAGTTCCCATTTGGGACTCATCAAATTTTGAAGACTTCTTTGGAACTCTTTGATTATTAAATCACTTTGGACATGCCTGAATTCTACCTTCAAGAGACAAAAATGAAAATACCAATCCCTATTGTAGCTTGCTGAAGGAAAACCTGAGAGGAGTAGGCACTCTCCTTCATTTCCCTATCCCCAGCTAACTTCACTGGACATTTCAAATATAAGATCACCTTGGAGAAGATCAAGATCTCTTTTGATTGAAATGACTTATTTCAATCTCAGTGGGAAAGTTTCTTCACTCTGTATTGTCTGACATATATTCTCCAGTATATACCTTCTCTGATTTCTGTTTTGTTGTTTATTTGGATAAGTGAGTTTCTTTGCTATTTCTATTTGTGCTCATTGTGGTATTGTTATTTGGTGGGAAAAAGATCAAGGCTCTGATATAGACCTTTGCTCCCAAAATAATGACAAAGTGATCAAAAATTACATGGAGCATGATCATATCTGCTAGACTAGTAGAATTTAAGGCAGCAGATAGTCATACCTCTAGCTTGATATTTCTTCTCTAGTAACCCCTTCTCAATGAGAAGAGTAGAATGGCTTCTGACCCCAACCTCCTAATTGCCCTCTCCACAAATAAAAATCTTCTTTGAAGAAGGTTGTACGGAGAACAAGGCAGAGATATCTATTCTGCCTTCCTTCAAGATATACAACTCCCAAAGACACTCCTTCCCACAGGTGGTTCTCTTTTTATAGTTGGAGTTCATACTACACAAGCGCCTCTGACTATAAATTTATGACACAACTTCTTCAGGACCCTCGATGTTTGTGACAATCTGTTATACCATTTTGCTGTTCCATTTTCCACAGAGGTTCTTCCAAACTATTTCATCTCTTCTAAAACCTTCCTTGGTTCTTCTGTCCATCTTCTTAGTTGGAAACTTTGTCTCATATTTTACAGAAAAAATTGAGACTATCATGAATTCCCTATTCTGCTTTCTCCATCGTTTGTCATTCAGATAGATGCCTTCTGCTGCTATCTCTTTTTACTCCTGTTTCACAGAATGAAGTATCTTTATTCATTATCAAGTCCAAATTCTCTATTTGTTCAGTCTTATTCTATCCCTTTTCCACTAGCATTGTTCCCTTTATCATACTACTGAATTATTTATTTTTCAGTCTTTCTCCATCTTTTGGATAATTCTCTACTGTCTACAAACATGCCCATGTTTCCCTCATTCTCAAAAAAACCCTCACTTATTCATTTCATTCCCTGATAACTAGCATCCTGTTCTATATTTTGTCTGTTCTTTGTGTCTAAACACCTTGAAAAGGATGTCTGCAGTAAGTGCCTCCACTTTTCTCTTCTCTCACTTTTTAATCCCTTAAAATCTGGCTTCTGAACTTATTCCCTCAAATTTCCTCTTTGCAAAATCACTAATTGTCTCTTAGTTGACAAATCCAATGGACTTTTCTCAGTCTATATTTTTCTTGACTTCTTTACAAACTTTGACACTTTAAATCATCCTCACCATTTTGATATAGTGCAACTACATGGCACGATGAATATGACACTGGAATCTGGATGGAATTTCATCTAGTTTATGTCACCAAAGTGATTTTCTTAAAGTGTCAGACTGATTGTATCTCTTCCCTCCCACACCCCATTTTAGCAGTTCCCTGTAGTTCCCAGGATCAAAAACAAAACTCACTTTAACATTTAAAGCCCTTTAAAAACCTGACCTTCTTACCTTTGCAGCCTTTTTAGACTTTTCTTCTTTCTTTTCCATGTGCTTAGATCCAATGACAGCTGATTGTTCTGTGAACAAGAAGCTTCATATCTTGATTCTGGGCATTTTCTCTGGCTGTTTTCTATTTTTGGAATACACCTTCAAAATCATTGCCTTTTGACTTCCCTGGCATCCTTTAAGACTCAACTCATTTCCTACCTTTTATAAGAAACCTGTTCTGACTTCTCTTAAATCTAATGTCTCCCTTTGTTAATTACTTTGTATTTTCCTGTATGTAGCCTGTTTGAATATATGTGTGTGCCTGTTGTCTACTTCACTAAATTGTGAGCTCTTTGAGGGTAGAGATTGCCTTTTGCTTCTTTTTGTACAAAGGCTTTTTAATTTGATATAATCAAAATTTTCTATTTTGTGATTGGTAATGGTTTCTAGTTCATCTTTGGTCACAAATTTCTTTCTCCTCCACAAGTCTGAGAGATAAACTATCCTATGTTCCTCTAATTTATTTATAATCTCGTTCTTTATGCCTAGGTCATGGACCCATTTTGATCTTATCTTGGTATGTGGTGTTAAGTGTGGGTCCTTGCCTAATTTCTGCCATACTAATTTCCAGTTATCCCAGCAGTTTTTATCAAATAATGAAATCTTATCCCAAAATTTAGAATCTTTGGGTTTGTCAAACACTAGATTGCTATAGTTGACTATTCTGTCTTGTGAACCTAACCTTTTCCACTGATCAACTAATCTATTTCTAAGCCAATACCAGATGGTTTTGGTGACTGCTGCTTTATAATATAATTTTAGATCAGGTACAGCTAGACCACCTTCATTTGATTTTTTTTTCATTAATTCCCTTGAGATTCTCGACTTTTTATTGTTCCATATGAATTTTGTTGTTATTTTTTCTAAATCATTAAAATATTTTCTTGGAAGTCTGATTGGTATAGCACTAAATAAATAGATTAGTTTAGGGAGTATTGTCATCTTTATTATATTTGCTCGGCCTATCCAAGAGCACTTAATATTTTTCCAATTATTTAAGTCTGACTTTATTTGTGTGAAAACTTTTTTGTAATTTTGCTCATATAATTCCTGACTTTCCTTTGGTAGGTAGATTCCCAAATATTTTATGCTATCAACAGTTATTTTGAATGGAATTTCTCTTTGTATCTCTTGCTCTTGGATTTTGTTGGTGGTGTATAAGAATGCTGAGGATTTATGGGGATTTATTTTGTATCCTGCTACTTTGCTAAAATTATGAATTATTTCTAATAGCTTTTTAGTAGAATCTCTGGGGTTTTCTAGGTATACCATCATATCATCTGCAAAGAGTGATAGTTTGGTTTCCTCATTGCCTACTCTAATTCCTTTAATCTCTTTCTCTTTTATTACAGTTAACATTTTCTAGTACAATATAGAATAATAATGGCGATATTGGGTAATCATTCTGAATCACCCCTGACCTTATTAGTAAGGTTTTTAGCTTATTCCCATTATAGATATGCTTACTGATACTTTTAGATGGATACTACTTATCTTTTTAAGGAAAGCCCCATTGGAATGTTGGAGGGGATGTGGGAAAACAGGGACACTGATACATTGTTGGTGGAATTGTGAACACATCCAGCCATTCTGGAGAGCAATTTGGAACTATGCTCAAAAAGTTATCAAACTGTGCATACCCTTTGATCCAGCAGTGTTTCTACTGGGCTTGTACCCCAAAGAGATACTAAAGAAAGGAAAGGGACCTGTATGTGCCAAAATGTTTGTGGCAGCCCTGTTTGTAGTGGCTAGAAGCTGGAAAATGAAAGGATGCCCATCAATTGGAGAATGGTTGAGTAAATTGTGGTATATGAATGTTATGGAATATTATTGTTCTGTAAGGAATGACCAGCAGGATGAATACAGAGAGGACTGGCGAGACTTACATGAACTGATGCTTAGTGAAATGAGCAGAACCAGGAGATCATTATATACCTCAACAACAATACTGTTTGAGGATGTATTCTGATGGAAGTGGATCTCTTCGATAAAGAGAGCCTTAATTGATCAAAGATGGACAGAAGCAGCTACACCCAGAGAAAGAACACTGGGAAATAAATATAAACTGCTTGCATTTATGTTTTTCTTCCCGGCTTATTTATACCTTCTGAATTCAATTCTCCCTGTACAACAAGAAAACTGTCCGGTTCTGCAGAAATATATTGTATCCAGGATATACTGTAACCTATTCAACATGTAAAGGACTGCTTGCCATCTGGGGGAAGGGGTGGAGGGAGGGAGGGGAAAAATCGGAACAGAAATGAATGCAAGGGATAATGCTGTAAAAAATTACCCTGGCATGCGTTCTATCAATAAAAAGATATTAAAATAAAAAAAAGGAAAGCCCCATTTATTCTTATGTTCTCTAGTGTTTTTATTAAGAATAGGTATTATACTTGGTCAAAAGCTTTTTCTGCATTTATTGAGCTAATATGGTTTCTATTGGTTTAGTTATTGATATGGTCAATTATGCTAAATTTTCTTAATATTGAACCAGCTCTGCATTCCTAGTATAACTCCCATTTGGTTATAGTGTGTGATCCTTGTGATGTACTGTTCTAATCTCCTTGCTAGTACTTTGAGTACTTTGTTTTAAAATATTGCATCATTATTCATTAGAGAAATTGATCTATGCTTTCTTTGTTCTGTTTTAACTTTGTGGGTTAGATATCACCATCATATTTATGTGGTAAAAAGAATTTGGTAGGACTCCTTTTTATTTTTCCAAATAGTTTGGAATTGTTCTTTAAATGTTTGTTAGAAGTCCTTATGAATCCATCTGACTCAGGGAATTTTTTTTTAGGGAATTCATTGGTGGCTTATTCAATTTTTTTCTAAGATGGGGTTATTTAGGCCCCATCATTTTATTTCCTCATCAGTTAATATAGACAATTTCAGTTACATTGTCACATTTATGGGCATATAATTGGACAAAATAGCTCCTAGTTATTGCTTTAATTTCCTCTTCATCAGTGGACTTTTTATTTTTGATTCTGATAATTTGATTTTTTAAAATCACCCCATCATATAAAGCTCAGCCCAAGCTTTCTTTCAAACTACCTAAATAATGAGCCCTAAATGTACTGATAACTTTTTTACACATAAGAAGTAAATAGTCTCTTATTACTGATTTTTAATGTTTACCTTATATGTCTCCTGAATCTTTTATGTCAAATTTTCCATTGTTTTATTCATTTTGTCTCAATTCCCCAAAGTCTTTCAATTCATTAGTCAATTCTCTATATATTTTGGAAATGAGACCTTTATCAGAACCTTTGAATGTAAAAATATCTTCCCAGTTTATTACTTCCCTTCTTTCTTTTCCATGTGCTTAGATCCAATGACAGCTGATTGTTCTGTGAACAAGAAGCTTCATATCTTGATTCTGGGCATTTTCTCTGGCTGTTTTCTATTTTTGGAATACACCTTCAAAATCATTGCCTTTTGACTTCCCTGGCATCCTTTAAGACTCAACTCATTTCCTACCTTTTATAAGAAACCTGTTCTGACTTCTCTTAAATCTAATGTCTCCCTTTGTTAATTACTTTGTATTTTCCTGTATGTAGCCTGTTTGAATATATGTGTGTGCCTGTTGTCTACTTCACTAAATTGTGAGCTCTTTGAGGGTAGAGATTGCCTTTTGCTTCTTTTTGCAGACCCAGTGCTTATTAGCACAGTGCCTGGCACATAGTAGGCATTTATAAATGCTTAATGATTGATTGGATTGTTGCCATAGCTTTTTAAATGATCTCTGGCTTAGATCTCTTTCTATTTCAATCCATTTTTCACTCAGATGCTAAAGTGAGATGATTATATGTAATACTTTCCAAATCTTAACTATGGTGGTTTACCTCCTATTACGTTAAAAACCCACTCTTGTGTGGGACAGCAACCCTTCCCCAAATTGAATTCAGAGACTTTCAAAGTAGGAGATAAAAAGGAATTTTTTACACTCTCTTAAGAAAGGACAACTTTCTTATTATTAAATTTCTTAAGTTGTCCCTTGAAACAAAAGTAGTTACTTGGGAGAACTGAATAGAATTTATTAAGTTGTCTAAGGTCTTAAGTCTACTTTTTAAAAAAGAGAAAAATGTTTGGTTTTTGTATAAACATTATATTTTTCATGAAACTGTAACTTTAGCCTTTTTATTTTTCTCTACTCATTGGAACTGGCTATACACAATCCATAATCCTTTGGAATGATATTTACTTCTAGAACATTTCTGTAGTTAGAAAAAAAAAGGGGACAAGGGGGAGTGCTCCCAATCAAATAATCTGAGATTTCATGACCAGTACAAGACAAAAAGTGATCATCTCTTGTAGTTGAATTTTGGCACATTTTACACATTTACAAAAATCTGTTTCAATTAGAAACTTTAGAGAATTTTTCTAATGGAAAAACCGATAAATAAAATTTAAAAATATCACTGAGTGACAAACCTAGAGCTATGTATCAATCATATTCATTATCATGCCTAGGAAATTAGAATAATAGCAAATTCTTAGAAAATTTAGCTCATTAGCCATAGAATAATTTACATCATAAAATGGTAGATTGAGAGTATATTGTGTGTCTAAATACAAAATAATTTCTTTTTTTTGAGTCTTTGAATATCTTATTTTCCTTCAGTAATATCTAAAGATAATTTTTAATATTCAAAGTTTTAGGTTCCTTTGTCTACTTTAAATGAAATATATATTTTTATCTCTTGCTGTAGAGCTTTTGTTTGTTGTAGGGTAATGACGCTTATGTGAGTCTATTTCCTACAATTTTGCTAAAGTTGCTGGTTATTTCAACTAATATTTTAGTTGATTGTTTCTTTCTTTATTTTGGTGAAGCAGTTGAAGTTGTAACTTGCCCAGAGTCACACAGCTAATAATTCTGAAGTTGAATTTGAACTCAGGTCCCCTTGATTTCAGGACCAGTGAGTGCTCTATTTGCTGTGCCATCTAGGTACCGGATTCTCCAAATATTCCATTATATCATTTGCAGAGTTATAGTTTTGTTTCTTCATTATTTATTCTAATTCCTTTAGTTTCTTTTTCTTTTATTACAGTTAACATTTTCTAGTACAATATAGAATAATAATGGCGATATTGGGTAATCATTCTGAATCACCCCTGACCTTATTAGTAAGGTTTTTAGCTTATTCCCATTATAGATATGCTTACTGATACTTTTAGATGGATACTACTTATCTTTTTAAGGAAAGCCCCATTGGAATGTTGGAGGGGATGTGGGAAAACAGGGACACTGATACATTGTTGGTGGAATTGTGAACACATCCAGCCATTCTGGAGAGCAATTTGGAACTATGCTCAAAAAGTTATCAAACTGTGCATACCCTTTGATCCAGCAGTGTTTCTACTGGGCTTGTACCCCAAAGAGATACTAAAGAAAGGAAAGGGACCTGTATGTGCCAAAATGTTTGTGGCAGCCCTGTTTGTAGTGGCTAGAAGCTGGAAAATGAAAGGATGCCCATCAATTGGAGAATGGTTGAGTAAATTGTGGTATATGAATGTTATGGAATATTATTGTTCTGTAAGGAATGACCAGCAGGATGAATACTGAGAGGACTGGCGAGACTTACATGAACTGATGCTTAGTGAAATGAGCAGAACCAGGAGATCATTATATACCTCAACAACAATACTGTTTGAGGATGTATTCTGATGGAAGTGGATCTCTTCGATAAAGAGAGCCTTAATTGATCAAAGATGGACAGAAGCAGCTACACCCAGAGAAAGAACACTGGGAAATAAATATAAACTGCTTGCATTTATGTTTTTCTTCCCGGCTTATTTATACCTTCTGAATTCAATTCTCCCTGTACAACAAGAAAACTGTCCGGTTCTGCAGAAATATATTGTATCCAGGATATACTGTAACCTATTCAACATGTAAAGGACTGCTTGCCATCTGGGGGAAGGGGTGGAGGGAGGGAGGGGAAAAATCGGAACAGAAATGAATGCAAGGGATAATGCTGTAAAAAATTACCCTGGCATGCGTTCTATCAATAAAAAGATATTAAAATAAAAAAAAGGAAAGCCCATTTATTCTTATGTTCTCTAGTGTTTTTATTAAGAATAGGTATTATACTTGGTCAAAAGCTTTTTCTGCATTTATTGAGCTAATATGGTTTCTATTGGTTTAGTTATTGATATGGTCAATTATGCTAAATTTTCTTAATATTGAACCAGCTCTGCATTCCTAGTATAACTCCCATTTGGTTATAGTGTGTGATCCTTGTGATGTACTGTTCTAATCTCCTTGCTAGTACTTTGAGTACTTTGTTTTAAAATATTGCATCATTATTCATTAGAGAAATTGATCTATGCTTTCTTTGTTCTGTTTTAACTTTGTGGGTTAGATATCACCATCATATTTATGTGGTAAAAAGAATTTGGTAGGACTCCTTTTTATTTTTCCAAATAGTTTGGAATTGTTCTTTAAATGTTTGTTAGAAGTCCTTATGAATCCATCTGACTCAGGGAATTTTTTTTTAGGGAATTCATTGGTGGCTTATTCAATTTTTTTTCTAAGATGGGGTTATTTAGGCCCCATCATTTTATTTCCTCATCAGTTAATATAGACAATTTCAGTTACATTGTCATATTTATGGGCATATAATTGGACAAAATAGCTCCTAGTTATTGCTTTAATTTCCTCTTCATCAGTGGACTTTTTATTTTTGATTCTGATAATTTGATTTTTTAAAATCAAATTAATCTCTGGTTTATCTGTTTTTATTTTTATTTTTCATAAAACCAGCTCCTAGTTTCATTTATTGGTTCAATTGTTTACTTTCAGCTTGTTGATCTCTCCTTTGATTTTTCATGATTTCCTAGTTGATGTTTAATTGGAGGATGTTTAATTTGTTCTTTTTCTAGTTTTTTTTAAATTGTCTGCCCAATTCATTAACCTGCTTTTAAAAATTTATTCACATAAGCATTTGAAGATATAAAATTTCCTTTAAATACTGCTTTGGCTGCATTTCATATTTTGTTGTCATTATCTTTAATAAAATTACTTTTTATTTCTATGATTTGTTCTTTGACCCACTCATTTTTTGAGATTTGATTATTGAGTTTTCAATTAATTTTTGTATTTTCATAGCTTATTATTGAATACAATTGTTATTATATCATCATCTGAAAAGGATGCATTTATATTTTTGCTTGTCTGCATTTGATAGTGAGTTTTTTATGCTTTAATGCATGTTCATTTTTTGCGAGGATGCCATGTACTGCTGAGGTTTCTTTCTTTCTGTCTCCATTCATATCTCCATTTCCTTCAGAGGTCTATCATATAATTTAACTTTTCTAAAATTTTGTTCATCCCCTTAACTTCTTTTTTGATTATTTCATGTTTAGATTTATTTCGTTTTGAGAGGGGAAAATTGAGGTCCTTCATAGTGTAGTTATACTATGTATTTCCTCATAATTAAACTTGACTTTTAAAAATTAGGATGCTATGCCATTTGATGCATAAATGCTTGGTACTAATATTACTTTATTGCCTTTGGTACCTTTTGGCAAAATATAGTTTCCTTCCTTATCTCTTTTAATTAAATATAGTTTTGCTTTTGTTTTGTTTAAGGTCATGATTGCCACCCCTGTTTTTTAAATTTCAGCTAAAGTATAATAGATTCTGTTCCAGCTTTTTACTTATTCTGTGTATTTGTTTCAAATGTATTTTTATAAACAATATATTATATTCTGTTTTTAATCCACTGCACTTCCATTTTATGGGTGAGGTCATCTTATTAATGTTAATAATTATGGTCATAATTACAGTTATCACATTTTATTCCCTCCATTTTCAAATTCCCCCTTACCAGCGTCTTGCTTCTGACCATTCATTGCCTTTCCCAATCTGCTCTCCCTTCTATCAGTCCCTCCCTTTCTCTCTAGGGTAAGATATATTTTTATATCCAACTGAATGTATATGTTATTCTCTTCTTGAACCAATTCTAGTAAGAGTAAAGTTCAAGTGATGCTCAATACCATCCAGTTTAATTATTGTTAGCATTAGCAGGAATATATGAAAATCAGACATCTTTCATTTCTTTTTACAAGCCTGACCAAAAGCACCAAACCTTGATTATAATATATTTTTAAAAACTGACAATGAACAAGTAGAATTTTCTTGACATAATCTTTATTGAAGCATGGAACTTTAGTTTATTTCACCCTAGAGTGAAATTGCATTTATGATAATAGACAATTAAGGGCTATACAACCATCATACTGTTGCTGGTGTAGGTACAACTTTATCAGAAGATACAAATATGACCCGCAAGAGAAACAAGTCACAAAGAGAACACGATGAAAACATCCACTGTTTTACAAATCACTCTGTTACCACAAACACAAAATGGCAGTTACTGTTAGTAAATCAGCCACAGAAAATAGTATTTACCTTCAGTTAAGGAAATGGGGAATTTTTTGGGGGTGGGGTGGGATGAGAGGAGTTGTGCTTTATCCACAGTCCTTTAGTAGAAAAAAAATTTAGGTCATTCTTATTCACAAAACAACGCTAACCCACAGACATATTGAAGAGTAATATTAAAGGAGATAGCAATGTTTTTACAAGTGTCTTCTCAATCATAAATTTCTGTTTACTTCCTGCATGATATCAGAGTGTAAGTAGCCCAAAAAAAATCAGCAGCAAAATATTACAACAACATAACAAGTCAATACAGTGCCAATGTGTTATGTTGTAGAAGAGAGTACATAAAGGACAAACAATGATAACTTAATCTTAGAAAACATGATACATAGCTGAAATACAGTTCACTTAAATAGCTATGTGACCAAGAATGTTAAATACTGTATTAAATGTCATTTTAAAACATAAAATCTCTTAAATTTTGTGCTTAAAGTTTTTTTCCTGTTAAACAGTTAGTTGCTTACTTCCAATACTGCCACTGTAACTGATATTACAACAGATCACAATTTTCACAGACACATCAACATTAAAACATTTAGCTATGAGAAAATAAGTCACTTCTCATTAGTTCACAGTGTGAAAAAGTGGTGTACACTCTGTCTGGAGAAAAGCTCTCAGGTATTCATCAAGCCTTTAGAAGAAAAGTCCTGATACCAGATGCAGTGCTAGTTTTAGGAGATTGGAAAGCAACACATCACATGTTGGGAGGAAAAAATAAAACAATTTGTTTCTTCATGGGTATCGTCTAAGTGACCTTCGTCTTCTGTTGTAGAAATGCCTGAGCCCATGTTGTCGTGAAAAATTCATCATGTAATTTTGTTTGCGAGTGCTGTTAAAAGGAAATAGGGTGGGAAGAAAGAAATGTAAATATCATTTAAAGCAAAATCTGTTTTGGGCCCTAAGTTGTTACCTTGTCATTACTTCCTGACATCAAGTCTCAGCTAAAATATCACCATTTATAAGGAGTTTTTTCTTTTATACCTTATTGTGAATTCTTTAAGGGTAGATATTTATTTTTAACTTTCTTTGGTTCCCTGCATAGCATAGTTCCTGGCACACTTGGAAAGTGCTTAATAATGTTTGTTGAATTGACCTAATTTCCTAAGGCAGTTGGAGAAAAATTAACTAAAGACATTTGTGTTCTTAAGTATAAAAGAAATTCTTGTTTTTTGTAACCTATTATAATCAGTTATCCAAATTATTAAGGATATTATGTTTCATAGCATAAATGAACTGAATCTACTCTTACATTTTCTACATCTGAATCATTGCTGTTTATATTCACTTGATTCAAATTATTTTAAGACTGGGAACAAGCATATTCTATTCTCCTGCTCTGACTCCTTCAGCTTTTCTTACTTTACAAAACATTTTTTTTTTTTTTTGATAATTGCTATGGATTGAACTGTCTTAACCTTCCTGTGTATTGCACGCTCATACAGAAATGTGGAAGTAGCCCACTCTTAGAATGCTGGGCTACATTGTGAAGCTGTGGCTGTATTCTACCTTCCTCTCTTTTTGTTCATATTAGTCTTTAATGGATAAGTTCTCATTGACTGTATTGTAGTTTTCCTAATAATACTGATATGGTGGTACAAAAATTCACATTAGAAATGAATACATAGATAACCAGAATATGAGACAGAGGAGGCTGAAGAGATGCTAGAAAAATGTCATTACACAAAGAACATTTTTTCCCAAGAAGAAGAAACAAATTGTAAATGGATCATAGGACATATTGATAAAAAATTAATATTTATTTATTAAGTACCTACTATGTGCTGGTAAGATGACAGGTAAAGCTATAACATGACTTATTCCTTCTGTCTTTACACTGAATCTATACCCTAAAGTATTTTCAATTAAATACTTTATGCTTATATAAAGTAATAAGACCACTAGAAGAGAACTCGACTTTTGAGCACACAATAAGTTTGCTAGGCAACAGCTATAAACTCTTTGAATTTTTTTGCAAATGTCAAAAGTATCTGCCTTCTAAAAAGTCACTGGTTTTGTTGAAGGTTGTCATTGTTTGAGATCATTTGTAACATTTCATTGTATCATAGAAAGTATCAAATGTATGGATTGATATAACTGCAATATGAGAAGAGAAGTGCTAGACTTTGAATCAGAGATGTGAATGAATTAAAATTCTTTCTTAAACACTTACTAAATGTATGACATTGGATAATTCATTTTACCTTTCTGTGCCTCAGTTTCTTGATCTGTAAAATGAGAGAGTTGGATTTTGTAGCTTCTAAGGTCCCTTCCAACTCTAAATTTATAATTCTATGCCACAGACATATGCATCATTAATTTGCATAGGAGATGAAATGGTATGACTGAATGACAGTTTTTTTACTTTGATAATTAGTGATTACAATTCTGGCAAGGTATTTGATTATGCTGAAGTATTTTGATCTTATTAAAAAAAGAAAAATTATAATAAGGTACACCTTTTTAAAAAAAAGGAGCAAATTTAGAGGCAAAATAGGAAGTTGGGTCTTTAGGAGAAAAATGTTACTAAGTTAAATTTTTACATGTATTTTAAATTAGATCTTATTTAATCAAAATCATTAAGATCTATTTGACAAGCATGTTTTTCCTGTTTATAATAAAGAATAGATATGAAATAAGTATTTTCATGAAATATTTAAGTACTAATTATTTTTTAGTTTTTTAACTTATGTATGTGTATAAATATAAATATGTGTGTATACGCACACATAGTTACATGGAAAAATCCAAACTATTTCTTATGAAGTCTTCTAATTTTCATATGCTATCAAAGTAATGGGGATTAGAGGATGGAATAACCCACTTTCAACTAGAAGCTCTTAGTAGAAAAACACAATAATCAGATTTTCCCTAAAATTTTAAATTTGAGTCTAATTTAAACTAGGCTGTGATTTTAAGAAAGTTACTTAATCTCTTAGTTTTCCAGAATTATAATTCTTTAACCTTAGAGTAGTCATGAATAATGGTTCTCAATAGGAAGTCAGCCAGTTTAAAATATTTATTGAACATTAGCTCTTTAAGAGTTTTTCTATAAAGCACCATGGAGAGTGCAGAGAAAGTATTGATCTACTTTGGTAATAGAAGTTCATCACCCCCATTTTGTGATATACTGATAAAATGAAAGAACTGACTAATAAAATTTTTTTCAACAAGGTCTTCTCTTTCATCTGAGATATGTCTATTATATGAACCTGTCAGTGATCAAAAATTAATTTTTTACTTTTTGCTAGCTTTATTGATTGCTTACATGAATTAGATTTTGTGTTTAATAAAAAACAAAATGGGAGGTATTTGATTCTTTGTATAGGAAACTTTTTATATTTCTTCCTTTCACTTCCTTTTGTAAACATCCTATGAATAGGTCTCTGGTTGCCTCCAGTCTTTCTCCCTCATTCTTTTTGAACTTGTCTTTCTGAAACACTGTTTTCATCACATCATTACCTAATTCAAAAATTATGAGTATAAATCCTCATACCCTATAGAAAACTTCTAGATTCCTTAGTCAGAGACTCATAATGTAATCATCAACTTGCCATTCTCACTATTCTATACTATCCTTCCTTTAAGCAAAACAACTTTGTTCTGTTCCATTTCTGCCTTACACTTTCTTAATTTTTGTTCACGCTACTTCCTTCTTTTGGAGAGTTCTATTCAAATAACTTTTGATTATTGAAAATTTATCTATCCTCTAGGATAGATAAACCCCATCACCTTTCCTTTCCTAATCAAAACAACCAGAAGTGATTTATTCCTTCTCTTAATTCTTATATAGTACTTATTGTCTATACAATGCTTATATATTATTGTTTTGTATTGTTATTTCTATCTATGGCTTATTTTTATTTTTGTTTCTACCCATAGTGTGTGGCATCATGTAGCTTCTTAATAAATATTTATTGATTTCTTGTTGAGAATTATTATTCATTACTACCACAAGGCAAAAATAATTATAATTATTGTATTTAAAATATTTGCATAAAATGTAACTAGGGTGGCAGGTCTGGAGTCAGGAAAACTCATATTCCTGAGTTCAATTCTGGTCTCAGACTAGCTGTGTGAGCTTGGATAAAGCACTAAATCCTGTTTTTTTCAGTTTTCTCATCTGTAACATGAGCTGGAGAAAGACAACACTCTAATATATTTGCCAAAAAAACTCCAAATAGGATCATGAAAAGTCAGATATAAGTTGAAAAAAGGTTTAAGAACAACAAAAAATGTAATTAAAGTTGTGAATCATAGAGCAAAAAAGGCTCTAAATCTAGAACTCAGAAAACTTAACATAAAATACTCAGAAAACTTAACATATATAAAATACAAGGTTCATATTCTTTGAAAAAGAAGTTATGTTTTGTATTAATTTTCTTACTTTGATGCATCATTCATTGACACTAAAGCAGTTTTCCTGATTATGAAATTATTATAGTGCTACTTCAAATCCCTACTTATTCAATCAATGTTTATTTATTTGAGAAGATAAACCATGACACCTTATCTCAATTGGTAGTGTCATCAGCCTCATGTCAGAAGCTTATATTTCTTATTCTAAGGTTTTAAACATACTTCAATGAATGAATTTTTTAATAATGACAAATCATTTTTACCTCAACATTTATCTCATGTCTTTTTTATTCATGTAGCCACTGTCCTAGTTAAGGACCTTATCATTTCTTGCCTAGACCATTTCACTAGTTTCCTTATTGGTTCCTCTTCCTCATTCCAATCCAGCCTTCATAGAGTTGCCATATTGATTTTCTTACAGTGTAAATTTTACCATGTTACTCCCCTTCTTAGTAATTCCTGGGAATACCTATTATCTCTAAAATCAAATATAATTTTTTTTTAACACTTAAAACCCTCACAGCCTTGTTTAAACCCACTTTTCCAGCCTTACTACTTCCATATATATTTCCTATTGCCCAGCCAAACTGGTTGTCTTCCTGGTTGCCTATATGTGGTAAGGTGTTTCTGTGCCTTTATATCGTTGGCCCCTTCCCCTTTTCACTTTTACTGCTGAAAAGAGCTTATTTTCAAGATAAATGACATAACATTTACATGGTGTTTTCCTGCCATATCTTTTCTTTTTATAAAGTGATATAGCAAATATGTGTCTAAGTTGCCTTTCTAATAGAATATAAGCTCCTCGAATAAAGAGATTGTTTTCTGTTCTTATATCCCCCCCTGCCTGATAGAAAGTTTGTAACTGATTTTTTCCTAAAAATATATATTAAGAAATATATATAAATTAGTGGTCAAAATACTGATCCAATTTTGAAAAAGCTTCTACTTTGGGGGATGGCAACATTACCAGTCTTGAATAAATTACATAAAATCCTAATAGCACTAGATTTTCTAATAATCTCCAAGTGCACTCAAGTCAAGCATTTAGGAAATTGCAACAAAACTTTTCTCATTTTCTAGGAGACTACTTAGTAAGCTGGTACAGTCACTTTTGAAGAATTTACTACAATTTTCAAGTACCTAAGTTACTATTCAGGTGTTTAGGAGAATCTTAATAAATTTAAAGATGACAGGCTTCTTTTGAGAGTAGTGATCCATACTGCTTTGGTGATCTGTTTAATGTCTCTCTGAAACAGATCCATGGGTACATCTTTCTGGTGAATATAATGAGAGAATCTTATAATGGAAACGGTATTAGGTCTGAAGGAAACTATAAGGTTTCAGTCACTGAGATTAACATTCAGAGGAAATATGTAATTTGTTGTTTAGTTGTTTTTTCAAACCATTTGGGTTTTCTTGGCCAAGATACTGAAGTATTTTGCCATTTTTTTCCCACTCTGGCTCATTTTATAGATAAAGAAGCTGAGGCAAACACGATTAAATGCTTTACCCTGCATTATACAGCTAGTAAATTTCTAAGGCAGAATTTGAACTTTGGAAGATGAGTCTTTTTGATTCTAAGCCTGGTGCTTTATCCACCAAACCATCTAGAAATCCTGAAGTAAAACTCATTCCCAAGTCACATTGATAGGGGAATATCACATCTTCAGTTGATTATGGCAATGGCCAGAAAAGGTACAGTCTTAAAAAAAACCTTCCAATTATCTATCATTGGTTGAAAGCAGACAGAATGAGCTACATGAATCCTTGCAAGCAATTACTCTATCTTTCATTCTTTCACTAGGAGTTTGGGTAGCATGTTGAATTACAAAACACCACCATTCTAGCAACAAACAGACATGGAAAGATTCCTGGAGTAATTGGTATAATTTCTGCCCCTTTCAATTTTTGTTCTTCAATTTTTAAAAATCAGATGATTTTTGAGGGGGTTCAGTTTCTAATAAAATGGAAATTGATGCATATTGGGAAAGTAACATCAACTTCATAAGTATTTGGAATTTTTAATAAAATTAAAGAAATTAGTCACTAACTTCTTCATGGCCAAAGTAAATGCTTTGTCCACAGTTCAAAACAAAAACATTGCATCTACTGCAAAGATAAGCCACTTAATTCTCTTATGGCATGTTGGCTTGCTCTGGTGAGTTTAAGACTAAATGAACCATATGGACTTTTATATCATCTGGGCTACCATTCATACTCACCAATGAAATGATACTGCATTTCTCTGTAGTCAAATTAATAAAAGCATTGTGAATCCTATGACTTCTTCATTATTCATTACATAAAATTCATACCTTCATTTTTCAACTTTGAAATATATATAGCACTGTTTTGCATATATGAGTATATATCAAGAGTAACCAAATTGACCAAAAAGTAGGAACTAGAATTTACCAGTATCATGAATGAAAAGCGTGAATACAATAAAATTCTTCCCCCTGCCAATAGTATACTTTTAAACACAAGTTTAAAACAATTTGAAAGGTAAATTTCTCTCTTAATGTTTCCTTCAAGGGCAGCTCATTAAGATCTGAAGATTTGTATGGAGCTAAGGAAGGGTGATAGATTGACCATGCCTTATATGCTATGTTGATTTAAATGTAGGCTGCTCTTAAAAGAAAAAAGCCAAACATATCAAGCTCATATAAAACCAACAAGACATAAATAATTATTTTTAATATATATATCTCTAAATTTTTTATAAGAGAACTCATTTTAGGGTTGTATTTTGGGGGCATACTTTTTCAAAATCAGTAAGGTCCAAGATATGATGTTGTTATATATAGTTTAATTACTGTGATGGCAATTCTTAGTTTACATGACCAGATATTTCAAAGACTGCTAGTAATCCCATTTATTGAACAGACTTTCTTCAATGGCAAAGTCACTCTGTTCCCTACCCACCCCTCATAATAGGTGAAATTGAAGAAGCTTCACTACTAAGCATTTCCCATCATTCAGTAATAGCACTTACCTTACTCTAGTGTAAAACCAATGACAGCAAATAATGAAATATAACACAAGTTAAAAAATGCCTTTCAATGCATGCAGCACTGTGATTAGTCATAAAAGTCTGATGAGGCTTAGAGGCAATATAGGATTTTTCATCTCTTTTGAAAATAAAAATGGAAAAAAATTATTTCATATTCTTTTTAAACCACTATATATAATAATCTTTTCTACATGATACAACATGCAATATTTGTTCATAACCATATGTCAAAATACAAATAGTTATAGTATAACATTTGGCATAAATGTTGTGAATAAAGTACATGTTAAGTTAATAATGTAACAACGGTTTCTATTGTTTTAATTAGATATTTTGTTCATTATTTTACAGAATGCTCATTTCTAGAGATTCTAAGTAATTGGCAATAGGAAAGCCCATTAAACTAGATAATAGAGTTAATTTTTAAATACAGGACAAGTCCAGTATATTTTTTCTTTTCAAATCATTTGTGCCAAAAATGTGCCATTATCTTGAAAATGAATAGCATGATGTGATGGTAATGGAAGAATTAATATACTTTAATCAAAATGGGATAAATTGTTTTTGACTATAGTCGATAGTACATTATTTTCCCTTTGGGAAATCTGAATGAACTTTGAAACATTTTAAAAAGCTCACTATTTTAAAAAGAAATAACTTTCAATATTTACATGCAAAAATTGTGCTACTTCCTTGTGCAGATGACAGGTTGTGACTTGGACTAAGACAAAGGGTAATGAAATGTGCAAATGAAATGCAGAGTTGGGTGTGGGAAGTTCTTAAGATACAAGCAGTAGTTTCCTGCAAAAAATGCTCTTAGACTGGCAGGACATACTCTTTTATCCTAAGAAGAACCGCCACCAGCATGGATCTTGTGAGGGATCTGCCCAAAATGTATTCACAAAAGTTTCTTGGAGAGAAAATATTCTACTCTAGCTAACAAACCCAGACATTTTCCCCTTCCCCTCAATTTCTTGATAGCTGTTTCATCCCTTTTTATTCCCCATGTCACAGTGTCAACATTTGCTTACTTGATAGAGCTAATGAGGCTGGGATGGGGACAATTCAGTACATTTGGTGTTTATATTTAGCAGAACATTAGGGATTAATTTCATTCTGAAAATATTGTTCAGTTTTATTAAGAAATATCAGAAATGGAAGTTTTTTTTCAAGCAGCTATTGAATATTAAGCAGGAAGGTTAAATGTTTGTTTAAATTTGTTTTTTAAGATCTGGCGATATGTATCCCCCTATTTAGAAAACTGAAATCTTTGTCATAAAATGGATTTTTAAAATTAAACAGAACTACCCAAAACAAGACTCATCCAAATAGTTATTAGGTAATGTAGTCATTTAAGGAGAGGCAGTATGGTATAATGGATAGAGTCTATTGATATTGTGCTCTTGGGAAAATTGCTTAACCCCTTAGTGTTCTAGGTACAAATTATAGAGAGGGAGGTGTCAACCTTCTTGATAGAATAAATTTTCTTATCTGCATGTACTCTTCACCAATGAAATCAAAGCTTCGGTCCTTATCTCTGTCCCATTTGAGATGCATTCATAAGTTTTCAAATTATCTTGATATTGCAACTAAAACTGGTTATCAGCTGTTGCTTTGTGGTTAATATTGAGGGCAGGGGCTGAGATTGAACTCAGAATAAGATACCATGCTTGACTACTAATTTATTGCCTAAGAGGCAGACCAAAAAAATACCCCAACAACAACCCAACAACAAAAAAAAACAAAAATAAAAAACAACAACAACAAAAAAACTCTGTTGTCAGTCTTGATTTAAAATACAGACACATTCTAAAAAAAAAAAAAGTAGCAATAAACATCCTAGACACTTAATTTTAATAACATGTTAATAGCTATACTTCTAAGTGTATACACAGTTAGGGAAGCTACTGTTTTGAGTGTCATTTCCATTTCCAGTTAGGAAGAAAAAGGTTATTTTAGGAAAGAAAAAGCAAGTTTCAGAGAATACTACTTTCAATAGATGGGATTTTTTAGGTGTACTTTTGTGTTCTTAAACAAACAGGGGCTGCTGAACCTAAGTAATTAGTGATAGTTTTGGAAGGCAGCATGAGAGCTGCTTAGGCACTTTGGTTCCCTTTGCTTAAAATTGTTTTTTAAAAATATTATTTTCTATTTATTTTAGACACACAAAATGAATGAATGAATGAAAGTAGCTTACTAAACTATCAAATTAAGTACAAATTAGCTGACAAATGCTAAAAATATACTTGGAAAATATATAGTGGCATAGAAATGTTAAATAATAAGACAAATGGAAAACATCAAAAATATGGTTCTGAAAATGTAATTTCCTTAAAAGTTAAACCTCTGAAGGGAAATGTAGTCTAAACTGTAGAAAGAGATTTATTTACTTTGAAGGTGAAAATAAACACCTCTGCTTGATCATATTGAAGTTTTTACCCTCATAATTTATTTGGAAATCTGCAAAGCACATGTGTTTATTGAAGAATAATTAAGATGAGTTCTTGTGAATTATATCTTACATACTAAATTGTTTAATCTCATAACTTAAATCATACATTCTCAGATGTGCTGAATGCATGACTGAACTGAAATGCTTTTGTGATATAAAGGTTTTTTAGACTAATTTATTGAATCTGACTTTATGTTATTTTTCTCCAAAGAGGTGAAAGAAGGCAAAAAGTTGACATAATTCATGTAGTAGTAAAAATGATGTTTGAATGATATGCTATTAAATTTCCTTGAAAAAGCATCAACAAAACTGATTTTTAGAATAATTTATCTAACAAAAAATTTATCTATGAATCTTTTTTTAAATGTGAGGAAAAAAGAATTGCGTTCAATGCATTTTGGACCAATTCTCATTTTTTTAAAGAGGTAAGGGGAGTATTTTAGTGTATTTGATAGCCAGAAGCAGTAATACAGGTTGAGTATATACAGAACTTATAGAAAATTTCTAAGAGTTTTTGTCAAATGATCAGTGCTTTGAATTTTGAGAATTGTCTGACCTGGGGGTAAAAATGTAGTTACCTTGAAAATCCAGATCACAAGCAGCACCAGTGAAATAAATAAGCATTATATTATCTGAACTGTCATTCATAATAACCCAATGTATGTTTGATAGTTCCAAAAATGCAACTGCAACAACTCTCTATTGGCCATTAATGAATGATTCAGTCCAAAAAGTTAGATGGCATAATTCTCAAGAGTTGTGATATACAAGCACTTTGTGTTCTTTCTTATGTCCTGAAGGCAATTTAAAGCCCTGACCTGAGAATGAGGAATGTCAGATTCTCTTTCCAATCTTGTTATTGGATTACTTTGTACCTTGGACTTGTACATTTCCTTTCCTTTTTTTAAGCCCAAGAGGCTAGGAACCATAGTGATTGTGGGCTTCTCAATGATACAATGGAAATAAAAAAAAGTAATTTCAATTTCATTGGGTAGCTGGAAGGGAAAAGAACACATCAAATATTTTCTAGTTAATAATTGTTGGGGTCCATAAAGATAATGCCAACTTAGTGAGACTATCAAGAATTAATGCTTTCATAGGAGCTGACTCATATATTACAGGAACAAGAACGTGGATGCAAGTTTTTCTTGGCAAGAGACACATGACTTGAAATGGGCTGATGTCTTAGGGAGATTTTTTTAATCACCCTAAAAGAAAAATAATCATAGCAAGGTTGCTTTAAAATCCTTTATCTTGTAAAGATTCCTTTCAGAATCCAGAAGGGGATGGTTTAGAAAGATCACTGTCTGTCTTAACAGTAGTAAATCAGCCTCTTCCTTCTTTGAAGATGAGTCTGGAAATCATTGACCCTCCCTCCATTTCTTTCAACTTCATCTTTATGTCATGGAGGCAGAGCCCAGCAAGTTGTGTAGAAGCAGCAGAGCGCACAGTGGGGACTGGTGTAGATTGTTTTACTCTTTGGTTTGGGGATTGATATGGATGCCATGCAAGCAGGTGCCTCAGTGAAAACTAAGTCAATAGCTAACTCAAGATTAAATAATTTGGTTCATGGCTATGATGGAAAGAAAACAAATTTGGTGGCATTCCTACCAATTGATCATTTAAATTTCACTTTCAAAATGACTGAAATCAGCAAAAAGTCCTGATTTCAGTGCTTTTGTTTTTTTAGTAAACAGAATGAACATTTGAACCTATCTACCGGGAAGATTCGCCTCTCCTTTTCAACCACGGGGAGCCATCGGTCCGAACCCGTCGAGATATAAGCATTTCAGTTCTACAGGAACTAGATTGTTAGAGAAAAAGCAAGTCATCTCTCTGTGAGGGAACATAGTCAATTGGACTAATTGAGAGTGATGAGACCCCTATCATCATTACATGGGAGAAATGATGAAGTGAAGACACACAATTTGAAAGCTGTGGAAAAGACTTGAGAATGAGAGTCTATCATGATAAAGTGAAAGCTTTTCTGAGCTGTATTCTTCCCAGTAAAAGGAAAAATGCTTAAGGCATTAGTGGCTAATATATATTTTTGGATATTTCTAAAAGTGATATTCTGCATAGAGAACTAGATAGTTCACTCTTAAGTGAACATAATACAAATCACCTCATCAAGCAACAGTCATGGTATATTGTTTCTCCTGTTTATAGAGATGCCTGTCCTAACCAACTTAAACAAATATTGTAAAATTTTAATATGAATATATTGCTTATGAAAATTTCTAAAGCACAGTTCTATTTTGTCATTTTCTTCTTCAGTGATTGATTATAACATAAAGAATTTTTTCTGTCATTAAAGGAGATATAAGCCAAAGTGATCTGGGAGAAAGCATTAATCAGGAACAGTTCTATTGGAGTAAAGAATCATGCCATATTAAAGGAATTTCAAGAGCCTTCTGAAATGGATATGGTATGTGACATGATTTAGATACTCACAGGACGACTTCGACATGGTCCAAAGCCCACTGATCATGACCTGTTCCATTGTGGCGTGGCTGCCACCAACGAAGTAAAACTCCTTTCATTCGTGCTTCCCTAGGGTTACAAACAGAAGAATAAGGCAAGCTAAATATGAAAAAGAATAACTTTCTGGGGCTTAATTTCTGAAATGGAAACATGATCTCAAAAATATAAAATGTGGATTAGCTAAAGTTAATAGGTACTATTATAAACACTCCCACAGATTTAGAATTTACTTGAGGGACTATATACTAATATAGTATAGTGAAAATAATACTATTGGGTGTGATATCAGAGAATTTGGTTGCAAATCCTGACTCCTGTATTTGATTGTGTCTTTGGCTGTTTTACTACATTTATATGGCTGTTTTTTATTTATAAAGTGATAGGTTTAGTCTACATGACCTTAAAGCTCAAATAAAGCTTTTTTATTCTTTACAGTTTCCTCATAGCACATAGTGTTGGTCAATATGCAATTAGTAATCATAAACAATCTAAATAGTTATGTAATTATTTCCTCCTTAATTATCATTCTTTATTCCTTGTTTACTGGTTAATATTAGAAAATAGCTAATCATTTTTATTTTCATTTATTCATCTTTGCTTCTCCCCTCAACAGAAAATTATGATATGTATTTGTAATAATGTCTTTAGAAATCCAGTACTTACAGGGGTACATTATAGGACACTCTTTGGGCCTGTATAAAGTCTTTTGGCTGATGCTGTGCTATGACTTGCCAAGTGATGCCATTATTTACGCTATATTGGAGTAAAACTGCCTTGTCCACGGTGTTGGGGTCACTCAGATTGGTATTGCAGCTGTCTGTCTGTGAAGTGCTCCCAATTTGTAAAACAAACATTATTTTGCTGTAAAACAAAAAAAAACCAAACCAGGGGAAATAATTTTAAAGAAAATGACAGCAAGTAATAAAGTTAGTTATACATGTATAATTTTTATATCCCTCCATCCATACTTATATGTATATATACATACATACATACTCTGATTTCAGAATCTGCATAAAAGAGAAGTATCCAGTTTCCTAATATAAATATCTTAATACTGAATTGTGTTAAATTTCTATTTAATAATATATTCTAAACATCTCAGACTAATTTTGTATTTTAATTTTTTATTGTTAAATCTGTGTTTGTTACGCAAAATGCTCTAAAATCACTGAAATACTGCTTTGAATATACTTTGTATTTGCTGAAAGGCAGCATAACTCAAACAGGTACTGAGACTATTAACTGGATAATGAAATTAAAAAAAAAAACTTCAATCCTAAATCTCTACCCTTCAAGCCAATGTGTGCTGAGAATTGTAAACAGTCTATTAGTAATTTAAATAAAGTAAAATTGGGAAGACAGATAAACTGTGAAAATATCCTAAAATCTAGCCATATTTGTTTGGATTATTTGCCTTTTGATAATGAGTAGTAGGTCTCTGTCCTCTTACTGTGATTAGTAGAGAACTAGTTCTATATACACTCAGCACACTATTTCTAGAACTTAATGTAGAGTCCTGTATTACCTTGCTCGGGTGAGATCCAGCGGTTTTGTAACAGCTTGCCTTATCTGACATCCATTAAAGTACAGTGAGTCTCCATGGGCATAGGGTGACAGCTGTCCACATCCATTTCCAATTACACCACCTTGTATGGTTTCCCAATTCACTTCAGTGACTCTTTCTGACTCAAAGTTGTCCTTAATGTAACTGGGAAGGTCATGACTGAAAACAGAGCAGTCATCTCCTGAGTGGGAAAAAATATTCATTGTAAGAGCAAGCTGAGAGAATCACCAGAGAGCAAAAACAAACATAATTATGACTTAATACATTATGATTATGACTAGAGTAATAAAATGAGAAGCTTTAGTTCTCCTTTATTCAGGATGTTCTCTTGAGGTTATGGCAATCCTTAATCTCTAAATCAACATTTTCTGAAATATGAAGTTGCCAAAGCATTTTTAAAAATGTGTCTATTGCTCAAATAAATGCATTTAAATTATAATATCTTGGGAATATTTATCTTCATGTAAACTGAAGGATACTGCAGAAGACTGGAGTATATCTGCTTGAATAATAGTTATCTCTGCATAAGAATTCTACCTTAATTGAAGTAGAAAAGTAGGGATATTTTTGATTTACTTTTTAGTGTTTTGCTTTTTTTTTACTTGTGAGTTAACAGTGACTCTTCATTTGGTTAAGTGCATGGTATGTGCTAGCCACTGTGTTAAGCTCCTTTTCATCTTTCTTCATATTCCCTGAGTTTATGTTCTAATGGGTAATAGTTAACATGTAAATTAATAGGGTCATTCAAGATATAGCAGATAGGCAGAACCTTAGAGTTCAGTCCTTATCACCCTTATTTCATATTTTTAGTTGCATATCTACTTAGTATTTGAAGGATTCCTTCCCAGTCAGTCTTAAAAGCAAATTTTCCTAAGGCGCAGCAGATTACCTTTCCTTATAGTTCTACCCAACTATAATTTCCCTTTTGACTATGGAGGTAAAATCCCTGGTATGGTATTGACATGTAAGGAAGGAACCTCAATAATAGGAACCTAGACTCCTGCTTTTCCTACCCCTCAGTCTATCATTTTGGAAATAAGAAACTGAGTCCCACAGGAATTAAAGGGTTTGCCCATGTTCTTATAGCAAATCCATGTCATCCAATGTGATATCCAGATCTCCTAACTTCTTAATCAAGGAAGCATCTTGTTGCCTCCAAGGCATCCATTACCATTATCTTTTTCCTTCAAGGATAAGTATGCTATAATGGCAGCATGGAAACTATCTACGTTTACTCCTCTATATTTTACACAACAGCTTGAGTTTCTTTGTAGGGTCTGAAAAATTGTCACAAAAAACCATGACTCTTCAAAAAAAAAAAAAGTAGTAGTTATGCCTCTAATTACTTGTCATTTGGACTAAAGTAATAGACAAGGCAGACCCAAATACAAATACAGTAACAGATATTTTGAAGGTTCAAAATGATGGTGGAATTTTGAAAGGGAACTCCAGAAGCATGCCTCATTTGTCTGAAATTAAAATTTAGCAAACAGGCCACCAGAAAAGCACTAAGATAATCTAATGCAAGTCAGCTAGGTGGTGCAGTGGATAGAGAACTGGGCCCACAATCAGGAAGACTCATGTTCCAAAGAATGTCTGGCCTCAGACACTATCTATGTGATTCTGATCAAATCAGCCCCGTTTGTCTCAGTCTCCTCATTTATAAAATGAGCTGGAGAAGAAAATTACAAATTGTTGCAATATCTTGTTAAGAAAACCCCAAATGGAGCACAGAGTTAGACATGACTGAAAAACAACTCAATTTAACATCAACACATCTAATGCAAATGGAGAAAGCCTATAGATCAAAAATAATAAAAGACCACAGTCATATGAAGAAAAACATCTTTTAGAATGAACCTTACAAACTGCCCAATGAAACTAGGAAAAGGGGGCTCAATCTTTCATCACAAATAGATACTACTTTTCATTTTAGGTAAATGAGCCCATTTTTTTTCTGGTGTCCTATTGCTGAATATCAACTCCTCTTGAATTTTCATGCCATTGCATTCTTCTGCTTCTATATATTTGATTATTCTTCAAAAAGTTTTCCCTTCTGTATCATCATTTGTCTTGTCCCTAATAATATTTTTGCCTTAGGACTCTGTCCCAGGCTGCTTTTTTTTCCTTTGCTATATTCTTGATGTTTCCTTATTTAAAAAAAAATCTGAAGCAAATACCATTTTACAATCTTCTCTAGTAATCATTGACAATAAATCCAAAATGCTTTAGAAAATGTTTGTATTGCCAACCTTAATATACTGCATAATATAAGGCATAATTATTATGCCTTAGAGCAGAGGTTTGAGGGGATTAGAACAGTAAGAGTGCAGGGACTTTTGGGTTTTGTCTTTGTATCCCCAGCACTTAGTAAAATGCCTACAATATAATAAATGCTCAAGAGCTGCTTTTTCATTTATTCACTTATTACTGTAGAGATGTTATGAAGTCATAAATTTAGTACATTGTACTGGGGGTGAAATTCAGGAGTTCTAACCTTGGAAACTTTCATCACAAATACAGACAGCTCCAGTTGTACAGTATCCATGGCCACTGCAGAGTTTGGGGCAAGCTTCTCCTATGTAGACATGATCGATTCCCCAGCTTTGCTTTTCAGCCTCTTCTCCTTTCTGGATCCAACGAAACTGTGTTGCACTATAAAGAAAAAATATCATTATTATGCAGAATTATTATATAATAACAGGATTGGTTAGCACAGTTACAGATCCCACAATTGATAAGTACTAGGTAGCATTGTTGGGAACCATGATATTTATATAAAATAAAATTTGAGATCCAAGTTTCTGGACCTGTATGCAGTTTTGCATTTAAGTTCTTACTTCCTCCATGGGTATTGATTACTTAAACTAAAACATTTCTGGAAAATACAATTGCCAATTTTTTGTCTTGGTAGGGATAGGGGCTGGACTTGAGATTTTATCGATATAGTAAATTTCTGGGTGAAGAAATTTCCTCCACCATTGTAGATTGGCTCCTGGAATATGTGAGGTATAGTTTCAGGGAGCTGTCTTGTTCCCTAAAGATCTAAGTGATACCCAGGATTACATAGCCAGTAGGTGTAAGAGTCAGGTCTTGGATTAAGTTCTTTCTAGCTCCTAAGCTATCAACTATTTCATACTCTTGTTTGAAAATTAAAACTATCTTTTGTTTTTTTTCAAACTTCCCCAGAGCTTCATATGAGCTTTTCAGAGATGGTCTGATAGTTCCATCAGAAGATGCCCTTATGGAGACTACCTGGAGGATATATGATCAGGCAACTGGATGGTTATCCTCTTCCAACTGGAGCTATTTACAGAATTATAGATTGTGGCTTCATGGAACTGGAAGGGAGAACAGCCAATGCTGTTTGAAGAAGAAGGAAGGCATTGCGTCTGGACAAGCTGCCAGGAATCAGATCTACCAAAAAAACCCCCAAAAAACCCAAACCCCAAAGAAAGTACATTAGAATAATCTTAAAAAGGAGAAAGGCAGCAAGCCTAATATGATATATGGGATTAAATTAAGATGATTTAAACATTCTTACACAATTTATTACAAATGATGAATAAACAAATTATTATTATTTAATGCAAGATTTAGAGTTTTCATGATCCATATAAAGCTATAGAAAAGATTACAATTTATTAAAGTGGATTATTAATGATATTATCTCATGACAGATTTCACTTGACCTTTGCAGTTTAAATATATTTAAGCCCATAGCCAAAATTCTCCTTCAAAAATATTTCATATAACAGAATCCCTTTCTAATGCTGGGTTAGGATATGGAACTAACAGTTTCATTGCAAATTGATAAGACAACAATAGGTTTTCGACTCTTCTTTTTTGATTTAATACCCTTCAGAACCTGGCTTCAGCCTCCCTTCCCTACATTACTCTTCTTTCTGCATTTTACATTCCAGCCAAATTGTGCAACTTGTATCTTTCATAAATATTCCATCTCCTAGTTTTGTGCCTTTTTCCATCCTTTCCCAAATTCCATGCCTGGTATTCTTCTCTTTATCTTACAGAATTTTAAGATTCATTCAAGGCTAATCTTGAGTACTATTTTGATACCTTCAGTTACTGGCAACTACCCATTCTGGAAATTACTTTGCATTTACTCTCTTTATATATATAATATATATATGCCTGTCACACTGTATTCACTCAATAACCATTTATTAAATCAATTAATAAAGGAAGCTTATAAGAAATTTTACTAAATTTAGATGAAAAATTTAATTTTGTAGGCTAATTTTAAATTGAATAATAAAATATTTTACTAACCTTGTATCCTTAGTATATTCTAACATTACAGAGTGGAGATCACCACAAGAACTGGCTTCACATCCCACTACAATCTGAAACAAATATGAATGGACATTTAATATCATGAATTACATACCATAATATGTCCCAAATATAAATATTTAAAAAAACATTAGTAGCTTAAGACATAAAAAATTCATAATTATCAATCTTATTAAATAACTGCAGCTTTGGAATAGAAAGATCAGAGGTAAGTTTTTCAAAAATTATTAATTCCAGTTACTTAATTAGCACTTAATTTTTTCCCTAGAAATTTGGGAAGGGAATGAAGTAGACCAGGACTTTCTTAAACTTTTCTACTTGCAACTCGGGGCATAAAAATATATAAAATATGTATATAAATCATATTTAATAAATAATAATTTCATGACCCACTATATTTAGTTACATTATCTCACATGGGATTGCAATCCACAATTAGGAAGCTTTGAAGTAAGCTTAGAAAGAAAATTGATAAAGATATAAGGAGAATTATGAAAATACGGTGTCAGTGATGTGAAGTGGGGAGAGGACATTAAAGTATTGGAGGTCTGTGCCATAGGAACAATCAATGAACATGAAGACAAAAGAAATCATTAGATTTAAAGATAAGAAAAGAAACTAGATAAGTTAAGAAAATGGTGGGGAGGAAGTCAAATGGTGAGATGAGGAGTACTGAGTGAGGCATGAAGAAATGGAGGCAGAGTGTTGACTATTCTTTCTAGTTTAGTAGTAAAGGGGAGGAAGAATAAAATGATAGCTTGAAGTAAAAACAGAGTTGAAAATTTTCTCTAAGGATGGGGCAATAAGCATATTTTGTAGTTTAGGAGAAGTCAGGAGAGGGGAAAAGATAACAGGGAAGAGATGACTAATGAAGCAAAGGGAAACAGAAGGAATAAAATCTGGGGTACAAGTTGAAGAGTTAGGCTTGGGAAGGGAAGACTACCTCATTTTGATACCAGCCATGTGTCCATTTACCCATCCATCCAACCTTCCATCTGGATTAAACAGAGATGTGTAGACTTATTAGGACTTTTAAAAAAATATACTTAAGTGTAGTGAGACCCTATTGGATTTTTGGACACACGCAATTTTGAAAGCTGGAGATGAGAAAATAATAATAGCATTTATATATTGTTTTAATGTTTAGAAAGCATTTACAAATATTGTGGCATTTAATTTTCATAACAGCCTTCTGAGGAAAGTGCTATTATTCTCATGTTATGGATGAGGAAACTGAAGCAGGTTAAGTGACTTGCCCAGGGTTACCTAATTAGTAAATGTCTAAGGCATATTTGAACTCAGATCTTCCTGACAGCTAGAGGAAAAAAAGACAAGCCTATTCAAGGCCTGAGACACAGGAAATATATAAAGACAAAGAAAATGAAAGAGCTTAAAGCAGAAAAATAGAGACCAAGAAAAGCAGAAACATAAAAATGTCCAATGAAAAAACAAAAAAAAAAAGGAAAAAAAATTAGAGGGAAACAAAAATTCCTATTAAGATTTTATATATACAAGTTTAGAAAAACAGTATTCCATTTTACAAAAGTAAAAAATCCTCAATAGGCACAGTGTACATTTCTTAATAGTAAAACAATTTATATTTCTCAACATTTTTTTTTTCAAACTGATCCCAGAGAGAAAACTATTTTTTGGGGGAAGGGACTGGATTGGTAATTTCTCTGCAATAGGCAACATCTGATCAGGAAATTTCTTCTATCAATACATATCCTAAACTGCTTTGCAATTCATTGTCTTAATGAGCTGTAGAGGGGAGCATCTTTCGGGGTAGGGGAGGGTTAGGAGACTTGACTAAGATGATGCAGCCAGAATGGGTGTCAGAGGCAGCACCTGAAACTGATTACAAGGTTTACTCTCTATTCACTCTGCCATGCTGCTTCTTTGTAGAAATAATTGTGCTTACTCAATTAAATTATCTTTGAAATATAGTTCTTATGTCCATAGTAACATTTCTCTTTGAATAATCAGTGAATGAGGATGAATTTACTCCTCTATTTTGGACAACACATGGACCTTATAAATGATGTAATGACACAAACCATTTTGATGAATGATGTTCTCTTACTTTAAACTGTATCATGTAGCCTGGCTGTATGATAAGCTCCCGGGAGGAGAGGATGTTGTGAGTCTTGTCCTTTTTCTTATTTGGCCAGTACAGATGGAATGATGGATTTCCACAGAATCCTGCAGTTCTGACTGCATTAGGGTAAAAGCTCCAGTTTTCTTCATGGGAAATACCTTCTGTTATTGAAAATTGGAAATAAATTATCTTGAAGTTGAAAAGAGAAATGATTATCTGTCCCTCCCTCCCATATACCTCTTCTCCAAGTTGCCCAGATACCAAGATTAATTACAGAACTTATCCTTGCTTCCCTTTTCCTCATTCCCATTAAACAATCAATTCCATTTCTTATTGATTCTACCTTTATTGCACTTGCACCCATTCCCTTCTCTCCACCCACATCACCAGCAGCCAAGTTCAGGACTTTATCACCTCTATCCTAGAATATTATACTAGCCTTCTAAGTGTCTCTCTCCCCTGATTCTACCTTTTCCTCTCCAATCTATTCTTCCATACAGCTGTCAAAACAATCTCTGCTACACATTTAGAATAAAATGCAAACTCCTTAGCTCCACAAGTCTTTCAAGATTTATTTCACACTTCTTTCCTCCATGAATTTTATACTTTGTTTCCCAAACTAAACATTTCATTTCTTTTTTTCTCTCTTTTTTAGGCAATTGGGTTAAATGACTTGCCAAGGGTCACACAGCTAGGAAGTGTTAAGTGTCTGAGGCAGATATGAATTCCGATCCTTCTGACTTCAGGACCAGTGCTCTATCCACTGCACCACCTAGCTGCCCCTATACATTTCATTTCTATCTCTGTGCATCTATATAGGACAAATCTCTTATATCCTCCTCTTCCTTCAAGGATTGACAAAGCTATTTCTTCCATGAAGTTTTCTCTGACATCTCTAGTTCTAAGTGCTCTCTTTTCTTAAGTCATTGTATTATATCTTTTTATGTATAGGGTGCATCCTCATTAGTATAGCGTAAATGCTCAAAGGGCAAAGATTGATGTATTTTTGACTTGTATCCTTAGCACTTATCTTAAGGACATTAATTGAATAGATAAATAGTCTTTTCATACTCTAGCAAATTTATCTATATTTAGTTTAGCTCATACAGTGCACAGTGCCCTAGCAAGGAGCCAGATCAAAGAAAAAAAATTAAGTTCCAATGCAATGATTTTACAATGCTTAAGTGTCAATGTTTCTCCAAGATTATGTTTGATAATTAAAAAAAATAACAGAGTTGTAATCATGTGATGATAAGTTAAATATGCTATGGTAATGCAAGAATGACCAAATTAAAACGATTTTAGTAGTGAACATTTTTCATGACTGTCCCAGGTGCCATCACATAAATAGTATACATTTGTGCCTCTAGAAATAAGATTAAATGGTGAATTAAGCCTCTGTGTGGGGTGAGATCCTTTTATTTCCTATTATATGGTGAACCTGCCAGAGCAATCCCCATATTGTTCAATTGCTTTCCTCAATTTATGAAAAACTTATTAAATAGAATGCATTGTAATCCTTTTTGCTTGTTTGTCGAGGAAATCACTTTCTTTCGATTCTATTAGAACCACTTATACTTTCTTTGCTTGTTATAAATTCAATATTTTTTTCTTTTCCTTGTAACTTGTTAGAAGCTTTAAGGGAATTCTCAGGATAATTATTGGAATTTGCAATGTGCAGGCTATCTTTAGATTACAATCGTCTCCCAAATTTACTGAATGTGTGTCATCGTAGATAATTATGAGAAATTGTATAATATAAGCCTCTCATTTAGAGAAGACTGCTGAAGACATTAAATATGCATTATAGCCAAGATGCCGCGAAGACCAATTGTGAATCAGAAAGACTGTTCACAAGTCATTCACCTATACTGTGGCCATTCAATGCTTTCCAAATCTGCTTCAAGGTAAAAAGCAAACATTTTATTGATAACTGTAGAAATCAAAACCTTTTTTCTTAAATTGCATTGATACTTTTTTTTCAAAGTTTTATCATTTTTAACTCTTCACAGATTTGAGTGTAAGGACATAGAAGAGTCAGCACAGGTCCAATAGGACTTTGAAGGTAGTAATGTAACAATCATCTTCCTCACCCTCATGCTAAGTAAGCAGGTGGTTTTATATCATTCAGTAAACTTCACTTAGCTATAGAAGTTATATCTTGGGCTCTGTTTTCACTTCCTAGTGGCATGGTGGAAATAGTAAGCATGATATTATTGATTTAGCATAATATCATTGACTTAGCATTTTTGCTAATTATTATGGCATAGTAAAAAGAAGCTGATCACCTCTCTAGCTTCTTAAAATAGTTTTTAGAATCCAGGAACAGCATTAAAATACTAAAGTATATTTAAACTTAGAAAATATGTTGAGAAGACTATCATCCATTCATTCATTAAAGTTTGATATATCACAAGGCAGAAGGTTTATAATACAGAAAACATTTGGTGTCTTCTTTCTTACCATCATCAAAAGTATCCACCAATTGACTGGGATTGATTTCTGCTCCCCCAATCAATATGTTGTCTAATGCCCACTGAGCACGCTCAACACCTGAAACCACTATCCCATTGTTGATTACAAAAGGTTGCCACCATCGAAGACGTGTTGTATTAGTTAGGGCATGTTCTGGTAGAAGTATGTAGTCATGTCTAACAGAAATGTACTTCTGATAATCCATCTCATGTAGCAAAGTCCAAGTAATCCCTGCAACAACAAACAAACAAACAAACAAATGAAGGATTTGTTTTCACAAAAGCAAAAATAATCACATTTCTCATAGTATAAATAGTCTTAACTTCTGATATGAGATTTTCAGCCAGAATACAAAAGAAGTCATACAGAGTGTTTTCATCAACTCAGTGTCTTCTACCTTAGTGCAAGGAGGTACTTAATTTAAAAAAAGGAAATAAAACCAGATGTTTATTTGGGCTGTTTTGAAACACTAAAGTGATGGGAATATAAGAGTAATGAAAAGAAAAATTGTTCTATTTCAAAAGTAACCAGAGAAAAAGAAAATATTCCAATTATTTATTTTTATGTTAGTTTATAATTCTAGTTATATTTTATTATTTCATTTTATATATTATTATTATTTCTTTGTTGTATATTAGTTTACAATTCTAGTTATATTTTATCAGAAATAGGACTGTGGTAGTAATTTCTAAGATTTTTATGTAAATATAGTTTCTAGTCTTTTTAAAAATAAAATATTTCATTAATATGCACTATCTTACTAGGATTTATTATTATTCAATTAGAGACTAAGCTGACGTTTATCTCTGCATAATCAATTAAGCAATCATATGCTGAAGAAATGAATGGTGCGATGATTGGAGAAAATATTTTTAAGTCATTTAAAAGTGTTACCCAAAAGCAATATCCCAAATATGAGAAATTGTGTTGCAATTAGATTTATTACAAGAGAAATGAACGTGCCTGTGGAACCCCAAGCTTGGACAAAGAACTCAAAATCCAAACAGAAGCTTGCATATTTATGAAATTGTGATAAGAGAGGATGAGAAATCATGAATAATTTAGATGACAAGAGCAGTATTCTTTTTTCTTATGAAGATATGATGGTCTGCTTATCTACAAGGATACCAGTCCCACAAGCACTTTCCCAGTTTAGTGCAGACGGACTAGCACCTCTCTTTGCTTCCAAGGATACACAAGGAATGCATCTTAATGTACAAACAACAAATTATGTTAGTTACAGAGTGGTGAAAGGAGGTTTGTCATTGTTTAGGGCTTCCTGCATATTCTGGATTTCTGTCTCTGCAAAATATGGCAACTCAAAAAGATAAGTTCAGAGGACCCCTTAACAAAAGAAGAGCTTTTCAAGTATCCTCAAATATTTTATAAGCACTTAAATATTCAATCATTAAGCAAATAAGTTTTTTGGTTTTTATTTATGTGCAAAGCACTTTGTTATTTGTGTTATAAAGATGAAGAAAGAAAATATACTTGTGATTAGGAAGAATTTAAGAAGGGAGAATGTGAAAGTGAGAGAGGGCTTATGTTTAAATAATGTATATGCTATTTATATTTATAATCAGGGAATCCTCAATTGTAGAGCTGGCTTACAAGATTGGATTGGAAGAATGGGTAGAGATTAGTAATGAGAATTTCAGTAAATGGAACAAGGTGAACCAAGGTACATGGGACAAGCATGGGACATTTTGTATACTATTCTTTTGCAAGTAGAACAGGATATATAAGATAAAGCAATGGGAGATAAGGATGAAAAAGTTCATTGGGCTCAAATTGTGGAAAGAATTGATTGAATTCCAGGAGAAGGAGATTGGTCTCTGTTAGGGAATAAAGAGTCATTGAAAATTTTGACCAGTAATGGGGATGACATAACAAGAGCTATACAGTGAAATTAATCTGATGATTGTCTATAAAATAGAAGTGCAAACATTTGGAGCTAGGAGATTTTTATTGTAATCTATAAAAGAGGCAATAGAGCCTAAATTTGAGTTATTGGTAGCAATTTGGCATTGGAAAGAAGGCCATGGATATAAGGGAAGTTTTGAGGGAGAAATCAATAAAACTTAGTAACTTATTGAAAAGCATGGAGAGACTGATACATTGTTGGTGGAACTGTGAACACATCCAGCCATTCTGGAGAGCAATTTGGAACTATGCTCAAAAAGTTATCAAACTGTGCATACCCTTTGATCCAGCAGTGTTTCTACTGGGCTTATACCCCAAAGAGATACTAAAGAAAGGGAAGGGACCTGTATGTGCCAAAATGTTTGTGGCAGCCCTGTTTGTAGTGGCTAGAAGCTGGAAAATGAATGGATGCCCATCAATTGGAGAATGGTTGAGTAAATTGTGGTATATGAATGTTATGGAATATTATTGTTCTGTAAGGAATGACCAGCAGGTTGAATACAGAAAGGACTGGCGAGACTTACATGAACTGATGCTGAGTGAAATGAGCAGAACCAGGAGATCATTATATACCTCAACAACGATACTGTTTGAGGATGTATTCTGATGGAAGTGGATCTCTTCGATAAAGAGAGCCTTAATTGATCAAAGATGGACAGAAGCAGCTACACCCAGAGAAAGAACACTGGGAAATGAACATAAACTGCTTGCATTTTTGTTTTTCTTCCCGGGTTATTTATACCTTCTGAATTCAATTCTCCCTGTGCAATAAGAAAACTGTTCAGTTCTGCACACATATGTTGTATCTAGGATATACTGCAACCCATTCAACATGTAAAGGACTGCTTGCCATCTGGGGGAAGGGGTGGAGGGAGGGAGGGGAAAAATCGGAACAGAAGTGAATGCAAGGGATAATGCTGTAAAAAATTACCCTGGCTACACTAGTTGTACTCTAAGGTGGCAAGATGTCCCAGACACCACTTTCAGTACCACTTAGAGAACAGAGACTTCTAGATGTCAAACTGCAACAGGTGCCATCCTGGATAATGAAGCGGGATTTTTCCCCTTCTGGGATCATGAAAGCTGTTCGTAGAGGTTATGATGCATATTTTAATAAGTACATTGATGTGAAGAAAGGTGGGATTGGTGGTGTTACTATGGTGCTTGCTGGTTACATCCTGCTCAATTATTGTGCAGCTTACAAGGAGCTTAAACATGAACGTTGGCGAAAGTACCACTGAAAATTCAAGATACTTGAGATGATGAATTTTATCCCTAAGCTAGAGAATTTTGCAACTGTACTCAGTGAACATCATTTGATGTAACTAGGGCCAAATAACCAATATTAAAACATGTACTTAACCTGAAAAAAATTACCCTGGCATGCGTTCTATCGATAAAAAGTTATTAAAAAATAAATAAATAAATAAAAAAGAAAAGCATGGAGAGAGATGTTTCTTTGTTGTGAAGGTAATAAGATGTTTCCTGAGCCTCAGTTACAGATGGCAAATTAACAAAGATGAACAAGCAAATCAGTAGAAAGGGAAGGTTTGAAGGGCAGGTAAAGGTTTTGCACATGTTGAATTTGAAGCACTAGAAAGACAGCCATGAAGTTTGATATTAAGAAATGAAGTTTGGGAGAGAAATCAGAGCCCTAGATAAAGATTTAGAAATCATTAATTATTATGGAAATTATCAAGAAAGAGAGAGAAAGAGAGAGCGAGAGCGAGAGAGAGAGAGAGAGAGAGGGAGGGAGACAGAGAGAGAGAAAAGAAGAAAAAAGAAGAAGGACAAGATCTAAACCTTGGTAGATATAGACATTTAGAAATGAAATGAAGAAAGGAATCTTAAGAAAAATAGTCCAGAAGGATAAGATGGAGATAGAGTAGTTTATTGCTAAATAAGCCATGGGAAGAGAACATTTAAATTCAAAGCATCAAATGTAGTAGGAAAGTTGAGGATTAGAAGACTTAAAAAAAACAATTGAATTTGGTGGCCAGAAGGTTATCTTTTGGAAAGCAATTTCAATATAAAGATCAAAAGAGAAGCCAAATTTCAAAAAGCTAAAGGAATGAATGGCAGCAGTATAAGTTTGATGATGAGAGAGGTGATCACTGGAGGGAGTAGATTTGAGGGAAAACATTCTGTTTTTACATAGGGAAGTCCTGGGCATGTTGACAGGTGGAGATGAATGGGTCATTGGGAAGAGTGAGGTATCTTGAAAAGAGTGATGGATTTGAAATTAGAACATGGGGTCTACATCCAAGATCTGAAATCTGTTACTTTGGTCCTCTTGACTTTCATTTCTGTAGCTGTTCAATAAGGTTAGACTAGATAATCTCAAAGGTCCCTTTCAACTCTCAGTTCCATGATTATTATTATGCAATTAAAGATTCAGAGAAAAGGAAAGATGGATTGAGTAAAGAACTCAAGGAGAGATCAAGAATACAAATGGAAGTATTAGCCCTGTTGAGGACGAATATCATAGTTCCCTAAGGAGAAATGAAAGTAGGAGAGGGATGGTGACCAATTAATTTCCTAAATTGTCATTCTTATCCATTCATTAATATATAGACTACTATTAGCCAATATTGAATTATTTTAGATTCTTCAAAGTAACAATGTTATAGTTTAATAAAAATTCAATATCTCAGGCCTTTAACAAACTCAGACTTCCCTTTCCCTGATTAGCTTTAATTAGTATCATTTTCTTTATGTCTTTGACTATATATGTATTTTGTTCACTGCACAGTAGTTAAGCTTTTTTGTGATTTAAAAATTCTTTACAGATGATTGCTATTTTCCATGCCATAAAACATATAATTTAAAAAAGTGTTTTCTCTCATAGCTTGTTACACAGCAGAAGATTGATCTAATACTTAAATGAGACCTGTAGTTATAGATTGGTGGTTATCTGATCTGGTATCACTTTCCGACATACTCTGAAAAGCTCCCCATATATACATCTATCTCTGGGACACATAGGACCATGAAACTTTGTGTGCATTCTTTTCAGTAAAAGAACTGTTCAGAGGATACTGAGACTTGCCTCCATCAATAGAATAATCCAATAGTACACCTTCCTTCCTGCAGGTTGGCCGGTGACAAGAGGTCATGTTATTTTCACTACCAATTCGTCCCCAGTATTGCAGAAATCTAAATGGAAAAAAAGCAATTATTTACTAGAATGGTTATATAATAGGCCTTTATTATTTTCCCCCTAGAATTAATGCCATGATCAAGTATTAAATAACACTGTCATCCTCTCCATCCATGCTTTGTTCCCATTCCTTATGTAAAATTGCAACATCCAATAGGATGACATACTTTGCACCCCTTAAATCCAAATCTTGAGTGATAGCTTGTCTCACAGTGGATCCTCCAAAATATAGTGCAGTATCTTCTGCAAGAATCCCACACTCTGTACAAGTACTTCCACCTTCCAGTGACATCCATAAGTCAGGTTTGATTTCTTCACTGTCAAAACGTTCCTTCAGGAAAGTCTAGAAAAATGAGCAGAACAAAACCATTTTAGGGGCTGCTGATCAGCAAGTATTATGAAGTGCTTATGACAACAGAGGTAAAAATCAATATCAAATTAGAATAAGGTATAAAAACTAGATTAGGAAAAATGAGTAACAGTATTATTAGCAAAAAAAAGTGACTGAGAAGGTCTTATCTGCTTATGTTCTCATTGGCATAACATGATTTTATGAATCATCTATATGTGTATTAAAAGAATCCTTGATGAAAAGGCAAGAAGGAAACAGGCAGACTTTCATTGGATAATATCTACAGTATAACATATTTTCATAGCTACATGATTAATTAAAAGCTATAAATACAAAATCCTACTTTGCTTTCTGTCTGTTGACTACAAAAACAAAACAAAACAAAAAAAACCCCAAAAAGTATTTGCCTAGAAAGAGTAAATGTAGTCTTACAGACCAATTTCAATGAAAATGTCTTTTATAGATTATGGTCATACAAGATTCCTTGATAAATAAAAAAAAATTCTAAAAGTAAACTTTGCTCAACAATCATCTATTGATATAAAATTAGATAATATATGCTTATCAAAGGTGATAGGGAGAATCTCCTATGTTGGGGATTACCTATGTGAGAATTTCTAAATGATTGTATTTGTAATTGCCATAGTACAAAACTGCATTATGCATTTGAAAATTACAGTTCTCCTCAATGATATCCACAACTATTCAAAAATATTTACTCAGTCATATAGGAAAACCAAGACATATCAAAAATTCCCAATACCAAGACCATGAAATACAGTTAGGCAGATAATCCATTGATTTAATCTAATTTAATTTAAGGCACATATATTTTGGACAGGTACTACAGATGTACAAGATGATATCTGTGTTCAGAATCAGGTAGGATAAAGGGAATAGATTGGATTGAGTTTGGTAGTTTATGGCATTATAAACTACTTGAACTGGTACTTGCCATAAAAGCCATTCTTTTAACATCAATATCTTTCTATTGATGTTTTGTGTCTATGAATAATGGAATAATGTAGAAAGAATTTTGAAATTTTGAAAGAATTAAAATTGTTAATCACCCCAAAATAAAAGGAGAGATATGTAGTGGGTGTTGAAGCAAATTGTCAACAATGCTTTATATGCAAGAATTGGTTTAAAAAAAGGAAGAAAAATAACAAGAGCTCTATTTAGGAAATAAATCATCAAAAGAAGAAGTGGGTGAGAGCAAAAAGATTACAGATGAACACCCAAATATTAAATTATATAAAATAGGTCTTCTTTATCCTTTTTTAGGTCATGGACCCCTTTGTCACACTTTAAAGACTATGTAATTCTGCTCAGGATAATAGTTTTAAATGCACAAAACAGGGTCACAAAGGATCCTAATTATATAGAAATATGGTTAAAATATTAAAAATAAATCAGTGGACCTCAGGTTAAGAATTCCTGACCTAGGGAAATCTCTAGCATATTGGCTAGTTCTGTAGAAGATTTATCCAAGAACATTGACAAGTATACAATAGGAAGAGACTTGGATGAGCTATAATCTTAGTATAAAGTACTAAATCAATGAGATTGTACAGAACCATGGAAGTTCTGAGGCATATGTTCATGGACAAGCACATAAAAGTCAGAAAAGATGCACAGATTCTCATTAGGAATGTTGTAATAAAGCTCATTTTAATAGCCACTCATAAAATTCTTTAAACTCACTTGGAGAATGCTAAATAGCTTTTGGCAATTGATAAAAGTAAACATACAAAGATTTAAAGATGTATTTTGTGTGTGTGTGTATAATATATATGTATATATATATACATATATATAAATAATATGTAAGTTTTTTTCTCTTTATGGAAAATGGATCAAAGTTTTAAATCAAATCTGTAATGAAAGAATCTTGCCTTAGTTTTTTTTTTTCATTAATAAAATCGATCAATTTTAGGACTATTGTAGAAAGCTAAAAGGTAGAAACATGTTTTTCTTTTGCTAGGTCCCTTTCACATTCATGGTTTTAATCATCTGTCTTGAATATTTTAGTAATTTTCTGTCATCACTAAGATAAATGTCCTATATTCAGTATCTTAAATAAAATGGTATGTGTTGGCTTGTTTTGATTTACATATTTGTCAAGATACTAGCACTGAAAATGGTTCTGTGTCCTCCATATAAAACCACATTCAGTTCAAATAAAATGTTGAAAATATAACCTTTCATGATAACACATCTATCAGTCTCTTAATCCATTAGCAACAACAGTAGCACACACTTCACATGAAGTATTTACTAGGGACATGAGGAAAACAAAAGCTTAATGTATCTTTTAAATCAGCAGAGGAAAAAAAAACATAAAGAGAATTAAAGGCATTTAATTTTTTAAATTTATAATTTCAATGAAATACATATTGGAACATCACAATAACACTAGCAATTGAAATTAATTGTAAGGAAAATGTATCTTGTTTTCTTACTAGATTTAGGTACTAAAACAGAATAATGGTTGTCGAATGAATAAATGAAGTACCTAAGAATGTCAGCGAAAAATAACTTTTTCTAGAAGATGATTTTCAACATATATTGCTAATAAAATAGTTCCTTTATAACCATCTTCTAAGTAGAATTCCACCAACATATAGAGTTACCTTCAGAGTGTGAGTCAAGTAGCAATTTGAGCCAGAGTATCCTGGGTCACAGATGCACTGTTCTTTCAGGCAATCACCATGGCCCCTGCAGTTGTCCAAGCATCCAGGTCCCAGATAGAAATTGTCAATGGCCCACTGCATATCCGAGTATATCTGATAGAACCTAAACCTCACCGGACTATCGTGGAAGAAGAGAGAGGGAAAAAGAGGAACAGATGGAGAGGAGAAAGAAAGAGAAAGGGGAGGAAGGAAGAGAGGAGAGAGAGAGAGAAAGAAAGAGGGAGGAAAGAAGGAGGGAAAGGGAGGAAGGAGAGGGGGAAAGAAAGGGGAGGGAGAGGCGGGAGGGGAGGAGGGAAAAAAGGAGGGAGGGAGGGAAGGAGGGAAAGAGAGAGGGAGGGAGGGAGAATATGCATGAACAAAAGTTAGCTGTTTTGTTTATTCAGATCTATTTTCCATTATACTCACTGATTTCTGAAAAGAAGTTTTTATGATTTTTTTTTTTTGTAGGAGGAAATGTGCTAATGAAACGTCTTGCCTTTACAACTGACTCATCTTCCAATTCTTAATTGTAAAATGTTGGTCATAGACTTAGAACTAGAAGAATCCATCTAAATCATCCCCACCATCTTATATTATGGTTTGCATCCTAATATGTAGTCTTGTAACTGAATGTGGGAGCCATGAATTATGATTTATTATTAGCAAATGCTTGACTTATATAGCTATTTTATATATCTGGGATCAAGTAAAAATTTCTCAGGTGGAAAGGGATCACGAGTAGAAAAAGTTGAAGAAACCCTGATTTAGTCTAAGTCTTCTTAAAGAGGGATCTTTGAACTGAGATATAAATAAATATTAATGAATATTTTGATAATTATATTTAAATATACTTGGTTTTGTTTATAAATTTTGTCTTTAATAAATGTTTTGAAAATTGTATCTTATTTAAATATAATTGATTTCCTTTGTAATTCTATGTATTTTTATTTTTGTATTTAAAATAATATTCTAAGAAATCCATAGGTTAAAACTCCTGCATTGTATAGCTGAAGAGACTAAAGCCCAGAGAAATGAAATGGCAGAGCTAAGAATTGAACCAACTCCATATGGAGTTATCCAACTCCACAGCTAATGCTTTTTGTTAATGCTTGAGACATTTAAATTTTGTAAAGAACAAAAATTGCTGAACAAAGAGATCATATTGTACATCTTACATTTAAATAATTGTATCCGTCTTCAATAGATCATAAATTAGATTTCTTATGAACTGATAGTTGGCTATTGTTATGGCCACTTACATAAGTATGACTCATCTAATGCTATTATTTCTGAAAATGTACAAAGTACAATAAAATTCCCTGAAAAGAGGCTCATTAAGACTCTTGCTGTTCTCACTCAGCTGGAAAGCAACAGCTCATGGTTTCCTAGGAGCATGTCAATATCTTCAAAGTGACTGTGTCAGCTGGCAAATTTAATAATAAGTTTTGAGAAAGTTTAAGTGAAAGCCCTTTACTTTTTTCTGGCAAAAATACTATAACATCTTTATTAACAACTTCAATGAATATTCAATTTGTTCTGAAAGTAGTTAATAGAGTTATTAAATAGCTATTCAACCAGTCTGACAATCAATCCTCCTTAGATTATTATATTGTTAATATTATTTTGTCTTATGTAAAAAAAGCTTAATAGTTTATCTGCCATTGAAACAGTTATGCTGTCTTAAAATATGGTACTCAATATATATTGGATGAATTAATTCTTTAAGAATATTCCCAGAAAATTGAGGACGTTTTTGAAAGATATAGTTTACTAGGTACTTACTGTGTGCCTTTGGAAAGATCATTTGCCATATATAAATAATAATCTTACTCAAATATTTTTATCTATCCCAACTAAATATTTGGTCAATTTTGTACAATGGCTAATTATTTAAACTTGAATATTAAATTAACTCAAAAGTAGCTTGGTTTGTTGAATAGTGCTGCGTTTCATCAGGAAGAGTTGGGTCCAAATTCTGCTTTCAACAGGTCACTAGTTACATGATCCTAGTCAATCAATTCCCTGGTTCTTTAGGCTACTCTTTAGAACATCTCAGATCATAATTTGTGTTGGAGTAAGGTTCCTGCACTAGATATTTATATGTTTATTTATTTAATTAGTGACCTCTACTAAAATCCACTTTGATGCATCATCATGGCATAGAGCTGACACTAAGTTTTTCAAGGCTATTCCTTCAGAATGTGGGTGTTGGTTAAGTCCTACAATGCAGGAATGGATCTGGTAATGGATTGTGTGTTGATCATCCAAGGACCAGCTAGTTGGGTTTATAGAGGTTCACCACCAGAATACTAGCACCAGGTATTTGTTTTTGCCACAGAAGCTCATTAAAAATGGACTGCTAAGGTGTAGAGGAAGTATGATCTGCATCATTGGAGAGAGTAAATTCACAAATTTTGGGAACTTTAAACTAATTACCTAACAAAATGATAGATACTTTTTGGTAGTGGCTATTTTAATCAACAGAGCAGTTTTTGCCAAGTTATAAAGATGAAGTGAAAACCCTACGCTCTTGAAATTGGCTGAATTTAATATAGCCACAGGGTTACTAGAAAGCAGTTTAATCACTTTGGCTCACCATTACATCATGCTAATTGTTGTTCTTTGCAGGTGTGGAACATCATGCTCCAGTTAAAACAAAAATTAAATCTGCAAAAAAACATGTTCAACTAGCAAATACTCTAAGAGTTTGGCTCCTTACTGGCATATGCCCTTGGCTGATTAAGGTAGGTCATGTGAAAGGATCATTCTCTTTAATGGTCCATGATCAAGAAGGGTGATGAGAGAGTAACTATGTTATGATGGTTTCCCCCGTCAGTTTTATCCCCATTTGGTGAATAGTGCTATTGAGACTTTGAAAATACAAGTGGCCTGCCAAAGCCATCTGCTCTAGTCCAGGAGGATTACAAATTCAGACATTTTGAAGAGAAATATTTTTTCATGGAGGAAAATAATTGCAATGCATGCAATATTAGTGTGGGAGGAAGAATAGCATACTTTTTAAAATAAGCCATTTGATAACAGAACTTTCAATGAATTACAGATTAGACTGGACCAAGCTTTATCTTCATTTTTTACTTACTTGCCAACTAAGCTGTCAGGAAGAAGGTAGGTGATGCGTTTCCATCCTTTTGTGGGAAAGAATACAGATGGTTGAGAGATGCTTCCAGAGCATTTTGGGTCAGCAGGTAAACACTGGGGTACCAGATAGCTCCAGGTCACTCCAAAATCAGTAGAATACTGCACATGGACCTGATTCTGTGCAATTCTGTCAGATACTTTACATCCCACAGAAATCTAATACATATATATATATAGAGAGAGAGAAAAAATCAAAACATGAAAGTTAAAAAAAATAAACCTGTAAGTATTTCTAAACAGTTTTCTACAAGAAAATTGATGGACACTGAATAGAAGCTATGGCCCATTCACTATATTATATAGTTTCATTTTTTTCATGGGCAGTGCTGGGGAGTGGCAATTGAAATGCTGCCAAAGATGGCAGTTTGTGTTGGATGCTAAAGGTGTTGGATAGGTGGTGGGTTCAGGGAGTGAGGCTGTAGTGGTTACTTCTGCCATGTTTTTCTGGCTGGCTCCCTGACTTGGAAAGTCTCTGCCTATTCTTCCAGATCAGTGATTGTTGTGTTAATGCTTTGGCATTTATATTTGGTCTAATTTTTCACCAAAGAGAATTATTAATTTTAAAAATGTTACTCTTTATTAGTCCAATTTTTAACATTACCTTAGCTACCACTAACATGCAATGAAGTGTGAAGATTATTTTAATTAGTCATAGAATCTTTTATTTGATAGTGGAGGGAACCATAATGCCAAAAACATTTCTACTTGCAGAGGAAATCTAGGTGAAAGAATAAATTACTTAGGTTGGAATCTTGACCAACTCATAACAATGGTTGTTGTGGTTACCACGAGTAAAGATTTTTGCTTCCACACTTTTTCTCTTCTAGTAACACCAAAATATTTATAGGAAAAAAATTCACATTACCAAAAGGTTCCTTCTTTAAAGAAAAGTATTTGCCTTGTTCAGTTAGTAAATTAGAGGAAACAGCTAGAATCAATATCCATGGCTCTTACCAGTAGCTGACTTTAAGCACTAAGAAGAAATCTTTATTGTTATAAAAATTTTTTTTAACAAAAAATGGTAGAGAAAGAAAATGTCTTGGAACATTATGCCATGGGTTTAATAAAATGGTGTTTTAATTTATTACTAAAGCATCATTTCATTTGTTTATTTTAAATCATACATTACAGAGAACTTGAGTACAAAAGAATGAAAGTAAAACATGCCAGAGAAGTGATGAGCTTAAAAGTATTAAAAGAGATATAAATTTTTGGAAATAGTAAATATGGGAGTTTGTTTTGGTATGTTTGTATAAACTGCTATGAATATATGCACTGAAGGCTTTATTTTTCATTTAAACAATTGCTTAATGGAGGAAGTAATAGGAGGGACATAGTAAAAAAAGAAAAAATAAAAATAAAAGAGAGGGCTTCTACTGCAAAGGGCGAATTGGTAAGTATTTACATAGTGCTTCCAAAGGAAAAAATGAAGGAAAATAGCATTAATAAAACATTTAAAAATACACAGAGAACAGAAAGAAGTGAAGATGAGGACACAGACATGCAGGAATTCTCTGTTATATTTTTACATATGATTTTCTTTATGTTATTATTTTTGTATTGAAATATTTGTGTATTGATAATTAAGTTCATAATAAGGAAATTTTAAAAATGTACATTACATTTTAAGTAAATGAAAGAGATTACCTCTGTTTCTTAGTTATGTTATAAATTACATTTAAATGATGCTAGATGATTTCTTATAGGATTCAGGCAAGAACGTTCTCACCTTGAACTGCATTATCCAGCCTTCAGTAGGAGTTAAGTCATGAGTAACTGCATAAGTTTCTCTGCCATCATGACTACCACAGATCATTACGCCATCAGGGGAATCACAGAACCTTTCCACAGTACAATCATCATGGAATAGCCAGTGCTCATTCACTTAAGAAAAAAAAGCCAACAGAGTTTACAGAAAATGGAGAGAACATAAATTTAAATAATTAAGTATTTATAATGTATATTTTCATAGTATTTTAAAATATCATCTCATTGGATTGGTCCTTACAGCAACTCTCAGAGGTACAATTTATAGATGTTATTATCATCATTTTTACAAATGAAAAAAACAGGTACAAAAACCTGAGAGTAAGTAACTTGTTCAGGATCATAAAGTGTCAGAGGTGGAATCTGAATCCTGGTCTCTCTTGTTTTTAGTTCTCTTAATAACAATGATAATAATGATGATAATGATATTAATAGTAACAATAATACTAACTAGCAATTATATAGTACTTGCTCTTTGTCAGATATTATATTAAATGCTTCACAAATACCTCATTTGATCCTCACAATAAACTTTGTAAATAGATGCTATTATTATTTCCCTTTTACAGAAAAAGAAACTGAAACAAATAGATGTTAAGTGACTTGTTCAAGATCACATAGCTACCATATGAGAGAGGCTGGATTTGAATTCACTTTAGCTCTTTATCCACTGCCTTTCTTGAGATCACAAAGAACAATATGGACTTAGATATTTTAGACTGTAATCTCAGTATTCATTTACTTTATTATGGTGACTATTCAGGAAGCTCTTCTAGAATCTTGGTTATTAAAAGAGGGAATCAAGAATGAATAAATCAAGACATACAAACAAAAGAGTACTAAATCAATGGCTAAAATCCAGAATGACCTAAGGCTTAAAATCAATGCTAAAGACAAAAAGGAAAGATATTTTTATTTTTATTTTTCACTATGGTGGTGGGACAAAGAACAAAAAGAAATGATGATTGCTTGGAATGGCCTTGTTCTCATCAATATTTCTAATAGTTACTTGGATGAAGAAATAGATAGTATGTTTATTAGGTAATGATAAGTCTAAAATGATTTTTTAAAAGTATTAAGTCCAACTAATACATTATTGGTGGAGTTGTGAATGGATCCAACCCTTCTGGAGAGCAATTTGGAAATATGCCCAAAGGATTATCAAACTGTGCATACTCTTTGATCCAGCAGTGTCTCTACTGTGTTGGTATGTCAAATAGATCATAACAAAGGGAAAAGGATTTACCTGTGCAAAAAAAGATTTGCAGTGGTCTTTTTGTGGTGGCAAGCAACTGGAAACTGAGTGGACACCCATCAATTGGGGAATGGCTGAATGAAGTTATAGTATAAGAATATAATGGAATATTACTATGTAATGTAATGGAATATTACTGTTCTATAAGAAACGATCAACAAGCTAATTTCAGAAAAGCCTGGAAAGACTTACGTGAACTAATAGTAAGTGAAAAGAGTAGAACCAAAAGAGCATTGTACACAGTAACAACAAAATGTTGTATGATGTGATGATCAAATGTGATGAACTTGGCTTTTTCAAGGAATTTCCAGGAAATTCCAATGGACTTGTGATGGAAAGACCCATTTGCATCCTGAGAAAGGACTATGGAGACTGAAGGTGGATCATATTATAGTATTTTCACAGTTATTATTATTTTCTTGCTTTTTAATTTTTTAAATTTTTTCTTTTTTATTTGATTTTTCTTTTGCAGCATGATGAATGTGAAAATATGTTTAGAAGAATTACAAATTTAACCCATATTAGATTACTTACTGTTGAGGGAAGGTGAATGGGGAAAAGGGAGGGAGAAAAATTTGGAACACAAGATTTTGCAAGGATGGATATTGAAAACTATCTTAGCATGTATTTTGAAAAGTTAAAAAAGCTATTATTATTAAAAAATGGCAAATTCAGTGGGAACTCATTTAATTTAAGTGTGTGTTATGGTGGGAAGATTGAAGATTTTGAAAGCAAAATTCAGGTTTTTCCTCAGCTACTTATGATTTATGAGATCCCAGGCAAATCAGGATATCTCTCAGAATCTCAGTTTCTTCAATTGTTAAATAACATAAGTATGAACTATCTATCTCAGTACCATTTAGAGGCAAACACTTAATAAAGTTCCAAGTACTACAGAAATGTGAGTAATAGATTTAATTGCATAATAAATCTTCAAGTTATTCCTCCAACTTGCCTTTCAACATTTTCAGAGTAAGCAAAAATATTCATAGCAATGGTAATTAAATGAAACTTGAGGCTCTGATTCAAGGAACTAACGGCCTATATTAAATAGAACTAAACCATAGATTGAGCAAATATAATTGTCACACACTTCTGCTATATTGATTTTCTATGGTATAATCAAATTAGTTCTACTATGGAGAATCTATGAGAAAAGAACATGCACAAAATTGCACAGAATAAGAAGGAATGGATAGGTTGCAATCTATACTAATGGAAAGAATGACTGAATGGGCATATCAAAGTCATTGAAGCAGTGAAATATAAATAATCAAATTTGTGATGCAGTCAAATGCTTCATAAAGGTGAGATGTTTGCTAGTTAGATCAGGCTCATTTTGCTTTGAGGATGAACATATTAGAAAATGTTGAACATCTATGAGTACAGACTATGGCTCTAGAACAATTTTGCCAGCTTTTGTGATTAGTCTTACTGATTACTCTAAGAGTAATGCATTCATAAAAGGGTAGAGAAAGCACAGATATTGTATCCTTGTTTTGTATGGATAAATGTTCTACTATTAGTTTTCAAACTACCATTCAATGAACCTTTCAGTTAACTTGGTTAAATGTTTCTTGAATTCTCTGAATCTGACTCATTTGGTGTATATGAATGAATTAAATTTTACATTGTTTTTTCTCTGCAGTGGAATTGTGAAGTCAAAATATAATAAGACATAAAAAGCTCCAAATGGACATAACCTGTGCATATACTTACTGCTTACTGGAATGAATATAAAACGTGCTTAGCATAATCCCTAGGGTGATACTTCAAATACAAACCAATATCTGAAACATTAAATGTCATTACAGCTGCATATGAAATTTGTTTAAAAAAAATCAATTCATTTTTATTGGATGTGGAAATGGAAGTTTGAAAGAAATATCTGACATTCTATACAAAACAGAAAAAACAGCAATAACAAATTTCTTATATATAAAATTGCCTTTATTACAGCAATATACTTATTTGCTACAGGAAAAGAAAGCATTGTTTACAGTTCAAAAGAGTAAGGTTGAACAAGAAATAGTGGGTATAAGGTACTGCTAGCACATTAGTTCCATTTAAGTACCAAGGACAGTGCTGCATAGTAGAAAAAGGCCTAGATTTAGAATCAAATAATCTGGAGTTGAATCTCATCTCTATTATTTACTTCTTCTCTAACCTGGGCAGTTTAAATAAACTCAACCAGCATTTTATTAAACATCTCCTATGAATAAGGCCCAGGGTCAAGTATTGACTAGTTACTTCTTTGCTCTGCCCCTCAGCTGCCTCATTTATAAAATGAAATGGTATAGTAGACAGGGCACTGAAGATAAATTCAGTGGACTTGGGTTTAAATCCCATTTTATTACTTGAGTGGTAACTTTAGATTTCATGGAACTATGTGAATTCCCCATAAAATGAGGGCTGCGAATTCAAGCAGAGGCAAGTTTGTGTGGGAGCCATCATTAACTAGCTCAAGAGAAGCTGATTATTAAAATTTCAGGGTAAGCATTTATTTATTCCTCAGAAATTGTCAAAACTATAAATCAGGGAATTGACATCATTTTGTTGATGTTGTAAACTTAAGGAAGTGATAGATAAAATGTGAATAACATAGGTTAAATTTATAATTTATTATTATGTAATCCACTCTTCCCCCAGAGAACTTGTTAAATATTTTCCATTACACCTCTGGCAGAGACTGGGAGGAATTATTTAAACTATGCTTATTCCTATTAGTATGGATAAGCCTTTATTAGCAACCTTGTATTTTAACAGATAGAATTATCTTTTGAAATTCTATTTTATTTTTTCCAACAATATATAAGGACAATTTTTTATATTAATTTTTTAAATAAAATTTTGAGTTCCAAATTCCCCCCCCTCTTCCTTCTTGCCTCTCTAAGAGAACAAGCAATTTGAAAAAGATTATATATGTGCAAAAGGATAAAACTATTAATGGATATTTTGGCAAATGTCTGATCTGATGGTGACTTTTGGAAGATCAGTCAGAGAGAGAAAGAGTAAACTTTATATTCTTGGGTCTGACAATACATTACTAAAGTACTGGTTGAAAGTATTTCCAAGATTCCTTCTAGCCACAGATGCTTTGAAACCCTCTCTATACCACTTTGTAATCTGCTTAGAAGACCCAGATTCTACCTATTGCACTTACCAAGCAAAAGCTGTGTACCCTCTGATTTCTTTCATTGGCTCTTGTGAAACTTACCTGTGGTTTTGTCCTCCATGAATATGTCAAAAGCAATTCTTCCTACAGGCCCAGCATCTGCAGGGGATCGCTCGTGCTGGGGCACAGGAGCACTGCTGAAAGTGTCTAACATGACAGTTCTCTGGTCAGCTGAACCTGAGATTAGGACATTATCAATAGCCCAGTCATTCTGGTCTAAGCCATCATGCCGAGGCTGCCACCAGCGGAAGCGGGTGGCAGTTTCTTTAGCATCAGGGGGAAGGAGGAGGTTCACAAACCTAAAAGAGAAGAAAAGGTAAAATTTGACTCAAACTTCCAGCAAAAGGACATAAAATCATAACAAGAAATAACAAGAATTTAGAATATTTGGCAAAGTTGTTGGGAAAATTTAGGACAGATTTTTTGATATTAAATTATGACAAATAGTTAAGTTGTATTTAATTTTTTGTTACTCTGTACGGGGTTTTCTTGACAAGGATACTGGAGTGATTTACCATTTTCTTTCTTCAGTAGATTAGGCAAAAAGAGACTAAATGATTAGCTTACAGTCACAGAGCTAGGTATCTGAGATTAAATTTGAATTCAGGTCTTTCTCATTCCAGATCCAGTGCTCTATCCACTGAGCCAACTAGCTGATTACAAATTAGTCATTACCAGTTTGGCCTGTGTTAAATCATACTTTAATTCTGTTGGATGTTTACATGCCTAGTGATGTTATGGCTCCTAGACTCTTCTTCAATCAGCCTGGAATATTGAGTGTGTATATGTGTGTGTGGGAGAGAGAGAGACAAAGAGAGAGAGAGAGAGAGAGAGAGAGAGAGAGAGAGAGAGAGAGAGAGAGAGAGAGAGAGAGAGAGAGAGAGAGAAAGAAGAGGGGTAACTTTGGATAATTTTCTGGATTCTATCTATCTTATGAGAGTCTTTAAAACCAGACTACATGGTATAATGGAAAGAACAGAAAATAGCCTCAGGGCTATAATATGTGGCTTCAAATTTCAGTCTGTCATTCAACCACCTGTGTGACAAATACCTGCCCTCCTACTTGGACCACAGAGCATTCTCTAGAGGGTTTCTTTTACTTCTAAAATGTCTGCTGGGAGGGCACTGCTATCCTGATTGGTTCATGCCTCACAGAGCTTACTACATCTGGGTCAACTCCTGCCATCATTTGCTTTATTCCTTGACTATTTTTGATAGTAATATGGCAGCTATCTTGCTACCATGTTTATATCTTTTGTTCTTCTCCTTAATCTGTCGTTGCTAATGGAGAGGCTATATACCTTTATTATCCTTTTAACTTTCCTTCAAGTCTCAATAAAATCTAATGTTTTACAGGAAGCCTTTCCCAACCCTTCTTAATTCTTCTAGTGCCTTCCCTTGTTTAGTTATTTCCCATTTATTCTGAATACAGTTTATTTGTTTGGTTGTTTCCTCCCCATTTGATTGTGAGTGCTTTGAAGGGAGGGACTGCATTTTGCCTCTTTTTTGTACCCCTACTTCTTAGCACAGTACCTGGCACATAGTAGGCACTTAATAAATATTTATTGTCTGACCATGTAGATTTCTGCACTAGAATTTAAGTTTATTAAGGGCAGGGATTGTCTTTATTTTTATATTTATATAAATATAGCACAGTGCTTGGCCTATAGAAAACAATGAATGTTTTACCATTCATCAATTCATATATTCTCCATTTAACCTTGTAGGCCATTTAGATTCCTCATCTTTAAAATCAGAGGATTGTTTTAATTTTATTCTAAGCTCTTGTCCATCCCTAAAAATCTTGTAAAATGTTACTGGGAGATTCTGGGGATAAAATGATTGCTGAGTCGGAAGCTACATGCAAAGGATGGTACATGACATGCAGGTGGTGATGGAATGTATAGGCTATTGTTTAAGTTGATCTAGAGTGAGGGTGTATCCAATAGTGTCAACATTATATATATATATATATAAATGTATGTGTGTGTGCACGTGTATTTTTATATATGTATATGTGTAGATACACTCTCATTGCAATTTATTCTAGAAGATTTGTTGCTTTTAAGGTGATATTTCTTGGATGATGATAGAAATATATATTATGTATTTGCCCCGGGACCATAGTGTAGTAGAAGAAAATTGGTAATAAAGTTAGAATAGAGGGGTTTCAATATGGTCACTGACATGAGCAATATCACCCTGAACAAGTCCCTTAACTCTGCTTTCTCATCGGTCAAATGGGGCTAAAAAATCTTTAAACTGCTTTAAAATGTAAATTATTATTATTTATTAGTTGTCTATTATCTTAAAATTTGCTATGTACTTTATATTCTTATAAAAATTAATTTAAAATATACTATCACATTCATGTTTTATAATGTTTACTATTTTGTCTCTGATAGAAATTAACAATGTTAATTTCTAATGTTAATCTCAGAAAATTAAGGACAGACAATAATATATCTTTTTATAGTTCACCGTAGATTGAGTTGCAAATGACAAAGTTGATTATTCTTTAACATAATTTAAATAATTCCTCAAGTTTGTTATGCTTGCCTATCTTGGACTGTCATTTTCTGTCCCATTTTCATAGATGTCCATGGATCTTACTTTTATATTCCTATTGATATATCCTTAGAAGGAGCTTAGTGTCACTAACAAATTTAAGGATTTCACTGAGCATTCCCCTTTGCATATTTATTTAGCATTTATATAGACAGAAATGTAATTCAAACTTTAAGCCTCAAGCATTTGCCTAAAACTCTCTTTGGTGGTAACATGATGATTTTTATGCTGCATTAAATAATACGCATTTCAGCACCAATTCATTAGTATTTACAGTGTCCATTTGAGAATCCTATCCTAACTTTAAATTAGTTCTCTGTATACATTCTTCCTCATCCCAACTGACTTGATCTTTATAAATAACCTTTGAATCTTGTCAAGGCTTTCTGAAAATCCATATAATACCCATACACTACAGACATGCTAATTTATCTTCTCAATTAATGAACTAAAACACATTGATCAAATATTCCCTTAAAATAAAACCACTCTTCCCCAATAGACTTACTTGTTTAGTGATTTTACATTAAAGAATTTGTCCTAGAATCTTCCTTTCATCATAAAAAGTAATATAGTACTTGTATTAATCCTTTAATTTCCTTTTCTGTTAGAGCACAAAGATGCACCATGATGGATGTCCCACCAATGTTATTAGAATTAAGTAATGCTTGATCACTAATGGATTATTGCCTTTAATGTGCTCACTGGTTTTCAAGCACTCTACAATGTGGCCTCTTCTTGGTAGCTGAATCATTTACTTTGGGTTTTTAATAAGGTTTTTAAAAAATGGTTTCAAATTTCCTTAGATCTACTCTATTTTTGAACTTTTCCCCTTAACTTTTTTTAAAGTAAGTAATTGCATGATCAACTCTTTTTTGTCCTTTCTCTTTTCCACATCCTGTTAACTACTCAGGAGAAAGTGGGGTATATTTCTTTTCCTTTTGAGTTTTAAAGCTAGATTCTAAGTTTTGGCCGCTTTTTCTTTTTTTAGTGAGAAACCACAGCTCCACATATTAGCTCTGTCAAGGAATGTTGAAGAAGGGATTCTTGAATCTTTCATTGTTTTCACTTGACCTGACTATGCAATTTCCTCAATCACAGGCATTATTATTGGCATGAAAAAATTACAAACCCAGGTTTACTGTATTGGTCATAAAAAATTTCCATTAGAAGGTTCCAGGTAATGCCTCCATTGACAGAATATTCCAGAAGAACTCCTTGGTTCCGGTTATTTGGTGATATCAAGCATCCATACATAAAATAAAACTGGATAAATTCAGCATTGGTGAGATTCAGGTCCACTGTGACTAATATTCGACTACACCCCTAAAAAATAAAGAAAAGTAGAATGGAAAACAACATCATTAAAACCTTTGGTATGTAGTATTTAGTGAGGAAGTTGGTTAAGAATTTCATTGGTATTAAGTAATTATAACAACAGAAGTTGATCCTTTTGAAGGGAGATTTTTCTAATCTTTATATATGCTTATATAAACATCTGTTTTTATTTGCTAATTGCTGTATTTATTTGTTATCATACTTATTTTTAAAGGCTTCAGCTGCTAATCAGATGTTGAGCTGAGAATTATTTTTTCATGTGATAATGATCATTTTAAATGAACAAGATTTGCTTATGACTACCTCTGGAAATTTGGCCTACATTATCATTATGTGGACTAGGAACAGTATTTGTCTCTTTATAACTATTAGCATAGTGCCTAGTGTACAGTAAGTGCTTAATAAATGCCTGTTGCCTTACCAATGAAGAATTGTAGTCATGTTAACAAATTAAAAGACTCATTCCTTAGTGTATTTTGGAGGAATGTATAAACATACACATACAGAAAATCATTTTGCTTCAGTTTAAAAAATAAAGGAAATTAGGACAAAAGATTTGACCAAATTGCCTATAATTACTCGCAGAGGTAGGATTTAATCTCCTGATTCCCAGAGAATTCTTGTAATTGTACCAAACCTTAGGTGCTTAATGTGTTCTTTCTGGTCTTAGAGTAAGACATAATTATCATAAGAAAGTAAAACATGAATTTCAGTAATATGCTTTATTTATCCATGTCTGTGAAAGTAATTCAAGGAGGAAGATGGCAGATAATGAATAAATGAAAAATAATTTTAACTTACTCATAAGGGTAGAGGAAGGAACAGATGTAATAAAGTACATTGGCTTAGAGTTAGGGAACTAGGTTCAAAACTCAGATAGAATGTGTGTTGCTTACGTGCAGTGTTTCATTTTGTGTTAAATATCCCCAGTACCTATACAGTACTTGGCTCTTATAGGTGTTTATTTACTGGCAGGTGCTTGTTGACTGATTAATAGATTTATTGAAATCCAATCTCTGATACTTAGTAGCTATTTGATATTAGGGGAGTCACCTTTTCTGTGACTCAGATAATTCTTTATGTCCCTAAAAATTTATCTACAAAGTCTAACACTTGGAGTTCTCTTTACTATGGAAATCACATTTCCTTTGAGAGTGAAGATAATTTGAGTGTTTGATCCTGAAGTAATGATATTTTAAAAAATAAAGCCATTTTTTACTTCAAGTGTGTAGTGATTCTGAAGAAGATAAGAACTTGAGATACTTCTAGGAAAAGTTTTTCTAATCACAATTTTGTTATGGTGAACAAGCATATACAAACATAAGTGTCTAGTAATTATTGACAATTACTAAAAAGGGTTGATTAACAATTCAGGAGTCATTGAAGTTCACTTCACAGATTTTTGGCTTCTAAACGCCATATCTCTGGTAAATTCAAGAGTTTTCAATTAAAACACCATCCAGATGGCAGCTTTCCAAACATTATGCAAATACTCTTTCCCTGATGGAGATGGTATTAATTTAAATCATTTTTTATGTGCACTTAAATGTGACCTAGGATAATACTATCCTGTATAATTAAGCTAAACCAAATCATGATTTTTGCTAAGAAAGCAGCAAATCTTTTTTTTTTTCTTTTTGAAATGTCACAGTCTGACTAGAGATTTGTATAAATATGATAATAACTTAATTTCTTATTAAGCTTCCAAGTAAACCTAATGGAAAACAAAGTGCTTCAGTGAAGTTAATGGGTGATGTAATGAATGAAATAAGGATAGGAGCTAGATCTGCAAATTCATCAGTATAAGGGGCTCCCTTCTATGTGAAGAAACTCCTTCTACAATGAATGCTGATACCTTTTCTTCACAACTCTTAGTTTTTGTTTAGAGCCCAGCTTCTTAAAAATGGTTCATAAGTGAATTTGGAGATTGTGAAATTGTGATTTTCAGTAAATGTTTGATCTGTATACCTATTTTATATACCTATATATCTGGGGTCATGTAAAAATTTCTTAGGCAAAAAGGGTCACAAGTGGAAAAAGTTAAAGAATTCCTGTCCTAGAATTGAGCACTGCACTGAGCAATGAAACAACCTCCTCAGGGACACATTGTCAGTTTACTACTGGCAGGTTTTGATCCCTTTGGAGCTAGTTTTTTTGTTCACAATCTATTATACTTCTGATGACTAAAACAAAAATTACAAAAGAACTATCCCCTCTGATATTTCATACCTCTCCAGGCCATTCTCCAGACTTATTTCACCATGCTCTCAATCTGATTAGGTACCTCTGATTCCTTTTCAGTTTCCTTTTATGTGTCATTCTTCCCATTAAAATACAAGCTTCTTGAAGAAAGGTACTAGCTTTCTTTCCACTTACAGTTATGTACCCAGGAATTTGCACAGTGCTTGGCACACAAATAAATGCTAGTTGACTAAAATGATTAACTGTCACTCAAGATTGACTCTCACTTATGAACATGGCCTGATTTTCATCTTGGCATTGTATGTAACTGCAAAAACCTAGAAGTAACCCAAATGTCTAATAGGGAAATGATTAAATTATTGCACATTAATGTTATGGAATACTATGTAAAATTAAGATGGACAGGTATGAGGAATACAGAAGAATCTAGAAAGACTTTTATAAAATAATCAAAGCAATGTGAGAGAGCAGAACCAGGGAAAATAATATAAACTAATCACTATTACATAATGGGAAAAAATATTGAGAATGAGTAGACAGAGAATCCTGAAAAGGTCTTAGAGAGTAGGACTAAAGTGTTAGGATATTTTGTGCATTAAGATTAGTTAAAGCCAGGAGTAACTATTTAGGGCTCACACAGATTTCAGAGGATTTAAGTGCAAAAATATACTTTTCTTTTCACTAACCTATAATTTTCTTTCTAATCCTATATATTTTGCTTCATTAATTTAAAATAATCTTCTGGGTAGGGGGTCTATCAATTTCCTTAGCCTTAGAAAGGGTCCATGGCACAAAAAGGTTAAAGTCCCCTGGTTTAAATGTAAAAAGGTCAAGTTGAATTTGTGGTGCTGATTTTCAGTAATATATTTTAAATAAAATGATTATTAAAATTTTCTAAAGTGATTGAAAGCCAAGAACCAACCCCACTGAAGTGAAGAGCCATCCCAGAAGCCACAGCTCCACACACAGTACTCAATTTTCCACCATTCACAGTCAACCAGTTCTGGTTGGATGGAGCTCTGTTGAAGTTGTCTTTGAGTTGTGTTGGGAGGACAATCTCTGGCTCATCACAGTATAAGCCACTCCACTGCTCATCACAGCTGGGAATAAAAAGAAAAAGAAGGAAGGAAAATCAGTGCTAAGTAGAAAGTCTATTACCATTTTTTCCACCTAGAATTAGGACAGGTTATTTAACCTTATGTAGTAATAGATTTAAGCAAATAACCTTCCTTAAAATGATCTGAGTTGGAAATAAACTTGGAATGCAATTAACCTTATATTTTAAAATGAAGTTTACTGTAAGAAAGTAATTTTTCCTTTTTGTACATCAATATACACCATCTTTGTTAATACAATGAATCTATTTTAACTGATTTTTGACAAGAAAAGGTAGGAAATCTTTTATTTATTGCTTTTCAAAGACTGAAAAGGGATCAGAAAGAAAATTTTTTTAAACTTTCATTGAAGTACAGTTTCAAGTAAGGAAGATGGCTGGAAAACATGCTCAACTGAGAGACCAACTTGTTGGAAAAATGTAAAGAAGTATTGTTGATGTTAAAAAAAATACTTTGGGCAAGAATAGAAATTTGGAAGTCTCATGGCAAACATCCAAAAACCTTTTTGATAGTGACAACCATCATTAATAAATGAGCTGATTTCATATTATATATATTCAATTAGAAGAGACTGATTTTTGGATTATTGGCTACCTATAGTCATCAATCAGAGAGACTTCATGTGTTTTATAGATTTCTCTTGATCTCTTTAGCTATGCATGAATACACAGATAAGAATTCATTGTCGGTTATATCATCTTTGAAAATGGAGCATGGTGGTTTTCCCCTCTCCTTCAAGCACACAGCCATGCTAATTTCTAACAGTTCAAAGAAGCTTCACAGGGTTCAGAAATGAATCTTCTCACAGTATTTACAGAGAAGAATTTTTATCAGAATAAACATGGTCAATTGGCAATGCACATATGTATTTATATAAATAGCACAGGCAAACTGCTATGTGTATAGATATGTTTTTATATTTTATAGATATATTTATATAAAACAGCTGAATTTTATCTGCATATATTTACCATTGTACACATTAATGTAATATATAAAATATGCAATAAGTATATAAAAATGGACATATGTATTTTAGCACAACTAATAACAGAAGAATTACATATCATGCAACAGATTCTAACTTAAAGAAAAATTATTATGTTGAATTAAATTTTTTTCCTTATGCAGAAAATTCCTAAATATTTTTAAATGGCTTTCTCAGGTCCCAGCATAATGCTATATTTCTTAAAAATGTCTTCAAACTTTTACCTTTGTCTTACATTTCAGACATCTCCTACACATTTAAGCTTCATTTCCATCTCTAATGTTTTCTGTTAAATACTTAGAGGAATAGTATGGACAGCAATGTTAAAATGAATTTCATGGAGACATTTTGAACATCCTCTTATAACTGTCAAGATCATATATTCCTTTCTTCAATGACCAGGTTAATTAATATCAATAAACAAACTACTCGTGTATATGCCTTATCCTTCTTACTATAGGATATGCTCCTTGAGGGGAAGAACAATGTCTTATTTTATCTTTGTATAATCACTCCCTAACACATATTATATCCTTAATAAATGTTTGATGAATTGAATTAAATTGAGTTAAATAAGAATACCAAAGGAAATAAAAATATTGCTAATTATTATTAATTCTTCTTCAATCAAGTTTTTGATTAAAAATAAGCAAACATAATGGTATCTAGCAAATTCATGCTTCGTTTAATATTTCATTTAAAGATGAAAAACTTACAAACCAATCACAGAACCTAGTGGAAACTCTGGGATGATTCAGAAAGCACCTTCCGAGAAGACAGTCAACTGGAATATGAATGAAAAGCTTTCTGTGGGAGGAAGAAAACATACTTACACACAATTTCCTTGCACACATCTCCCATGGCCACTGCACATATCTATGCAACCATCCCCAATATAGACATTATCTATTGCCCATGTTTGCTGCTTGTCAAATGGAGCTGGCTGATGCCACCGGAAACGAGTAGCTTGAGACCTGTAAAAAAGAAAACAGAATCAAGGGTACATTACCAGCCAATAATTGATGAAAAGGTGTATCTGTTGTTTGTATATTTAACTCTATATATGTACCTGAAGAAGAGAGTATGTTGCTTATTTGGAAGAAATCTATGTGTTATTTTGATTTAAATGGAAGAGAGATATAGGGTTGGGGAGAGAAGGAGAGGGACAGAGACAAGGAGATGAAGAAAAAGAGAGTAGAGCTTGGTGCATATTAACTTTTTAAAAAAATTAGTATATTGTTTCTATAAGGTGACAATCTAGCTGACTAGGAAACCACAACACAACAGTGGCAAGTAGATCTGGATTTTGGGTGTAGATCATAGTAGATAGAGCTTAGGCAGAAAGCTTTAAGAAATAATGACTGAACTAAAGAAATGATAAACAAAGGAAAAGCAACTGAGCAACAGAAAGTGAGGGAATAATGTTAGAATGAAAAAATCAGTGATACGTTAGAAAGATTTATAAACAATCATATCTGAGTTATAATGATACTGGTATGATACTCAGACATGATACTGAAGAAAAGAGTAGCTAATAAACCATTCTAGAAGTTAATATATAACTTCACATTTACATATCAGAAAGTATTAGGATACTAAGTTACATCAAGGGCAAGGCTGTGTACCTTTCATTTTCTGAATTCCATATAGCACCTAGCTCAGTGATTTTAATATTAGTCATTGAAAACATATTTGTTGAATGATCAGACATAATCAGCTTAGGATGCAAAAGAGAAACCGCTATTTTTCTTTTTTAAGCACTAGGTGGCAGCAGAAACCTTCATAATGATTTATGGACCTATGCAAATTGAATACGAGAAGTTTCTCTCAAAGGATCATGGATAAAAGTCGGCCAAGGCTACCTTGTCCAAAACCTTCATCTCGAAAAGTTACACAAATGGTAAGCATCACAGACAGGATTTAAATTTGGAGTCAGGAGTTCAGACTCCAAAATCTATCTGCCTTTTTAAATATCATATTGAAGCTAATATTGGAGAATGCTTACCAGAAGCATTTGGTACTCAGTAATTAATACCAAATTTTTTTTTTTAGTATCAAGGAATGGTATGTCTATCACTTTGTTGATGTTTATTATACTTCACAAATTAGATGCTAATAATTGTCATTTTTTTCTTTTTCTTTTTTTTATACCATAAAGGTTGCTAAAAAAACTTCAAATGAATGAACAAAAAAACTTCAAATCCTGGGATATTACCTCATATACACTTGCAGATAAGGTGAAAACTTCATCCTAAAAAGTTCTAATTTATTTACTTTTAATTTTGAAAAAAAAAATCACCAACTTAGTAATCATCAACAAATACAAATTTTTTGATATACAAAAAACAACAAGGCACGTATAAAGAATCATTCCCAAATGATTTCATATTCAATTATCTATATTTTGAGAGCTTTTCGTTTTATATTATTTAGAAGTTATAAGAATCTGGTAAAGCAACATCTTTTAAAAAGCATATTTGTTATGAGCCAGAACTTGAAACAAGGTGATAACACAGCGGAATTGATAGAAACTATGCTTAAGTTAACACCTTTGAAAGTTCACATATTAGCTCACACATTAGTTCACAAATTTGGGAGATTTCAGGGTTCATTATGAGATAGCCAAATTCACACCTCCCATAATCCCACTCTCAAAGGAGGAGTCAACCTTTGAGTTTACACCTCTAAAAGAGCATAAAAACAGCTGAGCTCAGTCAGGAGAGGTCAGTTGAAAAGATTGAGAGGGGAGTGTCAGTTGGAGATTGAGAAGCCAGGCATGGGAGTTGAGTTAGAGGCAGAAGCTGGAAGAGCTAAAAGACAAGCTGCAAGAGCTCTTGGAACCAAGGAGGGAGATAGGCCTCTAAGAAAGCTACCCAAGCCCAAGGAAAGAGACAAGACTTGGAAGGAGAAAATAAACGTTTGGATTTTAACAGCTGGCTGCATTTGGGGTGATTATTACTTTGAACCGAAAATAAGGCTGCCTCCAGAAACCTCCCCAGGAAAGCTGCTCCCACAGAGAACCATCATATATATTATACAAAAGAAGAGAACATTTTAAAATTTTTGTGGGTCAGTGTTTTGTTTGGACAATTGATGGCAATAGTTGCCTAATAATGACAAATAATGGTTATTATCATATGAATTTTATTTGCAAGGAATATGTTCCAGTGTCAGTGTAGTTTATTTGTTGAAATCTCAAGGATATTTTGTATTTGTAGTACAACAATTTATCTTGATAAATTTATGAAGTATTTGCTATATAATTCTGGCTACTTGACCATGCTTTTATATTTATTTGGTAGGTACCACCAAAATTTTGTAACCTAAAGTTAAATATTGAATAGTTTTCTACCATTTCCTATCCTGTGCAATTTAAAGGAAGCAACTACATTATAGGCCCCTAGGAATTATCTCATAACAGCTATTTAATTCATATTCTATTTTCAATTAAATATATGAAAAGAAAAAGAAAAAGTAGATGTGAATAAGGCCTTGAATCAACCAATCATAGATTTTTGAGTGAGTGTGAAAGAATTTTTGATCAATTTAAAAGTCTTTGAAAGCTAATAGATGAACTAGAGTGAGGTTGAATTGGAAATATATTCAGACTGGGTGAGGAAAGTGGGTTGTGATCTGTGGGTCATCTATAAAACAGTAAACTAGTGTAGAACTAAGAGATAAGAGCATTCTATAGTTTTCCACTGAACTTACACTTTCCTGTATACTATATATATATATGGAGAAAATGTAACAGCGTTTGGGGGTTGGAGACATTTTGTATCACCTGCACAAACTTTACAGTAAGTAGATAATACCTATTCCATAAGAGGGTGACAGTGGGAATGATAAATTATAAATGCATATAAAATAAATTAATTTTAAAAATAAAGATGAAGTGCCAGAAAAAAACCTAGCTATTTCTAAAAACTAATTTCTTACTAATTAATATTGATCAATAATCATAAGAGGGAAAGATCCATTATAGCATTAAAAAGACAACCCTACAACCATCCACTTAGTTGACTGAGGGAAGAAACAAAATCTGCTGAATAGGGATCCTACCTACCAATGCAAATAGAGGTTTGGAGGAGATCCTAGAACATGTTATATACTAGGATGGTGAGCAGAACCATAGGGAAGCAGGTTGACATACCTTTTACAGAAGCAATGCCAAAATAGACTATGGATTAGAATATTGTGTTAGCTCATCATGATCATATTTATCCACCATGTGCAACAAATTTTTTATATATCTTTGTTGTATCCTATATTATATTTAGATTCTATTTTCAGATATTAAAAATATCTTATATTAAATTCAAATTTGAGCTTATCTTTTAGTTCTTTTTATCCCCAATATTTAACTTGGTATCTGGTATATTTAGTGGTTCACTGTTTGTTGGTTACACTTTTGATGTTATAAGGAGGGTCCAACCACAGCCTGTGAAATAACTATATACAACAAAAGGTTCAATATTGTATGCCTAGTTCATATGATTGTTGATATCCTTTTGTATTTGTCATTCATAAGAAAAGTTACATCTTTGTATTTTTTGTCACAATGCAGTATTTGAATTACCTTCACCCCCCCAAAAAAGAAAAAAAAGTCTGGAAGTTAGAATTACTGGGACCTATTATTCCCATTTCTACCACAAGTACATTTGAGTGCTGACTCAATCACTTAAAGTTTGTATGCTTCACCTTCTCTTTATGAGAGAAGACTGCCACTTGTTCTTTCTCTAGGGTACTGTGAAAATTAATTAGTTCCCGTTTATCAAGGTCTATGACTTCCTTGGCAAAAGTCTCCCTGTAAACATCATGATGATTGAAGATTCTTTCTAATGACTGCTACCCAATCACCAGCTGGTGTTTCAAGTAGCCATTTTCTTTTTTCCTATATCCCAGAATCTGTCTTTGTTTTTATGCCTACAAGACATCCAGGCCTCTGGAATATTATTTATGAATTCATTCTGCTTACAGAGCTTTTTAAAAGAGAACTATCAAAAATATTATTTTTAACCAGTTTTTATTCACATCAATACTTTTTTTTCAAAATGTTTCAATAGCTTTTAGTTACTTCCCACTTAAATTTCAATCTTTAATATCCCCACCATCCATTATCATTAAAATTTTTATTTGTGTCCAGTTGGTACCATCACATAACCTTTAACCAAATATCAATGCTGGGAGAGACAAAAGAAATCATCTAGTTCAAGCTAAATCTGAGTAACCCACTTCTCTATAGCATACACTAGTGGCCACCAGACATTTGCTTGAAGACTTTTATTGAGGAATAACTCACTAACTCTCAACAGAGTCTCTTCTATTTTTTTCTTCTTTTTAATCTTATATTTTTAAACAGATTTGATAGGAAGTTTTTCTTTATATCAAACCTAGGTTAGATAAAGAAAATTTCTTTGAAATTTCCTCGCCTTTGCTCTAACTCTTCCCTCTGAGATCAAGCAAAATAAATCTAATCTTTTCTAGGATAAGAATGATAGATTTCAATCTGGAATGGAATTTTGTAGGTTCTATAGCCTCAAATCTTTATCTTACAGATAGATGAAATAGAAGCTCAAGGAGCTGGAGTGATTTGGGCATTTTCATATAATTCCCAGGAAGTAGGGGCAAGAGTCTGAGCTTCTTTGATTCTTGAGATTTCAAGCTCTATGCCTAGTTCCACTTTATTACACTGATTTTCTTCCCCAGTTGATGATAAAAATTTTGAAGATAACAATTATGTTTCTCTTCCCCATCTACCTCTAATACTCATGTCCTTCAGGGTAAATATTCCCAATTTCTTTCACTCTGAATTTTTCCACCTTTTTCCCCCATCATGGATTCCTTTGACAATCAATCTATTGAAGCCTATGAATTTCATCTGAAAATAATTGTTATAATGTATCAGGAATTATCTTTTTCTGTTCTTTGTATCCCTAGTATTTAAGACAGTAGGTGCTTAATAATATTTATCCTTCATTCTGTAAGGGAACCAATGATATCATGAAGTCAATGTCTTGGCTTGCTAGTAAATTGGATTTAAGTGAGGTAGAGCTGTGCAAAATCATTAGCCTCACTCTTTCCTTCAGAGTATTGGAGTCCATTGTCAAGACATAAGTCAAAGTGATTGGTGATGGCCCCTTAAATAATTGGTCTCCCACTCTTCATTGATATAAATACATGTTTTCTCTCTTAACGAATGTTAAGAATGTCTTTGAGGGGAGAAACTAGATAATTTTGGTCTTTTGATCCCTAGCACCTGGCATATAGTAGGAATAATATAAGAACATTTGCATATATTATTTCATTTAATCATCACAAAAACACTCCTCTGAGTTATGATAGATAGATAATCTAGAAGTTCTTTGTTTGAAGTTTTTCTCAGACATTTACCAGCTAATTGATTATTGGCAAGTTGTTAACTGGTTAAAAAATGGCTTAAAAAGGTATCTCTCACAGGGTTATTGTGAAGATTAAGTGAGATGATATTTGTAAAGTGCTTTGTTACCTTTAAATATTATATAAAAGTTAGCTATTGTAATTTTGGATTTTGACTCTGTCATAAAAATTTCCCTATCATTTGTAATTTTAATAAGCATACTCTCTTGGTTTTTTTTTTTTTATCAAAACTGGGGAACCCTCCCCCCAACAACAAATCTGTTAAAATTATGGAATAGAGACAAGCAAAGATCAATAAAGCATGCTACTAGAATCTTTTTGTTCTTCCAAGAAGAAACTAAATCAATACTATCTTTTATTTTTCACCTTTTCTATAACAATAATAGGTAACATTTATATAGCATTTAATCAGTGCTTTACAATGATTATCTCACTTGATTCTTGTAAAAGCTTTGGGATATGGGTGTCATTATTATTTCCATTTAACAGATGAGAAAACTGAAGCAATAAGTGGTTAAATGATTTTTCTTTGGGTGGGTGGGGGGGTAACAAATATTGCACTGTGAAAAAAAGTATAAAGATCACACAATTAGTACATATTTGAAGCTGGATTTAAAATCAGATATTTCTGACTCCAGGTCTGCTTATCTATTTCCTGTGCCTCTATAAACTCTATATACCAGAATTTAAAATCAGGAAGTTCCTCTGATTCCCACTTTAGTTGAGATTTTCTCTGTGTTTTGATTGTGGGTATACTCATGGATTTGGATCCATCATCAGCTTCTTTTAAAACCTATTTCAAAAATTAAGTTAGGCTAACTTTTCTTTTTTTCAGTTAATAAGCATTTATTTTCTCTCCCTTCTAGCTTCCCTTTATTAAAAAAAAAAAAAAGAAAAAAAACTTTGTTATGTATATGCTTAGTCAAGTATAACTAATTCCCATGTTGGCCACATCCAAAATATGTGGCTCATTCTGCATATTTAGTTTCACCTTCCTGTCAAAAAGTGGGCGTAAGGGGCTCTGCAAGGACTGGCTTGTCATAAAAATATCACTCCTGACACTAACAGGCGTCACCATTCATTTCTTCTTAGTTTCAAATGTCCACTATTACACATTTTCCTGGAGAAACAACAAAAATAGGGGCATCTTCTCCAAAAAGGTGCCTTAAAATACACATGTCCTTCCTGAAAGGGAAAATTATAGAATTCTTGCCTTTTAGAGCTGTAAGGTAGTTCATCTAGTTGATTGCTCTCTCTCTCTCCCTCTCTTTCTCTCCTGCTCTCCTTCTCCTCACACCCAAGTTAAGAGGCAGAAAAAGTCTTCTGGCTATAAAACTTTCTTCCTTAATCCTCTCATTAATTATAAGCAAGGTTAGTTTTTTAGATTATTTAGATACTGTCTTAGCCCAAACTTAGACAGTTTGAGGTGTAAAGAAACAGAATAGGTAAGTTTCAGTGGAGAGGAATCTTGGGATATAACAGTGATAAGTTCTGTCAGTGGGGAATGGAGGCAATTTGAATATCAGATCAAGGAAGAGCAATTTCATTGATGGGACCCAGAATAGAGGTTGGGAAATTTGTTGTTCATTTGTTTGGTTATGTCCAATTCTTTACGACCATTTGGAAGAAGGGGCACCAATAAGGAAGATGAGTACTACAAATAAACTTTTGTTTTTCATAAACTTGTCTAGATTTAGCCCTGCTCTAACTTGGGTGATGGATCAAGCGAGTAGAATATCTGGATTATGCATCTACTCAAAATAAAGGCATTAACTATAACTGTGTCCAATTTTCTGGACAGTCTTCCTTTTCCTTTCCCTTATTCCCTCCTTTATTTCTTTCCATTTTATCCTATCTTCTCTTTTCTTTTCCCTCCCTCTCTCCCTCTATTCCTTCCTTTCTCCCCCTCTTTCTTCTTTCTTCCCTCCTTTCCTCCCTCCTTCCCTCCCCCTTCCTTTTCCTCTCTCCTTCCCTTTCCCTCTCTCTTCCTTCCTTCTTTCCTTCCCCCCTTTCTTCTTTCCCTGCCTTCTTTCCTTTCTTCTTCTCTCCCTTCTCTACCTCTTTCCCTTGCTTCCCTTTCTTTCCTATCTGTCTGTCTGTCTGTCCATTTATTGAGAAACTGAGTTTCCTGAGATGTAAGTGTAATGGCCACTCACCAACCTGATTCTACTACTCATCAATCCCAGAGCATTGGTCTTCTCCATTGCTGATCTGAGACTTCGACTTGGTCTACTGTAGCTTAGAACTCTGGAGAGGAAGCAACAAAGCAGTCTAGGTTTCCCTGCAGCAGTGACTGGCTCAATTAAACTTGGTAACTGTACTATCTTTTGTATAACTATGAATCTCTCCCTAAAATGTCTGATTTATTTTCTTCTTCTATTGCATGCAATGTAAGTTAAACCAGACAGCTTCTAGAGTCCTATTGAAATTCAGTAATCACAGAACAATTAAAATAATAATGACAGCTTCTTCCAAGAGAAAATTTTTCTCCAAGATTCACAAGACTTGATTCTAAGCTTACCTGTATTATTTGTTAACTATGTGATCTAAGAAAAATGAATTATTCTCTCTGACCTATATCTGTCTACCATAACATAAGATTTTTTTTTTTGTGATGATCAAATGAAATAATATATACAAATGAGCTTATATGTTTATTCCTTTGGCCAGACCTGAATTTTTTGGGGGAGGATATAGGAAACCCCCTCTTTCAATGTATATCTGTGACTATTCTGCCATTTGAAATTTTAGTGAGTTGCACGAGTACACAGAGACTAAATGAATTGTCTAGGAGGTCACATGGTATTTGTCATTCATGAGACTTAAATTCTGGTCATCCTGAATCTGAGGCTAATTCCCTTTCCACTACATCATATTGCCTTTCATGTTTGAAGCATGGAGGAAGAAACAGAGAGATTATGAAAATTTTAGAGTTTGCTCTTAAAAGTTTGTGAGCATTCATGATGATGATCTTCAATATTCTGGATATTCCTCAAAGAACATACTTATAAACTTATAGTTAGAAATATATCAGTATAGATTGTGATCTTTTGCTTAAATCTATAGTAGACAAATGGAATTTTAAAATCCATTTATAGCTGCCTTATTTAACTTTCCCCTTAATTTTTCCCTTTTCCTGATTTCCTGCTTTTTCTCTTCAATCTCTTTCCCCATAGCTTTCTGCAAACTTTAGATAGTTTCCATGCTGAGAACAAAATTGCCTGACTCCTGAAGTGTTGTATTTAATCTTTAGAGAGTGTCTTATCAGCTCTGTCCCTAGTGCTGGTGGGAAAAAACAGATAGTCATCAGACTGTAGCTTAAAATAGCCAAGGCACACCTAAGCTTTCCTCTTAAAGCCCCATCCTTCTATGGGATTGGGTTACATGGTCACCCACCCATGGACCAGGTTACCCTGGTGCTCAAATGACATTTTTAGCACTCAAGTTGGCTGAATAACCTATTATTTCCAATACTGATTGTAGCAGGGGGACGACTAGACCCTTTGATTAGGCATTATCCCAAAGGATATTGTGAAGTCAATCAAGTTTTAGTCTGATACTATAGATCATAGATTTAAAGCTGGACAGAATCTTAGAGTGCTCTACTTAAGTCCTTCATTTTTCAGATGATCAAAGGTTCAATAAGATTAAGTATCTTATTTAAGGTCACATAATTTAGGGTTAGGGTTAGGGTTAGGGTTAGAACCTGGTTCTGAGAGTCCAAATTCTTCCCTCCTTTTACTGAACCATACTAATTCCCAACTCCTCTTTTTTGAATCTTATTTTCACTCTTGACTTCCAACTGTTTTTACCAATACATTGTGTCCATAGAGTTGGAATCACATAATTTCTGAGTTGTAAGGGACTTCTATTCAAAACTGCACCACAACAATAATTTATTCAGGTTTAGATATCTGACAAGTAATAAGACTGTACTTAAAGACTTCCATTGGAGGGCAACTACTGGGCTTCCTTTAGTTGTAGGAAAGTATTTTCCTTTTATATTAAGCCTAAATTTCCTCTCTGTAACTTTCATCTATTGATCTTAATTCTGCCTTCTGAGATAAAGATAATTATATACATATACATACATATATTACTGTATATTATATATGTGTGTTTATATATGTACACACATATAAACATGTAGTCTAATAATCCTATTTCTACATGAAAGCTCTTCCAACACTTGGTTGAAGCTAATATAGTTCTATCCTAACCCTGAGTTCTTGCCTCTAGAGATTAAACATGACCATTTCCTTTGAGGGAGGATATTAATATGACATAATCTGGAGGCCCTTCATATGCTGGTGATCCTCTTCTGAATGCTTTGTAGTTTCTTCATGTCCTTCCTAAAATAAAACTTTCTGAACTGAGCACAAAATTCCAGATGTAGTCTGAATAAGTAGAATACAGCAAGCAGGATTATAACCTTCCCATTCTTATAATGCTATTTCTAATTTTACTGTAGTTTTATGGCATATTCTTGACTCATATTGTGCTTAAGTCCACTAAGATTTTCAGATTTTCTTGTACTTATGAAGGTGATTTTTCTGAACCCATGTAAAATTTTTAATACTTATTCCTATTACATTTCAGAATTAGCCCCAAATTCTATACTATCAAGATGTTTTTGCATTTTTGTTCTATCGCTTGTGTTAGCTATCTCTCTTGATCTTCTGTTATCTGCAAAATGGACAAGCATGTCATAATTTATACCTTCATTCATTTACAGTGACTTTCTAATTCCTTTCATTTGTTAAATTAAAATACCATTAAGACTTTACTTAACAATACATTAATTCTACGAGGTATTTTGAACCTTCTCCTTTTCCCCTCACTATAATTTCATTGGCATTGGACTCTCTGGTGAAAAAATTCTCTACCAAAGCAGAACATCAACAAAAATCATTCTCTGAAATCAATCTTGAAATTGTGGCTTAGTAACTCAGGTAATCTCTTTGGGTGACATATATTTGATTTATCTTTTTTTTAGTTGATATCATTAGGGAAATAAGAAAATTTGATTATATGAAAGGCAATTTTCCTTGATTCTTGACCGAGTTCTTTAACTAGTAGGATTGAATGGGAAAATAGGCAACCCATACATTTTACTTTTAATTTATATACAATTTTGTGCCATCAGACTCAAATATAAAGGGTCCTGGCCTCTTTTTAAAGAGTAAAGTTCATGGTCTGTATTAGTTATTTTTATCACTGCTCAGAAGAATTTTTATTCTCTTTTATATTTCCAGCAGAGTAATAGGTGATAGCAGAGATTTCTAGAAGTTTGGTTACTATATTAAGAGAGTTGTTACTATACATATGAAGGTCATTATATATTTTCAAATAGGATAAGCCCTTTGAAAATTGAGAGATTAAAAATTTCCCAAATACAGAGAAATATTTGATTCATGATTTAAGAAAAGATCTTCATTTAAAATTGTTGTTGATCAAGTTAAAAATTATTAAATTAAATTTAAAATATATTTTGAAATTTAAAAAAAAATTATGGAACTTTTAAAATTAACTTATTTGTGTGAATCCAACTTTATTTTGGATATCACCCTATTTCGATTCTTGAAGGGCCTTTTTTTCTACACTTATTCTATCCCTCGCAAACATCTTTAATCTCCTTTTTTCTAGTGGCTACTTCTCTGTCGCTTTTAAAAATACATATGTCTTTTATCTGCTGAAATCTCTGATATATCTTCTTGCTTCATGTAACTACTATTTTTCCTACTTTATTTGGCTGCCAAATGTGAATGATACAAACTGCTTTCAATTCCTCACATTTCTTCTACAATTTCTATGATGTCTCCCTTTCCTACAATTTTAATGAAGCTGTTTAAAACAAACACACCTAAAGCAAAATTCTAATCTGATGGCATTTTGTTCTGTTACATACTTATCACATTATAACTGATATTTTATTTGTTTACCTGTTTTATCATCACTGTTCTATCTCAGAATCTAGTATGAATTTTCTATCTCACTGGCAAGCTTATAAAAATTTCTATGAACTTTTTAGATGATACAAAGCTGGAAGAGATCATCACTACATGGATGATACAATTAATATTCAAAGAATTACATAAAATCGATATAATGAAAATGAATAGGAATAAAAATAAAGCACAGATGAATTTTGTTTGGAAAGAAAAATGCCACTAATTTAAATTTAGGTAAAATAAATAATGCAATCTTACTTAAATTCATAAAAATGTAATATCCAGCTCAAGAGAAGTAAAATTTTCATTGTTCTCTTATGATCACATTATATGAAGCACATTATTTCTATTTTGGGCATCGTATTTTAAGAATGATACTGACAAAATGGATTCTATCAAAAGACAATGTGCAGCATATGTTCAAGGAAAAAGAATATCAGACTTGCAAACAGTAAGACCAGTATCTAATCCTAGTTCTGTCATTAATTAATTGTATATTCTTAGCTAAGTTATTTAAGCTTCATAGATTTTTACTTGCTTCTGTAAAATGAGAAAGGAAGCTCAACTAGATGCTTTTTCAGATTGTCTTTTTCAGTCCTGACATTCCTTAGTCCAAAAATCTCCCATCTGGCTTTCAACATCCTCCATTACCTATTGCTATTTTACTTTTGAAAACTTAATTTCCAAACATTCTCTGTTTCAGCCATATTGAATTCTTTTTTTTTCTTTCTGTCAAAGTCCCCACCACCTCTTTGCAAAATTTTGTTCATTACATTTCCCATCACCTAAGTCAATTCCTAGACATTTTTCAAAACCCAACTCAAAAATCACTCCCTTCATGAAATTCTCCCTATGCAAAGCCCTCATTGACCTCTCTTCTCTGAAATCCTATAACATTTACAATCTATACATCATAGTTAAACTCTTAATTATATATTGCTTTGAATTTTAAAAATTTGTTTAATATGTAACTAAATTGTTTTTCATTTGTTTCTTTTCTTGTGTTTTATTTGTTTCATTGTTTCCTTTGACAAGAATGGAGGCTGTTTGAGTATAGGTACAATCCTTAAGATAGTGTATTCATTATTATGTTTATGTTATGATTAAGAGAAAATGTGTCTAAGAAAGAATAAAAGGGTAGAAGACTCAAGTCCTGAGTTCTAAATTTGAATTAAATTTATTTGCATAATTAATTGCAAATTTCTTTTAGGAAACTTATCTTTACCTAATTGATACAAGGGATAAGAATTAGAGAACAAATTTTACCACTCAAATTTTCTTTCAATTTTAATTTGTTCATAATTAAGGTATGGTTATGGTATTTCCTATTTCCAAGTGCTAGCAGTCACTGGAAATTTCATACCCATCTATCTCATAGGGTTTTTGCCAGTTAACTTGTTTGAAAACTTTTAAAAAAACCACATAGATGTTAGCAATTAATAAGAATAATAAAATCATAATTAAAAATTAGGGACACAATTAATGATCTCATTGACATAGAGAACTCCTAGGCAATGAAATTTCCCCTATCAGTGCAGATTGGTAGCTTTTTTGAAACTTATAGTTTTAGAGAGTTGCCAAGGGCACTGAGAGGTTAATTGACTTGTCCAGAATTACAAAGCCAGGAAGTACCAGAGACAGGATTTGAACTCCAATCTTCTGTTCCAAAGACAGCTACATCACTACACAACATTGTCTTTCTTAATAATAACACCAGTTTTGTATTGTTTTTAATGAAATGAAATAATAGGAACAGAATAAGGCATTTCTCTTATCCCTTCCACCATGCAGATTAATTGGGCTGGTTCTGAAGAGCCTACCAAAGATGTGCTTATGATACAAGACTTTTATCTGATTCCTGGAACTAGTTATTTTATCCATCTGTGCAACAGTCTGTAGAACATTAAATAAGAGAACAATAGCAAGTTAGTAACTTGTCCTTCCATGTGAATTCTACTGAAAAAAGATTAAAAGAACCCAATGAATAATCATTAAAACAATTCACCTTAAAATATTTGGTGATTTGAACTTTATTATCAAGTTCAGCTCTTTAGTACAGGACTTAAATGGACACCAGAGGCCATCGAGCCGCACCCTCTCATTTTACAGTTAAGAAAAGTGAGGCACAGAAATTTAAATGATTTATCTGAAGTCATAGAGCATCAGAATTCTTCTACATTAACTAAGTGCTCTCTCCACTATGCCATTCTTATTATAAGACAGTGCATCCTTATAGTTGTTACACAATTTAAGCCTCAATAATAGGGAAAATAAATAAATATTTTAAATAGATAATTAGGAGAAAATTACTGTTTGTATGTTTTTCCTAAGCAATAGAAAATGATCAAACTTCTTGCACTGTGTGGAAGAAGAATATCAGAGGTATGTTAAGAGATCAGAAATAAGTTTTCTTGAGATAAAGAATCCAAATTATAAACACAAGTTCAAATATAAATTATCAAGTTACATTATTTACTAAAATACTACTATGCAACTATGCAATTACCACCAGAAATCCATATAAATTTAAAAGATTAATGCCTCAGTGGAATTTTTTTGCATTTTACTTATTAAAATATCTTAATAATTCATGTGTGGCAATATTGCTAATGAGCAACAAAACCTCACTGTATCTCATTTAAAGCTGGCACCTCTGCTGACAGCTAATACGGTCATGAAACTTTGGGCCAGCAATTGAATAGCAGCCCTGGGCTTTTAGTAACTGACACCATTCCATTTAGGATGGTTCCAGAAAAAGCTATACACGAGAGAAGTAGTCAAATTTTATGGTCGTCTGTCAGAACAATGCGTGCATTTCCTTGTTTTTGTTTGTTTGTTTGTTTGTTGTTTACAAGAAGGGAACAGAAGGATAAAACTAAAGCACAATCATGGTTTTGGAAAAAAGAGAGCTAGATTTGGTGTCAGGAAGTTTGATCCTGGCTCTGCCACTTACTGACAGTGAGCATGAAAAAGTTTAACATTTCTGAATCTCAGTTTCTTCATCTACAAAATGAAAAATTATATTATTATCAATGTCAGAGGAAATGTCTGGAAAGAACTTTGTCTACCTTAAAGTAATATATACAAATGAGATGCTATTTGTCCATAGCCTGGCTGTTCTGCTTTAGAGGAGAAACAAAGCATTGTTTTTCTGGATTTCAAAACCATTCCCACAACTATTTAAAATCTGTCATTTAAGTAACATCTGGTTTCTTTACTTACAAAATTGAAGCTATTTGAGGTGAGCTCCCTTTGTTTTTCCTTCCCCCCTCCCCCCCCTCTCAAAATCTCTTGATAATATCAATATCCCTCATTCTCTTCACTAGTTACTCAAGTCTTTGAAAATAGTGATCTTTCTCTTTGTAATTCCTTTTCTGTCTTATCTAACAAATTTTAACTCTAATAATTCACACTCCTCCTTAAAAATCCTTAACCTCTATCTATGATTCTTTTCCTGTTGCCTACAATTGTGACCATGTATCTCTCCTCTCTAAAACCAACAGCTCACCCTTGAACTATGATACACATATCTTTGTCTTAGTGAAAATCCCTGTAAAAGCTGTCTATCCTCACTTGGACAATAAATTCTACAGGGGAAAAAAATCAAACATTTCATATTTCACATCTATCTGTTGTGTTTTTTTTTTTTTTTTTTTTTTTTTTTAGTTTCACCTCAAGGAGGAAAAAGTGGAGGCTGGTGACTTTGCATAGCTCTCCCTCACTTAAATCCATTTAATTTGTATCTCATGGTATCACCTCCTAATGTCATAATCCTCCTTGAGAAGAAAGAACATGTTTAACAGCAACAGCTTTAAATACATTTGGATTGATGTGATTTAAATTGATCTTATACCAACCTCTCCAAAGGCTCAACTTTTTTTCACTATTTGATGAGATAATATTTGTACTAATCTTTCTTTGTTCTCCTCTGCAATATTTTTCAAATGACTTTATAGCTTTAAGGAGTTGACTAACTGAATAACACAGCCAAATCTGCCCTGCTGCCTATTTTTAAGGAAGGCTGGATTTGCCCCTCAAGATATTTTGCTCTAGACTATTGTTGCTGCTCTCATTTGCTATGGCTCTTTACCTAGATAACAGATTGTGTTTGTTGTTTTGGGTTTTTAGGTACTTTTTGAACTCCAGATTGTGGCAACTATTTTATACTGCTTAAAGTTGTCCAAGAAATGGTGACAAAACCTTTTATAGTTTACCAAGTTAATAACTTATTTCGATAGGTTATTTTGGTACTGGTTTTCTTTGCTTTATTCTATTGATTTTCTGACTAATGATTTTGAAATAACTCCCACATTGGTTATCAATCACTTCCTATCTGTTAAGATATAGTTAATTTAAATTTCTGTATTATTATTTGATGTTTGCCACATCCAGTGCTGTTTTGGGGGAAAAAAATTAATGATATCTAGGAAAGAGGCTTTTGAATAATCTAAAGGACATTTGATCCTTTTCAATTATTAATCTTTTATCATATTTTCCAACATATGTTTTCTATCTCCCAATGTCTACTTTCACCTTGAATACAGATTATCAATATTGCTTTGGTATGAAGAATGTCAAATCTATCTATCTATCTATCTATCTATCTATCTATCTATCTATCTATCTATCTATCTTCTTCTTTCTCAGTAAAATACAATGCATAAATGGCAATTATTTCAATTTTGGTCACAATAAGTGGCAAAAAATGAGATGATCAAGTGTCTTTTAAAATGGTTTCATTCTTTTGGTTGATTTTAGTGCATAACACCAGTTCTTCCAGCTATATTCATTAGTCTATAAAAAATCTGTTGCTGTTTTTTAGATTTAACTATATTTTAAAATGTCTTATGATTTCATTTATGGTGAGAACATCAATGTGGGTGTGGTTTTGTTCTTCAAGTAACATATCTATATGTTGATCATAGGACAAAGATCTCACCTTTAGAGTACTAGATAAATGCAGTATTTTAAGGTGATCTATTCTGTTGCTGATTCTGTACCTTGAAACCTTTATAGCTTGTTAGAAACTTGCAGAATTTTTGACTTACTGGTATAACCTCCAAAAACTCATGGTTACATTCATACTGCTAAGGAGCCTGTGAATATTATTCTTTTCTTCTCTCTCTCTCCTCCATACTATATAAAACTAGTCCAAGATAAAAAAAAAACTATATTTACACTAATATTGTTTTCTTTTATATTTTAGCATGCAACAGAACTTAGGGAAAACACAATCTGATATCAACAAAGATATTAGCTTTTAACATCTTTAAACCGTGGTATCACAAATTGTATCAAATTAAAATTTACAATGAACAGTAATTAATCATACCTAGTATAAGGTGGAAGAGGTATAGTAATTCTGGTCCACTTGTTGAAAGTATCCGATATAAGAATTCGCTGGAGATGGTATCGGTTGCATTCTACATTTGTAGGCAGGCAATCTCTTAGCACTGGATGCCATGACAATCCAAGGTCTACTGAATATTCTAGTTCAATAGCTAAAATGGCAATACATTTAATGAGTTGAAATTTTGGATGTCAATATTGTCTTGTGGATAACTATATCCTAGGATATAGTTTCATATATTTTGTTATCACAAAATTTGGTTTAATTTGTGTTATTGTTTGTGTAATAGAATGTGCAATTCAAGAGGAGGCTTTATTGCAACGTATAGTAAGTATTCTGATAAACACAAATATTTCACACGTTTTTAATATGACTATAGTTTCTAAGCTATTTATTATTTTATTCTGAACATATTTTGCATTATTAACAATATTAATATAGAATTTTAACATTACTAATATATTTTTATATGAAACGGAACTAACTTTCCCCTTGTTTGAATGTACTTAAGTCTATATGACATGAAATTGATTTATTAAAAATACTCCTTAAAATACTTCCTCATAATAAATTCTCATAAAACATTTAAGGAAAGTATAAGCAACTTAAATGGAATATTCTTATAATATGGCCTTATTCAGATGATGAAGAAAAATTCTTTTTCTCTTTCAAAAAGTCAGTGTAAAAATTTGAAAACTCCTATTTTGGGTGAATTTGATTAGCAAATGTAATAAGGAGTGATATTCTTAAATATGAAAATATGAGTTATTTACTTTGTAATGAGAAATTAATATAAAGGGAAATATGAAAAAATATCTTGGGGACATCAACCCCCAAACTCTTTACTCACCATCCTTTTAACCCACTCCCTTGTTATTATTTCTATCTAGAATACTGTCATTATGTCTCAAACACAAGTTTTATGTAAAGTTTTATCTAGGAAAGAAGCTGTTATATTCCTGAAATATAACCATAACTCCTTTTAGTTTTTGGTCTCTAATAAAGATGTACTTACCATAACAAGAATCTGTAACAGAGCAAGAAGCTGCAAAGTCTATTTGCAGGAAGGAATCTTCATTCACAGCAATATCTGTGGTGACTACATAACGTGTGCTTGCCTTTTCAATGAATACGAGTGCATCTCCCATGGAGCCACACACTGGCATCTTTGTACCCCCAGGGTGAAGTAGCCATTTTCTACTATCCAGGGTGGTGAAATCATCTTCCAAGACTGTATTACCAGAAATATTTCCCCCAATAAGAATCTGAAATATTATACAAAAATAAACCAGACACATTAAAACAAAACTGTTCTTTTTTTTTTTTTTTTTGGCTAGCCTATTCAAAACTGGCATTGTAATGTACACATGGTGTTAAGGGAATGTTAATAATGTTTTTGTTGTTGTGGTCTGGTTGCCCATCTGGCAAGTAGCTACTGAAAACAAATCAAAGGAATGACAAAACTACTTAGAGGATACATCAGCCAAATTATGCCTTTGGAAACTTCATGCAACCAGGCTGGGAAGTCAGAATTTGGCTCACGGAGTGATTATTTTCTGTGTAAAATTACTATTTAAATATAGTTGTGCCCTGAGGCTCTTCAGTTCCAATTCTTTGCACGGACTATACCATGTGTTAATAGCTTCTTTGAGGTCCATTTTATGTGATTTATTAGGTATGAACATAGTCCACAATGAAGAGCTGGGGAGATTTATAGATTTTTTTTTCAAAGGGAGGAAGAAGATTTGGGAATCACTATATGTGGCAGCCAGTTCTAATTTGCATACTTTCCTTTTGTATCCTCATAGCCCAATTGATAAATTGCCTAGATCCACATGGGATAGTCTTCTATGAGCAGGACTTGGGCCTTCTGTTGCAGTTTGATTTCTTAGGCTTTAGGCAGTGTATAAATCATTAGAGAATTAGATCTAAAAATCTACAGTTAAATTTGCTGGCATTAACTAGCTGTATGATTTTGGAAGTCAGTTAACCTTTCAGGGCCTCATCTACAAAATAGGTGGATGGAGCTCAGTAGTTTCTAAGACCCTTTCCAAATCTAAAATTCTTCAATTCTCTGGTTCTAGTATGATTAATGAATATAATTAAACTTGGAGAAACTGACCTGATCAATAACCCACGGGCTATAGAAGTGCCCAGTTTCTGATGGTTGCCACCATCGAAGACGAGTGGAGCTAGAACGAGCTTTCAAAGGTATCTCCAGGGCAATGTACCTGCCGACATTGCTGGAATTACTGAACAGAAATTCTTGCATAAGGCTCCAGGAAAGGCCTCCATTGAGTGAGTATTGTAGCAGCACAGGTTGGCTTCTGGGGTCTGGAACTCCTTTACCACATCCAAGTCTCATGAAGAACTGTACAAATCTGACATCAGTAAAAATTACCATTAATGTATTTATTCAAAGACAAATCCACATAATCAACAGAACAGGCATATGAGAAAGAATGAATTGGCGTAAATGATACTGCTAATGATTGGAATCTTTTAATTTGCAATCTTTTTTTTATTATAGCTTTTTATTTACAAGTTATATGTATGGGTAATTTTTCAGCATTGACAGTTGCAAATCCTTTTGTTCCAACTTTTTCCCTCCTTCCCCCCACCCCTTCCCCCAGATGGCAGGTAGACGAATACATGTTAAATATGTTAAAGTATAAGTTAAATACAATATAAGTATACATGTACAAGCAGTTATTTTACTGTACAAAAAGAATCAGACTTTGAAATATTGTAATTAGCCTATGAAGGAAATCAAAAATGCAGGGGGACAAAAATAGAGAGATTGGGAATTCTATGTAGTGGCTCATAGTCATCTCCCAGAGTTCTTTCCCTGGGGGTAGCTGGTTCAGTTCATTACTGCTCTATTGGAACTGATTTCGTTCATCTCATTGTTGAAGAGGGCCAGGTCCATCAGAATTGATCATCATATAGTCTTGTTGTTGAAGTAGATAATGATCTCCTGGTCCTGCTCACTTCATTCAGCATTAGTTCATGTAAGTCTCTCTAGTCCTTTCTGAAATCATCCTGTTGGTCATTTCTTACAGAACAATAATATTCCATAACATTCATATACCACAATTTATTCAGCCATTCTCCAATTGATTGGCTCCACTCAATTTCCAGTTTCTGGCCACTACAAAAAGGGCCACCACAAACATTTTGGCACATACAGGTCCCTTTTCCTTCTTTAAAATCTCTTTGGGATATAAGCCCAGTAGTAACACTGCTGGGTCAAAGGGTATGCACAGTTCGATAGCTTTTTGAGCATAGTTCCAAATTGCTCTCCAGAATGACTGGATGTATTCATAATTCCACCAACAATGTATCAGTGTCTCAGTTTTCCCACATCCCCTCCAACATTCATCACTATCTTTCTCTGTCATTCTAGCCAATTTGACAGGTGTGTAGTGGTATCTCAGAGTTGTCTTAATTTGCATTTCTCTGATTAATAATGACTTGGAGCATCTTTTCATATGATTAGAAATAGTTTCAATTTCTTCATCTGAGAATTGTCTGTTCATGTCCTTAGACCATTTATCAGTTGGAGAATGGCTTGATTTGTTATAAATTGGAGTCAATTCTCTATATATTTTGGAAATGAGGCCTTTACACAGAACCCTTGATTGTAAAAATGTTTTCCCAGTTTATTGCTTCTCTTCTAATCTTATTTGCATTAGTTTTGTTTGTACAATTTTCAATTTGGTATAATCAATTAATTTGCAATCTTCTTCTAAGGTCAATTTTCTTTTTTAATGAAAAAAAGTTTATGAAGATGTCTAGGCTGATATCTAACACAGTCATCATCTGACTCAAAGATGAGTATGGGTCTGTTAGCTAAAATACATTAAGAGGGACAATAACATTTTTGCTTTTTGATAAACATGGGTCTTAGAAGCATCAGAAAAATGTGAATTATGCAAAATGACATATCCCCACAAAAAATGAAATTTGATACATAATTGAATAATATCCTGAAAAGAAAAATGGCAATCCTTCTTCTTTTCATGGCTTTCTTTTCCTTACCAAGCAGAAGAAAGATTTTAAAAAGGCCATACTTCATTTTCTCCTTTTGTAGTTCATTATAAAGAAGGTAATTATTTAAGGAATGTGGAAATTTGAGACCATGTGTTACTATTTGGCTGAGATGAGAATTTGGTTACTTGCCATTTGGAATTGAAAACTAAATCTGCAGCCATGCATCCTCAAACCTCCAACATGTTTTTTTCATATATTACATTTTTAGTTAAGAGTGAATGATATGTTATAGGATATCATAAAGAAAAGGCTATGTGATGTCTAATGGCTATTCCCAATCTAAAATTCCATGATTATAAAATATCTTTTCTTTTGAATATAGGCAAGACATCAAAAACTATTCAGGAATGATATACTGCTGCTATGTAAGCCCCTTCCATTCTGAGTAGAAGAGGTGAGTTTATATTGATTGCTCCCAGTCGTGCTGGGAGGACGGGGAGAAAGAACCCCTAAAGATTACTACCTCTTCTGAGAGAGATGGTGAAATCAACCTTTGCTTTTCTTAAGTGGCCAACCAATGACAGCCTTCTCAAGAGGCAGGAAAATGAGCAGAGTGAACTGCTGGCATACCAATAAATATAGCCCATAAGTTGGAACAATAAAATAGAAGAGAACAAGAGAATTTTAGAGTCAGAAAAGACTTCAGAGGGGAATCTAATCTAATTCTACTAAAATCATCTTGGACAGATCTTCTGTATGTTCCTGATCCCTCATTAGCTAAACATTATGCTAATTAAGATGAGATACAGTATTTTATGTATTTGTGGTATCTATTTATTAAGTTACTATAATACAGGGTCTTTTACATTGGTATCTATGAATCATATATATGTATATTCTGATAACTGTGTTTCAATATAATTAATTTCCTTGATAATCCTATAGTATTTTATGTACTTAAAACATTATTCTGAGAAAGGATCTGTGGGCTTCACCAGCCCGCCAAAGATGTTCAAGACCTTTAAAAGTCTTGAACCCCTGAATAAAGAAACATATACTTAAATGACTTATATGTGCATTAATGTGTAAATGTTGGTACACAATGCATGTGAACATGGTGCAATTGATAGAGGACAGTTCTAAAGTCAGCAAGACTTGGATTCAAATCATGATACACACTATTGCTACCAGGGGCAAGTTAATTAACTTCTCAATTTCTCAAATTAAAATTTCTTCCTTTTGTCTGAGAAATTTTATATGACCCCAAGAAAGTATGTAGTTGTATAAAATAGATATACAAATCAAAATTTACCAATAATAGATCATAATTTTGCAATACCTACATTTAATTATGTAACCTCATAGAGGGTATGACCCACAGCTTAAGAAGATTTGCTCTAGGTAATGCTCTAAGTTTGTGATTTATAGGTGAGCTGCCAATTTGTATCAACAAGTCAAAAACCAAGTAAATGCCAGGCACTGGGCTAAGTGCTGGGGATATAAAGACAAACATATAATATTTTTCTTCCTATCTTTTAGGATTCTATCAGGACAGGTATATATTATAAGCATATAACATGGAAGCATTTATGTAATGCTTTAATGTTTAAAAAGACAGATGTGTATTATAAACATATAATATTTATATAATGCTTTAAAGTTTGAAAGGACTTTATTTGTTATCTTCTCTGACCCTCACAACATCCGTGGGTCATTTTAATTATCTTAACATGACAGATGAGAAAACTCAGGCTCATAGAAGTTATATTATTTGCCCAGGGTCACAAAAGCAGCACATTTTCTAAGTTCAAGCTCAATATTCTAGCCACCTCAATATTCTTATCTACTTCTTTATCCTTATGTTTATATTTAAAATATAGTAATAATGACAAGGATCTGTGACTTTATTTATTTAGGGAAATTCCTTGTACCAATGCAGGTCAAAACTTTTTCTGCAACTTGTCTTGAGCACAAGAGGTTGTAACCTGTCCAGGTCCCATAAGTCACCTACGTGGCTCAGTGGATAGAATACCAGGCCTGGCTTTAGGAAGACTCATCTTCCTGAGTTTAGTGATGGCCTTAAGGCTTACTAGCTGTGTGACCCAGTTTGCCTTAGTTCCTCATTTGTAAAATGAGCTGGAGAAGGAAATGGCAAACCAGTACAGTATCTTTGCCAAGAAAACCCTAGATGGGGTCATGAAGAGTTGGATAGAACTGAAATAACTGAAAGACAACAAATGAAAATTGGGGAAATATCGAACATAACTGAAAAATGACTAACAAACATCACAAGGTCACATAATCAGTTTTTGCAAAGATAGGATTGGAACCTAGGTTTTCCTGGGATAGGGGCCAGTTTATCATGTATTAACCATGTTGCCTTTTGTACAAAATACATACAACATAAATATATAGCAATATGGATGATTAGGCAAAGCCTCTGGTACTTGAATAGAATGGTGAAGGAAAAGTACAGATTTTAAGAGGAGAAATTGAGGAGAGAGCACATTTCATGCTTCTATGAAGACATGGAGGCAGGAGGTAGAATGTTATTTGTGACGAAGACCAGTGTGGTTGGATCACAGAGTCTGTGAAACAAAGCCGTATATAATAAACCTGGAGGGCTGTGTTGCTTGGATTCTGGTTGTAAAGGATTGAAATCTCCTTTTCCTTCCAGAAATTTTATTAGGGAGTCAGACACAATCACCTGCCTTTCAGGTACATATTTTTGGCAATTGTATGGAGAATGGACTGGAAGGGGAGAGACTGGAGGCAGGGAGGACAAACAGGAGACCATTGGAGTGGTTTAAGTAAGATGGCAGGAATTTGCATGGTGCAAAGTGTTTCCATATACTGCTGAAACTAGAATTGTAAAAATGTGATGTCATAAAATTAACTCAACCTCTATCTGTACTTCAGATTCCTCATTCAGCCAGTTTTTAAGATGCCTTCTAGTTCTAGCATGTTTTTGATTTTATGATTTGTTATCTAATTAAAAAGGATTTGACCAAAGGACTTTCTAGCATAAACTATGTTATATTCAATAAAATATCATACTATATTTCACATATTCAAAACAATTTTCAACACACACACGTGTGTGTATATATGTTGTGTTAGATATACAACATATCAGATATATAACATGTTTATATATTGTATCTATATCTGTTACATACTATCTATATTATATATCTGTCTACTTGTGTTTATTATATATTGTTTTTAATATATGATATATGTATATACACAAACATATGAATAATAAAAAAGCTTTAAGAATCTTATTAGTACCTTTCCATGTAACCAAACTTCATTATTTATTTATTTTAGATTTATTTATTTTAAAAATGGATTGGATATCTAATAGTTCTGTTGACTCTTAAGAAAAATGAGTTTTTGGGAAAACATTTTTACATTCAAAGGATGTGATAAAGGCCTCATATATAAAATATATAGAGAATTGACTCCAATTTATAACAAATCAAGCCATTCTCCAATTGATAAATGGTCAAAGGATTTGAACAGACAATTTTCAGATAAAGGAATTGAAACTATTTCTAGTCTTATAAAAGGTACTCCAAATCATTATTGATCAGAGAAATGCAAATTAAGACAACTCTGAGATACCACTACATACCTCTCAGATTGACTAAGATGACAGGAAAAGATAGTGATGAATGTTGGAGGGGGTGCAGGAAAACTGGGACACGGATCTAGTCATTCTGGAGAGCAATTTGGAATTATGCCCAAAAAGTTATCAAATCGTGCATACCCTTTGACTCAGCAGTGTTCCTACCGGGCTTATATCCCAAAGAGATCTTAAAGGAGGGAAAGGGACCTATATGTGCCAAAATGTTTGTGGCAGCCCTTTTTGTAGTGACCAGAAACTGGAAATTGGGTGAAGCCCATCAATTGGAGAATGGCTGAATAAATTGTGGTACATAAATGTTATGAAATATTGTTGTTCTGTAAGAAATGACCAGCAGGATGAATACAGAGAGGCTTGGAGAGACTTACATGCACTGATGCTAAGTGAAATGAGCAGAAGCAGGAGATCATTATATACTTCAACAACAATACTATATGATGATCAATTCTGATGGACGTGGCTCTCTTCAACAATGAGAGGATACAAATCAGTTCCAACTGATCTGTAATGAACAGAAGGAGCTACACCCAGAGTAAGAACACTGGAAATGAATGTAGACCACAATATAGCATTTATACTCTTTCTGTTATTGTTTGCTTGCATTTTTGTTTTTTCTTCTCAGGTTATTTTTACCTTCTTTCTAAATCTGATCTTTCTTGTGCAACAAGATAACTGTATAAATATGTATACATATATTGTAATTAACATATACTTTAACTTATTTAACATGTATGGGACTCCTTGCTATCTAGGGGAGGAGGTAGAGGGAAGGAGGGGAAAAGTTGAAACAGAAGTTTTTGCAAGGGTCATGCATATGTTTTGTATATAAAAAGATATAATAAAAAAAGAAAACTGAGTTTTTAACTTGGAGGACTTAGAGTAAAATATATACCAATTTATCAAAACCTACCATTGAGATGAGATAAACTTTTGACACTAGATAAACACTGGTTGGTTTACTTAGTATTTTTACATTTTTATTTTTTACATTTATGAGTGTTTTGTTGAAAAATAGTTTTTCTAGTCAGTGTTTGTTTTAGGAACAGAACAGAACAGAATTGTATTAATTTAATGGTAGCCTATTTGTAAATCATCCCTGAATTAATTCCTTGGAAAAGTGTGATAATTTATTATTTAGAGCTCTCATTAGGCAATGATAATGTGAAAAGAAAATCAAGTATAAATGAAAAGAGTAGGAAAATTTGCTTCCTATCAATTGTTCTTACTTGTTCATAGATAGAATTATGCATTCTGAGAGGTATAAGGAAATTTATAACACAATCAGCAAAAGTGTTAGGCAAAATAAGATAAATACATTCATATACATTAAGAAACTAGTGAAATCTTTGAAAAATTAAATTGGAATTTTTACTCATTTTCAAAGACATAGCCTATATGATTACATTTTACACATGTGAAACTGTCTTTTAAATTTTACTTGTTAAGTTTTTGACACATTAAATGAATGAGGGACGAACATCATGTCAGACATAATCCACCACACAAGCTTTAATGTTTGTTTCTGAACAGTTGTGCTCCATTTAGAAAATGACTGGTTAGGATTTGTTAGATCATTTGAAACAAATGGTTGTAAAAGACGAAGTTGAATTTCAGATGTTTTTTAACTTAAACTGCCAATGACTGTAAATGCTAAATTGACTATGAATGTAGTTTGATGATATGTCACATTTCAACAAAATTTTCCATTAAGCATATTGTACAGGGTGAAAAAAATTCAAGTCAGATGGAAATTTGTTTATTGTGAGAGCAGCACAAACCATATAAGGAGATATGATTATAGCTTCCTGATTAAACTTCAGAAGGATGACCAAGAATGAATTAAGTACCTTTACTTCATATTCATTTCTGTTGCTGATACAATATAGTAACTTTAATCAATGAAGCCATGCCTGATTTCTGATCCAGTTACTTTATAGTTCTCCTTTGATACTAGAACAGAAATTAATATTGGCTATATTCTAATAGATTTCTTAAGGAAAGACAACGCATTTCCCAGGGAAGGCCTTATCTGAGCAATCCTTCTCCTCATTCAGGTTTAATTATATTCTATTAAAAATGTGAGGCAAGATAAAATAATAATTCTCAAATAATTCATCATAGCACTGGTAGTGGTTACCTGGCCTGTGACAAATCCAAGTCACGAGTCATTAACATGCGTAAACCATCTTCATTGAAAAAGAGATTATTCCCACTGGAAAGTATTCCACATTTCCTAGATGGCTTTCCACCACTCATTAACAGGAATCTATCAGACTCCAGCTGACCTAAAAAAAAAAGGAAGATGTATACATCTTTATAAATATTCCCAAACAGAATTGTATCATGTAATATAAATAAATTATCAATTTTTTATGTACTAGGCCTTTGAATTTTAAAAATCTCAATGTGTCCAAGTCATAAATGTATTGGCATATTTTATGTACCTTTTTAATATATTTTGGAAAGAAGGTACTGATCTGCCTTGGTAATTGTCATTTCCTAAACTTGGAGTTCCCAATACAAAAGAAATTATAACTTCATTCCCTTTTCCTATCAAATTACTCAGCATGCTATATTTTGGAAGTATATAAGGCTGATGTGTTCTTAACTCAAGGGAACCTATAGCTTAAATAACAGATACCTTCTGTCTTCACTAGATATGTATGTTATAAAGACATTTCTTATTAAAAGGTTGGTTCTAGTAAAAATGAGTATGAAGTGCTGTTCCTTTATTATTTTCTATTTTCCATTGTTAATTCAGTTAAGGTTGGGATTATCTCCTTTTTTTTCTTCCTTCTTCCACTCCTTTTTTATCCAACAAAAACATAAATTCTGTAGAGGCAGTTCTGATACATACAGAAATATATGATACAGGTTGAAGGAGAAATTGACTATTTAGCTTCAACATTTCCTAGTGAATAAATATTGTCTGTTATCACCAGGTCTGATTTTTTTCCCCCAAACACTTGTATAAGTTTACAAATGTTTACAAATTATATACCAAAGTATATAATAGATAGTGAGTGACTCAATGCTGTTTAATGCATTGGTAATGGTACACAGACAAGAGATTACATTTCTGGGACTTTGTTCATTCTTTCTTCCTACTAGATGATTCTCAATGTTCAATTGGCAAAAATTTTTGTTAGTGAGAAATTACAATTATGTATTATGACACATGTAGAAACATGGCAGATATGTTTTCAATTGTCAAGCGACATTACTGAGAAAATTATATTACTCATGCTAATAATCCAGAAATCATGATCATGAATAATTGAATTGAGAAATATGAGAAAGTATACATTTTATCTTTTCTGGCAAACAGTGATTCTGTCATGTCTGGATTAAATGATGTAGCAAATCCTTTAATTAGATACTTCTGGGTATCAGGACATAAGCATATTCATATTTGAGCAGCACATTTTTTTGAGTATGTTGAAAAATTAGGATGTATCTAAGGGAGAGAAAATCACAATGGCAATAAATTTAGAAAGCATCTTATCTGAGGAAAGGTTAAGTGAACCAGTTATATTTAGCCTGGAAAAAGGATTTAGGAAGGAAATGATAGCTTATTCAGATATTTTGATGTCTTAAAGTAGGTTTATTTTTTGTTACACTAAAGGGTAGCAGTATGATTAGTGAACAGACTCTAGAAGGAGATATAATAAATGTAGAATTTTTCACAATTAGAGTAGTCAATAATAGAATAGGCTATCTATTGAGAGGAGGCTGGATTATCAAGGATATTATAAAAAGAACTGTTGTAGTCTGTAGATAGTAGGACTAGATGATAACTAAAGTTAACTCTCAGGTACTGTGAAAGGGATATAATAGAATCTGAACAGTTCATAATTAAGGACACATTCTTATAGCCTATTCCTTTGAAAGTAAATTGGATGTTATGAATTTTTTTGGTTACAAAAAATGACAATAATAAAAAATTAGAAAGTTTCATATGACAATAGTAAAATATTAGAAAGTTTCATAGTTTTATGTTTACTTTTAAATTGCTAAAATGTACATGATCCTTTAAAATTCAAATTACTTTACAAAGCAAACATGCATAGGATCTGTGGTTAAAGAAAAAATCACCTTCAAAATCATCCTTGAGAAAATCTGAGTTTTTGGTGCTTATTTTACAAGTTGGACCTGAGTACCCAGGATCACATATGCACTTGGTTCCATTGATACAACTCCCATGTCCATTACACATCTCCTCACATTGTGGACCAATATAGACATTATCAATGGCCCAAGTTACTGGCTGGGAGCTTGCAGGATAAAATCCCTGATACCATCTGAATCGTACAGATCTGGAAAAGAGGTAAATGTCACTCACAAATTAATAATTAGTGAAAGATAACAGAACATATTTCATCTGTAACAATGAACAACTCCTGATTTCTGTTCATATGACATGGGGAAGTAAATGTTAACAACATATTGATTTACCATTATCTTTACTTTGATCATTATTTTATAGGTTTAGGTTTGCAAGATGAGCTTGCTCATAAGTTCTTTGCTTGTAATGTGGGCAAGGTACCAACAGATAATGCATAGGCTATGTTTTTTGGGTTAGAGAGCTATGTTTCCCCAAGCATATTTAACCAAATGAAAAAGGAATAACTCCTTTTCATCAGCTATCCCTTTTGCTCATAAAAACATAACTCTTTATAGAAATAAATAAGTCAGCAAGTATAATTAAGTACTTACTATGCCAGCAACTGCTATGCACTATGCATAAAAGTATAAAAATTAAAGAACAATATGTTTAAATATATTTATAATTATAAACATATTTATATTATAATCAAGATTAAATAAAATCAGGTACACCTAAACCCAGTTTTCCTTTACATATTCTAAATTATTTTAAAATATAATTTCACTCTACTTGACTTGAGAAGAACTAGTTCTCTGAATCTTTTAACTTGGAGATAGAGATCTGGGGATTTGTTCACTCCTCCAGTTAATTGCAGTGCATCAAATAAAAATTTCAGGCAAAATTCATATGATTCCAAAACTGTACTTTGATTTCAATATGTCTTTCTTTTGCAGAAGGAACTTTCAACCAGCTATTAACAGGGGACTCATTCAACAAATTCAATGGAGTATTTAAACAACTCATTCAACAATATTTATTCATCAAATGTTTATTGAATACCTATACCATGTGAATCCTGCATTTAGATCCTATAATAAATATAGAGAAGAATAAGACATATCTTCTGGATATTTAGGGATCTTTTACTATTCAATAGGGGAAATAATGCAGTTTCCTATTTAGTAGGAGAAACAATTAAACTTACATTTTAGCAGAAGAAATACACATATATACATATATAAATATATATATTTATAGGAGCACTCTGGGAGGATGCTATTATTATCACCATTTTAGAGTTAAGGAAACTGAGGCTAAGTGTCTGAGGTAGGATTTGAATGTAGGTCTTCATTTCTTCTATTTAGTAGATCAGCAAATTGCTTAAAAATTGGACAAGGCAGAGCTGGAACAGACTGACATTACCAGAAAGAAGAACATGAATAAATAGTCTGTCTTGCTTCTTTCAACTTTCTCTTAAAAAAAAAACAAATTTAATTAATATTTTTTCCCTCAGTTACACATAAAAACATTTTTTTAATATTCTTTTAAAAAACTTTGAGTTCTAAATTCTCTCTTCCTCTTCTCCAACCCTTCTTTATTGAAAAGGCAAACAATTTGATATAGATTATACATACAAAACTTTTCCATGATAGTCATGTTATGAAAGAAAAAATAGACCAAAAAAGAAAAACAAAACTTCAAGAAGACCAAAGTTAAAAATAAACTATATTTCAGTCTGTATTCAACACCACCAGTTCTCTGGGGATGAATAGCATTTTTTATCAGAAGTCTTTCAGCATTGTTTTGTATCATTGTAGTGCTGAGAATAGTTAAGCCATTTATAGCTGGTCACCTTACAGTAATGCTTTTACTTTGTACACAGCCAATCTTCTCTCTCTTCTCATGGTCCAGTATAAAAGTAAAGAAAAATCACATATAGTATCCTGAGTTTTCAGTTTACCCAATCCATAACTTTCTTGTTGGCCAGTTTCTAGTTCAAAATTTGCCTTTTCTAGCTTCTAACAACTGTAGGTATCTAGAAATATGTAAATGACTGGCCCTCTTGTCAAAAGATTTTAAAAGCTTACAAGACTTTATGATCTTGTTTAGGATTTTCTTGGCAAAGATACTGGAGTGGTTTTTCACTGCAGGATGATGAGAAACTGAGGCAAATAGGGTTAAGTGACTTGCCCAGGATCAGACAGCTAATAATGTCTGAGACCAGATTCGACCTTCCTCACTTCAGTCTTGGAGCTTTATTCACTGAACATCTAACTGCACTGTTTTACATACAAACAACCCGATTAAAAAAATAATACTCATTCTATAAGAAAACACAAACAGAACATAAGATTTTTGGGGGGCAATGCAATGCAGTGCTTTCTTCAAAAAATGAATGCTGAAACGTTCTATTCTTCAATCCTGAAAAATTGTGCTGGCTAGATTATCTCTAAAGTTTCTCCTTTCTCTAAAATTCTATTATTAATGATTTATTTATGGTGTTTAATGTCACCAATTTCACTTTGTCTCCCTATCATCAGTTTTGTGGAAAAGTCCTACAAAAATTCAATGCAAGAACAAGGAGAAAGCATCTAGTATATTTTTATGCATCTGCCCTAGACTCCTAAAGTTGTTTTTTAGACTTCTTTTTTCCTAGTCAAAATAGTCAATAAGAATAGGTCATTATTCTTCATCCTTTCTTCTAGCCTGGAAACTTGATTTTTTTTATTATTAATCATCTTCCCTATTATTTTTAAATGTCCACATTAAACACAGATGCTTTTTCCCTGGCTCAATAAATGGATCCCTTATTTTTATTTATTATTCTTCATGTTTGAGAATAATGCTGACATTCCTTGGGATTAATTATGCTTTCTTGAGAAGCAGAGTAGAAATAAAATGCTCCTCTGTATTTTCATGGCACAGTTTGAAATAGGCTGGCTACTTGGTGGGTAAAAGTCAAGATAGAAAACATAGCCATGAAAATTGATGGCATTTGGTCAAAGGAGAATATATATGTGGTGTGCTTTGTAATTCAAATACTACATGAGTATTTATTATTATTATTATTATTATTATTCTTTCTATACACTGTGAATCCATCCATTGACTTGCTCTTGACTATTATAAAATATTTGCTAAATTTCAGGTATGAAATGCTAATATCAAAAGTCAAAACTTAAAGGTGGAGACTTGTTATTTTCTTTAAGCTTAGTAGCTATTAAAACAATTGAAGTAAAGTTCTCACACATAATTTAAACTCTATGATCATTTATTTAAATCAAGATTATTACTGTCTACAGCTATTCCCTCCTCCAGAGGAAAAAAATTCCCAAGTTGAAATTAAACTTTACTTTTAAATATATATCACAATTTAGTCTTGGCAAGGAACATTTCTTTTCTTTTGAACTTTCAGACTGCTGAGCTGAGGGAAATGCTTGGAGTTCTCCTTTGAACAAAAGCCAACATAGAATTTTTTGAGCTTTTTATGTATTCAAATGTTATGAATACAAATGAGCTACCTTGGTTGGATATTTATTATTGTTTCACCTGTCTTGACACAGAAACTGCAAGTACCATGATAAATGGACTGAAAGGTCTAGTTTCATTGTGGTTTCCGTCTGCTGAAATCTCATTTAAGAATTCTTGCTGCCATGCTCCTTAGTGAGTGTCAGCATCTATTCTCCCACATCAGTGCTATTCAAAGGAACCTGTTATTTAAAGCATAGACTTAAAAATTCAAGCACACAGCACTGCCTTCATTAAACAGGCTTTTTTTTTTTTGGCTGACTCATTATGAAACTGCATAAAGTTTTTTTAAAAAAAGAACTTGGGAAGTTTTAAAAAGAAACAGAACACAGAAAAGAATACACAAGCACAAAAATGATGTGAATAAACCTGAATAGGAAACAAATATTTATGTTTTAAGTCCACTCTGACCATCTGTGAAAGTCAGACATTCCTATAATTTATAATGATATATTCATGTTTATGGATATTCATGTGTTATGTCCAATAAAGTATATTGAAGGGATTAAAAAAAATCTGACTCAAAAACACCTGTTCCATGAACCAGTTGGTATGTGTTATACATTCACATTCTGAACTGACACAAACTAAACAAAAAGTCACTTAGAGGCAATAGTGGGTTTACAGCAGGGTCTATATTCAGCTCTCAGTGTTAAATTTTCAGTATGAGCATTTACACAAATCATGGCTTTTTATTATTTATTTTGTTAATGCTTATTCTAGACTTAATAATGCAGATTAAATTTAGAAGTATGTTGTCTTTTTTTTTTTTTTTAAGAGAGTTGAGGCAGCTAGGTGGCTCTGTGGATAGAGCACCAGCCCTGAAGTCAGGAGCACCTGAGTTCAAATCTGGCCTCAGACACTTACCACTTCTTGGTTGTGTGATACTGGGCAAGTCACTTAATCCCAATTGCCTCAGAGAAAAAAGGTATTTACCAGCACATCTAGTTTGGAGTGCCAGGGCAATCCTATTCTTTATATAAGAACCAAATGGTGCTGTTGTTTCAGAAATATTAGAAGACAGCTTATAATTTAGATTAGATGACATTTGAGAAGTAGATATGTATTCTTTTGCTCAAATTTATTTTCTTTTCATAGCTAGGTTTCATAGTAAATATAAGGGATAGTCAGACTAACATTTTGACTATTATAAATTTGTGTTTTAAAAAAAATTGCCTTTTTAATCAGATGAAAGATTATACTTCAACTTATCATTAAGCAAGAGTGGTTAGAACTGTAGATAATTATATTTCTTTTGTTCATACTCATGGATAAAATTGGAGCAAAAAATGAAATGAATGAAGGGAAAATACTAATTAATACACTGAATCAACCTCCAAAACTGTATGGGTAGCCTCATTCAGAAAGATAAGCTCTTGTAACCTTATTTCATAAACTGCATACGGGATTACTTTCTATGGACATACCATAATTGTCATCAGCACAATCTAGGAGCACTAAACTGAACTTTTTGTGGAAGTTATTACTAACCTGTAGATTCATTCTTAGATTTAATGCATGGATAATTCTTAAGTAGTTTATTAGGGAAAATTCAAGAACAATTAGAAAGTGTGGAACTTTTTAGTACTGAGCTATATATTAGGACAAAAACATTTTCAGAGGTCATCAAAGGATCAGAAATAATTTATTTAGAGTCTGACATGATCTAAGACATAATCTAGTTCAATATTCTCATTTTACAGATGAGAACACAGGTAGTAAGTAGGCGAGAATTTTACTACTGTTCTTTTGACCCCAAAGCCAGACTCTTTCCACTATAACATGTGGCTGATGTTGACACATTTTCCTTTAACAGCAACTGTCTGGATTTCAATTTCTTCATCTATGAAACGAGTTGGTTGTGCAACATTGTTTCTAAGGTCCTTTCCTGCTATAAAACACCATTATTTATTACATATAAGTGCCAACTGTCTTAACATTAGTGTAATTTGCTCTCTGCTTCTCCTGGCACCTGTTTGGAAAAAACTCTGATAAGGTTATTCTTTTCTTTTTTAGATATTTGAATTTTTCACAAGAATGTAAGTTTAGAGTAACTAAGTAGATTGGAAATGAAAGTCATCTTTATTATGTAATTAAATAACATGATAGCACAAAACATCAGAAATTAAAGTTATGAGACCATTTCCCATTACTCTTTATGTTTGTATGTATGTATGTATACATATGTGCATACATACACACACAAATACACATAGGTTTGTGTCAAGCCAACAGGCATTTTGTTAATCTGTTACTTACTAGGCACCATGATAAGCATTGGGGATACAAAAAACCATGGCACCTGCTTTCAAGGAACTCACAGTCTAATAGGAGGGACAACATGCAAAAAACATAAATGATTGCGTAGTAACAAAATATACAGGATTAATTGGGCAATAAACAGAGAAAAGACATTAGCATTTGGGCATCTGGAAAGGCTTCTGGAAAATGGGATTTTAGATGGAACTTGAAATAAGCTAAGAGGTAGAGATGAAGAGAGATATGTTCATTTACATGGATCATGATAATAGGGCATGATGGTGGAGGGTTTGGGGAGAGTCCATAGTTTGGGAAGAAATCATAGTTTCACCTTGTTTCCTTGCAATTTTGCTAACGAGGGCCCCTGAGAATTACTTGTCTAGATCATGAGTATGAAAGGAGTTAAAAAGAATTTTCTTAGAATAATTCTGACAAAGATTTGAATGTATCCAAAATATATGGTTAAAAAAAGTCAAAAGACCAATATTAAGGTGCCCAAGAGGTTCTCTAGCTAGCTAGCTAGCTACATGAGAGAATTTGAATTCTAAAAGAGCTAAAAATAGCCCCTCTGGTCATCAAACTGAAGAGTTTAAAGTCACTTCCCCTTGTAGTTTATAGTTTGGTGAACACTATGATGAAAGCCAGAGAAGCCATTATATATAATTCTGTTTAGCATGGAAGGGGTGGAAACAAGTGCTATATTTTATATTTACAAACTATTTTCTTTTTTTTAACTGATTGATTCTCCTGATTTAAAAAAGGGCAAATGACATTAAAATGTCATTGATGAGGGGTTAATGTGCTTTGTTCACTTTTTCTTTCCCTTTCCTTTATCTTACTCTTTTAGTTCCATTTTTTAAATCTACAGTTTTTAATTTTATTTTTACATTTCTTCATCAACAAAATGGGGATAATAATACTTTCACTGTTTCATTAGGATTGATGTGAGAAAACTACATCATAACTGCAAAAAATCATATTAATGTGAGTTGTTGCCATTTCCATTCAAATGGCTTTTTGTTAAAAAAAAAATCAGTAGATGTTGAAGAGATGCAAAGAAAAGAGGAAATGAACAGAAAGACTTTTGGAAAAATGCTACAGCTTTCTTCTAAAAAATTAGGATTCTAGGGCTCTGGGATAGAGAATTTGAAGATTGATATTTTTGTTCTTGCTTTTGACGCAATGTAACACAATGCTCTTGAATCACATTATCTTTCTCTGAGCCTCAGTTTCCTTATAAAATGAGGGACTTGAGACTAGGTTGTCATTAGACAACTCTAAAAATTTTTGATCCTATAATTTTGTGTCTTTTGAAGTAAGAGCTATGAATTGCAGAAATAGGAAAATTCTCCAGGGAATTTATTAAGGTGTGTGTGTGTGTGTGTGTGTGTGTGTGTGTGGGTGTGTGTGTGTATGTGTGTGTGTTGTCATTACATTTCAGGGTAATTAGACTCTTCTCAGATGCAAATTGTCCAAATCACATATTCAAACCCAGGAAATGAATATTGCAACATAGCAATTCACATACATACCTTTTTAGTAACTGTCTGTCACAGAAGTATGTCAGTGCAGCTTCCTATTGTTTTCAAATATAAATATTTTATCTGATTTAAATGAGAATTCAGTAAGAAATAAAAGGTAGGATTCTGTTCCTTTCACAAGGCAAAAAAGCCAAAACAATTTCAGGAATGGAAATTTCAAGACAGATAATTTTGAAAAGGTTTGGAAGAAGCAATGAAAAACTTACCCACAGAGATGCAGCTTCCCAAAGTGAATGACCTCTCTTCTCCAGCCCTGAGTTGTACCAGCATAATAGGTACTGCTTGGGTGATGTTCAGTGGAGCATAAAGAGCTGATGTGGCTGCTACTACTATAACACAATGGAAGTAGCAGGTGCCATGTTGCCCCAAAGTCCCTTGAAAATTCCAGCCTTACAGGATCAGCAGATGAGCTATCAGTTGAGCATCCAATGTTGATCTTGGGGGAAAAAAAATACAAATTACCATAGAGTGGCAAGACTTGAGATGATTAGCCACTTTACTATTTCCCAGAGAGCCCATTGCCTGGAAAATGTCTTCTTGAATAATTTAGAAATACAAAATTCTGTTTATGAATAATATAGTACAGTACCTTTATACAATAATCTCTCACGAAGCACCTCAGTGCTTCAGAAAAAGTCACTTCTTTACTTATCCCTTAAGAAAAGCAGAGAATATGAAACAGAGCTTAATGTTTCACTTTTTGGTTTTCTTTAAAAGCTGGACTGTAATCCAAGCAAATAAAAATGAAAATTGTGACCCATTCCCCTTACTGTGACAATGAGTTTTTCTCCCTCATTAGGGAAATAGTTTAGTACAGTAAGAAGAGCATTGAGCCAAAAATTAGAAGATCTAAGTTCTAGTCCAAGCTTTGTTATGAACTGTCTCTGTCACCTTGGACAAATCATGCACTGCTCTTTACTGTTCCTTCCTTATCTATAAAATTAATGAACTTGGTCCAGGTGATCAATGAGGTCAAATCTAGTTCTAACATTCGATGATTTTTTGAGGTACTCGAATCTTTGAATTAAAAAATATATATACACTATGTTTTCAGGGCTTACATCTCTTTTAAGTGTATCTCATATAGATAATTAATTCCTAACAATCTTGTATTTTTTGTAATTTTTTGATACAACAAAGTTTGAATTCTTTATTCTAAATCTTGTTTAGAAATATTAGTGATCTTAATGCCTTATTACATACTTTGAATACTTTCAATGTTACTCTAAATAATATGTCAATCAACTCCCCTATGGCTCTACTCTATACCAATGACTCCCCAAACCAAAGCATATTTTCCTGGCTCTCATTTCCTTACATATATTATTTTTCCCTATTAGAATGTAAGTTGCTTAAGGCAGGATCTATCTCATTTTATACCATCTCAGTGGTTGGCCCATTATACAAAATAAATATTTTTTCGTTCATTCACTCAGGGGTCTTTTATATACAATTTGTAATAGATACTACCAAACTATACCATTTGTCAAAGTAAAAAATCAGACAGCAACATCTCTTCATTATATAACCAAGTTCTGTTCTTTAAAAAAAGAAACTTTATTATTAAAAATTTCTTTTTTTTATTCAAAGATCCTCATTAGTTATACATTGCAGTTTATTCACAGTTAGATGTATGATTAGATAGATGAATGAAATTATTAATTATAAAATACAGAGATACAAAAAATATTCAAAATTTTAAGAAAATACAATTTCTGGTTCAATGTGACACTTTCTTTGGGGTCACTTGCCATCAATTTATATTTAACTGCGAGAATGATAGAATGACTGAGTCATTTCTTTCTTTTTATTGAGTCTCTATTTTATTTCAATGTTTCCCCAATGGTAGTCCTTCTTTCTTGTTTGAGGTATTTCTCTTTCTCCAGACTTAGACCTAGTAGAGTGAAATTCTTAACTACTATACTTAACCTACAACTGGTTATTCCTCTTTCCACTTTTATTTGTGTGGTGAAGGGCAGCCAGAGGGCACAGAGCACTGGATCTGGCAGAAAGACTCATCTTCCTACTGGGCTTATCTAACCACTAGTTGTGTGACCCAGGGCAAATCACTTCACCCTGTTTGCTTCAATTTCCTTATCTGTAAAATGAGTTGGAGAAGAAAATGGCAAACCACTCCAATATCTTTGCTAAGAAAACCCTAAATAGTGTCACAAAGAATCATTCATGATTAATAGACCACTACAAAATTATATGTGACCGTGTAAAAAACTTTCAGTTCTTTGATCTCACTTTCCTCATCTGTAATATGTTCCAGCTCTAAAATTCCATGATTTTATAGTAAATGCAGCCAAAAATCAATGGAGTCATCCATCTCAAGTTGTCTTCTTTTAGGACAAGTAATTTAGGAGAAGAGGAAGTCCTGCTTTTTTCTGTGTGACTGATTTCAACTGAATTGAACTAGAAATTAACAAATTACATATGCTACAGTTCTTTTCCAGAGCTGATTCCTCTCCTAGTCAGGACCAAAATTTGATTCATATGTTAGCTAGATTTTTTTTTCTACATACATCTGATCAAGGGGATATTTACATTTTAGAATCCATCGCAAGTTCTTGTTTCTAGTTTGGGGAAACCTACTGTTGAAAAGATTTTTATTTAAAAACATCTTATAAAAGGAAAGACCAGCACAATTAGTTTTATTTCTTTTTTTTCAAAGACAGCAGTCTAGTTTCCCCACAGGTGAACAATAAAATTAATTTTCTGCTCCTTAAATTTTTAAATGAAATCTAATATTTTATTAAAGTTTACAGAAATTAATTAACTTGAAACAGGTATTGATGAAAACTACACTTCCATGATTAGGATATATTTTAAGTCAAACTTCCTTTACTATGGAACATATGAATTTTATGTTGTTAATAATGAACAATGGCAATATAATGTAACAAAATCTTTGATTACAAATCAGATTTTAAAAAAACAACCCATTTTTAAATAAAGTATTAATCTGCTTTTCTAAAAAATGGAAAAATGCATGAATATGAATGAAATATACTTGGCAAAAATATTAGAAATACTGTGAAATTAAACATAGACCCACTTTGGAAAACTAGCAACTTAAAATATTTTTTCTAATATTGTAAAAGTTATAGTTAAAGTAAGTTGTTCTAGATTCCATCTCTAGAGTAATAAGTTAGAACAAAATAAACCTCCAAATAACTGACACATCCTTGTACAACAATTTTTGTTATATGAAATTATTTTTGACTTTTGCTGTTTTTCCCTAGAAGCACTCTCTCAAATTATAATAGAAGAAAGTAATACCTCAAATTGGATAATTGTATTCTCATTTACATTCAGATCCCGAGTTGTAATGGAGTGCTCCCCAACTTCGTTTGAAACAAATACCATAGCAGAATCTTCCTCACTGTTATGAAAGAAAATCAACATGGTATACATATATTTACAATAGAAGAGCAATTACTATAAGAGGTGATATGACATAGTTAAAGTTAGGGAGATATAGGTTCAAATCTTGCCTAAACATATATTAGTAGTGTGATTATGGGTAAGTCACTTAACCATTTAGTGTCCCAGGCAAGTTTTTAAGACCATAAATTACCGAAGAGTTCCTGATTTGCAACAGCAAGAAGAGTTTCCACAATCACAATTCCCTACATTGATGAGATTAGAGGTTGGACTAAATAAAAAAAAAAAAGGAGAGGGGGAAAATAAATTTTTATGGAGAAGTGATTTTTAAAACTTCTAAATTTTTAGAATAAATACTTACGGTGCCCCTTTTGAAGAATATGGGCAATATAGGCCAATGTTACCACCAGGATAGAAAAACCAATTATCTTCTTTAGGTCCAAAGTCAAAGGTATCCAGAAGGATCACAGGATTGTTTATAGTATTCCCATCAATAATAAAATCATCAACAATCCAAATTTCTTCTTTCTTGCCTAAATGATTTTTAGATGAAGAAAAATTTCAAAAATGCAAATTTAGTTTTGTCTCAGAGAAAATTCAGTTAAGTTAAACATATGCTTCCAGAATAAAAAAAAAGGCATAGAATGCTTGACAGTTTATTTACAGTGATTATGAGCAAAATATGTTAAGAATCTCATAACCATATTAAGTTGACATAGCACAAAAATTACTGAGTATTTTGGAATTTCTGTGATAGAAAACATGTTTTGAAAAAAATGTGTCTTTCATTTAAGAAAAAGCTGTTATTGACCTATCAACTATAGGAAGACATGACTTTTTAGTTGTTCATCCACATTTTCTTGTTCCCATGGTAACCAATGTTTTCTTTTGTAAAATTACTTTATACATTTAGGAATGTAGCTTATGACCATAGGAAATGATACAACTAGTAGAGATACCAATGATTAGCCTCATCAACATCATGTTTTAATTAGCTGGGCTAATAGTCTACTGACATATGAAAATAGTATCTTTAATTAGATCATCATAAAAATTACATAGAAGAAAATTCCTTCATGTTACACAAAACTTTTTTTCCCCTAATACTTGTTATAGTCTTTAAATTCTTTGGCAGAACTGTTTAAGATTGTGAAACTCCAACAATCTGGTAGATCCTTGATCTTATTAATGAGGGCATTCCCTTTACTAATGCATATTACAATCCATCCATACTCTTTCCTCTGCAATTCTTGTCAATCATGTCAAACTAATTGTAAAGAATATTCTTAATAAATCTTTTGTTCACTCTTTGCTTATTCCAATAGATTTAATGCATTAAATCAGAGGTGTCTAACATTACATCTCAAAATCTGCATGCAATCCACTTCCCAGTGCTATCTCATTAGACTGAAATGTAATTGGGAAATATTTAACAAAATAAATAAAAACAAAATATGACATAGATAATCCCATATTTTAAAACTTAGTTAATATGTGGTCCACAGGAATCCTTATGTACAGATTAATAGTTCCCTTTTCTATTTCAGTTTGATATTACTCTTCTAAATCATAGAATTTTTGAACTTAGTTAAAAAATATTTCAACATATTTGGTTTTCTTTATAATCCTGTGATTTGTATCCATTCAAACTAATAATTTGCCAAATTGCCAAAGGCATCCATGATACACAAAAAAGTTAAGTATCTTAGACTTTCTTCTATTTGCAGTGCAATTTTTAAATGTTTGTTTTAATTCTAGTCTCTATTATAAAAGTCACATGAATAAAATCCATTTTATAAATGATACTTTAATAATTTCTTTACTATTCTAGGCTAGTTATCTTTCCAGAAGTCTGTGTAATAAACTTGTGCTTTTGTAATTTGAAGGCAATGAAAAAAGTGAAATGCTACTGAAGAGTTCTTTTTATGATGCAGACAAGAAAAACACTATCAGTTTGCAAAAGGATCTTGAACCACCATTTCAAACCTGCATTAAACTGTATTTCTTTCCATGGGGTCTCACTGAAAAAACAAGAGAATGCTATGTAAGATGTGATTTACATTTTACTTTTTAAAATAGCTAATTGCAGCACTTATTCTGAGTACTTTTTATTCTGTTAAACTATACTCCTATATCATTCATGTTTTGAATGAAATCCCATAATTTTAAAAAACATTCACATACATATATAATTAATTCAATAAGAACTGAGATATAAGTGAATAGTACTGAAAAGTAGCATCTCAGTGCAATTGAAGTGCATATTTTGGGACATGTCTCAATAGATTCTTCTTTGTCATTTACCATACATAACCATTTTCATCTCATGAAAGGAAATGAAAGATTCTGAAACAATGAATTAGAATAATGACAAGGTATTCTATTTTAAAATCCAAACCACCTCAGCCATACTAAAAAGTTAATGATCTATGCATAAAACACTTTTTTTTGGTTTGAAGTTTCCATTCTCATTGTAACAAAAATAAATGTGTCTCAGTCAATGCATGATCATAGGAAAATAGATGTATTTTTTACCATTATTGTAGGGTTGCCAGAGCCGGAACCGTGTGGCATTAGTTTGTGCAGTATATGGCAGGGGAACATTAATAAAGAGGACATTAGTTGTTTGAGTGAAGTAAAACTCATCCATCAAGTGCCAAATGATTCCTCCACTGATGGAGTACTGTAATAAAATGGAGTGAGATCTCTCTGGGGTACCTAGAATGAAGAAGACACAGGTATTAATATGTCACAGAAGAGGAGAAACACCATAGACCAATTTTTTCCCCCAACAATGTAGGAAATCTCCACCCCTACCTCCCTTCCAACATACACAACACACACACACCTTTCAAAGCAAAGATAATGCTTTAGATTCTTGGTCAGTAAGTTTCTTTATGAATAAGATATCCCAAAGTATCAGCCAGAGAGAGTGATAAAAGAGCAATAAGACCACACAAAAATTATACACAAAAGCTTACGTAAGCAAAAACAAACAAAAAACCCAAAATCTTTTGGCTCACTAGAAAGACAGGCAATCATTTTCAAAACATTTACCCAAATCCTGTGATACAGAAAGCTATTCTCATAGCTCATACAATTTAGGGCTAGAAGACTTTAGAGGTTTAGTCCAAATCCATGTGCTGTACACAGAGCACTGTAGAAGACATTGGGAGATACAAAGTTTAAATCAAATATGGTCCCTACCTCAAGGAACATATGGATGAGTAGGTTAAACATATTTTAAAAGGGCAGCATAATATTGCAGAAGTCATATTTCATTATCATGAAAAATCAGAATGTAGTGGAGAAGACTTTTGGAAAAATTATTCAAGAATTTGTTTAGAATAGTTTAAAAATTACTGTTCAAGTTACATTTTAAGTTACAAATTCTTCAAAATAGAAAGAATCAATGGAAAAACGTGGAAATGATGGCAAAATTAGGTACAGTAGAGCTAGAATGATCATCATGGTTGATAATGTCATTCTTGGACAAACCACATCTGATCCTCATTTGGCAGAGAAGGAACATATATACTAAAAGGAATAACTAAATAAGCATCCAAAAGTAATATTAAAATAATTAATTAATATTTGTGAATACTTATAAATTAATGTCAAATATTTACTCTGACCATGTTGTATTGGCTGGAGATCCCTTCATTTTTGTTGGAGGGATGCATGGTTTAATGGGCAATTAATTTTTAGGGGAGAATATAAAGATATGATTCCAGCTTTAAAGCTTACCTTTTGCAATAAATCTAAGTGAAAACTGGACATATAAACTCTTAGAACAATCTAAGTCTCTGGAAATGAGCATCCTTAGTCCTTCCTGAAAACAGAAATATATAGGATAAATAACCTTGTCATGTCCTGTATTACTTTTCTGCAAGCTCATTTACTTAAAGGTATAATAAGAAGGTCCCGAAAAGATCAAGAATCTCCAAACATGCAGTGAATTACAAATTCAATAAACTTATTTCAACTATTTATTCTAGATAAGTGTGATTTTGGAGGAGCCCTCATAAAACTTTTTTTTTCATAATGGCTAAAACTTCCTTTTACTCAAAATCTATTGTCTCAATAAAAAATCATCTACATGCTATGAATTTTAAAAAGCAATGCAAAAATAGTAGCTTTAAATATTTGTAAGATAGGGTTAATAATAATAAAAAATAGGATTGTTATGAGATTAAATGAGTTAATGATATATATGTATATATATGAAGTGCTTTGCAAACCTTAAGGCATATTTAAATCTGAGTGACTATTATCTGCAGGATTACTTAAGCATAAATTCTTTTGAACATTGCTAGATGTGAAAGGAGTAACATGCTAAGAGAAGGGAAATATGCCAAGTACTTCTGCTGAATGCCTGAAGTTAATAAGTAACTTTTTTTCCCAGGGTTCCAAGAATTTCTACAAGCTAAGTACTATGTTTTGGCTCATTCAGACAACCCCTGGGGCATACATTCTGGCTGACTGAATAAACCCTTACTTCTTCAAGTTAAATAAGGCATAATTAAGGTTAAATTCTTATGCCTAGGCTTTCATAATTCATGCAGAGAACTTTTGGACTACCAGAAAGAGATTAAATTAGCTCTAGTAATTTTTCAGCTAATTTACCATTTTTGATTACTTGGGCTTGACAGTCCCTAAAGGTTGATTTCTTTTCAGTTCCATTAGATTGTTGTGACAACCGATAAAACTATATCCTACTACACAAACTCTTTATAAAGGGAATGATAAGATTATATAATCCTTATATAAGAAACAGAAATCTTTATTCTATCTAATGTATAGTTTTCTAGTCAGAACTTCTACAATAAGAGGCTATATCCAGTGGTTTAGGATAAAGGGATATTTGAGGTTTTTTCTACTAGCTATAAAGTGATTACTTTCTGCTAACATACTTATAAACTGGTTACCTTAAAGGAAAATAGGGCATCTTACTGCTATAAGAATATATAGTTTGGGGTTTTTATGAGACAGATGGATATATTATTCAGTTGACAGAGGGCTGGATCTGGAGTTGAGAAGACCAGAGTTCAAATGTGAGTTCAGACACTTAATAGCTGTGTGACTCTGGGCAAGTCACTTAGTCTGTCTAAAATGTTCTCAATTGTAAAATTGGGGTAATAAAAATACCTACCTTGTCGGGTTGTTATGAGGATTAAATTAGACAATATTTGTAAAGTGACTGCATAATCTACACTTAATAAAAACTTGCTCCCTTCTTGTCTTCTCTAGTTGGATAGACAAATTAAGCATTTATTAAATCTTTATTATGTGCCAGGCACTATGCTGTATGCTGGGGATGCAAATACCAGCAAACAACAGTCCCAAGGTGCTCTCCATGATTCCTTCTTCTCTCCCTTCTAGTTTCAGCTACCAAGACTCTCAGAATGATCTAACTTACCTAAGTGTCATGCCAAGGTTTTTGTAAACTTCTTATTTCATAAGGCATCATTATTTTTTGTTCTTTTCTCAAAGGGAATGCACATGAACTTTCCTCCAAACTCATGTCCTTAGTGGTTTCTGGTCTTGGAGCTGTTTTGATTACACATAACATCTTAACTTTATCTTCCCTTCTAATTTGGTTTTGATTATTGAGTGATGGCATATAGCCATTTTTGCAGGTTATTATTTATCAACAGAAAATAAGAATATGTTTTAACTTTTGTTATTTGGAATCATTGTTTTTGACTTGAATTATGTTGTTGCTTTCATTACCGTTATTGTAGTAATTATGTATATTGTACTTTTGTTTTTGCTTTCTTTTCTCTGTAGTTCATATTTATCTTCCCAAGTTTCTCTGAATTCCTCATATTCAATATTCCTTGAAGCATAATATTGTCTCAAAATTTTTAACCATTTTTGCCAATGTGAGGTGCCTCAAAACTGTTTTAGTCTGGATTTATCTTATTAATAATAGAAAGGACTTTTTCATATAGTTGTTTATAATAGAATTTTTTTCTCTTGAAAATTATTTATGTATTTGACTGCTTCTCTATTGCAGAGTGAAATGACCCTTAGTGACATAGATTTATATTAATTTCTTATGTATTTTGGACATTAGGCTTTTACCATTTTTGTCTCTTAAAGGAAGCACTCTTGACTGGAAATTGAATGAATGAACATCATTTGGAGAGCTGAATGAGTTATGGTATATAAATGTAATAGAATATTATTGTTTTATAAGAAATAATGAGCAGGCTGATTTCAGAGAAGTCTGCAAACATTTACAAGAATTGATGCTGAAAGAAGTGAGCAGAACCAAGAAAACACCGTATACAGTAACAAGATTATGAAATGATCATCTGTGATAGATGTGACTCTTTTCAAAGTAGATCCAATAGACTTGGGACTGAAAATGCCATCCACATCCAGAGAAAGAACTGTGAAGACTCAATATGTATTGAAGTATAATATTTCTACTTTTTGTTTTTTCCTTCTCATTTTTTTACCTTTTGGTCTGATTTTTCTTGCACATCATGACAAATATGGAAATATGCTTAAAAGAATTGTACATGTTTAATCTATCTCAGATTGCTTGCTGTCTTGGGAAGGGGAGAGGTAAAAGAGAGAGAATGATAAAATTTGGAACATAAAATCTTACCAAAATGGATGTTGAAAACTATCTTTACACATGTTAGGAAAATAAAATACTATTGAAAATGAAAAAAAAAAAAAAGAAAGCATTCTTCTGGTAAAGGCTTACAGATTCTGAGTAATCTATAAGATGATGACCTCTTTTATTTCTTGAGCCTAAGCCATATTTTCAAACCTAAGAGTTTTTTTTTTAATTATTGAATTTTCTAGTTTTGCCTTTTGCTTTCCTCTACTTAGAAGTCATTGAGGAACAGGGTAGATCTTGACTTATTTTGGAGCATGCTGTTAAGTTTTCATAGACTTTCTCTGCTTCTCTGCAATAAAAGACTGCTTAAATGAATCTCATTGTGATCTCTTTGCTTTTGCTCCTTTTGAGTACTGTGAGGTAAGATGACATGTGCCATGAAATGACATTTATTAGTATCTTGAGACACATGTTATTTTTAAAAAAATTTTTATTTTATTTTTAAAATAATACCTTTTAATTTTCAAAATATATGCAAAGACAGTTTTCAACATTCACTCTTGTAAAACCTTGTGTTGTAAAGCTTTTCTCTCTCCCTTTACCCATCTCCTCCCCTAGATAGCAACTAATCTATGTTAAACATGTGCAATTTTCTCTATATATTTCCATAATAATCATGCTGCATAAGAAAAATCAAATCAAAAAGGAAAAAAAAAACATTGAGAAAAAAACAAACAAAAAACCCCAAGCAAACATCAAAAAAGGTGAAAATACTCTGTTGTGATTCACATTTAGTCTCCACAGTCCTTTTTCTGGATGCAGATGGCTCTCTCCATCAAAGTATATTGGAATTAGCCTAAATCACTCATTATTGAAAAAAGCCATGCCTATTGGATTTGATTCTTGCATAATCTTGCATAATCTTGCAAAAAGTTTCTGTGTAAAATGTTCTCTTGGTTCTACTTACTTCACTTAGCATCAGTTCATATAAGTCTCTCCAGGCATCTCTGAAATCATCTTCCTGATCATTTCTTATAGAACAAAAATATTCCACTATATTAATATGCCACAACTTATTCAGCCATTCCCCAACTGATGGGCATCCACTCAGTTTCCAGTCTCTTGTCACTTTAAAAAGGGATGGTATAAACATTTTTGTGCATGTAGGTCCCCTCCCTTCAAAAGATATGCACAATTTGATATGGGCATAGTTCCATATTGATCTCCAGAATGTTTGAATCAGTTCACAACTCCACCAACCAATGTATTAGTGTCTTTGTTTACCCACATCCCCATCCAACATTTATCATTATCTTTTCATGTTATCCTAGCCAATCTGAGAGGTATGTAGGATACTTCAGAATTGTCTTAAATTTTATCTCTCTAATCAATAGTGATTTAGAGCATTTTTTCATATGACTAGAAATGGTTTTAATTTCTTCATCTGAAAATTGTTCATATCTTTTGATCATTTATCAATTAAAGAATGACTTGTATTCTTATAAATTTGAGTCAATTCTCTATATATTTTAGAAATGAGGGCTTTTTCTGAACCCTTGGATGTAAAATTTTTCCCCCAGTTTTCTGCTTCCCTTCTAATCTTGTCTGCATTGATTTTGTTTGTACAAAATTTAAAAATATAATCAAAATTATGTATTTGGAATTCATAATGTATTCTAATTCTTTGGCCATAAATTCCTTCCTTTTCCACACATCTGAGAGGTAGATTATCCTTTATTCTCCTAATTTGTTTATAATATCACTATGTCCAAATCATGAATGCATTTTGACTTTGTCCTGGTATGGGGTATTAGGTGTTGGTCAGTGCCTAGTTTTTGCCATGCTATTTTCCAACTTTCCCAGCAATTTTTGTCAAAAAGTGAGTTCTTATCCTAGAAGCTGAGGTCTTTGGATTTATCAAACACTGGACAACAATCATTGACTATTGTGTCTTGTGAACCTATTTAATTGATCAATTACTATATTTCTTAGCCAATACCAAATCATTTTGATGACCACTGCTTTATAATGTAGTTTTAGGTCTGGTGTAGCTAGGCCACCTTCATTTACATTTTTTTCATTAATTCCCTTGAAATTCTTGACCTTTTGTTCTTCCAAATGGACCTTGTCATTATTTTTTTTTTCCAATTCGTTATGTGTCATTATATGTTATACTTTAATGTTGACATAATTGACATAATGTCCTTTGGGACCCTTTTGCAATTGAATTAGCAGCCTTCATAAATTGTTGGGGACAAACCAAGCTTGAGGTAATGATTTCCAACATTTTCTGCATCAGTGTTTTTTTAGTCCACTCCAAATTATTTCTATGTGAGTCAAGAGGCATTTAACACATAGGAAAGAAGGTATAAGAGGAGCAAGAGCTACCTGGGGTAAGTGAGGCTAGTTTTTCCTTAAGAGATATTGAAACTGTTCTCAGGACTTAATTAGTTCAAGAGCTAAATGCTTGAACCATTGATATAACTTCCTAGAAATCTGAATACAAAAGCTACCCTGTGATAAATCAGGAGCTCCTCTTTCCAACCTGATTCCTTTATACCCAAAAACTGTACAAAGTCTGTTGCAGGATCATACTTAAAGCTTTTCTATCTTGGTAGCATTAGTTAGATAGTGTGCTTGGTACTTTTTGCTTATGAAATCCTAGCCAAATCATGTAATTGCCCTGAGCCTCATTTTCTTACTCTGTAAAATGAGGATACTATTTGTGTTACTAGCTACTTCCCATAATTGTTTTGAGGAAAAGAACTCAGTAAACTTTAATGTATTATGTAAATGGAAGACATCATTCTTATTATAATCTTTAGATTTGTGAATCTGAAATGTATTGTTCATTAGCATCAATAGTTTCCAACTATGAGTTCCCTATACCAGTGAAATATGAAATCAGGCCACAATCACTTATTATCAACCAGAGTTGATCCTAATTTGGTAAAAAAATTAGGACATTGATGGCAAATGTTGCTCTCTATGAGTACATTTCTTTTTCATATCTCATCTACTATACAGATTATCCCCAAAATTTTAGGGTTGCATTATACTTTTGGGATAACCTGTATGTATGTATACGTATGTATATATGCACTTATTATATACCCCAAGACTTTTGAGACAATCTGTACATGATGAACTCATTTTGGTTCAAACATAAGCAAAAATAGATTGTTTCAATAAATCACCATTAAAGATAAGAAAAAATTAAGTGATCCTTTCATTTTTAAAGAATACATTAAAAATATGTATTTCCACATCTACATATATAGCATATGGAAACCATATTTAGAGCCTTTACTAAATCCTATAAAGCTGATAATATAATTTATATGGAAAATGCTTGGTTGTTCTTGTACATGGATATTTGAGGGGAACATATATAGGTGTTTGTACTTCTTCACTTTGTTTTTTAATGAAGGGAAGAGCATTCAGATTATGATATAAAAAGAAACTTCCACTTCTGTTTTCTTGTCAATTTCTTCACAAAGAAAAATCAGGAATGGCTCACTAGAAATGTTAATTAAAAGCTTTGTTTGCGAGACTGAAAATATAACAGTAGTTTTCACTTTTAAACATATCCTTCTCTCCTACTTGGCTCTTAGGGATTTTTACACCCCAGGGTGTCAAACATGTTTCATTCTCATCATTAAACACCTTGGAAGAATTCTGGATACAAACAAGGATTATTATAGGCATGCACTTACTATAATGGAAAAAGTTCTAGGGTGTCTAATTTTCTAAGTTGTAGGTGTTAATCATCTAAGGTAGTAAAGAATTTGAAAGATTTTTTTAAAATTTCATTTGCATATTGCTTTCCACATGCTGAGAGATGTCAGATACAGCAAGAGTTTGAGGAGGAAGTTGAACCAGATTAACAAAAGTTTCTCATAAAAAACAATACAGTAATCAGACAACTTTGTTGAAATACACAAATATATAATAGGATTTTAAAATTTCACAGAACAAGGCTTAATTACCATTCATTCCTGAAATAATAACAATACTAATTCTAGTATTTATAAAGTGCCTTAAGTTTTGCAAAGTATTACAAATACCATATTTTATCCTACAACCACCCTGGGACTCCTATTATTCTTATTTTATAGATGAGGAAACTAATGATGACAGAGGTTAAGTGACTTGACCAGGGTCACATAATTAGGAGATTTCTAAGGCAGGATTTGAACTCATTTCTTCTTGCCGTGACATGAACTTCCTGAAACTTTTTTCCTAAAATGGGCTAAAGATATTACACTCTGGTCTAATTTCTCTGTTCCAAATAAGCAAACAAATAAAATAAAGCCAGAGAATTTTCACAAGGAAATAGTTTGCATTGTAAATTAAATATATGATTATATGTAAAATGTTATATCCCAGGAGACAGCCTAGATTAAAAACCAAATATACATTATTTGTTTTCAGTGGAGAATGTGAAAGCTCTGATAACTATAAATAAAGAAAAGTATCATGTTTAAGTCCTTATAAAAAATGAATGAGTTTAACACAAAGAAAAACATGGCCCAGGGCAGAAGAGGATAATAAAATGAAAAGTAATGTATACTATTGCCTGAAATAATTAAAAAGCACATTCTTCTGAGTGGAGAAAGAAAAAGTCATAATTAAAAACTTTAAAATTCATAATTAGAATCTTATCTGACCCCTTTAAAGATGAGCGAAGTGCCAGATTTAATGGTTTCTCCATTTAGGTTTCCTCTCTCTGCACCATACACTTCAGGCCAAAGATCAGGATGTAAGTTTCCATTGAAGTCATCTTTAAGAACAGAGGGCAAGGAAACAATAGGAACACAGTAAGGCCCACCAAAGCCCCTATCACACCTAAGGGAAAAAATCATTAGGAAAAAGCATTATTACTGAGGAAAAGTAAACATTAAAATGACTCAAGTTGGCTTTTGCAATGGGAAGAAAATATATTTTGAAAAATATATTTTGACTACTTACACACAGTGTCCCAATTCACAGATTCCATGTCCTGAGCACATCCAAGGACACCCAGATGCTAGTACAACATTATCAATAGCCCAAGAATCAGCACCAGGTGTATAGTTTGACTGAATCCATCTGAATCTTGTCCTGGGAGAGCTGGGCAAAGAAGAGTGATCATTCAGCCTAATGAAATTCATGTACATAACAAAAATGACTGTAATATAATCCTCTCTTTAACTTGTTATTTTCCTTAGTTTTAATTGTCCTAATTGAAAGTAAGCTCCTTAAGAATGGGCAAAAAAAATCTCCCCCCTATATTTCATCGTAGCTATGTCAAATGAAAGTACATAGTATATGTGAAATGTGAAAGAAATGTTTCTATTATTTCATTTAGACTTTACCAGAAACACATGCATTCTTAGGAGATAAAAATGACCATGGATGAAACTACTGTAAAAAATACAAATCACTCTTTCAACTATTAATAGTCCCGAAGTTTATTTGTAAGTTGGATGTTTGGAACTCACAAGATATTTTCCTAGAGAAATGATGTTGTAAATGGCAGGTTTCCACAGCAGTGCACAAGCAGTTATTTAGCTCAAAATGTGCCTATGGTATGGCACTAATGAAATATATTTTTCCTGTTGGTTATATTGGAAGAGTGTAATAAAGTAGGATATTTTCCCTAAATTCACCTTTTATAACTTCTACTCATTACTCCTAGTTAGTTTTTACCTCTAGGGCCAAGTACAAGAAATATAATTTCTCTTCCAGAGATTATTCTTAAAGTGAATATGGCAAAGTAGCTAGAAGGTAGCTAGGTGGTAGAGGGGATGGAGTGCTGGACCTGGAGTCAAATCTGGCCTCAGAAACCTCTTAGTTCTGCATACTCTGTCTCTTTATGCAGTCTAAAATTGTTATTTGCTATTCAGTCATTGAGTTGCATTCATCTCTTTGTTATCCTGTGGACATCAATGCTATCCATGAGATTTTCCTGCAAAGACATTGGAGTGGTTTGCCATTTCCTTATTAAAAGAAGTTAATAAGTGACTGGGTTTGAACTTAGGACTTTCCTGAGGTCTCCAAATCCAGGCCACATACATACCTGTTTAACATTACCTTTGCTTGATTAGTTGCCCCATAATCAGTCAATCAACCCAATGATTATTTATTAAGTATCTAATATGTGCCAGGGGCAATAATACTAAACAAAATGAAATCTCTCTAGAAATTTATATTCTAGAGGAGGATTTAACATGTAAATGTAAAAGTATATACAAGATACAAGATAATTGGGGAAGGTGAAAGAACTAGGAGCTGGACAGATCAGTCAGGAAAGACTGAATTTTGAAGAAAATAAAGGAGATAGAGGTTCCACAGATGGAGGACCATTAGTGAAAAGGCAAGCTCCTCAGATACTTCTTTGTAGTGTGATCCTGGTTAACCCTTGCTTGCCTCATTTTCCTTATCTGAAAAATTGGGATAATAATACTACCTAACTCCTAAGAGTATTATGAAGATCAAATGAAAGAATAATTTAAAGCACTAAACACAGTGCCTGGTACATAGTAACTGCTATATATCTGTTAGTTGTTTTTATTATTTGCATAAAAGTCAGGATTTTCCCAGTCAGATGTGAATTGGGGTATAAAAGATTGTCCTCACTTGATGAGTAATCACATACTCGGAAGTGCCCTCCTTAAATAAGAATAATATTTTATTAAATAGGGTTCCTTCAGATATACTAGAGTGGTTTTTAGGAGAAACTAAGTTTCAAATAGGAAGAATAGTAACTAATTAAGAGGCGGGAGGAAAGAAGATACATATAAACACATTAAAAAGACAGAGACAGGAATATGGCCAGAGATGGGAGACTGAAAAATTGGAGACATGAAAAGTTAGTCTTAAGAGAAAATGTTCAGCTGGAGCATCCAAAAAGTAGTACAAGAGGCATCTCTAAAACTAGATGGGGAAAAGCGTGGTGAAACCCAAAATGTGCTGTGCTCCAGTTTCAAAGGGTCTTCTGATATAGCTCATCTTGAACCGGAAAATAAGGTTTATTTCTATAAACTCTGGGCTGGATTGGAAGAAGTAGGAATAAAGTAGAAAGGCAGCTAGGTGATGTAATAGACAGAACGTCAAGCCTGGAGAATTGAGAATACCTGAGTTCAAATCCAGCCTTAGACACTCACTAGTGTGACCCAGGGCAACTTAGTTAAGCTTGTTTACCTCAGTTTCCTCATCTGTAAAATGACCTAGAGAAAGAGATGTCAAAGCACTCCAATATTTTTGCCAAGAAAATCTCAAATAGGGTTATGAAGAGTAACCAATGTGTAACTGAAATGACACCATTATCACCACCACCACCACAAGGAAGATCTTATCAGACCAGACTGACAAGAAAACAGGCTGAGGAGGACTTGAGTAGATAAGAATGTATACTCAAGAGGCTGAATTTTAATTTTAAATAATTTATTTATGATCATGGAATTGTCGGATTATAGATTTAGAGCTAGAAAGGACCTTAGGGGCCATTGAGTACAATCCCTACATTTATAGATGAGGAACTGAGACTTGGGCAAATGAATAGATTTGCTCAGTCACAAAGGTAATACATGCATAATAAAGTATACGGACCTAGGACCTTTGACTCAAAAATCCTTTGTCCTGCCTAGTAGGCCATGTTTGGGAACTAGAGAAATAGAATAGGAAAAAAAAAATCCTGAGCCTAGGGCTTCTAGCCCTTTCTTTTCTAGCAAATAGTTGTACGGCTTTGAGAAAGTCATTTCACTACTCTACAATTAATTTTCCTCATGAATAAAGTAATGTGGTTGGAAGAGATGATATCTAAGGTTTTTTCCAACTATGGGATTCTATGAGACAAGTTTTTATTCTATGCCACACTGAAGATCAGATTGTCTTGATGCTGACACAGAAATAAGAAACATAATTCTTAATGTTATGCCAGCAAGAGCAAATACTCCTTGCCATTATGGGCAGAAACGTTATTTCCTATCCTTGATCACTTTCAACTTTATTAGTACTATCAGATGATATGCTAGGTTGGGTGAAAAGTTCTTTTTGATATAATATTAGAGTATGACATTTAATTGTTAACATCTTTGAAATTTGTTAATATTTCAGTTTTACACCATGAACGAAATTAAAAAAAGGTTTCAAATTTAATTTAAAAAAAACTTAGTTTTGCCCATTTATTTCTCTAACTTGGTTGATGCACCAGCATCCTAAACCAAAAAATACCCATCAATCTATATGCTGGGAACAGGTATAAGTAGTCAGGAACAAATATCATTATCTAAGGGTAATTGGTCACTCAGTTAGTATGCATACATTAAGCACTTGTCTGGAACTGTGCTAAGTGATCAGTAGTAATCTGGAATTTATATAAGGAGAGAAAAAAGAGACAGAGTTGCCTCTTGAAGGTCTTTATTCTATAAGAAGTGGTATCAAGAGAGCCGAAAAGAGATTAAGTCTGTTTTCCCCTACATTGTGTTTTACTATGTATGAGAGAGATATAAGTCAAGTGTTAGTGTCAGATGTGGGCAATACTCATTTGCATCTTGCTTTTGACTGTAACTTGGCGTAAAAGGGAATGTTCAGTCTGTAGTCATCCTTGTCAACAAGAAGACTTAAGGAAGTAGAATTTTAAAAATCCTTTAGCTGATTGTATTACATTTAAATCCATTTAATAATGTAATCTAAAGTGCTGTGTTCCCTTCTTCCCCCACCCACCGAGCATATTCCATACATAATTATCAAGAAAGATTCATAGATTTCCCCAGAGAGGTCACATTTTTTTTTCAAATTAGATGAGTGCAGCTTAAAGTTCTGACATGTAGCCAACATGATAATTCTCACATAGTAGAGAGAGGAAGGTAGACAGTGACTCGCTTCCAATTCTGGAATCTTTCCGAGGTGTAAATTGAACTTTCTGTGTAATGCAGACAGCCAATAGTTGGAGGAACACACTCTTCAGTGACAAGGTGCCAGTCTCTCCCATTGTTTAGGGAATACTGGAGTTGGATACCATGGGAGTCACTGAAAGGTTTGGAGCAGCCCATGTTCAACTCAAACTGGATAAAAGTGGAAGCTGTCACATGAAAATCCCAGGTCTCAGCATATCGGGGTTTTCCTAAAAAAAGAAAAAAAAAAGCATGTGAAAGGAATCAACATTTTTCAGTTTGCTAATTGAAACTCTACATTTATAGCTAAACTTTTAGTTTAAAAAATAGAAAAATTTCATTCTTAAGCATATATTTGTTTTGGTTTTTTTCTCCTTTCTTATCAACTCATGCTTATCTGTATGCTAAGAATCCAGTAATATAAACTACTAATTCAGAACAATTTACTTCAAGGATTATAGACAGCCACAGGCCTCATATTAGTAGTTCTCAAAATTAAAAATATGAGGTCATTGCAAATTCAAAGGAGATAACATGAAATAGTAGAAATATCACTGACCAAGGAATTGGAAGACAGGGTTGAAATATCACTTTTGATGTTAACTACCTGAGTGACTTTGGCAAATAATTTAATGTCTCAAAGCCTCAGTTTCCTCATATGTAAAATAAAGGAGTTGCACTAAAGGCACTCTAAAGTCCTTTCCAACTTGAGGACTATGATATTAAGATATTTGTTCTATAATTAAAAGAAGACCTCATCATGACATTTCATTCCCTCCGAAAGACAAACAACACAATAAGTGAGCTATTATAATATCCAAAGATAGATATTTCTGGATCTGAGAAATATACTTTGCCCTAGGCAATTAGGTATAAAACTCTGCATTATATAAATTCCTTTTAAATACTGTAAAAACACAGTCCCTTTGATATATCCCATAGTCTCCCTTTACCTATGCTTTCACTGAATGTCAGAGCAGTATCCATAGAGAGACAGTCAATATCTACTTGACCTCCTTGAATTCTATACCAATTGGCTTGTAAATCTATAGAACCATCAAATTTATCTTTAAAACCGGTTTGAGAACTGTCATTCATTCCTATCAGGACATCATCCAAGGCCCACTGTGCTGAGTGTTTTCCTGAAATCAGATAAAAATCAATAGTGAATAAAATGTCATTGCATACATTTATTTAATATATTTTTATAAATGTGAAATTCAGATTACATTGAACTGACACAGAAAAAAAGAAATACATGATTCTTGATATTATTAGGTTACCTTTCCAGCAGGATCAAATACAACTTGACATTATTTATAGATATAAACTCTTAGATGAATTATAAAGGACCAAACTTTTGGTGCATTGGTGCCTACCATGTTGGGGTTGCCACCATCGGAAAGCTGTTGCAGATGTCTTGGCCTCTCGTGGCAAATCTATGGAAATGATCTGTGGTTCTAGAAAAGACATGAAGTCCAGCTCTCGAAGTAAATGCCATAGTATTCCATTATCATTTGAATATTGAACTACAAGTCCTGGATGAAAGAAGATGTATAAATTCAGTTACTTAGATGTTCACTCAACTACCACACTACATTGCATCTTTGCCTATATATTTTTTCTTGTTTGGACTTTTAGTCCTAATTGATTTCTCTGCTTCTTGTTTTTCCCATCTCCAATATATATTGCTTTATAAAGATATCAAAATAATATTGACCATACCACTTCATTGATTCCTCATAATCTTTTTCCAACTGTTTGTAAAATTAAAAAATAGTTTTTAATTCTATTTTATTAAGACTTATTCAAGCTAGATTTAATGTTCCCGTTTCACAATTTACTTTAATTTTTACCATAATATTTTCCAGCTTCATTTCGTTCAATCTATAGTTTGGCAAAATTTCTATTCATATATTACATTCCATTTTATGTTTCTCTGCATTGGCTCAATTTACTCTTCCATATTTAGAATTCATTCTCCCTTTTTCACCACTTAAAAATATTTTATTTTTTCCAATTGCATTTAAATATAGCCTCCAACATTTACTTGTATAAGATTTTGATTTGTTTCTCCCTCCCCGCTCTTCTTCTTCCTTCTCCAAGATGGCAAGCAATCTGATATAGGTTACACATGCACACACAAAATCATATTAAACATATTTCCACATTAGTCCTATAGGGAAAGAAAAATAAGAGTAAAAGGGGAAAACCATAATAAAGAAAAAACAAAAATGAAATGAGAAATTCAGACTCCATGGTCCTTTCTCTGGATATGACTAGCCTTTTCCATCATGAGTCTTTTGGAACTACCTTTGATCATTGTGTTGCTGAGAAGAGCAAGGTCTTTCAAAGCATATTATTGTACAATGTTGCTGTTATTGTATACAGTGTTCTTCTGGTTCTATTCATTTCACTCAACATCAATTCATGTATGTTTTTCTGGGTTTTTCTGAAATCTGTCTGCTCATTACTTCTTATAAAACAACAATAGAATTTATTCTTTCTTAATCTCTGATTTTCAGAATCCTTATATCCTTTAAAATATCACCTCTTCCTTAAAACCTGGTCCTTTTTTGTTATTAGCATGTATTTTTTTTCTCTTTGAATTTTTCCAGAGAACTTTGATTTCTATTTTACTTTTTACTAAACTTGTCTATGTACATATTATAATTCCACAAAAGAATGTAAGCTTCTTCACAAAAAATTGTAATGGATTATATTATTTTTATCTTGATATGGGCAACCAGAGTACAATCTTAGTACCTTCATGTTTTCAGAACCACTTAATGTGAAGAATTTTATCATATTAATTTCCTCAAGAAGTAACAGTTTTCAAGTACCAAAATGAATTTGTGATCCCATAGATTAGAAGTTCACTCCAATAATGCGGATTACAATCTATCTGGGCTTTTTCTCACGTCCCATCCCTTGCATAGGTTTGTCACAGGGAGTCAATCCAATGTACTGAAGGTTTGCTTCTCTTTTTTAAGTAGTTAGGAACTTATTTCCAGAAATATTTATATTTTAAAAGAATCTGAGGTCTTTTTCAGTGCTAGCTTCATGATCCTGAGTATGATATATAAAGAGAGATTAAGAATGAATATAAATGAATATATCATTCAAAGAGAAATTTTACCTATCAGTTGAGGAGAGCTTTTAGGTCAGATGACCCTCCTAGTACTTCTTGAATCTAATCACAAAGGAAACCACCTATTCTGTCTATATACAAAACCTTTCCTTCAAATTTATAACTCAGTTCCTAAGGGAAATTTGAAATTCTGAAGTTACTTCTAAACCCTTAAAAAAAAAAGTAAACTGTATCAAGGATCTATGATTTGGTCAACATTTATACTTTCTCAATTGATACAGATTGCAGTCCATCTGTAACTTAGAAGATAGTCTTTGGGAATTTCCATGGACTAAAAAACCGATTACCCTATGATCCAGCTGGTGACAAACAAGCCTGAATTTAGCAGTCTCTCATAACACACTGCAATATATCACTAGTCCTGTATAACAATATTCTAAGTATATTGTAATTAAAAAGTTGATAACCAACATGACATATATGATGGTACTGTATGAATCTGGGCATTTAGTACAGCAAAACAAAACAACTGTCATGCAGTCTGACAGAGAATTTGCCATAATATGCTTTTAGGTATCATCAAGATTGCTTGTAGAACTGAATAACAAGATGCTGCCTCATTAGAAGTAGCATGGTGTAGGAGAAAGTATGATACTAATAGTGAGAAAACTTGAAAATCTGGTTTCAAGACTTGGCCTTGCAATTTTTAAGTTATTATTATTTTTTTTTTAGCATATCATTTAACCAATCTGTGCCTGAATTTCCTCACCTGAAAACTGAAAATAATAAATCAAAATAATAAATAAAATAAAATGATTAAAATAAATTATAATAAATCATCACTGTGTTTTCATCTAGTATATTCCAAGAGCACATCAATATCATATTGCTTGATGATCGCTATGGCAAAATATATTTTCATGTTGTGGTTGTTGCTGGGTTTTTTTTTTTTTTTTTGATTGTAGCTGCAATTTCATCAACATAGGAAAATCCCTCTAGTATAATAACATGCACTTGCTTTGCAACTAAGGCTGTTTTGATTGACCGTTATCATACTGCATCACTTCTGTGCTTATCATGAAAAAAATCAACCTCTTTATACATAAATTGGTGCTAGGAAGAGTAATTAGGGTACTAACATTTACAAGCCTTAAGAGGATTAAACTTGGATTCATAAAAAATTGAGGCAAGCATCATCATCAGAGTCATGACAGAAATTAAGACATCCTTAAGAATGCTCTAGAATAAGGAATATGATTGCTCTACTTCTAGAGTTATGACATTGACAGTAAAAATCATGTGCCAGAGAATCATGTTCAGAAGGGGCAGGATCAGGATGAAGAATATAGAAAACCAGAGGTGAATCTGACTTCTCTCTTTTATCCATCAGATCAAGGAAACATGCCTGGGATGGGCTACCCAGAAAAAACTGCAATATCAGATTCTAATGTTGGTTCAAACTATGTTTTCTTTAAATTTCAGGAGTTTTGGCAGTTTGGTTTAGTCTATCAATTCCTCTTCCTCCTTCTCCTCTTCTTTTTTTTCTCTCTTCTCCTTCTCCTTCTTTTTTTTTTTTTAAACAAGATTTGGCATCCATATCTCAATGAGTCTTGAAGTACAGACCTGATTCCACCCTGATTGGCACAGAAATTTTGACATGCTCCATTTTTTGACTAGAGTGTTTTTCTCCTCCTTAGCCAAGCTGGTGGCACCTGCTCCTACAAGCTCATTAAATTAAGGCCAAAGTTACTTTGGCCTACCTCACTTGGTTGATTTATCCCATCGGGGCTCAAAACTCCTAGGTTAAGATATCCGATGACCAGTTTCCTTCAAAGCAGATATTACAAATGTGTGCCACCATGCCCATGCTTGATAAGAGTATCATTTTTATTGAAAGTTTGGTCTGCCTTAAGATTCTTAATTTATATTATAATTCATTTTAGAAAAATGTAAAGAGGAGGAAAAATTAGTTATCAGTGGACAAAAATCCATATAATAACAGAAAAATAAATGCTGATTAATAAGCATAAAATCGTACTGGTTATTTCATTTTGTAGGACAAAGCACTCTAATAGTCCTAAAGATTTTTTTTTTGGCTAAATTAACTCTTTCAGGAGCATCATATTCTACCTTAGGCAGCAACAAAGCCTTGCAGGAATAAAGCAGCCCATTATAGAAGATAATCAAAGAAGCCACACTCTGATAAGTGTCAATGTGTGGATAAAATGCAAGGGAGGGAAATGGCAATATTCATTTTATCCCTTTTGCTGATCCTCATTAGCTGTGTCATTGAACACATTGTATGTCTGCATAAACCAAGCAATTTTAGCTCATCTATCAACTGTTTTAAGACATGTAAAACATCTCTTTTTACATTGCAACTGCATCTGTGTTCTGCCCAGTCTTAATGAAAATAGCCCAATTCTGATTTTAATTCCAAATATGCAGATTGATGCTTCAGCTTGAGTAAGCCAAAAATCTTTACTTTCATCCCTGTAAGAGATTTGCCCTTGGATTTAGCAGATTTACATTTTAACAGCCAGTTTTTCACAAAAGACTGAGAAGTGACTGCAGGATGCAAATTACACAGAGGAAAGGGGTTTGGAACACAAGGATTTGAGACTGGTTGAGAAAAAGTTGCTTGTTTCCAGCCTTCTTCAAGCAGTATTCCCTACCGTTCCATCCCACCTGCTATTTTATCAGAGGTAGATATGTGCTGAGACCTACACCACACAGGGATCCTTTGTACTAGAGGATATTTTTGCCCTCTCTCTTCCTGACTAAGGATTCTTCTTCTAGAGTCTGTTCTTTAAAAACAATTTTGAATTGTTTCCATTGCTTAAATGTAACACTGAAGATAAAAGATTAACAAACAAGCAGAAAAATATACTGTTCTTCATGTCTGAAGATGAGGCTACTGAATATATTACTTCGAATTCACAGCATCAATCAGTTAACAGATATTGACTGAGCAGCTGCTACATAGCTTTTATTCTCTTGATACAAAGGAGGTATTATCAGTAAGCCACAGCACTGAATGCTTTGAGGAATACAAAGAAATATAACACATAGTCCCTGCCCTCAAGGAGATTATATTATATAATTCAGAAGCCAGAGATGTGTAAAGATTGTCAAAAATGAAATGCAATGAATGATAACTGACAAATACAAAGAGAAGGATCACTTTAAGCTTGAAAGCACCAAGGCAGTTCTGTGGAGGACATTGGATTGGAGTTGGATCTAAGAGATGGGTGGGATCTGGATAGGGAGATAGGAAGAAGAAAGCAACCTGTGGAGAATGGAGAAAAAAAGGCAGGGTAAGGGGGACTACAAGACATATTTAGAACAGAGTGAGTTACTCTAGAAGGATGGTTTTGTGTGGGATAGTATTAGGAAATTAAGCAGGAAAGGTTCATTTGGGTGGATTGTAGAAAATCTCAAATGATAGGATAAAGATTTTGGACTTTATTCTTTAAGTAATCAGAGGCAATATGGCACAGGGGGAGGAGGTAGAGAGCGAGCTGTGAAGACAGAAAGACTGGGTTAAACCTCTGCTATATTCTAGGTATGAAACTCTGGGCAAGTTCAGTCATTCAATGCTTTTGAGCTGCAATAAATTTTCCAGATGATGCTAATTTTTTTTGGAAGGGGGATATACTGGACATATCTATTCAAAATCACAGGTCTAGTCCCATCTCATCCTACTGAGAACTATTTTACACTTTTGAACAGTGGAGTGACAAAAAGAAGTTATATATTGGGAAGACTTGTTTAGTGGTACTGTGAAGGATAGAATGTATGGAGAAGTTGGAAGCACAGAGATCAATTAGAACACTGATAGCAACTCAAGCATAGCTAAAACCATCCGGCTCATCAAGTAGGAATTAAAAGAAATGTAAGAGATATTATAAAGTAAGATTTTAGAGATCAGACTAATTTTAAAGAATAGAAGGAATTTATAGAATTTGGATGAAAGGAGAAGAAAAGAAACCTCAAAGAAGATGCTGTAGTTTCTCCTTATGGTGACTTGCAGAATAATGATTTCATTAATATTCAAGTCAGTCAATCAATAAACATTTATTAAAGTCCTACTATGTACCAGGTTTATTTCTAAGCTCTAAGGATAAAAAGAATAGTTCCTGCTTAAGGTTTGCTGCTTACTCAGAGTCCATTATGGGAGACAAAATGCAAGCTCCATTATGTACAAAAAATTATGCAGACTAAATGGGAGGTGATCAATAGAGCAAAGACATTAGTATTAAGAAGGATCAAGAAAGGCTTATAGAAAATATTACTTTAGCTGGAATTCCAAGGAAGCCAAATTTGCATGAGGGAAAAGGGAAAATATTCCAGACCTGTGAAAATATCAAATCTGGAGGTGGAGTGTCTTGTGCAAAAAACATCTAAGTGGCCAGCATCACTGGATTGCAGAGAATATGATAGACAAAAACACTTAAGAAGATAGGAAAGGTAAGAGGGAGCCAGTTTGTGAAGAGCTTTGAATTCTCGAAAGAGGTTTTTCTATTTGATCCTGGAGGTGATAGGAAGCCTTTGGAATTTATTGAAAGGTAGTGTATGTGTGTGTGTGTGTGTGTATGTGTAGGATTTGAACTGTAGGAAAATTAATTTGACAGTTGAGTATATGATGAGTAAATTTTGAATGTTGACTGACTTTAGGCTCATGTTTGCAGGCTTTGTACATTAAGAAATAGAGATTTATAGTTTAGGTCATCCTTCAAACAAAAACCCCAACTGACTTCTGTGTACTTCAATATTGTTTATATTCTGTGGTAAGTAGATTTATTTATTCCTAAAACTGTATTTCTTACATGTGGGATGTGCCCAAAACTAATTATTAAGTATGCACAACAATTTATTATTAAACAGGCAGTCACAGAATATTCACAGTATTTAGAGCTAATAGAAGAGAAACAACCATTAAATAAAAATAGAAGCTCCAAACTATTAATGTCTAATCTTGATTTTATTTTTTTAAAATATGCATCAATTTGCTAATAGTAATTGCTATATCTATAGAAAAAAATTACCTTCATTTCTAGCTCTTGGTTTGCTGCAGGTGGCACCAGGAGTTTTGCTTCCAATCTGTATATAAAACTGAACAAGTCTGGAAAAACAAAGTTAACTTTAGACTTAGAATTTTCTGTCTTCTATATTTCCACCTTTAAACAATTTATCTAAGCTTTAAATATTTTTAAAACCCAAATGCTCATAGACACTAGAGAATGCCTAACATGTAACAAATCCAATTGTAAGGCCTTTTAGAATACTTAAAACTGCTGTTATAAAGTTATTTTTTTAAGTGATAAGAACTTAAATGAGAAAAAAAATGTAAAGGCAGTACTGAGTTTATTAATCATTATTCTCCAAATAGACCACCATTTAACTTTGTTAAGGAACAGAAAACTACCATTTAGTTTTTAATTAGGTTAACTAGTTTACCAGTAGATGGCATTGTAGGTATTTTATATCACATAGGGCAATTTTAAGACACTTACTGTTCACCTCCCCAAAATGGATCAGAATTAATGGTGTCCAATTTAGACTTTGAAGTTTCCAAGTTCTGTGGCTATTTCATTCACTAAAGAATCTTTCATACCACAGTCTTTAGTTTATTATAGAAGAAAAGTCATGTCTCTCTCCCCCCTTCTTAAAAAGTACTTTTATTGGAAGTTTGAGAAATGGCTATTAGTGTCTATTTGTTTGTGTGTGTGTGTGTGTGTGTGTGTGTGTTTTGTGGAAGCTTGATAAACTTTCCCATTTACAGGGTTTTGCTACCACAATGAGGGAGGCAGAAGATTTGAGCAGTAATGGCAGGAAGTCAGCAGTTGGTGCTGATAGTCTTACGAAAGACATCAATCTCCCTAGGTGACTGAAGTTATCTGTAGGCAGATTGTAAATAGATATGGTCTAAGTTACTGAGCTGGTATTCTCTGTACTGGGTATTGTACGATTAGAAAGTTTAGTATGCTGGGAGGAGCCAGGTAAATTTTCACTGTTTGTCTGGTCTGGTTTTCTGGGTAGCTTTCTGTGTCTTCGGGTTTTATTCCTTTAAGACATACACATCTCTGGGAGTCTGATGAAGCTCATGGACCCCCTTTTAAGAAAACTGTTTTTAAATGCATTAAATAAAATAAATAGTATTACAAAGAAAACCAATTATACTGGAATGTAGTTATCAGAATATAAAAAAAAGTCCAAACCAAGTTCAGAGACATCATAAAGTCATATAGATCTTTGGGGAAGATATTATCATGCATTGAACCAAGAAGTCAATTGCCTGGGATCTTAAGCACAGATTATAGCATGGGATTGGGCAATCTGTTATATAATGAATACTATATGCATTGAGGAGCAACATTAATTTTCTATTAACCTGATATTTGTTGTATCCAGAGGAACAGTTCTTGCTTCTCTCTTTCCAGGCCCATTGAAGTAAAGAGATTTTCCATCACTGAGTGTTCCACAGCCTGTTCCCACCTGACCGCCAGTTATCTTGTACCAGAGAGGGCTGAGTTTTCCCTCAAACCTGTCGAACATCTCACTGTGATTAGGTACATTAGCTACACAGGTTCCGTGTGAGGCTTTAAAAAGAAAGAAAGAAGTACATAGCAAATGCTTTGTTGAAACTGTGTGAAATGTTAGAGGTAGATACAGAATATGGCAAAAAGGTAATTTTATTTTGTTATCTGATTATTGCATAAATAGCATAAAATAAAAATGTATATTACTAAATTGCCAAGAGTCATTATTGTCATTGCTATTATAATCATGATTTTTTTTTTTTTTTTGCTTTCAGATAATTTTTTTTTTTTTTTTTTGGTGAGGAAAAACATAAGGAACTTAGTATGCTGCTGTGATACAATTTTTGTAAATTGGGATGAAACAGGTTAAAGTTGGTGTGTATATAACAATTAAACACGCTGAGTTGCTGCTCTCTTTAAATAGAAGATTCATCAGGGTGGCAAATGTAATTGGTTGTGTCAATCACAGCTTTAAAGGGAAAAAAAACCCACCAAAAACCCTATCATCCTTGAAGCTGCAAGAGAACGGCATTCTCTGTAGAAGGCCTGTCACAACATATACTTGGTTTTGGTCATATGCCATTTCTAGGTCAGGGGATTAAGAACCAGAGAAATCTTTTTGAAGTCCCTCCAAATATTTTGTACAGCAACTTTTAAAAGTTTATTCTTTTCCCCTTATCTTCCTCTTTAATCTCAGATATTTCTCCAGAATTGATATCCAATGTTATAGTGAGAACACATGCTTTTATGTGTTCTCCTATAATGTTCCATTTCAGGACTACTAGATATATTGACCCACCAATTGTAGTTGCCTTAAAAAAATTTATTTTCCAATGAAATTTGTGTCACCAGGGTTCTTTTATCTTTGGCCAGAACAGATTCAAAAGATCTTATTGTTCACCTCTTACCCTAGTTTCCGTGCTTCATAAAATTTTATAGAATAGTGAAGCCTGAACTTGGCTTAACCCGGATTGGCTTATTATTAAAACATATACCTGTCTTTATCTCTTCATCCCAAAACAACAATAGCAATAACAAAACTATTCTTACCTGTATAACCCAAATCACAGAAACAAACCCCTGAGACACAGTCCCCATGGCCGCTGCAGTAACTAGGACAAGGTTCAGAAATATAAACTCCATCTAGCCCAAATGGAGGAGCATTTTTCTGGGAACTACTCTCTTGGATCCAGCGGAATCTGGTTTTGCTGTTAGGGAAAATAAGAGATTTGTTGTTGTTGCTACTTTTTATTTCATTTGTGAAGGGGCTAATTGTTATGTACACAAAAAAATTAATTCTTAGAAAGGTCTGGCGAATTCAAGAGTACCTTGCCATATCTCTCTCTCTACACCTCCTAACTCAGTGCTGCAGCCTAGTACATGGAGAAGAATGATATGGGGCAGTGAGTGGAAGATGCAGTCTGAGAGCAAACACTTTGTTCCACAAATATGGATTGATGGACATTCAGGTGAGTAATTGAGAGTGGAAAGAGGAAAAATGATGACAATTGGATGGGATATTAGATCATATGGTCACATATCATGACTATATCATATGTCATAGGATATGATTGTATAAGTCACCATTCTTCTATTTCTATCCACCTATTTCATTCCCTACACCTTTTTCATTCATTCATTCATTCATTTATTCATTGAACAAACATTCATTAAGGCTCTACTGAAATACTGCAAGAGGCACTTAGGGTACAAAATATATATATGAAATTAACTTTGCTCAAGGACTTTACAATCCAATTTGGGGGAGGGATTGTAGATAGAGAAATTGTAGACACAAGAAAGAATAAGACAAAGGACAAATTCAGATAACTGTGAGATTTTGCAGAGGCAAAGTTAATGTATACTTGGGGGAATAGAATTCTGGAAAGGCTTCAGAGAAGAAGTACATATTGAAAGAAAGAGTAGAAATGGGAAGAATCTTTCCTAGATGCTAGATATAGTATAAACAAAAGCTTTGAAAAACAAGCATGAAAGATGAAAGGAAATTCCACTTGACTAAAATGTAGAGTAGATAAATGGGAGTAGTTTAAATTAAACCTGAATTGACTTAAATAATTGGAAAAATATTAAGTGCTCTTGGATAGGCCGAGCGAATATAATAAAGATGACAATACTCCCTAAATTAATCTATTTATTTAGTGCTATACCAATCAGACTTCCAAGAAAATATTTTAATGATCTAGAAAAAATAACAACAAAATTCATATGGAACAATAAAAAGTTGAGAATCTCAAGGGAATTAATGAAAAAAAAAGTCAAATGAAGGTGGTCTAGCTGTACCTGATCTAAAATTATATTATAAAGCAGCAGTCACCCAAACCATTTGGTATTGGCTAAGAAATAGATTAGTTGATCAGTGGAAAAGGTTAGGTTCACAAGACAGAATAGTCAACTATAGCAATCTAGTGTTTGACAAACCCAAAGATCCTAACTTTTGGGATAAGAATTCATTATTTGATAAAAACTGCTGGGATAACTGGAAATTAGTATGGCAGAAATTAGGCAAGGACCCACACTTAACACCATATACCAAGATAAGATCAAAATGGGTCCATGACCTAGGCATAAAGAACGAGATTATAAATAAATTAGAGGAACATAGGATAGTTTATCTCTCAGACTTGTGGAGGAGAAAGAAATTTGTGAACAAAGATGAACTAGAGACCATTACTGATCACAAAATAGAAAATTTTGATTATATCAAATTAAAAAGCCTTTATACAAACAGAACTAATGCAAACAAGATTAGAAGGGAAGCAACAAACTGGGAAGACATCTTTACAGTTAAAGGTTCTGATAAAGGCCTCATTTCTAAAATATATAGAGAACTAATTTATAAGAAATCAAGCCATTCTCCAATTGATAAATGGTCAAAGGATATGAACAGACAATTTTCAGATGATGAAATTGAAACTATTACCACTCATATGAAAGAGTGTTCCAAATCACTATTGATCAGAGAAATGCAAATGAAGACAACTCTGAGATACCACTACACACCTGTCAGATTGGCTAAGATGACAGGAAAAAATAATGATGAATATTGGAGGGGATGCGGGAAAACTGGAACACTGATGCATTGTTGGTGGAGTTGTGAACAAATTCAACCATTCCGGAGAGCAATCTGGAATTATGCCCAAAAAGTTATCAAAATGTGCATACCCTTTGATCCAGCAGTACTACTACTGGGCTTATATCCCAAAGCGATACTAAAGAAGGGAAAGGGACCTGTATGTGCCAAAATGTTTGTGGCAGCCCTGTTTGTAGTGGCTAGAAACTGGAAAATGAATGGATGCCCATCGATTGGAGAATGGCTGGGTAAATTGTGGTATATGAATGTTGTGGAATATTATTGTTCTGTAAGGAATGACCAGCAGGATGAATACAGAGAGGCTTGGAGAGACCTACATGAACTGATGCTAAGTGAAATGAGCAGAACCAGGAGATCATTATACACTTCGACAACGATATTGTATGAGAATGTATTCTGATGGAAGTGGATTTCTTTGGATAAATGATGGACAGAAGCAGCTACACCCAAAGAAAGAACACGGGGAAACGAATATGAACTATTTGAATTTTTATATTTTCTTCCCGAGTTATTTTTACCTTCTGAATCCAATTCTCCCTGTGCAACAAGAGAACTGTTCGGTTCTGCAAACATATATTGTATCTAGGATATACTGCAACATATCTAACATATATAGGACTGCTTGCCATCTAGGGGAGGGGGTGGAGGGAGGGAGGGGAAAAATTGAAACATAAGCGAGTGCAAGGGATAGTGTTGTAAAAAATTACCCTGGCATGGATTCTGTCAATATAAAGTTATTATTAAATAAAAAAAAATTAAACCTGAATTACAATCTGGAAAAGTATAACTGAAGGTAAGTTTTGAAGATAAGTTAGCAATTTATGCTTTCTCTGGTAGACAATAATATGTCACTGAAGGGGTGTGTGTGTGTGTGTGTGTGTGTGGGTGTGTGTATGTGTGTATTTGTGTAGAAGTGACCTGAATAAAAGAGTGAATCAGGAGGGTTACTTGGGCCATAGAGGGAAACAGAATTTGGAGAAGAGATGGGTTATAGGAAGGAGACCAGTAATGAATTTGTTATGTTAAATCAGGCAAAAAGACATTAAAAAGACTAATTGAAGTGAGAATGTAAAATATAAGATGGATATGAGGAAGATTATGGAGATGGAATTATCGGTTCTTGCCATTAAAAGAGGAGATGAGGAATAGGGCAAGTGAAAAAAAGGAGAGAGGAAAGGAAAGAGGGGGAGATGAGGAGGGAAAAAGAAAGAAGGAAGGAAATAAAAAGAAAGTATTATTCCAAGATTATGAATAAATGCCTGGGTAGTAGTTCTATTTACAAAACTGGAATATAGGGAGAGAAGAGATATTAAAGTGAATAGGAAGAATTCACTGAAGCCATGCCAATTTTGAAGTGTCATCCAGATATCTAGCAATCATTCAGAAATATAAAACTGCAGCTATGAATGGTCTTGCAGCAGTGAAAAAGTTCAGAGATTGAATCTAGGAAGGAAAATTTGAGATAGAATAAGAAAAATGTTTCAAGTTGAAAGACTTGAGTTTGAAGAAGAGAAGCAGATGGATTCATGGAGAAGAACATGAGTGGATACCTTACAACCCTTGTCAAATCTGATGACTACCCCTCACTTCTGGTGATCATCTATAATCATAATTGATACTACCTTAGACTGCTTAAAAGCAATATGGAAAGCTTTGCTAGGGAAATGATATCTTCGGTGATACACTGAAGGCATTAAAGCACACACTTGTATTTGCATCATAATTAGAGCTTTACAAGTGAAAGGAAGATTTGGGAGTGATGAAAAAGATGGTATCTAAGAAAAAGAATAAGAGCCTCCTGGCCAAAGACACAATGCATTCCATTTGGACTGGTGAGAATGTATCCTACAGCCTTGCAAATCTAATCAAAATGTTTAAAAGTGATCAAGAGAAGAAAGATTTCTTGAATATATTCCATCAAACTGTATAACACAGAGAGAAGCTTTAACCTAACAAGATAAGGGATTGTCACAAAACTCATGGTTTCAAGTGGCTATATATGAATGAAGAGAGATGGGTAATCAACAGGGCAAAATGGAAATCCCGCTTTGAAAAGGAAAATTTGACATCAAAGGTATCAATGAAGCTTAGTATGATAGGATCATAGGGATAGAACTATGTGTAATCCAAGAGGCCGTCCCTCTCAATTTACAAACTCCTTCAGTTTATAAATAAAGAAATAGATACAAGGATGGAAGAACTTACACAAGTTCAAATAGGTAGGAAATGGAAGAGCTGAGATTCAAATGGAGGCTCTCATAGTGGAAATATAGCACAGGAAAGGTATACTTCATGCAAAAGAAACAGTACAATACTGGATTTATAAGCCATTACAATAAAACACTGCATGTTCTGGAATAATACATATTGAAAATCAAAAGAACTAGGCCTGTGGCCAAAAATTTCATACCTAGCAAAACTAACCATAATATTGAACAAAAAAAAAAAAATGGACATTCAACAAGTTTGCAGATTTTTAGGACTTTGTCTCAACCAAACCTGAAAACAGAAAATTTAAAATATAAGAGCCAACATCAAAGATTAATTTCAAGAGACTTAACAAGGACAAATTGTTTATGTTTTCTACATGCAAATGCATGCCATTTGTTTAAGATTGAAATCAGTAATTGGGTAACAAAAGAAAGATGGGGGCAAAGCTAAGAATGATCTGACTCTAAAAAGCAAAAACATTTAGGAAAAGGTAAAAATAATAATTGTAGTTCATAAATAAGGTGCAGAGAAAGAAATGACACAGAGATATTGGGTAGGGGAAAGGGCTAGTAGTTCTGAAAAATTAATCACATCAGGAATGGGTTAGATATGGAATTATACACATACATACACACACCTACACCCCAAGAAGGGAATAGCACCCCCCAAAATCTATAAATAAATAAGGGATGAGGAAATAGGATAAGATAGAGTATAGAATGGTGTGTAAATTTATGGCAGTGGGACAAGGTATGTAGACTTATGGAAAAGGGATAAAGAGGCAAAGAGTAGTCTAGGACAAGGTAGGGTACAGAAGGAAAAGGTGCACAGCAGAGAACAAAAGAATAACCTACAAGGAAGCAAAGAGGAAAGTCATGAATATAATCTTTTCTATTATATATATATTTTCTTGAAATGGAAATTTATTGTTACATATTTTGAATCCTCCCTGATATTCTGTTTGGCACATGAAAATGTTTAGTTTTTTTCCTTTTCTCTTTTTTTTTCTCATTTTGAATTTAGTTTTCAATAAATAAATATTTTAAAAAAGAAACAGTATTGTTAAAAGGGGGGGCAGAATAACATTGTATGTTATGAAGATATATTATATGAAGCAATTCACATAATAAACATTCATAATAGAGGTTGGGCAGAGAATATTGTATAAAGCATTTGGATTCAGATAAAGTTATTTTCATCAATGAATACAACAAATTACTTGGACGAAAAGAAGTAACAGAACAAGATCCTACCATAGTATCATTACTTAGTATTGGTGTAGTATTTCAATTCTCTAAAACACGTATTGGATTCCTCTCTTTCTCTGCCAAAAATAAATGTATGAATAAAAAATGGTATTTGTAAATTCTTATTATTTTCCAGGAAGTAATTTCTTGACTTGTCCTAATGATTATTCCATATCAATGGAATAAGAGCACCCAATGAGTGTAAACTTGGTTAGTTAATTTTATTTTGATTTCCAGAAAAATTCAATAATGCATTATTATAAAGATATACTATGTCATCTGTGTCTAGAAATAGTTTTTGTCCAGAAAATAAGTAGTGATCATAAAGAATCAGTGTGGCTTCAGTAAAAATAGGTGATGTTAGAATAAACTAATTTTATTTTTTGACAGGATTCCCGGATCAGGGAAATGTTCTAGAAAAGCATTTGCCAAGATTTTAAAAAAAGCATTCGACAGAGTCTTTTATCCTACAAGTATTGTTCGTTAGCAAATAGGAATAGAAAATAAGACAGACTAATGAAGGCTGCCACTTATGGCAGGAGATGAAGATTTAGATGTTTAAATAATTTCCATCCTTCCCCATCATTGGAGTGAAAATAGCAGGAAAACTGGAGAAATTATGTATGTAAATATAGACACACGATTATGTTGTGATTCTTAAAGAGTTTTAGCCACTTAACAATCAGTGAACTGCAAATCTTTTTTTATTGTCATTCTAAATCATCTAGTCTTGGCAAATATGCTGAATTTAACAAACACCTGTTGTTTACTAGCTTCAACAATTTCAGATTGGTTTTTGGGAAACTTGTGCTACTGCCTGTAAATGCTTCAAATAGATAATGCTTAAATTCCTGTTTCAGCACCTAAATGGGAAGTATATATATTTTCTCTCTAGGGAAGAAAATTTTAAAAAGCAAACAGGTATCACTTTAGAACACTGTGGTTGTCAAGTTGTTTCAATTGTATCCAAATCTCTGTGACCCTATTTGAAATTTTCTTGGCAAAGATACTGGAGTGGTTTGCCATTTCCTTCTCCAGTTTATTTTATAGATGAAGCAAATAGGGTGAAATGACTTGTCCAAAGTCACACAGCTATTATCTGCATAAGGCTACATTTGATCTCAGGTCCTCCTGACTCCAGAGACTGATCTATCCACTGCACCATCTAGGTGCCCTTTAGAACATTAAAGCAGCCCAAAGTAAAAATATAATTGATTCACAGACCTTTGTCTTCAAGAAGCAAAATGTATTGCTGGAGATGCCTGTTGGATTCAAAAATCCTAGGAAGTTTTGGTTAAGAGATTCATGATTATATTGAAAAAGAAAGTATATTTCATAGGCTCATAGTTTTAGAGCTTGAAGGAAGCTTAGGTCAATCTAGTTTAAGCTCCTCATTTTATAGATAAGAATTCTGAAGCTAAAAGAAGTTAAATAATTTGTGCAAAATCTAAAAGAAAACAAGTTACAAAGCCTGATGACTTTGACTTTTGTGCTCTTTTCAAATAGTGGAATGGTAGGTGAACTAGGTTATTTGGCAAAGGGGCAATGAGGTGATATAATGGATAAAGTGCTGGACTTGGAGTCAGGAAGCTCTGAGTTCAAATCCAGTCTCAAATACTTGCTAATTGTGTAACCTTGTGCAAGGCACTTAACTATGTTTGCCTTAGTTTCCTCATCTGTAAAAATGATCTGGAGAAGGAATGGCAAAATAATTCTAGCACTTTTGCCAAGAAAACTCCAAATGGGATTACAAAGAGTCAGCCAGACACAAGTAAGAAATGGCTAAACAACAATCATAAATTTGTTTTATGCCCTGCATTTTTATTCCATGGACCATTTGGCAGCCTGTAAGGACTTTTGGTAATTGTATTTCAATCATATTGGAATTTGAATAACTTTTCCTGTATATACACATATGATAACTATTTAAATATAATTAAAATACAATTTTATCTATACATGTATGTGTAAGTATGCATATATCTGTATCTGTCTATTAGAAGTTCAAAACCTCTATTCTAGATGGATTTCTCAATAAAATGCTTTTTCTTTGCTCTAGGAAGTCCTATTGAAAGGATCTATAATTTTTTTCTCTCAATTCCAATGCCCAAGTCAAATATAGCACACAGGCAAAACACTTCATAAAATTTCTTTCTTCTCCAGGGATGTTTCCTCCTCAATTGCATTCTTCCATCTACATTTCCTTTCTAGCTATACCCCCATGCTTAGGCAGATGTCTTGATGCAGAAAAGAAAAGCTGGTTTTCTCCAGCTTTTATTTGCGTTCATGCCCACATTTGTTGTCCTATGCACAGGTGCAGGAGTGAATACCCTGAAAAATGCTGGGCAAACTTGCAGAACAGCATGCACATGTGCCCAGGAGCACAACATTATATTTTTGTATTCTGTGGAGGGGTCCTGCACAGGTTCCATGTATATAGTGTAGCTCTTTTGTGTCTATCTCAGTTGGTAGAGAAACAATCTGCCAGCACATATTTGTGACAGCCCACTTCTTCCCCTGGCAGAATGCAGAATTGGGAAAATTAAGACATAATCTCCACCTTTGTCAAAATTAGCTTAGCATCATTTTGGGGAAAACTAGTATTCTAGTAGCCATTGTGAGCACAATGTCTTGTGTCAAAATATCTCCAAATGCTTAACATCTAAAACTCTCAGTTTTCTAACAGTCCATCTGGAGAATCTGGGTTCTTCTGAATAAGCCACAGACTGTACAAAAATAGGCCATCTACCCAGGCTGAAATGCAAATATGTTTAGAGTTTCTTGGTAGCCAATTGTTTATTTAAAAAAAAAAAACTCACAATCAAATATCCTGGACAGCATTCAGAATAATCCAAAGAAGCTGGATTCCAACAGGAAAAGACTATCTTCCAATAGCCCAAGTCCAAAAAAAAAAAAAAATGATACTGCCACATTAGAAGACTCATAATTCAGACCCAATCTGTGATAGCTTGGCAGGAACTTCTGTTGACTCTAATCAGGAGCTTTTCTGATGAAGTTACTCTAAGCAACATTGAAAAGATGCTGCTGTTTCATATTCAACTGTTACTAGTTGGCTTTGGGAAAATAAAACAAGTTAGCTTTAGATTTGTGGTCCTTGGCAAAAGCCTTGTAGCTTCATGTAACTTTTACTGGCTAGACGCAGAATACTTCCAGCACATTGATCTCACAGTAAAAATAAGGCAGGCAAGATGCTTTCTCAACTGTGGTTTACTACTGCTACTCAGTGTAGCAAAGGGCTATGATAGTTTCAGAAAGGAATAGGGAAACTAAGGCAGAAAGCCTAAGTAAGCTCTTTATAACCTAGTATAAAGCTGAAAATTTTGTTTGAGGAGCCCAAGAATCACCTTTGGGGACAGACTAAGATGAACCTGCATGTTGCTGGGGGTGGGCAGCTGGATGGTACACTGGAATCAGGGAGAACTGGGTTCAAATTCAATCTCAGACTTTTATTCTGGGCAAACCTGAACAGCAGGAAGCCTGACTGAATGAACAACAGCAACAACCACTTCTGATCCTACCCCCATAGCTGTTCTCTATTATTACCCTTCCTTGACCCTGATTGATAATAGTATTCCTTATCAGCCAGTCTATAGTGTGACCTCATTAGATCAGAGTTCTTCAGGACAGGGATTCTCTTTTGTCTCTCTGCATCCCTAGCACTTAGCATAGTATCTGCCCATAGTAAGCATTTAAGACTGACTGATTTTTGCTTCAATGCTTGATCCTTCTGATTTTTCAAATGCTGTGGAGGTAGATTCTTTCCTTGGCCATCACTCCATGTGTTGAAAGTCCCAGACCCAGAGATATCTTTCATCATTTCTCATGGGCAACTAGGAAAACAGCTTTAGAAATCATCTATACCCTGCCCTCAAAGCCTTCCAGGAGATGGAGCCTGAGATGCCGTGAGAGACAGAGGAGCTGAAGGGTGGGGAGGTTAAGCACCCAACTCTCTTCCCTAGCCAAACAGCTTTGTTATAAAGGAAACAATATGATCTACTTTCTAAAAGAGTTTGGGAAAACTTTTGAACTGCAATTCTTTCTTGTCTGTGAGACTTAAGGCAATCTCTTTAAACTCTAGGTGACTTTTATCTTTCCTCATTAGTCATAGCAATATATAAGCTCTTTTGGTAGCTTTTTTCACCTGCAAAATTTTTTTATTTAAAGTCTGTAAACTGTTTGGAGAGAGGAGGAAACAGAATACACATATTGCCATGTTCTGCTACTCGAGAAACCAAGTGAGTACTGTTGAAATACAGGTGCATCATGTTTAACCTATACTGGATTACTTATTGTCTAAGGGAGAGGGAATGGTGGGGAGGGAGGGAGAAAGAAAAATTTGGAACACAAGGTTTTGCAAGGGTAAATGTCGAAAAGTATCTCTGCATGTGTTTTGAAAAATAAAAAGCTATTATTATAAGAAAAAATCCTACTCTGAAGAAAAAGAAATATAGGTACATGCATAGTTTGCATCTTGCAGCTCAGAAATGATATCAATTTAATTGGTTTAGTTGTACAATTGGGCATCTTTGTGATTGCATATGGGTTTTTCATGGCAAAAATACCTGCTATTTTCCTTCTTCCAGATAGAGTTTAAGTGACTATCCTAGAAACACACAGCTAGTGAATATCTCAGGCAGCATTTGAACATGGAGCTAGTGAGTATTTCAGGCTGTATTTGAATTCAGATGTTCCTGATTTTAGACTCAGGGCTCTCATCCACTAAGCTATCTAACCATCTCTGTTAAAATGGCAGTGAAATAATATTTAGCAATGGACTATACAAGTAGTTCAATCCTAGCCTATGCCTGTGCCATAGGAATCAACTGGTTGCCTACACATCTGAATTTTCAGTTTATTTCAACCAATACCTACCTGCCCAATGGGAACCAGTAGTGGTAAGGCTTTGTCTTAGTTTGAGGGTAAGGTATAAAGCTCACCACCCTTCTATCAAGTCTGACTAAACAAAGGAAAAATAATGCTTCTTTGGCTTTCAATTGAGAGTTATAAAGTAGCTAAAAGATAGATTGTTAAATGAAGAGTTTTGGGGTTTCTTGGGGAGGCAGTCAGGGTTAAATGACTTATCCAGAGTCACATAAATACTAAGTGTTTGGGGCTAAGTGAAGAGATTTCGGTTGATCTACACATAGATGAAACTCTCAGCAGATATCAGAATACTGTGTAGTTTATATAAGAAAGTCAGTAAGAGCTAATTGTCAAACTTACTGCAGAGGCAAACAGAAGCTAAGTTCACAGAGCCCCCTGGGGAGCTGAGATCAAAAGAGCAATAAAACCTCTTCCAGGTTGTCTTATCTCCCCCACCTTAATTTTCTGGAAGATTTACATAAAAATCTTCCAGCTTTGACTTTGGTCTCGTAGAAGGCCCTTTTGGGAAGGAGATGAAGGAAAAAAAGGACGCCAACAGTTATGTAAAGAAGAACAAAATTGTATAATAACTCATGCCAGCATTTAGACATAATGGGTCTTAAATTATGTCCAATCTACCACAAGAAACATATGGAGAGGGACATGTAATAACTGCCTACAATAAAACTCTCACATCACAGTTAGCCATTCATGACTATACAGTGATGAATGCTATCCTTTGATTCCTATTTTCACTGCATTCAACTAATTTATCTTAGCAGATTTATTAAGCACCTATCAGATGAAATGCACTTTGCTACATTCTGAGGAAGCAAATATAAAACCAAAAGAGTTCCTGCCCTCAGGGAAAGGCATTTTCTATTCCACTGGGAAAAGTATACTCATCCATAGGTAGAGGGAACATTAATGACTGGAGCAATCAGGAAAAGAGTTTCAAAAAGTAAGCTGCAAATGAACTAAGCACTGTATTTGGGAAATGCACAAATTTAAAAGGTCTCACATCCACCCACAAATCTAGATGAACAAACCTCTCAAAACCAAAACTTTCCCACTTTGGGCATTCTATGTGGATCCCAGTTTTCAAAAGAGGGGATCTTGCATATAGTATTTGACTCTGAATAACTCATCTCTATTAATTCTTGTGGGGTCAGCTAGGTGGCACAGTGGATTGAATATTGGATCTAGAGTCAGGAAAACTCATTTTCCCGAGTTCAAATCTGGCTTCAGTCACTTATTAGCTATGTGACCATGGGTAAGTCATTTAACCCTGCTTGCCTCAGTTTTCTCACCTGTAATGGCAAACCATTCCTGTATCTTTGGCAAGAAAAACCCAAATGGGGTCACAAAGAGTCAGATACAACTGAAAAATGACTGAACAACAACTAATTCTAATATCAGTGTGTACAAAAATCATAAGATATAGGCTGTGTAGGCAAAACTTAGAAAAATGAAAATGTTCTGCATTACCTGGATGCAAGAGATCTTGGAACAACAATCGTAATTCTTGTCCACTCCTCGAAGTCCCCAGTATAATACACAGTAGGTTCACTCAGTTCCCTGGAGCTTCCTTCACATCCTTTGCCTCCAGGGGATGCTGGATAGCAACCTTCCTTCACTAAGGACCAGAAGAGGCCAGCATCATGGGAATACTGCAGAAGGACTGGGGCAGAACTGCTGAACTGATTAGTGCACCCTATGTTCAGCTGGAAAAGGAGAGATGGGATTACAGAAGATCCTGGTTTAAAATCAATCAATGAGGCAGTCAAAGGTTATTTATTTATTGAGTACTAACTATTCATATGCCTGACATACACTCTGTTCTGTGATAGCCAGTGGTTGCACTTTTCAGTTATTCCCTTGCTATCAAACTGTAATCCTTAACATTATATAAATGAATCCTAATCACTGAGTTGAGACATTTTCACAGCTTTTGAAACTCCTTTTGGCCATGAAGTAGAGAACAGAATGCAAGGTATGGAGGCAAGGATGGGTTCAAATTCTGCCTTCAAAACTTACTACCATGTGACTCTGGGTGAATTTATCTGAGCTGCAATCTCCTTATCAGTAAAATGGGGATAATGATACCAATAATTTTTGCTGTACTGGATTTTTCAAATGAGATAATGTGTGTAAAGTATTTTATAAATCTTAAAGCATTATTTAAATGGTTGTGGTTCTTCATGCTAAGTATGGCCTTATGATTTCACAAGCTTAAGTATTCACAGATTTTAGGAACTTGTAGTGAGGAATCTCAAGGCAGATTAGAGTCTTAGTCATTTTGCCTCTGAGATAGATTGTGAACCTAGGTTTTTCTGACTTCTGGAATGGCTTTTTATCTAGTTATACAACATGCTGCCTCTTCTATTTCATTTTCCTCATTCATTAGCATTTTAGGGGAAGTTCAGCTAGAATTGGTCTCGAGACAAAGGTTTAAATGACCACTCATCTTTTATATTTAATGTTCATTGTAGACCATCAAACATTAGACACTCCTGGGTGTGGCTCTTAGCTGAGTCAAAAGTAATGGGGAAATAGTTAAGGAAATATACAATGAAACATAGATAATATTGCATTTTAAAATTAAGTCTATATGTATCCCAGAGGTTTGGCGACGACCTCCTTCTACTGAGTTTGATATCGCTAACCCAGAATTTATCTATTGTTTAGGTGGATAAAAAGATGATTTGTCATAAATTTTTTTCTTAAAATCTTATATTTGATGGAATTCATATAGAAATGGCCTGGGGATAAATCATTATCTTCCTATTGTTCTTTTGATTTTGATGGCTTATTATTAATTATTATTGCTAGAACCATCTTGTTGCCCTTTCAAGATTCAGAGAATGAGCCAAATCAAAGAATGTCAATGGGAATATGGCCATGGAGCAAGAATGAGAGGTTAAAAACCTCATTCATTTCCCCATTTCAAAGAAAAGTTGAAAGTTCAGGAAAGGAAAAAGCAGAAATGTTGGAAAAGTCTTGCTAAACATAAGGATCAGAGAGTCAATTTTCTTTGATTTTTTTTTTTTTTTTTGTTGTTGTTGTTGTTAAAGAACAATCCACAAAACCAAGCATTTCTGATCTATTTTCTTGCCAGAAAAAATACAAAGTTTAGCAAGAAAACTGTCAATTTAGATAAAAATACTAAGCTATTTCACAGGGGTAGGAGTAACATAATACAACCAAGAAATAAAAACATTGCTGTACTTTCTAGTGGATATCTTTGAATTATAAAGTACAGGGCTTTACAATTGACTTTACAATCACCGACTTGCTCAGCATAATGTAATGGAATCTAAAGAACTGGATTTGGTGTTGAGTCCTGGATTTGGTTCTAGGATGGTCATTTCCTTAACCATGTGACCTTATATGGTGAGTGGAAAGAGGGAGACATTTTTAATCTGGGATCTGAGTTAGGATCCTGTTTCTGTTACTTATTCTCTGTAGGAATGTGCCTATCCAATTTTGTCTCTCTAAGGATGAATCTTACTTATTTATAAATATAAGAGGAGGTGGGATAGAGCGTCTCTAAAGATTTTTCAATTCCCAGATTATCTGCCATCATTGCTAGTTCTTCTCCATCCCTCTTTCCCCTTTATTATATACAAGGTTGTCTCTACAATCAAAGAAGATCAGAGTTGCAAGGGCCTTCAAGAGGTCAGCTACTGTAGGCTCATGCTTTCAAGATGGCAATCATTCAAAATTGATAGTCACCTTCATTACTATAAGGGAGGTAGAATGAAAGAAGTTCCAGGCTTCTTTAGTTTTACTTTTAAAGACAAAAACCATCTTTCAGAAGGGATTTTTCAGTTAGCTTATACAGGTTCCATTAGGATGCGTTCTTTTAGAAGCTATAGTATGAAGTTAAGAATATAATTTAGTCTCATATCTCAGCTAATTATTCTTATCATTCTAACATTTTCCTTTATGCTAAATGATTAAGAAGAGCCTCTTAACTGGTATAGAGGGAGCATTCTTTCAGGGGCATCTTTCAATTCTTATATTCTTTGGCTACTCTGAAGTATTTTATGTGGTGGGCTACTGTATGCTTTTTATTCTGTTCTTACCCCTTGGCTCTTCAGCAATGTTTTTGTTCTTAGATTGTATTATGTTATTTTGTGAAATAAATAGTATCTCTTGGTTCTTCTATCTCCTTTAGCATTCCATCTTTTTTACTGGCTAGACTGTTTCTGATAGTTTTTTTTTTTTTTTAACTCATCTTGGCAATCTCATTCCCTTCCATAATTTTAATTTTACATTTATCTGTGCAGGTGATTCATAAAATCTTTATTTCTTGCCTTCACCTTTCTTCTATCAAAAATGAATTTATTTATCTATCAAATGTTAAAAACTCAGGGAATGAAGGAACAGCCAGATGCCACCAAACTCTCTATCAAAAACGTAGCATAAGGTCTAGTACTGGTCTTGGAAGGGCTGGAAACTGGCCTGAGTATTAAAGAAGGAGCAAAAATGGATAGTTGAAATTTTGATTAGATTCTTGGGATTTTGAGTGTGAGTCAGTGCAGAGAATTTTACTTATGGGAACTAAGAAAGAATGAGTACATAGTGACTGAGAGATAGAGGATTCAGGGAATAAGAGAGAACATTCATGCATTTTTCTATATTATAATTATTTATATATATGTTATTTTCCATTATTCTGCTGTAAACTTGGAGAGATCTGGGATAATGTTATATCAAAAATTAAAATCTTCCTTAAGGCTAAGCGTAGGGATCTGCTTATGAAGGACGCTTAAAAATTTATTGAACTAAATTTAATTGAATTTATAATACAGCAGACTATGTATTATCTAAAGTTTTCAACCTACTAGAACAATCTGCTCTTTCAAATGCAATGACCGAGATATTCAATGAACATATTAGGCATCAGAGCAATTATATACAGATAGTTAGAGGGCACAGTGGATAGAATGCTGGCCTTAGGGAGATGAGTTCAAATCCTCCCTTAGACACTAGCTGTGTGACTCTGAACAAATAACCTGTCAGCTTCAGTTTCTTCATTTGTAAAATGGGGTTAAAATAGCACCTACCACATAAAGTTGCTATGAGGTTCAAATATGATAACATATGTAAAGTACTTTGTAAATCTTAAGGTACCATATAAATGTTTTTATTATAATTATAGTGTAGAATACACTCTGAGAGCTACCAAGCTCAACTATAACATAAGGTTCATTTAAAAGAAATACTGTGTATTCTTCAAAATTCCACATGAACAATTTACACAAATAATCTTTATTTATTTGTTTCAAGTAGTAATTAAATAATTCTTAGCCCATTTATTTCTTTTTAAAGGAATAGAAAATGAATGATAATTATTTCATCATGACACAATGTGGGTAGTATCAGATCAATGCATGCATAAAGGGTTGATACTGCTGCTGTGATAGATGAATTAAAACTTTTTAAATGTCATTATTTTGCTAGTTCTTTGAAAAATTGACATTTTAAATATCATTAACCATCTCTTTATTTAGAAATTATAACAGGTATAGAATTATCTTGAGTATACCACCTACAGTGTCGTGATTTTGTCACTCATTAAACAGAAAAGGTGTCAAGATAATAAATCATATGTATATATTTCTGGAGATGCATTTACATATTGACGTTTTTACTTACAATTTTGAAAAGTGCTAGCATATAAATATAAATTCATCTATTGACAGTGAAGTTTTTCACTTGAAATCTAACTCAAAAAATTAAATTGCTAATGATAATATTTTACTAGTTTTTTTTTTTTTAAGATTACCTTCCCTATTTATAGAACTACAAAAATTATATCTGAAGGGTTACCTATAAACTTATGGCTTCTTTAATAATTCTATTTGTAAATTATTTAGCATCTCTACCCACCAATTATGTAAGGACCATGTAGTTGTGCTAGCTCATTAAAACTGCATTGCTTTCGACCTCTAGAATTCACCAATGGGATTTCATTATAAACTCAATAAAATTTTGATTAGGAACCTGACACAACAGCTTGTCAAAGCAAATACTCACTGTATATGTTGACATGTTGTCACAATGCTGAAAAATTTTCTACAACAAGCTTTTAAGAGAAAAATGATAATTGGAAGCAAAATTTACTGACTTAAGGAAGTACAATTATTTGGGAAAAAAACCTACACTGAATCATAAAATACCTTGTGAAGTTTTTAAAGTACTTTTAAGTGAAGTAAAAAAGTTCATCCATTCCCATATGGAACTGTGACATTCATTAAATCACAAGTGGGAGAAAGTACTAAGTTAATTTTCTTTTAAACTCTCATCGAGTTTCATGTATACTCATTGAAATATAATGACATAGTCACTACTTATGAGACTCATTAAAAACTGACAAGCTGTTTCCTTTTGGGTAGAACTAAAAGCTTTGCCCTTCTATAGTTAACTACACTTTCTTCAAGCATAGTCCTTTAATAAAATATAAAGAACACATTTCTGTTCTTTGTCTCATCTACTCTCAAGGAATGGGGAGCATATGTTGTTGCTTAACTTGTTAACAGGTAGACTTGTAAACTAGATAGACTAATACATAGGGGCTAACTACACTGACCGGACCTGTGATCTCACTGCTATTGGGAACTCTCAGATAAGCAAACTTTCTTTAACAATTCGACTTATCTTCTTTGAAACTTGGAGTATTATAAACTTCTCTAGGACACTGAGAGGTTAAGTGACTTGCTCAGAATTATACAAATAGTCTGTATCAGAGGACTTGAGTATAGGATTTTCTGGTTTTGAGACTAGATCTCTATTCATTATATCACACTGCCTTTGACTCACTAGGAATATAAATTGGAAACCGTATAAATACCTTGAACTGTAGCACATATCCAGGTTTCAGAGTTAAATCCCGAGTTACTGCAAATCGATCTCCATCTGATTTCCCAAATATCATGGCTGATGGAGTAGCAGAACAGAAAGTTTCATTTTTAACCATTCCTTCATTAGCCAACATCAGCCACACGCTCATCTGATTCATGGGGTAATCAAAAGCTGGTTTTTCATAAAAGTTCTAATAGAAACAAACAAAAATTCTGTAACTGAAGAATTCTAACTTTAAATAATGAACTTATATCAATCAATGGTTAATGACACAAGAGATATGTCTCTAGACTATTGTGAATATATCCTTCCATTGAATGCATAAATATTTTCCAAGCACTCACTTTACTTCACTTGAGGAGTTTGCTTAACTGCAGAAATGTCATGCCTCAAGACAATCTATGAGTAATGTATTTCTATAATATCAACAATTGAATCATAGAGAACTTAAAATAGCTTGTTTGTTGAATAAAAAAAAATCTTTAAGAGGTGAAGTTCTCAATCCTTTATATGCAAAATTCCCTTTATTTCTGGAGTCTACCTGTAACATGGCATAATTACCTGAGGTAAAGTTGGGTTGACAACGGGGATGATCTGCTTTTGTTTTTCGGACAAAATAATTATGTCATCAATTGCCCACTGATCATAGTCTTCCCCTGAAAAAACTGGTTGCCACCAGCGGAATCTAGTGCAAGGTGTCTTTGCAGCTGCTGGGAGCTCTAAATAGACAAACCTAAAGAAAAGCCAGTTATCCGCGCTTAATGGAAGTGAAAGCAATATCTCTCATAAAAAGTAAAGCAAGTCATTGGGAAGATATAACATTTACTATATTGTAGAACTAAAAAAAAAAAGAAGTTTCTGGATTTGGCCATGTTGGAATGAAGTTTGAAGAATGTAGGGAAAGAAGATCATATATTTACAGAAGTTGAAGGGACTCTTCAGTCTGTTGAAGCCAAATATCTCATTTTATAGATGAGGAACCCAAGTTGTATAGAAGTTAATAGGCTTTGCCAGAATTCAAGCCCAGGATTGTATCTGGCTCCCCACACTTCTTAATAGCTCATTTGATATGATATTTTTTAGAGAAGGAAAGAAATATGTATGGTATATATTTTGCTTGCCATGACAAAAGTTGTATGAAAAGAGAAGTTATAATTTATGGGAAAATCTGGTTAGGATTTTCTGTGATATGAAAGCTTTGCAAAGAGCTTTGCAAATTGATCCATCTCAGAAACAAGTTGCTCACTTTAAGGAAACTTTATTATCTGTATCTATATCTATTTAAAACATACACACATATATTCTTAATCTTGCAAGATGTTTTGACATATAAACTTGTGCATTTAAAATCTTTAATTTAAACTTAATTTTTAGTAATCATTATATAATGTAAAGTATACAATCAGCACATGGGTACCATTGAGATGTTATACACTTAGCCTTGATTTCTGGTCTACATATAAATTTCATTGTGATTGTGTTAAGTTCAAAACACAGAGATGAGAGAAATAAAGGTAATTTAAAATAGCCACAAATGCCTGGATTTTTGTGATATTTAGTATATACATTATTATATATTTAAGTTATTAGATAACTCCAAAAGAAGTACATTTAAGTAGACTTAAAATAAAGTCACTTAATTTTAAAAATGATAATATTGTTGCCATTTTTCCTGAGTGAATATTTTTCTAAAATAACAATTTTTATAATCATTAGGCATAGCCTTTGATCAACAGATGATCATATTGGATAAAGATGATGCCAGGCTGGTCCAATGGAATCATTTTATCTATCTATCTATCTATCTATCTATCTATCTATCTATATATATATATCTATACTGCTCATATGTAGGATCAACCCTAGATGGAGCAAAAATTTTGGATCAAGATAAATTAAATAACTGAGAAAATCATATATGAGAGAAGCAATGACATTTTAAAAGAATTTATCTATTTTTCTGAATAAATTAGGCAAGTCTGTTTGTCTGTAATTTGACAACTTTTAAAACATATTTTTCAAAAGCTTTTCTTATATTTTAGGTAAGACACTTAAGATAAGAAAAAATGTAATCTTAGTACTAATATGATATTTTTTGTGTCTAGCAAAAGTCTGATAGGAATAATAATACCTGGGTTTGCTGAAGTCAGAGAAGTACATTTCTGCCAAGAGATGCCAATGGATGCCCCCATTATTGCTGTACTGAAGCAAGACACCCTCTTCTCTACTGTCTGGTTTGTTACAGGCAGTGCTTTCTCCACCAATCTGGATGTAAAACTGGACAAAATCCACCCAAGATGTATCCATATCCCAGCTCACTAGTTGTCTCTTTCCAGCCTAAGAAAAAGGGAAAGATTAAGTCAATTTACATATAATAATAGAGGAGTTCTGTGGCTTTTTTTTTTTTTTTTGCTTTATGTCTCTTAAATTTCTTTTTTTACGTTTATTCATTATTAATTTATGAAACATAATAAATATCTCCATAACAAAATATAATAAAAAGATGATTATATGTGACACTGCAAACCTATTATAAACAAGCTGCTATTTCTTTTAAATATGTAATAAAATTATCATATTTGTTTCTTTCTTTTCTCCTTTTTTTCCTTCACTGACAAAGTTAGAGATGGCTGCCATTAGAGTCAAATAGGCACATACATGCACACACACACACAAATATGTAAAATTATTCTATACATACTTCTATTTATCAGTTTTTTTTCTAGATGCAGATAGCATTTTTCTTTGTCTTTTCTTTATAATTAATTTGAATATTTAAAATAGTCACAATTATTTATTTGCTCAGTCATTCTTAAAATTGCTGTTATTGTATACAACCTTCTCTTGGTTCTGTTCACTTAACTTTTCATTATTTCATGCACTTGTTTCCATATTTTTCTGAGATCAGTGAACTCATCATTTCTTATGGGACAGTAGTATGCCATCATAATAATATATTATTCCCCAAATGATGGGAATCACTGCGATTTCCATTTTTTTTTTGTCAAAAATAAAGAGAGCTTCATACAGTGGCATATAGAAAATTATGTCACATGATGGTTGCGGTAGGTATATAAGATTCTTTTCCCTTGTGGTTGAGAAGAAAAGAATCTTCAGTTTTGATTTGGTGGTGATAATTTTGATCTCATGTACTCATTTCATGTTTTTCTTCTTTGATCAGTCCCTAGATCAGTGATCTAGCTGATATAGTACTATACTCGGAGCCAACAAAACTTGGGTTCAAATCCCTAAATTAAATTAAAAACAAAATTAAACCTTAAGACTAACACAAATTTCTTTTGAGGATGGGTTACTCTACATAATTGTGAAGTGCTAAATCAGATATGCTGTGATAAGGTAAACAAGTTCCATATCACAGATGATATATTCCTTCCTGGGTAGAAAATTATTCATAGACCTCCTTTCCTTTTTTTATAGAGTGCTGGGGCTAGAAGTTAAGCCAGCCACAGCTGAAACTAATTGATAAAAGTAGACAACATCTTAGTTATTTTCACTGAAGGAGGGAGGGAGGGGAATGAAGAAAAATGATAATAAAATTTACCTGGATACCAAAAAGCACATTAGGAACTAAAAGAGTTAAAAATATCTTTAAATCCAGCAACTTCCTTTCCTTCTACCAGAAGGTTCAGTGTGTCTATCTCATGTCATGGTCGTGCTGTGAAGTGTTGGACAGAAACTGAAATGGTTTGTCATCATTCCTGCTATTAGTCAATGACTTCATGGTAATGGGCTTATAAAGAAATATCTTGCTTATGAAATCCTATAGCCAAAAGCAGATTCTGCTGGGGGCAGAGCTATAAAAGGCCCTCAGATTTGTCACAGAGTTCTCTAATCCCCCAAAATCTCAGTAAAAATACTGTGTGAAAAATCAAGATGGTCTGTATGACACAGAGGGAATAAAATCTATCATATGGAATTCAAAACTAATTCTACTTTATTAACTTAATGAAGAAAGTCTCTAGTTATAGAGAATTACAAAGAATATTCAGTTGGCTAATTTAAAGTGAAACTTGCAAATATGGCTAAAAAGGATTAAAAGAAACCAAATTGAAGCCTTAGTCTGGAGATTGCTCTTTGGAACTTTCAGTGTTAAGAAAGTAAATGATATAATTACATATATATGCTTTTATGTCATATAAGGAAAGCAATGAAATTTTTAAAAGCCTATTTATTTTTCTGAAGGGTCTGGACAGGTATAGAATACTTATCTGTAGTCTAGTGACTACTTTATATATATATATATACACATATATATGTATATATAAAACTATATTTATATCTATCTATTTCTATATGACTCTTTTAGGCTTTTCTGGGCAGAGATACTAGAAAAGTTTACCATTTCCTTTTCCAACTCATTTTATATATGAAGAAATTGAGGCAAACAAGGATAGGTGACTTGACACATGGTCACACAGTTCCATTTGAACTCAGAAAGATGAATTTTCCTGATTCTAGGCTTGGTACCCTATCCACTGTACCACCTATTCTCTCTCTTTCTCTGTCCTTCATTCACAGAAACACCCAGACACACCCAGACACACACACACACACACACACACACACACACACACACACTCCTACTTTTTTTTCCATTGGATCAGAAATAACAAAAATGTAAAGCACTTTGGGATCACTGTAATATGGCTCAAGAGAAATAAGATATTTTAATTTCTAAATCTCTATAGGAAGACTATAAGAAAAAAAAAAAGACTCCAAACCACAGAACTTAGCAGGTTAATTCCAATTTAGCAAACTACTTTGAGAAACTTGGCAAGAAGAAATGAACCAGAAGGAGGAAGCTCCTACAATGAAGACAATTATAAAAAAAAAAAAATCCAAATTATCACAATTAGCTAGTTGCAATGATTGGTTTATCAGGAAATTTACAGTCTAGTGCTATTTTTCCCCCAGGATACTTTAGTGTTCACAGAGGTTTTCTAAAAGTGTTGTGTAGGATTTTTGTAAATGATGAAAAATATATCATATCTTTGCTTAGCTTGGTATTTTATCCTCCAAAATCTATATATCCTCCAAACTTTTCTTTAATTATGCAAAATGCTACTTTCTTTTTAAAAAAGAAAAGAAAAAAGAAATAGTTATAGCAAGAATTTGTTTTTCCAATATAAACCTTTCCAATTTGGCTTAATGTATAGATATATTTTTTTAAATTATAGGAATCAATACATTTATGTAGGATTTAAGGCAAGAACATTTTAATAATTCAAAACCTCAAAAACATTCATCCCCAATTTTTTTTTCAAAATGGCATTTTGGTCCACGTGCTCAAGTTGAATAGACTAGAAATTGAACTGATGCCATAAAAGCTACAAAGAGCCGATATTTATAGATAGCATTTTCCAAAGCCATAGAAATCCTAACTCTGATTACAATATAAACTTCAGTGAATATTATTTCTAATCTTTGTTTCTAGTTTCATCTTCAGTAAAATGTAGTTAAATTCTTACTAGTCTACTAATTCTTTAAAATCAAATTTTTCTTTAAACTCTTCTACAGCTTCCTAAACTTCCTTTATATCAATCTCTGCATACTTTTCTGAAAAGTGACTTTGCTTTATTTACATTTGGCAAAGCCTCTTTACTTTTATTTTATTCTTCATTATTATATTTTGAAATTATTTACTTATTGAAGTGATCAGCAATACTGTGGGATAATCAAATATGACAAATTTAGCTCTTCTCAGCAACCCAATGATCCAAAACAATTCCAAAAGACTCATAATGGAAAACACCATTCATATCCAGAACTATGGAGTCTGAATGCAGATCAAAACATACTATTTTCCCCCTTTTTTTTTCCCCCACTGTTTTTCCTTTGGGTCTGCATCTTCTGTCACAACATGATTAATATAGAGATGTTTTTCTTGAATACACATATGTAATCCATATCAAATACATGAAAGTGTTTTATTGCATTCATGTTGTCTTCTTAAAATGTTAACTTCTTCAGTACGACAAAGTCCACTCATCTTAACATGAATGTGCATAAAATCTGGCACAGTGCAATGAACACAAGGCTACTTATTAATTACATTTGATGATAACGATCAGGGAAAACTTAAGTGTTGATGGTTGGGAGACCTAGTTAAATTTAATCCACCCTGATTTGCTGTTTTTTCAATCTTGTTTACTTGCTAAAAGATCAAATTTTCTTTGTTCTGCACCTGCATCAGAACAAAAAGCATATCTATTTTTGCATTTGCATAAATTATCTTGCGTTGGATTTCTGCCTAGACAGACTCTGCCACATATCAGCACTCTGGCATTATAGCTCATCTATTTAAGTCTTTGATAACTTGTCTCAGTATTTGTCCCTACCTTACTGAAATATAAAGATGATCCAGAAGAGATGACTCCACATCCTTGTTCTGCTTTGACAATTTCTCCCCCGATGACTTCTTGCCAGTCAGTCTCCCAACCGTTCTGACTCTCAAAATCTGACATAATAGTAGATGGAAGGGAAGCTTCTGGCTGACATTCAGTGCCTTGATACCCTTGGTCACACCTAAGGAGAAGATTATTAAAGTAATCCAGAATGATTTTCTTAATTATAGCTTTTATCTTTCTCATTGTTTCAAATCTACTTCAGCTGACCAGGAAACACCTCAATAAAGAAGAGTGAATTTAATATTAAATACATGCAATGTTGTTTTCCCCATTATATTGAATATAGGCACACCTCTTTCTGTTGTGCATTGCTTTATTGTGATTTTCAGATATTGTGTTTATTTATTTTTGTTTTTTTTTTTTTTGTTTTTGTTTTTTAGCAAATTGAAGATTTGTGACAACTCTATGTTGAGCAAGTCTGTTGGCATCTTTTATCCAACAGCATGTGCTTGTATCATATTTCTGTGGAACATTTTGGGAATGCTCACAATTTTTTCAAGCCTTTCCATTATTATTATATATGTGATCTGTGATGAGAGATCTTTGAATTTACTATAGTATTATATTGTTTGGGGGGTGTCATGAACCACTCCCATAGAAGATAACAAACTTAACTAAAAAGAGTTTTGTATTTTGATTGTTCTATCGACTTGCTGCTCCTACGCTCTGTGGGTCTCCCTATTCCCTAAGATACAATATTGCATTTGAAGTGTTCAAATGAAAGGAAGAGTCAATTATTGTGGCAAATTTCACTATGTACTGTTTAAGAAATTGCCCCAGCCACCTCAGAGTTTAGCAACTCAATCAGCAGCCATCAACATGAAGGCAATACTCTCCACCAGCAAAAAAGATTTTGACTTGCTGAAGGCTCAGATTATGGACATTTCTTATTAGTAATAAAGTATTTTAATTAAGGTATATACATTGGTATTGCTGCTGCTCTTGCTCCAATAAGAAAAGCATTTCCAAAAGTTATGCTATTACATTATATGGATGATATATTGGGATGTGCACCTGAGGAACAAATGCTAGAAGCATGTCTACAAAAGACCGTAGAAATACTAAGATACTACAAATTATACATAGCTGAAGAGAAAACTCAAAGACATGCTCCTTTTCAATATTTAGGATATGAAGTATACCCTAAGGTGCTTACAGTACAAAAACTGTCCTTAAGAAGAGAGAAGCTAAACACCTTAAATGATTTTCAGAAATTGATAGGAGATATCCAGTGGATGTGACTAGTGTTAGGCTTGACTACCTATCAGTTACAACCATTATATGACATTTTAAGGGGAGACAGTGCTTTAAATTCACCATGCCAGTTTACAAAAGAAGCTCAAGAGGCTTTGAGAAAAGTTGAACTGGTTTTATCCAATGTGGTTGAAAGAGTCACTCAAAAACTCTTGGAAATATCAGTTTTTGCCACACAAGAGGCACCCACAGCAGTTCTTCATCAAGGAGACATCAAGGTGATAAAATAGATGAACTTCCCGGCATAACCAGAACAAAGCCTTACTCCTTACCCAGTGCTTGTGGCTAGAATTTTGTTAAAGGCCATTAAGCGAGCAGTACAATTATCTGGGGCAAGACCGGATAAGATATACACCTTTAACACCAATACACAAATTAATGTGTGTTGTGAGACCATCCCAGAGTGGCAAATTTTATTAGCCATCACTCCAAATTTTACACATGGGTCTCCTTTAAAGATAACCAGACTTTTACATAATTGGTGATGGATTCTTGAAGAAAAAGTTTCTAAAGTTCCTCTTAAAGGACCAACTATCTTTACAGATGCATCCAAACACAATATTTGTGCTGTATACTCTTATGACTTAACTATAAAGAGAGTAGTCAGAACTCCTTTTCAGTCTACTCAGCAGAACGAATTATATGCAATCATGTTAGCTCTCACTTATTACCCAGGAGACATAAATATAATATCTGATTCAGCCTATTCAGTAGGTGTGGTACAAAGAATTGCCACAGCCCAAATAAAATTTGCAGCTTCTAATATATATCAGCTCTTTAAGGAACTTCAGGAGCAAGTGAGAAAACATCCAGGTAAGATTTATATCTTGCATGTCCACTCACATAGTGGACTTCCAGGTCCTATTTTTGATGGGAATTCAAAGGCAGATAGCCTTTTAACTATGTTAGCCAGTATGCCTTTATTTCAGGAGGCCCAGGAATCCCATCCTAAATACCATCAGGCTGCTCGAGCTTTGCATTTACAATTTGGGATAACAAAAGAGGAAGCTAGGAGCATAGTAAAAAGTTGTACAGCTTGCCTTCCTTTCCATGCTCCTACACTGCCTCCAGGGAAGAACCCTCGTGGTTTGAGACCCAATGAAATCTGGCAAATGGATGTGACCCATTATAAATCTTTCGGTCATCTGTCTTTTATCCATGTTGTGGTAGACACCTTTTCAGGATTCACTTTTGCCGTACCAGCAGCAAAAGAGACAGCCCGAGTGGTCACTGAATTCCTCACGCAAGCATTTGCCATTATGGGTGTGCCACAAGCAATAAAAACAGACAATGGTCCTGCATACACCTCCAAACATTTTGCACACTTTTGTGCACAGTATAAGATTTTACACACCACTGGCATACCCTTTAATCCTCAAGGACAGGTAATAATAGAGAGGAGAAACAGAGATTGGAGATGCTGCTCCAAAAACAAAAGAAAGGGGGAGCCACAGGTAACCCTAGAGAACTACTAAATGTAGCACTTTATATTATTAACTTCTTGATTTTTGACAAAGATGCACTGGCTCTGGCAGACAGGTTTTATAACCCACCAGAAGGGCAGTGTCCAGTGCGAGCAGCTCCACTATCTTTAGATAATCGCCAGGTGATGTGGAGAGACCCAGAAAGTGGTGAATGGAAGGGACCAGATAGGCTAACTGCTTGGGGGAGAGGGTTTGCTTGTATCTCTACAGGTGGAGAAGGAATCAGATGGGTGCCAACAAGCTGTATTCACCTTGTCCATCGCAGAGAGATGGAGCAGACCCTTGAAATGAAGGAGAAGACCCAAGAAATATCAGGTGGTTCTGTTGCTGATTGTGCTCACCATTGAAAGAGCATGGCAGTTAAGGCATTTGACTCATGGACATAGAAAATTGTTGGACTTCAAAACCCTCAGGAATTATTGGATTCTCTGAGACATGATAAAATTGTTGTAGGACTTGAAAACCCTCAGGAATCATTGGATCCTTTAAGACATAAGACTTGAAAGCCCTCAGGAATCATTGGATTTTCTGAGAAATGATAAGACTCTTACAGGACTTCAAAATCTGCTGGAATCATTGGATTCCCTAAGACATAAAAAGACTTTTGCAGGACTTCAAAAACTTGGGGGGACCATTGGATTGCCTGATATGTGAAGCAATGGACAATAGATTGGTTTTAGATTATCTCTTGGCTGCTGAAGAAGGCGTATGTGTGACTGCTGTTTATATACTCTCCTTCTAGGACTTCTGACAATCTTTTACAATACCATGTTGATTTATATTGTTTGTTATAACGTTACTTCGGTGTACAATTCATGTTTGTTACACCACATCAAGCCTGCACTGACTGTGGGGAGAGTCATCACTAATAGCCTCTGCGTTATTGCTATGTGCTTGTGTAATATCTCCCATGCTGATGGGTTTGTGCATAATAAGACCCTTCATCCCAGAAACCCGCTAGCAACCCCCACTTCCCTTTGGTGCTTTTCATTTCCCTTCCTGAGATGTCAGGGAGGGTGTGATTATCTCCTTTTTAGTGCTTTCACCTCCCTTCCTGAGAAGTCAGGGGGGTCGTGATCACCTCCTTTTTGGTGCTTTCACCTCCTTTCCTGAGAAGTCAGGGAGGGTGTGATCACCTCCCCTTGGGGGCTCTGACCTCCCTGAGGAGTCAGGGATGGCATGATCACCTGTGTTCTAAAACAAAAGAAAGCAGGAGATGTAATGGGCTGAGGCTTGAGTTGATGCACTGAGGTCCCACGTACATGAGGCTAAATAGTAATTGGACCATACTCTATTAATATATAAGCTTGGAGAAAGAATTCCCCCGCCCACTCTTTGTGCAAGTCCTGATGTGTTGTATAGGAAATGACGATTTTGGTGGGTGGAGGCAGGGGAGTGGAAAAGGAAGGGGAAGGGGAGACTGCTTGCATTTGCCATTGCGAGGGCCTTTCAGCTCAGATCCTCCTCTGTTATCTGGCTTCCTGTCGCAGTTGCCCATATTGCTATTGCAATCTTTCTTGCCCATATTGTTATCGCAATCCTTATTCACCTCTTCACTTCAATAAAGATTGAAGATTTTTCCCTTAACCTGAATTCATGACTCAGGCTGATTTTAAATACACGGTCATTACACATTGGGATTTTCTAAAGACATAATTCTATTGCATGCTTAGTAGACTAACATATAATGTAAACATAACTTTTATATATATTGGAAAACCAAAAAAATTCATCTGACTCAATTCATTTTGTGATATTTGCTTTATTGCAGTGGTCTAAAACCAAACTACAATATTTCTGAGGTGTGCCTATATGCTTTGATATTAGGCAGGAATGAGCAAGAGGTCACTTGCTCAACTTTTTTACATGAAATAAAAAAAACTACAAAAGGTGTACTAAGTCAGAGATACTGAGTCCCTTTCACAAAATTACCAATACTTCCAAGGTCTGTCTGTCTCTCTTTCTGTCTCTGTCTCTCCAGTGTGGTACTCAATCTAATGTGATTCAATTCCCTAGATTACAGTATGTGACTTTCTAGGGAATAATATAAAAATGTAAATATAAAAAATGATCAGTCTCATAATCCTTGCTTCTACGTAGTTTCTTGTCATCTCTGCAATCTATCCTCTTCTTTTACATACAAATTTTATTTCTTGACAAAATTTGTTTTTTATATATACATACATACATATTATCCGAAACTTTTAGAAATGGATGCCACCTTACAAATTTCAAAGAAACACATATAAAGTTGAATGAGTTGGTTTTTAAAGTTTCTAGGCTCCCTGCTTTTTTTTTCTCCTTATTCTAATTCTTCTATCTACTCTTTCTCCCTTTATTTATTTGTTTGTTTATTTTGAGGCACCTCAGGATTGTCTTGCCCAAGGTCATATAACTAGTGTCTGAGGCTGAATTTGAACTCAGGTCTTCCTCACTCCAGGGCTGATACCCTAGCCACTGAATCTCCTAGCTACCCCTGTTACCCTAAATTTATAAATCTCTTTAGGCCCCCAGTGACTTTATGGCTTCTATTTTCTTCCCATTATTAAAACCTACTTTTAGGAAAGGAACCAATCATTCATACTAAGGTATAAATTTTTGAAATGTTTTTGTTGTTCAGTTCTGTTTCAGTCCTAATTCTTTTCGACCCCATTGAGAGTTTTCTTGGCAAAGATACTGGAGTGGTTTTAGCTAAAGGAATAAAACTCTAATGTACTTTTAGGCCATAGGTAATGAATGGGAAAGTACTTTGGAGTCAACTTATGAGTTCATTTTTTTTCAGTAGATTGTGTAAGGCTAGAAATCTAGGTGTGTCCAATTAGATCAGTGTGTGGGTTGAGAAAGAAATAGTAGGATGACATCCTCTCCAGTTCTAATATCTGTATGTTTTTTTTTTTTAACACTCAACACTGACAGTTGTCACTTCCTTTATTATCAATTAATGGATTAGTCTATAAGCACTTATTAAGCACTTATTCTGGGCCAGGCAGGGGATACCAAGATAAAAAACAAATTAGTCCCTGATTTCAAGGAGCTTATTTTCTATTGGAGGAGACAGCATATATACTGACATATTCAAGATAAATACAAGGTAATTTTGGGGGAAAGCACTGTAATTACAGGGATCAAAAAAGGCTTCTTACAGAAGGTTGTGTTTGAGTTGATCTTTGAAGGAGACTAGAGAGATGAGAATTGGAGGTCAGGAGAAAATATGCTACAAAACAGGACTTTTTGAAGTATGGCAGAGTTGAAAGGTCATACCTGATTAGAGGGTTTAAGCCTTACAGATGAAGGAAAAGGAAATCTCTTCAAAACATTTCTACATGCATCCCTGAACTAACCAATCTTCAGGCTGGATTTTCTGAAAGTTTGATTTTGAGAAGGAAAATCTAAATTTCCTGATAGAGTAATTCCTAGTAAAGTAATATTGTAATACCATGTATCTGAATCAAGGGTAAGAAAGAAGATTTTCTTTTGGTCATTTCATATGTAATAATGCATTCACAGAATGATTTTGACCAATGCTGGGGTAATATTCATAAAAAGAACTCTCTAGCAACAGAAATTCTCTCAACTTTTTTTTTTTTTTTAAATACGTACTTGCATATTCCTCGCTCACACCAGCCATGTCCATTGCACATATTTGGACATTGCTGTCCTATGTAAATATTGTCTAAAGCCCATTCATCTTGTGTTGTGTAATAGCTCTGACTCCAACGAAAGCGAGTAGCACTGGACCTGGAAATATATTAAAAAGAAAAATAAAATATCATTCTTTGAAACTTCCTGTTGAGGACTATCAAAGGAAAACTTATTCTCACAGTACTTTCTTTTTAGACTATATGCTCTCTAGAATTTTTATTTGATTGCCAACCATTTTTCTACATATTAAACTTAGTTTTTCTGAAATGTTAAAATGGAAAATATAACTATCATAAGTAATACATTGTCAAAGTCAAAAGAAGTTCTCTTTTTGTGTATTTAAATTATTAAAATTATTGAGTTTTAGAAAAATTAAGCAAATCAAAATATCAAACATTGATACATTTTATATTAATATTTAATGTTAGTGAAACAAAGCTAAGGCAGAAAGATTTTTCTAAAAAACGCTCATCCTTATTATATTGGTTGAGTGTTAAATGATGAACATTTTGTATTAAATTATAGGAAGACCACATTTTACTTAACTCTCAAAATAAAACAAGAAATAATACAAGAATTATTGGATAAGGAATAGAAAAGATTAGCACAATATAATACATGGACTATTTAGCATTGTTAAATGACCTCAATAAATTGAATAAGAATATCCAGAAGCACAGATCTGTTTATTCATACTGAAAAAATAACTTCTTTTTCAAAAACAAATTGATGTTAAATCAAAGCAAATAATTAAGAGGTCTAGTAGACATCAAGAAATCTTAGGGAACTTGATTGTGACTTAGAAATAAGGTCTGCAGAAGAAGAAAAAGCATATTGACATTTCTGCAGCAGAAATTTAGTAATATATCCAATTGGTAAGTGAAAAAAAATTTTAGAGCCACTTTAATTTAATGAATGCCACCAAGTTTTTTTTTTTTTCAAACCTCTGAAAGTTTTAATTTTTCCCTCTGAAGATTTCCTGATAAAGAAGTCAGATAATTGTGATTCTACAATAATCATTTAGGAATGATTTTCAGAAATGAATGGGCATGAGCTCAGAGTCACAGACTGAATTCCATATTCCAAGTACAACATCCATTGATAGATCAGACCTTGAGGGTACTGAAAGAACTCTTAAAGCCTATTATGTCAAATATGTTAAGTATCTGTAAGTACACAATAGATTATTAAAGTTCAGAGTAGGCTTTTATTATTTTTCTTTTATCCATGATCTATGGATAATGGTTTGCATTTCCAGTTTTGGTAGTTTGATTTCTGAATTCTCTGCGGTGCATCTGGCAGAGTAATGCCTTCTTACATATTCATGATCCTCAATGATACTTCCAATGAGATTATGCTCACTTCCTTTGGAATTACAATTTTCATTTTCAAACAAAAAAGGTGCTGCTGCAACTTTCATGACTATATAAAGTTATTAGTTTTCCATAATAAGAAAAAGTCTTTTACTGGTTTAATATTTATTATCAGAAATTTCTCAAGGGTATGAGTTTCCTCCCCAAAATGGGACCCAGGTTAGTACTATTAAAATTATTTGATTAATACCTGAATGACATTATTAATATATTTAACATATTTTATTTTATAAATATAAAAAAGTTATTAATTTGTTACTATAAAAATTGCTTGATCATATATAGTAATGAAAATATACAATAAAGTATTGGTAAAAATGATTAAGATAAATAAAAATTTATTCTATCTATTGGTTCTCCATTTTATATAATTTTGAGAACTTGGATAACATTTTATAAATGATTTGTTCCATGCTATGGAATAAAGGTAACTATTCTAATTTATCCATTTTTATAACATCATAGTTTAATGGAAAAAAAGAATCTGTAGGGAGAAAGTCAGAAAAAGGGTTCTCAATCTAATTTTAGTACTAAAGAGCTATATGATCTTGAACAAGATGTCACCCTATTTCTCTACAGGTTTTTCAATTCTATCTTGGGGGATGAATCTTCATGACCAGTTACAAGACTAACAACTTATGATTTCTGAATAGAAATGGCCATTTTTTAGGAGTTCTTTATTTTCTATACAGTTACATAATAGTACAAGGCCTATTGCTTGATTTGGTAATAGAGGTTTTAATTTGGATGTTTCAGCTATAGAGACAGATGATTCTAAATCTTCCATGATATAATTTACCTAAGAGTTATCAAACTAAACAAAGAAAGGTCCCAGAAACACAACTTCTTTATCTATGAATCAGAGAAGATAGTTTACTTAAAAACTATTATCATTGATATTTTGGCCATCCTACTTCCTTAGAACACATCAATGTTCAACTAGAAATTGAAAATACTAAGGAAATAGAATTTGAGTTGTAGTAATACAAGGGAAATACTGAAAAAGAAAGGAATCCATAAAAAGAAGAATTAGTAATAAGCATTTCAATAGTACTTTAGTCAAAAAATGTATATCTGTTTCACAGATCTAATTTGATAATAACATAGAGGAGAGGAAGCATGGCATTTCAGTGTATGGATACCTCAGTCAGAAAAAAACTGGGTTTAAGCCCTGTTTCTGACAATAACTGGCCATTTCACCAGTTACTTAATTTCTCAGCATTTCAGTCAGTCTGTAAGCATTTATATTAAGCACTTAAGGTGCTATGCTCTGGGAATACAAAGAAAAGCAAAAACACTTTTGTCTTCAAATAGCACACATTCTAAAATAATAACTATTTATTATTTTATTTTATTTTTTTGGTCCATTAGTCACATCTTACTCTATGCGACTCAATTTGGGGTTTTTGTGATAGAGATACTGGAATGTTTTCTCATTTCCTTCTCTAGCTCATTTTACAGATGAGGAAAGTAAGACAAATAAGAATTAAGTGACTGACCCAAATTCACATAATTAGTAAGTATCTGAGGCTAAATTTGAATTTAGGTCCTTCTGATTCCTAGGCTGACTCTACCCACAGAGACCCTGCCCCTAATAACACTATGACACTTATTCACTCAAAACTAACACACACTTACTTATTCACACTCACACTTGCTCCTCTCTTTTTCATTCTTCCCACCTCTCCCCCCTTCTTTCTCCAAATTCTTTTGCACTTATCTGTATAAATGTTGTAACCCCTTATGAGAATGTAACCTCCTAGAATGTTAGAGTTTTTGTTTGTTTCTTTGTTTGCCTTTGGTTTTTCCATGCTTAGCTTAGTATCTTGCAAAAATTACATGTTTAACAAATGCTTATTGAGTTAATAAATTACAAAATAATATATATGCCAATGAGAATTTCATTATAACACAACTTTAACATAGGAGTACAATATGGACTCTAAGGTTACTGTTGCTACATTGAATTTATTTGTCTAAATATTTATATATAGGCATATTCTAAATTATTTTTTCTTTTCCTTTTCAAGCTGATTCATGTTTATTGTAAGCACTTTAAAACTAAATTACTTGCCTAGAATAAAAGAAGCTTAACGTGGATTATTCTATTAAAGATTGTCATACATACTTGAATGTGAACATGTTAATTAAGGCGAAGGAAAGGGAGAAAAGGTTGAATGTTGGCCACAGTTTCAGTGATTTAAAAAATACCTTATCTTGAGCAATCTCCATTTGGCCGTGTGAGAACATAAAGTGTGATCTCACTGATTTTCACTTGTGGCACAGCTAAATAGCTTCCAAAATTTAAATGTTTAAACTTTCCATTTCTCTTTAACCTTGACCATTTTTACTTTCAAATATGAAAGACTGGTACTTTGGAGATTAACCATGTGTTTACTTCATGTCCACATGGGATTCAGTTAGAAAGTTAAACAATTACTGTGTAATGTCTTATGGTTTCTGGTCAGGTACTATAGATTCCCAGGGGCAGATTGCACACCAGAAATAAAACTCAAAATTCTTCTTTATTTGATTTTATTCTTTTAGATTTCAGTACCTGAAATAAAATAATGTCAAGCTCTCTCTTGATAGTCAGGGAACCTGAAGAATCAAGGTAAATGAACTGATAAAATTGTACTTGCCACCTTCAGAATCAATGTAATTACAATCACCCAATTATATCAAAACTCTTATTTAGTCATTAAGTATTGATTTGTTTATGAAGTCAGCGACTGACAGCTGTTTGGATCTCATTAAGTCCTGTTCTTATGTAAATGTCCCTCATAAAACTGAAATTAATTTTTATCAGATAACAAATGTTCAATTCTTATATAATACAATTTCTCTGAGCAGGTGCAAACATTCATGGTTTTCCCCACAAGTTGGTACCATCTAACATTTTCCTGCTAACAGAGATTCATATACACAAGGACCCTGGAAAACCAAAATTGTTTGATGGCTCTATGTTTATATTTTCATATGTTTGAATCACAATACTAGGGCATTCGGAGGGAGATTTGCTAAAGCAGAATCTAATTGACTTCACTCTCCTCTTGAATCTTTAGGAAAACGTACTCCTTCAAAAGTTGTGAGATGAACTAAAAGGACCAATTTAACTGTATTAAGGAAAATGAATATATTTTATCCCCACATCTCAGCTTTTCAAAATAAACTCTAAGCATCATAAAAATAGCAATTAGAACACCTGGTTTTTCTGAAACTACAACAATATTTATTTACATATCGATTAATTGGAATGCTAAAGTAAATACTTTATTAAAATGTTTGGATGTATCTTACTCCTATTATTACTTCTGGGAAAACCTAAATTAAATAATTACAAACCTACTTATAAGGTAGAACACATGGAGAACTAAGCTATTGGATGCTTACTCTGGGTAAAATTGGGATACCTTTTAGAAAGCATCTTTAAGGTCCAGTGAACAATCTCTTGGTCTGAAAACAATGATACATCTGTAGCATTCCTATCAATCCACAGAGACTCCCTAACCAACTTAAAAAAAAATATTGGGAAGATAGTTTGGTTGGGGATTTAGATACTGAGAATAGAAATTAAATTGTTGAGGTGAAGAGGTGCTAGATTCAAACTCCAGGAATGATATCAGGATAGGCAATGGTGACAGCAGGTTTTCTTTTTTTCAAGGGGTCAATCCTTGAGTTCATCTACCCAGTTCTGTTACAAGCTAATTATGGATAGAATAAGTTAGGTTCCCTATAAAAATAAGATAGTCAAAATCAAAACATCACCTGCACTGGAAAGTTTAGTTTTTCTCAAAAGGTCTCTCTAGATGCTCTGAATCTCAGGCTAAGAATTCCACAAGGAGGTTTTTTTTTTTTTTTTTTGGGTCTTTATTTTGTTATTTTGTCTTTGTCCCTGCTGGATATGTGAATTGAGTTGAGTAAGCAATCCCTTACTCAGTTGTAGGGGGGAAACATAGGGAACTAAACAAAATCAAATTTTATTTCCTATAATTCTTTGGATGAAGCAAACTTCTATACTATAGAGGGAGCTCTGGGGATTGAGGAGAGCAACAGGCTACTAGATGCTGTTTTAAATATTATTTTAAAGTATTAAATGCTAATCCTCAGGAATTTTTATTTGTTAATAAACAATTTCAAGCACATCTGTCTTCTGAGCAGATTCAATTCTATTATGCCAAGGTTATTTAACTAGGACTCACTACAATAAAGATAGTTAAAAAGATGAGAAATGAGTGCTAAAGGAGGGTTTAAAAATTTAATTGTTATTGGGTAAATTCAAACATTCACATGTTCCTTGACAATGAGTCATTGCATAATAAGGTAGGACACTTAGTATCCCCTGGAACACACTTTTAGAAATCTTCAAGGTGAGTCCTAGGACCAGATATCTTTTGTTGAACATGAGCAGGTGAGTGCTTGGCAAGGTCCAATGGTAATTAAACATACCCTAAAGTATTGATGTCAAACTTCCATGGAAATGGATCCCTGGAATAGCATATTGATTTAGAAAGCTTCAAATTAACCTTATCTGTGTCACTTTATTTTTATTTATTTTTAAATGTTTCCCAATTATCTTTTGATCTGGGTCAGGTCATACCCTGGAATGCCAGGGGCTCAATGAACGGCCTATGTGCTTCCCACTGTGTCCTCCCCTTCTAGTCTAAATTTGACACCTTGGAACTCAAGAGCTTAATGAATATGGAATTTTGTCTTTATAGTCATCTACTGCCTGGAAGGTAATTCTTCAAACTTTCTCATAGACTCATTGTTAAAATTGACTTTGTTCATTATGTCCTGACATCTCCACTGGTGACAAAATTCATATTGAGAACTCTTTCAACAATTTGAACATGTAATTCCTCAATCACCTTCAATTTTAGTGACTGAATTTCAATTTCACTTACATTAACCATATACCAATAAAGTCAGATCTTTGACCTCACCATGTCTCTGTACTGTCTCATAAGGTGAGACTAAAGTTCTGCCTTGTACTTTGTTCTACAATTCTATTCTAACCAAAATTTACTCTCCATTCCTGTCTTTTATTCTTATTAAACCTTGTCATTCAGTCATTTCATTCATGTCTAATTCTTAGTGACTCTATTTGGGGTTTTCTTGGCAGTGATACTGGAGTAGTTTACTATTTGCCTCTCCAGCTCATTTTACAGGTGAGGAAACTGAAGCAAACAGGATTAAGTGACTTGCTCAGGGTGATTTATTTGAACTTAAAAAAAAAAAGAGTCTTCCTGAGTCTAGGTACTCTATCCACTGTGCCATTTTAGCTACTTCAATATTAAACCTACTCTTGGTCTTTATCATAAACACTAATCTATTGACTCATTGCTATTTTCCAAGTACATTTTTTCTACTCTGACTTTTTTCCTCCATAAGTGGCCTTTAATGCATGATCTGCTTTTTTAATGTTTCACTAATTACTAACTTAGAATTTTTATTACTAACTTAGAATTTTTAGCTTTTTGAATTTCTGACATTTCAGAGTTGGGAGCCCTTATCTTTGAGTAATTTTAAATAATTGTTTCCAAGATCTTGTTAAAACAATTATCGTCTCACTAATGTAATGCCATTTGTATCTTTAGGGCTTTTTATTTAATAAAGACATGCTTAGATTACTCTACTCCTTTTTTCTCTTTACATGTCTATTCCATGCAGAAATTGTTACATTTTTTGGTTTCATTTCATTGCTAAACATTTTTGGGTAAGTCTTTTAACCTCTCTAGGCCTCAGTTTCCTTATCTGTATAATAAAAAGGATGGATTCAATGATCTCTAAGATACTTTACAGATTTAAATTCCTATGATTTTTGAAATTACTTTGAATGCTAATCAATAAAATGATCTTTTAAAAATCTTAAGTATAGTGAAAAGATAATTCAAATAATGCAGGTAGCTGATATAGTGGAGAGAATACTAAGCCTAGATTTAGGAAGACTCATCTCTTGAGTTCAAATATAGCCTTGGAAACTTACTAGTTGTGTTACCCATTGCATATCATTTAACCTTATTTGCCTCAGTTTCCTTATCTGTAAAAAAATCTTTGCCAGGAAAACTCTAAATGGGGTTATGAAGAGACACAATTGAAAAATGAACAAGTACTTTTTAATCTTTCATTAATTGTTAGCCTTTTATAATTTAAAATATTTTCCACAATAATTAAAAATTTGATTAAGTAATCATTAGCTTTTCACTTAATTTCAGTTAAATACATCATATTTTAAAAACTTTTACTTAATTTTTAAAAAGGTTTAATTATAAAATGATTACAAAATGAATAGCAGAGATATCTAAATGGAGAAAGTTAGACAAAATAAATACATTAATGAAAAATATGAGAAAAGTTAGAAAGTATAATAAACACATGGAAAACTACTGAAAAACAAAATTGGAACTTTAAATTCTAACATAAAGCCTTATTCTTTTTTTCCCCTGAGGCAATTGGGAGTAAGTGACTTGCCCAGGGTCACACAGCTAGGAAGTGTTAAGTTTCTGAGGCCAAATTTGAACTCAAGTCTTCCTGACTTCAGGGCTGGTGCAAACCCTTATTATTAAAGGCAAAGTTATTCTATTATAATGAAATAATTCAATCTTTGGAAAAACAAAAGCTAGAAATAAATCTAAAAATTACATCCAATGTTTTTTACCATAAAAACCAAATCTTTATACACTAAATGATGTACAAATTCTAATTGGGATTTTGTTTAATTTATTTTATTTTTAGAATATGGCACTGGAAGAGTAGCAATTCAAGAGTGATATGTTTTTAAGATTTATGTTCTTTTTTGATATGAATTTCATTCTTGCAAAAATATATTAGAACTTTAAGGGAATTTAAGACATATTTAGTCAATCTCTTTACTTTATACATGAGGAAATGAGGTTCACAGAGTTTTAAAGATCTGCTCAAGGCTACAAAGGTAATTCAAGGTCATTGAGGAACCACCCTGATCTCTTGGTTCCCAATCCAATATTATTTCCACAGGATTGTGCAGTAGTAAGAAGATCATTTTAGGAAAAGAGAAAAAAAAATACATTTATTTTATGTAACACAAGTTTTGGATGAAATTAAAAATTTATATTTTCCTCTTGATATAAGAATCCTCATTTCTGAAGGTGAAAAACCAAAAAAAAAAAAGAAAAAAGAGCTCCTTATTGTACTTAACTAATGCTTTGTAATCTAATCATGTCCATAGTAATGTAGCAAATCTAGGATATACCAAGGATAAGATAACAAAATTTTAAAATGAGCTCTCTTACCAAGTTTTCTGAGGAAGAAGTACAGTGATCCTTCTCCATTGTGTAAATTCACTGGAATGGTAGATGCTTGCAGATGTAAATTCTTGACAGCTAGGCATTCCTGGAAGGCATTCCTAAACAAAAATCATTGAAACATCAAGATTATCTTTTTCATTTTAAATTTTTTTCTCTTGTCATATTTTCCTTATTCTAGAAATGAACAAACATGCAGGGGTCTTCAAACTACAGCCCGGGCCAGATGTGGCAGCTGAGAACATTTATCCCCCTCACCCAGGGCTATTTATTTAAAGGCCCACAAAACAAAGTTTTTGTTTTTACTATAGTCTGGCCCTCCAACAGTCTGAGGGACAGTGAACTGGCCCCCTATTTAAAAAGTTTGAGGACCCCTGATTATTTTTAGAGGGTTCTATATTATTAGTTTGTCAAACTTCCACTAACACCATATCCATTCTACCTCAGCCACTTACAGGGTTCTTTATATTATATAACTATGAAATTTTTCCTTCTTCTTTCCTTCCATCACTCCTATGTCTCAGTTCTTCTTATCCTACTTTTTGCCTTCAATATACCTCCTGCAATATAAGTCCAAGACTGTCATCTTGCTATATTCTCTCTGTTTCATCTCTAATTATTTCTCTTCAGTCTTGACATTCCTGAAGTTAATACATTTTGGTATGGCAACAGTATAGAAGACATCTACTCCATCAATGAACCACTGCTCCTTTTTGACACTCCCTTCTTTGTTGTTGTCCAATCCTACTCCATCAATGAATATTGCCCTTTCACTTCAGTCTAATTTCTCATGGCCCCATTTGGGTTTTTCTTGGCAGAGATATTAGAGTGGTTTGCTATTTCTTTCTCCAGCTCTTTTTATAGATTAGAAAGCTGAGGCAAACAGTGTTAAGTGGTTTGCCCAGGGCCACACCACTAGTGAATGTTTGAGACTATATTTGAACTCAGGAAGATGAGTCTTCTTAATTCTAGGCTGGCACTCTTATTGATTACATCACCTAGCTGTTACTCTCTTCTTGCCCCTCTAATAACTAATATTGGATATTCTTTTCATTTGCTTCCTCTGCTTTTAAACTTGAATATTTTTAAATGACTTTAGAAAAGTACAATCAAATCAATTCATGTTTAATTCAATCTCAGCCTCACTGCTGAGTCCTCACTGTTGATGACATTCCTTTTATTTATCTCTTAATTGACTAACAAGCTCATCATAAATATTGTGCTAAATCTCCTCTCTGCTAAAATTCACAGTTCTACATTCTTACCCACCAGAATGTAGCATCCACTTAAATGAAAAAACTGAAGCTATAAATATTCTTCCTTCTGTTTCTTGCTCCATACTTCAAAGGATCACCCATCTATTATTCTTTCCCTCCAGTTCAGGGTAGTTCTCCTCTTTGTCAAGGCTAATGCTTCTATTTGTGAACTCAAGACTACCTGCTCTCATCACTCTTTGTTCTATATCTCCCTTCTAATTGTCATTCTTTACTTATTTATTGACTTCTTCTGGCTGCAAGTAGCCAAAGTCTTCCCTATTCCAAAACCTTCCACTAAGTCTGCTGCTTCATATGAAACTATATTTCTTTTCCTTTCACTGTTTAACTTCTTACTGTCTCTACTTTCTCACCATCTACTTAGTTCTTTAAAATATTTTATTTTTTGAATTTAATAAACACCAAATATAAAGAACATTTTCATATACTTTGGGAAACAGAAGGAGAGGATGATACATAAATTTCTCTTACACAGAATTTGCTCCTTTTTTAAAGGGAAAGTATATAATAAATTCAACACATGATTTACAAAGCTGTCCTGAATTCTTTGATTCCTTTTGACTATACTTCTGTTCTTTTCTAATTTTTTTTCTTTGTTGGGAGGAAACTTTCCCACCTCCTCACCACTGGAAAAAAAAAGGAAAAAAAAACCCAAAGTCCTTGAAAATAAATGCCCATATATGAGACTTTCTAACCCCATCACTTTACTGAAACCACTTTGTTTAAAGACACCAATGATCCTGAATTTAAAAATTCAATGAACTTTTCTTAGTCCTTATTCCTCTGGAGGTTTCAGTATCTATGACACTATTGAGTTTAGATCCTTCTTGATATTCTCTCTTCCTTTGGCTTCTATTATCCTAGTCTCTCCTGTTCATCTCTATTTGATTAGTCCTTCTTAGTCGGTTGGTTCATCTTTCTTCCATTCTCCAATGTGGTTGTCCATCAATGCTCTCTGGTTGACCTTTTATTTCTCTCTATGTGCCCCTTTGGCAATCTTATATACCCACTAGCTTTATTTATTTTATCTACATAGATAGGAAAGGAAGGGAAAAGAAGGAATAAAATATAGTGCCTTCTATGTTTCAGGCACTCTGCTATCGTGGCTAATTTATTTATTTATCTGACTTTAATTTCTGTCCTGAATTCTAACCTAACATTAGCTGTTCATGAGACATTTCTTCCTGTACACCCTATAGGTACTTTGAAATCAATGGATCCAAAATGGAATCTGTTATCTTCTTACTGACTTGTCCATTCTTATTGAGGGCACAACTATTTTTTCAGTTATTGTGTACCTTTCTTAGGTTTATAACCTATGAAGTTGTCCTTGACTTTTTCTCATTCCTCATTCCATATCTTCAGTTTCCAAGTTGTATCAAGTCTATCACTATGATGGTAGTCTTAATTAAAGCCCACACTATCTCTCACCTAAAATGCAGTATCATACTAATTGACCTCCCTTTTTTTACCTCTCTAATCTCGCCTACATATCACTGTCAAAATAATCTTTCTAAGATGCATGGCTGAGTAAGCCACTAATCCAATCAAAAATCTTTAGAGGATAACTTTAGTTAATATGAGTACTCCTTTAATGTAAGAGGATGACTATCAATTGTGGAATAATTAAACAAATCATCACATATAGGTATAGTAGAATATGTCTATGCTATAAGAAATAAGGGATTATTTCAGAAGAAGTTGGAAAGATTTTATGAACTGATGGAGAGTAAAGTGAACTTAACAACTGATACACAAGATAAACAACTTTTAAAGATTTAAGAATTAGATAAATTATCAATCATGATTCCAAAGAAGCAATGATGAGAATAGAATTCTTTTATTAACAGAGAGGCAACAAATTCAAGATACAGAATGAAAATACATTTTCATGCATGATCAACATGGGAAGTTAATACTTTACTCTTTTTTGTTATGAGTTTTTTTTTTTTCCTTTTGTCCAATGTGAGGGTGGGAGTAGGTAAGGACAGAAAAAGCACTGTATACTATCCAAATGCAACCAGTAGCTGTTAGCCAATATTTTCCCTCATTCTTCTTCCCCTGAGAATTTATAGGTTTTTTTTTTTTTTTTCCTTAGTGCTTGGAATACACACATTCTCTTTATTTCTGTCTGCTGAGATGTTTATACTTCTTTGAAATTTTTCCTGGTTTCTTGTCCCCAAGGTGAAAGAATTTTCTTTTCTTTAAATTTTTTTTGAAAATATAAATTTGCTTAAATTGAATTCCTTAAATGTGCCTTATCTGAATTTTTCTTTTTTTCTGTCATACTAACTTATGCATGTGTTTCCTATTAAATCAAACTGCCAATTCCTTGAGGGCAGAGGCTATAGTTCTTCTGTGAATGTCTGGTTCAGCATAGGCCTTATATCTAAGAGATATTCTTGTTAACATATTTGTTGAACTCACTATGTAATTTAGTGATATAAACTTCAAGTAGTAAATATACCTCTGTCCTTTTCACAATGAATTTAATTTTTTATTTTTTTTTTTTTTACTGCTTAACAACAAGAATAAAACTTCAAAAATTCAATTCATTTTTTTTTCTTGTATTTATTGAATACCTGTGATGTTCCAGGAACTGTGCTAGGTGCGGAAGATAAAAAGACAGAAAACAAAATTGTCTTTGCCTTAAAGGATTTTTATATTTAGAATCATCAAATATTTGGCAATACAGGAAAAGTCTAGTTGCAGATGAAGGTTAAGTAAAAAGGGAGCTCAAGAGAATGTGGCCATAAGGAAAATTAATAATTATAGAAGGAGCCACATTTGAAGAATTTAATAATATCATCTGTCTGTCTAAAAGAAAGATCTCTAGGGTTAAATATCTCATAGTTTCTTTTATTAGCTTAGTTCATTGTTTAAATCTACTGTCATGGATTTCTCATGTCTTTCCTAAATATGTGTGTGTGTGTGTGTGTGTGTGTGTGTGTGTATGTGCTCGCGCGTGTGTGCGCATGGTCTTCATAATATGCTTTCTTTTTTTCCTCTATGGTGTTTTAGAATAGGCCTTCTTAAACTTTTTGCTTTCATGATCCCTCTTTGCTCAGGAAAATTTTATATGACCTGGTCTCAAGCCTGAGCAGAAATGTTTCTGGTAACCTTCATGCATGTGCAGCGCAAGTGTATATGTTGTATGTTATTAGCAAGGCTGTAGTGATATCATAGTTATTCAACATGGGCAAATTCTGCCAGAAAACTGCTCAAATTCATAATATGTTTGATTTTGAGTTAATTTTTGGTTGTTATATTCAGAAACCTTTTAATGTTGCCATATTTTTTATAATACCCGTATTCAGTTCCACAACCCCATATAGGGATTCATTCCACATTCTCAGAAGTTTTGTTTTAGAATTTATTTAAAACAGGACAATGTTTTCATATAGGCTTTTCTATATTTTACGAGAATCTAAAATTACTCTCCAACCTTTTTTTCTTCAAATTAAACAACATATATTCTTTAACATACAGATATTATTTTTCATCCCTTTTATCATTTTTATGTCTTCTCTGGATTGCCTCCAGTTTCTTTTTAAACAAAGGAGCACTACTAAATGGATACTACTCCAACCAATTCTGCATAAAATAAAAGGATTTTATCTCTTATAATTCCATGTCACTGTTATGTTATTTACTCTTGAAGTAAGAGCTTTTATATGCATTATTTAGTTTTGAAGTAAGAGCTTTTGTTAGTTTTTTTCTTGCATATTCCTGTAGTTATTATCCTATTTTGTAGATGCAAGAATTGAAGACTGAAGAATTGAGGGATCCATTCACAGAAGTCAGCTTTTTCCTCCATCTTGCTCACTATCTACAGAAAGCTACTCCCTATCTGCTAATACATGATGCCATCATCTATCTTCCTAAGAGTACAAAATGCCCAGGAATGAATCTTCCTCTAATAAACATTACTTGCTTATTGACAACATGTTAATAAGTCAATAAGAGAGGAAGTAATACTTTTTTTGGAGGCAATTAAAGTTAAGTGAATTCTCTGGGTCACACAGCTAGTAAAAGTCTGAAGTTCTATTTGAACTCAGATACTCCTGAATTTCAGGGCTGTTGCTTTATTCACTGTGTCACCTACCTGCTCTAGGATAAATACTTTAAAAAAGACTTTTGCAATATAACAAGTTTGGGTTACAAAGAATATATGATTTAACCTCAAGCCTTCTAACTAATTTCTTGATCAGGGCAGCTGATCAAAGGACACTCAAAGAGAATCAAACAATTTTGCCATTTCTTTTCATATCTCAATTTTTTATAAGCTTCTTCTTTAATTACTGTAAAAACGTACCATTTGAAGTTTTTAAAGAAAGGGCCCAATCATAAAGCCTTACCTCTTGTACAAGGTGCCATGTAAGACCATGATTGGTAGAGTAGTCCAGTTTCACTTGATTGTCCATATAGGGAGTATATTTCTGACCACATCCCATCACCAGACTGAACTGTATCATATATGAAGCACCAATCTGCATAGACTGAGTTTCCACATAACGCATGCTTGAGGCAAGTTTGGAGTCTCCTGTAAAACTGAGAGACAAAGAATGTGAATTAGAAATTCAATTCAGAGACGTCTCAAAAGTAACATTACAATTGCTGATAATTATACTCCTAAATATAAAAATAAATATAAGTATAAACTGATATTTATACTTCTAAAAGACTATCAACAAGTATTGAGACCAAATTGTGTACTTTGGAATTCCACAAATATTTGGTTTATGACTATTGCTTTCAAGAAGTTTGCAGTTTACTAACAGATGAAACGAAACATATGAAACTGTACACTGTTATATGGTCAATTCAATTATCCCTATGGAAATTGTTCTTCCGTAAATCTTTTAGCAGTATGCAATCTTCCTAAGTTCTTTATCAACTTATTGTTTTCAATAAGACCAAATAAAAACAAGTTTAAAAAATTCCAATTATAACTATGACTTCTTAAAAAGGTATGACTTAGAAATAGAAGAAAGCACAAAGGGAAAGCAATAACTAGATTAAATTTGTAATTTACATCCATTTAAGAGATAATGTCATCTATTACCAGGACAAAATGATAAGCACCATAAGGTGAGTAGGGAGGTGGGAAAGGAAAGCTAAACAAAACTTTATGGCTTATCTTTCTCCAGGTCTCATATATCTTGATAATTTTGTTTGAAGTGTGAAATTCCCAGAATAGTAGAAACACTCATATGCAAGAATAATTTAAAAATAAATTTCTGAAATCAAAAACAGTTAATTTCTGATTAATGACACTGAGTATAACCTTAGTATAAATAACAAAAATATTTGAAAATCATTGAAAGATATTTTTCTCAGTCACATCTAACAATTTTAAAACTACTATAAAACAATTTTAGGTTAAACAATGTTGTAGGGCTATGGTGTGAAACTCAAATTGAAATGGATTCCTGCAGGCCACATATTGACTTTGAAAGTCACAAAGTAAAATCATCTATGTTGTATTAAAAAATTTTGTTAAACATTTCCCAATCACATTTTAATCAAGTTCAGGCCTCACTCAGGCAAGCAGTATTTGATACCCCTATTGCAGGGGACAGCTAATTTTCAGCAATATCAAAGAAAGCTAGGTTCCAGGGAAGGCAAAATCTGAGTATAAAAACTTAGAATTGGTCTAAGTAAGCATCTGATACTAAAATGGAGCTGGCCTGCTTGTCTACCTAAGAGATGAGGTAGAACTAGAACACCAAGTTATCTGAGGGACTAGGTAACAAAGAAATGGATATGGGCATGGCTGACAAAGACAAGAAGCAAAGAATCCGGTGATAACCCTATTCATAAGGAATCAAAAAATTAATTGTTTTTCTAAGCCACTTCTTAATATAAAGGAAGAGAGAACAGGAGGAAACAAACTGTGTTTCTTTTCTGCTTTTACATCTATTTTTGTAAGTTCTAAATCACCTCTCTATTAGTTTTCTTATTTCTCCGTGTTCTTGAATAATCAGGCTCTGGTCCTTTACTGCTTCTATATATTATGTACTAAGGTCCAATAGTTTTCCATTTTTCTATTCTTCTAAGAGAAGTAGATTAATTTTTTCCCAGCTGTGGATAATATATTTTTGTTTTCGTTTTTGAAAGAAATATACCCAAAAGTATCTGAGAATTATTTTCTTCAGACTGATCTTAAACTAGCATCTGGGGAGATTTGTGGGAAGGAATGAGCCTTTTTCACTTGTCTTCTAAGTTCACAGGATGATAGAATATAGATTGAGAGCGGCATGAGTTCAAATTCTGCATTTTACAGATAAAGGAAACTGAGGACAGGGCCAGTGTTATATAATTTGCTTGTGTGATACAAGTAGAAAGAAGAGGTTCATAACTGGTGCTTTTTTAACCCCATCACAAAAGTGCTTGTATAAAGATATAATGGAATCATCCTGGGACACTTGAGAGGAATTACCCTATTTGCTGGTATTTGGGTACTACATGAACTTCTAGATAATTAAATGTTTGTGTATTCTACAACTGATTCTGGGACATCATTAGAACAAAATTCATGCAAATAGACCTACTAAGCACCTGGCTAAGGTTGGCTATTGCACATAAGCTTGCTATGTTTGAGAAATATTCTTTGGGCATTAATTAATGTGGACTTTAGTAAAATTTTTAAAAATGAACATATGAAAGCATAGAGAAGAGAGTAAAAATCTTGTCAAGGGAAGGAGCATCCTTATTTAGGTAAGACTAATCCCTCAATCTGTGCTTTCTTCTCATCTCAGAAGTATAAGAAAACTCAGAAGTCATCTAGGCCAATCTATAATTATCTTAAAATGCTCAATAACTAGTCATAGAATCTTTGCTTGAAAGTTTCTAATAAATAAAAAACCAGCACTTTGTGAGGCAGCCAAATCCATTTTTGGAGAGCTTTTATATTAAACCTTAATTTGCTTCTTTGCAACTTTTCATTGCTCCTAGATCTGTCCTGTGAGGACAAAGGAGCAAATCTAATTCAATTTATAATCCTTCAGATTTCTGAAAATGGCTATCCTATCAATCTACTTAAGCTAAACATTCCCAGATGATTCAGTTGATCTGCAATATGCATAGGTATACTAAAGTCAGCTTGAATGGGATCCATTTAATTATTGAATTTTTGGCATGAGCTTTTATATCTCTGAAATGGGGAAACTACAAACCAGGACTTGATTTATGATTTTGTGAATTGTCTAAATTTAAGAAAGTGTTAATAATGTAGTTTAAATATGTCTTTTTTCACCCCAGGAACACAGTTGTTAAACATTTATTAGTAGATTCCTAACAAACCTGAGGATCTTTACAATTCAGTTTTACCTCTATTTTTCCTTTTATAAATATCCCAGAAATGAAGAAAATACTTGAAATGGAGGATGATTAGGGCAGAATACAATGGAACAAATGGAATAATCTTAGATACTGTGGCCTTTTTAAAAGCTTGTTATTTTCAAAACATACATATAGATAATTTTCAACATTCACCTTGCAAAATCTTGTGTTCCAAATTTTTTCTAATATCCCATACCATTCATATACTATAACTTATCCAGCCATCCTCCAACTGATGGCCATCCACTCAGTTTCTACTTCCTTGCCACTACAAAAAAAATGCTGCAAACATTTCTACACATGTGGGTCCTTTCCCCTTTTTTATGGATCTCGTTGGGATACAGGTCCAGTAGAGATACTGCTGGATCAAATGGTATGCACAGTTTGATAACCTTTTGGACATAGTTCTAAATTGCTCTCCACAATGGTTGAATCAGTTCCCAACTCTACCAACAACGTAGTATTGTCCCGGTTTTCCCACATTCCTTCCAACATTCATCATTATCTTTTCCTGTCATCTTAGCCAATCTGTTAGGTATGTAATGATGCCTCAGAGTTGTCTTAATTTGCATTTCTCTGATCAATAGTGATTTAGAGCATTTTTTTTCATATGATTAGAAATAGTTTTAATTTCTTGGCTGGAAAATTGTCTGTTCATATCCTTTGATCATTTATCAACTCAAAAAGGGTTTGTATTCTTCTAAATTTGAGTCAATTCTTTACATATTTTAGAAATGAAGCCTTTATCAGAACCCTCGGAAGTAAAATTTTCCTCTCAGTTTATTGCTTCTCTTCTAATCTCATCTGAATTGATTTTTTTTTTTGTACAAAAACTTTTTAACTTAAAATTATAAAAATCATTCATTTCACATTCCATAAGGTATTCTAGTTTTTCTCTGGCCACAAATTCCTTCCTTCTCCACAGATCTGCGAGGTAAACTATCCTTTGTTCTTCTGATTTGCTTATAATATCACTTTTTATATATCTAAATCATGAAGTCATTTCGACCTATTCTTAATATAAGTTATTAAGTATGGTCAATGCCTAGTTTCTGCCATACTATTTTCTAATTTTCCCAGCAATTTTTTTTTTTCAAATAATAAGTTCTTATCCAGAAGCTAGGATCTTTGGGTTTATCAAACACTAGATTACTATAGTCATTGACTCTTGTGTTTTGTAAACTTAACCTATTCCACTGATCAACTACTCTATTTCTTAGCCAGTACCAAATGGTTTTGATGACCACTGCTTTATAATATAACTTTAGGTCTGGTACTAGCTACTCATTAATTCCCTTGAAATTCTTGATCTTTTATTCTTTCAGATGAACTTTGTTATTATTTTTTCTAGCTCTGTAAAATAATTTCTTGGGAGTTTGATTGGTATGGCACTGAATAAGTAAATTAATTTAGATAGAATTGTCATTTTTATTATATTAGCTTGGCCTACTCATGAGCACTTGATATTCTTTCAATTGATTCCGACTTTATTCGTGTGGAAAGTGTTTTGTAATTGTGTTCATATAGTTCCTGACTTTGTCTTGTAAGTAGACTCCCAAATATTTTATTATTATTTATACTTATTTTAAATGGAATTTTTCTTTCATCTCTTGTATTGGACTTTGTTGGTAACATATAGAAATTCTGATTATTATGTGGATTTATTTTGTTCTTGCAACTTTGCTAAATTTGTTAATTGTTTCTAGTAGTTTTTTTGTTTATTCTTTAAGAGTCTCTAAGTATAGCATCATATGAAAAAGAATGATAATTTGGTTTCCTCACTGCCTACTATAATTTCTTTTTCTTCTCTTATTGCTGAAGCTAACATTTCTAATACAGTAATGAATAGCAATAGTGGTAGTGGGCAACCTTGTATCACTCCTGATCTTATTGGGAATAGTTGTAATTTATTCCCATTACATATTATGCATATTAATGGTTTTAAATAGATTCTACAGATCATTTTCATTTATTCCTATACTCTCTAGTATTTTTTAATAGGGATGGGTGTTGAATTTTGTACTATGCTTTTCTTAATATAGATAAAATCATATTACCCTCATGGTGAATACAAATCTTATCACTATAACACTTTTAATTCATAAAATATACCAGATTTGTTTTAAGAAAAAATCCCCTGCTGTCTAGATATAGCTCCATGGTTTCACAGCTGATAAGATGCTTTGTTAAATTCTAGTGAGTCTTTTCAGTTGTCTCCATTACAATTCATTTGATCAGATTTGGACAATTGCTCTAGCCTTGACATATGTTTGGATCTTTATATTTACATCCAGTATATTAGCATACCTTCCTGATATCTGCAAATTTGACAAATATGCCATCTATATCTTTACCTAAGTTATTATCAAAGATATCAAACAGCACAAGGGCAAAGCACAGATTCTTAGGCTTCTCTAGAGACTATTTCCAAAGTTAAAAATGAACCTGTAAGAGCTAGTTTTTGGACTCAGCCATTTAATCAGTTCTAATCCATTCCAATCAATCCAATCACCCAATCAGTATCATATTGTTCCATTATCTGTCCCATATAGCTCCATCTTGAATGCACAAATAGCACTTGAACTTTTTATCACATACATTGCTAAAATGTAGGTATTATCTACGGTATTCTTTTGATAGAGCAATCTACTAACTTTGTTTAAAAAAAAAAGGAAATGAGATTAGTCTTGCATGGCCTATTCTTGAGGCCATACTGGATTTTTGTAATAACTATTTCTTTTTCTAAATTTTCAGTAACCACCCTCATAAGAATATATCATATAATTTTACTAAGAATACAAATCAAGTTCATTAGTTTATAGTTTATGGATTCCATTCGTTTTCATCTTTTAAAAATAATGACATTTTTCCTTCTCTAATATAGTGACATATCCCTTCTACCATGATCCTTCAAATATTTCTGATCACTGAACCAAATTCAAGATTTTCACAGAATCAGAGGCATAGTTCAGTGAATAAGAGTGCTGGGTCTGGAATCAGGAAGACCTGAGGTCAAATTTGACCTCAGATCCTTATCAGCTGTGTGGCCCTAGGGAAGTCACTTAATTCTGTTTGTCTCAGTTTTCTCATCTATAAAAGGAACTGGAGAAAGAAAGAGTAAACCACTCTAGTATCTTAACCAAGAAAATCTGAAATGGGGTCACAAAGAATAGGACATAACTGCAAATTGGCTAAACAATTTTTTGTTTTTGATTGTCCAAGATAGGGAGAAAAAGGCCAAAACCTCTCACTGTATCCAAGGCCATCTCTTATTGTCTTGATCTATTCTGGACCTAGCTGACTTTGGAGAAAGTGAGCATGGTGACTTTGTACAATCCTCCCTTACTTAAATCCAATTCACTGGCAAGCCATGGCATCAGCTTCCTGTTGTTATGATCCTTTTTGAGAACAAAGAGCAAACCACTACCACCATCACCACCAAAATAGGGTATATTCCAATATGCAAAGTGAAAATCAGTTTCTCTTCTCTACAGCCACAGGCACAGAAGAGGACCCCTGACTCTGTCAGCATATAGATGGCAAGAGGTAGGTAACATAATTTGGAATAAGGAGGTTTAAGGGTATTTCTACATAAAAATGGATCACCAAAAATGAAAATGATAATACTGTATTGTTATTACAATAATCAGTATGATTACAAGTATTGTTAAAATAATATTTTCCTTTTTTGCTCTGAGGCCTAATGAAATAATAATAATAACAATAATAATGTGACTTTGTTTTGGTTTGAGGAAAAATTAGCAATGTATCTTATTTAACATGAATATGATAAACATCTGGCTTCACAGAGATGAAAGATCTTAGTGATATATGTTCTGAGAGCATCCTTTAAAAAACACTGAATGGGAACCATCTGTCCTTTTCACTTCATCAGGCATCACCATCACAACAAGCAAAACCAAACAAGGGAAAAAGACAAACATCTGATAAGGAAATGTTTAAAACTATAGAAGGAGTCCTTGAAAGCAGATAAAACATCGATGGTACCTAAGATTACTCCATTATAAGATATATGTTTCACACAAAATCTTAATACTGAAATTCTGGTGAATTATTCAGTCTCAATAAATTCTAAAATATGAATTTGTAAATAATGAGAAGAAAATTTCCAAGGTTCAGGATCATTCATTAGAATCAGAAGGAACATCTGGGGTCAGATGGTCAAATGCCTTCATTTTTACAGATAAGAGATCAGACCCATAAAGCTTTATCAGCTTTCTCAGGGTCAAATCAATAGTTAATGGCTAAGATGGAATTCAAATACACATCCTCTGTTTCCAGATTCAACACATTCTGCTCTACTATACTGCCTCTTTGTTTTTGTTTTTGTTTTTGTTTTTTAAGGAAACTAGCTTAGATAATTCCTGAAGTCCCTTAATAGGCTCAAGTTATCACTCTGTGAAACTGAAAATACTTATTCTAATATACTTATTTTAATACTTTATGAATGGAAACAAGTAAAATCTAAATTGTTATTAAGTATAGTTATTTGTATTGATGTTTAATGTTGTATCTAATAAAGTTAATAAAAACCTTTGTGTTGTCCTCTGTTTCTACCACCAGTTTATTGTATAATTTCATAAACTGGTGTTTTAATGTATGTCACCTCAACAAACCTATTGCTTCAAGGAAATTTGGAATTTTTTCACATAAGGCATTTCTTCATGCATTTTGCTCACTACTCTTTTTGAAAGACTTTTTATAAGTTCCTAAGTTACTATGCTGTTTTTTCCCCTTTATTTCTTTCACTAAAGATTTCAAAGGTGAATTCAGCATCTGAATTACTTTGGAGTATTACTTTTATGCATCTCCTTGAAGACTAACAAAAATCATGAGCTTTTAATGTCCTTTTCTATCTATTGCTCTTTTTGTCTTTGCCTTTAATCTTTGGGTACCTGGGCTATTCTCTTTAGGTTCTTTATTCTTGATGCCATTTCCAGAATACATCTAGAAACTTGGCTCCAGATTTTCTTATCCTGATGTGGAAGCTTATTTTTATTTAGATAAACTTTCCTTCTATAAAAACTAAGAGAATAAATATTTTGCTGCTCTGTTTATTCATCTTTTGCAGAATATAGTCCCTCTCCAAAGAATAGTACTGGATATAATATTTGGCAATTGCATAATATTTTTATGCAAGGATCTGATAACATAAAAACTCCTAGTTTATAGGCGAAAAAGGGAAAAAAAGTATAAATATAGAAGTTTTGAAGATTAAAGTCATGTCTCCACAGTGGATTTTTCAGTTTGTTTATGTCTTTTCCTTCTTATGTACAATTATATGATTATGTGAGAAAAAATTGGTTGGAAGTCAAAGTCATTGCTTAATTGCTAATACTGAACCTTGTTTGTTCTTCTTTTACTTTTTGCTAATAAGTCAGTCTTAAGCCCATATCTTCTGCTACTTGTCTGAGCCTCCTAAGAGACTCATAGAGGTATGGGGGAGAAGGGTAATGCCAATAATGGACAATTCTCAATGACTACATGTTATATATAATTTCTTTCTGTTGCTGCAATAGTATAAAGAACGGGAGGGAAGCTTTAGTTTTTTTAAAGTCTCTTCTAGTCACATCAACAATATTAACTGATTAGAATTTTTCTAGATCTAAACCAAGACTCTTTCTGCTATTTCACATTGGCTAATAGGAAAGAGTAGCACCCTTATTAAATTAAAAAAAAATCCAGATTGTGGCTCTCATCCTTTCAGCCTCTTAAAATCTCTAACTTCCTTCAATATTCAACTTTCTACATGACGCCTTTCCTGATTTGTCCAGATATCATCTGAAATTCTTTACATTATTTTGCATTTGTTAATAAGAACAGCTAGCATCCCATTATTAAAGGAATACATATTATGGCTCTCCTCACTCTTACAACTTAGAATCCTTAGCCTCTCAGGGCTCAGATAAAATGTCATCTTCTATAGGAGATCTTCCCTGATCCACCCAACTGCTAATCTCTTGCTCTCCCTAAATAAACTTATATTTATTTTGTGTATATGCACACACACATTTGCAAGCACACACACACACAGAGTTACATGTTGTCTTCTCTGACAGAATATAGATATTTGAGGTAAGAACTTGTAACTTTTGTGTAACACTAGGATGTAGTACCTAATAAATTCTTAGAAATCTTTTTGATCACTTGATTGTAGAATCAACTCTACAAACTTATGGACATTTCAAATTTATATTTGAATTTGTAATGTGAACAGAAATATATTAGTCATACATATTTTAAAGAGAGAAAGCAATGAAAAAAATGTTATAAATCTGAGAGAATCAAAGGATAGCGATATGCTTATAAAAATAAAGAAATTTAAAAGAGGGATGAGTTTTAAAGAAACAATAATACAAAAATTTGCAATAATATATTACAGTTTATCCATGTCTACCCAATCGTGTGGTTCATTTTACCTTAACGAAAATAAAAGGGAAAGAGTTAATATACTCCAAAAGGATGCATCTTATAGTCAAGTAGTCATATAATAAGCAGGGTATATGTGTGTGTGTGTGTGTGTGTGTGTGTGTGTGTAAGATAGATTTTGCCTATACAAGTGTTAGTGCTGGAATTCCAAAAAAGATACAATTAAAACTACCCTGTGTAGTCATTAGAACAAAATGGGGGAAATTAAAGCTTGTTCAGTCCCTTTTCCCTCCCTCCCCACTTCCCCCCCTCCCCCCCCTACCATGGTAGCATCAGCAAAATGAAGTGTTTTTTAAAAGGGTGATGGGGATGGTATAGTTGTAATAGTTTGCTGTCATGGGAAGCCTTAGACTCTAATTCTATTATTGATTATCCATTGGGCTCTTACCTCTTTCTTTGGAGAATACTAGGCTAGAGTATCAAGCTGTTTCTAATGAAATGAAATTAAATAGGCATAAATGTAAAGTCTTACACTTGAGAACCTCATAAAATTTACAACTTCACAAATGACATGGGGATTTTAGCAGACTTCAGGGTTGTGAATCAGAAGTGTGATGATAAGTCAAAAAAACTAAAGCCATTTTGGGCAGCAATAAGAGAAGTCAAATTTCCAGTAATAGAATGATGATAGCCCCACTATACTCTACTCTCATAATATTTCGTCTGGCATACCAGATGTTCATTTCTATCACAGTGTAAACAAAACAGTGATAAGGATCCAGAGTAGGGCAACAAGAACAGTGAAGGGACTTGAGTTAATCTCACATGATGATAATTTGAAGGAACTGAGGATGTTTAATCTGGAGAAGAGAAGACTAAGGGAAAAACATAATAGATGTTGAATTTAGATTTATCCTATTTAGTCCTCATGGACAGAACTAGGAGCAATGGGTGGAATCTACAAAGCAATGAATATACACAGGAAATCAGGAAGAATTTTTATTAGTGATTATAAATGTAGGGCAATATGTGAAATTCTCTGACCCCCAAACTTCACAACATCTTTTTCCTTCTTCTTGGGAAGTATTATGCACAGGCCAAATTCCCCCATTTTCTTATCTTTCATTACTTATACTGAATTTCACCTTAGTCTGTTTCTCACATGTGTTCAATTATCCTTATTGTCCTCTTTTTTCCTAATCTCTTTTCCAAATCTTGCTCAATTACTTCAGAAAATTATTTCTCTTTTGCCTCCCTCCTCACTCCTTTTGTCACTCAAAATATAATCCTAATTATGACTAATATATACAAAAGCTATATACATGTTTTGATGGGGGAAAGGAAATATATCAAGAAAATTAAATTAAAATTGGATTAAAAATCTAATGCCATCAACTTCTGAAATATTTAAAAATTCCTCCAAATCTCCTTCAGAACCTTGTCTTCTTCCATTTTATCTTATCTTCAAATTAATTTTTTCAGAATCTTTCCAAATTTAAAAACCATCATATATAATTCAGTGCTACTGATTTTGTTTTTCTGACAATTAGCATTGGAAATATCCATATCTATATACACATATGTGTATTTACTTTTTATTGTAAATGTATAATATTTAAGCTAAATCAGACATTAAGTTTTTGAGGCTCTAGGAACCTAAATACCACCCAAACATTATTTTTAGAATTTTTTTCTAAATTTTTCATAATTGATTTCCAAACAAAAATTTGAAAAAGTTTGCCCATAATGAAAAAAGGGACAAATGTTCAGAACTAGGATTTATGATGCAAAAAAGAAAGCAATAACCTCCCAAATGTGTGTGTGTGTGTGTGTGTGTGTGTGTGTGTGTGTGTGTGTCCCTTGCTGTGTGTCTCTTAGTTCAAGGAATATGCTCTCATTTCAGGGAATATCATTCAGGCAAAATGCTGCTTCTTGTCTTTCTAAAATGGAAGAAGACAAATTTAATTTTGGTGATTAATTTGGTTATTAAATGACTCTAAAAGAGTAAAAGAGATACCATGTTTTATTCTCAATCAACTAGTAATGCACTTTCCAACTTCTCCTTTCAGATACGAAAAATAGACATTTCTAAAATGCCATTATTATCATTCCTCTGCAGAAGTACTGATTCTGAGTCCTTAGATATTGAATTATCTGAGAATATGGTTTCTTGTATTTGGAATCTCTTGGAGTTATTGTTATTTGGGTCCATTTTGGGGGTTTTAATCTGAAAGGAAAAATTAACTTCATAATGTTTTGTTTAAAATGTATATTGTGAAGAGTTATCAAGAAAGCTATTCTATGGCTTAAAGCTGATATAGGCCCTGATTTATGGATTCTCAGGAAGAAATGAAAGCATCACAGATAATTATAAGCAATTCTTTCCTCTGCTGAAAAAGTACTCTATGATGACATGCAGTAGAGTGATTTATAGCATATTGACTATAGTTCTCCTAATGAAAAAGCAATTGTCTAAGTTTTCCCTGGAGAACACTCTCATTGCCTTAGCAATCCATGCTCATGGAAAGTCATGAGTTAGAAAATGAGAACCAAATGAACTCACAGCTGGGAAAAGCCAACAATAATTAATTTAACACCAGCCATTTGTACAGATCTGGTGGAACTTAAAAAATTTCCCTGGAGAGAAACAAGGTCAGTGAAGGGTATAGTTCACATCTTAGACAGTGTCCTAAAGAATGTTTACATAATAAGATAATATACTCCAATGGTTTTCTATCAAGAAATAGATCAGCTTGTTTTTTTTCTGATTAGGAGCTTATGACTGACACGTAGATTTTAAAATTATTCCAATGTGGCAATTTAATTTTGAATACTGTAACAAGTGTTTCTGAAAAAGTATTTCTAAACTTATATGTTGACACTGACTCTTGAAACACGGTTCTAGATGATATGCTAGTTAGTAACAGCTGAAGAAACAATATTGCTAAAGGGGCTTTTATTCTAACTCACTGGCTAAGAAAATACGAACAGTTTGAGATCTACCAAGTTGTTTCTGTTTAATGAGCAGTGAGCACTTTTCTTGTCCTTATTAAAGTGGTTAATGTATTTCTATGTTCTCATTATCACTGCCTGAACATACTCTGTCTTATTTGCAGAACCAAGTCAACTTCTTTTACTTCCAGAGATGATCAGAAAGTCAAATCAGATTGCTCAAATGTACTTGTTAATAAAACTCCTATGGTGCTATTCAAGGTGCCCATGGGGATTGTACAATTATTTATATTTCCTTATATTTTTCTATAATTGCTCTGATTGTACTTTCTCAGAGTAAATGTATCTGTACCAATTAAAGCGGCAGTAGGTTAAAAATATTCATCAGACTTGTATGAAAGGATACTATTCTTAGGGATTTGATCAAAGCATAGAAATTAAACTGCTGTTATGTATTCAACCCTTGTCAAATTCACAGATTCAGCAAGTTTGGAATTAACTTCAGCAGATGTTAACCATTTCTAAAAAATAAACACCTTCATTTAGCACTTGCATTTATGATATAGTATTACAAATTACTAAAACAACTACTGTACACACAGACATTTCAGTTTGTAGTTTATAGGTACGTAACAAAATTAAATTAATTTTAAAAAATCTAACATATAAACTTCAAAGGAGTCAATTTTTTGTTGATGCTTGTATCTCCTCACTGAAGCCCAATAATTTTCCTCCCTCTTCTAACAAAATAAAAAAAAATGATACACAGAAATGATCCATGAAAGATTGTCAACAAAAAACAAAGAATATGATCTTTTCATATTTTTCATAGATCTCTTTCATACTGTCTAGGTTGAAAGAGCTCCGAGTAAAAGTGATCAGCTGTACTTTCATTTCCATTAGCAGTAATTTTGAAGCAAAAATTTTATCCTGCTGTGTATGGAAAATCACTGTACATGCACAATTCCATCAAAGGTAATTCTCTGTGCACTGGAGTATAAAATTTACCTCTAATTATGATTAGGTCATTGATTGGACATTTGGTGATATGCACTCTGGAGACAATTACAAGGAATAACAATGAAAGAGATTCATCTGGAGAAATTAAATAGGCCTGCCCTGTACTCAGTAGTAAAGTAAGTAAAATTCTTTCAGAACATTTTTTTTTCTAATTATGTTTAGGAGTCAGAGAACTGGAAGACTTCATCTTCCTACTTTCAAGATAGATGACACAAATAATTTTACTTAAAGATTTCCAAAGAATATTTCTGTTACTTCTCTTGTTAATCCAATCCAATTTTATACAAATCTGCACCACTAGCAATCCTTTATAATGCATCTTTTCACTGCTAAAATTGATTGTCTAGTTACACTAAAGTGTTTATATCCTTACCAAAGAGTCCAGTCGTGGCCACAATAGGGTTGAACATTTCCCAGATAGAATCCCAGAGACTGAGTGACCTCCACTAGATTAGTGAAGTCAAGACTAATACTGTTGAAAAGTACTGAAGTCATGATGATCTCATCAATAGCCCATACATCTTCTCCCTGAGAGGAGTGATATGGTTGCCACCATCTGAATTGAATTCCAAACTGTTGAGCATCAGCTGGTAATTCCACAGAAATAATTCTACAGAGAGAAAATTTAGGATAGGAAGGGAGAAGGAAAAAAACAAAACATGTTTAAGATACTTCAGTGGTTTAAAAATGTCAACATCTATATCATATTATTATTTAACTGAAGGGCATATAATGTATCAAAATATATTTTTTTCTGTTTATTGCCAAGATCCTCTCTTATCCTATATTAATTCTTCTACCAAAGAAAATGCATCTCTGATACATGTGTAAACTCCAGGTAGGTAGGAAAAGTAAATTATTTATTTTTGCATCTTTCTCAATGCTTTGCACAAAATGGTAGACACTTTAGAAAAAGACTTGTTATTTCATTGGTGTAGAGAGCTCCCAGGGAAGAATTTTCTCTATTAGATTGGCACCTGATCTGCAAAAGTCTTAGAGAACTATCTAGGTTACTTGAGGTTATATGATTTATCCAAGACCACACAGTGAATGTGTATCAGAAAGGGGATTTCCTTAATCTCAGGACAGCTAACAACTATACAACATTGTTTCCTGTGGTACCTACAGTAGGTGCTTAATAAATATTAAATTGAGAAGAATTAAATCAATAGCATTATAATATATCTATGACTTCATCATCTGATTTTACAAAACCTAAGAGTAAAGCCACAGCTTTCCAAAGTGAGGATTCATATTGTACTGGTAATGCAACATGAGTTTCATGTTACACACATAAATTTATGCTGGTAGGACTGTCAGATTCCTCATTCCCATGAGTTTAGCACCACATGCCAAGGTCACTTGATCTGTCATGGCGGCTATGACAACAAACCTGTATCTGACAAACGGTAAGGAAAATTAAGAATAATATCTAATTTCCAGGAGCAATTATTGTATACAGCAGCAGGGACCATACATTAATTGCCACTGCAATGACATCTGCTTGAAAGCTCCATAAATCACAGTTCCATGCTGCTCACATATATTCACAAGGTGAGATGTGAAGCAAATGGCAAGTGGAACATTTGTCTCCATCAGTGTACAATTAAATACCAAGAGAGGCATTTCAGTAAATGCACACTGAAGTGAGATGATTTTATTCCCTTGTGTATAAAGAAGAAAAAACCCACATAAAATAAAATGACCAAATAGATGATTCAGAAGCAGATTATATATATATATATATATATATACATACATACACACATAGACACACACACACATATAATTTTTTTGAAGAGAGTTTCAGATTTTCTGGTTAGAATGAGAAAATAAACTATTTAAATTGTCATATTCATATTGAATAAAACTTAAAACTCTCATTCATTTTCATTAACAAAAATAATTAGTAGAGCCTTTAGAAGATATTGGCATTTTGTCTTATACTAGAACTGAGGATATTCTAGGAAGAAAGTAAATAAGGAAAATCTAGAATTAAAAGAACTTGCATAATAGTCAACTAAATTAAATACTTAGTGATTTTAAATTTCTTTTTATTATGTTCAAAATGAACTGAAAGGAATTTATTTTGCAGTAAAAAATGAAACTTTAATTTTATTTGCACCAGACTCAAGATTTAGTTGCTTTAGGGGACTTCCATGGAGCAAAGTCATTCTACTAAGATAGACTGATTACTTTTCTACATCTCAGAATCTTAGAAAGTTATTGCTTGCCATATAGCTAGTATAATTCTTAGATGTAAGACTTGAACTCAGGATTTTCTGAATGCAAAACTAGAAATTTATCTACTATGGCACATTGCCTCTCCCTTTTTAAAATTAGCCTAAAAATGGTTTGTTTGGAAGCTTACAAGATATTTTGTTTTTTAGTTCAAAATATTTTCCACATCTTTTTTTACTTTAAAGAGAAAAATTAATTAATAATAATACTATTGTTAAAATAGTGGCTTGTGAATGTATGGGAAATATTTGCTGAACTGAGAAGAACAGGTTATATGATCAAAGAGTGCCCTGACTCAAAGCTGGAAAATGAGACTGGTACTAATAATTGTGGAAAGCACTGAATGCTAAACAAAACTTTTTCTATTTGGTGGGAGCCATTCATGATTTTTGAGCTGTGGATTATTGAGATCATATCTATACCTATTTTTCTCCAAATAAAAAGCAGAAATTGGTACCAGGATCAAAGCAAGCAATGAAACATGGTTTTGAAGTCAGGTTGATGACTTTGATTTGAAAAAAGAAAGAATATCTTAGCTTTATATAGTTTGTAATGTGTAGGATTTGTTTTTTCTTCTGCTTGTGTGATCTTATTTCCCTTTGTTGAGAAGCAGCCTAACATAAGGGATAGGGCACTGGACACAGAAAGCCTGAGTTCTAAATTCATTCCAGACAGTTATTAGGTGTATGACCCTAGGAAAGTAACAATCTCTCTGCAAAATGAGGATAATAACACCTAACACACAGGGTTGTTTTGAGAATCCACTGAGATAAGATTTGTAAAACATCTTCCAAACTTCAAATCACTATATATAATATGAGTTATTATTTCTAAAGAACTCAAATTGCAAAATATTATGTAATAATTTGGGGCAACTAGGTGGTACACTAACAGAAATGAGTTAAAGGAGCATAGATTGGGTAGTATCAAATTATTTTCCTGCACAGGTTTGCTCAAAGCATCAATCAAAAATAAGCTTAGGCTTGATGAAAGTGGAAGAGCTTTGAATAGCTACTGTGAAATGTGCCACAGAATCAATAAAAGGTCTTCCAATAAATGAAGGGTTCCACCTGAGCTTAAAATGAATGCAGAGTGAGTTCATTTGCTAATCTCATGACTTTAATTAGTAGTTCAGTGGCCCAAGTAGGAAAGTTAAGAAAACACTGATGTTTATATCAGATTCAAGATTAGCAGCCATAAAGAGCCTCTAACCAGATTAAACTAAAGACTTAAAAGTCCCTCCCAACTCTAAATCCTATGATTAACAAAGGGCATATAGAGTTTTCATGTAAAATTAAGCAGTGTGAGACTAGGTGAAGCACATTCCTATCTTCTCCTTTCACTGAAAAGCTCACTTCATACTTTATTGAGAAAAAGAAGGCCACTTCACTCTCCTCAGGTCCACATTTCAAACTATTCTATGTCACCACTCCCATTCTTTCCCCTTTTTTTCTAGTCTATGAAGAAGAGGTGATTTTTTTCTTGCTAAATCCAACCTCTGTTTTTATGTCCCTGATCCCATCCTCTACAATACTTTGCGCCTTTGATCATCTCTGTCTCTCACTGATATTTGGTTTCTCTATCAATGTTTCTACCTTATTATTTAAAACATAGCCAAGATCTTTCTCATCTTTAAAAAAATCTTTCACTTAACTCCGCTATCCTTTAAGGCAATCATTCTCTATTTCTCCAGCCTTTCATAGCCAAACTCCTGAAAAAAAAGCTGTCCATATCCCTCATTTCTTAATTATTTCTTATTTCCTTGCAATCTAGTTTATAATGCATCAACTCAATTGAAACTATGTTCTCCAAAGTCAGCAAAAACAGCTTTTTTGATAGATTTAGTGGTATTTCCTTAATCTTCATTCTTCTTAAATTTCCACAAGGGTAGGTCCTGCTCTTCACTTCTTTTTGAATACTCTCCTCTCATGTGGGTTGTTACAATCTTTCTCTTGATTATTTTCATACTGTGTAACTACTCCTCTGACATAATCTACAGGACCATTATGCATCCTTCATACATATTCCAGGGTTCTATCATAGGCCCTCTCTTCTCTCTACCCTTTCTCTAAGTGATATCATTTCTCACAAATACAACTGCCATTTTTACGCCAATGCTCTGAGTTATATATCTAGCTCTCATCATTTTTATGACTTTCAGCTTCACATTACAATTGTTTGCTGAATATCTAAATGGGATGTCCCATAATATTTCAAATCCAGTTAAGTCTGTTTCTTCTCTTAATCTTCTTTTTTGTTAAAGGCACTATCATCCATTTAGTTACTGAAGTTCATGACCTTCTAATCATTCTTTACTCATTAATTGCACTTATCAACTAATTTTTTTATATTCAAACAGTTGTCAAATTTTGTTGATTTTTATCAACACAGTATTGTTTCCACATTACCTTGCCACCAGTCTAGTTCAGCCCAAATCATTTGTCACTTATTTAACTGCAATAATTTCCTAATTAGTCTACCTGTCTCCAGACTCTCTCTCCTTTTCAATCCATCCTCCAATTAGCTGCCAAATGGATATTTCTAGAGAGGGTAAATCTGATCATGTCAATCCCCAGCTCAAAAAACTTCAGTAGTTCTCTCTTATATCTAGGACAAAATACAAACTTCTATTTGACATGTAAGTCCTTTGTAATCTTGCTCTAGTCTATATTTTCAAGATGATTACACCTTATTTCATTTCACATACATTAGCTAAACTGGCTTCCCTGCTATTGTTTTTACATGACATTGTATCTCACCATTGTATGCCTTTGGACAGACTATCTCTCATGTCTAAATAGTTCTCTCTTCTCACCTTTGCACCTTATATTCTTCTTCTTCTTTCAAGGGTCTGATCAAGAATTAGTTTTTCTAAGAGGCCTCCTCTTTTTCTTCCTAGATGTTAGTATCCTTTATCAAGTTCCATTGCAATTGAAATACATTTTATATTGACTTACATATTGTCCCCCTACACTTTCTCCTTCCTGTTCCTTGTGATAGAATGTTGGCTTTTTAAGGGCAGAAGCATGACTTAATTTTTGTATTTTATCCCCAATTTATCCTCCCCAATTTAATTTTGGGGATTTGTAAATCTCTAGCACTTAAAACAGTTCCTGATGAACAGTAGGCAGTTAGTAATAATAATGATGATGACAATGACAAATAATGAATTGAATTACACTGATAGGTGAAAACACGAGTAAAATGACAGGTAAATCCTAGGCTAACTGTGAAGCCAATGAGTATAGAATAGAAATGGCAACCTGAGAAAATAGGAAAGAATTATGGGAGTAAAAGCACTGATGAAGGTAAAGAAAAGATTTAATAAGGAATGCGATAGTTGAAAAAAAACAATTATAAGACCATATGTAAAATTTTTAGGTTCTTTTGGGCATATTTTTCAATAAATGGAATGGCCCATAATTTTAGTTATTGTTATGTTATAGGTGTATTTTCTCATTTGTTAATTCATTGCTATATTTTAAATCCCAGAATTTATTTTTTAAAAATTTCTTTCACTTCACATCAAATTGTTCACTTTATTCTATTTATTCATTGTCATCCATTCAATTAATACTTAGTGCTTAATTTGTGCAGTATAGTGTTATTCAATGATATGATAATACAAAGATGATTCCTGTCTTCAAGGAATTAACCATCAAAATTTCTCCAAAAGTTAGTAAACAGCATGTGAACACGTATCATATCATAGCAACTTTGTGAGTTTCTTTAATGAACAAATTAATATTGTATGATATACCATTTGAATGTTATGGAAGGTAATTATAGGGTTCTGCACAACTAATGAATGTTAATTATAATTGTCAAATACTGGCTTTGTGACTGTGGTAAAAGTCACATACCTCTTAGTACCTGAATAATTCTCTAAATCTACAAGGCACAGAGAAGGTGTCAACCTTTCATCCAGAAATTTTCTGTGCCAATAAAACCATAAGTCTAGCTCCTGTCACATATGTGCCTACTACATGCCAGGTACTGTGCTATCAAATATTGTCCTTAAGAAACTTGTATTCTTTTGAAACTGGTGATGGCAAAATAATGGTCTAAGAATTTAAAGGCAAAATTATGCAAAAGAAAATTCCTAAGATGAAAGGAAGGTATACAAGTAGCTGGTGAGATCAGGACAAGATTCTCATATGAAATAACATGAGTTGTTTTCAAGGAAGCTAAAGATTCTCTAAGGTAGAGATGAGAAGAGAATAGATTTTAGGTGGGGGAGCAGTCTGTGCTATTCAAAATTATATATTCTTTTAAAATGTCATTATTCTTTTGTTAACCTATGTTTTGGCTAAGTATGAATATAATCTTAGGTACATCACCGTCACATCATCTAACTTACCTTGATTATTATTCATGTTTTTAATATATAAATTTTCTTATAAATAAAACTTTCTCATTCAATTATGATTTTATCATTTCTTGGAGTTATATATCAATGCCCAATGTGGTTTTTGTCTATGAAAATTCAGTTTATTGAGATATTTTCGATGAAATATTTAATTCTAGAAAGTCAGTAATGGCAAAAAAAAAGAGTCAGAAATACATTTAAATATCTCTTCATTCAATTCATTGCCATTCTGCAAAAAATGGTCAATAATTTGACCAAGATTTTGGTAAAACTGGCTCTGGAACCATTATATCATTGTATAGACATCACTTAAGAAATTTCTATCAACTTTCTACCTCAGTTTTATGATCTGAATCTTTTTTGAGGAGGAAAGAATAAATATGTAGTTACTAATGATGGTTTCTTATAACTTTTTATGAAAATGGATTCCTATTGCCAAAATACTAAAAATAGGTCAAGTAATGTAATTATGATAAAAAGCTAAATTGAAATTACCAAAACGTTCTTAAGTCTATTCTTAAGAAAATCTAAAAAACTTCAGCATCTTCATAGATTTAATGCTTTCCATTCATAAAAGTAATAATTAATCCTTAAAACATATCAATCAGCTTGAACAAAAAGAATACTTAAACCTGTAAACTGTTCATGCTAACTTCTATTTTCAGACATTAATTTTTATTAAAAAACTGGCAAATACACTTCAATTTATTTTATAAATCATACAGGACAGATAAACTGATTGAAAAATTAGTTACAAGTCATAGTCATAAACTAACCAGCTTATTTAATTTGTAGGGTGTACTTTATTTCCAAACAAATGAACACCATCACAACAAGCAACAATTTGGCTTCTACATCAATTATAGTCAGCCATTATTATTAAAAAGAGTTCAGTAAGTGGTTAAAAGCATCAAGAGATCTTTAATTCTGTTAGTTAGAATTTATAGAACATGAACTGTTTATTAAAGACATGGCAAATTACTGCAGTATGTAGACCACATGCTAAATTACATATTCTAGAGTAATTTGCAATGTCTCTTTTATATTGATTTGCAAGAGAAAGCATGAGTATGTGCTGCCTAGAGCAGGGGAAGAATTCTAATGGAATTTAGTTAAAAGAGAAATTTTCTTTTTAATGTCACCACACATCATTGTGTCTTAAAAACTTGCTGGGAAACTTCTATGAGCTTAATCTTTCAAACTATGCACATACTTAATACTGAAAAAAATCATCATGGTTTTCTCAGAAGAAAAATGTTGCTATCAAATAGGAGTCAAGAATTAATGCACAATTGTAGTAGTACATTACATTTGTAATTATTTTTATATCAAAAATTACATTTCTGGATATAGGTTGATAACAGAATTTTCTAACTGTTCATTCTTGTTATGAAAAGTTAAGTGTTTAGGGACAATGCATGGGTGATACTTTAAAAATACTTTAATTACTGTTACTGTAAGTATATTTGTGTATTCTTTTTCTAGATTCTTGACTATGCTAATTTTTTACAAACAAATGTTTCCCCCCCAAAAGAATGATGAATTTAGCTTTATTCTTACAGGTAATATAGATTCAAATCCTTTTCATCTCAAAGAATAAAAATGTCCTTTATATGCATTACATTTTAAAATCTATTAGATTGCATTTCTCTGTCTCATTTGTCTCCGTCTGTCTCTCTCCCCTTCTTCCCTACCTCCCTTCCTCCATCCTTTCATCTACCCATCCAATCAAGATACATTTGATATGAGTAATAAATCTTTTATTGTGATTGTAAAAACAAGACTTAAGTAAAATTTTAAAGTAGGAGAAATTTGCTCCAGAGAGATTTCTGTTTCTTTTTTTTTCTTTCTCTCCTTCTTTATAGTTATCATCATCCTTCTTAGAGAACAAAGCACCATTCTATTACTAAAGTGTACTTTTAGAAAAAGATTTATGGTCACTTATTCCTTAATGTGAACTAAACCATAATGTTACCTTTCCTAATGATTTTTGTATGTCAATCCCTAGTCCTAAGTTTGGAATAAAAACTTTGTTCTGTGTTAAATGAATTTCAAGTATTTATGAGCAAGTTGATGAAGTATTTTTTTGGAAAAACTTCCTACTATCTCTGAAATCACCTCTGTAATACATATGAAAAAGAAATTTTACATCCCAGAAATGTAATAAAAGATCCAGAAATGGCTTTAATAATTAAAATGGAGTGTTAAATACATTTTGCCTCTACTTATGACAAATAAGATACTCTAGAAACACTCGTTAAAGTCTATTATATGAAACAGTATAATACATAAAAATATCTATTAATAGAATCAATAATGTTGCTTGATCTAAGATGTTCCTTAAATTGTTATTTTGCTAGCAAAATTTTGTCAACAAAATTGATAATTTAGTCTATATTTGGATACTCAATTGTTGCAATTGTTTTAATTGTAAAAGAAAATTTCACTGTTATTTTGTACATGTTTAACTTCATGATTATGCCAATTTCAATTTCTACAATGTCAAAATTCAGTTAGGATCAAATTTGGTAAAAGAAACATGGTTAATTTATCATTCCAGACACATTAGTCTTTGTACTGGCTAAAACTCAATGGCAGACTATTAGCAATCTATCATTTCAAATATGATTCCAGAAAGAAGCTGCTATCACTATATCTCTTTTTCATAACTCTATCCAACTTACCTTGGTTCATGGTAGTTGAGATAAGAATAATGTTCAAGTAGTTTCCATGTAATTCCATTATCATAAGAATAGTGCAATAAAACGCCTTCACCAGGCTGGTTGGGGGCTTTGCATGTACTCAAAACAGATTTGCTGCCTAATCTTAATGTGAACTGGAGAAACCTAAATAAAAATTAATTCATGTTGATCATTGACAATACATAAGCATTTCAAAATATTATACTTATTCCTGTTTTTAAAAAGATTTCCAGGCAAGTTTAGATGAACTTCCCATGCTGCTTTGTAACTAACTCTCCTTCCCTTTAATGTCAATGTGTAATATGCGAACATAAAAGCACACTTGCATATGTATATATAGTACTATATACATATATGTACACATATATTAAATATGTAACAGAAGGGTTTGAATATGTTTTATTTGCATTCACAGAAATACACACACACAAATATGTGTAAATGACATATACACATTTAAAGTGCCAATCATCACTGTATTGTATTATTTATTAGGTACTGGGGGAAGGGAAGACATGGAATGGATATAATCAGCCATCACAAGCTGTCAAATAAATAAAACTATATAAATAATTAATTAGCACTTGGCTCTAGCACACATTTTTTGATGTTAACATTTCATATTTTTCCAGCTGGCTGGTAATAAATACCCTAAAGTCATTTGTTAGGCACTTGAATTACTAAATAAAGAATGGATTAACCCCAAATTAACCCTTGTCTCTAATCTTAATTATGATTTAGAAAAGGGTTAAAGTAACATTTTATGGAGAAAAGAGAAAATTTGAAAATTCACACATAAGAAAATTAAATTAGTTATATCACTTTGCCATTCATTTCTTAGCTCACCTGGACTGTGAGCTGTCAAGAAAAGATGTAATGAGCTGACGCCTCCCATCTTTGTTGAAAACCAATGCCTTTCCACTGGCTAAGACACCACAGCCAAAGCTAACTTCAGCACCACGGATAGAGTAAAAGTTGTGGTATGAGGAAAGCCTGGAACTTCCAAAGCTTTCAGAGATGAACATTGGGAATGTTTGGGATGCCATTTCACAAGCTGGACCTGAAAATCCAGGGTCACACCTGTATGAGAAATGCAACATAATTAAGTATTAAACCTTGTAGCTTTCAATTTTAACCTTTTAATTTTTCAGGGATTTTTTTTTTTTTCTGAATCCACTTCTGAAGAATAAAATCAAGTATCTGAATGGTAAGTGGAGTTTATTATAGCTTTTAGAGAATTATGAATCTGAAGACTCAGCAGGGTCTGGATGATTGTAAATATCTTAATGAAATGTATTCTTGGCAGAGCAGTGCTGTGAAAAGGTTATGATTAAAACAATAATTCATTGTGCACCTTCAACAAATTCTACACAATCTACCTACATAGATACTAATATTCATACAGAGTTCTATCCTGAAGTCTTTTAATAAAGGTGAAACATGTGAGATATGTAATTTGCTTCAAGGTCATATCAAAACAACATAACAAATTCTACCAACAGGAGATTTAATACTGAAAATATATTTATACTGAAATATATTTAGCAAAAAATTGAAGGTTTATAAAGTTTAAATGCAAGTAGAGTATTTTCAACTAGGTAAAATGCAATGATTATGCTTTAATGTGAAATGTATTCATATTATTTGGAACTGGAAAATACAATTGCATTCCGTTATTTTGTTTCCTTGTTTTGACTCTTTAGAAACCACACTACCAATATTCTCATGGGAAAACACTAACCTTTTATTCATGTGGAGATCCTTATTAGAAATTAGGATCCCAGGTTGGTGGAACTCCAAGAAAAAAATGCCATCATATGTATACTTCTGGGCATGTTCTGTTTTTAATATGAACTGATTTGAGCACTTGAGCTAAACTCAAGTGAAGAAGCCATTGTCTTAAATGTATCTTAGTTTAACATTGGGATGCCAGATATTAGAAGTACATTGTTTTTAAGACAGAGGCATGATGTAGTAAACATACAATAGGTCTAGAGTCAAGAAGACCTAGGCGGGGAAGTCTTCTCTTACATTTAATGGTGTGTGACCCTGAGCAAGAGTACCCCAGGCAATCATCTAATGTAGTAAGTTGCAGACCAGGGCCTATTATGCATTGCTAAATGGAATTTTTCACTGGCATTTCTCTAAACTAATAAAATCTAAGATTCTGCAATTTCAAAACAAAAACCAACTAAAACAACAAAACACTATAGAAATAGTTTTTAACCAGGGGCTCATATGCACATTTTTTCCTTCTGCTTGCCTCTATCTTCCTTATTATTTTCTTTTTTGCTTTTCTTATCAAAACACTGAAATTTCAGTGTAATTCAGCTTACTACAGAATGTAGTTAGGTATAAAGTAGGTTTTTGTGGGGTCCCATTTAATCACTAATGTATCCAAAATATATTTCATAGTCAAAACAAACTTAAAAAAATGCTATAAATTAATTCTAGAATATATGCCTAAAGGATAATGTCATAATTGACTATAAGATTAGAAATTTAAGAGTATTTTTTTCTGAGTGTACATCACTAAAACACTCCAACAAATGATAGCATTCATTGCAAACTCTTTTGCCTGGCATTCCAGTCCCTCCATTATCTGACATCATCTCATTCTTTACATTCTTTCCTCATATTACTGCCCCTCCCCCATTATGGACACTTTACATTCAAGTAAAACTACATTTTCTTATCTCTCTGCCTTTGTTTCTTCTGCTTAGAATATCCTTCTGAGATTGATCTACAGGATCTTTAAAGTGTAATTTAAATGCCATCTTTTCTATGAAACTTTTTGATCCTCTTAGTTATTTTTTACCTTTTTATTCAGACCTCACATAGAACCTTGAATTTATTAGTTTCATAATACTATATATTATAACTGGATTTTATATGCTTCTTTAAAGTTTTCAAAGCATTTTATGAATATCATAATATTTGATCATCATAACAATCCTAATAAGGTAAGCATTATAGCTATTGTCTCCATATAGAACAACCCAGGAAGAGAGATTAAATAATTTGTCCATGGTTTTACAGTAAAGTCAAAAGGTGACTTTGAATCCAAAAGTCACTTGACTCTAAATCTAGATGCCACACTGTCTCTAAATTTACATCCTAGGTAGAGGTGCATCCTAGGTAAACATGGATTTTGCTTTCCATCATATTGGTAGTTTTTTTACAGTGCCTAGAATGTGCACAGAGCAGTTGGAAAATAACTGCTCATCAAAATAAATCACTATAGCAGAATCATCTAAAAATATATCTTGCTTACTACAGACATACATATATGGCTGACATCTTGGGAGGTCCATTTTATCCTCCTCACTACAAAGAGAGAACTGATAGAAGGGAATTTAGGAATATTCCTTTATATCTGAGGAAACTTAGCAATGGAGTATAGAATTAATATACTGTATATGATGAAATTTTATACTAATGTGTCTTAGGCTTTGGAAGATAATGATAAGAATTTCAAATGTGCTTATGACATTTGCTAGCTCTGTGAATTTGGGTGGAAAACAGCCTCTGGAGCCTTAATTTCTTCATCTATAGAAATTAGTAATTATCATGTTTAGTTCATGGAGTTCATCTTAGGGAAACAGTTTGCAAACCCTAAAGCACTATGTAAAATAAATGATTATTTGGATTAGATTATTTAGATTCTGAAGGTTTAAAATGAGTACTCGTTATTTCTGTTTGGAAAATTATTATTATTATTATTATTTTGCTGAGGCAATTGGGGTTAAGTGACTTGCACAGGGTCACATAGCTAGGAAGTGTTGTATCTGAGGCCAAATTTGAATTCAGGTCCTCCTGATTTCAGGGCCAGTGCTCTATCCTTAAACAATTATTGCTGACACTGATATATATTTTAATAAAACCCAATTGATGTTATACAGATTTTGAGGGAAAATTTTATTGATGCTACTTTATATTTTTTTACACATAGAACTTTCTGGCATATAGGATAAAATGTCAACTTTTTAACACAAAATTAATATCTTTTCGGAACTCCAAAATAAAGAAAATATTAAATTAATATTTCTGCAGAAATTTGTGAAACTTAAAAAAATAAGGGATTAAACATGTATGAAGAGGCTATAAATGAAACTGAGAAAGTGATTTAGGTAATTATTTCTAGATGTGAGGAATTTGATTTTTGCCAAGGCATTTAAGATGAAATTTGGTGGACATAATATGGAGTAAACTTTTCTCTCCGAAATACAATAATCATAGATTCAGCATTAGAAGGAAACTTAGGGACAACTGTGTGGCACAGTGGATAAAGTGCTAGCCCTGGAGTCAAGAGGACCTGAGTTCAAATTTGACCTCAGACACTTGACCCTGCAAAAGTTACTTAACCTTGCCTCAACAAAAAGAAACAAAAAATAAATTTAATTATCTTTGAATCCAATGCATTCATTTTACAGGAAAGGAAACTGGGGCCAGGAGAGATAAAGTGATTCGCCCAAGATAATGTATGTAGTACAAGGCAGAGCCAGTATTCAAATCTAAGTCCTCAAAATCAAATACCAGCACTCTTTCCATTAAACCATATTTCTCTGCTCTGAAATTTTCTTCACATCTTTGTAATTTTCCTTGTAATTTTAAATACTTTACTTTAAGTGGAATTCTTTTTGATTGGAAGTCGCATGATCTAAAAGACTTTGAAAGGTTGGCATTAGCTGTTCATTCTCATAAACATCATATCTAAGATATGCAATAATGCTCTTGAATGACCATAATTAATGTCTCTTAAATTATTCTCTATTTTGGGAATGTCTGTGTAGAAGGATAAGAAAAAGCAGAATGAATGATCATTTAGACAAAACTAGAAATATATATAGGTCAAATACAAAGATTAGGAATTTAGCAAATGTTTACTGAGCCTATGCATTTTATTAATATATAATTATACATGGTGTAAATGCTATATAATAAATACATTTGAGGTATGTAGATTTTTTTTTTTAGTTCAAATACATATATGGACCAAAGAAGAGTATCTATTAAGTTACTAAAGTTTTACTATTTCTATTATAATATCTGTGATAACAGAAGAAGGTGTACGGCACACTGGGCAGATCTCAGGAGATTTTCTGGAAGGGCTAATACAGTTGCACAGGTTGAGAAGAAACACAGAAATCGCAACATTCATTACTATAGATAGCAGCCATTTTGATGAGATCATAGATTTAATGAAACATCCAAGCTTATATGGCAAACCCCCCAAAAACTTCATAAAGAAAGCAGTATCACAACAAAATGTGAAAGTGAATTGACTCACAAGAGTTTTAGCAGATAATTTGGACTTAGATCAATCCTGTTTGAATTCTATAATATATGCTTACTAGCTGTGGGAACACAATTAATTTATTTTATTATTTTTTATGTAGCTTTTTATTTACAAGTTATCTGCATGCGTAATTTTACAGCATTGACAATTGCAAAACATTTGAAACACAATTCATTTAAATCCTCTCAGCCTCAGTTTCCTCATCTATAAAATGAGGATAATTAATAATAGATACTACTTCTCAAGGACAAAATAAAAAATAACATGTGAAGTGCTTCACAGACTTTAAAGTAATATATAATTACTAGCTATTACTTACTAAAACATAGCATTTATAGTATGCACCATTTCTCATAAGCTCCCCTTTTGTAGAATATTCTTTTAAAAATTCCAAAAATGGCCCAAGTTAATGGTTTAGCATGCAGAAGGTCATCTGAAATTCAGTTGAATTTTTTATAAGTTTACTATATAGGAAACTGTGAAACATGTTACAAAGAGTACATAATAATAATTAATAATAGTAATAACAATAATTTTATAGTGTTGAACTTAGGTTGAACAGATTTGCATTTGTCCTTGGTAGAACCCAATCAACCTAACTTGATAAAGCAGAACAATTTGTGGCTTGCAAAATAAATCATGTGTTTGTGTTTTTGTTTTAATCTATGAATATTATTATTATTACAGTGCTTACTTGCAGCCATTTCGAGTACATTGTCCTCTTCCAGAGCAGAATTTGAGGCACGATGGACCGATATAAACTGGCAAAAGAAAACAAAGGTTTGTTTAAATAAAGGCTATGCAAGGGAAATGTTAAAACCACCTTCCCACATGGTATTATATTATACCACATCTATATCTATCTATATTTATCTATGTAGCATATGGCCTCATTTGTGAAAGTTCAGGTGAACTGAAAGTGACATATGGTGTGTTCTATGACAAGTTAATTGCTTAGATGACAAAACTGTTAGAGTTTACTGATAAATTTTTCAAGATTTTGACATATTGCATAAATATATTGATTTGATATATTGCACAGAGAAGAAGAGAGGAAGATATTTGTGATTGTGACCCTCCTTTGTACAATCTATTTTCCTCTAAACAACTTTAATACTTTTATTCTATTAAGAGTCATATTTTTATAAGATTCATGTTCTTTCTTGAGGAAAAGAAGAATGTCACAAAGGAACATCTGGGTATGTCAGCAAAGGATCAGGCTAGATAAATTTTCTTGAAACCAACTCCATAATGGGGACACAATTGAACAATAGATTACTTGTGGTTCTTAAATATATTTCTTAATGTTAATCAACTTGGGGAGAGTAACAAATTTCTTGAACAGTTTAAAAACATCTTTAAGGATATACTGAAAACTACATTAAAAAATTAAACTACTCCACCAATAATGTGAAGTTATGCATCCTAATTCAGACCATAAATTTAGAACTAAAAAGTACTTTTCAGGTTATTAAGTCCACAATCCTCAGAAAAATGAGCTAAAGAGCAGGTGTTACTTGCTAAGTGTCACAAATCCAGTTGGTATTTCAACTGAGATTTGAGCCCATGACTTTCTGCCTTCCAAATGCTATCCATTATATTATGTTACTCTGTCCATTATGTTATGTTACTTTTCAATATGGGGAACGAAGAACACACCAGTATCCATAAGAAACTGAGCACTTTAAGTTACAAACTCTACATGAAATTTGGATTCTTGTTTTCTTAAGCTAACCCCAAGATCAAGTTTTGATTTGTTCATTTTTTTACTTGCTTTTTCTCTACTTGCTTGAGTCTGGTACTAGTTCTTGCGTCTTGTCAAGACATAGACTTCTGTTTCTGGACTTAGCATCCTTGGCAGTTGAGCATCCCATATAGCCCAACAGCTACTGGAATTCTTTTGCCTTTTCTCGTTTCCCTGTCCATGCCAAAAAAAGTTGAGCCTTGTTCATGGTATGATCCTACCTTGGCCTTGCCTCAGGACAGATACATTGGCAGGGATTTTTGTGCTAGCTTTTTGGATAGATGAAGCAGATGACAAATATAGTACTTATACCAAGCATAAGTAGCCCTTGGCTGCTCTGATGGACTACACAATATACCTAATTAGCACTCAGGAAAGTGAAGCCAAGGAAACAACCATTTTCAATATGTAAATGAGTATCATTTTTCTCCCCAGAGAAAATCTAATTCAATGGCTGCAGGCATACATGCCTTATGTTTTTTAGATGGGCTAATTTGTTCTGTAGTTCAGCACACACTAGACATGATCCTAGGTAGTTCCTAAACCTAGTAAAGTGGGCTGCAGAGTTCAAAAGGTTATTGATTCTAGAGATAAAAAAGTTCTATCAGAATGAAAAAAGTGAATATTCAAGTCATTAACTAAAATTTAGTTTTTAGAAGTGATCTTTGTTGCCCTTATTTTCTAACCAAGAGTTTCAATGGATTGAAGAATAATATTAAGATTGCAAATTTTCTTGATGATGAAAAAATAATTTTTTTTTCTTGAGGGGATGGAAGAAAAAGAGTATATTTTTCTCCTGTGTTGCCACTCTCAGCTTCTCTTTTAGAAAAACAACAACTTTATTCCAAAATTAAAAATAACAGTTAACAGTGAATTTTTTCCCTCTGTAAGATACATGCAAGTTTTAAATTAAGTACCAATAAGATTGTCTTAATATTTTTAGGAAGTTTCTTTCCTTATGAAATAAGAGAAGCAGTGTGGTAGTTCAGAAAAAAAAGGATTTAGATTCAGGGTCAAGACACTTATGTTTCAATTTCAAGTCTACCAGTATTTTAATTTTTTTGCCTGTAAAAATGAAGTCACAGTTCTTGCATAACTTTTCTTACAGGATTGTTACAAGGAAAGTGCTTCGTAAGCCTCCAAAATCTGTGTAAGTGTGAACTGTACTTAAGTAGAATACACATTGAATCTTACTCCATAATAACAGAATATACTCACACATATACACTCATATTTACATATGTCAAAATATGTATATATTTCTAACAAAATTCTGACATCCACTGACCTCTACCAGGTTGCTGTTCTTCACAATTATATTATTTTAACATAAAATTTTCTGTTTCATAAAGGACTCAGATTCAGAAGGAATCGGGATAGAAAAAGGAATCATTCATTAGTGAATTCTCACAGAATCCCTTAAGGAGGAAAGTGTCATGTTTTCTACCTTGCAGATAAGACAGAGAGATGGTTATTGTTCTTTTGAGGGAGTTGCTTAGGTTGAGCCCTGAGGCAGTTCCTTGCCTTAGTTGAGAGAATTTAAGATTTCTGGGTTCCAGGGTTTTCATTATGGCAGCACTGTTAACTACTGTCATTTCATTTGTTTCAACTAATACTGACCCTGCCTCATATAATGTTGGGGCAGATTAGGTACTTGACAAATACCAGCTATAAGCAGGGCACTACTGTAGCTTCCCTAAAGAGTTACCTTGACTTTCCTGTGTTTGGCATTTCTTCATGTATTTTACTAAATTAATCTTCAGAGAAGTTCACATATTCAATTATAATTCAATAAACATTTATGTCGTGTCTAAGGCATATTATGTCATGAAAAATTTAGATAAGAAAAGGCTGCCATTCTCATAAAGCTTAAAGTCAAGCAGAGGGGCCAGTAACATATCTAGATAACTAAAACACACTAGTCCTTGGTCCAGTGCATTAGAGCCCAGTTTCTTAAATTATGGGTTGTGACCCAAATGGAGTCTTGTAACTGAATGTGGGAGTTGCAAAATTATGATTATCAGTAAATGTTTGATTTTTACATCTTATTTTATATACCTATGTACCTGGAGATCATGTAAAAGTTTCTCAGGCGAAAAAGGGTTGTGAGTGGAAAAAGTTTAATAAGCCCTATGTTCTTAAAGCCCCGAGAGTTGTGTAACCATGTGCTATGTGGGTTCTAATGATGATGCTTTTATCCATCAGAAAAGGCTTCATGGTAGAGAAAGCATTGGAGCTGAACTTTAAAAGATGAGTAAAACGTGATAAGTGAAGATCAGAACAAGGATGTTTCAAGAATAGATAGAAGCATGAGCTAAGGTATGGAGGCAGGAAAGTTTAACATGTATTTGGAGGATAGAGATTGCTCCAGTTTCCTTGGTACACAACATTAATTAAGGGGAGCAATATGAAATCAAATGGGGAGCATAAGTTGGCATTATATTGTAGGAATCTGGGAATGCTAGGAAACGAAGATTAAAGTTTAGTTGGCAAGTAACGGGGAACCATTGAAGGTAGAGAATATTGTGGTGAGAAGACTGGCACTATATATGAGAAAGAAAAATCTGGCAGCAATATTAAAGAAAGACTGGAGAGGTTGTTAGAAGGGAGGCAGGAAGTACTATTAAGAGTCTATTGCAATAGTACATCTGATCCACATTAAAGTGGTGGCAGTGGGAGTAGAAAGTAAAGACATTTGTGAGAGATGTGTCACATAGTATAATGGCATATTTACACTCTCATGAATCATTTAGGCTGTGCATTTTGTTATAGTGATAGTGTTTCTTTATGAAGGTCTTCTGTGTTTAGCATATAAACATTCCAGATGTTGTGGCAGCCAGTAAGAGAAGAATAGGCCTTATTTTAATAGCGCAGAGTGGGATATATTTATGTTAATTCGATGTAAATAGTTGAAGGGAATGTTAGGCTATCCCTTGTCATCAAGCCTGGGAGTTTGAGTTTTAGGGCTTAAAAAACATTTTAATTATGTATGTTGCAAAATACCAGGACCTTTTATTGCTGACTCCACTGCCTTTTCTGATTGCTCATCCCTGGGCTTCCTAACAGAAAGCACAGGCACAAAAGAAGAAAGAGTGTTTAATGAATTGCAAGGCCATAACTTACAAATGTGATGAAGTCTGTGCTGAACTAACAAAAGTGCAGGAAGAGTTTACATCAATGGTATGTGATTATAATAGGCATAAATACTAACTATTATCAATCGCCCACATGTTTCCAAGGATTGGTCCCATTTGTCTCCAGCGAATCCTGGTGTCCTTGGTTAGCGCTGCATTAGGGAGGGGGATAGTTATTCGGTTCCACCTGCAAGAAATTGAACACACAAATTAACTTCATTGCTAAATTCAAATCCTCATTGATTGATTTAACCACAAGATATTTTGTATCTAGCTATTTTGCCAATAATCACTTTTTAATCTACTTGTACTTGTATTCAGACATCCATGGTATAGTAAAAATAACTGGATTAAGAATCAAGATCCTAGAATCTGATTCTCAGGTCTGCCATTAATTACTTTTTGACCCAGGACAAGTCACACTGCCTCAGGGCTTCCGTTTCCCCATATAGATAATTAGAAGGCTATATAGGACTATATAATCTCTAATATCCCTCTAGGTCCAACAATATTAACTTTTGACTAAATTATTATGCATCCAAATTTATTAGGGATAATTTTTAACTGACATGTGCCTGATCCAATAACCTATTAGCTTAATATAACCTATTGACCTAAATTATTATGCTTCTAAAGTTATTAATGATAATTTCAAACTGACAGCTGTTAAAATGCATTTCATATTTAAAAGATTATATTTTTTCCGATGATCAGTTCTCCCTTGTAGAACTTTGGACTTGGTTCAAACACATTATTTTAAAAATTGGTGTGAAATCCCGATAGATTGTTCTACAATTGCTGTATAGAGACAGGTTTCTATCCCCCACTTATCTGAGAAGAGTACCACATATTCCAGTTTGTATCTAATTTCTCAAGGTAATGTACACTAAACAGAAACTACGAAATAATGTATCTGGATGGCTGGTTTTGGTTTCCTATCTTCTGAAGATTGGCTAAATGGGATCTAAGTGGGACATCTAAGTGTACATAAGATGCCAGGCCTAAAGTCAGGAAGACTCATCTTCATGAGTTCAAATCCAGCCTCAGATACTTAGTGGTTCTAAGTAGTTGGACAAGTCATTTAATCCTATTTGCCTCAGTTTTATATTTGTAAAATGAGCTGGAGAAGAAAATGAAAAACTACTCGTTTCTTTGCCAAGAAAACCCCCAAAATCTTGTTGGGCATGATTGAAACAACTGAACAACAGAAAGTATCTAGCTTGTGTTTGTATTTTAAACATTTATAGGGCTACTGCATAATATTTCTAACTCTAGTGATGTTTTATAGTGATCATATAGAGCTATGGATTTAGAGATCTTAGTGGTTATTAAGTCCAACATTCTCATTTTACAAATGAGAAGTTGAGAGGTTAAGAGACTTGTCTAAGTTCACACAGCTAGTAAGTTCTGGAGGCAAAATTTGAATTTTAGTCTTCTTGATTTCTAAGATTCTGCTCTGTTCACTCTTTTCCTTATCTGTCTCAATGCCGAGTCTATAAAGTGAAGATGCTTGACTATGTGAATATGACAATAAGAAGTTGGACTTCTGATAATGATGATTGCTTGAATAAAGGCAGATGACCCAGTTCCTTCATAGAGCTAGCTCAAATGAGAAACTTGATTTAGTGGGAATTAAAAATGATACCAGATTATATTTAATGAAAATCAAAATTTAATCACTACAATGGTTATGAGCTAGTCTAGGATCTTATCAAACTGCTATATTATTAATCCATACTTGCTATTGTCATATTTAAATGTGATGTGCTAACAAGTATCATCTTAACAAGTATCAACTTTCCAGTTGTATTAAGATTTTTCCAGAAGAATCCCTAACAAAATGGAAAAAAAGGAAAAAATACTTTTCAGATAGAAGTAATGATAGTGCAAAATAAGAGAAATTACAACAAAAATTGATATAAATGAAAGGCCATTTCATCATTGTGATCATGAAAAATCATGATCATAATAATTCTAAAACAGGACAAGATGTCAGCATGTCTGATAATTATTAAATTATTAAAATGTAGGTAAAATAAAAGCAAAAAGCAAATCCAGACCTAATTCTTCTTGTTTACAAACAATTACAAGTTAAAGAAATGTTTAGTGACAGAAATGGAGTATCTTTTTAGCAGGATGAATTGAAGATTGTGACCAAAAATGCCTTTCTCCTAGCAGAACATTTATTCAGACAAATGCTTCAGGTTAAAGGCAGTGAAAGAAAATGGAAATGAAAGAGAAAGTGAAAATACTTCTACTAAAAGTAATGATTGATCTGATCATTTTAAAAATTGAGTTCAGTTGCATAATGTTATAATGATCAAAGAAGTAGCCAGTGGAGTTGAAGACACTGTGAGATGTTATTCTGAAAGGAGGTAATGTAATGAGGATTTTGCTCTGAAAAACTACAACCACTGATCCCTTTCTAATTCTTCAGTGGTCAAATAATAAAGCATAGGTGACAAAAGTCATTTTAGCTCAGCTATTGCAAAATATTCCAAGAATAACAATATTGCATTGTCAGGCAGTGTTATTGATTTTAGATAATACCCCAAGTGATTAAACTACACTTGGGTGGAAAGTTGATCATGCAAATTTACTGACATAAAGATAAATAATTGGCACCTACCAGCATATATGAATATTCACAGAAAATAGTTCGGTCTACAGTCCTAAAAAATTTCAAATTACAATGATGATGTTTTCATCATATCCTTTGTAGCCTTATTTTTCAGTGTGATATTCAGTAATTTAAAATATTTTTAATTTTGCTTCCTATAATTACTATATTATTTTGTCACAAACTTGAACCAGAAATACATCTTTCTTATCTTTTGCTATTGTATTATGTTAGCAAATATGAAAAAAATCTTATTTAAAAATTTTTCCATTGCACATTTCCATTTAGTTGAAAAATAATATATTTTACACATAATTACAACTTTGTATTCTAATAATATGATTAGTTTATGGGATTCATTATTTGTCTTTAGTAGGATTTAGCTATTTTTACTCTAGCCTGAAATTAGCACTAAACTAAAAAAGTGACCAAGAAATTCAATGAGAAGAAATAATAGAAAATTATTTCTTTCTTTCCAGAACTACAGAAGCAATGGGCAATAAGGAAGAAGCTGTCACAGAAGTCAATATTATTTTAAACCAAAAAGTTGGCAGCTTCCAAACCCAATCAGAAATGACTGTAGTATGCAGGGATCTGTAGTTTAAGAGAGCTGAATGCTCCTCCTAGAAAACCTCAGTGTAGTTGGAATACTCCATTGTGATTGTAAATTCACAGTAGGGGGTGCTGAAAACTAGCTGGAGAAGCAATGACCAATGGTGTGCAACAGCACTTTGATGATAATGTTCCAGCCAACCAGAGACTCTGACACCTTTAGCATAATGTTTTAAGAAGTTATACACAGCTCTGAAGATCCAGTTCTCAAAATTTCAAAAACACAAGAAAGGGAAGCTAATCATGGGAGGTGTTTGTTGTTTCTCCTTCTTTCTTGAAAAGGACCAAGACATCAGGGAGATGATTCAAAGGAGAGTTAAACATACATATATACAGTTTAATGTAGAAATATATCAGAATTCAACAGGCAAACAAGTGAAGAAAAAAACCAAATGATTCTAAGGGATACATTTCAACTGTGGGATGGATAACAAATTGCAAGTGAAATGGATTTAAATGAGGGAGGGCTGTGCAATATCTCCTGCCTCACTCTTCCCGCCAGAAGGACCTAGGGCCAAGATATAAATCAAGGTGAAGGTCAGTGCAAAAGTCCAAGTGACCCAAGATTTTGCAGGGCTGAGCAACCTATCAGAAAGTGAAACAGGAAATAGAGTTTGGCCCTGAAACAAAACTTTGATTCAGGAATATGAGAGATGAGTAAAGCAAAGTAAATATTAATCAATATAAAATGTTACTGTAGTTCTAAAAATGACTCAGAATTCATCCAAGAAGAAGAGAACAGTTCCCAAACAATTATAAGCAGAGATTTAAAAGAAGAGATGTTTTTTCCATAAAAATGACTATCTAGAAGAAATTAAGAAATTTTGAAAAACAACACAAAAGCTCTGGAAGAAAGACCCAGAAGGAGAATTAGTACAGAAAAGAAAATAGTAAACCTTATTCTGAAAACTAGAATAGGCCAAATGGAAATCTATGACTATCTTAAACAATGGAACACAATAAGAAGATTAAAAATAGAACAAAAAGTAAGATATTTGATGTTGAAACACTGAACTAAAACATTTCAGGGGAAAAGAATTTAAAACTTTTGAGATCATTTAAAACAATGATTAAAAAGTCTGGTTGATATAATTAAAAAATCATAAATGAAAATTACCCATATCTATCAGAATCAGAGGGCAAAGTTAACATAGAAACAAACTACTGCCTAAAAAGATCCCTCAAAGAAAAGGTCAAAAACATTGTAGGCCAAATTCAGAGCTCCAAAATCAAAGAAAAATATTTCAAGTATCCAGAAAGAAACAACCAGGATGACAAAAGACCTATCAGCTTCTACTATAAATGACAGGAGATCTTAGAATACAATACTGTAAAAAAAAAAAAAAAAAAGGGAAATGGTAAAATCCAAAATACAATAACCTGCAAAGTTAAGTACAGAATGGTAGTATTGAGAAATGCGACTTTAATGGAATAGAAAAAATCTCCATCTATTTCTAATGGAAAAAAAAAAAAACAAACCAACAAACACAGAGCTAAGTATGAATTTTGAAATACAAACTTGAGTCAAGAGAAATCAAGAGAGCTAAATATTTGAGAGTTTGGAAATAGGATATGAACTCTGATTCTAATAGAAGGAGAAAAAACAATTTTGGATTTTGTAAAAAACAGAATTTTGGATTCTGTAAAAGTTTTTGAGGAAGCAAAATAAGAAAAATAGGCTTGGTTCAGTTCTGAGGATTTTAAGAGGAAAGAGAGATGAGGGGTAAAGGAATCTGCTAGTGTGCAAAGAAGAAGATGAAGTTAAAACTTATTGTTTCTCATAATTGGGATGTATGAAAAGTATGTAGATGTGGAGAAAGAAGGGAATCATATGAACCTCACTCTTATGTGAACTGTTCAAAGGAGAGTTAAACATACATATATACAGTTTAATGTAGAAATATATCAGAATTCAACAGGCAAACAAGTGAAGAAAAAAACCAAATGATTCTAAGGGATACATTTCAATTGTGGGATGGATAACAAATTGTGATATGTGAATATATTGAATTATAATCTTGTCATATGAAATGATTAAAAAAGATCACTTCAAAGACATTCTAGATAATAAAAGCTAATCCAGAGTTAAGTGAACAAAACCAAGAGAACAGTATATATAACAATATCATAAAGAAAAATAGCTTTGAAAGACTTAAAACTCTGATCAAAGCAATGACCAACCATGTCTGCCTAAGACCTGTAATGAAACATGTTATTCAATTTCTTACAGAGAGAAAATAAACATAAAGTATAGAAAGGAAACTATTTTTGGCCATGGCCATGGAATATGTATGCTTTATTTGACAGTACTTTTCTGTTATAAGTTTTTTTTTTTTTTTTTGCTCCTGTTTTTTTATTGAAAGAGGATTAAAAAGAATTACTTTGGAAAAGTGATGCCAAAAAAGAGGATCACTTGAACATTGTAAAATATATACAAAAAAGAATATAGTGTAATTCAAAGGAAGTCACAGATGAGCAAGGAAGTTTGGTGAGTAGCTTATGTCATTAGAAATACATAAATGGAAGGATGTATCTATACATCCATTCATATATACACATTTATATAATGAAGAAATGGTTTGAAATAGATATTTATGGCCTCATAGAGAATTCTCTTTTTGCAATTTGTTCTGTATTTTTTAATGTTTAATTTAGAATATTTTTTAAAAGTAAAAAAGAAGTTGAATAGTAAAAAAGTACAAATTTACCTTTTTATACTTTAATTTCTTGTGTCAAAGAAACTGACAAATTATATTACAAGCAATTAGACTTCTATAAATTGGTACTTTATAAAATGAATATTGTTGAACTATAATTTTAAAAAGGTAAGGTGGGATTTTACAACCAGACTTACCAAAAGTACTTTCTTTCCTTTAATTTTTTTAGGCCACTTTTCTAAAGTACATAAAAAGAGCCACTTTGGTTACTGCTCATTATTTTAGGGCACCCAGATATAAAAGAGGAGGCTTTTTTCCTTTGGCATGTTGAAAGTTTCAAATCTTCCACTATTTTCAGAAAGGTATACTTACCCACTATAGTTATCAGAAGAATAGACAGTACTATGAGGAAGATGTGGCCCAGCACATATCTCAGGTAAACATTCAGTGTGAAGCAGAGACCAGGAATGCCCATGATTGGTTGAAAATTCTAAGCTGACACTGCCATCAATAAAAGAATCAACAATGAAGAGGGTCAAAGATAAACAAAGTAAAAACAATTCATACTTGACTGAACACAACGTTAATATTTGTAGGACAAACATAGAAAAGGATCTTTCCCAAAATAGTTATTTTCCTTTTCCTCCATACGCAAATTGCTCTTGATTGACAAATGGCCACAATTCTTGTGCAATGATCAATTAAATATTTTCAAAATGGCAAATAATAACTTCAGTTAGAGCCCTTGTAATTGATAGATTGGAAGGCAATTACCTCATCTCACACTGCCGTTTCATCATGCTAAAATGAGAATGATACATTCTAAGCCGGAGACAGGACAAAACAACACTTGACTGATCAGAAATGAGAAGTCATGCTTGGCCCTCCAACTGCTAATTGATTTTAGTGATTATTTTAGGGGTCAAGATTTTTTTGGATTATTTATTTTTCCTTCACTCTAAGCTATATTCCCCAGTGGCTTCTCCAGCTTATATTGTTATTTAATAGCTTATATTGCTATTCCAGAACACCATTGATATCTTTTAGTATAACCAAGGTCAAGGTATTAAGATGAAGAACAGAAGTATACTTATAAGAGAACTTGAATTTCAAAATAACATTATACATATACATTTGAGAAATGTATATGATAGAAAATAACTATCAGGCTTGTTAATTATTAAAGTGACCTAATTTTGTACAAGGATGAAAATGTTTAGTCCTCTTCTAAAGTTCAGAAGATTTTACAGATAATATACAGAAACACACACAACTCATCTTTAGTTTTAGTAGTTAAATCCATGTTCTCATTTAATATTAGATCAAAATCTCAGCCTTTATACCTGTTACCAGGCTGATGAGTTCCACATCCAAGGTTGATGGAAAATTGTATCATATGGGATACTGTTGAAGGTAGAACAGGCAAAACATGGAAAAAATCTATTGCCCAGACATTTCTATTGGATCCCTGGTTATTCTTTTGTCTGAGACAAAACTTGGTGGCAGGAGTCTGAAGTTCAGGGTTGATGACGACAGAAACCAAAGATGGAACCTTTAAAACAAACAAATTATTTACAATTACAATAATGAACAAGAGATCCTTTAGGTAACTAGCACTTAACATGATGGGGGAACACAAAAGAAAATCATAGTTTCTATACTTTCTTCTTGGGAATGATATAACTCTAATGAAATCAATCATTATTTCTATGTACATGATTCCCAGATCTATAATTTTGTCCATATTTCTCACCTGAGCTCTAGTTCAACATCTCTAATTGCCTGCTATAATCTCCACCTGGATGCATCCACATGCATCTCCTGTTTAAACTTAAACATGTTTAAAAAAGAATTAGTTGGTCTTTCCCCCCACATTTGTTTTTCTTCCAAATACTTCTTTTTCTGTAGAGGGTACCACCATCATTCTACTCAATCAGTTTGCTCTCTAAGAGTTATCCTTTATTCTCTTCTACATCCCATATATGCAACCAGGTATGAAGTCTTTTGGGGAAGCTAGGTCGTGTGGTGGATAGAGTACTGTGTCTGGAGTCAGACTCATCTACCTGAATTCAGATTCGGTCTCACACACTAGCTGTGTGACTCTGGGCAAGTCACTTAACGCTGTTTGCTTCAGGTTCCTTATCTGTAAAGTGAGCTGGAGAGGGAAATGGAAAATCACTCCAGTACCTTTGTCAAGAAAACCCCAAATGAGATCATGGAGAGTCAGACACAATTTAAATGACCAAATAAAATGAAGACATAGATTCTGCCTTCATGACATCTCTTTCATTTATGGCCAAATATCCACTCACATGATTACTGTGTGAATTTATTCCCTCAACACCTCTCAACAGGACAATTCTAATAGTTTGTTAATTGAGGTCTTTGCACATTGCCTCCTTTCACTCCAATCCATCTTTCATACTGGTACCCAATTGATATTCCTCAGGCATTATTTTGCCCATATTGCTCCTACTTAAGAAACCTCAATGCTCAACTATTCTAGAAATAGAAGCATTTCTATTGCTTCTGGGAATAAAAATAAACTCTATTTGGAATTTAAAGCCCTTCACAGTCTAGCTCTAAACAATCTTTCAAGACTGACTCTAAATTATTTGCTCTCATATATCTACATTCCAGGACAACTTATGGTTCTCTGTACTTGATTTTCAATCTCCTTCTGGGCTTTTTTCACAGGCTGCCCAAACATATAGAATACTCTCTCACTTCACCTCTACCTCTTGAAATCCCTAATTTCCTTCACAGCTTTATTCAAGTGCCATCTCCTGCAAGAGAACTTTCTTAACCCCCCCTAGTTGTAAAGTTCCTAATGTAACTACAAAATCTACACTTATTATCTCTGTATATTAATATATTATATATATAATACATTAATATATTTTATGTTTATATGTATACTTATTTTCTCTGTCTTGCATTTTATTTTCTTTCAGACTGTTTCTTTGCAATAGAATATAAGCTCCTTGAGGGCAGGACTATTTCATTTTTGCATATATTTATATGTATTATTTATATATTTATATTTAATAATTATTTTAATAATAGAATTATTAGAATTTGAATTATACAATTTAAACAATATAATTATTATAATTATGCATAATTATAATACTATACTAATTTAATATTTATATATTTAATAAATGGTTATTGAATTAAAGTGAGGTCATATCCCTAAGGAGATAATATTTCACTTGATTATTATCCATATTACACATAGCTAGAATTCTTCCCTGCCACAATCAAACTAACCTTGCTATTTTACTTGTCTTAATCAATGTCACTGTGACAGTTTTAAAGTAAGCATGTTTCACAAATACCTTATTGTGAGTGAAGTATTTGCAGCCCACTTAGTTCAAGTCAGAGGAAAACTGATATCAATTTTGATAATATCTGATTATCCTCAAAAACTGACAAATAGTATTCTGTTCTAAGCAGCCCAAAATATTATTCTATATCAGTGGGACCTATGATGGGATCTGAATGCAAACAATTAGGCAAATGCATAATCTTGTATCATGCTGGGAAAAGAAAATTGAATTGTTCACATCTTCAGAAAATTCCCAAGGCTTGTTTCATTTGGTCAGAACAAACCATTGAGTTACTGCTAATGGCAGCATCCCTTCTGAGCACCCAAGATCACAATGTGTGGGTCATATTGATTCTTCATCCTTCTGAAAGCATCCTCTATTCGGTTTTCTGTTTATATCATACCTTTCAAATCTTAACTATGAGCACACTGGCCATGATATGTCCTCAGGCCCTTTACAGGGTGTCTTCAGTGCTGAATGAAGACTAACTAATAATGATTGTGTCAGCACAAATAAATGTACAATTAGAGATAAAAAAAAATCCAAGCCCATAACAAGCATCTCACATAATTTTGAAGATGTTTGCAAACAACTAGAGTCAACACCTGTCCTAAATCCAAAGGGCAAAGCAAAAAGGTCGACCTCAGCAGTTCTAATTAGCCAAGAAGAAAGCAACAGTAATAATGATCTGCATTTCTACAATGCCTCTCGTCTGGGGAATCTCAAAATGCTGGATAAATATTAATTATGCCTGATGGCATTCCTGTGGGGCTGCATAATTAGAGATCCTTTCAGGGCTTTCAAGGAGACAAGACCAATTGTCACTCAGGGTATGGAGCTCTGCCTTCTTTTCTGATAGTATTTCATTCCTTTCTAGTAAGACCCTAATTCAAAAGTATAAGGATTTAAAGGGTCTGCCTAAAGACATTATTTTCATTTAAATTGAGCAATTTCATTCCTAATAGTATCTTATGGTGTTGTTGATATAAGACAGTTTTGCTTTTATATCTGGAGTAATTTCTATAGATGGGTAGCCTGAGAAGGGCCAAAGAAGTTGTGTAGATTGGCTGTGTTTACCTTGTAGGATGAATAGGAAAGTGTGTCCAGAGTAATATGCTCTTTTCGTCCTTCAATTTTTGCATAGAGAATGACATCATTTTCATGGGATTCTCCAGGGTCACAAATTCCTCCTGTACAATAAGTGATCGTTAGATTATTAACACTCATTTGCTGCAATTATCACATAAAGTACCAAATTAAGTTCCAGGATTATAAAAATAATTATATCAGGAGGTGATTAAACTATGACCTAAAAGAAAACAAGCCGGGAGGAGACCATTTACCTTTGGCTCAAAACAAGCTGCAACAAAGATCAAAGACTTAACACAAATAATTCTTTGCTTAATGAGATTGAAAGAATAATCTGCTATGAGGAAATAGTATTTGTGTCTTCACCTTTCAACCTATGTGAAAAGGGCTTATTCTGCTTTCTAAAAAAAACAATTTGGGGGATTACATTTGAGATCTTTACTGCTAAAGTCCAAAGTCTGATAACTTAACAACATACTCCACTTGATTTTTATTTCCATTTCCTCAAAAGGGTAACAATAGGCTTTTACATTTTAGTTTATATTAGAGAATTCATTTACTAATATCAATCTGCTTTTGCATAATGACTTTTACATTTTCAAAGAATTCTCATATTATTATCTCACAGAATGGCTGATAAAGTGAATTGTAAAATTATATAAATGAATATTATGTAAATAAAATATATAAAATATAGAAATAATTATATAAATCAAATTATTATCATTAGACAGGCAACTTAACATTGTCAGGAAAACCTAACTTCAAAAGCTGTGAAACTGATTAGTTGTGTGACAGCAATGAGTTTCATCATTTTCCTGAGCTTCAGAAAATGCCTAATGCTAATATACTAAGTTACAATTTGACTTGGGGAAGTGAGCTTCAATATAATATTATCACAGAATGAGGTATCTTTTAGCTAAACCTTACTATAATCCTATATATATAAGTTTAAGAGGGGTGAGTGTTATTTATCATTCCATTTACAGAAGAGAAAGTGGAGGATGAAAGGAGTTTAGTGATTTCCGATATTCACACAGTATTTTAAAAAAATCAATGTCTATTTATTAAGTGCTTATTGTGTGTCAGGAATTTTACTATTAGATAGACAAACAAATAAAAACCAAAACAAAAGCCTTTGCTATTAAGGAGTTTCTGTTCTATTCTATAAAGAGAAATCATATATTCCCACATAAGTAAATATGGACTACGTAGGCAGAAAACATATTCATTATTTGGTGGGAAGCAAGAGGATAAGCAGTTGAGGTGAGGAGATGGCACATACCTTGTAATCTGAAGAGATTTTAAAAGGTAGAAGGAAGCAGGCAGTATATCCCAGACCTGAGGGATGTAACTCAAGCAAGGGTGTGAAGACAGAAAATGTAACGCTATGTGGAACTAGTAAGTAGGCCTATTGGGCTAGAAAGTTGAGGGCATGAAAAAGAGTTATGGTGAATAATCTTGGAAAGATGGGCTGTAGCAAGGCCGTTGTTATTGTTCATCTTTCATTTTCCCATAAGACCAGTGACATCAAGAAGTGATGTACTGAGTTGTAAGTGACTTAGATTTAAATGAGCCAGATCTGTGTACAGTTATCAGTCTCACTCTCCATTCTAGTCATTAATCCCATGGCAAGGCAAAATTTAGGATGACTGACAATGGTCCAGTATACAGTCAATTATTTTGTCATCTTTGATTTTTGACCAAGCTTTAAGTGCTCCATGGCATCTATTTCAGTCTACGTTATGGACAAGGATTGCCTTGGCAAAAATAAAGCCATGTGAGAAAGAAGTGAAAGAGGGAATGGAAGAGGACATCTAAGTGATATGAAATGAGGAAGACAGAAGAAGTTCTCAGAGAATAGTCTCATATTTTTGGTGAAATGAGAAAGGAGATTCTGAGCTGACAGTGCATGAGAAGATATAACATTTGGATGAGCCACTGAGAGTAAAACAGAGAATTGGTTATGGAGGAATAGGTTTGCCTTGCTGAAATGAGGATCAGATTAGAGAATACAAAATTAATTGACATTACATAACAAACTTGTGGGGCCCAAGCTCAGTTAAGGTTAGAAAGAATAAATTTTATTTGGGTCTTGTAATTTTCTTCAATGCCATTCAAGATTCTAGGTTTAACAGGATTGGGGATTGGAAAAAGGATGATTGGCAAATGGACAAGGAGACAAGAAAACTAAAGGTAGAAAATAGTAGAGTTGAATTGATTTACCAAGGGATTAGAATTGGCAAGGGAAGAGAATATAGTCAATACAGAGGTGATAGTTTGGGAAAGTATGAGTCATGGTAGGAATGGAAGGAATGATGAGAATGAAGAAGATTGAGAGTTGTAAGGCATTAAAAAAGATGAAATGATAAGAATTATGATCAGATAAAGGAGTTCATGAATATGGAAGTTGGACACATACTGATGATGGCAAGGTCAAAGGTGTAACCTTCTTTGTGTATACTAGGTGGGGAATGGAGAAGCAGGTTATGGTTACCTGAGGAATTTGAATGGTGACTTATTTGAAGAGGTATCATCAATATATATACATTGAAGTCCCCAACTACAAAGATAGGAGAAGTTAAGGATTGAGAAAGATGATAAAGTTAAGCACTGAACTCATTGGAGAAGAAAGATAAATATCCTGCAGGTCAATAGATAACAAGCAGTAAGATTAGATAGGGTAATAAATTCTGATAGTATGAACCTCAAAAGAGGACAAGTTTCTTATTTAAGATAGTAGTAGAAAACCGGAAGTGGTAATGAGGAACAGGGACTGCTTTACCATGATCAGTGGATTAAGAAGGTTATGAAATTGTAGCCAGTACAGTGAGACAATACCCACAGAAGCAATTGTTGTGGTAAGGGGGTTATATTTTACGGATTAGAAAATGGAAGGAGTGAAACAGAAAGAAATTTGAGATGAAAAGAAGTTTGTTAAAGAGATTCAGAACCACTGCCCACTAAACTAAACTTATAATAGAAGTCTTTTTGTGCAACAAATAAGTATAGTCTAACAAAACAAATCAATACATTGGTCATGCTTGAAAATTCACATCTCTAGTTCATTATCGCTCTGTCTAAAGGCAGGAAGCATGTTTCATCATCAGTCTTTTGAAGCTACTATCATTTATGTCTTTGATTACAGCTTTGAGGTTTTTTATACTTTTCTTTCATATTAATGTTATCTTCTAAATTGTTCTGCTCATTTCATTCTGCAATAAATTCATAAGTATATTCTATTTTTTCTCTGAATCAGTCATATTTGCCATTTCTCTAGGCATAATATTCTATTACATTCACATACTATTTCTGCTATACCTTTTCTTCAATATTTCCTGCCACTTCCCATTGACTCCCAGGTGATTATGGGAACTATGTTTTCCATATGAATAAAATAATATCACCTTATTAATTCATTTTTGATATAATTAGTTATACTGATAACACAACTGCATTGGCAGCAATGTTTATATAAATTTTTTTTGTTTTAATAAATCTGTTACTCTTGGGTGCTAGAATTTCTCATTGTTTTTCAGATCTTTCATAATTGTCTTTCATTTTCTATAAAATTTTTTCTTTAGCTCTTTAATCATTACTCATAAATAGACTTATTTCTTCAAAATTTTTTAATTATTTGGATTAATGAGGGTAGAACATCAAATAGATGATAGTAAATATCCAATAAAATCAAAGTAGCAAATTATTTTTGTAAATGTATAATTTGAATTGTTTTGTCATGATCTATTTTTACTTAGTTATATATTGAATTTATTTTGCATTACTAAGTATATAATGATTCTAAGTAGGATTCTAATTCTAAATAGAAAGCTTCTCAGAAGCATAAAGGATAGCCAAGGAAAGTCAACCTGGAATTAAAATTATGCTTCAATCAATTTCTAAAAGGAGAGATCCTTCCAATAATCAAGTTGAATACTTTATTTCCTTATTGGGTGTCAAAGGTCACTATCAGCTAGGCATTTGTGGGACCTTGGGTTTAGCGGCCATCTAATGTCAATGGTATTCTTTCTGATGGTCAATCACTTTGATACTACCTCTATTGAAGAAGTCCTGTTACCATAGCAACTGTAACTTAGATACCTTCCTAATTGGTGCTGCTGGAAGAAAAATAGAGTTCTTGTTTGGAAATAATTTTCCTTCTGAATGCAGGACAATTTATCTGGAATATAAGTATCTTATAAAATAATTTCCTTTTCTAGTAGGAGACAGATGTACTGCCTGTTTGAAGATATATTGCCCATGTGAAGGATCATATTGACTCTGCCTAACTATTGAGAATCTTAAAAACCATTTAATACCAACTTTAGTATCAAAACACTTTGAAATAAACCTGTTAGGAATACAAATATAAAATATTCTCTAACTTTATTTGAAGTTGGCAAAAATCAGATCAACAATAACTCTATTAAAAGATAATTGCAAAATATAAGCTTTGAGGAATTTATTTTGATAACTTTGAAAAAGAGAAAAAAAGATTTCCACAGGGTCTTATTAGCTAATTATGCTAATCAGTCTGAATGTCCTTAAGTTGGAGCTATACTTGGGCAGAGTAAAAGCCTTGATTAGAGAAAAGAGTCCCAAGCTCGAAGCAAAAGACTTTGGTTTGAGTTCCAGCCCACTAGCATTGCCCTTAAATATAACCTTAAATAAATCACTTTATTTTCATGGACTTAATTTTCTTATAAATTTTTTGTAAAATTATGATGGTTACTAAAATTACCTTTGTCAAATCTAATATCCTGTAATTCTGGATAGGACTTTTACAGACAGTTTGCACCACAAAGACAGACAGACACACATGTATATATGTGTATATATAGAGTGTCCCTAAAATTTTAGTGCAGTTTTAAGAAATTAAATCTTAACATATAAATATACATATATCCTTGCCCTTTTTTTCAGAAACAGATTTACACAGTATTTGTTTCTTTGGAAGCATGAAAAAGTCCTTTGGTTTGCTGTTGATTAGGGTTCTCTCTGTAGCTTGTCTTATGTATTTGTTCTCACACTATATCCTGATCAGCCTTCATGCTGGCTATATTTCTTTGCATCTCATAATGATGACACAAAGTTATATCTTTTTTTCATAATGACTCTTCTGCCCATCCTGCTTCTTAATCACATGCAAATTGTTTGCTATATAGTGGCCCTTTGGGTGTTGCACCAACATCCATCTATTTGGCTAGAGATATAGCCAAATGTAGCTATATTATTTGCTGGTAGCACTGGTAATGTTGCTGTCACAAGGCAATATTTAATAGTTTCTATCAGTGCACGTTTCCTATTCTGGGGCTAACTGAATCCCGCCAAAAACAGTTGTTTGGGAATTCAAGACTCAAAGGGTCTAATGGATCTTTCCATTTCTTTGTAGACCATTAATTTGAGTTGGAAGTTTGGAGTTTTGAACTATTGCATGTTTTGTTGTGGTCACTGATACTAATTCTTGTGAAGACCATTTATTCCTTTGAGGACCAATCTATTGTGAGATGCCATTTGGTTATTCATCTCAATTTTATATATTATTTGGATCATTATTCATCAAAACATCAATACAAATTGGTGAGAAAATATGCTATATTTCTTTCCTCTCAGAACTGGTTTGCATAGAACCTAAGAGAAGTATCATGCATCAAAAAACAATAATATCTTGTTACACAACGATAATAAAAGTTTAATGTTTTAACTTTTGAAAAAAGTGTGAATAAATTACAATAAGTAGTCATTGTATACATAATTTTCATCTGCATTTATATTTTTTTGAAGTAGTCTCATTTTAGGCATATGACCTATACTCAGAATAATCTAATATAAGTTTTGTGGTTGTGACAAGTATGGCTTATAAAGATAATTCTAAGTGGTGAGTCTTTGGGAAAAATCCAAACTAAAACAAATTTTTTTTTCAGAAATGTAATTCAGCATAGAGTTCATAATAAAGTATTATCAATAAATGAACACTGAGAAAGACATGTCATAATTAACATAAGGTTATGTTAATAGTTAATATAAATGCCTATGAAAAAATGCAATCTATGAATTAGATCTCTATTTTCTTCATTTTCTGCTTATATATGAACATAGTTTGTACCACCAGCTGCTACATTTTTATTTTAGAAAGAACTAATCATTAAAAGGTTTAGACCTGGGAGCTTCCCTTTGCCCTAAAATGTGACAGAAGAATAAAGACCTTGGATGGCAGTGATAGTAGTGACATTAAAAACATTAGAGAATTAATCTACAGGACTCTTAGGGGGTGTCTTGGGAAGGAACAGTGACATGAGTTCCTACTCATTTTTTTTCTTGTTTTTCATACAACTATAATATGTAATGAGAAAGAAGTGGAGATTTTAGGATCTTTTATATGCTAATTACAAGCCCTTAGATTTTCAAGTGAAAAGCATCTAGTGGGTCCTCAAACTACGCCCACTAGCACTGCCAGATGCGGCAGCTGAGGACGATTATCCCCCTCACCCAGGGCTATAAAGTTTCTTTATTTAAAGGCCCACAAAACAAAATTTTTGTTTTTTACTATAGTCCGTCCCTCCAACAGTCTGAGGCACAGTGAACTGGCCCCCTATTTAAAAAGTTTGAGGACCACTGAAAGTTTTTAAAGATGATAAATACAGTTAAGAAAAATCAGGAGTTCTGATTTATATCAAAATAATCAACCAATTAACAGGTTTTTTAGTACTACAATTAAATCTCACAGTTATTTGTTGACTATTTATAATAGTTCTTATATATTACTGCATGACTTTGAATATCATGTATATTCACTGACCCTTAGTTTTCCCATCCTCAAAATAGTAATCATCTTGCTTGTATTGGCAATACTGTCAGGCTACAGCAGGTTACCAAAGATAATTTACATGTCAGAAATGAGATAAGGAACATTATTAAGCATACAAGTGACCAAAAGGAAGATGAACTATCTGGCAAAAATTAGAGACAACAAAAACTTGGTGCCCTCAAAACTACAAAAGATCACCAATATGATGGGTACATCCTCTATAGATGACATGTAGAAAAGGTCTCCAATTAGTTAGATGGATTCTAAAGTTATTAGATTATTAATGGTTTTGTGTTGTTAACAAAGAAGATCTCCAGTGCAAGAATATGTGCTTGGCACTGTGCTGTTTTAGACTTTTATCAAAGGTTCAAATAAAGACATTGTTATGAAATCAGAGATCATTCACACATTGAATGGTGTATTAAGAACTGAGAAAGATTTTGATGGGTTAGAATACTGGGCTGAATCAAATTAGATGAAATATGATACGTATAAATGATAAGTTTTATATTTGGATTCAAAAGATAAGTCTCAGAAGTACAAAACAGGGGAGACAAGGTTAGACAGTATTTTTTCTAAAAAAAAAAATCTGTCAGTTTTTGTGAATGACAAATTCAATACAAGTTAACATTGATTTAGCAGTCATAAAATCCTAATGGAATCTTGGGCTCTGTTAAAAATATCAGAATATAAGAGAATCTTGACATACTCTTTCTCAGTCACATATGGAATACTGTGTTTATTTTAGGAAGCCAATTTTAGGAAGCACTGATCAAAAACAGAACATTTAAAGGAAAGCAACAAGAAGGATGAAAGGCCACATATCTTTGCTATCTGAAGATCAGGTAGAAGATAATGGGATGTTCAACTTAGAGAAGAACAGGAACATGACAGCTGTCTTCATATATTTAAGAGATTGTCATGTATACAAGAGATTAGATTTAAAAGGGGCAAGAATTAGAAGCAAGGGTGAAAGTTGCAAAGAGAAAAATTTAGGCCTGAGATAAGCAAAAAATTCAAGACAATTAGAGGTATCTTAAAATGGAACAGAAGTCCTCAGAAAGTAATGGACTCCCTCTCACCACTGGTCTCTAAGAAAAGGTTGGAGAACTACTTGTAAGGAATGTTGTAGGAGAGAATCATTTGTTTTTTTCTTCTGCTATGTGTTGAACTAGATGATAAAGGAGAGAACCTTTCAAATGAAATTCTGTATGAAAAAAAGGTATATAATCTGTAACTTTTGCAAAAAAAGCACCCAAAATGGTAAAACCAGAAACCATTTGAAACCATAATGAGTTAGATTTTGGTGGAGTGTAGTGGATGAAATAGAGCATCAAAACAATCAGACCTTGTTACTCATAAATGTACATAATAAAAACAAGACTCTGAGTTGGGGAGTAAAAGGTGGTCGATATCCTGTAGGTATGTCAAAACAAAACTCAAATGTCCTGATTCTACAAAAATCCTCATCACTATTGAGAACACCACAATTATTTTTAGCCAATAAGACTCAGAAATTTGAGAGCCAACCTTAGCTGCTAATTCTCCCTCATCCAAATTCCTCTTCACCATTTATCTGTCTTATTGATTCTGTCTCCATAACTAGTTCAGGCCCTTATCACTTCTCATTAGACTACTGCCATGGTCACTCAGTTTGTCTACCTGTTTCTGGTCTTTTTCCAACACAATGTATTTTACAAACAGTTACCCAAATTGAAATTCTTCTCTTATCTTGAGTCCTATATTCCCTGCAGGACATATTTACTTGAATTGTTTATCAGCACCTCAAATTCAATATGTCCAAAACTAAATATGAAAATCCACTTTATTCACAAAATCCACAACCTCATGTTTACACCTCTATTTCTTTTTACAGCACAATTATTTCATCACTCAGACTTCATCATCTTTGACTCTTCCTTTTCTGTACATACTCTATATCTAGTCAGTTGCCAAGTCTCTTTAATTTTATTTCTCCATATTTCACATCCATTTTCGTTTTTTCCCAATAACCTCTATAATTATATCTTACTTGGACTATAAAAACACCTTCTTAACTCTTTTCCCCTCTACAAGGCTCTCCTTTCTTTAATCCATTCAGACATCATGAGTAAAGTCATCTCCCTAATGCCAAAATTAGAGTATGGACCCTGCTCAAAAATATTTAGGAGTTTCCCGGTTATAAGATTAAATAGAAAATCCTTAGTCTGGCATTCAAAACATTTAGCAATCCAACTCCAACCTCCCTTTCCAGACTTTTATATTACAATTCTATTTCATAATATGAGTTCATTTTAAGTAGAGATTGTTTCATTATCTGTACTTATAGCCTCAGCTCACAGCCTAAGGTCAGGCATAGAAGAGGTAGTTAAATACTGTTTGATTGACATATTTTACATTCTAGGAAAATTAGACTACTAGCCATTCATGTTTCCTTGGCAATCCCCATCTCTGAGCATTTACATGCTACAAACCCCAAGCCCGCAAAAAGACTTTCTCTACAAATATGCCTTTTAAAATCATCCCTTTCTTTCAATGCCCAGATCACAAGCCCATTCCTCTGGGAAGCCTCCTTTCTTGCCCCTTACCTGAATCTTTCTCTTTGATATTTCCTATGCACTTGAAAAAGACAACTAGGTGACTCAATGGACAAAGTTCAAGAAGACTTGAATTTAAATATGACTCCAGCCACTTATTAGCCATGTGACCTAGGGCAAGTCACTTAACTCTGTTTGCCTCAGTTTCCTTACTTGCAAAATGAACTGGAGAAGGAAATGTTTTACTAACATTTTGTAGTTATCTTCGTCAAGAAAATCCTTGACAAGTTCATGAAGAGTCGGACATGACTGAACCATCTGAACAATAGCAAAAACAAAATGTACTTGAAACTCTCCAATGATTTTTGTTTGGGTAAGTGTTCAATAAATGTTGAACTGAATGATGATTGGAAGGAAACATAATAATATATGCCTTCAACAAGTTGATTATCTGGTAAGACTGGATAAGGTAAAAATAGAAGTCCTACATTCTTGTTTTGTACCATAATTAAATTCCTATTGCTCTGGTAAATAGTGGATAAACAAAATAAATCTTAGACACAGTCCTTGTACTTAGAGAGTTTATAATTTAGTAAGATGATACCACAAAAATATACAAACATACATGAAATTGTGACTAAGGGCCATATTGGGAGGGCATAACTCCAACTATAGTGGCAGTTAAGAGAATGGAGTTATCAGTGTGGACTAGAATGTCAGAGAAGGATACATTAAAAAAATAAGAATCTGAGCTGGAGTTTTACAAATGTAATAGATTTAGAATAAAATGGAGAGAAGTTCTTACAAGTGGGTAAATCAGCATGGGCCAAGGTATTGCACATATACAGGACAGAATAGGTGGGAGGAATGAATAGTGAGAGCTTCTTAATCCAACTGGCCGTATGTTAAATGAATGTTAATATGAAAAAGAATTCTGAAGGTCAATGTATCTCTACAGTGGATCAAATCTAAACTGTTTTTTTTTGTCTGAAAATTTAACAGAATATAATGCTCTTACATCTGAAAAGAAGATCAGAATTCATGGTGTCCAAGCTTTATTCTAATATGAATCTCAGCTACCATGGAAAGACCTACAGTGACAGGGAATTTACTATCTCCCGTGACTATATATTCCTTTTTTTTTTTTAAATAAAAGTTCTAATTACTGTCCCTTATAAAGACTCAAATCTACATCTCCAAAATGCTATTCCTTAGTCCTACTTATATATGCTGAAGCCAAAAAGAAGATTGATACTTCTTCTGTATAATAATCCTTTAGATATCTGAAGTCTGCTGTCATTTCTCCTTCTCCACTATTAGTAGAAATAGCATCTACTTTAGAAAAGGTTTTGAAGAACTTAGATAAGTGTTAGGTATATATTTACCTGATAAATGTCCTATTTAGATTCATTTCAGTTAATTTGAATTGATCCCTCTTACTCAGTAACCTACTATTTGAAGAATATTATCTATGGGATAGGGTTTTAATGTGAGAAATAGAAAAAAGTTATAACAATAACAGTGATGTTCAAGATGGCGTGAAAGCTTAAATGCAAACAGGATAGGCAACATATTATGGCAATGATAATTTCAAGGTTTTCTATGAATGATCTGAATAAAAGTATATTTAAGTTGAAATGTGGATTTTAAAATTCAATAAATGATATTTTAATGTGCAATCATTTCAGAGTCAAAGCTGTATATTAATTTGGAATGCAGGCAGTTCTAATTTAGTTTTTTATATTTTGCTTTCAATACATACATCCTTCTTTATATAAAACAGAGAATACTTGGAGAGGTGAAGATGAAACAGATGAGGCTGCTGGAGAGGCTGTGTTGATGATGAGACAACAGGCATGTTTTGTCTTGCTAGAATGAGAACTTCTATTAGAAGTTCAGAAGGTGGACAAAGTTTATTTCCTGTTACTCTTTCAAGTGTTGCCATGATTTGAAAGGCTGGGAAAAGTTCATGCCTGTTTCCTGGTCACTCAACAAAACAGCCATGTGACACTTGTACATAACTGTACAGTAACTTCCACTGATAAAACACATAATTTTGTCATTTACTATTTGAAACAATAATTAATCACAACACTTACTTTCTCCATGAATTTTCCCCAATACTTAATGTTTATATATATTTTAATAGGTCGAGGATCACAGATGTAAAGCTGGAAAGGCTCTTAAAGGCAATGTAGCCTAAAGTTCTCATTTTACATATGAAGAAACTGAGGCCAGTTAAATGATTTGACCAGCAAGATCACACATATAAAAAGCACAAAAGTGGTATCTGAACCCAGGTTTTCCTGACTCTAGAGTCAGTATTTTTTCAGTATACCATAGAAGAAATAAGGTTTATCCAAACTTTTTTTTTAGCATTTGTAAAGAATGCTACAACAATATACTATAGAATATTGAGTTTCCAATCTTAAATAAGATATGTAATAGCATTATATGCATGAAAACAAATGGCTCATCCTGATGGAAGGAAATCCTTTGGGAATCTAGTGGATGAAAAAGGTATTGAGGTATTTTGCTGTTTAGCAGGATGATGATACACCATGGTTAGTATTCTTTGTACATCAGTAACAGTGGGGGTGGCAAGTATAAGCATTCCAGTACTCTTTTCTGACCACAAGGAATGTAGCTTAAATTTTGAGTCTTTCCTTTCTCACTAGAGATACCTTAAAACAATCAAATTTCCTAGGAATGAATTATAACTTAAGATCTCATTGAGGTTAGCAATGTTTAAGAAAAAGGTATTTGCTTACCCAAAGAGAAATAAAACCTCAGATTTCCATAGTCTGTTGTGTCCATATATGGAGTACATATTTTTCTCTCTCCTTCTTTTAGGAAGATCATAGATAAACCTGATTCTAGAGTTCCACATTCATTGCCAATGACAGCTCCTATGATATCCCACCTGAAATAAAACAAGAGATTTGTTAACAAGATGGTCAAGACAAACCTAAAATAGAATAATCTACCTTACTTAACACAAGGATAGCTCCCTTCTTAATGGATAATTTCAAAAAACAATAAAGCTGCGAATATAAACTTTAAGATATGAGAAGCAAAAATCCCCAACAACCTTGGTGATCTCAAGCTCCTCCTGGATTTTATTCCTTATATCTGAGACAGCAAGTGACTGGATCCTTGTATTACTTTGTAGGGAATGAAAAAATTACAGAATATTAGGAGTAGCTTGAAGTGTTCTCAGAACTCATCCAGACCAGAGCTTCTTAAATTTTTTTCCTGATTCCTTTTTGCTTAATGTGATCCTGAGTAGATAGATATATAAAATAGATGTCCAAGCAAACCTTTACTGATAATAAATCATAGTTTTCTGGCCCTTCAATTCAGTTATAAGACTCATATGGGATCATGAGCCAGTTTTAGAAAATGATATCTAAATCAAATTATAACTCAAGAATTCTATGAAGTCCAAATAATGAAAGGCTAGAATCCAGTTTTCCTTTAAAAAATTTATATGCTCTGAGGTAACTAAATCTACCCCTGGGAAAAACTGATTGTTAGGAAAATTTTCTTCATATTGAGCTAAAAAAACCTTTCACCCACTGATCCCCTGCCCTTTGGAGTCAGAATGATTAAATCTAATTACTCTTCCAGATGACATGAAGTCTTATAAGATTTATCAAAGTGTAAATATTACAAAGCTGGCAGGAGAAAACAGCTAATGCATTTATTGAATGAGAGAAATGTAGATTCCAAAATTCTTCAACAGGCTAAAAACAAAATGGGTCAATATGAATGAATAAAAAAAGTGTTCATTAAGGATTTACTATATCCTAGGCACTGTGCCAAGTAATAAAATTAGGTGATACAATTACAAAAACAAAGACAGTCCATGTTCCCAAGGAGTTTAAATTCTAATAAAGACAAGGTCTATAAAGGAACAGTGGATCATTGGTTATATGGATCATGAGCAGAATCACAAGGCAAATGATTGGTGAGTCCTTTCCCAGAATGATAGAGTTGATTTGATTAGTTCCAGATGGAGAGATGTAAAAGTGTGTGTGTGTGTGTGTGTGTGTGTGTATGTGTGCACACATATGTGTACATTTGTGTGTGTATGTGTCAGAAATGGGAGATAAACTTACAAATGCATTGCAAAAAAAGAATATTGGATTGCATTGTTATGTCTGGGAGGATGCTTGAAAATCTTTCACCAATAAAGTATGCAGAACCTATCAGTTAGACTCTGATAATCTTGGAAGATAGAGAGCAACAACATGGGATCAAAGACACATAATGAATGTATACTGCCTGACTATGATAAAGAAGGCTGATCTACCCCAAATGCACCTAAGGCGCCAAGATATGTTCGTCTCATCATTTTTTCACCGTGATACCTCCCACAACTAGAGCAAATAAAAGCCTGGCTACATCTTAAAATGTTTTTCTGAGTTTGAGAGAGGTTAAGTGACTTTCCTCTGGTCCCAGAGTTGGTAAGTGACAGAGGAAGGGTGAAAGATGGGGGGATATGAACCCAGGGTTTCTTGACTTCAAATTTAGTATGGTAGAGTGGATGAAGCGCTGGACTTGGAGTCCAGAAGACCAAGGTTTAGATTTCACCTGATTAGTGGCAAGTCACTGAATTTCTCTGACTTTCAGAGAATTTTCCCAATTACATGTAAAGATTTTAAAAATTTTTGAGTTTAAAATTCTTTCCCTTTCTCCTGTCCCTCTCCCACTCTTTGAGAAAACTTTAATTGATTATATAAAGCCATCTTGATTATACATGTGCAGTCCAGCAAAACATTTCCATATTATGTTGCAAAAGAAAACATAGATTAAAAATGCAAGAGAAATAAAGTTTAAAAATTATGCTTCAATCTGCATTCAGAGTTGATCAGTTCTTTCTCTCAAGATAGATAGCATTTTTCATCATGTTGCTGTTGTCGCATCCAATTTTTTGCAATCCCATGGACTGCTATGTTAGGTCAGTCTATCATCCACTATTAATTTTTTTCATCTTGGGTTCCTTGCAATTATCTTGAATTATTGTCTTGATCAAAGTTAAATCTTTTATAATTGATCTATATTACAACATTGCTTTTTACTATGTACAATATTATCTTGGTTCCTCCCACTTCAGTTTGTATCAGTTCATATAAGTCTTTTCCTATTTATCTGAAAGCATCCTGCTCATCATTTCTCTTAGCAAAAGAGCATTCCATCACAGCAATTTATTTTTAGTTCCAAGAAGGGTGCTCTAAAGTGTGTAAAATGCCTTACACATATACTTAAACTTCCAAATATTTTGGTGAGGTAGATATTATAAGTTAACATGTTTAAGAAAACAACAATATGTAGGTTGAAGTCTCAGAATATGAGAAGAGGAATTGGGGAAGGAAAGATAAGTATGACATAGGCACTGAATTTGGTGAGAAAGGAGGGAGAATCTTTTGTTTGAAGAACATGGTCAATTTGTATAGAATCAATTGAGGAGGAGAAGTTGTAGAATGGGTATAGAGGAAGAATCCAGAAATAGCATGTGGAACACATAAGTCAAGGGACATGAGAAAAAATATGACTAATAGTACAAAATGTAAGGGTATAGAGTTGAAGTAAGGGGTAGTTTCCTTTACCCTAGCAGACCTCAGATAGGCAAGAAATGTCTGCTGAACCAATTACGTCTAGCCCAATAAAAACAACTACAGCATACTTGGATTTTTATCAAATCAGAATTCTCTGATGATGTAAAATTATCAAATATTTTAACAATGCAAACAATTTCTATATACCACTATTGAAACAATCAAAGGCAGAAACTTGGTACAAACAACCTAGTTAATCAAATTGGGAAGAAGAGAAGTGCTTTTTTAACCATTAAATGAAAGAAGCTGTTACTGCATAGGAAATTTATTGTGATTGTTTAAAAAGAACCAATTGCCTCCTGTGGGTCTTTGGTAAAACAGAAAGGCAATTCAGAAACTGAAATTTTAATGGTTGAGTCAGCCTATGAGTAGACAGTTCTGGGAAGAAATCACTTTGAGGTAGAGAGAACAGCATCTCCCCAAAGGAGAATGACTTTGCAAACTTCAAACAATGAGATGAGTTGGGCTTCCTCTAGCCATAACTGGAGGACAAATTATACATATTGAGGAAATACAGCATCTGACTTTACAAGGTATCCCTGATGGAAACCCCATCATGATTTCATACAGTAAAAAAGGATTTCCAGGAACCAAGAGGTGGGAATTATTCCTTTGTCATAAGTGTGCTCTAAACTCCACCCTCTCATGTAATCTGTGTATATTTATGGCAAAATATGCCCTGGTTTGGAAGAGATGTTTTTGTATCAACTGTTCTTATAATAATAAAAAAAAGTATTTTATTTTTTCCCAAATCCATGCAATAACATTTTCAACATTTACTTAAAAGTTTTTTTTTGAGTTCTAAATTCTCTTCCTTCCCTTTCTGAAAAGGCAAGCGACACATTCAATTTTCAAAGCTAATTAAGCCTGACAGGCTAATTAACATGGAGTAATAATGGAAAACACATCAACGTAAACCTTTTATCTTATGGTGAGCAATCTAGTCAGTTCTTTCTATTATTTAATCTTTCTTTTCAATCTTAGAGCTAACTAGTTGGTATAGCAGATAGAGCACTAGACCTGAGGTCAAGAAGACATTAGTTCAAATGTGACCTGAAACACTTATTTACTGGGTGACTCTGGGTAAATCACTTAACCTCCTCAATTTCCTTATATGTAAAATGGAGCAACAATAATACCTGCTTCTCAAGGTTGTTGTGAGGATAAAATATTTGTAAAACCCTTTGAAAACTTCAAAGCTTTCAATGCTAGCTTTTATTATCAAGAAATATGTGTCTTTTTAAATCGGTGTTTTATATTTGACTTGTTGATATGGATGAGTAACATCTTTCTAGCTTTAAATATTTTGCATCGGTAATTTTACAATAATTGGAGCAATTTGTGTAAATAATTTCTTACCACTTACCTAATTTTAAAAATCTCTATTGCATGGAGATATTTTTTTTCCCATTAGGAAACTAAATTATTACATATTATTTGGCAACATATCCTTTTTATCCTTCTCCTCTAGTCAAAGTCAATGACAAATTAAGACTCATCTTAGTGTATTTAATCTATCAGTTTGGATACTCAACATGGATAATGGTTTTATTAAAGCAATCACTCAATCAACAAGCATTTATAAAAGGCTTATATCATTCAACCAAAGGTATTTAAATCCTTAACTTTAGTCCTTTTAAAGACACACCATTTATTAATTACATGGGCTTCAAAAATTATTTAAAAATTCCTTTTTAAAAATATAATTTCTTGGGGCAGCTAGGTGGTTTAGTGGATAGAGCACCAGCCGTGAAATCAGGAAGGCCTCAGTTCAAATTTGACCGTAGACATTTAATACTTCCTAGCTGTGTGACCCTGGGCAAGTCATTTAACCCTAATTGCCATATATATATATAAATTTCTTTTTTGGTCAGGGTCAATTTGATGAACACTACTAGCCCAATGAATTCTTCTGCAGATGGGACAAATTGGGGACACAAAATTACAGTGATTTGCCTAACATCACACAGCATAAGAGGATCACAAATGTAGGTCTCCTGATTCTTGGGTAAATATTCAACTACTGGTAAAATACGAAAGGCTTTTAGGTCTCAGAAAAAGGAGTGAATCACTCTGATTTAAAGAAGGTAGATACAAAAACATCTGGGATATTTTATTTTATTTAAAACAAATTTTTTTTGATGCTTATTTAGATTTTGGAAGCATTTTTCACAACCTTCTATGGAAAGTAACATTTCAAAGAAGAAATTTGATTGATCTTTTGAATATGCTACCAAACCACCAAAAAATAAATAGTTGATTCTTTTTTTTGTTTATGAAAGGTAAATGCATACTGGTTCATTGGTCTTTTCTATGCTCCATTTATCCCAATTAAAACACTCAGTCTAGTGATCCACAAAAGAAACTGGTCTTATGTTTTTTTCTAGTTATGGAATTCTTCTAGTGTATTTTAAAAATGAAAAAGATGAAATGACATATGAAAATATTATGTATAGGAATATGGACAGAATTGGTAACTTTTGTTAAGGTAAACTTAACTTTTAGTTGTATATCTTAATAATTTTTGAGGATTAGTTTATATAAAACATATTTGGAAATATCACCATAGGTGCCATCATATTCACAGACTATTGAAAAGTTGCTATCTTCTCTTTGCTTTGAAAATCTGTCTTTATTTTTTCTTTTGTCACTGATGGTTGATTAAAATTTATAAACAAAATTGTATTCCTAGGAAACACAGATATTTATAAGTTTTATAGGAACAAGGAAGTTTTATTTAGTGAGAAATAAAGAAAGGAACCCAATAAGCAAAAACAATTATCTTGAGGAAATACCTACTCTTGAAATGTCATGACACTGAAATGTACCAATCTATTATTATATATCTACTATTATATAAACGTGGATATTCTACAGAATAAAGGTGAAGTAACAGACCTAACACATGACTGAGATTTAGGAATTCTCTGTTTAAATTTTGGCTGTGCCATTAATTGGCTAATTGACCCTAGGCAACTCACTTGGATTATAAGATCATCAATTTGAAGTTGGAAGGGGCCATACAAGTTATCAAGACCATCTCTTTCATCATCCATGTGAAAAATTATATAAAGTGTTAAGTGATTTTTCCTAAAGTAACATAGGTAGTACCTATAAAGCAAGATTTATAATCAAATCTTTAAATATCAAATTCAAGAAATCTGCATTGAGTTATGTGGGCTCAGTTTCCACATGTATAAATAAAAGGGGTTATAATTAATGACCTCTAGAAATTAATGTTGTCAACTTCTCCTACTTTTTCTCAAATTTCTATGCTATTCAAAATAACACTATTACATGTAGAGACATCCTCATATCAGGAAATCAATAATGTAAAGCTGGTTGAATTTATATTTTCAATGTCAAAAATACTTTTCTCAAATAATTTTTTCAATTATAGAAATATTTCTTTAAGCACTTACTGGGGATAATGAAATAAAGTGGGTGTAGTGGAATAAAGAGGCAGTCTTAGAGTCAAGATGGGGTCAAAACATGCCTTTGACAAACTATATCTGACTTTGTGCAAATCACTTCTCAATATTCCAAATAGCAATCTGAGGTGTTAAGTTGCCTTCTTTAGATACTACCATGCCTGCCAAATAATTTTATAGCTTTTCTTTATGTCATCTAAATTTCTTGAAATGCCGATTTCACTTGATGCTTCTCTACTTTCACTTCCTTTCTCTTCTCCCAATTGACTTGCTTTCTTCAAAGTTACTGACATCATAATTACCAAATCTAGTGGCTTTTTCACAGTCTACATCCTTTAGAATCAACATGGTGTCACAGAAGATAAAGTGTTAAACCTGGAGTTATAAAGACCCAAGTTTAAATTTAGTCTCAGACATTTAGTAGCTATGTGACTCTAAGTAAGTCACTTATTCTTTGTCTTAGTTTACTCATGGGTATAATAAATTGTTGTTAGCACAAGATAAGACAATAGTTGTAAACCACTTTGTAATCCTTAAAATTCCAGATAAGCAATAATCATTACTATTAGTATTTTTTAAAACCTCTCTGTATTATTTGACACTAATTATTACTTTTTCCTCCTTAATAATCTCTTCTCTCTGAGGTTTCATGACTTTATTTTCTCTTGATTCTCTCCTGTCCAGATTGACAGCTTCTTTTTTTGCTGCATCCTCATCCATGTAAAGTCCACTAACAGTGGGTACTCTAGAAAGCTTATCTTAGGCTTTCTTCTCTTTTCCATCTTCTTTCATTGGATGAGTTCATCAGCTCTCATTGGTTCAAAAATCTATTCCCAAATCTGCTTACTAGTACTTGGCTTGCCTCCATTTTTACTCCTGTATCAACACTTTCCTATTAAACATTTTAATTTTTATTGGGATATCTCATTTAAAATTCACCAAGTCCAAAAGAAAACATTCTCTTCTTTCCCCCATGCTGCAACATAATTCTTTCCCAGTAGTATTCTATGAAATGTTTAATTTCTGGTTTTCTGAATGCAGGATACATTTTTTTAAATATATGAAATGAAATAAGCATTTTTATAACAGTGGAATAAATAAGATGATTATAGATGAAAGATCAGTTATATATGGCTTGCCAAAATGTTTGTGGCAGCTCGGTTTGTAGTGGCTAGAAGCTGGAAAATGAATGGATGCCCATCAATTGGAGAATGGTTGAGTAAATTGTGGTATATGAATGTTATGGAATATCATTGTTCTGTAAGGAATGACCAGCAGGATGAATACAGAGAGGACTGGCGAGACTTACATGAACTGATGCTAAGTGAAACGAGCAGAACCAGGAGATCATTATATACCTCAACAACGATACTGTTTGAGGATGTATTCTGATGGAAGTGGATCTCTTCGATAAAGAGAGCTTTAATTGATCAAAGACGGACAGAAGCAGCTAAACCCAAAGAAAGAACATTGGGAAATGAATATAAACTGCTTGCATTTTTGTTTTTCTTCCCGGGTTATTTATACCTTCTGAATTCAATTCTCCCTGTACAACAAGAGAACTGTTCAGTTCTGCAGACATATATTGTATCTAGAATATACAGTAACCTATTCAACATGTAAAGGACTGCTTGCCATCTAGGGGAGGGGGTGGAGGAAGGGAGGGGAAAAATCGGAACAGAAGTGAACGCAAGGGATAATGCTGTAAAAAATTACCCTAGCATGGGTTCTATCAATAAAAAGTTATTAAAAAATAATTTAAAAAAAAGTTATATATGGCTTGCTATTCATTTGAAATATATAATAAAATTATCATGTAAATTTATTTTCTTCACTTTCCCTTTTCAAGTTAATTTCCATCACTGACATTTTCTCAGGAACTTTCTTAAATCTAAACAATTAAAAAAACAATGAATGAAAATTTCAATTTGTGATAGTTGTTTATTTCCAAATTATAAAATTTATGCTGAAAATTTAACAATTTAATTCCACTTTCTGTACAGGGTACCACCATCTTACCACATTGACAATCTTCACCATTCTCTTGCCCATTTCTTGCCTTATATATAATATATATTGTATATTATATGTATATAATATACAATATAATTATATATTATTATTATATATCAATATATATTATATATTAATCAATTTATATTAATTAAATTAAATATTAATATATATATATAATATATTATATGTAATATAATATATATTAACTTGCCAAATTTCTCTCACATGCATTTGTTAGTCTTTACTTTACCACTCTACTTTAGGCACTGATTCCCTCACCTTAGACTGCTAACAAAATTCTTCTAATTAGACTTTCCTGCCTTAGGTCTCTGTCTAATCCAATAAATTTTCAACTCAGTTTCAGACTGATGTAAATTCAACAATATTCTTCTTTATCTCTCCCTCAGTAAGCTCCAACATCTTAAGATTTATGACATTTTTTCATAAAAAATATATACTATTCAAACATTCATATTTCAATAACAGAAATTAGTAAAATAGAAAATTCCTACAGGAGAAACTTTTATAGAAAAATAATACAGAACACAATTAGACTTTATTACTTTTAGGATCAAATATAAATATCTCTGTCATTTAAGGATTTCATACCCTTCTCCTTCCTACTTTTCCAGGCTACTTACATCATATTCTTCTCTACGATCAAGCTGTCTCACATACAATTCTCCTTTCTCCCATGTCTGTGCTTTTGTCCTGGCTGCTTCCATGTCTGTCATGCTCTCCTTCGTACACTTAGAATCTCTTAAAGGCTCAGCTGAAGTACCAATTCTTTCAGGAGGCCCAGATTCTGGCACTTTTCCTTTTTAAGACTGCCTCTTATCTATACTAAATGTATCTTATAAATACCAATTGATATCCTATGTTTAAATGAAAGTTTCATGGAAGAGGAACATTTTTTGCTTTTTTTAAAAATTTGTATCCCTAGGGATTACTAATGCACAGTTCCTGGAACACAGTGATAATAAATTTTTGTTGATTTACATTGGCATAAGGTATTTGTTCTCTGGGAATTACTATATTAATGAAATTACAAATTGAGTTAAATGTATAATATACTATATTATGGATATGAAAAGGAATCCCATCACATTTTCTGTCCTTGATATTTTAATATATAAATATATAAATAACTAAAATGCAAGTTAGAAAAGGGAATGATTTATTTAGTGTAGGGAATTAAAGAACAAAATTTTCCTTCAATAAGGAAATAGATAATAATAGGGAATTGCCTTGGACAAACATTTATTTCCTTCAGGATTACACAGCTACTAAGTTTAGAAGCTGAATTTGAACTCGATGCTTCAGGCTACTTAGCCTAAAACTCTACTGACCATACCAAACTGCCTCTATTGGCATTAAAAAGGAATATATATAAATGCGTAGGAGAAATTCAGGGTGATATAAGAATTTCTAAGAGGAAGAGATCACCTAGAGTTGTGTAGCCTGAAAGTATTAGGCAAATAACCTAATTGTGTTTTGTATTATTTTTCTGTAAAAACTTCTCCCATGGAAATTATCTATTTTGCTGAATTTTGTTATTGAAATATACATATTTGAGTTGTGTATATATTTTTTCTGAAAAATGTCATAAATCTTATAGTAAGGGTTGAAAAGAAACTCTTCTTGTACCTTGCTTCAAGTCTCAATTCAATTCAAAATCTTTATTAAGTCTTCTTCCTGTGCATGATCTTCTGCCTAACAAATATAACCAAACATTTGGTTTTTTTCAGGAGGTAAGTAAGGAGATAATATACACACAAATAAGTAAACACAAATCAGTTGCTATCCCCTCTATTTTTGAGAGGAACAGAATCAGAAAAAGCTTCAAGGAAGAATGGCAACAGAAATGATCCTAAAATGCAGATAAAGTTCTTGAGAGGAAGATGTGCATTTTACAAATTACTGAGGAAGGCTTCTGCAAATGCCCTGAAATAGGAGATATAATGACAGTTTGGGATATGGTTAGTAATTCTGTTTGCAGGGACATTAATGTGAAATATGGCTAGACAGGTAAATTGCCTCTCCTGACTACAAGAAAGGCTAGACTCTAGAACTGTGATTCAATCAGGATAGGGAACTTTTGAGTGAGGAAATTCTATTCATTCATGTTGACATTTTCTCTATAATTTTGAATTTTAGAGTTGTTTAGAGCAATGAGGATCTGGAAGAATCATTCAAATCTTCCCTCAGGCATTAGCTGTGTGACCCTGGACAAGTCACTCATTCTGTTTGCCTTAGTTCCCTTATCCCTAAAATAAGCTAGAAAAGGAAATGTCCACTGTAGTATCTTTGCCAAGAAAAACCCAAATGGGGTCATGAAGATTCAGATACAACTGCAGTAGATGAAACGATTTACGCAATGCGGTCCTATGTCAGAGATGAGACTGGAACTTAGATGTTTCTGGTTCCAACTAGCTCTTTAGACACTACACCAAGCTGTTTCTTATTTTCCAGAGAATTAAAAGGAAAAGCCCATAAATTTCTTAAATGTGACTTATAAAGGTTCTTGCTTTTTCAATTTTTATAAATTACAAATAAATCTCTAATAGAAAGGGACTTCCTTCTGCTGGATCCTTTGCCACACATAGATAGATAGTAATTATGTCTATACTTACTCCAACTTTTACTGGTTTAAAGACAATTATAATACTCATCAAAATTTTCACCCTATATGCTTTAAATTTGTCTTCTAGGAAAAATTGGGTCTTTGAGAAGATTAGAGGCACAATCAGCTATGAAATAATACCACCTGTTCTTCTTTACCAACAAAGCCTTCAAGTTAAAAATTTACTAAATTTCTTTATTTGCATTTTGAATTTAAAAAATTCAAGCCCACATTTTAATCTATTCATTTGCTACATGGTTTCTATTTTAAACATATACATTTACTTGGCTATTTTCTCACTTAGTTATGTTTTAACAAAGAACCCCTGTTGTATATCTGCACTGAACATAGAAGTTTCTGAATGGCTTACACCAAATTGGAGCACTCTAAAGCTCAAATTTCATGTTTAGCTTAAGTTTGTAATACTTGTCTATTTGTTCTATAAAGATCTAAATCTTTCTTCCCCATCACAAAGGCTGGCTAATCCGATTACATATTCATCTGAACAAAAGGATAACAGGCTGTATAATATATCTTGGGGGGGTCTGCAAGCAGCATGGTGGGGAGGCAGCCTGTGAATCTGAGATCCCACAAATCCAGCCTGCAAGGGTATTCTTATTTATGGATTCAGAAGAAACAAGGATGTCTGGATGTTGGAGATATGGGGCAAGTATTTAAATTACATTTTGCTCCCAACTGAGGTTGACATAAATAGTCCTATCATTAAACCAACAAGCTAAGTTTGACAACAAGCTAAGATGTGACCTAGGCTCTGGAGGCAAATATAATTATCAGCTGAGGTACACCTGTGATCTATTGCCCCAAGTCATATCATCTAAGATGAAAATGAAAAGAGATTGTGATAATTTGCTATATTAGTTATTTATAAATTATCATGTTTATTAATATAATTGGTAAGCCTACCCTAAGAAAGAATTCTTTTGGATTGATTGAATTTTCCTATTTCCTAAGAATTCACTTTTCCTTCTTTCACTTCTCCTAATAATACATGATTTCTAATTAATGCTTGAAATCTAGGCCTGTCCCTGAGTCATATTCTTTTCCTGTATTATGAATTTAATTAGACACTGTCTTATAAATGCTTTCTGAGAACACATTAGTGACTTATTAGGATTCTTTCTCCAATAAACTTTTGTTTTTCAACTCCACACCCTGTAACAGAAAAACATTAAAATATTCTTATTGCCAAGAAGCAGCATTAAGGGATTCATAACCTTTACCACTGAGGTTTTAAGAACTTTGTTCATTATATATTCAGCACAGTTATTAATTATCAACCCTGCAGTTCCTCAGGTAAATAGCACCATGAATATTATCGAGGACATGCTAATGGCATAATTTGCCAACAAATTACCGTTAATTTACAGACATATTGTGATGATATTCAAGGTGGAATGGTTTTTGTCCCCAGATTTTATATGTCTAAGTACAGAAACAAAGCTATAGAATCAGAGAGAGTGTGATTGGAGGTTTTTGAAATGCTATCTAAACTCTGAGACCATATATAAGAACATTGTTCAAAAACATGTAAATAACTTGAGATAGGCACTCTTACTAATGTTTTTAAATCCCCAAAGTCTGGCAAAGTGCCTGTCACAGGAAAGATTCTTAACAAATGCTTGTTGATTGACAGCTTGTTTTCACAGGAAATATCCATTGTTTTAACTATATTTTACAAAGAAATAAAATATCAGCACGCAGAGCAGACGTCTGTCTCAATCTACTTTAATATTCCTACTAAATAAAACAGGTTTCTGACCTTTTTTGGTATGTGTCAAGAATTCTTGGCTTCCTTTAAGACTCAATTCAAATCCCACCTACTTGAAGAAACTTTCCCATCCCCTCAATGCTAGTGCTTTCCCTTTGAAACTGTCTCTTATTCACACTGTATAGATCCTCAATGTATACAGCTGGATCTTGATTAGTGCAAAAAGATGAATATTCATTCTTTGAATTCACACTGAATATCACCATTTTGTTGGAATCAATTAAGATAATTTATATAATTATAAATTTGAAAAATAATAATTTTAATATAAACTATGGCCTCAGTTCAAGGATCTAACTATATACATAGTTGTTTGAATTTTATGGTTATATGAGCTCCTTGAGACAGTGCTTTTTGGCTTTCTTTGTATTTCCTAGTCTTCACACACTGCCTAGCATATAATAGATGCTTAAGATATAATTGCGTATTGATGGAATTATATAGATTTTTTCTCAGAATAATGTTTTCGAATGCATGAAATAAAATAATATCTCAAAGGAAACTAATTATACTGAAATATAATTATCAAAATATTTAAGAAATAAGTTCACAGATTTGAGGTTATGAACAACAGAAATTAAGATTTTGTCAAATAGCATTATTTTCTCACATTCATATTTATATTGTCCTACAATGTTTACAAAGGACTTTGTATACAGTTTCATTTGATCCATTATGAGTATATAAATTATTAAAAATCTATTTCATAAGTGAGCAAAAACAGTTCACAAGGGGATTAAAGGATGTGAACAAGTTAACACAGTAATAATTGGTTGAACTGTGGTTAGACTCCAAGTTTTCTGCATTGAGGTCTAGTATCCTTTACACACACACACTCACACACACACTAAAGTATTCACTGCAGGATGCCCATCAGTTGGGGAGTAGTTGAATAAGTTATGGCATATGAATGTTATGGAATATTATTGTTCTATGAGAAATGATCAGCAGGATGATTTCAGAAAAACCTGGAAAGAGTTATGTGAACTGATGCTAAGTAAAGTGAATAGAACCAAGAGAACATTGTACACAGCAACAACAAGATTATGTGATGATCAACTCTGATGGACTTGGTTCTTTTCAACAATGAGGTAATTCAGGCCAGTTCCAATAGACTTGTGATGGAAAGAGCCATCTGCACCCAGAATGAGGACTATGGGGACTGAATATAGATCACAACATAATATTTTCACTTTTTTGTTGTTGTTTGCTTCCTTTTTTTTCTTTCTTATTTTTTCCTTTTTGAGCTGATTTTTCTTGTATAGCATTATAAATGTGGAAATATGTATAGAAGAACTGCACATGTTTAACATATTGGATTAGCTGCTGTCTAGGGAGAGAGGATGGGAGAAAGGGAGGGAGAAAAATTTGGAACACAAGGTTTTGCAAGGCTAAATGTTGAAAACTATCTTTGCACATAATTTGAAAATAAATAAATAATGAAGCATTCATTGCAAATCAGAGATCTTAAAACTTCATCCTGGAATAAACAGAATCATATATTCTAAAGGAATAAATAGAGCTACTTAGTCTGCTCTTTAAAAAAAAAAAAAACTTGCTCAAAGTGAAATCCCACCCGTCCAATTAAAAACAATATTGCTAATTTAATACATGTGTGTCTTAGAAAAGACACAATGGAGGACATTTAGGACACAGTATTGCATATCTTGTTTTTCAAATTTCTCCCCATTTAATTTAAAAATTATGAAGGAATTAATTTTTATTTAAATTACCAAGTTGTTTAAAAAGCTACAATATATGACACACATATATGTCATAAATACATATAGTATTTCATTATTAGATAATGTAAGGATACTAATACCATCTGTCATGATAACATTTATAGAAAAACAACCATATGAGATGCTATAAAAGAACAATATATGCAATGAGCTATGTTTATAAAGAAGATGTTAAATAGAAATATCAAGCAGTACACAGAGGATAAGAAAGATTAAGAAGCAATAAACAACATCCATTAATCTTGATCCTAGTTAATAAGGATTTATAGGTACTTGTGTACAATCTCTCCAATTTGTTATTCAGAATTATTGAATAGAAACATAATGAACTCAGTTACACAACCCTATTTTGCATGTTATGGCTTCACAATAATGATTTTATAGTTCTTGGATTTACAAACTATAGAGAAAAGTTTTAAAATGTAGACACAAAGACTGACAAAGTTCAAATACTGAAATATAACTAATAGTCAAATATGATTCCTATTAGTTGTATTTTGTAAAATTCTGCTATGCTTAACTGTTGAAAGTTTATATTAACAAATAATCTGAGTCACAGTTTCATCAGTGCTTTCAAAGCACATTTCCCCAATTTTCATTTGTTGTCATTCATTTATTTCAGTTGTGTTCAACTCTTCGTGACCCTATCTGGGGGTTTCTGGCAAAGATACTAGGTTGGTTTGCAATTTCCTTTTCCAGCTCATTTTACAGATGAGTTAACTGAGGCAAAAATGGTTTGTCACTTGCTCAGGATCACACAGCTAATAAGTATAGGAGGCCAGATTTGAACTCAGGAAGATGGCTCTTCCTGACTCCAGGTCTACCACTCTATGCACTATGGCACCACCTAGCCTTCATAGTCCAACAAAAATAATGTATTTATCCAGGGCATTCAGGCTCTCATTTTCCCCAAGGTTAATGAGATTTTTTTAGAACTCTGAAAAAAAGTTCCTTAAAAGGCCTGCTTACTTATTTTACAGATCAATAATCTTACTTATTTTACAGATCAATAATTATGGAAACTAAGGCTCAGGAAGGTTAATTTACCCAAGTTTATATAAACAAAAAAAAAACAACAGAATGAGGATCCAAAGCTAACTAGTTTGATTTCAAACCCAGTCTCTTTCCATTTTGCCAATATGGCAAGAAAGGAATTTTTTTTCTTATTGTGAATATTATTATTCCAAGTTCAGAGATGAAGTTATCTAAGATTTTGAGAGAAGTATGTTTGGGTAAAATATGTAGCTAATAAATGTCTCAGAGGAGACACAAATCTAGGGGTTTTAGAATCCCTAGCTTCCCTCAAATGTGAGATCAAACATGATCTTCTATGTATAAATGACACCTTCCATGATTGCTCCAACAAACAACTGTACCTCCCTTTTCCCACAATGATCTTGCATTTACATACATGCATGAGTGTCTAGGTAGATGTACATATATACACACATTTGTATATATGTTTACATTCAGGAACACATTGTAAGGGGACATGTTGTTTTCTTGTCAGAATCTAAGTCCCCGGTGCCTGGCTCTTAGTAGATGCTTTAGCAACCCTTAACTTGACTTGATGGCAGGATTATTTCATTTCCTATCTTTCTAGTGCTGCCTATGAGAGTAATAGTAATATTCTCAAGGCTTAAACCATTCTTTTAGGGTCTTAAAAGTGGTTCTCATTTTTTATCAATAATAAAAAGAAACAGGAAAGTGTTCTTTTGTGGGATGCAGTATTTTATATTCTAAAGCTTGAATGTCCTTCTTTGGGGGTCTCATTCAAGCCAAATACATAGGAAAGTAGAGAAATAAGTAATAGTTGAAAAATATGTGCTATATTATAAAACAAAGCAGTGTTCAACTTAAATAGGGACTACCTAATGTAATTTAGCATATCAAATCCTCTCTACCCTTTTAATTCTCCAATGGATAGAAAAAACAGAACTAAAAATATCAAAGGAGTTCACGTTATCTTCTTATCACTTAAATGTGTGTGTATGTGAGCACGTATACACACATGCATAAAAGTAATAAAAATAAGACAAAGATTATAAGATGAGGAAAATATAGCTAAGTGTTAGCTATAGTTATATCTATATAGATATATAAATAGATTTAGTACTTTATTTTTTAAAAGGTATTTCAATTAAAAGATTATGAGAGAAAGAAAAATATATGTAGGTGCTATTTTCCCTCATCTCATAATTTTTAAATGAAATTCCTCTTAAAAATAGAGTACTAAATCTAAAAAGTAAATAACTCAAAACCAGATCAAATAGCTTGAATTATATATAAGATCTAGTCTTACACTTAGGCTGAAAAACAAGTAAAGAAAAAAGCCATACAACAACAATTTGCTTTCCCTCCCTAAGATACAGTCTCAGCTGGGTGAAATAAAACTGTTAATTTAGAAGATGGTTATATTTGTTGAAGCTGGAGATTAGTAACATACACATAAATTATCATCATATCTATTAAAATGTCCTTGAAATTGAGACAACAAATATAAAAAAAATTGAAAAAAATTAAAAAGTAATTGTACTTTTAAAAACATACACAATAAAGTTTGATGTGGGGCATCTCTAGATCAGTGATTCTCAACTTTTGTTCTCAGTATCTTTCTACTATTAAAATGATTGAGGATCTGTCCAAAGAGGTTTTGTTTGTGTAGGTCATATTTATTGATTACCATATTAGAAACAAAAACTAATTTTAAAATGTAGACCCTCTGAAAAGATTTCAGAGACCCTCAGGATTCTCTAGACCACACTTAGAGAGCCATTATTTTAGAAGAACCAATAGTTTCATCTCACACTTGATTTGAATTCATGTCTTTCTGACTCTAGACATGACACTCCATTGTATCATCTAACTGCTTATACTCCCCCCTTCCCTTCAATAACTTCTAGGAATAGAAAAGTGACCATGAAGTTAGTTATAAAAGCACCAAATCTCCCTTTGGTAACTCGTATATTCAAAAAGCATTTCAGATGGCATTTCAGCTGGATCAGTTTTACTGATGAGTTTATAATGAGAGATTGTCTGTGTGGGTGGTGGTAGTTGGGGAATGGAATGAGACAAATTTTCAATAAACTTGTGCAGGAAAACTAAGAATGCAGCAGGATGCTCATGAGCAGAATTCCTAATCTCTTCCTCTCTGTCAATACATATAATAAAATGCTTCACATTAATCTAGCAGTGGGATGCTTTCAGAACTGAGAGAAAATTGATTTCAGCAGCACCCCCTTCTCTCCTTCCTTCTTTACTCTAAATAATAAGGGGAGGAATGAAAAAAAGTTAAATTATCATGGCCCATATTATTATCATCATTATAAACAATTATTACACTGAGAGGTAGCATAAATGATAAGTGATAGGAAGAGTTTTGGGTTTAAAGTAAGACCTAGTTCTTAAGTGCTCCTCAGACACTTCAAATTCTACCTCAGACACTTAATAGCTTTTTGACTCTCTCTGGACTTGAGTTTCTCAAAAAAGACCTCGAACTATAATTTTTTTTCCTCAAACTATAATTTTATAATCCTATGGTCCTAGCTGAGTTGTTGAGCTGTTTCCTTAGAAAATATAAAAAATACTCAAAAGTTTGCCAGGAAAATGCTTTGTAGGTGGTTAGATGGTGTAATGGACAGAAAGCTTAATTTTGAGTGAGAAGGACCTGAGTTAAAATCTTAATTTAAGCATTTAGAGTGAGGTGACCATGAGCAAGTCAAATGATCTCTCTTATTCTCATTTATAAAGGGGAATACCTCATAGGATTATTGTAAGGATAAAGCACCCTGTCAAATTAAAGTGCACTTAAATACTAGCCATTAGTTTTAAACCTTAAAACACTACATAAACATATATTTCTTTTCTAAAAATGCCAGAATAGGGGCAAAAGTCTATATTCATGCTTAATACATTCTCAGAGAGCTGATCCTTCAAGCACAAGGGCAGGGAAGATAAAGAGAACGCTCTACATCTACTGAGATTTAATTGGATGAAAAGTCTAGGTTTTGTGCATTCATGGTTCACCTTCTTATTAGATAAAACATAATGTCAATTTAGCAGATACCAGCAGATTGGTCCAGTACTAGGACCAATGGAAAGAAGTTACAAAAAGCCTCCCTGATTTCAATTTGATGCATAGAAGGATTTCCTAACAATTAGAACTGGCTGAAATGTTACCCTTTGAAGAATCTAATACCTTGTTTTGGTCCTAGAGGTCTGTAGGCAAAGGGAGAATGATCACTTATCCAGGATGTGGGAGAAGAGACATGTTTTATATAGGATTGGGACTGGGTGATCTTTGAAGTTACTTCTAATGATGAGATTCTATAATTTTATAAAGATGTCCAATTTCTGAATTGTTAGTCCCTTATTTTGAACCTTACCTAGTCTATTTTTATGGCTAAATATTAATATTAAAATATTTTAAAATGTTTTAAAATACGTAATTCAATTACCATATTAATTTCTGTATTACTCTGAGTCATAGAGAACAATGATCATTCCATCAAGCATTCTTAAAAGAAAAACTACTGATTGATTGGGCTGATTGGACTACTAGTCTGATCTAGCATTTCTTACATTCTTAAGACTTCAATGACATTAGCAAAATGTTTTTTGTTTGTTTTTTGGTGGGGGCACATACCTCCTTCACATACCAAACACACTGAGTTTTATTGAGAAAAAAGGGATAAGTATTAAAGTTCATTGTCAGTAGGACTTTTGGTATGAAATAACATAACATTAATTTTAAATTTCTATTCAAATACCAAACAACATAATCTGTGTAAAAAATATCCCAATACCCGATTACATGTTTGTTGAAAAAGTAAAGTTATTAAGAAACAAATGCCAACTTTTATCTCTTATTATCACATTAATACTGGCCTTGCTAATAATTCTGCCAATCCGGACTTCCACAAATGCTAAAGTTAAAGAAACTATTTAAGTATTTTATTCACCAGAACAAGTGACACATGTCAGGTCAATGATAAAGAAAATTATGTTTCTGTTCCTTTCCCCTTAATTCTCATTTAAATTCTAATCTCTAGGTTTTCTCTAATCTACAAGGTTTTCAAAGAAAATCATTTATGGATTGAAATTTGTAACACACCAAAGTCATATACAACAGAACCAGACTACAACATCTAGAGATTCTATTCTATATAGAGATTCCAGAGACTCTATTCATTTCTTTGAATCAGCATACATTCAAGCACATGAATAAAAGGAAGAATTTTACTAAAATAGAGAAACAAATTATTTTGTTCCAAATAAAAGTTGATTTTGTTGAAATATAGTTTTGATGTACCAAAATTATGAATTATTTCTATTTACACAGTAGTTAGAACATTTTAAAGAAAATTTACAATTTTGTTTTTCTGGTACATATGGAGCTATAATAGAAAGGTTACAAATGGTATGAACTACCTACCTTTGAAAACTATATCCTTCTATCACTGTTAAGGTTTTTTTCATGGGCTTTTAAAAAGCGCACTGCACTGAAATCATATCCATTAGATTGTATGTAGTTCTTAGATAAATTTTTTTGTTTTCTTGACAAATGTTGCACAAAACATATCAACATGGGCCACCAAAGACAATTACTCACCCTGTAGGCAGCTCCTCAAACTCTTCTGACCATTGCTCCTGGATATCCTCTGTAGAAAGATCTATATCCCGGGTAGTGGCAAAATTGAACTCACTGCCTTCGGTTCCATGAAAATAAATGGCGTTTCCATCTGATTGGCAGCTATGCTATATATATTTAAAAAAAAAAAAAGAAGCAAAAGAAGTTGCTTTCAGGTGAGTTTTATAGCAGTAAAGTTAATTCTAATTCATAATGGGATTGAAATCTTAAATGGTTAATCACACATGAGTTAATCACACACATATGAAACCAACAACTAAAAAGCCTGTTCATATTATTTAATTAATTAAATTAATTATTATATTTTTAAAAGTCTGTCTTTAATTGTTACTAAAACATCTGTGCTTCCCTTGTTTCATCTTAGTATAAGATAGGCTTATTATTAATTTCCTATAGATAAGAGGTCAAAAGATCATTTGTGCTTTGACTTCCTCAATAAAGTGTTCTGAATGGAATTGAATTTTGTTAATTGGAATGATTTTCTAGTCTTATCGCAATCCTTGTTTGTGGGCATGAAGTATAAAAATGAATTTTCACATATTTTCAACTTTATAGTTATGGGCTAAATCACATTGACCTTTTCAATATTCTATACTTTGCTGGTTTGCCATTCAAGTCCTTCACAATGATTCTGTAAATGGGATATGAATAGACTGGCTAGCTAATCAAAACATGGAAAACAGAAAAGGTCAAGGTAATCCCAAATATGGCTCTATCTTTTTATTCTGGCATCTTGACAGAGGTGTTTGAAGGAGCTAAAAATCTCAAAAGGTTGATTTTCATCTGAGGTCAAAAGACATAACATCTTTCCCTTCACTATTCCTCAATTGAATATGAGATATAGAAAGACAAAAAAAATATCTCAGGGTGGTTCCACATATGGTCTAGATCTTTGATTTCATGGAAGATAGAACCTTCAGAGACTCTTATCAGTATTCTATAATTTGCAGTTAGTTTTCTCAGGGTACAAGGAGGTTGGGACTAGTCCAAGACATACATCGAGATGGTCTCAGAGGCATAACTCCCATTCAAGATTTTCTCCCTTAGGTCAGTTCTAAACCTCCTCCTTGATGATCACTTCTTTTATCTACTAATGGATGAAATCTCTCTAACTTCTTGACTGAATAAAGAAGCATTTTCCTTTGGCCTTTAAACAAATTAAGTTATATTAATAATATCTTTGTGATGGATTGCATAGAGACAGATGTAGATCAGTGAAAGATCTTGAGCAATTGCTCTACAATCCGAGGTGGTTATTGTTGTTCAGCTGTGACTGACTCTTCCTGATCCCATTTTGGGAATTTGTTGGAAGAGATACTAGAGAGGTTTGCTATTTCCTTGTCTGGCTCATTTCAGAGATAAGGAAACTAGAAAATAGGGTTAAGTGACTTGCTCAGGGCCATACAACTATAAGGTGTTTGAACTCAGAAAGATGAATCTTCCTGCAATTACAAGATCTTGATTCAAATGCCACATTAGATTCTTAGTACTTCTATGACTTTGGGCAAATCACTTAACCTGCCTATGTCTCAAGTTCTTCATCTGTAAAATTTAGGGAATATAATAATAGATGATCTCTAAAGTCCCTTCAAATTCTAGATCTCTGAACCTATTATCTTTTTAAAATTTATAGATCAAAGAAAAATAGAGAACTGATAGCAAGTAACATCTGGGTTCTGATTTTTAGTTTATTAATAAACATATATTAACTATTATGTTCAAAATGATTCTAGGCACTGTGGAGAATATGAGGTATGAAACATAAAATATGGTATATATCTTGGAACATCTATATATATCTTAAAACTTTTGGGCCATCTGTATAATTTCATTATATATATATATATGTGTGTGTATGTCTACATATAAAGAATCAAACATCTTTTTAAAAACAACTACTGAAAAGAAATGAAAATACCTACATAGAACTGGGTCTCAGCAAGAGATTAATTTTGAGAAGAAGGATATTAAATATAAGAGATTTCCAAAGCAGAGATAGGAGAAGGAAAAACAAGGACCAGGAACTAAACTCTGGAGTATATTAAGATTTGGGTATGTGCATATTTATTATATTTTAAAATACACAAAATACATAATTCTTAGAAAAGAAGACATCACATACTGTTCTATAGAAATTTAGCTATGAAATTAGTTGATGCTAAAAAGATTCTTTTAATACATAAAATGATCTCCAGAATTTTGGAAGATGACTAATCTTTTAATGTCACTGTCTGGAAAACTACTTTTTTCCTTATGTTAAAATCAATAATTGGATGCCTACTGTGTGAATGATGAGATATAACGAAGCTTCCAAATTCAATTCAATTCATTTATTACCACCCAGGGACTAGAAAAGGTGCTTGGAATAAAAAGAAAATTCAAAATAGACCTTTTCCTCAAGAAATTTATATTCAATTTTCCAATCATCTAAAGCCTGTGCAGTATGAAATCTAACTTGAGAGTTATATAAGAAGGTCATTTGGTTAATTTCAATTGTACAGCATTGTACCATTGAGCAGTGAGGTAGTCTTATAACATGACTACCATGTTGTCACCATTGAGAATTCTCCAGAAATACAGCAAGAGACAATTACCTGATAATCTTGTTCATATTGTGTGCATTTGTCCACTACTAACTTAATAAATTCCTAATATTCAGTTCAAAAGCTAAGGCTTCTAGCATCCATAAAAAAATAGAAAAATATAAAAATATTGACAAAGTTGTGCATCATCCAAAGACAAATATTACACACCAGAAAGATAAAGAGATCTTTAGTTATAAACTTGTAAAATGCTATGAATACACTTAATCTTAGATAAAGGTCAGAGCAATTATCATGAGATGCTGGAATTCTGATCAGCCACAGGCTATATTTACCCTAGAAATAATAAGAACTCTGCCACCAGTGCATCTTAATGGTTGAATGATTAAAGAAAGTACCACATGACACACTAAATCATTGTCAGAGAAAATGGGCCATGTATAATATGAACATGTTTGAAAAGAAAAGATCACTTTTGCTTTTCTAAAGGTATGTATTTGGCTGGAAAAAATGAATGAAATATATAATATAAAGATCTTATAACTAAGCATTAATTCAAATACTTTAATTTTATTCCATTTAAAATATTTCCTCAACTTCATAGTTTCATAAAGATCTATGAATACTAATGTGTATCATGTATATTTTATTCTGTAGTTTTCCAACAGTTTTATTCTATTAAAGGAAAAACTAGGTCATCATCCTGTTATTAAAGTTCACATTATTTCTTATTTTCAGTCTATCAATTAGAATGGGAAATTCATTTTTCAGTAAACTTGAGCAATAATAAATAATACAAAATAATCTTATACTATTCATGTCTCATAAAAACAGACACTGACCAAAAAATGCAGTATCATAGCAATATTATGGAATAAAGATTTTTAGTAGGACTTTGTAATAGTTTGTGTATTGCAAATCTTAAGTATACATTTGGAAGTTAAATGTGTCTTTGTGTCTATATACGTAATAAAAACAAACTATTAAATATATTTTATAAAAATGTATTCCATAATATACATATATGAAATAAAAATATATATTATGTTAATGTTATTTAGTTATTTTTAAGTCATATATAACTTTATGTGGGGACCCTCTTTGTGTGACCCTTGTTGGAGTTTTCTTGGCAAGATACTAGAGTGGCTTGCCAATTCCTTTTCCAGGTCATTTTATAGATGAGGACACTGAGGCAAATAGGATTCTGTAATTTATCCAGGGTCACTAATTAGTAAGTGCCTGAGGTCTAATTTGAATTCAGGACGAGTCATCTTCCCAATTCCAAGCCTGGAGTTCTATTCACTATAGCCACCAAGAAACTGCATTAGACATCATAGAGACATAGCAATGGTATTTAAAGTGTCAGCATATTTCTAATCTGTCTCATCTTATTTGAAATAGCAAATAAAAAGAAAGCAGTTAGAATAAGTAAATTCTGAACTTTGATGTAGACTTAAAAAGAGTTATATAGCAAAAGAAGTGAAGTTAGCTTTGTTTAACCTATATGAAATTCAGTAAGACATAGGGGTTCTAATTGCTGTTATTTTTGTATAAAGTCACAATAACAATTAGGAGATTTCTACTGGCTGTGTGATCCTGAACAAGCCATGTCACCTTTTGATTCCCAAGGCCACTAAGACCATATTCAGAGAAAATGCTGTTCTCTATTGGTAGAAGAAATTTCTTACCAGGAATTCTCTATACCAAGCAAACCATGTGTTTCCAAGAAGATAAAAAAAAAAATCTAACTACAATAATGACAATAGCATTTATAAATTATTTTTAAAATAAGGTACTTATACCTTATCTTCACAATTACCCTCTGAAGGGATAATAATTTTTCCCCTTAAATTTTAATTTAAAAAATTTTGAGGTAGCCATTTTTCTGATAAATGTAGATCAGAAGATTCAGAAAAGTTAATTGATGTGATTCAGTAATGTAGCTAGTAAATTGGCACAGCATATTATTAAATTCAGTACTGACTCCACTGTGTCTGTGTCTTAAATGATTGCTAGATTTTGAAAATTGAAGTCAATATTTTTGATGGAAAACGTGGAACTAGAAGCCATCTACTCTCCAATTTTTATCATTTTTTTTTCAAATTTGCAAGTTTATTTTAACATTTTTTTACTACAACATAGGTGATATTATATAAAATCCAGAATGAGTTTCTATAAGATAATTTAGCCCCACACTCCTATCCTATAATACATTTTCTTTCAATTTATTTTTTATTTTTGAGTGCAAAACAAGATCTATTTTCATAAAAGAGAAGTAGTGTATTATAATAGAAAAGAGGCCAGACTTCAGAAGCTAGAAGGCCTGGATTCAACACCTACCTCTGTCACATACTGGACTGAAGGAGTTTCCATACCCACTCATACACTGATAAAATTATAGATCTTGAATCCAATAAAACAATTTCCTCAAGTTTACATTCATTTTCTAAAGGAAAAATCTGCGCTTTCTTCATTGATCAAAATAAGTTTTCTTCATAACTGATTCCAATCAAAAGAATATATTTTCAAACCATTTTGTTATTACTTAACATTAAAAATGACATCACACTAGATTTAAAGTCAGAGGGCCTGACTTTATAGTTTTATAGTTTTATAGACTTTATAGTTGAGTTTGAACTATAGCATTGACATTGCATTAGTGTGTGACCTTAAGGTCCTTTAAGTATACATTTTTTTTCTAGGCAGTATGCCCTGAATAAGGGGGATAGTTGTTATTGATTAGGGAAGTTGACTAGAAAATCAAGCTAATGAGGCCAAATTTCCTTATCTGGGACAAGTAACTTGGGAAATTATGTCCCAATATGAAATGTTCTGTCCTCCCTTCCACAAAATTTAAAATCCAAGGGAAACTTGCCTCCCTGAAACTCCATTTTCCAATTCATTGATTTTTTTTTTACTGGCTGTCTCCTATGCTAAAGATTCTTTCCTCCCTCATTTCTACCTTTTGGATCCTTCAAGTCTCAGTTAAAATCCTACCTTCTGAAAGAAGCCCCCTTAATTCTTACTCCTTCTCTCTTGTTTGTTTACCATTTATGTTGTAAATAGTTCTTTGCAGAGAGTTTTCAGTTATCTCTTCCCTTAATTTGTGAGCTGCATTAGAGTAGGGACTGGTTTTTATCCCTTTGTATCCTCAGTACTTAGCGCAATGCCTAGGACACAATGGGCGTTTAATCATGTTTGCTTATTTAACATGAGCAACAATTTTAATTCTAGACATCCATTTTGTATTTGGTTAGATGAGGTAGGAAGAAAAGAAGAAAAGAGGAGAGAGGGATAGAGGGAGCAAGAGAAAGGGGGGAGAGGGAGAGAAAAAAGCAGAGGGAGAGAGGTAGGAGGTAGGGAGGGAGAAGAAAGGAAAGGGGAGGAAGAGAAACAACTATAATCACATGCATTAATGGGGGTGATTCAATAGTATTATTTTCACATATGAGGATACACACATGTAGGGTAAGTTGAACTGATCTTCCCCTACTCTATGTTAGTATTCATAAAAAATCTCTGATGTGTCTTTCCATACCCTGTGTACTTTGATGACAGAAGGATGAACTGTACAATACAAAAGACACAGAAAAATTAACTGATATAGGCAAGATATGAGATGTTTTCATATAAGTTCATGTTTTTGAGAGCAAGGTTCAAAAGTCACTTCTTATGTTACTTAAAACATGAAGAGCCAAGTGAAGGGCAAGAAATAGAAAAGTATACAGAATAAAAGGTGAAGTACAATTAAACAAATTTCAAGAAATAATTAAAAGAAGTGGTAGAACTCTGCCCATAAAATAATAGAAGAAATGAAGAGGATAGTGGAAAGAACAATAGCTAGAGAGTCAGAGGACCTCAATTTGAACACAGCTTTAATGGTAATATATGACCCTGTGAAAGTCTTGTAATAGCAATCAGTCTCAGTTTTCTCATCTGTAAAATAAGAATATTAAAATGTGAATCACAGAGTGTTATAAGAAAAATCAACCTGTAAGCCTTAGAGTGTCATAGCAATATGTATTTATTGCCTTGAATATCTTCTTAGTTTGAACTGGATTCTACAGTGAAAGGAAACCAATTATTTCCAAAGAATGAAGGAGTAATTTTGTAATGCACTAATAAGAAGAACATGGGAAAAGTCCTTGGAGAATATGTATGGATCCATTATTAATTTCTAATTTGCTCTCTGAGAGAGACAGGATTTGTTTGTATTGGGAATTAATCACAGCAACTGACATTTAGAAATTGCTTTAAAGTTTGGGGAATATTTTATATAGATTATTTCCTTTACTTATAATAACCTTGTTAGTAGGTATTATAAATATGAGTATTCTCACTTCAATCAGGAGGGAGGAATATTCTAGTAAGTTTCAAAGGTCAAATTCTTACTGAATCTAAATCCAATACTTTACACTAGAAATTCTCAACCATTTTGGATTTAAGATCCCTTTACATTCTTAAAAATTATTGACCACTGCTACTGGCTAAGAAGTAAAAAGATGGATAAGTAAAACAGAGCAAAGCAAAAGGTTATAATGTATGTGTTTGACAAATGTAAAGATTTAAGTTTTTGGTTAAAAAAAGTAAGCTTATTTGGTTAAATTTTGGGGAAAATTGGAATGCAATCTGGAAGAAATTGGATATAATCAATATTTTACACCATTTACTAAGATCAAATGGATGTATGATCTAGATATAAAGGGAGATATGGTAAATAAATAAGAACATGGAACATATTACCTATTAGACAGAATTAGGAGAAGAATTTATGTACAATAAGAGAGAACATTGCCAGCCATAAAATGGACAATTTTGATTGCACTCAAGTTTTTCCACAGATAAGATCGATGTAGACAAGATTAGAAGGAAAGCAGAAAATTAGGGGAAAATTTATTGAGAGTTTTTCAAATAAGTCTTATATCTTAAATATAGAGAGAACTTTCTCAAATATGAGTCATTATCTATTTGATAAATGGCCAAAATGGCCCCTCTTGTTGATCTTTGCTTCTAAAGTAGCCTCCAAAATGGGATGATAAGCCTTTCAAGATTTCCTGATCATTCTGGGGTGAAATAGGCTCTCTGGATTAAATCCTTTTAAAATCTAGAACTGCATTACTAAAAGCATCAATATAACACACTGATAAATTGTGAGGTACTGTTTACATGTACTTTCACTAAGTGCAGTAAGTATCCTATTAGCTCATGTGAATAATAGAATTAAAACAAGAAATGGGCAAATATTAATCAATAGAACAGATAGACAAACTATATTTTTTGAATTATGTTCCTTTTTGATTAGATTTTTCAAAATTTAGTCATTAAACTTAACATTTCTGATTATGGGATAAAAAAGAACCCCAGAATCCCAACATTTCAAGTACAATATGAGAATGTCATAGAAAACTAATAACTTATTTGAAAAGATCTGGAGATTAGTGAAATAAAATGTCAATTCAAGTCCACAGTGTGATGCAGCAGTCAATAAACCTAATACAATCTTAGACAACATTAAAAGAAATATAGAGTAAGAGAAGTATAGAGATACTGGAGGGAATTGATAGGCCTACTAGACTGTTCTGCTCAGAGAGTGTTGAGTACTTGATGCCACATTTTAGGAAGAATGTTGACAAGAATATGTAAAATATGAAAAGCTGGAAAATGTCCACTGAAGTGGAAATTGGTAAAGAGTCTAAATATGTTATATGACAGAGTTAACTGAAGGAAATAGAATATATATCTTGGAGTAGGCTTTGGATGTTGGGGACAGAAGGCGGAAGAAACATGATGACTAACTTTATGTATTTTAAATGCTATTATACTTTAATTTGGTCTATTTGGTCCAAAGAGAAGAACTAGGAGCAGTGGGTAGAAATGTTCAAGAAGCAGATTTATAGAGGAAAAAACCATGATACTTCCTAACCAAATAGGTCATCAGCAGGTCAACAGCAATATTACTGCCTATGAAACTGCTCAAATTCTAGATTCACTTGATTTGACTCTTAAGACAGAGAAATATTCATGTGTGATTTTTACTTGTCTACTTAATTTTCTGTTTCCAAAGAATTAATTTTCTTCAGCTTTTGGCTGTTCCATCTGAGCTAAGGTAGGTATAGACAACTTCCTCTAGATTCTGCCTCCCTCTTCTAATAAATATTCGTGCAAGTTTGTCTCAGAATAATGATTAAGTTCCTAGCTTAGGGACATTGTTCAGTTCTATTCTGTCATGTTGTTTTCCTTCATCCTTCAAGACTCAGCTCAAATGTCATTTTCTGGAGAAAGTCTTTTGTTATTCTACTTGCTGCCAGTGTATCTTCTATCTAAGATTACCTTCTACTTATTCCTATATATATTCTGAATATACCCATTTCTATATGGGATATTTCAATTAGAATGTAAATTCCTTAACAGCAAGAAATATTTTTTGTTTTCTCTTTTTATATCTGGTACCTGGTGCACAGTTAGTGCTTGATAAATGTTTTGCTATTAATTATGAAAAAAACTTTATAAATATATAATATTTATATGAATGTACATGTATATGTAATATAGAATTTATATACAACTTCAAGGCATTTAAAGCACTTTAAATTCATTAACTTATTTGATCCTCCCAGGAATCCTGAAGTAGGTATTATTATCCATATTTTACAAATAAGGAAACTGAGGATGGAAAAGGCTGTAACTTGCCAAGATTACATGCCTAGTGTCTTAAAGCAAAATCTGAATTTGTCTTCCTGATTGAAAATCAGTGCTCTAGCCACTATACTACCTAAATACAATGGTTAAAGAATCCACCTGAATCAGTATTTTTTCACCTAACTACAGAGGATTATAAAACTTCTTCCCCTAAAAGGAAAGCCTTTGAGTCACTTAATACTTGGCTTTGTCATCCTGACTACTACTATGCATTTGCAGTTAATTGCTTACCATGCTTACCATGGTGCTAATAGTTAGAAATGTGATATCTGAAATGATGATTAGATGTTCAAGATGCCACTGTGGAGCCTTAAGTGAGGAGTACAATGTTGAAGGGGCTGTCTGTTGAAAAGTGGTCTCATGTAGCCTTGCAATAAGTCTTGTTTTACTCCATAATCATATGTCTTTTAATGACATAATTTTCTGAACTTTTCCATTGAAACTGGAACATGGATTGATTGACTTGTTTAACAAGAAAATACAAAATTAGGTCTGTCAAAACGTGGACTATATTGTCTCCTGAAATGGTAAGTTCTTCCTTCTAAGGTTTCCAGGTAAATGAAGATAATCTCTTAACGGAGAATACTACACAGGAGGATATTTGTAAATATGGTTGGAGTAAGACCAGATGACCTCTCAACACTATTCTGAGATTCTGAGATTTGGTGGTTCTGTTTTATTAAAGAAGAAAACTAATATGACTTTTAAAACAATTGAGAGACAGACAGTATGGTGTATTGGAAAAATTGGAATCAAAAGAAATATGGGTGCCAATTATCCCAACTACTAATATGGCCACTAGCAAATCTGTGAGTATTAGGTTCTTCAGTTGTAAAAATGAAGTCAATAATAGTTGTGTTAGATATCTCAAAAGAATGTTGGATATAAACCAATTTAAAAATTCTTAAGTGATGTAATAATAGAAAACATGAGTTAAAAGCAATGTAGCATAATAGAGAGCCGAGTTAGAAGGACCCAAGTTCCAATCCTGTCTCAGATACTCACTACTTGTATGATCAAGGAGAACTTACTTAACCTACCTTCAGGTTCATTTTCCTTATCTGAAAAACAGGGATAAAAATAGCAAATACCCTATAGGGTTATTGTGAGAGAAAAATCACATAATATTTGCAAAGTGCTTTGTAAACCTAAAGTGTTACGCAAATGCTACTACCTTATAGGGACAGCTAGATGATACAACAGAAAGAGTTCTTGGCCTGCAGTCAGGAAGGGGAGTCTTCCTGAATTCAAATCTGGTCTCAGACACTACCTAATTGTGTGACCCTGGGTAACTTACTCATGCTGTTTGCCTCAGTTTGCTCATCTGTAAAAAAAGCTGAAGAAGAAAAATGGCAAAAACTCCAGTTATCTTTTGTCAAGAAAATCCCTAATTGGATAATAAAGAGTCAGACAGAACTGAAAATGACTGAATCACTAATGTTATAGCTAAGTATAGTACATCCATCTTAATTAGTGTGTGACCATGGGCAAGCCACAACCTTAGAATTCTCTCTAAGAGTATGTTACAACTTGCCAATCTGATTTAACAGAGGTAGCTTCCACACTGGGAACTCTCCTCATTGATTTCATCAATCCAAACAATAATAAAAATAATGGTAACCACCACCATTGTATTTTTTAGTGAAAATATCTACAGAAAATAGAAATAGTGATGAATGCTTTTTAATTCATATTTTAACCATCTATTCAAACCCACATCATATTTCTATTAAATGATAATTAATAATAAAATAATCATAAAATACTATCAAATGGATAAATAGGTTGGAAGGACTAGTAAAATCAAGGAAATTTTGGATTACAAAAGTGGTTTTTACTTTAAGAACTACTCAAAATCAACAAGTACATGCTTTAAAACCATATGTGGCTACTGGAATTATATTAGCCTTTGACTGCCAAGATGCAGATACCAGTTGAACAAACATCTGTACTGGATTAATTCTCAGCTCTAAACTTAGTGCATGGTAAAATTTCCTTATTCTTAGCCTTCCAAACAGATCTTTATATTTCTTTATCATTTTTTCTTATATTTGATGAACTATATATCTTACTTTTAGATACTTTTCACATATTTTTAACTTTTTAAACATAAATGGATTTCTCCATTGTTTATCACTCTCAATTATCATTCCTATTTCTATCTCCATTGTTGATCAAATATATGCTCCCATTTTTGCTGCTGAATGGATTTCATTTGCTCGACAAGCAGAACACAGTGTTTTTAAATGATGAGATTTTGCCATTCACAAAAACATCAACAGGAAACATCAGTGCACATTCCTCCATGTATCAGGCCCTTGGCTACAGTTCAGGGAACATCTTCCTGAGGTTGCTCCCTATACGATGCTGCAAATGTTAATGACTTCACCTCTGTGCTTTTAAAGAATTCACAATCACCTCTACCCTCGTTTAATTAGGTTTTCATCAAAGATGAACACTGATGTACCTCTTCATTTTATCTCCCTGGGGCCTAATGGCCCTGATGATTCTTTCAGACAGCTGTAGCCTTACAATTTATTTTTTGGCGACATCCTTTTTGTTGGAATTAGTATATTGGGCATTTGGGCAATGCCAGCTTGCAAAGGACTGGTGGCAGATGGAAAGAAATCTGCCCAGTATGCCTTCACCTCTACATGAGCAGAAAGTCATCAATTTCCTCCATTAAGGAGTTGTCACTCAGCCCACCCAGCTGGAAGACCATTTTTGATAGCCAGGCTGGCTGGTGGTAGACGATTCAGATACAAAGTGCACTTTAAAAGGAAGCTAAAACATCATTTGTAGGAAAATTGAAAATGCATGGCTTCAACCACAGCCAATTTTTTAATGACTGTAATATTTTAAGTGATTATTTTTGCCACTTCAGATTGCTCCTTAGAGAGGAGAGGTTTTTTAATTAAAATCTAGGCAATGCAAACAGATGAGATATGAAGAGTAGAGGAAAGAGAAATAGGATGAATAAAATTAATTAAAGTGGCATTGTCAGCAGAGTCATAAATTAGACTGAGTCTTGCTGAGAATGAAATATATTGGTACAGGAATTTCTAAATTCTAAGAGAAACATATGATTGATTGATCTGAAATCAACTTAGTGACTGTCTATATAACATCCTATTTCCTGTACCTTCGACTCTGATATAGTAACTTTTATAGGCCTGTTTCAAGATTTTGGCTTGGTGTTTTACTCTTTGAAGGGTAAAGATTTTTATAGACTACAAAATTCAGATTGCTAAGAGAAATCTTTCTCCCAGGAGGCAAACCAAATTTCTATCATTTTCCACACATTCAATTTCTAGATAGTTTAATGCCAGTTAAAAAAGCCAAAAAACTTGGCTAAGTGTACAGTCCAGGTGCAAAAAAGGACCACAGTGCACTTTTCCCTATTCAAAACAATAGATTCAGTAATGGTGAATGGATCTCAGACTGCTGAAAAAGTATGTTTTGTCTCATTGTTTTTTGTAATCATTAGGGGCTCACATTTTAAAAGCTTTGCACTATGAATCATAGAGATTCAATTTATGGTTTATTTTGTGACAAGTGTATAATTATTTGGCAATAGTTACTGCAACTACAGAGCAAAATAGCTTTGGTGACAGATTTGAGTTAGAATAATGAGAGGGAAATATCAATGTAAGATTCCACAAGGTGATTAATAATCCTAACTTTGAGACTCAAATTGGCTTTCACACCAGTCTTTTCATACAAGTCTCATCAAGGATAGTAGGCAAAACATTATTTTGAAGAAAAATGTCACTGAGCTTTTAATAGTCATGTAAAATAATCTATATTCCTTTAGTTTACAACCAAAGTTCACATGTTAAACATTAAAAATAACTCCAGTTGGTAATTATATGTATCTGCCTTTTTCAGGGGAAAAAAAAAGAAGTGAAATAAGTTAGCTTGGGGAATTATTTAGAAGTTATTTTCTTTGCTTTTAATAAAAACTTACTCATTTTTCCTACTCTATATAGTCTATTCTTAACATTGAAATTGGGCTGTCTTCCATTTTTTGCTAATGATATTGCATGCTAATTATAGTACAAATTCACCACATGAAAAAACATAATATCATGAAGGCCCATTTTTCTTTTGTGAAAAAATGTACCTTTCATCCCCAAAGCACTTTATTAGCTTAACAAATTAGAGCCCAGTTGTTTTATCCTACACTAATATGCAGCCACCTCTGGGGAAGAACATGCCAGTTGTAGTGATGATAACCAAAAGGGGAAGAATTCCACCAAGCAGAGGGAATGTAAGTAGACAGAATGCAATTGCCCAAGTTGGAATTGGTCCAGGGGACCACATTTAACATTCCTATTCTTAATGGAAAAAGACATGAGAATTTAAAGAAACACACACACAAGTGCTATTGAGCTTAGGTTTACTTTCAGTGGAAAGACAGTACAGATATTCCTCACTTTAGAAAACAAATGTGTCCCAGCAAGATGATCTGTAAAGGAAATATTATTTTCCCATTGTTTTTCATTATATAACCAGAGGTGCATTCTGACAGAAAATAAAATTCCCCAGTGGATTAAGCTGAAAGCTTGTGCCAATTGGTAGCAGTGATCTGCCTGAGAAGATATGTTTGCCATTGCATTAAATAAATATAATACCCAAGGGACAGCATGATATCATGAATAGAGAATTGGCCTTGAAACAAGACTTTGGTTTAAGTCCTGCTTCTTATACATACTGTTTGTGTGATCCTGGACAAGTCATTTAAGTTCTCAATGCTCCAGTTAAAGCTCTGAGATGATAAGTACAGTGAAGCATCAGACTTGGATTAATGGAAGGAATTTTCTCACAAGGGAGTTCCCTGTGACAATGAAACATAAGACTAGTTCTCATACTAACACACAAGCAGAGTTATTAGATGGGATTCTTTATAAGAAGTGCAATTTTCCTTTGTGATATTTTCAAAGAGCAATTTACCTTTGTCATATTTTAGGGGCCGAATGGAGAATGGACCAGAGTGGGGAAGACTTGAGGCAGAAAGACTATTGGAGTAATCAAGGTATGAGGTAATGAAGACCTACCCCAGAATGGTAATAATGTTAGAAAAGAGAAAGGGGGAATATTAGAGAGATGTTGCAAAGGTACAACTGACAGGCCTTGGCAATACACTAGACATAATGGATGGGAGGGATGGTGAGAGAGAATGAGGAACGTTGAATGACTTCTGCCTGAGGGACTGAAAGAATGGTTTTGCCCTCTACAATAACAGGGAAAGTAAAACATGGGGAGATTTACAGGAGTTCTGTTTTGACACAGTGATTTTAAGATGTCTATTGGATATCCAGTTCAAGATTCTGAAAGGTGGTTGGATATATGAGACTGGAGGTCAGCAAAGAGTTTGAGGCAAGATGAATAGATATGCAAATCATCATTGCAGAGATGATAGTTAAATCCAGGGAGTTGATGAAGTCATTAAGTGAAATGGTAGAGAGGGATAAAAGATGTGTTCAGCAAAGTTTGTTATGAAAAATATTTCTTTTTAGTGAATCTTATTTTTTCCACTAATTTTCATTAAAATACCGCAGATACTTTCCCTTGATAGGCAGAAGATTGTTTGGGGTGGTAAATTTTTGTATATAAAAAGAAGCTAGTTAATAAATAAAAGGAAATTATTAAGAGAAAAATAATTTTTGGGGAGTGGGGAAAGAAAAGTAGCATGGAAAAATAATTTTGGGAATTGAACATATTAAAAATTGGTTAGATAAGTTTATAACAGTAGCTTCCACCAATCACTACTTACTGTGTACTTCTAAAAAAGTAAAGGTTTTGGTATCAGATGGACCAGGTTTGAATCTATCTTTGCCACTTTCTAGTTCTGCATATTAAGGAAGTCTCTTCACTTATCTGAGTCTTAAGTTTCCTCATCTGTAAAATGAAAGGATCAGACAATCTGGCTTTGAGGATCTCTTCTATTTTAAATCTCTGAGTTTGTGGTTCCATAAACCTTATGCAGAATCATAGAATCTCTGAATATGAATGAAAACTAGGAAGATTGGACCTGAATAGAAGTACTCTCAAAAACCTCTCTAATAAGTGATCATGTAAGACATCTTAGTGAGGAAAGAAAGAAAGGCATTTACTTCTCAGGGTATCTTAATTCAGTTTTAGACTAAGTTCTGATTGTTAGAAGTTTCTGCTTCTAGTTTTGCCCTCTGAGGTTTAAGCAATATAAATTCATTTTAGCTTCTCCAAGACATCTAGCTAGCAAATATATGAAGATGGTTATTTCTCCTCTTGTTATTTCATATCAATATTTTAATAAATATTCATAATCAATATTTTGAAGTTTTCAGGGACTTTTACCATTCTGCTCACCTTTCTCTAGAGAAGACTGTCAGTATTCTTCCTAAAATTCACAAAATGTGGTGCCAAGAAATGAATATAACACCTAGATGTAGTTTGCCCATGTCAAAGGACAGTAGAAGGATGACTTCCCTAACCTTGGGTACTTTGACCTCTTATTTCAGTCTAGAAATCTCTCAGGTTTTTTTTTTTGTTTTGTTTTGTTTTGTTTGTTTTTGTTGTTGTTTGTTTTTGTTTTTGTTTTTTTAATTTTGTTTTGGCTGCCAAGCCTTTTGGGCATCTGTGACACAAGAAAGGTAACTATTCTTAAGATCTCTTCAATTTGTGTTCTTGTTTCATTAGCCTCAGATTTCTTTAATGCTCTTAACTTTTTGTTCAAAGTATAGCTTTTACAAGTTTTCTTGCATTATTTCTAATACTTGAACTTAATGTGCTCCTGTTTGATATTCCACCTACTTCTCCAACCTCCCTCCTCCAGTAATACATAACCACTTTATTTCAGCATGCTTAGGAAGCAACAGGAACGGAGGTCTTTAAACTGGAGTCTATGAAACTTATTTTTTTGATAACTGTATTACAAAATAATTGGTTTCCTTTGTAATTCTATATATTTTATTTTATGCATCTAATACCATTATTTTGAGGAGAAGCCCATATGTGGTCTTCAATATATTTTGAAATAGATTCATGATACAAAAACAGCTAAGAATCTTTGGAAGAAAAAAAGATGATGCAAAGTTCCAATTCTTGCTTGGATGGGATGTATGCTTTCCATCTCCAAAATACATGTTTGGCAACAGTTTATTATCCATTAACAGTCAAAACACTAACCCAATGACTGTTTTTCCTGACTTGTGAAATAGAAATACCATGATGGAAATAACAGCACTTTTTGAATGCAAGAAATTAGGTTCAAATCCAACTTTTCTACTTATTAGTTGTATGAATATGGAAAAAATTTCAAATCTCAGAGCCTCAATTATTTAATAAGCAAAATATGGACAATTAAACCTGTAGATCCTACATCACAGGGTTATTACTGGATCAACTGGGGAAATGCTTCTTAAAATTTTTTGCTGTTGTTTAGTCATTTTTCAGTTGTGTCCAACTCTCTGTGATTCTAATAGAGGTTTTTCTTAGTTGAGATATTGAAGAGATTTGACATTTTCCAGCTCATTTTACAGATGAGGAAACTGAGGTAAATAGGATTAAGTGGCTTGCCCAGAGTCACACATCTAATAAGTGTCTGAAGCCAGATTTAAATTCAAGAGGAAGAATCTTTCTGACTCCAGGCCCAGCATTCTATCTACTGTACAGTTAATAAGCTATAATGGATTTTTTTATTTTTAGTAAGGGTTTTGATATTTGTTAGATTTGGACAAAAAACTGCTTATTGTTGGATAGTTAGCCATAACCCATAAGGAAAAAGGAAGTCAGTTGCTGTTGTTGACAACAGGAGCTGAGAAAAGATGATGAAAAGAAATTTTCAAATTTTATAAATTCAGGAAGTCCTAGTTTTTTTAAAAAAATTGTAATAATATTCAATTTCTGAATTTAGAATTATGTTCAAGGAATTTCTATTAAATGATGTATACATATAGCACTGCTTATTTTAAAAGCTACATGTTTATCACAGGACCTCTAGTTTGTATATATTTAATTTATATCTGGAGGTAAATTAATATAGAGGAGCAAAGGTTTTTTTTTTTAACTTTGTGTTTATGTAATAATACAGGAAAAGAAGATAGAAGGACCAGAGAAAGAGCAATCAAAACAAGGTAGAATCCTTTTTAAAATGTAGTACAGCATCTCTCTCCCAGTGATCTGCATTTAATCTGTGGGTCAATTCCAAAGCTGACAGAAGTCAATGATTTATACTTCTGAGGGGTAGGTATAAATGAAATATCAGGATAGATAAAAAAAATTGTTAATGGTGATCAAGTCTGTCTTTCTCTTTTCTCTTTCTCCTTCTATATGTGGATATCTAGTATCTATCTATTTATTCACAGATTCTCTGTCTCTCAGGAATTTGGGTGGACCCACCCAGAAGAAAAATTTGTGCTAGACCAAGGATGAAACAAATTTGGAAATTGAAATATGTGTTTGATAAATATGTAATACATAGTTGAGAGCTGAGCCATTTCAAGAACCTGCTACCGTCTGTTTTACAAAAGGTACCATTAAAAGAAGAGACACAGAGAGGTAAACCATAAAGAGTTCACTTATAAGTCACTGATATACTTTGATTGATGACAGCATAAAAATTGACTAAATCTTCTTGATTTGTTTTTGATAATTTCTCTACTTGAAATTAGGGAGACCCTAAGATTTCAGGCTACTTCCAAGAAAGTAAAAGTTAAAGTTTTGGCATCCTCTCTCAGATATTTTAACAACAATTAAGGTAAAGTATCAAATAGTTGAAGTCTTTAAGTAAGAAAAATTTTCCTTTATATTCTCAGACGAAGGAATTGAGATGGGCCACAAAACAAACACCAATTACCTGAAGTATTTCTAGAATTTTGAAGATTTGTGATCTACTTAGGATATTATCAGGTTTTTTTTTTCATTTCCACACAAACACGTATTAGTTAGCAGAATTAAGAGAATTAGTCTCAAAATTGATATCAGAAACAGGAATTGTTCTGTGAAAATTAAATAGTTGCTTCTAGCTATTGCTGTGCTGGAAGCACTGGTTAACTCCTGGAATAACTTGACATCTTTTCCATACTATCTATGGGTTGCAGCTGCACTGTTTCCATGTTGTGCTAACAGCTGTTAAGTATTTCATGTGAAACATATACACAGTGATAGAGTTAAATTTTGCAGTTAATTATAAATTATTATAATGAAAGTGATATAATATTTTGCTTCTACAATGGATTTTTACCTACCAAGAGAATACTAAAAAAAAAAAAAAAAAAAAAAAAAAGACCTAAATTTATATGGGGGAAGAGACTTGAAAGAAAGCTGAATAGAAAATTTTTTCACTTTTTAAAAAGTGAATCAGGGGGCAGCTAGATGACACAGTGGATAGAGCACCAGCCCTTAAGTCAGGAGGAGCTGAATTCAAATCTGACCTCAGACACTTAATACTTCCTAGATGTTTAACCCTGGGCAAGTCACTTAACCCCAATTGCCTCAACAACAACAATAAAAAAGTGGATCAAAAAAACAAATAAATAAGAATGGATGAAAGTAAAAGGAAGGAGTATTTATTATTCCTACTCAGATCATATGCCTAAATAAAAAACACAAGAAACAAAATATCTTCTAAGCTTTCATTGGTTGTTGATACAATCTATATATTTCATATCAATTACTAAATAGCTATAAGATATCTTTCTCGAATTATATACATACATGGGTAGAAATAAACTGTCACATGAACCCATTAAATTGAATATTTAATTTGGCCTGAAAAAAACAACACAAGATCAAATGAATATCTAAAGAAACACAATAGTGACAAGTATTTAACAAGGTGTGTGTGCATGTGTGTATGTATATTTACATGCACATTCTTCCACTTTCCTTTGTTTTCCTCCCTTGAAATTTTCATATTAAAACTATGCAGCAAGACAGTTTACACATACCCTTAATTTTATAGGTTGCAATTAATTTAATAAAATCATTCATGTCAATAATAATGACTATTAATTACCACCATTACAATAAGGTCTTCTAATAGCTAATAAAAAGAATTTTTTTAGCTTAAGTAGAATCTAATACTTAACCTCTAAACTTTCTTCTGGGAAGAAAATACTTGGGTACAATAGAACAAGTTTTTATTTGACTGTAGGATCATTTTGATGCTGTGTAAATTCATGAAGTACTAGCCAAGTGGTGGACTAAAAATGTATTGTCTGAGATCTGTCTCGCTTATTTTAGTCTTCACCAGGTTGATCATATATTAATGATTTCTTTTAATCACAGCAATTCTCAAAGACAATCTTTAAAATTGTAGAAGTACTGCCATGTGTTTTTTGTGGGAGAATTCTCCACAAAATTACAGATTTTTGAATCTGGGAAAAATTAAAATAAATGATTTTTTTTTACAGTTTTTTTCTTCTTACATTTTATGGAAATATAAGATCTTTGGGTTGCGAATTGGGCTTTTGAGGTGATTTGGCAAACTAAGTCAAGTATGAAACTCTCTAGCAATCTTCTGCTTCCATCTAATTGGAAATACACTCCTAGAAACCCAGCATTGGATTTCATCTTCTGTTTATCTTCTGCTCACTCTTTTATTCATCATCTATATGGCTGCCTCCAACTTCTCATTCTTCTAGCTAGATAATAGGTTCTTGAAGAGAAGGGGTTCATATCTCTAAACACAGAGTTGTCAAATACAAAAGCAGAAAGCTACCTAAGGACAGCCTGAACCAGATTAAACTATTACTCAGAAATATTTAAGAAAACAATTCATTTTTTATCATAGAGAATGTTAATATATGATTTTCTGGGTCAATGCTGTTCACAGGGATTTTACATACAATTTAATGATTCCTTTTCCTATTGCAATTGATATTATTGTTTCTAGATTCACTGAATTCTCACTGAAAGAAACCTTAGAGATTAGAAGTCAACCCATTCATTTATAGATGAAGTAACAGAGGCTCACAGTAGTGGGGGCTGGTTTGTGGCTGAACCACAAGTAGAACTCATCTTTTTATTTTTATTAAGTAAGTTTCCTCCAGTAACCTTATACATTCCCATAGTGACTAACAAGTAGTTGTTGACTTCATATGGTTGGGGTAGGGAAAAATCAAATAGGACAATAGAAATTCATGATAAAAAAATTTCAATATCCTCCATCCTGAACCAAAATATGGATAAAACAATAAATAGGATAAATAACAATAAACTGATAGGTATTTGTGAAAGCAACAGTTTGTTGTTACAGTTTGAGATTAAGGAAAACAATCAATTTCATAGTATTTGCCCAAAAGAAGGAACATAAAAATTTTATTATAAGACTAGAAGATTTTTAAAATTTAAAGGAAACCAAAATTCTTTTAAATGACAGTTCTTATAATGACTGGGAATGCATTGTTTGAAGAAGTGACTTTTTATTGCTAATTCTTAATGAAAAAGGATTCTTCAGAAGGTCAGAAATAAAGATGAAAAATACATCACATATATGTATTTTTGCCATCAGGTAAAAAAATGTCTTGACTAAATAAATTACATAGAATGCAAACAAACTATAGGTTTTCTTGGGAAAAAAATCTCAAAATCAATTAGATAAGAAAAACTTCTCTAGTCAGTAAGGTAAAAGGATAGAAACTAGACTGTGATTTTGTTGTTATGAGGAACTCCCAGATAAGTAAACTCCTTTTCAGTGCATCATTACCCCTTTAATTTATGGCCTTTTCACAAAATATAGAATTAGTCAAATGAGCTTAATGAAAGATAATTTAGGATTATGTTTCTAAATTTAGATCCAGAACCCCATCCCACCCCACCCAATCTACAGAATTCATCTAGTCTAATACTATCATTTTAAAGATGAAGACATTGATATCTGCAGAGCTTAAGTGTAATGATCAGAATCATGAGGATGATAAGAAAGCAAGGAGCAGTGGTGGGATATGAGCACCTTTTCTGACAAAGAAGAAGTTTTATGCATTTTTAAATGAAAGTATTAGACCTTGCCAACCAAGATGAAGGCTGGCATTTTAGCCATATTTATTGCAACCTTTTTTGCTTTTTAAACTAGAGTTAACTTGTTCAACTTACAACCATGAAAATGATAAGTTGGAAAATGCATGTAATATTCCAAAGTCTAATCTACAAAGTTGCAATTTAATTTAAATATCATTACTGAAGCAAAACTACACTTGCTGCATTTTTATCATGTACTGTTCTGAAGTGCATGCATTAAAGAACAGAGTATCTAATTGGATTAGTATAATAGCTTGTAAAATGAGGCAGAAAACATATATTTTTGCCGCAAGGAGTACTTCTGTTATAACTGAGACCAAATGATAGGCATATCATTATGGGAAAAGGATGCAAATCCAAGACCCCTGGGGACTACATGTGTTTCCTCTGTTTATTTGTCTATTTGCCAATGATGAAAAGTAACAACAGAAATACCTCTTTTGTCAAATAGCAATGTGACTATGACAAGTAACTCAACAACCTTTTTTTTTTTTTTTTTTTTTTTTTTACAATCAACATAGAAAGAATCCAGGAAATCAGCTTTTAAAGGGGTTGAGATTTTGGTGTGCTAATTTAAAAAAAAAAACAATTTCAATTTATTGTCTAAACAAGTTATTCTTTGTAACAGAACCACAAAGCTGAATATCAATTTATTCTGTAATTCCTTTTGTTGAATTTAGGAGTTGAACTTAGGAGTTTCTTCTTGGGGCTTTTAAATGTAACCCTGTGCCTAATGTTTCTTACCCCAATCCTGTAAACTCTACTTATAGCTATAGTAACGAGGTCCTAGATTTTTGTTTCCAATATTCCATAGGTCAGAAAAGAAGAGACTTAATAATACTGAGAATACTGAGGGTTCCATGTCATTTTTTCATGATCTCCTAATATCTGCTTTACTTGGTTATTAAATTCTGATTCTGCAGATGAAAAGTGAGAAAAATGCATTCAAAAATATTATGTGGCAAAACATTCTTGCATACAGAGGATCTAATCCTTTAGAAATTATATTTTTTAAGATTAATTTTCATTCAAAACTGCTGTACCATGTTAATATAAAATATTATTTCATCCTATCTCTTCTTGTTACTGTACAGGGAAATTACATCTCCTTGAGATTTTTCTCCATAGTTTAATTTAGATACAAAGGGATTTTACTTATAATATAAATTAGTATATTTAATGGATAAATATGTATTAATACCTGTATTTTGTGAAGTTAAAATTGGTAGTTAATAACCTCTGGACTTACCCTATATTAAAGGTCAAGCTAAGGTTAAAAAAAAAAGAATAGCTCCCTACTCTATGATAATGGTGGTCATGAGGGAAGAGAATTAGCTTTTCTCAGTTTGGTAAAATATTTTTTTAGGAAGAAGAAAAACAAACCAACCTTAACTGTAGCCCCTGGGAAAAAAAGCCAGTTGCCAGTATCCACTGGATCCAGATTGTCTTCTAAGATAATTTGTCTGTGAGCTGAATTGATGATCAAAATATTATCTAAAGCCCAGCAGGCTTCATACACATCACCCTCATGAATGTATTCCTGTTTCCATTGAAACTGAATATTCTCTCCTTTGGCATCTTCAGGAAGATAGAGGATATGAATGATAGTGCTGATATTTGATGGAGCTCTGTAAAATACAATGAATTAGTAAATGAGATACTTGATGAAGGTTTGCTTACATCAACATCTCATTCTCTTTAATCATCAAGGAAGATCAATACTAGATAACAAAATACTTTGCAACTAATTTTAAGGCACGTTGTAGATATAAACTATTACTATAGTAATTGCTAATGATAATACATACCACCTGCTCACATTTGATCAATTCCTAACAAATTATCACAAATTGTTACTATCCCAACAAATGATTACAGATATGATGAAATTCTGTAACAAAGTGTATATGAATGTCAACCATATTATAGCATCTCATACAGTGCCTTGTTCTGAATAAGTGTTTGATTAATTTGATGTGAGAAAGAAGTTAAAGCACCCAATGAAAAGTTATTTCATTGATTTATAATTTTAATTTGAAAATAAGCATGAGAATTCAGGTATACTCAACTTCACAGTCATATTTTAGATAATATTATTTACTCTGGGGAATCATAGCTTCTTTTTTATTTAAAGTATCAAAATTGCAATTATGTAGTTTAGAAATTAAACTGTTCATTTATAATTATTTATCTAAATCAAATTTTAAACACTGTATAATTTAATATAATTTTATATTGTTTCGGTTACAAGCCAGGACTTTCTTCTACATAATAAAATATTTTTTGGATATTTTATTCTCCTAACATAGTAATCTGCCATACTGAAAATTATGGTCTTAGTCAAGATTAAAAGTGGTGCTAAAATGCAAACTAGTAGTGCTTTTGGCTTGCTATAAATCAACCATGAAAAAGACTAGAGCAGACTCATATTTTTTACTCTTCAATGAAGCATATACATTGGTAAAGGTGTCACTGATAGTTATCGATGGCTTATCTTACATTTATTAGAATCAATTGATGTTTTGTTTTAAAAACATTGCACGGTGTATTTTCTATCATCCAAAAGAAATTAAAAGACAAAAGGGATACTTTCATTTAAAGTAATAAATAAAATATTTGTCTAGTTCAGACAAAGAGCACAGTTTGTTTTAAAAAATACTGCAGTTCAAAGTATGCTGTAGAAACCCAAAATTCTATTCAGCTAAAGCAGATAATTTTTAATACTGTAATTAATAGTAAAGGTACAATACAATGGAGAGAAAAGTATTTTGTTTTCTATTTAATACCAGCATCATAAGCATAACATTTCAACCAAGATTTTTACCCAGAGACATAATTTGCCTAAATTATAACTTTAAGAAAGAAAAATAATTTGTGATATGGCAATTATTTACTTGATTGTGTTTTTAGATTGACATTTTTTCAATTAAAGACATATGTAGAAATAAGTAATTAGCACATACATATTTTTCTTACATACTAGAAACAAGAAAGAATAACAAAGGTTAACACATAATATATTTATTTAGTCAGAGTGTCAGAGCTCAGCTTATACTAGGAGTACATTAATTTTTATTTTATCCTGTCATAGAAGGAAATATAATATTAAAACCTATGAATTACACTCACCCTTCTTTTGCTCTTGGCTAGAATAAAGATTGGTGAAAATCCATTGGATAGAAATGCCACTAGAAACATTGGACAAATTTGTTTACTGCTAAAGACTAGTAGCTTATATTAAGAACCTGATATTTATTCTGCCTTGATGGCATAAATCACAGTTCTTTCAACATGGCAACTGTGGTAAAGTAAATGTTGTATTATTAATGGAATCCATCACAAAATGGATAAGAAATGTTTTGCCTATATTTTGCTGGTTAGAACTGGAATAATGGCAAAAAAATGAGATTTTAAGAAATTCTTTGACATCCTCTTTGATGTTTAATTGTACTTTTTATTCTTTAAAACATGCAGCAAAAAAATCAAGCCAATCAAACCCCATCTGAAATATTATGTGCTATTTAATTCTGCCAAATACATTTTAATAGGAAAGAACCAATTTTCTATCCCTAAAGTATCTTACCTCATTTCTTGTTAAAAAAGCATTTGAAAAAATGGGAAAAAATTAATATTTCATTTAGCTGCTGTGGGCCCAGTGGCTGCTATCAAAGAATGATAGTCCATAAGGGACTTTAGGAGGTCATCCAGTTATACCCAAGGCCCACAGGCAGAACTGTACCCATTTAGACAGATGGGTAACTATCTCATTTTATAGTAGATTTTCAGTGCCTTATCCTCCAAATGTAAGTTATATTCTGCCATTACAGCTGTCTAATGGTAAGAGATGGAATACAAAATCACTTTCCTACCTTCTGATCAATTGTTTCGGTCTGAATTCCAGAATAAAAGAAAGACAGATAAAAAAGATTTTGGATGGCTCTACATAAATCAGCACAACTGTAAATACTTAGATTTAAGTCTTACTGAAAATAGTGTCCAGAATGGGAGGTAATAGAAGGTAATGCAAATAATTTTACACTCTTCAAGTTAAAAAAATAAATATGTAAAATAATCTATGTGCATATGACCATCACACAAAGCACATTTTTAAAGTTACAAAGAATAAACAGTCATATGAAAAGAAAACTGGAAATTGGAAGAATTGTATGTCATGTTAGTATGCATGCAGATACTTGAAGTTATAACAAACCTAATTTTCTCTAGCTGAATCCAATCTGCAGTGTTATTCTTGGTATAGGACACAACGATGCTGGGGTCTGAATAACTAAAGCGGCACGAACCTGACCCTGTGAAGAGTAATAGATGTTATAGTTAGAAACCAATGAGATGATACATCATCTTTTCCTATCAATATTTTTGACAGATAGATTTCATATCTCTCTCTCTCTCTCTCTCTCTCTCTCTCTCTCTCTCTCTCTCTCTTTTTGTCTTTTAATTGCTTTGGGGTTTATATTGAAATTGTCTGTGACTAGTTAAAGACAAAAAGAAATTTTTGTCTTTACTAATAAGGAGGGATTTAAAAAGCAATAAACTGTAGATAGTTAATTTCATAGATTTCCCAGTAGAGACTCAATTGTTTTTCCTCCTTCACCATGCAAAATAAAATCAGCATATTATTTTCTGCTGGAGAACAAAATCTAACTATTGGAAAATAATCAATATTAACAATTCCAATAAATTTATTTCATATCATAATGGTTTCACCAAATGATACATATATTTTCATATGGCATTCAACTTAAGAGATGCAATATTGTTTACTATCAAAAGAACAATACTCATTTGGAAAAATAAACAAGGGAGTTTTAAGCACATCTCCAATGTTTGATGAAGAATTTTTGATAAAACATATAAATATGAAAGTGAAAGTAGATTCTGTTTCATGACAAGACTGCTTCTACCACATTTTCAATCAGTTCATGTAATAAAGCATTATAATTGCAAAGATCAATTTAGAATTCCCCAACATGCATGGAAACTGAATAATAGTAAAGCCTTTGCCAGTGGTTCATTTTTAACTGTCATGGCAAGGATTTCTTTACACTATATGAAAAACAAATGAAGCAAAATCAGCAAAATAGTACAATTTATGTTTGATTTTCATCCATCTGCTGGACTAGCTGATGTTGCTGTGAATGGCATCTGTTGACAGTTTTTACATTTGTAGGGCTCAGGGGTTCCAAATTTTAATCATACTCATTTATTTTATGTTTGTGGAACTCAGTTCAAAATCAGCTAGTCAACAATCACCAAAACTGGCATCTTGATAGAAAGCCAAAAAGCAACATTCTCTTTTCTATTACCAAAGGCTGAGATATTTGTGTGTTAAATTTGAGAGAGAAGAATTATATTCAAAGGATAATTATTTAGTAATGTTGCTCTAAAAGAAGCCCACTTTGGACCGTTTTAATTATTTGTTAAATTCTACCTTTTACGATCCACTACATAAAACAAACACCAAGATGTTCTGGTGAAAATATAAGTGCATCATATGATATAAAATGCAACAGAAACTCTGGCCAAAACAGCCCCACATTGGGCGCCAAATGTGTTGACTATGTATTTTAAAATCAGCTGGAGTCAGGGATTCAGGTTAAGCGAAAATCTTCAATCCTTATTCTTTTTGAGGTGAAGGGGGATTAGCAATGTGAGCAGCTGCAACAGGACCCAGCCAGCAGAGGTGAAGGGAGATCGTGATAGCAATGTGAGCAGCTGCGACAAGAAGCCAGCCAGCAGTCCCTCTCCACTTCTCTCCCCGCCCCTCTGCCTCCACCCACCAAAATCATCATTTCTTATACAACACATCAAGTCTTGCACAAAGAGTGGGCAGGGGCCATTCTTTCTCCAAGCATACATATTAATTATATAGTCCAATTACTACTTAGCTTCTCATGCTTGGGACCTCAGCGTATCAACTTCACCTTCAGCCCATTATAAGAAACAAAATAGAATTATAGAACCAAAGGATCAGTAGGAAATTCTGAGGTAACCTAATCTAATTCAGGACTTGTTAAGGAATCCCTTCAACAAAATTACTGGCATATTGTCATCCAGACTCTTAAACACTTCCATTAAAGACACAGCCATTTTGAAGTAGTCCATTATATTTGGGGGGAGTTGTGATGCCAGTGAATTTATTTTTTCACATTGGTATTAAATTAGTCACTCTGAAAATTTCATCCATTTACTAGTCAACCTAAGAGACCAGGCAAAAGAAGTCCAATCCTTCATTCAATAATTGACATCCATCATATGCTCCCTAAATCATCTCTTCTCAAGACTAAACATCTTTAATTCCTTTAACCATTCCCATATGTCACTATTTCCAAAATCCTAAGTGCTCTCAGCTATCACCATCTAGCTTTTCAACATCTTTCCTAAAATGTGGTACATAGAACTAAACATAATACTTTTTTTCTCATAATTATAACTTTTTATTGATAGAACCCATGCCTGGATAATTTTTTACATTATCCCTTGCACTCACTTCTGTCCGACTTTTCCCCTCCCTCCCTCCCTCCACCTCCTCCCTTAGATGGCAAGCAGTCTTATACATGTTAAATATGAACATAATACTTTAACTGAGCTATGAAAAGGGGTAGAATTCTGAGGGTTTATCACTTTGTTCTGAATCCTAAGACTCTTTTAATTCAGTCCATGGAAGTGTTCTCCCTCCCTTCTTTTTTGGGACTAGCAGATGATTTGTTTACTTAAAAGAAGAAAATATGATACTTTCTTTGGGACACATTCCTCCCAATTCCTACTTTATTGGTATATTGGGTTCTAAAGAAAACAAAGGGACTAGAGTTCTAATACTGTTACTAGAAAATAAAAAAATCCCAGATTTCTATTAACCTTAGTCAGCTTTAATTAGCCTTTGAACAAAGATACTTTCTAAGATGGTAGAGTAAGACCACGTGGTATAAAACATCCTTCCCCCAAACCTGGTATATACTCTAGCATTAATCCATATGGAATATAAAGAAAGAGCAGCCTTAAATGGTAGTGAGGTACCCATGTGGAAAGACGACGATGAATGGTAACCATCTCTGGGGTGGGAGAGAGGAAGGGAAGGAAAATAAGGGGAAAATTTTACATTATAACTTTATTATATATTTAAAAGGAATAGCAAGTTGTACATAATGGATTTGCTGTTTCATATTCATTCATTTTATTTTTACTCTACTGTGTTATAAAAATGCTCATTTTATTACGTAAATTAAAAAAAGAGAGAATAAGAAGATTAAAATAAAGAGAGAGAAGTTTTAGTTAAGACAAAAGAGCATCCAGAGTTAAGCCCTTAAAAATTCCTTAGAAATATAAGGGAATTTCACTTCCTACCTCATTTTTATATAATCACTTGGTGTTAATGTAATAATGATCATATTTGCTTAAATTTAAAATGTATAAATTAAAATGGTTTATAACCTTGGATCTCCTCATGAAGTATGAACCTCTTTGATAGAATCAAGGGGGGAAAAAGGATTGCTACTGACTGAAAGCTATCTTTGTATAAAACTACAAATGGTAAACTAGTTTGTTTTTTTTTTCAAGAGGACTTCAAAATTCCAGTTATAGCTTTGGAGCTAAGCCTCTGAGAAGGAATCATTTTTGGAGAGAACAGTATTTCTCCTTTCTGTCCCTAACTTCACATACTTCACTCATCATGTCATCAGAAGACTAGACCAATAGTAGACAATATCTCCAGCTAAGATAATACTAATTGAACCAGTAGGAAACTACTCAGCCAGTCAGCAAAAGAGTGGCACATTGAGGACAATCTGATGGAGAAATTCAGTTCCTAGAGAAAGAAGGCATATAATTCCTTATGCTGGAAGAGTTCTAACTATGGATTCAAGAATAATGGACTCATAGAATAATGGACTCTAGTCCGTAAAGTGTCAGGAGTTGTAAGTTCCACTTTGCTCCATGTGTATGCCTGATGTGTCCTCTAAGACCCTGTCCTTGCTCCCGTGCTTTCTTTCCTGTCTTCTCTCTTCTTTCTTCCTCTTCTTCCAACTTCCATTTTGTCTTTTCCTTTCCACTCTCCTTTTCTTTCTTCTCTGTAATCTCATATAGCCAATCCTATAGTTTCCATTAGCAATTTAATGAAAATGACTGTTATATCTATCAACATAATTATATCTTTTTCTCTGAGATTTTTTTTTCATTTTAGAAGGCAGTATGGTACAATGAAAAAAAACACTGAGTCTAGAACAAGAGAATCTGTGATCTATCAAGATTCTTCTTTTTTTTAAACTACCTGTGTAACTCTAGATAAGTCACTTAACTCTACATCTCTTTTACTCATCTACAAAATGAAAGGGAATAAATATCCCATAAAGCACTTCCCAACTCTAATTCTGTAGTAGTATTATCACCTTATCTCAAACTAAAAATTTTAATTTATTTACAAAACCTACTGGTCTTTACTTTCCTGCTTCTGTTGACAGTACCACCAGTTTTCCATTCACTCAGTCTTACTCTAAATCACTAGCAAATCTGAGACTAGAATTAAACTCAATTCTTAGCAGTTCTCTGAATCTTATCACCTTTCCAATTTAAGTTTCAATATTAAAACACAAACTTGTTTTCCCAGTTCTTCAATGACCTATCATTTAATTATTTATCCATATTTACTTGGGATCCATATTTTACTACTGGAATGAACTTGAGATCTTCAAGATCTTAAATTCCTTGAGTTTGGGGTCTATGTCCATTTTTATTCTTGTGTTCCCAATTCTAAGCACAATTCTTTGCTAAAGAGATTTTTTTTAAAAATTCAATTGAACTGAATTATAATGTTGACTCCTAGGCAGCTTTTAACTAGGAGATGACTTCATATTTTGCAAAGTGCCTCAAAATATAGCTGAAACTCAAAATAGTCCTTTTTGATACATGCTATTATAATTCACATTTTAAAACGGGATAAAGCAAGAATACAGAAAAGTTCAATAACCTGCTCTGGGTGATTTAATATTTCTGAAACACAACTATTACTAAGGTCTTATTTGTCACATAAAAAATGATAAATGGGAAAATTGATCAGAACTTATGAAAATCTGGGAAATTAAAAGTAAAAACATTTAAAAACATGTTCTTTAATCTTTTCCCTTCTTCAAGTAAAAAAGACATGTAGAGGGCAGGAACTTGAATCAAATACAGCAGGGTGCTTATAGTTAAGCATCTACTCAGTGTGAGATAATAGTTCTCTAAACATATATGTAATATGATATGATGATGTAATGGCACATGCTCAGTGTGCTGTAGTGATGTAATGGTACTGAGATATTTAAAGGAGTCTCAGATACAGAAAGACTTTCAGCCACAGACACAGAAGAGTCTCAGACATAGACACAGAGAAGATTCGGGATTCCATCTTTGACCAGTCTCATGGCAATCCTCCTGCCTTCATCACTTCTCCACCTAAAGACCAAGGCCTGTCCAGAGATCCCCCAGAAAGCTAGCCTGGGCATTACAAAGACACAGGAAAAATGGCATAGGATGAATAATTCTATCTTTATCAATAGAGGTTCACAGCACTGTAATTTTAATGTATAATGGGTCTGTTATTTCAATGGTAAGAAAAATCCCTCTACTGATAACTAAGATCTGTAACTTAGAAAAATCAGAGTATTGTAAAGCTTAGTGATATTAAACAATTTGCCCATAATCAAATAGTCGAGGCATCAAGCACTTCTTAAGCACTCCCCTCCCTCACTACAGGCCAGGCACAGCACTAAGTGCTGTAAATACAAAGCAAGCAAGCAAGCAAGAAACAACAAACAACAACAAAACCCAAACCAATTTTTTAAAAATGCTTCTAAATATTGCAGCCACAATTGGAACTCAGGCCTTCTTCTAATTCTAGTACTTCATCCACTCTACCACACTTGCACTCAATATTCTATTAATTCATTATAACCAGATATTACCATAATGTTCAGAAACACTGCTATAATGTTTGACTCTTCATGGCAAATTCATCTAATGTGCTTTGTGAGGTCCCCAAGTAGAACTTTGTTACCAGTCAGATAATAAACATTTATACCTAAGAATATCAACTCCAACGAGCCTTTTTCCAGTCATGGCATTGTTCGAATATCTCAACTAATTTTTTAGTTAAGAGCAACCTAACATTGTGTTTGTACTGACCCAAGCACTGTAGGTGGAGTATGCTTGAATTAAGAAGTTCTTGAAGGTAATCTTCATACTAATTGTTTCCTTTTGGCAACAGGACACAGAAACACATTATGTACCACTGTGTTACAGAGTAGAAGTCAATATATCTAACTATGCCAGATTTACTGTTTCCCAGATTCTTCCCACAATTCATTCAATATATTTTGGGAAAATTAATTTCCGATATAAATATGCTTTCCTACCTAATGTATGACTATTATGATACTATTACATCACTGCCAATGGAGACTTCTTTAAGTAAAATACATTTTTTTCTCTTGCTGGGGCAGGCAATGAATAATTTAAAGATGGATTGCCAATAACTAGGGGAAAGAACTAGGAAACATCCACTCTTCTATCCTGTGCACAACTGCATCTCACTCACCTCTCTCTTTTCTTTACACTGGTTTCCTTTTTACTTTCCCTAGGGAGAAAGCTAAAGGACTATCAGATCCCAAGTGCATCTCTAAATATATGGAAGCACTAACAACAAGCAAAAGCAGTTAATAGCAGCTCCCTAAGCCTACTTTTCCTAGAAGTAAAGATGTTTGAAGAACTAAACCTAATACTTAAGAAAAGAAAGAAAATCCTAAATACATGCATCATGACTTGATCATTTACAAACCAGTGCCTATATTCTTGTTCAGAAAAACACTCATTAAAATATCCATAACGTAATTCTTCATTTTAAATAGTATTCTCCTTACTTTCTTCTTACCTTCCTACTTCAAATTGGAAGAATTAGCAAAGGAAGAGATATATTATAGGAACTCTATATTCCAAACAACTTTAACACAGATTAATTCTGTCACTTTTTTTTATCCTTAATTGGAGCATCTCAAAGACTAATGACAATTCAATTAAGTTAAACTCAATAAGTATTATTAAGTATCTAATGTCTGCAAAACACTATATGAGGTGAGGGGAGACAGAAAATTTAGGTAATTTTCACCTATTCTGATGGAATTGACAATCCATTTTAAGGGTGTTGGGGGTTAACTAGTTGCAAGCCAGAATCCTGATGGTTACCTAATTCTTTTAATATTTTGAAGTTTGGAGTCAAAATAGGAGGGAAAATTATTAAGTAAAAATGATAAATTTTCTTTCCTTCTACTTGTCACAGAAAAGACACAATACTGAGCCAGATGAATTATTTTACTTATTAAGAAAGTCTCAAAATAATAGCACACCCTAATTAAAATATGTAATTTGAAATATCATAGCCATATACAACAGCAATAAGCCATGTATGATTAAATTTCTTAATATAATGTCCTGTCCTATTAACTGATACTCATTACCAACTATTAAAAAAATCACTTCAGACATAATTTTGTAGGGGTGTCCATTGAAAAATTCACACACAAAACACACAAAAGCAAATTTTCTTCTTCACTCTGGGACTTTATGCTGTCTCTTTGGTTAAGTCACTTTATTTATTATCTCATGTAAAGTCTTAAAGTAAATTAACAACTACTCTAAGTTATGTTCATGTTTAACAAACTGCTTTGAAAATCATATAATATAGACTACATTAAAATATCTTTCCCAAATTGCTATGTGATAATTCACTTTTAAAATTTCTAGTTAGATACATCACAGAGTGTGACTTAAAAACCTAATCTTAAATGGATTACATTAAATTTTTGTGATATAGAACTCTTCGTAGATAATAGGTGAATATTAGCACTGCTACGAATTTAAAACATTTTTATTCCAATTTCTTGTGACAGAGGTATGATACCTTAAATTGCATTTCTTTAATTTGTCAAAATTATTCATCCTGGAAAAAATACTAACTAGCTAGCCAGGGAATAAAAATAATAGTTTACTATTAAGTTTTTATTGTTTTGATAAGGCTAAGTTACCTTAAAGTACTTTATGGTTCTCCTTTTTCTCTATAGCAGCCTGGTTTTGGTTTATGTTATTACTAGTTGATAGTGAAGGGGGAAACCATTTTTTTTTAATTTGTGAAATTTTTTAAAATATCTATAGGAAAAGAAGTACTAGGAAAAAGAATAAGCTGAATAGTACAGAAGGAAGAAGAGAAGCAGAAGCCTTGCCAGTTATATATCAGTTAAGAAGTCATCCCCATAATAGGAGATCTGCATGGATATGATATTCTCAATCCCTTGAAGTAATTTCTTTATTGTCTGGCAAGTCATTCTTCACCTTACTACAATTCATTAGATTTCTGTTGCCAAATTTCATTATTGGAGAGAAGGCTGAAGCCATGGACTACAATGACTTTCTAATTATCTATGGATATTTCAACTATCTATGCTTTGTCACCAAAGGCAATTGATTGTTTAACATATATACTTACTGAAATTTAAGCCATTTTAATATTAGCAGTTTGGACTGGCTATAAAGCCTACAGTAAATAGATGATCTAAGAAATCAGAATAGTCATAGTATCACATGTGCTTTGATTATAGACATTAAAATATCACAGAGATTTATTTCACGGACATCAGTTTCACATATAAAGATACATATTTACAAGTTTGTAAAGAATTTAAAAATGGTGATCCAGTTGTAAAAAATTTCAGATACTTAAAGTATTAGGTCAATCATTTTCAAAAATGAAAAACTTTTTCTAGTCTACTGTATTAGAAAGGTAGACAAAATTGTCAAATAAAATTACAAGTAAGTGAAACAAAGTAATAATATACCAAGGAGAACTTTTCTAGCAACCTGGGTATTTCTTTCTTAATCTACTTTCAGTAACCATCTTCAAAAGAGAATGAACAAAATGCTAATCCTACTAATTTTCTTTTTATACATTTATTTTGTTTTAAAATTACAATTACTACTACTAAGTGGAATGTATCTTGTTCTATATTATAGATAGACAAAGGTTAAATTTTGTTTAGGATTTTTAAAAAGTATTTTCTCTTTTTAAAAAATTGTACAGATTTTTTTGGAAAGAAAAGTCCATTAAAATAGCTGTACTCTGGACCAAATAATATACTGAGCATTTCCTAAAGTAGGACAATTTCAATTATATGAAAAATGTTATCCTAATATGTTGCACACAGGATTAAGTTTAAGGTTTTAGTGTAATCCACATTTAATATCTGAAACAACTAATTCTATAATGGTTTGTGAATCTGCTTTCTAAATATGTTCTACAAAGAAATCATTAATATTTATTGTCCTAAAACAAGACCTTAGCATTTGTTCAAAAGATTGTTAACAATGGGTTTGTTCTTCTACAAATGCAGCGATGCATAAGTTCAAGATAAACTTGTATGAGCTATTAAGCCACAGAAATCTCTTTGCTAAACTCTATTAAAATGACTACTTGAATGTATTAACTTTTAATCCTAGTTCTAAGTGAACAGGTGTTCCTTGTGTAATTCAGTAAAAACTATAGATGCTCTCTAATTTTTCTACTTTTTGTATGCGAAATATAATAAGATAATCAATGAATCAGTCAAACATGACATTCATTCTAGAGCTACTTATAACATAGGTTCTTGATTTGGGGAATCTCCGAGTAGGAAAAGAACTGAGGTCATCTAGTTCAACCACTTGCTCACAAACAAATCTGTTCATAAATTCCCTGGTTAGAGGTCATTCAATTTTTTCCTAAATAAGTGATTATATGGTGAAATAGATGATTTCAATTTAGAGTAAGTATCATGGTTTGGAGGTTTTTCCTCATGTTCTCAAGAAATTTATCTCCCTATAAATTATATTTGTTAATCCAAAAACTGTACCTTGGAATCAGGCAGATTACTTATTTTTAAATACATTTTATTGATTGTTTTTGTTTTTTACATTACTAAATTTCCTCTTTCTCTCTCCCAGAAAGAGAGAAAGTCATTCATTATAAGAGGGAAGAAAAAAAACCAGTTTTGTAAAACTACATAATATTGAACAAGTCTAAGAGCAGCTAATTGGCTCAGTGAAAAGTATGGGGCTTGGAGTTAGGAAGACTTGTTTTGTGGAGTTCAAATTTAGTCTCATAATCATTAGTTGTGTGACCCTAAGCAAATCATTTAACCCTGTTTGCCTTAGTTTCTTCATTTGTAACATGAGCTGGAGAAGAAAAAGACAAAACACCTTTGTATCTTGGCCAAGAAAACCCCAAATGGGGTCATAAAGAGTGAGACACAACTGAAAAACAACAATAAATCTTTACAGTTTCATATCCATTATTCTTGATCTCTACAAACAAGAGAGCACAAGAATACTTTTAATGCCTCTTCCACTTACCACTTCTTTGAATTTTTGACAATCACTATATTTGCCTTCTTGTTTTTCTTCTCCAGGCAAAACACTCCTAATTCCTTCAAATGATCCCCATATGACTGCTTTGGAGAGCCTTCCTGTTATGTTTACTCTTCATTGAGTATTTAGCTTAAAAGTGTCCTTCAAATACAGAACCAAAAACAAGACTCTAGGGGTTTGAGAAAGTACATTGTTTGTATTATTTTTCTAGTTTTCCACATTTTATTTTTTATAATACAGTATGATTTTAAATGAATTAGCTCTTTGGCCATCTCCTTACACTGTTGATTCCTATTTAACTTTGGATAATAATAGCTAGCCCTTATAGAATGCTTTAAGCTTTGCAAAGTGCTTTACACTATCTCATTTCATCCTGACTATATAACCTGAGGAGGTAAGTTCTATTATGTCTCCATTTTGTAGATGAGGAAACTAAGGTAGGCAGAGATAAATGTTTTTCTTAGGAGTTTTCTGAGTCCAGCTCTGGAACTCTACTGTACCACCTAGCTGCCTCATTTTTAAGTCACTTAAAATTTGTCTAGTCACATCTTATCCAGATTGTACTTGCAGCATTGATATTTTTTGAAATCTAGGTTCTCTGTTTTACCTTTCCCTCTTCTGTTGGAATCTTTACAAATTGGTAAGTCATTAGAGTTGATAGAAACAATAATTATCTAATTTAGCATGGTTCAGTATCACTGAGCTAATCCTACAAGGAGATGTTTTGGGCCAGAACCTGAAACAAGGTACTAAGTAGAACTAATTGATACAATGCTTGTGTTCACACCTTTAGAGAGCTCATATAAGCAAGAAGTATTTAAGTACTCATTGGAGTTCACAAGTATGGGAGAGTCACAAAGTAAACTTTGTAACTTTGTGAATTCACACCTCCCTTGAAGCTCTTAGGGCCAGAGAGCACTCTGGGAGAAAACCCATAATCCCATTCTCTCAGAAGAGTCATATATAAGCCCAGTCAAGAGAGTTCAACTGAATTAGATTGGAGAGGAGCACGCTGGGACAGAGCACTCTGGGAGATTGAGAGCCAGAAGCCCTCTCTCAGAGGCAAGAGAGATTCATTCCATTTTCCAACTGGCTGGCTGGAGGATGAAGGACAAACCTTTGGATTTGGAGATATTTGGAGGGAGCTCTTAGAACCAAGCAGAGAGACAGGCCTCAACTAACCAAGCTATTTTGGAAGGAGAAAATAAATGTTTGCATTTTTACCAACTGGCTGCATTTTGGGTGATTATTACTTTCAACTGAAACTAAGGCTGCCTCCAGAAAACTTCCCTGAAAAACCTTCTCCCAGAGAAAATCATTATTATTATTTTAAAGAAGAAAATCACCACATGTGACACTCTTCCCTTACAAAATTTAACCCTCTTACATCTGTCCATAGTTCTTACCTGCCAAGATCTTTTTCAAACCCCATTCTCTAGCAAGAAATTAGCTATTTCTTCCAGCTTTGTGTCATTTTCTAACTTAATAAGTGTAATTGTGTTGAAGACTGAGAACTCTACAATGCTAGTTAATGTGATTTCTTCAGTCGGGTTATGACATCAAATAACCACACAACAGCAAATTTATTCATATTCTCCACAAGAATATTGTGAGTCTGAGAAATGCTTGGCTGAAATACAGATGGACTACATGCATAGCATTCTCCTGATTCATGAGTCTATAGAAAAAAAATTAATTTGAGGTCTGTTCTTAGAAAACTGATGATTGTTCTCCTTTCCTCAGGCTTACATATACCTTATTCCAGCTCTGTTAGCTTTCTAATACTGCTGGGAGAAAGCCAGCCCATCTTTTCCCAGAGGATCTCTAGGTCTTCAGGAACTACAAGAATGCCTTGATTTTTATTTAATGGGACTTAAGGAAGAGAGCACTGAATAAATTTAAGTATGCTCACATTTACAAAAGTTTCAGCAACCATCACAGTCTACAGCCTTTCTTGAGAAATCATAATGTGTTTTAGATAAATGATAGATACTATGTGCAATATTTCTCTGTTATTTATCTTTCATCTTTTATCAGTCTATAGAATACTTTCTTCCTTGCCAGAGTTCCCAAGGAGAAATCTGAATTTAAACTATTTAAAGTCAACTTAGGCAAAAAAATTAATCTATTAAAACTAGATGGCCCAAATAAAAGAGCCCTATATGCAGCAAAACACTGATAATAGCACAAGATAGTAGCAAAGAAGAAGTGAAAATAAATTAGATGTTCATTGATTATGGAATGACTAAAAAGTTGGGATATGTGAATTTAATGGCATATTATTGTATTAGAATGATAAATATTAAAATATGAATATATGCTGTAATGAGAAATGAGGAATATGATAAAAAACAGAAACAGAGGAAGAATTAGATGAAGTTAAAACAATATACACAATGACTACAACAAAATAAATGGAAAGAACAATAAAATAATTGAAAGCAAATGTTACAAAGTTTCAATGTTCAATCTTGGCCTCATTAAAAAAATATGAGAAAGCATATTTTTACACTTTTTTCTGCATAGCTGAGGTTTTATGAGTATGGAATGTTCCATCTAATATTATACTTTTTCAATACATTAGTTAATTTTATTGATATACCCTTTTACACCCTTTTAAATTTTTATTAAATGGGATCACTCAAGAGTGGTAGGAGAGAATATATTGGGAAATGTAGGTGATAAAATAACAAAGATACATTTGTTTTTTCCCTCCTTCTCTCCTTTACTTCCTTCCCGTCTTTTCTTCCATTCCTCCCTTCTTCCCTCTCTTCTCTCTTCCTCTCTTTCTTTCCTTCCATTGTTCTCTCCTTTTCCCCCCTCTCTCCATTTAAAGATTGTAGATAAGAAAGCTGGTGTAGTGAATAAGAGTGCCCAGGCTTGGAGTCAGGAAGACCTGACTTTGAATGCAGCCTCAGACATTTATTAGTTATATGACCCTGGGTAAGTCACTTAACCCTGCTTGCCTCAGGTTCTTCATCTGTAAAATAAACTGGAGAAGGAAATGGCAAACCACTCTGGTATCTTTGCCAAGTAAATCTCAAATGAGGATACAGTTTGGACATGCCTGAAAATGACCAAACAACAAATATAAGAAATTATAATTCTATTCAGAGTTGCCTTTTTCTTTGCTCTTCCTTTTCTAAGTGACATTATTAGTTCCTAGGAAAATTACAAGTTTTCCATAATCATGCCTTGGGTCATGTTATTCTAAATGTTTTAAACACTCTTTTCTTTTCTTCCTTTCCCACAGAATCCTGACCTTTAATATTGTACTCAAATCTCTCCTCTTTCTTGAAGCTTTCCTAGGTTCCCCAGCCAGTTATAATCTCTCCATTTTCCAATTTACTTTTTATTAGCTAAACTATTCTACTGTTTCCTCAGTGATTAGTAATCACATACTATCTTACTGCAGCTTTTCTGTTTTTGTTATTATTACTTAGCTTTTAATGTGTTTATGTTGCCTTTCCTCATCAAAATTATAATCTATTCGAGGGCAAGGATTGTGTCTTACATGTAACTTTTTGTAGAACTTGCTAGATAAGTGTGATCAATGACTGTTTTCAGGATATTAAATATCACTTAATATAAAAAGTAGGATTTTTAATGTTTGGAAATACCATATTTCTTTTTTCTTTGCTGTTAAAGACTTCTTAAAAGGGTAAGCAGCTTAACCAGAAATCAAATTAAAAGAATTAAATGGACAGAAGAAATCCTTGTCACTTAGGTCAGATCCAGGGAAGCAGGATCACAGCAGTTCTGCCAGTATTAGCTGCGAAAAGTATTTGCATATCTGTTCTTGTACTTTTGGCACCTTTTTCTGATGCCAAAAAAAGCTACAAATATAAATTGCTACAATTAGATGTGTTAAGACATGACAACTAGAATTTTTCTCTATGAGTCGCTTTAATTAACTGCAACATGCAAATAACTTAATACCCATCTTTTCTGTCAAGATTAATTCCTAGTTAATGATTCGCAACAGTGTACCCCTATTTTCATTATCATTGCTCTTCTAGAATTTCTCAATTCCCCTTTTTATCAACAGATAAAATACTTTGTCAATTAATATGTGGTAAAGGAATGAAAATAGTTTTAATATTAGGAAAACTTTGAAAAAACCTCAGGGATGCTTAAAAATACCAAGAGAATAATGAGCATTGTTTTGCATAAATTACTATCCATTATTTGCCAAATGGAAGCATGCAAGATAATTAGACTTGCTCAGTGCTTACAGATGTATACAATGGTTCCTATACAATGTGTCTTCTAATAAGACAGGTGAGATCATAAGGAGAATGTGGACATAACAAGTACAGAAAATGCCTGTGAAACTCCATTCAGGGTAGAGTGACCTAAGAAAATAATATTAAATTTCATTAGCACAATGTCACATGACACATAATGTCAATTTACCATTGAAAGAGACTATAGAGTTGGACCATCAGTGCAACCTGAACAGAATATGAAACTAGCCCATAGAGGTGAAATGACTTTTTGAGAATTAATATTTTTCAATGGACAAAATTTGATTTTTTTCTCCTCCTTCCTACCTTCACAATTGACTTTCTAAAGGCCACACATAGTATGTGGCGGGGTATAGAATACAAGTTTAATATTCTTTCCATTATGCCACACTTTCTTCTTTGATTCCAGATAATAGCAAGAACAACCAACATCATTATTTCCATTACTTGGACATATCATTAAGCCATCAAAACTTAAGAATTTGTTATAATAAATAATCACACATGGCAAGCTTATGTACTGAAAAGCTTTAAAAAAAACAAAGGCCTAATAGATGAATAAATATCTTTTGGAAAAATGAGATCCATATTATTCTCATCATCTTATCTGTCACTGAAGTGGTTGAGCCTGGAGAAAAAAAAGAATTAATACTATTTATGTTTATTCAATTACAAAAGTAGTTATTTTATCCACATGTTCATAGTCCACAGAAAATATAGAATACAATCATAGTAGGTTAGAGTCTGACCTTGATCATAGCACTTCACCATTTAAAGCCTAAATTTCTGTAATATGTAATTACATCTGTAATATGAGGTTGGACTAATTGCTTTAAATCTATAATCTTATGATCCTAATATAAGGATTAATTTTGTAATAATAATAAATTGGAAAAAATAATAAAACATACATGTTACTATATAATCAATTATTCATTTGCCATTTTCATTCTACTGTTTTTATGTTGATATATTTTTGTGTCTATTTAAATTGCAAGTTACTAGGGGACATGTTTCATTTTAATTCATTTTGGACAATGCCTAACATAATATTGTAAATCACTTGTTGATTTAAAAGCTTTTTGACAATAAGGCAACAAGTAGAAATTTAATATTTGTATTTTCAAGATGAATTTCATGCTTTTCTTCAACTATCAAAACCTTTTTGTTGGAATTGAATTACAATTACTTTATAAAACTGAATTAGGAGGAAATCACTTAAAAGAGTTTGTTTATTTAAGTCAAGAATGTCTTGCTGATTTGTGCAATATATTGAGGATGAACCTGAGTGGCATCTACTTTGACCCTTATGAGCCTCAGGGGTTCAAGCAGGAAGGCCTATTATTCCAATGACTCCTTAATTGAAATACCTCTAAGCAGACTCCATCATGACAATCCTTTAGAGCTATTATAGTACATAAAGTCAAGAATCCACACACAAATGAATGCTTCCTAAATATGTGGCAATCAAATGAATTCAACATTAAGCATACTGAAAATTTGCTCATTGGATAATTATGCAGTTGAATATTTAACCATAATATCCATTATGGAATTCAATGAAAATAAATGCATTAGATCATAAGTTTCTCAATGCACACAAACAGAACTTCCCCTCCCTAAAATTTTACATATGAAGAAGGAAATAAGTTGAAGACATTTTAGTGAACATGAAATCAAAGGTATGGGTCTGAAACTAATAAATAAAATGTACTGAGAATTTAACATTTACCTCTTCTTCCTGTACACTAAAATAACCATATCATATGATTACAGAACTAGAAAAGCTCTTTAAAATTAATCCAGTTTCTTCTTTTTTTTCAGATAAAGAAACTGAGTTCCACAAAGACTATGTTCAATGTACCATGGGATTGTTATTATTTAAATATTTGCTTCTGATCCCCTCTCTTAATAATGGGAAATAATTAAGGAATGAAATCTAAAAGTTTTATATAAATGAATGCTTTATTTTTACCTTGATTTGAAGGTATCCTTTTGTACTAAGCACAGGCCTCTTTTCAACAAACTGGAGCAGAAACAATCCAAGGAGCTATTTCCCTCCCGGGGGGCTCACAAGTATTCAAGTGTTGCCTGGAGGAAGCTCCTTCTTCAAAGCTGTCTCTCAAAAATAACTTTCCTTTCTCCCTCTCCCCCCATTCTACCCCCAAGAGTCTCTGAAGAAGGAAGAAATTGATCCGGTAGAATTTATAGAAAGGGGAAAACATGCCTGGAAATCATGTCCCTAGATATAATAGAGGCGCCAATAACTACCTAAGACTCAGAGAGAGCCTGGAAAAAGCCCTACTGGGAATTCTAGGATCATAAGCATTCCTTCTATCATCAGTCAACTCTTAGACCTCAGAGACACAAAGAGTGTTCGAAGTACAAGAAAAGACAAACAGAATATGATATATAAAGATCATAAACTTAGAAGGTGCAGGCTATCAGCCTACTTAGAACTTCCATTTACTACGGTTTCAAAGTTATCAGAGGATTCAAAGATCCTTCTATATTTTCAAGGTCTACAAATGGGGGGCAATATATTTAACTTAAGGTGGTAGGAAATGGGAGGAGAGAAGATAGAAGTGGGAAAGGGATTAGAGAACGCTCCTGAGAAATTAAAAAAAAAAAAACAAAGCTTGTCTACTTTAGTGGAATATTACGTATTCCTCCAGAAGATGGAGGACTGAATTGTCCTTATGCTAATCTTCAATAAAGAGCTGAGCAAGACAGTCCTACAGTATTGGCATAGAAGATAGATATGAGAATTAAAAAAAAAATTTGACACAGACCTGTTATTTCATTGGCATGAAGAATTCTTGATGAGGAAAGCCCTCCACCAAGGTATATAAGAACTTGCTCTGTAACTTATAGTATGAGTGGTTGAGACTGAGTTACTGAGAGGTTAAGAGATTTTCCCAGGAGCACATAATTTGTATGTTTCAGAGGCAGGACTTAAATTCAGGTCTTTCTTAATTCAAGGCTAATTCCCTAGTCAGCCATATTATGTTTTAATATGTTCAGTGAAAAGGCAGTATAGAGTGACAGAATGAATGTTGGACTTGGAGATCAGAGGTTAAAGCTAACCTCTGATATATATTTGTCATGTGACCATAAGGAAATCATTTAATCTCATCAAGCCTCAGTTTTCTTATCTATAAAATGGGGGAATAATAATATTTTTTAACATCTGCCTCAAAGGGTTGTTGTAAGGACTAAAGTGAGATAACACATGCAAAACACTGTAAACCTTAGCGCACTATATTGTCAGTTATTAAGTAGGAATACATTAATTGTTATTAACTAACAGAAAGACTGGTTTGATATTTCATTAGAATGATTCTGGTTCAATATGCTACACAGTGGATGCATTGCACTCTATTAGTGGATTGTAAACTTTTTGAAGACACAATTTTTTGGGGGGGGTCTTTGATTTTTCAGCACCATGGATAGTATCTCACACATAATAGGCACCTGATAAATATTTGTTGATGTTAATGTGATTGTTGTTTTATTAGACATTTCAAAGATATCTTAAGCTCAATATGTCCAAACTAGAAAGGCATTATCTTTCCCACTAAACCCTCTCCTCTTCAAAACGTCATTCTTTCTGTCAAGTGTGGCACTCCTCTTCCCGGATCTCAGCTTCATAACCTTGCCTTTTTTTCCTAGACTCTTTACTCTGTCTAATCACTATCCAATCCGCTGATGGATTTTGCTATTTTTCCTCACAATATCCTTTGCATTCAAACATCTTCTTTTGTTTTACTTACATAGTTACTTTTCAGTTCAAGTGCCCATCATTTCTCCCCTAGACTATTCCCACAACTCTGAATCAAAGTCTTCCCCCACCCCATCCCAGTCTATCCTACATACTGATTCGAAGATAATTTTCTTAATTAAGCATTGTTCTAACGTGTGCCTCTCTTACTGAAACAACTTCAGTATCTTACCTTTTGTCTCTAGATTAAAATATAAACCGCTATGTTTAGTTTTCAGAGCCCTGCACATCCTACCTCCAGCCTAGCTCCAAAGCAAGCTCTGAGACAGCTAAATTGGCCTTTTCTGTTCTTTACACATGATCCTTCCTTTCTTATTTCTATGGCTTTGCATTGGAATGCATGGCTGGGACACAACTTCCTCCTTAACTTTGGCCTCATAAAGTCTGTCTTTTCACTATGAATGCAGTTTTGCCACCATCTTCTTCATGAAGCCTTTCCTTTTTTTTTTTTTTTAATAACTTTTTATTGATAGAACGCATGCCAGGGTAATTTTTTACAGCATTATCCCTTGCATTCACTTCTGTTCTGATATTTCCCCTCCCTCCCTCTACCCCCTCCTCCAGATGGCAAGCAGTCCTTTACATGTTGAATAGGTTACAGTATATCCTAGATACAATATATGTGTGCAGAACCGAACAGTTTTTTTGTTGCACAGGGAGAATTGAATTCAGAAGGTATAAATAATCTGGGAAGAAAAACAAAAATGCAAGCAGTTTATATTCATCTCCCAGTGTTTTTTCTTTGGGTGTAGCTGCTTCTGCCTATCTTTGATCAATTGAAACTGAATTAACTCTCTTTATCGAAGAGATCCACTTCCATCAGAATACATCCTCAAACAGTATCATTGTTGAGGTATATAATAATCTCCTGGTTCTGCTCATTTCACTTAGCATCAGTTCATGTAAGTCTCACCAGTCCTCTCTGTATTCATCCCACTGGTCATTCCTTACAGAACAATAATATTCCATAACGTTCATATACCACAATTTACTCAACCATTCTCTAATTGATGGACATCCTTTCATTTTCCAGCTTCTAGCCACTACAAACAGGGCTGCCACAAACATTTTGGCACATACAGGTCCCTTTCCTTTCTTTAGTATTTCTTTGGGGTATAAGTCCAGTAGAAACACTGCTGGATCAAAGGGTATGCACAGTTTAATAACTTTTTGAGCATAGTGCCAAATTGCTCTCCAGAATGGCTGGATGTGTTCACAATTCCACCAACAATGTATCAGTGTCCCTGTTTTCCCACATCCCCTCCAACATTCCCCATTATCTTTCCCTGTCATTCTAGCCAATCTGACAGGTGTGTAGTGGTATCTCAGAGTTGTCTTAATTTGCATTTCTCTGATTAATAATGATTTGGAGCATATTTTCATATGTCTATAAATAGTTTCAATTTCTTCGTCTGAGAATTGTCTGTTCATATCCTTTGACCATTTATCAATTGGAGAATGGTTTGATTTCTTATAGATTAGAGTCAATTCTCTATATATTTTGGAAATGAGGCCTTTATCAGAACCTTTGATTGTAAAAATGTTTTCCCAGTTTATTGTTTCCCTTCTAATCTTGTCTGCATTTGTTTTGTTTGTACAAAAACTTTTCAATTTGATATAATCAAAATTTTCTGTGTTGTGGTCAATAGTGATCTCTAGTTCTTCTTTGGTCATAAATTCCTCCCTCTTCCACAGGTCTGTGAGGTAAACTATCCTATGCTCTTCCAATTTATTTATCATCTCATTCTTTATGCCTAGGTCATGAACCCATTTTGACCTAATCTTGGTGTATGGTGTTAAATGTGGGTCAATGCCTAGTTTCTGCCATACTGATTTCTAATTTTCCCAGCAATTTTTGTCAAATAATGCATTCTTATCCCAGAAACTGGGGTCTTTGGGTTTGTCAAACACTATATTATTAAAGTTATTGGCTGTTTTGTCCTTTGAACATAACCTATTCCATTGATCAACTAGTCTATTTCTTAGCCAATATCAGATGGTTTTAGTAACTGCTGCTTTATAATATAATTTTAGATCTGGTACAGCTAGGCCACCTTATGAAGCCTTTCCTGAACCCCCACATGATAGGGCTTTTTCTACCAAACTACATTGGGCTAATTATTTTGTCTTATTTATAAGCTAGTCAGCTTCTAATAGGGGAGATTTTATACATACATGTATACACACATATGTATATATACATATGTACAAAATCTATGTATATATACATCTAGGTATATGTAAAATGAATATGTATAAACATATTTTTGATGTGGATGCACACATATGCATATACAATACAATACAGGTGCATATTATTTCTTCCATTAGAAAATAAATGCATTGCAAAGCGGGGTTTGATTCTTTACCCTTCTAATGCTGCACCTAACAATGACTGTCATGTGCTAATTAAAAAAATATTTATTGATTATATCATTAATGGCTAGGTAGCATAAAGGCTAGCTTGCTGGACTTGAAGTCAGAAAGATTAATCTTCCTGAGATCAAATCTGGCCTCAGCCACTTACTAGCTTTGTGACCGTGAGGGCAAGTCACTTCCCCCTGTTTGTTCCAGTTTTTCATCTGTAAAATAAGCTAGAGAAGGAAGTGTCAAATCACTCAAATATCTTTGCAAGAAAATGCCAAATGGGGTCATTAAATGTTGAACATGATTTAACTGACCGAAAAATAACAAATTATTAATGTGATTTGTTTTCTTTGAATGACTGACATCATTTCCCTCTTCTTGCTCTTTTCTCAAGATTGCTTCAAAACAGACAATTTTAGACCTGAGTTATAGAGAAAAATGATGGGCTAGTGAATCAGTAAATCTAGATTCTTTTTCCTGCTTTGCTATCAAATAATAACATGATTGCAAGCAAAAATGGTAGAGGAAGAAGGAAGGCTGGATTAGATTGCTAATTAATATAATGGCCATCTAATTAGGTGCCTACCAGTTTCACAGTCCAAGAGATAGGGAAGAAGTCCAAGAGAATTTGTCCCAAAGGCCTCTCTTATCCATACACTGATTGTAAAGTTCCTCTCCATTCTCGTCTCATGATTATATGATCCTATGAGTAGAATTCCCTAGCAATTATCTATGAATTCATAGATGGGGCATAATCTGTGCCAGGGAATTAGCTCCTTATTTTGATAACAGCGATTTGTATATAAATTGCATAGATTTGGGGATGTTTCCCTGAATGAATTCTCTTGTGTTTTGTGGAAAATGCTCTCCAAAAAGAAAGGAATGTGTCAAACAGGAAATTCTGTCATTAGTACCATATCAAATCATATATAGAGTCAAACAAAGATAGATGTTAATTTTTAACAGCAGAATTCCCTCCAAACTCGCCTCATAGCAGCTCTGTGAGAAACAGGTCTTAGTATTTACTTAGCCTTCTTCAAAAACTATTAACATTTCCTTTTATTCTTTGCAGGTAAAACCATTTTGAAGGTGCAAATATTATAGTTTCAGTATATGACTGCTTCAGCCCCATATACAAAAATGGTCAGTCACAGAGCACACAGATATACCATGTTGTTCTTTGTTGAAATTTAGAGAATATCACTACAAGGCAGCAATTTGAGTTCATGGGTGAGAAATGGGGGGAAAAATTGGTTATTGAATCATGATAATGCCTTGTGGCAGCAAGGCTTTGCAGTTTCAGGATGCCTCTTAGTCCCATGTGACAAGTTGGGAATTCTAGCTGAAAGGAGCCCAAAGATACCACTTTAATGAAAAATAACTTCATTTCACCTGAGAGAAAATCTGAAGATGATTCTTTCAATTGTCAATAGCAAATGAATTTAACTTTTAGAGTAGACTATTAAAATACAATCAGAATACTTGAAACAAATCACTGTTACCTTAATAACAATTGGCCATTTAAAGGAAGCAATATAATCACAGTTTTTCATTAGTCCAAATTATCAATCAAAATACCAATTTGTATCATTTGCATATGGCAATTTGGTGTTTATGCCTTACAGCAATACATAATTCCTATGGGGGGGGGAAAGTCCATTGGGAATATTTAGCAAATTCATAACTAAAGAAAAAGAATTATAGGTAATGTTTTTACAAAGAGGATCATTGTACAATAATGAAACCTCAGTTTCAACCTTTCATTATAAATTGGTTTCAAGGCTTTAAAGAATTCAAATGGAGCAGAACTGCAAAAAAAAAAAACCCATAAAATAATAGCTCTATACCAAAACATACTTCCATTTTCATTTTAAAATAACATTGTATGTGCTATAAATTCCGGTTTTCAAAGGCAATTACTACCATCCTATTTTTTTTTAAAGCAAGGCAGCAGTAGTGAGGTTATTTTCACATTTGCTGACTTTTTAAAGATAAGAAGCTATAAAATGTTTAGCATTTATAAATTTTTTTCATTGTACATTATTTACAGTAGGATATAAACAAGAACTGAATAACAAAAGGTAATGAGATGGCTCATTGGTTATAGTGCTAGATCTATAGTCATCAAGACCTGAATTTTAATTTGACCATAGCCATTTACTAGCAATATAAGCCTGGTAAAGTCACTTAACCTCTGACTCAAGTTCTTCATATTTAAATAAGGATTATAATAATACCTATCTCTCAGAGTAGGTCAGAGGACATAATGAGATAATATTTGTAAAATTCTCTACAAACTTTAAGGTGCTATAAAAATGCTAATTATTATTATTATTAGAAGTATGAAATCACAAATAGGTTGACACATGTATCATTAAAGGGAATCACTACATTGGTGAAATCATAAATCTAGAAAAAATTGTTTAGTGATACGTTTAATTTGATAACATCTCTTCTCACAGTTAGGTCTTAGATATTTGACATATGAATCATGCATACATGAATAGTCATCTTATTTTTAATTTTGTGTCATTCAGGTGCTTACCTAGCAAAAAAAAATCAAGTTTACATCGTTGGATTTGTGACAAATTATACCTTGAGAATTTAAAATAAACCACTATAGTCATGCTCCTCATCCTTCCCATTTACTTGCTAGTCCTTAAAATTCTTTAAAATTATTTTTCAAAAAACAAAGAATTCTATTCCAAATCCATTTTTGCTTCCAGTAATAGACAACTTTCCCCTTATTCAGAGAGCAGCTTTTCTTCAATATGTGTATCTTTCAAACTATGCTCCAAATTTCCTTGGAATTCTTGACTTTTGAGTGATTTACTAATGATTAACTTATGGTGTAGTGTGTCCATCAGTTTGTGCTCATCAAAATGAAAATGTATAACATTTAATTCTATAAAATTTCTTTCTTATCATCAATCCAAATAGCACAATTTGAGCTCTCTTTACCAAGCATCTAAAATCTTGTCCATTCTCTCCTTAAAATTTTTTTCTGTTTTGTCATTTATGATACTAAACTTTTGTGGTATATGACAAACATGAAAATATGTTTTAAAGGATTGCATATATTTAATCTATCAGATTGTTGTCTTGGCAAGGGAGAAGCATTTGGAACACAAAATCTTACAAAAGTGAATATTGAAAACTATCTATACATGTATTTGGGAAAAATACTACTGAGAAAAATAAATAAACTTTTGTGGGTCCTCCTTTCTCCATCCCCACCTTAGATGACTGTTCTGTCTTCTACCTTGTTCATATAAACATTCCCTTATTTTCAGTCTTCATTCCTCTGCTTTTTATATTCTTTTCCCCCCACTTTCATTGTTTCAAGCATCATTTTCTCTTAAATGAACTCATTAAATAAAGCTTCGTAATTCCAAATCCCGTACTCTTTCCATTGAGTCACCCAGCTGCTCCATATTTGAATACCAACAATAAAAATATTATTGACTATAATGAGCCTTTAAAATTCTGCATCTTTCACTAGAGTCTACACTCAATGGCTTATTGCATCAAAGATATTCTCTTATCTTCAAGACTATTCTAGTAGAGTTAATATGTCTAACAAAGATTTAAAAAAACATTTCTCTAGCTAGTAGACATGAGGTGATTCCATAGCAATTCACAAAACCATTTACTAAAGCATGGTAGAATTATATTTTGCAGCCATGGAAGATATTTCTACTCACATCATAGATTACAGACTTAACAAATGGATAACACAAGAGCCCATTCAATCCAAGTCCCTCATTTTAAAGAATAAAAACTGAGGCCCTGAGAAGTTAAGTGGTCTGTCCAATGTCATTACAAATACTAAATGCAAGAGATGAAATTTGAACTCAAGTTCTCTGACTCCAAAGCAAGGTAGCTTTACACTATCTCCTATCTTAAAATAAAGAATTACAAAATGATAACATGTTCTTTTCTCTTTTACAAGTAATCCTTAAAGGAAGAGAATAATGGGTTTACTTCAAGATGTGGTAATAAATATTCAATTTTAAATTGTTGCATTCTTTTATTTATAAAACACAGATTTAAGATTAAAAAGGACCTTAAAAGTTATCAACATCTTTTTTTTCCAGAAGAAAAAACTGATGCCCATAGAGGACACTTATTTGCCCAAAGTCACTCAGGCTACTTGGTTCTAAAATCAACATCTTTTCTGATAAACCACTCAGAAATAACTCAATAATTATCTTTTAGCATCATTGGGAGCAATGATTACTTTGTGTTAACATATCTCTTTGAAGATCAGAAGATCTAGATTTAAAGAAATTTTACTTTGATATATTTTATGTTCAAGAACCTTATGTTCAAATAAAATATTTATTTAACTTCCCAAAACATATGTCTCAAACTAATTTTGCCATTAAAAATTTCTGAACTTTCAGCAGTTTGATTTAGATTTGGTTTGAACTCAAACCTCCAGGGATTTTGGGCTACCTCTTACTGATGGATTTCCATGTTTCTAGTAGAGATTTCTACTATTTCATCATGAACTCCCCAAGGAACTGCTCGCTCAGCATGGAAAGCTGGTGTTTTGAAAAAATGAGCATCAAATTTAGAAATAGATTTCTATGGATCCACAGAGGAAATGGATAGTAATTCACACTATGTCAAAGAGAAGTCAACATTCCTCTTCATCTTCTTTCTCCCTGAATTATCTATATTTAAAGAATTGAGAGAATTTTTCTCACTTGAATCAAGATCTAAGTAATTAAATTGTTTATGAATGAGACTCAGAGGAAAACTGATTTCTGCTATAAGCACTGCATGAAAAATATCATTTCTAACAGACAGGATATTCAATACAGTAAATTAAAAATGAAAGTTCAATTTCCCTAAGTTTGTGTACGTGCAGAAAGAGAAAAAATAAAAGGGGAGAAGGGGGAGGAAAGGGAAAAGGAAAGAAAGGGGGAAGTGAGGGAAAGATAAGGGGAAGAGAAAGGCAGAAAGAGGAAAGAAGGGGAAAGAGAGAGAAGGGAGAAAAGAAAAAGAGAGTAGAAGAAGGAGAGAGAGAAGGAAGGGGAGTCGGAACAGAAGAGTGAAAAGGAGAAGAGAGAAGAGGGAGAAGCAGGGGAAGAAAAAAGAGGGAAAAAGGAAGGAGGAAAAGAGGAAAATTGAGAGAGAATAACATTTCAAATCCAAAAAAATGTATATTTCAAATTATTTTACCTTATAATTTTTTTTCTTTTTAGATATTTAATATACACTGATTAATTCTCAGTATCATCAGGGATTTTTTAGTTGAACACAAATAAACATTTTTTCTAAAACATTTCAGATGCAAAATTAAAAAAAATATTCATTTTATCTCTAGATCCATAATTTCTCATGGTTTCAATAGTCTTTTCTCTATTTAGAAATTCTACTTCATCACATATCCACCAAAAACATATCTAAGTGTCTGGGATACTTGAAGTTAAAGCCTAGAAAGTAAAAAAAAAAATACTGCCTATTTCTATAAGTTGCAAAGAAACACTGCATACGTACTAAGAATTTATCAGATTTAAGAATAATGAATTATTATGCTCAGAATGTTATCACTGCAGTTTTTACTCTGATCTCAAAATAATAATTATGTATTAGATTTATATCTTCCAATTATTTTCTTCCCCTGATAACTTAAATTTCACTAAAGTTAACTAAAATATCTCCCTGGTTTTGAATTCCCCTTTCTAGCATTAGAGCAAAATTTAATAAAATGTACAAGTTAGATTCAGAAGATCTGTGCCCAATTTCTAACTTGTAAAAATTTTGTCATGTTTTGTGAATGTTATAATCATGTTTTGCTTACTATAAGTTCTGTGCTTACTCCAGTCAATTTGTATTAGTTAAGTTATGTGATTGTGCAAATCATTTAACCTCTCTAATAAAATCCTTATTTTTGAAATGAGAATAAAGATACCTGTATTATCTACCTAAAATGGTTCCAAATTAAAAGAACCTCAGTTAAAATAGATCTCAGAATTCTTTTAACTCGATCCTTCTTGGCTCAGGAATCCTCTCTTATGATTGATCATCTAAACTGTGTTTTAGGGCTACCTGTAATGGGAAATCACCCCCGGTGCAATATTTTGAATATCTCTAAAAGTTAGGACAGTTTTCCTTGTATTGTGCTATAACAGTTCTCATTATAATTTTTCCTTGTTTCTACTTTGAACTTTTAGCCAAGATTGGGGTGATGATAGTTGGGGAGCAGGGGAGGGAGTCAAAAACATTTTAAACTCCTCTTTCACATGAGGGTCCTTCATATTAATGACATCTATCCTATCCCTGCCCCACAAATTTTCTCTTCCCTAAGAAAAACTTCCCTAGGTTCTTTACATTGGTCTTGATGTTTAGATTCCCAGTATCCCATTATCTTAGTTACTCACCTCCAGACAAAGAAGGTTAAGTGATATAATATATGTAAAATGATATTTAAATGTAAGCTACTATATGATCATGATCATTGTCATTTTTCTAATCATTTTTATCTCTATAACAAAATTTACTAAGTCTATATCATATCTTTCAGCTTTTGATTATATATTATTCTACAAGGCTCTTTTGAGGGCCAGCATGATATAATTAATGGATAGAAAGATGGTATCAGAGTTAGGATGACATGTGTTAAAATGTTGATTCTGACATATATAGACCATGTGAATGAGCACTTAAGGTCTTTTTTTTTTTTTTTAACTTGGAATATTTTTATACTCAAAGGTCCTTCTTTTTTTTTTTTTTTTTTTTACTTTTATCTCGTTTCTGTTCCGATTTTTTTTCCCTTCCCTCCCTCCACCCCCTCCCCTAGATGGCAAGCAGTCCTTTATATGTTGGATATGTTGCAGTATATCCTAGATACAATATATGTTTGCAGAACCGAACAGTTCTCTTGTTGCATAGGGAGAATTGGATTCAGAAGGTATAAATAACCCGGGAAGAAAAACAAAAATGCAGATAGTTCACATTCGTTTCCCAGTGTTCTTTCTTTGGGTGTAGCTGCTTTTGTCCGTCATTTATCAATTGAAACTCAGGTCTCTTTGTCAAAGAAATCCACTTCCATCAAAATATGTCCTCATACAATATCGTTGTCGAAGTGTATAATGATCTCCTGGTTCTGCTCATTTCACTTAGCATCAGTTCATGTAAGTCTCGCCAGTCCTCTCTGTATTCATCCTGCTGGTCATTTCTTACAGAACAATAATATTCCATAACAGTCATATACTACAATTTACCCAGCCATTCTCCAATTGATGGGCATCCATTCATTTTCCAGTTTCTGGCCACTACAAACAGGGCTGCTACAAACATTTTGGCACATACAGGTCCCTTTCCCTTCTTTAGTATTTCTTTGGGATATAAGCCCAATAGAAACACTGCTGGATCAAAGGTATGCACAATTTGATAATTTTTTGGGCATAATTCCAGATTGCTCTCCAGAATGGTTGGATTCGTTCACAACTCCACCAACAATGCATCAGTGTCCCAGTTTTCCCGCATCCCCTCCAACATTCATCATTATTTTTTCCTGTCATCTTAGCCAATCTGACAGGTGTGTAGTGGTATCTCAGAGTTGTCTTAATTTGCATTTCTCTGATCAATAATGATTTGGAACACTCTTTCATATGAGTGGTAATAGTTTCAATTTCATCCTCTGAAAATTGTCTGTTCATATCCTTTGACCATTTATCAATTGGAGAATGGCTTGATTTCTTATAAATTTGAGTCAGTTCTCTATATATTTTGGAAATGAGGCCTTTATCAGAACCTTTAACTGTGAAAATGTTTTCCCAGTTGTTGCTTCCCTTCTAATCTTGTTTGCATTAGTTTTATTTGTACAAAGGCTTTTTAATTTGATGTAATCGAAATTTTCTATTTTGTGATCAGTAATAGTCTCTAGTTCATCTTTGGTCACAAATTTCTTTCTCCTCCACAAGTCTGAGAGATAAACTATTCTATGTTCCTCTAATTTATTTATAATCTCGTTCTTTATGCCTAGGTCATAGACTCATTTTGATCTTATCTTGGTATATGGTGTTAAGTGTGGGTCCATGCCTAATTTCTGCCATACTAATTTCCAATTATCCCAGCAGTTTTTATCAAATAATGAATTCTTTTCCCAGAAGTTAGGGGCTTTGGGTTTGTCAAACACTAGATTGCTATAATTGACTATTCTGTCTTGTGAGCCTAGCCTTTTCCACTGATCCACTAATCTATTTCTTAGCCAATACCAAATGGTTTTGGTGACTGCTGCTTTATAATATAATTTTAGATCAGGTACAGCTAGGCCACCTTCATTTGATTTTTTTTTCATTAATTCCCTTGAGATTCTCGACTTTTTATTGTTCCATATGAATTTTGTTGTTATTTTTTCTAGATCAATAAAATATTTTCTTGGAAGTCTGATTGGTATAGCACTAAATAAATAGATTAGTTTAGGGAGTATTGTCATCTTTATTATGTTTGCTCGGCCGATCCAAGAGCACTTAATATTTTTCCAATTATTTAAGTCTGACTTTATTTGTGTGGAGACTTTTTTATAATTTTGCTCATATAATTCCTGACTTTCCTTTGGTAGATAGATTCCCAAATATTTTATGGTATCAACAGTTATTCTGAATGGAATTTCTCTTTGTATCTCTTGCTGTTGGGTTTTGTTGGTGATGTATAAAAATGCTGAGGATTTATGGGGATTTATTTTGTAGCCAGCTACTTTGCTAAAATTATGAATTATTTCCAATAGCTTTTTGGTAGAATCTCTGGGGTTCTCTAGGTATACCATCATATCATCTGCAAAGAGTGATAGTTTGGTTTCCTCATTGCCTACTCTAATTCCTTTAATATCTTTCTCGACTCTTATTGCCGAGGCTAGTGTTTCTAATATGATATTAAATAATAATGGTGATAGTGGGCAACCTTGCTTCACTCCAGATCTTACTGGGAAAGGTTCCAGTTTTTCCCCATTGCATATGATGCTTACTGATGGTTTTAAATATATGCTCCTGACTATTTTAAGGAAAAGTCCATTTATTCCTATGCTCTCAAGTGTTTTTATTAGGAATGGATGTTGGATTTTATCAAATGCTTTTTCTGCATCTATTGAGATGATCATGTGGTTTTTGTTTGTTTGGTTATTGATATAGTCAATTATGCTAATAGTTTTCCTAATATTGAACCAGCCCTGCATTCCTGGTATAAATCCTACATGGTCATAGTGTATTATCCTGGTGACAATTTTCTGTAATCTTTTTGCTAATATTTTATTTAAGATTTTAGCATCAATATTCATTAGGGAGATTGGTCTATAATTTTCTTTCTCTGTTTTCAGCCTACCTGGTTTAGGTATCAGTACCATGTCTGTGTCATAAAAGGAGTTTTGTAGGACTCCTTCAATCCCTATTTTTTCAAATAGTTTATATAACATTGGAGTTAATTGTTCTTTAAATGTTTGGTAGAATTCACATGTAAATCCATCTGGTCCTGGGGATTTTTTCTTAGGGAGTTGATTGATAGTTTGTTCTATTTCTTTTTCTGAGATGGGACTGTTTAGGATATTTACTTCTTCCTCTGTTAGTTTGGGCAAGCTGTATTTTTGGAGGTATTTTTCTATTTCATTTAAGTTGTCGAATTTATTGGCATAAAGTTGGGCAAAGTAACTCCTAATTATTGCTCTAATTTCCTCTTCGTTAGTGGCGAGTTCTCCCTTTTCATTTTTAAGACTAACAATTTGATTTTCCTCTTTCCTTTTTTTAATCAGATTTACTAAGGGTTTGTCTATTTTGTTGGTTTTTTCATAGAACCAACTCTTAGTTTTATTAATCAATTCAATAGTTTTTTTACTTTCAATTTTATTGATCTCACCTTTTATTTTCAGAATTTCAAGTTTAGTGTTTGACTGGGGGTTTTTAATTTGTTCCTTTTCTAGCATTTTTAATTGCAAACCCAATTCATTGACCTTCTCTTTCTCTATTTTATACAAATAGGCCTCTAGAGATATGAAATTTCCCCTTATTACCGCTTTGGTGCATCCCATACATTTTGGTATGATGTCTCATTATTATCGTTTTCTTGGGTGAAGTTATTAATTATGTCTATGATTTGCTGTTTCACCCAATCATTCTTTAGTATGAGATTATTTAGTTTCCAATTATTTTTTGGTCTACTTCCCCCTGGTTTTTTGTTGAATGTAATTTTCATTGCATCGTGGTCTGAAAAGGATGCATTTACTATTTCTGCCTTACTACATTTGAGTTTGAGGTTTTTATGTCCTAATATATGGTCAATTTTTGTATAGGTTCCATGAACTGCTGAAAAGAAAGTGTATTCCTTTCTGTCTCCATTACATTTTCTCCAGAGATCTATCATATCTAACTTTTCTAGTATTCTATTTACCTCTTTGACTTCTTTCTTATTTATTTTGTGGTTTGATTTATCTAATTCTGAGAGTGCAAGGTTAAGATCTCCCACTATTATAGTTTTACTGTCTATTTCTTCTTGCAGCTCTCTTAGTTTCTCTTTTAAGAATTTAGATGCTACCCCACTTGGTGCATATATGTTTAATATAGATAGTGCTTCATTATCCATGCTACCCTTTAGCAAGATATAGTGTCCTTCCTTATCTCTTTTAATTAGATCAATTTTTGCTTTAGCTTGATCTGAGATCAGGATGGCTACCCCTGCTTTTTTGACTTCACCTGAAGCATAGTAGATTTTGCTCCAACCTTTTACCTTTAACCTGCATGTATCTCCCCGCTTCAGGTGTGTTTCCTGTAAACAACATATTGTAGGATTCTGGCTTTTAATCCATTCTGCTAACCGCTTCCTCTTTATGGGGGAGTTTACCCCGTTCACGTTTATGGTTAGAATGACCAATTCTGTATTACTTGCCATCTTGTTAACCCCGGTTTATGCTTTTCTCCCTTCTTTCCCCTTTCCCCCCTTCCCAGTATTAAGCTTGTGAGCACCACTTGCTTCTCACAGCCCTCCCTTTTTAGTATCCCTCCCCCCGCCTTAGAGTTCCTCCCCCTATCTTACCCCTTTCCCTCCCAGTTCCCGTATTCCCTTCCGCTTAGCTTATTCCTTCCCTTTCCACTTTTCCCTTCTCACTTTTCAATGAGATGGGAGAAGTTTCACCATAGATTGAATATGTCTTAAGATTTTTCACTTAAAGCCAATTCTGAAGGCAGTAAGATACCCACTATATTCATCCCCCTCCATTCTTTCTCTCAGATATAATAGGTTTCCTATGCCTCTTCATGAGATGTACTACCCCCACTTTACCCTTTTTCTGGTACAATGTCCTTTCCACATCAATTTCTAGAATAAGGTATACATGTATTCTTTATACATCTATATAGTCAAAATATTGTTCCCAAGATTAATCTTTACCTTTTTAGATTTTTCTTGAGTTCTATATTTGTAGATCAAACTTTTTGTTAAGTTCTGTTTTTTTCATCAGAAACAGATGAAATTCGCTTACTTCGTTGAATGTCCATCTTCTTCCCTGGAAAAAGATGCTCATTCTCGCTGGGTAAGTTATTTTTGGTTGCATACCAAGTTCCTTAGCCTTTCGGAATATCATATTCCAGGCCCTTCGATCCTTTAATGTGGATGCTGCCAGATCCTGGGTGATCCTTATTGTGGCTCCTTGATATTTGAATTGGGTTTTTCTAGCCGCTTGCAATATTTTTTCCTTCATCTGAGGGTTCTGGCATTTGGCCACTATATTCCTTGGTGTTTTGATTTTAGGATCCCTTTCAGTGGATGATCGATGAATCCTTTCAATGTTTATTTTTTCCTCTGTTCCTATGACTTCTGGGCAGTTCTCTTTGATAATTTCCTGGAAAATAGTGTCCAGGCTCTTTTTTTCATCATGTTTTTCTGGGAGTCCAATGATTCTCAGATTGTCTCTCCTGGATCTGTTTTCCAGGTCTGTTGTCTTCCCCAAAAGGTATTTCACATTTTTCTCCATTGTTTGATTTTTTTGGATTTGCTTGACTGATTCTTCTTGTCTCCTCGAGTCATTCAATTCCACTTGTTCAATTCTGATTTTCAGTGAAGTATTCTCTTCACTCACTTTTAAAAAATCTTTTTCTAATTGTCCAATTGAGTTCTTTTGTTCTGTAGAATTTTTTTCCATTTCACCAATTTTGTTTTTTAGAGATCTGTTTTCTGTTTCCAGTTCACTAATCCTATTTTTCAAGGATTTTACTTCTTTATCCACTCTCTCTTTAACTTTCTCCAGGCTCTTTTGCCAAGCCTCCCTCTCCTTTTCCCAAGCTTCACTCTGCTTTCCCCATTTTTCTTCTAGCTCCCTTGTGAGAGCCTTTTTAATCACTTCTATGAGGTTCATCTGGGGATTCACCTGGGGACTGCCTGTTTTTAGTCTCCTCAGGATTTAGAGTCTGCTCTCTATTTGTATAGAAGCTGTCAAGGGTTAAAGTCCTCTTCAGCTTCTTGCTCATTCTGTCTAATAATCAAAGACAAACTACCAAAGAAAAACAGAAAAAACTGGAGTCTTTCTTTGGGGGGGGGCTGGGTGTGTTATGGAGCTTCCTCTACAGACTGCAGGGGGCAGCAGTGAGGCACTAGCAGGACTGTGTTGCGCCTGCGCTCTGAGATCCCACAGCGGAGCACTTAAGGTCTTGATGTCCCTAAGCAACTCCTTAAAATTATAGTTGTCTATGTGCATGGGTTAAAGTCATTTCCTCACTCTCAACACCACTGAAATCACAGGGAAAAAACCAGGAAACAGCAACAATCAAATGGTTATATCTAATTCTCCTACACATGCTTTTTATAGATATTTCTAAACTGAAGAATATAAGCCTAACAATGACTAATTATTTTTCCTAATTTGGCATAATCATATAGGGCTTCTAAAATTTATAAATGAATACATATAATTATAATATCTCTAAAATTTGGGTTATTGCATCAGTCTAGTTTCACTGGAATGAATATACATATAAGCAAAATAATGCTATTCTGAGCATTTTAGTTCAATGAAATATTCTGGAGAAATATTGGTTATCATGTACATTTATAAGATAGCTCACTAATAATAATGTATGGTTCAATTTTCTTCTTCACCCACGCACTTTATCTGAACTGTTAAAATTTTTCTAAGAATCAGTCTAGCCTAATACCTCACCCAATTCTCAAGAAAACTTTACATTATTAAGATATATCACTTATAATAAAATACTTTTTGTCTTATTAATAGAAATGTCCCAGACAAATGTCTGTTTTTCTTTTGAAGCTCTTACTAGAGTAGGGTTTTTTAAAAAGTCATCATAATCTATTTTTTCTTTCCACATTCTTGTATCAATTATTTTTACTTTTATCCTTGAGATTTAAACCAATATTTTAGATGAAACTGCCTACCATATAGCTTAATAAAATGGTGATGCCTCCCTTACCCCCAATCTTCTCTCAAGTCTGTTCCCAAACTTAAAGATTTGTCCCATCTCTGTCTATCCCTTATCAACCTCAATCCATCTATTCTCTCAGGAACAGACTCTCTGATACAAGGCTATTCAGCAAAATAAATAGGTTCTTCAGCTTTAATAAGACATCTCCATCCACATCTGAGGCCTTCTAGCATCCCACTCTTGTAGCATCCCAGTTCTTAAGATCTAAAATTCAATATTTTGGTTTAGAGTTATTCTCTATCCATCTATATTTCCTCTAAATAGCAGAGCTATAGAAAAAGTGATCTAGAAGTTTCTCCTAGATAGCTCTCCTCCTGAATAATACCAACTTAGAAATCAAGAGTGGATTCAAAAGTTTCTCATTACTTTGATAGGTCTTCAAAACATTGTGGTCTAAATAAACAAAGATATGGAAATTAATAATTGTAGGTTCCTGTAAAATCACTGAGAAAATCATAAGTAAAATGCCCATTAATAAATGCCAATGCCCCAGTGGATCCATGGTCTCACTGATATAGATAACCCCTTTCAGCAATCCAGATTTTACAGAGATGTTTGAGAATTAATTTAATAAAGCAATAAAGATGAATTTCATAAGAGAAATGCTTAAAATCAGTAATAGAGAAATTTTAATCAAGACAACCCAAAGGTTTCATATCACACCTAGTAAGTTGGCAAAGTTGGCAAAAGACAGAATTAAAATTGTAAAGACTGTGGAAAGACAAGAAAACAAATGTATTATTGGTGAAAGTGTGAGTTAGCATAACTATTTTGGAAAGCAATTTAGAATTCTTCAAATAAAGCAGTCAAAGTGCCCATACCTTTTGACTTAGAGATTCTATGTCTAGACAATACTCCAAGGAAGTTACAGGCAAAGAAAACTGTCTATACACAAAAATACAGATCATTTTTTGTGATAGTAAATGGAAATGGAAATATAGGAAATGCCAATGGATTGAGGATTTGATAGACAAATTATAACAATTTGTAATGGAATATAATGGAATTTTGTTACAGATGAATATATAGAACTCACAGAAAGACCTACATAAACTGATGCAAATGGATTATGCAGATCCTAGAAAATAACATACATAACGACTATAACAATTTTAACAAAAACAATAACCACTTCTAACAACTGAAAATGAATGTTGCAAAGAATAAGAATAAGGCTACCCTCAAAAAGGAGGTATGAGAAGATACTCCTCTTTACTCTTTTGCTGGGATAGGGTTGGGGTTGCAGGATTAGGAAAAACTGTATATAATGTCAGTATTTTTTTGTCACTGTATTGATTGGCTTTACTCATTTTTTTTCTTTTCCTCTTTTTCATTAAAATCATTTCTTAGAGGAAGAGGAAAAAAGAGGAATACAGGGAGAAAATTAAATAATACAAAAATAAAAGCCATAAAATAAAATATATTTAAAAATAAATTCAAATGAAAAGACATAATTAAGTTACTTAAAAAGTAATTTCTAAAATGATTCCTCTTAGTTCATGAAGGAGTTTCTAAATCAATCAGAGAAGCATTTTTCACAAAAAAATTCATCAAATAATTACATGAAACACTATAATACAGTCATCACTTAATTAACCATAGGTGAATTATAGACTTTGTTAATAATGGCCATGAAGTAAATTTAAATTGTCTTTTCTTTATCTCCTAGCATCTCTCTCTCCCAATCCTTGTGATTATATATATTAGGAATATAAAATAATTAAATATTAGCCTAAACAAAACAACTAGGAAGGTAATTATATTTTAGTTGACCAAAAAATATCACCAAGTGTATTCAGATTATATGGTACTTAATATTACCTGCACCATTCTTTTGCTCAGCTTTTAACAAGACATGTCAATTTGTAATAAATATCCACAATTTGATTTTAATTAATAAAGTTTCACTACTTATGCTTCAACACCACTCTCATAATGTCACTAGTCCTCTTCGAGAGTGAAAGACAAACAACTATTACTAGTATTTTGCATGATTTCTCTCCATTATAATCAATAGGTTAAAACAAAAAAAGTTTTCAAAAACTGAATTTACAGAAGTACTTACCAATAGAAAATTGAAGGACAGAAGCTGTTGTTGTATTAAGGCCAGCAGTTGTCTAAAGAAAGGAATACACAAAGATTAGAGATAAATAGGAAAGGACACAGAGAAAGAGAGAGAAAAATGAGTAATGAAGAAAAAGAAAGGAATGTGAAAAGAAATAGAAAAGAATATGGAGAGAAAGAATTATTTGAGATATATTTAATCATTTCCTCTATCGTCTTTTCCTTTAAAAATATTTATAGCCAGGCTTAGGGAGACAGAATTATTCCATGTTACCCTGGGAGAAATATAGCTATAAGAACACAGTACTCAGGCATAGTGGTCAGTTTCTCAGGTTTCTTGCTGGATGTATTGATGTTAGTGAAACCTATTGGGTAGCATAGGGGAATAATGTAAAATGATCTACATATAGAAAATGAAGTGAATGAATGCAAACAGCATATTGGGGCATAGGATGAATATTTTTAATGTAAAAAGTCCTAGAAAAGTCCTATCTTTAGTTCTCCCCAATTTCATGAAAGAATAGCTAACACTATCTCATACTGATAAGATGCTGACTTGTTTCAAAAGGCTTGCAAAAGTTATTCCATAATTTTTACTGTCAGAATATTCTTCCTTTTCAGAGTGATATTAGAGTTTAAACTGGCACCAAGAATTTTAGAACAGTGTATGTAACTCAGATTCTTCCAATCATAATAAAAGCAGATCATAAACTACATATAACAATAGCTGATAGACTGCAAGTGGCTAACGTGATCCAGAACTCTTCTTCTTTGAGAAGGAATGCATCATTATAATTTGCTTAAAATGATCAGGGATTACTGCAAATGGCATAAAAATTGCTACAATTCATTCATTCCACACAATTTGTCAGTCGGGAATTCTGACTTAAAAGGTTTTGAATGAACATTTCTCATTCAAATATAAGATATTTTATAGTAAATTCTTGGTCTTAAAGAATAAAGAGGATCATTGTTAACAAAAAAGATGATAGGGAATTCTTACAATTTCTATAACATGTGTCTATCTTACTTTTCTCCACTAATGTCCTTTGATACATTTTTTGATAGCTTATCATGGTAGGGTGCTGATGTAAGTTTTAGTTCATCCAGCCTTAAGTAGAAGCTCTGACAGTTCCTTCTATGGTAGAAAGGAATCAGAATTTGGACAGTGAGAGATTCTGTGTTAAAGTCTCATTGTTTGGTGGCATAACAGATAAAAGTATTAGGCTTGAAGTCAGGAAAACCTCAGTTCAAAACTTCCCTCAGAAGTTCATTAGTTTATGATCCTGAGAATTTCACTAAACTCTTTCAAGCCTCAGTTTCCATATCTGTACAATGGGGGGAAAACAACAGCAGCTACCTGTCAGGATTGTTGTGAGGGGAAATGAGGTAACATATAAAGCATTTTGCAAAACATGAAGCTCTATATAAATGCAAGCTGTTATAAGATTTGTTGTTGGGTGCTGAATTTTTTTTCATCTCTATAGCTCACTATCTAACAAAGCAAAAAGAGGCTGCAATTTTTGTGAGTAAAGGAAGGATATACAGAGAAATCATGGATCTTTGAGCACAATGAAGAATATATGAAGTAACTGTATACCAGCAGCTTTCTTTTTATATTACTAAATCTGAACAAGTATAAGAATTTTTTTTGAAAGTCTTTGGAATATAAATTCTTGGAAGTAAAGATAAATATGATTATTATTTTTATGTGATTAAATAAAATGGAAGTTTATAGAAGGATCACCCTGGCAACTATCAACAAAGGCAAAAAAAAGAGCATAGAGGTTCACAAACACACAGAGTTGTGTCACTCATGAGTCCATCTCCTCAGCAGTAGCCTCTACTTATGAGCTGACTCCTAAATTACATGCACACAGCAAGGAGAATAGAGTACCACAGATAATCAAAAACTGAGCAGTATTGATTGGTCAACACCTTTTTAAAAATACTAGTATGACTAAGCAGCTGTGAGATAATTCATTTTTCTTTCACTTCTTCCCTTTTCTTCACTTAGCATTCTGAAATAATTATCAAATGGGATAATTAGGGGAAATGAAGAAAACAAGATCAGAAACATGGGGCATGCTTAATTCACAAACACAGATAACTAATCAATTATACCTGAAATTGGCAATTATAAATGTTCAATTCATTTTCACCTAAAATATCAACATAACACTACCCTAAAAAATTAGTAGTTCTTTTTCTCTGACAATATGGCAACTAAAGGGCCTATTAAAATGAATTTTGATCAACAATATTATATATATATATATATATGTGTGTGTGTATATATGCATATATATATGTATGCTGAGATCAATTTACATATTTTTTTACATTTTACATACAAGATACAAAATGCATAAGCTTTAATATCCCCAAATATTCTTCATATAAAACATGAAGATTTATAGCTATCTGAATCTAAAGAATTCATTACTCATGGTAAGGTCATTAACCTTAGAGAAGTGTATAGAGAAAGATGTTTGTACCCTACTCAATGTCACTTTTCATGCTCTTTTGCTCCCCAGTCACATTTTGATTAGGTGTGATTCTTCCACAGCCTGAATTCATCTACACAGCAGAAAATTTTTTCCAAGTTATCAGAGAGTTACTTGATAAATAATATTTTGTAGGGTAATTAAAGAATGACTTAAGAGTAAATTTTACACCCAACTTCTGTAGGTTGTTTCTTTCCACATGATAAGCATAGATGGACTAAAGACCAAAATGATTTTTCTTTATTTTACAGCACTTAAAAGGACAACAGCACAGGGCAGTAAAGTGCTATTGTATCTGTTCCTAAATTTAAGGATGTCACTTGGTAAAAAGCAGCCTCCTGCTCTGAGTCATTAACATCTCAGGTCACCTTTCAATTTCCTCACATGTGAAAAGAGAGGGATATAGAAACTAGCCTTTAAAGCCCATTCTAGCTCTGGATATATGACACTATGCTATGTAAAATTCTAAGATATTATAACTGGTCTGACAATAATTTTTCCACTTCACTGAATGATTGATGGCTAATCAGAGAGCAGCTATTTTGTCATTTTGTAGGTCCAGCCTTTGACTCTGTAATTGCTATATCAACGGTTAATTCTATGATTACTTTAGTAAGAACTGCTACTATTAACAATAATGAAATATATTGAATGAAAGGTAATATTTATGATCAAAATAAACAATTCTTATATTCAGTGAACCCATTCTTATCTTGCCCAGTGACAAAAGGTTCAAGTTGGAAGGAATATTTCTGACCCTCATGAGTACATTCACCCAAAATTTCTCCAAATAAACTTTCTTCATTAAACACAGTTGAAATAATCATTTTTGAAAAGAATATGTTCCATATGATGGCAAGCGAGTGACCTTTGTGGATTTTTCAACTTATACCCAATGGTTTAGTCATCACACAAGCTTAACAATGAAATGATACAAATTAGATTTGAGTAATTCAGTATTCAGTGTGAAACCAATACAGAAGTGGTCATTAACAAAAACAAGAAAATGACACAGATTCCTAGGAGTAAGTAAATATAAAGACTTGCCTTTATATTTTTTTACATGAATTACACAAATAGATTTAGAATTTTAGTCACAATATTATGAACTTGAATCCAATCTTACTGGTAAAAAATGTCATAAAGAAAAAAGGAATATTTGCCGCCTGCCTACAATGTAAGTATGTTTTTTAAAGTAATATTTTACTCTGGTTCAAATAATAACTTCCTAGGAAAATTCCTAGGATGAGAATGTGACCCTATCTATGTTTTTTCACCTTTGGAAGCATTCCTTTAAAATGTCATGAATTTAAACCAGAAGATTTTTAAAACCATTTTTATTAAACATTTAATTAATCCAACTAACAATATTATACAAATCAAAAAAGTTGATTAGCAAGCTAACCCTAATAGAAAATTTTTATAATCAGAAAACTAAATGGATTAGGTCTTATGTTACGTGATTATGAATTTAAGAGCTCTTTTAGGAGTAATGTTTTATTTCCTGTTGACTAATGGAAAAGTACAATTTGACAAACATTTCTGAAAATACTACCAAATCTAAGTCACTTATAATAGGAAATGATTCCCTGTTCAAAATGTCTTTCATGGAGGGATTGACATTTTTTCCTAACTATTAATAATTTAATTCTTGGTGGGAAAAATTAAAAGTGATATACATTGTTTAAAAATAGTAGCAAAACTTTGATTTAGGGACTTCTTTAGGGAGAGCGGCAATCATAGAGTCACATCCATCTTGGGGAATAATACAGTACCTTTCGAGACTTGAGTTATGAGCACCTATTATTTTAATTTGCATCCAATTAATTCTGTTGTAAGAGCTCCAATTTCAACAAGAAACTCCTCAATTTATCAATGTTTTGAGGCTCTTCTCTTCAATAAATTAAATATATCTATTGCCATGAAAGAGGTACTCATGCAATATAAAAAAGAACCATGCTGCATAAAATTAATTGGCTATCACTCCTTGATAACTAAATCTTCTTTTAATTGCTGTAGCATTTTTCTTTCTTTAAAAAAATCCTGAGAACACAGTCTTTTAGAAACCTATTAAATTAATGATGTTGAAATAGGATGTGTGGGTTTGCAGTGGTAAGGGGGGGGGGGAGAGAAACCAAAAAAAAAATCCAAACCTGCTACAAAAGACAACAGAGTAAGAATAATAAGTGAAACATAAAGAAAGAGTATCAAGTAAAAACAAAAGTATATATAGGTAGATTATCATCAAAGGAAAGGGGGCAGAGAGGAGACAACAAGTAATACAAGCTTCAATAACATCAGTTCTGTAAAATTACTTTTCAAGATCTGTAAACTTGAGCCAAACAACTCAAAAGGTAATTCAACACATAGTGATGGCTAGTAGTTCTATAAAACCATATAATATCTCCTTATGATACAAATTTTTTTATTTTATTTTATAATGGTCAAAACATCCCAAGACATTAATTTTCCAATAGGAAAGTCATCTTACTGCAAACAGTAGGAAACATAATCCATTATTTAAGAATATGAAACAAATCATCTTAAATATAAAATTTAAAAATCATTTAATTTATTTTTAAGCTTATCTTTTCTTGGTTGTTACAAATCACAATAATAACTATTAATAATGATAATGAAAAGTTACTTATATAAAACGTCAACATTTTAAAAATACTTAGTTGAAAGCAGATCCTTGCTCTTTCTTGTTAACCTTTCAGGTCGTATCATATGAAACAAAATTTCAGAACAGTCTGAGAAATCATTTATCAAGAATGTTTGGTATGCTTAGAAAATGTAATAGAAATTTCAAAGTGAAAAATCTTTCATGCAAATACTTAGATTTACATATAATCATTTTGAAAAAAATATACAAATCTATGCTAAACCTAATAATTTTAAAATAATTAACTGAAATGTTATTTAACTACCTAATAACAGTATGATAGATCCATTTGAGGCTTTGCCAATTTTTTAGTGTTATGTTTTTTTCTTTTTGCCTTTGAAACCCTTCTTCCCCATCCTTAGAAATGATATGTGCAGCTATTACCAATATAAACAATATACTAACATCTTAGTAAAACTACATAGGATAATAAAACCTCTCACTGGTTAAAAAAAATCCAAAACTTAAATAAAAAAAGATTTTTAAAAGTCTTATGTATTTAAAATCATGTCAGCAAGAAACAAACACTTACCAGTTCTCTTGGACCATATGGCTCACAGAACGTCACAGCGTTACCATGCATAATTACACCACACTGCTCTCCAATCTCACAGTTGTTACATTCAATCCTGCAAGAACATGGAAATTCATTTCAAGTATGAGAACTAAATCTGTATAAGGAGACTAATTTAGGGAAGAAAATCCAATGGGACAAAGTTCAGATTAGCACAGCTTTTAGTTATATATTATAACCACAAGAATAGAATAAAATTGAATTGATCCATTATTTTTAATATTAAATACGCATGAATAAAATAAAGAACTAATTATTAAACTTAATAACTTATTAAGAGTGTTAAAATTTTACAGGTAAAATAAGATACCCAATTTTAATTTTTGCATAAACATGTTTAAAGATGCCTGTAACCAGAAGTCATTTTTTATATTTCTTATATTTATTTTCAATTTATTCATAATATTTATTGTTCTTTATGTGATGATGTACTGAATTTTAGAATTCCCATCTTAGAATAATTTACTGGTTTTGGTTTTCTGTTGTCACATGAGAACATTAGAGAAACTACCTAGAGTCTTTAGAGGCAGCTAAGTGGTGCAGTAGATAGATTTTCCTGACTCTAGACCTAGTACACTGAGTTCAAATACAGTTTCAGAGATTTACTAGTTATGTAATCCTGCATAAGTCATTTTAACCCATTTGTCTCAGCTTCCTCATCTGTAAAATGAGTTAGAGAAGGAAATGGCAAACCACTCCAGTATCTCTGTCAAGAATCAGACACAAGTGAACAACTTATATTTCTTAATGCTATTTTGCATATTGATCACAGTATTTATAGTACTTTTTTCATGAAATTTCAATCTACTATTTTAGGTATTATATACCCAACCAGTAAAAGGGAAAAAGATTTATATTTCCCCTTCTAGTACTTTGTACTCCACGAAAGCTGTATTTCATGAAGAAAGAATATTTTTGAAGACTCTCACATTCCAGGTGCTAAATATTGTGTAAAGGGCACTAGGTCCTTCATTTCAGAGACCTTTGGTAGTATGCCCTTTCAGCTATTTGCTTATATCTAAGACAAAGCAGCTAAGTAGGCAGCAAAAAATTCTGATACATATTCCTCCTAGTAACATTGGGAGTAGAAGCAAGAAATGTGAACAATAAATAATAGGCATAAACTAAAGAATTCACCGCAACATGATGTATTTCATTCAGGAAAAACCTGTCACCAAGTTCATAGCCAAGAACAGCAAAACCAAGGCTATCCAAGGTTGAACAAATGTAGCATGTCTATTAACTAGGCTACTTTACCATTGGATCCCGAACCTTTTATAGATAATTTTTTCTCTTTTAAGAATAAAAATCTAGGGAAAATATCTTGGCTTTTATAATTGTTTATCAATCATGAATGACTCTTCATAATCCCATTTGGAATTTTCTTGGCAAAGATACTGGAGTGATTTGCCATTTCCTCCTCCACCTTATTTTACCAATAAGCAAACTGAGGGAAACAGGATTAAGTGACTTGCCCAGGGTTATACTGCTGGTAAGTGCCTGAAGGCCAAATTTGAATTTAGGAAAATGAATCTTCCTGCCTCCTAGTCTGGCACTCCATGCACTGTGCCACTTAGCTGTTCCTGAACTTGGCACTTGGAAGATATATATTGGCTATTATTATTATAAGATATATAAAGCTTTCTGCAAGCTTTGCTGGGTTTTTCTCCCTCCCCCACCTCCTTCCCCCCAAGGGACATTCTCAGTATCAGAACTTCCTTTCCTGATACAGATAGCAACTTTGTATCATAATGTTACAAAATAAATTATAGATTTCCTGATACATCTGGAAGTTTAATAACTTATCCAGGGATCACACAGTAAGCTTCAGAGTTGGGATCTGAACTAAAGCCTTCTTTATTCCAAAAACTCCCATTCCACACTCCATCTAATATACTCTACAAAGTAATGCTTGCCTTGTACAGTGTCTGGCATATGATAATTTTTGTTATATAAAAGATGCTTATTTTCTTTCTCCTCTTCTAAACCATACAGACTCTTACAGGGATGGATGGAAAGAATTGTGAGCTTATTAGGTCTATTTCCAGTTCTATAAAGAGAAAGATGGAATGGGGATGGGGTGAGGGAAATAAATACTTATCAAGGCATAATGACACTGTGCTAAGTGCTTTACAAATATTATCTCATTTGATTCTCACAACAATCTTATCAGATAGATACTATTAATATCCTCATTTTTCATTTCATTTCAGGAAACTGAAGCAAACAAGCTAACTGACATGCCTTCCTAGCATTTCTTGATTATATAGGTTAGCAAACCTTTAGTTTGATATATGAAAATTGCCTGAACTTTTCACCATTGCTCTTCATAAAACTGTACATTAAAATGATTTTACTGATCATGGTATGACCTTTCCAATAATTACTATACACAGAGATTTTACTAATGAAGAATTTCTATTATCAGTGAATATAAAGTTTCACTGTGGCAATAGGGAGAGGTCTAATGGATAGAATTCTGGGTTCTCTGACCTCAAGAAGATTAAAGTTCAAGCCTCCTCTTTAACATAAAATGAGTAGACTTACATTCAAGAAAAGTAGTCTTCACCATAGTGGAGGCTGTCTAGCATAGAAACCAAAAGGCAAAGAAAGATATTTCCTATGAATAGTGAGGTTCTTTATATGCTCCTATGTGATGAGGACATTGAGCTGAATAGAAAAACTCCTACAACACTGAAGTCTCCTAAATGGGATTCATAATTACATAAAAGAATCTAGTCTAAATAGTTGCAGAGGAAAAAAAAGTAAAGAATTTTCTAGATTATGCTTTAGAATTGTATAAACAATATTGTACATATATTTGTGTATATGGATAGTTCTATATACATACACACATATGTGTGTCTTGAAAAGACATTACAAATAGATAACAAAGTGGTCTTGGAATTAAATAGGAAGAAAAACAGCTGGGTTATCTTTGGGAAATTGTTAAATGTGTATAAATGATCTTGAATCTATCTCTAAAGTAAAGATTCAACTTTTTAGCAACAATCTTCTACCGTTGGCACTTGATGTCTATGACTAATGGAATATCAAAATACTGAAGGTGAATGTCATCGAAAGGGCAAAGAATAAATATATGTTATCTATGACTAGACTATAATACAGTACAAATGAATAACAATACATAAGTGATATAAGTGGCATTGTCAGAGATATACATTGGTAGGGGGAAAATGTGAGTCAGTCATATGGTGAGAGTGAAAGATAATCTTTGGCTATATCATTCACTTAGTTAATATCTATACAATGTTCAGTGACCCAGAAGAAATTAACTACCATGTTATATAACTCTCATATTGAGATGTACAAAGTAGCCATCCATAGATGGATTGTGATCTGCATCACTGGTAGGACTATTAATTTTAATGAGATCCTAAACTTACTAAAATATTAAAATTATTCTATTGTATGATTCTTTCTAAAGACTGAGCATCAATCAATAAGCATTTTTAAAGCACCTACTTTGTGTCAAGTACTTTGCTAGCTGCTAAGGACACAAAGACAAGAAGAAAAAAGAGAAAGAAAGAGAGAGAGAAAGACAGAAAGAGAGAACGAAAGAATGGAAAAGAGAAAGGAAGGAAGGAAGGAGGAAGAGAGGAAGGAAAGAAGAAAAGAAGGAAGGAAGAGAGAAAGAGAAAGAAATAGAAAAAAAAAGAAAGAGAAAGGAAGAAAGGAAGGAAGGAAGGAAAGAAGGAAAAGAATCTTTTCTCTGCAGAGGATTATAATAAACATGTATACATGAAAATCTAGATATAATACACAGACACACACAGAAAGACAAAGACAAGACTTCCGGTTAAGATGGCGGAGAGGAGGCTCACAGCTGCATAAGCTCCGCGCTTTCTCTCACTATCCACTTCATTACAAGCCTCTGAATTAATACTTGACTGAAAAAAAACCCACATATAGTTACCAAGAGAAGCCATCCTTGAGATTCGCCAAGAAAGGTCTGTCTTTACTGGAGGGCTGGTACGGTTTTAGATCGGGCGCAGGCGGCGGGCAGCGGCAGGGAGAGCATGGGAGCAGACTGGAGAGGGGGTGGGGAGTGATCGCAGCCGTCTCTGTGGGGAGAGTTTCGCTACAGGTTTGGATACTTTGCTCCGGCAGCAAGTCAGCAGCCCAGCAGAGAAGCTAAAAACACTGGGGCTGAAGAATACAACCCCAAACAGCTGGAGTCTCTCGGGACCTGGCCGCCCCCCCCCACAGTGACTCAGCACACTCTGGGATCTCAGAGCGCAGGCGCAACACAGTCCTGCTAGTGCCTCACTGCTGCCCCCTGCAGTCTGGAGAGGAAGCTCGATAACACACCCAGCCCCTCCCCCAAAGAAAGACTCCAGTTTTTTCTGTTTTTCTTTGCTAGTTTGTCTCTGATTATTAGACAGAATGAGTAAGAAACTGAAGAGGACTTTAACCCTTGACAGCTTCTATACAGATAGAGAGCAGACTCCAAATCCTGAGGAGACTAAAAACAGACAGTCTCCAGGTGAATCCCCAAAGGAGGAGATCATCTGTTCCTCAGCACAGATGAACCTCATAGAAGTAATTTAAAAAGCTCTCACAAGGGAGCTAGAAGAAAAATGGGAAAAGCAGAGTGAGGCTTGGCAAAAGGAGAGGGAAGCTTGGGAAAAGGAGAGGGAGGCTTGGCAAAAGAGCCTGGAGAAGTCAGTTAAAGAGAGAGTGGATAAAGAAGTAAAATCCTTGAAAAATAGGATTGGTGAACTGGAAACAGAAAATAGCTCTCTAAAAAACAAAATTGGCGGAATGGAAAAAAATTCCACAGAACAAAAGAACTCAATTGGACAATTAGAAAAAGATCTTAAAAAAGCGAGTGAAGAAAATACTTCACTGAAAATCAGGGTTGAACAAATGGAATTGAATGACTCGAGGAGACAAGAAGAATCAGTCAAGCAAATCCAAAAAAATCAAACAATGGAAAAGAATGTGAAATACCTTCTGGGGAAGACAACAGACCTGGAAAACAGATCCAGGAGAGACAATTTGAGAATCATTGGACTCCCAGAAAAGAATGATGAAAAAAAGAGCCTGGACACTATTTTCCAGGAAATTATCAAAGAGAACTGCCCAGAAGTCATAGGAACAGAGGAAAAAATAAGCATTGAAAGGATTCATTGATCACCCACTGAAAGGGATCCTAAAATCAAAACACCAAGGAATATAGTGGCCAAATGCCAGAACCCTCAGATGAAGGAAAAAATATTGCAAGCGGCTAGAAAAACCCAATTCAAGTATCAAAGAGCCACAATAAGGATCACCCAGGATCTGGCAGCATCCACATTAAAGGATCGAAGGGCCTGGAATATGATATTCCGAAAGGCTAAGGAACTTGGTATGCAACCAAAAATAACTTACCCAGCGAGAATGAGCATCTTTTTCCAGGGAAGAAGAAAAACGAAGTAAGCAAATTTCATCTATTTCTGATGAAAAAGCCAGAACTTAACAAAAAGTTTGATCTACAAATATAGAACTCAAGAGAAATCTAAAAAGGTAAAGATTAATCTTGGGAACTATATTTTGACTATATAGATGTATAAAGAATACATGTATACCTTGTTCTAGAAATTGATGCGGAAAGGACATTGTACCAGAAAAAGGGTAAAGTGGGGGTAGTACATCTCATGAAGAGGCATAGGAAACCTATTAAATCTGAGAGAAAGAAGGGAGGGGGATGAATATAGTGGGTATCTTACTGCCTTCAGAATTGGCTTTAAGTGAAAAATCTTAAGACATATTCAATCTATGGTGAAACTTCTCCCACCTCATTGAAAAGTGAGAAGGGAAAAGTGAAAAGGGAAGGAATAAGCTAAGCGGAAGGGAATACGGGAACTGGGAGGGAAAGGGGTAAGATAGGGGGAGGAACTCTAAGGCGGGGGGAGGGATACTAAAAAGGGAAGGCTGTGAGAAGCAAGTGGTGCTCACAAGCTTAATACTGGGAAGGGGGGGAAAGGGGAAAGAAGGGAGAAAAACAGAAAGACAAAGACAGACACACACAAAGACAGAGAGAGACAGAGATACACAGAGAAAAATTATACACACACACACACAAAATATATATATATGGTTCTTAAAGGATGACCTCATTCTCTCCCAGGAGAAGTGAATCATATAAGCTTTGCTATATAAACTAAAGAAGAAAACATCACTATTTTGAAGCAAAACGGAGAGATTTCCTTAGGTCTCCTTAGGAAAGAAATGATTTTGTAGCCTTAATTCCCTTTGAAACCCTACCCTGTCCATCTCCATTTAGTACTTTTCTATGTCTCTCCCCTGTTTTGTGACTAAACTCCTTGAGAAGGTCACATTCAATAGGTGTCTCCAACTTTTCAAATCACTCTCTACTGAAGTCTTTATAGTTTGGCTTCTGTCCTCATCATTCAGCCCAGAATTGCTCTCTCCAAACTTACTAATAATCTTTTATGTGCCAAATCTAATGGTTTTCCCCAGGTCTTATTCTTTTTGACTCTGCAAACTTGGACAGTTGATCAATCTCTTCTCATTGGTATTTTCTTCTCACTAGATTTTCCTCCTTTTGGCTTAAACCCTCCTCTGTTTTCTTTATTGGACCTTCATTTAAGTTATGCCAATAAACATGGCGGTCCCCTCTGTGCCCTGTCTTCTCCTTGCATACATTTTCATTTGGTGATCTCTTGCTCCCATGGTTTCAATTATTATCTCTATCTAGACTCACATGGAAATATGTTTTGCATGACTTCACACAAATAATTGATATCATATTGCTTCGATTCTTAGTGATGGGGAAGAAGCTGGAGAGAGGGAATGAATTTGGAACTCAAATTTTTATGTTAAAAATAAGTAAATAATGAAATTATTTCTATCTAAAGGATTCTTAGACTTACTCATTCAGCCCTAATCCCTCTAGAAAGGGGTTCCTGCAACTGCCTATTTTGTACCTGGAACATCCCATAGAAATCTTAAACTGAACTCATCATCTTTCCACCTAAATCCTATCCCCCTTCCCAGGTTTTCTAGCAAACTGTTAGAGGCATCACCACCCTACCAGCTACCCAGATTTTTAACCTGTGTCATCCTCAATTTCTCACACTCTCTCACTCCCATATCCAATATGTCATCAAAGTTTTTTGATTCTACCTTCTTAACATATCTTATATACATCTCTTTCTTTCTTCTGACACTTAGCACTATTCTGGTAAGGGCTCTCTTCTCACACCTGAACTATTTGCCATATAGTAACTTGCTGATTGGTCTCCCTGTTACAAGTTTCTCTCTCAGTCCTCCTTTCAGATGTCAAATTCATCTTCTTAATAATTAAAGTATGACCATATTATTCCCTCCTCCACTAAATAAAGTCGAGTTTGTTAAATATTAAGTTCAGGATAATACATAAATTATTCTTCTGTTTGACTTTTAAAATCTTTCATTACTTGATCCCTTCCTATCTTTTCATTGTTCTTATACTATATTCTATTAAAGATATTTTGTGATCGGACCTCTTGCTCTTCTGTGCACAAGTAAAAAATATCTAGCATTTATATTACTGTTGAAGATTTGCGAAGTACTTTATTCTCATAGCAACACTTAGAGGTAAATACCCTTACTATATTCATTTTTTCAGAGGAGGAAACTGAGGCAGACAGAGGTTAAGCAAGTTGCCTAAGATCACACAGTGAAGATGGATTTGGATGCACTGAGCAACCTAACTGCTAAGGCAATCCAATTCTCAATTCCATGCCCTTTCACTGGAAGTCTCCCATTTCTGGAATGCTTTCCCTCATCCCTACTTCATAGCTCCACTGACTTTCTTTAAGTCTTACCTAAAGTCTCACTTTGTGCAAGAAGCCTTTCCCAGCCCTCCTTAATCTTAGTGCTTTCCATCTGATAAGATGCCCAATTTACACTGTATTTGTAAATTGTTGTTTGCATGCTCTCTCACTTATTAGATTACGAGTCTGTGGAAGTTTTTTTCCCCTTTGTATCCTCAGGGCTTAGCACACTGCCGGCACATGTAGATGTTTAATGAATGATAGTTTACTGATTAACAAAACAAAACAAGAACTACCATTTCCTTAGACTAATTTTAGACACTATCTTAAAATTTTCATATTGATTCTTCTGATTAACATGTTTTTTCCTCTTTAATGACTACATCTAGCCTTTGCACATGGCCATGATGAATATGATTGCCACTTATATGACAATATTTGTTGCTGAATATTAAAACGGAGAGAAGTTATTAAAATATAGCTCCTTAACACTAGTATCTTCCTAGATATAATCTAAGACTACAAACCCTCAAATACCATAATCTTAAAAGAGTTAACATCACAAATGATCTAATAAAAGAGCAAAGGAATGATGTAAAATGAGAAGAAATAGACCATGTTACCCATAATGACTTGTGTTTAAGAAGGGCTTTAAAATCCATTTTATATATATATGTATATAATTAGAAAATGAGATTGGATGGTGAGAGAGAGAGAGAGGAAAGAAAGGAGAGGGAGAAGGAGAGGAAGGGGGAAGAGGGAAGGAGGAAGGAGGAAGGGGTGGGAGGGAAGGGGAGAAAGGGAGAGAAGGAGAGAGGGAGGGGGAGAGAGAGAGAGAGAGAGAATGAGAGAATGAGAATAGATGGAAAGACCAAATAGTACACCAGTACACTTGAAATACTAAAAGAGCAATAAGTAGATTTTTATAAGAGAAAAAGATCTAGAGGTGGTATAATCTCTATCAGAAGAGTAGGTAACCAAATCAACAAAATCTAGGATTGTGTCTGTTTGACGTACACCTTCATTTTATTTCATTTTTTAACATTGTGAATTATTATGAGACCTCATCACTTTTTTCAAATGATTTTTTTCTAACAAATTAATCTTCATGAGTTGAGCATTTAAAGGCATATGATACTCTGAGAAGATTGCAAATAGATGGATACTTAACTCTAACCTTATGGAATTTAGCATTAAGTACAAAGGATGCTAGCTTAGTGTGTCAGGTAACTTGTAATAGAATTTTCTTCAGCCTTGTTGTTGCTTCCAATAATTTATCTTCTTTCTTTTACAGTTGGTTTCTTCCACTTTCTTCTGAAGATTGAGTTTGTTTAAATTAAATTTTCTATAGAGAATAGGGCTGTTGTAAAAACTAATTTTAAAATAACTTCTAGTTAAATTGTCTTTTCAATCTTTTAAGAAGGAATCTTAATCTGGTCTTTAGATTAGAAGCCTTCAAAGAGATTCCAAAGAATCTGATACTAATCATATCTTAGTCTAGGAAAACTTTCTCTATTTGTATTTTTTATTTTTACCATGAAAAGAACATAAGGACACGACCGATTACTATATGAGTCAGAAAAGTATTCTATTTGCTGCAGACAGAGATATTTTGCAGTATTTTATGGCAGGTTTCTTTGACTCCTGGTGTAACCTTTTTTTTTTGTTACAACATGTACTTGGTACCCAATTATTTAGTGTGTTTAAAATATGCAAAAACGAAAATAACAAAACTCATTTCTAAGCAATATTATAATCATACTATTGCTTTTGTTATCAGAAGTTTATAGCTGTATGTGAAGTTCAGATCTCTATCTGAATTGCTTTAGACAATTTTAGGTTTTTAATTTCAAGGGTCAGAAATCTGCTTTAATAATGAAAACAATATATTACAAGTAGCAAGTCACAACCAGTATCAGGAGATAAAATGTTAGACCAAAACTTTTTAAGTATAGCTTGTGACCACATATGGGATCTCATAACTGAATGTAGGGGTTGTGAAATTAAGAATTGTTATCAGTAAGTGTTTGATTTGTATACTTATTTTATATACCTATATATCTAGAGTTATGTACAAATTTCTTGGGTAAAAAGTCATAAGTGGGAAAAGCTTAAGAAGCCCTGTGTTAGACTGAAATAACCATGCAGCAGTCCCAAGTTTCTTTGAAAATATTATGTCTTACTGATTATTTATCACAATCTACTTAATACACAAATTTTTAGTTTAGATGAAACAAGGAAATACTCAATAACTGACAGTGTTCTTGTTCACCAACAAAATAAGACTCAAACTATAAATATTAACATGCTTCTAAATGAGCTTTTTTATTTTATTGTAACAATTCTCCTGAAAGGTGGAAATTTCATTGTTTTGAATGCAGTTCTTTGTTTCTGCATGATTATTTTGATATTTGTTCTTTGTTCTGTATCAAAAATCATGTGGGATATGCATATGTTTTGGAAAGAATTAAATTTTAAAAGCTACAGTTAGAAGGTTAATACATCCTTTCCAAATTGTCAGGTAGGAAAATAAGTTGGGGAAGACTTTGCTGCCATACTATTCAGCAGACATAGAGGAATCTCTGAAATACAATGGAGAATTTGAAATTTAAATGTCACTAAAGTCTGTGAGCCCACACATGTAATAATTGGAGTGATTCATATACATGGCTTTTAGCAGGCAGGAAAGAGGAAAAAGAGGAGGAGGATTAATGGGGAAATTATATTCGTTTGAACTCTGCACAAACTGAAGATTTATGAATAGTTTACAGTGACATCACACCAATGACAAACAATAAATAAACAGCTGAAAGGCTGTTTTTCAAGAGTAATGCCTTTGACAATGATCATTGCTCTTCTTGGGTCAAAATGAAGTCACTCAGCCTTTGGTCAGATCTGCTGCCCAGACAAGTTAATCAACTGGAAACACACTGACAATTATGCATTATCTAATCATCATTCTTTCCTGAGCATGAGAAAAATGAAATTTGTCACTATGCCTGAGAATGGCACTCAATCTACTCATGATATCTTGTATCTGGAACTGGCCAGCATTGAATTCAATGAAATTAATCAATAATCTATGCAATAAATTATTATCTGGCAGTATAAAGTATAAGCATATATTTAATATGTTTCTAGCTGGTAGTTCTTCAAAAATATAGTGATGATGATAATATTTTTAAGGCATTAGAGATAATGAATTATTTCAAACCATGAAACAGACCATTTCTTGTATATTTTCTGTTTGTGTGAGTGAGAGTGCTGGCTCTCAATTCTTCTCCACCTTTCAGTTATTAGATAGTCAGTGAAGGATTTTTTTTAACATTTCTTTCCTAATAATGTTCCTAATCTGCTTTAGTTTTGATTGCCTGTACATTTGATTTCCACTTCCATTCTCACATTCAAATTTCTTGTGGTTGAGATGCTGCCACATTTGTTGTTATTTTTCTCTTGTGTAACACCATAGTTCACTGTGAACCTTAGAGCCACCAAAAAACAATACCTATTAGGTCCTTTAATTGCATTGACCTCTTTTATATACAAAAGCATTCTAATTTAGAATCGAATTCCCTTTAAAATGATAGTCTGCTAAACAGAAGGAACATTTTTCTTTGTATAGCTGGATCATAGCATCAGTGCCATGCACGTAGTAGGAACTTACTAAATGATGAGGCTAAATGATGTGGCTTAGTAAATATATTACAAGGCCAGGAATTAGGAAGTTATTACTATTGTTTAGTTGTTCAGTCATATCTGACTCTACATGACTCTATGAATAGTCTTTTGTTGCTTTGTTTATTTGTTTGTTTGCTTTGTGTTTTTGTGTTGTTGTTTGTTTATTTGTTTTTGGCAAAGATATAGGAATACTTTGCCATTTCCTTCTTTAGTTTATCTCTCTTTTTAAACATGAGGAACTGAGACAATGTTAAAGGACTTCCCCAGGATCACCCAGCTAGAACTTGTCAGAGGCCTGGATTTGAACTAAGATTTACCAGACTCCAGATCCAGCACTCTAGTCACTGTACCACCCATCTGTCCTGAACTAAGAAGACATGAGTTCCAATTAATTTTTCAGACACTTACTACATTACTGAGTTATTGAACTTTTGTTTGTCACTGTTTCTGCATCTGTAAAATGGGCACAAGAGCACTTTGCTCCCACTTGTTTGTGAATTAGATGAAATAATATTTGAAAAGCACTTTGTAAAGCTTAAATCATTATATAAAAGCTAATTGTTTGCTTCTACCAATAATAATATTTGTTAAGTAGTTATGGCCATTTTATCTGTCCTTTTTTCCCTTAGGAAGCATGGGGAAGACCGAAATCACATTTATTTTGTCTACAATCTGTAAAGAACTAGGCTTTGATTGTTGTGGAGACCCTATTCATAAAATTATGTCTTGAATTTATAATATAGTCAGGAAATAAAAAGGTTCACAGATAATTAAGATACAATTTAGCATGTGAAAAATACAAATGTCAAACAGAGAGCCAGGAAAGCTTAGAAGAAGAAATAATCATTTCTTAATAATAATAAATAATCAGAGTCTTTCATGAAAAAAGGATTTCAATAGGTGGGGATATGTTTAGGGTACATATATATGTGGAGATAGAAAAAGGCAGAAAGAGATCTAGGAATTGTCAATTGTCTAATGTGATTGGCTAGAGAGTGCTTGAAAAGGTGTACCCTAAGTATGGAAAAGATGGCTAGGCCATCTTTGATTGTGGCCATCTTTGAATACCAGGATAACTCATCTGTGGTTTGTAAGCAATGAAAAGTCACTTCAGTTTTTGGGAAGGAAAATTAAGTTATCAGATCTGTATATGTGGACATATCTTTGGAAATATTCTGAAGGATAGAATAGTAAGCATTGAGGCAGGAAGAAACAGAGGGTCACTATCATAGCAATCCAGATAAGAAGTGATGAAGACTTGAATCAGGATGGAAGAACAGCATGAGAGGAGAAAAAGGTAAGGAATATTGGAGATATCAAGAGGTAGAAACAAGGCTCAACCACTGAATGTATGTCAAAAGTGAAGGACATCAAAGAATTGAAGGTGAATGAGGTTTTGAGGATGGGTCTTTGAGAGAATGGTGGACCTGTATCAGAAATAAGAAAGTCAGGGAGGGTGGAATATTATCAAAGATTTTTTTAAAATGCTCCCATTCTATTGAATGATGCTAAACTAAATCCTTCTCTCTTTTCCCCTCTTATAGTCACAGAGTACTATAAGTCAGAATCCTAATCATATTGCTCTTTTAAGTTAATTGCTTCCATGGATTTAATTGTTCAAATGGTGCTGATAGCACAGTCCTCTATTTATATTTCTCTGACCCTATAATTATTACCTTTACATACAGAAATGGTAATATTCCAATCTTTATTAGAGGTTCTCTCCTTGATTTGAGCAGTTATGCTAATTTCCTTTATCCTAGGCAATACTTGCAATGATTTTTATCCTCCTGATATTCTGTCCCTTAAGCAGATTGATTGAAGTCTTCATTTACCGCCAGTACATGAGATGTCTTCATCTTTGTCTTCATTTTTGATGTATCATGTCCCTACTGGCATCACATCACATCCATCTAGAACTACTTTCTGAGAGGTTGCCACTGTTCTTCTTTGCTCTCTCCTGAATGCTACCTCTCTGTTATTATCATTCTATTATTGTGCTGGAGGGGAAACATCTGTTGTTATCTAGTCACTGTTTGTCATCTTATTTTTCCAACAGTCCCTTGTTTCCTACTAGAACATCCTACTCTAGTAATATTATAGTTCCGGATGCCTTCTGTGATCCTCGTACAGTAAGCATTAAGGGGGATAAACATTTTGGTTGTTTAAACAAAGCAAATTTTTATCTTGACTTCAGAGATGCCTGGAGAATAAAGGCTTTTCTGTTTCATTTTTTGCATAAAAAATTAATTTACTTCCTACCCCTTGTCAATATCATTATGTATCATCAGGTTTGTAATCTAAGACAGAAATCCAGTGGACAAATTCCATGAGATCATTGAACTTGGATGAGGAAAAAACTACATAGAAATTTTATATTTCACTAACTTTTGATTTCCTCTGTAATCTTAGGCATATTATTTTTACAAATTTAAAAATATTATTTTGAGAATGGATCAGTAAGTTTCATTGGACTGCCAATGGGGCCCATGACACACACAAGAAAGTTAAGAAACCTTGATGAACTCTGTTCTCTATATGCCATGCTGAAGGGATCAGTCTTCCATTTAGTGGAAAGAACAATTAATTTACATCAGAATCCCTGGTTCAAATTCAGGTTCTGTTTTTTTTTTTTTTTCTATCTTTGTGAACTTCAGCCAGTCAATGTCTCTGAGCCCGAGTTTCTTCATATGGGAAAATGAAAAGTTTGAGGTAGATGACCTGTGAGAACTTTAGTTGCTTAAAGACTATGATCCAATGATTTCACCTTTGTCAAACTGCTGGAGCTACATCATGGATTTTTAAACTATTTTAGTATTGGGATTTTGGACTTAATTAAGCATATTTCAAAAATCAATATTACTGAGTATCAATGAAACATGGGTGCCAATAAAAAAGAAGTACCATTTCTGAAATTCCAGAACTGAGAGCAATACCTCATATGATGTAATAGTGTAAATATTTGTTGAATTGAACTCATGTGAATTGAATTGAGTAGAGACATCTCAGGTTTTCATCTTCCTATCTATTATTCTTTGGTTGCCACAATATAACTGTAATAATACTGAAGGGCAAGAGTGGCTTATCACTGAGAGACACTAAGTCTTAATAAATGCTCCTTCATTAGGAGAAAGCCAGGAAAGATGAGAAGAAAATTTCCAAGGGTAGTAAGAGATTTGTGAAGATCCACATATATCCTCTGCAGTAGCCAAGATGTTGAGCTTAGAGTCAGAATGAGCTGAGCTCAAACAAAACCTCAGGCACTAATGTGATTATGAGCAGGTCACTTAACTGCTATCTGCCACAGTGTTCTCAACTGTAAAATAGGGATAATAATAACACCTACTTCTGAAGCTTGTTGTGATAATGAAGTGAGGTAATATTTGTAAAGTGCTCAACACAAAGCCCAGCACATAACTTACTCCTTCTTCTCTTTTCTTACTACAGCTTTTGTCCAATGGCACATTTGGTTGAGTGAAAACAACAGCTAGAGTCAAGATTGGAATCTCTATTTATAGTCAATACTAAAGAAAGTTGCTTATTTGGTCAAAAGAAGTAAAGGAAACGGAGATGAAAGAAGGAAAGGGGAAAAGGGATGAAAAGGGGAGGGGAGGAGGGAATTTGAGGGAAGAATTAGGACAGGCATGTTTTTAAAATTTGTAACATTTCTTGTGTTTAGTAATTGAAAGAAAACAGTTTTAATATAGTAGAAAGCCTTAAACAGTCATCAATAAATATTTACTAAAAATCTATTACATGGGCCAGCTAGGTGGCACAGTGGATAGAACACCAGTCCTGAAGTCAGAAGGACCTGAGTTCAAATATGGTCTTAGATACTTAACACTTCCTAGCTGTGTGTGACCCTGGACAAGTCACTTAACCCCAATTGCCTCAGGGAAAAAAATAATCTATTACATACATACATAAGACTTTGTTTGGATCCTGTAAGTTCTGAAGACTAAGGAAATTAACTTTTATAAACATATTATGTAAATAAGAGATGATGTAATGTGCAATATAGTTGAACTGAGAAATAAATAAGCAGATCTTTTTGGCAACTTGTAGACATAATGCTAGTTTCTTGATTTGTTCTTCCAGAAAGATACATTTTAATATCATATTTTCTCTTCCATAGAATAATTTAATAAAGATATGATTATTTGGCCATTAAAATATCAAAACTTTTTTTGTATAGTATGGGTCTTTCTACATTCCACTTCTAAATTACTCTGTAATCCAAAGGAAGGAAATTTTTTATTGTACGTTTTGGGGCAGGGAAGGAAAATCACACATATTATTAATGGATTAAAATCTCTAAGTGGTAGAATGAACCAAGCTAAAATAGTTTCTACACATGGGCATAAATGAAGGTGGAGAAAATCATGCAACCTCTTGGACTAAGTCCACTACAAATTTATATTACTGAGTCTTCACTGTCACCAGGCAATACTATTATGCCTCCTTTATCAACTTATTCTACTTTCCATAGTGGCTCTTCAAACCTTTTCATCCCTCCTCAAATGCATATGGTGTTCCCTTATCCCTACTTTAGCTTCTAACTTGCCTCATATTTTACAGAAGAAAATTTCCCCTTCCTCATCTCCTTTCATTCAGGTGCTTCTTCTCTCCTTTTCCTTCAATGCTGCTGTTTCACATGATGAAATACCCTTGACTCCTTAATTTGACTTGTTCAAGTGAACCCATTCCATCTGTCTCCTCCAACAGATTGCCCCCTCTGTCATTCCCATGCTTTAATTTATTTTCTGTCTCTTCCTCTCTGGTGGCTCATTTCCTACTGTCTCAAAACATGTCCATATCTCCCCTATTTTGGAAAAAAAAAACTCTCACTTGATTCTTCGATTTCCATTATTATCCTGTACTTCAATTCTCAATAGCTAAACTTCTCAAAAAAGATCATTTATATACTTGGCGCCATTTTTTCTCCTCTCGCTTTCTTTTTAACCACACACAATCTGCCTTTCTACTTCATCATTCCATAAAAATGCTCTTTCCAAAGTTACTCTTAGTTGCTAAATCTCACACCTTTTCCTCAAACCTCATTCTCTTTAACCTCTCTGCAGAGTTTAACATGTTGAACATTCCCTCTACTTTGTTACTCTTTTTTCTCCAGGTTTTAAGGCTTCCTTTAAGTCCCAAACACCACCATACTTTCTAAAGGAAGCCTTCCCTACCTATGTAATTCGAAGGCTTTTTGTTCTTTTATTTCCTATTAATCTTATATATAGCTTGCTTTATATGTGTATGTGCATATATATATGTGTGTATACATATATGTTTATATATATTTGTACATTGTATCCTCCCCAAAATTGTAAACCTCTTGAGGGTAGGGATGTCTTTTGCCTATTTTTGTATCCCCAGTGCATAGCACAGTGCCTGGCACATAGTAGGCACTTAATAAATGTTTGTTGATTCTTAAAAGATTCCTGAGAAGGACATCTTGGGTTCTTTTAAATTAGAAGGTGCTAAAGTTTTAGGAGAAAATCCATTTTGGTTCAAAAAAGATTGGATGATATTTTGCTGAAAGTGCTTTGTTATAATACCCATCTCTGAGCAATATTTTTGTTCACCTTAAAAATTTTACAATGTTAATTCCATCCTAGACTGTATATTTACAGTCAAAATGAGCAAAAATAAGACTTGATTAAAGAATTTGGATAATTTACTTTTTTCTTTTCCTTTATACAATTTTGCCCTGGCTTAGTATTCTTTTCCTCTGTTCTGCATCTAAAGATGTCATCTTTACAAGATACTTTACAAATATTATCTCATTTGATCCTCATAACAACCTTGTGAGGTCAATGCAATTCTTATCCTTTTTTTTTTTTTTTTAATAAAGGAAGAAACTGAGGTAGTATTGGTTAAGAGACTTCCCAAATATACATATCTAATTAGTGTCTTAGACTGCATTTGAATGTAGAGTTTGCTGGGTCCAGGTCCAAGGTTCTATCTCTTCATTTAGCTCAGGAGGAAACTAGACATATTTAAATGAATTAGCCACACTAGCAAAAAAATTTATTTATACTTAGGCTGAGAAGTAACAAGTTTCCCATCATGCATAGTTCTTTGCCTCATCATAGATCCATCAAACTAAATAATCTTTCAAAGAGTAAGAGTTTTGCCAGTTTATATAGTGAAGTTAAAGATGGAAAAGAGAGGTTGTGAGTAAGAAAAAATAATATGTCATTTGAAAATGCATCACAAAGTTACATATGATACTAAAGATAAAAAAAAAGTGTAATTTCAAATATCACAGGTTTTGTTGGGAAAAGAAGAGGATAGGCCAAAATTTTTGGAAAAAAAAGTCATGGCTTAACTAAAAAGGCACAAAATCCATAATATTGTTCAAGAAATATATATCAGAATTAGTCATAAACATAGATGAAAGAAAATCATTCGTGCTTCATAGATTAAAAAAAAACAACTTAATTTGAATCACATGGGAATCAATTTGTATTTGTCAAAAAAAAAAAGCCTTGACCAAAATTAGTTTCCCTTATTAAAACAAACACCTTGAAAGGAACAAATCCTATGATAATATCTGTGTAACGGACTATAAAAGAAAATATCAAAGTTTAAGAGAATTATAGATTTCTGCATGAATAAAAGATTTTCTTAGAAAATTTTTTTCAATGGGAATTTTTCAACTTATTAACAAAATCCTTTCAGATGACAACAGTAAAATAAAATGACACTGGTAAACAAATTCTACTGATTTTTAAATTATATTTGTTATCTCTTAAGTTACCTATTGGATATATTGAACTAGATGTCCTATTGACATCTTCAATCAAACACATAATCCAAAATTGAACTCATTATCTTTCTCCTCCAATTCTCTACTCTTCCTAATTTCTCTATTTTTATTAAAGGTAGCTAAGTAGTATAGTGACCAAAAAGGCCTGAGTTCAAATCCTACCCAAGCTCTTCTTAACTCTATGATACCTGAGCAAGTCACTTCTTCATCTATAAAATGATGAATAATAGTAATAGAACCTACCATCTCAGGGTTTTTGTGAAGACTTGATGGGAATATTTTAAAGTACTTTTTAAACTTTAAAGCACTATGTAAATACTAGCTATGAGATGATGATGATCCGAATTGGGTCTGAATATTTAGTGATGTTAAATATTTAGTAATGCTAATGTAGAAAATATCACACACTCTATCAAAACTCTATGGCTTTCATAATTCTCACTGAATCTGAACAAGAATGGGATTTTGAATTGATACTTTTAAAAAGGACCTGCATCAGAGGCATATTTGTTCAATTGAATTAAGAGAGTCTTCAATATTTTTCTCAATGGAAAACAAAACAAATCACAATTGTGTAACTTACCATATATTTGGATTCAGTTCCAGCTGGTGGTAAGAGTCAAAGTCATCTCGCAAGATAACACTGTCACTATGTATTTCAGCTAAAAAAGAGATAAATAGAGTGATATTGAGAACTGTTATGCTACATCAATCTACTTTGCTAAGAAGAATTGACAGTATGTTATTGCTATTGTTAAAATTAAATATATTTTAATTCAAATAAAAGGTAATATGTAACAATAGAAATAACAATAGGTTAATTTTGTGCTAATCATTAAACCAGGAGTTCCCAGGAACCCAGATGTCTCTCGATTCATTCACTCTGGATGTACTGTAATTAAGATATTAGAGAAAAATCACCTTCCTAATTAGTAGTTCACTGAAGTCAAGAGAAGGAAGAAGTCAATGTTACTGATTCCCTCATAATGCATATCTAAACCTTTGGCAACACTAGCAGTTCCAGGAATTTACACCAGGAGGCACTTATTCCCAAAACTGTTTAAAGGAAGGTTTAGTCCTTCAAACTACCCATTTCCAACTAAAATCATAGATCTACAGCTACAAAGAAACTCAGAGGAGGTCTAGTCCATTTTATATTCTTCAATTTACTGATGAGCAAGTAGGGTCCAAATGATTTGCCCAAAGTTAAACAAGTAGTAGTCAACAAAAAAAAATTTGAATCTAGAATCTCAGATTCCTGAGTCAGGGATCTTTCCACCATTATATTCTGGTTCTACTGTTCACCTTTGATTTCCATTTATTTTCTTCCTTGCACTCTGTGATTGTTATTAGGTTGGCTCAAAAAGTATGACTTCTTAAAAGGTAAAACATTATTGCTATAATAGATCTTTGTGAGTTGTCAGGAAAAAAAATGAATTATATGAAAAAAATATGCTTACATAAATATTGTGTATATAGAAATATGTGTATATTTAAATTCATGTGTATAATGCATGTGCATTTACATACATGTGTATATATACATATCTATGAATTTATTTGTGCATGCAATTTGGTGAAAATAAGCCTCACTATATAATATAGAAAAAACATACTGATTTCAGCTATCACTGGCTTTTACATTATTTCTGAGTTGTTGGAGCTTTTCCCATTTTGGATCACACTAAATATCACCATAACTTATTATATGCCCAAATTCCCAAGGTTTGTAAAAAAGGTCATGTAGGTCACTAGTAGGTTTTTGTGTGTATGTGTGTGTGTGTATGTATGTGTGTGTGTATGTGTGTGTGTGTGTGTGTGTGTCTGTGTGTCTGTGTCTGATTTCAAATAAGTAATCTGGTTGGGTTTACTATTCAGTACAGTTTCCCTTCTTTATTTTCACACCCAAACCAAAAAAGAACATTGACTTATTAATATAACTTATTCTTTTCTTTTGAATTCAGACAAATATCACATATAGATTATATGAAAACACATATATAAGTATATTGTATATGTACATATATCATATATATGTTTATATGCATTGTATACATGTGCAGTTGTGTGTATGTATTGCCTATATATATGTGTAGTTGAGTCATTTTTCAGTCATGTCTGACTCTTCATGAACCCACTTGAGATTTTCTTGGGAAAGATACTGGAAGGATTTGATATTTTTTGCTCCAGTCCATTTTATAAACAAGGAAACTGAAGCAAATATATATATATACATGTGTGTATATGCACATAAATATATACACACATACTTTTTCCTTCCAAGCCCTACCTTTAATACAAAATACTAGTTCTATGTAGAGTCACTTCCCTTCTTGGTGCACTAGGCAATTCTCCAAAACTCAGCTTTCAGAGAAGGGCAATTATATATTGATCAGGATAGTTTTTTTTTTTTTCCTTCACTTGGGCCTTCCTCTTAACAAGGAAGTCATAGGCCAGTGACTTATTTTTATAAAAGGAGACAGTGGGTCTGGTCAACGCATATATTATTTAATGAAATCTCCCTTCTGGACAACTCCCTCCACCAATGCAGGTCCACAGCTCATTTGGGAATGAGCTTAGCGAAAGGCCCAGAGCAGTGGTGGGTCATGACTTGCCTATGTTCATCCAGCAACCACAAGTCAGAAGGAAATGCTGACCCTAAGGTCTTCTTGACTTCAGTGTTATACCTCTATTCTTGTATACATATGTATTCATAGTTTTTTTTTTAAATGATTCATTTTAACAATTATTTTATTTTACTCATGATGTTTGTGAGCCTAAGTCTTTGTTAAACAAAACTTCCCTAATCTTTTGAACTTTGAATTAAAACAAAAGAATATTTTTTGAATACTATAAAACATTTGCTAATTAACAACTAACTCTATAGAGTTACTAGAAATTTGGAATTATTGTTGAATACCTGAAGGTATAGCTTAAACTCAATGGGCAATATTTCCATAGTTAATTCACTGTGGATATACTTCTCAAAATACTCTTTGCTTTTACTCTAGGCATTTCAGCAAGTTAACATATAATGAAGTAATTGGCAACCAGTGAATCAGCCTGTATTGAGATGAATGCTTGGAGGTACAGGAATAGGTAGAATGGGGATTTATGCTGGCAGTGAATAATGATTTATTCTGCACATGGGAATGGATTAATCATGTCTCTCAGCAATAACATAAGTTGAATGAAGTACCCAGAGTCTTCAGCACTCTCAAATATCCAACCTAGAAAAGATGTTGCTGGGCCTCTCAGGGTCACCATATTTTTCTTATTGCCAAAATGCAGGGCTTCCAAGCCTCTAAGTTTGTCTGCCAAATTAAAGAACCCCCCAAAGCTATAGCATACATAAAAGTAGTGTTTCCAGAGGCAGATTTCTCAAAAAGGAAAAAAATAAATTAATTGGACTCAAAGGTTCAAAGCAAAAGCCTAAAAGGCAAATAACTGACCTATGTGAAAGTCCCATAGTGGTAGCTACCTAAGGAGAAGATTAGGACTATAGCTTTCATCTCCTCTTAAGTAGGATAATGTAGGAAGTTATTCAGAAAACAACTACCACTAAATAAAATTTTTAGCTCACAAAGAATGCTTGTTACTTTGCAAAATTCAGTGGTTAAAGTTTATATTGCTACTTTTCCCTGTGTTAAAAAGGGCAAAGAGTCCATGTTGGTACTAAAGGATTATGATTTTTTTTAAAAAGAGATGATTTAATTGTTTAATAAGGTACCTCTAAGAGTACCTTAAAAATGTTTCACTTCTCTTTTGAAGATATAGCCACATTAATTGTTTAATAGAGTTCATTCTTATTTGAATACATGTCTCTAACATGAAGGACCCCCAATAATTTCAAATTTAGACACTGATAAAAGTTGCCATTTCATTCACTTAATCCAGGGCTCACCAGGAATCAAAGAATGACATGAATTTTTTGTTGTTCAGCCATTTCAGTTATGTCTAACTTTTTGTGACCCTGTTTGGGATTTTCTTGGCAGAGATACTGGAGTGGTTTGCCATTTGCTTCTCCAACTTATTTTATAGATGAGGAAAGTGAGTAAACAGGGTTAAGTGATTTGCCCAGTCACACAGCTGAAAAGTTTCTGAGAACATATTTGACCTCAAGGTAATGGAGCTTAATCCATTATACCATCTAACTGCATAGCTCTAAATTCATGCATCTTATAATTTTCTCTTTTTTCTTTTTTTCTTTTTTTGGCATCTTGTAATTTTCCAGCACTGCTAAGATGATGTTTCTTATTTCAAAAATTTCTGAAACTTGAGCAAACACCTGATTGCTACCTGTAATCTGGAAGGTTCTTTATCTAAAGAGAACCTGGGTAAGAGCTCTATTTGACTAAAGAATTAAGGAAAAGACAATTAAGTGACATATTATGGAGCCTTTTAGTTGGGATAGTCTATGTAGTCAGCAGGCAAGACTTACAACACGAAAAACAATTTAAGACAATATACAACCCGCTATGGGATTATACAATATAGGCAGAGTGCTATAGGAATTCAGAGAAGAGAGTATAGAAAGAATGCCAAAAGTTAGAAATGGATCTCATAGAATAAAATATGTAATGAAGTTAACAATGCTTAGCTCTTAAATACTTACCAAGATGTGGATGGAGAGTGGCCTCTGTTGGAGCTGAAACAAGAAAAGAATAGAAAAAAAATTAATAGTTAAAATGATTAGCAAAAGAAAAGCTTAATTTTGTATTTAGCATAAAAAATAAAACAATCTAGATAATTATTAATAAATAAATTTCCTAGAACTTTTAAAGAAAATTTAAGTGACAGTGATAAAGTATCCCCAAATATTTGCACACATGATTTTTCTAATTTTTAAATTTATCTAAAAGTAATGGCATATGATAAAAATAACAGACTCTGCACATAAAATGGCTCACCATAACAAATCTATATTTGATCAGATGAAATCTTCTGAAACACAAGCTTTATATATCAAATATATCAATACATAATAAAATAATATATTAAAATCATGTATTACCATCTTATATAACACATTTATTAGTTCTATCCTTGAATGCTGGTACTATAAATGGGTTCTCCTTTACTTATGGGGTAAATAGTGAAGGGAAATAAATTATTAATAACTACCCAGGGGGATGAAACTACAAAGATCTGAGAAATTAAAATGAATGAAATTAAATAAAGAAAGACTGGTGGCAAGTATCCCATAGAAACAGTTTCCCATCTTTATTTTTATGAGTATAGATGAATAAACAAAACATTTACAGCATCATCATTGAACCTAGTTTGTTTTTGATGAATGTAATGATTCAGACACTAGTTAGCCACTATGCATCTGTAATTTTTATGAGTATTTCCACATTGATCTTTTTCTTCTCAGAATTCCCACAGCACTTTAGGATCTGTTTATTTTTTTTCCAATCTCAATCAATAAGCATTTATTAATAGAAGTCTATGTTCTAGGCATTGGAAATACAAAATATAGTCCTTCACCTTAAAAAAGTTTACATTCTACTGGGGAGGGGGTTTTGACATGCCCACAGATAGATAAATACAAAATTCTGGGGAGAGAGAGGCATAGGATTGTGATTTGAAGCAGAGAATTCTTAGTAAAGAAAGACCTTCATCAGTGGAGATTAGTACCTATTCTGTAATTTATAGTTTATCATTGGCTTTCCTTTATGGCTAGAATTCATTTCCTCTTACTTCTATCTCTTAGAATCTCTTGTTTTCTTCAAAATCCATCTCAAAAACCACTTTTCCTATGAAGTCTTTCTGATCAAACCAGTTGCTGGTTTATTCAGATCTGCCAAATTATCTTGTTTATATATAGTATGTATTTATACTATCTTCAAAATTTTTTCCAATAGAATATTTATTTTCATTTAATTTAATTAACAAAAATATATTTTTCTTCATACTATTTGCTCTCCAGACAAAAAAGGAAACCAAAACACTCTTAACAAATATAGTCAAGAAAATTCATTCCTGCATTGTCTATATTCAAAAAAGATATATCTCAAACAATACCCTGAATCCATCATATCTCTTTCAGGAGGTGGGTAGGTAACATTTTTCATCACTTCCCTAATAGAATGCAGCTTTGTGAAGGTGGAGACTTTCTTTCTTGTCCTTGCATTTCCAAAATCTAGCTTTGTACTTGGCATAAAATAGGCATATAATAAATATTGGGTGAATGGGAGAACATTGGTACTCTATAGAAAAATAGGGAAATTAGGAGGAAAGTTAGGTTTGGAGGGAAAAAACGATAATAAATTCAATTCTAGATATGTTGAGCTTGAGGCATTGTGGCACAGATATCTAAGAAGTAGTTGGAAATGAAGAATTAGAGGACAGGAGAGATGAGAACTGTAGGTGTGGGCTAGAGATGATAATCCAACCTATAGGAATTAAGTCACAAAGGAAGAAAAATATGGAAAGAAAACAGGAAAGGTCCTATGAGTCTGACCACATATAGAGAATCACAACAGAGAAGTACAGTGAAAATCCAAAGAGAGAGTAACAAAAGGAGGGGGTAGCCAGTTGTGTCAAAAATTGACAAAAGTAAATGAGGTTAGAAAAAAGTCTATTGGGATTAGCAACAAAGACTGATAATCCTACAGACAGTATCCCAAGTATCAGGTACTGAACTAGAGATAATCAGAAACAAAAAATGTTCAGGCTCTCAATGAATTTATACTTCATTAAGGAGAAACAATCCATACTCAGATAAGAAAATGCAAGATTATATAAAGTGAATACAAAGCATTTGGGAGGGGGCACAAATAAATGGAAGGATAAGGTCTCATATATTAGGTTGTTTTATTAACTTGAACAGAAGTAGGATTTCCAAAGTCAAGAATGCACATTTCAGGTGGAGATAAGCTTGATTCAAATTGAAGCTAGAGATAAATATTTTCACATTCTTGAATTGTTGTAGACAATGCAAAGACTCAAAAACCAGGTTTACATTTTCCTATCACATACATAAAGTAAAAAGGATTTTTTAAGAAGTGCAATGCAGTTGGGGATTACATAAAACAATGAATCCTTGGTTTCAAATTCATGGTTTCAAATGAAAATTTGTTTTGAAAATAAGTAGCAACAATATTTATCATACACCTGTACTATTCTCAAAAGGATTTACAAATCATTCATTACAAGATATCCTTTTTTTAAAAAAGGAGCCTGTCACTGATTTTTTTTTTAAAGGAAATTTCAAAAGGTGATTTAATGGGAAAGAATAAAGAATGGATTATTAAATGAAGCAGATGTGAAAAGATCAAAGACCAAATGGTTTATTTCCAAAAGACCTAGAGTAAATAAAGTGAGAGAATGTGATTTCAAAATCAAAATTTTCCAGAGCACAACATGTCTTTTTCTGATCTCTTTTAAAGAGTCAAGCATCAGGGGTAGCTAGATTTTGCAGTACTAGCACTGAAATCAGAAGGACCTGAGTTCAAATTTGACCTCAGACACTTAACACTTCATAGCTGGGTGACCCTAAGCAAGTCACTAATAGCCTCAGGGAAAAAAAAAATGAAGAGTCATTCGTTTAAATGTATGGTCAAAGGGATGTGGGAATTATTAGTCACTGACAAGGGTAAATGAAGCAAAAAAAAAAATTTAAGCTGTATGTTAAATTAAAAAATCTGCTCTCGATAAAATAAAGTCCTGCAAGGGATACAAGTCTCTTTTTATTAAATAGTTCCTGGCAGCCCATCAACAAATATCATGTTGTAGTATACTGTAAAACATTACCACAACCACAATATATAAAAAGCCTTTCATTCTATTTCATTATGTGCAACTTAATTTAATCCTTATTACAGTGAGAAAAAAACAATAACTGGAAGTAGCATTGAAAAGCAATAGATTTGGAGAAAAGTAGCTCTGCTACTTATTACAACTGTGAACCTTGGTAAGTTATCTCACCTCAGTTTCCTTATCTGTAAAATGAAAAAGTTGTACTCAGTAACAGCTAGGGTTACCTCCAACTCTAAATTTATGGTCCTATGATCCTTTAAGATCCTCACTTAGAATATGATTCAGAATGCTTTCAAATAACTAAATGAGCCATTTTAATTTTTGTAATGACAGTTTGCATTTATAGAAGAATTCCTTTTCTCCAGGATTTTAAAATATAATTCAATCATCTTTTAGATTCTACTTAAGCTATAGGCTGGAAAGATGGTGGCTTTGTTTAGAAAAGAAGACTTTAAAAAAGTCTAAAAAGAGTCTTTCCATAATGGTTTGCTTCTATTAATTCATTAGAAGTTACAATTTTATTTTTGTAGCATTCACTAATTAATCCCCTGTGGAACTATGCAAATACTACTATGAAAAATTGTGTATTATTTTACATCTTTTGTTTTCCTGAGGGATTAAATCATATACAAAATGTTAAAGTAAATTATATGGATTAAATTCTTCCTATTTTCAACTTTCATACAAAGGCAAATATGCTAAAACTGGAATAAAACTTATTTGATTTACACCCACACCCACACATACATCTTTATGCCCTCTCAGAAGGTAGCATCCCAGGCACCTCAAAAGAGTCATGACAACCTGTCCAAAGAGCATCAAAAACCAGAATCATTTTTAGTCATATGAAAGACTATAAATAATGTGTTATTCTTTGAACTGACATCAAGGAAATTTTATTTTTGTATGAATACATATTTTACAATACTGCTAAATTTTAACAAATTGCTCACCAATAAAAATAATCTAGTTTTGGCTATATGCTGAAAAAAAAAAAACCCAAGAAGAGAGCTGTAACTACTAATTGATTCTTAGATCAAATAAGAAGCTTTGTGTTAATGTTAACTGGCTTTGTGTTAATGTTGCTAATCACTTTCCTAGGATCAGTTTTAGAGTTAGGCAATTATAATGTGTCTAATAACAGGCAAATCTTACAAATAAAGGTATCATGCTAAAGGAGCCATTGCTTCCAATTTCTATAGTATTCAAAGACCCAAGGTATTTTTGCCTCAGGTATCCCTTCGCCTAATTTGTAATTCAAATGTATTAAACTTCCCGAGCTAAATATGACAAATTAGACACAGTCTGTGAAGTTACCATTTAATGAGCTATGAACCTAGACTTTCATCTCCCCAGGAATAATTCCTTTATTACTTTTTTTGTATTTTATTGCAATACAGCATAGTTTGACCTTCAAGTATGATAATTAAGCCTCCAAAATATTATAAATTTAGAATAGAAATAGTTTTCAATGTGTTCAAGAATATACTTATGATTAGTATGAAAGATTGCTTAATATTTAAAACAAGTTAAATTATAGACAGGGCCATGGATTAAGGTTGGGATGAGTTTTTTTGACATCCTTGATTTTTGTCACTTAACGTAATGATCATCTCTCATGGTTTAAAATAGATGGAATTAAAGTAAAACTAAAATAAATCTTTAGGATATATGATTAGTGTGCAATGAACCACTATTCCCTTTTCTAAAATGATGCCTGGACCTTTGGGAGTTTTAAGAAGACAGAACCTGGTGCTGAGGTCAGGAGTGAGGGAGGAGGAGCAGCAGCTGTAGCACAGTCCGAAGCCCATGCAACATATGGCCAGCAAGTAACTGTCAGAGCAGTGAGGGAAAGCCGTTCAGATAAGCACAAGCTCTGCTGGTGATTGGGATGGCTGCCCCTGTGGTGAAAAAAGGCTCTCCTTATGGGATAGGGTGTCATCTCCCCTTGACCTTCTGATCAGACTCCTGAAAACCCACACCAGAAACCCAAACTGGAAAAAGTGTGGCAAAATTGGCGACTTGATTTCACTTGATAGAAAACTGCATGATAAATTTGAATTTCATTCACTAATATTTAATGGAAGCCAGATTCTAGGAGCTAACCACTGGATTTTCATTGGATTTTGCCCAATATGTAATCTCTGGTATTTACCTCCTCCCAAATTTAATTTACCTTCCAGTTTTACTTTTCCCTTTTCCCCCACTTAGTAATCAACTCTGTCTCTTCTTTCCTGCTCCCTCCCTTTATTTTTATTCTGATTTTTTCCCTGCCCTGGCATAATTCCCACCTGTAACTCAATCTCACCTCCAAATTGTCAATATCTTGACTAATCTTGGTATGGAAAAGAATAAGTATTCTCAAAGATTTTGCCAATGAGCCATTCTCCAATTGATAAATGGTCAAAGGATATGAACAGACAATTTTCAGAGGATGAAATTGAAACTATTACCACTCATATGAAAGAGTGTTCCAAATCATTATTGATCAGAGAAATGCAAATTAAGACAACTCTGAGATACCACTACACACCTGTCAGATTGGCTAAGATGACAGGAAAAAATAATGATGAATGTTGGAGGGGATGCGGGAAACCTGGGACACTAATGCATTGTTGGTGGAGTTGTAAACGAATCCAACCATTCTGGAGAGCAATCTGGAATTATGCCCAAAAAATTATCAAATTGTGCATACCCTTTGATCCAGCAGTGTTTCTATTGGGCTTATATCCCAAAGAAATACTAAAGAAGGGAAAGGGACCTGTATGTGCCAAAATGTTTGTAGCAGCCCTATTTGTAGTGGCTAGAAACTGGAAAATGAATGGATGCCCATCAATTGGAGAATGGCTGGGTAAATTGTGGTATATGAATGTTATGGAATATTATTGTTCTGTAAGAAATGACCAGCAGGATGAATACAGAGAGGACTGGCGAGACTTACATGAACTGATGCTAAGTGAAATGAGCAGAACCAGGAGATCATTATACACTTCAACAATGATAATGTATGAGGACATATTTTGATGGAAGTGGATTTCTTTGACAAAGAGACCTAACTCAGTTTCAATTGATAAATGACGGACAAAAGCAGCTACACCCAAAGAAAGAACACTGGGAAACGAATGTGAACTATCTGCATTTTTGTTTTTCTTCCCGGGTTATTTATACCTTCTGAATCCAATTCTCCCTATGCAACAAGAGAACTGTTCGGTTCTGCAAACATATATTGTATCTAGGATATACTGCAACATATCCAACATATAAAGGACTGCTTGCCATCTAGGGGAAGGGGTGGAGGGAGGGAGGGGAAAAAAATTGGAACAGAAACGAGTGCAAAGGATAATGTTGTAAAAAAAAAGAATTACCCTGGCATGGATTCTGTCAATATAAAGTAACTATTAAATAAAAATTAAAAAAAAAAAGATTTTTCCAATGGAGAATAAACCTAAGGGGATTCTACAAAGAGAAAAGGACATAAAGATGGCCTCAAAGCAGGTGAGCTGCCAGGTGAAGAATTGGGGGTAATACAGAAAGAAACTTCTTAAAGGGATAAAAAGCACAAAATGGCTTTCAGCTTTATAGATCCCTTTGGCTTTCAGAGACAGTGAAATGTTGAAAATGAATATGAGGAAGTATTATGCAGTTTTTAATCCACAAAAATTAAATTAGAATATTCTTAAAGTTCTCCTGGCTTAATGTGTAGTAAGGCAGCCTTGGGATCATGTGCACATAGATCAAGAAATGAAAACTAAATAAAAAGAAAAGACAGTTGGATCAGTCTACACTGAATTAAGTGATTTCAGTTATTCCAAATTGCTCCCTTCCTCAAAAGTCTACTTCTTCAACACCAGTATTATCTTAGTAATGTTCTCTGGTTGCACATGGAAGGATAAATATTTACAAATAAAACAAAAGGCAACTGAAAAACACATGGTAGACCTAAATAGACTGTGTAACATGTTGTCAGTGAAGATTTTAAAGTAAGAAGTGACATAAAGAGTATTGTCAAGTACACATATGACCAGAAAAGAAAGTAGGCTGGTCATTCAGTAAGAATGAGACTACAAATGGGCCATTCAAGGTTTACATTAACCCCAAGATATTTAAAGATCTAATTAAAAGGGGTAGGGGATACACAGTAAATGTTGTTAAAAATTATGAATATTAGTTAGCAATTTTGGACAATCAATATGCAAATATTCAATAATCATTATATTGAAATAAATTGTACTTCAGTGTTTTCAAAAAGTGTGTATTCACAAGCCAGAACAAAAGTATGATTTTTATGTCTTTATAATATTTCTGCTGCCCCTTGTAACTATATAGAAGTGAATTTACACTTAACTCTTTAGAATACAGAAAAATCAAGCAAATATAAAACTTACATGGATACCACTTTATTCTTTATTTCAAAGAAATCAATGTTAAATTTTCTCAAGTATAAATCTTAGGGTTTTGACTTGTTAGATTATGTAAAGTTGTTAAGGTAAAATCTATATAGTATTTGGAACTGATGATTGTATAACTATGTGTTAAATTACCTCAGGATTAATAACACTGCCCCAAATGTCAACTTTCATTCACCGGGGGACATTTAGAAAAGTGTCTAGGCTACTAAGAGTCAATAATAATATCTTCCCCATTAGTTACTGCCAGATCTTACTTTTTAGTCACTTTTGCTGCCTTGAATGAATCTTTTCACTTACTAGATATGCCAAACTGGATTATCCGCTATTATCCGTTCTCATAGCATCTTCTGCATCCTTGCTTTCTTATATCTCTTTTTATTAAAATCCATACTAATGCCTCTCTTTTCTTTGAAGAATTCTTCAATTTCTCCTGTTGAAAGGGACCTTTACTTTCTTGAAATTTTCAAGTGCTATCCCCCTTATCTTTTGCATTTCACACATTTGTGATATTTCAGAAAACCTTTCTGGTTTTCTGGACCTAGGTTTTATTTGGAAGGTGGATAGCACGCAAGATGTTTCTGCTCTATATATTTCTTACCCCATCTCTTTCTGAAATCTTTAGGGTTAGAGTTTTTCATGCTAAAAATTCTTTAAACTCCATGTAACAGTGCCAAGTGGCTTCTCCTTCCCTCTGATATCAGGAATGGGAAATGAATCAGATGTTCCCAAGAAGATTCTCACCTAATCCCTCCAAATAAAAGTCACTAAACTTCTAAGTCATGTAGTAGCCCAGTTGTGTAGTATGCCAAGATATTCTTAATCAAGTTAAGGGGAGCCTCTCAAACAATCACAGATCCCCTTGCTCCTTTTGTCCAAACCTGAAGCTGTAATCAAAGCTTGTTGGAACCTTTTCATTGGCTGAGTCATGAACCTATCCCATCCCCTCAAAGATCAAGTTGTATATTGCCCTTTAGTTGCTGATAACCGCATTATATCCTTTGATTTGAATTTCTCCTCCCATGCTTTCTTCCTCACCACGCTCCCTCCCCGCCCCCGAAATTATATCTTTCCTTTTTTTTTAATATTTTATTTTATTTTATTTTATTTAATAATTACTTTATATTGACAGAATCCATGCCAGGGTAATTTATTTTTACAACATTATCCCCTGCACTCATTTCTGTTCCAATTTTTCTCCTCCCTCCCTCTACCCCCTCCCCTAGATGGCAAGCAGTCCTATATATGTTAGATATGTTGTAGTATATCCTAGATACAATATATGTTTGCAGAACCGAACAGTTCTCTTGTTGCACAGGGAGAATTGGATTCAGAAGGTAAAAATAACCCGGGAAGAAAAACAAAGATGCAGATAGTTCACATTCGTTTCCCAGTGTTCTTTCTTTGGGTGTAGCTGCTTCTGTCCATCAAGTTATATCTTTCCTTGTATGAACTGTATAAGCCCTTTGAGGATTGTTTCATTTTTGCCTTTTAACCATAGTGTCTTAGACATAATAAATGTTGAGATGAATTTGTTGGAATGGATTAAAATATACACTATTGTTCCCTACATTGTTGTCTGTCTTATGAAAACCTGCATTTTCACAAGTCAGCTACAATGTTCTGAACTAAATCATAGCTATTCACATTCAGATCTTTATTCCCTCTATTACATGGTTATTACCTTGAAGAGAACAGTTTATGTCTTATTACATTGTTGAAACCAAAAATTTTGACTAGGTGGGGCAGTGGAATCAGGGAATTAGGAAGACTTGAGTTCAAATTCAGTCTCAAGACATTCATTATTTATGTGACTCTGAGTAAGGGTCTTCTGCTTTAGTTTCCTAAACTGTAAAATGGGAATAAACACTTAACTTTCATGGGATATTTCTATAGTATATAAATTTAACAGCCAAAGTAGGCACAGTAAAATCCTTTCCTGAAAAACTGAGGGGAGATAAATCTGATTTTTGGAAACAGTATGAATTGTCCTAAGAATGTTCAATGGAATATAGTCACAGAAGGTAACTGGCTAACCAAATGGTTGCAAATAAAGATTATGCTAAATTAGTTTGACAAAAAGCAATTATATTTAACTTATGTTATATAAATGGTACTTTTAGCCTGTTTGAATTACAAGATTAAAAATTTCTCCTCCCCCATTTTATTTACATTATGGATTTATCCAACAAGCCCTTTCTATTAGGTTTTATGAGAGTAAACTTTAGCTTTCCCTGTCCAAATGATAAAATCCAAAATAGTTAGATGTGAATGAGGTTCATATGTCATATAACACCATGATCAAGTAAACTTTAGTTAGTATACCAAGTCTTCACTTCTCAAGTATTTTGCTCATTATTGTAATTTAAGGCAAAACCTAAGAGTTTGTTTAGCTTACAGACAGAAGTCAACATTGTCTATTAATGAGTTAGCTAACATTCTTGCTTCTCTTTCTATCCACTTTCACTTGCCCACAACAGAGGATTCTAGAGCCATTTGCAAATGATAAGCAGCCCTTGAGGGCTCTGCAGGACACTATGACTGTCAGGTCATGGTGTCCACCATCTGGTCTTGTGAAGCTGTCTATATATGTGGTTGTAACATGTGCCAAGAGGCTCACACATTAAAAGCTAGGCATATACATGCTATTTATTGTCTTCCTTGGACTAAGTAGCATTTAGAAAACCATGATTGTCATACTGACAAGTCACTCTTAAAGCTTCAGTGTCCTTATCTAGAAAATGGTCATGTTAGGTTAGGGTTCTCTGAGGTTTCTTTAGAATTAAAATTCTGAAATTCTATAATAAAAAATAGTGAGTAGCTATAATATCATTAGAATATTTCAACATATGTTTTACTTAGAAACTTTTTTTTAACAGCACCGTTTTTACTTCAAATACATTTTTAAGGACACTGCTTTATATGGTTCTAAGCCATAGGATTGTTCTTCTACCTGCCCCACCCCCCATTTTCTATTATAGAGTGATCATTCCCTATATATGGAATATTTCCTTCATATCTCTTTGAATTTTTCATTCTAATCTGAGTTAGTGCAGTGCCCTTTGTCTTGGATATTTTATAAAAAGTTTGTTGATAAGGAATGTACCACAATATCTTACCTTTTCTGCCTTCACAATTACTGAATTTAATGTTCATTTCTTTTCTTTTTTTTCCCATGGAAATGTGAAGGAAACATCTATTTTCAAGTAGAAGCATATCATAGGGATTATTCCTAGAAAACTGGACTAAGAACTAGAAAAATTAGGAATCTGAGGCTTACATAATTACAGTTATTTAATATGTATCCCCAGAAATATTTACAGTGGAAAGATTTTAGATCATCATCTCTCTGGGTGATGTACAAGTTATAAACCTCTGATGCTTTAACATAAATATTGTCTACACATCATTCTCTTTGGAGGCCCCATTCTGTTAGAGAGAGATAGTTATTTTGCTCTTAACAAGAGGTTAAAAGATTCTTTCTAAATCATTTTTGTGAATCCAAAATTTCGACTTAAGTCATTGCCCCTTTTAGATCAATGTGGTATAATGGAAAAGTCCAGAGATTTAAGTTTAAATCCATACTCATATTCAAATACACCAGATAAAATCTCTGAGCCTCTGATCATCTATAAAATGAGGATTCATATACTACCTAGCTCAAAGTGTTGAACTTAACACTTTCCCAAGGAGTTATTAGTATTTTTTAATTTTGGAAAAGCATAACTTCTGAAACCTAAATATCTTATAAAAACACTCAGAAAAGTTATTAGATTTTTAAAAAATCTCCAAGTTGCTTTAATTTTTTGAGTATTTTTTTATTTTCTTTGCCTAAAAGACATTTTTTCACTTTGTGACCAATGTAAGCAAATAGTATCTTCCACTTTTGGCAAACAGTCATAGTTTTAGTTTCCTTTGACCTCTCTCCTGAATGAGCCTAAGTTTTTCAAATGTAAACATCTCTATATAGATACATCAATAATTAAAATTTTATTTACCAGGTTATCCTTTCTTATCTAAAAATGTCAGTTACTTTATAACATTTTATCCAAAGAATAAAAGATAAATTCTTTTTGTAAAATTTTTCTCTTCGTATTTTTAAAAGTTGATTTCCTTTCTCGTGTTCTCTTTGCAAAGATGAGATTTTTTTCAAGACTCACAAGATGTAGGAGCCTTTTTCCCTTTGTCATCCCTCTTGCCCTGAATTCATCTGAGATTTAGGTAGGTAGAAGAAATTAACCATCCTAACAGAGGGAGAAAATGACCTTGTACTTTTTTCCAACTTAGTCAGGTTCAATGACTAACATGTGATCTGAATAAGAAGGGAATTATTTCCAATTTTATGTCTTCCAGTACGATGAGGAATCATCTGTCTTGTTACTACTTCCTAAAGTCCTCCAAGTTTTACTATCAGCCTTGATCTCTACAGATCCCTGAGCAAGGTCATCTGATCTGTTGATGAAGCCTAAATATCCCTAGGCCTCTCCATCCACCCTTCTTCTGATCTTGACCCTTAATTTCTGTCCTACAGCTAAAGTTTCTCAATGAAAATGTAAGCCCCTCGAAAGCAAGGACTGTTTCTTTTTCTTTTTGTATGTTCAGGAATTTATGAAGGGCTTAGCACTAAATACTAAATATTTAATAAATTCTTTTTCATTCATTAATTTATTCATAGAAATTATCCCTTTTCCATAATAGAAGTTTCAAGCACATGATGGGATGAATAAAGCCCATAATACTCCCAAGAAGAGCTAGGATTGGATTAAATTGTAATTTGGAAATGTTTGATAAAATAAAATACAGATAATATTATTTTATAAAATTAAGTCAATATATGGCCCATAAAAATCCTTATACATGATATAGTGGTTTCCATTTTTTATTTGAATTTGATACTGATTTATAACACAGCAAAATGCTATAATCCAAAAGGATTATACCACTCCATTTGAAAATATATTGAATATTATTTAAAATAGATTATAAAAAGTCATGCTTATTTTAAAATGAAGTATAATATTCTTATCATATGGAATCCCTGAACTCCATAAAGTATTATTCCTTTTAATACAAAATAATTTCTTCATCTCTGCTGAGGTATATTTGGAATTAGATCTACCAGATATAACCACAAATCTGAATACTGTATACCTGCTGATTCTGGTCTACATGTTATCTTGCTTATTGGACCATCACAATGTAAACTATATTAGCATAAGGCACCTCACTAAAAGAAAATTTTTCTCATTGGTCAAAATGTTTTTTACTCATTGATTTTTCTAATTTTTTCTCTCTTCTAAGCACCTCTCCCCACCCTTCAAAAAAAAAATCATGTTACAAGTTTAGAGCTAGAAGAGATCTTAGAGGGTCATCAACTCTATACTCCTTCCAATTTAATAGATAATAAAACTGAGGTACAGAAAGGCTACTTGTCCAGAGTCACGGATTAGGACGTGTTTAAAGAGAAGATTTGAATCAACATTCTTCTGACTCCAAGTCAAGTGAGCTATGAGAATGCTATACTACTTTTAAAGGAATTCCAACTTCAGCATTACTTATATAATAGAATAGGATCCCAAATTCAAGTCACAAAAAAAACCCCTACTATATGTAACCCTAGTTCTAAAGCCCAGTTGTTTAGGGCTCTATCTTTATCTGCTTTGAGTGAGGGAAGGGGCAAAAAGCCTAAAGAGATCTCTTCAGCAGTGTTAGAGTCAGTGATCTTCAAGTATGACGTCCTTTTCAGGACTATCTTGTCTCTAGCTTCTAGAGGGAAGATGGACTAAGCTCATCCCAATTCAGGTAGCTGGAAAAAAAATTCAGGGGAGGACATTAATCTCTATCAATAAGGAGAGCATATTACACCAATGAGCTTTGACATTGGGGCTACATTTATAATGGGAATTTTGTTGTTGTTGTTGTTGTTGAAAGACTGGATCTCACCCAGAGTGGAGGTGCAACAGTCACTTATAGGTCAGCTTCTCTTGATGCTGATTATCACAGTTTTGATCTGCTCAGTCTTCAGCCTGGTCTGATTTAGCTCTAGATATCCTCATTCAAAATCAAATCAGATCAAATAAAATAAAATGCCACCATTTTCCATGATTTTTTTCTGATCCTTCATTCAACTCAAACTATAAAAAAGCTCTGCCTCCTAAAATTTTTCAAAGAATTTCACCTGGTTCCCCCTCCCAGTAACTTCCACAATTCTTTGTATATAGGTTTTTCTCTCAGGCAGCAAACTCCTTGAGAGCTGGGTTTGGGTTGCATTCAACTTTTTATCTCCAGCGATGATTCTTGTAACTAATTGGTATAGGAATACTGGTGTTTTTATATAGTCAATATAGAAAGTTAGACTTGAAGCAAAAAAGATATTTGGACCCCAAAGAGATACTAAAGAAAGGAAAGGGACCTGTATGTGCCAAAATGTTTGTGGCAGCCCTGTTTGTAGTGGCTAGAAGCTGGAAAATGAAAGGATGCCCATCAATTGGAGAATGGTTGAGTAAATTGTGGTATATGAACATTATGGAATATTATTGTTCTGTAAGGAACGACCAGCAGGATGAATACAGAGAGGACTGGCGAGACTTACATGAACTGATGTTGAGTGAAATGAGCAGAACCAGGAGATCATTATATACCTCAACAATGATACTGTTTGAGGATGTATTCTGATGGAAGTGGACCTCTTCGATAAAGAGAGCCTTAATTGATCAAAGATGGACAAAAGCAGCTACACCCAGAGAAAGAACACTGGAAATGAATATAAACTGCTTGCATTTATGTTTTTCCTCCTGGGTTATTTATATCTTCTGAATCCAATTCTCCCTGTGCAACAAGAAAACTGTTTGGTTCTGCACACATATATTGTATCTAGGATATACTGCAACCCATTCAACATGTAAAGGACTCTTGCCATCTCGGGGAAGGGGTGGAGGGAGGGAGGGGTAAAATCGGAACAGAAATGAATACAAGGGATAATGCTGTAAAAATTACCCTGGCATGTGTTCTATCAATAAAAAATTATTTAAAAAAAAGATATTTGGATTTGAATTCCAGTGCTTATTGTGCCTAATTAGATGTAAGATTCTAGACAAGCTATTTAAATTAGCTATGCCTTAATTATCTTTTATGTAAAATAAGAATAATATCTGAACTCCCTGTTTCATGATATTATTATGAGTAAAGCTCTTTGTAAATTGTAAAGTTTTTTTTTGGAGGTGAATATTATTGTTAGAACTGAATCAAAATTTTCAGGTGTTTGATATTCTCTGAATCTGATATATCACTAATTTCAATAATTTAGAAAATTTATCATGTTTAAAATAATTTCATGTCCTGTTGGAATATTTTGAGGGTATCTTAAAAGCAATCTAACATTCTTTTTATAACAATTAACAGAAAAAAACTAAAAGTGAAAAAAATTGTTCCCATGAAATATAGACAAAATTTTAAGATTGTGGAGTTACATATTGATTTGTATATGAATATACATGGATACAGATAAGAATATGATAAAGATATTAGAGATAACCACCAAGTTTTACTGCCCTGACACACACAAAAAAATTATTTTTGCATTTGTTGCTTCCACTATTCAATTTCTGCTTTCTTTTTCCATGGAAAACTATATGAATATATTTGTTGTACTTTTCTAATCCAAATGTGTTTCCTGTATGAGAGAGAGAATGATTACAAGAAGGTTTTCAGTAGTTAATGATATCTGCTTTTCCTCTGACACCACAATAAATTCAAGTATTGGCTTATGCAAATCACATATGAGCAAATTCCAAAATATTTTTGGTACATTCTAAAGCAGAAGTCAAATCACTAGATGACTATTGGAAACACATAAAGATGGGCCAGTTGGGATGCTTTAGGAATAAGTGGCTACATAAAGCCCCAAATAGAAGTGTATCCCATCATTCAATGTTTGTTTTTAAGATATGTGTCTGTAAATTTAAGTCTATGAGAATTTTTGGTATCACAATCAAAGTAGTTAGTGTCAAATTCACACCTATTACAGACTCATGGTGTATTACCCCATTTACATTATATTATATATAATATGTTATTTCTGTATTATTTGTACATATATATTATATTTATTAGATGTAAGTGATAAGAAAAATTAAACAAATCCATAATATATAGCATGTTAAAGGCTTTTATACCAATTTCTAATATCACTATGAGCAATATTAATGACATATTCCCTCTGAGCATAATATTTCAGCATCTTACATGAATAATGTGGACACAGGTAAAACAGATGGAATACATTAAAATGCAATAACTCTTACCTCCTTGTTCACATAACTGCTGGGCTAAGGCATCCTTGAAGATAACTTGACCTCTGTGAGTAGCTGTAGCCCTGGAAATAAAGAAAGAATTTAAACTAAAGTTTGCAGTGAATTTCAGTTTAAAATTAAATTTTAGATTGAAATGCTTTACAACTCTAAAATTTCTGTTATTTCATTGATGTGAGTTTTCTGAGAACAGGACCTTCTTGAAGATCATCATAATATCTAATAGCAAATCTTTTGATGAAGAGCTATCTATATTGAAAGAGAAAAACACTTGAGGATTTTTCCAAGTAATGAGATCTACCAAAGCTTGCAAGGTCCAAGTATTGATAACTTTGAGTTGGTGTGGATATGTTAATGGAGTAATCCCAAGGAGGCATGGATAACAGTTAATCTGTCCTCCATCAAAACCATATAAAAATGAATCCCTGACCTCCATTCCCCCATCATTCTCCCACCCTCCAATGCTCTTCCATTTCTATCTGGGTCTATGCTGCCCAGTAATAATCCAACCCATTATTCCATAAGTAACTCTGTGCCTCTCTTCCTCCCATTCTCTTCCCCACACAGCCATATTCTCTTCCCCACATAGCCCTCTCATTCCCATCTCCAAACCCTCTGCTCAAACCTTTGAGCTGGTTGTCTTTAATTGCCCTCATACTCATTAAAATTTGATCAAAGCATTATTCCTAATTTTCATTTATTTAGGATAATTTCCTTGCAAAAATTTATAATTCTGAGATATTAATATGTTTAATATGAAATGGCTGGATTTGAATGGAACTGGGGCAGGAATATGCTGGAGTCAGCTTTTGAGACCTGAGTGACTATTAAATATTTAGTGCAAGCATTTATACCTTGGAAATCAGCAAATGCTGCAAATCAAGGCTTAACTTATTTTTAAAGCTTTTTTTAGAATTGAGAAAATGATGGTGAAATGTTAGTAATGTTGATTAAACTTAAAAGTGTGTTGAACATATCCCCACCCCCCCAAAGAGAGCTGGTTGTTAAACATTTACTAGCATACCTCTAAACTTGAGGAAGGAGGAAAAATAAGGAAGAGATTCTTATTAAAGAAAAGAGAAAGAAAAGATCCTTATTAAAAACCCTTGTAAGAAGAATTTAAAGGAATTTTTAGAAAAAGCTTCACATAACTTCAGGCATATTAGTACCAGATCTAAATGTAATTGTGAAAAAAATTTTAAAAATAAATAAAAATAGAACAAAACAGAGATGATGTTAATGCATGGTTTTCTAAGTCAAATAAGTGACTTTCAAGGACCCTTATGTATAAATATAAACAGTGGTCCCTGTTTCTATTTGAATTTGACATCATCATTATAGGCTTTGGGAATAGCCAATACCAAATAAGCTAACTGGAAGAAGGAATATTATATGTGAGGAAGGGCAACTAAGGTAGTAAGGTTGGATTGTATTATGTGCATAGGGAAGATGTAAGAAAAATGCACAGGTAAAAATGGGCTAAATTGTGAATATCGCTAAATCCCGGGAGCAACTATGTGGTACAGTAGATAGAGTGACAGACTTCAAGTCAGAAAAAAAAAACCAGTTTCCTCTATTCAAATCTAGCCTCAGATACTAGCTGTATGATCCTGGGCAAGTCAGTTACTGTTTGCCTCAGTTTCCTAAACTATAAAATGAGAAGGAAGTGGTAAACCATTCCACCTCTGCTCAAACCAAAAAAAAAAAAAACCCAATGGAATCCAAAATATTTTATATTTGATTCTGAAGATAATTGGGATTCACTGGTATTTAATGAATGGGGCAGGGTTTGACATAGAAAAATTATTTTGGCTGCTTTGTGAATAGATGAATTGCAGTAGAGAAAGACTTGATGTCAGACAAATTAGGTTTTGAGGCCCTGAAAAAGAATGATGGGTGAATGAGTGAAGAAAAGCCTGTGAAAGATCTCAAAGTGAAAGAAATTGAGAATTGGCAATAAAATAGTCACTAGATGAATAAAATAAGGAAATTAGATTTTAGAAAATCCACAGTATAGAATCTATGATTTCATCAGAGTGAATTCCTTGAACTGAGACAACATGCAACTGGTCTAAACATAATACTTGTCACAGTGATTGCCTGAGGCACACAGTGATGAAATGACTCCTTTAAGGTCTTGATAACAAAGGCTGAATGAATCCATATGGTTCTCGCTGCAAGCCCTATCTACCACACAATGCTCCCTCTACCTCTGAAAAATATTAATATACAAAATTTTGTTATTCAGGGATGAAGAAAATCACATGCTGAAGTGTTAATGAATGTTCTTCCTTCTAAGAAATACATTTTAACAAGAAGACACAGTGCCTTAGCTCAAAGGAATTATTTTAAGAGTAAGTAAGAGTAGATTAAGGGTAGGAAAACTGATTAGATAGTTACATTTGATCAGTGGGCCTTTCCTTAATGCTTACTTTTGGAAGTAGTCTACAAGAAGAGCAAGAAATGATTCTTGCATATCATTTGGTAGACATTTAACAAATACTTGCTAATTGAGTAATTATATTAAAATTAGAGATAAAACATTTTTTCTATTCTAAAAGATTTTAATAATTGATATAATAAGCCCACTACTGCCCAAATATTTTCTGTGTAAAGAGTCTTATTCACAGAGGTTTAACCAATAGTTTATGAATATTTGTGGTCAGAGTTACTCAAAAAGTCCTTGATGGATTATTATATAAGGCAGTGTGATGGCAAAGTGTATAGAATTCTGGACTTGGAATAACCTCAAATTTGGCCTCAATTACTAATTAGCTATGGTACTCTAGGCAAGTTACTTTACCTCTGTCTTCCTCAGTTTCTTTATCAATAAGATGAAGATAATAATAGTATTTACCTCCCAGAGAGGGTGTGAAGAACAAATGAAATACAAATTAGTTTGTAATGCTTAAAGCATTATTAGCTATTATTAGTATGTCTCAAAGTAACCTAATTTTTGAAAAATATATATATACCTTTCTATGATTTGGTTTACAAGTCTGACTCAAGCCTAGGATTTTTAGAACCTCAAGTTTGTTTACATATCTGAAATCATATATATTTTTTATGGAATTTTAAAGCTGTGATTGCTGTTGATTAGTTTTAATTTTATCTGTATCTTATTTGATTATAATTTTTCTGCTTTGAAAAGTTTTTGGAAAAAACAAACATGATCCAAGATATCAAACTGTGCACCATATAGACAATTTCTCTTTTATTAAAACTGTTTGTTGATTACATGTATATCAAAATTCTTATACAGAGCTTTTTTTGTTATTTTACAAGTTCATTTATACTATAAGCCAAACTGCTATTCAGGAAATATTTCTAAACACAGAGCTATAATCCAGGTATAGTCTTTGTCCCTATAATATCAGAATTATAAGGCCACATTATTATATTTTTCTATTCTTTCTCTCATTATTTATCTCTTACTATTCCTGGCTCTTAAAACACCTCTATTTCCTTCCAATATTGATGTTTTGATTCCCCCCCACCAATATTCTGCTTTTGTATCTTTGGCAGAACAAATGATCTTTAGCAAGCCACTTAGAAGCTCTTTTTTACAGAAAAATGTAAGTAGAATGAAGGCATATATTTACACATATTTATATTTATGTTTATATATATGTGTGTGAGTACATATAAATATCAACATTCTCATAAGGATGTCTTTCCTGATCCTACCAGTTGCTAAAGACATCCATTCTAAAGATTACTTTTGACTTACCTTGCATATATCTTTTATATACTTATTTATTTACATGTTGTCTCTCCCACTGTCACATGAGACAAGATTTGTAAAGTATGTGGTACATAGTAGGAGCTTAATAAATGATTGTTCCCTCCCTTTCCTCTTCTCTCTCCTCCCCCATTAGAATACAAGTTTTTTCAGAACAGGGACTTACTTTTGCCTTTGTAACTCATTTCATCTATATAGAAGACTGCTGGAATAGAAACACTCTCTACAGATACAGTTTGGTGATCTAACTTTTAGATTTAGTTGCCTGAGTTAGTGAAAGATAAAGTAAATTGCCAGTGGTCACAGATGTGCTCATATGTGCAAGGCAGGAAATTCCTAAATCCAAGGCTGGACACCTCATACACATTTCAAGATGTTTCACATCAAGATGTCAAGATATTTTATAATGTATATTTTTATATCTTTTTACCTTAACATTAAAGAATCATGCACAACATGAAAAAATAGTAAAAATAATCAAACCGTCAGTTTTGTGTGGGGAAAGGAATAAAGCACTTGTATAGTGTCTACTGTATGTAAAATCTTGTTTTTCAGTCTAACAAGACTGTCCTTTGGGGTTTTCTAGGCAAAGTGATTTGCCATTTCCTTCTCTAGCTCATTTTATACATGAGGAAACTGAGGCAAACAGAATTAATTGACTTGCCCAGGGTCACATAATTAGTGTTTGAGTCCAGATGTGAACTCAGGAAGAGGAGTCTTTCTGACTCCAGGTCTGGCACTCTATCTATTGCATCACCTAGGTGCCCCCAATTTCTGGACAGTATTGTTTCACAATATTATCTCATTAGATTTTTTAAAATAATCTTTCAAAGTAGGTACTGCTGTTATCCCCACCTTACAATTGAGGAAACTGAGGCAAAGAGTTTAACTTATTTGCCCAGATGTCACATAGCTAATAAGTATCTGAGGTTGGATTTGAACTTGATTCTTTCTAAATCCAAGCCCAGAACACTGCATCTCGCTACATAGCTGCCTCTATACAGGGTGAAACACTAAGTTGAATCAGAAGCCCTAGGTTCAAAGCTCTGTTTTCTTGTCTATGTGACTAATATCAATTCCTTAGCTTCTTAGGATCTCAGTTCCTTCTTCTATAAAATTAAGATGTTGGGCCAAATAATTTCTTAACATCTTTTTTCATCCTTAAATTTATGATTCTATGAATTTAGGTGCTGTCTCTTCTCCTAAGGATATTTATCATCTAGCAGCCAGATTATTCTTAAGTAAATTAGTAGTTTAGAGATGTCTTACTCCAAACCAAGCAAAATAAAATGTACTCTTCAGAAGTAACTTTTTAGAACACTGGAATTCCTGAAGGAAAACCTCTTGAATAGTTTTACTGTTTTAAATACCTTTCTATTAATGGTAAGCATGTGTGAGGCTGCCTCAGAGGTATCCTTAGGCAAGACAAAAACAATACAGCTAAAATAGCACACTAATTCCAAAGGTGACCTTAGAGAGATGTAAAGTGAAAATGATCTCATTGGCTTGCTGGTGAATTAATGGAGATTTGTGTATGTGTGAGTGTAAATACTTTTTTAAACATGTTTTTTTCAAGTGTAATACTTCACTCTGAGCCCAATGTGGTAGAAATCAATATGGCACAATCTAAAAAGCCATGGACTTGGAGTCAGGAGACCTGAAATCCAGAATGGGTCGGGTCATGAATTAGCTGTTTTGACCCCAGACAAATGACAGTAATCACTATCTGCTTCTTCTTTTCTCTCCATGTACATGTGAAATGTATGATTTCAGTTAAATTCTAGCACAGTAATCATGGAGCCAATCCATGTCATAGCCAATCTATAAGCCATTGCCACTATGTAAAAAAAGAGTTCCTATTTGACCTCATGCTCTTGACAGAACATACAGATGTAGGATTCCACAATTTAACACCATCACTCTGGGACTACTACAAGACCTCCCAGTCTCTGGCAAGTGATCATAGACCCAGACTCTGGGCAAAGAACATACGCTTTATACAAGAGAAGGAAAAAAAGGGAAGATCGCTAAAAGCTGACAAGAATGGGTCAAACTGGTACAACAATGTGACCACAAAGTAAATATGATAAGGTGCTTTAGGATCCGGGCTCCTAAAATGGAAGAATCCTGGAGGAAAACTAACAAAGTCTAACTTCATCCCAATAGTTTCCATACTGTCTTGGTTCCATTGGTGGGTAGACATTATTCCCATTTGCTGTGCAATACTTTGCACTCAAGGTGTTTCTGTCTGGTAAAATGCCTACTGTGGAATTGGCCAGGTGACTGAATGTGCTCAAAGGAAAGCCTATGGCTATCCATGGACATATCTATTTGTCCTACATGGGTCACATCAGTGACAAAGTTGCTAATGAAGTCATTTTACTTCTTTGGTTTCCACTTCCTCATCTGTGAAATGACAGGCCTGGAGAATAGTTGACAGATGCTAAAGTATGTTCCCAGCTTTAACATTCTATAATCTCAAATTGGTCTTATAATTATATTTTTAAAACCATCAATGTGAACTTCTTGGGGGATTAAAGGGTTATATCTTGTTAAGTTCAGAGGATAAGTTTTCAGAATTCAGCATGGTTTCAGGCACATAGTAAGCCCTTAATGAACAGTAGTTTTACTGAACTGAAAAATAAAATAAAATAAATTATCAGAATATTAAAGCAAGGAAGAGGAGGTTGAATTCTGCCTTGAATACGTTCTAGTTAGTTAATCTTTCAATTTCAGTTTTACCATCTGTAAAGCAGGGATAATAACAGAACCTACCTCACAAGGTAGCTGTGAGTTTCAACAAAATGAAGGAATTTGCAAATGATTAACATGCTATATAAATATTGGCTAATATTATAATTATCAAAGAGCTCAAATAACTCTCCCTCTTTAACATTCTCCTTTGAATTAGCAATATGATGTGATTGCTGATGGAAAAACTAAGCAGAAAGTCTCAGGATCACTAATTAAATGAATATGATCTACTGGGAGAAAGGGTTTTCTGTGACTACACCCTTAAGAGTAAACATGTGGGCAAAAGAAGCCAGTGTCTTCAATTTATCTTGACTTTAAAGGTCTTCAAAAAAGGCTGGATAATCATTGGTCAGAGACGACAGAGGAGATTTCTGTGTAGAGAATGATTGAATTGGAAGCATAGTTACCATGGAATCAATACTGATAGCTATCTATATATAGGAAGACAGAGAAAGATAATAAAAGATAGTGATTAATAGACATTTTCCTAGTTGGAGAAGTAGAGTTGCTCACTGTCCAGTTCCTCTGTAGTATTCTTTGAAATGATCTAGAAATCGTCAAAGTGACTGACATATGACAAATCCCTAAAATATTTGCAGATCCTCTCAAACTTTTTTGAATAGTTAAATTAAAGCTGATTCACAGAGATTACAAGATCTCCCAAGACTAGCATTGGTGTGAGCAATAATTTAATGACATATTTAGGGGAAAATAATTTAAACTGGACTTACTTGAGTTAATCTTGTTTAAACAGACATTAATCAATCAATTATTGAAGTATGGTGCTAATTGCCATAGGTCCACAAAGAAAAGAAAAAAATAGTGCCTTCCCTCAGAGAATTTAAACAACTAGAAGGCACCATTTATATAGCAGGGTGACGTCAAAACAGGGCAGTTATATCCTGTTCGTAAGGTTTTCCTTGGTGCCCTTGTTAGTGCTCAAGTATGGGAGTCATACATCTGACCTTACCCATTGTTTCTTATGAAGTTGTTCTGATTTCAGCACAGGACAGATAAAGATAAAAACCAAAATTCCAAGAAAATTATCAACTGATAATAAAATTCAAAGCCTTATTTATAGATAAAATACTCATCTTAGATGTTAAAGAATTTTTTTTTTAAACTTACAGGGAGTCCTTCTTATAAAACTACTTGAGGACATACATAACTGAAAAAAACACATTAAGCTATTGATCTAGGATCAATTGAAAGTCTCTTTAAATTTCTCTTTGTGAAAGAACAAAGGGCCATCATAAAAAAGCCTCAGGATAATTAAACTTGGGTTCTTTTGAATAATAAAATAGTAGGTGTTGGGTCATTATAATTAAATAAACAATGATGAATGCAAAGAATGTTGTTTAGACCTGGTTTTCCTCTTTTTCTCCCCCTCTCTCCATATATAACTAAAGGTTCAGTTTCCTGAAATTCAATACATTCAGAGTTGGGATTATTTCCTTTAAGCAGCACAGGTAAATTTTAAAGATTAAAGAATAAATTGACATTTCCAGAGACTGAGGCTTTTAGCATAGTTACTGATGATTTAACTAGCAATGGGAGAGTTTGGAGTTTAAGTGTTTCAAGACAGACCTAATGAAAATCAGTTATCAGACTTAATAAAGGGTAATGAGCCTAAATTAGAAATGCAATATTGTCTTTCTCCTCCTCCTTGCTTCTGAATTTGTGACTCATAAGAGAGTTCAGGGAAGTTGCTGAAATCAGGGGACAGTGCAGGAACATACTGTACAGGAAAAGATAGAAGAAAGATGACAGTTTTAAATGAAAGGAGGAACTATCTTGCAATCCAGTAGTTTTTTTGTTTGTTTGTTTGTTTGTTTTAAAGTAAAACAAAACATCCCAAACTGGCATTGAATAAAACACTGGACTTGGAGGGAGGAAAATTTTAATTCAAATCCTATGTTAGACTGTTATCTAGTGTGTTGATGCTTAAGTCACAAAGTTACACATAACATTTCTTAATAGGGATGATGATGATAGCACAATTCAGAGATTTAGAGATGGACAAGACTTTAAAGTCCATCTAATGTAACCATCTAAAGTAACCATCTAACTTAGAAATTAAGAAATTAGGGCCCACATTGATCAAGTGACTTGACCACAATCACACCCAAAGGTAATCGCTCTGATTCTAAATCTATTGCTCATACCACAAAGTTTTGCAAGTTTCTTAAGAAAGGTAGTTTATGCCATAGTAGATGGAACATCAGAACTGAAATCAAGAACTCTGAGTTGAAATCATTTATCAGACAATTGCTAGCTGTGTGACCCTTCACAAATCACTCAACTTTCAATCAATCATGAAATGCTTATTATGTATCAGGCATTGTGCTAAAACCTAAGGACTGAAAAAGAAGGAAAAGATAATCCTGCCCCCAAGGAGCTCTCATTCTAAGGAGGGAAACAATATGTAAACAAATATATGCAAAATAAGTCATATATAGGTAGATATGTATACACACATATACATACATATATATGTCACAAGAAATAATTAACAGAGGGCAGCATTGAAATTAAGAGGGATTAGGGAAAGCTTCTAGTAAATGAAGGGCTTTCAGTTAGTTATAGGAAGCAAGGGAGGTCAGTGGAAAGAGTTGAAGTAGGAGAACAAATCAAGCACTGGGGACCACCAGAAAAATGCCCAGACACTCAAGGGGACATAAAAAAAAATGAAGTTTCCTTTGTTCTTTTTTTTCTTTGTTTGTTTAAAAAGTCTTCCCTAAACTTAAAGAGAAGGCTGCTATAGAAAATTCACATGTAGATACTTGGGAGTTGAAAGAGAACTAAGCTATAAATACTAAGGTTCAAAGTCAAGAATATTACAATAGAGAGGCCAGGTTTCTCTTGGATAGCTGATATAATAAGTTGGGTAAAAACAAACAAATAAAAAAAGAAAAAAACATTATTGCTTCTGTAGTCCTTCCCTTTGAAGGAAAAGTATGGCCTCAATATTTAATTTGGGGTCATTTCAGCTAATTAAAAGGAAGCTTTTTATTTTAAGTGAGGCTGGGTGATAAACAATTCAAGAAGCATTGATTAAGGCTCCTATACAAGGCATACATAAAAAGCCAAGAAACCTTGCTTTCAAGGAGAATGTATTATACTTTAAAAAAAAAAACAGTATTAAAAATTAGTACCCTAAATTCCATTGTAGTAATACATTAAGAAAAATGTATTTTTCTTACAGTGTAGTGTAAGTCCATACCAATAAGAATACTATTAGAATTCTGTGCAAAATTCCGTGTTAAAGAAGCAAAGAAGAAAAAAACATTCTTACACAGTGTTCTTAAAATATTTCCTGCTTTGCCTTGACTTTAATGTCACACACATAATGCTAAAGAAAATCACATTTTCATTTTTTTTGGCACTTCATTGCAGCTTATTACTACAGTAAATGCACAACCAGTCAATTAGCATAAATAATAGAACAAGTTTCTATGGCCTCTCAGTTGACATGGTGCCAACAAGCAGGTCTACTCTTCCCAATAGGGAAATTTTGTTTTTAAATTCCTGGAGAAATAAACAGTAAATTCTTTTAAAAAAAAAACACTAAATGCAGTGTGTGCACCTACATACTTGCCCCTTTAAATTAGATCACATAAAAAGAAGTGATACTATGCTATTACCAAAGGAATAAGTAGGAAAAAGTTCTAATTGGACATTGAAAAACCTAAATTAACATTTTATTTATTTGATATTTAAGAACAGTGTCAGGTTAGTAAACCTTAGTTCAAGTAACAAAACCATCATTAAACATAAATTAATGCATATTTAATTCAAATTACCTGAATAAAATTTTTTCTTGTGATGCTAAAAAGAAAGTCTTTTTTATTGAAGACACTTATAAGAATTCAGAGTTTCAAAATAGGGGAGTCAGTCTATAGGAGATACTATTATTGATCTAGAGAAGGAAAAATGATATTGCTACATGTCCAGGTTTAGGTAAAAGTGGAATCTTCAAAGAGAGCATGACTTGAAAATCACTAAGGTATCTACCAGTGGAGACTGGGATTTGGAGTTACTCTTTCCAAGTAGGCTTCTTTTAAAATGAAAATATTCTTGAGACAAAGAAGGCCCTAATGGACTAATATCTAATTGTAAATTAGTTTATGATGTCACTTCTTAAGGAATAGGAAAGAAATGAGCAGTAGTGAAGTTTGGGGCATTTGAAATAAGGGTATTGAAAGGTAAGAGATGCTGAGACAGCAGTAGGATATTGAAAGAAAGATACTTTGAATTTTGATGTTGTAGATAGAGCACAGGAAGATGTGGATTTACATATTGCTTCAGATTAGTAGTTATGTGATCATGGACAGGTTACTTAACTTTGTAGGCTATTAGTTTCTTCCTTTACAAATATGAATAATATATACTAAAAGTTCATTAGAAGACGCCTAATTAGCTCAGTTCACTTATCCACCTGATAAAACTACAGTGAAGACAACTCAGAAGTGACATTTTCCATGGTGCTGGATATGTTCTGGCTTATTATTGAAGAATATTAATTCTGAGAAGACACAGCAATTGTTTAATGGTCCTTGACAGGGAGATAGCATTGAAGATGATAGGTGACTGAGTTGAGAAGCGTCAACTAGGAAAGAAACAGCTCCTTGTTTGTATGTAACAGGTGTTTTCCCCTCAGCGAACACAAGGAAGGGATTTCTCCTCCCCCTTTCCCAAAGCCATGATGGTTGAATCTTGGACTTTCTTTTGCCTTATATGTTCTTTTCTAAGCCTAGGCTACTGATCAACAGTTCTAAAAAAAGGGGATGACTTCAGAATCATCAGCTACCTTGTGAGTTGGAGGGATCTCCAATTGGAGTGAAGAAATGATTTCTGTAACCTCACCTCTCTCATTAGTAGAGAAAAGCATCATGTCTGGAGCATTCTGTGGTGTAAGATTATAAACAAAAGAAAGAAATAGGTCGCTTCTAGCCAGGAGATTCAGAGCATGTGAACTTCATAGCATTACTTTTTTTTTTTTTTTTTTTTTTTTAAGAAAACAGAAAAGATCTGTTTTGAAAGGTTCTAGATAGTTTCAAAGACTTGATTACTCCCAGGAATGTGTAAGAAAACACTAGGAGAAAACCATGATTTTGTACTCTATGACATAGTAATAACAGATTAGATCCTAAATTTGATAAATTATGTCAAAATTATATTAAAATTTTAAAGAAACAAGAAAATTTCAAGCACTGGGAAAAGGAATATAATTTTAAATTGTAGCATAATTCCATAACATTGAAGACTATTCAAAAATCTAATTAATGGGACTAAATCCATCACTTTTTCATACTCTTATTCCAATATCTAAGAATTTTCAGGAAAACTCTCTTACATGATTTGGATTACTCAACATGATCTAGAAGAAAGAATACTAAAAGTCTGGAGAATTGAATTCTCCTCGACTTTGCCATTAACAAACTTTGTGACATTTGCTGAAGTACTTAACTTCACTGGACCTCAAATTCCTCACCATAAACGAACGGGTTACATTAAAGTGATCAGAAAGGTCCTGTCCAGCCTGAGCCTTTTATTTTAGTAATGCTGTGACGACTGTGTTAGCACCCAGGATACTTTAGAATCAGCCGGAGTCAGGATAAGCAAAAGTCCTTGATGTTTATTCTTTGTGGATGTGAGAGGAATGGCAACATGAAGTGACATGAATCCAGCCACGAGTCACCCTGGCTTTCTTACGCCACCCTTTTATCCCTCTTCCTCATCTCTATATACACCAACAGACTGAGCCCACACAGAATGGTGGGGTGGGCCATTTTCCAAGCAAATGCTAATAGAGTATTGTCCAATTGGTAATTAGCTTTAAGTGCTTGCTTGTGGGAACCTCAGTGCATCTGCTCAATTTCAAATGCTATTGTAAAAAAAAGAAAAACAAACTAATATCTGGAAAAACTAAGTTAATCTCAGATAAGGCTTTAATGTTTGGATCTTATGTATTAAAGACCATCATATTTATTTTATTGAGCAATCTGGGTCAGAGTATATGAAAATTTGTTCATTAAATATTTTATTTAAGACCCAGTGATATTTCATATTAGGTATTGTACTCACAGTTCAATTCAGACTTTTCATTAAGTCTGTCAATTTCTACCCCATCTTCTTTATATACCCAATTTAAAAGGTTTTAGTCTACTTTAATTTCAGAACTCTTGATCCTAAGGGAAATTCTGAAAGGATAGAAATTTATGTTCTAAAATCTACCTCTTAGATGTTTTGGCTTCCTTTAAAATTTAACTTAAATCTCAACTTCTTCATGAGCCTTTTGTCCCCCAGATGTGTTTCTCATCTTGTACATGCCTTACATGTATTTTACCAACCCAAAGCCATGATGGTTGAATCCTGGACTTTCTTTTGCTTTATATGTTCTTTCCTAAGTACATCTTATGTCTTTAGGGTTAGACTGTAAATTCCTTGAGAGAAGGCACTATTTTTGATTTAGTCTTTGAATCTCTAGTTCCTAGTATACAACCTTCAATAATCAATCAATTGACATTTATTAAATGCCTATTATGTGACAGGCACTGTGTTAAGCCCTGGTTATATAAAAAGAAACAAAAGATAGTTCCTGCCCTTAAAGAGTTTATAGGCTAATGGAGGGAGAAAACATGCAAACAAATTTTATATATATATATATATATATATATATATACATACATACATACACACACATATATATGTATATATATATGTATATATATACACACATATATATATATGAAACAAATTAAATATAGAATAAATAAGAAATAATTAACAGAGGAAAGGCATTGTAACTAAGAGGAGTTAAGGAAGGCTTCCTGTAGAAGGCAGAATTTTATTTGAGACTTAAAGGAAGTCAGAGATGTCAGTAGTCAGAGCAGAGAATGGAGAGCTTTCCAAGGATGGGGATAATCAGAAAAAATGCCCTGAGTTGAGAGATGGCATGTTTATGGAGCAACTTGGAAGCCACTGTCACTGGATCAGTGAGTATGCCTTGAGGAGTAATATGTAAGAAGACTAGAAAGCAGAAATACATGAGGTTATGAAGAGGTTAAATGCCAGAAAACATTTTGTATTTGCTCCTAGATGCAACAGGAAGGCACTATAGTTTACCTTGTAGGGAGGTGACATGATTGGGCTTATACTTAAGAAAAGCCACTTTAGTGGATGAATGGAAGATGGATGGGAGTTTGAAAAGAGAAAGAAAACTTTTCATAAAGCTTCACTTTAGACATTCCCATGTTTCCCTCCTCAATATAAAGCAAAATGGAAGTTATAGTTTCCCAATAGGTTTTACAGACCTATTTTACCTATTGATTTATTTGAAATCACTGGATTATATGGAGTGGTATATTCTTTGGGGCAATTAGGTGGCACATTGGATAGAGTGCCTGGCTTGGAGTCATGAAGACTCATCTTCCTGGATTTAAATCTGGCCTCAGACATTTAGTAGCTATGTACTCTGGAGAAGCCATTTATTCCTGTTTGCCTCAGTTTTCTCATCTATAAAATGAAATGGAGAAGAAAATGGCAAACTGCTCCAATATCTTTGCTAAGAAAATCCCAAATAGGATCACAAATAGTTGTACATGCCTGAAAAATAACAACAACAAAGGAATAAAGTGAGGAAGGAATAGGGAACAAATGGTCTGTGCTATTGTGGCAGAGTACAGTGGGCAAAATATTGATTCAGAGGCAAAGAGACCTGAATTCATATCTTGACTCTGGATCTTTTTTAGTTGCATTTTCATGAGCAAGTCACTTAATCCCTGAACTTCAATTTTCTTATTTATCAAATAGAGATAATAATCTGTAGGCCCTTACAATGTTTTTTGAGGGATTGAAAAGAAATAATACAGTTGACATTTTATAAAATTTAAGATTATCATCTATTTTTTCTACTGCCTTTTTAAATATTCTTTTGTGAAGAAACAATAATTCATATTTACACAATCTTTGTTTCCTTAGCTATGAAGTAGTGATAGTGATTTTACAATAAAACTGTTGTGAAGGTTGTATAAAATAACGCATACAAAAATGTTTTGTATTTTGTAATATGACTAAACAAGATATTATCATAAAATGACATTCAAATTTGTAGTATTTTGTTTTTGTTTTTATTTTCATGAACCTTATATTCAAAGTCCTTTGGCCCTATACAGCCTTTTAAACAAATATCTGTTTGTCTAAAAGAACTATTTTATGGAGAACTCACATAAGGCAAGCACTCATAAGGAGGCCAGAAGAAAGGTCACTCAGAAGAACTTTGGATTTAATTTTGAGACATGGTAGACACTGGGACAAGCCCACCAAGGCATACCTTTATCAAAGAAGGAGCTGTATTCTTTGAGCAAAGCAGGACTGTAACTCAAAAGAAATGGGAAATGCTCAAATTTAGAGACACCTTTCACTATAATTGTTCATTTGGATTATTTTTGCTTGGCCTGTGATAGAGCCTTCTGAGCCCTTATTGGTCTGATCAGCCACAGTAGGACACACTGTACATTGACCCTGAGATAGATGGATGGATGGATGGATGGATAGATAGATATCTTATCTAGTTATATCATTTTGGACCTCTGAGAAGTAAGAACAACAGTCAACTAACCTTTCCTTCAAGGCCATTGTCATACCCTCCAATGTGGCCATTTTATCTCCCTACCACTTTACTTCCTCAACTAGAAACTAGGATTCATTCTTAGAATTCCTTCTCAAGGGATGGGATTTCACCTTATTTGCCCGGAAGCAGACCTCCATGCCATTTTTAGACCATCTCCAAACCATACTGCTTTCCCATCTCAGTTCTACAAAGCTCCTTTATAATTTCTTTCGGATAATTTATTAGAATGTAAATTTCTTCAGTATAGGGAGTGTATATTTGTATTTGTATTACCAGAATGTAAAAGTTCCTTCCATCTATCTATCCATTTATTTATCTATCTTTACTTATCACTCAATGAATTTATGTACCATTTCCTCGTTTGTCTGTCATTAATTTGTGTGTTGTATGTGTGTGTGTATTCTTGCCTTGGATTATAAACTCCTACAGGTCAAAGATTCTTCAATTTATACAGTATCAGCTTTCAAGAGATTCAAATGCTAAAGATTACAAGGATAGCTTTTTCATAATACTTTAAAAGTTTTCAAAGTGTTTTCACCAACAGCCTAATGGATTGATTATATGTGAAACACTGTAACAATAGAAAACAGGCTCAACTCTCTCCATTTCCAGGATAACAGTAATTGGCAAGGTTATAGATCACATGGGAGTTGTCTTTATACCGCTGCTATTTTCTTAGTGGTATATCTGAGTATGCTGGAAATGCTTTAGAAATCAGATTTACTAGCTGTTTTTAAAAAGGTTAAATTTTAACATAAAATCAAAATGTAAAATTTTTGCTGGAAAGTACTGGAGAGCTTTGAGTTCTGTGTTTAGAATTTTCAAATACTACATATTCTAAAAGGAGAAATCTTTTATGTAATTGTTTCCACCTGCACTATTATTCAGGGAGAATGTTCAGCATATTAGTGTTTTATTCTCTGCAAGTGCAAGTGAGAAAAAACTCACTTGCAGAATGTTTTAAAATTGGTCAGAATTTTTATTTTTGGCATGTGTATTTGCCTTGTGATAACTGTACAAGAGATTGAGGATCTTTAAAGAAGAAATTACTCTGAAGATAAGACTATCTCCATATATATATATATATGTATGTGTGTTTGTGTGTATTACATATATTATGTCAACTGTATGTCAATCATCGGCACAATTGATCATAGGTTTTACACTTTGATGCAACTTTGGAGGTCATGTATATACCCTCTCATTTTACATATGAGGAAACTGGAGTTGAAAGAGATGAACTGCTTTGCCTAAGGTCATGCAGCCAGATCTAAAAATTTGAATTCAGATCCTGATTTATTGCTCTTTCTACTACATCAAGTTATTTGTCTGATTAAATGTGTAGATGACATTAATTCCACCTTAAAAATGGCTTCTACACATTTGTACTTATCCATCTATTTTTAAAAACTTCGAGCTATTGATTCCTATGTCACAGTGTAATGATGAAAAAAGTTGGAATTTAGAGTATTATAAGGTTCAAAAAGAAATTCAAATACACTCTCTCATTTGACTTTTATAAGTACCTCAGATAAATACACTAGTTATCACTTCTACATTATGCTTTTCCCCATTTTTGTTTCATTAAATTATAGGTTGACATAAAAATTTAAATGGGAATTTTGTAAAAGCCACAGATAACACAGAAATAATTTAGAAACTCAGAAATGTATAACACACACACACACACACACACATGTATATGTGTATATATACAGTATTGTATATGATTAGCCCAAACTTTACAACAAGGTGTTGTAAACATCCTATAAAAGAAAGTGTGTGTGGAGGGGAAACATACTTCCCTAGTATGAAAGGAGGTCAAAAATTTTACGTAATTTTCTAGATTGTGGGGGTGCCATGCCCTTAACTCCCAAGATTTGGATGGCATAACTGTATTTTATAGATAAAAAAACAAACCAAGACTAGTAAGCCTAGTAAGTAGCTAAGACAATATTTGTTTTCAGACCTTCCTAATTCCAAGTAGAACATTTTATCCACTATGCCCAGCTGTCTATGAGTGTAATAACACCATAATCTAATAATAAAAATGGAAAAAAGACTGTTGAATATCTTTTCTAATTCAATACTTATGGATAGTTTGTTTAAAAAAGAAATTAATTCTCAAATTTTAAAAAATTAGGAAGTTCAAATTGCTTCTATCAGCAATATACATATTAATGCCAAAATTATTGTATCTTTATAAAATCACTTGTTTAGAATGTCAGTGTAAATATAATTATAAGTAACTTCTACCAACATTCTACTTAAGTCTATTATTGCCAAGCATTTATAAGTTATTCCCAAGGCATAAAATCTCCTGGGTTGATCTGGCAAAAGGATGCATATTGGAGCTAAAAAAAGAATTCAGAAACTTGTTTTAATAGGCAATGGCTGACAGTCCTAAAAATCTTAGGGGAAAAAATCAGAAAATCAAGCACAAATGACCAGTTTTGATTCAGTGCATAGTCTTCTCTTTGTGTATGTGTGTTTAATTTGAACTTATCAGTACAACTAAACACATTCACATACAGATAATACTCTCCCCAATCCTAATTATCACATACTAAATCTTTAAATCATTCTTTTGCAATTTTCCCTCTAGTCTTATCTGGGGAATAGGTTACTTTTCCAGGTTACTAACTAAAGCTATTTCTTCCTTGGCTTTTCTTTGAACACTTCTTAGGCTTTAATCAAACGTTATCTGCAGCTCACCACAATGTTATTGAAATCAAGAAAACAATAGAAAGAAAAAAAAATCCTTTGTTTAGGAAGCCTAGGGTTGGAATTCAAATCTTTTTAATGTTATCTGTTTGATTTAGGATTATTCAACTTTCAGGATTTCTGTTTCCTCTTCTCTAAAATGAAAAGATTGGTCTAGATGGTCCTTACTAAGACCATATCTATGATGCCATCAACATTACAGATATGGTGCCTGAGGTCACATTTGAACTTGGGTATTCTGATTTAGGAATTCAAATCGGACTTCAGATATTTCCTAGGCCCTGGACAATTCACTTAACCTGTCTGCTTATTCAGCTATTAAATAGATATACTAAGAGCATCTACTTTTGAAGATTAAAGGAGGTATTACAAAGCAGGGCTTCTTAAACTTTTTCTACTTGTAACCCTTTCCATCTGAGAAATTTTTAAGTGATCCTGAGTATATAGGAATATAAATTAAGTATACAAACATTTACTACTAATAAATAATAATTTCATGCCTCCTAAATTCAGTTACATGACCATATATAGGACTGCAACCCACAGTTTAAGAAGCTTTGTTATAAGCACTGAGCATAGTGATTGGCACATAATAGATGCTTAATAAATGCTTTCTTCTATATGCTTTTCTTGATTCCACTAGTATAACCCCTCCCCCCCAACTTACCTTGTTTTTGCTTTGTAAATTTTGTATTTACTTTTGTGCAAATATATGGTTTTTCCACCAATGGAGTATAAACTCTTGAAGGCAGAGTCTATTTTTTTTTTTTTTTCCCTTTGGACCCCCAGCATCCAGCACAGTGACTGGTACATAGTTGACATTTTATAAATATTTGTTGAATGACTAATCAATGACAAGTCAGAGATTTTGTAGTTCCAAGATTCTGTGGATCTCGCCTTTGACCTGGGAAAAAGTCATTCAACTTCTTTACCCTTCAGTAGTCTCACTTGTAAAAAGAGGAAGTTGGACTGAGATATCTAATATTCCCTAAAGCTATAAATTCCATTGTGTGTATGCATGTACCTGGGCATTAAAGTTTACACCAAAGATCAAGTTTATTTAATCAAGTACACAGTTTCCCAAAGTACCAATGTTCATACAGTCTTCTCAGTATATAAACTATGTCCCCACTGCAAGTATCCCGCTTTAACTATATTTCTGACACTTTTATTGTACATTAAAGCCTTGAAAGCCTATAGGACACCTTGAGAAATTCAGGATAGGAATTGAAGTTTTGAGGGTCCAAATGGAACCTCTTGGATTTAGAATGAAGAGATGGTTCTTTGTAGAGGGTACTAAGCTGAGACATTGGTGGATTATAGGAGGTTGAACTGTGGTTGTGGATTGAGAGTGCACAAGAAAGAATTCTTCTGGGTACTTTGGATATGGATTCAGATAGAGGTATGATTGCTTCCTTTCCCTAATTTAAGCCTGTAAAGTAGAACTACCCATAATCCCTCTCTCTGGAAGGAGCATAAATAGGCCAATGGGCCAGTCGGAGAGTTCTAGAGAGGAAGATGCTACAAGTCGAGATTTCACCGGAATGACATGAAGACTGGAGCTGGCTGGAGGATGAAGAAAGCAGAGGCAGAGGCTGTAGGACCAGACCTTTGGATTTGGTGACATTTGGAGAGAGCTCTTGGAACCAAGCAGAGAGATAGGCCTCTAAGCTAACCGGGCTATATTGAAGATAATAAAAGATCTGAACTTTTATCACCTGGCTGTGTTTTGAGAAGAAAAAGCTCACAACATTTTGGCGCCCAACGTGGGGCTGTTCTTCATACCCTGTGGCAAAACCGTCCATTCATATCTTTTATAAGGCTCAGCTAAATTGACACTGGGCACCGAAAAGGCAAATCTCTTCATATCCTCCTTATCCAGAGGAATGGAATAGAAACAATCCTTGATGTCTATAACCCAAAGAGGCCATTCTCTAGGAAGCTGAGTAGGAGATGGAAGTCCAGGCTGAAGAGTTCCCATAGTTTCCATCTGTTCGTTCACTTTTCTTAAATCAGTGAGCATCCTCCATTTTCCTGATTTCTTTTTTACAACGAACACTGGTGAATTCCAAGGACTTAGAGAAGGTTGTAAATGCCCTTGTTCAAGCTGCTCCTGTACTATATCTAATAAGGCCTGAATTTTATCGCTACTTAAGGGCCACTGTTCTATCCACACTGGTGTATCAGTTTTCCATTGGATAGGAATAGGTGAAAGTGTTGGCAGGCCTTCAACAGCAGCCCTGCTTAAAAAACCGAAGTACTCATTTTTAACCCCAATTGTTGTAAAACGTCTCTTCCCCACAGATTGATGGGGATTTTTTCAACTATAAAAGGAGTAAAAACTCCTGTTTTGCCTTCAAAAGTCCATCTCATAGGGGCAGCACTAACTTCAGCTGCTATTGATCCTCCTACTCCAGACATATAGGTATCTGCTTTAATCTTTGGCCAGTGACTGGGCCAACTGGCACCTCTAATAACTGTACGATCCGCACCTGTGTCTACCAATCCTTCCAATGGTAGGTCATTTATATAGATAGTGAGCATAGGTCGGTCAGCCGTTACTGCTGCTGTCCAGTATATTCCTGGTTTTTGTGGTCTGGAGTCAGAACCTGGGTGACTATCACGAGGCTGCTTATTAGGATTCTGTATGAGTAACCCTGATGCTACTACGTCTCCTGGGTGATAAGTCACACATTGTCTACCTGTATTAGTGACTGGGATATTATCTACACATTCCCCAGTTTCCCACATCAGTGTGTGGATAGACACTGTTTTGTACATACAAGGAGGTGAAATGGTCAAGCCTACTGTGCCTGGAGGTAAGGGATCCATAGGCTGGAGAGGAATAGATTTCACCTCTCCAGGGGGTATCTCCTGTAAGACTGGATAGAGCTGGGTCAATTATGAGTTTTTAGCAATGTATCATAACATACTAATCATGACCAAAAATGTTTTTCAGAGTTCTAGGTTCCATACATTTCTGCTGTTATTACAAAAGCAGCTATTCATTTAAAGCATGGAGTTCAAGTCATAAGATTTTCTAATAAGGACTTAAGAGCCTTATGGAATAAGGTTACCAAGGTGCCTAAAAAATTCTGGGTAAAAACTTAAATGGAGGCAGGGATATGGGAATGGTATTTGTTTGTTTTTGAATAGGCTATTCTGAAGGAATAAAAATTATCTCATCAAGATCTTTTAAAAAATAATTCTACATTAAAAAAGGAGAATTTGATAGACTGGTGCACATATATTTTCAATTCTGAAGATATTAATATTTAATTTTATTTATTTACTTTATGTTATGTTATTTAATTTTATTTAATAATTAATTTTTAAAATTTTATTTTTTAAATTAAGGATTTAATATTATTTGTACTTAGTAGAGATTCTACAGACATTCTGCACAAAGTTGAGAAAAATTGCCTATGTCCAGAGAACTATACAACAAGGCTATTGTTGTTTTTTCAGGTAGGAAAGGTAAATGTATTCAAGATTCAGAAAAAAAGCCTCTTGTTTTAGTTCCAAATGCAATTTCATTAATTTTTGTTGTTGAAAGATAGATGCTTTTTTTTTTTAAAGGAGGAGACAGGAAAGATGCTATTATTTTCTGTCGATTAAAAATAATCATGGCTAAAATCATGGAAAAGTAGGTCCTTTAAAATCCTTTTGTTAAAAATCGAAAATTTTAAAATAACCTTTTTACACACCTTAGAAGAAGAAAAGTAATTACTTCATTTTTAAAAGGCAATCACTTTCTTGTTTAGGCACATTTTTTTCTTTTGGTCTGAAACCTCAAGGCATTCTGAAACTAAAATTATAGGAACAGAAAAGTTTGCTGCAGAATGAAGAAGCTCCTTCTTAGCATTCTGACATTCAGGTTCAACAGGACCTCTAGAGGGAAGGACATGCTAGAACATGACATACTTAGAATGTCACCAAAAGGTCATGATACTGCACCTGTAAGTTAAACTTGATAGCCAGGACAGACCATTTTACTACTTCTCAATAAATCCTAGACCAGATCTCCAACCTGTTATCAAGCCATGGAGGAGCCTTCTCACAGCCCATTCCCATGAAGCAAATAATTCCTCTTATAACTTCACTGGTATAGATAGTTTCTCATATGGCTCCTTGGCTTCTCTGCCTCATGGGCTATGAAAGAAGAATCAATGTAGGATAGAATCTGAAGGACATTCTATTCGAGTGACAAATGGCTTTCCAACTTAGAAAAATCTGCCATTTATAGGGAAGGATGAATATGGGGTAAGGTAAAGACATTCCATTTAACAGGCTCGAATGATCAATAATAGTTCCATAATTTTTTTTCAAATTTAATTTTGCCTGAAATTCTACATTCCTAATAAAATCTTATCCTTACAGCTCATAGCATTAAAAAACCCAAACCACCTATTCTTATTCTTGTTTTATTATCACTGTTAATCCTCTCATTTTTGGGGTCATTTCTTCTTTAATTCTTATATTTTCCTTCCTCCATTTTAGCTTTTATATGTGTTTTTATTCTGCCTCTTGCCTCAAGCTTTATGAAATCAATTGCCTATTACACTAATGTCATTCCTTCGCATCTTTTTTGTCTTTTGAATTTTGGAAGACAGAAGCTTATTCATCATCTTTTCATAATAAGGACCAAATAATATAGAAATTTTTAAAAAGAAAAAAAAAAGAAAGGCCCAATTTAAAGCTAGACTCAATTAAATGAAAACAAGAAACCAAGGAGAAGGTTTTCCTGACAGTTTTCTGCATATGCTAGAATTATTTTCTTCATCAGAGCCATGTCACATTCTCTCTTTCTGACAGTCCATACAGCTGATCACAGAAGGATACAGCAGGCAATTGATGAGGAAAGAGAACCTGGCAATCCCAACCATTATCTCTCTCTGCTCTATGGTGCTGCATTGCTTGGTCTAGATTATCCATCCCTCTGGGAAGAAACTCAAGTCCTCTACATGGATGACAGAGCACTCAGCACATTGTTTGTTTCAGAGAATAATTAATAATTAGGATAGTGGTAATAACCACAACAATAACAACCCTGCATGTTTATCGACAAAAACATTCTTTAATGAAGGTTGCACCTTGGCACTAACAGAGATTATTTTTTCCTGTGAAATTGGAACATAAGCACTCATTTCCCTTTATTAATTATAATCATTATAATTCTTGATTATAATTGCTATTTTTTTTTCTTTACAGCTGTTGGCTTTCAAAGGAAGCAAATTACCTTGCCCTTCTAAGCTATTAATATGTTCTTTAGGAAGCCCACCATCAAGAAAGGTAATCAACTATTCCTATAGACGAACTTTATTCTTAATTTATAATTTCATCTTTTAATGTAATTACTTTTTGAATCATGGGATGTTGTATGGTGTAGTACAGAGTTTCTTAAACTTTTTCCACTCATGAACTCCTTTTGCCTGAGAAGTTTTCATGTGATTTCAGATAAATAATATATATAAAATAAGTATATAAAACACACGTTCACTGATAATAAATCATAATTTTGTGAACCCCATTTCAGTTATGAGACCCTATATGAGGTCATGAATCACAGTTTAAAGAGCTGGGATGTAAAGGTTAAAGAACTGACCTGGGGGAAGGAAGGAAGTGAGTTAAAGTCTTATTCCTGACACTTAGTAGGTGTGTAATTCTGAGCAAGCACCTTTACCTAACAGTCCCCTGGGTCAACTTTTTATAATACAAGATGCAAGAGCAGGTGACAATCTACATTAGTTATGAAAGTTACTTTCTTTTAAAATATAACAATGGAAATTCAAGAGAAAAGTACATTAAAATAGATAAGATATAGTCTTAAAAGGTTATAAAAACATGATATTCAGCTTCACTTGTCTATATAATGCTTTAGGAAATTTCCTTATCAGAAGTTCCCAATACAGATAAAATCATGGGTCAAAGTTTTTTTTTTTCTTTTAAAATAAGAAAGCTCAATTAGTGGTGAATTTCTTTCAAAATTTCTCACAAAATCATATTTAAGTTTTGTTAGTTATATATAATGGAAATAATATTTTTATCTCATGTACAAATATATTTATTATTATAGAATATTATACAATATTAAAATATGCAAAATGTACTGCATATGTTATATACTGTAGTTATTAAAGGTTCATACTTATACTATCTGTCAAAAAGATACACAGGAATTATAAAATGAGAGTCAATGTCTATTCTGTATACTGTTAAATGAATGTGCTTGCAAAATATATATATTCTGCTGCTTGTGGGGCAATAATAGAAGCCCACTGTACCTACATAAATAAAAACAAATTGAATTTATTTGAAAAACTGCAAAGCATATAGCTACTTGTTATTTTCACCTGGAGCCCAAGCATACAAAGGGGTCCTCAGTTTAATCACTAGAGGTGCTGTAAAACATCTCCATGACATCTCCTAACCTAACTCAGGCCTCCATGAGAGATTGGTACATCTTATGAATTAAACATAATTCCTGATTTATGTTCGGTTATCCCTTAGATCAAAACCTACAGTAGCAGAGTAGTGTCACTGAGAATTCGTTTAATGATATTGATGAGACATCTAGTATAGAGAATGCAAAACCAGAACCAGTGCATGGCAGGACCATATAAATCACTTCAGCAGAGTGGTTGAGCAATAAATAACAAGTCATTAATTCCCTGTAAGTTATGCTAAGAAGCCCAAACTGCATGTGGACCATATTGTAGAGAGCAGCCATTTTGATGTAATGTGGGAAACAGACAACGTCTGATATCGAAACATTTTTATAAAGGCAAAATGTGTTGATTAGACTTCATTTCTTTGGTGTCTGCCTTGGCAGATGTAAGTGGATATAGCTGAAAAATAACAAAGAACTGCAATTTTAACTGAAATTGGGTTTAGACATTCAATCACAACCAGCTTTACTTTGGGTCCATATTATGGGCTCAGTCACTGTTTGTCATGAAGAATTCATTATGAGGCACTTGAATAAGGTACTAATAATATCCATCTAAAAGATTAGGATGAAACTAGTTAGCTGAGTATTTTTGCCTCAATACAAGAAGTAATTAAGGTCATTTTCCCTATACAGTATCATAGACAAGAGAAAAGTGCAGAGTAAAAAAAGTCTGTGCAGGTTTCCTCCTTACTGACATCTCCCCACTCCCAGCATCAGCTTCTCCTTTGTCAGTGGCCCCCCATCCCCACCCTCTGAGACAATATTACCGTTTTCATGCCCTTCACTGAAGATATAAAAATTCACCTGTGCTGTGTACTATCCCCTCAGGGCTATACTTTCCAAAAGCTAACAGCTAAGTAATCTTACAAATTAATCCATTTTGATGCTATTTTCCTCCACAAGTAATAAGTGCTTTGCTAGAGGGGAGCTTTCCTGGGACAGTGATTTAAATGAAAGGAGTGGTTCTAATGGTAAGAATATCAGGAATCACAGCAAGAAGGTTGGGGGTGGAAAAAGGTATTCCTGAATAGGAAAAATCTTTCAACACGCTTTAAATCCTACCAGAGTGTCCCTGTGAATATACTGTGTTTTTTCCAAGTGAATGGACTTAATTGATGTAATTTGTTACTCTCTCTCTCACACACATACACACATATACATATATGAAAAGTCTCACTATTCAACTCTTCTCTTGGTGTGAGAGATTTGATTCTAACAAATCTTTTATTCTTAGTTTTATTTAGGTTCACATAGTCCTTTCATTACCTCATAGTTCAGCAAGGACTCAAAATAACAGTTTCACCAGTTGAGAAAAGCATTTATTTATCTTCTCTATTATGCATTGCCTTTGTTTATACAGCCCTAAGTATATTAAGATTGTGGCCATGTTGTATTTCAAGCTCTTATTTAATTTGCTGCCTACCATCACCCTAGGCCTCTTTCAAGTTCAGTGTATTCTAATTCCATCTGATCTAATATTGGAGTTTAAAATTACTTTCCTTCTAGATATCCCTGCATTTCCAAGTTGAATTTTATTTTATTTCCTGTCCATATTACTAATATTCTCAAGGGATTAAAAAAAAATTCTCTCTCAAGCCTCACTACTATTTTGCAACAGCTTTCCACTTAACATCTCTGATAATTTAATTAATGTTCTGTTTATCATTTTTTGATACTTAATGAGGATGTTAAGCCTAGACTGTATACTAGCCTCTCAGTAACCTACTAAAAACCCTCTTAACTAGCCACATTGCCAATTACCCTTAGGTTTCCACTGGTGCAAACTCATCCATGTCCCTGTCAATTTGGTTTAATTATCTAAGATTTTATTAAAGGTAGCATGACAGCTTGGGTACAAACCATCATAAAGATTTTGGAACATCCTGCCTCTGCCACATACTGCTTATAATATGATCGTGAGTTAATCATTTTACCTCTTATTGTCTCAAACCACTCTCTTAGGCTAAGAAATTGGAGAGCAAATACTTCTGTTTTGATAGAGGGTATTTCCTCACTAGGATGAATAGATAAATAAATAACCGCATTTTATAATACTTTAAGATTGGCAAAGTTCTTTATCTCATATAAGCCTCACAACATTTCTTTAAACATCCCATTTATTTTGTTATCATTAGAGAAATCAAGTTCTCCCCGTGAGTCAATATCTCAAAAAAATAGCTTTTATACTTGATGAAGATATTTCTTAAATATATTACATACATTTTTCTTTCCTTAAGAGAAAACACAGAATATAGTTCAATTTTTTCCAGGTGACTCAAGATCACTATTATGAACATAATTTCTATATAACTGGGTAATACTTTAGGAGCTATCATTTTTCAGGTTATATAGTTCAATTTGCCTTGTCTCAAAATTGAGTGACACCAGACAACAGTAATTCCATAGTTTTTATGCCTACTTTTTACAGTTTTGTTGTCTTCTCTCACTTATCATATTTTCCTGCTGACAAGAACTCACTGTTATTCCTAATATTCTGCAGTAATTTTATAGTTTTTATGCCTACTTTTTACATATCTGTTGTCTTCTCACTTATCATATTTTCCTGCTGATAGGAATACACTGTTATTCCTAATATGCTGCTTAATTTTATATACAATTATCTCGATGAGGCCTAAAGAGCATGTGAATTGAACTGAAGTTCCATTTTCAGAAGATAAAAACAAAAATTCTTATCTTCAGGGGATTCACAATTGAATTCCAAATTTATATCATATAAAGTAACATTCTTGGAATAGTGTGTTCTCTTAAGAAAACTAGAAAATAGTAAGATAAAAAGGAGCAATTAAAAACCAATACTGAGGACATATGGGAGTCTGACCATATCATCTCTGAGCTCTTTTTGAAACTTACAAAAATGTTACCTTACTTAAGTCTCATTAAAGCACTTTTTAAATATTTTAAAATGAATATTTAAAGGTATATAGGGAAATCAAAATGCATTATCATTACAATTCAATTTCTTCTTTTTCTCTTCTTATGTTTCAAAAATGTCCATTACAACTTTTTATTTTTAGAGATTCAAATCTCAGCTTCAAAATATTCCAGTTCAAACTTCACTTAATAAAATCTGACAATTTTTACATCTCTCTATAAAACTTTTAGGTTCTTCCCCCAGCCAAACAGAGTAATCCTCATTGTACTCAGTGTACTCAGATCAGACATACAAAAGAGATAGATAACTACCATGCATGGTATCATTTTCTTCAGATTTATTTTAAAGTCTTGAATTTTATTCATAGCCTTACTATATAAGTTAATTTATTTATGCAAAATTTAAATGCATAATCTTTATACTATATATCTTTAAAATACTGATATTTGTTCTCATACTCTTTATTAAATAAAACATACAAAAACAGTGAAAAAATTATAATTTGAAAAAGTTTGCATATATTCATTAAATCATTTTTTTTAAATCCTTATTAGAACCAAAGATACATATAAAGAATTTCCTAAATAACACTTACTTTGAATATTCAATACTTTATTCAAAAATTTCTTTTAACTGGTAAAATGAAGCACATTATGTGTAAAAGGTCCAAATAATCTTAAGAAAATTACAAGACATATATAATTCATTATAATTCCTTATACATGACTGGAAATTTCTGTTCAGGTCTAATTTGCCTTAGTGAAACAGTAGGTAATTTTCTTTCTTGTTAATAAACTTACATTTTAAATTAATCAGAGAGCCCATTAGAGAAAAACTTTCTGTAAAATGAAGAATCTATTTCTAAGTCAACAAATCACTAGCTTAACATATTCTGTAAGTTAAGATTCTACATATCAATTTTATTTAAAATGAGTACAATCTGCATATTCTAGAATTTCTCCAAATCTCATGCTTATTTTGTCAAGGTAGGACATGCCAAAAAGATACAAGCTTTCTGGGGAGCTTCTGTTACTTAAAGCTTAGAGAAAATATAAATCAAAGATTTTTCATTAAGCTTAATGTGGAAAAAAGTACATAAAGTACTCAGTGTATAATCCCAGTATCAAATATTGTGATTTTATTGGGTCCTATAGAATCTTCTTTGTCTAAATTAAAATACATAAAAACTTTGTCTTCCCTCCAGAATTGAAAAAAAATAATAACTTCTAATTTTTGTGGTTCAGTATATAAAATATTGAATCTGAAATCAGGAAGGCCTGAGTTCAAATGTGACCTCACACACTTAGTAACTGTATGATCCTGAGCAAGTCACCTAATTTCTGTTTGCCTGAGTATTCTCATCTGTGGATAATAACAGCACCTATTTTTCAGTGTTGTTGAGAGGATCAAACAAGGATATAACTGTAAAGTAAAAACAGTGCCTAGTGCACAGTAAGCATTGTATAAATGGTAGCTATCATCATCATCGCCATCATCATAATCCAATTAACCAAGCAATAAATCAAGGATTTGTTAGGCTCCTATCATGTGCCAGGTATTGTGTTAGGTAGTGGGCAAACAAAGCCTTTAAGGATCTTATATTCTACTGAGTAGACATCTGTGGATGTATGTATATAGACATAAGTAAAAATACATGTACATACATATCATGTACATACAGAACTGGGGGATGGAGAACCTTGTAGAAGGAAAAGCAAAAGACCAATATCATTGAATCATAAAGTGCTTGGAAGGGAAATAAAGCATATAAAAACTGGAAAAGTAGGATGGGGACAGGTTGCAAAGTGATTTAAAAGCTGTTAAGATTTTATATTTGACTTAGAGATGGAGAGATCTGAGGCAGGGAGAACAATAAAACATTAAGACAAGGTAGCTTGGGAAACTGAAGTAGCTTGAAGCTAGTGGAATTAGAAAAGGCTTCACATTCATGTGGCAGTTAAGCTAATTCTTTAAAGAATAAGTCTAAAGGATGGAGGTACGGGGGAAGGACATTCCAGACATGTGGGTTTGATCATTGCAAAGGCAAGGAGATAGGAAATAGGTCAATATGTGTGTGGATAAGCAGGAAAGTCAGTATAATTGGACCATAGAGTTTGGGAAGGTGAGTGATATATGATGTTCTAATCAAACTGAAATAAACAAAATGCCATTTAAGTTTCCTCTATTTTCTACATAAGGAAGATGATGTGCTCACTTTTTGTCCTTTATTAAACAAGGACTAATGCTCCTAAAATATAGATTATTTTCTGGATTAGTGACTATAACGGAGTCTTGGATTTATATTATTTTCCAAGATAATGTTTAAAAGAGAGATGCTAAAAGGCAAAGATCACACTGCAAAACAAATTTAGAGGAAGAATGGCATGGTGGAAAGAGCACTGGACTGCTCATCTGAAGACCTGTGGTTTTAGTCCCTATTTTGGCACAAACCATTCTTTGTGACCATGGACCATTAACTTAATGATCCAGAACTTATTTGTAAAATGATGGCTATCATTATATTAGTCTATTTCAGATGAGGAAAGTAGATTGCAAAAAAAATTCGAGATGTTCCTAAGGTAAGAATAAAAGCTAAAATCAAGCATGAATGTCCTAGCTTTATGGAATCTCAATTTAATTCCATAAACATTTTTAAGGATGAGTTTATTATATGTTATGCTCTAGAATACTCAGGAAGAAAGAGGAGGAGAAGCAGCAAAAAAGGAGAGAAAGGAAGAGGAAGAGAAAAAGGAGAAGGAGGGGAAATAGAGAAAAGAAGAGAAGGAAAAGAGAAGGAAAAGAAGGAAGGAAAGAAAAAAGAGGAGGAAGAGGAGAAGAAGAAAGAAAAGGAATGGTAGCAGAAGTAAAGAGAAAGGAGGAGGAGAACAATCTTTGCTGGGAACACAATACATTCATAAATAAGTAAACATATGATGCAGACAAAAATACACAGAGTGATAGCATGGCAGCATAATAATAATAATAAAATTAGGAAAGTTTTAAAAATGTATCTTTTATATGGGTATAGCACTAAAAGTTGAACCTTGAGAGGAAAGAGTTCTAAAAAGTGGAGTCAGATAGGGAAAATACTTAAATCAACAGGGCAACTTGTATGATGGTCTAGAGTCAAAAGATGGAATGGTATGTAAGAAAAGCAATAAGTAGGTACCCTATATCTTGAATGGGGCAGATAGAAGGCTAAGTGTTAGAGCGGCTGGTCTGGAGTCTAAGACATCTTTCTGAGTTCAAATCTGGATTTAGACATTTACTAGCTATATGCCATTTAGCAAGTCACTGAACACTATTTGACTCAGTTTCCTCATCTGCAAAACAGGCTAAAGAAGGAAATTGCCATGAAATCCCAAATAGAGTGACAAAGAATCAGAGAGGACTGAAAAACAACTGAATAACAAAAATCCTAAATACTATTCCTTTTAATTCACTCTAAATTTTACTCTTGAACTGTAAGACATTTCTGCCAAATACAAGTTTCTTCTTGTCCAACTATAGCAGAATCTCTGTCTCAAATATGAGAGGCAACATGGTATAGTGAACAGAGATCTATCCCAACTTTGGTATATACTGGTTAACTAATAAGACAGAAATTACAAAGAAGATGCAGCCATGTTTTGGTAGAAGAAATGCCCTACCCTGAGAATCTCATTGAAAGCACATGTCTAGTTCCCTGATTCTAGAATATACCATTTGGTCCCTTCCATTACATAAATGGTTTTCAAAACACTATCATAATACTTCATTGTTCATTTTTACTAACAAATACCTCAATTTTTAGGCATAGATCCACACTTAACACCATACCAAGATAAGATCAAAATGGGTCCATGATTTAGGCATAAAGAATGAGATTATAAATAAATTAGAGGAACATAGGATAGTTTACATCTCAGACTTGTGGAGGAGGAAGAAATTTTTGACCAAAGATGAACTAGAGAGCATTATTGATCACAAAACAGAAAATTTTGATTATATCAAATTAAAAAGCTTTTGTACAAACAAAATGAATGCAAACAAGATTAGAAGGGAAGCAACAAACTGGGAAAACATTTTCACACTTAAAGGTTCTGATAAACACCTCATTCCCCAAATATATAGAGAATTGTCTCTAATTTATAAGAAATCAAGCCATTCTCCAATTGATAAATGGTCAAAGGATATGAACAATTTTCAGATGATGAAATTGAAACTATTTCCACTCATATGAAAGTGTTCCAAATCACTATTGATCTAAGAAATGCAAATTAAGACAACTCTGAGATACTACTACACACCTGTCAGATTGGCTAAGATGATAGGAAAAAAAAATGATGAATGTTGGAGGGGACGTGGGAAAACTGGGACACTGATGCATTGTTTGTGGAGTTGTGAATGAATCCAACCAATCTAGAGAGCAATCTGGAATTATGCCCCAAAAGTTATCAAACTGTGCATATCCTTTGATCCAGCAGTGCTAGTACTGGGCTTATACCCCAAAGAAATACTAAAGAAGGGAAAGGGTCCTGTATGTGCCAAAATGTTTGTGGCAGCCCTGTTTGTAGTGGGTAGAAACTGGAAAATAAATGGATGCCCATCAATTGGAGAATGATTGGGTAAACTGTGATATATGAATGTTATGGAATATTATTGTTCTATAAGAAATGACCAGTAGGAGAAATACAGAAAGGCTTGGAGAGACTTACATGAACTGATGCTAAGTGAAATGAGCAGATCATTATACACTTCAACAACAATACTGTATGAGGATTTATTCTGATGGAAGTGGGTATCTTCTACAAAGAGAAGATCTAACTCAGTTTCAATTGATCAAGGATGGACAGAAGCAGCTACCCAAAGAAAGAACACTGGGAAATGAATGTAAACTGTTTGCATTTTTGTTTTTCTTCCCTGACTATTTTTACCTTCTGAATCCAATTCTTCCTGCCCAACAAGAGAACTCTTCAGTTCTGCACACATATATTGTATCTAGGATATACTGTGACATATTTAACATGCATAGGACTGCTTGCCATCTGGGGGAGGGGGTGGAGGGAGGAAGGAGAAAAACTGAAACAGAAGTGAGTGCAAGGGATAATGTAAAAAATTATCCAGGCATGGGTTCTGTCGATAAAAAGTTATAATTATTAAAAAAAAAAACAAATACCTCTATTTTATATGAATAAAGCAAATAAACTTTTGAATGCAAAATCCCTTATTTTCTAAAACATTTCTAGCTCTGTCCTGAGCTAAACCAAAGAAAGTATCCTACTATATTCCAGTTATTACTACATCATACTATTGTATAAAAATGGAACAAGAATTTTCTGCATGATTTCTGACATTGTTACTGATCCTATCCATCATTTGGGTTTGCTTTTTAGTCAGAGCAGCACACTGGAACAGGCAGCTTCAATCAGAGGATTCTCTCTTGGATTGATGCTCATAGCTTAGGGCTTAATGTTTCACAAGCCCAGTTTGTCCATTCTAAAATTCACTGGTCATTTTTCCATATATTTGCAAACGTGCATAAAATTCTGAAGCTATCTTTAAAACAAGTTCAGGATTTAATTCTTGTAGGTCACTTAGAAAATGTTAAATATGGTTGGCCCTAGACAGAATGTCTAAAACAGCATTATAAGGCTACGAATTAGGCTTGAGCTTGCTTTTTTTCCCTTTTAATTCACATTAAATAAACACTTTATGATTTACAAAACTTCTTTAAAACTCTGTGTAAACTAGTATTATGTAACCTTGATAGATAAAGAAACAGAACCTTGGAAAAGTTCAGTGAATTATCCAAGAATATAAAGAAGGGACAAAAATGTTGGTGTTTCCTACTATGAAAATGAGAAAAGTAGAGCATTTTACAGGCAGAGGAAGCATAAGTCTTAAAGCTTTTCTAAATTATAAAATGGACAGGAATAATCTTTTTCATAAACATTATACTAAATGGATATTTTTACATTAAACTATCATTAAATCTTGAAACTCTTGGAACAAATCATAATATCAACTCAATTATATTTCATTTTAAGGTTTGAAAACAGTTTAAAAATCTCAATTAACACAACTTTTAAAAAATCTCTGAAAAATATCAATTTCAAAACAAAACAAAACATTTTATATCTTTAAGAAAAAAATTAGGAATTTCATAATTAATTAACTTGGAAATCTAGCTTTCAATATAGAAATAAAGAAATGAAATAGAGTTTGGTAGAATTCTTCCCCTCTGAAGTATTTATGATGTTCTAAAACTCAATATTATAGCTAAGGTTTATTTCCAATGTGTTATTTATGTTTAATATCTTTACAAAAAATTTAAAAATATTTATCAAAGGTTCATCCTGATCTCAACTATCAATGGATATGATATTTAATCTAATGTTTAAAAGACATGCTACTTGAAGAAAAATTATGTATGTAATTGCATTCCTTTCTGGTCCCTTCTTCCTTTTTCAACATAAAATCATCACGTTCTAAATCCTCTAGAACACCTCTTTTGAAGTTTAAAATAAAATTCAGTTGTGACTTTTCTGCAATCCTCTCTTTAAAAAATAATTTGGTTTTTTTAAGTCAATCATCTAACATTTTTGCTTCCTATGATTCTATGGTCTGTGCTATTTCAAAAAAAAAATTCTACCTCAAAAGCTATTAATCAAGGGGTCTAATTCTGGAATTAATAAGAACAAGGTAAAATCTGCTTTAAGTGTCCATTAATAATGTTAAATCAATGTTAAATTACGAAGAATTTCCATGGAAATACACATGACATTCACATTAATACTAAATGAATTCATTAGGAGCAGCCCTATTACACTGAATGGCAAATGAATTCTTAATGATGAGGCACTTGATGTGTTATCAAGAACAATGCTTGACAGGAAAACCACTTAGCTACACTTCAAGAATACTATTACAATAGTAGATGATAAAGTTTTTTTTTTTTTAATTTGGAAAGGAAACTTTCATGGGAAGTATATCCAAGACTTTAAAAAAGATAGTCCTGTCCTTCATTGCATCAGTTATGGAAACATAAGCAGTATTTTGCTGTTTTGCAAGCTTCATTTTGTCCTTTGCAAATAGAAAAGTCCATTGTGACAGGTGTTAGAATAATTTAAAATATGTTACTGTAGGTTTTTCCACAACTGATTACAAGAATGGTGAATTTTTATAGGTGTCCTTGGCTCACTTTTATAACCTCTTTGTGTGTGACTTGTAGGTTTTAATGTGCATCATAACACCTCTCATCCAACAGTAAGATACTCTCTAGGGATCACTTGTAGAAAATAGGACATTGAGTCCATAATTAACGTAATCTCTTTCCAGGCAGATGCTTCGGTTGGCTCTGTTATCACATATTACAAAAGGCATCTTGAGGGTTATAAAATGTGCAGCAAATAGCTTTGGAGATGAGAAACAGCAATTTTTCATCTAATTTTGATCCACAGACATGTAAGTACTGTATTGCTACTTTTTTTTGGTTTTGAGCCAAATAACTATTGTGACTGCTGAAATGAGCCCTGCAGTAACCAAAATTAAAGAGTACTTCAGCTTTCATCCTCAAAGTCAGAAAAGCCCTTTTGTAACCATCTTTGCACTTAGCAAATAAGCAGTCCATCTCCAATAGGAGACTTAATGCCTGCATGTGGATTTAGAAGAAAGACTTAATAAGGCTTAACTCTACAGTCATATTTATATATATTTGCTTAAGTTAAAACCGTAGTTTGGATAAAAGGCCTACCATCTTTGCTACTTTGCAACATACAGTATGCATTATTAATTGGAAGCATTTTCACTGTTTATCTTTCATATAACATGTTAGGACATCCAGGACATTGCTCTTTGAAATATTTAAGTAGGTCTTGTTAAGTAATTTGCTCATGTTATTAATAATCTTTTCTATAAACATTAATGCAGATAAGAACTGGATGAGATTTACACAGCACATTTTTGTTTCCAGATTAAGATGCGTCACTGGGTAGCCAAAATTTGACCTCGAATTTGTGAGATGCTAAAATGGAAATGGAAATGAATGACTTTGTATTTTCCTCACTCCATCCTGATACATAAATCTTTTTCTGGATATGAGCTCATGTACATTTATAAGGTTCATCTCAAAATCAAAAAATCATGACATTCAATTTTAAAAACAACCTTGACTTATATTTGTCTTATACCAAGGTTTCAATCAATACTGTTCAAATTAAATGGGGGGTTAGGAACATTAAACATTATATATTATTCTTGTCAAAATAGAAATCAGAATTCTATTTGGCTTAATAAAAATCTAGAAGTATCTGTTTCATTGTAGTGTCAGCACATTCGCATTGCATTAATATTACACAGATGGGATCTATGCAATTCCATTTGAATTGATAGGGTAACTGGCTTCAAATCAAATTATTTCAATTTACCTATAAATTATAAATTATTATTTAAATAAATTATCAAATGACAAAAAGGTCATTTAATTTCAGATCTTTGTGAGTGCTCTTAGTAACTAGTTATCACCAATTTATGCTAAGCAGTTCAAATTTAGGAATCCCAGGTTTCTTTTAGTGTGGGACAGTAATAAATTAAATACAAGCAATTCTAACAGTTCAGAAGAGATAATATTCTGCAGGGATTAGTTTTGGGAGCAATGATAATTAATATTTCCCATTAACCTTTCATGAGTATCTCCTTTCTCTTTTAGGTATGTACGTTATTATATGTTATTATTTAGATATGTATTGTAATTTTTACTTAAATTGATTAGGATTCAAGAAAAAAGATTTTTAATCTATTCATCATGAGAAGGATGGTTGTAACTAAATGGAAATGAGCTACATATGCCAATCACTCTCATTAGTTTATGATCATACTGCAAACAAAGTTATTGGAAATTTAAAAAAAATAAGTTTAAACGTCTCAGTAGTGTTTCATGGTTATAAAGGACAGAGAAATAATCACTTTTCCCCCCCTCCTGCTGGCAAGACTTAAAATTTTTTTACATTGTTGCCTAATCCCTTAATAAATACACAACAATGCTTTCCATTAATTTACAGCACATTTCTCTTACTTTTAAAAATGTTTTATCCTAAATAAATAAAATAAATAAAATGCTTTTACACTATATTAATTTACTCTATATCTATGAACTTGAAAAAATGGTAAGTTCTGCCTAGTGAGTAGTAGGTGTGATTTGAGAATCCCAAATGGCTTTCCTACCTATGAATTTCATCAGTCTGTCAGCATATCTGAATTTTCTTCTATTACAGTCATTTGTAGTTTAGGTAATGACTTCAGAAGACCCTAGATAAAATGTATGTTATCTGGAAGCAATAGAATATTATCATCCATTATCACCCAATAAGACATTAGTATCAAGTAAATGATCAGATTATCCAATTTCAAGAAGAGGCTACATGGTGTTTAGGTTTTTATGGTCAAAATGAAAAAAAAATTGGAAAGGTTCTAAATCATGGATCACTGACCCCAATAAATTATGAGACAATGAATAGCTAAAAAGGGACAAAAAGAAGAGAAAGAGAGAATGAAAGCCAATTTTGCCAATTTTACCATTATACCTGGGGTGATTCTAGAGACAGTTCATAAAAATGGACTCTTAAAAAGTGAAAAATTAAAGAATAATAACATTTTTGTTGTGTTTTACTCCTCCAGATTCACTATTCAGAGTTTCTCAAATGGATTAGACAATTTGAACATTTTCTTACATTGATTATACAACTGGAAAACTTTCAATTTAATTTTACAAACATTTATTATCACCTTAAACTTAAACCCACTTATTTTTGGAACCACAAATAATCCAAATGTATTTGTCTAGTTCAAGCCACTGCTACATTGCTATGCAAAACCATTCTAAATACCATATTTATTAGATTTCATTTTCCTAAAAGGTATACTTATATATACTTGCCCTGGTTCATATACCTTTTATGCACCAATTCTTAAAGTACATTAGAATTCTGAATTGAAGTGTACATAGTATTAAATCTGAAGACTTTTATTTCACTAAATTCCAAAAGAAAATATTTTAAAGCAAATCAGATGAAATGTTATTTAACTGAATATAGTTACTATTATATTTCCTTACTTAAACTAATTCAGACTTTCTAGCATAGATATAGATTATGGGCAGGATATCCTGGCAAACAAAGGAGTAAACATTTCGATTGCTCCCTTTCCTAAAGGAAAGGGCTAGGATCAAATTGGTTATTTTTTCAGTAAAAAAAAAAAATAAAGAGAAATGATGATTTACAATAGCTAGCAATTATATTCCTAAAGAGGAAAGGGAAGGGCAAAAGGGAATGCCCACTAGATAGTATACATCATAACTGGGCATATTCCACATATATTCCATGTAAGTATAAGCTTCTTCCATAGCCCTAAGGTAAAATTCCAGGGGAAACAGTTAATCATTCAAAATAGTCTTAATATTATCTTAGAAACTCTCAATTATATTTAGAAAGTAGAAGAATACTTCTGAATGTATTTAATTTGAATTTCAAAAAGTTTTTAAATCACTGGAGTTAGGATAGATTTTTATTTACAAAAATTCCTTATTGTGAAAAAGCAATAAAAAGTGATCTTTTTCATGTCATATTGAGAGTGCTTCCATCCTTCCTCCATAAGAAAAATACAACAACTTTCTGCAGGCAGCCAAAGAAAGAGTTGAATACCATTCTGCTGCTACTATATATTATCTAAGTGACATAAATATTGGCTAGTCATAGAGTTTTTGCTCTCAGACAGAAATTTACCCACCTGTTTCCTAGATAACTTTGTCATTTCTATTTCTGTACCTTGTGATAAATGTGTGTGTGTATGGGGGGCAGAGGGGGGGGGAAGAAATCCCCTTATGGCTTTTTTAAATGGGACAGTTGATTCTTATAATAAAAAACCAAACTAAATCTGACAAATTTGAAGAATCTCAGGAAACTGTAAAGATTTATATTTTCTCTTTATTTGTCTGTTTTGTTTTTAACTTTCACAAACTTTCCATGTGGTGTCTAAAGAAGCAGGGCCATAATATAAAAGTAAAGCAGCCAAAACCACAAGGTACTAGAATTCCCTGCGACTAAATATGTACTCATGGTACTCCAGGGCTAACTTGATTTAGTCAATTTTCCTTCCAAGAATCTACACAAAGGAAAGTCATAATATTAAATTAATCCAACAGATCGAACTACATCAAGGTGAATGGTTAGTCACCTGGAGAGCCTTCACCAATCTTGCTTAACTTGCTATATACCTTCTCCATGCCCTAATCTCTCCAAACCTTTCATAAGATTTTTAAGGTTTTTTTTTTAAATAAGATTACAATTAAGCCCTCTCTTTCTTAATATCCCTAATTTGAAGGAGAAGATAATATCAGTTTCTCCAAATTAGTCAGTTTAAGTTAAGTGTTTCTTTGCCTCTGTTTTATCACTGAGGGAAGTGCTGCTCCCTTTTAAAAATGTCTCTGACTGCTTGAGATACTCCTCCCCCTATCTTTCCTCTCCCAATTTATCAGAGACACCAAAGGAAGAAAAAAAAAAAAAAACAAAAGAGAAATCTCAATGCACTAGTTAAAATTTTAGAAATGACTATCTCATGAGTTAGCTATTCTTCCCATAAAAGACATTTGTAAAAATTTGGTGCTACTTGGGACCTGATAAAGATTATTTAATCCAATAATCTCATTTTAGAGATGAAGATGTAGAGAATGGAGAGAGGTTAGATGATGTGCCAAAGGTCACACAGATAGTGAATAGTAGAGTCAAGATTAAAACCTTTTCTGACTAAATCCAGTATTCTTTTTATATACAACATTGGTAGAGCAAAGGGAAATTAACTAAAGAAAGAATATAACCTTTCATTATGCAGAGTGGTGAAATTTCTCTAGTTAGAGAACTTGTCAGGTGGTCAGAAGAAATGAGTCTCTAAGTACCAAGTTTGGCTGTTTCTCAGAAAATAGAATTCAATCTGTTGCTTCATGCTTAAAAATCTTTCCAGTGCAACCTGAGCTTCCTAAATTAATTGGAGACATGGGAATTAATGAAGAGCCATTGCTAGATGGAGACAAAAAATGGAAAGAAGGATGAACAAAATGGAAAATCATAATGTGAAGGAGGAGCCTTACTTGTTTTTTTCACTGGTCCTGTGAATTATGTGAACTATATAGATGCCAAAAAACAAGAGAATTCTAACTTAGACAGCACAATAAATCAAGTTGACTATGTAAGATTCTGAGAAGGAAAAAAGATCATAGATAAGCAGTTTATTGGCCAATGTTAAAGTACTTAATATTTAAATTAAATTAAATCAATTAAATTACATAATCCATATTTTTGTTTGCTCTATTATATAGATGGCCCTTTTATAGCTCAAGTCAAAATCTCCTATCCTCCCAAGTTAACATAGGTGAGAATATGAGCCATGACCGTCATTCAATCACTTTTCAGTTATAACCAACTTTTCATAGCACCATCTGAGGTATTCTTGGTAGAGATACTAAAATGATTTACCATTTTCTTCTTTAACTCATTTTATAGATGAGGAAACTGAAGCAAACAGAGTTAAGTGATCTACCAAGCATCATAAAGGTAGTATTTAAAGCCATACTTGAACTCAGGAAGATAAGTCTTTCAACTTTGACATTCTATCCATTTCCCCACCTATCTGTCCAGGATGAGCCACAGAGATAACTATTAAAAAGACTCCAACACTGAATTTGGATCGTGAGATCCTACAGAGAGAGGAAAGAAGAAAGAGAAGAAGGGAGAAAAGGAGGAAGAAAAGAAGGAAAGAGACAATCACTGATTAAACAGTGTTACAGGAACTGTGTTAAGCACTTGACAAATATCTTGTTTAATCTTCACAATAACTCAGAGCTGTATACTATTTTACAGTGGAAACTGAGATAGATTTGCTCAGGGTCACATAGTTCATAATGACATAGATTATATATTACAGTTCTACGTGATTAAAGAGGATCAGCACAATGTAATGGATGGTGGGTTAGCTTTGGAGTCAAGGAGATCTGAATGCAAGTCATGTATCTTTTTTTTTTTTCATAGCACTAATGTGACTAGCTTTGCAATTTAACCTCTCATTGCTTCTGATTATGTCTGTACATTATAACTAATCCATTTACTGATCTGCATTAATGAAAGAATTTTTTAAATGTCCAGTTCCTATACTAATTAAATTACTGATCCAGGACCTGCCCCTCTCTAGTTCCTCCCCTTAAATATTCTTTGATCCTTACATTATTACTTACATTTTTACATGCTTGTATTTTATCTCTCCAACAAGATTATAAGGTCCTTGAGGGCAAGAATAGTACATTAACCTTGATTTCCCAGTATTTAGGTAGTCAGCTCTTTATAAATATTTATTAAATGAATTAACTAAAAATAAAATGGATTTACATACTACCTGCTTTTAAATGGGACACAAAATTTAAAAGAACTAATGAATGAATCTCTTGTTGAGATTTTTATTTTGTCCTATGCAGCTTTTTAAAATGCCATACCTCTATTTACTATCTTTAATAAAGAGAGGCATTACCAGTAGAGAGTGGATTAGAAATGCCAAAATGGATGTAGTCTAAATCTTTGTGAGTACATGTTAAAAAATCATACACCTTCATAATATTTCATTAGCAAATCAATATATTTAATTTTATGGCTATTAGACATTTTACAACTATTATAATAATACATTCATATAATAATAGCATCCTTTTTTCACATTTTGGACTATTTTGTAAAGTTGCTTGGAATCAACATGCAGTTCAAAGAATGTTAAAGTGCTGTAATTCTTCAATATCATTCCCTTGCTGGGAAAGACTTCTAGAACTTCCTTGAATTCTGGTAAATTTTGTATGTTTCTTTAAGGAATTCACATTTCTTTCTGTCTGGAACTGTTTCTGAGAGTTAGAAACTGCACTAATACTGTATATAATATAGTAATGTTACATTAGCCCACCAACATGTAATGCACAGCCTGTGATTTTAAAAACCTGGTTACCTATTTTAAAAACCTCCTTGGAAATCCCATAGTAAGGATTGTGGAAACATTGGACCAAAATTTGAGACAATTACACAGTCTACTTAGAGTCTTTTCCAATGAAGAGTAAGTGAAATAATGTCTGAATAAACCACATTTTATTGGTAAACCACTTAGCTAAGCAGTCATTTGGGACAGTCTATTTACTGCCTTTCTTGGTTAAAAATAATCAAAGAAGAAAGACGGGAATAAAATTGTTTATTCAAAGCAGAGGAATCTGAAGATAAGGATGATGATATTTTCAGTATAGATATGCAGAAGTTTTATCACTAAAATAATAATTATTATTAATTTATGTTACATTTTTCTTTTTCCTTCCTCACTCACCCCTTCTCCTTGCCCTGTTTCCCTCCTCTCTCATTTCTTCTTTCCCTCCTTCCATTCTTTTTTCTTCCTTTTTCCCTTCCTTCTATTGAGATTTAGTCTTCCTATTTTGCCCAAGCTGGAATTACAACAGCCACTCATAGACTACTACTGACTGGCCCCCTAATTTTGACCCTTTTTAAAAAATTTAGACCTGTTTGTTCATCCTTAAACAGCTTAAAGTCCCTCTTCTAGAGGATCTGCCATATTAATATTGCATTTACTAAGTACAGAAACCTGATGGAGTTTAGTCCTATTATATAATGCTTAAAACTCCTGAACTCAGGTGATCCACCATTTTCAATTTTCCCTAGTAGCAAGAATTACAGGTCTGTGCCATAATACTTGGCGTAACAATTTATATGACTGTTTCAGTCTCTTTGACAGTTCCCAGGTACCATGATTGATTTGTATGACTGTAAATTTATTTTTTAATTTTGTAATAATTAGAGATGGTATAATGGATAGAAACCTCTCCAGAGACCCATGAAGACCTGGGTTCGAGTCCTACTTTAGTGATCCTTCAAGTCACATAACTTCTCAGAATTCCCCAGAAATCAGAATCTGACCTGATTCAATCTATAAAATAGATGATGCTCTACACTAGTGGAAAACTGAGAAGTTACTTTATCTGTGAAGTCTCAACTGCAACTGCAATCTGGGGAGCAGAAAATGATGCCAAACTTTAAGAGGATGAGAGATTTAAATCAGTATATAAATTTATTGAATTCAATTCCAATGAACAATTTTAAAACAATTAAACAATAGGTTAGGGATATTGCTACAGATATAGAATACTAAATATACTTTCAAATGATATTACTGTATTATTAATTTTATTTGATTGTTCTTCTCTGTTACAAGAGAACTTTCACAGAGTAAGGATAATCTAGAAATTTTTAGAATATGAAAACAAAACAAGTCAATAAAAATTTTTAATTCAAAAAAATCATTGTCATTTTATAGTTGAAATTAATGAGAATCAGGAAGAGAGAAGAAAGCAATAAAATGATCATTTATTTATTTAGTTTGGACCCTAGAATGATTAAATGAAACATACAAATGACTTTCACTGAGTTTGCCACTTCATAGTAACCTATATTCAAACAAAAGAAAGCCTCCATATAAAAAGAATTTAATTCTTAGGCATAGATTTTGCTCCTTACACAAAGGCCCAGGTACAGGTTAAGTACTATTCACTTCTCTCACTTGATTATTACTTCCATATAAAACCTGTAAATAGCAATATTTGGCACTCCTCTAGAATAGCCAGTAGCTCTCCTCACAAGTACATAGCCATTTTAAGCTCAGAAGATAAATATTATTTACAAATTAATGGATTCGGAAAGGACTCACTTCTAAGCTCTGACAAAATTAAGGGATTTTAAGACTTATACAGTAGCTGTGATTTTTAATACTTCCAGAAAGACTTCTATAATAGAAAAGCTAATATTTTCCCATCTTCACTCCCCATGTTCTCCCCTTTCCCTCCTCACTTCCTGCAGTCTCCCTCAGTTCTCAGCAGTAGTGATTCACTATTTACATTTTCTCTATCCTTCATGGTTTAGCAACCTGTAGTATAGATGGATGGGAGAAGGATTGTCTTGTTCAAAGAAGAAAAAAAAAAGGGGGGACCATTATAGCCAGATTGTAAAATATGTGGAGGGTAATAAGCTAGAAGAAAACTGGAGAGGTCAATTAGCTAAGTTGCTGTAATACTGAAAGAAGTACTAATACTTATAGAACACAATAAAATTCTGCAACAGATCTTTTCTAATAGCACCACATTGAGAGAACACATAGGAAGAGGGAAGAAATGAGAGATATTCTTACCTTTGCCATTAACTTAATGTATGACCCTGGGCAAGTCACCTGCCATTTCTTACTTTAGATTTCTTATCTGAATATGAAGAGGAATAGTGCCTTCCAGCTTTAACATTCACTGGCTCTTTTAGAATTGGAGATAGCTACGCCATTAGAGGGCACAGAGGATGGAGTGCTATGCTTTGAGTCAGGAAGATTTAGAGTTCAAATTAAACACTTGCTATCTTTGTGACTCTGGATAAATCCCTAAAATTTCTCGAGGTAAAATGGGAATAATGATGACACCTAACTCTCAGTGTTGTTTTGAGTTTCAAATGAGATACTATTTGTAAACACATAGTAGATGCTATATAAATGCTTATTTTCTTCTCCCATTATACTCTGTCTCTAAGACTTTATCTAGAGCTCTAAAGCTCTATCCAGATATGAATCTTCATCTAGTTTCAAAGGTCAAGGAGCTGATATCTACCTAACCAAATATTTTTATTCCATGACCATAACCCCAGGCAAAGCTCTTGCATGTTGAAGGAATTTGTTATACATGTATTTATTAGATACAAAAATGAACAAGTGAGTATGGCTAGAGAGATCAGCCGAAATCCATCCCTTATAAATTAAAACTTATTTGTAGTTTAATCATTTCAGTCACATCTGACTCTTTGAGACTTATTTGGAGCTTTCTTGGCAAGGTATTGGTCGCCATTTCCTTCCCAACTCATTTTACAGATAAGAAAACTGAGGCAAACTAGATTAAATGATTTGCCCAGCTACTAAGTTTTTGAGGCCAGATTTGAACTTGATCTTTCTGATTCTAGGCTCAGTCCTTTATCCACTCTATCACCTAGTTGTACATCATGCACCCTAATCTTGATGGGTCACTGGAATCATTTTTAACCTAGTCTGGAATTGGAAGAGACCTTGGAGAAACCATCTTATCAAATCTTCATTTTACATATGGGAAACAAAAAACCCACAATCTCCCAAATGAAATGACTTGTCCAATATCCCACAGCAAGGGAAGATCCAGGTTTTCTTAAATGCCAGCTCAAGACCTTTCTCATTAAGACCTTTCTCATTAAACTGCATTATGTCCTTTGATTCAGATGCAGAATATTGTCGATTGAAATCTGTGTGGAACTGAAGATTTGTTTGAATACCATAATAACAATGCTGGTCAAATATTTGCAAAAATAGAAGAATAAGGCATATTGGTATGTTGCTGGTGATTTTGGTAAATGAGATAAATAGAAAAGTTAAATTTGCACCTGTGCCAGTAATGATTTATTTATAATTGAAGTCTTTCAAAATTGATAGTCGAATAAACCAAGTGATGTTCCAGTTAAGATATTAAGTGATCACAGAGTGAAGACACTGATTACCAGGCAGCAAAGAGGTGAATTGTATTGAGCACTTGGTAGTTTAGAGAAGATATCTCCTAGAGGAATGATTTTTTAAAGTACACCAAAAAAATACAGAAAATCCATTTTAAAAATTGAAGACACTAGCAATTTCTGTGTATCCTATGGGCTTGAAATACTATAGATGCTGTGATCTGAATTGCTATCAAGGGTATAGCTCTGAAGTCTTTAATTTTTGATGAGAGTCATTCTAATTTGTCTAGAGAATTCATCTGGAGAAATAGCCTCACTGAACATTTCTTTCTGTCCATCATAAAAAAAAGAACCATCACAATTGTTTTTACCTTGACATTTAAACATTTGAAATAAGAAATATGAGTACCTCCTGGGTGGGTTTTTTATTGTGTGCATATTCATAACTAAAGATAAGCTTCCTAAAATTTGATATATATCCAAACTATTTTAATTTATGAGCTGTGCATATCTCACAGAGAAAGGAAATGACTTTTCATGTAAGTCTGAAATTCTGTGATCCACATTGTGAGATAAAATTGGATACAAAATTCTCTAAAAAGTATCTTTCCCATTTCCCAAGTCCCACATTTTGCTATTGATTGAATTTTCTGGTCCCTAACTGGAATATTAAATCATAGTAAGTACTGCCGAAATAACTGTTGTTGTAATATTAGGGCCTAACTACATGTATATATCATGTCCCCAAGAGTATGACTAATAGTTCATATCATTTATCAAGTCTCTGTTTTTCTTCACTGTTAAGTGACCAATTAAGTTTTGGAGGGAAAAATTTCTTTAGTTTAGGAATTAACAACCTATTCTTCTGTATCAACTTTTAAAGTAATGATATCAGGTTGTAGAATTATTTCTGCTTATTTTTATTTGTTTCTGTGTTGTGCAATGATAAAATGACATTTTTGCATTTATTCATAGCAGATTATCAAGGCATTTCTGGGTATTTAAAACTGGTTGTTTTTATAGTAAAAATGTACAAAAGGTTTAAGCAGATGAATAAAAAGTATAATCTTTTAAACAAATCTTTAAACAAACAAGACTTTATGTTGATAGTAAGAAAGAAATAAAATAAGTTTATATAGTTGAAGCTATGACAGGAGGATGAAATGCTGAAAATATATTGGTTAGAAGGAGGATGAACTAGGAACTAAATAATTTTGCAGAAGGAGGGAGAGAACCAGGAGTAGTCATAACAGAAGTATAAGTCTTCCTAGAAGAAGAACATAATCGTGGGTAGAGTATGAGGTATGTGGTTTTCATGTTAGGCTAGCTTTCCTTTTCAGTTAAACACCATAGGGAATATAGAGAGAAAATAATCTTTGTTCTCTAAATTCACCTGGAAAACAAGCAGAAGTTGGATGTCAGTAAGATTTGGATTGAAGCAATTAGATTGATTCAAGTTGTTTTTTATTTGTGTGTGTGTGTATGTGTGTGTGTATAGACATACATGCATGCCTAAAAAGATAGATTTCATGACAAAATCCAATGTTCACTAACTTTCAAGCTTTTAGTCAATATTGATGGTTTATGGTAGACCCAAACCAAACATTATGTGTCAGAGTATATGAGCTCTAACTAAGCCAGAAGTTATCCAAATAATGTTAAAAGACAGAAAGTTATTGAACGCTAGTGTATGTCATTTCTGCTTCCAGTTATTTGTATATTAGTACTATCTAGTTGTTAAATCAAAGATCAAAATCAATACCAAAAGAGAAGTATAAAAATGAGAAGATATTTGAAGGAATTCCTATTAAATCTATTTAAATAAGCCATTAAACAAATGGGAAGTAAATAAAAGGACCAATAAAGATAAAGATTATGACCATTCCCTAAGAAAATTTAACAACTTTAAATCCATTATATACACTACTCAAAAGAGGCTAGAAATCACTTCAGCATACAATATCTTCATCTCTATTCTAATCACAATATCACAGAATTTAAAAATTAGCAGCCACCTAATCTATCCCATCCCTGAAAGGAAATGTATTATATCATATCTACCATCTGTTTGTCCAGCCTTTGCTTGAAAATTCCCAGTGGAAGGCTAATTGTACACTATTTCAAAGTCCAACTCTTTTTATACAGCAAATTAACAGTTGGGACATGTATACATATATTGTATTTAACTTATACTTTGACATATTTAACATCTATTGCTCAACCTGCCATCTGGGGGAAGGGGTGGGGTGAAGGAGAGAAAAAGTTGGAACAAAAGGATTTGCAACTGTCAATGCTGAAAAATTACCTATGCATATATCTTGTAAATAAAAAGCTATAATTAAAAAAAAAAGAAAAAAAGAAAATTTCCAGTGGAGAAAATTCACCCCTCCCAAGGCAGTCTATTGCACTTTTATACATCTCTGATAATTCAGAAATTCTAACTTAAAAATAACACACTCTTCATAGGGTTAAAATTGTGGATCAGTGAAAAAGTAATGTTTATAGTGACTGTGAATAGACAACAATATATTTCTAATACATAGTTGCAAATCATCAGCTCATCTATCTGATAGAATATCTATGACAATCTGGAGGAAGTATATAATTTATGTATATAGACTCAACATGTTATCTGATTATATCCTCTTAGAAGCCGTGTGAGATAGGTATTACAGGCATATTTTTCCCATTTTACAGAGGAGAAAGCTGAGGTGCAGAGGTCAAGTCTCTCACTCTGTCATATAGCAAAAAATTGTCAGAGCACAGGCCAATCAAAAAAGAGACAAAATAGGATTCTGCTTTGTGTGGTCACTTACTTTTGTTGTAAATGTAGTAGAGTGACAAAATGGGGGAGAACATGCTAAGAATCACACAATTTCTAGGCCATGTATAAAATATTGGTTAGCTATTAGTGATAAAAAGATAGAATCTATGCCCAAGAACCAATGAGTGTACATATTATTAGAGGAATGAAGTATATAAATCCCAACATTTTTATTATAAATAAACCAAGGGAAGAAGTTGCAGTTAAATGGAAAGATGGTTCACAGGTTTTCCTTGGAGAGGCAAATAAAAGACTTGGCAAGAAGGAACTTGTAGCCTCAATGAAGACATATGAAATGATTCTATACTAGAATCCATTGAAAAAATCCTAAAGATTTTAATCTGAGAATAAAAGATTTAGGTGGGAAAAAAAAAACATTAGTTTATATAAATTTGAAAGTCTGGCACAGGGAAGAAATAGATTATTTCTGATTGACCCAAGAAGGCAAAGATAGGACTATTGGGTATAATTATAAGAAAGTAGATTTGGCTCAATGTAAGTAAAATAATCATACCTGTCTGTTTTGCTGCCCCATTATATAGTTCCATATGACTGTAGGTCATCATGTGAACTCTAGATGGTCCCTTGTGTAGTATGCTATTGATTGGATTCGTTATTTAGATAAGTGTTGGATTAGTTGACTTCTTAGATACCTTCCAACTGTGAAATGCTATGATTCTATAATTTCAGATTTTCCTATTATCAGGCAAAGGGTATTTTCGTCTCCTTTTAATGTGCCTCCTTTTAAGTGTGGCTAAAAAACAATGCAATTGAAAAATAATAACAATAAAATATTATCCATCCTTGGGTGTAAGAAATATTTTACTAAGTTAATAGGAAGTAATTGTGAAATTATAGATGTATTTCTTTAAAAACCTTTTTGTTAGGTTTTATTTTGTACTGAATGCTATTTTAGAGGTAACACACATGTACCACACAATATGCATACATTTGTACATGTGTATGACATTTGTGTATTACATCTATATTAATTGTGAATATGCATAACTGGAAAATAAATGGAGGTAGAGGTTATGTTATATGTTAATCAAAGGATAAGTCACCTTGACTTTCTACAATTTTAATTTGGCATATGATTCTAGTGTCCCAACAACTTGAGTATGCTTAGTAAATCCAAATCTGTTTGGATGTTAATTCTATCACCATATTTGAAATTTTAATCCTACCTAAAGAAGGGAGATTTCCTGTCAAAAGCATAGATTTAGCACCTCATAATGAGACAGTGGGGAATCAATCATGTGTGATACTAAGCAATTTATATGACACAAGCTATGAGAAGATGTGACATTAAACTTTGTTTCATCAAAGGGGAAGGGAAGGTAACTGGCATTTTGACAAGGATAGACCACCTTCCAATACCTATAATAGTAAATCTCAGAACTCACATGAAGTTGACACAGCCTGTGCCAGCAGGTGGAGCGATCCAAACGAAACTGAGATTGGTTGTTGGCAGATGACTCACATGTGAGGCTACTACACTGCACATAAACTGGTTTCCAAACTGGTGATCTGACATAATTCCTAAAGGGGAAGAAAAGGGCATCATAGTATTAATATAACAAAAAAATTTTATGATTTTAAAACAATACATTCATGACTTTTTAAATTTTGTAACCTGAAAGTGACTTTGATTTCTCCATTAGTCACATAAAAGCAACACTTCTTATAAAGAATTGCTTTCTGTAATCACAAAAAATCCATTATTTTAAAAATCTTTCCTAAACTATGGAAAACATATTTTTGCTATTTAAAATAAAATCTTGCATTTTATAAGACTTTATAGTTTTGAAAGTTTTTTCATGTATTTTATTTTACTTGATCAATCAATCAATAATCATTGATTAAAAGCATCCAATTTGCTAAGCATATAAGTAATAATGAATTTAATCTTCACAAGAAGTATTTGAGGTAGGTAGGACAGAGAGTAACATCCACATTTTATAGATGAAGAAACTAAGGATCCATTCTGGATTTTCATGAATTGTCTCTTATTTCTCCTTCTATCCTATCTACCTACCTACTCTTCTTGGTTTCATTTTCATTGAGAGACCAATAATTGTGAGTGTTCCCAAAAGATACATCTTGAAAGCTTTCTTTTTTATCTATAGTCTCCCACATGGTCACCTCACCAATTTCCATAGCTTGAATGATGTCTTTCAAGATTACATTTAAATTGTATCCAGCCTTAGTCTCTCTCATAAGCTCCAACCCTATTTCCCTAACTAGCCCATTAGACATATTGAACTGAATGTCCCATAGGCATTGACATATATAAAATAAAATTTATTTTCTTTCTACCTAAATTGTCCCCTCATAAATTTTCCTATTGCTGTCAAGTACCCCACCATCTTTCCAGTCATACAAATGACTCAGTGTCATTTCCAACCCTTCTCTTTTCCTCACCATCAAAATCTAAACATGTGTCCAAATCTTATAGTTTCTTTCTATATCTCTTAAATACACCTTCTTCTTCATGCAGACCAAACTCAAATCTGAGTTTAGGTCTTCATTACCTTTCACCTAGAATATTGCAATAATCTAACTACTTCAAATCTGCTTAATGCAATCTATCTTCTATTCAGCTGCCAAAATAATCTTTCTAAAGTATAGGTTTAAATGTAAGTTTAACCATATTACCCAGAAATTCAACAGACTTCAGTGGTTCCTTCTTACTTTCAGGATCAAACATAAAGTGCTTTGTTTTGTATCTAAAGCTATTCATAACCTGGTCCTTTATTATTGTTGGAATCTTCTCGTATTCTACTCCCTATCTGGTCTCTATAGTACAGTCATATGGGTATACTTGATGTTCCTTGCACATACTCCTCCATTTCATGTCTTGGTGCTATTGTTCTTGTCTACTTTCTATATATTTGATATATTCTAATATATCATTCTTTACATTTAAATTCTTTGAGGGCAGTAACTATTTTATTTCTCATTTATATCTTTGCTCTTAATATAGTTTGTATTACAGAATGAGCATTTTGTAAATGCTTAGTGATTACATGCAGAAGTAAATTATCTTTGGCTCACTGTGCTCAAGAAATCCAAAGACTACAATTACTGGAAAAAAAATTCGCCGTTCTAGAAGAACTTCTGGGGAAAAATGAGAAAGTAGTTCTGGCAGAAATTAGATTTATACTAATACCTTGTACCATATTGAGAAAGTCCAAATGGATATATGGCTTGTACATAAAAGGTCATATAATAAACAAATTAGAGGATAAAGAAAGAAACCAATTTTTGTATTGTTGGATTATGGAAGAATTCACGACCAGACAAAGGATAGAATCACAAAATGTAAAATGAAGAATTTCAAATCCACATAACTAAAAAGGATTTGCTTAAATAAAATTAAGTTGGCTGAAGTTAGAAAAGAAGCCAATAAATTAGAGGAAATATTTGTAGCAAGTTTCTCTGATAGAGGGATCTTCTAATACATAAGGAACTGATTCAAATTCTAAGAAGAAAACCATCCTTTAACTGATAAATGGATAAGGCATATGAACAAGGTAGTTTTTTTTAAGAGAAGAAATTCAAGCTATTGATTGCCAATGAAACAGATATACTTTGAAACACCAAAAATTAGAAAACTATTAAAGCAACTCAGAAATTCTATTGCACACACATCAGATTGACTAAATTGACAAGAAAAGGAAAATAAAAAGGCACCATCTGCTGTTGATAGAACTAAGAATTGGTTAGCCATACTTGATAGCACTGAAGGATTACATCTACAAATAATACAAAAAACGGTACACCTTTTGAGTCAGAGATACTACTAGTAGTCTTATACTTCAAAGAGAAGAAAGAGGAAAAGGCCACATATATACAAAAATGTATAGTAGGAATTTTGGGAGTGGCAAAAACTCCTGGAAACTAGAGTGGTATACATCAATTCAGGTATGGATAGGGAAATTGTAGTATATAAATATAATGGAATGCTGTTGAGATATAAGTAAGGATAAAAAGGAACATTTTTAAAGAAACCTGGGAATACTTGTATGAACTGATGCAGAGTGAATTAAGTAGAATGAAAAGAATCATTTATAAAATATTCACAATACTGTCAAAATCAACAATTTTAAAAGACGCAAGAACTCTGATGAATGCAATGGCCAAATACAAAACTATCAAAAATCAATCATGAAGCATGCTATTCACATAATAGAGAGGTAATAAAATCAAGATATAGAAGGAGAAAAATATTTTAAAAATACATTAAAGGTAAAATCTTATTTTACTTTGACTATTCATATTCATTGCAGGGGTTTCGTTTTTTGTTATTCCAATGGGAGGGAGGGAAAGGGGGAAGGATAAGTACTACTTAACTGAAAAGAAAATAGCATATTTTTAAATGTCTCTAATTAATAAACGTTAAGTGACTTGGATATGGTTATATATCTTATTCAATTAAAATGCTATTCAATTCAGTAATGCGTACAAAGTCATCCTGTATTAGATGTTGTAGTTAAGTGTAGAGTTGAAAAGCGGAAACCAATGGATGGCTTCTATTTTCTCATTAAATCATGGGGTGTAGTATCCTGTTAAAGCAGAGTGTGTAGCAGAATCCAGTAGAAGTGGAAAAAACAGCTTTAGAACCCAGATCTTCTAAATCATTATTCATTACACAACATCATGTTGCCTCTTGGGATGTAAGAACAGGTTTCTAAATATTAATGGATTCCACAAAACATACAGCTCTAGCCCTGAATTGTTCTCATTCAAAAGAACACTGCCTGTTCCACATAAATGTTATTTAAAATTTATCATTTAAATAACTTGTCCTTTCCTTTAATGGTCTTGGGTATTTAAGGTCAAGTATAACAGTGGGGGCTAATTAGAGATTCATAGGTTCACACATTTAGAGTTGGAAAGAACCTATAAAACCTGCCATGGGGATGTAGAATAAAGAACTATGAAGAAATGATAAATAAAAGAAGAGTCAGGAGTTCTTGGTTCAAATTCTATACCTAATACCTAATGCTTATTACATATCTGGTTTAGGATAAGTCACTTTAAAGGGTTAGAGTATTTATTTGAATTGCAACTTTTTGAATAGCATTATGTATAATGCTATTGAATAGTTTTGTACCAGTATATTAGATTTTTATTGCCAGTATCAAAAATGTAAATGGAGAATTAACAACCGATTAATAAAAAAATCAAGATAACTTATCTGATATTATTTTGCCCAACTTTTTGTGAATGAAAGCAACATCCTAAAACAAATTAATATAATTTCAAATTATATTCTAGGAAATTTTAAATGTTTTGTTTAGCTTTTAGTATTACAATAGAGGTAAATAAGTTTTTGAACTTGTAAAATCTTTTACACTCATCTTATTTTAGCTATAGGGAAATATAGTTTATTAGAGTAGATTTGGTATGGTTCCTGGCTAATATTAGGGAGAAAGTCAAAAATAGCACTGATAAATTGCCATAAAAAGTCTGGGATAAGCTTTGATTGAAATAATAATAGGAATACTTAATACCTAGCATTCAATGTTTTCCAAAATGTTTTACACATGCAATCTTATTTTATCATCACAGCAACTTGATAGGACACTCAGGGGAAAAAAGACATAATATTACACCTTTTTCACATGAAGAGAAACTGAGGGGGGATATCAATTGAAACAGTAACTGCTAAGTGCATTGTTACTTTAAATAGAAAAAATAATATTGTGGAATTTAATAGTATTTTATGTGTGTATTTATTAGGTCTTACATAATTTTTCATGACTGGAAACAGAAGACCTTGATGTGATTACTAAATATTTCTAGGCATAACATGGCTTAATATAATGTGAGACTTGGAATCAAGACCATTTGAATTCAAAAATTGTTTGTGGTCTTTATTAGTTATGTGATCAAGGAAAAGTCTTTTTAGTTCTCTCAGCCTCAGTTTGTTCATGAGTAAACTGAAGATAAAATATGCAATTGTAATGTTTATTTTTCAGGATTATTGTGAGTTGTAGAATGAAAACTTCATATGACAGAACATGAAAGTACTTGCAGATCTTGAAACCTTATTTATGTCAGTTGTTAAAATATTTTACTTTTTAAAAGGTGAAAGATAAATCACAATCTCTCGGGCCTCAGTTTTTTCAACTATAAAATGAGGAGTCAGGCTAGAAAATATTTAAGGTTCTTTGCAGCTCTAAATATTAGACTCATGTAAAAAACTATTATAAAATAGAGAAACAATAATGTGCAGACCATTCTGACAACAACAAAAATAGATCTACTTCAGCAAATTATTCAGGATTTAAAATACTACCCTAAAAATAGAGACAAATTTTAAAATGCTACAACTCTATATTTTAATACACTCTAATGACCCTGTGAATTCAACCAAGTTATTTTCAAACACATACTGAGATGTAACTTGTCAAGTCACAGAAACCACAGGCTTAGTGTAGATGAGACACCCACAAGGAAAACCTAGGGTGTAGCAGGAGGACTAGCAGCTGGTGACTCAGTGGTTGTCACTTCTCTATGAGTCAGTCCTAAATCACAGTTTCACAACCAAAAAGGAGATCCTGGGTTAAAATGAAAAATCAAAATTTTGTGGAGAGTAAACTGAATGAAAACATCATAATGAGTTTATTACTGGGTTGTTGTTTTTAAAGAATACATCTCTCACATTCTTCAAATCACTTCTGAGAAAGTGAGTTAATGTCTAGCCAGGATGTTTAGAAAAAAAATTCTTATGGATTATTCTCTATTAGCTTACATCCTTTCATGGCTAGATACATCAGAAATCATCACTCTGGGGGAGCAGACAAGTGAGAACTTCTATTCCAAATACTTACTGAGGTCTAGCTTGTTATATAGAATTTAGTTGTACAAGGAACCAAAGGTAAAAGTATTTGCATTACTATTGTCCTAGGAATTATTATACAGTCAGCATTAAAAGTTGAAATTTTCAAATCTCAAACTTGGAATGGGTCTTTTTCCTTAAACTACTATTCATAAAGACTACCAAATAACTAAGCACAATATTTTCTTAGAAATTCTCTATTCTGCTCATATTAGTGAGGTTCTCTTAGAAACTATACTATTCCTATGAATTAATGCTTTTTTAAAAAATTAGGGATACTAGTTTACCAGGTCATTAGCCATTAGAAAACTAAGTGTTTTACTATTAACAATCAATTAAATCAATCAATCAGCATTTATTGGACAAAGATTTTGTGATAACCATTGTGATAGAATAGAAGTATAACATACCTTTTGCTCTTAAGGAGTTTATACTTTAATAAGGTTGGGAAAATTAATATATATGGAAGATTAAAGAAAAGCTAAGGACTAACTGTAGTATTGGATATAAATGCAAGAAAAAAATTAAGAGAAGGGAATATATCAATGTGAACTCCAATAGACAGTTTGGGTTTAATCGAGGAAATAGTATTTAAGCTGGACCTTGAAGAATAAATGAGATCAATATAAATGGAAAAAATAAACTCATTCAGAGTGGGCAAAAAGCTTTTGTAAAGCTATGCTTATGTATAGAAAGGCAACAAGAAACATAATTTTGAAGGATATTTGCTCTTCTTACTTTGTACTTCTCATGACAATTATTTTTAAAAATACCACCAAGGAAAAAAAATACAGTTTAACCCACTATACCTGTTGCTAGAGATAAGGGGGGGGGGAAGGGGAGTATAGAGAAATTCCACAAAGAACTTGATAAGAATTCCTAAATTAAATCACTGTATATTATGATAAATACTCAGTAACGTTAAGGTAATAGTAGGGATGGGATATATGAGTGTGTATATGTGTGTGTGTGTGTATGTGTGTATACACACATATGTGTGTGTGTGTATATATATAAATGATATTTGCATAAATGTCATATGTATATTTTAGGAATAAAAATAAGAGTGACCAATGCCTTGTGGACCATGTAAAAGTCTCAAATCTTTATGCCACGAATAATTTCAATAAAAGATTTACAAGACACAAAACATGATAAGCAACAAATAACATCACAAAAAAATCAAACAGTTATTTTTGCAAAAAAGAAATGATTCATTACTGACAATGAGAGGTATTCTTTAATCAGCTTTCTGTAAAACCAGGTCAACTTGCTAGATGCAAAACCAAAATCAATACAGAGCCAAAAGAAATACAAAAGGTAAGAAAATCAGTTATTGATGATGAAACTAGGATCTGATTGGAAGAAAGAAGATTAGCACAAATTACAATAATTTCATAGAGAAGCTGAACAAATTTAAATAGCTCTCATGAAGAAGAGACCAAACATGTATACTTATTGTGTATCTAATTTATACTTTAATATATTTAACATCTACTGGTCATCCTGTCATCTAGAGGAGGGGGTGGGGGGAAGGAGGGGAAAAATTGGAACAAAAGGTTTGGCAATTGTCAATGCTGTAAAATTATCCATACATATAACTTGTAAATAAAAAGCTATTTAAAAGAAGAAGAAGAAGAAGAGATCAAAAAAGCCTTAAGAAGTATTCATAGTCATCAAATAATTTACTTATGTGGCAAATAGAGAGATGTAGCAGCCAAGGGCAACACTATTTAACAACAGAAATTCAGGGTTTTCAAAAGTTTTGTCTGGGGGAAGAATCCAATTTGCACCCACCACCACCACCACTACCACCACCACCACCACCACCACCACCACCACCACCACCACCACCACCACCACCACCACCACCTTAGTAATAGTAGGCAGGGCTTCTTCTCATTCTGCAATCACAGATGGGCTCCTGGTCACCAAAGAAGGTAAAAGTATGTCATGTGTATGTGTGTGTGAAATGTGTACATACACACATAAAGAACACATTATCAAAGATTGTAAGAGAGCCATTCTTAAAGAGGTTCATAAAAGAAATAAGAAGAACCAAAGTAAAGGATGGGATCAAAGAAATGTATGACGAAGAAGAAGATGGGCTAGTGCTTCAACTATTTTCGGTATGAACTAATAGTATCAAGAGAAAGTGAAAAGGACTCCCAGAATATTAAGGTTCTCTAGTGGCAAACATGAAATAAACATGAATGATAGTCATACAGAATGGGCAGGCATGGATAGATTATAATTTGTATTGTTTGAAGGAAATCTACATTGATAAGATCATAACTCAATTTAAGTATTTCATTGTTATTACTAGGGAGAGGGCAACAAGAATAGAGATAAATTAGCAGGAAGAACAGACAAAGCTTAGTAAGTAACTAGATATGAAAGTCGAGTCAAAAAGAAAAGTCAAAAGCAATGAAAAGTTTCAAACAATATATAATGTTATATCTATAATATGGTTTTCATTTTAGTTATGTAATTATTCTCAAATTCAATGTCAATTATTTTAAATAGCAAATTTTCATATGCAGTATCTTTCCCAAATTAACTGAAGAAGAGATGAGCACTTTTCAGGTATCACATAGTTTATAACTTCAAATTAAATCTGTATTTTCTAAGAACTCCAGTTTGCCAAATAAGAACATAGGGGATAAATTTCACATAAAACTTGGAAAATATCAAGGGAGAAAATATGAAGTAACGTACTATGTTTCTCCTAGACTATATTTGTGATTTATTCCCTCTGGGAAAGGATGCAGAATATCTTTGATGAGTGCTCAGATTCCACAAGAAGTGATAGAAGTGATAACTATTTCCATTTTGGTCAGATTTGCACTATCACATTGTAAAGGTGTTGGGTTTTTTCACATTTGAATTTTTCCCTAGGCCATTTAAAAATTAAATAAATCCTTGTAATTTATCTCTCTACTTCACATTCCAAAAAACAAAAAAGTGCTTTAAAGACTATTTTTCCTTTGAAAAACTACCCACATTTTTATGGGTAGCAAATAAACATTCCTGGTCTCTTAATCTCATTAAAGGTCCACACAAAGAATAAGGAGCTAGGGCAGAGATTTTCTTTTCAAGTGTTGAATTTCTAGAAGATTAGATGGATGATATCTTTAATTTATCTAAAGTTGCAGGATTCCTTTTAAGACTGTGATGCACATATCTCTGCCTTCCAGGATATCATTTTCCTTGACAAGTCTTCAGTTATTTTAAGTTTGTGACTAAACCTTGCATGAACCCCATTTTCCCCGGAGATATCTTTTCTATGCTCTTAACATGCACACCTTAAAACCACATTGATATAAGTAGGATTGCCACAATATCACATCTCTAAAGTGAAACATAGGTTCTACCAAGAAAAATTAAAATTTCTCACTTCCAAGAAACACATTGCAATTCTATCACATACACATATACTACCTAAGGAAAACATTGTGTAATATAGATTTTCTGCAATTTAGTTTCAACATATATCCTACTCAATTTTATTTATTCTGAAAAGGATTTTCCATGGTCAGTAGAAATATTCCTTCACTTGTTTTTCATGAGATGCAGAAATCCAAACATCTGCAAATAGGAAGCCATTAAACCAGATAAAAGTATACTAGGATTTCAAGGGTCCAGTCTTCAAAAATTAAAGTGTTATATAAAAGGAAGTCTCAAAGTTAAAATGATTGTTTAGTTCTTTGTATTATTTCAAATCTTCAAAAGGACATCCTAGGAAGTATGCTAGATGATACTAAGCAACTTGAGTTACTACAAAAACATATTAATGCAAGAAACTTAAATCCTCTAGAAAGGTTGCCATCTCATTTTATTGAAGTCATTTTACTCTCTTAAAAAAGGCATCAGTAAAAATCTTTTATCAGACATTTTAAAAGAAAATCTGAAAATTCCATATAGGGCTAATATATCCTAAGTGGTTAGAAGTAAGTTATTTTCTATTTTATTCTAAGCTTCTCATTGAATTCTAAAGTGAATATCTTTTGTTTACTCAGAGAATTTGGCCTTAGATCTCCTGAGTTTAAGAGATCTATCAGTCTCAACTTCTCTTATAACAGCGATTATAGTTGTGTTCTACCACATCCTTCCATTCATAATATTTTACAAATGAATTTGAATTCCAAACAAAAGCTGTTTCTTTACTGTTCCATCCCTTCTCTTTTTAAAGAGACCATATGTTTTCTTATGAAGAAACTTCTGGTGATGTTAAGGCCCCCTTATTATGGCTGCTATTGTACTACTCTGAAACATCTCTAAGAAACAGGGGGTAAGCATACTTAAAGTGGTTACTTTTTATGCATTCCCCATTTTTTAATATTTAAAAGCTTGTTTAAATGGGTAAGTCTGGAGCTATTTTGATTTTATGCATCCTTATCCTTTCTCAAAATTTGTCGATATTGATTTTTGCTCCAACTAAGTGATAATCTAACTATGCAGACAACTTATTGAAAAATTACTTAGGAACCACTCATTTCATGCCTGCTGTCTTGTTCAATTATGTCTGACTCTTACGACCTCATGAACCATATCATAGCAATATTTTCCTTTTTTTTTTTTTTTTTTTTTGGTGGAAGCATATCAAAGTGCTATTTCCTTCTCGAGAGGCAAAAGTCAAATGACTGGCCCAAGGTTATATAGCTCGTAAGTGCCTGAGGCCACATTTGAACGCATGTCTTCCTGCCTCCAAGCCCAGTGCTCTATCTCCTGAGTCAACCAGTTGCCCTCCTGCTTGTTACATGTAATCAGTTTCATTTTTGTGATGTTTACAATGTATTACATGTTGAATGCTTTCTAATCTTCTCTCAATAAAATCAAGATATACAGATTTACACAGTTATAACTGTATTGTTTATTGTTATTGTAGTTATATATTATTGCATAATAATAAACTGAATGACTTAGCTATTCTCAGCAACACAATAATCCAAACCAATTCTAAAGGAGTTATCATGAAAAATACTATCCTCCTTCTGACAAAGAATCAATGGAGTATGAAAAGAGACTGAAGTATATTCTTTTTCACTTCATTCTTTTCATGTTTTTCCCCCTTTGGGTCTGTGTCTTTTTTCATAATATAAAAAGGAAATATTTTGTATGATTATATATGTACAACCTATATCAAATTGCTAGCCATCTCAAGGAGGGTGCAAGTGAAAAAAGGGAGAAAATTTGAAATTGAAAATTAAATATATATACACATACACACACACACACACACATATATATATTTAAATTGTCATTAAGTGTAATTAGAAAAGTAGTATTTAAAATTTTAAAAGATAAACAGATTCAAAATTTCTAAGTAGTCTTTGGCCCCTTTCATTTCTTAATCCTGATACATTGTTTTCATCTTTCCCATATATACTTTTGAAATGAAGTTACTAGATATCAAAGTAAACATGGACTGATTTGTAAAATCTTGTCAAATTTTCACTATTTTCTCTACTTTTCATTCTATACAAATATTGACTTAAAGGCTGCAATTACCTTTGTGGTAATATTTTGTTTACACTCATCATGAACATTGCAAAATATGATGATCAAGTAACTAATTCTGACAACACTTCTTCTTCACCAAAGAACCTTCACAATAAAAAAGTGCACTCTGTCACCAAACATCCTATTTCAATGTCCAGGCATATATGGGCATGATCCTTGGTTCTTGAAGGATATATGGCAGTGAAGATGAGCCATGACAGGTATTTGCAAGCTGGAAATTATTCAAGTCCTGACCATAAACTAACCGATAAGTTAAGCTTGTATTTGTATTTTTTTTTTTTTTTTTTACTGATATGACCTTAAGCAAATCAGTTTCTCAATCTGTAAAACGATGGGGATGGACTAGCTTATTTGTATGGTCTCTTCTAGTCTAGATTTACAATCTTCTTGTTCACAGGAATGCAAAAAATTACGCCAATCTTTGCCATATGGATTGGAGAGACCTGAAACATGGGAATTAGAATATCCATATGCATATGGTCCAGTTTTTTCAGTAATGTGTTAACTTATTGATTGTTGGACAATGATTATTCAGGAAATGTTTTAATATTTTAAGATGGACTAAACTATATGATTCATAGCATGTTCTATCTTCTTTCCACTAATCAATCATCATTGATAAAAATGCAAAAAGGGGTTTACAGAGCAAAATTTTGAATTTTAATGGTTTATAGATTGCCATGCATAGCCAAACCCAAATATTCATCTGGGATCATCTTCTGGTTATGAATCCACACTTATCTAGCTGGTTCTCAGATAGTAGACCTACCTTATTATTGGGTTTACGCTCAAAACTTATCTGGTTAGCTAGTACTTACAAAGCTGGTCACCTCCAATGATATCGTCTTCTCTGAGATCAAGAATCACATCTCCAAATCAAGTCATTAAAACTTTAGTCCAACACTGTGACTTTATTCACATACATATTCACAAAGAAAAATCATAGAATATAATATTATTGAGATTCTTATTTAGTCTAAGACAGACACTGGCAATCCTCTGCTCATAGAGTACCAGAGTCATTGCTATTAACCATCCTTATCTATCTGTTTTATCTTCAGCAGTGTTCTATTCAGTTTTCCCAGCATACTAGTCTCCTTCTTTCTAATCATTTGAGAAAATAATATTTAAGTGAGCAATGTGAATGTCTCACTTACCTCATTTTCTTGATTAACCTCTTTCTTTCTCCCAGAATGAGAGATGAGAAGAAGCTAAGAAAATTGGCTAATGTTACTATGTCACCCAGTGACTTGTGAAGTCAGGGAAAAGAAAAGTGAAGATAATAAGAAATAAATGGAATGCTGGCTAAGAATATTTTCAAAGTCAAGTATTTGTACTTGTTTGCTAATGTTTTCTTTGTTCGCACAAATTACTATAGACCAAAAAAGTCAACCTCTTAGCTATTGCAAAGAACAAAAATCAGTTACTTTGTATAAATTAGAACCAAATTAGAAGCTGTTTCTTAAAGTGTTTTTGATAGTAAGTCACATATAAGAGCAAACATGTTTTCTTTTAAAAGGTTACATAAAAAAGTCTAATTCTTTGCTGTCTAATAGGAAAGAGAAGCCATTTTCACAGTGGGTCATGTGAGATTCTATCAAAGGTCCTATCCTGGATTTGTCTAGAGGTTAAATCACTGACCTGTAATGATTTATCTAGCTTCAGTTTTAAATCCAACAAATTTCTGAAAATCTGAGAGATAAATAGTAAAGCGAAAATATAGAGCATAAAAAAGTATCTGGCACACAGTAGGACAAGGTAAGGTATAGCTAAGGGGGAATTTCCAAGATGAACAACTATCAATTTTAAAAAATACCTACTTGACACCATGCCAATGAAAGAAAAGAATGGTAGTCCCACAACACTGGAAAGGTCTCAAAGCATTCATTTGGTGATGGACAGTAAATCTACCACTTGTGAAGCTGGCAAACCCAGAGCTATGGTTATGCTGGACTGTACCAGGTCTGTGAACATTATATGGTTTGAGCAGATGCTATGATGTGCTAGAAACCATGTATAAAAGACTCTCCTATACCTTAGTGCCTACGGGCACCCCACCCTCTCAAGAAGAAAATAACAAGTGATAAGAATGTGGACTTTTGCAACTATGGACTTTTACAACTATGGACTTTCGAGACAGGAAACAAAGAGCCAAGAAGAACGTGACTACCTGTGCGTAAACTCTGATACGGTTAGCTATAACCTTATTGTGAACAAACAATACATTCTAAATTCCTGAGACAAGATAATGTGTGTCCCAGGAAATTGGCCATCTCCGCCCAGGAACTAGATAACGAGTATGCCCCAGGATGTCAACCACACCTGTGGTCTGACATTCTTCTCTTTACATTGCAACCCCCCACCCAGAAAACACATGCAGTCAAATCATATATAACTAAGATCCTTTTCGTTAAATAAATGAGACCTTGCTCCACCTCAACTCGTCTCCCTCCTCATTTCTAACCCCATTCCTTTACAGGCATTAGCCTTACAGGCATTGTCCACCTCGAGACCCACATGTAGGTGACCTGCTGGATGGGTCAATGATGGAATTTCAAGAAAGAAGTTCCTTGATTGTGTAATAGATTGTATTACAAGACATGGGTAATTAGAGAGATATTGTTGACCAGTAATTCTTACCACCTAAGCAGCTAAAGGACAAAGGTTTCTTTGTTTCAAGCATAACAAGAAGGATTTGCACTAGTAACATGGTCATAGGCATCCTAGGCATGAGCATATAAAATGACCAACTACAATTTCCCGGGACCAATAACAATACATATTACCTACTTCAGACTGTGGTCTGAAGTAATGGACTCACAACACAAAATGAGACAAATGGTTTTGGACATGGTCAATTTGGAAATGACTACGCACATTTGTTATAATGGTTTTTTCTCTTCTTTTTTTTTAGTCAAGGGGTGGAGTGGAAGGGAAAGAAAGAAAATAAGTAATTGTTAATTGAAAAAAAAAGTAAATTAAAAACAAAAGGAGTACCCTGTCTCCTCAGAACTGAAAGATTTTTCTACTTTATGCAACTGCTTATCACTGTTCAAGTACCATTTCCATGGAGAAAATGGGAAATGAAATGGAAGTCTGGAGTTCAATTGAATCAGTACCAGAATAATCAACATATATCCTTGCCCTAAGGTTTGGCAAGTGTATTTTTATAAGGGAAATAACTTTTTTTTTCCTTTTGTGGGTCATCAGTCTTTTGTGCCATGCCAATAGTTAGGCTTAGGACAGCTGCCAACAGCCTCCCCCAAAATAGGTAATAAAATTTTCAGTCCCAGAAACTCATGGTGATTATCAATTAATATAGATAGGGGTGATTACTTTCATTGGAAAAGCGAGTGAGTATTCTGACAAAATCATGGATTGCTGGCTAAGTGCATTCTGATAAAGAAAGACAACTCATTGACTCTAATAATGTTTTTCATGATATTTTGAATCTACTTGTAGTTTTTAATTTAACAAATATCACTAAAATCGACACTGAAATTCTTAATGATTCCAAAATCCATAGCTACCATAAATCTTAAAAGAGTAGAAATTTATAATATCACTACCACTAAATATCAACAAGTAGATGAATTTCAACACTACTTAGCAAACCATTTCCCCCAAAATTTAAAATTATCAAACAAATTGATTAATGTTAAGATTAGTCAAGCAAAGTTAGGTAGAACTGTGATCATAGGATATGACTTAGACTAAATTAAAAATTAAAAATCAAAAAGTTCAGATTATTTATTTTACTGTTAAATAAACTAAAGTTCAGATAAAGAACTAAGGCCCAAGATCACATCGACTATAGTATCAGAGACAGAATTCAAATCTGAATATTCATGACTTATTTTAAGAGGACTTTTCTATATAAAAAGTATGTTTATATTTTATTAAACATTGTAATTACTAAATTTCTATTCACAATTTTATCTACAACCTTTATTTAAATGACATGAAATTAATCTAGTGGTTACAGTCTTTCTTTCCCCCTCCTCCTTCATAAAGAGATAAAGTATAGTTTTACTTGAATGTATGGAGACTTATTAACACAATTTCAATTACTCATAACAGAATGAACACATGTAAGGTCTTGCACAAGGAGATGGGAATCCACCCTCCAATTTGCATCTTTCCCCCAGAGGCTGAACACAATTCTTCCCACAATAGGGTTTATGTACAATGGTTGAGGCATAATGCACTAGCCAGTTTAAGGATATTCATTGTCAGTGAGGATGAGCAGATGATTTACAGCTGATACTTAAGTGATCCTTAGAGAACAGCCAAGCACTGGGCTAAATGCCTCAAACTAAGTAAATTTAGTAATAGGAAATGGCCTGACATTTAACAACAAATAAAAAATGCTAATGAATTGTTCTACCCCAGAAAAACAAGTCATGAGAGGCAAAAAAAAAAAAAAAAAAAAAAAATATTCATGTCTTTTCAGAGAGGATTTCATTCATTTTTCTTATTTACATTTACTTCTACCACACATCTTATTGATGTCTTTCCATTCCATTCCAAAGTCCTACGTTGGATTTTTTTCCCAGATCTACACTCATCTCATTAAAGCAACACCCAGAAGTTTTTGTTTCAATCATTATACTTTTTCTAATTCTTTATTAAAAAAAAAAAAACTCTTCATAATTCAAAATCCTTTACATTATATTAAAAAAACTGTAGAACAAAAATGTCTAATTGTCAGAAAAAGAAATCACTTAAGGGATGTTTCATGAGCTAATGGTCACTTTGTTGAAAAAAAAATTAAGCTAATCTAGCAGTTTTCTTTTAGACCTAAGTATATCAGGTAATGGTAGTTGACAAGATAATTCATTTTAATTAAAAATGAAAAAAAAAAAGAGAAACAAAGAGCAAAAACAAAAATCTGGAAATGATGTGGATGAACTCTGTAAAAATTGTATCCCCTTTAATCTGTAAAACAATCACTGAAATTGTGTCCCTTTGATCTGCAAAAGAAGAAACATTTAGGGTCTCCCAGGCTCCAATGAGTCTGGAAGAAGGCACATTTTCCAGACAGAGATAAACGGCATCATTCAATTGGAAATCTAGGGCAAATCACTCCCCTCCCCCCCAATGATTTTTCCAGGTAGTCAAATCCCCATTCAGAAATACTAAATTCTGGAAAAACAAACAAACAAACAAACAAAAAACTTCAAAGTAATTTCATTCAATTGGGAGATCCTGGTCTGATAATTCAAACTGCCCCCAAGATTTGCTCATAAAATAGGTTTCTGTCAACCCAGTCTTTGCAAATTTCTTCATTAAGAAATCTGCCCTCTAAAAGAGAGAGCCACTTAGTGAAAAATGAAACTTCTTCTTCTTCTTTTTTTTTTTTTTTGCCACAGACTTTGGGATTAGCAAATTCTTTCCCATTTTGACCTGCTCTCTGTGTAGAGAGGGGATCTCTCTCATTCCTACCCATCATCAAAACCAAAACCAAATAATAAATTTTGGTGCTGTTAGTAAGTGTTGTAATGTAGTTCAGCCATCAAGAAGATTGACGTGGAAAAAGCATTGGAATAAAAAAACCAGAGTTTGAATCAGTCAGTCAATAAGGATTTGTTAAGTGTCTACTATGTGCCAGATGGGATTTCTTGGTGGACAATCAATGATTGGATTTTGATGTCTCAGAATGAGTATAAATAGCAAGTGCTTCTGTTTTGGCTAGAAACTCTGAAGGTTTTTTCCTCCCAAATTGATTTTTTTAAGGTAAATCTTTTGTTTGAATTCTTACCTAATCTTTAATCACTGAATGGGTATTGCCTCAGACAAAATGAGACATGGAAAAGACCTTAGTTTAAAAATCCCAAGGTCTTTCACTACATCTGGAGCTGTGGCCAGTTATCTTGACCTATGTCTTGCCACTGAAATCTGATGATTTTGGAAGAGTGAGGATAGCCCTTTTTCAGTTAAATCTAATTCATTTTGATTCATTTGCAAGTCAAATGATGAGATCTAGTTTTCAGGATTCTGAATGGTCAGGGAACCAAAATGATGAGATTAGGGTTCCTGGTGTTCAGGGAGTTAAATGATGAGGTAAGTGGCTGGTTTGGGATTCAGGGAACAAAATGAAGAGTTTTGGCTCCCTTAAGTCCCCTTAGGGATCCAGCACAAGATAGGGAGTTGTGGGAGCCCCCTTTTGGCATCACAGAGGTCCTTTGTAATGAACCCCAAAAGCTAAACTGATAAAAAGAAGTTTATTATTGGCATTGGGAAGTCAGTCTTTGTTATGCATGAATAAAAAGGCTGAACTCCTTAGTAACAAGGTCCCTCCTGACAGGGGAGTAAAGTAGTGGAGGAATCCTGGCAGAGAGAGAGAGAATTTCTAGAGAAATCCTGACAGAAATAAAGCCTTATTAAGGAAATAGGTGAGGGAGATAAAGAGATAGTAATGCTGAAAGAGATTATTATTTCAGCAGGCAGAGGTTTCCTTGGCATAACATGGCATGGCATGGCATGTTAAGTCCTCTTCAAGGACTGAACTTAAAGTTGGCTCATTCATAGGGGTCCTCAAATTATGCCCATGGGCCAGATGCAGCAGCTGATTAATCTTAATTAATTAATTAAAATTAATGATTATCCTCCTCACCCAAGGCTATGAAGTTTCTTTATTTAAAGGTCCACAAAATAAAGTTTTTGTTTTTACTGTAGTCCGGCCCTCCAACAATCTGAGAGACAGAGAACTGGCTCTCTATTTAAAAAGTTTGAGGACCCCTGGAAGCCTTGGCTACAAGCTGGTAGTAGCTCTTGAAGGGCTGGATACAGCTTGAGTTGAATTTGAATAGAATTGAATGAGTCTCTTTAATTCAATGGGAAGCTTAAGGTGAGTGTTTTCACTTTAGTGAGTGTTATCAATGTGGGGTGGTACCCTTCTCTAAAGAAAACAGAATGAAGCTATTAGGATGTTTCTCTCAGGCAGGGTTCCCTACCGAGACAGGATTCAAGAAGAATCTGTCCTTCAAGGAGTTTTAGAGTTTCGGGACTCCCTTGTCAAAGATATCACCTCCTGATGGACTTTGTCAAGAAGGAAGAAGGAAAAATACTATATTCCAGGCATTGTAAGAGCTGAGGATACAAATAGAACCAAGAGACAACCTTTACCCTTAAGTAGCTCACAATCAAAAGGGGGAAGTAGCAATTGAACAGTTATGCCATACAAGCTATATACAGGATGAATCAGAAATAATGAACAGATGGACGCTTTAGAATTAAGAGTTGAAAAAAGGCTTTCCTTTAAATAACGATATGTTAGTTGAGATGTGGAGACAGATAGGAAAGTCAGGAGATAGAGATGAGGAAGGAGAACTTTCCAGGAATAAGAAAGTCAGACAAAAGTTCCAGAGCTAGGAGAGCTGTTTGTGGAATAGCAAAGAGGTCAGTGTCACTGGATCAAAGCATATGGTGAGTACTATGTAAGACCGGAAGGGAATCTTGGGGAGTAAGGCCATGAAAAGCTTTAAATGGCAAATAGGATTTTATATATATATAATCCTGGCAGCAACTGTCATATATACTTTGAGTGATTTTCAACAAATTTCTAAACCAGTTTCCACATCTGCCAAGGAAGAGTAGGACCAAAAGATCTTTAAAACCCTTCTAGGTATCTTATTCCATGTCAAAAATACATCTGGACTAATGACAATAAAAATTGCTCTCTTCAATTTGGAACTATGCTCAAAAAGTTATCAAACTGTGCATACCCTTTGATCCAGCAATTTTACTTCTGGGCTTATACCCCAAAGAGATACTAAAGAAGGTAAAGGGACCTGTATGTGCCAAAATGTTTGTGGCAGCCCTGTGTGTAGTGGCTAGAAGCTGGAAAATGAATGGATGCCCATCAATTGGAGAATGGTTGAGTAAATTGTGGTATATGAATGTTATGGAATATTATTGTTCTGTAAGGAATGACCAGCAGGATGAATACAGAGAGGACTGGCGAGACTTACATGAACTGATGCTAAGTGAAATGAGCAGAACCAGGAGATCATTATATACCTCAACAATGATATTGTTTGAGGATGTATTCTGATGGAAGTGGATTTCTTCGAGAAAGAGAGCTAATTCAGTTTCAATTGATCAAAGATGGGCAGAACCAGCTACACCCAAAGAAAGAACACTGGGAGATGAATATAAACTGCTTGCATTTTTGTTTTTCTTCCCGAATTATTTATACCTTCTGAATTCAATTCTCCCTGTGCAACAAGAAAACTGTTCTGTTCTGCACACGTATATTGTATCCAGGATATACTGTAACCTATTCAGCATGTAAAGGATTACTTGCCATCTGGGGGAGGGGGTGAAGGGAAGGAGGGGGTGGAGGCAGGGAGGGGAAAAATCCGAACAGAAGTGAATGCAAGGGATAATGTTGTAAAAAATTACCCTGGCATAGGTTCTATCAATAAAAAGTTATTTAAAAAAAATAAAAATTGCTCTCTTTTTGGACCAGCTTTGTGATTTTCTTAGCAAGGGAATCTACCAATGAGAAAATTCCCCTTCCCAGTATAGTCTGTCACCTGCCAGGCAAATCAGAGACTGTTTACCTTAACCCACTGGAGAAGGAAATGGCAAACCACTCTAGTATCTTTGCCAAGAAAACTCTATGAATAATATGGTTCATGGGAGTTGGAAAAGTCAGATGCAATAGAAAAACTGAATTTACATATATGTGTATGTTTGTACGTACACACAACATATATACACATCCATTCATCTATCTATCTATTCCAGGGCTTTGCACATGCCCATATCACATAAAATGGAGCTACCCATGTGGGACATAGCAGAGATCTGCTTCTGGGAGAAAATATTCTGTGTTTACCTATTACATGTGTAAGAATAACCACTTTTCACTGTCTATATAGTCAGAAAGAACTATATCTTTTAAACTGAAAGTCTTTATCTTTCCAGCAGCATATAAGGACTGAAAGTCTTGTTCACATCAGCATAAGCTTCATGCATTCAGCTAGAGGTAAGGGAAAAAGTTATCTTCCCCTTCTTCCTTTAGACCTTTAGACTTCCTTTAGACCTTTAGATTTCCTTTAGACCATGGCTCTGAGAAATGGGCTTTGGGATTTTGTAGAGGACAGTATTTCTGGAGAAGTATACTTGAAACAAGGTGTTAACTCAGTAGAACTGATGAGATGATTGTTTTCTAGTTCACATATATACTTAGAACTTAGCATGGTGATATAATAGTTCTCTAGTTCATACATACTCAATATACTGTAATGATGTAATTGTAATAGGATATTTAAACTGGAGACAAAATCAGAGTAGGGCTGAGACTGATTGAGACTGGCAGACCATCAGACTGCTGAAGGAGACTGGGTCAGACTATGACAGACACAGACAATGTAAGAGACAATAAAGATTTTGGACTCTATTCTTGTCCACTCTCTTGGTGTCTATCCTGCTGAGACCAAGGCCCTTCCTAGAGAACCTCCAGAAAGCTAGCCCAAATATTACAGAATTTGGGGATATTTTCTTTGTCTTTTTTTCACTCCTAGGTGGTGGCAGTCCCTAGAACTGAATACAGAGACATGGCAACCTTGGAACTAGGATTCCAAGACAGATGTTGCTGATAAGCCAGCAGAGATGCAAGAATACTGGGATACAAACTGAGAAAGGTTCTAGATTTGGAAATTGGTGAGAGTATGCTATATAGAAACTGAGTAAAACTATGACCCTAATCCTTTGCTCTCTGGAGACTTTGTTAATTATGGACAGGGGAATATCTTTTCATTTTTCCTATACATTTGAAGTAAATATACCTTTATAAAAATTAATCTATTATGTGGTTACTCTGTACTGGGGCACCAAAAATTGAGGGAGCACAATCAATAGGGTCTTAAACCAGTGACAGAAAATAGACACCTAGGAACCCCGAGAGGGATGAGATGTAACACACATGACTCTTAAGTGGGGAGGAAGGGGGGAAAAGAGAAACAGAATAGTCATTGTTACATTAGAACAGACACTTTACATTACATACATATATTAAATAGATACATTAGATACAGATATACATAGATACATTAGATAGATATGTTATACTTTTTACTACTATTTCATTCAAGACATGTACAAATTACAGAATCTCCAAAATAGAAATGACCTCAGAAATCATCTAGTCTACCTTGCAGATGACTAATTGCCCCTTTAAGAATACACCAGAAAATCTGGCTACTATGTGAAGGCTTCCATTAAATGGTGAGTTTCTTGAGGGCAGGAACTTTTAGCCAGCACTTAGTATTGGCACACAATGATACCTAATAAAGCATACAGACTGACAGTTGAATGATGCTAAGACAGATCATTGCACTTTGGGATTGCTCTAATTGTTCATTTTTCTCTTCTCTCCTAAAGTTTTAATCTACTTCTTTGTAATTTCTACCTAGGCTTTTTATTCTGCCCCTTGGGGTAAAGCCACAAAAGCTGAATCTCTTTTCCACTGGTCAGTGCCTTTAAATACTTAAAGAAAGACACTTCTTAGGTTATTCCCTAAGTCTTCAGGGGGCTAACTACCTCCTATTTCTTATATTTCTTAGATGTTTTCTAAGCTCAAGGCTTCTTAAAGTTTTTGTACTTTTGCCGCATTTTCACCCAAGAAATTTTTACATGACATATACATAGATTTACGAAAATGAGCATAACAATCAAACATTTACTGAAACATAATTTCACAACCCTCATATTCAAGTTACTCAACCCCATTTGGGTAGCAACTCACAGTTTAAGAAGTTTTGCTTTAGTTTGTCTGAATTCTTTGAGTTCTTTTCAAAATGAGGTTCCCCAAAAGAAAAGTACAGATGGGTTGGACAAAGGGAGAATGTGGAGAGATTCTCACCTTTTTTACTGAAATTCTTTTAATGCAACCTAAGACCTTATAAATAGACTTGTTCAACTCCTTTCTAAAAAGTGGCCCTCAAATGAGTATGAACCACTACATAGAATTCCCAATCCCTCCATTTTTGTCCACCTCCATTTTTTATTTCCTTCACAGGTTAATTGTACACTATTTCAAAGTCTGATTCTTTTTGTACAGCAAAATAATTGCATAGACATGTATACATATATTGTATTTAACATATACTTTAACATATATAACATGTATTGGTCAACCTGCCATCTGGGGGAGGGAGAGGAAAAATTGTAACAAAAGGTTTTGCTATTCGGGCAATGATGAAAAATTACCGATGCATATAGCTTGTAAATAAAAAGCTATAATAGAAAGTGGCCTTCATAATAGATATAATATAACTGTAAAGTCATAGTAACATTTCTTTAATTTAGTCTACATATACTTAACTCATTTCAAGTTATTTCTCTAACTTTCCCAATCTATATGCATGGGTACTGAAAATTTTCTGTCTAGCTGCTTACTTCCTCTTAAAAAATAAATTTTTGTTACTGTCTGAATTTTCCATATGATCAAAATTTCCTCCAGTACTCTTCTCCTTCCTCTTTCATGTAACATCCCACAATATAACAAATATTTTTTAAAGAAAAAAAGTCAAAAAAAAAACTGAGCAATTCATCAAAAATCTAAAAATATGTGCAACATACATATTTCCCACCTTTGCAAAAGTGTGTGGTGAAGTTTCCTTGGTAATTTTTTTTAACATTAATCTTTAATTTTTTATGGTTGTTTTTTATGGTTGCTCTTTCCATTTACATTGTTGTATTCATTGTAGTTATGTAGTTTTCTCGGTTCTGCGTCAGTTCATGTAGATAGAACATTCTATGTTTCTCTTTATATGTCAAATTCACTGTTTCTTACAATTCTGTAATATTATATTTATCTACCTCTATTTGTTAGCCTTTTCCCCATATCTGGGTGTCTACTTTGTTTCAAATTATTTGCTAATATTAAAAGTACTACTATAAATATTTTTATATTCATGGAACTTCTTTCTCATCAATGGAATATAAGCCTAGTGATGGAATACTCACTTTTATCTTATGTTATCCATTTCAAAGAATAGCTATAGACAATTGTATTCTATGAAATAATTATAATCACCCTAAAATTACTGAATACATAATAATAAAACCAGGAATAAAGTTTTAACTCATAAAATTCATAACTGCCACTAAAAATGAAGAAACTATTTACTAAGATACAGAATAATTATAATATGTATTGATGAATAAAGGACCAATTCTGATGAAATCATTATTCTATTAAGTATAGAAACACTGCAATGTACATATGGATAATTTTTCTGATTTCCTTACATAGTAACGATGAGACAGCAGTCATATGTGAAATGCTGTCATAGAAAGTTTGCTATTTTATATTGATTTTATTTTAATTAGCACTTGTTGGAATCCTTACTAACTGCTAACTAATTAGAGTTGATCTAATCTTACAAGAAGATGTTTTGGGCAGAACCTGAAACAAGGTACTAAGTAGAACTAATTAATACAAGTCTTGTGTTCACACCTTTACTCATTGGAGTTCAATGAGTTCACACCTCCCTTGAAGCTCTTTGGGCCAGAGAGCACTAGCATAAATAGAGCTTCAATGGGCCAGTCAAAGAAGTTCTTCAGAGTGAAGAAGCTACAAGTCGGGATTTCAGCAGAATTACGCCAGAAGCCCTCTCTTCAAGGCAAGACAGATTCAACTTGGTACTGGCTCTGGAGGCTGAAGAAAGCAGAGGCAGAAGCAAAGGACAAAGCAGCAAGAGCTCTTGGAACCAAGCAGAGAGATAGGCCTCTAAGCTAACCGGGCTATATTGGAGATAATAAAAGATCTGAACTTTCATCACCTGGCTGCATTTGGGAAGAAGATCACCACAAGCACTATATGCTTAAATAGCCAGGTCACAGAATATATTGAATAGCATTTGCAACTATTATCAACATAGTCAATGAAAAGAGAATATTTCACAAGGAAGATAAATTCCCTACTGTAACACACAAGAACAACTTTAATCATTAAGGCTATATATATAATATATATACACACACACACACACACATCATACACACACACACACACACACACACACACACAAAATAGATAAATTGATAGATGATTGATAGGTAGAAATATAGACAGAATGACAATTAAATAAACCTAGAATAAGAATTTTTAGAATAAATTTGATATTCCTCAATACCTCAAAAGTAGAAAAAATGAAAAACTCCTGTGAAAGTAACAAAAGCAAATCACTAATTCCTTCAACATTAGACCACTATGGTTGCCTTCTTTGTTATTACAACATGCAAGCACATCGTGTTCAAGCTGAAGTGGGTATAAACTATACATTATATCATGACCACAAAATGAAAAACCTTAATATTCCCCAGATGCTTCCATCAGTAATGCCATGTAATGAATAATGTCATAATTGGAAAAAAAAATCCCTTTATGACTATCTTTGTACCTTTGCATTTGTATTGAGTGTCCTATATACATATATAAACTCAAAACACTTTATACTCAATATCTTGGAGAATTCTAGAGGCAAGTACATTAATACTTCTCGTAATACCTCCTAGGGGATTAAAGTATTTAGAACTTTATTTTAATTATTGTGTGCAGGAAGTCAATTATTACATTCAGTAAGTCAGTAAATATGTTCCTCCTGTTTTATGAGTCCTTAGATGGCATAAAAATTAATGTTATATATAGGAAAATATGTTAAAAATACCAAAAAAAATGTCACAATAGGAAGAACATTATACTTTGAATTACAAGGACCTGGGTTTGAAATAATATGTCACATTTTGATAGTACTTTAAATTTATTTTGTCCTTCCTTCACAAAAAATTCTCCAAGGTAAATTCTGTAAAACTTAACTCCATTTTACAGATGAGGAAATTAAAATTGAGAAAGGCTTCTGATTTGCTTGTGTTTGCACACATAGTGGGTCTAAAGTCAGGAAGATCTGGGTTCAAATTCAGTCCCAGATAATCACTAGCTGTGTGACACTGACTTTACCTGTCTGCCTCAGTTTTTGAAACTGTAAGAGTAAGATAATAGCACCCATCTCTCAAAATTGTTGGGAGGATTATGAAGTAATATTTGTAAGGTGCTTATTAGTACGGTGTCTAGTGTCTACTGTGTCTTTTTCCCTCTCTTCCTGACCTCCCTTCTAAATAGATAGTTAAGTATTGGAATTAGAATATGTTGAACACATTTTTCATTAACTCTTGCTTGCTCCCGACTAATTGATATAAAAGCTCTTTGTAACTATATGTGGCTAGGCTGTTAGTAACCTGAAACGATCAAAATATAGATAGGATAAATAGAAAAACAAAAATGCTTTATGAATACAATGACATTAAAGTTCACACACTCAAGCATAGCAGTAGGTACTGAGAAACTAGCAACAATCAAATTGCAACAATTAGACATGAGGTGGTTCATTCTGAGGAAAAGTGTCAAAAAGGACAGAAATCTGAGAGGTAGAGTCACAAAGAGTGACAAGTTCTAAAAATAGTTGCTATTTCTTCAAAATGAATGACAATCTTAATGTATCCACTGCTTCCAATCATTGACAGTACACTGTACTTTTCAACCACCCACACAACCTTGATATCCTCAACAGCATCATCTGTCTCCATGCTCTAAATGACAACACAGCTCTCAGCCCTGAAAGTTTTGAAGATAGGGTTTGTTCTTTTTTGTTTGTTTGTTTTTAAACAGTCAGTGGAGCTTTTATCTTTGTAAATACTACAGAAAGAAATCTCAGATGGAGTATCAACAATATTTTAAGTGCCATACAGCAGAGAGGCTGAAGACTTCAATAGTAAAAAGAAAATATTAAGCTTCTTCATTTGAAAATGTGCTTTGCCTCAGTCTTATGAAAGGGAAAAGTCAATGTAATGAATATTGGGATGCCCCTTTGATATCTGATATTGAGCATTTTAATGAATCTGTTTTGAAGTTTTGATCCTAGAAAACTGTTTTGGATTTCTTAGCCTGTCAATGGAAATTAAATAATGAACCAGTTCTCTTCTGTATGATACTGTTGCCTCGCTCCAATATGTATTGAAATAAGTGTAATCCTTTCCAGTTTTAAACATTTCTGCTTGTTTTTATTATTTTAGATTTAAATTGTCCTTTTGGCTTCACATGTTTAATGGGTACCAAATTACTTATCTTCTCAATGGATGAAGGAGGGGCTGGAGGGAAAAAAAAAAACATTGGGAACTGAATTTAACAATGAATATTTTTTTAAAACTTCTAAGGAAATGCTAAAGAATTACAAGTATAATACAAAGAATCAGTTCAAAATTTTTAAAAGACTAACTTTTCCTTGATGCCTTACTTATCTTTCAAAGGTCAGAATTAAAATATATATTTCTAAGAATTGCTATAAAGAGCACTTAAAAGCAACACATAACTTGTTTCCTTTCTACAGAACAATACAATCTAAATAACCTAAGTTATGATCACTGTTTTAATGTGGGGAAAAATTCTGGTCCTGTGGGAATATCCTCATGACAATACAATAAGCTTTTGTAGAGGGCTTAGAGAATCAAAAATACAAGCATTAGCAAATCATCACTTTTTCATATTTTATTTCCAAAGGGATAGTGTCATAATCCAGATGGTACTTTATGCATTACTCATAAGCAACAATTAAGAAAAGAATAATTAACACTCACTAATTTCTGCCTTAAATAGGGATGAACTAATTCCATCTACTAAATTTTAAAAGAAGCATAAAATTTTGTTTAAAATTTATCAATTTAACTATATAGTCCTGGCCCAAAATAATAAATTCTAGCATCATCTTGTTCATAGAAGGTATTTAATAAATGTATGACAAGTTGAATTGAAATTGAAAGTAGATGTCTTTCATTTCCCAATTAAAAATTAAAATGTATATCCTCAAATCTTCTTGTAAAACACAACATAGAAGTATTTTAACACTTTACCAAGTATCAGTTAATAGTTACCTAAAACAATTTAAACTTTTCCATGTAGATATTGTGACCATGTAAATATTATTTATGCAATCTTTTTTTCTGCATACAATGCAGACAAGCCATGATACAGTGCTTTCATTTAAAAGGGAAACTCCATCATCCAGACCATTTATATTTCCCAGTTTGACAATATTTCCCCAAATGTCAACCCTTTAGAGAAGGATTACTTCATTATATTGCCTTACTGAAAAAAAACAAAAAAAACAAAACAGGATTTGTAATGTTTCCTTTGGGCATAGAAATATGAAGTCTGAGAAGATTCTAAACAACTTTTTGCTTTCTGAATATATTTTATATAGCATTTAAAATCTACTGTATGAAAGTTGCTTCATTTCATGTATGACAGATTTTTTTTTTTTAAATAAGAAAAGCTTTTGGAAGAGGATACTACCAGAAACCTAAGCTTTAAAAGTGATTGCCCTCAAGGGTTAATTTCTGAGGGAGAGAAGGGAGAAATACAAACTGCTTTAATTAAAATTTCTAATTCATTCTGCTTATAGGTAGTGATGGGCTTTATACCCCAAAATCTACCCTCTAGTATTTTACAGATGAAACCTTTTGGACATAGAGTCCATTTTTATTATTATTGATTGTAGTCTCCATTTCTCATTGCTATCAGCCCATAATTAATCTTTGTTTGCATTCAGGAGGATCTCCATTTGGTATGGATTCTTTTAGTAGAGCCTAGTGAAAAAGGTCCCAGCATTAGAGTCCCAGAAGAGCAACATCTGATATTTACTCCCTAGATATCCTAAGGCAAGTCACTTGACTCTGAACTTCCGTTTCCGTGTCTATAAAATCAGGATGTATGACTCTCAGTTACAGGAACAGACCATGAAATAAGCCTTCTTCATCAGGGAAAAAAGATGGGGCTTTCTAGATGAGGAACACTGCATGAGCCATAAGACTTCGTTATTGTGCTGGCTGTTTTTGCTCAACTACTTCTTTTTGTTACAAGGGAAGGATCAACATAGGGGTTCAGGGAAGGAATGGGGCATATTAGAGAACTGATAACTACAAAAAGTCAAAATATAAGACATCAATAAATTCTAAAATGAAATAAAATGAGCGAGTTATACTGGATCATCTGTAAATTTCCTTGTAAATCCTAATAAATATTGAAAAGGATATAGAGTTGTCTGTGGTGAAACAATGTAGAGATATAACAATTATTTTTATGTGATTTTAAAAAGAAACTTCACATTTACTATAATAGCATCTAATAATTTTTCAATACCAGTCAATTCCAGGAAACTATGAAGTCATCTAAATTTTATTTTCTAAGTCTTCTTCATTCCACATTTCAGTTTCTTTCTTTTGAATTCCTCTTCAATCAGGTGTTCAGATCCTTTTTGCTTTCCCCATTTGTCAAAATGTTCAATAGCTCTAGTTGAATAGGTCCAATAAATAGCATATTGTAGCATTAATGATTAATAATAGCCTTATATATTAACCCTCCTTGAGACATCAGAGTAAAAAACAATCCCTTGGCATCCTTTTCAAAGTGGCATGGGTCAACAAGTATTCATTTATTTATTCACCAATGATCAGGATTTGGAAAAATATGGGAGCATGGGAAGAAACAAGGAAGCATATGTCCAAAAGAAAAGTGGAATTTCAGACATCACACATAGGCAAGGTGTTTGAAATCTTTGGAGTAACAATTGCTTTAAGGTACAAAACATAATAAATTTGAATCTTTATAACAATGCTGTGAAGTAGATACTTCTGATTAAGTGAGTTATTCACAAACATACAGCGAGTAAATATCAGAGGCAATATTTGAACCTAGGTTTTCTGGATTCATGTTCCCTTTCTATCTTACCACTTTGCCTTACATCAGAACTTAGGGGCCTTGAAACTCCCAAATTACATTACAAAGGTAATTGTCTCCTCTGATCTATGTAATGTCAGTTCTGTTCAAAGCCCAGCCACATCCCTTAAACTAATTATTCTTGATTAATATTTATTGAACACCCTGGGGCAGGTTGGTGGAAGGGGAAAGGAGGGACTTCATGAAATTTAGGGTTAAGGCAACAAATCACACTTACCAACTTTATAACACATACTCAAAACACCAAAATTACTCAAACACATATATTTTCTAATTTACAGCTAGGTTGCCTTCATTTTGTGTAGCAAGTGATCATGTATATATTCACTTATTAATTGGGACTGGCTATGTGTGGGAGCATGAGGAAGAAAAAAGGAAGCTTGCCCAAATGGCCTCATCAAATTATCAAGAAACATATTGCAGAGAAAAGCAATACACTTCAAAAGAATTGGGAAACTACATTTTTAGATATTGTCCAACATATTGTGTTGGTATTGTAGGCTTCATAGAGAATTAATTATTGTGTATCATCCTCAAAAGATGAATATAGATACGTACTGAAATGATGAAAGTTAAACCTGTTTTATTAAGAACTCTCATTAAAACTCCAAAAAAAAAAGTAAACCTATGGGAATTATTCCTTTAATGATAATAATGAAAGAGACTAGACACTAGATTTGAAATCTCCCTTCCTTCCCTCTCCCTACAAAGTTAGGAAATTTAAAGTAGCAGGATTCTCAATTCTATATCTGTGTTTTATAACTATTTGACTTGGAAAATGAACATTTTTCTAAGGAAAGTGATTTCCAAGCCATTCTCTAGGTAGGAATTCAGTTATAAACATATATGAGAAACCACCTCCAAAATTCAATAAATCAAAAGTAAATGCCACAGCTGGATCTCATGCTTATATTCTTCATAATTTAATGATGCCATAAAAGCAAGAATTCTACAAAACTACAAATATGCTCTTGCTCAAAAATAGCTAGTTCTTAGTTTACCTGAAATGTACTATTTAAATTAAATTATTAAATTTCACTGCTTCTATCTTTGCTCCCCATTTTTGAATAATCACAACACGTATTTATATGACACTAAAATGTTTTGTTAACAGCAATCCTGTGAAGAAGACAGAAGTATTAGAGGGAGGGAAAGAGAGAAAGAGAGGCGGGTAGATAGGGGGAAAAGTGGACAGAGAAAGCACCAGACAAGGAGGACAAGATGGAATAGGTGAAGATGACACAGTGAGAGAGTAATATAAAAACCTAGAGAACACAGAGTATCCAAAAATAAAAGATGGTCAACAGTGTCAAAAGTGGCAGGAAAGTCAATGAGATTGAAAATGTTGACAAAGGCTGTCATTCTGGCAACTAAGAGGTAAGTAATGAAGCCATCTTGGAAGGAATTGAAAGGTGTATGATAGAAGATAAATGAAGAAATAATCAGTATGAACAGATTTTTCTAGCAGTTTTGTTAAGGAGGAAATATATAAGAGGTCAAGAGAAAGTGGTCTTAATTTTCAGATGAAGAAATTGAAACTATTTGTAGTCATATAAAAAGGTGCTCCAAATCACTATTGATCAGAGAAATGCAAATTAAGATAACTCTGATACACCATTACATACCTGTCATATTGGTTAAGATGACAGGAAAAGATAATGAAGAATGTTGGAGAGGATATGGAAAAACTGGGACATTGATACATTGTTGGTGGAATTGTGAACAGATCCAACCATTCTGGAGAGCAATTTGGAACTATGCTCAAAAAGTTACCAAACTGTGCATACCCTTTGATCCAACAATGTTTCTACTGGGCTTATATCCCAAAGATATCTTATAGGAGGAAAAGGGACTCATATGTGCAAAAATGTGCCAGTCCTTTTTGTAGTGGCTAGAAACTGGAAACTGAATGCCCATCAATTGGAGAATGGCTGAATAAATTATGATATATTAACATGGAATATTATTGTTCTGTAAGAAATGACAAACAGGACATTTTCAGAGAGGCCTGAAGAGACTTACATGAACTGATGCTAAGTAAAATGAGCAGAACCAAATCATTATACACAGCAACAAGAAGACTATACAAGGATCAATTTTGATGGACGTAGCTCTCTTCAACAATGAAATGATTCAAACCAGTTCCCCTCTTTCAGTGAAGAGAGCCCTCTATACCCAGAGAAAGGACTGTGGGAACTGAGTGTGGACCCACAACATAGCACTGTCACTCTCTCTCTTATTGTTTGCCTGTATTTTGTTTTCTTTCACAGTTTTTTCTTCCTTCTTGATCTGACTTTTATTGTGCAGCAAGATAACTATATAAATATGTATACATATATTAGATTTAACATATATTTTACCTTATTTAATGTATTGGACTACCTGCCATCTAGGGGAGGGAGTGGGGGGAAGAGGGGAAAATTTGGAACAGAAGATTTTATAAGGGTCAATGTTGAAAAATTACCCATGCATATGTTTTGTAAATAAAAATCTTTAATTTAAAAAAAATCCAGATGCCAGGAGGAGAGGAAACCATAGATTCAAAATGTTACAAAATCATTTATCCTTCAAGTTTAATGGTTTTCTCTAAGAACAAAATTAGGTTGACACACTCATAGAACCTTGCTCTTATTCTCAGCTTGGTTCCCCATTCTTAAAGGCATTTCTGAAGCCCAACTAATGACAACAGTTGTACTTCTCCACACAAAATAAACCAGTAGTGAAATTTTTAAAAAAGAGAAGTGGACTTTTTGTTTTGTTTTTAGTAAAGGCAACTTGGGCATGTTGATTGGTAGAAGAGGAAGAGCAAATAGATAAGAAGAGATTGAATATCCTGCACTATGAAATTTTGAACCAACAGAATAAAACAGCTAAATGCATTCAAATGGAATTTAACAGAAATAAACACAATAGATTTAAAAATGTCGATGGCTAGATTATGGTTAACTTTTTAAAAAGTGAACAGTAAAACAAACCTGAGAGTTTTACTGCACAGCAATCTGAATATGAGTTTAAACCATTGTACAGAAACCTAAAAAAAACTCAAATTTTACCAACATTAGCAGAAATACAGTGTGGAGAATACAGACACCGAGTTAGTGCAGTGGATAGAGTACCAAGCCTGAAATCAGAAAAGATCTGAATTCAAATATTACCTCAGATAATTAATAGCTGTATATGCGAGTCACTTAGCCTCTCTCAGCCTCATTTTCCTCAACTGTAAAATTAAACATATTGAAAACAACTACCTCCCAGGATTTTTGTAAATATCAAAAGATGCAAAAGTACAAGGTACCATGCAAATGCTCATTCCCTTCTCTTCCGTCCCACCCCAGAACAAAGGAGATAAAAGTTACCTATGTTCTTTTCTGTGTGGAGTGTTATATTAAATATTGGGAACCATAGTTTAAGGAATATACTGACAAATGGAACATTTCCAGAAGAGTGCAAGTTGGAGGATAATAATACTCAAAGCCTTGTTATGCAAGGATTAGTCTTTGAAAGTTGGGGTATTTAATATGGAAAAGGAGACTTAAGGCAAACATGATCCTGGCCTTCAAATATTTGAGTGTCATGTGGAAAAAAGATTTGATTAATTTTGTTCCTATTCAAAGGCAGAGCAATAAAAGAACATTCTGGCAAATTAGATTTCAGCTTAATATAAAGAACTTCCTAACAATAAGAGCTACTTATAGATCTGATGCCCCAGGAGGAACATAGTGGAAATTTTGTTTCTAGGCTCAAGCATAGACTGATGAGAACTTTCTGATGATGCTAACGAAGAGGTTTCTTTTATAAAAGAAAATAATTATGTCCCAGAGATAGATGAGATTATCCATAAAGTCTCCTCCAATTCAGAGATTCTATGATTTTATGTATTAGATGTCAGCAGTTAACCAACCTCCCACAAATAGTGCAATGAAGCTTCTTGCTTTCTTCAACTTCCTTGCCTGGTTATTCTTCATCACCTTTTCTTAATTTTCTTTATTTTAATATGAACACTCTGGGCCCTCGCTGATTTAAATAATTCTCTAATCTGACAGCATGTTGTTTTTGGAACTTGTGCTTCCACAAATATAACCTTAAGTAGTTCCTTTAACTGAGTTTCTGAGTATGCCAAAAACTAGCTCAACTTTTTGTAGTGGCAAAATGAGAAATTGGAAATCGAGGGAATGCTGATCAATTGAGGAATGGCTGAACAAATTAATTTATATGAAAATATTTGAATGCTACTGTTTCTATAAGAAATTATGAGCAGACAGATTTTAGAAAAACCTGAAAAGACTTCTATGAACTGATGCAAAATCAAGTGAGCAGAGCCAGGAGAACATTGCACAGAATAACAATATTATACAGTGACTAATGGCTTAGCCATTCTAATCAGTACAAAGAACCAAGACAATTCTGAAGAACACTCATGATGAAAAAGGTTATCCCTCTCCAGAGAAAGAATCGGCGGGGCCTGAATGCAGATACAAGCATATTATTTCCACTTTATTCTTTTTCATGGTTTTTTTTTGTTTTGTTTGTTTTGTTTTGTTTTGTTTTGTTTTGTTTTTGCTTTTGCAAACTGTGATTTTTTTTTTTAACCAAACCATTTCTTCTTTCACAATCCAATATGGAAACATGTTTTACTTGATTGCACATTGTATAAGATAATCTATGGCAAATACTAATTTTTAGGGAGGAGGGAGAAAGGGAAAAAAAAATTTTGGAACTCAAAATCTTGTAAAAATGAATGTTAAAATTGCCTTCATGTATAATTGGAAAATAAAAACATTTTTAAAAGAACTAGCTGAAGTAACCTTTCCACACAGTTTCAAAAAAAGAGTATAGGATAAGAGTTATAACATGCAGTTCTGACCCTATCAGTGACTATCACTTTTGTGTGATTTTTAGCAAATCATTTGACTATTTTCTTGCTTTTGCTTCCTCATCTACAAAAATAGGAAATAAATATCTGCCACATACATTATTTCTTAAACTTAATACCTTCCTTCTGAATATACTTTCATTTATCTTATATATATTTTGTTTGTATATAACTGCTTGCATGTTGTCTCTCTTTATTTGACTGTGTATTCCTTGAGAACAAGGAATATTTTTGGCCTTCTTTTGTATCCCTAGTGTTAGCAGAATGGTAGGCATATATTAGATGCTCAATAATTGCTATTTGGATGACTGCAGATAAAATAATCTAAACTGAAAAAAATCAATGGGAGGGAAGTTTTTGTAAAGAAAGTTCTGTACTGAATCAAAAATTGGCATAAAGTAATTAACAGGGCCTTAAATTATTCTCATAAGTGGAATCTAGTGTTCAAAATTTTAGGAACTTCAATAACTAGCTATAAAACATCATAAAAGTAACAATGTCATCGGGCTTCAATTTTCTCATCTGTAAAATGGATTGACATGTCAAAATTCTCATAGAACTCAAAAACCTTTTGATTTTATTAAAGACTTTTTCTTTAAAAAAACATAGAAGATCACTAGAACATGAAGAAAGTCACCTTTACTTGAAAATACTTTAAAATTTAGAGATCACAGGAGCAAGGTCAAAGAATAATGAATTTGCCATAATGGACTTTGACACATCAATGGATCAGTGATCTAACTTATATTTGTCTTCATTCCAAGGATGCAGATGGCAACACATTCAGATCTGCCCTTCCTGTGGAATTCATCCATATTCTCCAATAAGTTCTCCATGGGGGATCTACCTTTCTCTACATCTTTTGACACTATGTCTACTAATGAAGAATTCAGTCTGTCCATCAGTTATCTAATACTCTTAATAGGTATCTAGTTATCCTTCTTTTTCAGTCATAAACCTTCTCAAAGGAAATCAGAAAGAAAATTATGGTGCTCTTCAATCTTATTTTATAGCTGAACAGGAATTCTCTCTCTAAAATATCCAGGAAATATAATCATTTCAAATTTTTCTTCACATTTTAACTAAGTATGGTTTTCCCAATTATCCCTCGACTTATCCTCAGACACATAGAATTTGAAAGTTGGAACATCTTGTCCAATCCAAACATGAATAAAATCCATCGTACACCCTATCCAACATATAGTTGTCCAACCTATACTGGAGGGTAGAGAGGAGAATGAGAGGAGGGAGGAGAACCACTTTTTGAGTCAAAGTCAATCCATTCTGCCTTTGGATGGATCTAATTGGTATCAAGTTCCTGACATTAAGCCTGTCTGGGCCTTTTTCCACTTCTAGCAAAGGTTTGTCTTCTGGGATCAAATGGAATAGGTCTAATTCTTTCTTCCCATGATAGCCCTTCAAACGTGGAATAAAGCTATGGTCTTATCTTCTATAAAGTAAACATGCCAAATACTACTATTGTACTATAAGAAGGCTGAAAGGAAGAGTGTCAGAGAACATGGGAAGATTTAAATGTATTGACTCAGAGTAAGGTGAAGAGAAGCAAGAGAACAATTTATAAAGTAATAATTATATCATAAAGATAAACATGCCCAACTTTTTTGCTTGATCTTCATGCATCATGGGCTCGAGTGCCTTTTTCATTCTGGTTGCCCTTCTTTGAACACTCTAGTTTATCAAAATCTAACTCATAATAAACTTGAAGGTCTACTAGAATCTCTCTTGAAATCATTCTTCTTGTATTCTCCAAATTCATCCTCCCAAATCACTTTAATAATAAAAAAACCAAAAATAATCAAAGATCCCCAAAACAATTTTTTTCCTTCTAAACACATCTTGTCAATATAAAGAAAATTCATATGGTTGGTTAAAATAGAAATAGAAAACAGTTAAAAGCTGTTTTAGATTCTTCTTTAAACAACCAGTGGAGCATCCAGTCTTTTTATTGGTCTAGATATGTATGTTTTAGGTCCATATGCTAGACTGTTTCAAATCCCAAAAGTTGCAGTAGATGATGTCATAGGTATTAGAATACAAAGGGTTTAGACTAGATGAGTGCAAAGGTGTACACCAGCTCAAAAATGCTACTGCTTTATGAACTTGATTTTCTAATCACACTAGAGAGCAATTTCCATCTGTGTGGTTTGTCTTATTGAGAACATTTTTTTGCCACTTAAATCTCTGAAAAATTATGTCTATAACCTCTTTCAAGATCTGGCTATAAATTTACCTGCAGCAAGAAGCTTTTACTAATTAATTCTTTCTTTTTAGTATTTTACTGGCTCAATACCTACATACTCAATTTGTACAAAATAATTCTTTATTTATTAATGCTTTGCTTTGAAAGCCACCTTAAGGTCATTTCAATTGTGTATAATTTGTCTCCCTAACTTGATTATTTTTTATTAGAGCACTGGGAGTTAGAATTAAGAAGATCTGAGTTCAAATCCTGCCTCAGCCTCCTACTACCCTTGTGACTCCAGGCAAATCACTTAACCTCTCAGACCCAATTTCCAAATTTGTAAAATGTTGACAATAATAGCATCTACCTCCCACAGTTGTGAGGATTAAAGGAGAAAATTTATGAAAAGTGCTTTTCAAGCTTTAAAATTCCACATAAATTCAAAGTATTATAATTGGTTTGTTGTTAGGTGCTTAGCATATTGTGTGGTACATAGTAGATACTAGATAAGTGCTTATTTTCTCTTCCCTTCACTCTTGTGCATCTGACCATAGCACCAACACAGAACATTACTCTAAATAAGAGTGTGCTAATACTATTAGGTTTTAGAAATTAATGTAAAATCATATATGTGTGTGTGTGTGTGTGTGTGTGCACGCGCGCATATTATGGATATATATATTCATACATACACATATATATATGGGTAGTATGCATTATTCATAACAGCAAAAATTTATCCTGAATAGAGAATGCCCTAGGCATTAGTAACAGAAGAGTAAATTTCCTAAGATCTATCAGAAATAACATAAAAACATGAAAAATAAAGTGAAAAAAGTATGCTTCAATCTACACTCAGAGTTCATCCAATCCCTTAAGGCAAATAGCATTTTTTATCATAGGATGTGACTCTATGATCTTTTTTTAATGAGTCATTTACTCATATTGCTGACTATATACAGACCACAATTGAGTACAAATAATAGTTTGAATAGTTTGAACTGAAGTTATTAAAGGCCAAAAGACCAAAGTACAGCTTAGAATGCAAAATCCTCGCGAACCCCCAACAATGCTATTATAAAAGCTCCTTTCTTCAAATCCCCAAATCTATCCCTGGTCACATCTCTACCAGCAAATGACCTCATATTCTACTTTAATGAAAAGATTGAGACTCATGATTGAATCACGAGCTGACAACCCCCCACTATCATATATCAAGACCCCTCTATATTGAACCATTCCCTTATTGTTCTGTTTTGCATTGGAAATATGATGGTCTTCCTCCTGGTCAAGGTTAACATACCATCTGTGTCCTGTATTTTCTTTCATGCAATTGTTTCTGAAAGCTTGATACTGTCATCCTTCCTTTTCTCCTCCTTCCCTTTCTGCTTCCTTCCCTCTTTTTTTCTACAAATGTGCCCAATTTTTCCCAACTTCAAAAAAAAATCTTCTCTTGATTCTTATTCTCCCTTGATTTAGCTTCTTTGTCTTTCTACTCATGAAGTTAGCAACTCTTAAAGGCTATAAGTTGCAGACAAAGTAATCTGTATTGGTGATATTCTTCATTAAGGAGCTCCCTAAATCAATGAAATTAGAGATCCATTCTTTATCTTCTTTATAAAATTTTACAAAATCATAATATATTTGCTCTATTTGTGTCCCCTTATATGCTTTTTTGCTTCTGTGAATTAAAAAAAAGTATTTTATATATTATCTTTCCACTTTCATTACCATCCTTATTCTAGCAACTAGAGAAGAACCCTCTCTTTGAATGTATTGTGGAATCACATTGGCTATAGGATCATAGTATCTTAACTGGAAGGAACTTCACAGGACAACTAGTTCAAATGAATCATTTTACAGATGAAAAAACTTGAGAGCCAAGGAGGTTATGACTTGCCCAATCATATAGTTGTTAACATCAGAAGTAGAATTTGAAATTGAATCTTAAGACCCAATTCTCATTTTCTAAGCTCATTTTTTATTGACCCTTTCTATGGATATTTCTCATTTAAATTTCTGTTCTGTTTATTTGTAACCAGACCTCATCCCTGCCAGTAAATTGTAAGTTTTTTCAGATTTTTTTTCTCCTAACATCCCTCTTGCCTAGAATAATATCTTCCATATAGCATATGGAAGATATTAATATATGCTTGCTGAATTTTAATATACCTAAGAACATAACATTAAGTACCATTGAGATCACTAGATTCTGGCAAAGAAAAAATGTTTTCCCAGGCTGTTAGGTACCAACCACTGTGGAAATTGCTCTAGAATTGCTCGGCAAAACCCCACCTCAATATCACTGTCACATCTCATTCAAATATCCACAATGTATCCTGGCAGAGTATGTGAGATACCAGCATCACATTAGGACATGCATTTCATTTTGATAGAGGAGGAGGGTGACCTGCCAAAAACACTAACAACTATGCTTCCTGAAACACCTGAATTTCTCTGAAAGGTTTTTTCCTTTCAAACACTGACCAGGCCAATTCTATCCCTGACAGATGGCAGGGCTGAAGACCATATGCATTTTCAACCCTTTGCTGCTTATCACAGGTGCTGCAGGTAGGTGGGAGAGCTGAATGTTTGCTAATGCTATGATAATCTTTTCTGTTACTTTTCTGTGGGTCAATTTTATTTTATGTTAAATAATATATTTCTATTTTTTTTTAAAGTTGCCACTTGTAGAGAGAAAAAAAGAATTATCGTCTAGAGAATATTCTCTCTCTCACACACACAGTCATATAGCTGGCTTCCTCTCAAATTCTATTTACTCCTTTTCCTTGAGCCATTTTTTTTTCTCCCTTAGATATCAGGGCAGAAGTGACATGTGTTTTACTTTTCAGAAGCAGAGTTTTAAATCTATAATTAGTTTCAAATAAGATGTTCACTCCCTTTTCTGTAGTAATTATAAATATATAACCATCGCCAAACATAGCAGAGTTTGTACTAAAAACATTGTAGGCATCTTTGTCATATTAAAATGACTACATAAATATTCCTTGTTTAACCAAGAATAAAAAATCAGAAGCATAAAAACAATAGATGGGCTAGTTGGGATGACTGTATTAACTGTGATTTTTTTCTTCAGCTGATTTATAATTAGGAGAAACTAAATTTTAGGGTAGAATTTTGATGAAAATTTCTTTACTCAAATATGCCAAGAAGGGAAGTTCAAAACATAAGAAAATATTAGGTGGATGAAAAATTTGGATTGGACAATTTCAAAGAGTTCTTCCATGTCTAAAAGGACATGAATATTGTAACACCAAGTTTAGATATTAGGTACTTTTTTGTAAGTAAAAATATAAAATACTAGGATTGCATGAGGAATGTGTCATATTTTTAAAAAGTGATTTAAAGCATGATGAGAGATTGCACAATAAAAATTTAAAGAACAATCTAAAATGTAAAACTCTTTAAAATTCAGTAATTTACTATTTTTTCTTAGAAGGTAATGCAGACAAAGTATTTATTTGTTCTATAGCAGTGTTACTTCTATTCTGCAAACAGATGGCTTTAAAGCAGGTGATATTAGCATCTACCTGATGAGCCAAAGTGTGACATAACACATCTAAGAAGAGATGCTCACGCACTCTTAAGTGTAATTTAGAAGAGTTTTTTATTTGAAAAGACGCAGCAAACTTTATGGTTATAAAACATTTACATATCATTTTCTATCTGCCAAGTATCTCCCATCAACTTCTTTTGGGTAATCTCATGTGCCCAGTTCTGTAATGTGTGTCACTGTTCCAAGTATCCATGAATATTTGAAGGATTGTCATGTAGAAGAAGGATCAGACTAATTCTACTTTGTGGCAGAGGTCAGAATTAGGATGCCTGTGTAAAAATATATAAAGAAGCAATTGTGGCTTTGTTATAAAGGAAACTTTTCTAAAAAATAGAATTATTCAAAGGTGCAATGCAGAGGGAATTGTTAGCTTTCCCTAAAAGCAAAGGCTGGGATTCCTTCCCCTTTGAGATTCTGACAGTGGAAAAAATCCTGGGATTAGAATAAAAAAAAAAGTGGATACTCCATTTTACACATAAAATACCAGGATGCAAAGGATTAGCTTGCCCACATTGTCATAGCTAACTAGAAAGTGTCAGCAGAATGATTTGATCCCAAGTCCAGTAAGCCATTCATTATCAATCCTTATATATGACTCATCTCTTTAAGTAGATGGTAACTTCCTAGAAGACAGAGACCCATTTCCTACTTCTGTGTCGTTTAAATATTAATTGATTCATTGTACATGATACTGACAGCAATAACACCCACTATCTAAATTCTTTTTCTCATTTTTCATTTTGTCTGAATTATCAGAATTACAAAAGAAGAAGCAAGTCTATAAAATTAGAGAAGTTGGGTAGGAAAAAGAAAAAGAAAAAACACACATAACAGACTTGAAGTCGGGGACCTGGATTCAACTCTCAACTCCTGTGTTACTGAATAAATTGTTTGATCCTTCTGTAACTTAGTTTCCTCATTTTTAAAATATGTGGGTTAGACATGACCTCTGATGTCCCTTCTGTCTATAAGACCTGGCAGAGAACTTTGATGTCTTCATCTTTACTCTTGGTCTCTCTTCTTCACTATATCCCTCTGTTTCTATCTATTAAATGTTTATATTTATATATATGTCATTGTTACTTTAAACTCAATATGTCTAAAGCTGCACTCAAATATGTCCTTTCAAAACTGGCATTCCTTCCTGGCTTTCTGATCTTATCATTTCTACTTTCATCAATGGAAATTTCCATTATTGCTATTCCTCATATTCAGTTCGTCTCCAAGGCTTACTGTAAAGGCCCTATCTTGGTGATTTTTTTCTTTAAAATATACTTACACGTGTATATTTTTTTCCTTTCTAATTCTAGCATCATCACTTTAGTTTGTCTTTTACTTTCATTGCTGAAAAAGCTTTTCAAATGCTTTGCTTCTAAAATGGATGAGTTAAAAAGACTTAAATTTTCCATTTCAAATTATAAGCATATCCTATCTGCAGTTTTGTAGCCTACTGACGTAGTTCTAAAAATTTTGATATTTACATTAAATACACAGAAATTACAATAAAGGTTAGGAATTTGCTTAGAAAAGGAGAATGCTTATTTTGATATGTTATTTGGAACAAAAAAGTATGTGGATTTTTTAAAGAATGGAGTTGAGTAGATATTAAAATTATTTTCTCATAATTGGTCAAGTAAAAGATCTTTTGTTTGAATATTTTATTTTAGGTAATCTGTATGAGGAATATTATAGATAATGTCTAGAATAATATTCTTTTAGTTAAATATTATAGAATATTAATTTCTTTCTCAGAAAGTACCTTCCAAATGAATCCAGAAGGTTACACCAAAGAAAAGCAGGGGAAGGCTTGGGAAAGCAAATTAGAGGCTTATCTTCTCTTCAATATACATAGGTTCAACTTCTATTAATAGGAAAGGGAGTCAACTGCTCATATCAAGGGGGGAAAGGACAGCATATTTACTCCTGATAAGATTTCCCTCTGTACATCTAAATTCTTTCAAGAATATGCATTGAGAAGATATTCTGCATCATGGGAAGTTTAGGGAGGTAGGGGCATCTATAGGCTAAAATCTATCAAAGTTGGTTTCCTGGCTTTATATTAACATAAGTTAACCTCAATTAGCCTTCTTCAAACAAAAGATTATCTTTCATGTAAAAATTAATTCACATTAGTACTATGGTGAATTATCTATTTCATAGGAACATGAAAAGCATTCTGATATTTTATATAGAAAAAAAATTAATTCCAGTTGAACTCATCCTGAAATATCATAATCTTATCTAGAAACCAGCTTTAGGAAAATGAATGAACAATAGCAAAAGAGTCAGCAAAATTTATCGATTTCTAATGAAATATCATATTTACCCATTATCATATAGATATATTTCATTGCCAGTATTAATTGAGCAGTGGAAGCATATCTGGAATTGTTATAGGGATTTACATAGTTTTCAGATCTTATTATTCTTGCCCTCAAAAGCTAATAATCTACTACAGATACAAAATGGATAAATATACAAACACACACATATGTATATCTTTGTGAATTATGTATGTATACATAACATACATAAGTATATAATTATTGCCAGGTTTATACATGAATAACCCCAAACTATAAATAACAAATATACACTTACATCAGAACCAATACAAGATCTTTTGCTATTCTGTTAATATCCAGATCACTTCAAGGATGGACAGAAGCAGATACATCCAAAGAAAGAACACTGGGAAATGAATATAAACTGCTTGTATTTTTGTTTTTCTTCCCAGGTTATTTAAACCTTCTGAATCCAATTCTCCCTGTGCAACAAGAGAACTGTTCAGTTCTACACACATATATTGTATCTAGGATATACTGTAACCTATTTAACATGTATAAGGACTGCTTGCCATCTGGGGGAAGGGGTGGAGGGAGGGAGGAGAAAAATCAGAACAGAAGTGAGTGCAAGGGATAATGTTGTAAAAAATTACCGTGGCATGGGTTCTGTCAATAAAAAGTTATTAAAAATATCCAGATCACTGTGGGGAAGGAGAGCTGATTCTCTATTCAACCTCCCAACTCCAAAAAGTAACAATGACACATTAAAAAAAATGTCTATTCAGCATTGATACAAGGTGGCATCAAGAAGGCCAGAATGAAGAGGATCAGTGAATTGAAGAAATTTAGGGTTGGAACCCACTACCAGGCCCCACTTTTGGACTGTTCAATAATCTTCAACTCTAAGAAGGATAGGAATTTATACTCTCTTATTACTTTCCTTGATACTTGTGAACAGGAGGACATAGATTAATTGAATGCAATGTGATCACACAGTTAAGTTTAGATTAAAAGAAAGTTTCTTGGATTTTGATGCTAGATTCAAAGGTCTAGAAAGGTAGAATTTAATGGGTAGAATGGAATGGCCCATTTGCATTGTGAAGAAAAATTTACAAGAGGGGAAATGTGGAATATATGTACCTGGTTTGAATAAAGGAAACATATGATATATTTTAAAATTTGAAAATATTTAGTAAAACAAAAATATCTCTAAGCCAAAAGAGAGATATTTATAGAATCACAGAAGGAACTTATAGAAGGATATCACATGAATCTGGTACTACAATATGGGATGGATGAACAGAGAGGGATGTTGGAAGTATGGAGTTCTTAAAGAAGGAGGTTGAAATAGTCAATCATGATCTGGTCTGGAAAGGATCTATGTCTAAAGGATGTTTCTATGGAGAGGGAAATTCGTTCTGCTCAGAAAGAAAATATAAAACTGTTTATCCATTTTCTTTACCTCAGAAGATTTACACACCATATAATTCACTTAAAGCACCAACAGCAGGGGCCAGAAAATTAGGCTTTCTATCTCCTTTCTGGAGAACTCCATGCATGAATTCCGTATATAACCTTATAAACTCATTCATAGTTTATCCATCAGTAGAACTACCTGAATAACTCATAGGGATAATGTGAAGCTATACACAAACTCACACTGGTGAGACACTAGATTGCTTAGTGAAAAAGAAACTAGATTTGAAACAATAAGGAGACCTTCACTCCAGGAACACCAATTATTTTGTCATTGACAATTCCAAAGTAAATGAGAACAGAAAAGCTAGGGTAGAATCATATTTCATCAATGGACACAAAATCTTTGTGCTCTGCCTACAGTGATAAAGACAAAAACAAAATATGGAAAAGAGAGAAGGAAAAGCTAAAAAAGAAAGATAACTACATGAAGATTAATTAGTAATGGCTTTGTTGAGTTGGTAGATTTCTTGAAAATATCAACAAAGCTTAAACAATGAAATTGTATATTTCAGGACATTTTATTATAGAAAATGTCACCTTTGCAAAGTCTAAGGCAGTAGTCCTCAAAGTGTAGTCCAAAGAATTGTTGGGGTCTCTGAAACACTTTCAGAAGGTCCACAAATTCAAAATTATTTTTATTTCTAATATAGTAAATAGCTATAAATATAACCCACGTGAACAAAAACTCTTTGAACAGATCCTCGATAGTTTTTTGTAACAACATGAAGATACTGAGAACAAAGGTTTGAGAACCACTGGGACTCTAGGGGGGATTATTTGTACAGTCTATGCCATCATAATCCAACCTTGAATTAAACTAGCCTAGAATTTCATCTTTCTAAATTTAATACTGCTAGCAAATTTAATTTCAGTGGTAACTATTTTTAACTTGGACAAAGAAATTACTCCGTTCCATCCTTTAATATGTGATCCTTTTTGTCAGTGAATCCTTTTTCACAGATTGCCAAGATGTCACTGTAGTCTTTTCTCTACCTTAGATCAAAAGCCCAAGGACTCTCTGGCTCCTTTGACCATTATTGGTGGCCCCCTAAAATTTTCCACCTCTCTTTTTTTTTTCTGTCTGTTCTTACATGTCATTTGTCTTTCTTCCTCTCTTCATGGTTTCATTTTTTATGCTTACTGGTGGAATTTAGAAGTAAAGAGTTCCTGCTCTCTTTTCCATGCCATCAAATCCTGAATATTTGAATTGGGGTTTTTTGAACTCTCTTATTACTACCTTCTTGTCATTATAGTTGTTTTTTTGGGTACTCTGATGCCTCAGAAGTCCTGAATTCCTGATATCTCTGTTTGTCCTACTGGTACCCAAAGTATCACTGATCTATGGCACACATATCAGACTTTCCTAGTTCCAATTGCTTCCATAAACTATTTTTCAACATGTTTTGTACATAAAAATCAAAACCTGAAAACATGTTCTAAAAAAAATCAGAATTTGCTGCAACTCATATAATACTACTGGTATCAAAAGCATCAGTAACCCTTTCTAGTCAAGCAAGAGATCAGCTCTACAAGTTCAAGTATATCAAATAATATTAGAGCTTCATTTAAAACTGAATTCTCTTTGTTAATTTCATTAATTAAACCCTTGTATACATGATCTTAAAAAACCTCATCAATATTGAATCCTGCTTCATAGAACATATGGATATCATGAAATCCAAAAGTTCCTTCTCTCATCAAAGCAGGCATTCTTAACCTGTGACCAATAAAATTTTATTTTTTTAAAATTGATAACTGTATTTCAATAAAATTGGTTCTCTTTGTAATCCCATATGATTGATTTTATGTATTAATATGACATTCTGAGAAAGAACCCCCAGGTTTCACTAGACTGCCAAATGAGTCCATGTTACCAAAACAATGTCAAAAATCTCTGCTCTAAAGTAAAAATTGGCATCAAAAAATTTAAAATTCTATCTAAGTTTTGGATTTCTTAGAAGTAAATTAGCCACTCAAATCATTTCACAATTCTCACAATCTTTAAACCCCGAGTTTTAGTTTATGATGCTCTTTATATACTTTTTTTGAGTATCCTGCCTTGCTTGCTCCTTTTTACCTTATCTAAATGAACTTTTCTTTCTGCATCACAATTCCTCAGTGGGGAAAAACAATAACAGAAAAGTCACTATGTTGGGTTGAGACATCCTATTTACCTTTTGATATTATATCTTACCACCCTTTGAGTTAATTAATTTAGCCACAGAGGCAGGAACCATCTGCTCACCTCCATCGAGTGATAATGTGGTGCTATGTAAAAATATGCAGTTTCCTCCAGTCCCTACTATTGCTCTTGAATAGTTTTGACAGTACACAGAAGTACAGCTTTAGCCTCTCCCTAATATCCATTCAGCTTCACAATCTCTTATAGAAAGGGGAAAATAAAAGCAAGGAGGACATTCAACAAATAGTCATAATACACTATATCATCATCATCGCCATCTTTACTGTGATTCTTTCTCCACCCCTCCCCAGATTTTGTACCTTGCCAAAGTGAAAGGATAAAAAGTTTTATGTTCTCCGAATTGAGAATTCCTCTTCCCAAAGAAACATCCTTTAGGACATGGATTTTTTGCAGACCAGATCATAAAATCTTGATAATCCCTCAATGCTTTCAAACATTAGATCTCTTATAAAGACTTCTGCAAACTTATTTTCACCATCATTATTCTTTGATGTTTTGTGAAAGAAAAGTGCTCCAATATATCCTCCTCATTTCATTTCCTACCTGACTATACTCACTTTAGGCATCTTTGGCTTCTTTACCAAACTACCAGTAAACTCATCTTTGAGAAATCTCATCATCTTGCAAGATCTAATTAGTCTGGGGATTCACACTTCTGCCGCTCTGATCAGAAGGTGAAGTCATAAATTCCTAAGACTCCACTAAAGAGGGGGTGATAGGAGAAAGATCTGCTCAGACAACTCCCTCATTTCCCACTAGGCTGTACTCGTTTTGGATTTTTTTGATTTTTTAATATTCCACCCCCCTTTTAAGCCTTCTCTTTTGTGCTATCTTCCTTCAATAGATTTTAAACTCTTTAAGGGCATGCAATGTTTTTATTTTCATATTTGTATCCCCAGCACAGAATAACAGAAGTTTATTGATTAAGAATATATGACTAAACTCCACTATTCTCCCCAGGAACATTTTGCAAATTTTAATTTTAAATCAAAGAGATCTTTGGTTGATTTATATGATTGAACAAGGAAGGAGGAGCAAAAACAAGCATTTTTATGTATCTACTATATGATAGGTACTTGTGTTAAGTACTTAACAATTTATCTATCAAATCAGAATGTACTTTAAGTATTTTGTACCTCTGAAAACATAAATATGGGCTGGCTTTTTATCTTTTGTCTTTAGTGCTTGCCATGCTAACAACATGTTGTCACTTTATTTATTTATTTTTTTAATAAAGGTTGTTTCTTAACAACTGTTTTCAGTGTCTGAATTTGTATGTTTACAAATATTGATAGGGAAGGAATGTGATGGCAAGGTCTCCCAGTAACAAAAACAAAGTAAAAATGACAGTTAATTTTTGCTTTTTTGTGAGTCACCAGCTGCACTTAAGTTCTAAATGTCAATAAGCAGAAAACACAGAGGAATCTATGGCCCAATTTCATGTGGAAATTTTAAGGTTGAGAAAGCCCATACAATTATCAGGATCAAGCGACTAGACAATTAATGAAGCTTTAAGTCTTCTGTGAAACCAACGGTGTGGCAAAGCTGCCATCATATGTCTCAAACTAAAAACATACGTGAACACTTTCCATATCATAAATATGAGCCTTAGCGCTATCATGTTAAACAGAAGCCACCATTACCATATTTGCTCTACAAATGCCTTTCCTATTTACAGTCAAGAGAGGTATTTCTTTTTAAAATAGATGAGGTTTTTCTATAAACTTTCTTGACCAAAATCAACTTGGCACTAATTCACAAGTTAATTAACTGTTAACAGATTCTCCTAGATATGACTGCTACACAGATATTTTATCTTCCTGTTAATTAGTAATTATGCACTGGCAAGAAAAACAGTGTTTCTTTCCAATTATTCCAGAACTCAGTGATTATTTAAACTTGGCTAATTAGCAGTGGAGGACTGGTACATCTTCTGGGCAAATTGTGTTTGATAATCCCTATTAAAATATACATGGTGGTTGTTGACTTGTAACAGAAAAAAAAAGTGGCAGTTCAAAGGGTATTAGATACAGCACAAGGCAAACGGGGGCCCATTAAAATTTTGCCGACTGTTCTAATGAGAATGCCGAGGGTCATTTCTTCCTACTTTACCATCTGTTTGGTTTCTGGCATGTGTCTGTAGTGTGAAGGGAGTGTCCTGAAGCCCATTTGGCTTATCACAGAGTAATCCAGGGATCTGAAGCAATTTCACTAGTTTATAAAACAGCACATTAGAATCAAAAGGTTACACATGCAGAACTGAAAACTTTCAAGTAAAGAAAATAGAATCCAATGGAAAGCTGCCTGGATTTTTATTTTTAAGGCTGTAATGATTATTAAAGAATAAATGTCTTAAGAAAGTTTAAAGGAAACACACATGAAAAACAGAAAATTACTTTCCCTACCCCATTTCTTGTGGCAATTGAGTATTATATGTTTCTCTTGGCTTAAGATATAAGAAAAATAGATCCTAAATGACACCTTGACTACATCTTAGAGAATGTTTAAAATGAAAGTAATCTTTGAGATCATCTAGACAAGTTTCCCTTAGTTAATAGATGAGGTGCTTGAGATACAGGATTAGAACCCAGTTCCTTTGAGTATTTAATTCTTTAGAAACAAAAAGTCTTTATTACATGGATATCTATAAGTTTATACATTATCTCAAACCAAGTCATGTCTGTATCATACCAATATGGCACCATTTAATTAGTAACAGACTTCTGCAGAGATGCAATAAGCAGCCATTAAGGTATGCTATTTCTGGGGTACTTTCATAAAAACAAAAAACAAGAAAATTAACAAAAAAGCATTTCTAATTCTTTAACAGGAAACAAAGCCTTTTATATCTAAATTAGATCCACAGTCAGAAATGAAGATCAAAATACAAATACATAAGAGAAAAGTGCACTATTATTCATATTAGGATTATCAGAGACTAAAGGAACTTTTTTTCCTGAGGATGGAATAAAAGATCCCAAGTGGATGAAAAAAAAAAATATATATATATACATTTTATATTGTATTTACATATTATACATAAATATAAATACATACACATATGTATGTATGTCACACATAAAACACAGACACACACTCATAAATATATGTATATATGGAGGGAGGGAGGAAAGTAAAGGGGAAAGGGAGAAAATGAGTGAGGGGGGAAAGAGAGACAAATTTTAATCACTTCACAATTTTTTGTTTAGTGTTGGAATCCCAAGAAAACTTAGTTTCCATTTAACTATGTTCTTCACATTAGGGGGCAAAAGCTAATGGTAATATTCCCTTGGGGAATGCCATAGACCAGATCCGTCCATACTCTATGCAAGTCTATATATATGACTTCAGGCAAGTAATTTAACCTAAATCTGGACCTTAGTTTCTTTATCTGTAAAAGAAGTAGGCTGATTTGTATCTGGAGAAGCTAATGAATCTTTTTTTCAATTTAAATGTATAAAGTAAAATATACATGATTGCAAAGGAAACCAATTATAATGAATATACACATGCATACATATAAGAACACATGTACACATTTCAAAGATACCATTTTTCTTTCCACAATTTTGTGTTGAAGCTGCTGCTATTTTTATATTTTGTTTAATAGAAATGAGGTTGCTTCTTGAGTTAAGATGTATACACACACACACACACACACACACACCACACACGCGTGTGCATACATATACTGTCAGACCTTATGTTAAGAACCTTGAATTAAATGATTCCAAAGGTTCCTTCTGACTTTTTGTTTCACCTTTCTTTGTATCCCTTTGGCTTAGTACAGTGCCTGGTGTGTAACAATCATTAATAAATGTATGATGACTTTCCATTTCCACCATTCTCTAATACTTTCATTTTAGTGCTCCATCTAGTATTCTAAAAGCTACTGGGTCAGTTCTATTAGAAGTGCAGTGGTTGGGGTTGGGAGATGGAGGGGTATTTACATTTCTTCATTTGCTAATGTCAGTGGGAGTATCAAAGAGGTTGAAAAACCAGGGATGGCTAACAGTATGTCTTACAATTAAAGCAACAAATTGTCTCCTTTAAATAGAGAATAGTAATTCTACAACATTTTTGCCAGCTCTCCAATAGCTATGCTTCCTATTTTAAATGTGATGCTTACGGCAATGAGTGTGCAGGGATTTTTCCTGAATTAAGCTCCCCAAAAATAACACAACTGACTAGAAATACTCATGCAGTTTTGACCCTACAGAACATGTAGGAAGATAAATGGAAATCTGTGGTGGGAAAGAAAACAAGGAGGAGTATAGTGCAGCATCAACTTTTATAAGAATATTAACAGATTTTGGTATTCTGTTTTCAAAGAATGCAACTCCCACATTTACAAGTATCTTTTCATTCAGATATTCAAAGGTCTGAAAACAGTAATTTAGTTGTGTTCTCTTGCCTCATGAGGCAACTCTGACATTTATCAAACTAAATCCGAAAATCAGTAGCAGCAACTTACACACATATGCTTTCCCATCTTTATTTTTTAAATATGTTAATTAATTTTGAATGTAAAAAAACAGCTTCAAGAGCATTTAATGATTTTACATATAATGATTTTAAACCCTTTTACATTTAGCTATTGCTCTTTCCCGATTACTGCAAATAAAAGAGATGCCAACTTTATCCAATAATATTTATAAATCATTCATCATGTGTATCAACTATATAAACCTATATTTCTTTATCTGGCAACCACAAAAGAACCAAAAATCTCAGGAAAAACCCATACCACAGGTGAAATGACTTCTAGGTTTAAGTCACCCTTTGATGTTCTCTCTCTTAAGCACATACTTCTATCCTATATCTTGTCACACTGGACTACCTAGCATACTTTGAAAGTGTCACTTTCCTAGAAAACAGGATTTCTTATCAGCAGAGACCCACCATTCCTAAGCTTTCTTTAATTCACATATACAGAGGAAAAGTATTCCTGATTCCAATTACATCTAGTGAAGGATAAGCCTTCATTAACAGGAAATGCCTAACCACAATTCACCTAAAACTCTTAGCACTTATGAAGATTCAACCCAATCCCTTTAGCTAGGTCAGAATTATCCAGTAGAAGCACTGAAGCTTCCATCAAGCTTAATCCCTGCTTGGTACGACCTTGTTCCTACCAGATATTGCTCAGCCTTTCACAGAAATAACTTTAATCATGAGCCTGACAATTACATACTTTCTTCATGTATAATTAACAAATCAACAAATATTTATTAAACTCCTAATGTGTTCTAGGAATTTTGCTAGCCTCTCAGGATATAAAAACAAAACATGAAATGATCCCTACTCACAATAAGCTTATATTCTAATGAGGGAATCAAAAAGTACATGTTAAACTATAGAGAAAATAAAGCAAACATACATATACACACATGTGCATATATATACACAAAGTAAATATATCTGTATAATACATATAACAAAATAGATATGTACTATATAGCGTATTTCTAACATAGTTATAGTTATTCATACGTACATAAAGCAATAAAATCCAAAACACTAGTATGAGGATGAATTGAGAGGGTACTAGCAATTTGGAGTGAGGGAGGGATTTAAGAAAGGTTTTATGCATAAAATGGTATCTGAACTGCATCTGAAGCTAGAACACAGGGACTCTACAAGGCAGAGCTGAGGAGAGAATGTGTTTCAATCATGCAAAATCACTACTGAAAAAACATAGAAAAGGAATATGGAGAGTAAGGAACAGAAGAGCTATTCTGGCTGGATCACAGATGATGGGAAAAGGAACTTAATATGCCCAATGAGGCTAGAAAGGCAGGTTATTAAGTCTTTGAAATATTAATAAAGAAGTTTCTTTTATTTATTTTTTAATTCTAGAGACAATAGGAAGATAGTTGGACTTAGTTGGGTAAGGAAGTTACATGATCAGATCTATACTTGAGGAAAATTACTTGGAGGAAATGTGATTTAGTTAAAAAAAAAAAAGATTTGTAATCAGTAGATCTAAATTCGAATCTTGCCTCTGATACTTATCATTTGTTTGACTTTCGACAAATCTTTTCTCAGAGTCCCATATCTGTAAAAGAAAATAGTAATGATACTTCACAGGGCTATTGGGAATTAAGTGCATTGTAAGCTTTAAAATCTTAAATAGGCATGGGATGATCTATGTAAAACACTTTGCAACTCTTAAAATGAAATCTAAATTTTAGCTTCTTGTTGTTCAGTCACATCCAACTCTCCATGACCTCATTTTGGGATTTTCTCAGTAAAGATACTGGAGTGACTTGTCATCTCCTCCTCTAGCTCATTTTACAGATGGGAAATTTGAGGGAAATAGGGTTAAATGCTTGCTCAAGTTCACTCAGCTAGTCTTTTTCGCCATATTTGATTTAAGGAATATGAGTCTCCTTGAATAAGGAATATGAGTGATATTCACTGTGCCACCTAGCTGCACATGCAGTTTAGCTACCATTAACCATTATTGTATTAACTAATCTGAGATTTTTCCCTCTTGGTCTGGAAAGACATGAACAAAAACTTGACAGGATGAAAAGATGTTAATAGTTGTCATCTGCCCAGATAAGATCTCAGACCCATTAAAATTGAAGCATAGTATAAGTTTTCTGTGTTATATTTTCAAGTCATAACAATGCTGATGAGAGCTACCATAGATATGCATGCGTGTGTATGTATGATATGTATAGTGTTTTGTAGTTAGCAAAGCCTTTTATTTATATTATAATAACTCCTTTGAGGCAGAGTTATTATTATCTTCATTTTAGATGAAAACTGAAGACATTTTACAGAACTGAGACCAAGAGAAGCCAGAGGATTTGTCAAGGAAGAGTCACACAGTTAATTAGAATTTAGGGTGGAATTCAAGTTCAGGTCTTACAATAGCCAGCTAGAGTAAGAGACACGAAAAAGCAGATTTCCTTCCCTAACACTTCTCAGCCTGATTCTGTATATGCTTCTAATACTTCTCCTTGCTTTATTTTTTGCTTTCCTTCCCCCATCTCAGGCTTTTCTAAATGCTACATTCCTAACCCCACAAATGTTGGGACTTTTCCAGGGAAATGAGAAAGAGAAAAAAGAATGGCTTGAAAGATCTAGCAGATCTGGGAAGGGATGACATTGTCTATATCAGCTAGCTAGGTCAGACTGATTCCCATGAAGCCAGACCATTTCATGAAGTTTCCAGGGATCCAGGCTTCTGGGGATAAAATTTCCAAGGATACCAGGAAGATAAACAATCACATACATAATATCATGAGAGAATAAGAGTAGAGGTGGAGCCTGGCAGATGCTCCCAATGGAATCTCTAATTCCTGAAAACCACAGACTATTTGGACTACTGGGTAATTGTCCAGATATCTTCTGTGGTAACAGTTCAACCCAAGGGTTTAAACAGTTCATTGCCATTTGAATGTTATTTATTTGTAGGAATAACTTTATTTTGTCAAAAGAAAGATAGGGAGAAGAAAAAGGAAAGGCAAAGGTGATAGAATACAATTACTATGGAACTTCCCCTTTCAAGCTGAACCTGATATGGGATAGAATGAGTAAATAAGGATAAACTCCTTTGGCCTCCAGATATTCAGGATTTATTGATGAATAGATACATGGATGTTGTAGCTTTATATTCCTTTCTTTTTCTCTATCTCCAATCTGTATAATACTAATTGGTTATCTATCTCTCATGCACAGAAAGTTTTCCCTTCTCACATTTGCTACCTCCTCCTTTGGTTTCCTTCCAGATATAGCTCAAACCCCACTTTCTGTAGAAGGTTTTTTTTAAGGCCCTTCTTCCTTCCCCTGCCCCTTTGCCGCACCCTGCCCTGCCTCCGCCAAGTACCTTTCCCTCTATTGTACATGTATCTTTTATATACACAATTATTTGCATGTTGTCTCTTCCAATAGGATGTGAGCTCCCTGAAGCCACAAGTGTTTTGTTTCCCTTTCTTTTTAACCCTTTCTCCCTAATTCAGTGCCTGGAACCTAGTAGCAACTTAATGATGACTTGTTGACTGGCTCTTTTTAAAAACCAGAGTACTGTACCAGGACTAAAATTTCTAAAAATGTGGGTTGCAACCTCATTTGAGGTTGTATAACTGAATGTAGGGGTTGGAAAAAATTAGTAACAGTAAAAGTTATCAAATATTCTTCAAGATTTCATTCTTTATGTTAAAAAAGCACATCCATCTCATTAGTATGCATTTTCATCTTTAATAAATAGTAAAATTATATGTATAACAAAGAATTGTTTTAAGATAAATTTCATTATGATTTATTATCAGTAAATATTTCATTTTATGTCTATTTTATATATTTATATACTCAGAGTTGTATACAAATTCCTCAGGGGAAAAGGAGTCATGAGTCGAAAAAGTTTAAGAAGGCCCAAGTAGGACTAAGGAGGATGGGGCCTGTATAAAGGTAGAGGTAGCTTTAGGTAGTACAGTTGGTAGAGTGCAGGACCTGGAGTCAGTCAGATTCATCTTCCTGAATTCAGATCTGGATTGAGACACTTCTAATCAGTGTGATCCTAGGCAAGTCATTTAACCCTGTTTGCCTTAGTTTCCTCATCAGTAAAATGAGTGGCAAATTATTACAGTATCTTGACAAAGAAAACCCTAAATAGGTCATAAAGAATTGGATTCAGCAGGAGCTACACCAGCTTAAGTAGTTTAACTTCTCTGGGATTCAATTTTCCTATCAGTAAAATGGAGGTGTGATTAAATGAGAAATTCCTTCCATCACTAAAATTCTATTATTTAATGAGATTGGTTTATTTAATTTGTGATTTGTCTTTCCTTGTACCCTGCCAAAAAAATTCTCTTTCTACCCTTTTGAAAATTTCTACCCCTCTTTAAGGACCAGCTCTTAGTCTCATTCTTCCTGTAACCTTCTCTGACCACACTATCCTACAATGACCTTTCCTAACTTTGAATTCCCATGTCTTTTATGGTCTATCTATTGAAATTATTTGACTTCATCATACATTTATTGTTTTTGTTAGCTTATAACTTATAGTATATTAAAGTTGGCCTTGAGTTCCCAAAAATATTATTAGTTTCTAGACAATAATATATCTCTAGGTTCTTCTACCTCTGGGTTTTTTTTTCAGCTTTACTAATACTTTCAGAGATCCTACCACTATATTAAGCAATTCATGAGCTTTTGGAGCATTGGACAAAATATTTTTATCTAAAGTCAAGGGCTGAAGGTAGATTTGGGTTTTATTTAATGGTATATGAGTATATCTTGATTGATTCCACAATTATCTAATCAGATATATTTTTCTTAGCCTTTGTTAAATACATTTGATTAGATAATTGTGGAACCAATCAAGACTGCTTTAAACTAAAAATGAAAGATGAGAGAGATAACTGTTCAAGAAAGTAATCATCACTATGAACAAGAATGGGTTTGTTTAGAATTCAACACAGACTAGCTTCTTTTCTCTCTGATCCATTTTACCCAATTAGATTAGAAGAATGCTAGCAACACAATTATGCTTCAATACCTCAAATGTCATATATCACTACTGCAAGGCACCATATACTTGAATTTAAACAAGTCATTTAAGAAAAATTTATAAAACCATTATAGAAAAAAATAGAAAGATATAGGTTGGATTGGAGAATGCAAATATAAATCTGACTCCTTGTAGTATACTAGGAATACCTCCTTGAATCTAATCAAATCAGCATTTTTATCAATATCTTGAATGAAGACATCATGGAAGGCGCATAAACACAGGAAAGATAGGTAACTTTTTAAATTATAGAATCAAGAACTTGAAAGATTTTGATGTTATAATAATGATGGAAGCTTAATATGATGGAAGCTGTGTATTCTGCTGGATCAGTGGATCTCACTGATATTTACAGTAGTGTGCATTACAACCTTATGTTCTCATTTAAATCCTCCACAATGTTTCCACCTGTTATCTTGGAAGCCTTCCTTTAGAGTTCTTGATGTCATGCAATTAACAATAAAGCACCCAAATTGCTCATAATCATCTCTTGCTCTTAATATATGACCAACCCACCTCCTTTTATGTCATCTCTAATTATATTCTTTTTCATTATAATTTTTATTGATAATATGCCTTTCTATTAAAACCAATGGGGTGTGTTGATTCCATTGAAAAAAAATATCAAAAATATAAAGTGCTGCATTTGGGTTTTTCTAAATTCAATTAACAAGCATACGCTGGCAAACATTAATGTTTATTATTATCTAAGATAATTAATGTTTACTATTAAGAGTCATATGAGGTACTTAGCTAGAGTAGAAAACAAATTATATAAAAACATTTGAATCTATTAAATCATTGCCAGTTAAATATGAGACAACAAACTAAAAATTAATACAAAGTTAGTTAGGCTGTAATTACAGTTTCAAAAACGATGGAGTTTTAACACGACAGTACTCTGTTTTGATCATGTTATATCTAAAGTATTGGGTAGAGTTACAAATACCATAGCTGAGCAAGGATACTAACTTCCAATTAAAAAAGGGCTAGCAGGATTTCAAGAGGATTTTATTCGATGTCATGCAACATCCTAGTTCAAGGATCCAGGGAGGTTCAGTCTAGATAAAGGAAGACTTAGAAGAAATATGATAACAGTCCAAGTACTTATAAGTCTATCAGGTACAAGGGGAATTAGGTTTACTGCAATTTGCCACAGAATAGCAGCAAAAGATGCCAGGTGCAAAGATGTAAACTTTTATATTAATATGACTGAAAAATCCCTAACAATCAGAGAGGTAATATTGTTAAGTAATTCATAGCAATCAGAGAGATCTACTAATCATTCTCCAGAAATTAGTGAATTTCTCATCACTGAAAATATTCAAATGATAGACAGATGACTTTTTAAGAAAGCTACAAAAGAGATTCCTGTTCAGGATGCCCTCAGATGTTCCACATGACCTCTGAAGCCCCTTTGAAATCTGAGATTTTATGACTATATATTATTATCCTTCTTTGTCTTTATATATATCAAACATAATACTCTATATGTTTGTTGCAATGTCATAAACATTTTAATTGAAAATTCTACGATCTCTTTAAGAGATTTTAGTTGGCAGTTAAGAAATATGCCTTAATCTTCTATCAAGGGTATAAATAGAAGTTCTTTTATAAAGAGCTCTATGAACTGATAAGAAGTAAAGTGAGCAGGAGAATAATTTACATAATGACAACATTATAAAGAAAAACAACTTTAAATGATTTGAGTACACTGATCCATGTAGTGATACACTATGGTTCCAGAGGACAAAAGAAAAAGCACAATACCCATCAGGCTAACAAAGTGGGGATGAACTTAAAGTGAATAATGAAGTATATGTTTTTACACATAGCGAAAGTGGGAATTTGTTTTGCTGGATTACGCATGTTTATTTTGATGATTTTTTTCTTTTACTGTTCATTTCGAAAAAGGAGTAAAAAGACAGATCACAAATGCTTCAAAAATATTTAAAAACAAGTTTTCCCTTAAGTCAATATTAACCTACATTATTAGAATGACTCTGATTTGGTCTCTCTCTCTCTCTCTCTCTCTCTCTCTCTCTCTCTCTCTCTCTCTCTCTCTCTGAAATAAGAGGATATTATATAATACGGAATGAGCATTAATTTGTATTTACAGAACCTAAGTTCAAATCTATATGTCACACTATTATTTTCCAGGAAAAGTTTTATCTTCTACTAGAATGCTTTTTTATGTAAGACTCATGTATAATAGATATTTATTGAATGAATAATTGAGTTTAGAGTAAAATAACAACTTTTGACAAATGTATTATAAATAGCAAACATTTTTTTTCAGTAAGTCCTGGTCCTTCTGAGACCCTGGATTCTCAAAGGTTATGCCAGCAGAGTGAAAGCTCAGGACCATCAGTCTATAAAGGGTCTAATTATGGGCCCTCAATGAACTGGCTTCCAAAGATAAAAGAAACTAAATTTGAAAAGTCACATTATAAAATGTAAGTTCTACTTTTACTGAATCTATTTTGGCCACAAATACTCATGAAATAATCTATCAAAGAATGGAGTTGCTGCATTTGTATCAGAAGAAGTAGCAATATATTAAAAAGTGAGTATAGCAATTTCATTAACTGGTGAATAGTTTATATATTTCTGTTAACTAAAATGATTTGTTCAAACTGAAGTTTCTTCAGTTCATTACAATATTTGCTACCTGTGAGTAGTATTTATTTGAATTTCACATATGAATTTAATGGATATATGTCTTACTAGATTCAGAAAAATCAATATTTTAGCATTATGAATGTTCTCTGCAAATCACATGACCTCATTTAAGCTAATAAGTATTTTACCACATTGTAGATATTAGTACAATTGTTTAGCCATATATGTGTATATACATGTGACATATATGTATATATCTATGAAAATTTGAAATAAATAGGTATATCTTCATATTCAGATATTATGCTTCAAACTTGAATACTAGCTAATATCCTTGTAGCAAATCCATGAATTTTAGTTCTATTCAATCTTCTATATTTAAAGATTAATCATTTGTTAGCCTATTAAAGTGTTTGTTCCTTGAGTGCACATGTTAATAGAGGAAATTTTTGAATTCAAAGCACCCACTGTGAAATTCAAGCATGGATAACATAAATAATAGTTGAATCTGAACAATTTTCACTTATATATACTTCAATGCATAAAAAATCTTTGATTACACTGATGATGGGGATTTGCTCCACTGAGACAGACTTTCAACACTGTCTCTGCCCTACCTTACTCCATGCCTTTTGTGAACATTCCCCAGTTTCAGCCTCAGCAGGCCACTTGCTACTAGGAAGCTATTCCAGATTTCCCTAATCTGGGACTTGAAGCACATGAAGGCAGTCAGTTGCTTCATAGTCAAAGCCTTTCTAGTTTGGGGAGACCTGCCAGCACTTGTATTCTTTATCTACTAATGATCACTCATAACTTAATAAAAAATTAGTATTCCTTAAAACTTATATTATTACCTTTGTAAAGAATTCACTAAAGAATTCTTTGTAAAGAAACATGTATACAGACATCAATTAAAGTAAATTTTCCCCTCTAGAGACATTAAGGACTTGGCGTCAGCACTCCCAGATTCAAATCCTTTCTTGAACATCTTCAACTTGTAAGACCTGGAACAAGTCACTTAAATTGTCCAAGTCTCTATTTCCACATCTATAATAAGGAGAGGGATTAGTAGGTAATATCTGAAATTGCTTCAAGCTTCAGATCTATGAATTAATGAATTAATAAATTAGAATCATCTGCATGAAACATATATAATGTACTTTAACTTAAAGTACTATTACATATTTTAAATTAAAGCATACACATCTTTCAAATAACAAACTATCCCCTGAAAAAAATTCATATAGTTTTATATGTTATTATATTTAAACAATATTCCAATGAGACTTGAAAATTTTTCATGACTAAATTGTCACTTAAAGGCAAAGATAGATGATGGAATATAAAAATGGGCAAGCTATAATTAAACATCAGACCTCTCCAGGGCTTCATGTTTTCAAATTCACATTGAATTTGAAGTAAAATGAAGTATTCCAAGCTCTGTATTCCTCTCCATCCCCGCCCCCCCAGGCATCCTTTGCATAGCTATTGTTTTCATTTAATGCTGGCTATTGGGTATGGCTACGGTCATTCATGCATTTTAAATAATCTTATTTTTTTATAAAAATACTGACATAATTACACTTATAAAATAATACTTTAAGGATAATCACAATTCTTATTTTGATTTTTTATATGTATAGTTTATGGTCATTGTGCCCATTCTGGAACTTTAAGGAATTAATGCAATAAGATCAATGCTAGAGAAGCCCTACAAAAACTTTCATAAAATCACCTATTCAGATGGAATTAAATGCTTTACTTCGCCCTCATTTATCAGAGCTAGTTAAACATAGCATATGCTATTTACCACTAGAACATGTTGGAAAAATGCCAAGAACCCTCTGTTTGCTTAACACTCCATTGAAAAGTCAAAGCCTTACAGTAAATTAAATATTCAAGGCATCTTCCATTCAATAGGTTAGGCATGCCTCATGATCTCAGCATAATCTTCATTACCCATAACCTCTTAAGATTAAGGAAGATATAATAACTGTTACCTGGTTTATACAATGTTATGCTGATTGTGACAAAAATATTGTAAAGGCGATGATATGCTTTATTTTGCAAAAAATTCCCCCCTCTCCAGCCCCTTCTTCTGTCTCTTTGTCTCTCCCCCCTTTTCCTTCCCATCTTTTACCATAAAAATACTTCTCTGGTGGCTATAGATCATAAAGAGAAAATTAAATGTAGATCTCAAATAAATAATTTGATTAGTATTTAAAAATAATGCAAACATTTCATGTTGAAAACTTCACTTAGGTTTCTTATTTAAAAGATTTTAAAAGGAAAAAAAAATCAATCTCTTTCTCTTATTAGAGGTGGAAAACTATCAAAGCAGGACTGACTTAGTTAATGTGTTGCTCAGTGTTTCAGTTGTGGTTTTTTCCTTCTCTTTTATTCTTTGTTTCAGTTTTTAGTTTTTATTTAATCTTTAATTCTCTAATAATTGGAAAAGAAAAGAGAGATAATTTAGAATTAAGGTGATTGAAAACAAAAGATATTGATAATTTAAAAAATACTTTTGGAAGAAAGAAATAATCCTGACAATATTCAACTATATTTTAATTCTAAAGTTTTCCTTTTCTGTTTTTTTTTTTCAGTCACATGTATATAGAGAGTTGTAAAAAAAAAATCACAGGAGAGAAGGATTAGAATATTATCAGACCTTAGTATAAAGAAATCTTTATGTCTGTCAAAAAATCATCTATAGGAAAGGTGTAAATACAAAATTATAAATGGAAATTCACATACTAAGTATTAGGGAGATATACCTATTGATGCCCAGATGAGCTATGCTAATATTAAAACACTACCCAAGTACAAAGTTATAAATAGAAATCTAATCTCTAAATGTTAGGGAGATATATCTATTGATGCCCAGAGGAACCATACCAGTACTAAAGTATTATCGACTAACTACAATATCATTACAATGCTCTTCACATAGTAAATTCTGAATTAATGTTTGCTCAATTGAAATGATTTTAATTAATGGATTTATTCTTCAAGGGGGTTCTAAAATTTATGTTTGAGGTAATTTGCCATCCTCTTAATCTTAAGAGGTTATGGGTAATGAAGATTATGCTGAGATCATGAGGCATGCCTAACCTATTGAATGGAAGATGCCTTGAATATTTAATTTACTGTGAGGCTTTGACTTTTCAAATGCCATCTGGTCATTTCTTATAGAATAATAACTGTTTTCCCAATTTATTGCTTCCCATCTAATCCTGTCATCAGTACTCTACAAAACTGCTGATCTATAGATATAGTTGGTTTTGAGTGATTTTTGATGTTTCTTTTTCTCACATAGTAGATAAAGAGCATTTATAACATAGGTTATGGATAAGTTATAGTTATCCATATTCATATTCAAGTCCTGTCTATGTGTGGACATGGGCAAATAACAAAGTATCTGAGACTCAAATTAATAAGCATGATAGCCTTATGGTGCTATTACATAAATATAACTACTGCTATCCTTTTATGACAAACCAAGAGTCTTTATAATGTTTATCTGAACAAAAGTAAGCAAATATGCATAGAGATATTTGGGGGAAATGAGAAAAATAACATGTGTAGTAACTAACTTCCATGGTTGTTATGAGAAAATAACTTTGCAAACTACAAAACTATGTAAATATAAGTTATTCTTATTTTTTCAGATTCAACAGAGCTATAGCAAATAGCAAAAGTTTTTTTTGTTTTTTTTTTTTTGTCTCTAGTTTCCTCACTCAGTACTGCAGCCAGATGCTAATTCCATGTTAATTTCATTTAGGAATTATTTTCTTCCTTATAGGAAATATAAAATAAGTCCTTGTAATGAGGTAGAGTCCTTTCAAGTTATTAAAATTACCTCGCTTACCTTGCTTGCTTGTCTTACCTCATTTTCTGATTCTCCAGGTCTCCTTATTCTGGACTATTTGTCTTAATTTTTGACCCTTCACTTAATTTATTCCTCTAGTATCTGTTTTCCTGGGGTCCTCTATCTGCTTGGCTTCTGAAATTATCTTTGATCTTGATATATGTGAAAATTCTGACTCAAGCTCAGCAAACTTGTTTTAACTCACCTTGCTTCTTAACTCTCTTTTTTTTTAATTATAGCTTTTTATTTACAAGTTATATGCATAGGTAATTTTTTCAGAATTGACAGTTGCAAAACCTTTTGTTCCAACTTTTCCCCTCCTTCCCCCTACCCTTGCCCCAGATGGCAGATTGACCAATACATGTTAAATATGTTAAAGTATAAGTTAAATACAATATATGTATACATGTCCATACAGTTATTTTGCTATATAAAAAGAATTGGACTTTGAAATAGTGTACAATTAGCCTGGAAGGAAAAAAAAATGCAGGCAGACAAAAATAGAGGAATTGGGAATTCTATGTAGTGGTTCATAGTTATCTCCCAGAGTACTTTCACTGGGTGTAGCTGGGTTCAATTCATTACTGCTCTATTGGACCTGATTTGGTTCATCTCATTGTTGAAGAGGGCCATGTCCATCAGAATTGATCATCATATAATATTGTTGTTGAAGTATATAATGATATCCTGGTCCTGCTCATTTCACACAGCATCAGTTCATGTAAGTCTCTCCAGGCCTTTCTGAAATTATCCTTCTGGTCATTTCTTATAGAATAATAATATTCCATAATATTCATATATCACAATTTATTCAGCCATTCTCCATTTGATGGGCATCCACTCATTTTCCAGTTTCTGTCCACTACAAAGAGGGCTACCACAAACATTATTGCACATACAGGTTTCTTTCCTTTCTTTAAAATCTCTTTGGGATATAATCCCAGTAGTAGCACTGCTGGATCAAAGGGTAAGCACAGTTTGATAACTTTTTGAGCATAGTTTCAATCGCTCTCCAGAATGGCTGGATGCATTTACAATTCCACCAACAATGTATCAGTGTCCCAGTTTTCCCACATCCCCTCCGCATTATCTTTCCCTGTCATTCTAGCCAATCTGACAGATGTGTAGAGATATCTCAGAGTTGTCTTAATTTGTATTTCTCTGATTAATAATGACTTGGAGCATCTTTTCATATGGCTAGAAATAGTTTCAATTTCTTTGAGAATTGTCTGTTCACATCCTTTGACCATTTATCAATTGGAGAATGGCTTAATTTCTTATAAATTAGTCAATTCTCTATATATTTTGGAAATGAGGCCCTTATCAAAACCTTTGACTGTAAAACTGCTTTCCCAGTTTATTGCTTCCCATCTAATCTTGTCTGCATTAGTTTTGTTTGTACAAAAACTTTTCAATTTGATATAATCATAATTTGCTATTTTGGGGGATCAATAATGCTCTCTAGTTCTTTGGTCATAAATTCCTTCCTCTTCTAGAGGTCTGAGAGGTAAATTATCCTATGTTCTTCTAATTTATTTATAATCTCATTCTTTATGCCTAGGTCATGAACCCATTTTGACCTTATCTTGGTGTACAGTGTTAAGTGTGGGTCAATGTCTAGTTTCTACCATACTAAATTCCAATTTTCCTAGCAATTTTTGTCAAACAGTGAGTTCTTATCCCAAAAGCTGGGGTCTTTGGGTTTGTCAAACACTAAATCATTAAAGTTATTAACTATTTTGTCCTTTGAACCTAACCTATTCCACTGATCAACTAGTCTATTTCTTAGCCAGTACCAAATAATTTTAGTAACTGCTGCTTTATAATATAATTTTAGATCTGGTACAGCTAGGCCACCTTCATTTGATTTTTTTTTTTCATTAATTCCCTTGAAATTCTTGACCTTTAGTTTTTCCATATGAACTTTGTTGTTATTTTTTTTTAGGTCATTAAAATAGTTTTTCTGGGAGTCTGATTGGTATAGTGCTAAATAAATAGATTAGTTTAGGTAGTAATGTCATCTTTATTATATTTGCTTGCCCTATCCAAGGGCCTTTAATATTTTTCCAATTGGTTAGATTGCTTCTTAACTCTTAACATCCTTGTCTTTATCATCCCATTTTGCCAAGTTACCTGATAGTAACAATGTGAATCCAAACAAAAAACCTTGTTACATAAAAATCTCCCCGATAAAACTTGCTTCTTTTTTCTAAAAGGCAATTCTGCCAATAAATAACACAAAAATAATACTTTAACGAAATAGGGTATATAAATGGGTCACTATTTGTCAAAGAAACATCTAACTGAAAAAAAGAGAAAAGTGAATCATAACATAAAAGGGCAGATGGATATATGTTTCACTAGCATCCATAAAAATCAAAATGCCTTAATTAAAAGCATATAGAGTTCATTCTCCTATGGTGGGTTTATGAGGAAACATGAAGGTATCATAGGATGAAAAGACATGTATATCACCTTATTGATGGAAGTAAGATCCTCAGTAATTAGATCATACATCCCTTAATAACACTTTAACTTTTATAAAGTGCTTTCCAAATATTATATCATTTTAGCCTCATATTATCATAAATATCCCTTTATAGATAAAGAAACTGAAGCAGGCAACCAGTAAGAGACTTGCTGAGGGTCATACAACTATTAAATATCTGAGGTTGCATTTGAATTCATGTCCTCCTAACCAGGACTCTGCACTCTACAACCTTGTTGTTCAATTGTTTTTAGTCATGTCCAACTTTTCATGAAACCATCTGGGATTTTCTTGCCAAAGATAATGAAGAGGTTTACCATTTCCTTCTCCAGCTCATTTTACAGATGAGGAAATTGAGACAAACAGGATTAAGTGACTTGCTCATGGTCACACAGTCCACATTTAAGGGCAGGAAAATGAATCTATTCACTGCACCACTGAGCCATTTCAAAAATATGAAATCTAAAGGCCTATAATGTGCTATCTAAATGTAAACTATTACATATATAATAAAACAATCTATTTCCCTCAAAATGTAAATTTACTAATAATTTATGGAGATATTAATTTACTTTTATTCTTTCTACTATACTAAAATATATTTGGCTTGGAACATTTAAGATAGAATAGAGAATGAAAATTTTTTTTTATCTTGTTGCCTCTGTGATTAGTGACTAATTAATAATAGAATGAGATGGTCTTTTAACATCATTTAATAGATTAGCTGTCCTTATAATTTAAAAATCAATGATTTTCTAATTATATTTCCAATATGAAGTTAAATGTATAAAAATATCAATTGAGTGAAATAGTTTTATTAAGTTTTGCAGACTGGCTATTTTGCACCTCTCTTTCCCATCAGCATTGTCACTTTGCTGAGATGTAAATAGTGATCCTTTTTGTACAGATTATTAAAAGGTCAAAACCAAAATATACATGTACTGAAAAACAGTCAGAGTCATGTCTACAGTTCCCAAGTATAGCTTAGCTGTCTTTGTCACTGTCTCACAGTGTGCTTGTCAAAAAGGTATTCTGGCACATTAGATTGGGGGTTTCTATTTTGTGCATGTTGGTTTTTGAGTTCACCCAGTTGTTTGATGGACTTTATTCTTGACCTAGGTCAAATTTAAAGGGCCAGTTTTTACATATCAAATATCTGATGATATTTTAAAAATGTTTATAAGATTGGTTCCTGACTGATGCATGAAAATCAAGATGAATTTTAGCCACCTAAATGAGAGAATATGAAATATCTGCAAGCAGATCCTAGAACAAGTATAATAGCTTTACTGAACAAATATTATTAGATAAGATGTCATGCTGTACCTTATATGCTTATGCCAATTGCTTTCGTTCTCCTACCCTTTTCCCCCAACCCTTATACTCCTCTGTGACGTTAATTTTTTGTTTTAATTAAATAAGTCATATTAGAATACTGACTGAAAAAGAATTTGGAGTGGTTCTTAAATAGATTTTTAAAGCAATGACCACCAGCTCAAGAAAATATATATATTGGCTGTTTTTTTGGACCAAATTAAACTTACCAAATCCAAAAGCATTAGCACCTCCAATGCTTTGTGAAGCCTGGACACTAGTAGATGTGTACAGTCCTGTAACCAGTAAGCCATCAAAGAAGGTACTTGTGGAAATAGTCACTGAAACATAAAACAAAAATAAATAAATAAATGCCAGTCATCAAAACATTTAATTATATGCCTATTATAAAATGCTAAGTATTTTTCAACATAACATTTATCACTTGTTCAATAATCATTCTCTACTATGTCCAGCAGTGACAGCAATATTGCCCCTAAGGAGAGGAGAGAGTGAATTCTTAGGTCAAGACACCCTTTAAAAAAAGCCAAACTCCAAAATTTATGATGTTTTGTTCTATGTTTAGGCAACCAGTTCTGCCTTTTTCCATTCACAAACAAATTTAATCTCTGTGTGAAAAACAAACTGAAAACAATATAGTATTAAAGAGAAAAAATTTCCCCCTCTGAGAAGCAATTTCAAAAGCATCACTGGAGATCTGACATTGTATTGATTATATTTTTAAAAGCACCCCAAACTGTGAGAAACAATCCTTCACTGGAACAAGGAAGGATAGCAATATACCCTGAATTTCTTTATGTGAGCCTACATTTTGTAGCAGTGTTTCCTGATACTTTTCAACAAAAGGCAGACTAATTTGGATGAAGATACTGAGGCCTTTTCCTCTTGTGAGTAAAGAAAGAAAGATTAATGCATTACTTGTAATGTCCTTAAATGATTTCTGATATATTGCCTATAGTATGTGCCTCACTAATGGAAAGTTCATTACCACGAATTTATGATACTGTGATCATAAAATGAAGCTAATTAAATTTATTCTTTATGCATATTTTGTTACCTAAAATGTCCTTTTTGCTTACTATTGCAGGAAAATAATTACAACAGACTTTCTCTCTGAAATTTCAATGTTTTCTACTCCATTAACCTTTAAATTTTGTCCCTTATGATGAAAGGTGAAAGGTACCATGATACATAAAATGAATAAAAGATTCTAATGCTTATTCAGTAATATGTAATATGAAACTATCATTATTTTTGGTATCAATAACAAAAAATTCGTGGATGAAGGTTGTGTCATACTGGCAGCTTGGATGGGACTTTTAAAATTGAATTCCAGGATACCCAGTGGGTCTATCAGAGCAGTAAGAAATATCCATATTTTTAACTATCCAGATAAACAGAGATGCCAGTAGCTTAATATGACATGGTATATTCAACTCAAGGAGGAAAAATAGTAGCATATACAATATAAAGAGCACCAGAGCACCTAAGTTTGTATTTTAATTCCACTATTTATTAGCTTTATGATCTTGAACAAGCTGATTCATTTCCCAAAGCCTCAATTTACTCATTAGTAAAATGGGAATAATGACTCTGGAAGTACCATCCTACATAGGGTTATTGTGATGAAAACACTTTATAACTACAAAATGCCATATAATGCACTATTCTGACCTCTCTGTACCATTTGATAGTCATCTCCCCTTTCTTCCTTTCTGGATATTTTTCCCCACTAGATTTTGGAGATATTGTTCTGTCATGATTCTCTTCATATCTCTCTGATTCATCTTTCTCAGCTGCCTTTTTGGGATTGTCATCTATGTCCCAACCTCTAACAGATATACATCATGGTACAACAGAAAGGGTCAAGGATTTTGAACCAATGTATGTGGATTTGAATGCTGGTGCTTGTGTAAACTTGGACAGGGATATTGAATGAAATATCATCATGTTAATTTATCTACTACTATTTTTAATTATTGACCTGAGCGACATTTATATCTTGCTCTTTCTTAAATACATACTCTATAAAAATCCAGCTGTGAACAATTTAGTCTTTTGTGAGGAAAGGATAAGTATTACAAAGAGCGATAATGAATTTAGGATAGATCCTTCTGATTACCAACCTTTCTTATACATAATCATGTAATGGGTTCACATGGAGCAAAGAAAAACATCCAGTACAATTGTGCATCCTCATCAAGGTTATGGGAAGCTTCCCAATGTCTTAAGTATACATATTTTTTTCATGGCTACAGTTCTTAGTCCCAGCCCACCACTATATATCTACTCAAAGCATTATAGGCCATGACATTTTAAATTCCTAATCTCTCCTTCCTTCTCCCCTACCTCTCCCTCTGTCTTCCCTTATCTCTCTCTGTGTGTCTCTCTCTTCACTTCCCCCTCTCCCTCTCCTTGCTGAAAATGCAGCAGTATATAATACAAGGTCAATCAGATTCATTAGCTATATGACCATAGACAATCTCAAAGTCCCAGCCATATTTTACAAATTACTTTTCTCAAGTGATAGAGTTTCCATGAATAATGAAATTATAGGTCTGAATCATCATCATCATCATCATCATCATCATCATCATCATCATCATCATCACCACCACTCCCACTACTACCATAATTATCATCATGTTGTTCAAGGAAACAAAAGTTACTCAATGAACCACTGTTTCTTACTGAATATCTAGATGGACATGATCAAGTGAAAAGAATTGTACATCAGAAACTCATTATCTTTCATAAACTAACAAACCAAAAATCTTAATACAAATACAGATTCCAAGCTATTTTTGAGAATTTACTAAATAAGCTACACCAAAAGAACTAGAGTATCATCATGAATAAAACAGTTGCCTAAAACTGTCTGTTTTAACATAGATCCTTAATATCATATTATTAATCACATGAAATAGAAACCTTTCAAACCATGTGTTTATTGAGTAGGAAGTCAAAATCATATGGAAACAGCACAAGGTCTTCAATAAAGAATGAGTTGATAGGAGATGGGCTTATATCCTAATACTTTCATTCAATTATAAACAGATACTATTTTACCCACATGTATAATCTATGTACACTGACTATAGAAGAATAATACTAAAAGACTGACTTCTCCCAAGACTGTTTCAATTTATACTCCACCAAGAAAATTATAATAAATAAATAAATAATAAAATAAAATAATAACAAATTTAATTACTAGTAATTAATAGTAAACTTAATTACATCAATCAATACAGGTGTTTATCAAAAGAGTTGTTTTGAGAAAAGTGCTTTGCAAATCTTAAACCATTATGTAAATATGATAATAATAATCATATATTTACCTCCTTCTTCAAAGAGATATTTTAACAGAATTTTGGAATTAGAAGGGGCATTAAATGTCATTTAATATACTCCATACCTGAATAATAATAATTCCTTGTATAGTATCCCTGTCACATTACTATCTTTGGATAACTAGATGTTACTGTTAAAATCTAAACATCAGTTCACTTTAAATTTTGAAAGAAATTAAATTTATCATATTCTTATTACTGAAATATTATCATTAAAGTTTGGTCATTATAAACATTTAAAGTGTTTATGTAACCCTTTGCTTTCTTTTTCTCAATAATATTTTGTTTTCTTTAATTACATGTAAAGATGATTTTCAACATTCATTTTTGTAAGAGTTTGAGTTCCAAAATTTTCCTCACTCCTTCCCTTACCTCTCCCCTTTTCCTCAAGACAGCAAGCAATCTGATATAGATTATACATATATAATCATTTTAAACATATCTCCACCTTAGTCATGTTGTGAAAGAAAAATCAGAACAAGAAATAAAAAGCAAACTATTAAAGAAAAGAAAATAGTATGCTTCAATTTGCATTCAGTCTCCAGCATTCTATCTCTGGATGTGGATGGCATTTTCCATCCCAAGTCTATTGAAACTATCATGGATTACTCTTGCTGAGAAGAACTAAGTCTATCATAGTTGAGCATCACAAAATCTTGCTGTTAGTAAATACAATGTCCTCCTGTTTCTTCTCATTTCACTTAGCATCACTTTGGCCCCTCCCTTAAGCTAGTCCTTTATAGAATTTAACAGCCAAATATCACTAGCTAATATTAATTTTAAACAGCTAGTTTTAACTGAGAATTAATTTAGCACTAACCTTATCCTCTATATTCAAAAAGTTGTCATCCCTAGAGAGGAGAGAAGGAAACTAATTATGCCAAATGGGGAAAACTAAAAAAGAAATAATCTAATAGAACTACAATGTTATTGCTGATTGATTATTTCAAGCAAGATCCCAAGGAATATGGCTAAAAGAACAGGGGGTAAAGATCATTTATATAGAGAATGACTGCTGATGCTTGAAGAAAGTTTTAGGATAAATGAAAGTATCACTTTTCTCCCGCACAAGTTAGTTAGCATATGTAATTTCCCTAAATGTTTATATGAAGTAATGCATGTTAAATATAAAAACACATTTTCAGGAGGATAGAAGATAGCCCCCAAAAGTTTGTAATATAATAGTCAAATAAGTAAATGTGATTAAGTCAGGATACAAGGCAAAAACTTTGGAAATGAGAGCCAGGGTATAATCATCCTACAGTTTCAATTGCCAGAACCCTGGACAGCTCCCTGGTAGCATAGCTATTGTTTAAAAGACCTTCACCCCTTCACCCCCCTTAATATGGCAGCAGGTCTATGTGTTTCTATTCTCAGGTTAAAAACTACCTAGTGTTTAAAGATCCTTTGCTTTGTGATTATAGGTTCTAACCTTCTTAGGGAAAAAGCTCATTTTCATTTACCCAGGATCCTTTTGTATCTATGTCAGATGGGAAGGATCATGACTTTTGATATAAGAAACTCAGAGGTTAATGTTCCCAGGGTTTCTGGCAGTATTAGGGCCTAGCACAGGGACAGGATTTCTCAGAGATTAGGAGTGGTGACATCTTTCAAACTCCAAGTTAGATGTCTCAGTTTAAACAGAATTAAGTTCATGCCCCTGCCACACTTAGCATGACACATGTATACATATATATATATATGCTTGTTTGTATGTTTGTTACAGGTCAAATGGAGATCTGCTAAAAAAAATAATCCTTACAAAAATTTAGAGAAACAAATATTAAACATTGTTTAATACACAATAGGCCTAGAGATGGAGAATGGAGTTGACTCCTCTCAGATCTTTCATTTTAAGAGGGCATCTGGGGTAGTCATCTCTTCATTTTTTTTTAACTTATATTCACTCCTTTAGACTTCATTATACCTTTAAGCTGGGTACTCTTACCCCCTCCATCTCTCCCTGACTTTTCAAATGCTTTTTTTACATGTCTTTCCTCCATTATATTATGAGATCTTTGATGCCAGAGCAATTTTTTGCCTTTCATCATATCCTCGGCACTTAGCATAGTACCTAGCACATAGTTGGCACTTAATATAACATTTACTAAATATTATAGCTATAAACATCTTTATCTAAATTCATCTGCATTCTTAAGGAGACAAGCAAAGCAATAAAATTTACTGGAAGACAAGCTATTTAGATTAAAATTTAACGAATAAATCTATAACAAGCACCTAAATGTGTCCAGAATTATGCTAAGTGCTATAACATGTAATCATATATTTTTCCCTAGGATGAACCTCAGAAATCATCTAGTTTAACACTCTTAATTTTAAATATCGGACCAGACAAATTATATGATGGTATAAACATAATGCATTGCAAACCTGAAAGTTCTATATGTGCTGACACTTAACAGTGTTATAAAGGAAAGTAGAGCGCAGAACTGCCAAGATTGTAGATCAGAAATTCATCTGTAACCTAAAGTCTTGGTCATAAATAAAAGTTGAATTTAGATCTTCCTGACTGAAGGTTCATTCTCTATCTACAAGATACATGTTACTAGTAGAAATGCAATTTATATCAATTTTGAACTTAATATTTATTGAATTATCATTATCGTCATCATCAAATATACAGTATTTAGTGGCAGTAACTGCACAAGAGCTTAAGATCTTTGCCCTATGTTCCTTCTACTATATCGTTTTGTCTCATTCACAGATGAAGAAACAACTCTACAGGGGTTAAATAACTTTTCCAAAGTCACATAGCTAGTTAGTTCCAGTTGTTAGTTGGGAAAACTAAGACTAATATCTTCTGACTCCATGCCCAATACTTTTTTCCATTAGTCTTTCTTTTTATTTGTTTTTTATTAGCAAGGCAAAAAAAGATAGACTTGGTCTCTGTCATTAGAAATATACTCATTGTATTCATGTGACATCATAGCTAACTTTCAATGATATGGGCCAGGCTGGTTTGTCTATATGCACATGATTGGAACTGATAGGAATGTATTTTTCCAAATATCAGTTGTCTTCACTGAATTGTGCTTGGGTAGGTTCCATAACTCTAGTAGAAGATTTTCTGATTAAGTGGGGAAGTAGAGAAAAAGCAGAGTACATTTGGAAAGCTATAACCAGATGAGGGCAAAAAACATTACATGGAAAAGCCAGCAGTTTAGAGATCATAGAACTGAAGACCAAGAGGTAGAAAGCAGTATAGAGAATAGAAATAAAAAATAGAATCATTAGGGCCTAAGCATGGTGGCAAGAATCAATGTATCAAATCAGACCAAGCTGGGTTAAATACTAACACAAGCAAGAGATTAAGCTTGGGAAAAAATTCCCTAAATCTGCTGTACTCAGAGTTCTGTGGGCTTACACATGTTAAGCCTAGCCATGAGCAGTCAGCTTGCTTTTAAACTTCTATTGAATTCCTCTTGGCTGGATGCTACAAAATAACAACATTTTTGTTTCTCAGTCCATATGCATAGTTATTTTTTAATGGCAATGTACAAGTTTCAAAATATACAAATTATGAACTTGCATCAAAGATTTATGTAAAGTCAACTAATAATCAAAGACAAAATAATAAATTATGCACATTAAAAAGGCAAAAACAAGTAACCCTAGACTACTATGAAAAATGTCTACTCATGCTTTCTAAGTTTTCATTACAGTATGTCTAAGGAGTTCATTTTTGCATGTTTAAGATTTCTCCCATGTTTCAGAATCAAAATTCCCCCAGTTATTAATTCCACCCTAAATATTTTGGGGGTACATGTTCTATATTTATGTATCTCTGAACATGTCGACTCTACCCAATAGGATATAAGCTTCTTAGGAATAAGGACAGTCTCATTTTTGTATCTGAACCCCCATTGTTTAATGCAATTCCTGGCCAATAATGAGTGCTTAAAAAACACTTGTTGATGAAATGGCCAACTGATATGGCAGGTGGTCTTGGCCAGGAAGAATGAAAAAAATGTCAACAAGCAGAAAATGACAAGAAAGGAAATGTAAATTGCTTGGGGAGCAAATAATCTAAATTGTTGTAGTAAGGAGGAATTAGAGAGTAGTAGTATATAAGAAGGTGTTAAAAGATAGATAGAGATAAGTATATATATATATATATATTTATCTATAGAAAAATAGATCTAGAAATATATATATATATACACATTTATATGTACATATATGTATGTGTGTATATATGCATGTATTATTTAGATTGCAGAAAATCAGTTCAATTTTATTTGGTAGGCAACAGGGATCTATCAAAGGCTTCTGTTTAGTCTAATGACATGATGAAAACTTTGCATCAGAAATACTAACTAGCAAACCATATTTAGACAAAAAGTGAAATAAGGAGGAGTAGTTGCAATAATCAAGGTGAGAGGTAGCAAGAATTTAGATTAGGGAGTAGCTGTGAAAATAGCAAGCAATGTGAAAATCTTTGCAAAAAATAGAACAAGTAAATTTATTTACAGAATAGATGTTAGAAGAAACAAAGAGAAATATTTCAAAGATGACCTTGAGTTTAGAAGTCTGGGTAACTGATAAAATGATGCTGGCATTGACCCAGATAGAAAAGTCATAAAGACAAGCAGGTTTAAAAGAAAATATGATACCTTCTATTTTACACCTGCTGAACTTAAAATGGTAGAGAGCCCCACATATGGGAAATGTCCAAGAGATAAACAAATCTGGAATTAAGAAAAAAGACATAAAGAGAAAAAAAAGAATAAAGAAAGACTCTTTGGAATATATATAATCAGTTCAGAGTATGAAAATTTGCTACAAAAGGGACAAAGGAGAAAATAGGAATGTGGGAAAAATCACTAGAGTAGCAAGAGAAGTCAAAATAGCAAAAATTATGATGAGACAGGAGAGGGATAGAACTTGATCAATGGCTTCCAATGCTTAAATGGCATGTGTATTACAACCACTAGGCAAAACTATCTTTACTACTTGGAAATATGTAGTTTTCTTATTTAAGAAATAAGATGTTGGAATCAAGCAAAAGCAAGGATTTAAAATATAAATACTTGTTAGAAGTCAAAGAAATTTAACTTGAATTCTTCTCTTGTATAGAAAATAAGTATTTTACTTGTGGTGAATTTGTGTAACTGAAAGCCTTCCTGTGAAAAGGTACATGGAAAAAATAGGATGGAGCTTTTATATATTGCTGGAAAAATAAAGATCTGATTTTATGAGGTGTCTTCAGCTGAATTTACCATTATTTTGTTCATAAAGCTATAAAGCTCTAAAGATATTGGGGGAAAATGGACCTTTCAACTTCAGCATGTGTGTTTTCATAAATAATACATATGTCTCTATAGCTATATTGACATATAGGTATGCATATAGTGGTAATTTTATCTTTTCATAAACTAGTCATGTACATACATTGTGCTATTATCTACTCAATGAAGTTTTTCTATCATTTGTTTAAATAGAAAATAGGAAAAAAATCAAAAGGCTGAACTTAATGCACATATTTTTTTTTCAGTGGGTGTTGGCAATGAGCTTAGTATTAGAAGACTATGAATATAGATTGCCAGGTTGTGACAGCAAACCAGAAACATGATGTAGAGACACAATTGAATTCTTATCAGGGCACAAAGAGAAGAGTAGGCTCTGCCTGGAAATTACTAATTATAAAGCTGGTGTTATCCATTTTAGTTTTTATTTAATGTTCACAACAAGGCACTGATAGCATTCTTGGGGGCTGGGGGATAAAGAACGTCATAAGATGAAAGCCTAGTGGGAAAAGAATTTAGATGTTTAATGCTTATATTTTGTTCTACAGCTTCTTGCTGATGAAAACTATATATTCTATCAAATTGAAATCATTTCAAAGATATTTCTATATTACTTTGTAGAAAAGGTCATTAGCATGTATAAAAACACTATAAAATTGAAAACCCTATGTGGCAGTATTACATTTTTGTGTTTCTTCAATAATAGAATGTACAAATATATTATATAGAAATACAAACACACATGTGTATTTGCATCTGATGACAAGTTGGAAATAAAAATATTAGCTCAGATCATTTTTACTATAATAGTGGTCTGACTGTAACAACTTCCCATTGATTTGGTTTTCAATACAGAACTTGGTCTGAAAGCCATTAGTCGAATTCTAGATTGTCATTAAAAACAAACAAATCCTTCCTGTACTTTGTTTGCCTTTTGAATAGTGAATCTTGTCTGCTTTTTGAATAGCAAGTAGTTTAAATAGCCTAAGGAATAAACATATTACTGTGGAAATGAAATAAACTGAATTTATTTACTACAAAATTTACTCAACAAAATGTAGGCTTGCCACTGTCACCATTTAGTCAAATTGCCATAAGCTCCAACTGCCAGAACTGGAGTCCATTAGAATTCACATTTTAAAACCAGGAAAAATCATGATCTCTCAACTATTTCTTATAACAAGCACTATTGCTATTACTATTTGCTCTGTGTATTTTTCAAATATGAGTTTGAGTGTTTTAGCAATAGCATTCCAGCAGCAAGAAAGGATATCATCAAAGTTTAAAAAAAAAAAAAAGACCTGAAGCCAAAATCATTAAGAAAAAGACATGACTCTTTAGGGTTGATATGAACCCAGGGATTTTAAAACAACAGAAGATGAACAAATGGTGTCTAGTAATTCTTCAATGGAGATTATAGAATCATTCTTCCCTATTTAAGCTGAGCAATGATAAGTAGCTATAGCCAGAAGGATTATGGGGCAGGAAATAGTGGGTAGGAAAGAGTAGGCAGGTGTGTATAAATAGTTTCTGCTTTCCACATGGCTGAATATATTGTTAGTTCTCTGGATTCACTAGTAGCTTATTCCACAAGAATTTTTTTCAAGTAATTACTACAAGCAGAAGACTACATTTGGCATACTGAAGCCCAAAGGAATTAGAATACAAGCTCCTTAAGGGCAAGGATTGTTTCATTTTTCTTCTTTGTTTTTTCAGTGCCAACCTCACTAGTCAGAACATGTTCAGTTATTTTTCAGTCACATCTGACTCTTCTTGACCCTATTTGGGGTTTTCTTTGCAAAGATATTTAAGTAGTTTGCCATTTACTTCTCTAGCTTATTTCATGGATGAGTAACAGGCAAGATTAACCAGGTAGCATAGTGGATAAAGTGCTGGGTTTAGTGTCAATAACACTGATCTTCCTGAGTTCAAATACGGCCTCAGAAACTTACTAGCTTTGTAATTCTGGGCAAGTCACTTAACCCTATTTGCCTCAGTTTCTCATTTGTCAAATGAGCTGGAGAAGGAAATGGCAAATCCATCAGTAGCCTCACCAAGAAAACTCCAAATGGGGTCACAAAGAGTTGGCGTCCTGAGGATGTATTTGAACTCAAGAAGATGTCTTACTGACTTTACCACCTAGCTGCATTAGCTAACACAAAGATAACCAATATGTGCTTGCTGTAAGCAAGATAGCTTTCAAAGCATCATATTCAATTTATCATAATTTTTTAAAAACAAGCTGTACATAACAGATTTGTGGTTTTGCTTAAGATGCTTTTAATTTTATTTTCTACTTTGTATGAGGAAATGATTTGGGATGGTATCAAGCAAATTCAGAACATAAAAAGGAAAATTTTAAAATCTGTTGCATTTCCTTCTTATCAGTCGTAGTGAGAAAATACAGGTATAAAATATCACATATATTGTCACACAAAGTTTTTTTGTAGGTAAACTCTTCTTAAACATTTTTTACTTGTTACAAAGGAGGGTTGGAGTAAGCAATGGCTCTTTCTCAGGAAAAGACTAAATTGATAAGTAGGCATCAATCACTTAAAAATAAATACTTGTTTAATGAATACAAGGATTGGAAAAGCCAGGTAACTTTTGCCTCCATAGGCTTTATCTATATTTATCAATATTTCTCTCCAGTGGTCTGAGCCTCACTCTTTTCTTAAGTGAGACATGGCCTGACAGAAAATGAGAAAATAGTGCAGAGTAATGTGGTTCCTGTCATTTTTGAGAAGCTAAATAGCTAGCATCCTTCTGAACATGTCATTAACACTGATACACTGCAGTATAGATTGCATTTACGACATCAATTTTGACAATTACTATTATAACCCTTTAATTTTTTTTAATTTTATGCAAATCAGCACTGTTCCTTGAGGGCACAAAAAAAAAAGGCAGAAGGAATGACCTCTGGAGAACAACCCCAAATTCAGTGTGATGGAGAATTGACCTAGAGATCAAAGATAAAAAGATCAAAGAATCATACTATCTTTCCACTCCTGAGAGTAGGGAAAGAATACTGGATAAGTGCCTTCTTGCCTATTTTCTTCCACTGTCAGTTCTAATAAGCAGTAGAAAACTGGAAAAGAAAAAAGAAAAGCTGGGCCATGATCCAGGCAAAAAGTGAACCCAAAATAATTATGACCGATTAGTAGGTCTCATTACATGAAAAATTTAATTATGTATCAAAATATTTCCTAAATTGTGAGGGGGGAAATGATCTTTGCTGGCAAAAAGAAGGACTCAGCATATATATGAATGATTGCTACAACATAGTTATTACACATTCAGATGCAAGGAGATAAGTAATAGTGATATCTACCAATATCAGTTCAGATATATAAAGTGTATCTTTAGTACATAAAGTAATAAATTCTTTTAGCCATTAAAGTGCTTAGCAAATAAATGGACTGAATTCAAGTCTATGTGACTACATTTTAAAAATTAAATTCTTTCAAAATACCATCAAATTTACATATGTGATTGAAAGCTAAATTTAATTCTATTATTTTTGATCCTAATTCATTCCCTCTCTTTTCTTCTATCCTCTATTTTACAGAGAGGGGGAGGGCAGAAGAGAGGGAGAGAAAGGGAGAGAGGGAGGGGGAGGAGAGCGGGAATTAGAAAGGAAGAGAGGAAGAAGCAAAGGAAGAGGGAAGGGGGAAAGAAAAAGAGGAGGAGGGGGAGAGAGAGAGGGCAAAACAGTTTAGGGCTAAATTTCATAAATTTTATGCAAGTGAAATTTTTATCAAAGACAATGAAAACCACATAGACATAAATAGCATAGAAATAGGTTCTGATTAGGAATTAAAACAACACAATGAGTCTACTACAAACCAGTGCTCCTAAACCAAGGATTTGTATAAAATATCTTTATACAATGCTTTATACCCTCTCTTCCCTGAAGCAGAAAAACAGGGATGAATTTTTAATTACATCCCTCCTTTGTTTTTAACAACAAGCTTTATTATCAATATTTATTAAAATCTTGGGTTTTAAAACTCTAAACATAGTGACAAAATTTAGTTTCTCAAAGAAAAAAGGTTTATTTCCTCATTATTTTAACTAATATTTCATTATTATAATCCAGAGAACCATTGCCCAGAGTTACTAACCTCAAAGCGTTAAGTCTAACCTTATTTTTCATGTCTTTTAGGTTTATATGAGGCTGGATGATACTCATACATGAAAATTTCATATTGTTGGCCCTGCACTTAGTAAATTATTAAAGAGATATGAATAGGAATGTAGGATTCAGAATTTTCAGCAATCCTTATTCTTTTATTCTACAATATTGTTCTTCAACAAGCACACCTTCCTGTAAGTCATTATAACTTTTAAAATATTAAGGCAAATCTTAGAAGAATAAGTATTTTTAGGAGTCCATTATTTACATGTATTTAAAGAAAATTCAGTGTTAAAAAACATGATTTTTGAAAAGGCTACCTCAAACTAAAAGACTATATCCAAGAATAATTATTCTAATCAGTAAACATAAAGATAGAAATATAGAGTAGGGACAAATGTGAACACTTACAAAAAAGAATATTTAGGTCTGGCAATTTTTCAAATGGTTGACGATGTTACTCAAATTAAAACAAGGACAATTTTAGATTTTTTTATTTTTGTTTTTAAGTAAAACAAAAATATAACATTGACTCAAGAGACAAAAAAAAATTAACTCACATTACAGATGACAGCTATCTATGGGGTCCCAATGTGAAAAGTGATATATATGTATTTCAATTTCAACCAATTTGTAATATACTCACTACAAATTTCCAAGATAATATTGATAATTCTCCAAATATATGCAAAGGCTGTTCATTTGGAGAATTAGTTATACAATATATTAGTGTGATTGATTAGTACACTATAGGGGTTCTTAACTGGCTAGAAATTATTTAAATCTGCAATGTACCGTAACTATTGACAGAATTCTCAAGAATATAAATGCTAAATGGAATAACCACTAAATATATCAACATTAAAAGATGAGTGTTCCAGTATGTTTTTATCTGCTTCTTTCCCATATTAATGCCATCCTCTAGTCCAGCTGAGAACAATCCTTACATATCCATCTATTTACTGACTATTCATCTAATATCACATTATAACATGCATGTAATAAAACAGTGTTTTATAGAGGGATATATACACAGTGTACATTTGTAAACAAACATTTTTTGTATTTCATGTTTATAGTAAGTCACTTTGTTAAGATATTAAATCAGTCAAAAAGCATTTATTATATGCCAGGCATTTTGCTACGTTCTGGACATATAAAAAAAAAAAAGATAAAAATAGTCTTTGTTCCTGATGGGGTTCACATTTTTAATGGGGAAACAATCTTAAGCTACTTTTGTCAAGTCAGACTCTTCATGATCCCAGTTAAGGATTTCTTGGCCAAAATATTGGAATAATTTGCTATTTCCTTCTCCAACTTATTTTAGAGATGAGGAAACCGAGGCAAACAGAGTTAAATGACTTGCCCAAAGTCACACAATAAGTGTTTGAGGCAAAAATTTCAAGTATTCCTGACTACAAGCTTCTTCACTCAATCTACTTCACTATCTAGTTGTCCCTAAATAACTTAGTACACACAATATAAAGAGGATATAAAACTTAATCTGGCCCCATAGATGGACTGCTGGACCTAAAGTCAGGGAAGCTCATCTTCAAGAGTTCAGAGGATAGTTACTGTCTCTATGAACCTGGGCAAGTCATTTAAACTCCCTTGCCTTAGTTTCATCATCTATAAAATGAGCTGGAAAAGGAAAAGGCAATCCTAAATGGGATCACAACGAATTTGCCGTGACTAAAACAACTAACAGCAATGACAAAAAGTTAATCTGAGAGGGGAAGGTATTAGCAGCATCTGCGGGAGCCAGGAAAGACCTCTGAAGAAAGTGGTATTTGAACTGAGTCTTGAAAAAAACCAGAGAAATCATTTCATCCTCATTGCCATTTCCCCATAAAATCTACACAAATTGGAGGAAAAAAACAAACTGGATATTTAATGACTGACAATGACCCACTAATTACTATATTGATTGTAATGCAATATTATACAAAATTCAGAGGGAAGACGTGAATATATATGTATGTATATATAAATTAAATGTGTACATACACACACACACACACACACACACATCCAATAAGTGAAAAGAGCACAAAAAGGAAATTGATAGTTGTGTTTTTGCAATGCCCTAATTCAGACCTAGAAAAGATGAAGTGCACCTCTCTTCTTTCATTAAAGATTTGGAGGACTAAAAATAATGGCATTATTGTTGTATGTTCTGTCCATTTTGTTTAATTCTTGTTGCTCCTTTTGTTACAAGGGAAGGCTCAATGTGGGGATAGGTAAAGAGTATATTTTAAAAGTCTGGGATTAAATTTTTTAATAAAAAAATCAATAAAACTTCAAAATAAAGAACCTTTAACAATCAACATCAATCCAGCATTTTAAAAAATGATTGAATGTACACACTGGCAGCCCATGAGGCAGTCTAATAAAAAACACACCAGTGAGCTTTCCAAGTACTATCACTTTAACAAGTTACAGTCAATTTAGTTTCTTTTGAGATTAAAATAAGCACTAAATAAAAAGGTAACCTGAACTAACCTTTACATTGAGAGATGACACCTGGGACTCATTCAGAAAATTGTTCTGCAAGGAATAATTGCAAAGCTAATTCATATAACAAGATGACCATAATTTCTCCTAGATGTAACATGGGACACACTTCATTTATTTTATATTAGTTATATAATTCAACCTTGTGCTAAGAAATATGAACATTAAGAAAATCATATTAACATGTCTTTTCCAGTGAGATAGGAAACTGCATTTTTTATTATGACCACAAAAATATGGTTACAAAAACAGTAAGTATAAAGGAAAATCTCAGTAGTGTGAATTACTAAGAAAATTTTTAAATATAATATAGGAATGGGTTTTAAGTTGTTATGGTTCAAATTTCTTATTTTCTAACATTTTTTTCAAATTTCAGTTTCAAATTAGTACATACATGATGATGATTATAATTATTTTTAAATCTTTGAAAAATTGGGTTGTTTTTACATACTTTTGTTGAGAACTAGAAAAAGAAATACAGGGTTGGATGCTAATTAAAATTTACTTTCACTTTTATATCCTTTGGGGCATATGAATTTACATTCATATAAATAATAAACTGAAGTTTTGATTACAATTGAAATTAGGGTAACTACAGAATATATTCAACATAGATAGATGCTTGTTGATCCAATACTACAGATGAGCAAACTGAAGCTAAGGAAACTGAAAGGATTTTTCTCTTCTTCAATGATTAAATAGCTGACCTAAACTAAAGTCTTTAAAATATAATTTTACTGCTATAACTAAATGTTTAGCTTCCTAAGACAATGTTGTTAGAACAATGTGAAATGTGCAGGTTTACACTTCATACAATTGGATCCAGTTCATCAAATCAAATCCTGTGTCATCCCATGCATAAAATTTACTCTCCTAACTTCCTCTTACAACCCCTAGTTTCGTTTAGGTTTTAGCTCTCATGTCATTCAGAATCACAAAGCTGGATTTCTTTTGCTTAAACTTTTTCTCCCCCCCAAAAAATTACTCTTCATCTATTTTGTAAATAGCTCATGTTTCCTCCAGCTAAAGATAAGCTTCTAAAGGGTAGGAACACTTTCTCTCATCTAAGGTGTGTGCTAGCACAATGTTTGAATAAGTAATAAATGCTGGTTGATTTAATCACTCAACCCAGTCATTTTTCCCATCTCTCTTACCACTGTATCTTGCTTTGCCCTCCTAATAGCCATCTCCTTCTCTAGGCTCAATACCATGATAGTTACTTGAAAGGGTATGTCATTTGGTTTCCTATGGATCAAGTTAAGCATTTTGTTAACTCCCTAAACACTCTCTTTCTTGGCTATGACTCCCATAATGATGTTTTCTTCATTTAGAATGTTTAACTTCTTGACAGCTGGAAATATCTCACTTTTCTATTTGTATCCTTAGTCCTTAGCACAGGGCCTATTCATATGAAAAATAAACAAATGAAAATCAACAAAAATTCTTCCTTGAATTAAAAACAAATTTATGAATTGAAATAAAGGAAAATATTTCTCTTTTTTTTAAGCTTCAGTTTCCTTCTAGTGCAAATGAGGCTTAACAAGATAAGACTATAATAAGACACCTGTTCTTAGGAAACTTCAAAAATGCCAACAATTTTGTTATGACAAGGAATAAAGCAAATCTGGAATCAGGATCAGCATGCCAAAGTTGAAATGGATATAAGGGTAAATACTAAAGAGACATTAATGCCCAATTGGGAAGTCATTGGCAAGGTAGACAGAGCACACCTTATGTCCTAGCTGTGAACTAATATCAAGTAAAGTGTCAAACATGTACTGATTTTTGGCAGATATTTCTCTTAATAGCAGAAATTGGTATTAAATGTATCAGGAATTCAGAACCTTGACACTAATACCATGGGAAATGTGCTCACAATCATGATGTTATGTGTATAGAACTAAAAGACATGTAATTGACATACTAACATTCTATTTATGAAATATATTGTTTTCTAATGGCTTTAATCCCTACAGATGCGATTTTACTAAAATTAATAGGCCCATCAGAGAAGGATTTAGATGCATTTTTTTTTTTTGCTCATAACCTTAAAAGCAAATCCAATATATAGTCTCTAAAATTTATGAAACTTTAAGCTTTTGTTCAATCTAGTTTTACAACCTAATTTTATTGTTAAAAGTGTATTATTTTTACTATATACATTACTCTCAAAGCAAATGAAGTAAATAATAAGATAATGACTGTATTTCAGAATCCTGGTCTAGAACCTTGCATTTTGAGAATGACTAAACCTTCCTTAAGGCAATCAAGGTGTCTCTCCACTCTTAAGAGTAGCTAAAATTATAACAAATCAAGCCATGCTTAAAATATCCTAGGAGGTCTCCTTTTTTAAAGAATTCTGACAACCATCAACTCTAATCTCTCCAAATCTCCATTTCTCAAAATGAAATATCCTCAGAATCTTCATCTATTCTTCATATGATAGAGTTTGCATACCCTTCAACGTCTTGGCTTTTTTATGGGCCAGTTGTGTCAAAAATAATAAGAGGAGTCTCTAAATTGTACAAAAGGCTACAAAATGACTTAGTTTTAAAATATGATTTATCTTTGTTTTTTGTATTTTTACTTCTGGTCTGGATTCACCTGAGAAGGTTGTGAGCCATATGTGACCACTGGGCCAGGTATTTGACTCCCCTGTTACACGTAGCTATTCTTAATATTTTGGGGGTTATAGATCCTTCTTGAGATAATGTTTAAATATAAAACAAAACATATGGAATTACAAACATATTAAAACAGATATAAAAGTATTTTAGAAACAAGTTCGAATAATAACTTTTAAAGTCTTAGGAATTCTGATTAAAACAATGACCAACCCCCATTCCTGAGGACTCATTAGGAAACATACCACCCACCTCCGGGGAAGAATGACTGTGAACACAGATGAAGGCATTCTCAGGAATATTCATATTATACTATATTATTTAATAACCCATATTACTCTGTAACCCACCCTATTTCCCGTTTTGTCAAACCTTTTTCTCAACTTAGCTCAAAATGAAAGTTCTCTGAGTGTGAACCCAAGACAAAATTAATATGATCACTCCAAGACTCCAGGGCATTTCCCCGCTAGCCAGTTAAAAGAGGGACCCTCAAATATGTTTACCCAATTCTCCCCTTGGAGATGACTCTTTTCTCCTTGCTTTTTCTCCTCAAAGTTAGAGTGAATTTGGTCTCCAAGGAGAAAGCAAAAGAAGAATGGGGATGTTGATTGGGGTAGTTCTGGCTTTCTAGCCAAGATTATTAGAGAGTCTCTGAGTCTCATAAAGCAATCAATTAGCTTTGTCAGAGGAGAGGCATGATTAGTCACATCTGAAGACCACTCACTTTTCCTAACTGTAGCCAATCATAAGGCTTCTCTACTATACAATAATTCTTACTGTGGGGGTCTCAATAAATATTATTTTTTAAGTTCCATTCTGCTCACTGATCCACTGAGAAAGGTGCAGTTTGATCTATTTTATTAACAGTTATATATGCCTCATCTATTAAACTTACCCCCATTTACCTGTTACATTTTAAATCAAGATATATCTTTTAAACAAGACATATCTAACAGATTCTAATCATGAGTCCCATCCCAACGTATCTTAAAGGTATCTAACAAATATTTATTTTACTTTATTAACATTTTAAATTTGATGCATTCTTATCCATTCTATTTCCATTGTTATACAAAAACTATAGGCTCTATATATTGTTTCTGTTCTTCTTCCCTATTAATTCATTTTGAAAATTACTTGACTCCTCTTTCAGAACTGTCCTGCAATCTAAATTACACACACACACACACACACACACACACACACACACAAATCTTCCATAGTATCTAGGTTTTTTTTTTTTTTTTTTTTTTTTTAGTTTTGTCTGAAGATTCACTACCTCCTCCTCCAACTGTAATTTAAATTCCACAGTTCAGGAGCTTTTATGTCAAACATATTTTCCCTATCTTTATGAAATATATTTTGGCCTTTGGCAGACGTCTGTTGTCCTGGTATCATAAACAGTGGCTTACAAAAGCAAATCCTGTTCTTTAATGCCATCCAAATTGACAGTTGTTTACTTCCCATATTCTCCTTTCTTGCCAATGTCATCTCCCCAACCTCCAAGTCACAGCTTTCAGAAGGGATCTGGAAGTCCCCATGCATATGAAATGTGCCAAGAATTTCACTTCCTCTCCAGTTTCTGCATATACCTTTTGGCATATTGTTCATTTTTAATATCTTTTGAGTCATCTCCAGGTAAATGTGAATATGGATGGACAGATCAAGTGATAACAGCAGGTCCTTAACAAATCTCACATCAAGAAAAGAGTAGCCAGTACCCACAACAATTCAGCTCTGATAATAATTATAACTGGTAGCAGTTACATTATCACCAACATATTCCTTTTGGTGCCAAGTACCCATAGCTTCGAAAGCATATACTGGCACTGTTTCTGCTCCTTCTGCCAATCACTCCAATTATAGAATGAATGTAGCAGCACCACTATCAAGCTTAAGAGTTCTCTGCTGCCACAGCATGTCTTCTTGGGTTTTCCAGAAAGAGCAAGTTATCTACTGTGTTAATAGTGGTGAATACAATAATTTCCTTCACCACTCACGAAGCCTCTGTTGGACAGCAGGAGACACTCCTTTGCACTAGCAACCTCTGGATTAGAGGTTCAAAAGGAAACCACAAATACAATCCTCCTCATCACCATGATGACAATCAGTTAATTAGAAGAGCTTGATTTATGGTTTTATTGATTGTCTAGACTTAGGAAAGTTATGGAGAAAATTTTAACCTTGCAGATTAAAATTAAAATTTAATTGTAGGCATTTTTAAGAGAGCTAGTTGCTAAATATTTACTCACCACCATTGTTCAAAGAGCACAAGATCATAACTTGGTCAATTCCTTTTCTAGATTATCAGTTTTTCTCAGAAGACCTTCTGTTCAAACTTAGTATGCCTTTCTCTACTTCTAGCTTGATATAGTCATCTCTTATTGATTCAGTCTTTTTGTCAAAAAATAAAAAGCCAATGGGATGAGAAAGAAGGATATACTTTTCTCCTTCCCTCAGGAATCTGGAATCTTCAGCTCTAGAATTTGGAACTCTCTTTCAGTTGACTGGCTCCAAACTAGCATGCTATTTTATGCCAAATACAAAATAGTTCCTTTAAATAGTCATTCTGTTATGTAACAATGAAGGTATTTTATTCCTATCAAATTAATGGATCTATTTTACATTTTTGACTCATTGGTTAAATCATTAGAGTTGCTTATATTTATGACCATCTCCAATAAACAATGCTTCAGTTTCTGACTAGAAACAAATAAAAAAAACAAAAACAACAACAATAACAACAAAAACAACCATTCTTCCACTGACTATCTTGGGAATTCATATAGCTTCTTCCCCAAATCCTTTTTACTGAATAGTTTTATGACTAGGGGAATACTTAGCTAGGAAAGTATTTGTGTAAGAGTCTAGTATTTGTTCCACACTGTACTTTATCCTTTCAAAGTATTCTTCCTTAATGTTTACTGATTCTTATGTATAAATAAGTCTATCTTTGGGAGCTAGATTTTTCACACTTCACTAGGATATTCTGCATCTCAGATTATTAAGTGATGTAGTGGATAAACTGTTGTAGTAAATCTTAAATTCCAATCCTACTCCAAACATTTACTAGCTGTGTGACTTCAAACAAATCATCCTCTTAGTCTCAGTTTCTTCATCTGTAAAATGAGGATCATAGCACCTACCTCCTAGGGTTAATGTGAAGATATAAAAACACATATAAAAAACTCTCTGTAAACATCTTAAAACTCTATATAAATGCTAACCAGTATTAGTACTTGGATACATTAATAAACCTACTTTTGCTGACCCACTAGCAATAAAAACCGCTTTTTCATTAGCAATGAAGCATATTCTGTGACTTGAGTTTAATTTGGATATTATAATTGACAGAGCAACTTCACCATCTTTACAATTTGATTATAGTTAAATATACTTCTAAACAAGAATTTGTCAGAACCAGGAAGCAACATGGTTCCTTCACTTCAATTTAAAAATAGAAGACCTTCATTTGAGACCCAGATCTCTTACTTACTATCTCTGTAACATGGAATAAATCACTTAACTTCTCAGAACTTCAGTTTCTTAATCTCTAAAATTAGATGAACAATTCTGAAGAGCATTTTGGAACTATGTTCAAAATTTTATCAAACTGTGCATGCCTTTTGATCCAGCAGTGTTTCTACTGGGTTTATATTCCAAAGAGATCTTAAAGGAGGGAAAGGGACCCACATGTGCAAAAATGTTTGTGGCAGCCCTTTTTGTAGTGGCAAGAAACTGGAAACTGAATGAATACCCATCAATTGGAGAATGGCTGAATAAATTATGGTATATGGATGTTATGGAATATTATTGTTCTATAAGAAATGACCAGCAGGATGATTTCAAGTAAGTAACTTACATGAACTGATGCAAAGTGAAATGAGCAGAATCAGGAGATCATTATATACAGCAACAACAAGATTATGTGATGATCAATTCATCAATTCTGATGGACCTGGCTCTTTTCAACAATAAGATGATTCAAACCAGTCCCAATTATTCATTTATAAAGAGAGCCATCTACAGCCAGAGGGAGGACTGTGGGAACTGAGTGTGGTTAATAACATAGAATTTTCATTCTTTGTTGCTGTTTACTTGCATTTTATTATGCTTCTCTCTTTCTCTTACTAGTTTGATTTGATTTTTCTTGTGCAGCATGATAATTGTATAAATATATATGCATATGTTGGATTTAACATATATTTCTACCATGTTTAACATGTATTATACTACTTGCTATCTAGGGGAGGAGGAAGGGGGGAAATTGAAACACAGGATTTTGCAAGGGCTAATGAAGAAGAATTGTCCCACGCATATGTCTTGAAAAATAAAAAGTTTTAATTAAAATAATAAATAAATAAAATGAAAAAAAATTAGCTATCCAACTAATTCAGTTAGGTTGTGATAAAGATCAAGTATGAAAGAGTTTTATGAATTGAAAAGCAGTAAAGAAATGTGAGCTATCATATTCCTATCTCCCAAGATATGTTTTTGATGGGTCATCAAAAATAAAGATTATTTTGCCTAAACCATGACAATCAATGGAAATATATTCAATTATCAAACAACAAGATGGAGAGGAAAGAAGGTAAATCATATTTAATTCATGTTACATTTTAAGGATTGAAATGATCAGCATATTCGAATCCACAATTTATGCCTCTTAGAAGTATATGGTCACTATGAGGTGAAGATATTATTCTGATAGAGAATTTATCTTCACAGTAGAAAGGAAGTTGATGCATGTACTAAGGCCTATCACATCTGGAGATCTGGATGCTAATACAAGGATTAAAACGTATCTGATGGTCTCACCCTAATAGACTCACAGCTTGCAGACATTTGTCCATATCATGCAAACCACAACACAATCTGTCACCACTGGCAGCCTCTGCTCTAGAATCACCCAAGACCAGGAATAGAAGATCCAAATGGAAGCAAGCTTAACAAAGCATAAAAGGGGGAAAAAAGTGAAAACGCTTTAAATATAGCTTTCAAACTGAAGTTGAGCAGTCCTCAAAGAAGAGGGCAATTTCAATTTGTCACAATGGAGTGGAATAAAAAGAACAAGAGAATTTTGATCTGAGAAGTTTCAATGATTTTTGAATGGAGCTAAATAATAGTTGATTGTTATGCTACTTCCAGTATTAATGTTTATATTGATAGTTTAAAGTCTTCCTATTCTAGATGAGGAAATTGGGGTCCAAAGGGACCCCAGAATTACTTACTCAAGGAAATATATCTAATGACAGAACCATAATGAAAAACTAAATCTCCTGTCATTCCAGTCTTGTTTTACTGTACCATGATGCTTCCAAAGAGTAATCAAAGTGTTTACTTCATTATCCTGAGTACCAAAAGTTTTGTAATAGAAAAAATTGTGCTGGTCCCTGTAAAGATTTGAGTTAGTTTTTCTGAAAAAAATTCTATTTCACATTTTTAAAAGCTATGTTCAATTTAATCAACATTTAATCGCCATACTTCTGATTTGATTATTAAAACAAAAATATTTCTTTATGACCAAACTTTGCTTGCAAGATTTTTGAATGATATGACATCACTTAAAACCTTAGTTTCCTGACTAATCTTTAAGACTATAAAATAACCAGGGCTGTTTTGGTTTCTTTTTTAAAAATTCCAAGTGGTTATATTTTTTTAACCTCATTTAGTAAAACCAAAGTTTTCTCTTCTTTAGTTACCAATAAGTTTTTAATCACTAAATCTACTGCCTTTTTCAGTCATTTTTCTAGCCTTTCTATAGAATGTAAAACCATTCTTTCTAGACTACCTCTTCTCTCTGAATTATTGTTACATTCATCCTTTTTTTATTCTTCTCCTACCTACCTGACTTCTCCTCAACCTCCTTGGGTAAAGGATATTCCATGTCACTCCTCCTAACAGTATCACATCTGTACTGACAGCTCCTTTTTCTCTCCAACTATTTTCTCTCACTTGGTGATCCCCATCAACTGCCATAGGCTCATTTATCATCTCTTTGCACAAGACTCCAAAAGATAAATATATTTATCATCTGTATCTACATCTGGGAGTCATTTCCTTAGAAATTTTATTACCCCCCCTCCCATATACACACACATACTCCTTTCTCTCTCCTGGGTTGCAGTTCTAAATCACCAATTTTCTATATTTTTGATTGGATGTACCAAAGGCATCTTAAACTCCTTATGTCCAAAAGAGAATTCATTATCTTACTCCCAAAACATTTCATTTTTTTCAAAATTTCCCCATTTTTATTTAAACATCTTTATGATCTCCTGTATTTATAAGTTCAGTGTTATCATTACCTCTTCTAATTTACTCCAAATGTCCAATTAATTGCTAAAATCTCATGTCTCAAGATAGATATCTTGTTATTTGTCACACATGACTCTCTATTTGCTATTACTGTGCATAATCTGTTTTCTATTACTCACTCATCCCTGTCTCTTAGAATTATAGTTTCCTTAAAAATTCAGTTTAACCAAACATGAGGCCTTCCCAGGTTTCCCCAGCTGCTAATATCTTCCCCCAACCCCAAAGGTTACCTTACTTTGTATGGGACTGTTGTATTTCACAGGTCTCCTCCCCCATTACTACTTGACGACAGTGTTTGTCTTTTTATCCCCCAGGCTCTAGAATTAGGCTAGCTTCATAGTAGGCACTTCATACTTGATGAATGGAACGATTGATAGATTGGGATAGGAAGAGAAGAACAACTCATTCGACGCTTTCCTCTTGAGTCTCTATCTCTGGAAGCCCTAAGGGATCTTTTACATTTTCTTGTTCTATCAGGATAGAAATAGTCCTGGGAGGCCACCTGCTTTAAAGTAAAAACCATAACTAGAACTGGATTCAGTATCTAATAATGATTTTTATTTTCAAGTTGGGAGCAAACTTAGTCTAAAAACAGTCAAGTCTACTAATCCCAAAGGTGATCAAAGCAAACTGTTCTTTCTAAAATAAATCTAAAGGAATAGTTAAACAATTTTCTCCATTCCATCAAAAAAATAGCCCTAAAGTACCTGACAACACTAGACTCATGATATTGAAGTGTATGAAAAATATATTTTATATGGTCAAAATGCAGAGTCAGACTAGGACACTAAAAGAGAGGAAGGGAGGGAGGGAAACAGACACAGAGAAGAAAAGGGGGAGAGATAAAGAGAATATATAGAGAAAACGAGAGCATAAGGAAAGTATCAGCCTAAATCTGACATGGTTAACTATTCTTCTGTGTCAGGGACAGTTTTAAGCAGTTTGGCAAGACTTATAAATCCCCTTTCAGAACAAGGTTTTAAAATTCATAAAATAGAATGCAAAGGGTTACCAGGGAAGCTAATTAATTAAAATTAAAATGTCATTTTTCTCATCCAATTTTAGAGACCCTCTTAAGGTAGCAATCTTATTTTCACCAAGTCTTCTCTTTTCCAAGTTACATATTCTTCCTTCCCTCATCCCATTCCACTCATCCTTATATATCAACATCATATATCAGGATGGTTCTTCACCATTCTGGTTGCTCTCCTCTCACCATTAACCTTGTTAATATCCTTTCTAAAATGTGATACTCAGGACTTTTGAGAGTCAAGACGGTAAAGTAAGCAGTAAATCACTGTAATTATTTCTCCCATAGTCACTTCTAAAAACCCATAAAACAGAGCCTCAAAACAAATAGTGGAACAGAATAAATAGTAAAAGATGGTGTGAAACAAGGCAAGAAAGGTCTGTCTCACTCGAGTTATAAGGGGAGCACAAGGAAGCCAAGCAGCAAAGCCTCTCCTCTGGAGATCTGAGCCCCAGTGCGGTGAAGCAGGCAATCCTCAACACCAGGACTTTCCATGTGTCTTGGCATAGCCAGGGAATGGATAGACTCCAGCTCCAAGAACCAGCAAGTGCTTCAGCATAGCCCTGGGCTAAGAGGTAGATGCCAACCCTACAGGTGCCTAAGCAAACAGGCAGCCTCCGGGGGCTGGACCAACACCTGCTTCAGTGTAGATTGCCTCATTGTCTCAAAGTGTGAATTTCTCTTAGAATTTAATTGCCAACACGTGGTCCTTTGGAATGAGGCACTGGCATTTGTCATAATGACATGTAGATTTCACTATTCTGAATTGCACAGAGTTCTAGAAAACATGTAGAAGGAAGGAAAAGTCTACATAATATAGTAATAAAACAAAAGAGAAATTAGAAACAAGAAACTAGTCCCCAATATAATTTTCCTCTGTTTTAGATGGTTATATGCTTGAGCAAGAGAAAGCTAAGGCTAAGAATCTGAAGCAGCTTGCTAGATGGGAGTTATTTATAATTCTGGTCTCCTTCTGATACTTCTAATTTTTTCATTTGTTTTTGCTTTCAACGGGATCAAGAAAAGTTCTTTATACCTTCTTTACAAGCTAATTTACTCAGAATAAGAAGTGAGGAAGTAGATTGAAAGATGATTAGGTTAGTAAACTGGAAGAGTAAGGATGGAAGTGCCATAGAAGCTAAGGAGTATAAAGTGAATATTTGGAAAACCTCAATTAATTTTAAAAAACATGAATAAAATTGTGGAAGGTCTTCTTAAAAAAAAGTTGACCATAGAGTCCCATTAAGTAGACAATTATTCTGTTTTTAATATGATTTGATTTACATACATTTTCCAATATATCCATTGTGTAAAGATGCATTACACATTTCTTTAGTTATCATTCCTTCAACAAGGAATCTAAAATCCAAATACCAGGTTTTATATACCTAAATTACTCAAGATCACTAGATTAATTTAATTGAATTCACAGGTTGAATATTAAATAAAAACAATGTGTTGATGATGCTACTCTTCTAAATTGTGAAATCTATGTAACTTATAAACTATGTAGAGCCTATGTGGATATTGTCAATGAATATTCCTATCTAATTTAAAAGAAGCTGTTTGATTCAGTCAGATTAATCAAACAAGCAATCAATTAAGTGTATGGAGGAACAATGTCAGTCCATCTGTTCTATTTTCAATTCAAATTATTATTAAAGAAAAAAATGAAGTTATTACCCAATGAACCAATAAAGGAAAACCATTAAATGCTAATTCACATAAAATCATATGTATTTTTGTTCACTAAAAAGTTTTAACAACTTAATCATCTGGATGTTTGCTTAAAGTTTACACTTTATTTTGTGTCTAAATAAGAAGTGTGAGGTTGATGCTACTTTATCAAAATAACTCATTTCCTCACTTCTGTGTGGAGTGTTTGCTGGAAATTGTCAAGTTTTCTTTTGTGAAAACTTGGACAAGGACAGCTAAAGTGATATCCCGAGGCCTTGATTAATCATTCCCATAGCTGTTAATCCTCTTTGCTTCTTAAAATTATTTTGTTTGCTTCGTGAATACATTGTATTTAGTTCCCCATAGATGCTTTATAGTCTTCTTGGAGAATGAAAGCAGGAACTGTTGAAAATTTTCTCTTTTTTTCCTTGGTTGTCTAGCACAGTGCCTTGAATATGGTATCTTTTTAAGTATTTCTGTGATCACACTGATTTAAAAATTCCCTCCAATGATACAAATCGAAACTCTATGATTGCCCATCCTTTGCAACTTTGGTCCATGTTTTCCCATAAGTTCAAGACAGAGGATTCATCCTAATGGAATCTTTGAATGGAATATTTGTTCTTTATTTGTTTCAATGATGTCTGATTCTTCATGACCATATTTGGGTATGTGGTTTGCTATTTCCTTCTCCAGATCATTTTATCAATAATAAATTGAGGCAAATAAGGTTAAGTGATTTGCCCCAGATTACACAGCTAGTAAGTGTTTTGAGGTCAAATTTGAACTCAGGACGAAGAGTCTTTCTGACTTTAGGTCCTGCATTCTATCCACTGTACCCAGAATGGAATCTTAAAATATTCTAAATCTTTCAGTCAATTGTGAAAAGCTAAAGATGTTTTCTCTTGTTAAACATTATTTACAAAAAATTGTGTGTTCCCTTCTAATAACCTCATAGCCTCAATTTATGTATGCATGACTGTCATAAAAATTTTGTACAGACAGAAAACTAGATTTAGAAAACTGTGGTAATTGATGTTTTCTCAGATTCCTCTTCTTCATATTAATGAAATATGAAAATTTTCTTATGCCTTCAGTACCATTCCCTAACTTCAAGTGCATTTTATATCAATCTCTCAGCTTTCTCAAAATTGTTTCATATCAATTGCGGATCTCCTTTATATATACTTAAATCAACACTGTTGCTTTTTCATTTCTGTTCCCTTTGTTCTTCCCTACAAATAGAACCAGAACCATAATGTTAGGATCCAAGTGTGATTTTCCCACTATCATTAGTGGGAGGGGGAAAGAGAAGTGTGTTATAATCTTTTCTAAATCTTTTAGGTTTTTCTTCTGAATGCTGTTCTTCCTCCATTTTAGTCCTTAAATGCATTTTGGATGGCTTTACTTAGCTGAATGCCTTGCCAAGCTTTCTTTCAATTGGTCTTACCCTTTACTGCTTCTCTCTGTTTTATGAGGCAATATTGCTCAAAATCACCCATAATCCATCTTCATAAGATTTTTACAAATGAGTTTGTGTTCTCACTCTAGTGGTGCCTTTGGCAGCCATCTCTCTCTACTTGGCAGGTAAAGCTGGTGTTTCCTGATGAGGGCAATTTCTGAGCTTCTTTAGTCTTCTTGACAATCAATATATATTGGTTAAAATTTAGTATGAAATCATTATTACTGATATCACCTTTATTAGTAATTTCAAAATAGTAAACAAGAAAAAATAAAGGGAAAAAGATATAATTATACAACTGACACAATTAATGGAATACTGTAAAAAAGTAAATCAATGAGGGAAATGGATAATGAGCAACAAAAATGGTATTGTATATATTTGTTGCTTAATGTTAAATTAAAATTTATTTTTGACAAACTTAAAGTAAATTCTAAAATTGATGTAAGATCTATTTGTTAATACAAAAATTGCCATCAATAAGAAAGGATTCACAGTAGATTCAATGTCTATCTACCTGGCTTTGTCTCCAAGGGCACTAGAAACACTCCTTAAAGAAATATCAGATTAAGCATTCTCAGTCAGATACCCTGGAATTTATTGGTTACTGAGATCAGATTTCAATGGACAGGTTTAAAGAACATGAGGGTGTGAGGTACATAAAAGGTTCAAAGAATAGAAGCAGATAGTAAAAATGCTAGGTCCACAGAATGCAGATAAGACACACTTCACAAATCTGCTTACGGTCTGGTAACTGCAACAATAATACTAAGTTTTGGAATTTAATTCTCAATTGAAATTTGATTATTAGAATCTATTCCTTTATTATATACTTGATTATTAGTAAACAATTATCATCAGGATAATAATAACAACAATCACTTATGGATTATTTGTTGCAGGATGAGTAAGTGGACTAAAACAGTTTATTAAGAAAATTAGTAGGTTTCTCTGACTTTTTAAATTCAGCTATCCTTTCTTCTTAAATGAATGGATCTTGTTGTCAGTTATTGGTGGAAAGAATACCTGAAAGTTAAGATATTCATATTGCCATGAAGTTATTATTACTTTGTTAAGTCAGTGAAAACTTAACCTTAGCTCTTTCTTTTAAGGGTGATAATGGTTTAAAGAAATGTCTAACAGCTGCTGTCAGCCTTCCTTTAATTATTCATTCTGTATTGTAGCTTATGAAACAATGAACCAAAAATCATGAGAAGTTCAAAGAATGATTAATCTACAATAAAAAGAATCGTATTTTAAATGAGGCCCAGAAATAAAAGGTAAGTGAGTGGAAATACAGCAGTCACAGACCCAGAGAGATAAAGAGCCCAGTTAAATTATATCCAATCAAGGCAAAATATAGATATGAAACATTCATGAGCTATTCTAAAATATTATGAATTAATCAGTGCCTGCTCATTTAAATGTTTAATATTTAATAGGAGTGCTTCTACAGTAACTTAGAATTATGAAACTTTACAATGTCTCTTACCAAATTAATGACAATAGAGTTGATGATAGATAATAGCTAAGAATTGTGGTTATTGAATCTGTGGTGACCTATACTTTTCAGGGAACTGTGATTGTAGTGCATTAAAGTGCTGATGAAAATTCTCAACACCTACTTAACTCAGATGCCAATTGTATAACAGCATCAACCACCATCATATTAAGCAAAAGTAAGTATTTGGAGCATGTGATTCTGTCCTTCATGATGGATTACTTATGCAGGCTTACTAAAAACCAGGCTTTCACAAAATCTCCTAGACAAATGTAAGTAGGATGCTAAAGGCATTTTGGATATCACAACATATTAGTGCTTGCATGTTAGTATAGTAAATCTTCAAAACACCAGCTGTGGAAGCAGAATAATATTCCTATGAACAAATTCATTCATTGAAAGTCACTGCAGATTTTTTTAAAACTAATGTTGGCACTTAAAAATATAATAATAGCAATAATGCTTCATTCTCATATATACTTCATTATTACAAGAATGTCAAGGAAATAATTCATTTCTTACTAAATATCCAATTAATTTACCTCTGTTAAAGAAGTAAACACTCTTGTATGAAAACTGAAATAATAATATGACACAAATTCAACACTGTGCTTTCTAATAGAAATATCCCAAACAACAAAAAAGGCAAATATATTTTCTTGGTATGACTGCAGTTTGATTATAGTGTGCTCAAAATATTAATGTGTGTTATTATTATATACTTTGTTTTGTTAAATTTTATTCATTAAAATGTAAGTATATTATGACTGAGTTATGGTTACTGAAGCGTTTACTGTTTTGCAATATCTGACATGAAATTTATTTACATGACATTACATGAAGTTACTATATTCCTTTCCCCCCACCCAAGAAAATATGGCTTTTATACAGAACATATACAACAACTTAAATAACACATAAAAATGTATTCCTACTGAATGAATAATTGGTGTTCAGAATTTTGATATGATATAGATACATACTTTTCATAAACATACTTCTCCATTTTCTTATCATGTAATGAAGATGCATTTGGATAATCAAAGAATATGCCAATGTAATAAATGACCTGCTGAAATTTACCAAAATTAAAAGATGTTTTATATGGGCTGAAAAATCAAATTGCAAGACCAACCAAATTAATTTCAAAAGGATTTATCCCAGAAAGTTGATCACTAGGTGGTTCCACACACCTATGACTATCTACTAAGGCAGAGGTATTTGAACATATGGTCTGCAGGCTGCCCATAGCCCCAACACTCCCAAATGCATTCCAATTCAGATTAAAAAGTAATTCCTGTAAGATTTTAATGTGTTTGCCTATTAATAAAAATAAATCCATAACTATGTATAGTTTTTAAAGTCAATATGTGGCCACAGGGATCCTTACACATGGTTTAGTTGTCTCTATTTGTAGTTGAGTTTGAAACTGTTGTGTTAAGACACTAAAACCGCAAATGACATAGAAATCATGAATGTTTTCAATTATAAGGATATATAGAGATACAGATGACCATACAAATATCTTTTATTTGATAAGTAATTACTAATTAGGTTTCCACCATATTTCCAGCCTCGGTCATATGATTTTGACCAGTATGCAATTATATCTTATAATGAAATTATTATTAAAGACAACAAATGAATATTAATTTTAAGTATATAACACAAAAATTTACTTTACAAGAAGCAGTACTTGTTTTTAAATGATAATTTTTGCAACTAGACCCATATTTTAGATATATTAAGGAGAACTTAATGAAATTCTGCAAATAATTCTTATAAAATGAAGAAAAGTCTTTTCAAAACCAATGATGCTTCCTTGCTTGTCTTTCCTAAGTTCCATCAATTTAATGTTTTTAAGTACCAAGATTTATGTGGCACAATGCTAGATGACAGATACACAGAAGAAACAAGGCATAATTTCTGCTTCTAAAGATGTTTTGACTTAATAAAAGTTGGTTGCAATTAGTTGGATTGAATTGAATCCTTGTTTCCATTATAATCTAAGCTCCAGACTTCTATACCTAGCTCGTGGTCTATTCCTTTATCCTCTTCTCCCTAGCCATCATACTCAGGAAGCTCATTATTCACCTTAACCATCCTTCTCTTCATCTCAATTCCCTCATTTGGATAACTTTTTTTTTTAACCCTACTGACTTCCATTTCCTCATTACCAGCTGCCTTTTAACCACCTCAAACTGGAAGATTCATTTCAAGTTCAGCACCTCCAAACAGAATTCATTATCATTCCTTCCTCCAATCCCTTTTCTCTTCTAAACTTCCTTATTGTTATATTGGTACCTGTATTCTCCCAATACCCAGATTTACAACTTTGGTAATCATCTTCAATATTTCACTTGCACTCACTTCATATATCCAATCTGATGCTATCTTGCTTTTTTCCTATTTACCCAAATCTCTCATATTTTTCAATTGCAAAGATACCATCCTGGTATAGGATCTTATCACCTCACATCCAGTATATCTTTCTGGTTAGCTTACTTCATCATATATTTACCCAAGTGCCAAAATAATTTTCCTAAAGAATAGGTTTGACTATATCACACATCCCAATAAACTTCATCAGCTTTTCATTATTGTAAGGCTCAAATATAGAATTCAGTTTGCCTTTTAAATTTCCTCACAGCTTTGTTTGCTTCTATTCTTCCATTATTGTTACATCTAATTCCTTCAATGAATCTTATGATCTAGCAATATCAAAATGCCATGCCCTTGCTCAATAAACTTCAGAGACTATCATATCACAGACTAAATATAAAATCCTTTTTGATACTCAATGCATTTATCTGGCTATCTCCTACTTTCTTAGAGTTCTTATACTTTACTCTTTTTCATAGTCTATGATCCAGAAACCCTGGCCACCTTGCTAGTCCTTAAACTAATAATTCCATCTCCCACTATCAAACATTTTCATTGCTGATCCTCCATGTCTTGAATACCTTTCCTCCTTATTGCCATCTCCCAAGTTCCCTAGCTAAAGCAAAGTCATCACTAAAATTCTACCTTCTATGGTGTGTTTCCTAAAGCCACTGAATTGTGCTTTTTGTTGATTATTTCCAAATCATCATGTATACACCTTGTTTGCCCATAATAGTTTGCCTGTTTTCTCCCCCATGTGATTTCCTAGAGATGAAAGAATGTCTTTGTCTTTGAGTCCCTAGTACATAATACATTATTTGGAGCATTTGTTCTTATTGTTAAATGGTTTAGTTGTGTCCTACTCTTAGTGACCCCAGGGATGGCTTGCCAGGTCCTTCTGTCCTCCACTGTCTCATAAAGTCTGTCAAGGTTCATGTTTATTGCTTCCATGACACTATCTAAACATCTCATTCTCTGCTATCCCTTTCTCATTTTGCTTTCAATCTTTCCTAGTGCTAGAATCTTTTCCAATGAGTCTTTCTCATTATAGGGCCAAAGTATTTAAGCTTCAACTTCAGTATTCGTTCTTCCAATGAATATTCAGTTAATTTCTTTAAGTATTGATTGATTTGATCTCCTTGCTTTCCAAAAAAACTATCAGAAGTCTTCTTAAGCTGTACAGTTTGAAAATGTCGATTCTATAGTGCCCAGCTTTTACTATATTCTAATTCTCAAGGCCATACTTTATTTCTGGAAAAACCATAGCTTTGATTATATAAAATTAAGGTGATGTTTCTGCTTTTTATTGTGCTGTCCGGATTTTCTATTGCTTTACTTCCAAGGGTATCTTTTAATTTCATGGATGCAGTGATCTTCAAGCCCAAGAATATAAAATGTGACACTGCTTCCATTTATTCTTCATTTGCCAGGAAGTAATGGGACCAGATGCCATGAATTTAGGATTTTTTTTTTAATGTTAAGCTTTAATAAGCTTTAAGCCAGCTTTTTCACTCTTCTCTTTCACCCTCATCAAGAAGCTGCTTAATTCTTCATTTTCTGCCATCAGAGTGGTATCATCTGCATATTAGAGATTGTTCATATTTCTCTCAGTAATCTTAATTCTGGCTGTTGAATCATCCACTCTTTAGATAAGCTAAATAAATATACAGTATTGTCATACTCTTTTTCCAATCTTGAACTAATGAGTTGTCACATCTTTGGCTCTAACTGCTGCTTTTTGCCCTGCATAAAAAGTTCCTCATAAGTAAGATGATCTTTTTGAGGACTTGCTACATTTTGTTGTGATCCAGTCAAAGGCTTTAGTGTAATTAAGAAAGCATGAGTAGGAGGGACTTTAAAAATATTTATTGGCTGGCTGACTGATTTTCCAACCTTCTTATACTCAACTCCCTCTTCCCCACACATAATCTATATTTGAGTAACACTGTCCTCTCTGCTATTGTTCACACATGATATTCCATTTCCAGGCTCCAGGTATTTTCACTCTCTCCCCTTGCTTGGAATGTTTGCCCTTCTCATCTCTGACTCCCCAACTTCAATGGCTTCCTTCCAGTTTCCACTAAAAATCCCTCCTTTTCAAAAAAAATTTCCCCAGCCCTAGAGCTGGTACATTTGTTCAAAATTACATTCAATCTTATTTGTCTGTGCCTTGTTTATGAAGGGCAACTAGATAGAACACTGTGCCTAGAGTCAGGAAGACTGTTTTTCCTGAGTTTAAATCTGGCCTTGGATACTCACTAGTTGTGTAACTCTGGGCAAGTCACTTAATTCTTTTTGTTTCAGTTTCCCATCTGCAAAATGAGCTGAAGAAGGAAATGGCAAATATTCCAGTATATTGGTCAAGAAAACTCCAAATGGGGTCATGAAGAATCAAATATGACTGAAAAGGGACTGAACAATTATCTTGTTTATACCTAGTTATTTGCTTGGTGTCTTCTCCTTTAGATTATAAACTTAAAAACAAGGACTATTTTTGCTTCTCTTAAAGCAAAACTTAAAGCTAAGTGTGAACTTAGCACAGTTTCTAAAAGATACTTAATACTTGTTAAATACTTTGTCTATAAATAGTATGTTATAAATTAATCAAGTTACATGTTACTTTGTATGTGTGTACATATTTTATATATACACATGTGTATATGTCTTACATTTCAGAGAATTTTGGGTTTTTTTGTAGCCAAATTTGATTAAGTTTTTGACTGTTAATTATGTTAAAATGGGTTTTTAGGATATTACAGAAGATAAATATTAAAGAATCTTGATATGGAAGGATACATTCTTTACAGTAAATTAGTCCAAAATGAATTTTCTTGTTTCTAAAATCAGTTTTTTCAAGTTTAGATATGTTGAAAAGCACCTGATGATCTTACATAGCTTTTAACGATAATTTTCATAATTTTCTAATGAATAATTTTGTTTGTCCCAAATAGGTCTAATTAGGAGTATTAAATTTTTTCCATCAGATAGTTTCATAAAAAGTTTTAAACTAAGTACCTCTATTCATTCTCTCTCTCTCTCTCTCTCTCTCTCTCTCTCTCTCTCTTTCTCTCTCTCTCTCTCTCTCTGTTTCTTTCTCTCTCTCTTTCTCTCTTCCTTCTTCCCTCTACCAATCTTAGCATACAGTTCACAAACCTAAAGCACCTTCTCTTGTACCTACCCAAATATTTAATAAACTAACAACAAAGAAATAAAAAATCTATTGCTTCTGAAAGGGCGCTTTTAATGTTATGTGTATCTGAAAATGAAGCTTTGGTGAAGATTAAAACTCTTTCTTAGCTAAATACAGTGAAATGGCCTTCTATTCCTTTTTCTCCACTTTTACTTCAGAAATTATTGACATATTACTAAAAGCACAATTGCAAAGAATACTGAAAATAAAGACGGTAGATACACTATTAAGCAAAAGTAAATTTCCAACAGACTTCCACAATAATTACAGATATTTTCCTACTTGCAACATTTTGTTATTTTTAAAGAATTATTCCATAGTTACCAAATCCATTAAAACTCTGAAACTTTATATTGCTAGCTGAATGGTTTATTTAATTAACAACCTTTTTCTAAACTTATAATAACTTTATAATTTAGACAAAATTGAACACAATGGCATATTTTAAAATTTTCCTTCTGAAAATAGTAATGACATTCCATTTTTTTAAAACTTGATAAATTATCCTGATTTCAAAAGAACAAAACACAATTTTTTTCTAAATTGGAATTAGATATTTTGAATAGGAAATAAAATAATATTAAGTAGCATTTACCTTAGCCTAAATGTGAATTAAAGAACTAGGTGAAACCTAAAATCTGATTAATTATTCTAATTCTATGCCTCATTCTTAAATTAATATATTCACTTTTCTAGTTTGGCCACTAAGCCAATTACAGGTTAATAGCTTGGCTTTATCACTTCCTAGTATCCTGCTGATATAGTATTTCTCATGATATGATAATATTTACATAAAACCCCACTTCACATATATATAGTCTTGATGTAATCTTGATATTATTGGAAGGTCTCTGGAGACAGGAAATAATACTCTTGGAATGATTCAGAAGAATTTAAGTCATACTGAAGTACAAAGGGAAATGGAGCATTACTGACTTTACCCAAAAGATTATGAAAATGTATAACAAAGGCATATTTAGAAACTAATTTCCAATTAAAATGTGCTTTGAAGATTTGAAACAAGTCACTAGATTATTTTAAGAATTGCTAAGAATATTAAATCACAATGAAGCCTAACACCAAACTTAGAAAGTAAAAAGAAATCATTTTGATATATATTTTTTTAAATCTAACTCTTAAAATACTCTAGCACTTCCGTCTTCCTATATATTCAATAGTCAGGAAAAAAAACTCAATTATCTTAATATGAAAACTGGATCTTGGGTTATAAAAAGGGTTCATCTACCCCTGCTGATTAGTTTTTAGATGAAGTCATACTTCTCTGTGATGTCATAATCACTACAACTACCACCAGTTGTGACTTTTGGTGGGGATTAATCATCAAGGACCAATTTCCCTTCTTTCTTCATATCCTGTGGTGCTGATCTCAGCTTGAAGTTTCCTACTAATTTCAAAGGGAAATTTGCTATAGGATAACTGCTACCAGAGCAGAAGACAAGGAAAGAGACAGTTTTCAACTAGAAAATGAACTCTTAAATGTATAAAGATATCAAGTTATCGATACTTCTTAAAAAATTACTGATGGAGCTAAAAATTGATTCATCTGTTTTATAAAGCAATATGGAATTTGCAAGAAAACTAAAATTTCCTTCCATATTGCTTGATCCAGTGATTCTACTACTAGACATATACACCAAGGAAAATAAAGACACAAACTGTGCTTATATATCTATATATGTATATATACATACACACATAGATACTCATACATGTATATGTAAGTGTATATGTATCTACATATACATACATATAAATCTCTCTTTATATGGATTATATGGAATTTCAATTTCCCAAGGTAAAAAAAAAACAGCAGGCAAATAATATTTTTCAATTTATATTCTTCTTTTTTCTCTCCCTTGCTGTTATGTACTCAGTATGATGACAAGGAATCAACTACATATTTTTAAAATGAAGGATGCTTGTCATATTTACTTCATTCTTATTTTTAAAAATTGCTATCAAGCTTCTACAACTTTTCTTCATCCATCCCCTTTAGTCATTCACACTGAGTATCAATCCTTTCCCAACAGTATACATTGAGAGGAAATAAAGATCTTATTAAAACCACTATTTAATGATATGCTAGAATAATAAAGTCTTTATGAACCCATGCTGATGTGGAATATAACAGAACTGGATATAAAATCCCAAAACATAAGTAAATGATTATATGATTATATTTGGTTTATTGTCTTTGATTGTATTATGGAGCCTAAAACAGAAAAGATGAACAGTTAATCTATCTGAGATAAAAGCTAAATCCTTAATATATCAAAGGTACAGAGACAGAATCAAATGTTTCCATCTGTCTTAGATTGATAAAAGCGCGCACTATTTATAAGTGTTCTTTAGACTAAATGTTATACATAGGTATATAAAGGAAAAAGATGAACCAAGATTTTCAGGTGAAAAAGCACAAGGATAATTCCTTAAAGAATAATCTTCAATTGGTAGGCAGTTCTATTTTATTAAAGGAACTTGAGTTGTCACAACTCAGTGACCAATGCAATGTATGGATCTCAGAGATAGTAAAGTGAGCTTATTTTTAATGTTATATTCTTAAATCACTGTCAAAGAATTAAAATTCAATCCATGGTCAGCTGGTCAGTCAACAATCATACATTAGGCACTTATCATGTGCCTGACATTATGCTAATTGTTGGTAGGAGTTTCTTTCTCACTGATTAGTGTGATATTGAAAATAAAATTTTTCTCTATTAAAAAGCATTAATTGCACAAATAAACATTTTAAGGAGAGCAGAGAACAGATAATCTATTTCCACTGAAAAGATGCCTAAAAGGAATAGCATAGTAAAGTACAGTAAGATTTTATTGTAGACAGTACTAACTACATTGGACATTAAAGGATTTAACAATAGTAATTTAAATTTAATTAATCAATAATTTATACATTTTGTATAATATATGTATTGTATACTTAAATAATGTATATAATATGTATATATTATATGTAATATATTGATAAGTAATGATTAATAATAATAATAAATGGTCATCTAAAATGTCAGAAGGAAGATTTGAATTCGCAAGGCCATGCCATTCTCTATTCATGACATCATTCTGTATAAATGTTGTACTCCTTATCTCATAGAATTATGGTACCATAAGACATGTGAAAGTCTTTAGATGTAATCTAATCTAACATTCCAATTTTGCAGATGAAAAAAACTAACACCTAGAAAGGTTAATAAGTAACTTGTCAAAAATCATGAAGATAGACTGTTCCAGAGCTAGGATTTTAATTGACTTCCAATTCAGAACTCTTACCATTATACTACAAGGACTCCTTTTACTCAGAAATAATGGTAGACTGAAACATACCTCAACAACTAGAGTAAAAATCAAAGATATCAGGACAACAGCAAAATGATATTTTCTATAAAATATTTTACTGTGTAATAAGAAATAAAATTTTTGTAATCATATAGAAACCTTTTTAAGCCTCTCTTTAAGATAAAACCTACTATAAAGATTTAAGAATAACATTATAGCTATGATTTTGAATTACCAAAACATTAAGGTAGAGTCTTATTAATTTTAGAAATGAAGAAAAGATAATTTTATGAAATAAAAATTTCCCCACTAGTTCAGATTTGAGTTTATTGTATAAGATAATGAGAAATCATACTGATAAAACTATAATTCTTGGACAAAATCTTGTCAAATAGGAAAAGAAAACAAATCCTGAACATATGTTTGTATTGAAAATCTCTGAATATATCTTCTTCCAGTAGAGTTTATTAGCATGGAATGCAGAGGCTTAAAAGGAAAAAAATATAACATGGTGTCAATACATTAAGGATGAAGCTGTTGATTGCAACTATTGTTAACTTGAACAAAAGTACTTAAGGATAGAGTCAGTGGAGCTTTTATTGATGAAAAGATGGCTCTGGCAACTTTACAACTTCTGTTTAGAACTGATAGTCAAAGTAGAACAAAGGAGAAAAAAGATAAATGAATATTTTGGTGTCTTGGAACTCTCTCAGTCAAGCTCAAGATTAACACTTCATATCTGGTAGGAGATTTTAAATCCAGGTAAGAAAAGACTATGAATTCTAAAATGAGAATTTCAATTAAATGGTACTATATAGAAAAGATTTAGATAAAGATGTTAAAGAGGAATACTTAGAGCACTAGAGTTCTCTCCATCTATAATATATTATTTAATGTTTCTGTGATTAGTTTCTTCAATATTTAAAATGGGATAATGAATAATTAATATTTGTCTACTTCTATGAGGATATTCTAAGATTATTTCCAGAACATTTCCAAAAACTTGGAGATCTTCATTAGATGTTTCCATAAAGTTGAATAAACTTATTTGTATTTATAATATATTGACACAATTCCAATATAATAAAGACTAAATCAGTCTATTTTATAGAAATTTTAAAAGATTGGTTCATAGGTTCTAATTGGGAACTATCATTTTGCTTCTTTGACAGTTAACCAAGTTGTACAAGGAACTTACAACTTATAATATATGTGTATATTATTTTTGCATCGATTTGAATTTTTTGAACTCTGTTAGTTTATATTCATTAATAGGTCATTGGCTAATGTTCACATGTTTGCATGCCATGGAAAGAGGATTAGATTTCCAGAAAATCCACATGAAGGAAAAAATCACTAATTTAATGCTGGATTTGAATATGCATTAGGAATAGATTGGAAGATAATAAGATAATAACATATACACATTTCTCTCCAAGTTAAATTATTAAACAAGCTTAAAAACAGTACATACTTTAGGTAAAGTTCACAGTTCTGAAAGTTCTGAAGGTCTGAGATTGCTATTGTTGGCTCCTTTCAATGTTGTTAACCTTACACACAATGTACTCTTCCAGACACAAACAGAGAACAACATTTCTTACAGCATCTTTAAACCTTGACTTGGCATAGGCTAAACATAGAGCTTTCACTGATTTCAAAAAAATGTAGTCAGATCCCTGGCTAAACAAATTCCTGAACAAAGAGTTCAGATTTGGCTTGCCACATATTTTCTATGAAACTGATAGAAATTCCGCTTCCTTTCCCTCCAATCTCAGGATCCTTGTATAACTTTCAAAAAGAATATAAATAGTCTACACTCATTTTCTTTTCTCTATGACTTTCTCCAACCACAGCAATAATAATAGCAAGCATGAATTTAAGTTTGCAAAGTGTTTTAAATATATTCTTTCATATCCTTAAACATCTCTATGAGCTAACTACTATTGCTATTCCCATCTTACAGATAAGGAAATTAAGATTGATAGAAGATTTGTCCAGGGTCACTGAACTAGAACATGCCTAATACATGTCTCCCTGATGCAAAATAAAGATATGGGTTCAAAGTATACTCCTGCTACTTGCTAACTTGACTTAGACAAGATACTTAATCTCCCTGCTCCTAGGTTTCTCATGTATAAGATGGGAGAGGTACACTAGATTTCCCTCTTGAGACCCATTTCAATTCTAAACTAAGATTGTAATTTCATTTCATTCTCACAACAAATGTAAAGATACTGAAGAGTAGATATTGATGCTAAGTATATTAGCAGTACTTTTACAAAATTAGAATGATTCGATTCAACAAATTGCAATGTAATTCAACCAGTATTTAATAAAGGCCTGCTATGAGCCACTTGCTGAAAGATGCTTGAGATACAATGGGAAAAAATTAGTTCTTGTCCTCAAGTAATTTACATTCTATTAAAAGGAAATAGCATATGCCCCCCCAAATTAAATATGAACTAAATTCCAAGGAACTTCTGTTAAAAGACTCAGCGATAATATGAAGAACAGTTTGTTACCATTAGAAAGGAGTTTCAAGAGAACAATGGAAAAGCAATTAAGAATGAGTTAGAAACACAGGAAGAATGTGAGCAGGGATGGGTATAATGAATGAGCAGTGTTAGGACTGCACTCTAGAAAGTCTAATAACTGAGATCACTATCAAAGTATCTGTAATTTGATGAAAGAGAGTGTGTAAAAGTCAAGTATTGTACTTAGTATTTTATATCTAGAAGATACCTTAGAGTTTATCAACCCTAGTTCTTTCATTTTATAAACGAAGAAAATAAAGTCCAAATTAGATCAATGATTTGCCAAGATCATATAGCTAGTTAAATGGCAGAATCAATGTCTTGAGACCTAGCCCAGTATACTTTCCACAACAATGGGTTTGCTTCTCAATTTCTTTTTTTTCCTGAACTAGACAGATAATTTTTAAAATTCTGTTTTGTCTGATAGTGTAGACCTATTTAAACAATGTCATTTTACCTAGGAAAGGCTGAAACCCATAGCCTCTCTACAGACAATGAAATGTGGTAAGTATAAAAAGGTTGAACATAATGCTAAATTGCTCTTGATTTTTTATGTTTTCTTCTTTAAAAAAAAACCAAACAACAAACAAAACTTGACCATTTGACTAAAGCTAGTTATTCTGTAGCAAGGCTTCTTAACCTTTCTATGTCATGAAACTCTTATGACAATCTGGTAAAGCCTATTTAGCCATTCTTGAAATCATCATTGTATATTCATTAAATAAAATACACGGAATTACAAAGGAAATCACTTATCCCGAAATACAGTTATCAAAATATTTTTTAAAAGACAAGTTCACAGACTCCAGATTAAGAACCTCTGATTCTAGGAAGAGACATAAAGCCCAGAGTATAAAGAAGAAACACAATGACTAACTCAATGCAACATAAAGGAAAAATATTACACCAATATACTTTCTTTAGCCAAAAGGTAACTCCCCAAGTCAGACATCCTTAACAAGCCTGAGCAAGTGATGATGAATAACTGGTGTTGTTTGGAGACATGTGGACAAGAGGGATATGTAAATTCTTGAACAGATGAGTTTTGTTAAGAATGAATGTGGACTATGTGGTCTGTCAGCAAAGTGCTAATGGGAAGGGGGAATTGAAAATGTTGCTTGTGCAAAAAACAGAAGAATATAGTACATGTCTGTTATAGGACTATATCCTCCTGGGTGAATGATCATGTAAAAGTGGATGAATAGGAAACTGTGATAGAAAGAAAAAATTAAAATAATGCTTCACAATTATTATTCTAAATCCCAATGAAGAATTAAACTGTTTCTTGCTTCGAATCTTTGAAATTCAGGTTTTTATATGTCATAGGTAAGAGAGAAAAAAATATATCAAACCCATAGTGTTTGATATTTACTGTTTATAATAATATGAGAAATAGTTTTTATCTCTATAGAAATTAAATTAAAACCTAGAAATAACATTAGAAAATTACTAATTTTAATTTCTTTTTTTCTTCAACCATCTGTCTTCATAATAAAACTGATAAAACAATGAAATGGCCAAGAGTATTCCCAAACAAATGAAGAAAAACTAGACATGGAGGTAATCTATTAAATAGTAATCCATATCTGAAGAAAGTTAACTATATATGCTAAGAACCTAAGGACAAAACAGATATAAATTGGAGCAGATTCATAATTTGTTGCTTCTGATTCTAGTTAAAGCTTTTTTTTTTTCATAAATAAGGAATTCAGGAATAAAGAGTATACCTCTTAGTGTTTCAACTCTAAGTCTCCAAGAAAATAGTTTCAGAAAATTCCTAGTTCACACCTTGTTTAGAAAATTTATTAACATATCACATACCTATTGTTAATCATCAAATCATTTAAGAAGCTGTTTAGGTTCTAACTAGTCCCATAAAAAGCAAGAGGCAAAAATTTAGCCCATTTGTTATTAATACCTCCTTTCTTTGTCCCAATGAATTTTTTTTCCAAAGAGAAATTACCAACAAATGTAGATACATGTGATAATTGTGACACTAAAAATAAACAAAACTTACAAGCCACAACATTGTCAGCTTTTTGACTATACCACTGTTCTTTTAACCCAATGACAGAATTTCAATGAATTACGTGAAAGGAATTAGTTTTATTTTAGGCAACCATACCTGGGCTCAAAATATATCATGAGGTCCAAAGAACACTTTTAGAAACTGAGCTGACTCTTGATCCCCTAGGGCAAAGATCTCTAAACATTTCCAATCTTGTACCTCATCTATAAAAAAAGTTTAAGCACCACTCTCACAATGTGTATTATTAACATATGTGTTAATATTTTGGCAGGAGATTTATATAGTGACACCTATGCTAAAAAAGATTTGGGGTAAATCACTTTGGCAGCATATGGTTCGGGAGAGATAAGGGTGAAGAGAGTCTTAAAGGGAGTAGAATGAAGAAGGCATCACAATGGTCAGAAGAGAATAAGGAGGACCTAAGTCATATCTGTATGAACAGAAAGAACAGGCACAAGAGATGTGGGGGAAGAAACTACAAGATCCATCCATGGATTAGATAAATAGAATGAGGGATAGGGAAGAATCCAAGATAATACTTAGGTTGTGAACCTGCATAACTGAAAGCATTATGGTATCCTTAAGAGAGGCAATTTTCAAAGTCAATCAAAAACTTTCTTAGACTATCTCTCAGATTCAGTGGAATACTGCTGTGGTGTAGGAAATCATGAGCTGGTAGTGACGTAAAAAACATGGGAAGACTTGGACTTATGAAGGAAAATGTTACTCTCCTTCAGAAAAACAGATGACAGATGGAAATAAGTATATTTCAGTCTTACATTTATGTGTTTGAGTGTGTATATATCTATTTCTACACACACACACATACATATATAGCATCCATTAAGATGGATGTATATCCATGCCTACTTATAGACTTCTTTAGAATTGGAGTAGGGGAGAAAGGGGAAAAATAAAGTAAAAAGTACACAATGGAAAACAAAAGAAAACCAATAGGAAGCAAAGAAAAGTTGGGTATCGTTGAAAACAATATGTAGTATTTAATAAGTTTTCTTGAAATGAAAATTATTATTTTATACTTAATTCTATTTTATGTTCTGCAGTGTACATGAAAATTTTTTTCTCCTCATTTTGTATTTAATTTTAAATTTTTGTTATTTTTAAAAAGTCAATCAATAAACATCTGTTAAGCATCAACTAAGTGTCAGAAGAAACACTAGGGATACAAAGAGGCAAAAGATAGTGTGCGCCCTGAAGGAACTCACAATCTAATGAAAAAAAGGTTAAATTTTGATGAAAAGATAAAATTTACAACATAAATTACTCCAATCCCTGCCTACTTGTTCTATACAATTCACTTTGTTATTGGTATTATTGTTTCAGTGAGATCCAACTCTTCATGACCCCATTTTGCATGACTCCATCTTTGGCAAAGATATTGCAGTGATTTTCCATTTCCTTCCCCAGCTCATTTTACAAATGAGGAAGCACAGACAAACAGTGACTTGCCTAGGGTCACAAAATTAGGAAGTATCTGAGGTCACATTTGAACTCAGGGTCTTTGTGACTCCAGGCCTGGTGCTTTTTCCACTGTGCTATCTAGCTGCTCCTACAATTCCCTTAAATCTACCCAAAATAGAGTGGGTAGATTGGAAAAATCACTGGTGAGTAAGATACCCTAAGTAAGTAAGATTCCCTTTCTCTGAAGAACACTTACCAAAATTACGGTCAAAATCTGGGAGGATGGTCAAGTAAGAGATAAATAGCTTATATAAGATTTATTAGCTGAAAAGAACACTGATTTTGGGATACCCCATATATTCATCTTTATCACACTGGCCTAGGACTGTGCAACACCTTCATCTCAGTCTGTGCTCACTGAACTACTTTATACATATAATATTGTCTTCTTTTACTTGGTATATCCATTTCCCTCTTATCTGTTCTCTCTTTCATCATCTTGCCTCATTATCCCTTTCCTCCTTTCTGACATCTTCTCCTTGCTTTCCCCTCTACCTATTCTCTCTTTGATATTCATGCTTCTTGTTTGCCTCCATAACCCCTACTAGGATGAATGAGGTAGGTGGCTGCACAGACAGATTTGTGCCACATAAGGTGGCCTGCGCACAAAGTAGCTGCCCGGAGGCACCTAACTAGGAGTGTTCAGCCCTAGAGAATACACAAACTGCAAAGGAATACAAAGAATATTAAAGAAGAAAACAGTACAACTCCCAAAGGAGTACCCTGAAAGGTATTTCAGGGAGAGTAAAAACAACTTCTTTTGAAAATTGTTATCAGAATTCATGAAGTACTAGTAAGGGAAAAAAGTTGCTTTAATTACCTGTAAAAGTGTTATTACCAGTATATGTCAGTAATAAAAATGATTTTAACTGAAGAATATTTTTGAAAAGTCAAAGCATGCAAGGAAATCATGTTTTTAATATGATGATTAAAATAAATCATTATGTCTACTTCATGTGAAAGTGAAAAACCTTCCCAAAAAAGTCAAAAAGCTTTATATTAACCAAACTACTGAGCATTCCCTACTTGCTCATTTGTCCCTTGTTAATTCTTTTAGTACTTCCTTGTTAAGGCTTAGAGATTGGAGGAGGATTTTTACCCCCCCCCCCTTTTTAAATTGATTTATTGATGGTTATTTGTTCTATAATAAAACTTTTTTTGCAACAAGAAACAAATCAGCAATAAAAAAAATAATTCTGATATACAAAACCTACAACCATATGAATTTAGTAGAATTTTATATAAATTTTATGTTTAGACTAAAGGGCTTAAAAAGAATTTAATCGTCAATTTATCTACTGTTTATCCAAATATTCACTTGGTTTCCTCTAGTCATCAAGATATGGGGGAGGGGAAGGAGAGTGAACTTTTTAATCAGTTTTTTTAATCATACTGGTATTCCCAAATTATGATAAAATGAGTAATTTATAAACATGGCCAAAGGGGAAAAATAAATAAAAAGTTGTCATAGTCATATTTTTTTTTACTTATCACCTGATAACAAATATTTTCTTCATTGTCTTCATTCATTTTTGCCTCTTTGAAGTATGTGACACTGTTGACCAAGCTCTAATCCTTGACATTTTCTTCACTCTGGATTAAAAAACAAACACTCGTGGTTTCTGATTGCTCTTTCTTAGCCTCCTTTACTGAATCATCATCCATATAATGTTACCTAAATGTAGGTATAGTATAAAAATCTATTCTGGGCCCCCTTCTTATTATTCTCTGCACCTTTTCTTGGTGACAGCATCAATTTCAGTGGACTTAATTATCATTTCTCTGCAAATGATATCCACATATAATTAAATGGATAGATATATACCCTAGTTTTTTCTCTTGAATTTCAATTCAATTTGGACATTTTGAATTGAATGTCCCAAAGCCATCTTGAACTCAATACGTCCAAAACAAAACCTATTTTGTCTCCCTCATTCCACCTCTCTTAAAAACTGCCTATTGCTGTCACTCAGGTCCACAATTTCAGTTATTCTTACCCTCCCTTAGCCTATCTAAGATCTCAAATCTTGTCATATTTACCTCCACAATTCTTGTGCTAGCCTCTTCGCTCTACTTGTAGTCACCACTATTATTCTGAACCTCATCACATCTCACTAATATGATATCCTTCTAACTGTTCACCCTGCTTCAAGTCTTTCCCACTCCAATCAACTCTCCACATAGCTGTCAAAGTAATTTTCCTAAACTGACCATGTCCAATCATGTTTCCCTCCCTTCTCTATAAAGTCCAGTGGTTTATTACTTCAAAGATCAAATGTAAACTCTGACAATGGAGTGCCATTTCCAGACTTAAAATATTCTCCTACCCTTCATGAACTTGCAAGAGGTAAAAACCATTTTCTTACTGTTCTTCATCCAAGATATTCCTCCACCTATTTCCCTATCCCATTGTGCCTGGAATGCCCTCTCTTCAGAATTTATTTTTTTAAAATAAATTTTTTTAAATGCCTATTTAGATAGCATTATATCAAGAGAAAATGCACCAACTCCTTTTAGGTGCTATTTTACTTTTATCTTTGAATCTCCAGCCTTAGCACAATGCCTGGTATGTATCAGAGATGTAATTAATGCTTGTTTATTGATTGCAAAAAAGAAGTAATAATTATTGGGGAAAACATCTTTATCCTCATAGCTAACTCTTCTCCTTTCTTGATAGAGCTAAGTGTCTTGACGTTTTTTAGGATTTGGAGTTTTCCTCCAAATTTCCTCCAAAAAGAACCTTTCTTCCAAAGGTCATTTTTACCCTATATAAGCAATACAGATGAGCAGATGTGGGTTCTGGGCACTAAAAGCTGAAGGGATCACAAATGGAAGATTCAAGGGAGGTAGTGATGATATCTATAAAGAAGGTAAATAATCATAGAGTCCTGATTTTAAAAGAAATAAAAGTGTTTTGCTATAATAAACCCAGCAGGTGCTTTAAGTTAGAAAGTAAGTGAAGATGTAAACATAGACCTGCGATTACTTTCTTCCTAATGAGGAAACTTCAGAGGATGATTGGAACATGTTCTCTAACTTATTAATCAATAAGCACTTACTAAGCTTTCTCTATATGACAGTCATAATGTTAAACACTAGGCACCCTTCCCCCCCCCCCCAAAAAAAAAAAAAACCTGTTCTTGCCTTCAAGGAGTATACATTCTAACAATGAAGAAAACTCATTTGGTTGTGTGTGTGTGTGTGTGTGTGTGTGTGTGTGTGTGTGTGTGTGTATACATGGGGGGGGGTAAATACACAATATATACAAAATAGATGGACAGTAGCAGCTGGGAATCCAGAAAAGGCCACATATAGAAGGTAACAATTTAATTAAGTCTTCTGGGAAGATCAGGATCCTAAGAAGTTGAGATGAGTAGAGAAAGAATTCTAGACAAGATATATAACTACTGTGAATAAACAAAAATGGAAGATTGAAAGATCCATATTGGATATGCAAATAGGCCAATGTGGCTGTACCATAGAATAGAATGTGTATGATCAGAAAGGTAGAAAGGTACTAGTTGTAACAACTTTTAAATGTCAAACAAAGCAGTTTATTATTGATTCTAAAGATACATGGAGCCAAGAGGATGGCATGATCAGACCTATGCTTTAGAAAAATCATTGTCAGTTGTATAAAAGTTGGATTGGCGTAGGCAGATATTTGAGGCAAGGAAACAAATTAGAAGGTTATTTGACAGTCAGGGTGAGAAATGATGACATGAGCAGAGAGACGGGCACATATTTAAGATATTTACCGAGGTACTAAGAGGTTAAGGTAATTTGTCCAAGATCTACCAGCCAGTGTGAGGTCAGAGGAAGAACCTGACTGACTCCAAACTTGGACCTCTCTCTACCATGTTACACCATATCTCTATATAAACATACTAATATAAAAGCAGATATATGTGGACATAAAGTTCAACAGAACAATAGTTAGCTTATATATCCTGCTTTAAAGTTTATAAACTATTTTGTATAAAGTTATGCATTTCATTTTTACAACCTATTGAGGTAGGTCATGTGCTATTATCTCCATTTTCCAGCTCAAGAAGCTGAGGCTACATTTTAAGTTATTTGACTGTAGTCATATACTTAATGAATATCATAGGGATGATTCAAACTCCATTCTCCTCTGACTCTGGGTCTAGCATTCTTTCCATTCTAACTTTCAAAGACAACTTTATCTTCACAAATCTATTCCACTCCAACTATGGAGGCTTCCTATGGTGACAGAAGAAAGTTGGAAGACTTTTTGTTTATGAAGCAATTATTGCACATATTGGGGGAGTCTAATTTATCTAAAGAAGTAAACAAACCTTCGTCCAAGGGACGGGGGAGAGTAGAGTGAGCTCCAAATTGTCAAGAGTCATCTTTCTGATGACAAAAAGAGAAAAATCCCTTATCCATATGAGCTACAGATAGTCAAAAAGAATGAAAGAACCCACATAATATAATAATGTTAGTCCTTCCCCAACACAGCTCTTTGACAGATAGACAACCTCATTTTCTACACACTACAATCTGGAATTCATTGGTATAATGTCAACTTTTTCTGTATTATTTGTGCCAAGCACAGGAATGAGTGAATCTCTTACAATTATTTAAACTAACAGACTGTTAAGACTATATTGTAGCCAGTGGAGAAACAAATGTTTTAAGCCTCAGATATAGTAACAGATTGTTCCATCCTGTTATATATTACAGCAACAAATGAAACTGGTATTAGTTTATATTTCCTCAAACTTTGATTCCACAAACAAATAATATATATTAGCTGTCAAAGATTCATCTCTTAAATACAAATAATACAAAGAAGTGTCTTCAGAGTAGATGTGTTTAAAACTATTTTAAAAAATACTTTTGTAACAAGTAACATATCATTGAGTAATAATGTTGACAATAGGTACATGCCATTGGATTTGTTCAATGTAGTCAAAAGTGGTTTCCTGATAGATGATTCATAGAAAACTCCTAAAATCCAATATAAGAATTAAAACCTTTTCAGATGATAACCATATAAAAATTGATGATGATGATGGTATTGATGTTATGAAATGAGCTAATACTTATAAAATACTTTAAGGTTTGTAAAGCATTATGTATATTATTATTGTTATTATTACACTTGATCTTTATTATAAAGTAAGCATTATTATTCCCTTTTAAAAATGAGGAAATTGTGATTGAGAGAGGTTATGATTTCCCCAGATTTACTCAACTAGTATCTGCAGTAAGATTCAAATTCAAGGCACATGAAGTCAACTAACAATATCATTTCAAAGAAACATAAAAATAGATGAGTATATTGAATGATTTATAAAAAAAGAGATATGGATTATGATGGTAATTAAGAACCATGTCATAATAATCACCAGAAATCATAGGTGGGTTATCCTTCAACACATGACTATATGAATTTAGCACTTACCAATATACCAAATACTCTGCAAGACATTACCTGGAAAACAAATTTTTTCAGTGCATTCTCAGCTCATACTGCTTTATTGCTAGAACCCAAAAACAAACTCAAAAGTTTTATATATAGTTGCAGTTTCCCATGGATGTTTGGAAAACAGAATTCTAAGATGTTTGCTATCCTAAATAAGCTAATAGATTTCAAATTTTCACACAACAAATAGCAACTTCAAAATATAATTGAAAATTCAACAAACTGCACTAAAACCAGGTACTATCATACAAAGAATGATTGCCCAGAATCTCCTAGATACATTAGCACAATAAAATTTAGGAACAATAATAAATCATTCTTAATATTGTTATACCAAGTACTTATAATTTCTAAAATATAATTGAACAAAAAGCTTTCAAAATTCAGACATGTAGCAGAAGAAATCAAAGTAATGTGAAAATACAATTCATTACATGCTCAATCCTGATATCATAACTGTAATTGATATTAGTCCCAAAATGATTTCAATGAACTTATCAAAAATGAGCTTACATACTAACACTTTTATTCAATTACAAAAGGCAGTCATTTTTATCCACTAATGCAACAGTAAACAGAATATTAAATATGTAAGAATAATAGTTGGATGATGATTTGTCCCCCAAAAATTTCTATCTGAACTTTACTAAAAATAAGAAAAAGTTCATCATTATTAGTAATAACAATTAATACCAAAATGCAGTATACAGTGGACTGAAGTAAAAATTCCATTTACACTAACGCTCTATAATATTATACAAGTGATCCAGGGTTCTTGAATATAATTCTAACAGAGGACAAATCTCTGATAGATCCTGCTATCTCTAAATTTGAAACTCTTTTACAATCAACAAATTGTTATTTTTATTAACATTTATAAAGCTAATACTTATTAAGCATTTTCTATGTACTGGGAATTATCCTAGGTACTGGGGATGCAACTGCAAAAGATGAAATATTCCCTATTCAGTGTGTGAGCTTATATTCTCAGGAGGAATAAAATTGAGCTCATCATATGGATTGATAGTGAATTTTGTGAGGTAGAAGGAGAGAGGAAGTGTATTGCCAGGGTAGGGGATGGCACATACCAAAGGCACAGAGACTGGAAATGGAGTGTACTGCAGGTAGCTTGTGTTCTTAGCCAATAGCCACTAGGTAAGATCATATTATAATCTAATATATATATGTACACACACACACACACACACACACACACACATATATGTGTATATATATATATAGTGCAAGTGTGCACACTAATAATAGATCACAGCTTATGCTTCCATAGTATTTTAGGGTTACAAAGCATTTTACATACATATGTTCTCATTTGAACTTCACAAGAACCTTATGAAATAGGGATTTAGATAGAGGAACACTGGAGTTCAAAAAGTCAACTGACTTGTCTAATGTCACAACTGGTAAGTAGCAAAGTACAACATCAAGGTAGCGTTTCATATTTTAAATAAATAGGTATATTTCTATGAGTTCATAAGTAAGGAGCTTAACAATTTCATTTTTTCTCTGAAAAATACTTTGATGGATGAGTGACAACCTATGAACTTGAATCTTTTAAAATATAGGTAATATAACATTTGTTGTTGTTCAGGCATTTTCAATTATGTCCAGCTCTTATGATCATAACATAGAGTGAGATCCATATTCTGGGAAGATAAAGAACTGTGTGAAATAGAAGACAAGATCCCTCAATTTCCTTTTGTAGATTTTTAGAAATCTTACCATATTTTTATTATGTTGTCTTTTCTCCAATGAAGCTTCAACTAATTAATTAATGCTGGAAAAGGTTTAGATTTGGATCTCTTGATAGAGTAAAGATGACAGAGACAATTACAAAACTAGTTTAGAATCATTGTCAGTTTGGCCATAAAGAGATTAATTTCTTAGCCACAACAATGTATTTTTTAAAATAATAGCTTTTTATTTCCAAAATATATCCAAAGATGATTCTCAAAAATCACCCTTGCAAAACCTTGTATTTCAAATTTTTCCCTCCCTTTTCCTCCCACCCCATCTCCTAGATAATAAGTAATCCAATAGATGTTAAACATGTGCAATTCTTCTATACATATTTCCATAATTATCATGCTGCACAAGAAAAATCAAATCAAAAAGAAAAAAATAAGAAAGAAAAGAAAAATAATCAATGACAAAAAAGGTGAAAATGCTATGTTATGATTCATACTCAATCCTCACAGTTCTCTTTCTTGATGCAAAGGACTCTTTCCATCACAAGCCTATTGGAACTGGCTTGAACCACCTCATGGTTGAATGTAATTTTGTTGTAACTTTGTACAATGTTCTCTTGGTTCTACTCACCTCATTCAGCATCAGTTCATGTAAATCTCTCCAGACTTTTCTGAAATCATCCTACTGGTCCTTATAGAACAATAATATTCCATAACATTCTCATGCCATAATATATTCTGTCATTCTCTGCTAGGTATCCATTCAGTTTCCAGTTTGTTGCCACTACAAACATTTTTGCACATGTATGTTCTTTTCTCTTTTTTATTGTTTCTTTGGGATTCAGGCCCAGAAGAGACACTGCTGGGTCAGTTTGATAGCTTTTTGGGCATAGTTCCCTATTGTTCTCCAAAATGGTTGGATCAGTTTACAACTCTACCAACAAAGAATTAGTGTCCCAGTTCTCCCAAATCCCCTCCAACATTTATCATTATCTTTTCCTGAAATCTTAGCTAATCTGAGAGGTGTATAATGGTACCTCAGAAGTGTCTTAATTTGCATTTCTTTGATCAATAGTGATTTAAAGTATTTTTCCATATGATTAGAAATGGTTTTAATTTCTTCATCTGAATATCATCTATTCATATCCTTTGACCATTTATCAGTTGGAGAATGACTTGTATTCTTATAAATTTGAGTCAACTTTATATTGTAGAAATGAGGTCTTTACAAGAATCCTTGGATATAAAAATTCCCCTTTCCCAGTTTTCTCTCTCTCTTCTAATCTTGTCTGCATCGGGTTTGTTTGTACAAAATCTTTTTAGTTTAATATAATCAAATTATGCATTTTGAACTTAATAAGGTACTCAAGTTCTTCTTTGGCCACAAATTCCTTCCTTCTCTACAGATCTGAGAGGTAGACTATACTTTGTTCTTCTAATTTGCTTGTAGTATTGCTCCTTTTTTTTTCCCCTGAGGCAATTGGGGTCTAGTGACTTGCCCAAGGTCACACAGCTAGGATGTGTTAAGTGTCTGAGGCCAGATAAAGTCAGGTCCTCCTGACTTCAGGGCTGGTGCTCTATCCACTGAGCTACATAGCTGCTCCTATAGTATCACTTTTTATGTCTAAATCATGAACCTATTTTGATCTTATCTTGGTATAGGGTGATAGATGTTAGTCAATGCCTACTTTCTGCCATACTATTTTCCAATTTCACAACAATGTATTTTAAAAGAGAAAAATGTTGCAAGATACATTTAAGGATTATCACAGAAATGAAAATACATATCCTTAAAGAAACTGAAAAAAGTATTTGTATTTATTTTGTTTCTCAAGGTTAAATGAAATATGGCATTATTCTAAGCTCATAAAAATCTACAAGATCACAATGCAAAATGACAGAGAATTTTATTTTGTTTTGTTGTTGCTGTTTTACTTATACTTGTAAATATGATGATAGGTCAAAAATGATCAACAGATGATAAATAGTCCTTATAATGAATAAATCAGATCAAATCCTGAAAAAGTCTAATAACTTGGGAAGTACATGAGTGCCTTTCCTCAAATGAACAAAATGTCATTCAAATTATTTCAAATTTTAGGGAAAAATTAAAATAACTTTTAAAATATAGACAATATATTAACAAATATGTATCTTCTGTGAGAAATTTATAAGATTGGATATATACTTAAAGAATCCATCTCTTATTGATTCTGTCTACCAATATCTGGGAGGTGGAATTGAGCCTTTATTCTAATTGATTTGTGCTAATAATAAATGATTGTGACTAATGTCTATAAATTTGTTTTTTGTTTCATGTCTCTCCTATTTGCCTGTTTAGATGAAACTCATTTTAGCTCACTTTTTTAGCCAATACAGCAAAGTTCTTTGTTTTGTTTAAGAAATAAATCATATCATAATAAATCTAGAGTATTAATGCAAATATTATTTACTATTCAGTGATCTCATTTCTTACACACATATTCAATTATAAAAACAGCAATAATTTTTATTTCTAATACCAACAGAAGAACTCATTTGGTCAAAACAACTAGACTTTTCTCTTTCTAAGTCTAAAAATCAAATGCCAAGTAGATATTTACATTTAATTTTAAATCTAGCTTTGCTCCACAATACACAATCAAACAAAATAAACAAGAATGATTTACATCTAGATTTGTGATGAACTTACTAAAAATCACAGGTTTGAAATTATACTCTAGAATTTTCCTTTGTTCTCTTCTATTTTTAAATATAAGCATCAAAAAACAAAAATAAACATTTTTTTCTGAGACATCAAGTCACAGATGTCATTGCGCAAAGTTATGGATAATTCTTAATTCAGAATTTTTGTGGCTCCACAATTTAATGGACATTGACAATGTCTCTGTGAACAAGAAATGCAATCTTTCTGTGCCTTAAGGATCAAAACAAGGCCAAAATTAGATTCTATAGGGAAAAAAAATCAAACTTTTTATCCTTCTAAAATTGTCTCATTATGAACTCCGTATATATCTTAATCTCACCATCATTTCCCCAATTTACAGTTGAGGAAGCCAAGGCAAACAGATCAAGTGACTTGCAGAGAATCAAGTCTTCCTAACTCCAGGCCCAGAACTCTAGCCACTATATGATCTAAAAGAGCTTGATTCCTATCCTGACTCTTACACTTACAAACTGTGTAATCTTTAATAAGTCACTAACTTTTTGAGCTTCATCTAAAATGCAAGAAATATAAATTTTAAGATGATCTTTTAAGTCTCTTCTTCTGGATTCTAGATGATTATAGCAGTTTCCCCAATTCTAATTCTTCCTTCATATCACTGTCAAGTTAATCTTTTAAAAATATTGCTATTATGACATCATTTTACTCTCTCTCTGCCATCAAAAAGAAAAAAACAAAAACCTTCAAAGGTTCTTTAATACCTATAGGATAAAGTTCTAATTTAATATCCTGGCACAGGAGGCCTTCTGTATTCAGCTTCCAAACTACTATTTCAATCATTTTCCTAATTAGTATTTCTGTAGAAATTTAACCTCTTCTAGTTAATGTCTCCTCTACTGATCTTGAACATTCCTACGTGCACTCAAAATCTCTTCCTTCCTTGTATACCCCTCTTTATTATTTATCAAAATCTTATTCATAATGAAATACCCATGACAAATCCCAAGCAGCTTGCAAAGTTCTCCCAGATTACAACATGTCAAACTTATTCAATCCAACCAACATTTATTCAGTGCCTAAAACAGATTGTGTACAGGTACCATAACTTCTAAATTACTAAAGCACATTCACTCATTAGGTTTATGTTATGAGTTCGTATTATAAATTATGTTTGCCAAAAATACTACTGATCAGATGCTTGTCATTTACTCTTTTATTAGTTATATTTTCTTGTATACACATTTTTATTCTCCCCCAACTGGACTGTAAGCTTCTTGTCTCTCCTACAGAAGCAAGCACTAGGAATAACATATAATGGACTCCCAATAAATATTTATTGACTTATTGAAAATCCTTTCGCACAAGGAAAAAAATGCTTTACTTATGATAATATATCAACATATTTGTTTTTCAAGCAAATACCTTTCTTAAGCAAGGCTATAAATACAGGGATTGCATAGAAATTATATTTGCATTGAGCAAAGAAATAAAAGAGAAGTCAAATGTGATGGGTAATTTGAACAATGTTTATGAGAATACTCAGGACCTTAATTATCAATTAGTTTGACAACCAGGTCAGTAATCACCAGAGGTTGTTCACATGGGTCAGTGGTCCATATGAATCAAATGAATAGCAAAGTGATCTCTTGTATGACAAAGAAAGAATTACAATAGAAGCTCTCCTTACAGGCATTATGGTTGTTTCCCAATAGAAAATGCCCTCAGAACAACCACAAAAGAATACCATTCTGTTCCACTCAAAACTACCTCCTATATATGATAATGTCATAGTAAGAAGATAATGTGAAGAAAGCTTGCACTTCTCTTACCCTTTCTTTTTGTGCAGATGGAAGATTTTCATTCCCAGTACAGCCAATCCAAAAGTTTATGTTCTCATAAGATAGAATTTTTTTTTAAGTACAAACATGTAGGATAGCTTTGAAAGTAACATGTTTCATTTGATGTATAATATGTCCATATTTAAACATATATCTGAAATAAGCTGCATATAATAAAGAAAATGAATCATGTTTTACTTATTTTTGTATATAGAAAAGTTATCTTCTTTGATGTTTATAAAATTCAGAATTAAAGACTAATAAAAACATGCCATGTATAGCACCAGAGCATTTGGAAGCTATCCTCTCTCTATAGGTTAGGCTTGCCTCCCTTTCCATTTGTAGTTTTCTTCTATCAAGTCCTTTTCTGTCTTTGATCATGGCATGGAATGAAATAAAGAAATAAATAAGCTTTCCAAAAGCTTTTTTATTTGCCACTGTCATGGAAAAGATTCATGAAACTTCAAGTTGACAAGAGATTCTCTACAGATGATAAAGTCTTCTAGATACTTCTCTTTGATAATGAAATTGTGCCTGAAGAGCCTTCTAGCAGAGATACATAATCTCCTAGCTATAATCTTTACCTAAAAGAGAGTAATTTAACCATCTATACAGTAATAACCAAAGGATAAAGAATGTCTATTACTCAGATTGTGGCATGCAGTTCAACAGAAAAACAATAGGACTAGCCCATTAGCATTTCTTAAATAAATAGTGCAAGTGGACAGTGCTTTGGACCTAGAATTAGGATCAAGAGTATGCAGTTTTAGGAAACTGCAAGGTTCCTTTAATAACCTCAAAATTCTTCTGAAAACCATACATCTTTTCAATACTTTATACTAGTATTCTACTTGCACTGTTGCATATCAATAAGCCAAGGAACATTATAGGTTCTGAAGAATAAAAAATGAGTGGGTTAAAGGAGAGGATCATAGTAGATAGAAGGAGGCAAAATCATATGATAAGTAAAGAGTTACAATGAACTACTGTTTAAAATGATTAAGTGCTTATTTGTGCTAAATATTCTCTTTAGTACTGAAGATAGGAAAAATAAACAAACTAGATCCTCTATTCAAGGAACTTGCATTCTAAGTGATGAAAACAACACAAAGAAAGCTGGAGTGGAGAGACACAGAGTAGCATACACAGTACCTTATCTTGATGGGAATCATTTCATTATGTTACTTTCTGGATGTTTGGAAATAAAAGAAAGAAAACAGATAGAAATTCAAAAAAGTACAAACAAGTAGGATAGCTTTGAAAGTAACATGTTTAATTTGATATATAGTATGTCCAGATTTAAACATATATCTGAAATAAGCTGTATGTAAATCATGTTTTATTTTATTTTTGTCTTTATGTTTGGAAACATCCGTAAAGTGATATAGTGAAATTATTTCCATCAAGATAAGGTGAAAAGAGTAGAGAAGATTATCAAAAAATATATGATATCCAAAAAGATGGAGTAATTGAATGGCAAAAAAATCAGATGCTCTACAAAAAGTCTGTGATCCACCTAGTATTATGAAAAAATCAAATGAAAGAGAGGAATGCCACCATCAAGTTCAGTGAACTCCCTGTGATAAACTTAGCAGAATATATGGATAAATATGCTACAGAATTGAAAGGCATGGATGAGTTGCAATTGGTACTGCTGGGGAAAGAATCCACAAGAATGAGACCATAGATCCATATGAATATCTATAATACTATTTCTTGGATACAAGTTATTACTGATAATATGATGCTCCCTACTAATAATGAACATAATCTTTGAGTCATTTGAAATTTTTCTTCTTTGGAGATTATAGAATTCCATGGTTTGCAACATCTGAAGAATATTCATGTTAAATAGATGGGGTTTTATCTGAGGCAGTATTTTGTAATCTTTGAAAGCACTATGTGGTTTCCTAAAGGCAATCCAGTTTACTCTTTTTCTTAATTCTCAGACGAGTTCATTGTCTATTTTTGGGGTTTATCCAAGACAAATATATTGTTGAACTTACTTAAGTGCCTATCCAGGTTTATATGATAGCCTAGCAATGGGTGTTTTTCATTCTTTTTTTTTAAACTATGGATTGTTAGGCCAATCTATTTTTAGCAGTCATGGGTTTATTTAATAAATTATTGTTGAATTCTAAAGGATTGGTTCAATTATCAAAATATCCACAAAGTAATTATCTACAGCACCTCATCATCTGTGAGGAATCTCCACTCTTCCATATAGATTCTGTGCATTGTGTCTTCCATAGTAAAGGCAAACACTCGAGACAAGTATATACATCACTCTTCTATTTCTCATTTGATAGAAGTAATAGTTCAATTAACCAAGTTACCTCTATAGTTATAGGTAACAAATATAGTGAGTCATACTTTATGAAATAAGATGAACACAAATTATTTGTGTATATACTTGCCCAAAATCATATAGATGTGATGATATGGCAGGATTTCAAAAACGTACCATTGGCAGAATGGAGACCATCCTGACAACAGCAGTCTCTTTGGACCAGTCATGACTCACAAACTGAAGATGTGGATCTCCCAAAATAATTTTCCACAATCAAGTCTGTTTTGCAAAATGAGCCACTATACATTTCATTAAAAATATAAAGGTTCTCTACAGGCAAATTTAAAGGCATGTGGTGGCATCTGTCATGGAAGTCAGGCTGATTAATGTGCTCCATATGGTGCATGATGTGTTATGACACAACTCTTAAAAGATATTGTGTGTACCCAACTAGCCAAGAGAAAATAGCACAAAACAAGTACTGAAACTGACAGTTTCAGTGTAACAACAGCAAGCAGCTTTGTGATTCCCATATGGAAATGCTTTCACATCAAAAGATGCATAACTGAAATGCCTATTAATGTGTGTGAAATATAATCTAGCTTCAGTAAATCTATGACAACAATAACAATTATTATAAACCTAACTAGATTTCTATTGAACTATATGACACAAAGTAACTGACAATATCTATTTATTCTGTTTTGTATAATAGATTTTTCTTATTTTGAAGATTCACCAATTAAAATACTTAGATCCAAAGGGACAGAACTGTCACAAACCAGAATATACTTGTGTTTTGTGTGAATTACTAATATCATAATTTCACTTATTAAACAAGACTGGAATTTGTCCTTCAAGAGGGAGATAAATCCAGGTAAGAGGCTAATATCATGGACTTTCCAATTACAACAGCAAGCAGGTAATAAGGATAGTTGGTCCTAATTATTTTGCGCTTTGTGTAATGTGAAGTGCAAATCAAAGGGGAACTTCCTATTGATTGGTAAGGTTCTACAGATTCTTCTATTTGCTAGTGATATCATGCCCCAATTGTAGTCTCCTAAATAAGATTCATAATCACTCAGGAAAAGTTAGGCCCAACTCTCCTCACAGGAAAAAAAAAAGTAGATGAAGAAAGCTTATTATCTAGAAAATAAGCTATGATATGTATTTAGTTTGACAATCAGGAGAGCTCATCTGTACAGGGAGCTAGAAATAAGCAAAACGGGGAGAGTATCATGGTTTTTCTTTAAGAAACTACAGGGTGTTTTTAATATTCCAAACTTCTACTTTAAACAAAAGTACATCATTTTAGAATTAATATTTTTCTGACAATACTGTATAGCCAAAGGTCATAGAATGCAAGTATCTGAAGTTCTAAAGTTGAGGATTACCTGTATGGTAACAGAAAGGGACATAATGGGCTGCAGGATTTTTAAAATAAAGACTTAAGTAGATATGCCTGGAAACATACAAAGATTAATCACTCGCAACTTAGAGCAAGGAATAGTCTGAATGCTCTGCTGATTATGTGTTACAATATTAAAAGAATACAAGAAAATCATAAAGTATCAAAACTGAGATAATTGTACAAGTGACTTTACATTGCATTAGAGTAAGAAAGATAAAAAATGAAGGCATTACAAGCAGAATTAACAAAATATCAGAGTGGCAGAAAAGGAAAAAGAAACTCTGACTCAGACTAATGTAGGTGATCACATTAGCCATTAAGATCAACACCTATACACACATGCATATAACCACAGACCTCCCCTTCCACACACACACACCCATATGTACATACACAAATTTTTCAGGATTTTTTTTTGGGGGGAAGTTAGTATTTAATGCCGTACAACTGCTGGAATTTGTAGTTTTGTCAGGGAGAAAAAAAATGACTAATTGATTAACTATTAATAAACTATATCATTTTTCTGTTGGTTTAAAGTAAAAAGTAGGAAAGTATAATTTCAGAAAAGTAAATCAATAAATCATTATTGTTTGTATATGGGCTCATCATTTTAGATTTTCATCAACAAATAAAATTTACTCTTTCAAAAAATATAAGAAAAATCCTAGGTTACTAGATGGTTCCCATTGGTGAACTTTTTTGAAAACAAGTCATATGAAGTAATCATGGATAACTTGTAATCTAATGGTTGGAGAAAATACCTCCATAAATGAGATGATAGAGCCCCTGCAATACTTCAATAGAAAGTATAATTTAGGCAATATATTCAGATAAGTGTGAAAACAGAAGTGATAGGGATAGTGACAAAAAAATAACTTTTTGAAGCTGTGTGTTTTTGTTTTTAATCATTTAATAAATTTTATTTTTGTAAGACTCTGAATAAGTTTGTGCTCAATTATGATATTTGAGAAGTTTAGAACTTCTGATCATGTTTTCATTTTTTCTAGGATTGTAGCTATAAATTGATTTCTCCTAATAAAGATGAAGAATTCTAGATTGTGCTCCCTCTTCTTTGTCAATTCTTACATATTTTCTCTTCTTATATAAGATGAAAGCTTTTGTGTTTCAGTTATTATTTTCATAAGACTCATTCCCCTGACCAATTTTTAATCTCTAATCCAATGACTTTCTATCACTGGCAATATCTTCACCACTATGATCTTCTCTTCTGACTAGAGAATTTGTTCTCAGAACTTCTATTTGAGAAAATATCAATGATAGTCATGCTCACTCCAAAACTAGGTTAAGCTCTATTCTGCAGACTACTTTTCAATCTCTCACTCCCTCCACCCACTTTACAACTTCCCTTTATGTGTTGTCTTTTCTCATTAGAAAATAAATTCCTTGAAAGCAAGTACGATTTTTAGTACTGTATTTATCTTCACTGTGCCTAGTATTTAGTAAGCACTTAATAAATGCCCTATCTACCTACCTATCTACCAAGTTTTTTAAATAGACTATTTTGTTTAGACTTCTTCCCATTTTTATTTTCATTCAGAAGAAATTCCAAACTTAAAAGAAATTAGCTGCCTCTTCATTATGATTATTTCAAATTTATTTATGGTACAGCATGAAATAACTCCTGGGAATAGTAACTTAAAATAAAATATATTATTACTACTATTAATAATTGTAGTCACTAATTGCTATGAGGACTTTTGTTGGCACTCTTCCACATTGTAAAAATACCTAATAAACTACTATAAATACATTTATATAGTAACCTAGAAACTGTATGAGAACTTTAAAAATTTAGATGGTGGGAAATTGGAAGCATGAGATTTAGATTTCTATCCTTTTTCCCTTGGAAAAAATTTCATTTTAAGTCTATAATAATAAATAACTCAATCATTTGGGAAATGGCATTTTTAGACATCTAATTTTAGCATAATAAGAGATCAAATAGATATTTCCTGTTCCATTTTTGAAATATCTTTCATACCTTTTTTTCTTAAAATGGTAATTTTGATGCCTTTTTTGATGTGGAGGTAATACTGGCTTTTCAGAGCATTTTTCAATAGAATCAATCAACAATCGCAAGCATTTGTTAAGGGCCTCCTTGGTGCAAAACATTGTGATAAGTTGCACAGATTTAAGGACAATGAATGAAAGGATAAAAGGTAATCCATCAAAAGGATTTGTGTATAGGTTGTATGATTGTCATTAGAGGATCAACCTATTTAAGCAAGAAGAAACTCATCACTAAAAGACTGGTGATCACTTCATATATATTTTAGCAATGCCAAATCACATTGAAGAAATCACAAGAGGTTCTGTGATGGAGATAAAAAACAAAACAAAACACTAAACTAGAAATCAGGCAGACTGATTAAAATACCATCCTTGCCATTAATTGTATTACACTAGACAAATTACCTGATTTCTTTGGCCCCATTTCTTCATATTAAAATGAGGGAGTTGAACTTGAAGATCTTTAAGGTTTCTTTACATCAACATCATTTTGTATTTCTATGGTTCCTGATACTAATCAAAACAAAGATGACTTTATTATATTCCTACCTTAGGGCACAGAAAAATATTCACTATTTTACTCATGAATGTTCATTCCTGACACTTAGAAATAGGTGGGAAAGGAGGGCAAGTACTATCCTACAGTTGTTTATATTGAATGTTGTTAAGAGTTCAATCAACTCTAATTACTTAGCAGTTAGTAAGGATTCCAACAGAATGTAGTCTTGGGATCCTTACAGGACCATACGTTTAACTCTGTGATGCCTGTATAATAGAAATATACACTTGACACAAACATATAAAAATTTAAAAATTTCAACATAGATTAACTCTTTACAATATACGCTGTGGGGGGCAGTCTAAAAAGATTATTTGGGGATAATGTTATAAAAAATTACCCAGGCATGGGTTCTGTTAATAAAAAGTTATAATTATGAAAAAAAAAAGAAAATAGATTTAACAGTAAATGGGTTTCCTAGAGAGAAGGTGTTAAGATCATGAGCATTTGCTGTGTATTGATGTCTTACCAATCTCATGTGAGAACAGTGGAAATCAGCTCTAAATATTTCTAGCAAACTACTGGTTTTACTTTCTGTTAACAAAATTAGAAAAGAATGAACTGAACACATCACTAGTATTTGATTATTAAAAGATAAAAGCAAAAAAAAAAGTAATATTCTAGAGAGGTAAGATAATAAACAAAGAGTGCTAAAAATAGAGAGATTTTCTGGGGGATCTTGGGAGAACCATATGCTTGTGCTGAGAAAATGATTGGAAATGGCTTGAAGGCCAGGACTCTTGACAAAACAAAATCAAAAACTTACCTATTAATGTCAGAGTAGTGGAGTTGAAACTAAGATTCTTGTGGGAAGGGGATGAAGTAATCATAATATGAATAAACAAGGGAGTTCATTGAGACAACTTACCAACTTAATGTCTATCTATCTGTCTATATTATACACACCACAATTTACATTATGCAGATGTCTACAGAGGAAAACAAACAAAAATGATTCACTTTTTGCCACAGTCTAGCTTCACAAGTCTGTGACCATTTCTTTTAATAAACTCCAGTAACTCCCTACTACCTCAAGAATCAAATAAAGCATCTTCTGTTTATCATTTAAAAAAAATAAAAAAGATTATTTGATGGATCTAGTGTACTTTATAAATATGCAACACAAAATACACCATATTCTTCAAGATTCTCAAAGTAATACAAATTTGTAACTGTAAATTGAAAGCACCACAACGTTCTACTGAATCAGTTTTTCTAATTTTATTTTAAATTATGTTAAATAAGACTTTACTGTGTTCAAAATAAATGATTAGGGTGGAATTCCAACAGCCATCCTGAAATTCTAATTGTCAATATATGTGTCACTGAAAACATTCCCAAACAAAAACATTTGCATACCTCATTCACGGATATAAGACCAGATACTATAGTGGTAAGAGCTCTGGAATGTGAGTTAGAAAAGAATTAGGTTTGAATTTCTTATATAATACTGGTTTTGTGATCATGAGCAAATTATTTTGCTTCTCTGAACCTCATGTGTAAAATATAGGCCAGTGAGTTGACTTTGATTCCTAATAAAATTATAGATAGATTTATCAAAAGGATGGCTAAATGGGCATCTAGTAAGAGCAAGGGGGAAAAGTTTATTTTATCAACTGATTATGCCAGACCAACTCTATTTCCTTTGGGGCAGGGTTACTCAACTAATATAATAGAGAAGTGCTACAGATATCATTTTGCAATTTTTGTCAAAATGCTTAACAAAACATTTTATGCAATTCTTGTAGACAAGATGAAAAGAAGTAGTTAAGAAGAATTCATAATTAAGTAAATTGAGAATTAGTTGAATGTCCAAAATCAAAGAGTAGCCATTAATTGTTCAATGTCAACTTGGAAAGATATATTTAATGGAGGCCCTAGGAATCTGTATTTGGCCTTATGCTATTAAAAATTGTTATGAATGATTTGGAGGGAAAAAAAGATGTTTGTGGCATGCTTGTTAAATTTTCAGATAACTCAAATCTAGGAGAGATTGATAATATATTGGAAAACAGATTTAAAATTCTAAAAAAAATCTCGACAGACTAAATATTGGGCCAAATTTAGGAAGATGACATTTAATATGGATGAATGTCAATTTAAACTTAGTTTCAAAATACATTTTCATAAGTATAATGGGAGGAAAGCATAGCTAAATATAAATTTGCCTGGGAAAGAGAATTTAGTTTTAGTAGAACGTAAAATATGGCAACCAAAACACAGTTATTGAATTCCGAATATGTTGAGAGACAGCATTCAGTTCAAAGGGAATAAAATTTTGGGAAGAACATTAGTAAGAAACAGACAAGGCTCTATGAAAATTGCTTGAACAGACTAGGGATAGTTGTCTGCAGGGGAAAGAAGACCTCTGTATGAGGCATATGATATGTCTTTTGGTATTTAAAGGGCTATCTATAAAAAAAGAGATTAGATTTTATGCTTGATTTTGGTTTGACATAAACAATTTCCTGATAGAAATATTCAATTTGAAAGACTACTATGAGAGAGGTGTCTTCAAACAAAGCTGGATGACCACTCACTGAGATTACTGTAAAGAGTGTTCTTGTATGGGTTGGACTAGATGGCCTCTGAGTTGCCTCCTAAGAGTTAGATTTTATGATTGTATGAAAAATTTACTGGATCTACACAGAATTAAATAAATGAAATCTTAGATAGCAGCTGTATATATTGAAAAAGAGCTGAGCTCTGGATAACCCAGTCTCTTCTTTATATTCTACAAAGAAACAAACTCCATGCCCATAATGGGTAGGAAAACTATTCTATGACAAACACTTCTAGATATAGGGTGTGTAACAAGTAAACAAATACTCTTCTCTACTCACACTCACTTCACCTTAACCAATTTCTCCTAATCCAGAACTAAATATTTCTACCTCAAATGATAATAAAAGTCTAAGTCAAGCAGTGTTACAGAGAAGATGAACTAGACTGAAAGTAGGTGCATAAATAAGAAAACAAGTTTCCCTTTGCTCTCTATTAAAATTGTGAGGTACTACATTTTTCTAAAGTTTGTACTGGATATAATTTATAAGACATTAGTAGAAACATTTCATTTTTTATAGATCATAAAGGATTTTGGCAAAATTATTATGAAAGCATTTTGAGAGAGAATTGTGATAAATATTGAGAGGTTGGTCAATTATCTTTAGATTTCATAGCTTATTTTTGCTTAAAGATATAGTCTGAAAAAATTCAATGAGATAAAGACTGAGAAATCCTTAATGGCTATGCTATATGCTTTGCTAATCTAACTAGACTGCACACCTGCCATTTTATGGACTATTGGCTGAATATGTTCATAGAGGTCAGATCTAAGTGAAAGTGTATTCCTTCCTACTATGGAAGCATACAGGAGATGAAGCACAAGGTGTGTCATCACTGTACATATCAGTATCTCACTGTAGCTATTAAAAAATTCAAGATGATAATTAAATAATGTCCTTTGGAAATAAATCAAGAATCAATTTTCCTTGAAAAGATTATTGCAAGATGCACAGAATATTTTACATATATTTAAGAATGGTAAACTAATTCATGGCTTCAGAAAGGACTGGGACTTTATTAATTTGTCTGTCTTTTATTTCTTCCTTCAAATGTCTTTGTCAGTAGATAATATTGCAAAAAGGACATTTAAAAGTGACTAATTTGGTTAATGATCCTGAATATACCAAATGGCATGGAAAATGCAAAATAGGTGATATAAACCAGTTTCCCTTTCAGAGCAAAGGTGCTAATGTCTAACTTTTCTTTTTAGTTTTTGTTGTTCAGTCTCTTGCTTTTCAGTCAGGTGTGACTCTTTATTTGAAGTTTTCTTGGCCAATATACAAGAATGGTTTGCCCTTTCCTTTTCCACCTCATTTTAACAAATAAAGAAACTGAAACAAATATGATTAAATGATTTACCCAGGATCACACAGCTAGTAAGTGAACTGAAGACAAATTTGAACTAAGAAAGATGTATCTTCCTGACTGTAGGCCCAGTGTTCTATCCATTGTACCAACTGGTTGCCCCACTTTTTTGTAGGACATTATTAAGAAATGGAGGGGAAATAGTTGAGAGCAGCATGTTCCATATTAAATTCTTTAGGCTCACCTCTTGGACAAGGTTGGCAAGCCTGAATTCAAATCCTAGCTAGGATACTTAACTATTTGAATGACCCTGAGCAAGTCATTTGATCTTTCTCAACCTCAATTTCCTCATTTATAAAATAGGGATAATAATAACACCTACCTCATATGATTGTTGCAAGGATCAAATAATGTAATATATGTGAAGTGCTTTGTCGAACTTAAAAGTGTTATACAATGCTAGCTATTATTATTAATGGAATCTTTTATTAATTGTACCAAAGGACTGATTGATACTGGAAATAATTTCTTGATTAAAAAATATATCATAGATAAATGGAATACTTGAATACTTCTCTGTATCATAGAGCTCTTCAGTGTAGGTACTCCTTCCTGCACACAAAGAATTATCTATCCATGCCTTTCTGCCCTATGGAATTCTTGTTAATATAGTCCAATAAATTCTTTATAATATGTTGCCATATACTATTGCAACACTCTTTTGTAAACTATTATTATTCTGTGATTCCCATTACAATATTTTTACTTCATAGTCAGCTCACCTTCTTACAAAAGACATTATCATGAAATATTTTTAAATTGCATAATTTTCCCCACATAAGTGCTACTTCAGCAGGAAGATAATCCTAAATTCTCAAGGGTTGTGCCACAGCACAACACCTGAAAGGATTTCCCATGCTAGAAAAGTCTTCAAGTACTGCCTAGTAGAAACTCTGTTCTTTAAGAACCAGCCTACCATGTATGGAGAGCCTCATTATCAGGAGGTTGACTACCAAATGTTGAATTCATTGGCCAGGGGAACCCATAAGGCAGAGAAAAATGCAAAACAACTCTCAGTCCTGTGCAGTTCCCTTCCATTTCCATGGTGACAGTAGTAGAGTGGCAGAAAAGGGGGCAAAAGGCCTTAGAATCACAGGTTTTAAAGAACCTATAAATTTTAATTTAACTGTGGATACTCAAAATTTCAAATCCTTTCCCAAAGTACAACAAAAAGCCACATTACTTGAGTAATCAAACCATCTTGTAATTTACATTTTCACTATAAATGAAGCCAGAAAGTATAAGGAAGTTGCAAATAAACAGAAGAATAGCTTAGAGGCTAACATAAAAGGAAAAAATTAGCTAATGTGAGGGTTGGTTTTATTATGTGCCCAAAGGCAACATAACATATCATTTGATGGGACATTTGGTCATCTCATTAGATAATGCTCATGATAAGCACAAGCAAAAAGATTACCATAAAAATAATTTCGACTTTTACAAATGTACCATCTGCCAAGTATGGAATAAAAAAAATTTCATGAAGAACTAGATAATCTCAAAACTAAGTCAATATATATTGTAATATTCAGTGACTTTCTTGATGGACATGGAAAGGATAGTGAGAAATAGTAAAAAAAAAATATGCTTCAGAATTTAAAAAAATGAACAAGTTCAAAGTTTTGTAGACTATATAAGAACCTCACAGAAACCTCATAAAGACTTTCTTCAAAAAGAAATTTAGAAAGTACAGGATGTCATAAACAATAAACACAATAAAAAGCAAAATGTCAAAGGACCAGCTTCAAATGTAGGGGAAACGTCTGAGTCATCTATCAATATTCAGACACTGATTTGTTTTTTTAAAAAAAGAGTTAAAATTTAACACCAAATAAGGATAAAAGATAAATAAGAGAATGTAGAGAAAATGGAAAATACATTGGCAAATATTATCACCCTGTCCTAAGGAAAATTAACTGATGTAACATAGTCGCCACAAGGAGGCAATAGGAGTGCAGAAACCAGATTAGCCAGCAAATGCTTCATCTCCTTGGCTAATAGAAAAACAAGGAAAATTAGTATATAACAAAAACTCATTTCCAGAATCTACAGATGGAAAGAGTTATGGAAATACAATTACACTAGTACATTATTTCTGGAACTAGGGAAAAGGTAGGACTCTGGAAAGAAATTTGAAATTATGCCAAGAAAGTCACTAAAATTTCTATACTCTTTGATATCACAGCTAAGTATATACTCCATGGAGGTCAAAGACAGAAAGTCCCCTTCATATGGGAAATATTTTTAGTAGCACTTTTTATAGTAGGAAAAAATATTAACAAAATTGATACCCATTCAAAAGGAAAGAGCAAAAAATAAAAGCAAAGAATAAGAATTGTAATGGAAAGCTTTAAGAAAATATAAGGATGACAAATTCAGAGAAACATGAAAGGATATAAAAACTTATGCTATATTATAATAGTAGGGCCAAGAAAATGAGATTTATAATGATTACATCAATGTGAATGGATAGAGCAACAACAAATAACCCTGAATTTTGTAAAATTCTGATACCCAGGGCTGGTCTTGAGAAAGAGATGACTTCTCTACCTTTCTTGCATAGATTCAATGAAAGCTGTATTCCTGGGTATGGCTTGATTAAGTTTAACTGAACTACTAGTTTTCTACCCACCTTGTAAAAAGAAATAATTGTTTGGGTAAAAGAGGGAAGTACATATATAGAAATGAAGGGAATATAAAGATAAATGTATTAATAAATTTGGAATCTTTGAATGAGTAGAGGAAAAGTGATACCAATGTAGCCTCTTAACTCATTAAGAAATACAAGAGAAAAAAGGAATTTGCAGAAATCTTTGCATGTGGATCAGCTGAACAAAATCAATAACCTAAAATCACTGAAAGATGAAACTGGTGGAAGGCAACAAATATTCCCATCACTTCAAAATGGAAAAGGTCTGTCAGCTTCCATCTAATGAACTATTTCTTCATCCAATGACACTGATGATGTGAGGAGGTGGAAATGGCACTACAGGAGACTGAAGAGGCTACTTGATAGACTGAGTATTCCTATATTTACTCATAAGAAAAAAAGGACACAATTTAGAGACATTTGAGGGATTAATTCTTAAGATCTTTGAAAATGGGATGATCTCAGCCAAGGAATTGGGGGAAATAATGCATAGAATTTCTACTGAAAGAGAAGAGGACTGGTATATTTGTCTCTAAGAGCTGGGATGAACAGGGTTCAGTTCTAGCTTCAGTCAGAAACTGGATGCACAATCCTGTTAGTCACTTAACTTTTAATGTTCTAGTTAGCTAAGACTATAAGTTTCAGAGAAAGTTCTGTCCTGTATTAACTGAGTTTCTGCATCAAGCATTTCCCTATACCAATGATATCACAGTTCTAGTCCTTATCTCTATTCCTATCAAACAATAAGAGCAATCAATAGGATGTCAATAATTATGAACTCTTATGATTACTTTCTTGTTTTTATAAGATGTTTTAAGAATTATCTCCAGATATACTGATGATAATGAGAAGGGGAAAGACATATCACTTTGAAAATAATACAAATGATTGAAAATAGCAAAGAATATGAGATCTTGTTATGCTTATTTTTTGCTTATTAAAAGTCATTTTATTCAGCAGAATAAAATGCAGCACATTACCTCCATATTACATATTAATGTCATGCAAGATTCCTTGATGCATATAACTCTAGAGATAGCTTGTTTCAACAAGTATCTCATTAATATCAAGCAAGACATCTTGGTACATACTTGTCAAATGGTTTAAACTCTAATATGGGATATATGTCCTGGGCAAAATTCAAATGAAAGAAATTCTCTTAAAAAGATGAGTTTTACATATTTTCTTTACATATTAAACTATGGCCATTCCATCAAGCCCTAGAATATTACAGAGCCTCTGTAACAACCACACCCAATAGTCTAATAATCCATGAAGAATACCTGTTGGTAAGTCTAGAATTTATAATTAAACATACAGCTATTGGGCTACTTTTATCAGTATATCTATTTTGTAAGTATATGATGAGTAGGGTCCAGAATTGAACAACAAAAAGAGAATATGGTCTCAACTGCACTTGGGAAACACATAGTTTTTTGATGATCTCTTGAGTTTTCTTGGAAGAAAAAAAACCTATTTTTTCCCTATCAATATTCTCCTGGATATGTTATAAAGCTAGAGGTCATGGAAGCCCCCTAGCTTATTAATAATGATAATTTAAATGCAAGAAGTACTGAAAAAGAAATTTTTCCAGGAAACGTGTGCTCAGAAAAATGGAGGCTGGAATGTAAGGAGAACAAGAAATACAGATAAACAGCCTTAAGGTTGCACAGATATGCTCTTAATAATAAAAGACATCAAGAAAGGCCCCCACCATATTTCATGGCTCCTCTAAGTTACATTAAATGACTAGGCAGGGAGAGATTATGACCTCTACTAGTTGAGTGTGTGCCTACTTTAATGAATTACAAATCTATCGAAGAATTATTTCCCCCTTGATTTCTTGTAGCACTGTGGCTCCCAATAAAAATAATTGATTAAAAAGTCTCACAATATTCTTTACTTGATTTTTTGGTTTAAATACATATTGATGTTATTTTGATTTTTCAGTCTAACAATATATTTGATGAAATAATTACTTAATACAGTATAATTATGTAATGGTGTAAATCCATAAAAAAAGAACATATTTTTCTATTGAAATTATGTCCAGGACTTCTCTGCTTTTGAAATCAATTTATAAATTTTTATTTCAAGAACAAAAATAGCTTTTATTTTCTTCAGAGTATTGTTTTTTTTTTGTCCTCTACTAATTTTCATTTAAATTCTTATTAATGATATTTATTTGTAATCTGTGTTTGAATAATTTATATTTTAGACAAACAATGGAATTGTATTCTTATTTTAAAAAGCCTAAAATGAACAGAATTTTTTTTTTGTTCTTTCACCTCAAGCAATAGATATATATACCTTTTTTTGCAGAGTGAGAAAGCAGGAAGTGTTTATGCAAAGAAAGGAAGTATGAAAAAGACTGGAAATGGGATCATAGAATATTTTAATTCTCATAACAAATGCGGCTTTATCGCTAAAGGAAGGTACCTGGAAGTGAAATTAAGCTGCCTGTTTCCTTTGCTAACTATATAACCAAGGAAGAGAATTAACAAATCTGGATATGGTTCTAGTGCATGAGCCAGATATAATAAATAAGGTTAAAGTTAGACATATTCACATTCATGTTCCTGTTTTATATCTAGGTATTTTAATCCATAGGATTTTCATGCTGAAATGACATTTTAAAGAACAGACTTGTAAGATAAATAGTTCATTATTGAAAGTCACTAAGTAGCACATCATATTTAGCAATTATTCTCACTGGAGGTCCAGACATACACATGATGGTAATAGACTACTGAGAAGTCATTAAGCTCATACCAATATTTATTACCATAGGGGCCTGGTAGAGCAACATCTAAACACATCACTAGGTAACTGTTATCTTGACAGAATATTTTTCAGTCAAACAATCATTCAATGGAGCAAAAAATAAAATAAAATTCAGCTTTGTTTCTGAAGGAATTCATTAATATTTGTATTACATTGTCAGTTACTATAACAATGAATCCTATCTGCGGCATAAGTAAGCCACATGTATATGAAAGCCAAATATTTTTGTCTTGAACAATCTTTTGTGTTTAGGTACTTTATATATATATTATCTTATAAATGCATATAGACACACACTAATATATATATATATATATATATATATATATATATATATATATATATACAAACACACATACTGTTTTATATTAAATGTGCCAACCTCCTCTTAGTTCAACACATTCCATTCAGAGTTACTCTTAAAAATGTGCTACTTGTTGATAGGGTAAAAAAAGAAAATTTCTAGGTAAATTAATTACCACTCTTTATTTGGAGAAATGTAATTATAATCTATACCTAGAAATAAGGGGATTGACTAGATGGATTTTTCTTTGTAGAAAAACTGTAGCTGAATTTTACCATCCTAAAGAAAATTATTTCAGACTGAAGGGACAAAGATTATCTAGTCCAATTGCACAATTTTATAAATGATAAAATTGAGGATACCCATAGATGTGAAAAGAGTTGCCCTAAATTAGTTACATAGATCAATGACTTGGGACTAGAAACCAGGTCTCTTGGCTCCCATACTACAAGTCTTCCCAATACATCATGCTCTTTCTCCTGCCACAGCCTCTGCCTCTTGGCATAGTTTCCTACTCCAATCACATTACCATATAGAGATATGTAGACATGTGTTACTTAAAACACAAATACCTAGATATAAATATATATAAAACTTTAAAGAAAATATCATGCAAAAGAGATGATAGCAATGAAGATAGGTTCAAAAGGAAGCATATTTCTGCACCTTAAGAAATGTTATAGGTATCTGCAAATAACACTCTGTTTTAGAAATCACAAAAGAACCAGTTGATTGTTAATTAGTTGATGTATTGGTTAATTTTGCTGAACTGATTATCTTCTCTCTCTCTCTCTCTCTCTCTCTCTCTCTCTCTCTCTCTCTCTCTCTCTCTTTAACTTTTTTTTGTTCAATAGGTTTTTGATAGAGTCGGGGAAATGACATTTATATAGTGCCTACTATGTTCCAGGAATTGTGCTAAGTACTTTCACAAATATCACCTCATTCAATCATTGCAAACTCCCAGTTATATAAATGCTATGATTATTTTTCCATTTACAATTGAGAAAACTGAGGAAAATAGAAATGACTTACTCAAGGTTATACAGCTAGTAAATATCTGAGGCTGTATCTGAACTCAGATCTTTCTGATTCACGTGCTCTATCTACTGAATCATTTGCTATCTTCAGAAAAGGTATTAGAAAATGAAGATGGCATAAAAGTAAAATGCATCAATAAAAATTAAAAACATCTTTTAAAGAAGGCAAATATGAGACACCTAGTAAAAATCAAACCATCTCATGTATATGTAATTTCCTACTACTTCCATGTCAATTATATAAATTTCTGGACTTCTTTTAATCACAGATTTTGTACTGTTTGTCTTTTCTACAATAGACCAATCTGCTAACACACAGCCATGAAACCATTTAAAGACATGACACTAACACCTAAAGATTTCCTAGTCTACAAGTTGGGAATTTTTTTTTTTCAAGGATGAGAAAACATAATTTCATGAAGGGGGTGGGGTATGTGAAGTGAAGCCAGAGAAAGGAGAAAGAACCAAGGAAGATTAAAAAAAAGAAAGATGAGATGGAGATACGAGAAAAATGGGGTGGAAGAAAAATGAAGAAAAAAGAAAAGGCAATGACACAAGTTGGGGAGAGCAGAAATGAATAGATGGGAGAGAAAGAAAAAGAAATAGGAAGGGAAAATTCAGTATTGGAATGATAGGAGTGAGGTAAAAAAGGGAAGAAAAGAGGGTCACATATGAAAGAGAAAAACAAAAGAAGAGGACAGTAAGAAGAAAATATGGGAAAGCAGTCACAGGATTAGTAAATGCATCTTAAGGTGAATGCCTCAACTAGAAGCAAACTGATAAACTGCTTTTGTCCTCTTACTTGTCTATAAGCCCCCTTCATTAGTTCATTTAAAATATCAATTAGCATTTTGAAATTTAAAATAGTTCTTTTGCAGTAGGAAAGGGTTTGATTTTATTTTCAAAGTTTATTTGATATTTATTTTCCCATAACATTCTTAAAATTTTGTGCAGTTTAAGCAATAAGAACTAAAAAGAATTTTAAGAGATAAATCCAGAATATCCCAAGTTATAATTAAGAAAACTGAGACCAGGAGAAATGAAAAAACTTATTCAAAGTCACATAGAGAGTTCACAGTAGAGGTGAAACAAAAAAGTATGTATCCTCCCCTCCCACTAATGTCACTAGAAAACCACTTTAAGAAATCTGCTTTGGAACTCAAGAGGGAATTATTTTACACCAGACTTTTTAACCTGGAGTTCATGAATTTATTTTTTAAATATTTTGAAAATATATTTCAATATAACTGGTTTACTTAAATCTCGTATATTTTATTTTACATATTTTATATGCTTATTATATATGCATTTGTATTTTACACATGCATGTATATTTAAATGTATATTTTATACATTTAAAAACATTCTAATAAAGTGTCCATAGCCTTTTCCAGGCTATCAAGAAGGCCTATAAGACATACAAAAAGATTGAAGACCTGTTTTATATTCAAAAACCATCTGATTACTTTGCCTCTACCTAGGAATTAGTCCAGTACTTGGCACACCATGGGTGTCTAATAAACGTTTAGTAACTCACTGACTTCGATAGTTTATTTTTATTATCCCATGAGACCTGAGGGCTCTATTTGTAATCAATTATTTCATTGTTATGTCTTTCCTTATCATTAGTAATGCTGTAGTCTACCTTTTCCTGATCCCCAACCCTCTCAAAAAAAAAAAAATCCAGATTTTTATGCTACTTGGGTCATAGTAGAAATAATAAATAATGGGAAAAGGTGACAAAAATAAGTTCAGGAATAGCAGAGTTCACTACTTTGAATAGTTCTTTAATTGTCAAGTCTGTAGACGATCTGCTCTAATCAGAATAAGCACACCAAAATGGAAATTATTTTCTACTTTGCATACTGTTTCTATCATTAAGAACACTAAAGGCAAATCATTTAACTTCCAAATCTAAGTTTCCTCATCTATAAGATAAAGTTCATAAGGTTCATAAGGCCTCCGAGTCCCCTTCCAGCTCTACTTCTGTGATCTAAGAGTCAAAAGTCAAAAAATATTTGATGAATTAACAACTCATAGGATATTTGCACAGCCAAAGTTGACTCATATTTGACAAACTATCGATTTGACCATCTTCAGTGAATGAAAAGCTTAATTCTGATTTGTTGAATATATTATTTGTATAATAAGATAATAGTCATCCTGTTGCTTCATAATTTTTTTTAAATGTGGATAATCCATTGAGGTCTTTTCCCCATTTCCCATTTGTTTGTTTTAGTGAGGTATAGATTCTGACTGTAATAGACATCCTAAATATATCAAGACTTCACATTTTTTCTTCCTCTCTGGTAAGGTTATTTTTCCGTTATATTTGACTCTAGTATTTAAAAAAAAAAAAAAATATATATATATATATATGGATGTATATAAACACATGTGTGTATATGTGCATATACATGTGTGTATCTGAGAGGTATCATGGAGTAGTGGACAGAAAGCTGGATTTGGAGCCAAGAAGATCTGCATTTAAGCATTGCTTCTGAAACATACTAACTATATGACAAGAGATGACTCACTTTACCTCTCAATACCCAAGGGAAACCCTATAAGTTATAGACTAACTTGCCTATCTGAATCAGTAGACATAAATTCTATAATAACAGCTCCTATATTGAAGAAATCAAGGATCTGGAAATGAATAAAGAACACTCACAGATATATTGGGATAGAAGAGTGTATGTGTATATAATTTCTACTTCTTCAATCATTGGATCTTTTAAGAATAATGATGTTTTCTTTTATCTACACAATACATATTTGTCTTTCTATACCTATAAATATTTATATGTACACAATTTATATATTTTTGTAATATTACATATGTTGTAGTATATATTTTATATTTATATACTACAACATATGTAATATTGCAAAATTGTATTGCATTTTTTTAAAGAGCCCCAAGCAATTAAAAAGTAGATATCACTTTATTTGGCAAGAAATATTTAATATATTATTGCTTTTCTTTACAATTATAGAAATTTAAAGTAAAATGCTAGCTCTTAGGTTGTATGGGAAGATTTCAGAATAGCTGACAAAAATAGCTTTGAGCAAAACATCAATTCCAAAATAATATGCAACACATCCAAGGAAAAAAATTACCAAGAATTAATAATGTTATCAGCTATTAGCTTTTTGGAAATATTTAGAAAATTCATTAAATCTGGTCAACTTCAAAAAATTTTAATGGAAAGGAATATTTTCTTTTGAATAAAACAGATTTGAGGAAAAAAATCAAACTTACAAACATTGAATTGAAATATTCATTGAAAAGCTGTCACATTTTTCATCATAAAAGAATTTTAAAAATAGATTTCAAATAACTAAAGTTATTAGAAATCTTCAAAATATTATTCCATCTTTTTTATTTCTACATACTTAACATTAAAAAACTAAATAGTAAAAATTATATAATGAGATTAAGTTCCACAAAATTAGAGAACTGACAAAAAGAATGATTTTTAATAAACCATTGCCATAATTAATGACAGAATTTCTATTTAAAAACAGTATTTAAAAATATAATTCTGAAGATATGTTTAACTAGTTTACAGTTGGATTTGGAAATCACAAGGAGAATATAAATTATACAATGTAGGATTTATATCATTTAAGCACTGAGCTTGGGGAAAATCAGCTAAGGATATTTGAAAATTTTGTCATAAATTAAGATGAAATATGTGGCAAATAGAGTAAAATTCCTAAAAAGTATTCATCTTTCATAGTCACATACTATCAGAATGGAACTGCAAGTCATTTGCAGAATTTATTTGACAAATTATTTAGGAGGTTTAAGTGCTGTTTTCAGAAATTGGATATGCTGTAGTCATATAATGAACTAATTAATCCATGACCTGATCAATAAGAGGGTTAATTTATTAACTGAATATTATTCCAGTTTAAATAACTCTTGCCATCAGAAAAAATAAGTTGTAAGCATACATTTTTAGAAATTGGATCAATGCTATTTCTCACTCCTATACTTATTTTAAAAGATTTCTATTTTGCATTACCTTTGTCTCTGCCTCTTAGCAACCAGTTGATTCTAGAGTATTTATATATGTGAAAATAATAACTGATATCAAAGGAGAATATTAAATTTCCTCCTTTGGGTTTAAATGACATTTTAGAGATGGGCAATTCATTTTCATTTCCTGTAGGTTATATACACATATAAAATATTATATATAAATCCACAAATACACACACATGTTAATGTCCCTTTCCTTCCCCATAGACCTATGACTTTATCTGTGTAGAGAACTCATAGTGTGGAATTTCTCTCCCAGATCAGTAACTGTAAGGGATACTGAGAAAGATTAAGTGACTTGCTCATCCTTGCACAGCTAGTATCTGTCAGAGCAGAATTTGAAACAAGTCTGTCTTACTCCAAGGTCAGTCATTTGTTCATTACCCCATGTAACCTTTATAACTAGATTAAAAATGGAATAAAATTTTCCTTAGCAATAATTGGCAATTGTTGGGTCATTAAGTACATCCAGTACAACCTCAATACAAAGTATATGATGTCAGGATTCAAACTATATTATGGAAAAACCATGTCAGCAATGTACACAATATTAGGCAATCTCATTGTAACATGTTAAGTCTTCTAACACGAGTGTTGGAATAACGTTTAATGTATTTGGAAATTAGACAAGACTGCCATTTGAAAAATGCAAATGGGGGTAACTCATCAAAATCCCTTCAGGATACAACAGTTTTTTCTTTGATAGAATTCAACTCAACAAACATTTATGAACTGATTACCATATTGGATGCCTAGTCCTTTATCACAGTTACTGAAGAAAGCCATATTTATGAATAGGCAGAATAGGCAGTTACCATTGGCATTTTTGAAATCACAAAAATAGATATCTCCTATAATCTCAATATACCTTCCTCATCAACTAAGAATCTAAATTTTCTTTCATAGAGAACAAAGTCAGAGTTTAAAAAAAAACACAAAAAAACCCCAAAACTATAAATACTCCATTGGAGAGGTGAATTGATTTCAATTCACTTTGAGGTATAAATGGATTCTTTCAGAAAGCCTTTTCCTGAGATTATGTTTGGAGAAGAAGAAAATGGCGGGATAGGGAGTGTGACAGGGAAGAAATAGGTAGTTAGCATGGAAAGAAATAAAAACATAGCAAAAGCAACCTTCATTTACTTTACCAATTTTGCCAAGGAGCATCCCTGAAATGGAGAAAGGAAATATTGCATGAACCCAAAGAGATATCAACAGTCAAACTTCTATTTCTTATTGCAACACTAATAAAAATACTGTGGTGATTTGGGGTGAAGGTAATGGATAGGAAGGAAGTGTGGGAACATGTGAGACAAAAAAAGAGCTAATGAAATTGGGGCAAGAATGGAGTATTCTAGAATGGTTTCTTTTGTCATATTTTTAACCCTTCTATCTCAAAATACTATTTACTGAACAATCTTCCTGAAGATATTCTATCCTTAGCTACTAAGAGAGAGGCAATAAGATTCAGTGGACACATAACTGGTCTCAAATTCACAAAAAGGAGAACAAGTCCTTTTTTATGACATACACTGATTATATGATCCTGGGTAAGTAATTTAATATTTCTGGGTAACCAGACAACTCTAAGTCTCTAAGTTTTAGAAAAGTTACTAGTAAAAGGTATTTCCTCACTAGGTTCTTTCTACACTGATAAAACCACAGGTCGAGAAAAATAAGTATAACAAAAATATTAACAAAAATACAGTATAGTGCTACCAAAAATATGTTTGATTGATATTCAGAAGACCTGAATTGCAACCATGTCTATGTCATTTATTTATGAGGTTGAGCAAGTCATTTACCCAATTTGGGTTTCATTTTCTTCATGGGCAACATAACGTTGAACTAGACCATTAAAACCTATTTTAGCTCCAACATATGGTCCTACATATTCTCTTTAAAGCATTAATATGATGAGCACAAAGTGATGGATTTAATATAGATAGATAAATAGATATCAATAAGAAATGGAGTTCAATGAAACTCTTAAGCTACATTCATTACTAGTCAATGAGGGACAAATACTGAGAAGACATAGGGAAGGGGTAAAATTTTGCAGTCCTAAAATTTCTCTGGGCACTCAAGTTTCATTTATCTTTTGGTAAAAAAAAATTAAATGTTTTATAAATGAATACTGCAAGCCTCAATGAGTCATGAAGTTCAAAATATTTTCTCATAGCTATTTTTCTTTCTTTTAACATCCTTAGATTTACCATAGGTTTCAGAAGGTGAATTTAGTTTCTTCTATCATGAAGATCTTTGAAAGAGCAAGTTTGGACCACATCACCTCTACCACATCTCTTTTTTCTAATAAAATAACTTTAGCTCACCCTTAGCCAGTCATCCAAAGGTGATTTTTCCCATTACAAATGCTAATTTTAAAAGTTTAGGCATTTAGAAATAGGTCAATATGAGAATTTAGAAAATGACCTCTCAGCTTCAGAGGGCTTTGGCTTGGAGAGGGTGGGGCTACCCTCTGTTAACTATCATATGATTCAGGTGTTGAGGAGACAAAAATATACCTGTTGCCTCTTTCAAATTTTTTTCATATACACATCATTTCTAATGACTGAAAACAAGTCTACTTGTTAGACTTTTTAGTAATCAGCTCCAAAATCCTAAAAGAAAACAGTTTATCTAAATAATATAGTTCAAATGATAAGCTGTCCTCAAACTCTACACCAATTCAATATTTTACAATTCTTCATAATGAAATGACTTTAATTAGGTGGTTGGAAATTAAACTAATTGAGAAAATTTTCCAGCAATAAGGTTGTGTGTCAATTCAGCTGTGTACCAAAATGTCAAACTTCAAGTACTCAACTCCATTCTAATGCTTTGCCTAATGTATTTACACATAGGAACTTGACCTGTTTACACATAGGAACAAGGGTATCAGCCTTGACCTGAAACTGGCCAAACTGGCATTACAAGAGAGAGGCAGATAGTATTTTCATTAGGCTCTCTATGTCCCAGGTTCCAAGCTGCCAACACTTCTAACCCCAAAGAAAGAAAGAAATGAAGAATTGAGGGAAAATATCAATAGTATGAAATGTTAAAAAAAAGTTTCATATGTGGTATAAGACAGTCATGATAACATTTATCAAACACTATGGCTTTGCTCATTCACATTCTTGTTAAAACAAGAATTGGAAACAGAGATTTTTACATTGTGCCAAAGACCATAGTCCCTTTAGTGAGGATGCCAATCCTTTTTTTTTTTCCAGAGAAACCATTTATTTCCCCATTATACTCATTCATTCTTGAAACTATTGTTGAGAATCAAGCTTTCCTATTCTAGACAAATCTACCTTTCAGCCAAGTGTATACTTGGCTTGATTTGACACCCTCATTTTCAGATGTCAATCTCTATATCTCTAAAGGTCTGGTAAGAAACTCTCACTCCTTCCTCCAACTTTATGTCACTATTAGGTGAGTCAATTAAAATCCCCTTAAAGTATTGGTGACCTCTGAAGAGATCCAAATAGCAAACGAAGAGTACATTTATCAAATTACAAGATCCATACAGGAAAATGAATTTTCAGAAATCTAAAATTCTACCAAAAAAGCAGCAAGATTCATAGGAAAAGCCACCTACTATACCCCAGGGAGGCTGTCAAAGCATTGTTTTAAGAATTTTTTTTTTTAAAACTCCTTCTTCACACTTGTAATTATAAAGCTAAAGGAAGGATGTTTTCTAAGGATTTTGATAATTTTTCTTGTTTATTTGCATTTCTACCCCACATGACATCCCCTACAATTTATTATCCTGACATTTCAGACATCAAAGTGATATTAGATACTGAAACCATAAAGAGGCTTTATCAGAAAACATTTTCAATTAGATTGGGCACCAGTATTTTCACATCGTTAAAATTATAATTAAATCAATATAATAGAATCTGTCAACTACTTGCAGGCTCTATGGGAGTAAAATATTCAAGTCTCAGCAGGACTACAGAAAAAAAAAGCTGTTCTACTTTTTCATATTACTGAATTTGAGGGCTTAATGCATTAGAAACGCATTTTAATAAAATCATAAGCATTATGGCTAAAATTTAGTACTGCAACACATAACTGTAATTAGAAAGCCACAGAAAATTATTACCCGTAAAAAAGGGAGCTTTATAAAGTACTCAAGCTCCCACCTGGTCTTGGAAGCTATGTAGATGCATAACAGGCAATTAATATATTAGCCTTAAAAATAATATAAGAAACATCAGAAGAATCGGTTTTCAAAAATCAATCTTTTATTTCTGAAACTGAAAAAAATAGCCTGAGAAAAGAATAAAAGAGCACTGTCAGAGATACACAATATAGCTAAGCAGCTCTGAGAGGCAGTCAGGCTGTATAAATTAGGGTCGGTTGATAGCGAATGGGAAATATGACGGACCCCTGGCTAGTTCACAGCGGGAACTTTGCAGAAAAGCTTGCAGCGCCGGGCATATGCAAACTGATGTGGTTCAGCTTGTCAGCCCCACTCTATGTAAAACGCTAAAAGGACATGTCAGCAGCTTGTCCCCAAGGCTACCAAGGGAGACCTTTCCAGGGTGGATGGGAGCTACATAAAGGTCTGAGAACTAAATAGAGGTGAAGGCTACAGCCCTCTCCCAGACATTTAAACAAGCTGGGAGGCGAAAAACCGGGAAGGACCCGGAGGGTACTAAGAAGGAGGGGGAGAGAATAGCTATACTAACTGACAGAAAGACTGGACATTTGGAGTAGAAAACCAGCTGGCTTAATGGAGAAGGAGAGGGAGGAGATAAGGGAGCTGTTCTAGTTGGCAATTAATTCCCAGTTCGCTACTTTGTTCTAGGCTAACTTTGTTCTTTCTCCTTAGACTGAGATGTGTGCTTTGGAAGTTGGGAAGGGGACGGGAAGGTGGCAGCTATCCTTTAAAAAGACAAAAACTACCGGCGGAATTAACCAGAAAAAAAAAGTGCTGGTCCTAGAACACACAGTGGGAACTGTGCACGCTGAGGTACCTACCATGGTATTCTTGTCCAGGTACATAGTAGCTTGGGTTTCCTGCAATGTGCAGAGAAATGAGCACTTCTCCCTGCTCCCCATCCCCTTCCAGTTCCCCGTGGTGGGTGCATAGGAAAAAGAAGGGCGAGAAGCGGGGGTAATAGCCCACTGCGCCCCTCACCCTCAGCATCGCCCCCAGCCACAGCGCCAGGAGGAAAGTCCACCGCTTAGCGAAACTCCGCTCCATGCTGCCGCTGCCGCTGCTGCTCCCGTGGCCGCCGGCCCAGCGCGGAGCTCATTCAGTTTGGGAGAGGACAGGAGATGCTGGGATGAAAGCTCCAGGGCAGGGGAAAGGGAAGGAGTCGAGAGGGGGCTAGGGCGAGCCTCCCTCCGGGAAAGTTCAGGCGCCGCCGATGGAGTAGTAGCAGGAAAAGGCGACCGGGATCCGAAGTTTGCGGTCGCTCGTGGGGTTGAGGGAGAGCGGGCCAGCGGGGAAGGCTGTCAGCGGACGGCTGCGCCTCGGCTGCCTCCGCGCGGACACCCAGGTCCAGCACTGGGAAAAGCTCCCGCCTCCTCTCCACACCTTCTTAAAGCCCCGGGCAGCGAGTCCTCCCCCTCTACACCACACGTGTCCCCGGCCGGGCTATGCCCGCCCTCGCTTCCTCCCAGTGCTCTGGGCTCTCGTTCCCTCCCTCCTCTCCTCCCTCCTCTTCTCAGTCCCTCCCTCCCTTTCTCAGTCTCTTTCTGGCAACTTGGGAGGAACTGGGCGAACACTCTGCTGGGTTCAGGGGTCCGAGTTTGCAGGAGAGGGAACAGAGTGGTGAAAGGAGGGGCTGGAAAGCAATGCTGGGCGTGCTGATTGGGGATGGAAGGGAAGAAGATCGGGGAAAAAGGAAAACAGCGCTAGATATGATTATTTTTCCCCAAGTATCTTGGCAAAAGAAGGGATCATAAAATCCCATATCTCTTTCAGTTGAAAAGGGGGTTGAGGAGGAGGGAAGAGAAAGAAATGGATGCGTGCTTGCACTGGAGACGGGCAGAAAGCTGGTTGGGAGACTCGGGCCCCGCTCCTCTTTCTTTGTCTGTATTGGTTGCTCTTCCTCCCTTGCAGCCTCCTGGCCTCTCCAGCTGTAGTCAAGACTTGTTCTAATAAACTGTCCGTGGAACCTCAACCTGGGAGGAGACACCTAGAGTCTCCTCAGGGTCCACTTGAGCTTTCTTCCCTTCCAGTGCTCTCATCTCTTCTAGCATCCCCACCCTACTCCACTCTGTAGCTCCAGAACCTCATCTGTATCCAGGTTTAAAATGAGATTAAACCAAACTAGAATTGGCAGCTTCAAGTGTTGCCTGGAAATGATGATTTGTGACTCCAGGGTGGAAGGGAAATGTGTGGATAGGGAAAGATATAGCTAGGATTCGACAGTGACTCTTCTTTGGACTGAAATGTACTGTTTATTGTTTTTGGTTTTGTTTTTAGGAAAAAGGGTGGTGGTTTTTTGTTTGTTAGTGTTTATTTTCCTTTAAGTATCATATCAGTTCTGACAAATGTCACTGAAGTGGGGGGTGGGGATGGGGAGCCCATTCAGGGAAGGGAGCTGGCAACAGTGATTGAAAGGGGTGGTAATGAGCAGCTGAACACGAAGCCGTGGGGAAGTGGAATAATTCATAAAACACGTTTTTAACAGAGGATGGCTGGCAGGAGCACTGACTGCAGTATCAAGAGAGAAGGGTGGGGGGAGCTGATTTGCTAGATGTTAATTCCTTTCCCCACCCCCATTTGGCTTGCCACCAAACCCATATAAACCCACCACAAAAATTAGTAAATGCTGAAATTGGAAGGGATGCCATATCTAGTAGTGTTTTTTTGAAGTGCAAAAGGCATGATCCAAGGGGAGCCTTTTATATTCATCTCATTGCCAAAGGGAAGAGCTTTTTCCTTTCTCATCCCTCCTGCCCAGAACCATTTTCAGGCAGAAAAATAAAAAATAAAACGAGAAGAAAGCCCATCTTTAACACCTTCACCATCCTTGAGGCCTCTGCTGCTCACTTATCATAAACATGATATTCATTTCTTGCATCAGATTCGTTTAGCAGCATTTCATTTTTTAAAAATATGCAATTATTAAGTACCTACTATGTGTCAGGCATTGTATCAGATGCTGGAAATACAAAAACAGAAACCTTAAACTCCATAGGGAAGTGGGATTTACAGAAGGAGCACACACTCTTAAGACATATGAGTAAAGAGAAAATATGTACAAAGTAGATAGAAGGCAATTTCTGAGGGATGGAGGCCAGTGAGTCACTAGAAGCTGAGGGAGAGAGCAGAAATCAAGAGAGATTTCTTGGAGAAGATGACACTTGAGCTGACCTTTTTTTTTTTTTTTTCTGATAAAACTAGAGTTAAAAGAGATAAAAATAGAGTCTAATAATAAGTTCATTACCAAGTCTGGTCTGGTCTGTTGGACATAAAACCTATGTTATTTTAGACCGCAGGTGAAAAGAATCTGAATTTTATAAGAAGATTCCATCTAAAAAGACTGTAAAATTGGGGGAGCTTGTGACAAAGATGTGTAAGCTTTCCTCTTAAACCATGCACATGTGTTATCAGTTTGATTTTTCTATTTAATCCTTCTTAAATTCCCATGCCCTCAGAAGAATTATTTGTGAGCATTTGCATGAATTTTAGCTCTTGTGACAAAGGCACATCCCTGTCTGCAAGAAAAGCCATTCTCACCAAATAATGTTCAAGCTTCCTCGTGCATCTCTGCCAATATAGTACATAGTCCCAGCTTCCCATAGCCTTATAGTTTCCATGCATAGCCTTTCTTATATAGATACTGCCAGCTATGCCTAACTGTGCCAGCTTGTGTGTGCCTGATGGTTTAGTGATATGAACTTAGAATGGTGCAGAATTCCCTTCTGTGATCTAATCCTTGAAACAGTCTGCTGTGTGGATTTCTGTAATCCATGTATTTGTCTACTAGTGCATAGTCTTTCCAATCAGTTCAACCAAACTGCAGAGCTATTTTCAAAGGGACATTGATTTTCATGTTTACATTTTAGCCTCATTATTGATTTATTAAAATGGTGGTACCTACCATAGTACTGGTCAAATAGAGGTATCTGATTTGTTATTATAAGTATTTTATGCTGAGTTTAATTGTGGTTATTTCTTGATTCTCTGTTACCTGTAGGCTGGTAATTGGAACATAAGATAATATATCTAGAGCTAAAAGGGATCTCAGAGATTTTGTGACTTGTCCAGGACCACATAAGTAGTAAATGCCTGCATCAGGATTTGAAGTTTTTTTTAAAAATTATTTGAATCCTGGTCCTTTGACTCCAAATCCAGAACAGTTTTCATTATGGTATTTTGTAACCTAAAGATCTCAACTATCACCTCCAGATAGATGATTCCTGAAACACTATTTTCAGTCATTACTTCTCTTCTGTGCTCTTGATTATATGACTTCTGAGGTCCTTTTAAGTTCTAACTATATGAACCTGTATTATGTTACATTTACCTAATGTTAATAATACATAGTAATGTTAGTAGTATAGAATGGAAATTAATCTGTAAAACTATGTATAACATGATATATGAAATTTTTTTAAAAAACGAGTTCCAAGTTCAGAAGACCTGAGTTCAAGTGATTCTGCCCTTTGTTAGCTGAATGACCTTATTTAAAGCATTCAACATTCCTATATTTCACTTGCACCATTTTAAAAATGGAAATTGTAATACATTAGTTATTCCTTCCACATTGTGATTTTCCCATGCTGAGTTTGATATATTTTGGATCAGCATAAGAAATTAAATAGGAATTATTTTTTAATTTTACAGAAACCTCAGATGACAGGCAAAGGCCAGCAGATGACAGGAAAAAAAAAAGTTTAGAAACTCAGAAATGCATAAAACATATATGCAGCTTGGTATAATAGCAATATATTGAATCTGGACTTCTTCTCTGATACCAAAAGAGGGACAAGATTTTTATGTGGATTTTTCAGATGGGAGGGGGACGTACCCCTAACCTCCAATAAGTGGAAGGATTAAATATACCTATTTCACAGAGCTGTTTTAAAAATCAAATAAGAAAATTATGTAAAGCGTTTAGTAACCATAAAGAGCTATAGCAGACATCACAAGAATGAACTTCCTCCATTATTGCTCACAGTTCCTTAATTGCTTATGAGAAGAAAATGCGTATAGGGAGGAGAAAGTGTTCTGGGAAATAAATAGTTCTCAGAGGACTGATAGATTGAGGTTCACTTCTGGACCACTGTTTCCAATTGTTTTTGAAGCCCTACAGAGTTTTTCATTAACAAGTATAAGGAATGTTTAAATAGCACCCCTGGGTTGTGTCAAACTGGACTGGATGGGGGTGGAGGGGTTGCTATACCTCATTTTCAAGGCCTTTCGCTTACTAACATCGGTGTTATTTCCTTTTAATTTTAATCAAAACTCTATGGAGATGCTGACTCTAAAGCTAATAATCTAATTAATGAATTTATTTAAAATACTTTTATAAAAAACTGGAGAATTGATGATATAGGTAGTACCACCTATTAGGCTTGAAGCCACACACACAAAAAGTTAATGACAAAGCTAGGTTAAAATATGAGTTCCAATTAGCAATCTACGGGCTAACCTTTAGACCTTCCTTTCTACTCAGTGCACCACAACAAACACCTTTGGAAAAAGCATTTTCTGTTTTTCAGAACAGACAAAGCTACTGTGGTATGATTTTTTAAGACAAAATAAACAGAAGTGGTTGTTAAGTGAAATTCTTTGAAATGACATTTACAAAAAGTTAAAGCTGAAATGAAAAGAAAGATAAAAGAGAAAATTTATTGCGAGGGAAACAAATTTGTTGAGATGAACAGGTAATTAAAACAATTAGAAATTTTCTAATGGCATATTCTGATTATCAACTCAATTCTTACTGATATATAGATAGATATGTATATACATATATGAGGCAAGTAATATGTATATATATAATGTAATATATATATTACATATACATATATTTATACACACACACACACGTGTGTGTGATTCAACAAATCACCCACTGTTTTTTAGTATGGAATAAAAAGTCATAAAACAATCTGAGGCATATTTTATTTATTCATGCATTATATTTATACATTTATATCTGAGAGATTATGGGTAAGAAAATAAAAGATAAATTGTCAAAGTGAAATTTAATTTACAAAAATACCTTATTTGAATTCTTATCCCCTTTTTGAAGAGGGGCTTTATTTGAGATTGTGAAATATATGAAAAACAAATTCCTATTTCTATACAAAATCAAACAAAAATCTATAAAATCATATAAATCAGAGAAGTAGTTTTTTCAGTCGATAAATATTTATTAATCATTTATTATTTGCAGTTTGAAATAGCAGTTATGCAAGTGATAAAAAGAAAGACAAAACCCCTGCTGTCAGAAAGCTTATAATCTTGTAGAGGAGATTATATATGAATATAAATAAAGATGATCTAAACCGTATTTAATATAAAAAGTACTATATGATAGTATAAGGGAGAGATCATGTGAGGATAGTGGGAGATAGGGGAAAAATTTCATGAAGTAACTGACAATAGGACAAAAAGGAAGGGTGGAAGGAGGTATTTTAGGTTTAGTGAAAGATGTTAGTAAAGGGAAAGAGGTGGGAAAATATGGGATATGTGAAAGGGGCAAATGAGCCTGATTTGGAGTTGAAATCAGAATAAATAAAATGAAAGATGATCTTAGTGTGGGTACACAGAGAAACCATGAAAAATCTAGGAATTTTTAAAAATGTGTGATAGATGGCAGTAAGAGCAAATAATGAAGGATGACTATGAAGGTGTGGCTTAGTCTCCTAAAAACAGAGTTAGAAGCACTGAAGCTCGGAGGTTGACAATAAATATGGGATTTTTTAGAAAGCTATGTTAAGGAAAAGAGAAGGATCAAATTGGGAATAGCTCATACATCGTTCAAGATGAATAAAGCCATAATAAGGGGCAAGAAAGAAAAGGCAAATTTATTCCATTTCTATTTCACTTTGGTTTTCTCTTCCTGGCAGTACGATTTGTGAACTGAAAAAAGGGCAGAACAAAAATGGCTAATACAGAGGTGAAACTCAAGTTAAATAAAAAGTAGTAAGAAAGCCCTTAATTTTAAAGTCACCAGTCCTGGATGAACATAATGAACTGTTTTGTTGTCAGTGAGAAAGATCATGGAAAATGAGAGAGGCTACAAGACTGAAGAAATATTAAGTGATGTCCTATTTAAAAAAAAAAAAAAAAGGAAGAGTGCATAGGATCAAATTTCCTGACAAACATTGATAATGAAAGGGATGAATTATAAAGATTTAAAAAACTTTAAATACAATAAAAAATTAAAAAAATTAAAAAGAGAAATTATGATCACCAGAAGTCAAGATAGTTTTATAAAAAACAGATTGCTAACCTCATTTACTTTTTACTTTCCATAATGACTAGGCTGCTAGATTAAGAGAAAGATATATACATAGTTTATGTACATTTCAGAGAAGCATATGACAAAGTCTTGAACATTATCATAGTAGACAAGGTGGATAGATATGGCTAAGGAAAAAAAACATACTTATAGCAGGAAGTGATTGAATGAATCAGACTCAAAGTGAAGTCAAGGAGTCATAATTATTCTGATGTCATTTTGGAGAAAGCTCTCAAGTTGAAAACCTCAGGGATCTATTTACCTTTGGTGCTATGCTTATGAATGACTTAAATGAAGGCATAGTATGCTCTTCAAATTTCCAAATTTCATGAAGTTAGGAAAGACAGCAAATTAGATGACAGAATCAAGATTCAAAAATATCTCAGAAAATGAGACAAATTTGGATGAAATTTAATAAAGAAATATAAACTCCTATATATTGATCAAGCAAATTAGTATCACAAGTACACATCTGGAAAGGTGTGGCTAGATTAGAATCAATATGAAAAAAAATTCTAGAGTTTAATGAGCTATAAATTTAATACATTCCGATGTTGCACCAAGAAAGGTAATATTATCTTACATTATGAAGAGAAGTATTTTACAGCATGAAAAAAAGGTAATGTCCAGATTATAGGAAGTATGAGTACGTTAATCAACAATTCAAGTCTGCAGTATTTTGTTCAATTTGGGGCACTACACTTTGTATAGGGGGCAGGGGGGGGGGGGGAAGGATGATAAGTAGAGGGAGGGAAGCCTCTTGAAAACTGAGGAATATTCAAAGGAAAGAGGCCATAATGGTGAGGGGAATAGAAAACCTAGCACACAAAGGTAAGTAAAAAGGGCTTGAGGGTGTTTATGCTGGAGAAGAATTAAGGGATGATATAATAGCGTTCTTCAAGCATTTGAAAGATAATTATAAAAAAAAAATTATGAAAATTCTGCCCTAGGGGCAATATGTGGAAGTTGCAAAGAGGTTGAGTTGTTAAATGTAAAAAACAACAACAACAACAACAACAAAAAAAAAACATTAAAATATTCTGGTGATTTGAGTTATTCCAAAAACAAAAACAAGAAACAAGAAAAATGCCCTTTTGGACCCACATGTACTAAAATGTTTGTGGCAGCCCTTTTCATAGTGACAAGAAACTGGAAACTGAGTAGAGAATGGCTGAATAAGTTATTGTTTATGTATGTTATGGAATATTAATGTTCTATAAGAAATGATCAGGAGGATGATTTTAGGAAGACCTGCAGAGACTTATATGAACTGATGCAAAGTGAAATAAACAGAACCAGGAAATCATTGTACATGGCAACAAGAAGCTTATATTATGATCAATTCTAATGAAAGTGACTCTTTCCAACAATAAGATGATTAATGCCAGTTCTGATCAACTTGTGATGAAGAGAGGCATCTATACCCAGAGAGAAGACTGGGGGAAATTGAATGTGGATCACACATGACATTCTCACCCTTTTTGATGTTGTTCACTTGCACTTTGTTTTCTTACTCATTTTCTTTCCTTTTTGATCTGATTTTTCTTGTGAAACAAGAAAATGGTATAAATATGTTTACACATATTAGATTTAACATATATTTTAATATATATAACATATATTTGATTGTTGCTATCTAGGAGAGGGAGTGGAGGAAAGAAGGGGAAAATCTGAAACAAAAGGTCATACAAGGATCAGTGTTGAAAAATTATCCATGCATATGTTTTGAAAATAAAAAGTTTTATTTTTAATTTTTATTTAATAATTACTTTATATTGACAGAATCCATGCCAGGGTAATTTTTTTTTTTTACAACATTATCCTTTGCACTCGTTTCTGGTCCAATTTTTTTCCCCTCCCTCCCTCCACCCCCTCCCCTAGATGGCAAGCAGTCCTTTATATGTTGGATATGTTGCAGTATATCCTAGATACAATATATGTTTGCAGAACCGAACAGTTCTCTTGTTGCATAGGGAGAATTGGATTCAGAAGGTATAAATATCCTGGGAAGAAAAACAAAAATGCAGATAGTTCACATTCGTTTCCCAGTGTTCTTTCTTTGGGTGTAGCTGTTTTTATCCATCATTTATCAATTGAAACTCAGTTAGGTCTCTTTGTCAAAGAAATCCACTTCCATCAAAATATGTCCTCATATAATATCGTTGTCGAAGTGTATAATGATCTCCTGGTTCTGCTCATTTCACTTAGCATCAGTTCATGTAAGTCTCGCCAGTCCTCTCTGTATTCATCCTGCTGGTCATTTCTTACAGAACAATAATATTCCATAACATTCATATACCACAATTTACCCAGCTATTCTCCAATTGATGGGCATCCATTCATTTTCCAGTTTCTAGCCACTACAAATAGGGCTCCTACAAACATTTTAGCACATACAGGTCCCTTTCCCTTCTTTAGTATTTCTTTGGGATATAAGCCCAATAGAAACACTGCTGGATCAAAGGGTATGCACAATTTGATAATTTTTTGGGCATAATTCCAGATTGCTCTCCAGAATGGTTGGATTCGTTCACAACTCCACCAACAATGCATTAGTGTCCCAGGTTTCCCGCATCCCCTCCAACATTCATCATTATTTTTTCCTGTCATCTTAGCCAATCTGACAGGTGTGTAGTGGTATCTCAGAGTTTTCTTAATTTGCATTTCTCTGATCAATAATGATTTGGAACACTCTTTCATATGAGTGGTAATAGTTTCAATTTCATCCTCTGAAAATTGTCTGTTCATATCCTTTGACCATTTATCAATTGGAGAATGGCTTGATTTCTTATAAATTTGAGTCAGTTCTCTATATATTTTGGAAATGAGGCCTTTATCAGAACCTTTAACTGTGAAGATGTTTTCCCAGTTTGTTGCTTCCCTTCTAATCTTGTTTGCATTAGTTTTGTTTGTACAAAGGCTTTTTAATTTGATGTAATCAAAATTTTCTATTTTGTGATCAGTAATGGTCTCTAGTTCATCTTTGGTCACAAATTTCTTTCTCCTCCACAAGTCTGAGAGATAAACTATTCTATGTTCCTCTAATTTATTTATAATCTCGTTCTTTATGCCTAGGTCATGGACCCATTTTGATCTTATCTTGGTATATGGTGTTAAGTGTGGGTCCATGCCTAATTTCTGCCATACTAATTTCCAATTATCCCAGCAGTTTTTATCAAATAATGAATTCTTTTCCCAGAAGTTAGGGGCTTTGGGTTTGTCAAACACTAGATTGCTATAGTTGACTATTCTGTCTTGTGAACCTAACCTTTTCCACTGATCCACTAATCTATTTCTTAGCCAATACCAAATGGTTTTGGTGACTGCTGCTTTATAATATAATTTTAGATCAGGTACAGCTAGGCCACCTTCATTTGATTTTTTTTTTCATTAATTCCCTTGAGATTCTCGACTTTTTATTGTTCCATATGAATTTTATTGTTATTTTTTCTAGATCATTAAAATATTTTCTTGGAAGTCTGATTGGTATAGCACTAAATAAATAGATTAGTTTAGGGAGTATTGTCATCTTTATTATGTTCGCTCGGCCGATCCAAGAGCACTTAATATTTTTCCAATTATTTAAGTCTGACTTTATTTGTGTGGAGACTTTTTTATAATTTTGCTCATATAATTCCTGACTTTCCTTTGGTAGATAGATTCCCAAATATTTTATGGTATCAACAGTTATTCTGAATGGAATTTCTCTTTGTATCTCTTGCTGTTGGGTTTTGTTGATGATGTATAAAAATGCTGAGGATTTATGGGGATTTATTTTGTAGCCAGCTACTTTGCTAAAATTATGAATTATTTCTAATAGCTTTTTAGTAGAATCTCTGGGGTTCTCTAGGTATACCATCATATCATCTGCAAAGAGTGATAGTTTGGTTTCCTCATTGCCTACTCTAATTCCTTTAATATCTTTCTCGACTCTTATTGCCGAGGCTAGTGTTTCTAATACGATATTAAATAATAATGGTGATAGTGGGCAACCTTGCTTCACTCCAGATCTTACTGGGAAAGGTTCCAGTTTTTCCCCATTGCATATGATGCTTACTGATGGTTTTAAATATATGCTCCTGACTATTTTAAGGAAAAGTCCATTTATTCCTATGCTCTCAAGTGTTTTTATTAGGAATGGATGTTGGATTTTATCAAATGCTTTTTCTGCATCTATTGAGATGATCATATGGTTTTTGTTTGGTTGGTTATTGATATAGTCAATTATGCTAATAGTTTTCCTAATATTGAACCAACCCTGCATTCCTGGTATAAATCCTACTTGGTCATAGTGTATTATCCTGGTGACAATTTTCTGTAATCTTTTTGCTAATATTTTATTTAAGATTTTAGCATCAATATTCATTAGGGAGATTGGTCTATAATTTTCTTTCTCTGTTTTCAGCCTACCTGGTTTAGGTATCAGTACCATGTCTGTGTCATAAAAGGAGTTTGGTAGGACTCCTTCAATCCCTATTTTTTCAAATAGTTTAGTTAGCATTGGAGTTAATTGTTCTTTAAATGTTTGGTAGAATTCACATGTAAATCGATCTGGTCCTGGGGATTTTTTCTTAGGGAGTTGATTGATAGTTTGTTCTATTTCTTTTTCTGAGATGGGACTGTTTAGGATATTTACTTCTTCCTCTGTTAGTTTGGGCAAGCTATATTTTTGGAGGTATTTTTCTATTTCTTTTAAGTTGTCGAATTTATTGGCATAAAGTTGGGCAAAGTAACTCCTAATTATTGCTCTAATTTCCTCTTCGTTAGTGGCGAGTTCTCCCTTTTCATTTTTAAGACTAACAATTTGATTTTCCTCTTTCCTTTTTTTAATCAGATTTACTAAGGGTTTGTCTATTTTGTTGGTTTTTTCATAGAACCAACTCTTAGTTTTATTAATCAATTCAATAGTTTTTTTACTTTCAATTTTATTGATCTCTCCTTTTATTTTTAGAATTTCAAGTTTAGTGTTTGACTGGGGGTTTTTAATTTGTTCCTTTTCTAGCATTTTTAATTGCAAACCCAATTCATTGACCTTCTCTTTCTCTATTTTATACAAATAGGCCTCTAGAGATATGAAATTTCCCCTTATTACCGCTTTGGCTGCATCCCATACATTTTGGTATGATGTCTCATTATTATCGTTTTCTTGGGTGAAGTTATTAATTATGTCTATGATTTGCTGTTTCACCCAATCATTCTTTAGTATGAGATTATTTAGTTTCCAATTATTTTTTGGTCTACTTCCCCCTGGTTTTTTGTTGAATGTAATTTTCATTGCATCGTGGTCTGAAAAGGATGCATTTACTATTTCTGCCTTACTACATTTGAGTTTGAGGTTTTTATGTCCTAATATATGGTCAATTTTTGTATAGGTTCCATGAACTGCTGAAAAGAAAGTGTATTCCTTTCTGTCTCCATTACATTTTCTCCAGAGATCTATCATATCTAACTTTTCTAGTATTCTATTTACCTCTTTGACTTCTTTCTTATTTATTTTGTGGTTTGATTTATCTAATTCTGAGAGTGCAAGGTTAAGATCTCCCACTATTATAGTTTTACTGTCTATTTCTTCTTGTAGCTCTCTTAATTTCTCTTTTAAGAATTTAGATGCTACCCCACTTGGTGCATATATGTTTAATATAGATAGTGCTTCATTATCCATGCTACCCTTTAGCAAGATATAGTGCCCTTCCTTATCTCTTTTAATTAGATCAATTTTTGCTTTAGCTTGATCTGAGATCAGGATGGCTACCCCTGCTTTTTTGACTTCACCTGAAGCATAGTAGATTTTGCTCCAACCTTTTACCTTTATCCTGCATGTATCTCCCCGCTTCAGGTGTGTTTCCTGTAAACAACATATTGTAGGATTCTGGCTTTTAATCCATTCTGCTAACCGCTTCCTCTTTATGGGAGAGTTTACCCCGTTCACATTTATGGTTAGAATGACCAATTCTGTATTACTTGCCATCTTGTTAACCCCAGTTTATGCTTTTCTCCCTTCTTTCCCCTTTCCCCCCCTTCCCAGTATTAAGCTTGTGAGCACCACTTGCTTCTCACAGCCCTCCCTTTTTAGTATCCCTCCCCCCGCCTTAGAGTTCCTCCCCCTATCTTACCCCTTTCCCTCCCAGTTTCCGTATTCCCTTCCGCTTAGCTTATTCCTTCCCTTTTCACTTTTCCCTTCTCACTTTTCAATGAGGTGGGAGAAGTTTCACCATAGATTGAATATGTCTTAAGATTTTTCACTTAAAGCCAATTCTGAAGGCAGTAAGATACCCACTATATTCATCCCCCTCCATTCTTTCTCTCAGATATAATAGGTTTCCTATGCCTCTTCATGAGATGTACTACCCCCACTTTACCCTTTTTCTGGTACAATGTCCTTTCCACATCAATTTCTAGAACAAGGTATACATGTATTCTTTATACATCTATATAGTCAAAATATAGTTCCCAAGATTAATCTTTACCTTTTTAGATTTCTCTTGAGTTCTATATTTGTAGATCAAACTTTTTGTTAAGTTCTGGCTTTTTCATCAGAAATAGATGAAATTCGCTTACTTCGTTGAATGTCCATCTTCTTCCCTGGAAAAAGATGCTCATTCTCGCTGGGTAAGTTATTTTTGGTTGCATACCAAGTTCCTTAGCCTTTCGGAATATCATATTCCAGGCCCTTCGATCCTTTAATGTGGATGCTGCCAGATCCTGGGTGATCCTTATTGTGGCTCCTTGATACTTGAATTGGGTTTTTCTAGCCGCTTGCAATATTTTTTCCTTCGTCTGAGGGTTCTGGCATTTGGCCACTATATTCCTTGGTGTTTTGATTTTAGGATCCCTTTCAGTGGGTGATCGATGAATCCTTTCAATGTTTATTTTTTCCTCTGTTCCTATGACATCTGAGCAGTTCTCTTTGATAATTTCCTGGAAAATAGTGTCCAGGCTCTTTTTTTCATCATGTTTTTCTGGAAGTCCAATGATTCTCAGATTGTCTCTCCTGGATCTGTTTTCCAGGTCTATTGTCTTCCCCAGAAGGTATTTCACATTCTTTTCCATTGTTTGATTTTTTTGGATTTGCTTGACTGATTCTTCTTGTCTCCTCGAGTCATTCAATTCCAATTGTTCAATTCTGATTTTCAGTGAAGTATTTTCTTCACTTACTTTTTAAAAATCTTTTTCTAATTGTCCCATTGAGTTCTTTTGTTCTGTGGAATTTTTTTCCATTTCGCCAATTTTGTTTTCCAGTTCACCAATCCTATTTTTCAAGGATTTTACTTCTTTATCCACTCTCTCTTTAACTGACTTCTCCAGGCTCTTTTGCCAAGCCTCCCTCTCCTTTTCCCAAGCTTCCCTCTCCTTTTGCCAAGCCTCACTCTGCTTTTCCCATTTTTCTTCTAGCTCCCTTGTGAGAGCCTTTTTAATTACTTCTATGAGGTTCATCTGTGCTGAGGAACAGATGATCTCCTCCTTTGGGGATTCACCTGGGGACTGTTTTTAGTCTCCTCAGGATTTAGAGTCTGCTCTCTATCTGTATAAAAGCTGTCAAGGGTTAAAATCCTCTTCAGTTTCTTGCTCATTCTGTCTAATAATCAAAGACAAACTAGCAAAGAAAAACAGAAAAAACTGGAGTCTTTCTTTGGGGAAGGGGCTGGGTGTGTTACCGAGCTTCCTCTATAGACTGAGGGTGGCAGCAGTGAGGCACTAGCAGGACTGTGCTGCGCCTGCACTCTGAGATCCCAGAGCGTGCTGAGTCACTGTGGGGGGGAAAGGGGGGAGCGGCCAGGTCCTGGGAGACTCCAGCTGTTTGGGGTTGTATTCTTCAGCCCCGGTGTTTTTAGCTTCTCTGCTGGGCTGCTGACTTGCTGCCGGAGCAAAGTATCCAGTCCTGTAGCGAAGCTCTCCCCACAGAGACGGCTGCAATCACTCCCTACCCCCTCTCCAGTCTGCTCCTGTGCTCTCACTGCCGCTGCCCGCCGCCTGCGCCCGATCTAAAACCGTCCCAGCCCTCCAGTAAAGACAGACCTTTCTTGGCGAATCTCAAGGATGGCTTCTCTTGGTAACTATTTGTGGGTTTTTTTTTCAGTCAAGCATTAATTCAGAGGCTTGTAATGAAATGGATAGTGAGAGAAAGCGTGGAGCTTACACAGCTATGTGCCTCCTCTCCGCCATCTTAACCGGAAGTCCGACAAATAACCAATAAAAAGTTTTTTTTTAAAAAAAAAAGAAAAAAAACATTTTTTTTTTTTTTTTTTTTTTTTTTTAGAAAATGATCCTTTTAGGAAGTCAAGGTTCCTCCTTCTTGGAACTCTTCAAGTAAAGCCTGGATAACCACTTGATGATCATAGACTAACCTCTATGTGAAGATTGGATGTGGCAGATTCTGACCTCCTTTCCATTTCTGAATTTCTGTGATTTTGCTAAATAATCCTGGAAATAGAAGACTGGAGCTAAAATGTAGAGTTAACTTGAACGTTAGAGTAACTTTTTTTTTTCTCCTACCAAGGAGAAAGAAACATAGAGAATGACACCTGCAGATTAGATAAGGATTTTTTGGGTTATATTCCATGAAAAAAAGAGGTATCACTACTCTCCCTATTCCCCCACATACAACATCGGCTGCTACCTCTGTCTTTGCTCTGAAAGATCTGTTAGAAGTATTTTAACTACCCTCCCCCCTTTGCCTGCAGATGGCAGACATAACCAACAGATTTTTCTGTTCTTTAAGTTTTTTTTTTTCTGTTTTCCATAGTAACTCAAAAGCTGTCTTTTCTTTGACATAAAATCATAACTGGTCATAACTTCGTTATGATATGTATATATTCCTGATGGCAAATTGAGGAGCTTCAAGAGGAAAGGATCAGCCAATGGATCATAATTACATTCAGAAAAGACTTTAAAACGTGTGCTCTGTATTGATTTGGGTGGGCAGTAAAGAAGATTCTAAACATAACAGTGAACTATATTCAAAAAGTTTTTGTGAGATTTGATGTTTTGAATAACTTAAAATTTTCCCAATGGCAGAAAAATACTGAACCACAGACCTTAGGATTGATCATTATCATAAACTATGTAGAAATAATGAGTAAATTTATTTAGTTTGTGTAAGAAGCTTGGAAAAGGCAAGGCACTTTCTTCTGTGTCAATTAGCTTCAAGCAAACTCATACGCTTTATAATCCTTTTTCTTTTGAAGATGAACTGTTTCTGTTAAGAAGCAACAAAAATCATTTCTAAGAGCCAAATAAAAGAAGAATTTGTGGGGAAAAAGATAAATATAACTTGCTTTCCAAAGGTGGGAGCCAGAGTAGGGAATAAGTACTTTGAGTTTCTCCATCAATAGCCAATCTTTTCATGAATGTTAGAACACTATTGAAGAAGCTCAGTGGGCAGTTAATAAATGAATGAACTAGGATTATGGCTGTGGGGATTTTAAGAAGAATATTGAAGAGATAGATGTGTGAGAAAAGGAATAATGATGATTTTAAAATTGCTATAATAAGTGATCAGGTGACCCAATGGTGACCTAAGTGATTACATAAAAGAATCAGTTAGAGGGGCAGTAAGAAAAATTTTTATTTCAGTTTTGGGTACATAGATCTTGCGTTGCTAATGGAGCTGGGGCACATCTAAGTGGAGATGTCCAGTAGCCAATTAAAATGCAAATGTGAGACTCAGGAATGAAGTCATTATTGGAGATACAGATTTGGTAGTTCTTGTGATGACTGCGTATTTAAAATCAGCTGGAGTCAGGAATTCAGGTTAAGGGAAAACTCTTCAATCTTTATTCTCAGTAGAGGTGAAGAAGGATTGCGATAGCAATATGGGCAGCTGTGACAGGAAGCCAGCCAGCATAAGTGAAGCCACTTTGGCCTTAATTAGTCCCTTTTGCAATCTAGTCATAGGAGCGGCTGGATGCTGGGGGGTAGGTGCTGGTGCTGTCACTGCCTCCTTCCCCCTCCCCCCCCCCCCACTACCCCTTCTCTCTCCATCCCAGAGGGTGGAGTTGATGGAGAAGAGTCAATTTCCTGCTCCTTAGGTGTGGCTGAAGCTGCCTCAGATTCACTCCACCCTTGAGCCTCACTTAAGTCTCCATGCCCTGTGGGGATATGGTCATTAATCTGTTCTTTGTCTTCCTTCTTTATCTCAGGCTTCCCCATTTGGCTATTCCTAGAGCCTTTTTCTTTTCTTCTATAACTTATTCAATTTCTTAAGGCCAACTGTATTATATTGCATAAATAGAATGCCTCGATGGAAATTGAATGAGGACCGTTTTCGTTGTAACATGCAGAAAGCTGTTGCCCAATTAATGTCCAATTATCTGGAGAGATTTGCTCTTCCTCTAAGAACCAAGGGGAGGTGCATTTTAATGTACCAAGAAGTCTAGCTGTCTGTTCCCAAGTTATAAGTAGCCCTTGAAATTCTATTAGCTTAAGCATGCTTTCTATAACACCACTCCTGGGTGGGGTTGGGGAGGTTGGGGTGGGAGATGGAGAATCTTTAGCTAGCATCTGTCCCATTTCAGCCAAAAAAGGTTACTAGTTTAGTCTTTAAGAAAATAAGTTCCCTGTTTGTCTATTACAATACTCACCTAAGTTCCTGGTCACTGGAGACTTCTTCAGTGAAAGTAGGGTCCAAATGTGATAACCATGTATTTAAAATCAGCTGGAGTCAGGAATTCAGGTTAAGGGAAAAATCTTCAATCTTTATTGAGTTTAGAGACTTGCTTACTTGATTACATTTATATTCCCAGATCTTAACACTTTGTCTGGCACATAGTAGGCATGTAATATTTTTTTCCTGATTAATTGTACTGAGAAAATCAACCAGAAGCTAATTCTATTATTCCACTCTGACTACCTATGATATAGGAAACATAGTTCCTAAAGCCTTGACACATAAAGGAGGTTGTAAAAGTCTTTCTCAGAAAATCCAATGATTCCTGAGGGCTTTCAAGTCTTATGTCTCAAAGAATTCCTGAGGGTTTCCAAGTCCTACAACAATCTTATGTCTCAGAGAATCCAATGATTCCTGAGGATTTTCAAGTCCTACACCAGTCTTATGTCTCAGAGAATCCAATGATTCCTGAGGGTTTTCAAGTCCAACAATTTTCTATATCCATGAGTCAAACACCATAACTGCCACGCTCTTTCAATGGTAAGCACAATCAGCAACAGAACCACCCGGTATTTCTTGGGTGGTTCTTGGAAGTTAATGATATAAAGGGTTAGATTTAGAAGTTCTCTAGCGTTACCTGTGGCTCCCCTTTCTTTTGTTTTTGGAGCAGCATCTTAATGTCCCTGTTTCTTCTTTCTATGATTGCCTGACCTTGAGGATTAAAGGGTATGCCAGTTCAAAATGTTTGGAAGTATATGCAGGTCAGATGGAAACTATGGGAACTCTTCAGCCTGGACTTCCATCTCCTACTCAGTTGCCTAGAGACTGTCCTCTTTGGATGCACCATTGGCTGCCATCATGCCCCAAGTGTTTTTTGCCTTGGGCCCTGGGGCTGGGCCCCTCATCCCGTTTTCCTGAATCTGTCGACATTCTGAGGCCCAATGGAAGCCTCTGTTGCATTTTGGACATGAGGTATTGGATCTTGTTCTCCCACCCTGTTTTCTCATTCTGTCTCTATGCCAACATTGAATTTTCAGATGCCCTACTTTACCACACTGAAAGCATTGACAAGTCTCTCTGGAAGTCCCTTGCCAAAAGGGACCCTGTCTCTCCATGTTTGGATTTTGGGAAGTCTGCGTCATGGCCTGGCTATAAAATCTAACCCTTTATACTATTAAATTCTTGATTTTTGACAAAGATGTACTGGCTCCAGCAGACAGGTTTTATAACCCATCGGAAGGACAGTGTCCAGTGCGAGCAGCTCCGCTATCTTTAGATAATTGCCAGGTGATGTGGAGAGATCCAGAAAGTGGTGAATGGAAGGGACCAGATAGGTTAACTGTTTGGGGGAGAGGGTTTGCTTGTATCTCTACAGGTGGAGAAGGAATCAGATGGGTGCCAACGAGCCATATTCACCTTGTCCATCACAGAGAGATGGAGCAGACCCTTGAAACGAAGGAGAAGACCCAAGAAATATCAGGTGGTTCTGTTGCTGATTGTGCTCACCATTGAAAGAGCGTGGCAGATATGGTGTTTGACTCATGGACATAGAAAATTATTGGACTTGAAAACCCTCAGGAATCATTGAATTCTCTGAGACATAAGATTGTTGTAGGACTTGAAAACCCTCAGGAATTCTTTGAGACATAAGACTTGAAAGCCCTCAGGAATCATTGGATTTTCTGAGAAAGGGTAAGACTCTTATAACCTCCTTTATGTGGCAAGGCCTTAAGAAATATGTTTCCTATATCATAGGTAGTCAGAGTGGAATAATAGAATTAGCTTCTGGTTGATTTTCTCAGTACAATTAATCAGGGAAAAATTATTACATGCCTACTATGTGCCAGACAATGTGTTAAGATCTGGGAATACAAATATAATCAAGTAAGCAAGTCTCTAAACTCTAGGAGCTCATATTCTTTTTTTTTTTAAATAATTTTTTATTGATAGAACTCATGCCAGGGTAATTTTTTACAACATTATCCCTTACATTCACTTCTGTTCCGATTTTTCCCCTCCCTCCCTCCACCCCCTCCCCCAGATGGCAAACAATCCTTTACATGTTGAATAGGTTACAGTATATCCTGGATACAATATACGTGTGCAGAACCGAACAGTTTTCTTATTGCACAGGGAGAATTGAATTCAGAAGGTATAAATAATCTGGGAAGAAAAACAAAAATGCAAGCAGTTTATATTCATCTCCCAGTGTTCTTTCTTTGGGTGTAGCTGCTTCTGCCCATCTTTGATCAATTGAAACTGAATTAGCTAGGAGCTCATATTCTAAGGAGGAAAAATGATCTGGAAGGAAGGCAAAAAGGCTGACAAATAGTATAGCATAAGTCTCATTACTAGCAATAGAAGAAGAAAACTTATCTATCACAACTAAAGCAGTTCAGGGTTAAAGTAGGGAAGAAATGAGAATTGTAATAATGATATAGCGACGAAGTAATTATGACAAAGGTAGATAATCCAAAGACCCTGTTTTCAAGGATCTTATAGTCTAATGGAATAATGACAACATGTACAGAAATATAACTAACTAGACAGAAGTCTAAGGAGTGAATAGATAGAGAGGAAATATAGCAAGAAAAAATATTCCACAGTTTTAGAACTTTGGCAGTGAATTGAGAAGGAAAGGTAGGATAGATAAAGAATTTTTGTTTTGTTTTTTCTTTTATCTCAGAATACAAATAAAATTATCACAAAAGTCATCAATAACCTCTTAATTTTTAGATTTAATGACTTTTTCTCCTTCTTCCTCATTCTTAATTCCCTAAAGCATAGCTGAAGGATAGATAGATAGATAGATACATATAAAGATATAGATGTCTCTATATCTATAGATACAGATATAGAAATATTTAAAACAATGAGCCTCTGAAGATAGTAAGAAAGTGACATGATTAGACCTGTGTTTTAGGAATATTAACTTGGCAGCAGTATGAAGGATCAGTTGGAGAGGAAAAATCTTGGGTGCAGTTGTTTCAAGTGCAAATTCTCAGTACTGTTCATGCTATTGAAAATAATCCATTTGAGAAACGATAAGAATCTAAGGTAACATTGTAACTTTGTGAGAAGGGAAGGTGATGGATATGAGATATGCTGGGGGGGGGGTTAGACTTCACAGTTGATTGAATAAAGGGAATGGGGGAGAAGGAAGAGTCAAAGATAACTTGAGGATTAAGAACCAGAGTGAATAGAAGAATGGTAGTATCCTTTTACCTGTCTGACTATTCCTTTTGAATTTCTTTTTCAGAATAATCACATGCTTTCCACTCACAAAACATGAGCTTCCCTCAAGACTATCTTAGAACCTCTTCTTTCTCTATATCTTCTTTATTTTAGTCATCTCATTTATCACCTCTATGGCTTATAATCTATAAATTCACCTCTTATCTTTATCATCAATTCCATATCTTTATTACTAACTGGTTACTGGATATTTCCATCAGGATTCCAATTAATATCTCAAAATACATGTGCCCCAAATGGTACTTTTTAATCTTCTCTCCCCTCCAAAAAAAAACTCTTCTCCAAACTTTTTCTATTGAGCAAAGTATTTGTCACAAACAGCAAAAGAGAAGGAAATAATTAGAAAAACTAATTGTCTATAAAGTTGAAGAAAGGTCAAATATTTTGGAGATTGAGAAAAGACCTTTGAATTTAAGTTAAGAGATGATTGGTAACCTTGGAGAGAGAAGTACCAGTTGAGTGTAGGGACTGGAAACCCAGGCACTCTTTCCTCCTGCTACTTTTGTCATAATCTCACTATACCTTACTCCAAAAGCTACTTTTTGCTTTTAAAAAGAAAAATGCCATTTCTAACAAGCTCATCTGAATGGTTTACCATATTTGACATCACATAAAGGCAACACTAATTAGCAAGTTTGATTACAAAGATTTTATTTATTTATTTATTTAATTTTTAAGCTAAAATAAGAGATTCCAGAAAAGGGAAAGAGAGATTCCAGGAAGAAAGGAATATACATAGAGTAGAGATAGCTTATTATAAGAAAATGTTAGATGTCCCAAAAGAAAGGTTTTTTTGTTTGTTTGTTTTGTTTTTGGACTACTAGAACTATGATGACCGCGTATTTAAAATCAGCCAGAGTCAGGAATTCAGGTTAAAGGAAAAAATCTTCAATCTTTATTCTCAGTAGAGGTGAAGAAGGGTTGTGATAACAATATGGGCAGCTGCTAGGGGGATTGCAGGTGAAAAGGGGATTGCAGATGAAGGGTCGCGATCGCAATGTGAGCAGCTGTGTCAAGACGCCAGCCAGTAGTCTCTCTTTCCTCTTCCCTTTCCCACTCCCCTTTCCCACTCCCCTGCCTCCACCCACCAAAATCATTTCCTATACAACACATCAGGTTTTGCACAAAGAGTGGGCGGGGCCATTCTTTCTCCAAGCATATATATTAATAGAGTATGGTCCAATTACTATTTAGCCTCACGTGCTTGGTTCCTCAGTGCATCAACTTAAGCCTCAGCCCATTACAGGAGGTTAGCTTTTTTTTTTTTTAGGTTCTATCCCATGAGGCTTAGTGAATGAAGTTTGAACTATTTCTTTTCCTTAAAAGTATTAAAACTGTTCTTGAGAACTTACTGGCTCAGGGGGTTAAGGTCCTCTTAGTTCCTGAGTGCAAAAGGCCACAAGGAAATGTCAATTCCCTTTAGGTTTTGGAAAAGTATTCCAGAGCAGTCAGCTCTCTTTCTCCTGACTTAGCCACTTTGCCCCAAATACCTCCTGTCTCAGCCTCTGGGGGATTCCTTCTCCCATTGCTGGGAGGGGAAGGAGTAAGAAATAAGGAAAGAATGGAGATGGGCTAAGTGGAGTTGATGCCCTTCAGAGAACCTCCATTTTGGGGAAGAACACTTCTGATTCACCAGACTTTTATACCACCACTCTTGTACAGATACCTTCTCTTGGTCTCCTCTCCCCTCCCACACAAAATATTCACATACTTTTCAGTTCCCTTTTATATTTTGTCTTCTCCCATGAAAAGATAAGGGCCTTGAAAGCAGTCAAAGTCTATTTATTTATATTTGAAATTTTTGTTTATATTTGAATAATCAACTTACACTTTAATCTTAGCACAGTATCTTGTACAAGGTGAACACAGTAAAAATTTGGTGATTTTATTACTCCAACAGCATGAACATTACCGAGAAGCTGCATTCAAATGAATCAAGACTATGGGTTCACTGTATATTTTTCCCTACTATCATAAGTAATCTCTTTTTGTTAGCTGTTAGAAGCTTAGTAAAAACTTCCAGGAAACTATCCTGAGTCAAGTTCACTACCCCCTCACTAGGGCCTAGCAATAATTCCTTGGAAATACACTACGACAATCCAATGAATCTATTAGTTCATCCATACTTGACCATCTTATGTCATTCCTGTCCCTGTCCTTGTATAACTTCATTATACTGGAGTCTTTACATACTGAGATTCTTTCTTAGTCACTCAGAGCAATAATTAGAATTGAACTACAATCTCTTTCACCTCTAAATCCTATAATTATATGTTTTCGTGCACTTTTTCTTTTATTGTTTGAACTTAGGATCAAAAATATAGAAGTAAAGGAAAATCTTATAGACGGTCTATTCCAAACTCCCTCATTTTCTAGTTCAGGAAACTGAGGCCCAGGAAATTTCAATGACTTCTTCAAAGTCACATAATTATTACCTGAAAGAGGTAGGATTTAAATCCTGTCTTTTGTGATCAAAGCTAGGACTCATTCTGCTCTACCAGGAAGCCTCCATTGATGACTTATTTTTCAGACACATTTGTAGATTGTACCTGTTCAATTCTCTATGATAGTATTTCAATTGTATATGTTGATTAGAGAGGCAAATGGTCCTGAAATTTCTAACCACTGCTTAGTCATAGAGTTTCATGCCAATGACTAATAGAACATGTAATTTTCTGATAGCCAACTACTATTAAGTAAACATGAGTAAATTATTAGATTTCCCTGAATTGACTGTTCTGTTTGTTAAGTTTTGCAAAGTGTAGATCAATATTCATTGCTTATTGATGGGCAAGCTGTGCATTTCATTCCTGAAAGCAGCAGGAAGGAAAGGATTGAACAAATACAGTGATGATTTGGGACTACCAGATTCTTTAAGCTCAAATACTATTGTTATATATTTTCTATTTAGATGTTGCACTTTTAAACAATGAAGCATAAAACAAACAGCACAACAAGGAAGCACAAAAAATTTTATTACACATAATTGTATAAGTGTTTACAGTAAAAACCAAGGAAGAATTTGCTTAATATGAATAGATTTGTCCTTGTGACTATATTGTGTGATATTAGGAAAATTATTTAAGAAACTTAATCCTTGAGAAGATAAAGACTGCATGTTGTCAATAATGTTTATATTACTGTGCTTTCATAAACTACAACTTAAGCTATCCATGAATATATACTGATAGGTTATTTTTTAATTCAAAGCGATTTCATAGTTCATGAGAAGCCAGGGATTATAAGAGCTGAAGCTGATAAGGGAATGTGTTCAAGATATGGGAGACAGTCTATGCATAGACAGGAAAATGGGAAATAGAATGCTGTTCACAAAATGGCTAAGAGGCCAATCTGACTGCAACATAATATGGATTAAGTAAGGAAAAGTGAGAATTAGATTGAAGGAGAATTTAAATGTCAAACTAAGAAAGCATATTTTGACCTAGAAATTTTTTTTGTAAAATCTCAGGATCTTATCCAGAGGATCAATAGAGAAGGTAAGTTACATATACTCACTAAATGCTTACTTTATGTCAGGCACTAAGCTAAGTTCTGGTGATTCAAGAACGCAACCAATTTGAAGGCCTTTGGAATAGTCTAGGTGAGTTGTGATAAAGGCTTGAACTGATAGTAGATAAATAAATGGTTAGATTTTATCTGATTTGAAAACTAATTGTATGTAGGTAGTGAGAGAAAGGGAAGAGCCAAAAGTTAAACTATAACTGAGGATCACTATTTTGGGTCACTAATTTGGAGAAGGAAGCTTAGAGAGGTAGGAAAGATAATTAGTTTCATTTTGGATATGATGAATTTGAGATACCTATGGATGTCCAAGTCAAGGTATCCAGGAGGCAGTTGGTGATATAGAACTGGAGTTCATAAGTCTAAGAGGGTTGTGATATATGGATTTAGAGAAAGGGTGGGAAGGAGAGAGAAGAGTGGGTAGGAGAGAAAACAGATAGAGACACACAGAGAGAAAAAGAAACAGAGACAGAGAGAGAAAGGGAGGAGAGAAGGAGAGAAAGAAAGAAAGAAAGAAAGAAAGAAAGAAAGAAAGAAAGAAAGAAAGAAAGAAAAAGAAAGAAAGAAAGAAAGAAAAAAGAAAGAAAGAAAGAAAAAAAAAAGAAAGAAAGAAAGAAAAAAGAGAGAGAAAGAGAGAGGAAGGAAAGAAGGGAGGGAGGGAGGAAAGAAGGAAGGGAGGGAGGGAAAGGAGGAAGGGAGGAAAGGTCACTGATGGTCTGAGACATTAAAAAATATATCAAAGAAACTTCATTCTTTCAAAATATACTCTGTTATCAATGATACTTATATTCCTAGGGTTATATAAACTAAAACTCAAGTTTTTCACAAACATAGCCTCATTTTGTGTTTATCCATGAGTCAGAATCAACAACTGCTAAGAGGAAAATCTTTTCTTTTTTCACCTATTTTTACTGTATTATCATCCCTTTCCACTTCATTCCTACTGCATCCAAAATGTTCATATGCTATTCTACTCCCTCCTTCCATTGTGCCATTTGGAATTCCAGCTCTATTGTCAATTTTAAAAACCACTTTGTCTCATTTTCACACTCTTTCTTTTCTTTTTTTTTTTAAATCTTTTTATTTTCGAAATTCAGGCAAAGATAGTTTTCAACATTTACCCTTGCAAAACTTTATGTTCCAAATTTTCCCCTCCCTTCTCCTCCCCCTCTCCTCTAGGTGTAAAGAAATCCAATGTATGTTAAATATGTGCAATTCTTCTGTGTATATTTCCACAGTTATCGTGCTGCACAAGAAAAATCAGATCAAAAAGGAAACTAATGAGAAAGAATGCAAGCAAACAACAACAATAAGAGTGACAATACTACGTTGTAATTCACACTCAGTCCCCACAATTCTCTCTCTGAGTGCAGATGGTTCTCTATCACAAAACCATTGGAACTGACCTGAATCATTTCATTGTTGAGAAGAGACATGTTCCTCAGAATTGATCATTGTATACTCTTGCCATTGATATGTACAATGAAGTTCTGGTTCTGCTCATTTCATTTAGCATCAGTTCATGTAAATCTCTCCAGGTTTCTCTGAAATCATCCTGTTGATCATTTTTTTATAGAACAGTATTCTGTAGTGTTCTGGTTGGTTTTCTGGAGGTCTCTGGACCAGCCTTTGTTGCAGCAGAGAAATTACTATGAGAATAGTCAGGGATAAAGTCCAAATTCTCTATTATCTCCTTCACAGTCTAGTTTCCTTGCCTGGGACCCAGGTCAGCTTTCTTGAGGTCCTCTGGAATGTGTCTTGGTTTCTGTGGGGGAGGCAAGAGGAATACCACGATGGTCTCTGTCTTGAAGTCTATTTCCATCAGAGAGTTTGTGCTCCAGCCTCCAGCCACCACAAAGGTGGGAGAAGAAATGAATCTCTCTGGCTGAGTTTGTCCCAGATTATATGGAGTATACTGAATATAAAACAATCATTGTATCACTAGGAAATCATTATTTGTTGTAAGATTAAATCAATCATACTGAACTAGAGAACTATTAATCACCATGCCAAATTAGATAACCATTGTCTCATCAATTCCATTGACTTAACATCTTGTAAGAATCCTTGTTTCAAGTACAGAGTTCTGGCCCATAACATATTCCATAACACTCATATACTATAACTTATTCAACCATTCCCCAATGATGTCCCCTCAGTTTCCAGTTGTCACTACAAAAAGAGATGCTACATTTTTGCACATGTTCACACTCTTCCTCTTTCCTAGTAGTGATAGGCAGCTGGTTCCCTACAGAACATATTTCATCTGGCAAACTGATTCAGTTCTGGGCTCTTTTGTCATGATAACAATAAACTGTTTCACTTTTCACTATTCTTTTCTAGAAAATCATTTAGGCTAGTAAAACACCTTCTTCTTTCCTCTTTCCCCATTACACACACACACACACACACACACACACACACACACACACACACACACGAGAGAGAGAGAGAAACAGACAGACAGACAGAGACATAGAGATAGAGGCAGAGAGACAGAGGTAGAGACAATAATAGTGACAGAGACAGCGACAGAAACAAACAGAAAGACAGACATAGAAAGAAAGAGAAATCAAACAAGTAGGAGCTGGGAATTTTCCTGACATTGGAAGAAGGAAGAACCAGTTGACTAAGACCTCTTTCTCCAGAATTCTGTGATGAGCCAGCATGGAAAAGGTTTAAACATGGGAGAATTATGTAGAGGCAACAAGGATCACAATTGATAAATACTGTACTAATGAACTAACTTTTTCCTTACCCATAAACTTTCCCCATAAAATTATTGAACTAATGTTCAAGTTCTCCAAGGAAGATCAAAGGTAGACTTGTTATCAGTCCTAGGATTTCATCACCCCATGACATGAAATATATCTATTAAAATGTTCTGCATATGAAGCAAACACATGTATTTCAATCTCTCAGTCTCAAGAAACTCATTTCCTCCAATTCTTCTGACATTATTATGGTTTGAGAACTCTGATGGATCCATTGAGTATCTTTTACAGATGTAGATCTTTCAGCTTTATTAGACAGCAACTCCTATTAATGATGTTCAGAGAATAACTTTTCCTGCAACAAGAGAGCACAAAAGCTATAGATCCTATCTATCCATTTCCTCCCACAGTATAAGTCAACAATTAATAATAAGTCACATTTACATTTTGATTTCTAAGCACTTTACAAATGTATTTTCTAATTTGATTCTTATAACAGCCTTAAAAATCATTAATAATAGTTACTGACATGTATATAATGGTTTAACATGTACAAAGTGCTTTACATTTAAGATCTCATCTAAGCATAACAATGAGCCTGTACTTATAGGTGTTATTGTCCCCATTTTAAAAATGGACATTCTGGAACTCAGAGAGGCTAAGAGGTCTCACCAATGTTAGAAATGGGAATTGAACCTGTTTTCCCAACTCCAAATCTATCACTTAATACATCATTCCAAGCTGGTAATATATTATTATTTTTGTTTCAGCAAAGAGAGAAATGAGGCTCAAAGGGTCTAAGCAAACCTCAAGAGAATTGAATTAGGAGGGTGTGGGAGGACCAGCTATGTTAATGGCTGAGGGCCTCTGATTTTCCCAGTCTTCTAACAGACAAAAAACTAGGTTCTGTTAGACTCGGAATAGATCAGGATCAAAAAAACAAACAAACAAACAAAAAACTGGAATCTTCATCATCCTCATTATTATCACATTTTTTGAGCATGTATTATATTCAAGTCACAGATCCTCACTACCAAAGGAATAAGAATGTAGGCAGGGGTTGAGCTTATGGGTAATTGGGATGTAGAAATTTAGAAGTCAGCAAATATTGAGATTTTCAGAATATGGTTGGACTCAGTGGTGAGGAGGAGAAGGAAAGAGAAACAAAATATGACAAGAAGATCCTGTGAGATAATTCTAAAGACTGAGCTCTAGAAATCAAAGAGAATCAAGCAACAAAACCAACCTGCTTTTCTGCAGAGCCCAGCAATCTCCTCCCCTAAAAACAAAACAACTACAATACAAACAAACCCTCTCCCCCTTAAACTACCTGAAATCCTACTGAATATAATTTGGTTGAGTATTCTTAAAAAAACAGAAAATGCTCTAGGATAATTTTTGTTGTTCTTCAGTCATGTCTGACGCTTCTTGCCCTTATTTGGAGTTTTCTTGACAAAAATACTGGATTGGTTTGCTATTTCCTTCTCCACCTCATTTTACAGAGGAGGAAACTGAGACAAACAGGATCAAGTGACTTGTCCAGGGTCACATAGCTAGTAAATGTCTTGGGCTGGATTTGAATTTTCTGAGCCACCTACACTTTGTAAGACTACAGAAATCTAATAGTCATTTATGTTCTAGTACTATAGCTTGATTTCCTTAGTTAACATCTATTAGGGTTGAGGACATTAAAGAAACTGAATTTTTTACTGGATGGGGCTGGAGGGTGCCAGGATTAGAAAGAAAGGGCAATTTTGGAGCTTTAGGAACTTTAGGAGAAAGTAGATAGAGTACTCAATGAGAGTGTGTGTACAGGATAGGGAGGAGTCAGAATATGAAAACTGTAGGTACCTTGGGTGCTCAAAGGGATTATCCCAAAAGAGAATATGGGAGAGTATCAAAAATAAATTTTGATTATCTTGAATTTTTGCCAAGGCCAGTCCTGCCTTCTCCTTCTTCATAATGATTGAATTCATTTTGTGAGAAATCTTTCCTATTCCCCTTTGTAAGTTATATGTAATAAACAGGTGTGCATCAAAAGCAATTTTAATTGTTCAGAGCTTATAGGCTTCACTAATTTTCAACATTTGTAGCACCGACTCTCAAACATCTTCCCAGAGAAACAATTTTATGAGTCAATTAAACAGGTTTTTGTGAAAAGAAAAAAAAAAAATCAATAATATACTCAAAAATACATAAAGGAAAATAAAAAGATCAAGAGGGGACATAAACATGATAATTTTGTTATTGTTAAATTTGATATAGATTCTAAAAAAACCTTTATGTAACAGAATTTCATGGCTTCACACAGAACATTTTTAAAAAGAAGACATCTTTTCGGGGTAAGAATGGGGACGCAAGGGAAGGAGGAATAGAACTTGGAACCCCAAACTTTAAAAAAAAAGAATGTCAAAATTTGTTCTTGCATATGATTCCATGTGATAAAATATTAAAAAAGAAAAAAATAAAGGAAAGTGGGGGAAAAAAAGCCAAGGAAAAAAACTTGTTAAAGGTCACAGTTAAAGGAAGGTGATTTTGGAAATAAAATCAAGAGTTCATGAATTCCATTTCTGCCCCCTATTATGTTTCCTAACAGTATAAACAGTCCATCTCACCAAGCTAGAATCAACACAGAAATAGAGATTTGGATAGAGGGAGAAGGCTATTTAGAGACTATATAGTCTGGCACCCTCATTTCATAGATAAGGAGCCAGATTACCAGATAAATTGATTGATTGGTTAAAGTTCAAAGGTAATAAGTGACAGAGACAGGATTTGAACTCAGGACCTCTGATTCCAAAGCCAATTCTATCTATAAGAAAATCCCTTTCAAGTCTTCCTTATGAAAAATCCTAAGAGACAAAACTTGAGTCTCATTATGTGAAACTAACCCTGAAAATGAGAAAGATGAACAAGAGCAAGGAAAACAATGCCTTTTTTCAAAAAAAAAAAATAGAACTGGATTCCTTTCACCATGTCCACAGACATTTTTTTAAATTTCAAATGTTTTTAAGACTTAGAAGAGTTTTTTTCCATGCCAAGTAATGCCTTTATGAATTCCTTTTTTGTGCCAGAGGCACATAATAATGCAATCATTCCTTGCCAGTTATATGAACTTTGATTTCAAATGGGTCATAAACCATTTTCAAAGTCCCAAATATGAAATGATAAGCAAATTCCATGCCTATGATATTACGAGATTTTAATTTTTGCACAGTGAATACAATGGAATATTTTTATCTTTTATTTTTCAGTAGTTGGATATAATGTGATTATTGCTCAGTATAACAGGTCAGACAATTATATTTGAAGATATGATTTTCTTAGCATTTCACATTCACTAATACATGCTGTATTCCCTTTTTAATATTTCGCTGTTATAAATTAACATTAAAGAGCTAAGACTATAAGAAGGAATATTAACAAGATATTTTTTTGTGGTGTTGAGCCCATCTCTAACACATTAAGAGCTATAAAACTGATCAGTGTTAAGAATTGGTTTCACAGATTTGTTACTGGTATCACAGGAACTGAAGCAAAAAATAAATATTAATAAAAATGCCCTAAATTCAACTGAGGTATACTGTGAACTATAAAGTTCAATAATGGAGGTGCTAAATATCACAAGTTTTACATTTAAAAGTGAGACGTGAAGGCCTTTATGACAAGACTAATTTTATAGTCACATTATTATGAAATGTAAATCATTTAGGAATTGTGGATGAATGTGTACTCATTTGACAATTTTTAAAATCTACTAGTTCAAACAATGTAAATCTAAATAATGTGAATGTAATATATCCAAATATTTCTCTGAAATAAGCAATAGCTTTTTAAAATTGGATTGTTGAAGATGAATGCTGAATAAAATACAGTGATGAAACTTAGGCCAGGAGAACAAATAATGAAAGTCACCTCCCTCCTTGCATTAAAGTGGTGGGAACTTTATGTGCAGAATCCTGCAGACCCTGTCAGATGGAATTAATGCATGACCTAAGCCTTTGCTTAATTTTTCTTTGAAATGGGAGAGGAAGGGTCCAGTGAGAATGGAGTATATGGCTTTTTTGGGTTTTTTTTGGGTTTTTTTGAGGAAAATAAGACAGCGATAAGATATATTTAAAATAAATAAGTACATTAAATTAAAATAAAACAGACAGCTCTAGCTTTGTTATTCAGATTAGTTCATTGTTTATGACTATTATTTCACCAAAAGAATATATTTACCATGAACAGTTCTACTCAATCAACAACTAATGGGAATAAAATCAATTCATCTGTTAATAAATCAATGTTCTTTATTCCTATGTATTTATTCATAATTAAAGTGGGCTCTAATAATTTCAAACCTTATACACACTTGCACTCTATTTTGTTTTTACTTTGGAACCAGGATTATCAGTCTAGTCTGAAGATTATAAAAGTCCTCCCCTGTTTCTTGGAAAAATTAATAGCTATTGGCTATAGCAGTTTGTCTACAAACTGAAGTTTCCAGTTTTTATGAACTTGCAAATATTTATACTGGATAGCCTCTATCTAAAGTAATTTTGTAAATGCCAATGGCTACAAAAGTACTCAATACATTTTACTAACAAATTTATCTCATCATATCACATCACTGTTTCTGCTAGAATAACCTTAAATCTTAATTGGCTAAGGATTTAGGACAATTTCAATTGTTTTTCAAGAAAGGCAACATCCAAATATCAAGTATGCAAAAATTGTCCTTTCTGCTGAATTAAGTTGTTGAGTGCCCCAAGGCTAGAAAGTCAACAAAGCTACTTTTGTTTAATGCTTTCAAATTTCTGAAATTAGAAAAGAGTTCTTGTAGACACCAGTTATCAGGGAACATAAGGCCTCCCCTCAAATGTAAAGTCTATAATCTTCAAGCTAATTTTCTAACTTTAAGAATTTCTTTTCTATCAAACTTCATTTTATATCACCAGTTTCAAAGTCCCCAAAGAACACTCCTGCTGTCCTCCTCAAAAGGTCATTTAAAGCACTCAATGATTTATCCTAAGAATTTAAGAGAATAAAGCAGTGTGAAAGCCTCTTTGAAATTATGTGATCTGAAATGTCTTACAATTCAGAAGGCAAGTGACCTCAGAGGCCAGGACCTTCCACTGTAAAGATGGGGCCTACCCTGACACACCCCTTTAACTAAAGGATCCACGCTCTCTGACCTGAAAAGACAAACTGATTCATATATTAAGATGTCTGAACCTTAGTGAGTTAGGAGGGATCCAGAGTTTTGCAGGTTGAAGCTAAAGTCCCAAACTTTATTTACATGTCAACAAACAGTAGCACTGTCCTCCCTTTCAGATTAGGTTAATCATTGAGCTTTTTTTTTTCTCCTGAATTTGGGAGTTTTAGGCTTTTAACCAGCTAGATAAAGGTCTCACCTCAATGGCATGTCCTATGATTTCCAGGTCAAAAGGGAATGAGAGAAAAGGGGGAAGAGAGAAGGGAAAGCCATAAACAATTTGATTATTAGAAATTATTAAAACCCATTTTGATCCAAAAATAACCTAAGTAACCAAAAGTTTGTCCTACTCAAGTCAAAAGATGACCTAGGGTATGCTATTTAAAAAATAGTATATGCATTCTCACTTCCATATCACAACAAAGTTACCTGATATTGGTTACATATAGCCAGTCAACATACAAACAGTATCCTATGTCCTGACTTCCACAAACTCTTTTTTTTGTCTTTGGGTCACAAAGATTTAAAGATTCACAAAAGGCTAGAATAGGAAGGAACTTTGGGAATCAATTAACTTAACCCCTTCATTTTATATTTGGAGAAAATGAGTCCCAGAAAGCTTTGTCTATCATGTCAAAACAGATGATGTGTAAATCTTTCATTTTGTAGACATTTTCTTTTATACTGTTATGTATTTGATGTCTGTTACACAAATATTCATTGATGGGTCAGTAATATTTGCTTGCTTCTCAAAAATTCAGACAACAAATTAGTAGTAGCTTGGGGGTAGGAGTAGGGGAAGAGGATCAAACAGATTTTTCTCCAAAAAACTAAATCAGATGCAAGAAAATTTTAGATTTAATTTGAAATTGAGGATAATTAGATTTTTAAAAAAAATTTAAATGTAAAATAATTGTTATCTTTGCAAGAACAATTTTAAGAGATCTGAATGAGGGTTGAATATCTTGGTCTGAGCTTCTGGGGAGACAAAATATTTGATTATGTTTCAATTCTTAAAGGTTCTATGATTTTATGAAGATAAGTATTTCCTCCATAGATGCTAATCCTGTCCCCTTGATAATTTGAGGTAATTTCTTAAGTAACCATGTCTAAAAATATTTATCATGTAATGACCAATATTATCATGATAAGCTTCCTTAAACTTAATGGAATTGGTTTGCAGTCAATGGATGCTTCATTGGAACCATTCTTAAATAACTTCCAGTTTAGTTATAATAATAATAGCATCTAGAATTTTCATAATAGCTATCACTTTACCTAAATAGTCTCATTTGGTCCACAGAACAATCACATGAGGTAGGTACTTCCCCCTGCCTCCTCCCTTCCCCCCCCCTTTTTTTTTTCAGATGAGACAACTGAAGTTGAGGAATGGAAAGTAATTTGCCTTGAGTCAGAGCTAGAAAATGTCTGAGGCAGATTTTGAAATCAGATCTTCCTTATTCAAAGTCCAATTATACACTAGACTTAGTTTCTACAAAACCTATAAAACATATCTTTCTGGAGTAGCCATCAAAAAAATGAAGCAAGTATTTGAATATAAGGCAAAAACCATTTATATAGATATGTATGTAATTTGTGAGACTGGAATACTATAAGCCTACAACACCTCTCACCAGATAAAGCTTAAACACTTCCAAAACCCTCCATTATAGCATATTGCTTTAATAAAATAGTTCCACTGAATTTTGTTTTGTATGGGTAGGAGTTGTTTGGGTCAATTGTTCAATCATTCTGCCCCACCTAAAATAACTAACAAAGTACTACAAGTGAATATTTGTTAGTTGACACTATCAATATGAGGTCTCAAGTATCAATAAGGTTGAAGCATCTCTTTTTAGTCAACTAAGAGCATTTGACTATATGTGGGAAGTCCTGAAAAGAGATAAAATGGAGTGACCGATGCACAGGAAATATACTCAAAATACCTGAAGAAGACTCAGTCATGCCTTCTAGACCTTTTATAACTCTATTTTCAAATCCAGTCATTCCAGTGAGAAGCAGTGGAAAGGAAAGAGCCATGTTAGTTAACCCCTTGAAAGAAAATTTCTTGGGGGATGGAGAAGGAGATTCAGTCTTCTCTACTCATCTTGATCAGTAGAAGATCTTATGAACTCTGGAGGCCAGATGATTTATACTTAGAATATCCTGACATGTTCCTTGGGACAGCAATAGCTGGCAGCAGAAAATCAAAGACAAACTAAGTATCCTGAGGAAAGGGAACTTCCCACTACCAAAAAGATATCAGCTGAAAGTTATATCATGTCTTTGGGGCATTTTTTCCCATGGGGGGGAGAGAATGACTTCCCGCAACCAACAGTTCTAAGTTGCCACTTTACCAAATGTGCTTTCTAAGTCTGACTCCACTTTTTCTTGAACTCTCTATATTTGGGGGAGCAAGTGTGTCACCTACTTGGCTGAGGAAATGGATAGGAAGGTAGAAGTGTTTATACAAACAGTTCTTACTATCATTGTTATATAGTCATATTTCCAATCATGCCTAAGTCTTCATGACCCCATTTGGGGTTTTCTTGGCAAAGATCCTGGAGTGGTTTGTCATTTCCTTCTCCAACTCATTAAGAAACTGAGGCAAACAGGGTTAAGTGACTTGCCCAAGGTCATCCAGCTAGGAAGTGTCCGAGGCCACAAAGATGAGCCTTTCTGACTCCAGGTCTAGCACTTCTGTGTCACCTAGCTGCCTCAGTTCTTTCTATATCATTTCAATAAATACCTTTTTATGAAATCTAATTATCTAGCAGACTAATTTGTATTGAACAAGAGCCATGGGAAGGTACATCTATGGGTACATGGCCCATAGTATAAGAAACCTGACTATTTACAATCCCTCAGGGCCAGCCCTTCAACTCTGGGTAAAGACAGTAGCTGGGCTACAGGGATTCAGCTAGCTGGTGAAAGTAAATGTTGGGAGAGTGACTCCAAAGCACATGCTATAGTTTTGTAACCCACTTATCATCGGATTAGCCTCTCGTTTATCCTACTTGTCAAGATGTAGAGATGAGGCTGGATGATAGGTAATTTAAGGAGATTTGGAATTAATTAAACCAATAGACCTGAAGAGTGGCTATTAATGGCTTAACATCAAACTGGAGGAATGCCTTTAAAAGAGTGGTCTAAAAAGTCTGGTTTTGAGACTGTTCAACCCTTGAGACCACCCACCTTGAGATCTGTTCAACATTTTTGTTGATGAAGTGAATGAAAGCAGAGATGAAGTACTTACCAAATTGGCAAATGACACTAAGATGGGTAGAGATTACTCACCATATTGGATTGGAGTTTTCTTGGCAAAAATATTGGAATGATTTACCATTTCTTTGTCAAGTTCATTTTACAATTGAAGTAACTAAAGTAAACAGGGTTAAGTGACTTGTTCAGGATCATATAGTTAGTTATCTGAGGTCAGATTTGAACTCAGGAAGATGAAGTTCCAGGTCTGGAGCCAACCTATCTGGCTCTGTGCTAGACATACTCTATATGAAAATGGCAAATACTTTGGGGCCCATATGCCCCTCCCCTATTTTAAAATCTCGCATGATATAAATACTGTGAAGATTATTGAACAAAGTCTTCTCTATTTTTCCATCTTCCAAGAAGTCTTGTCAGGACACTTTATTAGAAAGGAAAATTTAAGACAGACCTTTGTTCTATCAATTCAAATGGCTTTTAATAGCCAATAAAAAATAACAATTGAGTCTTGAATATTCCCTATACCTTTTAAAATAGTGTGGCTGCTCTTTGTAGTGGCCAGAAACTGGAAATTGAGTGGATGCCCATCAATTGAGAATGGCTAAATAAATTATGGTGTATGAATGTTATGGAATATTATTGTTCTGTAAGACAATTCTGTAAGAATTGATCAGCAGGATGATTTCAGAAAGGCCTGGAGAGACTTACATGAACTGATGCTGAGTGAAATGAGCAGGACCAGGAGATCCTTATATACTTCAACAACAATACTATATGATGATCAATTCTGATGGACCTGGCCATCTCCAACAATGAGATGAACCAAATCAGTTCCAATGGAGCAGTAATGAACTGAACCAGCTACACCCAGTGAAAGGACTCTGGGAGATGACTATGAACTACTACATAGAATTCCCAATCCCTCTATTTTTGTCCACCTGCATTTTTCATTTCCTTCACAGGCTAATTGTACACTATTTCAAAGTCCGATTCTTTTTGTACAGCAAAATAACTGTATGGATATGTATACATATAATTGTATTTAACTTAGACTTCAACATATTTAGCATGTATTGGTCAACCTGCCCTCCAGGGGAAGGGGTCGGGGAAGGAGGGGAAAAGTTGGAACAAAAAGTTTTGCAATTGTCAGTGCTGAAAAATTACCCATGCATATATCTTGTAAATAAAAAGCTATACTAAAAAATAATAAAATAGTGTGGCTGTTAAGATACGGTCTATGATAAACTATCACTTGGAAAAGCCTGCTTGTTTCAGTTCATCAAAGATGCCTTCAATGCATGTGAAGATTGTAAAAATTTTGTAAAGATGGAAAAGTAGAGATCTGTATTGATAGCTATATTTTTCAAGTCTTTTTGGGGGGGAGAGAAAGAAGTGGTAAATTACTCCAGTATCTTTGCCAAGAAAACCTCAAATGCGATTACAAAGAATCAGACATGACTAAACAATAAAACCTTTGTGTCTAGCACATTCCAAATAGAAAAGGGATTCCCTGAATGTAAAATCTTTCATTTGCTTCTGTTTTGCTGGTGATTGCTGATTGCTTCAAGCTTCAGAATTCACAGAGCCTCCTAAATAATAAGATCCATGATTTCTCAAAAGAGTTTAACCTATCTTTCCCACAAAAATAAAAAATAAGTGAGATTCCCCCCCAAAAAATTTTTTTTCTTATCCTCCACATTTTCAAATATCCTTTGAATTGTATCCTTCAGTGACCTCACAATTGTATCCTGCATAGATCTTCTAATTTTATTACTTGTCCTTGTCCAGCTTTTCTTTCCATTGATTATATAGCCAGATCAATCTTAATCTTTAAATATTTCTGATTGAGACACAGTCCCTTTCTCTTTCCTATGGTACCCTAATGAAAGACTCATTCATTAACTAATTGGGCAATACCATGCAGTAAGCTGGGAAGGAGGACTACCTTCTTCTCCCCTAGGTCAGGTGGCTCTAGGTAAAAAGGGCTTAGGGTTTTAGCCCTATTTCATTTCTCCTTTTCTAGGTTGCATGAAGCAGAGTTCCCAGTCCGCAAGGTAATAGATTTGAAGTACTAGATTTGAAGATAGGAATATTCAAAGTCAGATGCTGCAACCAGTCCAGCATGAGAGTCCTAGGAAGCTAAGGTCCTAGTCAGAAATCTAGGATGGGGAAAGACCTCCTTCAGGTATGGAATCTAATGAGACAATGCCAAGTAGGAATTTTTGTATGCAGCAAAACTTCTTTTACTTTGAGGATCACATAATTGAAGGCGGAAGTTGCTAAATTATGATTTAATCATCAAAAATGTTTGATTTGACTACATATTTTATATTCAACATATCTGGAGTCACAAAAATTTCTTGAGCACAAAGGGGTCACAAGTGTTGTTAAAAAGTCCTGTGGTAAATTATGGCATATCTAACCTTGGGGGAAAATACTTATATATTTGTTCTTGCTATACCTTTAAAGAAAATATTTTTCTGTAAAAGCTAAAAACAATTACTAATCATCTATATGTGAAAAATGGAGGAGACGTGCAAGACAACAATCTATGTTGAAATATTCATATGACCTAAACAACAGCATGTGTGGAAAAAAAAAAGATTTGGGAGTTTTAGTTAGCCTTAATGTGAGTCAACAATATTATATAACAGCAATAAAAGCTCATAATTTAGAATGGACAAAAAGAGTCAAGGAAAACAGAATAAAAGCAATGATAGCCCCACCAAACTCTGCTTCGATCAGACAATCACTGGCATTGACAAAATGGAATACATTCCCCTGATAAACTTAGTAATGGATAAAATGTCAGCTTCCAATCACTATCTCTCCTCTTATTATTAAGAAATTAAAACAAAAATTGGTTTAAAAAAAGCTTTATGCAAATTGGTAAATAGCATTAGTGAGTTAGTTGATTGGGATTATGTTTGCATTTTGTTATCAAATTTAATAGGTTAATGTATCTTGTATAGAGAAAAAGAAAATGTTTAAAATAAATTAGAATTAGCACTGAAAATGTCTTATGTTTATCTAGCCTAGAGTGTTCTTAATGTTTTCAGTTTGAGGACATTACCCAAGTCCTCAAAGACTTATTTTAATTTCTTATCATTCATGAAGCCTTCCATTATTATTATTTCAATGCTTATTGGTCTGCTCTTCATCTGAACTCTTACAGCATCAGAATTCCATAATACAACATTTCACAATTTAGCCAAAGGGATATGCTGTCTTTATCAAATATTGCTTCACTTATATTTGTCTTTTCTAAGTACATCTCAACTTTCTTGAGAATGATAACTCTGTTTTATATATTTTTTGCCCTCCAAAAAATTTAACTTAAATTTGAATATTCAATATCCACTTTTTGATTATTAATCTTTTATATATTTTCTGGAAAAAAAAGATTTTGATAAAGGGGAAATAGAAGAACATAAAGACATTAAGTTAGGAGTGGTTTTGAGAATGGGACCACTAAAATAAGACTATAGAAATGGAAAATTAGGAGTAATAGAATATATATTGTGTTAACTTTTATTAGAGTGAGTCCTTTTTGCTAATGTCTCCCATATTTCTTCCTATCAGTATTCACTTGTTTTTGTGTCTCATTCATAAGAGTATAGATTTAGATCTGGTAGTGCTATTAGAGAGCATGAAAGCCAATCTTCTCATTATTACAGATGATGAAACTAAGGGACAAAGAAACAGCATCTGGGGGCAGGATTTGAACTTTGTTCTTTCTAATTCCAAGTTCAGTACACACCCACTATAACATGCTGATTCTCAGAGAGCTAATCTGGGAAAAAATCTGATAACCCAGAAATTTCACTACTGAGGACATATCCCAAGAAAATCAGACAGAAAGTCTCATATAGCGAAATAATCAATGCAACATATTTTAAAGTAACAAAAATCTGGGTGCCCATCAATTGAAGAATGAATGTCTGAATAAATTGTGGGATGTGATTGATAATGGAATATTATTGTGCTAAAAGAAATAATGAATATAAGAAACTCAAAAAAAAAGTGAAGATTTGTGTGAAGTTCTCCAAAGTGAATAAAGAATCAAGAGATTATATACATAATATTTCAGTGCTAAAATATTCAAATGGATTTATGATCCCATCAATTTTTATGTTCTTTCCAACAATGCAGATCTGAACCAATCCATGCTTGTGCATTCTGCCTTATACTAGTCCATCTCCATAAACTTATCACGGAATTACCATAATTAATTAACTAATGATATTTAACTATTTGCATAAATCTGTTTTTTACTTAATTTTTATTTTCTTAATGATAATAGGAGAGATAGAGATTGGAAGCTGATATTTTATCCATTATTAAGTTTATCAAGTGAATGTATCTCAATTTGTCAATTCCAATGATGGTTTGATCAAAGAAGAGTTTGGTAGGACTATTATTTCTTTCATTCTGTATGTCATGACTCTTTTCATCCATTCTAAATTATGAGTTTATATTGATGTTACTATAATATTGTTGACTCATGTTGAGGTTAACTAAAACTCCAAGATGATGGGGATATTCCTCACTTTCTCCTAACATCATAAGCATACTAGTAGAGCACTCTGACTGTTATCTCTTACACTTACCATATGACTAGCCCTTCTTTCTTTCTCTAATACATTACTTAGTGATATTTTTACTTTTGTTCTTTGAAGTAATTCACTGGGTTATATCCTATAGCCTGTTCATACCCATCATCTATCTCTCCACTACTGTAAGTGTGATATTCATTTTCAATTTTTTGAGAGATGTTTGTGTCCCATGTTCTGAAGTCATTCAACATTACTGACATAATGTTGGTAATAAAAAAAAAATAGGCTCTTATTCTTTGGGAAAAACTCATTAAAGGAATTTTACATTTCCTTAAAGCAATCCTGTTCTTTCTTTACTTGTTAAATTCTGGACTCAACTCATTTTTAAAATTAAATATGGATGTTGATGGACTAGTTGATCAGGTTGTTTATTCAAATACATATCATAAGCTTAGCAATCTCTTCACTTTTTATCCACACGTTCTTTCCAATGTGGATTTTCAGGGCAATTTTTTCTCCGTGATTACTGTTCTCTTCCAAGAGTTCTGCAGTGTCCTAGGGCTTGATGCAGTCAGCAATGTATTATCCAAATCCTGAGGACCTTCTCTTTCATGGGGAATCTGTCTTTATTTTGTCCTCTCTGTTAAGGCTAACTCAGACCTGTAGAATGGACCTCTTCCTTTGAGAGGATGATGACAATGACACAAGGAGACTGAAAGGCAGTTGCTGTTCTCTGACCTTTCTCCTCTTCCCTCTTGTCTCCAATTTTTTCCATTCCCAATCCACAAGGAAGATCTGCATCAGCAAAGGCTGCTTTGCAAATCCTTCAAGTGTTATGATCCACAGGTGTGAGGCTCTTGGAAAATTGAATGCCCCTTCACTTAGAAATGGTCCTTAACATTATACAATAAGGGAAAAATATTTATAAAGCTAGAATTAAGTATTTTTAAAAGAATTTTAATTTAAAAAATCTTGAATCTTAGTTTAACAGGTTCTTAGAAATTCATTTCAGTGCATATGCTGATCCCAAGACAAAATGTCAGACTGAAAATTGCTTACAAAAAGTAACAAAATGATCAAGAAAGAGAAATATAAACCATCATCAGTAATAGTATTTTCTAGTGAAATCATAACATTCATTTCCCCTTATTTTTCCATTTGTTCCTTTTCACAGAAAACACAGAAATCATTGAAAAATGTGAAACATAATTTTAAAAAACTGTGAGACATTCTTAATGAATTCATTGTTGTAACTTTAAAAAAAAAGACAGTTTATATGCTGTAAAACTTGGATAAACAAGAACATTCATTGGAGAGACAATAGATAACTGTAGTCAAATATATTATTTCTCTTCCTGAGGAAATATCTAGTAATTCAGGATATGAGTTGTGAGATCTTTCCCACAGGGAGTAGTAATATGTTCCAATGTGTCCTCTTGTTTATTATATACTCTATCTCTGTGTAGTCAATGAGTGGTTATGTCTTCTGATTCTTTCCAAATATTTATCCTTAGATAATATCTTTCACCATAGGCCTAAATAAGTGTGTGTGTGTGTGTGTGTGTGTGTGTGTGTGTGTGTGTGTGTGTCTAATTTCAACATATAGCCAAATCTTCTGACAAAAAAATTTAGAATTTTAGAAAAATGATTTTTTCCCACAGTACCTCATCCTCTTGTCCTATTTTGGGACAGTGGAAATGGGTTAGTGCATTTAGAATAAAACAAAAAATTTGAGGGTTCATATTTATTTTCCTGGTCTCTGTTGTTCTTAAATCACAAATCATTTCTTTGGAGAGAGTTTTGTTTGTAAGGATAAAACTTCATTTGTCATGAACAAAGCACAATTGACATTATGAAGTCATATCTAGAATGCAGTAATACTAATAGAAAGATTAGTAATTATGTTTTATTTTCATTTAGTGTCTTACATCTGCAAAATTCACAGGGAGAAGGTACCTAATTACCTAAAACAGGAGTCTATTCATAAGCTGGTTTAAAGTGGGTTAGCAGGGTTAATTAATTTATTCAGTTCACTTTTATTCTGAGATGCAGTATGGCTTAATGGACAGGGAATCAAGAGGAACTTGCTTCCATTTATGTCTCTGACAGTTACTGACTCCATGTAATTCATCCTTTCTGTTCCCCAGGTATCTATGTATTATTATAAATTTCAGAGCAGATGATGACCTGAGTCTGGTAGAGGGAATTTCTTTGACAAAGTTGAGTTGCTTACGTGAATGAAATCACAGGAATAATAAAAGAATTGACAAATCAAAACAAAAATATTTATTCTGTAACAAGGAATCCAGTAGTATACTTGATATCTCTCAGTGGGTGCACAGGACAAAAAAAGCATAAAAGATACAGGTTGGTCCATCAAGATATTCTTACAATCTGGTCTTTGTCATACTAAGCCCCCCAAAAGGTGCAACATATATGCAGTAGATGGGAGCTACTTTGAGAAGGAAAAGTGCTGGCAATTGGTCAGGTTTTGATGCCTGAAGATGAGAGTTGAACTGAGTCTTGAAGGAAGGCAAGAGAACTAATCAGCATTTTCAGACATGGGAGATAGCCAAGACAAAAGCCCTGAGACAGAATTTGAGGGACTGAAAGTAGATGAGTATACCAGGATCAAAGAGTACATGAAAGTGGGTGAGTAAGAGGGGATATGCTATGTGGATAGAACACTGGACCTGAATTGGACCTCAACCTCACACACTCATTAGTTATGTGACTCTGTGCAAATCACTTAACCCTTTTTGCACTGGTATCCTCAAATGTGAAATGGGGATAATGATTAATGAGCATTAAATGAGATATTTCCAAAGCACTTTGCAAATCTTCCTCCTTCTCATACTCTTCCTCCTCTTTCTTCTTCTTCATGCTCTAAGAGTCTATTTCATTTTAATATTTGATAATTCTAGCTTGTGAGAAGCCAGTATTATTGTGATATGAACTTGAGAATTCTGGCAATCATCCGAAAGCCTAGGTTGTGAAGATCTTTCAAGCCAAGACCATACCCATTGTCTTCATAGATGAGATCCCACTTGGTACCAATCTCCACAAGACCTACAATCCCAATATCTTTTCACCAGGAATGAACAATAATATAAAATGTTAACAAATTGGAAGACCAAGAAAGAGTTGTAAATTCATTTGTCATGAACAAAGCACAATGACATTATGAAGTCATATCTAGAATGTAGTAATACTAATAAAAAAGGTTAGTAATTATATTTTATTTTCATTTAGTGTCTTAAATCTGCAAAATAGCATACTGATTAGAAATGTTACACCTGGTTTGAGGATATAGAGAATAATCACAGAAAGTACTTGAGATGGAGGGCAGGGTAGGGAAATGTTAGCTAGAAGGTGCAGATCTGCCAGAGGGAGTTAGGACAGAAAGTGGAGGTTCAGTCAATGGGCAAACCAGAGGGGTCTGTCCGTTGTTGCAAACATTTGCCTGGGTGTCTATGAGCAATGTTTAAACTTTAAGGATTTGGTTTTTGTTGTTTTGGGTTTTTTGCTTTTAACATTTAAAAACCTTAGAAGATTGTTTTATGAATACTAGGCTATCCCTTGCCTTAGGGGTCTAAGGGAATGTAACTTTTGGATTTCAGGATTTAGGAGGAAATTAAAGGGATTGATACAGTTCTTTCATTCAGTGGCCCAAGGCAGAAGAGGAAGATATATCTCATTTTAAAACTTTTCAAGGACTCTTGGCAACTAAACTTCATTTTATGCCTGAGTTTTAAAACTAGTTTATTATAAGCAAGGTGACTCGTTCTTCTCCCTTCCCTTTACTCTCCTTTTTCCCTCCCCTGACTCCCTGCCCAGTTTTACACATACACACATTTTCTTATTCTCTCTCTCTCTCTCTCTCTCTCTCTCTCTCTCTCTCTCTCTCTCTCTCTCTCTCTCTCTCTCTGTGTGTGTGTGTGTGTGTGTGTGTGTGTCTCCTTCTGAAATGCATTTTTGGCTGGACTTGAACTAATTCTCACTAATGATGGGCAGCTCACTGTGAGACTGAATATGATGAATTAGATAGCAAGCAGGCAAAATCAATTTCTAAAAGTCAAGCAGACAGCTTTACAAATTGTACTTGGGGCATTTATTTTGGCAAGTGGACTTTATTAAGTGACATGTGGAGTTTTTTTTAAAAAGACTTTTATCTAAAGATCATAGGATATACTAAGCACTCATTCTTACCTCAAGCTCACAGTTCCATGGGCAGAACTAAGTCACAAGGAACCTAAGGGAGCAATGACTCAAGATGAAGCTGTTCTCAGAATGGGACGGAATCCAAGGCTCTGAATCAGGGACAGTGTTGAAAGGCAATGCATTGCCTTTATTTTCCTCTTAACATTTATTCATTTACTCATTCACTATTTATAAGCAGAGCAATGTGTGAGACTATTAAGAGGCACAGAAGTTGCACAAAATTTATAGAGGCTCTGTTCTAGTGGAGAGATAAGATCAACACAAAGGACTACAAAATAATATCATACAATAAATGAATTAGGTTGTAAACCAAAATGTTTTGTGAAAATAGGGTAGAAGGCAGAGAAAGAGAGATCCTTAGGGATTGATGTTATCAGGAAAGACTTCACAGAGGACATGAAATTTGAGTTGAACTTTAACAGTGAAAGGTCAATCAGCATTTATTAATCCCCTACTATGTGCAGGGCACTCTGCTAATTTACCAAAAAAAAAAAAAAATCCCTGCTCTCAGTTTATAATCTACTAAAGGAAAACAAAGCACAAAATGAAGCTGAAAAGAGAGAATAGTTGAGATCACCTGGATAGCTAATGCATAGAGAGGAATACAAAAAGGAAAGGAAAGAAAGAGAATCATGTAATTTAGATTTGTAAGGAACCTTAGATATAACAGTCCAGTCTTCTCACTTTACAAATAAGGATTTTTGTTTAAATGAGAAAACTGAGGGCAGGTAGGTGGTGCAGTGGCTAGAGTACCAGCCCTGAACTCAGGAGGACCTGAGTTTAAATCTGACCTCAGGCATTTAACATTTCCTAGCTGTGTGACCCTGGGCAAGTCACTTACCCCCAATTGCTTCAGGGGGAAAAACATGCTTAAAATGAGAAAACTGAGGATCAATGAGATGAAGTGACTTGCCCAGGGTCACATAGGTGGTAAACAGTAGAATCAGGATTCAAATCCAAATCCTCTGACTCTGATGGATCCCCTGTATTTTCCATTAAAACCACTCCCAATAGAATATAAATACAGATAGACAGTCCCTCCTCTCAAAGGAGCTTATGTTCTAATTGAGAAAGACAACATATAAAAAGAAGTTGAAATAGGGAGAGGGAAAAAGGTATCAAGTGGAGGAAGAGGCCAGAGGGAAAAAGTCTAGAGAAAATCCATATAAGTCTTCTAAATTTTTGCTTGAAAGCATTTGCTTTATAGAAAAAACTTAGAAGATATCACACCTCCCCCTTTTGTTCCCTGTTCCAGGTGTATTTGCAAGTTATCCCTGAGCAATCTAGTCATCTTGACTTTTGCCCTGTCACTGGACTGGAAGGACTCAGGGCTGACAACTCAGTGTAACTCTGGCTCACTTAAATCCAACTCACAAATCAAGACATGTTGTCATTGCTCCTCAAAAAAAGAAGAAGAAGAAGAAGAAGAAGAAGAAGAAGAAGAAGAAGAAGAAGAAGAAGAAGAAGAAGAAGAAGAAGAAGAAGAAGAAGAAGAAGAAGAAGAAGAAGAAGAAGAAGAAGAAGAAGAAGAAGAAGAAGAAGAAGAAGAAGAAGAAGAAGAAGAAGAAACAATAGCCTCTTTTTAGCAGTCCACATCTCCTGGATGGTTTCCTTGGGTGGAGTACCTAAAGGATCTAGAGAGGAACAATTAAAGATTTATTAAGAAGTGAAAGGAATTTATTGAACACTGTCTGATAATCAGCTGGAGTTAAAGACCCTTAATAAAGCATCCAAGAAGTAGTCCAAGAAAAAGATATGGTTGCTCTGAGGACATCTGTTGACTAGTTCTGATACCAAGTTGGATGTGCCATTTGAGCAAAAAGAAAAAAAAAAAAAAGAAAAAAAGAAAGAAAAAGTTTTAACTCTCCCTTTCAGAAGAGTGGCTTACTAGCTGCCTTACTCCAGCAGATGGTAGCAGAGCATCACAAATGGGTCAAAGACAACCATCTTTAAGTAATGGTAGTGAAGATAACTTAATTTCTAAATTGAGATAATTTTCTGAATACCTATATGTGAGATGGTTATCAGGTGCTACAAATAAAATTAGAACCATGGAGACAGATAAAAATGACTATATGATACCCAGTGGAGAAGAGATACATAATATCCAGCAGAGAACCAAATGTTACCATGACTAGACAGTGCTATAGTATCAGTGATGTGAATCACTATCTGCATGCCTGAGACATTCCTGTCTCTATGTACATGCCCTCTAAGCCTATGTCTAAAGTACATGTTTTTCCTGTGTGCTCTTCATGTTTATTTCTTAGATGCAAAAAGATACCCCCTTCATGCATGTTCTTTCACACATGTTCCCTGGCAACAAATGTGTTTTCCTTGAATGCATATTCTTTTAAGTGTGTTCCCTGACTGCAAGGTGTGTGTGTGTGTGTGTGTACTCTCCCTTCACTTACAGTAAGGGAAGCGTATACTTCCCTGGTTTGGAGAGATCTATTACAGTCACTTAATTTGATACGCTATTTGATTAAATGCCTTTTGATTTGAACCATGTTCTGTTTGATTTACTTAATAAAAGTAAACACATGGAAATTAATTTTAGTGATTTTTCTCTTTTTTTTCTTTGTTATGTGTATGGCTTAATAGAAAGGTTGAGGAGGAAAGATTAATTCTGAAATGAATCTGATATGAAAACTATATATAAAGAAGATTTGTTTTTACAAAAGCAAACACACTGGTGGAGGCTCTTGAACAATGGTTTTGAGTGGTCACTAGCCCTTGGTTATCAAGTGCTACAAATAAAATTAGACCAAAAGTGATATAGAAGTCTATGCTAGGTCAGAAGAAGGAACAGGAATAAGAAAAAGCACAAAGAAAGATATGGAGGTAGGAAAGTCCTAGATATATGTATGGGGACAAAAAGATAGTAAGTTGTTCATACAGATGAACAACACCCTATCCTCTGTGGCACCTAGCTGCCCAGGATGAGAAAGTTAGTTAGAGTGTTCTGATAAATTAAAATTCTGTAAAATTGGGCTTTAACCTCCCTTTTTTAGTTCATTGTATATTACTCTCTTGTGCACATTTTATGTTCCAGTTAAATGGTCCTATTTGCTATGCTCTTTTTTCCCCCTGAGGCAATTGGGGTTAAATGACTTGCCCAAGGTTACACAGCCAGTAAGTGTGAAGTGTTAAGCTTATGAGGTTACATTTGAACTCAGGTCCTCCTGACTTCAGGGCTGGTGCTCTGTCCACTACACGAACTAGCTGCCCTTTTGCTGTGCTCTATATATGGCATTCCATCTGCAACTTTACATAAGGCTGTTTTCTATGCTTGAAATGTTCTCCCTCTTCAGCTCTTAGAATCTTTTCAAGGCTCATACCTGTGCCATCCCCTTCAAAAGAACTTTCCAGATTCCCCAGTTATTAGCACCCAGTCTCAAAATCACTACATCCATATTTTGTATATGACCTCTACTTTCTTACCAGTGAAATTATTCCACCTACAATAAAGCATGTAACTTCTTTAAAGGCAGGGAGGGGCTAAATGAATTTGGGATCTGTGCCTTGCACATAAAAAATGCTTAAAAATTGCTTGTTGATTGATCAGACTATAAAGTATGGCCCAAGCATGCATTGATTATCTAAAATAGAAATATACAAATTTAGAAACAGGGACTAGAATAAAATATACTGCACCCGGAGTCAATATAACATATTAGTCTCAGAAAATCAGTTGATAATGTTTTGGAAAAAACTAAATTAAAAGTAAAAAAATGCTATAAAAGATAGAGGTAATTATACTTAAAAGGTATCATTGAGAATGAAACAATGTCGATATTAAATATATATGTTTTGAATGACCCTAGCAATTAAATATTAAGAGGAAAATTTAACTAAAATACAGTATATTTTGATGGAAATAAATAATAAATTTAATACTGTAGTAATGAAAATTGATAAATCATAGAGAGAGATAATGAAATTAAACTCCTTAAAGTTCCATATCAACTGAAATGATTGCTGTGATTATCTCTATAGTTTTTTGCATGCTGTCTCCACCTTCAGGATGTAAGTTCCTTGAGATCAGGGAACCTGTTTTAGCTTTTGCTTATAGCTTAGTATGGTATGTGCCATATAGACAACACTTAATAAATGCTTATTGACTGCCTGATTAAACAGAATGATGAAAAAATTAGATTTGATAGGCATAGGTCAAATAAGCATATTACAGAATTTAGCTATCAAACATCCATCACACTTTCACAAAATTGATCACTCTCAGATATAAAGAATTTATGGAAAAGGGCAAAAATTATAAACATTTCCTTTGCAGAATATAACACATATGCATGTATGCAAATGATAACATAGAGATCAAAATGTAAAGTGGATCAAGAACAATGACCTAAATAATGCTTTGTTCAAGTACCAATTATTAAAAATAAAGGAATATATTAAAAATGATAGCAATATAATATAACAAAGTTTATGGAACTCAATTATGGTAGTCCCTGGAATTACTTTTATGTACCTAGATTTTTATCTATTTCTTCCAGCTATGCTTTGGAGTCCCCAGATTTTGGTACTATGACTTAGCTGCCATCTTTTATTTTCCTCATGATTGTATTTTTGTCTTACTGAATTTTGACAGCCTGGTGATATATTGGATAGAGCACTGGCCTTATAGTCAGAAGGACTTTAAAAATCTAGCCTCAGACTTTTAGTGGCTGTGTGACCCTGGGCAAGTCACTTACCTCTGTTTGCCTCAATTTCCTCATTTGTAACAGAGAAGAAAATGACAAGATAATCAAAACAACAACGACCCTAGAATATACTTTCTCACTCCTTCCTCTCATTTTTCAACTCTTTTTGTGTTGTTTCTCTATTAGGATTATCTTTCTTGAGAGCAGGTATTATCTTTCTTATTTGTATTTTTATCCTCAGAATTTAGCACAATACTTAGAATACAATAAATACTTAATAATGCTGATTTTTTCTTTTCTTTTTTCAGTTTATTGATTTTGTATCATGTTTTTTTTTAAAACAACCAATTCAAATTAATTTTCAACAATGAGATGATTGAAGGCAATTCCAAAAGACTTGTGAAGGAAAGTTCTATCCACATTTGGAGAGAGAAGTAAGACTAAATGTGGATCAAAACATAATATTTTCACTTTTCGTTTTTGTTGTTGTTTGCTTGTTTTTTTTTCTTTCTCATGTTTTTGCCTTTTCAGTTTTTTTTTTTTTTTTTTTTTGCTCAGCATGAAGAATATTGAAATATGTTTAGAAGAATTATACACATTGCTTCCTGTCTTGGGGAGGGAGAAAAGAGAGAAAAATTGGGAATGCAAGATTTCACAAAAGTGAATGTTGAAAACTGTGTGTATTTGGAAAAGTAAAATAATGTTAAAAAAACCCCAAAACTATTTCTTCTGCAACTTCAGATTCTAACTATGGAGGCTCAATATGGTTTAAAAAAAATCTCTCAGGGGCAGCTAGTTGTTGTAGTGAATAGAGTACCAGCCCTGAAGTCAGGAGGACCTCAGTTCAAATCTGACCTCAGACACTTGACATTTCCTGGCTGTGTGTCCCTGGACAAATCACTTAATCCCAATTGCTTCAGAAAAAAAAAATCTCTTTCAAAGATGATGATGATGATGATATGTGCTTGCATTTTGGTGGAGATGGATAGTCTTCCAACTGAGGACCTAGAGGAACTATGGCATGAATGAAGGGTCATATTATTGGATACCAAAGACCAGGAGGACAACAGCAGGGATAGAATAGGAAAGGAAGACATGAGCTATTATGTGAACCAAATTTTATTAAGTTATTAGGATAAATAGTGGTCATAACCAATTGCAAAAGTGCCTACTTTGGGAAGTCTTACTAAAAGTATACAACCATAGTGGTGAATAATTATTTTTAGCTAAAGAAAAATAGGGATTTCATTTGATGCACTACTAATACTGAGTAATTGATGATCACTTTTTCTTTTGACACACAATAGAGCTCACCATTTAAGCAATTTATGGAAGGACAGGCTTTGCAATCACTATGGGTACCCATGCCAGATTTCATCATTAGATATCATGCCAATGTTCAGTTCTGGGTCACTGGCACACACAGCTTCACCAGTGCTCTGCCAATCTGAGCTGAAAAAAATATACATTTCCATATGATCATAGGCAACGGTTATTTAGATCTAAGTATTAAACAAACCAAATACAAACAAAAGCTAGCATGGCATAGCATAAAAGGGCCCTGCATTGGAGTTAGAGGACTTGGATTCAAATTTCACCTCTGCCATCTATTACCTACCACACAAACCATGTAACCACTCTTGGCTGTAGTTTTTCATATATAAAATGAGAGGGCTGGCCTAGAAGACCTAGGAGACCTCTACAATTCCTTCAATCCTTAAATCCTGTCTTCTACATTCCTAAGCAAACTATTACCAGAGTTAATGTGGATTGCAGATTTGGTGATAATGGGGTTTTTTTGTGGGGGAGGGAAGAAATAAATCAGAGAAGGAAAACTTTGATATGTTTCAGTCATCTAAAAACTTTCAAAAATATGTGATGGGATTTGGATACTTGCAAGTATGAATATTTTATTAGGAAATGGAGTGACATAATTGTTAATAGTGTTTAATCTAGTGGAATTATACCCCACACCAGATGACTAACAAGCTAGAGACTGTCAGTATTAGTTGGAAAATAAAATTATTGCCTAATTTAGGGAACATTTGATGTCAGGTTCATAAAGAGTATCCAATTTGAACATAAAATTGGATACAAATCTGGAAGTTAAGAAAAAATTACTGGAGCAGAGACAGATTATTTGCTTGTCATCATGTTGTTTATTTGCTATCCCACTCTCAAAGTCAGCATTTAGGAGAAAATTGGAGAATAGTCATCCCTGAAAAAGCCTCAAGGGTGAAAGAAGCCCCTTTACTTGAATGTAATTGCATATAGGGTTACCGAGTAGAGCAAAACCAGGTAATGTCTGTGAGTTTAAACTTTTGCAAAAACAGGTCTGACATCATGGATCTAGATAGCCTCTTTTCCCCTAGCGTTCTCCCTGATAACCTTAATAAATGCTTGCTGACTGACTGACTGATTTATTGGTTCCTGTTGTGATAGAAATCAAACCACATGAGTGGTTGCTTACTCTGCCCATGTGTAAAGCTAGCCTTTATAGGGCTCGGTACAAACTGAGTATGAAAGTTTTCTTTATCCTTAAATATCCTCACTCCAAACTCATAACTAAGAAGGCTCTCAATATGTCACTGTTTCTATTAAGGTGCAATTTTAATGTCTTTCTTCTCTATCAGATTTCTTTCCAAATAGTGTTCACTGACAAAATGATACCTAATGACTTTACAATCATGACATCATTAAGGTATAGTTCTATAGAAAAATCATTTTCTGTTTGGAGTCCAGACAAAGGCGAGACTGACATCTTGTTAATGGGTAACATACAGCTAACAATAAACAGGGTGCTTGAGTTCTTATAGGATAAAAACAGCTTTTTCTAGAGGGAGTCACCACTCAAGGAACAGTTTTCAGGGTGGATTTCCAGGAGAAAACTGCAAATGATAGCAATTCATCCTAATACACAAAAAAATAAAGTTATGTAGAAATGTGTTCCACTGATCTTCGGGGAATGTATTATATAGGTCATCCTGCTTGATGTGATTATACATTATGTGTGTAGTAAATATAGTCTGATTTCCCTGCTAAAGGAGAAGCTAAAAATATCTTGAGGAGTACAGGGGAAAATGTTACACTGGAAGCACCAGGCCTGGAGTCAGGAACATTCATCTTCCTGAGTTCAAATCCAGTCTCAGATACCTACTAGCTGTATAACCCTGGGCAAGTCACTTAATCCTGTTTATCTCAGTTTCCTCATCCGTAAAATAAGCTAGAAAAGGAAATGGCAAACCACTCCAGTATTTTTTAAAGAAAACCCCAAATAGAGTCACAAAGGGTTGTACATGACTAGACAACAATAACCTCATTTTAACCTAAACTCCTTCAGGTCAAAGACTTTGCCTTTCTTCACTTAGAATACTGCCTGGCCTACAGTAAGCCTTTAAGAAATATTTGTTGAAGTAAATTGCTCATGCATACACAACCAGCAAGTGTCATAGGCAGAATCTGAACGTAGGTCAACCTGACTTGAAGTTCAGTACCTCATCCACCATTCCATATTGTGTCTTTGAAGGCCTTAGCACAGTGAGTATTTTCATTATTTCTTCCATTTGAATGATACACAAGGAAAGAGCTGTTTTTTATAAAGACCAAGAAAAATGTGTTTTAAGAGTTTTTTTTTTTCTACTACAACTATAAAGCTGAATACTATGGAGAGTAGTTACTCTATAAAATAAAAATAACTAAGTGGAAGGGCTTCCCAATATTCTCAGAAGACATACCATAAGGAGTAATGCTCTGGCTTCCCATGTCTTGGTAACAAGTCCCAAAGTATGGCAGTAAAAAAATGAAGTAGAGGCTTCAACGCCATTTTCACAGATATCTACAACACTTAGTGAATTTCAAATAATGACCAGAATACAGCAGGATAAGAATGTGTTTTGATGCTTTGAGCATTCTCATCAGTGTATTCTCTCTTTGAATATAAACTACATTCAACACTGGCATTATCTTTGTATCCTAGGCATTTTAAGCCCATAACCTAACAAAAATACATCAAAGAGAATCTACTCAACATTTACCTAGAGGATGAACTGCTTCTTTTTAATATTTCAAGGATACTTTTCCAACAATTGAGCAGTCCATTTGTTATCCTTTGTTCTCCCTTATATTGCTTGGCCCACATACTTTTCATGTCCCTGATGATAACTTGTGTACCACTTACTGGTAATATGTTTCAGCCTGCTTGTACCCACCATGCATCTTACTTCGCCCTTTGGGTCATCTGAAAATCCGATTCTTCTGAGATCTTGGGGGTGATTCACAGCCCTAAGAAGAGAATATCTGTGTTAAAAAATATGGGTTTTGGCCGCAGAGAGCAGTCTGGGATCATTAAAAGTGATGTGCAGCTTCACAAATGCAATCCAGCCTGATCTCTTAAAGAGTCAGGAGTGCTATAGCTCAGAATTAACTGGGACTGGTAAGGAAACAAAAGGATAAGGGGAAAAAGGGTTATTTTTTAAAGTTATATTGAACAAAAAAGCAAGGTCAAAGAAGGGATAAAATGTTTCTTAAGCTGGATGGTACAATAAAAAAAAAAGAGAGAGAAAGAAAACTGTTCATGTCTTTTTTGGCTTTGTTTTTTCTGACTAGAAATTAGAAAGGGAAAACAAAGTAGTTTGATTTCATTGCTACAGGGAACTCCTGGATGAGAGTACTTCCTTTACCAATATAGGTCAGAAAGTATCTTCTCTGCAACATGTAATCTTAGAGAATTTTGAATCTAGAGCAGTGAGAATCAAGGGTCTTGCTCAGTATCACACTGGCTTACAGGCAGAACTTGAATCTTGATCTTTCTGGTTTCAAGATCAGCTCTCCTATATCCATTATGCCATGCTGCCTCTCAATGAAAATGGCTCATGATTAAAGGGCATTGTCTGAGGCCTGGATTGAGGATGTAGTGAAGTAGTTAAGGGTATGTTTGTTTTGGTCCAGGAGAATTTCCTGGACATGGAAAGGGAGATAGATTCAGGAGAAAAGTTAGTGAATTCAAGCATAATGCACATATCATACCATTCTTGAGTACCAATAGATCTTACAGGTGAGCCACTTGTTGGGAATGATCTTTAAAAATTCATGCAAAATAAAAAGGACTTATAAGACTGAGAAAGAATAAATATTGTTCTGGTTTAAAACAAAGTAGGGGTGGGAGAGAGGAGGAAGATCACATACTTTATAGGCCACTGAGTTTGATTTTTATCCTGGCAACAATTTTAGAGATTATAAATGATGATTAGTGAAAATTTAGAAAAGAAAGAAGTGATATCAAAGAACCATTATGACTTTATAAAAAATGGGATCATTTCCCTTTTGGCCTGATACTAAACTGGAAGGTCAGAAGAATGCAACAGATTTGTCTTATCTTGATTTGTTCAAGACATTTTACAAGTTTCTTTGGCTATTTTTGTAGTAAAGATGGAGAGTTGTTAGATGAGTTAAATGAAGAGAAAGTTGATTAAGTGATTGACTCAAAGAGTGACCATTTAATGATTTGATATCAGATTGGATGGTAATGTGTAGTGGAATATGCAGATCTAAGCTTGACTCTTTTTAACATTTTTTAATCATTGAATGATCATTGAATGAATGAATGAATTCATTGATGGCATAATTATCAAATATAAAAATGATACAAAACTTGGAAATAGCTATCATGTTAGATGACAGGGACCCAAAGATCTGAACATGAAAGTGTATGGGGAATGAAATAAAAAATAGTAAATTTTAAGAGGTATAAATATAACACCTTAAAAGTGAATTTTTATCAACTTTCCAAAGTATCAGATGGGAAAGGAATGGTCATACATAACTCAGTTATCTGAAAAAATCTATAGGGGTTTTAGTAGACAGCTTAATATGATTCAACAATACTATATGGTATCAAGTAAATCTAATACAATTTTGGGTTGCTTTAAGAGAAGCATAATATTCAGGACTATGTAGGTAAAAGTCCCTTTGTACTTTGTCTTCATACAATTATTCACCACACTTTAGGATAGGCACTGATTTATTTGAGAAGCCACAATGGATATCAATAGTTAACAATTGATAGGAATTGAAAAGAGATAGATGTTCAATGGGAAGGAAAAATTCTTAAAAACTAAAGCTATCCAAAAATGATGAGCTTCTAATGGAAGTAGTAGATTCCCTCTTACTATAGCTTTTCTAGGAAAAATTAAGTGAGAGCTGGTCTGCATGTATCAAAACTTCTGTCTTAAAGGTGATAAATGATATACTAAAATACAAATCTGTAAGTTTTTCCCCCTTTGATTTTTCTTGCTACTGCTATAATTTTTTTAAAAACACTATTGTCCATCCTTTATTACTAAATACTCTCCTTTCTATTGGCTTCTGTGACTACTCTCCTGGTTCTCTCCTCCTAACCTCTTTACTCTTTGTTTCTTATTGAGTCTCTGTTCTCATCCTAACCTCTTCATATTTAGATTCCTTTGACCCTTTTTTCTCTCTTCATCCTTGATCCCTTGTCAATTTCATTCTCTGTCATAACTTATGGTGTATTAGGGTCACTGATTCTGAGCCAGAAAGGTTCTGAAAAGTAATCCAGTTCAACTCCTTTATTAATATGTGGTTTTCTAAGTCAATATGTGGTCTACAGAAATACTTCTGTCACCACTGCTAACCATCTTTTCTACAAAAATAGTTTGAGAGAAACATTTAGCCTTCTTCACCTGCTGAATTCTTACCCATCTAGCAAAGCCCATCTCAAATTCCATTTCCTCTAAAAAGTCTATCTTCTTTCCAGAAATAATAATATATCTCATTTCATTTCATATAGGACTTTTTGTTGGTAATTCTTTGATGTACTACTTCTCAGATACCATTTTGTATTGTGCTTATTTGTACCTGTGCCTCATCTTCTTGCTTGAGTAAAAGTATTTGTAGGGGCAGAGATCATATCTAATAAATCGCTGTATCTTCCCACTCCCCTCCAGAGGGTTGTAACAATGTTCTGAAACTGTGAGTGCTCAGTAGATTTTTATTGAATAAATAATTGAATAAATGAATGAATCTTTGGAAAGTATGTTTTATGACATATTTCTTAATAAGAGAACAATCTGGATTACTTGATATGCAGCTGTCTTTGTAAAGCAACAATACCCATAGAGTGTTAATGAATCCATCACAATATAAAGAGAAATGTCTTTTGGAATTACAGTTTTGGATTTACTTTTGGAAATACTAGTTAGAGGCAACTATTGCTACAGAAAGTAATATGGATGGACAGTAACTATCCAGGTGTAGTGAGTTTTAAGAATCTAGAGGATGTGGCCAACTGGGCCTAAAAAGAAACATTTTCCTAAAGAATCAAACAATAGGGATTTTTAAGTAACTACTATGTTCCTGGTTCTGGTTACAAGGTGCTGAGGATACAAATACAAAAATAATATAATTTCTGCTCTCAAGGCACTTCCATTTGGAAAGGAAAGACAACTTTTTTTAAATACAAAATATATGGAAAACATGTATTTCCATGGAAGAAGCCATTAGCTTCTAGGCAAACTGAGTAGGACAAAAATGATGTCTAAGCTGTGCTCTAAAAAGGATTCCAAGAACCCATAAATACAATCTATAAAAAGGAAGGATTGTTAATGAAGCCATTTGGCTGATGAAATCAGCAAGTAAGATAATGTAAAAGAATTAAGAAAAGACTCACCCACACAGTTGGAGAACATGACTATGAATGATGATTCATCAAAGGAAATTGATAGAGACACTGATAAACAAACATGTTGGAGAGGACCCAGGAAAGACAAATAACAAATATCCCAGAAAAGATAGAATAAGAATCTAGGAAGAAAAATTATCAATAGTGACAAATGCTTCAAAGATATCAAGAAGGATAAAGACTAAGAAGAGGCCATCCAATTTAGAAATTAAAAGAACATTGGTAATTTTGAAGAAAGAAGTTTCATTTGAGGGAGGAATCAAGAGAAATGAGGAGGTTGATAACCTCAGAGGATGATATCCTTGGGAAAGGAAATAGGAAAGTTCAGAGGAAGAATAAATTTAAAGGGGAAAATAATGTGATTGCAGCCTATTCATGTCTGCTCATCCTATGTTACTCTTTTTTTAACCAAAAAAAAAAAAAAAAAAAAAAGAAAGAAAGAAAAGAGAGAGTTACTTTTTGGGCAGTGCTATAATGATATAAAGAGTAAGATATGGGGACAACTGGGAAAGTAGACTGGAATTTTGCCTGAACTGCTAAAGTGCAGGTCTGGGTCTAATTTGTAATAATTTTCCTAAAAGCCCCATTTCTGAGGTAACCACACAAGAGAAGAAAGCTTATGGAAGGGGCAGAGTGGAGAGTTTGGAAACTAGAAATGGCAGGCCACAGGAGTGGATTATGGCCTATCTATTTCATCTAATTAATTGATCACAAAATCTTGGACTCAAGTCAAGGCCTGCCTAATTTAGGAAACTGCTATTCTAAAGGGGAGAACAAACTGCAGATTTTAGTTTAATGTAAGGAAAGATGTTCTAACAATTAGAATAATCCAGTTGTGGATTTTTGAGTGTTTAAGGAAATAGTAAAATCCTGTTGTAAGAAGAGTTCAAGCAGGTTAAATGATTGTCTTGTCTGGGATGGTATAAAGAAGATTCTTCAATTGGGAGGAACCCCACCACTAAGATCCTTTTCAGCATCACTATTCTGTGATCTTCTGGATTTCGTTATTAAACTAAAAATACTTGAAGTAATAGCAGAGCAATTGAGGATAGAATATGGTTGAAAAACTGGGCATAAGTCATCACAAGTTAAGAAAGAACTAGGAACCTGTAGCTTCAGCATTACAAGATAATGCTTGAGAAGATGTGAAAACTATGAATGGATGAATGAATGAAAGATTGAGCACTTATTAGGCTCTTATCAAATGCCAAACACTTTGTTGATCCTTGGGATTAAACTACAAAAGACTTTCCCTGTCCTTAACGAGTTTAAATTCAAATGGAAGAAAAGGCACATAGGAGAAAATGGTAAGAAACATAAGAGAAAATAATCCCCATGGCAGAGATGTTGAATGAAGACACTAAAAAGTCTATTTACTCATTCTTTCAAAAATCATTATCAACAGTGATTAGTCCCAGAACAAGACATGGGGAATAGTGGGAGAGTTCCTAAGCCAACAATATATCTGGAAACAAAGTAAGGTATGGCTCAGATCCATCTGAATAGGGAGCCAGGTAAAGCAGTCACTCCCTCACCAAAGGTGGGGCACCCAAGGCAAGTGTTCTCTAGAAAGGATCTGGGTTCTGATCCTAGTAGAAACTGGCTAGTGAGAGGACAGCTAGGGAGTAAAGTTTCTACAGATTTATACTGCTATTTGACAGACTGATTATTCATATAAATGTGAGGGCAGTCCTCATGTTACACCATCCTCCATCCCCATGCTCCATTTTCTTATTTCTAATTTATAGAAGTTGCCATTTGCTGTTGATATTTTTAAATACTTGCTCTCACATTAATAACAAAATAATTGAGGCAACTTGGCATAGAGGATAATGTGTGGGTTTGGAAACAGGAAGACCTTAGTTCAAATCACACCTCTGACATGTTTTGGCTCTATGCCCCTAGCTTAGCTTCTGTTGCCTCTGACCTTATCTATTAAATTATTGCCAGATGGTGGGAATTTCTCCATAATGACAATAGTCTTCTATGAAGGGTTGGTGAGTACTAGACCATACTTCTAATAGACCAGAAACTGAGATGAGAATCTGAAGGGACATTTGGAAGATTTTATTATAGATAAACAAATGAAAACAACATAGTATGGGAAAGATTATAGGTAGCTAGGTGGGCTTGGATAGAGCACTAGACTTGGAATCAGGAATACTCTTTTTCCCAAGTTTAAATCTGTCTTCACACAGTAGTTATGTAACTATAACAAGTCCCTTAATCCTGATTCCCTCAGTTTCCTCATCTGTAAAATGAGCTGGAGGATATGGCAAACCACTCCAGTATCTTTGCCAAGAAAACCCCAAACAGGGTCACAAAGAATCAGACAGCTGAACAACAAAATAAGAAAGATTCCTTGATTTGGAGTTGGAAGGATTATGTTTGAATCCTGGCTGTACCACTTACTGCCTCTGGCCTTGAACAAGACATCTAACTTCTCAGGACCTCAGTTTCCTTATTTGTAAACTATAGGGAGGTTGGACTAGATAATTTCTAAAGTCTCTTTTACCTCTAAATCTATAAGATTAAGACTCAGCAATAGAGTCACCAAAAGGAGAATTTCAAAGATTTTCTGATCACTAAATCTAGCACCTTGATACAAAACACAATTAACAGATACTTTTTCTTTAACTTAGGAAACATCTAGCCTGGGATCTCTAAGGTGACTTAACTACCAGCTGGAAAAACTCTATGATTCCTGAGAAATTGCTGATATGCTCCTTTAGCTACTGAGTCATCTTCTTTTGTTCGTTTTGTGTTTCTGGCTTATTGTTGACAAGCAATCCTTAACAGCTCTCTATAATGATAGGCAAGGGATTGGGGGGAAAGAGGTAAGCAAAGAATCTGACAGCTAAGTATTTGTTTCACAATGAATTTCCACAACATTCTTCTTATTTCGTTAGTGGCCCCATTCCCTTTCAGTTTTCAATTATTTTAGCATAGGAATCTTTTTCTACCGCCTCATAAAATACTTATTAATTTGGCAGTTGGCCAAATCCAATTCAGGGACATGTCTGAATATTTTAACTAGGAAAATCTCATCAAAGACTGAAGTTAGGAAAGATTTATCATTCAAAAACAGAAACATAGACCATTGTTTTCATAATGGATCTCTAATTACTTTTTATTCTGAACACACAAAAAAAGAGAGAACTTTTCCATGCACAAATTAAAACAGCCATGGAGGGCTACACGTGAAATCATGGATTTCTGTTACATACAACTTGCTTCTTTAAAAAAATAAAAAGTATGTGATAAATTCAAACATGTTTCTTTGAAAGTTATCCTCATAACTGATCTTACTGTCACTCAATGGTCACTAGATGGCAGCAGTAAGAGCACTGGCTATTTCTTTTCTGGGAAATTTATTCAAGGTCTTCCAATCTGTGTCCTTTGGAATCTTTCAAATAAGGGAAACTATTGTTTTATAAGTAGAATTTAGATTTACCCATTTTTCATGAATTTAAACAAAATTCTTTGTATTTTAAGCTTTATGCAAATTCATTTCTGAAATCAATTCCTTTCTCTGTGCTGTCCTAATTACGTTCTCATTTTCAACCTGTACTGGCATATATATTGCAAAGGGCAATGCAGAACCAGGTCAGAAGTAAACAATACAAGTGCTGTTAATCTCTTTGAGGCTAAGTTTCCTCAACCACAAAGCAACAGTTGGTCTAGATGGACTCTGATGTTGCTTCCAGTTTTCAGGCTACAGTAGAAGATTTATTAAATTTTAATAAAATTCAGTAAGCATTAATTAAATGTCTACTAAGACAGCTAGCTACCACAATGGAGAAAGTACTTCATCTTAGAGTCAAGATGACTTGAATTCAAATTTAGCTTCAGTTATTTATTAGTTTATAATGTCAGGCAAATCCACCTCAGTTTGCTCAACTGTACAATGACAAGAAAAATAGCACATATCTCTCAGGCTTGTTGCAAGAATCAAATGAAATGATATTAGTGAAGTGTTTAGCTTTACAAAACTTTGGGGGAGCTAGGTGGCCAGTGGATAGAAGGCTAGGCATAGGAGTCAGGAAGCTATGAGTTCAAATTTGGTCTTAGACACTTAGTAATTACATGACTCTGGACAAATCACTGAATTCTGTTTGCCTCAGTTTTTTCATCTGTAAAATGACCTGTAGAAAGAAATGGAAAACCACTCCAATATCTGCCAAGAAATCCCAAATGGGATGATGAAGAATTGAACATGACTGAAACAACTAAACAAAACAATAGCAGTGTTGTAAAGATCAAATGAGATATTTGTAAAGTATTTAGCATAGTAGGGCACTTAAAAATGTGTCCTTCCTTTTCATTTAAGCACCAAGCACTGCTCTAGGTGTTAGGGATATAAAGACAAAACCAAATAATTCTTGTCTTCTGGGAATTTAATTATGGGGTGTGACAAAGGCCATCCCCCAGGACATACTCGGTGTTGACCTTCTTGGTTATTGGGACAGAATACAAGTCTTAGAGACCATTTCTGATCAGGTGCGACTGAAAGGCACTTAATGGTTTTCATGCTGAGATGATGAAGAGTCTCCCTGTTGGCTTAGCAATAGGCTTAATTGATTTAGGGGATATTTAACAGGAAGTGACTGTTCTCAAGCCCTCTTCCCTTCAGGACACACACTATATTAAGATTGAAGCCAGCAGATGCCCTTGAAGGACAGGGGAGGGAAAGTTTGCCTTGGACCCACACCAACCACACGGATGTGAAAACATGCCCTACCTACACAAGTCCTGAGCTTGAATGTGGGACAGCTTTTTTGTGGTTATTCCTTTCTGATTTTAAGTGGCATAAAGTTTGCCTCCAAAGTAAGAATCCAAAATAAACTTATATCAGTAAATTACAGCAATTGTTGTTCAATTGTTTTTCAGTCATGGCAGTGCAGAGAATTGTGGGATTCCCCTTCTTTGGTCAGAGGCGCAGGTCCAACATGAAAAGAATTCACAAACCTGAAAAGTTTGAATGGCAAAGGTAAGTTTATTGGCACTGAGAAGTCAATTTTGCTAGGAAGGCAGACTTTTGAGTGACAAAATCCTCCTAGGGAAATCAAGGTTAGCACTGAGAAAAGAATGTCTTCACAGCGGGCAAGAGTCCTGGTAGGCAGCTGTGCAAAGAGGAGAGAGGTCTCTTGGCAAAAGCATAATTCTTACTTCAATCTTCTGCAGAGATATGGAGTTTAGAATTGTCCTTTAGAGAAGTCTGAGGCTAAAGTTCCCAGTTGGAAAGAGAGCCAATGCCCCCAGGCCTAGATACTTATCTTGGCATTTCCAACCACTCAGTATTGAGCTGAGATTTCCAACTGAATGAAATTACTTTGAAGAGTTTGGAATTTCCTGAAGATCCCGGCCATCCCAAAAGATCAATTGGGGGTGTGTTTGTGTGATTTACCCAATATCTCCAATGGAATGACAACCTTAACTTGTCTGGGGAGGTATGCTTTCCCAGGAGGGCCTGAGACTCCGAATATCCCTTATTTTACAGATCAAAGGGGACACAATTTTTACAGATTAAAGGGGACACAGTTTTCAGTTCACTCCCACCAATGCCTGATTTTTATGACCCTCTTTGGGGTTTTCTTGGCAAAGATCCTGGAGTGGTTAGCTACCACTCATTTTACAGATGAGGAAACTGAGGCAAACAGGGTTAATGGGACTTGTTTAGGGTTACACAGCTAGTAAGTAACTGAGGCTGAATTTGAACTCACTCCTTCCTAACTCCATGTCTTGTACTGTGCTAAAGCTCCCACCTCTGCAACTCTTGGCTTTCATGAACTGAATTTTCACCTTATCTATTTCTGGTATTGGGCCTCTATGACACTTTTTGACTATTTCTATGACATGAAGCATCATTATTCTTTTTCAAATCCTAACTCTATATTTATTGTTTTCTCCTACTGGAATGTAAGCTCTTTGAGGGCAGAGATCTTTTTGCTTTTTGCTTTTTTTTTGTATCCCTAATGTTTAGTTCAGTGCCTATCACACAGGAAGTATTTAATAAATGTTTTTTGATTACATGCTTTGTTCTGATTCCTTATTCCCAGACTGCACTACCACATTACTTCTGCTTCTCAGAATCCCATATGGGCTTTAAAAGTCTATTCAGCTATTCCCAAAGGTCTATAAAACCACACATACCTTTTTACCTAGCAATATCACCACTAGGTCTATATCCCAAAAGAGATTAAAAGAAAACCAAAAAGGAAAATGACCTATATGTACAAAAATATTTATAGCTGCTCATTCCTGCTGGCAAACAACTGGAAATTGAAAGAATCAATTTGGGGAAGAGCTAAACAAGTTATGGATATATGATTATGATGGAATATTATTGTATTATAAAAAATAATGAGCTAGATGTTCTCCAAAAAACCTGGAAAGACTTCCATGAGCTGATAGAAAGTAAAATGAAGAGAACCAGCAGAATATTGTTCACAATAACAGCAATATTGGGTGATAGTCAATTATTAATGACAGCAATACAATGTTCCAAGACAATTGTGAAGGACTTATGATGAAAAATACTATCCATCTCTAGAGAAAAACCTGATAGAGTCTATATACAAATCAGAGCATCCTTTTACAAATTTTTCTTTATTTTTCTTGGGTACTTATATTAGTCTATGTTTTATAACACAACTAATGTGGAAATAGATTTTGCATATCTACATGCATATAATCTTTATCTAATTGCCTTCTCAATGAGGAGAGAGGGAGGGAATCTGCAGCTCATTTTTAAAAATAAATGTTGAAAATTGTTTTTACATGTAATTAGGGGAAAAGAAAATACTAAATTTTTTTAAAAGTCTGTTCAAGTAACATATTTTTCAGGAAGCCCGTCCTGATTCCTTATAGCATCTAGTGTACTATTCCCCACCAAAAAAACTACCTTCCATTTGATGTATATTTTGTACATGCTCATTTATCTTAAATGAAAAAGAATGTCGTATAATGGACAGAAAGTTGTCTTGAAGCCAGTAGGACATAGGTAAAATTATTTCCTCCATTACATACTTGCTGTATGACTCTAAGTTGCAGAGAAAGTACTTAACTGCATCTGATAGAGGGAATTTCCTGACCTGGGAGTCATCACTGCCAGGGAAATCACAGGGTCCATTACTTATCCTGAATTTATTTATTTTGTATATAGCTTGTTTGTAAATGTCTATTTCCTCATTGTTTCCCCTCCTCCATTAGATTGTGAGCTATTTGAGGATAGAAACTGTCTTTTGTCTCTTTTTGTATTCCCAGTACTTAACTAAATGTCTAGCACACACACACGCACACACACACACACACACAATATATATATATGCTGAATATATGCTTTATATAAAATATGCTAATAAATATATGTAATATATAAAATTCTAATAAATTATAAGCTCTTTGAAAGTAGGAACTATTTCATTTTTGTCTTTGTATCTCTAGTTATTAATACAATGTCTGGCACATAGTAGGAACATAATAAACACTTGTTGATTAAATTGGTCACAGGGTGATCAGAAGAAGCAAAACAAAGATACTCTAAAGATCTCTCTGAAGAAATTTGGAATCAATTTTTGCAGAGAACTGTTTAGCATGGCATGCCTACATCAAAGAAGGCACTAGGCTCTACGAGTGAAGCAGAAATGCAATAGCTCAAAGGAAATTTAAGATGTGCAAATTTAGAGATTTTTCTACTTCAAATGTTCATATAGGCTATTTGATAGAGACCTGTGTCTCTATGTGATGGACCTGTGATAGAGTCTTCTGAGTTAGTATTGGTCTGGTCAGCCGCACCTGGACACACTGTAACTTGATTCTAAAATAATAATGTCATTTTGGTCCTCTTTGGGAATGAAGGACAACAACTGACAAACTCGATAGTGATGTCACTATAAGAAAGTCACTTGAGTGTTGTGATATAGTGGAAAGAGAACTGAATTGGAACCCAAAGGAACTTTATTTGAATCATCATTCTGTAATTTTCTAGTTGTATCACCTTCTTTCTTGTCCCAGTTATCTGTAACATGAGCAATGTGGATTAGATCGTCTTCTTAAACTTTTTCTACTTTTGGCCTCTTTTTGCCCAAGAGATTTTTATGTGACTTTGGGTACATAGGTATATAAAATAGGTATATGGATCAAACATTAATTCATAATAAATCATAATTTCACATTCAGTTATGAGATCCTATAGGGGATCATGACCCATAGGTTAAGAAGCTGGGGACCAGATGATCCTTTAAGGTACCTTGAAATTCTCAGTCATAAACCCTATGGGTTTAAGGGACTTATTATGGTTCTTCTCCCCCCTCAGTAAAACCTAAATCCAGTTTAGTCTTTCTGCAGACTGTGTTTCACATAGCTCCCAAAATGATATACCCTAAAGAACATGTCTTACATTTAACTATATCACTTCCTTGATTAAGAAACTGAAGCTACTTATTACCTCTGGAACAAAATACAAACCTACTTATTTAATACTTAAAATCTTTCACAGTCTGGCTCCCACATAATTTTCCCAACAACATTACTTCCCTGATTAAGAAACTATGGCTACCTATTACCTCTGGAACAAAATACAAATAATACTTAAATCTTTCACAGTCTGGCTCCAACAATTTTTTATTCTTTCTTTCTTTCTTTTTTGTTAAAGCTGTTTAATTTTCAAAACACATGCATGGATAATAAGTAAAACCTTGTGTTCCAGTTTTGCACCCCCTTCCTATCACCCCCTCCCTTAGATGGCAAGTAATCCAATATATGTTAAACTGGTAAAAATATATGTTAAATCCAATATACAACATAATTTTCCATGTTGATTTCTCATTTTTTCTTCTATATTCTTTCTCTAGGCATACTAAATTGTTAAGTCTCTCTTCTCTATGCCTTTGTTCAGACTATCCCCAAATGCCTGGAATGCTCTTACTCCTCATGTTCACCTCCAGGAATTCCTTTCTCCTTTCAAGGATCACATCAAATAGTACCTTTTACAAGAGGCTTTTCCTGCTTCTTCAAATTCTCAATCTTCCTCCCAAAACACCCTCCTGAAAAATTATTTTGCATTTATTTTGTATGCTTTATTGACTTGTGTCTGTATACTTTCCTCTCTTCAATGAAATCTAAACTCACTTATGTATGTATTCTCCCCCCTTCAGTGAAATATAAACTCCTTTATAAAGATGGATTATTTCATTTTTATTTTTGTATTTCCAGTGCCTAGTACCATTCTCAGAACATATTAGGAACTTTTTCTTTCCCACTACTATAAGGTAGCTCCTTATCATTTTGCACTTGGATAACTCCACCAGAGTCTGACATTTCCTTCCTTCTATTCTCTCACTTCTGCTGTACTTCCTGCTTATTCTCTTACTACTTTGAACTCTATCCATTTACAGTCAGAATCACAAAGGTTCATTCTTAATAGTCTTTCTCATTGTCCAGGGATTTTATTTGGTTTCCCCAGAAAAAACTAAGCAGCATGAAGGCTGAGATGCCACATATGTAGCACACTTGTTCCCTTATAATGGTGCACAGCACACAGTAAGCCCCTCAAAAATAGTTTTTGACTTACTGTAAATGGTTGTTTACTAAGTCTATGCTAATGTCCTAACAGAAAGTTAGATAACAGAAAAGGGATTTTTAAATGATCTTCTAAATATAGTGTCTCTCAACTTTGTTTATGAATCCATTAAATCATTCTAAAAGGGAAAAATCAAATTTTTTCTAAGAGATAAGGGAGTTGGACTAGGCTATCTTTAAGGTTATTGTGCAGCTAGTAATTGTCTGGAGGCTATATCTGAACTCAGGTCTTTTGCTTCTAGGCTCAGCACTCTGGCTGCCTCAAGATGCAGCCTGCTGTGGGGGATAGAGAGTAATATTTATTGACATCTAAAAATGTATATATATATATATACATATATACATATGTATATATATATATATATATTGAGAGGCAAAGTAGTATAGTGGGTGAAAAATCAGTCTTCAAGTCAGGAAGATATAAGTTCAAGTCCACACACACATATATACATGTGTGCACATATATACCCGAGGTATCCCAAAATTCTTAATGTAGTTCTAAGCTATTAAAGTCTAAAATTGCAACAAGAAATTTGGGAGATGTATTTTAAATACATATGCTTATCTATATTTATACATATGTATCTATGTATATATATATATGTATGTATGTATATATGTGGATATTCCTAATCCATCAGAGAAGGGAATGTCAAATCACTCCAGTATCTTTGCCAAGAAAATCACTAGTCAGTATGGTCCATGGGGACACTAAGAAAAATCAGACATGACTAAATGATTAAATGACAAAGGGGAGGGGGAAATACTGACTAGACATAATCATATTCAATATCTAATATAAATTTCAAGCCTTGCTCAGGATACCCTATGACTTGCCATAAGTCTAACCTAGAGGATGACAACTTTAGATAACTGGCAGGCTACCAACTATCATATATCAGAGTATAATTGTAAGAAGCCACTGATTATGAGGTATGATGCTACATTTTCCTGGGAGAACTTTTTCCCGATTCCTTATACAAATCAGGACATCTAGAATTTCACCTTTGATAAGGTCTTCCCAGAGGCAAATTTTCATATAAGGATTATAGTCACAGTACACCTAATTAACTCAAAAAAGGACATCAAGATTCTTAGGCGCACTCTTCATATGAAACACTGGGAAATGGAACTATTCTCATTATATTTCAATTATCTAAAAAGGTGATGTGATAATCATTTGGAGTCAATACTAATAGGGTGATTTGAATCCTTCATTATCAACTAACAATAATTACATATCTTAAGATGCATGGAGCCCTGCTTGTCCTGCATCCTTGGAGCCATCCATGCCCTTTACTTTCATTCACAAGAGGAACTTAAATGTCATCAAGAAGGATTTTATGTTAGATATAATAAAAAGTTTCCCATTCAAGTCACAGCATTTAGAGTTGGAAAGGATCTTAAAAATCTATTCCAACTCCCTCACTTTACAAATAAGGAAGCTAAGATATAAGAGGTCATGTGACATTGTATTGCATATATTCAACCGTGCACTTGTTGCCTCCTCCATTAGAATGTAAGCTCCTCATGTGTAGCAATTGTTCCATTCTTTGTGCTTGTTATTACCACACCTATGACAGTTCCTGGTACATCTTAGGCAATTAATAACTGCTTGTTGATTGATTAGCTAGCTGATTGGCTAACATTACCAGATAAATGGCAGAGTAGGTTTACCCTGCCAAGTCATAGAAAACTAGAGACAGTTCACTAAAGGAAAATATAAAATCTTCTGAAAATACTATAAAATTGGCTAGACACAAATGCCTCTGAAATAGATTTAGAAAATGGAGGTCTATATTTTCTGCATTATTTTTGTTGTTTTTCAAAGAAAAAAATAGGATGAGAACATTCTCTAACCATCTGAACTCTACTTTCATTGTCAATCCTCAGGAAAATTATAAAGCATATAGTGTGAAGAAATTCTTAGGTGCCTTTTCCTGACTTTCAATGAAATTCCTCTGTCCCTCAAAACTTTTAGCAAGTATTAACTGAGTGCTAGCCATGTGAAAGAAGATGTAGGAAGAACTTTTACCCCATTTTAAAGAGGTTTTTCTCATTCAGAATCTAATCTCTGCTGAGACTCCATTCAACCCAACTCAAGTTAATTTTTTTAAGTACTAACTATGTACAAGACACTGTAGTGCTGCCAGGGACTAGGAACAGAAAACTGAAAACCGACACAGTCCCTATTTAAAGAGGTTACAATATAATAGGGGAGATAAGATAGGTACACAAATAATTACAGTGTAAGCAGAATGTGAGAAGGGTAAAGCAAAAGTTCAAAGAAAGTGTTATGAGAAATTGGAGGAGTGAGAGATCACTTTCAGTTGGGGATATCAAGTACAACTTGGCCCAGGTGGCATCTGAGTCTGAGTTGAATTTTCAAGAAAGGGAGGGATTTTAATAGGTAAAGTTGTGTAGTGGGAGGGAATGCTGTCCCTTTGACATACATTTGATAAAGCTCTTGCTATGTGGGGCAGCTAGGTGACACACTGGAAATAGTCAGTTGAACATAAAGTCAAGTTCAAATCCAACCTCAGGCACTATGTGCGGGACTCTAAGCAAGTCATTTAACTTTTCTCAGTTTTTTCATCTATAAAATGAGGATATAATAATGTGTATGAGAAGATCAATTGCGATAATATTTGTAAAGCATCCTGTAAACCTTACAACTCTGCCCAGATGATATCTATTTTTATTAGCATTGAAGATTCAAAGATAAAACTCAAAGCCTATATTCTAGACACATAGGAAGGCATTCACAAAATGAGAGCGGATAGGATGAGAATTTTTTTTTTTTAACACACGATGTCATTCTGGGTTACTCAAGACAGTCAGATCATACTGGAGAGTTATGACAAAAGATGATCCAGTGGAGGAGAAAATGGCAAACCACTTCAGTATCTTTGCCAAGAATACCCTAGGGAAAATGCCCATCAATTGGGGAATGGCTGAACAAGTTGTGCTATATGAACATGATGGAATGCTATTGTGCTAAAGAAATGTTGAGCAGGCAGATTTCAGAAAAACCTGGAAAGGTTTTTATTAGCTGATGCGAAGTAAAGGAAGAATTAGGAGAACATTGTATACAGGAACAGCAACATTGTACAATGATCAACTAAGAATGACAGCTAATATCAGGCAATCCAAGATGAATCCAAAGGACACAATCATGGAAAATGCTATCCACATCCAGAGAAAAAACTGATGGAGTCTGAATGCAGATTAAAGCATATTATTTTTACATTCTTTATATTTTTCTGTTTTTTTCTCTTGATCTGTTTCTTCTTTCACAACATTATTAAAGTGGAAATATGTTTTACATGATTGTACATACATAATCTATATCAAATTGCTTACTGTTTTAGGGAAGGGGAATATAAGGAAGGAGGAAGAAAATCTAGAATGCAATTTTTAAAATGAATGTTAATATTTTTATTTACACGTAACTGGCGAAAACAAAATACTATTAAACACATAAGAACAAACCTTCATAGATAGTATTAAAATTCATGACATCATAAGATGAACCCCTTGGTCAAAGGCCTGGCATGCTATGGTCTAAGAGGTTACAGAAAGTCAGACATGACTTAATGAATGAACAAGAAGGATGAGAATGAAGAATGGGAATAGTGAGTAATCCACTTTGGCTAGAAAACAGATCATATAAAATCAAGTCATGTGGTAGGAATATTAGAGATTGTGAATGATCTTGAATACCAGCCATAATCAGTAGTTCATGCTTGGACAGGTTGGTAATGAGAAGCCAGTGAAAGTTTTTGAGTATAAATGTGGTAAGATCATAACAGTACTTTAGGAATATTAATTGGGCAGCCGCATAAAATATGATTAGAGATGTGAGAGGCCAGAGACCAGAAAACCCCAAAGGACATTTACACCCTCCTAAGTGATCTGGAAAGTAAAAAAAAAAAAAAAAATTGAAGGAATGAATCTTTGATTAAAGACTGATAGATGGCAAAAGTGAATTTATATTTTTGGTCAAGAATTCTATGCTAAGAATTTCCCAAAAGGCACTCCACAAAACTACTTTGTCCTCTCATAAAACTGGCCCTATTTATTTCTCATCATTCTAAAGATCTCTGAATTAATATCTTCATTCCTTTAGATAGGAATTCCTTTATTGGAAAATGATAGTAGAGTAATAGAGAAAGGTAAATTGGACTACATGATCTCTAAGATCGTTTCAAGGTCTAATAGACTATGATTTTATAAAATGTCCAGATGGAAGAAGGAGGAGGAGGAAGAAAAAAAGGAAGAAAAAGAAGAGGAGGAAGAGGAAGAGGAACAAAAATATGAGAAGGAAGAAGAGGAGCAGATAGAGGAGAAGGAAGAAAATGAAAAGGAGAAGAATGAGGAGGAAGAGGAAGAGAACAACAAGAAGAAAGAGAAACAGAAACAGAAAGAGAAACAGAGAGAGGGAAGAAGGGATGGAAGAAGGGATGAAGGAAGGAAAAAATCAAGAAAAGAAAAAGAAGTAGAAGAAAAAGAGAGGTGTTATAGATTGGTGATTGGTGCAGTCTGTGAAGAGAAAAGCAATCAGGTTGATACTGGATTCAGATGCTCCAAGAATTTTCAGTGTGACCATTTATACTTTCAAAAATGGCAAAAGATGTGCATTATTTCTTGTGGTATTAATTAGTTAGACTTGACAAAGTAATGGAGAAACATTAATATTGCAGATTAAATATGTGTCATTCATCCCCTTCCCCTCCAGAGCTGGTTGTTAAACATTTATCAGCTTGTAGCCATCTCAAATTCCTTGCAACACCTAGAACACATATTAACATATGAACACATGTTAAATAGAGGGAGCATTATGTAATCTTAGAATTGAAAATAAAAAAGATCCAACCCCTTTCTCAATGTATGAATTTGCTCTCAGAATTTAATAAACATAATAAATAGAATTTAATGAACATATAATAAATACATACAGAATTTAATAAATAAATAATAATCAAAAAAATAATAAACTAATGTAGACAAGGGAATGAACTCATTGATGTCATTTCCAATCAGTCTTATAATTCTATAATATTTCAAAGGGGAATTTGTGAGGTGCAATGGAGAGAAGTTCTGGGGTTCAAACTCTGACCCTCTCAATTTACTTTCTGTGTGATCGTGGGCAAATCTCATAATGTCTCTAATTTACATGACTTCCTCCATTAGAACGTGAGCTCTGGAAGCAGGGAACGTTTTTAATCTTTATTTACATACTGTAAGCCACTTCTTAGCAGATATTAAATGCTTAATAAATACATTTTTTAATTGATTAAGCTGAGGAGGTTGGACTATCAGAATCAGCAAACCACAGCCTAAGGACCATGTCTAGTCCCCAGCTCATAATAAGTTTTTTTTTTAAAAATTTTATTGCATTTGAAAATGTAAAAACAAAATTCTCAGCTGGGCTGGCAGTACAATCTTTCTGAGTTTAAATCTGGCATCAAACACAAACTAGCTATATGACCATAGACAAATCACTTAATTCAATTTGCCTCAGTTTCCTCATCTGTAAAATGAGCTGAAGAAAGAAATGGCAAACTACTCCAATATCTTTGCCAAGAAAACCCTAAATGGGGTCATGAAAACTCAGATATAATTGAAAAACAAATAATAAAAAACATAAAAAATAATTGAAAAATAATAAAAGATAATCAATCCACATGTATAATAAGGAACATACAAATTCATCAGTAATAACTTCAGTTCAGTAGAAACATAAGTCCTGTATAATTATCGTTTAAAAGAATGTGCACTGGGGATGTTGTAACACTCCAGGAACATAGTGAATATGTATCATTTTTCTTCTAACAATGACATTAAAGGGCAATCATTCATATGTCACATTATTGTCTCATAGCAAACTTGGGTGGAAAATGTATTTTATTAGATGGAATGGAACTTGGAGCCCTTTTGATGAATTAGAAAGAATCTTGGCTTAGGAGCCATCCTGAGACAATGTGTACTATGATTCTAGGATATTCACTGAATCACTGATGATAACTTCAGCCAATATGCTTTTTAAAAATTATTCTTATTATAAATGATCAAACATGAATTTGTTCTCAGACACTCAGACAACAGCATGTGAAAGGCAGAAAAAATATTGAATTTTCCTGAAGGCCATGTGAAGTCTGATTTGTGAAGTGCTGAGATGTCATTGAAAGGAAAGTATGAACCATTGTTCTGATGATTACTAAATACATTAGCAATTCCTGTGCCTGCAGAGAACTTATGTGAATTTCAATGGCACTTCTAGATCTGAGCAGCTGTACACAGCAGGAAATCCTCAACCCTCATCTCAGTATTAAAAGAACACACTGGGGTCCCTATATTTCTTTGGAAAATGAAGTGCAGCTTGGGTTCTTGTAACTCAGGAAGTTTTGTAATCACAGAGCTTTAGATGGGAAAAGGACTTTAGAAGTCATGGTTCTAGCAGAGCAAGCCTAAACCTTCTGTCATATAAGAATCTTTAAAATATTTATATATAGTGATCAATTTTCTTCTGGAGCAAAGTAGGTCCTTAATAAAGGCTTGATGATTGCTTCTCTAGAATAAAGAGTCTATTCTTTCAATTAATCTTTTTGTACCATCTTCTCTGACACTGTCATGAATGTTTACTCACCTCTGAAATCTTTCTAGCTTATCAATGTCCTTCCTAAAACGCAGCACTCAGAACTTGATCAAGCATTCCAAATGTGGATCTGACCAGGGCAGGGTGCAGAGGGCCAGCTCCACCTTCCTTGTTCTGGATACTAGGCATCTGTTAAACATGTTATATTGTCACCTTGATGACTCATGTTGAATTTGAATGTGTAAGTTACTAAAACTCTCAGGACTTTTTCATTTCTTTTTCTTTTTAAAGATGATGGGTTGATCAGAAATAATGGGACACACCTATAATCCATACTACCAGGAAGGCTTAGGGATGGGACCACTTGACATCTAGAATTTTGAACTGCAGTAGGGCTAAGACTGATCTGGTGCCTATATCTAGTCCAACATCAGTATGATAACAATATGGGAGACCATAGCACTTAATGAGGGGGTGAGTTGCCCATGTAAGATAGTGGGATTAGACACATCAAGCCTGGAAGAGATAGGGAGACCTAATCTCAAAAAAAGAATTGTTTTTTTTTTAAATGACTAAAATTAATCTCAGTAAAATGTAACACCAAATAGTCTTACCACTGCATATGTAGATCTCCTGGATCCATAATTATTACATGCAACTCAGGGAAATGGAAGAGAGAAAAAGAGGGTTCTACACAGGTTTATTTGATTGACTTCCTACCTCTAATGTTACAGAGAAGGGAACAATTAGACAGGAAACTAGCAATATCTAGCTCAGAAACTTTCAGTGTAACAGATCCCAGAAAAGGGGCAAGGAAAGAAGGATGGAGTAGTAGGCAGGAGGAGAAGACAGGATTAGGGCAAAGATAGCATACTGGACAAAGAAAAATTAGACCTTCCAATATAGTATGTCTCATCCTTTTCTAGTAATTGATAGAAGACCCTCACCTGGGCTTTTAGCAAGTAGAAAATTGTGGGGGAGGGTGAGGAAAAACTTGTGAAAAAGTTGAAAAACAAATGATTAGTAATAATTCTACTGCCTTACTTAACCTATCAGATATCATGCAGTTTGCCCATTTACACATGCTTATTGATTTAATGTTTTGTAAATTTAGCTCTCTTCAGATTCAGCTGATGTGTGGGTGTGTGTCCTAGGTTGGTATTTATTCCACAAGTGTGAAATGACTTGATAATTTATGAGTGGTGAAACCCAGAATTGTACAGATTTTTTTCCCCTCCTCAGGAAAAGGAATAAATACATGCAACACATTTTAATCAACTTGTTCCTTTAGATAATTCATTTTTAAGAATTATGTATTTTCTGATGATACTCATAGGGATCAGACAGACGATCATAAGCCCACTTCTTCCTTCTAAGAACTATCTTTGGAAACCAATTACTTGAAATAACAAAGTTTTCTTCATAAAATCATTATAAAGAAGAAAAATCTTAGGGGATACCCACAGGAGAATAGTGAAGAGAAGGAGCCTCCATGTGTAGGTTTAATCCCACACTTTAATATGGGACTAATCTTGGTTATAAATAGGAGGAATATAGAGTTATCACAGTTTTCCTCTGACTTAGAATCTAGGAGGCATTTCTTTGCTTCCTTTTCCTACTTTGACTTTCCATCTATATTCCTACTTTTCCTACTTTCCATCTTCTAGATTAGGATCATCTCTTTGACCCCCTCATCATCCTATACTTCTTCTCTTCCTGTCCCTCTAGCCTTCTTTTCCTAGGTTTGGAGTCCTAACACCAACTGCCATATTTTTTTAATAGCTTTTTGTTTACAAGTTATATGCATGGGTAATTTTAAATTGACAATTGCCAAACCCTTTGTTCCAATTTTCCCCCTACTTTCTCCCCCCTACCCCCTCCCCTAGATGGCAGGATGACCAATACATATTAAATATATTAAAGTGCCATATTCTTTTTTAATGAAGAATACCAGATGTTTGGAACCTTGGCAGATCTCCCCAAAATGAAAACCAACTCAGATATTGAAATTCACCTTCTTTCCTTTCTCCACTGATAAACCTCTTAGTCTTGCATCGCTCTCCAGACGTGTCCTTGGATGTTCCTCCAAAAATGAACAACCTCCTCATCATGCATTCATGTTTAGACCTTGTATTCTTGTGGTTTCTTGCTAATAACTGTTTTGTCTTTCCTTAATCTGGTGTGTCCTACTGTTTCCCAAGCCCTAGTTATCACAGTGTTTTCTACTGGTTTTGCTACTTCTGTGCCAACATAGGAAGCACTGATCCTCTTCTTCATCCTAGCCTTAGATAACATGGTTCTGAGTGTTCAAGTCCTCAGTGGGGTGATCTTCAACTGAATGGAGGATAAAGCCAATGATATTAACCCCCCAAAATGCTACAAAGTAATACTGCTATAGATTAATTTTCTGTGTGAAACATAATTATTTTTTTAATTTAATTTTATTTAATAATAACTTTATATTGACAGAATCCATGCCAGGGTAATTTTTTACAACATTATCCCTTGCACTCGCTTCTGTTTCGATTTTTCCCCTCCCTCCCTCCGCCCCCTCCCCCAGATGGCAAGCAGTCCTATATATGTTAGATATGTTGCAGTATATCCTAGATACAATATATGTTTGCAGAACCGAACAGTTCTCTTGTTGCACAGGGAGAATTGGTTTCAGAAGGTAAAAATAACTTGGGAAGAAAATCAAAAATGCAAATAGTTCATATTCGTTTCCCAGTGTTCTTTCTTTGGGTGTAGCTGCTTCTGTCCATCATTTATCCATTGAAACTCAGTTAGGTCTCTTTGTCAAAGAAATCCACGTGAAACATAATTATTAATTTTATGCTAGGGAAACTTGGTTGATTTTTTTCAATTATGTCAAATTCTTCATGACTCCATTTGGGGTTTTCTTGACAAAGATCCTGAGAGTGGTTTGTCATTTCCTTGTCTAGCTCATGTGAAGATAAGGAAACTGAGGCATATATGATTAAGTGACTACATTACATAGCTAGTATTTCATACTAGATTTGAATTTAGGAAGATGAGTCTTTCTGACTCCAGGCCTGATGATCTGTACATTGTACCATCTAACTGTCACAATGAAGCACCATGCTTCTCCCTTATTTTTATTTCCTAGATTAGATGTTTTTAAACTGTTTTTATGTCATAGATCCCCTTTGGAAGTCTTGTGAAAGATATTTCAGCTTTTCAGAGTATTTTTAACTGCAAAAGATAAAATATGTAGAATTACAAAGTAAATCATATAGCTACATACTGGTTTGTACACAAACTCAAGAAATATTTTCTAATTGATTTTCATGAACAGTAAGGCTTTGCCCCTAGGTTGTACATTTGTTCCCTTGCATGGAGTACTATATATGAACCATGCTTCCTGTCCTATTTCCAAAAGCTTCTTAACTTTCTTTTGCCTGTTACTTATAGATATTCCCTGATACATGCTAACTCTACTCCACCACCATAGGGATAGGGATGAGACATTTAACACCTGTCTTGTTGACTCAGCTTCCAGATCACCTATTTCATTATGACATCTAGTAATAACATATTTCTTAGTTTTCAATTCCCCTTGCTGCCCTATAAACCCACTATTTCCCATGAAAGTGAATAGTATACTCTTTACTCCTCTGCTAACCTGCTGGAACTAATAATCTCTTCAGTCTTTTCTACAGATTCATAGAATTAGATTTAGAAAGATCCTTGGTAAGCATCCAGTTCAACCTGTATGCCAAAAACCCCTAAAACACATTTAAATGTCTTTTCAGATTCTTCTTGAAGACCCCTAAGGAAGAGGAAGGGAAACTTTTACATAGTGCCTACTATGTATTAGGCACTGTGCTAAGTACTTTATAAAAATTATTTCACTGAATTCTCACAACAGCCCCTCAGAATAAGCACTATTATCTATATTTTGGAGCTGAGAAAACTGAGGCAGCTGGAGGTCAGACTTGCCTAGGATCATGATCTAGTATATATCTAAGACTAGAATTGAATTAATGTTTTGTTGTTTCTGGGGCCAACACTCTATGTGTTACACCATTTAGTTGGGAATCAACTACAAAACTACTTGAAATTCTTAACAACTTTAGCAAAGTTGGAGGATACAAAATAGTTGGGAAGATCCCACCTTTTCTCATTGTCTTCTGTTATAATTTTGGACAATTCTAATAGTTAGGAAGGAGGGGGAAGGATTTGTTTGTTTTTATTTTTTTTGTTTTCCTAACATCAAACAAATTAATCTCTTGTAACTTCCATCCATTCACTCTTGGGTTTTTATTCTGGGGTCAAACTTGTTTGGCTAATTTCTCCTCCATAGAATAGCCCTTCAAATATTTCAAGATAGCTATCACTTTCCCCTCTCTAGTTCCTTCCCCCTTCACTCAATCTTCTCTCCTTTAAACTAAACATGTCCAATTTCTCATGTGAAATGAACTAAAGACCTTTTTATCATTCTGGTTACTCTCTGCTGAACACTCTCTAACTTATAAAGTCCCTTCTTATACTCAGAAACTCTGGACTGAACAACATATTTCAAAAAAGTTTGGATGAGGGCATAATGCAGTGGGATTATCACTTATTCCTGGAATCTTTGTTTTCTTTGATTCATTCCCTTGATTGTAAGAAGTTTTTTGGCTATTATATCATTCTTGTCTTTGATAAAAATATTAAATAGCACAGGACCAAGCACAAATCCACAGGATACTCCACTGGAGACCTCTTATATATTGACATTCAATTACTAGCAACTACTTTTAGAATCTGTCTTTCTAACCAATTCTGCATTTAATTGCATTATTGTCTAATCACATTTATCCATATTAAGTTTTAATGAAATCTAGATAAACTGTACCCACAAAATTCCCTTCATCTACTAATAAAGTCATCCTGTCAAAAAAAAAAAAAAGGAAATGAGATTATGCTGGAATGATCTGATTTTTTATTGGTTTGTTTTGTCCATTATTTTTCTTGATGAAGTTATTCAAACTCTTTGTAATAACCACTTTTTGCCTTTCTTGACATCTACCCACCATGTCTTTAATCATTCTTTCAAGAATTTTCCCAGGAATTAATATTAATTCCTCTGTCTTCCTTAAAAATCAAGACAATATTTTCCCCTTTTCCAATTTTATGGTACCTTTCCCACTGTCCAAGACCTATTAAATAGCAATGACAATGATATAGAAATCACATGTGCCTATTTTTTCTATAACCTAGGATGTAGTTCATTTTAGCCAGGCAACTTGAATTCCTCTGGGGCAACTTGGTATTTTCTTATTAACTCCTTTTTAAAGTTAAATATCACTTTCCTGTTAGCTGTTTTTATTCTGAACCTTCTAAAGCAAAAGTCATTCTCCTTGGCAGAGAAAATAGAAGCATATTATGAGGTGAAGATCCCTATTGTCTCTCTTGTCGATTATCATAGTTCCTTCCCATCCAAGCAAGTGTCCTAGCTCTTTCTTCCAATATAGCTTTTTGTTTTCTCGGCTTTCCTCACTTGAGAGGAAACTTGAGGTAGCAGATTTTTTTTTAATGTTTCATAATGAGAAAGACCTTGGTCCAAATTCTGCCTTTGACACATACTAACTTTGAGACTCTGTGAAATTAATATAAACTTTTAGCATCCTAGTTGATTTTTCTAAACTAGAAGTAGCACATGAAGCATTAGTAGAAGGAATTTCCTCATCTGGGAGTTTTCAGTTCCAATGACATCACAGGTTTAATCACTATCCTTTGATTCCCAAGCCAGCTTGGGCTCATTTTGAACTTTAGCCTTCCTAACACATTTTATATGATGGTAGCTTGTTTTCTTTCTCTTTTTCCAAGCATGTGCCATCTTTTAAAAATCTAAATTGAGCTCCCTGTGTATTCATATACACTTTTCAAAGAAAATGCCATTTTTACTGTGCATTGGAATTATTGTTTTTTGTTTTTGAGAATTTCAGTATTGACTATTTCCCATTTCTGTCCAGAGATATTATAAAAATAATGTGAATTATCATAGAAGACAGGTATTAATATAGAGTTTTCTAAGTCAATATGTTACTCGTGGGGATCCTCATGTACAGTTTAAAGACTCCGTTTCCATTTGAAATTGACATTATTGATCTATACTATGTTTCAAGTACAAAATCTTTTATTTCTTCCTTCAGTGACTTTTACCCAAATGCTTTACATCTTGCTTCCCTCCTCTGGTTCCTGGATTTCCTCACAAGTATACTTTCTCAGTATATAGTACTGCCCACCAACATTTTTTCCTATCCTGTTTCCTTTTAATAAGAAATGATAAAAGTAATATCTATGATAAAAATAAGGTTGTAATACCTAAATCAGGGTGAGTCAAAACAGAAAAAGAAAACTATTGACTAGTGTCTCTAAAGAACATTCTTTTAAAATATTTTAGTAAGAGGCTACAACAATATAACAAAGATTATGCATTAAAACCATATTGAATTTATATTAGAAATTCAGAATTGGTATAATATTAGGAGAATTATAATGATATTTGAATAAATCATTCCCTTCTAGAACAATGGTCCAGTCAAGGGTTTTATCCCACCAAGTCTCAGTGATGTTTACAAAGTCAGATTTGTCTCCTTGAGTTCCTTGTGTTTGTTGCCTAACATTGAATGAAGTTGATCTTCATGATGTTCTTACACTTCCACCCCTGTTGCATGCCAAAGTGTATGAACTTTGAAGCAATATGTCTCGACTCTAGGCCAGTAATCTAATAAAAATTCCTATTCACCATTATAAAATCACAGGAGGACCAAAGAACATATACAACAAAGACCCAGATCCATATGACACAAGTGCCATAACTGCACTGCTCTTCCTAGCTCCCAGTGGTTTAGTATTGGTACAATAACTTAGAAAAGTATAACTACACATCTCTTTCCAGACTCCATATGTCATTAGATTCCCTAAAGGTATTTTATTTTAAGGCAAGTAGATATTAGCCATTTATAAAGACAATATTTTTATTCACAGGAAACTGAAACAACTTCATTTTAAAATTACTAGATTTTAATTTTAAAAATTTAAACAAAGAAAGAAATAAAATATCATTTTTGAGACATTAGGGCATCAGGGCAAACTAGGCATACTTTTGTATGTACCCCTATGTTTCTGTGCCTACTCTTGGGTCTTTCTCATTCTATTTTCTGCTTATCACCCAGATACGTTGGACTGAAATAAAATACACCAGATCCATTCTCGTTATATGGTTTCCTTGAATATTTTTGTAGAAATACTATTGCAGTTAGTGTCCACCACCTTCATTTGTTTATTACAATTTATTACAATTACAAGTGGTTGCTCTCGGAGATACCACTACACACCTGTCAGATTGGCTAAGATGACAGGAAAAAATAATGTTGAATGTTAGAGGGGATGTGGGAAAACTGGGACATTGATGCATTGTTGGTGGAATTGTGAACAAATCCAACCATTCTGCAATTTAGAACTATGCTCAAAAAGTTATCAAACTGTGTATATTGTTTGATCTAGCAGTGCTACTACTGGGCTTATATCCCAAAGAGATACTAAAGAAGGGAAAGGGACCTGTATGTGCCAAAATGTTTGTGACAGCCCTCTTTATAGTGGCTAGAAACTAGAAAATGAATGGTTGCCCATCAATTGAAGAATAGTTGGGTAAATTGTGATATATGAATGTTATGGAATATTATTGTTCTGTAAGAAATGACCAGCAGGATGAATGCAGAGAGACTTGGAGAGACTTACATGAACCGATGCTAAATGAAATGAGCAGGACCAGGAGATCCTTATATACTTCAACAACGATACTGTATGAGGATGTATTCTGATGGAAGTGGATGTCTTCGACAAAGAGAAGATCTAACTCAGTTCCAATTGATCAATGATGGGCAGAAGCAGCTACACCCAGAGAAGGAACACTGGGAAATGAGTGTAAACTATTGGCATTTTTGTTTTTCTTCCCAGGTTATTTTTACCTTCTGAATCCAATTCTCCCTGTGCAACAAGAGAACTGTTTGATTCTGCACACATATATTGTATCTAGGATATACTGTGACATATTTAACATGTATAGGACTGCTTGCCATCTAGGGGAGGGGGTCGAGGGAAGGAAGGGAAAAGTCAGAACAGAAGTGAGTGCAAGGGATAATGTAAAAAATTACCCAGGCATGGTTCTGTCAATAAAAAGTTATAAAAAAACAAAAAAAACAAAAACAAGTGGTTCTTTATTACAACCACTGGAGTAACTGGAGCATCCCAAGAGTAACTTCTGAACCATTTAGTCATGTATATATCTTCAGTGGCCTATTCTTTCACTGTAATGGCCTAAGATGTTATCTTTAAAAAAAAATAATTGTAATGACCACGTATTTAAAATCAGCCGGAGTCAGGAATTCAGGTTAAGGGAAAAATCTTCAATCTTTATTGAAGTGAAGAGATGAATAAGGATTGCGATAGCAATATGGGCAAGAAAGATTGCGATAGCAATATGGGCAGCTGCGACAGGAAGCCAGCTAACAGAGAGAGATCTGAGCTGAGCAAACCGTTGTAATGGCAAATGCAAAAAGTCTCTCCTTCCCCTCCCTTTTCCACTCCCTCCCTCCACCCACCAAAATCGTCATTTCCTATACAACACATCAGGACTTGCACAAAGAGTGGGTGGGGGCCATTTTTTCTTCAAGCTTATATATTAATAGAGTATGGTCCAATTACTATTTAGCCTCATGTGCTTGGGACCTCAGTGCATCAACTCAAGCCTTAGCCCATTACAAATAATAGTTACTAACATTTATGTAGTCATTCTAAAGTTCGACAAACACTTTCCATTTGAACCTTGTGATAATCACATGAAGCAAGAGCTGTTATTATCCCCATTTAATGAGGGACCCCAAACAGAGGACCACACAGTACTAAGTTGTAATGGGCTGAGGCTTGAGTTGATGCACTGAGGTCCCAAGCACATGAGGCTAAATAATAATTGGACCATACTCTATTAATATATAAGCTTGGAGAAAGAATGGCCCCCACCCACTCTTTGTGCAAGTCCTGATGTGTTGTATAGGAAATGATGATTTTGGTGGGTGGAGGCAGGGGAGTGGAAAAGGGAGGGGAAGGAGAGACTGCTTGCATTGTCATTGCAACGGCTTTTCAGCTCAGATCCCCCTCTGTTAACTGGCTTCCTGTCACAGCTGCCCATATTGCTATCGCAATCTTTCTTGCCCATATTACTATCGCAATCCTTATTCACCTCTTCACTTCAATAAAGATTGAAGATTTTTCCCTTAACTTGAATTTCTGACTCTGGCTGATTTTAAATACGCGGTCATTACACTAAGTGTCTAGGCAAGATTTGACCTCGCATCTTCCAACTTCAATCCTATCTGCCTATAATATCCATTTGATAAATTCTTCTAATAACTTTGAAGTCAATTGCCTTTCTTCACCTAGCCCAACTCTTTTAAGGTTTCATTATGTGGATATGATGCTGAATTTGGTATCAGAAAATCAAGGGTTCAAATCCTGCTTCTGACAATAATTATGGTTAACTCACTAAACTTCCTAGAATACATTATTTTATGTCTAAAATTGGAATTATAATAGCACCTACCTTACAAGGTTGTTAGTATCAAATGGAATCACATATCAAAGCCTGAAAGATACTTCATAGGACCTCTCTTCCAATTCTCTTTTTACATTCCTGGAAACTAAGACCTTGTTGCTGTTCAGTTGTTTTTCAGTTATATTTGGTTCTTTGTGATCCTATTTAGGGTTTTCTTGGCAAAAAGGAGTGATTTGCCAAGATGAGGGAATCATAGTAAATAGGGTTAAATGACTTGACCAGGGTCACACTGCTAGTAAGTGTCTAAGGCTACATTTGAATGCAGGAAGATGGGTCTTCCTGATTCCAGAACTGCCACTCTATTGAATGCCATTTAGCTACACGTATGGAAATGAAATGACTTGCTTAAGATTACATTAAGTATGAGAGTAGGGATTTGAACCCTCATCCTTTTGACTCATACTTCAGTAGTACCCTTAGTTGATTCTGCTCCTCTGATTGGAGGGCTGAGTAAAAAAATATCCTTTCAAAGCTTCCATATAAACAAAGTTCAGAAACCTAGTGAATTCTTTGTTTTCCATCAGCTGCACTCTTGGATTCTACTCTGCCATCCTTATAACCCCATACTGATTACCTTCTTCTGCTTCATTCTTCTGCTTTTTCATGTACTGTCTTCCAACTTTTGACTATAAATTCTGTAAGTTTGAAAGTTTGAGGGCAGATGTCTTTTCTTTTCTTATTTGTATCCCCAGCACTTAGCACAGTGCCTGGAAACATAGTAGTCATTTTATAAATGTTTATTGTACAGTATTGTCCTCTCACTTTATAGCTAATATACTTTTCATCATGATATGCCATTCCCTATAAGATATATTTTATTCCTTTGCAAAGCTCAAAGCACCATATACATGTGAACTATGATGATTTGTTGTATGATCAACTAATAACTACAATTGTAGAAATTTTCAGCAGAATGGTTGAAGAAATATTTTCAGGCATGTAAAGATGATCATATTTTATTATTAACAGACAATTCTACCTACTCATAAGCCTGTTCTTATACTATCAACTGTGTAGATAGTTTAGGAAAAATATATATAAAATTATCCTTATTCACACTGTTTCACTTGGCAGTCTGCTATGGACAAGATATAAATCCACATAGACCTTAGTCCTAATTCTTTGTGATTAAAAAAAGTCCTTCACCAAATTGTAAAAGGAAAGGGTAACTGACTTTGATTTATGATTCTGTTATAAATATACAAAATTCTTAAACTTTCTTTTTGACTTAATTAGAAAGGCTTTACATATGGATAAAGTATGTTCACTCCATTGACATTGTGAATATTTGAACCATGGTTTGGAAATATATTTATCATGTGTACTGTATAAGGTCAATATTTTTATGTGTGTGTATGTTGTATTAAACAATGATGTTTGAAATAGTAGCTGAAGGAAACAACCTATTGATATTTAAGAAATATATTTTGCCCCCAGTTTTATTTCACTGTACTTGTGTTTTAAAAAACTTTCAGATTTAATATAGATTAGAGACTTATCATATCCACAATATTATATTATATTATATATATATATATTACATTAATTTAATGCAATATATATTAGATATAGGGAGATTTTCTCAACTTTTTCATGGGATATAGGATGAAAGGAAAATGAAGAAGATATTTTGGACTAATTTTTTTCTCAGTTCTCAGATTAGTATTTTTCTTTTCATTTTCCCTTCAAGTGAGGGTATTGTTAGAAATCTTCATATAAGAGTTTTTTTTTACTAAGATAACCCCTTTCCCTTGGGTATGCAATGACCTTTCTAGTCAATATTTACCAATATTGACCAGAATCTCAAATCACCATCTTCTAAACATACAGTAAGTTTAACTGAAAAGGAAGTTTTGCCCTGACAGACTGCTTTGATCCAGATAAAGAAGAAAATTATTAATCCTGGAGGAAACAGGACTTTGATCTCATGTCAGGGCTCAGATGAATGACAGCTGTAGGTATCGCCAGAAGAATAATCATCTTTAAAGTCATTCACCTCGGGAGATTCTTTGGATCAACAAATTGCTCCATGTTTGCAAAAGCTCAGTGCTCGAAGCATCATCCAAGTGAGTTCCAACCTAGCACATTACAATTTGTGAGCAAGACCACCAATGGTTTGATTCCCCATTACACAAAAGCCACACATGGGTAGCTTAGTGCTTGTTTTTCCCTGTCTTGTTGGAGAAGGAAATGCACTGGGAAATATAATCTATTTACAGGATTAATGGGAATGCTATGAACTCTCACTAAAAAATTAGTATCTGTACTAAAGAAGGAAGAAAGAAGGGATAGTACAGATTCTTTGAATGAACAATTTTGTCCCTATTTTTAAAAAACGATATTTTAAGTTTAATTGTTTTTTTTTGTTTGTTTTATTTGGGGGAGGGGGAATGGGGTTGGTCTGAATTTCTGATTTCATCAGTGTAGGTAGTCTGCAGGAAGAAAATTCTACCAAGGCAAAATCTTAAACTATTCTAAAACTTAGGAAGTCTTAAGAGATTTTCTTGGAATCACTGAGGTTAAGTGACTTGCTTAGGGTCACTCAACCAGTAGGTATCAGAGGCAGATCAGAACCCAAATCTTCCTGATTCTGAGATCCATTATTTTATCTACCATGTAAGTTAGCCTCTCCTTTTTAAAAGGTAAAGAGTAGAAGGGAGAAAAGCATTCCCCATTGAGAGAAGAATGAGCTATGAGAATTAGTTATGGAACATTTTGGTATTATAAGGAATGGGGAAAGCATTGTGGAAAGAAAACTGGTTTTAGAGTCAGAATGATCTGGATTTTAGTCTAGTTTTTGATCCATACTGATTATCTCTCTGTGCCCCAGTTAACCCAGAGGGTATAAGTTGCAGATGAGATGTTAATGTAGTTAAGAGAGTTCACCACCCAAGACTACACTGGGTGGTACACTGATGAAATCATAGATCTAGTCTAAAAAAAAGACAAAATATCAAGAATCCAGAGGAACATGGAACAGTGTAACAAATCATGCACAAAGTTGATCTTCCTCTCTTTTGCTGATCATATATACCTATGAGGGAGGTGGTATTTTAAAATAATAAAGCAGTTCCTTTTTTGATCTCTGAACAGGAAGAACTAATGACTGAATGGATTCATAAAAAGAAATAACTGTACCCTCAGAGTTTTCTTCCCTCCTAGTTACAGACTGTTAGAACTGTTTCCAGACTATTTTCAGGATAAGAGAATAGCTTTTTCCATATAAACTTCTGGTGCTATATGGCTATGAGCACATGGCAACAAAGCCATATCACTAGTTGAATTGAGACTGGTTTGTGTTGCCTCTTTTGCTTTTGTTCTTCTCTGATCTTAAGCTAAAGCAAATTTATCCCAAGATGGATGTGACCAGACTTAAAGGTAATATTGTGAGTTGTAGAGTTTTGGACGTCTTGGGTCTTTTTTGTTCAAACAATTGGTGGAAAGGAAAGGAGTCTCCAGAAACTTCTCTAGCTGTCTCAGAAATCAACACTAACAAGAGAATCGATACTAACCTAGCCTATTTTGCCAGAAGACATGAAATTGAGACAGACAATGCAAAACCAAAGTGAACTATAAATGTCTTATCTACAGATTGTTTCATACACAGATGGAATAGAAGAGTCACTACTGGTATTTTAGGTTTTGTTCTTTCTTTTTCTTCCTTCCTTCCTTCCTTCCTTCCTTCCTTCCTTCCTTCCTTCCTTCCTTCCTTCCTTCCTTCCTTCCTTCCTTCCTTCCTTCCTTCCTTCCTTCCTTCCTTCCTTCCTTCCTTCCTTCCTTCCTTCCTTCCTTCCTTCCTTCCTCTTTCAGAGAAAACAAGTTACACTTCTTCACTTTCAAGGATGTGCTAGAAGGTGAATTCTTCTATCCACACATAGCAACATAATTTAGTATTCCAGTACCTTGACCTTGAAATACAAGCAACAATATCTCTCTTGGTAACTTGGGGAAGCGTCAGGCAATTGTGTTCCAACAAATATACTCTTCATTACTTGAAGCCTTCTCATCCTTCAAGACAAAATTCATATCCTCTCTCCTTGAATTCTTCTCTGACCAATGCAACTTTCCATCATCTTTCCACTATTAGCCCTTATACATCTGTATTGTCTGTATTTTTCACATCTGACTTATTCATCTCATTATATCCCTCATAATATCTTAGCCCAGATGGAAGCTCTCAGAATTTCCTTTTTCCACAATGCACTATCCTTCAGCAAAGGGGAAATATATATGGTGGCAGGAGGAGAATAGAGGATAGAGAGAGGAGGAAGGCTAGGCTTTGATTATGGGACTCCTTAGAAAAAAGAACAATCCTATGGAGGGGAAAATGGGCTACATTGTAATGTTACCTTTTTCTATATAGATGTCTCATTTTCCCAAATAGTAAGTTCCTCGAAGGTAGTGTCTTAGGTAACTTCCATTATGCCTAAAATAGTACATTGTACATATAGTAGAAGGGTAAGGATTGTTAACTTTTTTTGGTCCTTAAAGCTTAACATAGTGCCTTCCTTGAACACAATAAGTGCTTAATAAATATTTGTTCAACTGATTTGTAAATGATCACTAAATACTTGATTGATTGAACTAAAGCAATTATAGCATCATAAATTTAGAACAGGAAGATACCTTTGAGGTCATTTGGGCCAACCCAATGATACCACAAAAGAAAGTTAAGAGTCAGATAACTAAAATGACTTGCCCAGCATCATAAAATTGGTAAATTTCTGAGAGGGGATTCAAACTAAAGTTTTCTCTACTCCTGGCACAGAACTCTATACCACATATGTGTGTATCTTAATACTTGTTTACTGTAGGGATGACAATGAATTTGCTCCAGGGTAGAAAAGCTCCAACCATGGGGACTTTAGGATAGGATTTTCATCTCTGAAATGCAATTTTAGAAGCAGCTAGGTGGCACAGTGAATAGAGTACTTGGTTTAGAACCAGGAAGCCTCATCTTCCTGAGTTCAAATCCGACTTCAGAAACATACTAGCTGAGTGATCGTGGGCAAGTCATTTAATCTACTCTAGAATCTTTACCAAGAAAATTCCAAATGGAATCATGAAGAGTTGGACAGGATGAAAATGAGTAAACAGTAGTTCAATCTTGGCTAAATGTATGGATTACCTTATTTTAGGAGAGTGCCATCTTTTCTATAAATTGAGTATGAAATGTTGGACAGGTAAGAAATCAAACTATCTGACCATAGTTTGTAGCTAATACCAGGATATATATGAGCCTCAGTATATCTGAACAGCTTGGTCTAGCCTCTACTAAGAAGTCAATTTCCTACTGAAAACCAATTGAGAGCTAGAAGCATATAGAAATTAGAATGCACAAATGATTAGCAAAAGTTAAAGCAGGAATCATAGAGGCACAGATTTAGAGCTGAAGAGACCTTAGAAGCACCCTGTCTCCATTTTACAGGTGAAAAATCTAAGGCTCAGAAAAGTAAAGTGTTTTTTTCCAAATTCAGAGACAAGATTTGAAGACACCTCCCTTGACTCTAAATTTAGTGCTTCTTCTTCTGCATAACAGCTATCTCAAGGGTAGACTGTATAAGAGAAATCACTGGTTCCATTGTAAACCTTCAGTAACTGGCTGCCTAGGACAGGGCTTTTGTAGAAAAAGGATCAGAGGCTACATATGGAGAAGGAAATATTAAACAAAGGTAGGGCTAAATCCTCAGCAATTCTTGAGAAGCTAGGATTGGTTTGAGAACCTGGGTCAGGGCTGAGCCTTTAGGTGAGATAAGTTAATCAGCTTTAGCTGCTGCAGGTGGAGGTAGGATAGGAGGAAGGGTATCTTGAGTATCTGGGGAAAGCAAATAGCCTTAAAATGCAGCATGAACTAAGGTACAGAACAAAATTAACTGTTAAGCAGGACAAACTGAGAGAACATAATATGAAATTCTTTGTTTGAATAGAAGCCTTATTTACTAAAACTATGTGCAGAGTAACTAGCCCCAAAGTTTTCTTTTAAATAATGCTCAACAGAACCAGAACACTATGCACAATAACAGCAAGATTATTATGATGATCAATTATGGTAGCTTTAGCTCTTCTCAGCAATATGATGATCCAAGACAATTTCAATAGACTTGGGATGGAAAATGCCGTCTGCATCCAGAGAGAGACCTGGGAAGACTGACTGTGGATTGAAACATACTCTTTGTGTTTTCTTTTTCTTTCTCTTTCTTATTTTTTTCCTTTTGGTCTTATTTTTCTTATACAACATGACAAATATGGAAATATATTTACAAGGGTACATATATAACCTATATCATCAGATTGCTTGCTGTTTTGGGGAGAGGGGGAGTATAGAAGGGAGGGAGAAAAATTTGGAACACAAAATCTTAAAAACATGAATATTGAAAACTATATATGGTTTTGGAAAAATAAAATACTATTGAGAAAAATAAAGAAATAATGCTCTACATTAGACACTCTTTAGACGTACACAATAGGTTTGGTATATTTAGCCTCTGCTTCCTGCTTCCTGGCTGCAAATATGTCTAGTTATTACCTGAAACCAAATGAATACTTACTATGGTATAGGTGATTATCATTGATTGAGGGCAGGATGACAGGTCAGAAGCCCTTAGTGTGACACTTAACATCTTTCACAACCTGGCATGTTCATCACTGTAAGATATGGCAAATGATCTACTTGGGATTCACTCTCACTAGAGCACAAGGAATTGATAGAATATGATCACATCATTTGAAATTCATGCAGCTCCTGCTATTGCAACTGTAAATCAAAAGGATGACACTCGAGCCGACAGGCTCTCCTTGGAATTGTATCTAAGTTCATGTTACGTTCAATGCCTAGCTTTTTAGAGAGGCTAAAAAAAATTTTCCAGTGAATTTAAATACTTACCCTATTAATCTCCAGCAGAGGGACAGGGCTTAAAGGGTTCTCTTTCAAATCTCTTTTATCTTACCCCCCAGGATGTGTCAACATTTCTGTAAAAGGACCACTCAGGAGGGAGAGGCTTTTCTCCTTGTCCTATTCAGTCCTTCGTGTCTGAGTTCCAACAGGGGTGTTAATTAGTGACAGAACTGACCATGGGGAGTGAGTGACTTGGGCATCCTTGCACAAGAAATAGGAAATGAAATAAATCATCCCCTCATCTATAATAACACCAAAGAGATAGCAGGCAGCCACTATCCCTGCTGATATTGATTTGGACCAGGCTTGAGTTAGTAGGCTCCATGAAGGAGAGTAGAATTACACACAAATACAGTAGGCCATCATTTGCTTAGTTTGATTTTAGAGATCAAGCAGAAGCCCTTAAAACCAGAAAATATTTTATTTTACTATTTGCAATCTACTATTGAAGACATTAGAATAATATGGAATCCCAATAAAATCTGAAATTTATGATTCTTAGGACTTCCATGCAGAGATCTTCATTCTAGTGCTGGCTCATTAAATGCAAATACCATTGGTAAAAGCCATTATTATTTCTACCTTAGTTGGGATGAATTCAAAATCAGAGGATTTTTAAAAAGAGCTTATAAATTTACTTCCTATGGAATGTAAGCTCTTTGTAGACAGAGACTTTTTATTTTTTAACTTTATATCCATCATATGCCTGGTATGAGTAGAGTCTTCAATACTTTTTTGAAAAGTCCACCCTTTTATTTTATGGATGAGAAAACTAAAGCTTAAAGAGATAAAGGTGTTTGAAGAAAGAATGAAAGTTTCTCCTCTTCCCCTATTTTTAAATCGTTGCTTGAGTTTTTAGCACCTTGGCAGTTAGAACAACAAGAAGATTATTTGGACAATGGACAGAAGCAAGATGGCTAAGTAGAGGCAGCAATCTAGCTTAATTCTCCCAACATTCCCCTCTAAAAAACTTTAAAATAATGTATCAAATTGAATTCTGGAGCAGCATAGTCAACAAAAGATTGGGGTGTGAATTTTTTTCAAGCTAAAACTACTCAGAAAGTTAGAAGGAAAGGTTTTTGACATCAGGGTGGGAGCTAATCTGGAGTACTTGCAGAAGCAAACCCAATGATGGGTCTTGGAAGTGGCTGCTGAAAACAGCAATGTAGAAAAAGTAGGAAGTTTGAAACAATGCCCACCCACCCGTCTCAGCAGAGCTCACAGAGCTTAATATAAAGTTCAAAGACAAGAAATAGACTGGGGAAATGAGAAAACAACAACAAAAAAACCTGACTATAAAAATCAATTATGGTGATAGGGAAAATCAAGACACAAATTCAGTAGAAGATAACAATGTGAAGACAGCTACAAGCAAAACCTCAAAGAGCATCCACTATCCCTTAAATTCCTTTCCTACCCATTGAGAAGGCAAGCAATATTATACCAATTACATATGTGAAATCATGCAAAATATATTTTATGTATATTTAGCATAAATAAAGCAAGATTTTAAAAAGTGAAAAATAGGCTTCATTATGAAATTGTTCATTAGTTCTCTCTGTCTGCAAGTGAAGGGCATTTTTCAATATAAGTCTTTAAGAACTGTCTTTTAAAAGAATCTTAAAAATAAATAATATTTTAAAATATTGCAGATAGCTAATTAGTACAACTCCAATGTAAACTCAGATCCTCTGGTTTTAAAACCAGTACTCTTTCCAGTTTGTGGAATATAGGATTCTGTGAGCAAGTTTTTATAGTAGAAAAAAGAGAGAGTTCAAAGGTGGTGATGCTGAAGTCAAGGAGAAGCCACTACTATTATTAGTCATTAACAATAATAGCAAGTATTTATATAGCACTTTAAGTTTTGTAAAGTGTTTTTTGTTTGTTACGTTATTTGATACTTACAATAACCTTGTGAGGGAGAGACTATTACTATCCCATTTTGCAGATGAGGAAAAAAAAGGTTGAGAAAATTTGAATGACTCGTCCAGGTCACATAGCTAGTAAGTACCTGAGAGGATGAACCCACTTCTTTCTGACTTCTGGTCTAAAACTCTATCCACTCTAACCATTAAGAGAAGAACTAGAATCCAAAAAAGTAGATAAAGAGCAGAAAAATGGGAGTACTAAAGACAAACATTCTTTTACTTCCTAATTTTGCCTAACTCTGGCTCTATGCGAAACCTTATATTCTCCTATTAATTTCCTTCTGGTCAGTATTTGTCCAGGAAACTTGTTTGTTTAAGTCATCATCATGACTAAAAGCTAGAGTCCCTCAGCTGTTTCTCAGGAAGAAGATGAGATTGGCTTCCTGATATGGAGTGAAGTACAAAGGGATCAATACCACAGTCCAGAGAGAAATAGGAAAGGAAAGGGAGGGACCCCATGATACTGTAATGTTGTTGGTATAGTAGAAGGACTGACTGACTTAGTGTGTGAATTTGTACCTCAATTCAGTGAATACAAATCAACTTAACTACATTCAATGACTATTAGCTAATAATCACCTATTCTATATTGTTCATTGTATTAAGTATTGGGCATAGAAAAATAGATCTCCAACATGGGACTTAAACCCAAATAATTTATGATCTAGTAAGGAGGTGGACAAGTTCAGAAATGATTAGGTAAAAGTGAATTGAGACAAATGGAAATCCAGGATTTTAGGATACATTTTAGAAAGAAGAGACCACTTTCACCTTAAAGGTGCTGGGATAGAGGATGGAAGGGACAGGACTCAAGGTAGTATTATTGGAAGAAAGTTTCCCTTGAATGGTCCTTGAAGGAAAATGAAATCTTCAACAGATGAGATGATGGAGAAAGTCAAAAATATATGGAGAATGATGTGAGCAAAGACAAGCAAAAGATAAAAGAATGAGAAGCAAGGATAGGATAAGGAGGGAATGGCTGGGGAATTTTGTTTCACTTCTCTGAGCCTCAGTTTCCTTCTCTTTAAAATGAGGCGGTTAGAATAAATTATTTCTGTAAGACTTTCCAGTTTTAAATCTTTTGATTAAAAGATTTATTCAGTAAGCATTTATTAGATGCCTGCTTTATGCAAAGCATTGTATAGGTGTGTACATATGTGTGAAGTATGTATATGGGAGTGATAAAAGCAAAAGAAACATAATGAAGGACAGTTTCTGGTTTCAAAAAGTTATAATTTAGTTGGAGAAATGTAATGCATGTAATAATGTGTTAGTAGCAGAACAATGTGACCCAACCCAATAGTATAATCTAAAGGGAGGAGGGAGTTCCTTAATCTCTTTTTTAGTAGCATGTATCCCTTAGGCTTTCTGGTGAAGTGTGTATTCTCAGGATAATGTTTTTTAACTGATTTAAACAAGATGAGATCTAGAAAAGAAATTAATTACAATGAAATGCTATTACCCAAATATACTTTAAAAATTCATAGACCACATGTTAAGAATTCCTGGTCTAAGAAGAACCATATATTCAGAGCTGGGAGGAACTTCAGAGGCCATCTAATCTCATCTTCTCATTTTACCAAGGATGAAACTGTGGCTCATAGAGGTTAAGTGATTGGTACAGGTCATAAAAGTAGTAAGCATCACAGGTAGGAGTTGAAGCAAGGCCTATATGATTAGAGAACTAATGTTCTATCCACTGTATCTCTATCCATTATCCACATCTCTGCCTTCAGATCCTTAAGTGCCCAGTCAAAGCACAGCTGTTATCAGATGGAAGAAAGGTACAACAGAGAAAGTTTCCTGAAAAAGGGATTTTTGAGTTAAGTTTGAAGGAGATTTTTGGACATGCAGTACTAGGTTGGTCAAGGACATCCTAGGTGGGCAATTTCTTCACAAGTACCACATATGGATCAATCCATGACGATAGATTTTGGTCATGTGGGTCTTGCATGGGTATTTTTTTCCAATAACGCTAACTCTTAGAGGCAGTTTGTCAATAAACTGAGTCATTTCAGCTGTCCTTAAAAAAGAATCAATTTTTACTTACCCAGTTGTGAACTGCAGTTCTTAAGAGTTACCAAAAAAGAAAAACCTTCATTTTGTTAAAGCATGCCTTACTTGGTTATCTCTACCTAGAACCTACTTTCCCTACTACTTCTGCATTCAAAATTATCAATATGTATAGATTGAACAAATAAGTATCAACAATCTACACCCACATACTGATAGGGCTCCAGGAACCTTTTGACTAGCAACTCTCCATTAAAGAGGTGAGACTCAAAAGGCTTTTGTAGTAGCTCCCTTTAGAAAGGCCATGTAATGTTCTGATTGACTTCATTTCCCATCAGTTGCTCTGCTTGGTGTAGAATCTCCGAACATCACGTTTCCATCCTCTGCCCCCTCATCTTCCTTAATTGTTAGAATATAAACTCCTTAAGGCCAGGGATTATTTTCCACATTTGTATCCCCAGTACTTATCATAGTGCCTATCACACAAGTAGTACTTACTAAATATTGATTATTTACTAATAAAGACTCACTGACTATCCTTTTCTCTATGAGAACTCTGAAATTACCATCCATCCATTCATCAAACTTTAAATACTTGATACATATATAACAAACTGTGAAAAGCCCTAGGTTGAGATAAAGAAGATAAATAAGATGTTTTCAGTCCTCAACAAGCATAAAACCTGACTAGCTCCTTTATCCAAAATTTCTTCAGATTGGAAAGGAAATTGAAACCTAAAACAGATGAGTAGATAGTAGCAGAGCACCAACCATCTGCAAATGAACTCAAATCACCTGGTCCTAATGAATTATGATTTGAAGTATACTGAAAAGACTTGCCCATTTGACTAGAAGACTGGTAGAGCTGCATGTGAACTGATAATGGATAAATATTGCCCTTGTTTTTAAAAGAGTACGAAGATAGATTCTTCAGACTATAGGCTAATGAGCTTGATTTCTCATTAGGATAGTGGGAAGAGAGCCAGATTGTAAGAAGTGAAATGGGAGGAAGCAGTGATCAAGAAGGGATTGTAACTGTAGATGGATGGCTTTATCTAGGAAAGGAAGAAGAGATATAGGATGATATCTTGAGGGCATGACAGGGTCAGGGGGAGGGCTTTTCTTTTTCTTTTTGAAGGAGATATTAAAAATGGAAGAAGTAACAGAGAGAAACTGAGACAGACAGATACAGAGAGATTGATAAAAGTGGCAAGCTCACTAAGGAGATGGGATCTGAGGCTCAAATAAAAAGACTGGCTTCTTGCTTGGAGACTGGGACAGAAGTTTACAGAATGAGTGAATATTTAGTGGAGTTCTGATATGTGGAGTAGAAGCAACTCATAGAGGATAGCGTCTATTTTCTTATAAAAGTAGAAGTAGAGGTCCTCTTCTAAGAGATGGAATTATGATGGCATAAAAAGCTTGAGGACAGAGGTTTGAAGAGTTTCTTTGAGAAATGTGATGATTTAGTAATGGAGAAAAGGGCAGCCATGCAGGAGTTAGGATTTCATTGAGACTAAATGACATGAATTTTTAGTTATCACTTTTTCCATCAACATTTAACTTCACAAGCGTTAGAGTGAATGGGAGTAATGAGAAGTGAAGTTTGACAAGGCATGAAAAATGATAGGACAAAAATATCAAAGGATCCAAGGGTAGAATATAGTAAATATTTAAACTGCTCAACTATACAATGGAAAGTCAGGACAGAAAATAGAGAAGACTAGAGGTCCTGAAGGCCATGATAAGGGCAAAGAATAAGTCCTGAACAGGGGTTCTTAAACTTTTTGTGTCATCAACTCCTTAGACAATGTAGTGAAGCCTATAGACCCCTCCTTAGAATAATATTTTAAATATACAAAATAAGTTATATAGCTTTACAAAGGACCCCATTTATATGAGACTCATTTATATGGAGTCTCCAGATTTTTTTCTACCATGCCAAAGCAGACCCTGGAAGTCCATTCTGGCCTTTGATCTCCTCATCCTGGAAGCTCATACCACCACTGAAGCCCCTTACTCTGGTTTACTCTTCCTAAAAACTCCATTTTAAGGAAAATTTCCAGGCCAGATAATTTTCATTCCTCTCTAGGACCACCCCTCTAGACTTCCTCTGTCATGCCCTTAGCACAGGGATCTTCTCCTACCCATCCTTTCAGCTTTATGGGTTGTCTCACTTAATTGAATGTAAATTCCTTGGCAGCAAGGGCTGCTGTTCTCTCTGTTCACATTTTTATCCTTAGTGCTTAGCATAGAGCTTGAAGTGCAATATATGCTTAATAAATGTTTGTTGACTTGCATTCATATTATGAAAGATAAATAGAAAATAATTTGTGTACTCAAATATCAGATCAAAGAGTTTGCCAACAATGGGTAGGATTCTAAGGCATAACCACATTGGATAAATTGAATATCTAGAGCAATTATATTTAATAAAGGCTCTCTTCTTGTTAGCTACTAAACTAGTAAAAATATTAATGCTATTATTTGTATTTTTTAGAATGTGTGTCACATACATATTAGCTATTCTTCATAAGTTAAAGGGATGAGTTGCTAGTAATGTGTTATGATTCAGATTTTATTTTCTGAAGACTTTAAAAATATTTTGCATCGTGAATTTAATCATCAGCACACACACATATGGAAATATATAAAGAGATTTTTAAAAAAGATTTGCGAACTTGTATTGCTGTTCAATTGTGACCCCATTAAGAATTTTAATGGCAAAGAAATTGGAATGGTTTGCCATTCTTCTCCAGTTCATTTTACAGGAAACAGACAAACAGAGTAAAGTGACTTGTTCAGGATCATATAGCTAGTAAGTGTCTGAAGTCAGATTTGAGCTCAGGAAGACGAGTATTTGTAATTTTCAAAAATACATTTATCAAATATAACTTAGTTTTGAAAATGCCCTATTTCCTTCTGAATATTGTATCTTATGTTCATTTTAAAATACTTTATTGATGTTCTTTAATTTTTTTGTTACATCTCTATAACTATCAACTAACCCCCTCAAAAAATCCTCCCTTTTGCAGTTAAGAAATAAATATAGTTAAGGAAAAACAACACATTAGTCATGTTTGAAAATATATGTTTGAAAACTTTGTCTACATATTCTCTCAATAGTACAGAATGATAGTGGCTTAGCTCTAAAGGCACTTGGTCCTAACATCATGTAATCCTAAGTGGCCTTTCTGAAAAGAAAAAGCAAAAGAGGGCTTATAAAAACTGTAGCATGCTTTGAATTTTTAAAATGAAAGAATTAGGGTAGGGGAAAAAAACCTTTCTGACTGGGAAAAAATAAAAAAAGGTTTTTTTTCCTCATTTGTTACAAACTGCCAATGATGAACACTCTGAGCACTCTAAAAATGAACAGTTTATTCATCACATCCTGGAAAATGATGAGACTTTTAGGTAAGTGGGGTTGTGCTCATAGGACTCCTTGGTTTTCCAAGCAAGTGAAACTGATGAAGGCTTTGCACTGTCCAGAGACTCTTCCGTGACAATCAATCTTAAACTATACTATGTAAGTTCTTCCAAAGGACTGAAGATCAGTAGGTTCATTCTCCTTCAGGAACTTCAGTAGTGTGGAAGGGAAATAAAACACATGCAAGTCTGATTTTCAAAGATGTTCATGAATAAAGATGTTTGTTTCCAAGTAATCTGCACTGCTCTTCACATCAGCAACAAATGGTCTTTAATCAGCAGTTAAAAAAAAAGATAATCTTGCAAGTATCTTTTCTCCCCCTTTTAAAGAAATCTGATTGCTGATTATTAAAGAGTACTACTACATACCTCGAGCAAGTCAAAAGGTAAGAAGTATGAAAGATAAGTTTCTGGCCAATGGAAATTCAGAAGGCAACAACCATTCAATCTGTGCTCCTAAGGATAATCTTAAAATTCTGTTTTAAGAGAGCCTGATTGCTTAAGGTATTCAGTAAATGATCACTGCAGAAAAAGAAGAAAATTTGCAAGCTCAACTATTGGAACATTATATTTATTTGGAATACATATGTGTACACAACTACATACACACATAGAGTTGATAGCTGGGTTTAATGGATAGAGGACAAATATAGAAGCCAGAAGCTAAGGCCTGGATTCAATTCCTGCTTCTGACAAATACTGGCTATGTCCCTGGGCAAGTCTTTTAACCTATTGGTACTTTAGGCAAACTCAAACAGATTTGGGATAACTAAACTGTAGATAAGGATTCCTGCAGTCTATATATTGACTTAGGGAAACCAAATGAACAATATCTGTTTTATTGTATTTTTATCTTTGTTAAATATTTCCCAATTACATTTGAAATCTATTTCGGATTGCACTTGGAAGTGTTGTGGGTTAGGTGTCTATATAAATTAGAGAGAAAGCACTGAGTTGAAGTTTTTCTTTTTTCTTTTTCTTTTTTGAGTACAATGTATAGTATTTATTATATAGGCTTTCTTTTTTTTTCAAATTTCTGATAGGATTTTATTTTTCCAAACACATGCAAGGATAGTTTTCAACATTTATTTCTGCAAGATTTTGTATTTCAAAATTTTCTCCCTCTCTCTCTTATCTTCCCCTTCCCCAAGACAAAAAACAATCTGATACAAATATGTCCAATTCTTCAAAACATTTCTATTTTTGTCATGCTGTGCAATAAAAATCAGATCAAAAGAAAAAAAAAAACACGAGAAAAAAAAAACAAACAAAAAGTTGAAAATGATATGCTTTGATCCACATTCAGTCTTTATAGTTGTCTTTCTGGATATGGTGGGATTTTTTATTCTAGCTTTTTTGAAATTGCCTTGAATCACTGTATTGAGGAGAAGAGCCAAGTCCATCTCAACTGATCATCCCATCATTTTCTTGTTCTTGGATAAACTGTTTTCTTGCTCATTTCACTCAACATCAGTTCATATAAGTCTTTCCAGGCTTTTCTGAAATCAGCTTTCTCATCATTTCTTACAAAACATGAATATTCCATTATATTCATTATAACATGATTTATTCAGTCATTCCCCAACTAAGAAGCATCCACTCAATTTCTAGTTCCTTGCCACTATAAAAAAGGGCTACCACAAATATATTTGCATATGTAGGTCCTTTCCCCTTTTATATGATCTCTTTGCAATATAGATGCAATAGAGACACTGCTGATTCAAAGTGAATGCACAATTTGATAGCCCTCTGAGCATAATTTCAAATTGCTTTCCAGAATGGTTAGAACAATCCACAAATCCACTAATACCACTAGTGTCCCAGTTTTCTCACATCCCCTCAAACATTTATCATTATCTTTTCCTATCATCTTAGTCAATCTGAGAGGTATGAAATCGAACCTCAGCATTGTATTAATTAGCATTTCTCTAATCAATAGATTAGCGCATTTTTTCATATGTCTAAATATAGTTAGAATTTCTTCATCTGAAAATTGTCTGCTCATATCCTTTGACCATTTATCAATTGTGTAATGACTTGCATTCTTAAAAATTTGAATCAATTCTCTATATATTTTAGAAAGGAGGCCTTGATTAGAAATTGGCTGTAACATTTGTTTTTCAGCTTTCTGCTTCTTTTCTAATTTTGGCTATACTGGCTTTGTTTGTGCAAAACCTTTTTTATTTAATGTAATCAAAATGATCCATTTTACATTTCATAATGTTCTCTGGCTCTTCTTTGGCCATATATTCCCCCCTTCTCCACAGATCTGACAGGTAGACTATTCCTTGCTCTTCAAATTTGATTATAGCATCACACTTTATATCTAAATCATGAACCCATTTTAACCTTATCTTGGTATAGGGTGTTAGAGGTTGGTCATTACCTATTTTCTGCCATGCTCTTTTCCAACTTTTGTTAAATAAGGAGTTCTTATGCCAGAAGTTGGAGTCTTTGGGTTTATAAAACATTAGATTACTATAGTCATTGACTATTGTGTCAAGTATACCCAATCTATTTCACTAATAATCCACTATTCTATTTCTTAGCCAGTACCAAATGGTTTTGATGATTGCTGCTTTATAAAAAGTTTTAGATTTAGTATAGCTGTCACTTTCATTTGCATTTTTCATTAATTCCATTGAAATTCTTGATCTTTTGTTCTTCCAGATTAATTTTGTTATTATTTTTTCTAGCTCTGTAAAATAATTTTTTGGCAATTTGATTGATATGACCCTGAATAAGTAGATTAATTTGTGTAGAATAATCATTTTTATTATATTAGCTCAGCCTACCCATGAGCAATTGATATTTTTCCAGTTGTTTAGATTTAACTTTATTTGTGTGAAAAATGTTTTGTAATTGTGTTCATATAGTTCCTGATTTTGTCTTGGCAGGTTGACTCCCAAATATTTTATGTTATCTATAATTCAAGTTGAAAATTTTCAACAAGAAGTTTTAATGCTATTGAAATCATAAATTCAGTCCCTATCCGTGTGTATGTGTGTGTGTGAGTGTATGTGTGCATGTCTGTGTGTATAATACACATTATGATGTTGCACATAATACATGATCTATTATTTTTAGATACCTGACTGTCCTATCACATAAAGAAAACATTCTTTTCATAAATCTTGCCTAGACTTTAAAAGTGGAGTGATCAGACCACTTGTCTATATGATATAATGGTGATTTCATTGGTGTATGGTTTGGATTAGATGGTCACTGAAGTCCTACCTTTCTATGATTTCCAATTTATTCAATAAAATGAAAATTATTTGAATGTCACACCTTCATTTAATAACTAATTGAGCCTACCTCTCCTTTACCAAGTTCTTAAATTCACTTAAAAAACCAAATATATCAAGTAGGGAATGACTAAACAATTTGTGGAATATATATGTAATGAAATATTACTGTGCCATAAAGATGTTGAAACAGACAATTTCAGAAGAAACTGAGAAAATCTTTATGAACTTATGCAAAGTGAAGCAAACAGGACTAGGAGAACAATTTATACTATGGCATAACATTATTATAGAGAAAAACAATTTTGAATGACTTCAGAAATCTGATCAGCCCAATGATGTCCCAGGAGTCCAAAAGAATGAAGATAAAACTAGCCATTCACTTTCTGAGAAGCAATGAATTAAAAAAAAAAAAGACACATTTTCAGACATGGCTAAAGGGAGGACTTTTTTTTTTTCTGGTCATTATGTGTACCTAGAAATTAAAGATTTTTTTTTTCTCAATGGGAGCAGTGGGAGGAACATTAATATAAATATTAGTTACTGAAAAATTAATAAATTATCAGCTTTTTAAAAACATCTCAGAGTATAATGAGAGCTATACAGATAAATTCAAAGATATATAGATATCTATAGCCTTATCCATAGATATATAATACATATACTTCTGTATATTATAAGTACATAGCTATATGCATACAGGGATACATAGCTAGCTAGTAATAGATACAGCCTCATGAGAGGCCCAGGTCTCCTGGATCAATCAAATATTTATTAAACACCTTCTATGTGTTAGGCACTGCATTAGGTATTAGAGTTAAAAGTATGAAGTCGTAGATGGTTCCTACTGGCAAACAGCTTATGGGCTAATTCAGGTTTAGAAGTGACCTTGACTAACAGTGAAGTCCTTTTTGCTAATATGCTACTGTAATGACTAAATCACCTTGGGTAAAGATTAAGTAGATTATATTTAAGCTGAATTACATTACATAGTGAATCCAGCTTCATAAAATTGCAATATTCTTGTGTGCCATAAGTATGGATAGTCTATTTGTATATGATTTAATTATTCTATGCAATTCAATGCCTATTTATTGAGCACTGATTCTGTGAATTACTTGAAGAAAGTTTTAATCCCAAACTCTTTTATTTCTGTCACTCAAGATACTTCTGGGACATCTTCCTTCTCCTTCAGCCAGTTTGTGTGAAGAGAATGAAAACATTTTAATATGAACCTAGGCAAAACATGATTAAAGTGAAATCCCTAAGTGCTGAAGTAAATATGGTACTTTCCCCAAATCAAATAATGTATTCCAAACTCAATGATGAGAATAACTGCCATTATGTATCACTTTACAGTTTACAAAGTGGTTTCCTCTCAGCAACTTTGTGATGTACATGGGAATTCTTGTATTATCTGCTATTTGGATCATCTGTTCCATTATCTCTCTCTCTCATGCCACTTTTTAAGAGTTGACTCTGTATGTACATGTAAATCTATATGTATATGTAAATACATACCCTGTATTCTGTAGCAAACATTGAGGCAGCTAAGTGATATAGTGGACAGAAATAAAGGACTTGTAGCCAGGAGGATGTGAGTTCAAATCTTGTCTCAGATACTTAAACTCTTTCAGCTTTACTTTCAATTGACAACTGCAAATAATAACAACTCCTATGTCTTGGGGTTGTTGCAAAGATTGTGCTGTGTGTTTGTGTGTATGTGTGGATACTGGCTAGGATTTATAAAGTACGTTAAGGTTTGCAAAGCTCTCTTTCTATATATGCATATATACATACATAAATGATATGTAGATAAATGTATTATATATTACCTCTGGAGAGCTTTACAAACCATACAGTGCCATGTAAATAGGTAGATATTATATACACACATACACACATATATACACTTTTGTATGTAAATATATAAATATACAGAGACAGAATTTTACAAATCTCAAAGGTATATATCCAAAAATGATTAGGGAAAAAGGAAATGAACTTCGATATTCTAAAATATTCATAACAGCTCTCTTTGTGGTGGCAAAGAACTGGAATTTGTGGGAATGCCCGTTAAATGGTGAATGGCTGAACAAGTTGTGTTATATGATTGTGATCAAATATTACTATGCTAAAATAAATGATGAGTTCAATGGTCTTCAAAACAAAACATGGAAAGAGTTGCTGCAGAAATTACATTTACTCCAATTATATTTTGTATATAATTTATATGTTCATTATGTCTGTTTACAAGAATATATGAATTATAGGTATATTTGTAACATAATATATAAGTATAAAATGAGTGTATATGCATACCATGTATTTATGTGGGAGACAACAGGTATACATATAATAATATACAAAATATATTTATATATTTGTTGTTTGAATGAAATAATAAATAGTGAATTGAGCAGAACCAAGAGAACATTATGCCCAGTAATAACAATATTGTCTTAAGAACAACTCTCAGTGAATAAGTTATTTTAATTATTATAAATATCTAAAATGATTATAAAGGACATATGAAGTAAGATTCTATCTGTATCCAGAGAAGAACTGGTAAATAGAAGAATATATAAAATAATTATTCATATATATATTACCTATATATATATATACGCATGTATATATATATATTTGCATCTAATAGTAGCTATCTCTATTTGGGAGGAAGGTAAATTTTTTTTTAAACAGGAAAACAAAGAAATTTACATAGTAATTTTGTTGTATATTTGAAAGGAATATCAAGTTATGCTTAGTAGGTTAGCAGTTTCATGTACAATCTTTTGTTGTACTATTGTATAGAAATGCTTGTTTTATTACACAAATATGTATTAATATAAAAGGGAAAAATTTCTATGTAAATATATGCATGTATTATATGTACACACAATATATGTATATATACGTTTACATATACATATCTATGTGAGCATACATACACATATATACATATTATGTGTGTGCCCCAAGTATTTATAGATAAGGGAATCGTGATCCTTGTAATTGTTGGGATATAATACAAGCCTTAATGGGATATTGTATCTTGTCAGGCAATAGCAACAGCTGAAGTCCATGAGAAGGAAAGTTCAGAATATACCAGAACACTGCAGAACATGGAATAGAAGAAATTCTTTCTTGGAAAGAGGTTGTGTTTATTCACAAACAAAGTAAGATAGCTTCCCTTGGCCCAAATGAGGATAAAGCTACTTAATATATTTCATCTTTGATTGTACAAGTTACTTCAAGTCCCCAGGACTATGGTTCTAAGAAGAGAGAAAACTCACAGAAATGAAACCAAAAGGGATTTAACAATCAAGTTAATTGCACTGGTGACTATGTTCTCTCAGTTTCTTGTCTATATTAAGAACCTGAAATAAAACACAGTTTTCAGAAAAGCTTGGCCCTAGGACAAATATTTTCTTAATACTATAATTTATCCTATTACTAACTCTGCCTTAAGAAATAGATTCTCATAACCTCCAAAGAAATCCATAGATTATATCAGTTTGTCAGCCAGTAGCTACTACCTGTACTCCCTGCAACCTTGTGTAGAGTACCATTTTGAGTTACTGGAAAGAGGTATAGACCTTTCTCTCTTCATTTTGCTCTATAACACTCTCAGATGCTTCCTCCCCTGACCCAGTGGTAAAATTTTGTGGAAGAAGGTTAATGTCATTGAATAGAGGATAAGATTTGTGATTCCACTATCATAAGGAAATACCAGGTAGGGAAAAACTTCTATCAAGGCAGACTGGCACTTACCCTGCAATTTCTAGTGTTAGTGAGAGGCCCAAGACACCAAGAAATAAGTTTTATTTATTTATTTTTAATAGCTTTTTATTTACAAGATATATGCATGGGTAATTTTACAGCATTGACAATTGCCAAATCTTTTGTTCCAATTTTTCCCCTCCTTTCCCCCACCCCCTACCCAAGATGGCAGGTTGACCAATGCATGTTAAATGTGTTAAAGTATAAATTAAATACAATATAAATATACATATCCAAATAGTTATTTTGCTATACAAAAAGAATCGAATTTTGAAATAGTGTACTATTAGCCTGTAAGGAAATCAAAAATGCAGGTGGACAAAAATAGAGGGATTGGGAATTCTATGTAGTGGTTCTCAGTCATCTCCCAGAGTTCTTTTGCTGGGTGTAGCTAGTTCAGTTCATTACTGCTCCATTTCATTGTTGAAGAGAGCTACGTCCATCAGAATTGATCATAATAACAATATTGTTATTGAAGTATATAATGATCTTCTGGTCCTGCTCATTTCACTCAGCATCAGTTCATATTAAGTCTCTCCAGGCCTTTCTGAAATCATCCTGCTGGTCATTTCTTACTGAACAATATTATTTCATAATATTCATATACCACAATTTATTCAGCCATTCTCCAATTGATGGACATCCACTCAGTTTCCAGTTTCTGGCCACTACAAAGAGAGCTGCCACAAACATTCTTGCACATACAGGTCTCTTTCTCTTCTTTAAAATCTCTTTGGGATATAAACTCAATAGTAACACTGCTGGATCAAAGAGTAAGCACAGTTTGATAACTTTTTGACCATAGTTCCAAATTGCTCTCCAGAATGCCTGGGTGTATTCACAATCCACCAACAGTTATTAGTGTCCCTGTTTTCCCACCAACATTCCATATTATCTTTCCCTGTCATTCTAGCCAATCTGACAGGTGTGTAGTGGTATCTCAGAATTGTCTTAATTTGCATTTCTCTAATTAAAAATGACTTGGAGCATCTTTTCATATGGCTAGAAATAGAGAAATAAGTTTTATTAAGGTTGTACCAGTATTCACCTCTCTTTCTAGTGTTCCAAAGCTGCCTTTTAGTCATTGGATAAAAATGACAAAATGGCATGTAAAGGTAAATTCAAAGTATTTTTTCAGGTTTGACAGGCTGTCTATTCATCTGTCTATTCATTCAGCCAAGAATGTAGCAAGATAGGCAGTTTCAGAAACTGTTTCCCTTGTCTCCCCAAGTTTACTTTTGTCTCAGTTCTTTCCCCTGCCCTCTCATCTACATGGGTACATAGAAAGGATTTGGAGCTGACAAATAGGAGATCCTGCAACTCTGACATTTTAAGAAACACTGTCTTTGAAGTCAGAACAGCTGTATTCAAATACGACCTTAATGCTTGCTACCTGTGAAATCTAAGATGCATTCATCTTATCTAGCCTCATTTTCTCACCCCAAAAGAGAATTGAGTAGATGATGTCAGAATTTTCTTCTAGATCTATGATTCCATGATCTTATGAGTAGCCCCTCCATGGACGATAATTAGATACAGTCTAACCTTCATAGATTTAAATCTCGTGGTATAAGGAATGTTCATCATACATTAACAGTTAATGTTTCTGACTAATACTTTTAGTTCAAAACTCATGTTTAAGCTTGAAGATATGTTGACTTCTACCCAGAGTCTTTCTTTATGGACCTTTTTCTGTTAGGAGAGTCTGATACCATATGTGTCTTATCTCAAAACTAAAAAGAAGGGGGGGGTGAAAGAAACTCATTTTCTAAGCTCTCTTCATTCTTTCTTCATTCCTTCTCTTCATTCTTCATTCTTTTCACTCTTAAATAGGCAGAAATCATTCTTTGTTCCAAGGAGACAAATACCCAGGCTTGAGTCCTGAGTAACAACAGTAAATATGTCTCTTGCTACAGAAATTACATTTATTGCAAATACATTTTGTATATACTTTATATGTTCATTATGTCTGTTTATAAGAATATATGAATTATATGTATATTTGTAACATAATATATAAGTATAAAATGAGTGTATATGCATACCATGTATTTATGTGGGAGACAACAGGTATACATATAATAATATACAAAATATATTCATGTATCTGTTGTTTTTTTCATAGACATGACATACATATAAATGTTATAATATTTTTTATCACAATTGTACATTTACATGAATCTTTTCTTCATTATTTATATATGTACTTGTTGTTTAGTCCATAAAAAATAAGCTCCTCAAGTAAAGTGATTTCTTCAATGTTTGTTGATTGAAGAAAATTTCTCTGGATCACTCAAGAACTTAAAGAGTGAAAGATATGAAATAATGAAGAAAGAGAAATGGTACCTTTATTCTAGGCAAAGGAAGGAGTACAAAATAGAACAAGAAAGTGAGAAGTCTTCTAGAAGTGTCAAGAAACAAGTCTCAGCTATGTAACTCCCGTAATAGTTATTGTTTGTCCTTCTTTCTCAAAGAGACCAAGACATCAGGGAGGTGATGTTATGAAATGCAAGTAAATTTGAGTGAGGGAGGACTGTGCAAGGTCACCTGCCTCACTTTCCCTTCCAGAGCCTTTTGGGTTCAGTGGCAAGATATAGATCAAGATATCTACTACATGTGGAATCAAAGAATGGGATAGAAGAGCATGGTGCAATATGGAGGTATATTTTTGTGTGCTGAATGAACCACATAGAAAAGGCATGTTGAGGAAAAGATCAAAGGAAGCATTAAAAGATGTAGCTGTTACAAGTACCCTGTTGGGAAATCCCAGATCACTAGGTTCTAATTCCTGGTTTTCTGCTATCTTTGCTTCCTGATTTGAGTGATTTACTTCTTAACTCCCTTGGAGTTGTTTCCCTAGCATGGACTATATGATATCTAAGTTACTTTGTAGCTCTAACCATCTTCAAGATGATGAATATGATTCTGTGATGGTGAGAAAAGTGTGATGGCAGATCCCAAGCCACTGATTCTTTGAAAGTTCAAGATGAAAGGTAAAGATTTATGTTGGGTCAGGGTCAGAAGCTGTCCAGGTGTCAAAAGCACCACTTTTATCTGTCCTACTGTCCCTCTGCAATGCCTTGACTTACATGAATTGCTACCAAATAGTTTTATTTTCTAGATTTCATTAAAAACAGACAAATAAGTAGCTGTATCTTTTGACATTGGTAAGAAGTAAAGAATAATTTACATTTCCATATTTAAATTTCTACATGCTTTTTCCCTTTTGTCCTATTTCTTATTCCACAATATAACTAATGTGGAAATATGTTTTACTTGATTGCACATGTATACACTATATGAGATTGCCTTCTGTCTAGGAGGGAAGGGGAAAGAGGGAGGGAGAAAAAATTGGAACTCAAAATTTTTCAAAAACTGGAGGTTGAAAATTATCTTTACATGTAATTGGAAAAAATGCTATTAAATTAAAAAAAACATAAATTTATACATCTACTGTTTGGGCTGTTTTGAAAACTGCCATGGTACTTGACTAGCAGATTGCCCATGGGACATCTCTCTGAACCTCAGTTTCCTCATCTGTAAAATGAGGGTGATTACACTAGATGCCTGCTAGAGTCTTTTCTAATTTTACATCTTCAGTTTCATTAGATTTTCCCCATCTTTAGGTCATAGAATAGAACAAATGAATGTCTCTTTATCATGTTAGGTTATCCTCCCCTCACAGAGCCCTGTTTCCACCTAACCCTGCAAAATTATACACCATTTTCTGTCTTTAGAAATCTCTTTCCCTAGAGATACATTTTATTATCCCTACTAGCACTACATGCCCAGAGCCCTGTTTGCCTCTAATGTCTAACTTCTCAGCCCTATTCATTTAGTCCCTTTGTCTTAGGGTAGGGAGGGAGGTTTGTTATATATTGCTTTTATAATGCTTTAATCATGGATTATGAGTTGCTCTACAGCTCCCCAAATGCCTTGGCAGGAGCTCTATATAAATAAAATTATTATTATTAAAGTCAATTAATCAGACACACAAATCACTTTTCAGTCTTTGGCAGGCCTCAAGCCCAGTGATAGAAGACAGAATTTTTTTCCTCTATAGTTAGTGTGGCAATATTTTAGGGTGTCAATAATGTGGAAATGTCACTCATATAGCACAGTATTGGCAACTTGAATGAGATCCCGGCTCACAGACACAAATGAAGCCTGAATGCCTCCTTCCTTCAACCTATTAGCAAGAGCATAGAATGCTTTGATTAGCTGTAAACTAAGCTATCCATGCAATTAGATTCATTTTTTAAAGGAAGGCTGGCATGGAGGATATGTAATTAATTTTGGAGGTATTTTAATTAAACATAAAAAAGGAAAATTAAGACAAAGAAAAGAGTTATTGGAATAACTCTCGCAATTATTAGAATCTCTCAGAACTCTGAGTTTATGCTCTTATTCCAAGAAGCAGCATGGAATAGCAGCCATTGAAGATGGCCTTAAAACTGGTAAAGTCCAGGCTGTAGTTTTGATTATGAAACATAATGGCTGTGGGTAACTCAGAGCTACAGACAAGGTGCTGCATTGGTAAAAGAAGGAGTTTCTTTCACTGAGAGTTCACAAGTCCATTCACCATTCCTTCAGAATGAATTGAAAAAGAAGCTATCATTGTTGGCACATTATCGTGTTTTTATTGAGATAGTAAAATATTTTCATCATCTATTGGGGCTGAAGAGAAAAGAGAACAAGCAGAAGAAATTGTCATCAATCTTTTGAAAGAGATGTGTAACTGGGCAATATTTACCAAATAGATATCTATATATCTACATGTAGATATAGATAGATAGATAGATAGATAGATAGATAGATAGATAGATAGATAGATAGATATACCTAGATATACATAGATATTACATTTTACTTTTGGCAGAGAAACACAGAGTTAAGTGACTTACCTAAGGTCACATAGGATCTGAGGACATATTTGAAGTCAGGACCTCCTGATTCTGGGACTAGTGCTCTATTCGCTGTGCCTCCTGGCTGCCCTCTAATTTTAAAATTGACTTTAAAAACTAAGTCAATATGCAGCCCACAGGGATCCTGATTTACAGATAAGGGGCCCCGGTTTCTGAATTTGGCATCCCTGATGTAATGGATAAAAGTTCCAATTCTGTTTTTGACACTTAATAGCTACATAAACCTGGGGAAATCTTCCTCACTCTATTTCCTCATGTATAAAATAAGAAGTTAACTTTAAGTAAGTTAAAAGAAAGAAACCAGATTGTTCTTCTTTGTCCTACCATTCCATCCCAGCCAACCCTATTCCACTTTCTAATGCCAAACACTAAAAAGCTCTAAATCTTAGATCCTACTGAAGGCAAAGGAAGTTAGATGTCTTGCTCAAGATCACAAGGCAGTGGGTGATGGGCATATTAGTCTAGAGCAGGCAGTCCTACTGTATGATTCTCACTGTGTTTGTTGTTCAGTCATTTTAGTCGTGTTCAACTCTATTTGGGGTTTTCTTGGCAGAGATCCTGGAGTCATTTATCATTTCCTTCTCCAGCTCATTTTACAGATGAGGAAACTGAGGCAAATAAGGTAAAGTGACTTGTCCAGAGTCACACAGCTAATAAGTATCCGAGGCCACATTTGAACTCAGGAAGACTCATTTCCCTGACTTCAGACCCAGTATGTTTTCTCCTGCACCACCTAGCTGCCCACTGGTTATCATAAGGGTTTGGGAATAGAGTAGAAAGGGTGAGATGGGAAGATGTGGGGGAAGAATGTCCAGCATTTAGAAAGCAGAATGAGGATTGGCTGGGATGGGATAGTAAGACAAAGAAGAGGAGTCTAATTTCTTATTTTTAACTTATTTAATCTTATTTCTAATTTCTTATTTTTTCTCATTTTTTTATCAAGCCCTGTGACCTGACTCTGGTTAATTTATGTGTAGAAATCCGTGTACAAGCCAAGTGCTGTTCAGGCAGAAGTGTTAGGCTGGAGCAGATAGAAGTCTAGTTTTGTCTTTTCTTCCTTCCTAGAAAAACCCTAAAAGGTGGTTTGTGGTGATTGTCTGTCCCCTCAGAGGATGCCAGAAACCTCCATTATGTGCAGGATAAATAAGAGACCGTTTCAAACAGCAGCCAGAGCGCTTGGTCTCCAGCCTCACTGATATGCCAAGAATAATCCAGGCTGTATTTCTTTTTCATCTGATTCTGACAAGGTGTTTTCTGTATCTTTCCCACCCACAGCCTGGCTAAATGCAAGGCTCGGACGGGGGCTGACTGGCTGAAGCTCAATTCAGACAATCGGTTTAGCACAGGCCGCGATTCCCTCACCTCCCTCCCACACCACTTGCTTGCAGACCCCAGGGTGGATCTGTGCATGTGCTGCGGTGGGGCTGTGCTCTAAGATGCTGCAACTGATAACTGATATCAATGGCAGCAAGGTGTTAAATAGGTCAACCTCACTTAGCTGCGTGCTCATTTAACATAAAACTAAAGCAGGCGGTGCTCTAATTTCCATACTGGATGAAGCAAGATGTTGCCGGCTGCCAATAGCCTGCTGGCTATGTCAACACCTACAGGTCTCAGGTAAGAGGTGTTGGAATATTTTGTTATTAATTAGTCAGATGCTGGGGTCTACTGGCCTGGTGAGGGAAGGAGTGACACGGGGCCCAGTTGCTGGTCCTAAAAAGGCTGTATTGCTAAGTACAAGTAAGGACCTGTTTAAATGTCTGATAAAAGTCATCTTGTGACTCCCCGCTGGGGAGTCCGGATAAATACCCAGATTACTGGTAAAAGCACCCATGGTGGCTGCTTAAACTTTCAAGTTCCATGGAGGAGGTTCAGCCCCCTCTTTATTAAGTCTGTGCTATCTCTGAACAAAATATACAGACTGTATTTTATGTGATTATAACATCCTGTGAATTATCTGTCTTTGGGGCTAATTTCTTGCAGAAACTGAAGGAGAGATTGTTGTAATTGTATCTACAAGGGTCAAATGGACAGGCATTTTCAAATGCTCACTATGGGCCAAAGCTCTGAGCAGAGTGGATAGACAGGTGGTCAGGAATACTTGGGCTTGAACCTCTGCCATACACTGGATGAATCACAACCTCTCACTGCTACAGGACACTCTTAAACATGAAGCTGTTGATCTGCATTGATAGACAGTGTCCTCACTGGGCCTTCATTAAACTGACAAAATCAAAGATCAGTAATTTTAAAAAAATGTGCCAAACAGCAGGTTAGATGATAGGGATACTGCTGGCAAATTTCTCAGCCAAGCGGAACCTGGGAATATTTCTCACCAGTTTTTTTCTAAGATAGGAGGTTAGATAAAAAGAGTAGTCACAATGAAAGGGGGGGGGGGGAGGGAATCATTACTTCTCCTATGTAACAGATTTGGTTTTTCCAAATTATCATCACTCAGTAGTAGGTAAGCACGTATCTGACCAAGGTGGTGTTAGGTTCCCATATTTGGAAGTGTTAATTACTGAAATCTATAGTATCTTCCAGATCTCGGGATCATGGGGATTTTGTTCAATAATGAAAATTCCCATGATATTAAACCAGGATGATTTGAGATGGGTGGGCAACCTTGTCAGTCACCCTGGTCAGAATTAGGTTCTTAGTCATATAAAACATTTTTAAAATGGCACTTTTCCCCTACCACATGACAAAACCAAAACCAAAACAGTCCCTGCCCTCAAGAAGTTTGCATTCTTGTGGAGCAGGGTAATAGAGAAAAGTACACATAAAAGAAAATACAAGGTAACTTTACAAGGGAGAGAACACTAAAATCTGTGAAGGAATCCATTAACATCTGGGAAGGAATCTGGGAAGTCTTCCCAAAGGTAGTGTAACTGGGCCATGTCTGGAAGGAAGATCTTTCTGAAATGCAGAATCAGGAATCATTCATTCAAGACAAATGTGAATTAGGCCTTGTCCTCAAGGAGCTGACAACTTATGGTTGATAGCATATCCATATATAAGTCAATCTAAAATATGCATAAAATAAATCATGGTAATTTGGCCTTCAGGAAAGGCCTCTTGTGGGAAGGAAGCAAGCATGCATTTATTAAATACCAAGTCCTATGATCCTATTCTCACAACAACTAGAGATTTTGGTGCTATTATTATCACCATTTTACCATGGAAGAAATGAAAACAGATGGTGGTTAAGTGACTTGTCTAAGATCACACATTAGTGGTTAAGTGAGGCTGGATTTTTTTCTCCAATAGTATTTTATTTTTTCCAAACATATGCAAAGATAGTTTTCAACGTTCATCTTTTAAAACCTTAGTTCCCAAAATTTTCTTCCTCCCTTCCTGCCCTCCCCTAGACAGTAAAAAATCCAATGTCGGTTAAATATGTGCAATTCTTGTAAACATTTTCCATATTTATAATTCTGCACAAGAAAAATCAGATCAAAAGAGAAAAAAAAAAAAAAACACAATAATTAAAAACAAACATCAATTTTTAAAAAGGTGAAAATACTATGTTGTGATTCATTCATTTCCCATAGTTCTGTTTTTGGATGTAGATGACTCTCTCCATCACAAGTCTATTGGCCTGCATCACCTCACTATTAAAAAGAGCCATGACTCTCACAGTTGATTATGATATAATCTTGCTGTTGCCATGTGCCATGATCTCCTGGTCCTGCTCATTTCACTCAGCATCAGTTTATGTAAGTCTCTCCAGGCTTTTCTGAAATCAACCTGCTCATCATTTCTTAAAGAAAATAATATTCCACAACATTTATATAAATTAACTTTATTCAGTCATTCTCCAACTTAGGGGCATTCATTCAATCTGAAGCTGGATTTGAACTCAGGTCTTCCAGACTCCACATCTAGTTGATCCCATTTACTGTGCCCCCTTGTTGCCTCAGATAAAATATATTCCGGTCATAGAATTTGGATAAGATTGACAGTTAGGTGGATTGGAAGTTAGCAAAGAATAGAAGCAGGGAGATTGATTAGAAGAGCCTTACACTAGCTCAGAAGAAGTTTATAAGAAAGGATATATGAGGAAAATGTCTTGGAGGTCCATTTGACAGGACAAGGAAACTGATTAAGGGGCAGCTAGGTGGCTCAAGGGGTAAAACACCTAAATCAGGGATACCTGGGTTCAAATCTAATCTCAGTAACTTACTAGCTGTGTGATCCTGGGCAAATCAGTTAACCTTAGTTTTCTCATCTGTAAAATAAACTGAAAAAGGAAATGGTGACATTATTTGTGCCAAGAAAACCCCATGGACAAATTCATGGTGTCAGAAAGAGTTGGACACAAGTGAACAAACTTTTTTTTTTTTTTATCATAGCTTTTTATTTACAAGACATACATGGGTAATTTTTCAGCATCGACAATTGCAAAACCTTTTGTTCCAACTTTTTCCTTCCTTCCCCCCACCCCCTCCCCTAGATGGCAGGTAAACCAATACATGTTAAATATGGTGAACAAACTTTAACAAAGAAATTGATTATGGAGAGTAAGCAGAGGGAAGTTAAGGACATAAAGAAATAATGCTTCTTGGAATAAATGTTATTGTATTATATTCTCTTTTGTCCTTTGTTCTCAGGTTTGGCATGATTAACTGATGTGGAAACACTTGCTATACATTAAGGAATTGGAGACAAATCCCAAAAGGTGGAAGATCCCCTTTAGAAAATGAATAAGTTGTAGTTTGACAGAAGCCTCTTAAGTGCTATCAGGGCATGGTATAAGGCAGTTTGTTTGCTTTTCTGTGGTGGGAAGATCCTCTAGGGAGGCAAAAGACAAATCATAGGTATTCTTAAAATGGGCTTAAGAACCTTAGAACAGATTTGATAATTAAATTTCAATATAGCTGGTTAAATTTGTAATTGTATATGTTTTAGTGGGTACATTTAAAAGCATTATTTTTAAGAGAGATCTTTAGGCTTTACCAGGATGCCCAATGAGTCCATGGCATACACAAAAAAGCTAAGATCCCTGCACTATGAATAGTAATTTGACTTCAGAATCAGGAAAACCTAGTGTCACATCTAGCTTCTTATAAATCTTTGTCATGGTACCCTAGGCAAGAGATAAGTCACTTAAATCTCTCTGTTCTCCAGGAAACTCAAGACTCAAAGGTTCCAACCTGTACTGGAAAGTAAAGGAAGTTCATTCATCTGACAATTTTCCAAACCAATGCATCACATATCTAGGCCCTGTTGTTGTTTTATAAAAAATAATTTTACTGCCTGCTTTTAAAACAAAGCAGATAAAAGGCATTTTGAAAACTGTGATATGTAGGATATAGTTTTGATGTACAATGCATGAAAATACTTAATACAAATCCAAAATTTTCATATTGCACAATAGATTTTGTACAAATGATAGGCATTTAATCCCATACAAGAGGTGGGTGTTTTAAAACTTTAATATTTATTTTACAATAAGGTATAATTTGTAAAATAGCAAAAAAGGGAGTAGTAAAACCATGCTGATTTTCTGATTTTTTTTTTTTGGGGGGGGGAATTCCTAGAAATATTCAAACTAAAAAAACACCCATAAAATTCAGGCTCTTGGAAAATTCTTACCCAATATGATGAATGCCATATACTTCATTATTTCACCCTTCTTAACAATACCTTGATTAAGCTTTTGAGATGTTACTGGGCATTTATTTTCTGTTTATATAGAGAGTTTCTCCATGGAGATATGTCTGTAATATGAAGGCATCCAGTATAGAAAATGACATGCAATGCCTTTATTCTTCCAATTTAATTAATGCTATGACAACAACTTGGCAAAAAGACTAGGTGGAGAATGGCCTCTGTGGGGAGCTGCAGGTTGTAAACAGAAAGGAAACTATCAGAATGTTACTAGGAGTCAACACATTACAAAAGAAAGCTTTCTTCACGGCAGACATAAATTCTTAGTGAAGTAGGCAGATATAAAAACTGGGTGTTTAACGTAGGAAAAGCAAAGGATCAAGATAATCATAACAGAAGTCAAGGACTTTTTTTTTTTTCAGATCAAATTTCTAGAAAATTATTTACTTGGTTTCTTTCCACTATAACATGCAGGGATCAGAGGTTCTCAGTGTCTCCCCAAAATCTCAGCTCTTCTAATACTTTGCTTATGAATGCTGAGATAATTCAAGAGACTTTCTCTCTAGAGAAGATGAATAATAATAATTTCTGAAAAAAAGTCTTTGTTACATTTCTCCTTCTTGCTCCATTTTATTTTACATTAAGATTTTAAAAATATATACATTTACATTTATTTAAATACTTTAAATATTAAACCCTTTCAGATTAGTTAACTAGGCAGGCTAATCTAATATAAAGCTTTTTTACTCATAGTTAGATATTGGGTTACATAATTTAATTTATGGTATACATGTATTCCACAGTACCACCCTAAACCTGATTAGATAAGACCTAAGTATTTAGTTTCTTCTAATGTTCTGGGTCCTCTATTTCTTTCATTGATGAGGTGTGGCCATTTCTAGTTTTCTGTGGCCCAGATTTGAAAGTTCCATGCTACAAGAATTATTGTTGGAGGATCTTTCAATCTTTTTTTTTTTTTATCATTTATCACAAGTTATATATAGTTTGTATATATTTGTTTGCTTATTGTCTGCCTCATTAGATTGTCAACTCTCTGTCTTATGCCTCTTACTGTATCTTCATTGCTTAGCACAGTGTCTGGCATATAGCAGGTGCTTAATAAATATTTACTGACTAACTGGAAGTGTTGCAGAAAAGTAGCATTTTGTGGTATGGGACCGGACTCAACATTTTAAATTATCATTGAAAAGTGAGAGAGTCTAAAACCATGTTATAAAGCAGAAGTTACCAAAATCATTTAATACTGGCTAAGAAAAAGAGTGGTGCATCAGTGGAATAGGTTAGGTATAGCAGAAACAATAGTCAATGATTATAGTAACCTATTATTTGATAAACTTAAAGATTCCAGATTCTGGGAGAAGAACTAACCCTATGATAAAAATTGATGAGAAAAACAGAAAAGAATAAGCCAGAACTTAGATATAGACCAACATCTCACACCCAAACTAAGATAAGATCAAAATGGGTTCTTCATTTAGAAATAAAAAGTGATACTAAAAGATACTAAAGTGATACCAAAAGCAAGGGATAATTTATCTATCAGATCTTTGGAAAAGGCAAAATGGATAATTCTGATCACATTAAATTTAAAAGTGTTTGTAGAAACAAAACCAATGCAGCTAAGATTAGAAGGGAAGCAGAAAATTGGGAAACAATTTTTATAGCCAATGTTTCTGATAAAAGTCTCATTTCCAAAATATATAGAGAACTGAATCAAATTTATAAGAATACAATTCATTCCTCAGTTGAAAAATGGTCAAAGGATATGAATAGAAAATTTTCAAATGAAGAAATTAAAGGCTTAGCTAGACACAAGAAAAAATTCTCTAAAGCACTATTTATTAGAGAAATGAAAATTAAGACAACTCTGAGGTACCACCTCACACTTCTCAGATTGGCTAAGATGACAGAAAAAGATTATGATAAATTGTTATTGATGGAGTTGTGAACTGATCCAGCTGTTCGGGAGAGCAATTTGGAACTATGCCCAAAGGACTATAAAATTGTACATACCCTTTGCACCCAGTAATGTCTTTACTCAGTTTGTATCCCAAAGAGATCAAGGAGAGAAAAGGACCAACATGTATAAAAAATATTTGTAGTAATTTTTTTTTTTTTTGGTAATATCAAGGAACTGGAAGTTGAGTGGATGCCCATCAATTGTGGAATGGCTGATTAAATTAAATTGGATGAATGTAAAGAAACATTATTGTTCTGTAAGAAATGATGAACCTGATGATTTCAGAAAAGCCTGGAAAGACTTACATGAACTGCTGTTGAGTGAAGTGAGCAGAACCAAGAGAACACTGTACACAGTAACAATAAGATTATATGATGATCAACTATGACAGAGTTTTTCTTAGCAATACAGTGATCCATGATAATTCCAATAGGCTTGAGATGGAAAATACCATCTGCATCCTATGGAGACTGAATGCAGATTGAAGTATACTATTTTCACCTGTTTTTTTTTTTTTGGGGGGGGGAGGGGTTTGTTTATTAACATTCAGTTTTGACTTCTTTCATAATATGACAAATATGGAAATATGTATAAAATGATTGTACATTATTGTACGGATTGCTTGCTCTCTTGGTGAGGGGGAGTTCAGAATGGGAGAGAGAAAAAATTTGAAACTCAGAATCTTACAAAAATGAATGTTGAAAACTATCTTTACATGTAATTGGAAAAATAAAATACACTGAGGGAAAAAAAAGTCAGAGAAAGGGAAGCTAGGCAGCATAGAAGATAAGAGTACCAGTTCTGGAATCAGGAAGACCTAAGTTCAAATCACAGTTCAGATACTTGACGCTTAATAGCTGTGTGATCTTAATCCTGATTGCCTCACAAAAAAAAAGAAAGGAAAAAAAAAAAGAAAAGTGAGAGAAAATCAAGCAGTCAATGAATTATTATTTATTTAGTGCTTATCATATTCAAGGCAATGTGTTAAAAACTTCCTTGTCCTCCTCATTTCTGCAATGAGGGAAGAAGAAAATATATATGTAAAACAGAATATACAAGATAAATACAGAGTAAATGGAGAGTAGCCTTAGAGGGGAAAGCACTGAGAGCAGAGTGCTAGAAAATTGATAGAATCTTTTTTCCTAGGAAAGTGATTTGTAGCAAAAATAATTACACTGTAATTCAATAATTACATTATTGGGTATATAACTTAAGAATATTATCAGAAAGAAAAAGGAGCCATCTATTCAAAGATATCTATAGCAACATTATCTGCAAATTTTACAAAATAAAAACCCATGCTAAAAACAATCAAAATGGTTTAACAATTACAAGTCTAAAATATCAGAAAGACTTGCATATACTGATTTTGTGGCCACCGGTAAGTCATTTGACCTCTCAATGTTCCAAATAATTCTCAGTCATTCAACCAACTAGCATTTATTAAGTGCCTAATTATTGTCAGGCACTGTATAAAGAACTAAGAAAGCACTTTGTGTTAAGCACACACACACACACAAAGCCAAAACCAAACAAAACTAACCCCCAAAGCAAAACAAACAAACCACCAAAAAAAGCCCCACAAAATATCCTAAAGACCCTACTTCTCTAAGACTGTGTTATGGGCTAGTGATCAAGTTTTCTTAAATTCCACCTTTTTTTGCCTGAGAAACTTTTTCTTGACCTTGGATATATAGGATTATAAAATAGGTATGCAAGTCAAACATTTACTGATAATAAATCATAATTTCATGACCCCCACATTCTTTTACGAAATCCCCATAAACTGTAAACCAGTTTAAGAAGATGGAGACTAGTTAATTACAGCATCAGCACATCAGTAGGGAAGATTACCACAAATAGGAGTTCTTCACACCCATTAAACAACAGGTCAGTAACCCTCCTCCTCAAAAAAAGGAAGGGAAAGAGATAAGATGGCTGCAGTAAAACAAATTCTGAGAAATAGACATTCAGGGATAATGAGGAGAACAGTTTGAATAGTTAGAGGAGTATTGTGCTTTGAGGAGGTGCCTCGGGAAGAATGTCTTCTATCTACACTGTGGGAAGAAAGCAGGGGGAAAAAAAAGAAAGCAATGGAGAAGAAAAAGAGGGACAACAGAGTAAAGAGAAAGAAGAAGAAAATGAAAGAAAAGGCTTAGATAGGGTAAACTGCCAGTAAAAAAAAAAAAAAAAAAAAAAAGGCACCTTTGAAAATGAGGATAATGAAATCTCATTCTGGGGATAGGTTATTTTATTCTGGCAGATTTGGGCTTGTTGGCTAGAGGGGGACAGAATCAGGAATTTCAGTGGAGAGGGTTTTTTAGAAGACGAGGGAAAATAATAAAAACATCAAAATTTTAGTAATGTAAACAGTGAAGAAACAAGGTAGGATTTTAAGCCAGATTTGAAACTTTCAAATGCTGTCCAGGATCAGAGACTCCAAGAGATAGGTGAGGGCCTCTGTCTTGGATGTTTTGTAACAAGAAAAATAGCAAACTTCTAGAAAGTCAGCAATGGGTAAAATTTCAAGATGTTGATGGGGAGGAAAGTGGTATTTAACACAAGAAAGAAGTAAAAGAGAAGGCATTGGCTAATGGAAAATCCTTCATGCTCATTTTAGCTACTTTTTGTTCTTTGCTGTTCAAATTTGGAAGATTCAGATAGGTACAGGGAGATATGAATACCTTAACCACTCTTGGGTCTTTAAATTTTAATATCTTTGCTAGGAAACAAATCTAGAAATGAAAATGTCCCAGAGGCAGGGACCATCATGCAGAAACATGACATGAAGGCTTAGAATAGGTTATTTATTGTATATTTAGCAAGGCTGAAATATCATAAAATATTGTTTCACAAACTGCTTTTGCTCCAGGCCCTTAAAAAGCTAAGGAGGCTTAGCTAAAATTGAAAGTTTTAGAGATGTAGAAGAAAGACAACTGGATTCAGCAAAAGGATTGTACAAAATAACATTTTAAAATGTCATTGGAAAGTGAGAGAAAATCAACTAATTAATCAACAATCCTTTATTTAGTGCTTACCATGTGTTTGGCATTGTGTTAAAGTTTTTCTGCCATTGCTGTAATAGAGGAGAAAATATACGGAATATAACAAAATAAATACAGAGTGGGTGGGGGTAGAGTGCTAAAATATTGATGAAATCTTTTTTGGGGAAAATGATTTGTAGCAAAAATAATCATACTCATTTTTGCTTCAATAATCACAATATCAGATTTATATTTTAAGAACATTATCAGAAAGGAAAAAAGAGTTATCTATTCAACGGTATTCAGAGCAACATTAGCTGTAAAATTTATAAAATAAAAACCTGCATGAGAAAAAATCAAAATGATCCAATCATCTCTAGGATGTTTCGGTAATAATCTTGAAAGCTCATTCTCACCTCCCCCATCACCTCTCCCATTCTCATACCACTAGCAAGGCCCCTAGCTAAATTTTAAAGAAATGCCATTTCCTTTATAAGCATTTGGATTAACAACTGCAATAAAAGGTTTATTTAAGGCAGTAATGAACACAGAAAGGACTTGCAAATCAGCCTCTAGGAAAGAAATGGAGCCAATACCTTCTGGTTTACTTTCCCAGATAGTTCTTGCAAATTTAAAGCACCATTTAGAGAGATCCCTGTATTATAATAGGAATTATGGGACCTGAGGGAAGATAGGCAATGTGAGGTTTTATTTAGCTGTGGTTTCTTTCATTCAATCCTTAGTCCTGCCTAGTTTATATCCAGACCCATTCCTATCTTCACTCAAATTCACAACACAATCTGATCAGTTTGTACACTGGAAACATCATGACTTGATTCTCAGTATAAGCAGTCTATGTATTATAATGGGGTTTTGCTGTCCTTTTGCATGTTTGTTATAATACTGTTTTATTAACTGATATTAATTTGTAGATAGATAGATAGATAGATAGATAGATAGATAGATAGATAGATAGATAGATAGATAGATAGATAGATAGAGGCAGCTAGGTGGTGCAGGGGAAAGAGCATTAGGCCTGCAGTTGAGAAGTTCTGACTTCTAACCTAGCTTTACACTTACTTCTGTAATCCTGGACAAGTCACTTCACCCTCTTTGTCTCAGTTTTCTCAACTATAACAAAAGCTGGAGAAGAAAAAATGCCAGTATTTTGAACAAGAAAACCTTGGGTGGCAGAGAGAGCGAGCTATGGAGGCTGAAAATGGATAAAAAGCATAGCATTTCTACCTTTTGTTGTTTGTTTTTTTTCATGTTTCTTTTCTTTCACCTTTTGATCTGATTTTTCTTGTGCAGATAACAGATGTGGGACATATGCTTAGAAGAATTGCACATGTTTAACTTATATTGGATTGCTTGCTATCTTAGGAGGGAGGGAGAAAAAAATTGGAACAAAAGATTTTGCAAAAATGAATGTTGGAAACTATCTTTGTGTGTATTTGGAAAAATAAAAAAGTTATGTTTAAAATTAAATGTAAAAAAGAGAAAGAAAACCTTGGATGGGATCACAAAGAGTTGGATATCACTGAAATGATGGAACAACATACCTAAAACTATGTTTAAAATTAAATTTAAAAAAAGAGAAAGAAAACCTTGGATGGGATCACAAAGAGTTGGACATCACTGAAATGATGGAACAACATATCTTTGTATTTACAGATATCTTATATCTATATTTACATACCCCTATTGCTTTTAGTAGTGATTTATAACCTAGAACAATTATCCAATTCCATCAGTGTACTTGGTCACTCTCTTTAGCAGATTAATATGTTCAAAATGAAAGAAGTTTCCAATATGAACCCAAAGCAGCACCTCCAAATAGCTGTGGCTAAAATCATCCTGCTGTGACATATATTCTAATGAATGTTTCTTTTTTTATGTGGCATGTTAAGAGTTATGTTTGTTTTACACTAAAGGATTTTGCCAGGGATTGCTGGCATATTTTAAAGAGTTGAGAGCAAAGGTCAAGTTCAGACCTCCACCAAGACTGTGTCAAAGTTTCTTTCTACTCTCTTCCTCTTTCATCTCCATTCACTTTCCATTTCTCTTGTTTTGGCAGCTCTGCCCAGTGCTCTATAGATAAGTTTTATGCTTTTATTTAGCTTAAAACAAAATAACCCATTATTATCTTTTTCACAATTGTAAATAGCTTTTTAAAAATTAATGAAAATCCATCTCTATTTCTCACTTCTTTTTCCCCATGGAAAAAGAGAAACAAAGCCCTTGTAACAATTATGCACAGTCAAGCAAGAAAAAAATTCTCACATTAGCCATGTCCAAAAAAATAGGCTTCAATCTGCAGCATGAGTCTGTCACTTCTCAGTTGAGGGTATGGTAGCATGTTTCATCATGAATCTTCTGGAATCACTTTTGGTCATTTGTTCAGTGCAGTTCTTAAGTCTTTCAAAGTTCTCTTCACAATATCTTTATTACATACGTTGTCCCATTCTACCCAATATATTCTATTTTAGGCCATACAAGTCTTCCCAGGTTTGTTTGAAACCATCTCATTATTATTATTATTATATTTTAATTTTTTTAGTATAGCTTTTTATATGCAAAACATATGCATGGGTAATTTTCAACATTGATCCTTGCAAAAATTTGTTTCAACTTTTCCCCTCCTTCCCTCCATTCCCTTCCCTAGATGGCAGGTAGTCCCTTACATATGTTAAAAGTATATGTTAAATATAATATATGTATACATATTTATACAGTTATCTTGCTGCACAAGAAAGATCAGATTTAGAAAGAAGGTAAAAATAACCTAAGAAAAAACAGAAAGAATGGAAATGTTGTTATAGTCCATACTAATTTCCCAGTGTTCTTTCTCTGGGTGTAGCAAGTTCTGCTCATTACAGATCAATTGGAACTGATTTGGATTCTCTCATTGTTGAAGAGAGCCATGTCTATCCCCTTATTATTTTTTAAAGCACAGTAATATTATTATATCACACAGTTCATAATTTGTTCAGCCATTTGCCAATTAATTGCCCCCACCCTGCCTTAGTTTCTAGGCAGATATCCCAAAAAGAGCTGCTATAATTATTTTTGTGAATGTGTCCTTTCCCTCTTTCTTTTGATGTCTTTAGGGTATAAACCTAGAATTCTACTAGAGATAATGATGGGTTAAAGAATATTCATTCACATGTTAGATAACAGTTCCAAATTGCTTTCCAGAATGGCTGGATCAGTTCACAGAGTCACCAACAATGAAATGTTGTTTTCTTATAGATCCTCCAGTATTTGTCATTTTTGTCAACTTTGCCAGTCTGATCAATGGAAAATAGAATCTCAGAATTGGTTTAATTAACATTTCTCTAGTGATATGGGATTTTTTTTTCATATGACTATTGATAGTTTGCCTTGTCTTCCTTTGAGAACAATTTCATATTTTTTGACCATTTATTGATTGAGGAATGGCTCTTACTTTTGACATGTGAATCAATGCTTTTTTTGCTCAAGAATTTTCCCCATTCATAGGTGTGCAAGGAATTTTCTTGTTCTTCTAATTTGTTTCTAATGTGATAGTTTACATCCACCATGCTTCTATTTGGATCTTATCTTGGTAAAATGATATAAAGTGTTGTTCTTAACCTTGTTCTTTGCCACTCTGCTTTCCAGTATTTCTAGTGTCAAATGGTGAATAGTAACCCTAATAGCAGTGGATCTTTGGGTATATTAAATAGGTCACTAGCTTCACTTGCTTCTGTATGCTGTATACCTAATCAGTTCTCTTCATGGCATTTGAAACCCTTTCAACTCTAGCCTACATTTTCTAGGTTTATTATAATACACTACCCTAGGACACCAGACAAATCTTCCCCATCCACCACATTTTAGTTCTTCCCTTCCTTTTGCTTTTGCTCATGTTGTCTTCCCAACGCAAAAATGTCTCCCTTCTGACCCTGATCTCTTCTAATCTTTAGCTTTCTTCAAAGCTCAGTCCAGTGACACAATGCCTTTCATGATTCTCTCAAGCTTTTAATGCCCTCTCCAGTAATATATCTACAGCTTTTTTCCCCCTCTGCAAGCATCTTTCCCTCACCTTTCTCTCTTATCAACTGCCCATCTCTGCCTCAACGACCCATTCACGAAACTTATTACAAAAATAACACAGGTCCATGTCCACATACTTCAGAGAACAATGAGCAGCAGTTTCCTTTTTAACATGATCCTGCAATATTGTAGATCACTATTAACTTTAAGATCAACTAAAAAATTCTGTTTGGCATTCAAAACCCTATATAACCTGTCCTTTCCCTACATTTCTATTCCTTTTATACTTTATAATCCCTTCTATTCCCCTCAATCCCACCCTGAACTCTTGTTTTCCAGAGACACTGTATTCTTTGGTACACCTCTTCTAAGATATTCCATAGCATGTTCCCTGGCTTTAAATTCTCTCCTTATCTCCAAGTCCTGGCATCCTACACACACACACACACACACACACACAAATGGTTATTTACTTGTTGTCTCTCTTGTAAGTACTGTAAACGAGTAGGGACTATCTTTTGCCTTTCTTTGTATTTCCCATTTATAACCCTAAACCAGACACATAGTCAAATGCTAAATAGCCATGTGCTAAATATTTACTGACTGACTGATGTCAAATATAATTATTGAGCCATTTCTCTACTGTTCTTATAACAATGAATTTTTTTAATCTATCAAAAAAAATTTTACTTGTTTCTTTGTTGACAATGAGAATAGACTACATAACTACATAGACATACATAGATATATGTGTGTACGTATACTCCAGAGTGAATGACAGAGAATTCATGTTTCACTTCTCAAAGTAATTTTCAGATTTGATAGTTGAATGCTTTATTCACCAATTGGCCATGGGCATCTTTCTTACACAAACTCCATTCTCTAAGTATTCTCCTAAATACTCTGAAAGACCTATGTAAGGAATTGTAGGGATTTGACAAGTATTTCATTGTACTATTTATCTGTACGTAATCTCTCCTTTTAAATACTCTTAAATTCTTTTAAATTTAAGTTTTGCTAGCATGTAATTGTATATGGTAATTTCTGATAATTGTTTTTATTACTCTTTTGTAGTATGCTATTTTGATTTTCATCTTAATCAAATTTACTGATTAGGATTGTTAAAAATTAGTAGTTTTACTTATGGAGCAGGTGGGTGAATCAGTGGATAGAGCTTTGGACCTGGGGTCAGGAAGAACTAAGTTCAAGTTCAGCCTCAAGATACTCTAGCTTGTGTGACCCTCAGCAAGTCACTTAACCTGTTTGCCTGAATCCAATGGAAAAGGAAATAGAAGCCACTGTTATCTCTGGCAGGAAAACAACATGGACTAGCATTAGCATGCTATGGTACATGGCCTCACAGATAAGATGGAACAACAATGTCTTATTTATTAATAACAGGATTGTTTTCAATTTTTTAAATCATTTTTTCTTTTTATAATTTTTTAATGTATGGAAGAAGCTTCTAATTTTCTGAATTGTAAAAGGTTTTTTAGCAGCATATCCAACTTATTGGTACTTTTTTTCCTTATACTAATTACTGATAAGTATTTCAATATATATATATATATATATATCCTAAGGACTATTTTACTACATTCCCAGAATTTTGTTATGTGGTCTTAAATTGGCTTAAATTTTTGATAAAATTACTGTTTCTATGATTTGTTCTTGGACTCACTAATTCTTGAATATTTTATTATTCTGTCTCTCTGTGAGTCTGGAATCTTTCTTCAAGCATCCTTTGATTATTATTTTTATAACACTGAAGTCTGTAAAGAATGTTTAATATTTCTACTTTTAATATTTTTGCTTTTATGAGGTCACTGAAGTTATTCTATTTTGATAACTGTATTTCAATATAATTGATTTCTTCTATGGCCTTATACATTTCATTTTATGAGTTCAAAATTATTGTCTTGCTTCACCAGAAGGACACAAAAAAGGTTAAAGAACTCCTACTCAAAAGGAGATTGGGCTTGGTTGTAATCTTTCACAATGTAACCTTTGCTGGAAGATCCAGACTAATTTCTTTATGCCTAAAATATATAAAAAGGCATTCATAGTGCAGAGTTTTGGTACTCAAGGAAAGAGGCATAAATTGTAAACTCAAATCAACTATACTCAAAATGTGAGAATACAAGAAATAAGACAAATTCATTTGCGTTTGAGGATCAGATCTTTACATGAAGGCAGGGATAGCATACTACTGTTGGACATGAGATATGTGCAGTGTATGGGGAGTTGTGTTATCTGTTGAGTAAATTCAGGAAAAAGTTTATCTATGGTCTAGTTGTCAAGTTGGAAGGAAACATGGATTTGGTAGCTTTCCATTTTACCCAATTATTAGTGTTATCTAGGTGCTAAGATCAATTGCTTCTATATTATTGAAAGAGTAAAAGTGCTGTCAAATGACAAATTAAATATGACAAATTAAAAAGTGAATTATCTTTAAAATAATAATTCAAGATTCTAGCACTCTCTAAATTTTAGTACCTGAGGAAATGCTTTGGTTGCCCTACCCAACTTATACCTTTGCAACCACATGATTTATTGAAGAAGGGATACGCATCTTCTCCAAGCTATATTTTAACACTGGTCTTAGATTTTCCTTTTCTGTTTTTTACTTAAGGATTCCATTTGCTCTATACTTATGAAAACCCTTTCCGTGATAGAACCACCCAAATAAATTTTAGCACAGAATATCTACCTTTAAAGAACCAATGTCACAATTTTTCTATTAAACTTGAAGTCAGAATCAGCAATACTTCTTAAAGTTCAAAATGGTAATGTATTTTTAGTGGAGAGAACTTTTTTTTATAAGAACATGCAATTATTTGCACTTTTAGTGAGGGTCAAAAGGTAATGATAATAGATAATACTTAACGTCTATCAAGCTAAGATTGTCAAATTGGCTCCTAAATTCCTTTAAAGACCAGTGAAGGTAGTGAGAATTACAGATCATCTGTAACAGTGATAATCTGAGGCAGTGAAGTTTCCCCAAGACCTTGATGGTTGATGGCAGTTGTTGTACCTGATGTTTACTGAGAGTTGAATGCCTTCCTAACTTCCCCATCATTATTGTGCATCAACATGCACGGGAACATTGCGGTAGGAGAGCTTTCAGGTTAAAGGAATGAATGCACTGATGATGATTTTCTTTGCTTTACTGAATTATTCCTTCCTCGTACTGTGCTTCTGAATGTCACTGCTGGAAAGTGAACATCAAGTATATATTCAATGTATTTAACTGGAAATTTGATTGAAAATTTGATATCTCAATATGAAAGATGTCTGAGCTCTACTAAGCGTTTCCAAAGAAAATTGTGTCAGCAGATTAAAATTACATACAAAATTAGCTAATTTTATGCTCATAAGATAGGCAGTCATATTCAGGGGTAGATGAAGCATTCAAAAGCTAGGAGGTAGCTGAGTACCAACCTCTAGTTTAATTATTTCAAATGATCTAAGATATGAAAAAAAAAGTTAGATGAGGGAGCTTTCAGGTAACACTATAACAATTCTCTAATTTACATAATTAGGTCTATTTTTGAATTACATCCACTGCTGCTTGAATTATATCCATACCATATGGGTATGCTATATACTTTAGAAAATTCTGGGTTTATAGTTGATATTGTCACTAAAAGCCATTTACTCCTCTCCTCTTCTTTCCTTGGTTAGAATAAGGAATGTGCCAGATTTGCTTTCACCCAAAGTTTATGCCCATAAAACTGTGGGGATTGAATGTGGTTCACAATAAAGTATTTTCATCTTTTTTTGTTGTTTTCTTGCTTTTCTCTTTTTTTTCCCCCATTTTCCCCGCCTTTGACCTGATTTTTCTTGAGCAGCAGGATAAATGTGGAAATGTGTTTAGAAGAAATGCACATATTTAACTCATATTGGATTACTTGCTCTCTAGGGGAGGGGGGTGGGAGAGAGGGATGGAGAAAAATTTGGAACACAAGGTTTTTGCAAGGGTGAATATTGAAAACGATATTTGTATATATTTTGAAAATAAAAAAATTACTAAAAATTAAAGGAAAAAAGTTAGCAATATTGCAGACCTATTTTCTTTACCACTTAGATACACAATCAGATGTCCTTTTAAGTAAAGTTCTTGGGAGTCAAATATTATTACTTTGTCTTTGAGTTCTCCAAAGTCTAGCACAATGCCAGACAATAGTAGGTGTTTAATAAATGTTTGATGAATTCAGGTCATATTTTAAGTATGATTTTATGTCATTCTCCACCCTGAGAAAAAATTTGGCATTGAAAAGGACCTTCAATAGAAGCTGTTCACTTTACAGATGAGAAAACCAAAGCCCAGAAAGATCCAGTGATTTGCCCAGGTTGACAAAGGGAAAATGTGAGCCTAACTCTTCAAGTTAAGTGTGAATGGATTAAACAATCTAACAAAACAAAAAAGAGGGCTAGATGGGATAAAAAAACAAAACAAAACAAAACAAAAAAAACCAAATTCTACAATCTCTTGCTTAAGAGAAACATATCTAAAACACATAGCATTCACAGAATAAAGATGGGATAAAAGAGAATCAGATAAATGATAAAAAGCAGGGGCTACAAAGCTATCAGACAAAGCCAAAACAAAATTTACCACATAAAAAGAGATAAACAGGAAAACTGCTCTGCCAAAACCATAAGTAAATCAACATCAATATTAAACTTGTATGTAAATTCCTTTGCATGTAATTAAATTACAAGACATAAGCAGTAACACAACAGTGGCAGATGATTTTAATGTCAAGATAAACAAAAAGGAAACTAAAGAATTCAACAAAAAGCTGAAGGAACTAAAGCAAAACAACATGGTATCTTCTAAATAATGTATATTTATGTAAAAATTGACCCGATAGTAAGGCACAGAGATTATTTCCATGGTTATACAGATAATAATAGAGTGGGACTTGAACTCAAATTCTCTAACTCCAGAATCAGAACTCTTTCTATTGTATTACAAAGACCCATTCCTTAAAAGAAATATTACTGACTTGGCGTGGGTGTCTAAAATCCCAGAAGTAGGAAGTCTTATTGTTGGTTATCTACAGGCTTTCCATATGGAAATGCAAATATCCCACAAAGGGTAACACCTTAAATACTATAAGATTAGCCTTCAATCACAAGATTCATAAATTGTTAAGACCCAGAAAGGAGATTCAAGACATATATAATTGGATAAACAGAGGAAGAGATGATGACCTAGATCACAGGTATCCAATATGTGGCTCACAACATTTCTAATTATGATCTAAACTACATTAAAATATAATCAAGAAATATTTAACAAAATAAGCAAAAATATAATAAAACTATGGGCACCCATTCTGAGGATAGACTATATGTTGGGGATGGGAAAAGGAGTCACACACTAAAAAAATATGCTTCAGTTCTCTTTCTTGTTTTTGGTTACTATTTCCACCTCCTCTGTATTAGCACCAATCTATCCATAACCAGATTAGCAAAAAACTTTTTGAAAATATATTAAATCAGAGTATTTAGGACTAAGAAGCTACACCACTTGGTGTTAGCCTTACTTGAAGTGGCTGAACCAAAATGACTTCATTTTTCTGGAAGCCTGGGAATTCTGGTGTGGAAATCTCCCAATCTTCTCCATGTGTATATCACTGGTCCTGCCTTAACATGAATAGTGTACCCCCTAGTAATGGTTAGAATGAGGCCATTATAGGCCACACTCACCATGAATACTGATCTTTTTGGACAGTAATTTCTTTTCTCGTTCTCTTCTACAAAGAAAAGGTATACTTTATTTTTCTCTTCTTTCTCCTTACCTGCTAAATACAGGGTATGCATCAAGTAAATAAATACTCATTTAATCTGTACTTTGTGTTAGTAAGTTATAGTTCCTATGTGACAGGTAATTATTGTAAACAAAGATTTCTTACCTCAGAGTGCAGAATGTGAATTTTTCTTCAAAAATAGTACGAAAATTCCATTTGTACTAAAATTTAAACTAGACTCTTTTATCAAGCATTCTAAATGAGCTTAAAACAATTTTCAAATATTCAAATGTTAACCTGGAAGTGCCTTTAAAAGACCAAGTTTAGACAAGAAAATTAGAATCAAGGTCTACAGTTAACAGGCAGTTTTCAGTGTAAAAATTTTAAAAGCTAATGGTTAAAAACAAAAGTTAATCACATTAATAAAGCCTTAGTTTGGACAGTTAATTGCAAGTGGGTGTCCAGATAAGTATCACACAAGTATTTTCCAGGTTGCAGTTATTACAGCTGGTCAGAGATACAAAGTTGATCTATGTATGATCAAAACTACCTTCTGTTCTGAGAAAATTACGATCTACACAGATAAACATACATAACCATTTGGATTTAGATATAACCTGATATTTATTACATTTCACAATTTCAGTCTCTTAAAATGGTGGCCTTAGGAAAAAGCTGCTTTGGCAGGCAATTGCAAAGACTCCTGCAGAGGGGAAGTGAAAAAACTGGGCATACAAACAAGGGCTGCTGGCACGTTCAAAGCGCAGGGGATAGTTCACAGAGCAAAATGCAGTCCTAAGTAAATGGGTTTCAGGCAATTTCAGTGTTAAGATAACATCATTAAGAATAGAACAGATTGTGCTCAAACCCTGCTGTTTATAATTAACACATTGCTTCCAAATACTCCAGGGTCTCTGGTAAATAGTCCTCTGCTCAGATCCACCCAGACCAATCAGAGTATTTTCATCGGATGCCATGCTGGGCCAGCACCTGTTTGGACAAATCCAATAGAGCCAAAACACTCCTCTCCCTGGCCAGCTAAGTGATGGATGAACACAGCTTGGCTTAGTCACTGTCACAGTGTCCATATGTGAAGCTGGGAAGCTTGTTTTCACAAGAAATCATACAAGTATTTTATTATGTCGAAGTTCACCGTCCTATAAACAAAAACACAGAACCTGTTAGTATCACCACTCCTGGATTGCTCAGAGAAATGTGTGTTTAGGGAAAGAGTGTGTTGGAATATTCATAATGAATGCTTCACAATCCCCTGGTGCTATGACACTGCACATAATACTGATAAGCTTGATGCCAATTCTTTGAAATGTTATTAGCAAAACAATATCCGAATAAAGTTTTTGCCAGGCATTAAGTTTTTTGGGGGTATTTTAAAGAAATAAAGTTAGTTCTAATTGTGTCCTAACTCTATTTCAATTATGCCATAGAAAGTTGAAATTTAATCTGCCAGCTACTTGTTTTTTGTCTAATAAACAGGATAAAGTAATTAGAGATGCAAAAGTATTTAAATCTTTTGTGCTGCTGAATATTGTTTATCATCCAAACCACCTGTTTAAGCATTACATACTGCATAGCTCATCTGTCCTCATTTATAGTGCTCATTCTTTCAGTCTTTTAACACTAGTTGACCTGTGTATGCATTGTAGCTAAATCTGTAAAATCCAAGAATGAGATTCAACAGATAGATGATATGAATGTGTATTTTTGTACTTTGATGGCAGGCAGAATAAAATAACAGTGGGGAGAGACATATAATTATTTTCTTTTCTCTAAACTCATTCTTCACTACAAATATTCAGACTTAGAGTTTTATTATTTGAATAAATGATCAAAATAATTAGATATAATGATCTAGCAATAAGTATAAGATGAAAAGCTTAACACTGAATGCTGCAAAAATAATCATCTATATGAGAGTGGAATGTTAAAGATTTGTTAATTGCATCTCTTTATTTATTAAACCATCATCACTGAATGTTTCTGGCTATCATTTTGTAATTTATAAAAAAAGTTTCTGGCACATTATTAACACAAAAGATATTTTAAAATTCTTAAAATAGGCAATAATGGAAACTATTTGTGAAAAACTATTTATCAACAGCTTAAATGATGCCCCAGGATGACAGTGGTATCTAATGGAGGACAAGGAAAAGCCCAAGTACCTTAACTTACCACTCTATGGAATGCTAACCTTACCAAACAGAAGAATCATGACCAAAAAAAATTCTTATGTAACTGACACAAAAAACAGAGTTGTTTAAAAAAAATGAAGAGATAAAATATTTTAGTGGGAAATGAAACATTTGACTATACAACTCTACAATTCCCATCTCTACTCCCCTACCTCTATTAGCCTTTTAATATATTTTTTCTTCTCTTTAATCTAGAAAACCTAGGTTTTTTCTAGAACCTACAAAATTTAGAGAGAAGAGGCACATATGATAGAAAAGATTTGAGTAATAACTGAAATGCCCTTTTTGTTAGAAGAAGAAAGGGTTTTTTTTTTTTTTCATGAGGTATTCAGAACATGGCAGGTGTTTTGTTTTGTTTTTTCCTACTATAAACAGAGAAAGAATTCATATTACCACATTCCTATGGCCCAAACTAAAAAAACAACTTCCAATTTCAAGAACTAAGTAAAGTGAATTTAATTTTAAGGTTTATTGAATGTGTGCTTTTAAATACATGTAGAGTAAAACTAGCTTCAAATGATTAAAAAAACAAGAAGGCTAACCAGTTTTAATATATTAATTATTGGTTAAAAAAAAAAAAAACAATTTAAATTTTAAGGAAATGTTTGGATGTTGATCCAGAATGAATGTTAGCTGAGAATGAATAGCCAAATCCATTCCCTTAAGAAACACACATTTGTCAAGATAACTGAAACTCTTAATATCCTCTATTGTAGGCTATCTGCCAACTGATCCCAGCAGATCACCTTCCAGGGTATTGGCAGCTATAGGAAAATTTAATAATATGCTATATTGGCAGCATCAAGGATGATATAAGGCAGTCAAATTCATAGCAGGCTATAACAACTCTACTATTATAAGAATGCTGGATTAACAAGCCTTAGATCAATTTATTCTTGGACAAAGTTTTGATTCGTAAAGGAGAAAATGTGCTTTGCAAGTACTTTCTCTAACTCTTCTTGGCTTTTCACATCTATCAAGTTCAGTAAGCACAACTGTTTCTTCCTTGAAGAACGCAATGCATATTGATTTTTTTTTTTTTTTGATGATTGATTTCTTTTTTAAAGCAAACATCATAAAAGAAACAGGACATGAGTATGATAAAGAAAAAAGGCAAACACTTCTAATGGTGATTTGCCTAGTGCCATTTAAAAAAACAATATAAATGACCTTAAGATGAGCTGAGTGTGCAGTTTGGGTATATTTATCTAGTATTTTTTCTGTATATCCCAATCTTCTTTGTGTCTTTTTCCTTTTTAAAGTAATGTCTTCTTCTAAGGACTCTTGTTTTATTTCTTTCTCCCTCTATATGCGTTTTGTAGAACTTTTAAAATATGATTCATTTGATAACCTGAAACTTTATAATTGTGCCAAGAATACTGAATCAAATGATTCTATTACTTATTCCCACATATGTGTCTGAAAGGACAATTGGGTTTTAAGAATGCTTTAGTACATCTTAATTTCATTCATTCATGAGCAGTATATTCTGGTTAAACATTCTGGTGGTTAATTTATAGTTGCACCTATAATGGATATATGCGGTTAATTGTCAAGTGAGACTCTGACATTTTGTTTTTCTTTTATGTAATGACCACAATTACATAGAGGAAATCTAATGTTATTAAATAATTTCTATTCTGTTTTCCTAGGTAAGTTTATATAAAAATTTTAAAGTTTTCCTGCAATGTAACGTCCCCCCTTAAAGGGGAAAAAAAAAGAAAGCATTTTTCCAGAGCACTAATTAATTATGAAAAATTTTGAAAACTGTTTAAATAAAAGAATCCTTAATGAAAGCAAATACAAAGAGGACAACTTTAATGACTACCAAATCACACCTTCATTGATAAAGTCCAAAAAGTGTCTACTCCTTGCTTGGACCTGAAGGCCTGGTTGGTGCAAGTGCTGCTTTTGTTTTTTCTGTTTCAATAATAAGTCTCTGTGATCAGAACAAATGCTATCAAAAATTCTGAACCCATTAAAAAACATTTGCAAAGAAGATTTAAAGCAAAAATTCATTTCATGAAAATATGCTCCTTTTGGGAGTTAGGAGGTGAGCAGAATTTAGGAATTCACACAATTTTTGAACACAATTTTTTAAAAGGACTTTCTAAAAAGTTCTACTGTACTCCAAACAATGTATGAGTCATAGAAAATACACTAAGAAAAATTTCCAGCTCTGTCAGGCAATATGTATAATGGAAAAACTGCTAGATTGTGAAGAACCCAGGATATTAGAAATTAGAAATACATAAGTTAATGGCTCTATGACTTCGGTCAACTTAGCTTCTATGACAATGAAGGGGAAAAGAATGAGATAATATCTAAGATCCATTACAATTCTGATGCTTAATTTTTCTGTAACACTATGAGTATTTTTTATCCCAACTCTTCCACTGATGTAAAATGCTTAAATGAAGAATAACTTGTTTCTCAAAGATTATTACTTTCTCTGGTCAAATAAGTGAGAAACTACTTCTAAGATAGTTGGAGAAAACAGTTAAAAAGAAATTTTACTTTACTTATTTAATGGTAATATTTGCATTTCAATGAAATTTAAGAAGTTTACAGAAGATGATACAGAAGGTAATATAGAACGTGTTCCTTAACAATAAAGATTTAGTAAAAAGGGTCTGATTTCTATTGGTGACAAGTATCTATATTTAGGCAGGATGGCAAAATGGACAGTATTAAATCAACAGTCAGAAAACCTAGGTTCAAATGTTATCTCTGACACTTATGAACTATGTGAAGCTGGATAAAATAGAACCTTTATTCATCTGTAAAAATGGGAGCAACAATATCTATCACAGATAATTTGCGAGGATCCAATAAGATGATGCTTTCAAACCTTAAAGCACTTATTTGTGTTAGATAGTTTTATTCTTATTTATATGTTTATTTTTTATGGTATATTCCTCTCTTCTGGTCAGAAGACCCTAAACTAGAAATCCCATCATATTTTCATAAAGAGTACAATTTTATGGGCAGATATATGCCTGATAAATATTGATTAATGAAGCTTAAAATTATGCAAATCTAAGCTAATCTATTCCTATACAATGAATTTCAATTTGAACTACTTTGAAATCTAAATAATAAATTAAGTTGTAAGATATATAAAAATGGTGAAAAAATGAAAAGGGAGTTGAGCAAGAAGGATATTTTTATGCTTTTTTAAGTACAATGCTATTAAAAAAAAAAAAAAAGACTGGATATGTAAAGTATACCAAAAAACAATATGGATTGGGGTGTGTGTGTGTGTGATTCCACAAACTACACATCCCTACTCGAGTTGGTCATTTTGTACACCTGTAACACTGGTGTGAGTGAATTTAACAAGTGATAAAAGATGTATGCTCTACTGAGGTCAGTGGTAGAATCATCTTATATGAAGCACCACAAATTTGGAGAAAGAGTGATTTTTAAAGTGAGTACAATTAAAAAAAAAAATGTAACAGCACTTATAACCCAAGGGTGGGAGGACGTAATCTTTTTTAAAAAACCATGACCTACAACATTTCAGTAATGCTGACTTCGGTTAAATATTCCTACACTTTCTGCACTAATCTGCAAACTACACATAAGAAAATTATTTTAGAATCATATTTCATTTTCAATTAAACCAGTATTATCCATATTGATTGCTCACTTTGTTCATTAGACTAGGTTCTGAATGGCTTAGCTTTTAGCTATTTTCAAAACTCAAATACACTCTAAACTTCCAATGGTTAAAGGATAATGAATAAAGATTCACCCACACTGAGAAGAGTAAAAGAAAAAAAGGATGTTCTATGAGTTCTGAGGACATTTCCAAAAGAGACATGAACTTCCACTTGAGGGGTTCTTTTTTATTCCTGGGAGTCAAATGACTCTTTCTCTTTTAGGTAACAAATACTATTACTTTTAAGTTTATTACACAACTTATATAACTTATAGATCACTACATTAAAATCTATTTTTGGCTGACCTTGCAATAGCTCTGACGAAGTCTAAAGACACAGTGCATTTGTATTTTGGTCCATCAAGCTGGTCATCATGGCCAACCAAAGTTAACAGCTGAAGGGTCACAAGTGAGGTAATCTAGAAATGAGAAAGTATAAAAATTTTAATTGTTTATGAAAAGATGCATTATGTCATCATTTCCACTCACAATCCAATATAATAATTTTAAGTATCTTTTAATAAAGAATATAAAACTGCAAAGGTAATTACAAAGGGAATACAATTGCTTTGAAATTTATATAAGACATACATCTAGAGACCTATTTAACTAACATAATGACAAGCATCTTTAAGGATTTTATCCTTGGGGAACACTCATTTTCTTTTCCACTGAACGAAATACTTTGTTTCACTAATGACTCAGAAATATGAGCACTGCCCTTTTAAAATAAGAGAAATCAAAACAGTTTCCCAAAACACATAAATGTTTTTGATGTTCCTATCCAAATACAGCAAAAGATCCAAAATCTACATCCCTTGGGAATCAAACAATGTGTGGTCTGACTTTTTTTTCTCTCTCTTTCAGATTTCAGGGCTGGAAACAGGCAGGAGAGTGAAAAAAAAAAAGCACCAATAACTAACTAACCTGTCCTTTCTCTTTTCCCTGGGTTGGTGTTGCTTTAAAAACTAAATAATATCCAATGAGTCAGGAAAATAACCCAAGGCTTAGATTTACCAAAGACAGATTAAAATTTGTCAAGTTCAAACCAAGTTATAGAACAAAACAACTTCCCTCTCATAGGACCATCATCGAAAGGATTAAATCTTTTAATCCAGGAATGATAGGTGCTCCAAGCACTAAAAAGCTTATTAGCTCAGGTGCATTCTATACGTACACCTAATGTTATCAGACTGCAGACCAGCAGGAGACAGGGGAAAGAAGTGAGAATACATAACTTTGATGATATGCTGAGTGATCTCATCCAGGGATGCCCAATAGGAAACAATTCAGCATAGAAAATAACTGGTAAACATTTCATTAACCTATTCATTAAAATTGGGAACTAATATTGTTCACTTAGAAGCCCAGCACTAACATATTATATCTATTAACAGTGAGCAAAGAACCGTGAACAAAACAACTTGTTTTAGTTTAAGGAATTTAGGACTTTAATAACTTACCTTCTACGTTGAACTTCCTTTAGTTTTGATTTAACAACTTCAAATTTGTCTTTTTATTATTTTTGTAAGAGGGAAATATGACATAAACTCTATTTAATTAACTCTCTTATTCAGTCAATGAAGAAGCATAACAATCTGTTATTACAGCTGCTCTTTTACACTCTTGTGCACCATTATTTGGCTAATCATTCTGCCAGATGTGCTTGCTGCTGGACTGGCTCCTTCTATTCAGGGACTACCAATGAAACAAAGTTATATCTCCTAGAAAGGATAGCATGAGGCTCATGAAAACTTCCAATGAAAACACCTTAAGTTTAGATAGCTCTTAGAGTGAGATCTTATTTAAATACAATATATAAATTTTTAAAATTATCTTATACCATTACAAATAATTCAATATTGTGTTAATGATACATATGTTAAAAGGGGGGGGACACACAAAGAATATTTAGTATATAGGAGTTATAAAACTAATTCTTTTATTTTTAAGAGAAGCAGAAGGTAGTTTTGATGAAAGATGCAATGCAGTATTCCTTCAAAATTAGTTCTATATTGATGAGATAAACTTTCTGTATCAAATCTGGAAGGAACTTTGGATCCTCTAGTTCATCTTCATTTTAAAGTCAAGGAAATAAAAGCTTAGAAATTGAATGACTTGTCTAAGGCCATGCAGTAAGTTAGTGACAGAGCCATCCTTTCTGCAATTTGGGTCTTTTGATTGTTAACCCAGTGACAGTTTTATTATAAATGCTCTTTTTTTACAACAGGCATTTTTATCAACAGCAATTTAGGATGAAAAAACTAATCATTATATTAGAGCATTTCTAGCTAAGCTCTATCAAACAGAAAAAGAGTCCTACACCCAGTAAGGAAATCATAGCTCTTGGCACCTGAGTTATGCCAAGGAGAAGGATGACTGCAAAAGCTAGGAATGAGGCAAGGAGAAAGGAGGAGGGAAAGATGTCCCTCTAAGACCTATTAATAGTGTGAGCAGACACAAGGCATTAAGAGGCAAGGACAAGAAACAAAAATGGATGGGGAACAGAGAAAAGAACAAGCAGTGATGAAGAGCTACTACACAGCAAGTGCTGTGTAAGTGCTTTACAACTGTCCAAAATGGCTAAGACAAAAATTGCAAAAAAAGATTGTACTATGAAATAATGCTGGAATCAGATTATGGAAGGCCTCAAATTTTAGGAAATGTAATGTTTATTTTATTAAGTCAGCAATAGGAGGTCATTGATGACAAAATTTTATCAAACACCCAATTATATATAATATTCTAGATTATAATTAACTATACTTTCTTCCCACAAATACATTGATAAATTTTTGAAATTGGTCTGTAAAAGTTTTAAAACAAAAAAATTTGAGCTTAGATTAAATTCCCATAAGCTAAAATCAATGATCAATGCAGAGATCTAAAAATATAAATACAAATATTCAGAATCTTTGAACTATTCTTGGCATAGGTGTCTTAAGAGCTAACTCTTAAAATGTTCGTTTTACTCTTGATTAAATACTAAAATAAATAAAATATAACATTTCTAGTACTCTTTATCTGTGGAACATTTTCCAATTCTAACTTCTTACAACATCCAACATGTTAGTACTCTCAATATCATTTTACTGTTTTAAAAAAAAAGATATCATTTTGCCAGTTTTCAAAACTTTACTGACAAATATGCAGATAAAGAGAAGGTATATGTCATTGTGTTGTTCCATATCCATAGAATTTCATATTTAGTAAATCTGAAGCAGTTTTTAGAATTGGAAAAGAATATTCTATTGTAATAACTCTGATTATAAATGTCTGCATTAAAATTTCAAAAGAAATTAATATTTTGATTTCTATTAATATTCCAATTTGTCTTGAAACTAAATGCTAAGTGTGAATCTCCATTTTTCAATATAGTAAATACTAGGTAAATCCTCTTTTGGGGTTTTATTAATTTGTAACACACAAGTAGCATATTATGAAACATCTGCACACAAATTTAACTTGGCTGCCTACACTTATCTAAAGCTCTCTGCTACTGGTAGTTAAGTGTGTAGATATTATACAACAATGTAACCAAAAGCAGTTTGAAAGCCAGATGTCATTTAGAAAACACATTTCATGCAAAATTATTACCCAGGACTAGTCTTATAGATTCAAAGACCCCAGTACAGATTATGTTAACATTAAAAAACAAAACAAAACTGTTCTGAGAGACCTAAATTGTTTACATTCTACTCTTTCAAAAATCAGTTAAAAAAAAAGAAAAGAAAAGAAAAGAAAAAGTAGTGCCATTAAGCCAATATGGCACTCCTGAGCAAGTCTATTAGACTTAATAGAAATATGGGAACATGGGGCTTAAAAAAGGAAAGATTTCAAATTGTAAGCAATCATATGGTTTGTAGGAAACAAACCAATGATAAAGCTTAAAACTGACTACTTACCAATGGGGTCACTGGTTGAAACTGAGTCATTCTTAACTGGCAATTTCATAGCAAAAGTTTGTTTCCATTTATTGTCATCCTGTTCTCATTTCCAACATTACTTTGCTATGACAGTTATGGAAATTCTGAATAAAAATTATTTTGCATGTATCCTTGAATTTAGCAGATTATTTCTAAGTTAGAAAGAGGATGAAAGTCAAACAGAAATCTTCACATGTTCTATACTGCCACAATATGGAAGATTACAGCTCTTGACATTACAGTTGAGAAAATTTTATATTAAGGTAAAATAATTCACTTAATATCCAACAACTACATAGTTAAAGGCAGAGTCCATACTAGAATTCAGATGTCCAATGCTTTATTAATAATTTGGTATTTGAGGGAGAATGGACCAAAAGTGATCATTGCACGTGTATTTATTAATTACCCCCAAAATCCACCAAACTGTAACAGAAAATGTAGGTTCTAATTTTTGGCTTTGTCCTAATTGAAAAATTAGGTCAGTTTTACTTTATCTCTATAGAGACTTGCTTAAAATAACAGAATGTTAGGATCAATTTTCCTGATGAGAAAGGAGTAAGATGCTCAAACTTTAGTATGGAAGAGAATTTATTCTACTCCCACAGCATGGAGCATGGTAAGGGGCAATGCAACAGACATACTTACAAAGATGAAAAATATGAAAACGGCAACTAATGGAGATAGTATGGAAGGTCAGGCAAAGAGATGTGCTGTTGGTAGAGCTGTAAAGGATCCAATAGATCTGGAAAGAAATTTGCAATGACATCTCAAGAGTTACTGAACAGTGCATACTTTTCAACTCAGTGACACTATTCACAAGATATATTATCCAAAGGGATCAAAGCACTCACATCTACTAAAATGTTTGTAGCAGCTCTTTTTGTTGTAGCAAAGAACTGAAAACAAAGCAGATGCCTAGCAACTGGTGAATGGCTAAACAAACTGTAGCATATGAACATTATGTAATATTTTCTTTATGAAACGATGATTGTGATGTATTCAGAGAAATCTGAAATTTGTATGAACTGATATAGAATGAGAAGGGGTAGAGTCAGGATACCAATTTATACAATTTACACAAAAACATAAAAAATGTAAAGAGAACAACTTGGAAAGACAATAGAATTATGATCAGTGCAGTAACTAGTTATGATTTTAGGAGACATCATACCATTCGTGTCTAGGCAGAGAGGTGATGAGCTGCAAATAAGATACATGTTTTCAGACATCACCAGCACTATCATTTGTTTCATTTAAATTTACTTATTTGTTCAAAGGGAGAACTACTGAGAAGGTGGGAGTTAGTGAGTTAAGAGAAAAAGAAAGAAAAGAGAATTATTAAAATATTGAAAATATGCATAAGAATGAAAATGTCTTTGTAAAAATGAAAATGTTCCAAAGGAGGCACCACGGGGCAATTTTGTTCCTATGGTGCTAAATATAAAATGCACAGTTTGATCCTTATTCATGTTTGGTAAAGACAAATAAATGAAAAGAGAAAAAAGTAACTGGTTCTGTACAGTATCACATACTGGGGCAGCTAGGTGGCACAATGGATAGAATTTAGGCCTGCAACAAGGAAGAGCCAAACAAGTCCAGACACTTCCGAGCTGTGTGACCCTGGGCAAGTCGCTTAACCCTGTTTGCCTCAGTCTCCTCATTTATAAAATAAGCTGGAGAAGGAAACAGAAAACCACTCCAGTATCTTTGCCAAGAAAACCACAAATGAAATCATAAAGTCAGACAAGTCAGAAATGACTGAATAACAACATAGGCAATGTATAAAGTGCTGGGCCTGCAATCAGGCCCAGTTCAAGTTTAACTACAGATATTTACTGGTTGTGTGACCCTATGCAAGTCATCTAATCTGTTTGCCTTAATCCATTGCAGAAAGAAAAAGCAAACCACTCCAGTGTCTTTGCCAAGAAAAGGCCATGGATAACATGGTCAACAAGGTCACAAAGAGTTGGACTTGACTGAATGAACAAACAACAAAGACAACATACATAAGATGACTTGTGACAAATTTGGGGCAACTCAGTGGCATTGTAGATATAATATCTGTCTGGAGTCAGAAGGACTTGAGTTTAAATCCAGGTTTAGATACGTACTAGTTGTGTGGCCCTGGGCAACTCACTTAACCTTGAACTAGAAAAGGCAGTCACAAATTACTTTAATATCCAAACAAACCCAAATGGAGTCATGAACATTTGAACAGGACTGAAATGATAAAACAATAATAGTAATATCTATGTGTATGTGTGTGTCTACATCCATAGAGATATTATATCTCTATCTATGCGCGCGCGCATGTGTATGTGTGTGTGTGTGTGTGTGTGTGTGTGTGTGTGAGAGAGAGAGAGAGAGAGAGAGAGAGAGTGTGTCTTTTGGAACTATTTTCCCTTTGGAATCTAATTAGTATTTTAACTTCTAGTTCTTGGTAAAAAACTTAACACATACTCTTCCCTCTTAAAAAAACTTATAATTTTAAAATTTTTGTACCCACTGTGTTCCCAGATTTATAATATATGTTATGACTAATGACTGAACTGGGACTACTTGTCCTCAACTAAGGAACATTTACTGATAAATTCATGAATTAATATCTTTTAGAATGACTTCTAGAAGTTAATTTTTTGTTTGCTTAATCAATCAATATTTATTAAACAGCTATCATGTGCTAGGCACTGTGTAAGGAGCTGGATACAAAGACAAAAATGACATAGTCCCTGTTCTCAATAAATTTACATTCAAAATAAACACCTTACACATTGAGGTTGCCTTTAAAAGTACTTTATGAGGTTGGATTCCTGTTAATGAATTTAAGAGGATAGCTTCTTGTAAAATATAAGCATTTTTTTTTCTTATGACAAGTAGTAATAACTAATGAATTTAAGTGAATTTAATTGAAACTCTGGGGTCATAATTTTATAGCATTTGGCCAGAAAGGAATAAAGATATTAGAAAAGCAAAGAGGAGGTATAATGTGAGCTAAAATAAGTGAAAATTACAAAACAGGTCAAAATAAAAATTTACAAATGTGAAAACTGAAACGAATAAGCAGGATCTACTCAACACTATTATATTATGTTAATTGAGGTATCTGATCTTCAGACATTTTCTGGAACTGTTCTAGAATAAACAATTAAAATTGGCCCCCAAAATACTAGTATAGTTGCAGTTTTGTAGCATAAAATAAAAGTGTGTGTAAAGAATTCTACTTCAGAGACTCTACAAATGCCTCTAGATGCCCCTTGCCTGTAAAAGTTTGAATTGCAATGGAAACAGCAGAGGTAAGTTGTTATAAAGCTCTGAGGTTAAGAAAGGTGAGATTAACCAGATGGGTCCACAGGTACTTTCATTATTTTAATCATCTTATACCATCTGGAAGAAACAACAATAACAAACCTAATATATGTAGCCAGCTTATCAGACAAATATTTTAATTAAAGTTTCATCCAAGAGAATTTTTAATATGGTAGAGGGACATTAATGGGATTTTCTACTGGGAGTCTTTATTTTAAAAGCCTTTGGAGAAAAAGGCTCTTTGAGAAATGAACAATCATTAACCCACTGAGATGGCACAGAAATAAACCATTCTTTGGTATTTATCTAGAGAAAAAAAAATCCAATCCTAACTATTCTGGATCAGGTCACAGATCAATTTTGATAGCCAGTTTTTAGGGAAAACATACAAAATGTTAGAATAGAACCAGAAACCATAGACTCCATCTATCAATAATAATTTCTTAAATGATATCTAGGCCAATTTATGAATAGAAAAAAACCCCAAACAATCCTGTCCTCAAAAATGGACTTATACTCCACTAGGAGAAAACACACATATGCATACATATGCATGTGCACACATGTCTTTGTGTGTACATAAATAAAGACAATGGGGGAGGTATTAGCAAGGAAAGTAGCTTCACCTGAGTTTTGAAAGAAATGGGATTCTAAGAGATGACAGTGAGGAAAAAATACAGTCCAGGCATGGAGGGCAGGCAGCCAGTTCAAAGGCATGGAAATTAGATTTGTTATATAGTGTGCAGGAGATTGTAATCATGAGCCTGGAAAGACTGGTTACAATAGGGGATTAAATAAAAACTTTTACTAAGCCCTTTCTGTGCACTAGGTACTGTGCTAAGTGTTAGGGATAAAAATATAAGCAAGTAAAATAGTCCATGCCCTTGAAGAACTTACCTTCTTGGAAAAAAAAAAAATTCTATCATTTAATGAAAAACAACATAGGAGTATTTCCATATAGAAAGCAGAACAGAAAAAGATTATATATGAAAACACTCTTTTGGAGTCATAGTCTTTTGGAGGGTTGGCTGGATCAGGTGGACACCAAAGGTGGAAAGCAGCCTTCACCTCAGAAGTACTGTCTACCAAACTGAAGGTAGGTTTTCAAAGCCACTATGTTCATCTCAGTGTCATGTTCCTGTAAAATTCAAACAGTATGCTAATACCATGCCAGGAAACTGAATTGCTTCCATGTAAACTGTTTTAGGAAGATTCTATCATCTAACATGATAAGGTCCCAGACACTAAGGTCTTTTCCTGCTAAAATACCAGGCTATTAAACTGCAGAGACCGTAACTTTTGAAGGACTAGTGATATTGTTTGAGGACCAATTGTACGTTTTCCTAAAAGATTGTTTTATGGAGAACTCATGTAATGAAGATATTCACATGGTAGTCAGAAGAAGTGATACAAGGTTACTTTCAAGGTCTCTCTGAAGAATTCTGGAAATATTGTATGACATGGGAAGATGCTGGCAAAGGACCATACAGCAGGTTTGTGCCCACATCCAAGAAGAAGCTGTGCTCTATGAACAAAGCAGAAATGCAGTAGTAGCCCAAAAGAAATGTGAGATGTTCAAATTTAAAGACATTTCCATTCCAAATGTTCACATGGACCATTTGTGCCTGACCTGTCATAGAGCATTTTGTTCTTGTTTTGGTCTGATCAGCTATAGTAAGATACACCATACTTTGAATCCAATGTAAGGATTTCACTTTAGTCTTCTTTTTCAGGTTGTTGAAGGACAACAACCAACCAAACAACCACTACATGCAAGACTTGCCAGGTTTCTCTGAATTTGTCTTTTTTGCCATGTAATAATATCCAATTATTCATATATCATAATTTCTTCAGCCACTTTTAACTGATGGGCATCCCCTTTGTTTTCAATCCTTTATTACAAGAAAAAGTACTGCTATAAAATTTTTGTAGAAGGATCTTTTTTCTTTTATTAATAAAAATTTCTTTGGGCTTTTGCCAGGTCAAATGCTATGTAATTTAATGACTTTGGGGGCATAGTTCCAATTTGCTTACTAGAGTAGCTGGATCAATTCACTGTTAAACCAAAAATATTAATTTGTCTGATTTCTCCTTTCCAACAATTGTCAGTTTTCTTTTTTTGTTATCTTTGTCAATATAACAGTTGTAAGATGGAACCTGAGTTATTGTACTTTAATTATTTCTTTAATTATTAATCATTTTTCCAAATGGTGTTGTTTTATAATCTTTGACCACTTTACAAATTTACATTTTCCTTAACATAGGGAAAAGACAACACATAAAGGGATGCTACAAAGGATGTATGCATGTGTGGTGGAGAAATGTATGATCTGGAAACCATCAGAAACTGGCATTGGAAGACTGGTTTCAGGCAAAAGAAATATAAATATCATATAGCAGAGTTCATGATCTCAGGAAGAATCCAGGTTCCAGGGGAATGTGACTTAGGAAAATGGCCACAGGGAAGTTGGAATGACTTGAAAATGACTAGAACATTGATATAGTCAGATGTATGCTTTAGGAAAAATCACTTTTTCAATTATTTGGAGGATGGGCAAGAGAAGGGGAAAACTTAAGGCAGGGATACCAATATGCTAGTAGAAACTGCAAGCTGAAAACAGAGAGACAAGAACCTCAAATGAATAGACTACCCTAACTCTTGACATCTTTTTATTGGTTCTGCTGTGCAATTAGATTCTACAACTTCCTTTTTCTTTATTAGAATTCTAATACTGCATTAAGGCTTTTTTTTTTTTTTTTTTTTGGCACTAGGGCAAATTTCATCCCTAGAACAAAATCCCACAACTCTATCCTACTTTCTGGCTCTGTGATGGAGGGAGAAAAGGCAAAGAAACAATGCTACAGAAAGTTTGCTATGAGACTCAAATAAATCATTGTATCCAGTATATTTATAGATAAAAACTGGAAGGAAAACAGAAAGTGCCACAAAATGGAAATAGCTTTGTCAGAGTTTCTATAGTGATCTATTCTCATCATCAAAGAGAATGGAGATACCACACTTGGAATCAAATAGGAGGAAGTGAAAATGGCACTTTCTAAAAAGATAAAATTGTGAAAAGAGGCTGGATCAGACTAAAAACATACAAAAGAAATCTGTAGTTTATGTATTTCATGATAAAATTTTGAAAGCACTCAGTGCACTATTTTTTACAAAAAAAAAAAAAAAATCAGGTGACCACGTTCATTTTTATTTTAAAATTATAGTTTAAGGTGGATATGTCTTCTCTTATTCTTTTCTCTATTGCTCTAATTTTCTTTTCTCTTTATTAGTTTTCTCTACCTCTTTTCAAACTAAATCCTTTTACTTAAATCAACAACATAGGAATAAAATTTGCTTTTCATCAACTTCACAGTGATATTTTGAAGACCTGTATTTGTGAATGTTTTCAGTGTACTTGGGGGAAAAAAGTCCCCAACATTATAATAATGACAAAATATTAATATATGATATATGATATATATAGAATGCTTTATTTTTTAGATTCTCCCCTTTAAATCTGGCCTTGTTTAATGCCATATGACTTTAAATTAGAACAGAACACACTAAATACCTAATGATAAGAATTTATAATCATTTCATTTAGTCATTTCATTGTTTTAAAATGAGAATACTGTTAGATGAATAATCATAAAAACACTATTTTAGAAAAAAAATGTTATTCTTCAAACTCAACAGGGCATTTTAACATGGTTTCCATGATCTTACTTTAAATGCAAAAAGTAAAATTCGTCTAGTTAGGCACTACATAAAATTTAGATTACTGAATGAAACTTTTTCATCTAGGATAAAATTTAATTTTAAAAAAAATCTGGTCCACAAATTCAATATCACCAGGAATTTGGAAAATTAGTATGACAATTACTTTACAGCTCTGTGTTTCCTAAATGAGCAACTACCTATTGTGCATAAGATAGCAAATATTTAAAGCATGTTTAAAATATGTGATACAACCTAGACAATCAACTAAAAAAACTATTAGAACTAATCCACAACTTTAGAGAAGTTTGCAGGATACAAAATAAATCCACATAAATCATCAGCATTTTTATACATCACTAATAAAATCCAACAGCAAGAGATACAATTTAAAATAACTGTCAATAGGATAAAATATTTGGGAATCTATCTGCTAAGGGAGGGTCAGGAACGATATTAGCAAAATTACAAAACACTTTCCATACAAATAAAATCAGATCTAAGCAAATGGAAAAATATCAAGTGCTCTTGGATAGGTTGAGCAAATATAATAAAGATGACAATACTACCTAAACTAATGTATTTATTTAGTGCTTTATCAACCAAACTATTTTACTGACCTAGAAAAAACAACAAAATTCATCTGGAAGAACAAAAAGACAAGAATTTCAAAGGAATTAATGAAAAAAAAAAAAAAGCAATTGAAGGTGGTCTAGATATACCAGATCTAAAACTACATTATAAAGCAGCAGTCACCAAAACTATTTGGTTCTGGCTAAGAAATAGAACAGTTGATCAGTGAAAAAGGTTAAGTTCACAGAACAAAATAGTCAATAACTATAGTAATCTAGTATTTGACAAACCCAAAGACCCCAGCTTTTGGGATCAGAATTCACTATTTGACAAAAACTGCTGGGAAAATTGGAAACTAGTATGGCAGAAACGAGGCATTGACCCACACCTAACACTGTATATCAAGATAAGGTTGAAATGGGTTCATAATCTAGACATAAAGAATGACATTATAAACAAATTAGAAGAACATAGGATAGTTTATCTCTTAGATCTGTAGAGGAAGGACTTTGCAACCAAAGAAGAACTAGAGATCATTACTGATCACAAAAAAGATACTTTGATTATATTAAATTTCTATACAAACAAAACTAATGCAGACAAGATTAGAAGGGAAGCAATAAACTGGGAAAAATTTTTTTACATTCAAAAGATTTGATAAAGGTCTCATTTCTAAAATACGTAGAGAATTGACTCAAATTTATAATAATTCAAGCCATTCTCCAACTGATAAATGGTCAAAGGAAATGAAGAATTTGATGAAGAAATTGAAAGTATTTGTAGTGATATGAAAAGGTACTCCAAATCACTATTGGTCAGAGAAATGCAAATTAAGACAACTCTGAGATACCACTACACACTTGTCAGATTGGCTAAGATGACAGGAAACTATAATGACCAATGTTGGGATGTGGAGAAACTGGGACACTGATACATTGTTGGTGGAACTGTGAACGAATCCAACCATTCTGGAGAGCAGTTTGGGAACTATGATCAAAAAGTTATCAAACTGTGATACCCTTTGATCCAGCAGTGTTTCTACTGGCATTATACCCCAAAGGGATTTTAAAGGAGGGAAAGGGACCCGCATATGCAAAAATGTTTGTGGCAACCCTCTTTGTAGTGGCAAGAAATTGGAAACTGAGTGGATGCCCATCAATTGGAGAATGGCTAAATAAATTATGGTATATGAATGTTATGAATATTATTGCTCTGAAACACCCACCAGGACGATTTTGGAGCGGCCTAGAGAGACTTACATGAACTGATGAGCAAAAGAAGGAGATCATTATATGCGGCAACAAGACTATACAACAATCAATTCTGATGGACATGGCTCTCTTCAACATTAAGATGATTCAAACAGCTTCACTTGTTCACTGATGAAGACAGCTATCTACTTCCAGAGAGAGAGTCATGGGAACTGAGTGTGGAACACAATACAGTATTCTCACTCTCTCTGTTGCTGTTTGCTTATATTTTGTTTTCTTTATTTTTTCTTCCTTCTTTTTTTGACTTTTCTTGTGAAGCAAGAAAACTGTATAAATATGTATACAAATATTGGATTTTTAATATATATTTTAATATATTTAACATGTATTGGACTACCTGCCAGCTAAGGGAGAGGGTAGGGGGGAAGGAGGGGAAAATTAAAAAAAAAATTTTTTTTGCAAGGATCAATTTGAAAAATTACCCATGCATATGTTTTGTAAATAAAAGGCTTTAATCAATAAAATAAAATATGTATTACAATGTTGACTTCACTGAATGATAAGGTTAGAAACCAATGAGTAAACTAAAATAATGAAATTTTTTGTTCTCTATTTTAATTTTGTTCCTCAAACAGAAATTCTTTTTATTTCATTTCCCATGTAAAACTGATTTCCTTAAATGCTATTTTTGATTTAATGTGTCCTCTGAACTCCATTGAGGCCAAAAATGTTTACTATAGAATCAAGAATATGAAAAAAGTTTGATGAATGCATTTATGAGAACTGAAGCACAGAAATTAAAATTCAATTAAAATGTTGTTTAATATAGCTAAGTTTAACATCTCAAAGAGTTTCATAAATCAATTTTATAACTAAGATATTAATTATTGAAATTCACATAATAGCTAAACACTCAAACCACAAATAATTTCATAGAAGCAAAGTATAACAGACCAAGAAAAGGAATTTTGGTATACCACATTTATTGCATTAAAATTATGATTGATTGATGGATTTTCTGAAGCAATTGGGGTTTAAGTGGCTTGTCCAGCGAGACATAGCTAGGAAGTTACGTGTCAGAGGCTACATTTGAACTCAAGTCCTCCTGATTTCAAGGCTGGTGGGTACCACTGTACCAGCTAGCTGCCCCAAAATTATGATTTATTCTTAACAAATCCATGTTGTCTCATGAAGGTTGCCTGGGAACTCGAAGGGAAAAATCTTTGGGAATAATTACTCTCTCTTGCTATTGAGTAAGTCTTATCTAGTTGTCTCCTTCAAAGGCCCTAACTATTCTGTGGCCTTAGACACATTTTTATTCCAGTGCATAGTAGCTTTCTCTTTCACTTACTTTAATGTTAGTATATTCTTTTGAATGTTACTAGGCTACCTGTCTCAATAAATATTTCACTCTATCTGTTACATATACCTGAAGAAACAAGTGACAGTGACAGGTCTAAAGAAAGGTCTGGCTAAGTGAAAAGACTGAAAAAACACTACAAAAATATTTAGAGAACTGATGGATAGAGAAAGTAAGAAAAAGCAGAGGACTAGGGAATTTGACCCTTGAATACAATGGTGAAGTCATTTTTGGAGACCTTATTTGGGAGGCCTGATATGATATGGTGAGCAATGTGTTCTTTTAATATACTTAGTAAACTTAGTTTAGTTATACATGATATTTAGAGACATATAAGAGAATGGGAAGAAAGAGGGGAGGGAGAGAGAAGGAGAATGAGTGGGAGAAGGAGAGCCAGAGCCAGAGAGACAGACAAACAGAGAGACCAACAAGGCCCCTAAAATAGGGAAGCTAATCCAAAGAAGAATCATGGAGGGAAACACATTATTTAAACTTTACCATATTGAACTTAAGTTGAAAACTGACTATTTTGTTTGAGATGATTAATAAAGATTACTTGATTAAAACCTAGAGATAAATTATCAGACAGCTAGAAAGGTACTGTGTAGAGATGGATCGGAGTTCAAAGAATATATTACACAAATGTCATCAAATCTGGGGCAAATTTATTTCTTCTAAGTAGAGATATATCTGTTGATGCAGAGACTGAAAAATTTTTTTATTAGCACCTAATTTCACATCAATTTTTATAACGTTTGAACTACATAATCATAGAACTTTAGATTTAGTCATTTTAAGACAAATTCTTTATAAGAAAGAAAAAATTAAATATGAAGGACTGACAAATTAATAATGAATGAGTATGCAATATTCCATACCAGAATGAGTGCAGTTATGTATTTCATTGTCTATTCTCTGGGACCTACACTTGAACTCTGATTGCCTTTTACTGTTATTTTCATTTATTTATTGGAGCCATTATGCATATTATTTTTCTAATTCTGTATTAGACAAACAAGCAATTTCATATTTTTCTGAATTCCATTCTATGACTATGTCCAAGTCATTTACCAACTGATGGATGCCTACTTTATTTCAAGTGCCTTGCTAACACCAAAAGTATTAGGGAAAAAAGAGACTTTTGCAGGGGGGGGGGGGGGCGGCAGAGGGGGCAGCGGAGGGAGCGAGGAGGGAGGTAGTGTTTGACCATTTTGGTATGTAGGTATGTATGTATATGTGTGTATACACACACACACACACAAATATATATGTATATATGTATATAGTGGGATTCATGGGTCAAAAGCTATGAACAGTTTAGTGATTCTCTGCTGCAAATTGTTTTCCAGGATTACTGGATCAAATTACAGCTCTAGCAACAGTATGTCAATGTCTGTCTCTCCACAACTTCTCCAATACCAACTATTTCCATATTTCGTCATCTTTACGAAACTGACAGAACCTCGAAGTTTAATTTTCATTTCTCTTAATAATGATCTGTAGCATTTTTTATGTGATGGTTGTTCATCTGAATATCTTTTGAAAACTGTTCATTTCTTTTGATCACATAGGGACTCACTCTTGGTCATATATTATTGCCAATTCCATATATTGTGGATATTAGACTTTTATTAGAAACATTTGATAAAAAATGATGATTATTTTTAAAGGAACTTTTAAACTTTGAATTTTAAAAGGCATTTAAAAAACCTTTCTGACTGTTCTAAATTGAAGGTATTTTTTGAGAATTTAAAAAGTCATATTTTAACACAAAAACTAACAATAAACTGCTTTTTATTCACAAATAATGAGGTATTTTTGAAAAAATTTGAAGAAAATTTTCTGAAAATTCTTTAGCACAAATACTAAAAACCATTCCAATAACTGGAGTATTAGAGGACAAATTATCAACAAACAAAAAGTATAAATACAAAACATTTTGTGCCTATTTATTGAAGAACTGGGATCATTCTAATTTCACTACAGATCCATTATTTTTTTCTTTAGTATTTTTATCCTTTGAAAATTTATTCTTTTGTCAATAATTTTCAAATTTTAAGGGAGTGAACACTGCTTTCCACAGCTGCCTTATTTGTCTATTAATCTATGCCAAGCTCTGTTGCTTCCAATTCAAATGACTGAAAAGCAACACAGGGGGGTGGATGATCTTGTTCAAAGTAGGAATCTAGAAGCAGGTCTAAACTAGAAGTAAAAAAAAAAAAAAAAAAACTTATATCCTGAATTTCATTCTCTTTCATTCCATTTTTTTAGTCATATTTCCTTATAATTTTCAGAAAAGAAATTGTATTTGTACCTGAAGAACAATTTTGTCTATTCTTTTCCTGGATATAGGATTTATATTACACTAATTATATGCACTTTATTTAAAAATTTAATTCAAACTACTTATTGCATTGTTTCTGTGAAAACTGACTCTAAAATCATTATTCAAGCATTAATAAATAAATCAAAACTCTTGTATGCAGAATAATTTTAGATATTTAATGTTTAAATGGGGCTATGCAATATTTGCTTAATTAATCTTTGCTCTATTAACAGATATACCAGATGTACTATTATGTTCTTTGTTCTCATCTAAGTAGGGGATGAGCTGATTAGTTATCTCTAAACAATAGGAGTTCATGTACCACAGTGAGGATTTCCCCCCCCTTAATCTGAGAGGCAATCACTAACAAGCTTCAGCTGGAAATGCTTGTTGTAAACACAGTGTGAACCTGCTCCTGGACTAATAAATGATGTTCCTTCTGTTAACAGAAGCAAATCAATTTTCAACTGTAATTAATTTTTTACACACTCATTTTTGTATTCTCATATTAGTATATTAAATCAATTTTTTTTATCAAACCTTGTACACTAAGCCATATACTAAGCTTTGAAATATGTTCAAAATTCCAATGTTAAATGATTTAAATAAAATGTAACATTTTATACAAACACACATAATCCAAAGAGAATTACACCTGATCTCATTTCAGCATAGGACAGTATCATATCTATCTATAGAGACTTATCACAACTGGGAGTGGAGGGAGGTGGGGAAGAGGACATGTAAATAAAGGTCATTGTTATGGTGAATTCAGAGAGATATTAATTCATTAACACATAACAGAAGCAGGATAGGTGATGGTTCCAGACTCAGCCACTTTTAGGATGCGGCTTATGCTTGTGAACTACTGTGAAAGTAGAAATTACATCTTTCATTAACAAAAGCTTTCTGCATTAACCAACTATCATGCTCCTCTCAGCCCTTCATCACTATATAGGCCCAAGTAAGTGAGAAGCTACTGCTAACATCAGCGCAGCCCAGATTTCTGCCAAAACTTTGGCTCCTCACTAGGACTATGTCAGAAAGGGATGGTGAAAAGGTGATAAGGCTGCCTAGGTCCAGAGTTTAGTCTTCTCAACTAATCTATACCAAATGATAAAAAAAGAAGAGTAATAAAGCTCTGAACCAATTCTTGCTCAAATTAGTGGCCTCCATTATATGACCTTGCCCACAAAGCATTACCATCAACTCTGCTACTTGTTCCCATGTTAAAGAAACTCTGTAAGATCATTTCTCCTTTCTTCCTTATATTCCTTTTGGAGGGCCATTTCTAGTCATCCTCACCTCTATCTGGTCATTGATCCAAATGGATCCAGAGGAGAAAGGAACTTGTACAATCCTCCCACATTCAAATCCGATTCACTTGCCCATTCCTCCAGATGAATAAATCCTATTAAAATGCTTGTTATCATTGCCAACTTCAGGATTACTATTCTTCCTTTATAAAATGGATCAGTACCTGGCTATTTTCTTCTTCATCTAAATCTTGCTCTTATACCTAAGAGACCTAATTATCACACTCATGTCTTCCCTGGTCTTTCTCCCTATTTTACATTTTGAAACTTCTCAATCTCTTTATTTCTACCTTTCATAAAGACATTCTCAATGGTGGAACCAGAAGCACCTCCAGACTGCTTCACACAGGAATCAAGCATGTTCCTGGCATGCCCCCTGCACTTTGGTACAGCTTAGTACTAATGGGGTTGCAGACTTTTTCCAATTCTGCTGATACTCAAATTCTTCCTTCTTGATGATCTGGTTCTTATCCAGGCAAGTGATTATTTTATTACATTTGTCAAGAATTTTCTGTTGTCTTCATCACTGCTTCTGCCTTGCAGTTTTTCATCTTCTACAGTAGCATTCATGTTGAAAATAAAAGATTCAAAAGAATTCTTGAAAGACACTTTGTCTCTCTGCTTCTTATCTTAAGCCTTCTGTTTCTTAGCCTGCTGGAATATATAGTCAATGTCTTCTTTTCTCAGACCACCTTTGTCATTGGTGATGGTGATCTTATTCTCCTTGCCTGTGCTCTTATCCACAAGAAAAACATTGCAGATATCATTTGCATCAATGTCAAATGTTACCTCAAAATAAAAAACACATATGGGGGGAGGGAGATTCCTATGAAGTCAAACTTGGCAAGCAGATTCTTACCTTTTGTCATTGTACTTTCACTTTCACAAACCTGAATATGAACACCTGGCTGGTTGTCTGAGAAGGCACTAAAAAGCCTACATCTCCTTGGTGGTATTACATTTCATCACAATGTCTTAACTCCACCAGCAGTTTCATTTCCAAGAGAAAGAGGAGTTACATCCAACAGCAACAAGTTCTGCACATTCTCAGATTTATCTCCAGAAACAATGACAGCCTGGAACAGTTACACCACAGGCAATAGAATTCACACTCTTATTGAGCTTCTTGTTATGAAGAAGTCCTGCAGAAATTCCAAGATTTGGGGGATTCAAGTGGAACTAACTACCAAGACAATGTCATGGACCTGTGATTTCTCTAAGGCATTTCTTAGGACCTTTGCCTTTACAGGGTCCAATGTGCCATGAAAAGGTCAGCAATCCACTCTTCAAAATGGACCTAGGAAGGAGGCATAGATGCTAGTACCTTCACAGAGGGAATCTCAATAACGGTCTGGTTACTGGAAGAGATCAAGCACTTTGCATTTCACAAATGACAGCCCTCCTTTCCTCACTGATGTCTTTCTTGTGCTTTTGCAATGAAATGGCTGATCATGCTACCCCTTCTTACTATCCCTTTGTGATCCTACTCTGGATGTCACCATAAGCTACAAATTTCCACTTTTGTAATGTTAAAAGTTAACAATAAGACCGATAAAAATCTTAATATTTCAAACAATAGTTTAAGTGTTTTATACTATAAATCTATCATATAATGTTTTAAATTACTGGCCCGTCTAATTCTGTAAAGTTCCCTTTAGGTCACTGAAAAAGACCAGCCAATCTTCTCAAGAGTAAATCTCTCCCTGTACCAAATATGTTTTGATTTTTGTCAAAACAGAGAATACTAGATTTAGAATCAGAAGATCCAGATTCACATGACAGCTCTTGCTAGCTCTGAGAGTTTTGTCTGTTACTCAACTTTTTTTAAGCCACATTTTCCTCATCAGTAAAAGAGAATCAATAATTTTTATCCCTATATCACAGAAATGTGAAACTTTAAGATGCTTTGGAAACAATTATATACATACACATGTTTTTAAGTGTTATGTTACTATAAACTATTATCTTAACCCATAAGTTCAGAATAATATTAAAAAGACTTAAAATGTACCAAAAATATTTCAATAAATCTGGCAGAATTAACAAATAACACTTTCTTCCCAATAGAGAACTTTTCATAAGCTAACTTTCTGTAGAAAGGGGTAGAAGAAAGGGTTAGGAGTAGAAAGCATAAAGGAGGAGAAGACAAATTTCTGTATTGGATACTAAGGAACTTAATTTTTAGAGCTCAAAATTATACTTGCCAGTTCATTAACTGCTTGTTAAAATTCATTAACTGATTGAAATTTGTAACTTGGACAGAAGAAGTTTACTATTTTGTTCACATAACATTTGTTTCTCAGATTAATGTCACTGTCTACAAACACCGAAATCATATACTTTCCTGAAATTCACAGAATCCTAGAGCTAAAAGAGGACATCCAGTCCATCTTGCCATAAGATCTTTGACAAATGGTCAGTTATCTGTATGTATCCACTAGGAATACATCCAGTAAAATGGAGCCACTACCTTATGTTAGTGCATATTCTACTTTTGAATTTTCCTCTTCAATAAGACATTTTTTTGCTTGCATTAAATCAATATTTGACTCTGTATAATTTACTCCCACTGGTCCCAATTTTTCATTTTGGGGACAATCAGAATAAAGCTCATTACTTTTTCATACAACAAGCCTTCACATACTGAAAGACCACACAGATATGTCCCCCTTCTCCAAATGTTTTCTTCTTCCAGCTAAACAAACTCTCACACATGATTTCCAGCTCTTGTCACATCCTTGTTACCTTAGCTTTGTCTTGTCAAGGTATCTGCCAAAATGTAGGCAACTTAAGATCTATTCACATGTAATACTTTACCCAACTCATGGACTCTTCTTTGCTTTGAACATTGTACGAAGAAAGACTGTGATGGGGAAAGTATAACAACAGACAGAAAGCTGGTCTTTAAAGCCCCAGGCTCAAATTCATCTCCTGACATATATTAGATGTGTGACCACAGACAAGAAATGGAATCCTATGGCAATTCATTAAGAGTATATAGTTACATACAAGATTATGTGATGATCAACGGTAATGGACTTGGCAACAGTGAGATGATTCAAGTCAATTCCAATTCCAATAAACTTGTGGTGGAGAGAGCTATCTGAATCCAGGGACAGGACTATGAGGACTGAATGTGGATCACAACATAGTATTTTCACCTTTTGTTATTTGTTTTCTTTCTTTCTCTTTTTTTTTTCCTTTTTGACCTGATTTTTCTCATGCAGCATGATAAATGTGTAAATATGTTTAACCTATGATGTGTAGGGGAAGGGGAAGGAGGAAGGGAGAAAGAAAAATCTGGAACACAATGTCTTACAAGGGTGAATGTTGAAAACTGTCTTTGCATGTATTTTGAAAAATAAAAAGCTATTTTTAAAAAAAAAGACTACATAGTTGCAGTATGGATTCCCCTAAACTAATGAAATCATAAGTTTGGATTAATAGTACTTGCCCTGTGCCCACAGAATTACATTGGCTTTTTTGCATATTCTGCAACACTACTGACCCATATTTAGCTTATACACTTTCACTAAATGGCTGTTTTAGAAAAGATGGTGTAATGAAAAGAGTGATTCATATACTTAAGAGTCAAGAGCTTTGTATCTGAATCTTGCTATTGATATTTATGTGTCACATAATCATAAGCAAGTCACTTAACTGTTAAGCTGTTTCCACATCTGTAGATTCCTCACAGCATTGTTAAGAGGAAAATACTTTTGAAACCTTAAAGCATGTTTAAAAAAAAGTGATTACAATTATTTTAGTTATATCTTCCTATTCTATCTTAACTCAGGGAATTATTTTGAACCATAGACATTTATGCTTAAAATTTTTAACAAAAATTAAAAAAACAACAAAAAAATCATCAAACATTAGCATTTCAGTGTACAGAACAAAAAACTTGTACATAAAACTTTAAGATTTTATTATAGCTTTTCTAGTATAGCAATGTAAAAATGGTAAAGACAAAAGTATCTCTTCAGAACTTTTTATATTTTTTGTTCTTTTCCTATTAAATTTTGACATATTATATTCATTATAATTTGAAATCCCTATTATTTTTCAAATTGATCTCACTCTATCGGATATAAAATACTACAACTAAGCTACCTGGAATTTTCTATATAACTTAATATATTTATGTAGCCAAACTTATTTTTTAAATCTGGGAAAGTTGTCTTAAATAAAATGTATTCTATGTTTTTAGTAAAGAATTTTTTTTTTACTTTTTTCTTTAGTTATTGACTTTCCAGTCAATATTTATTTAATCATATATTATTTATTTATTATTTAATTTTATTTATTTATTTAATCATATAAACAGTTTAATGTTTAAGGTTATATTTACTTTAATAGTTTACATTCATTTTTACACTTAAATACCTGTAGAATCCATCACCATTTTAGTACTACCAAACCTCTTATTTTTAAACTCTTCCTTATGCTTTCAAGACAAAATGTGCCATGTAAAAGAAAATTTACTAGCATTGAATACATTTCCCATAAAGTTATGAATGTATATTGATATATGTGAACAATATATTTGGTATATTTATTAGAAACAATCCTTGGCTTTGAGAGTAGCAGCTATAAAATACTGCCTAAGGGAAAGAATAGTTACTGACATAGTATTCTTATAGTGAAGCTGGAAACATAATTTATGTAACTTTTTTTTTCATCCCTAAGGCATTATCTTACATGTCACCTTTGAGTTATGGGTCCATTTTTTAGACTCAAGCAAAAAACAACTTTGGAGAAAAGCCTTGATGCATTATCATCATCACAAAGGGGAAGCTGCTATACCTGAAGGATCTTAAGATTAAATTCAGAAAAGGCTACCAAAATAGGCACAAATATTCCTTAAAACAAGCAAACAAACAAAAACAAACAAAAATCCCACAAAGCTTTTTTTTCTAGCTAAAGGGATCAAATAAATGGTAATGCTATATGATCTGTAGTAATAATTGACAATCGGCATTGTAAGTGTTACTTTAGTGCTACCAAATAGGGATACAAGTCGATTTTTTGTACTCTTACATAAAGCATTCCAAAATAATTTTTTAAAACCACAGAAATAGGCACTTTACCTGAGATTAGACTATAGGATTTCTCTAGTGGTGGTACAGTAATATACAACAAAACCAGTTGTAGTGAAAGACATTTAGGAATTTAATTTACTGCACCACTGGAGACAGAGCATTGTTTTGGTGATGCTCTTTACATACTGAAGAGATAATATGTCTCTATCAAGTAGCATTCATTCTGTTCTATTCATCAGTGAAGAAGTTATTAAATAAGATCCTTTTAAATTTTTTAAATGGTGACTGGAAGTGACTGGAAAATATCAAGTCCTTCTGAGATTCACAAATTTAAGATAAGCAAGGTTTTGGTTGAGTATTTTGGAAATATTATGCTGTATGTTGTGTTTATGTATATGAATATATTTTAATCCTGAGTTCTAAAAGAAATCTAAAGATCCCCAGGGCAAAAAGACCAATGATAGCCATACCACTTTAAAATGATATTAAATATTGGGGTTTTGATGTGGGGGAAAAGCTTCTTCCAAGCTGAAGGTATGATAACTCAATTCAATAAACGTTAATGCAACATTTAGGTGCAAATCAGTTTACACGAGCATGATAACATTCAATGTTAAATTGCTGAGAATTTTACCATTTACCCAAGTAAATACCCACTTAATTCTTATAACAATGTTGCTTGGGATTATAATTATGAGAACAATTTATTTTTATTTCATGAAATTCAGTTATCTTTTGAACCACAAAGAATTGAGCCATAAAAATATACAATATGCAATCAAATTTTTTTAAAAAATGCATTGAGTCACCCTTCTCATGCTCCAGATATATGATTTCAATGGTGTAGACAAATTCCTGTGTGGAAAATCTTTCCACTGATAAAGATCAGTAATTCATTTATCAGACATTATCCTCAAAAACTTCCTACACACTGAAAAGTTAAGTGACTTGCTGAGATCATAAATATCAGAAGCAGGCCTTTCATCCAAGTCCTTCCTGACTCTAACATTAGACTTCTATCCACTATACCACATTGCCTAAGATACATAATTTTGATGATAAAGATTTATTTCTCTTAAGTTTAATTGTTTTTCTTCATTACAAAGAAGAATTTATTGAGCCAAGGTATATGAGGAAATAGGTATGACACTAAAAGTTAAAGATCTCAATACAATCTAAAAAAAAAAAAAAAAAAAAAAAAAAAAAGAACCTCTCAATTAATTAAAAAAAAAAAAGAACCAAGGAAATTAGTAAGCAAGAGAGTAAAATAGTCATAGTTTAACATTTATATGATCTCACTATGTGCCAAGCACTGTGCTTAATGCTTTACAATTATTATTCTATCTGATCATCATAACAATCCTGTACTATTATCATTCCAAACACAGATGGGGATACTGAGGTTAAGTGACTTGCTCAGGAAAACAATAGATTTATTAAGTGTCTGAAGCTTGGATATAAACTGAAGTCTTTCTGACTCCTGGCCCAGCACTCTATCCACTGCACCAAAACATCAGGAAGTCACCAGAAGGAAAAACATAACAAACTAATTTCAACACACCAAGAATTAAAGCTAAATTGAACACAAAATACATGAATTTATATAATAAAAATTAAAATGAAGAATGTGATGTCCATGAAGGAAGATCATATATGTGAAATAAAAAGTTGATCACCATTCAAAACAGAAAAAGACAAATTATTACATAACATCAATAATGTAGAACCAGATTGGAAAATAGGAATAAAGAAACAAAATTAAAATTTGCTGGAAGCCACATCTAAAGTGATAAAAAATGTAACACAACAAGATAAAAAGACAATCAATGGAAAAAAATTACAAAAAGGAAAATACATTCAAAAGAAAATGGAATGAGAAGATCAAGGGTGAAGTGATCCAAGAATCTTTAGTGTACCCAAAACCTCGAGTAAAGAAAATAACTGCTATTTTCCAAGAAACACCCCAAGAAAATTTCTTGGGTCTAATAAAATACAAATTACAAAGCAATTGAATTTACAGGGCACCTTTAGAGAAATCAGCTTGATACACTGTGATGAAATGCTAAAGAATCTCCAAAATTTTTTTTAAGGATATATACATTATATTGATAAATAATTTTATCTCTAGGGCATACACACACACACACACACACACACACACACACACACACAAGAAGTATACATGTGGAATATATATGCATGATGAATTGCTGATTGGTATAAGTGGAAGGATTTCTCACATAGAAATTTCTTTGTAACACTGAAATCATAGGAACATATACATAATCTTACATTATTTATGAGCATATATGTATGTATATATGTGCACATATTTCTGTATACATACAAATTATGTTAAGATTCCATATGTCCATACATATGTACATGTGTATATACAAAAACAACAAAGTCACCTTATTTGTTGGTCCTCAGATCATTACCAGCAGATGAAAAATTAAACCAATTTGTGTGCTTGGCAAAGACATCTACTTATTGTCATGGAAAAGATAAGAGTGAAGAGGTGTTCTCCACAGATGGTGACATCCTCCCAATGTTCCAATTTATAGATAATATTGATCTGGTCACATCCGAACAAAAAGGAATCTCCTGGATAAAATCAATAATCACTCAAAAAAATATGGTTTCAACATTCACACAGGGAAACCCAAGAGGATGAAGAATGTCTATTTTCTAGACTGAGACATACAAATGGATGGACATCATAAAGATCTCGCCCACAATATATGTACACACAAACACATATATTTCAAATAGACATTAAGTTAAATCCAGTGTTAAACAGGAAGGAGAAAAATGAGTTGGACTTTGGGAAATTTAAAAAAAAATTCTTTTAATGACCTTAAACTTTTTCCTGAAACAAAAGTTATTTTTTAAAAACCAAAAGTCTTCTAATATTTCATATGAATGCAAATTCTAGATTATCAATCTCTAAAGAATTAGAAAGAAGACTCTTACAGAACAACAGAAAGGGACATGCTATATGTGAGCAGGCTAAAATATGTTACAAACAAGGAGTTATTTTAGAGAACTAGAATAAAGGATATCATCAATGAAATACAGAATTGAAAGGATGGGAATGCATTATGGAGTGAAAGCAAGGGATAACAAACACATATTGCCTCGTGAAAAGAAAGCAAGCAAAGTCCCTAGAAATTGGGTAACTTAGTAAACTTATAGGGAGAAATGGACAAGTACTACCTAGTTTTTTAAACTGCATAACTGAAGGGAATACATAATGATTGACTGTTGCAAACAACTAAGAAAAAAAAAAAAACTCCATCATTTTTAGTGGTACCTGGATTCATTTTCATATGATTAGTTGCTCTCCAATTCTTTATGCAGAAAAATACAGTACATTACTTATAGAAACTGGAAAAATATATCTTTAGAAGCAAATAACTGAAAAAATTTGACATTCAAAATGTATATCATATGAATACTAATATGTAAAAGAACTACTATATCATAACATGTAAGTGATGAAAGGATAGGAAAAGGAATGTCTCAAAAGAAAATAAGTTCGAACAAGAATTACATTTTTTAACTTCTTGAAATTTTTGATAAGCAAGGAAATGCAAATACAAATAACTGAGATTCCACCTAATAACCATCAAATTGTTAAAGATGATAAGACAATAAAATCTAGTGCTTGTGTGGCTATGACAAAATAGATAAACTGTTTCATTACTGTTACAACTGAGAAGTTGTTTAACCTCTTTAGAAAACAATACAGAATTATATAAAAAATAAGAAAAATATGCATATTCTGGTTAATGAAAGGAGTAGGAAGAAGCTTTAGATTAAAAAAAGAAGAAAAGGATTCCAGCAGCACTATTAAAACCCACAAAAAAAAAAAAAGAAAGAAAGAAAGAAGATACTCATTTTTTGAGAAATAGTTAAACAAATATGGCATATGGATTTAATGAATTATAACTGTACTGTAAAATAGCTTTATGTTTCTAATTTCATTATTAAAAAAAAAAAAGAAAAGTGATTATTTTATTATTATTTTTACATGGATGGTTCTGTGGTATTTAAGCCACAATTTATTTTTCAATAGATTCAATGTAATGAATTTCTACCTCTGAATTTTTAAGAATGTTTCCCAAGGTTATATAAAATACTATTACATTGGTAGGGAAAAGTAGCACTGATTATTCATGAAACAATTTAAATGGATTGAAATAAAAAGTTGGACTTTAACTAATATCTATTAACAAGCATAGAAAAGCATTAATAAAATAATTTATTTTTGTTTATCTAAACATACTATCATTTCAAAATATTCATCATTTTCCACAAGAGGAAAAAATACAGAGACAAACTTTATAAGGTGATTATGGTAGATAGCACTTACAGGAGATTTAATTTCTATAGTTTACATTTTGTGGATGGAGAAGAGGAAAAGAAGAAAAAACAACTCCAAAAATTAAAGCTTTGTCAACTATTAAGGAAAACAATGAGGAAACATTCATTTTTATTTATTTTTTTTAAAAATGACTAGCATTAACAATTGTGGATGAAGTAAATCTTTTCATTGTAGCTCAAAGGTACAAATGTTTTAAAATAAATCAGAGTTTTAGTAAATGTAAACATTAACAAAAAATCAAAATCTCATTACTGAAGAAACTTTAAAAACAAGAGAATTTCTATGTGAATTTCATATTGAAACTTCTAAAAATTCAGAGCACATGTCAAATTGCTTGTCTTCTTAATGAGTTGGAGAAGGGAAAGAAAGAATTTGAAACTCAAAATTTTAAAAAAAGGAAAATATTGAAATTATTTTTATATATAATTGAGGAAAAATATTAAATATTAAGTTTGCGGCACAGAAGACAAAAATATTAAAGGGTTTAGTGAAAACTGAGGGTAAAGAATGAAAATAAAGCCTCAAAGCAGATAATTCACTAAATGTATCATTAAAAAGCAGATTTAAAGCCAATTAAAATTTTTTTTCTATTCAAACTTTTTTTTAGTGATTTTTAAAACAGTTATGTGAATTAGAAGAAACCAAATTATTATTGCTGTAAGCTTAAGAAATTGTGTATAATTTACTTTAAGGTAGAGAAAACATTTAGCATAGTTGAAAAAACTGTCCAGTTTTTGTTTTGTGTATTAAAATTTTTTTTGCATAAGAAATGAATAAGATGAAAAATCATTTATGTCAATGTCAATGTTCTTTCCTCAAACTATATTTTTTAAATCAAATATGGCATTTTTCTAAATACAATAGACTTTATTAACAAGGATTAGTAATGAGAAAATGATTGGTTTTAAATTTTCCTGTAACAATGCTGCCATCTAGTGTCCATACAGTTAAATTATTATTTTTAACTGTTTAGTAGATAATCTCTTCAAAGAAAGGCCCCATGAATGGATAATGAGCTAACCAAGCAACCAAGAGTACTAGAATTCAAATCATACTTCTGATACAGATGCTGTATGATCCTGAAAAAATTAATTTTACAGGCTCCTGAGACAATTCAGAAAAGGTACTGACCTACAAAGGGAAATCTAGTTCTTGATCAGGAAAATAAAGAGTATCTTTGAGGGGCAGCTAGAAAACACAGTGGACTGAGCACCAGCCCTGAAGTCAGGAGGAGCTGAGTTCAAATGCGACCTCAGACACTTAATACTTCCTAGCTGTATGACCCTGGGCAAGTCACTTAACCCCAAATGCCTCAGGGAAGGGGAAAAAAAAAAAAAGAGTATCGTGATATGAAATCACAGGTGCATTCTCCATCCATACTGAACTTTGAAGGAATTCGAAGTATACATAAACTAAGTATACTCACTGCTAATAGCCATAATTGTCTAAGGTAAGAAAATCTTTAAAGTGTTTTCAAATGATTTCCGAATTTCAGAACTTGTAATTTGTTTCTTTTGTTTTCTACTTTTTGCTTAATGGTCTCTTTTGACATTGGAAAGTAGACAGGCATATGCTAATCACTCTCAAGCCTTTTACTACAAAGAGGATAGCATCAATCACCAATCAAAAAGTCTTTATCAAGAACGTCTATATGTTAGGTACCAGATAAATAAAGACAAAGAACCAAACAATCTCTACTCTTTAAGAAGTTTGCATTGTATGGCAGAAATCCTACAAACAGAATAGAAGAATTTAATAAGGTGGTTAGGAAGCAAAGGCTTCATGTTGAAACTGATATTTGAGCTCTTTCCTAAAGAAAGTGAGGGATTTTTTGACAAGGTGAAGAGGGAATTCTAGGCAGGAAGTACAACTAGCAAAAGCAAAAAGGGGAAGATGATTTGGCTTATTACTCAGCTTAAATTGGGGGTCATGACCTCATGTCTCATAACTGAATATGGAGATTACAAAATTATGACACAGATGTGTGACAGATAACCCTAATCTGACTTCTGTATCAGGATACTTGGAGTTCTGATTCCCAACACTTATTTAACTTTGTGATCATAAACAATTTAAATCTTTGAGGCAGTTTTCACCTCTATTTTTTTGTTCTAGTTAAATAAAATTTGCTACTTTTATGTAATTCTTATCCCAGTAACATAAGTGAAATCAAATTTTTGATTGGAAGTTTCCTTTCAGTAAGTGAAAACTTTTTTTGCAAAAGTGACCAGCCTATAATATTAACATTCCTTCTTAAAATGAAGGTCACATGAAAATTTTTTTTTCCCACAGCCCTGCTTGTTCTGGCCTATATATTCTTTATTTTTATAGAACTGCTGCCACCTAGTGGCAATAATTCATCTAGTGAATTATTTTTGAAACACATTAAAAATTTTGATAATGGCTGACTTCCTAATACCAACTTTAATTAAGCAAAACAATGTTCAACAGTTTCTTTGAGTACTATGGAAATACAGAGACTCATTTTCCTCAAATAATGTTACAGAAAAAATAATTTCCCTGCCTTGAATCTTTCCTCACGGTAGCTTAACCTCCTCCATTTTGATATCAAAGTGATCTTCCTCATGTATAGGTCTGATTGAGCTACCTCTCTATTTAATAAAATCCAATAGATCCCTATTATCTCCAGAATCATATTAAAAAAGCTCAGTTTGGCTCTAAAACTTGAATCTTTCCTACCATTCCAATCCTACATTTTTTGTTCCTTCTCAATATATTTTATGATCTAGGGACACCGGCCTTCTCTGTATGTTCACAAACACATGACATTTCCTATTCTAGCTCTCAATTTTCCCCAGATGCTCTCCATCATCTCTACTTCTGGTTTCCTTCAAGTCTCAACTAAGATCCTACTTTCTACAAGACCAGTGCAACTTAACTACTGCCATGCAGGGTTCCTCAAACTACGGCCCGCGGGCCAGATGCGGCAGTTGAGTACGATTATCCTCCTCACCAAGGGCTATGAAGTTTCTTTATTTAAAGGCCCATAAAACAAAGTTTTTGTTTTTATTATAGTCCGGCCCTTCAACAGTCTGAGGGACAGTGAACTGGCCCCCTATTTAAAAAGTTTGAGGACCCCTGCAAGAGTCATCTTTATCGTTTGAAGATGGTTGTTTGCACATTTTCTCTCACAGCAGAATGATCTCTTTGAGGGCAAAGAGGCTATTTTTGCTGGTATTTTAATTCCTAGGGCTTAATACAGTGCCTGGCACTTAGTAATCTTTTAAAGAATGCTTATTAATCAACTTATTAATTGATCAAATTGAAATGTCAATGATTTATGCAATGGGGAGGATCTCTGGAGTCAGAGAACCTAGATTCAAATTTTACCTTTTAAAATTGCTAAATAAACTTTACCTATGAAAATTACTAAATAAACATTTGTAAAATGAAGATTAGATAGCCTCTAAATTTCAGATTTATGCCTTCCAAGTCTAACTCTAGGATCTTATAATTTCTGATCTTAATTACGGGCATTAATTCTGATGGGCATTATTACTTCTGATTTTAATTATTTAAATTTTATAAGTAAAGTTTCATCAGGTATAAAATTGAAAATTAATCAAGCCTAAAGACCAACAATTAGCCTGATTCTATATGCTTATAATTTTTCTCTAAATATTACTAACTTTTCCTGAATTTTTACTTCTTTACTTAACTCTGATACTGATAGGAAAAGAACATCTATCTTATTTTTCTAATGATAGCAATTAAAATCAAACTATGTTTCCTTCAACAATAGAATACTTAACAGCAAGCATTTGTACTATGTTCTCAAAACAAAACCTAAAAATTCCCAATGTATATATCCCAGAGTATTCTTTGCACTACAATGAAAAATATTCATAAATTTGAAACTTCACTTTGTATATTCTCCCTTACCTGGGCTGCCTTGGTTCACTTACACAAAATAAGATACCTCTGACATTCTGTTTTCCCTCTCCATTTCCTGTCTCCTTTTGTATTTGTCTTTCCACTTTAGATTTTAAGGTACTTGATGACAGAGACTACTTTTGTTTTTATTAATTGTATCTTCAGAACTTGGCACAGTTTCTGGCACACAGTAAGCACTTAATAAGTGTTTACTGTATGGACAAATTAGATTATTACATCCCCCCCCCCCCATCTTCCCCCAGTCTAGACCAAAAACTAAATTAGTGAGAAATAGTTAATTTTAAAAAATACACATAAAACACTTTCTTCTTTCACATAATTAACACCATACATTTTTTAAAGTGTGATTTTTATCACATATAGTGTAACATTTTGAGGAGCTCCCAAAAGGTGATGGAAAAATAAGATAATACAAAATCTATACTCACCTGGGAGAAAATATTTGCAGTTGGAGCAACTCTGCTGTCTACAATACTGTATAATATTGCTAACAATCTGTCCAGAGGAAATGGCTTTGGTCCAAGAAGATGATTGCTAGTCTGTAAAAAAGAGATCAATTAGATAGATTTTTCCTAAGAACTGAGCACCCTTATTTATTACACTGCAAAATTCTAAAATCAATATATTTACACTTTATGTAGTCTCTGAAGGAAAACTTTGAAAACTATTCAACCTAAAATCTCTAACAAATTTGACTGAAGACTGTAAGTCAAAAATCTGCAAGACTTCATGTTCAAGATTTTTAAAAAATATTTTCATTTAACATTTTCTGGATTTCCTTCCATTTCCTCTTTTAATACTGGCATATAAGTTGCTTTTCCTCACTACTCTTAAAATTTAATTATGATAAATACCAGGAGTTATCATATCATTCTCAGATATCAGTTAACAGCTTAGGAATGGCTCACTAAAGTAAATTATAATAAATATTTTATGATCTGTGTGGGAGATACTGTTTGAAAAAATGGAGATGGCAGTTTTGTAAAAATCTTGAGCCAAGGCCTGAAAAACTGTATTTATTTACAAGTAAAAGGACAAGTTTCATCATATGCCACTTTGAGAGAAAGATAAATTTAAAATGAACTATGATTAATGCTCAATGAGCTTTTATCAAATACATTTATCAGTAAAAAGGAAAAAGGAAATAATTTTAATAAAAATTAGTATTTTTAGAAAATAAGATAAGAAGTAACTTGGAAGTGGAAAGATTTGGAGTAGGAGGAACTGAATTTGAATTCTAGTTCAAATGTACTATAGGATAACACATTTCTCTTCTCCAGATCTGTTTCCTTATTTGAAAAATGAGTCAACCAGACTTAAATGATCTTTAACCATCGTTCAGTCGTGTCCAACTTGTCATGACCCCATTTGGGGTTTTCTTGACAAAAGTACTGGAGTAGTTTGCTGCCAGTTCCTTCACCATTTCCTTTTACACATGAGGAAACTAAGGCAAACAGGGGTAAATGACTTGTCCAGGGCCAATTAGTGTTTGAGGCTTGGAAGATGAGTCTTCCTGACTTCAGGCAAAGCACAATATCCACTGGACCATGTAGCTTCACAGTTCTTTAACATTATTTCTTGACATATTTACAGTACAGTATAGAGGTAATATCTGACCCAGGATATAAACTCTGACTCATTCTAGAAAACTGAAAAGATCTTTTGATTTTCATCAGCACCATGTATTCAATAATTATTTCTACATGGATGATTCCCAAATGCACTTACTTAGTTCTATCCCTTCTGCTAGTCTCCAGTTTTATATCTCCCTGTTCCATTTCATCAAATATGCCCCCCAAACCTTCTGTTTTTCTAAGTTCCCTACTGCAGTCAAAGACATTACTCTGCTCTCAGGCATACCACCTGGATGTCTCTTCCTGTCTCTAATAGTTGCCGGGCTGATTTTACCTTTGCAAGATTTCTGGAGATGCTCCTTTCTACCTTCTTATGAGATTATTCCCCAGCGTCCTCATCAGTTATGCCTGAACTAGTGCAATAATCTATTAGCTGGTCTCCCTGCTTGCTCTTTTCCAGGCTACCCACCAGCTGACAGTCATGTTCCTAAAGCAGAGAACTAACTATGGCATTCCTCGCCTAAAGATTTAATAAATTCCAGTGGCTTCTTATTCGGGATCAAAGTGAACATCCAGTTGAGCATTCACAGTCCTTCTTAGCTTGGCCCCTCTCCTTCCTTTTTCAGTCTTCTTGTACCTTACACTTCTCTCCACCCAAACATGCTGCTCACTTGGGACAGCACTTCCTTGCTGCTCCTCCCACCAGATATTCTTAACTTTTCACACTTTGCATTCCCATTGGCTGTTACCTTAGTCTGGAATGTTCTTTTTCATCTCAACTGTCATGCTTCCTTGCAATCTTAGCTAAAATTCCACCTTCTGCAATAAGTTCTTTCTGGTCCTTTTTAATTCCACTGTCTTCTCTCTGTAGACTTGTCTCCAATGTACCATGTTTACATCACATATGCATGTTATTTCCCTCATTAGACTGCGTGCTCCTTGAGTTCAGACTATCCACAAAATGTGATAGCACATCAAGCTTAAAGTCTCCAACAATTGATTTTGCAAATGGGGGAATAAACTGAACCTATACTGAACCTATAACACATCAATTTGCATCTGGAGACATTAGAGTACTTTGAAGTTAGTAAAAAGCATGCAAAATATTTATATTTTGTTGACACCATATTTTTGAAGCAACAAAAAGAGAGTAATAGGGCAAATGATCATACCTTTGAATAATTTTTGTCATATTTATACTTTACTATTCAGAATTTTTATTTTTTAGCTTTATTGAATATTATTATTAAAGCAATTTTGGTAATGTATAATTACAAAAAAAATTCTCATTTTTTTTATTCTTTTAAATGTGAATTGTACTACCAAGCAAGATTTAAACTTTCCATAATCTAAAGTTTAATGAGTTGCCATGGCCAAAATGTTTTATGTAGACATCTTTCTGGTGAAGAATCTTCCTGTACTTAAGTAGAATGATTCTGATACAAGAGATTTGCAAGATGTGTGGGAACACAAACAAAATATTTCCATCTTCGAAGTGCTTGAAAGAATCAGAGTTCTTCTGGTGAAGCCTTAAAAAATTCAAAATCACTTACATTCCAAAAGAAAATACTGGAGTAAGGTTTTAGAAAACTTCCTAGGCCCATCACTTGGCTTGAATATATAAGCCTAAAAGAAATATACACAGCAAGTTTTTAAAATGAAAATAACGAAGATGTAAATACCTTTTCATGTTTTTTCATAAAACTAGCTTTCTTGATTTTTCCATGATGCTGAAAATGAATTAAAAAAAAAAAAACTAAAATAAGGATCAACAATCAATCAACCAAGAAACAGATGTACTTATATGTACTAGCATTGGAGATATAAGTATAAAAAATATAATGTGTTTAAAATATATATATGTATCTATATATGGAATAAATGTAAATACAATATAGTTCAATATTAGGTAGTTTGAAAGAAAAGCAGGAGTGTACTTTACCTCAAAATGTCAAATTTTCAGTATCACCATTTACACTGGAAATCCACAAATGACACAAATCACAGTTTGATTTATTATTTTGTTAATTGCATAAACTTAAGTGATAGAGAAAATTTTAGTAATACACATTAAATTTAAAAGTATGTCTGAGCATTTTTTTCTGAGACACTTAAACATTTGCCAGTACAATCCTGAAAGACCACTAGCAGATAAAGAGAAAATGAAAGGTTTCCTATGGAAGGTATTTGAGCCAAACCTTAAATGAATAGGGATTCTATGAAGTAAAGTTAAGGTAAAGGGAGTGTGTTCTTGCCACAGAACTGCTATAGAGGTAGTAATAGGACATAAGAGTGTAATGTAATAAAGAGAAGATCAGTTTGGATAGATTTAGGCAGAGAGTAGAAAATAATGTACAATGAGGCTAGAAAAATGAATAAAAGGAAACAAACAGCTTGGCAAATTATAAAAGAATTCCAAATGAAAAGAACAAAATTTTTTGAATTTGAACTGTTAAATCATAAGTTATGTTATTTGTACCATTCACAGTATCTTCTTATAATTTACTTTATTCCTGTAATTCAATATGTCAAAAAGTCTGTGATTTTATCAGTGTAGATATTATCTCCTTTAATGCAAGAGCTCAAACCCTGGTAAAATGTTGAGTTGCTATAACCATAATATTTTATCACGTGGTAATGAACCTTTTGGTGAAAAGCCTTTTCCAACTTTTTGTCAGTAATAAACGTTTATTAAATATTTGTTAACCTGATTTATAAATTTTAATTCTTATTGATGTGAATTGAATAAATCTGAATTAGAACTTGGAACAGGTTGAAATTTGTTTTTATGTTATCTATGAGCAAAAAATTCATTAAATAAAGGTGCAGAAGACCTTGTTAACCTTAATAGAAATATTTTTAAATAATTAAAGCAATCTATTTCTGTGAAAATTTTGATGGATGTTGCTAATTTCAAATTTTATCTAGTTCTTAAAGCACATCTATGAATTCTGGCTTAAAAACATATTGTTTGCTAAGTGAAATGAGCAGAACCAGGAGATCCTTATTCAACAACGATACTGTATGAGGATGTATTCTGATGGAAGTGGATCTCTTTGACAAAGAGATCTAACTCAATTCCAACTGATCAATGAGGGACAGAAGCAGCTACACCCAAAGAAAGAACACTGGGAAATGAATGTAAACTGTTTGCATTTTTGTTTTTCTTCCCGGGTTATTTCTACCTTCTGAATCCAATTCTCCCTGTGCAACAAGAGAACTGTTCGGTTCTCACACATATATTGTATCTAGGATATACTGCAACATATCTAACATATATAGGACTGCTTGCTATCTGGGGGAGGGGGTGAAGGGAGGGAGGGAAAAAATCAGAACAGAAGTGAGTGCGAGGGATAATGTTGTAAAAAAATTACCCTGTCATGGGTTCTATCAATAAAAAGTTATTTAAAAAAAAAATATATATATATATATATAGTTAGTAGTTAATTGTCCAACTTGAATTACTTATTATGTTAAATAGCTTTTTTCCCTACCATAAAACATTTCTTAGATAACAATATCAAGAAGTTAAATATTCCAAAATCATAAGTTTTCAGAGTTGAAAAAGATGTCAAAGGCCATTTGGTCTAATCTGTCAATGACCAAGAAAAACCTCTACAGTATTTCTAATAATTCATCAAATTGGACAACCTAAACCACTCCTGATGATTCTTATGGGATCATTTCCCTTAGCCTCAGTTTCCTCATAGGGGGGAGGGGAAGATGAACTTAACTAGATAGCCTCTAATATCCCTCCTAACTAGATCTATGATCCTGTTGGGAATAGGGAAGTGACACAGCTGGAAATAACCTGTCAAGCTTTGATAATGAAGATGAAATCTTGGATTATAGTGAAAATATGCATTGCTATGTGATCTTCCGGTGTTTCTTTTAAGACTCTTATTTTGTAATTCTGACTTGTAAAGCCATTTTAATTTGCTGAGTTAATACAGCAAGCTTGCTGAACCCCTACAACTTGGCCTCCTCTGGCTATATACCTCCACTAAGTCACTATCTTCTACCCTGTTTCTTGGTTAAGGGTAATCAATGTCAAGATGGGTCCACATTAAAACATGGAACATTCCCTCCCCCTGAATCCATCTGAGTGGGAAATCTCCTTGAAGAAACCTATAAAAGCACCATTTAAATTCCCAGTCAGTGCAGAAATCACTGTCAGTCACTTGATTGTATCATTGTCTTTTATCCTAGGATGATATTCAGACATCAGCTCTTCTATTTCACAGGTATTTCTTAATTCCCTTAGTAACCTGTCCCCCTAACGTATTTCCATTCTCTCTCCTTCCCTTCTCCTATACTGCTTGTTAATTGAACCACTTAGATGGCAAAGAGGTTGAGCACGAAACACTGATCAATGTTAAGACTAACTTTTTTGGCAGCTGCACCGCATGGATTAGTTAGGATAGGCAGTCTCATTGCCACCCTCTAAATTTTCCAGAAAAAAACAAGGACCAGATCACTGAACTCTGCTTCAACAGCAAGAAATTCTTTCCCTTTAGGTCCAAAAGTTATTGACCAAAGCTGGGTCTAGGACTCTCAGCAGCCAAACCTGCAAAGGTTCCACCTGCTTTCACTGAAGAGGACCTTGAGTTCAAACATAGGGGTGGTCCAACAATTAGAAATTCCTACCCTCCCTTTAAGCCCAAATGTTGTTGATGAGGACTGGGACTGAGAACCACACTTTTTAAAGAAGGACTTCCTGTTTTCACTGAAGGGAACAAGAGCTAGGAGTGTGAACCTTTGGCTTGGTGATGGAATTCAATTCCTATTTTGACTCTTAGATCCGTGAGACCAGAAAAATTTTCTTAGACCTAATGCCTATGCCCCAGTGGAAAGGAATTCTTTCTCAACTATAATCAAGAAAAAAGCTTGTATTCCTAAAAATACTTGCAAAAAAACTTGAACTCTTGGTAAAAGAGAGAGAATGGTGAAGTCTTTTTCTGTTTCTGATGTTGAAAATGACAATTGGGGGGAGGGAAAGAAATTAAGGGATTTACACGGTTAAAAAGATTGTACCTGTGAAGAGGATTTTGACTTCTGTACCCACAGCCTAAACAATGAAGGAGTAAAAATACTGGGGAAGTGCTAAAATATATATTTATCTTAAAATAATAAAACAAGCTTATATTTTTCAAATGACCTTTTCCTCATATTTCAAGATCTTTCTACTTGCATGCAATGTATACCATTTATTTAACCATTTAGGCTAATTTAACCTAATTTAACCATTATGCATCTTGGGAATTTGAAGCATTGGTTTTTTTCTCCCCTCCAATGATATAGGGACTGTTTTAATAAACCTTTCATTACATGTACAAAAGCTTGCAAAAGTTTCTTTCCTGCACTATGATATTCAAGTTTTTTAATTGGTCATACACATACTATCTTCAGTAGAATTCATGTGTTCTTTTAAGATTGTTGATTTTTCCTTTTTTATAATTTCGTGTTCTAAATACGTTAAATTCTTTCACTTCAGATTTTCCAACATGGATTTAATTTCTTTTCTAATGTGTTTAATTTTGCTTTCAGAATTAGTTTTTCAGCAAATTATAGACACAATTAATAATTTCATTCAAGATAATGACAACGATGAGACATCATACCAAAATTTGTGGGATGCAGCCAAAGCGGTAATAAGAGGAAATTTTATATCCTTACAGGCTTACTTGAATACAATAGAGAAAGAGAAGATCAATGAATTGGGCTTGCAACTAAAAAAGCTAGAAAAAAACCAAATTAAAAACCCCAATCAAATACTAAATTTGAAATTCTAAAATTAAAAGGAGAAATTAATAAAATTGAAAGTAAAAAAACTACTGAATTAATTAATAAAACTAAGAGTTGGTTCTATGAAAAAAACAATAAAATAGATAAGCCTTTGGTAAATCTGATTTAGAAAAAGGAAGACGGAAAATCAAATTAGAAGTCTTAAAAATGAAAAGGGAGAACTTTCCACCAATGAAGAGGAAATTAGAGTAATAATAAAGAGTTACTTTGCCCAGCTTTATGCCAATAAATTTGATAACCTAAGTGAAATGCATGACTACCTCCAAAAATATAGGCTTCCCAGATTAACAGAGGAGGAAGTAAATTGCTTGAATAGTCCCATTTCAGAAAAAGAAATAGAACAAGCTATTAATCAACTCCCTAAGAAAAAACCCCCAGGACCAGATGGATTTACATGTGAATTCTACCAAATATTTAAAGAACAATTGGCCCCAATGCTATATAAATTATTTGATAAAAGAGGGAATGAAGGACTCCTACCAAATTCCTTTTATGACACAGACATGGTACTGATACCCAAACCAGGTAGGTTGAAAATAGAGAAAGAAAATTATAGACCAGAATTACAGTTTTTGACTTATTTTAACAAGTTTTATTTATCTTTTGAACTATTCTAGAGTTTCTTGTTCTCTACTCTCTTAAGGAATCTTTAAGAACCTATTTTCCCTCAGGTATTACTGGTTCACTTTTCCTCTTTTTAGGTTTTTTAAAAAAAATTTGTATTCTCTTTGAGATTTTACTCATTCTTCCTTCTGCTTTCAAGATCTCTGTTAACTCAATTGTTTAGGACAGGAACTCTGCTATTACAATGACTAAGCAATAATGTACACTAAACTAAGTTCTGCAAGCAGTAACTGATGCTGATTCAACCCAGTCATATGAAGGAAAGGAAGAAAGCTGAGGGAGGAATCAGAAAGGCTGTCAGAGTGAACAGCTGCATAAAGCTTAAAAGAAAGGAGGCTGAAACCTAGGATCCTATATTCTGTCCCATGGGCTCATTCACTATTATATATAAAAAATAATTTTTTAAAGTAATTATTAGCTATATAATTACTTTAAAAAAATTTATTTTTTAAAAAAAGCATAGTTTACTCTAACTTATTTATAGTTTATTCTAACTAGTTCTTCACTTCCTTTTTTTTTTTTTTTTTTTTTTTGCCTCTCATAAGATTTTTATTTGGTACAGACTCAATCATTATTTACTTTACTATTTATTACTTAATTTACATTCATTTAATTACTGTATCATTTGTCCATCTACCATATATCTCCAGAAATCTGGGACTGTTTTTCTGTGTGTGAAACTCTTTAGTTATTTTATTGCTTCTTAGGAAAGCTTTTTTTGTCATCAGCATTTTGTTTTGTTTGTTATCTATTTTAGCTGAATTTTTATTTATGTAGTTTTCTAATACTACTTTACTCATTGGTATTTCTACTGACTATTCTTCATGGGGATACAAGAAGCCTGATTCCATTTTAAACCTTCTATCCATCATCTCAATTTGATAGCCCTATTTTTTCCCCCACTGAGAATTTAAAACCTTCTACCAAAATCCTACTCAAATACTTTATGATGGTATGTTTGTCACCTTGTTTTTTCTAGAAAATGCAAACAGAATGAAAGCATTAAAAGGTTCTACAAAGTTAAAATTCCAAAAATCCGAGGTACTAGTGGTTTCATTGATATTTATTGTTTCCTTCCAGTGAAGCAAATGACAAATAATACATGTCTAATTTACTTCTGAAATTCTTGTCCAAATTCGACAGAGGGTGCTGATAACCTTCTCACCACTTGATAACATAGTGATGCGGGAAAGATTCCTTTCTAGATTCCCACCCTCTCCTAGTTAATAATGTAAATTGCCCTTTAACTCAACAAATCCTGGTCCCTTTGAATTCCAATAGAAGATCTGACCTGTTCCCAGCCCCACCCGGATATGAGCCAACTTTGGGCCCCTCGAGCTAAGTCTCCTATTATAAAAAGGCCACGCTGGGAACCCCTCTTTGCAGAGATTCCAAACATGGGCTACCATGTGAGGACCATCTGTCCACCGGACTCTCTGTCCAGTGCCCTCCTTATCTCTACCGTCGCCTATATTTTAACTTGGCTTATCTAATAATAAATCTCTTTTATCAATCTAGCTCTCTGGGCCAATAAATGCTTTCATCGGGAACTCCTGCCGCTACTAGACCCCCTTGTGCCGAATCTGTACCCCAAAGCTAGACCTCAACAATAGGATTCCAAAACAACACAGACTGTCCAATGGTTTTATTACCCTCTCAACATAAGCAATCCATCTTTTTCGCTCATACAATTAATTAATGACATTGTTTATTCAAGTTTCCATTTTTAACTTCTTTGCAAGAAATTGCAGCCTTACTTATGTCTCTATTTGGCCACTACTTATTCTATATTCTAGTTTCCTTTACACTGAGAATGTCAAGACTGAAATGATTCTGAAATAGCCCAGGCAATAAAATTCAAGACAGCCGCAATGAGGAAAATTGAGAATTTATTTGGTACCGAGTGGGAATCTGTGTCTCACAGAACTAACGACAGCCTTATAAGCATTTCTGTTCAGCTTGTTACATTTTAATCTGTGACTCGCATTTTACAACAGGAGGATAGGGGTTTTACAGGATAAGAGGAGAATGGCACCTGGGCAGATGTTTTAACATATAGAGTTTGGACTACCATCCTCCTGGTACCACCCTTAAGAGCATTGTTGAGCCGGCCCTTTGAAGTGCAAAAGAAGTCCCCCAATCTAGCTGAGCAAACTTTCTTCTGCTGGCCCGAAGCGGAAAGGAGGGCCATTTGTCCATTTCAATTCAATTCAATCAGTAATATCTCTACTTATTGGTCATTGGACAATTATCTCATATTTAGAGTACCAAATGCTAAACTGAAGTTCATAACCAGTTTAAAAATTATGAAATCCGTGGTATTTTCTGCTTCCTTTTCCCCACTACTATGATACATCACTTTAGAAGCTGAAGAAGACTGACCAAGAGTCAGTTTGTATTTTCATAAATTTCATAGGCAGTTGTAACCAAAAAATTACCAGTGTCCAGCCTACTGAAGAGGAGACCAATATAGAAAGACTTCAAAAATAGATATGAAACCATTTTTCAGTCAATATCAATCTAATTTAGAGGAGTTCATCACCAAAAGGTCTGTTTTTAGCTTAATTTTTGGTTCCAAATACAGCATGAATGGTTTGTGATCTGCATCAGAAGAGAATGTGATGCGGGAAAGCTTGCTTTCTAGATTCCCACCCTCTCCTAGTTAATAATGTAAATTGCCCTTTAACTCACAAATCCTGGTCCTTTTGAATTCCAATAGAAGATCTGACCTGTTCCCAGCCCCACCCGGATATGAGCCAACTTTGGGGCTACACCCGAAAGCCCCTCGAGCTAAGTCTCCTATTATAAAAAGGCTACGCTGGGAACCCCTCTTTACAGAGATTCCAAACATGGCTACCATGTGAGGACCCTCTGTCCACTGGACCCTCTGTCCAGTGCCCTCCTTATCTCTACCTTCGCCTATACTTTACCTTTGCTTATCTAATAATAAACCTCTTTTATCAATCTAGCTCTCTGGCCAATAAATGCTTTTATTGGGAACTCGCGCCGCTACTAGACCCCCTTGCGTCGAATCTGTACCCCAAACCTGCCACTAGACCTTAACCCTAATTTCATTTAGGTACCCCAAAGCTAGACCTCAACATTTGGTTCCCTGACGAAACGAACACCGGAAGCTAGATAATTTGGCGATCAAACTGGATCAACCTTTTCGGGGCACTCGGAACCAATCTGGGTTTTGAGCTGTTCAGGCAGTATTCTTCCGGGAAGAATCTGCATTCTTTCTTTGGTCTCACTCTATCTCTAAAGATAGTGGGGAGAATATCTGTGTTCCGTCTCACTCTACTTCCATTTCAGGTGAAAAGGCTTCTTTGATCTAGACACTCCCCTGCCTCTAAAGTCTTTTCCTGGAGCAGATGCTTTGCTTGAAGAAACTCCCTTTGACTAAATCCTTTGGAGAGAGAAAGGCCCTTCCTTTGCATCTCAATGCATTTCTAATCTTTTTTTTCCTGTCACCAGGTAGTCCTGCTCTCCAGCAGGAACTGCTGAGACACGAGAGGAAGTGTCTCTTTAACACCACCCCAGACCAAAGAGTGGTCATGTGGCTGTTCTGGGGACCCCACCCTTCTCGGGGGTCCCAGGCCAGCGCTCTCTTTGCTCTGTTCTGGGGAGATAGCCGGAGAAACGTAAGAGGAGCTGTGTTTGAGCCCTTCTCCCACGCCACTGTTAAATGCAATGGAGTCTCTAATGGTCAGGCTGTAGCCACGAGGAGAAAGGTCACTGAATTGGGGTGAGTTTAGAGAATGTCTCTGCCCACGGCAGCTACTCCCTGGACAGGGGTAAGCGGTCTTCCCTTCAGGTTTTGCTCTCCCAGCAAGATTTGGGGGCTTAGATGAGCTGCCCTGCCTTCAAGTTCCAGCGTGGAATCGCCAGAGGAGCCCTCGCCATTCAAGACGCACTGCGCTGGGTAAGATGGCATCTCTTCCTCCCCCACCCTCGTTCTGGCCTCTCCTCCCCCTTCTTCCATGGAGTGGGGAGTGAAGAACTCGAGGCCTGGTTCGGACCTCTCCCATGTGGCTTGGCAACCTGCCGTTTAAATGCTCCTATCCTGTCCCCTTCTTGGGGTTACTGTACAGTGGGGAGATTAGGGACTCAATCTTAATCTTCTCAAATCTCTGGAAAGGTTATCACCAACTTTTAAAATAGAAATTTGCTAGCAATTTGGACAAATGAGCCGCGCCCCTTCCAGACCTTTACCTGGCTCTTAAAGCCGCAGCTTCTAGCCCTCAGGACGTGTGCTCTTCCCATACATTTTAAACGGGACTCAGTTTCCCTGATTTGGTCATCCTGCGTTAATTGTAGAAGCCTCAGAATTACGCTTTCGCATGCTCACTAGGCTGTCTACAAAGACGGGATTTTAAACTGCTCTCGGTTTTTTTCTTAGCCTCAGGGCAATACTTAAAACTTTCTTAGCTGCTTGTGGAGAGATAACCTAGGTAATGCAGGCTAGGTCTGTCTGTCTCACACTTTCCTACCTTACCCTACAGGTGGGAACTCTTGCTACTAATTTTCTTAGTCCTAAAACCTTTTGCTCTTAGTACACTCGGTTCTGGTTCTATTCTTTTCTGGATTGGCATTCTATGTCCCTGCCAACAAAGGGTTTTTTCCTGGGCTCCAACCCTGGCCAGGTTGCAGCTTCAAGAAAGACCTTTGGAATGATGGCTGGGGAATAAAATTTTAGGTCAAGGCAAATTAAATTCTTTAGAAGATGGCTTTTTATTTCTTTTCTCCCCTCATTCCTTGACTGCAGCAAGAAATGAGTTAATGGGAGAAACTGAAGCCATTTAAGAATTCGGTGAATACCTTTAGGAAAGAAGTCTGTCTTTCCCGTGTGCTTTTCTCATGTTCTTAGACTTGTTCCCTGTTTTCCCTCCCCATTCTTTGAGATGCTGAGGGACTAAGATGGGATAGTTAACCTTCCTACTTAAATGGTGTGTTTTCTAGAGGTATTGGGTAATTTGTAACTGAGTTATGCCTTAAAATTTGTCATCTCTGTTGGGCAATTATAAGTTATATGAAATTTGGTTCAGTTACTTGTGAACTTCAAGATCTGTGTAATGATAAGAAAGATAGCTGTATAAGCTGTAAACCCTTTACTGTGATTCTTGAACTAGATTCATCTGAAGTCCTTGATTAATGATAACTGATTGTAGTTTTAGAAGATGAAATCCTTTGGGACTGCAGCTAATATTTGCTGGGAGTTTTGAGTTCAGGTGTGACTGCATAGACCAGAAGTAAAACTGCCTTAAGTAGCTATTGTAATTTGTGGCCACACTATGGTTGCTGCTAAGCTTTTTTACTTCCTGGGGCTAGAGTTTCTTTAAGGTTTACTTCGCCCAGGTACTTGGGGCCACTCCCACCTTGCCTTTTGAGAAATCTGGGAATCTCATGGCCCTGATTAGGCTTGGGCCTATAGCCTTTTACACTGTGTGTTGATGGAAAGCAGGGCTAGGCCCCTGACTTGCTGCTGGAGGAGCCCAGGGCTATAGAATATGCATACTGTCTAGTGTTAAGAGAGGAGCTGTTGAAAGGAGAACACGCCCACCCCTACCACATCTCTCCTTTGCTACCTTGCCCTCAATGTTGGTGGCCCTCTTAGGAGGTTTCCACTGAGGCAAACCCACCATGTCAAGCTTCTATAACGGGGGCGGCTCAAATGCCGGCTAATTTGAGCTCGCGGGGAGACTCTTGGCAGTCTTGGGGGGATTTGTCGCTCATAGGACGCTGTGAGGTCGAAATCCTGTTTTTTTTTGGCAAACGGTCCTCTGGGAGGGCCCTTTGTGACACCTTCTAGAGACGTCTAGGAAGGTTACGTTATAGAATGCGAAAGTTTTCGGGTTTTGCCATGAATTAGCTTTCTTAATTCTGGACAAGGTAAAAGACTTTTTCTCCTTCCTTATCTTGCAGTGGACACCCAAAGCCCTCCGGTCGGGCTTGGGTCGTCGTTGGGAGCTCTAAGCTCTGGCACAATTCTTTTAAGAATTGCTGCGGATTGACAAAAGGCCTTCTTTTGTCGGCTCTATCTCTAAGAGATACGAGGGAGGCTGCAAGGATTTGGAAGAATAAAAGTTTTTTACCTGTCCACACCCCATCCCTATGGAGATTTTAAGCTTTCTCTTAATGCAGAGACAAACACTGGGCTTGAGAAAAATGCCTCATTCTCAACACCTGAACTCTGAATAGATTAGCTGAATTCCCAATCTCTCTGGACAAGTCCATCCTTTAGCTTTTTTTCTTTCTAACCCTGGGACTGATTAACACTTATGCCCTCAGGCAAAAACGGTGAGCCAAAACACACCCAGCACTCTTGTCTCTTTTAAAGCTGAAAGACTCAGCCTAGTGAAACCTAGGACCCACCCACCACCTCAACTTTTTCGGGGTCCAAACCTCAATGTTTCTTGCACTCTGCTGCTAACAGCTGTTGGTTTCCCTTTAACTCTAACCTGAGACACTGAGCTCTTTTCTCAGGGCAACTTCTGCCTCCTGAAAAATATTTGGAGCGGAAGCGCCGTTTAATACAAATCTCTCCCAGACTTAGGCCCGAAGGTGCCCTGGAAACTGTCCGAGGAGACCCCAGTCTCTGTCCTGAGTTCGAGCAGGAGGAACAACGGAGAAACTGCGTCACACCACAGGGGCTGAATTGGCCCCCAGTCCTACTCTCCGGTAGGGAATTGGGGTCTGGCCCTGTTTCCCTTTTTATCCCAGGACAGTCCCAACACCTCAGGGGCCGGTAAGCTGGGTCGGCAGTGCTGAGATACTTTGCATTCCCTCTGACCATAAGAGTGGGGAAAGTGTCCTATGAGTGGGGGGAAGGCTTAGGATCTTTGCTTATTTGAGGAACCAACTCTTTTTAAAGAAAGGCAGCACAGTTAAAAGATTTCTAAGAGCTTAAATTGCATTCTTATCTTGGATATATAGTCCTCCATTTTCTCCTGACTTCTTAGTCTACACCCTGGACCAATACCAGGAGAAATTAGCTTTCCTGGAAATTAAGAGTGAAAGGGCTAAATTCGAGGCTACTTAATACTTTTTACTATAGACAAATAATCTTTTGCTCCCAGCATTTTCTCCTACTTCTCCTTGTTAGATGGGCCATTAGCATTTTACAGGCAGCCCACAGAAGGGACCTGATGCATCTCCTCCTGTCTCCATCTCCACCGTGGATGACACCCCGGTTTTAAGCTGCTCCCGAGATCTGGGCTTAAACCTTTGGACTCTCAACCGCCCTTCAGCCTGGAGAACATGGGACAACTGACTGGGAATGACTGACCGGGACACACACCCCTTAGATGCCCTACTGCCATCCCCAAACCCCACACCTCATGTCTCACCTCCTGGCATGAAACCCCAAATCTCTACGACCCTTACCAGCTCGAAGCAGTTAAGAGGAGATCGGCGCCCCTTTTCCCACATGCCTTTGGAGGTGATTGCTTGAGGGGGGGATGAACAGAGGACCCCTGAACTTGGAAAATCCTGGAAGGAGAAAATCTTCAATTCTGTCTTAAGAGACTTTGCCCTATTTCTTTTTCCTTAAATGAATTTAAGTTCCAACTGCTTGAGGGGGGAATGATGCGGGAAAGCTTGCTTTCTAGATTCCCACCCTCTCCTAGTTAATAATGTAAATTGCCCTTTAACTCACAAATCCTGGTCCTTTTGAATTCCAATAGAAGATCTGACCTGTTCCCAGCCCCACCCGGATATGAGCCAACTTTGGGGCTACACCCGAAAGCCCCTCGAGCTAAGTCTCCTATTATAAAAAGGCTACGCTGGGAACCCCTCTTTACAGAGATTCCAAACATGGCTACCATGTGAGGACCCTCTGTCCACTGGACCCTCTGTCCAGTGCCCTCCTTATCTCTACCTTCGCCTATACTTTACCTTTGCTTATCTAATAATAAACCTCTTTTATCAATCTAGCTCTCTGGGCCAATAAATGCTTTTATTGGGAACTCGCGCCGCTACTAGACCCCCTTGCGTCGAATCTGTACCCCAAACCTGCCACTAGACCTTAACCCTAATTTCATTTAGGTACCCCAAAGCTAGACCTCAACAAATGCACTTCTCTTCATGAAGTAATAACTCTTTTTAAGCTCACGGAATATCCCTAACAAAAGTAATCCAAAAGTGTCTTCATGGGTTAAGCATTTCCCCCATCTCCACAAAAATCTGCTTACTGATTTATACTTTCAAAGCAATTTTGAAAATATAACTACAATACAGCTAAATTGTATTGACAAAGAATACATATATTTAAAACATATTTACATGCAGTATCCACTTCAATAAATCCTAAAGTCATTGTTCCTAAGTTCACTAAAAACATCAGATGTGAAACTGAAAAGTGAAAAATAGTATTCCTAAAATTATTTTCACAGATCTCATACCTGAATAAGTTAATTTAAGAGAACAAAACCAAAAATATTGCAAAGTGATTTCATTAAGCAAAATTAGAAACCAGGGAAATCCTCAGAGTTTAATACATAAAATCTAGATTAAAGTTACAAGTATCAACAAGAACTGGGAAATTTTTTTCATTTTTAAAACTCTCCAGGGCCCACTTAAAGTAAACGCTGAAAAGAAGGTACGATTTGGCTAGATAGATAACATTCTGAAGAGGGGACCCTGAAACTCTGAAAATCCTTTAAGGATTCTCCTTTAAGAAGAAAATCTCCTTCAACTCTGCCTCAGTGAGGGACCCTGCCCCAAGGGACAAACAGCTTCATCTTTGTTATCTGGGTGGGGTCTGTCCTGAAACTCATTGAATTCAATTCAAATTCTAGCTCAAGCTGAAACCTAGCTAGGAGTCAACTTGGGATTCCACTCACCCAGCCCTCTTCAGTTAAAGCTCTCATTATAAAAAGAGCCAAACTAAAACCCCTTCTTTGCAGTGGTTCCAAACATGCCAGCTATACCATGCTTGACATCCCAAGGAGTCTCTGTCTACTGGAATACTCTTTCCAGTACGTTCTTCTCTTTACCCTCACCTATTTCCTTAACCAGACTTTATGCCTCTCTATCAGGATTTCTAACCTTACTTCCAATTCCCATAATAAACCCTTTTATCAATCTTAGGTTTTTGAGCCTGTAAATTCTTTTACAGAGAACCTTTGCGCTGCCAGAAGGGAGTCCTCAAAACTCCCTGTCCTTGCGCCGAATCCCAAGGAGTCGCAGGGTAGCCAAACCTCTCCATTTGGTTCCCTGAACCCCGAACCTGCCACTAGACTTTATTATTTAACTCCCTGATCACCAGAAACCCTAATTTCATTTTGATTCTCTAAATCTAAACCTCATCATTTGGTTCCCTGACAAAATGGAACCCCCAAAACTAGACATAATTTGGCAACCAAACAGAACCCCCAAACTCTGGACACTCAGAACCAATTTGGGTTTTGATCTGTTGATGCTGTATTCTTCCAGGAAGAATACCTGCGCTCCTTCTTTTGTCTCACTCTATCTCTAAAGGTAGTGGGCATCCAGACAGGGTCTGAGCTGTGAGCAGCATTCTCCAGGGAAGAGTACTTGCATTTTCAGGCAAAAAGGCCTCTTTTTGTCACACTCTTTTTTTAGAGATAGTGGGACCAGGAAGTCCGGAACTCTGGACAAGGTTAAAGACTTTTTTTTTTTCTCTATTCTGTAGCAAATCTAATCAGAAGTGCTGCAAGAATTTGAGAAAACTAAAAGCTTTTACCTGTCCACAATCTAGAAACACCTCTGCCTCTAAAATCCTTCCTTGAGCAGAGATACTTACTTGGCTTGAGGAAACTCCTTCCACCCAGCCCCTCCAGAGACGAAGAACCTTCTTTTGCATCCTAAGGTACTCCTAAATTTCTTTTTCTCTCACCAGAAAGCCCTGCCCTCAGGCAGGAGACAAGAAAGGAAGTGTCTCTTTAACACCCCACCCCCCACTAAGGAGACACATGGCCGTTCTGGGGACCCTACCCTTCTTGGGGGTCCCAGACCAGCACTCTCTTTGATCTGTTCTGGGGAGATAACAGGAGAAATTTAAGAGAAGCCGTATTTGAGCCCTTCTCCCACTCCACTGTTAAATACAATGGAATCTCTAATGGTCAGGCTGTAGCCACTGAGGAGAAAGTTCACTGAATTGGAGTGAGTTTGGAGAACACTTTCTCTACCATGGCGGCTACTCCCTGGATAGCGGTGAGCAGTCTCTCCTTCAGGTTTTGCTCTCCCATCAAGATTTGGAAGTTTGGATGAGCTCCCCTTCTCTCAAGTTCCAATGTGGAATCGCCAGAGGAGCCCTGCTATTCGGGAAGCATTGTGTAAGACTGCATTTCTTTCTCCCTCACTCTCACTCAGCACCTCTGGTCTTTGTTCTCCCTCCCCCATAGAGTGAGGATCACAGAGGAACTCAAGGCCTTTTTTCAGACCTCTCTCATATGGTTTGACAACCTATCGTTTAAATACTTCTATCCTGTCCCCTTATTGAGGTACTATACAGTGGGGAGATTGGGGACTCAATCTTCTCAAATCTCTGGAAAAGTTTTTCACCAACTTTTAAAACAGAAGTTTGCCTGCATTCTGGACAAGCAGGCCACACCCCTCCCACTTCACCTGGCTCTTAAAGGAGCCCTCTCAGGAAGCATGTTTGTTCCATACATTTTAAAACAGGACTTGGTTTCCCTGATTTCTATCTCTCTTGCCTTAGAGCAGTGCCTCCCCACCCCAGTCCCCATCACAGCCTTATATGTTTTTGCATGCTTATGCTCATGTTTACAAAGATAGGGAATTCCAAACTACTCTCGGTTCTCAGTCCCCCCCTCCGAGCCTCAGAGCACTAGTTTATAAACTTTCCCTAGCTTCTGGAGAGATGAATAGCCTAGCTTTCAAAATGAACACACCTTGTAAAGCAGCCTACCCAACTTTTCTTTCACTCTCCTACCCAACCTTACAGGTGGGAATGTTTCAATCCTAATTTCTAATTTTCTCAGTCCTAAGAACTTTTGCTCTTAGCACATTCCCTCTCCTATTTTTCTGGATTGGCATTCTATACCCCTGCCAACAATTAAGGGTTTCTTTTCTAAGCTCCAACCCTGGCAAGGTTGCAGCTTCAAGAAAGACCTTTAGAATGATGGTTAGGGAATAGAATTTCAAAGCAAATTAAATTGTTAAGAGAGTAAAGATAGTTTCTTTCTTTCTTTTCTTTTCTCATTCCCTGACTGCAGTAAGAAATGAGGAGTTAAGAGAGAGACTGAAACGATTTGAAAACTCCTTAACTACTTTGAATTCAGTGAACACCTTTAAAGGAAAGAGGACTTTGCTGTTGCCTTTCCCCTAGCTTGCAGAATTCCCTTGTGGGGATTCCTATGATGTCTCTCTCTAGACCCTGTTCTCTATTCTATAGCTGGTCCCTGAGAAATTTTCCCCTGCTCTGTTATGCCACAGTTCTGCCTCAGTTTCTCTAGCATTATAGGTCAAGTAGCATTTTGTTGCTCTCCTTCTCTAGAGAAAGCTATGGAACCTGGATACTGTCTAGAGTTAGGTGAGGAGCTATTGAATGGAGAATACTAAAGCTTTTTTCCTATTAGTCAAGGATTTCAGTCTTTTTGATTTCCCATTTGGTGATTGTTCACGAGGGTTTTTTGTTTTTTTTTTCCCAATAAGTCACCATCCCCTCTTTTCTATAGTAAGGTGGGACAGCTTGACACTCCAGGGTGTGGTTGACTGGAGCTTCTACTGCTCAGCAGTCTTTCCATAAGGATGCTTATGCAGAAAACTCCTGTGATTTGACAAAAAAATCATTTCCTTCTCTATCAGGGACGCCTATACAGAATGAAAAACTATAGAATTGGGGTGCTTGGGACCTGTTCCCCTATCCCTAAAGACTTACCTTTAGACTGTCTCTTAATGTAGAGACACTGGGCTTGGGGGAAAAAACACCTCAACCTCAAAATTTGAAATTTGACTAGATTAGCTGAATTCCAATCTCCCTCCACCCACCAACACTCTGGAGCCCTGGAAAAAGCACTTTTAAAAGTACCTTTTTTTTCTTTCAAATTCTGGGACTAACACTTCTGCCCTTAGGCAAAAAGTGGCTAATGGAAACACAACAGCTGAAAAAATTCCTAGCCTAATGAGAGACCTGGGACCCACCTCACCCAACTTTTTCAGGGGTTCAAGGCCAATATACTAAGGCCAAAACTAGAGGAGTCTATTCTGAATCCTCAATGTTTCTCCCACTCTACTGCTACAAAGAGCTATTGGTTTTCTTTTAATTCTCTCACCTGAAATTTAAAAAAAACCTGAGACTCTCAACTCTTTTCTTCCCAGGGTAACTCCTGCCTCCTGAAAGGACACTCAGAGCGGAAGTGCCTTGCTAAATTGGCAAATCTCTCCCAGACTTAGGCCGGGAACCCCAAAGTTCGTGCTGTAGATGCCAAGGAAACTGTCCAAGGAGACCCCAGTCCCTGTCCTGAGTTCAAGCAGAAGGAGCACTGGAGGAACTGCCTTTCCACCATGATCGCGAACACCACAGGGGTTGAACTGGCCCCTCAATGTCCTGTTCTTCGGTAGGAATTTGGGGTCTGGCCCCGTTTCCCCTTTTATCCACCAGGACAGCCCAAACACCTTGGAGGCCAGTAAGCTGGGTAGGCAGCACTGCTACTTTGCACTCCCTCTGGCCCATTTGGCCCCTCAGCCATAAAGAATGGGGATAGTTGGGGGAAGGCTCAGGATCTTTGCTTAACCATTTTGGTGATTTATCTGGTGAGATTAAGGAACCAACTCTATTTTAAAAAAAGAAATCAGCACAGACAGTTAAGAGATTTCTAAAAGCTTAAACTGCATTCTTATCTTGATCTGCAGCCCTGACAAGTGGGAACACGCCCATTCCTAGACCCTGCCTCACAAAAGAGACCATGGATGTTTTTAATCAAAAGTTCATTAATTGAAGAGGCCTAAATATTAATCCTGGGATAGCCATTAACCACAAGGATTCAGAGCAGTTTTTTTTTTTTTTGAGCTTTTTCCTCCTAGCATTTTCTCCTACTTTTCTTTGATAGTTAAATGGGCCAACAGCATTCTTAATGCAGCCCACAAAGGGACCTGATGCATTTCCTGCTAAAGGCCCTATTCTGGAATGTGTCCATCTCAACCCTGTTAGATACCCCACTTTTAATCTGATCCTGAGATCTGTTTTCTCTAGGCTTCAAACTTTGGGTTCTCAACTGCCCTTCAGCCGGGAGAACGTGGAACGATTGACTGAGGACGACTGACCAGGACAAACATCCTTTAGATCCTCTGCTACTATCCCCAGACTCCACACCTCACCGCCTGGCATAAACCCCCCAAAATCTCTACAACACGACCCTTACCAGCTTGAAGCATTTAAGAGGAGATCGTCGTCCCTTTATCCTAAATGTATTTGGAGGTGACTGCTTGAGGGGAGTATGAAGGGGGGTCCCCAGAACTCTGAAAATCCTTAAAGAAGAAAATCTCCTTCAACTCTGCCTCAGTGAGGGACCCCACCCCAAAGGACAAATAGTTTCATCTTTGTCATCTGGGTGGGGTTGGCTCAGTCCTGAAATTCATTTAATTCAATTCAAATTCCAGCTCAAGCTGAAACCCAGCTAGGAGTCAACTTGGGACTCTACCCATGAGCCCCCTTCAGCTTGTAGCCAAAGCCCCCTATTATAAAAGAGCCAAACTAAAATCCTCTCTTTGCAGAGGTTCCAAACATGCCAGCCCTATGCTTGGCATGCCAAGGGCCTCTGTCCACTGGAATACTCCTTCCTGTGGCATTTTCTCTTTACCCTCACCTATTTCCCTAACCAGACTTTATGCCTCTCTGTCAGGATTTTTAACCTTACTTCCAATCCCCATAATAAACCTTTTTATCAATCTATGTTTTCAGGTCTGTACATTCTTTTACAGAGAACCTCTGCGCCACCAAAAGGAAGCCCCCAAAATTCCCTACCCTTGCATCAAATCTCAAGGTATTGCAGGGGAGCCAAACCTCTCCATTTGATTCCCTGAACCCAGAACTTGCCATCAGACCTTATCATTTAACTCTCTGACCACCAGAAACCCTAATTTCATTTTGGTTCCCTAAATCTAAACCTCATCAGTTCTATTCAGAAAGAATATGATAGCAATTACTGAAGATGATAATCAGTACAACAGAAAAGGTAACGATAAAGAGACCAATTTAACCAGAGTGTATTTTTTTCCTCTTATATTTTACACACACAGATCAAGTAAATGTAGTATTATGAAAAGATGGGCTGCTCATTTTCTTGTAGAAAGCCTTGGAGCTATCCTCAGACTGTCAATTTTAAATTCAATGATCTTTGCTATATTTTATTTATAAAAAGACATTTTTTGAGGAAATAGTTTGCTATTTCCTACTTTTCATCTCTTAGATTGCCTTTGTATATTCTATAACATTTGTTACCTCTTGATTTGTATATGAAAGACCATTCAGCTATGGGCATTATTCTGATGCCTGGGGTTAGAGAAGACAGGGTGAGAAAGAGTAGGAAGGAGGAGAGAAAGAAAGAAGAGGAGGGAACAAAGGGAGAGAGGAAAGTGGGGGGAGAAGGAAGAAAAGGAAGGAAGGAGGGAGGGAAAGGGGGAAGGAAGGAGGGAAAGGGGGAAGGAGTGAGAAAGGAAAGGAGGCAAACAGCCAGAATAACAATCCACAAACAGCCTTTGAAATGTTGGGGGTAAATGTTAAAGGCTTCAAAAACCTGTGATAGACCCACTGTGATAAAATACTGTGAGGACATGGAAAAAAGTCACAGAATAGATTCTGATCTGTATTACTGAAAGGAACCCCTAAATTGATGACATAACAAATATATTTAAGCATTTAAGTTTTGTTCAGCTGTGCTATATAAATGATCCTTTGCATATTTACAAAGTGGTTTGGTTTTACTTCCTCATTTACCAAAAATCACATTTGGCATTCACACATTTAAAAAAACGATATACGAAAAAATATTTATCTACTACTCTTGCCAATTTTATTCACTGCTACTCTCTCTCAGTTGCAAAACAATGCAATACAAAGGACCAAAGGTAAGTACAATACAAAGCAATGAATTAACTTAAGTAAAAGTATTTGTATTGGTCAACACTCTCAAAAATATACCCCTTCTTTTTTTAGGCTTCAACTCATTCCTGGCTAATAGCAGAGCCCAGATCAAGGGTGGAAAAGAAATAAATAGTTAAGAACAGATTATTATCAAAAGAAAAATATGACCCTTAGACTTTTAATAAAAAGAAATAAACAAAGAAATAAATAGTTAAGAACAGATTATTATCAAAAGAAAAATATGACCCTTAGACTTTAAAAAAAAATTGAAATTGGAAAAAATTTATTTTACAATACAAATTTTTATTAAATGTATGAGTCTATCTAAAAAACTGTGCTAAGAGAAATTCAAGGTCTAGATAAGATAAAATTCTGGCTCATTTGGAATTTATAATCTAATAAAAAGTCATGAATACAGATAATTTTGAGTGAAAGCATTTTCTCTAATTTCCATGAGAATATTTCATTCATTGATTCAAGAAATATTAGTGTATAAAGTACATAGGTATATGACAGACACAACCTACTGTAGTGACAAGTTAGGAGAACTGTAGATCAAAATTCTGAGTTAGGACTTAATTAGCTATGTGACCAAAGGCAAGTTAGTTAGCATAATGGGACCTTAGTTTCCTCATTTGAAAAATGGGATATGCTTTGAAGTCCTAACTGTGAGAATAAAATGATACAACATAATATACTTTGTAAATTTTAAAATGCTATGTAAATAGCAAAGATCATTATCAACTTTACTAAACTGAATCTGTGATCTTGAATAGTTGAATAGTTGTCCCATTCAATCATGTAGAGTGCTTCATTCATGTCTGCTTAAATCTTGCATAACTCTTGTCTTATGTCCTTCAATAAATTCTATATAATTTCTAACACTGAAAAGATATCAATGGAGAACTTAGGTTGCCAATCCATAATTTCTAGAATCCATCTTTTTTGTTCATAAATTTCCTTTTTTAATGAAAGATGAGCATTATTATTCCATAAAAAACTGAAGACTCTTCCCTTTTACAAGAACTTATGTCATAATAAGAATAAATTTCTGAAATTCAAGACATTATTTTCATTTTTGATTATTCCCATGAATATCCTCTGGTGAGTAAATTAATAGTAACAAAGTTATGTCTATAAACTTAAAATGTTCATTGGGTGATTAGCAGATTCATATATTTGGAATTAGAAGGGGTCTCAGAGTTCATCTAATTCAAATCCTTCATCTTATAATGCAGGAAGTGAAAGAGGGAAATAGGGGAATAGGGGAGGGAGAAAGAGGAATGAAAGGGCTGTGGAGAAGGTGAGGCTTGCCCAAAGTCAAAGGAGGAGTGAATAATTGTAAAATATCAAAGATAAGATGGGAATTCAAGTTTTCCAACTTGAAGTCAATATTTATTTCCATTAGAGTGCAATGCTTGTATTTTCATTTTCTCTCTAGATTTCTGATATCATTGGACTAAGGAATTCCCATAAAGAAAATTGCCTCTACCAATACATTAAGGCAAGTTTACTATAATTTATAGTTTTTGAGAGATACCTGGTACATTGAAACATTAAATGATTTTCTAGGAATAAGCCAACACATTTCAGAGACAGGATTTGAAGTAAGGTCTTTCTGACTGAGGCTGGCACTCTAACATAAAGTAAACACTTGAAACTACTTATTTTTCTACATTTCTGGAATCTTAAGGTATAATTCTAATTTTCCTAAATTTTCATCTATGTAATGAAGGTAAATTGGAACCAGAAGGCTAAATGCTCTGTAACTTATTTTATGAAGTAATATTCTCCAAAGCTCTACCTATGGACTATTTCTAGGCTGATAAACATTTCTGGAGGCCTTCACCATCTCCCTTTCATTATTTTCCTAACTCTTGAGTTAAACATTTAGTTATTAGACTAAGGGACTAGAGATTTAGGCTACATGAAAAGAAAAAAATAGAAAAAGGTTAAGGTGGCAATAGCAAACTTTCGACTCTGAACTTGACAGTTTATATTGAGACAAAATAAGTCTATAGATGCAGAAAAAGCATTTGACAAAATTCTAAATCTATTCCTATTAAAACCACTAGAGAGCTAGTTATAAATAGAGCTTTCCTTAAAATGATTAGTAGCATCTATCTAAAACTATCAACAAGCATCATATGTAATGGGGATAAACCAGAAGCATTCCCAATAAGAACAGGGGTAAAACAAAGTTGCCCATGATCACCATTATTATCCAATATTGTATTAGAAATGTTAGCTTTAGCAATAAGAGAAGAAAAAGAAAATAAAGAAATTAGAGTAGGTAATGAGGAAACCAAATTATCACTCTTTGAAAATAATATGATGGCGTATTTAGAGAATCCTAAAGAATCAACTAAAAAACTAACTAGAAACAATTAACAACTTTAGAAAATTTGCAGGATACAAAATAAATCCTCACAAATCATCACATTTCTACATATTATCAACAAAATCCAGCATCAAGACATACAAAGAGAAATTCCATTTAAAATAACTGTAGATAATATAAAATATTTGGGAATCTACCTGCCAATTCAAGATCAGAAACTTTATGAATACAATTACAAAACACTTTCTACACAAATAAAGTCAGATTTAAACAATTGGGAGAATATTAAATGCTCACAGGTAGGCTGAGCTAATATAATAAAAATGATAATTCTACCTAAATTAATCTACTTATTCAGTGCCATACCAATCAAACTAACAAGAAACTACTTTACAGAGCTAGAAAAAATAATAACAAAATTCATCTGGAAGAAAAAAGATCAAGAATTTCAATAGAATTAACAGAAAAAAAAGCAAATGAAGGTGGCCTAGCTGTAGTAGATCTAAAACTGTATTATAAAGCACTGGTCATCGGCTAAGAAATAGAATGGTTGATCAGTAGAATCATTGAGTGATTTTAGTAGTAGAACAGATACATGAGACACAATAGTCAAGGACTATAATAATCTAATGTTTGCTAAACACAAAGCCCTCAGCTTCTGGAATAGGAGCTTACTACTGGACAAAATTTCTTGAGAAAACTAGGGAATTTAATAACAAGAATGCTAGGGAACAGAATAACAAGAGTCTGCATTAATCTTGTGACCCTTCATCGTGTACTTTGCATACAATGCTCCATTTGCATAAGCAACAAGTCTGTGCAAAACAAGTCTTGTGCAAACCTGACCCTTGTGATCTGTGGATCTCAATCAGCACATTCTTGGGAATGGATGTTGAGGCCTCAGGTGTGAGTTCTGCCTCACTGGCTAAAGATCCAGGGTACACACCCTGTAGATATGTCAGGATAGACATCGAGCACGCACCAGATCGAGATAGCCCCCACCATCTCAGGAGTTGGGCTCTTGGATACACAAGCTAAACACATACTTGTTGTTGGGGCACATTGGCAAGAGAGATGAGAGGGGTATAAGACAAGACAGCAGAGAGAGAGAGAGGAAGAAGGGACAAGATGATGTAACCAAGCAATAAACCTTCTCTGAACTGCATTAGTGGTGTCTGACTACTCTGTTGTATCTGGAGATTTCTGAAGGTCATAGAGGCAACGATAATTGTGGGTAAGTGATCAGATTCCAGCTCGTATCAGCAGGTCTGTACTAGCTGAGGACCCCAACAACTGGTGCCTTGAACAGGGACAGAAGTTAGGGGAATCCATGTTTTGAGCACTCAGAGACAGAGTAGCCGCTTAGGTTGAGGCTGGGGACTAATGCTTTGATTGTTCATTATATGGACAATCAGCTGCTGGCATCTAGGGATGAAACTCAATTACAACATGTGCATCAAGCAATCCTCACTGCACTGTAGCTTAATGGCTTATGCCCTGCATCTGATAAAATTCAAACTCAACCCCCTTTTTCTTATTTGGGTTATGTGGTGGACAGAGTATATGTTTCTCTACGTCCTCCCAAATTGGATATGACCAAAGTGAAGACTCTGAACGATTTTCAAAAGGTCCAATGAATACAATGTATTACGATACAATGAATGAGGTCAGTAGTTCCTATTCTACCTTCACTAATGAAGCCCTTATATGACATTTTACCCTGTGATCCTTCACTATTGTCCCTCCATCAGTGGACTCCAGAAGACAGAGACAGTATTCAACAATTATGGTCTAAACGGCTCATACAGATAGATCCCACCCTTCCAATTGAATTAGCCATACAAAAAGATGCCCCCATGTATGACATGCTCCATCAAGTAGAGGACCCTATCAAATAGTTGTACCCTTGAAGAGCCACGAAGGTCATAGTATCTTGGGCAGACTTGTTGGCTGAATTTCTTTGGTTCTGCATACAAAGGACACTATAGCTTAATAGGACCTACCTAATTGTGCATTTTCCCATACCAGAACAATACATTTTACCTATTGCACAAGACAACTTACTGTAGGCCTCCATAGTGTCCAATGTAAGCTTTAAACCTACCTATGATAGTTTGTATCAGATGACCAATCTCCTATGGGTTCCTCCTAAGATAATATCTACAGAACCAGTCGTGGGCCCAACAGTGTTCACTGACTCCACCAAATCAGGGAAAGCTGCGGTAGTATGCCCTAATACCAATCAACAATGCGTTCTCCACACCTCCTATGAGTCTACTCAACAGATGAATTGTTTGCTATAATTAAAGCCCTAGAATTCTTCCCTCAGGCATGTAAAGTTGTTTTGGATAGTGCCTATGCCATAAAGGCTCTTCTTCACTTGCCTTCTGCCTTCATTGAAGATAGAAATACTAATATATCTTTTTTGCTTCAAACAGCTCAATCAACACTCCTTGCCTGAACCTCTCCTGCATTTATCATGCATGTTTGATCTCATACTGATGGTCTTGGTTCCATTTTTCAGGCAATCAAGCAGCAGACGCTCTGCTATATCCTTCATCAATAGAAAAAATCTCTCCACCTTCTTCAGCTTGGGCCACTCATAAGAAGTACCATTTATCCGCTAAATCACTGTGAATACTGTATGGTCTTAGTAGAGAGGAAGTGGAAAAGGAGGACCAGGACATGCCAATTGACAGAAAAGAGAGAGCGGAAGAGAAGACTGAAATGGCTGTGTCATGGACTTCTCTAATCCAGGGGTCCTCAAACTTTTTTAAATAGGGGGCCCTCAGACTGTTGGAGGGCCAGACTATAGTAAAAACAAAAACTTTGTTTTGTGGGCCTTTAAATAATGAAACTTCATAGCCTTGGGTGAGGGGGATAAACATCCTCAGCTGCTGCATCTGTCCCACGGACCGTAGTTTGAGGACCCCTGTGTAATCAATCCAAGAATTAGCAAAGCTTGTTGCTGACATTAATGTATTAGCAAAAAATTTCAGCCTCCCTAATGATGCTTCCCATGATCTTATTGATTGGATATATCAACATACAGTGCCAATACCCTCATGATTATCTCATATTTTACTGTTAATCGCTTTTTTTATTGAATTGTTTTGCTTTTACCTTGTATTTTCTGATGCTTTCTCTCTCTCTTAAGACAGTCCCTTGCAGGACTGGTAGCTGAATGGCACCCCCTCTATAGAAAACAAAAAGGGGGAGATGCTAGGGAACTTAGCCACAAGAATACTAGGGAACAGAATAATAAGAGTCTGCATTAATCTTTTGATCCTTCATTGTGTACCTTGCACACAATGCCCCATTTGCATAAGCAACAAGTCTGTGCAAAAACAAGTTTTGTGCAAACCTGATCCTTGTGGTCTGTGGACCTCAATCAACACACTCTTGGGAATGGATATTGAGGCCTCAGATGTATGTTCTGCCTGGCTGACTACAGATACACACCCTGGAGACACGCCAGGACAGGCATCGAGCATGCACCAAATCAAGATCGCCTCCACCATCTCAGGAGGTGGGCTCCTGGATACATAAGCTAAATACATACTTATTGTTGGGGCCCGTTGGCAGGAGAGATGAGAGGGGTACAAGTACAGGACAGCAGAGAGAGAGAGAGAGAGAGATAGACAGAGAGAGAGAGAGAAAAACAAAGAGAGACAGAGAGAGAGAGGAAGGGACAAAATGATGTAATCAAGCAAAAACACTTCTCTGAACTTCATTAGTGGTATCTGACTACTCTGTCATCTCCAGAGACATCCAAAGGTCGTAGAGGTGACAATAATTGTGGGTAAGTGTTCAGATTCCAGCTGGTGTCAGCAGGTCTGCACTAGTTGAGGACCCTAACAAAAAAACTAGGCTTTGACCAACACCTATAATGAGACAAGATTGACATAGGTTCACGATTTAGATATGAAGAATGATACTATAAGCAAATCAGAAGAACAAAGGATAGTCTACCTCTCAGATTTGTGGAGAAGAAAGGAATTTATGGTCAAAGAAGAACTAGAGCATATTATGAAATATAGAATGTATAATTTTGATTATATTAAATTAAAATGTTTTTGTACAAGCAAAACCAATATAGACAAGATTAGAAGGGTAGCAGTAAACTGGGGGGGGGGGGGGGGGAATTACATCCAAGGATTTTGACAAAGGCTTCATTTCTAAAAATATATAAAGAATTGGCCCAAATTTATAAGAATTCAAGCCATTCTCCAACTGATAAGTGGTCAAAGGAGATGAACAATTAAAACCATTTCTAGTCATATTTTAAAATGTTCTAAATCACTACTGATCAAAGAAATGCAAAGACAGACAATTCTGAGGTGCCACTACACATCTTTCAGATTGTCTAAATGACAGGAAAAGATAATGATAAATGTTGGAGGGGATGAGTAAAAACTAGGACACTGATGCATTGTTGGAGGAGTTGTGAACTGATTTAATGATTCTGAAGAGCAATTTGGAATTATGCCTAAAGTCCTATAACACTATGTATACTCTTTGATAAGCAATGTCTCTATTGGGGTTGTATGTCAAAGAGATCGTAAAAAATGGAAAAGGACGCATAGGTGCATAAAAATGTTTGTAGCAGCCCTTTTTGTATGGCAAGGAACTGGAAACCGAGTGGATGCTCATTACTTGGAGAATGGCTGAATAAGTTATGGTATATGAATATAATGGAATATTTTTGTTCTATAAAGGATGATTTCAGAGAGGCCTAGAGAGATTTACATGAGATGATGGTAAGTGAAGTGAGTAGAACAAAAAGAACATTGTACATAGCAACAACAAGATTATGTGATGATCTGATAGACTTGGTTCTTTTCAACAATGAGGTGATTCAGGCCAATTCCAATATGCTTGTGATGGAGAGAGAGAGCCATATGCAATCCAGAAAAAGGACTATGGGGACTGAATGTGGACCACAACATAGTATTTTCACCTTTTTTTATTGTTTGTTTGCTTTTTGTTTTCTTTCTTTTTTTTTTCCTTTTTGATCTTTTCTTGTGCAACGTGATAAATGTGAAAATGTTAGAAGAACTTCATTTGTTTAAAATACTGGATTACTTGCTGTCTAGGGGAGGGAGTAAGGGAAAAAAATTTGAAAGGTTTTACAAGGGTGAATGTTAAAAACTACCTTTGAATATATTTTGAAAATAAAAAACAATTTTTCCCTGGGGATCACATAGGAAAAAAATATTAAAGAATAATCTACATAATTTTCCCCAATTTAAAATAATTATTTAAAACTCATAACATACCTACCAGTGTCCATATACAATAGCTGATATGTAATGGCAAGACCACAGATTTGTTGATAGTTTCATTGAAACTACACTGAAGTTGCTTTAATACATAAAGGACATGGGATTGCTTTCTTTTCATTTCACTGAAAATAATTTTATCGTCATCTTATGACAAAACTGGTGAATATTACTTAGATTGTGAAAGAATATAATTCTCTTTATTAATTTACAATTCAGTTTCATGTTTGAATTTTATTATAAAAATTAAAGAACTATTTTAAGTTACTTTCCAAAGGACAGATTTTCTAGGCTTCATCATAAATCCAGAGTTTCCAACTAAATATTCTTTAATTAAATATTTCAAATGACTTTAATGCTAACTCAAAAATGCATATTTTTTCCTTTATAGAAGAACAATTTCAAAAAGAAATATTTTAGTTTATGATTTTATCAGAAAAAAAATAAGAGTCTGATTCATAATTCACAAGATACCATACTGTAGGAAGAATTTTACCATTTTTTTTTTTTAACCAAAAAAGCCAGGAAAATAACTACTGTACTTAAGTTTTTGATATACCATACTTCAATCAAAATTTGATTTACAAAGAATTCAGAGTTAAAATATTACTTGCTGAATTACTTCCCATATTGTAATTGGATTCTGTATATAACAGACCAAAATTCCAGATTATGAACTCAATGCAAACTGTTTATAGGAGAAAACCATATATATATATATATGGTTTTCTCCTATAAACAGTATATATATATAATATATATATATACACACACACACATATACACACATATACATATATATAATATACATATGTATGTAATAAACATATGTATATAATATACATATGTACATATGTATATTATATATATGTATATATATGTATATATATGTATATATATGTGTATATATATATGTATGTACATATATATATATATATATATAGTTCTACTCTCTTCAATCTACCTTTTTCTTAAAAATTTACAATTTTTGCCAAAGTACTTACTTCACTGTACTTTTAATTTTCAGGAAAAAGAAAAAAAACAAAAACAAAAACAGCCCAAAGTAAAGTATTGGAAATATGTAGAAATTACCTTTAGGAAAAATCTTTTATCTGTTCTCGTTGGATTATATGAAGCCAAGTACGCAGCAATTAGAATGAATTTGGAGTAATATGGAAGTTCTACATGAGCATGTGCAGAAAGACCTATGGAGAATATTTTTATAAGGCTCATTAATAATAAAACAGATTACACTCACATAGTACTTTGTAGTAAACAAAGTCTTTTTCCTACCACAACCCTGTTCAATTGATAGAACAAATATCAGATTCACTGACTCAGAGATGGACAGGTCCTTAGAAGTGAATTTACCCATATTATATCCGAGTAAGAACCTTCCTGAAGAATTGTAATCCAGCTCTTATATGAAGAAGACCTTCAGTAATAGACAATCTTTCTCCAAAGAGCCCATACCACTTTGGGATAACTATTGGGAATTCCTTCCTTATGTTGAACCTCTCCACCTCGACTGGTTTTAATGCTACCCTTTAGGGTCCCTTAGAATATGATTAGTCTCTCTTCATTGTTATGACACCTCTTATAACTGAAAAAAAGCTATCATTGCCCGTCCAAGTCTTTTTTTCTCTCTCTAGGCTAAAAATTCTTCCTCTAAGCCTTTTATTTTCTCTAGGCTAAAGAACTTCATTTTCTTCCATGAGAATTGCATAGATGGCATGGTTTCAAGTCCTAATTTATCTTAGTCAATGTGATCTAACATTGTCTTGAGTATCTGTTTCAAAATTCACATTTCTGGAAGATAGCACTAATTTCCATAATCAATTTTGAAATTAATAAGGAATTTTAAATGAAAACAGAATTCTATAGAGGTGAATAGGAAATGAATACAGAGATAGCCCTCAGCCTTAGGAAGAGCTAAGTTCAAACCCAGCATCTGACACATATTAGTCATATAACCTTAGCCAAGTCACAAGAAACTTTGAGTGTTCTAGGAAACTGAAGGTAACAATATGCATCGGTAATCTGGTCATCTAAGACTTCTGTAGGTCAGTGAAATTCTGTGTTCAATATTGGCAAGATAGAATTGTTCTTGGAAGGAAAATGAAAACATAAGGGAAAAAATGTAAAATATTCTTGTCATTTAAAAACATTATTCCTAGGGCAGCTAGATGATGCAGTGAATAGAACATAGCCCTGAAATCAGGAGGACCTGAATTCAAATCTGACCTCAGATATTTAATAATTCCTAGATGTGTGACCCCAGGCAAGTCACTTAACCCCAACTGCCTCAACAACAACAACAAAAAAATCTATTTAAACACATAACTGTGAGTTTCATTTTTTTTTAAATTATGAAAATGAAAAAAAATCAATTAAGTTTGTTTAGGACTCCAATTATTATCAGAAAACTGTGGGTTTATGCAGGACAATTTTATATCTTTTTTTTTGGCTCCACAATGTCATTATACTATTTTTTTGGATAAAACTGAATTAAAAATGGGCAAAATTTCTCTATTTTACAAATAAACATGAAATGTATTCCACTTAGACTATGACTTAATTGTGAAAATGATAATATAGTCCAATATTGCCTATTTTTACAAGTGCCAACTATTTGCTTCCAGTTAGCCACATGAAATGAGGTAATGGAATATATATAATATTGTACTTTTAAGCATTGCCACAGAAAAACAGCTGTTTTGACACTTATTTTTACAAAGTTATTTTCAATTAACTAACAAATACAAATACTTATTAAGTACCTATTTTTCTTCAAATTAAATATGTATAAGTCAGTCAACAGGAATTTATTAAGTGACTATTATTTACCAAACACTGTGCTAAATGCTGGTAATACAAAGAAAGACAGAAAAAAATTCCTTTTCTCAAGGAGCTAACAATAATGGAAAAGACAATATGCAAAGAACCATGTATCACAAAATATATACAAGCAGGTACTAGCAGTTAAGAAGGAATTGTGCTAAGGGCTATTCCCTTCTCAAAGAATGCTATTTCTAAAGGGTCTGCATTGTTAATAGCATTTTTAATGAGAAAAGAGGTGAAAATGCAACTTTTAAAATGTAAAGTAAATTGCAAATCAAGTATAATAAAATAAGATTTTAGGAAATACTGACTTTGTACTTTTTAGGGTAAATGAAAACTAGCAGAAATGGCCTCGAGGCTACATAAAACACTTAAACAGTGTGTTCAATTTATAACTGGCCTAAATTAAAGAGGGCAAATCCAGAACAGTGTATTTAATACCCCAATCCTAACGTTAGCCTTAGCTGATAAAGCCTCTACGTCCTGTTGACATTTAAAAATAGCATTTAAACTTGACTAATATAAAAATACGTTTAAAATAATCATACATGTATAACCTATATCAGATTCCTTGCTGTCTTGAAGAGAGGGAAGGCAAGAGAAAGAGAAAACAATTTTAACTCAAAATCATACAAAAATGAATGATGAAAACTATCTTCATGTATAACTGGAAAAATAAAAAAAAATTACTGAGAACACACAAAAAGATAACATTATGAAAATGACAAGGCATTTATTTGTTCATTAAATTGTAACCATTGTGTTTTGACAATTAATTTTAGTTTTAATAAAACAATATCTGCTAGTCTCTAGCAAATATCAACTTCCAAAAATCATCCCACCTAGATTTCTAAGGTTTATCTTTTTAAGTTGCATAACAAATCATTTTCTAAAATAGGCAATGTCAACTTTCAGTCAATTCTGTTGACTGGGAGTAAGACATAGTAGAATTATCAGTGAAATACTAGGTTAAGGATAATTGTCCAACCTCATTTCAATAATGGGCTTCATTACTTTATGTAATTCATACTTTGTGTATGAATTTCTATGAAATGTATGTATGAATAAGTAAGAAAGTATGTATTTATACTTTATGTAAAGTATGCATTCTAACATGAATGTTCCATGAGTATTTATTCAGTAAGATGATGAAGTTAAAAATCTAATAAAATTAGACACTAGTAGATTAAAATCTATACTGAGTTATACCATTATTTAAAAAAAAAAAAAGTCATTCTGACTATGTACTTTATCGCCAAAAGAAGAGCAATGCAGCTACTTCCAGTCTCCTTTCAACACCAAATCTCAAGAGTAAGAAAACTGGAAATTTTCTGATATTTCAGTATATTTCTACCTTATGAAGGGCTATTTTCCACACTTAGCAAAGTGTCCAGCAAAAAGTAAGAGTTTAAAAAATGCTTATGGCATCTTTCTGCTCTCTACAGTTTTCCCCTGGGGAGCACCAACACATGGTTTAGTATATGTCAGTGAAAAACAAAAACAACAGCCAGGCCCCAAAAGCCTGATAGCTAGCAATAGAGCCACTAAATAAAAATGAAGGAAAACAGGATTTCATAGAATCTTTTCTCTAATAATTTGTTGAGGTGCCTCAATACCAGGAATGGTCCATTAACCATCCACTATACATATTTTATTAATAATTAATATCTGAACTCAGTTATAAATATTGTTAAATTATTCTAATGTTTTTGATACCTTTCAATTGTCCCATTTCTGTGTCATCTTGCTGTAACTTTTCCCACTGTGAACTAAAAATTCAAGAAAAGAATATAATAAATTAGCTCAATGTACTTGAAAAGTTATCCTTAAGAAAACTGTAAATTTCTACTATTTCAATTAGTCTATGAAGAATTTATTTCTGAATCAATATATTATTATAACCAGTTTATAAGCCACATATTAAAAAATGACCTTAGAACTGTATAGTTACACTTTATTTTTTACTCAAAATGTACATTAAATCAACTTAATGATCATTAAATTACTATTCTTATATTCAAGAAATTGTGATAAGTACTAAGGATAAGAAAAACAAATCTCTCCCCCAAAAAGATTTATCACCATTAAGGATAGTCAAAAGAATGTCCTGCAGGCTTCTCAAATCATTTTCTAAAAAGGAGCTTTAATTATTATAGGCACTGTTATTATGGACAGTTTGCATGTATATGGCACTTTAATATATGCAATGTGGTTTATAATTGTCATTAACAACTGATCTTCACAATAACTTGCTAAGTCATTCTTATTCCCATCTTAAAAGATTTTCTCAGCATCACAGAGTAAGCAAGTATCTAAGGGGAGATGTTGATCTTCTTGATTCCAAACTCAGCCACCCACATGCCAGATTCAACTGTGGTTCATGACCCTATATAGGGTCTCAATACTGAATGTAGGGATTGTGAAATTATGATTTGTTATCAATTAATATTTGATTTGCATACTATTGTATGCACCTATATACCTGACGCTATATAAAAATTTCTTGGGTGAAAATAGCTCATGAGTGGAAAAAGTATTAAGAAGCACTGCTCTATATCAGAGATGTCAAATTTGTAGACCAAGTGTGACCCAAACCAGATTAAAATACAACTAAAATTTATTTAACAAAATTAATAAACATATGATAAAATATGGAGTATGTAAATTTGTGATTTCTAAATGAACAGATGGCCCACTGAGATATTTAACAAGTTTATTTTAACAAGTAACCTTCAGATAATGATAGATATTATACTCTTCATTTCTAGAATGGGAGGGAAGCGCTGAATTTGGAGCCTGGCTCCAATTTTTATTCTTAGTTTTATAATATTTTTTCAAACTACAGTTTTGTTAGTTTTATGCTGTCTTTATGTGGAAATCTAATTTACTTTGCTCCTTTTCTTTCTTATTCATACAGGCAACTCAGCCATATAAACTTGCTTCTAATAACTGCTGTAGCTGTATCCCATTGATTATGATATTTCTGTCATTACTTTTTAAGTACTTTGGCTTTGTCTTCATTATAACTCTAGCTTTATTATTATATTTTACAGTTTCCATGTCATTTTGTATATTTATTTCATGTTATTTAATTATGATTTCACTGATTGATCTGAAAACAAAACATATCTAAATTTCTACTTTTTTGAAATCATGTATGCTCTGTTATCACTTTTTATGAATATTCTGGGTACTTGATTTAGTTTTCTCTATTAATTGCTGTTTCCAATTTAAACAAGTTTAGATATGACTTTTTTATTAATTTAATTTTCTTTAACCTAATAATGTATTTTTGAAATTCCTATTATTATTGTTATATTACAGCAGAATTTTTCAGGGCTAGACAGGTATGAAGAATGGACACCAGCAGAACTCCCAAGAAGTTGTCCATCATGCTAAATATGAATGAAAGTAAAAAGAACAAGACAGTCTATAGATTTACTGAGATAAAGTCTCAAGTAACATGGCTTAACTACAAAGAGCTGGAAAATCATTGCAATTATTAAATAGACATAGAGAATAGAATGGAGTTTTGGGAGCAAAATTTTCTATGCCAACTTATCCTGGAAAGCAGTCATAAAAAGCAACAGATATTCGATACACATTTAGCTATTACTCAAAAGCCACATTTTACATGTCTTCTTGAAAAAAGTTGCATACTCAGCTATATCCAACCCACATTATAATTGGCACTAAGGGTCATCTTATTATATTTTTAATGGGGAAAAACAAAGAGAGTATAATACAGCTCCAAATTAATATTTTTAAAAATACTTCTTCAAAATTCATCAGGTTATGTTTACCAGGAAAATAGACACATCTCAAAGTACTTTATGTAATTCATCTTAATATACACTGTTACAGACAAGTGAAACTTATCCCTCTCAATATGGTTAAATTTAAAATGTAAACATTTTAATCTAATTTTTAAACAGAGAGGACCAGTTACTAGAAATTAAAGCTTTAGCTAAAGCTACCTTATTTTATTCTCTGAAATCACCTTAGAAGACTCAGAATTTCATTATAGTTGATCCAATTTTTAACAATTTGTTATTCATTATGATTAAATACCATTGTTCAATATCTTTAGATTATGTCAGATAACAGTTTAGACTAATTTATTAAAAGTAATGTGATTAGAACATTAATTAGTAAAAGCACAGAATTTAAATTTCAAGTAACATTTTTAGGCTACAAAACCAGATAAAAGACCCAATTCTTCCCCCAAACACATTTAAGTGTAAAGAAACAATTCTAAGTATACCCCAAGACTTATTCATTTTCAAATTTTAACCAAACCTTTTGGGAAAGAAATGAATCTGAGAAAGACTCTTGGATAAAAAAGATTAAAGAAAATTCCTAATTATGGTTTTTACTACACAGGTGATCTAAAGCACATGTCCATTTTAATGTAAGAATAACATAACTTTTCCTCTTGATTTATTTAGGATACTGTAGATTTGCTTTTTAATATAAAACGAAAATGTTTAAAGAACATGAGAAACAAAGCTAGTTATAAATATATTCTAATTCCTATGAATATCATATTTCTGATATGGAATACTAATTCCATATTAGTATAGAATACTTCTAATTTTGGAATAGTTTACTTCCCAATAAATGTTAATTTTCATGTAAGAAAAAAATATGATGAATTCTATTTCTTTCCAGCAAGTTATCAAATATTATCTCCTTACATGAAAGTGAAAAATAAGAACTTCATTTTAGCATAGTAAATATCTAGATAATCCATAAAGAGTATTACCTAGAACTTTGGCAAACAAAGAAACTTACCTTGATATCTCCCTGAGATAAACAGTATGCATAGCCTTTTTCAAATGAGGTTCAATATTTCTCCACAATTTACGGGTATCACGTTCATTAGCTACATTAAGGAAAAACACACACACACATACAATAAAACCCCAAACTTTAGTAACATAAATCCTAGAAAACAACTATGCAAAAGTATAATTAACATACAAATAAAAGACATTTACCTTCTCCTTTTACCACAGGCTCACAATATTTAGAAAAGTTAAGAGCTGCCTATATTTAAAAAAAAAAATAGGAAAAAATTATTTCTAAATAACTACTACTATTATACTGAGACAATTCTTTTAAAAAAAGTTAATTATTACTTTATTATAAAAAGCTAAAGTGAAGAAAATGTAATAAAAAAAATTTAAATACTAAAGGAAACTGTTAACAAGCTAAATCCAGGTAGAAGATTGTTACTTGGCTGTACAATAAGTACTTTTAGAGAAAACAAGTATTTTAGATTTTACAACATAACTTTGAAACAGTAATTTATAAAACAGTACTTCACAGACCTAAATAGGAACAACTTTACAAAGCCAAGTATAGTTTTATGATCACAAAATTTATCAAAGTAATTGGGTCTAATTAATAGTTAATTTAGCCATTAATAAACATGGTTTCCATTTAAAAGGGAATTTCAAAATTCCTTTAGTCAGATTTGTCAAATACATATTGTAATGCTTATTTACTTCCAAGAATTTCACATTGAAATAATGTGGTCTACACACATCAATCAATAAGCTTTTATCAAGTGCATATTACATGCTAGATACAAAGGATATAAAGACATATTAATTAAATGTTAGTCAAAAATATGACTAAATTAATAAAATGAACTAGCACTGAAAATAAACATAATGAAACATTTATTGACTCCATTTTCCCTATCATACTTTAATAATACAATTGGACTAAATTTTCTAAAGTACCATTTTAGGGTAGAAAACGTTTCAACATCTAACAGTAATTTTCCTTTCAGAGTATTGCCCTACAGCAACTCCATCTAAGCTTTTTTTTTTATTTTATTATTATTATTTTTTTTATTAATAGGTTTAAGAAATGGGTTCCTTAATGAGTGTAACAGGAAACTGAAGACTTCCCAAGAATAATCATTTGAAGAGAACTCCAACACTTAAACCTCTAACTTGATAATTCTAAACCCAATTTCAAGGGTCTGTTAATCACTAAGGTTCTGGGAAGGAGAACTAAAGACCTGCTCCTCTAGTAGAAATATCTGATCTCCTGGACCTTTACTTACTTCTTAGAAGAAGCTAACTAATTAATGAACTGGAGACCTTCTAAGGGATCTGTAAACTGGGTAATCTCTATTTGTTGAGGAAGCCTGAGGTAAACCAAACCTCCTTGGTTATCCTAGTTTAATGGATTACTTACCTCTAAACAAATCTCTTTGTAAGGGGATTATATGGTTTCTTATAAAATCATTAACTAAGGAAGATTGAGAGTTAGTTTATCTGGGAAATGAAACAGGGTAAACAGTTGTAAGCAGTGGTAAAACTGACAATCATAAAATTCAGGTCAAAATTTAACAAGTTCATGTTACTTCCAAGAATTATTCTTGTGGTCACGACTATATAACTCATTTCAGTCTCTGTGGAAATTGACCTCTCTAGACTACTCTGGAATCCAGTCTGCAGATGTTCGCTTCTTGCAAGATTCTAAAAATAAATATTTCTGTTCTTCATTTAAGATATCTCTGAGTATTTGTAAATTGGATTTGCCATACCACACACTTAATAAACTATCTGAATGTGAGTAATAACTCATGAATTAAATAAAAAATTTTTTCCTAGTTAAAAGATCAGAAATTTGATCTATAATTCATATATAACATTAATTACCTAGTCCTATATATTTTACTTCATCTAAGACAATGTGTTCATTTGTTTAAACATAATTTTTTTTAAACTTTAAGTAAAACAAGAAGTTTTTTCCTTAACAATGAAATGATTTTACAAGAACCCTGCCCAATTACAGATATCATAAATTATAAAAACCAACTATCTTTTGATGTGGTTTGTGACACTATTCCTTTGTATTCCTCCTCTCCTGTCCCTAAATTCTGGTACCCGATTTCTTCATCAGCAACTGGTTTTAATGCGAGAGAATAGGAGTTAAAATGCTGGCCCTAATATTTGCCTGTAAAACTGTTGGAAAATCTATTTGATTTTTCTACAATCCCATTATCATATCCTTCAAATGTTTCCTAACTTTGTAGTCCATATTATGAACTTTTATTCCAATTTCACTTGTCTTTAGTACTTAACATTATCTCCATGACCTCCTCATGTAATTCCTTATCCCTAAGTAACTGCCACCATTTATAATCTCTGCTCCTACTTTCAGGCTACTAAATAGCCCCAGAGAAAGTCAGGGAAATGACATTGTTCAGAAACCATGGAAAGTACTACCAAAGAACCTCTACTTGTCACCTTCTCCAGCTTTGGGGAGTGGATAGTTTGAAGAATTACAAGATTCTGCAAAGTGTTTCCTAAAGACAAGAGAGTCCAATTTTAGAACAGAATCACAAGTAATATGGGAATCAAACATTGGTTCTTTTAATATACAGGTGAAGCTTGTCAGGAAACTGCTAAAACTGCTTTTGCTTCTATGTTTATAATAGTTTGCAGGGGAAGAATCTGGTCTAGAGTTAAACTTATTAGGTGAGAGAAATAAAAGGTTTACATACTTAAGAAGTTTTGAACCAACATAAACTTTTTTTCCCCAATTCTATTGAGAGAATAATTATGGAAAAACTTAGTTACTTTAATAAACTGAGGCACCAATTCTAGTAATATATGTGTATATTCAGAGGCTAGAGTGATTATAACCTTAACTATCTTAATACAATTATAAAATTTTAAAAATAGCATCTCTACCCCTGCCACTATTTAAGACCTGATTGATCTATTAATCTAAGGAGAAAAAAAAAGCTATCACAAAGGCCATGTCCTACACTTAGCAGTAAAGGTGTAAAACGAGAGTCGGTACTCTCAGATAGTAATTAGTACTTAAAGTAGTAAGCTTTAAAAAGAAGGCAAATGAATAACAAAGTGACAACAAACAAAGAAGGAGAAATGATAGCAAGCAAACCAAGTCACAGAGGCAGAGCTGATATTAAAAGAAACAATAATATTTAGGTGACTGTCTATTATATAAAAAGATGAAAAATTTCAACTAATTCCTCAAGTGTTACACTAACCCAAATATTGAATAAACAACAAATGACTAAAAAAAGTTTTTTTTAATATAGTCATAAAGGATCGAAAGTTATACTGTTTAATAATAAAAGAATTGGTACTCCAATTAGAGTGTACTCCTAATCTTTTCACCTACCAAATCTACATTCCCCAAAACTGACTAAATTACTTGATTTGAAAGGGGGGTGGGAGGGAAGGGAAGGGGCAAGGAACTAAATGCAGGCCTACACTAATGTAAACTCATCCAAAAATGTTCCAGTTGCAATTTTTTAAAACTAATGAAATAATTTTGGCCAAAATATATAAATAGACACAAAAAACCTTTTCCATTCATCAAAAGCATCTCTTTGAAGAGGGAAAAAAACCAATAGATACCTTTTTTTTCTTCTATTGTCTGTGAAGATGATTCAAAATGATAATTATTATAATTCTTTAAATATATCTTTTTTCATTTATTAATGGAACTTCTAAATGTTACCAGTATCAATGACATGAAAGTATACTTTGAAGTTATATAACAATATTATGATCTAGACCTAAATGAAATTTCCTTTGTCCAGAAATAAAAACACTTATTAGGTAATGTATTTAACTCTTTCTCTGTTTCTCCTACCTTGTCTTTATCAATTATTTTGAAGAGAAAAATAAAGAACTTCTCTGCTTCCCTCCCACCAAATCTTTTAGGAAGAGAACAAGAGATATTAAACCCCAGTATATCTATAGCTCCATGAAGAGATGACCCCAGTTAAGCTGAAGGTATGACAACAGTCCTTTTTGCTTCTTTTAACTCATTTGCAACTCACTAAATTTCCTTTTTTTATGATTGGGTTACAAAAATTATCTTTATTTAATATGGGTGTATTCTATTTTTTGTAAGTAATGATTTAATTCATTTAGTTTGTCAGTTTTATAATAACTGGACGGAGATTTCTTCATTTGTCATTAATCTTTCTTTAAAATTTTTGATACTCGTTTTCCTTAAAAAAAAAAAAAAAAGTCAAAATAGCTACTGGTTTATTTATTTTATTGGCATTTTCCCCAAACCAGTTTCTATTTTCATTTAATTTTTATATGTTCAAATTTTGCGCTCTCTCTTTCTCTCTCTCTCTCTCTCTCTCTCTCTCGTCTTTCAGAATTTCCAATTAGGGATTTAATTGGGTTCTCAATATTTAAACACATAAATTTCTAAAAATTTAGAAAGGATATAATTATTTTTTTCTTTAAAAAGTGTTTTAATAGGAAATTAAATGATGTAGTGGATAGAGTACCAGCTCTGAAGTCAGGAGGACCAGCGTTTAAATATAGCCTCAGATATTTAACATTTACTAGCTGTGTGACCTTGGGTAAGTTATTTAACCCCAATGACTGCCCTCCCTCCCCAAACAAAAAGATGCTAAAAAGACTTTTTTAAGTGTTTTAAAATAGAAGTTGATATATATTCAATTCAATATAAGCAAAGAATAAAGAGAACTGGAATTCAGTTTCTTTTTAAAATAGGTTTTCTTCTATTTAGATAAAAACTTAGTACATACAAAAGAAATCCAAAATAAATGAAGAAAGCCTAAATTTTTGGTTACTAAATCATTTATCATCTTTCTTTTACTCTTTATAGGTAAATAGGTAGCAGTTAGTTAAAAAAAAAAAAGCTCATTCTTAGAATGATCTATGAAATTGAGTATAGAAAGCTGAAAATAAGGTGATCATGTCAAAATATTTACTAAACCACAAATTCAGAGCACATGGAAACATTTCTGTGGCACTTCTCATATCCATCTCCTTCCCACTATTAAGATAGCTTCCAACTTTGCTCAGGCTCTGCACCTCTGACCTGGACTGTTGCAATAGCCTTCAAATTGGTCTTCCCATTAAATTTTTTCCTGCTTCAATCTATCCTCCACACAGCCAAGGAAATGACTACTCTTAAGTCCAGGTCTTACCTGTACCACTCCTATACTCAATACAGATCAGTGACTCCATACTTAGTTTTTAAAGGTATGTACAACCTGGCTCTTCTTCAGTTTCATTCATTTCCCACATTAGTGACCCAACAAACTGGCCTTCTTGCATAAAGCACTTCATTTGCCATTTGTCTACTTCTCACTAGCCTTCCCTTATGCCTAGAAAATAATCCTTCTTAAAGAATCCCTTACTTCTATAACTCAAGCACCATTTTCTACAAAAAGTCTTCCTCTATATTTTGTTATCTTATAGTTATTCTATATACATTTATTCATATACACATATGCATGCACATATACAAGTATATGTGTATGTGAGTATAAATGAGTGTATATTACACACTCACACACATACACCATTTAATTATGTACAGGTCTACCCCAAAAGTACAGAATTTCACTGAAGGGCGGGATAATTTAATTTTTTCTCTCTATTCCCAGTATCTTACATATAATAGGCATTTAATATTTACTGAATAATAACCTATAGGTTTTTAGTACAGAAAAGAGACAGAAATATAAATTAATGAGAATAATGTCATATGAGAATAAGTCCTTAGCTCATGCATTATATCATACTTTTAATATTTTACAGTGAAATAAAAGTAATTTCAAACAAACAATTAAAAAAACTACGCTCACTCACCAGGTGTCTGAGCTCTTTCAGGTCTCTACAGACAGTGTAAAAAACACCAAGGAGAATATTAATGTAGGCAGCATAGAAATCAGCTGAATACTCTGGAGGATGATCATGAGACAGAATCTTTTGAAGATGCCCTGGTCCATAAACATAAATTTGTTCTTAATGATTTTCATAAAGCATGTTAAGACACACATTTTACAACACTTTACTACAAAACTTTGAAACAACACAGGAAACCATGAAGTTTTAAAAATCATAAATCCATCAGAACAGGAAAGGAACATTAAATTTTGAAACCAAGATGGAGGAATCATGAGAAGTGGAGTTGTGTGACCACTTTAGTACTATAAAGTTTCTTAGTTGATAAGAATGACCAAAAACCAAGAGGAATTACTTCTAAATTAAATCTTAAAAGCCTGATTTACCTTGGGGCAGTAAATATTAACTTTAAAAAATCTAAAAGAACCCAAGGGTTGAATTTTCTATTATGTTAGATATTCTAAGTAGATAATAATTTGTTTAAAATATTTATTTCATGGGAAAAAAAATTCCAAAATCTAAATAAATCCACCAATTTTCAAAGATTTCATTCCTCACCTTATTCTTTCTTCTTTCTCTTTTTAAAACATATTCTTCTTTCTCCTACATTTCAGTATCTCAATACTGAAATTTCATCTTTCTTGGTTACAAACTTTCTCAGCTGACTACAGAAATTTAGAAACAGAAGACTTACTTTTTCTGTCTATGGTCTGCTCATTTTTAATCTCTGAATTTCTAATCTCATTTCTCTGCATCATTTGACATTATTAATCACTCTTTTCAAAGGTTATTTTCTCCTCTCTTGGTTTTAGTGAAACTACACTTTCCTGCTTCTCTTCTTAGCTTCCTGACAGCCTTTTATCAGTCTTCTTTATTAAATCATCTTCTGTGTTGTCCCCCTTAACTAGGGTCTTTACTAGTACTAGATCCTGGGCCATTGTCTTTTATCTACATATACTCTCTCAGGGATCTCTTTCTTTAGTACCATTATCTTTACCAAACCACAGGGTCCCTTTGTTCCAATTCAAGATCAACAGCTGCTGAACAACTCCATCTGGACGTTCCATAAGCATCTCAAACATGATATATCAAAAAACAAAACCCAAAATTGCCAAGCAACACTGAGAGTCAAAACAACAGTTTCATCACTTTACTTTACACTTTACCTCAAGTGTGAGGTAAAATGTAATCTCATCTCCCTAAAGGGATGTTAATTCTTTAAAGAAAAGGCACAATATAAAGAATTTATACACACATCTACATATACAAAGATATTTTGTGTTACATATATACATGTATGTATACACATACATATTGTATATATATAAAAGAGAGAATAGGTGATAAAAGGGTTCAGTGGAAAGAATAAGATTTGAGTCTGGCTTCCAATCTGGCCTCAAGCATTTTCTAGGTGTGTGACCTTGGACAAGTCATGTAATCTATGTCTGTCTCCATTTTCTCAATTGTAAAATGAGGATCATAACAGCACCTCCCAGGATTATTCTGAAGATTAAATAAGATACTGGAAAGCACTCAGCATAATGCCTGGCACAGAATAGGCACTATATAAATCCTTATTCCTTTTTCTTTCCTTGTTATTGGATAGGATGGGATGGAAGGTAGGTGATGAGGGGAAAGACACAGATGCTCATATTATTTCAACAACAATTAACATAAAGTGTAGTATTTCTTTCCTTCAATGAGTTTCTTTTCTCTCTCTCTCTCTCTCTCTTTTTTTTTTTTTTTTTTGTTTGTGAAAACAGGTAAAATTTTTATTAATAACTGCAGCTAGTTAGATCAGAAGGTCTGGGTGACAAGGCCAAGGATCTGAGGCCAAAGCTAGAATAATCCCTAAACATCTCCTTTATTTTATAACTTGGGAAATTTAAACCCAGAGAGATTATATGACATGACAACATTTCGTTATTTTATTGTACCATAATGTTTCTTACTTTTCTTATATATTAGAAGTTATATACTAAGTGTTTAGAAAATCCATAACTGTGTTGAAAGAATAGGTGAAAATATGTGGATGAATCAGCAAAAATCCAAGCCCTACTGAAAAATATACTAAAAGTTCTGATGGTAGATCAGATTATTTTATTAATCTACTGAACCATTCAACTACATAGTAACACTGAATATTGCCAATAAAATCAGGCCCTTTGGTATATCACACTAACAGAGAAGGAAGAATCTCATAGAATAAAAAGTATCATTTAAATGTTCGCAAATACAGAAACACTTTCTATATATATATGGGCAAATTTATGTGCTAATACAAGGATCATTACACTTGAAATGCTTTTACTGAATGCCAGATTCCCACATGGCTACATAGTCCCACAAATTTCATTTCCTTTAAGAGTTTGGTTTTTTAATTATCTCCTCATTCAAACATATTGATACTATATTGTGTCCTAATACTAATAATTATGTTTCCATTTAAAAACTCATTTCCAAAAGGAATTTTTTAAAAAGAGCATTTACCTATGCTATAATCAGGGAAATACATGATGAATGGTTCAAAACACCCAGTATTTGGTCGAAATTTTTCCCAAACAATTTGACTGAGAAATATAACAGTCACGTTTCTGTTGGTCTGGAAAAGAAAAAGGAATAAAAGGTGACCTTGTATATTAAAATTGTAATCAGAATAGTGATTCCATTTGGATTTTTCATTCAGAAAATTATCAAATTTCCAATTTATTATAAAGTATTTACATATTAAAAAGCTAACTGTAGACATTCTAATCAAGTTACTCATACATTTGCAAATTTTCATAATTATCCAGAATTTCTATAAAACTCTTGCATTTGTAATTGTTATTCAGTTACTTTATTTGAAACATATAGCTCACAATAAATGAAATGTGCCCCTCCAAAAACAACTGCATCTTTCCATAACAAAAATGGTTATGTTAAAAAAAATTAGTATTTTAGTCACCAATAATGTAAAAAGTATGACTTTCTAAAATTTTTTCTGTTTTAAAGTAAAATGGAAAAACCAGAAAGATTACAAAGGCAGATTTACACATAAGTATTACAATCCATCTAACTTCAGAAGCATTAAATAAAAATAATGAAAATTTCAAAGAATTCTAGGCCTGTTTTAATTTTAATAATGTCTACATTATTCTCTTGGAAGACAAAGACAACACATTATTAGCTACATCATACAAGGAAAAAAATAAATGACTTCTAAATGCCTCTTTCCATCTATCCTAGAAACCCAATGGTTTAAAACAAAGTCTATATTTATTGTTCCAGGAAAGAAAGGTCTTTGGGAATTCTAAAAACAGTCTAACTAAAAAGCACTAAACTTTTTCCATTTAAAAATGATTAATGATATTTAAAAAAATACTGACTTACTTTAAAAAATATTGGGAGCAGAACCTTGGAAGAATAATAGAATATGTTTCTTGCCTAAAAATGATTTATAATTTATAATGGGAAACATCTGTCTATTTATCTGGAAGAGTATAAAGTATACAATCAATTTTATCATTACTGAAATTTTTATTTGTAGTCTCATGTGAAGAGCAAAGATCAAATATTAACGCCAAAAAAAGAATAGTGGAGGGTTTATTTGGAAGAAGGAAATTTCCTCAGGCCTAATACATTTTTCTTGCTTTATGCAAAGTCCTAGGAAATGTATTTTCTTTGTTGGCACAAAGGAGAATATTATTCTTGCTTTCCCACATATCTTCTGCTCCTTTGCTTTGTCCCCCCCCTCTTCTCCCTCACCCCTTTTCAAAAAGGTCTTTAAGTAGTACTTTCAGTAACTTTCCAGTTACTTTCTTACTTGGATGGAAAAAGCCTCAATACAATATTTGGACTATGAATCTGGGGTTAGCCTGTCTGGTAAATGTTAGTATGAAGAGAGCACATAGAGGGAGAGCATGAACACCATAATACAGAAATAATGGAAAACTAAAAATGCTTAAAAGAAAGAAGACTTACTGATAATGGGGTCTGGCTCCTAAAATCTAGAAGTCTAATGGAACAACAATATGTTAAGGCTAAGAAAGACAAAAGGAAAGAGCAGTGCTATGATCAGAAAGATCAGACTCCAAGTCTTAAGGCTACCAGAAGGCAGTGATGATGGGAAATCTCCCATCACATACATTAACATGAATAGAAAAGAAATCCAGCAACTATAAGGTTTCTCCTCAAAAGCAGAATAGGGCTTGAGGTGAAAAAAGTTAGGTCTCTTTGAAATCAATTACAACCTCTAAAACACTCAAAATAGGCTAACAACCTACACCACCAGCCTTAGTCACTGGAGTACTTCATAAACATTGAAAAGGCCCCAATCAATACTAAAACAAATTACCCTATATTTTTCCCCAGATAGAGGTGAAAATTCTATTCCCTTTCTCAGTGTATCCTGAACAAATACCTATGCTGTCTATCCCTAATCTCTTATCTCATCCCCAAAAACCTCCTCTTACCTGTTACTATTCAAAATTCCTTTACCAGAAAAGAATACTTCTAATTATATTTAAAGTCTTTAAAAACATAAATAGAATTTGTAGAGGTAATATAATAATGTGAATGAGTTTTAATCAAAATATATAAATGATAACATGAGATACATTTTCATAGAGGAAAAGGTTTAGAAAGCAGAAAATTACTGGGCATACCTCAAGGGCAAAAGGGAACAGAATAGACAGACAAGACACAAGAAAAGCTCTACCTACAACAGGGAGGTAAAGATATGTTAGTATTTTCAATATAATAAAGAAAAATAGTACGTAATAAAATCCATTTCATACATGAATATTAAAAAACTGAAGGGAACACAGACTTGAAGAGTGATCAAGGTACTTTTATGAGGTTTTTTGGGTAAGTCAGTTCTGAAGAAATACTCTTTCCCCACCACAAGAAATTTCTGGGAAAAGCATTCAGAACAACTTAGTGTGATAGCCATGGCTTGAACATCCAACTCATTTATATGTCATACTTTTAATGGAAATATTTTCATATGTACCCAAGTGTCTCAAAGAGGCTCTTTGACCAACAATATTAAGTCTATTTCACTTTCAAACTAGCTGCTGCATTTATCTTACGTATTTTGCTTTCATTAAATAGTATTTAAGAGTTCAAAGTGATAAATTATTACATTCAATTAACATGTGATATATGCTTTATAAAATATCAATACTGGCAGAAACGAGGATAAGAAAGAGAAAGTAAGAATTCATGTCAAAACAGTAATCAAAAGTAAAATATTCTAAGTAGACACAAATCCAAAATGTTTTAAGTATTCTTTTCTGAATACAACTAATGTGTACTTGAAAAATTATGAGTAAGCACAAGTGAAACTGATCCAATTTTTTTGTAATAACTTCAATTTCCCTATTTTGTAAATCTAAATTTTCATTTAACATTTTCCTGAAATAAGATCCACTTCTATTTAACTTAATCACTTACCAATTCCTGTAACCTAAGAAATGCAGGTAGTAGATTTGCTTCCATTTCCCTTAAATATTCTGCTTTATCCAGCACCTTAAAAGAAAAAAAAATTTAAACATAATGAATTTAAGTAGAGTAAAAATCAACTTATAGACTATCAATATTATATAGTACAGTGATCTGATCTTTTTATTATGGTTAAAAACCTATAATTTAGGTTCTCAAAGAACTTTTACTTCTAATTCAGTATCAAATATCCTTTTCCAATCCAAGCTCTGCACAATTAACAAAGCTTTTTTATGAAAACACAATTCTAACCATGTCACTACTGACACATGAATCTTCATTGGCTCCCTTGTACCTCCAGAACAAAATATAAAACTCCCTCCAGAACAAAATATAAAACTCAGCTCAGCCATTTATATCTCTTCACAAACTGTCTATCGTTTACTTTTCCTGAATTATTTCACATTTCTGCCTTTTGAAGCCCCAGTCTTCCAGTCAAACCAGCAAACTTTGTATTCTCCAAACTATTTCAAATTCTATATTTATTCTTTTGCACAAATGATTCTATATCTCTAGAATTCACACCCTACTCACCTCATGTATCACCTACTTCAGAAAGCCATTTCTGTGTCTCACTTTAATTGTTAATGCTTTTTCCCTACTCAACAATCTCTCTCTCTCTCTCTTTCTTTCTCTCTCTCTCTCTCTTTCTCTCTCTCCCACTCTTACTCTCACTCTCACATATACACCCACTCACACTCCCTTATTTGTTGGCATTTTGTACATGTAACTTATAAATCCATACAGAAATACACATAAAAGTAACCCTAATAAAAGGGTCATTAAAAAATAATAAAAAGAACATAGTTAAGTTACTTACAATATATACAGTCTGATCATCTATACGCTGGTCTTGAGTCACTTTTTTAAACAAACGAACAAAATCGTTAAATGAATCACAGGCTATATGAGAGGTACATTCATCTTTTGAAGGAGTAAGACAATTCAACTGGTTTAAAATGTGCTCCAACAGTATCCTTGAGGTAAAACATTCAACACAGTTCACAATAACATGTGGAAGCTAAAAAAGAAAGAAAATAAACAATAAGTAAACAAGTTTGACAATTCAACTTTTTTCCAACTAGAAGTTGTTACAAAACCAATCATCAGTCTTATTTGTTTAACAACCTGTATAACTGTTGAAACACCCAATTTCTTAAAAAAAAATTTTAATAACTTGTAGTCAAGTGAAAGCTTGAGTTGTAGTCCCAATTTTGGTACTAATGTGCAGTGTGGTCTTGGGTAAGTAACTTCGATAATTAAAGTGTCTTATTTGTAAAATGAGGAATTTGAACTAGATGGTCTCCATTATCCCTCCCTATTCTAACATTCTATGGTTCTAAAAGCAATAGGCCATGTCATAAAGTTTGAAAATAAACATAAGACCATGTATTTGGTTGTGTTTGAGATCTACCATTACATAAATTTCTTATGATGAAACACAAAAGTAAAATAAGTAGTTTGAGAGAACAAGTGATGAAAAGTATATCTAACCATCTAAGGATGGTTCCTTAAAGGAAGGTGAAGAAAGCACTCACTGATGCAGAATGATATAGAGAAGGCTGATGTCATCTGGTTTTGTTTCATTTCATTTATATGTAAATGGCTTTCTTTTAAAATAAGAAAAAAATATAATAAAATGTAATTAAAAGGTAAGCTGTTATATTTTAACCTTTCCAAATATAAGTCAAACCTATTGAAACAAACTATTTCAGTATCTGTTTTAACCAATAGATCAGAACCCCCCCACACTTAGTAATTACTCTGAAAGAGTTACTGTGGCTAAGAAATTCAGGAACCTGTGGCCACTTTGATAAGCTTCTCTGAATTAGGTCCTGGGGAACAGGCATATATATTCCACTACAGATCTAAACTTAAAGCTTTTCCCAATTTTGTTGGACCTTCTAAAGCTTTCGATTTTCTGGCATAGATTACAGAAGTAAGTTTTATAAGACATCAACAACAGAACTTCAGAGAAAAATTCTAAATGTAATTCAGGAATATTTATAAAAATATAAATCAAAAAACAAGCATTTATAGAATTTTATGAAAAGCAGCAGACATAAATTACAAATAATGAATATTAATTATTTAAAAGTAAAGACTATGAAAAGGAAGAAAAAACAAAAATGCAAGAGTTAATAGAAAAAAAATCAAGATTTATAAGATTGAGACAGTTGAACCTAAAATATTCTATATCTAAAACATTTTAAATTCTTCTCTCTATCCTATTTAGTAGGCTTTTAGGAATTCACTAATTAACTAAAACAGTTAAACTAATGAATACTATAACATTAGCAACTATAACATGTATATGAGATGATATTATTATGTAAATTATCTGTTAATTTGTAAGGAAATTCTTTAGACCCAAATAGATAAAAAATGATGAATTATAATCAATTAGTAGTGAGCCCTAGGAATAATCCTGAGGAACAGAGGTAAAAATGACTTGTCCAAGATCACACAGTAACTTATATTTGAGAAGTAGTTGAACTCATATCTTTTTAACTCCAAATCCATTGCTTGATCCACTGTACCAAACTGTCTTTGTAGATCACCAGATATTAATGCTATACAAATTTACTATTTTTAAAGATAATTTTGAAATATATATCCCAACCTAAAATGATTTTATTTATATATTTTGTTGTTAGCACATTCTAAGGAGAACTCATTGAAGATGAAATGTTCCTGCCTCTGGAAAAAGTCAAAATGGCAAATCTGCTACAATAGAGTTTAATAGTTATTTATCTAGTTACTAGAGTGGTTATAACACAATTAAACTAATTGTATATTACAAATTAGAATTTAAATAGTAAATTTTGATATTTTTATTTTAGACAATTTACACTGTATTACCATTATAGAACAGTGAAATCCAATGGTTACATAGTTTATATCTAAACTATTATAGAAAATATTTCAATTTCCTCTATATTTTATGTAAGCTACTTAGAATACATAAAAATGAAGAATCTGAAAATATTTTCAGATACAAGCTTAATCAAATCTACCTAAAAATTCTTACACTGAATGAGCAATATTATTTTAATTAAAAATTAATTAGTTTAATAAAAGAAGTAACCATATAGTTGCATTCTTTACACATGCTTCAAGACGTGGTAGATTATGAAATATAACCTGCAGATACCAATTATTTTTCTATATTCATAAAGAATCATTAGTTCTTGAGGCACTATTCTTCTGATAACTTCTCAGGCTTTTGTAGCCAGGCTACTTCTTCCAAGGAATGAGATAGTTACAGAGAAGCAGCTCTCTGCCTTTGGAAATAAAGGGCAACAATGAAAACATTACATTGTTATTCACATTTTGCTACCAATTTCACAAATATTCAAAGTGACACATTCTCATAATAGCAGTAAACAATAATGGGATGTAGCCTACTTTCTAAAACCTTCTATACATCCCAACCTAAAATGATTTTATTTATATATTTTGGTGTTAGCACATTCTAAGGAGAACTCATTGAAGATACTATATGAAATGTTCCTGCCTCTGGAAAAAGTCAAAATGGCAAATCTGCTACAATAGAGTTTAATAGTTATTTATCTAGTTACTAGAGTGGTTATAACACAAAATTTTCAATTATAACACCAAACATAAGATATATTTGTTTGTTTTTAAAGCAAATCAGTAGTTATTTTTCTCCCTCCATATATTATTAATATTTTAAATCTACTTAAAATGAGTATAATATTACTCTTACCTCTGAAGTTTTCATCAAAGTTTCCATCACATAGGTCTTTCCACTAGCTGTATGTCCATAAATAAAAATGGAAGGGAAGCTAAAATGATGACGCTAAGGGAAAAAAGTAATGATCAATTTACATTTACAAAATTTACAAATACACTGAACTTTAACTTTACCAAACTTACATTTAGCTTATTTTTTCTCATCAATCCAAAACACTGCAACAAAAAGAGCAAATGCTTTGTTGCTGAATAAAAATAAAAATAAAAAATCCCTAAGAGGGATTTTAAGAAGCTACTAGGTCTAAGGCACCATCCAAAGGAAAGACTGTTTGTCAGCCCAAACATTTCTAAAGCAAGTCAGTGATAAAATCTGTCTATACTATTCAATTCAACAAATATATAATGTCTATATACTCCTCTTAACAACTCATAGAAATAGTAGCTACTCAGGAAATATATAAATATTTTCAGTGATTCTTGCTCAAATAATCAACACCATAAATATTCCTCCTTTAAGAAATTAGATAGGTAGAATATTCTTGTGATCATCAATAAAATTTTTTTTTTCTGAGACAATTGGGGTTAAGTGACTTGCCCAGGGACACAATTAGATGTTAAGTATCAAATATTTAATTAACGTCACCCAGCTGTCAAATCAAAAACATGTCCCAGGACAGATTACCCTACATCTTACTTAAGATGGAGTTAATCTTTAAAAAATAAAAAAATAAAAAATTGCTACTTGATTTATAGCTAGTTTTGTTCAATTGTTTCAGTCGTGTCTGATTTTTTGTGAACTTATTTGGTGTTTTCTTGGTAAAAATAATGGAGTAATTTGCCATTTCCTTCTCCAGTTCATTTTATAGAAACTAAGGCAAACAGAGTTAAGGGAATTGCCCAGGGTCACACAGCTAGTGTCTGAGACCAGATCTGAACTCAAGAAGATAAGTCTTGTTGATTTCAGGTTTGGTATACCATCTATTGTACTACCTACATACCCTTTATGTACGCTACATAGAATAGCTATGTGCTAATTATTAGAGTAACATATCAAAATAAGTGCTTAAACATTAAAATCTTACATCATCAATTGATTTTCAACAAAATAAAAATCATTTGGCATATTTCAATATACATGTGCTTCTTAATATATGTGTGTATTGAATGTTTGAGGATTTCAGAGTACAACCAATATTGCACTCCTATGGAACAGCTTCTCCACATTCAAATTTTACTTAACCATAGCAGCCTAGAGATCTCATTCTCTGAAACCCTAGAGCACTTATTATTTGTATAATTATTTTGGCTAAATCATATATTATCTTGTAGTACTGCACTGCAGCCATAATTTCAATTCAACAAGAATTTATTAAAGTACCTACTATGTCCAAGACAAGAGGTTAAGAAAGACTACAATAAAATAAAAAAAAGTGATTATCCTTAAGGAGCTTACTGAGGAATATAAAATATACACCAATTTAAGTATACTTAAAATAATTTTAGGAATAATCCACCAATAGCAAAGGTGATGGTAAAGAGTGTCTTACATAAATTGACACTTGACCTGAACTTTCAAAATTAAGAAGCCTAAGATGTGGAGAAAAAGAGGGGACGCACTCTAAGCATGGTCTGCACTAAGATCTATAGATGGGAAATGAAATGTTGATTGTGAGAAACAAGGCCACTTTGGATAGACCATAATATGTGGGAAGAAAAGTGATATATATATAAAGAGGTAAGAAAGGCCTGCCATGACTACGAGAATAATTTACTCTAAAGGGACACAGAAAATCCTTCCCAAAACTGATCTACCATGCTATATTTTGACTGAATTATGGCTGCCTACCTTTGGCCCCTACTTCGAGATAGACATTTTTCTTTCCCAGGCTTTATGTCTCCTTGTTCTGTCTAGTTACATGTTGCCCCGCTACTCTACTAAGATACTGCAGTCTTGTTTTTCTTTAATTCTCATCTACTGGTAAGGAGAAAAGGTATATCAGGATCCTCTGCCATCACTATTAGTTGAAATGATGACAGGATTATCAAATGCTTTTCATATATAACTTTATTATTCATTTCCCATGTAATCCAGCTAGCACCCTAACTGAATGAGACTATAGAAGTGATGACACATCTGAACAGTATAATATGAACTCCTTAAGAGCAGGAATCTTTTCAGGTCTGCATCTTCATCAACTAGGACTACTTCTTCTTCTTCTTCTTTTTTGCTGAGGCAATTAGGGTTAAATGACTTGCTCAGGGTCACACAACCAGGAAGTATTAAGTGTCTGAGGCCAGGAGTCTTCCTAACTTGAGGGTTGGTGCTCTATCCACTGCACCACCTAGCCCCGTCAACTAAGACTTCTTAACTGGGATAAGAATACATCTATAGCCCAGTTTCTTAAAGTATGGCTTAGGACCCCATAAGGAATCGCATAACCGAATATAAGGATGGCAAATTTATGATTTGTTATTAGTAAATGTTTCATTTGAATACCTATTTTATATACCTATATACCTAGGTTGCATAAAAATTTCTCAGGAAAAAAGGAGTTATGAGTGGGAAAAGTTTAAGAAATACTAATCTATAGGATGACGGCAACCAGTGAAATTATTATTGCATGTGAGGAAATGTTAAAGGAAATAGATATGTCTAGACTGAAGAAGATAGGATGGTAGTCCACAAAATTATAAAAGGCTGCCATGAGAAGACTAACCAGATTTATTCTGTGCGGCCCCACAAGGCAGGTCTTAGACTAATGAGTGGATGTCAAAGAGAGGAAAACTTTGTCTCAATACAAGGAAGAACAATTAGAGATTATAAAAATAGAATGGGTTGCTTTGTGATACATTAAATTCTCCATCAGTGGATGTTTAATCAAATGTTAGAGACAAAAGGATACCTAGGGGAATCATCTAAATCTGGACTCCATTTTTGCAACTAAAGAAACAGGGGCCCAAAGAGGCTAAATGATGACCAGTGTCATACATATGACTGGCAAGGCTGGGACTTGGCTATCAATAGTTTTTCCATTATACCTAATTAATATTCAGGGACAGTAGTGGATATTGAACAGGGGAAATTGTGTAAAAGTAATCCTTCTAAATATGACATTCTATGAATCAAGTATGATGACCACATGTTGAGTAACAACAATAAAACTAAGTAGAAAATTATTTGATATAGTAGCATGTCTCACTTTATATTATTTCCTTCTCCAAGATTTGCTGGGGCTAGGTGGTAGTAGTGGATGGAGGGATGGAACCTTTGCAAAGCCTATAAAGGTTTCCTCTGGCCAATGGGTCTTTCACTTAACTGTTATGGTAGGAAATGGTTAAGTATTTTAGGGAGCAAGCTTCTGGATTCCTACACTTGAAACACAATTTTCCTATGCCTCATTTTCCTCACAAGATCACCTACCCTAAATGAAACGTGAATAAATAAATACAGAACACCTCACAATACACCCATGCCTCAGGTGATGTTCATTGGGTAAGATGTTTTGTGCTTCACCCCAACAAATAAATTCAACTTTTCACAAAGATTCCTGATAAATAGAACTTGCAACTAGAGCTTCCAGCAGAGCTCCAGTTTACCAAAGTGCTTTGCAAAGCTGTTGTTCCTTGCGGGCTTTTCACTTTGGGATCTTGTTTGGAAATCGAGGCTTCCAAAAGCTCTACAAAATTTTTTTTACCAAGTCTAGTTCCTTACTACGGTAAGATTTTTCCCAGAATTTCTAACTTCAGTTTGGGAAACTGGTGGATGAGAGGATGAAAGAGGAAGGGACGGGAAGAGAAAATAAGAAACGCTGTGTGATGTCATTCGATCCTCACAGCAACCCTGTGATATTCTCCTCCCCCCCCCCCCCCCCCCCCCCGTCTTTTTTTTATTTAACAAATAAGGAAACTGAGGGTGAAAGCTGGAGCAATATTCCCATCACAAAGCTAGACAATGTTTTGGGCAGATTTTGAATTTGGGTCTTCCTAACTCTAACTCCAGAGTTCATTCTGCCAAGTAAAAAAATAAAAAGATAAAAAGGCCAAAGAAACGTCTGAAAGGGGCAGCTAGGTGGTACAGTGGATAGAGAGCACCAGCCTGAAGTCAGGAGGATCTGACTTCAAATCTGGCCTCAGACACTTAACATGTTCTGGCTGTGTGAGCCTAAGCAAGTCACTTAACCTCAATTGCCTAAGCAAAAAAAAAAAAAAAAAAAAGTCTGAAAATTAAAGTTTAAGTTAAACATTTAGCGAACAATACCTCTCCAAACAAGGCCATCAAAGTAGACACTTGGGATTCGCGACAAAGCACCACGTTCTCCAAAGGAAACATCGCAGCCGAGAAGGCAACAAACCGGAGCCGGAGAGAAAAGAGCAGTAGCTAGCTTTAAGAGGTTTTAACCAGCTCCCCCAAACTCAGCGACACAGACCCGAAAGCTTAAGCGCATTTGAGCATCCGCTCGACACTTAAAAAGCCCCGGTCCAACCTTTCCCGGCTTCAGCAGCCTCTATGGCCTGACGCCGCTACGTCGACGTCTTACGTCACCACGTCGGCGTCCCCGTTCAACGTCTTTATGGAGGGAACGCGGGGCGGGACCTCGCAGACAGCGCTTCCCAAGGGATTTGTGGTTTTTCCCAAGACAGATGAGTAGGCGGATACTGGAAGAGAGAAAAAGGAGAGGGTCTAGATCATCCCCTGCATCTAGAGGGTGAACTGAGAGAACTGTAGGGACCGCGTAGGGATATTCCTCAGACTCGAACTTCACGGAAATAGCTGCCTCTGCGGCCCACGCCCGGGTTCTCCTGGACCTGCAGCTCCTTCAGGAAAAGAGGCAGGGGCGGGAATCGAGCCGGGTGCAATTGAGGTTTGGGAAAAGTTTGCCGTGTGTTGTAGATATGCCCCTGGAACTACGTGATGACGCCGGCTTCTGTCTCAGATTCCTAGTCAGTGAATGGGGACTACTTTAAATATCGATATATACACGGTAATATAAATTATATGTACCTGTAAATAAAAATTACATATGCATATGTATGCACCTGTGCGTTTTTATGCTACTTACATAAATGTGTATGGCTATCTCTGTTTTTATATCTATTTGTGTGTGTGTGTGTGTGTAGATAAGAACACATACATGTGTGTATACACATCACAAGTGGTGAATGTATAATACGCCATCCTGAAGGACTAGTAAATTACATATAAAATTGTGTGTGTGTAGCAAGTACTTGGCATATAGTTAACATTTAATTGATGCATGTTTTGTCCCTTTTTTATTTATTTTTTTGAGAGGCAGTTGAGGTTAAATGACTTGCCAGGGTCACACAACTCTATTAAGTGTTATGTCTGAGTAGGAATTAGAACTCAGGGTTCTCTGTCCACTCTGCCATCTCCCTGCCCCTGTTTATTTTAAAATTTAATTTTATTATTTTTCCATTTAACTTAGGAACACTTAATAAGGCCTTACTGATAGGGCGCAGTTTCTAGGAGAAATATACCTTAGGAGTGCTATTATTCTAACAATGTTTGTCAATGATCCTAAAGTCTGCTGGCTTTAGGAATACTCTCTCTTCCTTTCTCTCTCTCTACACACACACACACTATGTACTATAGTATGTCCTAGACACTGCTGAGTGCCAGATAAAAATCTGTTGGTCAGTGATAACAGGGTTTCTGAGACAAAAGGTAAGGTGCACAACAGACTACTCAATTCTACCTCTGAGCCATAAAATTGGCATATATACTGACATGAAGAACCAGATCTATAAATTTTTCTTCTTGTTCCTTTGTTCTTTGCTAAAATCCTTTTGGAATTTAGCCCATTCCAATTGGTGTTCCCGTTATTAATAAACTTTGCCTCTTGACTTGGAGATGGATTCAAGCCTGCAAATTCACCTTGCAACACAAGTCTGCAACTGCAACTTTTTGGGGTTTTCTTTTGAATGTCAACATTACCATATATCTGGCATTGAGTAGAGGATACAAAGAAAGGTGGTCCTCAGGAGGCTTGAGAGTTGAATGAGAGAAAACAAAAAATTATGGATATCCAAGATAACTAGATAATAGTAGATAAATGCAGGGAGAAAGCAATAGTAATTTAGGGGGAAGGCAACTTGCAGAAGGTGGATGGGATGAGCTTAAAGGAACACAAGGAAGCCAGTGCTGTAGTAGGGGGTGAAAGCATCCTAGACATTGGGGAACCATCAACAACAACAAAAAAACTAACCCCACACTTCCTAATGTATAGTCAAGCAATAGAAATACTCTTATTGGCCAAAAATACCTCTGATTCTTCATTTTGAGCTCAGCATTTCTCTATGTAGTTTACCTGACCAGGACTGGTAAAATTGTTATTTTATGGATCAAGATGAAGAAAGTTGTTGGCATAATTTGTAAAAGGTTAGCAGTGGTATTTGAATTATCATATTAAGTGGGTTAGCTTCACTGCTTGCCTGTAAGATTGTGGGACACAGGGTAAATTACTGAGCCTCAGCTTCTCCATCTGTAAAATGAAGATGATAGCACCTATCTCACACGGGTATGATGGAAATCAATGAGAGAATATGGAAAGTTCTCTGCAAACCTTAAAACATTCTAGGTCATAGTTATTATTATTGGTGGAAACATGCAAAGCAGATATTAAAGAGGTTGTAAAACAGCTAAACTCAGATGAGATTATTAATCCCTAAAGAAGATGGTAAAGTAGAGGGATAGTTATATTCTGTTTTTTAGGAAACTTGGCCCCACTTGTGTTTTTTCCCATAATTGCTGCAACTAAGAAAACTTAATTACTTGAAGCACTCATCCTAGCAGAGACAGAGTTCAACACCAGGTTCCCTTATTCCAAACCTCAGGCACTTTATCTCATTCTCAATAAGTAAAATGAGCTTTAATTTGAGTATAATTTGTTTTTTGCAATAGCAAAATATTCTAATACTGATTTGTAGTGTAAAAGGAAGATTCTGGGAAGATGGTGGAGTAGGCCAGAAAACTTTTGGCTCTCCAAATTTCCTTCACAAAAAAGACTGAACATTGCCTCAGAAGAATAAGGATGGAGTAAAGTAATTGTTCTCCTAAGAGAATTTAAGACAGGAGGAAAGATCTGCCCTTTAGGGGTGGAGGTTCAGTCTGAGTGAAGTATGAACATTCCCAGGCTATATTTGCAGAATCAACAAACAACAAACCCTAGGAACATCTAGATGAAGAAGAAGCCTCTGCCTTAGAATTTTACCTAACAGATCTAAATTTAATAAATTAAATTCATTGTCAACTCAGTTAAATTACTAAAAACATTATTTTATTGAGTTAGAAAAAAGACAACAAAGATCATTTGGAAGAACAAAAGATCAGGAACTTCAAAGAAACCAGGAAAAAAAGATTTTCTAAAGAAAGTAGATTCAGCAGGATCATACTTTAAACTATAAGGCCAAGCATTATTGAAGTGTAAAAAGAATAATTTCAATTATTTAAATTAAAATTTTCTTAAATAATTAAAAGATATGTAGCTAAGAATAAAAGGAATTTAAAAAATTGCATTTGATAATCTCTCAGGATGTAGTTAGGTTGGAATACTGCTGTGATACAGGAAATGGTGATTGATTTAGAAAAACATGGAAAGACTTAGAACAATGAAGTCTTTCCATCCTCAAATGGAAAATGATATCCATCCTCAAAGAAATAAATTGATGGGGTACAGCTTCAAGATAATAGCAATAATTTAGCTATTGTTTTACCCATCTGTTTGTCAATGATTCTAATCTCCTAGTTTTAGGAATATTATAGTATAGTCCTACAAATATTGCTGACTGAATAGCAATTTGTTATTCAGTGATAACAGGATTTCTGAGACAAATGGTAAAGTGCATACCAAACTACTACTCAATCCCACCTCTAAATCATAAAATCCAATATTGAGGTGCAAATCAGACCACTGCTCAGTTCTACCTCTAAGCTATAAAATTAACATATCAATGACATGAAGAATTAAATCTATCTTTTCCTATAATTTGTCTTCTTGCTTCTGGTTCTTTGCTAAATCCTTTTGAAACTTAGCCTACTACAATTATAATAAGCTTTTCACCTTCTCTTAGAAATGGGTTCAAGCCTGCAAATTCTTTTGAGATACTTCACAACATTGGTCTGCAATCCCAAACTTTTGGAGTCTCTTTTGAACCTCAAGAAGATGGCAGGTAGAAATAAGCATAGCATGGTCTTACATATATGCGTATGATTGTATTTGTTTATGTTTATAGATATCTATGCATATATTTATGTATATATGTGTGTATACACATATGTGTTTATGTGTGCTTTTGCTTAATTGTAGCCTTCTTTAGGGTGGGAGAGAAGGAGAGGAAAAAAATTAAGTAAAAAGTGCACAGCAGAGAACAAAAAGCCAACAAGGAAGTAAAAAAAAAAAAAAAAAAAAAAAAGCTGGTTGACTTTGAGAACAATATGTATAATTAAATGACATGTACATGAGGCCTTCTCAGAAAACTGATCCCTGCCATAGTTAATAGGGCTACAGTTCCAAGAAATCACCCACCCTTGTTTGTATACATGCTTAATCTTACACAAACTGCTTCGTAATCTATAGTCCCCCTGTTCTTGCATCTTGACGATAGAGGGGATTCCTATGATGGACTGTGAGTCTAAAATCAGGAACAGCTGGGGTCCCAGGTGGAGTAAAAAATGTTTAAAAACAAAAATATCATTTTTAGGTAAAAAAAAAAAAAACATGCTTTGCTGCCTGTGCTTTGCCTCCCTGAAAGTGACACCTCTTTCTTGCAAGAACTGAATAAACCGCCTTCTGCTCTGGCTCTGAGAAATGTGATTTTGAATTATTTTGGCTTAGTAGTTGCTGTCCCATAGTTTTCTGGGGGCTCATCTGGGATTTATGTTCTATTCTCTCTCTCTCTCTCTCTCTCTCTCTCTCTCTCTCTCTCTCTCTCTCTCTCTCTCTTTCTCTCTCTCTTGTCATGTCCAAATTCAGGCACCTTTTGGGGGAACAGCCCTGATAGTCTTTGGACTTGATGGGGAGATCTCATTGTGAGTAAGTTGGAACCTGAGGAGATGGATTCGCCAGAGCAGAAACCAAAAGAAACTCTGACAGATTAAGAGAAAGAGCCCAGCTGCCAGTGAAAGGAATAGTCAACCAAGATATACATACATATATATATATATATATATATATATATATATATATATATATATAAAATCTGCAGGTAAAAGCTGAAAGGGGACCCTGGGAAAAGGGCAGAGTAAGATCCTCTGAGTGATTAAGGGAAGGGGGCTACCCCTTTGTAATTGGCTTGTGCCAAATTCAGTATCAAAATGTGAAACATAAAAAGAAAATGATAAAATACTATTACTCCATATGGGGAGGACATGATCTAGGAGGAGGTACTATGTTGTCCAAGTATTGATCTGAAGATAGGATTTGTCAAAAGTTAAATGCTAAGGAATATTTCAATCTGAAGAAAGCACCTATGTAGTACTTAAGGAACTTAAAAGTGGTTTGTGTTTGTGTGTGTGAGTCAGTGTTTTTTTCTTCTATGTTTTTCTCAATGAGCTGAATTATAAAGTAAAAGAAATGACCATTTTCGGATTTAAAAGTGCTTGTTTTGTGCATCTCGATGCAAAGTAACCTGAATTTTTCTTATGCTTTCAAGCTTCTCTCCCTAGAGGTTTCTGGGAATGACCAGAACTGCTGTGTGTGTGGTGTTATGTCCAATCTAGCCTTTCCAAAGAACAGAAAGCTCCCCTAAAACTCCATGCTCTGGAAGTTAGCTTCAGTTTCTCTCTAGATGGGTCCCTATGTTCCCCAATCCCCAGAGTTCCAACTTCTCAGGTGACTCTGGATTCTGTAAAAGGTGTGGTCTATCTCCAAATGGTTTGGAGAAATCTAAGGAAATCTATTTTACACTTTAAAATCCTTCCCCCTTCCCAATAAAATATTTCATAGGGAAAAGTACAAAATTTAAGGAGTTAGGGAGATAGGAATTATTGCCATTTTGCCCCCAGGGCAATCTTTATTTCAGGTCTCAAATAGTTTACTGCCATTACAGAGATTTCAGGCAGTCTAATACAATGGAGTTTTTGAGGGGAAAGAAAAGTTTTCTCAAAAAAAAAGTGAACTAAAGTATAATGTTTAAATTTAAATGGCATATGATAGAATTGCTTTCAATTGATGTATTTGGGAATAAGATTTTAGAAATATTGTGTGCATTAATATTGTAGTATAGCTACTAGAAGTTTAAACCTGTATTTGATTTGATTATGGTTATTAAAACAAAAGTTCTTTGATAATTTACCTAAAGATGTTTGTATCTCTTAATTAGATGAAACATGTTGTTTTCTTTTTCTTTTTTTCTTTTAATATTTTAATATTAATATTTTTTATTTTTAATAGCTTTTTACTTACAAGTTATATGCATGGGTAATTTTACAGCATTGACAATTGCCAAACCTTTTGTTCCAATTTTTCCCCTCCTTCCCCCCCCTTTCCTTAGATAGCAGGATGACCAATACATGCTAAATATATTAAAGTATAAATTAAATACAAAATAAGTATACATGTCCAAACAGTTATTTTGCTGTACAAAAAAAATTGGACTTTGAAATAGTGTACAATTATCCTGTGAAGGAAATCAAAAATGCAGGTGGGCAAAAATATAGGGATTGGGAATTCTATGTAATGGTTCTTAGTCATCTCCCAGAGTTCTTTCGCTGGGTGTAGCTGGTTCAATTCATTACTGCTCCATTAAAACTAATTTGGTTCTTCTCATTGCTGAAGATGGCCAGGTCCATCAGAAATGATCATCATATAGTATTATTGTTGAAGTATATAATGATCTCCTGGTCTTGCTCATTTCTCTCAGCATCAATTCATCTAAGTCTCTGCAGGAAACATGTTACTTTCTAAATTGTATATTGGGCAACTTATTAAAAAAAAAGAGCTATGCTTTAAAATTGAGTCAGCTCTATTGAACATATGTACAAGTTTTATGAAATTTGGTCCAAAGTTATTTAGATATTACTTATATTATGAATCTTAAAGTTTAAAAAAAAAAGGTACAAGAAAGATTGATTTGCAAAAGCAATTAGTAGTTTCAATGGAACCTACAGTTAGAATTTCACAAACGAAAGTGTTGATTTTTAAAATAATTGTTTTTCATTTGGTGTGTTTGTTAAAATTGGAAACTTGACTATAAATTACATGAGATCCTCTCCATTTTTGTAAAGACAGGGGTCCTCAAATTACAGCCTACAGGCCAGATGCAGCAGCTGAGGACATTTATCCCTCTCATCCAGGGCTATGAAGTTTCTTTTTTTAAAAGCCCACAAAACAAAATTTTTGTTTTTACTACAGTCCGACACTCCAACAGTCTGAGGGACAGTGAACTGACCCCCTATTTAAAAAGTTTGAGGATCTCTGTGCTATGATATGTCTATTTGGCTACCATTTATGAAAATTTAGAAATTGCTAATTAAGTTGTTTGAGATTATTGTCATAATGTTGAAACCTAAAATTGTTAAGAATTATTGATGTGACAGGTTGTGAGAGAGAGAGAGAGAGAGAGAGAGAGAGAGATTGTGTGTGTGTTTTGGGGCTCCCCTCATCAGTCTCATTGTTTAATGAATATGATCTATAGCTTTCTACTCTATGGGCACATGGGATAATTTAGGATTTAAAACCTGATTAGTGAAATTTATAATTGAGATGAAATCTCTTGGGATTATAATTGTTATTGTTTTGAGTTTTGGATTTGGGAATGATTATCTGATGAATTGTGTTAATAACCCAGTATGTGAGAGCTGAATTGGCTAAAGTAGGATTGTTACTACATGATTGTCAACTGTGTCCTCAGGCTGAGGCCCTGAAGGATCAGTTTTGATGCTATTATAATCATGCCCCTGCTTTTTCCTTTCACAGCAAATTTCTATAATCAGAGTAAGTGGTCAATAGAAGCCATAAGCACAGATCAAGTATGTAATATTTTGCTTTTTTTGATCTGAAAACATGTAGTCATTATATCTTATAATTAGATAAATGAGCATTTTGGCTGGATCATCTATCTTTTGCTAAATGTATCTATATGGAATGAAGCCCTTTAAGGACCTTATGTAAATGTAAAAACAATTGATACAACTGTCATTGGGATCAGTTATTCTATTGATTATTGAAACTGAAACTGAAATATCTTTTATATGGTTTAGAAAAGATTTTAGTGAACTTTGTTTTCTTAGAGAGATGTAATTTATAGTATATTTTGTTTCATCAATGGGAAAGTCACTTTTATTTATAATGTAGTCTCTAAAAGAGAGATGATGTCTAACTACATAATCTTCAGGGAAGGTATAAGCATACTTCCCAAGAATGAGAATTTTGTTCTTTGTACTTGCTCTCTCTCTACTTCTCTTGGGTTTGTTTTCCTTTAGGCTTTGAGCAATTCACTTTCAAATGATCAGCACTAGATAGCTATATTGACCAACTTTAGAAGTATGACTCAACTCACTGGAGCTTCAATCAGTTCAAGCCTATTCAAATGAGATCCTGTAGTATGTTCCAGCTCAACGTTCATTCTCAGCAAGAAGTAGTTTCAGAAAATGAGATCACCGCCCCATTCCCCAAAAACCTTTGGGCCCCATTTGTTTGAGAAGGAACTGGAACTGGTTGTTGAATAGTCTACAAACTACCCAGTGTCTCAGTGGATTCCCTATAAGAAGTCCATCAATCCTGTGAAGGAGGAAGATTAAGTAAACTTAATTATATTCCCCTGCTGAAATAATATTTGGGGTTTAGGATGAGAACATCAGATTAAGATATGGGTTAATATTACTGGGAAAGGATATTGCATAAACAATTCAGTTTGATGCTTGTCAAATTATAGAATTGTAGAGGCTTGACTAGTAGGTACAATTGTGTCTTAATAGAGAAAGAGATTTTTATGGAACTGCTTGTTCAATTTGGAATAATGTTTGTTTTGCTACAAGGGCTAGACATTTAGAAAATGGAGATCAAAGAGTAAATTGGTTACGCATGTAATAGCTATAGATCTCTTAGGAAAATTTATAATCAAGTTAAGCACTTAAGCCAAGTGATAGACACCAATGCCTGAGTAGAATTAGTAAAGTACTCTGTAAAAGAGTTAGAATAAAAAGCAATTTCTATGTCTATGTCTATGAGGCTATGAAGTTGCCCCATGTCCACATAGTACCATTCCCTTTTGGGTATGGAAAAACGCAAAAGTAAATGCTTCCTGTTCTCAAAATAACATTCCTGGGGAGAATTACAATGCTTTATATTAGTCCCTTACCTCTGGAGATCAATCAGCTTATCTCTCATGGCAGGATTCCAAAACCTAAAGATTATACTAACATGTACCCAAGCCTGGAATGTAACTGAGGATAGCTCCGACAATGAGCATACTCCAAGCAAATTTTGGGTGGTATTGTGGAGCCAGCATTCTCAAACCTGCTTTGTCTGGGAACTGAGTGGGCAATCTATTTGATTATTCCTTTTATCTTGGCATTTGATGAAGTAACAAAAGACTGAATCAGGAAGAATTAAGTCAAGGATAGTAACTGATTAATTCAAGGCTAGAAATCTAGTTCTGGATTCGGGTCATTCCTACTCTGGTGAATAAATGTTATTGAATAAATTATACCAGAGAAACAGTGAAGAGGATGATAGAATAGTTAGATACCACTAGCATAATGGCATGGGAAAATAGAATGATTCTAGAAAGGTTTTGGTAGGAAGAGGAGAAACGTGTTACAATTGGAAATAGTTTTCACTCTTAGTACAGCCCTATCAGAAGAATTAGCAGAGAATTCAGGGATTAATTATACATCCTGTGTAAGGGATCTGTGCAGGGGTTTATGGACTTCTATGTAGGAGGATATAAAAAAATTAACCAATGGTAAGGAGTTAGAAAAGGATGTAGAAACCAATTTTTAAAAAAGAGAACAGTGGGATTGTGAGAAATAGATGGGCATTTGTTTTTTATAGTTATGAAAATTAAATTGGAAAATTAAAATTAAATTAGAAAACCGAAATTCACAAGGACATAAAGGAATAATCAAAAGTGGAGTTCATTTTCTCCCAAAAGAATGTAAGTTCCTTGGAAGCAGGAACTGGTTATGTAATGAGAGATGGAGATTCATGTTCTGTAACATCCAATTAATGGGGAATCAGGAGGATAAGGGAAGTCCTGATGGTAAGGTGGATGTAGAAATTGAAAAATTGTATCAGGATTAGTGTAAGAAGTCATCAAATGGACACATAAAGAGGAGGGATTCATATGAGGTTTTCTCAGAAAACTGATCCCTGCCATAATTTAGGGCTACAGTTCCAGGAAAACTCCCCTTGCTTGTACCCTTGCTTAATCTTGCACAAATCACTTTGTAATCTATAGTCTCCCTGTTCTTGTACCCTGAGGATGGAGTGGATTCCTATGATACACTGTGAATCCTGATATGAAGTCAGGGACAGCTGGGGCCCAAGATGGGGTAAAAATTGTTTTAGGGATAAAAAACTGTGCTTTGCTGCCTATGCTTTGCCTCCTTTCATTAGAATATACTAGTGAAGGTGAGGCCCTTTTTTTTGCAATAAATGAATAAACTGCTTTCTTCTCTGGCTCTGAGATATGTCTATTTGACTTATTTTGGGTTAGTGGTCACTGTCCCACACAGTAATTATCATGTTGATTTTCTTGAAATGGTAATTTATTGTTTTATATTGAATGCTTTTCTTTGATCTGCTTTGCAATGGCAGTTTTTTTTTTCTTCTTTTCTCATTTTGTATTGAAGTTTAAAATAAAAAAAATAAAGATTTGTAGTGTATTCTTGGCTACATAGGCAAGTATTAATGCACCTTAAATTATAATCAGATTGCTAAAAATTACTTCTATGGCAAACATTATACTACACACTGAAGATGCAAGAAAGGAAAAACACCCCTGAATTCATTTTATCTGAAGTGTAAATCTGCCCATATACTCCTAAAAATCAGAGAGTAAAAAGACCCATTATAAAAATACATTTATTTTAACTTTTTTGTGGTAGTAAATAATTGGAAACTGAGAGGTGGTCCATCAATTAGGGAATGCCTAACAGCTTATGGTATATGAATAGGATGAAATACTATTTTGTAAGAAATCAGGAAGGGGAAGCCTTTATGAACTGATGCAAAATGAAGTAAACAAAACCAGAATAATTTACATGATAACAATAGTGTACAGATAATCAGCTTAGGAATTCAACACAATGACCAACCACAGCTTCAAAGGACTCCTGATGAGACATATTATCTAACTCCAGAGAACAAAAGATCTTTGACTCAGTGCACATTGAAGCATATTTTCTTGCTTTTTTTTTTTTTTTTTTGGAGGGGCATTGTTCATTGTTAATTGGAGATTTTGGTTTTCATAACTTTATATATTTGTAGTAGGCTTTTTTCATGTCTTCTTAGCAGATAAAAAAGAGAAAAAGAAGGAAAAGAATATGGAACTGAAAAATGAATTAAAAAAAATTAACAGAATGGTATGACTGATTGGGGGAAAGGGGCAAACTCTCATACATTCTCCTGCGAAGGAAGCTGAGACTGTAGACTACCTTGAGCTTCTGAGTTTTGGGATACAGTAAGCTAAACTATATTGTTGTTTGACATTTATATAGTGAGATTTCCATAAAGGGAAAAGTTTGCTGAAGGAGAGGTAAACTGGTTAGATTGAAGACTGAGCAGGTCAGAGTTCCTATGCTAGACACTGTGGGACTGGGCCCCTTCATATTCCTGTATGATTAGCTTGGTCAAGATGGCAGATTGTGTCATAAAATTAAAAATAATTTAAAAAAGAACATTATGAAACCAAAACTCATTAATGACAATATTTTGTGGCTATTAAACTCATATTTAATATATTATGTCAAAATTATTTAACTTCTTATTGGTGTGCTTATATTCTGCTAAGATGAGTGAAATCTAAGATTTATATTGCCAATGTTAATGTTGCTGCTCCCCAAACCAAAAAAGAATAATCCTTTAGAGAAGTAATTTCTTAAAGTAGTTTACACCTTTTTTTTAAGAAAAATAATTCTACTCTCTTCAATATCCCTTTCACTATTTCTATAGCAGCTGTTTCAAACCTTAAGCTCCCCATAATTAGCCTTTCTCTATAGTCACTTAGCTGAGGATCTCCCCCATGCTTCACTGAAAAAAATGAACAATAATCAAGGAATGCTCTCCCTTCTTTCTTTACTTTCTTGAATCACTCAGACATCTTTATCTACTATCATGTTCACCTTGGTCTAGAATTAAAAATGGCCCTTGCCAAGGCCACAGTCTCTCATTGAGCACTCTAGATTCTGATCCTCATAGTCTTTTTCAGTGACTTGCATCCACTATTATCCTTATTCTATTTAATCCCTAGTCATTCTTTCCCTATCTACTTTTGCTACATACAAATATGCCCATGTCTCCCACATTTTGAACAAATTCATATTTAATTCTTCCTTCTAGCAATCATCCTATAGCTTCTCCTTCTCAGCAAAACTTGAGAAATTTATCTATATTAGGTGCCTTTATTTCTTTCTTTCACACTCACTTCTAGCTCTCTTGCACTTGATATCTGGCTTCTCACCTAACCATTTAATTGCAAATGCACTCACAAAAGTTACAAAGATATTTTAATTATCACTTTAACAACCCTTTTTCATGTCTCATCCTTTTTTACCTTTTACATTTTATATTATTGATCATCCTGTTGCCCTAGATAATCTTAAGTTTTTATAATACAGTTTTATTTTAAATAACATTGTCTTTTACTTTCTTCTACATTGTAATGCCAGAGAAACTGAGGCAAAACAGAGATTAGTTTTTAATATTTTAATAGTGGAGAATTTGGGCTAGCCAAAGCCAGCCAGCTGAATGGAACTCTTATCTCAAAGCAACCAACACTTAGTGATTAATTCCAGAGACTTTTATAGGGCTCCAGCTATCAGGGAAATAAAGGCATAATTCCAGTCCCGATAGAATAGGGGTCAAGAAGGTTGGGAGCAGGAGACAAAGAATCTAGGGCAGGAGATAGTCAGCAATATCCAGGCATTTTAGATGAGCCACCTGAAGTTTTATGATTCACTGGAATGTAAGAATGGCCAGGGCATAATGGGGCAAGGAAGGTGGGGGTTGGCCATAATAATTTTATTCAGAGCATAACATAATAATTCAGGGAAAGTGAGGCAGGGAAACTAAGGCTTTACATTCCACACTCTCTCTAGTGGGTAAACAAATCATTGAATTATCTTGGAGGGTCTCAGCACCATGATTTTGATCAACCCTACCTGGAGCGGATAAACCAAAATAAAATTATGGCGAGGGCAAGTCTCTCCCTGATAACCCCAGAGTTGTTAACAGCATTCCTTGTTTAAGGCAGCACAAAGGCCTCCCCATTGCAAGAATAGCATGTCAAATTTTTTCAGTTCTGGAGTACTATCTCAGCCAGAAAATCCAGTTTGAGATGAATAATTGAGTGTGAGTTAGGTCTGCAGTCATTTGTGCACTTAACTGAACATCTGCTTTAGGAGGAGCAGCAGCACTCAAGTCAGTTGCTCTAGCCCTTCTAGGAGGGGCACTGCATGGCTGTCCAAGGGATTTCAAGGGGAAAGGGTGGGACCTGAAATGGCTCCATTTGTCCCCACCCAGAAGAACAGATAGGCTAAGGAACACTGCTACTAGAATACAGAAAGGATTCAGATTACTGAGCAGATTGTGGTAGTATGCACACTTAGTTAGACCCTCACCATACAATGAACCTTCAGAGGCCTGATACTAAACTGCATTCCTTTGAGGATGTTGAAATACTAATTAAGGAACTGGGGTTATAGGACTGGAGAAGTGGATCAGAGAGACTGTCGGTCACAAGACAGGTGCCTATACCTTGGAGATTTCCAAGAATGATTTCTAGTTGTTCTCAAGAATAGGTAATCAGAAAATGGTCCCAGAAACTGAGTCTGCCAGGGCAATTTCAACAGAATAAGGGGGTTCAAAGTTAAAACAGAGCCAGCAATCACAGTGGGATTACAAATAATAAATCAAGTAAGGAGTAAAGATCAAAAAGGACAGCTGCAAGGGCTTCTTATTTAAATTAGTGGGTTAGGAGGGGCAGTAGTGCCTGGGAAACCTATTTGAAGTTAAATTTTTGTCAAATCCACTTCTCACCTCTCCCCTGGGTGCTGTCCCTTCAATCTAATCACTAGATGAGTTGTTTGATGAAGGCATTTTCCCCATTCTTTCAACTGCTTTTGGGAAAATCTACCTTATCTCTTATCCTTCTTTTTTGTTTTATTGAAGGAATCATCCAAGGGGGAGTAAATAGAGGCTCCAATTGTCACATAGTCATCTCACATATAAGTGCTGAAAGTGAATTAAAGTTTCTATATATAACACATTAGTACAGTAGAAGTTTTCCACTCTGAAAGTTATCTAAAGATCCCTCAAATAATTACATGTTCTTAAGGGAACATTGTATTCAATTTGATAGTGCTGATACATACCATAAGCATACTTTATAGCAACAGTTACCCAAATTTTAACCCAACATTTTTTATCTTAAATCCTAAATACATTGTAATAGGGGACCCAGTCAGAATTTTGTAGTCATTCATCAACCACTAGTTCCCCTTCCCCACCCTCACCTGCCCAAATCAATGAGGCTCTAAGTCCATTAGGGGCAGGAGCAACAGTCTCATCTTCCGAAACTGCTTCCTGCTGAAAATGGGCGCAGAGTTGAATCCTATTCCATTTTGGGGAGGTGTTAGGGGAATTCCTCTCTCTCTCCAAGCTATGCCACATAGTCTTACATGTCACATCAGCTTAGCAGGGCAGGCCCAGGTGGTTAAAAGGGGCTTGGCCTCAGAGGCAGGAGTCTTGCAGGAGTTACAGGAACTGCTAATAGGTTCCTTGAGGTGGTGAGGGGTGTGTCTTCTTGCTGGATGTCCTCCTGGGATGCAACATTAACTCCATACATCTCCCTTTTGTGGCTTCAGCTATGGCAGTGCTGAGTGGGTGGGCAGGCAAAGGTAATCCCAGAAGAGAGGAAGCATAAATAGACAGCTCTGAGCAGAACTTGCTCTTTTACTTCCTGCTGAGAGGGTGACTGAATAAAGACAGACTGTTTGCACCTCCCAAAGGGCTTGTCTCCGTGTTTATCCGGGTGGGCTCCGAAGACTGGGATATATGGCCCTGCGGCCTACAGTAGGGTGCTCAAACAGTCTGGCACAAGTGCCACCCAGTGTGGGGCAGAGGATAGAGGCCAGGCTGGTCCGATCATGGAAAGGGAGACCAGACCCCGAGACTGAGAGTTGGTCCGGGAAGGTAGATGGGACAAACTGTTGTGAGGTCCCAGATTGGGGAAAGAAGTTTATAGAATAGTAAAGCAAGCAGAATTGGAAACTGACTTAAAAACAGCCTAAGTATTTGTGGACACTATGCAACTTTGTTGTCCAATGGTGCCATATAACGGACTAGATTGAAGTAAGTGGGAGGTAGTAGATAATCAAATAGCTTCCTATGATAAGGAAACCGCAGGAGCCATCCCAGAATGGCATCACTTCATTTATCAGGTGATTAGAAGTACTTTAAGAGGTGCAAGCCGCAATCCATTAAAAGCAGATAATGAAGTTCAAACTGAGAGTCATAAAACAAATGAGGATCCTAAATCAGTACTCACCCACTTCAGCCCTTCCATAAAATGGAGCAGGCGGAAGTCGGCAGTGGGGAAGAAGCAGGAAGTAAGCATGAAGGAGCAGGAAGTGGATGTGATGACACAGGAAGAGGAAGGGATAAGATGAGAGGAGAAAGTGAACATAGGGAAGGTCACCTCTGCCTCTGAGGCATGGCCTACTCTCTCATCCCCCATCTTCCCTGAGGAAGCATGTTTTCCTGCTGCTCCCTCTGAGCCTCCTTATGGAGGCCTTGGAGATTCCCTGCAAGTTTAGGACAAATGATACAGAAGGCAGCGAGGGGGATGAGGAAGCAAAAACTTGGTTAGATGCTTGCCCTGTGTTTGATGGCCCACAGGGAAGGACATGGGCCCCTTTAGAGTGGAAGAAATTTTTAAGGCAGTGTACATTTACGGATTGACTCTCCATATGTTAAGGAGCTGTTGGCTCTCCTAGACTCCAACAATATATTAACCCTGAATGATTGGAAGACTATTGCTGAAGCCTGCCTTACACCTGGGGAGTCTCTGCAATGGATGACTCTGTTTGCAGACTTAGCAAAAAACTTTGTAAGAGACATGTAGAGCCACACCCCTTTTGTGATTTCCACAAAATAGTTGGAGCTGGAAGTTATGAAAGAATGAAGAACAAATGCATATGATGCAGCAGTGTATGTGGTGGTATCCCAAAGTGCCCAGAGAGCAGTTAGCAAAATTGAAGCTTCTGGAAAGCAGAGGCTCTCAATGACAAAGATTAAACAGGGCCCAGATGAACCTTTTCCTGATTTCGTGTCTATTGAGAGGTCAGTGGGCAAAGGAGGAGCTGCTGGTCTGAGCCAGAAATTAGCTAGGAAGAACACTAGTGCCCCTGTCAGGAAGCCATGCTCTCAGATGGGGATGTGAGCCTTGAAAAGATGATTAAGAGATGTGAGAATGTTGGCTCTAGTGCATTCTAAATGGATGCCCTTGTAGTGGCTATTTCTAAATGGGGTCACAGAAGGAATGAAGGCTAGAGAAACCAAGATATGTTATCAGTGTGGGAAGGCTGGTCACTTCAAAGCCCAGTGCTGCCTGAGGAAATGGGGTGTAGGGCTCCTCAAGGGCTCTGCAACAAGCTTATCAGGTGGAGGAAAGGTGTTCTCCAGTGACCCAGTCAGGACTACAGCAGGATACCTCTGGCTTCTGCTAGGTGGTTCAGGTTCCCTCTTCCCAGTGGGGTAAACTTCCAACTTGACCCTGGATATACAACCTTAGTACCAGTAACCAAGCTAGAACAACTCTAAGAGTGGCATTTGTAGTGGCTTGACATTTTATACCCCCGTTATAGTCCATACCATAGTAATTACAACAGAACAACCCTAAAGTGTGGTGACTAATCCACATGATAGGCCAGCATTTTTAGATAAGGGTGAGCTAATAGCACAAGCACTTCCTCTCTTAGATGGGTCAGATTCTGACATTAATTCTATGCAGCATATAGAACAAAGCAAGCTATAATATATATATTTAATATACATATTAAAGGAAAAGCATTTAAAGGGCAACTTGCCACCAACCATAGCTGATCGGTCTGTTATCTTACAGCTCTTCTGGCTCCTTCATGACAGCTTTATGCAGATGTCACTATAGTTAACAGGGTGGGAGGAGCACAGCAGGCATGGGTTGCAGCAGAAGACTTGCCTTGGCAATTTGCAGATTAAACCGGGTATTCCGACTCTTGGTTTCACAGGTCTCAGGTACAATCTATGGGGCAGGGACATATTGAAGGCTTGTGGGCCTCAGTTTGTATACCACTTCCACAGGATTTTTAATTGGGGTCATTGGGTATTTGGGCACCACCTTTCATACCATGCCCACACTATTAATATGGAAATCTAACACCCCAGTTTGAGTACCCCAATGGCCCCTCCCAGTGGAAAAAACCCAACCCTTACATGAAATTATACAACAGTTGAAGGCTGGATATATAGAATCAACGTCTAGCCCATATAATAGCCCTGTATTTATCATAAAGAAAAAATCTGGGAAATTCAGAATGCTAGTGGACCTTAGGGCTGTTAATGCTATTACTGAACCTCTGGGAGCCCTACAGCTAGCATGCCATCTCCTAATCTGGTATCCACTGGATGGCCAGTAATAGACATACAAGACATATATGTATATTTAGACATACAAGATTGTTTCTTCTCCATCCCTGACACCACTAATAACCACAAGACCTCAATTTATCATGATCACTCAAAAGAGATTCTGGTGTTAGAGACCCCTTATTATTCCTCCCAGAAAAATGAGCTTTTTGCTATTTTCCAGGCCTGTGAAAGATACCCAGAGCCCATTAACATATCAGATAGTTTATATGCTGTCTGAGTGCTCAGAGGCATTGAGGATGCTGTCCTACAACCTCAGAACTCTTCAAATTGCAGCTGATTTTACAAACTAGAAAACATCCCATTTACATCCTGCATGTATATTCTCACTAGTGCTGTGCAGGAGGCATATTTGCGGGCAATGAGGTGATGGACTGTGCTTTGCAATGCTCCCTTCTCATGGTCGCCATATCCCCTGAATGTGCCCATGATTTTCTCCATTTACCCACTAATTCTCTACATCGCCTTTATGACCTCACCCGAGAACGAGCCGGACAGATAGTGAAGCAGTGTGTTCACTGTGTTCCATTTTTCCCTTCCTCCACCTAGTAAAGGAGTTAATCCCTAGGGTTTATTCCTCAATGATTTGTGGCAAATGGATGTGACACATGTGAGCCATGTGGCCATCCACATTTGTATTCACATCTTTTCTAAATTCATACTTTGGAGGCCACTGAATACCTACATAAATATCTAGTAACTGATAGATGACTAGGCTAAATACTCATTTGCCTAAGTATTTAGGATATAATGACCATATATAGCCATATTGGAAACAGCAAAGTATTATATAATTGAATTGTATTAATGATTTCTATTGATTACTTGTTTTGATTATAGAAATCAGCTATAGGAGAAAAAAGCAGGGACATGGCTATAACATAATATACTCAAGTCAAAATTCTTCAGCACATAAACATGACAAGAATAAAGTAGCCTTAACTCAGTTTTACTTTGGGTAATTGTAGCAGTAACTTTTAGATGGTGGAGCTTTAAAACTCCCAAATAATATTAGTTACAGGCCCAAGCAATTTTACCTCCAATAATAAATCTTATTAACCAAAGCTCCAGATGAATCCTAAACAGGTTTTTACCATGACGATGTATTGATAACAGTAAGAGATTCATCCCAGAAAGTTCACAACTTATCTTTCATATCTAAGTAGATGGTTTATAAAGTCAATATTACATAAATTATTTTGCTTTAGAATTCCTAATACATGTTCGGTAAGAAATGACCAACAGGATGATTTCAGAAAGGCCTGGAGAGACTTACAAGAACTGAGGCTGAGTGAAATGAGCAGGACCAGGAGATCATTATATACTTCAACAACAATACTATATGATGATCAATTCTGATGGACCTGGCCATCTTCAGCAATGAGATGAACTAAATCAGTTCCAGTGGAGCAGGAATGAATTGAACCAGCTACACCCAGCAAAAGAACTCTGGGAGATGACTAAGATGACATATAATAGCCAATATCTCTATTTTTGTCCACCTGCATTTTTGATTTCCTTCACAGGCTAATTGTATGCTATTTCAGAGTCCAATTCTTTTTGTACAGAAAAATAACTATTTGGACATGTATCCTTATTTTGTATTTAATTTATACTTTAACATATTTAACATGTATTGGTCAACCTGCCATCTGGGGGAGGGGGAAGGGGGAAAGAGGGAAAAATTGTAATAAAAGGTTTGGCAATTGTCAATGCTATAAAATTACCCATGTATATAACTTCTAAATAAAAAGCTATAATTAAAAAAAATTTAAAAAAAAAGAATTCCCAATACATAGAAAAATTCTAAATTGCATATTGTCCATAACAGAAACATGTTCAAAGGGACAAAGGTAAAAACTATTATTCTCAGAGTCCCTTATTAGTCTCAGAGTCTCAGAACTATTATTCTCAGAATTAAATAATAACTTTAAGATGACTCAATATAATCAATTAAAACTCATACAGAATATCCTAATTTCACATAAAAGAACCTTATCAGAATTAACACTAATAACTTATAAAAGTAAGCTGTTCCCAATACTCTCTGCAGTAGAGAGCCAGCTGAGTTTGTCTTCATTTCTAAAAGAACAGCCATAATCGGGAGGGTGAGGGGAGGAAGGTAAATTAAATTTTCACCTTTGAAGCCAAAAGATCCCTTTCCATTTCTTCCTCCTCTATTCTACTTCTCTTTATAATTAACTTTTAGGGTGCCAAATCCTTCTCAGGATTTAGCCAGCCAGTGTATTTTCTTTCTCCAAATAAATGGAAAGTTACTTCCACTAAAAGATTTGCCTCTTTCTGTCCAACTTAATTCTCCCCCTTTTTTAACATGCTTTCTCCCTCAATTTCCAATACTCCCTGTAACACATCTCATATCTCTCTCCTGCCGATTCCAACATGCTTTTCCCCTTTCTCTCTAACAACTTATCAAATCAAAAATCTTTGACATTGTTTTTTTAAGGTTACAATATTAGGATAACCCCTACTTAATTATCAATTTCATAGCTTTCAACAAATGATAGCCAAATAAACATAACATAACTCATCACAAAATGGATAGGAATCTCATGTAGTCATTTAAAATTTTAATATTCACACCAAATAAAATTATTTAATGAAAATATTTTTTCCATGTGATATTCTAATTAGATATTTCATTCAAACTGTCCATTGTTTCTGCAAATCAATCTTTCTTATCCCATTTATGTAAAATGATCTCTTTTCTCCTTTCCTTTTGTTTTCTTTTCCTTCAAAACTTTTAAGATTTACAATATAGTGAACAGTTAAATAACTTCATAAAGCTCATACACATGTTCAGCAGAACTGACAAATTTTTTTTTAATAAAGCTTTTTTATTTTCGAAACATATGCACAGATAATTTGACAGCACTGACCCTTGCATAGCCTTGTGTTTCAGATTTTCTCCTCCTTCCCTCCATCCTCTCTCCTAGATGGCAAGCAATTTAACATATGTTCAACACGTTAAAGTATATGTTAAATCCAATATGTATAAACACATTTATATAATTCTCTTGCTGCACAAGAGAAATCAGATAAAAAAAATAAAACAAATGACTAAGAAGACAAAATGCAAGCGAATAACAACAAAAAGAGTTAGAATGTTATGCTATGATCCACATTCAGTTCCTACAGTCCTCTTTCTGTGTGTAGATGGCTCTCTTCATCACAAGATCATTGGGACTGGCATAAATCATCTCATTATTTGAAAAAGTCACGTTCATCAGAATTGATCATTGTACAATATTGATGTTGCCGTGTACAATGATCTCCTGGTTCTGCTCATTTCACTTAGCATCATTTCATGTAAATTCCTCCAGGTCTTACTAAAATCATCTTCTTGACCATTTCTTATAGAAAAATAATATTCCATAACATTCATATGCCATAACTTATTCAGCCATTCTCCAACTGATGGGCATCCACTCAGCTTCCAGTTTCTTGACACTACGAAAAGGATTGCCACAAACATTTTTGCACATTTGGATCTGTTTCCTTCCTTTTAAGATCTCTTTGGGATATAGGCCCAGTAGAAACACTGCGGGGTCAAAGAATATGTACAGTTTGATAATTTTTTTGAACATAATTCCAAATCTCCAGAATGGCTGGATCCATTCACAACTCCACCAACAATATATGTGTCCCAGTTTTCCTACATCCCCTCCAACATCATCCTTGTTTTTTTCCTGTCATCTTAGCCAATCTGAGAAATGTGTAGTGGTATCTCAGAATTGTCTTACTTTGCATTTCTCTGATCAATAATGATTTAGAGCACCTTCTCATACGCTTAGAAATAGTTTTAATTCCTTCATCTGAAAATTGAGCTGACAAAATTTTAAAGCATAGCTTATAATGTTTAGATATTACCCTAGATATATTTTAGAAGGTAACATGCTTCATTTAATTAGGGGGTATGTGACCTCTTCAGGTAAGTTATCAGGACTTTGTTTTAACAGGCTATTTTTAAAGTGAATCAAATCAAATACAGCTTAAATTTTTTTTTCTTTCAGTAGTAAAGGTTCAATATTCAAACAAATTCCTAAGATCTTATACCCAGAAGAAACAGATTTAGCATGCATGAGGCAATAGTAATTATCTCCCACAATTTCAGAATCACAATAACATATTAAATAAAAACTAAGACCCCAAAATTCAATAGACCAATAAGCCATAGCCTTTTTCCCACTTAAGTAAGTTTCCATAAATTCTAATTAAATGTTGAAGATAAATTGAGTTACCATTTGGTTATATATATAGACATATATATATATATATATACACGTATATATATATGTGTATATATATATTTATATATATACACACACACATATATAAACATACATGCACACATATACATGTATACACACACATTTTAAATTGGTTTTAAAAGTTAGACTAGATAAGGAGTCTATTTCTTTGCTGGAATTTTTTTTAAAGCAATTGACATCAGCTTCTTTTGTTCTCTCTCTTACCTTCTCTCATTCAGAGCTGCAACTTGATTCAGATAAGGTTTTATTGCCCTTCTTTTTCTTCTGAAAGACTTTCAAAAAGACTGCATTTCTGCCAGATTTTAAAAGCATCCAAGTTTCTGTTCCTTTTTTTTTTCAAATTAGTGCAAACAGGTTACAATTAAGTCCAATAAAAAGTTAAAAAAAAATTCTCATAAAGCATTTTTTATGCTGAACACCTTTGCAATCTTGAACTGACCAATTGCCAAATTCCTCAATCACTGTTCTTAAAACTTAACAGACCTCCTTAAATCAATACAACAGACAAACAAGTCACAAACACAAACTGCACAGACACAACATTTAACAAATACAAACTAGGGGCAAATTCCTGATATCTCAGGAGTGCTGTGAGGGGAGTTTTTTAGGTCGACTATCTCTCTCTCCCAGACCCAAATTGAGCCTTTTCAAAGATTAATTAGGCTTCCAAACTCGAGTTTGGTATATTCCCTGACTCCACAGAGAGTGCCCAAATGTAAAAAAAATACCCAGAACCAAATTGTGTTTAATGGCACCCAGATTTGTGCCCAAAGACACCCAGACCAAATAGTGATTTTAAAAAGCACCTAGATTTGTGTCTGAAGGAACCCAGACCAAATAGTGCCACATGGCATCCCATTGGCACTTCCCAGAGTTGTGTGGCTCGTCAGCCCAATTATATCTGGGGATCCAAAGTTAGCACCCAACCAGAACAGAAATTTCACCCCTGGAGGATTTCAAACCAGATTCTCCACTGTACCTGAAATAAAGGTGTCGGCAGTGAGTTCTTACTGTGGCTGGAACTGCTCTTTCCATAGGATTCTGGAAGAAACCCGATGCTGGCTTCCCTAAAAGAGTCCAGAACCAGCGGCTCAAGGCTTCTGGCTGAGGTCTGGTGCTCTCTAATCTCTAATCTTGCTCTCAGCTCTCATTTCATGGGGGCCTCCAGAAAGTAATGCTGGAGAAATTGAGGCAAGACAGAGGTTAAAGGTTTTTAATATTTTAATAGTGGAGAATTTGGGCCTAGCTGAAGCCAGCTGGCTGAATGGAATCCTTGTCTCAAAGCACCAAGTGATTAATTCCAGAGACTTTTATAGGGCTCCAGCTATCAGGGAAACAAAGGCAGAGGTGGAGGTGGGGGAAGAACACTGGTGAGTGGACTAGCCATAATTCCAGGACTGACAGCATGGGGGTCAAGAAGGTTGGGAACATGAGACAGAGAGTTTAGGGCAGGAGACAGTGAGCAATACTCAAGCATTTGAGATCAGGAGTTTTATGACTCACTGGAATATAAGAATGGCCAGAGCTTAATGCGGTAAGGAAGGAGTGGGGTGGCAATAATAATTTTATTCAGGACATAGCATAATAATTCAGGGAAACTGAGGCATTACAAAATGACTATTTCTCAAACTCTTATTCTATATCTTCATCCTGGTCATTCCTGTTAACCATTGGTGCAGGGTTATTCCTTGCCCGCCTTCTCTCCGTCTATGCTCTCACTTGATGAACTTATCAGTTCTAATAGATTTAGTTAAGTCTATTAACTTGATTCTTAAATCTATATAGCCAGTCTTAATAATACTCCTCCTGAGTTCTAGTCCCATATCATCAACTGTTTCTTGGACATCTTGGATTTGTGTTATGGGCCAGAACTCTGAACTTGAAACAAGGATTCTTACAAGGTACTAAGTGGAATTGATGAGACAATGGTTTATCTAGTTAAGCATTGTGCTTAATCCTTCTCTAAGTTCAGGATGATTGATTTAATCTTACAACAAATAATGGTTTATACTCAGTGTAGAGCATATAAGCTAGGCGCCTTAGCCAGATTCATTCAGAGCTAGAAAAGACAAGTGGATTGGAGACTGAAGCACAAGCCCATAGACTCAGATTCATTTCCACCTTTAGTCAGGCTCCTGTGGCAGGCTCTCCTCCTGCATTTCTCTTCTGAGACCAAGGCTGGTCTGAAAGACTCTCCAGAAAGCTGCCCAACCCCAGGAAGAAAATAATAAAGAATTTGGACTTTAATCCTTGGCTACTCTTGTGTTGAATCCTGAACTGAAAAGAAGATTACTCCCAGAGACCACCAGAAAACAAACCAGGAACATTACAGATTTGTTCCTCAGACAACTCAAAATTAATATGTCCAAAATAGAACTCATCTCTCTTCTCACTTTCAAGTTTGCCCTTTTCAAATTTTTATATTACTGTCAAGGGTACTTCTGTTCTTCAGTCACCTAGGCTTGCCACCTTGGTCTTATCCTCAACTCCATAGTCTCATCCCATATGCCAAGTCCCAAATCTCATTGTCCCTAGCTTTATAAAATCTCTTCTGTAGACAAGTAGGTGATAGAGAGGGTAGCATGCAGGACATAGGTTTGGGAAGATTTGAGTTCAAATCCTCCTTTAAACACGTATTTATGTAACCTTGGTCAAGTCACATCTCTACGTACATCAATTTTTTCATCTCTAAAATGGGGATAATAATATAACTTCTCAGAATTCTTTGAGAATCCAATGAGTTAACATGTAAAGCAATTTGTAAACCTTAAAGCACTATGTAAATACCAATTGTTCCTGTTATTTTTATAAATATCTCCTTCTCTCTAATCATATAATTACTGTTTTAGTTCAACTTCTCATCATGTCTTACTCAGACTATTGCAATTGCTTTTTAACTGATATCTCTGCTTCTAATCTGTCCCCACTGCAATGCATTCTCTGCACGATTGCCCAAGTAACTTTTCTAAAGTGTAGAGCTGACCATATAGACTAGCCTACTCAAAACATTATGACTCTTTAATTATCTTTGGTTCAAACATAGTCTTCTATATTTTTTTATAATTTATATATTTATAATTTATAATTTAAATATTTCATTGCCCCATTCTTTCCTGTCTTTCCTGTCTTACACTTTATTCCCCTACATATGCTCCCATGATCTACTTGTTACTATCACAAGAAACCTTCCATCTCTGTGCCTTTATATGGATTATCTTCCACGTGTGGTATGTTTTTATTCCTCATCTCTGCATCTTTGTTACCCTGGCTTTCTTCAAGACTTAGCTCAATTGCACCTTTTCCAGAAGGTCTTTGCCAATCTCTCAAGCTACTAATGCCTTCTATTCTTGATCACTTCCTATTTATTCTGTATATTTCTTATTTTTGCCTAATTATTTACTTGTTTCTACCTTTAAAATATGAATTCATCGAGGACAGGGAATATTTTAGTTTTTCTTTGTATTCTCAGCACTTAGGACAGTGCCTTCAAATAATTTGCACTTAAAAAGTGCTTTTTGATATACTGATTTTTTTCCTAGAGATTTCTGTATACAAAACATATCTTTTGGACTGATATGTATCTTCTAATCCAGTCCTATACCTAAATCATTTCATTGTACCCTCTAAAATCTGCACAAAACAAATAAATCCTCAGGAATTCTTTTAATTTTTCTTTCTTCCACCTCCTAATTTGACAGGAAGCTTTTCAAGTATTTATTTTTACTTTGCAAAGTAACTATGTGAGAAATATAATTTTAGTTACTTTCAACATTTTGCAGCTTTGAAATAAATACACAATTTAGTTTTATTATAGAATTATTCCCTGAAAATTTGACATGCAGACTTTTCTACTAGGATTATTCATTACAAATCTCTTACCTTCAATTTCTGACCCTGTTTAGATAATCCAGCACTTAAATAATATAGCTTCTTACTTCCCTGAGAACCTTTAGAGTAGCTTATTTGAGCTTCCTTCCCCATCTCCAGAACTCAGAATTATTATTCACTTCTTTTTGGTGACAAGAAGCATTCCTACTTTAATGAGCTTTAACACTTAGAAATCATTCTCTCCACTGGAATACTCTACCCACAGTTATTTCTTATTTCTTATACTCCTTTAATATTTGCTGTTAAATGTTTTTATTTTCAGCATTGTCTATGCAGTTGAGAACCAACTATATCTCCTACCCTCATCTACCTTCAGAACTTCCAACCTGTTCTCAAGTAATTTTCATGACCCCTTCACCAGGATTGACACTTTAAACACCAAAAAAAATCTTCCTGTCTAAACAAATTTGTTTTCCAAAAAAATCTTTTATTTCTCTATTTCTATCAACAGTGCCACTATTCATCATGTCTTCTGTGTTCATAGTTTTGAAACTATCTTTGACTCTCATTTCCTTTACATTTCATATCCATTCAATTACTAATTCTTTCCCATTTCATCTCTGGGCACATCTTATCCCTATATCCTCTCCATTCCCTCTTTTATCATCTATCTGTTATAGCTTCCTACTAGGTTTTCTTGCTTCTTTTCTCTTCTTTTTCTAATCCCTGCTTCATATCACTCAGAATAATCCTTCTTATGCATAAATCAGCTCCAAAAATCTTCAGCAGCTCTGTATTTATTTCCAAATAAAGTTAAAATATCTTTGCATGGAACTAAATAAGCTATTGTCACATTAACTTTCACATCCTTATCACATATTATTCCCCTCCATATTCTCCATACTCTATTTAGACCTGTCTATTCTATTATCCAAAATGTATTATCCCTTCTTTACAAACATGCCTTTGTTCAAAGGCATGGACATATCCCCACAACATATGCAAACCATTCATCTATTAATTCATATGTATCCTTTAAAGTCCAACTCAAATACATATTTTCATTTCTGTGAAGGCTTCTGATCCCTGATTCATAATAACTTTCTCCTTCAGACTTTGGAAGTCATATTTATCCTTATTTGTGGCTTATACTCTAATTGGGTTGTAGGTAGAAAACATGTACTATTTAAGCTTTATAGCACTTGCCAGAATAGTACCTTACACACAAATGCTTAATAAATATTTGTTGAATCGAATTGGATATAATAGTGCTCAAGTATCAAGAAGGGAAACTAATTACCAAAAAAAAGTTAAATTGACTTATTTAGTTATTTTAATTGTTAATGCCACTAACTATTAGCAGTATTTCCTAGATTCTCTGATATGTTGACCTCTTCTTCCAAACTTAATGATTTTAGCCTTAAATTATTAGGTGAAGGTAAGTTTAAAATGTGCTTAGGGGCTAATTGTTTATTTGAAAATAATTAAATGCCAGTGGAAATGCTACTTTAATGTGTTAATATCCTAGGACTAGAAAGCGCCTAACTTAATTGAGCAATAAACACACTATAAAATTGGAAACAGAAGGCAAATTTTACCTGATTTATGTTGTCAATTTCAAATATAAGTTCATAGGCATAAGATTTGATGCTATTGAAGATTCATCCAAATGTAAACTATACATTGACAATATATGCCCCTAATAGAATACTGTTAAAAGAATAGTTAAGTAGCCAAATTTACATTTTCATGGAGATTCAGCATGAAATAAGCACTCATATTAAGTGATTTGCTTGCAATATCATCAGAGTTGGGCATAGAATTCACTTATCTGTTTCTAAACCAGTATTCTTTCCATAATACCATTTTTATCACTCTTCCAGTTTTTTTTTCCTACTTGTGCACATCCTTGATATTGTTTTTCCTCTATTGGCTCACTAGCAAAGTAACAAACTATATATATTGGTATGTCCACCATTACCTTTACATCATTTGTACTTTTAATTTTTTTGGTAATCTTTAATTCTTTGGGGAATGCAGAATTCATGGTTATATATCATTACTGGAAAGACATTGGCATCAGAGATGAATTTGTGGTATCAGGCAACTTAGAATCATTGAAAACTGCAAATTTCCAAATATAATAAAGCTTCTACTTGAAAAAACTTTTTCTCTTAAAAAAAAAAAATTAGGGTCTTAATAATTGCCTCAGCTTGGTATAGATGTTTATTGGTTTTTGAAACCTTTTTTTTTTTTTTAGCAAAACACAAATTTTAGTTGGTTCTATTTTGTTCAAGAATAATAATTATCATTATCATTAGCATGTATATAGCACTGTGTACTAGGCACTTTATAAATATTATGCTATTTGATCCTCACAACAACCTTGGGAAGTAGGTGCTAGGTAGGCAGGTAGATCCCATTTTACAGTTAAGGAAACTGAGGCAAACAGGAGGTAAATGACTTGTCCAAAGTTGTACAACTAGCAAATGTCAGAGATCAGGTTTGCTCTCAAGCCTTTCTTGATTCCAGGTCCAGAATTCTTATCTCTTGCGCTACTAGTAGCCTCTGAAAGGTTACTTTTAAACGTTCAAATATGTAAGAGCCTATGGACTGCTTTACTTTTCCAGAAAAACTATAGTTCACTTCAGTGAGGCTTGTTACCACTAGTTTCTCCATTTGATAATGGATTATTTTGCCTTAGAAACCTGTGAAACAAATTAAAATACAAAATGGCTTTTAGGCCTGTGTAGTTCTTTTTTTGCTTCTTCAGCAATTAGCAGAATAGTGAAAGAGGGAAGCAGGGAGCTCAAAGAATTACATAATTTTTACATCATTTATCAATAGAAACTTAGGTGTTATTATTCTTATTGTGAGATACTTGAACAGCAACTAGTAAGTGGCCAAAATATTTAAAGAAGGCTTTCAACATTTTTGTGTCAGGGATCTTATGATAATCTTGTAGAATGTATGGAAACTTTCTCAGAATGATTAAAGGAAATGTTAAATCAGTTAAAAGTTTTTCCCATCCAAGTTTATGGACTCTATGAAATCTATCCATGTAACCCAAGTTAAAAATCCCTGAACTAGAGGAAGTTAATGATGTCAATGCTGACTTTTTTTTTCTAGAAGTGAAATGAGAAGACAAAAAAAATATAGCTAAATGGATAGCTGATTTTAGGGTTCTCCTCAGAGAAGCAGATAAAGAAAATTTGAGGTTTTATTGTGTATGTTATGGCAATGAGAAACATAATTTCATCAGACATTTACTCATAAGTATTTTCCAAAAGACTACAATTAAAATAATTGAAGCTTATGCATCAACATCTGTTGAAAAGAATGAAGAGGAAGTAAAATTATCTGAAGCACTCAATTAAAAAAAAATCCCTCCAAATTAAATTAAAATATACTTTCATATTCTATGCAAAGGTGGACAAGTACATTGGAAAATACAGATTAGAAATGAGAAATAAAAGAGATAAAGACTTATGGACTACTCATAGATACTTGGTATCTATATATCATGGTTACCTATTTCGATAATCAGAATGTACTAGACATGGCAATCACTGGATAGCTTTACAAAAATGAAACTGATATTATTTTATATTATCCTTCATCTGGCACCAGGTCTTGTCCTTGATTTCGACTCCATCATGATCATTCCACACCAGGATTATCATCAAGAAACTCATCTCCATAGAAAACATTTCAGCTTTGATAAGCATCCCTCATCAATATCCTCAGTTGCTTCTTTCCCTAGGATTTGAGTGCCAGAGGATAGAGCAAAAAACTTCTCTAGCCTTTCTTCATCAGGGACTCAAAATCCCAGCTATTTCTTCGTTTGCCACCAGCTGCTCTGTTTGGATTTCACTGTATATTAATCATCATGTCCCCCACTAAGTACCCTTTTATGCTCACCATCCCCCCATCTTTCATTTTCCTTTTGTGTATTATTTTCATTAGACTGGAAGTTCCTTGAGACCAAGGACTGTCTTTCTTAATTGTATCCCTAGTGTCTAGTATAGAACCTGGCAACTAGTAAGTATTTAATAGATATTTATCATATTATATTCTAATAGATAGGAAATTACTTATGCCTGAAGTGGGAGTCATTAAAAAATTATATGTGTAAATCATATAAATTAGAGAAAAGTTCAAAATAACTGAGAGTTAACAAAATGAATAAAATGAGAAAAAAATATGGCATGCAGTTAACTCCATTCTAACCTATTTAAAATAAGTTTCCAATGGAAGAAAAGGTAACAACATCAATTATAGTAATTTTATATAGTTGTGAGGGAACTGATGGGAAAGATATTGAAGAGCCATGGAAAATATCTCAGATCTTATTATTACTACTCCCCAAGGGAAAAAATAAAACCAACATTTGAGAAAATAAATTTTGACTTTTTTGCCTTTTCTATTTATACACCCACACATCAAGGCCATCTCTAATGATAAGGGAGTAGGCAGTCTTTTATAAGCAATATTACATAATAGACTATATATTTATAATCATATAATTAGTTAAATGATACAGTGAGTGCACGATCCTATTATGCTTATCACATGTTGTTTGTGTTTAAAAAGGCATTTAATTTGCTAAAGCAAAAGGATACAATTCATTTTTGGTGGAGCTATTCTATTAAATTTTTGGTCAGATTCTAAATTGCAGAGCAATATGTTTCCCCTGAACGACCCCCCTTTTGATTTATAGTTTCAGTTGCTAGGACTCAGTCCTAAAAGAATAATAAAAATTAAAAAGGTACCTACCTATGCAAAATGTTCATAGCTACTTTATTTGCAGCAGTAAAAACCAAGAAATAATCTATGTGTCCAATGAGTAAATCATGGCTTACTAAATGATAGTAATTAATTTAAGTAAATATAGTATCATAAACTGATAAATATGAAGAGTACAAGTGAAGCCCCTATGAAGTAAGGTAAAGAGAGCTCAACAAAACCAGATGATCATACACACGACCTCTTAAATATATATAAAAGAAAAAGCCAAAGGTGATAGAATTTAGAAGGAGAGACAGGAGAGACAAAGTAAGTTTTTGTTTGATGTTTATAATTTTGGTTGTGTTAAAATGTGTGGTATTTTATGTTGTGTTTTATGTAAGATTTTATTTTGGAGTTTATTTGTTTTTGTTGATGCATGTGAAACATCAATTAAACATATTTAATGTCTCAGTATAGTTCTACATCTTTTTAAATAGATATGCTAGCTCACTATTTAGATTACTAAATTGATTAATTTGATTGTGACTTGCTTACTATTTTATCGTGTCATGATATGTTACAGAGTTTTACCCTAACACATCATTATGGCATAGAGATGACCCCAATGGAACATCACTGGATTTGGAAGTTTCTTTTTTTTTTTTTTTCCATACTAGAGAGTTCTCAAGCATAGAATGCAATAAAGACTGTCCACTTTAAGAGGACTAGCCTCACCAAGAACTGAGACTCCTCATCCATAGGCAATGACAATCAATAAGCCAAAGAAAATTTAAAACTGGCTCAGTCCACTTTATTGTTCTTCTGTTTCTGCTGTGGTGGTTCCTACAGTCATAGTTTTTTTTAGCTTTCTATAAATATTCATTTAATTATTGGTATTCCAAAAATGATATCTAGTAAAATGAGTGGATATACTGCCACAGGAAGTAAATTATAAAAATCTTGGCATTTTTCTCTACAAATCAAATAAGATAGTATTTTCAGAATGCTTAGCACAGTGTCTGGCACATAATAGATGCTGTAAAATCTTATCTTTTTCTGTTTCCCTAAATGAAATTCAATTTCATTCTAACTAAATGGAAGGATTAGTGACATTTCTAATTAAAAAACAGTTTTGGCTTAGTATGTCTTCTAAGGAATTGATTTGCCTGTTTGTTTTTGGAAAAAATAAGCGAAATAATTAGCAATGCCAAAAAAAGTTTAGCTTAAAATCCAGAATTTTAGAAACTGGAAAATTGCTAGTTATCGATGTAAATTATTTTTATGATCATAATATAGTGAAGTTCTACAAAAATATGTTAAATCCTAAGCTCTGTCCTTGCTGTACCATGAAGTGTGAGTGTATCAGTCTCCTTCTGGATCCTCTTTAGTGTTGGGTTCCCTCCCCTCCCCCCATCCTATTATCAGTAAGATTCCTCCCCGTGTACCTCTGCAGTGGTTATCGCAGTGCTTCAGCTATAGCAGCAATAGGCAAAGAATACCCAGCCTTAGAAGGACCACTCATATTATGGCTTATTGCTGACTGAGGTGGAGCACTCCAAGCTTCTTTTGTAGTGTGAAACTGTAATCAAAAGCTCCTTAGCATATAGGAGAATGGCAAGTGACAGCACAGTGTGACTGCACAATGTCAAGGAGAGAATGCTGGATTTGGAGACCCAGTTTTGTCACTCACTATTTGTGTCACTTTAGTTCATTTAATTTTTTTTTTTTGAGACTTAATATCCTTCATCAATAAAATGAAAGGGTCAGACCAGATGACCTTTTAGGAGTTTTTCTGCTCTACATTTAGAAATCTACATTTTTCTAAGATATTATAATTTTAGAAACAGAAACATAATCCACTAGCTGGCCCCTGGAAAAACTGTGAAATTGGCAGTTTATCTTCTCTACCAGAATTCTAGCTGCCCTCATTCTTTCTCATAGTTTAATGGGTAAAATGTTTGATTTGGCAGCAGGATACTTGGACGTGAGGGCTGGCTCATTAGTTTATAACTAACTATATGATCATGAGCAAGTTACCTAATGGTTCTAGATTTTACTTCCTTGGGTGATCATGAGGAAATTGACTTTTACGGCCCTTCTCTATTTATATACATTCTCTGATTCTAGAGTTACTAAAACCTTGAATAACAGACATATGTTCTACCACTGCAGTTCCCCATCTGTTCCTGGCCTTCTCAGGTAGCACTTCATCTTCTAGGATCTTTTCAGTCCTTCCCCATTGTCCTCTGACATATGTCACATTCTATCAGTTTATCAATCAACAAGTATGTCTATCGTGTGTATTGCAGGAATACAAGGTTCTTTTCTTTGATTTCTATAGTTCTAGATAGTTACTCTGATAAAATGCATTGTTGTTTGGAGAGGGTTAGGTTCTCTTTCCTGTTTACCATATTGCCATTTTACCAGTGGCCTCCTAGAGGTAATACCTTAATACAAAATAGTAACTACATTCCCTCTTTTAGACTTTCTGGAAGATCACTAAGTGTAATATGTTGTGTCATTCTTCAAATACTACAGTGTAGCTAGCTGCTTATTGTGTAAAGCTTTGGACCAATCTTACAGGCTACTCTTTCCTATTCCAATCTCAAGAGCAGCAGCCTAAATGTCCTTGGATTGGAAGAAAAGCTGGATGTCAGCTGGAGTAGGTAATTATACAACAAGATTGGTCAACCCATTGCTGTCTGGATCAAGTAGGTTGGAAAGAGAAAGAAAGAGAGGAAGGAAGGAGCTTATATATCAATAAAGAAATGTATTATAGAAAGAAGAAAATTGGAGAGTGAGGGAAAGGATACATATGTAAGGGCTAGGTGGAAAGTTCTGGAAAGTCAGGAATTGAGCCAGAAGGGAAGTGATTATGGATTGACTAGACATTTCTTTAAATGACAGTTCCTAGTAGAAATTCCCAATCAAGGGAGGGGATGACTTCAAGGACATCTCTAGGGCAAGAAAATTGATGAAGGAAGGAGTAGAAAAGTCCTGAGAGGTAGGATTGGAGATAGAAGAAAAATGTCCATATAAGGATACTCATTCACCAAAGATCAAGAAAAATGAATCAGGACTGACACTGATGCTCATGTTGCAGCTGGATGAAGGAAAAAGCTTCTGCCCTTCCATCCCTATCATCACAGCAATCCTTCTCACTTGGAAGTCTCTAGGAAAGAAAGTAAGAGATTATCCATTCAAATATTTTGTAAGGATACAATTATATTCCTCAATCGATTACCAAAGCACCAAAGTCACCCACACTGGGAAATAGTTTGACCAATTTGAAATAGGTTCACATGTGGGATTGGTAGCAGGAAGGGAATTGCACATGCTCTGTATAACTTACCAAGAGGGGAGAGTCTGAGCATGTTCTAAAGACTCTTGGCCAGTTCCTCATTATATAATCATGCATTGCATAATAATGTAGAAAATTTATCAACTGATTTTTATCTTCATATTTTTCTAATTTTGGAGTATAGTTTCACCAATTCCCATTATTTGTTTTTATCTTCTTACCCATCTTGTATGATCTTGATCAACTAATTTCACTTCTCTGGGTTTGAGTTTCTTCATCTGTCAATTAAGAGGGTTGAAATAAATGATCACCAAGATATTTTTCAGCTTCAACATTCTTCTCTCTCACAGAAATTTGTATTTTACACAATTCTGGGAGGGACAGCTAATACATTAAATCACAGTATCCAAGAGATCTTGACAGGCTATAAAGATAGATCAAATAAAGTAGTAATAAATTTAATAGTGACAGATGTAAATTCTTACACTTGGATTAAAAAAAGGTCACTTCACAAACACAATACAAAGGGGACATAGCTAGATGACAACTGATATGTGTGTGTGAGGGGGGAATTTGAGGGATTTTAGTGTATCACCAACTCAGTGTGAATCATCAGCATGACATAGCAGCCAAAAATATTAATGAGAGTTTAAGCTGCATTGAGAGAGAAATTCTGGCCAGAACATGAGAGAAAAAAAAAAAACCTGCTATAATCTTTTTTCTATTCAGGACACTTTTTGGAGTATTATATTCAGCTCTGAGTGTCAGATTTAGGAAAGACATCGAGTATTTTCTGGATATTCCAGAATTATCCATAAAACAATGAAAGCCCTTATCTCATCCATAGACTGAGTAACAGAGTAATTTAACCTGTAGAATAGAAAGTATAGTAAAACATAGTGAATATTCAAGTAAGCTGTCATGTGGAAGAGGTGTAAGTCTTGTTTTGCTTGACTCTGATTAGAAGTTCCAGAGATAAGATTTCATCTCAATTTAGGTTAAAAGAAAAAAAAAATTAGCTTATTGGCAATTAAAGCTATACATAAGTGGAATAGGCTACCTTGAGAGATAATAAGTTAAATCTCATCAGAGGTATTCAAGCATATGTTGGATAACCACTTGTCCAGTATGATGTAGGGGGGGATACTTTAAGTACAATTCTTGAGTACACTCAGGAAAACTGAATGTATCTTTGCAGATGATATGATGATATACCTAGAGAACCCCAGAGATTCTACTAAAAAGCTATTGGAAATAATTCATGATTTTAGCAAAGTAGCTGGCTACAAAATAAATCCCCATAAATCCTCAGCATTTTTATACATCACCAACAAAACCCAACAGCAAGAGATACAAAGAGAAATTCCATTCAGAATAACTGTTGATACCATAAAATATTTGGGAATCTATCTACCAAAGGAAAGTCAGGAATTATATGAGCAAAATTATAAAAAAGTCTCCACACAAATAAAGTCAGACTTAAATAATTGGAAAAATATTAAGTGCTCTTGGATAGGCCGAGCGAACATAATAAAGATGACAATACTCCCTAAACTAATCTATTTATTTAGTGCTATACCAATCAGACTTTCAAGAAAATATTTTATTGATCTAGAAAAAATAACAACAAAATTCATATGGAACAATAAAAAGTCGAGAATCTCAAGGGAATTAATGAAAAAAAAATCAAATAAAGGTGGCCTAGCTGTACCTGATCTAAAATTATTTTATAAAGCAGCAGTCACCAAAACCATTTGGTATTGGCTAAGAAATAGATTAGTGGATCAGTGGAAAAGGCTAGGTTCACAAGACAGAAGTCAACTATAGCAATCTAGTGTTTGACAAACCCAAAGCCCCTAACTTCTGGGAAAAGAATTCATTATTTGATAAAAACTGCTGGGATAATTGGAAATTAGTATGGCAGAAATTAGGCATGGACCCACACTTAACACCATATACCAAGATAAGATCAAAATGGGTCTATGATCTAGGCATAAAGAACGAGATTATAAATAAATTAGAGGAACATAGAATAGTTTATCTCTCAGACTTGTGGAGGAGAAAGAAATTTGTGACCAAAGATGAACTAGAGACCATTACTGATCACAAAATAGAAAATTTCGATTACATCAAATTAAAAAGCCTTTGTACAAATAAAACTAATGCAAACAAGATTAGAAGGGAAGCAACAAACTGGGAAAACATTTTCACAGTTAAAGGTTCTGATAAAGGCCTCATTTCCAAAATATATAGAGAACTGACTCAAATTTATAAGAAATCAAGCCATTCTCCAATTGATAAATGGTCAAAGGATATGAACAGACAATTTTCAGAGGATGAAATTGAAACTATTACCACTCATATGAAAGAGTGTTCCAAATCATTATTGATCAGAGAAATGCAAATTAAGACAACTCTGAGATACCACTACACACCTGTCAGATTGGCTAAGATGACAGGAAAAAATAATGATGAATGTTGGAGGGGATGCGGGAAAACTGGGACACTAATGCATTGTTGGTGGAGTCGTGAACGAATCCAACCATTCTGGAGAGCAATCTGGAATTATGCCCAAAAAATTATCAAATTGTGCATACCCTTTGATCCAGCAGTGTTTCTATTGGGCTTATATCCCAAAGAAATACTAAAGAAGGGAAAGGGACCTGTATGTGCCAAAATGTTTGTAGCAGCCCTGTTTGTAGTGGCTAGAAACTGGAAAATGAATGGATGCCCATCAATTGGAGAATGGCTGGGTAAATTGTGGTATATGAATGTTATGGAATATTATTGTTCTGTAAGAAATGACCAGCAGGATGAATACAGAGAGGACTGGCGAGACTTACATGAACTGATGCTAAGTGAAATGAGCAGAACCAGGAGATCATTATACACTTCGACAACGATATTGTATGAGGACATATTTTGATGGAAGTGGATTTCTTTGACAAAGAGACCTGAGTTTCAATTGATAAATGACGGACAAAAGCAGCTACACCCAAAGAGAGAACACTGGGAAACGAATGTGAACTATCTGCATTTTTGTTTTTCTTCCTGGGTTATTTATACCTTCTGAATCCAATTCTCCCTATGCAACAAGAGAACTGTTCGGTTCTGCAAACATATATTGTATCTAGGATATACGGCAACATATCCAACATATAAAGGACTGCTTGCCATCTAGGGGAGGGGGTGGAAGGAGGGAGGGAAAAAAAAATCGGAACAGAAACGAGTGTCAATATAAAGTAATTATTAAATAAAAATTAAAAAAAAAAAAAAAGAAAACTGAATGTAAGAAATTATACCTTCAGAGCACTGAAGACAATCATTTATATCCAGGCTAACAAAATATTCTATCCTCCTCTATACTACTTTTAAGCTAATGAAGTCTTGTAGGGATTCATTTGACAAAATAGTAGACATAGATAAGAAAAGAATAAGTCTCTCATAATACAAACATAAACAGTTCAGCCTCAAATAAGCTTTTTATTTGTGAGGTTGAGGAAACTATTCAGAACTATTCTGCCCATCCCTTAAATTCTCACTGCTTTTAGTGAAGTCTAAAAGGTGGAAAGAATGGGAAAATATAAGGGTTTTTGAGTTTTACCAAACAAATGAGTTTATTAAAAGACTTTAACACATGTTCATTATTTTTAAATTTCTTTTTTGTTTGTTTTTAGAGTATGATATGTGAATGATTCATTAGGCCACTGATTGCTATTCAGTTACATACTCCAGAATTACCTTATTTGCTTCTTTTCTCCAAGAAAGGTACACAGAGGGTTAAATGAAAGATTTTCTTTATTTTTTCCTCGTTTCTTCCTTAGAAACTGCAGTCAGTCAGTGAATAAGCAAAAATGTAAGGGGGTAGAGGAGATTCAAAATAGGAAATCAATGATAAGTCCAAATGTCATTATAGTTCTAATATGTGAAGTTTATCCTACATTACTTATTGTGTTCTTTCCAAGATGTTTTTCTTTGATAAATTGAGCAGAAAATCTCCCTTTACAAATGTACCCCCCATCTTATCTTTCCAGTATTCTTAGGCATTATTTCCTTCCATGTTCTCTAAAAGCCTACAATACTAATCAATTTACTATTCCTCACACATTTTATATGTCTATACTTTTATGCTGGTTGTCTCCCCTATACCAAGAATCCTTTCCCTCCTCCTCTGTACCTCTTAGAATCCCTAATTTCCTTTAAGACATAGTCCAAATCACCACACTTCTGTTTCTTTTCTTTTTCTCTCAGGAACCTAGATAGAGGGGAGTAGAAAAAGAAAACAATTCTTTCTTCCCTTAATATTCAGACAGAAAAATTGGTCCTTTTTGTTACAATGCTTATATGTATAATAAGGCATTCACTGTCTCCTTTCCCTTTTCCTCCTGCTTTTTTCACACAGAGTGAAAGTGAACCTGTGAAATCTTCTCACCCTTCCCTTCTTCAAGAGCAACTTTGAATACTGTCAGGAGGAGAAGCAGGAGGTTGAGGCCAGTGACTGACCTCTACACTCTCCTCAGAGAGAGGGGGAGTGTGTGGGACTGGTCCTAGACCCCCTTCCCCATATTAATCAGAGACATCTTCAGGTATAAAGAGAAAGCATTTATTTAGTCCCTGCAGGGGGAGGCCCAAGTACACCCAGGAGACATCCCAGCTCCCACCATGTGCTCATGGACCTGAAAAGTCAGAAGTTTGTCAGGATTTAAATAGCAAAAGACCCAAGCCTTTTCATTGGATAGACTAAAAGGAAGTAACCATCCTTGACCAATGGTCACCAATGTTGACCAAGTTGTCATGTCACTTCTTGTCGCTGACTTAGGGTCTTGCCTTTACAGATCATGTGACTTCCTGCAACCTGGGGTCCAAGGTCTGATCTTCTGGCTCTAGGAATAGGGATCATGTGACTTAAGTCTAGTCTGACCTACTCTCATAGATTTTTTGAGAAATCTCCACCTGGTCCCATTCAGGGAGTATCACTGTAGAATTATATCTTCTCCCTTAAATATTGTTAATTTGGATTATGTAATTTTTAGGTTCAAGCTGTGTTCTAATCAACCTCCTTCCAAATAGATGCCAGTCCTATAATGAAAATAATAAATAATAATATTTAATAATAAACCTATTATATAATATATAAACCTATATATATAACCTATATATAAATATAATATATAAACCTAAATAATAAACCTATTTATTCAAACAGAAATGAGCATAATGAGAATATATACCATATTATAAGAATATATATCAGATAATACACAAAGTGAAGGAGCTCTTCCATTAGAAGTGAGGTAACTGAACTCTTCCAAGAAGAGTCCCAGATCTTAACCAAGGGGAAATTCCCTAATGTTTCCAGCATGTAAACTGGGAATTGAGAGGTGATCTAAGTGCTGCTTCCTGTACATGGCAGGTTCTTTTCAAAAGAACTCTTGCTCTAATTTCAGGCAGAAGGGAAATTGGAATATCCCATCTTCTTTCTTGAAGATGAAAGCTTCTTTTCTTTAATTGTCAACAACTACCTCTCACACAGACTTTGAATATTAATTAATCAATCACTATCAATGAGAAAACTCACATCAAATGGGCTTTGAGACTCATGGTACATTAATAATGAATCACATAACCTTGCAGTTATATCTAATCAGTTAGGTTTGGTACTGGTTAAAATAACAAATGTGAATGTGAACTTAAAGAACAACAATTAGGTTGAGCATCTGTCCTTGCTAAAGGGGAAGGCAAAGGAAAGATTCAGATTCTTTGAGTATGACTCCTTCTCCTTTTACTAGAATAGGGCCTCTTGAATGAAAAAGGCAGTGTAATCTGAGGTTTTTATCCTTTCTCTCTAGCCCTGTTCCTTACTTTTGTTTACATGTCTGCCTTTGAATTGCACTCAGCATTTCATCTTTTTCTGTGTTTCCTCTCTACATTTCTTGAACAAATATTTGAGACTACATTTCCCAGAAACACATGCAGTAAGGCATTGTGAACTTTTTCTGTCTATAGAAAATTATCTCTACCAATTTTTATTGCATAAAATGTTGCAAATTTGCTAAATACAACTTTGAAATACATTAATATTTTTGAGATATCTCAATTCAAATTGATTTCAGAGAAATAAAACAAGGTAGGCTTATTTTTAAAAAGGCATGCTAGAAAGGAAAAAAATAAAGTAATAATGAAATATAATAAACATATTTCTATAGTGAAGTGATTTGTATAGTAAAGTACAAAATGTGCAATACCAGAATCAAATTAAGACTGTATTAGATTGAAAAATGCAATTTTATTAACTTTTTCACTTCAATGGCTGGCTGTTTTTTTCCTCAATTACTTTTTTATAAGCATTTGAAATTATAATTATTAGATATTATTAGAGTAATTTTATATAATTATTAGAATTACTTGATTAGATAATTATTAGAATATAATTATATTAGAAAAATAATATTAAAGGTTAATTTATAAGATAATTATAGGATATAAGCACAAAATTGCTTCTTTGTTATATTGTTAACAATACATATTATAACACATAAGCAATACATGGTATAAAATTAGTAAATGCATTGTAAGGGTTTAGAAAGGAAAAAATCTCTTTAATAATGAGGAGGTATCATGGAGGAGGTGACAGAAGTATTGATATAGGAATATTTTTAAAAGTAGAATTGTGAAGGGAGTTCATTTCATGCATGGGGGAAAGGGAGAAAATAAAAGCGGTGAAATGCAAAAAAAAAAAAAGAAATTAATTTAGTACATTTTTAAGAGTGCATAATACTTAGAGCAATAGATATTCATGACTATATTCACAGCCAACAGATAAATAATATTTAAGGTGCAATACCTGGCATACAATAGAAGGTTATTAATAATAGCATTTATATAGTGCTCTAAGGTTTGCAAAACACTTTGTGAATATCTCATTTTATCTACACAATGACTCTAAGAGGTAGATGTTATTATTATCCCCATTTTAGAAATGAGGAAATTAAGATAAGTGACTTGTCCAGGGTCGCAAAAGTGTCTGAGGCAGAACTTGAACTTGGAGCCTCCTAACTCTTGGTCACCTAGTTGTCTTAATAATACTTGTTAATTGTTTGATTTAACTATTGAATATTGTTTTGAATTATCATGTAAGAGAATGTGAAGGAAAGAAAGTGTTTCAAATTATATGGTAAAAATATTTTATGTAGAAAAGTTTAAAAATTTATTGTGAAGGTATGTTAATTGATACTTGTGCTTCATCATCTCATTAGCAGTTGGAATCTTGATACATTTCCTAAATAATCTATCTAAATTTATATATATTTATATCTATATACCCATATACATACACATGTAATGTTGTGCCACAGTTCCCTTTTATTGTCCTGCCTCAGTTCCTAATTGTAATGCTCAATCCTGCAAGACCACCCCTACCTCCTAATCATGACATCATCGGAATGTTTGATAGGATAAAGATCTTATATCTTATAATATCTGGTGCCTCCCCCCATTCTGTAATCCCAAATTATCAGAATGTCCTGTACTTCCCCCACCCTGTCAGAAGCAGATTGATAGTCCTATTCCCCCCTCTCGGTACTCTGACTCCACCCCTACTTCAGTCTATTCCTGTAGCTGAGCCACATGTATGTATGTGTATGTATATATATGTATATATATATATATATATATATATATATATATATATATATATATAAACTCACATTGGTTCTGGAGGCTTTGGACATCAGCCCTGGGGGCAGTATGCCCCCAGTACAATCCCTCTCTTTCAAATAAATTATTAAAAACTCTCTAATCTCTAACTTGCCACAGTTTCTCTGGCATTACAGTATATGTGTGAATGTCTTATTTTCTCTATTTTAGCAAAAGGTTTTCAGTAGTAAAAAGTTTTTTTGCATCATAGTCAGTGATTGTTGGAGGAATGAATATAGTACAAAGTTTCAGATTCAATCTTAGGCTGCCATGAGAAAGACATAATGTGCAAGATGTGGGAAGTAATAGTTCTGTTTTCTTTTCCCCCAATCAACTACATTTCTAGCATTATATTCAGTTGTGATCACATTTTTGGAAGGATATTATAAAACAAGAGAGCAGTTAGAGAAAAATGAATAAGTTGGCAAAGGACCTTGAAAACATACTGAGATTGGTGGAAGGTACTAGAAAGGCCATCTTGTAGAAAATAGATTAGGTTTATATTTCTTGGCCCTACAGGACCTAACTAGGAGCATTGGGTAGAAATTACAGAGAAGCCTGTTTATATTTCTTGGATTGGTAGTCAGGAGAGGGAATAGGAATTAAAAATATGATTTTCTTGATAATAGGTCACTCATAGATGAATAAACTCAACCAGTGCAAGTTGACACATTCTCTTTAATCTATAGTCTTAATTCCCCAGGGTGTTGAGAGTGACTTGTCCATGGTTATACACTGAGAATATGTTTCAGTAGGTGGGTCTTGATCCTAAGTCTTTCTGAAACCAAGACTATTGGAATCCTTACAAAGTGTTGTCATTAGAATTGATAGAGACAATAATTATCTATTTTAGCATGGTTCAGTATGATTGATGTGATCCTACAAGGAGATGTTATGGGCCAGAACTTGAAACAAGGTACTAAGTGGAATTAAGGAGACAATGGTTAAATCTAGTTTAGCATTGATTTAGTCCTACAACAAATAATGGTTTCCCAGTGATATAATGATTGGTGTGTACTCCGTGTACAAGAAGCTCTCAAGGTCAAAGAGCACTCTGGGAGATTGAGAGCCAGGAGTGAGTGGAGGCGACAATTGTGAAGATTCAGAACCAAGATTCAGGGGGAGTTGCAGGTGACAAAGGTCAAGCTACAAGAGCTCTTGTAACCAAGGAGGGGGAGAGGCCTCTAAGAAAGCTACCCGGGCCCAAGGAAAGAGATAAGACTTGGAAGGAGAAAATAAACGTTTGGATTTTATCAGCTGGCTGCATTTGAGGTGATTATTACTAAGGCTGCCTCCAGAAAACCTCCCCAAGAAACCTGCTTACAGAGAATCATCATGTATTATAAAAAAGAAGAGAACGCCACACAAGACCATTTCAGGGCATGTATAAGGTATTTCCTACATGTCAGGCATTGTGTTAAACATTGAGAATATAGAAAGAAAAAAAGCATGGTCCTGCCCTCAAGAAACATTCTTAATTGGGAAGACAATATGTAAATAACTATGTACATAAGCAATATAATGGCTAGATAGAAAGTAATTTCAAATGAAAAGGCACTGGGGGAGGGGAAGACTAAGAAAGTCTTACTGAAGAAAAGTGAGATTTGAACTGAAAAATGAAACCAAAGAAGCTGAGAGGTAGAAGGAGGGAGAATGTTTTAGATGTCATCATCAGCACAAATTCAAAGAATCAGGATATGGAGAAGAACAGCTAGTTTGGCTGGTGTAGCTGGATCATAATATAGTGTTCTCAAAGTGTGATGTGGTGCTTCCTGGGAGTATCGAAGAGCCTTTCAGGGGATCCATGAAATCAGAACTATTTTCATAATAATAAAACATTTTCATTTCTAATAAAGTAAATATCTGTAGGTAAAATACGTAAGCAAACACTTTTGGATGAGGGATCTTCAATAATTTTTAAAGACTCTACAATGAGGGAAGAGTCTGAGAAGATGGCAGAATAAGTCAGGAAACTCCAGGCTTTACATATTTCCTCCACAAAACAAAACAGAACATTGCCTAAAGGTGAATGTTGAACAGCAGAAATAAACATAAGTCAGGGTAATGCAAGTGTTCTGAGTTAACTTGATAGGACTTTTGTGGTGTTCTTCTTTTTAAAAATATAATGGTTCTCTGGGAGCAGGTTTCTTGGGGAGGTTTTCTGGAGGCAGCCTTAGTTTTGGTTCAGAGTAATAATCACTTCAAAATGCAGTCAGCTGATAAAATCCAAACCTTTGTTTTCTCCTTCCAAGTCTTGTCTCTTTCCTTGGGCCTGGTTAGCTTTCTTAGAGGCTTCTCTCCCTCCTTGGTTCCAAGAGCTCTTGCAGCTTCGACTGAAGTCTCTAGCTTGTCAATCTCCTTAACTGAACTCACTTGAGCTTTCTTTGGTTCTGAGAGCTCTCGTTGTTAATCCTTTGGCTCTAGCGGCTTCTGCTTCTAGCTCAACTCCAACTCCTGGCAATCTTCTGAACTGAAGTGACTTCACTGACTCACCTCCTTTTTATGCTCTCTCAAAGGTTGACTCCTCCTCTGAGAGTGGGATTATGGGAGGTGTGAATTTACAAAGTTACAAAGCTAACTTTGTGTATCTCCCATACTTGTGAATACTTGTGAATCTTCCACACTCATGTAACTAATGTGTGTGAGTTAATGTGTGAACTCTCAAAGATGCAAACCTAAGCACATAAGCATTGCTTCTATCAATTCCATTGCGTTATCACCTTGTTTCAAGTTCTGGCTCACAACATCTCCTTGTAAGATCAGATCAATCATACTGAACCATGCTAAATTAGATAATTATTGTCTCTATCAATTCTAATGACAACACTTTGTAAGGATTCCAACAACTGTAGGGGAGGAAAACCCCAAAAACAAAAACCCAAAAGCTTGAGGAGCAGAGATTTGGCCCAAGTGAAGTGAAAACACCTCCAGGCTGATCAAGGAAAGATTGGAAGACCTTCCACATTGATGGGATGCCAAGTGCAGCTGTGTTGATCAGACATGGTCCCAGATCCTACTGTGGGTGGAAAGGAGGGAGCACATGACAGTTGTGGAAATAGGGAAACAAGGACCCTGCTGGCTGTGGGCACTTGCAAGAAATTGGAGTCCGTGGTGTTCATTCCAAGGTAGGGGGGGAGTTGACCCCAGGGGAAGTTTGCAGCCTCCAGGGGACTACAGGAAATAAGAGCATTTGCAGGTCATTATAGTTGCGGATCCTAGCTGTGGTTTAGGGGTAAAGAAGAGTGCCCAGTTTCGGGACCCTCTGCAGAGATCGGAAAAAAACAGTAAGAAGGACCTGAGGCATTGGGCACTATTGCCTGTACCTCAGGATTAGAACCTGATTACAATAATAAGCTGCTAAAAATAAAAATGGAGAAGCAAAGGAGAAAAAAATCTGACCATAGATAGTCTCTATAGGGATAGAGAAGATCTGGGTTCCTGTTTAGAGGAAGATAATGAAGTTAAAAATGCCACTTTTTTTTTTTTAGAAGAAATGTGAAATGATCACAAGCCCAAAAAAAGTTCTTGAAAGACCTCAGAAAGGACTTCAAAAATCAAATAAGAGACTTTGAGGGAACATTAGGGGAAAAAAAGAAAAGCAAGCTAAGAAAATAAAGAAAAATATGAAAAGAAAGTCAACCAACTAGAAAAATATGTTCAAAAACTTAAAGAAAAAATAACTGTGAAAAGTAAAATTGGACAAAGGAAGCTAACGATGTTATAAAATACAAAAATAATAAAAGTAAAAAATAGAAGAGAATATGAAGCATCTCATTAGGAAAAAAATCTGGAAAACAGACTGAGGAAATATAAGAATTGTTGGACTACCTGAAAGTTATGATCAAAAAAATGAATCTTGTTATAATATTACAAGAAATTAAGAAAAATTGTCCTGTAAGTTCTAGAACAAGAGGGTAAAACAGAAATAGAAAAAAAAAATCCACCAAACACAATTTATGAAAGATCTTAGGAAGAAAACTTACAAAAATATCATAGCCAATTTTCAAAGCTCCCAGGCTAAGGAAATATATTGCAAGTTATAGGAAAAACTATTTAAATACTAGAAGCTTTGTCATTGAAGGATCATAGTCTTGGAACACTGTATTTTGAAGAGCAAAGAAGTGAGGCTTCAACCTAGAGTGCTTTTTACTCAGCAAAGTTAAGTGTAATCCTGAATGAAATAAAACAAAACAAAACAAAACAAAATTGTACTTTTCTCAGCTTCAACTTGCCTGGAATGTCCTTTCCAGTTGTTGGTCCTTTGTGTTTGAGAAGACCAAGGGCGATTATATCTTGCCAGTGAATTGGATTTAAGTGAGGAACAGCTGTGCAAAATCATTTCTTCTCCAGAATTATCAAAGTTTTATGGCAAGACAGAGATCAGGATGACTGGTGATGACCCAGGATGCAGTAAGAGCCTTTGGCCTTTTAAAGCCTTAAAGGTCTTTCTTAGGTTTCAATTTATTTGAGGTAATACCTATTCAATAAAGACTAGGTAAGAATTGAGGTAAGAAATAGCCTGCTTTGCCTTCACAAAATAATCAGTCATGTAGGGGAAGATTCCCAAAGTTTCTGGCCAAAACAGAAACAATCACTATTTACTCTTACTCTGAGTTTTAAAACACAAACAACAAACATGTGAGATTTGAGTTGGGGCTATTATTAGTTAATCAATGAGAGCCATAGTGATTTGGGTTTAAAGACAGAGTCAAAGTAGTTCCATTTGAATCCCAGAGGGCTTTATGAAAGTTCTTTTATGATTTCTTGACACATAGTTTTGAAACTCACAGTCACATTCCTAGTGAATATATGAAGTATGATTTGAACCTTGGTTGCTGTGATGGAGGTTTGACACATGAACAACATACCTCAGCCAATGTCTTTCTAGATAAGTCAATCTAGAGGAGCCTAGAGAGTTTGCTTGTGAGAGATTCATGATGTGGGATTGAAGTGCCTTAGAGAGACTATGGAGAAAGCATGTCATTGTGTATCTGATTCTGGTTGGCTAACTACATGTTGAAGAGAAGGCTTGCTAATTAGCTACATATATATTCAAAAAGGCCTGTTAGCTTTTGGCACTGTCTCATAGCCCTATTTGCTGACTTTTTGCTTGGAAAGCCAAAGCTATAAGAGAGAGTGTCATGCCTTTTCTTTAATGAAGCAAAAAGATCCTGTAAAAGGGCATCTATATATGAAGTCTGTATCTCTCCTAGCCCCTCTTAAGAGAAGGATGCTAAAACCCTGAGTCTACTTTCCCCAGAGAATGAAGTGGTGTATGGAAGAAAGTTCTCTGGAAGTGTTAAGGAGAAATACTTACACTTTGTTCTTTGAAATAAATATCACTTCATAAAAGCTGAATGATGTTACACGATCAAATCAAATTAGGCAAATGTTCTTGGGAACTAACAATGACAACACAGCCATTTCAGACTTGAGCTGAAGTCAATAGAGAAGCCTAAGTTCTTTAGGTAATCCTAGAACTCTGAGGGGCAGATGTATAACATGTTGCCTGACTCCTAAAGAGTGAGTCAAAGCATATATCTTCCTAATAGCCCTATTGACTATATGATGCTGCTTCTCATATTGTCATAACATTTTTCAAGGCAAAATAGAACAAATGATCTAAAAATTTCTGAGCTCTTTATTTTTTTAAAGCTTAATTATGTATAAATATATATACATACACATACACACATATGTAGATGAGAAAGAAATAGATAGTAATTCACCAAATCCATCATCTTCTTTTATTAAATAACAAATGGCTATTTATATATATTAATAATTTTATACAGCAATATATAAATATAGCATATTTAATATATTATGATTGTATAATATATAATATAATTGATATGATATATAGTATATTACTAAACTATAAATTACTATATATTGTGTACTATATACTATAGTAATCATCATGTAACGCTTTTATATAAAAATATATATGTAAACATAAAAATATCTACATTTAGTAATATATATATATGTAGTAATTCACCAAATCCATTAAGTCTTCTTTTACTAAACTATAAATTGCTATGACAGAAATAAGACTAAATAAGCAGAAAACTTTTGAAAATGAGTACAGTAGATACCAAAGTTTGGCTTTTCTATTATGAAGGCCAGGGGGCACTGTGGTTCAATATAAGCTTTGTGGTCTTTGAATTCCTATGGTCAACATATTGTAGTAATTCAAAGTAGAACTAACCCAAAATATTCTTGAAGAAATAAAGTATTATCATGTTTAACAGTTTGTCTCTTGCCTAGTTTTACTACTATTTAACACAACATCTTGCCTGGTAATGAAGATGACATACTGTTTATCAAAGGTAGTGTGTAACTCCATGCTGAGGTTTTTTCAGTTGTAAATACTTCCTTCCACCTTAGAATCTGAGAAGACCATTTAATTAAAGTGGCCTTGGTATATATTGAAAAGTTTGTAAGTGTGTCAAGTTCTTATTCTTCATATAGTAAAAGGATTTCTTTTGTTCTGAAACAACCACTCAACAAAAAATATGGCTCTAAAACAGAAGGGCACTATATTCTTGATAGTTTGTGGGACCCAAACATGTCATAAAAGATTTTATTTCTGCTATAACCTCTACTTCCTATGAAATTAGTCAAATCTTGTTAATTCTAGTGCCTTTTTATTTTATTATCTGCTCTCTGTTTTCCATTGATACTACTATAATAGTAATTTAATCCTTACCAATTCTTTACTAAATTATTGTAATAGTTTCTTAGTCCATCTCTTTGCTTCCAGATTCTCTCTTCTCCAATTCATCTTTCATTTAGCTGTCAAAATAATCTTTCTAATTATATATCTGACCAAATCAAGTTATCAAACTTTTATTAAGCACCTAGTTTGTATAAGATACTGTACTAAGTTCTAACATATCTTGGTGATATTGCAGGTTTGGTCCCCGATCACCACAATAAAGCAATCACATGATTTTTTTGGTTTCTCAGTACATATGAAAATTCTATCATCTATTTATCTATCTATTTATCTATCATCTATCTATCTATGCCTTAAGTATGCAGCAATATTTTGTCCAAAAAAATCCACATTCCTTAATTTTTAAATTTAAATTTTAAAAATGCCAACTATCACCCAAACCTTCAGTCATGTCATTTTGCTCCACCATTTGGTGAAGGAGAGTGCCATAGTGTTGAGGACTGCTGATTGATTATAGTGGTGGTTGCTGAAAGTTGGGGTGGCTGGGGAAATTTCTTAAAATAAGACAAAAATAAGTTTGATTCTTCCTTTCACTTGATTACTTAGAGGGCATTGTAGGGTTACTAATGAGCTTTATTTCAATGTTGTTATGTTTCAGGGAATAAAGAGGCCCAAGAAAAGTGACAAAAACAGGATAAAAGGCAAATAAAAGACAGAACACATACAGCATTTATTAAGTTTGCTGTCTTATATGGATGTGCTTTGTGGTGTCCTAAAACAATTACAATAGGAACATCAAAGGTCACTGACCACAGATTCTGTAATGGATTTAATAATGAAAAAGTTTGAAATTTTGTAAATATTCCTAAAATGTGACACAGAGACATGATGTGAGCATGAACTGTTGTTAAAATGACACTGATAGACTTAATTGACTCAAGGTGACCACAAACTTTCAATTTGTAAAAAATAAAATGTAATAAATAATAAATAAAGCAAAGCACTATAAATAGGCATACCCATATAAAGAAAGACAAAAAGAGTCTCTGTTCTCCTAGTACTGTCAATGTAACGACTTGCTTAAAAACTTTAATGACTCTTTAGTCAATATAGGATTAAATTCATACTTTTTAAATCTGGCCTTAATACCCCCCTTTTACCATCTGGCTCTCAATCTAACTTTCCAGCCTTATTTTACTTTGTTCCCTTGAAAATGTTAATTCAAATTGATATAACACTTCCCTCATTACAAGTCTGTAAGGTAAATTAATGTAAGTAGCCGATTTCTTTTTTTTTTTTTTTTAATAAACTGCCCAAAGTCATTTAACTATTTTGTTTTAGAACTAAAATTCAAATCCAGATCTTCCCTGACTTCAGGTCTGATGTTATTTTCATTTTCTTTCTACTTTCTTGGGCAAATTGCCCCCATTTGGTTTAATCTTGAATTCCTTTGGCATCTTTTGTTTTTGCATCATCACAATGTCTGAACATAGTCCTCTTCATTTCCTACCTAGAAAATGAAAGGGAAAAAAAGCATCTTTTTTTCCATGAGAAAACTGAGGCATAGGGTATTTAAATGGCTTTTCAGGTTTACATAGCTTGTGATTGATAAGTAGAGGGAAAATCTCAACATACATCTCTCTGAATGAAGGTATAGTAATCTATCCCCTCTCTGTCTCTGTCTCTGTCTCTCTTTCTTTCTCTTTCTTTATGTGTATATACATATATATATGTATATATGTATATATACACATATATATACATATATATACATATATATGTATATATATGTTCTCTATATTAAGACAAATGCATAATGAGCATTTCTTAAATTAAACTAATACACTTAAAAAACTTGAATTTTTATTGACAGTGTGCTTCTCACTTATATCATATAATATAAGACTCACCAAATACTTTTTATATAATATGTCAAGACTCACCAAATACTTTGCTTAATAGATTAATGAGGGCATTGTCCTTTATATTACAGAGCAGTACTATTTTTTTCAACACTACAGTTTTGTGAATTTCTTAGATGACATATTATAGAATTATAGAGTATTGACTTTGTTATATTCTTTCAATAATATTTCTTGGCTGAATTGTAATTGACATTTTTAATGAACCAATGAAAGGTCTTACCACTGGGATGAGATCACCACGTGTCACAGAAATAGGAGGAATTTCTAAATGTACTGCCCATAACATTGGCAACAAGCTCTGCAGAACATAATAAGTATATGCTTGATGATACACGCAGATCATTTTAGTTAGTGAGGTTATAAAAGTTCCAGCTATGATTTGCACAGTGCTGAGTATAGCTTCTTTGAGAAGGTCCATCTTTGAAAACACCATTTAAAATGCATGCAGATAAAGTCCATAGACTGTCATAGAAGTTTGCACTATGTGCTAGTTAGCTTTAAATTGTCATTACTTACATATCAATAGTGGATTGGAGGAAAGATAAATTAGCATGCTTTAGAATGTTGTAGTCATAAATAATCATGAGTGCAAGATGGAAGTCAATTTGGTTATGTTGTACCAATAGCACATTATATAAATATTGTAGGGAGACTGCTTTAATTTAAAATTTGTTGGAGGAAAAAAATCCATCATAAATATACATATATGCCATACGCAGACACATTTATGTGTGTGCATGTGTGTGTATATAAACTCATATCCATATATATATATTTACCATGAACACACACACATTTTCCCATACATACACACATATATTCGTATGTACACATGTACTTATACATTTACATGTATGTATATATGTGCACATACTTAAATACACCTATGTAAGCATAGCTATGTGTATATATTCCTAATATAACTCAGAGGCCTCCATTAATATGGCTGTTATTCATGTTCAAATAGACACAATTAGTTTTCAGCAAAAGAATTTGCTATGCTGGCATAGTAAGAATAATGAAAAAAAAGCATTTCTTGTCCAGCCTCCAGGACCGGATCTGAAATTTCAGCTGCTTTCTTCACAAATACACACAATGCATGTGGGAAGAGTAGAAACAACTTTAGAATTTAGAATACAAAAAGGCCCATAAATAGTGTTCATAGGTAATACTTTATCCTTTTATATACTTCTGTTGCTAAATTTTTAATCCCAGTAGATGACTTTTTTTGTTTTTTATTTTCTTACTCTCTATAGATGTAATTTGTTTAATTACTTGTACTTTTTTTTTGGTAGTTGTGTTTATTTACTTTTTTGCATTTCTATTTTTGGGGAGTGTTTGCAAATCAAATAATGACTTCACATCTGGGTCTTGGGGAAGGAATGTTTCAAAAGCTTCTTTTGTTGAGGATCCATAATTTTTTAATTAATGGTTTGGATCAGGTTTACAGAGTATGTAACAGTGAGGCTGCATCTTGATCTCTTTTGCTTTTTCAGAATATATAATTGTATTTTCTAATGTAGTTACTGGTTGATGCAGAATAGTCTCATAGTAAAAATTCCTTTCTTTTGCATTTCAAAATCTTTCTCTTGGTTACTTGTAGAATTTCTTGTTTTCATTGGATCATTATATTTAACCATTTACAACTTTAAGGATTTTTTTCTTTTTTTTCCCCATGAAAGTGTTGTCAATTATTTTGATTATTTCTTTGTTTCCTGCATATAGAAGTAATAGGTAGTTTTTTTTTTTTTTTTGACTTGTCATTTTCTTCTGGTGGGCCTATGATCCTTTCATTATTCATCCTGTCTCTGACATCATTGTTTCTTGCTTATGTAGAGATCAAATATTCTTTTAACATTTTTACTTTTCACTTCTTATCTTTTAAATTATCCTTCACTTTAGTAAATTTGTTTTCCAAATATGTTCTCACTTTTATTTCTTTGGAGGGTTTTAACCCATTGATTCAAGTGGTGGTTTTTTTTTATTTTTCCTGTTCTGCTATTCATTTCTTCTCTATAGATCATAAATCCTGCCATTTGTTCCTATATAGCTACTTCTTTCAGGATTATGGTTCTCTCATTAACAAAACATCTCTATATAATTCCATGTCCTTTTCTACAGGATTCTGTGTTTCATAAGGTGTTGGTTCAATTTCTTCTGTCTTTAAATATTTACTTAGGGAAATTTTTATTTTTTAAAATGTCATTACTCACTTTCCCTATTATTTTTAGTATCTGTTTTGTTTGATTTTCTACCTATGTCTTGGTTCTAAACTAAATTTCCTCCTGAAGAAATCACTTGGTGATTTTGTCTTTTTTTGTTACATGTCCCTCTTGCTCGCTTTCTGACTTTTCCCCCTCTGAACTTATTTCCAAGATTAAACCTCAAAATCATCTCAACATCCTCTCAAACTGAGAAATTTACTTTTCACGAGGCTTGGTTCTTATTCCATTTAACTAATGGGAAAATAGAACTATTCCAAACTATTCCAAACTATTCCCGTGCTAACTTCCCTTCAGATCCGGTATGACCCTTCATGCTGTCTTTTGCCCTAGATTCCTCATTTCCTTAGCTCTCTAAATGGGCTGAGTCAATGTCTGCCCCTTTTTGTGGGCTTTGCAGAAGATGGATTGTGTGTTACAGGATAAGTTTTTTTGGCCTCTTTGTAGTTCCCATGCAGCAAATAGTTCCCTTCTGCACATGACTGGAAAACTGAGGTACTTTATTTAATGCAGCTGGATGCTGAAGAAAGATCTGGGGTGGGGAATGTTAGCAAAGAATGCAGCAAGAGAGAAATCCCTGATTCAACCCCAAAGCCAAAGGTTTTTGGACAGTTTGGATTCCTGCCAGAGCATGTAGGCTACTTGGGAAGAGTATGTTGAGTTAGGGATTATGATTATTCACTGCAAATTCGTAAAACTGTTATTTTGTTGAGCTTCTTGCTTTCTTGTCCTATGGAATAGCTGTAATTGTTTTACTTCTGGCATATAATTCCTTTTTTATTTTATTTTTTGAGAGTTAAGGGGAATTGGAGAAAACATCTAATTTTCCATTTTATTGGACACATGATTCAGAAATACAAACCAATTCTTAATTGCCAGCTCTCTTCTCTCCTATTTCTTGAAGCTACTTTCTCCTTGTAGTGATTACTTCTTTGTATATGCTATATTCTTCTCACTGCTTTCTGTTGTGGTGTTTCTTATAGTTTAAGTAATTTCTCTTTGAAGCTGCATGGATGATAGGGAATGGGGAGAAGGTAGAAACTCTCACTTCTAAGAGCAACTTCCTCTTGTATTTGGTTCCTTCTCCAATTCTGGATTGAATTCATGGACTGCCTTGATTTTTATATAGGCTTAAAGGCCATGATTGAAAATCTTGGACAGTCATTATTTCCTGTGTAATGTTAGTTGCTTCATTTAAACAGAGTAACCGATATTTTGGTTCTCTGAGTAGTGTAACTTCAGAAAATGTGAAGTATGTAGAGTTGTGTTTAGCTCAAAAAACTGAAATGGGATTCCTAAGATATGAAGGAATGTCATACAATTGGGAGATAAAAGTTAATTTCTTAGGAAAAGTGTAAGACACAAAAGATTTGTTGATTTGATTAAGATCAGATATTCCAGATATTCATCTGGATTTGGAGAGAAGGTTAAACAACAATGGATAGCACTTGTCTTCAGATAACTTCACCACCTCCTTCACTTGTTAACAAGCAACACAATCTCCACTTTTATCTCCTTCTGTTACTGTCCTCAGATAGTTGTATAATCTTTCCCTTTCTATAGCAGGCTTTAGTGCAGTGTGGTTATAATTTAACTGTGACCTAGGCGCTCATAACCACAAGCTACATAGGTAAAATGCTCCCTTCTGAAGTATACCCATGTTCTGTCACTAGATTTCTATATAACCTGGAATAGATACCCCTAGTGAAGGGATTTATACCCTGTGCAGTGACTACTGAGCAGTAGTCCAAGTCTTTACATTTTTATTTTTAGTGGACAAGGTAAGCTGAATAGGTTGAGAAGACATGAATAAATTGGTATTTGCATTGCAAATCTCATTACATTATTTCTCATTTCAACTCCCCTGCCATTCTGAATATCTCTTTTCTTGTAAAGGACACCACTCAAGTTCTCAAACTCCTCTTTATCCTTGACTCCTTATTCAAATAAAACTTGAACTGCCACATCTGAGGCACTTTTCTCAATCCTTATTTCTTTGCTATCTTCATAGCATTTGACATCATTGGCCAGTCCTACATTCTTTCTCCTCTCTGGGGGTGCTCAATCAACATGCATTGTATAAAAACTCTCAGATCTTCAAACTTTACAAACTTAGAAACAATTGCCTAACCTATTGAAAATTTTTCCAAAGAGTTTCAATGAGTTTAAAACTCATTTGTTAAAAATATAAAAATGCAACATTTCCCAATTAATTAGCAACAATAATTGGTTGATATCAGAAAAGATAAAAATTGACCAATTGAAGATAAACAAAACATTTTGGTAAGCAGGATTGAAAAATTAGCATTTTGATTAATAAGTACAGCCATTGATCTACTTTCCCCATTGTCCTTATTCAAAGACTGCCCTGGGTTATACAGTTCTGCTATAGGCACCTGAAGTTTAATGTCAGTGATAGTAATCAGATCTCTGATCCTACTCCCCAAAATTTTGATGCTACAAGAAAAGAAACCCTCTTAGAGAACAAGCTGTTGCTTCTGAAGACTCCCAAGACAAGTTGGTGACTCCATTTAACTAAGTCACGGTGCAGACAGTTGCAGATCATAGAAATTGATAGAAAAATATCAACCACTGCTGGTTTTCTACTCTAGAACAAACATAGCATGCTACAGGTTATTTCAGAATTTATGTCTTTAGACATATTTTCTGAGAACAGGTCATTTCAGGATTTGTTAACTTTTGCATCTCTATTTCCCAAATGTCTAGTTATGATGTTTTTCATTCTTATTATTATGAATCCTATGTGTCTTGCTCTGGAGCCAAAATAACTCCTCATAGCCCATAGTGGCATATTATATATTCAGTTTACCTAGGAGGAAAGAATCTCTTTATGGGACCCTGTTGGCTCATATTCACTACTGACAGAATAAAATTTTAATTCCAATGCATGCAAACATGAGTAGGTGAGAAAGGGATTTAGGAAGTATTGTCAAATACATGACATATCATCTTCATTGCCTAGTTCTTTGTTGTATGCTATGACTAACACTTCAGACATTTTATTGCCCTGTCCAATATTCAAATATTTTCCAGGATCACACATAACATGAAGGAACACAATCATAGTATCAAGGTAATCAGATAACCCAGAGATACATAGTTTTGTAATATTGAGGTTTTACCTGTCCCTCTAGCTCTACCTCCCATTAATACACTGAATTCAGTGATCACAAGACTGGAACTTGTTTACCAACAGTACCTTTCAGGCCACTTTCTCCCTTCTTTAATATATTACCTACAAATAGCATCAGAATATAATCCAGGATTATACTGTTAGTGTAGCTTTTGACAATATCTGCTGTCTTTATGATTTCAGAACAACTATCCCTATGATATTCCATGACTCTTTACTTCAATGCATCCAACTATTCTTTCCTAATGGAACTAATGAAAAGAAAAAAGTATGATCACTTTATCTGATCAATATGTTGTCAACAGCACAGCATACTGGTTCAATCTGATTCTAGTTATGGGGGAGGGCCTAGAAATAATTCTTCTAGACAGTGGGAGAAAGGTTCCCACTTTTTGCAAAAGTCTTCATATACAACTAGTAAAGTACATTGAAAACATGCAAATAACAAAACAAAATCCATAATCAATATATAAAAGCCCAAAATAAGAAATACCCAAGAACTCTAGGAAAGGATTCTTAATTTGTAATACATAACACAAAGAATGTTAAGAAACTATTATTGAAGGAATTTTTCATTGCTTTCTGCTTATAACACTTAACCAGAAAACCTAGGGAAATGTATGCTTAGTACTTTACTCCAGTATACAAAAAGTGATTCTCCATTTGAAGGCATAGTTCATAGTATTAAAGAAAAGATTTATTAAAAGAAGAAATCATAGAGCAGTTAGGTAGAGCAGTGGATAGAGCACCAGACCTGAAGTTAGGAGGACCTGAGTTCAAATTTAGCCTCAGACACTTAACATTTCCTAGATGTGTGACCCTGGGCAAGTCATTTAACCCCAATTGCTTCAGCAAAAAAAAAAAAAAAGAGAGAGAGAGAAAGAGAGATAGAGAGAGAGGAAAAAAAGAAGAAGGAGGAGGAAGAGGAGGAGGAGAAGATCATGCAAAATAGAAGAAGGAGAAGGAGAAGGAGGAGAAAGAGGAGGAAGAAGAGAAGAAGAAGAATGAGAAGGAGGAGGAGAAGGAGGAGAAGGAGGAGGAGATGAAGCAAAAAAAAAGAGAGAGAGATAGAGAGAGAGGAAAAAAAGAAGAAGGAGGAGGAGAAGGAGGAAGAGGAGGAGGAGAAGATCATGCAAAACAGAAGAAGGAGGAGAAGGAGAAGAAGGAGGAGAAAAAGGAGGAGGAGAAGAAGGAGAAGGAGAAAGAGGAAGAGAAGAAGGAGAAGGAGGAGGAGAGGAGGAGGAGGAGGAAGAGGAGGAGGAGGAGAGGAGGAGGAGGAGGAGGAGGAGGAGGAGGAGGAAGAGGAGGAGGAGAAGGGGAGAAGAAGAAGAAGCCATAAATATGGAAACCCTAAGAATCATTTACAATCCAAAATGTGAAGGCATTTCTGGAGAAGGAGAAGGAGAAGGAGAAAGAGGAGGAAGAAGAGAAGAAGAAGAAGAAGAAGGAGAAGAAGAAGGAGGAGAAGAAGCAGGAGAAGAAGAAGGAGGAAAAGAAGAAGAAGAAGGAGAAGAAGAAGAAGGGGAGAAGAAAAAGGAGAAGAAGAAGAAGTCATAAATATGGAAACCCTCAGAATCATTTACAATCCAAAATATGAAGGTATTTTTGGTCAAGGCCTCCCATTAGTCCTGTCTTCACTTGATGTTTTCTCCTGTCCAAGGAGGAGAAGTTCTGTGCAGTTTTATTGGTAGGGTGAGGATCAAGCTCTTGAGTTCTCCAGTCTTTTGGTTTAATTACCCCTATTCAGATTGAGACCAAAACATACAGTATACTTTTCCTCTCCCTAAGTGCTCCATCTCCCTTCTTTCTTCATCTTTCCCCCAATGTCCACTAGTTATCAGTTTCGCAAATTATACAATTCCTCCAGAAAAAATACTATTTATTTTCCTCTCCCCTTAAATTGGAGAATGGAGAAAAGGAAAATTTCTAGCACTTGCTATAGCAACATTAGTCTCAACATGAGATTGGGAGAAATTTCATTAATGGATAATGACTAGATGGAAAAAACTGTCTGTCAAAATATCAGCAAAGAGATCCCGAGTGCTATATATAGCAACATGAGGTCTCAGACAAGGGAAATTACAGGTCAGGGAAATCAGTTTAGTAAATGAAAAAAGTCTGTTCCTATGAGGCTTAAGTTTTTTACTCATTGAGGAAAATATTTCTACTTTGGAACTTAAAGGAAATCAGAAAGTGTCAAGACCGAATTATTGGTCAAAAAAGATTAAATGACTGTTCTAACAATTCTATTTTTTCCAGAAACTTACTAGATAAATTAAAGATTAAGAAGAGAAATATCTAATGCAATCAAGGTTTGTATATACTGCTTAAGAATACTGGAAGTGTTCAGAATACAATTTTTAAAAATTTGCCAAAAGCAAAGAATGTTTTATATGATGCTTTTCAAGATGATGCTTCTTCCTGAGGAAGATGGAACTCTATCTGACTGTTCAAATTTAAGTTAATGATAAATACTGCAAGATGACCCATGAAGTGAGAGATTACTCTTAATCAATACAAGGATACCCTCCAGTGGCTTAAAAATCTGTTCTCTCCTCATCCTACTGGGAACATTGTTAGGGGGAAAAAGTATGTATATAAAATACCAATTTAGTTTGTGCAATGAGATATATCGAATAGAGACACTGGTAAATCAAGAATTTATTTGATTGAATCATTCAGTGTTTCTGACATCTTGTTTGAGATATGAATGGGATGAGGATGCTGTGAGCTGTTAGTTTAGTGGGCAGCTTCTGCAAATATCTGAGGTGAGCCTCTGTGTGTTGTATAATAACATAATCATAGATTTAGAACTGGAAGCGATCTTAGAGATGTAGCCCAATCCCATTCTTTTGGAGAAAGACAATGAGACCCATTGAAGAGAAGTAACTTTCTAGGTCACAAGGTAGTAGGTAAATAAAAGAACTCAGTATGGTGCAGGAGAGTTCAGATAAAAAGCAGCAGTTCCACATAGGGCCAAGAGTTAAAGATTTATTACTATTCACCAAGGGAGGAAGAGAACAGATGCCAGTGGGTAACAGTATGTGGTCCCTTTGCTCTCATTTTGAGGGGAGCACACAGTGGGGTGACTCCTGATATAGAGCAATGCAATAATTTTTGAACTGTAGTCAAAGGTCCAAAGCTCCTCAGGGTTCAAACTCAAATACAGTTTTAGATAAAGAACTGTTATCAATAGGACATTGTCCCATAGGGGAAGATAGTAGTAGAGAAGAGACAAGTGAGGATATTTTCTAAGTTGCCTAACAAGGAATGAGGAATTTTAACTGCATTTCTTTTGTTTTTGTTATTATTGTTTAGTTATTTGAGTCCTCTGTGACTCTTTGTGATCCCATTTGAGATTTTCTTGGCAAAGATATCATTTCCTTCTCCAGATAAGGAAACTAAGGCAAATGGGGCTAAGTGACATGTCCAGACTCACACAGCTAGTAAGTGTTTGAATTCAGATTTGAAGGTCTTCCTGGTCTGGTGTTCTATCCTTTGTACCATCTACCTGTCCTGGAATGAGGGATGAAGAATGAAAGGCAGAGACAAGAGGAACTTAATTCTATGCCATGCAACAAAACGTCTTGTCTCTAAGTTTATTAGTTTAAGCATTAGGTGGAAGACTGAGATCATTCCAAACTGATTTTTGCTGGTTCATATCCTCCTTAATCTTTTATTCTTTTTTTTTTTTTTTTTTTTTGACTTCCAAGTTCTTGACACATGTTGGGATTCCCTTCTAGCATTCAGATTAAATGAGTGAATGAAAGATTCTGGTGCTGACCTCTGAGTTTTACCTCTTGAGAACTCATTAAAGCCATTTGTTAAAGATATTTATAATTCCTCTCTAGGCACTACCATTGTGGAAATGATGATCTGATATTACTTTTTTTTCAATAGTAATTTTTCTCCAATACACACCAAGACATTTTTATCTTCTTTTGAGATTGTTTTGATTTTGTCACTATAATAACTTTCTATGGTCAGATTTTTTTGTTGTTGTTTTCTGTTCACAGGGGAACCTCATGTCTGATGCTGTGTTGAGGGGATATGGTGGAGTGGAGGTGACCGGAAGCCATAGGAATCTGTCAGCTTTCTTGGGGTCCTAGTGTTTGTGTCAGGCATATGCTGAGGCCAGTGGGATGTTTCTGTATTTCTTTGGGGCTATGCTGAATCACAGGATGGTCTTTTTTCATTTCTAGTTTTCTTATGAAAGCTTTAAATCCTGATATTTCATCAAATGATCATTTTTCCCCTTAAAATTTCATGCTTAATTTCACTGGGTAGGTTTTTTTGGTTAGAGTCTTAGCTCTTCTGCCTTCCAAAATAATCTTGTTCCATGACCACAGAGCTTTTAATAACTGCAGCTGCTAAATCCTATGTAATCCTGATTGTGGCTCCCTGATATTTGAATTGTTTCTTTCTTTACACTTACAGTAGTTTTTCCTTAACCTGATGATTATGAAATTCATCTATAATGTTCTTAGGAATTTTTATTGTAAGCTGGTTGACTGTTTGCCCAGGGCTTGGAGGTTCTTGGGACCAGAATCTATTCATTCTCATGGTTATACTAAGGCACATGTAGATATTTGCCTGCTCTACCACACTAGGACTCAGAATCTCCTGCTGATTTGTTGAGGTGAAACTAGCTCCTGAATTGCAAGACACTTCATTTCCTGGAATGTATTCCCCCTTTACTTATGTGAGACAGACCTTTCTTGATCATCCTCCAAGGTTTTTCAAGGGTTAATGCTGAAAACTATCTTTGCGTGTATTCTGAAAAATAAAAAGCTATTATTAAAAGCCTTGTGTTCCAGATTCTCCCCATACCCCCCACTATCCCTGCCCTCCACAGCAAGTAATCCAATATAGGTTTAATATGTGTAATTCTTCTAAACATATTTCCCCATTTATCATGCCACGCAAGAAAAGTCAAATCAAAAGAGAAAAAAATGAGAAAGAAAGAAAAACAAGCAAGCAAATAACAGCAATAAAAAAGTGAAAATACTATGTTGTGATCCACATTCAGTCTCCATAGTTCTCTCTCTGGATGCAGATAGCTCTCTCCATCACAAATCTATTGGAAATGACCTGAATCACTTCACTGCTGAAAAGTCAGGTTTATCACAATTAATCATAATAATCTTCTTGTTGCTGTATATAATGTTTTCTTGGTTCTACTCACTTCACTTAGCATCAATTCATAAAAGTTTCTCCAGGCCCTTCTGAAATCACCCTGTGGATTATTTCTTACAGAAAAATAATATTCTATTACACTCATATACTATAAGTTATTCAGCCATTCCCCAACTGATGGTTATCCAGTCAGTTTCCAGTTCCTTGTTACTATAATAAGGGTTGCTATAAACAATTTTCTACATGTGGACCCTTTTCCCCTTTTTATGATCTCTTTTGGATACAGACCTAAAAAAGTATGCACAGTTTTATAACCCTTTGGGATAATTTCTACCATACTATTTTCCAATATTTCCAGCAATTTTTGTAAAATAGTGAGTTCTTATCCCAGAAGTTGGAGTCTTTGGGTTTATCAAACAATAAATTATGATAGTCATTGACTATTGTATCTCATGAACCTGACTTATTCCATTGATCCTCTATTTTATTTCTTAGCCAGTACTAGATAGTTTTGATGACCTCTGCTTTATAATATAGTTTTAAAGTCTGATAAAATTATAATATAGTTTTAAACTAGGCCACCCTCTTTTGCATTTTTTCATTAATTCCCTTGAAATTCTTGATCTTTTATTCTTCCAGATGAACTTTGTTATTATTTTTTCTAGCTCTATAAAGTATAAAAAGAATATTAGTTTGCTTGGTATGGCATTGAATAAGTAGATTAATTTAGGTAGAATTGTCACTTTTATTATATTAGCTCAGCCCACCATGAGCACTTCATATTCTTCCAATTGTTTAGATCTAACTTTTTTTTGTGTGAAAAGTATTTTGTAATTGTGTTCATATGGTTTCTGGCATATGAATGGTTTCTGTCTTAGCAGGTAGACTCCCAAATATTTTATATTATCTACAGTTATGTTAAATAGAATTTTTCTTTCTATCTCTTGCTGCTGACTTTGTTGGTAACATAAAGAAATGCTGATGATTTATGTTATATTCTGAAACTTTGCTAATGTTGTTGATTGTTTTTAGTAGCTTTTAGTTGATTCTTTATAATTCTTTAATTATAGTATCGCGGGATCTGCAAAGAGTGATAATTTTATTTCCTCATTACCTCCTCTATTTCCTTCAATTTCTTTTTCTTCCCTTATTGCTAAAGCTAACATTTCTAAAACAATATTGAATAGTAATGGTGACCACGGTAACATTGTTTTACCCTTGATCTTATTGGAAATGCTGCTAGTTTATACCCATTATATATGATGCTGGCTGATGGTTTTAGAAAGATGTTACTTATCATTTTAAGGAAAACTCCATTTGTTCCTATGCTCTCTAACAGTTTTTAATAGGAATGACTGTTGCATTTTGTCAAATATTTTTCTGCATCTATTGAAATAATCATATGATTTCTGTTAGTTTGGTTATTTAAATAGTTAATAATGCTAAAAGTTTTCCTGATTTTGAACGAACTCTGCAGTCCTGATATAAATCCCACTTTATCATAGGGTATTATCCTAGTGATAAATTGCTGTAATCTCTTTGCTAACATTTTATTTAAGATTTTTGCATAAATATTCATTTGGGAAATTGGTCTATAATTAACTGGGAAACATTTAAGAAAATAAATACAAATACAACAAAACAGAAAATGTCAATGTGTGGTTTTCTAAGTCAATATGCCACTTCCATTTGAGTTTCACACTACTGATATAGAGAATCACAGATCAAGGCAACATGTTCTTCCCACCTAGGTTGGCACCTTTGCAACTTTAATATGGTGACAGACTTATAAAACAATAGAAGAATGTGTTATCTAAGAGTAGGGGCTAATTATGTAAGGCAGAGAATACTGTTTTTCAGGATTAAGTATTACATTTTTTTTCCTTAAAATTTATAGAGTTTAGAAATAAAGTACTGAAGACAATATCCACTAGTAGGCAGAGACTCTCCAGATCTTCAATTTTTTATTTCTTAGGTGTTGCTGAGATGGATGGATACCAAGTTGTTAATGACAAACTCAAACTTTTGTGGGGGTGGGGGAGTTTGGTGGAAGCCATGGGAAAAGAAATGTCTTTGTATCCCCAATCTTAGCACAATTCAATGCATATAATAGGGTTTTAATTGTTGTTACTGTTTGTCTTTGTTTTCAAAGATGACCAGTAATATCATGGAATAATATCTTGACTTGAGTGTGAATTTGATTTAAGTGAGACACAGTTGCACAAGCCATCAGCCTCCTTCTCTTTTCTAAAGTCATCAAAGCTAAGCATCAAGAAACAAGTGAGGGTGACTGGTGATGGCCTGGGATTCAGTAGATGACTTTGACATTTTTTATTTCTAATTAGTCTGTAAGAGTTCCAAGTATTTGGTTCTGTCACCTTCATGGCCATCAGATCAAATTGTATTCATCTGGCCATTCAACTGAGAGATGTCTTCACATACTTGAGATAGATACCCCCTTAACTCACTGACATATTTGAGGTCCATCAGTTATAATCAATCTGTTTTAGCCTGTCTACTGATTTGTTTTATAATGATATAGCTGCTGTCCATGCTATAGTTTCTTGGAGACTTGGAGTCTTGGAGAACTGAATACCAGGTGGACACCAAAAGGAGATAAACTGTCTTGAAGAGGTCTCAGGAACCCCTCAAATCAGAGATGCTACCCACATACCTCAGGATTTTAATATATGGTTGTTGATTGATTAATTTAATCTCTAATTTTAAATCTGTGCTACTATGCTCCTGAGCTGAATTATTACTTATTCTTGAAATCCCTTCCTAGTGCTAATTTCTTCAATATATCTTTCCAGATATCCTCCCTCCCCAGTTAGTAATTACTTTCCCCCCACATTTCAACTGATGTTGTTTATACCTCTCTAAAGAACATATATATTGGTTATCTATGTTATCTATGCATGTTACATTCCCTTACTAACCTGGAAATTTCATGAGAAAAGGAACTATCTCCTCCAGTGCCTAGTACATAGCTCCAAGCTAATAAATGTCTATTGAATTGAACACTGAAACACTTCTAATTCCTTCCCAATTTTTACCAAGATCCATCTCAATGTTTCTTCAAATAGCATAAGAGATTGTGTGTGTGTGTGTGTGTGTGTGTGTGTGTGTGGAGAGGAAGAACTTGTTTTTCATCATTATGTAAGAATTAAAATCTCAAAAAAAAATCTTTTTACCTTATATAATTTTAAAGTTAAAGAATTTCTTTATATTAGTTTTCTGGATATGAAATAATTAAAGTTCAGATACCATATTGAATTGAATTGAGTTGTTAAACTTATATGATTAAAATTGATGCAATGATTCCTAAATGTAATAATCACTAAAACATAAACAACCCAGCTACTCATGTGTTAGAGTTTAAACCATCCCAATATATTGCAAGTATTGAATAAAAACAAAGTAAGCCAACACCTCTGATCATACCAGTCTTTATTTTTTAACAATTTCCTTGATATGATTAGCCATCAAAAATCTTCAATCATAAGCAAAAGAAACAATTCCAAAGCTAAAAGTAAGCTTTTCCCAAGGTAGTCATTCAGAATCAAAACTTTGATCATTAGTATTACAACTTCTATTCGACTGAAATATATTTTATTCTTTTTTTTTTTTTTCCTGAGGCAATTGGGATTAAATACCCATGGTCACACAGCTAAGGAGTGTTGTGTTAAGTGTCCGAGGTCACATTTGAAGTCAGGTCCTCCTGACTTCAGGTCTGGTGCTCTATCCAATATATTTTATTCTTAAAGACTATTTTACTTGAAAACCTTAAGATTCTTGGGGGAAATTGTGGATGATTCAAATTCTGACTTCAGGTCAGAATGATTCTGTTATCTTTTTTACTTCTTTGTTTTGGACCCAGAACATCAAAGACTGGATCACTGAAAAGATCTTGTTGCCATGTACAATGATCTCCTGGTCCTGCTCATTTCACTTAGCATCAATTCATATAAGTCTCTCCAGACCTCTCTGAAATCATTCTGCTGATTGATGGCCAAAATAAAAACAATTTCTAGTTAGGATCATTGAGCTAATCTGGCCCATAAAATTACTTTTGTCAGTCAATGAAAGCTATTTTGGCCAGAAACCCTGAGGATCTTTCCTCTCAGATTGATTTTTTTTTTTTTTTGGCTAGGTAAATTAGGTCATTCTCTAGCTCATTTCTTGTTGTTTTTCCCTCCTTTTTTGATGAGGACCCTGATATCAGGGAGGTGATGCTATGACATTCAAGTGAATTGGATTTAAGTGAGGGAGGGTCTGTGCCAAGCCATCTGCCTCATTTTCCCCTCCCAGCAGCCAGATATAGATCAAGACAACTAGAGATGGGCCTGGATGCAATGGGAGATCTTGGCCTTTTTAAGTTAGGGTCTTCAGCAGATGTCAGTTTGCCTGGCAGAGAAGCTGTCAGATTCCTATGGTTTCTATTTAGTGATTAAGGCTAGCAATTGAGGCATAGAATCTCCTCTTTCACCTAGTCCACAATAATCTAAATAAATAAATGAATCTGGGAGGGGAAGACTCTCGGGGTTTCTTGCCTACCCTTAATCACTTATTGGGCATTGTCTTAGATTGAGAGTTATTAATCCAATGCAATTTAACAAGCATTTATTAAATGCCTGCTATGCAAAGCTCTAAATTAGGCACTGAGGATACAAAAATAAAATTAAAAACATATTCTATATAGTCTATTGGGATGGAGAAAGCATCACTAATAACTAAGGGGACAAAGAAAGCCTTTGTATAAGATGTGGCACATGAGCCAAGCGTTGAAGGAAGCTAGACTAAGAGATGGCAGTGACAAGGCAGAATATATCCAGGGCTTTGGGAATAATCAAAAAACACAGAATGCCACATTCAGAGCACATGTTTGAAGGCTTATTACATCAGTACAATAGGTGAGAATTTGGATTAGAAAAGTTTTCTACTCTTCTATATAATATTTAGGGCTGTACCAAAAACTGGGTAGAAGGAAGGCATATCAGAGGTATCCAACTTGAAGTTTGCAAGATAACAGGATATGGGACAAAGAGCCATTAGATTTTCCTTTTCCAAGGGATCATCAGTTATTTAATGAAGTCCTGAAATATTTGTACATAAATAGCAAGTTTCTAAAAAAAAAAAAAAAGAAAGAAAATGATCTGGATCAATATAGTCAACCAGCTGGATCATCTGATAGCAGGTCAACTAGCAAGTATCCCATCAGGCTGCCACACAGTTGATTCAATTGACTAGTTTAAGATGATGAAAAGAAACAGACCATAAAATGGTCAGTTTGGTTATTTGGGCAATCTCTACAACATATTTCTATTATGCTTTTCTACTCTGAATGCTCTTTTCCCTTCTCTTCACCTATCCCAAGCTGACTTGTCCTTTAAGGGCCAGCTAAAGACCCATCCATTTTAGGAAGCTTTCATCAACCAGCCCAAGGTTGAGTTCTTCCCTTTCTGGTCCTATAATACTTATTAATTGCCACACATTTGAGTATTTAATTATATTCTTAAATATATTATATTAGATAAGGATGGAAAAAATTTCAGGGACAGGATAGAGCCTATGCAAAAAGCAAAAAGAGAGAAATGGAAGATGAATGCTGTGCATGGTAAAGTAGGCCAGTTTGACTGGAACATAGAATTCATGAGGTGGAAAACTATGAGATTAGTCTGGAAATATAAATTGGAACTGGACTGTGAAGGGCTTTAAATGCCAGACAAAAAGCAGTTTATCTTCTATCAGAGAGGCAACAGAAAGATATTGAAACTTCTTGAGTAAGAGAGTGATATGTTCTTAGATATGCTTTAGGAATATCAATTTTGCAACTATATGGATGATGGATTAGAGTAGGGGAGAGACTGGTTACAGGGAAATAAATTAGAAGGCTATTTCTATTGTTTTGGTGAGAGGTGAGGAGGACTTGAGCTATAGTAGTAGTTATGTGAACTGAAAGAAGAGTGGATATAAAAAATGTTATGGAGAATGTGGTGTTGTTTGGATGTGGAGATATGGAATAAAGGAAGAGTCAAGGTTGCCTTGACTATGAACTGGCTATGAACTTGGGTATTGGATAAATGGTGATATCCCTGACAGAAATAGTGAAAATAGAAAAAAGAAGTGGGTTTAAGTAAAATGATAATGAACACTATTTTGTCATATTAACTTTGAGTTATCTTGAAGGACAGTGAGATGGAGATTTCCAGAAGACAGTTGGAGATGTAGCTTTGGAATTCAGGAGAGGGATGACAACTAGATTTAATTTTTGAAGAGTCATATTCATAGAGATCATGATTAAACTCATTAAGCTCATTACATGATCAAAAGGAAAAAAAAATTAGAGAATAGAAATAAGTTGATCCCAGGAAAGAACACTGGTGGTACACATACTAAAAGGGAGTGGGATATGGATGATAATAGAATAAAACATTCTGAGAAGTATCAGTCAGATACTTAGAAGGAGGACCTAAAAAAGATTGAAAAGAGTACCTGGGAAGAGGAAGTGGTTACAATATCAAAAGTTACAGAGAGATCATGAAGGATGATAACAGAGAAAAGGACTCTACATTTGGCAAATAAGAAATCACTGGTGACCTCGGAGAGTGCAAGTTCAATTGAGTAGTGAGGTCTAGAGCTAGGTGTCAGGGGTTGAGAAGTAATTGAGAGTTGAGGAAATACAGGCAGCAAAAGTAGACAGCTTTGGGAGTGAAAGGAAGGGGAAATACAAGATAATAGCTTGAGGAGATAGCAGGTAAATTTTTTTTTTGTACAAAATCAGTTGAAAAGATATAGATAGAAACTGAAGATTAAATTATTGAGTGCATAGTTAATGGGGCTAACTCATGGGCAAGATGTGATAGGGAATAATAATACAGATAAAAGGGTTGTGTTGTTAAATAAGAACCCTTCTTCTGAGACTAGAACAAAAAAAGAAAATATATACCAATATATTAGGCATATTCTAGGTATAAAAGTGTGTAAAGAAAGATAGAAGAACAGGATCTTATGGTTAGATAGAGAAATTTCAGGGTTTGAGATCACTGAGATAGAACATATATAAGGCAATGAATTTAAGATATCAATATACTTGTGTGAAACTGATATGGAATGGAGGTAAAGGGATATCAACGTAAACATCGAATTACCCAAATATAAAAACAGATTGAGATGGAGTAGATCATGAAAAATTGCAGCAAGAATTTCTGTAGGTTGATGAATAGAGATAGAATCATCCCCAAAAAAGGAGGCTGTTGAGAATTTAGAAGTAGCAATGAACAAGGAGGAGCAGGTCTATTCCTCTTAACTCATTGTGTTAGAGATTATAAGAGAAGGTGCCTCCAGTATGGAAAAGGGTGAATAAATAGAAAGATGGATAAATAAAGCAATAAGTACTTTCTATGTGAGAGACAAAAAGGTAGACCCTGCCTTTAAGACAGAGGAAAGCCATCACATAAAAGAGAGAAGTGTCAAAATTTAAAGAGATGTTTGGAGAGTCAGAAGCTGATCTGGGTTAGAGGTGAACATGGATGGCATGGAAGCTTCTTCAAACATAGGTTTTAAAGAAGAACTCAGCTTAGCAATTGAAAGAAGAAGCCAGAGGAGTAGAGGCCTTCTCAGGATGAGAAGGCCAGTGGAAAAGTAGTTTGGAAAGTCAGGAGCTGAGCCAAGTTAAAGGCAAGCATAGTCAATGTGAGTAGAAAAATGAATGGGAATGTACCATCTTCTGAAGGGGCTCAAGTTTCTATGTTTACAAAGAGATGGTGGAAGGGTGAGTTGATAAAGTCTAAATGAAAGGCAATTTATTATAATAGAAAATAGAATGGGAGTTCCATAACACATAATATAAAGGCAAGGCAGAATGAGATAGGGACATGTTGTAGGAGAGTCTAAACTGAGGTAAAGGTGATAAAGGAGCAGAAAGTGGTTGATAAAGGAGCAGTATCAGGCAAAAGGAGATTTCATCTAGCCAATCTTCATCATTGAATTGCAAAGAGGAGAATGTTTGCTTTTGTTTTACTCTTTGCTCTTGTTGACCTAGTCTTTTCTTACCTAAATGGTTTTCCCCCTTCCAAACTATCTGACAATCAACCTATAGTAATATTACTATTATACAACTTTAAACTATGTTATCTCCCTTTTCATTATCTTTGTCTGTTCACTGAATATCAGTCATTCAACAAGTATTTATTAAGCATTGTGCTAGGGCTTGGGGATACAAAGACAAAAAAAAAAAGGAACAGTTTCAGTCTTCAAAAAAGCTTATATTTTATGTGAGGAGATAAAATGTTCATAAATAATATATACAACTTATGTACAAAATTAATATAAAGCAATACATGAGACAAAGTAAGTAGTTGGGGGATGGGAAATCAGAAAAGATTTCATTTAGAATGTGGCTCTTGAGCTAAACTTTTAAGGAATACTAGAAATTCTGAGGGGTAGTGGTGAGCCTTCCTATCATAGGAGATAGAATATGCCAAGAAAAAGAGACAGGAAATTGTGTTGCATGTGAGGAATGACTGAATACATTAACAAATGAATAAAAATCATTTAAGTGTTTATTATGTGTTAAGCACTACTTTATGTTCTGGAAATACAAATAGAAAAACATCATAAGCCCTGCCCTTGAGAGAAGGAGGAGAAAATACATATAAGGGAATGGAGGCTAGGAAAAGGCATTTGGGTATGGTAAGTCACAGGTATAGTAAATGGAGACATGGATATCAATTGACATATAATTTCTATAAGCAATGTTGATTTGATGTGATTACTGTTCACACAGTAAGTAGAAAGTAGAGTAATAGAGGGTGGTAAAAATATAATAATCATATAGATGGCAAAGAGATGGTCAGAGTGAATTATATTTTGAAATATGATGTATAGTCTAGCAGGGGTCCTCAAACTTTTTAAATAGGGGGCCATTTCACTGTCTCTCAGACTGTTAGAGGGCCGGACTATCATAAAAACAAAAACTTTGTTTTGTGGGCCTTTAAATAAAAAAACTTCATAGCTCTGGATGAGGGGGATAAACGTCTTCAGCTGCTGCATCTGGCCCGCGGGGTAGTTTGAGAACCCCTGGAAGGTCTCAGGCCAATATAGATCCAGATACTAAATAGAGAAGTCTGTGTGGCTTGGTGCTAGGTGATTCACATCAGGATAGGGAGGCTCAAAGGGAACAGTTTCAAAGCTGGTGAACTAAATCACCTGAGGACATGGTCTCAAAAAGTCCTGTGATCTGAAAGTTGTGGCAAATTGATGGCAAGATGATCTGGAGTCTGAGGTTGGTCCAGTGCATTTGTGCTGCCTGGAACAAGAAAGCCCTGTAATGCCGGAGAAACTGAGGCAGGAGAGAGATTAGAGAGTTTTAATATTTTATTAATGGGAGAGTAAGATTGACTGGACAGGACTCATACCCAGATTATCCAGTCAGACAGAGATAAGTATACTGGGACCAAGGAATCCATATTGGTCCCAGGGCTGGAGGACCCAAAGAATCCAGCGTCCAGCATACAGCTGCCAGACACCATTCTCCAGCCATGAATGAAGGAACCTCAACTTCTTAAATACCTTTTTGGAGACAAAGAAGAGAAAGGGTGGGAAAGTTTTTTTATCAGGGAGGGGAAGCCATAAAACCTAAAAATTCCAGAGACAAAGAAGTAAAGATATCATGGGTTATCTTGGAATATTTTAAGGGATATTGTAAATCCATAAAAGAGTCAGGAGATCTACTCTTTTATCTTGCTAATTTATAACCCGAGAGCGAATAATTCTTAGTTTTACTGGGTCAGAGACAGAACAGTTAAGGAAACTGAGATAGGGAAACTGAGTCAGGACAGTTAAAGAGAACTGTGGCATAACAGCCCATTTGGCCTGAAAAGGAACAATGCATAGTATGGTTGGGAAAAGCAAAAACAAAAACAAAAACAATTTTGCAAAGTCCACCACAATCTAGTGCTAACTAATCCTTTCAGCATTACTTCAGATCTTGTATTCTATTTCATGTACTCTAATAAGTTTGGCATAATAGAAAGAACATTGATTTGATGTGAGAAAACTGGTGTGGTGGAAGCAACATTTATAACTGATTTGATTAGCACCCATGGCAGTAAGAGTTGAAAATCTCTGCTAGTTTTCCTACAAAAACGAAACTTTCTGTCCTTTAGATTTAATTGGTCCAGGAGACAACAATGTCTTGAATTGTTGACATAACTTCCCAATTACTTAAGGCATTTAATCACAGTCTTATAAATCTTTCTAGATTAGATAAACATTCCACTGAGTCAATAGACCCTTCTAACCTAGCATAGCATTATGTCAAATGCCAAGGTGAGTTATAAGCCAACATTGTATCTTTACTGAATATTCTTTCCATTTTGTTATTGGGTAAGTTTTCTGTAATGATTTAATATTAAGTATTAAATAGTTAAATACTGTATAGTTTTTAAGGGTCTTACTGAACCACTAGACTGGCCTAAGTTAGGCCCAGAATAGGATGACTTGAATTTGTATCTCACCAATATTCACCAGTATCTCATATGCATTGTTATCTCCTCATTAAATGAAAGTAATAATCTGTATCACAAGTTTTTTGTGAGTAAAGTAGCTTGCAAATTGTAATGCACTACATCAGTGTAAGATATCATCATATCCTTTTGTCATGTGTCTAGAGGCTTTCATCTTATTTTCTATTGAAATCCTATCTATATTTCAAGACCTTTTCAAGTGTATTCATGAAACTTTCTTTGGTCTTCTAGTTGGAAAATATCTCTAACTTCTTAAACAATTTTGACTGTACTTTTCTTATATACCTTCATATTCAACTTCTGTCTAGTTGAAGATACTTCCTATTCTCTTTCTTATTTTGTAAACCAGTACTACATTTTAGTAATTTTTAAAATAAAAGTAGAGGATCTTAACCTGGTGTCTGTAAACTTTTTAAAAGAAACAATTTATTAACTGTGTTCCACATAATTGACTTCCTTTACAATTTAATGTTTTTTATTTTATGCATTTAAAAACATAATTCTGAGAAAGGATTAAGAGACTTCAACAGACTGTCATCGAGTTCATGATGCAAAAGAAGTAAAGAACTACTTACTTAGAGAGTCTCCTTAGTGCCTTGTATGTGGTAGTTGATGAATGAAACTGTTGAATGGATGATAAATATCTTCCCCCAATTAACTTGTATTAATTTTGTATATACTTATATTTTCTCCTCTAAAATCAATGAAATCAAGGATCTTTCATTTTTGTTTTTGCATTCCTAAGTTTAGCACATAGTAGTCATTTAACAAATGTTTGTTGCTTGAAACTTACCTACACTAAATCACAAATGTGTCTGTACCAAAACATTTACCTTTTCCCTTTTATTGCAGTTATGCCATTGCAGCAATAGTAATGGCTGTCTAAGAGCAAGAAAAACTTGGATTCAAGTCTTCTTTCTTTTTTTAAAACAATAACAAAAAAATGATTGCAGATTTACTATGTATAAAACAAGAAGAAATATCCTTTAGAGGCTTATAGGAGAACCTCGATATCTATTCCTGGATCTGGCCCTTGCCAACTATATGGAATTTGGGTAAAATTCCCCCTAGGGTCTTAGGAATTTAACTGGATAATCTCTATGGTCCTTCTAGCTCTAAATTCCAAGATCTTCTGACTGGATTTTTTTCTTTTTACTAATTTTATTCTGAACTAAAGAATAAGCCATTTATTTCCAGAAAACATTAGAATAAGAAAAAAGATGATTGCACATGGAATATAAATCTGCTATGTAAAACTTGCTTTTCCTTTTAAATATATATTAAAGTTATCATGTAACTTTCTTTTTCCCTTTTTTTCTTCCCTCCCCTTTCTTCACTATAGAAATGATTACTATTAGATACAAACGCGTATCTAATACATATACATATACATATATATACACATATGTGAAATCAATCTATACATTTATTTTCTCAGGATGCAGCTATTGTCCTCCTTCACAGATCCTTTATAGTTAATAAGCATATTTATAATAGTCAAAATGATTTAATCACTCAAAGTTGTTCTTACAATCCAACATGTCACTTTCTCATTCAATCATTCCAATCTGCTTGGTCTAAAATGATTTCTCAAATTACTAAGTTATAAAAAAATCTTAAGTTACTTTTCTCTAAAAAATTAATGATTTAGAGCATTTTTTCATTTGACTATCAATAGTTTTGATTCCTTTATTGGGAAACTGTCTATTCACATCCTTTGCTTATCAATTAGAGAAACCTCTTATTTTTATAGATTTGACAAAGTTCTTTATGTATATATATATTCAAGATGAGAACTTTATCTGAGAAACTGTCTACAAAACCCCCCCACCTCCCAATTTTTTGCTTTCCTTATGATATTGGCTACATTTGTTTTATTTGTATGACCTTACCTTTTATTTTTAAAATATAATGAAATCAAAATTATCCGTTTTATATTTCATGTTTCTCTCTATTTCTTATTTATTCACAAAGTGTCTATTCATAAGTCTAATGGGTAATATGTTTCATGTTCTCCAATTTTTCTTTCACTCTGTCTCTTAATATCTAGGTCTTAAGTCTTATTTCTAACACTGGCTATGTAATCCTGGGCAAATTAATGAAATACTCAATGACCCAAGTGACTCTCTAAAAGTATAGGTTGATCTGTGCATCCTTTGATCCAGCAGGGTCTCTACTTCGTCCGTATCCCAAAGAGATCATAAAAAAGGGAAAAGGAACCACATGTGCAAAAATGTTTGTAGCAGCCTTTTTGTAGTGGCAAGGAACTGGAAACTGAGTGGATGCCATCAGTTGGGGAATGGCTGAATAAATCATGGTATATGAATATTATGGAATATTATTGCTCTATAAGAAACGAGCAGAAGGCTGATTTCAGACAAGCCTGGAGAGACTTACATGAACTGATGCTAAGTGAAGTAAGAAGAACATTGTACATAGTAACAAGAAGATTATGTGAAAATACTATGATGTGATCCACATTCAGTCCCCATAATAGTCCTTTCTCTGGATGCAGATGGCTCTCTCCATCACAGATCTATGGGAATTGGCCTGAATTACTTCATTGTTGAAAAGTTCATTGATTATCGATCAGTTGATTATCACATAATCTTCTTTTTATCAGATCTATGTTTTCTATTTTGTTCAAAGTTTAAGTCAAAGCTTAAGTAGTAGATGATAAAGAATTCAACAACCATAATAATTTTTCTTAAGTGGGTTTTTTAAATTTTTAATAAGCAATTGCTTATTTGTATATAGGAAAATGTATTTCTCCTACAGAGACCCCACAAAATACAATAATCATCACTCCTAAGTATTTGACTTTTTCTCTTGAGTATGCTTCACAGACAATTAATTAGTCTGTTAATTAATTTTCACAGGAACACTATCAAGTCTTACAGAATGGAAATCTTTTGTCTCAGAGACTGAAGTCTTGGTAAATTTCCAACCTGTTTTCCTTGTCCCAGACTCTCATAGAATACATTTTGACTTGAAGGATGACTTCAAATATATAAATATATATGGTAGATTTTATGACAAACCCAGCCCTGTGATCTGGGGAATTGTGGGACACATGGGAAAACAAAAGCTAATGTAATATTTCTTCTGGAAGGACTTTGGGCAAAGAGTCTGCAGAGAAGGAGAGCCATGGAGATGAAGAGATGTGAAAAAGGAAGAAAATTTTCAGGTGAACCAATGATTAAAAAAATGTTAGAATAGATTGTCAGCTTGACAGTATGTTTTTTAGATACAGAGAACCTGGTATAAGTAATTACAGTCAGTGACTGTCATTGTCTAGATAGAGCTGTAATTAGAGAAATATAAAATATGTCTCAGTTAAAAAGACACCTCAAACAGTGGCAATGCAACAAGCAGCGATGAGAAAAGGTTAATAAAGTCAGAACATACATTCAGGTGAGGTGCAAAAGCTTTACAGTACATTTGAATATCCATGATATGAGAGAAATTTCTGTCATCCTTAACACCATACACTGTGCTTTACAGAAGTCTTGATGAAGAAAAAGCTTGCTGTTAAAAAAAAGCTCTACTATTGGAGGGCAGATTAAATGAAGAAAAGCTCAACAACATTTCTGCCTATTAACTAACTAGATAAAGTGATAGTCACATCCATTTTGATTTTTAAGCCTGCAGGATCACAAATAAAAGTGTTTTTGCAGGATCTATAGAGTATAGTTGGGATCCATTTTCTGCTTATGAATAAACCTAGTTTATCAGTCTAAGCAGGAAGGTAGCTCATTGTCAAAGAAGCTGATAGATTAATACGCACAGCATCAGAATGTTTACTGCATCACAATTTTGGAAATGAGAAACCTTCTTCCCATAAAAGCACATAGGAGAGCAAATGATATTTTCTTTGTGAATTATGGGGCTATTTGAAGGGGCACATTCTTTATCATTTATTGGGTAAATAGGAGAAGCTGTTTGATGCAGCTGCCTGCTGGCATCTGACTCAGATTTATAGGAGCTCAGACTGACATGCTGAATTCTAATAAAGACACATGGTCAGAATAACTGATTACATGGCCAGTCCTGGGATTTGAAAAAACACAAAACAGAAATAGAAGTCTCCTTTATTCTTATCACATTAAAAAATGAAAAAGAAGCCAAAGAAAGAAAAAAATATTTCATCCAATTACCTGACTAGAATGATTTTTTAAGACATAAGGATAGTCTTGGGAAGCAGAAATAGCTTCAGAAAAAAAAGAAAATGATGCAAAATACAGGAATCTCCTCCTCCCTATCTCCCTCTCTCCTCCCTTTCCATTTGTTTTTTTTTTTTTTTATTTAGGATGTAACATTTAACTAAACAAAAAATGAGAGATCTGAAAAAATTAGGTCAAGATGGACCAAATGATTTCAAAAAGTACTATTAATCACCCATAAATAGATGTGACCTTCAAACACTAAACCTACTTGTCTTTCTATGTCCAAATACATTTTTTAAAAAATAAAACCTAAAGGAAACATCAGATGCTAGGATTTCAAAATTTTGGTGCTGACAAATGTTTTTTATTAACTAGAATAAAATATCTTTAGGCACATATGTGACTATTATTCTCTTATTTTATGATCACTTAAATAATAAATTGAGAGCTCCTATTGTGTTTCCAGTACCAACAAGACCTCACTTATCACTCCACATTAAAATATAGAAATAGCCATGTAAGTTCATGTGGGAGTCAATCTCATGTATGGTGATGGCTTTAAATAATAAGTAAATAGAGCTTAAAATATAATACCCTGAGGACTTTGTTAACACTAATATTCTAGTTCAAAAAGTAATGTTAATTCTACTTACTAAAAGATAAAACAAAAATGGTGTTCTTTATGATGACTTCATAGCTGTGCGCTATTTGTTCTGCTTTGCTAGTTATTCCTTATATGAGACATTCCATCTCTCCGTTCTATGCCTTTGAAGAAATGATCCCTAATGTTTGGAATGTATTTGTTCCTCTCCTTCCTTATAGAATTCCTAGCTTCCTTAAAAGCATGACTCAAATGCTGTGGGTCTCTCCGGAATCTCCTTCACTATTAATGATCTCTTCCTTTTGAAGTTACTCTCCTTAGTAGAGGTTTGTTGAATTGAATTAATTTAGTAAACCAATCATTTAATCTTGGGCAAGTCACATTACATTTCCAGAGCTTAATTTTCTTAAATGTGAAATAAGTAGGTGGGCTTGATGATACAAAAGTGACTTTCCATTCTAAAATTCTATGACTCCATAAATCAAAAGGGAAATATAGGCTATCTTATTAAAGATGAGTCAAGATTATGGCAAAATGGTGAGGAAACAAGAATTGAGTAGAAATATGGACAGAACAGAAATAGAAGAAAGGGCTTGGTTGGAATAATATTTGACTATTACAACAGGCTCCTTCCTGACCTCTCTGTTTTGAGATGTTAAACTTAACTTTAATTTGTTTTCCATAAGCACTATCTTGTAAATTTTAACTTGATCCTGCAATTCTATTAACACTACAAATGATGAGATTCAAATCTATGCCACCAGTTTGTACCTTTTATCCACTTACTTTCATCTTCCATATATTAATACAAGCACTTCAACCTAATCAGACAAACACGTTTGTCATTCACCTTGAACAAACCATTCACTTTGACTCCCAATTTTTTGCTATATCATCTCTCTGTTGAGGTTGGGAAGGGGAACCCCAAAAGTTTGGGGCTACAGACTAATGTTGTGAGGTATCTTAAAAATTTGCAGGCTTGAATTCATTTCTTAGTCAGGAAGCAAAGTTTTATTATAATTATAATGCCATTCTAAGTGAACTAAATTGCAAGAAAATTTAGCAAGACACCAGAGAGAAGGGATAGATTGGATACAAATTGGATCAGAGCTTCATGTTACTTATTTGCTAATTTTATGGCTTTCAGGTAGTTTGGGGGGGGGTGTCATCTTATTCACTATTATCTCAGGAACTTAGTTATTGCTGACCAACAGATTATCTATCTGACACTCAGTATTATTTGTAAGACTATTCTAAGACCAGAAGATTTTGAAATCATTGACAGACAGGTTATTAGAACAAAGTCAGAGGGCTTCAGGATCACTAATATATCATCCCTAAAATCTAAGGGAAGAAATATTATTACATTTTACAATTATTGACAGACAAGAGCACTTACATTCCTAGGCCAGAGGACTTTTACTATCATTGACAAACAAGAGCACTCTTAGGGCTTCGGAGTCACTGCTGTCTCTTCTATATCCCTACATGGAATAATCTTTCTATTCTTTGTTTTGTTTTATTTTGTTTTTGCTGGAGCAATAGGGGTTAAGTGACTTGACCAGGGTCACACGGCTAGGAGTAGTCCTAGGAATAGTCTTTCTATTCTTAACATTAATTATTTTTATTATTGTATGAAAGAAAATGATGAACAAGCCTTAAAGCACTTTACATACATGAACTATGCATTTCTATATTTCTTTGTTCTGATATTACCACATCACATACTTTGAGAACAGAAGTGTATTCTGTTCCCTTTAAATTTCCCCACAGTAACTGTTTTGATGGAAGATAAGTATATTAACCAGTATTAATGACTTTGACTGTCAGATTGGAAATCTGGAAATAGTTTTAGATACATTGGACTACAAATGAGTAGCAAGAACAGAGCATATTTATAGTTTACCATTTCCATACTTATCTTCCTCCAAAACTTGTGTTTAATTGCAAATATTGTTCTTCTAATATTATTTCACTGACTTTTAAGCATATAAATTCTCTCTACCAAAATAGAATAGTAACTTATCTGTTACAAAGTTTTGGAGAGTTGCCTGTTTAGCATTGAGAGTTTGAAGTGACATCTATAATAACACAATTAACATGTGCCAGATGCAAGTCTTAAATTCAAACTTCCTGCTTCTTTTTCCATTACACCATTTTTCTTTTCCATAGAAGCATAATACAAAAGTTTCTTTCACATTGAGAAGGCAGTCCATTTCTTCTCATGCTGAATCATTCTATTTAAAATAAGTTGTTTAAAAACACATGTAGACTTGAATTGCACAAAGCATAGAATTTTACATTTAATTAAATGATAGTACTATATGCTTGCTTAGGAATTTATCAATTGATTTACCACCTTTGAATGAAATACATAAAAAATGGAAAGCATGCATTTATGGTTTTTTAAAAAATTAATTCATTAGTACTTTTTGAATGATCATCCTTCTTCACTAGAGATGTGAAGCAATCAAGCAGAAAAGACAAATACTAGTTGGGAGATAAACATTAATTCCACCAGTCTGTTATGTTCAAATTGGTTATGCTCATGGAATTCTTTAAAACAAGGATCTGGAATTCAGCATCCATTTTCCATTATAATTTGATTTCCTCCAGAGGGAATACTATTTCGCTTTTGTATTTATATCCTTAATGCTTAACTCAATTCTTTGTGTATTGGAGGTGCTTAATAAATGCTTTTTCCATTCCTTTTCACTCAATTTCCATTATTTCCATAGAAACAATGTTGATCATGTTCTCAGACTAATCTCCACAAATCCATTTAGTTTTAAATTAACTAGTAGTGAGTTCTGGGTCTTATATTATAAAAAAATGAAGAGTCAAGATTCTAGAAGAGAAAAGAAAGCCCCCTTCCCTTTTTGTTAGAATAATATACATGTACACTTATTTTTATATATGTGGCATATGTATAGAGTAATTAAAAGCAAAGTAGTTTGAGGAGAGTACTAGCAGGCATGTGGCTTAGGAAAGGCTTAATGCAGAAGATGTTGCTTCTGTTTAATGGAAAAGGGAACTCCATGTGTAGATAAATAAAGAAATGTTTTTCAGGTATATGAGATAGCATGTACAGAGATGAAAATAGGAGATCAGGAACAGGGGATAAAATGTGGATAAAGAGAGAAGACCAATTTGACTGGATGCTACTGTGTGGGAGAGGGATCAATGTCCAAAGAAGCTGGAAAGATAAGTTGAGCTTAGATTGTTTAGAGTTTTAAATGCTAAACAGTGTAGTTTATATTTTACTCTAAAAGCAATAGGAAGCCATTAGATTTGGTTGAGTAAGGGAATCTTTAAATCATATTACTTTTGAAATTACTTTTGACAGCAGTTTGTAGGGTGAACTGGAGTGGTGAGAGATGAGGCAAGGATTAGAAATTAGAATTAGAAAGCTGTTGTAATAGGTTTTAGAAAAATTAATACACAATTTATATAAACAAATATGAATGTATTTGGCATAGTCAGGCACAGTGGATGGAATGCTAAGTTTGGAGTCAGGAAGACCTAAATTCAAATTCAGCTCTAAATAGTTACTAGTTGTGTGATCCTGGAAAAGTCAATTAACTCTGTAAGTTTCCGCATCTTTTTTTTTTTTAATTAAAGCTATTTACTTTCAAAATATATGCATAGATGATTTTTAACATTCATCTTTGCAAAACTTTGTGTTCCAAAATTTTTCCTTTTCCTTCCCCTCACCCCTCCCCTAGATGGCAAGTAATAAAATATGTTAAACATGTGCAATTCTTCTATACATATTTCCACAATTATCATGGTGCACCCAAAAAAAATCAGATCAAAAAGGGAAAAAATGAGAAAGAAAACAAAATAGAAACAAACAACAATAAAAAATGTAAAAATATTATGTTGTGATCCACACTGAGTCCTTAGTTTCCTCATCTATAAAATAAGCTGAAGAAGAAAATGGCAAATCATTCCAGTCCTTTTGGTAAGAAAACCCCAAAACATGTTGTTAAAAGTCAGACAAACTGAAAAATAACAACAACAAAAATACATTATGTACATTTATCTATATATGACAGTAATATATGAGAGAATAATATATGTATTATGTATATAAATGCATGCATATACATATCCACATATGTATATTCATATACCAAAACAAAAATACTCCTCCATGATCACCATTTCCCTATATGCTATCTCTTCCTGTTAGAATATAAGCTCCTTAAAGAAAGGACTTACATGTATTCCTTAGGGCTTAGCATAGTCCCTGGAACAAAGTAAGTGCTTAATAATTTTTTTTCATCCATCCATTCATTAAACATACATTTATTCATTTATTTATTATATTTTAATAAAGACATGAACATCTTAAAAAGTATCCAGAAGCAAGAGACCATATACAAAATTATGAAGCATGAGCCAAGAATCCAAAATGATCTACCTACTAAAATGTTGTTTGATGGAATTGGGAATGGAATAAAAAAGGAGAGAACTTTCTCATCATATTGGTAAATAGAGGACTTGAAGAAAATGATTTTTTATATATATTCATATATACCTCAAAATATGAAGTTTAAACATTAGTGATATTAAATAGCTTAAAAACAACAACCCTGATGTCCTTAAAACATATAAACATACACACAGAACAACTGATAAATATAATGTTCAAAAGCAACACATAGAAAGTGTGACAGTGCAAGATATCTCAAGAAATATTATTAAATGGATAATGTACATTAAAAAACACAAGAAATTATACTGGAGGAAATTAGAAGTTCAAATAAAAGAAGAACTTGTAGTAAGTAGAAAAAAATCATAGAACTAAAGCTAGAATTAAGAGCTGTTAGTAAGACCAGGAGGAAACCATTAAAAAAAATAATTGATATAGAACATATAATAATAGAAAACCTGAAAGAATCAATAGAAGCAATCAATAACAGGCTTACTCTGATAGAAAACAGAATTACAGACAATACAGATAAACTGGGAAAGGGAGCTTAGAAAATTATTGAATTGTCAAAAGAATTTGAAAATATTCTTACTTCAGTGACAAAGCTGGAGGATGTCAAGAGGAAATAATCTCAAGACTATTGACATCTGAGAAAGTATAGATAAGCAAAAGAATTGGAAAGATATGTTACATGAAACTGACAAGGAAAACATGATAGAATTAAGAAAAAATAGATATAGTTAGACACCATAGAATCTCAAGAAGGAAGAACCTAATACTGAATTCTGTTACATTATAGTAAAATTTCAATGTTATGAGGATAAGGGAAACAAAACAATTCTTCATATTGCAAAAGTAAAGCCAGCAATGAATTACTAAGAAATAAAAATCAGAATCATAGTTGACACAAAGAAGGTAACAATTAGAATACAGCATATGAAAAAATTAAAAAGCATATGTAATGAACCTAAATTATTATGGCTACCCATAAAAGTTTGATATATGGAGTCAAGAGAAGAGTATTTAAAAATTATTCAAGCTTTAAAAAGTTTTCAGAGATATAGAGTACTCCAAGGGAGTCTTCAAACATTTGTCAGTTTTCAGATTTATTATTTAAAATAATTCATATTTCCAAAATCAAGACAAATTGTTTGTTAACCATAGGTTAAAACCCTGAATATTATTGGTTTTGTTAAAGTACTTGAAGTTCCAGAAGATGTGCAGATGAATAATAATAATAATAATAATAAAGGATGGTACTAGAGATAGAAAGTGAACAAAGCAGGGAAAAATTGGGGACAGAACAATTCTGAAGCAACATGATGCCTTGATAAAAAGATAAGTCCAAGTAAAAGAAAATGACAACATTGCTTTGTGAAGGCATAATAAAATTGTTACCGTAGTTTATTAATAGAAAAAATAATTATTGTAGAATTATAGAAATCACAATGATAAAGCATGTATTACCTTCCAATATATGGATAGATGAAAATATAAACCATCTTTAACAATATACATACACTAAGCTGTAAGATAGAAAAAATATATAATTGATAAAACAGAAAAATACAATTTTGTCCAAAATAATTAGTGCTTTTAATGATTTGATCTTGTCATAAGAAATTTTAGATCAATTTTTGGGAATTTTTTTGTTTCTTGCAAAATTTTCTCTTTGATCTGGTGATTTTGAAATTTGGCAATAATGTTCCTGTGTGTTTTCCACAAAGGGGCTCTTTTAGGTGGTGATTAGTGTATTTTTTCTGTCTCTACATTCACCTCATGTTCTATCACTCCAGGACAATTTTCTTGGATTATTTCTTGGATATTTCTTGGGTTATATCAAAATTCTTTTTATGATTACAACTTACGTACAGTCCAATTATTCATTATGTTTTTTCTTCTTGATCTGTTCTTCAAATCTGTTGTTTTTCTTATAAGATGTTTCACATTCTATTCTATTTTCTTATTCTTTATAATCTATTTTGTTATTTCTTGGTCTCTCATAGCTTCACTGACTTTCCCTTGCCCAATTCTAATTTTCAAAGAATTATTTTCATCTTTGAGATTCTGTACCTCCTTTTTTAGTTGGTTAACTTTTTTCATAATCTTGTTTTTCTTGGATGGGTTATTATTATTATTATTAGTTTTAGTTTTTCCTCAATGTCTTTCATTTGACTTTTAAATTCTTTTTTGAGTTCTTCTATAAATTCTCTCTGAGCAATGAGCCATTTCACATTACTCTTTGGAGTAGAAGCTTTTACTTTTTTTTACACTAAAATATCCTTTTCTAAAGATGAACTCTGTTCTTCCCTGTTTCCATAATATGTTTCAATGATGGGATTCTTTCTTCTTTGTCAGCACCTCAAATCATGGGGTGAAGGGATGGTGCCTCAAACTTCCCTTCAGTTTTTCGCTCTGACCAGGAACCCCAAACTGTGAGATTTGCTAAAAGTTGTGTTTCCACAGTGTTGCAAGCTCTGAGGTAGTATTGGATTGTGGGTACCACTGACCGAAAGGTTTTCAGAATGTGAGAGATTAAGGGAAGTTAAGATTTCACAGAAAAATAAGTGATCAATAGAAGCCTTGAGCAAACAAGGCATTGGGCAGCTAGAAAGGTACAAATAGATTTAGTCAATCAAAAAGAGTCTTGTAGTTTTGGGAAAATCCAAAACTTAATGTAATACAAGATCCAGTTCATATGAGTTGGTGTCGACCTGATTTGACCAAATTGCTATTACGCCTGCTTAATAGGTCTAATAATTTGAATATTAAACAACAGACCCCATGGGAGGAGTTTTCTGCCATTTTGAACATGGGATGTGTGATGAGAGAGGGAAAACATGTTTATATATATTTAGTGGGGAAACATGGAAGTGGGCGTATCAAAAAGATTGCAATCCAGTCTCTGAAGGGAGTGTCTGCACTTAGCTATCAACTATAAAGCTTCTCCCACTTCTGTTCTCATCACTTTCTATTCAGAAGAGGTCGCTTTCACAAAAGTTGTGAGATAATTTAAATGGCTAGTGAGGAAAAAAAATTACAGAAACTATTCACCCAGCCATCTTCTGGTAATCCTTCTCTGGCAAACTCGACTTTTATTCCTTTAGTTGTCTCTGGAATATAGGTGGGCTTTTTGTGACCCTAGGATCTTGGTTATGCAAGACTTATTCCAAAAGAAAGAAAGAGTTTGTTCTGCTTCTAAGGTTAATAATCACTTAAAATGGTTTAAGGAGATTTGATTTTACTTCAGGCTTTTCTCAATCAAGAAATAAAGATTAGCCAGTTTATAGACCTTTTAAATATCTTCAGGCCATTAAATAGCTAGTCAGATTCTTCTCTAAGCAGTTATCTCTTAAAAAAATAAATCTCTCTCTCTATCTTAAATTTTCCTTTGGACATCTTTGTTTTTTCCCCCTAGAGTCTAAAGATTAAACTCCTGGTGCTGAGTTTTATTATTCTGAGAAATCCTCAGTTTCCTGTTCCATCCCTGTTTAAAGTGTTATAAAGTGTTACAATGTTTGTTACATTCCAGTCTGTTACAATGCTTACTCAAACTTGACTTATTACAAATGTTTGCTCAGGCTTAGCTGGTCACTTTACTTAAAACTATTTTAAGCTCTTTATCATGATATTTATACAAAGAATTTCATTTCCCAAACCTGTCAATTTACTTTTTACATTAAAATCTTAATGGTAGATTCAGTCTATTTTAGTGATTGTGTGAGAAAACACATAATCCCTCACAGGTGAAAGTTTCTGTGGTTCCTGCTGAGGCTCTAGTGGTACCCAGCTAGCCCAAAGGGTTCCCACTCGACAAGCTAGCCCGGAGGTGTTTGCACTTCAGACAGGTTAATCTCTGGCTTGAGAACTTTCTTCAGATCTTCTAAGATTGTATCAGGAGGAACCCAATTCTACATTTGTCTTCTTGATTTTTCACCAGTCTATGTTCACCCCGAGGCACAAATTTGTTCTATTTATGGGGGGAATTGGAAGAGCTTGAAATTTACCAACCTACTCCACTATCTTCCCAGAATCTTTCCCTAGACCAGTTTTCAATGTAAATCTATTACATTTCAGAAAAACAAACAAACAAACAAACAAACATGAAAAGCACGAGTGGTTCTGATTATTTTGAACTGGATTCAAACAATAAAATATTAAAAGAGTTAAACAAAGCTGTCCTATTGTGGTAAAAGTATATTGAAAATAACATTTATTAAAATATATATGTAATAATTTTGCAAAAAAAATTCACTAAAGATACTCTTATTATATGACAAGAAAAAATATGGAAAAAATCAACAGTGGTGGAAGATTTTTCTTCTCAACTCTCAGAATTTGATAAATCAAAGAAGAAATAAGAAAACAAATTACAAAGTTGAATGAAGTACTAAATAAACTATATTTAAAAGCTATATTGTGGAGACATGAACAGAAAGTCACATAATCAATATATTTTTCCAAACATTCCAAGAATAACCAATCACATGATGAGCTCCATAAATTATATAGCTATAGAAAAAAGTTTTATTTTATTGTTTAAAACTTTTTATTTATTTATTTATTTATTTTTGCTGGGGCAATTTTTTAAAAGTGACTTGCCCATAGTCACACAGCTAGGAAGTGTTAAGTGTCTGAGACCAGATTTGAAGTCAGATCCTCCTGACTTCAGGACTAGTATTCTATCCACTGTGCTATCTAGCTGCCCAAAAACTTTTTTTTTTTATTAATATCATTTGTTTATTATCAAACATATTTCATAGACTACCTCTTCCTTTGTGGTGGCAATTATCAAGAAATCCGAAGGGGTATCCATTAATTGGGGAATAGCTAAGCCATTCATGGTGAAGAATTATGGTGCTGTGAAGAATGGTGAAGAAGATTGGTATGACAGAAATTTGAAAAGACTTGTATGTACTGATGCACAGTGAAGCATATAGAACCAGGAGAGAAATTTACACTGATAACAATATTGTAAAAGTGAACAATTTGAAAAGATTTTTAAACTTAGATAAACACAATGTTTACCCATGATTCTAGAGAGCTTAATAATGAAGAATGTTATTCACCTCCTGACAAAAACATAAGAGACTAATTTGAACTATTTTTTGACTATATTTGTTTTAAAAGTTTTAGACAAAAGGAGTGTGAGGAGAAAAAAAAAAGTTGATAATTTTTTTTTTAATAAAGAAAGAAATATAGTGACCTTATATTAAGAGGTAGTTAAATGGCATGATAAGTAAAGCACTGCATTCAGTCAGGAAGACCTGTATTCAAATCATGCCTCTGATACTTACTAGCTGTGTGATCTCAGACAAGTCGGTTATCCTTCCTTAGTCTTAGTTTCTGTAGGTAACAATAGCATCTACCTTTCAAGCATCTATGTAGATCAAATGAAATAATACATATAGACAAATAAAGCAAACCTAAAATTGTTATGTAGTTGTTATCATTATTTCACTGAATCACTTTCTTAATATTTCAATTAGCACTAATTCCTCTGACCAGATTTTGGTTGGAAGAATACTATTATGAAAGATATCAAAGGGTTACTCACCCTTTTTGTGTATTGTTTATTATAGCAGCATCTTAAAAATTCCAGGAACTTCATTTTGAAGTAGTAATGGCTATTACCCTGTTTCCCCAATAATAAGATAATGTCTTATTAATTTTTTTTGACCGAAAAACATGAGAGGGCTTATTTTCAGGGGAGGGCTTATTTTAATGAACATTGACAACAATTTTAATAAACAGGTAAATGTGAACAAAAAAGTACCTTTATTCAATAATGATCATTCCATCTTCTTCAACAACATCGTCATAAGTGTCCATACCCTGAATTCCATCCTGAATGTCTTGCGCCTCTATTTCCTTCAGAAGAAATGGACCCAATCCGTCATGTCCAGCAATATAGCTCTCTCTAAATGAACATGTCTTGTCCAGGTAACCTGCTCATAGTGCCTTGGCGACACAGCTGTCAGTAATTTTATCCCATGACTTCTTCACCCAAGTCGCGACTTCTTGCAGACAGGGCTTCACAAAGTTTCCACGCTGATTTCTTTCCATTCTATTTTCAATGTAGTCATTGACTTCCATGAGCAAATGGTCGTTGAATGGCTTGTTTATTGCAATATCAAGGGTCTGGAGATAGGCAGTCATTCCTGCAGGAATCATTATTTGATCTATTCTTCTCTCTGCAAGGAAGTTCTTCATTTCTTTAGCGTGGTGAGTGCTGGCTGAGTTCTTCTTTTATCCTCCATCATGCCCCCTGAGTTCTTCTTTTATCCTCCATCATGTCCCTTTTATCCTCCATCATGCCCCCTCACTCCTGCTTACATACCGGGTTTTTATGTTGTCCTGCCTCAGCTCTCCTTCACGGCACTGCTCTCAATGGCACCAGCAAGCAAATCACGGGGGAAGAACAGGATGACGCGCTCACTGCTGCAGCTTTGATTGGATGCAGCTCGGACGCAGAGTGTGTTTCACCTGGGGGGGTGGGGTGGAGGATGGTGCATACAGAGGGTACCTTAATGTAGCATGTAGCGCAGGGGATCACCTTCACTACAGTAGCAATCTCAATAGGGCTTATTTTCGGGGGAGGGCTTATTTTAGAGGAATCTTACACAGTAAGGGGAGGGCTTATTTTCAGGATAGGTCTTATTATCGGGGAAACACGGTAGCAAGTAAGGTCATCATATTTAGGAATATTTTTAAAATCCTGAATCCAAGATAATTGAGAGGGATTATCAAGATTTGTTTTCTAAAGGTCTAGAGATCTGAAATAATTAATCTAGAACTCTTTGTCACCCTGTTAACCAAATGAAGGAATGAAGCAATTACCAAAGATAAAATAGATAATTTGATTATATTTGGATTATGCAAAGTGGATAAAATGTTCATGCTATTTGATTTTAAGATTCCCTTCCTTATGCCAAAGTGGTCAAGGACAATAAAAAGACTCCATATGAAACAAAATATTCATAGAGGATTTTTTAAAATAGCAGCACAAAATTGAAAAAAATGAGCAACTGCGCATTAGCTGAAGAATAGTTGAATATGATGAAATATTCTTATGCCATAGGAAATGATGAATATAATAAATACAGAGAAGCATGAAAAGATTTATATGAATTAATATGAAGTGAAGCAAGTGAAACCAGGCAAATAATACACAAATAGAAGAACAAGAAACAATGATTTCAGTTCAATGCTGTGAAATTATAATGACCAAGTTGGCCCGAAAAAAGAGAAAGGAAAAGTACCTCATCTTATTTCTTTTCAGAGATAGCTGTCTGTGGATGTGGAATACTGCATTTAATATAAAACTCTTTCCCATATGTTCTTTAGTTTTTCTAAATTTCTCTCCCCACTTTTCATTCTTTTTATTTTATGTTTATAAGATATGGTATTCTAGGAGGGAAGGGAATAAGGTATATGTTGAAAAATGTAGGTGACAAAAAAGTTTTCAATAAAATATATTTCACCAAAATAATCCTCGATTCCTTTTTAAACTTAAAACCCTTATTTTTAATTTCAATTTTTCCTATTTAAAAATTTTGAACTTAACAAACATCAACTAAAAGGAGCATTTCTGTATATACAGCAGAAAAGAGAATGCTTTAATGTGTAATGTGGAATCTTTATCATGTACAATTCACTTTGTTTTTTAAGTATCTAATAAATTCAACAAATTATTTTCAAAGTTGTCTTGCTTATCTTTGATTCCTTCTAGCCGTCCTTCTGTTTGTGTGGTATGCAATTCACCCAATAAATCTCAGAGATCTCTCAAGATGCAGGGAGAAAGTTTATTAGATTCTCATGAGAAGCAAGCGGCCACTCTCCTATAGAGGTGTGAAAGTGAGGACTCTGAGCACTGACAGAAAGGGGAATAAATAGTTTCCCTGATGCAATGTTAACCCACCCTCTGGTTCATCCTCATTGACTGAGAATGTGACCTAAATACAAAATTCTACTAAATACAAAACTACTAGTCAATGGGGAAACAACACATAGATTCAAATTTAAACAAAGACAGTCCTTTTACTGACCCTGAGACATGTGCTTTCAACGCATGAGAGATAAGGGCTGAGTGGGTTTGCTGTACACTCTTCCAGACTTGCTCCTCCTCCCCATATCCTGGAATGAGTTTCCATTGAGGAAAGGCAGGGGAAAATAGGAACCGGATCACATAGCTTAATTAATTTTATAATTTGCCTTTTGAAGAAATATCAAATTTTCCAATTATGTTCTTCACAAAAACAAATTTCAATGAGCTTCCCTTCTACCCTCCCTCTTCTACCCTCCCTCTCTCCCTCCTTCCTTCCTTCCTTCCTTTTCCCTCTCTCCTTTCCTTCCTTCTTCCCTCCCTCCCTTCCTCCTTCCCTCCTTTGTTCCCTCCCTCCCTTCTTCCTTCCTCCCATGTTTCCTTCCCAAGCCTTTACACTACTCCCCCTTCTCTATTTAATATCTTCCACTAAAAACAAAAACAACAACAAAAAAACTTTAACACTATTTTTTTTCATATTCCTTCCTTTTCTATCCAGAGCTACAAGGCTCCTGAATGTTCAGTCTGCTCATATGTACAATTTTATATTTTTAATTAGTATTTTTCATGAAGTTAACATCTTTCTCTCTTTTCCTATATAATACCTTGGGGGGGGGGGGGGATAAGTAAAATAGCTAGCATTTATACAGCACTTTAAGATTTGCAAAATACTTTACAAATATCTCACTTTTTTTTCACAACAACCCTGAGATATATGGGTCTATTATTTTCTTCATTTTTACAGATGAGGAAACTAAGTAAGGAACTTTTAAGGATTTGCCCAGGTCACATAAAGGATTAGTATCTGAGTCAGAATTTGAACTCAGAACTTCCCAATTCCAGTACTAGTGCTTGTGCCATCTTATTTCCTGTGCATGTCTGATACTGTTTCTCTCTGTGTTAAGTAAATTTTTGACACAAAACCAAGCTATTGTAGCATGTTCATTATAGAAATGTTATTTTAAAGTTACCTCAATAAATGTAATTGCTTGAATAACTAGAATTCTGGTACATCACACTTTAGACAATAATTTTTAAAAAAGTTTTCATGTTTTCATTTTGTTTCAGCTAATAAAGACTTATGAACCAGTTTGTTTTATAAATTATCCACTCCTACACTATTTTTTTTTTTTTTTGCTTTGAGAATTCTACTTAACAAATATACAGACTGTATACATAGTAATTGGTCTAAAGATCATGCTAATTTTGCATGAAAATTATCTCTATCTCTAAAATAATCACCTTCAATCACTTCCATTCATTTAAAAAAGAATTACAGTAAAGTAAAAATGTTACTAAGGGCAATGGGGTGTAGTGGAAGTAATATGGATCTGGTTCCTAAAGACTTGATGTTTTCCAGCTCTTTAACTTGGGGAAAACATACTGAGATTCTTCCCACATCTGTAAAATGGAGATAAGCATACTTGTACTCTCTTTCTCTCAGGGCTTTGGTGAAAAGAGAATTTTATAAACTTTAAAATGCTTTATAAATACAAGTCGTTACAAATGAGGTTAAATATTTCCTTTAACATAAACTTCCATATAGACCATTTATTATGTAACCAAAAGAATGGTGAGTAAGCAGAAAAAGCAGTCCAAGAAGGTTTGTTTATAGTGATTAATATTCATAACATGCATCAATATAATTACAAAATATTACTGATTATTATAGCTACAATATAAAATCCAATAGACTTTCCCAGGATATGTGCAGCCATATTATTATGCCTTGAAAAATGTTATGGAGCTATAACTACAATACTCTTAATAAAAATAAGATTTTGTACCACAAAGATTTTATACTTTCATTTACATTTTCTAACTCAACCATTTATTATCTACAGCAATCCAAGAACTGATATTTTCCAGTATATAACCTGAAGCATTAAGGAAAATGCCATTTGCTGATTTCTCAATGAAAATGCCAACATTTAATTTGGAAAGAATGGCAGATTCACTCACAGACATCTGAACACAAGTGAACTTTCTCTGCAAGTAGAAGACATATGGAAGCTAAGGTTCCTCAGGAAAGGAAAGCAGAATTAAAGAATACAACTATAATAATTATGGCTAACATTTTAGAGTGTGAAGTCATATTTTGATAGATCTAAGTATTTATGTGTGTATAAAATCTAATTTTGTCATATGTGAAGTAGAAATGATCATTTTCTCAATTTTACAAATGGAGGCTGAAAAAGCTTAATTCATGTATTCTTGACCCCAACTTTAATATTTTATAATCGTGCCAAGCTGACTAGTTATTAAAATTTGAATTCAATTAAGTTTTTTTTTTGCAATTCAAGCATTGGGTCAAAATGATCATTGGCAAGCCCTTTGGACAGGACACTTAATTTTCTGATTCTGTATCTCTTTATCAGCTATCTCCCATGCCTGTAATTTTCTCCTGCCTATTCTCCCTGGCTTTCTTTCAGACTTAGCTAAAACCCCAATTTCTTTTTCTTTTTTTATTATAGCTTTTTATTTACAAGATATATGCATGGGTAATTTTTCAGCATTGACAGTTGCAAAACCTTTTGTTCCAATTTTTCCCCTCCTTCTCCCCATCCCCTCGCCCAGATGGCAGGTAGACTAATACATGTTAAATATGTTAAAGTATATGTTAAATACAATATATGTATACATGTCCATACAATTATTTTGCTGCACAAGAAGAATCGAACTTTGAAATAGTATACAATTAACCTGTGAAGGAAATAAAAGATGCAGGTGGACAGAAATAGAGGGCTTTGGAATTCTATGTAGTGTTTCACACTCATTTCCCTCAGTTCTTTCACTAGGTGTAACTGGTTCGATTCATTACTGTTCTATTGGAACTGATTTAAAAATGCTAATTTCTACAAGAAATATTTCCCGATTTTTCTTACTGAAGGCAGGCTCCATTTTGTGATTATTTCTAATTTATATTGCATGCAAATTTTTTATATGTAGGTGTTTGCATATGATCTCCCCCATTAGATTATGAACATCTTGAGAACAGAGAAATTTTTTTTTTTGGTGGGGGGAAGCTGGGTTTCTTTCTTTCTTTTTTTTTTTTTTTTTAATTTTTGGGTCTTCTGCACTTAGCACTGTCCTTAATTATTTACTTAATTAGGTAGTTAATTAATACTTATTGACTAACTTGATTTACATATAAGGCTCAACAGTACTGTTGGCATAATAGAAATAGTATTATATTTTAAATTATTGGATCTGAAATGATTACTGGCTCTATGTTCCATATGTATGACCTTAAACACATTGCTTGTACCTTTCCTCTAAAATCAGCTTCACTTTATGTTGTATGTATCCTATTTGCTCATAGTTATTTGCATATTGATTTTGTCATTAGTCTATGAAGTCCTTGAAAGAAGCATTTTTTGCCCCTTAATCCCACCCCTTTTTTGTATTCTTAAAACTTAAATTGTGTCTGACACATAGTAGATGCTTAATAAAAGCTTATTGACTTGACTTTACCTATAGAAAACATTACTTTTATGGAAGTGACCAGATAGGTACATGAAATCATAGTGACAGCAAAATCAGTCACATTAATCAGTCTATTGGGGATTCCAATTTATAAAAGTGAAGGAAAAAAAATCTTCTAATCTCATTAACTGAAATCACTTCACTATCAAACGATTAGCCTAATATGATCAGCATTCGCTATTCATCAGGCCCTTTCCTTTCTCTGATTGAAAAGGGTAGACATTAGAAAGTGCCTTTCAGATCCTCCACTATTTCCCAGGGCATTAACTTCATCATTTCCCACTTTGGTTCTGAGGGTCTTCATAATGGCACTTTACATGTCTTTTCCTCCCACCACACTACTTTTAAGTTTTTAAAAAATGTTTTCTGTTCCTCCATTAGGGGAAGAAAATTCAAAGTTCTCTTATACTTTAAAAAATATATATATATATCCTCAACACTTAGTATAGGTAACGCATAATAGCACAGGTAAAATTTTTTATAAATTTTTGTTGACTCTTTCTGACATTGATTTTAACATGAACATTAATGAAAAATGGACACAATTTCCATCACCTACTTGTATTCCTTCTCTCCCATTGATCAGAATAGGATTTTGGTTGCCTAAGATCTGAAGACTGGAGTAGCTTGACTTTGACACATTCATTGGGAGGACCCCAGAATAAATCAAATCCTACATGATTAAAGATTCAAATTTCTTGAAACTATCAAAAATTATATCCCAAAGAGATACTAAAGAAAGGAAAGGGACCTGTATGTGCCAAAATGTTTGTGGCATCCCTGTTTGTAGTGGCTAGAAGCTGGAAAATGAAAGGATGTCCATCAATTGGAGAATGGTTGAGTAAATTGTGGTATATGAAAGTTATGGAATATTATTGTTCTGTAAGGAATGACCAGCAGGATGAATACAGAGAGGACTGGCGAGACTTACATGAACGGATGCTGAGTGAAATGAGCAGAACCAGGAGATCATTATATACCTCAACAATGATACTGTTTGAGGATGTATTCTGATGGAAGTGGACCTCTTCGATAAAGAGAGCCTTAATTGATCAAAGATGGACAGAAGCAGCTACACCCAGAGAAAGAACACTGGGAAATCAATATAAACTGCTTGCATTTTTGTTTTTCTTCCCGGCTTATTTATACCTTCTGAATTCAATTTTCCCTGTGCAACAAGAAAACTGTTCGGTTCTGCACACATATATTGTATCTAGGATATACAGCAACCCATTCAACATGTAAAGGACTCTTGCCATCTGGGGGAAGGGGTGGAGGGAGGGAGGGGAAAAATCGGAACAGAAGTGAATGCAAGGGATAATGCTGTAAAAAATTACCCTGGCATGCGTTCTATCAATGAAAAGTTATTAAAAATAAAAAAAAAGAAACTATCAAAAATTCACTGGCCAGAGGCAAGAGACATGTCCAACATAGTCATCACATTGGTAGCATCTGGATTCAAAGACAGATTCCATGACCAGGAATGGTCAAGGATAAGTCAACTTGTCTGGAGGAAACAGATAATCAAAATAGTGCTGAGTTCATTTCAAAGGGTTTTCTGATCTTTTAAACTATAATGTTTGGATTAGTCAGATTATTTTGACCTCTTAAATTCCTAAATTCATAGATTTGGAACTTGATGCAAGCTTTAGAGCTCACTGAGTCCAATCTTCATGAGAAAATTGCAACCCTAAGAAGTTGAGTGGCTTGACTATTGTAAGCATCTGAAAAAGGATTTGAACACATGTTCTGGGCATCAAGTTTTGCATTCTAATCCCTATAATATCCTATTTCTTTTCTGTTCTGGCTTCTGCTGTTGAGACGTACCACAGCTTGTACTTCATACATTGACATTCTAAAATTCCTGAAGAAGCAGATGCCATACCTTGCATATATTAGTCTGTCCCTGATCATCTACTTCCTATCTTACAATTCTTTGTTTAGGGTCCACATCCACTCTATTCAATTATGTCATTATTTTATTCAGGCATTCTAGAGTCCTTGTTAAAGACAATTCACAAATCCCAGGTCATTTGTAGAATCTGCCTCTTGACAACAGGAGCCCAGTCATATTACCTATAAATAGATTTGTTTGCTTGCTGAAGACATTTTTCATTTTCTGCATTCTCTAACCTTTCATCCTATAGTATTGTTTCAGATCCTTTCCATGTAACCAGTTTCTATTGCTTCGTCATTCCAGCAGCATTAATCTGCAGGGAATCCTTTCAGCTACTTATGGTGTTTCTCCCACCCAAAGGGGAGCTCTCATGGTAGTTGCATTACATTTTCTAAGTTTCTCTATGAGCTCTCAACCATGGCCAGTCAAACCACTCACCTTAATACTTTGCTTCTAGACAAAAGTTACCTGAATTTTCAGGAGAATTATATTAAGGTTGGCTATAAGGTTTTATTAGCAGGAGCAAAGCCTGTGCATTTGGCAGCAAAAATTTAAATTTTTAGAGAACTGAAAAAAATAATCTCCCCTCCCTAGGGAATGAGAGATTTTTTTTTTCACTTTTCCACTTTAAAAAAGATTTATTTGCAAAACTTTTCACTTCTGATTCAGACTATGAAATCTGATATCTTTGATTAAAATAAACTTAGAGACCAGAAAGTTATCAAAGAAGGAAATGATCAGATTTCTTTCCCACTCATTAAAAATGTATAGATTTTTAAAAAGGACATTAGAGACTATTTAGTCTAATTTCATTATTTTATAGTTGAGGAAACTTAAGTCCAGGAAGAAGTGATTTTTCCAAAGTCATATAAGTAGAAAGTGGCAATCATGATATGAACACAGGTTCTTTAACATTAAATCCAAAGATTTTGCCTACTGCTTCAAGACATCTCCAAAATATAAAAGAACATCAGAATTACACTCAGAGTTGGCAGTTAAGTGGCCCTACTTGATAGAGTACCAGCCCTGAAGTCAGGAGGACCTGAATTCAAATCTGGCCTCAGACACTTACCTCCTAGCTGTGTGACCCTGGGCAAGTCACTTAACCCCAATTGCCTCAGGGGAAAAAAAGAATTACATTACATTACATTCAAATCTCATTTTTCAGTTATTAACTTCAATGAATCTCCCTTACCTTCAACATCAAGGTCATAATCAATAAACACTTGTTTTGTACCCCAATTAAGGGCAAAGCTTAGTGCTAGACACTGAGGATACAAAAATAAGGATTAGTTTCAACCTTTGAGGAATATAACTTTACTCTTCTATATTAGTTGCAATAAGTTATGCAAATAGTTGTAATAATGAAAGTTACAATATTAAGTAAATAAGAAAGGTTAAAAATAATAGCATCAGAGATTCTATGAAGAAAGTGGCCTTTTCCATTATGGGCTGGGAAGCTTTAAGGGAAAATTTGGGAAAGATAAATTTAAATAGCTGGGAAGAGAATTCACTGCAAAGTTAAATTCATAGGCAGACAAAGGTAGGGCAAAATTAGAGTACAGTAAGTTGTTAAATTTGACAGAGAACAATATGAAATAAGAAAAATTATATTGAAGTCATGTAGAAGGCTTTGAATGTAAGCTAAAGGAATTTGTATTTTATGAAATAAGCAATGGGAAGCCACTGGAGGTTTTTGAGCAAGGGGAAAATTTGGTCAGAAGATTGGACTGGAGGAGAGACTGAAAGTAAGGCCAGAAAGCTATTATAATAGTCCAAAATAGTGGTAATGATGACCTCAGTGAGGATGGTAGTAAGGATAACTGAAAAGAAGAGAAAGAAATGGAGAGATTTCAGAAGTAGAAACATTATGACTTGACAGATAATTGAATATTCAGAACAGTAAAAGAAAGTGAAAGAAACAGACATAATTTCAAGTTTTGAGCCTGGGGGACTTAGAATGATGGCATCATCAATGGAAATAGGTAAGTCAGGGACCCATTCAGTACTTACATTTTCTCCCCTATAACCTCTCTCAAAGATCCCAATAGCTTTCATGAGTTCAGTTGTCATCTATTTACAGATTACTCTTAAATCTATATAGCTAACCCAAAGTTGTCTAAGGTCTACATTATAAATTACTTATTGGATATTTTCAAACTGGTTGCCCCATAATCATCTCAGATTTAACATGTTCAAAACAAAATGTAGTTTATTTTCTGCACACCTACCTCTCCTATTATATTTTCATCAAAATCATTGATATCTTTTCAGTAATCTAGGTTTGTAGCTTTGAATTTGACTTTTCATTCTCAATCACCCAACATAATAAGCAGTTACTAAATCAATATATTTCATCTCTCCTCTACATATTTTTCCAGAAAAAAAATACAAAACTCTTGCCTAACATATTACTTTAGAATTGTATTTACCTTTAAAGTTCATATATGTATAAGACATTATATATATATATGTGTGTGTGTGTATACATATATATATATATATATATATATATATACAGACACAGTACACATATAAATACACACATGTATATTCTATATATACTTTAATGTTTCTGTGGTTTCTCCCCTGAGAAAATATACAACTGGAGTGAGGGAAGAGACTTTCATTCTGTCACACCCATAACTCACACAGCCACCATCTTGCTTCAAGAAGTTCCCACTTATTGCCTAGATTTTTGAAATAAATCCTAATTGGTCTCCCTTCCTTTTCCCTCTACTTTCCAATACAACCTTTACACTGGTACTAAAGTGATATTCCCAAAACACAGATTTAACCATGTCACTCCCTTGCTCAAAAACCTCCCCCATGGGACTTTTCAATAAAGTCTAGTCATTTTAAATTATCTTTAAGATAAAATACAAATTTTTATGTTTGATGTTTAAAGCTCTTCCCAATCTGGCTCCCGATTACCTTTCTGGGAATATTATATATTTGCCATATTTATACAATTTTTAGTCTAGCCAAATTGATTTATTATTCCTTGCATAGAACATTTCATCTCTTCTTAGCATAATTTCCAGGAAAATATTTTCTCCTAAATTCTACCTTTTAGAACCCTACTTATTTTCAAAGTCAGCTCAGATCTCCCCTTAATTAAAGTCTTTCCAAAATTCTCTAGTTGTTAGTCCCTTACTGCTGAAATTACCTTGCATATTTAAGTGTATATGTACACATGTACACAAAACATATGCACACATACATAATATATGTATGAATATATGCTATTTCTCTTGAGATAATACCTCTATGGTAAGAGAAGAAATTATTTAATTTTCTCATTACTTGTATTTCTCAAGCCTAGAACATACTAGGTACTTCTTAAATGTTGATTAGCTGAAATTAAACTTAGACAAAATTAGGATTGACATAAAAAAAACTTCTGAGCAATGACAGTTATTCAAAAATGGAACCTCTTGGGAGGTTATGACTATTATTCTTGTATATTATAAGGGAGATTTTTGCTTAGGTAAAGGTTGTATTAAATATTTCTGGAGTCCCTTGAACACTGAGTTCTGTGATTCTATTAATGCAATGCTTGGAGTTAGGAGAAACCTAGGATAAAATTCCATCTTCAACCTTTAGTAGCTGCACAACAATGGGTAAAATCTTAAATCTGAATTTCAGTTTCTTTATTTGCAAAATCAAGATAATACAACAAATAATACCTACCTCACAAGGCTATTTTTATAATAGCTTTTTTATTTTTCAAAATACATGCAAAAAATGTTAAACATTCACCCTTGCAAAACCTTGTGTTGAATATTTTTCTCCCTTTCTTCCCACCTCCCTCTCTCCCTTTAAACAGCAAGTAATCCAATATAGGTTAAACATGTACACTTCTAACTACATGTTCACATTTATCATGCTGCACAAGAAAAATCATATCAAAAAGGAAAAAAAATGAGAGAAAAAAGCAAACAAGCCAAGAAAAACAACAACAAAGGTGAAAATACTATGTTGGGATACACATTCAATCCCCATAGTCCTTTTTCTGATTGCATAGGTCTTTCTCCATCACAAGTCTATTGGAATTGGCCTGAATCACTTCATTGTTAAAAAAAAGTCAAGTCCATCACAAGTGATCATCTCATAATCTAACAATATTACGTTACTATGTACAATGTTCTTTTGGTTCTACTCACTTCACTTAGCATCAGTTTAGTCACAAGATTATTGTGAGCTTCAAATGAGATAACATATGCCAAGTAATTGTCAGCTATTCTTACACATATTTTTTGTAAAGTGAATTCTGAAATCCATCAGTCATGTTGTATATTTTTTGAAAAATAACTGAATTTTTATATTAACATATATCACAGTAAAAAACAAACATCAATATATTGCATTTATTCTTGGAAAGACGGAGATTCAATAGAGAAAATACATTCATTTTATTTCATTCATTCAGCCAAGGTCACTTTTTTATGATCCAGGAATAATAGAGGATCTGAAGATAATACTCTCATAAAATTTTCTTTGCCAAAAACATGAACTGAAACAAGATATGAAAAGAGTCAATGAATTAGATATTTCTTTTGAAAGGGACATTCTTCCTTAATACAGATCTGTGGAAAGAGATAAACTAACTTCATGCATTATTACTATTCTACCTCCTTAGAACTGAGAATTTCAAGGACTCTGAAAGCCAGAAAACAGACTACTTAGCTTAACTGAGCCTTTATGTTCCTCCACTTTAAATCGAGTTTAGTTATACCTCTCAAGATAATTACTCCTTAATGAAACCCAACATTGAGCTTCTTATTGAAATAAGGCACTAAGGATACTTTTTCATATTCTTTCTCCTAAAGCAGAAGAATACCCATGCCAGAAAAATCAATTCTAAGTAGACAAATAAATACTAATTAATTCAATAAGTTGAAAAAAAAGACTTTCTGACTTAATGCATGTAAAATACGGCTGTTAAAATGTAAATTAAATTTTATCTTGAACTATGTCATTTTTGGTAAAAGAGGCTATTTCATTTTTATTTAAAGCTATTTCTAACAATTTAATAACAGTAGTGATAAAAGAATTTTTCTGATTCTTGCTTTTATAAGCCAAGTCCATGCAATTTGTGTCTAACACAGCAGATGGCAGTATTTTTTAAAAAAGAAAAAAAGTCTTCATTTGTAAATCCTGATGATTGGATGATTATTTGCAATCAGGCTATTTATATTATATATAGATGTCTCTATTAAAAAAACATTCATGCTTTTGTTCTTACACTTATTATTTTCTGGGTAAGTGCTAAAAATCAGTAAGACTTAAAGGAAATGACTCTCGAGCTGCCAGTTTTTAATTTGAAGAATACAGAACATATTCTGAGCCAAAGTCACAGGAGTAGTCAAGGAGAATTGTGTACTAATAGCAGTCATCAGTAATATCTGACTGAGTTTAGACTGTTATGTGACTGAAACAAGGTTGAAAAATGGGACAAGATGCTGCGATATGGGCTAATCCCAAATGTACATACACATCCATACTCTCCCCCTGTATTCCCATACACACTATTGGAATAGAACAGGTAAACTTATTCTCTTTTTGGAAAATGTTCCAGACATACCCCTTTGCTTCAGAGAGCTCTACAAATGTTGTTGATGGAATATTATTCAATATCAGTAGTGAGTTGTTCCTTTCATCAACTATTATCAGAAATGCAGGTTCTTGTATGTTGTTGGCTCCATCCATAATTAATAATTTAAGCATTTGTTTTCATCACAGTATCTTTTCAAAGAACATAAAAATCTTTCTTAATTTCTAAGAGATAGAGATACATGTTTTCCAGAAAAAGATGAAGTCTGGAATTCTCATAGTGAGTCCTACACTCACTCCATCAGTCCAATGTCTAGGGGTTAGTAGTAACCTTACTAAAAACCAGTTTCCTTAATACTTTGACTAAGGACAAACTGCAACCATTCCCAATAAGATCAGGAGTGAAACAAGGTTGCCCACTATCACCATTACTATTTAGTATTGTATTAGAAATGTTAGCTTTGGCAATAAGAGTTGAGAAAGAGATTAAAGGAATAAGAATAGGCAACGAGGAAACCAAATTATCACTCTTTGCTGATGATATGATGGTATACTTAGAGAACCCCAAAGAATCTATTAAAAAGTTATTAGAAACAATCCACATCTTTAGCAAAGTTGCAGGATACAAAATAAACCCACATAAGTTATCAGCATCCTTATATATCACTAACAAAACCCAACAGTTAGAGTTACAAAGAGAAATTCCATTTAAAGTAACTACTGATTGTACAAAATATTTAGGAATCTATCTGCCAAGGGAAAACAAGAAATTTTATGAGCAAAACTACAAAACACTTTCCACACAAATTAAGTCTGATCTAACCAACTGGAAAAATATTAAATGCTCTTGGATTGGGCCAGCAAATATAATAAAGATGACAATTATTACCTAAACTAATCTATTTATTTAGCACTATACCAATCAGACTCCCAAAAAACTACTTTGATGACCTAGAAAAAATAACAACAAAGTTCATATGGAAAAACAAAAGGTCAACAATTTCAAGGGAATTAATGAAAAAAAAATCAAATGAAGGTGGCCTAGCTGTACCAGATCTAAAATTATATTATAAAGCAGCAGTTACTAAAACCATCTGGTAATGGCTAAGAAATAGACTAGTTGATCAATGGAATAGGTTCGGTTCAAAGGACAAAACAGCCAATAACTTTAATAATATAGTGTTTGACAAACCCAAAGAACCCAGTTTTTGGAATAAGAATGCATTATTTGACAAAAATTGCTGGGAAAATTGGAAATTAGTATGGCAGAAACTAGGCATATACCCACACAACACCATACACCAAGATAAGGTCAAAATGGTTTCATGACCTAGGCATAAAGAATGAGATGATAAATAAATTGGAAGAGCATAGGATAGTTTACCTCGCAGACCTGTGGAAAAGGGAGGAATTTATGACTAAAGAAGAACTAGAGATCACTATTGACCACAAAATAGAAAATTTTGATTATATCAAATTGAAAAGTTTTTGTACAAACAAAACAAATGCAGACAAGATTAGAAGGGAAATAATAAACTGGGAAAACATTGTTACAATCAAAGGTTCTGATAAAGGCCTCATTTCCAAAATATATAGAGAATTGACTCTAATTTATAAGAAATCAAACCATTCTCCAATTGATAAATGGTCAAAGGATATGAACAGACAATTCTCAGATGAAGAAATTGAAACTATTTATAGACATATGAAAATATGCTCCAAATCATTATTAATCAGAGAAATGCAAATTAAGACAACTCTGAGATACCACTACACATGTCAGATTGGCTAGAGTGACAGGGAAAGATAATGCAGAATGTTGGAGAGGATGTGGGAAAACAGGGACACTGATACATTGTTGGTGGAATTGTGAACACATCCAGCCATTCTGGAGAACAATTTGGAACTATGCTCAAAAAGTTAGCAAACTGTGCATACCTTTTGATCCAGCAGTATTTATACAGGGCTTATACCCCAAAGAGATACTAAAGAAGGGAAAGGGACCTGTATGTGCCAAAATGTTTGTGGCAGCCCTGTTTGTAGTGGCTAGAAACTGGAAAATGAATGGATGCCCATCATGGAGAATGGTTGAGTAAATTGTGGTATATGAATGTTATGGAATATTATTGTTCTGTAAGGAATGACCAGCAGGATGAATACAGAGAGGCTTGGAGAGACTTACATGAACTGATGCTAAGTGAAATGAGCAGAACCAGGAGATCATTATATACCTCAACAACGATACTATTTGAGGATGTATTCTGATGGAAGTGGATCTCTTTGATAAAGAGAGCTAATTCAGTTTCAATTGATCAAGGATGGACAGAAACAGCTACACCCAAAGAAAGAACACTGGGAAATGAATATAAACTGCTTGCATGTTTGTTTTTCTTCCCAGGTTATTTATACCTTCTGAACTCAATTCTCCCTGTGTAACAAGAGAACTGTTCGGTTCTGCACACATATATTGTATCTAGGATATACTGTAATCTAGTCAACATGTAAAGGACTGCTTGCCATCTGGGGAGGGGGTGGAGGGAGGGAGGGGAAAAATCGGAACAGAAGTGAGTGCAAGGGATAATGCTGTAAAAAATTACCCTGGCATGTGTTCTGTCAATGAAAAGTTATTTTAAAAAAATAAAAAATAAAGTATATGCTAAATACAAAAAAAAAAAATACTTTGACTAGGGAAATCACTGAATTTGGATTACCCTGAAAGGACAAAGAAGAAGATTGAATTTATCATTTCTCTTAATAAGGTATATGAGAAGATACATTATTAAGGGTGGTGGAAATTTTAGGTATAAGAGTTGTGCTAAGTGCTAAGATAAGATAGTAGTAATTTATCATATGATTTCTGTAGGTAGGGCTGGTCATTAAGGTGATCACAGTTCTTAGGCTTTTCAAAGTTGTTTTTTGTAATGGGTTAGAATTCTGGAGAAATATAATTGAGGCAAGGATTCTTACAAGTTATTAACTCCAGTGGAATTGATAAGACAATGTCTATTTTAGCATGGTGATTAATAGTTCTCTAGTTCAGTATGACTAATTTAATCTTGCAAATTTGGTTTCCTAGTGATATGATGATTGGCTTATACTCAGCATGATGAATAGATTTAATTGTAATAGAGAATTTAAGAGGTTAGAGTCAGACCTAGAGGAGCACTGGAACAGACTTGATCCTCGTGGTGGCTGTCCTGTCTCCTTCACTTCTCCACTGAGACTGAGGCCCATCTGAAGGACTCCCAGAAAGCTAGCCTGGCCCCAGGGGAAGGAGACAGACTGTGGAGGAGATAATAAAGACTTTGGATTTTATTCCTGACTATTCTCATGGTAATTATTCTGCTAAAACCAAGGCCCATTTGGAGGACCTCCAGAAAGCTAACTCGGACATTACATTTTGGAGCTTGAACATGGAAGTAAGGATTTACACTAAGCAGTTCGACTGACATGATCATGAGTTCAGTGGAGAAGTCCCCATGACCCAGAAATAGGGTGAGTACAAAAACAGACAAGCAGGAAACTTTGGTAAAGGGCTAAATTAGTGTTTGCTTTTGCTTTCATAAAGATGCATTTTATAACACTTTTTTAAAAAAAAAGGTCCTTTTTTGCCTATATATTGTAAAAAATTTTAGCATGAATGAATTATTTTCTGTTGTTAAAAGGTTTTTATACATTTATTAAAATGTTTACATGTTTTTGGAATTGGAATTGTGTTTTTTTTTTTTTAATAATGTGTATGACTGTTTTTCTAATGTTGAATCATTCTTGCGTCTCTGGTATAAATCTCATTTGGTCAGAATGAATGATTTTTCCTGTAGTTTGAGAAGACTTTGTTTAAAATTTTTGAGTCTATATTCATTAAAGATATTGTCCAATAGTTTCCTTCTCTGTTTTGTCTTTCTCTATTAAAATACAAATTTATCTTAAAAAAGGATTTTAATGAAGTGGTTTCTTTTTCAATTTTTGAAAATTTGTGAAACATTGGTTCTAAATGTTAGATTTCTCCTGTGAATCCATAATGGAAATTTTTGCTCTGACATTTCCATTGCAAGTAGACCTATTTTCTTTTTTGAGATTGGTTTACTTAAGATTTTCATCTGGGCGGTTAAGATGGCGGAGAGGAGGCTCACAGTTGCATAAGCTCCACGCTTTCTCTCACTATCCACTTCATTACAAGCCTCTGAATCAATGCTTGACTGAAAAAAACCCACAAATAGTTACCAAGAGAAGCCATCCTTGAGATCCGCCAAGAAAGGTCTGTCTTTACTGGAGGGCTGGGACGGTTTTAGATCGGGCGCAGGCGGCGGGCAGCGGCAGTGAGAGCACGGGAGCAGACTGGAGAGGGGGTGGAGAGTGATCGTAGCCGTTTCTGCGGGGAGAGCTTCGCTACAGGTTTGGATACTTTCCTCCGGCAGCAAGTCAACAGCCCAGCAGAGAAGCTAAAAACACCGGGGCTGAAGAATACAACCCCAAACAGCTGGAGTCTCTCAGGACCTGGCCGCCCCCCCCCCTTCCCCCCCCTCAGTGACTCAGCACGCTTTGGGATCTCAGAGCGCAGGCGCAACACAGTCCTGCTAGTGCCTCACTGCTGCCCCCTGCAGTCTGTAGAGGAAGCTCGATAACACACCCAGCCCTCCCCCCCCCCCCCCAAGAAAGACTCCAGTTTTTTCTGTTTTTCTTTGGTAGTTTGTCTCTGATTAATAGACAGAATGAGCAAGAAGCTGAAGAGGACTTTAACCCTTGACAGCTTCTACACAGATAGAGAGCAGACTCTAAATCCTGAGGAGACTAAAAACAGGCAGTCCCCAGGTGAATCCCCAAAGGAGGAGATCTGTTCCTCAGCACAGATGAACCTCATAGAAGTGATTAAAAAGGCTCTCACAAGGGAACTAGAAGAAAAATGGGGAAAGCAGAGTGAGGCTTGGAAAAGGAGAGGGAGGCTTGGCAAAAGAGCCTGGAGAAAGTTAAAGAGAGAGTGGATAAAGAAGTAAAATCCTTGAAAAATAGGATTAGTGAACTGGAAACAGAAAATAGCTCTCTAAAAAACAAAATTGGCGAAATGGAAAAAAATTCCACAGAACAAAAGAACTCAATGGGACAATTAGAGAAAGATTTTAAAAAAGTGAGTGAAGAGAATACTTCACTGAAAATCAGAATTGAACAAGTGGAATTGAATGACTCGAGGAGACAAGAAGAATCAGTCAAGCAAATCCAAAAAAATCAAACAATGGAGAAAAATGTGAAATACCTTCTGGGGAAGACAACAGACCTGGAAAACAGATCCAGGAGAGACAATCTGAGAATCATTGGACTCCCAGAAAAACATGATGAAAAAAAGAGCCTGGACACTGTCTTCCAGGAAATTATCAAAGAGAACTGCCCAGAAGTCATAGGAACAGAGGAAAAAATAAACATTGAAAGGATTCATCGATCACCCACTGAAAGGGATCCTAAAATCAAAACACCAAGGAATATAGTGGCCAAATGCCAGAACCCTCAGATGAAAGAAAAAATATTGCAAGCGGCTAGAAAAACCCAATTCAAGTATCAAGGAGCCACAATAAGGATCACCCAGGATCTGGCAGCATCCACATTAAAAGATCGAAGGGCCTGGAATATGATATTCCGAAAGGCTAAGGAACTTGGTATGCAACCAAAAATAACTTACCCAGCGAGAATGAGCATCTTTTTCCAGGGAAGAAGATGGACATTCAACGAAGTAAGCGAATTTCATCTATTTCTGATGAAAAAACCAGAACTTAACAAAAAGTTTGATCTACAAATATAGAACTCAAGAGAAATCTAAAAAGGTAAAGATTAATCTTGGGAACTATATTTTGACTATATAGATGTATAAAGAATACATGTATACCTTGTTCTAGAAATTGATGTGGAAAGGACATTGTACCAGAAAAAGGGTAAAGTGGGGGTAGTACATCTCATGAAGAGGCATAGGAAACCTATTATATCTGAGAGAAAGAATGGAGGGGGATGAATATAGTGGGTATCTTACTGCCTTCAGAATTGGCTTTAAGTGAAAATTCTTAAGACATATTCAATCTAGGGTGAAACTTCTCCCATCTCATTGAAAAGTGAGAAGGGAAAAGTGGAAAGGGAAGGAATAAGCTAAGCGGAAGGGAATACGGGAACTGGGAGGGAAAGGGGTAAGATAGGGGGAGGAACTCTAAGGCGGGGGGAGGGACACTAAAAAGGGAGGGCTGTGAGAAGCAAGGGGTGCTCACAAGCTTAATACTTGGAAGGGGGGAAAGGGGAAAGAAGGGAGAAAAGCATAAACTGGGGTTAACAAGATGGCAAGTAATACAGAATTGGTCATTCTAACCATAAACGTGAACGGGGTAAACTCCCCCATAAAGAGGAAGCGGTTAGCAGAATGGATTAAAAGCCAGAATCCTACAATATGTTGTTTACAAGAAACACACCTGAAGCGGGGAGATACATGCAGGTTAAAGGTAAAAGGTTGGAGCAAAATCTACTATGCTTCAGGTGAAGTCAAAAAAGCAGGGGTAGCCATCCTGATCTCAGATCAAGCTAAAGCAAAAATTGACCTAATTAAAAGAGATAAGGAAGGACACTATATCTTGCTAAAGGGTAGCATGGATAATGAAGCACTATCTATATTAAACATATATGCACCAAGTGGGGTAGCATCTAAATTCTTAAAAGAGAAACTAAGAGAGCTGCAAGAAGAAATAGACAGTAAAACTATAATAGTGGGAGATCTTAACCTTGCACTCTCAGAATTAGATAAATCAAACCACAAAATAAATAAGAAAGAAGTCAAAGAGGTAAACAGAATACTAGAAAAGCTAGATATGATAGATCTCTGGAGAAAATGTAATGGAGACAGAAAGGAATACACTTTCTTTTCAGCAGTTCATGGAACCTATACAAAAATTGACCATATATTAGGACATAAAAACCTCAAACTCAAATGTAGTAAGGCAGAAATAGTAAATGCATCCTTTTCAGACCACGATGCAATGAAAATTACATTCAACAAAAAAGCAGGGGGAAGTAGACCAAAAAATAATTGGAAACTAAATAATCTCATACTAAAGAATGATTGGGTAAAACAGCAAATCATAGACATAATTAATAACTTCACCCAAGAAAACGATAATAATGAGACATCATACCAAAATGTATGGGATGCAGCCAAAGCGGTAATAAGGGGAAATTTCATATCTCTAGAGGCCTATTTGTATAAAATAGAGAAAGAGAAGGTCAATGAATTGGGTTTGCAATTAAAAATGCTAGAAAAGGAACAAATTAAAAACCCCCAGTCAAACACTAAACTTGAAATTCTAAAAGTAAAAGGTGAGATCAATAAAATTGAAAGTAAAAAAACTATTGAATTGATTAATAAAACTAAGAGTTGGTTCTATGAAAAAACCAACAAAATAGACAAACCTTAGTAAATCTGATTAAAAAAAGGAAAGAGGAAAATCAAATTGTTAGTCTTAAAAATGAAAAGGGAGAACTCACCACTAACGAAGAGGAAATTAGAGCAATAATTAGGAGTTACTTTGCCCAACTTTATGCCAATAAATTCGACAACTTAAATGAAATAGAAAAATACCTCCAAAAATACAGCTTGCCCAAACTAACAGAGGAAGAAGTAAATATCCTAAACAGTCCCATCTCAGAAAAAGAAATAGAACAAACTATCAATCAACTCCCTAAGAAAAAATCCCCAGGACCAGATGGATTTACATGTGAATTCTACCAAACATTTAAAGAACAATTAACTCCAATGTTATATAAACTATTTGAAAAAATAGGGATTGAAGGAGTCCTACCAAACTCCTTTTATGACACAGATATGGTACTGATACCTAAACCAGGTAGGCTGAAAACAGAGAAAGAAAATTATAGACCAATCTCCCTAATGAATATTGATGCTAAAATCTTAAATAAAATATTAGCAAAAAGATTACAGAAAATTGTCACCAGGATAATACACTATGACCAAGTAGGATTTATACCAGGAATGCAGGGCTGGTTCAATATTAGGAAAACTATTAGCATAATTGACTATATCAATAACCAAACAAACAAAAACCACATGATCATCTCAATAGATGCAGAAAAAGCATTTGATAAAATCCAACATCCATTCCTAATAAAAACACTTGAGAGCATAGGAATAAATGGACTTTTCCTTAAAATAGTCAGGAGCATATATTTAAAACCATCAGTAAGCATCATATGCAATGGGGAAAAACTGGAACCTTTCCCAGTAAGATCTGGAGTGAAGCAAGGCTGCCCACTATCACCATTATTATTTAATATCGTATTAGAAACACTAGCCTCGGCAATAAGAGTCGAGAAAGATATAAAAGGAATTAGAGTAGGCAATGAGGAAACCAAACTATCACTCTTTGCAGATGATATGATGGTATACCTAGAGAACCCCAGAGATTCTACCAAAAAGCTATTGGAAGTAATTCATAATTTTAGCAAAGTAGCTGGCTACAAAATAAATCCCCATAAATCCTCAGCATTTTTATACATCACCAACAAAACCCAACAGCAAGAGATACAAAGAGAAATTCCATTCAGAATAACTGTTGATACCATAAAATATTTGGGAATCTATCTACCAAAGGAAAGTCAGGAATTATATGAGCAAAATTATAAAAAAGTCTCCACACAAATAAAGTCAGACTTAAATAATTGGAAAAATATTAAGTGCTCCTGGATCGGCCGAGCGAACATAATAAAGATGACAATACTCCCTAAACTAATCTATTTATTTAGTGCTATACCAATCAGACTTCCAAGAAAATATTTTATTGAGCTAGAAAAAATAACAACAAAATTCATATGGAACAATAAAAAGTCGAGAATCTCAAGGGAATTAATGAAAAAAAAATCAAATGAAGGTGGCCTAGCTGTACCTGATCTAAAATTATATTATAAAGCAGCAGTCACCAAAACCATTTGGTATTGGCTAAGAAATAGATTAGTGGATCAGTGGAAAAGGCTAGGCTCACAAGACAGAATAGTCAATTATAGCAATCTAGTGTTTGACAAACCCAAAGCCCCTAACTTCTGGGAAAAGAATTCATTATTTGATAAAAACTGCTGGGATAATTGGAAATTAGTATGGCAGAAATTAGGCATGGACCCACACTTAACACCATATACCAAGATAAGATCAAAATGGGTCTATGACCTAGGCATAAAGAACGAGACTATAAATAAATTAGAGGAACATAGAATAGTTTATCTCTCAGACTTGTGGAGGAGAAAGAAATTTGTGACCAAAGATGAACTAGAGACCATTACTGATCACAGAATAGAAAATTTCGATTACATCAAATTAAAAAGCTTTTGTACAAATAAAACTAATGCAAACAAGATTAGAAGGGAAGCAACAAACTGGGAAAACATTTTCACAGTTAAAGGTTCTGATAAAGGCCTCATTTCCAAAATATAGAGAGAACTGACTCAAATTTATAAGAAATCAAGCCATTCTCCAATTGATAAATGGTCAAAGGATATGAACAGACAATTTTCAGAGGATGAGATTGAAACTATTACCACTCATATGAAAGAGTGTTCCAAATCATTATTGATCAGAGAAATGCAAATTAAGACAACTCTGAGATACCACTACACACCTGTCAGATTGGCTAAGATGACAGGAAAAAATAATGATGAATGTTGGAGGGGATGCGGGAAAACTGGGACACTAATGCATTGTTGGTGGAGTTGTGAACGAATCCAACCATTCTGGAGAGCAATCTGGAATTATGCCCAAAAAATTATCAAATTGTGCATACCCTTTGATCCAGCAGTGTTTCTATTGGGCTTATATCCCAAAGAAATACTAAAGAAGGGAAAGGGACCTGTATGTGCCAAAATGTTTGTAGCAGCCCTGTTTGTAGTGGCTAGAAACTGGAAAATGAATGGATGCCCATCAATTGGAGAATGGCTGGGTAAATTGTGGTATATGAATGTTATGGAATATTATTGTTCTGTAAGAAATGACCAGCAGGATGAATACAGAGAGGACTGGCGAGACTTACATGAACTGATACTAAGTGAGATGAGCAGAACCAGGAGATCATTATACACTTCGACAACGATACTGTATGAGGACATATTTTGATGGAAGTGGATTTCTTTGACAAAGAGACCTGAGTTTCAATTGATAAATGACGGACAAAAGCAGCTACACCCAAAGAAAGAACACTGGGAAACGAATGTAAACTATCTGCATTTTTGTTTTTCTTCCCGGATTATTTATACCTTCTGAATCCAATTCTCCCTAAGCAACAAGAGAACTGTTCGGTTCTGCAAACATATATTGTATCTAGGATATACTGCAACATATCCAACATATAAAGGACTGCTTGCCATCTAGGGGAGGGGGTGGAGGGAGGGAGGAGGAAAAAAATCGGAACAGAAACGAGTGTCAATATAATGTAATTATTAAATAAAAAATTAAAAAAAAAAGACAATAAAGATAACTTTGAAAAACTTAAAAAAAAAAAAAAAAGATTTTCATCTGGCCTTCTGATAGTTTTTGTATTTTATATATTTGAAAACAAGCTTTTTTTGGTGTGTGTGTTTTCAACTTTTTTATATGTAACTATGAATTATTAATATGTTCATATCCCTTTTTTAAAAAAAATGATTTTTAGCGATTTTACCCTGCTTATTTGTCACATTGTGGATTTTTTGCCCCCTTGTTTTTAATTAGATTAGCTAAAAGTTTATCGATTTTATTAGTTTTTTTTAAAAAAAACAGATTTTGATTTATTATTTCTTTTCTTTTTCTTTCTTTCTTTCTTTTTTTTTTGTTTTGTTTCTAATTTACTTGTAGCTGCTCTAACTTTTCCATATCTCTCCCATTGTGCTTATTGTAGGTTTTTCCTTGTTGGATTTCTAGTTGTTTAAAATGTTCATTCAGTTCATTAATTTTTTTATTTTTCTATTTTAGTGTATGTTGGTAGAAATATAATTTTCCCTCATGATTATCAACATGTCAGAAATTTTGATGTGTTATGTCATTAATATAATTTTCTTTCACATAATTATCAATTGTTCATATAATTTATTTTGACCAACATGATATATTGATTCCTTCTCATTCAGGGGGTGTTGCCTTAGCAATACAGCTGCTTGGAATTTCTTACCTGTAGAGGTTACCTCAATCTTCCTTGTCTAGACACCTGATGCTCCACATTGTCCTTCGAGGTACAAATTCCCATGGCTCAGGCTGAGGCTATATCTAACTCAGGGACCCACAGGGCTTATTGCTTGCTGCTGGCGTTAGGCTGGAGGTATTTACATTTCACATGGGCCAAACCCCTGTATCTGGGATCTTTCTTCCAATCTTCTCCAGTCCCAGGAGGACACTGTTCTGCCCCAACTCTTATTTATTTTTGTTTCTCTGCATTCACCCTGAGGCACTATTTTGTCTTGTTTGTGGAAGAAATCTGGAGAGCTAGGAATTTCTGACCTATTCTTTCATATTCCCAGATCCCTCTCCCCAATCAATTTTTAATCTGTTTCCATGACTCTTTTTTGAACATTCATTATGGTATGGAAAGAGTGCATTTAATATGTCTGCTTTCTTTCATTTGATTGTGGTTTCCTTATAGTCATTTTTGTGTGTGTGAGAAAAGGATATACTCCTTTCTATTCCTAATTAAATTTTCTCTAGAGGTCTATTATATTTTCTTTTCTAAAAATCTATTCCTATTTATATTCTTTTTTTATTTTATGGTTAGATTTATCTATATCTAAAAGGGAAAAGTTGAGGTCCACTACCAGTGCCATTTTATTATCTCTTCCTGTAATTGATTTAACTTCTCCTTTTAAGAATTGGGATGCTATGCCATTTGGTGCATATATGTTTAGAATTGCCATTACTTTTTTGTTTCTAGAGCCTTTTAAAAAGATGTAATTTCCCTGCTTGTCTCTTCTAAGTAGGTCTCTGTTTTCTCTTTTTCTAAGGTCATGGTTGCTACACATGCTTTTTTTTTTTTTTCTTTAAATTTCAGCTGAAGCATAATAGGTTCTACTTCAGCCCATCATTTTTATTCCATGAGTGAGCTCTTTCAAGTATGTTTCTTGTAATCAAAATATTGAGTTCTGTTTTCTAATTCACTCTGCCATCTGCTTCCATTTTGGAGATGAATTTATTCCATTAACATCATGCTTATGATTATTAATTGCATATTTCTTTCCATTCTATTTTTTCTGTTTATCCTTGTTCTATTTCTTTTGACTCTGCCTCTCCTCAATATTCTATTTTGCTACTGATTACTATACCCTTAATCCATCTTCCTCTTCTCTTATCCCCTTCCCCTCTACTTCACTTGTGAGTAAGATAGATTTCTATACCCAACTGAGTGTGTATGTTATTATTTCTTTGAACCAGCTCCTAGGAGAGTAAGGTTCAACTGTTACTTGCCACTCTTCTCCATTATAAAAGCTCTTCCTTTCATGTCTCTTTTTTTGTGAGATAATTCTTCTTTCATCCTTCTCCCACTGCATCTCAACTCTTGATTTTGTCTTTTTAAATAATTCCATCATAGTCATGTCAGGAATATGCCTTCTGTCTATGTATATTGCTTTTAACTGACCTAATAATGATTAGAAGTTATAATAATCATCTTCTCCTATAGGAATGTAAACATTTTAACTTTATTTGATTCCCTTTCATATTCACTTTTTTGTGATTTTCTTGAATATGTATTTGCACATTATATTTTCTATTCATTTGCTTTTTTTTCATCAAAAATTCTGGAAACTTAATTGTTTCATTAAACATCTATTTTTCTTCCAACAAAAATAGATGTTTAATGAAACAATTAAGTTCCAACAGATTATACTCTATTTTGTGGAATAAGTAATTCTTAATTGTAATCCAAGTTCCTTTGTCTTTTGGAATATCAATTCTCTGATCCATCAATGTGGAAGATGTTAATCTTTTGTGAAGCTGATTATGGCTCCATGATCTTTGAATTGAATTCTTAAAATACAAAAATATAATTTCTCTAAATAGTTTCTCTTTTTTGTCATGGCTTTCAAGTAATTCAATAATCTTAAAATGATGTCTCCTTTCCAGATCTATTGTTTTTCAATGAGATATTTCACATTTTCTTTTCTTTTGATTTTATTTTATTGTTTCTTGGTATCTCATGGAGCCATTATCTCCCACTCACAAATGTATAGTTTTTAAGGCAATATTTTTTTTTCTTCAGTGAGCTTTTCATACCTTTTTCCATTTGACCAATTTTATTTCTTAAGATCTTTTTTTAGTGAATTTTTGACTTTTTTTTTCATTTGGCCAATTATTTTTTTTAAGGCATTCTTCTCTTTAGTTGATTTTTATGTCTCTTTTACCATTTGACCAATTTCATTTAAAGGTATTATTTAATTCAGTATTTTTATGCTCCCCTCATAAAGCTTTTCACTATTTTTCTTTTCATAATTTTCTTGTATCATTCATTTCTTTGCCCAGTTTTTCTTCTACCTTTCTTATTTGATTTTAAAAGTCCTTTTTGAGCTCTTCTAGAAATTTATTTTCTAGTCTGTGACCAACTCACAGTTTTCTTTGAAGCTCTGGTTGTAGCTGTTTTAACTTTGTTGTCTTTTTCTGCATTTGTGTCTTGATCTTTCCTATCACTGTACTAATTTTCTATGCTTATATTCTTTTTTGTTTTCTTATTTGCTCATTTTCCAGCCTATTTATAGACTTTATACTTTGTGTTAAAGTTGGATTCTGCTCTTGGGTGAAAGGGGCACTATCCCAGGCTTTCTTCTTGCTATTTTCAAAGCTAGTACTGAGGGTCTGTAGGTTTTTAAGTAATACCAAGGTAAGTGTGCTCTAAGGAGAAGTGTTGTCTCTTTTCTCTTGGTCTGTGCTCTGGTCTTCTTCATCCAGGATGGGACTTTTTTTCTCCTGTAGTCACAAAGGCAAGCACTCTTCCTGCTCCAGGAACTGTGATCATGTCCCCTGCTCTCCCATAGCCAACTGCTAATGCTCTCCTCTGTCTTAGAATTAAAAATGAGAATACTATTGATCTCTGAATGACTATAAACACTCCCCTCCACTTCAGAACCTTAACCCCTAGCCCTTCTTCCCCTGTAACTGTGACCCAGAGCTACATATATGAAGTATAGCAGGATTTTGGATCCAGCACTATCAAGGAGCCCTCTTCTATCTTTTTCCAATAAGTTGTCAAACCCTTGCACTATCAACGGGAGATGAAAGATAATAAAATGGATGGTTCAATTAGGCAAAGTTTAAATTTTGCTGCCTTAAAAAAAATACATTTAAAATTAGAAGGGAAAAAGATAACTGGAAAAATCTTCATAGCAAATTTCTTTAAGAACCTTTTCTTGTCTCGAAGATCTATAAGTAACTGATTCAATTTTATAAAAAACATGAACCATTATTCAACAGATAAATAATCAAACAGAAAGTTTTTTAAAGGAGGAAATCTAAGTAATCAATAGTCATGTTAAAATTCTCCTAATTATTTTACAGATCTAGAAAAAAATAATAACAAAGTTCACTCGTAAGAACAAAAGATCAAGAATTTCAAGGGAATTAATGAAAAAAAATGCAAATGAAGGTGGCCTAGCTGTGCCAAACTTAAAACTATATTACAAAACCATTTGCTATTGGCTAAGAAATATAATAGTCACTCAGTGAAATACATTAGGTTCACAGGACAAATAGTCAATGACTATGGTAATCTAGTGTTTGACAAACCCAAAGACCCTAACTTTTAAGAGAAAAACTCACTATTTGACAAAAATTGCTGGGAAAATTGGAAAGTAGTATGGCAGAAACTAGGCATTGACCCACACACCTAACACTACACACTAAGATAAGGTCAAAATGGGTTCATGATTTAGACATAAAGAATTTATTATAGGCAAATTAGGGAAAGAAGTTTATAGAATAGTAAAGAAAGCAGGATTGGAAATTGATTTTAAAAAGTGGGAGATAATAGGTTATCAGATGGCTTTCTATGATAAGGAAATGCAAGGAGCCAACAGGGTTGCAGCAGAAGACCTGTCCTGGCAGTTTATAGACAAACAGGGGATATTCCAACTTCTGATGGTCGCAGGTCTCAGGTACACTCTATGGAGCAGGGACATATTCAAAGCTTTTGGGGCCTCAGTTTATATACCATCTCCACAAGATTTTTAATTGGGGTCATGGGGGTTTGGGCACCACCTTTCATATCACGCCCATGCCATTAACATGGAAATCTAACACCCCTAACATGGGGACTTCTACAGTTACGAATCAGATACCTAACTTACAATTAGGCAAGGAGAATACTCTGAACCTATTTCAGAAACTGGTGGGACAAATTCAGTGGATAAGAGCTCATGCTCCTATTCTAGTTTCTTTGATGCAGCCTTTATAATGACATCTTGAAAGGAAAGTCTGATCTAAACTCCCCTCATAAATGGACGTCCTCTGCGAAAGATGCAGTTTATAAGATAATTGCACTCGTTTCTAAATCTGGAGCAGTGAGGTGGGACCTCATGTGTCCCATAGAGGTCTCTGTAGCAGACCAAAAATGTCCTTTCACAGTATTACATCAAAGTAGTAAAATTTTGGAATATGTGTACATGACAAGACCACAGAAGATATTACCAAACCATATTGAAATGCTGGGAGAACTTGCCCTTGAGGAAGTGAAAGGAGCTTCTCATTTAACAGGGAAAAGACCCTTAGTGTATTTACCCTTTGGTAAATGTATATTTTTTGAACATATCCAATGTAGGGAGTGACTTTGCTTGATTGCATATTTGTTACAAGAGTTTTCTTTTTCTTCATTCAAATTGCTTAGAGGGAGATAGGAAAGGGAATAAGAAAATAAATGTTTGTTAATTTAACTAAAAAAAAATCCTTCCCAATCTATTTTAGCTGTAACTTTTTGCCAATTAATTATTTTATGGTACTCCATATATGATAGTGCTGTATGAAGAAACCTTGAAAGATCCATCACTTTATTTACACATTCTTATAGAAGGCTGATTTGTTCAATCAAAACTTCCAGTCAGAAATAACCGTACCATACAGCCTGATGATGTATCAGTTAGATTCCATATCCAAACACCAACCCTAGTATATGTGAAGGAAAATCTCAATATGTATGAAAGCCACTTTCTCTCTGTCTTTTTTTTTTTTTTGTATGAATCTTTTACTGAAATTGATCCAATCCATGAGAAAAAAAAAGGTAGTATTTCATCTGGAAAAATCAATCTTGAACCTTCAACATGGCTACTCACAGAGCCAGTAAATTAGGAAAGTTGACAATAGTGGAAGTGGCAGTACTTTGTTAGTTAGATGATTTCCTATTTATAAAGCCAGAGGAAATAAGGACATATAAAAGATTAGTATAGATTTTCAAAGATTTAGGTGAAGAATCATAAGTATTACTCATATGAGACAAAAGGTCCAATAGTTTAAAATACCCTTATTGCTGCTGATGTCATGATTTAGAGCTAACATCTACCTTATATTTAAGCATGTTAGATTATATTTCTATTGTATCAAATGTTGCATTTGGGAAGCTACACTTTGGCTCATGATATTTCTAAATCTACTTATTGAGTCATATATACTAAGTTTCTACTATAATAATGTCAGATTTAGTTATGGAAATAGAATGATTTCATCAAGAACCATATAGAGCAAGTAGGTGTTAGGATCAGGGTCAATAACTGAACAAAAGGTTGTTCATACTTAACCTGTAGATCTGGTTATTTTAAAATTTTCTTCAACTATCACAGTGCCCAATTCTATTGCTTATCCAAAGCACCTCTGCTAGGGCCAAAAGGCTGGTCAAAGAATTTTTTTTAGAAGATATGACATTCTGGAATGATTTTTTTTCTTATTTTCTGGTCTCAAAACTTGAGCTTTTTGAAATTTTTATTACTATGTAGAAAGCTCCCAAAACATTTTGAAGTTGGGCCTTTCTTGAAGGGAGAAAGGTATTTCAAGCATGGAGATTTTCCCTTTCATTTGTTTGTAAATTGTTGTTGAATTTTCCAATAAAAGTGCAGTGACAAGTGTTAAAATCCAGTAAACCATATAAACAATTAGTGGGTTAAGAGTTTTATTGGGAAGAGTGAGATAAATGCTGAAGACATTTTCAGGATTGATTGGCTCCTCTTAGTATACTTTTTCCCTTTTTTTCTCCATTCTTCTTTCCCCCACTTGTGTCTATATTATAAGAAAAGACAGGAGTGAAAATGAAGAAACCTAAATTTTACTTCTGGCTCTCAACCATCAAGAATTTATTAAACATTTATCATTTGCCAGGACCATGCTAAGTTAGAGATATAGAGAAAAAGAGCAAAAATTGTCAATGTCTTAAAAGACATTATTATATTATATGATAGTGGGGAAGCAAGATAAACACAAATTGGCACATAACAAGACAGCAAGGTAGCCTTAAAGATAAAGGCACTAACATCCTGGTTGGATATGTGAAGGAAGTAAGTATGAGGAGCTGACATTGATATTGTGAACTTGAGTGCCTGGGAAGGATATTGATATCTTTGACAATAATAGAGAAGTTCAGAAGAGAGGTGGGTTGGGAAGGAAAGACACGGTTTCTTTTGGACATACTGAATTTGAAGTGTCTTTAGGACATTCAGTTCAAAATGTCCAATAGGAAGTTATGATGCTGAACTGAATTTGGGAGAAAAAAAAAGATTTGTCTGTTTATGTAGATCTAGGAACTATCAACAAAAAGAATAATCAAAGTTAATGAGATCACTAAGTGAGAGAGTATAGGGAGAAAAGAAAAATGGAATCTAGGACAAAACTTTTGGGGACACCCACAGTTAGCCTGTTATAGAGAAAGATTAAGATTCAGCAAAAGGATTTAAGGCATGATCAGAACTGAATAGAAGAAAAACAAGAGAGCATAGTGTCACAAATCCCCCAAAGTAAGAATATCCAGGAAGGGAAGTTAGTTGACAATGTTAGATTCTTCAGAGAGACTGAGGAGGATGAAGATTAAGAAAAAGCTATTAGATTTGACAACTAAAAGATTATTAGCCATTTTAGAGAGAGTAGTTTCTATCAAGTGATGTAGTCAAACTGCAGAAGGATAATGATATTGAGCACTGAGGACAACATGCAGCTTTTGAAATAAATAGCTTAAAGAATGGTGGTACCCTTGAAAGGAATAGGGAAATTCAGAAGAAGAATATGTTTGGGGAGAAAAGATAATATCACCTGCTTGGGACAGTTTAAGAAGCTTATAGACATCTAGTTGAAAATGCCCAATAATTTCTTTTTTTTTTTTTTTTTTGGTCTTTTATTTTGCTTTTTATTTTATAGGACAAATGGAAACTCCAATCCACACCACCTCTACCCAACCTCCTAAACCTATTGCAATTACATTTCTGGGCCTCAGTTATAGAGTCTCTTCTTCTGAAAACATGAGAGAACTAGTCTAATGCTAATGACCCAGTTAGTTTTAAAATTCCATAATTCCATCTTGTAAATGAGAGGATAGAGTCACTCCCCTTAAAATCTACTAAGTAGATCTCTTCCTAATTTAGTGGCCAGTCCTCTGACAAGGCCATACTATTGTAACTAAGCCTCAATTTTTCTTAGTCCAGCAGCTTCAAGGTTTTTCACGTGTTTGTTTAAAATGCAATAGCTTTTTGTGAATCCTAAAAAAATTAATTAAAATCAATTTAATAATTGATGTTTTAAAACATATAAGAAACACCTTGATGCAATTCAAATTTAAGAAACTATTTTTCAGTCTTCTCCCATACTCAGGCTAATTCTTTTTTTAAAAATAAGGCCACAAAGCACTAAGTGGGGCTGAATGTAGGAACAGGAGAGAGGTAGACTCTGGACCCAATATCTACAATAATCTGCCCAAATTCCTATGATACACTCCTCCCTCCCACACAAGGGATCTGCCGGGAAACTCTGAACTTGCTCTTTGGCAAAAGGTTCCAAGAATGAACCAATTATCATGCATGCTTCATGAGATGGAACCACTCAGTATATGGGGAGATATAGTGTGGATGAACTAGCTGATATATAGAAATGCAGATGGCTCTAATGATTTGCTGAAATTCCTTGATTGATGAATCCCATGAAAGTCTGAACTTCTTGTTCTCAAACTTTATAGCACCTTCTGAGGCAATAAATTATACATAGGTTAGTAACTTAAACTTCACCCATATTTCTGAAAGCCTAAATGACTCTGTTGGTAAAAAATCCAAATTTTTTTCCAAGAATAACTAGGATGCTGAGAAAAAGACAATAGCAGGTACCACCTGGTGGATGGCAATCAGGAGATAGTTATACATTTTAAATAAAAGCAGTTCATGAGGCAGGGAGCCAAGATTGTACACAGTTCAAGCTCTCTAAACAGCAGCCTTCCAAATGGCAAATTATACTTATATCCAATGTGGAAAGGATTTCCAGTCACAAAATCAGTATTTTCAGTTACTCCTGTGCTCACAAGGTGGTAGCATCATCAGACCAGCTTCAATTATGAAGGTGTGTATTTGTATCTTACTTAAACTTACTGATGAGCTAAATTTCAAGCTGTTCCATGGTGACTTCCATTTAAGAAAATGCCATTCCAAGATGAGTGTCTGATCATCTGTGAATGTGATTCTCACCTGATTTTTAAATTATCTAATGGTCTCTGTGAGAATCTGAATCTGTTTGGAGGCCAGACTAAAAATAAAGGATCTTAAAAGGGAGAATATTGAAATACAGGATAACATGACAGATGATGGCAAAAGGATATTGTGGACAATTTAGAATTCACACTGGCATAGAGATCAACCTTTTCACCACTTGAAAGGATTTTTTAAAAAGGAAAAGGAAAATATATTCAGCAATATCTGGGAATTTGCCATTAATTGTAACAACCCAATTGCATAATGAATAGCTGTTACATCCTTTTAAGATTTACATAACACTTAACAGTATGATTTATTTACAAAGAATTTCTTTGATGTACTCTTTGAAACAGTTCACTTTAGTGTAACTTCTCTATCTGAATACAGGATTTCATTAAAATTCCAAATTTGAGGCTGGAAAGAAATGTAGATATTCTTGGTCTGTTTGCTTTGGATATAAAGGAAATACAAAGGATTTCTGACCTCTCCTTACCCAGAGTAATTTTAGACCTTTATCTTGAGTCATCTTACTCCTTCACAATGACAGTGACACATGCCTGGACCTGCACCGTTTTTCTCAGAACACACTCATTGGCTTGGTACCCCACAAGTTGCCCAAACTTTTCCTGATGGATGCAAGAGTGAAAATAGTAGCTACTGAGCTAAACCTTCACTTAGCCTATCATGAAATATACAGAGCATTCCCAATTCCCAGAAGTTCTTTCCCTAAAAGCACTGTTACATTAAAGCCTCTATCAATGGTCTAGCATGATAATCTGCTCAGAATATTAAATAAAAATATGGAGAAGTTATCTGTGCATAGAGGTGTATGGCACAGGGGATAGAGTACTAGATTTGAAGTCAAGAAATGCATTGTTTCAAAAAATGTCTTTGATTTTATTTCTTTCTAGGCAGCATAGTATCACTGAAAGAATACTGGATTTGGAATCAGTGATTTCATTTGAAACCTGACTCTTTTATTTTTTTCCTATGTGATTTTGGAAGTGTCTGTTAGCATTCTGGGCCTTAATTTCCTTATCTATAAACTGAAAAATCCCTTTAAATGATCAATCTATGTTTCTAAGTTACTTAACCACTATGTGTCTCAAAGAACTCCTTAGAACTTAGCTACTAAGTCAAAATGAGCTGGCAGAAGACATTGCCATACCAGCAATTCTCATTCTTAGAAAAGATATCCTTCTCTATATGGAAACAGTTTGAACCCATCCAGGGAGAAGAAAGGACAAGAAAGGTGATGAAATTTAAGAACTGGGAAGACTATTCCCTCTGGTTTTGATGAATGCTACCTAAAACTCCCTTTCTTAGGAGTGGTAGGTAGGCCCCTTCCTTAAGCATCTGAACCCCTTGTTGTGCTAAGATTGGGTCATACACAATCAGCAATTCAAATAAAGCTACTCATCATTGTAATAAAAGCATTCGGCTCACTTCCAGATAGTTGTGCATATCCTTGTATCTCTCTAGAATGGTTCTTTTCCATTTCTTTTCAGAAATGGTCAGAATTAGAAGAGTGATCTTCCATCTAGGGGATAGGTACTGGAAGTCACCACAGTCTTTCTCATGCATATTTTGGACTCAATGTCCCTTTCCTATCCATCATAAATCAAATCTTGTTTCTAAAAGTCCCCTAGAAATTTATTCTCATATAATTTTTTTCCTCCTTCTCTTATGTTGCAACTATATCCCAGACTTCCCAATTGGTCTACAGTAAACTGAGGATGAGAAAGCTCGGCCAAAGCCACAGGCCACAATTTGCAACTATTTCTGAATTACTTGTATTGCTTCATTTTTTCCATTTTCATTTATAAATATTTCTTTTACTTTCTATACAGTTTCCAGCCAAATCAGCCTACTTGTTGGTCCCCAAACTCCAAACGTGCCTCAGGCTCTTTACATAATCATAACACAAGTATTTTGCGCACTTCCTCTTCATATCTTAGAATACATAATTATTATCAAAGTTTAAATCATATACCACTTCCCCATAGGAAGACTTTACTGATTTCCTACTTTCTAGCATTCTCATCTTCCACAGATTATATTACATTTATTTATCTGAATAAATACTAAATCTATCCCTTCTCCCCAGTAGAACAGAATCTCCTACAGTTCAATGCAGTTAGAAGCTACTAAGTGATTACAAAAATGAAAAGTCTCTGAGCTTAGGGACCATTTGTTTATTAGTTTTATCTTTATAACCCCTACAACCTAGGACTGTGTCTTGAATATAATAGGCAAGCACTTAACAAATATTTGTTGGATTAGATGAATTCTTTAAAAAAAAAACTTTGAAAAAAAGTGTGGTGAGAATACAGCAAGGATGGTGGTGTTTTACAATCATCATTTAATACATATTTATTGAATGAATAAGTAATGAAGCAAAGTGTATGTTAATAAGATTAGAAACATAGTCTTCTGAACATAACTAAATAATAACAAGCACTAAAATAAAGAATTACTTGCTTAACAAAAGCCTATATTTTAAAAGTCTAAAATTTACCAAACAGACAAATTAGAAAACTTTTCTTATTATAAAATTTCTTATTATAAAATAATTCTTTGCATAACATATGGTTTAATTATGGCGTTTCTTTACATGTATGTTTTATGAATGTTATATATGATAAAATATATCATACAACAGAAATTAATTTTAACATATATTTATATTTCTTTACATATTATATATTTATATTTTATATATTATATATTTTTATAGGCTACACAAACATATATGAAATATATATAATATAGTCTTTTTTCCAAAATGATCATTATGAGTTATTAAACACTCTTTGCTATGGAAAATTCCATCTGATGTGATAGGTTTAGGACACCAAATGATGTGATTTAGGAGAGCATTTCCATGTCACCAAATGATAAGATTGCTGTAGGCAATGTGTAGGTAGGCACCAAATGTAGGGGTATGTTTATGTGAAGAATTCACAAAGGCCATTCTTTTTGGCAAAAGGTAGGTTTATTTACAAGAGGTTACAGGCAAAATGAAGAGATAAAAGAGGCACCAGGAATGGAAAATATGAAATAGAGTTGAGAGAGCATATAGTTAGCAAGGAAGAGGGTTTTAACAACTAATGATGGAAAAGACAAGTTCCCTAGTGGAACTCACAATTTGCCAAGAGAAAGGGTGCATAACATGAGATTGGAGTATGCTTTTAGCTGGCAGGCTAGATAGCAAGAGAGATTTAATGCCCTGGAAAAGTTACTTAGCTCTAAGAAGGAGAAAGTCACCATAAAGCAGAGTGGGGAGTTGAGAGGAGAGACTCTACATGGCACGGGGCAGGGGACACAAGAGGCAGAGTGCTGTGGGGCTAAAACCCCAAGAGGGATTCAACAAAGATGGCATGAGCCATGGACAGATTTATAGGAGAAATTCAACCTCAGGGGCTTGCTATAACTTGGATTTCTGACCTGATATAGCAAAGCCAGTTTGCCAAGACTTCTACAGAGAGTGGGACTTATCAAGTACCTTTCCCTGCTTGCCCCAGGGAGCAATTACATTAATATTTCATTCTTTCTCTGCCAGCCCCACCCAACTACTCAGGATCCCATCACATCCATGAAATATATCTGTGACCTTTTAGAAGTGATCATGTCAATTCAAAGGAGAAGCTCTTATGATGATGCTGGCTTAAAACTGGCAGGGGGTCACAAAATATTTTCAGACTTTCTAGCCAGTGCTCAAATTGTACACTGAGGCTATGTCCTGCTCTGCCAATGGATAAAGTAGGCTCCAGCACAATACAAGTATAGTTAAATTTTTGCAGCACTCTTTTAAAGAATTCAATGAATATCAATTAAGAGCCATTGTCAAGGCAAAGAGAAGTTAAACTACAGGGCCTTTACCCCTTCAAGGAGTTTACAAATTGGTGGGTTATTCCAATGTTCACCTCTTAGCATGGTGCTGAACCCATTGGTTATTCTATGTTCCGTAAATACTTGATTTTTGACTGACTCTGAATATGGAACTCCAAACTCTATAAAATAAAAATAATAGGATATACAATGCGTGTTTTACTTTCTTGAATGCTACTAAGCAGTGGACTTTTTTGTTGTTGTTATTAAATACACATCTAAAATATTTTACCCAGCATTAATTATCATGGTTTAATATTTATGTGGATCATTTCACCTAAATAGACTCCAAAACACTTTATAAACAGATTTATAATCTATATAGTGTGTTCAAGTCAATTAAAGTAAAATTCAATTAAAATGCAACCACCTCTGAAGTAGGGCACAGCAGATGTTTAACAGCTCACAGCAACACCTCACAGCAGTGTAACTTCAGCAGCAGCTTATGATGGAAAATGAAGAATTCCATTTCCTATTTAAGCTACAGGGGCAACGGAGAGAAGCAGAATGTAATTACCCAAATTAGAAATTTGCTGTGACACCAAGGTTACCAGCCCTACTATTCACAGAAGCGCCAAGGGATATTTATTGATCACATACAGACAAGAGCACTGCTTTATGTCCCTTCTGAAGGACAGCACCCTCAGGCACATGGCCTCCAAATACTTCAGTGCTGACAATTCGCAAGGAAACCAGAATCGTTCTCCAGCCTTCAGAGAGGCAGCCCTTGAGATTCTGTAAAGGGTCATGACTACCAGTCTATTTCCAGTAAGAAATAAATTGAATGCAGCATAGATGCCACAGTGTTATTATACTTTCCTACCTATTTTGGTAAGAATTTTGGCTAAATTATCAAGGCTCCAGAGACAGAGTATAGTCTAGTTGAAAGAACAGTGAATTCAGAGACAGAAGACTTGACTTCAAATCCTCACCTTGTTTTGCATCTCATTTGTTCCTTACAACAAGCCTGGGAGGTAAATATTGTTCCTATTTTACAGGTGGGGAAACTGAGGAAGTTGGAGGTTAAGTGGGAAGGAAGGAAAGAAAGAAAGAAAGTTATCACTAATTAACTGCCTATCATATACCAGACACAGTTTTAACAGTCATCATCCTGGTATGGACAGAATGCCAATCAGAATGGCCAGAATTCGCCTTTTATTTAGTTCCTGTCTCCACTGTCACTTGTATCTCTACTGCCCATGCTTCTGGTGTCTCCACCTGTCTCTCACAAAATACCTCTCATTATCCCTGTTAAATCTTCCATCTGATGAAGTCTCATTATCCAATCAGAGTATTTGCCAGATTATGTCAGTATACAGCAAGGTCACATACAATCTGCTAGAAAATGCAGTCCAAACTTTTCCATAGTGACAAATGGAGTTCATGAACATATCTTCTAAAATTAATCAATCAAAAAAGTACCAATTAACCACTATGTACCTGGCACTACAATAGGCACTGGGGATATAAGTACAAAGTTTGCTTTCATCAGGAAGACTAGAAATACATACATCATAAATCTAGTCAATAAGACATATCTTTGAGTGTACTGGGCAACCAGGTGGCAAAAGGGCTAAAAAGTGCTGCATCTGGAGTCAGGAAGATTAATCTTTTTGAGTTTAAATCTGGTTTTAAGACATTTTTTAGCTATGTGATCCTGGGAAAGCCACTTAACCCTTTTGCCTCAGTTTCCTCATCTGTAAAATGAGCTGGAAAAGGACATGGCAAAACACTCCAATATCTCTGTCAAGAAAACCCCAAATGGGGTCACAAAGAATCAGTCATAACAAAAATTAATAAAACAACATATTTATGTGTATATGATATATGTATGTATATATATGTGCATGTATTTAGTATATAACTACTTTGCCTATAGGTACACGCACACATACATACATTTGTTACTGTTGTTCAGTCATTTTGGTCACGTCTAATTCTTTGTGACTCCATTTGGAGTTTTCTTTGCAAAGATCCCTGAGTGATTCATCGTTTCCTATTCCAGCTCATTTTACAGATGAGGAAACTGAGGCAAACAGCATTAAGTGACTTGTCCAGAGTCACACAGCTAGTAAGTGCCTCAGGCCGGATTTGAACTTAGGAAGATAAATCTTTCTGACTTCAGATGTGGGTACTCTATCCATTATGCTACCTAGCTGCCCCATGTACATGTCTGTATGTGTGTGTGTATATACATACAAATGCACATACATACATAAAAGTAATTAAATACAAGGTGGTTTAGGAGAATGAGTATGAATAATTGATAGGATCAAAGATCTTTGCTCCAGCTATTCTCCATACCTTGTATTCATTCCATCCCTTTCTCTGCTACAGAGACCTTCTATATCCTTAAACAGCTCAAACACCATCTTCTGCATGAAACCTTTCTTGCTCATACTACGTGGGCACATGGTCATATCTATAGCTAAAGACAATTACTCCAGTAGCTGTATGTAGGATGGATCGGAGTGCTGAAAGGCATGAGGCGGGGAGAATGTTGTAATAAATTAGGAAAGAGGAAATTACCTGATGGTCGGTAGCTGTAAGAAAGAAAAGAAAGGATTGGATACAAGAGATGAAAAAGGCAGATGGCAAGATTCATCAACTGTAGAGTCAGGGAGAGTAAATTTCTAGAATAATGCTGAGATTATGAGCCAGAGGTGCTAGAAGGATCATGGAACCTTTGACAGAATTAGTCATTTTCTATCATATCTCAACTTCACCTTGGAAGAGAAGAAAATTTAGGGGGAAAGAAAATTAGTTCAGTTTTTAACTTGTTGAGTTTAATGTGTCAATGGGACATACAGTTGGAAAAACCTAATGTTCAAAGGTATGAAAACAAAGTTTAAAAAGTTATTCAACAAATTGATGACAGATCCAGAACATGAACATTTAGAAATTCTATTTGTTGCCAAATAGTTATCATATATATAAATATATAAAATTATATATATATAATAGCTATCATATATATAAAACAAGGATGATCTTACCTTCAAAGTCCTCAATATGTTTAGGAAGATAAAAAATGTGAAAAATCATAGCATTTTGGAAAGAACCTTAGGCATAGTCTAATTCTAGTTCCTTCCCACTTTCTTTTATAGGTAAGCATATTGGGTAGGAGAAAAAGTCTCACAAAGTAGCTCCAAAGGTCACAAAACAGAACTGAGACTGGAAATCTGGTGTCCTGATTTCTAGTTAAGTGTTCTCTCCCACTCTAGCATAATAATTAAATAAAGGAATCTTACTTAAGGCATTATCCAATTAAATCTTGAAGGGAACAGGAAAGGTGAATTAAAATCAATTTATAGAACCAATGGAATGAACAGAAAGTAAAGCAGTATCAAGCAAAATGAATAGAATTTGGTACGAAGTAATATTCTTATAAAGTTACTTTACAATAAACCACATATGCAGGTTTTAATATTTGAGAGTGAGTAAGAGGAGATACAGTAGAGAATAGGAAGAAGAAGGGAAAGAGAGACAGAGCTAAGGGATCAAAAGGAAGCGTAATATGTTTGGGGATTGTGATATAACTGTAGTCATTCACTAACACAAGAATTATTGAGCTTTAGAGATGAATGAAGAGTTTCCAGTCCAGATCATTCAGATCCAAGGGGATGTTTAATATAGGAGAACATAATTGCTCAAAGATTCTTGTAATTCTTTTGCTGGTAGAAAGCTTCACAGTCATACATTGATTCTTAGAACTTTTTTGGGTTCAGTATCTATTCAAAACCACTACTCACAAACCCCTGCTTTCTACTGCATCTCATCTTCACAATATATTCCTAATCATTAGTTACCATGTCATCAGATTAAAGCAAAAATGATATTTATTCAAAGCAATTAAGGAATTGAAATAAGTCAAACTACTTCCTCTCAAGAGTCCTGGGAGAATTCAAGTCCACTGGATTCTACTCCTTATGTTGGGTTATCAGCTGATTCCTGTAACTGAGGAGATGAAATGGCTGTTACAGTCTTTCACATTGGATGAAAACTGTAGCTTCACTGCCCAGAATAGCAGAGTCTCAAGGTCAGGGTTGTAACTAAGACTTCTTATGCTTGGGGCAAATTCAGTTAATTGGGGTTGGAGGCAGCAGAGTGCAGCCCCTGAAGCTGGGTATAGTGATATTGCCATGTGGCTTCCAGAGTCCAGCTTATGCCCTTGAAGCACAGCTGATGATCTTTAGTGTCCCAATCCACAGTAGGAAGTGGTGGGTAGTAGGTGATAGAGATGGCAGGGATAGGAACACAGCAGTGGGGGAAGGCAGCCCGTGAAATAATCACAGGGCAGTGTTTTTGTTCCTCATGCCTTTTTTGTCTCATACTTTTAAACTATTATTATTAGTAATTCTAGAGATCAATAGCAATAATTTCAGATTCTGTAGCTACTAATTTTATTTTTCTCTATTAATATTCCTCCTTATACCTTTCTTTTGTTTGTGTGTTGGGGGAGGTAAAATATTTTCTGCCCTTGAAAACATATATCCATCTTTTCCCAATTTCACTCTCAACTTTGACATCTTAGAAGAACTAGCCCACTGGAATATAGATGAGATGTTGGCTATCTTCTAGAAGGCAGAAGAAATGTGATTTTCTTTTTCAGTTGTGCTCTAGGGTCACCTTGGCTTTGTATATGAAAAATAGAGGCAGAACAAGGAGTTTGTATGCGTTAGGTAAACTTTGAAATGCACCTTTTGTGGTGGTGGCTCAGTGGATAGAGCATTAGAGCACTGGGCTTGTAACCAAGGAGATAGCTTAAAATTAGTAAATACTAATTAGTACTATATAATATTATAAATATATAATATATTTATATAATATATAAATAATAATATTATAAATATATAAAATTAGTAATACTAATGGGCAAATTACTTAACCTCTGCCTGCCTCAATTTACTCATCTGGAAAATGGAGGTAATTATCTACTTTTTGATGTTGTGAGGCTAAAATAAGAAATGTATAAAGAACTTCACAAACATTAAGATAGTTAACAAATGCTAGATATTATTTTTGTTATCATTAATTGACTTGAGTTATCACAAAATAAAGATCATGATATAGCAATTAGAATTTTCTGTCATTAATGTATGTATATTTATTTTTTAAAGTAATACTTTAAAAACATCTCTTTCTGCACTAATGATATTATGTTACCCATTTGGATACCACCCACTTTACCAATCCCAAGTCCCAACTTTGATGAATTGTAGATTGTTATAAGTTTAGACATAACCAAAATGTAGAAGAAAACCCTTCAACCTTCTTGGAATATTTAACATACCCCAATGATGAGTTACCTATATGTCTATTTTCTTGTAGAGTAAAAAAATATAAAATAAAATTTGGTTAAACAAATGTTCAAACTAATCCTCGAAACAATTTGTAAAATGATAACAAAAGCACAAATAGCCAGAATGCACCAAACTGGTAGAACTCAGGTACAAGGGTATTTCTGAGAAATTCTTTCCTTAGTAGGTCAGAAAATGTTGTTAATTGCATCTTAAGAGAAAAACTGGAATTTATTAGTTAAGACAGGAGCAGGAAGGAATTGAACAAAGACCTTAGTAGCAAACTCAGTCATAAACTGAGTTGAGGAAGCCTGTCCTAAGAAAGGCATATTTCAGCAGGTATTTGAATAATGAGAAACTTGTTGAATTGGGGGTAATTTCTAGGACATTAAATATGACCATTTCTGAATGACTTAGAAAATAAGTTTAAGGACTTAAATACTATCTGACTATATCAAAACAAAAATTTTAGAACTGGAAGAGACTTTAAAGGTCACAATATCACTGAAGATAAGAGAAAAAACTTCAGCAACTATCTAATATATCTTCAGCAACTATAATAAAAGAAATCCAATATAACATACACATTATGTATTAATCCATACTTTGCTTAAAGAGTTCCAAAGAATGGGAAGCCACCATCTCTTCAGTCAACAAGGCAACAAGAAATTATTAAGTGCTTACTATGTGCCAGGCACTGTATTAAGCTCCAAAGAAAGTCCATTCTACTTCTAGACAGCTTTAATTATTAGGAAGTTTTCCTTAACATTAAACCCGAATTGATTTCTTTGCCTAAATTGGGTTCCATATAACTTTCACTATCATAAAGTCTAACAACCTAATTTTATAGATGAGCATATTTAAATCCAGAAAGACACATTAGTATATCTAATCTCCCAGCTAAGGTAGCAGCAAAATCCAAACCTTAAATCTTCTTATTCCAACTTCTCTTTTCACTAAACTAGGCTGATTCCTTAATGACTTAGATGATAGATTTTATTTTCAAAATATTCTTAACGTGCTAAAAAAGTGAGTTAAATTCAACAACACAAAGGTAAAAGGAATATTTGTAAAGTCCTATGGTTTAAATTTATTTGTTTTTTAGAGGTATATTATTTTATATCATTAAAAATCAATTAAGAAAAACAAATCCGCACATTGGTCACATCCAAAAAAAGTTTCTTAATCTTAAAAATATTAGTCTATCATCTTTGTCATGTGATGATGTCATCAAAGGGTTGTAGGCCATGCTTTTCTTCATCAGTCCACTAGAATCATGTTTGATCATTTAATCAGTCTGAGTTCCTAAGTCTTTCAAAATTGTTTTTGTAATATTGATTATAAAATTTATATATATATATATATATAATGTATAATATGATTTTGTCTTCTGGCTCTGCTCTTTTCACAAATTCCTGATGTCTTTCCATGTCTCTTTGAAACCATCTTCTGCATCTCCTTCTCCATCCAAGATTTTTCTAATCTTACACCTATTCCTCCTCTTTACTCTCCTTCAAGACCCAGCTTAAATCTTACCCCATGGAAGAGACCCTCACCCATTAATCAATCAACAAACATTCACCAAACACCTACTATGTGCCAGGCTTTGTGTCAAGCATCAAGGGGGAAAAAAGGGGCAAAAAACAGTCCCTATTCTCAAGAAGTCCACAATCTAAGTCCCTCCACTGTTAGTCCTTTGCTCTTAGATGATCTACTACCCACACTGAATAGATCTTATACAGAGATGATTATTGACATGTTGTCCTATGGTGTAAGTTTTTTAAAAAAAGTAATAATAAGCCCAATATAAGCTGGGGGAGAGAAGGCAATACACAAGTTTATGAAAATAAGATGGGATTTTATTAGATCACAAATATAATGAGTCAACATTGTGGTATATATGTTCATATAAATATAAATATATATAAAGTTGCTATTTTATTTTTAAAATAAAAGACTAAAGAGAACATTGGACATAGCAACAATGAGATTATGCGATGATCAATTCTTTTTTTGAAAGCTTTTATTTTCAAAATATATGCATAGATAATTGTTCAATACTGACCCTTGCAAAACATTGTGTTCCAAATTTCCCCCCTTCCTCTCACTCCCTCTCTTGGATGGCAAGTAATTCAATATATGTTAAACATGTGCAATTCTTCTATATATATTTCTACAATTATCATGCTTCATAAGAAAAATCAGATCAAAAAGGAAAAAAAAATGAGAAAGAAACAAAATGCAAGCAAATAACAAAAAGAGTGAAAATACTATGTTGTGATCTATAGTTCCCACAGTCTTCTCTGGGTGTAGATGGCTCTCTTCGTCATAAGACCATTGGAACTGGCCTGAGTGATGATCGATTCTGATAGATATGGCTCTTTTCATCAATGAGGTGCTTAAGGCCAATTCCAATAGACTTGTAATGGAGAGCAATCTGCATGCAGAAAAAGGACTGTGGGAACTGCATATGGATTACAACATAGTGTCTTTATCTTTTTGTTGTTGTTTACATGCTTTTTGTTTTTTCCTCATTATTTTTCCTTTTTGATCTGATTTTTCTTATGTAGCATGATAGTTGTGAAAATGTGTATAGAAGAATTGCACATGTTTAACATTTATTAGATTCCTTTCTGACTAAGAGAAGTGGTAGAGGGAAGGGAGGGAGAAAAAATTTAGAACACAAAGTTTTGGTGAATGTTGAAAACTATCTATGCATATATTCTGAAAATAAAAAAGTAGGAAAAAAACCTTATTCTGATAAAAGAAAAACAAAAGGCTAAAGTTATATTAACCTCAGATATTTGTTAAATGTGTGTCCAATTACAGATCACTTAACCTCTTATCAATACAATGAAGATACTAATATTTTCCCTATCTTCCACTGGGTGGTTGGGAAGAAGAGTTTTGAAAATTTAAAATTAACAAGCTAAGTTCTTGTTATTAACAAGAATAAGAAAAGTAATAGTTTTATTGTTCTTTAAGTTGGCCTGATCAGGACTTCTCAAACTTTTTCCATCTGTAACCCCTTTTCATTAAAAATTTTTTTATATAACTCTGAGTATATACATATATAAAACAGGTATTAAATCAAATATTTACAAATAATAAATTATAATTTCATGACTCCCACATTGAGTTCTAAGACCCTATATGGGGTCTCAAACTACAGTTTAAGAAACTGGGAACTAGACCATACTTAGAACATTATAACCAGTCATAACACCATATTTTGAAGTGAAATGACAAAGGATTTTTTCAAGATTACCTACAAGTTAGTGGAAGATGCAGGCATAGAATCCAGGCATCCTGGTTCTAAATCTAGTTTACTTTGAATTATATACAACACTATATTTGAAATTATCATTAATCATATACAAAGAAGTTGTATTATTTCCAAGGAGGAATACTGGTCATTCAAATATCATATATGGTCTTTCTTGACATATCAGTAATCATGAAAGTTTATCTTTCACATTCACTTTTCATATTTTTTTGGTTCATTCTTCATAAGAGATTTTAATCTCTTGATTTTATTCTTTTCCACTTGGCAGATAATCATTTCCCCCTCTTTTTGCCTGTGTTTTCTTAAAAACGGAACTGAAATTAACATGGAATCTTTTTGCTTGATGACTTCAATTCCTGTAGCTCTTCATTATAACTAAACACCTTTAATTTTGCTGTTGCATAAGTGATTAGAATCAGTTATGGAGCATGCATATGCCTTCTAGTTAGGAGTTGTTTTAATTGTAAAAGAAAAAGTACAAAATAATTGTGCTAGTTTCGTAAGTTGAGTGGAATGTTTTAAGCTAAAACTATACTTTTAGAATAGAGATTTTCTCCAACAAATAATGGGCATTAGAATAAGCAGTGTTCTCTTTTGTATTATATTTAATATAATATACAGTAAAATAACTAACATTTTTTTTCTACTAGCAAAAACATTAAACCATGTTTCATGGTCTATAAGATAGACAAGTGATATGTAAACTTGGATTAGGTCTCAAGAGCACTGTTTCTCTGCCTTATTTTCAGTGATATATTTGTGAAATGGATAATCTTGCTGAAACCCTACCAATGAGTGCAATGAAGGTTGAAGGGATAAAGAGTAACAGAAAGAGTAGATGCTTGGACTACACGGGTGTTCTAGTAGAAATATTTCCTACTGTACAGTCAATGGAAAATCAAATTCAATAAGTGGAAAACCCATGGAGATATGGAACTATTAAATGCAAAGGAGCAGAAAGGAAGGAAATGAAGCATAAGTCAAGTTGATGAACTGGGGAACTGAAAGAAGCAGACCAACCCTACTGGGGACAGGTGAATGGAAAAAGTTAGGACAAAGAAGCCACAATACAAAACCGCAAAAAAGCTAAAAAGTAATATTCAGAAACCATTGGCAGATGAACTATTGAATAATAAAGAATTTATACTCTCTGTCTCTCTGTCTCTGTCTCTGTCTGTTTCTCTCTATGTCTCTGTGTCTCTGCGTCTCTGTCTCTCTCTCTCTCCTGTTTCTCTGTCTCTCTGCCTCTCTCTCTCTCTCTCTCTCTCTCTCTCTTTCTCTCTCTCTCTCTCTCTCTCTCTCTCTCTCTCTCTCTCTCTCTCTCTCTCTCTCTCTCTCTTAAAACAGAATCTAGTAGAATGGTGACTTCATGGGAAATGAAAATCCTGATTCATCTTTACCTACTGCTTTTACTCTTAACACTTTCCAACTCTACTCAACAAGTTCTCTCTTTTAAAATAATATTTTATTTCCCCCAATTAAATGTAATGAAAAACTTTAACATTCTTTAAATAAAAATTTTGAGTTCCAAATTCTCTCCTTACCTTCTTTTCTTCCCCCTCCCTGAGATGGTAAACAGTTTAATATAGGTTATTCATGTGTAACCATGCAAAACATATTTCTATATTAATCATGTTGTGAAAAAAGACAGACAAAAAATAAAGTGGAAAATAGTATGGTTCAATTTGTATTCAGATTCCATCAATTTTTTTCTCTGGAGGCAGATAGTATTTTTCATAAATCCTTTGGAATTATCTTAAATCATTCCATTGCTGAGAATAGTTAAATTAAATCATAGTTGTTCATCATATAATATTATTATTACTGTGTACAATGTTCTCTTAGTTCTGCTTACTTCACTTTGCATTAGTTTATGTAAGACTTCCCAGATTTTTCTGGAATCATCTTGCTCATCCTTTTTTATAGTACAAGAATATTCTTTTGAAATCATGTACCAAACTTATTCAGCCATTTTCAATGATGTACATCCCCTCATTTTCCAATTCTTTAGCAACAAAAAAAGAGCTGCTACAAATATTTTTGTACAAATATGTCCTTCTCCCTTTTTAAATCTCTTGGGGATACAGATCTAGCAGTGGTATTGCTGGATCAAAGATATATAGAGTTCTATAGCCCAAAATCTCCTTTTAAAAAGTCACTAATGGCTTGCTTGCCAAATTCAATCATCTTTTCTCATTCATTCTCTTTGGACTGTCTCAAGGATTCAACATTTTTTATTAGCCCTTCTTTGACATTTCTGCCCCTTCAGCTTCTATGACATCTGGATTATTCTCACACTGTACTTATTTTAATTGCTTCTTCTCTGTCTCTTTCCCAGACTCTTCATCTTCTTCCCAAGATATTACTTAAGGCTCAGTCCTTGGCCCTCTGTTTTCTCTTTTGACATACTCTTGCTGGGGGAATTTATGTAGTCTCATGGCTTCAGCTAGTATGAGGCAGCTAATTTGTGCTATGTAAAGAGCTATGGATTCACCAATTCTCCCTGTGCAGCGGGAGAACTGTTCGGTTCTGCAAATATGTATTGTATCTAGGATATACTGCAACATATTTAACATATATAGGACTGCTTGCCATCTTGGGGGGGGTGGAAGGAGGGAGGGGAAAAAAAAACGAAACATAAGCGAGTGCAAGGGATAATGTAAAAAAAAATTATCCTGGCATGGATTCTGTCAATACAAAGTTATTATTAAATAAAATAAAATTTAAATTAAAAAAAAAAAGAGCTATGGATTCAGAGTCAGCAAGACCTGAGTCTAAATCTTACTTTAGACATGTATTAACTGTGTGACTTTGGGCAAGTCACTTAACTGCCTTAGCTTCTTTAAATAGTACCTGTCTGTGAGGATTGTTGTGAAGATCAAATGAGATAATCTTTATAAGACACTTTGTAAACCTTAAAGTATTATATAAATGCTAGCTTATTTTTAGGTCAATATGAATTATTTCTAAATCTGTATCTCCTACGAGGTAACAAAATAAGGAAGAAGAAACACTGAACTGAGATGTAGGAGGTTTGAATTCTAATCTCTGCTCTACTAAGTAGTTTTGTGACTATTTATGATACTTAACCCTTCAGTATCCATTTTCCTCACTGGTCTTAGAGGAGATGTTATCTAAGGAATGTTTTTTCCTCTCACCAGAGTGAGTGTTCATGTAAAGAGATGGCAGATAATACTTCTGTTCAATTAGTCATTTAACTTGACATTTTGTCCTAAATACATACTTTGCTATTTTAAAATAAGCCCCACTCCATAAAATAAGGCATTTATTTTAATTAATATCAAAATTCTCTTCTGGTTCTAAAATTCTTTAGCCTCAATTCCATCTTTGCAACCGTTTGCTGTTTTTTTTTTTTTTCATATCCCACCATAAAATCATAGACCTAGCATTTAAACATATAAAAGACTTCATGAAAAATCTAGTTAAATTCCATTGATCTTCCCAATACACAATGATGTCAAATGTAACATATTCCAAATCAAATTAATTTTATTTCCAACCTCCAAATTCTCTCTTCTTTTCTACATTTTTGTTATTGCCAATGATGCTATCATTAATTCTTACAGTTCAAAGTCAAAAGCTCTAAATTTTTTGATCATTATTTTTCCTATATCACTTATTCCTTATTGGTTGCCAAGTCCTTGTAGTTTTTTTTTTTCCAGGATCAAGACTTTTTTGGGAATCTGGTATGAATAAATAAATACACACATACACACACATATATATATATAAATATTCACATCAAGAAGCAATTGATACTTAGCTAATAACTAATCAAATATTTACTGATATGTTCAGTTGCAACATTGAAGACAAAACTGAATATGATGTGAAAAATAATACATGGTTCAATAAGTTAATAACATGCAGTCTCCTTTCTTTGATCCTGCCAAAACATTTCTTTTTCATGTCTCTTCCTTTTCCTCTCCCCACTCCAAATTTCTCAGCAGAAAACAAAAATAAATCAGCAGTCAGTTTGTGTTCAGTGATCTGATGATTAATTATACACATCTAAAATCGAGTTCATTTTCATGTTTTACCCAGTATTGCATAGTTAACTATTATGAACCATGAAATAACAAATTTTCCTCACCTACTTTTGTTTCTCATGTAGTTTGAAATTACTTGAAAGAATTAAATGAATTGAAACTCCTTGATTGAATGAAAAACTATTTGTTAATAACTTACCATGTGCCTCATATTTTGGTGATAATCTGGTTCCTCTCCTGACCCTATGAATTTCTCATTTAGTTCCAGCTGCTTACTCATGCTAGAAATACTTATATCCTTGCTACTGTTCCTTTTGATGACTTCCTATCCAGAATGTCTATTTCAGAAAGTTCCTGGGCCAGTCAACCATGCCGACTTCTAACTGGAGTTTACTCTAATTTTACACACTTTTCCACCTTGCCCTTATACAAGAAACGTTCTCCTCTGGCTAAACTTTTCAGGCCCTTTGATATATTGTTTCCATGTAATACAATCCATGTAATATATGTAATTACTCTCTTGTATTTGCATAGCTAGAGTCTTCCTGAAATAGTGAACCAGGCAATTAGGCTATCTATGCTATACCAGAGCTCCAGGGATGAAGTATTATCATTCAAAGACTGTCATGGTCTCTCTATAGCTTGTGAGGCTCTTTAGGGTGCAATCTATATTGGTAGAAGAAGAGTCTACCTTTCTATAACTTCAGATTATATCTTCTTCTAGATTTTCTTCTTCCTTCCTTCCTTTCCTTCCTTCTTTCCTTCCTTCCTTCCTTCCTTCCTTCCTTCCTTCCTTCCTTCCTTCCTTCCTTCCTTCCTTCCTTCCTTCCTTCCTTCTTCCTTCCTTCTTTCATTCCTTCCTTCCTTCCTTCCTTCCTTCCTTCCTTCCTTCCTTCCTTCCTTCCTTCCTTCCTTCTTTCATTCCTTCCTTCCTTCCTTCCTTCCTTCCTTCCTTCCTTCCTTCCTTCCTTCCTTCCTTCCTTCCTTCTTTCCTTCCTTCCTTCCTTCCTTCCTTCCTTCCCTACTTTTTTCTTTCTTTCTTTCTTTCTTCTTTCTTTCTTCTTTCTTTCTTTCTTTCTTTCTTTCTTTCTTTCTTTCTTTCTTTCTTTCTTTTCTTTCTTTCTTCTTTCTTTCTTTCTTTCTTCTTTCTTTCTTTCTTTCTTTCTTTCTTTCTTTCTTTCTTTCTTTCTTCTTTCTTTCTTTCTTTTTTCCTTCCTTCCTTTCTTTCTTTCCTTTCTTTTTGACATTGTTCTCCTTTGTTATTCAAAGCAATTCCTTCCTCTCACCCTCTCTACCAGATTGGTCCTTTTCAATCTTTTTTAGTTGGCTCATAATCTCTTACTCCCTTAGTCTGGGTGTTTCTCTTGGTTCTGTTCTGGGTCCTTTTCTCTTCACATTCTCTTCCCTGTTGATCTCATATATTTCCACTTGTTCAAATAGACAAATACCAGATCTCTATCCAAACCTAACCTTTCTATTAAACTACTTTGTCTCTTTATCAACTGCTTACCAAATATCTTCTGGATATCCTGTAGGCATTTTAAATACATATACCAAAATAGAATTTATCATCTTCCCCTTCCCTCCAGGGCTGCTCCTCTTCTAAACTTCCATGTTTTTTAAGGTTACTTTCACTTTCCCAAGTTGATGATCATTAGAACCATCCTTGATTATTCAATTTCCTTCATTTGCCTCTTTGTATTTACTGTCCCTATTAATGATATACACAGCCACTTCATCTCTACTTTGTAGAATCTCTTAATTCCTTCAAAACACTACTTATATTAAATGCTTTAACATGAAGCCTGTCCTTATCTCCTTAGCTATTAGCTTCTTTCTCCACAAATTTCTTTAGTATTTCTTTTGAAAAATCTGTGTATGTTTATTTGCATATGTTATCTTCTCCAACAGAATGTAAATTGTTTAAGGAAAGAAAATGTTTCTTTTTTATCTTTGTATTCCTAGTACCTGGCATATAGTTCCTTAACAAATGACTGTTGACTTATTGATTAATTCAATTACTCTCTCTCATCTTTCTTACCCAATCGGTTGCCAAATCCTTTCAATTTTACCCTGTATCCATTTGGCAACCATTCTAGTTCAAGCCTCATCATCATCTCTAATTTGGGTTACTATAATATCTTTCTAATTGAACTCCCATTTTCTCTTCCTTCTAATTCTGCTGACATAATTGATATGTTTTTTAAAGGAAATGAAGAAGATGTTATTTAAGAACATGAAATTGGGAAAAAAGGCCCAACTTGACCAAATACACATAGAAGAAACTAATGTTTTAGGTCAATGGTCTCAAACTGAAATATGAACAGAGGCCATTAAACCTGTGTTAAGGATCCTTGTGTGTTGCACTTTGATTTAGAAAACTACACACAACGTCATTCATATTCTATTGTATTTTCATTAATTTTATTGACTGTTTCTCAATTATAGCTTTTATCTGGTTTAGTTAGCACTAAAGTGTTGACACCTCTGCTTTAAGTTACACAATTTAAAAAGTATCAGGTGATTAGCTTTCAAATCAACAAAACAATAAGCATGTATTAAACAACTACTAGCCAAGTACCATACTAAGAAGGGAAGATTCAAAAGAATGAATACAATCACATGTTGTATTGCTATTTTTAAAAAGTGACTAGAAAGATACAAGCATTTACTAACCCATATACTTAATTTTTTCTGTAAAATATTGATGAGGATACTTTTTGCATACTACATATCAAGAATATCCCTTGATTAAAATATGAGAAGGAAAGAACAGGCTTTTTCAGATAATTTTTCTCAATAGACTTTATTTTCATTATAATTCTGGAGAAACTGAGGCAAGATAGAGATTAAGGAGTTTTTAATATTTTATTTGAATTTCTGAGAGGGAAAGATTTTCTGGAGGGCAGATTAGAATCCATTTGTCCCCCAGGGCTAAATTAAACTTTTGGCTCAAAGAATTCAGCATCGAATGTGAGATTCCAATGATATTTATATGGCTCTAGAGATCAGGAGAGACAAAGGCAAGGGGTGGAGTCTGAAGACTGGTGAGTGCTGGAATTTCCAGGTAAGGACCAGCAATTCGGTTCTGACAGGTTTGGGGTAGGACCATAAATTCTGATAAGTTAGGAGGTCTTAGGAGCCAGGATGTCTGAATTCCTCCTTATCTGAGATTAAAGATTTACAATTTATGACCCTAGAGTGCCAGCCAGTCCTTCTATTCATTCCTAATAGTTATAGCAGTCCTAATAGTCAGGAAGTGGTGGGTTGTAACTGGGGGATTGAGGCAGAACAATTCAAGGAACTGAAGTAGAACAATTAGATAAACTGAGGTAGGATAATAAAAGGAAACTGTGGCACAACACATAGTTCCACAATTGTAGAATGTTCTCTTGTTTATTAAATTCAGTTCAATGCTTATTAAATGACTATTACAGGGTTTCAAAGACAAAAACGAAATACTTCATACTGTACTGAAATTAGCAAGCACAAAATATATCAAGTAATACAATATAATTTTAAGAAAGAAAGAACATTAATATCTGAGAGAAATCAGGAAAAAAATAACTGCATAGGCGCTAAGCCCTGAAGAAAGCTGATGATTTCCCCAAAGCAAATAATAGGAGATAATATCAAACATAGTATACCATGTGTGCAGAAGTTTGGAAGTATAAATTGGAATGTCATTTATGGGGAATGGAGAATAATTACTTTACCATCTGGATTAGAAAAAAAGAGAGTGGACAACTAGGTGACACAGTGAATAAAGTTTTGACTTTGGAATCAGGAAGATTCATTTTCATGAGTTAAAATATGGCCTCAAACACTTTGAAGCTTTGTGACTATGAGCAAGTTACTTAATGCTGTTTGCCTTAATTTCTCATCTGTGAAATAAACTGGAGAAGGAAATAGCAAACCACTCCAGTATCTTTTTCTATGAAAACCCCAAATGGGGTCATGAGGAGTTGAAAATGATTGAGCAGCAGCAGTAGCAATCACTGCAAATATAGTATATGAAAGGGAATATTGTGAAATATAATAGAAAGATAGGAGGGGTCTGGATTGTGGAGGGAAGGCATTAAATGGCAGATTTCATATTTCATCCTAGAGTAAACAGAAGTCACTGAAGATTAGAGGCTATAAATGGAGAGATGGATGTGAGAGATGTTTTGAAAGTAGATTTGGCAAAACTGGAGAATTGATTAGATAGGAATCTTGAGGGAGAATCAAAGTTTGCAAATTTGAATGAATAGAAGGAAAACTGCACTATCTGGAGAAATTAGAGCAGAAAAAGTTTAAGGAGGAATATGATTTCCATTTTTGGTTTGTTAAGCTTGAGATGCTTATACAGCCAGTTGTAAGATATTCATCAGATAGTTGGTTATTCAGACACTTGATTTCAGAGCAGGAAATATGATTTCACCATCATCTGCATAGAGTTGATAATTAAACCCTTGAAAGATAATTAACTCATTGAGAGACTAAATTTATAGAATGTATAGGAAGAAAAAATAGAACATAAGACAGAGTCTTTAGATAATTACAAAGAAGCATTTTATTCATTATAGCAAAACACTGCCTAAGGAAGCAAAAAACAAAACAAACAACAACAACAAAAACCCAAAACCACAAAAAACAAGTCTCCCATGAGTTTTTTTAAGAACACAAACATTCTTGATAGATGCAAACAAACTTGTTTTCTGATTATTGACATCAAAAGATGTATAAAATGGGGAAAGCTGTTTGTCAGAGGTGTTCACCATTGTCATCATGGAAGAGCTCTTGCACAGAATCTAAAAATAAGTGAGTATTGATATACATGGCAAGATCTTCCATATGTTCCTGTCTATGAGTGACAATGTTACGATACCAACAGATGCCAAAATACTACAAGTCTCCCTTCTCAGGGATAATCAGACTCTCAAAAGAAATTGGCCTACTTATCCATACAAGAAAAATTAAGTGGTATATAGATTATAGCATATAGTATAATAGGACTTCCACTATTAATCCATATTAACCAGTGAGTCCATCATACAACAAGCACTTATTAAGTGTTGGATATGTGCCAGGCTAGGGGGATACAAAATTAAAATAAAAAATTCCCCGCCCTTGAGGAGCTTACATTCTAGTTGTGATCTTTCTGGGAAAGATAATATATTCTAATATAGGTACATACAAAATGAATAAAAATACAAACAAGATAATCAGGGGAAACTTTTAACAATTGAGAATATAAGCGAAGATTGATTTAAGACTGAGTTATTAACCTAATATGCACTGACTATGAACTTGAATGAGGGAAAATTACATTTTTATTTTCATTAATCTCTAGCTGAATTTTAACATTTCCTTCAATTATACTTGAAGATAAGAAATTTGTAGGCAACAAACCACACTAGCATTAGCATACCTGTGACTTTCATCAATAGATATCACAAATATTTTCATATCATAATATAATTATTGGAGATATATCAAAATACTGTTTATTCTTATTACTACTTTTAAATTATGGTAGTTATTAGACATACTTTCAGTATTACTGTATCACTATTAAAATTTTTTTAATAATTATACTTCAATATATTTGATTTTCTTTGTGGTCCTATATCTTTTATTCTATGTATTAAAAACATTAACATAAGAGAAGTTCCTAGACTTTATCAGATTTACTAATTCATAAGGTGGAGGTTACATATTCTTTGGACAGTTACTGCAGACATATTATGTGCTGACATCTGAATTGAGTAGGATAATGGAAGACTAGTTTGTTATTAGGAAATCACCAAGAATACTCAGCTACTCCCTATTGCAAAAACCCATCTCTTTAATATCAATGTTTTCCTGATGATGTGACATAACTGTAAGTTGTGGAACACCATAATCTTCAAATAATCAAGGGTGTATTACACAAGAGGCAATAAAGACACGCATGGGAGATATGGATGGGTTACAGTGTGTTACCAATAATGACTTGTGTGGGAGAAGTAGTGTAAAAGACATTACCCAGAACATGCATCATTGTAAAAGGAGGTAAGCAAGTTATAAAGACTGAGGAATAAGAGATGGACAGGCTGAGTGCTTTAGTGTTTAGTACCCACAAAATGTTAAAAATAACAAATATATAAGAGACCAAGCCAAAAGCCTCTAACACGCTGGGTAGAATCTCAATGGAAGAATACAGGTAACAATCATAAAGGATCAGAAAGTACAAATGTCATTTTAAGGAGTAGCTATATTAATGAAAAACGTGGATCCATTAAATGTACAGGAATGAGAATGAAGGTTTAAGGATTTTTTTCTTTCTAGTGGTTTTTTAATTTTAAGAGGATTCTTATTCTTGAAGACTTTACAAAAAAGAGATGAATCTCTAATAGAGATTCTCTAATAGAAATTTAGGTACTGTTTTAAATAGTGGTGAAAATATTTTTGGATTCTGTTCCCTTCTTAAATGATCATTCTCTCAAATCCATGCATGTTAGCCCCATCTTTCTCATTGTAATGTTGGAGAAACCGAGGTAAGATAGTGATTAGGTTTTTAATATTTTAATAGTGGAGAATTTGGGCTAGCGATCAAACAGGATTCATGTCCAAAAGATGTCTAACCCCTAGCCAGCTGAATGGGACTTTTGCCTCAAAGCATTTACTAGTCTCCAGCAATTAATCCTAGAAACTTTTATAGGGCTCCAGCTATCAGGGAAACAAAGGCAAAGGGGGAAGGGCAGAGCACTGGGTGAGTGGATGAGCCATAATTTCAGGAAAGGATCATGATTTAGTTCTGACAGGTTGGGGCTCAAGAAGATCAGGAGCAGGAGATAGGAGTCTGAGGGGACAAATCCCAACAGGCATTTGAGATAAGCCATCTGGAGTTTTATGACTCTCACTAGAATGTGAGAGTGGCCAGAGCTTGGAAGCCCTAATTCTCTCAGTCCCAATGGGGCAAGGAAGGGGATTGGCCACAACAATTCCACTCAGGGCATAATGATTCAGGGAAACTGAGGCATTACATCATGTCTCTTTCCTGGAATATCTATCCTCTATGGTCTCTAGAACCTCCTCCATTCTTTATGAATAAACTTCCCTTCATATTAATCTTTTGTCATCCAACTAGAAATTATTTTATTATGTATTATAGAGCTGATTCTTCTATTCATGTGTTGATTTCCCTAGTATAAAATTCTCCCATAGAAATCATTTTGTATTTAATTTTATTCAAAATATGTTTACCTAAATATATTTTATATTTAATTTTCTATGAGTCCTTTTTCTCTCAGCTGACTATAAATTCCTTGAGGCCTGGAACTGTTTCATTTTTGTTTTTGTATCCCTAGCATCTTTCCAATGACCTCATAAGTACTTGTTGAATTGATTAGAATTAAATTCCCCACCTTTCTCTAAGACCCATCTTATGCTATACCCAGACCATCCACGAGCCTCACTAAACTGAAATGCAAAAAGAATTCTCTTTTTCATGCCATTTAAAAACCTAAATTATATAAGCCAAATAACATGATCTAAAAGCAACTAATGGAACCTTTTATGCTTTGTCATTTAAATAGAGATGGTACAAGAAGGAAAAGTCCACAGAAATAATCATGAAGAAAAAAAATGCAAAAGTTATGTCTTTTTTTTTTTTTCTGAATGATAACAACAGCTCATCACAGAAGAGCCAGTGGGTCGCCATGGTAACTGTAATGCTGCAAACTGAGCCTGTGGCCTCTCTCTCGATTTTTTCTTTCTCTTCTAGTCCCCTCTGCCTTTTGGTAGTATAGAGCACTCCCAGAGGTTTGTAAAGCTCTTACCTTATTGTTTACAAGTTAGTCTCTGGCAACACAAATGACATTCACAAATTTTGAAAGAAATACCATGTCACAGTCTATTCACAAGGCAACAATTCCTGTAACTAGGGCACAGTGTATTCAGCCCCAGTGAAAAGCCAACCAAATAGATTGTGGTTAGGATCATTGATGTCTTCTTAGTGGTAGTTTTGATTTTTTATTTCTGCTGTATCTGTAAGACAGATAACCACCTTTATCTTAATTCATCAATCAAATGTCAAATATTTCTTGATGATAATATCTCATATTTATATGCAGCTCATTTAAGATTTGCCAAACCATTTACACATGTTACTATTTTGGATTCTCCCATTGATATTACTATCCCCATTTTACAGATGAAGAAACTGAGGCTCAGAGAATTTAAATGATTTGACTAATGTCCAAGATGGAATATAAACCAGATCTTTCTGACTCCAAGTCAAATGCTTTGTCATCCACTTCATATTTCCTTGATTATCTGAAAGATATTGTGCATTGCCCATTCATGGAGGCATTACTTACATTCTTTTCAGACAATATATAATTACTGAGTTTTAGCTCACTCATTTCTTATTCACAAAACTTTGAATTGGGATTTTTGTTCAGTGGTTCATTTGTGTCCAACTCTTCATGATCCCATGAACTATCTCCTTTTATCTCCTTTTATTCTTCACTGTCTCCTGAATTATGTTCAAGTTCATAGTCATTGCTTCCATGACATTATCCCTCCTTTTTATCTTCTGTCATTCCCTTTCCTTTTTGCTTTCAGTCTTTCTCAACATCAGGATCTCTTTCCAATGAATCCTGTCCTCTCATTATGTGGCCAGATACTTAAACTTCAGCTTCAATATTTGATCTTACAATGAATAGTATGAATTCATATCTCTATTATTATTGACTCAATTGATATTCTTTCTTTCCAAGGGATTCTCCAAATTCTTCTCCAGCACCACAAATTGAATGTGTTGATTCTATGGCACTCAGATTTCATTATAGTCTGACTCTCATAGCTATATATTGCTATTTGAAAAACCACAGCTTTGACTATACTGACCTTTGTTGGCAAAGTGATGTCTCTGCTTTGTTAAAATGCTGTCCAGATTTGCCACAGCTTTCCTTTCAATTTCATGATTGTAGTCATAGTTTGCAGTAATATTTGAATCCAAGAATATAAAATCTGACAATACTTCCATTTTTTCTCCCTCAATTTGCAAGAAAATGATGGGACTATCTGCAGTGATCTTATTTTTTCTCATCTTTCACCCTTAAAAGACTTCTTCACTTTCTGTCACTAGAGTAGTATTGTCAGATTGCTATTTCTCCCAACAACCTTAAGTCCACTTTTTGATTTGTGCAGCCTGGTATATTGCAAGATATGTCAAATAAATAAACTGACAAATTAACAACCTTGTTTTCTGTTTTCAATCTTAAACCAACCAGCTGTCCCATGTTTAGTTCTACCTGTTGCTTCACATAAAGGTTCCTCAGGGGACAAGTAAGATGATCCTATACTCCCATCTCTTTGAGGACTTGCTATGATCCACATAGTCAAAGGCTTTAGTGTAGTCAGTGAAGCAGAAATAGATGTTTTTTTTCTGAAATTCCCTCTCTTTCTCCATAATCCAATGAAGTTGGCAATTTGGTTTCTAGTTCTTCTGCTTCTTCAAAAACCAGCTTGCTCTTAAAGTAACTGTAGGTTCATATGTAGAATCTTAAAAATAACTTTCCTGCCATGTGAAATGAGTACAATTGTTCAGTAATCTGAACATTCCTTGGCATTGCCCTTTTCAGAATTAAGACAAAAATTGATCTTTTCCAATCCAGTGATTAGTGTTGAATTTTCCATATTTGCTGGCATATTGAGAACAGCATCATTTTTTAGGATTTCAAATATCTCAAATGGACTTCCATTACTTCCCCTAGCCTTATTGTCAGCAATGCTTCCTTATTTGCTCATTTAAGATAATCTCATCTCTTCCTTATTTCTTAATCTTTTCCTTCTTAATTCTTCCTCTGGAGTTCTATATTCATTTGGGCATATCTGCCCCTTCCTCTTTCATCATTCACTTTCCTTCTTTCTTCAGTTACTTGCAAAGATTCATTTGATAGCCATTTTGCTTTCTTATACTTCTTTTTCTTTAGAATTTTTAGAAATTTTTCTATATAAACTTCTATCCATAATTCTTCAGGCATCTATCTTGTAGAGGGCTGAAACTCTGAAAAAGTGTACTTTTTTTTACATATTATCAAGGGCGGGGATAACCTGAATAAATCTTAGGCCAAAGTAGAACTATTAAAGAAACTTAGAATGCTTAAACTAAAGCAGGGAATAGTTAGGGGAATATGATAGCTATCTCCAATGTCTAATGTGTTGCCATGAAGAAGAAGGATTAGATTTCATGTGTTTTTTCCCTGGAGACTAGAAGTAAGGACATTGTATGGAAGCAACAGGCAAGTGGATTTCAGGTCAGAGGAGTTAAAAAATATTTTAACAATTAAGGCAGTGACAAAATAGTTGAGAAAAGGTGAGTTTTCTATTTTTGCTGGTCTTTAAGCAAAGGTTAAATGATCCATTGTCAGAGAAGTTATAAAGAAGTGTTTTGTATCCACCAGAGGTAGACTTGGATGAACTCGAGATACCTTCCAAATCTTAGAGTCTGTGCTCCTTAAAACAACCTTATGAAATGTAGGGGTTTATTATTATTATTATAATCCTAATTTTACAGGATCTCTGAAAAAAATAATAGATGGCTTATTATTTGGTAAGTTACAGAGGAAATTCTCTTTCAAGTATGGATTGTTCTAGATGGTGTCTAGTGTGTTTTCTAATGCTGGAATTCTGAGATTTTCTAAGTGAAATTCATGAGAGTGAGTGTGAAAAAAAAATGCATGTAGTAGAAGTCAGGAGATTTGAGTTGTAGTCCTGGCTCTATTACTAACCACTGTGAACTTTTATATAAGTTGCAACTTTAATCAACCTGTTTTTTATACAAGTAGCAACTTTACTCAACCCAATTTTTCTCACTGGGAAAATGAATAGTTTGAACTAGTTCCATTTTGACCCTAATAGTCTGTAACTTAACCACAGACACAGAACTAGGAAAGTGTGGTGCCAAAACTTAAATTCAAATCTTCTGACTTCAAATCCATTGACAAGTCTTTCTACTTTGCTCATTTTTAAGCTCTACTTCTGTTACTCTTTCAACTTTCCTCCCTAAGAAGCTGCGTTTTCCTATTCTTCTCATTATAATAGCTACTACATCAACAAATCATGAATAAAAATAGTAAGCCAACTTTCTGAGAAACAAGTGTCATTTAAATAATTGTTTTCAAGGATAAAGTGAGCTAAAAAAAGGATGATTGTGCTCTCTCCTACACTGTTAGGAGTTAAGGGGGAGTAGCAAATACAAATTCTCAAGCTGCCCATTGAGGGAATAGAATTCTTAGAAAAGCAACCAAAAATATAGCACCTCAGAGATTACAAATGCTCAAAGGAGTATTTCTAATTTGTTCCACAGCTAGCATGTTTGTATATAGTTGTTTACATGTTGTTTCCTTCCTTTGACGATGAGCTCCTTAAGAGTAGTGACTATCTTTTACCTTTATAATATCCCAGTGCTGAAGACAATGCCAGGAATATACTAGGCCCTTAATAAATGCTTATTACTGACTGACTGAGAAAATACTAAAGTTGTATATAGTTAAATACTCCAGTAGATCTGTGATCTCATCAATTTGGAGTTGCCTCTCAGTGAGGGAAATCTCAACCCATTTATGTCAGTCCATTCTGTGCGACTTTATGTCTACCCATAAATTGCAAATAAGAGTTCTACTGAATATACAGGAGAATGTACATAAAAACAAAAATTCCATATGAAAATTCAAGAATTTAGTAAGAAACCATATGGCAAGAATGCCATCTTGTTTTTAATTTTTTTTTCAGTTTTTCCCATAGATGTTTAAAACCATAAATACCTCCTTCTTAAAAATAAAAGATCTTTTCTACATTTATAAAAAGAGGATAGATAATGGACTAAAAGGAAACTTATAGATCATATTCTAATGCTCATTTTACAGATGATGACTATGAGGGATGGAGTGGCTAATTCATTTTCCCAATATAACACAAATTTGAACTTGAGCCAGGTTGTGAGGATATAAACACAGATTGTCTCTACCATATCATGTTGCCTCATTGAAGAGATGATTACAGACTTTTAGGTATACTAAATTTTTAGGATTAAACAAGAAAGTTTTTTGCTAAAATATAAAAATTAAAGATTGCACCCCAACTTAGAGGAGAATCCCAGAGGGGGGCCTATTGAGTTATGGTTAGCCAAAGTAAAATTGTAAAGTAGGCAAAAATTGTGAGATTTGGAAGGTATCTCAGTTCATCCAAGTCTACCTTTGATGGACACAAAACTCTTCTTTATAACTTCTCTGACAATGGATCATTTAACTTTTGCTTATAGACCAGCAAAAATAGAAAACTCACTTTTTCTCAACTACTTTGTCACTGCCCTAATTGTTAAAATATTTTTTTATCCCCTCTGACCTGAAATCTACTTGCCTGTGAATTTGTGAGGTATACCTTCCGGAATACCTTCTCTGGGCCTTTAATCCCTTGATTGTATCCCTTCTCTTGATAACTAGTAGTCTCTGATTGTTTGTTTCTTTTCAATCAAAATTTTTTCTTAGGTCCTTCATTCATCCTATGGTATAAATAGCTGGAAAACACTTAATGTCTTATGCTTTCTATGTATATTTTAATACTGTCAATTAAAAGTTAAAGAGTGAAGTTCTGTTAGTGGAACTTTAAAAAGCAACCAGTGGGTAAGGGGAAATACATGGATTTAGCAGGGCCTATCTAGAACTCTAACATCACACCATATAGTCACTTGCCTAGATATTTTTCATAGATTTCAGTTGAGTGGGTTCTGTGGTGATGAAGAAGGCCTTTGTGTTTGAGGGAGGAAAGTTTTAAGGACTAAGAAGCAGAGGGCAGGATCATAGTTTAAGCAAGCCAATATCAAAAATTGAGAATGTGGATCAAAGATCTGAAAGTACCAGAGATAAGAAGTCATGACTGAATTGTGAGCCAAGTAAAAATCTATATCACCATAAGATTTATGGAAAAGGGGAGTTCTTAGGTTTAGGTTAGGTAGTTCTGTCTAAGGGAAAACAATAGAGTACTGAGACAAAAGAGTTTTCTCAATTTACAATACTCATTTAGTTTGTAAAGTTGTGTGTACTTCTGCCTGGTATTATTTGTGACCAGTCCCAAACACTTGGGAAGTTTATACCTCACCTATTCCTTATTATTCTCCATAATGGGTGCTAAATCTAAGCATCTAGCTTCAATCCAAATTGGCTAGACCTCAATGGAGCATTTGGTTCTTTTAAAGCCAGCAATTAGTTACATATTGCCATTCACAGTCAATCTCTAAACATAACAAATTGTCCCAGGAAATTTTATGAAACAAACCTAGAAAGAAAAATGCCAAGAAATGTAAACTGATTGATTGGGTTCTGCCAATTTCAGTAGCTCAAAGCACCCAGTTAGCATCGCTTTTCTGACATTATTTCCTATTCTAGAGTCTTACAAACAAATCTTAGTCAGCCAAAATTGAAGAGAATTTGAGTTTTGAGTAAATAATTGAAAAACACTAGACCACAGAATGGTTGATTTTGATTTTGCATTTTCAGCTGTTTTAAAAGACAATTTAGAATTTACACTTAATCTGATCAATTGTGCCCATTCAGCCATTCCTATAGTTATAATCAGGACAAATTGACTATGCCTTTGTTCTTTTGGTTATATTTTCTAGATATGACTTTAGGAAAAGAAAGTATAATTTTTTTATGAACTTTTGGTAAATCATTATAATGATCAGAGTTAAACATGGATTCATCTATTCTTCTTATTCTTCACTGAACCTATTGATTGTTCCTTGGAAGCAAATTAGATACCTTTGAAACTATAGGAGCTTGTATAAGATACCAAATTTAGATCAACTACCACATGTTTTATAATGCCTTTTCCTGCTCTCCTAATTTTTAACTCTCCCCTACAAATCACATTGTATAAATTTTGTGTTTGTTTATCTGCTTACAACATGTTTAACCTATTTTGGATTACTTGCTGCCTAGAGGAGGGGGATAGGGAGACGAGAGGAAGAAAAGATTGAAACACAAGGTTTTGCAAGGTGAATGTTGAAAACTATCTTTGCATATATTTCAAAAATAAAAAGCTATTATCGGAATATTTATCTGTTTATATACTATCTCTCCTGAGTAGAAATAAATTCCTCCATGACAGGATGTATTTTCATTTTTGTCATTGCATCTCCAGTGCTTAGCACAATGCTTAACACATTCTATATGCTTATATTATTGAATTTAACACAAGGATACCATTTAATGTAATGAAGCCACAACTCAACTAAATAATGCTCTGGTCCATGAATACTATGGAACAGTGAGGTAGATCATTTCTTTGCCTATAAGCCTATCACTGAAATGAAATAAAACACAAAAACATATATAACAAGAAAGATGAATAGCTTGTTCTGATGGGAAGCAAAGGAAATTTACTTTAGAAATAAAATTTTAAATTGATTCATCATTTTCAATGTTGCTGTTATTGTTTCTATATTCACTATCTTCTTCAGACCTTGTTCTATGAAACTTAGAATGAAAACTGTGGCAAGCAAGAAGCCATGGATCAGAGAACAGATAAAAAGAGAGATAAAAGGATAACATGATTAGAGATATTTGTATAGTCCACAAGGACTATAGAACAATGGAGTATTTGATCTTGGGGTATTTATGATAGGAAGGGTAGACTCCATCTTCTGAGATACACAACTACTCATAGCAAAAGCATAGAAGGCATTAATAATGCCTGGTGTCTTTAAAAAAATAGAATTATTTTATATTAAGTTCTGTCTAAAGCATTCATGTGATTTCACAGAAATTCTTTGGATTTGCTATTCCTGCCAGACTTGCTATCTGGTTTGTCCTATTTCCATTATCAGGAGATTATTAAGCACCTATAACTGCTGGCTCTCTGCGAAGTTCTAAAAAAAGGAGTATGGGAGGTTGCAAGAGAACAAAATTATTCGAGAGTAAGAGAGACTTGTATCAATTGAGAAAAAATATAAAGACAAGAAAGAAGAATCATAAAATACTGAATCCAACATGTCCAATTGAAAGAAAAAGGAAGCCTACATTTTAGTTAGAGTGAAAAGAGACAGAATTCTTTTAGGCAAAGTTAATATCCTTGTGAGCAATCACATAGATTGCTATTAAGAGTTCTGTATTTTCATCTGTAATAGTGGTAGATTGCTTAACAACAAATAATTAATACTATTATTCAAAATAATACATTTAGTAATACATTTAGAGTTGGAAGGTATTTTAGAGATCATCTAGTCTAATTCTTCCATTTTTAAGAGGTAAAAGAAAAAAACAGAAAGGAAGTGACTTATCAAAAATCATAGAAGTGGCAAGAGGTAGAGTTGTGATTTGAACCCGAATCTAGCATTCAATCTGTTATGCCAACATGCACTCTTTTTTCAAAAGTCTGGTCATCTTAATGATCCAAAGCAAACTCAATTATTTATCTAGATATTAGCATTCTCTCCTTCTTGAATTTACTTTGCACTGATCAATATGTGTTTCACTTTTGTCTTAGATTCCCATATCCTATCAAACCACCTTACAAACAGGAGGTTCTTAACAAATATTTGATGAATCGAACCATCTGGAATAAAATTAATTGCTGAGCAAATGAACTTGTAAATGGTTGATCTGATTATAAAGAATCTGACCTCAGAAGGGACCTTGAAGGATAGGTGCTCCACTCTGAACCTAAATTCCATATCACCTCAAAAAGTGCCAATCATTTCTTCATTCAAAGAAGTCAGTGGAAACTAAGTAACTATAAAAATCCATTATAAGTGAGAATGTAACAAACATGAGAGTACCTCTAGAACCTTAAAATACTAATTAAAAAATTTGAAAATTATAAGGTTCCCCCAAAATAAACTATTCAAGTAATGCATCCCAAATATAACTTTTCTAAAGACAATTTAAACAATAGTGTTGTTTGTATCTTCTCCCTTCACCCCCCACCCAGATCCCCTTTATTAATGTAAAGCTCCCCAGTTAGAGAGAAAAGACTCCTTTGCTTGTCCTTTTATCTGTAACACAACATAATTTCTGGCACATAGTGAATCCTCTATAAATGTTTCTCTTTCTTTTCCTCCCTCCCTCCCTCCGTTCGTTCGTTCCTTCCTTCCTTCTTTCCTTCCTTCCTTCCTTCCTTCCTTCCTTCCTTCCTTCCTTCCTTCCTTCCTTCCTTCCTTCCTTCCTTCCTTCCTTCCTTCCTTCCTTCCTTCCTTCCTTCCTTCTTTCTTCCCTTTTCTTCCTTCTCTCTTTCCTCCCTTTTTTCCTTCTACCTTTCTTCCTCCCTTCTTCCTTCCCTCCTCCTTCTCTGTCTCTCTTTCTCTCACACACATGATACACACCTGCCATTTTTTTGGGGGTGGAGTTAAAAAGGATATGAATTTAAAAACATGAAGAACACAGAGAGAAAATGGAGAAAAAACTCATGTGAACTAAATAATGACTTGGGCTCTTCATGAAAAAGAAAAGCCAGGTGACTTCCTAGCTTCCCTATCCCCACCTATTTTGTTGACTAAGTAATTGATATTTCTAATAATATATTACTTACAAGGCAGAATTATATATCATGTTTGTATGTTGTCTAGTGAAGAATTTCATTTTTAATTCATCTTCTCACATACTGTTTTATCAGCATATGAATCTTTCTAACTACAAGGTATAAGATATAAAACCAGATACAATTAAGAATGAATTTGGTGAAGTTTTCCTCAAATTCAAACAGATTGCAAATCTTGTTTCCACATGAATTCAGTACTGAATCATACAAAGTTTTATCTGGGGTAAAGTTAATGGGAATAGAGGCTGGAGTGGAAAAGAAGTAGGGGATATGCCTTCATAAGACCGTGACACGTAGGCAAAAGTTCAGCATAATGAATGCTAAATTGATGGACTCTATACTGAATTATACTATGAATTTTCTGTAAAAGACTTCCAATAAAATCTAGGAACAAAAATGTTTCCCCTATGTATCCGTAGATGTTAATTCATTATTTCCATGTTTGATTATATTCAAATAATCCCACGTTAACATGTTACGTCTAGCCAGGATTGTGGGTAATGGAAGGGGGAATGTGTGGAATATTAGAAGTCATGTAATCCAACCCCTTGTTTTATAGATAAGAAAATCGAGACAAAGAAAGATTAAATGTTTAGTCCAAGGCTACGAAGGTTGTAAAGAGCCAATTCAGGATTCAAATCTATGGTCCCTGATACCAATATCTAAATAACCATTTTTGGTAATCCTATTAGGCTGGAAAAGTCCAAGCAACAGACAATATATATTGTCCAAGAACCACTATAGCCTAAAAAGAGTCTGTAATAGTCTAACCATCTCAGCTACATGTTGTGATATTAGCCAACATTAATTAAGGTCATTGAATAGAAGCTCAGTCTTTTTCTGACCTACTATACATCTCAGATCTTGGGAGTTCTGGGTTTGGGACTTTCAAGTACTGGAAGATGTGTCAATAGGTAAGACTCACTTGCTAACGGGAAGATCAGTTTTTTATTAGGCAAATTAAATATAGAGGAACTGTTGTGCCATTTCTTTCCTACAGGGCCTTTTATTCAATTAGGTTGCACAGTTGATAGAGTGCTGGGCCTGGAATCAAAAAGACTGATTTCAAATCTGGCCTCAGACACTTACTGTGTGACCCTGAGCAAGTCACTCAACTCAATTTCCTCACCTGTAAAATGGTGATGATAATGTCTCTTCATCCCAGAGTTGTTGCAGTTTAAATGAGATAACATTTATAAAACAGTATATCACCTGTCATATAGAAAATGCTAAATAAAAGTGTGCTTTCTTTCTTCATTTCAAATGACCATGTGAAATATTATCAGGATCTGGGATATGGATAGCTTCTACAAAACAAAAAATGCCTAGGTATTACTTAGCCCTCATAATCCTAAACTGGGGAGCAACCTGAAGAGTGATTACTAGTACAAGAATTTTACAAAACAAGTACCATGAGTTAGTTAATTTAATACTTTGAAATAGCTCCAAAGGGAAAGAGAATTACAGCATAGGTGAACTGCACATTTTGACTGATCACAGCAGGGGAATCATATAATCTAATAATAATATTGTGTAAGCATAGAAGATATAATATGTATAAAGCACACAATCATTCAAAGCTATAAACTAGAGATATTTTCCTAAATTGCATTAAACATTTATATTTAGGTTAATGATGTCCCCTGGATTGCCATAGAGGTATATCACCGGTAAGTTGGCTATAAGGCAATGTGTTCTTTGGCATAACTCCTGCTCTATATCCAGTAGATTTAATAGTTAATATTTAGATAGTGCTTTAAGGTTGTAAACCACTTTACAGAAATTTTCTCATTCGATTTTCACAATGATCCTATGAAGTAGGTGTTAATATTATATTCTTGTTACAGATGCAAAAATCAAGGTTGAGAGAGGCTATCTCTATCTATCTATCTATCTATCTATCTATCTATCTATCTATCTATCTATCTATCTGTTTGTGACTTGGCCAAGGAACTGAGAACTGAGTGCATGGATGCCCATCAATTGGAAATGGCTGAATAAATTATAGTATGTTAATATAATAGAATACTATTTTTTTAATAAGAAATGATGAGCAGGCTGATTTCAGAAAAGCCTGGAAAGACTTATATGAACTGATGCTGAGTGAAGTGAACAGAGTCAGGAAAACATTGTACATAGTAATAACAAGATTATGTGATCATCAGATAGACTTGGCTCTTCTCAGCAATGCAATGATTGAAGACAATTCTAAAATGACTGAAGATGCTATCCATGTCCAAAGAAAGATCTGTGGAGTCTGAAGGAAGATTCCACTCTTTTTATTTTTTCTTTCTCATGTTTTTTTTCTTTTTGTCTTATTCTTCTTTCCCATGACTAATGTGGAAATGTTTAATATGATATATCAGACTCCTTGTTGTCTTGGGGAGGGAGAAAAAATTGGAGATAAAAAACTTGTAAAAGTGAATATTGAAAGCTTTACATGTATTTGGAAAAAAATGTCATTAAGTGGTGGGGGAAAGTTCATATGTCAGGATGCTCTCAGGAAAAACAACCAACCAACGCTGGAAAGTCCTCCATGAACTCAAGCAAAGTGAAAATGTACTGTATACAACATAGTAGCAATGTTCTGGGATGACCAGCTGTAAATGGCTTTGCTATTCTCAGGTACAATCATCTACAACTCCTCTGAAGGACTTATGATGAATAATCCAATCTATACTGAGAGAAGGAACTGGTTGTGTCTGAATATAAATTGAAGCACTCTCTCTTTTTTTAGCTTATTTTTTTCTTGAGGGTGTTTATTTTCAGGAGGGTAGGAAATCTATGTTTTCTTTAACAACTTGACTTTTATGGAAATGTTTTGCATAACTTCACATGTAGTTGAGGGAACCTAGTACTGAATTTTTTTTTTTTTTACAACAAATGTAAAGGAACATCTAGGTGGTGCAGTGGATAAAGCACCAGCCCTGAAATCAGGAGGACCCAAGTTCAAATGTGACCTCAGACACTTAACACTTGCTAGCTATGTGACCCTGGGGAATTCACTTAACCCCAATTGCCTTAGCAAAATAAATAAATAAACAAACAAACAAATAAATAAATAAATAAATGGATGTAAAAAAGGTTGTTTTTTTTTTTTTTTGTTGTTGTTGTTGTTGTTGTTGTTGTTGTGGTTGTTGTTGTTTCCAAATGTAATGGGGAAAGTATTAAGTAAATAAATAAAAAACAAAAAGGATCATATGGACATACGGTTATACTTCCATAGATATAGAGCTGAAAGGGAATTTAGAGGTTATAAAGTGAGAAAAGTGAGATTCAGGGAGGGGAATTGACTTTCTCACAAGGTGATAGAGATAATATATGGCAGTTATCATTTGTACTCACATCCCAGGACTCATTAGAAAGGTAGTATGACTCAGGATAGAACACTGAGTTAGAGTCCAAGAAAACCTTGATTAAAATCCTTCCTCATGCATATATATATATATAAAATATATAAAACTATGATCCTGGGCAAGTCACTTAATATCAATTTTTTTTCTGTTTCCTGTTCATCTCTTCTTTCCTCATCTGTAAAATAAAGGAATTAATTAGGTAATTTTAAAGTCTCTTTTGCTCCTATATCTATATTCTTATGGCTCTATCATTATCTTGGCATTTATATAAGGGGCTTAATTTTGCTCCACTGAGTCAATATTTTTGTATAAATCAACCCAAAACACAGCAGCATCAAATATTTTCTATACTTCATAGTCAAATGTATGACTGTGAAGGTGTCTGCCATAGGAAACCATCTGTAACAGCTTGCATTTTCCTTTCTTACAGTTTTATTACAGCTATCTCCAGTATATGTTTCGGTAATTTTCACAATGATTTTTATAGAGATGAGAAAACAACCATATAAGTCAGTAATTTCTGGTCTTTTTGACTACCTTTTATTTCTCTATAATAATTTCATCAATGATTTCAGGTTGTCTTCAACTCTAGAGGCAATGTGGTGGACAGAGAATTAAGTAAATAAATAAAAATAATTTCATCAATGATTTCAGGTTGTCTTCAACTCTAGAGGCAATGTGGTGGACAGAGAATTAAGTAAATAAATAAAAAACAAAAAGGATCATATGGACATACGGTTATAGTTCAATGATTTCATCATTGATTTCATCAATGATTTCAGGTTGTCTTCAACTCTAGAGGCAATGTGGTGGACAGAGAATTGGTATCGAAGCCACAATGACCTACTGTCTTTTGCTTCTCTTTGTATCTCCTTTGTAACTTAGCACAGTACCTGCCATATAGTAGGCACTTAGTCAATGATTATTGATTAAGCAAATGACTTACCCAGGTTCATGTCCTGTTTCTCATAATATATAACTTTCTGAAAATATTTAACTTCTCAGTACCTTAGGCAATTGTCTAAGACAAATTGCAGAGAAGATGACAACATGCACTAGTATAGGGAATTACTTAGGAATTCCATAAACTTGTGAAATCATAGGTTTAGTCCCCATTTATAATCAGTTCTAAATCTATGATCCTTTGGTCCTACAATCGAAGGTTAGAAGTCAACATTTAATGTTCTTTTCACTATAGCAGACCTCTTGATAGATAAATTATTCAAAAATATTCCAAGTATTATTGTCAAGTTAAGGAGTTCTTAACTTGACATAACATAAAGGAATCTTATGCTTGTCAAGTGTATTTATCAGTGTCATGAAGGATCCATCCAGAGTTCAAATAGAAGAAATTTTTTCACATAACTGGCAAGATCTACTCTATGATTCTCTATTCAGATGACATTGTATTAATTTTAACAAGACCTGGAACATTATAGACATTTTTCATTGAAATCACAATTGCTCAAAAAAGAAGAGATGAACAGGAAACAGAAAAAATCAACTGGATGAAGAATACTTAAGATTATTCTATTGCCAACATTACAATGTATTTAGATGGTCAGGTAGTTTATTATTGCCTCTATCTTGGACAGACATTACAAATGCACAATATCTTGAACTCTGAACTGAATAGGAGGATAGCAGTCTGGATTTAAGTTAGGAAATTTGCAGTGTTTACAATGATTTTGACTTACTTTCCAACACACATACACAAAGTATCTTTTTTTAAACACTATTTCTTGCTATGTGTATGCTAAACATCTTCAAAACATAAAATATCCTACTTAATCTTTGATGAATCAAAATTATAAGTAACTCAAAGGGAAATCTGATTTGGGGATGGAAGATTTAATAGCATATTATTAATAGTTATTTATGTGAAAAACTTGGCATATGATAGATATCATCTAGAAAATATAGGCTCTGAAAAGGCAGCGGGCTAATAATATAGCAAGAGTGATGTATAACAAATGGACAGTCTTAGTACTACACTGATAAGCACACCATATTAGATAGATAGATTTGAAATGGATAAATCAATCATCTTTGAAGAGAGAGTTTGTAGAATAATATTCACAGGAATTATACAGGCTGGGTTCTATTGGATGAGAATCTTCATCTGTGAAATAATCTAGAATTAACAAAATCATAGATAGACTCAATTATTGAAGTATACAGATTTTTAGGAATTGGTAAATATATAAAAATTAATAAAACTTCAAAAATGTGTTTCTATACAAAATTTGATTCAATAGGAACCATCCAGACAAAAAAGAGAGAGATTTAGCATGTGTTTGTTTCCCTGTACATTTAAGTGCCCAGTCTCTATTGCATTGTGATGGGATGATGGCACATTAAAAACATAATCCTATTATCAACTGGATCCTGCTTGATTTATGGAGAAATCTTCTTTGAAATACTCAGTATGAGTTGCTGGCACATCCTAAAAGAAAGTAAAGCTAATCTCGATTTCCAGATATACCAACAACAACAAATAAAAACCTAATGATAAAGAAATAAGCATTACATTAGTAAAGTCTTTCTGTTGTAGAGATCAGGTCTGGTACTAATAGAAATTCATGTTAATAAGCTTGAAATGATCAGATATTTTTATTTTCATTTTTTCTTCAAATTCTTATTTCACTATATAATTTGCTTTATCTCAGAAATTCGCATTTCTTTTAGTTACTGAGTCTGTACTTGCTCACAAAGCTCTCTTATACCCTAGAATTCACATCTGGGAAATACTCTGTCTCCTCTGTAGTCCTTCCTACTGATTGAATGGCTCCTTCCATTGTATCTATTTAAATGAGATACCCAGGCAAGCCTTCTTTTCATTTCTCACTAAACTGCACTCAAGACTTCTCCTTCATGTAGCTCATACTTTACTTCCATTTTCCTTTTTGCTTCTTTTTATATATTTTATATATTGCCTTCTACAATTAAAATGCAAATTCCTTAAGAACTGATACTTTCTTTTTGTTTGTACTTCTATTTACAGTGCCTGATTATAATAAATGATTACTAAATGATTATTGACAGACTTTGACCCAGGGCATATAGTGTTGTCAGAGTAATCTGGGACCCAAACATTTGGTCTGCAGAGATTATCTAAAAAATAATAGTAAGAAGAAGAACTATTTGGCCTACTTGTTCTTTTCCCATTCTTAATATTCCTTCAATACTAAAATTATAGAATCTATGAACCAGCAACACAGTTCATATTTCATGCTGCATAACATGGTAGAACTGTATTGAATCATGGGTTGGTCTCATTACTGACCCTGTGTGGCAGAAGAGAAGAAATATTTTTGAAGGGAGATAGTTTCCTTGGTTAAATTTGAGATTTAATGTTCAATGTTTCTAATTCTATGCTGTTGATGATCAGGCAAAGGCCTGGTTATTTCGCACATATGAATCATGTTATAGTTTCAAAATACTTTTCTATCATTAGCAACTTCTCAGTATGAATCAGACTAATTTTATCATGTCTTCCTAACAGAGCAAGAAATAGAAAGAAGGAGACATATCTTTCCCAGAATTATCACAGGGAACTGAAGGCAATTGCCTTCCTACATCCCTGAGGTTGATCTAATTCTAACAACAACAATAATAATAATACCTAGTATTTACATAATAATTTCAGCATTTTAATAAAGCATTCAGCATTATTAATAAAATAAAAGCATTTTAAAATTATTACTTTATTCTTAAAATAATGCTGTAAGGTGGGTGTTATTTTTATTCCCATTTACAGAATAAGGAAACTGGGCAGACAGAAGTTAAGTGAGTTGTTCAGAGGTCATATATGAATTTTAGTCTTCCTGAGTCTAGGTCCAGCACTCTATGCACCTAATTCTAGCTGCCTAATTCTATCCAAATGCTTTAATTTGGTCTCATAATCAGCATGATTTCTGGAATTCCAGGATGTAGTTGTAGAGTATTGAGCAGGCCCAGGTAATTCTAGTTTCTTGAACATGGGGAAGTCCAAATTGGTCCTAGAGATCTGCTGGGCAGAAAGATGGGGTTTATATAACTATAGTCTTCCCATCTCTGCAATGTGGGGAAAGAAGTGCATTCCTGTATCTTTTTTATAAGGTCAATATTGGCTATTTAAATTTCATAAAATTCACTTTTTATTTGTTGCTTTTGCTATTCTTTCCTTTTAGATTGTCAGTCATTATACACATTTATACATGTACATATTTGTACATATGTATATTGTTTTATTGATTTTTCTTATATCACTTCATGTCAGTTCATATTAGTCTTCCTCTGCTTTCCTGTATTCTTAATTTTTCTTTAATATTAATTTGTAATATTTTATTTATGTAATACAATTTGTTTTGTGATTTTTGATTCTTCAGCATCTACTTTGCTTTAAGTTGTTTCTTAAAAAAAGAAAAAGAAAAAAGAATACCATTATATTCCTCTGCACTTCCTAGACTTTTTCTTGCATGGAATAGAGACTGTCTTATCCTGGGAGTTTATTTTGCCCTTGAACTTCTCACATGAGATATATATTCTGCCCCTTGCCCCTTCCCTCTGGTTGGCTGCTTTCCCCCAGAACATCTAGTATAAGGAAAGCTCCTAGGTCAGTTATATCTTCATTAAAGGGTTAGGTCACATTCCTGATTCTCCAGACTTTCTCTCCCTCACATCTTCTCAGTTTCTGTTTATGTCTCTCCTCCTTCCCATTAGGATGCATCCTCCTTGGAAACAGACAGGGACTATCTTTGTTTCTGCTCTTATTGGTGTATCTAACTCTTAGGATAGTGCCTGACATGTACTAGGCACTTAATAAGTGCTTGTTAACTGTAAATATTTTCCTGTATGTGAAACATTTTATCTTTGATATCTTTAGAGTAATATGTCTAGTAATAGAATTAAAAGGTCAAAGATTAAAGACATTTTAGTCACTTTCTTAGCATGATTTTAAATTGCTTTCTATAATACCCAGACCACTTCATAACTCCAAGAACAATGTAACAGTATGGTTGCTTTCCTACAATCCTTTCAACACTCTTACTCATCCTTCATTCTTTACCTAGAATCAAATCCACCATGGAAATGTAATGAGTTGAATAGCAATTTTGAAATCACTGCATTTGACTTCTTGCCAGGTACCAGTCTTTCAGGGTCATATTAAGTTAATTATAGAGCTAAAGTTCAAATCCAGAAATTGTCACTCTCAGACACTATTCCAGCCTGTCTCAATACCCCCATTGGTAAGAGAACTAATTAGACATGGATTTTTAAAAGAGACACTGTTTCACACAGCCAGGTGCTAGGGGATTTGGGAGCTTGGGACAGTCACTTGAAATTAATGTCAGCACTTCTTATAAAGCTATCTCTATCCCAGTGATGGGTGGTCTTGCCAGATGGTCTTATAAATCCTATTACCCTCTCATGCCCTCTTCTTCTCTGTCCTACAGTCAAAATCTTCTGTGTTATCATTGTCTCTAGGAAAAGCAGAGAAAGAAAACTCTGCATAAGTCCTGTATTCTTGAAACTAAAAGTATTGATGATGATAATAAAATAATCCAGCAGAGTCATTAAGCATATAATCAAAGGGCCAGAAATATCATATTTTGCACATTCCCAGTCAGACAATAATCCATCCTATTTTAAGGAACTCTAAAAATTCTAAAACTTTCTATAGCAAAGGATTTGACTTCATCAACAGCAAAATTATTATTCCCATGTAACTAAATTCTATTCTGGTACTACTTAAAACAATTTTCCTCCCTCTGCTCAAGAGAAATGTCACCCTTGGTCACTATCTTCTTATACATGTTTGTTCAATTGTTTTTTAGTCATATCCAATTCTTCATGACTCCATTTGGGCTTTTATTGTCAAAGATAATAGAGTGATTTACCATTTCCTTCTTCAGCTTGTTTTACAGATGAGGAAACTGAGGCAAACTGAATTAAGTTACTTGTCAAAGATCATTTCAGATTTGAATTTAGGAAGATGAGTCTTTCTGACTCCAGGCCTGGCACTTGATCCACTGTGCCACTTACCTGTCTATCTTCTTATATGAGATGTCTCCAAAAGTTGTATGGGAGATTAGAAACTGAAATAGAATTCCATTCCCTGAGATGTTCTGGTATTTCAAGTGACTAGCCATGGGGAATGACACATGTCAACTTTGCATATCTTATGATATGTCTTCTGTCTTTATGTAGCAAAGTCTAATAAGGAACAAAAAGGATACCGACATAAATAATTATGTTATCCAACACAATAGAAACATAACAGATTTACAAAACAAAGTGCTCTGTTGTAATCTTGGGGAAAATTGTTATGAATGTGAATGGAGGTGGATCAGGAAAATCTTGAAAATGAAATGTGTCTGACTTTAAAAATGAACAGTAAAAGAATAGTTGATTAATTCATAAAGGTATGACCTTGCAGTGACTATTTAAGGATACACAGTTATCTAATTTGGCTGAAGCATTGAGTATAGAGTTAAATAAAATGTAATGAGATTTAACATATAGTAATGAAGATGGAAAGGGAGTATGATGGCCAGGTTATGAGTTTTTATTTTTTTAGTACCATATAGGGAAATTAGAACTTAGGAGGAAATAGGGATATACTGAAGATTTTTGAGAAAAAAAGTGACATGATCAGATTTATACATAAGAAAGAATATTGTGCTGTATCTATAAAAAATTTTATTTCCAAGTAAAATATTTTCTAACTATTGAGTATTTTAGTGCCATTGCTCACTCTACTATATTTCATTTGCCAGGCTTGTGGCATAAAAAGAAGGAACAGGGAGTGAAACTGGAAAGAATGAGGAAAATTAATGTTGGGAAAGCAGGAAAAAGAGAAAAAAGAATCAGATTGTGGAAAAACAACATAAAAGCAAAATACAATACCAATGTGAAATGGTGGGTAAAATTAATTATCTGGATAATTCAGAGCAAATACACATTTATCTAGATAATTTGATGAAAAAGTGGGCTTGGGCTGATTTATAAAACAGAAGCCTTTACAATTTTATTTACTTTGTTAAGGCATAAAATCTTTTAACATGGGTGGGGTGAGGGGAGACAAGACATGTAAATAAATAAATATGTAGAGAGGAGAAGAAGAGAGGGAGGAAAAGAGAGGAGAAAGATGATGGAAAGAAGTTCAGTTAGAATTACAGAATTATATCAGGAGCTCTTTGAGGAAAGGGACAGTCTTTTGGTTTTCTTGGTACCTTCATGGTTTAGCAGTACCTAGTACATAGAAGGTACTTAATGTTTATCATCAACAACAGCAAATCAGAACTTGATTGTATCTTAGAGATCATTTACTGAAACTTTATTTTATTGATAAGTAAACTGAGTCTCTGAGAGAAATCAGAGTATTTTAGGATGATAGATCAAGAGATGGACAAAAGTTCAGAAGCCATATAGTCCAACCCCATTATTTTAGATGAGGAAACTGGGGCACAAGGAGGTGAATTTATTTGCTCAAGGTCACTTAGGCAGTAAACATCAGAGACATAATTAGGGAACCTTACCTGCCACTATCATAGGTTAAGCAAAAGAAACTAGTATCGAGTCTAAGGCTTCTGGTTACAAGCGAGATATCTTTTCCATTACCCCACCAGTTTCACAGAATTGTAGCTTTTTGGTACAGAAAAGGACAATAAAGTTATTATATTGTGAATGTACATCTTTACATCTTGTTGGCTGTGTTTAACTTCTCTGCTATATTACCCTACACACCACTATACCACTTATTCTTGATGTGTGAATAGGGATCACTCATCAAGCCTAAATTTTTGGAAAGTCATTTGTTTATTAATAAGAAGTTGCAATTGACATATGATTTTCTATATTGTACAGAATGCAACAAAACGGGTGCTATAAAAGAGTAGATAACATAAAAGTCACATGGGAAGAGACAAATAGGAATCTCACTGAAGGAACCACTAAATTGGGCACATCTGTTCAAAACCTAGTTAGCTGACTTTCCATTCATTTATTATTTCCTCCAGGAAAGTCTCATCAATCCTCAGAAGTGACCCGCGGTTCTTATAGGCTAGGCCAGCAGAGTTCAAACTCCGACGGACCTGAAAGAGTTGGAAAGTCTTCTGCTACAGGTCTGGCGATGAGAAGACCAGCCTAATTTCAAAGAGGTTCCTCCCGGGAAGTTTAACAAGCAGATGATGCATGTTTCTTTTTAATTATTATCATTATTTTTGAATACAGCAAGTACCGGCGCTAAAGACGCTGCTTTCCTAATGGTTAAGTATTTACTTAATTTTTGCCAGCCCCCTTTCAACTTTCTCCTCTTTTCAGCAGCCACTTTGACTAAGTGAGCAGCTAGCGAGGGATCCGGGTTCAGATTCCTCCGGCCTCGGGGCGGAGAAGTAGACAGCACTGGGACTGGGTTCAATTTGGAATTACTCCGCGCCCCTCTCTTCCTCATTTGTCGCTGACCCCTTCTTCACTAATTCCCCTGCAAAGACTGAGAAAGGTTGAAGCACTTTGCTGCGTCGTAGTGACAAGTGCCGGGAATAAGCCGGTTGTCGGGCCCAGCGCCCATCACCAACTCTGGGAATCCCCGGGACGCCCGGTGCTCTCCAGTGGGGGCTGTCACTTTCTCCGGTCCTCTCCTTTCCTTTCCTCCGTGCTGCCGCCCCAGCCCGGCCTCCCTTCCTACCCCGCTCCGGGAGCAGTTTCTCCTGACCGCTTCTGCCTGCCACGTGAGGGGCGTCCCCGGGCCTGCCGCGATCGCGAGGGGTTCGTGTTACTAGCAGCCAGCCGCGGCGCGCGCTTTCTCTTGCTGCCGCTCCGGCTCCGGCGTAACCCAAGCCCCGGCACCGTAGCTTTTCTGGGCAACTCGTGCCTAGCGCCTTATTGCCCAGCAGCGGATCTGCCACCTCCTGCTGCAGCAGCTGCAGCAGCTGCAGCAACAGCAGCATCAGCTGCGGGAGCAACCGCCGCGGGCAGCTGGAGTCAGAGAAAAGAGGAGTGGAGAAAAGCGAGGTGGGGGTTGGGGGAGTGGAGTGGAGTGGTGGTGATCCGGGCTGGAGAAGCGGGAGGACAGGAGGAAGATCAGGGCGAGCAAAAGGGGGGATTCTCTGCCCTCCCCCCTGTCTCCTTCCGGGAGGGAGGATGCAGACTCTGAAACTGGCGCTGCTAGGCTGAGGCTGGAGCATTGGAGGTACAGCGCTGCTCCGTGTGTGTATGTGTGTGTACGTGTGTGTGTGCGTGTGTCTCCTGTGCATAAAGAGGTGAGGGGAGGGGGAGGAAGAGGAGGAGGAGGAGGAAGAGGAGGTGGCGGTGGTGGAGGAGGAGGAGAATGCCAGGAGCAGCAGCAGCAGCCGCCGCCGCCGCCGCTATGCTCCCAGCTCAGGAGGCTGCTAAGCTCTATCACACCAACTATGTACGGAACTCCCGGGCCATTGGCGTGCTCTGGGCCATCTTCACCATCTGCTTTGCCATCGTCAACGTGGTGTGCTTCATCCAGCCCTACTGGATCGGGGACGGCGTGGACACTCCTCAAGCGGGCTATTTCGGGCTCTTCCACTACTGCATCGGCAACGGCTTCTCCAGGGAACTGACCTGCCGGGGCAGCTTCACGGACTTCTCCACCCTGCCCTCCAGCGCCTTCAAAGCTGCTTCCTTCTTCATCGGGCTCTCCATGATGCTCATCATCGCCTGCATCGTCTGCTTTACCCTCTTCTTCTTCTGCAACACGGCCACCGTCTACAAAATCTGTGCCTGGATGCAGCTCACCTCCGGTAAGTGCCCGCCCGCCCCTCTCTCCTACGGGAGGGGAGGGAACTCGAGGTGTCCGGGGAGGGAAGTGGCAGAGCCCGGAAGGGGGCATTGGATGAGAGGAGATCATGAGGGCAGGTTTCTCTTCATGGAGAAACTTAATCGGACAAGGGTTGGGAAGAGAAGTGGACAAGGCCAGTACTCAGAAGTCACCCCCCTACCCCATCAGATGGCAAACCATCCCGCGGCGTTTGGGTGCCTTATAGAAAGAAGTCCAAGGGAAACCCACCTGAAGAGACCAGTTAGCTCCTAGTTAATTGTTGAGAAGAGTCCGTTTGCAAAGGTGAAAGAAGAGTCACTGAAATCCTCAAATTGGAGCAATCTGAGGGTGTGAGGGATAGGGAAAAGTGAAGAAAGAGAATTTGGGAAAGGTTTCCTGGAGATTTTGGTCTTGAAATTTTTTAAATCAGCCTGATAAACCTGGAACCTCTCTGGTCTATGTGTCTGTCATTGCTGGAGGACAACTGAAATCTCTGAGCGCTAGGGTTGGTTTGTGTCCATCTGCCCCAGGCTGGTTAAATAAAAAAAATCCTGGGTCTATCTTGGACACTTGAAAATTCTCTAGTGGTCTCAGTCTTTTAAATGACAAATATAGAGTTCTTTGGAGATTTCCCAATGTTAAGTTTGTGATTCCTGCTTGTTGGCTGTCAAAATATCATTTTCCTTCCCATCCCCACCAAGAAGGAGAAAGTCTTCTTGGGAGAAGGTTCAAGTTTACTTTCCCTCATAATTCCATTTTGGGGAGTGCATTTAGGGAAGTAGAAAGCAAAGCAAACTAATTTCATTTGCATTCTCTGGAAAGATTTTGCCTATTTGAGTGAGGTTTTGGATAGGTGAAATAAATATTAAAAAAATTAATTGCCAAGCATCAGAGTGACTTTTACCCCTCAAAATAAGTAATAAATCGATGCCTTAGTCATTTGAAGAGTTTAGAAGTAAAACTGTTTCTTTCTTGTTCCTTTGATCAACTTCTTTTGGAATCCCCTTTCTACTCTGACCCCCTTCTTTTCCAAATACTAACCCTGATGTCCTAAGTTGGTTGGCCCATTCCTGTCAAGATATATCAAAAAAGTTGTCTGATTCCCAAAAGCTGATAGAATGTCCAAATAATAAATGCATTTTAGATAGTTAGGCTTTTTTATTTGTATTCCCTTTTATTTTTCTAATTTTTCAAAGGGGTTAGTTTCAAAATTCTATAGTTTATCCTAAGAGCCTAGCACTGTGTTCTAGGGAGCAGGATTTCAGACTCTGAATTTACAAGGCAATTTGACATATGGACTTCTGAGTATCTTGTCAGTGTTTGATTTCTCTTCTATTTCATCCTATATAATACTTTTTTGATATGAGAATGGCAAATCTCCTTGAGACTAAAACTGTGTGAAAGTCATTTCTTTTTATAAAAAAAGTGTCCCAGTTGAATGATTATACCACACCACTCTAAATACCTGTATTGGAAGGGTACCAAGAAATGGTCATGAATACATTGATATGGGAATTTTGAAATCCCTACAGGAGGATATTTGTTTTCCTCATAGGGGAAAAAAGATATTTTCTCCACACTTTTTTTTCCTGAACTACTGTCAACTTTAATGGCACTTTTATACATGGTATAACTTTAAAATTTATGCCAAAAAATAGACTCTTTGGAATGAATGTGTGCATAACAAAAACTCAGCTAGCGTTGCTCTTTATTCCTATTCCTGGTTTGACCCTGGAGAGAAAAAGGACATGGAGGATGCAGATGTTTGGGGAGAGACGACCCTGCACAACTAATATAATTTCTGTCAGTTAACTGACCTATTTAGGTTTGCTGATTCAAATCAGATTCATTATTCAAACCACTGCAACTAACCTTGGATAAAGATATATTGACATATGTTTATAAGATTTTATACATTAAAACCTAACCTTAGTACGGCACTAGAAAAAGAAATCATTTTTTGGAGAAACTTCACAGAGCTTCAGTTCACAGCAAGCTGGGTTTGACTTTGAAATGTATTCTTTTCCTTCTTGCTCAGGTTTACTGTTTTGAAGTTGCTTTTAGTATTTTATAAAGAATAACCATCAAGCATAAGAAAAGACACTTTAATTTTTTAAATGAGTGTCTTTTCCTTTGGAATAGTGAAGAATGTATATTCTCAAGAATTTGATATAGATTTTTCTTTCAGCTATTACTGTGAAATGTTTAGGGCTTCTCAAACTGAAATGATAGGAGAAACTTTTTCTTCACTTTTGGAAAAGTATATATCCATACATGTGTTTCAAACCTCTATTTAAAAAAAATTCTGGATAAGACTTATGGAAAAATAATTATATTTACTAACATATCATTGAAAAGCACAATATTTGTGTTACAGAATCAAATCACATTAATGTAGAATCAAATTAAATCAAAAGCAATAACACTCACTGTTTTGTTAATGAATATGGCATAAAAGGTCCTTCTTAAGGATAGCCATATTTAAAAAGGTTTTCTATTTTTATGAGCTTAATGATATCAACAAGATATTTTACAGTATATATTGTGAACTTAATTGAAAACTGTACACTGTTAACTTTTTATCTTTAATCGTTCTCTAGTACTTACAGTCTACATGTCTCTAGGCTAATCTCCCATCTAATTTGCCAAATATGAAAGACCAGATTTAATTCACCATTCATGTTTAGAGAATGTTTAACTCTTCTGGAAGTAAAATGATGAGTTTGTGTATTTAATTATCAGCATTATTTCTGTTTTAATGGCAACATATCATACAAGTTCAGATCTAAAAAGTCCATATGGAATGATAAATATTGATGGTGATGAAAAACATATATTTTGTTTATTGCAAGTCCATTACCAAGAATCTTCCTCTTTTTTCCCTCCTACCCCCATTTTGAACACTGGTTTAGGACCAGTACACTTGATTTATGATAATCACTGCTATTATCACAGATTTATATGACATTTAAAAATGTGTAAAGTAAGTTAGTCAACAAGTCAAGTTAAAAAACATTTATTAGATACATAATATATTCCTGGCAATGTGTTAAACAGTGGGGATGCAAAGAAAGACAAAAAAGAGTTTCTTTTGCCTTCAAGGAAATCACAATGTAATGGAGAGACTAAACAACTAAGACAACATAACTGAAGCTCTGTGAACTTTCTCCAAAAATGACTTTCCTTTTTAGTGCCATAATAAGGTTAGAATTTGATGTGTAAAACCTTGTAAATATATATCAAGGTATCTTTATCCAAGGTTAGTTGCAGTGGTTTGAATAATGAATTTGATTTGAATCATCAAACCTAAATAGGTCACTTAACTGACAGAAATTAAATTATTTGTGCAGGGCAGTCTTTCTTCAAACATCTGCATAACATAAGATATAAACAACTAAGTACGAATAAGATTTATAAAGGGTAAGTTGGATATTGATTTCAGAGGGGAGGCACAGGCATTAAGGGATACTAGTTAAGGCCTCTTACAAAAGAAGATATTTTAATTGAAATTTGAGGGAAGTCAAGGAAGCTAGAAAGTAGAGATAGTAAAAGAGAGAGTCCAGGGTCAGAAGATGTGGGAAGAATAGGAAGGAGATCAGTGTCACTGGATTGCAGAATAAATGGAGTAAAGGGGAATTAATGTATAAAAAGGTTAAAATATTAAGAAAGGGCCAAGTTATGAAGGTCTTTTAAAAGTCAAAAAGAGGATTTTGATCCTGGAGTTAATGTGGAATTATAAGAGATTATTGACTAAGGGGACAGATAGCAGGATCAGACTGAAAGAACAGTTGGATATCTGAGTGAAAGGATGTATTGAAGTAGGAAATCTTGAGGAAGAGAAAGCAAACAAACCATTGTCCTAGTTCAGGCAGGAAGTAATGAGGGATTGCTCCAGGACAGTGATATGGTCAGAGGACAGATACAAGAGATATCCTGAAGGGTAACTTGACAGTAATTAAATTTGGGGTGGGATAGAGAATGAAGAGTCAAGGTTGACACCTCGGTTGTGAGCCTAATTAACAGGGAAGATGTTTATACTCTTGACAGTAATAGTGCAAATTAGAAAAGGTGAGGTTTGGGGGACAAGATAATTAGTTCAGTTTTGAACATGTTAAATTTAAGATGTCTATAGAGCATCCTGTTTAAGATCCATTAAATAGTTAGAAATAAGAGCCTAGAGGTTAGGAGATAGGATAGTGTGGGTAAGTATATCTTTGTATCATTTGTAGATTATAACAATTGAATAGATGATTATCAAGCTAATTAATGTTGAAGAGGAAGAGAAGAGATCTCAAGATAAGGACTCTGGGACACCTATAGTATGCAATCACAAGCTGGATAAAGTTACAGTGAAGGAATATGAGCAATGTTCAGATAGATGGGAGGAGAATGAGGTGAGAATGGTATCTTGAAAATATAGAAAACATGAAGAAAATGTAAAAGAAAATGAAGAGAGTGTGAAGAAGAGAATGATTGCTGGTGTCAAAGGCTTCACAAAGGTCAAGAAAGATGATGATTAAGAAAAGATCATAAGATTTGACAAATACGATTTCATTGATAACTGCAGAGACCAATTTCAGTTGAGGTATGATCAGCAACCAGACTTCAGAGATCAAAAGAAAGTTAGAGAAAAGGAAGTAAAGATACCAATTTTATACCTTTTTCTCAAGCAGTTTAGTTATAAAAGAGAGAAGAGATGCTGGATGATAGATAACTTGTGGGGATAGAAAGTTCAAGATAGGAAACATGAGTGTGTTTGTGGGCAATAGGGAAGAAGCCAGTAGGCAGAGAGATATTTAATATGAATGAGAGTGAGAATGATAGAAGGAGAGATCTTCTGGAGAATTTAAAAAGGAATGGGATCATTTGTACATGAAGAAGGGTTTGCTTTAGCAAGGAGAAAGGTGAGTTTTCATATAAGACAAGGGTAAAGGAAGAGATAGCGGTGGGGTAGAAGCATTTGAGTGATATAAAATTAGAAGGGGGTAAAGAGATAATCATGGGCAAATGATCTCATTTTTTTCAGTTAAATAAGAAATGAGCTTTTTTTTTCATATACATACATACATATATACGTACGTACTTTTACATACATTGTATTATTTGGTCCTCAGGTCAATCCTATGAATTTGGTACTATTATTATTCCCATTTAACAGATTAGTAAACTGAGCCAAAAAGAAATTAAATGATTTTTTTTCTTGTCTACATGGCTAGTAATTTTTCAGACAGATTTGATTATAGATTTTCCTGAGAAACTCCTATATTTAAGAATTTTGATCTCTCTTTTTTTCCTTTTAGATTATAGATTAGAGAATTATCATTTTTCTTGAGTGGGATTAAGTGATTTTTTTTTTTTTAGGCAGACAATAACTAAATGCTTATCTAATCAATCCATTGGTTGTTAAACTGAAGTCTATGGCCCTCAAGAAGTCTGTGGGTTGATTAAGTAGGGGGCTGTAAGCTTAGATGAGAAAAATTATTTTTTTGTTTCCACTAGCCCCTAACTGAAGTTTTCTTCTCTATTTTAAAAACATTATTTTGAGAAGATTCCATAGACTTCAGCAGACGCTAAAGGTAATGATGACTCAGAAAAAAAAAATTGAGAACTTCTCATCTTGTCTAGTTCCTTCCTCCTATTTTACATATTAGAAATTGAAAAATGAAAGTGCCCAAGTTCACTGCAGAATAGATAGCAAACCTAGAATTCAAATCTAGAATCTCTGATTCACTTCCAATGGTCTTTTTATTGCTTCATATGAAGTAACTTGTTCCAGATCATTGAAGTAGAAAAGAGAGTCAAGATTCAGTTCTAGATCTTTTAATGGAAAATTCCTTGCTCTTTCCACTTTGCCATACTTGCCTGAAAATATTTTAATTTACTCCAAAAACATTTTTTCAACATGCTAGCCATGTTAGCACTGAAAACTTTATATGAAAATCATGTCATTTTAGATGCTGGTATGAGGTCCTTGACCTCCTCCTTCCTCTATTTTCTTCAAATAATTATCAGCCTTCCTAGTGTAGAAACAAGTCACTGTTTCATTAACGCTTTCTTAATATATGGAAATTATGTGGATATGTTAATTAGTTTCATATACCATTGAGAAAAGGTTTAAAATTACATTCTTTTTTTGTTTTATGATACCTAAAACTCTCAGTATAATATATAAAGTTATATATATGACATATAATTTTATATATTGTATTATATGCATTCAAAGAGAAAAGAATTTGATTGTAATCTGTTTCCTTCCTATTGTGGAGAAAAGGTGAATCTCTAGTTATTCTTGTAGGTTAATAAACTGCACCTATGTTGGTTGAGGATGGAAAGAGAAACTCCTATCTTTAAGAATCTTGATCCCTCTTTTTTTCCTTTTAGATTATAGATTAGAGAATTATCATTTTTTTTGAGTGGGATTAAGTGATTTTTTTTTAGGCAGACAATAATTAAATTTTGTAATGTTTTACAGACTGCATAATGTCTTAAATTAGTTCAGAGGCATATATATAAACAGGGTAAACTGAAGAGCAAATGTCAGGTGACACATTTTCTCTTTTGAATTGGGGGTGCTGCATTTTTCACTAGCCTAAATCTCCAGATGGAACGGAAGATTTTGCATAAATCCAAGTACAGATCACTAAATTGAATCCAACCATTGAAAAACAAATGAGAGCCAAGATAGCCACAACCATCCTATCCTAAGCATCTGACACATTCTAATGAAAGAGGTGAATCTCTCTGGCAAAGTTAAAAGAATTAATTACATGAATTCAATGACTACTGTGAGTAAGTTTGCCATAGTGGAAACCATGCTTGCAAAAGAACCAGAAAATGAGAGCTCTGGGGCTGTCCTATTGACTCTTGTCATTCACTTCCATGCAGTCTTGGGCAAGTAATTTAGCCCAACCTGGTCCCACTTTTTTCATGTGTGAAATAGAGATAATAATACTTGGATAGCCTACTTAACTTGCCTAACAAGGTGTTTTTGAAGCTCAAATAATAAGTGTGTAAAACATAATGCAAATGTTAATATGTAGTAAATGGATGAGATAACCTTTTTGTTCTCATATTCTACTGACCAGCTCCTTTTCTAAAATTACAAAATGATATTCTTTATGTGAAAATGAAGCTAAAATATAAGAATACTTTAGAAATAGTTAAAAAACACAACTACCTCTACTGATATTACTGGACTTGGCACATTGTTAGAGTTCAAGTAAAAGGAAAAAAAAGTGGACAAGCCTAATTTTAAACTTTTAGCATGCTATGGCTAGAAGTGAAGCCACATATCTTTGACAAATTCTTCTTGGCATTAGTTCATGATTTGCTATCACTATGTTAATTTTCCTCCTAGAAAAATCCTTTCTGACCCATGGACTTTTTTTTTTTTTTGGTTAATCTATGATTTTGCTGATGTGGCAAACACTCAGTGAGAACTCCTAGTTTTACATCTTAGTCTCAGTTTGAGAAAATTGATTGTCACTTAGCCAGGTCTTTCTAACTTGAAACTATGCTATCTATTAGGCTAAACTGCTTGTCATTGAATGACTTCAAATTCTTAGAAGGCCACTTGGAAGATGATAAAAATGCCTAAGGAATTAATAATTCCCCTTGCAACTCTTCCTTTCTCCTATACCATTTTTACTTTGTTCAAATTTTAAATATCAAATATGTACTTAAATCCAGTTCCTCTACTCAGGAGGACCCTGACCCATGTTAGACTTTCTGTATCCCTGTTTTGATGACATTATGATAGGGAAAAGAGAGAAAGACTATTATCTTTTCTTTTCCATTATACGCCTATTTCTTTTCTATCAGTCAAGTGGCCCCAGACTTTGACTACCTTGCTTGTCTATATCTTTAAGATTCAGAATCCAAGGATGAGTATGGTTGGGATTTATCTCAGACTAAGAGAACTGAAGACTCTCTGGTTTTACTGTTGTTGTAAGCTGCTTTTGCCTGGTTTTACCGTTGTAAGCTGCTTTTCCTGACAACTGAAGAGAACACTAGAATAGGGGAGTCTTTGCTCAGATGGAACTCATAACACCTTGAGTGGAGGAGCTGTGAAGAAGGCTGAGAGAGAAATTAGGCTCTACTGATACATTGTCAACCCTTTTCCTGGATGGAGAGTCAAAAGACCACAGGCAATGTATACTGATAAGAGTTAATCATAATAATTCACATTTATTTAGTACTTTGATCTTTGCAAAATATTTTCTTCTACCCAGCTGCTACTAAAATTTTCATTGTGTGACAATATGTCCCACCTGCTAAAAAGTATAAGTTTCTTTAATGTAGATTGAATTTTCAAGAAGTGAAATAAATTTGTAAGTTATTTGAAATGAATGATTTATAAATTTTTTCCTTTAAAAATGACAAATAATTTGTCAGTTGAAGAAGTGTTGAAAAATATTAATTTGTGTGTCAAAACAAACTGTATTTCATAACACAGAGCAGTTTTTAAGTGAACATCTGTGAAAAAGAATGAAGAGCATAAACACACATAGTATGTGCTGTACGAGTATGTATGTATATGTGTGTGGTGAGTTCTTCATTTAATAGATTTTTGCTAAAACAAAAATGTTAACAAGTTTTTATATTGTATTGTACTTTAAAAGAATGATGATAATAATTATTATGTAATAAAAATGTTAACCAAAATGCTTTCTATTTGAGAATGTGAGAATAAAAGGTTTATAATTACAGTTTTAACTTGGTAAAAGATAGGGTGTAATAACTGATATTCTTGATGTCCAATTTGTTACAATTTTTATATGTGCTTTAGAAATCTTTTTCAGTGAGGAAGATTTTTAAATGAGAGAAGAAAAAGCCAGTAGAGCTTATTCCTATAGTTGTAGCCTGTGGTATAGCTCACTTCTGTGTGTGGTGGGAAGAGATAAACCATGAAGAGAGCAATGGAAGGTCACACTGGTGTGAAATGAAAACAGTCTTCAGTAGAATTCTAATTCAATGGATTTAATAGGATGGCAATAAGAATGGTTTCAAATATGGAATATTTAGAAAATACTTGAACTTTGGGTGTCAGCAAACAAATCTAACTAATTTGAATTCTTTCTTATCATGATGAATTGACTAACATTTTTTTGCTTGATATGAAGAGGGACCAAGAAGCTGACCTCAACAGTAACTCAATTATATCAAGAAGAGCTTCATATTGGAAGAAAGGAGAGGCTCGTTTAACACAAATACAATGTTGATCTGAAAAACTATCAAGACACTGTAAAGGAAATATTATAACATCCCAAGTCCTTCTATACATATCCCAGCCAGTAATATCATTTATTTCCCAACGCTTAAGTTAATTGAGTCAAAATTTTCCTAAGATTTGGAAACTTGGGATAGTCTAATGATGTGGTCTTTTTATTTTTGCTATTACAGAATACCTAGCACAAAATAAGTGCATAATAAATGCTTATTGATCAATTACATGGGCTTTGTAGGCTTGTTCACTGTTTAAATATAACAGAATGAAATATCTTTTAAGAAAAAGGAAAATCCTTTTCCAATCAGTATAAATAGCAACAATATGTCACCATTCTCAGAAAGGCAAAACTAAATAAAACAATCCATTTTTTAATAGGAAGATTTTGATGTTGACACAAAGAACTTCATTGTGTATCTTTTATACATAGGAGCTCTCCTACTCTCAGAAAATAAAATCCTATATAGTCTAGGGACTATCCAGTTAATCTCCATAGGGGAAAAGGTACAATTTATAAGCCTAATGAAGTTTTCTAAGATTATAGGATTATAGGAAGTCAGAGCCAGAGGGGATGTTAGAAATCATTTGGCCCAACATCTTCATTTTTACAGATGAAAAGCTCATGTTAAATGGTTTGCCTAAGGTCATATAGCTAACTAGTGGCAAAATTAGGGTTAGAATCCAGAGCTCCAATGGAGTGCTCATTATTGCCTGCTAATTGCAATCATTTCTATGATTCTGAAATAGGTCATCAGAACAAAAGGCTGTGGTAGAGAAAAAGGAAGCAGGCATATTGAAGCAGATGAAAAAGAAACTATAACTCAGAAACTGATATTGAGCTAATAAAGAGAACTCTGAATATCTTACAAAGGCAGGGAGAGCAATGAGCTTGGAGGCAGAGGATCTTGCTGGGCAAGTCACCTAATTTCTCTGCCTTTCAGTTTCCTCATCTGTAAATTGGAGATAATAATGCTTGTACTGCCTACGTCACACGAGTATTGTTAGGAAAGTGCTTTGTGAAATCTTATGTGAGCCAGGCAAATACAATGACAGAAGACAGAACCAGTGACTGAGCTTTGGTAAGGAAGACTTGATTATATGAAACAAGTTCATATATGATTATCGCTTAAAATTTCAAGAATCCTTCAACAAGTATACAGGGATATGCTCTAAACATCCCTAAGTGTGCTCTGTAGAAGGGAAAGAGAAAAACTAGTAGAAGGACAGGGGATTTGTAACCCTGACAAAGGATTCAGTATTTGAAAACCAGCCAAGCCAAAATAAGATCTAGCTTTGAAAAATGACAAGGTCACCGCAGATCAACCCCCCAAAAGAAATAAAACACAACTATCTTCTCTGCTAGAAGGAATGGTATTGAAAAGTCATGGAAGAAAACCCAGGACTGAAACTCTTGTGGCATTTGATAACATCATTGCTAAAAGAAATGTAATGGCAGTCTGACAAAGTGGATCCCTGGGATAGACATTACTGTGTGGGAGAGTGTGCAAATCCCAATTACCAAGAAAAAGAAATTTCAGTTGAATCTCCTAAAAGAGGAAGCTATACTAGATATTAAGACCTGTGTATCTAAAGGGAGATATTATCCCTCTTGTCTTATGACAGATTTTGAAACAAGCTAACCTAAGGAAAAAAAAAATCACTACACAAATCAGGAAACAAAACATTTTTTTCCTCTTGAAATTTAGGTTCAGATTTGAAGATTTCACTGATTTTAGTAATGGATAGGAGTTATCTCCCATTAAAAATCTTTTTAATTCATGTATATCATATGAAACTGTATATTGAATTTATATATTGCATCAAGGCAGTTCAGTGAATAGAGTGCTGAACTTAGAGTAAGGAAGCCCTAAATCCAAATCTAGCCTCATAATTACTGCATGACTCTGGGAAAATCCCTTAACTTTTGTCTGACCAAATTTCTTCATCTATAAAGTGGGGGTAATTAAACATTCCTTCCTAGGGCTGTTTTGAAGGTAAAATAAGATAATATTTATAAGATTATTACCAACAATTAAAGCAATATACAAATGCTAATATAACATAGGACATATTAAATAATATTTGTGCTTATTTTAAGAGAAAGTAAAATTAAAAGTATTGAATTAAAGTAATTTTTTTTTTGGAAAAATGTAAGTTAGGATAAATTTGATCAATTAATAGCTACAATGGGGAAAAATCTACCCAATGCAGAATTCATTTTGTCAGAAAATAATGTATACTGTGGCTTTTTTCTCCTTTCCTACACATTTAAAACATTTTCCTATGAAATACTTTAAAATATTCTCAGGTGTGTCAAGTCACTGTTTGGTTATTTTATTTGGTGAGAAAACCAGAATGTATTGATTATGCTATAATAGATAATTTGTCAACAGTAAATCAATCATTCCCATAAGTCTGGAATACATTCACTTAAACCTTAGCTGTAACTAATTCTAAATAGAATCTTAGGATTGTAAAGCTCAAAGGAATATTAGATCTGGTTTATTTCTTCTTCATTATCCCTTGTTCTTGTGATTCCCATTGTACCATATTTCTCTCTCTCTCTCTCTCTCTCTCTTCTCTCTCTCTCTCTCTCTCTCTCTCTCTCTCTCTCTCTCACACACACACACACACACACACACACACACACACACACACATTTTATGGGTGGGTAGGTGGATATGATGAGCCTTGAGTCAGAAACACTTGACTAAGATGGGTATCCCCTGATTCCCAATATTATTTGTTCTTATTATTTGATTTAAGACTAGGAACTCTTAGAGATCTAGAATTGTCAGCATATGTTGGTTTGTATAGTATCTGTGACATATCATTGAACAAATAAGTATTTAAATATTTAATGAACACATTTTGTTGATGATGTAATGTTGATAGTAATAATAGTGATGATGATAAAGAAGTGACATATTTCAGTAAGGGTAATTGTAAACTATATTCAAGTACCCTAATGTGATATACCATACCATCAATTACCCTTACCTTCCAGCTCATGGTTTAAGTTTTGCAAAGTACTTCATATATGGTATCTCATTTTGTCAACTAGATATGGAATTTCTAAATGCATTATATTTCCCTTTAAATGATTCCTCCTATAAATTTCCCATTTTTGTTGATAGGACCACCATTCTTCCAAATTTCTCAACTTTGGAGTCGACATAATTTTCCCTTTCTTTAAATACCCAATATCCAATCAGTTGCCAAATCTGTTGTAAAATTAAAAAACCAAATGCTTAACATTTCTTTCTTAGTTTGGTACTCACATATCTTTATGATTTCATTACATTAATTAATCCTCTTTGTGCACTCACCATGATGAGATGTCCTTTAGGACATTTTAAGCTTGCTTGTTAACTGTTCTTCAGACATGACATCTCACTTCCAAGTTTTTTGTCTTTATACAAGTTATACAATTTATCCCCCTATGAGAGCCATGCACTTTGTTCTCACTTCCACATCAAAAAATTGCTAGGTTCCTTCAGAGTGCAAGTCAGGTGCCAATTTGTATGAGAAACCTTTCCTTTTCTTCCAGTTATTATGATGCTCTTGGATCATAGAAGAATAGACATATCTTAACGGGACAATGATTAACAAGTGCTGAGCAAATAGTTGTTGAATTAAATTTCTGTAATTTTTATTGTACAGGGCCTAGCAAAGCACTAGGCAACCAAGTGTCTCAGTGGATAGAGTGCTGGTCTCAGGAACACCTGAGTTCAAACCAAACCTCACATACTTTAAAAATAATTATTTGACCTTTACATAAAGAAAATACAAGGCATTTTTTTCTATGCATTTTAGAAAGAATTATGAAAATTGTTTTATAAATTTAACTGAATAAAGTAATGAAAAAAGGAACCACATTTTGAAAACTGTGCTTGAAAACTTTAATGGTGGTTTCACCTTATAAGCATTTAGGAGCTCCTATTTATTTCCCTAAATTTTAGGAGAATATAAGCAGACAAGCATTCAGATTACTTCTTTATATCTTATCACCAAAAGACAGATTGAAAAAGTTTAATTTCTAATGACAATATTGTTGCACAGGAACAAATTGGAAGCAGCAATTTTTCTGTTATGTTTAAATATAGCTATCTGATGATTAGATCCCTAAATATTATAAGAATGATGCTTCAGTGTAGCTCTAATAAGTAGACTAAGAGTTAACTTAAATTTTCATCATTTTATTATCTTCCAGACCACTGTATCTTAAGTAGCTCAGTCAGAAGTGGCCTGCATAGGTGAATTCTGAGGCATCCATATATTTAGCAAGATAGGGGAAGCCCCTTTCCCCCCCAACACATTTATGTGTGAACTTTTCTCTTTTATAGGTCCTGGCCTTAGAACAATTTTCTTCTTTAATTACTTTTTGAATAAAAAGAGGTGAAACTAGTGGTGAAGGGGGAAGGATAGGAAGGAAGGGCAAAAGAGAAAGGAATCTTAAAATTTGAATATATATAGAGAAGAGCCACCCTCTTATAAAAAATAGTTCTAGGGTATTGAACCCTTCTGTCCCCAGAAATGCCTGACCATCTTTTATTTTTTAAGCAGTTTTGTAGGTGCCTTAAATAGCCTCCCTTCCTGACTTCTCTTACTAAGCTTTGCTTATTCTCCTGCTTCTTCTGGCTATCTCTTGCTTTAGGCTGCTTTTCCTATTGGCTCTTTATATCTTCCAATGAACAAAATTAGGATTTTCTGGTGGTTAGTGTCCTATCTTTATTTTGTAAGATGAAACTCAAGAAATCTCCTTTTATGTCAGGTATGAACAGCATTTATATAACATTCTCATATCAAATAGTTGATTTATAAATTTAATCAATTAGAATCTTTAAGCCTTAAAAAATATCAAAGTAATCAGATATAGAAAAGCTATTGAACCACAATGCTCTGCAATTAAATGGCCTAGTGGATAGTCTGCTGGACTTAGACTAGAATAGTCCTGAATTTTAGATATTTTCCAGTGACATGATCCTGAGAATGTCTCTGAACCACTCTTAGTCCTCATCTGTAAACTGAGGATAATAATAGCTCCTTCCTCACAGAGGTATTATGCGCCTAAAATGTGATAAAACACACAAAGCAATTTGTAAACTTTAAAAATACTATATAAAATCTAGCTATCATTACCACCTTCATTACTTTGACTTCAGACAGATCATCTTGGCACACAAATTTTGAGGAAGAGTTATTTATTTGGTACTCAGGACAGTCTGTGTCTCTCTTTACTATTTTATCTGAAAGATTATTTTTCTTCATATTTTTGTCAGTTTTCCTTACATAAATATTCTTTTTCTGTTTCCCCCCTTCAGCAACCAAACTGTTTACATATGAAAGAGGGAAATAGTTTACATCATAAGAGTACTGAAATTTCATTCCTAGTGAAATTTTCTCAGGAACATTCAGGACAGAAATCGAGGTCTTTAAGCCCCATCTCTTTTTCTTGTTCACAGGTCTTGGTTCCACATTTTGGTTTCAATTACTTGCAAAAACAAGGTCATTTGCCTTTTCACTTGAGAGCTACTTCAAGAAAATATTTCTTTCAGAAAGGGGGAAGAGGTTTAAGATATACCTCTCTTCAAACATGTGAAAGATTGTTATATAGGAGAGTTAGATTTGTTCTTCTTGGCATCCAAAACAAATAAGTAGGAATTAAAGGTAGAAGTCATAAAGAATTATATTTTGGCTTGTTATAAATAAAATTTCCTAATTGGACATAGCCATAAATGTAATGACTTACCTCTGGTATGGTGGATTCCCTGTCACCAGAGGTCTTCAAACAAGGGATGAATGATCACTTCTTGGGCACATTCAATAAGGGATCCCTTTTTTCTTGCTATGAGTTGTACTAAATGACTTGCAAAGTATATTCCAATTCAGAGATTCAGCATTTGAGACTTTCTAAAGGGAATTAATAAGCTTTTTTTTTTTTTTTAAAGATTTAAGGCCAAACCTGCAATCCACATGTTCAGAAAGTATGAGCAGTTGAAATGCAAGAAGTTCCCTAAGGAATTGATTTACAAAAGCAGTTTCTTGCTTAGTACCAAATCCTTTTTCATCTCATATTTAAAAAAAAATCTTTCTCTTCATCTGCTTATTGGGTCCTCTGGTCCCAATGTATAACAAAGAGTTCTATGCCCAAATAGAATAAGTAGTAAATATGAAATAGTACAAATTTTGTGGTTCAATATCACATATTAGTGTTGCCGTGGGATCTCTTAATATTATATTGACCGAATTTAATATGCTTTTAGATTCAAGAACAAAGAAACAGAGTCAATGTGTGTTCATTTGAAAAGTGCTATTCTTTTTCTTTGTGCACCATTGCAGAATTGATTTTAAAAATAGGACTTAAAAAAACCTAACAACCAAACAAATAGTTGTAGTAGGCATTCCATAAACACTTTGTCTCAATCATGATAGATTTATTCAAAAAGGAACATGATTCTCAGATTCATTTCAACAAACATTTAAAAACCATCCTTACCAAGCAGTCCTCAGCCTAGTCTCAGAGTGACAAATACAGTCCATTTGGAATTTATTTGTAAAATTTGTTAAAGAATCTAGTTGCTGTGTTAAATAAAAAAAAACTCAAATCTATATAAAGAGGGTAACAGGTTTCCTGTTATAGGAAACTATACTTTGTATACTTCTATACTTTGTAGTTTTTATTTTATCTTTTTTTTTGTAAAATAAAAATATTTTCTAGGAAATTTTCCATGAAAATAAAGCTGGTCCTCCAGTCGTTAGAAACTGTATTTTACTTTTATATTCCCATGACTTAGCCCAGTAGCTGGCACATAGTAGGTGCTTAATCAATGCTTATTGACTGATGTACCTACCTTAATTCAGAGAACCATCTTATTAATATTTGATATTGGTCAAAATGAAGACAGGGTCAAAGAAAAGGGATTACATTGCTCCAAGTACCACACAAATGGAAAAAATAACTCAGATGTATTGACATTAGGTTATTATCTTAATTATCTAAAATATAATATTCAGTTCAGACAAGTGGATGGAATTCTCTAATCCTTGTAGATAAATAACAGCTGGGGTTATAGTGAAATTACAATTGTATAATCATTTTTCATACTGTCAACTTCTTTAGGGCAATTATGTCTGCACATTTATTTTCATCCCAAGATAGGAAATAACTTCAAATAAGTAAGGAGGAAGATGAAAAATCAATGGGTGAATTTGGATAAATATTGATGTCTCATAATCTCTACCCTTTCTGAATCACCTCAATTAATCTTTACTTCTATTTCCCACTTTTAAGCCAAAAAAGGAGCATGTCTTTGTTGTAGATTGTATTCACACTTTCTCTTATAACAGTCCATCCAAATTCCTATAATTCTATGCCACTGGGTAAAATTTTTAGTGCTGGACATGATGGGGATATTTCTCATGAATGAAGATGATGGAAGGGGTGTTGTTTTGTTTTGGATGGAAAGTTAGGGATTGATGCCCTTATACCTTCTCCTTGAAAAATATGTTTTTACTAATAAACATTCAATTGACTTCTCAATTTGAATCTTGATATTATAATTTTAAAAGGACTATCAATGTAACTCTAGTAAAATAATAGCTACCAACTCCAAAATGTAGCATAATGAAAATTTCCGAAGTTTCTTCAAAAGTTTGATTGAAACCCAGAAAAAGAAATCAAGATAAGGACATATTCTCTTGTTGAGTTAGTTAATGAGACCCAAGATACTATATGATTCGGTCTGATTTAAGTCCCATTGGAAAAAAACAGAATCTATTTTTGGATCCAAGTATAGAAATGATAAATATGAACCAAACTTGATTATGCATTATGTGTGTGTATGAATATTAAATGACACATTCTAAATGGCTCACCTTGACAGCCTAGGCAAAAAGGATTAATCATGAAAAATATGTATATTTTTAAAGAAGCCTAATATTTTAAGTGCAATTCTCTGTGGTCTTATCTTTAAAACAATAAAATAAAACATTAGGGAACTAAAAAAGCACTAAACATTTGACAGTATAAACAATTTGAAAGCAAATTATTTGTTAGGGAAGAAAGTCTCTCAGTTCTTAAGCTGTAAGGTAGCTTAATCATCTGATTTTAGAGTCATACAAGGTGGGAAGAAATAGAGGACAAATGAGGAAGATACAGTTCAAGTAGCTAAACAGATGGGACTGACATGTGACAAAAACAGCAGTGATCTTGTGCACTTTCCATCACCACTGCTCCATTTACAGACTTTTAGATAATGGGAGCAAGAGAGGAATTGTTAAATCAGTGCTTCATACATGGCAGAAAAGCCAGACTGTTTAGGAGAGTCAAATAATGTCTTGAACAAATGTGGCTTGGATGTTCAAGTTGAAATTCTCAATGAGGAAAGGGAGAAAGAGGTAGATACAGAGAAAAAGACACAGACAGATGGATAGAAAATCAGTGCTGAGAAGCAAGAAAATAAACATATTCATCCAAAAAAAGAATGTTTTATTTGCAAGTAGAGAGAAAGATAATAGAAAATAATGAAAAATGAACTTGAATATCCTTCAAAACACAGTAGCATCAATTTGCCCCTTCTTAAGATAACAATAAAATTTTGTCACTAAGAAATATAACCAATTCTCTCCCTCTTTTTATAAGAAATGTTTTCTCCCATTTTATTTTGCAGTGGTTTATAAAAACAAGCTCTCAGAAAAGAAAAAAAATATTGTCTAGAACTGATCAAGTTATTTTAAGCAGACATTTGCTACTCGGGAAAAGGGTTCTAGGAGATAAATTACATTACAGTCTGATGTTTCTTGAAGAAAATGTTCTTTGTCTTTGAGTTTGTGATGATTTTATGATGTCAGGCTGCTATGGTAACTGCCATTTTACTAAAGAGTAACATTGATAGTCAACTAAAATCTTGAACTTGTTGATGTGATCTTTTAGACCTCCTTGTTTCTCCTGTTATAGTGTTTTCTGTGCCATTTTGACAATTAGAAATGATGGTTGTATTACCTTACTCTTACATTTTTCATTTTCAGATATATTGTAGCTGTGATGTCATATTAGACAGGGTTTAATTGTTCTGAAAAAATGTTTTTCACATTTTTTCCTATATGACAATCTAATGCATACTCCTAGATTTTTCTTTTTCTTTCATCAAAAAAGGAATTACTTAATCTTGGTTTCATAAGGAAGATGATAGATCAGATTTCCCATATTTGAATATGGAATGCAACATATTTTTGATTGATGTAGTTTGCTGGACTGTTTCTTCTTATTTCTTGTTTCAAGGGAAATAGGGCCATTGGGAAACATTAATTTTTTAAACTCTCAAAGTAGAAATAAACACATTAAAATAGTTATTAAATTTGAGATTTTTATGACTGCCCTTTCATTAACTTAAAGATGAGAGGTAGGACACAATATAATTCAAATTCACAGTAGGTCATAGCTATGTATTAGGGTTTAAAGAATAATCATGACTTTAAAAGACAAATAATGATGAAACACATCCCCTTTTCCTAGGGGGTGACAATAAATGAAGACTAAAATACACATTCTCAGATATTGCCATTTATTAATCAGAGATAATTACTACATTTATTACCAGCGATCTTCTATAGAATGAAAATCATGGTAGGCCAGTGAATAATGAAAAAATACAAAAGAAAGAGCATCAATAAAACATTAAAAATACTCAGAAGAAAATAAAAAGTACAGTAAATGATGCAAAAAATAATTGTTTTATTACTTAGTTATTTTATATATGATTTGTATAAATGTGCATACATTTCTGAAAAAAAAACTATGCAATAGAAATCCACAGTTTCTTATATTGTCTTCTTTCAAATCCTCTGAATATAAAAATATTTGTGTTTGGTTCTTATTTCTAAATTAAAATAAAAAAAAATTAAAAGCACTATCAGAGAGCAGCTAGGTGGCACAGTGGATAGAGCACCAGCCCGGAAGTCAGGAAGGACCCAAGTTCAAATGTGACCTCATATATTTAACACTTCCTAGCTGTATTACCTTGGGCAAATCACTTAATCCTAATTGACTCAGGGGGAAAAAAAGCACTATTAGTAAGTCATATCTGATTTTCATAACATACTTGTAAAATAGGTAAGTTCAAGTAATATCATTTCCTTTTTATAGATGAAAAAACTGAGTCTCAGAGAAGTTGAATGACTTGTCCAATATCCTAGAGGGTGAGTGATAGTCAAGACTTTAGAACTTTTGCTTTTTAGTGTAGTATTCTTTTTAAATTTGATGTGCCTCTTTAAATGATTGAAAATTGTTTTCCCATGGTAGTCATTCTTTCCTCCATAATTATCATAATTTTATGATCCTATTTAAAGGCTCTTTACCTTTGGTCAAATATAGCTGAGGTTGATGCTATCAGTTTTCTAACCCTCATAATTATAACATTAGGCCTTGGGCAACTTCAGTTTGTGCTTATTGAAATTTATTCAATTTTAAGTCAAAAAGACAAATTTAGGAGAAGAAAGGCTACGCCTTCTCTTTATGATAACTCTACATTGGTAAAGTTTGAATGGCAATAATTGTTTGAATTCTTCTCAAACAAATTTGTTAAGAGGCCTGTTGGAAGTGAGAAATTATTGTGATATATAATGTAACTGAAAAAGATAGGAATGGGGCAGATTTTTTGCTATGGAAAATGAAGATGAAAATTAACCTAATGAATTATAATTTTAATTGTACTTGTAGATTTTAAAGCCAGTTCTTATAGATTTAATGTTTAATTTTTGGTTGTTAATATAAACTGTCATAGAAAATGTATCCCTGAGTGTTTGAGCCTATTTAAATTTTCTAAGATGAAAAATTCCAGGACATCCTGTAGGGATAATTTCAGCCTTTCATTTGCCCAATGTAATCAGGCAAATTTTCATTCTTATGACAATATGAGAGCATCCTATTAGTAATTTCTATTCTTGACAACTTAGACTTTGTCTTATTGATCTATTTCCTCTCCAACTTCCAAATACTTGCACCAAGGCAATATTCTTATAGCAAGAATCCCTCTCCCTCCCACTCTCCTTTTCCGCTTCATCACTTCTCTTTTTTACCTGCTCAGATTTAAATTTCTGGTGCCTACAGTCAGAGAACTCAACTATTCAATGCTTCCCCTCATGCTTCCATAATGCTATTCCTTAGATTTTGCACCTACTTTGCTTGTTCTTATCACTGTGGCTAAACATAGCTCTTCCTTATTTCTTTTATCTGCTACTTTTGACATGGATGGAGTTTGGTTAATGGTAATTAACGTGCTATTCACTTTTTTAAAGTAAGCTGTCTTTTCCTAGCCTTAGTAACTCCTGGAGATCTGGGGTCTCTAAAAAATCATTTTTGATGTTGTATAAATTTTCAGAATATGTGAGCCTAGCTTATCATGTGTTTACAATCTGTGATAGAGATATCTAGTTGGATAATGCAGTTTAATAGGTAATTATTATGTGCAATATACTACACTACCAAAGATGAAAAAACAAAACAAAACAGGAAGCTTACATTCTATTGGGAGGAATCAACAAGTGTACAGATAAGTGGGTATAAGAAATATACTTTATGAATCCAAAACATTTGAGGGATGGGAGCACTGATAACAGAGTGGGGTATAAGATAATGGTTTATCTAAAAAGGTAATGACAGTCTCAGGCTCCATTTGTCTTATTTGATTTACTTACAACAAAGCTAAGGTAGATGCTATTCTTAAATCCATTTTACAGATGAGGAAACAATCTGAGAGAGATTAAGTGACTTGTCTTGAATCATACTTTATGTGTTTGAGGCAAGGTAAGTCAAGTCTATTCAGGATCTTGACTTGCCTAAATCCATGTTAGACAAATTTGAGTGATTTAATTTTAGGATAGAAATCTACCCCCCTCTCTAATCACAAGCAATGTTATTCCTGGACATGTGTATTTGTAGGTACAATATTGGCACAAGTTGATTGCACCTACCATAGCTACTCTTAGACATTCTCTCCTCCATAACTGTCATATAGCGTTAACCCCAGCTCCTCAGCTCTAGTATTTTTCTGCAGGTGTTTTCAAAATGGTAAAAGCAAGCTTTGGAGCTGGCAGCTATGAATAAACTCTGTCACTCCAATCATATTTTCAGTGAGCCTGGTTCCAAGGGGAAGTTCTTTCTTCAGAGATATACAAGGAGAGACTCAGCTTCATTCTTTTTTTTTTAAGCTTTTTAATTTTTAAAATATATGCATGGACAATTTTTCAATAGTGACCCTTGCCTAGCCTTGTGTTTCAGATTTTCCCCTCCACCCCCACCACATCCCCTAGATGTTAAGCAATCCAATATATGTTATACATGTTAAAATATATTTTAAATCCAATATGTGTAAACATATTTATATAATTATCTTGCTGCACAAGAAAAATCAGATCAAAAAGAAAAGAAAATGAGCACGACAACAAAATGCAAGTGAACAACAACAAAAAGAGTGAGAAAGTTGTTTTGTAATCCACATTCAGTTCCCACTGTCCTCTCTCTGGGTGTAGGTGGCTTTCTTCATCACTGAACAATCGGAACTGGTTTGAATCATCTCATTGTTGAAGAGTCACATGGATCAGAATTGATCATCTTGTAGTCTTACAAGATAAGTGTATAATGAGCTCCTGGTTCTGCTCATTTCACTCAGCATCAGTTCCTGTATGTCTCTCCAGGCCTTTCTGAAATCCTCCTGCTGATTATTTTTTATAGAACAATAATATTCCATAATATTAATATACCACGATTTATTCAGCCATTCTCCAACTGATGGGGGTCAACTCAGTTTCCAGTTTCTGGCCACTACAAAGAGGGCTGCCACAAACATTTTTTGTCAGCTTCATTCTTTAGTTTTGGATGGCATAGTGAGGATCAGAAGGGCAGACACTTGGCACATGTTGTTACTCTACTTTAAAAACTGTTGTCATGTTTACAAGCTATTTTTTGAGGAAACACATTAAATGAAATATTAACAGAAATAGACTATTTTATGCTGTTATATTAGTCGATGTAGCTGGGAAGTATTTCCTGTCCATTGCAGAAAGAAGGGGAATCTGTCTTCTCACTGCCAGAACTTTCAGATACAGTATGGCATCAGTGATGAAAAGGAGTAAATTAGAGTGCATAGAGATGCAGCAGTAGGAATGTAAGACAAGACAAAAAGAGAAAGATAATTTATGCAAGAAATCACCATTTGAAAAAACTTTAAAAGTATTCTGTCATTGAATTATATTAGTCTTCTTTATTTATGTTTCCTTAGGCCTTGGTTTGATTCTGTGTTCTTGATAGATTCTATGATAAATTATTCATTTGTATATAAATAAAGATAGCAGAATCTAGATGTGAGAAGTGTTGAGCAGAATGAAAGTAATCACTATAAGGTAAGAGGTAATCCTGCATAAGCACATAAAATCTGAATTATGACACTTTATTTTTTTTTGTACAACACCTTATTAGTCAGGAGTTAAATAGGCTGTGAGTTTCGGGACTTCAGAGGCCTAGGGAGAGGGTATGTCTTGAAGGCATGGCATAACATTGGGACAGATAAAAGTATGTGAGTATCAGTAATACAAGATCAAACTAGGGATGCAGGCAGATCCAATGAAGTAAGAAGACACAAGTCATCTGTCATAAATAAAAACAGGGCTCAGTCTAAACTCTCAACCACAATCAGAATTCAGAAAAAATAAGATTACCAGAGTCAAAGTTCACAAGAGAAAGCCAGGGTTCAAACCAGAACAGTATGAATTTGGTGAAATGAAATGCCTGTGAAAGAAAAAATAAACTATTGCTGAACAGAGGCTTCCCTCTGTTTTTGTATTTATACCTGATTTGGGGAACCAGAAGCAAGAGCAGACTGAGAAAACCCTAGCAGTCTGGCACGTTAACTTCATATTAATTACTATTACCCTACTGTTGCGTGGATAGTAGATAATTACAGTACTTTAAATCTTAGAGTTCAAAGACAATTTAGTATTCTTCTAGTTAAATGTCCGTTTGATATAGTCATCCACTTTCTACAAATTCCTGATAGATGGTCACATTTATCTTCTTCTTGAAAGCTTGTAGTGTAATGGAGTAAATAGAATTTCAAGGCATCCCCGTTCCACTTTAGGACAGCTCAATTTGGTAGCCTTTTTCCCAAATTGAACTGATTTCTGCCACCTTGTAACTTCCATCTTACTACTGTTTTTTAAAGCCACACGATATGCAAAAGCAACTTCTTCTATATGACATCCCTTCATGTATTTGAAGATGGATATCATGCATTCTTAAGGTTTTTTTTATTTCTAGAATAAGCATTCTTAATTTTTTTTCATATATCATGGTTTCTAATTTATGGAGACTTGAAAATTGTCACCCTCAAGTCACAATCAAAATCACTTTCCTTTTTTGACAAACTTTTTTTGCTTTGTTGGTATCCTTTATTTCACCCAAAAAAGTTTTAAAAAAATAAGTCATTTCCAATGTTTATATATTCCTATAGAATCCTCCTCTTCTCTGTAAAGAAAAACAGTAAAGCAAAACTGAAATGTCACAGACAATATTTAAATATGGTGCAGTGGAATTGGTTATGGCCCTGGAATAAGAGGTCTTATGTTCCAATTTTAGCTTTACTAGATGATCTTGGTCAAACCATTTAACTTCCTTGGGTTTTAATGACCTCATCTGTAAAATGGGAGTGGAGGGAGGTGTTAGAAGAAATGATCTCAAAGTTCCATTACAGGTTTAAATATATAATTCCCTAGCATAACAGTCCTCAATTTATGGTATGGACTCAGAGCATGGACCACTGGGATTTGCCAAGACCATTTCAGAGGTCTTCAGATATTCAGATATACTTATTATATTCAAATATACTTAATATCAGTGAAAACTATTTTCATAATAATACTAACTTTTCTTATTTTCAAATACAGTAAATGTTGATAAGATATAATTCACATAAACAAAAACTCCTTTCAGTCCTCAGTAATTTTTAAGACTGTAAAATAGTCCTGAGATCAAAAAGTCTGAGAACTACTGCCCTAGAATATTATCTTTAAAATATAGTGGAATATCTATCTTCAGAAAGAAGAAAGTTGTTTTTCATCATCTAAGACCAGAATTTGTGATTCATTGCATATAATTTGAGATCAGCTGTCTTTTAATATTGTTTCCTTTTATATTCTTTATGTTGTTCTCTTGATTTTTTTCCCTTTGTATTGGTTCACACAAATCTTCCCATGTTTCCCCAAAGTACTCATATTTATTGTTTCTTGTGTTGCAAAAACATTTTGTTACCTTTATATTCCACATCTTTAATTTGTTCAGCTATTTTCTATTAGAGCTTTGTAAGAGTATAAATTGAACTTTGTATTTCTTGTGTCATCTATATGGAGAAGCAAATAGCAAACTACTCCATTATCTTTGCCAAGAAACCCTAGATGAATCAGGAAGAGTTGAACACGATTGAACAATACCCAAAATGTGGTTTATCTTTCTTATGATACAGTGAAACTATTTTCTATTTTTATTCTCTTACACTACATATCTCTAGGAAGCTTGAGATTACATTAGCTTTGATATGTAATTATTTGCTTTGGTAAATGCATGTTGATTAACTTGAAATCAGTTAGCATTTATTAAGCATTCATTGTGTATTTGACACTGTACCATGATCTTATAGATCTGACATGGATGTTTACTTTTGCTCACCAATTTTTACTGCAGAGGATATAGATCTAATAGAAATCACACTGTACTTACATTCATTCAGTAAATAAATATTTATTGAGTACTTTTTATGGGCAGGAGATGGGGTAGGAGAAAGAATAAAACTCAAAGCCTCTGCCCTCAGGGAGTTTGTAGTAAAATAGAGGAAATTTACTTAAATAGGAAGTAAAGCAGAGCATGATCAGTGTGCTTTGGAATAAATAATACTATGAAAGTTTAGAAGAAGGAGATAGATACAGTTGTAGGCAATTTGGGGTGACTTCATAGAGAATATTGCATTTGAATTCAGCATTGAAGATGGTATAAAAGACAGAAATGGTTACTGTCTCAGGAATAGGAAACAGTAAGAGAAAAGATATGGAAACAAAAAAGAGACCATCGAAGGAGTAATTTAGTTTGGCTAAAGCATGAAATGTGTAAATGAGGTAAAGCTAGAAAAGTAGCTTAGAACCACATTGTGGATTCTCTTGAACTCTAATCTATGTAGTTTAAATTTTAAACTAAAGCAGAAAATATAGAAGCATTGAAGGTTTTTGAGTGTAGTAGTGACTGAAGGATTATATATTAGGAAGATATATCAATAAGGTATTGGAGAGAGAGGAGTTTGAAAGTATTAAGAGACTGCTGTAATCTAAGGGATACTAGGGAATAAAATGAATGTTTTGCAGAGGTAGAATTGATTCAATTTGGTGCCTTATTGATTCTCGTGAGTAAGAAAAAGGGAGACTTTATTATAAATAAAACAATGTGTGTGTGTGTGTGTGTGTGTGTGTGTGTGTGTTTGTGTGTACCTTTGCACAAATGCCCCCATTTGTCTAGAATGCACTTCCTCTTTATCTTTGCTTTGTGGCACTATAACTTCCTTGAAAGTACAGTTCAGGTGCCATCTCCTATATGATATCTTTCCTAAATTTACCAGTTATTAGCCTTCTTTTCCTCTTGATATTACTTTGTTTTAATTTTTAAATTTTGTATTATTTTACTTAAGTATTCATTCGTAGATTGTGTGCATGTATTATGTTGACAGTGGATTTGAGAATAGGGATGGGATAATTTTTGTCTTTTTATCACATATAACATAACATAAAATGTCTTAGACATAATATATACCTAATAAATATTAATATAATTCAATAAACAATGACCTCAATCTCAAAAATATAAATTTTTAAAAAAAGATTCAAAAATTATTTTGAATCTTAATTTCATAGCAATAGTATAGAACCAGACTATCAGTGTCTGTCTAGGAGGATTTACAAGAAATTTTCTTAATCTAGTTAGTTCTGAAATGTGAATTAGTTGATATGTTTTATCACAAACACAAAGCCAATGTACACTCTCATTTTAATGAGAAATGTGGCATGATATAGATAGATAAATTTTCATTTTGATTTTTACTGATAATATATTACATAGATCTACCAAATTAAGATATAATGATGTACAATATGATGAGCATTAATAACAATGACAGTATTGGAAATTAAAGCAAAAATGTAGTGTTAGTAAAATGATTTTATTAAGACATAGTCATTATAAAAAAGGAGATGTGCTATAACTGAGGAGTGGAAAATGTGATTGCTTTCTACAAGCACATTTTAATGTTTGACCAGTGATTTGTACTCATAGCACTTAGAGAAAAATAGTGAAAGAGGAGCAGAAGGATTCATATATTGTGTCACAGGGTTTTTTGACTCTATAAGTTATATACACCTTTTTTTATGATGTACTATTTCTATTATTTGGCAGCTTGACAATGCAGTAGATAGGGCTGGGTCTGTAGTCTAGAAGACTAGAGTTCAAATCCTACCTGAGATATTTATGAGTATGACTCTGTACAAATCACTTAACTCTCTCAGGTTCCTAATCTATAAAATGGAGATATCAACAATACCTATTTCCCAGAGTTATAAGGATAAAATGGATAATATTTGTAATATTTGTAAAGCATTTCGCAAAACTTAAAGTGCTATCTAAATTCTAGTAATCATTTATTTTTATATTCATATTTTATTTACTGTTTATAAAGTACTGAATGATGATACCCTTGCTGAGGAAGAAAAATCATTTTAAGGTTAAAAAAATCTTTTTCTCCTAATGCATCTGTGTTGAAGATTTGAGATTAGTATCCTAGGCCCCAGGGAACTTAAAACTGGCAACTTTAGCTACCTTAGTTGGTGGACTTGAGATCTTTGGAATCATTGGAGAGATGATCTTAGATCCTCACAACTTTACAGTGAACTTTGGTGATCTTGAACCTTAATTAGTATCAAGGTTGGGAACCAGATCTTTGGTAATAGTCTGGGGACTGTTATGTTTGGATCTGGACTTAAGGCCCCTGAGCTTGATGACCACGGCCTTGGGAAAATTGGACTTGAATGCTAGCTTTGATGATCTCTGTTCAAGCACTAATGATTCTGGCTTTGTTGGTCTATCTTTTTCAGTTTCTTCTTCTTATGCTTCTTAGCAAAGTGCCTCTTTCCCAGAAATTTAGGGACAATCTCTTTTAGAGGCTTACACCTCTGTGAATAGTTTAATGATGTCATTTCTGTATCACACATGTGATTGGTGGTGGACAGATTTGAACACCTTTACACTGTTGCTGCCCATGATTTCAGATGCTCTTGAGAACAGAAGAGTTTATTAAGGAGGAAAAAGAAAATGCAGATATATATATATATATATTTATAGAGTGAATAAATGTGTCTTGAACCAGAACTCTACCCATTTGGTCTCTCAATACAAGTACCACAAAAATTCTCATACCCTAGGCTCAGAAAGGTGAAAAATGCCTAAAAATCAACTTTTTAAAGAGCAATTCAATTGAGAGAGTGGAAAAATTTGTACAGAGAACTTGAACATTGAGACACAAAGCCCTTTGAGAGGAGAGAACTCAGTATCCCAATTAATCCATCATGAGAAGACAAATATCACAAAATTCTGGCTAATGTGGATAAAGATTCTGAGACCATGAAGCTGCATTTCTGGATTGGGTCTCTGGGCAAGGCAGTAGGGTTAGGGAAGAGCATGTGTGGGTGTGGTTGCTGATGGTAGAGCAAATACCATCTGGAAGCTTCTTAATTTTAACTAATTATTCTTTTTAACTAAATGCAAAATTCAATTATTTCTTCTTGTTGTAGTACTGGTGCTTTTAGAGGTTTATAAATTTCAGCACCCTGGACAAAGTCCTGGTTACCTTACTTGAAATAACTTTATAACTCTGTTTTGAACAAACACACATGTATGTAGAATGTATGTGTGTATACATGTATATGTTACTCTTTATCAAATGCATGCAAATGTTGCTTGATTAAAAAATAAAAATTTATTTAAAATATTCCTGAGTTCATAGTTTTGGCATATTTTTCCCATCCAGTGATACTGATACTACAATTACTATTTTGTGTAGAGATGTAAAATTTGTATGTTAAAAGGAGCTTATCCATTTCTACTCAGGTAAAAGTGTGCTCATTTATTTTTATTCCATTTTCCCCAAAGCCCATCCTTTTTGTGCTGGTTTGTGATGCACACTTCCTCCCTTGTCCAGAGTACTTCTAAAAGCTGAAAATGAAAGGACAATGAAAACTATGTTAGCTTGTAGCTCTTTTCTCTTGTAGCTGCTGATGTGTATGTGGAAATGACTGTGTTTGTTATAAATGTGAATGACTTGGTCCCTCCCACAAATCCAAATTATTGGCCTCTTACTCCCTATGACTTCATTCAGCAACCCACAGCATGAAACCTACAGAAATGTGACATCTATTTTAATACTTCTTTTTGTTAATTAGACACATTCTTAAGTATTCCATCATGCCAAGTCTAGGGCAGCTATGTGATTCAATGAATACAATGCTGAAACTGGAATCAGGAAGACTAAAGTTTAAATTTAGTCTCAAGACACTTACTAGCTGTGTGATCCTGGACAAGTCACTTAATTCTGTCTTAGTTTCCTCATCTGTAAAATAAGTTGGAGAAGGAAATGGTAAACCATTCTAGTATCTTTGCCAAGAAAACCTCAAATAGGATCATGAAGAGTCAGACACAACTGAAATGATTGAACACCAACAAAGCTCTAGGAGCTATCATCCCTACTCTTGAGTTCAAAGTTCTCATGGTATATTCTGGACAAAGTGACATTTATTCATTTTCACTTTCAGATCTTCTCTGTGCTTTTGCTTAGGTCATCAGTCCTCTCAGAACAACAATTTTGATCTTAAAGAAAAAGGAAAGGAGGAAATAAAAGAATATTCTTTTTTCTTGACCCTCTATAAATTGTTACTGACTTTCTACTTATGAGCAAATGGCTCTCTTTCAAAATTATTTCAATGGAGATGTGTTAAAATTCTGCAAACAATTCTTGGATTGTTTATATGTTTTATATGGTTTATATGTAAAATGCCAGTGTCTTCTCAGACTTCTGAAGCTAGTTTTGTTATTAGATTTTGAAGATTAACATAAACAAGAAGATGGACAATTTAACACTTGTATGTAGGACTAAATTAACGTCAAATGGAGTTGTCATCAAACATTATTATGTGCAGCCATTGACAACAGGACAAGAAATGAAACGTATCAATTTTGATAGGCTATAATTTGAGTTGGGATTTTGTATGTTTATTTTTGTATTTGCAAGGGACTGACATCTGTTTTTGACAAGTGTCAGATTGTACTCTCTTATAGAGTGGAAATGGGCACTGTGTAAGGACATTGCTCTTAATACTCATCCTGTGCATTGTAGCACAGACTTTATGCTGTCTTGAAAGTGGATTGAAGAATGAAATGATCATGCTGCTTGAAGAGCTCTCTTGATTGAGATATCCAAAGCAGCACACCACAATTTAGCTAACCGGAGTGAAAAGATGGTCATGAATCTGTGATCTATTTGATAGGAAATTGAGATTTATTGCCTTGTACTTGCATTTACTTGGCTAGCAGGTGCATTTTTATTACTGTGACTTTTCGTTCTCCAATGAATAAAGTACAATTGAAATTATACTTTATTGTCAAATGAAATGTGAGGATCTATTGTAGGTGCATATGAGTTCTATATGTGGTGAACTTCAGCATAATAATCCTTTTGTATTGCTGGCATTTCAGAAAAAATGTTTTAAAATTTTGTTGATAATGACAGTCACGGATAAGCTCCAAAGCATAGTAATGAGTTACCATGAAATCTGATTCTATCAGTACCCCTCAGCCAAAGAACGATGTGGACTTTTCCTTAATAGATGCTGTATAGGGTATATACATATCAAGAGATTATATGTTATAATAATAATATCTAGCATTTATGTAAGCACTTAAAGTTTTCAAAATTTGTTATCATGTATATATACACATCAAATCTGACAATGTATCTAAAGATGTGAAATGGGTACTATTATTGTCCCTATTTTATACATGAAAAAACTGAGAGAAATTAAGTCATTGGCCTAAAGAGCTATGTAAAACAGGATTTGAACTAATAGCTTCCTTAATTCCATTTCCAATATTCTATCCATTGTACCATCTTAGAAAACACTTAATTTTGTATATTCTATTTAGAAAACTAATGTGTAGTGGACCAAATTGTTTCATTGCAACTATTGCTCCCCTGAAGCAAGGTTTTGGAAGCTTTGTTGCCAATTCCATACAAGTGGCATGATGTATGTAGTGAATAGGTTGCTGGAATTAGGAATTCTTGGCTTCAGATCTCATCTGCTTTATATGTCTCATAGGATTCATCAGCTCTTCATTATGAAGTTATAAAAAGGTTGTGATTGCATGGAGAAAAACCCACACCTAGATTTCTCTACACAGTTTATTAGGGAATTTTTTAGCTTGTAGGAGCAGGGATTTACTTATTTCTTAACGATTTGAAATAACTTAAAGTTTTTAACTTGTTTTGTCTAAATATTACTAAAAACTAAAAAAAATCAGGAAAATGTTTACCTGGTATCTTTAAACTATTTCTTCGGAGAGGAAATAAAGTTAAATAAAAAATAAAAAGTTTTTGCAATTGTACTCTAGTGTAGTACAAAATATATTGTACAAATGAGGTACAACTTGCTAAATTAATTACCCTGAAATTGTAATTATTAGATAAGTAGCCTGGTTAAACTAATGATAATTTTCTCTATAAACTTGTTTTTATATTCCTCCTCTCTCTTGGTTTATTTCTTCCTCTCCTTATCCCTCTACAAATGCAGTGATTACTCCTAGTTTGATTATACTACCAGTGTACTTTCTCCCCCTCATCCAGGGACTTAATACATCGGTGCCAGATTTAATATAGACAGTACTTCTGATTGCAAGTAAACTAGCAGTCCTAACCTCTTCCATTATCAGCATGCACCACCACCTGGACTTCATCTCTCCTTAGAATCCCTAAAAGAGTGAGTGAGCCACTATCTAATTTAAGAGATACTGCTACAATGTCTGCTTAGTCAAAAATATTTTTGTCACTGATCTTTCATTTGTTATTGTTGTTCATTTATGTCCAGTTCTTCATGATCCCATTTGATATTTTTTTGGCAAAAGTACTAGAGAGCTTTGCCATTTCCTTCTCCAGATCATTTTACAGATAAGGAAATTGAGGCAAAGAGAGTTAAGTGATTTGCCAGGAATCACATAATTAGTAAGTATCTAAAACCACATTTGACTCAGGGAGATGAGTATTCCTGACTCCAGGCTCCACATTCTGTCCATTGCACCATTTAGCTGACTTTCTTATTTTTCAAAGTGTTTGAAATTATTTCTGTTAAATTATTCCTTTACCTAGCCAAACAATAGAATAAATACTTATTAAATAATAAATTTTAATAAATACTCATTGAATAATTGAATGCTTTAACTACAGATTCTCAACAAAATATAAAAATATGATGTGAGACAGTTGATTTGTTATCACATCGTCACTGTGTTACTAACTGTAGCATGGATTATATTACCACTAGCTGAGATTTGGGGATTGAAGGAAAAGGGACATGTCAGTATGTCTGGAATATAGGGCACTGTATTAGGAAGTACAAGCTCAAATGGATAATGGGTTGTGTTAGGTAGTCAGGGGTCAAAATGAGGTGTAAACTTTTAAAAATCATCTTTCTTTGAATTGCTGGGGACAAGAGTAGACATGGGTTGAGAAGTTCCATGACAAAGTCAATCTTTTCCAATTCTTTATAATTCCTCCTCAGACTGGTCCTGGCACAGAATACATAGATTGGGTACAAGGAGTTGATGGATAATAAAAATCAAGACCTTTCCCTATCCTTATTCACCTTAAGGAATATTGCTTTTGGGGATATGTATTTTAAAAATTAACTCATGGTTCTATTTGCATATATTCCTTTCCTTAAAGATGAATTGGCACAGTGCCGTTTTGAGACAGACTTTCTGGGGAAGAGACTAGGGAGGCTTCTAGGCTTCAAATGCTTTGGGGGTCCATTTGCTAGAAGGATTTCACACTCATTACCTGCCCCACTTTCAGATTTGAAACTAGCACAATATCAGTTCTTTTAAAGAGTGGTAGGAGAAAAAAAAACATTGTTTCAGGGGGCCTTCTGGCAGAGCACATTGATTTTATTTATAGATTCCTATTGATTTTTGGTGTTACTTTAATCTGTGTTGGTGTGAAGTACCCAGGATAATTGCTGTAGATGGGAAAAGATACCTCCCAAATAGCAGGTGCTGTTGCATCTGGAAAATCTCACATGATTGATTGGGTAAAGGAGCTTTAATTTTAAAATTGCTTTTAAACTTTTCATTATGTAGAAGGGAGAAAATGGGGAAGGGTAGGAAAGGGTAATCGTACTTGGCCCCTGGCTATCTCCCAGTCTGTTGTGTGGATTAATGAGGTAATACATGTGTAGCATTTGGTATGTCTTGAGCGATGGCTCTACATAAATATCAGATATTAACCTGAATACCATGCAGAAGTATTTGGAAATAATAATTTTCATCCTCACTTCCTAATTGAGAGGGTGTTACTATAATAATTTACATATGAGGGTTATATGCATATTGATGATGGGAAGAAAAAGCAAGAGATTGGAAGAAGGAGGGAATTGTGGATAGTGAGAAAAACCAACTTTTAAGATTTAGAGAAATTTTGTTGGGCTTGTTCCTCAATATTGAGATGTAATATTAGAAAAGTTCTCTTTGGTAAGATTAAGTGTAGACTTTCAACAGAAATCTGATTGAGATCCACTTCCTTTGAAGGGATGATCTTAAATATGGCCACTTGGAATATATGAGTAAAAGGAACAGTTCTCAGCCCTGTACTTGAGGGAGATACTGCTAGTGCTACAACCTGCATCACCATTGATTATTATTTCTCTCCTTGGCTATTTCTCTAAGAAAAGATTCAAAAGTATAGTTAGTTAGAAGAGCATTAAACTGGGAACTGAGTGACTTGGATTTTCATTTTAGCCCCTGTAATCCTATGTTTTCTCTGGTCCTTTACCAGGTATATTACAAATAAGCTCTAGGGGAGAAATGTCATGAGATCTTTAGTATTTAGGAGCATTTGGCCAGAAATAGATTTATTAAAAAGCAAACTGCTACCGATTATTTAGGATCTGGTCATATAATCATAGAATTATAGGCGTAATTCTAATTAAAGTTAATCCAATTCGTTATACATTTAGTATGTACTAATATATGTGGAACATTGATTGTACCAAGTATTAACAAATATAATATTTCGCTAAGGAACAGTTTTTTCCCTTTTGGAACTTAAGAGTTTTATAAGAGGTTAACACACTGAGAAAAACTTTCACAACATACTATATGATAACTGCAATAGAAGTCCCAAAGTGCTTTGCATAGTCTGAGAGGAAAGAAGTCATTATTAATAGGTAGAATGAGGAGAGTTTTCCAAATAGAAGAGGAAACATGAGAGAAGAATGATATTCTAGATATAGGCATAGCATACATGTAAAAAGGCTTGAAGGTAGGAAACCACAAGCTGTGTTCAGAAAAAAAAAGAAAGTTCATTCTTATTTATAACTAATATCATGCTTTTTTTTCTTATATTCTTGACTTGAATAAAAAATCCTTTTTTATTGCTTATTTGCACTTCGGACTAGTGACCAGATTGTAAGAGAAAACTAGAGATGAAATTCATGTTGGCCATTTCTTATTTTTATTAACATAAACAGTTTCAACATTCTGATGTGTGAGATGAATATGCAAGAGTTCTTTCAGTTTGGATTTCTACAAATATGAATGATTTGGAATAATTCTTATATAGCTATTGATTGTTTGGATTTCTTCCTTTGAGAACTAACTGTTCATATCCTTTAATCATTGACCAGTTGGGAAACAGCTCTTAATCTTATAAATTTGAATCAATTCCTTTTATTTCTTGGGATAGACTTCAAAGAAACTTGCTGCAAAAAAATGTTCCTAGTTAGTTAGCTACTTCCCTTTTGATCTTACCTATGTTGGTTCTGTTTGTATAAAGCTTTTTCAAATTCATATAATCAAAATATATCAGTTTTATTATCTATTAACTTCTTTATTACTTATTTTATGTTATTAATTCTTCCATCATGAAATGCAAAATCTATTTAGAGAAATAGAACACATACATGAATAACTACAATAGAATGTGGAACTTATAAATATATAAGAAAATAAGAGAAGTTTACATCACCTCTTCCCCTATTCATAGGTTTGAACAGTAACTTTGTTTCTCTAATTTGCTTATCATGTTGTCTTTTATATTTAAATTATTCTTCCATTTAGAGGTTATTTTGGCATATGGTATGAAATATTAGTCTAAATCTAAATTTTCTAGAAAACTTTAAGTTTTTCCACCAGTTGTCGTTGAATAGTGATGAATCTATCTGCCTTCTTATGGTTTACCCAATTAGTGGCTACAAGGCTAATAGGTTTTTGCTTCTATGTTGTATATTTCATTATAAACATAATTGACCAAATAATAACAAATACAATAAAATTTGTGATTATATCAATACATGGAGAAAAAACTTTTGACAAAATGTAATACTTATTTCTATAAAAAAAAGCACACTGGAAACAGGAATAAATTTACCTTTTCTTAACATTGTTAATTTTATTATGTATAGTAAAAAAGCTAGCATCACATGTTATGAAAATAAGAGAGTTTATGCCATAAAGATCAGGGATAAAAGAAGGACGTCCATTATCTCCACTAATAAATATCATACTTGAAGTAGCAGATAACATTCTAGCTATAGCAAAAAAGATAAGAAAAAGAAATTTATGGAATAAGCCCAGGCAAAGAAAAAACAATGATCACTTTTTTTTCAGATAATATATAGTTTACTTAGGGACTCTTAGAGTACCAATTAACAAAACAATTGAAAATTTTCTTATTCAGTGCCATACTAAGAATTCCTTTATAGAGCCAGAAAAAGTAATAAATAAATTCATTTGGAGGAGTAAAAAGTGAAAAATTTCAAGGGAAATAATGAAAATAAGTAGGAAGGTAGGACTCAAACTAAGCTACAAAGCAGTAATTATCACAAAAACCTAGGGAATTTTATTATTTTAAATGATCTTTCTAACTAGAGGCTAAGATCAATTATTTCTATTTGCTAAAAAATTACAAATGCTATCAATATTCTTTAAATTTTAATGCTCAGTGGTAGGACCATAGTTATGACTATGTACTCATTTTTATCCAATATGAATTTATTAAGCACTTATTACATGTGGAACACTGTGCCAGTTTTGATGTCATTGAATCTGCCATCATGAAATGCAAAGTCTATTTGGAGGAGTAGAACATATACTTGAATGACCACAATAGAATGTGGAACTTAATAAATATATAAGAAAATCAGAGCAATTTAAAATATTATAGATGTTCCAAGGATAGAAAAATCAGTTTTGACTAGAAAGGTGATGGGAAGGAAAGTTTGGGGAATGAGGTGGCATTTGAGCTGGGTCTCTAAGAATGGAGAGTGATAGAGATAAGTGGGAAAAAGGCATTCCTGGCATAGTGAACAAGAGGAAAATTCAAGTTTATATGTGAGGGTGGTATGTGTGTGTTTGTGTGTGTGTGTGTGTGTGTGTGTGTGTGTGTGTTTTCAGGCCAGAAAGTAGTCCAACTGACTTTGGCAAAGTCATCCCTCCACCAAATTTCAATTTTTTCAGCTTTCATCTAGGGATAATAATATCTATCTTATTCTACATTGTCTGCCTCAAGAATTATTGTAATGATTTAATGAAATAACATGTGAAAGTATCCAAAATAGTTATTACTTTAAATCCTGAATCAAGATTTTCTCTGCACTTGGCCAATTTGTTGAAATGTTGTCCCATTTTCAGAATAATCAGACATTTCCTGAGGCTTTCATCATAATTGGTTTATAGAGACCTTCTTTCATATATGAAAACTGTTTAATATTGTTCTGTTTTTAGATAATTCTCTAAAACACATAAAACTTGATATTCTAGGCCATCTCTGTCACTTTTAACTTAAATATTCTAGTAATTTGGTTTTGTATTTTATTAAATGCCAATTTAAGATATATTGTAGGATCTTTGAGATCCTGAAGTTCTTTTGCTATGGGATTCCTATAGGAAGGAAAGAGACACTCCTCTTATGATCCCCGCTTATTGATGGTGGCCTGATTTCTGTGTTGAATGTTAGGAATTTTAAATCAGAATTCATTCTACAGTCTCATTTCTGTCAATCAGTTCTGAAATACATCTTGTTATTTAACTCAGGAATATGTTTTGCTTTGTTTTAAGGAAATCAATGGGGGTAGAAGGGTGGCTACAGCTTAAATGCTACTGGGATGCATATAGCAACTTTTTCTAAGGTTATTAGGAAGGCAGCAAAGTCCTTTTTGATCATGTTGATCTACAATCTGAGGTGGTTGGATAGGTGACTTCCAAGCTTCCTTCCAGCTGTAAATGCTGTGATTTATGAGTATACAGCCACAGACTGCCACCAGATCTCACCAGGTAGGCTTTTTCCTTTACTAAGTTTTGAGGCACTAAGACCAAGATAAAACAGAAAAACTATAAAATCTATTATGGCTGAAGAAAGACTAGGAACACTATTTAATCTTTAACTGAAAAGGTTGGAGCAGAGGGGTTTCTCAAGTCCCTGAGCAAAACTATTGATTTTTTTTTTCTTTTCTCTTTTGGTAGAAATACTCTGTGAAATCCCTCTGAGACAGAAAAGCAGCTTTCTGAATGAACAGAGCCCAGCTGCTTTTGGTTGAATGATATAGAATCTCTTTGCTAAAATGTTATCCTTCCATTCTGGTGAAAGTAGGGACCTCAAAAGAAAAGGTTAGTCTGTAGGAAAGGTTAGTAAAGGGGGACCTTTTTGCCCTTCACTAGGTATAGAAACCCAGGAAGGGAATGGTGACGCAAAGATGTACAGTTTTAAATGGGGAAACTCTGGTATAGTCACAGGAATTAATGAAAATAGTAAGACCAAAAAAAGCAGTAGTCAGATAAGGAGAGAATTATTCAAAAGACAGATACCTGAAAAAATGAGGAAGGCCTATTGATCTCTTCTTTGAAAGTGGCAAAATTTTATTTTTAATGAGAAAAAAATGTTTTTAGTCCCAACGGAGACATGAAGAATTATTTACAAGACTTTGAAAATTTGTGAAATGAAAAATTATGCACAGTTTAAGGCCAAGGCACTAGAACATATAACTTTTTGAGGTTCCTTACTTCAGCTGTGGTTTTCCTTTTACTTTCACAGATTTCTTTCTGTGGGTTTTGAGGTTTATTGTCACTTAATAGAGTGAGATTTGCAAAGCTATCCCAAAAAGGCTAATTTTTTTTCCTAGGCATTAAGCCAACAGTTTGGAGAATTGTCATCAAGTGAATGATGGTGACTATTTTATGGCGGTGTAGGTTAGACTTATCCCAGGCATAAATAAATAAGAAAATAGGAATGCAGCATATAATCTGGCAAGTTTTGCTTTTTGTTTAAAAATGCAACTATTTAAATGACAGTATGAATATTGATTAATCTCTAACTTCTCCTTTGAACAATGTAATGAATAATTTAGGGAAGGGATTCTTAACATGGAGTCTAAGAACTTGTTTTATAAAAAATTTCAATAATTATTTCAATGTAATTGGTTTTCTTTGTTGTACCACTTCTATTACTGCAAGTATTAGGTAACTAGCATTTATATAGCATTTTAAAATTTGCAAAGAGCTTAACCATGTTAAATCATTTGATCCTCATAGCCCTGTGAGATTGGTATTATTATTCTTCCCATTTCATAGAGGAGAAGACTGAGTGGTTATATGACTTGCACAGATAATATCTTAAGCAAGATTTAAACTCAGATTTTTTTTTTCATTTGAGAAGATTTATTTGTGCTAACATTTCCCCCCCCCCCTTTTTATTGTTTCCTTTTTTCCTGGTTATTCATGTACCTTGATTTTTTAATGCACATTTCTTTATGAATCATGTTGGAAGATAATAATCAGAAGAAAAGGGAAAAACCACAAGAGAAAAAAACAGAACAAAAAGGAAAAAAATGAATGTAGCATATATTGATTTACATTCAGTCTCCATGCTTCTCTCTCTGGATGCAGATGGCATTTTCTATCCAAAGCTTATTGGAGTTGCCTTGATCACTGAACTGCTGAGAAAAATCAAATCTTTCATAGTTGATCATCACACAATACTTGTTTCATTTAGCAGCAGTTCGGGTAAATATTTCCAGGTCTTTCTAAAATCATCTTGTTCATAATTTTTTAAATAGAACAATAATATTCCATTACTTTCATATACCATAACTTATTTAGCCATTCCCCTATTGAAGAACATCTAGTCATTTTCCAGTTCTTTGCCAGGTCTTCTTGACTGCAGATGCACATTTGCAATACAGAAGATAGATAATACATATATCACTTACTTCCTTACCTCCCAGCCAAAAGGTTTGACTAATTGACAAAACTCACATAGAGGGAAAATACCATCACTCACATTGTTACTCTCTAAAATTCCCAAAGTGTTCTCTTAGTGGCTATCCACAATATAAATCAACTCCTGGAAAGTTAAAATATCTCAAATTTTGTGCTAGAATTACCGTCATGTCATGAATGTTGTATCTATGATTATAAACATTAAGTGAGACATACAAGTGGGAGATATACATCTAATACATCTAATGTTACATCTCAGACATTGTGTGTGTATGTTTAAAAGTGAGGGAAAATAAATAGCTATTGATTGGAGAAACTGTGAATTATGGTCAGAACAGAAGCTTTAGAGGTCTTTTGAACCTCTTATCTTCAAATATCATATAGGAGAGAAACTTATTTTGTTTGGATAATGAAGGCAGAGGACAAGAGAAATATATGTTAGACATTGCAATGAGATGAATTTAGTTTTAATAGTAGGAAAAATGTTTCTAAGAAAAAGTTATCCCAAAGTAGAACTTCCCTAATTGGAAGTCTTTAAGCATAATCTGAATGGATACTTGACAAGAATTTTGTCTGGTTCTGGATTGGGCTGTGAGATCCCTTTTAGGTCTAAAGGATTCTATGCCCAGGAATCCCAGTCTTTTGCAGCTATGCTACTCTTTGCTGCATTAAGTCCCATCTATCCTTTCTCATTGCTATCTCAGCAACTATATTCACTCACCAGGGAAAGAATTGTATGAGCTAAGTTACTTTCAGTGATACAAAGAGAATCATCACTATTGCTCCTTTTTTGTTTAAATGTGCTAGTTGATTGTAGACAAGCAGAAACACTGGGGAACTTGCCAGCATAATTGTGACTCATTCCTGCCATATTGCCTTTTCTGTTGTGTGAACAACTTCTTATTCAAAGTCCTTCTATTGCTTTTGCAAAACTGTCTTCTAGTAATCTCTGATTCCAAATTAGAATGCCCCCCAAAAGTCATTATCATAAACTGTCCTCGTTATCCATTAGAATATAACTTCAGCAGTTGTCAATCAGTTACTCTTTCATATAAAGTGAAGATTTACAATGAATTTCTGAAGTGAGAATGCCCTATTACAATGGAAATAATGTAAGATTTGGAATCAGAAGACCTTACCTCATATCCTGATTTGGTCAGTGAGTTACTTCCCTTATCTAAAAATGAGGAGATTGATTGTAAAATGTTCATTCACTAAGTTTTTCATTATTCATTTTCTTATTATTGGGCATAAAGAAAAGTATAGATCTGGTAAGCAACCATGAGGCTTACATATCACCTAATATCAAATGCTTTGTTTATGTTCCTGTAATATCTTTATTTTATTTCATACACACAAACACACACACACACACACACACACACACACACACATACACACGGAGAGAGAGACAGACAGACAGACATAATAAGAGACAAGATTCTTTTAAAACAGGAGTTCTTTCTTGGTCTATTGAAGTCTATGGGCCTTTTCTCTGAATAGTATTTTTAAATGTCTAAGATAAAATAGACAGAATTAGAAAGAGAACCAATTACAGTTGATTGAAATAAAGTTTTCAAAACTTTTAAAAAATTAGTTCATGGATTCAGATTAAGAACATCTATTATAAAAGGACAATAAGACAATCAACCTGTTGTAAGGATAAAGAACTAATTGGTTCCAACCAGAAGGGTTTAGTAAGAATGGAACTAAAGCCTTCTTTAGTTCTTAGTAATAATCTATAGGCATTCTTACAGTAAAGCCTAGTTTAAAGCAATTGATTAATGAAAGGTAGTGTGGTAGAATGGATAAAGGGCTACATTTAGAGTTAGGAAAATCTAGGTTTACATTCCTACTTCAGTCATTGCTTGCTGTGTGACCGATGGAGAGTTACTTAGCCACTTTGATACCTAGTTTTCTCATCTGTAAAATAAAAATGGTAACAGCACTTATCTCACAAGGTTGTTTTGAGGAGTAAATGGGATAATGTATGTAAAACACTGTTATTACTGCCTAAGTGGAGTTTGGGCAGAAGAACTTGAAGACCCACTTATATGGATGCAGTTAACAAAAGATCTATCATCCTGAGCTCCAATCTGTGAGGGTATAATCTTGTTTTAGTCACTACTGATTGAATATCATGGTTCCCATACACACTATTCCCATGTTGACTAACTCTAAAGTGGTTTCATCTGATTGGATCAGCACTTACTTTTTCAAAACTAAATCCCCTTTCAGGGATCATCCCTATATCAGTATCACTGGAACATTTTTTCTCTCAGATCACATTACATATTTTATTGCTCAAATGTAGGCCATCTAATATTCAAGGCCCCTCAATTTGTAAATGCCTAGACATATCCTGTTTTTCTTTGGCCTTGAATCCAAAAGAACTTTAAATCTGGCTATGGAAGATGTCCTATCAGTACCCCCAGTGCTTATTTCATTTCCACTTGTGATTTTTTTTGTCAGACTCAAAATTCAGCTGCATTTTTCCTGAGCCTTAATAATTCTCTTTTTACTAGTGTACCAGCTCTGGTTGCCCTTCCAAATCATTTCATCCTTAGCACTCAGCAAAGTCAATAGGCTTAGTGAATTGAGCATTGCTACAGCTTTATGGATATAGGGAGAATTTTCACTTAGATGCATATATCCATGGTTCTCTTCACTTTCTTGTGAGTTTTTTTATCTTAATTCATCCTGATGTCACTCAGACATACTAAGTTATAGAAAGGATGTGTCCCACCAACCAGTTATTTAAACCTCACTTAGCTCTCCTCAGAAATATCTAACAAAATCTTCATCAAGTCTCTTGTCACATTGATGATAAGGGAAAAAATATTCATTGGAGTATGAGGAAGATGAGAACATATTTACAGGTAGAGTGCCAATGGTTAAAATGGAATGAAAATTCGGTTAAAAAAATTCTAATTAAGCAGCTACTGTGGCCAAAACAAAGTCTTAAGACATTGGGAAAACAGAAACAACATCTTAAGGGTTGTGGTAAGAGCTGTGTTCAAACATATAAAACATAGGGAATCTTTGTCTTTGAGATAGAATTAAAAGAGGTGAGAATTAATGAAAGTATGGCTAACATGTTGAAGAGAATATGTTGTAATACAGAGAGTTTCAGTGATTAGAGAATTCTCATTGGATGACTGAGTTCAATAAAGTCAGCGGTATGGTTTTTTGATATTTATTTATTTGTGATATAGCAGTTGTGATATTAGTTACCTTGGAATAGAAATGGAAAAAAGTGAATGAGAAGATTGTCCATGACTGGATATTGGTATAGTAAACAAAGGTAGCCAAAATGGCAGCACTCAGATTATTGGCAATGGAGTGAAAGATTGTGCAAAGGCTAATCAAACTAGAACTGTGTCTGATTAGGAAAATAAGAAAAGACCAGGAATCCCTGGTTCTCATTTTCAGTGAGAGGGAAGAGTAGATTAGGTAGATATCAGAGAGTAGAAGAGATTCAGAATTGGGAGACTCTTATCAAATTGCAGTTTTGAATTCAACATGTTGGAAGTGGAGTGGTTCTAAGTGCTTCAAAATAGACTTTATGAAAAAGAGATGTGAAGGTGAATGAAGTCCAAGAATATCAAAGTTAGGATTTGAAAGTTGTCATCAACATAAAAGTAGAAGGAATGGATTTCTAAAGAAGAGAGTTGGTTGATCTTAAAACACTTGCTTTTTCTTTCTGTACTTGTTACTGACTCAGCCAATCAGGTATAATTACATCTAACTTTATCCAGCTGTGTCTCCCATTTCTATAAGGAAGTTCTCTGCTATAGTCCTAATGCACAATTATATTAGCAAATTTGTCTTTGTGAATATATTTCATGGTTATGGCTCTAGCCACATTCTTAATAAGTCATTCCAAATGTTCAGTAAATATAACATAGAGAAAATGAAACAAATGAGAAGCTGGTTAATTTGTATTAGTGATGGGTAAGTCCATTTGTGGCTTACTGAATTTTGAAAAATATCCAGGAATATGGAGGAAAAGGAGGGTGGGAAGAAGAAAATGAAATAAATGAAGCTTACTGTACTATAGTGCTTTTTCCCATTTATTTTTGCCAAGTGTGGTTTGCTGTTAATTACATATTTATGATAATACTTTGTAGTTTCCTCGTGAATGTCCTGAAGCATGTTTTCTAAAAGTAATGAACATGGCATACCCTAAGCCCTCCAGCTACATCGCTCTTCCATTAAATCCCAGCTGAGAAGTGGGGTGAGACTGACTGCCAGGTTTGCAGTAAGAATTATAGAGTTTGTAGATTAACTTTTGTTGTGAGAATTAACTGGGCTGTGATGAATATCCAATTGAAACATTGAAGAGAAGACACTGATACCCATTTGATAAAGTCTATGCACATTCTACTTTCTGTGCATTTTAATAATTGTTATGGATTTGAAAAAGAACTATGACTGCCAACTTGAGGACAGAATTGGGTCCATTTTACAGCTGTCTTCCAAAGGATTTAAAGACAGCGATGAGCTGTTATTAGCAATTTTGTGCCCTGGGATAGAAGTACAAAGATACTTCTAGGATAAATGGCATGAAACACTCTTTGGTTTCCTTTTAAAGACAGATTCAGTTGGGGGAAGTAGGAAAGAGAAATTCTAAGACATCATCCCATAGAAAGAATATGGGGGAAATGGTAAAATATGAGATTGGAATGGGGAAGAATTTGTCTGGGACATTGCTACTAATTGGAGTATTTCAATTAGTAATTTAAATGAGTATTTCTTGCTAAGTTTCAAGAAGGAAAACAAACATTTCTTAGATGTTTACTATGTACTAGACATCATATGATGCATTTTACAATTATTATCTCATTTGATCCTCACAACAACACTGGGAGGTTCTGTTATAATATCCATTTTACATTCGAAGAAAAGATGGCAAATAGAACTCAAATGACTGGCCTGGTATAATAAATGTCTGAGGCTAGAATTAAACTTGGGTCTTTCTAACTCTAGGCCCAGTATTCTACTGTGCCATCTACCAGGGTTAGGAGTTAATAAATTCAGCTATTTTAGCTGAAGAAGTACAAGTGTCAGCAACCTAGTCAGCTAATCACTGATTGTCCTTCCTTAGTTATGGCTTCAGGACAGTTATAATATAATAAGTAATTCTTTAGGTATGGGAAACCCATGCAGTACGTTTTCTTGGCACCAGAATGAAATTTTTACTCCCTATTTGAAAATATTCTGATCTCACTTTGACTAGATGATTTATATTACTTATCACTTATTCAGATTAAAACATTTTACTATAGCTTTCCTAGCTTTCAGGACATTTGGGGCTGATTTCGAGGGTTTGTCTTGAATGTTAGATGATGACTGTTACACTAGGGATGAGAAACTGATAAAAATGGGAATTTGGAAATATAAAAATGATTAGTGTCTTTACTAACATTGAGATTCTACAAGTTAATATGTGTTTGTGTTATGTATATGTATGGAAACACAATATGGCTACCATTAGATACAAATATGTATTTATATGCAATATCATTCCATATATACTTATAATTGTCAGTTCTTTCTGTAGACGCAGATAGCATTTCCCTTCATACATCCTTTATAATTAACTTGGGTAAATTATGCCCCAAAAATTATCAAATTGTGCATACCCTTTGATCCAGCAGTGTTTCTATTGGGCTTATATCCCAAAGAAATACTAAAGAAGGGAAAGGGACCTGTATGTGCCAAAATGTTTGTAGCAGCCCTGTTTGTAGTGGCTAGAAGCTGGAAAATGAATGGATGCCCATCAATTGGAGAATGGCTGGGTAAATTGTGGTATATGAATGTTATGGAATATTATTGTTCTGTAAGAAATGACCAGCAGGATGAATACAGAGAGGACTGGCGAAACTTACATGAACTGATGCTAAGTGAAATGAGCAGAACCAGGAGATCATTATACACTTCAACAACAATATTGTATGAGGACATATTTTGATGGAAGTGGATTTCTTTGACAAAGAGACCTGAGTTTCAATTGATAAATGACGGACAAAAGCAGCTACACCCAAAGAAAGAACACTGGGAAACGAATGTGAACTATCTGCATGTTTGTTTTTCTTCCCGGGTTATTTATACCTTCTGAATCCAATTCTCCCTATGCAACAAGAGAACTGTTTGGTTCTGCAAACATATATTGTATCTAGGATATACTGCAACATATCCAACATATAAAGGACTGCTTGCCATCTAGGGGAGGGGGTGGAGGGAGGGAGGGAAAAAAAATCGGAACAGAAACGAGTGTCAATATAAAGTAATTATTAAATAAAAATTAAAAAAAATAAAAAAAATAATTAACTTGGGTATTTATAATAATCAAAATGGTATATTCATTCAAAATTGTTACTAAAACAATAGTACAATAGCCATCTTTAGGACAAGGTTGGGGGGAAGAAGTAAAAAAAAGAAATTTATGTAATTTTATTATATATTTAAAGGGAATAGCATATAATAAGCTTGCAGTTTCATGTATAACCATTTTAAAAACATTTATACTGTTATAGAAATGCTTGTTTTATTCCATAAATTAAAAATAACAATATTTTTAAAAAAGAAACTCATATATGAAATGATTTTTGTCAGTGTTGGAAACTCACATATATAATGTATTAGATAAAGCTTATGGAGAGTAAGTGACTTTTATTACCATACTACCCCTACTTCTCACCCCCTGTATGCAACAAACTCCTATGGCACACTAAAACCTCCAGGATCAACTATATTGGTTGTCAGTGTCCTTCAGTCTTGTCCTTTTATACACTTCCCATCTTATTACAATCATCTCTGAGATTTCCTCTAATTTACTCTTTACTTTTCTTGAAAGATAATAATTCTTTGCATGTTATTTCTTATTTTAGAATGTGTGATCCTTGAAGATAGGCATTTTTTGCCTTTCTTTTAAAACCTAGTGTTTACTGCAATGTCTAGCACAGACTTAGCCCTTAAGAATTACTAATTGTTGTTGACATGCCATCATTAATAAACTGTCTTTCTGCCTATATATGTATGTGTGAATATGTGCACACATATAAACACCTATATAGACTACATATACACATATATCAGTGTATTGTATGTGTTTACACAGAATTAGACAAACAGGTTATTTAAAAGCTGAGTTGTTATGAAATTTCAAAACATAATGAATTGCAAAAAATTCTTCTCTCTCTGGAGATGTGCAGACATATGGGTGTCTTAACTGAACCTTTTAAAACATTTCCTTTAGTTGTGCTACCTACCTCTTAGTACTCAAAAACATGGGAGGGAAAATTGCATTTCAGTAATGGCCCATTTACAGTTAGGTACTTTCCAAGGCTGCTGCTTGTCTTCTGTATTCTGAAGTGCAGACATTCAGCCCAAGAAGCAGTTAGCAGATTTGTCATTGTAATTCTTTTGCCATCATTTCTTGCCTCTTGCCTAACTTGCCTCTCATTGGGAATTCACTGCCTTTACTTTGGCTGTTTGTCTGTAGAGGACAGTATTGAGTGAACCTGTCAGCTCATTAACAGTGGAGGAGGTGATTTAAACTTGTCACTAGGTATATGCTCTTGGATCCAGGAGGCCTAAATTACAAGACATTTTGAGAAGCAGCCTTTGACCAGCAGGTCTGATGCTTTTCAAATAGCATGTTCTTAGTGCATTTTAAAAACACTGGCTCACTTTTTGTAGCTGATGTGCCATATTTTTTTAGTTCACAAAACTTCCTCTAAAAGACCCCAGGCTGGGAGATTAAGCCCCTACTCAAAATAATCAGATCCAGGTCTTTTTCTCCCTTGTTTTTCTTGAACCTGGAAACTGTCTCCTGCAGAGACAGCAAGCATCATTATCAACAGAGGGATAAGACTTTCTTTCCAGTAGATGGTAATATCCCAAGGGAAACATCCATAACATTAGACTGACTTAAGTGTAGTTCTCTTTGGATGTAAAAATGTGTGTGAACTATATGCATTCCCACAAGTCATTTTCAATCATGGCTCAATTTGCCTTTTAAGCTCATTTATCCTGACTTATTAGGGATCCCCATTATCACATATCTGACAGGATCTACCAGGTTTTGGAATCCATTCTCTCTGAAGGCAGTTATTTCTACTTAGCACACTTCTAATGGGATATTTTTCTTTACATTGAGTTGAAATATGCTTTTCTGTCACTTCCACTCATTCATTGGTTCTAATTTTTCATCCTGGAGTGAATCAGGGAGAACATCTAATCTGTCTTCCAAGTGATGCTCTTCCAAATATTTGAAAAACAGATATGTTTTATCCTAAGACGTGTAGGTAGGGGTTCCTCACTTTTTGTGTCATAAACCAATTATGGCAGTTTGATAAAGCCTATGGAAGCCTTCTAAGAATAAATGCATAAAACAAAATGCAGTTAATGGTCACTTAAGTTAAGAACCTCTGGAAGCAGAGATGATCTGGCAAATTTCTTACAACTGGCTTTTCAAACAGAAGATACTTTTGAATTTAATATGCTTTATTAGCATTTTCTCTATTAAGCCTAGAATATCAAAAACCCATTAAGTCAAGCCTTTATTTTGGTGTTTGCCAATTTCTAAGGTGTAAATGCTCTTATTAAAAAAACTACAATTGGCTTTTAGCTGGTAGAATTGGTTCTCAAATATCCCCTACTACAGATTTATTTTCAGGCAAAATATATCTGATTCCTTAAAATGATCTTCATACAAGATTATTTATAAAGCCCTTCCCAATCCTGACCACTCCCCCTGAAGTCTCTCTAGCTAACGAAAGTTCTTTTTTTCAATGTATCCCATTAGATTGAACATAGTATTTCTCCAGATCTATTGTGACTAGAGAAGAGTTCAGGGGAATTATCATTGTCCTACTCTTGGACATTATTCATTTCCTAAGGTAGCCTAAAATTGCATTGTATTATTTTGTTGAACTTGCAGTTCATTATTATCCCCCAACTTTTTTTCAAAGGAATTAGAACCTATCTATACACCTTCTTATAGCAGTGAAACTTTTTTTTTTAATGCCAATGTTAATCTTACATTTACCTGCATTAACCTTCATCTTAAGAAAAGCCTATACAAGATCCCACATTGTCAAAGCCTTTTTGAATTCTGATTGATTTCCAGTATATGAGTAATTTTTTCCCTAACCTTATGCCAAATGAATCCCATCATTCTTTCCAAGTCATTGATAAATAAATTAATCAGTGTGGGACCAGATGAGGCATCTAAATGGTGCAGTGAATAGAGGGTACAGCCTGAAATCAGGAAGATTCATCTTTCTGAATGCAAAGCTGCCTTAGACACTTAATAGCTCTGTGACCCTTGGCAAGTAACTTAACCATGTTTGCCTTAGTTTCCTCATTTGTAAAATGAGCTGAAGAAAAAAAAAGGCAAACCACTCCAGTGTCTACCAAGAAAATTCTAAATAAATTAGAGATAGACATAACTGAAGCAAGTGAGCAACAGTTAGGATCAGGTACAAATCCCAGGGGCATGTTATTTAACAGACCATCTTCCAAGATGTCAGCAAAGTACTAATGACTTCTCTTTGTTTCCAGTCTTTCATCTAATTCTGAACCATAAAATCACAGCTGTAAAGGTAGAAAAAAAATTTTAAGGTTTGATTGTTGAATCTCATTCTTTTACAAATGTGGAAATGGAGGCTCTGAGAGGCTGGAAGACTTTTTTTCAGGTCATGTCTTGGGACCCTAGGCTCACCAATGCTTGATAAGCATTCCTACTCTATTTTTAGGTCACCATGTTTCTGCTCCAGCTTGCTAGACATGGTGCTCTGGCTATCCCCTGAGGGGTTAGTCTCTGATTAGTGAGGATTCACTATATCTACCCCCCATCTGGATCCTCCTCTTGGCTGTTCCTCAACTAGCTACATGTCATGTCACCATATGTGTACCTTTAACACAGTGCCTGGAAAATCATAGACTCTTAATGCATAGTTTTCATTCATCAATTCACAGGGATAGCAATCATCAGAGATGTGATTTGAACCCACTGACATGAGAGTCCAAGCTCTTTCAATTGTCCTATCCTGTTTCCCCAACTGTATGATTATTGCTTAACCCACATCTTTCCACTCTGTCTACAAAAAGAGCATGAGAAGCATTGCTAAATGTTTTGATAAAATCTCAGTAAACTATCTCTTTTCTTCTCTATTGTCAGTCTAGCAAACCCTGTCAAAAAAAAAAAAAAAAAAAAGGAAATGAGGTAGCCTGACACTGTTCCTGGTGAAGCACTTTTATTTCTTTGTGATCTTACTTCTCTAGATGTATTAATGACTATAAATTAGGGGCCCTACAGAGTCACAGGTAAAGTTGTTTATTTTTTTCAAGTATTTGTTTTGGAAATGATCTTTTATGATTTTATTATCTATTTCTTATAGAACTGACAGATTGATGGTTTGAATCACTCTACCTATTATCAGCCATATTTTAAAATATATTTAGCACACTTGGGAGAAAGGAATATATATTTATAGTTTTTGTTTCAAGGATCATGTGGCTCTTTGATAATAGCTCACATTTATATGGTGCTTTAAAACTTGCAAAGCACTTTAGATGTACTGTCTGTGTCTGATGTCATGCTAGTTCTTGGCCCCTGTCTAATCTCATGAACTTTTTTCATGAAAACATAAAGAGGGGACAGGCAGATTTTCAAAGATAATTTTGTTCAACAGACCACATCTTACAGTCCCACACTGAGTGAGAATCATCCTACTATTGCCTTTATTGTTTTAACTTAACAAAGCATTTGCTTTATTAGAGACATTCTGCTTTAAAAAGGACATCTGGGGGTCATAATGCCTCAGAGATGAAGACTTTTCTTCTCATAGTGGGTGCCCTCACAATGATGAGAGTGGGAAGCAGGCACTAGGAGTGACATTTGGAATAGGCTTTCGGGGGGGGGGGGATTAGGAAAGGTGGGCGAGAGGATGACTTGTCTTTCCTGCTCTCAGGACTATGCCTGAGGCAGTACTGCTCAGAGAATAAACGCTGCTGGGATTGTTCTCTTCATTCATTTGAATTTGTGCCAATTGTCCAAAAACTTAAATTATTCTTATCAAGCAGGGCATCTTTCCTGCTTGAGATAAAACATGAAATTCTGGGACATATGCTTTAGAAATAAATGTATATTTATTTTGTATGTATATAATATATTTTTATGATATACCATATTATTTATATATGTATATATAAGTTATATTCCCATTCCAATTCCCTAAACTGTATTTTCAGCTTGTAGAAAGATGTTGGGCACACAAAGAATTCTTAATAAATGCTTATTGATAAATTGATTGATACAGAGGTGCTTTTGTTCAATAGCTGCTAAATATGAACATCACATGAGGCCCAACACAGGGAAAAATGTTTCTCTCAAGTGTACAGCAATGTCATGAAAAATGTTTCAAACAAATGAAGTATTTGGTGTCAATGGCAAGGTTCTATAAATGTTCTTATTAGTAGGTGAAATGTTATTAATCATATCAAATCCCAGAATACCACAAAGTTTTGTTGGTGAAATATATAATTATTCAAAGGGATTACTTTAACCTCCCAACAATAGAAAAAAAAATTCTGAAATGGCTTAAAAAGGCATGGGGCAGCTATAGGGCACAATGGATTCAATGCTGGACTGGAGTTAGGAAAACCCGAGTTCAGATTCCATTTCAGACAATAGCTGAGTGATTCTAGCAAGTTCCTACTTTGCCATTTCTAGACTCAGTTTCCTTATATATAAAATGGGGATTTAATACTATAGCACTTAACATCACAACTAAAATGGGAACCAAAATTTAAAGCACTTTGCAAAATCCTGCACCTTCATATAAATACTAACTAAATTGCCCAGATTGTGACATTACAGCTGGATAGACCTCATAATTAAGTTAATTCGTTATTCCACTAATTATGGACTGATATTGTGGATATAAATATGTAATAAGCTGGACCCAGAGTTGAGTAGGAGGAAGAAATCTGAATAGATAGAATTTGGAAAATTGTGCGGTACTTTCAATGACTCTCACCTGTTTTTTTTGTTGCAAAAAATATAGTTGGACAACTATATAATTTTAACATCAATATCCTGCATATGATGCTGTATGGCTTACATTGTAGAACATTTTTCATGGACTTTGACATTTATTCTACCCTTCTACCTTCCCTCTCCCCTCTTCAGCTCCTTTTTGTGGATTGCCTTTTATTGTAAAAGTGTATGGTTCTCAGTAACATGGGTTGTTTTTGCTCTTGTAGTTGTCTTCTCAGTATTTAGCACAGTGTCTGGCACACATTAGGTGCTTAATAAATGCTTGCTGTCTTACCTTGTGTCTACATTCTGGCCAAACCTTTCTACATGATATTCCTTGTATAGAAGTTTCTCTCCTCTGCCTTTTGTACCTGTGCAGAGGCTGTGCCCCATGAAGTTGCCCCCCTCCACTCTACCTCTAAAATTTTAACTCCCTTCCCAACCCAGCTCAATTATTATCTCCCACTTAAGGCTCTTCTTGATTTTAGCAGCTAGTGTGTCTTCTACTTAGTACTTGATTTCAGCAGCTGGTATATCCTCCACTTACTTTATATTCACTTTAAATATATTTTTCATATATTAACTGGTATATAGAGAGACAGTATGGTGTGCTAGTTAGAGAGTTGGCTTTGAAGTCACAAAGATCTGGATTTAAGTCCTGTCTTTCACACATTTTTGGCTTGATCTATGGGTAAGTCATCATAACACAGTGCAACTCCTTGATTATAATTGTCAGCATTAGCCGAGAAACTCCCAGACACCATCCTTTATTTATTTATCTATCTATTTATATATCTATGTTGTTTCACCTGGTAAAACTTGAGGGTAGGGACTGTTTTGTCTTTGTGACTTACATGATAGGCACTAAATACTTCTTAAATAATCAACGGAATGAAGAATCAAGTGTTTTTTGTTTGTCAAGATAGAGTCAATTAATTTAATTTTTCTTGATGTAGTTGGAGTTGTACTATATCCATGGCTTTCTAATTTTCTTCTTGAATAAATTATTCAGGGTAGACACTTCTCAGTACTCCACAAAGTTTTGATCTATTTCATTTCTGAACCTTATTTTTCCAACACATGCATGTGTGTATATGTATGTGTATATTTCTCTGTCTCTTTGTTTTATCTTTCTCATTCTGTGTGTGTGTATCTGTCTCTGTCTCATCATGCTCTATGCCTGCTGTCTCATTGAAGTTACCAGATAACACAGCTGTATACTGACTTATTTTTAATTGATCTTTCTGAGGTCTTTATAGAATTTATCTCCTTCTTCTACTGCACATAAGTTGCACTTATGTTCTTGGTGAGTACATCAAAATAAGTGAGTAGGAACCTCACTTGCTATGTTAACTTGCTGCTTTCAGAGTTTCAACGAACTAACTCCAAATTTCTTTATTTAGATAACCATGGAAAATTTGTGATGCATTGTTAATTCAATGGCAATTTCTCTATATCTTCTGGTCTTATTTATAGTCACAATATCAATATGCCCTAGCTTCTTTTTATGTACTCTAAATTCCCATTAGAATGTAAGCTCCTTGGAACTAAGGAATAATTTTTTTTCCTTGTATTTAAATCCTCAGTGTTTACAGTACCTAATAATACAATATCTAAATATAGTAATAGCTTTGCAAAAGCTCTATACATCTATTCTTTTATCCAACTATATAGCTATGTATATATCTTTTCCATTACCAATTAGAAAGAAAGTGGGAGTTATAGAACTGAACCTCATGTTGAATTTTTTTTTTTGTTTTCTATGAGTTATGATGGTCAAAAACTTTATTACTAAATGGTTGAGCTTTTAGTTATGGTCCTCAGGATCATCAAATTGTCACTGAGTCCATACTTGAAAAGCTTGCCTTTTGGTAGAAACTTCCAGAGTTTTTGCTCTGCTGTTATCTTTGAGACTTTAGGGTCTTCTCTTTCCCATGAATAAGCACTGGAGTATGACTTTTGTGGAGGGAGATTATAACTACACCCATACCCCTCCACATCCACACACCTACACACCTTCTTAAAGAATTATGCAAATGAACTCTCAGGTTTCTTAAAAATATATATTTTTAATTTTCAAAACAAATGACATTTTTTTCTCAGTAAGAATTAATTAAGCTCTTACCAGCCACTATACTAAGCACTGAAGACGCAAAGAAAGGCCAAAAAAAAAAATGATCTTTACCCTTATGAAACTCTACATTCTAATAGAGTAGATAAATATTTAAGAAATAACATAACTTGATTTTTTGGGGGGAAGCTTTTCATAATAGAGAGAAAAGAAGAATATCATGAATTGCTCGTTTCCCCAAGTTTTTGGAAGATTAGGAGATTACAACTAATTCCATTAGAGGTAGAGGAAAACTGAGCACATCCATGTTGTTTCAGATGGCAGGAGATTTGATGCATTCTGACATCATGTAAAGTACCATGCCTTGTTTAATCACAGAATAGGAGGAAGCTTCTTGCTGACTCACTTGCCTTATGCTAATCCTCAAAGGTGCTCGAATTAAAAGGATCCCTGTTGGAGGTAGCTGGAAAAGGAAAAGTCAGGATGATGTAAATATGCTAATTATCTTACTGCAAATACCATTACATTGTTACATTTTCCTTTTATTTCTTTGCTTAGTCAATGCCTGGAGGGGCATACAGCCTCATCATTTGAAGGGGAAGTAGGGAAATTAAGTTTTAGAGCATTATAATGACATACATTGTAGGAAGGAAAGGAAAAGATTAGGAAAGAAATATCAGAGACTGAATATCTAGAAAAATCTTAATTATAAGACCATTTTATGCTGTGGAATCATTTTTAAAAGAAATGGCAGAAGCCTTATTGCTTGAAATACTTAAAACTGTGTAGGACAAAATACACAAGTTATTATTAACGAGAAACATACATATTTGAAGAGTGGGTCAGTTGATCAAAATTAACTATCATCTATAGTTTTTATAAAAATTGCAGAACTGACCACTGAATATTTTACTCTTTCATTACAAAAATGAACGCATGTCCCCATGGAATTACATATTACCTTGCAATGACGTTTTTCCCTTATTCCAAATCTTTTACAATGTCTGCATATGTAGTCAAACTTAGTAAATCTTCTATATATCTTATCATTGACAACTGGAGCCCCAGACATTACTGATTTGACAAATTTAGAAACATCTTACATCTTCATAGAAGATATTAGGTACGGTAGAAAGAATGTTAGATTCAGAGGGCCAGTGTTCAAATCCTCTCTTACTTAATACCCATAGGACCATTTGCTAGTTGTATCTTCTTTTGAATTTGAATTCTTGAATCTGTAAAATGAGGATCTAAATAGATGATTTCTAAGTTTCCTTTCAGCTCTCTATTTGTGATTTCTAGTATCTGGTATGACTTTGTACTTTGTATAAACAATGTTAAAAAAAAAAGAACTTTGTAAAAAAATAAACTCTAAAATTACATTTTCCTTCAGCCTCTCTTTATAAACTGATCAGTGAGTTATTCAGATGATTTGTATCCACATTTTATTTAATTCCTTTACCAGTACCAATATCATTGAGGCAATAGTAGTGGCCTCTACATCTTGTCATAAATTTATTATTATAAGAATGTTCCACAATATGTTCCTCTATATTGTGGAGAATCCTTCAGATAGAATTACCTTGCTCTTTCTGCTGTAGCTCAAATTCCAATTAAATCATATAACCATGGATCTGAATAAAGGACAACTTCATCATCATCATTAACACTAATAACTGACCAACTGACATAGACAAGCAAGACTGAGTTCCAGGAATGGCAGTGTCCTTCAGATCACAGATCCTGTATGCAACCAGCTCCTGCAGAGTTGACTTCTAACCATTAACCTATGAAGCAGAGAGTGAATTTGCTGGAGAATGAATGTCTCCTGCTTCTGCAGTTGATGAAGCCCCAAACTCCTTAGCAACCACAGCTATTGAAGCCCAAGAAAAGAAAGTTGACATCAAATTCTTGACTGTCAATTAGTCCAACACCAGAAACAGACTTAAAAAAAATCAGTGGAAATGACAGAAAAGATTTATTGTCATCTCCTTTGTTATTATATCATAAGATCCACAGCACCTTTCCGTTTGATGTATTGCTAAAATTTTATTTACATGTTGTCTCCCTCACTACATGAACTCCTTCAAAATAAGAGTCAGTTTTTCCTTTTCAATATGTATTTCTAAGTATTTAGCATCATGCTTTGCACATTGCAATTACTTAATAAATGCTTTTTCAATTCATTCATTTGTAAGGAACACCACTTTGGGCCTGGATTGCTCTTAGCTCTCATTACTTCCAGCAAGCTAGTTTTGTTCCATGCATAGTCTGGGAAGTTAAGGTCCACTTAAGGCAGATCTAAAGGTCCATTTTTGGTAGACTCTTGAAGCTACTCAAGAATATAATTATACTCTCAATTTGGAGTTCCAATCACCCTACCATCCCAAAGAATAAGAACTAACTCATGGCTCAGTGTTACCATCTGGGTTATCCAGACTAGTAGTGCCTTTGGGATTGGTCCAGAACAAACTAATGACTGGAATTAGTACCTTAATATTTGCTGCTTTGTTACACACTGAGATTGAATACCTTCTAGTTCTATGATCCCAGAAAAGGAATCCCAATAGGATAATGACTGACCGGAAGAAAATAACCTGAACTAATAAGGAACTTCATAGATGTAATCAAACATATTAATTGCACCAAGGGAGTAATAAGAAACCAAGATAGTCTAAATGGTACTAGATATTGGGCTTTTTTTTTTTGCAGTCTGCATTGGCTTCTGGGGAGACAGCCAATGAGTAAATGCAATCAGCCCATCTAGTGAGAGTTTACAGAAATATAGGCAAATGCAAAGATAATAGTAGCTACTTGATTCTGGGGAGAAAGGAAAGAAACTGTGGACACAAGTTGACATAAAGACCATGACTTTCATAGAAAGAACTACTCAAAGATTTTATGAACCTAATGCACATTAGAAAGCTAAGTATATGTTTAAGTATTTGAGTTGATTGCATGGAAATTCTCTGCCTAGGTTCTCACAAGTGACCTAGATTTTAGCACAAACAGGATTTTCTATACATACATATGTATGAAGGAGATATTTTAATATGAACTTAAAGAGAATTTAAGCCACAGCTTCAGATAAATGAAAATGTTATTATAATATTGTAAATTTTGACTTGGTTTTAACTGCAAATTATTCTGTTGGCTACTCTTTATTAAGTAAAGTACTAATGCATCTTGGAGAAAGGAAAGAAAAGGATAAATTTTGTTAATAATATTAGTATAATCTGCTTTTCAGAACACTACTTTTAGGTTTATAGGGATTAAATTCAATTATTAAAGTTTCTCAATAATAACTAAATAAGGGCTCTGCAACCACCTAGGCTTAGAGTTTAGAAACATCTGAATTTTGTCCAATTCTAGTTCTTTCTAGGTAGATCTTTATTTTACCTCTCAGCATCAGGCAAACAATTTAAATATGGGACAGGCTTATTAAAAGAGCTTATAAAAGGAAAAGGAACATATGAATTCAGTTGTCAAAGGAATATTTTAACTTCTGGTGAGTATAATTTCTTTTGTTTCCCCAAAAGATATAGTCATAGTTTAAACAAACTCACAGCATTAACTAGTTAAATTCCTCCTCACCATTATCATAGATCTTAAGATTGTTCTATTTAATTCTTCTTTATTTCTGTCCTTTCCTTTACTCTATTGCTCTCTAACTTTGTATCTTTTTATCTCATCTATTAGTTCTATGTCTTCATGATACTCTCCATGTGCCAGATTATGTTTGCTGCCACAGTTCCTGACTTGATTTTAATGTTTCAGCATCCATCTGAAAACCAGATTATTTCTGCTTAGCCATTAATTAATGTTCCTCACAGTGCCATACTCAGAAGTTCCTTCCTTTTCATAACTCCCCAAACCCTCAAAATAAATGACCACAGTTTTTTATTTCTTGTCTTTTTTGTTTGTTTATCTGCTCTGGGATGAGTGAGGGCCAAGGGGCTATTCAAATTCTTTAAAAAATGCTCGGGTTCTTTCTGAATATATTTTCTGTAAGCATGCCTACTACAGTTGAGGATTAATATAGAATTATGTATTTTCCATGGTGAGAAAGACATTAAAGGTCAGTCAAAAGATACATACTATTCAAGTTCATGAAAATTATCATCTGTATTCTTCTTGAAGATCTTCAAGGAAGCCCATTTCACTTTTCAACAACTATAATTATTGAGAAATTTTTCTTTATACTGATTCCTTTTCATGCACTGCTTCTAGCTCTGTCCTTTCAGTTAAAATAAAATATGTCTAAGATTTCTTCCATCTATCTCATAGTCCTTCAGATAACTGAAGGCATTTAGTTTTCATGTGTTTTCTCTTTGCCAGGCTAACTATTTTTAAATCATTAATTCTCTTACCTGTGAGACAAACTGTGAAGTAGGTATAGATTTTCCTTATTGCCTTTCCACTTTTCACCCCTGTGCCTCATCTTCTATTTGTGTACATCACTTACCATTTCTTGTCTTCCTTTCCCAAACCAAGTGCTTTTGGCAGCCTTGTTCTCTGAATCTTTTCAGTTCCTTTTTATTCTGGGTCAAAATTTAATTGTTCTGCACCCACAAAGCTGAATTCTTTTAGATAATTTACCTATTTCTCTAGCATATTATATATAATAATGAGTTCCCTATGTATATGTGCCTTATATTACTATTTTGGTATAAACTCCCAGGGATGATGACATATTAAACTTTTCCCAACCCTTCTACCCTCAATAATTACACTTATTACACTGTTTTACACATAGCAATTACTTAGTAAATGTTTGTTGAGTTTAACTTAATTGTAGTGCTAAATAATCTGATCATTTAATTGCTACAAATATATTAATAGTAATTAACATATTGATATTTTTCTTGCTCCAGATGCCATTTTTTAAGTGTGAACATTTCTATAGATAATCTTTTGATTTACCAGAATGATCCTGGCTATGGTCATTTCAAGAAGGCCAAACAGAGATATCTGTTGTGGATATAGATAGCCTTTTAGTTACCATCAAATAATATAAAAAAGTCAGCTATCTGCTATGCATATACATTGAACTGAACAGTTCTTTAATCATCAGTGGAAAGTGGAAAGAATATTATATTTGGATTTGGAATACCTGAGTTCAAGTCTTAGCTCTATCATTATCTAGCTGAACGTAATTAGACAAATCGTACATTGAGTCTGTCTCATTTTAACAGTGAAATGTTATATATATTGAATACATATGAAGCACCTTTGAAATCTGTAACTATTACATGAATACATGAGATGGTGGTATCCTTCATTATCTCCATTTAGAATTTGCTACTGCTACTTTATCTTTACAAAAAAAATTCTAAGAGTAAAAAGGATGACCAAATTTCTAAGTCTTTTTGTTTTTGTTAAACAGTTATGAGCAATGAAGAGATGTGAGAAGACATCTTCTTTCATAAGTTTGAAGAGGTGGGAGTTCCACAGATTTAGAACATTGCATATGATTTTAAATTTTGCTGGATAAATGTATTAATTGTGTTGATCTTTATTCTCTTTTCTTCTTTTAGAAAAAAATGTACTATTTATTGAACAGGAAAGCCCTGGAAGGGGAGGGAGAGAAGAATACTGGGAGAAATTTAGGTTATATAAAACAAAAGAGAGAAATAAAATTTATTTTTAAAATAGTTACCATACTGTAATTTTAACATTGGATTATCAACTTCTCTAAAATACACAGGCAGAAAACAACTTGCTTAAGCAGCATCAAGTTTAAATCACATCTGACTTCTGGGTAGGAGTAAAGCAGTTGATGGTCGTTGGAATTTTTATCCTTTGTTGACAGTGTTTGACTGTATTGGAAGAGCCATAGAGAAGGTGGCAGATATTTCTTATGTTAAAAGGAAGTCTGCAAATAAACAGGAAATGTTGTATATTTCTTGTCATCAAAGGGAATGGAGAAAAGACAATGGCACTTATTAAAGATCATTTCTGTATTTTGTATATCACCTGAGTATTCATTCTCCTTATCTCTTAGATCATACTGTTTAGCCTAATGGGGTTATCCCTAAAATTTCTTATCAGCTTCTTATTACCAGGGCTTCTAACAATGGTCTTTGTCATGTGCCCCTTAAGGAGTTTTATATATTAGTGTCCATTGCCATTTAAAAAAAGAAATATTATTCATCTAAGCCTATCTTTTTCATATATATGAGTGAGAGATAAGAATTGAACTAAAAGTAGAATATGGGTTTTAGAGAAGGAATAAGGGGTTGTTTGTTTGTTGGTTTGTTTTTTGTTTTTCTAAAGCAGGGGTTGGGAAAAAGCAGTGAAAATTAAGAAAATGCAAAAAAAGGAGTCAACGGAAAATAGAAGAGTTGCATAGCATGTATACCAGAAAGATAGAGTGATTCATTATGAGACAGATCAGAATGAGTTTTATATTGAAATAAATACTGAAGAGCTTCCAGAGAACAAAGGGAAGAGTAGGAAAAAGAAGGATAGAGCCAAGAGTCTTCATCGAGAGGAATTCCAAAAGTTAAGTACAGTTAATTCAGAGATAATGAACTAGAGCTAGATGGTTGTTTTTTGTTATGCTAGGATGGAATATTTGTAACTTTGTACATTACAATGGTGCAGTAGATGTCACAAGAAGAGATTTATTTCAACATGCCACATTTTCTTCTCCCAGTCTAAAAATTAAAGACAGTTATGTTATTTCTTATGGCGTGTTACATTTGTCTTAAGATGATGCTAGTTTTCTATTCCACAATTTATTTTCCAAAAATTAACTTCACAAGTAGAAAAGCATGTCTAGATAACAGTTTTTGCTTTAACGATTTTAGTGATCAAAATGAGTCAACAATGTAACACAATATCCAGAAAAAGCTAATGAGAACTTAGACAGCATTGAAAGAGGAATAGTTTCCAAAATGAGGGAAGCAAAATTCCATTGTACATTGCCCTACTTGGACTTCATCTAGAGTATTGACTGGCAGTTCTAGATATCACGTTTTTGGAAGAACTCTGACAGATTTGGATAAAGTGGCCAGGATGTTGAAGGTACCGTAGTTTTTGATGTTCAGTCATATCAGTTGTATCCAGCTCTACCTGACTCCATTTGAGTTTTCTTAGCAAAGATACTGGAGTAATTCCAGCTCATTTTACAGATGAGGAAACTGAGGTAAATAGGGTTAGGTGACTTTCCCAGAGTCATACCTATCTAGTATCTGAGGCCAAATTTGAACTCAGGTCTTCATGACTCCAGACCTGACACCACCTAACTCTCCTTAATTTAAGAAAGTCAAATCTAATCAGCAGCCACTAAACTGGACAAATATGTGGCAGGAGAAGACAGCTGCCCACTTGTCAAGTATTTTGTAGAGGAGATTCTTGTCAGATTTGTGTTTAACTAGGTTGGAAAGAAGAAAATAAGCATTTATGAAGCACCTACTCTGTTTCAGGCATCATTTACTTTACAATTATCATTTCATTTGATATTCCCAACAACCCTGGAGGTAGGTACTATTATTATTCCAGTTTTATAGTTCAGGATATTGAGACAGAAGAAGGTAAAATGACTTGCCTAGTATCACACAGGTTAAAGTGTCTCATCTGGATTCGAATTCAGGTCCTTCTCATCCTGTCTTGTGATGTATCTACTGTGCCATCTAGTTGCCAGATTGTCACAGAGACAGCTTTTAATGCAAAGATTTTGTGATCCTGTTGGACAATTTATTTTCCGTTGGTATGGTAGATAAGAATGCAAATAGATATTTGCAATTATTGTTAGCTTTTGCATTTTTTCTTTTCATTATTTTGTCATAATTGTGAAAGGCAGTATAACATCAAAGAGAGGTGGCTTAATAGTCAGAAAGCCTTGAGTTTATTTCTATGTGATTCCCAGGCAAGTGACTAAATATCTCAATTCTTTAGACAACTTTCTAATTATAGCAATGAGATACCAGCTTTTGTTGGGAAAAGGAGTTTCCTCTTTTGGGAGTTCTCTATACAAATGAAATCATGGGTCTATGCCCTTTCCCTATATATTGTTACCCTCTTTATCATAAATAAGGTAATTTAGGTAAATTAGTTATGATTTGTATTTATCACATCCTAAGGAATACTGTCATTGTACTCCATACTAAGTAGAATATGCTAATAGACTTTCCACCATTTGTTTTTATTCACTTTACCCCCTCCTCAAAAAGTATATACTACATATCCAACATAATAAAATATAACTTGGGAGTATAACACAGTTTTAAGATCCTGTTCACAGATGCTAAAATCTCACGTAAGACTGTGTTTTTCTTCCTAACTTGCTAAGTGGTCATATTAATTAATAATGCAACTATTAAGCGACAGGGAAAAAGTTTCACTTTGTCTCTGATTCCAGTCATTACATTCTTTTCATTGTGAAAGATCATTTCATGTAACTGTTTCTGCAATGTTTTCAGTCAGCCTTCGCAATGTTTTTCTCATCTGTTCCCTGCATTATTTTTGATTCTGTCATTGGAATCATATATGGCAGCTCTACCCAATCTCGTACTTATTGTCACTTGGATCATCACTGGAAGTGACAATATTGCCACAGCCCACAGTCAATTCTTCAGCCCACTTCTAGCCTTAATTCTCTGTGACTATCCCAGAGATCATCTCACCATACTCTCATCAGTTTAAATTGCAGAAGGCTTAACACTTTCACTCTTGATATATAGTGAATATGAGGGGGGGAGTAATTGTGTAATAAATGGAAAAAATTAATTGCATGGCAAATGAAACAATGAATCTCATCTGCATTTGTGTCTCCTCAATTTCTGCCCCATTTTTATAATGTTCAACTTTGACACTTCATAACAATTAATTTCCCTAAGTCATTATCAAGGACAACTGATGATCTGACCTAGACCAGGAAGATAGAGTTGTATATCTCTATGGCACTGATTTAGATTAAGTGCAAACTAAAAGAAGATTGTTTCCATTAGCTTGAACAGAGAGTTTCAATCTAAAGTTATGCCTTAGTATAATGTATCTTTAAAAGAAATTCCATCTAAAGTCACTCTATCTCATTTTGATAGTTTTATGAATGTTTTATGTTTTCTTTTAAGAATTAGGATGAATATGGAAAGGAACAGGAAAAATAAGGAGGAAGTTGAATGGACAAAAATTTTATAGAAAGGAAAGGGAGATGTCTGAGGTAAGAGATAAGAGGATGAATAAACAAACAAATGAAAATCATTTATTAAGCTCTTACTATGTTTTATGATGTGCTAAGTTATATAGGTATAAATATCAAAAACAAGGAAAAATTGTTTCACTGTAAAGTATATGACAAAATCCAGAAGGAAATCATCAACAGACCAGAGATCCTTGGGTAACATCAGTATGTCAAATCACTGTACCAAGTGTCTGGAGGTATATGAAGGATTTTAGGAGACAATAGCATAGAAAATGATTGTCCATCTGGTTGGAAGGAATAGAGATGGTGACAATCATCTCATCCAAAAGCCATAAATAAGTAATCAAAGAATATAAAGATGATTGGAAGGGCTACTGGGGAAGAGAAGTTCACTGATGTCCTTAGATACCAATTGGAGAGAGTAAAACATGGACAAAGGTGGATGGGGACTGGAACAGAGATGTAATCATAGTTACTCAAAGTCAGAAGGGGGAGATTGGCTTCTTCCTTGAATTGTCCCCTATCCAGGGAAAGTATCACATATCAATAATTAATTAAACATGGGGTGGAGAAAAACATTTTCTGAATCCTAACTCTAATGAGGATGGATTTGAATTGAGATAATTAATGTAAGTATAAACTCAAAAGACCAGTTGGATGTTATTATATTTTGCTAAGATGATGCTAAGAGAAATCTGAAAACTGGTTAAAAGATTTATGGCAGAAAGCCCAATCTTAGATCAGGAAACTAAATTCAAGGCCTCATAGAAAAATTGATTCTCTAATTCAACCAAGATCCCCCAAACTTATACTTTTATGTTATTTGCTATGTCCCCTCTTCTAATTCACTAAGCCATTAAGCTATGGGTTTGAGTACTATCTTTTTTCCTTGAATATCTTACATCAATTTCTTGGTTAAATAGCATTTGGTTGAATGTCTCTATTAACTCTGGGGACTTACTTATTGTATTCTTACAATCATGTCTTTCCTTTAAACTTGCATCTTTCCCATTACACCAGGTAATGACCACAGCCTTGCAATTGCTATGAATCACACATCTCCTAAGCAATATGTTCTCCTTGTCCAGTCGTGTTATTTTCAATGTTCAAGACTGTCTGACAGCAGATTAGGAGGAGTGGGGAAAGAATGGTAAGATGGCAGATGAGATAGCTTCTTTGCTGCTGTGAAATAGGTGAAGCTATCACTCCAAAGAATTCCATACAGGTAAGTGATCTTGAGACAAATCTTGGGGACTGTAGTTGTCTTTGGAAGGAATCATGGGAACCTATCTTACCAGAAAATAAATGCCATGACCTACTCACACCTGGTACAAAGCCCCACTCACCTATAAAGTGGTTCTGATTCTTTCCCATGGGAATACTATAATAAACACATTAACAGATTGGAACTATCTCTTCTATAATCTTTTTTTCCCCAAAAAGCACAAATACTCATGAAACATGGAGCAGATAGGGAGTTAGGAGGATAATCCCAGCCAATAAGCCACAGGACTTACCACCAGAGTCATGAGAAAGAGTCTTATTACATTTTCTACAAATTTCTGAGAGGTTTTGCTGTTGTTATAAAAGCATAGCCAGAGTTGGCCTTCCACTTCAGCATTAAAGTGTGTCTATTCTCCTAATAAGTTAAACACTTTGGCTGTATATAGCGTCTTCTGCAAGATGGCCTGAATAATGCTAATTTCCCCTAGGAAATTAGTGACAATAGTCATATAGTCATTCCCATAAGGGATTGGAGGGTTTGGAGTTTTTGTTTGTGTGGTTTTGTTTTGTTTTGTTTTATTTTTGGTCCAGATTTGTGATTTTGTTGATGTGAAAGACTTCAGTGAGGAAATGTCTTCAACCTCTGTAGATTAATAATTTAACAATTTGTAGTCTACAATTTTTGGTCTTAGCTATCTAGGGTCATATAGATAATATGTGTCAGAAGTGGGCTTTGATCCCAGGTTTCCTGAATGTAAAGTCGGCTCTCTCCACCAAGATATCCTTCAGGATACATTGACCCTGGTAGGAATTTCATTATAAGGGAAGAAGCAAGCCATTTTTGTTATTCTAGCTACCACCATCAAGATGGCATTGTATCATTGGGAAGAGGTCAATTCCATGATGGAAGTTTAACATTTTTGTCCCTCGGGGATGGTGGCAGATTGGCAGACAAACCTTCTGGACACCTTACTGTGTCCTTGGTCTGGCCTGAGCTCACATGTTTGATTTGACTGGAAATACTCGTGGATGTGGCCATCAAAAGTCAGAATAACTTTGTGAGGTCTTGAATAAGCCAACATAGTCTGTTTCTCACTAGTCATTGCAGAGATGCAACTTTCTATAGACTTTCTTCAAAAGAGACAAACATGAGAATTAAGATACAGAAGTCCATCTAATGCTGATCCTTGGGGCACAGGCATTAGAAAACAATTAAGTCTGAATATTGGTCTCATGTGTGACTATGATTACAAACATTTTCTTTTACTAGTTAATAATAACTAACTCTCTTCTACATTAATCAGATTCCAGGAGAAGTGCTTACAGGGCTGAGAAGTAATTGGGGAATACAGACATAGCTGTGAAAGAATCCTTTCAGGATTGTGTTTCAGACACATTAGTCTCCACAATGAGCTGTTTCTTTGCATTCAAGGTCTATCAAAAAAGGGTCTGAAATGAACTATTTCTTAAAGTCCCAAATATGCCTTCCAGCTCTTATGGAAAAACCTTAGTATGCTTCACTAGATCTGATTAACCGAAGTTTCTGAATTTCCCCAGATTTGATCAATGAATAGAACTGGTTGGTTGGGATTGGGACTCCTAGAACTACTTGAGTGGTTCCTGTAAAGATGACTTCACTGCACTTGGTACATTTGACTTGTACTAAGCATATACTAATTTTATATTTAGGTATATCCTTGGGAAGGGAACTTTGGTTTGAAATCTGGGTAGAAGTTGTTTGCATCCAAATATCCTAAGCATTTTGTCTAATAGTACTTAGAACTGAAGGTAATATTTCTCTAGTATTGAATTATGATTGGGGGATCATATGAGAAGATCTCCATAAGAAAATAGGTTATATTTAGACTCAGCACATTATGATACTTTCCAACTTTGACTTATAGGTTCTTCTATGTCATTGGTTTCAACCAAAGTGTACATATGTTGAGGGAACATAACTTCTCTGGGGGTCCTTAGTATTTCTAGCTCAAAACTATTTCCATAAAATTTGTAGAATCTCCAAGTCCACCATAGCTAGGAAATCAGAACTAGTAGCTTGATCTCAATGGTTAGAAGTAATTAAGTTGTGGAATGGGATGTAAAAATATGTGCACTCTCTCCCTCCCTGCTTCCTCCTCTCTTTTTCCCTCTCTCCTTCTTTCTCCTTCCTTCTTCTTCTCTCTCTCACTCTCCCTTTCTCTATTTCTCTGCCTCTCCACCCCACTTTGTCTCACTCACTCTCATTCTCTCTCTTGTTTTCTCTCACTCTCTCTGTCTCTGTCTCTTTGTCTGTCTTTGTGCATCTCTTTCTCTCTCTCTCTCTCTCTCTCTCTCTCTCTCTCTCTCTCTCTCTCTCTCTCTCTCTCTCTCTCTCTCTCTCTCTCACACGTGTGTGTGGGTTTGCATCCTGTTGCTTAAAATACATCTTTGCATGGAGTAGGAGGTACTTCAAATGTTTGTTGAATTGAATTGAATTAACAGGATTGTTAAAAGTCTTAGTGAGGACCAGAAGAACCCCTCTATATTGCCTAATATTGGACTATTTTTAGAGAAGGGTGGGACTTAGCAGACAGCCTCATTGAGGTACAGTAACTATTGTAGCCTTGACTCTAGGGAATATCCTTTGGAATAAAGATATATAGAAATTTGTAAAAATCCTCACAGAAGCAGAGTTCTGGAGATTCCAGGGCTGTATTGGGCTAGGTTACTTAATTCAACTTCTACTTAAAAATTGTTTGCATTCATCAGATCATCAATTGGATTGGACAAGATAAATTGATTCCTTGTGATCTAGATTCATGACAAATTCAGTTTTATGGTTTGTGTTGCCTTCTATTTGGAGGAAGAATTTGAATAATGGCAAGTAGTTCTTAAATGTTTTTGAGTCAAGACAATAAGAAAAGAATACATACCTATATGCACATATACACTTATATTAAGCATAAATGGACTTCTTATAAGAGAAAGTTTTCTAAAAAGGTAGAGCTATCTAAAAATAAAATGGGTTACCTTAAGAAGTGGTGGGTTCCCCATTATTGGAAGTATTCAAGGAAAAGCTAAATGGCCTTTTAATGGGCACATAATAGAGGAAATTCTCGTTCAGGTACAAGTTGCACTAAATGACCTCCAAAGTTTCTTGACAATCCTGAAAAATTTGGGCCTATTGTTTCTATTCTTTTTGCATATGACCACTGCCCTGCAAGGACTGTAGCTAGAAAATGCAACTCAGCTCATCAACTTTTTTTTTAACTTCTAGAAAAGAATTGATGAGAAAGCTTGTTGAAACTATTACTTCAGATTAGAACTTTTGAGTTTTTTCTGTAAAGTCAAACTTCATTTGTTTACATAAGTTATATATTTTATGGATTATATAATTTGTTACCTAAAAATTTCAGAGCAAGTTCCTTTCTCTTTCTTGACCTCAATTACTTCATCTGTTAAATTGAAGTGATTGGACCAGATCACCTCTGAAATCATTCTAGCTCCGAAATTTATGTTCCTATAATCTGTGAAAATTACTAATGGGTAATTAGGCCATTTTCTGTGGTATTTGCTGAAAGAATGTAAACTGATTTTGATATTAGTCTGAACAAGGTAAATCTACTGAGAAAATCCTCGTAATGTATTCTAAAGCCATTTAAAGTGATTTTTCATTTTTTTCACTGTCAATATTTTTTTTAAAAATCATCACTTTCTTGCATTTGCATGTATAACTTAAAAGTTTAGAGAAAGAAGGGACCTTATGGATCATTTTTAGACCAATACCCTCTTTTTATCCACAATGCAACTAAAGTTAAGAGAATAGAAGTGACTTATTCTAACAATACAGAGAGTAAATAATCAATCTGGGACTTGAATATAGGTTTTCTCACTCCAAATCCTGGGAGTCTTTTGATTACCATGGTGTCCCTGTACTTGGGAGTCTAATCTATGTCATTTATTTATTATCAGTAAATATTCATTTGTCATCCCATACACCCATTTCATATGTGTACATATAAAATGTACATATATGTACAATTATTCATTAGTTTCATTTCCTTAACTTATAGTTAATAAAAAATTGACTTTTTTTGAATATACATTTTGCTGTGTTTCTAAAAGTAGGAAAAATGTGCATAGTAGTTCATCTTCATTCTGGAAACAAGATTGAGACTATGAATTTCAGTTCTGGTTATAAGTCTTAATGATGATTAGCAGTGTGATTTGTGACTTAGCTTTTCTCTCAGAATTGGCTTAGTAACTATCCCTTTTCTTTTAGAAAGTATATTATAAAGATTTTAAGAAGATAAATTTTAGATTAAAAACGATTAGACTTTACTTTTTCTCATATACAAGAAAAATTAAAGTGCTCCACAGAAGGTTTTGAGATACTAGAAGAGAAGGCAAAAATTGGTTTTGTTTCAAAAATAATTCCTTAGCACACCAATGTTGCTCCCAGAACTGTTCTCTTGTTAATGGTTAAAAATGGAGAAAAAATATTTGGCATCATGTGTAACTGATGTTGTCATCAAATGCAAACATCCAGATCAATTTCAGTAGTACTCAGAGCAGTGGAAAATAATTAGTATTTGCTAAGAACCAAAACCAGTAGAGAAGAAAAATCTGTGTAATCCTGTAGGTGTTTGGAGTTAAAAAACCCCAAAACAGAAAGCCCAAAGTAAAATAAAGTTGTACTTAAAACCAAAACAAAGAATAATTGGCAGCAGATGTTTGTCAGAAATTCAATTTTGGAAATGTTAGGAAAAACTAGGAAAAGTAAAATATAAATTCATTTGGGAGCAGGTGTGGAATTGATTGCTGTATACTAATCATTTTTGCCATTAATATTAGAGAAACTGGCACATGAGTTTAGTATGAGAATGGATGAGAAACAAGAAATAAAGGATCCTGGGAGGAGCAAATAAACATTGAATATTATTAAGGAAACAGTGGAATTAATTTATGGGGAAAGATTAAAGTAGTACTGAGAGCCCATCTTTGTTCAGTCTTGACACAAAGGAATTATAATAACATTCTACAAATATTTAACACTTGTACAATACCAAGAAGGGAATGAAAATTATTTATTGTGATGTCAGATGTGTATAACCAAGCATACTCAAATATGCTTCAATTATTTCAATTATCAAGAAAAAAATTTTTTTTTATTATTTAAAACTATTGGATGACCCAGTAGTCTTCCTCTGGAACTTTAAGAAGTTTTAAACATTGATGTGAGACTTAAACAAAAAATGAAAATATACTTCATTACTGCTTATTAAGCCTCCTCACTCCACCCACCAGTACTTTCACATATTGAATGACATAAGAAGGAAAAAAATGATAAAAGGAAAAATTAAAAGCATGGTTAAAGACTAAGTCATTCTTCTTTTTTTTCATGAATGTTTTTCTTTGTTTTTTTCCACAAATTTATGTCATCTATCATCAGTCATTTTTACTTTGTTTATGAAATTAGTTACTAATATCTTAAATGTTACTTTGGAGAAACTGCTAAAAACCTTGATTATTGGGTGCTTTGCTGTAATGATTTATGCATTTTGTCATATAGCACTCTCATTATACATAGAGTATCTCTTTCACTATAGTGCAGAAATTGTTTATAGCAAGTGTTACCCTAATCATTGTTACTAGAGTTATAATAATATTATAATAGAATTGAATGACTATATGGAGTTTTGGTTATTAATTTTAAATAGCTGACCTAGTTGGATTGCTTCAAATAGCCATTTAATTTCTGATTTCTTAGTCTCTATGGAAATTAGATGAAATGTTTATTGTTTTTGCATTATGTTGTATGAAGCAGCATATTTCTTTTTTGTTGAGATAACATTTTAACAAAATGGATTTGGAATTTTGTTTTCAACAAAAATGATAATGTCTTTCAGAGATTTTTTGGTTCACTTTGATATAGTGCATTAAAATCCCATCTCTGATACTTAATTGCAAGACCCCCAAAAATTCACATAATAGCTCTCTGCCTTATAATAGTTCCCTAAAAACTTTTCTACCAAGTCATAGACGAACTGTGGTCTATTCCTTGGGTTACTAGAATAGAAAACTCCATATGTGTATTTTGGTAATTCAGTTTGGCTATACATTCATCTGTCTATCAATTGATAGATATATTACACACACACACACACACACACACACACACACACACACTCACACGCCATAACAACTCACCAAAGCCATTTACAAAGAAATAGAGGGTTTGTGAGCTACATCCTAGACAGTGTTAGAGGAAATGTTTGTGCCAATTATACTATGGATTCTGGACTTATTATAGTAATAAAATGATGCATGTGAAATTCCAATAATAAAATATATTTGTGACTTTAACTTGAGTGCCCTCCCCCCAAATAAAAATAACAACTTATCTATGTCTGTACATCCTATTTTACTTTTGCCAGAGTTCTCTCTAAAGTTCATCATGAAGAGGGGGAGAAGTGGTGATTGTGTTGACACTTCACCTAATGGGTTGGAGGCCTGTAATTTTTTTTTTAACATCAGGCTTTCCATCTCTTATCATAGATCTTGTCAAATGTCCAGTCCATCTTTTTTTAATTTTGCATTTTCTTTGTAACTTCCTCCATGAGAGTTGTAAGGATTTCTGCATTTATCTAATTTAAATTATATATGACTAAGATACTCTTTACAGCATACCTTGATCATAGTATCATAAAGAGATCATCAGTTTTGAAATAAGGAAAAAATGAGTTTAAATCTCTACTTAAATGCTCAGCTATGTGTAACAGGGTCAATCACTAAATCTCTCTGCATTTCAATTTCCTCTCTACAAAACAGAATTATCTTTTCACCTACCTCACAGGATTATTGTGAGGATCAAATAAAATGATCTCTCTCTTCTTTCCCTTTCTCTCTGTCTCTCTGTTTCATATACATAAAATGCATGTATATATGTACACAGAACCTATATATCACTCTTTCTCTTTCTATATATTATATATAACTCTATGTAGAGAATAATATATTATATATGAGTAATTATATATTACCTATGTTTTATGTTACATATTATATAACGAGTTTATATAGAGACAGATAGCAAACCTTAAAAAGCTATAGAAATGTTAATTATTTTTGTTTAGCAAATATTTAGTAGCACTATGTGCCAGAGTCTGAGCTAAATTCTGGGAATATGAAGATAGAAATTAAACAATTCTTCACTTTCAAGGGGCATGGAAGAAACAACAAATACACAAACAAGTAGATGTAAGCTATATGATACATATTAGAAATAGCTTTGGGACAAGATTGATAATAACTGGAGTGGACATGGATCAGGAAAATCCTGTTGCAACAGTGATGCTGGAGCTGAATTTTGAAGGTAAGTAGGGATTTGAATAGGGAGAGGTAAGAAGGAAAGGCCTGTTAGTCATGAGGGGTATCCTAAGTAAAAGTGCAAAGGAAGGCAAGAAAACATCATGTACAGGGAATAGAAAAGACAGTATGGTGAGAACACAGAAGAAATAAATGAGAGTAATATGAAATCCATCTGTAAAGATAGTTTGAACACAGATTGTGAAGGACTATAAATGTGAAACATAGGAGCTTACATTTTATCCTAGTGCAATTAATAGATAATGTAGCACAGCAAATATTTATTAAAATTTTGCTTTTTTCCACACACTGGACACACATGTATGAGTAAAAACTAAGAGAGTTCTGAACAGCAAGACATTTACTTTCTAATGGTCAAGGCAGAACACAAAAGGCAGCTGAAAATGGGATTGATAGTTAATTTCAGAAAGTCAGAAGCACAGGCAGTAGAGGGATGGGCTGGGTAGATGAATATAGGTAGATGGATTTAAAAGAGCATATTTGAGAAAGGAATGCCACTATCGAAGCTATTGCAAGAGTTTAGGCAAGAGATTATAAAAGCCTGAATTAGGGTAGTGGCTGTTTGAGGAAAAAGAACAAATGGATATGAAAAATGGTGTGGAGGTTAGATTTACAAGACTTGACATAAGATTGTATACTAGGGATATGAGGGAGAGTGAAAATTCCAGAGTGATTCTGAGGTTGCAAACTAGTGGTGCACTTAACAGAAATGCAGATAGATAGAATGATAAATTTGAGTAAAAAAATTACTAAGTTCCTTTTTGAATATGTTCGTTTGATATATCTATCAGACTTCTAAGTAGAAGTCTTAAGCAGACAGTTAATGATGTGGAACTGGAATTCGGGAGAGAGATGAGAAATGGTTATGTTGACTTGGAAGTCATCTTCATTGGGATGATAATTAAACCCATGGAAGACTGCCCAGGATAGAGCATTGGGGTATATACATAAAGCATGGATGGACTTCCAAAGAAAAGTGAAAGAGCCTGAGAAAGATTGAGCAGAAAAGTAAGAGAAGAACATGAAAATATAGTAGCAAAAACCTAGGGAAAAGAACAGGGAGATGGGTAAACAATAGTGTAAAATCTTAAAGGGCGCTTAAGGAAAAGAAAGACTAAGAAGAGGTCACTGGATTAGGTAATCAGTTGAAACCATGGGAGATAATAAAATATTATTTGTGCTTTAAAAAAAAAGATTATAGAAGAGAACAGTTTAAATCTATTAACGTTTCATTTTGGTATTTGGTATGTTATAATATTTTGTTATGGTACTCTCATGGGAAAGAATCAGAACCATTTATTAATTGGGGCTTTGTACCAGGTGCCAGAAGAACAACATTTGTTTCCTTATAAGTTAGATTTCCATGATTCCTTCCAAAGGCAACCATAGCCTCAAGCTTTGTCTCTAGTTATCTGCCCTGAGTAGGTTGCCTCTGTGGAACTCACTGAGGGGATAGACTTCCACTACACCATGGCAGTGAAGTTGCCCCGTAGGCTGCCTTGTCATTCTTTCCCCATTCCATTCCTCATCCACCTTTTACCCTGATGTCAGATGGTCTTGAACACAGTTTTGCCCAGTTATGTTTCCTCAAAGGAAAATAGTGTTTGTCCATACTGATATTAACCTGAAAAAGTTGGCAATGTGCATGGATCATCTCCACTTTCCCCTAACTTTTTATAATATTATTAATGAATATATTTAAATATTCCACTGACATTTTCTGCTTTTACTTCTTAGAGTAAAGAAGAAATGAATCAAAAAGCATTTATTAAATGTTTATTACATGTGAGGCACAGTACTAAGCCATATAGTTCTGCCCTCCAGGAATTTATATCCTAATAAGGAAACAACTTTTGGGAATAGTAGCAAAGGAAGGGTGGTCAGAGAAGTCACTGGGATGATGCATTGAACACGAGAGCACTTAATGAATATACTTTTTTTCAAGTACCAGTAGTTATATTGATTTGATTATAGTTCTCAGAGCAAAAAAATAGAAAAGGGAAGAGGAAGGGTAAGTACACATTCAGGCATCAGGCTGAAATATAGCCAGGCTAAGAGAGCATGACTGAATAGGGTTGGCTAGATGGAGTGAAACTTTGAGAGCCCATTAGGACAGCCTGATTCTGGGGTTGTGAATTCCTAGGTTCTTCCAGTCTAAGCAATAGGGCAGAAAAATGTACTCCACTTATTTATTTCCTGCTAGATTAAGACTGCATTTCCCTTGATTTATTTATAAACTCCCTCCTTCAAGGTTCAAGGGCAATCCCTCTTTGAGTATGTTTGAGTTTGATAAAGAAGTTTTTGTTTATCTTAACCTTTCCCTTCTTGATTTTTATAATCAGTTATACATATTTTTCCAGGCAATCACCTCCCTTCTCGTCTATCCCATAATCTGAATAAATCAGGTGAAAATTAGGTTTTAGCCTTCATTTTTTTTTTTTTACCTTTTGTAGTGTCAATCTGGCTTATCACTGTCCTTGAATACTTTATTGATCAGGGTCCAAATATACCTTTATTAAATAGGATTTTCTGTAAGCCACTTGCTTTCTTTATGTTTCTGAGAGGTGTGATTTATATACATTTAGAAAAGTTTAATGACCTAATTTATAAGATTTTTAAAAGCATATTATTGTATTTTGGGACAATGAAGACTTAAGACTTTTTAAATAAAGCCTTTTATTTTCAAAATAGTTTTCAACATTCACCCCTGCAAAATCTTGTGTTTCAAATTTTTTTTCCTCCTTCCTTTCTCCCCCAACCCCTTCCCTAGATAGCAAATAAAATATGTTAAATATGTGCAAATCTTCTATATATATTTCCATAATTATCATGCCACACAAGAAAAATAAGAACAAAAAGAAAAAAATGAGAAAGAAAACAAAATGCAAGCAAACAACGGAGATAAAAAAGTGAAAATACTATGTTGTGATCTATAGACAGTTCTCTATCTGGGTGCAGATGACTCTCTCCATCACCAATCTATTGAAACTGGCTTGAATCACCTTGCTGTTGAAAAGAACTACGTCCATCAGAACTAAGCATTGTATAATCTTGTTATAGCTATATACAATATTCTCTTGGTTCTACTCACTTCACTTAGTATCAGTTTATATAAGTCTCTCTTTCTTTCTGAAATCATCCTGAACACTTATGACTCATCTGCTCACATGTAGTTAACAAGTAAGCTTCTCTAAGAACATAGTGTGGGGAAAAAATTCTTAAATCTCAGTTGGTCTAGTCAAAAATAATCAGAAGTGTACAACAAAATTTTAAGGCTATAGATTCTCAAACTGAAATAGAAAATAGCATTTTACAATTAATCTCATAATTAATATACTTAACATATTACCATATTTTTTTCCTCTTACTTTTCAACATTAATGACACAGGAAAGCTTAAGATTGAAAGTGCTTTTCAATGCTTATCTCAACTATGTAACATAGTGCTGGTATGACATGGTGACACTGACATGATATCATTATAATCAATGACTGTTTTAGAGACATTCATTATTCCCATATTTACAATGGTGCTATTTGAATTTAAGTATTATGGAACAGTGAAGGTGAGACTACATTACATAAAAAGAGAACAAAAAAAAATCTGAAGATTTATTTCATTGCTTCTGCAAGCTTGGTCACTCTACCATGTATCTTTTTCCATAATCATAGAATCTTCAAGTTGGACAAAATTTCTCAGAGCATCTAGTCACATCAGTGAACAGGAATCTTATGCATTATAGCTCTGATATTTGGTTGTCCTTCCTTTACTAGAAGAGATCCTTTGATGGGAGAATCATTGCCTCTAAAAATCATTGCATCTACAGGTTCAGAGAATCATAGATGTATAGCTTCAATGGATTGCAATGGCTATTTGGTTCAACCCCCTTTCCCAGAAACTGGGATATAGTGAAGGTAAAGTAATACTAGTGTAATGTCCCACAGAGTAGAGTTAGTCTCCCATTGTCTTGCTGCTTATCCTGGCAAGGTGTTAGTTCTCTGTTCAAAGTTCTTTACAAGACCAAAGCTGGTTTCCCATCAGTCTATACTGCCAACTTTAGTCCTAACTCTACTTCTTGCTGTTCCCATGACTTGTTTTCCCTCTGACTTCATTCCCTTAAAAACAAAACAAAACAAAACAAAAAGTAGTCCTCCATGCCTAGAATAACATTTCTCCACCGCCAGCTCTTAGAATCCTTAGTTTTCTAAAAAGCTCAACATACCTTCTCTTAGAACTCTTTTTTGATCTCTTTAGTAATGTGTCCCCTCCTTCCTTAAGTCATTTGTTTTGAATTATCTATGTGTATATTTTGTATCTTTCAATAAAACATAAGCTCTTTGGGGGTAAAGACATTTTGTGGGGAGAAAGGCATACTAAGTAGCAACTAAGGAAGTAGGGCTAGCCTAGCACCTTGCCTTAAATATATATTGATGATATCAGTACATATAGATAGCACTTGAGATTTTTTTCATTGTCAGAATGCTTTCATGCAAAAATATGCAACCCATGATTTGTAGTCTTAGAGAATTGCTTGAGATTCAATGGTGTTATGTAACTTGCCCATGGTTACACAACTAGCAAGTACTTTACATATAGTATGCACTTAATAAATATATGTTGAATTTTAGTGAATTGAATTGAAATGATTTATCACAATATTATAATTTTATAGTGCATATTGATAAATTTTCCTTTTATCGAGTTAATATTTTAAATCTTTATTTGTTTTTTATTTATCTTCACTTTAGATCTGGACATTTTAGAGTAGGTCAAAAATGACCATTTTTCTTATAAATTTATTTTGAACTTGAATATCTCTACTTTTCAATCCAACTAAAACTGGAATAGAGAGATTTGAGGGGATAAAAAAATTAAGATGGAACAAGTACATTTCTGAGTTTTTTGACTGACCAACTAAGACAAGAATCTGATAGCATTTTGTTCCCACACTATGTTCTTAGAGAAGCTTACTTTTTAACTACATGCGAGCAGATAACAGTCTTAAGTGTTTATTGTCCAGAAAAACAGAGGGCTAGACATCCTATTTCTTGGTCAAATAAAGACTTTAAGAGACTGACCTCTTTTACATCCCCTCCCAAAAAGAATTTTTCTATACTTTAATAGATTACTCTTGTGAATTGTTGTTTCTGAAAAAAAGCAACACTGAACTATATCTTCTGCTTCTGCTTCTGCTAAGGAACCTCTCCAAACTGGCTGGGTTGCTTTCCTATATCTATACTAAAAGTCTTTCTAATTGAGTAGGATTGTGATCATAGGATTATAAATTTTAAAGCTAGAAGATGGTCTCTAATCCAATCTGCCTACCCAAGCTCACATAAGTAGTAAGGTGAGGGGCAGCAAGATGGCACAATGGTTAGAAAACTATCCCGAAGTCAGTTCAAATCCAGCCTCAGACACTTAACGCTTACTGTATGACCCTAAGCAAATCACTAAACCCCAATTGCCTTACCAAAAAAAAAATAATAATAAATTGTAAAGTGCAGAACTAGGCTTCTGATTATTAATTCAGCACTCTTGTGGACCTGCATTAATACATCTTTAAATAAAGTATTACTCATGAAATCAGCTTAATATCCTAGAACTTATACTGGACTATGAATTTATAGACCCAATTCATAAATTTAGGCATGTTACATAACTTTGGACAAATCCTTTAATCTTGATAAGTTTCTATTTGGGTATTTGTGTAATGATATCAATGATACCATTAACTAATTTATCAAGCTTCCAGTTTTATCATAAACATTTCAAATGGAAACTTGTATATGATGATGCTTTCAAAAGTATACAATACTATAAACATGGGATATTATTTGCCAACAATCTATTAATAGGATTAGAAATCTGTAAATCATTATAACAATAATAATAATAGCCAAAATGTGTATAATGCTTTAAAGTTTTTACTTTACAAATTTGCTTTACAAATATTCACTCATTTTCATCCTTGCAACAACGCTAGGAGATAGGTGCTATTATTTTATAGTTGAGGAAACTAAGGCAGACAGAAATTAAGTGATTTGCCAGGATGACACAGCTAATAAATGACTGAGACTGGATTTGAATTCACATCTTTCTGACTCTAGCACTAACACCCTATCTAATACACTTATGTAGCTACCTCTATTAAGCACCATCTATGTGACAAAATCAGAAAATATCCTTGATCTCAAGGATCTTTCATTGTACTGTAGGAGATAACATATATGTTAGGTATGTAAGTATAGAGAAAATCCACAGAAAACAAATACAGTGTAATTTTTGAGGAAAAACACTAAGAGCTGGGAGATCATTAAAATGTATGCCCTAAATATTGATAACTCTAAACCAACCTCATATGAAAAGATTTAAAAAGGACATAAATAGTTCACTGTCTATGTGAGGGGAAAAGATCTGTGCAGCAGCATGTTTAATACTGCAGTGACAAATATGTGCTGCAGGAAGATAATCACCCAACTGTCTTAATAAGTCAACCAGGAAGCAACTAAAAAGGAAATGAACAAACATGAAATATAAAACAATTGCAGAAGGACATGATTGGCAAATGAAGGTGTCTAACACTGACATAACTGAATAGTTCAATGACGTTCTGAAACCTTTTCAGGAGGATGAGAGAATCAAATGGTGATGGAAATAGAAATGCTATAAGAGCCAATAAGAAGTGAGTTTAATAGAAAATGTCTCCTTTCTGTCTTGTAAACAATGAAGAACAGGAATGATCCTTTGACTGTGCATTCAGGAAATTAGGTTTATTCAAACTGAATTAGGTTCAGTAAGGACATTTCAATTAAAAGGCAATATGGAATTAGTTATGTGGAACAGGTTACATCTATGTTCTGAAGTTTGTTGGCTTGGTTTACTTTGAGGGGAATACATTAGCTTCTTGATTTATGACTTACAAACACAATTTTAGATTCTAAGAACCTTTTTTTTGTTAGATCGTAATGTTGATAAATTACCTCCCAGGAACGAGAGAATTGCCAATACATTTGGTAGGTGATACCTACTCTATCCTGAGCTCTACACTAGCAAGGTGCTGAGAAAGAAATATAAATAAGATATAGCACAGTGGGTGTGGTAAACATTCTGGTTGTGGCCGATCTGGGTTCAAATCCTATTTCTGACATTTTTGGTTAGTCTTTCAACAAATAACTTTACCTATTGGGCTTCTGTTGCCTCATTTGTCAGATAAGAGGGTTAGAGCAGAGAATCTCAAAGGTCCTGTCACTTTTATATCTATTCTCCTATAATGCTAGAGCTGGAATGGCTTCCATTATCATTTGACAGATGAGGAACTAGATACCTAGAAAGGTAATGTCACTTTCCCAGGATCACACAGAAAGTAAGAAGCAGAATTCCAATTTGAACCCAGTTTATTTGACTCTAAATACAATATACTTTTTACAATAACAAGTAGTAGAAGTATTAAGCAAAGATTTAGTAAAGATGTCCATGAGGTATAGCTTATAACTGTGAGGTAACAAAACTTGCAGAAATGAAGTCCCAAATTTGTAATACAACTTAAAAGAGAAGGGCTAGGGCTCAGATCCCAATCTCTAGCCTCCGAGGCCAGAGGCTACATTTTTTCTCTATTCTTTCACTAGAATCAGTCTTTGTATATATATTTTAATCTGGTTATTTATTTACTTATTTCCAAATTTCTTTATATTTATCAATTATTTTTAATAATATTGTAGTTTGTCATGATACTGATAGAATATAGACTCTTTAGCCATTCACTGTTGGGCATTCTGGTAGGTATGCCATTGCTACCAAATAACCATAATAGAAAATAAAATAAAATACCTGAACAAAAAGAGATGGGAAGTACTGTGTAAGGTCTAAGGAAGAAAAATTCATTTTCATATTAAGAGAACAGGGAGATCTTCATAAAGGACAATCAGAAAGATTTTGATCTTAATTGTAATAGGCAGAAAGTCCAAATACTATCTAATAATAATAATACACAATAAGAATGATATCCACTAGAATTTATAGTGCTTTAATGTATGCAAAGAACTTTTCATATGTCATCTCATTTGATTCTCCCAACAATCCTGTGGGGTAAGTGTTATTTATTTTGCACCATTTTGCAGCTGAATAAATTGAGGCTGAGAGAAGCTAAGTGAATAAATTGAGGCTGAGAGAAGCTAAGTGACTTGCCTAACATTACAAAGGTGGGAAGTCTGATTCAAGATTTTAATTCAGGTTACTACAAATCCCAGTGCTCTATACACTGCACAAATTCTATAGATAGAGGAAAAAATAAGATGATAGGATTTTTCTAAATTTAAAAATTTTTAATATTTGTAGAGGTGAAGGATTATCATCTTTGTCACAAAAATAAGCAAACAAAAAATTTTTAACTTTGGTAGTGTACCACTGAACTTAGAAAATATTGTTTCAAAAATGCAAATATATTGGATTACTTGCCACGTAGGGCAGAAAGTGGAGGGAAGGGAAGGAAAAAAATTTTGAACACAATGTTTTGCAAAGGTGAATGTTGAAACTTATCTATGAATATATTTTGAAAATAAAAAGCTTTAATAATAAAAACAAAATGGGAATATGTACTAAAAGGTAGAAGTATTTAGCAAACAAAAACATTGTTTCAACAGTGCTCAATGATGGCCCATATCTCTCTTTGGTTGCTATCATTTTAACAACAACCAAAGATAAAAAAAAATGGGCAATAATAAAAAAGGAATATCAAAATGATTTTTCTTCTTAGAGACAATATTTCAATTTTTAAAATAATCCTCAAATTTATATGAAGTTCTGAAGCAATCTAAGGAACTAGATTGAGTGACCTCAAGAAATACTTAGAAAATTAAAGTGCCCAAATGTTAAAGGTTTTGTTCCCTTAAAAGGTATTTGAGGAGAAAAGGAATCACATGTGCCATTATATGTAATTCTTCTTACTGATTGACAGACTGTTTAGCCGAGTTAAAAAAAAAAAACCAACAGAATAAACTAAGAGAACATTGACAAAGTTTCTGAAGAAAAATGCTAGAACACTCTTTTTTCATCTGACATTGAGGGATTTCCCAGATCCTTTTTTTATCATGAAGAAAAAAGAAAGAAAAGAAAACATGGAAAATGCTTACTTGGGACCCTTTCCAAATCTACCTCTCTTTTGCTGATTATACAGAAGCTTATTTTTTAAAATATATGTTATTTATCTTGTTAATTATTTCTTAATGACATGTAAAATTTTTACATTTATTTAAAAATATTTTGAGTTTCAAATTCTTTCACACCATATCATTCTTCTCTCCATCCTTGAGAAACCAAGCAATTTTATATAGATTATATAAGCAAAGTCGTATACAATATATTTCCATGTTAGCCATGTAAAGAAAACAGGCAAAAAAGAAAAAAAAAATATTAAAGTATGCTTCAGTCTGAATTTGGAGTTCAAAAGTTCTTTTTCTGGAGGTTGATAGAATTTTTCAACATACATCTTTTGAAATTTTCTAGGGTCATTGCTTCAATCAGAATAACTAAATCTTTCGCAATTAATCTTTCAGAATGCAGAAATATCAAATGCAAAATGTTGATATTACTGTGTACAATGTTCTTCTGGTTCTCCTCACTTCACTTTACATGAGGCCATATAAATCTTCCCAATGTTTTCTGGAACCATTCTGCTTATCATTTCTTATAGCACAATAGTATTCCACTCCAATTATATAAAAACTTATTAAGCCATTTCCCAATTGATGACCATCTCTTCAATTTCAAATTCTTTGCTCCTACAAAAAGAATGACTACAAATATTTTTGTTCAAATAAGTCTTTTTCTCTTTTCTTTTATCTCTTTTGGATATAGACCTAGTTGAGGTATTTCTAGGTCAAATGTACAGTTTTATAATTTTGGCTGTACTTTCAAATTGTTCTCCATTATATTTGGACTAATTCACAAGTCCAACAATAGTGTATCAGTGTCTCAATTTTTCCACATCCTCTCCAGAATTTGTTACTTTCCTTTTTTTGGAGAGGGGGTAGTGGTGGTGGTGATATTAGCTAATCTGAAAGGCATGAAGTAGCATCCCAGCGTTGTTTTAATTTATATTTCTTTAATCAGGAGAGATTTGGAGCATTTTTATGTGACTATTGATAACTTTGATTTCTTCTTCTAAAGACTACCTGTTCATATGCTATGGTGATTTGTAAAATGGGAAATGGCTCTTATTTGAAAAAAAAATTGGTTTATAAACTCTTCCATTATTTATAGATTTGATAGACATATCTTTCCATGCTCCCATAATTTACTTATATTATACCTTTTATATCTAAACCATTTACCCATTCTGACCTTATCTTGGTATATAGTATGAAATGTTCTATGCCTAGTTTCTGCCAAACTGCTTTTCCTTTTTCCTAGATATTTTTGTTAAAACAGTATGTTCTTGTTTAAAGTGCTTTTTGTTTGGGATTATCAAATACTAGATTACTATGGTCATTTTCTCTTCTCTTCCACTGATCTTCCTCTCTATTTCTAAGCCAATACCAAATTGTTTTGGTGATTTACACCTGGTAATATAGTTTGAGATCTAAACACTTAGGATACATTTTAAATGTATCCTAACATTTTAAAAATTGATTTCCTTGATATTCTGGACCTTTTGTTCTTTCAGATTAATTTTGTTATTTTTTTTTCTAGCTCTAGAAAAGAATTCTTTGGAAATTAAGTGGGTATGACACTAAATAAGTAAAGTAACTTAGAATTGTCAATTTTATTATATTCTCTTGATCTGTGATGACCATGTTAGTACCCTGGATACTTTAGAATCAACCGGAATCAGAATAAGCAAAAGTCCTTGATCTTTATTCTTTGTGTACTTGAGAGGAATGGCCACACAAATCTGGCCAGGAGTCACTCTGGCTTGTTTTACTCCACCTTCTAATCCCTTTTACCAATCTCTCTATATACCAACAGATTGAGTCTGCACAGAATGGTAGGGTGGACCATTTTCCAAACAAATGCTAATAGAGTATTATCCAATAAGTAATTAGCCTTAAGTGCTCGGTTATCCAAGTGCATCTGCTCAGAGGTTCATTGACCTACCAATGAGAATTTGATATTTCTCCATTTAAAAAAAATCTGATTTAATTCATGTGAAAAGTACTTTGTAATTGCATTCATATGCTCCCTAGGTTTGTCATGGCAGGAAGACTCCTAAGTATTTTACACTGACTGCAGGTATTTTAAATGGAATTTTTCTTTCTCTTCTTTCTGAGTTTTGTTAGTAGTACATAGAAATACTAATGATTTATGTGAGTTTATTTGATATCCTACAATTTTACTAAAGTTGTTAGTTGGTTCATCTAGGTTTTTAGGTTAATCCTCTAGGTTCTATAAGTATATGATCATATTATCTGCAAAGAGCGATAGTTTTACTTCCTCACTGCATAATTTTATTTCTTCAGTTTCATTTTCTTATCTTATTTCTATAGCTTGCATTTCTTGTACAAGATTGGAGAATATTGTGAAGATAATTGACACCTTTGTTTTTATCTCTGATCTTATGGTGACGATTTCAAGTTTATGCCTATTAAAAATAATGCTTGATGATGTTTTTAGATAAATACTGCTTATTATTTTCAGCAGGACTCCATTAATTACTTTGCTTTCTAGTGTTTTTGCTTGGAATGGATGTTGTATTTTGTCAAAGGCTTTTTTTTTCTGCATCTATTGACATAATCATAATTTTTATGTTTTTATTATTGATATGGTCAGTTATGCTGATAGTTTTCTTAATATTGAACCAACCCTGCATTCCTGATATAAATTCCACCTACTAATAGTGTATGATTTTTGTGATAATATTATTGAAATCGCCTTGCTTATAGTTCATTTAAATTTTTTGCATCCCTATTTATTAAGGAAATTGGTTTATATTTTTTTCTATAATTTTGCTTTCAACTGTTTCAAATTTTGTTTTCACTGTGACAAAATCACATTTGTCTCATAAAAGGAATTTGGAAGCATTCTATCTTATTTGCAAGGATTCCTTTTTTTTTTTTTCAAATAACTTATATTAAAAATAATTGTTCTTTAATTATTTGGTAGAATCCCTCTGATCCTGGGGATTTTTTTTTTCCCTTGGGGAGTTTACTGATAGCTTGTTCAGTTTCTTTCTCTAAATTAAGGCTATTTAACTATTCGATTTCCTCTTCTATTAATCTGGACAATCTATGTTTTTGTAAATATTCATCTGTTGTCAATTTTATTGTAATACAATTTAGCAAACTTACTCCTAATAATTGGTTTTAATATCATCTTCATCTGTGGTGTATTTACCCTTTTAATTTTTTATATTGGTAATTTGTTTTTTTATTTAAATTATTTAAAATTTTTTTAACATTTTAAAAAATTAATGAACAAATGCTTTATTTACCATATTGGGTTTTTTCCATAAAAAATTCCGTGTTATTTATTAGTTCAGTAGTGTTTTTGTTTGTTTATTTGTTTTTGTTTTGTTTTACTTTTACTTTTATTTATTTTACATTTGATTTTCAGGATTTCTATTCTGGTGTTTAATTGGCTTTTTATTAGTTTGTTCTTTTTCTAGTTTTCTAGTTTTTATAGTTTCTAGTTGCAGATTTAATTTATTGATTTTCTCTCTCCCTCTATTGATATAAATAGAAATATAATATTTCCCCTAATGCTTTGACTGTATCCCACAAATTTGAGATTATTATCTTATTTTTGATGCTTTCTTTAATGAAATTATTTATTGTTGCTTTTATCTATTCTTTGGCCCACTTAAAATAATTGAGTCCCTTTTGATTTTAGTTTCATTAGTGAGTTTTTTATGCTTCTCTTGAGTCTTATATTTGAAAATCAAATTTTTCTATTTAGCTCCGGTCCTTTTATCTGGAATGCTTGAAAGTCCTCTCATTAGATATCCATTTTCTTTTCCTTTGGAGGATTATACTATTTGTCTGGTTAGATTATTCTTGATTGTTATCCCAGTTCTTTTGCCTTCCAAAATATCATGTAGTTATGAAATCTTATGTGGTCCAAACAGTGACTGATTTTTTCCCCTACACCATTTCTTGATCTTAAACTTAATGTTAAAGGTGACCCTGTTTCAAGCACTGGGTGGGAGGAGAGGTGGGAAGAGGATCATTGTCTCAAGTTTCAGGTTTTTCTTACTACAGCTTTCAGAACTAATTCTTGGGGTTTGGAAATTTTTGGAGCTGGGAATAGGTACGGTCACTGCTCTTCTGATTTGAATTCTGTTCCCTGCGCAGAAAAAATCTCCTCATCCCTTAAAATTGTAAACAATACTGTTTCCCAGAGTCACTAATCCCTTGTGATCAAAAGTAGTATTGATTCTTAGGACTATTGTTGCCTCTTGATTGAAAGGACTCCTCTCCACTCTTGAACTGAGACTCAGAATTGGGTATAGACAATGGAATTGCCAAAAATCATCTGGCCCAATGTCCATTGCTAGCTAGTATAGAGGACATCCTCTCAAGTCTCTTTCTGACTACTTGCCAGTTCAGTTTGCCATTTCTAGCATGAGAGCTCTTAAAGGTGCTGCTGTTTCTATTTTCACTACCTAGTACTACCACTAGTGTTTCATCTATATATTCGGGACTAGCCTCCACTTTCTTGTCACAGATCTCTTTTTTGCTCTTCCAAGTTGTCTTGGACTTGGAAGAATATCTCCCTCTGATCTTTTGTTGGCTCTGCCACTCTAGAATTCAATTTTAAGAGTTATTTCAAAGTTGTTTAAAGGGCAATGTTAAGGGAGTTTCACCGAGTGCTTTCTCTACCCTGCCATCCTGGTTTTACCCTTAGAAATCTGTATATATAAGCTTATACTAAAAAGAATATCAAATGGCAAAAAAAAAAAAATTAAAGCTAGAATTATTTAAGAATTATTTTAAAATAAACTTTGGAAAAAAGAAAGTTTCAGTCTTAAATAATAGTGTTAAGTGAACGATATGGACTTAGAGTGGGCAAGAAAAAGGCATCTTAATAGCCTACTTGTTACACAGATTTAATATTTAATTACATAGTCATGTTGTTCCAAATCAGAGCTCATTAAAAACAGCAATCAAGCTTTTTAAAAAATTCAATTCTATTTTATTTTCATCTCTAAATTTTATCTTTACCTCCCTCTTCTCTATTGAGAAAGTAAGACAAAAATCCATTATAAATATGTTTAATCAAACAAAACATGTATTCACCCTCCTCCCCCAAATGCTCTCTGAGACCAGTAACCTTCTGTAGGTGAATAGAATTTTTCATCATGAATCCTCTAGAATTGTGATTGGTCATTGCTTTTATCTTAAGCCTTTCAAGGTGGTCCACATTATTGTCATTACTATTTAAATTATTTTCCTAGTTCTCATTTCATTTTGGGATGTTATACAAGTGTTCCCAGGATTCCATGAAGTCAGTCCCTTCATTTCTTCTAGTGCAATACTACATTTATATACCATAGTTTGTTCAACTATTTTCCAATTGCTCAGAAGCACCTCAGTTTTCATTTCTTTGCCACTATAATAAGAGCTATTATAAATATTTTCATACATATAGGTCTTTTTCCATTTGCTTTGATCTTTTTTTGATCTAGTAGCAGCATCTCTGGGTCAAAGACTATGTACAATTTAAAGGTTATGCGTCATGAGTCATACTCCGTTCCCCTCAGTGCCTCCCTGTGTTGAGTATATAGATTCACAGTAAAAACCACAAGAATTTCTTATTAATCATAAGAATCATAACTATTTCAGAGGATAAAAAACTGTCATAGAGATAGCAAGATTTAAGGTCATGGGTTTTGATGGGTTAATGCCAACTGAAGACATTTTCACCTTCCTAATGATACAATAAGAAGTTTAATTTTCTGTTCAATAAAAATTGAAATTCCAAGAATTTCAAGCTAATTAAATTAGAAGGGTAAATATAAAATTATATTATAGTAAAATTGAAATTTTCAGTTTTAATCCTTTTATTGCTCTGCTTTGTAACTTTTCTAAAAATAGAATTTTCTTATAATTGAAGCCCAAAGTGATTGTACTTGATATGTGAAAAGGATTCTATTTTTTGTTTGTTTTTTTCTAGCTATGTTCATTGTGCAATTAGGATTTCCAGTAAATAAAAAACTGATAGCAAGCTTAAAATGATCATCCTTATCAGAATAATTGGTAATTTTTAATTCTTTAATGAGAAAATCTTTAATTAGTTCTTTTCTTTCTTTTTCATTTTCAGCTTTTTTCCTTCCTCATTTGATCTCTAAACTCCTTTCACACCTTTAGGAGAACTAGCCAAAATTACAGTTGATCAATTTTGCCTTATGTCTACAAGAACGATTTCCATATCAATTTCAATAAAAATCCTATATAGTAAAGACTTTCCTGGGTTCTTCATAAAGGATCATGGGAGGATCTGCATTTTGTCTAACACTTGACTGCCCAAATCTTCTAAGGATAGGCTACATTGAAATGGAACACAGCTGTCTTGATGTTTTGAAAGAATGTTGAAAAGAAGAGACTGTGTGCAATCAGATTTTTTTAAAGTCCCCCCACTTTCAAAAGACAATAATTTGTGAATGTATAATTGAGGCTGGGAATGTCAAGTGCAGTTAAAATTTATGCCAAACTAGAGCAGAGCATGAATAAGGTCCCACTGACCTTAACAGCATATTCAGTGATCCAAAATATACTTATTGAAATCAACAAAAGCACTTTAAAAATATCTTGGTTGAGGGGCAGCTAGATGGCACAGTGGACAGAGCACTGACCCTGGAATCAAGAGAACCTGATTTCCAATCCAGCCTTAGATAGTTAAAACTTACTAGTTATATGAACTTTTGTTAGGCCCCAATTGCCTCACAAAAAAAGAAAGAAAGAAAGTATCATCATTGATATCTGAATTTTCTTACTGATTTAAAGAGAAACTTGACTTGAGAATTTGACCAACTACTTTTGAGTTATAGTGTTACATTTGTAAATCTTAAATAGTGTAATATTGTTAGTGAAAGAAATTATTGACATTCAACATTCTTTGATGTCAGCTCAAAATAAGAGAATTCATTCTTGCCAATAAACAATTATAGAATAAAAATTATTGTAAGCACTTTATTTTCATTCAGCCTAGGCTGCTACTATTCTAAAGAAGCTAAGAAACGGGGAGGTAAGAATTCAGATTTGGAATCCTAGTCTAGCAATTTCAAAACAGTATTTGCTCAAGCAATTCCTAAGAAATCAATTACTCAACAAATATATATTGATCCCTGTTCTAGGCAGAGAATGAAACAAGACATTCCTTCTTTTTAAGGAATGGGGAATCTAAATTAAGACAAAATGGGTCATCTGAGAAAATGCATATTTTCTTGTTGTTTATAATATTAATATTTTTAGATCTGTGCTTCCTCTTTAAAATGTACAGAACCTAAAATCATTTATTTATGCATATTTGTATTTATACTCATTCATTTTTGCAACTATTAGATTGCATAGCTTGATGCGATACAATAAATGCTAAATTTTGGAGTTTGAATACCACCTCAGATACCTATCAGCCTTGTGTCCATGAGAAAATCACTTAAACTGCCTCAGTTTCTTCATCTATCCAGAGTGTAACAGGATCAAAAAGGACTGTGGATATAAAATGTATTGACCTTAAAATGCTATATACTATTGGCTATATTTATTATAGTTTGGTGCTATGGGACATACAAAAGTGAATGGAATTGCCCTTGTCCTTAAGGAGTTGGTATGGAGAGAACTAAGGGAAAAAAAAACAAATTAGAAAAATCCCTTTCCACTTAGGATAATAAGAAAAGATTGTGAAGGATTTAATCTTCACTTTGTGAAGATTTAAGTTTGGCCTTAAATTATAGACAGGATTTAAAAAGTCATAGATTGAGGGAAAAGCATCAGAGGAAGGGAATGGCAGGAGCAATGACAAGGAAGTAAGAAATCAAAAAGTATATTTAGGATACCATGGATAGGAGTATATTAAGGGATGAGAGGAGATAATAAAAACGGGGCCATATTGTGGAGGTATTTAAATGTCAGGCTATGAATTTTGTACTTTATTATGCAGGCAATTGGGTCCAAGTTACTCTAGTCATAGCAGCAGTAAAGAAAGATGACTTTGGCTATAGAATTTTGAACTGAAAGGAATGAATTTTGATGATGCAGATTTAAGGCTGGAAGGGATCCCAAAGGCTATCAAATCTAACCCCCTCATTTTCCAGATGAATCAACCTAGGTACACAGAGATTAAGTAACTTGCTCAGACATGCATAAGAATTATAAGGCCCTGAGAAAAACATTTTAGTTTCTGTGATTCAGTTCCTCAGCTGTAAAATAATGAGTTTGGACTTTTGGGGCCCTGGAGTCCTTTCTAAATTCAAAGTTATGATCCCATGATCCTTTGAGATCAGAAACAGGTGTGTATCCTGTTTGTTTGTTTACTATACCCTGGGGTTCCTGTGGTTAACTGGACTCCATTTGCAGTATTTTTTAAATAAATGAACCTCAGTTGGTTTGAATCTCTGAGAATACCTCTTAGATCACTTGCCAAAAATACACATTTTAAAAGTAAAACATCTATTTGGAATTAAAATAGCAAAGGAATAGATTATAGCTCTACAAGTGGAAAGGATTTTTAGAGGCTATCTAGTTCAACTACTTCATTTTATAGAAGAAATAACTGAAGACAAGTGTGAGCAAACAAATTGCCTAAAATGACATGGAACAAATGATTAGATTGAGATTTGAATCCAGATATTCTTCCTTCTAATGCAATGTTTTTTATACTATATCGCATGACTAAATGACTTCTAGGGATAAGTCTGGGTAGCAAAGAGTGGAAGGGAAAAATGCCGTGGGAAAAGAATCCTAGGGAAGATATTCCATCCTTTGAATAGAGAAAGGATGTCCTTTGGGGTCTAGAGAGTTGGGGAAAATGAAGCCATACAGCATCTCTTGTATAAATTTTGAACCATCCAGTAGTCAGACATCCTAGTTACAGCAGGATATCATCTTGTCCTATCAGGTCTCACAGTTTTTTCTCAGGCAGTCAGCAAGAAGGCTTAATGGGTTTTGGCTTCTCCCGGCCTTCCTATCCTGTCATGGATATTTCCTACATGAGGATCTCCATTCTTTGAAAGTGTCTTATTCTGTAATTGCTCTCAAGGTTTATACATTATGGGGGAAGTAGTCAGGGAGATCCATCTTTAGTACAAAAAGTAATGGGAAAGGATAATTTTAGAGAAGAAGAGCTGGAATTTGGAAGTACATAGGATCATTGATTTTGCCTTAGATGGGACTTTGGAGATAAATCCATAGAATCATAGAATTTGAAAGCTGGAAGGTACCTTGATAGTCATGTAGTCCAGCTTTTACATAAAACGAACTTGTATGGAGATAAGAAAGCAATTTAGGGGAAAATGGGAAGAATTGGGATGCAAGAATCCTGAATGGAAAGAGTTTTAAACTTTGAGGCCAGAAGACGTGGATTCTGATAACCTCTCATAATCTAAGTTCTTCATGTGTTAAATGATAGGGCCTGGAATAGGTGGCCTTCAAACCTTTTCTAGTTCCCAAACTATCATCCTATAAACTTAAAATTATATGCTTGTCCTGTAATTGAGATGACTGTTTCCTCAACTGTTCTCACCTTCAGAAAGGACCAAGGGAGATGATTGGGGATTCCAACCTCATTCTGTAAGGAAGTAGAGTAAGTGATGCACCTGTTGGAGCCTCATAAAATAGAGCCTCCTGAAAATGAAGAAAATGAATCTGATTTTTTGAAGCAATTCACTAGCTGGGATTCTCTTTTAAGTTCAACTCTCCCCTTTGTAAGAAGACTGTGCTTTTCAAATGAAGATTCTTGGAAGTATGGCTGCTCTTTTTGTCTACCTTGCTGAGACTTAACTGGTATCATTACAGGAAAAATTGGCTCTCTGATTTAGCAGTTTCTGGATAGCTACTCACTGCTGAAGAGGCAAAAGACTCCTTCTCAGCTTCAGACATTATTGCTGTGGGAATCAGAGGACTGGCTTTTGTAATTCCTGGGAGCCTGGCTTCAAGAACCTACTGAAGAGGAAAAGGGGAGGGGGAAGCCTTTCACTAAAGCATAGAGGGGCTCTTAGAAAAGTTAAATCACTGTTAGACAGTCTTTCAATTCATTTCTCAAAATGTTTGCAGTTCTCCCTTAGAGGAAAGGTGATGTAAGCAAAATCAATTCATTTGAATATACTCTTTGAAAGAGTAAATTGTAAACACTTTCTCACACACCAGTATAAAATTGGTATATCATTCCAAGTCTTGATTTATTGTGTCTCTAGAAAACTAACTCAAACCATGAAAAAAGGCTGACAAATTAGCCTTCATATGTATTTCTAGGTAAGACTAGAAAACTAAATAAAAGAATGTAAGGTTTTACCACCAACTCATTTCTACTTTACCTCAGTGACCCCATCTGTAAATAGGGACAGGGACTAAACCTGTAATTTCATTGGCTAAGGGGATCTCCCAGGTAAGGACATTTTTTCTACTGATATAAGTCCTCAACTTTGTTAGTTGCAGGTGTACGAGTTAGAATTAGGGATAAAATGAAGCCCTAGCCAGTTAGTGGATGGCTAACAAAAGGTTTTCAACAAGGATATAAGTAGTACTTAGCTTTTCTAAATGTAGCCTATTTCATTGCCTCATGGAAACATATCTGGTCATTTGGGTGGGTAAATAATATGATAATTCCCTGTGGTAGCCAGAAATCCACAACATCAGAAAAAGAACAATCTTCACGTGGCTAAGATTTTTTAAGCTCTCAGGTGAACACAAAGCTGAGGAAGCCAGAGCCAAGCTGTTGCTATTTCTATAGCTAATCCCTTTTGCAGAGAGGAAGAAAGAGAGTCTGTATCTACCTCATATCGTGGATAAAGGGAAATACTCAGGGAAACAAAGCCAATCTGGTCTTGAGACCACTTATTTGCAGGAAAAGAACCCACATTGTGAGGAAATATTGACAGATATTAATCCTGTCACAATCTTATTTGAAAAATGTAATCTTAGAGAGTTGTCTAGATTAGGACTTGTTAAATTTTTCTCACTCATGACCCCTTTTTTCCTGAGAAATGTTTATGCTACCCTAGATATATAAGTATCTAAATCAAACATTTATTGATGATAAATAAGAAATTTATTTTAAAACAATTCTTTGGTATACATATAATTTTACCATTCATTAAAGATGAAAGCAAATTTGCTTACTAATGAAATTGATGTGCTTGTTTATTTTTATAAAAATAATTAAATCTTAGTGGAATATTTGATCTTTTACTGTTGCCAAATTTTTCACAATCCCTATGTTCACAGTTACCCTTATGTTCACAGTCTTGCAACTTACATTATAAGAAGCTTTGGTCTACAGACAAGAGAACAAGTATATGTCCAAGGCAAAACTTGAATTCAGATCTTCCTGAATTTGTTTATAGTTTTGTAGCTAATCTTCCAGATTGCATCTCTCCCTTTTGTAAAATATTACCTCACAGAAATATGACCAAGTTTAATGAAGTAATGCTTATTAATCAGTTATTTGATCAATCAATAATCGACAAACTGCCCCAAATACATTGTTTGCTCATCACAATTCTTTCCACCTGAAATGCCCTTCCTAACTATGCCACTTACAGTGAATCTATACATCCTTTAAATCACAGTGAAATAGAGAATTTCATAGTGATTGCTATATCTTTTGAATTCATAGAAATTTTCTATTGTCCTCATTTGGTGATTAATCATGTACACTGCTCCCCTGTGACAACTATTATATTGTTGTCTTGACTTAATTTGTTTCTTTGATTTTTATCAGTGTAGGAAGCAACCATTAAGAAATTCTCTAAATTAATTCATAGGAATAGCTGTTCACTTTATAGTTTTAGAAAGCTTCATGAAGTATGGAGAGGTTAATGTGACCTGTACAAAGTTAGGATAGGTCAGATGTAGAATATGGACTGGCTCCGTATAAAGCTGGCTGCCTATCCATTATCTCTTGTTATCTTTTTTATTAATTATTATTTTTAAATATATAGGACTCTTTCCCCAACTGATGTGTTAGGTCATTAAACAATACAAGTTTAGTCAAGGCTGAGGTACATTATCAAGACTTATACTGGGCACATGTCCAGGACTCCCAAAGTTATGATGTAAAATGGTCTGTAAGTAGAAGCTGAAATGACTTTCACTCATATCTCTTGATGAACTAGCCGGGTTTCAAATAGTTTATTTCTCACATGTCTGACCTCAGACTTGGACTTTACTCATGGTCATTGTTTAATGATCTTTGGCCTAAGGATATTTTTTTTCTCTTGACATCTGCTTGGATGTCATACTTTCAGACAATCATTGGGGTATCCTTGTAGAAGTCTCAAGATGAGTCCATGAACTTTGTTTTTTTACCTGGGAATTTGTTATTTGTTGTTCATTCATATTTGAATTTTTGTGACCCCATTTAGGTTTTCTTGGCAAGAATATTGGAGCAATTTGCCATTTCTTTTCCCCAGTTCATTTTACATATAAAGAACTGAGTCTCTTGTCCAGGGACACATAATATTCTGAGGCTGGATTTTAATTTGGGAAGATGAATCTTCCAGATTTAAGGTCCAGTAACCTATCCACTGCCCCACTGAGTACCGTACCTGGAAATTATTGAAAATTAAAGGGCCAAGAAAGTAGAACTTGTATCTTTTTAAAAGATTTTCTGTAATTTAATTTGACAAAGACCAAGACAAATATCTCTAAGTAATGATTTTTACACAATTTGTATATCTATATACATATTGTCTGGCATATAGTAGGTACTTAATTGCTCATTGGTTGACTGATAAATATACAAAAATTGGAGCTCCTTGAGGACAGGAATTATTTTCTGCTTCTTTTTATATCCCCATAATTTATCATATTGCCCAGCACATAGGCTTTAATATTTTTATTGAATATTGATTAATTGTAATTCCAAATGCATTGCACCTTCTATTAATTCAATTAAGATAACTGATTACTAATTTTCTAATCCTACTTCCTTTTTACTCTACTCTTGTATTGTTTCCCTCTTTTCCAGCTTCTTTCCTCCTTTCCTTTCCCTCTCTATTTCCCCTGTCCTCCTCTTTTTTTCTACCTTTATCCCTTTTTCTTCTTTCTCTTTCCCATTCCCTTTCTCCTTTATCCTTTCCCTTTTCACCCCTTCTTTTTTACTCTTCTCCTTTTTCCATACTAGGAAACCAAGCAACATTACAGAGAGTGGCAAATAATTTTTTTGTATATTCAGAATATACTCTCCTGTGTTCTGTTTTTTAAACAACATTATTTCATACGAATATTCTTTTGTATAGGCATCATTAACCTATTTTTGCCAGCAGAAATGCCAGTAGAAAAATTCAACAAAATTATGATTCATTATCAGTAAATATTTTATTTGTACATCTATTTTAGATGCATATATACCTGGGGTCACATAAAACGTTTTCTGATGAAAAAGGGAAGTAAATGAGAAAAAAAAAGTTTAAAAAGTCCTGCTCTCTGTTACAAAATTTTGCACAAAGTTTATTTTGTTTTGTCCATGCTGGGGTAGATTACAACAAATTAAAAGAAAAACAAAATTCATCTGTTGCCCACTAATTACCTGGATCATAGGCAGAGAAATTTACCTAGCTCAGCATTAATGTGTTATAGTCCTCCATGCTTTAATTCAGACTATATGCTCACTGAGAACTTTGTGCTAAATGCTGTATGAGGCATATAGAGGCATTCAAAAGAAGTGTGAGGTACCTTCTGTCCTGAAAAAAAAAAATTACCATCCAGTTTAGAATGCAACATTAACATATTAAAGAATTAAAGAAAAATTACAAGTACTAACCTGAATGATATTTAGGGTAAGGACAGGAAGATTAAAGAACTAGAAGGAAATAAGGTTTTTTTTAATATTGCATTTTTTTATATAATAACTTTTTATTGACAGAACCCATGCCAGGGTAATTTTTTTACAACATTATCCCTTGCACTCACTTCTGTTCCGATTTTTTCTCCACTCTCCCTCTACCTCCTCCTCTAGAAGGCAAGCAGTCCTATATATGTTAAATATGTCACAGTATATCCTAGATACAATATGCATGTGCAAAACCGAACAGTTCTCTTGTTGCACAGGGACAATTGGATTCAGAAGGTAGAAATAACCCAGGAAGAAAAACAAAAATGCAAACAATTTACATTTATTTCCCAGTGTTCTTTCTTTGGGTGCAGTTGCTTCTGTCCATCACTGATCAATTGAAACTGAGTTAGTTCTTCTCTTTGTCGAAGAAATCCACTTCCATCAGAATACATCCTCATACAGTATCGTTGTTGAGGTATATAATGATCTCCTGGTTCTGCTCATTTCACTTAGCATCAGTTCATGTAAGTCTCTCCAAGCCTCTCTGTATCCATCCTGCTGGTCATTTTTTACAGAACAATAATATTCCATAACATTCATATACCACAATTTACCCAACCATTCTCCAATTGATGGGTATCCATTCATTTTCCAATTTCTAGCCACTACAAACAGGGCTGCCACAAATATTTTGTCACATATAGTCCCTTTTCCTTCTTTAGTATCTCTTTAGGGTAATAAGCCCAGTAGTAGCACTGCTGGGTCAAAGAGTGTACACAGTTTGATAACTTTTGGGGCATAATTCCAGATTGCTCTCCAGAATGGTTGGATTCATTCAAAACTCCACCGCCAATGCATCAGTGTCCCAGTTTTCCCGCATCTCCTTCAACATTCATCATTATTTTTTCCTGTCATCTTACCCAATTTGACAGGTGTGTAGTGGTATCTCAGAGTTGTCCTTATTTGCATTTCTCTGATCAATAGTGATTTGGAACACTCTTTCATATGAGTGGAAATAATTTCAATTTCATCATCTGAAAATTGTCTGTTCATATCCTTTGACCATTTATCAATTGGAGAATGGCTTGATTTCTTAAAAATTAGAGTCAATTCTCTATATATTTTGGAAATGAGGACTTTATCAGAACCTTTAACTGTGAAGATGTTTTCCCAGTTTGTTGCTTCCTTTCTAATCTTGTTTTCATTAGTTTTGTTTGCACAAAGGCTTTTTTAATTTGATGTAATCAATATTTTCTATTTTGTGATCAATAATGGCCTCTAGTTCATCTTTGGTCATAAATTTTTTCCTCCTCCACAAGATAGAGCTTACTTCCTACTGAATAGATTCCCCCAAGTAGAACTCTGAGTTGGAAGTATATAAATAGTTTTATATTTCTTCTAACAGGATGCTACAGATTTATATACTACCAGCAAGGACAAAATGTATCTATTTGCTCATAATTTCATGTTAGAGTGTTATTGTTTTTAATTATTATTAATATTTAAAAATGCATATAATTCCACCTGAAGTTATTTTAATTTGTATTTCTGGTGAGGCCCAAGTTGATTTACTGTTTGTTTTTCCTCAGGCATAAACCATTCATCTTGTTTAACCACTAATGAGGTAGAATCTACTTTTTGGCTCTATATCTTTTTTTGTAGCTCTTTATATATTTTGTGTAGTAAGATTTGTCAGTTGTTTGTGACATGTATTTTCCTTTCATTTTCTAGTTACTGCTCTGATATTTATAATTATCATTGTTCAGAATATTTTTATGTACTTTGTAACACATTGATTTTGTCATTGATGGTATTGTTCATTTTCTTGGTAGTTATAAATTTGTCTCCCCTCTAAAACTGATACAGATATGCTATTATTTTTCCTATACATTTTGTTTAATTTTTTTTACCCTTTCATCTGAATGTATTTAGCAAATTTTTATTCAGCATTTACCATATGCAAGTAACCATGTTGAAAATTATATTTGGAATTTATCAGGTATTCACTGTGCCATCTGAATTATAGCACCAATTGATCAATCAATTAATGAATCAGCAAGCACTTATCCCATGGTTACAAACTGCAAGAAATTATGTAGGTTCTGAATATATAAAGACAAAATTATATCCTATAACTCCAGAGCTAATATTTCCCTCATGAATTCCAAAAGAGGTATCCTGTGTAGTAGAAAGAGAATTGTTGGAGGACCAAAGAAAGAACAAACTCATCAATGAACTGTTGGAATTGTAGACTGGTCCCACCATTCTGGAAAGTAATTTATAGCTCTACCAAAAACTGTGCCTGTTTTTGTTACTTCAGTGTTACTACTAGATATAAATCTTTAAAGCTCATGGACAAAATGAAAGGATAGCTATGTCCAAAAATATTTATAGCAATACTTTTTGTTCCATAAGGAACATTGAAATGAAGAGTATTAAGAGTCCAATATAAACGAACTGTGTCATTAACTATTCTGAGCCTCAGCTTCCTAATTGGTAAAAAAGGAAATACTAAATATTTTTCCTATCTATTTGACAGAGTTGTTATGAAGAAAGGATTTATAAAGCTCAAAGTGTGAAATACTGTTTTACAAAGTTAATTGTTTGTGCTTCTGCCAGTCCTCCCCAAAAATTAGTTAAGTAATAATTCCTTTCAACAATGTTTTATTAGTTCCTCATAGAAGATGTTCTTATGATACTTTGATTTTCTATGTAAAATCCTTAATATATTCCCAAGTTTTTGTATTTTTACCTAAATACCTTCCTTTTTAGGTAATTATTACATTGCAATATTTTATATTTGGCAATTAAATTATATATATATGTATATATATATATATACATATGTACATATGTATTTTCCACTTAGCAAAAATCTGCTTTTTCTTCATTCCACCCTATTAGCCCCCCAATTAAAAAAGAGAAAAACAAAACATCCGTTAACAAATATATATAATCAAACAAAACAAATTTCTAATTGGTCATGACCAAATAATATATCTGTTTTGTACTGTGACTCCTTTTTCTCTTCATCAGATTAATAGAATGCTGCCTCAGTAGCCTATGGAATCATAATTATAGGTGTTCATTGTGTAAACAAAGTTCCTATTTCATTTAAAGTTATTTGTCTTTATTATTATGATTCTTTTTTCTGATTCTGTTCACTTCACTCTGCATCAGTTTTTTTTTTTTTTTTAGTTTTCTCAGCTTTCTCTGAAACTATTTCCATCCTAATTTTTTATAGTATAATAGTATTCTATCACATTTATATTACATAACTAGTTCAAACTATTGATGAATACTCTTTCTGATTCTTATTCTTCACCATATCAATAAGGACTTACAAAAACATCCCTAACTTCGGTTAGGGATCTTTTTGTAAGTTCTTATTTGGAAGTTTTTCTTTACTCCTTACAACTAATCCCTCCCTTAATTTATTTCTCATTTCCCCTTCACCATTTCTCCCTCACCATTTCCCCCTTTTCCTTCTATTTTCCTGATCGGTGAAATGTATTTTGATATCCAACTTTGTATGTGCATGCATATTCTTTCTTTTTTTTTTTTTTTGACTAGTTCAAAGGAAAGTGAGGATTAATTATCTGTCATTGCCTTCCATACTCCCTCCTCCTTATTTGTATAAATATCTATTTGCATGGCTTGATTATGTGAGAGAATTTATCCTAAATTTTTTTCTTTCTTTTCCTTTTCTTTCTCTTCCACTTTACTTTTCCTTCCTTCTTCCTATCCCCCAGTGAATTCCTCTTACCCTATTTCTATTCTTCTCTGAAAACCAAAACAGAACTATACCCAGGCCTTGTCTTATTAGACTCCCTGTATGACCTCTGATAATATTATGGTTCAGAGAAATCACATGTATCATCTCCCCATGTTTAAATTTAAGCAGTTTGCCTTTGTTGTAGTTATTTAGTTAGTTTTATTTAGTTAAATATTTAGTTATTTAGTTATATTTATTTTAGTTATTCAGTTATTTAGTTATTTTAGTTAGTTATTTAGTTTGCCTTTCTATGTTTCTCTTTACTCCTGTTTTTGAATTTGCAAGTTTCTATACAGCTCTGGTCTTTCCATTAGGAATACTTAGAAATGCTCTATTTTCTTAAAGATCTATTTTTCCCTTGTAGGATTATATTAGGTTTATCTGGATAAATTAATCTTAATTGTAAACTTATATCCCTTGCCTTCTAGAATTTCATATTCCAATCTCTGTGCTTTACAGTGATGGTTGCTAAATTGTATATGAGTCTGACTGTGAGCCCTTGATACTTACTTTCTGGCCACTTGGAGTATGGTTTTTTTTTTTTTTTTTAATTTTTGTATCAGCAATTTGGAACTATGCCCAAAAGGCTATAAAACTGTGCATTCCATTTGATCTCTATTGGACTGGTAAATAAAGAGATCATAAAAATATTTGGAGTAGCCCTTTTTGTAATGGCAAGGAACTGGAAACTGAGTGGATAACCATCAATTGAGAAATGGCTGATTAAGTCATAGCATATGAATGTAATGGAATGTTATTATTCTATAAAACATGATGAGCAGACTTATTTCAAAAAAACCTGCAAAGACTTACATGAACTGATGCTAAATGAAGTGAGCAGAACCAAGAGAACATTGTACAACAGCAATGACAAGGTTATGAGATGATCAACTGTGATGGACTTGGCTCTTTTAAAAAATGAGATTATTTAAGGTAATTCCAATAGACTTGTAATGGAAAGAGCCAGTGTATCCAGAAAGAACTATGAAGATTAAATGTGGATCAAAGAATAGTATTTTCACCTTTGTTGTTTTTCTTGATGTTGATTTGCTTTTTGTCATTCCCATGTTTTTTGACCTGATTTTTTTGGTGCAACATGAAGAATCTAAATTATGTTTAAAAGAATTGCACATGCTTAACCTGTCTCAGATTGCTTACTGTCTAATGGATGTAAGAGGGAGGAAGAGAGGGAGAAAACATTGGAATACAAGGTTTTGCAAATGTGAATGCTGAAAACTATCTTTACATGTATTTGGAAAAAAATAAAATATTATCAATAAAAATTGTCCCATAAGCTCTAGTATTTGAATACATCGTTTCTAGGAGTTTTTATTTTGGGATTTCTTTTAGGAGATGACTGGTGGATTCTTTGTTTTCAATTTTTCTAATTCTAAAAAATCTGAACAATTTAAATTTTCTTTTATTATTTCATGAATTATGAAGTCTTTTTGTGGGTCATGGTGTTTAGTCTAGTGTTTAAGATTTTTCTTCTTTTTTTCCCTTTTTTGTGTATTTATTTTTATGAGATACCTTACATTTCTTCTTTTTTTCCCCATTCCATTCTTTTGTCTTTACCATCTCCTGAAGTATTTGTCTTCTATTTTTGACTCATTCTGATTTATAAAGAGTTAATTTCTTGGACAATGTTTTGTATCTCTTATGTAAAGCTAGTGATCTTTCCAATACTTTCTTTTATATTTCCTTCCATATTTATGCTTCATCCCACATTACTCTAATTTCATTTATTAAAAAAAATTTAAAAAATTTCCCTCCCTAACACTTGATATATTTCTTTCAGGAATTCTAGTTGAATTTGTGTTGAAGGTCTATTTTTGTCTAAGACTTTCCTTATACAGGTTTATTTGTCTAGATTTATGTCTCGTATTCTTTTGTTTGCTAATTCTTTCAGCTTATTTGTTTTATGTTTTGATAGCTGATAGAGGGAGTCAACTAAATAAACATTAAAAAAAATAACTTGGTAATATTGCTTTCTAATTCTTCCAGATTAAAATCACTATGAATCTGTAAAATTCAATTAAAATCCCAAATGGATTTTAATTGGTATTGCATATATCTGTAAGTTAACTTTGGTAAAATGTTAATCTTTCCTTAACTCAGGTCCCTCAGTATAATATATCTCTCAGACAATTACAAGATTTAGATTAGCAATGGATCTTGGTCCAACTCTCATATTGCAGATGAGGAAACTGAGGCCCAGACAGGTCAAAATGATTTGCCCAGACTCACAGTGTAGTATTTGGAAGTGTTGTTATTTGAAATTATGACTTCTGACTCAAAAACAAAAACTATGTTATTAATTTTTATCTTCCATTACAGATTTACAATTTTATTTGAATAAATATTTTACATTCATGAGCAAATTATTATTTAAGTATTTATTATTATTTGCTGCTATTGTAAATAGAGTTGCTAGCATATCATCCAGGGTACCCTGTAACCATCATTCATCATTTTTATGATGCAAATAAGCCACTATTTGCTCTGAATAAAATACTTTAAAAATTGAACATAGCAGTATTTTTCACTTATTGCACTTCTTAGTCATTTTTGTAACTATGATGATGTAGTTTGTTTTAGAAAATGACTTACAAAATCTGTTTGTTTCCTTCTTATGTTTCTATCAGAATCCTAATACATGTGCAGAGTCTCTCATAAAGCAACTCAGATAATGTATTTTATGAGTTTCTAAGTATTTAAGTTGTCCTCATTAACTTGTTGCAGCCTCTTTATACTCACCATGTGTCTTTCCACTGTCTTTTCAGTTATTTGTAGATTTTAGTTCTTTTCAGATCATGGTGTTCCACAGTTAACCAACTGTATTACATTTCTAGAGACTATTAGTGTCAAACAGATGGGCTTTTGCAACAGCAAGCAATTTGGGGTCATTGAAATCACCACGCGATTTCCCAAATGCAATTCAGTTTATTATTCTCTTCCTACCAAATTCTAGACCCAGATCATTATCCATCTGTGGAGTGTATCAAGGATTCAATATTGATGTACTAGATCAATAGGCTACTTGGGAAGTATGCATTTAAAAAATTTACTTTGTTTTTTCAGTGTAGACAATTAGACTAATAATATTGAGGGTATTGGCAGGGCTGTATAATAGAATGATTACTAAATTTGAAGACGTGAAATTCCTGAGTTCAGATTACACTTTTGGTGATTACTAACATTACAACTGTGAATAAGTCATTCATCTCTATTAATTATTTTTATTTTTAAAATGGGGAAAACAATGAAATAATGTTTTGCAAACTTTAAAATGCCACACCAGTATCAGTTATAATTATCGTTATTCACTGAAAAGACAATAAATAATATTTCAGGGCTCAGTGGAATTAATGCAGTGATATATATACAAATAGCAATATCACCAACATGGTTACTTTTGTTTGAATCCTTTGCAAGACTGCCTTCCATTACATGACTAAAAACAAAAAAATCAACCTGGCAAATAAACACATATATACATATATATTATATTAACTTTTGACGTACATATGTGTGTATGTGTATATATGTATAAACATAATGAAGTATAAAAAACCAAATAGATATAGATATATAGATTTTTCTAGTGAGGGTATGCCAGTGCTAATAAAGATCTTCAACTTTTCTGTAATTTGTAGTCTTTGAAAGTAACTTAAACTGCCAAGGCAATAAGTAACATTAGCAGAATCACATAGTATCAGAGATTTGATTTAAACTCTCAACTTTCTTAACTGTCTACATAAATCATCTCTTTCGATATTCTGGATCTTATCATTAAAAGGATAGCTGTTGAAAATCTAGGAAAGAAAGTAGTGATGACTATGACTGCCTCAAGAACAAGTCATTGTTCTTGACTAACCTCATTTCCTTCTTTGACAAGGTTGCTGTAAAGGTGGATAAGAAAGGCTATACAGGCATTTCCAGGTGCCTCAAAAGTCTTAAAGCACTGTTAAGCTAGATGGTGGGTAAATAGTGCTAGGTCTAGAAAGATGAGTCGTTCTCAGTTCAAATCTTGTTTCATACTCTTACTAACTTTGTGATCCTGGGTGAGTCATTTAAACTCTGTTTACCTCAGTTTCCTCATCTATAAAATGAGCTGGAGAAAGAAATGACAAATTATTCTAGTATCTTTGCCAAGACAACTGCAAATGAGATCATGAAGAGTCAGACATGACTGAAAAATGACTGAACAGAATAATCTATTTTATCTATATTTTAGTAAAGTCTTTGACAAATTCTCATATAACTTTTGTGAACACTTGAGCATCTTGCCCATCTTGAGTTAATTAATAGTAACTTATAATAGTAATCAATGATCTGAAGTATAGTCATTTTTAATTTTCCCTCAGCTTCAAAGGTAGTCTCCAATGGAATGTCTCAGATACTTGTTCTTGGTTCTATGCTGTTTAACATTTTTATCAATAACTTATATAACGATATAGCTAGCATAGTTATGTAATCTGTGCATAGGAAAATCAGAATAAATAACTGATCTGTTAGATCAAAGAATCAGGACCCAAAAGGAGCTTGTCAGACTAGATTATTGACCTAAATGAAATAAAGTGAAATTCGATTGAAATGCATGTAGAGTTTTATATTTGTTATTTTGCAAGTACAGGGTGAGGAATGTGTGGTTAAAATCAGTTTATCCATAAATGGTCTGGATGAGAGATATGGGGATCAGTAGACTACAAGCTCTTTCTGGATCCACTGTTTGCTAAGGAACCCTAAAAGCTAAGGTAATCTTGGACTACATTAACAATGGGTCCAGGAGTTAGAAGGTGATTATATTGTGGTATTCTTCACCAGTTGGATATATATGTAGTGTTGTGTTGTTACAAGTATTGCATTCGTAGAAGGCATTGATAATCTGCAAACAAAACAAAATTAAAAACATAACAGATGGTGAAATAACTTGAGATAAAACCATAGGAAAAGTAGTTAGGTTGCTTAATGGATGGAGTACTGGATCTAGAATGAGGAAGACCTGAGTTCAAATCCAGAATTAGACACTTACTAGCTGTGTGACCTTGGAAAAATCATTTAGCCTCAGTTTCTCATCTGTAAAATGGGGGTAATAATAGTACCTGTCTTTCAGAGTTTTTGTGAGGACCACATGAGATATTTTAAAGTGCTTTCCAAATTTTAAAGTATTTTATAAATGCTAACTATTATTTTTATGGTTGTTAACATTTTTATTATTATTACATATATGTGAAGAAACTGGAATTCTTTAGCCTGATGAAAATAATACTTAGAAGTAACATGATATTTTGGAGCTCTCCAAATTTAGAAGCAATATTCAAAGAAAACAAACATGTATTAGGTGCATCTTATGTGCCAAGTCATGGTGCTAAGATTTTCTGCTTCATGATTCCAGAGAAAAGAACTAGGAGACGTGAGTAGAATTTTCAGAGAAGTATATTTTTGTCTTCATATATGTAAAATTTCCTATATATAAGGGTTAATTGAAAAGGACATAATATACCTTAGCATGATGATGATGAATTTATTAAATGTGCTTTCTCTGTCTGTCTGTCTTTCTCTCTGTGTGTCTTTCTGCGTCTGTGTCTGTCTATTTCTCTCTCTCTCTCTCTCTCTCTCTCTCTCTCTCTCTCTCTCTCTCTCTCTCGCAGTTGCTGAGGACATGAATACAAGAAAGCAAAAAAAGTTCCTAAATATAAGCTCAAAAAGATTATATTTTTGAGGAGGGCTAGAAAGAGGGAATTTAAAAAAGAGATGAGCTGGTAGATGTTGCAATAGATAGACTTCTGGGTCTGGAATCAGGAAGAGTCATCTTCCTGAGTTCAAATCTGGCCTCAGAAACATATTATCTCTGTGACCCTGGGAAAGTCACTTAAACCTGTTTGCCTCAGTTTCCTCATATGTAAAATGAACTGGAGAGAAGGAAATGGCAAATTACTCTAACATTGTTACCAAGAAAATCCCAAATAGGGCCATGAAGAGTTAGATATGACTGAAATTACTGGATAAAAAAGGAAGATATGGCCAGGAAGATGAGTTTGTGTGATATAATAGAAATGGAAATGAAGTTGGTAGTCAGAAAACCTGGGCACAATCAAATTCCAACTTCTTTGTCTTGAACTGGTCATTTGAATTCTCAGGACTATTTGTGGTTCCTCCTCAAACTCAGAGGCAATCTCTACATCTCTGGAGGATCCCAGGGATTTGATCTTGGTCCTGTTAGTTATCATGTTTATTAATGACGTGCATAAAAGTATGCCTAGGAATCTTGAAGGACAATAGCGATAGCATGATTTTAAAATGCTCAGGAAGTAATGTGGACACCTCTGTTCTGACAAAGATAAGATGAAATATCACCCCTGACTATAGCTCTCTGAAGAGTTCCTTTAATTTCTCCATTTTGAGTATGTAACCAAGTCACCCATTCTTATTCTTTTACTTCTTTCCTAGTTCCACTCCTGACTTAATAAATTTCTCTGTGTCCTCACATGGTTTCTGGCTTCTTCCATCTTTTTTAGCTGCTTTCTAAAACATAGTTTTACCAGAGACCACTAAATGATAGGTTTCATTTCATTAAAGAAATATAACCAAAGTTTGGATAGCTTGTCAAATGTGCCATAGAAAGGATCTTAGTCCCACATAGTTTAGATTAGAAAACTTCTGAAGTTCTTTCCAATTCTTAGGTCCTCTTATTTTATAAAATATGTGTGTAATAAGTAGATGTTATATAGTGTTAAAAGATTTGTAGATGAGTTTTTACAAAGATTAGCTCATTTTTTCTTCACAAAAACACTGGGAAGAGGAAGGTGCTATTATTATCCTTAATTTACAGATGAGAAAATGAGATAGAAAAAATCTAAGTGAATTTTGCTGAGTCACACAGAGAGTAAATGTGTATATCTGAATGTATGTATATATCTATATATGTGTGCATGTGTATGAGTATGCGTATATATATATATATTCATATCTGAATATACCTAAATATATCTAAATCTATATACATATGTGTAAGTACATATTATATATGTATATAATATAATAATTAAAGCCTACATTTCCTATTTATCTATCTAGATATTAATATTAAGTGGAATATTTAATAAATATCTCTGAGTCTCATTTGCCATAGTCTCATGATTTTATATACATGTGAAAGATACTCAAGGAGAAGCTTCAGTGTTGAATCAGGACTGTAAGTCAAATGTTTTCTTAAGTTAATAAGCACAGCAGGAGCTTATCTTTGCACCCCTCAAGGTGACAGTAAAGAAGTGGTATGTTTGCAAAAAATCTATAAAAATAACATGCATAAATGTTCTGTGGAAGCTTACTGTTCCCTCTCCGTGTTTTCATTAAAGTTACAGGTTACAGAAAATATTCATTAAAACATTGTATTGGGAGTTTTAAAAGCTGGTGTGTAATTGGGTAACTTCTGATGTCTTCTCCCAACATATAAAAAAAAGAACAAATGGATGGTTTAGGGTGACTCTCCTGTGATGAGTTTATAGGAAAACATGGACAAGAGCCAAATAGGATTTGAAATTATGGAGGTACTGAATGATCATCATTGATGGAGGAGGTGTTCATGTTGATAAAATCGCTGTTCTATCAAAGTGATAGAGTGAGATCATATAATTTAGAACTGGGAGGGACCTTGTAAATCAGCTAGACCAGGGCAAGATAAAAAAAGGAGTGTGACTTGCCTAAAGCCAATAAAGGACAGAGTTTGGATCTGAACCCATATATAGGACCATAGGATTTTGCAGTGGTAAAGACAATTAAAATTATTCTAATTTCCAATCCAACTTTCTCATTCTACAGATGAAGAAATAGACCCAGAAAATTTAAATTACTTAATGAAGGGAGGAAAGCCAAAATTTGATTATATCCCACTTCTTCTGATTCCCTAGTTCAGTGCTTTTACTATTTCTCACAAACAGAAGCTTTTTATCCACCTTCTTACCATTCCACTTGTAGTCAAGCTATCATTCTCATCTCCCTTCCTTCAGAACCTTGGATTCCACTCCTTATGATAAATTTTCTTTTTCTCTTGCCATATCCTAATATTATAGGATGCCTCCCCTGCTATTCCTTCTCTCTTTTGTGTTTTGTCTTGCCCAATTAATATGCAAGCTTCTTGGGGGACAAAAGACTGTCTTGTTTGATTTTTATATTCCCAGCACTTAGCACAATGTATTTTCTCTCTTCTCTTCTCTCTCTCTCTCTCTCTCTCTCTCTCTCACACACACACACACACACACATATACACACACACACATACATACATACATACACATACATAAAGTCTTAAAAGAAATGTTTAGTCTTTTATCTTTGAAATTCAAATACATTTTACATTGTCTAATATCTGATATTTTCACAGTGCCTTACATCACATGTTATCCAGACTAATATGTACTTGAATCTTGGAAAGAAATAATGGAAGAATTATTCTACCCATTTTTTAGATGATGAAACTGAGGCTCTGAGAGTTTATATAGTTTGCCCCTAATTGCAAAGCTAGTAAGTGTCAGATCCTACCATATCTTCTTATCCCAAATTCAGTGTACATTTTACAAGCCCACCCTAACAAGTGATTAGTTAACCTAATATCCTTCCTGCCAGGGAAAATGACTATTTTAGGTGAATTATTATTACGTTTAATTTTTCTGACTGTACAGCTCTTACTATTCATTCTTTGGCCCATTCACCTCTATTTACTGCCTTGTGATATTCCTTATATTTGCTCATTAACTTTTGGAATATCTTTTAACTTTGTCTATGCCTTTAGGTCTAGTTTCCCCAACTAGACTGCATGTTCTTGAGGGTAAATATATATTTTATGGCATCCAGATAGTATAGTGTGGAAACTTGGAGTCAGAAAGACTTGCCTCAATTTCCCCATCTAGAAATTGAATATAATAATAGTATCTACCTCATAGGGTAATTGTGAAGATAACTTAATATGGTTGAAGTGCTTTCTTCAAAACCTTATAGATAGGATATATCTGACTAATTTCTTACTTCTACAAGAACTTCTGAAGTTTTTATTCAATAGTTTTAATCAACATAAAGAAGAGAAGAAAAAGAGGGGGAAGATTCTCTTCACATTTCATTTATTACCTAAGCTCAAAAATGTGACTTTATTTACATTCTTATTCCTTTTTCCCTTAAGCCTCATCACTAGATCAAGCTTTTTCCTAATAACACCGCTATTTTTTTTTTTTTATCAAAACCCCTGAGAAACTGGTATATTATTTGTTTAAACTTTTGACTCTGTATCTGTGGAAAAAAATTATTTCAGTTGCAAATTTATTCTTTAGCAAGAAACAGAGTTTTCATTTAAGGAAAAGACATAAAAAAGCATGAATGGTAACAGTTGATAATCTAATAATGATGATGATGATGATGATGATGGTACCAGTAATGAAAATATTATGATTTCATATGGATATGGTCTCATTTTCTGGCAGCATTCTTTATATGTGTGCCTCTATAGATACTAAGCTGACTTTGAATGTGTGAGCTTGAGTGAATGAAATCAGACTGAACTGATTTCTCCACTTTAGTTACTTCTCGGTCAGTTGAATGCTGGATTTTGTTTCTCAAATAGATCTATTTCATTCTTCTCTTTTGTGGTGATTTTGGTTCTGTGGCTTTTGAAAATAAATATTATCATATTCTACAAAGTAACAGCAACATTGTAACAATAATTAACTGTGAAAGACATAGTTTCTCTGATCAATACAGTGATCCATGACAAGTCCAAAGGTCTCAGGATGAAAAATGCTTTCCACTTCCAGAAGGAGAAATGATAAAATCTGAGTGCAGAATGAAACATAGTTTTTTTCCCCAAATTTATTTTTCTTGCTTTTTTGCAACTTGATGAATGTGGAAATGTATTTTGCATAACTTCATATATATTATGATTATCTGATTTCTTGCCTTAATAGGGGAAGAGTAAGGAAGAGAACTTGTAACTGAAAGTTAAAAAAACTAAAAAAAAGAGAATGGGCATTACTCTAATAAAATATGGAAGAGTTATAGTGTTTAAAATGCACTTTTCAGTGATTGTTAGTGATATTTCAGTGATTGATAATTAGACATATCAAGATTCCTTTGAAATCATAAAGAATTGAAATCACAATGTAGCACAAAAAAAAAAAAAAACATGGGTGTAAACCAAAAACTCTTAAGAATTGACAAAATTATTGCTGTGAAACAGCCTAATCAGCACTAGGAAAACAGGACCTTGAAAAGGAATCAATAGCTAGAAAAATTGGTATTTATTCCTCAACAGTTTGGTACAGGCTTCTTGAATTTGAAAAAATAGGGAGAAGGCCACTCTAAAGAGTTTCTAACTGTTGTCACAGAAAAAACAAAAACTTGTTTTGGATATTACAATACAAAGACAACAATTCTGAAGATTGGGAAAAGATAACTGTTACTGACAAAATTTATTTTTTCAATAAAGGCTAATTGTTGTCAGAAGAAGCCCAGGGGAGATTCTAAGATTTTTATATCTTCACCAGGCTATAAAATTCACATTCCCCCAACAAAAATATTGGACTCTTAAAATTTGCACCTGGAAGATTTGACCCTACTATTGCAATGATTGATAAATATATTAATGTATCAAGTAGCAGAATTGTTGTGGAATGATGGGACTACTCCATTTGTCCAATTTGAAACAATTCTTTATCATGCAAAGTATAATGGAAGGTCAAGAAATGTATTCAAGAGATGGAGATAAATTTGCTTCAGTGGTTTGGAATGCACATTTGATTTAAACCCCATTAAAAACCTATAGAATGCTAGGAATTACATTCATAAGTATAATCCTTGTTACTGGAGAGGGAAAGGCTGATGTTTTGCTTGAACTTCAGAATTCTAAACGACAGTAGGACTAATGCTGATGAGTGTCCACACTAGAGTGCAGTAGGGCTAAAGTAGATTGGGTATGCTCTCTAAGGCCAGCCTCAGTGTTGTGAGCCTGGGGTAATAAAGAACTCCCAGACTGCCTAAGGAGAAATGGGTCTCACTCACGTCAGAAATGGAGCAAGTCAATGCTTCTGTGAACTTTAGTGGTTGGATCAGACCTATGTGTGGCTATTGTACTTCTAGCCTGATAGAGAAAGGAAGACCGAGTCTCCAAAGAAGAAAGGAAACTAAAAGAAGGCAACCCATAATCTACAATCAAAGATAGACTTGAAAAAAATTAGTTTTTGTTAAAGTTATGAAAAATAGCAAACCCGGCAAAAGTGTGTCAAAAATCTTATGAACACAGTAGCAAATTATATAAAATAAGTGACTGAAGTTTACGTAAAACAGAATATAATGGATGTTAAGCTTGTTAAAAAATGCAAAAATGTAAAAAGGTTTACTGGATACCAATAAATTTAATCCTTTTATTTTGTACATGTTTTGCAAACAACTATTTGTCATTCCCTTTAGACCTGTTTCTTATTCTAATTGTCCCAAGAATATGTTCAATGTGCCTAAAAATCTAAGTTTACATGCCAATATTCTTGTTTAATTATGACAAGCAATCATTTCACACACCTATGCAATAATCCATAGAATATTAAATATAAAAGAAAATACAATAATAATATATTCATAAACCATTTCTATACAAATCTCATTAACATACAAGAAGAACAAAGAAAAATAATAATAATTTGAGTAATAATAGCAATAGCAGCAAACTATATTTGCATAGCCCATTATGATTTATATATAAAGCACTTTTCTTCATAACAACATAAATTTGGTATTGTTATTGTACAGAACATGTGGGCTGGCAAAATGTGCTTTATAAAAACACCCAGTATAATTGAGCTTGACTCACATCCAGGAACCATGTATCTGACTCCTCCATCAAATTCCTATAGTTAGTGCAATAGACAATGTCATCTGATCCTCAGCAGGAGTTGTCATATTAAAAGTCAAGTATCATAAATAGAATCTTTTTTTAAAATTGAATTTCCTAGCTGTATGTTACCAGTGTTTGTGAGAACATATTAAATTTTATGGGCTTGTTTTATAGTTTGTGTTTTTTTCTAAACTCATTTTATTACAGATGATCATTTTTAGTTGATTTACTGGATTTTCTAAGTATCCACTTTTGTTTATTTTTATATATTTTATTTTTAAGTCTTTGAATTTAAAAATTTGTATTTTTTCTAATTTGCAAACATTTATTATTCTTTCTTCCTCCTACCATTTTATCAAATTCGAAAAAAAGAAAATGATTCCTTTGTAAGAAATATGCAGTCGAGCAAAACAAATTTTCCCATTATCCATGTCCAAAAATATTTGTCTAATTCTGCATCTTGCATCCTTTGTTTGTCTCTCAAGAGAGTTTATTAGAAGTAACATAGTATATCCTTACTTCCTATCTTTAAAGAACATGAATATAATGCTGATTTATTAATTATAATATGGAATTTTGGATTTAAATGTGAAATATTAATGCCATGAAAGAAGTCCTCATATTTTCAATCTTTAGTCAACCACATTTATTAAATGCCTATAGGCCTAGTACTTGATAAATGCTGGGGTAGCAAGAAAAAACAAAATATATTGCCTATTTTTAAAGAGTTCAGTCTAATAGAAAAGATAATATACAAAAATAATACATAATAGCATGATATATTCAAGATAAAGTAAGCTACAAAATGAAAAACATTACCATTAAGGGGGACCAAATGATAACAGCTAGTAATTCTTATATATGTTAATAAAAATAGGCATTGAGTTTTATAAAATGTATTTATACTATTGAGATAATGATATAATTCTTACTATATTCTTATTAATGTGATTAATTTTGTATTATTCCTTTTCCTTATATTCTACCAATCTTATATTAGGAGGATAAATCTCCCTTTAAAAGTAAATAATGATCTTAGGCCATTACAAAGAAGAGTAATGTTCTATTGGGTAAGATTTTATTTAGGATTTTTGTATTTTAATTCATAAGTAAGATTGGCTTATAATTTCCTGTTTTTGTTGTCTTAAGTTTGGGAATTAATATATATTTGATAATTGTCTGAAATACCATTAAATTTTATATTTTGAACAGTTTGGGTGCATTTTTCCCTTTCAGATTTTACCTTGCTATCATTAAATTGTAGAATAAAGGAGTGAAAGATGACAGATTGCAGCACGAATCCTCTAATATTTATGAAATATGAAGAGAATCAAGAGAGTACCTTAAATCAATTAGAGAGATACACATTCAAGGATTTGGGGAAAGATATGGGAAAGAATTGGATAGAATGGATGGAGAAAATTGTGATCTGTCTCAGAAAGGGAAATGTTCATCCCAATGACATCATGAATCCAATAAAGAAAAAAAAGAAGCTTTCTCTCAGAAAAGGTTAGGAAAAGACTTTGCAAAATAAAATATGTAGAAATAAACATTTTGAATTTCTAGGTCACAGGAGCTACAAAATGGCAGACTAGATAATATTTCTGAGCCCCATAAATTTTTATACCTCCCCAAAAGAGAACTTGTGCCAAAGATAAAGCAACTTTAGTTGTTGCTGTGGTCTAAGACACTAAGAATGAAAAATAAGTTAAAAAAAAAGAAGCTCCTATTCAAGAAGTGTTCCTAAGTTCACTTAACATCCTTCCCCCACCTCTTAGTGCGACCTTCAAGGTCATACAGGCTTATGTTGAAGTCTATCCCTACACTGTGGTTTATGCTACTTTCTGTTGCTAAAGATGCAACAGCTCCAGGCTGTGTAAGTTTCCTTCAGTCTCTACAGCAAATTTGGTCATAGACCTTGAGAGCAAAAGACTGCGAGAGTCCACAATCCAGAAGTATCAATGCTGCAAAATTCTTAACTACTGGCTGCTTTGAACTGCTGGTGTCAGTAGTCCCTGAACTTTCAGCAAACGACCAAAGAACAAAGGAACACAGAGAAGGGCACGTCACTAGGACAGGATATTGTGTCTGTGAACAGTTGTGCAGTGCTCCACCAAACCTGAAAAAGAGCATAACACATCTCTGGAGCAAATTTTGACCATCCAAAAGTTGATTTGAGCAGACGCTAAAGATACTTATTTTTGGATTTCCCAATGTGTCAGGAATTGAGACACTGAAATCTAGCCTCTAGTGAGAGTCAAAAATAATAAAAAATAAGAGGAGAAAAAGACCAAAAGTATTAGAGATTAAAGGAAGAAGAAATCTCAGAGACCTTGAACATAAACACACACACACACACACACACACACACACACACACACACACATACTCACACACACAGAGAGATACACACAGAGAAACATTCACATATTCAACAGGAAAAACAGTAACAAAAGTAGGAAATATGGCCTCCTGAATAACTGCTGCAAAATGAAGGAAAATGATCTAAAACTTGATGAGATGGAGATCCCTTTTGAATTAGAGGAAATCATGAAATCACAAATTGATATTCCTGAATGACTTAAAAAAGAAAGAGAATTTTGAGAGCAGAATTTATGTCCTATACAACAAAAATAGAAACAGCTAGGTGGCTCAGTGGATAAAACATTAGGCCTGGTGTCAGAAAGACCTGAATTTAAATATGGCCTCATACATTTCTGTAGCAGTATGACTCTGGGCAAGTCATTTAAATTCTTCTTGCCTTAAGACTCCGCTTAACAAAACCACTCCAGTATCTTTGCCAAGAAATCCCCATGTGGGATCACAAAAAGTTGACATGACTGAACAATTCAATAACAGCAGCAGTAGTAGCAGCAACCAAAAAAAATAGTAAAATAGAAAAATTCAGATGTGCAATGGCAAGCCTACCAAATAAACAAAAGATGAATAATGCATAGGGAATACAAAAAGAAAATGAAAAAAGAAATGATCTAGAAAAAGACAAACAAAAAACAAAACATTAAAAGAAAAGATACTTATTATACAAGCAAAACATATAGAGCTCAAAGACATAAAATTTAGAGACAGTTTAAAGATCAAATATCTCCCACAAAAATATGACAGGACAAAAACCCTTAATATCCTAATGAAGGAAATGATAAAAGAGAATTGCCTAGAACTTCAGAAATTTTAAAAATGAGATCTCAATTGAAAGAATTCAAATTGCTTCCAGAAAAAAAGCCCAAAGCTGCAAAATTCAATTTAAAAATTACAAATTTTATAAACCATCAGGAGAAAGATCTACAAATTCAAAGGAAAGGACATTTAAAGACTATTATTACCCACTAGAAAAAGAAGAAGGAATAGAATAACATGTTCCATGGAGTAAGAGAGCTCAGGCTACAACCTATGGTGACTTATCCTGCAAACCTGAGCCTAACTATACAGGGATAAAAGATGGATGTTCAATAATAATAATAATAATAAAAGTTTGAAATATTTTGGGGGAAAATGAAGTTATTAATTGCACCTTGAACAACACAAACAACAGAAAAGCAGGAGACAATAAATTCAGTCAACCACAATAACAGTGACAATTGAAAAAACAGTAAGAGATTTCCCTCTAACTCTGAAGAAGGAGATGGGTAAAGATGGAAATCTGGGAAATGCAACAATGAAGATGTGGACAGAGGGCATTATGCACAGAATCTGGCAATATCCTACTTTCTGGGAAATACTTCTTTTGTGGGACTGCATTACAACATGGGTGGGTATATGAAAGAGGGTTAGGGAAAGGAAGATAGAAAGGAATGAGTAATATATCAAGGTCTAATCAAGGGCTATAAGTGAGAAGAAGGTGTCATCAGTGGTTTCCAAAAGAGAAGCCCCTACAGGATATTAAACATAAGTTATCTAGGAAAAAACTGATTCTCAATTATAAACTTTTGGAAAAATTGGAAAGCAATGTGGCACAAATTATACTTAAATAAATATATCAAACTTCATAATATATTCTAATACAGTAATAATTCTAATATAACATGTGACTTTAATATTAAAAAATAATATAAAAAATTAGAAGAGAAACATATCTCTTATAGCTCATAGGTTAGAGGGGTATTCTTTATCAAATAAGAGGTAGAGGCAATTACAAAAGATAAAATAAGTAACTAATTACTTGAAACTCAAAAGCTTCTTCAATATTATTGTATCTAGAACAAGAAAGGAAATAATAAATGGGGGGAACCTTATATCAGATTTCTCTGATAAGGTTTTGCTATCTAAGATATAAGATCATTCCCCCATAGATAAATGTTCAAAGGATATGAACAAACAATTCTTTAAAAAGAACTGCCAAATCTCCGCAATCATATAAAAATGTTTCAAATCACTAATAATCAAAGAAAATATAAATCTAAACAACTCTGAAGTTTTACTTTATCCTGCAATTTGGCAAAAATTACCAAAAAATGATAGCAACAGTCAATGTTGGAGGTACTGTGGGAAGATAAATATGCTAATACATTGTTGGTGGAGTTTTGAAATAGTATGACCACTTGGGGAAGCATTTTGAAATTATGTAAACAAAGTGACTAAAGTATTCATATCCTTTGAAAAAGAGACTACATTACTGGACTTATATCTCTAAAGTAGTGAGAAAAAAAAAGGTTTCCATATACTCTAGAATGTTTGGAACAGTACTTTTTGTAAATAAGTAATTGGATAACATTTATAAATGTTATATAAATAAGAATTGGAAACATGGATGTAATGGAATATTACTCTGCTATAAAAAGTGATGTATGTTATTAATACAGAGAAGCTTGAAAGATCTATATGAACTGATATGAAGTGATAAGAGAAGAGCCAAAAAAACATCCAAACCTCACAAAAATATGTTACAATAACAATATAAAAGAAGATACTATTCTATAGACAATGGCAGAAATAAGTTAGGAGAAAGAAAAGGAGGTAAATTCTCAATGAATAATAACAAAATACAGGTCAATGTCTTATTAATTGAAGATAGAAACTTTTCTTACCTCTGAGAATTGCCATGGAATCCTTAGGTACCTGATTATTTTGCCAATTTCTATACATAATATATATATATATAACATGATATATAATGTAATATATTTGTATTTACATTGCTAGGTGAATTTCCCTTTCTCTAAGAGAAGAATGGATTTTTATGGTGATGGATTGCAGGATCCATACCCACTTTCATTATATCCAGATAGTATAACAAAAGTTATATTGTGTTTACTTTTTGGTTAATTTATTGTTAATCTTCTGATATCTCTTTGTCATCTGAATACTCTTCAAATACAATGTAAACATGGAAGACAATGTCTGCAAAGTTGCCATGTCATTTGGGCAGTTCTAATAAAGCTGCCTGCCTACTGTTGCTTACAAAATCAAGATTGTAGCTTAAATAGTAAGTGAGCAGGCTGTGTGTTTATGTAACTGATACAATATAACATTAGATGCTTATCTGGTTTTTTGAAATGGTGTCTTCCATAGTTTGTCATTAGGCACAGGATTTTTCTGTGCTTCATTGAGGATTTTGTTTTTATTATTTTTTGAGAAGAAAATAAAAGGATTATATTTTAGGTTAATTTGCATGTGATATTTCTGCTTTATTTAATATTTATGAAAAGGATAAAATTTAGAATTTGGTAGAACAAATATCTAGGAATTAGATATGGTGCCAAGAGCAACTTTTCCTCTGTATTTCCCTACTGAAGGCCTACTATATTCAGGGCATTGTTCTGAGGACCATGGGAAGCATAAAGAATTGTAAATTCCTACTTTTAAGCAGATTTTGTAAAACTGACCCCAGTTCTGAAGAGTAGCTCATATAAACCAATTATATATATATATATATATATAATTCAGTACAGTTCAATAAGGTAAGGAACAGGAAAAAGGAAATAGGCACTGGACCTTTGAATTCATTGGTATAGGGAACTCCTAGATGGAGCAACTCCCTGTACCAATGCAGATTGACTCCTTTTTTTGTTGTTGTTGTTATCTGATAATATTAGAGCTGCCTAGAATACTGAGGGGTTAAATGATTTTACCCAAAGGTTACAAGCCAGCATACATACATATATACGGAGAACGAGAGAGAGGAAAAGAGAGAGAGAGAGAGAGAGAGAGAGAGAGAGAGAGAGAGAGAGAGAGAGAGAGAGAGACTTGAAATCAGATCATCTTGCCTTTGAGGTCACGTGTCTACTCTGCTGTGCTTCCTGTCACACAAATCAAGAAATGATTTTAACATACGTATAAACCTAGTGTACTATGCTATACTCTTTTTTTTTTTTTAATTTTTTTATTTAATAATTACATTATATTTACACTCATTTCTGTTCCGATTTTTTTTTCCCCTCCCTCCCTCCACCCCCTCCCCTAGATGGCAAGCAGTCCTTTATATGTTGGATATGTTGCAGTATATCCTAGATACAATATATGTTTGCAGAACCGAACAGTTCTTTTGTTGTGTAGGGAGAATTGGATTCAGAAGGTATAAATAATCCGGGAAGAGAAACAAAAATGCAGATAGTTCACATTCGTTTCCCAGTGTTCTTTCTTTGGGTGTAGCTGCTTTTGTCCGTCATTTATCAATTGAAACTCAGGTCTCTTTGTCAAAGAAATCCACTTCCATCAAAATATGTCCTCATACAATATCGTTGTCGAAGTGTATAATGATCTCCTGGTTCTGCTCATTTCACTTAGCATCAGTTCATGTAGGTCTCTCCAAGCCTCTCTGTATTCATCCTGCTGGTCATTTCTTACAGAACAATAATATTCCATAACATTCATATACCACAATTTACCCAGCCATTCTCCAATTGATGGGCATCCATTCATTTTCCAGTTTCTAGCCACTACAAACAGGGCTGCTACAAACATTTTGGCACATACAGGTCCCTTTCCCTTCTTTAGTATTTCTTTGGGATATAAGCCCAATAGAAACACTGCTGGATCAAAGGATATGCACATTTTGATAATTTTTTGGGCATAATTCCAGATTGCTCTCCAGAATGGTTGGATTCGTTCACAACTCCACCAACAATGCAATAGTGTCCCAGTTTTCCCGCATCCCCTCCAACATTCATCATTATTTTTTCCTGTCATCTTAGCCAATCTGACAGGTGTGTAGTGGTATCTCAGAGTTGTCTTAATTTGCATTTCTCTGATCAATAATGATTTGGAACACTCTTTCATATGAGTGGTAATAGTTTCAATCTCATCCTCTGAAAATTGTCTGTTCATATCCTTTGACCATTTATCAATTGGAGAATGGCTTGATTTCTTATAAATTTGAGTCAGTTCTCTATATATTTTGGAAATGAGGCCTTTATCAGAACCTTTAACTGTGAAAATGTTTTCCCAGTTTGTTGCTTCCCTTCTAATCTTGTTTGCATTAGTTTTATTTGTACAAAGGCTTTTTAATTTGATGTAATCGAAATTTTCTATTCTGTGATCAGTAATGGTCTCTAGTTCATCTTTGGTCACAAATTTCTTTCTCCTCCACAAGTCTGAGAGATAAACTATTCTATGTTCCTCTAATTTATTTATAGTCTCGTTCTTTATGCCTAGGTCATAGACCCATTTTGATCTTATCTTGGTATATGGTGTTAAGTGTGGGTCCATGCCTAATTTCTGCCATACTAATTTCCAATTATCCCAGCAGTTTTTATCAAATAATGAATTCTTTTCCCAGAAGTTAGGGGCTTTGGGTTTGTCAAACACTAGATTGCTATAGTTGACTATTCTGTCTTGTGAGCCTAGCCTTTTCCACTGATCCACTAATCTATTTCTTAGCCAATACCAAATGGTTTTGGTGACTGCTGCTTTATAATATAATTTTAGATCAGGTACAGCTAGGCCACCTTCATTTGATTTTTTTTTCATTAATTCCCTTGAGATTCTCGACTTTTTATTGTTCCATATGAATTTTGTTGTTATTTTTTCTAGATCAATAAAATATTTTCTTGGAAGTCTGATTGGTATAGCACTAAATAAATAGATTAGTTTAGGGAGTATTGTCATCTTTATTATGTTCGCTCGGCCGATCCAAGAGCACTTAATATTTTTCCAATTATTTAAGTCTGACTTTATTTGTGTGGAGACTTTTTTATAATTTTGCTCATATAATTCCTGACTTTCCTTTGGTAGATAGATTCCCAAATATTTTATGGTATCAACAGTTATTCTGAATGGAATTTCTCTTTGTATCTCTTGCTGTTGGGTTTTGTTGGTGATGTATAAAAATGCTGAGGATTTATGGGGATTTATTTTGTAGCCAGCTACTTTGCTAAAATTATGAATTATTTCCAATAGCTTTTTGGTAGAATCTCTGGGGTTCTCTAGGTATACCATCATATCATCTGCAAAGAGTGATAGTTTGGTTTCCTCATTGCCTACTCTAATTCCTTTTATATCTTTCTCGACTCTTATTGCCGAGGCTAGTGTTTCTAATACGATATTAAATAATAATGGTGATAGTGGGCAACCTTGCTTCACTCCAGATCTTACTGGGAAAGGTTCCAGTTTTTCCCCATTGCATATGATGCTTACTGATGGTTTTAAATATATGCTCCTGACTATTTTAAGGAAAAGTCCATTTATTCCTATGCTCTCAAGTGTTTTTATTAGGAATGGATGTTGGATTTTATCAAATGCTTTTTCTGCATCTATTGAGATGATCATGTGGTTTTTGTTTGTTTGGTTATTGATATAGTCAATTATGTTAATAGTTTTCCTAATATTGAACCAGCCCTGCATTCCTGGTATAAATCCTACTTGGTCAAAGTGTATTATCCTGGTGACAATTTTCTGTAATCTTTTTGCTAATATTTTATTTAAGATTTTAGCATCAATATTCATTAGGGAGATTGGTCTATAATTTTCTTTCTCTGTTTTCAGCCTACCTGGTTTAGGTATCAGTACCATATCTGTGTCATAAAAGGAGTTTGGTAGGACTCCTTCAATCCCTATTTTTTCAAATAGTTTATATAACATTGGAGTTAATTGTTCTTTAAATGTTTGGTAGAATTCACATGTAAATCCATCTGGTCCTGGGGATTTTTTCTTAGGGAGTTGATTGATAGTTTGTTCTATTTCTTTTTCTGAGATGGGACTGTTTAGGATATTTACTTCTTCCTCTGTTAGTTTGGGCAAGCTGTATTTTTGGAGGTATTTTTCTATTTCATTTAAGTTGTCGAATTTATTGGCATAAAGTTGGGCAAAGTAACTCCTAATTATTGCTCTAATTTCCTCTTCGTTAGTGGTGAGTTCTCCCTTTTCATTTTTAAGACTAACAATTTGATTTTCCTCTTTCCTTTTTTTAATCAGATTTACTAAGGGTTTGTCTATTTTGTTGGTTTTTTCATAGAACCAACTCTTAGTTTTATTAATCAATTCAATAGTTTTTTTACTTTCAATTTTATTGATCTCACCTTTTACTTTTAGAATTTCAAGTTTAGTGTTTGACTGGGGGTTTTTAATTTGTTCCTTTTCTAGCATTTTTAATTGCAAACCCAATTCATTGACCTTCTCTTTCTCTATTTTATACAAATAGGCCTCTAGAGATATGAAATTTCCCCTTATTACCGCTTTGGCTGCATCCCATACATTTTGGTATGATGTCTCATTATTATCGTTTTCTTGGGTGAAGTTATTAATTATGTCTATGATTTGCTGTTTTACCCAATCATTCTTTAGTATGAGATTATTTAGTTTCCAATTATTTTTTGGTCTACTTCCCCCTGCTTTTTTGTTGAATGTAATTTTCATTGCATTGTGGTCTGAAAAGGATGCATTTACTATTTCTGCCTTACTACATTTGAGTTTGAGGTTTTTATGTCCTAATATATGGTCAATTTTTGTATAGGTTCCATGAACTGCTGAAAAGAAAGTGTATTCCTTTCTGTCTCCATTACATTTTCTCCAGAGATCTATCATATCTAGCTTTTCTAGTATTCTGTTTACCTCTTTGACTTCTTTCTTATTTATTTTCTGGTTTGATTTATCTAATTCTGAGAGTGCAAGGTTAAGATCTCCCACTATTATAGTTTTACTGTCTATTTCTTCTTGCAGCTCTCTTAGTTTCTCTTTTAAGAATTTAGATGCTACCCCACTTGGTGCATATATGTTTAATATAGATAGTGCTTCATTATCCATGCTACCCTTTAGCAAGATATAGTGTCCTTCCTTATCTCTTTTAATTAGGTCAATTTTTGCTTTAGCTTGATCTGAGATCAGGATGGCTACCCCTGCTTTTTTGACTTCACCTGAAGCATAGTAGATTTTGCTCCAACCTTTTACCTTTAACCTGCATGTATCTCCCCGCTTCAGGTGTGTTTCCTGTAAACAACATATTGTAGGATTCTGGCTTTTAATCCATTCTGCTAACCGCTTCCTCTTTATGGGGGAGTTTACCCCGTTCACGTTTATGGTTAGAATGACCAATTCTGTATTACTTGCCATCTTGTTAACCCCGGTTTATGCTTTCCTCCCTTCTTTCCCCTTTCCCCCCCTTCCAAGTATTAAGCTTGTGAGCACCCCTTGCTTCTCACAGCCCTCCCTTTTTAGTGTCCCTCCCCCCGCCTTAGAGTTCCTCCCCCTATCTTACCCCTTTCCCTCCCAGTTCCTGTATTCCCTTCCGCTTAGCTTATTCCTTCCCTTTCCACTTTTCCCTTCTCACTTTTCAATGAGATGGGAGAAGTTTCACCATAGATTGAATATGTCTTAAGATTTTTCACTTAAAGCCAATTCTGAAGGCAGTAAGATACCCACTATATTCATCCCCCTCCATTCTTTCTCTCAGATATAATAGGTTTCCTATGCCTCTTCATGAGATGTACTACCCCCACTTTACCCTTTTTCTGGTACAATGTCCTTTCCACATCAATTTCTAGAACAAGGTATACATGTATTCTTTATACATCTATATAGTCAAAATATAGTTCCCAAGATTAATCTTTACCTTTTTAGATTTCTCTTGAGTTCTATATTTGTAGATCAAACTTTTTGTTAAGTTCTGGTTTTTTCATCAGAAATAGATGAAATTCGCTTACTTCGTTGAATGTCCATCTTCTTCCCTGGAAAAAGATGCTCATTCTCGCTGGGTAAGTTATTTTTGGTTGCATACCAAGTTCCTTAGCCTTTCGGAATATCATATTCCAGGCCCTTCGATCTTTTAATGTGGATGCTGCCAGATCCTGGGTGATCCTTATTGTGGCTCCTTGATACTTGAATTGGGTTTTTCTAGCCGCTTGCAATATTTTTTCCTTTCACCTGAGGGTTCTGGCATTTGGCCACTATATTCCTTGGTGTTTTGATTTTAGGATCCCTTTCAGTGGGTGATCGATGAATCCTTTCAATGTTTATTTTTTCCTCTGTTCCTATGACTTCTGGGCAGTTCTCTTTGATAATTTCCTGGAAGACAGTGTCCAGGCTCTTTTTTTCATCATGTTTTTCTGGGAGTCCAATGATTCTCAGATTGTCTCTCCTGGATCTGTTTTCCAGGTCTGTTGTCTTCCCCAGAAGGTATTTCACATTTTTCTCCATTGTTTGATTTTTTTGGATTTGCTTGACTGATTCTTCTTGTCTCCTCGAGTCATTCAATTCCACTTGTTCAATTCTGATTTTCAGTGAAGTATTCTCTTCACTCACTTTTTTAAAATCTTTCTCTAATTGTCCAATTGAGTTCTTTTGTTCTGTGGAATTTTTTTCCATTTCGCCAATTTTGTTTTTTAGAGAGCTGTTTTCTGTTTCCAGTTCACTAATCCTATTTTTCAAGGATTTTACTTCTTTATCCACTCTCTCTTTAACTTTCTCCAGGCTCTTTTGCCAAGCCTCCCTCTCCTTTTGCCAAGCCTCCCTCTCCTTTTGCCAAGCCTCACTCTGCTTTCCCCATTTTTCTTCTAGCTCCCTTGTGAGAGCCTTTTTAATCACTTCTATGAGGTTCATCTGTGCTGAGGAACAGATGATTTCCTCCTTTGGGGAATCACCTGGGGACTGCCTGTTTTTAGTCTCCTCAGGATTTAGAGTCTGCTCTCTATCTGTATAGAAGCTGTCAAGGGTTAAAGTCCTCTTCAGCTTCTTGCTCATTCTGTCTATTAATCAGAGATAAACTACCAAAGAAAAACAGAAAAAACTGGAGTCTTTCTTTGGGGGGGGGCTGGGTGTGTTATTGAGCTTCCTCTACAGACTGCAGGTGGCAGCAGTGAGGCACTAGCAGGACTGTGCTGCGCCTGCGCTCTGAGATCCCAAAGCGTGCTGAGTCATTGAGGCGGGGGAAGGGGGGGGGGCCAGGTCCTGAGAGACTCCAGCTGTTTGCGGTTGTATTCTTCAGCCCCGGTGTTTTTAGCTTCTCTGCTGGGCTGTTGACTTGCTGCAGGTTCCAAACCTGTAGCGAAGCTCTCCCCACAGAGACGGCTACGATCACTCCCCACCCCCTCTCAGCTCTGCTCCCGTGCTCTCACTGCCGCTGCCCTCAGCCTGCGCCCGATCTAAAACCGCCCCAGCCCTCCAGTAAAGACAGACCTTTCTTGGCGGATCTCAAGGATGGCTTCTCTTGGTAACTTTTTGTGGGTTTTTTTCAGTCAAGCATTGATTCAGAGGCTTGTAATGAAGTGGATAGTGAGAGAAAGCGCGGAGCTTATGCAACTGTGAGCCTCCTCTCCGCCATCTTAACCGGAAGTCCCTATGCTATACTCTTAAACAGAGATTTAGAACATATACCTGAAAAAAGTAAAAACAAAGAATATACGTAGTAGTAATACATAGTAATTTCAAGATGGAATTTTTATTTGAGAACATTCATTCCAGAATGGACTTTTACATTATTTATGTATAAAGGGTTTGTTAAGCAAATTAATAGGCAAAAAAGGTTGTGGGGATTTGTTTGATCTTCTTAAGTAAATAACACTGAAATAATCCTAATAGACTAATTGTATGAAAAGATATTGTTTGTTACAAGTAAATCTTATCATTAAAGTGGTCTTAGAGTATCTGTATACATAACCTTATTGCTAACATTTAGTTGGAATTGCTATGTGTACTTTAATAATATCAAAGCTGTATTTCTGTTCCATGAATAGACTTTTCATGAATTCAGCCTGACCTCCCCAACGGTTATCTGAATGGTAAGCTTTTTGCTGTAGAGAGATAGCTTTTGATGAGGATTTGGATTATAAGCAGACCAATGGTCCATGGGGGATCAGAGGTTCTATATCCTATTTCAATTTTAAATCATCTCATCCTTGGAGTACTTAACATATTATGCAGAGGGTCATAGGCAAGATAGCTTGGATTGTTCAATTCAGGCAATTACAACTCAAAACAACTCATGCATTAGTTTTTGCTGGTGGTGAGAGTCTAGAATTCAAGATAATACCAGCAAAACCTCACGATTTTCATCAGAATAACAAAGTATAATATTATAACATCATCTACTAGTTTAAAACAAATGTAATTAAAATTGATGGAAAGTGATATTCCAGTAAATCAGATAATGCTTCAATGTCATAATGGTCTGGGATAGTAACATTTTACCCTGGTCACTTGTTTTCTAAACTTCACTTTAAACCATCATTAATTACTTCATTCAGCCTTTGAGTAACAGCAGCTTAAATGACTGCCATTTCACTGTTGTCTATCTAAAACTTTTTAAATGAATACATTACACATTTAATTTAATAACATGTTCTCAAAAATGCCAAATTTTCCTCTATTGAAGAAAACATATATGTGAAAGAAATGCTCTAAATTACACATTAATTATACTTTTCATAATTCCTGTGTCTTTGCCACTATCTAATTACATGCTTCTGCCATCAGCCACTGCTTTGCTTCAGGAGATATGAACTATAGAATCTTATTAGTTACTTCAGAAGGCAGTCAACAAGATAACTAAGAAATTTGAAAAATGCTGGAAATATGGTACAGTGGAAATGTACTTAACTTGGAGTCAGAGGACCTGGGTTCAAATGCTGCCTCTGCTACCTATTATATGTTGGACCTTATTATACAAGTCTCTTAGCCTGTCTTGAGCTTGATTTCCTCAAATGTAAAATGATTCATTCCTCTTTGAGCCATATTCCTGATTCTACAGACTTTATCATGTTAAAGCAATTTTTTTCACTCTGGAATTTCACTCCATCCCTGAACTTCTTCCATTGGAATTGATGGTAGTATTGGTTGTTGTCCTTATCTCAAAAAGGACCAATGACATCACCAAGGGAAATGCTTGATTGGTTACTTCCCCTCAGAACCTCCTTTTAAAGTAAGGAAAGTGCCCAAGTTGGACATATTTTTGTTTTTCACTAGGTTCCACTCCCGACTCTTCAGATTTGCTTCACTGCCTCATCACAACAGTACCTTCTCCCTCCCCAATATTCAGTCCCTCAGCTTTTTTTTTTTTATGCATTACCTTCTCATGCACAAAATAAATGGATGTAAGCTCTCTGAGAGTAGTGTTTAGCACAGCGCCTAGCATATATTAAGTGCTTCAAAAAAACTTGCTAATTTGATCTGTTGGACTAGATGAACTAGAAGGATCTTTCCTATCAACATATGTTCAGTTCAGTAAATATTTATTAAATTCCTATTCTCGGGATATGCAGATAAAAAGGAAAACTATTCCCAAAGGCTACCCTCAATGAGTTTATACTCTACTGAGAGGATATAACATGTATGAAAGCAAACAGGTAAAACTTGTATTAAAGTCGTATAGTAAGATATTTATGAGGAATTGTTATATAGGAAATATTCTTTGCTGCAATGATTCCTTTGGGAGTTGAATTAATTCATTTTTTTCTTTAACACAAGTTAAAAGCCTAAATAACATTTCCTGCATTAAATACAAATCACAGCTTCCAACTTAAAAATTGTTGCCATTCTCCACAGAGCTGACAAAACTCAGCTTCTTGTTGGTTAGAAAAGACTTTTATAGTTAATTTTAAAGAGGCTGCTGCCTTCACAACTCTGAACCTCTGTGTGTCTGATTTTTTTCTTTGTCTCCTATCTTACAGGAAGAGAAGGTCCTTCTTGTTAACACTAATTCTTCCAATAATCCCTATATCAATCATCCTAAAAAAACCATTTTACATAGCAGAATTAGAGGCAGAACTATTAAAGAATCCTTGTTCTCATCCCATCAATCATCCTAGATCTTTCATACACCTTCAGTCTCTCCCTCTTTATGGACTTGTTTCCCATTTGTCAGTAAAATTGCTCATTTCCCCAATTATAGAAATATCTTCCCCTTAACTCTGTTGCTACCCAAACCACCAACCTATGATGCCTCTGCTCTCTTTCTGCTGAAGTGATAGTAAAGCTGTTTTTCCAGTCACTGTACTTTACTACTTCATTACCCGTAGGTTCTTGCCATCTATTTCATAGGCAGTTGTGTAGTATAGGGGATAGATTACTCAAGTTGGAGTCAGGAAGACAAGTTGAAATTCTACCTGAGATACTTAAAAGCTATGGAACTCTGGGCAAGTAATTTTTTTAGTCTTCATTTCTCCCTCTGTAAAAATGGAGAGATTATATTTACCTTCCAAATTGCTAGAATTGAAGAAGATAATATTTTAAAATGCCTTTTAAATCTTAAATTGCTATATGAATGCTAAACATTATGTCTTCCACCCTCTAACACTCTACTGAAACTATCCTTTCAGACACTAATAGTTACCCAGTTGCCAAATCCAAGCACCTTTACTCTTTCCATATTCTTCTTACCTGTTGGAAGCATTTGATACTATTTGATATTCTCTCCTCTCAGAGGAAAAGCACTGGCCTTGGAATCCAGGAAATCTGAGTTTAAATTCTCACATTAGTTTTGCATCCCATAGCTATATATTTTACCTTTCTGAGTCTCAACTTTCTCATTTGAAAAATGAGGGTGATAATAACACTTGTATTACCTACTGCTCAGGATTGTGAATTGGAAATGATTGACTAGTTGGAGCAATAAAGTAATTATTTATTGGCAAATATCAACTTAGAGAAAAACTATGAAAACTCTAGTAGAAAACCTATCCTTGGACTTGTGCTATTCCACACCTCTATCAATTATCTAGACTAAGGACTAGGTAACAAACTTGTCAAATTTGAAGAAGACCACAAGCTGGGGGGGGGGGGGAGGAGCTAGCATGGTAGTTAATGACTCCCTTCCCAGAACTCAATATAATACTTCAGATATGGTCTGATCAGGATAAAGGGTCACAGGGACTTTTCACCTCTCTTGTTTTTCCTCATCATTCTTCTATTAAATAGATAAAAAAAAATAGATCAAATTAACTTTAAAAAAGGCCATATTGCAATCCTGGTTTACATTCAAGATCTGGTAAAAATGTTAATTTCAAATGTCTTTTTCCTTTGAATTTTCACAAAACTGTTTGTAAATCTTATTCATAAATTCTTTTGTATTATTATTTTTTGCCTTACATTCATTACCATAGCATTATTTATCTTTACTAGATTTTTCAGCTACTTAAAGAATAGAAACTCATCTAAAATATAGTACCTTAGACTGCCCCTATGAGCTTTGCATTGCTATTTAATTCAATGCAATTCAACTCAATTTCACACATTATTTAAGTACTTTCTGTATACAAGGAATTGTTCCAGTTCTGTGTCCCAATGTGCTGAGAAACCAAAAAATCAAAAGGAAATGGTGCTTGGTATTAAGGAGCTTATATTCTACTTGGGGAATACAATATTAATGTAGATAAATAACTATCAAGTATAATAAAATATGATAAAATCATATTTATTGAATGTTTTGGATACTAGTTTTACATCTTTTGTTTTGTTTTTAAATTATGACTTGCAGAATATTTTCTTGCTCACTCAAATTCTAGGTCTCTGATAAGACACCAGACGTTGATTTTTTTCTTCATATGCTAATCAGTGATGACTGGAAATTTAGCAAATTTATAGATAGGGTAAGATTTGTCTTACACTAAGTTTGCAGAAAAAGAGGTGACACCTCTGGGACTGAAATAGTGGTGGCAAGTTTAAGTGCAGAATTTGATCATAAGATTGACCTTCAAATTCCTGTCCAAAAAGAATAAAGGATTCTCTGTACTCCTGAAAAATATAATGAAATCAATAACTATGAGGCCAGTGTCAGTTTTGATTGTTGCTTTACTGATGTCGGGAGGTGTTAATCATTTTGTCCAACCCCATATGTGTTTCTGCTGAGATAATTTTTGGTGTTCATGAACTGAAAAGGTGGCCCTGCCTGTCAACCATCCCTAGTCCAAACTTTCAATTATATCTATCCCATTTCATCTATCATTTAGTTAGTCAATATTATGCAGTGTCTGCTCTGAAGACTCACCTAGGTCATGTTACATTTGGTATTAATAGCCAGAATTTCTTCACCAAATGAGAAAATATATAAAAGGCAATGTGTTATAGTATAGAGAGCACCTAGATAAAAGTCAGGAGATCTGGTTCACATGCTGTATCTAATACTATCTAGATGTGTGAACAGAACAAGTAACTTAACCTTTGTGATTCTGAGTTTTCCTTCTCTATTAAAGAGAAACACCAATGCCCTATCACAGGGTTGTTGTTAGGAAAGTGTTTACAAACCTAAAAAAGATGTGCAAATGTAATCTATTATAAAAGTCATTTTTTTTGTAAAACCATTATTTGTTGTTCATTCATTTCAATCATATCTGATTCTTCATAACCCCACTTGGGTTTTCTTAGCAAAGAAAATGGAGTGGTTTGCCCTTTCCTACTTCAGATCATTTTACAGATGAGGAACTGGGGCAAAGAGTATTAAGTGACTTGCCTGGGTTCACACATCTAGTAAATGTCTGAGGTCAGATTTGAACTCTGAAAAATAAGAGTTCCTGATTCCAGATTCAGTACTTTAACCACTGTGTCACCTACCTGTCCAAAATCATTGTACTAGATCAGAAAGTTTTAGAGCAAATTATAGTCTGTTTTACAAAAAAACTTTACTGTTTCTTATATTACTATTCTTCCTGATTTTCCCCATATTTCAACAGCATGTAACAAAACCCTTTCTTTAGCTATGAAGGAGAGAAAACTCTTTTTGAATGTCTTCTGACCTTTATGCTTAAAAAAGAGCAAACATCAGAACAATAGGACATACATTGCACCCCTGGTTTCATCTTTGTGATATTTTATCTTTGAGACAGCTATGTAGCACAGTGAACAGAATGCTGGGCCTGGAATCAGACTAAAATTCAAATCCAGCCTCAAATATTTACTAGTTGTGTAATCCTATTTGTCAATTAACCTTTTTGTCTCAGTTTCCTCATCCATAAAAATGAGCTGGAAAAGGAATTGGCAAGCTCCTCCAGTATTTTTATCAAGGAAATTCCAACAGGGTCATAAAGGTCTGAGATTATTAAATTAAAACAACAAAAATGGGGATAATAGTAGCACCTACCTTGCAGACTGGTGAGGATCAATTGAAGTAATATTTTTCAAGTGCTTAATACAGTGCCTATTCATTCTCTCCTTTGATCCCTCCCTCTCCATGTAACTATCTAGCCAGAGCATGTCTAAACACTATATAGATATAAATGTATCACTAAGTTCTTTATACTAAAATTGTAGTGGGAATAACTTTTTTCTTCACATAAAAAATTTCAGAGAAATTGCTTGAAGGATTATATGGTGAGTCAAGAAAATCAGATCTTTATAGGTTTATTTGTGTTTATTCTCTGAAGAACAAATGTTTGAATTGGTTTCGTTGTATTATGCTATTGAACTATGAAAGGGTATCATACTCCAGATAGGGTAGGTTCCTTTCTGAGAGGAAGACAGGATTCAAATGGATGATAAAACAATCTTGCTAGAATAAGATAGAATAGAAAAGGAAAGTTACAGTGGTCACATTCATATCTATAGTAACTCTATGGGAATGAATCAATTCAATTGTATAATATTGCAATATATTCAGTTTAATGTAAGGATATGGATCTTTTTTCCCCCTTGAGGCAAGGGGTGAAGTGACTTGCCTAGGGTCACACAGCTAGATTTGAACTCAGGTCCTCCTGATTTCAGGGCTGGCACTCTATCTATTGTGCCATCTAGCTGCCCATGAATGTGGATCTTTTTAATACCTATAACTCCTATTACAAATAGATTTGTGGATGATAAATTTTTTAGACTTGTACTTATAAATCATGTATTGTAGTTTTAATCTGATACGTATTTTCTAACATTTATAATCATAAAAAGACTGTTTTGAATACTCTGTGTATATGTATATACATACACATTTGTATGCTTAAAATAAAAAATCAAAGATAGGCATTATTTATTGATGAATTTTTTATCAGTATATTTCTGCATCTCATATTTATAAATTCTTTTTAAAACTTTTAACTCCCATATTTTTGATCTAATACCATTACAATTCAGGTAATGTAACATCTTAAAACCTAAATATATTAATGAAAACAAGATAAAACATTTGCTATAATTTTGTTGTCATGTTTTCCCTTTAACTTTATTTGCTTTCAGAGTTTACCTTCTTTAATTCTAGCTTGAAAATTTCTTCCTTTCTCCCCAGACACTCATAATTTTTATATTACCACATTTCTTAGGTTTATCAGATTATAAAAGTGTACCAAATCAATGAATCCTTCGTTAGATGGTTGAATTTCTTCTTCTCCACTACTCTCCATCTTGAAGATTTACCCAAAGATAGTTTATTTCTTATTGAATTTCTGTCAAAACATGCCTTTCTTTCTGCCTTTGTTTTACATAGTGAATTCTTTAGCAGATTGTTTTCACTTTGATTCTAGAGTGTATTCATTTAAAAATGAATCTTAATATGGGTTCTTTTAATTAGTAACCTAAAACATGGGTGGGTCTAAGTTCTCAATTGTATATGCCAGGAAGAAGAGTGGCACAGCTAATCCAGACTGTTTTTGACTTTGAAATATATTTGTCTTTTCATATAATCATATCTAAAATTAGAATAATGAAGACTATAAAGATGGAATACGTTGGAAAGTAAGCCAGATTTCCAAATACTGTCTCCTTATCAACTATTCCATCTTCTCAGTTCTATTCTATATTTTCAGACTTTGCCTAATGACTGAGTAGCATTGACTGCTGAGAGAATAATAATTGCTAAGTACTTGGCTGTTAAAAAAAAAAGGCAAGGAGAAAAATGAATCTACCTAAAACCAATCAATTCAGTGAGTATCATTTAAAGACAATACAGCTTTTAAATACATTCTTACTGTTGAACATTACTCTTTGTTTAACCAAAACAAGTTATAGTCATTGGGCTGTGTTAAGTTTTGTTGGTGTTATAGTTCTAAACCATAAACTGAGTCAACACTTAAAAATAGGAAAAAACCTAAAATTTTCATTATTTATGTTTTATTTTTATATATTATTCTAGCTTATTTTCCATGCTTTCTTCTTTTTAAATATTTTTAAAGCCAGATAATGATTCTTCCTAACAGTAAAATCTTAAAAAAAAATTTTCCGCATTAAAATTAAAAGTAAAATTATTGGTCAGATATTGTCAAGAGTTGAGCTACATAGCCTCAAGAGAAAAATAGAATTAATTTTAGTATCATCTTAGATATGTTTTGCCAGTCAGAAAACATTTATTAGGTGCCAACTATGTGCCAGGCACTCTGCTAAGCACTGAGGCAACAAAGAAAGGAAAAAGGCAATCCCTAATTTCAAGGAGCTCAGAATCTAATGGTGGAAACAAAATGTAAATTCTAAGAAATTAGGGAGAGAGTGAGAGAAGTAGAAGTAAGTGAAAGCATTGTAGATAGCCTTCTCAAGATGATAATCATGTCATAACTAAGCAATTAGAAGATAATAGTATCAGCACTTGATGATAAAAATGGACAGTAACAAATTGAGTAATCAATATTAATATCTATATATCTTTATATGGGTATAGAAACATTTAATTGGCATACAAGTTCAGCTAAGGATTTTGTTCTCTTCCAAATTCATCAATTCCCACTTCTCAATAACCCCAGCTGGATGAATGGTTAACTCTGTTTCTCTTAAGGGGAATTCATTCTAGACTGCGTTTATTTCTTTTGACTATATTTGTGAATATTAAAATCATCCAATGAGACAAGAATTGTTGGATTTCTCAGTTAAGAAAAGGAAAAGAAATATGGCTAAATAAGACCTTCGATTTTCCTAGAGTACTTTATCTGGAGATTCCCTTTCCTCCTTCCATATTTCATATTTACATATACAAATGTAAGAAGGGGATAATGCCCATTATAGTGGAAACTTCTTGAAGGATCAGTTTTCATCTTGGAATCCAAGGGCCTTTCACAATGGCTTGCAATTTTCTGAGTGCTAACAAAGGTTTGTTATTGAATTTATTTAGATTGAATCTGAAGGAGGTAATACATAAGATATACTACTACTACTTAGAGGAAATAACACTGAATTTGGAGTCAGAGGACCAAGGTTCAAATTACACTTCTACTTGTATAACTTTAAGCCAGTCATAGCATTTTTTCTTCATCTATAAGAATTGGAGGGGTTTAAATTGATTAACTTCTGATGTTCCTTCCATATATAAATCCATAATCCTATGCAAATCTGGTTTTCTTTAAGGCCCCATTGATCTTTAAATCAGTGACAATGACTTTGAAAGCTGTCTACTCTCCACAAACTATGACACTGGCCTCTTTGAGGTCCTTCTCACAATATATTCCATCTCCCAACTCTGGGCATTTTCACTGGTCCTCCACCCCCTCCCAACTCTCATCTTTCTTACAGTATTCTTTTTCCTAAATTCCACCTCCCTGCTTACCTGGCTTCCTTTTAAGTTTCAGATAAAATCCCACTTTGTGCGAGAAGCCCTTTTCAGTGTCCCCCCCCCCTTTTTGAGGCACACACACATATTAATATATAATTGTTTGCTAGCTATTAGACTGAAAGCTCCTTAAGAAGCTGTTTTTGCCTTTCATTATATCCTCAGCATTTAACACAATACCTGACACATAGGAAACTCATAATGAAGACTTCTTTCATTGATCTGGCTTTCCCTTATGTAGGAAATAAATTATGTGGGTTTGGTGATTGATGAGGTAGAATCTAGGTTTTGAGGTTGGTGAATCTCTGAATGTTTCTTTAACCAGATGGTTCTGCAGGCTGGATGCCATATGACCATGTTGATACTTAGTAGGATTATTTAATTGTGTGTTTATTAAAGCTTCCAATTTCTGGCTGCATATTGTGCCATTTTAAAGCATCTCCTTGGCTAACTGTGCATTTGAGGCGGTGATTGTTGTTTTTAGTATATCATGCAGGTTGGCAGTGATCATTTATTTTCTCCTGCTATATAGAAAGCCAAAAACTGGAGGTTTCTTAGTTTTTGTGACCTTACTTTTCCACTACCCAAGCTAATTTTTCTTTAGCTAGTTTTCTTGTTTCCGACACATTTCAAAAATTGATGTTTGTTCATTTGATTTGATAGGTGATTTGGGGAACAGTGATTGGTACTGTATGTAAGATTCCTGGGTCCTACCCTTGACTGATATGACCTTCAGTGAATATCATATTTGCTTTTTTGCTTCAGTTTCTTCCTTATAAAAATGGGGAAAAGACGCACTTAAGATAAATGTAAAAATGTTTATAAAAATATGAAAAAAAATATTATATACTTTTTTCAGATACAACAGTGCTTCCATTGGATAGTAAAAAGCTGATTTCAGTGTCATGAAATCCTATCTTAGTTAAATACTGATTTATATTTCTGGTAAAGTCAGTGCTCTAAGCTCTATTTAAGAATTTAAAGTGTAAAACAAATGTTGATCCATTTTGATAAAGAGGTAATTCCTTGTGCAGCAACAATGAAATAACAGATCTGATTTAAAAAAAAAGATATTAGGATTAAAAACTAAACTAGTGAAAATGAAGTGGTATTATTTTGTTAAGGAAAATAATATTCTATTCAACCTAGCATCAAAATACTTATACGTATTATATATCACAGTTAGCTATGTCTGTATCTTATTGTCCTGCTAGAATATAAGCTCTATAAGGACAGGTCTATGTCCTGTCTAGACATTGTACCTTTCCCAAATGTCTACATTGTGTTTTTGCACACATATTTCATGAATATTTGATGAATGATGAGAGAAAAGAGACAGAATTAACAGTTTCAGATGACAGCAAATCAGGATAAATCAGTCACATCAGAACTTACTACAATTCATTCTTCTCAAAATAAAAAAAAAAGAACTGGTGATCTTTTAAGCAGACATGTTCAGAATTAACCTTAAAACTTAATTGTTCTCAAGTCACTGCTGTGGGAGATGTAAATTCAGGAGAATATTTTCCTAAAAGAGAGACAGCTAGGTTAGAAGTGACTGCAGATAGAACATAATTCTGAAGGTTAGAGTGAGCAGAGTAGAAATTACAGTAATATAAAACTGATTTATTGAAGCCTGACAGCTTGATTGATTTATTTAACTGAATGTAGATTAATGTACAGTTTTAAGCTCCCTAATATCCACCTATCTTTACTATTTAATAGGGGTTGTTTGAAAATTAACACAACCATTGTATAATTTGCAAGATATAGGGCAACTATTCTTCAGCAATAATTTGCAATTTAACTCTTACTTCCAATGAAACTGAGCTTTTCATGGAATATCATATTTCAGTGCTGGTAGCCACGGGACAGATACTAGTTCAATGACCACAGATTGCCAACAAGTACGTAGAATTGTAAGTGCCTATACAGAATAGTTAGAACATTCAGGGATCTGTGCATTTGATGACCCTCTAACACCATGTTGATTGTCTAGGTTTCTGAGGAAAATAGAGAACAATGAAAGGAAGTTTATATAGGTAGGGAAAGGAAGCATTTAGCTCTGAAGTGAAAGGCATTATCACCAAGAACTCCTAAAATGCCAGATATATTTTGAGAATGCTTAAAACAAGTCTTAATGACCTGATACTACCTTTTTATTACAAACAAATCTTATTCTTAGAGTTGTTGTTTTTGTTGTAGTTTTTAGTTTAAGATTAGGAAGAGAATATGTTGAATCGAATTTTAGGAGTCCTCAAGTCAAGTGTAGACTACAGTCACATAGTCCAAGGATTTAAAAGTATATCAGTATGCTGGATAGGAAGGCACAGGAGTGCAACATAACTTAATAGACAACTGTAGCAATTAGAGTCCCAGTATCTGAGTTTGAATTCTTGCTCTGCTGTTTGGAGCCTTAGGTTTAGTGTTAGAATTGATTTTAGAATCCATTTAGTGCAGTCCTTTCATTTTACCAATTACTATCTGAATTCCAGTGAGATTGGATGACTTGCTTTTGATCACAAAGGTAAAATTTGTGCTAGAATTCAGGTCTTCTGCTTTGAAAGCCTATATTCTGTCTCCTATACAAGCCTGCTGCAGTTCCCTGTTGATCTTGGAGACGTCATTTAATGAAGCTCAGTCTCCCTGGAAATGTTTTCTTATTTGTAAAATGAGTGATTTAGATGAGGGACCTTCTAGTTCTAAAATTTATGCTTCTTAGGACATTTTCTAATTTACTTGCAGTAATATTTTAAAGTATTTTAGTTAATTTATCAATCTCTTGAGTAGATATTTCTGAATTCAGTCATTTAATCTTCACTGGTGACCATAATCAACTTTCATTTCATTTTCAGTGGTTAATGAAATTGTGGCTCAAAGCCTCATCAGTGTGTTGCCATCTCTACCTACATATTAAAGACATATATATATATATATATATATATATATGCACCCAGTAAAGAAGAAGGTGCTGATCTTGCTTGATTCATTGTATTCATGCATTCAATTCCAAAGAGAATCTTGGGAGAAAAGTGGGCTTTAAAACTTTTCCACAAATTTCTTGTGGAATTTTTATTTGGCAGAGTCCTCTAAAATCAGTTTGGGTAACATAGGATGTCATTAACTATTAAAGAGCTTCATTAGTATTTTCTAACCCTAAGTCAAAGAGAGACTCTGTTCAGAGATACTGATATTGTTATAATGAGAGAATGAATTCAAAAGAGAGACTAAATACATGCAAGTGATAATTAGCTTACTATGTCAGAAAAACATTTAACTACTGGAAAGCAACTCTGGGAATTGAAAGACCTTTATTATTTATTGGAGAGAAAGCTGTTTTCCCTTAATCTTAGCCCTGTCATGTAAAGATCCTTTTCTAACAAAAGGTAGGGTCTAGGATAAAAGAGAGGCAGCAGAGAAGTAGTAGCAGTTGAAGATTATAGCTGAAATTTATTGGATTACAATAAAGAAGAGCAAGGAAAACTGGATAACAGGATATAACATTCAGCAGTGGAGATGTTGCATTAAGAAACACTGCAGTGTGGTGCCTGGTGTGAAGGCAGTCCAAAAGAGAGCAATGCCTGGTGGAGAACAGACTCATCAAGAGTAGTATGATGACCTCTCAGATTGTCTAAGATGACAGGAAAAGATAATGATAAATGTTGGAGGGATGTGGAAAAAATAGGACACTAATGCATTGTTTCTGGACTTGTGAAATCATCCAACCATACTGGAGAACAATCTGAAACTATGCTCAAAGAGCTATAAAACTATATATATATATATATATATATATGTAATAAAAATATATAAATATACAAATAAAACTCCCTTTGACCCAGCAGTGCCAGTACTGGGTCCATATCCCAAGGAAATCATAAAGGAGGGAAAAGGACCACATGTGCAAAAAATGTTTGTAGCAGCTCTTTCTGTAGTAGCAAAGAATTGGAAAATGAGGAAATGCTCATCAGTTGAGGAATGGCTGAACAAGTTGTGATATATGAAGGTAATAGAATATTATTTTTCTATAAAAATGATGAACAAGCTGATTTTAGAAAGGCCTGGAAAGATTTACATGAACTGATGCTGAGTGAAACAAGCAGAACTGAGAATACATTGTACAAAATAATAGTAAGAGTGTGCAATGAACTATGAAAGACTTGGTTCTTTAATGGGTTTTATAATTTATTTGATGTTATTAAAAGCTTGTTTTAACACTGGAAAACAAGAAAGAAATTACAAGAAGTAATCATACAGCTCAGGATTAATTATGAAAAAAAGTTATGGATAATAAATGCTTTACATTCATAAAAGTTTTGGAGTCAGAGACCTTAATTCGCATGTCACCTTTGATGCTTCCTAACTGTGATCTCCCTAAGCTTTCAGAATGAGAGCTGGGCTAGATGATCTTTGAGATTCTAGTTCTGGACTCCTATGATTTTGTGATCCATTAATAGATATGGGCTGGAAAAATAAGGAAAGGATTCAGGAAAGAGAATGGGCTTGAATTGGTTAAATAGAATTTGATTACTCAAAGAAGAAAAAAGGATATTATAGGTGGAGAGACTGGCATAAATTAAGTAAAGGAAGTACAAGACAATTTCAGAAACCACTGAGAAAAGATATTTTTATGATGCTATTGGTCGATGTTGAAGCATAATATCTCAAAAAAAGGTTAGAGAGTTGGGTTAGCATTACAGGGTGACAAATTTTGAATGCTAACAAAGGAGTCTGTACTTCATCCTTTAGATAGTGAGGTTTACGTAAAGCCTCAGTAGTGCTTAAAAGTAATATGATTATACATTTTTGGAGGAAGAATTGCTTTGTGAAATGTAGGATGTATTCAAATGGGGAAAGACTGAAAGGAAGCAGTGAAACTTATTGCAATGTTCTAAATCTGATATAATGGAGAGTCCTCAACTACTTTTATATTATTATAAATAGAAAACCTCAGACAAATTGCTTCATTCCACTAAGCCTCAATTATTTCATCTGTAAAATGGGAATGTCAGCATACTTAGTTTCTAAGACCTCTTTTATCTCTAATATACTGAGGTAATATGACACTCAAGTCAAAGAAATGGAAATATACAAATGAAATTAAACATTTTGAACATATCAATCTTTTTTTAAAAATTTAATCCAGTATATGGAAATTTACCTTTTGCTATAGAAATGAAAAGACACATTCTAGTTAGTTTCCTTAATCTTCTTTTTCATTTTTTTTTTTTTTTGTAGAATAGACATTGCACTTTCAAACCAATGGGACATAGCGGAAAAAGCAATGCATAATAAGTCCAGAAACCTGGATTCTCATCCCCATCCTGACACTTATTAATTGTGTTACATTTCACCTCTGTGAATTTTGTTTTCTTCATCTATAAAAGTGAAAAATACTTACACTGTTTTCCTCTCAGGGTTATGCTGAAGTTCACATTTGGGATGGGAAGGTACCATGAGGTGTGGTTGGGGTTGAGTGGATAGAGAGTTGTCCTGGGAATCAAAAAAACTTAAATTCAAGTTCTTCCTCCAGAACATAATACCTTTTGGATTTAATTAATAAGTCACTTTACATTTCAGTGTCCCTCTAATCAACTCTCTAAGACTATGAATCATGGAATAGTTGTCATGTTGATCTATATTGTGACCTAAAATCACAAGTTTAGACTCCTGCATTCGAAATAACAACAACAACAAAAAGTCAATCTATAATGTAAATCTTTTTCTTCCCCCCCCCCATAAATCTGAAAACCTGAGAACCTTGTCCTGTACTTGAACTACATTGCTACAATTTCAAAAGAAACTCAGACATATTCTGCCACCTTCCATTTCTTCAATTTGATTTCAGGTGAAGAAGTGACTCTTCTTGCTAAAGACAATCCCTTTACATGTACTGTTGCTCCTACCTATTACCCCCTTCTCCATTTGATTGCCCTTTCTATCAACCCCATTTTCTATTTTGTCTTCATTTTCTCTATATATACTACTTCCTTCCTAGTGCCTACACACATGCTCATGTCTCCCCATTCTTCAAAAAATAAACCTCATATTTTTAGAACACACCCATCAGCTGTTACCCTATATCTCTCTGTTCTCATCTTTTAGAAATCCCTCTTTAATTAGTGCTTGTCTTCTTCTTACTTTCTTCTAAACTCTTTGAAATCTGGATTTCTGTCTCATAATTCAAAGGAAATTGTGCTGAGAATTTATCAGTAATCTCTTAGTTGATATACTTAATCCTCATCCTTCTTATCCCCTCTGTAGAATTTAACACTATTGGTTACTTTCTCTTCCTAGTTATTCTTTTTTTCTCCCAGGTTTTTAGTATACTGGTTTATCTGTCTGACTACTTTTCTCCATTCTCATTTGATGAATATTCATTGATGTCACTCTTTGGGTGTCCTATAAAGCTCAATGCTAAGCTCCCTTTTATTTTTTCTCAATAGTTTCCTTCAAGTCACTTACTGATCAGATCAGCTCTGCTGGGTTGAATTTTCATCTCTATATAGATGATTCTTAGATCTATATACACAACCCTAGTCTCTCTAAATAACTTCAGTTCCATATCATGAACTGACTTTTGGACATCTCAAATTGCATGTCCCATAACTTTCTCAAACTCAAAAGATCCAGAACAAAATTCATTATGTTTTCCCAAAACCTACTTGTCTTCCAAACTTTTTTATAATTTTTAAGGATATTACCATCCTCCTAGTCATCCAGGCTCTCAGTATTGATGTCATCCTCAATCATGATGTCATACAGATTTTGCTCTGATATCCGTTCCATTACTATAGTCTTTTAACACATATTCTTATCTACATTCCCCTTATTTCTACCAAATAGCTACTGCCATGGTCCAGGGCTTTATTACTTCTCACTAGGACTGCTGCAATTGTCTTCTAATTGATCTCTCTGCCCTAAGTCTCTCTGCACTCCAATATACCCCATATCCAGCTGCTAAAGTAGAAGTTTAAGTATGTCATCCTCCTCAATAAAATCCAGTAGTTTCTTATTACTTCCAAAATCAAATATAAAGTCCTTGCTGGCACTCAAAGCCCTTTATAACCTGGCCATTTCCTACCTTACACAAATCTTACATTTTATTCTACGAGCCAGCCATGTTGGTATACATGCCATGACATAAGCACAATACTGTATCTCTCCCACCTCTACACATTTGAACTGGCTAACTCTTCTGGAATGTTTTCCCTCCTCATCTCTGTTTTTTGATTTCCCTATTTTCTTTTAAGACTCATCTCCAATTCTACCTTCTACAGTAGGACTTTCCCAGTCTCTTCCCCAACTTAACCTGCACCTATCTTCCCCTCTGATATAATCTTTCAGTGATTCTTCATGTATATTTGTATAGATCTAGTTTTGTTCACTAGCATTTTGTCTTCCCTATTGAAATACGAGCTCCACGAGAGCAGAGACTGTTTTGCATTTTTCTTTATCACTTAGCATAGTCCCTGGTAGATAGTAACAGTTTAATAAAGGTTTGCTGACTGACTTCCATTATCAATAATATAATACAAAGGCAAATACCACATACTACTGGAATTTTTTAAAAATCAAACCAATTTGAATGCCACCAATTCCCTGGCACCACACACACACACACACACACACACACACACACACACACAGTTTTTTTTTTTCCTAGAAAGAGAATCAAATTAGTAACATATATAAAAACGTTCTTTCTTTCCTTCTACTATCAATCAGTAAACAATATATTTACCATTTTTCTTTCTTTCCTTCTTCTACTATCAATCAGTAAACAATATATTTACCATTGTTCTTTCAATTAGTAAACAAACTTGAAGGTCTCACTAGGGAGCAGGTTCACTTAGTTCCCTGGTGCATATGCAAACTCTTTTATGTGATGACCCAATAATTATACAATTTTGATAAATATGCATGATTTAGAAAGTGTAGTAAAGAACAATGTGAGGGCTTTAAGTCTTACTGTTATAGTCTTCTATAACAGTAAGACTTAAAGCCCTGTTCTTCATCAAGCAAATACTTAATTAGCCATTTTCCTAAAGGTAGCTGAGGGATGGACTAGTGTGTTGTTTAGTTTCTAACTAATTCTTCATTATCTTCATTATCTGCTCTACATATTTTGAAACCTTTTCTGAAAATTATAATATTATTATATACATAATATACATTATATACATAATTAAAGCAGGCAAATCATTTAATGGTAATGTTCTTTGTAGATATTGATATTGATATTAGCAAGCATCTCTCAATGTTATTAACCTTTAAAATGCTATTAAAAGCTAATGCAAGATGGGACCCAAAGTATTCACTTTTATTGCTTTGATTGAGAAGAAAATAACTCGATTATCTTTCAAATAAATTGATAAGGAAAATTTCAGAATATTTGGTTCAAAGGAAACTTTTTTCTTGATCACTATCAACCTGGAACAATTTTAAATGATGGAATTCTTTAAAACCTCTTAAGAATGACCTGTTTGTCAATGTTGTTCATAAATGCAGTTGCTATTTTGAGGCTGCCCCTTACATAAAAACAGGTGAACTGACACAGATACACATCAGATAAAAATTAAAATGTCATGTCTTATGTTTTCAGTGGATTAATTTCCTTCAGAAGAAAATGATTGTGTTCCAATTTAGTGTAGTTTTTTTTTTTTGAGTGTATTTTAGTTTAAGCTATGTTTTAGTCTCCTTCCTGAGGGAAGATTCAAAGGCCAAATATTAGAACTCAGAACTTATAAAAATGATGCCATGGAGAGACAGTAGAGTTGCACTAGTGTGTAACACTCACAGTTTTCTAATAAAGTCATGCAATAGGAAGCATGCTGAGTTTTTACCAACAGTAATGGCATTTCCCCAAAAATAGCTACTTTGCAACACTATGCTGTGGTGTCTTGATGTAATGTGTCATGCTGTTTCTTGCTTTTTCCCATGATGACATGATGCATATATTGAGTGCAGGTGTGACAATCTCAGTAAATTTAGCAATTCTCAGAGGGGCACAACAGTGGGAAATGAAAATAGTCATAGTAACGACTTCATAATGGGATCCTACAAACCATGCCAAAGCCTGCTTGCATTCTCTCACTTATTGTATAACATTCAAAGGCAACTCCAAAAAAAAGGCAAATGTAATGGCATGAAAACTTGGCTATACCTCATAATATAATAGACAATGGCTTGGAATCTGTTTTCTTCTACTCACCTTCTTAAAGTGGGAAGACTAAAACAGATAGGTCCCGATTAGTGTGAATAATGAATTCTATGAAGTTGTCATATGTATTCAAATTTACACTATTAAAATTGTGATTATGTAAAATATAGTAATTGGTTATATTCCACTGGAAATATCTAATTCTATTTAAAATGTGACTATTTCATAATAGTTTAATCAGGATCTAGCTGCAGATTTGAAATCAACCCTAGTTTCAGAGTTTTTTTTTTATCAGATTTCATTCAGCTATTTTTTCATCTTCAATGACAGTATTGGCTCAAAACTGTTCACCTCCTGAAAGAAGTAAATTTTTATCAGCCTTCTTACATAACTGAGGTATGTCAGTGGAAATGAGGACTATAAAAGTCCTAGTCTAAGAGGCTCATGCATAATTGCTTCCCCATTGTTATCTGTGCTTTGAATAGATGGAAGTCAGTCTTTGCTCTCAACCTAGCTGCTTCATGTAAATGTGAGAAGATTCTTTTCTTCCTAAATTTGTTGGTGTTCAGTTGTGTCCAACTCTTTGTTGTCCCATTTGGGATTTTCTTGGCAAAGATACTGGAGTAATTTGTTATTTCCTTTTCCAACTCATTTTCTAAATGAGGAAACTGAGGCAAACAGGGTTAAGTGATTTCCCCAGGGTCATACACCTATCGTGAAATAAGTGTCTGAGGATAGATTTGAACTCAGGAAAATGAGTCTTGACAATAGAACTGGCAATTTGTCTACTGAACTACCTATCTTTCCAAATCCATTCCCTTGTAAATTAGAATAATAACATCATTGGGAAGGACACTTGGTAGGGAGGGAATTATTTATAATAAGATATGTTTCTCATTCTTCCCTCTCACATTTTTTTTAAGGAATAAAAAAAAATATTTCATTAAAAAATAGTGATTTCCTATTGGAAATAACTATTGATAGATTGGTAGCCTATAGAATGTGTCAGTTTATTTACTTTCCACCTTATTTTTCTACTGAGCTGCCTACAACTTTTTTAAAAATTTCATTTCATGGATATGACATAGAACTGAGATATCCCAGGAGAAGGTTCACAAAATGAAACTCTGAATGGTAAATGTTAAGTGGATTTAATTACTTTATTTTTCAATGTTTGTTTCAGGGGGCAAAGATGTGAGTCATCTCTGTGTTGCTGATTAATCTAAGAAAAATAATGAAGATGGAAAAATTATGGCAGTGATTTCATAATTTTATGTAGTATGATCTTTTCATAAAATTCCACCTTTTTCATAAAATAATCTACATAAATTATTATTTGCATTTTATTCAAATCAAGAATTTATTATAATTTTATAGTAAAACAAATTTGAATAATGAAAAAATACAACTCAATCTACAGATTTATTTACTCATAAAAATCCATTGCAAACTCATTTAAAATAGGAAAATAGCAGTACTAAAATGTGATGGGCTTGTTTTAAAATGCAAAACTTTATTGCCTTGGGAGGGGTAGGAAAGGGAGGCAGGGAGAAAACATTTGGAATACAAAATTTGACAAAAATGAATGTTGAATATGTTTGGAAAAATAAAATACTATTGAGAAAAAAAGATAAAATGCAAAGTTTCTTGAAATATGCTTTCAGTGATGATTTTTTAATTCATAATCTTTTCCAACCACCAATTGGGTTTAATATTTTATTTAATAACATCCTCTCTGATTTGCCTCTCTAACTTCCATTCACATTAGCAGAATGAGGCCACATAAATACTCACCCACCACTCAGGGTTCCAGGTGTAGCTTCTGAAATGATGGGTTTGTAATACTTTTATTCATGAGTCCTAATCTGTGCTTCTTCACCAACAATTGGTCACACTGTCCTTTGGACTCAGCTGGGATACAAGTACTAGAATAATCTAATACTGATTCCAGGGAAGTCTGGGACACTTTTCTTCTCTTTTTCTTATTAAAAGGTGCCCCTGTTTTGAATCTATAGATTTGGTTTAATCATGGAACAATTCATCTATTTCTCCACAATATTAGACAGAGCTGTTAAGTTCTGTTCAGTTAAAGTCCAAAGCAAAAGACAAAAAAGTGATGATTTTCTTCAGTGAATCCCCTAAAACTATGGTACAGTATGGAAGATCTTGAAGGAAATGTAAAATTATCACAGAAGAAGCCCTCACTTTTTGTGGCTACTTTTCCAAATCTCGTTCATATTGATTGGCCAGATCTTGAGAGGTTAGCTAATTATACTTACCCTTAGGATTGCAAGAGTAAGCCTAATGGACTGGACTTCTACTTTTACTTAGCTCACAAGCCACCAAAGATATGTTTTCCATCAATAGTCAGTCAGACAGACTTAATTGACTTTTAACAAAGACATTTATTAAGTAGATATAGTTATTTAAAATGATAATTATATAAAACATTTCCCCAAAAGTCTGGAGCATAAACTCATTTCAATATTTTAATTTTTTATTATGAAGTTAAATATGTGATAAAAATGAACATTTCCATATAAATGTAGAACAGAAGAGGAATACACATAAAACAGTGAATCGCTATACTATACAGCTTGCTTTTCCTTTTAAGTATCTAAACAATTCAGCATAGGAGTTTCAAAACTGCCCTGCATGTCTTCATTTCTGGATTTCTCTTATTTTCTTCTCAGCATTTAAAAAGGACCCTCTTTTCTTTATCCCCATCCCTTTTCTGAAAATCTTATTGCTAGATTTCATCTTCTATATCCCACCTACCAAACCCAAAAAGGAAAACATATAACCCTTATAAAAATATACAGTCAAGGAAAATAGATGTCCATATTAGTTATATCTAAAAATGTATATTTAATTCTACATTTTGAGTCTATCACTTTCTCAATAGATGGGTAGATGTTCCATCATAGGTCTAGAACACTTTGGACACTTTACTAATTGTTTATCTGATTCTTCTCATTTCATTCTGCATCATTTAAAACTATCATACTAAGTTTCTCTGAAATGGTCCCTTTCATTATAACTTAGAGCCTCAATAATTTTCAATTACATTCACATATCATGATTTGCTCAGTCATTCCCCAGTTATTAGGCCTTGCTTTTGTCTCCAATTCTTTGCTAAAATAAAAAGAGCTATTCTAAATAATTTTGGGTTTAAGTATATGTTTCTTTTTCTTTGATCTTTTTGAAGGATAGATAAAATAGAAGCAACAATGGGTCAAAGGTTTTTACTATTTAGTAATTATTTGGTTGTAATTCCAATTTGCTTATTAATTGCTAGACAAATTTACAAATCCACCACTTGTATGCCATTGTGATTATTTTCTTGCATCCCCTTCAATAACTGTAATTTCCTTTTTTTGATCATCTTTCCCCATTTGATAGATATAAGAAGGAATCTCATATTTTTAAATGTTACTTACCTGAATATTACTAATTTATGAATTTTCACAAGTTTTTACTTTCTTTGCGAACCATCTGTTCATTCCCTTTGCCCTTTTATCTATTCAGCTGTGACTTTTATTATGTACTTTAATCAATTCTGTATATATGGAATATCAGCCTTTATTAGAAAAATTTTGCTACAGATTTCCCCATGTATTTTCCTTTTTATCTTAATTGCCCTTGTATTTGTACATAAGCCTTTCAAATTTTTGTAATTAAAATTGTCCATTTTATGTTTTTTCATTTATTATCTTACCTACTCATGAGTTCTTTCTCTATCCATAGTTGCAAAAGATAATTTCCTCCATGATCTTCTATTTTTTATGATATGATCTTTTATATCTAAGTCTTGTGTTTATTTGAATGGTCTTTGCATTTTTTTGAAGAAGGGGAGGAATCAGTTAATTGACCAAAATGAAAAATATAATAGATATTATAGCATTTAAAACTTCCATAAGACAATCTGCTGACTTAATGTACATTTGTTTAGGCAGTATTCTGAAAGTGATGGGGATGATCTTGTCTGCATTGAAATTTGACATACACCCACTCAGTCCTGACCCCATTATATATACTGTGTTAAATAATTGGTCTACTTCATTCCCCATTGGAGTGAATTCTTCATGTTTGTCTTGACCCTACTGACTTTGAATATTGTTTTCTTTGGGAAAGAAATGGATGCATTTATTCAGGAGCCAAACTAGAATATATCAACTGTGTTTTGATTATTCTTCCTCTCTTCTTCTATCAAGAAAGTTGGATACTCTTTATAGACTGAAAACTGCATTAGGAAGAGTTTTTTCTTATGATGATGTCATAGGGCACAAAAGTGAAAAAAAAGATATCTGACTCTGAAATAAAATTAAAATCTAGTCTGATAGTGTTCCTTGCAGTTGTGGATTGGATTTTATCTCCAGCTAATTTTTTTAATCACAGGGAATAAGATATGTCACCTGTTCTTCATTTTAAGCTCTTAATGTCCCTGCTTCTTTTTTCTTCCATAGGTTGAAACAGAGCAAAAAATATCATTATGACCTCTGCCATACATTTGCCACAGTGATTGGTGTCACTGATTGGTGTCCTTAAACAGGTATAGGATTACTTTCACCTCTCTTTTTCTCACTCCTCTGAATCTAGAATTTGTGTTAGTCTTAATTTTAAAATAAGAACATTGATATTGAACAATATTGAAAATGAACACCATTGAATTGACTATTAAATCGACTTATTCTAGCTCCTTTAGAAGTCCTTCTTGCAGGTTTTCAAGTTGTTTAAAAATCTTATAATTTAATTTGCTTTCAGTTACAATACAGATTAACAGAGCTTTTAAAATAGTTTTTTCTCATCCCCACACTATGTAAATCAGGACTTTAGCTGTTTACATGGTTAGAGATAGTCAAGAAAAGATTAAAATGAATCAATCCATGTTTGTACTGATTTCTTATATAAATCTTATGTTTTGGATTGATTACTTATCAATTCAGTCTCCCTCATGATTATATTTTATGACAGTGATATCACATGATAAATACTTGCCTTTAAGATATTATAGGTTTGCCTCATAGTATCCTATGAGGGGGAAGGAGGGACTTTCCTTTTAGGTATCTTTTCCTTAGATTAGGTATTATCATTTCCTTAGTTATGCTTCTACATACATGTAGATACAATTGTCCTTTTTACACACATGTTAATTCATTCAAGCTTTGGTTTATTTTTTTTCTTCTTAAGTGGGACAGAAATTAATGAGCTTGTAAGAATTTATATTCTGTCATTGAACCAGGAATGAACAATCTGCCTCTCTCAAATTGTTTCTGTTAATCTTATAACTCACGTACCAATCTGATAACTCATATCAATACAAGAAGGTTGTGCTAATAACAATTTTTTTCTTTTCTTTTTCTTTCCTGAGGCAATTGGGGTTAAGTGACTTGCCCAGAGTTACACAGCTAGGAAGCATTAAGTATCTGAGGCCAGATTTGAACTCTGGTCCTCCTGACTTCAGGGCTGGTGCTCTACCCACTGCACCAACTAGCTGCTCTGCAAATTCTTTCTTTATCTAGAGTCAGTTTAGTTGAAAGACTTTGAAATAGAAGGACCCTGTAGTCTCTGAAAAAAAAGGCTTTTATTAAAAATGTCAAGAAGTGCTAAAACATGGAAAACACCTTCCCTTTCTTTGACTGATTCATCTGCTCTTCAAGACACTGTTGTTGTTGTTGTCCATTTGTTTCAGTCATATCTGACTGTTCATGACTCCATTTGGGGGTTTCTTGGCAAAGATAATGGAATTATTTGTCATTTTGTCTTTATCTCATTTTTCAGATGGGAAAACTGAGGCAAACAAGATTAAGTGACATGCTCAAGGTCATACAGCTAGTAAATATGGGAGACCTGATTTAAATTCAAAAATATGAGTCTTCCTAATGCATAGATCTAATCTGAAGCCACAGTGCTATTAAGGACCATGCCTAAGTGTGAAGGGGCAGGTTGATTCTTCAAAAGCCCCCACAGCTGTGAATCATAATACACTTGAAGGAATTGCAAATCAGCCTTTACTGACCCAGATGTTGCTTGTGAATTAGGAATGAAATGAATCTAAGGCAAGAAGGAAGAAGAGAGAGGTCAGAGAATTAACTGCCTCTCAGTCTCCTTGTATCATTATCATCCTTTCGCATGAAGGGATCTATTTTGCTGGACAGAATTAGATACCCAGCAGCCACTAGCAAGTTGTTCCACATTGGGTGCCAAAATGTGTACAGTGCTTCCTAGAGTCCCCACACTGGGGTGCCAAAAGGTACCACCTGGATTAGCTCTCTGGAGGATCTTGGGAATCAGCCTGAGTCTTTGGTCTTAGTGGAAGAGTGATGAAGCAGGGACCCATGAAAATGGTCAAAGATGTAGTCTTTATTTCAAGTCCTCTCAGCCCCTAAATACGTTAGAACCATTACATCACTACAGCACACTGCACAAGTGCTAACTATAAGCATCCTTGCTTCAAGTAGAACACTGATAGTCATATATCTCCTTCCCACCACTTCTCAGGAAGGGTGAAATGCTCCAAGGGAAGATGAGAGCTAATCATCAGCAGGTTTCCTGTGGGCTGAAGGGTTTTATATTTTACGGAGAGTTCCCCTACTGTCTGTGGCTCTCTATTCTGTGCCACTTAGCAGCTCTTCCCCCTCACATATCAGTGTTTCTCAATTCAATAATAACTCAGTATTTTGCAAGTTTTTAAGCTTCAGAATGACTCAGACCAGAAGGGAATCGTAACTACAAGTGTTCATGGGTGAATATGGAGCCACAAACAGGGACAGAATCAGAATTGGACCAAAAGAAACTACTGAAATTATAATAGCTCAAAGGCAGGACTTGTAAGGTTGGAGTTTGGGTCAAAAGATTTCGGCTTACCAGGAAAGGTCATATGAATGTAGTATTTAATTGATTAATTTAGAAGTAACAAATGTCTCTCCAGCCTCCAGACTATGATTTTGGTTCTCTTTTCTCTTTAAAATCAGTTCTGCAGTGATTTTATACACTTCTATAAGTTTACTTACTCTTCAAATAACTCTCAAATCTATAATAGAACCTCAATATCTCTTTTAACTTTAACACATCAATTAAACTATAAACTCTTTGAACTCAAGGATTAACTTTTACCTTTCTTTGCACACCTAATATTTAATAGTGTCTGACACAAAATAGACGTTTAATAAAAATGCTGGTTGACTAACCTCTGAGCTTTAGTCTCAGCTTTCCAACTACCTTCCAACAATCTTTCTATTCATGTATATACTGCCAGCAACTTATGGTCAAGGTGTCAAAACCTGATATAATCATGTTCCCTCCAGAATCTGTACCATGTCCTAAATGCTCTATTTTTTCTATTTTCACTAATGATTCCAATATTCTTCTGGCCATTTAGGCTCCAACTCTTAGAGCCTGAAATAAAAAATCTTTGATTTTTACCTTCTGTCCTACATTTCCAATCAATTGTCATCATTCTGGGAAAATTACTTACTCTGCTTATCTCACTTTCTTCACTTGTAAAATCGTGATAGAATCTATCTCCCAAGATTGTCTGAGAACAAAATGAGTAAATATTTGTGAAGAACTTTGCAAATCTTAAAGCACTTATAAATGGTAACCCAGTATGATAATGAAGATGAAGATGATAATGATATTATACCACCTTTTATCACATTTCTTACATGCCCTCTACTCATACTTTCATGGGCAAGTCCCCAGCTCTGAAATACATGTACTCACTTTTTTAGATTGTCTTGATTAATTCTCTCCCTTCAAGGCATAACTCAAGGGTTATATCCTCCATGAAATTTTTTCTGACCCTTTTTGCCATTCTCAAATTTAAAAGTGTTTTTATCCATCACAACATTTCCTATAGTACTTCAATTTTTTCTTTGTCCCCGTACTATTATACCATGCTTTATGTTTATTTCTCTACATATCCTATCCTTATAGAGGGTCATAAGTATCTTAAAAGGAGGGGCTTTGTACTGATTTTCATCACTGTATCTTAGGACATGTGTGTAGTAGATCTTAATAAATAGTTGTTGTTTGAATTTTAAAAAGGAGATATGAAAACGAACAGAACCAAAAAGAGTTAGGTCCTAAAAAATTAGTCTCTGTGTCTATGATAATGAGGAGATACGGGAACATTCCAGAGAAATAGCAGCAGAGGATGGGGGACATGACACATACAGATGATTACTTAATAGCTGCCTTTCATGATGATTAGTATGATGACAAGCTGGAAAGACAGGGAGATGACCTTGTCAGTAATGTTCCAGATCGAGATAAACTACAGGGGACCAAAAATAGAAGCAGGGAGGACAATCAATCATCTAATTAACATTTATTGATTGCATACTAGGTATAAAACACAGGTTCTACTGAGGATACCAGTGAGAATAAAATCTAGTCAATGACTATTAGACCAAAAATCTCCAGAGGGCCTGTAATATAATCTTTTATGGAAGGAAAACTAGTTGGTGTCACCACAATAAGCCCTAATCTTTCTCTTAACCTTCAGATTAACATCTCTAGCTTCCTATTAGACATCTCTAAAATATGTAGATACCATACATATTTTAAAAGCTCTATGTTCAAAATTGAATTCTACCTTTCCCCCAACTCTCTCTCTTTCTTAACTTCCTTACTACTTTTGAGGGCACCTAAGTTTGAAACCTGGGCATCATCCTTGACTTTTCACTCTCACTACCTGTCTTTTTCTACTCTTGTTAAATTCAAACATCTTTGTTTTACACCTCTTTCTGTCCTCTGACATTGCTGCACCCTGATGCAGGATTTAGTCACTCCATGCTTGAAGTATTGTAATACTCTTCTGCTTGGTCTCCCTGTCCACTCCAGGCCATCTTCCACTCAACTGTCAAGTTGATCTGAAAGTGCAGATCAAACCATATCACTCCATCCCATTCCATAAACTCCCAATGCCTTTTTAATCACTTTCAGGATGAAGTATAAAATGCTTTGACTTAAAAGCCCTTCATTACCTAATTCTTTTCTATCTTACCAATGGTCTTATACATTGTTCCATTTCATTTGGTCTGCAATGCAGTGAAATTGGCATCCTTACTATTCCTTGAATAAATTGCTCTATTCCCTAACTCTGTGCATTTTCACTAACTATTCCCTCTGCTTGGAATACTCTCTCTTTTCATTTGGAGTCATCCTGTTTTCCTTAAAGTCCCAGATAAAATCCTATTTTCCATGAGAAGACATTCTTGATCCCTTTTATTGCTAATGTCTTTCCTCTTTCTGTATGTTTGTGTGTGTGAGTGAGTATACACACACACACACACACACACACACACACATCCATCTACAGGATGTCTGTCTATTTGTCTATCTCCCTCTCTATCCTGTTTGTATATAAGTATCTTCCCGACTGGACTATGTACTCTTTGAGAGTAGGAACTGACTTTTTTTTAAATATCACTAGCACTTGGCATACTTTGTGGCACATTTAAAAAGCCACACACTATGCTCTTAAAAATGTGTATTGACTATCAATTGACAACCCAATTATGGAGATCAAAATGTTTTGTGATACAAAGATGATTCTAAGACTTCTTGACTGAAGCAGAACTAAGAGAACAATCCACATAAGAATCATGATAATATAAACTTATGTTTCTCTGAAAGGCTCATCTGAAATGATGGTGCAATGGATAGAATGCTAAAGTTCAAATCATGAAGACCTAAATTCAAACTTAGCTTCAGGCACTTATCAGCTGGCAGACTGAGCAAGCCATAGCCTCTTAAGTTTCCTTATTTATAAAAAAAGGAAGATCTGATTGTTCTAAGATCCCTTCTCAAATCTGTGATCCCATGAATTAGATTAAATTCACAGATGAATCTTGATTCCATGATGATTTGTGCCATTTTCCCACCTGTAAATAGGACCATGGGTAAGTATTATTTCAGTTATTTTTCTTTTTTATTTCACTTTAATATTTTTCTTTTAACCAAGGTTAATAGTGTCTATGTATATGGGGGTGGGTGGGACAGAGTTTTTGGGAAATGATTATGACATAAAAACATCAATAAAGTTTTCTTTCAAAAGAATATGTAAAAGAGTCATTTCCAATATGATTTCAGAATTATGTTCAAATATTAAGAAAAGAGGTAGGTTTTAATGGGGAAAGAGTGCTATAGTCTTTAGATAAAAGTAGAATAAAATTAGTATCGTTATTGTATAAAGGATCCCATGGAAAAAGATTACTTTCTACAGGGCCTGAGCTAGGGAGAAATACAGAAGCCATATCTTAAGCTTCCTGATACCCCAAGGGAAGAAAGTAGTGAGCACAAGATCTCTCAAAAAAAAAAAAAAATGGCAGGGAACTCTTTAAGAATTGATGCTTCCTTTAGTTACTTGGGAGTTGAGGAGAGAGAGGGCTGGGAAACCCTAACAGGATTGAATGTAGCCATATTAATGGAAATCACTAGGAGCCACTGTTGGGAGATAGAGAGCAGTTGTTACAATGACAGTGAGGCCTTCTGTTGAAAGGTATGGAGAGAAAGTGAGAGAGTGGGGTATACAATGATGGTAGGCATCTTCTACATTCTTCTAGTTTTAGTTGCCTTATCTCTAAAAGATGACACTAATACTTGAAAGTCAGTTTATTTGCTTTCAGCAAATTGGCTGCATTTAATGAATGCCAAAAGGAATGGAAAATAAAATTGAAATCTGATTCTCAAATTTATATTTTTACTCCATCTTAATATTTTCCTTCCAAACATTCTCTAGTTTGTTTTCTTTGAAACTTCAGTTTCTCTTTAAGGACACAAAGTGTTTAGATTGAAACTTTTAATTCATTGAAAATATAAGCTACTTAAAAATAACACTGTTCATTCCATATCATTTATACCTTATGAAAAATAATAATTGGCTTTATTAAAATTAGTTTATAGCTACAAGCCAATCTAATTGATATAATATCTTGACTATAGTGTGCAAATTAGGTGGTTGACAACTAACTCAAAGACTTCAATTATTGAAACTGATCATGTATTTTAACCCTTTCAGGAAACTAGAAATCTTTAAAACTATATAAAAATAAATCTAGAATTTCAATGTCTGAAATTCATATTCTCAGCATCTCAAAAATATAACAATGTCCTACTTCTGAGGCTGAACAAATATTAAGACTGATTGTAAAAAGAAATATTTAGAAATGTCAGAGCAGCCTCTCTATTTTCATAAAATATTGAGCATAATTATCCAGCAGTAATTATCCTTACATTTTAATTGTTCAAAATAGAAGCTAAATTGGTTGATGATGAGACTTTTTATTTCTTATAAGTTAATTCAACTTGGCATGGAGTACGTAAGTGCTGGCAACATTCTTGTTATCTGCAACAAATGTGAACCTATGTTCACTATGAATTACTTTACTGGTGTGTTTATTGCTCACCGAGTTAAATATTTGAAACTGTAGGACAGGGCATATAAATTAAATATGCTTTGTCTATTTCTCCTGCCAATGCTTAACTAAAAATAATAAAAACACACATGTAAGTATATTCAATTTATAAACCTGTACTAATTCAGTGTTTTGTTAAGCAGAAGTCACAATTTTGTGACTCAGGGAAAATCATTTTATTTCTGTGGGTACAAGTTATAAAATGGGGGTAATAATAATATCTACATGGCAGGATACTTGTAAGGGTCAAAAGCTATAATGTAAATAAAAGTTCTTTGACAACTTTAGAGTATTGTGTAAATGTGAACTATTTACCATACAAGACATTCAGTCTCTCATCTCTGTGCTTTTTGTACAGGTTGTCCACCATACCTGAAACTCACTCCATACTCAGCTCTGCTTAGCTTCTTAAACCTTTAAACTTAAAGGATTCCTCTTAAGTGAGGCAATGCACTAATTTTCCCAGTTCCTCTCCAGAAATCATTTGGTATTTGCTTTTTATATTATGTATTTGCTTATCTGTATATGTTATTTTATCCTAAGAGAACATATACTCCTTGAAATCAAAGGAATTTTTATTCTTTGTATCCCCACTGACAATCACAGTGAATAAATTAATATGTAGCATTTCCTCTGGAGTTACTCTCCTGACTCCTACTTGAAATGGCAGTTTGGGTTCACAAAGGGCAATTCTGCCTCCTTTCAAATATCTTGAGATATCCTCAAGAGACTATGATTTCTATTACTATCCCTAAGTAGCATCCATTCATTGTGTTTACCATTATCATTCAACCAGGAGAACTCTGTTAGCTTTTGGGAACACTAAACCCACAATAACCTTTCCTTTGCATACATGTGGTATCTGGGGAGAGTGGACACAAAGTTAAAACACAACAGTAGAAAGACAGTTATGCAGAGAACATGTGACATCAGTATTCTTGGAACCAGAAATTCTTATTTCCTTTCTTAGAGTTCTTTTTTATTCTTTTAATCTATTTCATTTAGATTTTCAGTTCTGAATTTTCTCCTTCCCCCCGCCTATCCCCTATTCTTTATGAAGGTATGAAAAATAAAACCCATTACACATATTTATAGTCATACAAAGCAAATTACCCCAATAGCTATAGCCAAGAAGAAAAATAATATGAAAAATAAAGAGCAGAAAATGTTTCAATCTGTTCTCTCGCTCTACCCACTCTATTTGGAGGTAGAGAAAATGTTGAATTATTTATCCTTTTGAATTTTGGTTGGTTGTTCTAGAGTCACTGATACTAAGTTACTAAGGCTTAGACTTAGTAAGTCTACTAAAAGAACTCTTTCAAAATTGATTATCTTCATATTATTGCTGTTACAATATAACTTCTGCTAACTTCACCTTCATATGATCACACAAGTCTTATGTTTTTCTGAAACCTTCCCTTCATCTTTTCATATAGTGCACTAGCATTCCTTATCATTCATATACTATAGCTTATTCAACCATTCCTTAATTGGTAGAGATTCCCTTAGTTTCTAATACTTTACTAAAACAGAGCCTATGAATGTTGTTGCATTTTTCTTTTTCCTTTGATCTCTTGGGGAGATATATGTGTGTATGTGTACATACATACAGATATACATATATCTGTATGTATGTACACACACATATATCTAGTAGTAGTTATTTTTGAGTCAAAGGATGTGGTTTGTCCTTCATTATCAAAGAGAAGTATGGCATGCGAGGAGATGCCATGATATACAAGTGAATTGGATGTAAGTGAGGAAAGGAGGTCTGGGCAAAGCCATCTTCACTCTCTCCTCCAGGGCCATCTGGATTCAGTAGCAAAATAAAGATCAGAACACCTGCAGATGGCCCTGGATACTGTGGGAGACTTTGGGGAAGGGGAAGATCTTTAGGGTTTCTGGCCAAAACAGAAGCAATTGCTATTGCATTCCATTCTGAGCCAATCAGGCCCAAACAATGACCCTTGTGGGGGTTGGCTTGAGACTCATTGTTGGCCAATTAATGAAAGCCAGAGTGATCTGGGTTTAAAGTATCGTCCTTAAAAAAAAAAAATCTAGCCATAAACTCTAAAATGTCTTGCAAGGTTCAATGATCAAAATTTATATTCCTTTGGGATGGGCACCCACAGAAAAGGATATCATACCCTATGTGGTAGGAGGAGAAAAAAGAAAAAGAAGGGAAGGGAAAGGGAGGAGGAAAAGGTAGGGAAATGGGAAGGGGAAAGGAAAGGAGTATATATACATAGTTTGATAGCATTTTGGGCTTTGTTCCAAATTGCTTTTCTGAATGGTTGGATGGTTTTGCAGGTTCAAAAACAGTGCTAATGTTCCCTTATAGAATGTGTTTGGTGTTCAAATTTATAAATTATAAGATAGAGTATTTCTTTGCTTATAATTGTTTGTTTGTTTGGCTGTTTAACTTCATTCTTGAAGAGGAATGAAATGGCATCACTATGTTAGAGTCGAGTTACAATGAATCCGACTGGAAGATCAGATCAATAGGCGCTTAGAATGCTCTGCCATAGGTTTGGACACAAACAATCCCCATGAGCATTTGGGGTGGCTTCTCAAATTTTGCACATCTTGTGTTTCCTTTGGGCTAATTCAATGCTGCTTTGCTCATAGAGCACAGCACCTTCTCTGATAAGGGCACTTCATGCTGGGCATTCCCATGTCAGTGTCTCCCATGTCATACAATTGATTCTAAAGTTAAGAGATGCCTTGAGAGTGTCCTTGTATTGCTTTTTTCTGATTACCTTATAAAATATGTGACAAATAAGTATCTACTGAAGTAATCTGTATTTGAATGTGTTGTGTTAGACTGTGTTACAATAAACCTTATTTACTATCAACTGCTATTTGGAAATCACAGGTTAGCAATAAATAAGAGTCTGCAACCAACAAAGATTCACAGCTTGTTGGGCATCAACTCATCTTTTTTTGCTTATTATTTTGGCCATATTGTTTTTTATATTTGTTCAATTTTGCCATCTGTGATCTGTAAGCCATTATATCAGTTTCTAGGTTTATACAAACCAGTTTAGACTTTGGATATATTTCTTCTCTCTCCACCCTCCAAAAGAATCTATGTGGTTCTTCAAATTCATGATGCCATTCTGTATTTAAAACTTCTTGTGAAGAGAAATGAAATTTCTAGAGTGATAATCCCTTGGCATCTGCTGAGGCTCAATTTCACTCCAAGATGCAAACATCCTTCTAACTCTACAGTATTATCACCCTGGAAGGAAAAGATATTTGGGATTGCTAGAGAGGTGACCACTTTCCCCTCAAAGTTTCACTATCCAAATGACTTGTTTTAGGAGTGAAAGGCAACTTTTTTGTAGTGGCAAGGACCTGGAAACCGAGTAGATGCCCATCAGTTGGAGAATGGTTGGTAAGTTGTGATATAAGAATGTTATGGAATCTTATTGTTCTGTAAGAAATGATCAGCAGAATGATTTCTGAGAGGCCTGGAGAGACTTACATGAACTGATGCTGAGTGAAACCAGGAGATCATTGTACACAGCAACAACCAGATTATTCGATGATTAATTCTGATGGACGTGGCTCTTTTCAACACAAGTGATTCAGGCCAGTTCCAATGATCTTGTGATGAAGAGAGCCAGCTACATCCAGAGAGAGGACTGTGGGAACTGACGGCATATCACAACATAGCATATTCTTTTTGTTGTTGTTTTCTTGCATTTTATTTTTTTCTCACTTTTTTCCTTTTTGATCTTTTTTTGTATATGCTGCAAGATAATTGTATAGATCTGTATACATATATTGGATCTAGCATATATTTCACCATGTTTAACATATATTGGATTACTTGCCATCTAGGGAGAGGATGGGGGAAGGGAAGAAAATAAAACATAAGATTTTGCAAAAATAAATCCATGCATATGTTTTGAAAATATCCATGCATATGTTTTAAAAATAAAAAGCTTTAATAAAAATTTTTAAAAGAGTAAAAGACAAAGACCATGTCTTTTGCGCCCTCATTTGGTGGCTAAATCCTTTTTCTCTTATGCAGGAGAGAAATAAAGTCCTTTTCTCTTCTTCTAAGAGTCTAATGTTCCCAGGATTTCCCCTTTCTCTCTCTAGTAGACAGGGTTTCAGAAATGCACATTTTTTGGCTGAGTGATTCTCTGCTCTTTTAGGAGGAGAATGAGACATAATGATCAAAGGACTTATCCAAGATCATAAGAGCCAGAATCTGAAAGCAGATGTTCTCTCTTCAAGTTGAATGGTCTTACTATGCTTCTACATTATCTCCCTGACTTATTCTAAACAATAACAAGTTGTCATTGTATTAAGTCCTGATGTTTTAAGGAACAAACTGTAGGTAAAAATGGCTATGCTATTAAAAACAAACAAACAAAAAACTTACCTGGATTGGAGTACAGAACAAGAGGATTGCTCAAAGAATGAGTGTCTATTAGTATGTTTCAGCCTAAAGCATATTTCCATGGAGAATAACAAATTCCCCAAAGTAGGATTTGACAAACTTTTCTTGCCTTTTAACCACTGAGAAATTTCCAGAGGAAGAGGACTTTGATTCACTCAGCTGCAATTTCTTTCAACCCACAGGAGATTAGTATTTAACAAGCACACATCAAACCTCTGCCCATTGGACATCAAAATGGTTTGATCTGGCCTCGAGTTAGCACAGAAAAAAAAATAAAAAATTCTAGTTAGCTACTTCATGTCTATCTGATTGATTTCTGGATTGGTTTCTGTAGATTGTTTGCAAATGTTGTCATTTCACAGTAGTTTGGACATGGAAAAGCATAGTCATACAGGGTCAGAGTTAATAGACCACTTCTCTATGTCCAGAAGATTGTGTCCAACTTGTTCTTTTGATAGTGTACTATTAACACAAGAAGATCCCCTTATCTCTTTATCTCCTATTACTTTCATGGAAATGGCCCAAGGCAATACCCATACTACATGTGGTTTTGAGGAGGATTAAGTAGTTTTACAAATTTGTGGAAGGATAATTACCTGTGTATCCTACATCATAAGTTGTTATTTTGTAATTTTTCAGTCACATTTGACTCTTCATGAACCCATTTGGGGGTTTTCTTAGCAAAGATACTGGAGTCATTTGCTATTTCTTTCTCCAGATCATTTCACAGATGAGAACCTGAAGCAAATAGAGTTGAGGAATTAGCCCAAGGTAACACAAGTAGTAAATGTCTAAGACTGTATTTGAGCCTTGGTTCTCCTGAATCCAGGGGTAACATTCTATCCATTGCACCACCTAGCTTCCCATAGCAAAAAGTACCTATAGTCCAAGTCAGTTAAAAATCACTTTTTCTTTTCTCCTTTATTTACTTAAATCTTTTGCAAAATTATTTAATTTCAAAAGTCCTTAAGATCATTTAATAGTTTGGGGTAAACCTGATTCTTTAGGCAATTACTCTGCTTTGTCCCTTAAAACATCAGCATTTGATCCCATGACAATCTGAGGTTAATCTGTAATTGCTTAGACTATGCCAGGGAAATGATAGGTGAAAAGACCATTCAATTTGGGGTCAGAGGATATATTTCAGATTCTGGCTCCTACTACCTAGATGATCTTGGACAAAACCATTATGTATCTCGTTCTCTTCCTAAAAGGATGAGACTGAATCAAATGTCTTCTCCACTTCTTTCATGTTTTCAATCCTAGTAGTGATGAGCTTCAACTTATCTTACAGAATTCATCTCAGGAAAGGATTCAAATAAAGTCTAACCCTTTCTTCTAATTTTGGGAAAGGTACAAAATAGTGAGGAGTAATATGGTAGGTTATAAATGATGTATGAAGGTTGATCAGATTTTTGCAGATTGAGTAGGATTAGATTGTTTGGCACATAATGTTCAATGTGCTGCTAATACCTTTTCAATTACTGTGAATCTCCATGATTCAAAGTCAATATGCCCCTAAACCAACTTAAACAATAGTGGAATTTATGCATTCATCTCCTTATAAGAAATATTAGGTATATATTCCAGATTTTCTTGAGTTCCATGGGAGATGATCATTATCGGGGATATTTAAAGCCAGATTAGAAATTTTTCTTTGGCAGTTGATTTATACAGGATAATATTTTTGTTTTTAAAATATTTTATTTTTCTCTAATTAGATATAAAATTATAACAATCTTTTTTAAATTTTGAGTTCCAACTTCTCTTCCTTTCTTTTGCCTCTCCCCCTTTAATGAAAAGGCAAGCAATTTGATATAGTATATGCATGTACAGTCGTGCAAATTTCCAAATTAGTCATCTTGTGAAAGAAAACACAGACTGCAAAGGAAAAAAAAACAAAAAAATGAAGAAAGCTTTTAAAAAAATATGTTTGATCCATATTCAGACTTCATTGCTTTTTCCTCTGGAGGTGGATAGCATTTTCATCATGAGTCAGGATAACATTTTTCTTAACTTTCAAAATGTTAACTTATTTGTCATTCTAGTTTTAAAACTATTTTGGCTTCACTATACAATTCTAGACCAACATTTCCTGCAGGGCATCAATTATAATAATAGCAGTAATAGAAAAAATAGAGTAAAGAGAATAGCATTTCTTTTACTTCCAGCCCATTTTTTTTCAATGTTTAAACAAGAAACAAAGGTGGTATATGAAAAATAAGAGTCTAGTACTATGATGATGACAATGATGACAACAACAACAACGATGATGATGATGATGATTTACATAGCATTCTAAATCTGTTATCTCACTTAATACTCCAAAGAGCCCCTGCATGCTAGATGTTGCTAAATAGAAGATGAATCTAAGATTAAGAGGATTTCACTACTGGTAAGTGAGTTCAAAGGTGGAAGGGGGTTCCAAATCCAAGTTTTCCTGGTTCCAATTCCTACTTTATATCTCCTAGATCAAAGGTAGCCACAATTTTATACTCTTATGTAATTTTTTGGAAGTTTTTCATTGTCTTTATTCTCCTGCATCGATGTGTGTGTGTGTGTGTGTGTGTGTGTGTATACACACACACACATACATACATACATATACATACATATATACATACATACATATATATATATACATACATACATACATATATATATTATAGCTTTTTATTTACAAGATCTATGCATGGGTAATTTTTCAGCATTGACAATTGCAAAACCTTTTGTTCCAACTTTTCCCCTATTTACCCCCATCCCTTCCCACAGATGGCAGGTTGACCAATACATGTTAAATATGTTGAAGTATAAGTATATATGTCCAAACAATTATTTTGCTGTACAAAAAGAATCAGACTTTGAAATAGTGTACAATTAGCCTGTGAAGAAAATAAAAAATGTAGGTGGACAAAAATACTCTTATGTAATTTTAGAAGAATCCTTAACTAGAGCAATGGAAGATTAGTATGTAAGAAACTGTTTTTCTTTGTAATATTCAGAGAGCTAGAAAATTGATGATTTGTTTTCTCTTTCTCTTTTCAACATTCTCATAATTTTCAGAAATATCTTTGGGAGAAATGATCTATTAGAATAGCTTCAGACAGTTTGTGCTTTTCTTAAAGGGATTCTTTTTTTTGTAACCTTCTTTGTGAAATAATATTGGATATGATAAGCACAGAAATTAAGGTTAATTGTTTCTTTTTTTATTCTGGGAAGTAGGGAATCTTTTCATTACTCAATTTTGGATAGATCTAGGGGGAGGTACTCATTCCATGTAGCACTTGGCATATAAGACTGCACCAAAGTGTCCATGATAGCTTAGCCCATGCTATAGCTGAAAAGGCCCTTAAAAGAATTGCATATATTCTTTGGCCTGGTACTGGTACCTTCCCCATAAGAGAATGCAATATCAAAATGGGCAAGAAATCTTATGGTAATCTCTAGTTGTTTCTGTTACTTACTTTCTAGAGTTGTTTTTTTATAATTTCCTTTCTATCCTTAAAACAGTTTCCTTGCTGAATCCTGGTCATCAGTGACTTAGACTAATGCAGCCCCTTGTCAGAACCCTCACCTCTAAGACATCTAGAGGACTTTCTTCTAGGTATCTAGAGGACTTAATGGATAGTCTGTGTGGATACTATACTTAATGAATACCAGTTATGTGGCCTTGGATAAATCACTTAAACTTGGTTTGCCTCATTTTCCCCATTTGCAACATGAGGATAATAAGCGCACATGCACATGTTCAGGGTTTTTGTGATGATAAAATGAGGTAATATTTGTAAAATACTTTGTAAGCCTTATATCATTATGTAAAAACTAGCTATTATTAGGTAGTACCCTGAGTTGATGGGAACATTTTTTACTTTCTACTTATTTCTTTGATTGAATTTATCTCAATCACTTCAGCTAAAGTCTTGCCATTATAAATCATATTACCATTATTAAAAGTTATACCTACAAAGTCAAGTTCTAATTAGTAAGGATTAAAGTAGAGGCCGAGTAATGGATTGTAATTCTATTGTCTAACAAATGGTTTAGTTTAGAAGAGTTAATCAACAGCAGTGTGATAATTTTTTTCAAACATAACAACTCATATTAGTTCTGCTGAGTTAGAAAGAGATAGTGATATTTGTTGGTAGAAAAAAATTCATAATGGTGAACTCACAGATCTTTAAATTGTTGAAGAATTCAAATAGCTTGATTTATTTTGGCAATTAATGAAATTCATTGCTTTTCCCTATCTTTTTCCATTCAAGCAATTTATTCAAATTCCAACTCTACCATAATCTTCTTTATAACAAAAATGTATCAAAATCTTCCCTAGCATAATTAGGGACTAGTGTAGTAGAACTACACTAATAGTCACTCAAATCAATAAACATTCATTAAGCATCTATGTGCCAGACACTATGCTTAACATTATAAAAAGGTAAAAGACACTTTTTGCCTTCAAGGAGCTAACAATCAAATAATATAATTTAATCTTATCATACATTAATCTGGATTTATTGTAACCTTTAGATACCATTTGAATATAGTTTATGAGTATTTATCAATAACATTTTCTCTTTGACAGCAATTTAGGGCTGTCCTACCCACTGCCAGTCTCTGCTCAACATTAGAGGAGACTTCATGTACAATTATATTGATTATGAATAGAAGGCTATATCCTAAAACTATAGTCATGGTAACCAAGGAGCTTCCACTCTCATCACTTGGAGTCTGAGCTGCAGCATTAGTAAGCTGCAGCATGCAAAACTTTCCTATGTTGTTTATCTAAGCTAAATAATTTCCAGTTTCACTTCACTACATTAGGGAGCTCATGTTTATGTCATCATCTTCTTGATGAATTGGACTTGTACACCAACCACTAGCCAGGTCTTTTCTGCAGTTTTAGGACTAAGTACTGTTTTTCCCCCTGGGCAATAATTTAGGAGATAAAATATCACTCACAGGGTTTCCCATTTTAGTTCAATTTATGACTCATTACTGTGAGTTCAAATCTGGTCTTAGATCCTTACTAGTTATGTCACCTGGGCAAATTATTTAACCCAATTTGCTCCAGTTTCCTCATTTGTAATATGAGCTGGAAAAGGATATGAGGAACCATTACAGTATCTTTGCCAAGAAAACTTCAAACCTCATAGAAGCCAAATTTGACTAAAAAATGGACTTAACAGCAACAACAACAACAATATGCAAAGTTTTGCATTAGACCCCGAGAAAGACATAAATTACAGGCTTCTCAATAGGGTTAAGAGGATTCAGAAGTAGGCCCTGAGTTGGACTCAAGATGGTCATTACCTATGTGTTATTGTCATTTTGACTTCCTACCTCGAGACAGCATGGTATAGTGGATGGTTCAACCTTCCTCAAATACTTAGTAGCAATATGTCCCTGGAAAAATATAACCTTCCTGGGCATCAATTAACTCATATGTAAAATTAAAAGGTTGCCCAGGTAACCTCTAAGGCCCCTTCCAGTTCCAAATCTATGATTCCATGGGGGACAGAAATGATTGGGAAAAAAAGGCAGCACTTTTCCAATCTGGGTAAAAATGCTATCCTAGATCATAAGATCCTACAAGAACAAGAAGTTTGTAATTAATTGTGAAAGAGACTGCGCATACCATCATATCCAGCATTCTTTCTAATGCTCTTTGATCATGATGACCATCACTATCACTTTACCCAGTTGTGGAATGGGAGTGACAATATTTACTGACTTTGATGAAATGTAACAAAGCATAATACATCCCTGTTTTGTAGATTTCTTAGGAAGTCTCAGATAAAAGACATCATAGAAAGAGAAAGCATTTATATTTTAATTAATAGGACCAGTAAGCTGTATAATGCAATCTCACACTTAATATTTTCCATTTGGGTTCATATAATGAAATTGAATTATATTAATGAGAATGTAGATAGTATGATTGAGAAATGATATTCTATAAAGTTGGGCTTTAATGCTTTAATCAAATGTTTTAGAATAATGTAGATTTCTTATTCCCTTAGGTTAGTAAATACATGTTGTAGTATTTCAGTAATTTATGTTGTGAAAAACAATATGTCAACATTATGCCACTGATGAGTTTTAGGGATATTTCTAAGATGTTGGGGGAAGAGTGTTTCAGAGAGAAGCTGATGAGTTAGAAATTTAGCCTCATTTGGAATTGCTGCACTAAAATGCTGCCTACAAATGCTATTTCATTTTAAAATGCTGCTGGCTAGTCTCTGATTGAACACAAGGCCTGATTAGAATAAAATTTTCCCTTATATTACAAGAATCATTTGTTTCAGAACCTACAGGAGATCAATAACAGACTTTAATGGCACTAATAAAAGAGATCCTGATCCCAAATAGCCCTCATTTTCATGAGAGTAACTTACTTTTCATTCCTTTTTGAACAAGAGTCAGTGAAATGTATTTTTCCAAACAAATGACTCAAAATTATATCCATATGTTCTCCAAAACATAAACCCAACTAATATATCTTCACAGTTCTGAGCTCAATTCCTTGAGTACTGTAGAAGAAACAAACAAACAAAAAAAAAAAACTTCTCTCAACCATAGTTTTTCAACCCTTTTTTTCTTCACAATTCATTGTTGATTGCACTAAACTTTTACTCTGATGACAATAAAAATTTTCCCTCTAAAAATTCTTCCCAGTTTGATTGCTCAGTGTGCTATCCATGCATACCACCATTTCTTATTTGGATCTCTAACAAAATTAGCTTCCAAACTTCAGGCTACTGATTAGATACATATTTCCTCTCACAAAATTTACTGGTATATCTAGATCTCTCTCTCCCCATTCTCTCCCCTTCTAGTTGCCTCCAGTACTTTTTTTTGCCAAGTCAACATTTAATTAACACCTAAAATGTGAATACAAGTGGACAAATTGCTTAATGTCTCTGAGTTTCATAGAGTTTCCTCATTTGTAGAAGAGGGTAATTGTGCTGTCATTATGAGTCTCATAGGAATATTTTATAGCGAGCATCTTGAAAACCTTAAAACACTAGATAAATATAAAGTCTTTGGTGAGTTCAGTGCACCCTTGTGATAAAATGAACGTGGGTGATGTATAATGTATGTATGGATAATGAAAGATGTACTGGCTTCATCATCCTTAATAGCCCAGAAATCAGCCAAACAGATCTGGGTGAATTGTAAGAAGTAAGGTACCTGCTTGGCATTTACCTTTTGTAGGAAGTAAATTCATAAGGTTGTATGACATCCTTATACCCATTATTCACCTTGATGGACATGCAGACACACATTTTGCATTCCCCAAGCAAGGGGTTTGCTGCTTTTTGATAGTTTGACAGTTCATTGCTATGATCTTTTAAAATCTATGTTCAAATTATAGTGTAAGTAAGAAAGGTACCAAGAGAAATACTTCTAATCCATCCCACATCTTCTAGAAGGAGCATATTTTGTCCATTCTCAAATAATGAGACGTTCTATTTTTGAAAACTTTTAAGATTGTCTTACCTATATAGTAGAGAAAATGCTATTCCCTCTGTCTGTCATATACTACAACTAGTATTAACAATAGTAAAGATGATGATGATGACAACGATTTCATAGCCTTCTTCAAAGCCCATTCAAATACCTAAGAATTTCTTCTCTCTAGAAATTCTTACTTCTATCTAAAGTAAATTCTCTTAGGCTGTAAATTAAACTCATTTTTTCATGTTCTTTTCTTAGTAGAGGTAGAAAAACATTATTTATGATAATATCTAGCCATTATTCCCCACAGTTTCTCTTCTCTGATCAACATTCACTCATAGACTATAATGATGCCAGATGGGAAATTCAGACAGATGTGAACAACCATTACATAAAATAAAATGCTTAATGCTTTTTGCTTCTTGAAGAGTAAAAGACTTTGGGATACTGAATATTCATTCATTCAAAAGGCATTTATTAAATGCCCTCACTGTTCCTAGTTCTATCAGAGAATTAAAGTGATATAAAGTTGAAGTTATATTTGTTTCTTTCCTTTGACTAGATGATGTTACTAGATTATGGGAAATAATATATTTTCTGTCTCCCTTTTTGTAGAGAATGCTATGAGGTCTTCAAAGAAATTGATTGCTATTGGAAAAATTCTAGCCTTTCATTTTAAGAGTCACTAACTGAAAACAGATGGTTTTAACTCCCACTGTTCTCTCTCAGAATGAAGTTTTTGATATGCTTCTATAGGATAGATTCACCTCCTGGTCCCAATGAACTTCACCTTATAATGCAAGAATATGTACTTATAGGAACAAAAGGGAATTGGGCATATGCATAAAGCAAAAAGTCTCTCCTCCCCTTCCTTTTCTACTCCCCTGGCTCCACCCACCAAAATCGTCATTTCCTATACAACACATCAGGACTTTCACAAAGAGTGGGTGGGGACCATTCTTTCTCCAAGCTTATATATTAATAGAGTATCATCCAATTACTAGTTAGCCTCATGTGCTTGGGACCTCAGTGCATCAACTCAAGCCTCAGCCCATTACAATTTGGCGTATGTAATACTTGGTAGCCTCAAAAGCCTCATTTCCTGGAGAAGTTTCTAAACTACATGTCTGATAGCTGATATTAAAATAATACTTTAAGGTTTATAGAGCCCTTCATGAACATTACTTCATTTTCAAAAGAGTACATATAAAATGAAACCTCTTATTCATCAAAGAACAAACATTTTAATATATGACAATAAAATGAAGATTTATATATGAAGCCATAAACTCGCTATATTACATTTGATTTTAATAAATGTATCATAAGTATTAAGCCAGTGAGAAAATTTTCCTGCTTGTCTCCTTGAGAATTTCTTTTTCTTCTACTTTTCTAAATATTTTAAATATTTTGTTGATGATCTTTTTTTTTTTGCATTTTTATCAGTTATCACTAATTCACCTCAAAAACCACCCTCAAAAAAAAAATGGGAGTTCTCCATTCTAAAAGAACAATAAAAACAAATCAAGTACTAGCCTTGTTTGAAGATATCTCTCATTACTCACTTAAAAGCCTTTCTCTCTCAAGAGAGTAGAGGCATGCTACCTCCTCATTCCTCTGAAGTAATGACTAGCTAATGTGTTGATAGGCGTTGTGAAGTTTTCATTTGGTTTTCTTTTTCATTGGTGTGTCTATTATGTAAACTGATCTTTAGTTCTGCTATTTCATTTTACATTAGCTTATAAAAATCTTCAAAATGAGCAATTTTGAAAAAAAAGTGATTATGGAAAAGGAAACAACAACAAAATCTTCCCCCATCAACCTCTCCTAGGTGGTAATATCAAAATTGGGAAGAGTTGTAAAGAGAAAGGTCAAATGAATTTGATCATATTAGTTGTACAAAATATTTCAGGAACAAAGGCCCAGGGGAAAGACCTGGGGCTTTGTTATGTAATCATAAGCTCTGCTAAAGCAAGCAAGAAGTTTAAAGAAAGATAAAGACAAAAAAGAGAGTTTTGAAAGCAAAATATTGAAAGGATATGTGTATGTATACACACATACATATACATACAAGGCATTTGTATATCTATCTATCTATCATTCTATCTATCTATCTATATACACAGACCAAAAATTCTTATTCCACAGCTTTCTCTCTCTCTCTCTCTCTCTCTCTCTCTCTCTCTCTCTCTCTCTCTCTTTCTCTCTCTCTCTCTCTCTCTCTTTCTCATATATGTATACATATGATTTATATATGGAAATGTTCCTTTTTGTATTTGTTAATTTAAGAATAAATTATAATAATAATAAATAAATTATTTCATAAAGTATATATTGTAGTGGTATAGCTAATAGACCATTGTATTTGAAATTGGGAAAATTTGAGTTCAAATCACTTTTAACCTTAGATTTATGATCATGGGCAAATTATGTAATCACTCTAAATTTCAGGCAGTTCTTATTTATCTATTTACTATATTATCCAAAGTCTATGGTACATATTAGTGGAAGAAATACCTATACCCAAGAAAATCCTATCACTGAAGAATGTTGACTTAAGTACCTTACATTTATATAGCACACCTCCTTTTCAAAGTGCTTTCTCCTATATTATCTCTTCATGGTAATCCTGTGATTTAGGAAAAGTAGATGCAATTATTCTCTGGTGGAAACATGAGAAAACTGAGACCCTACAAATATAACTTATAAGAGATATTAATATTTAGATATTTTGCCATTCTTGTTTGATAGCTCATCTGAAATTATAGAACATCCTTCTCAATGGTGAATGTAAATTATATTAGTCACAGTTGGTATATTTTGTTAAAATTTTTTATTGATGCCCTTTGTTTTTTGTGTCACCATACTTCCTCCATTGTCTTTCCCCTCTCCCTCTCAGAGACCATTCTATATAGCAAATAGTATTTTAAGGACAAAAAAGAAAAATATAAAAAATAAGTATCTTATCAATAATACATTGAGAAAGTCTGAAAATAAATGCATGTGTGACATTGGTGGACCTCTTTTGCAAAGGGGCACTTTGGGACTGTCTTCTCACCTCTTATTTTGAAGCTATGCTTGAACTTAATTGCAATATTAATTCTTAAAATTTTTGTATATGGACTTTTATCCATTTACATTATTGTAGGAATTGAGTAATTTTAAAAACTTGGCTCTGCTTGTTTTTTTTAAATGTTTAAATTTTTCATTTTTAGGTTATAAATGTATTTTTATTTTCTCCCAGTTAAATTTAAAACATTTTTACCTTTGTTTTGAAAACTTTGAGTTGCAGATTCTCTCTGTTATCCACACCTCCAGTCCCCAGTAAGGAAGCGCATATGATGTGCAAAACATTTCCATAGAACTAATGTTGTGAAAGGAAACATAGATCTCCCCAAAAAAGTCCTCAAGAAAAATAAAGTTAAAAAAGAAAGGGGGGAGTATGCTTCAGTCTGTATTTAGACACAATCAGTTCTTTATCTGGATATGGATAGGATTTTTCATCATAAGTTCTTCAGAGTATTAGTGGATCATTGTATTGCTGAGAATAGCAAAATCATGAATAGCTGACCATCCTACAACATTGCTATTACTTTGTACACAATAAATTTCACTTTGCTTGAGTTCATGGAGGACTTTACAGGTATTCTGCTCATCATTTCCCACAGAACACTAATATTCCATCATAATCACATACCACAATTTTTTTCAGCCATTCCTCAATTGATGGGCATCCCCTCAGTAAAAGACTAAGAAGAGAACTGTATTTTTGCACATTTGTTCCTTTCCCCTTTTTTCAAAATTTCTTGGAATTCATTTGGCTCTATTTATTTCAATCTGCATCACTTTATTAAGATCTTTCCATGCTTCTTTGTATCCATCATATTCATCATATCTTTCAGTACAGTAATATTCCATTACATTCATGTACTACAATTTAACTACTTCCCAGTAAATGGATATCTATTTTGTTCCAAATTTCTTGGTACCACCAAAAGTTCTCCTATAAATATTTTTATTTATATGGGAACTTTCTTCTTAACAATAGTTTCCTTATGGTTTAAGTCCTAAGGGGTATATAATGGAATTTTTGGATCAAAATGTGTGGATATTTTACTCACTTTGTTTTCTTTTTTCCAAATTTCTTTCCACAATGATTTTATCAATGCACAGCTCCATCAAAAATGTTCTTATGTGACTAACATGCCCTCAAAAAATAATAAATTTTACATGATGGAAGCAACATATGTTGTCATATGGATTAAAAAGGGAACATATTATAATAGTTCAAATAATTTTTTGTAACAAATTATTGGGGTGAGCTATGGGAAGGAAGAATGAGAAAATCAGTGAAGTCCTCTTGGAGAGGGTGATGCTTGATCTAGACCTTGAAGGGAACCAGGGATTTCAAGACAGAAAGGTGAAAAGAGAAAAGCATTCCAGAAATAAGAGAGAAACTTTGAAGAGAAATCAAAATAGGATATAGAATGCCTTAAATTAAGCATCATCAAGATCCCCTCTATCATATAAATGAAGAATAGTTGAAAGGCCTTTTATCTCTGAAATGGAAAGTGGATTTTAATTAGAAAAACAAACACCAATTTAATTCTAAAGACTAACATCTATATTTTCAGAATATTTCAAAAACATGTAATTCTGAAGCTTGAAAATTGGTTATTTTATAACATTGCTATGCAGAGGATTGCCTTTTTTCTATGGATCACCACTTTAATTTCTTTTTAGCCGTTTCATCAGAGAGTTATGTCTGAAAAATAACAAATTATGATACACATTCTACCATTGTTCTATGCATAATATGCCCCAGAGTTGTAATATAATGCATACATAAACTGGATATTTGGTATTGCGTGTTGAGGATGAAGAAATCTTTCATAACTAGTAGGCAATATTAGAAGTGTCTGAAAAACCCAGAAATAATTAAGTATAAGTATTTAAACATAATGATAGAAAATGCTATTTTTTTTTTTTTGGTGTTGTAGGGATGGAAAACCATGAGACTTAATTGTAGGTCAAAAGGAAATTACTGTTTAACTCACCTTAACATAAATGAGAACTATATTTCCTATCTGTATCTAAAATTTGTTCTTTGTGTCATAGGGGAAGTAAGGGAAGTAATGATCATGTCAAGATGTTCATAAAATTGAAGTTGAATTTTAAAAAGTTGATCTGGGTAAATAGCATGCTACATAATTTAAATATTTATTTTTAAAAATGTTTGCTAGGCAGTTAGTTTATCCTGCTCTCTTTTGAATGATGGCTTCAGTTTCACTGACAAATATTTAACTAACCTAAGCACTTCAGTTTACTGTAATGGTTCAAAATTTTGGAATTCTGTATATTTTGTTTTTCTGAATAACTAAATATTTAAACTTTTGAACATTAAACCCTTTAAACATTTGAAATCTCTTCAAAAGGGCAGTTATCAAATTATTTTTCCTAGAATCTTGACACTGTATGTTAGTTCTCAGATAAAATTGTTAATGTCACTGATATTTTTCTATTAAATATTATATATGAAATAATGTCAACATATGCATATATAAGTATGACATTTTAAACATGTGTGTTAATTTGCTTTTTTTCTATTTTTTGATACAGATACAATTTTACTTCAAAAATTTCTCAACCTACTTTTGACATAGGCAAAATGGTAAAAAAGGGTGGAATGGTGAACCTAGAGACAGGAAGACCTGTGTTCAAATATACTGCTTTTACCACTTATTTATTATATGATTATAGGAAGATTAGTTAATCTTTCTGAGCCTCAGCCAAGTCCCTACTAAGATGCAGAAAAAGCATAATCTATAGAGGTATAAGGCATTCCTCTAGTGACAAAATAGTAAATTCTTAATCTGATTCACATCATGCTTAATATTTTTTTTTTATCTTCAACTCTTCAGGATAAGCATTTATGGGTTGACATTTTGTGTTGATTCTAAATGTGTTCAGTGGTTGAATTCTTTTGGGATATACAGCTTTAATATATGTCATAATTTTCTGTCTTACAAAAATATTTGGTGTAATTTAACCTCCTCTTGACACAAAGCTCATTAACCCACCATATATAATCAGAGTAAGTATGAATATAAATTAACATACTGCCTGTAGATTTAGCTCCCATTAAATATGAGACAAAGGACTAAATACACACCTGGAGCTTACTTTCTTTAAATAATTCCTTGATAATGCTTTTTGTCCTGTGCTATTTTCATACAAGTTAAGCTTGCCTAGCTCATGGCTCAACAGTCTTTTCTCAAGAATAATTACTGATTTAACTATTGTTATGAGAAATGATAAGCAGCATGCTCTCAGAAAAATCTGGAAAGACTTACATGAGCTGATGCAAAATGAAATGTACTGTGCATAAAATAACTGCAAAATTGCGAGATGATCAGCTGTGAATGATTTAGCTATTTTCAGTAATACAATGATCCAAGATAGCTCTGAAGGATTCATGATGAAAAATGCTATCCATCCCTAGAGAAAGACCTGATGGTTTCTGAATACAGATTGAAGCATCATTTTTAACTTTATTTTTCTTGAGGGCTTTTTTTCCTCCTCACTTTTGGTCTATTTTTTCACAATATGACTATTATGGAAATGTTTTGCATTACTCTACATGTATAACTTACATTGAATTGCTTCTCTTCTCAATAAGGAGGGATGAGGAGGAGGAAAGGGAAATAATTTGGAACTAAAAGGTTTTTTAATGTTAATTTTTTAAAAATGTAACTGGGAGAAAATAAAATGCTAAATAAAAAGGGAAAGAAAACAAGAATAATTACTAATTCAAGTTTAAGCAACCTTCACCACCTTCATTGCAATTGTCTTAAGTTGATTTTTAATCAGAGTCTTTTGGCTTGTCAGAAACATTCAAATATTTGATTTAACCTGTTATTTTTTCATCACTAGTGCACTGTACCAGTTCAAACTCGGTATCGTTTTCGATCAATACTTTTATTCTACTTGCATGCTTATTAATGAAAGTTGAAAAAAGGGAGAGGGAGTATAATATTGTGAGAAGAGTTGTAACTCTCAAGTAGAAATCTTAAGGTCAAATTTTCTTCTGATACTACCTATATAATTTTGATGAAGTCCCTTAAGCTTCCTGGGCATCCCTTTGTTCACATATAAAACAAAGAAGTTAGATTATATTATCATTAACATTCCTTCTAACTTCAAATGTATATGTGATGAATTACCCTAGATGCCTTGGAATCAGCCAGAGTCAGGATAAGAAAAAGTCCTTTTTGGTCTTTTTTCTTGGTCTTTGGGGGTAAAAGTGAAGGGGATGGACGCAGGATCTCCATGACCTTCTTTCTCTTCATCTACTGCCAAAGTGACCCTGGCTTGACTTACTCCACCTACAATTCTTTGTATACACCAAAAAATCCAGCTAGCACAGTGTGAAGGACCATTTTCCAAGCATATACTAATAGAGTATTGTCCAATCGGTAATTAGCCTTAAGCACTGGGTGGTCCGACCCCAGTGCAACCTACTCAAGTTTCAACCCTTTACAAAATTCCTTATTCCCCTTTTAGACGTACCCTTTGTGGTTAATGCTTAAATTATAATTTTTTAAAAAGTTTTTATAAAAATGTAAATATTTAAAACAGTTATTGATCTGTTGTTGATAAAATACGTATCTAGAACATTGTAGAAAATGTATATGTGATCTCTTGTTTACTGTTTTTACTGAATAATACCTTGCGCTTTGGTCAAGAACATCTATTCCTTCCTTATTCTTGATGTAAAATATGATGGTATCTGATTTTGGGTTTGGATTGTGGGTTTTTGTTTTTGTTTTTGTTTTTTTTTTTTGCTGGACTTTGAATATCTGAATAGAGGATATTCATAGTAGTTCCAGACTTGGCTTTCTTGCATTGGATGCAGTCAGAGTCACTGGTGGCTTTGCTGTCAGTTTCAATATTTAAGTTTTATGTTCTTGCCAAGATGTTTTCATTACTTTTGGAAGTTATCTATGGTTCTGAGGAATGACTCCAATTATGCTGCTTCTTTCCTTTGCAAGTCCCAAGGAGAGATCAAAGGCTAACAAATCATTGCCACAGGTTAAATTACAGCCTTTGTTAAACAGTGGTTTCATTAGCTCAGTACTTCATTTCTAGATACACTGGTATTGTTATCTCGAATACTGTCTTCTCCCAGGGACTCATCTGTACAAAAATATTTCTAGCTGCTCTTTTAGTAATAGCAAAGAACTGGAAAATGAGTAAATGTCAAATTGGGGAATGGCTGATTAAGATGTGTTGTATGAAGATAATAGAATATTATTGTTGTATAAAAAATAATGAACAGGTAGATTTTTGAAGGCCTGGAAAGATTTACATGAACTGATGCTGAATGAAAGAAGTAGAATCAGGACTACTTTGTATATAATAAGAGTAACAATGTGTGATGATCAACTATGAAAGACCTGGTTCTTCTCAGTGGGATCCAAAGCAATCCCAATAGACTTTGGACATAAAATGCCTTCTGCATCTAGAAAAAAAGAACGATGGAGATTGAATGTAAATCAAAACATGTTATGTTCACTTCTTTTTCCTGTTTTTTTTCCTCCATTGGTTTTTCTCTTTTCCTCTCCCATCATGATTCATAAAGCATTTGTGTATTAAAAACAAATAAAGGTTTTAAAAATAATATTGTCTTTTCCCAAGTAAGGGAGCTGAACAAATAGATGTTTTCAGTGTCTCCTGACAGCCAAAATTTGAGATCAGATTTATGTCTTATTTAATGCACATTAAATAAATTTACAGTGTGCCTTTCAAGGAAGCAATTGCTTATTGACCATTGTCATTGTGTGTGTGTGTGTGTGTGTGTGTGTGTGTGTGTAGTCACACATATACATATATACATATACATACACGAGTATATGTATACACATATAAATATGCACGAATGCATACACATGTGCATAAACATACAAGAAATAAGTGCCTTCTGACAATTTTCACTAAGAGAAGTCTATTGTGAAGATGCTAGACAAAAGCTTGAAATATATTTGATTTCCTTTCAGTTTTCAGGACAAAGTGAAGGTGTATTTATTTTATCTAGGAATTAGTGGTTTAGCATAGTTTTGTTGAAAAAAGAGAACCTTTGGGAAACTATTCCTTGACCTTTTTGTGTCTAGGTTTCTTCCACTGATCATGCCATACATAGTAAGACCATAAGGCCAATAAAATTTCCTAATTTATCTAATATAATGGACCAGTTAATGGACCTGTATAATGGACCATTACTCATTGGCCTTCAGCATTTGTACATTTCTGAATGGTTATAAATACTTGCTCACTAAATAAATTAGAAAAAAAAAACTTTGGACTTTTCTCAGTGACATGGGCTATAGAATATGTATTAAGGCCAGATCAAAGCATAATAGTGTTTAGCTTTTGCAAATTTCTTCCAACTACTTAAGATATATCCCATTGCCCAGAATAACCATCTTTACTTGTGAAGCAATGTAACTCTTCGTTTCTTTTGTTGCTAATTTGATTCCAATGAGAATCACATTTCTCATTACCTTTTAGATTGTCAGCTGTAGAAGGAATTTCACTGATGGACTCATTATCAGGAGAGTCAGATAAAGAATATTCTTTTTCCATCTCATGGATTGTGATTGAAGCATTTACATCACTGAATTCACTATCTTAAAGTTCACCACTGGATGAATAGATGAGCTCTTCCACATTAGTTCTAAAATCTGTTCATTTCTCAGACATTTATCAGTAAGAATAGAAAAAGGTATATTATTATGACCAGCAGGCTATAAATTCTGAAAATTTGAAAAGCTATAAAAATAGAAAAATAAATTAAATAGAATTAGAAATTACATGCAAAATAAAATTTTGTTTTACTAAATAAATATATTATTCATATAGTTTCATAAACATTTAATGAATTCTAATGTTGCTCCAAGGGGAAAAGACTATTATAAACACACACACATACACACACACACACACACACACACACACACACACACACAGTTCAGTAGAATGTAGGATGATTTCCTCTTGTTTACAACAAACACATAAAATGTTTAAGCATATGTAATCATTTAACATTTAATACATTATTACCCATAAAATTGCTCATTTTCTTTCAGTTGAAAATTATTTAGAAGAAATATTTGTAACAAAGATACTGAAAATGTCATATCTAAAACTGTGTATGTAAATGGATACAACTGGTCCTTCCAGTACAAGTAAACTTTAGTAAGCTTAAAATGACACTAAGATTTTTGTAATATCCTACATTGTATTAATTATAATAATGGTAAGGAAGATAATAATGTTGCTTTCATGTATATGTGTATGCTTTCACGTGCGTGTGTGTGTGTGTGTGTGTGTGTGTGTGTGTGTGAAAGAGAGAGAGAGAGAGAGAAAGAGAATGAATACAACTTATAAACTTTATTTTTTATTAATGCTTTTTATTTTCAAAACATATGCATAGATAATTGTCAACATTCACCTTTGTAAAACCTTGTATTCCAAATATTTTTTTTCCTTCCCTTCCTCATATCTCCTCACCTAGACAGTAAATAATCTAATATGTTAAACATGTAGAATTATATATATATATGTTATATATATATATATATATAACATATATATATATATATATATATATATCTCCACATTTATCATGCTACATAAGAAAAATCAGATCAAAAAGGAGAGAAAATTAGAAAACAAAATGCAAGCAAACAACAATTTAAAAAAGGAAACAATACTATGTTGTGATCCACACTCAGTTTCTACAGTCTCTCTCTAGGTGCAGATGTCTCTATGCATCACAAGACCAGTGGAACTGACCTGAATCACCTTGCTTTTGAAAAGAGCCATATCCATCAAAACCGATCATCATATAATCTTGTTGTTGCTGTATACAATATTCTCTTGGTTGATTCTATTCACTTCACTTAACATGTTCATGTAAGTCCTCCAGGCCTCTATAAAATCATCCTGCTGATTGTTTCTTACAGAACAGTAATATTCCATAACATTCATATACCACAATTTATTCAGCCATTCTTCATCTGATGGGCATCCACTAAGTTTCCAGTTTCTTGCCACTACAAAAAGGGCTGTGAATACTTTAATAAGCTTAAAATGACACTAAGACTTTTGGAATACCCTTTATTGTGTTACTTATAATAATGGTAAGGAAGATGATGATTTTGCTTTTATGTATGTGTGTGTAAGAGTGTGTTTGTATGTGTGTGTATATATTATATATATGAAATATGTATATGTATTTGTGTATAAATTCAGAGTATTTATCAGAGCACTTAACTGTACCACAGTGAATTCTTACCATCAACTATTGTTCTGTAGTGGTTAGTGTGCCTTAAAGTATCATTTGCAACCTGAAATATCTGTCATCTACTTTATATTTCCAATAGAAATGACCTATATGTTGACTCTTTTAAACAATAGTATTACTGTCTTTATTTTCAGTTTCTTGAACCACCAGTATATCTGGCATATTATTTTGAGATCAGTTTTCTTAAAGTATCACTTCATTCACATCATTTCCATGCTCATAAGTTTTTAGTGTCTATTGATGAAATACAAACTTTTTTATATTCAAGGGTCTCTATTTAGAGCTCTGACTCTAAATTGTTAATTCAACTTTATCTTATACAAACTTTTGATGAATTGTTTTATTGTATATTCCTTCTTCTATACCTTTTAAAAATTATTTCATTGTAGTTCACTCATTCTTTCCTTATTCAACAAATAATCATTGTACACTTGCCCAAATACAAAGAGTCAGTCCTTTACAAAGCAGTTAAGAATAATCAATGATCTATCCCACAAATTACATGTTCTTGAAATATTCTTGAGTTATATTATTGTTTTCTTTCTAGTCAAGGCACTATACTATGTGGTATGATAGATTCAAAAATTAAATTCTGCCCTCAAGGAGTTTATACTCTAGCAGGAGAGGAATGTGTCTATATAAATTACAACATAAAAAATTATATTATAAATGTCATGAGAGGAAGAAAAAAGAACTACAGGTGATCAGAGAAGCATTACAGGTTCTTTGGTGTAGAACTGGAAAAGATCTTCAAAGTTTTCTATTCTAATACCCTCATTTTACAAATGAAGAACTGTGGCTTAATGTCTAGGCATAACTTGTTCCACATCATAGTTTGAACTGAAAGGGACCTAAGAAGTCATCAACTTCAGTTCCATCATTTCATAAATGAGAAAGCTAAAGGTCATTGTGTCCCTAGTGTCAAACAATTAGTAGATATTTGAAGAAGTATTTAAATCCAGGCCTTCCTAACTCTGTCAGACACTCTAGCCCTCCTATCATGCTGATTTTCACAAGTAGGAAGTGGTTGATACAGGATTTGATTTCTAATAAGACTTTACATCTTGTTCTCTAGAGCTCACTTTTCTATTAGAAAAGCTCAGAGAAGGTTCATTTGAAGGATGCTAAGATAAAAGAGGGACAATGAGTAGATTTGAATCAGTATGAGAAGGTGGGGGTACAAGCTAAATCTCCAGCTAATTTCAAATTTCATTTTTATCAATAATTTCAACCTTTAACCATTACCTTCCTACTTCCACTCCTCCCATATTTCCACTCCTTTTATGAAGTCACTTGATTTTAATAATCTGGAATACCCCACTCCATGGTTTTTCTTTTTTTTTTTTTTTTTTTTAAGTTTTTTTATTTAATAATTACATTATATTGACACTCATTTCTGTTCCGATTTTTTTCCCCTCCCTCCCTCCACCCCCTCCCCTAGATGGCAAGCAGTCCTTTATATGTTGGATATGTTGCAGTATATCCTAGATACAATATATGTTTGCAGAACCGAACAGTTCTCTTGTTGCGTAGGGAGAATTGGATTCAGAAGGTATAAATAATCCGGGAAGAAAAACAAAAATGCAGATAGTTCACATTCGTTTCCCAGTGTTCTTTCTTTGGGTGTAGCTGCTTTTGTCCGTCATTTATCAATTGAAACTCAGGTCTCTTTGTCAAAGAAATCCACTTCCATCAAAATATGTCCTCATACAATATCGTTGTCGAAGTGTATAATGATCTCCTGGTTCTGCTCATTTCACTTAGCATCAGTTCATGAAGGTCTCTCCAAGCCTCTCTGTATTCATCCTGCTGGTCATTTCTTACAGAACAATAATATTCCATAACATTCATATACCACAATTTACCCAGCCATTCTCCAATTGATGGGCATCCATTCATTTTCCAGTTTCTAGCCACTACAAACAGGGCTGCTACAAACATTTTGGCACATACAGGTCCCTTTCCCTTCTTTAGTATTTCTTTGGGATATAAGCCCAATAGAAACACTGCTGGATCAAAGGATATGCACATTTGATAATTTTTTGGGCATAATTCCAGATTGCTCTCCAGAATGGTTGGATTCGTTCACAACTCCACCAACAATGCATTAGTGTCCCAGTTTTCCCGCATCCCCTCCAACATTCATCATTATTTTTTCCTGTCATCTTAGCCAATCTGACAGGTGTGTAGTGGTATCTCAGAGTTGTCTTAATTTGCATTTCTCTGATCAATAATGATTTGGAACACTCTTTCATATGAGTGGTAATAGTTTCAATCTCATCCTCTGAAAATTGTCTGTTCATATCCTTTGACCATTTATCAATTGGAGAATGGCTTGATTTCTTATAAATTTGAGTCAGTTCTCTATATATTTTGGAAATGAGGCCTTTATCAGAACCTTTAACTGTGAAAATGTTTTCCCAGTTTGTTGCTTCCCTTCTAATCTTGTTTGCATTAGTTTTATTTGTACAAAGGCTTTTTAATTTGATGTAATCGAAATTTTCTATTCTGTGATCAGTAATGGTCTCTAGTTCATCTTTGGTCACAAATTTCTTTCTCCTCCACAAGTCTGAGAGATAAACTATTCTATGTTCCTCTAATTTATTTATCGTCTCGTTCTTTATGCCTAGGTCATAGACCCATTTTGATCTTATCTTGGTATATGGTGTTAAGTGTGGGTCCATGCCTAATTTCTGCCATACTAATTTCCAATTATCCCAGCAGTTTTTATCAAATATTGAATTCTTTTCCCAGAAGTTAGGGGCTTTGGGTTTGTCAAACACTAGATTGCTATAATTGACTATTCTGTCTTGTGAGCCTAGCCTTTTCCACTGATCCACTAATCTATTTCTTAGCCAATACCAAATGGTTTTGGTGACTGCTGCTTTATAATATAATTTTAGATCAGGTACAGCTAGGCCACCTTCATTTGATTTTTTTTTCATTAGTTCCCTTGAGATTCTCGACTTTTTATTGTTCCATATGAATTTTGTTGTTATTTTTTCTAGATCAATAAAATATTTTCTTGGAAGTCTGATTGGTATAGCACTAAATAAATAGATTAGTTTAGGGAGTATTGTCATCTTTATTATGTTCGCTCGGCCGATCCAAGAGCACTTAATATTTTTCCAATTATTTAAGTCTGACTTTATTTGTGTGGAGACTTTTTTATAATTTTGCTCATATAATTCCTGACTTTCCTTTGGTAGATAGATTCCCAAATATTTTATGTTATCAACAGTTATTCTGAATGGAATTTCTCTTTGTATCTCTTGCTGTTGGGTTTTGTTGGTGATGTATAAAAATGCTGAGGATTTATGGGGATTTATTTTGTAGCCAGCTACTTTGCTAAAATTATGAATTATTTCCAATAGCTTTTTGGTAGAATCTCTGGGGTTCTCTAGGTATACCATCATATCATCTGCACAGAGTGATAGTTTGGTTTCCTCATTGCCTACTCTAATTCCTTTTATATCTTTCTCGACTCTTATTGCCGAGGCTAGTGTTTCTAATACGATATTAAATAATAATGGTGATAGTGGGCAACCTTGCTTCACTCCAGATCTTACTGGGAAAGGTTCCAGTTTTTCCCCATTGCATATGATGCTTACTGATGGTTTTAAATATATGCTCCTGACTATTTTAAGGAAAAGTCCATTTATTCCTATGCTCTCAAGTGTTTTTATTAGGAATGGATGTTGGATTTTATCAAATGCTTTTTCTGCATCTATTGAGATGATCATGTGGTTTTTGTTTGTTTGGTTATTGATATAGTCAATTATGCTAATAGTTTTCCTAATATTGAACCAGCCCTGCATTCCTGGTATAAATCCTACTTGGTCATAGTGTATTATCCTGGTGACAATTTTCTGTAATCTTTTTGCTAATATTTTATTTAAGATTTTAGCATCAATATTCATTAGGGAGATTGGTCTATAATTTTCTTTCTCTGTTTTCAGCCTACCTGGTTTAGGTATCAGTACCATATCTGTGTCATAAAAGGAGTTTGGTAGGACTCCTTCAATCCCTATTTTTTCAAATAGTTTATATAACATTGGAGTTAATTGTTCTTTAAATGTTTGGTAGAATTCACATGTAAATCCATCTGGTCCTGGGGATTTTTTCTTAGGGAGTTGATTGATAGTTTGTTCTATTTCTTTTTCTGAGATGGGACTGTTTAGGATATTTACTTCTTCCTCTGTTAGTTTGGGCAAGCTGTATTTTTGGAGGTATTTTTCTATTTCATTTAAGTTGTCGAATTTATTGGCATAAAGTTGGGCAAAGTAACTCCTAATTATTGCTCTAATTTCCTCTTCGTTAGTGGTGAGTTCTCCCTTTTCATTTTTAAGACTAACAATTTGATTTTCCTCTTTCCTTTTTTTAATCAGATTTACTAAGGGTTTGTCTATTTTGTTGGTTTTTTCATAGAACCAACTCTTAGTTTTATTAATCAATTCAATAGTTTTTTTACTTTCAATTTTATTGATCTCACCTTTTACTTTTAGAATTTCAAGTTTAGTGTTTGACTGGGGGTTTTTAATTTGTTCCTTTTCTAGCATTTTTAATTGCAAACCCAATTCATTGACCTTCTCTTTCTCTATTTTATACAAATAGGCCTCTAGAGATATGAAATTTCCCCTTATTACCGCTTTGGCTGCATCCCATACATTTTGGTATGATGTCTCATTATTATCGTTTTCTTGGGTGAAGTTATTAATTATGTCTATGATTTGCTGTTTTACCCAATCATTCTTTAGTATGAGATTATTTAGTTTCCAATTATTTTTTGGTCTACTTCCCCCTGCTTTTTTGTTGAATGTAATTTTCATTGCATCGTGGTCTGAAAAGGATGCATTTACTATTTCTGCCTTACTACATTTGAGTTTGAGGTTTTTATGTCCTAATATATGGTCAATTTTTGTATAGGTTCCATGAACTGCTGAAAAGAAAGTGTATTCCTTTCTGTCTCCATTACATTTTCTCCAGAGATCTATCATATCTAGCTTTTCTAGTATTCTGTTTACCTCTTTGACTTCTTTCTTATTTATTTTGTGGTTTGATTTATCTAATTCTGAGAGTGCAAGGTTAAGATCTCCCACTATTATAGTTTTACTGTCTATTTCTTCTTGCAGCTCTCTTAGTTTCTCTTTTAAGAATTTAGATGCTACCCCACTTGGTGCATATATGTTTAATATAGATAGTGCTTCATTATCCATGCTACCCTTTAGCAAGATATAGTGTCCTTCCTTATCTCTTTTAATTAGGTCAATTTTTGCTTTAGCTTGATCTGAGATCAGGATGGCTACCCCTGCTTTTTTGACTTCACCTGAAGCATAGTAGATTTTGCTCCAACCTTTTACCTTTAACCTGCATGTATCTCCCCGCTTCAGGTGTGTTTCCTGTAAACAACATATTGTAGGATTCTGGCTTTTAATCCATTCTGCTAACCGCTTCCTCTTTATGGGGGAGTTTTACCCGTTCACATTTATGGTTAGAATGACCAATTCTGTATTACTTGCCATCTTGTTAACCCGGTTTATGCTTTCCTCCCTTCTTTCCCCTTTCCCCCCCTTCCAAGTATTAAGCTTGTGAGCACCCCTTGTTTCTCACAGCCCTCCCTTTTTAGTGTCCCTCCCCCCGCCTTAGAGTTCCTCCCCCTATCTTACCCCTTTCCCTCCCAGTTCCCGTATTCCCTTCCGCTTAGCTTATTCCTTCCCTTTCCACTTTTCCCTTCTCACTTTTCAATGAGATGGGAGAAGTTTCACCATAGATTGAATATGTCTTAAGATTTTTCACTTAAAGCCAATTCTGAAGGCAGTAAGATACCCACTATATTCATCCCCCTCCATTCTTTCTCTCAGATATAATAGGTTTCCTATGCCTCTTCATGAGATGTATTACCCCCACTTTACCCTTTTTCTGGTACAATGTCCTTTCCACATCAATTTCTAGAACAAGGTATACATGTATTCTTTATGCATCTATATAGTCAAAATATAGTTCCCAAGATTAATCTTTACCTTTTTAGATTTCTCTTGAGTTCTATATTTGTAGATCAAACTTTTTGTTAAGTTCTGGTTTTTTCATCAGAAATAGATGAAATTCGCTTACTTCGTTGAATGCCCATCTTCTTCCCTGGAAAAAGATGCTCATTCTCGCTGGGTAAGTTATTTTTGGTTGCATACCAAGTTCCTTAGCCTTTCGGAATGTCATATTCCAGGCCCTTCGATCTTTTAATGTGGATGCTGCCAGATCCTGGGTGATCCTTATTGTGGCTCCTTGATACTTGAATTGGGTTTTTCTAGCCGCTTGCAATATTTTTTCTTTCATCTGAGGGTTCTGGCATTTGGCCACTATATTCCTTGGTGTTTTGATTTTAGGATCCCTTTCAGTGGGTGATCGATGAATCCTTTCAATGTTTATTTTTTCCTCTGTTCCTATGACTTCTGGGCAGTTCTCTTTGATAATTTCCTGGAAGACAGTGTCCAGGCTCTTTTTTTCATCATGTTTTTCTGGGAGTCCAATGATTCTCAGATTGTCTCTCCTGGATCTGTTTTCCAGGTCTGTTGTCTTCCCCAGAAGGTATTTCACATTTTTCTCCATTGTTTGATTTTTTTGGATTTGCTTGACTGATTCTTCTTGTCTCCTCGAGTCATTCAATTCCACTTGTTCAATTCTGATTTTCAGTGAAGTATTCTCTTCACTCACTTTTTTAAAATCTTTCTCTAATTGTCCAATTGAGTTCTTTTGTTCTGTGGAATTTTTTTCCATTTCGCCAATTTTGTTTTCCAGTTCACTAATCCTATTTTTCAAGGATTTTACTTCTTTATCCACTCTCTCTTTAACTGACTTCTCCAGGCTCTTTTGCCAAGCCTCCCTCTCCTTTTCCCAAGCTTCCTTCTCCTTTTGCCAAGCCTCACTCTGCTTTCCCCATTTTTCTTCTAGCTCCCTTGTGAGAGCCTTTTTAATCACTTCTATGAGGTTCATCTGTGCTGAGGAACAGACGATCTCCTCCTTTGGGGAATCACCTGGGGACTGCCTTTTTTTAGTCTCCTCAGGATTTAGAGTCTGCTCTCTATCTGTGTAGAAGCTGTCTAGGGTTAAAGTCCTCTTCAGCTTCTTGCTCATTCTGTCTATTAATCAGAGACAAACTACCAAAGAAAAACAGAAAAAACTGGAGTCTTTCTTTGGGGGGGGCTGGGTGTGTTATCGAGCTTCCTCTACAGACTGCAGGTGGCAGCAGTGAGGCACTAGCAGGACTGTGCTGCGCCTGCGCTCTGAGATCCCAGAGCGTGCTGAGTCACTGAGGGGGGGGAAGGGGGGGGCGGCCAGGTCCTGAGAGACTCCAGCTGTTTGCGGTTGTGTTCTTCAGCCCCGGTGTTTTTAGCTTCTCTGCTGGGCTGTTGACTTGCTGCAGGTTCCAAGCCTGTAGCGAAGCTCTTCCCGCAGAGACAGCTGCGATCACTCCCCACCCCCTCTCCAGTCTGCTCCCGTGCTCTCACTGCCGCTGCCCGCCGCCTGCGCCCGATCTAAAACCGCCCCAGCCCTCCAGTAAAGACAGACCTTTCTTGGCGGATCTCAAGGATGGCTTCTCTTGGTAACTATTTGTGGGTTTTTTTCAGTCAAGCATTGATTCAGAGGCTTGTAATGAAGTGGATAGTGAGAGAAAGCGCGGAGCTTATGCAACTGTGAGCCTCCTCTCCGCCATCTTAACCGGAAGTCCCCATGGTTTTTCAATTACTTGGTTGAATGAGAATGAATAATCATTTTTTCAATATTCAATTTCCTTGTGCCACAAGCTTGATTTTAACTTTCTATAGATGTTCTTTACCCTCTGATCTCCCTAAGCAAAAGAATGAAATACTATATTTTTGAAAAACATATATAGCATTTATCAGATACATAAATTTAAACTTCTTCTAGATACTATCACAAACATTTGTTAAGTATCTACAAAGTGCCAGCACTATGCTAGGTGCTGGATATATATATATGTAAGAAAAGAAATAATCCCTATTTGCAAAATTATATTCTGATGGAGGAAGCAGCAAAGATATATACAGAATAACAATAAAGAAAATAAATATAAAACAGTTACCTATGTGCAAGAGATATCATTCTTATTCTTCATAATTACCTAATTCATTAATGAAGGTCCTTCTTAAATTCAAACTAATAGAAGCTACAACTGAACCTTTATCATTCTTATTTAACTGTTGGGCAATCATATTGGGCTTTTTGTGAATCCTTTTTCTATAATTTATTATATTAGATATTCTTAGTTCTTACAAATTTCATAAGTATGCCATGATTGATAAAAATGATAGTCAGAATTTGGCCTAGGAGAGATCCCTGCTGTCTTCTACTAGAGATTTTCTTTGAGGCTGATCTTTTAATTATTTATTTCTAGTTATTTAAGATAATTTGAATATCTATAAGTATATTTTCATTTGTTTCATTTTTACATGATCATAAGAGACTTTATCAAATTCAGTTGACAGAAATTGCAAAGAGGCAGAGTTGAGTTTTATATAAACAAAAAAATTCTGATAATTAGGTATAAAAAGTAGAATAATCTAACCCTGAAAATAATGGGTTACCTATCATAAGAGAGCTCTAAGAAAAAATTTTAAAAATACTTGGATGACCACTTTTCATATATATTGTAGACAGAACCATAAATAATGAATGAAAAATGGGGCTTTGCCTCAGGGTGCTGACATCTATATATTGGGAGTTGTGCTTACTTCCCACGGAGACCACTATCTCCAACTCTTACTTTGAAGTCTATCTTGTACCAAGTTTTAGCATGTCTGGCCCCAAGCTGCTACTTCCAGGGTGTGCTTACTTGAGCATTCTTCTCTCCAGACCCAGTTTCATTTTATAGTATTCTTTTATTATTTGGTTTACATTATAGGAGTTATTGATTTTACATGCATATACTTATTCTGCTTATTTCACTATATATTGGCTAATACACATAAATGAAGAAGCTGAAGGTCAGAGAGAAAGCATGATTTCCTAGTGTCATACAATTAGTAGATATTTGAAAGTCTTCCTAACTCTTGTCAGACATGATTTTAGCCCTCCTATCATCCTGACTTCCACAAGTAAGAAGTGATAGATCCAGGACTTGATTTCTAAAAAGACTCTACATCTTGTTCTCTAGAGCTCATTTTTCTGTTAGAAAAGCTCAGGGAAAGTTCATTTACTTTGAAGCATGTCCTGTACCAAGTTGTAGTACATCTGCCCCTAAGCTACTACCTCAGGGTCTGCTTACTTGAGCATTCTTCTTTCAGGGCCCACCTTCACTTTATAGTATTCTTTTGTGATTTTGTTTACACTGTAAGAGTCACTGGGAAAACTGGAACACTAAGGCATTGTTGGTGAAGTTGTGAAATGATCCAAAAATTCTGGTGAGCAATTTGAAACTACGCCCAAATGCTATAAAACTATGCATGCTCTATGTCTTTTTTGTCTTAACTTAATAATTAAGCTCCTTGGGGACAGAGGCATTTTCATTTATGTTCCCGTATATACAGAGCTTAGAAAATTTCCAAACATATTGTAGACCTTTAAGTTAATTGATTTTTAATTGATGCATGATGATTGATTGAATCAAGTTTAGTCTATACCATCTCTTTTCTCTAATCCTCTACTCTTTCAGTTTAAATTTTTCTGAGGGGAAATATCTATATCTATTTTATCACATTTCTCTGGCAACCTTTTGATCAGATCAGCCAATCATCAGGCAAATATATGGTTTTTGTTTTTTTTTGTTTTTGTTTTTTGTTTTTCTTAATCCACTTTAGTTGTATTCTAGCCCTGGCCAAAAACTCATTAGTTTTATTTCTTAAACCAAAAAGTGGAATCTCATTCTCTGAGATCATATTATTACTCACATGTTCATCTTTTCATCTTTTCTAAAATACTCAGCTTCAATCAACAACAGTGATTGATACCTCATTCATACCTTTTAGATCTTCAATTTTATACCCATCTCCTTAAAATCTCTAGGGAGCTTTTCCTTATTCTTTCTGACAACATTTTGCAATATAGTATGTATCATAATAAAAAGATCCCCAAATTTACTGATGCTACCTTTGGGATCTTAGCAAATCACTTCTCTGGACCTCAGCTTATTCACCCATAAAAATTAGGTTCCTGATAGTTATCAATCCAGTGATGTTATGACCTTTAATAGGCAGCGATCTTCAATTTTGGCAGCTGTCAATCATAGTTTAGATATATGCCTCGGGAATATAAAGCCCCCTTTTCCTCCCTTTTTATCTCTGTAAGTCCTTACCATCATCCCTATTCTCTTCCTTTTTTTAAAGCTTAATAAAGCTGTCCTTGACAATACCAACCCTATTACAAGTGCCTTTGACCTCTTCTCCTTCTGTTTTCTCTAGCAGCTTGTCCCACTGTTATTCCCCCTTTTTAAACTTTAATTCTATTTACCAGCTCCTTTTTTAATTATCTTCAGAAGTGCTTGACCCTAAATTCCTTAAAGGTGTTATTCTTTGTCTTTCCTCCACTTTTTAGCCCAAGGCCTGGAAAAAGGCCTTTCGTTGCTTTTACTTTCTCTTCTCTCATTCCACACCCTTTAGTAGTCTAGTTTTCAGTCTTGTCACTCCACTGAAACTTCTCTCTCCAAGGTGACTAACCACTTTCAAGTTGTCAAATCTAATGGTATTTTCTCAGTTCTCATCTTTCTTTTTTGTTTAAAGTTCTCATGATTCTTGACCTCTATTATAGCCTTTGGCATTGTTGACTACCATCTTTTGCTGGATACCCACTTCCCTCTGAAGCTCTTTATGTCATGGTTCTGTTGCCTAAAGGAGAGTCGTTCCTTCTTAGTCTCCTTTCCTGAATTAGCATCTGTCTTTCTAGACTTCTACCCCGGACTCTTTCCTTCTCTCTCTGGATAACCTTATCTGCTTCCTTGGTTTTAATTCATATGTCTATTTAGATGAGTGACAGCTCTGTTAAAATGCTTGTCGATTGATTAGAAATGATGGACATCACAGTTCAAAAATTATCAGGTCTGATTTCCCATGGCAAACAGTTGCCTGCCACTCCAATATGTTTCCTTTTTTTGAGGTTAATAACCTTTTGAAACTTAAGAAATCTCTGAATCCCCAGCAATCTTTCTGTGGTGCATGAAAAGCTGATTCCTGTACTCATTGTATGTGGGAAGAGCGATATTTATGCAATTCCAATGGATTTTTTGCAATCTATGTCAATGGAGGACATCTTTTTCTTCTTTATTTATTTCCCCTAGATAACTGTTTTTGATCTTCCAGGGAACACATCTTCTTCCCTGATAAATTGAAAGAAATAAAAAAAATATTTCTCCAACCAAGTTATCTTCTCTCGCAGGTAGACCAATTAGCATTTTGTATATCCATAACTGTTGATTGCTTATAACAGGAAATATATCCATAGAAGTCTTTGCTGGTCAATGGAACATATTGTCTATACTGGTTGAAATTGAGAGCCTCTTTTATCTCTCATGACTACACTTATGGCTAATTGCCTATTTGCTATGATTATTTGCTGACCCACGGACCCCTGAGTGACATTTTTTAATAGTGTACTTTATCTGGTGATAGCTTGCCCAGGTGTTCATAATGATTAATTAGTAATTAGCAAACAACTGCCTGTGCCCTAATGCAAACAGTAGCTTCAGTCAACTGAAGTCAGTAAATATCTGAGAAACAGCTTTGTTAAAGAATTCCAAAATCACAGTAACTTCTCATCTCTTCTTTCTTCTTACTGGACCATATCACCCACATATAGAGAAGCAGAGCCCCAAACAAAGAGTCCTTATTTTATGAGGTAATGAATTCTCTGTCACTGGAAATATTAAAGTAGAGATTAGGTAAGCAGAATTTAGAAATGCCCCAGACAGTGATCATGGAAGAGTTTGGGTTAGGAGACTTCATAGTCTTCTACTTGGTGTGGTTAATTCATTTCTGGATGATCAGTTTGTGAATATTAGAATTAATAGAGGATTGCCACCACTATAGGGGAAGCATTGTGAATAGAACATCAGCTGTGGAGTCAGGAGGACCTTAGTTCAAATTTGAATTTAGATTTATGTCACTAGCTATGTGACCCACGGACTTACCCCTGTTTGCCTCAGTTTCCTTGTCTGTAAAATGAGCTGGAGAAGAAAATTCCAACCCACTTCAATCCAAGAAAATCTCAAATGAGGTCACTCAGAGTCATAACAAAATACCACCACTATGCATTTTTTTTGAAGGGAAGCACTGTAATCTGAATCTATTAAGTCACTAGAATGGTGTGAAAAAAGCTTCTGGTGTAGAGACTCTCTTCACACATACAGAATAACAAAGTGACCTAATCAGTGAGTCAACAGCAAAACTGGGGATAGAGTTCAAGCCTCCTGATTCTAAATTCATTCTACCTTGTTGTTTCCTTTCCGTTAATATTGGAAAGAAACCTATCCACTTTTTTCCTTCTCCTATATGAAAAGGTGCATTAAGTCATTGGGTAAAATCATTCACTTATAATGACTGCAGATAGCTTCCACACTAGATAGTTCTAAATAAGCTATTAAAATGTATCAGTGTGCTGTGACATTTTCAACTCAGATCATCTCAACCAGGAATTTCAAACTTGAATCATAAAGTAAAGATCTGGTGATATTAATGAAGAGGAAACTTTAAGAATAATCTGGTTCAACTTTCACATTTTACAAATAAAGAAACCAAGTCCAGAAAGATTTAAATAGTCTACCTAAGGTCACAGAACTCAAGAGTAGGGGGCAGAAAAGCACTTGAGTTTCCATTGAATTGTTGGATTACTCAGGAAGGCCAAAAAGAAGAACAATCTTACCAAACCTTGATTTCCATTTTTAAAAAGCATGTATTTATTAGAAAGAATGATTCTATATTGAAGGAAGGTAGAAGTGATACTTAAAGGAAGTGTTTTTAAGAAATGCTTTAGTCTCTGTATTTTATTTCGTTCACTCAAGAGTGTTTTTGGAAAGCTTAGAAGGATACAACATAGAGAGAGATAGGAAAATGAAGTAGTGATAGAAGTGCAAAGCAGACTAAAGTTTGGTCAGGGTCAACAGAAGATGATAAATAGGACCATTACAGAGCAAGGCAACCAAGGCGTTGCCCTAAGATGCTGAATGATAGAGGCACTAACAGCATTATTCTGGGCTGTCTCCTTTCTTCCCCACCACTGGAATATCAGCTAGTCCCTTTGAAACTCTTCTATTTCATTCCTATAGTGCCACTGATGTCCTGTTGTCCTCTCTTCCCTCACAGTTCCTGGCTAAAAGATATTGATAGGAAATTCCTCCATGTTGGTACTCGACTGAAATTAGACAAAATTTTGAAATAACTGAAACAGAGAGAGAAAAGTAGACATAGTCCTAAACCTGGAGTCAAGAAGACCCAAGTTCAGATTTTACTTCATACACTTACTAATTGAATGACCCTGGGCAAGTAATTTATCCTCCTTCACACTCAGTTTTATCAGCCAGACCAATCTGGCCTCTGAGTTGTGTATGGCCAGAATGAAATAGATTAAGCTAGAGACAGAAGATTAAGAAATCAAATAAAAGTTTAATTTCAAAGTGAGAAAAATGGCTTGCAAACAAGAAAATGAACTAAACACATATGCCAGGGTCCCATCCCTGGTAGGAGGACCCATTTTAGTGTGGCTGAACCTTGATTTATACTTTTGTGATTAGACAAAGTGTCAAATAATGTAGTATAGCAATAATACTAAGGCACAACAGCAAAAATAATGTGAGATTGTCTAGTGATAAAAAATCCATTTATAATTGGGCTTCATGTCAGAACTTGTAGATTATTGCCTGAGTTCAGGGACTATCAGGTCATCCAGAGGATGAATGCAAAGGAGTGTTTGTTGAGCCTTAGATCTTGTAAAACAGGCTTTCTTCTAATATTGTGAAACTTCCTCACCTTAAAAATGGGGTAATAACAGCAGCTGTTTCAGAGGCTTACCATGAGCAAAAAAAAAAAAAGTGATAATACATTTAAAGTACTTCATAGATGTTTATTCTTATTATTGTTGTTATTGAATATATGGAGAGGATTTTCTTTATGTTGCTTATTAGGGCTGACCCTAACCAAAATTATGAAGTAGCCGCCAACTGGTGTAGTTGTATAATACTGAGTTCAAATTCTGAGCCAGAGAACAAAATGGCAAACCACCCCAGATCTGTGTCAAGAAAATTCCAAATGGGGTCACAGAGCATCAGACAGAACTGAAAGAACTGAACAACAGAGAGATCCTCTTGGATGGCTGATCCCTGGTCTGAGGTTTCAATTACTGGTAGGATGCTACAGCATAATACATTTCAATAACCATTTCTTAATGGTTATTGAATGATAATTTGGAACACAAAGTCTTACAAAAACAAATGTCAAAAACTATTTTTACATATATTTTGGAAAATAAAATACTATGGAAAAAAATTAAAAGATACATATGAAAGACATAGGAAGCATGTGGTGTATTAGTATTAAGAGCAAAATGATTATTTCCAGGAAGGCTTCCTAAGAGGCAACATGGTATAGTGGGAAATACAGTGAATTTGGTATCAAAAGACTTGGGTTCAAATCTTAATCTTGCACAAATATGACTGTGAGTAGGCAATTCATTAACTTCTCTAAGTTTTCTGAACTACTTTCCAGTTGTAGAGATTTTAATTCTATTAAGGGATAGTCCTATTTCCCCTACTTTCTTATTTTCTCTCCTCTCCAAATTGAAAAAAAAAAAAAAACCCAAAAACTAGCCCTCTTCTATTTCCTCAGGGTACTAATATCTATAATGGCAGTTAGTAGTAATAGACTAATCAAATATTCATAATCTGTTTCTTATCCTTGTTTAGATTACAAAATGCCTTGGTTCATTTTAAGTGCACATTTCCCATGCTATAAAATAATATTAATGATAATTCACATTTAAATAGTGCTTTGTATTTTAAGTACTTAAGTAATAACAATCAACATATACATTATTCCCAGATTTGTAAAACTTTTAGTGTATTTTTTCTCAGTTGAAACATATAACAACCCTGTGAGTTATACACTGCAGTTAAAATTATTTCCATTTTTACTGATGAGGAAGTTGTGTCCAAGAAGTCAAATATGGAAGAAACTTCAGAAGCAGAATGCAGACTCAGGTCCTTCCTCACTATGAGCACAGCACTTTTGTACCATAGCAAGCCTTTGAAAAAGTAGTGCAAGTATTCCCACATTAAAGATCAGGGCATTGAGGCTCAAAGGAGGTAAGGGACTGGCCCATAACCAGATATCTAACTACTAAGCTATGAGCCTGGGCATTAAATGCAAGCTCTTGACTCTGAGACCAGGATCTTGCTTGGATTCAGGCTGTGGCTCTGACATTAATTAGCCTTTTGAATTTGGACAACTCAGTTCAGCTCTTTGGGCTTCAGTGTCCTCATGGGGAAAATAAAACTGTTAAAAAAAATCATCCCTCAGAATGATAGCACCTCCCCCCCCATCTGTCACCCAGGAGTGCTGAGACAATAAAATGACATTATATTTTAAAGCATTTTGCATATTTTCCCGGCACAGAGTTGGTGTTTCATAATAAATTATTGTTCATTTTCTCCTTTTGTTTGTAAAATTTGATTTTGTGATTTGCCTAGAAATCTAGTTCCACATTTTCATGAGTTTGGTTTATCAGAAAATTTCCCTTATATTTCTACCATTTTCACTCTAGGTTGGCTCTTTAGGACCAAGATGACCATGTCTAGTTCCCTTTACATTTGGTAGGACTCCAAAAAAAATGAGTCAATCAAACTTGAAGATATCTGTTTTTTCTCCTTGTTTTGCAGGATAAACATTCCTAATTCCTTTATCGAACGTAATTTTCACTCCACTTACCATCTTGGTCATTCTCCCCCAAATTCTCATACTTGTCAATGCTCTTCCTTAATATGTTCAGAAAAAAAGTTCGTACTGAGATATGGATTGACCAGGCCAAAGTCCAAAAACAGGAGCTTACACTAATGATAATAATTACAATTACTACGATAATAGTATTGATCTAATGCTTTAAAGCTTGCAGAGCACTTTAGTCAGTCAGTCAAAAAGCATTTATTAAGCACTCATCATGTGCCTTGCACTATGCTGAGATGGTAATGCAAATGCAAGCAAAAAAAAAAAAAAAAGGCAATCTCTACCTGCATTTTTGTCTTGCCTTGGAAGGCAAGACATAAAAAGAAAGTAGAAAAGGGTTGGAAGGAGAGAAGGTACTTGGTTTTCTGGGGGAAGAAGAGGGTGAGAATGAAAGAGAAGCACTAAGAAGTGCACTCTAATGGGAATGAAGATACATTTGACTTTTGTCAAGTACTAAGTATACCTAAATGGAGAATCTGGAAAAGTCAAAGGAAAGGAGAAGATGCTCTGGAGTTGTGAGTTTCAAAGCTACATTGAAGGGGCAGGATGAAAAAATCCAGAGACATGCATTTTATCCTCAGAACAACCATGGGAGAGAGGTGCTATTATTATTCCTGTTCTAGAAGTGAGAAAATGGATAAAGGTTAAGTAACCTGCTCAGGACCACACAAGTGGGAGCTGTGTGAGGTAGGATTCAAATAAGTCTTTCAGGTTCCTGGTCCAGCCACCCAGATAAGAAGTGTACTGAAAAATATGATCATATTAGGTTTAAATCTTTCATTTAACTTGTATTCTGCCTGGTATATGATCTTCAACAAGTCCCTTCCCCCTTTCCTGACCTCAGCTACTTTGCCTATTAAATCAGGATGATAATGGTTGTATTCACTTCATAAGGTTGTTACCAGGCTCAAATGAAATAAGGTATGCTAAGTACTTTTCAAACTTGAAAGTGTTTTATTACTGACAGCTCTAATTATCATTATTATTATTTCTCTATTAATACAACTTCGAATGCAATAATGGTAGGAAGTATGAGGGGATCTTATGTCATCCTGCTGATTGCTATTTATCTTAGCACACTTAGACTTTCTCCTCATGAATCATGGTCTAACTGATGAGGGGAGCCCTGAAACTCTCTCTAAATCTCCTTGAAGGACAGATTCTCCTTGAATCCTGGCCTCTGTAAAGACCCCATTCCAAGGGAAACAGGATAAACAGCTTCATTCTGTTATCCTGAGAAACAGGCACTGTCCCCATTGATAACACTCACTACTGATTAAGCTTCCCATTGAATTAAAAATCAAACCTAGAGACACTCATTCAATTCTATTCAAATTCCAGCTCAAGCTGCTGCTGACCAGCACTCATTAAGAGCAAACCCCAGCTTGTAGATAAAGTGAGTCAACTTGGGGCTCAGTCCCTGCAGAGGACCTAATATGCCATCACTGGCATAGCAGCAACCTCTGCCTGCTGAAATAATATTCTCTTTCAGTGTTACTCTCTCTTACCTCTCTCACCTATTTCCCTAATAAGACTTTATACCACTCTGTCATGATTTCTCTGCTAGAAACTCTCTATCTCTCTGCCAGGACTCTTCCACTAGAAAACTTCTTTTTTTATCAGTCAAGCTTTTCTGGTTTGTAAATTCCTTTACAAAGGATCTCTATGCCACCAGAAGGGGGTTCCCACAACTCCTTATCTTGTGCAGAATCCTAAGGGGATTTAGGGGAGCCAAACCTCTTCATTTGGTTCCCTGAACCCTGAACTTGCCACTAACCTCATTATCTAACTCCCTGACCACCAGGAACCCTAATCTCATCATTTGGTTCCCTGACAGGAAAACCCTAAATCTAATCTCATCATAGCCATGCTTTCTCCATCCTCAACTTGGGTAATTCGATTTTTAAAAATGTAAGTATGAGTCTTCTGCATTTATCCCTATTAAATTCCATCTTGTTAGATGTGGTCCATTATTCTAACCTGCTGAAGAACTTTATGGTTCTTGTGTCTGTGATACAGCATGTTACGTATTATTCTGATAACTGCCATCAGCAAGTTAGATAAGCATTCTGCATATAAGATGAACCTATTGTATTGGATCTCCAAAGACAGCTTCCAGTCCCCAAATTATGGAATTTTATGAAGAAAATCACTTAAATAATGATGATATTGGTGGAGGTTTCAGATAAGATATTTTTGGTCAGCTTACATAAAAGTCTAATTCTGACTGCAGTTAAAATAATTGGATTTCAGATAAGTCAGTTCAGGAGGAGAGGAATATGGATATAAATGAGGACTTCACAGTCAAGTCAGAGAAAGGAGATAGAGCAGTGATTGTTGTAGTAGGAAGGTATTCCACTAAACAGATCCCTTCTTCCTCCCTCAAGGAAGAAAAGTACACTGTATTTCTGGATGTTGGCCCATTGTGATAGGCAATCTTGTGAAACATTTGGGGAGGGATAGAGGTAAGGATGGGAATTTAAATCATGTGTATGGAAAGAGAAAAAAAATAGAAAGAATGAAGAAAATTGAGGGAAAGATATAGAAAGGAGGAGGAAAGGAGGGAGGAAGAAGAAGAGAGCAAAAACAGGGAAAAGGGCACAACAACATAAGGCATTTGGATAAAGTATTGTATGAAAAGAAAAGATGATTTAATCTACTATAGTGTTGCCTAATAAATAATCTCTAGTCACCTCACCCATTAGGTTTCTGAATTTTAAATTATCCACTAGTTCAGAGAATTTGATTAGCAAAGGATTCTTGGATGGGTGCCTGATACTGTATGAGATTTACAGTTTTGCAGATATGAAACCCTTTCTTTTGGGTAAAGATCCTTTAATTCTTGCCATGATAGAATGAATGCAAATGAGAAGTAGGACTGTTTTTTTGTTTTTAAACAATATCTTCAGTAGTTATCTAAAAGATATTTGTTGATTGGTTAATTGAATAATGACCCTGAATACATCTCCCAGTTGTGCTTCAAATAGGTCTTCAACAGTTTGAGTTCTTTTTTGGCAGTTGTTGTCTCTAAACATCGTGATCTGTATCATAATTAAATAAAGGTGGAATAAATCATCCATTTATCTCTAATAAAAGGGAATAGGGAAAATATATCCCCTTTCCAAGCTCGATTTATATGAATGTTTTTCCTCCTGGTCCCTTCTAAAAGTCTAAAACAGCAGTTGCTTGCAACTTGTGAACATTTGTGAACATTAAACAGCTTTATAACCTAGAAGGCAGCTGGAATATATCCCAGCCTGCCATGTGCAACTTTTTCTCACTCCAGGTGTTCTCCCTTCTCGAATGACTGACTGCTCACACATTGGCTCTAGTCCAATAAAAAAAGGGAGAAAAACCTAGGGACACACATTTACCACTTTTTCAAATAAAGCCTTTTCTCTTTCCTAGTATTCATTTGTTGAGCAGCATCTGGCATCTACTAACATGCAAAAAAACCCCAACAAACCCAAAGCTGAATCATCAGCAGTTGGTGCATGTAACATAAGTTCTTACTTTTCTTCATATATGTTTACAAAAAGAGAATTTCTATAGTAGTAGTCCTTATTTTAAAAACTATTTTAGATTTATAGCAGTTATCTATTTGTGGTTAATCCCATGTAAATAATGGGGCAAAAGACTCCTTAAGACACATTGGGAAAACTACTGTCAGTGGATTTCTCCTTGCAATGGAGAAATGTACACTATGAGGGAAATCAATTTGCGAAGATGGAAGAACATGGAAAAGTTTTAAACTAGAATTTCTGTAAACTGAGGGTTTGACTTGGTAAAGGAATAAGATGGGATACTAAGAATTCTGGATACCAGATAAAAATGGTGGATCATCATCATCTGAGGTAATCAGGAAAAAAGAATGAGACATACTATTAATTATATCACATTGTTTATGTATTTGTTTCATAAAGTGAGAGCAATAAAATTATTGGAAGTGATTTAATTAATTTGGTTCAATTCAGCAAACATATGTTAATAAGATGTTACAATGCATTATAATGCATCTAGGTAGCATAGTAGATAGAGTACCTGGCTTAGAAACAGGAAGACTTGGTCCATATCAGGAATTTGGAAATAAGAGATTAAAATTCTAGGAAAAGGATATTGGGAGAAATATTATCCTTTGGGATCCATCTGCATAGAGAATAGCGTTATTATCTGAAGCCTATCATACATACACATTTAAAATTAATATTTACAAAGTGCTTTTATGAATTAAGATAAGATAATATGTATATAAATTATTATGACTAATCTTGGAAGTCCCTTTTAAAAATAATGAATTATATGGTAGTTTTTCCTTCTTGTTTTTCTTTTTGAAAAAGAGTGAGGTAAGCAGTATATTGGAAAGAGAGTTCCCAATTGACATTTCACACACAATTTTTAAAAGCTAAACATTTACTTTTTACTTTCAAGAGAAAAAATTTATGTGAGAAAATTTTAAAATAGACATATAGAAAATCATCTAAGTGATCATAAAATATATTTGTATTGTTTTCCTATTACTTCTCTCCCAAAAAACAATGGCTTCTGATTATATAGCATAATAATCAACATTTCAGGCAAATCAAAAGTAAATGGGAAGACACACTAGTGGGTAAATAAATTGCCATGCATTACCAGGGATTGCTTGTATTCAATAAAAGCTTACTAGACTTCAAACTCAGTATGATTCAACAGTGTGATATAGCAGCTAGAAAATAAACCAAACCTAATACTAACTTTCTTTTTGAAGTTACAAAGGCAATGGAAGTGCTAGTTCCTCTGTGTTAGGATTAAGTCCCTGGAATATTCAGTTCTAGATATCACATTAGAAAGTCTTTTTTTCTTTTGTTCCTGTTTATAGGTATAGAATTTGGGGTTTAAACTTCAGTTTAAGAAAGACTTTGATAAGCTGATACTATCCAAAGAAGATTGACTAGAATGTCAAAATCCTTAAGGTACAGGTTTCAAGAATTCTGTGTACTTACTCTGGAAAAGAGCAAACTTTAGGAGATCATGATGACTATCTTCATGCATTTGAAAGACTATTGTACTTTGCTCCAAAGGGGAAGACAAATGGTGGTGAGTAGAAGCTGCAAAGGGACAAATTTAGGTTAGATATTAGAAAAACTTCTTAATTGTAGCTATCCCAAGGTGAAATAGATTGATTTGGGAAGGGTCTTTAATTAGGGTAATTGATCACTTGGTCAGGCAACTGGTTGGAATCAGAAATCCATTCTTTCTCTAATATTTTATGATTCTGTGATTTGTTGTAAGATCCTTGACTTCTGAGGAAAATAGGGCTAACAGATGCTGATGATTAGGGGCAATTCAAAAGTCCTGTAGGGGAAGAATACTATCAAGGAAAGAGGGAATGTCATATTGAGTATAACCCACACAAGTTTTTTATATGGAGCATTAATATTGTCTAACAACTAAGAATTACTGTTTTCTTCTCCTGAATGTTTCATCTTCCTTAATAGCTTTTAAATTAATAGACTCAGTGTTGCTGAAAGAGAATCCTCATTAATGTGTCAAATAACATTTGGGCTATCATATAGTAAAGATTTTTTTCACAAAAACACAATTCATGCTTAATCTTAGTTTAATATTTGAAATGGAAAGGCTTCACTGACCTTCTTGTGAAAGATGTAAAGCCTAGAAACCTAAGGCAGTTTTTTAGTCTTATTGTTTTTACTCTGATGCAAAATGGGACATTGCATTTATAGGCTGTAGTGTTCCATTTGGTTCCATTTGGAGCTAACCATTGGTCAGGGATGAGAGTGAAGCTCCATTGAATATCAGGAGTTACAGCTTTCTTGCATATTTTTTCAAATAATTTATGGTATATTACTTTATCCTACTTGAGGGTCAGTAAACTCTTCTCACAGGAATAATAAAACTCACCCATATACAGAATTTCAAGGCTTCCATAGTGTTTTTCTTACAATATACCTGTGAGGTAGGAATTACAAGAATTATTATCCATCTTTTATAGATGGTGAAATTGAGGCTTACAGAGATTAAATGATTAATCAAAAGTCACAGAAGGGTAATAATAACTGTTGTTTGAATCAGATCATCTGACTCCAATTCTAGGCTTCTGTCTACTTCTCCACACTTTTTCTATGAACTAATCGAGCTCTGTTGCTAGGCATCTCACCCTTCCATATTGCTTAGAGGAAGGGATCTGCCTCATGAGAAGCTCTGGTATGGCTATTCTCAACTACAAAGATAAAAAGGACATCACTGGTTCAATCACATTAGGAAATTATACCCATGACATTGAAAGACAGTTTGATAAAAATTGAGAGTGGACCCAAAATCAAAACTTCAGTTTTGAGTTTTGTCTTCAATACTTACCAGCTATGTAGTGATGAACAAATAATTTGATTTTTCTGAGCCTGCGATTATTTATCTATAAACTGGGAGGTAGTAATAATTGTACTCTCTACTTCCTGGTTACTATGAAGAAAGCACTTTGGAAACCTTAAAGTCTTGGGGGAATATCTGTTATTAATATATTACTCCATTTGTAATTTTTGGTTAATACCTATCTTAATCATCTACACAGAGCTGAAAAGTTTAAATATTTATAAATAAATGAAAGAAGTGGCAGCTTATATAGATTAAGGGACCCAGAAATAGACATTTCATTTTAAGCTTTTGTCATCAAATAAATTTAGTATTGACTGTCAACTGATTAGAAATGATCAAAGTAATTTTCTCAGAGCTATCAGCCAAGAAGGAATCCCCAAGAGCAAAACAATCAATCTTGTTGCTTCGGGACAGGACTAAACTCAAATTATTCCAGAGGAATAACTGTCTAATGACTGTAAAATGGCTATTCTTGCAAAGTATACTTTCATCCTAGAATCTGTCTGCGGAACCCATTTTTTCTCAAGCTAAATAAATGTTGGAAACATCAAGGAAATAAATGGGTAATACATGCTTGTGTTTAGGAAAATTTCAATATTTAGATGCTCACATATGCCATAATTCACATTTATGGTTCAGTCCTTTTTCTGAGAAGGGTACATGAAAGATTCTAGGAACAACAAAAATTGGAAATTTTCCCAAATTAATTCTCCATTATCTCTCTATATATTTTCTCCTTTTTGTTACAAAAGTCTATCCTAAATATAATGGAATCTTTACCCTGAGCCCAATTTGATTATTGATTAATTTTTGCCTGAGACATCCATATCTTGAAAACTCAGTAATATTGCTTATCTCTATTTCTGCTTACTCTTATTTGTGCTCATCCTCTGCACCAGGTATTTTACCCTTAAATGTGTATCTTCTTTCCCTCCTCCTCATTCCAATTTCTATTTCCATTTTAATTGTTATTCTTCACTTATTGAAATGTAATGGAACAGACAGGAAAGATTGTCTTACTTTCTGATTTTTATATGTTCAGTGCTTGGGATATAGTAAGCACTTATTAAATCTTTTATTTATCAATCTTATTGCAAATTTCTCACCAAATTTTGAATAATTCTCAAATTGAAATGCCTAGAAGGCAGTGCACTATAGTATAGTTATCCCTTCCACAATATGACTTTCCCCATCACAGTTTCAATATATTTCAGGTTAGCATAAGCAATTAAATGGAAATTTGAGGGAGTTTTGTGGAAGTTGCAAATGACATGTAAGGGCCAGATGATGACAGAACAAAGTTTAGAAACTCAGAAATGCATTACACATATAGTATTGTATAAAATGAACTTATTTTATCTTTTAATTCAACAATAATTCAGATTTCTTCTTTGGTACAAAGGGAGGGGTTCCAGTTAAGATGGCGGAGAGGAGGCACACAGCTGTGTAAGCTCCACGCTGTCTCTCACTATCCATTTCATTACAAGCCTCTGAATTAATGCTTGACTGAAAAAAAACCCACAAATAGTTACCAAGAGAAACCATCCTTGAGATTCGCCAAGAAAGGTCTGTCTTTACTGGAGGGCTGGGACGGTTTAGATCGGGCATAGGCTGAAGGCAGCAGCAGTGAGAGCAGGGGAGCAGACTGGAGAGGGGGTGGGGAGTGATCGCAGCCGTCTCTGCGGGGAGAGCTTCGCTACAAGACTGGATATTTTGCTCCAGCAGCAAGTCAGCAGCCCAGCAGAGAAGCTAAAAACACCGGGGCTGAAGAATACAACCCCAAACAGCTGGAGTCTCTCGGGACCTGGCCATGCCCCCTTCCCCCCCCCCCCCACAGTGACTCAGCACGCTCTGGGATCTCAGAGCACAGGCGCAGCACAATCCTGCTAGTGCCTCACTGCTGCCCCCCGCAGTCTGTAGAGGAAGCTTGGTAACACACCCACCCCTCCCCAAAAGAAAGACTCCAGTTTTTTCTGTTTTTCTTTGCTAGTTTGTCTTTGATTATTAGACAGAATGAGCAAGAAACTGAAGAGGACTTTAACCCTTGACAGCTTCTATACAGATAGAGAGCAGACTCTAAATCCTGAGGAGACCAAAAACAGACAGTCTCCAGGTGAATCCCCAAAGGAGGAGATCATCTGTTCCTCAGCACAGATGAACCTCATAGAAGTAATTAAAAAGGCTCTCACAAGGGAGCTAGAAGAAAAATGGGAAAAGCAGAGTGAGGCTTGGCAAAAGGAGAGGGAAGCTTGGGAAAAGGAGAGGGAGACTTGGCAAAAGAGCCTGGAGAAGTCAGTTAAAGAGAGAGTGGATAAAGAAGTAAAATCCTTGAAAAATAGGATTGGTGAACTGGAAAACAAAATTGGCGAAATGGAAAAAAATTCCACAGAACAAAAGAACTCAATGGGACAATTAGAAAAAGATTTTTAAAAAGTGAGTGAAGAAAATACTTCACTGAAAATCAGAATTGAACAATTGGAATTGAATGACTCGAGGAGACAAGAAGAATCAGTCAAGCAAATCCAAAAAAATCAAACAATGGAAAAGAATGTGAAATACCTTCTGGGGAAGACAACAGACCTGGAAAACAGATCCAGGAGAGACAATCTGAGAATCATTGGACTTCCAGAAAAACATGATGAAAAAAAGAGCCTGGACACTATTTTCCAGGAAATTATCAAAGAGAACTGCCCAGAAGTCATAGGAACAGAGGAAAAAATAAACATTGAAAGGATTCATCGATCACCCACTGAAAGGGATCCTAAAATCAAAACACCAAGGAATATAGTGGCCAAATGCCAGAACCCTCAGATGAAGGAAAAAATATTGCAAGCGGCTAGAAAAACCCAATTCAAGTATCAAGGAGCCACAATAAGGATCACCCAGGATCTGGCAGCATCCACATTAAAAGATCGAAGGGCCTGGAATATGATATTCCGAAAGGCTAAGGAACTTGGTATGCAACCAAAAATAACTTACCCAGCGAGAATGAGCATCTTTTTCCAGGGAAGAAGATGGACATTCAACGAAGTAAGCGAATTTCATCTATTTCTGATGAAAAAGCCAGAACTTAACAAAAAGTTTGATCTACAAATATAGAACTCAAGAGAAATCTAAAAAGGTAAAGATTAATCTTGGAAACTATATTTTGACTATATAGATGTATAAAGAATACATGTATACCTTGTTCTAGAAATTGATGTGGAAAGGACATTGTACCAGAAAAAGGGTAAAGTGGGGGTAGTACATCTCATGAAGAGGCATAGGAAACCTATTATATCTGAGAGAAAGAATGGAGGGGGATGAATATAGTGGGTATCTTACTGCCTTCAGAATTGGCTTTAAGTGAAAAATCTTAAGACATATTCAATCTATGGTGAAACTTCTCCCACCTCATTGAAAAGTGAGAAGGGAAAAGTGAAAAGGGAAGGAATAAGCTAAGCGGAAGGGAATACGGGAACTGGGAGGGAAAGGGGTAAGATAGGAGGAGGAACTCTAAGGCGGGGGAGGGATACTAAAAAGGGAAGGTTGTGAGAAGCAAGTGGTGCTCACAAGCTTAATACTGGAAAGGGGGGAAAGGGGAAAGAAGGGAGAAAAGCATAAACCGGGGTTAACAAGATGGCAAGTAATACAGAATTGGTCATTCTAACCATAAATGTGAACGGGGTAAACTCCCCCATAAAGAGGAAGCGGTTAGCAGAATGGATTAAAAGCCAGAATCCTACAATATGTTGTTTACAGGAAACACACCTGAAGCGGGGAGATACATGCAGGTTAAAGGTAAAAGGTTGGAGCAAAATCTACTATGCTTCAGGTGAAGTCAAAAAAGCAGGGGTAGCCATCCTGATCTCAGATCAAGCTAAAGCAAAAATTGATCTAATTAAAAGAGATAAGGAAGGGCACTATATCTTGCTAAAGGGTAGCATGGATAATGAAGCACTATCTATATTAAACATATATGCACCAAGTGGGTAGCATCTAAATTCTTAAAAGAGAAACTAAGAGAGCTGCAAGAAGAAATAGACAGTAAAACTATAATAGTGGGAGATCTTAACCTTGCACTCTCAGAATTAGATAAATCAAACCACAAAATAAATAAGAAAGAAGTCAAAGAGGTAAATAGAATACTAGAAAAGTTAGATATGATAGATCTCTGGAGAAAATGTAATGGAGACAGAAAGGAATACACTTTCTTTTCAGCAGTTCATGGAACCTATACAAAAATTGACCATATATTAGGACATAAAAACCTCAAACTCAAATGCAGTAAGGCAGAAATAGTAAATGCATCCTTTTCAGACCACGATGCAATGAAAATTACATTCAACAAAAAACCAGGGGAAGTAGACCAAAAAATAATTGGAAACTAAATAATCTCATACTAAAGAATGATTGGGTGAAACAGCAAATCATAGACATAATTAATAACTTCACCCAAGAAAACGATAATAATGAGACATCATACCAAAATGTATGGGATGCAGCCAAAGCGGTAATAAGGGGAAATTTCATATCTCTAGAGGCCTATTTGTATAAAATAGAGAAAGAGAAGGTCAATGAATTGGGTTTGCAACTAAAAATGCTAGAAAAGGAACAAATTAAAAACCCCCAGTCAAACACTAAACTTGAAATTCTAAAAATAAAAGGAGAGATCAATAAAATTGAAAGTAAAAAAACTATTGAATTGATTAATAAAACTAAGAGTTGGTTCTATGAAAAAACCAACAAAATAGACAAACCCTTAGTAAATCTGATTAAAAAAAGGAAAGAGGAAAATCAAATTGTTAGTCTTAAAAATGAAAAGGGAGAACTCGCCACTAACGAAGAGGAAATTAGAGCAATAATTAGGAGTTACTTTGCCCAACTTTATGCCAATAAATTCGACAACTTAAATGAAATAGAAAAATACCTCCAAAAATATAGCTTGCCCAAACTAACAGAGGAAGAAGTAAATATCCTAAACAGTCCCATCTCAGAAAAAGAAATAGAACAAACTATCAATCAACTCCCTAAGAAAAAATCCCCAGGACCAGATGGATTTACATGTGAATTCTACCAAACATTTAAAGAACAATTAACTCCAATGCTAAATAAACTATTTGAAAAAATAGGGATTGAAGGAGTCCTACCAAACTCCTTTTATGACACAGACATGGTACTGATACCTAACCAGGTAGGCTGAAAACAGAGAAAGAAAATTATAGACCAATCTCCCTAATGAATATTGATGCTAAAATCTTAAATAAAATATTAGCAAAAAGATTACAGAGAATCATCCCCAGGATAATACACTATGACCAAGTAGGATTTATACCAGGAATGCAGGGCTGGTTCAATATTAGGAAAACTATTAGCATAATTGACTATATCAATAACCAAACAAACAAAAACCATATGATCATCTCAATAGATGCAGAAAAAGCATTTGATAAAATCCAACATCCATTCCTAATAAAAACACTTGAGAGCATAGGAATAAATGGACTTTTCCTTAAAATAGTCAGGAGCATATATTTAAAACCATCAGTAAGCATCATATGCAATGGGGAAAAACTGGAACCTTTCCCAGTAAGATCTGGAGTGAAGCAAGGTTGCCCTCTATCACCATTATTATTTAATATCGTATTAGAAACACTAGCCTCGGCAATAAGAGTCGAGAAAGATATTAAAGGAATTAGAGTAGGCAATGAAGAAACCAAACTATCACTCTTTGCAGATGATATGATGGTATACCTAGAGAACCCCAGAGATTCTACTAAAAAGCTATTAGAAATAATTCATAATTTTAGCAAAGTAGCTGGCTACAAAATAAATCCCCATAAATCCTCAGCATTTTTATACATCTCCAACAAAACCCAACAGCAAGAGATACAAAGAGAAATTCCATTCAGAATAACTGTTGATACCATAAAATATTTGGGAATCTATCTACCAAAGGAAAGTCAGGAATTATTTGAGCAAAATTATAAAAAAGTCTCCACACAAATAAAGTCAGACTTAAATAATTGGAAAAATATTAAGTGCTCTTGGATCGGCCGAGCGAACATAATAAAGATGACAATACTCCCTAAACTAATCTATTTATTTAGTGCTATACCAATCAGACTCCCAAGAAAATATTTTAATGATCTAGAAAGAATAACAACAAAATTCATATGGAACAATAAAAAGTCGAGAATCTCAAGGGAATTAATGAAAAAAAAATCAAATGAAGGTGGCCTAGCTGTACCTGATCTAAAATTATATTATAAAGCAGCAGTCACCAAAACCATTTGGTATTGGCTAAGAAATAGATTAGTGGATCAGTGGAAAAGGTTAGGTTCACAAGACAGAATAGTCAACTATAGCAATCTAGTGTTTGACAAACCCAAAGCCCCTAACTTCTGGGAAAAGAATTCATTATTTGATAAAAACTTCTGGGATAATTGGAAATCAGTATGGCAGAAATTAGGCATGGACCCACACTTAACACCATATACCAAGATAAGATCAAAATGGGTCCATGACCTAGGCATAAAGAACGAGATTATAAATAAATTAGAGGAACATAGAATAGTTTATCTCTCAGACTTGTGGAGGAGAAAGAAATTTGTGACCAAAGATGAACTAGAGACCATTACTGATCACAAAATAGAAAATTTCGATTACATCAAATTAAAAAGCCTTTGTACAAACAAAACTAATGCAAACAAGATTAGAAGGGAAGCAACAAACTGGGAAAACATTTTCACAGTTAAAGGTTCTGATAAAGGCCTCATTTCCAAAATATATAGAGAACTGACTCAAATTTATAAGAAATCAAGCCATTCTCCAATTGATAAATGGTCAAAGGATATGAACAGACAATTTTCAGAGGATGAAATTGAAACTATTACTACTCATATGAAAGAGTGTTCCAAATCATTACTGATCAGAGAAATGCAAATTAAGACAACTCTGAGATACCACTACACACCTGTCAGATTGGCTAAGATGACAGGAAAAAATAATGATGAATGTTGGAGGGGATGCGGGAAAACTGGGACACTAATGCATTGTTGGTGGAGTTGTGAACGAATCCAACCATTCTGGAGAGCAATCTGGAATTATGCCCAAAAAATTATCAAATTGTGCATACCCTTTGATCCAGCAGTGTTTCTATTGGGCTTATATCCCAAAGAAATACTAAAGAAGGGAAAGGGACCTGTATGTGCCAAAATGTTTGTAGCAGCCCTATTTGTAGTGGCTAGAAACTGGAAAATGAATGGATGCCCATCAATTGGAGAATGGCTGGGTAAATTGTGCTATATGAATGTTATGGAATATTATTGTTCTGTAAGAAATGACCAGCAGGATGAATACAGAGAGGACTGGCGAGACTTACATGAACTGATGCTAAGTGAAATGAGCAGAACCAGGAGATCATTATACACTTCGACAACGATATTGTATGAGGACATATTTTGATGGAAGTGGATTTCTTTGACAAAGAGACCTAACTGAGTTACAATTGATAAATGACTGACAAAAGCAGCTACACCCAAAGAAAGAACACTGGGAAACGAATGTGAACTATCTGCATTTTTGTTTTTCTTCCCAGGTTATTTATACCTTCTGAATCCAATTCTCCCTATGCAACAAGAGAACTGTTCGGTTCTGCAAACATATATTGTATCTAGGATAGACTGCAACATATCCAACATATAAAGGACTGCTTGCCATCTAGGGGAGGGGGTGGAGGGAGGGAGGGGAAAAAAATCGGAAAAGAAACGAGTGCAAGGGATAATGTTGTCAATATAAAGTAATCATTAAATAAAAATTAAAAAAAAAAAAGAATGTGCAATGATCAAGTATGAAAACCTTGGTTCTTCCTAAGAGTTCAGTGAGCCAAAACAATCCAAATAGACTTTGGACAAAAAAAAATGCCATTTGCATCCAGAAAAAGAATTATGGAATGTAAATCACATGCTATATTCACTTTTTTCTTTTTTTTTTCCTCTCCCATGACTTTTCCCTTTTGTTCTGATTTTTCTCTCTCAAAATGATTCATAAAACAATATATATTAAAACAAATGAAAAAAATAAATTTAATTTTAAAAAGCTTTTCCTCACTTAAGTTAAGCCTACATTTACCTCTTTGCAATTTTCTCCCCTTTGTCCTAGTTCTGCTATCTGGGATTGGACAGAAAACATTTAACTCTTCTTCCAAAAGACAGCTTTTCACATTTTTGAAAGCCAAATCCATGGAATTTTGAATTAAAAAGAAATAATTGATTTGCTGGATCAGAGGATTAAGTGGTTATAATGATTAAGATATGTTTAGGTAAAAACAAAACAAAAGTGACTCAGATATTGCCTTTAAATAAAAAGAAAGCATTGGAGGAAATATATTTACTATCCAGTGGCAACTATGCCAAGAAGCGTGAGAATTTGCCTTAATCTTGTTTCAGAAGATATATTCCCATAAATGTCATTTTGATTATTTTGTAGATTTTTTTTTCTTTTTTACATTATTAAAGTTACTGTCCATGCTGTTTTCCTAGCTTTGTTCATTTCACTTTGCATCAGTTCACATAAATCTTTCCATGATTCTCTGTAATCATCGTGCTACTGGTTTCTTACAATGCAGTAATATTTCATTACATTATTATGGATTACAACCTGTTTAGCCATTTCCAAGGTAACGGGCATCTACTTCATTTCTGATATTTTACTACCACAAAAAGTACTACCCTAGATCTTTTGCTGTATGTAGTGCCTCTCTTTTTGTCAGTGGCCTTGTACATATCTCAAAGTAGAATCTAATCCAGAGATTAGGCACTTCAAATATTCTCCATCAGATTGCACTCAGTTCACCTGACTCCTGACTGTTCTATTTTTATTAACTTCTGAGGAGATGTCTAATATGAGAATACATACTTATAAATGAGAGTTAGGAAAATGCATTTACTTTTTTCAGCACATTAGTCAGTGGATGCTAACTGGATTTCAACCTTTTCTTTTTAAGGAACTAGTATGTCAGTTATTTTACTTGGAAATAGTTCTACATTATTAATTCCTTGATCCTCTTATACAGTGACATAACTTTTAAAATATACATTTCATATATGTAGACTCCAAAGGAAAAGATAGGTGAATATATCCTTTTCATTTTAAAAATCCCTTTAAATTTGCTGAGTCCTTAGTTTAAAAATTATCAGGTTCCTAAGTGAAGCCCAGGAGTTGTCATTTTCTAAAGTTGTTCACACTAAGAAAAGAAAAAAAGTCTCATTAAAAATTGCTTGGCAATGCTGAGAGTAAGACACAAGTTAACTTACTACATAAGGATTCAGTTTCATTTATATCCACTTTGGTGTTAAAACTAATAATCCCAATGCTCTTCTTCAAAGATGAAGTCAATAGGAATTTTATAGTGTGACTTTGGACAAGTCAGTTAATCTTTCTTAGCTTTATCTAAGGTTCTTCATCTGTGGAATGGGGCTAATAACACTTATCTTTCAAGTTCTGAGAATTAAATATTATACTCTTTGTAAATTGTTTTTGCAAACTTTGAAGTGTTACATAAATGTCATATGGCTAAATTAAACATGTATTATTATTATTATCCCTAGTAATGGACAACAGCTTATCATTTTTTTTAACAAAAGACCACAGTTCAAGACACATTCAGGATGTGCCATTGACTTAGAAATCCATACTCCTATCTTCACTAGAGCAGAAACTGAAATTTTTTTTTCTTTGAGACATTCTCAATCTAGACAAGAATCAAGCTTTGTGAGAACTTTCCTTTTTTTACCGTTAGGGAAAATCCTAGAACAGATGGTAAAGAATGCCACTTTAAATCCCAGCACCCCAAGTCCAAATTTCAGAAATAGTTCTCTTGTCCTTCATTAATGGCAAAATAAACATATTTCTAGCCCTGCTGCAGTGCAACAGATATTTAGATAGTACTTACTTATGGAAGGATAAAATAAATGTTCTTTGCCTTGTTCTGAATCAGTTCACATCAGTTCAGCAGGTACTTACCATATACCTGCTATGTCTACTGTGCTAGACATTAGTGATACAAAGGCAAGAATAAAACTGTCCTTGCTCAAAAGAAGCTTCTATTCTAGAGTGGTTGGGCTGGATACAATGGACAGAGATAAATAACTGTAAAATATGTAAAATTAATTTCAAAATATGGGAAAGAGTTTAACAAGGGAGGTAAGAGGGGGTTAGCATATGACACTTGAGCTAAACCTTCAACAGAAGCGAAGGATTACAAGAACTCAAAGTGAGGAGGGAGAGCCTTCCAGGGATAAGGGACAGGTTGATAAAGCACCCTGAGAAGGAAAATGAAGTGTTATATAAAGAGAACAGCAATTTGACTAAAGTGCAGTGTGGTTAAAGGGTAAGTATTGTTAGATAAATCCAAAAAGATATCTAGATATAGATCTTGGTATTAAGAACTAGAGAAAGAAAAGAGAAAATGTTTTGTCTGTGTTGCTTTTTCTGTTTTCTCAATGGAGACCTAAACCTGGGCCAATCTCCTTGGATGAATGGAGTTAATTCAGGGTAATTCAGTTACTATGTATAGTTTATGGCAGCAGAAATGCCCTATATCTAATGTCCTGGACACATACATGCTTTACAGAGAATTAGAGATTTCTGATAACTTTTTCTCCTTTTTCTCTTGTTTCTTTTCTTCTTTCTTTTCTTTCTTGGTGGAGGGTGAGGACTTTAAGGAACATTTATCTTTTTCCATTAAAAAAAAAACTTTTATAACCAACTAAAAAAGATCACTTAGATATACACAATAGATAAAAAGAGAGTTATATGTGAAACTCCAAATCTCAATTATTTTTGTCTTCTTTTTCTTTTTAAGTATATAATAAGCTCATTATTTTCTTTCCAAAGCTGTCCTACTTGTCTATAAGTGCTCACAGCCTTCTTTTTGTTCTCTATGTTTAAAAAACACGCTTCAATGATCTTTTCCTTCTTTTCTATTCAGGCAACCTTACCCAATCTCCCTTATCTTTTTCCACTCACTCCCAAAAAATGGAGGGGAAAAGGAAAACAGAACCTTTTAACAAATATGCATTGTCAAGGAATAGACTGCCACACTGCCTCTGTCTGAAAGCATATTTCTTACTCTGCATTCTGAAATCATCACCTCTCTGTCAGGTAATGGATAGTATGTTTCATCATCAGTCCTCTGGATACAGAGTTGGTCATTGCATTGATGCTTAAGTCTTTTGAAAATTTTTATTTATGTAAAGCTGTTGTTATTGTGTAAATTGGTCCTTGTTCTGCTCACTGTATTCCACATCACTTCATACAAATCTTTTCAAGCTTCTTGAAAACCATTTCTTTAATCATTATTTACAGTGGACAAACATATCATTTATTCATATGCCATAATATAGTCAGCCATCTCCCAACTGATGCATGCATCCTTAACTCTCTGTTCTTTGGTGTAACAGAGATGCTATAGTTTTGAATATATAAGTCCTTTTTTCTTTTCCTTTGATTCAATTTTTTTTATGATTCTTTGCACAAGCAATATATCTAACAGACCAACTAGAACTCAATATCACTGCTTCCTGATAAAGACAGTAGAATGGAGAGTTGAGAGTGCTAGAATTAGTTAAAACACATGCGTTTATTTAAATGCTAGCCCTCACTAGCTGTGTGATTTTGGGCTAGTCACAGAACTTCTTTGAGGTCTGGTTTTCTCATCTGCATCTGAGTTTATCATCTCAAACTCCCTTATTGATCTTCCCAGCTTTGAACAATAAGAACTTTTCCATATTGTAGGACTACTTGGGTAATAACTATAGTTACCAATAAAGTTAGTCATCCTCATGTCACAGATGATGTTGTATGGTGAGATTAAATAATTTATTTCCCCCTTTCCCCATGTAGAGTGATACTTGAACCTTATAACCTTCAGGTTATAAAGAGACGCAAATTTGCTACATCCTTGTACTGTCTCTTGAGTTGCCACTAATTCTTACTCATATTCCATGGAAAAACATGGTCTAGAGGCAAACATGACATGTCACCATCAGATTCATAACATGGCTTCTGACAGACACCTCACTGTTCAGGTCACTGTGGATGTTGAAATCACATTGTTTCTTCACCTCCTGAGTGACATTTTTCTATATTTTCAATACTTTATGTGTATTCTTTCAATTTAACCACCGAAGCCCTCTAGTTTAATATTTAAATTTATGTTTGCACTCATTTCTTTTCCTCCTTTTTTAGTGGTACATACAGGGAGTCTGTAGGATGGTAACCATAGCAACAACAGAACAAGAGAAATGAGATTTCACCCCCAAAAATGCATATCATAAAGATGTTGGCTAAGAGCTGTCGATCTGCCAGCTTTATCACACACTAGGAAAAAGGATGCTTGTGTATATTTCAGTTATTACTGTTATTTTTTTTACCATTTAAAAAATAAGATGATATTTTTCCATTTTTCTTTTCTTTTTAGATCCCTAAATTCATGATGTTCAAAAAATTTATATTTGGGGATCAATGTTTTATCAAAATGGATAAAAATAATAATGCTTTGTTCTTATACATGAGTAAATCTTGTGTATACACAAAATGTGGCAGGGGGAAGACCATTTGAGGCTTTGTTAATCTTTCTTGATGATAATAGTGGAAATCAGATAATTTACTCTTTCATTGTCATCATCCTAGGATCATCAGCTAAGAGAATGAATTCTCTGGGATAGTCAAGGCCTACCAACATTGAGGAAGGAGAGAAATTACTTAGTTTTATTTTGGGATTGTTGTGAAGTAGGGTAGGACAAGTCATAATGAAATGCAACTATGAAAAGATAGCAAAGAGTCTGTGTTTCATTACTTGAAGTTTTAAATTATACAGAATAAAAAGAGAAATTATAAGTGAGATACAATCCTTTGCCTTTTAAATAAGATAAAAAAGATCTTCCACTTTTATAATTTTTTTGGATTATCTTTTAAATTAATAGAAGTTGTAGGGGTTGGTGATAGTAGGATTCAAAGATGTATAGAAGATACCACAAAGATCTCTGAAGTGTGTATATTGCCCAACCCTTTGCTGAATCATCACTCCCTTTCCCCCCAACATATTTCCTAATACATGGGAAAATCATGCTTCGCAAGGTATCTGATTTCATTTTTGGATTGCTATAATTGTCAGAGAATTCTTCATTAAGTGAAAGATAGAATATGGAATGTAAACATTATGGACTAAAAGTTTTTTTTTTATTTACTGATTTTACATAATATTTATTAAACAATCTCAGAAGTCTCAGAAAAGGTGTGACTTTATATATTTCCTAAAATTAAAAGAAACATTTAAGAGGCAAAAATGCTAAAATTGGGGTGCAATTTATTTCCCTCCTCCTATTTCTGATATTATTGATTTTTCCTTGTTGGGTGCCCCCTACTTTCCCTGTCTTTACTCACCCATTTTATTTTTTCCTTAAGCTACTCTTTGTGAGTGACTCTCATTTTCCCCTAAAAGAACTCATTTTTCCTGAATTTTTCCTAGCCAAATTCACATCTATCATTTGCCCTCATCACATCTTACTTTAGATTATATGTATCAACGTACAAGTTATATCCTCTTTCTCAGAATGTAAGGCTTTGAAGGCAAAAATTGTATGCTATTAAAAATTACTTTTGACCAGTTCTTGGCATAATGACTCACATGTAGTAATTGCTTTATAAATATTTGTTAAATTAATTTGTTATACTAAAGAAATGGAAATAAAAGGTATAGATTTAGAGGACTTGGTTTAGAATTCTTTTATTTAAATTCTTTATCTGTAATCTCTAAGATTCTTTCCACCTTGAAATCTTTGCTCAAATCACTCACTTTGGCTAGATTTTTGTATTCCTTAACAGACATTTGGAGAAATAGCAGTCAAGAAAGATGAAAGATAATTGCCATACTTCAGGCCTATAGCTACTATTTCAATGGTCTCTATTTTGAGTTACATTCAAAGTTTAAAATACCCCAAGCAATGTAATTCAAACAAAGTTCAAGAGAAAATATTTTGTTAATGAGGCTGACTAATGACTTAATTAATCATCCAAGACAAAGGTTCAGTTGTAAAAATCAATACTGTGTATAAAAGGTCATTCCCAATACTAAACTAAATAAAACAGAAGTAGCACATAGTCAGTTACCAATTTTGTGAAAAGATTTCAGCCTCCCAAGTTTCATTTTTATTTAAGTCTATTGGATTTCAGTTTCTTTTCCCTTTTGTCTACTTCATTTCATTCCCACCATATTCTTCGCTTTCCTTATTTTGCCTCTTCTCAGTGGTCCTGGGTGGGGGAATTAAAAGTTTAATGCAATAAGGAGAGAGAGAGAGAGAGAGAGAGAGAGAGAGAGAGAGAGAGAGAAAGACAGAGAGAGAAAGAGAGAGCGAGAAGAGACAGAGAGAAAGAGAGAAAGAAGAGACAAACAAAGAGAGAGACAAGAGACAGAGAGAGAGAGAGAGAGAGAGAGAGAGATGAAGAGAGAGAGAGAGAGATGAAGAGAGATAGAAAGAGACACAGAGAGAGACACAGAGAGACAGAGACAGAGTAAGACACACAGAGACAACTCATTTATTATGGCCTCACTATGGCTTCATTATATGAGAGTCACTTGCTGACTTGCCCTTTGCACTTCTAGTGCCTGAGAAATGTGTTCTTGCAAGGCTTAGATCTTTTGCTGATCTCTACAGAACGCAAAGGGGTATGTGGGTGGATTTCAGAGTAAATTTTGATGAGAAAAAATATTTTAATTTCAGTATAATTGGAGATACAATATATATTGTTTTGTGCATTTAAAAATTATTCTGAGAAGGGGTCCATAAGCTTCACCAACTGCTAAGGGTGTTCATGATACCAAAAATATTAAGAATCCATGATTTTAAGTGAAGATAACTTCCTACACCGCCAAAGTTTCCATTATTTTGTTGTATTCCCTCAACTATGATGCCTTTCATAAGATACCATAGCCCAAATATTTAGTAACTTCTGGCCAGCTTTCCAGTGATAATTCATTCCAAGTTTAACCTAGGCAGGTCCTCGTATGTCAGATAAAGTCAATGACTTGGTCTTTTCCAAATTGGCAGAGCTTACCCCTGTGTTTGTAATATACTAGCATAGCTTTATGAAGACAATGAGTCATCTCTACTACCTAATGTGATGTCAGAATAGGATTTAGGTGAAGGTTTAGGGGGTTAATGACTAAGTAATGTCATTTCAATGATTCTTCTCCTAAGTAATAAATCATTATTAAGGGCCTGATACACTTGAGGTATTGTTGTTGTCATTGTAAGTGATTCAAAAATCTAAAGCCCAGCTGCCATATCTCTTATAAAACTTCTCTTGTTGCCCCAGCTCTCTCCTTTCTCCAATTATCTTACTTTTCCCTATCTATACACAGTAAAATGTAAACTTTGAGGTTAGACACCTTATTTCTTTCCCCCCTACACTTAGCACAGAACCCTCTATCTTAAATCATTAATAAATATATGTATATATGAGTTTGATATACAAATGCAAATCTTTTTATTATTCTGTTTTTCTGTGCATATTGAAATGTTTGTGTTTGTTGATAATAAAAAAGAAATGTATTCAGAAAAAAGTATATGAAATTTGAATTTGAAGTGAATTCATCTATTCCCACTGTTCTTAAAAAGCTTCCAAACTAGTTACGGAAACATGATATTCTTTAAAGACCTGACAAGTTGAAGAGCAGCAAAGGAGATAAATAGTGGTTCAATAGAACAACACAAGCAATGTCGCAAGGCAGAACATGATTAATTGGCAACTCAGTGGTACAGGCAAACCCTCTATGGGATCAGAGGGAAGGGAGGGATCAGTGAGGGCTAATCATTAGAGGGAAGACTGCATAGGCTAGCAGAGCCTTGGAATAGACAGAAAAAAAGGGTAAAGAGTACTCCATTTGAGAAATTCTTCCTAAGTCAAAGACTCCCAAAACTGTCCCCAATATTTCAAATTATTTTGTAATCATGTTGATATGGAAGAAGCCTCTCCTCATGCTCAACCAAATCCTCTTATGCTTTCATGTAAGCCTGTTTCTTCATGTCTCTCTTTGGCAAATACAGAGAATAACTGCTCAGCATCCTCACAAAGAATCCTCCTATACTCGAAAGCAATAATCAAGTCACCTGTTAGTCATTTTCTCTCCAGGCAAAGCAAGTCCAATTTCTTTCATCTTTTCTCAAAGGACCTATTTTCCATTCCTTTAATCATTTAGGTTGTTATTTCCTAGCCCTTCTCCTGTTTTTCTGCATTCATTTTAAAAATAGGATGACCCCAAATGGACACAATTCTCTAATAAAAAATGGGACCATGGAAGAATTTTTTCTAACCCCCTTAGCTCTTAATCTTTTAAAAATAAGTTCTACTGTAATGTTGATTTTTTTTTTTGCCACAGTTTTGCTGACTTGGTTTATCTACAGCTATGATTTCCACTCTTTTTTTTCCTTCCATACACATACCTAGTCATCCATTTTTCCATTTTTAAAAACATTTTTTCATTGAATTTTTTTCCCTGATTTTTCCCCAAAGGGCCTTCAAAATTACTCTTGTAAAATTCCACCCAATTTTGATGTCTGTTTAATTCCCAGGTAATTTTGATTCCTTCTTTCATCTCTGTTGGGTATTTGTTCTTCTTTAAAATATTATAAAAGTTCTCTCTGGGTGCCGTCCCTGGAATCAGGATTTTGTCGGTCCCTGTTCGGGCGCCAAAATGTGGTGAGCTTTTTCTTCTCAAAACACAGCCAGGTGATAAGAGTTCAGATCTTTTATTATCTCCAATATAGCCCGGTTAGCTTAGAGGTCTATAGGCTATTTCTCTGCTTGGTTCCAAGAGCTCCCTCCGAATGTCACCAAATCCAAAGGTTTTGTCCTTCAGCCTCTGCCTCTACTTTCTTCAGCCTCCAGCCAGCTCCACTCTTCATGTCATTCCGGTGAAATCTGATCGAGAGCCTCTGTCTGTTTCTTTTATACAAGAGGGAGGAATTGTGGGATACGAGAGAGAGGGATTATGGGTTTTCTCCCATGGTGCTCTCTGGCCCTAAGAGCTTTAAGGGAGGTGTGAATTCCCAAAGTTACAAAGTTTACTTTGTGAAGCTGGCATACTTGTGAACTCCAATGAGTAAAGATGCATACACAAGCATTGTACTAATTAGTTCTACTTAGTACCTTGTTTCAGGTTCTGCCCAAAACATCTTCTTGTAAGATTAGATCAACTCTAATTAGTTAGCAGTTTGTAAAGATTCCAACAATAATAAAAGATCTGAACTCTTATCACCTGGCTGTGTTTTGAGAAGAAAAAGCTCACCACATTTTGGCGCCCAAACAGGGACCGACAAAATCTTGATTCCAGGGAAGGCACCCAGAGAGAACTTTTATAATATTTTAAAGAAGAACAAGAACTCAACAATCTCTGTACTTCAGAATGATAGTAGTCTCACCTAACTAAAAATTAACTTTGTCTACAAACTTATAGAGCACTTTCCATTCTTGATTTATTTGCCTGGGTTGTCAATAGGACAGCTTTCTACTATATAAGCCTTACCCAAATCAATTTAAGTAACTGTTCTTCAAACCCTATATGGCACTCTATCTCCTATATCTGTGCTTTCATATTTCAATGAAAAAATTATGCCATTCACTAAGAGCACTCTATCTCCGTATCTTCTGCCACTATCTTCTTATTCCCACTTGTTTCACATGAAGAGATAGCCCTTCTCCCTGCCCAGGAATGTAATCCCATTCCATCCCATCTTCTCTGGACTGACTGCTTCCCACTTTCAAGAACATCCTCAAAAACCCCTCAATTTATACATTTATCGTGGCTAGCTCTCATCCTGTATCTCTTTCCCTTTTATGCCTAAATTGCTTGAGAAGCCAGTCTACCATTGGGATCTCCATTTTCTTTCCTCTGAATCTCTTCTTAGTGATCTGTAGTTTGGCTTCAGACCTAATAATTTGACTAAATGTGATCTCTCCAAAGTTACCAGTGCTCTCTTTATTGCCAGATCTCATGGTCTTTATTTGGTTCTCACCTTCTTCACCTGTCTATAGTCTTTGATCTATTGATCATCTCCTTCTTGAAACTCTCTTCTCTGTACGGTCTTTCCTGACTCTCCTCCTATCTGTTTCACTACTCCTTTCAGTCTTCTTGCTGCATCTTCACCCAGGTGATACCTGCTTACAATGAGAATTCCCCAAAGCTCAGTCCTGGGCCCTCTTTTCTCTATATGCTATTTTGCTTGATGAAGTCATTGGGATTGGTTTTTGGTTTTCTTCGTATTCTCAAAGTTTAGTACAGTGTCTGGCACATAGAAGAAACTTAATATATGTTTGTTGATTTTGTACTGATGACTGTACTTGATTTTGTACATTCCATATCTGGAATGAAATCTCTCTTCACTGCTGTCTCATAGAATCTTTCATTTCTCTTAAAATGCATTTCAAACATGATCTCCCACATGAAACTTTTCCTCATTTCCCCATCTCCTAGTGCTTCTTTCTCTCTATCTAACCTTGTTTTAATTTTGCTTATATTTACTTTCAATATATTTATCTATGAATATGTTGCTTTCTATAATTGAATATAAAATACTTGATAGTAGTGACTTTTGAATTTGCATTTTTAGTATCTGCAACTTGCTTAAAAATAGTAGGCAATTAATAAATATTTACTAATTGATTATTATGTTGATTGGAATCAAAACATTTGAGTCACACTTCCTATATCCTCATCCATTCTCCATTCTCATAACTATTACCCTAATTTAGACCCTCATCTGTTTACAGCTATCATAGCTTTCTCCTTTTCTTCTTTGCTTCCATCAATTTCTTTCTCTAGCATATCATTCACACAGTCGCCATAATAATCATACTAAGGCCTAGGTCTGACTATTATCATTTCTTTCCCCCCAAATTTCAATTGTTTCCTATTGCCTTTAGGATAAAATTAATAACGTATACAATTTGATTCTTGCCTGCCTTCCAGGTGAGATCTATATGATTCACCTTCACATAGTCTATATTCAGCCAAACTGGAATATGTTCTTGGAAAATGTCACAAGAAACTTTCCCCCTGTGCTTATAATGTATTATAATGTTTTTAGACTTCTTTTCCTTCCAGTATTATATCAGATACAAATTCCTTTGTAAAGCTTTAAATTAAAAATAATAATAATTATTGTAATTATTATTATAACAATGACAACATGTATGTAATGCTGTAAAATACTATTGCAAAATACCTTTCATCTTATCTTATTTTATCTTTACAACAAAGTAGGGACTCCATTTTACACATGAAGATATAAAGGATGATAGAGGCTAAGTCACTTTCCTGAGATCACACAACTAGTAAGTATCTGAAACAGTATTTGAGCTTAGAACTTAATAATTCCTTATACAGGACTCTTATTTACTATACTACCTAGCTGCCTAGAGGTAATTAATTTCCCTCATTTGTTATTCCTCATCCTTCAAGTTATATTTATTTGTGTATAGATTATATCCCCCTAGTAAAAATAAAGGCACCTTATAGAAAGAAGGTCTTTGTTTTCCTCTCACATGGTCTAGCAAAATGTCTGGCATTCATTTGTTAAACAAAAATTGTTATGAACTGTATGCCATGTATTGTGCAAGTTTCTGGGTATACAAAGTCAAAAGCAAAAAAAAAAAAAAGCTTACATGGATTCCCATATTCTGGGAGATACAGGAAAGGGGAAAGAATTGATATGCATAATGTAAATGTGAGATTTGTCCAAGACAAATATATGATGTATACAAATAGTAGAATCTCCTCTTATTGTTGAGGATATCATAAAAGCATGATGTAGCTATTGAATTGAATCATGAAAGAAGCCTGGAATTTTAAGAAACAAATATAGAGTGGTATACCAATTCCATACAAAGTTTCAGAGGTTTGATACAGAACTGACTTGAATATATTGTGCTTATAGTTTCCATTTTATCCATCTTCCCTGATGCTATATCATTAGAAAGAAATAAAATTGGTCTTGAATAACTTGCTAATCAGAAAGCCATACTGGCTATTGGTTGCTAGTTGATTAAAAGAGGTAGGAAACCCAGCCAAAAGAAAATTATCCTATTACGAATGGAGAAAAAAATTCATCTGGAATTGGACTTTTGGAGTTAGGCAAAATATAGCAAAAGCACAGTGAATCCTCAATGACTTTTTCTTGTGTCAACGTAGGCTGGTCCCACCAAAATAAAAATTCAGATGAGCAAGTATTAAAAAAAATTGTATTTTTTTTCAAAGCATAAATCACTTGCCTTTGGAATCTTTTACTTTCATTTCATGATTATGTTCAATCACATATAGAGGAAAACATTTTATCCAACCTGAATTTATTTTTAAAGCTGTCACATGTGAGCAAAGTATGGAAATGAAGGGCATCCACAATTCTGATGTTGAAAAGCAAATTAGGAATAAATGATGATAATTAAAAAGTGCAACCATGTCTTCTCCAATATACATAAAAGTAATGAGAAAGAGCTACATTGAAAGAGCTATGAGAAATGAGGGTGACATATGCTTAGTGGGCTTCATATGAAAAGAGCATTATCACACTACCCATACTTGAGTGTTCCTTGGAGTTTTTTTTTTTTTTTTTTTTTTTAGATGAACGAATGACTAAGCTGTTTTATGTGAGAGAAAATTAAACCTCCGCTGGGATAATATTCAATAGGGGAATTGAAAAATATGAAAATAAATTTTTAAATGAACTTTTTATTCCAAGAGATGAATGAATGTCTCAGTAGAAATAACCAATGGTATTCAAATGTCATGAATAAATGCAATTAACTAAAGCAGTCACTTGTCACAATTAACAAAGTATATCAGTGTAAATGAAAAACAATCCTTCTCAAATACAATAATGAAAAAGCTATAAAAGTTACAGATGTAAAGATTATAAAGTTAACTTGCTGGTCAAAGCCCTCCGAAAGTCGTGTTACATTCCTCTTCTTCCAAGAAAGACTGAACTCACAAAATTTATCTGTATTTCAAATATGTTTATATATAAATATGTATGTATATATGTGTATATATATATAAATTTATAATCTTTGTCTTTAAGAAATTTGTCACAAAATACAATAATTAAATAGTTAAAAATAAATTTTTAAATATTAGATTGTTTTCTTGAGCTCCCTGGAGCTATAATTAGAGATAATAGAAGCATTATGTCTCTTTAGGATGTCTCTAGCAATCCCACTGTAACCCAGGGTCTGCTCTTGCCAACACATCATTGCCTTTTTTTTTCAGCTCTGGACTGATAAACATCATTCTTGTGACTCCAGGGGGTTACTGGGTCCTTGTCTTGCTCTCCAACTAATTCTCTATTTTCTTCTCTGATAATTCTTCTTTCTTCTCTTCCACTGGTTCAGGTCTCAACCTCCTATCACTTTTTCTCTTACTTCACTTCCATTTGTAACTTGAGCTATTCTTTCTATATGGATAAGTCCCAGATCTCCAGCTCTTTTTTCCCCTTTGAGCTCTACATTTCAAGCTGCCTCCTGAATATTTTCCTACTAACACCTTAAATTCCATGTGACTTCACCCCAAACTCATTTTCATTCTTTCCTATTGATATCCCTATTTCTGTTAATGACAAAGTCATTCAGTCTCTCTGACTTAAACGAATGTCTCTGTAGAAATAATCTATTGTGTCAAATACATTTTGAATAAATTCAATTAAACAAAAGACAGTCCTAGTCCAGATCCCATCTGGAGGGCCCAAACAGAGCAAAGATTGTGGGGGTAAAAAAAAAAAAACCTTTGCTCTAACTTTGATGCCAGTGCTTCTTTTCCTGTTCATTTCTCCTCTCTGCCCACTGATCTATCCTGCTATATCTATCTACCCATTCCTCTCTTCTCCACATCACCTCTCCATTTCTCCCTACCCTTCTACTCCTCTTTTTCTCTCTCTCCCCTCTCCCTTTTCTCTTTCTTTCTTCCCCTTCCCTCTTCATTTACAAAAATATTTTCTCTCCCAACTTCTCTTTACCTCTATTGAAAAAAAAATCTTAACAAATATACATAATCAAGCAAAACATTTCCAGTTTGATACATACATTTCATTCTGTATCTTGTGTCCCACATCTCTCTATTAAGATGTGGGTAGCATGAGTGATCCTTTAGAATCATGGTTGATCATTACATTGATCAGAGTTCTTAAGTCTTTCAAATATGACTTTACAGACAATTGTTATTTTAGACTTTTTTTTGCTTCTACTCATTTTACTAATGTTTACCGAAATAAGGTTCATACAAATTTCCCAGGTTTCCATGAAACTATCCTTTTAGTAATTTCTTATAGCACATTAGTATTCTATTACATTCATATACATAATGTGTTCAATTACTCTCCAGCTGATATATACCCACTTAGTTTCCTGTTTTCTGTCACTTCAAAACTAGCTCATATAAACTATTTTTATACACATAGATCCCTTTCCTTTTCCTTTGGTCTTTTTGGTAATTAGATCTGGTAACTCTCATTGGTTAAAAGGATAGGGTTTGCATATTTTATTCACTTTGAGAACATGTTATCATATGACTTTCCAAAATGACTGGACCAAATCACAGTTTGACCAACAGTGTATTATTGTGCCTGTTTTTTCTCAGCCTCTCCAACATTTGTCATTTTCCTTTTATACTTCTTTGCCATCTGAAGGGTGTGAAGTAGAATTTCAGAGTTGCCTTCATTTGCATTTCTCTAATTCTTAGTGATTTGTAACATTTTTAAGATTGTTGCCAGCTTGGATATTTTCTTTTGAAAAATGCCTTTTCAAGCCGTCTGGCCATTTATCAATTGAAGAGTAGTTCTTATTCTTTTGAATCTGAATCAATTCCATATATAGACTGATATAGCAGAGAAAGCACTAGACAACCATCTATCTATATCTATCTATATCTATTACCGTACCCTTTTAACCCAACGAGACTATTACTAGATCTGTTTCCCAATGAGTCCAAAGGAAAAGGATCCATATGTATAAAAAATATTTATATGAGCTAGTTTTGAAGTGATAGGAAACAGAAAACTAAGTGGATATATATCAACTGGTGGGGTAACTGAACACATTATGTTATATGAATGTAATATAGATCTCTCTCTCTCTCTCTATCTATCTAATAGCCCTTTAGTGAAAAAATACTGCAAATATTTTCCCAGTTAATTATTTCTCTTCTAATTTTAGTTACAATAGTTGTCTACTGCTTGCTGCTATACTGTGCACTTTATTCTATGTAAAACTATGTTAACAGTATTAACATGAGGTCTTAGGAAATCAGAAATTCACTGGTAAAATCACAAGAAAAACCTAAAATATCCTTGCTTTTATAGTCAACTTTTAAACCCTAAAATAATTGTTTAAAACACCTTTCATCCCATTAATATAATTGACTAAGGAATTCCCTTTGATGTTCACCTCTTTAATAGCATCTTGTTTTGTATACAGGATTTGACACTAAAAATAAAAACAGGAGTCCAACTTACCATTTTTTGTCATTTGATAGATAGTGACCTTAAGATATTTTTAAAACTTTCCACACAATTAGTGTACACAATTAGGGAGCACAGTTAGTTATCTCTGGTCAAAGAACTAAGATCATTATATATATAATTTTAAAATATGCTAACTTTTGTTTTCTTCCAAATCTGGGATTCTGTTGTTTATAGAAAGTTTCTGAAAAGAGAAAATGTTTTTTTCACCAAGGCAAATAGAGAAAGGTCCTGCAGTTTATAATTTAAGAGAGCTACATGCATAACTGAGAGAAATTTTGGAAACAAAAACTTGAACTCTGGTCTTCCTCACTCTAAGGCTGATGATTCCCAACATTATTCTACTGTTCCATTATTTCTCTACTATGAAAACTAGAGTTGAGAAAATGATGTTATGAGAAAAAGGGAAAAAGGTAAATGGCTCAAAAAGGTCAAACTTTTAAAAATCAGCATTAAAGGGGTGCTTTGTGAGCATTTAGGCAAGAATGTGGTAATCACTGAGCCAGCTTGGCCTCATAAAAAACAAGGATCAATCGGTCAATGAATCAAGCATTTCTGAAGGCCTTCCTATATTCTAGGCATGTGCTCAGTACTGGGTATACAAAGAAAAGCAAAACAAAATCCTCCAGAAGTCCCAAACATAGGCATTTCCATACTAATCTTATTTCCTCTTTCAGCAAGGTTACTAAGTTAATAGATCTGGGGCATGTGATACGTGTATGTCCTTCATCCTTCTCAGGTCATTCTGACTTCAAGCCCAACAGCCTAGATGTTCAAAGAGAGAGTATTTCTCCTCATATGTGGTTAGATCTAAATGTCTCTTCCAACTCTAACATCCTGTTATTCTCTAGTAACAGCTCACATTTATCTAATAGCTTATAATTCCATTTAATTTCATTCAACAAACCTTTATTAAGCATCTACCTTGTCAGGTATTGTACTAGATACAGGAATACAAAGATGATGATGGTAATGATGATGATGATATTATATGGTGTTTCAAGGCTCTATTTAAGTGATTTACTCAGCAACATAAAACTAGTCATCCTTATAGCCAGGACTATTCCTGACTTGAAGGCCAATGTCTTTCACACTGTTTGTTACATGTTGGTGAGAGTCAAAAAGCATTTGCTAAGCACTCACTCTGTGCCAGGCACTATGCTAAGTGCTAAGGATATAAAGAAACAGAAAAATATGATCCCCGATATCAAGGAACTCACCTTCTAATGTGAGGAGGGAACATACAAATAACTATATATTCTACATATATGTATGTATGTATTCATATTTATTTGTATATATGTATATATCTGTGTGTGCAATGTATACACATACATATATATGAAGGTAATTTCATAGGGAAGATACTAATAACTGAAAAAAATAGGAGAGTCCTTCTACAAAAGTCCATGGTTGGTACACTAGAAAAAATTTAAAATTATCTATAACTGTATCTTGTTATGCTTTAAAATTATATTATTGTTTACTTGTATTTTGAACTAGAAATCTTAGAGCATAAACCTCAGATAATAGCTATTTGATGGAAACTGAAGACATACTTTAGGAATGGTTTTGTCTAATTTTAAATATAAAATGAGAGAAGGAAGGAAAGAAGGAAGGAAGGAAGGAATGAGGGAGAGAGGGAGGGAGGAAGGAAGAAAGGAGGGAGGAAGGGAAGGAAGTAGGAAGAAGGAACGACAGACAACATGAGGTCCAGAAATTATATATCCAATGTTTTTCTCCCCCTAGAAAATAAAATATATTTTTGTAGTGGGCTATTAGCATGGAAAGTGCTACTTAGTGTGGGGAAAACAGTGACGACAGTAATTTAAGATGTTTGGTGATAATTAGAGTGAGTTATCTGATTCAGTTCATTTCAGTATATTAATATAAATGGAATTCCAGTTTCACTATGCCTAAGTCACTATCTGGGAGTAAACTGAGTGCCTGGGGAGGTCTGTTAACTTATTCAGGACACTGGGGTATCATTTAAGTGCATTACTATAGTTTTCAGTTACTCTAAATGGTACCCTAGTGGCCTTCAAGATCTAATTTGCCTCCCTCTGTGCTTAACTCACTCCCAATAAATATAGATCTTGAGTACACATGCTGTAGGTCATGAATAGGCTGCCTTTTAAGGAATGGGGTGCCTGGGAGCTGAACCTCTGTCATTGGGCCAGGAAAAAAAGAAAAAAAGAATTCTGGAGTAGACTGGGTGCATTTGAAAAATCCCCAATTTAAAATTAGCTTCCCCTACATGTTACTCAAATTGGAGAATCAGTAGGATTATGAGGATACTCTTTGAAAATGACAGAGACCTTGGGAGGGTATAAATCTTTGGACACACTCCTTACATGTGAAGAACACTGCATTGTTTTCTTCCTTGCTCAGTTCTGGCTGACTGAGGCAATAGAAGTTTTGAGTAAAGATAAGGGAGTACAGTACGAATGTAATTTTGGAGCCTGGGGCACTTTTGGATAGGGCAGCCATTGAGGCAGGGGCACATTAAATAGCCAGAAGTCATATTTCTTTAATCATGATAAATAGGGGATTAATATACTTGTGACCTACCTAGATTTAATCAAAATATTTGATAATGCTTTCCATGTACTCTTGTGAAAAAAGTGCAAAGTATTGGCTAAACATAAGTTCATCTGATAGTATAAACTTAATATAAGTCAACAGTATGACATGGCAGCCTGCTTGGGTTTCTTTAAGAGACGTATGTATGTAAGACTAAGGAGGTGACAGAGTTTGGCAATGCTACTCCCCATCATTCATATCTAGAGTATTGTGTTCAGTTTGGGGTAGTATCTTAAGAAGAATAGGGCTTCAAGATCAGCTCAAGATTGGATCATTTAAAGGGACTAAGAATATTTATCTGGGAGAAAAGAACAGGGTAGAATGCTGCTGCTATTCAGTGATTTCAATTGTATTCTACTCTTCATGACCCCATTTGGGGTTTTCAGTGTTTAAGATTACCAGAGCAGTTGCTGTTTTTTTTTAATCCAGCTCATTTTATAGGTGAGGAGCTGAGGCAAAGAGAATTAAGTGACTTGTCCACAAAGGATCACAAAACTAATAAGTGTATGAGGCCAGATTTGAATTCAGGAAGATACATTTTCCTGTTTCCAAGCCCAGTGTTCTATTCATTGCACCATCTAGCTACTTAATTTCACATGTTGAAGTAAAATGTTACTGTGATGAAAAATTTGAAGAAAAAGTTACCAGTGGAATTTGCTGCATAGGAAAACACTTTTTTTTTTTTTTTTTTGACAATTAGTGCTATCCCCAAATGGAATGAGCTGTCTCAGCATCGAGGGAATTCCTCTTCAAGCAAAGGCTGAGTAGCCATTTATCGAGGATGTTGTATTCAATTTTCGTTTTGATCCAGATTAGACTATCTGACTTCTGCGGTCCATTCTAATTTGGTGATGCCTATGGAAGAGGGCATTCCAAATGGAACTAGGGAAAATTTTAAGAGAGAGCCACAGATAATCTTGTAGAATTTTGCAATTTGAAATGACCTCAGAGGCAATGATTTTTTTTTTTACAATATTGGTAACTAAGGGTCACCAAATAAAAGAAAACTTCTCTGGAGTAAGGAACTGTTCTAGTTAATCGGAATTCACTATCTGATACTGTGATTTTCCATTTTAAGATCATTTTAATCATTAGCAAATTCTTAATTTACTTTGGAATTTTGCCTAGAAATCTCATTAGTGGCCAGTGATGTGCCACTAAAAATCGTGATATAAAGTCTTTGATGTGGATGTTATGGTTTGCTTATTGTAGACTGATGTTGTATTGTCTTTGTCAATTGATTTGTGCTCTCAGTAATATAGGTATCTGCTCCAGAAGAGAAGCCCATCCCTGCCTCCTCCCGTTTTCTGATAATTGTATTTGTCCTCTCAGACCATGCTACCATATCTAATTCTACCTTCATTCTGTTCCTCATATATGAAATCCAATCTTCCTCTCTAGCTATTAATATCCTGTCCCTTGATACTCCATTCAAATATAACATTGGGCCTTTGTTTGCTTTCCCAGTTGGAGATGATATCTCTCTTATCTGATCTCATAGCACTCTAGACTTTTCTCATACAATTAAAATATTTTAACATGAATTACATAGATTTACATTCATGGTTTAACTCCACCTACTAAATCAAAAAATATCTGAAGACAGAATGCATTTTTGGTAATTGTCTCCCAGACTTAGCATAACTAATTGTATATAATAAGTACTTAATAAATGTTTTCTGAATTATTTTTTCTCTAATGTTTTGTTAATTCACTAAATTACTGTTACTCAATACTTAAGTACTTAAGTAATACTTAAGTACTCACTTAAGTACATTAAGTTACTAACTAAGTTTTGCTTTATAAGATTTATTTATCCCTCAGGTAACTGAGTTTGAGAGCTTCCTTTATCAATGCAGATAAACAACTTCTGTATAAGTGAGTTGACAAGGTCACACAGTGAGTATGTGCTTAGAAAGAGTATCTTGACTTCACAGTGGGAATTTCAGACCCCATGGAATTCAGTGAGAATAGTATCTCATTGACAATCTGGCTTTTGCACTGATTAGAATTACACATTCTTTATGACCTGCACCATATACAATGAAACTTGCCTTAACAGGGAATAATATATTCTGATGGTTAGGGAGCCAGTGGCATTGCTAATTTTTGAAGGACAAATTTAATTTAAATTAGTCATGATTTTTTTTAATTATTAGGCTCTCAAAATACATCTGATTCCCCTTTCTTTTTAAGAATATTTCTGACAGTGTTACATATAGAATAGTTAAAGATATATGTAAAATACATAGAATAGCCTAAAATGTGACAAGGCAACTTAATTCAGTACAAAAAGCCCTGTTTGGGAAATCAGAGAATCTGTATCTGATTCCTGAGATAGCCTCTCACCTATGTGACCTTGGGAAACTGCATCTCAGTTTTTTCTAATGGAAAATGAAAGGTTTGCATCAGATAACCTTTGAACTCTAAATCTGTGATTCTCTAAAATGAGAGAAAGCAGTTCAGCTGAATATAAGTAGAACAGCTGCTATTTTTGTTATTATTGCTTCGATTCAACTCAACTGTGCACCTCTCCCAAAAATTTCTGAAATGGTTTGTATGTATAGAAAACCTCTAAGAATTTTATTTAATAGCTATTATAAGAATCATGATTAGGAGCCAGAGATCATGAGTTCTAGTTCAATATGAACCAAGGTTACATAGTCAAAAATTGGATCCTATCTCTAACCTGCCATCTTGAAAATGTACTCCACTTATTAATAACAGGTCATATTGTGAAATAGGCTGGATATGCCATTCTGATGGATTGACCACACTTTTAAAATGCCAAACACACGTTTGCCTAAAAGACTACAGGCTCTTACATGGAGCTCAGAAGAAGTGATAGATCTCTGAAAATTTTTGGAATTGATTATTGATATGGGAGAGATTGACACAAGTCCATTCATTCAACATGGTATGTTACCAAAGAAGGTGCTATGCTCTATGATCAAAACAGAATTGCAGTGGCTCAAAAGAAACATGACATGCACATATTCAGAGACATCTCTGCTCCAGATGTTCATGTGGACTATCTATTGTGTTCCACTTGTGGTAGAGCCTTTTGAGCTTGTACTGCACTGATCAGCCAGTTGGATACACTGTACTTTGACTTCAAAATAGCAATGTCCTTTTGCTCCTTTTTGAGAATAAAGGACAATAACCCAGCAATGAACATCTGTCTATATTTTTCCAAGACTTATTTTATATTATTATATCTCCTAAATGCTACATCCTAGCCAAACTGGCCTCCTTGCCTGTCCCTATATATTTCATTCTATCTCCTATCTCTGTGACTTTGCCACAGGCTCTCCTTCCTCCTTGAAACACTCTTCCTTTTCACTCTTCCACTTAGATTTTCTAGTTTTCTTCAAGACTCTTACTTACTTCCTACAAGATTAACTTTGCAGAATTATTTATCTAATTATGTATATACATATTCTTCCCCCGCTATAATCACCCTTCCCACTCTTAGTAGAATATAAACTCCTGAGAGAAAGGATGATTTTGTTTTTATTTGTATCCCTTGTGCCTACCTTAATATACTTTGTAGGTGACTGATAAATACTTAATCACACATTTACTGAGTACCTGCTATATGCCAGTCTCAGCTTAAGTGCTGGACAATATTACTTACAAATGTAAATATACAAGTTAATTAAGGGAAACCACTAATCAAAGGGAAATTTTTAAAGGCTTATATGAAGAAAACTGGGATTTCTATAATATGCTATATGTGAGGAAAGAATGTATTCTAAACCTGGCAAGAAGACTCTGGAATGGCACAGGGTTAGGAGACAGAATATTACCATTATTTTAAATAACAAGTGGACTCTTTGTGAAGGGGAGTGATATGTAATAGATCTATAAATATGAGCAAGAATTAAATTGCAAAACAATTTAAATTTTAAAATAGGCGAATTTGATTCCAGAGGCAACAGGGAGTTGATACTTTGTGAACAGAGAAGTAATATAATCCTTTTGCTTTCAAAATACCATTTTGAAAACTGTGTGAAGAATGGATTAGATCAGGAAGATTAAAGAGGAGGAAGACTGTTACAATAGTTTGGGTAAGAGGTGAGAAGGGCTAAAATAGGGCAGTAGGCTTGTGAATTAGAAAAAGAGAATGAATGTGAGAGATGTTGAATCGATTTTTCATAAAACTTAGCTTATTAGATATGGGGGAGAATAGATATGGAAAGTGAGAGATCAAAGATGACTGCACAGTTGGAAGGATTAGTAATAGGAAAGTTAAGAGGAGAAAGAGTTTGATAGAAAGAAAGATAATAAATTCTGTTTGAGAAATGTTTAGTTAGCTATGTTTCTGGGATTTCCAATTGGATACATCTTTTAAGCAGTTGATGATAAAGTTGGAAGAGATGCTGGATATGTTGACTTAAGAGTTATCTATATAGATGTTGTAGAAATTGCTGAGATTGTTTTGAGAGAGAATGTTTTGGGAGAGAACAGAAGGGAACCCAGGACAAAATTTTGGAGAACAACCAAAGGAAGTACAGTATGGCTAGAGAGAGGACAAATAATATCGCAAAAGTTGGAGAAAGAAAAACCAAAATAGTAGTGGGGGAAGAAGTTGTGTCAGGAAAAAATAAATGAACTAGAGAGGAAGAGGGATGATCAATACTATTAAATATTCTATAAAAGTCAAGAAAGAAGAGGACTGAGAAAAAGCCCTATGAATTTGTCAATTAAATCATTCAGTATGCATTTCTAAAATGCTCACTATGTGCCAAGTTAAGAAATTATCTAATTATGGAGAAAGCTGTTTCAATTGAATGGTGAGCCTGGAAGCCAGATCACAAGATGTTGAGAAGTAGAAAAGAGAAGAAAGGATATAGAATTCTCCCCCAGGAGGTTAACTATTAATGGGAAAAGAAATTAAGGACTATAAATTGAGCTGCTTTCAAGGTCAAATTTGAAAATTTTAGGGACCAAAAAGACTTGCACATATTTGTAGACAACATAAAAGAAGCCCATAGAGAGCAATTCAAAGAGTAGGCAGGAATGGATTGTAACTTGGGAGGGGCAGGACTGAGATGGAGGGGTCTGATAAATGAAAAGTAGTTCCAGAGAAGGCAAATGGGGAACACTTAAGTAGTCAGGAATACCACACCACAAGGATTAAGAGAATAAAGAGTGAAAAATTGCCATTTATAAGATATCAAAGTGTGACCTTTTTACTAAGGAATCTCATCTTCATGAGTCATGTGAATGAAAGGAACTTGATCATTTTTTTTTTCCTAAGTACTAATCCTGAGCTTGATGATAGAGGAACTTCCTTTAAATCAGTGGTTCTCAAAGTGCACAATCCAGGGATTCCTGAGCATCCCCAGAATCCTTTTATAAAATCACTGACAACTATTTTCATAATTATTTTCATAACAAAGATTTTAATTTCTAATTTCATATGTTGGTGAATATAACTCAAATAAACACAGATGCTTTAGGAGAAAAGATTTTTAAAATATTTTTTCTAAATGTAAAGGGGTCCTGAGACTAAAAAGTTTGAGATCCTCTACAATAGATAAAATCAGCACAGAAAAGAGATCTGGGATTAGTCTTTAATCCTAACCTGGAGGTTAAGGCAAAGGCTTGGTATTTGGAGATTCTGATCCTATAGGAGTATATGGAATTAAATCATTAATACGCATTCAGTGAGTGCCTGTTATTTTTTCCTTTAATTTAGGATTTCCCCCATTAAATGTAAGAATAATTTTCAACATTTGTTTTAAAATTCAGTTCCAAATTCCCTCTCTCCTTCCCTACCTCCTCACTGAGAAGGCAAGCAATTTGATATAGGTTATACACATGTGGTCATGCAAAACATTTCCATATTAGCCATGTTGTGAAAGAAGGCACAGGCAAAAATAAAAACCCAAGAAAAATGAACATTAAAAAAGTATGTTTCAGTCTATTCAGCCTGTCTCAGTTCTTACTCTGGGGATGGATAGCATTTTTCATCATTTTGTCTTAGATCATTATATTGCTAAGAAAAGCTAAGTCATTCACAGTTGATCATCTTATGATACTGTATATATAATGCTGTATCTGTGTATGTCTTCCTGGTTCCACTTATTTCATTTTGAATTGGTTCATGTTAGTCATTCCAGGTTTTTCTGAGAGCATCATTTCTTACAACATATAGTATTCATATGCCACAAATTATTCAGGTATTCCTCAAGTGATAGGCATTGCCTCAATTTCTAATTCTTTACCACTAGAAAAGAACTGCTGTAGTATTTAGGTATTCCAAATTGCTCTATTTACAGTTCTTTGCCACCAGAAAAGAACTGCTATAATATTTGAGCATAGTTCAAAATTTCTCTAGATAATTGTTGAATCAGTTCACAACTCTACCAACAATGCATTAATGTCCCAATTTTCCCACCTCCCCTCTTATATTTGTCATTTTCCTCTTCTGATTTATTAGCAAATCTAATAGGTTTGAGGTATTGTGAGGAAATACCTCAGAATTGTTTAAATTTGGATTCCTCTAATCACTATTGATAGTGTTATTAACATTGATCAGTAGTAATTTAGAGCATTTTTAATGGCTGTAGATAGCTTTGATTACTTCATCTAGAAACTCATTGTTCTTTTTTGATCATCTGTCAATTAGGGAATGCTTTTTTTTTAAAAAAAAAAATAACTTTTTATTGATAGAACCCATGCCAGAGTAATTTTTTACAGCATTATCCCTTGCACTCACTTCTGTTCTGGTTTTTCCCCTCCCTCCCTCCACCCCCTCTCCCAGATGGCAAGCAGTCCTTTACAAGTTGAATAGGTTACAGTATATCCTAGATACAATATATGTGTGCAGAAGCGAACAGTTTTCTTGTTGCACAGGGAGAATTGGATTCAGAAGGTATAAATAACCCGGGAAGAAAAACAAAAATGCAAGCAGTTTATATTCATTTCCCAGTGTTCTTTCTTTGGGTGTAGCTGCTTCTGTCCATCCTTGATCAATTGAAACTGAATTAGCTCTCTTTATCGAAGAGATCCACTTCCATCAGAACACATCCTCAAACAGTATCATTGTTGAGGTATATAATGACCTCCTGGTTCTGCTCATTTCACTTAGTTCACGTACGTCTCGCCAGTTCTCTCTGTATTCATCCCACTGGTTATTCCTTACAGAACAATAATATTCCATAACGTTCATATACCACAATTTACTCAACCATTCTCCAATTGATGGGCATCCATTCTTTTTCCAGCTTCTAACCACTACAAACAGGGCTGCCACAAACATTTTGGCACATACAGGTACCTTTCCCTTCTTTAGTATCTCTTTGGGGTATAAGTCCAATAGAAACACTGCTGGATCAAAGGGTATATGCACAGTTTGATAGGGAATGCTTTTTTATAAACTGGACACATTTCACTATATGTTTGAGAAATGAGGCCTTTATCAGGGAAACTTCTTTTTTTTTTCAGTTTTGATTGCAAAATATTCAATTTGATTGGAAGATTCCTATCTCCCCCCTATTTATTATATTCTCCCTCCCCTTAAAAAGATTTTGCTTCTGACTACTGCCTCCCCCCAATGTACCCTCCTTTCTATAAGCACTCCTTTGTCTCTATTTCTTTTTCCTTCCTACTTTTCTAAAGGATAAGATAGTGGTTTTTTTTTTTTTTTTACATAACCGAGTGTGCATTTTATTCCCTTTTTGAGCCAAGTCTGATGAGAGTAAGGTTTAAGTATTCCCACCATACCACCCATATTCCCCTCCACTGTAAAAGCTATTTCTTGCTTCTTTTATGCAAGATAACTTACTATCCCATTTCTTTCCCTTTCTCCTAGTGGAATGTTTGTGTTATTCTAGCAGTAGGGAAAACAAAGAAAACAGTAGTTGACCTCTAGTAGTTTATTGTCTACAGACAGGAGTTTAGATAAAGATGGGGTATACTGAAAAAAAAAATCATTCCTTGGAAGTCAAAACTCCAGAGTTCAAATCCCACCTTTAATGCATGTGATCTTGAACAAATTCCCAAAGTTTCTTGAACCTCAATTTTCTCCTCTGTAAAAGAGGATGGTGAGATTAAATTACCTTTGAGCTCCTTCCCAGCTCTAAATTTATGAACCTAATAACAACCCAAGGTAAAGCAGGCTGTGCTCAATAAATAGAACTACCAGTAAGAGACATAAAGGAGAGAATGCTCTCTGAGGACCGAGCTGGTGAGCTCAGGGTAGATTTTGTGGGAAAAGGGAAAACCATAGCCAGACAATGAAAAACAGGCCTTGAGAAATAGAGAAGAGGGGAGCAAGGGGATAAATACTGGGTAAGCAATCTACCAAAGTAAGAATGCACTTGGAATATTTAAAGAATAATAAGTCAACAAGTTGATCTGGGGCATTGAAGGACAATTGGGTTCTTTTGTTTGTTTGTTTTTTTAATTGGCTTCTTGAAGAACAAAACTAATTTGCAAAAGTTATAAGAATGCTTTCTGTTTAGGCAGAACTTCATTTTAATACCAGTCACAAAACTGAACTTTATAGAAGAACTAACTTCAACACTTCCAAAAGCCTATGATTTCTTTAGCATAAGGACTACTCCTAATGCAGCTATCAAATCTTCCAAGGCTTAGTAAATGGAGTCCACAAGAGTTCCTAGAGCAAAAATAATCTTTTTAATTATGAGTCTTCCATAACTTATCTAGGTTGGTCCATAGATGACAAATTAATACTTTATTTCTAGGTCTTAAAGACTTTTACAATTTGGTAGAAATTGTGTTTTCAGCCATCTGCCTTGGAAAACTGAGAATTATTTTCCCTTTCCCATGAGTCATCTGAGAAAGATCTTGGTGAATATTATAAAATTTGCTTCAGTTTACTGATCCCCAGAATGAAGAGAATTTCTTTCTACAGATAACCAGCTAATCAATTGGTATTGTGATCTCTTTTGATTCATCCATAAATTTGGATTTAAATGAGGCAGAAATGCCTGGAAAAATTTTTCCAGAGTCGTCACTGTCTAGTGGCAGACAGAGTTAAAATGACTGGAGATGACTTGAGGTGCATCAGATGACCTCGCTATCTTTGATGTCAAACCAAGTTCTAAGCATTGCATGCCAGCTGCTTCATCCGCCTTCATGGCCATTGGAACAAAATGTTCTCCTCCATCCATTTCACTGGGGAAGTTTTCACATGCTTGGGATAGACACCCCCCTAATTCACCATAGGATTTGAGATCCCTCAACCTGGGTTAGCCCATCTGCCAAAATGATTTGCTGGGGTATGGCCACTGGTGGGGCCACAGGTGAGAGGTAAATCAGAAGGACTAGTTTTCCCTGAACACACCCTATACCCTAAAACACTAAGGTCTTTTCTTGAACTAAATTGCAAAGCATTTAGACTCTGCAGCAGAAAGCTCAATTCTCTTGGGCTGGCCACAATGTTCGAATGCCAAATGTATACTTTCCAAAAAAAGATTATTTTATGGAGAACTCACAAAAGCTCACATAGTGGTTAAAGAAATCAATACAGGAACACTTTCTCTCTAGAATTTATTGTATAATTGAGACACTGGCACAAGACCCCACCCAGCGTGGTTTGCCTCATCAAAACAGGTGTTGTGCTATATAAACAAAGCAGAATTAAATTAGTTCTTAAAAAAAGAGAGATGGGAAACGTTAGAAAATTCACCCCAAATATTTATAAGGGCAGTTTGTACCCTACCTGTGGCAGAGCATTCCAAGCTTATATTAATCTGAGCAGCCACAGCTAAACACACTCTAATTTGACTGTAATATTAATGATATCTTTCTGGTTCTTTTTGAGAATGAAGGACAAGCAATCAACCAACCAGTTAATCAATTATATGTCAGGTAACATATGGATGATGTGAAATATATTTACTAAAGACCTTAGAATATTATTTCCAGTTTTTTTTTTTTTGGTCCATGTAATACCTGCAGTTTTAGCAGAAAACATGTATCTGAGATACATGTATCCCTCCTGTCTAGCCATCTGCCATCAATTCTGCCATCTATCCATTCCCCTTTGCCCCTAAACTCTATGTGTTCTTGTAACATAGAGACATATAAAGAGATAGATTTAGTATATACCTATCCATGTACCAATCATAACTGCTCCTCCACACGATGGAACTATAGCTCAGAGATGCATGTGGGCAGTAGAATTGCTAAATCAGTGCCACTTACACCTAGTGCAGCAAAGGATCCTTACAATCTCTTTCTGATATTTGTCCAACCAATTTCCCATTCTGGGCTGAAGCTGCTGCTACTAATACTATTATCCAGGAGGCCTCCAAAATCTTCTACTGGCACTGCTGCCCTGCTCCAGGCTGCCCCCAACCCCAATATCCCAGATCTTTCTTGCTAACCTCCTAAGTTGTCTTAGGCTGAAAAATTGTCTCACTCTGAGTTTTTGTTGGCTTTGATGTTCCACAATTTGATTTGAGGAGTTATTTTAAAGTTGTTTGGAGGGGAATGGTTGGGAGAGTTCAGTTTGATGGCCGCTCATGTTCCATCATCTTGACTCTACCTATCTATAAAAGTATTTATTATTTTAAATTCACAAACTTAAGTTAAGGACTCCTGAATTAAATGCTCTGTGGTTCTTAGCATTCTTTATTGTCAATTATATCACTCTATCACTATCACTGAAAAAGGAAAAAGGGGCTATATAGACCATAGGAACATTGGATCTTTTTTTCTATATATCATAGGCTATTGGAGTCAACTGTTAAATCTCCAAGTATTCATTTTATTGGTGCTGAATTATTCCATACTTAAATCCTGGTAATTAGAAAGAAGATATAATCCAATGTTGGAGCTATACCAGAGGGCTAAATCCTACCCACCTCCCAACACAGTAAAGTGTATTTTAGCTTATCCACTTCACCTGTCTGCTTCTGGAACAGGTCTCAAGAACCCAAGCTCACCTTCATGCTATGATAAGATATCAAAGCATTATTCATAAGAGTTTGTTTTCATGGAATACCAGAATTTGTAACTGGAAGATACCTTATAAATAATATAGTATTACCCTCTCATTTTCTGCATGAAGAGACTAAAGTCATGAAGGAAAAGTGACTTGCCCAACAAAAATAGCAAATGAGTGAGAAAGCTGGAAGCCAAGGGAGATAGAGAGCTAATGGATAGTATTCCAAATATATACTGTGAGTGTCCACGTTTGCCAAGTAGCAGTGAAGTTCTGTGTTGGACTGTGTTTTCCTGGGTCTGGCATAAAGGTTTTTAGCCTTAGGCTAATCCATCTGCTCAGTTTTTTTTCTTGGCCCTGGTGATTCCTGCTACTGATTGGGACCTCATCTTTCTTACCCTCTGTTCTCACATTCCATCTGTCTCCAGCATCATTGCTTTGCTTCCAGGTGTCAGCAAACACTTTGGTCTCTATGCAGCCACAGATTCTTTTTCATACTTGTAACATTTCTCTTTTTTGTCTCATCATTTTTGAACCCTTAATTTGAGTGTTACTCAGTAATCTTTCCATGACTTTCTCCAACTGCCAACAAAAATTTCAATCCATATGATCAACCAACTCTTCAATCTATCTAAAACCAAGTTTATCATTATTTTCCTGAAAAGGGCTCCTCATTTTACTTTTTTTTCCAGTGATACTTCCATTTACCTACTTATTGCCCACATAAAAACTTCAGGAGTCATGTTTTTCTCTTTTATCTCTTTCATCCAGTCAATTATCAAATGATTTCCTTTCCCCTTAGTAACTAACACCTGTCAAATCCATCCCCTAATCTCAATTTCTTCTCCCACTTTCCTAGAATAGATCCACATTACTGACCATTTGGACAATTGAAATAGCCTTCTGTTAGGTCTTCCCACTTTTATTTTCTTTTCCATTAAAATATGTCCCTAATATTATGCCTAAAATAGTCTATGATATACCATCTGGCCTACCATTCCTCTGCTCAAAAAAGTTAGTAGCTCCTTGTTGCTTCCAAATATAGTTCATATTCATTTTCATGCCATTCAAAAGTCTGTATAATCTACTATTACTTTACTTTTTTAACTTTGTAACTATATATTTTACTTATCTCTTATCCGCAAGCAATATGGTCTATGTTATGCCCCCTGGATTAGCCTTATTTTCCTATCTTGATGTCTTTGATTAAGTAGTTCCCTATCTTGGAATGATCTACCTCTCCTTAATGTGTTAAATTTCTATCAGTCGTTTAAAATCTAACTAAAATGTTATATACTACATGAAATTTTTCCTAATCCTTCCAGTTTAACAGTGATCCATCTTTGCACATTTTCTTTGCATATCTTTAATAGACCTTTCGTTAAATACTTTGAATTATAGTTGCTTTGTCGCTTATCCTTTTTCTATACTGTGTGCTACACGGGGGCAAGGCCCTGACTTAATCTAACCTGTGTGACTTACTCAATATGCTATCTCATAAATATATAAGAAGAATCTTCACAAATGCTTATTGAATAAATTAATGAAGTAGCTTTTTCAAGTGTCATATTTTCAATTTTTATATTTCAATATACCCTAAAATATTCTGAATGGGGTTGATTCCAACTTTGATTTTTTTAAAAAGCCAGTGATAAATTGCATACATCAGTATCTCTGTTGTACTCTTGGCTTCTCAGCTAAAAGATAATGAGCTGTAGCCATATATATGGTAGTGAAAATATGAGAAAGTGATACAGTTCCCACAGTCATTTAAGCTTTTGTTGGAATAACAGTTCTCCTTTGAAGTGCAGTGGGAGTATTTTTCCCACTCAAAAAGAGTCAAGCTCCTCCATGTGTATCACACATCCTAGTCTGCAATATGTTGCTTATGTTTTAAGATTTTTTTAATTGCCAAATTCAATTCATTCTGAGGAAAGCAATTCTTCCCTTATTTAATGCTCTGACTTCATAACTAATATTTATTAAAATAGTTATGACATTTATTACAATCATCTCATTTTTCTTCTTGGAAAATAAGGGATTTTAGGAAATATGGAAATTCAATGAAGTCCCACTGAGAGGTCAAAGATATTAAGATAGGATGTGCAAGTCTTCCACTAAATCCAACCTAAACTGGCTAGAATTTATAATTCCATTTGCTTTGTGATAGCACCTAAACTAATACCTTTCAAAGAATTAAGCCCTTAGGAACTTGTTTCATCTGCATAAACTTCTTACCCTCATGGTATGGGATACCAAGAGAATCTCATCGAATGATCATACTTTCATAGAAATGAATATATCTACACAAATTAGGCAGTGATAGCATAAAAATAGACACAATTAACCACAGGTGCCTAGCCACTTTTCTGACAATGCTTACCATCAAAAACTAGTGCTGGATTCCTCAAAATTAGTTATACCCTGTCTGATTTTATATATATATATATATAAATCCAAGCACCTAGGATTCCCCATCTGCTTCCTGTGTGAATTTAGATAAGTCACTCCCTTTCTATAAACCTCAGTTTCCTCATCTATAAAGGAGGTTGGATTGAATAGCCTCTGAGGTCCCTCCCAGGTTTTTATCTCATGAATCCCTGAATGTTCTAGAACATACTACATACTGATATGTCCATGTCTTTTTTCATGAAAGTACAATCAATTTGGCAGCAGATATAGGATTCCTCTCATTATATGGAGTGTGGAGGGAAAAGAGGAGGAGTAGAAATTGAGAAGAATAAATCCTCTGTTTTTTCCTCAACTTCATAGAAAAGCTTCTTTATAGTCTCCCTACCCAATGGCAGGTAAACTAGGGTAAAATAGATCTTAGAAAATAGTAAAAACAACATTAATATTTAGAGTGACTTAGATAATAATCAGAGAAAGTAGTCTCTCACCTGAGGATGCAGTCATAAATTTAACTTTATGCATGGTTTTTCTTTAAAGAGATTGATCTCCATCCTTCTAAAAACAACTGAAGTCTGTTCCAAATTAATTCATTTCTCGAGAGAGTCTGTGCAAAGAATTCATGTAGAAAGCTGCAAATTAAATTAATAGCTTCCCTAAAAAGTCTGTAATGCATGCCTCCAAAAAGAAAACATTGATAAGCAGTCATGGGATGACAGATTTAGAAATAAAATAGCCATGGAAGTACTTGTTCCACTCTTACTCCCTCACCCCATCCCCATTTTATCTATATAAAAACAGTAATAAAAAGATCAAATTTCATCCTCAAGGTTACACTATGGAATAAGGATTAGAGCAAGACTTTGAACCCTTTGATTCCAAAGCCAGTGCTTTTCTTACTTAAACTATATTGCCTTCTTCATTGTAACACAGATTCCACTGTTCAATAATCCAAAGGAAAAGGTGATTTCTCTAAAGGCAATGAGTAGCAAATTGCTCATACCAATATTATTAGAAGTAGTTATGGTTTTATTCAGCACCTAAGAAAGATGTCATGGACACTTGAATTTTGTCTCCTATTTGAAGAATAAAAGTTATATTAATGAAAGATGAAAGGAAGGGGATAAAATCTATCTACTGAAACAACACACTTCCACTTTCTCAACCCTTTCTCCCTTCTTAAGAAATTCTATTTTGTATCCTCCTCTCATCTATAGATAAAATTTTCCTCCCATCCATCTCTCTTAATATCCTAATTTCAAGTTCTAGAATTATAGCTGTAGATACACACACACACACACACACACACACACACACACACCCTCCATTCTTTTCATCTCCTGCTTCTTTATTATCTCTATCCCATTCACCTTTTCCTTAGTCTTCCTTCATCTCATTTATACTTATTATTTGCTGTACTATAACTTTTAGAATACTCTTTCTATCACAATCAACATTTTATATCCTATGAATTTTTCCTATCTTTTCATAATAATTGAAACTTGGATTTCTCCTTAGCATACAACATCATCAAAATACTCTATCATGGAATAGGAATATGCTTACCCCTTGATCTCTCTCACAGCCAGCTTTGATCCGTGTCTATCACACAAAGACCTGTCCTTTTTTGAAGGATATATAATCCAATTACATCATATTCAAACCTGGTTCAATGGCATTATCTACTAACCTTGGAGTTACTCATCTTTTTCCAATCAATAAGCATTTATTAAATATTTATTATATGCCCAAAATGGTGCTTGATGCTAAGGAAACAAATGTAAAATACATAGTCCCTTGCTTTGAGGAGCTTACATTTGGGGAGAAAGCATGTGCATATCTAAACATCAATAACTTCAGCATCCGATTTACAGTATTACTGTTCAGCTCATCTAAACAGTATTACACCCCTCTCTCTCATTTCAGTATGTGTTGCTGATGTGAATCAGAATTGGTAGGCATAGATTAGGAGAATAAGAAAATAACTTTTCTGTTATTTTCTTATTCTCCTAATCTATGCCTACCAATTCTGATTCATGTAGTCCATGTCCTGAGCCATTGCAACCTCGTTCCTTGCTTATAGGTGAGCTTACTCTGAAGAGCAGTCCTACCTGCTATAGACACTAAAAAAATAAATCAAAGTTTCACATACTCCAGGGTTAACAAAGAATACTTCACAAACCTTTTGAAAAATATCTGATCCATAGGAGTAACAATAATCCTCAAGTCAGTGATAGGCTAGCCTTACAATTAATCAAAAACTTTCTCTACTTTGAAAGTGAAAATACAAGATCGTCATAGGAGAATCCTATTCAATTCAATAAGCTTGTTTTGAACATCTGCTGTATGTAAGTAACAATGTTAGGTTCTGGGAAGAAGTCGCAACAATTTAATGGCTCTGAAAACTGATTGACATGGTGTCATAGGACCAGGGTTCCCAGTTTCTAAAATGAAAAAAAATTAGATTATTTCCCCTGAAAAGGCAATAAAGTTGCTTCTATGACTTGTCTCCTACCTTGCTTTAGGAAGCTTCCTGGTAATCTAACATCATAAAAAGTCCCAACAGCTTGGAGTCACTACTGCTCCTACATGATGTATGTCTGAAGATCAGACACATTTCTATATGGAGATGAGGATGGATACATCAGAAAGGTTAAGTGCTGCTATATCCTTATTGATAAAGTGTCCCCAACATCTAACCCAATTAGGGTGCTGGCAGTATGGGGTATTCCCTCTAATGATGCAGATAGCAATCCACTCATTCTTACCCATCCTGTTCTAAAGACATACAGTTTTTAGCAGGGATGGCAAATGCTTGTATTTTAACATTGACCAAAACATTCTGTGTACATTATCCATATGTTTTATTGCTAACTTAGTTTCCAACTCGTGTAAATTCTAGAACTTTTATCCATGTCCTACTATAAAATCCCCAGAGAAGTCTCCTTAAAACCCTAGGAACTTTGCCTCTACTTTGACATTGTTTCTTTAAGGCATGGAAGCTACCTACCCATCATTCTCTATGAGAGCAATCAATCTCTTTTTCCACTTAAGACATTTTACTGAGTATATATTAACCCATTTTTCCTATACAATTTTTCTGTTGTAATGTCATGCAATCTGCTCATACCTACAATGCAAAGATGAATAAAATATAGTTGCTGTTGTCAGGGAACTTACTGTCTAGCAATAGGCAATAAACCACATATACAAATAGTCACAAAATGCTCTGAGAGTTCACTGGTGGGATAGAACATAATATAGCTAAGAAAAGTAGCTAGTGTATTGTCAGTGTCCCACAGTGCATCTGATCAGTTCCAGAATTGTGCTTATAATGGAGCAAAAACAGCGTAATTTAAATTGAAGACAATTTTAATATCATCCTCAGTACTCATCATCTTTAATATTATGAAGTATGTAACTCATTCATAAAGTAGAGAAAAATACAATTCATTCCCCTCATCCCCTTTAGGTCTGTAACTCTGTCAGTTCCCATGGAGTTCAAATACTGGTGCCATTTATTGGCTATATCAACTTGGGCAGGTTACTAATCTCATTGGACCTGATTTTACTCATCTGTAAAATGGGAGTGCTGGCTTAAAGAAACTTTGAGGTCCTTTCAAGCTCTATGATTCTATGCCCCTAACCTGTAAGTCAATTAAATTCCTAAAATTGTTTTCTCATGTCTAAAAGGGAGAAAATAATATTGGCACCAAATACCTTCCTCACATGGTTATTTAAAGAATCAAATGAAATAAAATGTTGTGTTTGGGGAACTTGAAAATGCGACGAATGTTAATCATGGTTTAATTGTTAATCTTCTTAAACCTCAAATTCTTGTGTGTAAAATGGGGATAACAAAGTTAGCATTACCTATTTTCCAGGGTTGTTTTGCAGATCAAATCTATTATTCCCTTTATATGTCACCTTATGCAAACTTAATATCAGTTTTTTCATCTTCAAGATAAAGGAGTAGCACTTAATGATTTTACAATTCGAAATCTATATTCCTATGTATGTAAAGTAATTTTAAACCAACATCCACTTTAAATTACTGATATTAGTATCAATTTCCCTACATCAATTAGAAAACTAGTAATTAGACTATGACTCTTAGTTTATTTCTGAATGCCTTAAAAAAAATTTCATTGCACTTGTGAATAACTGGCTTTTCATAGTCATTCACTCTGGAATATGACATGAAGCTTGCGTTCTTCTTTAACAGTGATTTTTTTAAGCAGCAGGTTACAATTCAGCTATAGCCATGATTGACAAAATATAGGTGCATTTGGGTATTTACTCATCCCTATAAAATTGTGCATGACAGGTCAATGAGGGGTAGAACTGGGCAGATTGTCAACATACTTAAAATTTGGGAAAAACCAAGTATAGATCTGAAAATCTGATTTGTGAGATTCATAACTATTCGTTCATTTCTTAACTATGGCTCATTAAATTTAACAGTTGTATAACTTGGAATTCACAGATGACAACTGCAACATATTTTGGGTAATAAATTACTAGCTGCTTTAAGAAATGTGACTGATTTAACAATGCTTTGTGGGGAAGTAATAGAAGCACTACAATCTGTCTTTCTACTGTTAAAGAGTTTATTTTAAGAGTTTAGATTGCCACAATAAATATTCTTTTAATCCTTAGGCATACAAGTAAGTCCACTCTCAAAGGCAGTCATTTACTTGTCTAGTAATAAACAGTAATTTATGATACCCAATATCGATTTACATTTACTCTTTAACTCTGTGGCATTGGTGTAAAGCTGTTTGGTTGCTCTTGCTGAAAGTGCTATACAATTATCTGCTGTTTGAAACAAAAATACTGCCTGTGTTTAAAAAGAGGGAAAAGGGGAGTAAAAAAGATAGGAAGTTGGAGTAGGGCCTTAAGTTTATGTGAGTTAGAAACTCTTAAGTCAGCAATAATGAATACATTGCTAAACATAGAGACAGCAGCTATGTGGCATGGTGAATAGAATACTTGTCTTGGAGGCAGGAAAATCTGAGTTCAAATCCTGTCTCAGACAGGTAGCAGCTATATGACCCTAAGCAAGTCATTTAACCTCTCAACTCTCATTTTCCTCATCTGTAAAATGGAGAGAACAATAGAATCTACTTCACTGTATTCTTCTGAAGAACAAATGATATAATGGAGAGCTTTGCAAATATTATACAACTACATGGATACTAGCTAGTAGTGGTGGTGATGGTGGTAGTGGTAATGCTAATAGTTATTAATGGTGATATGGTCATTATCACCATGATAGTAGTGATAAACGTTCGCTTCCTCTGCTAAAAACCATCAGTTCATGTCTTTAAAACTCTCTTTATCCATTCCATTGCTTTTATTGTATCACCTGTTATTAGTGAATTGTTATTTTTATTATTAAAATTATATTATTATTAAATGTTATTATTATTGGTTATTGTTTCTTCCCTATGGTTCCCTATCCCATTGCAATTCATATATCCAGGCATTTTGACTAATCTTGTGAGACAGGAACATTAGGGAATACTAGGGGCTCCATTGGAGATGTAAGCAACCACAGCATTCCAAATTCTATTAACCAAAAGACAAAATAAGAGTTGGCAAGAACCAATGGATCCTACCAATGATTTTCCTAGTAGGAGGGTTGAATTTGTGCTTATTAACATACTCAAGATACTGATTAACTCTCTGACTTGGTATTTATATAATTAATTCACTGGCCTCTGAATAGGATTTATCTTTTGAGGGAAAACTTGAAAGCTGGAGTTTTTACAAGTTCTGGAAATCAAAAGAAAGAAAAATCCACTAGATCTAGTCATTCCCAACCTACTGCATGGGTTGGATTCACTAGCAGCTGTATATGTTAGGCTAGGATTTCCTCCCAAAGACCATATCCAGGTGTAGGAAATAAATCCACATGTGTTTGCATGTGGTTTTTGTACAATTTACAAAACCGCATTGACTGTAGCTTCTCTCATTGAAATTCAAAGTAATGCTACTGTGATATAATATGAAATTTCTGGAAATGGATGAGTATTGAATTCTACCTGGTAGGGGTGGGGTAGGGACAATGCTGTTTGTGCACTAGGAAGGGAGTAATAATGTTATGGTCAGTTTACTAAGAGCCTGCCAAGGAACTAAGGAACAACTTTACTCACTTTTCAATTCTACCTATGTTATTGCCAACTAATGGAGTAGTTACTTACTGAGAGGCCCTAACCTGGGCACTGCATTTCATTTTCAGGATGTGTTCCAATTTAGCTGATCCTCTGCTTTTCTAGGAGTGATTTTTTGGTTGTACATAGTTTTGTATCTCTTTATTGAATGACAGCCTTAGTAGCATATTTCCTTGCTCTGTAAATTCTAGTAGTTCTCTATTGTCTCCAGGATCAAATATAAAATCCTCTATTTTAAAGTCCTTCGTAATTTCACCTTATATTGTAAGCTCCAACCAGATTGTCCATCACTTATTTTCATTCAGTGACATCACTCTCTTTGTTAAAGTTCCTCGTGGTAGAACTCCATCTTCTGAGGGAGTATTTCCCCTGCTTTCCTTCATTCCTGGAACTCTTTATCACCTTGTTTTGACCTCTTGGCTTTTTAAAAATATCAGCTAAAGTCACATGAAGCCTTTCTTCTTGAAGCCTTTCTTCATGAAACCTTTCCCAATATTTTTAAATCTTTCTGTTTTCTTTCCCTCTAAGATCATCTTCAGTGCATCCTCTATGCCTCTTGGTTGTACCTAGTTTTTGCCCATTAACTCCCTCAGAGAGAGAGTTCCTTGAGAGCAGAAGCTATCTTATTGGCTTCTTTGTACCTAAGCACTGTTTAGGTAGTTAATCAAGACTTGTTGACTTGGCTATGAGACGTTAAACAAGGCACTTAATTTCTCAGTGCTGCTGGCAATTCTCTATGCCTATAATATACAGAATAGTTACTAATCTGGAATTATAGAAGTTTCTAAAACAATAGTCTTCTACACCAGTAAAATCTAGGAACCAAAATCTCTATTCCCTCTTCCCCTGCACCGCCCCCGCAATAATAAATAAATAAATAAGAATTTTATCTAAGGACAAAATGGTTTGGTAGGATGCTGATCTTAGAGTAGGACATACTGAGATTTGATCTTGGTTTCATCACACTAAGTGATGACACATTAAGTGTGACCATAGGCAAGTCATTGAACTTCCTCATCTATAAAATGGGAATACCAATTTGTACCATTCCAGTAATTTTACAAGATTCTTACAAGGATGAAATGGGACACTAGATGAGATGGCATTTTGCATGTTGTACAATGTTATATGAATGTAAGGGATTGTTATTTCTTGTCTACACAACATCATTGCCCTCGATTCCCAATTATATGTGGCTTTGGTACAGACTGGAAATGATTACCAGACTTTTGGGAGGTCTTTAATAGATCTCCAGATAGAATTTAGAAATAATCATCCTAGTGATAAAGCATGTCATTAATTTTTCTAAAAATCTTTGTTTCCTTGATTTTTCTTTTCACTATCATTAGTATCATCATTTCACTACATTACCAGGCTAAATAATTCTCTACCTCTCCTATTTAGTGTTTGCACCTTTTAAGTACTTATAGATTTCATTTATATCATCATTTAATCATGTTTAGCTAAGATCTACACATTTAGGTTCTTCCCTATTTCTGCATAAATCCACTTTTCTATAAAGCTGAAGTTTTCTTTTGCATTCTGAACTGTTCTGCTGGTCCATACATTGCTAAGAATAGCTAGCATTTATGTACTGTATTTTAGATTTGCAAAGTGCTTCCCATGTTATAGCAAATATTCCCACAGCATCAGCTGTGTGAAATAGGTGCTATTATTGTTATCCCCATTTTATAGATATTAATGAGATTAAGTCCTTGACAGAGGGCTGCAGCTTCTTTGGGTTTCCCTCAATGATAGCACAATTCTTTATACAGGCTAAAGTTGTTAATTTGATTCAAATGGTGCATATTAAGAGAGATTTCCTGAGAATTATCAGAAGAGGCAGCTTCTCCCTTTGCTGTCATATGATTCAAATCCTAAAATGGATTTGTAAATGCAGAGACTGGGAGAGTTACCTTCAATGATGCAGATTGAAACCTGTATATTCCTGCCAATCCTCTGTATGCTTATCTGTGTTCTTTGATAAATTTGCCACATGGGGTCTTTCCAGCATTCTAGAAGTCTTCACTTTCTTCTAATGTTGTGAGGGTACCTGTGGAGTCCCCAGCTATCTATCTGTCATCTATGGCTCTTGATATATAACCAGCCTGTCTTAACTTACTATCATACAACTCCTTGACAATATCCCTTTTTCACCTATATTGCCTGTCTCAGATATACATAGTATTTAGATAATCTCTATAGAGTATTCACCCAAATGCTTGTTGAAATATGGGTAATGGACATTCTTCATCCACTAGATTTTTCCTGTATAAATAGAAAGCTGAAACTCTGGGGAATTAAAAAAATTTATCTGTGTCCATTATTAAATCTAGGTTTTTTTATGATGTTTTCCCAATTTATTTGAAGGCTTTTTTATTTTTTTGAATATTTTGAAAATAAATTTCCAATTTATTTGGAGCTTTTTCAAGAGTCTTGAGAAACCTCTTGGTGGTTTTTAGGAAGAATGGAATAATAGAATGCATTTGATTATTTCTCATTCTTGGATTTGTGTTTGATTTCTCCTATCCTGAGAAAATTTGTGGCAAGCCCAATTAATCACTACTTTGTACTTTATATGTACTTTATACCTTTATAATATGGCTTTATATTATGACTTTATAAATGTCATATATATATATATATATATATATATATATGACTTTATAACAATACTTCAGTAGGCCCTATAATCTCATCATTGTAGGTATTACTTCCACTAATGCAGATCTTGATCATCCTCTGTCCATATTATCTCACGGGTCTTCCATATTTGATCTACTACTCAACTTGTATGAAGCTTTTATATCAACTCAGTATTCAGGATGTTCATCAGTTATTCTTCTTTCTTATTACCGACTACCTTCTTTTTCTGATCATGTGTTTCCCCAGGGATATGGCACATACCTGTTATTTCATGTAGCATAATTATCATATACTAACCCTGCCTGTTCCTACCATGGTACTGTCCACTAAACTATGGGTCATCTATAACTTTGGTTCTTTGGAAATTAAAGAGCTGTGAGATTTCTATGTGCCATCATGAAGAGAACATCTATGATTAAAATATAGGGCTTTGCTCTAGTAGCTTAAGATTTTCAGTTTCCCAAAATGCATCTGATCCTGATCACTTTGTCCTATTTTATTTTAAGGACATCTCATTATCTCTTCTCAGTGACTCTACCTCCTATGTGTAATAATAGATTGATTATGAAGCTGCATTTCACAAGACAGACAATAAACATTACATAAAAAACATAATTTCCTGGAGTTTGATTCAGTTAGCACAATATCATTGGCAAATAGAAATATCAGGAGGCCCTTCCCTTGACTAGGAAATCTGTCTCCCATTTGAACCCTGTGTACATTATATCTCATGGCTATAGTGACCACATTTTATAAGCTTGCATCTCTATTTTTCACCTTAGTGTTGTTCATTTATTTTAGTCATGTCTCACCCTTCATGATTCCATTTAGGGTTTCTTGCCAAAGATACTGGAGTAGTTTGCTATTTCCTTCTCCAGCTTAATTTTTACAGAGGAACAACTGAGCTCAGCAAACAGGGTTAAGTGACTTGTCCAGGGTCACATAGCTAATAAGTATGTAAGACTGGATTTGAACACAGTCTGACTATTCATGGTGCCATCTAGCTGTCTCAATGTTATTCTTTATTTAGTATTATTAAATGGAGGATCATTGAACAGAGGTGGTCTCTGTGCTTATATCTGTCAAAAAGCTTTGTATAATCTTAACATGCATGAGATGCATTTGGGGAGAAAAGACTTTTAAGGGTACATTTTGCTCTAGTGAATAATCAATTCTTTTTCATAGAAAATTTTCATTTTCACTCCAATATTGAGAGCATGTATTCTTTGCTGCTTTCATTCATTGGTTGATTTGCCACCCAGAGTGAAGGATGTGACTTGACTGATGATAGCTATAAAAGATAGATTTTTGTACGTTTGCAAATGCTTAGTTTAAGAGTGACAGGAAAGAAGAAACAAGAAAGAAGAGCACACTGAGAAGAGGAAAAGTCATGGTAAAAATTAGAAGCAGTTTCCTTTATTCTAAGTTTTCAGTTTTTTAAAGGAACAAATTTACTGAAAAACAGTAAGAGGGGACAATTAGACGGCATATGGACAGAGTGCCAGCCCTGGAGAAAGTGGGAGCTGAGTTCAAATCTAGCCCCAAACACTTACTATATCTAGCTGTCTGACTGAGGCAAGTCACTTGACCCTAATTGCCTAAAAGTTTGTTCTAAAGAAAAATAGTAAGAGAAACTAAATTTATTAAACTCAACTATATAACAATTAAGTGGGAATATAATTGAAATTCAAAAGAAAGATCTTAAGTTAGAAAGAATAGGGCTAATTAATTACAGTGTGCTCAGAAACACAGTCTCAGACTGAAGGAATATTGTAGCCATTTAGTCCAATCTGTACCTGGGCAAAAATCTCCTCTATGATATTCAAAAATAAGTTGTCATCCAGGATTTGTGGGGCAGCTATGTGGCAACAGTAGATAGAGTGGTGGGCCTAAAATCAGAAAAATACATCTTCCTGAGTTTAAATCTTCTTTCATTCACTTACTCCTTGTCCTGTTTGCCTCTATTCATCATCTATAAAAATCAACTGGAGAAAGAAATGGTAAATCTCTCCAGTATCTTTGCCAAGAAAAATCTCAAATGTTGTTACAAAGAGTTGGACACAGTTGAAATGACTGACCAACAAAATTTGTTTCAAGGTCTCTGGTAAAAGAGTATTCACTACTTCCCAAGAAAGGCCCTTCTATATTTGAATAGTTTCAATTGCTAAGATGCTTTTCCTTATATAAAGCCCTCTCTGGTTTTCCATCCATTGATCCTCGTATTTCCATCTTTTCCCATCCTATGATAACTTGAAAATCAGTGAAGGATTCAATAGTTATAGCTTCTAGTCTTTTCAGTACTCTGTGATACAGTTTATCTGCACTTGTCTTGGTCACTTGGTAACTTGAACTCAACTGGGACCTCTAAGCATTCTCTTATATTCCTTCTTGTTGGAAAGTTTTAACAATCTATTAACTATATGCATTCTCACCTTCCCAAGTGAAAGATTATTCTGCTTGCCAAAGAGAACTGAAACAAAATATGAATTGAATGGTTCTATTTCTTTTCTGAGGCCTAGAATTGTCTCATGCAGCGCAAGCAGGGAATTTATTCTTTCTTTGATCATCTTCTTTTACTCACTTAGCTTTTTTAAAAATGAAAGAAAAACTCTCCTATTTAATAACATCAAACTACATGATGAATTTTAGAAAGATTTTCAATAAAATATAAAAATAGTTAGCTAATATGTAGAAGATAAAATAATTAACTTTGCAGAGTTTTCTGAAAAGATTTTCTTTGAAAATCTTATTCATTTATCAATAATTATGGATTATTGAATAAGTTCTTTTCCTATGTAGATGTAGAAGCTGCATTATAAAAGTGTCCCAAGTAAAGGAGTCTTTTCTCTGAGAGGAAGATGTAAATTTGCAAATAATTAATAAAAGTTTGTTTCTAAACTTTTTTTTTTCTTAGAAGGCCAAAATCCCTACTCAGAGTCAATTTTTTTGAATAAGCTACCTATGTAGTTCCAAAATTTCTCCTATTTGTTTGTATTACACTATTAGTGTTTTATTCCTTTGGATTAAGGCTATTTTCTATTAATGTGCAGATACCCTTAGGATGACTTGTACATTAATCCTTTACCAGCCATTTAAATTTTAATGTGCATTAAGTAATTCTTTATCAGTAGCTAAAGGCAGAAAAAAAAAAGTATGATAGAACCTTTTGGGTTGGATGGTGAAATGAAAGACTGAAGTTTTAAAAAGTGGCTGAAAAGGGGAAAAAGGTAGTTATATATGGTGATGATATTGTTTTCTTGATATTTATACTCTTCTCTGAGTAAGTGATCAAATCAATCTATTGCTACTAAAAAGGAAAACGAATGGCATGAAAATCTACTATCCTTTGTTTCTTCTTGTAAGTTTTATGATGACCCAGATGAAAATCCCCTTTCCTGGTGACCATGCTCCTACATGAATTATCTCCTTTGGAATGAATTTTTAAATTTATATGCCGAGTACCTGGGACAATTCTTTACATGTACTTGTTAAGTCATTTTTCAGTTATATCCAATTTTACATTATCCCATTTGGGGGTTTTCTTTTTTAAATTGCTATTTTATTTTTCTCCCAGTTACACACTCCCCCACACACATAATATATATATATATATATATATATATATATATATATATATACGTATATATATATATATATATATATATATATATATATATATATTGTTGAGGCAATTGGGATTAAGTGACTTGCCCAAGGTCACACAACTAGGAAGTATTAAGTTATCTGGAAACATGAATTCCATTGGTGTTTTAGCTTCTTTATATCTACTGTACTGCGCATTATAAAATATATCTAGAGTCCGCCCTTGAAACAGAATAGTGTTTCAAAGATTTTTTTAACCTATAATTAAGTGTAAACTACCCTGGGATATTTCATTTTATCCTTAGCAGGGCACAACATTTAGAGTTACTGCATTTTCATATAATATTCCTTTTCAAACTGTTGGATTGCTTATTTTCTTGCATGCCGTCTAGAACTATGACATTTTATGGTATGTAGTATTCTATGGTTTAGGATGGTCTTAGAAATGAACAATAGTCCAACAACTTGAACCTGGTCAAGAGTAAAAAAAAATAAACTATCCAATTCTTGCCTCTTTGGATTCTAACAAATTTTAAATATAGACAGTAGTTAAAAATCACAAAATTACACAAAAGCTTTATTTTATGATTTTGGATTCATTCAACAAAAAAGCAAAAGCAAATGAGACTCTATCTACAGTGCCACTTAGCTGCCCCATAAAAACAATTTTTAATATCCATTTTTAAAAATTCTGTGTTCAAATTTTCTTTCTCCCTGTCTTACCCCACCTCCCCAAGACAGTAAACAATGTGATACAGGCTAAACATGTTCAATCATGCAAAACATATTATAACCATATTAATCATGTTGCAAAAGAAAATACAGAGCTAAATGAAAAAAATACAGAAAGTGAAAAGTAGTATGAACCTAGATTCACTCATTTCTTCCTTTGGAAATAGACAACATTTTTCATCGTGAGTCTGCTAGAATTGTTTTGGATCATTGTATTGCTGAGAAGAGTTAAGTCATTCACAGCTAATCATGTAGAATGTTGCTATAGCTGTATAAAGCATTCTTTTGGTTCTCATTTCACTCTTCATTATTTCATGTAGATCTTTCCATGTTTTTCTGAAATCTACCCATCATATTTTCAACTCATTACAACCATATACTGTTCCCCAATTGATGAGCATCCCCACAATTTCCAACTTTACTATTATTAAAAGAGCTGCTATAAATATTTTTATACAAATAGTCCCTCTTTTGTTAATCTCTTTGTGATGTAGACCTAGTATTGGTATTGCTGGATCAAAGAGAATGAGCAATTTTATAGCCCTTTGGTGTAGTTCCAAGTTGCTCTTCAGAATGATTAAATCATTTCACAACTCTACCAATAGTGCATTAATGTCTCAATTTTCCCACATCCTCTTCAACATTTGTCATTTTCCTATTCTGTCCTATTAGCCAATCTGATAACTTTAAGGTGGTTCTTCAAAGTTGTTTTGATTTGTATTTCATCATTTGGGTTTTTTTTTGGCAGAGATACTGGAGTGGTATGCCAGTTCCTTCTCTAACTTATTTTATAGGTGAGGGAACTGAGGCAAATAAGGTGAAGAGACTTGGTCAGGATCACCCAGTTACCAAGTGTCTGAGGCCACATTTGGATTCAGGAAGACTCATCTTTTTAACTGCAGGGGCAGCATTCTATACACTGTTGGGATTTTAGATAATGCAGTGGCTAGAATACCAGGCTTAGAATTAGCAAGCCTGATTCCAGCCTCAAACAGTTCGGATGCTCAGCAAGTCATTTCACCCTGTTTGCCTCAGTTTTCTCATCTGTAAAATGAACTGAAGAAGGAAATGGAAGATACTCCAGTATATTTGCCAAAGATGGAGTGTAGAGTTGGACACAATACAAATGATTCCACAACAAACAACATGTGACCTTGGGCAATTCACTTAAACAACAAATACCTACTATGTGCTAGGCTCAGCCCATAAATGAAACAATCCCTGCAATTTAAATTTTTCTCTATTCTTTCCTTCCCCTGGTAGTGATCTAGAAGTGCAAGGAAAATACAAACCTAACATAGACAACTGAGGCAGTTATATTTAATATTTAAAGTTATAATAAATGAGTAGATGTCATTAGAGACCAATGCTTTTTGTGATGTGACCAGTCCCAACAATTTCCTTAGCTAACTTCTACTACCCACAAATAAAGTATAATAGAATTGCTTCTCTGAGATCACTTTTCCAAGAAGTACAGTATGATTAGTCCTCTTGAATTCCCTAGGGAAAAAATCTAAGGAATAAGTACACACACACACACACAGAATAGAAAACAAACATTCGAAACCACTGTCATTCAGAGGTTTTCTAAATTATTTGACATTATTATGTTTCTTTTTTGAATTGCTTTATATGGAATTGATTAATTGTAACAAGATCATAACTTTTTCAGAACAGCCAGTTTTTCCAGCTCACCAGCATCAGAATACACATTGAAACTATGATTTATACCTTCCTTTCAATTGTTTCAATTGGGTAGAAACTGGTTTCACTTAGCCCCAGGCTGTTTTGTCAGAGTTTCTGCCATATTTAAGTACTCTGTTAGATGATAACAGCTCCCTTTTTTTGCAGTTGTACTGGAAGGGTTGAGGGATAAGGTTAGGGAGGGATTTTGAAGACCAGAGCGGTATATACGTTGATTTATTAATCTTTTTTTAAACTACATTTTATATTGTACAATAATCTTTGATCATTGACTAGATAAGAAATAAATATAATTACTCCTTCCACATCTCTAGGGTTAGAATCGTGGTATCCCTATGATCTAGAAAATCCATGTAAAATATGTTTATCCTCCCTTTGTTCCAAAGAAGTCATAATATTTTAATGGAGTGTAGAATCAAGAAGATTCATTTTTATGAATTCAAATCCAGCCACAAATACTTCTGAACCTGAGTAAATTTCCTCATCTGTAAAATGAGATGGAGAAGGAAACGGCAAACTATACCTTATTGTAACATTTGGGTTAAATATTTGGTCAAAGATTCTGTGTCTCTTCTGGTCTTAATGAGTCACCTGTGGCTTCCATAAAACTCTTTCAAAATTTCCATTTAATTTATTATGCCAACTAAATATATTGAAACTATCATGGGAAAAGACACAATGTGGAAGAGATAAATATGTTTTCACAAAAAGAATCTCATTTCTTACATGATCTTTAACAGTCTTGTGTTCAAAAGACAGTTATCCCTTTGTTATTCTCTCACACTGCTGATAGAATAAAATTTTGCCACAGTTTTGTTGAGGGCTGAGCCTGTTCTAGTTCCTTTAAGTATTTTGTCTCTGCTTTGTTCATTCCAAACATTTTAGTACATATGAATTCATTTCCAAGTTATTAAAAAAACATTTTCTGTGACAGTCACAAACACATTATATCAACCCAAAGCCAAATAAAGAAGTGCTATCTAGTTTCCCAACATCAATTAATTTTTGTGTTTCTTTCAAAGAAAGTCTTTAATCTGATCCAACATTGATTTGATATTACTCAATGAATAGCAATCACCTCTAGTGACCTCTGTGTAGTCATATTCTTTCCTTTGAAAGCTGATTTCAATTTAAAAAAATATTTACTTTCCAAACCGCTTGAGCGTTAGTAAGAGTCCTTGTTATTTTCTTTTATCATTTCTTGCATTATAACTGCAGGTGCTTCCCAAATCCAATTTGCATTGTTCCTTAGTTTGTAACTCTTTAAACTTTAATATCCTTTTGATATAATAATCCATTCTCCTAGATCTGTTTCATCAGTACATAACTGAAATTCACCAAATTTATATATGTAGAAGGTGTAGATGTGTGTTTATATACAATTAAATAAATATTTCTATGAAGTTTCAGATATGGTTATTAGATTCCATCCTCCATGTCTTTATTTTTTTTAACCTTAGTCCATTAATTGATCCATTCATTTTTTTAACCTCATTTTTCAGTGAAAAACAGTCAAGGGATAAGTAAAAATTTTATCTGTTGAACCTTACAACCTCTTTAAGAGGCCCTACCATTCTTAAACACAAGAGATTGGCATCCCATCTGTTCAAGTAGAGACCATCTCCTCCAAATGGTTCTTATCTAGTAAGGCAGTCAATCCTACACTTAGCCTCCATATGGTCACTCTTGTTTCCTAATCTAAAAAAAGATTCAATGTTGTGGGAGAGGGCTATATTTTCAACAACACTAGTATATAGAAATGATTTCTAAAAGCTTTCAACTCTTTTGTTTTCCCTCCTACTTCTGACATTTCTACTTCCTCCCAAAATAAAATAGTCAATAGAATCGTCAACTATTAGGAAATGTAATCTCCTGCCATATTTCCCCATCTAGACTACTTTAGATATGGCAAAATTAAAACACATAGCTTCTTATGGTCTACCTCACCTCCATATCAAATGATCACTTTAAATAAATTTTGATCACACAATCACTCAATAAATCAGAATACTCTCACCAAGCTATATCTAAATGGAGACAGAGCTTATGTGACCATTTTTCTGTATTGACTGGCAATACTGATTCCTAGATGTGAAATAGCACTTGATTTATTATATGCATCTGCTTTAATAAAGATAGATAAAATTATTGGTCTGTCATTACGGTGCCATAACATAGTCATTCATGGATGCAAACGTCTTGAAACATGAGTGTGCACATGTGTATTCATAAAGGCTTATCCTCAGTTATACACTAGAACGAAGGAATATGATTCACTCCTTTCCAATAATAACTTCTCTTACCCATTTCTCCTCTAAACAAATGACAGTTGAACTGGGTAGACTTATCTAGGATGATTTATACTTAGTTCTTACTATATACTAATTAATATACTAGAAGATCTTTTGAGGGCCCTCCCAATAAGGGAGCCAGTCAGCTCAAATTGGCCCTAGAGAGCACATTGTTAAATTTTTAGTGTGATCATTTAAATCTGGAAAATTGGTAATCACTATTAGTCACAGTTCAATTTGTTGTTTTTGACAGTCTGGATTTGGAAAAAGTGTTAATTCAGACTAAATTTGAAAGTATATCCTGAATACTTGTTTTGTTGTTCTTTAGAAAACATGGTTATTAAAAGTTTGCCAGCATATTCCTGCTTCCAGCACTTTCATTTGGATTTGAAATTAAAAGACCCTTCTCATTTGGGTAAAAACTATTCAGAAGTTAGAAAGATTTCCAGGAATTTTTAAACTAAGGTTCTTTAAATAATTTACTGTATTGTGAACTGAAGTAATAATAGAGTTCCTAAGGCAAAGGATGGGTTATTGTGGATTCTTCCATGGAGAATAAAAATAAAACCTTCAGATTTTAGTTTAGGCGGCCATTTTGTCAAGGTGCTTTCCTTGGGCATATTCTATAATTATGTTAATCAAATTTGGAAGTGACCAAGCCATGTATTATCGTGGAATGATAGATGCTAATATTTTCCATAAAAATAGCCTTTATTAGTCTACATTAACTTTGCAAATTGGAGTGTTGTGACAGCTGGAGAACTTGTGAGAAATGTGCTCTTAAATTCAGATACTAAAACCCTTGTGGGGGTAATATCACAGGATGCTAAAAATACTTTTGACACTTAGAAATGATAGTTCAAAAAATTATTTGACTGGGGAAGGGAGAGTAAGTGGTTCATTTGCTGTTTTCAGAGCAAAGGCCAGAGTTAAAAAATTGGTCTTACCAGCTTTTTTGTATGTTATAACCATCTGTCTTGGTTCACATTGCCAGAATGTTTTTTTTTTAAGTTAACAAAATGACTGGATGAAGCATAAATATGTCTTTAAGTATACTGTCCATCACAATTTATAGATGCTTTCTTCAGGTCCAGAGCTTAACAGATTTCTTTGGCAGTGGCAAAGATAAAGCCTTTCCTACAAATTCATATATAAAACTGGAGTAGATAACATTCTATAGAGACTGAGAATAGTACAGTGAGAATCAGTGGTAGCTTTGGAGCTAAAGGCCTACAATCAAGATCTTTAACTTTTGAGGGTTTCTTCATTTATAAAATGAGGAATTTGGAATAGATGATTTTTAAGGTCACATCCAACTTTCAATCTATGAACTCATGATTGTTTCTTTGAAAGAGGAATTGAATCAAATATTAAGTTTGTTATGATCATGTGTTAGGGATAGAATGCCTTCTATGTTCTATACATTTGAATATGTGCTCTGAGCAAAATGTCAAAGAAAATATTCTGCCCATAAAGAGTCTCTAGTCTAATTGGGTAAATGAAGACACAAAACAAGTTACAAAACATAAATAAAAAAATCACAGTCTACAAAAAAAACCTTCTCTCTTATTACCTTATTGTATATTATACCTCTTATTTGTAAGGGATAAATAAAATATTAAATTAAGTTAAAGGAAGATTTCCAGACTATTTGCCTCATTCTTTTCTTTGCAGAGTCTGCTTTATTCTTATATCATTTGTCCTAACAGCCCAGAAATACTGGATTCTCAATGTATTTTTAGATTATGAGGTAATATGGGAAGGCTATGGTCCTTTCCCTCTCCACCTAAAATCACAAATGCTTAAGTTCCAAGACGCAAGGGGAAATTAAAAGTGTAAAGACTTCTTTTTTTGTTATAGTAACATAAATTGAGAACTGTAAGGAACTTCAGAGACCATCTAGATCACATTCTTCTTTCACAGATTAGAAAACTGAGACACAGAAACAGTACATAATTTAGCATCTCCACAGAAGCAATGTCATAAAAAAAGATTGAAAGTCAGGTTCTCTGGTTCCTAATCCACTATGTTTTCCACCATTTTGTGGCAGTGCTCTATACAACAATTTCCTTCTCAAAAGTTTTATCTTAGAGATAAATATCTAATTTATATGAACTAATGTTAAGTGAAGTGAGTAGAACCAAGAGAACATTGTACATGGCAATAACAAGATTATATGATGATCAATTCTGACAGATGTGCTTCTTTTCATTAGCGAGGTGATTTGGGCCAGTTCCAATGGTCTTGTGATGGAGAGAACCATCTTCACCCAGAAAGAGGACTGTGGGAACTGAGTTGGGACCACAACATAGTATTTTCACTTTTTTGTTGTTTGATTGCATTTTGTTTTCTTTCTTATTTTTTCCTTTTTGATCTGATTTTTCTTGTGCAGGATAATTGAAAATATGTATAGAAGAATTGCACATATTTAACATATATTGAATTACTTGCCATCTAGGGGAGGGGGAAGGGCAGAGGGAGGGAGAAAAAAAGTTGTAACACAAGGTTTTGCAAGAGTGAATGTTGAAAACTATCATGTTTTGAAAATAATTTTTTTAAAAAAAAAATACATATCTAATTAAGAACACCAGATAATCCTCTAAGCAATTAAAAAAAAAATGAAATCCAAGAAGTAGTGAGGAAAGGAAGAATTTTGGAAAGTCTAGATGCTCATGATTTTTTACATTGATTAACATTGTTATCAGGTTTTTTTCCCCCTTTGGCAGTGAGAAGCTCATAGCTTAATGAGGACTAGAGCCTAGGCTTCAAAATTCTAATCATTCCCTCTTTTCATCTCCATTTTAGAGTAAAGGTATTAGGAGGCAAAACGAATACATTACTAAAAATATGATGATTTTTAAAATGATGTAAAATTAAGACATGTTGACTTATCAAAAAATGGATGAATTTATTAAAAAATCAAAGAAGTCTCCCAAAAATGGCTAGGTTTTATGACTTGAAGAAAATGTCGGTATGGTAAATAGAAATAGGAAGAGAAAAAACTGTGGGCAGGCAGAGAAGAGAAAGCTGTAGTGGATGGGAGAAGGGGAAAAAAAAAAAACTAGTACTTATAACAGAAATAAAAGCAAGATTGGTTCTCCCTTTGGCTCTAGGTGTCTTCCGATTTGTTCTGTTTTATAAATTTTGTTTCCCTATTGAATTGTCTGCTCTATATTTCTGTCAAAGACTCCCTGACTAAGGGTACTTCTTACCACTTAACAAGGCTGTAAGCCCAATTTACTCCTCATGACTGACTAGGGAGGGAAATAGGCCTTTTTCAAACAGCAGCAATGGCCTTAGATATTGCTTTATTTATATTTATTTCTGTTTAGTGACTTCTGGTACTTTTTTTGGACTAACGTGTTTATGAAGACTCGGGTGTTTTCGTTTACAAGAGGGCTTCCCCAGAGCAGTAACCTGGGTAAAATAACTTACAAACTTTTATAGTATAGAACAGAGTAAAGTGTTGCTGAAGGCCATGATTTCTTCTCACTCATAAGACATCATATTTAGTGAGATAAGTAAAATGTTAGCCATATTTAAAGTGTTCTCTCAACAGAAATTGAAATATTGAAAAATAAATGGACGTGAAAAATAACTGTAGACTCTTATAAAGCCAATAAAGGCCTAAAGTTTATTCTGAGCAACTCTTAATGTTAAGAGCTGGTTTAGAAACAAAAACTAAACAGAGTTAGGAAGACATGGGTAGGACTGCTACTTCAACAACTTTTGGCCACTGGGCAAATCACTTAATCTCATCTTCATTTTCCTTATCTATAAAATAAGATGGGTGGACTCATTGCTTCTAGTGTCCCTTATAGCTCTATAACCTTTAACTTAAAAACCAGAAAATAGCAAGAACCAATCCACCACCCATGTCTTCATTTTGTTCAATGAATATTCTCTCTATAATGATGCACAGAAAAATATTTTCAAAAGGACATATCAAATACACTTGTAGAGACTTGTAGAGATATAATACAGAGGAGGGGTCAGAAAACAATTTGGAGTAAATCTAGGATGACTTGTCCTGGAGGAGACTATTTTTTAATGTAGATTCTTATAGGAAACGAGGGACATGAATTTGATAGAGAGAAATGGGAAGGGGTTTTTTAGATAAAGGAGTACTAACATATACAAGAATGAACAAGTTATTTGATGATATATGTTGATTGGCTTGACCAGAGGCAGATTCAAGTAGGGGAATAATAAAAAACGAGATTGGTTGAGATTGAGATGTTGGAGGGAAATTTTTATTTAAATTCAAACAACATTTATTATGTTGTTAATTCTCATTTTGTGTTGTGTTTTTGCTTTTAAAACTGGAAGTAATGAGCAAACTAACCTTTAAATTCCAAAATATCTAATAAGAACATGAAGATATATGGGTGTACAGATATAGCTTAAATGATGAAATTGCTATTGTGATAATAATATCTAGTCATTTTGTGACTGATTAAAATATATGGGCCTATAGATTCTGCTGTGATACTTAGCAAGGCTTCCTTGGAAGCTATTCTTTAACATTCTCTATTCTGCCTATCTCTGGAAATACATACAGTTATGGATCTGTTACTTCAGAAGGCCAATATGGAAATGTCATAATTTTTGCCCTTATAAAAAAAAGACAAGACCTAACTGATCCTTTCAAGCACTGTGCTTTATTTGTTTTTTGTTTTTTTTTTTGTTTTGTGTGTGTGTTTTTTTAACACAATTTGCATCATGCTTTTGAAATATCTTTATTAGGAAAAATCTGGTCAATCAGTTAATTGGACTGTTGGTAACAGAGTCCAAACAGGCAAGGTTGCCTATTTACTGGACAAAGTTATGACCATGTCAATCACTTTTCAAAAATATTATTGGCTTTCTTATTACTTCTAGCATAAAATACAAACAACTCTACCTTTCTATCTAACTTCCTTTACAGTTTGGCTTCTGATTCCTTCTTTCCTTTACAGGCTATTTTCACATTTCTTCCCTACCCATACTTTGTGTCCAACCAAATTGCTATCACCATACTACAATCCAAAATGCTGGCATGCTTGCTGATGTTCTACTTCTCATATCCATGTCTTTACATTGGATCCACCCCATGCTTAGGAATGTTCTCTCCTCTAATCTTTAGCTCTTGGAATCCATGTTTTCCTTCAGGATTCAGGTTAAATTCTACCTTCAGCATAAAGCCTTTTGTGCTCATCCTAGCAAGTAGGGTCTTTATTACCAAGGTTACCTTCCACCTATTTTCTTCTATGTACAGATTCCCTCCCCTCTCCATATTAGAATGTAAGCTCTTTGAAGGCAGGGATTGTTTTTGTTTTCCTTTGATTGAAAGGACTTAGCATAGTTCTTGACATATAGTAGGTACTTTAAAAATGCTTGTTGGAAAAGGTAATGACAAATGTTGGAGTGGATGTGGGAAAACAGGGACAGTGATACATTGTTAGTGGAGTTATGAACTGATCCAACCATTCTGGAGAGCAATTTGTAAATTTACCAAAAGGGCTAGCAAACTCTTCACATCCTTTGATCCAGCAGTGTCTCTACTGGGCTTATATTCTAAAGAGATTTTAAAGGAGGGAAAGGGATCCACATGTACAAAAATGTTTGTGGCAGCCCTTTTTGTAGTAGCAAGAAACTGGAAACTGAGTGGATGCCCATCAGTTGGAGAATGACTAAATAAGTTATGGTATATGAATATAATGGAATATTATTGTTCTATAAGAAATGATCAGCAGGATGATTTCAGAGAGATCTAGAGAGACCTATATGAACTGATGCTAAGTGGAATGAGAAGAACCAGGAGATCATTATACACAGCAACAAGATTATACAGTGATCAATTCTGATGGATGTGGCTCTTGTAAACAATGAGATGATTCAGCCAGTTCCAATAATCTTGTGATGAACTGAACCATCTAAACCCAGAAGGAGGACTGTGGAAACTGAGTGTGGATCACAATATAGCATTTTCACTCTTTTTTCTGTTGTTTGCTTGCATTTTATTTTTTCTCATTTTTTTTCTTTTTGATCTGATTTTTCTTGTGCAGCAAGATAATTATATAAATATGTATGCATATATTAGATTTAACACATATTTTTGCCATATTAAATGTATATTGGATTACTTGACATCTAGGGGAGACAGTGGGAAGAAGGGGGGAATTGGAACACACAGCTTTGCAAGGGTTAATGTTGAAAAATTATCCATGCATGTTTTGAAAATAAAAAGATTTAATTTAAAAAAAGTGCTTGTTGATTCATTGAATTAATCGATCAACAAACTTTTTAAAAAAAACATTACATACCAAGCATTGTGCAAAATGCTGAGAATACAAATAAAAAATAAAATTGGTCACTACCCTAAAGGGACTTATATTCTATTAGATGTAGAAAGGGTTATGTGAAGTCTGAGGAGGACAAGTTACTACCATAGTGAATGTGTAACCAGTGAATGTCTCATTGAGGACATGGCATTTGGTTTAGGATTTAAAGTACAGATTTAGCAAGAAGTGAAGAGGAAGTAGTGGAATTCTAGGCAAGGGAACAAAGAGAGTAAAAGTATAGCAATAGAAAGTATGAGAAATATATATTTTTGTGACAAGTGGTAAATTGTATATGTTGATGAAGCTATTGGGTATGGGATAATAACATAACAAAAACATGTGGAAGAGCATCAGGTAATAAGTACTCTTGAAAAGTTTAGTTAGTAGTAGGCTCCAAACATCAAAAGAATTTAGATCTTATCCAAAACACAACAGGGGTTCCTGTTTGAAAAATGGAATGAAGAAAATGCTTTTTGAAAAAAATTATTCTAGCTTCTCCTGAAAGCTTCTAAGCAAAAGGAAGTGAATCTGAATTAGAGGCTGGACCTCTACAAGATCAGGCAAAGTCAATTTGACATGAATTTGCTCAAAATCAGCTCTCCAGAATTTAATAATAAGCCAGACTGTGGTTGAAAGAAAAATGATCAGGAGAACAATGGTGTCATTTATAAAACTGGGAAAACTGGAAAGAAGTGTCTTCATGTGAAGATAAGAAGTTTGATGTTTTTATTGGCCTTTAAAAATGGGTTTTTTAGTAGAATGAAAGCTCCTTGAGGTCAGTGACTCTCATAGTTTTTATCATCATATCTCCCTTAGTACAGTTTCTTGCACATAACAAATGCTTAGCAAGCATTTGCTGGTTTGAATTTAGTTGAAATAAGTAGTTGAAACTGAAATTAGTTGAAATTGAAAATTTTAAATTAGTGGAAATAATTTCTATATCTCTGATTAAAATACCATTGTCATTCTTTCATTCTATCCCATTTTCTACATATCCTTTTTTGGCAAAGAAAACTTCTTTTGCAGACAGTATAACAAAGTTTCTTTTGTTGACAACACTTGAACTTCACAGTTTACTAAAATTACATTCTGTTTTAATAATTATTTTAATATTTTGAGTTCCAGATACTTCAAGGAAATGTGTTAATGGAGCAAGACACAAACCTGAATTATTTGTTGGACCAATGGACATCTATGTGCACAAGTTTAGTAACTGCAATAAACACTGGTTAGGCAATTACCTGACTATAATTTGCACACCCAAAGGCAAGAATTGGAATATTAAAGGGTGAGATGCATTTTGGTAAAGACATCTATTCTGTTATCCCTTAGAAACTTAACATGTTATTTTCCCATTAACCTCAAGCCTTGGAGTCATTTCTAAAATTCTTTCTAGGACAGCCAGATTTAGAAACATTTCTAATTTCTTCTATATTTGACAAAAAAGCTGTCCAGTATCATTGCTATTATATCATTACAAATATTAGAAAGATCTCACAGGTCAATTTTCCTCAAATCATTTCTAAATCATTATAGTCATCAATCAACAACAATTTATTAAGAACCTATATATGTTCCAGGCATATACAAAGTATAAAGAAAGCAAATAAAATGTAACATTGGGGAGAGGAGAGTCATTGGGCTGTAAAGACCTTTTCAATTTCAGTTCAATTCAACAGTTACCAAGTATCCCACGGACCCTACTGTATATTAGGCAAAGTGCTCTAAACTTAGGATGTGAAGAAAATAATGACAAATCCCCTGCTCTCAAGGAGTTTTCATTCCACTAGGGGGATACATTCACAAAGATAAGTAACTATGAAGTATAAACAATATATTACAAAATAATTTCAAGAACAAAAGAGAATTTAAATCTGAAGGCTCCTCTGGCAAGGTATATTTGAACTATACTTTGAAGATTGCCAAGGATTCTAAGGGGTGGAGGTGAAACACTGCAGTCATGGGGGATGAGCTATGTAAAGGTCAAGCGGGATACAAGGGATAGCATTTTGTGTATAGGAGATAGCTAGCAGGCCAGTTTGATTGATTTATGGAGTCCCTGAAGGGCAATGATACAAAATGCCTTCCTTATTATGGATGTCTTTTAGACATAATAGGAAACCACTGAAGATTTTGAGTAAATGAATAAGAGATAGATTTTAGGAGTATTAATTTTATTAGTAGAGAGAGAAAGGAGAGAGGAAGAACTGGAAATATATATGAGTAAATGAGTAAGAGATAGATTTTAGGAGTATTAATTTTATTAGTAGAGAGAGAAAGGAGAGGGGAAGAACTGGAAATACATATGAGAACATGCATAATTTAAATATATAAAAAGAATATATGAAAAAGATACAGGGTAACCTACTTGGAGGTGGGGAGAAGGCACTACTTTGCAAAGACATTTTCAGCTCAATTAAACTAACAATTTAACAACAACAAAAATAATTAGAGCATTTGCAATAGTCCAGATATGAGATGATGAGAGCTAGAAATAGAATAAGACTGTGTGAGTAGAGAGAAAAGCATAATTGCAAGAGATACAGCATAGGTGACTAGATAATGGGTGAGGAAGAGAAAGAAGAGATTCAAGAACGCCTCTAAAATTCTATCTCCGGGTTCCTGGATTGATAGTCATGTCCTTAAAAGAAACAGGGAGAATTAGAGGGATGCATTTGGGCCTCAGATTGGATGAATAATGAATTCCCAGTTGGACATATCGAGTTTGTGATGCCTGCTAGAAAATAAGTAAGAATTGATTATATTTTGGGTAGTAGATGAATTTTTGAGGGGATTGAGGAGCAAGAGCTATGAAGCTAGGGGCATCTGTGTGACTATTTCCTTGTCCCTTACAGTTCACTAGATGTATGCTATTGTATTTAAGTACTACAACTTCTCTTTGCCCAAGTGCTGAGTGGTCTGCCATAGGTACATCAGTGAGTGGACAGTTCAGAAAATGATATAAAATCTCTTACTATCCCATACATTGTAAGAGTGGCATCCCTGTCACTGGTAAGATTTATGAGTCTCTCACATCACTCCAGATACATATAAAACATAAGGAAATATAAGAACATGCACACAGAGAAAGCCATCATATCACCTAACCCCCTGAACTGCCCCACTCTTGAATATAGAATCTTCTACTAGCCCTCTCCTCTCCTTGGCTTTCTATTAGCAATAAGGTCAGTAGCATGAAGTAGAAAAATATCGTGGGGAAACATAGTACCAAAGTTAGAATCAGGGGAAAGCATGGATTCAACTCCTGCCTGAGATCCTTTCAAATTATATGATCTTCACCAAATCCTCAATTTTCTCATCCATCAAGTGGGAATAGTAGAATCTTTCAATATTATCTTACAGGATTATTGCTACGATTACACAAGAAAATGAAAGCAAAGATATTTTGTAAACCTTAGAATTTGCTAGATAATTAGAATTTGCTAGATTACTAGATATTACCTTTAAATGTCCTTTAGAAAGAGTGACTTTAGAAGACTTAGACTTACAGGAGCAGGTGAGCTTGTCAGAATTAGAGAAATGGCACCAGTTCCATAGACCAATTGCCTTCTCTCCTGATGCTGTAACATAAAGTTAGCAATTTGAGTACAAAATTTAGAATAATACATAAGCAAAACACTAGCAATTTTCCTTTAGAATATATATCAAAATAGTCATGCTCTCCTTCAGTTTTGAATTTGCTGAATTGGATCAAATTGTTTTAAATTGTCTGTATATGTGTTGTGTTTTTTAGTGATTCTCAGCTCATTTCTACTTTTAAACGATTTATAATTCCCTCTTTAGATTGATTAGGGGTAATTGAATGCCATAAAAGTCACTCTGACATCTTTATTGTAAAAGTAAAAACTTCTCCACTGTTGGGTTTATTTTTTATCTCACTTTTCTTAAAATTTTGCTCTTCATACTAAAATATGAAAACTCTATGAACCCTACTATATAAACTCAGCTCAGCCCTATTTCTTTGTCTCTGGCATTTGGATTATTTATCCTGACCAAGGTCTTACCTTTATTTTCCATTGCCAGCTTTTGACCTATGTTTCCCATGAAGATTCATTGAATAATTAACATTATACTGGTTTTTGCCTTGTGCACTAATGTGCCAAGGGTGTGCTATAGTGAGCTAGAATAAGCTCAGGTAATCTGATTGTTAAATTTTAATCAGGAATATTTTTACATCAGACATGAGCAAATGATACAAAAAAGGACTCGCAGATTAAACTTAAAAGTGTATTATAAGAATGGTATTTTTTTTAAAAAGTACTTGTTAATATTTACCAATGCACTGCTATTGTGCCAGAAATAATTTAAACAGAAAAGAAAAACATTTTTATTATTCACCTCATTTTCCTCATCATCACCACCATCTGAGTCCAAAAAGAAGAGAAAAACTTCTGTGGACTATATTCTTCTCCCTAAGCTTCAATTTTGATCAAGCTTTATCATCCAATCCAAGCTTGTATAATGGAAAGGATGATTCTTCCATTGTTATAAGCTTCTTTAATCATCACTTTCAATGTCTCTCCTTAATCCACTGGCTTCTGTATCCTCAAATTCTCCTGACTCTTAGAAATGGATATGAATCAGGGGATATAAATTTAAGTATGATCTCGGGTGAGTCAGCTCACTTCTTTGGATCTCATTCTTCCTCTGTAATTGAGACAGTATAAGTAGATGATCTTTTTTAATTTTTGAAGAGAACTATGATATCAGAGAAATGATGCCATGACATACAAGTGAATTGGATTTAAGTGAGAGAAGTCTGTGCAAGGTCACCTACCTCACTTTCCCGTTCAGTGCCATCTGAGTCCAGTGGCCAGATAAAGATCAGAGTGACTGGAGATGGTCCTGGATGAAATGGGAGATTTTAAGCTAAGGTCTTCAACAGGTCTCAGTTTGACTGGAGTCATACCCATTCAGTGATTAAAGCTAGGTAAAAATTGAAGCAAAGAATCTCTTCTTTCATTTAATTAAAAAAAAAAACTACATAAATAAATAAGTCTGGAAGGATTTCTAAAGTCCCTTAAATATATAAATTCCATGGTCCTATAAGAAATAATATAGATATTCCTACCTTTAACTTAGTGACCATTATCTTCCTTTGCCTCCCATCATCTTTTAGAATTAAAATAGAATTAGTTGCCAAACCTGAAACCACTTGAAGAAAAGAGATGCAGCTACTTATTAGCAAAGGAGCAAGAGGTGAATTTGTTCCCTGGAAAATTCCTCATCATGTTTTCTTTTAGTCTCATCCAGAGGTATGTGGAAAATGTTTAACAAAGTGGCTCCCCTAAAAAACATGCATGCATGGCATACTTGTAAGTTTAATGTGTATTAACATTTTCTCCATCACTTTCTTGAATCTAGAAATCAACAGCAACAACAAAATTAAATCTTGAATTGTAGCATTTGCTGATTTTTGAGGTGTAAATGTTCTTGCTGAAAATTAATCATCAGTTCTCATGATTCTGTATGAGCTGGCCTCAATACACCTCTCATCCCATTTTAGTTTAATCACTTAGAAACGTAGAACTTACAAAACCCATGATTAAAGCAAAACTCTCATCACCTAGATAGAAAAAGCAAATATTTTTCCTTCCTTCCCATGAGTTTTCTGTATCAATAGAATGAATGCAGTCATCTACAAGTCTATTATAAATAAGCAAGTTAACATAGTAATGCTAAAGAAAATCATATATAGTCATTTATATATACATACATATGTGTATATATAAAGAGAGAGAGAGAGATTTTCAGTTTTATAAAGTTACATACACACATATATTAATCCTCACAGTAATCTTGTGAAGGTAGATGCTATTATTAGAATGCCTATTTTATAGATGAGAAAACTGGAAACTGAGAACAGTTAAGTAATATATCTAGGATCACACAGCTAGTATGTGTTTCAAATAGAATTTAAACCTATGATTTCCTGATTCTAAAACTTGTCCTGCCTTTTGCCTTAAGAAGTAGACATTTTAACCATTAAGCCTATGCTCCATAGGTGATAACTAGATGACTTAGTGAATAGAGCACTGGACCAGTAGTCATGAAGACCTGAGTTCAAATATGGCCTCAGAAAAAGGGGCAAGCCACTTGACTTCTGTTTACCTTAATCTATGGGAGAAGGAAATGGCAAACCACTCCAGTATCTGTGCCAAGAAATTTCAATAGTCTATGCAGGGATCCTCAACCTACAGCTAGTGGACCAGATGCAGCAGCTGAGGATGTTTATCCCCCTCACCCAGGGCTATGAAGTTTCTTTATTTAAAGGCCCACAAAACAAAGTTTTTGTTTTTACCATAGTCTGGCCCTCCAACAGTCTGAGGGACAGTGAACTAGCCCCCTATTTTAAAAGTTTGAGGACCCCTAACAGAGTCACAAACAGTCAGGTAGGACTGAATGACTCAACAACAATAACAATGACCTTTAGAATTTAAAGAAAAAGGAAAAGACCCATGAATGCAATATATATATATTTGAAATTGCAAAAAAACAGAAAGTAATAGGATGGTGCTTATCAATTGAGGAGTAGCCACACAAATTATGGTATTATTTATTCCATTTGTGAATATATAATACTATGTAAATATAATGTATGCTGTTGCACAATAAGAAATGATGCTTTCAGTGAAACCTGAATAGAGTTGTAAAAATAGATGCAGAATGAAGTTATTAGAACAAGGAGCACCAATTATTTAGTAACACTAACACCGTAAAAAATAAACAACTCTGAATGTTTAAGATGTCTGATAAATAAAATTATCAACCACTATCTTGGAGGACTGATGATAAAGCAAGCTATCCATTTCTTGACAGAGATGATGAACTCAGGGTGTAGCAATGTGTTTGTATGCATAAGTGTATGTGTATACACACACACACATGCATATATGTATATACTTATACATATTTTTGACATGGACAATTTGGGAATTCATTTGCTTGGTCTGTATGTATGTGTATCCCCAATCTACCCTTGTAGTGGTAGGGAGTTAGGTGGGAAAAAAAGAAAATTAACTTTTGTTAACTGAAAAGATAAGATAATTTTTTTAAAGAAAGCATTTAAATGTTTGTTAAATTTAATTTCATTAGGATTATAATTGCTTTCTCTCCCATATCAAGCCTCTTATACTTATTACATCTTATTCTTCATAGGATCTCCCCTATCTATTTCTACTTCAACCCTCACTGTTCTCTGACATCCTACTCTGACCAGTCTGACCCAATTGGGGAACCTTACTACTATTCCTCACAATTTTCTGGCTTTGGACACAGTTTTCTGTGTTCCATGATATTTCACATGTTCTTTGGTCATTTTATAATTCTAAGAGATAAAGAAGACTATGAAGTAAATATGTGGATTTTCAATCTTTAATGGTAATTGTTTCTAGCTTTAAAAGTCATAGCAACACAAAGAACTTAAAAGAAGCTGTCTTACACTTTAATTTCATGGATGTATAACACTTGGTCCTTGAATAGGACACTCTAATATATTATGTCTAGGACTGACTTCCAGAGAGCATCTAACTCAGTTTGTCACTCTAGATCAAACTGAGCATTTACTCATCAATCTGTATAAACAACTGAGTATTTACTCACCAGTAAGCATAAATGATGATATATGTAATTTTAAAATTATCCAGAAGAATTATTCAGCCTTTCAAAGTAAATCATTGAAATATCTGACAATTCATGGCAGGAGTGATGATTTGAGGATATGAATATATAGTTGGAATATAAGGGATATAAATTATTAAGGAAGAAAATGCTTGCTAAGGAGTTGACTAAGATCATAGTGATACAGAAAGTTAGCAGTTAAAAGGTAATAATATGACCTGTGTAGCTCAACAATGATTTCTGACATGAGGAAAATGTGAAGATCCTAACTAGCAGCCATGCCACAAAGCTGTTGTGTCTATATACATTTTCTGGTTCTAGTTGTTTCCTCCATTAAAATATAAATTCCCATTACCCGTTTGATAAATGATCAAAGTATGTGAACAAATAGTTTTCAAAAAGAGAAATTAGAGCTATCAATACTCATATGAAAGAAAGCTCTCAATCACTATTGATTAGAGAAATGCACATTAAGCCAACTTTGGGTACCACCTCACATCCATTAGATTAGCTAATTTAACAAAAAAGTAAAATGACAAGACCTGGAGGGGATATGGAAAAATGTAAACACTAATGCACTCTCAATGGAGTTATGAATTTCCAACCATTCTGGAAAAAAAATTTGGAATTATACTCAAAAGGCTATGAAACCATACATATCCTTTAACTCAGCAATACCACTAGTAGTTAAGAGATTAAAGAAAACAGAAAAAGATCTACATGTAAACAAATATTTTAGGAGCGGTTTTTCTGATGGCAAAGAAATGGAAATTGAGGAGATGCCATCATTTGAGGAATGGCTGAATAAGTTGTGGCATATGGTTGTAATGAAATGCTATTATGCTGTAAGAAATGACAAAAGATTTCAGAAAAACCTGGGAAAACTTATTTGAAATGATGCCAAATTAAGGAAGCAGAACCAAGTTGAGAACACTGTACACAATAATGAGAATGATCTGATCAATTGTGAAAGATTTAACTACTTAATCAATACAATGGAACAACTCAGTTTCAAAGGATTCATGTTAAAAAAAAATTGATATCTACTTCCTATAAACTGAGTACAGATTGAAGTATACTTTTTTCACTTCCTTTTCTTGATTTTTTTTTTGCAACATGGTTAATATAAAAATATATTTTCAATTAATTACTATGTCTAATATATATTATTTGTCTTCTCAATAGATGAGGAACAGGCTGGATCGCAAAAATCTGGAACAGATTTTTTTTTAATTAAAAATAAATAAATATTGAATAAACTTTTAAAAGAATATAAGCTTCATTAGGATAGAAACTGCTTTTGCCTTTCTTTGTATTTCCATTTTTAACAAATGCATAAAATATCATAAATAATAAGTAAGACTTGTTAATTAAATGCTGGGCCATACCATTTAGTGGTGTTATTTTTCCGGCTACCCTCTACTTGGCATTTGGCATCAGGCAAATCAAAAGTGGCAACTGAGGTTCTGACAGGAGGTACCACTGCTCTCCTTGATGTCATATTCCAAGAACATGAGAGAATAATTCTTGAAGGGAATATTTTGGGTCATTTCTTTATACATTTATCAAATATGTCTAACAAATAACATGGCTAAAGCTATCATTTATAATCTTTTTAATAGACATAATGAAATTGACTATTGTCTAAATAAGACTAAATTGAATTTGGTTCCCTGATTCACCAAGACTGAAAATAAATCTTTATATATAAATTTTCAAAAATTGAGCAAATATATGAGAATAGATTATGAAGACAATGAGTTAACACATGAATACAGAAATTTAGCCAGAGTTTAAGCCACTTTTTTCCTATATAATACTTGTATCTTATATTTAAAAGAAATATTGCCAGAGAAAAGATGAGGAAATATGCCTCTTCCCCATCTTGAGGAAAGTTGGAAAATATGAGTACAAAATATTGTATATCTTATCAGATGCATTTGTGTTAACTGTATTTCTTTATACAAATGAGGGTCCATTGGGTGGGGGTAGGGAATATATTTAGAAATAACTGTGGTATGAAAACATAAGACATTAGTATAACATTTAAAAATAAATGAATTAAATTTTTAAAAAGATATTTAAATAAAACCCAGGATGCCAGAAACCAGTATCTTTGATCATAAAACTCCTGCTCCAAATTCTAACACAATGACCCTCTATTTGAATTATAAACATTTATTCTGCTGTTGCCTGTATGTATGTGAATGTAAATAAAATTATGTTAAACAAAATGAAAGTTGGAGAGGAAAATCGGTGAATGGAAAATAGAGAATGCATAAACATGTGTAGCCTAGCACATCTTCCAAACTGTTTAAAGAAGACTGTGGTGATTTTTTAATTAAGCATTCCATCTGTAACTGTTTTCTAGAGAACAATATCCACTTTAAATTCTCAAACAACAAGTAGTGTTTGAGGATTCCCTGCGGAGGTGGAAACTGGCTTGTATAAACTTATGCTGGATAGGCAATCCTCTCCAGGTAGGCATGGAGGAGAGTAATTATTTCCTCCTGCCTCCCACTCCCATGTAGGACTAGAGGGACACTATGCAGAATGAGGTGGAATCAATTCTCAGACAGGTAACAACCATTTATTTATTAACCATCTACTGCATTTTCAGTAAGATGGGGGCAGGGGAAAGGAAATGGGGAAGAGTAGAAGGCATGGTCTCACAGGAGCTTAAAATCTCATTTAGGATAGCAATCCGTGCAGATATGAAACAGCTAGTGAGGGCCCAAGGTAATATATACCAACAGCAAGAATTCAGAGGAAAAGACATTGCAGTTTGTTACTGGTCAGGGCAGTTCTATGGACAAGAAGTTATTTGAATTTTTTAAGAGAGGACAAGTTTTGAGATTGTGAGAGAATGGGGAAAATATCATGAGGGGAATTCTACTATGCTGTAAGAAATGATGAGTTCAATGATCTTAGAAAAACATGGATAGGCTTGCATGAAATAATGAAAAAGGAAATAAGCAGAACCAACAGAAATTGTATATGGTGACAACCATAATGTTTTAAGAACAACATTAAGTAAATAAATCATTTTGACAATTACAAAAATCCAAACTAACTACAAAAGACATGTGAAGAAAGTTGCTATCTCCATCCAAAGGATTAATTGATTTTTAAAAAGCATGTATAGAACAGTAACAGACACATGTTTTATATTTATATGCATACATACATATATACATACATATTTGTATCTAATGTTAGCTATATTTAGGGTGGAAGTAAAGTTAGGGTGGGTGAAGGAAGAGTTAAAAGATAATTTAAATATACATTTAAAAAGAATGGCAAATTGTACATAATAGATTTGCACTTTCGTGTGTAATCATCTTTTTAAAAAATTTGTTATACTATGCTACAGAAATATTTAATTTGTTTTTTTGAGTTCAAAATAAAGAAAAAAAAAAGAAAATGAACCTGGTGTATGAAGAAGATAACAAGGAGCAATGCCTGACTGGAATAGGGGGTTTAAGGTGAGAGAGTCACACATTACTTGGATAGTTATCTATAGTGACCATTTACTGGAAAAAAATGGACAATATAATTGACTGAACAATTTAACACATTATTGGCAGGTCTTCCTCAAGTCTCTCTCCTTTCCAGACCATCCTGTCCAAGAGTTGCCTTGTAATTCTGTTTTTTAATAAACCCTAAATGCTTGTTAACTTCCAGGATCAAAGGTGGATTCAGAGCCTGGTCTTTGAAGCTCTCCAATCTCTTGCCAGACTTGTATACTATACCTCTTCATGGATTCTACAATAGAGCCAATGGTTCTCTTGCTACTTCTCAGAGCCTTGGTCCTGCCACATCCCTAAAATGTACCCCCTTCTCTTAGAATCCCTGGATTCCTCTAAAGTTCAATTCAGGTATCATATCCTACATGAGACCTTTCTTGGTCTCCTTAGCTGCTTCTATCTTCTCTCCCACCTGACTCCCCAGAAATGGATATAATTTATATAGACTAATATGTGTCTATGTTGTATCCTTGATAGAATAAAATCTATTTTCAGGACACAGGTGATTTAATTTTGTCTTTGTAATCCCATTGCATAACACAGGACTTGATATATAGTAGACACTTAATAAATGCTTATTCACTAAGTAATAAGACTTGATTCTGAATAATGAAAATTTCTTAAATAGGAAACTGACTTGTTGATAGAAAGAAGCTTAATTAGGCATATTATCTTTACCCATAAGTAGCCATCTGCACAAATGACCAAAATGGACTATAATCAGACTAGTCCCATTGTAACCCAATTTCCCCAAAGTACATTCATGACTCTTTTATAAATATATATGTGTGTGTGTGTGTGTGTAATTTTCTTAACATGTGACACTTTAATAGTGTGAGACATGGTTTCTGGCTAATAAATTACTTTATTAATAATGTTAGTATTTTATTAACAAAATAGGTCGGTACTACTCTCAAATGCTAACGATGAATCATGGCAGTGGGTTTACAGTTTTTATGCTCTTAGAAAAAGGATGTTCCTGAGAATGGCAATCAACTCTGATTGATTAACACTTAATATGAAGAATTAATATTACATAGAGAGTCAGTCTAATCAAAGAATTACCCTCCTTCCTCCAAATGTGACTAGAGCACAATGATCTTTCCCAACTGGTTTGGATCTGAACAAGATGGTTAAGACAGTTAATGCAATTTTCTTATTAGCAATGTACTTCAGAGACTGAACAACCTATATGCTTCTGGAAAAAAAAATCCTAGAAATTATCATTTGTTAGAATCCTAGTGTTAACTCATTAGAGTTGATGGAAGCAATGCTTGTGTGCTTGGATTTGTACCTCTGAAAGGTACACATGTTGTAGTTCACAAGTTTGGGAGATTCACAGGTCAGAAACCCATAATCCCACTGTCTCAGAGGAGGAATCAACCTTTGGGTTCACACCTTTAAGATATATTATATATATATATATAGCTCTTAGAGCTTCAGTCAGTCAGTCAGTTGGGAGATTGACAAGCTAGAGACTGCAGTCAGGCAGAACAAAGGTTTCGGAGGAGTAGAACCAAGATTCAGAGAGAGTTGGAGGCTGAAGCTGGCAGACAAGCTGCAAGAGCTCTTGGAACCAAGGAAGGAGATAGGCCTCTAAGAAAGATAACTGGGCTGTTTTGGAAGAGACAATAAAAGATTGGGTTTTAACTCGTGGCTGTATTTGAGGTGATTATTGATCTGAACTGAAACTAAGGCTGCCTCCAGAAAACCTCCCCAAGAAACCTGCTCCCAGAGAGTACCATCATATATTATATAAAAGAAGAGAACACTACAATCATTTCTCTCACATAGGTGAGTTTGTACAAATATTACCTACATGATATACAGCAGGTCTTCTTAAACTCTTTCCATTCATAACTCCCCTTTTTGCCTGAGAAATTTGTACATGATCCCAGGTATATTAGATATATAAAATATGTACACAAATCAAACATATACTGATAATAAATCATCATTTTGCACCTTCCACATTCAGTTATGAGACCTCACAGTGGGTCATGACCACAGTTTAAGAAGTGAGGACATGATGGATAGAGAGTGCTGCTGTATATGCAATCAAAAAGACTTGGATTGAAATTCTTTCCCAAATACTAGCTCTGTGACCCTATTTCCTCATCTATAAAATGAGATGCTAACACCATAAAGTCTTAAAGGGCTATATTAATATCAGTTATTATTATTATAACAATTATTGTTACCTCTACCTAAAACATGTGTTTCTAGGAAAGATATTTAAAATATCAAAGGACACTGCTCCCAGGAGTACAGAAATTGGAGACATTCTGAGACATTTGGTTATTCAGAGTTCAGAAATGGGAGGAATTACAAGAGGGTTTGGAGAGAAAAGAAGAGAAATGCATATTTCATAGCACCTAGTTCTGTTTTGGGGATTGCCATGGAGTGACATTAAGCCTTTTATCCTCTTTGCTTCTTCCACTCCTCTGCATCTGTCCAAATCCCATACCAAGAATGTTTATTTCCCTCTTCATCTCTTCATGTCAAAATCTTCATTCTAGGCTCAGCTCAGATTCTACCTTCTGTGGAAATGTGTCCTTGGTTCCAAGCTTCAGGACATTGTGCTTGCTTCCTCTTCAGTTCTCTTTTTGCTTGCATATTAATGTGTCTATTATATCAAATTTAAACTCCTTCAAGGCAGGAAGTGTTACTTATTTTTGTGACTTTGTGTCTTTACTGCCTATGACATAGTAGACATTTGTTAACTATGTTGAATCCAGTTAAATTAATTAGGAACCATCTTTTTCATTTCTAATTTATCATCATAAGTTAATATTAATTTCACAAAAATCTCTTTAACCCCATAGGTATAAGATATATTTATGGTACATATTTGTATATGCATTTATACACACATTGTACATATAATGCATATATGCATATATTCAATTAAAGGTAGAGAAGTTATTCTTTCTCTTTAAAGATACCTTAAAGAAGTTCTTAAAGACATGTGTCTTAAAGACCTCACGCCTCACCTATTGCAGTAGCCTGCTACTTGGTGTCTCTACCACAATCCTCATCCCTCTCTAGTCTATCCTTCACTCAGATGCAAAAGAGAGCTTTCCAAACTAAAAATCAGATGGTGTCACTTCCCTATTCAGTAAATTCCAGCACTTTCTTTTTTTACCTCCAAAATCAAATGTCAAACCCTCCATTTAGGGTTCAAACCCCTAACTTCATAACTTGCCCCCTCTTTCCAGTGTTTGCACTTGTTATATATCTCCCATACACTCTTAAATTTAATATCACTGTCCTCCTGGCTTTTCTTCACACAACACTCTTCATTTCTCAACCTCCAGCATTTTCACTGTCTATCTCCCATGTGGCCCTCCTCATCCTCACCTTCTGGTTTCCTTGGCTTCCCTCAAGTCCCAGATAAAATCCCATCTTTCTGGATTCTACACAATTCCAAAGCCTTGCCTCTATTGATTATCTCCGATTTGTCCTGGATACATTTGTTTTGTTTGTAATTGTTTACATGGTATCTCTCCATTAGACATGCATTACTTAAAAGATGGGACTGTCTTTTGCCTTTCTTTTTAACCTCAGCACTTGACACTATTCTGGGCACATAGTAGATGCTTAATAAATATTTATTTGCTCATTGAGATAGATTTATATTGTAAGAAAATTAATTGTCCTTGATGTTTCTTTTGACCCTATATTCCAGAAGCAAGCACCACATCCCTTTAAATTAAAAAAAAAAAAAACAAACTTATCTTTCCAACAGTATGAAATTTGCTCTAAATTTTCCAGTGCTCTCCTACTCCTCTCAATTGGTTATATTTAGCTCAGCTATAGAAGCTGACCTTTTCAACAGGCTGTATGACATGATGCACTCACCTGAATGGTTCTTAATAGACTTGAATGATGATAATATTCCTTCCTCCCCCTTTCCCCTAAAGCTTTCCCCCACCCTGTGATAAAACCTACAACACACACACACACACACACACACACACACACACACACACACACACACGAGTATTTGGGGGAGGATCTGCATATTAATTAAGTAAAATAGAAGACATACTTCTGCAATCTGGCTAATAAAATGAATTAAAATAAGCTTTAGCTCTTTGAGATTTATTGAGAGCTGATTTTTTCACTGCCTTTGTGCTTAGCAGCTTGTATTCATTGGCCTCTATAGTAAAGAGAACTGCACTGGGAGTCAGAAGATCTGGGTAAAAATCTTGGCTCTGGCTCTTAGTATGTACACTTGGATAAATCGCTAAACTAGTCTGGACTTCAGGTGTAGCAGCTATAAAATGAGAGGAGGCAAATGAGGCTACCTTTGAACTGCCTTCGGACTTGAAATCTATGATCTTAGGAACAATGAAGAGGTCATATTCAAAATATGGCTCTAAGCTACGTTTTTAATCTTATTTCATGTTGTGTAGTCCAAACCACATGACCTGCTAGCTGCTCTCTATATACATAATTCTATTTCTCATTTTCATGCCTTTACTAAGATGTTTCCACATGTATTTCATCCTCCTCTCTCTACAGAGAATCTAAAGCTTCCTTTCAAGCAAAGACAGTTTAGGTACCATCTACTATATGAAATCTTTTCTTTTCCTCCTAGGTGAACGATCTCTGAATTTTTGTTATACATTGTATTATTTATTTATGCATAAGATATTACTTACCTAAAGCCATTGATCTATGGATTTTTATCTACCACAATGGAATATAAGGTCCTTCAGGCACCTTTGTGTTTCTATTACTAGTGTCTAGCAGATGACTTGCCTGCCATAATCTATAATAAATGTCTATTGAAATAAGTTGAACTGGATGATTTGGATCTCCTTCCACATACTTTGCAAATTAAATCCCAGTTAGAGTTTTGTAGAATTCTATTTCCTGATGGTGGTTCGCAAAAGAAGGCAAGGTTGGAAACCAGGGATTGGTTTGTAGTAATAGCTGGGGGGGGGGGGGGGGAGGGAGATGGGGCTGGTTAAGAACTAGAGATTGGTTTATAACAGTAGCCATAAATGCCTGGTTACGACCCAAGGACCGGAGTCTAATTTTTTTTTCCTTGCTTAGCCATTTATTTATTTTGGTCACAGAAGCCTCTACCCCTTTGTCAAAGTAGTTATTCTGGACAGTAATAGTTTGATTAGGATTAAAGTACCCAATGCAATTATGCTATCTATTATGACAGCAATACTGCTGATAACAATGGTGATGATGATAAGGGAAAGGCTTTTTGTATAAGGGAATAAAAGGCCAGCTTTGCTCTCTTGCCACCTGGCATCCTAACCACTCAAAATTTTTTCCAGAATTCAGCAATCCTTTTTAAATGAACCACCATATTGATTATTAGAATACTGAAATAAAAGGAACATTAGACAATAAAAGAAAAAAAGATTAACTTTTGCTAGGGGATGATCATGGGCCTAGAAAATAGAGCCCAGCCATGTTACAAAAAGCTTCTTACTTTTTTGTGTCAGAATAAGAATTGGATCTAAAGTCAAGAGCAGTTGGGTTTGACCTAACTCCAGACCAATCTGCTCTCTACTTTCTTCTTATGTGATGTTGGGCCTTGGGTTCTTTAGTATAAAATGGGGACATAGAATAAAAGAACATCTAAATTCCCTTTTACCTCAAAAACTATAACATTAAGTCGGAGAGAAGTTATGTCTCAGATTTCTGGATGAAGAGCCAGTACTTACTTTCAACAGGGTCATATAATGTTAAATATTTGCTTTCTTTGTTGGTAAAGACCCTCCTTTGAATCCAATATTCTTGATTATTTTTGTGACAGGTTATGACAAAAGTTTGGTATTTTTCATTTGAATTAATATTTTTCTGAGAGATCAGAGAAAGAATAAAAAAGAAACATCTCTGTTGCCTGGAACCAGCACATATAAGGAATATAGGTCTGAAAAGATGTAAGACTCTTCTGAATGAAATCTTGATTCTACAGTTAAACATAATTATAGAGAACAAGAAAAAAAAGAGGGGTTGAATGTGGCTGAAATGGCTACTTTGGGCAGAGCTTATTCATCAGATGAGATTTTAGAAGGATAATACAAAAGAGTAGCACAGCCCTACAGTAAGATTGAAATTTAGAGGGTCATGAGTAAACATAAACATAAATATAGTTATGAGTATATGTGTGTATGTGTATGTGTTTTGTACATACAAAACATGTATGTATGCATGTATTGACTGACTCCAGGCCAGGGAACTTGAATTTGAATTCTTGGATCTACAGTTTACCTACATACTTGACCTTGGGCATATATCCAAGATTGAGATAACTGCTAGCAAATAACACTGCTTTTCCTTAAAGAAAAAAAAAATCCCCCCCCTTTTTTAATATCAATAAACTTCTGCTGGTACATTTTAGCCTGGCTTGTGACTTCATTGGTGAAAGGAAACTCTCTCTAACAAATGTTATACAAATTATAGTCTTAGACAGTTGCTTATGGTACTGAGAGATTAAATAACTTTCCCAGGGTCACAGCGTTAATAGATATCAGAGACAGGACCTAAAGCTAGACCTTCCTGAATCTAAGAATATAGTGCTTGTTGACTTCTCTGTTACTAGTTCCAATCCACTGACTAGCCTGGGAGGATGTCAGAGTCCTAAGTCTCCTAAGACTCTTTTGGTATTTGGAAGCTGAAGGTGAGGAGAAGGGCAATGATTAAAGCAGCTGCAAGAAGTGACATTCTCTTTTTGTTCCCCAGAATTCTTGTCTCCAATGTTCTGTATTACTGCATTAAGACACAAATAGGAGCAAACTAGGTTCTTACAATTCTAGATAGGTATCCTATACAGAATTCAAATTCTAATCCTTGATACATAGTCTGTGTGACCCTGTACTTTTCTACTATCATTAAATAACCTTTCCTTCTTTTAGCTCACATAATCCATATTGATCACCCAGCCAGGATTCTGGTGATTGGTCTCTACTGATCTCTAGTACACTCTGCTTCCCTCTCCTCCTTTATCTTAGTGCCTTCCTTTTTGGGAGGGCGTACCTTCCTTTTTTTCTTTCTTTCCTTCCTTCCTTGGTAAATTGATTCTGTATATTTCTGATTCATATATAGTTGTTTACATGTTATCTCTCCATTAAATACGGAGTTCTTTTAGAGCAGGAGATGTTTTCCCCCCCCCCCACTCCTTACTTTGTATCCTCAGCATTTAACAAACTTTCTGGTACACAGTAGATGCTTAATAAATGTTTCTTGCCTTGTCTTGTTGACTTAACCTTTTAGTTTTCTGGGAATTTCTTCTAAGGTTAAAAGTTACAAAGAAAGTGTTTGTCTGCAGGGGTAGAGGAAGTTCCCTCATCTATTCCCTATCCTAGGCCGATGAAATCATTCTTTGCAAAGGTTCTTAATGTGGCATCCATGAACTAATTTTTAAAAGTATTTTAATAATTGCTACTTAGTATAATTGGTTTTCTTAATAATATCATTCTCATAAGTGATCTGTCGGTTTCAACACATTTTCAAAAGGTCCTAGAGTACCAAAAATATTCCTCCGCAATATATCAATTGTGGTATACAAGCAAAAGATTCTTTGAATACTTTAGTCAAGGTAGACAGACTTTCAGGTTTTCACAATAAATGTCCATCAAAGCTGGAGGAATTGACATTCAGATTAATGTTATTCTTCAATCATATCCAACTCTTCATGATCCCATTTGGAGTTTTCATAGCAAACTTCTTTTTCTGGCTCCTTTTTCGGATAAGGAACTGAGACAAGCAGAGCCAAGTGACTTGATCAGAGTCACACATCTAGTCAGTTGTCTGAAGCCAGATTTGAACTCAGGAAGATGAGTCTTTCTGGCTCTCTATTCAGTGTGCCATCTTCAGATTAATAATATAATTCAAGATTTGACCCACAGGATAGGATCTGTGAGACATACATACATGTTCGTTCTCTCTCTCTCTCTCTCTCTCCCTCTCCTTCTCCCTCTCCCTCTCCCTCTCCCTCTCCCTTCCCTCTCCCTGTCTTAATCTACCTGTTTCTCTCTCTCTCTCTCTCTCTCTCTCTCTCTCTCTCTCTCTCTCTCTCTCTCTCTCTCTCTCTCTCTCTCATATTTTATCTTCTCCATTTGAAAAAAAAAAAGCTTCCAGTCTCAGCAACAGGACAGAGAACTTCCTCTGGTGCGATTGATTTTTATGGTCTGTTGATAGGAGAACATTTGCCATGCCCCTTGTATCTAAATTCTCTCTCCAGGTTTAAGAAAAACTAATTGACCAGGCTGAGTGTGTGCCTTCCCTGAGGCACAGTTGGGTTAGAACTATGAATCTAAAACACAAGCAATTTAAAGTTATTTCATCCCCATATATTTGTTTTAGGCTTACTTATTTTGGTGCCTAACTGATTTATGCCTAGCCCCTCATGAGCCTTAAAGCAATTTACAGAATTAAAACCACAGAATATTGGGATCATTTCACACCCTACCACCAGGCAATCACCTTTGCTGCCATGTTAACATCCCAGTTGCTATTGACATTGCATGCTGTGAAGTAAACATTAGAACTAAATTGGTCTAGGCCTAGAGCAATACTCTAGTAATCCTTTTCTCATAGCTAGTGTGTCTCTATAGATTTTCTGGAATTTTATTCTCTCTTTTTCTCTCCCTGCCTGTCTCTTTCTCTTTCCTTCTTCTCCTCCCTCCTTTCATTCCCTTCCTTATTTATGCTCTACAAAGTGCTTCATGAATACCATAAACATTCTTTTTCTGACTAATAATAATTCATCACTAATAAACCATCCATTCTTTTGAATTCATGGATTACCTGCGTGCTCTTTTGTGTGTTACAATGATCTCATAAAAGTTTCCCTTGTTTCTTTACTTTTGGTTAATTCATTATATTTTGAGGCAAAGCTGTTTTCAGGTGTTTTTATTTTTATTTTGTTTTTAGTTGTTATTTATTTGTCAATTTATACACTATAAGAACCTTAGAGAGGGTAGAGATTGTTTAATTTTTTTTTTTAGATCTGTGTATTCAGTACCTACACTGTACCTGATGTTTTTGTTGCTATTCAGTTGTTTTCAGTTATGTTCAACTTTTCTTGACCCCATTTGGGTTTTTCTTGGCAAAGATTATTGGAGTGGTTTGCTATTTCCTTCTCCAGCTCCATTTTACAGATAAAGAAACTGAGGCAAACAGGGTTAAATGACTTGCCCAGGATCATGCAACTAATAAGTGTACGAGGCCAGATCCGACTCAGGAACATGAGTCTTCCAGACCTCTGCGTTCTCCAGACCCATTCTTCCAGATAACACATATTTAATGACTTCTTACTGATTTTGTTATGATAAAAACAAATATAATACGATTGTCTTCATTTTCATGAGAATATAACTACTCTTTTAGGGTCACAGTTCCTTAAAAATATTACTTAACCTTGATCCCTACATCCTTCAAGGTCTCCAGCTGCATTATAAGTCAGCTAGATAACAAGCTTCTTGATATCTTGTGAATCTTCCCAAAGTGACCCATGTACTATTGTACAAAGTTCTCGATAAATGCCTGTTAACTAACTTCTTAGTAAATACATTAAAGGTAGAAATTCAATACTTAATGACTGATGATTGAATAGAGATCTCTTTTCCACTGAGGATGCCTGACAAGAAGACAAGCAATCAGTTTTAGTCATTAAAGAAGTAGAATTAAAAGCTACTAATTTAGGGAACATAAAGCTAGAGGATAACTGCAAAGTCATTTGTTCCAAGCTTTCATTTTATAGATAACATAAGTGAAGCCCAGAAGTGAGACGTGATTGGCCCAAGATGTGAATATCCCATGATTCCAAATGGAGGACTCTTTGCTACTCTACCACACTCCCTGGGCATAATTCTGTGCTGTCTTGATATCTAAGTTAAAATTATGGTTTTAAAAGGCATACTTTTACATGTCACTTTCTACATTTTAAAAAATTATAATAGTTCAAAATACTGTAGCACTTCACAGACTACAGAACATACAAGTCCTTGAAATAGATATTGATATCAAGTCAATGATAAAGCACTTTGAAGTTTATAAAATGTTTTCTTCGCAATAAGCCCATGAGATGTGCTAGTCTTATGCTCATTTCATGTATTAGGGGAGGCAGTATGATATAGTTAAAATAGGTCTGGTTCTAGAGTCAGTGGCTCTGGGTTCAAATACTCCCTCAAATCTTTATCATCTTTAACCTTGAACAAGTGGTTTGACCTTTATGGACTGCATCTATATAATGAAGGGTTGGACTAGGATCTCCCAGGTCCCTTCTAGCCTTAAATTTGTCATACTAGAATCCTAAATGGAAACTTAGAAAGTTTAAATGTTGTACATAATCATGTGGTCATTAAGTGGTAGCAGAAGAACTTGAACCTAGAATACCAGACCAAGACAGATTGGAAATTCTAAGGACAGAGAATTTTTATCCCTCATATGTCTATAGGATAGATAGAGTGCCAAGCCTGAAATTAGGAAGACTTGCCTTCTGAGATCAAATCTGGCTTCAGGCACTTCATAGTGAGGCGACCTTTGGCAAGTCAATTAAGCCTGTTTGCCTCAGTTCTCTGATCTGTAAAAAGAACTAGAGAAGGAAATGACAAACCACTCAAGTATCTTTGCCAAGAAAATCCCAAATGGGGTGACATAGAGTTAGAACCACTGGAAAACAATTAAACAACTAATGTCCATCAAATTAGTGTTAGCTAATGGTGTATTATATGTATTTCTGGCATAGAATAAATCTTAGTCAGTTCCACAGAAGAGCAAGATTATTCTAGAACTTTCCAGGGATTGAAGAGCCGTTTTTTATGAGTTTCATTATATCTACATCTAAAAAACAAAAACTTAGGACAATGTTCATACTGTTCCACAGGTTGAGAAGGATAGCATAATTTCCTTTTTTTATGTGAAGAAGCAGGGGTCAGGGGGAAAATAAGTAAAATATGAGTTTGAATTATATATGAATTTGAATTATTCATGTTCTTTTTTCCAATTAGTAAATGCTGCAATGAAAAATACAGTGAAAGAAATCATAAGCTGGGAAAGCTAAACAACAAAATATACATGTGATGTATATTAGAGTAATGAGAAGTATATTTGGAGTTAGTTTATTCCTTCATCAATGAAGAATATTATTAATTATTTAAGTTGCCAGTTGATTATAGAAAAATACTAATCAGTGTTTGAAATTACCTGTGTGTTAAAGTGATAAGATGACAGACTCATTGAAATATATTAAGTCCTATGGGGGTGGGAATGTAGGAGGTGGAATTCATTTCCTGTGCTTCATGGATATTTTGATGAAAAAAAAAGTCCTAAGGAAAAATCACTTATTGAGGAAATTCTCTGCTTTAAATTATGAGAGCAGAGGATCAGACATCTAGAACTGGAAAAGACCTCAGAGGTGATTTCATCTAAGCCTCTCATTTTACAACAGGAAGAGCCAAATTCAGATCTGGCTTCAGACACTTACTAGTTGTGTGACCCTGAGCAGATCACTTAATCCTGTTTGCCCCAGTTTCCTTATCTATAAAATGAGGATAATAATAACATCTATCTCCTAGGGCTCTTGTGAGGAACAAATAAGCCCAGTACCTGTCACATAGTGGGAGCTATATAAATATTTATTATTTCTCTTCCCTTCTCCTTTTACAACTGAAAAAAATTAGGCCCAGACAGGTTAAAAAAAAAAAAAAAAACTTGGCCAACAAGGTAATAAGTAGTGAAACTGGGGTTTAAGCAGATTTTCTCACTCCCAAACTAGCCTTCTGTATGATCTGACAGAAAAGATATTCTTTTAGAAACCACTGGTAAATTTGACTACTCAGTTGATACAGCCCAACTCATCTAAAATTAGTTCACTCGAAGGAAGATTTTCCTGAAGACAAAGAGAAAAAGAGAGATTGAGGGGGACACAACTGAAAGGGAATTAAAGGTGGGAATGACAAAAATCATTCCAAAAATAGACTCTTTTTGCAAGGTGTAAAAACAAAAATAAGGTGTAAGATATTTATTGCCCTCTCAGGCACTTTAAGCAAACACTCAGTGTTGCTTCTAATGGATGGTAGGTGTGCCTGCTCTCCTTTCCCAAGCTTCCTGTCACACATCTTTCACTTGTTATAAGTAGCACTTCACCTCATCTTTAGTTCTCCCCTTTTGCCACATGACCTGGACACTCTAATAAACTTATTTTGGAGGAATTGGTAATTTTGACTTCATGAGAAAATGTAATATGCAACAGCATTATATACAAATGCAACGTCTAGAGAAGAACTGAACCCTCCATTGAAAAAAAAGTGTCTCTTTTTTGTAACTTTTACAGTTCAACCATTTAATTAATAAGCATTTATTAAGTATCTGTTCTGCCTCAGGCATCATGCTAGATGTGAAAAAGAAAAAAAAAAGCATACCTGTTCTCAAGGAGCTTATATTCTATTGGGAGAGATAATATCTGCATATATTTTTACATGCTAGGCAATTTTGAAGGGAAAGATTTCCATATCTGGTCTGGGAAAGGGAGGATCAGAAAGGTTTTTATGTAGAAAGTAGCGTCATCAGCTGAGTTTTCAAGGAAATAAGGGATGCTATGAGACAGGTGAAAGGGGAATGTATATCATGCATGGAGGCCAGACTGTGTGCAAAATCATTGACATGGAAAATGGGAATGTCATGTCTGAGAAACAGCAAAAAGGCCAATTGGGCTGCACTGTTGAGTGCCACAAGGGGAGAAACTGGATAATATTGCTGCAAAAAGTAGGTTGGAGCCAGGTAGATGAACAATCAGTCACTGGAGACTTATTGAATATTGTGTGTCTAGCATTATTGTGGCACAGATAGTGCAATGCTAGATTTCCCCCTCTCCCAGTAAGCATAAGCAAATGTTCTACAATTTGGAATCTTTCACTGGAAATGGATATATATATATATGGCACCTTCCATTAGGGCATGCACCTGGGGAGTTGTATGTTTTTAATTTTTAAGCAAACTTTTGTTACCTCTTTATTAATATTATTTTAATTCATCAAACTAAAGAAACAAATAAAATTTAAATTGACAACTGAACTTTGCTGTGAAAATGAAATACAAAACAGAAAAAACAACCAAAATAAACTGAGACATTAATGTGTACCAGTTCCCTTTAGTACTATTCATTTATGTTTATCCACATGCCATTAGACAAAGATAGCTCTTGAATATCATTCTTAGCTTTATGTCTGTACCATTTGAGATACTTTTAAATAAGATTTTCACAATCATAAAAAAGAAACAAAAACTATACATTCTACTTTACAACTGTCTCTTTTTCCAATTATGTTCAGCCAGTGACCTATCATAATTCCAAAGAACTTAAGATGAAACATAATATTCACCTCCAGAAAGAGAACAGATGGACTCAGTTTAAAGCATATTCCAATTACTTCTTTTTCTTGTTTTTTTTTTTTTTAATTTCCCCTTGGAAGATTTCTAATGCAGAGATTTGTTTTGCATGTCTATACATATTTGTAATGATTTTTATTTTTTTTTCCTTCTCAATGGGTAGGGAAGAGGAAGAAGAATGAAAAGCATTTGAAATAAAAATAAAATGAAATTGAATTTAAAAAGCAAACTTTGCATGTGGTTTTTTATATTTTATTATAGTGTCCTTGGCCAATGATCTTAGCATAGACTTTGCACATTTGATATAATCAGCATATCTTACTGTCTGAGAGCATTAAATTTTGAATTATTTCACTATCTTTGAAGCTAATAAAAGTCACCCTTATGTAAGACAGTCCTATTAGATGGAACTATCTTCCCCTTGACACTTGGTAAGGATTTACGTTTCTAAAGTGGTTTGAGTAAGAGAAGTTCCACGGAAATTAAAATATTCCTGCTTTTGACTTTATGGCTACTTTCAAACAATGACTTGAAGGTAGCAAAACCAAAATTTCCCACTGTCGAAATGGCTTTTCTCCATATATACACCAATAACCTTGACAGACCACTTGGATCTTCTGCAGTTCCCGATTGCCTGACCATAGTATATGGTCTGAGTGCTAGCATAGTTATTCTGTGGACATTTCAGTGCATCATGAAATCTTCCCCAGATAATGACAATTCAGGGATAATTTTGATTGCCTTACCATGTTCTTGTGTCTTTCCGTTTAAATACATCTCAATCAGGTGAGTCAGATCTGTGTGTTTATTTTGTTTATCTACTTAGCCTCAAAGAAGACCATAAGCAAGTATTCTTGGATCTTTGAGTTGAAAAAGGATTTACATTTACACCCCTATGCACATGTACATGTACACACACACATACACACACACTGAAAGTACCCTTGAATACTCCTTGAGTCTTCTGACAGCAATGTAAAGATAGCCCTTTATTGGCAAGGAAACTGATGTAAAGGGTCATTTTTCCCAGTTGGAAGGAGAGTTTCATGATGGGAAGCAGAAGCTTCATTAAATAGGGGAAGCCCATGAACTTTGGTGGCCTGGGGTACAGATATAAGTCAAGGCAAGTGGCCTTTGTAATTAACCACAAATGCAGGCACTGCTCCCTAAAATGAAGATAACTATGAATGCTTGGAGCTTCTCTGTCTCACTGATCTGCTTAAGGAGTGATCTATCAGGAGTGATTATTGCTGTTACTTTGACTACTCGTTATTGAGACCTGGCAAATGTATCCCATCTCCACTTCCCCTCTCATGCACCACCAGAGAGCAGTCTCATTTATTTGCTATTTATATTTTTATAATAGGTTTTGTCCCCATATGAAGATAAGCTGATTTTCCTTGAATTCTAAATGAATGCTTGACATAAATGGATTGACCACACAATTAAGGAAAGACAAAAATATAGTGATGGGTCCATAGATTTCAATGTAATAGGGACTTTATATTGCAATTCTCTCTCTCCATCCTTTAATTTTCCTCTTATTCATATATCTCTCTCTCTCTCTCTCTCTCTCTCTCTCTTTCTCTTTCTCTCTCTCTCTCCTCTCTCTCTCTCTCTCTCTCTCCTCTCTCTCTCTCTCTTCTCTCTCTCTCTCTTCTCTCTCTCTCTCCTCTCTCTCTCTCTCTCTCTCTCTCTCTCCTCTCTCTCTCTCTCCTCTCTCTCTCTTCCTCTCTCTCTCTCTCTTCCTCTCTCTCTCTCTCTCTCTCTCTTCCTCTCTCTCTCTCTCTCTCTCTCTCTCTTCTCTCTCTCTCTCTCTCTCTCTCTCTCTCTCTCTCTCTCTCTCTCTCTCCTTTCTATCCCTCTGTATGTCTCTATCTTTCTCTCTTTCTGGATCCATCTTTTTTTCCCTTCCCCTAATAAAAGGTACCCTTAAGGACTTAGTTTTGAGGCCAGTCAAATCTGAGAGTAAAGTAAGAGGCAGTCTTCTTCCCTTTGTATTATAATTGTGGGTATTCTCCAGAGGACTGAGCTCTTCCTATGATTTAGTCTGTGTGGTATTCTCTTCTTTTTTATAATATATGATGGTTCTCTGGGAACAGGTTTCTTGGGGAGGTTTTCTGGAGGCAGCCTTATTTTCAGTTCAAAGTAATAATCACTTCAAATGCAGCCAGCTGATAAAAAACAAACGTTTATTTTCTCCTTCCAAGTGTTATCTCTTTCCTTGGTCCCGGTTAGCTTTCTTGGAGGCCTCTCTCCCTCCTTGGTTCCAAGAGCTCTTGCAGCTTCTCTGCCAGTTTCTGCCTTTAGCTCAATGACTCATGGCTTCTCAACCTCCAACTGACACTCCCCTCTCAATCTTTTCAACTGAACTGACTGAGTGAAACTCTAAGAGCTTCTTATATATGATCTCCCAAAGGCTGACTCCTCCTCTGAGAGAGTGGGATTGTGGGTTTCTGAATTGTGAATCTCCCAAACTTGTGAACTCCAATGTGTGAGCTAATTGTGAACTCTCAAAGGTGTTAACTTAAGCATTGTTTCTATCAATACTAGTGACTTAACACCTTGTAAGGATTTGCTCTAATGTGTGAATCAATAAGCATTGTATCAATCCCATTGTGTTATCGCTAGGATTCTAACAAATCAGCATAAGTATCTGCCTCATTATTATCTGCCTTAAAACCAGGGTCAATCAGACAGACACACCATAACATAAGGAGCCCTTTCCCCAAGAGCTCCCCTAGATAAGATTCTGTAACTTCCTATATCCTCCTCCTTTAATCCCAGACAACAATCCCGCTTCTGAACCCATAGTACTCAACAAAACCTTTAACTTCTACATTAATAAAAACAATAGATGTCATCCTTTACCTATAAAATGCATCTGACCCATTGTGCCCAAGAAACCTGGAGTAGGAAGAGAACTAGATTTGAAGTTTAAAGACCTGGATTCAAGTTCTCTTTATTACCTATGTGACTGCATCAGTCATTTCACTTTTTCTGGCCTCAGTTTCCCTCTCTATAAAAAGAGATGATTGGATTAAATGACTTCATTCAATTTTATGACACAATGATCTCCTTACAATAATACCCTTGCAAGTACAACTTTAATTGGGACCAATATATTATCTAGCTCAATCCATACCTGAACTGGAATCTTCTTTATAAATGCCTTGAAAAATGATCCTAAACTTCTACTTGAAAATCTCAATTATGGAGGATTCATGACCTCCTGAGGCATCCAATTCCATTCCAAATGGCTCTGACTCTTAAGAAAGTTTTCTTTATATTATATTGAAATCTGCATCTCTGAAATTTCCATCTATTAAACCTTTTCCTGATATTTGGGACTGGCTGGAATAAGGCTAATTTCTTTTCCTTTCTTTTCTTAAATTGCCTTTTATTTTTTCAAATACATGCAAAGATAAGTTTTCAGTATTCACTTTTACAAAACCTTGTGTTCCAAAATTTGTCCCTCCAATCCCCCCATTTCCTCTCATAGATAACAAGCAATCCAATATAGATTAAACATATACAATTCTTCTAAGCATATTTACATGTGCCATGCTTCCCAAGGGGGGAAAAACAGAACAATAGGGGAAAATAAACTTGAGAAAGAAAAAAAAAACACAACAAACAACAACAATGCCCCCCTCCAAAAAAAGGTGAAAACACTACTTTCTGATCCACATTCAGTCTCCACAGTTCTCTGTCTAGATGAGAATAACACTTGCCATCACAAGTCTTTTGGAATTGCCTAGAATCACCTCATTGTTGAAAAGAGCTAAGTCTAACACAGTTGATCATCACATAATCCTGTTGTTACTGTGTACAATGTTCTCTTGGTTCCAATCACTTTGCTTAGCATCAGTTCATGTAAGTCTTTCCAGGCCTTTCTGAAATCATCCTGCTGGTCATTTCTTACAGAACAATAATATTCCATAATATTCATATACCATAACTTATCCAGCCACTCCCCAACTTAGGGGCATCTATTCAAATTCCAATTTTTTTTGTCACTACAAAAAGGGCTGTTACAAACATTTTTGCACATGTGGCTTCTTTTCCCTTTTTATGATCTCTCTGGGATACAGACCCAGTAGAGAACACTGCTGGATCAAAGAGTATGCACAGTTTGAAAGCCCTTTGGGCATAGTTCCAAATTGCTCTCCAGAATGTCTGGATCAGTTTACAGCTCCATCCAGAAGGCAGGTTAATCTCTTTTCTACATAAGTCTTTAAATGCGTAGATAGCTATCATGGTCCCTTCATATCTTTTCTTCTCTAGATTATGCATTTCATTTTCTTCCTTTGACACTTTTTTTTAACCTGATCACCCTGTTGACTAGTCTTTTCTGTCTGAAAGCATCTCATTTTGCCAAAAAAAAATTTTTTTGGTGGGGAGTGAAAATCAGAGTTAGTGACTTGCCTAGTGTCACAGAGTTAATAAGCATCTGAGGCTGGATTTAAATTCAGGCCCCTCTGATTCAAAGGCCAGCAGGGCTGTATCCATTATACTACTTAGGTGTATTTCAGCACTTTGAAACTTAAGTATATTTGTGATCTCAATTATAGATGTGCTAGATTGGCACAGATTTGTGATCTTTCTATCCTTTAATATCATCCTGAAAAATTATTATGCATGCCATTCCATAAATCCTTTATACAGGTTCACCCGATGAGCTTAATTAGGGCTTTATAACAGTGTATTGGGTACCACAGCATATATACGTTATCTATACAATATCTCTATCTTTGGCTTACTCTATGACTATTTTCTAGTTGTATATAATTTTTATCTTTTACTTTTTGTTTATAGTTTTTTATTACTAATATGTGAAGCCCTAACTTCCATACCTCTCTCCATTTCTCTTTGAGTGACCTTTCAATTTAGGTTATGCAGGAATAATAGTATTTGGTGATTCAGCCATGTAGAATCACCACAAGAAGGTTGACATTAAAAAGCTGGGGGTTCATTTCATATCCGTTGACAGAATTATCTCCTCTTTCATTCAGAACACTGTGCTTTTCTTCATGTTTTAACTCAATGAAAAGGCATATTGATTCTTTTGTCTCTAATTTTGATAACTAGCACTTGTGAGGTTTTATTAATTTATTCTTATACTAGATTTTTAAGGGATTATATATTATATAAATGTTTTTATACATATATACACTCACATATTCTAAAAAAGCACCTCTCTCTTTAAAAAAACCTATATGGAAATCTTAAGATTAAAAGAAGTCTTGGAGATATTGGTGAAATTTCTTATGATCAAAAGATCATTTAACTTTAAAATTCTAACTTTTAAAAAAATTAAGCAAAATTTGAGAAAGGTCACATAGGCAGTCAAAAAAAAAGTTAGATTTGAATCCAAATCCTCTAGCTCAAGTGAGTATTCTTTTCACAGTACTATTTTGCTGCTTATTCTGACTGATGCAGCCAAGAAGGTATGGGGCAAAAGGACAAACCCAGAATTTGAAATCAGAAGACAAAAGCAAGTCCAGGGTTTTCCATATTATGCCGTACTGTGAAGAAGTTTCCTGAGCTAGTTTCCTTACTTGTAAAATCAAAAGATTAATAATATCTATTGCTCAGAGTTGGAGGGGAAGCGTTTTGTAAACCATAAAATATTATAAAAATGCAAGCTATTATTAGTCTGTAATGAATCTAGCATTTTTATATTATTCAGACATCTTGGAGTTCACCTGCTCAAAATGTTTTATGGAGAAGGAAGCAAATGTGAATGAGAGCTGTATCTAAATTAAAATGTTATTTTGATTATATTTCATATTCATGCTTAAGTTCATCTTGTCTCAATGTTAAAACCTCTTCTGAGCCATTTCAGTAACTTTCCCTTAAATAGTTTATGATGTTAGTAATTCATACTTATCATTTATACATAGTACCCTCAAGTGTATACTTTAGTATGTGTAATAAAGAGGCAGCAAATAAAATTAGAAACTTGTCACTTCATTCATAATCCCAACATCTTTCAACCTAATTCTTAACATTTCCAAATTTGCAATTTTGTTGGCAAAAGTTTTTGTATGGTATAGGGTTCTAGATAGTTTCACAAGACACAGAAATGTTTCAACAGAAGGAATTTTAGAGATGATATAGTTTCACCTCCCTCCCATTCTGTTCCAGAGAATGGTTATCCTCTCTCCATTTTGATGAGGAATTCATGACTTTTCAAGATATCCCATTCTATTTGGCTATGCTCAGATTATGAGAAAGTTTTTATTAGGTAATGGGATTATTCAAGGGCCCTTGATCTGTTCTGCTTGGGTTCATCCCATTGGATTATGAATGAAGTTAAGCGGAATTTGAGCTACCTTGGCCACTTTTAGTGATACAATGAAAGATTTGTGCTTTGATATGAAACAATCCTCTTTGTGATCCTTTCATTTCCAATCAGTAGACATTAAAGAGAGACACTTCTGTCTTCTATCATGAACATGGGAGTTTAGAACTTTTTATGAGATGGCCTTTGGGCAATAGGGGAACATAACATTTTATTTACAACCATCCAATATGGTGGAGGCATGGAAATTGCTGAAAGCATATGGTCTTCTGAGGAGAACTTGTCACATGTGGATATCTATCATATCTGGGAAAAGGAGAGGGAAGGATAATATCCTCCAGTCCATTATGGAAAGACCTAGAGAGACTTCCAAGCCATATGTTCAAGAGAGAAGAAAAAAGTCAGTATGAACATAAATTATCTCTCCTTTAACATTTCCTATGTAGCAAAGTACCTTTTCATTCCTCTTCCTTTCTTTACTTCCTTCACTGAGACCAAGAGATTAATAAGGGAATTGCTTCATCTTCCCAAAATGTAAATCCTTTAATGCTGACCCCTATTTGTCACTGGAAATTGCCAGTTCAATTCTATACATTCCAAATAGGGTTTGCTCTCCCTGGACAAGGCTAGGGGGACCCTGATTACCTCCATTTCAGCTTTAAGGAGTAGAGACCAGACCTATGATGTTGTTGGTATTGAGAACTCCTAGATAAGGAAGCTTCTTCTACCAATGCATGTCAACACCTCAAAAATTTAGTCTTAGAAATTTGCAGAGCACCTAGAGGATACCTTGCCCACTATCACACAGGTAGTATATGTTAGAGGAGGGATTTAAAATCAAATATTTTAAACTCTTTCATCATATTGTGCTGCCTTTTATTACAGTTATCTTTAGTCTAATTCTGTTACTTGGAAAATTTCACCCATTGTTATGCCCACTGGAGCAACACAAAATCTGATCGCTTTCTCATATAATAGTCCTTCAAATATTTCAGGTTAGTTTTCAATGTTCTCCATAATCTTTTCTGTTTGAATCCAAACCTTCTCTATTCTTTCATCTATTTCACATGTAAAATAATCCACAGACTTTTGCCCTCCTTGTCATCCTATCCTGGATATCTCACCTTTACCAACATTCCTCTTAAAGGGTGGCACCTCAAACCAGACATGGTACTTCAAGTGCTTTGCATTCAAGAGAGTGCAATAAGATTATTATGTACTGTTGGAAACGCCTTTATTTCAGTAAGGTTTTATCATACTCTTAACTAGAATGCTCAAGATTATTTCCCTCTGAATTTCTATCACAGCAGTTCTCCTCCATCTATATTTGTAGAATTGACTCCTTAAACCTAAATATAGGGGACAGTAGAAAGACCACAAGACTGAGAGTTAAAAAGACCTAGAGTTAAATGTCAAAACTCTCACTCTCTGACTGGCCTTGTGATCTTATTGTATCATTGCCCTGATTACCAAATACTTTTTGGATCCAGCCCTCCAGCTTTCAGTTTAGTCCTCATTCACTGTACTACACATTTGTGGATCTAGATTATTATGCTATCTCTCAAATGATAGCAAACTTGGTTCTTTTAAATATCTTCATACAGAATTTGACGATTTTGGAGATGTGAACTCATTTAAAATGGGGAGGAAGCTCTCTTGTGATTTTCCTTCTTATCTTGTATTCTCTTTTCCACTAAACAATGTTTATTCTATGGTTTCCAGTTCAAGTACTGTATTCTTTGTGAATAGACTATTGTCTATTCGCAAGCAAAATAAAAGTTGAGTAATTCTTCCTTCACTCTATAATCTATTAACTTTATGCTGTCTTCCCCAGGCTGTCTTATACCAGCTTTTCTTTTTTTTCCAAACACAACATAAAGGGAGAAAAAGGTTTGGTTTTTGTTTATCTTTTTGATTTGAAAGGCTCAGTCTATTCAGTAGTATAGCTTTCTTACTTCTGTTGTTACCAGTTCCTTCCACTTTTTTAGAAAAAGAAATTATCCATCCATCTTTTTGATGTATATTCTTTTTAAAATCTGAAGCTCATCAGAAAACTCTTTCTCTCTGAAGCCATATTGATTTCTTTAGCTAGTTTCCTCTTTTCTCTATCATTCTTAGTCATATAAGCAGAATATTGTTTTCAAGAGCTATCCATTCCTCCTGAGCCATTTGCACTTTGGGAGTTTCTAGAAATGAGATCATAGCTATCTTTTTTTCCTTGAATTTTTGAAATCTGCTTTCTTATGGTTCAAGAAATGAGCCTATATTCATTGCACATTAAGTTTTCATAGCACTTTATATACTTTGTCTCATTTGATCTTCTCAACTATTCTATGACGTGAGTATTGTTATTACTCCCATTTCACATATGAGGAAACAAGTTCCAAGAAATTAAATAACTTGATAGTGCCATCCTAATGGTAAAAGTTTAAGGCAGGATTTGAACCTAGGAATTTAACCTAGATTTTAAGTCCTACTGCCCAACACTGCCTCTCAAATTCGTGGCTGCCTGTGACCAGCATTGTCCTTCATTATTAAAATCTAAAAGATAATATGGCTTCTTTCTCCCATAGTTTCTAGCAGTTTTGAATCACAAAAGGATTCTTCTTAGAATTAAATCTAGAGTAAGATGTAATTCCCTTCTGAGTAATGAAAATTATCAGCAAGGCAAATGAAGTACTTATCAGATGTGCTGATTTTAGCTCAAGAAGAGTTCTTAGCAGATGTCCCAACATCTCTCAGCAGTGCTACTATACCTTGCTGGTTCCATGTCCAATATTATTAGGAAATCATTCCCATCCTTTCTGACCAGGCACTATTCAGTTTACTTTTACAGTGACGTCACACAGAATCCGCGAATCATTCATTACTGGATGCTAGAATTGGAACTTGTACCTGACTAATAATCTCTCCCAAAACATGCCCAATAACTGGTCATCTAGTTCTCATTTGAAGACCTCTAAGGAAGGGGATCACACTGCCTTTTAATGTAGCTCATTTAAATTAATTTTTCCTTATATTTAACCAAAATTTGTCTGTCACTCCCCCCTGCTCCATTTTTTCTATATGTAGGTGAGTCTATCCCCATTTAGGGGATCCTCCATCAAGTACTCAACACAGACAATCCTTTCTCTTAGATTTATTACTACTTAATAGGAAATATCCATGATTATATTTTAGTCATGACTTCTATCTTAGCATATCTCAGTGGTGTGTTTTTCTTTTTAAACTTTAAGTTCACTTTTAAAATGATTCATGTTCTACGTATCTTGAGGTCATGTGTACTGTTCCCAACTCCCTTCCTTGTTGATTGCTCTTTGTTGTATTGTATTACAGACTTAAAAAATTAAATATTACTGTATAGCCTTTGATGCCCAGAATTCTTTCCCCTCTTGGCCTGTACCTCTTGAGCTTTAGGAGGCTGTGACAGAGCTTTCTGAAGTTGTAGGATAAGTTTGAATTAATAATAATAACACTCCTGGGATGTTAGCATTAGAGAGGGGAGAAGGACATGGACTCAGGCCAGTTGATGGATAGTCTGTTTTATTCAAAGAAATTTAAAATTCTACTTGAGGAGAAAAGGAATTTTATTGCCTGAAGGACTTAATTCATTTTTATTTAGCCTTTCAACTTTTGTGTCATTGAACTCTCAGCTTTTTTGATAGTTCTCCCTTTCACCAAACCTCGGAGCACATATTATACATTCCCCATCAATAACCATAGCTTGATGCCATATTTTAGTCATTTATTTCTTGGCCTTTCTTGAAAAGGAGCAATAAGTATATAGAAACACATATTGGAGTAGATGATCATGCAGGTCCCTTACTTTCCATTCTTAGATTCTGTGATTTTGTCTGAAAAGTGGAAATAAAGGTATTTGGGGGCCAAAGATTGTGGTTTTAAATTCTGACTCTCTAATTTACCACCTCAGTGGTCTCAGGTGGACCTTTTATCTCTTTGGCAGCTGCTTTCTCTTGAGACTTGGTCTAAATGACGTCTGCTTCTTTGATCCTAAGATATCTGTCTAGTATCTTTTCCAGGTTACAAAAGAGATTCCAGGATTGCACTGGCAAATAACATCAAATTAACACATCTTCACCATTTCACAATGAAGGGTTAATTTTCTGAGGTGATCAATTCAGTTAAAATACCAAATGGAGATTTAATCAGGTCCTTTTCCCAGTGCAATTCTCCCAACTACTTTGATTATACACATATTGAGATGTACTGAATGGCTATTTCTTTCTTAGAGGTAAAAATTTCAGTCTTATTAATGTCCCTGTTCTTCCACCCTCCTCCATCTATGGCACTTTCTGATAAAATGTGATTAATATGTGACAATCACTTCCCTTGCAAACACCATCATTTGTCCTATTCATCATGAAAATTGTTATGCAATGCAAAATCTGCACTCTTGCAAATTCTTTCGTTTACAAATTCCTCATCTGAGCTTTTGCTTTGGTCTTTTGTTAAAGATAGCAGCATTTCACTATAATTTTGGTGTCAGAGTAGATGAAACCCATCTACAGAGGAATGTGCATTGGAATTGGCGGGGAGTAGAATGATTGGCATTTGAAATAAAAGCTTATCGTGTCATAGCTTGAAAATATTTACTGGTAAATCAGATCTCTTGATTGTGTCCAAGCCAATATAAGAGTCATCGAGTTCTGCAAAATCCCTTTCCAAATAAGAAATTATAGAAACTCCCAAACAATTTGAGAGTCTAATCAAGAGAATTTCCTGACTATACCCAGAAGTCATTGGTTTATAGCCAGAATTGTTAAAATTCCTAATCAAGAAAGAGCGTGTATTGTCTCTTTAGAATGCCATGCTTCAAATGTTATAGAATGAATGCATTGTATGTATACATTCATATATATCATCTAATTTTATACACTACTGTTATCCAGTATAGGGCAGAGTTTTGGTGCTGAAGGTAGAGTACCAGACCTAGAGTCATGAAGACTTGATCTAGCCTCAGACACTTACTAGCCATATGATCTTGGGCAAGTCACTTAACCCCCATTTGCCTCAGTTTATTATCTATAAAATGAGCTAGAGAAAAAAATAGCAAACCACTCCAATATCTTTTTAGGAAAACCCAAAATGGATAATGAAGAGTTGAACATGACTAAAAATGACTGAACAACAATTATCCAAAACAGAGAATAGCCTATTGTGATTAATCAAGCTTTCTGGTTGATAGATTATAATTATTATATGTCATACAGACATTGGTCATTTTTTTCAAAGAATATGATTAAAATATTTCATCAATAAAATTTATGAGTAGATAAAATGGTCTAGTCATGGAGGAGAGCTTATATAACTCAAATTTTCCACTAGCATCTTCCTGATACAGGAATAATTAAGGAATGCTCTTGTCACATTGAGAAGATCCACATAGTAAATCTATGAGAGAACATGGTCAAGGCTTACATGGGATAGGAAAATACACAAATGTCAGTTGATTAGTTAGCAAACATTTATTAATTGCCTGTTATGTGCCAGGATTAAATCATCTGGAGTGTATGAGAATTTGTTAACCCTCAAATTACATTGGACATAATTGATATTTCTTGCATGTAACAATATTATTTTTATTTTTTAAGTTTTTGAAAATAAAAATATTTTGCACATGTAAAAAAATAATTTGGGACACCATCTCTGTGAATGAGTGAAAAACAAAAGCAGAGAATGGGAAAAACAGTACCAGTACCTTATAGATGCTGTTTACAAATAGGTAAATACTGCTGGAATTAAGCTATGGTGTTTTATTTTTAGATGAGACAAAGATAAAACTTTCTGTTCCACAAAGGGTTGGGTCATGGGCTTCATTTTGAAACTCTTTTTACAGCAAAGCAATTCGGCAACTTTTAGGCTTTTTTACACAAGAGCATTTTGGAATCATTAAGTTTGTACAACCAAAGAAACAAATGTAGTTAATGAAACAAATCTTGAGACGGTAGTACATACACACACACACACACACACACACACACACACACACACATATGCAAAATGGAGAGCAAAAATGTTGTAGCCTTTGAACTCAAACTCAAAGCACTGTTTTCAGATGACCAATTCATAAAAAAAATTTTAGCTAAAAGGGACATTAGGAACCACTTAGTCTAAATCCTTATTTTTATATTTGAATAAACTGAGACCCTAAGTGATCAATCAACTGATTTGTTCAAGTTCAAAAACTAGTCAATGTCAGGAACAAGGAAAGAACTTGGGTCTTCCAATTCAACAAGCCAGTTGTAACATGCTGTTACCAGTAAATATTTGACTATACTATACATTCTGATAGGATGATAATTGCATTCTGTTGCAGTTTAAGAATGACCACTAATTTTGGAAAGAAACATAATAATTAGTTTTCCTGTAGAAAACAATAACAGAAATTTTTCATGAGAAATTAAGGGATTCTATGACATAAATTCACAGAAAATGAGCAACTTTTATTTGTTCAAATAGTCAAATGAATCTGTGATCTCATTGATTCAGTTCTCTCCAGTGATTCAGATCACTACACATCCTTGAGGACACATACTATACAATTCTAATCTCCATTCTCCCCAAGGTTCACTACAAGGTGGCTCACTCAAGGGGTAGTAGCCTTTCTTTACTTTCTCCCAATAACACAAACATAGCAGTAGAGAACTTTAGCTGGAAGCCTGACATCAATTTTTTATTATTTTTATTTTCAATAAAGTTTCATTTTTCCAAATACATGTAAATATAGTTTTCAACATTCTTTTTTTGTAAAATTTTTCTCCTTCCCTCTCTTATCTTTCCCATGCCCAAGACAACAAGCAATATGATATAGTTTAGATAGGTGCAATTCTTATAAAAACATTTCCATATTTGTCATGTTGTGCAAGAAAAACCAAGCTAAGAGATAAAAACCAAGAGAAACAGACAAAGAAAAAGGTGAAAAAAGTATGCTTTAATCCTCATTCATTCTCTGGATATGAATGATGCTTTTCATCTCAAGTCTATTGAAATTATTTGCCATCAATTTTTACACATTATTGGTGGGTCAACCTCTTTTGAACATTAGAAAGAAGATGAGGAATCATCAGCGAGTACCCCAGGAATTCTGAGCACTGGGTCCAAGAAATATCTAATCACATAGCTGAGACTTCATGGAATTCTTTGAACTTGTTAGCCATTGTATAACCCACCTGATCTTAATAGGCTCCCCAGCCATCTTTTCACTTGGGGACTGTTTAATGTTTAATTTCAATATTGTCTTGGTCTCCTATCTACCTGAGAAAAGAACACTAGTCTCTTGTCCTCATAAAAGCCACTGTATCACTTCCAATAACTTCACTTGACTGATCTTGTCTGCTAACTTTCCCATTGTACTTGTCTTGATCAGACAAGGTTTTGGTTTTGGTTTTGTTTTGTTTTTTTAATTAATGAAGGACTTTTAATTAAAAAATGCTAAGCAAATAGAATTAACAAAATGAAAAGAGGCAAGAATGATGAGAGAAAATGGGAAAGAAGAAAGAAAGAAGGAGAATGGGAGAGGGAAAAACAATATGAAAATATGATTATAAAATGGTAGAAAGCATGATTTGGTATGTAGTAAATACACTGACAACCTGGGATCTAGTTCTGGTTGTAAGTCACTGCTCATGAATAGTAATATTGATATGGAAAGTAATAGAGTTTATACTTATACTATTATAAGGAATGTAAAACTTTTCTTATAATTCTACTTTTTTTCCTTTAAATTCATTTCTGTACTTAATGACTCTCTATGGAACCTTACAAAGCACTATAAACAAGATTCCCCCTGATGTGTCAACTTTTAAAATGTCTCTAGGTCATTGGTTCTTAACTAGTTATAGTTCAAGTCTGATAGAGAATTTTAGTAACATCATCCGATAACAATTTTTTTTACCCTGAAGACAAAGTCAATGAGAAGTCATCAATAAAATATCCCAAGGTTCCATAGAAGTTTGAGCAATGTTATTGGAGCTAGATCTTTGCTGGTTTATATGAGTCGCTGGTCACCATACTAGACTGGGAAAACCAGTTGAGAATTTTCTCAGTGCTTCACAGACTTCAGGCAAAATGTCTAAAATCTTTGTGTACTTCAGTTTCTCCACCAACTTTGTATAAATAAAGTCAGGAAACACTTTACCTGAATATTCCTGACATCCACTATGTGCCATTAATTGAACATGTAATAATAACATTATTAATATCAATTTTTAATTAAATAAAATTAACAATAATATTTTGTTCCAATTTATCAGTTGTGTTCAACTTGTTGGGACTTCTTTGGGGGTTTTCTTAGCAAAGATACTGGGGTAGTTTACCATTTCCTTCTTTAACTCATTTTAAAAATGAGGAAACAGAAGCAAATAAGATTAAGTGACTTGCCTAGGATCACACACTTAGTAAGTAGCTGAAGCGAGATTTGAATTTAGGAAGATGACTCTTCTTTACTCCAAGTTTGGTGTTCTATAAACTGTACCATACAGCTGCCTAAACAATATATAGTAGCTAGCATTTATATGTCACTTCAAGGTTTATAAAGTGGTTTTTATTATTTCACTTTATCATCACAAAGACCCTACAGAGTAGAGGCCATTATTATACTGCACATAATATATAATATATGAAGAAACTGAGGTCAAGAGATTAACCTGGCCAGAGTGATCCAATTAATAAACTTCTAAGGCAGAATTCCAGCTTGAATCTTCTTGATTCTATGTCCAGCATTCTAATTATGCCCCCAAATTGCCCATCTGGAATGACAGTAGAACTCAACTCCTTTGTCCTGCTTATATCTTCCTATTGGCATTCTCCTCCATGTCACTGAATTGCCACTTGGACAGATTCCCTGAACTGAATTCTTTTCATCTTTTCTCATGAGTCAGTAGCCTTAGGTTAATGACTTGTAACTGCCTTTCTTTGAATTCCCTCCAAGTTTTTCACCTCTTTCTGGCATTGAGATGTCTTCAATACAGCACTGTAACCTAAATAGAGTTAGCTTGATGTGCGAGGGGAAAATAACCATCTCTTTTTACTATGAAGTATAACTTTTGTGTTTATGGGGTTCCAAACTTTTAGCCACTATATTTTAGCATAAGCCCATAGGTAATTTGTTTTTGATCATTATTCCTAGATCTCTTTTTTTGGCCATTTCCAATAGCTCCCTTCCTATTGGATGTCTTTAAATTAGATTATATAGTCTCTCCTCTGTTATATGAACTAACACTTATTGATACATCATTAAATGACTAGAATTTGATACAGTGAAAAATTATCCCATCACTGCAGAGGAATTGAATTCCAATCCTGCCTTTTTACTACCTGAAAGATTTTGGAAAAGTCACTTAACTGCCCTGTGCCTCAGTTTTCTCATCTATAAAATAAGGGCATCGTCTAGTGGAAATTTGATGGGAAATCACTAATTGTCGAAATGGATTCATTCCTCTTCTTGCTGTCAGAGAAAACAATGATTTCACTTTATCAATCCTGAACTGTATTATCTTCTTAAAGAAAATCAATTCTCTTCTGTTAATATATTGTATCTAACAATAGAAGACTAAGATTTTTTTTCTCCCTGGATATGCCTTTTTGAAGCACCATGCCAAATGAAAGAAAATGGGCTTTTGTATCAGGGAAACCAGGGGTCCACTGAATATAAAGTATATTTGTGCCAGAGTAGGGCAGGACTCAAGCTTAATAAGTGGAAGGTTGTGTAACTTTATTCATTAAACATTGCTTTCCTTATTTAAACTTGACCTTTAAGGTTTGCCAAATAAAATTTGGGCATTTAGAAAGCAGTGGTGATTTTGCGTCATAAGGATATTTTGTCATGGTGATGGTTATTTTTTACCAAATATGCAGTGTATTCCACAAGTAAATTATGTGAGAGTCATTCACAATAAGAAAAGACCTCTCTGGTCTGTATACTTCAGTGTCTCCTCAGAACTCCATGCAGATAAGATTTACAGCTGAAAAGATTCTTGAGAGATCATCTAGTAGACTCCTTTGTATGTTTTATATTTCCTCAAACCCCTATAATTTCTTATTTTTAATTTCAACATATGAATGGAAATTGTATCATATTACACAATCACACATAAACATATGTTTCTCACCTCCTCCCACCTCCCAGTTAATGATATGTTTCTATAAGTCATTCAATTGCACTATTCTCCAAGTTCTTGATATATCATTTCACATTGCTAGACAGTAATTCATCTGAAATCAATCTGGAGAGTTTTAGTGAACTCGAGTTCCATTCAGGGAGGGGTTGGAGATAGCTCAAAAACTGATTTTTAAATTTTCATTTTCAGCATTTACATCTCAGAAAGCAGCAAACACTACAAAACAGAGTTTGGTGTATTGACTTTTGATTGTCTGGACTTTAAAAGATTATGGAAAAAAATTTAATAGTTCAGATTAAATTTAAAAGTGTTCCTGGGCACCTTTTTTGGGGATGAGAGCTGATTGTTAAACATTTACCAGCATATCCTTGCTTAAGAGTCTATGTTAGTTAGTAAGCATTTATTAAGCACTTGTATGACATGAAATCCAGCAAAGTTAATGAGATCTTCGGCTAAGTTAATAAAAGTGCTGCATTCAGACCTGGAGAAGTGGCCATTCTGCTTTACTCTAGAACATATCTAGAATATTAAGGTCATTTGGAAGCATCATATTTTAAATGGCTTTGATTCCTTTCTTTTACATGTTAGTACTTAAAAACATAAAACTAGTTTGTAGCAATGTGGGTTTGAACTTGGGTCTTCAGATCCTTACTACCACCAAAAATGTATAATTGGAAACAATATCAGAGATTTCAGATGTGATTGATTGAAATAAGTGAAATACATGTCACAATCTAGCCTCTTTTGTAACTTTAAAGACTTGTCTGATTTCAATTAATTCTGATGAATGTTAAATAATATCAAGCTACACTATGCTTAAATAATAGAGGGAGTGTACTATGATGGACAATGCTGTGTCTAGTGTGAAGAGTAGCTGAGTTCAAATTCCACTGCTAGATCTTTACAGTTTTGTGATTCTTTTGAGTCCCTTAAAGACTAAGATGTAGTTACAAAATCACAGATAAAAAGCAGATGGAATGCTGTCTACATTGTTGGTTAATGGTTGTAGTTTCCACCCGAATGAAATCATAGATCTTTGCTCATGTTCACATATATCTTGATTTAGCTACATCATTGGGAATTATGTAACAAAATGTTTCAATGATCAACAATTCACAGCCTCAGATTGAGAGTGTGCACCATGTTTCTTCCCATCATTATCAGAATGTTTGAAAGGCAGGTTTATAAACTTCTCTCCATGGCTTATCCAATGACAGGCATCAGGATAGTCCCCTCAGGGTCTAATCATACTATTACCATTGCTAGAGTCTTTCACTAGCTTTCTTATAGATGATGCTTCATCTATAAGAGAGTAGGAAGAGGAGATATGTCAGAGAAAATTATAGCCTACATTCACAAATGGACACAGTCAGAAAAATGGACAAGTTGTCCATAACCTCAAGTGTTCTAGGTTAACACAGAAACATTTATTCCTACCTTATTTTGAATTTTTTCCTACCATCTTAATACTAAAAGCTACCTTTGTGAACTATGGATTTCATTCTACTTGGGCAATGAAAATGGTTCAGTCAATTACACTTTCTGCATTTCAGACAATAGTAATGTGCAACCACAGATATTGTTTCCGCCTCCTGCAGGGAAAGGTTTCATATTCAAACATAAGCATTTTCAGAGAAACTCTTTATGGCATAAAAGGTTGCAAAATACAGTTCCACATTACATTTTTAAAACCCATAGACTTGATTTTCTAAGCCTGACTTCCTTCATATTTCCCTTATATTCATGTGTAACTTGTGTTATTAAGGTAGAGTACTAGCTGTGCCCCTCTAAAATCTGTTTCCTAACCCTTACTGAATACAATGCAATAAAATTATATTATATGAAAGACTGCTGAAGAAAGGCTTACAAATAATTTGAAGACAAAATCACTTAATCCTAAAGAATTTGTGGATGAAAGAACAAATCATAGTAATCATGGACAATGATATGACAAAAATTTGGGGATACATACAAAGCAGTCTTTAGAGAAGGGGAAGAGAAGGGAACAAGAATTTATCAAACATCCACTATGTGCTAGGCACTGTGCTTCACAATGACCTTAGGATAAATTTTGGATCCCTAAATCTAAATGTTTGTCAACAAAAATTGACAAACTGAACATCCAATTTAAATAAGAACAACAACTATAAAACCAACAAATTAAATCATACTAAACACCAAAATAGAAAAATTGAAAATCAAGGAAGACAATAAAATTGAAAGAAAAAAAACAATGAATAATAAAAACTAGAATCTATTTGGGGTAAAAGAAATAAAATAAACTACAAAAAATTGATTAAAAAGTAGAAAAGAGGAAAACCTTCTAGCAATACTGATGTCAGTACAGTGAAAAGTGAATAGTCTCCAGAATGTGAACCAAATGAAACTAATTTTGGTAAATAGTCACTGTCCCTTTTAAGGCTTACTCTTTAGAAATCAACCATCAGAAGCCCCATCAGCACTAAGACTGATGACATCTTCTGACAATTGTATTAAACACTTAAAATAGCAATGCAACAAGACAAACTATTCTATTTACTATGAATTAGTGACAGAAATCCCTGGGTTCTGTTCCTCTGTGAAAGAAAAGATGCTGCTCAGGAAGTAGCCACATGTGCATTTTACTTTTAGTGGACTCCAGAGAAGAAACCAAATTGGGGAGGAATGGGAGGGATTGTGATTTGAGAAAGGAAATGTAGGGTAGTTTGATTTCCTATGAGTAGGAAAACTACTTGTTTAGGGTTATTATCAGAATAAAACTCAAAGGGGAGAGAACGAAAGAGGAATTTTAGAGGGGAAATTTCCTGGATAATAATTATGAATCATTTTTTGAGGTTCACATGTCCACAAAGTTGTGAAAAAGTCCTGCCTTCAAACAAGCGGGACTCCTACTGAAATCATATGCTGAGAGCTCTGAATGGGGCAATTGATGTCTCCTGCTTTAGCTATATTCTGTATCAATTTATGATACCTCTCTTTTTGCTTTGAGGCTTATTATCTATGCCATTAAGTGGTAGCACACTCTCCTTTCTCCTTTTTTCCAGCAATGGATATTAATTTCCCTATTTTCATCTAGGGGAATACGGAAGAGGAAAGGGTTCTGGGACTTTTTGTATAAATTTGTTCCCCAAATAAAAGGAACCATCTTTTGAGGTCCCATATAATCTGTTTCCCACCATGCTTATAAATTATTCCCTCTACCCTCCACCTCTGCCTGTTCAAGTTGTCCTTTTCTTCAAGACTCAAATCACTCTTCGCCATAAGTCCGTCCTTCCCACTCTTCCTACTCCACCATCCCACAAGTAAAAATTATCTCTCCTGCCTCAAATTTCTCACCTACTTTTGTCTAGATCTCTCCTTTTTCACTTATCTCACTATTCCTCCAATTATTGATGGATTTGTTCTCTGCATCCTCTATATTGTTAAATCATTCCTATGGTTTTCCTGATTCCTGACCATATGCTTCAGAATCAGGTTACCCGTCGTGTCTTACCCTTCTGTATTTGTGCCTGGCTTGTCCCTTTTATATTTGTGCTTGATTTCCACCTGCCTTCTTCAATTTCTGAGTCATTGCTTATCATTGTCTCTGGTACTCATGTGTGTTTTGCCTCTGTTTTATCTGCCTAATTCTGACCAAGTGACTTAGTCTGATTGTGCACATATTCAGTGTGATACAATCGAAAAACCATTAGCTAACAAATTCAAATCTCACCTCATATCTATGTAACTTTGGATAAGAATTCTTCTTAAGACTCACTTTTCTTATTTGTAAAGTGAAGGTGATGAGCTTGATGGCTTCTGAGTTCTTTTCCAATTCTGGATCTGACTTTATGCTCTTCCCAATGATTCTTAAACTTTTTTTTTGCTGTTCATGAAGTTCTTTGGCTGCCTGATGAAACCCTTAGACTCTCAGAATAATGTTTTTTAAAATATATAAAATAAAATACATAAGGTTACAAATGAAATTTAATATTAAAATTATAAAAAAAATTTCCTATTGAATTTCATAGACTTCCTTGAAATATATTCTTAGATCTAAAATATATTCATGGACTCCCCTGAAATCTATCCAGTCTGCTCACTCATCTATGACCACTGATTTTAAGAACTTTCCTGTATCTCCCAGCCTTGCTTCAAAGCTCTTAGAGACCCATCCTTCCCTATTCACAGTTAGGTGGGACAGTGGATAGAGTAGAAGAGTTGACATCAGAGAGATCTGAGTTTGAATGCTGCTTTGGACACTTAATAGCTATGTGATAATTATTAGTTATACTTCCTCTTTCAGCTCCAGTTTCCTATCTGCAAAATAGAGATCATAATAATGCCACTTCACAGAGTTGTTACAAGATTCAAGCAAGATAACACAATTAAAGCATTTTTGAAACTTTGAAGAATGATATAAATGCTAGCTATTAAGGTGGCTAAAGCAGGCACTGTGGAGCACTTAGATCTTGGTCAGAAATCAAATATACCAAGCATACACTATATCCTGGGCCATCACCAGTTGTCTTGACTTTTGTCTTGTTCCCAGAGTTTGGTGACTGGAAGAAAGAGTGAAACTGAAGGCTTTGAACAACTGTGCTTCACTTAAATCCAATTCATTCATAAATCAACATGTGACCTTTGATGTCACTGGTCCTTTTCATAAACAAAAGGCAAACATTAACATTAATATTCCTGTGACCTATGAATATTAACTATTATTATATCTGTAAACTACTACATATGATCCACATATGTCTTATTCAGTCACCAAATCAAGTCCAAAAGGCCATTTAGTCTTCTGGATTCAATACTGCTAAATGGTTTAGAATTTCTAAATGATTAGATATTTTATATTTTTTGTTCCTCTTGACTAGGAATTAGATCTGGAGCCAAGATTCTGAAGGCATCCTTAAATGAATTCTTTTGAGCATCTACATACTCATGTGATTTAGCCCATTCAATTTTAAACTTAGTTTATATCCATCACCATTTATGCCTAGGCCTGATCAAGATAGTTGATGAAATTAGAAGTTGGAAGTCAGGTCCCTTTAATTTTATACAATATATAGATCAGTGAAAGGAACTGGACAATTTTAACCTAGAGAAGAGACTTAGAACTGACAGACCAGGAAACCCAGGTTGTTTCCAGGTATTCGAAGAGCTATCATATCAAGATATATCATATCATATAATGAGATCCCCAAGGAGTAAAAAGAGGATTAATGGGTAGAATATGTCAAAAAAGGGTAAATGTAGACTTGATATGAGAAAAAGTTCATCCTAGCAAGAACAATCTAAATGTAGAATGAAATATCTCTGCAGTACTGATTCCCCTTACCACAGGTCTGCAAAATGGGATTGAAAATGAGCACTGCTAATGTGTTGTTGAGAAAGTTAATTTTTTATATTATAAGACTAGATGATCAATGAAACTCTGAAACATATGATTCTGTGTTATTATAGTCACTGAAGAGGAGATTAAAGGCTCCTTCCAAACTGGTGAAGACTTAGAAATCATTCCCACTCAATCTGAAATGCTTGTTTACACTGCTTACTTTGTGACATAATCCAAGTATATTTCTTGATTTAAACAGCTTTTTAGTTTAGGAAAGTGAGATATCGGCAGCACAGGGTCTAGGGTCTCTCAGAAGAATTTATATGAAAATTAAATCACCTTCCTTATAAACACATCAAGTAAGCAAAATTCCAGTAGTCATTTTATGCTAAATGATTTTCAGCTTGGCTGGAGTCCTGAGGAGTCCTACTAAAATACCTGAATTATATTCATGTAACCCAATAAAATACTCCAGTGGGGCTGTTATCTCATCAATGTAGATATTCCCTCCAGAAAGATACATTATAACCCATTCATTCTGACTCACAAAGTGACAGTCTTGTGCATGGCCTCCCATTAATTCTCCAAAGGGAACTCAACTAGTGTTCTATAAACTTTTCTTGTTTTCTCTTTATTCTGTAAGAATACCAACGCAACCCTAGGGATGTATAATGGTCAGACTTTGCTCTTGTTATCCAACTACTCCAACTTGTTTCCTCTTAAAATTTTTTGTTGTTATAATTATCATTTCTCTTGTAACATGTTCCAAATTATTCTTTCTCACTATGTATTCTTTACCCTACACATCTTTTAGTGATTTTCATTTTTAATTCTTCAGCTATTCTAGTGCTTCATAAATTGTAGCCATTTAATAATACTAGAAGAGTACTGGTCTTAAAAAGCTAGCTGGTGCAGTGGATAGAGTACCAGTCCTAGAGTCCAAAGGATCACAGTTTAAATCTGGCCTCAGGTGTTGACATTCAGAAGCTTTATGACTTTGGACAAATAATTTAATCCCAATTAACTCACAAAAAAAGTCATTTTTTGAGGGCAAAGGTTTGGGATGATTAAAATAATATTGATATTTCTCAAAGGCAATACAGGCCTCTGTCCTTCTCCAGTCCTGAGTTCTGCTCACTGTCCATTTACTAAGCCTGTCCAAAGTGTATATAGGTATACAAGGAGCACGTGGGTGTATGTGCACACACATACACACCTACATATACTCTTGTACAGTCGCTTTAGATTGAGCTTTCTGCCTTTATGACATAATTTGGAAAATGGACATGAGTTACCAGAACCTTATGGAGAACCAATAAAACTACCATTGATGAAGATATGACCAAAAGAAAGGGACTTTTCTTTTAAAGAAAGGGACTGGGAACCTTGAATTTTCAGATTCTTTTGCTTCATTTTTAGAAGAAGATTCTGGAAGCACATAATAAAAAGTCAATACCTAGAAAGAAACAAGAAATTGAACTGCTGTTAAAATATAGTTATTAAAATAAATCAGGCTAAAGCAATACTAATTTCTCTCTATTAAGGTGCTATTCTTAGAGATAGTGAAGTCATAGTAGATGGGATATAACCCTACTTTTGTAAGACTTCTGATTCCATTTCAAATTCTTAACTAGCAAATAAACATGGCAAATGTAAAACTGATTAGAAAACCATACTCAAAAAGTAATTTTTAGTTGTCTTGTGTCAGAGTTAGGAAAAGCATCTAGAAAACAGATTTATTACAAGACCAAATGTCACTGAATATTAGCTATTAAACGAATCTTAAAAATTATATGGATCAAAATCCTCATTTTATAGAGAAGGACCCTGAAGCCCAAATTAACTAAAGGATATTAATGAACATGGACAAGAACTTATTCTCATAAGCTCCATTCTGATGCTATTTTGACTATATGTTGCCTATTGAAAGCAACATTAGAAATCATATTTTATGCTGACAAGAACCTATATATTTATTATCTAATACAAAATTCCTTTATAATTCTCTGCCTCTCTCAGTAACCCAATTATTTCAATATTTATAGTTATAGCCATAGTTATAGTTAATTAATTCAGGAGCAGCTAGATCGTAGTAGATAGTGTCAGACCTGAGACTCATCTTCCTGAGTTCAGATCTGGTCTTATACATATACTAGTTGTGTGACCTGGACAAGTCACTTAATCCCATTTACTTCAATTCCCCATCTGTAAAATGAGCTGGAGAAGGAAATGGCAAACCACTCAAACATCTTTGCTAAGAAAACTTCAAAATGGGGTCACAAAGATTTGGACATTACTGAAATATTTCAACAACAAACTAGTGCACAACATTGCTCAAAGTAGTTTTACCCCAATTATGTAATGACTAATTGATTTTTCTCCTTATATGAATTAGAGAAAAGTAACCAGAACCAAAAAGGATAGATTTCCTTAAAGATAAATACATGATGTTGCAACTTGGAGATAGTAATCAAATCCACAAATTAGGAGGGGGATAAAGAAGGGATAAATTTCTTGGAAATTTGGAAAAATAAAAATCTAAGAGTCAATTGGGAACATTGGCTGAACATGAAAAATGGATAACAATAGTGAACCTGATGTCAGGTAATTTTTTTTGCTGAGAAGCATCGTATAGGTTTTGCGGGAGAGAAAAAAAACTTTTACATTTTGTTTATATATTGAAGCCCCAAAGGATAATCTCCCAGGGGTACTCTGACATCCTTCACCATGCACTCCTCTTTCTTTTCTCTCAGGTTGTTCCATAGCTCCTTTCTTCTATTTACATCTTTTCCCCTTTTTTTGCCTTCTGGCCTTCATCTAGCATCTTTTTCATGACTTCTAAGAGATCTTAATAACACTCAGAAAGGACTTTGTTGTTCAGTTCTTTCTGATTTTTCATGACCCCATTTGGAGTTTTCTTGGCAAAGGTACTAGAGTGGTTTGCCATTTCCTTCTCCAGTTCATTTTACAGGTGAGAAAACAGGATTAAATGACTTGTTCAATGCCATAGTAGCCAGTAAGTGTCTGAAGCTATACTTGAAGTCAGATCTTCCTGTCTCCAGGTCTGGTGCTTTATCCACTGCACCACCTAGCTGTTTCTCAGAGAAGATATTATGTAGTAAATAAGGGCTTTTCTATCAGGGAAGTTCATTTAGTATCTTTGTTATTATTTGACCTTCGTTCTCTAAGAGAACCAATGGCATAATAAAGGTGATGTTACTAATGTTCTAAATGTGCTTTTAAAAAAAGGGTAAGAATATTAGATCTACAATCCTTACTAGGTTACTATGAGGAAATTAGTGATCACACCTTTAGAAATATGAATTATCATTAGCCTTTCTTTGTCCTGCTGAAGGAACTCAGAGATCATATATGTAAGAAAGCATGAAGCAGTATGACAAAGTGGATAGAAAACTATCTACAGAGCAAGAAAGACCTGGATTAAGTCTCAAATATCAAGTGACAAATGTTGACCATGTGACTCAAATCTCACCTCTTGACAAATGTTGCCTGTATAACCCTGAGCAACTCACTTAATGTTTTAGTGCTTTCAATAACTCTCAAAGAATAAATGTTGGAGAGGAGGATCATTTCCTCATCTGAAAGTTCTCCTATGTAAGTAAAAGAATAAACAGTTATAATCATTACAATTTTCCAACCTTGCTGCACTCTGCAAATGCTTACTATTCTAGCTATCTCTCTCTTCTCAGGAACCAAAGAAACATGTGAATGTATATGTTTTCTCATTTGATGAGAAATCAAAGGTCTAGTACCTCTCCCCTACCTAAGAAAACACAAGTAGGACACTCTCATCATGCAATTCACTTCATCTAAAGCAAAATATTAAAATTCCAATGAGAGAATATCACTTCCGCAAATGTCTGCCAAGGAGCACCCAAATTAGACATACATGAAGCATCACAGCTTCCATTGTCTGTGGCATCATTTTTACTTAACCCCACCTATATTCAAACATGATAGCTAATGATGTAAGTCACTAAAAATATGCATTAACATGCCTCTTTGGTCCCCGATAAATTTGGAAGTTTGCTGAAGTCTTTAGATTTTGAGTATTTTGGCAGCCTGTATTGTTCTACAATTTATCAGTTGATAACTTTTGCTGCCTCAGAGTCATCGTGTTTTCCCAAGTGGAGAACCTTTGGCTGTGCACTGGAAACATATGCGTTCCACAGCAATGAAAAGTTATTAAATCGGGACTGCGGGGGAATGGAGGAATGATCTGTTTGTCATTCCAGGGAAAACAATTTAGAACACTGTTTTTAAAAGCTTAACAAAATTACTTAAAATCTTTCAGAAAAACCACCAACCTTTTTCATCTGGTCCCCAAGGATTACATTTATCTTTGAGATCTAGTTGCTGCAAAACACTGATAATGCACAAATTCTGCGAGGTGTTAAATCTCCCTCTACCAGTGGTTTGCCGAATTAATCAAATTACCTTTTAAAGTTAATGCAGTCGGTGAGAAGAGTTTAATGATATTCAAAACCTTCATGGTAATAATTACAGATGAAGAGGGTCAGTCAGTTGAGAATTAATGCAAAAAGTGTACAGAATGATAATCTGAATGAATGTGTCAAAGCGTGCATAAAAAGCATGTGGAAAGTGAACCACAAAGGGGAATTCATTCACTTTTCTTTGAGAGAAGGGAATCAATGAAGGTTTGTTAGGATCTGAACTCAAAAAAAAAAAAAAAACTGGAAGACTCTAGCAGTTTGAGCAAGAGAAAGAGAAAGAGCAGATAAGGAAGTTGGGGAGGCAAGAGAAGACTGGTTATTATTTCTTGCCATGAACACCTGCATCTGCCATTTTGGGGTGCTGAAAACAGCTGTTATCATTCAGCTACCACTTCCACCCACAAGTCTCTTCTCCCTGGTATCATCTTTCCTCACACCTTTTTTATTTTTTATATCTATTTTTAAAAGGAGAGATAACACAGTACATAAATTATCCCTCCCACTCGAAAAAATAATTGATTGTAGGGAAGCATTACAAGCTGAAAAGCTGAGATGGCTTAAAGTAAAACATAGTTTTTTCCTCTGTTTTCTGCTTCCTTACCTAACTCCTTTTATCTAACAATTGGAAGGGATTTTTAAGACTTTTTTCTGGATTTTTATTTCTTCCACATCTACACATTTTGGAGTTAGCATTGTCTACTTGCTATATTTTTATAGGAGGCTGCCACAGCAGATGGTGTGGTAACGTTTTTTAATTTGATTGGCTCAGTAAACAGATGTGTAACTCCTGTGTCCATGTGTTACATTAAATTCCTTCTGGATGTGAACATTAACCCAACCCTACACAATTTCTAAATACACAATTTCTGAGACACTGTGGAATTGCAAGGTGCCAGATACTTGAATAGACCCACTGAGCCACATCCTGAATCATGTGAGATACTGGGAAGGACAGTCTTCGCAAAGAAAACTATAGAAACTTTTTTATGTGCATCTCTGTTTTAAGGACATCAATCTGGAATTTTATAATTGAGATGTATGTGTGCCTGTGTGCTCAATTCTGACCTTATATACAGACAATACAGAAGACCACCTATATAGTGAAATTTGAGTGCTAAAAGAAAGTTTTTCAAATGGGGCTGGAAGTGTTGATTTTTATTGTGCATGTGTGTGTGTGTGTGTATCTATCTCTATGTTGGAAGATGGAAGAGCGAGACAGAGAAAGGAAGGGAAAAGACAGGAAAGAAAAGAAGATGATAAGAGAAGAAAGGAGAAAAGTGAAAATCAGTGGAGAGAAGAAAGGAAAGGGATGAAAAGGGATGGGAGAAAGAAAGGAAGAGAGGGGATTAGGTAGGTGAGCTGTACATGACCTGGAGCATAGGTGTCTGACCAATGCCCACCCAATACTCCCCAATATAGTCAAACTAGATTTAAATTGGAAAATATTTAACAAAATAAATAAAATCAGAGTAAAATATAGATGATGTTAATATGTGGTTTTCTAATTCTATGTGGTTTCATAATTCTGTTATGTGGCTTCTAAAATACTTATTTCTGATTTACTGGGTCCATTTCTATTTTTTGTTTGCATATAATATTCTTTGATGATGATTATTGTTGTTACTGTTATTATTAATTCATTATAATCCTCTTTTTTGGAATATGGCCAAATCTATTCCTTCCTACCATGAACCCCTTGCTCCAGTGCATTTTGGATGATTTTCCTTTTTAGTTCTCTAAATTCTCTAGTATTCCATGAATTATAGCCATATAAAATATTGAAAAAGTATTGGTATTAAAATGAGGGTTCACCTCATTATGTGAGGGTGAAGTTTGGGATCATTCAAACATATATGTACACAGACAGAGACACACACATATGTACAAGACAGACACACAAGGTTGATGCCTTGAAGAGAGTGAATAGTTTAAGATGTTTTTAACAACCACATAATTTCTTCTCACTATTGGAACCCTATCATAAATTATTCTTGAAAAATGAATGTGTGGGCCTGGACTTAAGAGAAATTTATCAACTCATCCACAAATACTTGGAGATTCTCTGAGGGGAATTGTATGTACCACCTAATACTCTTACTACCTCCCTACAAGGATCAGCTCATAGTATACCAATAGTATGTGTAACTTGTTAGTGCACATACATAGCACACTGTCATGTTTAGAAAAGGAAAGACTTCTAATGACATAAGACTACTACACCATTACAGACAGGATCCACTCAGCCTTTTTCCCCCTCTGTCTGCAGAACTCAAATCTACCTTATATATACCAGCAATAATTAAAACCTTCTTTTTTTTTCCCCCTGAGACAATTGGAACTAAAATGACTTGTCCAGGGTCACACATACCCTCTTCTTTTAAATGTATTGACTTTGCTCAGCTCCATGCCATTGGGAGTATTTTTCTTTGCATTTTCTCACACAACAGCCACCCCTATTCCTTTCCCATTTCCACAACTAAACTGGGTTCCTTTATTTAAATGCTAACACCCCTTATGAATCAGATAAGCAGGGAGACCCATCAATAAATTTTGCCATTTGTTATGGTAATGTCCTTTAGAGGGAAGCAGTTAAAACTATTGGCTAAAAAGCAACATTAATTATCCATGAATTTAACAATATCCCTAGCCTGCACATATAAACACAGATAATTGAGAATTGCCTATAAATAGATTTTAGTTTCCTAAAGGAAAATCTCCATTCCCTGCTCTTTTCCCATTATACTTGAATGAGCTCATGTGTTTGTAGAAAGCTTTGACTAGTCCTTTGATATTCTTAGATAATTACAAACCAGAGATCTGAAAAATATGTCCAATAAAAATGACTTTTCAACAACTAATACATTTAAAAGGTAAAGAGGAAGCTATCATATCTTAGAGCATAGGCTTTAGTACAAAAATGAGTCTCACTAGTTATACACAGGATAAACAGCTCATTGAGAATGTACTATGAACAGAAGAAAATGAGGCAATTAACTGTAAATAGTACACATAGCTTGTTTTATTTGCTTATAATACTGTGTCTTGCTTCAGCTTGTTGTAAGACTGATCAGTTAATGTTCAACTAAAAACATCAGAAAACACCTGTTTGAGTACAAATGCACCTTTGGTTTCATGAGTGTATTTTCATAATTGACTTAATAAATTGAACTGAAAGTTGATAGTAAGGAAAATTGTCACGAGTTTCAGTAAATGTTAATCAGTTATCTGGTAAATGTCAAACTTGGTATGACTGAATGTTAAAATGATAGAGCTGTAAGAGGCATTAGATAGTCTCATTCCTTTATTTTAGAGATGAGAAGACTGAGGCTCAGAAAAGTGTAATGACTTCCTTGATCCTATAATCCAATCTAACCCAATAAATATTATGGTCCTATTATATGCTAATCATTGAAGACAAAGCAAAAATGGTCTCTGCCTTCAAGGAGCTTATATTGTCCTGGAGGGAGGAGATACAACACAGAAACAGATCAGTCTAAATATGATTATTTGAAAAGAAAGAGAATCCAAACAATTAATTGTGGAGCTCAAAGCTTCTGTGGCACATGCATTGAGTCCTGAAGGAGAAGAAGGATTCTAACTTAATTTGACAAGCATAATATCACCATTATTAATAATAGTAAAAATTAACACTTCTAAAACAAAGTTTACAATAAACATTCCATTATATTATGTAAATTTATCTTCATGTTAATCCTTTGGAATAGATGCTATTATTCTTGTTTTACAGATTTGGGAACTGAGGCTGAAGGTCCCACTGGTAAATAAGTGTCTGAGGCAGGATTCAAAGTATTCTCTTCTTGACTTTAAGCCAAAGCTCTATTCACTGAATCATCTTGCTCATTGTAAAGCACTTCTTATACATATAAGACATGGTGTTTATGCTGGGGATTCAAAAACAAAAATAAAGCAATGCCTGCTCCCAAGAAACAAAAACGGAATAAACAGGTAAGTCAATATGAAAAAAAGTTCAAGGGGGAGCATGAAGTAGGGAAATCTGGACAGGTCTCCTTTCTGTAGGAGGAAGTAAACTGAACTGAGCTCAGTATACCAAGCATTGCCATTGTAATAAAAGGTCTTCAGAAGTACTACTGGCTGCCTTAAGAGGCGATGGCTTGTCCTCAGTGGAATCCTGCCAAATCTGAATGTTTGTTTTTTTTATATGATGTTGAGGAAGTTCTTGAGATGAAGATGAGAAAGACATGGAGGACAGCCAGTGAAAGGCATGGAAATGGGAAATGGAATGTCAAGGAAAAATTAGTGGGCCATGTTGGCTGGAAGGAAGAAGAGAAGAAGGGAAGTAATGGGAAATTAGCCTAGAAAGTTAAGTTGACTCTCAGATTGTGGAGGGCTTTAAACATCAAACACAAGAGTTTGCATTTCATAATAGGGACATCAAGGAACCTCTGAAGCCTTTTGAGAAAGGGGATGATATGGTGATGATAACGTTTGGAGCAGAGCAGAGAGTTGTGGGAACCCCTTCTGATCAGTACAGGTCCTTTGTAAAAGAATTTATGAACCCGAAAAGTTAGACTGGCAAAAAGTTTTTTGGCACTGAGAAGTCAGCTTTTGCTAGGAGGCTAATTTGTGAGTGACAAAGTCCTGGCAGAGAGATAAAAAGGGGTGTGTTAGCACTGAGATGAAAGGGTCTTTTCTCAGGGGGCAGGGTCCTGGCAGGGATCTATGTCAAGGAGAGTGAGGGGTTCCTTGACAAGGCATGGTCCCTGCTTTGAGCCTCTGCCAGGTCCTGACAGAGAAGTAGGTGAGAGAGATAAAGAGGGGTTAACACTGAAAAGAGAATGTCTTCTCGATGGGCAGGTGTCCTTGCAGGCAGCTATGCCAAGGGTAGATCCCTTGGCCTGGCATGGTCTTGCTTTTAGGTCCTCTAGAAATGAGTTTAAAATTGCTGTTTTTATAAGGAAATCTGAGACAGAAGTTTCAATCTAAGGAGATTCCCTCAATGCTGTCACTGCCCCCAGGCCTAGATTTCCAGTGGAATGGGAGCAATTCCTGGGAGTAGTCCTGAGCCAATTTTCAGTTTAATAGAGGTCACAGAAATCTAGATCTCCAGCTAAATGAGACTACTTAAGTTTGAGCTAAGTAGGAGTGGTTCTGGACTCAACTCAATAGAGAATGTAGCTAGTCCCACCAACATAACAGAATGAAACCATTTTATCTTGATTCCCTGAGGCAGGCCTCTTCCAGTAGAGTTTCTCCATAGTTCAAGGAGAGTTTCTCAAGTGGTTTACCCAAAGTCAGGACAGTTTTAGAGTTCCCCCCATTAGACTTGCATCTGGGAAAAATAAATTTTGATATCTGTGTTGATGATAGTTTGAAGAGGGAAGAAGTTGGGGTCAAGAATTCCAATTAGAAGACTGTTGTAGTATTCCAAGTAAGTGGTAATAATGTCCTAACCTGGATCATGGATGTTGTCAATAAAGAGAATGATGTTAAAGATATTTTAAAAATAGAATGTACTAAACTTGGCATTTGAAGGAGTGTGGGAATTGAGAGAAAGGATGATGTCAAGGATGTGAGCCTGGCTGATTAGAAAGGTCATGGGAATCTCAACAAAGAAAGGAAAGCTTTTGGGGGAGTAGTTTTAGTGAAGAAGATAATTCTATTTTGGACATGTAGAATTTGAATGTCTAGGTAGAGATATCCAATGGGGAGTTCATAATTTAAGATTAGAATTTAGGAGAAAGATTAGGATTGGATTGATAAGTCTGAAAGTTATCTGATGAAAGAAGATATCCACACCTTAGAGAAGAAGGTCCAGGTCAAAGCAACTATAGGAGACGTTGATAGTTGTAGCAGAACTTGAATGATGATCCAGGTAAGAAAATTGAGAAATGTCCAGACAGATAGTGGGATACCGTGTCACAGTAAGCTGAGGAGGATAGTTAAATGTATCAAAACTTTAGAAATCAAGAAAGATGAGGACTTCAAAAAGGTCTAGATTTTAGGAGCTCATTAATAACTTTGAGGAAAACAGTTATCTATTGAATGGTGAAATAAAGATAAAAGATGGATAAAGATCCATCTTAAAAATGTTGAGAAGTAAAAAAAAATATTTAAGAGGAAAATATAGTGATTCTTTCTCTAACGCCTTTTTCTGTGAAAGGGAAAAGAGGTAACGAATCATATTTTACAGGGATAATAGGATCAAAGAAAGAATGGCCAGTTGTGGTGTTTTTTCCCTAAAGGTGGGAATCCATGTAGACAGCAAGGAAGAAGCTAATATATAGGAAAAGGTGAAAAATGAGAAGGGGGTTTATAATAAAAAACAAACTTCCTCAATTGAAGGCATTCAAGAGCATAAGTAAAGAAGGTAGGCTAGGCAAGCAGAAGGGGCTTCTCTTCTTCAGAGAATAGGACAAATAAGGATCTTCCCATCTTTTTTAAAATAAATGAAATCCTCTTTTCCCAATTGTTAATATAATGAGCTTTTGGTTGGGGTTATAAACATTTCAAGCTATTCCCCTGGAAGCTTTTTAAGAAATAGGAAGAAAGAGCAGCTATGTGGCGCAGTGGATAGAGCACCAGTCCTGAAGTAGGAGAACCTGAGTTCAAATGTGGTCTCAAAAACTTAACACTTCCTAGCTATGTGACTCTGGGCAAGTCATTTAACCCCAATTGCCTCAGAGGGAAAAAAGAAAGAAAGAAAAAAGGAATAGGAAAAAAAATTCTGTGTAAATATTAAAAGGAAAACTATATCAATGTTTCACATGAGTATAAGTTTTTAAATGGTCTTTCCTTCAGGAAAGAATGGATAAAATATTCCCCTTCCCAAACCAACTTTTATGGTAGAAATCTTTCAGTCATCCTAAAAATACTAATGGGCTAAGTAAGTATGGCAAACAAACTTATGTCCCTTCCTCCCATCCCATAGAATCTAGGTCAATCTTGATTGTCCTTAGTAAATGTTTATTTGTTTTATTCCTCATCTCCACTTTTCATAGGACAAATAAGGAGAGAAAAACAGATGGCATCAATAGATTTTTTAAAATCATTATAAAGGAGAAAATAAGAATTATAAATTGAGCAGTCCCCATTTTTTGGATAAAATAGAAGGCAAGGTCATCAGTTGAAAGGTAGTAGAAATTGAATGGTATTGATGATTCAAGGAAAGAAGAGAATATTTCTAACAAATTTTGCAGGAAGTGTGACTGGGAATCACTTGGAGAAAAATACAAGGATTGACATATAAGAGGGAATGCTTAGTTAAGAATTTAGCACAACTAATAACAAGAACGGAAGAGTAGAGAAGGTAGATGGTAAAAGTAATGTTGGATTAGGGTTTCGCAGGATAAAGGGGCATGAAAGTATAGATATAGTTGAATAAATCAAGAAAAGTTACAGATTGATAAGGAAAGAAGATGAGATCAGAGTGGACTGATGGACTAGAAGAACAGTGTTAGGTGGAGACTGGAATAAGGATGAAGAATAAATTTAGGAGAAGTGAGGTGAAGAGAGAAATAAAGAGCTGGGAGGATTTGTCTGATATAGACATTTCAGTGTTCAGGTTAATGGAGATAGAATGGATATAGTGATGGTAAGATCAAAAGTATGGCCATATGTGACTGAGGTTAAATACAAGAAACATGTAATAGGCAAAGAATAGGCAGATGAGCAGGGAGGTCAGAGTGTCTCAGATGAAAAGACATCATTATGGATTGAAGTTCTCAAACACATGGGTAGTGATTGAAAGGAAGATAAATTTGATGAACTAGGAGCTTAACTCCTTAATAAAGAAGAGAATGGTCTGGAGATCTGTTAGATAACTACAGGATCTGAATAGAATGGTACAAGACGGGCATTAGTGAACCTTAGGAGGAGAAGTGGAAGAAGAGGAAGTGATAGAAGCAAATGTGCTTACTTATCTTTCTGGCCCAGTGGATTGGGCAATATATGAAAAAAAATCCACCTAGTTTAGCCAGGAAGTTTATTCCTTCTAGAGTAGGCTGGGAAACAAGTTTCTAGCCTCATTATATATTATTCACATTCCTACACTTTACAATCCAGTCAGCCTAGCCTTCTCTCTACTCTTCACATAGGGAACACCTCCCTCTCTGCCTTCAGGATTCGGCTTATTCATTACCTTCTTTATCAAGTCTTTCCTGGTGTCACCAACTGATAGTGTCCTCCAATCTTAATTAGTTGTAATTAATTAAATGCATATTATGTGCCAGGAACTGTGCTAGTCCTACTTTCTAATGGGTAGAGGGTGGGCTGGAGGAAACTACATATAAATAAATTAATACATACAAAAGAAATTACATAGAAAATGGAAAAGAAACTCACATGATTAGGCACTAGCAGCTAGCAGAAGATGGGGTTTCAGGTTTATCTTAAAGGAAGCCAAGGAAACTGAAAGGCTGAGGTGAGGGGGGGAGAATATTCTATCTGAAGGTACAGAAATAAATGGCAAGTATTTGTATGTATGTTTGTTTGTGTGTGTGTGTGTGTGTGTGTGTGTGTGTGTATGTGGTACCTGTGTAGGCATTCGTTATTGGTAGAATGGTTGAAAGGAAGAAGTGAGATGAAGGGAAATTTGCAAACAATAGAGATTCCAGAGAGAATTAAAAAAAAAAAAGGAGGGATAGGTTTCCAGGGAGGTGAGAATAAAGGGATGGAATAGAAGAAAGAGGGAGTGATATCAATAGATTTCCAGGGGTAAGAATAAAGAGATGAAAATATAAAAAAGTAGGGAGGGATAGCAATAGGTTTCCAGGGGTAAGAATAAAGAGATGAAAATATAAGTAGGGAGGAATAGCAGAGCGGGGTTTGCATGTAAAAAAACTGGGTAGCTACTTTGTACCAAAAGATTAAGGAAGAGAACAAGGTGGGAGTGGACCTGTAAGTAAGGGCTTCAAACAGAGGACTCCTGAAGTTTATTCTATTCCTTTTGCCATGCTGCCATTCAAAACACCTAGCAAATACACCTATAAAATAAAACCTAAAATAGCCACACAGAAGCTCTATCTGCTCTCAGTACTCGTCAGCAGTGAGGGGCATCTCAATGAATAAATTAGCAAAGAAACATCAAGAATGTAGCAGTTTAGTACAGCTGACAATGAATAACACTCCAATCTCTTTTTATCTATTTCTTTTGAATGGAATCAGGTGCCAGTAATGAGAAATTCATCACTGCAATTTAGACAGCCAATGTAATGAACAGATGTTGGGTTTGGGGATGACAGGAGAGAAAGTCACCAGAAAAAGAAATCGATTCCAGCAGATTTAGACTTTAAACTATGGATGCAGAGTGTGTGTGTGTGTGTGTGTGTGTGTGTGTGTGTGTGTGTGAGAGAGAGAGAGAGAGAGAGAGAGAATATAAATATGTGCAGGGAAAGACAGAATGCTCATTTTGTATCAAAAAAGAATTTGGTCTTTGGGCCAAAGTGTTAAATAATATAGGCCTTTCTCCTTTGATTCCTGAATCTTCAGTGCCTAGGTATACTTCATTCATCCTGTGACCCAAGATAGGAAAAATTGTCTGACAGATTTTAATAAATGTAGCTAGGAGGGCTGAATTTATTTAATTCACTTAGTGGGGGGAATCTAGGCAAAATTATCCATTGTTGAGATGGTGATTTCATGGAGGTTGTTTCTTCTCTTTAGGTGTTTTTGCCATGGAAGGAGAGTAAGGGCAGGGCCTTGATCATAGAATCATGTGATGCATGAGCCTAGTAAGAAACAGTATGGAGGGAAACTGATGGTAGTATAAGCTAATGATCATTAAGAAGTTAGATAGATAGGTCAATGTGTTCATGCTCTTGGCGCTAGCCATTCTATGAATCTTCTTCTCTTAAGCCTTCATCATTCTGTGATTCTTGCCCTAACTTATAGCTATAATTCTTCCTTCTTCAATATAATAATAACAATGAGGAGAAAGAGAATGATAATAGCTCATTTATAGAGCACCTTCAGATTTACAGAGCACTTTAATAAATTATCTCTCATGTGTTATCCCTCACATAGCCCTCGAGAGGTAAGTGCTATTGTTATCCCCATTTAACAGAAAAGCAACTAAAACAGATAGTGATTGAGCTCTGGCCCCATAGTTAGTAAGCAGTTGAGACAGAATTTGAATTCATCCCCTGATCCCAAGTCCAAAACTCCATCCATTTTACCACTTAGCTGTATTTTTTCCTTACAATTCATTAATGTTACAGTTTTAGTATTTTGGTCTTAGGCAACTTTACTTAATAAAGTTATAAAATTTGTATTCCATATGCATATATGGAATACAATTTTTTTGGGAATATATATATGGAATACAAATAATTTTATTAAAAATATATACGTTGTATATATAAACTGTCCCATCATTGATAATGACTTGTTGGCAATTGGGCAGGTTAAGTGAACTAAATAAAGAATGCCATGGTGTCAAAACCTGATCTGGAATTATAAACTGTAAAATTCTAATCTGTAACAAAAAGCAACTGAGGCAAAGCTTTGAGAACAATCAATTTATTAGGGAGACTGGTAGTCACTAAAAGAAATCAAATCCAAGACCTTTACTGCAGTTAAGGATGCCCCTACTCATGGGAATGGGCGTTTTTTAACTCTTAGGTCAGTAAAAATAAAAAATGAAGCAATATAATCCCATGATTGACCATCTTCAGAAATAGAAGAACTCCTATAATTGGCTAAGGAAGAAAAATTATTGAGCTTCCAGGTTTAGCTTCCATACGTCATCTGGCCATCTCAGCAGGGTTTCTTACAGGTCATCAATCACTAATATTTGGTCAGCAGTATTCTGGGATTCTTGAACCCTGTGACAAGGGACCAAGGTAGTTGTGGTTTTCAAGCAAAGGTCACTTATAGGCAAAGGTAAGAAACTGCTATCATAGCAAATTCCTAACACAAGTTAATATAAGTCCTTATAACAGGTCTAACAGTATAAATCTATCCAATAAGTTGATACAAGTAATATCATCAGTCCATGGTAGGTTAATTGATTATGACTTATTCTTATAGTATTGACTATCATAATTAAATCAAACATAATTATATTCTGTTTAATTTGCTAACGTGATCACTAATATCCATTGAATCACAGTAACTATTGATTAAATTCAGTAAGGATGTGAAAATTATTTTCATAGAGAGTAGTGTGAGTAAGGGCAAGAAGCTAAACATCTGCCCCAGGCAAAAAAGATTATGAACAACAATAGATTCACTTTATAGAGAGTTTCCTGTTGGGCGTAAAGACTATCCTAGTTAGTAGGACTGACCTGGGGAAGTCAGCTTGTTTCCATTGTGCTTTTAAAATATATTCACAATGTACTGAAAATCATACTGGATTTTGAATCTGAAGACTTAAGTTCAAATCTGTATTCTGCCCATTTATAATTGTGATTTTGGCCACAGGGGGTGAGCCATAGGAGGTGAGCCTCAGGGGGTAAAACTAGATAATCTTTAAGGTCCCTTCCAGTTTAAACATTATAAAGTTATTGCGGCAAATTAAGCACCACAGTGTTCTGAGCTTGTTTCTTTCCATGAATATCCTAGACTAACAAGTAACTGATCCAAGCCTAAAACTTAGAATTTATAACTTTGTTCTTCTTATTCCCAAGACTTTATTTCATTTTCCATTAAAATGCAACCAGTTAAGGAGAATCATCTCTTTTATTCTTTCCCACTGAAACGAGCAAAGCGATGATTTATTCCTTTGCTAAATTTGTGCTGTATCAGTTACAAAGTCATCCAACTAATAGTTTGATGAATGGAGCCATAAGATATTACAATAATAATAGTCTGCCTTAAAAGATTATAATCAGTTACTCAGTTCACGTCCGTAACACAATAAAATATTCCTTTCCTTTTTATTTTCCTTTTGGTGAGATTTTTTAGTCCTTGTTTTTTATAAGGTTTTTTTTTTCTCTAAAATTTAGGCAGTTGTTCTATATCAAATGTTCATAACACCCTTTTTATAGTTAATTACAAATCTAAATTTCTATGTCTCTTTCTTGCATTTCAGAGTTTCATACAGTTGGGTGGCATAAATTTATAGATAGATGATATCAGTAAATATAACAGATGATTTAACCATATGCAATCTAAGCTTAATTAAAGTTGATAATACAAATAGACCATGAAGAACTGGATAACTCTTATTCTTAATACATATTACTTCACACTAATTAAACAAAGTTTATAGCAATTAATATATATTTGGATAAATAGAAGTGGCAGTATTAATTAATGAGAAGTAATAGTAATAACTAGAAATAATAATATAGTATTCTGAAGGTTGCAAAGCACTTTAAAAATACTATTTCACTTTATCCTCACAATTGCATGAAGTTGGGTGCCATTATTATCCTCATTTAACAGATGACAAACTAGGACATGTAAAAAATTTGGTTGACTTGTCTAGGGTCACACACCTAGTAAATGCCTGGAGATAGTTTTGAACTCACTTCTTCCTGACTCCAAGTTTTACATTCTATTTGCTGTGACATCTACTGCCTAAATTATAGAACATTTAATCATGTCTAAATTGTAGGATATTCTCAAAGGAATTCAATTTTGTTATCTCAGAGCAAACATAATAATAAGAAGAACTAAGGCAACAAACTACCTCCTAGAAATGATCCCATTTAAATTCAAATTCAACAAACATTTATTATTGTCTACTATATATAACACATTGTGCCAGCTAACAAGCACCTAAAGACAAGCATTCTCTTCCCTCAAGGAGTTTATATTCTATTGAAGGAATATAATGAATAGATTCATTTAATTCTTCAACTATTTATTATCTCCACTATGTGAAAGGCACTGTACTCTCTGTTATTGTGACTAAAGAGAAGGAAATTCTGTTTCATGTATATAGAAAGTTTATAGCCTGGGGATGGAGGGATGGTGGGTAGGAAGAGGTCTGTCAGTAAGCAAGGATTTATGAAACACCTGCTTTGTGCCATATACTGTTCTAGATCTCAGAAAGCCAGACATGAATACCAGTAACTCCAGGTATAATGTCAAAGAGCAGAAAAATCAATTTGTGTGATCTTGGGCAGATTGTGGTTTCTTCAGATGTAAAATTAGTGTATTAGATTTGATCATCTGTAGCTCTAGTACGTGTTCCTGAGATCCTGTTAATTAAGGGCCCCTGGTGAGCATGGTCTTCAAAAAACCAATGGACTTCAAGAAAAAATACTAGAAAGAATCTTATGAAAGAAATAGCTCCAGAACCAGGAGATTACTATACACTTCAACAACAATACTGTATAAGGACATATTCTGATGGAAGTGGATATCTTCCAATTGATCAATGATGGACAGAATCAGCTACACCCAGAGAAAGAACATTGGGAAATGAGTGTGAACTGTTTGCATTTTTTGTTTTTCTTCTCAGGTTATTTTTACCTTCTGAATCCAATTATTCCTTTGCAACAAGAGAACTGTTTGGTTCTGCAGACATATATTATATCTAAGATATACTGTAACATATTTAACATGTATAAGACTGCCTGCTGTCTAGGGAAGGGGGTGGAGGGAAGGAAGGAAAAAGTCAGAACAAAAGTGAGTGCAAGGGATGATGTAAAAAATTACCCATGCATATGTACTGTCAATAAAAAGTTTAAAAAAAAAAGAAAAGAAAAGAAATAGCCCCAAGAGATGTCATTCAGCAATGATGGATTTTCCCCTTATTAGATATCTGACATTCATCAGATCTCTTTAGCTTTCTGGACCTCATGTTCAGGTGCCAATAGAAGTCTTTAAAGTTTTTTATAAAATTGAGATTATATATTTCTGTTACTGGACAGTATACCAATACCAAAATAAATATAGTGGCACACAAGATAGGCTTTGATCAGCCTGAGCTGACACTTTGACTAAGATATATACTCAAAAGGAAATAAGCATTATAAGAATCAAAATTGGAACAAGCAAGAAAATGCAATAGATAAGGAGGAAAAGAAACAGAAAAAACAAGAGGATTGTAAAAAGTAAAATGGTAGATACTCTTTTGACTCTTGATTCTCTTGGCTGCTAAAACAACCCCTGAATGATGGAAGTATTTAGCAATTGAGGTTAAAGAAACAGAAAAGTTATTCCTTTATTAACATAATGAAGCCCTCACTTTGTGTTGGCTGCCATGAGATGGGGACCAGGGGTAAGCCTGAAGGAGCAAGAGAGACATGAGTCCAGCTACTCTCTGGAACTGTTTTTAGGCCCTCCCTGTCTTTGGCAACTTCTCTTAAACAGTAAATATTTATTTTAGCAGTTAAATATTTTTAAAATTGTATTTGCTTAGTTGGAGTTAATCACTTGTGGAATTTGAATACTTAATAGCACCCTAAACTTCCTAGAATAGTTGGACAAGGGGATTTGGCTTTTATTCAGTAGAGAATAGGATGCCTTTTGAGACTTTTGAGTAATGAGTTGAAGTGACCCAATCTATCCTTTGGCACCATTTATCTGGCATCAATGTGTAAGATAGATTATAGGTCAGGAGCAGAAAGATCAATTTTTAAGGCTACAGCAAAAGTCCTAGTTACAAGTAATAAATGCCAGAAGTGAGAGTAGAAGCAATTTGGATCCAAACACATATTAAGCTTGTAATATGTTCAAAGCATTTTGCTTGTAGTGAAGATGCAAAGGGACAAAATGACATTCTTTATCCTTGAGAAGTTTACAATTTAATAAGATGAGTCTTAACATGTGCATAAATATGATAGAGTAGAACATAAGAGTGAATAGCAGCAGGTGGATGTGAGACAGACAGTGTAGTGGAAACAACAGAATTCATTAACTGAATTAGAGTGTAAAGTAGCAACCCCAAATTGTGTGAATGAATATGCATGATTTATATTTAATAGTGCTAAACTTTTTGTAAGGTTGCAGTTATATTTTTTGAATATAAGTAGACTTCTCAATGGACGAAAAAGTCACTCTTAAGCTGATGGGCTCCCTTTATTTGTTTATCGGAGCAGCTAGATGGCACACTAAATAGAACTCCAGGTCTGGTATCAAGAAGGTTCATCTTTTTGAGTTCAAATTTGGCCTCAGGCTCTCACTAGTTATTTAATTCTGTTTGCCTCAGTTTGTCCTCGTCTAAAAATAAGCTGGAAAAGGAAATAACAAATCATCTAGTATTTTTGCCAAGAAAATCCCAAATGGGGTCACAGAGTCAGATACTATTGAAAAAAAAACTAAATAAGAACAACAAAATTTGTTTAGTATGTCACTTTCTTCATGTTTAGTACAAAAAAAGAGCCTAATCTGTCCAAATGATCATAATTTATATATTAATGAATTCATGTTCCACAATAAACTTCTTTCTTGCAATCTTTTCCCAAAAGCTTTAATACATCCCTTTTGAGCTTTTAGAATGAATAGATATTTATAGTACCTAGTCAACATAGCAAATGGAGCGCAAGACTTAAAAGACTCAGGAAGCAATTCAAATTCTGTCCCAGATACATATTAGCTTTGTGACTTCTAAGCAAGAGATCAGTTTCCTCACCTGTAAAATGAAGATAATAGCACTTACTTCACAGGGTTTTTATGAGAACCAAAAGAGATTTTATATGTGTGTATATATATATGTATATATATATATGTACATATATATACATATATATATAATATACTTTGCAAATTTTAAAATAGCATAGAAATTTTAACTACAATTATTTTTGTTTCTATTAGCTTTTTAACCATCTTGTTTTTCATATTTTGCAAAATAAAAACTTGAGTTCCTAGGTGATGGTAAAGAGTCTTAGGAACTTAGAAAAGATATTAACAATTATCAATATGCTCATATTCTATGAATGAGTAAACTGAGAGCAAAAAAGCTAGACTAGGTTACACAAGGTCACACCATGAATTAGTGCTAGAACTAAACTGATAATTTTCTACTACAGCAGCTATTAGATACCACCTTAGAGCTAGAAGATTATTTTCTTAATGTCTGTTCAGCTGATTTAGTTATATCTTATATAATACTAATATAACACACATCCTAGAACAAAAGGATGTTGGCCAGTTATTCTATTATTTTACCTTTCTATAAGATTAGATGTTGTTTTTCGGTTATTTTCAGTCATGTTTGACTCTAATTCCATTTGGAATTTTCCTTTGCAAAGATACTGAAGTAATTTGCCATTGCCTTCTCCAGCTCATTTTACAGATGAGGAAACTGAGGCAAACAGGGTTATAATACTTGCTCAGAATCACATAGCTAGGAAGTGTCTGAGGCCAGATTTGGCCTCAGGAAGATGAGTCTTCCTCACTCCAGTCCAGCATTCTATCCACTTTGCCACCTAGCTATTCCAAAATCAGCTTAGGATAATTGTATTGAAAAGACTCTCACAACACGTTCATATGGTTCATGGGTGTTGGTGACTATGTTTTCCAATCCACAAAGGGTTAAAGTCTCCGTGGAGTAGGAGACCAGGGATCCAGGTCATGAACTTCCTGAATTTTCAAATACAGGTTCAGACTTCCCTATCTATTCACTATTCACCAAGAAAATGCTCCTGCCAGATGAACTGTGGCAGAAAGGGAGCCTGGCTAGAAAACTTATAATAAAGATCTATTGAATCTAGAGGATTTGGCCAGATGGGACAGGGCTGGAGAGAGAGCTCTCAATTAATATTTTTAAAAGCAGTGAAAGCCCTTCTACAGTTAACAGAGCAACTACAAACTTCTCGGCTATAGGCTACTCCAACTGAAGCCTTTCATAAGCTCAATTATATTAACCCTTTGACTTCAGCACCTGACAAGTATCCTTTAAATTTCCTAGACACTTTCCTCAAAACTTAACTAAGAATTTTTCCTTTATTTTGTCAACCCAACCAGCATGACCAGAGTATTTTATCCCTTGGGTATTGACCTTGAGATTTTGCCATTCTTGTCATCTGGGCAAAAATCCAGATTCAATAGTGATCAGCAAATATGCTATATCAGTAAGTAGATTAAATAGTTCATTAAGATTTTAGGAAGAAATGTTATTTTTGTTTTTGAAAGATCATCTTCATCATATTAATAATTTCATTTCATTGAATATTTTGAATATTTTCTAGCCTAATCAGTTCTAAAGTTAATCACTTATTCTTTAAGACATCTTTAAATTTTTAAAAATACATCAAAATATATTTGGTTAATCTAAATGTAATTTGTTTTTCTTCCTATATTTACCTTCTAAAGGTATACACACACACTTACATGCAACATAAACTAATTGACAAATAGATTTCTATTTTGTTTTGCTTCCAGGGGAAGATAGTGTAGTAAATCTCCCATTATTAAACCTCAAGGACACACAATCAATGGTCTTCAGTGTAATGCCAATAGAAGTGTTTTATACAAAGGTATCTCTGAAAAAGGTCAGCCAAGTTTGACTTTGGTCAAAAGAAAGTACTAAATTGTTCATTTCATCTTGCTCTCTAATAGCTATGGTAATGCCCGGATTTATAAATTTTCTGAAAACACTGCAATGTCTCTATAACAAAGTCATCCACAGGGATTTTTTAATTTAAAAAAGTTTATAACATGGGGAAGCCAAATGGACTGGTTTTTTAAGGACTTTGAGGAACCAGAATAAAGGCAGGAAACACTTGTTTTTCAATATTGGGTCAGAAACAGAGAAACCTGTTAACTGGGGAGGAAAAAGAATTCTGAGTGGCAGAAGAGACACCCATAATGGTATATGAGATAACATTGGCAAATGGTGAGGGGAATAGTGGAGTCTTTGGCAGCAGCTTATGGTACCATTGAAGAGGCAGCTGTGAGTTGAGAATGGCATCAATTGGAGGGAAGCCAATGGCAGAAGAAGTTGCATCAATGGAAATTGTGAATTGTGGCAGAAACCCATTGTTTCAAAGACTTCTCAAGAATAGGTTACAGCTTAGGGAAAATTCTTTCATAGAATTTAGAGCTGAAAGGCAAATGGGGCCATGCCCTTCATTTTAGAGGTAAGGAAAGTGATGATTGGAGAGGCCCGAGAGAATAAGCAGTAGAGACTAGATTTTGACTCTCAATCCAAACAACCCCCTTAATTGATTAATTATAACAACATTAACAACAATAATCAATAAATGGCTAATGATAATAGATAATATTTATATGATACTATTTGTGGGACACTGTACTAAGTACTTTACAAGTGTTATCTCATCTGATCTTCACAACATTATTATTATTATTTCCATTTTTAAATTGAGTTCTTTAGTAAATTGATCAGGATACTAGAGTACAAATGGATAACTACTCAACATTTACATTTAGCAGGTACAGTTTCCAAAAGTGAAGTAGGTTCCTATTTGATTTAAACTTGACAGAAAATGAATGCTTTCACTGTCCATTAACTATGTTTTTTTGTGCCAAACAAAATAAAAAATCACACTAAAGACCAGGTATTTTGATAATCTGAAACTATTGATGTACATTATCTTCTTACAACAACCTTGTAAGGTAATATTAAAGCAAATATTATCCCCTTTTTAATTGATGGAGAGATAATATGGTGTAAAGGATATAGAGCTGGCTTTGGATTCAATTCCCTCATCTGACACCCACTGGCTATGTGATTCTGGGCAAGTCACTTCAATATGGAGTGTTCTAGGCCACTTTTTAAGCCTACAAGCTATAGATCAAGGGTCAGTTACCTTTGGTAGAGGAAAGTCACTGACATGAAATGATAGATCCAGCTCCCAAAAATTCATTTTTAAGGAAACTGCCCCAAGTATTTAAATGAATTGTCCAGAATGATATAACTTTTTATAGAGACATGGTTCAAAGCTAGATCTTTCTGACTTTATGTTTAAAGCTCTATCTCCTGTGCTATATAACTTTATTCTGATTTTTTAGTCATAGCCATTTGTGAGAAAAGATAATAATTCAAATAGTATGTTTGAATCAGCAAGTTATATCAAGTATTGCCCAGGATTCTGTGATCTCCTAGGTGTTTGTGTTGATTTGTTTTGGCATTAGTCCAGATTTAGGAATTGATTTTTGCAGGAAGGACCTATGCTGTTAGCAGTTCAAATTAGTTATACTTATCTCTTAAGAAATTCAAATAACTTTTCACAATAATAATTAAAACTATAAAATTTGAAGAAGATGCATGCCAAAATATTCTAGTCATATGGAACCTTAGCACCTCAAGAGGTTAAACAACTTTCTCCAAGAGAAATCTTAATTCAGTAAAAAAAATCTTGAGGAGAATAAGATGTCCCCATTGTAAACTCTTTTTTTTTTTTTTTGGCAGGTATTGGGGTCTGGGCAGAAAGTGAGAGAAAAAGCAAATAATAACAAGGTGGGGCGAGAATGACCTTAAATTCCTAGAGATATCTCCAAGTAGAATGGGTTGCCCCAGAGGAATGAGTTTTCTGTCATCAGACTTTAAAATAAATGGTAGAGGAATACTTTGCTGAGGAGATCCTCATTCAGGTTTGAGTTGGCTGCTGAGGTCCCTTTTAACTCATTCTGTGATTGTGGGATCCTGCAGTAATGGATTTTTCCACTTCATTATTGAACTGCTGAGGATGCTAGAGCATGCCAACTGGCCTCAAAATCATTCCTCTGCAAAATAGTGCTGATGCAGGGGAAAAAATTGAGCTACCATTCTTGGGATCCTGACAGTCATTCCAAGTTAGGCATCGAGGGCACTGAGAATCAAGTAGCACTTTATTAATATAGAGAAAATCATCACATTACTATTGGAACTGACCAGTTTTCCCTTTTATGAGCTAATTACTCAAAATATTTAGCTAAACAAGACATTTAAATAAATATATTTCTATTTCTTCCAAGGGAAATATCTAGATCCAAGTGACTAAATGTTAAATAGACATTATTCATATAAAACTATAAAAGTGCTTGGTAGGAGAGATGAGGAGAGAGATACAGCTTAATATAAAGACAGTTTATGATACTGATTAATGTTCTTAAATTTTTGGATTGAAATTCTCAAGTGATATTAAAATCTTTCATTTTTTGACAGGACAATTTCACTGGGAATAAGATATTTTTCTTCAGGCTTAGTGATCTGATCAAGAAAACTTTAATGTGAAAATGGAAGAGAAGGGAGAACAATACTCAAAAACAAAACAAAAACAAAAAACTAAGTTAGATAGAGAAACATGTACGAAATAGGGAGAAGAATAGACATGGAAATTTCCAAGTTTCCAGGAGAAAGTAACTAAAAAAAGGCAGAAAAAATATTCATTATCTTAGACATCTATTCATCAATGCACAAAGTCTAAATTATAAATACTGAGAGCTAAGCTTTAAGAGAGCAGATTCCAAAAAGTTTTGATTTGATCCCATGATCAAAAGTTCTAAAAGAAAAATAAGTATTTTTAAGAATTTAAGAATTAAATTCCTAAGAATAGCATAAATAAGCTTGATGGGGAAGAAAAGGGAGACACATGAAAGGAAACCACAGTGATGGACCAGGGAACCCGCAGAGGAGTTTAGACTTTAAGTGGATATGTCCAACAAATGGAAGTCAGGGAAGTTAACAGAAAATCAATCAATGAACAATCATTACATAATTACTGTATGCCAAACACTATGCTAGGCAATGAGGAGAAATACAAAATAATTGCAAAGTCTTTTAAGTGAATCAGGAAGTGAACGAGATGTGATAGAGTCGGTGGAAAATGTGATTTTTTTTTGGGGGGGGGGATGTAGCCAATGAGTCTATTTGTTTGCTATATCACACATAATTCCTATGTTTTACCACCACCACCACCACTCCATACCTCCAGGCTGGCAGAAGTGGAAGAGAAAATAGATTTTATCAATTGTAATATTAAATTAAATGTATGTGCTATATAAATGTAATTGGCATCAAGAAACAGAGACACACAGAGACAGAAAGACAGACAGACAGAAAGTTTTAAGACTATCTATCATGAAGGAGTAACTTCCTAGCTTAACATTTTCTCTCATGGAGTAAAAGAGAATGACTCAGTCTGAACTTTTTCAAGTTTACACTGGTTAACAGAACCCTAACCCATCACAGGCTGATTCCCTTTGCGATTTGTTAAGGGTGAGTCACACCATGATGGGACCCTTATAACTCAAAAACTGACCAGAAAGAACTGGTTCCAGCCCTGGGATTCTTGTTCTGCACAGGAATTGACAACAACACTTTAAACGCCAAATATTACAGAAGGAAATTTCAGGTTGATAAATTAACTCACACACTAAGATGGATATAGATGGTATCTCAATATAGGATAGTATATAGATTACTAGCCTTGGAGTCAAGAAGATATCAAGTCTCACCTTTGGTATAATCTGTGTACTTGTGGGGAAGCCATTCAATCTTTCCAAGCTCTAGGGAATTTACTAAGTGTAGAGAGCTTGCTGAGTCTATAAGTGCAGAGAAGGCACCAACCTGTATTGATAAAGGAATCCTTCACCGAATGCTCTCTTTGCTGATGCCATCAGAATTATAGTCCCTATCTCATGATTATTGCCAGTAAACAAATTACCCTGACTTGAGGAATCCATGAATAATTCAATCTGCAGCTTACCTTGACTTCTCTAAAACTAAGTCATCAAGGCTAAAATTCACTAGGATCAACCTGTGCCCCAATACAGGCTTAACTAATTCTGTTCCTCTTAAGGCTTGCTGGAGGTTGGGGAGGAGATTGCAAGCAACCAGGTAGCCGACTGATTGATTAAAAACCATAATGGAGAAATGAAGAAAAGTAAGCATCACTTTCTATTTGAACTAGATAGGACCATGTTAACAAATGACAAGAGAGAGCACAAAATCACTCAGCTCCATTTTTGCATATTTTCTTCAATAATCAGAATAATTTTCAAAACAGAGAGGCTAACAAACCATAGGGAAAGGGGGAACTGAAAGCAAAAATAAATAAGGAGATGACCAGGCACCTAGAGGACCTTAATGAGTTGGAATCAGTTGACAAAATAAATTACTGGATTTATAATCACAAATTCTGACAAGATAGGGGAGGCAAATTTAATTGGAGGGGGGCTCATCTGGATTACAAGAAAGCCTTGTTATCTTAATTTAAGACATGTTCACATTACTGATGATTCTAGGGTTTGTTGTTATTGTTTAACTTTTTGGGACCCCTTTTGGGGTACCCCTCTGTGAAAGACATGGATTTGATCCCAAGGTCCATTTGTGATACATTGTGGGCATCTATGGATAAAGTCATGCTCAGAAAGGGGACAGTCCATTTCAAACATGATCTAGCCCATATTCCCTAACCTTTAAAATCCCTCCTTGCAGAAGAAAAGCCAGGGAGAAGTGGTAAACAGGGATCATGATAGTAAAGAGAAGTAGGTCTCAGGAGTGGGGCACAGGAAGGTGATGGGATCCTTGGGATGGCAGTGCCAGGCCAGGAAGGGATCTGAAGGAATCACTCTGTGTGATATAGGGCTTCCACAGGACAACAAGATAAAGAAGGCTAGAGAACCACTGAAGGAAACAAGCATGTCCCTGGATATTGATACCCTGAGTCAAAGGCTGATGTCATTTTTGACTCTGTGAGTGCTAAAATTCTATGATTGTGACTACTAAGCTAGAGACAGTGATTTTTAAAAATATAGAAACTACTGAAAGAGCTGCAGTTCTAAAGATGGACCAAAGTCATACTACTTTTTAAAGAGATGCTACAAACTATAGATAGCCAGAATTGGCTTCAATCCCTGTCAAAAAGCTAGAATAGATTATTAAGATTTTATCAACATTGAGGATGCATTTAGAGATACATAAATGAAAATGTTTACTGTGCAAAAAGAACTGTTCCTATATAGTTTCACAAGACATTTTTCTGCATAAGGATTGAGATAGGAGCTGGATCCAAAATGAGAGAGTGGTTTAGAATGTCTGCCTGGATTGTGAGCAAGGGAAGGGTATCACCAATAATTAAATAATGATGATAGAGTTGACAGTGAAATATCCAACAGCAATAACATATTGCAAACAGTCTTAATTTACCTACTACCCATAAAAAAGAGGTAAACATTTACTTCCTGCCAAGCTTGCTTACCACCTCTTCCTGGTTTTGTCAGGGAAATGAGGAAGGCATCTGAGAAATGGTAAAAACAAAATAATGTTTAATTAGTTTTTAAATATTTTGAATGAAAACATTAAAACAAAATTTCATCTTTAGCTTTTTTTTTAAATGAAAACAGCTATATTCAGAAGACTCAGTGTTGTTTGCATTCTCAGTGTTTCAATAAGGCATCATAGGCTTGAAGGAGAAAATGTAACTATTTATAAAATAAAAGCAAAATTTCCATTATAATGCTATAATCAATTGTTCTAGTGTTGATTTCCAAATTTCCAGAGACTAGATCCTATATAAAATCAGTTTAGATTTTGGAGCAATTATATAATATAATATAATATACCCTATGATCATGTAATTTCTAGAGGCTCTTTGTAAAGTAGACTCTCCAGTTCAATCTATTAAATGTATTTGTTAAAACGGGACTAAATAAGACATATAAATAGTCTAATTTGAAGGATGTGCTATCCCTTACACAAAAATATCTTCCTTCAAGTTTGCTACATCATCATGCATTTTTCTACCTAGCCTGAACTGCTAACCATGGAAGTCACTCCTTTGGATGACATAATAAAAACATATGCAGCATCACTACTAAGTTATAGTTAAATGTCTGTATGTTGTTTAACCTTCGAATCCTCTTTATTATTATTTTTCAATTGTGTCTGACTCTTTGTGATCCCATTTGGGGTTTTCCTTGCAGAGATACTAAAGAAGTTCACTATTTCCTTCTCCAGCTTATTTTATAGATAAGAAACTGAAGCAAACAGAGCTAAATGGCTTGCCCAGGTGACACAGCCTATAAGGTCAGATTTCAACTCAAAAAGAGGAATCTTCCTAACTCTAGGGCTGGTACTTTAGCCATAGTACTATCTAGCAGCTCCATCAACCCATCTAACCTTCTACATGCAGCAAATTTGAGTTTTGTTTGTCACTTGTACTTCTTGGATTTCATAAGATAATGGACCAAAAGGTAAATATATTTAAATGAAAGCTAGAAGAAAATATGGACTAGAGACAACGCTGTTCAGATACAGGCCAAAGTGAAAAGGGAAAGAAAAAGAAGGGAATGGGGATAAGAAGGAAGGCAATGGAAGACAAAGCAAGGGAAGAGAAGTCAGGAGAAAGCAGGGAAGGAGAGGGAAGTGAAGGCAAGGCAAGGCAAAGCAAGAGAAGGAAAGGAAAAGAAAGAGAAGGGAATAAGCATTTATATGGTATTGGATTTGAACTAAGGTTTTCTTGACTCCAGACCTCAATTACACCACCAAAGTGATAGATGTAAAAATAAAGGAATAAATTAGGAAAGGATATCAGGAATGAATTTACAGATTTAACCTTACATTTTCCTAGCTCTGTGTTCCTGGCAATTCATTTAACTTCTGTTTGCCTCAATTTCCTTACCTACAAAATGGGAATAATAATTGCATCTACCTCCCAGGGGTTGTTGTGAGAATTAAATGATTTATTTGTAAAGAGTTTAGCACAGTTCATGGCACACAGATGCTATATAAATACTAGCTATCATTATCATCAATTGGCTAATTCCAGGCCTAACACTCTATCTACCATACTAGAGAGCAGCAGCCTCTTTAATCCTCTAATATAATCACTGAGGCTGTCTTCTAAAAATAATAGTAAAAGGAAAAATAAATTAATCTATAACATACACTTTAATTTGTAATGGTAAAAAAAAAAACTGGAAATAGCTTGTATGTCCAATTCATTATGTAAAAGCAGCTTGGTTATAGTGGAGAAAGAAAAAGCTTTAGAGTCAGAGCCTCACAATACATATTGTGAATACCTCTTCATTACCTCAATACTTTGGGTAACTCAGTTCATCTCTATAAAATGAAGGAACTGAACTATATGTCCTTGAAGGTTCCATTCAGCTCTAAATCCATGATTCTATGATTATAATAGAATAATAGAATAGAATAAATATAATAGAATAATAGAATGATATTGCACCACAAATAGGAAGACTCTAAAGGAATATAAAAGCAGAATTAAAAGCATGTTGCACATTGACTATAATATACATGTCCAACAACAACATTGGATAAGTATACAAACGCAAAAGCAGAGAAAGATACAAATAAGCCATTTTGGCACTTAGTTCCTTAAGGCATTTTTTCCAGTTCAGCAGATATTTTAGATTTTTTTCTTGAAATAACTCAATAAAAAAAGCAATATTGGTATTTCAAATTAGAGGATTTGGCAAGATTAGACAGATAACTATACAAAAAGCAAAGAAGAGGCAAAAAAAATAATTCATTTTTCACTCATTCAGCTAGCACTCGGGGTTGAAAGTTAATTAAGGAGAAAAAGAAGGAAAAGGAGAGGGTCAAAAGTAGAAGATATTAGAAATTTTTAAAAGGAGAAGAATAACAGAAGAAAAAGATTTAGCTAGAGCTGGTACTTGTAATGATTTAATAATTACAATAATAGGAAAGGGATGGCTGCAAGTATGTGATTTTAAAAGAATGATTGATTTAAAGCATTCAAAAGAAAGGAGAAAATTGGCAGAAATTTTTCATGACTAGGCATAGCTGACTTTGAAGTCAGAAAGATCCAGGTCCAAATGCCATTTCTGAGACATCCTAACTGTTGGATTATGGGAAAGTCACTTAATTTTTCCATGATGTAGAAAATTCTGGAAAATGATAAACTGTATCAGCAAACTTAACTGAGAAAGAAATTATCCTTTCTTATATTAATAACCAATTATTGAATTAGGATTAGAGAGTTTTCTATTTCTTCATCCAGAAATAAGTCCTTATGGACAATCTTCATCAAAGACTTACTCAGACTAAGACCTAATAAAAAACAGTAAAAGAAATTCTAAATTATGCAAATGAGTGGATTCTTGCTCATTGTGTTTACTCAAACATGTTTGGGAAAATGTGGATTTTCCCTTTTGTCAGAAAGGTGATATGGAAATAGATAAATCCCCTTGACCAAGGTTGGATGCCCAGGGTCACATACCTCAGGACCCTTATTAGAATATAACCCATTTTTAATTATAATAATATTCATTTATTGTTTTTGTTTTCAGCAAAATTGTTTTCTTCATTAATTTCTTTATTCTTTCTTTATTTTTGTAGAGTTTTATTTTTCCAAAGACAGTTTTCAACATTCACTTTTTAAAACTTTACATTCCAAATTTTTCTCCTTCTCTCCTTACCTCCCCTCCCCAAGACAGTAAGAAATCTGATGCAGGTTAAACATGTGCAGTTTTTCTAAACTTATTTCCATATGCATTATGCTGCACAAGAAAAAATATAATCAAAAGGGAAAAAAAAACATGAGAAAGGAAAAAAAAAACAACAATAAAAAGGTAAAAATACGTTGCTTTCCTCCACATTTAGTCTCTATAGTTCTTTCTCTGCATGAGGGTGGCACTTTCTATCCCAAATCTATTGGAATTGCCTTGAAATATCTCATTGTTGAAAAGAGCCAGGTCTATCGTAGTTGATCATCACATAATCTTATTGTTACTGTGTACAATGTTCTCTTAGTTCTGCTCTCTTCATTTAACATTAGCTGGTGTAAGTCCAAATTTTTCAGTAATCATTATTTCTTATACAATAATATTCCAATATATTTATATACCATAATTTATTCAGCCATTCCCCAACTGATGGGCATACATTTAATTTCCAGTTCCTTGCTACTACAAAAAGGGTTGCCACAAACATTTTTGTACATGTGGGATCTAAAGACAATGCTGGATCCCTTATAGGGTTGCACATAGCACTTTAGACATAGTATCAAATTGCTCTTCAGAATGGTTAGATCATTCTGTGATTCTATCAACATTTCATTAATGTCCCAGTTTTCCCACACTCTTCCAGTATTTACCATTGTCTTTTCCTGTCATTTTAGCCAATCTGAGAGGTGTGAGGTATACCTCAGAGTTGTCTTAATTTGCATTTCTCTAATCAATAGTGATTTAGAGTGTTTTTTCATATGACTAGAAATGGCTTTAATTTCTTCATCTGAAAAATTGTCGGTTCATATCCTTTGACCATTTTCTCTCATTAATTGTTAATCATTCAGAGTTGATTAACATCCTCAGGAACACCCACTCTTCCAAGGGCATATAAACTGTGAGTCTCCCACCATTATTTTGCATTTGAGAGTACCACTGAACTCTTTTATTAATAAAAGGTTATCATTATTATAAAATGGTTGTTTATCCATAAACTATGTGTCTCAAAACTTTTTAAGTGTCACAACTTCAAGTTCCCAAAGTTGCCCTTTTCTAAGAACCTGATGGACTTATTAGAGTAAATGATATCATAATCATCTATTTTCCTTTTCTTGGATAAGAACCTTATTTTCTTTCTTTTGAAGGGTTACTTAGTTACAAAAATTGATTTTAAAATAGCTGAAGCTGAGAGAGTTATGGATGGGCAGAGAGATTTACTCAGTATCTGAAAACTAGTGAGCTATAGACCTAAGAAGAATGAATTCCAGGAGGTAGCCCTATCTTAAAAGGTACTAGCTGCTAATGCCAGGAAATGTTTAATGCTCCCTTTGGTGAGATGTAGCAGAAAGAGCACTGGATTTGAATTTTAAAAACCTCATTTCTTATCCTTAATTTACCTCTCTGTGACCTTGAAAGAGTTACTTAACTCCTCTAGGCTTGTTTCCTCATCTTTCAAAGGCAGGAGATGACCAATATTACCTCAAAAGTCTCTTCCAACTCTATTTGTATCTTGATTTGGTTTGTTTCTTTCATCCTATTTCTAATTAACATACATTTTTCTCACTGTCCCACCACTAACCCCCATTTAAAAGAAAAAAAGAAAAACAAAACTCCTGTAATAAATATGTACAATCAATTAAAATAAGTTCCACATTATCCATATGATTTATTTTAGTCTTAATAAAAATAAAACAAATACATTATCATGACTTTAAAAGTTTAAAAGATTTCTATATAAATTCAATCTGTGATTCTGCTCTAATAAGTAAAGGCTTTAGATTCTACATATTCAATGATCTGGAAGGCAGATCAAAGTGACTTACAAGTGATTTATCTTATAACTGTGGCCAATAACAATATAGTTCATTTATTACAATCACATTGTAAATAAATATTATGAGAAACATTAACCAAAAGATTTTGACAAAACATTAACTGTAAAACATAATATGGAGGATTAGGGAGTTACTGCAATTAATGATGTCACCAGTCTTTGCAACAAATGGCATTTAACTATAATGACTATAGCTAAATGGCACTCCTTTGACCTTTCCCTCACTTCTCTTCCTTTGCTATCTTTGAAAATATAATGAGTTGGAATTAGTGTGTGGCACTAATCAATCAGTTTGTTCTTTCCAGAATTTTCTTGCCACTATTTTCCCTGTAGTGTGCTCCTCTTGGTGGTTTCCATGCTTCTAATTAAGAGGTACAATTAGAGGATTCCACTTGGAAACAAAACAGGCTAAGACTTCTGCTGACCAAAGACACTACTGTACTTTTAGTGAAAACATCCACAGAATTCTTGTGTAATTATCTGCTTGCTCCTATTTTGGAAAATAGTTATGATACAGGTATAAGCATTCTCACAAAGGCTTTTCATACTTAAATGCAGTTAGTCAAAATCTGTATGAATTAGGAACTAGCAAAATCATTGACAGTACCAGAAAATGTTACCCTACAGAGAATGGCTCTTCACAGGGAGGTAATAGGGATGGAGGCACCTTAGGGACCTTTTCTAGTTTGTACCTCGTTTACAGATGAAAAAAACAGACCACTGAGGTCAAGAGACTTGCTATGGTCACATAAGATTTGAAGCCTCATCCTCTGGCTTCAAATTCAATGTTTCTTGTTTCCTCTTCTATCACACACACACACACACACACACACTGCATCTCTTAGTTTTTTTTCCTAAATATCCATAGAAAGCTAAGGAACTCCTCTATGATTTGAAAAAGGTCTGCTATTTAAGAAAAATATATGTCTTCATTATCTCAAGTCTTAGAATATGATCTTGTGTATTTATAAAATATTATATTAGGGACTTAAGAGGGAATGGTCTTTCAATGGTAGCCACTTTTCAAACAGCCTCCTTTTGGGACCCATAGAAAGGTAGAAATGGTCACTGGGTAAATGGCTTCTCAAGAATGTATCTCTATGGAGCACAGGATGTAAGATGTTAATAGTCAGCAGCCCCACATCCTCATGACCTGCTAAAGCAGAAATTCTTTAGGGACATTAAAAATTGCAGCATTTGCAATAAGATAACCAATGCAGGAAAAGAGAGAGAAACAGTGGACCAAATCCAAGGGAGCAGGCAGGAGCAAGCACCATACACAAGCTGGGGAAAATAGGAGATAGAAAGAGCAATAGTCAAAACTAGAAAAGGTGACAGTGTGAGAGCTGGCAGGGACCTGAGCAGCCACCATGAGTCACTCTCGTTTTACAGTTGAGGAATATGTCAAGCAGTCCTTGCACATAATTACCGAGGAGAGATCCCATACAAGGTTTTCTGGGTCTAAGTTCAGTCCCCCATCTTTATGCCTTTCCTGATAGTTGATACTTGGAGGCAGCTAGGTGGCTCAGCAGATAGAGTGCTGAGTCTGGAATCAGGAAGACCCAATTTCAGAGTGGCTTCAGATACTAGCTGTGTCTCCCTGGGCAAATCTCTGTTTTCCTCAGTTTCCTTAGCTGTAAAATGAAAGTGATTATGCTATCTACCTTGCAAGGTTATTGTGAGGATCAAATAGATATTTATAAAGTGCCTGACAGTCCCTAACACATATATAGTGTTTATTACATATAGTACTACATATAATATATATGTTATTATTATATATAGTACTGTAAGTGTTTATTCCCTTCCCCCAATATCTATTAAGAGATTGAACAGCAAAAATACCAGTGAACTCTAGATCAATAGCCTGGATCTTTTGGTTCAAATCTGGTTCTCGCACTTAACAGTTGGGAGACATCCCTAAGACTCCCTTTCATCATTTGGAAAATAGATGATAATAATAAGTTTCACTATCTACCTAATAAGGTTGTTCTAAAGAAAGCACTCTATTAGTCCTAAAGCTATAAGCAGATAAGAGATGATGAGCTAGATGCTCTCAGAAAAACTCGGAAAGTCTCACATGAGCTAATGAAAAGTGAAATGAGTAAAACCAGAAGAACATCGTACACAGTAACAGCAATATTGTAAGTTGATCAATTGTGAATGACTTAGCTATTCTCAGCAATACAATTCAGGACAATTCCCAAGGACTCATGATGAAAAACACTATCCATCTGATTGTGTCTGAATACAGACTGAAGTATGATGCTTCAATTTTCTTTCTTTTTCTTGTTTTTTATTCTGATCTGTATTTTCTTTTATATGACTAATACGGAAAGAGGTTTTGCATGACTATGCATGTGTATAACATATCAAATTGTTTGACTTCTCAGTGAGGAGGATAGGATTTGAGAAAGAATTTGGAACCCAATTTTTTAAATGAAAGTTGAAAATTGTTTTTACATGTAATGGGGGAAATTAAAAGAATTTTTTAAAAAGATTTGGACAGTGAAGGCAAGTTGTCACTTAACAAAGAATGCTTGCTTGCCTGTGGAGTCCTTTTTTGTAGATTAGAATTTCATTCATTCACTCAAAAAAATTTCTAGAATTTAAGTTTTTCTACAATTTTCTCTAAAGGACTAAAAGAACACCAAAATAAAAAAAAAGTGTCTATGTGAGTTCTGTGTGTCATGAATTCAAATGAATATGATAGCTGTAAATAAACATTATGAAAAATATTAACTATTAAATATCAATTAAAATTTTAAAATGAAGCGAGATAGGTAGTACATTTATATACAATTTCCACTGGAACATTTATCTAATATTGTAATGAAATCACAGCTCTGGATCAAAATTTTGTCAATGAAGACAGAGGGGAACTGATATAAAGTATCAATTCAACACAATTCCTATGGAATTAGCAATCTAAGAACAAAAGTAAAAAATTATTACTTTGTTTAAAATCAAGTACCTTAGAAAAAAACTAGATCCAGTAACTTGAGGCTATAGAAATCCTTGGAAAACATCAATCCCCTTTACGTGCATTGCCAAGTTTATTAACGAACTGGTAATGAATTTTTCCTAGCAATTAGACACAAGCAGAATTTCATGAAATATTAGAATTTTATCTTTTAATATTGGTTGTCTTTTCTCTCCAAACAAGTATATTAATATGAAATATGTTTCAAAAAGCCTATCTTTCCTTATGCTTCATATACACCAGAAGTCTCTGCTATTGACAAGTAGAAAAGATGATGTTTCACACCTGTCATCTTTTAGCATTCCATTTCCAAATTTTGGCACCACAATATAGCTGGTAGTAAGATTCCTTTTTATAGCCAAAAGACAAATTTCCTTCTCCCAAAGCCTGCTATTAAAAATGGCAACCATCCATTAGTATATCTGTCAGTGATAGTGCTTTGTAACCATCAGAAATGCTAAGGCCAGTTCCATTAAAAAGACAGCAATGCTGGTGTAACAGTATATTTAGATTTGCAACTAGTAGGGGGCTTATGTGGAATTGCCCCATGGGATGGGAATTTAGTGTAGAAAAAACCAAGTTTAGCACCTAGTAAGCAAGGATATCAGTCAAGTTAGAAAACAACTATATGGTGTGCTTTCTCCCCAGCTCTTCCTCCAGCTTCTACAATCCATTCCCTAAGTCAGCCTCATCAACAGTGGCCCTCAATGACTTCACTCATAGTTGATGGTCTTTCCTATACAAGATCTTGTGCTAAATTTTCCTACATCATGAGGCTTTGGTTTTCTTCACATATACAACTGAATTTGGTTTGGGTTTTTTTTTTGGAATTTGTTTTTAAAAGTTGATTCAAAAGTAGTTTTCATGTTCTTTGCCCTGGGTGAGTTTTGTGATGTACATCCAAGATGACAAAATCCATAATTAAGACTCCAAATCAATTGAAAGTGAAATTTTAAAGTCCTGATAATTTGAATTCATCCAACATGGTAGTGTTTTCTGTTTTTTTCCCCAACATACTGAAGGAAAACTCCTATTGGTCTCTTCCAGAGTTTAAATGTTTCAAAGAATCAATGATTCTCAGAAAAGCCTTAGTTTTCATTTCAGACTTTCAGTTTGTGGTTTCCATAAGAGAGGTATGTTTCTATCTTCCTTATTCCTCATATCTGTCCAAGTGGCTAAAGATGACAGAAATATATGACAGTAACTTCATATTGTTTCATAAGCCCAAAGAGGAAGTCACTGTCATTTATATCAAATGATTTAAAATATTTCCCTCACTTGAAACCTTACCTCTATAAACAATAGGACATAACAATGATGTATTGGCCCATCCTGATCCATCAAGTGACACATTTCTTGGCTGGATCTTTTGATAAAAGAACAATCCAATTCTAGAGCCCCAGAAACACCCAAGGATGACTCCTTGGAACTGGATCATTGTTAACAACCTATTTCCTTTAAACTGATTGTTCTCTCATGGTCATAGCTTTAATGAGAAGTTTTTTTCAGACAAGTTCGTGTAATCTGATTTAATTGTCAGAAATAACAAATCATCAAAGAACTAGTAACTCTGATGTCTCACTAAATTTGAGAGAAAAGAATATGTCAATGAAGTAGAAATGCTTTTTGAAATGAAATGAAAAGCAAAAACATTTATTTAAAAAAAAACCTGGATCCACATGGATCTCTCATGTTAAAAATAATTTCTGTTATGAAGATCATTCTCTTTATGACTTAACTGACTATAGTTAAAAAGAGACTCATTCATTCATTCATTTATCAAATAAGAATTTTCCCCTAGGTGCTGAAAAAGTCCCCTTTCTTTTTTTCAAATAGGATATATTGGTTAGAATTTGTTGTTCATTTCCTCTTGCTTATGGGAATCTGAATAAGTGAAATTCACCTAATTGATATTCTTCTGTGAACTGGCAAAGTGTGCTATCTAGATATTGGGCCAAATGGAAGCCATGGGGCTAGAGGAAGCATCTCAATTTATCACTATCACCCCAGTATGTTTTCTTCTCAACAATAACATAAAACCTCTAGCTATGATTAAGCCAAAATTATGGCAAAAATTTAACATATTTCCTGCTGATTTAATTCATAATAAGAGAATAGGCTCTGCTTGAATGAGGGGAAGCTGGAGGGACTTTTTTTACCATGAATAAGTTGAATGTAAGGAAGCCCCCACCCACTGAGTATACCCCCATGTGACAGATTTATGAGAGAACTTAAGTAAGAGTCAAACAGGATGGGTGGGCATGAATGGATTGCCATCTGTGCCACTGGAATTATTTACCATAAAAATGAGATCATTATTCATTGAAGTTTATAAGTTGCTCTTTTTATATCACTGAGTGGTGAGAATTTTTTTAAAGAGATTCTTTGACAGATGACTTTGACAGTCTCATGAAATGTCACCATTATTTGTAGTCTCTTTCAACTGTCTCTCTTAAAATTCTTCTGATACCATTTTTATGACAGGATTTTTTCTTCAAATGTTTTATTTTTTATAATTTTTTAAGACGTGTTTTTTTTTGTTTTAAGATCTAACTTTTCCCATCTCCCTTGCCACTCCCCTTATTGAGAAGGCAAATAATTTGGTATAGGTTATAGATGTGCAGTCATGCAAAATATATTTCCATGTAAGTCATATGAAAGAAAAAGCAGGCCAAAAAGGAAAAAAATAAATAAAGTTTTTAAAAGAAATATAATTTGATTTCCATTTAGACTCCATTAGTCCTTTTTCTGAGGGTAGATAGTATTTCTCATCATAAATCTTTTGGAATTGTTTTAGATTATTGTATCAGATTAGCTAAATCATTCACATATGATAATTGTACAATATTGTTGTCGCTACATATAATGTCCTCATTCTGTTCACTTAACTTTGCATCAATTCATGTAAGTCTTTTCAGGTATTTTTGAAATCAGCTTGCTCATCACTTTGTTATAGCACAATAATATTCCATTACAACCATATACTGCAGCTTGGTTAGCCATTCCCCAATTGATGGGCATCCCCTCAAATTTCCAATTTTTTGCCAGCACGAAAAGAGCTGCTAAAATTGTTGTATATATATGGATCCTTTTCCTTAAAAAAATTATTGGGATACAGACATAGTAATATTATTGCTGGATCAAAATAGTATGGATAATTTTATAGCCCTTTGAGCATAGTAGAAAATTGCTCTCCAGAAAGGTTGGATCAGTTCATAACATTAACAACAGTACTTTAATATCTCAGCTTTCTCACATCCTCTCCAACATTTGTCAGTTTTAAATTTTCTGTGATATTAGTCAATTTAATTGGGATAAAGTGATATCTCAGATTTGTTTTGATTTGCATTTCTGTAATCTAAAGTGATTTAGAGAATTTTTTCATATGACTACAGATAGCTTTGATTTCTTTGTCTAAAAACTACTAGTTTTTATCCATTGCTCATATCCTTTGACCATCTATCAATTGAGGAATCACCTCTGTTCTTATAAATTTCACCTAGTTCTCTATATATTTGTGAAATGAAGTCTTTACCAAAGAAACTTACTATAAAAAAAATCCCCTAGTTTGCTGTTCTCTTTCTAATCATGGCTATATTGGTTTTTTTTGGACAAAAACATTTTAATTTAATGTAATAAAACTATCCATTTTATATTCTATAATGCTCTCTGTCTCTTGTTTGGTCATAATTTTTTTTCTTATCCATAGATGTAACAGGTAAATTATTTCTCGCTCTCCTAATTTGCTTATGATATTTTCATTAAGCTAATTTTGTTTATATCATGTTTGACAGAATATTAAAAATGTCCTAATACAAATCCTCCCTCTAATCTCTATTCGAGTTGTTTCATGCAATTTCCTGTAACTATGCTGTTGTGTAAATGAATTTCTACTTTTCTAGGGCTGCTAGATGGCATAGTAGATAGAGTCCCAGGGACTGTCTGACTTCAGACATGTATTAATTGTATGACTCTGGCCAAATCACTTAATCCCATTTGCCTCAGTTTCTTCATCTGTAAAATGAGCTAGAAAAGGAAATGGCAAAAAAAGAGTTGGACACAACTAAAAATGACAGAACAACAACAAAATGTATTTAATATTAAAACTATACTTCCTCAAGATTTAGTCTGTCTTTGGTGATTTAAAACATATCCCAGGATTCTAGGGTAGAGTAGCAGTGATTTTGGTTAATGGAATAATAGCTAAATTCATTTGTACTGTATATGTGATTGTATTTCCTCATACTTTTTGTTTCTGACATTACCTAAGTATTTGGGACCAAATTATTAATGTCTTTGGTCTCTAAGAACTGGTTTTATGGGAAGGAAAAATAATAATAATATGTCCCTTACATGTGCTGAATGAATGTTAGATTTGATAGACAGTTGGTTTGGTATTGAATGACAATTTTTATGTTATGGTCTTGTGACCTACAGACAAATGTGTAAGAAATGTGATTATAACTCATTATTCTATTTCAGTGTATTTTATCTATGTGAGTATTGCTTTGTTGATGCAGACTGAAAAGTAGATATGACTGCCCCTACTTTGACATGTGAAAGTTTTCATGTAAATCCTATATGGGGGGATATGGCCAACATTATAGGGGTCTTCTGGTTCTTTTGAAAGGTTTACTTAAAATTTTGAATTTCTGCTTATTAATTTTAATTCCCCTAAATTCCCTAAATTCATTCTAACAATAGTAGTTAGCCTTCTATGCATCCCTTTTTGGTGTCATTACCATAGTTGATTTCAATCATTTATCAGGGACATTCTTTATTTCTACAATTTTAGTCTGGGTGACTTTTAAAATCTTTTATAAATCAACATCCATTTTATTTTAGCAATCATTCTCCATTAGTATTACATTTTTATAGCCTTGTCTAACATCCCATGGTCCTTTGTTATAATATCTCTAGGAAATAGTAATTTTTTTTTATCTCTACCAGCATCTGCATATATATATATATATATATATATATATATATATATATATATACACACACATATAAAACATGTGAATATATATGCTATAAAATATGCATATGGTAGATATGTATACATGAATATGTATACATATATCATGTACAAATCAGTCATTTTATATTTCTTAGGAAATTATGACCCAGAATTCTTGAAGTATCCCCTTTCTAGGAAACTTGAAATGGCAACAGTTCCTGGGGATAGAAAGGCAGCAGATTTGTGGTTCTGATAAAATATCAAGCTAAATTAACTATCCAAACATACTTTTTGGAAAGAGGTTTTTGATAGCTAAAGTAATAATGTTGAAATTGCTGTGAAGTTGAAAGCTGTGGTTATGAATAGACAAAAGCCTTGCTAGGGCTTTCTTATACAATGAAAGAGTCTCTAGATTTTTTTGTTTGACATTCGCTATAAAATTTGGGATAGATTTGTTTGGGAAATGGATTTCTGTTATGGGATAAAGGGATGTTGATACTTTAAATAGCTAGGCTTTCCCCCAACTACTCATTTCATGTTTTGTTGTAAAAAATAATCAGACTTGACCCAAAGGAAGGAATACTGGATTTGGAATCAAGTTTCAAATCTTGTCTCTGCTTTGAGATTTGTGTTATCTTGGGAAAGAAAGTTTCTTTTGCTTGGCCTCTATTTCCTCATTTGTAAAATTAGAGAGTTGGATTAGATGATTTCTAATGTCCTTGCTAGCCATAAATCTAATGATTTTCTCAACTCAGTTAATTGAAAATCTAGTTACCCCCAACCACTGAAAAACCACAAAGACACAATAATTTTGAGAGCTTCCTAGAACACTGAGAGACTAAATTACTTTCTCAGGATTCCCAAGTGTGTATTAGTTGTAGAAATTCAAAATCTACTTTTTTCTGCTGCAAATTTCTATAACCTGTATAATGTAGTATATTTTATATTAGACATCCTTCATGTTGTCTCTGAATTTGCCTGAATAACCACGAACTCTGTGGGAGCTATGTTTTATTCTGGGTTAAGTAGGTTCATTATTCAAAAGCACCTTGCTATTTGTAATTCTCCTATTTACAAATATGGAATCTGAATTAGTTTGCACCAGCCCAGACTCCTAAGCTATATGAGGGGTTTGAAGGGAGGCTACTTAAAAGATCAAAGGTGGTGATAAAAATTAAAGGACAAGCCACTTGATGAGGAGTACCAGAGGTTTTAAGATATGGATGCTGGCTGAGACACTCTCTACTCATGGATTTTGTCAGGTCACTTAATCTTATAGTCGTGAAGGAAAATTAATGCAACACACTGGTTCATTGCTAGGTTTCTTATAAGGCATTACAATAATATCTTTGTAGCAACCTCAGTCAAACAAAACAAAACAAAAAACAAAACCTCACAGATTCTCACATAGTATTCAAACCTTGGATGTTCCTTTCTACTAATTGTGAAGAGAGAAATGGCATAAATGGCTTTATGAACCCAAAATACACATGTACACACTCCATATACCAATTCATGAAAAATTTTCATTTTTCCATAATAAAATAAATAAAATAAAATTTCATTTCTTTTCTATATTCCCTGAAATAAAATATACCTCACTCAACAAATGAGATATGGACAGTCATTTTGCTTTGCCAGAGGGAGACCAACTGGCATTTGATGCATTCTCCCCGACCTTCCCTCCACCCAATTCAGTCAATTGTCTTTTCTTGTCCAGTCAACCTCCAAATATTTCATAAATCCACCTCTTATCCAGCCAGCACAGCCACATCCCTAATCCATCTTTCCAGGACCCTTATACATAGCACCCTGTCGTGTGTCTTTTTTTTTTCTCTGATACATTCTCCATGTAGATGCCTAATTGATATTCTAAAAGCAAATATTTGACCATGTCAGTTTTCTGCTCAAGAAACACAAATGGCTCCCTCTTTCCTATAGGATCAAATACAAACTCCTCATTTAGGCATTTAAAGTCCTTTACAATCTGGTTCCAGCCAGCCTTTCCAAAAGGTACCGGTAAAGGAGAGCTTTCTGTGTCTGTTCAATAATGTGCATAGGGATAGAGGTGGAAAATGTAATATTGTGTACAAAAAAATAGTGTTACAGATTTGAAAAAAAAAAGAGATTAGGATCGCAGCAAGGTAGAAAGAGTAAAAGACTCATTCCTCTAGTCCAAAGATAGATAGCAGGGTAGATAAGCAGTAAGAGACTATGATTATGAGATTGTTGCTTTTTAGAATAGGATTACAGATTCAAAAAAATTCTGGCAGGAAAAAATGTTCAATGTTAATAACAGCTACATGAATATTATTTAACATTTCTGTAGAATTTTGTTAGGCAGCTAGGTGGTACAATGGATAGGGCACTGGGCCTGGAATCAGAAAGGCTCATCTTCCTGAGTTCAAATCTGGTCCTCAGATACCTACTAGTTATGTGACCCTGGGCTAGTCACATAACCCTGTTTGCCTCAATTCTTTATCTGTAAAATGAGATGAAAAAGGAAATCAGTATCTGTGTTCAGCAAACTCCAAATGTGATTATGAGCAGTCAGACACAAATGAATTAAAAATAGAATTTTATTTGCATAAAGTTCTTTATCATCATCATTGGTGCTTTATTCAAGACAACTTATAAAGGAGAAATTTTTAAATGACTATCATTACATTTTTATATCAAGATAGATGGTTTTTTCCTTCTACTAAGCTAATTTTTTAAAAATATCAATTCAGTTAATGTGTAAGCTCATAGAATGAATTTTAGGTTTCATAGAGGCCTTAGCAATCATCTAGCTCATCCCCTCATTTTACAAATGAAAAAACAATTTATTTTTAAATTTATATTTTGTAGAAATGTCATAGAATAAATTTTCCTATACTGCCCCCTTGTCAATCCTATTTTCTTTTCTCTTCTTTGAGGACATGCTTTCTCTACCTTTTATGAACATGATTCCATAGTTATTTCTATATTAAAATTCTTTTGAAGCATCTGTGTTAGTTTTAAATAATTTAGGTTTATGGCCATCCCATGATGTTTTGATTCCTTTTGCTTTATTCATAAGCAGATCTTCCACTCCTGTTTTTATCCTCTAATGTAGCAATTTTATTAGCATAATCTGTACCATTTTTTCCCCTGATAGTTTCACTTCCCCCACAGTGGTTGAGGAGGGGAGAACCTTGCCAAGTGTAACAGGTTAAGCCACACCTCTCCCAGAATCTCTGAAAGACTCCTGGCTTCCAAACCATTATTTCTCTTCAAGAGACACTAGAAGATGACTTTGTAAAGCCAATGTGCCATTTTTTTATTCATCATGATCAACTTTTTTTTCCCCCAATTGGAAGCTTAATACATGTTCTCCCATCTTCCACTGATACTCACATTTGTAGACAAACCTCTCCTCCATGTCAAAGTTTCCAAGAAGAGTCTCACATTAAATAGAGGTATGCGGTGGGAGACAGTTATGTAAGCATATGAATCCAAGTTCACAACCAACTTTGGGAATTTTCACAGACTTTTTGGATTCTCTTGAGAGGTAATTTAGTGTAATGCATAGGGAGCTAAGTCCAAAGCTAATACAGCATAAGTTTAAGTCCTGTCTCTGATATCTACTGATTGTATGAAGCTGAAAAGTTCCTTAACCTTTCATTTCTAGACAACTCTCTAAGACTATATAAATTGCAGAGAAAGTGCCAACTTGTATTAGAATTTCTTCACTTGAGAATTCCTTATATCAATGAAATCACAAGTCCAATCCCTATCTCTATCCCTTCAGATTCTCAGCTCCATTTATTTAACAAGCAAAATTAATTAAGTTACTTGCCAAGGTAATTAGTTATAAAGTTCATTGACTCTAGATATCCTGTGGTGATTGTCTTTACTGTGTGGAAGGATGATCACGAGACTCTGAATAATTTGATGTTACAAAGAAATAGGACTTTAATTAAATCTTCCTGTAGAGAGTGTAGACGTGTCCCTTGTACCTCCTTGAAAGAATTGGGGACATCTAGCATACACATTTCCAACCCATTCCCCAGTAATATATAGGTCTCTAGTTGGGAATCATTATAATATCAAGGAATTGTACTTTAGTAATCTCAAGTTTATTTCCTTCAAAGGAGAATTCAAAGAACAAGATGGTACTATGAGTCTGGAAGGTGAAACTGGCAGAAAAAGGAGAATAATTGGATCATTTGATTATGAACTATTGTGAATCACTGGGTTTTGTGTTTTTCCTAAAGGGTAAAATAGAGGTTGTCCTGTATCTAATAAGCAGTTACCCTGAGGGCACATTTAATAACTGAGGGCACTTATGTACATGGAGGAGTGGACACATCCTCCACAGCTACATCCCAAGATTTCCCAAAGAAAATCTGGGTAGAAGAAAATGAACCAAAGAAATAGATGGGAGGCTTAGGTGGGGGAGAATCTCTGAGATTGAACCAGGTCTATATAATACCAAAAGTGGGGCCTTAGGCTGCACATTATATCTGTTTTATAGAAAATGGCATTTTGATAAAAGACTTCAGTGAAGCTTCTTGACTTTCAGAAAAAAAAATTAGGTAGCTATAGATGATATCAAGTGATTGAAAAGTAGAATCTAACATTTGAGTTTCCTTTTTCTTTTTCAAATCAAGCAAATCTTAAGTACTTAATTACGTGCAAAATATTACACAAAGACAAAAACCAGAAAGACTTCTGTCCTCAATAGTATTCTTATAGAATTCTTATATACAACTAATTCTTACCTTAAAGTTTACAAAGTATTTTATATCTGTTATCTCACTTGATTCTGTGAAGCAGATGCTACTATTATCCTCATTTTTAGAGATGAGGAAATTGTCACAAAGAGAGGGTAAATAATTCATTTAGTCAGGGTTTAAGGCAGGATTTGAATTCAGGTTTTCTAGACTCCACATCTAAGATTCTAACACATTCCCACCCAGCTGTCTCTACTCATTCAAGAAGCTTACATTCAGCCTGAGAACTTCCATATGACGGGAGATAGAAATCATTGAATCACAGAATTTCTGAGTTGGAATGAACCTCTAAAGCTATCTTCTCTAATTGAAGAAATTTCCCCTTTATAACAGACCTGACAAATAGTCCTGATGCTTTTTCTTGAATGCTTTCAGTATGGAAAGTCCCTCTTCTCCTAAGAGATTCCATTAAACTTTGGGATAGTTCTAATTATAATAATTCAATTTGTCGCTTTGGAACTTTTACCTGATTTTTTTAGTTATCCCCTCTGGGGCCCAGCCGAATGAGTTTAGTCTCTCGTCGGAGGAGAGCTCATCAAATCCTTGAACAGCAATATCACCCCTTTCTCACTCCCCACTCCATTCTTTTCTAAATAAAACTTTCCCTTGGAAGTTTTCCAATTTGTCAATGCCCTTCTTAATTGTGAGGCCAAAAACTGACCACAATTTCATAGCTGCATTTCAACCAGGGCACAGTGTAATTCCTTACTTCTACCTTGATGCATCATCCAATCTACCTTGATGAGTCACTCCTAGGCCATCAAATTGTAGTACTGTTTTTACTTTTTTCCTCAAATCTAATTTGCACAAAATCTTGTATAGCATCTAAGTGTGTTGTAGTTGACCTTCTCCCTATCTCCTTCCAGTAGAGAATGGGTGTGAAAATAAAGATTTTGCAATTGATCTTTAGCAGAAACTTTTTTGGGTTATATAATTGATAGACCAATGGATTCTTGAATTCAAATATTATCTCAAAGATTTACTGCTTATGTGACTAGACATGTCATTTAATTTCTCTGTTTCCTTATTTGTAAAATGAAACATTAAATCCTTGAAACTTCCTTCATACTCTATATCTATGATGCAGTGATATTATTCTTTTTGAATGTAGTTCTGTAAATTTTCTAAAAATCCCTATTTATTATCTTCCTAATTGGCCATTAGCCTTTCAGAATAAGTATTTATTGGATGTACTAACTGGATGTTATTATTTTCTAGTGCATAACTGTGTGATACATATTTCCCCCTTGAAAGGAATTAATTTTACTTTTGCATTTTGGGGGATCCTTGATTTGGAGTCCAGAAACATGGCTTCATATCCTGCCTCTGTTGTCCATTAAATATGTGTGATTCCAAGTCTAATTTCCTTCATTTGCTAGAGAGGGCTGAACAAAATAATTTCTAAGATCCCTTTCCAATACTAAATCTATTTTCCCAGCATCTGTACATTGAGGTTAATACTACTTGTACCATCTGCCTCACAAGAGAAATGTGGAGAAACCCTTTGTAAAAACATTGTCGTGTTTTCTACATGCCAAATATTAATATTAGAAGTATGGCCTATAGCTAAACTATTTAGTGTCCATCTATTTGGAATGATTTAGGTGAACATTGACCAGAATAAACATGGTGATTTTTGGAAGATTCTCTTTCACCTAGAAACCTTGTCTAACAAAAGTGAATTGTACACATCTTTTGAAAGAAACGATGCTGGGAATTAAATATGGTATAGATACCTATCATTAATATGTTGATTCAACCTCTTGCCAGTTATGATTTTTTTGTATTATGAAATTACCTTATATTTACTTACTTACTTGAGGATGTATTGTATTTTCTGCCCTGCTCCCCAGAAGAACATCAGCTCTCTGAAGGAAGAGACATTTTCATTTTTAGCTATATCATACCTATACTTAGCACAGTGCTCATAGTAGGCCCTTAATAAGTATGTATTGATTTGAAGTGCAATGTGGCCACATTGGAAGGCTATACCTTATTTTCTTTTATAGGGCATTAATCACACTAAACATATCTTCTTCCATCACTCCTTGATAATTTTAAAGGGTCAGATGCCCTTACTCTGAATTGTGATATTTATTTGAAAACAAAGCACATAGTTACATTAAACATTCAGAAAACTATCACTGCAAACTGTCAACTTGCTAAAATCAACAAAGTCACTTTTTTCTATTTTATGTTTGTTCTATAAGCAAAATTTAGCACCTTTCACAGAGGTCAGACTGTCAGTTCTAGACACAAAAATTCTCCTCTTCACAGGGATAAACCCAGCAGCAGTGGAAGAAATAATACATAGCACTTCTCATCTTCAAAGTGCCTTGCACACATTCATTAACCCTGTGCTTCAGTACCTTTGGAAGGGAAGTAGAAGAAAATCACATTGCCTGTTTATTCTCTAACCTTACCACTGAGACTGCCAGCTTTTGTCAGCAGTGGTTCTGATTCCTCTGTTTTTGAGGTTCTTACTGTGAAACCCACACAGTTCCCTTAGGCCATTCATTCCCCTCAAATTGCAAACAGCTTTTCAGGTGCCACTTCCTAGTACCCAACATGAACTTGGACTTCAAAGTAGAATTTTCATTTATCTGCAGAACCACCATATAGTCTTCAAACAGAATCATTCTCTTACCTATACCACTTTCTGATAATCATGAGAGCTATAATGACTAATACAAAACTGATGCCCCAATTGAAAGACTCTGTGAGAGGGGAAAATTTTAAATAAATAAATGAAAAAAGAAAAAAAAAAAAAAAAAAAGAAAGACTCCATGATTCAGTGATGAGTCCTTATTTTAAACCTTCCTTAATATCTAAAATTCATTCAGTGAGAATAAACATTACACTATACCAAGAAAATTCTTTGTATATAGATAGAAATAGAATATAGTATAGTATATAGATATAGAAAGTAGTATTTAATTCTGCAAACACTTGATATTATGTTCAAAGTACTGTGGTATATGCTAGAGATAAAAAGGCAAAAGGCTTTATGTTGTCAAGAAACATAAGTTCTCTGAGGACAGAACTATTTCACTTTTCTATTTGTATGTCCAATTTGTAGGAAAATATCCAGCATGTAGATTATTTTTAAAATGCTAATTAATTCCTTCATTAATTGATTCTCTTTGGGGACACAAAACATCCACATGGAAAAGTAAATATCATACATGACAATTTGAGAAAATATTTTTTTGTTGCTTAGTCATTCAGTTGTGTCCAACTCTTTATGAACTCATGGATCATACAACATCACAGTGCTATAAATGGGCTTTTCTTGGCAAAGATACTACAAAGATTTTTCCATTCTCTTCTTCAGAGGAAATATAGAGCCCAAGTAACTGAAGACTTCATTAGATTGTAGGATCGCAGATATAGAGCTAGAAAGGAGCTTAAAGATCATACATCCATACCTCTAATTTTACAGATAAAGAAAGTGAGGCCCCCAAAAAGGGAAGTTATTTAGTCACACTTGCAGAAATAAAAAAAATAGCAGATTAATATTTGAACTTAGATCTTTGGAGTCCAAATACCTTGTTAGTTTTACTATACCAAATTAAAGTATAATTTTGATTGAATGTTGGAAGAAGCTAAGGATTTTAAGAAAAGTTATGTATAAAAAATGTGTGTGTGTGTTGGTATGTGATCTCATGTGCAGGGGTGGAAGAGAGAGATAGGCAAAGATGGAGAGAGAAAGACAGAAACAGAGGAAGAGTCAGAGAGAGAGAGATAGTTGATACACACAAAGGGATAGAGAGACAGAGAAAGGAAAGATTTATTTCTTAAGACTAAGGTCAATATTTAAGAAAGCACCTTCATGCTTCAACACCACTTTCAACAACTATTCTAAATAAACTCTTGGAAGAATGAATGGAACTGCCAAAGAATTTAATTTATTACCAGCAGAATGGCATAGAACCTGAAGGATAAGCACCTAGTTAAAGTTAGGTAGTCAATATCACTCTCCATTATCCCCACCTCCCAAATAAACTCAATGAAACCCTATATACTCCTGAATCAAATACAAAATCTTCTGGCACTCAAAGCCCTTCACAACCCAGTCCCCTCCAAACTTTTATTCTTATACCTTACTACCTCCACATACTCTTTAGTCCAATGACACTGGCTGTTCCACAAACAAGATGGCCCATGTTTTGACTCCAGGCATTTTATCTCCTATACCTGGAATGCTCTTCCTTCCTCTCTCTTCCTCTAACTCCCAAGTAAAGTTCCACTTTTTACCAGAAACCTTCCTAAACTTTCTTAACTGGCATCTTCTCTCTCTTAATTATTGCCTATTTATCCTGTATGTAGATTAATTGTACAATTTTATTTGCTTTTTCTCCCCCATTAAATTGTGAGCTCTTAAAGAACAAGACCTCGCTTTTTCCTCTCTTTGTATCCATAAGGCTTCACACAGTGCCTGGCACATAATAAGAGTTTAATAAAATATTTATTAGCCAACTGGAGGACTAAATACTCAATCATCATTGTGAGACAGTACAATGGAACTGGGCACTAATGAGAGTACCAATTATTCTAGACCACAACTTTATTAGACAGTAAGTTACAGAATAATAGTTATCTGTCTTGGAACAATTATTTTCTTCACTAGGAGGTTAAGTACTTGTCATCTTCCATTCTGTACAACATCATTTTTATGGGATATTTTTGGCAAAAATACTGGAGTGGCTTGCTCTTTACTTCTCCAATCTCCCCATTTGAGGAAACTGAGGCAAACAAGTTAAGTGACTTGCCCAACAGGTTAAGTATCTGAGGCTACTTTTGAAGTTAGTCCTCAGGCTCAGCTCTCTATCCATTGAATCATCTAGCTGCCCCCCCCAAGTTCCTTACACTGATGAAATCACAGATAGGGGAAAGTCGATGGAGGAGCTTTGTAAAGTTATGTTTGAGGTGTGAGGATTGGAACAGGTAGCATTGTTACACCTCTGTGAAGGAGAGGATGAGACAAATGTCACTCTTTGAAAGGGATGAAGAAAGTGGCAACCTATCTCCCTGCTGTTGAGCATCTTTTGTAGGTGACTTAGCTTGTTTTAAACTAATGCTGGTAAGGCTCACCATGCCTTAAAATCCCATTGACATCAGATTTGGCTGTCAATAGCAATCAAAAGCTTAATTGCCTCTATGAATGATGGTGTACTAAAAAACATTTTTTGAAAATTTGCTGAACAGCACTTGGGGAAATAGCAACTCTGGGACAGTTATTGATTGCTTTAGAATCTGTGTCATTAGGATAAGGGATTTAGCTAATAAATGTTCCCTTTGCTTGGCCTGACTTAGTGAAAAGTGTCCAGGAGCCTCTTTGAATAGTCAATTACAATGAATTTCCTGGCCCTCTGAATGTTAGAAAGTCTTTGGTATTAAAAAAAAAAATAGGCACAGGGAAACATTCTTTGAAGAGAATTTAAGTTGGTATCACCTAGCTCATTAAAGTGAAATTTCAACAATTCCAGTTCCAATTAAAGGGATTCTGACTAATTGTAACCAAAGGTTGGTATCTGTTAAAAGAAACAAATCTCACCCCTGGTCTCTGCTTGTAGCTCAGAAGTGAAGTCTCTGAAACTTCAGATCAGGACTTTGAAAGGAGATGGTAAATGGGAACCCTCCTTGACACTGGACACGAAGCAGGCTTTTTTCAAATACAAATGATTAATGTCTAGTCTTAATCATGCCAAACATTAGTACATACTAAACGTTAAATTATGATCTCTGGGAATAGCTCCTTTTGAAAGTCCCAAGTGTGGCTGCTGGGAAAAAGCACTGTCTTGTCCTGTGGTATTTCCAGCGTAGGCTTATGATTTCACTGGTAGGCCATGAGGTGAAGCAATGAATTGAATGCTGGGCAGTCAGGAAATCTTAGTTTAAATGTGACTTAGACACTTACAAGCTGTGTGACCTTGGACAAGCCACTTAACCCTATTTGCCTCAGTTTTATTCCCCCTGTAAAATGAGCTGGAAAAGGAATTGGCAAACCACTCCAGTGTCTTTACCAAGAAAATGCCAAAAAAAGGTCATTAAGGTTCAGACACAACTGATGGGATTGAACAATAATTATAACTTCTTGATTCTGAGACCTTGAATCAGATTCAGTGATATGCCTGTGGTCACATAGACTATGTTTATGAGAGGCAAGACTTGAACTCGGGTCTTGCATACTCTGCAGCCAGTAGCCTCTCCAGTTTTTCATGTTGTCCTTGCCTTTATGATTACTTTTTAAAAAACAAAATATTATCATTTTCATTCTACAACAAGTAAATATGTATTACCAACCAATGAATGACAAGCCTTTCTATTCATTAATCTTCTTTTCCATTTTAATGTTCTCCTTTATTTGTTCTTCTCCCTCATTGCCCTTTGCATTCAAAGAGGTTGCTTCTGAGGGCATAAATCTTCATGTGCGCCAGTGTGCTTGCGAAACCTGATGAGTGCCCCACATTCATTTTCACATCATTCTTTTCTTCTCAGTCTCTTCGCTGCTTTGTTAATACCTGGCTCTCTCATTGTATCTCTGCCTTTTCAAATGCCTTGAATGCAGTTACCTCCGGTCAAAATGGGCCACTTCAGCCCTGATTGCAACATTCTGAGACTGATCTGCTGGGTACTCCCGCAATATTGATGCAGCCCCATTTGAGCATCTCCTTCTGTCATTCTTTATAGCATTTTTCCTGCAGGCGCTGCTCACTGTTGCTTCAGCTCTCCATACCAGGGCTATTTAGCATTCCTGCTGTCATCTGTCATTGACACATGTCCAGCCCAGCAGAACACAACTTTAGCATTGGTGGCTTGGCTAGGCTCCAACCCAATGGGTGTAAACTGGCCCTGTCACTAGCTACATGGGTGGTGCTGATTGAATTGCTTAAGATGTAATGTATCATGGCTATGGAAAACCTAAGTCCTCCAGCTTTTGAAAAGGTTAGACATGGCTTTGTGCACAAACTTGATGCTTCATTGGTGGCTCCCTTTTCATTCCCATTAGTCTTCCAAAAGATGTAAAAACCATCTTAATCCAGTTTTCCATCTTTTGATTCTCAGTAGATAACTAGTGAATGTAGCACATAGACACTGGTTGCTAAAATCAACTCTTGAAAGTCCCAGTTCAAGTGTTATAGATGATGGTATTAGCTGATGCTCACTGCATTGAGCATCACAGAGTAAGGTGCCATGAGAAGAAAAGGCAAAGAATGGAAAACATTATCTCAAACTTCAAAGAGTTTTAAATTAAGTTGAAGTCATGCAATAAACACATGAAATATATTTCAGAATATTTACAAAATAACATCTAAATGAGTTTAGGATTAGAGTTTAATGGATAGATTGTTGGGCAGCAAGAGATGGATACTGATCCTGCCTGTAATACTTATAGCTATGTGAACATGGGGAAGTTCCCAAAACTTAATTTGTCTCAGGAAACTCAAGTATAAATTCACTGATTAATAGATTATAATTTTATCAGTGGAATGATGATCCCCACACTGAGAGCTTCCCATATTGCCAAAATCAGAGATATTTGATATGTTCTCAAATACAAATGAAAACATTCAATTTTTGAATATCTGCATGAATTATATATAAGTACTTAGGGATTATGGGGTAAAGAAGCAACTAAAACAGATTTCAAAAAACCTAGAAAAATTTATGCGAACTGATGTTAACTGAAGTGAGCAGAACTAGTGGAACATTGTATACAGTAATAGCAACACTGTGTGATAATCAGCTATAAATGACTTAGCTCTTTTTTTTTAATATCACCTTTCATTTCTTTTTTTATTTTTTTCTTATTTTTATTTATTTTTTATTATAATAACTTTTCATTGACAGAACCCATGCCAGGGTAATTTTTTACAACATTATCCCTTGCACTCACTTCTGTTCCGATTTTTCCCCTCTCTCCCTCCACCCCCTCCTGGAGATGGCAAGCAGTCCTATATACGTTAAATATGTTGCAGTATATCCTAGATACAATATATGTGTGCAGAAACGAACAGTTCTCTTGTTGCATAGGGAGAACTGGATTCAGAAGGTATAAATAACCCGGGAAGAGAAACAAAAATGCAAGCAGTTTATATTCATTTCCCAGTGTTCTCTTTTTGGGTGTAGCTGCTTCTGTCCATCATTGATCAATTGAAACTGAGTTAGGTCTCTTTGTCAAAGAAATCCACTTCCATCAGAATACATCTTCATATATCATTGTTGAAGTATATAATGATCTCCTGGTTCTACTCATTTCACTTAGCATCAGTTCATGTAAGTCTCTCCAAGCTTCTCTGTATTCATCCTGCTGGAAATGACTTAGCTCTTATCAGCAATACAATGATCTAAGATAGTTCCAAAAGTCTTATAATGGAAAATTATTTCCACATCCAGAGGAAGAATTGATGGAGTCTGAAAGCAGATTGAAGGATACTGTTTTCACTTTCTTATTTTTTAAATATCTTTAACCATTTTAACCATTTTGTTCTGTTTCTTCTTCACAACATTGTTGGAATCTTTACAAACTGCTAACTCATTAGAGTCCTGGCGATTATCTAAAGATAGTGGAACTGCTCTCACTGGACACTGCTCTTCTGGTGGGTTATAAAACCTGTCTGCTGGAGCCAGTGCATCTTTATCAAAGATTAAAAAATTAATGGTATAGAGAACTAAATTTAGAAGTTCTCTAGGGTTACCTGTAGAAAATGACTAAAATGAATATATATTTTTTAAAAAGGAAGCAGCTAAAGGTGGGGTGGTTAATGAAGGAGATTTGCATGAAGGAGTAAAATTTTGATCAGCTTCCCAGAAAAAATGACTTTGTGTAGTTTCAAGGAGAGAAAAGATCATCCAGTTAGCTGGAATGGTGTGTACAAAGACAAGGTAGAATCAAAACAGCTAACCTGGAAGGCTAATCAGTGGTTTGAGGTAGGAACAAGGTACATCATTCCCAGGACTCTTGGGGATGACAAATAGATTTCCTTGACTGAAGTAAAATTCCATGAAGAGAAGCAATGAGAAATAGTATTCAAGTCTTCATTGTCCTCTAAAATGATGACTCTCACTCTGAAATCTTATGGTTCTTTGTCTCCTCCTTTTGCACTTATTATTAGGGATTCTCCAATCTTATTTACCCAACTAGCTTGTGAATTCCTTAAGAGCAGAGGCTGTGTCATTCATTTTTACATCACCCAGAGATTAAGTTCATTTAATCAATCAAGCACTCAGCAAGTTTTAAGATCCAGCTGAATTATTTTTTATTTCTTGAAGCATTGCTTCATTAAAAAAAAAAACTCAAAACTTAGTATGAATGAACAAATGAAATGAGCATCTATTAAGCTCTTTCCACATGCACTGTACTAAATGCCAAAGTAAAACTCGCTCTGCTCTCAAAAAACTCATTCTAATGAGAGAGACAACACAGGTTTCAGCTACAAGTCATATAGAAAGGTCTCATGCTCTTTAACGTACAATGACAAAGCATGTGGTGATATATTTTCTTTCCATATATAAAAACCATGTCCATTTCTGATGTCAAACCATTTGATAATGACAAGCACTTGATAGTAAGAATGTTCTTTTTAGGGTCTTCAGTAGCTGTAGCCCTTGCAAAAGCCTTTGCCAGAAAGCATCTTCACAAGGATTGCTTCCTTGGATGATAGCTATCAGGATGGGGCTAGAAGGACCAGTGATAAATTGGTAGGGGAAGAGGAAAGGCTGCCACAATCAGGACTTTTGAGCTTGACTCTCCATTGGTAGCAGTTCAGGGTGGTGAAAAAGAAAGCAAGCTCTTCTCCATAATAATTACTCTCCTAAATATGGCAGGGCTACAATAGAAGCAGGACTGGTGGTATGTGTGGCACTGTTAGTCATACTAAATTCATTAAAGTGAGAAGGGTAGTGGTAATCTGACTTCACATGACACTTTATTTATACTTATGGTACTAATTGATCTACTGATCCAAGATCTAGACCTAAGAAATCTAGAATGATATATTTTTCTAAGAGAACTTATGTTTTAAATGTTTAATATATTGTATTATAGTAATTTATATATGTGTCTTATCTCTCAGGTCATCTCCTATGTGAGTATTTTCCTTATTCTCACTGGAGTCCAGCAATTGCCCTACTCCCACCACTACCAAAAAAAGTATCATAGCAAATGAGTAGGGAATGGGTGTCTGTGTGGTTCAGTGGATAAAGCACTGGGCTTGGAATCAGGAAAACTCATCTTCATGAATTGAAACCCAGACTTAGATAACTGTGTGACCCCAAGGAAGTCATTTAAATCCTATTCACCTAAGTTTCCTCATCTTTAAATGAGCTAAAAAAGGAAATGGCAAAATATTTACCAAAAAAAATATGATTGAAATGATGCAACAATAACAACAACATTGAATAAGGAGCTGGTCTCAAAGCTAGAAACTCCTGAGTTTAAATCTTATTAACACATCTTGACACCATGACTGTGGCCAAATAGTTTAAATTCTCAAGTATTCTAGGCAATTTTCTTTTCATTTGCCATAAAGGTGTCAATCTGTCTTGAGTATCAATCTGTCTTGATAGAGGGAGTTTCCTCACCTAATATTTCAATTTGCCAATGAAATTACAGGTCTTCCTTCTGTCCTTGTCTCTATAATTTGTAATGCTTGCTTTTTTGTGCACATGCTGCTTCCCATTTTAAGTTTTTTGAAATTAAACATTATTTCAATTTTATTTTTTTCACCTGAAGTGCCTAGTCAATGCCTAACATAATAAGTAGTCATTTAATTTGATTGCCAATTTATTAATTGGGTCATTAATTTGCAGGACCCATGTCTTAAGTTCCCTGGTAATCGCCATAGCTCTCACAAAATGCTTTACAAACACTGGGCATTCGGTAACTGCCAATAGATTGATGGATTGAAGGATGGATGGATAGATAGAGAGATGGATGGATGGATGGATGGATGGATGGACAAACAAACAAATGAACTAATACTATGAAGACCCTTCTCTACAGTTCTCTAGTCCCTTAGATGAAAAAGAAGAGTAATAGTAATGTAGGTTCTGTTTAGGGATTAATAGCTATTGACTTTCTGAAGTAAACCAAACTTTCTAGCAAAGGAGAGATGCTGGGAGGGGTTGGGTTTTTGTTGAAGGCATTTCCCATTTGGCCACAATTTTTTTTTGTTTTTTAAAACACTTCAAAGCTAGATATCCAAATAATTAAATTCCAGCATATAATTATATTGCATAAAAGCATTACTAATACCACTCTTTGGCTATGACCTTTTAGAACTTAGATATCATAATTACAATAAAGGAAGAGTACTTAATGATTCATTTTAAAATATTATGTGAATTCTCTGCCTAAAAATTATTGCAGACCTATAAAATGAAGCAGTTACCTATATTTAACTATTATTAAATGACCTGATTACATTTTAAAAGGAATTTATGAACAATATCTAATTTATGAATGTTTTTAAGAGACTTTTATCAAAATTTCTGCCTTTCTATAAAAATAACTTGAATTAAGTCAAAATTATATAAGGACAACAGGTTATATTCAAAATGTTACATGTGGCAAGTAAGGTTAAATACTGCCCAGAAGATATATATTTTTTTTATTTCAAAGATATTATAAAGAGAAATACATGGTCTTTGCAATGCTTTGCAAATAAATGTTACATATATATATATATAATTGCAATGGATAATTTGATGATAGTTTGATTTTTGGATGGTCAAATATATGAGAGAGTTAGGTTTAAAGAGTCATAGTCAAATAATTGTTTTACCCTCATGTAACCTTGGAAAATCAATATGTGGAAAACATTTACTGTATGATAGGGACTGTGCTAAGCACTAAGGATAGAGAGAAAAATCTAAAACAATCCTAAAATAGCTGAGTAAGTGATTTATCTTTTGTGTGCTGCAGTTTCCTTATTTGTAAAATGAAAATATTGGATCATATGAGCCCTAAGATCTTCAAGCTCTAAATATGTGATATTTCTAAATCAATGTGTGTATACACATATACATATATATATATACATACATAAGTGTGTGTATATATACATGCATTTGTCATATATTGAAAATATAAAATTATTGATCTATAAAATATGTATGTATATGTGTATGTTTTTCACAATATTCTTGTTTTCTATCCATAGCTTTGACAAACACACACATACATTGTTGTATACACATGTGTATCTGTCTGTCCATCTGTCTATCAAAGCCATGGATAGGAAACAAGAATATTCTGAAGTCCAACCATAACTAAAGATTTTACTTTGACTTTTTGACTAATTCTTCTGTCTTTCTATCTCAACTTCCTAATTGGAACAATTCACTTGACTTCAGACTTCCAATCCCAAAGGACACCATAATAACTTAGTTTGTTCCTAATTGTATACTGACAATTGCATCTGACAAAATAGGATTTCATAAGAAAAGAGCATAACTTTTGATTGATATTAAACCTACTTTTGATGTTCATGTGCATCTACTCTCTGCTAATGAAGAGTGAATTCATGGGAGAATATACCACAAGTTTATTAGGTAGATCTTTTGCTATTACTTTTTTTACCCATGCTATCTCATTAAATATCTTTTTGGAATTACTTGTCCCTTCAAAATATTGAAAAATAACGACATCACTGGGAACTCATGATCAATGTCATCTTACAAATATAGACCTCAGAATACCTTGAACTTCACTCAGAGGAAACGATCTTGCAAGATGGGGAGATACCCCCCAGATGCTCACCCTCGAGAATAGAGGATTAGCTCCAACAAGATCAATCTGTGGCAGAATCCCCATGTGAATTAATTAGTTCTGACAAATTTCACTGAAAGTTGTAGTCAAAATGGTTCAGGAGGATTTTTTTCCATCTGTGATTATGGAGACAGTCTACATTTAAAAATTAGTCACTTTGATAACATGCTACATCTTAAAGTGTCCTACTTATGGCTAAAGAAGTGGGCAGCACATCTCCTTATTCCTTGTAATAGTAAAGAAGTCTTTCTGTTAATCATCAGAGTTTGAAATTTTTATTGGATATTTACATGAACTTAGAAATTTCTTATGCAGTAGCTATGCTGGAGGGGAAAGGACTCACTTAGATTTTTTGGAACTAGGCCAGCCACATTTTATTAGAGAAGGTTAAATACCGCATTTGTAAATGCAGCTAGTAGGGTTGACACCTATGATGTTAACTTTTCTCAATAACTTCAAGAAAACTAAAAGATTACAGGAAGGAATCAAAGAATTTCTATGTTAGAAGGTACCTCTGCAGCTCTCTAGTTCAAGCCATATACCATTGTTACCACCACACACACACACACACACACACACACACACACACACACACACACCAAACTTTGCTACTACAAGCATAATAGCTCATTCATCTATCTTATGCTTGAAGACCTCAAATAGGTGGAAAACCATTATCTCCTAAGGTATCCTGCTTTATTTTGGCATTACTAAAGACTTGGAGGTTGTTTTAGGTTTTTTTCCACTTTACAACAAACCTAGATGTGCTTCTTTGAAGCATTTCTGAACTCAAAGAGAGTAAGTTTAATCCTCTTCTATAAAGACAGACTTTCAAGTACTTGAAGAGAGCTTTCATGTCTCCTCCCCCTAAAAAAAATCTCTTGTCAAGTCTAAACGTTCCCAGTTCCTTCGTTTATATAGCATAGACTTAAAGCCCTTCACCATCCTTGTCCCTCCTCTGGCCACTATCAGACTTATCCATATTTTTTCTAGGAATATACAAACTGAACAGAATATTCCAGATGTGGCTTGACTGGGGGACAGTACAATATGAGAACCATTACCTTTATATCCTTAAAAGATTAGCTTTTCATACTTTGGTTGTTACTACTCACCAAGATAGGTAAAAGTTTAGGCACTATGATGACAAATTACCATCGCCTTCCTGCCATTCAATAGTTTCTCCATACATTGACCAAGATCTTGAATTCTATATCTCAAATCTTGACCAGCTGCATGATTAACCTCATACTGTACTTAAAATGTCTGTTTTAAAGAAAATGGGACCCAATGATTTAGGATCAGGATGCTCAAACTAGTTAACAATTAAAAGTTTCATTCAAACAACCATACAACTTGTTTGACTATTTCACATAATTGGCTGGCTGTTTTGACATGGAGACACAGTCTATTTCAGGAATTCATTATTATTATTATTGCTGAGGCATTTAGGGTTAAATGACTTGCCCAGGGTCACACAGCTAGGAAGTGTTAAGTGAGGGCAGATTTGAACTCAGGTCCTCCTGACTTCAGGGCTGGTGTTCTATCCACTGTGCCCACCCTTTTATTCTTAAACTATGCATCATTGATGCATTAAATTGTTAACAAGTAGTCACTTAAAATGAGCATAGGTAAATGCTATTTACTCATTAGAAATGACTGTTAAATTTGTTTTAATATTTGTTCTTAAAAAAAAAAAACTTTTTTGGCAGGAGGAAATGGAAGTGTGTATTTCAAAAATAAAATCACATAAGGTATATTTTGGATCACAGCTGTAATCCATAAGCAATGTACAAAAGATTAGCGACTTAATATTTACCTGTTTATATACCAGATTTGTCCTGTGAGTTAAGAATGCTCATCAAAGTATATACAATGATTCACCTGAAATAAGTGATGCCCTACTGTGCATTTGGAAACTTGCTTGAATTTTTCATCTGTCAAAAATTCTTATTATCCTATGATCATTTTGTAAACTGAGGAAGTTTAGGGAAATATGTTAAATCAATCAAGAAATATTTAAGTACCTGTTAAGTAGCCTTGTGCTACTAGATTTGTGCTAAGTGCTGAAGATATAAAAAGAGGCCAAAGATGGTCCCTTCCTCAAAGGGCTTATAATCTAGGTGGGGAAAAAAATTAATGCTAGAAAATTATAGGAGGTTTTAAAAGATGTGACTTTCCAAATGACAGATGTCTTTATATGCTATGCAAGAACCAGAAAATATGGAAATAGTGATGAATAGCAAGAGACTTTCATCTACCTGGAGGCAAATGTAAGGACTATGTGGGTAGTCTCCAAAAGAATCATGTATGATCATGTATGAATGTATCATCATGTATGAAAATCAGATTTTAAATTTAACAGTGATTTTAGGAAAAGCTTATGCTTGACCATTAAGAAAATGTATCTTCATTCCAAAGTATAGCAGAATTTAACTGAAATGGTTGGAGAATTCATTTTAATAAATAGAGTCAATTCTTAGTTAATTTGACTAATAGAGAAAGAAAACATTCTTCATATAGTCCAAAACATAAAGTAAAAAAAAAAATTGGGGCACTGAGGCCATTCTTTGTAAACATTAATAGAAGTAACTGACTTTCCATTCTTGAACACAGAAAAGAAATGTGGAAATGTGGTATTTTCTTTTGATTCATTATATGAGAGACTATATACTCATTATATGCTTAATACACTATAAGACTCACTCTGTTCATTGATTTTGCTGAACTTTGTTAAAAGAGAAAGTTCACTTTAGGTATAGACATAAAGCTGCATCTGGAAACAGTAATGTAAAAACCAAAAGCATTCATAATTTTTTTCTTTTTAAATAATTGATATTAGTTACATTTTTACTTAGAATGCATTATATGATTTTGGGGGACACTTTTAATTGCTAAATGTTTTGTTTTGATTAATAAGAAAACCGGTTGATATTTCATGAATGGAACTATTCATGATATGTAGAGTGGTAGGGAAAAAATGAAATCATAAAAAAAATTTAAGAACATTTTTAGTATCAGATTACTTTCTTACCAATCAACCCACTTTTATGGTAGAATGGAAAATAACTAAGGAAGAACCAAAATTAAGGAAAAGAAAATATAAGTAAGAGTAAACGTGTAATATTTTCCTGATTCTGAAAGCTATAATACATGAGTACTTCAGTCTGTGGGACTACGGGGATAATAAATAATTTTTAACTTTTTTTAGTTTTCATAGATAAGGATCATGATATGAGTCAGCTAGGTGGCATAATAGATAGAGCACTGGACTTAGTATCAAGAAGATCAAATTTAATCTCATTTCACACAACAGCTATGAGACAAGTCACTTAATCTCTATGGGCCTTAGTTCTCTCTTCTTTAAAATGAGAATGTGGGATTTGACTTTATGATTGCTTCTAGCTCTATATATCTATGATTATATAATTTAATCTTCTAGCAAGGGTAACAGATGACTAGGGATCAAAATGTGTACTCCAGTGGTATCCTGCTGATGTCAAGAGAATTCAAAAAGGAATTCTAGAATATCAAGTGAAATTTTGTGGCAAATTCATAAAAATAACATGAAAGAATCACACAGGATGAGTGAGAGTGCTTGAATTTCACTTAATGTCATCAGAGGGAATATTCACATCAGTGAACTCACAATTCCATTACATCATTCCATTACATTTTTATGCCAGAGGCCATTTGGATATTTAAAACATCATTCATGGGCTGTACAAAATTGTCAACTTATGGAACTCAAGCAGTAGGAAATTGTTGTCACTAGTTTTCAAGCTTATCATCTCCTGTAGTTGCGATTTCACTACTGCAGAAATGATTTCACTACTCTTATACAGTCCACCAGTCAGATGTTCACCACTCCTGCATCATAGTATTGGAAAATAAGCAAACTAATGTCAGAGTTGGACTTCAAATACAGTCTTCAGTCGATGGGTTACTTGGAAGATGTGCCAGGTGTGCTGGCACTAGGAAAATCTACATACTATTCTGGACTACCTCTTAAATATTTGATGTGAGGATTATGAAAAACATCATACTTCATATATTGTAGAATGAGGAAACATGATCATTTGACTTCTTTATAAAAATGGACTAAGCAAATAGCAAAAGCTGTTGTTCTAAGTATTAATTGGTGTTCACTGTCAATGACCTTCATTTTTTATTATTTGGAAGTAGAAGTGAATAAATAGGAAAATCAGAGCTAATGCCTTTTAAGAATTTGGTTCAGAGTTGAATGCTTCTCTTTTAATTTAAAAAAAAAACAAATTTTATTGTTATGTTTTGTTTTTACATTACATGTACAGAGAATCCCCACTTTATGAGAGATCTCTTGTAACAAAATAAAATACTTAAGGAAAATTAGAGTGACCTCAAATCAAAGGTATATGCAATATTCTACATCTTACTATCACACACACATATCTATTTTTAAAAATTAACAAAAATGTATTTTCTTTCTCTCCTACCCTACACCTAATTAATAAAAAGAAAAGAAAAACAAATTCCTTGTTTAAAAAAATACACAAATGACTCAAATGAAAAAATATGAGAAGCCCCAATTCACCTCTTTTTGCACGTAGAAGGCCTACAAGCATTACATATTATCCATGTTTTTGGACTTTTTCAATGTATTGATCAGTTGTGTTGATTTCTTTCTTTCTTTCTTCTTAGACATATTATTTGTTATATGTTATGGCTCTCTGGAAGGATGAGGGGAGATGAATGCTACAGATAATTCTGATGATGTAAGAAATAGAAAATATCAATGAAAACTTATTTAAAATATACATTGTCAAGTAAAACAAATTCCCTCAATGGTTGTATATAAATATATACATATGCATGTATACATATATATTTATATACACATACATACATATGTCTTTTTTACTCTAAATCCATCCTGTATCTCTCATAGATTGCATGTTTAATTATTGTTCCTCTGGAATCATAGATCATTATTGGATTGATCACAGTTCTTACAGCTTGCTGTAAATTGTTGGTTTTTACCATGTTGTTCTTCTTTTATAAATTTCTCTAGGATCTCCTCATTTCACCCTTCATCAGATTATTAAAATCTTCAAAACTGTTCATTTTTCTAATATTGATGTTTCTCCTTCTGAAGAACCCAGTCCTTTGAAAAATGAGAGATTTCCTGTGGTGACTAGCTGGTGTTTGTTTTTTATTGATGTACTTTGACCTCAGTGACAAATTTAGTCCAACATTGAAGAGGAAAAGTTTTATACAGAAGAAGAAATAAATGAAGAAGATTATATTATCTTCTGTTTAGGATGCTGAATAAAATATTCATTCAAATACAGGGAGGATTAAGTTTTATCAAACCTTCCTTTTGTTATTTATCCATGCATAGAAAGGCCTACCATATGAATTTTGTGGGGATTATTCCTATTCAGATTGTGTTAGCCAATAAAAATGGAAGTACTATGGAAATAAGAAAAAGCAGTTGAATTTATATGTACAGAAATAACAAAGTCGAAAGTAAGAACAGTAAATCTAGTTATTTTCCTTAATGTACAACATATTCAAATGATTTTATATTATGGCTTCCTAGATCTTCCAAACTGACATAGTCTATTTTTTTCCCCAAGAATTTTTGGTTGTTCTTTTAACAGCCCTTGCTAAATATTGTGAAGAACAATGGCAAATTGGGATACTTCCAAAAAGAAATTGTCCTCCCTTTAACCTCAATTCCCAATAAGTGTTTCATTTAGACAATTAAGTATGACAGTGGAAAGAACAGTGATTCTAGAGTTAAAGGATCCGGGCTCAGATTCATTCTATCTTGTAGCCCACTTAAACCCTATGGACTTCAGTTTCTTTCTTTTTTAAATAATAGCTTTTTATTTTCAAAATACATGCAAAGATAGTTTTCAATTCTAACTCTTGCAAAACCTTATATTCCAAATTTTTTCTCCCTCACTTCCCACCATCCTCTTCCCTAGAAAGCAAATAATCCAATTTATGTTAAACATGTAATTCTTCTGTACATATTATTACATTTATCATGCTGCACAAGAAAAATCAGCTCAAGAAGGGGAAAAAATGAGAAAGAAAAAATGCTTGCAGAATGCAAGCAAATAACAACAACAAAAAATACTATGTTGTGATCCACACTCAGTCCCTGCAGTCTTCTCTCTGGATACAGATGATTTTCTTCATCACAAAACCATTGGAACTGGCCTGAATCACTTCATTGTTGAAAAGAGCCCCATCCATCAGAATTGATCATCATATAATCTTACTGTTGCTAATACAATGTTCTCCTGATTCTACTCACTTCACTTAACATTAGTTCATCTAAGTCTCTCCAGGTCTTTCTGAAATTATCCTGCTGATCTTTTCTTATAGAACAATAATTTTTCTTTACATTTATATACTATAACTTATTTGGCCATTCCTCAACTGATGGGTATGCACTATTTCCAGTTCCTTATCACTACAAAAAAGGTTGCTACAAATATGTCTGCTTATGTGGGTCCTTTTCCCTTTTGTATGACTTCTTTGGGATACAGATCTACTAGAGATGCTGCTGGATCAAAGAGTATGCCCAGTTTTATAGTCCTTTAGACATAGTTCCATATTGTTTTCTAGAGTGGTTGGATCAGTTCACAATTTTGCCAACAATGTATTAGTGTCCAAGTTTTCCCACATCTCCTCCAACATTTATCTTTATCTTTTCCTATCCTCTTAACCAATCTGACAGGTATATAATGTTATCTCACAGTTGTTTTAACTTGCATTTCTCTGATCAATAGTGATTTAGAGCAGTTTTTCATTTTAATGTCTTCATCTGAAAATTGTCTATTCATATCTTTTGATCATTTATCAATTGGGGAATGGCTTGTATTCTTATAAATTTGAGTCATTTTTCTATCTTTTAAAAATGATTTGTTTCTTAATTTGTAAAATGAAAGACTTAGACTGCATAGCTTTTGATTTCTCTTGAAAGTTTCTATGAATGAATAAAAGAGATTTTTCTCTTTGCTATTAATAAAATAGAAGATTTCTTCTCCATGTTTATTATCAAAATCAGTTTGTCAACAACTCAGTGATCCAAAGGATTGAACACTAACTAGATCTGGAGTCAGGAAAACCTAAATTCAAATCCAGGCTGAGAAACATAATAACCATGTGATCCTGGACAACTTGCTTAATTTCTGTTTGCCTCAGTTTCCTCATTTATAAAATAGATATAAAAACAGTAACTACTTTCCAGGGTTGAGAGGCTCAAATGAGATAACTAGGGTTTTTTCTTGTTAATTTTTTTTTTTTAGCAAAGAAGCCTCCTTATCCACATTGATCTCAAAACAGAAATCAAGGAAAGTATGTGAGAATATGTACAAACAACTCAGATTGAAGGTACTATCCCATTTTGAGAGAAATAATTCACTCAAGTAGAAAGAATCTCTCTTACTCAAGTGGAAATTCCCAAGGACTAATGCAGCAGAGTCTCAACAAGGACATGATGAAGAATACTACCTACTTTTGTGTAAGCTTTCTCTCAAGCCCCCCAAGAGAGTTTGGAATCTGATAAACCCTGTCTCTTAATATTGGAAACCTAGAGAAATGGCAGATACTATAGCAACTGAATTTCTTGTCTCTCTCCTTTTCTGCCAACTACGTGAAATAATAATTGTAAAGTACTTAAACAGTATCTGATTCATAGCAAGCACCATGTAAATGCTAACTGTTCTTAAGCATTAACTATATGAAAAGCACTATGTAAGCTAAATGTTGGAGATATAAAAAGAAAAAAATTTCACAATCCTGTAGCCAAGGGCCATACATCCTTATGATGGAGACTATATGTAAGTACTCAATCATCAAACATGTATTAAGAGCATAGTATATGCCAGACATTGTGTGAAATGTCTAGATACAGTATACACACACACACACACACACACACACACACACACACACACGAGAGAGAGAGAGAGAGAGAAGATGAAAGTAAATTTTTAAAGGATGTCATCATTTGGAGAAAACTGGAAAGACTTGAACAAAAGAGATTTTATGACAAGTCTTAAAGGAAATCAGATAAACAAAGAGGCATAGGTGAAAGGGAAGATCATTTCAGGTATAAGGAACAGTCATTGCATAGTCATGGGGCCCGGAGCTGGACTATTGTATTGGAATAACTGTTGGGTAATGTAGCTGGATTGTAGAATATAGGTAATAAAGTATCACAAATATGTTAAGGCAGGAAGGATTCAGGTCATGAGGAACTTTATATTTAGAATAGAAGAATTTATATTTGTTCAGAAAGTAATCAGGATAACATTGTTGATCTTATACTTTCATAAAATCACCTTGGCTTAATGAAAAATGTAGTAAAAAGGAATAAGTTGTGGTATATGAAGATGTGGAATATTATTATTCTGTAAAAATGATGAACAAGATGATTTTAGAAAGGCCTGGGAAGATTTACATGAGCTGATGCTAAGGGAATCAAGCAGAACCAAGAATACATTGTACACAATGACAACAAAAATATGCAACAATCAAGTATGAAAGACTCGGTTCTTCTCAATGATTCAGTGATCCAAAGTAATCCCAATAAACTTGGGACAGAACATGCCATCTGCATTCAGAAAAAGACCTATGGAGATTGAATGTAAATCAACATATGCTTTTTAAAAATGCATTAAAATTTAGAAAGCCAATCCAGTGATCCAGATAAAAATAACTTTTTGAATTCTGTACCACCACTCACTGTCCTGGACCCCAAATATCACCCATCATTCCACATATACAAGAAGAGGACTTCACATCATTTTTTCCATCTGATGACAACTCTGTTTTTAAAACATCTGGTCAATCCTGTTTTCTCTTCCCCAGCTGGCATCCTTAGAATGAACTTCAGCCCTGCAGCTATTTCAATGAGGTTATTTTTTCTCATTTTATTTTATAGCAAAAAGTAATTTCCTATTTTGTTCTGTGCAGTTTTTATAAGGTAAATATTATATTTTTTACTTTAAACTTTGCAAATTTTAATCAAGCTTCTACTGAGTTCTACTCAGGTATGGCTGCAAGGATCTAAAGGCCACTTTAGAGAGGCATTTATCTGAAGTCTGTTCTTTTATCAGGACCTTTTCAGAGAAGAACATGCCTCTAGCTTACTAGAAACTGGGATTATTCTCTTTTCTGAAACTGAGATGCTTTCATAGTATCTGGCTTCATAGAACTAGTTTTGGATGGGACTCTAGAAAACATTTTGTTCTAGCCTTTCATTTTACAGTAGAGGAAATTGCCAAGGATCACACAGATGGTAAATGTCAGAGATGGGATTTGTACACTGTCCCTTTGTCTGCAGAACCAGTGACCTTTCACATTGACTCAGTACTTCTATTTCTATTAACCTTTATTTTTTCCCTTTATTTATGAGATTATGAACTCCTTCAAGTATGATATTTTTGCCTTTCTTTGCCTGCTCATCAGTTATCACAGAGACTAGAATATAGAAGACCCTTGATAAATACTTATTGACTTGGAATGTGTTATATAGATGACCATATTGAAGAATCATTTTTTCAGGTACAAATGTTTAAAATACATCTTATTTAACTTATTTTTAACTTGGCACTGTAGAAAGAAATATTCCTGTTATGGATTCCAGTTGAGTTTTGAGTCATTGTCATGTTTCTTATTTTCTGGCACATAAAAAAAGTTCAAATTCAATTTAACAAATATTGATTGATCACCTATTCTGTGGATGAGTATACATATGCACACAAAGGTGCCTAGACCTAGATCTAGACATGATAATAGATATAAAGATGAAGATAGAGCCATTGTTCAAGTATATAAAGCTTTGAAGTGGATTCATGATTTGGGTCTAAAGGATGGTATTATAAGAAAATCAGAGAACTAGAAAACATTATGAGATCAAAATGAACAATTCTGATTACATCAAATTAAAAAGTTTTTGCACAAAGATTGCCAATACAAGGGCAGCTAGGTGATGCAGTGGATAGAGCCCCAGCCCTGAAATCTGGAGAACCTGAGTTCAAATCTGGTCTCAGACATTTAACACTTCCTAGCTGTGTGATCCTGGGCAAGTCATTTAACCTCAATTGCTTCAGGAAAGAAATAGAGAGCGAGAGAGAGAGAGAAAGAAAGAAAGAAAGAAAGAAAGAAAGAAAGAAAGAAAGAAAGAAAGAAAGAAAGAAAGAAAGAAAGAAAGAAAGAAAGAAAGAAAGAAAGAGAAAGAAAAAGAAAGAAAGAAAGAAAGAAAGAAGAAAGAAAGAAAGAAAGAAAGAAAGAAAGAAAGAAAGAAAGAAAGAAAGAAAGAAAGAAAGAAAGAAAGAAAGAAAGAAAGAGAAAGAAAGAAAGAGAAAAAAGGAAGGAAGGAAGGAAGGAAGGAAGGAAGGGAAGGCAAGAGGAAGGGAGGGAGGGAGGAAGGAAGGAAGGAAGGAAGGTAATACAACTAAGATTATAAAGGAAGCAGAAATATGGGAAATAATTTTTACAGCCAGTGTTTCTGATAAAGGCCTTATTTCTAAAATATATAGAGAACTAAGACAAATTTAGAAGAATATAAGTCATTCCCCAATTGATAAATGATAAAAGGATATAAACAGACAATTTTCAGATAAAGAAACTAAGACCATTTATACTCATATGAAAAAATGCTCTAAATCACTATTGATTAGACAGTGTTTCCCAGACTTTTGACTTATGTGTACCCCTTCTATAATTTTCATAACACTGAGTACCCCTTGTCAAAAAAATGGATTGTATTTTAATAGCATTCTATCTATCTATCTATCTATCTATCTATCTATATAGATAGATAGATAGATATATGTACATACACAAAATAATAATAAATGAAAAATAAAATTATTCATAATAAAATATAAATCCATGCCAGAAGGTTTGTCGCATGTGGAAGAAGACCGATTGTTGGAATTGGCTTCAGATGGATTCTTGAAAAATAAACATAAGGAGTGTACTTTAACATCATTCTGGTTACAAATACAACATGTGTATCCTGTTTTAACAGAAAAAGTTCTGAAATATATCTTGCCTTTTCCAACTTCATATTTATGTGAAGTTGCTTTTTCAGCATTTGTAGACTTTAAATCGAAAAAAAGGAACAGACTATTGGACTTGGAGCTGCATCTCAGATTAAAATTAACCACCAGGGAACCAAATTATGACAATCTGTTATCTCAACACAAACAATTTCATCCTTCTATATATAAATAATCAAAATCAGTGGGACTTACTAAAGCACATAACAAACCTTTCCTATAAGAAAAATCATACAAAAGCTAAAAATACACAGGCGCCTGGAGGAGCCACTAACTATTAATGAAGTAAGTTGTCTCTGCAACAAAGTGTGGTATATTCATGTTGTGTCACACTGGATCATCTCACACCTCACAAGATTGTCTTGACTCATGAGAATGTAGAATTAGGTACAGCTAAGCATGGTGGAGTGCATATCCCCACCAAATTCTGGTGCAAGGGGTACCCCCACCAAACTCTTCTCATACCCCTGGGGTATGTGTACCACACTTTGGGAAACACTGGATTTGAGAAATACAAATTAAAATAAATCTGAGATACACCTTACATCTATCAGATTGGCTAATATTGTAGGAAAAGATAATGACAAAGAGGGGATATGGGGAAACTAATGCATTGTGGGTGGAGTTGTGCACCAATCTAGCCATTCTGAAGAACAATTTAAAACTATGCTGAAAGGACTATAAAACTAAAAAAAAAAAAAAAAAAAGACTATTAAAAGGCATACCCTTTGATCCAGCAGTACCACTATTAAGTCTGTATCTCAAAAAGATCATAAAAGAGGGAAAGGGACCCACATGTGCAAAAATATTAGTAGCAGTTGTTTTTGTAATGGCAAGAAATTGAAAATTGAGTGGATATCCATCAGTTGGAAATGACTGAATAAGTTATGGTATATGAATGTAATGTAATAATATTATTATTCTATAAGAAATGATGAGTGGGCTGATTTTGGAAAAGCATGGATGATGAGTGAAATAAGCAGAACCAGAAGAACATTGTACACAAATGTTGTGATCTAGTTCAGATAGATCTGAATCGGTCCCTGTTCGGGCGCCAAAATGTGGTGAGCTTTTTCTTCTCAAAACGCAGCCAGGTGATGAAAGTTCAGATCTTTTATTATCTCCAATATAGCCCGGTTAGCTTAGAGGCCTATCTCTCTGCTTGGTTCCAAGAGCTCTTGCTGCTTTGTCCTTTGCTTCAGCCTCTGCTTTCTTCAGCCTCCAGAGCCAGCACCAGTCTTCATGTCATTCCGGTGAAATCTCGACTTGTAGCTTCTTCACTCTGAAGGACTCCCTCAACTGGCCCATTGAAGCTCTATTTATGCTCAAGAGAGGGATTGTGGGTTTTCTCCCATAGTGCTCTCTGGCCCAAAGAGCTTCAAGGGAGGTGTGAACTCATTGAACTCCAATGAGTAAAGGTGTGAACACAAGCCTTGTATTAATTAGTCCTACTTAGTACCTTGTTTCAGGTTCTGCCCAAAACATCTTCTTGTAAGATTAGATCAACTCTAATTAGTTAGCAGTTAGTAAGGATTCCAACACAATAACAGTAAGATAATGTGATCCATTATGATAGACTAAGCTCTTCTCAGCAAAACAAGAATCCAAGACAATTCCAATAGATTTGGGATAGAAAATAACATCTGCATCCAGAGAGAGAATTATGAAGGTTGAAACATACCATTTTCATGTTTTGGGGGATTGGCTTTTTCTTTTTCATGTTTTTTTCCCATTTTGTTCTGATTTTTTTTCACAACATGACAGATTTGGAAATATATGTTAAATGATTATACAAGTATAACCTATATCAGATGGCTTGCTGTCTTGGGGAGGGGAGAGATAAAAGAGAAAAATAAGTTTGGAATTCAAAATCTTACAAGAAAAAGAATGTTGAAACAATATTTACATGTAATTGGAAAGATAATATACTATTGGGGGCAAGAAGGAAAGGTATACAACTTAAGAAAAGTACACAAAAATCTGTGTGACATGTGACCAGTGCTATTAGAGAGGTCTAAGCAATAAAATGTGAATTCTCCGAGAGAGCATGGGAGAAGGAGAAGTAAGTATGAAGGATTAAGAGACTCTTGTAGTTTCCCTTCCATATGAGCAGCTAGTTTTATTGAATTCTTTTTAAGGTCTAGGTCTGATATGTGATAGATAAATATAGATAGATAGATAGATAGATAGATAGATAGATAGATAGATAGATAGAAAGAAAGAAAGATTCATACATAGATATATACATAAATATATAAATAGATTATACATGGATACATAAATACATGGGTAGATATATAGAAAAATAGATGCATACATAGATAAAAAGATGATACATGGATACATAGACATAGTTACAAAGATCCATAGTTAAATACATAGACACACAGATAAATACATAGATACATAGTAAGATACTATCTTAACATATATAGATATATAGATGGGATGTATTGTAGGATAAGAGAGACTGAAAGAGAAAGTGTATTTATTATGGCCTCATAGGACTCAAGAAAGGCTTCAAAGAGGAACAACATCTTGAAGGATTTTGACAGAAATGAGAGAGGAAGACATTCTATTCAGAGCAGATAGCATAAATGAACAAACCAAGGTAGGAAAAGATGAAGCATATCTAAGAACAGTGAAAACTCAATTTGAATGGAGTATAGAGTATTTGTGAGGAGAGGAGGATTGGATGGATTTGTGGAAAATTAATCTAGAACTCAGTCAGAGACAGATTGGGGAATTTAGTCTACATTTCAGGCAAGAAAGAGCCATTGATAATTTTTGTACAGGGGACTAACATAATCAAATGTATGCTTTAGGAAACTCTGTGGTAATGGCATGCAAACTGAATTGGAAAGGATTCAGATTTGAGGCAGGGAAACCAAGAGGCTACTAAAAATATCCAGGGAGAGTAGTCAGGACCTGAGTGAGGGCTGCGAGATTTGGAATGAAGAGTTCAATGCACTATCCTCAGAAATATCCTGTGGTTGTGACTCTTATAGTTCAATCACATAGACATCCTTCCCTGCAACATTCATATCATACTGTTATAAATTTGCTAACGTGGTCAGGAAAATCTAATGCTTATATATTGGAGGTACAGGATACCTGTTTGCTTTTTTCTAATCCTGTTCCCTTCCATTTCTAAGTCTTTGCTTCTTCTTATCTACATACCTGGAATGAACTTCCTTTCTTTTCAGTCAGCTGAAATCCCTCATTTCCTACAACTCTCCACCAAAGTGTTTCATTAAGTTTCCCCTGATACTGTCACTACCTAGGTTAAAGTGCTCTCAGTGTTGAACTTTCTCAAGATAATTTATCTACATCTCTCCTTTATACTCAGTAGTACCTTTGTTTCACAATTCTTTGCTTATATCTAATTTCCCTCCCATTAAATTGTAAGCTTGATATAACTGGAGTCTATATCTACCACATATTAGGCATTTAATAAATGTTTGCTTAATTGAACTAATTCATTCCACTGGTAGAAAACCAATTGAAAGCACCTGACTGTCTCAATACCTGCAATTGAGTTTGTTCAGCAATACAATTTCAGTGCACTATACTGCCTTATCAACCACTGTTGCTGCCCCATCCTCCTACGTGTAGTGAATAATAAAAAATCATCATCCGGGAGTAATAGCAGCTTTTGCCCTTAACACTGCTGAGATGAGAAAAAAATTGTTAGAAGGACAAAGTTGTGTTTGGGATTCCATTGCTCCTTTCAACAATGGGTGCATCCTGTGTTCATTTCAGCAGCACATATACTAAAATTGGGGATACTGAGAAGATTAGCATGGCTCTTGTGCAAGGATGATATGCAAATTCATGAAATGTCAACATTGGGTATATCCTTTGCTCCAAGACGAGAGTTTAATCACCATGGTTTCCCTTCTCTGTATAGGAATCCTTACTATCTCCACTCTTCACTTATCTCATATTGAATATTAATTGCCCTATATTGTATTTCATTCTCCTAGAAACTAAAGAACAACTAAGCAAAGTTTGAAGTGAGCTGGGGTGGGAGTGGGGGGAGAGAATTGTTTGTTTGATGTGGGTCTTTTGCTTCTTTTATTTTGTTCTTTTGATACCCATACTACATCAGTAATTACCTAAATTCTCCACATTGCTTGACATGTAGAGATCTAACCTGCTCTAGAATCCAGATCACTTTAAGCTGGAGAAGAACCCAACTAATTTCTGAGTCTATTGTTGTGAGTCCTCTCAAAAAAAAAGGGGGGGGGGTTAGTGTCTTTACCATATCTATTTTGAGAGATAATTTTTTTATCTTGTTCTTGTCCTTGTGATAGATTTGTTTAGCTCCTTTTGAGATATGTTTCAGTTTGATTCAAAAAGCACTATTTGCCCACCTGTCAAGCTTTTCAAGATCTTACTCTCCATTCTCCTTATTGTTCCTTTGCTTTTTAAGAGAAAAAGAAATAAGGACAAAAATACACCAAGTGTAAGTGGTAATCCACACAGTATAATTCTTAATAAGTAATATTAGAGTTTAAATAGGAGCAGTTAAAAAAAAAAGAGCCCTTGTTCTATAGCAAATGTTCAATAGCTGATGAGTCTCATGACTGAACAAGCTTCTAATGCTTGCCAAACACATTGCTCCAAAAGATCATTTTTTCCAAAAATGTCATTTGGCATGTATTTTATTGTGAATTAAGTAAATTTTACTTTAAGCTAAATATTGTGACTCATGCACCTGGAAATAAAAACAGATATGTATTCAAACAGTTACAAAAAGCTTTTCCATAAATATTAAACAGTTCTAACCATGGTATAAAATTTGTATTTAATTAAACTTTAATTCTTTGAGGAGCTTTTAAAATTATATCACCTACAAATTTTAATTTCTCCTCTGTGTACAAAGTAGGGTCCAACTGTTCTTTCTATTGTCATTTCTCAAAGAGCTCCTTGATGTTGCAAAGAACATCAAGAACAAAGTGAGTAATGTCCAAATGTTGTTGAACAAATCCACTTCAGTTGTCAATTCATTGTCCTTAGTTTTATCCACTGACACTCTCAAAATAATTGGTTTTATTTATTGATGAGGAGGTTTTCTATATATTTATATTTTTAGATAACTTTTGTACCAACTCATGAAATCATAGTGAATGAGGAAATTGATCTAACATCTACATTTGAAAATCAAAGTGGATGGAAACCATATTATTACCTAGATTAAGACATTTACTTGGTTGGGCAGCCATTTGAGTTAGTATTAAAGAAATGCAACACATGAATAAAACATGGGTCTAAAACTGAGTCATAGGAAGAAATTGAATTGGACTAATTTGGGAAAATGCTTAGTTCCCAAACTGACTAACAATGGGAAAGATAATTTGTTTAAAATCGATATTTTCTTAATGATGCAACATAGCTGTAAAACATAGAACATAATGATTCTAAAATGGCTAAAACTATAAATTAACTTAAGATTAATGGAAAGACACCTGTTTGATATAAACAGGATTGTGTTTCACTAGCAACTTGCATGCAATATGTAGATTGAAAACTGCCATTCAGGATATATATTTCTAGTAAGAGTTGTAACCTGATCACATATAAAGAAGGAGAAACAAGTTAGGCATTTCCAGTAGTGCATGTGAGCCACAGGATGAAAAGAATAAAAAGGCATGGAGGAAGAAGTTGCATCCTTCTTTGGTGAAGGAAGCATTCACTGCAGTTATATCATATATCACCAAAAGTTTCACAAGATCAATTAAAATTTGTTTTTCTCTTTGAAAGCTTCCTGCCTTGGACTACTTAAACTAATGTACATAAATAAAAAAATTTCCAGGTGAAATGTATTATTTCTTTGTTTTGAAACAGTTGTTGTACTGGTCCTATCCATGCCATTATGATGGAATGAAAAGGTTTGGGGATTGTCAAAAAAAAAAAAAAAAACCTGGGTTCAGGCTCTATCACTAATTAGCCTGTGCCGTTAGACAAATTACTCTTAGCCTCAGTTTTTTTAAACCATCATAAGAGAGAGCAGGTAATCATTTTATATGCATCCAGCCAATTAACGTGCATTCATTTATTAAGTTTTCACTAATGCCTTTACAATCATAGCAGCCATGGCAAGTTCTCATCTGTATGTTTTATTCTTGCAAGTCTCTAACTCCTCTAAATCTTTTATCCTGGCTCAAATTTCAAAGTGATTATTCTTAAATTTTCCTTGCCAGAACCGTGCCTTGCCTTTCCACTATTTCTGATTCTGTCTCCTGGGTAATGAACTAGCTCCAAACTTAATACTGTCAGGGCATGTCCTTGCAGACCCCAAGGAAACCTTTCAGATGTAGCTGGTCTGTCCCCAGTCAACATGCAACACATCTTCTATTTATTTCTGTTGTAAAGGAACTTTACTTTTTTCATTTGTAAAAAGTTGGCCCCAATCCCCTCGAAGGTCACATCTAATTTTAAATCTGTGTTCTTGCCGATCCTATGAAAGTCAGATGTTTGTTTATCAGATTTTCTCAAAGTGGACACGTCTGGTATTTTGTCCTTAACCATCTTATTTTAAATCTTACAGTCATAAAAAAACTTAACACACCTATATAAGCAGTAGAATTACTGTTCCAGAAGAATCTCCTCCCAGCGAGATGACTCTTTACAAGTACATATTTAATGGCATTCCTTAATGTTGTTAGAGCTTATAATGCTCTAATACCCTATGCATTACTGATATTGATCACCATCATCATCACTATTATAAGTGGAAACAAAATAGTATGGCAGATTAGCAAACTCTCCCAAAGCTATGAAATGGAGACTTTCATTAACTTTTGTGAAAAAGCACTAGAAATAAGATAACATGAAAATAGTAGATCTGAACTCTTGGTATGCAAGCTACTTAGTTTCCATTGGAGGCAAAGATTTTTTTAAATCTCTGTAAGAAAAATGTCACAAATGAAAAGCTTCTCCAAGCATGCTTTTAATGTAGAGCATTAAACACTAAAGCAAATTATTGAACGGACATGGGCAAATTATGATTATTCTAATCAAACACATAAATAGAAGGAAATTTGCTAGCTAATGTTTATAACCCAAATCATTAGTCACTAAGTATACTTTTCAGGGGTGTAATGTGGTTAGGGCAGAGCAGAGAAAGCTCGATTTACTAGCTTATTATTCATGGTCTTCCCCCAAACTCTTTCTCTAAGTGCCACACTATGATATAAAGGTGACACTTGGTTTTCAAAAGATATGCTAGCAGAACTCAAATTCTGAAAAACTTTTGGATATGTTTCTGGCTACAAACTATGCATTTGTGATCTATGGATTAGTTTCACTAAAGACAAAGGGACTTCTCCAGAAAGTTGGTTAAAAGACATAGAATCTTATGAAGTAGTTAAAAATATCAGTTTTGGAATGCTCCTTACCCATGGACCACTATTGCCTGACACAAGGACACTATTGAAGGAAATGAACCATATTCAAGTCAAGATGTATGAGAGCAGGGAATGGTGCCTTTTCTAAACTTTGTATCTTCCCCAAGACCTAGCATAGCACTCTACAGAGAAAAGAATTTTAAAAGTATTTGAATTGTTGAACTGAATGTCTATGCTCTTATGGTGAATAAAACATGGATAAATAAAGAAGTCATCATTAAGTTGAAGGACAGGTCATAAGTTTTACTCAGAGACAAAGGGGTTCCTTAAGTTGATCTTATCATTCACTAAGGAAAAATAAGAAGTATCATCTCATGGCTTTTTTCTTGGGATGTTCAAGATTAGCATAAGCAAACAATACCAAGAAAATAATTGTAAATTGTATGCCAGGATTCGTGACAAAATGTTATGAAGAACTTGACCAGATCCACCAGATTAAATTAAAATAAATTAGATGGTCAATGACTTGGAAGTAAAAATAAACATGTTGAAAAATATAGTTCAGAACTAAGAATTAATCTATACATTATGAATGATTCCTTGAAAAATAGTGCTAAATAACCCTGGGCTTGGTAAGTTTATTTTGCTATGATATAGAAAAAAAAATGAAATTGCCATAATTTAATAGAGAGGATATAACTAGTTACCAATAGGGGAGTAAACTGTCCCTGTACAATCAGATCATTGATTACTTAAAGCAAAATTCAAACTAAATTCTCAATGTGAATCATAGACTCTAAGAGGTAGAAGGAATCAGGGGTCCTCAAACTACAGCCGCAGGCCAGATGCGACAGCTGAGAATACAAATGCTTGAACATAGCAACTTCTCCTGACTCAAAGGCCTAATTACCTCAAATAGTCTGTGTCTGGATCATTTTACAAACTTCTCACCCATATCTGTCACATTCTTTTAAACATGACCAGGTTTGTTTATGCATTTCCTACATTGTGATGACCAGGATAAAATATAGTACTCCCAAAATGACCTGACCTGTCTTACTTCCATCATAATAATATGATACCTAGGATTTATGTAGTATGTAATATGTGCCAGACATTATGCTAAACCCTTACAATTATTTTATTTAGTGCTCACAATGACCCTGGGGAAAATAGAGATTAAGTAACTTGTCCAGTGTTACACAGAAATTGTCTAGGACCAAAGATGAATTCAACTCTTCTTGCTTCTAGGCCCAGCACTTTATCTTTTGTTGCCTAATTGCCTTATTTTAGTTACTATGCCTCAATTAAGATAGCCTGGGATAATATTAGCTTCCCGCACCTTTTTTTTTTTTTTGGCTCCATGTGTACTACAGTACCTAGGGAACTTGTCTGACAAGTGAGCCCCAAGAAAAGATATTCCAGAATCAAGGCATTGTCTGTATCAGCACTTACCTATAATCATAGCTCATAAGCTCTAAGCAATAGGCAAATTTTCATCAAGAAGTTAGAGGACCCATTTGATGAACACAAAAGACGTACAATTGTTGTTTAATCATATCTGACTCTTCATGACCCTATTTGGTTGTTGTTTTTTTGCAAAGATTCTGAAGTGGTTTGTCATTTCTTTCTCCAGCTTATTTTGCAGATGAGGAAACTGAGACAGAGTTAAGTCACTTGCCTAGAGTCACTCAGATAAAAACAGTCTGAGACCAGATTTGAACTCAGGAAGATAAATCTTCATAATTGTAGGCCTGGGCTAAATCTGCTGTATCACCTAAATGCCACAGCAATTAAAGAAACAATAAAAACTCCCCTCATGAAAACATGGGACATACTCTCTCATAAGTTATCATGACCCTGGTGAGGGAGAGCGCACCAAAAAAGAACATGTGTGACTGACAAGGACAATGAGAAAAACATGTGGAATTGAGGCAAATGAGATTAAGTGACTTGCCGAGTCACATAGTCAGTCTGAGGCTGGATTTGAGATTAATCATTCTGATTCCAAGGCCAATGCTCTATTCACTGCACCACCAAGCTGTCTTTTCTTTTACTTATTTATGATAGAAGAATTATAGATTAATTCACAGATGTGTAAGGTGTAAGAGTGCGAGGTAAAAGTGTAAAAAATTCTAGAGATTGCAAATTCTTCCTTCATTCTTTCATTCATTCAACAAATGTATGAGACAATTTCAGAGAAGAGAAGCTAAATAGGTGTCAGTGGACCTGGATGGACCCAAATAAATTTAAGAAGTTAGCATGTTCCTCTGTTGAATTCTCCTACATATTTAAAAGGGTCAAAAGTGAGGGAATTGTCCTAAATCCTCCTTATTGAAGAACTTCCTCTTGATCTATCAAAAGGAGAACAAAAAAAATTAGGATAGCTTTAGGGCAAGTCATTTAATTTCTTTGATCTTCAATTCCCTAATTTGCAAAATGAGGAGTTTGGACCACATCAACTCTGAAGTTCCTTTAAATTGTAAGTAACTTGAGCATCACTTATGTGAAAAATAGTATAGCACCTAAAGGAAAATGATAGTTAAATAAATTCACCCCAGAGAGGAATCTGGGCATTTGTCTAGGTGAAATCTAATAGATCTTTATGATAGTCAGGCCAGAGGGAAATACTCAACCATTCTGCAAGACATTATGAAGGAAATGGGCTATCATTCTGAATTCAGTCTCTGCAGGTTGTCTAGAAAGGACCATGAATTGATGCTCTCTGATTTTTTAATCTTTTTGGACAGGCTCATTAGTATAGCTTCACAGGTCTTCCCCACAACAACCAGTCATCTCTAAGATGCCATCTCATCTTATAATAGGTAGCAATGAAATTAATTAATAATTGGCTTTGCATGCCTTCTAATTAAAATGAAATAAATTCTAGAAGTCTGTGATATTTGGTTCTGTGGAAGACCTCTAATGAGCTGATTTGGGAATGATCTTAGAGATGGAGTCTTACCGCTAAGTCAGATATTTTCCATCTCAGGAATCAAAGCATGGCTATAATTCACCTTAGAACATCTCAGAAAAAAATGTGCCTTCCTTGAAAACTGAAACTCTTTTGTTTTTGTTTTTGTAGCCATGGATAAAAAGCATAGTGGCTTACACCTTTTAGATGCTTAATGAGTGTTGGTGGAATTGAATTGAAGTCTCATATGTAAGCTTTCAGTGGTGAACAAATAAGAAGAACAAGCATTACTCCATATTATCTCTGTTATTAGAATAGCTAAATGATACTGTGACGTGCTGTCATGTTTATAAAATCTGGAGGGCTTTTCTTCTCAGAGTCCCTGGAGAACTTTATACACCCACACACATACTGGCTGCCAGAAGAAGACACTCACTCCTTTCCTTCTCTTGCTACTCTTACATTACATTTTCTACATACAAGAGAAATATTCAGGTGTATTATAGATCATTAGTTAATAATTGCTAATCTACACTCAGAATTGGCCATCCAAGTAGCGCAATTGATAGAGAGCTGGGCCTGATGTCAGGAAGATTCATCTTTCTGTCTTCAAATCTGGTTTCAGACACTTACTGAGTGATCTCAAATTACTTAACTTATTTGTCTCAGTTTCCTTATGTGTAAAATTATCTGGAGAAAGAAATAGGCAACCATTCTGATATCGCTGACAAGAAAACCTCAAATAGGATCATGAAGAGTCAGACATGACTGAAAAGCAACTGAACAACAACATTCAGAACTAAGAGAGAAAAATGGAAATTGATCATTGAGTGGAATAGCATGAACTGTTGGTACAAAGTCCCTTAAATTGAGGAATATCAAATATTAAAATTTAGTACTTGGAATGACTTGAGGGACAAAAAGGTAGGAATCTAACATGTAGAAAGATTGTCATAAAATTCCTTTTCTTGTGCTATGAACTAAAGAAGGGGATCACAAAGATTTTGTGTTTAGGAACTATATCTATGGATTTCATTGGTATCCAAAGCTCCTGGATGCAGCAAATCCCTCTATCAAAGCAAGTTGGCATCATCTTCTCAACTTAGAGAGTTTCCTAGAGCACTGAGAAATTAAGTGATTTTCCCAGGACTTCTTAGCTATTGTGTATTAGAGAAGAGACCTAAATAAAGATCTCCTAGTTTAATGTGCAAGAAGAGACTATCCTTCAGCATCCCTAAAACTATTTTGAAACCATCCGTAGGAACTATATATGTTTTTTCACAAATGAACATGCCTTCTAATAAAGAAAGGTACAAGACAGAGGGAGAAAAATAAATGGAAACAGGCAGAAATTAAAGAAGGGATTTTGATAGAATTCTTTCAGATGAAATAAAGAGATCAGGATCATAAGATAAAAAGATCTAGAAAGAATCTTGAGGGCTACATAATCTAAATCCCTCATTTTATAAATAAGGAAACTAAGGCCCAGAGAAATGAAAGAGTTAGGATTCAAATGGAATTTCTCTGACTTCCAAGACTCTAAGAATAGAGAAAAATTAGACTAGTTCTGTTTGGCTCCATAAAGTAGATATGGGAACAATAGATGGGGTTTGCAAAGAGGTAGATTTAGACTTAATTTAAAGGAATGTTTTCTAACAACTAGAGTTGTTCAAGTGTAGGGTGTCTCAGAAGGTTGAGAGTTCTCCATCACTGAAAATAATTCAAGAAATTACTAGTTGAAGACTTCTTACTAAAGAGAAGATTCCTGTTTAGGTATGGATTGGAATAGATACATCAAAAGTTCTATGAGATTATTGTCACTTAATGTTTCTGGATTTTTATCAAGTACTACCTTGTAGTCAAGGCTGCCTAATAAAACAATTAAAAGATATTGTGACAAGGAACCAGACCTGGGACTTCATTGCTATAGAACATTTCCATATGAGAAAGATACCTACTCTGAAATGTATAATCTTAGAAAATTTCCTGAGAATATGAGAAGTTTAGAGACTTGCCACAGAACACAGAACCTGCATGTAACAGAAGTGGGACTTAAGTTTAGTTCTTGCTCATTTCAAGAATCACTGGCTATCGAGGGGAAAAAAAAAACGAAACATAAGTGATTGCAAGGGATAATGCTGTGTAAAAATTATCCTGGCATGGATTCTGTCAATACAAAGTTATTATTAAATAAAATAAAATTAAAAAAAATTAAAAAAAAAGAATCACTGGCTATCTCCTACTCCATCCTGCGTTTCATGATATCACTGTTAACTAATAAAATGGCTAAAAAATCTCATGATTATGGAATGCAAAGGAAATATTCCATATCAATGCTAAGTATGTACATAAAGCACATTATTACTTTATCCAAACTTGTTACCTTCTCCTATTAATTTACATTTCATTTCTGTCCTCTTGCTTAAGCTATTTCTATGTCTGGAATATTTCTTCCCCTTCTCTTCACTTACCGAATTCCCTACTACTCCTTTATAACTTAAATAACGCCTCCTCTATAAATCTTTCCCTGATCTCTCCAGCTAATCTAACCCAATCTGATTTTTTTTCATTTCTCTAATCCATTTATATAGCCTTGTGTATTATAATCTATGTCTCTTATCCTATAGTGGGTTGTAAGCTCCCTGGGCAGAAAACATATCTTGCCTAAACTTTGGATCTGTCCTCATACCTAGTACCAAGGACAATGCTTAGTGGTTAAGCCCTTAATACTTATTTTTTTGGTTTTTCATAATTCTTAAACTTAAATTAGTCTACCCAAAGAGGATATTTCCTTGCCAAAGACTATGCACACCTAACACATGAATTTCTCCCATTTTCTTTTCATTGACATGTACTAACCATCTGGCTTGTGGTGAATGCTGTAGAATGCCCCTGGGAGGTACAAATGTGTTAAATGCTAAGTAGAATGTCCTTTGGGGAGATACAGATGTGGGGTGAATGCTATAAAATGCCTTCTGGGGAGATATAAATGACACTGAAAGTACAGCCCTTGCCCTGAAAGAGTTTCTAAAAATTAAAGATGGAAAAGAGCTTGGAGAGCCCCTAGTCTAGTCCTCTAATTTTACATTTGAGGAAATTAACATCATAGAGAAAAAGTAACTAGTCCAAAAGGGTAATGGACACTAAACACCTAAGCCAAAATTGGAATTCAGATCTTCTGACTCTTCCACTAGTGTTCTTCTATGAAACCATTTTAATAGACAAAGTCAGAAAAAACTATTTATCTATGTCTGACCAATAATGTCCTCAGATGGACTATCCAGTCCCACAATATGTACACTTTGAGGCTGAGGGACAATATCTTATAAAAGGGAGTCTACTAAGAATTCATATTTGATAGTAAAAATTAGGTTTGTATATCTGTAGCATTATTCCTGCTGAAGGTGTGGTAAAACCTCTGAGAAAATTACATATGGCAGAAGGAGCATATGTCCAATGCTGGAGTTGGGTTGGAGTGCAGCCACAATCATAATGGGGCCAAGTGAATAACACTTCATGGGGTAGATATTGAAGGGGAACTTTAGCCTACAGAAATAATGAAGATCTATTATGGGATTCATAAAAGAAGAAAATAAGACCATGTTTTAAAAGACTACATGCAGAAGCTTTTTGCCTACCAAACAGCCTAGTGACATGCAGTTTCTCCATCTCCAGATGATGAAAATATCAACTAACTATGGCTCTTAGACTGACAGGTATTTCAAATCAAGAGTTGATGTTCTTTGCCATTTAGGTGATAATACTTCTGGAGTGATTTTAAAAATATGACTAGATGTAGGGAGTAAATTACAAGATGTATAGAAATAAGATATTCAAGAGATTAAAACTCCTTAAGAGAAAATGACTGTGCAACATCTACTCTGTAATGGTTTTACAATGGGCAACAGATTACAAGTGTATGGAGTATATGGGGAGAATTGTGGAGTGAAATATAAAGTGTTAGTAAAAGCAAAAGTTAAAAAAAAAAGAAAGAAAGAAAAAAGATTGCTGTGAAACATTTAAATAATACACAGAAGAAAGTTCATAAGAAGGGCAAAAACAGGCAGGGCAATGTGATTGTTACCCTGTTAAAATCAATATATACCTTTTAAAATCAAGTTGTACATAATATAAAGATTTATAGTTTCATACACATCATTCTCTTTTTTCTGTTCTTTGTACCTAGATGTAGTCATGATTTTGATGTTCATAATTTTTTTAATTTTAAAAGAAAATGTTGACAGAAACAAAAACACCAACAATAATGTTATGAAGTTGCTCCTCTGTGCTGAGATTTCAATAGCTCCCACTATAACCAGGGGTTTTTGTTTATAAAGGATAAATGAAAAAAGGAGCATATGATATGATCCCTGCCCTATAGGTACATGTGGATGCCTATATTTAAGGGCATATAATCTAATTGTAGAGAGAAAATACAAATATATTTGTATCAGCAGAGAACAATAAAAATTTGCTTTTATATTACACCTTGAAGTTTATAAAGTAAGAGTTCAGATTAGAGCATGACAAGTTTAATGTGTCTCTGAATTTGAAATATTCACTAGGCAATTGATGATTCAGGCCTGAAACTCAGGGGAAAAAACTGAGATTAAACATATAGGTCTTGGAGTCATCTGCTTAGAAATAGCCATTAAACCAATGAGACCTAATAAGATTACTAAGAGACTGTGTGTGTGTGTGGAGAAGAAAAGAAATCCTCAAACTTTTGGAGAATATTCATAATTGTTGCTATTCAGTCGTTCTAGTTGTATGAACTTTGTCACTCCATTTGGGGTTTTCTTGGCAAAGATCGTAGAGTGATTTGCCACTTCCTTCTCCAGTTCATTTTACAGATAAGGAAACTGAGGTAAACAGGATTCAGTGACCTGCCCAGGGTCACACAGTTGGTAAGTATCTGAGACTGTATTTAAACTCAGAGTTTTCTGACTCCTGGCTCAAATTCCAACCACGTGCCACCTAATCACCCCTCACCTATAATTAGGAGATGCGATTTGGACAAGCTGGCAAAGGAGACTGAGAAAGAATAGACAAAATAGGTGGGAGATGGATGACAGGAAAGGAGTGCTATGAAAATCCAAAAAAGAGGGGGATCAACAGACTGGAATGCAACAGATTTGTTGAGAAGGATTAGGATTAAGGGAGGGAGAGACTATCTAAATTGGAATTTAAGAAATCACTGATAACATTGGAGAGAGCAATTTCAGATGAATGATGAGGTCAGAATACCGATTGCAAGGGGGGTTCAAAAACAAGTGATTAGAGAGGAAATCGAGTGAATATATAATGATAGATGCACTGTAAGTATGTAAATAAGTTTTTCAAGGAAGGGAAGGGATAGAGAAGATATGATAGCTGGGGGCTGGTTGAACAGAATTTGATGAAGTTTTTTAAGCATCAAGGGGACTCAGGCATATTGGAGGAAATAAGGAAGAAAATAATTGAAGCATTGGTTTAGAGATTAGAAACTGGACAAGGGGAAAATTATTGAAGGTGCCATCTGCTCACAAAGAAAGGGCATGAGATTAATTACACAGGTAGAAAAAATTGTCCTTGACAAGAAGGGCCACCTCTTTCTCACAGATGGGAGGAAGGAGTAAAGTGTGGAAATCTCAAAGGTTTTTGAGGTAAAATTATTGAGAAAAGAAGAAACTCATGTCTAATATTCGCAATTTATAGTATAATGTCAAGACAGTTTTGACTCCCTAAGTTCCATTCAGTGATATAGGAATAGGAATGGTGAAAGCATACGATGGGAGTAATACAGAACTGACATCTGGCAAGAGAAAAGTAGTAGATATATCTTCTCTTGCCAGGCGTCAGTCCTGGATTATTCCTGGCACCATCCTGAGAATCTAATTTGGTGTCGTTAGCCACAATTCCACAAAACATGAATAATATCTTGATTTATTACAAAAGAAAGAAGGTGCATGTGAGAACTCCTCATAGCAAGTACAAAGGAACCCATAATACAGGCAGAGCCTTGGGTATTTTTTGTTAGAGCAGAAATGGGAAATTACTGGAGGAGAAGGAAGGGGAAGGGGAGAAATTCCTTAGAGCTGAGTCTTGAGCAAAGTAAAGCATGAGTGGATCCCTCCAAGGAATTGTTAGAACATGAAGGCAGTAGGACGGACTTGCTTCTGTGAAAAGTCCCAGGTACCCAAATAGTTTGTCAGACAGAGTTAGGTAGTACAGACTTATAGCTGACCTGACTTCAAGGGCACTGGGAATTTAATGGAGTTCAATTGCAAAAGATAACATATTAATTTAGATGGGATTTCACCTCTGGAAATTAAGGTGACTCAAGAAAACAAATTCAGAGGGCCCTTCACAATGCCTTGTCAAATAGTTGGTATTCAATTCCACATTTATGTATCCCCATAACCAACCAACCAACCTCCTCAACTCCCAGGCCACAAAAGTCTAATTAAGGGCAGCTTTTAAGAGGAAAAAAGAAGGAAGATCATGGGGTCCTAAATCTAGAGTAAAGCAGGCCCTTAGACGTCATTTAGTACCAAGAGTTTGCAATCTTTTTAGTCCCTCTTCCAGCTGGCTCTCAGTAAAACCATACTACATAACCCTGTGTAATATAAAAGGAAATAAATTCTAGAGTTCATCATGCTTATATAAATTAGAAAAAAATAAAATTTAAAAAAGCATAAATGGTATTACTTATAAACTTACTTATAAACTCTCTCCTCTTTCATTACCATTCAATTACTAAAATATTTCTTATGATGAAAATATGCACTACAGAGGATGGTACATTAGTGCCATGAGGACTGAGTTCAGCATTGATCCCAAATATATTTAGAAATTACTCTTTCCATTCTCGAAACTTTTTACCCAGAACTTTTTACATTGTATATTTCTCCAGAAGCTTGCCCAACTCAGCATGATCACCTGTAAACTGCTCTTCTCCTTCTAGCCAAGAAAAAGACTGCAGCTTAGTCTAGTGGATGCAGAACTAATTTGTAGCTTGGCATCCCCCCAAATCCATGGTCCCAGATACATTCCATCAAACTCTGGTGCCAACAGATCCCATTCAGAGCTGGATGATGATGGCTCTCTAGTGACAGTACTTTTTGCCCACCACTTAAACTTAATTGGGAGCAACTTCCTGCATGACAAGCCTCCCATTAAAAAAAAAATTTCAGGATGACACCTAAAATCTGTCCATTCACTCAATGCCAAGAAATTCCTGACTCATTTCCAAGGGAAAAACAACTTGTGGAACCAACAAGTAGGCAGTTCCAACTCCCCTAGAACTGTAACTCCACATGCTATTTAATTAATAGGTTTCTTACTCAATTGAATTATTTAAGAAAGGGAATGGGAAGGCAGAGGCTTGGTCCATAGGCTGCCCTCTACTCTGCTCTGTTGTCTTCATTGACTATTTCATTTGCAGAACTTGACCAGGGGGATTTCTTTTTACAATTCCAATGGGATTTTGCTCCTTCTTGGATAATGCCAGAATAAGAATTGTTTAGAACTCAAATACATTACTAAGTCTAGGGGGACTTAAGTAGGATGCTGAAAGTATGTCATATTTTGAATCGTGTATTCTTTTGGTAAGGCTCCCAAGGGGGATTGTCAAGTCTCCATCATTGGAGTTATTTAGGAAGACACCAGATAAATAGCTACAATGAATTCCTTGGTCATTTACCCACCTGAAGATGGAAAATTGGAACAGATGATTTTCTGAGATTTCCTCCTGGTCTAGAGCCTACTAATATAAAAAGTGCTTTAAACTTTGCAAATCTCTATCTATAACCCTTGAACCTTATAATAATGTTGCAAGGTAACTACTAGTACAGAGGAACTGAGAACTTTTGGGAGATAATTCTAAATAGATTTTCCTTATACTACTATACAATTTATTTTATGAATTAAAGACATTATTCTACAAAGGGGCCCATAGGTTTTACCATTATATCAAATCTCCTTAAATCAGGGTTTTATCTAGTCAAGCTAACTCCTTTACAATTAAAAAAAAACTTTACAATTCCTAACTACCCAAAACTGTGTAGTTCAATTTCTCCCACCTTGAAGACCTCATACTTGGTATTTTCCTCACTTAGTCAGCAACATTCCTTAGTTCTTTTCTCAAAATACCTTATTTTCTTCTTAAACAATAGCAACAACAACATCCCAAATTGCTCAAAACTCACCTGATCTGGAGGATCTTGTCTTACAGCATTTACCCATGATTTCTTCATAGACTTCAGCAACACATAACATTTAGATATATGTATCAGTGCAGTTAGGCTATCATGGACTTAATACAGTTTTTCTTATCATTTTTTTAGTTGTACGAGGTATTTTTTTTGGTCTGAACTGCTTCTCCCATAAGATTATGGGTTCTTTGTGTCCAAGACTTCAAGTTCTTTCCTTTTTATATCCACTCAATACATAGTGTGTGCATCCAGTAAATGTTTTTGGCTAGTGAAGATTCTTGTGAATACAGATAATGGTATACACAATAGTAACAGGCACAGCTTACACTATTATCTTCTCAGCATGGCAGCTTTGACTACAGAAAGTAAATAAAAGTTTGAGCTGGGAATTATTCAATGTATACAGTTGTGAGTAGCATCCATAGAGAGCATTCTCAGGGGTGACCCCTTAAGTACCACAGTCACAGGCATAATGAAGCATCCAATACTTTGGATCATCACAAGTGACTCTTATATGGACAGAGCTGCACAATGAATTTCATTATGCAGAATTACATGTAGTATAGAATTTTGTTGTAAGCAATTGACTGAAGATGATTTCATTGAGCACTTACAGAATACATTTGTTATAGACTATCTTTTGCTGCAATGGGTGACCTACCTGTATTAGAAAACATTATCTTTTCTCCTGCCTTTCTTTATCTTTCATTTAAACCAAGCTCTAGCTACACTCCCATTCAGTGCTGGTTTCCTTGGTTACCAATGACTTTCTGTTATTCATTTGTGGATTTTGGGTGTTAAACAAAATATCTCCCTGCTTTTGTGTTGCCTTGACAAAGGTTAGAGGTAGCGATTATACTTTTTTGTCTCGAGAAAAGCAATGCATTTTTTTCCAGTAAGATTATTACAGTGAAAATAGGCTAGCAAATGACTTGCTTGAATTTTCATTATTGAAGAAGACTTATTTCTTTTCGTCATAGGTTTGAGGATTTTTGACATTTGATTTAGAATGCTATAATCAGCCTGGCTGTGCTGAAAGGATCATTTAGGCCTTTCTATACAAACAAAATGGCTTAAGTGTCGTTTATTTTTTCATTTAAGTCTATATAATATACTTGAATTACCCAAATTTGATGTAAATAACAATAGTAGCTTGCTTTTGCAAGAATATTGGATGGGTAGCAAATTTTTTTTATCTGCCATTTATGTACCAAAAGTATCTTCACCCCCATTTTACAAATGAGAACACTGAGGCTCAGAGAAATGTGAAGTGACAGACTCAGGACCACCACAGTTATGGAGGTTCAAAGTAAGAATCTGAATCCACATCTTGATTCTGAGGCCAGGGGTCTTTTCAATATAGAATACTAAAACCTGGGAAAAGTAGAGATGTGAACCACACTTATCTTTACATTAATGTTAAGTATTGTTCCACTCAATAATGTGTTAAAATGAGCTTAACACAAGTGAATGATAATTAAGCATGTAAAGGGCACATCTTTTCTACACAGCAAGTCATGGTGGTGGATTATATTGCGAGATATGTAATCTAAAAAAAAATCAAGTTTTGCAGTAATACTTCCAGAGATGCAGCCTGTGTCAAAAGTTTTCACATTCATAAGATTAAGCCAGAAGAAATATCATTTAGAGATCCTTTGATTTAGCATCCTCATGTGAGGAATGAGGAAAAAGAAATGAAAAGAAAGAAAATAATAAGTCCCCAAACCAGTTGGTAGAAGAGTTCACACTAGACTGCCCTCCTTTTGACTCACTGTCCAATGGTTTGTAGTTTCTTCTGCATTCTGTGCTATCTCTGTTCGTGCTTCCTATGTCTTTGGACACTTTATTCTTTTTCACTTTATTTTATTTTGATTTTTTTCTCAAAAGTATTTTATTCCCCCAAATATATGTAAAGGTAGTTTTCAACATTTTTTTGGTAGAACTTTGTTCCAAATTGTTCTCCCTCCCTCCCTTTTCTCCCCTTTCCTCAAGAGAGCAACCAACCTGATATAGATTAAACATATACAATCCTTATTTCCATGTTTGTCATGTTGGGGCACTTTACTCTTAAAAAAAGAACTTTTACTTTCTGTTTTCATGGTATATTCCTATTTATTATGTAACATGTCTATTTTGATGTTTCATTATGGAAAAGTTGTAACTCTAGAATAGTGGTGCTGTTATAATATATTAAATTATACTACCTTCAAATTCTATCTTCAATGTTCCTCCCTCTTCCCTCAAAAAGAAGGCTCCCTTGGATGTGATGTCTAATAATAACAATATATTAGCTAAATATTTACTCATTTTCGTCACATTTCAACATGACTTATTTGTGCCTAAGGATATGTTCCTTCTCAATATCACTATTCTGAAGAGTTCTATATTAATTTAACATTCATAGAGAATGCTTTAATTTTTAAAACACTTCATTCCATTTTATGATTTTTATAATGATCCCAAGGTAATCTCTATGTCCATATTCTTAAAATTAGATGGCATGTTTATTGAAGATTTTCATTATATTTCAGGATTTCTACACTCCACAGCACCAAAGGATCGTTAGAGCAACTGAAGCCAGCCTAAAAGCTCTAGGAAAGGAAACTGCAAAGAACTGTCTTTAGTGACACTTAAGCATATTCAAATTATACATATATAAAGTCTCTGAAAATGCAAAACTTAAAAATTAACACTTTGGACTTGAGTTACTCAGAAGAATAATCATTTGGCATATGTATGCAAGTAAGTGCATATACACACAAATATATATGAGGGAGACAGCATGGTATGGCAGATGGCTTTAATGTACCAAGAAAGGTACATTAGCTCAAGTTCTGTCTCTGACACATATTGGATGTTTCCCTTAGCAAGTTACATAGCTTCTCGAGGTCTCAAACCGTACTCACAAACATTAAATTAAAGGAGTTGCAAACATCCATGAATCAGATTATAATGTAATTGGAAAATACTTAAAATAAGAGTACAATAGAATATAGATAATGTTAATATGTGTTTTCTTAATATGCAGCTAGCAGGAATCCTTATGTACAGTTTTGTGGCCCCCATCTAAATATGAATTTGACAACATTACTCTTAAATTAGGTATGAGTTGCAATCTATGTTGGCGGTGGGAGCTTCTTCACCTGAAGTGCCTAATAGCAATGAAATCATAGGAATGCCCTTGTCCTGTGCTCATTGATGTAAAGGGCTCCTCTTGGATTGGTACCTCTCTGCTGTCTTAGGGATAGAAATCCCAGAGTACAAAGAGAATGAATAATTTGCCCGGGTCTCACAACCAGTATTTGTCAGAAGTAAGATATGAAACTACATGTACCTGACTTTGTGATTAGCTCTGTTACTACCACATTATCATCAAAATGTACATATAGACATGTTTATATGGATGTATATTTATATATATGTATATATTATTCAATCTGGAATCTAAACATGAATTTAAAATATAAACTCAGAGTCTTATTACTCAAGACAACCAGACTATCAATTAGTAACCAGAAGCCCTATATAACTTTAATCTTGCTGAATTGTTCAAATCGGGGGACATAGAGCTCACGACATTCTTTTATGTAGCCTAAAACAGATTCAAATGTAAAAAGATTGGACAAAATAAATAAAAACATAATACAAGATAGATAATGTTACATTTTAAAATTCAATCAATATGCAGCTCTTGGGGATCGTTTTATATAGTTTGCTGCTATCCCTTCCCCGCCCCCCCAACAATTTCTTTTTGAGTTTGACATCACAGCTGCACAGTACTTGTTTTATATAAACCTTGATGATGGACAAGCAATAGTTTATTTGGAGACATGAACAATCCTGAGACATAGACTTCAAAAAAAAATGTGATGGATAAAGCTACTTGCTCTCTGGTCAACACATTCATCTTCCTTCCAATGAAGACTTTGGACAATAAATGACCCTGAGTTTGATACAGATTTCCCCATTATTTGTGTTCCAGATTAGGTCTCTGTGACACTGCCTTACCATTCCCTCATCATGCCCCACCTTTTAAAGTTTCTACTGCCCCCTTATATGTTGTCTTCCCTCATTAGAATGGTCAGGGATTTGCTTGCTCATATTGTATTCCCATAATTTAGCTCAGTGCCTTGCACATAGGAAGTGCTTAATAAATTCAGTTACAGAAAAAAAGAGAAGCAATATAGTACTTAGCATCTCACAGGTAAGGTGTTGGAGATCACTTAGTCAGTAGGCAAATATATATATATACATGTATAGTGGCTAACGAGTTAAGTGACAGGATTTTGGTTATTACCACCCAGAGATGAAATTACATATATTTTCTAGGAAAAATGCTCTACTAGTTACACATTTGCTAAATGTAGTAGGTTTAGGTTAGTTTTTAAGGAAGCATATACTTGTGAATTGTTGCTTAACATTATTTAAGCTATCTATTCATCTACATGGGTGGTATTATTGCAAAAACATTTTACAAAATATGTTAATGGTATATGATTATACATTTTTTCAACACTGCAAAAATGCATGATTTTATTGGTATGGGTACCCATAGCATCCGTCAATGCAGATCCAAATCTCTCTATACCTTAGTAAAAGATGTTCATATATTTCTGAGGCCAGATTAATGTTGAAGGATCTTCAACCTAACAAACCAAAATAAAGTGATTATCAGACTGTTTTTGATAGGCTTTATTGGACTTATTCAAGATTTTTTTTTAATAATAGAAGTAGCCAATTCTCATTAGACCCATACACAGGCTAGGTAGGAGAATTAATAGAACCTTGAGTCAGGAACATCTGAGTTTAAACCCAGCTTAGATACCTACAGGTACTTAACATCTCTCTGGCTAAGTTAATACCAGTACCTTTTTCTTAAGATCACTGTAGAACCAAATAGGTTGCATGAATAAAAAAAATAACACAGAACAAAACAAAAAAAATTCAACAAGGCTTACAACAATATATAAAAAATAATAAGTTTTTTGCAAAGCCTTTCCAGCTGAAAAGGTTGAGGGAGAACTTAAAGGACACAAAGTCACCCAAAATATAGACATATGAAGACTTGAATGAGTGGGAGAACATTTGGCAGAGAGGTAATGGATTCAAGTTCCAGAAGGAAGCATATGTACTTGGACATAGACAAGGAGGGAGTTTGTTATAACTGTTCATATCCAAAAGCGTTTTATGTTTCTTATTTTCTTATTTTATCTTTCTTATTAAGTCAATACTTAGACAGTAGGGAGCCTGATGTACAACTTGTTTCGATTGTGTCAAACCCTTCTTGACTCCTTTTGGGTTTGTTTCTTTTTTTTTAAGCAAAGATAATAGAATGGTTTGCCATTTTCTTCTCTAGTTCATTTTTACAGATCAGGAAACTAAGGCAAACAGCGTTAGACGGCTTGCCCAGATTCACCCAACTATTAAGTGGGCTACATTGGACTTCAGGATGATGAGTCTTCCTTATTCTAGTCCCACCACTCTATGCACAATGTCACCATCTGGTGGTACAGCTTAGTGGTCCCCATTCCTATTTGAATTTGATACTACTAAAAAAAAAAAAAAAGAATTTGATACTACTGCCTTTCATAGATGAGTTGCAAACTTTATTAGTAGAGGGAGAAATATAAATATTTACTCATTTGAATAAATTAAATAATTTTAAAAAGAAATGAAATAAAAAGACTTTAATAAGAGATTCATCAGTTAACATCTTTTTGTTGTTAATTAGAGGCAGCTAGGTGCCACAATGAATAATAGAGCACTATTTGAACCAGGAAGACATATTCCTGACTGCAAATCTATCTGGCCTCAGACACTTCCTAACCATGTGACCCCGAGCAAGTCACCTAGCCCTGTTTACCTCAGTTTCTCCATATGTAAAATAACATGGAGACAGAAAGGGCAAACCACTTCAGCATCCTTGCCAAGAGAATACCAAAATGGGGTCATGGACTGTGAGATACTCCAACATCTACAAATTATTAGTTCTTATTAATACCATCCTCCCCTGTATAGTTGATTAGGGAACTGACTTCAGGAGCAAGAAGTTCACATTCTCTTTCAGACACAGACAAGTTGTGTGATCTAGAACAAGTCATTCAACCTCTTAGTGCCTTAAGCAACTCTCCAAGTCTATAATTTGCAGAGAAGTTTCTGATCTCCTTTGGTAAAAAATAAAAATAAAAGGTTTCCTCTTCAAAAATGAAATCATAATCTAAAAATCTAAATCCAAAAATAATTTATCACCTTTCTTTCTGCCAATGTCCTTACATTTATGCAATATATTACAAACTAATAGAAAATAATGGAAGCCAAGAAATATTTGATTTCTTGAAGGAAAATGGTTATAGATAATTATGGATTCCTACCCCATCAACTCATTTTAATAGTGTCTAAATATTCTGGACTTGTTTTTTTTTTCAACTTTTAACTTTACTTCAAAAAGGATTTCTTAAAGTAAGACTACCTTTATCCTTCTCAAGTAGTAAATAACTTTTTTTACTTTAGCCCTCATTAGTACTTTTTTATTTCCTTTGATAATTTTATTCACCTCTTATTTTGGTATTTTGTATTAGTATCATCACAAGGATCATGAGATAATAGATTTAGAGTTACCAAGGATCTTTTTAAGCCATCTAGTCTAATTTCTTTAATTTACATGTAGCATTAAGTCCCACTTTTGGGATACTTCACTTACCTCCACCTGTATTTGCACTGACAAGTCTGATTTTCTGAGAAAGGGGGTTAGTAATGGCTGCCATGCTGCTACAACTCTATTCAGCTGTCATGGTTCTAAGCATCCTCATGATACAGGATAAAAATCTAACTACATTGAACATAGCACAGTGTTCTATATACAATAGTAGTTTAATATATTCATTTTGGCTGAATTGTATTGGATTGCTGCATCTGTAAAATAAATCACTTGATCTAAATGATCTCTAAGCATGCTCGCTCCTTGGAAGGAAAGTTATGGTAGATCTGGATAGCATTCTAAAAAGAAGAGACATCACCTTGCCAACAAAGGTCCATGTAATCAAAGATATGATTTTTCCAGTAGCAGTTTTATAACTGTTGAGAATTGGACTGTAAGGAAAGCTAAGTACCACAGAATCAATGGGATAATTCAGACCAGTCCCAATTATCTTGTGATGAAGAGAGCCATCTATATCCAGGGAGAGGATTGTGGGAACTGAGTGTGGATCACAACATAGCATTCTAACTCTTTGTTGTTGTTTGCTTGTATTTTATTTTCTTGCTCATTTTTTTCTTTTTTGATTTGACTTTTCTTGTGCAGCAAGATAATATGCATATATTGTATTTAAATTTTATTTTTACTATGTTTAACATATATTGGATTACTTGCTATCTGGGAAAGGGGGTGGAAAGCAGGGGGGAAAGATTGCAACACAAGATTTTTGCAAGGGTTAATGTGGAAAAATTATCCATGCATATTTTTTGAAAATTAAAAAGCTTTAATAAAAAAAGAAAAAGAAAGAATTGTAGTGCTGGAGAAGACTTTTGAAGTCCTTTGCACAGCAAGGATATCAAATCAATCAATACTTAAAGAAATTAATTCAGATAAAATACTGATCCTGAAAGTTAAATACTTTGTTCATCTGATGAAAAGAGAGGACTCACTGGAGAAGAGCCTGGAGAAGGGGGATAACAGAGACTGAGATAGATAGAGTGTCATGGAAACAACGAATATGAACTTAGATAGACTTTGAGAAACAAGGAGGATAGAAAAGCCAGCTGTCCTGTGGTCCATAAGGACCACATGCCTGAATGCCTAAATAACAACCATCTCTAAGGTTCCTTCTACCTTTAGATCTGTGATTCTCCAAGCCTCATATATTCATTAATAGTTGGAAGAGAAAATGGTATTTTATCAAAGTACAAACTAAAAAGAGTACCTTGTTCCCAGTTATCATGCCTGCTTTTATTTTTATTATTATTATTATTATTATGCCTGCTCTATATGAGGGCTGTTAGTATTTTAACTGTTCTAAACCATGTGTTGTTAATGGCATTAAGAAGGTGATGGCATGAATTTATCAACTGAGATAATAATAATTGTTTGAATTCTTGCTGAGGATTGAAAATCAAAATAAATGTTTGTATACATTATACTTACAGCTTTCACATTGGAAATTCCTCTCTCTGATCAATAATTTCCTCTGCCTCCACATTTTTTTTTTATTTCAACTCATTCTTCCCTACTTTTCCTTGCCCATTACTGCAGTCTTTGGATCTGAGTGCTAGAGCTATTTCCCAACTGAATAATTTTTTTAAAAGCTCTATTTTCTTTTCCATTATAACTAAACTCCTTTTCCTAGTTCATAGTCACAATCAACTCATTCTACCCTATAGATAACAAATCTCTCATTTTGACAAGCAAATAATGATCTGTATTATTTGGCTAGTGACTTGCCACCATTAAGCAGTCTTGATGATATGTAGGTTCACTTAATCAAGTGTTTTTCAATAGATACTAAAAAAATTATTTCTCTGCTCCCTCTTTGGCAGAATAAAAACATGCTATTAAATCATAAAGCACTCATGAGAAGGGAATTATATGTGGGTGCTAAATCATAAGGGTACAATTATGAAGAGCTTTCAGATATATTTTTGTGGTGTTATAGGGAAGATCACTTAATATTTGGAAAATGGCTGGTTGGTACAAAGAACCTGGGCACATAGTAGGTGCTTCATAAATATTTATTGATTGATTTCCCCGACTATTAATTGCTCATTGGGTAACTTCAGGAAAGTCATGACTTTTACGAGCCTATATGCTCCCTATAATGTGGTAATAATAATAATAATACCCCTGAACTCCACAAGATTTTAAGGATTGAATGACATAATACACATGAAAACATTGTGAAAAACTGAAAATATGAAATAGCTAGTATGAAATAGCAAATATTACAAAACTTATAGGGTCGATGTTTTGCATATTTTAAGGACTATGTGTACATACATACATAAATACACATGCATACTTTTATTTGTTTTGGTCAGACTTGCGATTTCATTAGTCTGCAGAATTCCCAGAGATCAGAAATTCATCTGTTACTCGAAGTCTTAGACTACTTTTTGTCCTGCTACGAGGTTGAAGTTAGTCCATAATTGGTCCATAGTCTTACTGATTTTCTATCATGTCTGCATTTCTTATACATAAAAGATGGAAATGATAACCATATCTTCCTGCTGCCAACCCCATGGTACCTCTTTTTAGATACATACACACATGTTTAAAGTAGAGAATTACAGAACTAAACTCAAATGTATCTTCCAACTTCTCACATCTGATTTCTCCTTTTCAAGTGGATAAAGGAAATCATATTTACACATTTGATTTTGGGAATCTTGTATATGACAATATAATATTAGTTTTAACCCTTATCTGAAGTATCCAGAAGTAGTTCTCTTCTTCATTCTTATAATTATTGGATTCAGCTTAGTCAGGTACTTTAGACAATTTAATTTCCTTCATTTTTCAGATGAAGAAATTGAGGCTCAGAGATTTTAAGTGATTCTATCATGGCTTAATAAGTGATATGATAGCATTTTAAATTGGATCTTCTTCCTCTGTATCCCATGCTACCTCTTACTATTTATTAACTAATTTATTAACTGAACAAATATTTTCTGAATATCAATCATGTAGAAGATACCAGATGGTGAGAGGGGAAAAGGTTTTATGACAATTATATAATAATGTAGTATGAAGAAACATAGATAGGAATTGATAGAGTTGATTTTTTCATATACTCTAAGACAAGACACATAATTGCAGGATTATTTCATATTGTGATAGTCATGAAAAACGTCTTCAAAAAGATTACTATGTCTGTGAAATAATCACACATTGTGCATAACATCAGTTGCAGAAAGTATAGAAGTTCTTTATAATGAGTAAAGAAATTCTACAAAGAATTTGTTAAGACCACCTAAATTAAATTCACATACACTTTAATACTTATTGCCTTGAATACAAAGGCAAAAATAGATGAACATAGTGAGGAATACATTGTAAATATTACTAAGGAATAGGAACTAAAAGTGACCAAAGATTTGTATATAACACAGAAGTTGCACATGTTTACATCATAAATACTTTCTTCAAGAAAAGAAGCAATAAACATCAGATATAATGAGTACCAAATAACATCACAAAAAATAAAAATAACATAGGTTAACACAAAATAAAAGATTTGTTCCTGATATGAGTGTCATTCCTGAAGTTATCAGTCTATGTATTGTCATATTACTGACTTGTGAAAGAAAAGATCAGTTATCATAAAGCTATTTAAAAAATAACAACAATGAGAAACAGATAAGGAATATTTCCAACTATGGAAACAATTGAAACAACTCAAAACTGATATACTCAACCAATTATTGATATTATAAATGAATAGTGAATAGTAGGAAGGAGATCTATTAATCAGTCAATCAGAATTTATTAACAGATTATGTGTCAGGCACTGTGCAAAGTAAATAATGGAGGTTTAGTAATGAAAGGCAAGAGTTAGTCTCTGCTCTTTAGGAGCTCAAGATCCTAGTGGAGAAGACAACAATCAAGTATGTACAATCTCTATATAGGACAAATAGGAAATAATTAACATAGAGAAGGCACTAGAATTAAGAGGGATTGGCGGAGTCTTCATGTAGAACATGGGTTTTTGGTTGGGACTTGAATTATAATGACTTTATAAAATTTTTGTGATGTAGATCAATTATCATAACAAAGAGACTGCAAGAGTCTAAACAGCTCCATAGTCAGGAAATAATTTACTTGCCAAGTGGAAAGAAATGATGATCAGAAATAATACCCATTTCAAATATAACCTTGTTTATAAAATCTTACAAAGAATGATAATGGAAGATTGTGAGCAGTTTGATACAGTAGGAAGAAGCCAGTTTCAAAAAATTTTGGTAAGAGCCCAAAATAAAGTCATCCCAAAGGTATCCAAAAATGAAAATGGATGGAAGTCAAAAGCATAAGAAAAATGAAAAAAGATCTTCAAAATTGTTGTAGCAAACTTTTTTTTTTTACCATCAATGACAATAAATCTAACACCCTTAGACTCAAAGTCTAAGATTCTAACTCATTCAGTCCCAAATGTGCTCATAGAAGAAATAGAAATAGCACAAACAAGAAGATTGGGAAAGCATTCAAATTAAATCAAATTTACTCAGAAGAAAGACAGTACAATTATGAAGACATGAAGCAAAGGGTGACCACTTCAAAAAGAGTCTAAAGGAAAAATTGGTGAGGGAATGAAGATATTAAAGGTGTGGAAATAATTGTCACCCTATTAATAGCCTTCCAAAAATAGCTAAAATCATGCTACTACTAAACTACATGCCTACTTTCCCATATACATTTATGTATGTATATATTTTAATGAAAATCACCTCTAAATATATTGAGAGCATCCTTAATGAGTTTATTGGAAAATTTTCACAAATGATATTTCATAGTGGAGTACATTTTTACCATCACACAAATAACAGATTCTGTTCACTCTGTTTGTGAACTCAAGGTCCCACTTTAATTTTTTGTTTGTTATTTTTTAAAGTATTTACTTCAGTAAAAATCTACCTTAAAATTTCTTGTCTAGGATGGAATCTCCCATCCATATCAGAATAATTCAAGATTCTTGAATGATATCATAACAGAGTTAACTTTGTTCAAATACTCTTTGATCATAAATATCCACTGGTACATAAAACGGAAACTACATTTTCCGTTGAGGAGATCCAATACAGAGTCTCAAATTGTAGAGGAATTATCTATGGATGATGAGGTCTTTCTGATACTTCAATTTTTAGGAGCTGTACCAAGCCCCAGAACACTAAAAAGATTCTCAGAATTTATTCATACCCATGTAAAAGCATATAATCTGACCATCCACATATAGCCAACTAACCAAGTTGATAAAGAATATATATATATTCTTATTTATATATAATATGACATAACATATATAATATATAAATATACATACATACATATATATATATTTATTTATTTATGTAGCTAGTTGGTGCAGTAGATAGAGCACCAGCTCTGAAGTCAGGAGGACTTGACTTCAAATCTGGCTTCAGACACTTACCACTTCCTAGCTGTGTGACTCTTGGCAAATCACCTAACCCCAATTACCTCAGAAAAAAAGAATATACATTACCCAGATTAGAATATGCAGGTGAATAAATACTTTAATGAGACTTACTGGTCACTCTTCATATCTGAAACAGATAATACAAATGGACAATGAGTCGAACCTAGCATCAGTCAATAAAATGAGAGAGAGCTAGATTACCTTTAGGAAAAACTTCAATTCTTTTAATGATCCCAGACTTCCCCAGAAGTAAAGGTTCAGCTTTTTAATACCATTATTCTACATGGGTTGTTATTTGGCTACAAGACATAGAACATAATAATAGTATCTAAAGAGTTCAAAATTAGCATCACATATAATAATTAATGAATACATGTACATTAATGTCAGCTTTGAGGAAATTACAAGATGTAACAAATGAAGGAGAGAGTTTCAAAGATAATAGGAATTAAAGATATAATCAAGAATATAGAAAACGGTACACTAATCAGTTGGCACAGGTAAGGAATGATAAGCAGATGATTTGAATTCCCCTCTGAGATCCTTAAGATTTCAGGAGAAAGGAAAGAAGACTTCATGCAATGGGTAAACTCATAGAAGGGAGGATATACACAAGAATCATTGAAGATGAAGCATCATAGATGACTTTCAATCTCCACTTTTGGAAGAAATGTCTAAATTAATGAAGTTGCTGGTCCATTTGTGTACATTTTAGTATGAGCACTTGATAAGAGATTGTCTGACTGTGAAACCTAGATTTGTCTTTAATAAAAGGAACCGAATTATTTCTTTAACAATGATTTTACAACTGCACCATTTATCTGTGAGCATGTTTCTAAACATAGTAAATCATTTGGCAAGTGTCCACACAGCCTTTTGACTGTATTTAAGGAGTAAAATCAAGCTGTGTGTTTGCCCCTACTGCTGCTATTTTCACAGCATGGCTTTAACCATGCCATAAATTTTGCCCTAAAGGACTAAAACAAGTAGGTCTTGACTGATATTAATGATAAATGCTTTGCCCTAAACATCACATATCCATATGTAGTCTTATTTGGAACAGAGTTTGATTTTTTTAAAAAATTCTTTCATCCCATATATATACTATTTTGTATTGAGAAGAATTCCTTAGGATATTGGGATAAATATGCTTAATGCTCTATGCATTGTCACTATCTGCTTTTAATTAGGTGTCTAGTTTGATTTATAGATAACAAATCAATTTCTCCATATGTATGCATACATATGCATATGTAATAAATGTACTGCATAGAAGCAAGAACGTATGATTTCTATACAAAAATAAAATTCATTTCCTTTGTTACAAAATCAATTAATGAACATTTAAGCACTTGCTTTGTGCAAAGTAATGTCTTAGGCACCTGGAGAAATACAAAGTTTATGTAAGGTACAATCTCAGCCCTCATGGAACTAATGGACGATTAAGAGATAACTATAAACATAATACTTTGTGACATACGTTGAAGAATTATAAAGCAAAATCTTTTCTTAGTGAATTGAGAGAACAAATGTCATTTCCTGAATTGATTTGATATCAAATAATTCTAATGAATAATTCTTTTAGGAAACAGAGTATATTATTATTATTACTCTAAATATTGCTCAAGATGAAGGGCAAACTAGCTAATATTGTTATAAAATCCTAGAAGATTATAGATACCACAGAAATCATAGTCCAACTCATCATTGTCAATATTTACAATTTTCCCTAATACCATGTAAAATTTAATTATAATAATACTTACCCATATTAAAAGAAAAAGGGCATGTTTCTTTTTCTATATCTACTAGGCTTCTCTTGACCCTCACCCTCTCAGATACCATGAATAAAAACTGAATTTCTTGGGCTTTATGAGAGGGATGTACTAGAGCCAGCTTGAACCAGTTTGGAGAGGCAGTTATTAAATTTTAAGTGATCATTCACAACTCTGAAATTGGCTACTGCTATACACTGGGGCTTGATTTTATGTTATAGTAATTGTCTAAATTTAAGAAAGGGATAGAGGATATGTTAATAATGAAAATTAATCATTTAAAAATGTGTCAGGTACATTTTAAAAAAGAGAATCAGTTGTTTAAGTCCTCTACATCTTGTTTCCCTAAACCTCACCTGAAGAGTCTTATTGCAACTATTCTTTAACTATTTTACCTCCTAGTCTGGGTTTGAGTCAGGAGAATTTCCAAATAATGAGGCTAAGAATTACATTATTAAGGGCAATATCATTAGGCAACAAATATTATTTAATATGTTCCTTCATTCATTCAGCGGTGGTCATTATTACTGTTGAAACAGAAAGAAAATGCAAAAAAAGATAGAAGTAGAAGAGAGAAAGATATCTTTTCACCTTGATTCCATCCTCTCTTTAAACCATAGATTGTTAAACCACGAGCTGAGTGACCACATTCTCTTGCTTTCCTTCCCCCAACTATGATTTCTTAATTGTACCATAAATTTGTTTTTGACTGAGAAACTTTAACTCAATGGCTGATTGGGCCACAGATCATCATGGGCCACTAAAATCATCCTACATCCTAGCCATTCCATTGAAGGAAATCACTGTGACCTACTATGAATCCTGGAATCCAAGATTTATGTCCTTGCCTCAGTTTTTGAACCAGGTCTTTGGCTTTATTGACCTTGATAATCCAAAAGTCCCTAAGTGCCCCATTTCCTGTGACCTTTTATCCTCTTGACCTTCAAAGAAGTAATTTGGAATCATACCTCCCAGATCCATGTTGTGTTTTAGAAATGATTTCCTTCTAGAATTCTGTCTTCAACCAGGAACTTTTTTTTTTATTAACAAAACCTGACATACAATGAGCGATCAGCACACCATCTGCTTTGTCAGCACAGTTGAACTGATTTACCCAATGCTAGTTTCAGGATTAGATTTCTTTCTGATCAATCTCAGTTTGGACAAATGATCAATCTTTTTGGCTGCAGAAGCAGTAAGGGGGAGAAAAATGTTAGGTATGTAGTGATATGTATTTGCGTTATTCAAAGTTCCCTTTATTTCCAAGAACTAGAGGATAACTTTTGAATTATCTGTGTATTGTAAACAATTTATCTTCACAATTACAGCAGAGCTTGTTATTGAGATTGCCATCTTTTAAACAATTTGTATCATGAAATGTCTGTGCTGGAGGGAGCTGTAAAGGTGCTATGTAAGCAATACAAAATCAGCTTCCTACTCACCTTATGCTGAAATGTGAGGCTTTCTGAAAATGGGTTACTCATTTCGGGGGAAAAACCTGAAATATTACCTTGAAAATAATTTTAAAATATGGTAGATTTATACAGACTAGAGATATAGATTTGGGGCTCAGCTCCACAGAGATGATAGTTAAAAACATGAGAATGAGATTTTCAAGGGAATAAATGTAAAGATAGTGAATATTCATCTTAAAGGTTTGAAAGAGGCAAAGAAATAGTTACAGAGGTAGAAGGAGGACTATGAGAATATACAGGTCTGAGAGTGGGGAAGTAAATACATAAGACATAGAGAGCAAAAACTACCTAAAGGGCTTATTAAAAAGGGGTGATCAAAAGTATAAAAATATGTAGAGAGACAAAGAGGATGTGCATGGAGGAAAAAGGGCACTGGATTTTGTAACTGGGAAATCATTAATGACCAAATAGAAAGAGAAGTCTCAGTGCAATTTTAACTGCAAGAAGGAGAGGATAATTTTTTTAAGAAAGGAATTAAAGTTCAATCATTCAAGCAATAAATATTTATTAAGTATTTATTTTATACCACATACTGTAATAAGCACTTGCAAACAACTTTTTCAAAAAATTAAGGATTGAATAGGGGATGAGAGAAAGTAATAGCAGAATGAGATAAAGGGTTAGCTTTAGTAGTAGGAAGACTATGTCTTCTATTACCATAAAGGAAAAAAGAGAATGTGGTAATTGTGTGAAATTTTGAAAAATGAAAGAGAGATGAAGCCATATTGAATAACTTCAAAGTTCTTAGCCAAGAAGAGGATTCAAGGGAAGAAGAATTTCATTCTTTTTTACAAGAAATGTTACAGGGGAAAAGAAAGCAGTTTGACAGAAATTAGGTTTAAACCAACTTCTTTTAACGTGCACGTGCACACACATGTACACACACTGAATAACATAAATATGAAACGGTTCAACATAAAAACATCAGAAAAGATGAAATTGAGTTTTTACAACTCAGGTTCAGGGAAAGTTTGTTTTTTTGAAGTCACAAATCTGCCAGACACATAAGTTTAAGATTATCCTAAATCCAAGTATTGTTCTGCTTGGAGAGAAATGTTCAAACTGGCAGAGTGCCCTTATGCCATCAGACTTCTTTCTAATACAAAACATTTTGAAGAGCTATTTATAGCAATCTTATTTTTAAAAAAGGTCACAATATGATTTCAAAAAACAAGTTTGGGTTACTGTTCCACTACATCTGATCTAGAGATTGTAATCAGTACTGTTTTTATTTTTTGTCAGAAAGCCCTTTGGCAACCTGGTAAAGCTTATAAATATTTACTCAAAATAATGTTTTTAAAAGCACAACATAAAATATATTAAGTGACCAAAAAATCCAACTTTATTAAAATACAATCATCAAAGTTTGTTTATAAAAACAAATTTAAGGGTCCCAGGTGAAGAACTCCAGGGCTAAGAGAGTAATGGACACATAATCTTCTCTTATTGTCATTCAGTCATATTGACTCTTCCTGAGCCCATTTGAGGTTTTCTTGGCAAAGATGCTAGAGTGGTTTGCCATTTCCTTCTCCAGCTCATTTTACAGATAAAGAAACTGTGACTTGCCTAGGGTCATGCAGCTAATAAGTATCTGAAGCTGGATTTGAATTCAGGTCTTTCAGACTCCAGACCTGAGCCTCTCAGCTTCCCCTAATTTTATTTTATAAACCATTTGAATATTTCTTTGGCTTATATTTGTGTCCTCTTGAAGTATTCTGAATTGTCTCTTCCTCTCTGTTATTAATATCATAATACTTTCCATTGGAAAAAGAGGTCATTCCTTTAAATAGATCATAACTCTAATCCTTAAAGGAGATGATGAAAACAATCATCTTAACTAAGCAAGGAATAACAGTATTAAGAATAAGAAGAGCTGCTAGCATTTATAAACCTAAGATTTGTAAAGAGCTTTACAAATATTAACTCATTAGATCGTCACAATAACTCCAGGAAGTGGGTACTATATTTATTCCCATTTTAAGATTGAGGAAAATGAGGTAGACAGAGGTCAAATGACTTGCCAGGGCCACAAACTAATACATGTTGGAAGTCATATTTGAAAATTCACTTCTACCAAGACTGTAGGTTCAGAGTTTTATCTAATAAGTTATTTTAAGTTTAGCTATCATCCATTGTCCTGGGGTTTTAGCTTTTGTAATTGACCTTTTACATTTTCCTAAAGGGATATGTCTGAAAAAGGACTTAAGATGGAGAAATATTTGAAACTTTAAAAAAGTTTTTATTGTACTTCCAGATTTCCTTTTTTTTTGTGCTAAATACAACTACTTGAAGCATAACTCTATTTGTTAATTCTAGTGTCTTATTTTTGTATCTGCTAACCAGAACCAAGATATATTGTTGTAGTTGGCCAAAGATAAAGAATATTTTGCATTTTATTTTTAAACATTAGATGCAATAAAACAATGAGACTGGCAAAATAACTATTCTGGATGCTATAACAATATGCCAAGTGACATTTCCTTGAATTGGGTTATTTTTTCAACTCATTCATATTTGGAACAGACAAGACCCAGGATATTCAACTTGGGTATCTAGCTCCTGAATCTCCTGAACAGTAGTCAGAAGACTATGCAGACCAGCAAAGCTGTCGGAGGTTGAGGTGGTCAAATTTAAAAGCAATTAGAAATTTAAAGTATTTTTATCCTGCTGGTCACGTGGCCAGTAGCTAGCCTAATCCCCTTAGCCAGCTATTACAAAGTGGATATTGTGAATCTAGGCAATGACTCTTCTGATATAGTACAAGTATAATCAGAAGTGTGCTCAAGCCAATTTGAATCTCTTGAGCTAAATGTTAAAATTTCAGGGTGAGCATTTATATCCTAGAAATTAGCAAATACTATAAATTGGGGCATTGTTTATTATTTTGTGGAGTGTTTAGATTTGTGATGGGAAAATATTAATGATATAGATTATATTTAAATGTGTCATGTGTGCATTTTCAGATATGTGTAAAGTCTATTATTAAACATTTCCCAGTACATTGTTCTAGAATATACCTTTTGATTTTTATACAATCCAATAAATTTTTTAAGCACAACAACTATATCTTTACCCCATGTATATGTGAGCATATGTATGTGTTTGGTTGAATTTGCACTGCATCTGTAGGCTTACAAAGGTTAGAAAACCTATTAATTCCCTATTCCACACCAACTATCTGAAGTTATTCCAGAACTACTTCTAAATAAATTAGGTTGTCTCAGCATTCTGATATCTCACACATCAAGTGGGACTATTCAGTCCTATATACATTTTCTCAATGTCCATGAGTTGGGGATCATTCTTTCAGAGGAAAATTCTTATCCAAATAATAGGAAAGCATAAAAGACAAACAATTTTAACTACAAAATTAAGAAACTTTTGCACAATAAAATAAAAGAATAGAAATTGGGGGGGAGGAAGTGGGAAATAGTCTGATGTCCAAGATTCAAATATAGAAGACCAAAAGCTATTCCACAATGAACATATAGTTAAAGATTCTAAACAATTCTCTTTTTTTAAGGTTAAGCATTTATTAAATGTTTAATATGTGCTAGCTACTATAATAAATACTGAAGATACAAAGACAACAATCACAAATTCTAATTGAAGTACTATGGTTATGTTTATGCTCATTTTACAGAAGAGGAAAAAAAGTTAAGGACAATCAGATCTTTATTAAGTATCCACAGTGGGTCAGGCATTGTACTACACGTTGAAGTTACAAAGGCAAAATGAAATAGTCCTTGTCCTTAAAGAGTTTACATTCCACAGGGGAGACAACTTTATAGACACAAACATACACATAAATAGGTTCCATATATACACACATACAAACATACATATACATAGTTACATATATATATGTATAGACACATATATTATACAAAATAAATACAATATAAATATAAGATAGTTTAAGGGAGGAATTTAAAAGATCATATAAGGTCCATATGTAGAAAAAAGGATGAGCTGAGACTTAAGAGGCAGAAATCATTCCAGGCAGGGGAGGAAGCCAAAGAAAAGGCACAAAGACAAGAAATATTGTACCATGCTTAAAGGACAACAAGAATATCAGTTGGGATGGATCAGAGAGTCATGGGAAGTTAAGTACAATATATAATGAGACTGGAAAGGTGAGTTGAGATTAGATTATACTTTAATGTTACATTATAACAATATAATGTAAATATGTATGTGTGTGTGTGTGTATATATATACTTTTTTCTTTTCTTTTTTTTAAATGCTGAGACAATTGGGATGAAGTGACTTGCCCAAGGTCACACAGCTAGAAAGTGTTAAGTGTCTGAGGCCAGATTTGAACTCAGATTCTCCTGACTTCAGGACTGGAGCTCTATCCCCTGAACAACCTAGCTGTCTCCTATATATACTTTTAACATTTAAAATGAAGGGCTTTAAAAGACAGAGTTGATATTTTGTCTGTGTCACAGAGTTCAATAAGTGACATAGGCAGACCTCAACCTTAAAAAAATCACTATATGGAGAAAATGTGTTGGAGTTGGGAAAAACTTATGACCGAGAGATAAGTGAATATGAGAGTCTGAAATATACATTTTCAAAATAAGAATGATAAACTATAAATGTCCATATGAAAATATTTCCAAAAAAGGAATTAGAATAACTTAGGTTTCATCTCACATTGTATAAATTGGATCAAAGTTAGAGGAATTCTGTAAAGATGGGCATACTATTAAATACCTGAAGGAGCTATGGATTGGTCTAGCCACTTTCTATATCAGTTTGGAATTATGTAAGAAAATTGTTACTTTTGACTCAAAAATTCTACTACTGAACTCAAAAACATAAACAAGGAACTGTCTAATCCATACCAATATACCTTTAACAACCCTAAAGATGTATTAATAAAAAAGTAGAAATCAAGTAATTTTACACTGATTAAGGACTGACTAAAAAAAAACAAACCAGAATATCACTGTAATGTGAAAGTGTAATACAGTAAGAAATTCTGAATATAAGAAATTCAAGAAAACATGGGGAGATTTATATAAACTGATGTGCAGTTGAATAAATAGAACCAAAAAATAATATCTACAAAGACTACAACAAATAAAAAACACCATTTAAACTCAAACTATTGAGTAACTAAAAAAAACTAATAAAGGTTGTGTGTATTTTCAGATGCAGTCACTATATTTCTGTTACCTGCTTAATTATTTTTCTTTGTCAGAAATCAGAATTCATTATAGAAGTTTTTCTTTTTCCTCACTCTACCCTCCACACTCAAGAAGACACTATAATGTTTAATAATCTGTTATTAAAGAGAGATGGGAATGTTGTTAGTGAAGATTTGTACAACCTTTGAGGGGAATGAGATAAGAAGTCTATAAAAGTAAGAAAGAGGCAGTAGAAATGAAGTCTTACATGAATACTTTGAATTTGTAGTGGGTAAAGAAAGATCAACTTCACAATTGTCTCCTGCAGTGTTCAGCAGCCCTGAAGAAAAAGCTGAGAAATCAGATGGTAGAAAATACAAATGGATGAGAATATTAAGATTAAAAATGGGAGAATTTCAGGGTAAAGGTGTCCTTGAGTATTATTTAGTAAAATATTTAAAAGATCAACTATAGGTTAAGGCTTAATAGAAAAGTGGATGATGATAGAGTATAGGAAGTAAACTGGAAGAATAAAGATAAATCAAGGAGCTAAAGATCATATTAGGGAGTAAAAAGTAGATTACATATGAATGAGAGTAGAAAGAAAAAGAATGATAGTAGATTATAGTTGGAAAGCAGAATTTTGAAATTCAAGATCTTAGAGATAGTCCAGTTGTAAGAGGTATGAGTTATAAGTATGAGGCACCCTAGATGGTGATGTTGATGAAGACTGATTTTTGGAGTCAGGAAAACTCCACAGACAATCTTGATAATTGTTAGATTTGTGGTCTTGAATAAATCATTTAACCTCCGTTAACCTTAAAGCCCTAATCTGTAAAATGTGGATATCTCACAGGATTATGGTGAGAATCAAATGAGATAACAGATTTAAAAAGCATTTACAAATCTTGAAATTCTGTATAAATACTAGATGTTATTAATTATTCTTCTAAGTAGATGACTGAGGTGAGATGGAAAACATCTTAGGAACTGAGGAACTTGATTTGTGGGGGTAGATTGCCAGAGAGATTGTCAATATGAATACTGACATCCTAAAGGATGGTGTCAGGAGATACTGTTGAGAGAGAGAAAAAGTATTAAATTTATTCTAAAAATTGAGAGTCAATTTTATATATAATATAAAGAAACTTGCACATAATGTCCTGAGCAATTAGAGATGATGAAAGTTCTAGAGTTTAGAATTAGTCAAAGTAACTAAAGATGGTGATTCTATAAAAGAAAATATCCTGGCCTTGAAGAAAAAACATGGAGTAACTAAAAGGCTGTCATGAGAAAAAAAAAGATAAAACTCATTCAGTTTAATCCCAGAGGGCAGAATTAGAAATAATTGTTAGAATTTGCAAAAAGAAATATTTAAAGGCATCCCCAAGAAATATTTCTGATAATTAGAGGTGCCTAAAAATAGGACTACCTGAAGAAGTAATAGGATCTTCTTCATTCAATGAGTTCAGGAAAAGACCAGATAGTGATATATACCATATCTTAGACTGAGCACCTCATGTGTAGGTCAAACCAAATAGCCAGAGGCCAATTGGGTTTTCCAATTCTATAATCCTGTCAAGGACACCAAGGTTTTAATACTAACTCAAATATTGACTAGCTAATTAATGAGTGACTTGATGAGTAACTTTGCTTCTCTGTACCTTAGTAATTTGCCTATCAGGCCTGTTTTTAAGGAAATCACTTTTAAACCTTAGAACAAGATAGATTTATAAGCTATTATTATTCAGAGGTGAGATGATTCATTTTCATTCAAAGCATCAGGAAGTCCTTGAGGCTAAGAGGTAAGACTGTAAATAGCAGCAGGCCTCTCCATTAATTGAGTTATTAAGAGTAATGTAGCAATATTTGGAGTTTATCTCATAACTTTCAAGGTCAACTATATAGATACATAGGAATATTCTATTTATTCAAAATTTGTGAAAGTTAAAATGACAAGAATTCATTTTGCAGTGTTTTGTGATTTTCATTGATATTTATGATTTTTGGATGGAGCCCTGGGAATCATGAGATCTCAGAATTAAAAGAAAAAGTTGTTGGTCATGTCATCAAATGATCATCTAGACTTTGCTAAAAGTCTCTAATGAGAGACAACCTTATAAGCCAACCCCTTAAACTTACAGACGGTACTAACTGCTGGGAACTTTTCCTTATATCAGTCTTAAGTTTGACTCTTTATAACCTCTTACTATCATTCCCACTTCTGCTCAATGAGGTCAAGTAAAAGAAGTCAAATTCCTTTTCCATATGATGGCCTTTCAAATACTCGAAGGCAGCTATCATGTCTCTTTTTTTTTCAGTCATGTCTGACTTTTCAAGACTCCATTTGGGATTTTCTTGACAAAAATACTAGAATACAAGAAATTGCCATTTCCTTCTCCAGCCCAATTTACAGAAGAGGCAATTGTCCACTGTGGTGACATCTACCTGCCAGTTCTTCTCTCTCATTTCCATCAAATAAACATATTCTGGTCGTCAACCAGTTATCACATGGTTGGATCTAAATTCCTTCACTGGCTTGGTCATCTTCTTTTAAATGCTCTCCATTTCATCAGTGTTTTCTCTTTATATAAAAGTAGTGCCCTGGACTGAACACACAATACTAAAGGTCTGCTCCACCAAGGACTAAGTTCAAGACTATTATTTTCTGACCCTAAATATAATGTTTTTCATAATGAATTCTAAGATTATATTAACTTTGTTTGCTCCCATATTATAATGTTGGCTCAGGCTGAATGCACAGATCTTTTATCCATGAACTTCTATCTAGAGTGCTTCCCATATCTTGTTCTTGTGAATTTATTTTTAGCTCGTTAAAAATACTATACAATTATTCTCATTGAGTTTCATCTTAGAGGCCGTATGCATAGTGGATAGAGAGGCAGTCTTGGTGGTAAAAAGATGGAGGTTGAGGAGTTCCTCTGATATGTACTGACCCTAATTCTGAACAAGTCACCTCTATTTTTTACCAGGCTCCTCTCTAAGGCTAAATATTGCAGAACAGGTATCAACTTGAATAGAAAAGGGAAATTTCCTGCATTTCCTTTACCAATGAAATTTTTAAAATTGTATTAGCTTAATTCCACTGTTCTACTTTGTCCACATTTTTCTGAATCCTGACTCTGTCTTTGTATTAGCTTTCCCTCCCAGTGTTTTAAAATCTGCAACTTTGATAACCATGACATCTATGCTATTATTTCAGTCACTGATACCTCACTTCACAGGAAACCTCCTCCCAAGGTAGCATTAAACCATGAAGAATTACTCTTTGATCCGACAATTCACTCAACTGAACCATCACCCAGTCTACTTTTCTTCATTTTTTTCATAAGGATATCATGAGAGGCTTTCTAAAATATTCATTTAAAATTTAGATAAATAATTTCTCTCCCATCCCCCTGACCTACTAGTCAAATAACTATCAAAAATAAGTAAAGTTAGTCTGGCATGTCCTGTTCATGATGAAACTATTGGTGATTAGTATTCCCTTTTCTAAATATTCAGTAACTCTCCTTTTAATAATTTGCCCTAAAATTATGCCAAGAATAGAAATAAAATTCATTGTCTTCTAGTTTGTAAATTACATTCTTGTTCCTTTCCTTTTTTGAAAATCGGGACCATGTTTGTCCCCTCCAATGTTGTGGTACTTCTTTCTGAAGTCATTGATGATGTTTTGGAATAGAAACTCATTTGAAGTAATATCTTATGGAGGATAATGGAGGAAGATTATGAACAATATTGTCTAATAAAATAGCGATAAGCTATGAAGAGAAAAATAAATTTACCAACAACTTGGTTAGAAACCCAGTTAAGCCAGATCATCTCAAAAACTTCTTAAAGTTAAAAGCAAGAGTAGGAAAATAGGTGAAAAATGAAATTAATTTATCACCATCAAGAATCATCATTACATTTGAAGCCCCAAATCATACTCTTAATGGGCTTTTCATGAAAATGTAACTAAATAAAATAAAACTGGCAGGAGAAATTGGAGAAACAGACAGAAAGACAGACAGACAACATCATGGCTAATATTTTACTTATACATACTACAATCCTAGGTCTATAAAATCTATATGAGAATATGAGTTAAGATTAAGCAGGATTTCATAAGCAATGTTGTATAGAAGACCACAATTTACTTTTTTTCTACATTGATGGCCCCACCATGTTTCCAGTCATCCAAGTTCACAACTTTGTAATCCTCTTCAGTTTTTTCCCTTGCATTAATTCCCATATCCAAAAACTTGCCATGTTTTGGCAATCCTACATCCACAATATCCATCCCATCCTTTCAAATCATGTGACCTCTTGATTAATTCAGACTTTCTTTATCTCTCACCTCCACTCTAGGAATAGCCTCCTAATTGGTCTCCTTGCTTCTAGTTTCTCACCTTTTCCATCCACTTGTGAGGTATTTGCCAAATTAGTATTCCTGAAACACAAACCTGACCATTTCACCCCCACTCAAAAATGTTCAATGATTCTTTACTACCTATAGAATAAAAGGCATATTCTTTGTTCTTGAATTTAAGGTCTGTCACAATCTGACCCTTTTCCTTCTTTTCCAGTTTTACTTCATATTAATCATCTTCCAAAACTCTTTTCCAGTTAAATCAATCTACCAGCTCTCCCATATATATCATTCCCATTTCCCCTTTCATGCCTTTGTACAAGTCAACAATGTCATATCTAGTATTCAAGTCTTCTTCCCCCCATCTCATAGAACACCTTGCTTCTCCAAGGAACAACTTAGTGATGTAAGACTTTGTCCATGTCCTATACTGCTCTCCTCTAAGTAAGTAGCATTTTCTTTCTCTTAAATTAACCAATATAATTTTTTTATAGTTTTTTGGTTTTGTAATTTAATCCACCAATAGAATGTAAGCCCTTTAAAGGCAGAAACCAGCTCATTTTTCATTTTGTAAGCCCAACACCTAGTATTATGTCTTGCACATAGTAGGTACTTAATAAATGGTGTGAAATTGAATTAAAGTGTTTGTAATACAATTAATTAAAAGGTATAGAAAATAAGATCCTACAATGCTTGTTATTTGTTGATTTAACTTTTAAATAAAGCATTTGATTCCACAAAGCATAATGTTGCCTTAAAACAACTTTTTTGTGTCTTGATAACAACTTTATGTAATTGGTTTCCTTTATTTTTGTGCTTTTAAAATATTATTATGAGAATGGGTCTGTAGGGTTCCACAAATGACACAAAATGATTAACAACCCCTAGGTTTTTAAAGACTTTCCTTCAAAAAGGTATCTCATAAGTGTATGTCAGAATCACAGAAGATGACTTGAAAATGCAACAGATATAATTTTGTTCAATAGTCTTCTGATTATTAATATATAGCAAGATACAAATTGAAGAGAAATATCCTTGCCAAACCTGCATGCTATACTTATAGATGATTTCCACCATAGAGTTCAAATGAAATGTAAATGTTTATTAAAGATATGCATTTTCTGAAGAAAAAGATGTCCTCCAGATGATGCTCTTTGAGGATGACTCTGTGGTGATGGTACTAAGCCTGGGAGTAGTCCCCAAATTGTACAAAACACTTAAACTTTTTAACCACATTTGAAATGTCAAGAAAAGCCAAAGAAAACTTATTACTAAGGCTATAGTCTATTTTTGGGTGGATACTTGGTGACTCGTGTGTGTGTGTGTATACATATATGTATATATTATGTGTGTGTCTAAGTGTATGTGTCTGTGTCTATGAGTGTGAAAATCATGTGATGCCACAGTCTGTGAAGCATTAACATGGTAGGTTACTCAATTTGAATTGAATAATTTAAAAGTGTATGTTGGCACGAAGAGCTTACAATATGTTACTAATGAATTATTACATACTCAAAAGAAGAAATGAATGGAAAAGAAGGTAGGGATAATTGATAGCCTCCATAGGCCATTGTAATATCTAGAGATTTGTGTAAGCCATATAATAACAAAAGATTTAGAGGAAGACCTGTGTTGCTATGTTGTGTAGACCTCCTTTGGAGGATTGTGGGGAAAGAGGAATATATTCCATACGAAATGAAAAATCATGGAAGAGTCATGATTTACACCAATAGATGGATTACCCACATTGATTAGATCACAAATCTATTGGGGGAAAAATCCAAATCTTAATGTAACATTGCCTTCTCACAAAGATATTTTAATCTGCAATTTGACAATAACAAAAATTCTTGGGCCAAGTTTGTAAAAATTCTCTTTTAAGTAGTTTCCACTACAAGTAATTGATTTCATATTGGAAAATGGCCCACAACATAAGTTGAAATGTTGTTGTCTTTTGGAAAGGCTCTAATGAGAAGTGATGGTTTATGTAGGTAGAATTACTTTATTTTATGGTTTCCATCAGCATATTTAGCAGGCGGGTTCATCCATGAAAATCACCCACTGAATTGTTTTCATTGTTTAATTCTCAACAGAGAAGGTTAGCAAAACATTATTCAGAGATTAAAAAACACATTATAATTATAACAATCCATTCAACACCAAAAAAGCCTTATTAAGAATTTAACTGTTAAAAAAAAAGTCAGGAAAGTCTTAGCTGTAGTTCCCACAGCAACCATGCCTCATTTCCACCTCACATTTCTATAATACAATTACATTTAGACCTGAATTGTGTTCAAAGGAGCAAGAGTTATAGTTATAGGTTACAAAATACTCATTTCCCTTGTTTATAACTTTACCAACAGAAAAGAAAGCATGGTTTCAATGAGATTTCCCATATGTTTTATGTTTGCTCCAAGATTATTTCAGAAACTAGGACAAAAGAACACTATATCTCTAATGAATTTTGGGATGAGAAAAGAATTCATCTTCCTCTTGCCAGTTTTATCTTCTTTTCCCCCCTTAGCACTCAAATTGATAGGTGACTTCCCAATATGTTAGTATCAAATGCCTTCTATGATTGAGAAATGTGGGATAGCAAATTTCCCTGCTTTCCCTTAGGCCATCTCTTGCTCTCCAGAATAACAATTACAAATTCCATTCAGATATTTCAGACTTTCTGGGAAAGAATAACTTCCTAGAAGACAGTAATTGTATCTTCTTTCTCTACTCCCACTATCTAAAGCGGTGCCTTGTACATAACAGGTATTTGTCTTTTGTTAAATTGAATATTAGAAAGATTTTCTTATTCTTTCACTTCATGGTCAGTTTCCCTCATCCAAAATAATAATCTCATCTTAATGTTCAACACTTATATACTGTATCATTGGCTATCATATATATTCAGATTTTTAAAACAGATTTATTTTCTTCTGGAATATATGGGGATAGAGAACTAGCACCTCTAGTGTAAGGCCTGCCAAGTTCTTTTCAGAGATACTCATTCACAGTTGACATCCATTTTTACCCAAATCTCTCCTATGACTCCAAGCAGCTGTAATATTTACATCCTGACAAAACCATCAGGCAGACCAGGTTGGGAGTGACTGACAGGCTTCAGAGCCATTGGTGAGTTAGGGGGATGTCTGCCCAAGTTTGTAAAGACTTACCCTGGCAGAATGGGCAGATGAGAATGATTTCTTCTAAAGGCCATAAAGGTAATAGAAGCAGTTGGTATTGAGTGCTTAGTGCTTGCTCAGACATCAAAGATGCCAAGGTCATCCACCACAGCCCGGGACATCACTAGTCATCTTGAATTTTGTCTTGACATTGAACTTTTCAGTGACTCTGGAAGATATGACTTTGTGAAGTTCTGCCTCACTTAAGTACAACTCATCTACAAACCAAAACATCATCTCATGATGTCATTAGTCCTCTTTGAAAATGAAGACTAATCAAAATTTTCTCCTCTGGTCTGTCTATGGTTTGGGTAAATAGGTTTCCAGGTAAATGATGTACTTGAAAAACGGGGTCATGATCTAAACAGTCAAGCTTCAATCTGTTGTTATAACTGGATTGGAAGTTAATAAACTTTTCCACTAGACCATGTTTCATTTTAAAGGTTTTTTTAAATAATAAATTATAAAACACTCAACTACAAAAAAATTGATTATAGATTTGAACCCAGTATAAAACCAAAAGTATTAAAACAGTTAAATATTAATATTAACTAGTGTTGATTATTATTCATTTTAATTCTGAGCAAAATTTAAAGAAATACATCTATGAATAGTTTTCCATCTCATGCACTCATTTTTATTCCCAATCAATATTTGATCTGAACTCAGTTTTGCTTTAGTGAAATATGCATTTCCAATTTAATCCAAACTCTTTTTAGATTTTGAATCATCAACTCCAATGTTTCTTACTAACCTTAATTCACAGTACTCCCCTTCTGTTATTCTATAGTTCAGTCACACTGATTTGCTCATTGAACTCTGATGACATGCTCCCTTCTCCCACTTCAGTACATACATTTTTCAGTGCATATACATTTGCATATATTGTCCTAGAAAATATCTTCCCCCAAATTCTACATGTTGAAGTTTTCTTCTTCTTTCACTCAGCTCAAATACCACCTCCTTCATAGAGCCTTGCCTGAACTTCCAACTAGAATTCTTCCTTCTAGAACCTCTCATGCTATTCTGTTGACTTCTTTTTGCCACTTAATTATTCGAATCTACATTCATACCCACCCACATTACTATATATTTCTCTTTCCTCTATATTATATGATAAACTCCTTGAAGGCAATGATTATGATTATTTTCATTTTTCTATCCCCAGTTCCCATTATATTGTCTGGCACATAGTATGTATTTAGTTAGCAGTTTGAATTGGATTCTTCTATGAGACCTGAAAACTTAAAGTAACTTTGTGTATTTTTTCTGAGATCAAGAGACTGCTTTCTTTTCACCCCAAACTAATTCTTTGAGAGCTCAAGCTTCTTAAATTGCCTTTCACACTCAGACTCAGAAAAATCATGTAGGTAAAGGTGATCTGTGCTTCCCAACATGATGCCCTGATGTCATCCTTCCAAGAGGGTATGTGACACATCACGATCTCTGTTTAATTTTACCTCTTTACTCATTGAAGTTAAGGTTCAGGTTTGATCATTGAAATATATTTATAGATAATTTATCCCCTTTCTAATTCCTGCAAGTTTCTTGACATTTTAGAACCTGATCTAATCTTTAACAGAGACTGAGAATTATCAACATCTCAGCCTGGATAATAATGTAACATAAAACACATTTAGAGTAATTGATTAAACAAATATAAAATTGTGGTTTCATGTCTTGAATGAAATTTTTCCAAAACACTAATTTGGTGCTATTCAGACTAATCTAATTTGCCTATGTGAAATTTAGAAGTAGCATATTAATTCAAAAACATATTAGAAGCATATGTCCCCACACACTTCTCATATATGTATAAATATGTACCACATATTCTCATTTAACATTGTTTGTTAGATAAACATTGCCTTTCATTTTCACATGATTAGGAAGACTAGGGAATGACTTGTAGATTTTTCTATCCTGAAGATGCTGATAGTATACCCTCTGGATAGTTTTTTGGGTCCATATTGGCAGACTTACTGTATGGATCATAAGATTTTTCGACCCAAACTAATCAGGTTCAGTTGGCTTCTTATATTGTAGTAGAATCAGTTATTTTTTCTCCTTTGTTTTCGAAGAGGACCAATGACATCATGGGATAATGTTCTAACTTTTATGTGAATTAGATTTAAATGAGACAGAATTGCACAAACACATCAGCTCACTCTGCCTTCCAGAATCATCAAAGTTAGTGGCAAGACAAAAGTCAAGATGACTAGTAATGATCTGAGACACAATGAATGACTTGACATTTTGTTGTCTGACTAAGCTCTAAGCACTCCATAGCAACTGCTTCAATTGCAAAATGTTCTTATCTACTCATTCTGCCAGAGAACGTCTTTAAATGCTTGGGATAGACATTTCCCTAAACCACTGAAGTCCAGATTACCTTCAACCTGGTTTAGTCCATCTTCCAAGAATGTTTACTGGGCTCCTACACATTCTATAACCTCTTGAAGCCACAGCTGAGAGTTGAGTATCTGTTAGACACCGGTGAGAACTTAGCAGTCCCATTCTTGGGGAGCCCCAGTCATACTCTCATGTTGTTCACAATTTAATCTTTCCAGCCCATTCCACCTCTCTACTAGCTTCATTTTCCCTGCTCTACAATGTGGGAACCCTCTTTCCCTCCTGATTTCCAATTTCCTTTTTATATGTTTTGTCTTCCATATTAGACTGTAAACTCCTTAAGAATCAGGATTATCTTGTTTTCTTGCATTTTGAACCCTGGATTTTAGTACAATGACTGGAATATAGTAAGTGCTTAATAAATGCTCAAACTACCTGTTTTCTACATTTAACAAATGGGAATAATAATAATAATTATGAATAATATATAAATAAAGTGTACTAATAAATAAATGTCTGGAATTGGAGTCAGAAAGATGTCAGTTCATGTACAACTTTTGTCACTTTCTGTGTGAAAATCACTTAACCTCTGTGCCACAGGCAGCTCTTAGAATTTATCTAATAAATCAGATAATAGTTAAGGTTGAAATCCTTGAAGTTCCCCACCCTGAATTCACAGAGCTTATATATGTGTATTTAAAATAAGGTGTTGTACAGGTACAATATAGTTTATTAGTAGCAATAACCATTTACATTTATATAGCAAAACACTTTTCCTATAATAAAACTTCAAGATAGACATGCAATTCTAATAATAGTCATTTTATGGGAGACACATCTGTGGCAGCTAGAGATAGGACTCCAATCCACATTGGCTCCAGAGTCAATGTCCATTTTCCTGCTGTATGCTACAACTACACATGAATTTCTTCTCTGATTCTTCCCACAGCCTTATGGAATAGATAGGCTGTTTTCAGATAAGTTAACTAAAGTCCAGAATGGTTAAGGCACTTGACCACCAGACATACAGTTCCAGTGGCATTCCAAATTTGAAACTTTTTTCCTGTCATCCCTCAAAATTGGGAGTTTTTGCCTTCCTTCATTTTTTCTCCTCCTGACTTTTTTTTAAATGAAATTCTATGCATCAGATTGCAGCATCTAACAACTTTAGCAATCCTAAGAAACAGAATGGCAGCACACTATGTATGATTTTTTGGTCACACTTGAGCTAATGTATTGTGGGAAGAATATAGTATTCAAAAGTATAATTATGCCCTATCAAAAACATCAAAAGTAAAGGCAAAAAAAAAAAAATCAGAGTCTTCATGTAATACATCTCACTTCAAAATACAAGCAAGAGAATGCAAATGTTATTCAAACATGCTCTGAAAGCAGTGTATATATTCCCCCTTTGCTTATGGTATAATAAAGTAAATAGCTGTCAAGTTAACAATTGAAAATAACAAATTAAAAAAAAGCACAACATGCATATTATAGTGTGTACTTTTTTGAGTTTGTGTATTTTATTAGCAAACTTAACCTTGCCCTGGCCTTAATTGAATTTCTTAGAAATCTTTTCATACAAAGATGAACAAAAGGAAGACACAGGGTTTATGGAGTTGTTTTTATAAGTGTGAAATAGGAAAACCTCTGGCTTCGCTAATGTTAACATTTGAATGCAGAGTTAATTGCAACATAATGAAGGTCTAATTGAAATTTTTATTCATGCATGATCATTCTGTCCTAAATTCTTCTACTGTAATTTAATTTTTTCAGACTATAATAGATTAACTTAAGTACTATAACATTTAGTAATTTGTGTTAAGTGGAAAAAAGGATGTCAATTTTCACCTAATGTTATAGCTTCAAAAGAATTTTAGCCAATTTCCTTGAGCCTTTTCCAGGAAAATTAAGTGATGACCTAAAGAAAATAGCACAGTATGTGTCAGCTTACTTCTGCCATTTACTAGCTATATAACTATAGGCAAGTCATTCACCAGAGATGATCTTCCTCATTGTGGAATAAGAAAATCAATACCCACATTATCTCACTCAGTAGGTTGTTGCGAGGATCAAATAAGAAAATTACCAAATGCACAAATGCTTTAGTGATCATAAAGCACTATACAAACAAAAGTCCTTATTATGAACTTTCTCAAACTTTTATTTCAGTAATGTCTGACTCTTTGTGACCCCATTTGGGATTTTTTTGGCAATGATACTGGAGTAGTTTGCTATTTCCTTCTTCAGTATATTTTACAGATAAGGAGACTGAGGCAAACAGAGTTAAGTGATTTATCCTGAGTGACATAGCTAGCTAGTACTATATATATATATATATATATATATATACATATATATGTATATATATATGTATATATATATGTATATATATATGTATATACACATGTCTAACATGTATACACACATGCATATTTGGTTTCACATATAATCATAAGTATATATGTTTATGAAATCAAATCTATGAAGATTCAGCAACATTATATCAGTTTTCAAATTAAACTTTTTATTGTTCTATTCATCATTTCTAGAAAAAGTAGCAACCTGTTTTACTAGTTCTATTACTCAATTTTAACAAGTATTATTTATTTTTACTTTATCTTGCTTAAACCAGAAAATTATAGATAATCATTACTAAACCATTTACTAAATGAATTAGAATCCAAAGGCAGGGAAAACAGCTGATCTATAATGCAAACACAGGATACACAGGTGATATAGACCTCAAAGACAGGGAAAACAGATGATCTGGAATGCAAAGATAGTAAACAGCTGATCTAGAACACAAAGATAGGGGAAATGGTTGATTGAGAAGATGGGGGGGGCTTGCAGGTGATCTAGAACACAGGGAGCATGTGTGATCTAGAACACAAATACATTGGTGGAGAGTGATCTAGAACACAAAGGCAGAGGTGATCTAGAGCACAGGAGGCACAGGTGATCTAGAATGCAATGCCAGGGAAAGCTGATGATCTAGAATGCAAAAGACAAGGTAAATGGTTGATCTAGGACATAGGGAACACAGGCAAACTAGAGCTCATAGAGAGGGGAAGTGGATGATCTTGAATGCAAAAGGATGGGGCAAGCTGGTTGATCTAGAACACAAAAACAGGGGAAAGTGGTGATCTAGAAGGCAAAGACAGGGAAATAGAATACCAGGGGAAGCAGCCAATCTAGAACACAAGTACAGGGAAAGCAGCTGGTTTTCTATCCACCCTCCTTTAATTCCAGTTTTCTGCTTGGATATGTATTTGCAAGTTTATTTTTATCCTCAACTGATATGCTGATATATGTATTTGATTATGCCATGTGCTTTGCCACTAATTTTAATTTGCACCACTTTTAATTCAGGCTTCAATTTAATTCACATGGAATATTTTTTAGCCTTCTAAAGTAGGCAAATATTCCCCAAATCAGTTTACTTTAAATGGATTTTAAGTATGTTTAGAGAAGAAAGACATGGGTAATGATTAATGGCTGAGGGGAATCAGAGCTTCTTTGGGGATACGTGGCTATTATTGGTCAGATACATTATTCTGAACTGAGGATCTCAGGAAACAAAGGGAGCACAAATTTTTCCCTTATGGTTTGAATTGAAAGTGTCTTTGCCTTTATGTATGGAAGCTATTAGCCTCCCATCCTTGCCAAAACAACATACCAGGATTTCCTTCTAAAATTTAATTAAATGCCTGGTACAGTTTTGGAGGGAATCCATTGGTTCTGTTATTCAGGACCCAGGACTTCCTAGATTTTGATTTTCTGTAATATCCATTTGACTTTGAAAAACTATTACAATGTTACAAACTGGTAAATCTTGTTAAGGATATTTCTCCCCATTATGTGAGGTTTGCAGAATGCTTCTTATCCCAGTACTACAAAGGAATATCACTTAATGAGCCTTCCCAATTCAAGAGTAGTCAATCTCATCATAGACTTGGTGATAAGGAAAGTATGGGATAGAAATGTATAAAAAACACAAACAATGAGTCCAATCATATACATACACACATACACACACACACACACACACACACACACACACATATATAAAGCCACTTTCTACCCTGCTGCCCTCATACTATTTATAGCAATTTTCAGTAAAATGAGGAGATGAAATTAAGTGATTTCTAAAATTCCAAAAATTCTATAATCTAAGTGTTGGACATTCTTAGATCTGACTTTATAGCATCTTCAACAGCTTGAAGAGACCTTGGTCATCTCCTGTTTTAAAGAGGGGAAATTATTTGCATAAGGTCACAAAGTTTGGCATCTAAACATAGGTCCTTACACTGCAAATCCAATATACTTTTTTCCATGTTGTCCCATTTTGAATGGGCCAAGCTTCTGCCAGGAATATCCCAGAGCTATTCACATTCTTTCTGATTTTCACCTACAGAGTCTTTAAACCTTAAAGTAGGAATCTTTGAATCCTCTTTCTTCCCACCTCTAATCTGCAACTGATTTCTATTCTTTCTAGCTTGGCAGTATTTCTCAACCATCCGCTTTTCCCATTCATACTGCCACCATTCATACTGTTCACCAGGATTATTCCAATAACTTTCTAATTACTTTTCTTTTCAACAATATCTCCCTCTTTGATCCATCCTACAAACTGCTGCAAGATTAATCTTAACAAAGAATGACTCTTGTCCCTTGCTCAAAATCTTTCAATGGTTACCTAATAAAGTCCAAACCCCTTTCCCTATCATAAAAGGCCTTTCACAATTCAGCCCCAAATTACTTATCCAGCTTGATTTATGATGAATAATAAATCCTTTCAAACTATAACTTCAAACTTAAATATAAAACAAGAAAAGGAAAAAAATTACCATGTATACAACAGAACATAGGAGAGGATTCAATACAAATATCATACATTGTTTTCAAAGCTGCCCAGCTTTACTTTGCCTCTTTCTGGATTTTCTTTTGTTCTCTGCTGTGCAATTTTTACTTTATTTTTTTTTTCTCCTCTCCCTTTCCAAATCCCACCAATACCCTTAAGAAGGCTATAATTAAGCATGGTTATAAATACATATACAAAGATATTTATTATACTCATACATATATACATATGACTGGACTATGCTTATTGACTTCTATTAGCTATTTCTTTGAAGGTGGAGTGCTTATTCCTTAAAAAGTCTAAGTCGTTCCATGTTTTTCTAAATAAACCAAGTCATCATTTCCTTCACCATATATATACTTTAACTATTCTCTCTTCTTATGTTACAGGTTCAGGATTGATATTGTGTAATGTTTCCTTTACATTTTTTTCCCTAGTTTCTTTGAAGGGTCTGCCCTTTTGTTGTCTTATATGATCTTTGTTATTATTTTTTCTAACTTTTAATAATTTAATTGGGATGGCATTGAATAAATAGATTAGGTAAATTTTTCATTTTTTTATTATATTGGCTTTACCCACTCATGAATAACAAATATTACTTCAATTATTTATTGCAGACTATTATATTTAAAAAATGGTTTTTGTTTATGTCCATTCATGTGGATGTTTTGCCAGGTATGCTCTCAGTATTTTATACTGTCTAGTTATTTTAAATGGTCTGAAACAGTATTAAATATTATTGCTGACACTACAGTTTCTCTATTTTTTTTATTAAATCTATTTTTGCTTTAACTTTGAGATCATGATTACTACCCTGATTTTCTGTATAATAAATTCTACTCCTGACCTTTATTTTCTTTGTGGGTAGCTCTCATTTTTATAGCATTTCCTGAAAGTAATACAGGGTTGAATTTGAAATCTGTTTTCAGTTTCTATCTTATGGGTAAATTCATCCCATTCACATTCTAAACTATTACTTGTATATTTTTCTTTTTCCTATTTTTGCTCACTATCTTTGACACCCTATTCCTACCTCTCCTCACTCCTTTGCTTTACTTCTACCCACCACCTTTCCCTCTTGTTCTTTAAACTATCAACTCAAGAGTTTCTCCCTTATTTTCTCCCTCCCAACCTATACCTTATTAGCTTACTTATTTCTATATTTAGAAGATATTTATACATTTCTAGATATATATGTTGCTTCTCTTTAATCCATTACTGATGAGAATGAAATTGTATCACTACCACCCTCCCTCATACTAGCTTTTTCTGTATCAATTTTTTATTTTATGCTTTATTTGTGATATAATTATTCCTGTTTAATCTTTTCCTACAGTTTTATTTTATTAAATCTCCTCATCAAAAATACCTCAGCCCAAGATTTTTTTTTCAAACTACTCAAATAATGATGACAGTCATAAAAGTACTAATCATTTTCACATATAAGAAGTGAACATTTTGATGTCATTGATTAATATTTGCCTTATTTCTCCTAGGTGTTATATGTCAAATTTTCACTTAAGTCCTGCTGTTTTTTTTTTATTTTATTAAAACTTTTTATTTACAAAACATATGCATGAGTAATTTTTCAAAATTGACCCTGACAAAACTTTCTATTCCAAATAGAAAGGCTATCCCTGCTTTTCTTTCTTCACCTGAAGTATTATATATTCTGCTCCAGGCCTTTACCTTCACTCTGTATATATCACTGTGCTTTAAATGTGTTTCTTGTAAAGAACTAATTGTAGGATTCTGACTTTTAATTCAATCTGCTATCCACTTCCGTTTTATGGAAGAAATCATTCCATTCACATTCACAGTTAAAATAACTAATTCTGTATTTTTTGCCATCTTATTTACCCTAACTTATGCTTTGTTCTTTCCTTTCCCCCTTCCCTCATCCCCAGTATTTTGTTTTTGATGACCACCTCCCTTAAACAGTCCTCCCCCTTTAGAGCACCCCCCTTTTTACACCTTTCCCCTAATTCTTCTGTTTTCCCTTATATTAGTCTTTCCCTTACTTTTCCCCCTTTCCCTCCTACTTCCCTATAAGGTGAGAAAAGTTTCTCTCTGGAACCAGATATGTCTGATATTCTCTGTTAGAGCCAAATCTGATGAGAGTAAGATTCATACAATGCTCATCTCCCTCCCTTCTTTCTCTCATTTATAATAGGTTTTCTTTGCCTCTTCATGAGATATAATTTCCCTTATTTTCCCTCCTTTTCCCTCTTTTTCCAGTATGATCCTCTTTCCACCAATAGTATCATATCATAATAAAATCAAATTATACCCATGTTCTCTAAATATATCCATAACAAAAATATAGTTCTCAAGAGTTCTTTCCTTTTTACCTTTTTTATGCTTCTCTTGAGTTCTGTTTAAAGATCAAATTTTTTGTTCAGTTCTGGTCTTTTCATTAAAAAGAAATGAAATTCACCCATATCATTGAATGTACATTTTCTTTCCTGAAAGATAATGCTAACTTTAGCTGGATAGTTTATTCTTGGCTGTAATCCAAATTCCTTTATCTTTCAAAATATCAGATTCCAGGCCCTTCAATCCTTAAAGGTAGAAGTTGCTATCTCCTGAGTAACCCTAATTGTGACTCCTTGGTATTTAAATTGTTTCTTTCTGGCTACTTGCAATATGTTTTCTTTGGTGTGATAGTTCTGAAATTTAGCCATGATTTAATTGGGGGTTTAATTTTGGGGTCTCTTTCAGGAGGTAATTGATGGATTCTTTAGATGGCTATTTTACCTTCTGATTCTAATCTCAGGGCAATTTCCTTGTATGATTTCTTGTAAGATAATGTCTAGGTTCTTTTTTTTTAACATAGTTTTCAGGAAGTACAATAATCCTTAGATTGTTTCTCCTAGATCTATTTTCCAGGTCAGTTGTTTTTCCTAGGAGACATTTCATATTTTCTTCTACTTTTTCATTTTTTTGTGTGTGTTTGTTTGACTGATTCTTGAAGTCTTATTGAGTCATTTACTTCCATTTGTGCAATTCTAATTTTTAGTGTATTATTTTCTTCAGTTAGCTTTTTTAGCTTCTTGTGCAGTTGGCCAATTGTACTTTTTTGTTCATTGGATTTTTTTTTCCATTTCACAAATTTTGTTTTTCAATGAATTGGTGTCTTTTTCATGTCTTTTATAGGGCATTATATGCTTTTTCCATTGCTTCTTACAATGATCATTTCCCAATTTTTCTTCTAACTCTCTTTTAAGATACTTTATGCAATCTTCCAAGAAAGCCTTGTGAAATGGGGACTAGCTCATGTCTCTCTTTGAGGCTTTATCTTTGCCTTTAAGAACCTCAGGATTGAGGTCTGTTCTCTTTCTTCATAAAAGCTGTCTATGGTGAGAGGGGTGTGTGTGTGTGTGTGTGTGTGTGTGTGTGTGTGTGTGTGTTTATTCATTTTTTTGAGACTTGAGGTCTGTTCAACGCAAAAGAGTGATAGTTGCTTTAATTTGCTCTGGGGGCAGTTCTGCTGATTGATTTGCAGTGCTGGGTAACGGCAGCTAGGTCCGGTGTTCTTCCAGAGCTCAGAGGTTTACAATTTGTAAACCTTCTACGTCTTGTTTAAACCTTCTTGTAGCTCTATGATATTTAAATTGTTGGGGGCGGTTTAACTTGTTGCTTCCAATATTTTTCCTTTAACCTGGGAGTTTTGAAACTTGGATATGGTATACCTGTAAGTTTTCCTCCTATGATTTCTTTCAGGTGATAATCAGTGGATTTTTAAAAATTTCTGCTTTGCTTTCTTGCTCTAAAACTTTAGGGAAATTTTCCTTGATAATTTATTGTAAAACTGTATCAAGATTCTTTTTATTGTAATTTTCAGGTAATCCAACTGTTCTTATATTCTTATATTACTTGCTCTGTTCTACATTTGTTCTCCAGAACAAATGTTTTTCTGGTGAGATGTTTCATATTCTCTTCTATTTTTCCATTTTTTAGGTTTTGTTTTATTATTTCTTGTTGTCTTAGAATGTCATTAAGTCCCTTTTGCCCAATTCTAATTTTCTTTTTTTTTTTAAATTTTATTTTATTTAATAATAACTTTGTATTGACAGAATCCATGCCAGGATAATTTTTACATGACATTATCCCTTGCAATCACTTATGTTTCGTTTTTTCCCCTCCCTCCCTCCTCCCCCCCCCAAGATGGCAAGCAGTCCTACATATGTTAAATATGTTGCAGCATATCCTAGACACAATACATATTTGCAGAACCGAACAGTTCTCCCGCTGCACAGGGAGAAGCCCAATTCTAATTTTCAAGGAATTATTTTCTTCCTTAATTTTTTGGTTCTTTATTTCAAGTTGGTTAATTTTCTTTTCATAATTTTTTTTATTTTTCTTAGATTACTCTTGTTTTTTCCTAATTTTTCCATGATCTCTCTATTTGATTTTTAAAATCCTTTTTAAGTTCCTCCAAGAATTCATTTTATACTTGGGACCATTTGGCATTTCTAATTGAAAAAGAGTGAATTTTATGCTCCATTACCTCCTTCTGAATATGAATCCACACCTTCTCTTCTCCATAGTAGCTATCTGAATTCTTTTTCCTTTGCTTACTCATTTTTGTTTGTTTGTATTATTTTGGTTTTAGCAGCTATACATGTAACAAAGTTATAGGTTGTTATGGGCCAGAACTCTTGTACTTAAAACAAGGATTCTTACAAGGTGAAATTAATAAGACAATGGTTATCTAGTTTAGCATGGTGATTAATAGTTCTGTAGTTCAGTACATGTACTTAGTATTTAATATAGTTCTACAAGATTCACACTTACGATGGTGTGATTATAATAGAGTATATAACAGCCAGCAGGGACTGAGAGACAGATTCATTCCCTAGTCCACCTTTGTGGTGGCTGGAGACTGAAGCACAAGCCAGAGACTGAGAGACAGATTCATTCACTCCATCTCACACCACCGTGGTGGCTCTCCTCCTCAGCTTCTCCACTGAAACCAAGATTCTGGAAGGCCTCTAAGAAAGCTAGTGGGGCCCCAAGCAAGGATACTAGATTGTGAAGGAGATAATAAAGGATTTGGACTTTATCCCTGGCTATTCTCATGGTAATTACTCTACTGAAATGAAGGCTGCTCCCCAAACCTCCAGAAAACCAAACAAGAACACTACAATAGGTATAGGAATGACCAAATTTCAGACCCTTCTTACTGTTATTTTCTGAGATCTTTTCTGGGCATTACCCTCTCCATTCCTTTTTTTTTTTATTTAATTTTTATTTAATAATTACTTTATATTGACACTCGTTTCTGTTCCGATTTTTTTTCCCTCCCTCCCTCCCCTAGATGGCAAGCAGTCCTTTATATGTTGGATATGTTGAAGTATATCCTAGATACAATATATGTTTGCAGAACCGAACAGTTCTCTTGTTGCATAGGGAGAATTGGATTCAGAAGGTATAAATAACCCAGGAAGAAAAACAAAAATGCAGATAGTTCACATTCGTTTCCCAGTGTTCTTTCTTTGGGTGTAGCTGCTTTTGTCCGTCATTTATCAATTGAAACTCAGGTCTCTTTGTCAAAGAAATCCACTTCCATCAAAATATGTCCTCATACAATATCGTTGTCGAAGTATATAATGATCTCCTGGTTCTGCTCATTTCACTTAGCATCAGTTCATGTAAGTCTCGCCAGTCCTCTCTGTATTCATCCTGCTGGTCATTTTTTACAGAACAATAATATTCCATAACATTCATATACCACAATTTACCCAGCCATTCTCCAATTGATGGGCATCCATTCATTTTCCAGTTTCTGGCCACTACAAACAGGGCTGCTACAAACATTTTGGCACATACAGGTCCCTTTCCCTTCTTTAGTATTTCTTTGGGATATAAGCCCAATAGAAACACTGCTGGATCAAAGGGTATGCACAATTTGATAATTTTTTGGGCATAATTCCAGATTGCTCTCCAGAATGGTTGGATTCGTTCACAACTCCACCAACAATGCATTAGTGTCCCAGTTTTCCCGCATCCCCTCCAACATTCATCATTATTTTTTCCTGTCATCTTAGCCAATCTGACAGGTGTGTAGTGGTATCTCAGAGTTGTCTTAATTTGCATTTCTCTGATCAATAATGATTTGGAACACTCTTTCATATGAATGGTAATAGTTTCAATTTCATCCTCTGAAAATTGTCTGTTCATATCCTTTGACCATTTATCAATTGGAGAATGGCTTGATTTCTTATAAATTTGAGTCAGTTCTCTATATATTTTGGAAATGAGGCCTTTATCAGAACCTTTAACTGTGAAAATGTTTTCCCAGTTTGTTGCTTCCCTTCTAATCTTGTTTGCATTAGTTTTATTTGTACAAAGGCTTTTTAATTTGATGTAATCAAAATTTTCTATTTTGTGATCAGTAATGGTCTCTAGTTCATCTTCGGTCACAAATTTCTTTCTCCTCCACAAGTCTGAGAGATAAACTATTCTATGTTCCTCTAATTTATTTATAATCTCGTTCTTTATGCCTAGGTCATAGACCCATTTTGATCTTATCTTGGTATATGGTGTTAAGTGTGGGTCCATGCCTAATTTCTGCCATACTAATTTCCAATTATCCCAGCAGTTTTTATCAAATAATGAATTCTTTTCCCAGAGGTTAGGGGCTTTGGGTTTGTCAAACACTAGATTGCTATAGTTGACTATTCTGTCTTGTGAACCTAGACTTTTCCACTGATCCACTAATCTATTTCTTAGCCAATACCAAATGGTTTTGGTGACTGCTGCTTTATAATATAATTTTAGATCAGGTACCGCTAGGCCACCTTCATTTGATTTTTTTTTTCATTAATTCCCTTGAGATTCTCGACTTTTTATTGTTCCATATGAATTTTGTTGTTATTTTTTCTAGATCAATAAAATATTTTCTTGGAAGTCTAATTGGTATAGCACTAAATAAATAGATTAGTTTAGGGAGTATTGTCATCTTTATTATGTTCGCTTGGCCGATCCAACAGCACTTAATATTTTTCCAATTATTTAAGTCTGACTTTATTTGTGTGGAGACTTTTTTATAATTTTGCTCATATAATTCCTGACTTTCCTTTGGTAGATAGATTCCCAAATATTTTATGGTATCAACAGTTATTCTGAATGGAATTTCTCTTTGTATCTCTTGCTGTTGGGTTTTGTTGGTGATGTATAAAAATGCTGAGGATTTATGGGGATTTATTTTGTAGCCAGCTACTTTGCTAAAATTATGAATTATTTCCAATAGCTTTTTGGTAGAATCTCTGGGGTTCTCTAGGTATACCATCATATCATCTGCAAAGAGTGATAGTTTGGTTTCCTCATTGCCTACTCTAATTCCTTTTATATCTTTCTCGACTCTTATTGCCGAGGCTAGTGTTTCTAATACGATATTAAATAATAATGGTGATAGTGGGCAACCTTGCTTCACTCCAGATCTTACTGGGAAAGGTTCCAGTTTTTCCCCATTGCATATGATGCTTACTGATGGTTTTAAATATATGCTCCTGACTATTTTAAGGAAAAGTCCATTTATTCCTATGCTCTCAAGTGTTTTTATTAGGAATGGATGTTGGATTTTATCAAATGCTTTTTCTGCATCTATTGAGATGATCATATGGTTTTTGTTTGTTTGGTTATTGATATAGTCAATTATGCTAATAGTTTTCCTAATATTGAACCAGCCCTGCATTCCTGGTATAAATCCTACTTGGTCATAGTGTATTATCCTGGTGACGATTTTCTGTAATCTTTTTGCTAATATTTTATTTAAGATTTTAGCATCAATATTCATTAGGGAGATTGGTCTATAATTTTCTTTCTCTGTTTTCAGCCTACCTGGTTTAGGTATCTGTACCATGTCTGTGTCATAAAAGGAGTTTGGTAGCACTCCTTCAATCCCTATTTTTTCAAATAGTTTATATAACATTGGAGTTAATTGTTCTTTAAATGTTTGGTAGAATTCACATGTAAATCCATCTGGTCCTGGGGATTTTTTCTTAGGGAGTTGATTGATAGTTTGTTCTATTTCTTTTTCTGAGATGGGACTGTTTAGGATATTTACTTCTTCCTCTGTTAGTTTGGGCAAGCTATATTTTTGGAGGTGTTTTTCTATTTCTTTTAAGTTGTCGAATTTATTGGCATAAAGTTGGGCAAAGTAACTCCTAATTATTGCTCTAATTTCCTCTTCGTTAGTGGCGAGTTCTCCCTTTTCATTTTTAAGACTAACAATTTGATTTTCCTCTTTCCTTTTTTTAATCAGATTTACTAAGGGTTTGTCTATTTTGTTGGTTTTTTCATAGAACCAACTCTTAGTTTTATTAATTAATTCAATAGTTTTTTTACTTTCAATTTTATTGATCTCTCCTTTTATTTTTAGAATTTCAAGTTTAGTGTTTGACTGGGGGTTTTTAATTTGTTCCTTTTCTAGCATTTTTAGTTGCAAACCCAATTCATTGACCTTCTCTTTCTCTATTTTATACAAATAGGCCTCTAGAGATATGAAATTTCCCCTTATTACCGCTTTGGCTGCATCCCATACATTTTGGTATGATGTCTCATTATTATCGTTTTCTTGGGTGAAGTTATTAATTATGTCTATGATTTGCTGTTTCACCCAATCATTCTTTAGTATGAGATTATTTAGTTTCCAATTATTTTTTGGTCTACTTCCCCCTGGTTTTTTGTTGAATGTAATTTTCATTGCATCGTGGTCTGAAAAGGATGCATTTACTATTTCTGCCTTACTGCATTTGAGTTTGAGGTTTTTATGTCCTAATATATGGTCAATTTTTGTATAGGTTCCATGAACTGCTGAAAAGAAAGTGTATTCCTTTCTGTCTCCATTACATTTTCTCCAGAGATACCCTCTCCATTCCTAAGACATGGCTAGGGCCCCCAACCATGCTGTTCCACATGTGATCTTGCTCCCTTGGTCTCTTGGGTGACTACAAACTATAGTTGCCCTCTCTGTTCTGGTTCTGAAACTAGAGCCTCTGATCTCTTGCAAGTACCCACAGGGCCCCTGCCCATCACTCCTCACTGGGCTAGCTCCTTCTTTCCCATAGCCACAACTCAGGATGGGTTTGGTCTACCCAACTGTGCTTAGCTGCCTCAACAGTGGAAATTCCTTCAGTCTTCTACTCAGCTGTCATTCCCATATTGTCCATGAGATGACAATTCCTAAGACCTCCCAACTCCAACTACCCAAAGAGTGGTTGTTTGTTATTCTGCAGTCAGCCTGGAGTTATTTGCTCTTCCCTTAGGTTCAATCTCTGCCCCCTGGAAGTTAGGTCTTTCCTGGGTCTTCTGCTTAATCCTAATTTTTGTCTATTTCTGCTGCTCAACACTCCTTCTAAGGTGTCTTTTTTTGTCAAGGAAATTTGGAGACATGAAAGCTTTCTGATCTACTCTGCTATTTTCCTAGAATTTTCTCTACACTCTTTTCTGCCTACAGTGTTTAGTCAACCTGAAGTGTTCATTCTCCAAACATATCCTTTCTTTTCCATCTCTATATCTTTATTCCCTCTGTTCCTGGTGCCCAGATCATCTCTCTCCTCACTTTCCCTCTTCAAATATCTTTGTCTCTTAAGGAAATCCTAAATGAGGCCAGAAAGAGTTGGACATGATTTAAACAACTGAACAACATTCTGTAAATGATCTTCAACATGAGTTTGAGTGACCAATATAAACAGTAAGAGAGAACTAATTTGTTTTACCATCCACATGTACATGTTGCTTACCATTCCACTTTCATGTCATTTCTTGTAGAAGGAAAGTCTCTTGTTTTTAACTTTGAAGTAAATTTTAGCTCAGATCAGCATTTTGTTTTCAATCCAATCATCTCCTCTCCCACAATCCTAATAAATATATAGTAGCAGAGAAGACACCAATCATATTCCATATTCCATGTACGAAAGTGAAAAATATTGGCAAAACATTATATATTTAGTGTTCTAGAAATTGAATCCTTGCCGGACAATTGATATTCTAAATGATTATTGTTCAATGGATGGGTAAATGCCATGTTTTATGGAGACTCTAATTGACAATGCCAATGATTGGCTTTGAAAGAGAGAGTATTATATAAACTACTTGTTATATAAACCAATCCCATCCTCCCCTCACACCAAGTATAGAATAGGCTCTGGTGATCTTTACAACATATAAATGGTTATGATATTGCCATCTACTTTGGAGAATCAAAAAAGGATTGTTGCATTTTTTTTCTTTTTTAAAAAATTTGTTTTTGAGAGGTAGTATAATAAAGTGGATAGGGAAGACAAGTTCTAATCTATTCTCAGATGTTTACTAGTTTCATGACTGGGATTTAGCTTCCCTGAGCCTCAGTTTCCTAATTTGTAAAATAAGGCAGTTGAACAAAATAGCTTCCAAGATTCCTTTTCTCTGAGTTCTATGATTCTTTTGAAGGCAAGGGCCCATTCAAAATCAATTATACTATCCACAGTTCTATAAGAGACTAGTCTCTCAAACAGGTATTCTTTCTTTGTTTATATAGCAGCAGTCAATTGAAGGGTAGGCACTTTAATCAAGTCCACAGCTGCAGTAAAAACCTCTCAACTCTAATTTTCTGGCAACTCAGGGAAAATATTACAGATAGCAAAATAGAATAAATTGAGGGAAAATTAGGTAGGATATTGTTAGCGATTCTTTGAGACCAACATTAAAGTATACTGCAACCACTGAATGAAGTATTCATTATGGATTTTCTGCCAAACTTGTTTTCCCAAGGGGCAGAAGGCTTTTGCTTAGTCCCTGTTGTTAGTTTTGATCAACTCCCCCCTCCCCCCCAAAAAAAACCCTCTTCTAGAAGGTTTTCAGCATAAGGGTAGCTCTGGCTCAAGTAGCCCCTGCAAGGGATATTTAAAAACTAGCTTGGTGATTCTGGGCAAGTCAATTAAATTTTGTTTCCTTCATTTTCCTCTTCTGTAAAATGGAGATAATAATACCACTTACTTCTCAAGGTTGTTGTGAGGTTCAAATGAAGTGATATATGTAAAATGCTTTGCAAAGCTTAAAATGCTACTTATTATGTTCATGCCGATGGTTGTTGCTGCTATGGCTGTTATAGCAGGAATAAAAAAAGATTGGCTAGAAATTAGGAAGTTACTAATCAAGGACTCTAACTCATAAAATCAAAGATATTCACCTGAAAGCTTAGAGCTTCCATAAAACATGGCATTTACCTACAGTTTCTACCCAGCAAATCCTCTGCACTTAAAGGAATTACATACTTGTTGATGATCAGATCTTCAGCTTGTTCTGACTATTCTGTGTAGAGAAAGCACAAAAGGCAGTAGAAAGTAAATCAATCCAAAACAAGGCAAAGAAGAGATCACACAGAGAGGGTACCTTTTTCCATAGATAAAAACTGCAAATATATATATATATATATATAATTTTTATAATATAAAGAAGCTCATGAATTTCACTTTATATATTTTCTCTTCAAAGAAAACTTAATTTACTATTTAAACTAGTAATGCAACTCTTAAAAAGTAGCGTTTGTTCCCATATTACATCTCCTCGCAAAGATTATTACAGAGAAGCAGAAATATTTTATAAAAGGTCTATTGCTCTGTATTCATTATGTAATTGATTATCACTGTCAGAGCCTGATAGTAGTATATCATTGCTAAGTAATAATATTGGTGGAGAAAAGCTATCATTTCAGACTAGCCTTGGGGCATTTAAGTTAAAGCTCAAAATTACATGGTATTTTTGAATGTTATCATCCTTTGGTATGGAAAGAAAGATGTTAACAAATGTTCTGGTCTCTAAAGCAACTTAAGTTCACATTTATCTCCCATGGCAAGTGTCACTTTTAAGATGGGCAGGAAAAAATTCAAGAATATAGAAGATAAAAATAAATAAATAAATAAAAATAAAAAAATAAAAAAGACTATAGGAGATGTGGCTTCTGCAAGATAAAGCTTCTGAGGAGGGTCCACAAGTAAAAAAAAAAAAAAGGAAATGAATTATCTTAGTGTTTTCCTCATAGTAAGGGTTAGAGTGAAGAAGAAATAGCATAACAAATGGTGGGAGCAAAGTTCATTCCGGAGTGTTTTATCCCAATTCAGAATGCATGGTGGGAAATGAGGCTCCAGAGGAGAATTAAAACAATCCCTTCTCTTTCTTTTCCACTTTAAGGCCAGCTTCAGAAGTGACAAATGTGCCCCAGCTACCTTTTTATGGCAATCTGTTGAATACAAGGAACAGTGTAGATGATTGAACACAAGAGATTTGACCTAAACAAATCTGTGAAAGACCAGTTTTTCAAAGACTCATCTTCTGTGTACATGATGGCCAAACAATGCCAGTTGTTATATAAACAAAACATCACCCCTGCAAAATAAATAAATAAAGTGTTGAGTTTTTATTGAATTGATTCTTTTCTCAACTAAACTCATAATGAGTTTTCACATGGCATTGACAATTTGTTTCTCCATTGTGTCTGTCCAAGCCTACATTCCTATAATTCATATAAATTAAACAATGAAAAGTAGAAGTACAAGAGAGAGCCCCTCATCTCAAAGTTAACTGGGCCAACATATTTTTTGAAACCTTGCTCTTTTGACAAGAAATAAAATAGAAAGATGTAAATAACAGGAAACAGAACTGAATTTTGTAAGGGAAGCCACAAAGAACTGGTGGGAGAAAGAAAATCAAGGACCCTGCATCTTAGCTTCTGCAAGTTCTGGAAAAATCTAAAGAGATGCTGGATGGAATCCAGTGGGATGAGGTAAGAAAAGACATGGAGAAAAATGGAATGTGTTCAGAAGAAAATTAATGTTTACCCAAGGGACATACATGGCATGTAGCAATAAGTGAATTAAGCAAAGCACGGATTGCTCTTGGGGGGGAAAAAAAGCAATTGAAGATCAGCAAAAGACCTATGCGGGATAAAGAGTATCACGTATAAAGGGGAAAAAGAGTTTAAAAGAATATAGCTGAGAGAGAAAAAGGGATCATTTCTCTAATTTAAGCTTTCACAGGGAGAAATGACAGTTTGCAGACATAAAAGCTGCCAAAGGTTACAAAAAATCCTCTGGAAGGGCATGGGTTAATTTAGGTAAAGGGGAAAGGTAGAAGTGTCAGTAGGCAGTGGGGAAGATGTAAATTAATTCTTTGCTTCAGTAATCTCAAGAGAGGGGAGAGGACTGATTCAAGAGATGGAACTCATTTTACTTAAAAGGAAAAAATAAAGAATACAGGAAGAAAATGAGGGCAGATAAAGCTTCAGTCAGATCTGCTCTCCTTCCAACTTCTAATACCAGAATTTGTTTCAAGAGTAAATCTTTGTGTGTGTTCTAGAAGAGGCTGAGGATGGGCTGAGGAAGGGGAGACAATTCTCAGAGCAGCAAGAAAGACACGCAAGGCTTAAGTATGAGAAAGGAATGTGAATTTCATAAGAAAGGAGCAAAAAAGAGAAGGAGCAGAGATGTGGCTGGTTAAGGTTGTAGGGAGAAACCTAATTTTGACCTGTACCAAATTAATTTGTGGGAGGTGCCAGATGTCTCATACATGTAACATGTCTCATAAACCTAATCCAACCAATTTGTTAGGAAATAATTCTGTTCTGAAAACTGTGAGAGAGTGAATGGGACACTAAGGGAGCAATTTATTTCAACTCCAGGCAATCCTTTGATAGAGCACAGTACTAAGAAATGATCTGTAGGGGCTTACAGGGGTCATATCATTTGAGTGAGAGAAAAGTATTGCTTCCAGGAAGAAAGACAAAGAGCAATTGTTAATAAGAGGAAATCACAAAGCAGCCTTATCATAGGGAAGGTGCTTTGACACTGAGTATTGAGATGTGCTATTTGTTATAATTAGCTAATATTTGAAAAGTGTCTGGTGATTTTTATACACTTTAAAGATCCATAAATTAGCATGTACAAAAGATACTTCCTGGATGACTATTAGCAAAATAAACACAACATTTTTAAAGGTCAAATGAAAGAAAGAATGCTGGTCCTGACCAAAGAGATTGCAAATTTCTAAATGCACCAAATGAACAAAACTCTGAATATATGGAAATAGAATTATTACATTGCAAATATGGTAACGTTTTTGACATTTAAAATCTCACTGTGTCTCAGAGACTTAACTCTTCCACATGATCTCAGGATGTCAAAATCTAGGGATAAAAATTATTATTAAATTTTGCTTCTTTACCTAATTCATCCATAATAGGGAGAGGTTCTTTTTTTTTTCCTTTTTGCTAGTGGAATATTCAAGATCTTAATTTATATACTTCATCTCATCAGCGAATCTTAGATCTCATCAATGGGTACTCCCTTTATTTGTACAGATTGAACATAGTATGTAAGTCTCCTTCTCATACTGGACTTTTTTGTTCCTTTTTTCTTCCATAAACTCTCCATAAAGAATTTACTCTATGTATTACAGAAATTCTTAAACTTCTTTCACTCACAGTCCCTTTTAACCCAAGAAATTTTTATGTGATGTATATATAGGTGTATAAAATAGATATGCAAATCAAACATTTACAGATAATAAATCATCATTTCACAACTCTCAGATGTAATTACAAGATCCCCACGTGAGGTTGTGACCCACAGTTTAAGAAACTGGTTGTTAGAAGCCCTCCTCCAGAAGTTTTATAAATATTTCATGGATTTCAGTGTAACATCCTGCTAATCCATATTTTATCTCTCTTATCTTATCTCCCAGATCACTTATTATTTTCTCATGACCATGTTTTACCCCCATACTCCAACTAACTGTCAACTACGGGGTTCACTTTGTCACCTGTCTGTTGCAATTGTCCCACTTTTTCACATCTGGATGTACCCTCCCACCAGACTTGCTCTTTCTCATCCATCTTCTCTCTTATCTTTTTCACTTCCTGGAAAATCAAAATCAAGCTCTCATGCTTCATCCCATATTTTTGCTTTCTATATCTCTTGCTTGCTCTAGCACAGTAAACAATTTAAAAGTATCATTCATTTTTTTTTAAAGCGTGTCTTTTGATTTCCCTATATATCAACTCTGTGACTTCCTGGGGAAAAAAATTCCTTCCCTGTACATCAATTACTCTCCTATATGTATTACCATTCCTTATTAGAATGTAAGTTCCTTGAGATTTAGAAGTTGAGGGGATGCCCATAAATTGGGGAATGGATGAATAAGTTGGGATATATGGATGTAATGGGATACTATTGTTCTATAATAAATGATGAGCAAGCTGATTTCAGAAAAGCCCGAAAAAAACTTAAATGAATTGATGATGAGTGAAGTGATCAGAAACAGCAGAACATTGTACATAGTAAGAGCTAGCATTGTGTGATGATCAATCATGATATATTTGGCTCTTTTCAACTATATAGTGATCCAAAGCAGTTCTGATAAACCTGTGATAGAACATACCATCCACGTCCAGAGAAAGTGGTAAAGAAACTGAATGTGGATCAAAGAATACAATGTTTACTTTTTTATTTTTTCTTTCTCGTTGTTTTTCCCTTTTTTTCTGATTTTTTTTCATAAATTACTAATATTGAAATTTTTCTTAAATGATTGTACATTTGTGACCTATATTAGATTTCTGGAGAGGGGAGAGAAAGGAGGGAGAGGGAAATTTTGGAACTCAAAAATCTTACAAAAATGAATGTTGAAAATTATCTCTATATGTAAATGGAAAATAATAAAGTACTATTAAATGAAGGGAGGAAGAGGAAGTATATAAGTTCCTTGAAAGTAGAAACTGTTTGCTCTTTTTGTATTTGTATTATCAGCATTGGGCATAGTGCCTGTCATACAGTAAATTTTTTTTCACTCGTTTGTTAATTTAGATGCTTTAAGTCATTGTTGATAATATAATAAAATTTACTTAGTACTTGGCATATTGCCTGGCACATAGTAACCACTATTTAAACATTAGCTATTATTATTATTATTATTATTATTATTATTATTATTATTATTATTTATGCTCACCATTACTGTTCTTTTTTTCATATACATTTGTGATCTTTTGAGATTGTAGTTTCTAAAGATTTACAACTACATAGCATTATCTGTAGAATATTTGTGTTTAAAAAGATGTGGTTTTGGAGGAATATTTAAGGGTCATTAAAGATACTGTGTAGTTTCCCATGTACAACCCAGCCTCATATTTCCCTTACATTCAAATTCAGGGCCCAGCTCATAATCTCTTCTGGATATAAGGATTAATTTACTAACTCAATGAATTGTCTGCTCAAATGAATGTTATAATCTAACATTATATATTCTTTAATTACTTTGTTTTTCCTATGTGAATATCTAGGTTACCTTTTAGAGTGACTATGGATCTCCTTCCTGATTGCCAATAGTCACAGTATTCCAGGGCTTGATTCAATCAGTCCAGCACCCAATGACAAATAGGATTATCTATAACACTTTAGAAAGAAAAAATTAGGACTATCCCTGTTGCATAACTTATGCATACTACATTTCTGCAACAGAAAGGAGAGATATTTAACAAATTAGGATGAAATGTATTAAATGGAAAGTAAATTGCTGTTACATAATATACTGATTGCTTCTGAAATTCTTTCATTTGCTTTTCATGAATTTCATTCCAATTTTGAAGAGTGAGTTTCTTGATAGCTCATTACTGAGTTTTTGTTTTTGTTTTATTTTGGTTTTTTAGTGCTCTGGGAAAAAGAAAACAATCAGATCCTGAATAAATCCTTAATTCTGGTATTTTTGTTCTGTGTATAACTTTTTCTTATAACATACAATCTTGCAAGAATTATTCCAGCAATTATTTTAGCATATTGTATTTCACTATATTCTTGACAATGCATTCTCAAGTGCAGCGTATCTATAGAGTAGGTAGTCTAAATCTAGAAGAACCCTCCTTTGATCTTATTTTAAGATGAAGGGGAGAAAACACTAATAGTATTTGTTTCTCTTTTTTCTTCTTTAAAACAACAACAACAAAACAATGGAACTGTCCAGATTCTTTCTTGGAAATGAGATTTTTTTTACAACTTTCAGGGTAATGTTATATCTCTTCTCCACAACACCAGCTATATCTACAATGAGCCATTATAGGATCATGGATCAGCTTCCATTGTGAGGATTATATTCATGAAATAGTAAGAGGCAAACTCCAGAAATTATCTGGAAGAGCTCTCAATAAATATCTAGTCTAACTTTGTTTTGCAGATGAAGAAATTGAGACTTCTATAAACTTAAAGAATTTGTTTGAGCCTATATAGATAAGGGACAACTAGGTGATACAGTGGATAGAGTGTTGGACCTAGACTCAGGAGGACTCATCTTTATGAATTTAAATCTAGCCTCAGACACTTACTAGCTGTGTAACCTTGGTTAGGTCACTTCACTCTGCTTGCCTCAGTTTACTCATTTGTAAAAGGAACTGGAGTCCATACCCCTGCAATATCTTTGCCAAGAAAACCCCAATGAGATCATGCAGAGTCAGATAGAACTAAACAACTAAAACAAACAAAAATATAGAGAATAATACCTGGATTTGAATTTGAACTTTGCAACTCTCAATCCATTTGTTTTTGTTTTTGTTTTTTTGTTTTTCAGTATTGTCTCCCCAATTCGAATATAAATTCCCTGACAGGAGGAGTTATTTCATTTTATTTCATTCTTTGTTATTTTTGTCCTAACCACTTACTAAAGTCTTGGGCATATGGTAAGTACTTAACAAATGCTTATGGATTGATTTGCTGTGCAATGCCAGCAGCTAGTTAAGAGCAGAACTAAGTCTATATCCCAAATATCTAAGTCTCAGTCTTACATCAAGCAAAGGACTATGTTAAAGGACTCCCTACTACATTTTTGCCTAGAACTTAGTTCATTCCAACACACACTTGCAATTTTTTTTGCACTGGCTTCAGTACACTTAGTGAGGAAAGGATGAAGGAGAATAAGTGTCCCTTTGATCACTAATGAAAAAAATTGACAGAATGTTTGGGTAAAAATTTTCTCTTCCTTTAACTGTGATGAGGAAGAGAATGACGAGAAGGTACTAAACCTAGGAGCAATATATCATAACAACTTCTGCAAGATTAGAATTGCCTTCAAAAAATGAGAGTGGGACCCAATGCAGTCTCTATGGAAGCTTTGCTAGATATGACTCACTAGAAATAGCAAAATGTTAATTTCCTCTGTTGCTATTCAGTTACTGCAGTCATGTCTGATTCTTCCTAGTGCCGTTTTAGGTTTTCTGAGCAAAAATATTGGAATGGTTTTCCATTTTCTTTGCCAGTTCATTTGACACATGAGGAAAATGAGGTAAAAAGTATTAGGTGACTTTCCCAGGGTCACACAACTAATAAGTATCTGAAGTGAGATTTGAGCTCATAAAAATGAGTCTTTTTGATTCCAAGCCCAGAATTCTTTCCACTACATTCCACCTCATTACCCTAATTTCCTTTGTAGTTAAATAAAATATTGACTGATTCGAAGAATAAAATTACTTTTGATTTCTAGTAGAAAGTTTATGGCCACTTTCCTAATCAATACAATACAATACAAAGGTGCTTAGTAACAAACATGGCAACCAAGAATTTCAAGCTCATGATGACATTTGCCCCATATCAGAGTTACCACCTACTAAAATAAGAGATTCACTACAGTTAAGTAAGTAACCCCTATAAGTACAAGAGATTCATTGAGGTCCTTTCCAGCTCTAATACCTCTGATTATATAACTACCAATGTTGAACCTTACCACTTCTTGCACACCCAAATTAGGATACCCAACTCTTGACTTTTCTTGTTTTTGATGTTCAGTCGTTTTCAGTCATATATGACTCTTTGGGAACCCACTTGGGGTTTTCTTGGCAAGAATACAAGAGTAGTTTGCCATTTTCTTCTCCAGCTCATTTTACAAATAAGGAAATTGAGGCAAGAAGGTTTAAATACATTGCCCTGAGTCACACACTTAGCAGGTGTCTGAGTTCAGATTTGAACTCAACATGATGAATCTTCTTGACTCCAAGCCTGGAGTCTCTCTCTACTGTGCCCCAAAACTTCTCTCTTTTGATAATTGATATTCTGCACAATGACAGAATATCATCTGGCAGAAAAGAAATAGAAGAATGGAGAAGGTAATTTCAAAAACTTTATCTGAATATACATATCCTCTACAGCAAACCCCAGTAAAATTCAAAATAGCAAGGTGTCATAGAGGAAGAGTGCTCAAATTGGAGTTAGGAAGAAATGTGATCTAGAAAATGCTTGTTACTCTTTGTTTTATTATTTTATTCAGAACTTAAATATTTAAAAAAACATTTCTATACATACAGAAGGTAACAAAAAATTTTTTCTATATACATTCTTTAAAGTATATAATAAATTCCACAGTTTTTAAATTTAATTAATTTTAAAATACACATTGCTTTATGTATCATGTTGGGAGAAAAAAATCAGAAGAGGGAAAAACCATGGGAAAAGAAAAAATAGAAAAAGAGTTAAACATAACATGTATTGATTTATATCAATCTCCACTGTTTGCTTTAATTTGTCTTCCTCTAATCAGTAGTGATTTAAAGCATTTTTTCATATGATTATAGATGGTTATAATTTTATCTTCCAAAAAGTGTCTGTTCATCTCCTATTATGAATTTATCAATTGGGGAATGACTTGTATTCTTATAAATGTGACACTGTTCTTTAATATATTTTAGAAATGAGACCTTTATCAGAAACATTGGTTGTGAAAAATTTTTCCGCAGCTTTGTACTTCCCCTTTAATCTTGTTTCTCTTGGTTTTATTTGTACAAAATCTTTTTAATTTAATGTAACCAAAGTTGTCCATTTTGCATTTGATAATGTTCTCTAGTTCTTTGGTCATAAATTCCTCCCTTTTCCAAAGGTCTGATAGGTAAAAATTATCTCTTGCTCTCCTAATTTGTTTATGGTATCACCCTTTATGCCCAAGTCAGGTATTCATTTTGACCTTATTTTGGTATGTAGTGTGAAAGTAGATATATGTCGTTTCCCTCATATTATTCCCCAGGCTTCTCAGCAATTTTTGTGAAATAGTGATTTCTTTTTCCAGAAATTGGAGTTTGGGGGTTATCAAATATTAGATTACTATAGGTATTGACTATTGTGTCACAGGTATCATAGGTATCAATACCACCACTCTATTTCTTATCCAGTACCAGATGGTTTATAATATAGTTTTAGATCTAAAGCCACCATCCTTTATATTTTTTCATTAATTTCCTTGATATTTTTGATCTTTTGCTCTTCTAGATGATTTTTTTTATTTTTTTCTAGCTTTATATACTAATTTTTTGGCAGTTTGATTGGTATAGCACTGAACAAGTAGGCTAATTTGGGCAGAATTGTTTTTATTTATTAGCTCAGCCTACCCATGAGCAACTGATATTTTTTCAACTGTTTACAACTGACTTTGTATGAAAAGTATTTTGTAATTGTGATCATATAGTTCCTGGGTTTGTCTTGGCAGGTAGATACCCAAATATTTTATTTAGTTTTTTTGTTTTTTGTTTTTTGTTTTTCCTGGGGCAATTTAGGTTAAATAACTTGCCCAGGGTGACACAGCTTAGAAGTATTAAGTGTCTGAGGTCATATTTGAGCTCAGGTCCTTCTACTTCAAGGCTGACGCTCTTGTCTAGTTATTTTAAGTGGATTTTCTCTTTCTACTTCTTGCTCCTGGACTTTCTGAGTTTTATGTAGAAATGTTGATGATTTGTGTGGATATGTTTTATATTGTATAAAGTTGCTGAAGCTGTTAATCATTTCAAGTAGGTTTTTGGCTGATTTTCTAGGATTCTCTTATTATATCATAATATCATCTGCAAAGAGTGATAGTTTTAGTTCCTCATTGCCTATTCTAATTCCTCTAATTTCTTTTCCTTTTCCTATTGCTAAAGCCAATACTTCTAGTACAATATTGAACAATAGTGGTGATAATGGGCATCCTTGTTTCATCCCTGATTTTATTGGGAATGCATCCAGCTTCTCTTCATTACGAATGATGCTTGCTGTTGGTTTTAGACAGATACTGCTTATTATTTTAAAGAAAAGTCCCTTATCCTTTTGCTCTTTAATGTTTTTAGTAGCAATAGGTGCTGCATTTTGTCAAAAGCTTTTTCTGCATCTATCAAGATTATCATATGATTTCTATTGGTTTTATTATTAATATGGTTGACTATGGCAAAAGTTTTCCTGATATGAACCAGCCCTCCATTCCTGGTATAAATCTTTTTGCTAATATTTTATTTAAATTTTTTGCATCAATATTCATTAGGGAGATTGGTCTGTAATTTTCTTTGTTGTAGCTCTTCTTGCTTTAAGGATCAGTACCATATCTGTGTTATAAAAGGAATTTGACAAGACTCCTTCTTTACCCATTTTTCCAAATAGTTTATATAGCATTGGAATTAATTATTCTTTAAATGTTTGATAGAATTGACTTGTAAATCCATCTGGCTCTGGAGATTTGTTCTTGGAGAGTTCATTGATGGCTTGCCAATTTTTTTTAATGGGACTACTTAAGTAATTTGTTTCCTTTTCTATTAATGTGGAGAATTTCTATTTTTAAGATATTCATCCATTTTGGTTAGATTGTCAGATTTGCTGCCATACAGTTAGGCAAAATAGCTCATAATTATTGCTTTAATTTCTTTTTCTCATGGGTGGTAAATTCACCCTTTTCATTTTTGATGCTGGTAATTTGGTTTTATTCTTTCCTTTTTCTAATCAAATTAACCAAATATTTATCTTTTTTGTTGTTTTTTTTCATGAAACCAGCTTTTAGTTTTTAATTAGGTCAATCAGTTTCTTAGTTTCAGTTTTGTTAGTCTCTCCTTTGAGGTTCAGAATTTCTAATTTGGTATTTAATTGGGGTGTTTTAATTTGTTTTTTTTCTAGCCTTTTTAGTTGCATGCCCAATTCATTGATCTCCTCTTTCTCTATTTTATTCCTGTAGCTATTTAGAGAGATAAAATTTCCCCTAAAAACTGTTTTGATTGTATCCCATAGGTTTCATTATTGTCATTCTCTTAGATGAAATTATGGATTGTTTCCTTGATTTGTTATTTGACAATATTATTTTAGAATTTATTATTATTTGGAATTAAGTTATTTAATTTCAAGTTGGTTTTTAATCCCTTCCCTGGTCCTTTATTGAATATAATGTTATTGCATTGTGATCTGAAAAGGAAGCTATTTGTGCCTTTCTGCATTTGATTGTGAGAATTGTATGCTTTAATACATGGTCAATTTTTGTGTAGGTTCCATGTGTTAATGAGAAAAAAGTATATTTCTTTCTGTCCCTATTTAATTTTCTCCCAGAAGTCTATATATCTGGGTTTTCTAGAATTCTATTGACCTCTCTAATTTCTTTCTTGTTTATTTTGTGGTAAGATTTATATGATTCTGAAAAGGAAGCTTGAGGTCTCCCACTAATATAGTTTTGCTATCTATTTCTTCCTGTAACTGGATTAATATTTTCTCTAACAATCTGGGTGCTCTACTACTTGGTGCATATACATTTAGAATCATTACTACTTCATTGTTTATGGTACCCTTTATCAAGACGTACTTTCTTTTCTCTCTTGTAATTAGATTTAGTTTTACTTTTACTTTATCTGAGGTCAGAATGGCTACCCCTGCTTTTTTTGCTTCAGCTGAAGCATAATAAATTCTTCTCTAGCCTTTTATCTTTACTCTATATGTACCTCTCTATGTCTACACATTATTTTCAAGACTGACTTTCTTATCCATGCTTTTTTATAAATTTCCTTTTGTATTATTTTGTACATTTTTAAAAAATGTTTCAATGTCTCTGTTTTTTGACATCACTATCCTCTTCTGTATATTCCTCCCCAATTAAAAACTGACAGAAAGAAATCAGAGGAGGGGAAAGAAGTCTTGTAATACATAAGCATAGCAAGAAAAAAGATCCCTCATAGTTGGAAGAGCCAATATTTTTTCTGTACATTATTCATTATCTCTCTGTTAGCAGATGAGTAATGGGTACTGCCACAAGTCCCCTAGTCATATAGTTTGTTGCTGCATTGATCAGCATTCTCAAATCTTTCAAAGTTAATTTTCTTTACAATGTTTCTATAATTGTAGAAATTGTAGAAAATACTCCACAAACTATTCAGCCATTCCTCAGTTATCTAAGAGACAATCTTAAGGCATATCTTTAAATTTTAGTTTCTTGCTTTTGTTTTTTTCTCTCTTTTAAACTTCATCATAACCACTTTCAGGATTAGGAAGTTTGTTTTGCTTATAACTATTGCCTCCTGGGTATTATCATCTCCTTAACTGCATCCTTCCTTATTTCTAGTAATTTTCCTGCTCTAGTTTGATATATTTCTACATTAAATTATGCATGTGTATGTTTAACCCTCTATTCTCAATTTCATATATGAGAAAAATTAATCCAATGATTACTCTTTCTTCCATGTTTAGTTACTTTTTTTCTCAAGAACACAATTATAAGAAATGACAAATTATTTTAATTTTTCTTACATCCCTCAGCACAGAACCAATCTAACCTCTAGTACCACTTTTTCTTATTTATCTTTGTCAATACCATTTGAAGACATTAAAGTTCTGAAGGAACACTTCCTTTCCTCTTATTAGAATATTAGCACTGCATCATCACACAGTTTCTCCCAATTGCTCAAATAAATTTGTCTTTCTTGATTTATTTTGGATTTTGTGTTTCATATTTGAAAATTTTTGCTGAATTCTGGCATTTTCATCAAAAATGTTTGAAAATCCTTTATTTCATTAAAATTTATTTTTTGTCCTGTAAGGTGATATTCAGTTTTCAGGCTGAGTCATTCTTTTTTGTAAGCCTATCTTTCTAATACTTTTGGAATGTTGTATTTAAAGATCTTCTCTCATTAAAAACAGAAGCTACCAGATCTTGGGTAATCTGCTTATGATTACTGGTACTTAAACTGTTTTTCTCTGGATGCCTGAATTACTTTTCATTGATGTGGAAGCTCTGGATTTTGACTCTGATATTATTAAGACTCTTCATTTTGGGGATTCCTTTAAGAAGGTGATTAGTGCATTGTCATGTTTACTTTGCCTGCTAGTTCTTAAAAAAAAGGATTGCTTTCATTGTGATTTCTTGAAATGTAATATCTAAAATTTCTTCAATGGTTTTTGGTGATCCAAAGATTTTTAAATGGTCTACTTTGATCTTTCCCCCACTTCATTTTAGACATCAAGATCATGTTTTCTTCTATTTTTTTCCATTTTTGAGTTTGCCCTAATATAGCTTTTTATCTTATGTGGGTATTGATTTTTATTTGGTTTCCTCTACTTTTTAGAAAGTTTATTACTTGGGTAAATTGTACCATTTTTTCTCCTAAATTATTTATTTTTACCCATTTCCTTCCTCCAGAGTTTAATTTCATATTTTTAACCTTGTGCTCCATTTCTTCTAAGGATGTGTGTAGTTCTTCTGGAAAAATCTTCTTTTTTCAAATTTCAATCTTTGAATATAGTTGTTATGAAGTCATTCTATCCTTTTTTTATACTCAGGAATATTTTCTAAGTTTTACTCTTCTCTCTAGCTTTAGTTCCTGAATTGGGACTTTGTGCCATCTCCAGGTTACATCCTTTGCTGCATTTTTAAGTCACCTCAGTTCCTTTACTGACCTTCACCTCCCAGAGTTAAGACCCCAATGAGCTTTGAAATTCAAAGCACTGTATCTTCAGGGTCCTCTCTGGAGTTTCAGGATATTGTTAGGACCTCAGAACCCCTGACTATTTACCACTTCTCACTGTACTGCATCCCTTGAGGCTTCCAAGATCCCCAACTTGAGGTCTTCTAACCAACCTGGAACTTTGTTGGGAGTGTCCAACATCCTTATTCCCTGACACAGAGTCTTGCAGCAGGCAGCCAGAAATCCTAAACTATTTATCATATTAGCTCCTAACACTTTTCTTAATAAATATTTGTTGAAAGATAACTATATAAATATGTATGCAAATATTGTATTTAACATATATGGGACTACCTGCCATCTAGGGGAGGGAGTGAAGGGAAGCAAAGGGAAAAGTTGAACCAGAAGTTTTTGCAAGGGTCAATGTTGAAAAATTACCCGTGCATATGTTTTGTATATAAAAAGCTATAATAAAAAAAGAGGACCAATTTTTTAAAAAAGAAAGAAAAAGAAAGTACCACAAGTAAAAAAAATAAATAAATAAACTAAATGAATAAATAAATACTTGTTGATTTATTAATACATTTTAATTTAATTGAAGTAAACAAATAAGAGCAATCCCATGATTTAAAAGACCACAATTTCCTCCTGCCTAATTTCAGAGTTGTATTATTCATTTTCATTAAGCTTTTCCCAGTTTGGGGTTAATCTGGTAAGGGTCATAAATGCAATAGTTTTTTAATTCCCAAAATGAAATTAGTACCCACTTTCATAAAACCCAAGTGTCATTATCCTTAGTTAAAGAGAAGATTGGGGAGGGAAGGTCAGGGAGATCAGCCAATTCATAAGTAGTTAAAAGATTCCACGCACAATGATAAATCAGTGCGTTTTTTCCCCCTTTTTATACTACCAGGTCTTGAAAGAATGTTCATTAGCCATGCTCCTAGCAGATTAAATCCATGTGTTAAAAATTAAATCTCTTTTGTGATTTCTTTCATTGACAGTTTGATGCTAGGTTAAGTTTCATTTTTTTTGCCAACAGAAGGTATTTTTTCCCTTCAGTGTAAGGATTGCTTTTCCAAATACCACACACCTTTTCAGATTTCACCTGCCAACCCTAAAACATAATTTTATCAACTTATCCAGGTATGTCTGTCATGTGTCAAAGTCAGAAAATGTGGCAAGAGATAGAAAGGAGTCTTTAGCAGAATATTTAAAATCTTGACTTCTTGTTTTCATTTTGGATCTGTTGTTCCCTCCTGTCTTCTCTCTTCTCCTCTAGATCCATCTCTTTTGTCCCTTCAGCCCCTTCCTAAACAACTGTGAGTGGGAGGGAACAGTAATACTTCTTTTGAAATCTCAAAATAAGTACTTCTCATTAAATAAAAATATTATTGACAGGTTTAGAATAAAAGGTGTTTTTTCTATTTAATTCCCATAAACAAATGACATTCACATAGACATTTAGAATTTCTATATGTTATTTCATTTGAGCCTCACAAATTTATAAGGCATATACTACAAATGTTTTATGACCATTTTTCAGATAAGGTACATTTCAAGTTAGCCTTTATGGTCTAATTTTTTAAAAAGATGAAAAGAAGAACTTTTATAATGGAAATAACATTGTCTCTTGAGTCAATAGATATGTATTCAAATATCACCTCTTGACATTTACTACCTTGTTCATCTTATGTCAGTCACTTAGATCTCTTGAGTTTTGATATAACTTTTAAAGGTCCTTCCAGTTCTAGATTTATGACCCCATTGAGTTAAAAGAACTAATAAAAATGAAGGTAGAAAAGACTTTCCACTCTGTTCTGTTCTCTTGCAGTTCTCTGTTTTAAATGTAATTATTTTCTTAGAATAATTTAAGCATACTAAGAGAGAGGAGAGGCAGTCAAATAAAAAAAAAAAAGAATTGAGCATAAATAGAATACAAGGTACTTAGAGGTCATCCAATGCAGGAGTTCTCAACATTTTTCATGTGTCGTGGACTTCTTTGACTATCTGAGGAAGTCTATCCTCCTCTCAGAATCACATTTTACATGCATAAAAATAAAATACATAAGACTATAAAGAAAAGAAAACCAATTATATTAAATATGGTTATAATTTTAAAAATTCTCTCCCCAAGTTAAGAGTTCCTGATCGAATCCAATCCATTGATCTTATAGATGAGGACATTAATGTCCAAAGAAATTAAGTCATTTACTAACTAAATTTACATAACTAAATAAATGCTAGAATCATATGCAAACTCAAGTCTTTTAACATAAAATTAAGGCTCTTTCCATTATATAATAGCAATTCTCAAGGAACACTAATTCTTTTTTGTAAAATAACATCCAAAAGATCTAGGATACCCTGGCAAATAAAAAAGAATGAAACTTCTTCAGGCTTTCTGGGAATTCAGTTCATAGGAGCTCAGTTAGCTGCAGGGATGTTTGAATATGCCCAAAAGAGGTACATACACATACACATAGGAGCAAACTTTGGGACTTTCTTTTTTTTTATTTTAAATTTTTTAATTTAAAAAAGTTAATTTCTATTTCAAACATTTGCTAAATTATTAATTTCAAAATTGCATTCATTATTAAATTCATTACATTATTTTGCTGGAAAGACTGGGGGAGGCAGAGGCAAGGATGGGTTTAGAACCTGTGTTTTCACTGGCCTAGGGAACTATCAGCGCAATTTAAATTCTTGAAATTATACACATACATGTATATTATATAAATATGTATATATGCATAAATATACATATATATACAGAAAGAGAGGGAGAGATGATATATATATTATATGTGGAGAGAGAGAGAGAGAGAGAGTTTCACAAACTTTAAATAATATGTTAGTAATCTTATTCGAGTCTTCATAGGAATGGAGAAGTTAATGTCTTACCCAGAGTCTCATGGCCAGTATGTATCAGAGGCAGGGTTCAAATTCAAGGTTTTCAGACTCCAAGGCAAGCTCTCGATTTGCAATTTTACACTGACTCTTAGTGAAGCCCCAAATAAAAAAAAATAAAAAAAATATAAACATAGAGGGTTTCAATGAAAAATTAGCATGAGTACTGAAATCATAATTAGATGACCTGGATTTGAATCCTGGATCTGCCACTTACTATCCACATCAACTTAGGTAATCTTTTAACTTTTCTAGGCCCATGTTTCCTTATCTGTAAAGTGAAGAGATTAGACTCAATGACCATCATTTCCTGTTCCAAATTGATGATCTTATGGTCCTTTGTGGAAAAGTATCATATCATAGAGATATATATACACCTGTAAAATTATATAATGTATAAGTAAATCAAATACATTCATTATAAACATGTATATTTGTAACATATAGATATATTTTAAACTTTAAAATATGAGTCTGAAAAAGGATAATCTTCACTGGCAAGACACACTTTTTTTTTTTTTAATCCTGCTTATTAAGGCTATCTAATTGAATGCCTTCAGTTTAAAAACAAGCAAACTGTGGCCAAATGAGTTTAAATCCTTTATCCAAGGTCAAATAGGTAATAAGTTTCATATTCAGACCACCACATTTCCTCTCCCACCTTAACTAATTTTTATTTTTTTGTTTATTTGTTTATTTATTCATTCATTTCTGCCATTAAGGGTTCCTAAATCTTTAAAGCGAATTGTCAAGAGAAGCAAAGAAATATGTATAAGAAGAAAAGAAATAGCAAGCATAGGGCTGTATCAGTGCCAAAGAGTGTTTTAGGAAAAGTACAGATCAAGGCACACTGTTTACAGAGGGTCCTTCCAGTTATCAGTGTGCTTATGTTCATTTCAAATGAGTTAAGTGGTTTTTGATGCCATCCTCATAATGAGAAGTGAAATGCTAGTGGCCAGACTGGCACTGTATGGTAATGGGATTACTTGACCTTGTCCAAGTGCAGTCAACAGATGACTTAGCTAGTGAGTCAGAGAATAAGAGTGCTGGGTCTGACTCAGAGCAAGCCGGGCTCCCTCTCTCTAACACACTTCTAGAGGAAGACCTACTCACACATGTTGAATTATTTATGTATTCATATCTTATATTTAGTGTCTCAGAGCACCAATTAATATATTCATAAACTTAATTTTTATTTTAAACAGAACTGGGAGGTATATATATAATAGGTCCCTGATAGGGGAAATCCACACTTTACAAATATGATGACGGACATGCAGACTTATTAGCTAAGGGTCACACACCAAATAACTGGTGGAAAAGGAATGAACTCCATTGCTTTAAGCCCCTATAATAAGACACAGAAGATAGACATTGCAAGGAAAATCAGCAATGTAATGTAACTAATTAGGGTGCTGATTACCTTTATGTTGTGAAGGATAACCATTTTTCAAATTAAGATCTTGTGCCTTGCTCATCAAAATGTGGACTGAGACAAAGGTCCCTACTCCAAAACTTCAAACATACAGAAATTGTGAAAAGCAAACACATCAGTCATTAATTCATTCATTTACTGATAAGTTATATTAAATTCAATAAAAGTAGAAGAGGTTAATTAAAGTAAACAAATGGTAAGACTTTTCGGAAGTCTAAATAGGACTCCAATAAACGAATCACTTAATTACTCTTCCCTGATGTCAGGATTAGTCCCTTTGTCCCTTTAGTTCCAACATATTTAAGTACTGTACCATAGGTATGGCTAGGAAAGCAGTTCAATTACATATGGAAATTAATTCATGTATGCTTATTTAAATGGAACAGGCAGCTAATTGGGAATAGAGAAAAGGGTGGCTTGATTTTTTTCCTCATTTAAAAAAAACGGCCCAATTGTTTTGATCTCTTATAAGCCCATCCCAGAAAATATGTATATTGCTATACCTAAACATTAAACCTCATTAATTCTCATTCCACCAATTTAAAATTTGTGATCATTCTAATACTGGACTATAGTATACCTTAGCATTATCTAGGTAGGGAGGGGAAAGAGATTGGCTAAATCAATTAGCAGTATAAACACAGGAAATGTTTAATCTGCTTTAGAGGAAAGACTAATAAACAGTTTCCTGGCTACATTTTAACAGCAGCTTTTGCCTTAAAACAATGAAATTGCTAATTACAAATGATTCTTATTTATTTTTTTAAGCACTTAGAAGATTCTAAAAGGACAGACCCAGCTACTGTTCTTCCAGTCTTTACAGCAGTGTTGTTGCATGAACTTTGAGGGTAATTAATACTTTCGAATATCAGGATTGGAAATCAGATGAACTCCCACATTAAAGACTAATTTACATTAATCTATAACTAAATATACTTATGCCAAGGAATATGCCTTGCCCCATGCTATACAATCAAATCCTTGTTATAATGGAGTTCTACTATATATAGTTACTCTTCTTTAAGAAATTCTGCCACTAATTCTCTTCCTTTGTCCTTCAGTCATTGCAACCTATACATTTTTCCAGCGCATCCTCCTCTCTCCACTTATATAATCACCCTTCCTTGTTAGTACGGGCCTTCATCAACTTACTATCCATGGGCTATTACAAATTGGTCTCATTGTCTCAAATATCTCCCTTTCCCAATCCATCCATCAATCAACTGTCAATATGATTTTCCTAAAGATTAATTCTACCTGTGTCACTTCTCTACTGAAATAAGTCTAGTCTACTATCATAATTTGCACACTAGTTGGTCTTATTCTAATTTATTCTTGTCATTGCCTCTATGTTCCATCTTTTCATCCTGCTCTCATGATTAGAAGTTTATAACGCATCATTCAAAAAAATCTTCAGTGGCTCTCCCTTTATTTGTGGTCCTCAAGTCATTTTAATTGTATCTCACTGTTCTGTGATCTCACTGGGGGTTTTCTTGGCAAAGAAACTGGATTGGTTTGCCATTTCATTTTGCATTTTTTATTCCAGTTGAGGAAACTGAAGCAAAGAGTTAAATGACTTGCCAAGGGACACAGATCTACTTAGTATCTGAGGCCTAAATTTGAACTTGAGTTCTCCTGACCCCAGGTCCAGGACCCTATCCATCGTGTCATTTAACTGCCCTCTCCATATTTTGCCTGTAGGATAAAATATGAAGTCTTTTTTTTTTCTGAAAGCAAACAATATCATCTTTTGTTTTATTTTTAAGCAGTATTTCATTTTTCCACATACATGCAAAGATAGTTTTCAATTTTACCTTTGCAAAACCTTGTGTTGCAAATTTTTCTCCCTCTCTTCCTTCCTCTCTCCTCCCCAAGACAACATGCAAGCTGATAGAGATTAAACACATGCAATAAAATAGAAAATCTTACTCCTGGCATCCAAAGCCCCCTACAATCTTTCTCTAAACCATCTTTTTAGCCTTATCTTATACTACTTCCCATAACTTAGTCTACGTTTCAGCCAAATTGGACTATTCCTTGTTCTATTTCTCACTCTCCTTTTTTCAACCTGCTCCTCTCATCTCCATTTATATAGCTCATACTATATTTCTAAAATGGGAAATTCCTTCCTTTAAGTGTCTATAAAGATGCTTCCCCACAGTTGAGGAAGTAAACCTTTTCACCAACTAAGTACTAATTAGAAGCAGCTACCTAAATTCATTAGACCTCTAACCCAATGTGAACTTTTTTCTCTCAGCTCTTTTCCGGAGGACAAGTAATGTTAAGTGAGTAAGTCTGAGGTGTGCCTGATAAATATTTAACAACTAAAATCTGAAGAGGGAGGAATGTATATACATACTTTTATACACACTTTGTTTAGTCTAGAAAATCAACAAAACAATAAATCAAGCTGAGGCAGCTAGGTGGTTCAGTGGATAGAGCACCAGCCCTGAAGTCAGGAAGACCTGAGTTCAAATTTAGCCTCAGACACTTAATACTTCCTGTCTGTGTGACCCTGGACACGTTATTTAACCCAATTGCCTCAAAAAAAAAAAAAAACAACAACAATAAATCAATCCTTGATTTGTAAGAATTTTGAGGCTTAAGTATTCTCCTAAAACTTTAACATTGGGTTGTTTTAAGTGGACTAGAGTTGGCTCCAGTACACTCCAGAGATTTTCTGTTACCCTTGCATATAACATAATATGTGTTCACATAATGGACTTTTAACCAATGTTTGTTAAGTTGAAAGATAGAAATTATTTTTCTCAATCACTATCCCATTTACCAATTTGAACAAATTAATATTTATTTCTTTTTTAATATTTCTCTTTATATTTTTCCTTCTCTAATTCTATTTCCTACCACAAAAAAAAAAAAAAAATTCTCCCTCAGTTAACTACCTAACACACATATGAATCTCCAGACTGTGTAAGGACATAACTCTGTGTGCACATGTCACAATTGATTCCCTTGAAGGTGTAAATTCTTTTACTTAGAGTGGATTAAAGGCAAATGGCTTCTTGACAGAATTGAGAAGCTCTTTTATTTTTCTCCAAACTTTTTGTCTCTTTATTTCCTCCCTGTTGGCTTCTGCAATTTTAATCTCCCCTCCCACCCACATTCCCTTGCTGACAGTTCTTTCTAACATTTTAGGATGGTTGCAAAGGCCTTTCAAATTACCATTAAGTTTTAATACCAAAAATTTACCTGAGGACAATTAAGTTTTTTCAGTATACTCCAACCCACCAGTCCTTCATGTCCCAGGTGGACCTTCATGTCCCAAGTTACCTATTTTCCCAGAAGTAACAAGTATTATGACTACTGTTCCCATTTTCTATTTGCTGATGAAGAAGCTCTAAGGATGATGAGTGTATCTCTCTTACCAGGTGTTTCATTACAGTGACAGACAATCTATGTGTGAAGGTTCCCCCCTCAGTAACTTGGCAACTCTGTTGGCATCAATTTTGTCAATTACTGTATGCCTGAATAATTGATAGAGTTAAGTGAATGCAGGCTCCTCTCTCCACCAGGTTCCCCTCGAGTGCTTCAGCAACATAAGGCAATTTATCATGCTTTTTTGTGCAACAGTGCAGAGACTTCGTAAAGAATGAATTTAGACTTCCTCTTTCCTTTCAGAAAATAAGTGCTTATCAGTTTCTCCAAGCTAACAGCCTTAATTAGGGCAGTTGAACTACTGATATCTATAGACCTGATTATTAATGTCATTCCCAACCTCCCCCCACTCTAACCCCCATCATTCACTTCATCCATATTTCTTCATTTTCCTTTGGAAAAAAAACCCAATTATAAACATTTGTGGCTTTTTATTAAAGGTGTTTCCTTTAACAGATTAGATAGATCTCTTTGGCCAGAGAAGAGCTTGTATAATTACTCTCTCTGAGGAGCAATTAGCCACTTTTGCACTTATTTGGAAAATGAAAGTTACTATAGGTATGTGCAGCATCTGCCCGAATAATCTCCTTTCAGAATTTGAAGGCTCCTCAATACTTGGGGAAATGTATAAAATTAAATCAGTGGTCAGTCACATGTTGGATCTTGGACATGTTCTGTGGACTCAAAGCTGTTTTTTTTTTTCTAGAGCCTTTAAATATTCTCCAATTTCTTCTCTCCTCAGATTGTGTTAATAGATATTCATTTCCCTTTCTCTTCAAGTCCTTTCTTAAGTAGATTTCAAGAAAGACAACAGATTAAGAGAGGATATTGCTGTCATGTCTAGGTGACATTGCCTTTTAAAGTGAATATGCCAAAATTTTATTTAATTGAAATAGAACATTTATTTAAATACCACAGAGAATCATGGATTTAGAGCTGGGAGTGTCTTTAGACATCAATTTACCCAATTAATCTAGTCTATCATTTAAGTGAATGAATCATTTCTGTGTCACTAACCCCTTTGTCAACCTAATGAAACCTATAGACCTCATCTCACACAATATGCTTTTAGGTGCATAAAATAAAGGATATAACATTACAGAGGAAAGCAACTTCATTAAAATACAGTCATCAAAATATTTTAAAAGCAAATCCACAGCTCCCTGATTAAAAAACCTGTTCTATTCCAAACCTCTCCAGATCAAGACAACACTCACAGAGAGGTAAAATTACTTACCCAAGATCACACATAACAAGAATCAGGATTCAAACTCAATCCTTCTGGTTGTTCCTTAAAAAAAAAAAAAAAATAGAAGTATGTCAGTGGAAAAACAAAGAGGAAATAGAATCTGAAGAAGTAAAAGGGAAATCCTAACCTGTGTTAAAGGTTTGGGGTAGGGGAAATTTTACCTTTGAAAATGAAAGGAAGAAAAAGCATCACTGAATAATTGGAGTCTTATCATAAAAGGAGAGGGCTTTACCCTCCAAGAAAGAAACAGCTTTTTGTGTTCCAAGGAATGACAATGTAAATCAGAACTTTTGTAACTGAGTCAAGTGCTCTCAGTTATAGAGGCAGAGTGTGTGGGGCAAATACCTTCCCATTGGGCAAAGGAAACAGCAAATCCAAGACATCTGGAAGCTCACTCTTTGGAAAGACCAATAAGTGAAAGAAATAAAAGAACCACATGAGACAAGGGAGGTTAGCCCAACTTAGTATTGGCTAGCAGTCTATGGTAACTAATATTTTTTTTGATCTAGAACCTGGATGCTAAAGTCTATTTATTTCTCTGCATTTTAATAGTTGCAAGTGATACCATCTCTAAATTCAGTGCTCTGGAACAAAGGCTTAGTTGCCCTACCCTAGTGATAGCTTTGGGGCAAGTTGGGTGGCTCAGTGAATAGAATTCCAGGCTTAGAGTGTTAGGAAAACTTCTCTTTTTCAGTTTAAATCTACCCTCAGACATTTAGTTGCTCTGTGGTCCTGGGCAAGTCACTTAACCCTATTTACCTTAGTTTACTCATCTAGAAAATGGTCTACAGAAGGAAATAGAAAAACCTTCCAGGATTTCTGCCAAGAAAACCCTAAATATAGTCATGAAGAATTGTACATGATTGTCCTGTACAAGCATGCTTGAACATACAACAAAAGCAAAATCTTGATTTATTAATTATTTATATATTTTATATGTATTTATATATCTATAATGTTATATATATATATTTATTAATTATAATTATGTTTAATTACATAAATAATAATTAAATAATTAATTGTTGCAAGTAATAAAATAATTAAAATTAATTAGAAATATATATTAGTTATTCTTGATTTAAACTGTTTTCAAAATGTAAATAAAATTCCAAAATCACATGCTCTTTTAAAAATCCTTATTTCAGATTTTGGCTCCATCTAAATCTCCATGTTCTGAGACAAAGAAAGTCTCCAAGTATTCTGCCTGGTTCTAGTTCTAATGTGAATTCATGGCAAGAGAGAGGCTATCCAATATGGGTCTGAAGAACAATAGGCAAGGATTCAAAGCAAAAGGGGCCTCTAAGGCCATCTTAGTCTAACAGTTCATTGTATAAATGAAGAAATTGAGGCTTACAGAGATTAAATGTTTTTTGCTTAAGATCATCTGACTAGTAAAATGTAACAATGGTATTTGATCCCATGTTTCAGTGACTCCACATCTAGCATTTTCCACTGAGAGGGCTGCTGAGTTAGATGGGCTGGTAAAATTATACAGAAGATTCCTGCTTCAAGACTAATATGGAAATATGTTTTGCATGACTAACCATCTATAACCTGTATCAAATTGCTTGCCTTCTCAATTAGGGGCACATGAGGATGGTGGGAGAGAATATGGAATTCAGAATTGTGAAAAATAAAGGTTAAGAATTGTTTTTATGTATAATAGGAAAAAACAAAATGCTAAAATTAGAAAAAACAAAATAAAATAAGAGGATATGAAATACTTAGAGGCAAAAATGACCTTAACTTTTATATTTGTAATCCAAGTGCTTAGCAAAGTTAATGACACATAGTGTAGGAAGAAGGAGGAGGAGGAGAAGGAGAAGGAGGAGGAGGACAAATGGAAAGAGGAGGAAGAGAAAAAAGAGGAGGACAAAAGCAAGAAGAAGAGGAGGAAGAAAAGGAGAAGAAGAAAAAGGAAGAATAGAAGAATAAAAGAAGGAAAAAAGAAGAAAGAAGAAGATGAAGATGAAAAAGGAGGGAGAATAGAAAAAGAAAATGGTGGTGGTGGTGGTGGTGGTGATGGTGGTGATGATAATGATTTCTGTTTAGACTTTAGTCATTCTTTATTTGTATCCAACTCTTTGTGATCCTTTTATAGTTTTCTTGGCATAAGTACTGGAATGATTTGCCATTTTCTTCTCTAGCTTACTTTACAAATGAGGAAATTGAGGCAAATAAATTTATATGACTTGCCCTGGATCACACAGTTAGTAAGTATCTAAGGCCAGATTTGAAATCAGAGAGAGGAGTCTTCCTGACTCCGGGGCTGACTCTCTATCCTAAAACACCACCTAACAGTCCCTGTTTGGGTTAGGGGACTTCTAAGGTTCTTTCCAGCTCTGAAACTCTATAATGTATCCATATAAGAGGATGTTGTAATGAAATGTAAAAGACTAAGTATAAAGAAAACAGAAAAAAGTTCGAAATCATGAAAAAATTAAAAAGCAGAACCAGAAAAACAGAGTATTTACTAAGTCCAATTATACAAAAGGAAACATACAAATAAATAATTTGTCAAAGAAAGCTATTAGTGATCCAAAAGCAATCTTTTGATTGCTTGAGAAGTTAAGAACATCATTTTTATTTTGAATTTTTGAAATTCACTTTTTTACAAATATAAATGTTTCTAAAGCAAACTTATTTGAGTTTGCTTGGATTTAATGTCAATTTTTAAAATTAACTATAGTAGAAATATGAACTGGAAGCATGGAACATTGAATTCAGTGAACATTTCTTCTGGGTTCCTAGGCCTAGAGATGATTCATTCTTCTTCTTTCCTTTTTACCCCATTCCAAGACAAAAGGACACAAAAGAAGAAGTTCTTTTGTATAGTCAGATTTTCAGAGCAACCTCAGGGGCATTTCAACTCCTCACTTTCACTTACTTCAAATATCCAGTCTTTTAACAAATCTTGTCATTTCTACCTTCATAACACTTCTCCTGTAACTTTTCACTCATCCAATTCTGAACTCTGGTTCCAACTCCATTAACTCTCCACTGAACTATATGTATTATTATTGCTGAGTTTTTTCAGTCATGTGTGATTCTTTATGACCTCATAGACTTCCATCCACGTACTTAGCCATTTTCTTCTCCAGTAGAAGACAGAGGTTAAGTAACTTGCCTGAACTCACACAGCTAAGAAGTTTCTGAAGCTGAGTTTGAACTGAGGTTTTCCTGACTCCAAGCCCAGTGCTCTATCCACTGCACCACCTAGCTGCCCCCTCACCTGAACTGACAATAGTCATTTAATTGGCCTTCCACGTCTCAAGTCTCTTTCCTTTCCAGCACATCTTCCATTTAACTGCCAAACTGATCTTCCTCAAGTGCAGGTCTAAATGCCATTCCCTTATCTCAATAAACTCAGGTAATTCCCCATTACCTCCAGGATTCAGTGTAAACTCTTAACTTTATCATTTAAAGTTCTTCACAATCTGCCCTCTTCCTACCTTTCCTTTCCTGTTTATGTTTTACTCCATTACACATATATCCTCAACAATTAATGTACAATGTCCCTTTTCAAATATAACACCTCCATCATCTTAACAGCAAAAATAATGACAATAACAACAATGGGCACCTAGGTAGTGCAGTGGATAGAGTGCCAGGCCTAGAGTCAGGAAGACTCATCTTCCTGAGCTTAAATTTGCTGTGTGACCATATGTAAGTCAATTAATCCTGTCTGCCTCCGTTTCCTCATCTGTAAAGTAAGCTAGAAAAAGATATCATGAATCTTTGCCAAGAAAACCCCAAATTGGGCCATGAAGAATCAGACATAGCTGAACAACAAATTATAATAACTAGCAATAATACAGAGCCTATCATGTGCCAAATACTATTCTAAGTATTTTATAAATATTATTCCATTTAATCCTCACAACCATGTGAGGTAGGTGCTATTGTTAATCTCATTTGACAGTGAAGGAACTGAGATAGAAGGTGCCCAGGGTCACACAGCTAGTGAGTATCTGGATTTGAACTCAGGTGTTCCTAACCTCAGATGCAGCACTCTTACCGTCTAGCTGACTTTAGGAAAGCAATGACCTGTCAAAATCATAATTTTAAGCTTTAAGAGCAACACCATGGTACAAAGTAAAGTACTAGTCTTAGAGAAACAGTTCCATGCTTTGTTCTGTTTCTTACAGGTTGTGTAATTTCCAACAGGTCACTTAATGTCTCTGGACTTTCATTTCTTCACCTGGAAAACGAAAGGTCTGGACTAGGTGGTCTGTAACATCACTTGCAGTTTGGACAGTCTGTAATTTGACCCAAAATCCATGACTCTAATGAATATGTTTTGGCCAATATTTGCCTAAGAACCAGGTGTTTTTAGAACCATCATCCTACAACCCCTGAGTTCCAATGGAGCTGCCCAGCCTTGCCCAATGAAAGAAAATTGGGAAATTCTGTTTTCAGAAGGGATGATTTTAGCTCAGACTTAAAGGTAGAAAATGAATTGTTGGAGCATTCCAGACATAGAATATAAGGAAATAACCACTGAAAATCTGTGGATCCAGGAGATGGGGTGTCACATAAGAGGAAAAAGGGCAGTGTCACTGTATTACAGACTACATGGAATGTAGCAATGTATGAAAGCCTGGAAAGGTAGAAATGATCCAGGTTGTGAAGTTCATCAAAAGCTAGATGAATTTTATACTTGGTCCTGAAGATAATAGGGAGCCATATTAAATGGGAACAGGGATAAGATTGGAGTGAGAGGCTGACCATCCAGCAAGCTGTGCTAATAATTCAAGCATGAGGTGATGAGGGTCTACACCAGTGGTTTGAACATTGCTGATTGTTGTTGGGTTTTGTGGGGGTTTTTTTTAAAACAAAAACTTTGCTTTCTGGAAAAAATCATTTAATCTACATAAAACAATCAAAATGTTTGTCCCAGTTAAAATAGCAAATAACCCACTTTTCACAATTGCAGCTTTTATGCTCCTTTAAATAAATTAAGTCTCATGACTTAGCTCCCTAGAGACATAGCTCATGTTATAGAGAGCTCACATATTTTAGAATCATCAGATGTTAGAACTAGAAGGAACTTTAAACATTATTGGAAACAAGGACCTTTGGTAGTCCAGAAAACTTAGCTTTTCATGTGATAGACTGTCTCCTTTCACCTGGCATCTTTTTCTGGGATCTTTTAGGACCACAACTTTCTATGCTGGAAATATCTATATTCTATGCTATATTCCTCTTGGTGCCTTCTTTCCCGTGACATTGGAGTTGAGAACCCTTCTCTTCATCATCTCTCCTTCCCCCACCAACCAAAATTCCCTGGTCTTTGCTGCTTTATTGCTGCCCCAACCATTGGGTTCCCTGAATGCCCTAAATGTGAGATACCTTCCTTCTTATGGATGTGTTATCAATTCATTGCCCTAGACTTGGCCCTGGTGTCTATATAAACATGTGAAGGGGGGTGAGATAGAAATGTGCTACCTGGATATAGATTTAAACTCAACAAAATTATTCAACTTCCTCTAAATCAAACAACTATTTATGATGTAGATGCCGTGTGATACAATACAAAAAGCCCTGTAAAAGCAGCTTAGGATCTCTTCCCAATTTCACTTCTTGAGCCTCAGCTTCCTCAACAAAAACATAAGAAGACTGGACTTAAGGCTCTCTGGAGTCCTCTCCCACTCTAATAATTTATTACAACTAATCCACAAAATGCACCTAAATTCCTAGAATCCATTCCAGGTTAATAGCTAAAGTTTATTATATTAATGAATCCCTACTATCAGACTTTTGATCAGATCCTTTGTAGTATCCATTTACTTGGCAACAGTATTTTTTAAGGGCCAGAAAACATTTTGTTATCTGGTGGGATAGAAATAATGTTGGATTTGGAATCAGAGGACCTGGGATCAAATGCTGACTCTTCTATTTCATAGCTGTGATCTTGAACAATACATTTGACTTCTCTAGAATTCAGTTTCTTCATCTAGAAAATGTGCTTTGGATTAGAAGCGCTCTAAGGACTATTTCAAATCTAAATCAATGAACCTTTTATCATCTCATCCTTCTTTTAAGCTAACATATCTTAATAGTGTGGTGCTTGCTCAACTATTAAGAAGCCCATAAGTCCCCAGAACTTTATTGTATTTAGACTCTAGTAATGGGTTATTGTCCACATCAGCAAGGTGATCCCACTAACCAAAGAGATACCAAACCAGAAACCTAGACTAATGGCAAATCAGAAATCAGTTTGCTAAATCTTTACTTTCTTTTTTTTTTAATAATAGCCTTTTATTTTTCAAAATACATTCTGAGATAGTTTTCAACATTCACCCTTGCAAAACCTTGTGTTCCAAATTTTTCTCCTTCCCTCCTTTCCCTTTCCCTTCCCCTACACAGTACACAATCCAATATAGGTAAACATGTGCAATTCTTCTAAACATTTTTCCACATTTATCATCCTATATAAGAAAAGTCAGATCAAAAAGGAAAAAATGAGTAAGAAAAAAGCAAGCAATCAAACAACAACCACCTCTTTCTTACCCTATTAAAATTTATTGAGGACCTCTCAAAGAACTTTTGTTTATGTGGATTTTATCTATCAATATATACTATGTCAGAAATTAAAACGTCTTTGAATTGTTATGAAAATAATTTTGACCTTTTAGATCTCCTTAAAGGGTTTCAGGATTTCCCAGATATTTTCAGACCATACTTTGAGAACCTTGGATGAAATGGAAAGAATTCTGGTTTTCCTTAGGTGAAGATCTAATCAAGTCAACCCATACTCAACCAACTCTTCAGGCTCCCCTTTTGCCTCTAAGATAAAATATTAACTCTTCTGTTGAGTTTTTAAAGCCCTTACACAGCCTTACTCCTCAAATTTAACTCTTTTGTATTGATTCTTTCATTTTTATTCTATGTGTATGATCTTTGCCCCTTCTTTGGCTCACATTCTTTGATTATTCAGGCTCAAGGTTCTCAGACCCTCAGAATACTGAATCTTACAGTGTAAAACACATCTTTCTAAAATAATGGCCAAAATTCAGTACAGCATCATGACACTTGATAACTTGTTTGCTCAGTATCCATGCTTGCAAGGAATGAAGTGGTAATCCTTCATACTGGCTTTAGGGATTGACCCATACTATTTGATCACACCCAGTATAACACACCTATCTTTCAGTAGTCATTAAAAACTTTATTGAAGAAGTAATTAGAATCTTTAGAATTTTTTAAGTATCCTCAAAACTATAAACCTCTAAAAAAGGTTACCTTTTGTAACCTAGTTATTATAGAGTTTGAATACAACTTATTTTCAAACTAAATAATCTACTTTTAGAGAACTGAACCGAATATAAGCAGTGATAACAGGAGCCATATGGAGAGAACTTATCTAAATTCTCTTATTTCATGTCATTCAATTGAAAGAACCTAATAGGTGCATAACACTATACTAGGTAAAGACAAATGAAATAGCCCTTACCATCAAGAAGCTTACATTCTACTGGAGAGATACAACATATATACATCTAAGTAAATAGAAAATATATATACAAAATAATAGTAAGGAATTTTAAGAGGAAAAAACTATTCATAAGTAGGGGCAGGGGGAGGGAGAGGAATTAGAAAAGATCTCATAGAGGAAGAAGATGGCCCTGAGGAAAGTATGTGATTCAAGAGGCATTCTCTCCATGAAGAAAGAGTGGATTTAAGCATGAGGGAATCACTTCTCAAAGGTATGGAGGAATAAAATGTAATATTATATATAAGGAATAGGTAGCAGGTGAATTTGATTGAAATTCAGTATTCACAAATGGGAATAATATGAAATAGTACTTGAGAGGAACTTGAGAGCCAGAGTTCAGGCATTCTTAAATTACAGGAAATTACACTGATGATATTTGAGTAGGAATCTGGTGAAGTCTGATATAATTTTAGGAATATCCACTTAATAGATTTGTGGAGGGTAAATGGAAGAAGGGATATTTTGGATGCAGCAAAACAGGAAAATCAACTAAAAGACTATTGCAGTAGCTTAAGCAAGAAGCAGTGAGAATTTGTAACAGATTTATTGTGGTTCAAAGAGAGAGAAGAGTACAGATGCTAGAGATGTTAAGAAGGTAAAATCAGTAAAGCTTAGCAGCTGATTAGCTGTGGGGCATGAGAACTTGAAGATTGCTTAGGTTGTAACTTGTGTGATGGATGGTGTCACAGACAAAAACAAGGAAGTTAAGAATAGAAGTGAGTTTGGGGAGAAAAATACTATTATGGATTATGTGGGTTTTTTTTAATTTTGAGTTTAAGAGATGAGGACTCTCATCTCCAAAATGATATTTTTACATATGAAGGATTCATAGGATCCCTTAAATAATGTTTAGAAAACAATATATTCCCTTTCCTTGAATTTCAGTTTCTAATAAAGTTTTGCAGCATCAATTTCCATGATGAATATTTTCCATTTTAGCTGTTATCACAGCCCTTTAAAATCAATGCTGTGTCCTCATTCTGTAGTGTTATGAATTAATTCTTGACAAAATTAGCAATGGAAGTCAAAAGGAAATGTTTGATGTGTTACTCTTTCTTAAAGATGGTCCCTTTAAGATAACCCAGGCTTTTCCCTATGAAGCTCAATGTCAGAGTCTTAGTTTTTGTAAAGACTCATTAGAGGATCTTTGCTTTTAAGATAACCAGAACAAACACCCAAATAGGGTTGTCATGATAAACATTGGTCCTTTGAGTGATATCTTGTAAAATAACCATTTATAGAATGATCCAGAGAGATGTTAATAAAGTGAGGGTTATGTGAACACTTTCCCATTTTTCTCTTTGTGTTTTTTTTCCCTTTCTAAGCTGCCTGTCTTGTACTTGGCTGTATGATTTTCCCTGATGGCTGGGATTCAGACGAGGTAAAACGGATGTGCGGTGAAAAGACAGACAAGTACACACTTGGGGCTTGTTCAGTCCGCTGGGCATACATCCTGGCTATTATTGGAATCTTGGATGCCCTGATTCTCTCGTTTCTGGCATTTGTGCTTGGTAACCGACAAGACAGCTTGATGGCAGAAGAACTGAAGGCAGAAAACAAAGGTAAGAGTGCTTTAGGGAACTATCTCTGGGCAGCCTCAAGGACAAAACTTAAATGGTGGTTTCCCTCCTCACCCCCACCATTAAATACCAGTGCATTGCCTGAACTTCTAATTGGTTGCATCATCTAATACACAATAATTTTTTTTTGCTTAATTCTTTCAAATGGTATCAACTCAGGATTTTCCCCTACAAGCTCAAAATAAGAGCCTATTTTCCTAGACATTTCCAAAGCTTCTATTCCATTGACACCATTTAACTAGCCCTCTTCAAATTTCTTTTTCTTTCTATCTCATTGTCCCATTCTGATTTGATGTTGATGCTTGCAAATATGGGGATGCCTTAATGTTTTATCTATTTAGATAAATGGAGAAGTAATTGTATCAGTCTCTAGAAAAACACTTTTTTAAATTACTTGTGTACCAGATTAACATAAACTCCCAGAAAGTCATAACCTTTACCAGCTTTATTGTAAAATTAATTTCAAAGTTTTAATTTCAGGCTTTGTTCTGTAGGATTGATACAGTGATATTCAATACTCAGATCATGAGTTTATCAATGGAAATGTTTCCATCAACACTACAAACTATTCCCTGACTGCCTATCCTATACAATCTCCATTCATGTATGTGAGATGGTATTACTGACCCCAAATCATTAGATCTGGAAGTTAAATTAATTTCATAGTTGGCCATGTTTAAAACCAGTCATTGGATAACCAGAAGGCCTAGGACCATTTCAAGGAGAAATTTCTTACCCCAAACACTAAAAACCAGGATGATAAATAAAGAAGCAGTGAATGATCATAAATGATCCCGTAAATCAATAATTGGTAACAGAATAAGCAGTTGTTCAAGATGGGTCTTTTAATTTTCTTGCTATATTTCTAATCATGTTCTTGTAAAAAAAAATTCAGTCTGTCCTTTGCTGCCAATTTAAATTCATTTAAGTAGAGAATCATCATCAGCTGCTACTATTTGAACTTATATCACCATCTTCAAATGATCATTTTGCTTCTCAACTTTTTTTTTGTTTTGTTTTTATTGTAATCTGGAATAAAACATTCAAAAATAAGAAACTTAGCTTCCTACTTCAAATTGTCACTTAATTGAAAAATCTCCAAATAAATTTTAATATATATTAATATCCCTATGTGATATTAATCTACAACTAGATCTACATCTACAACTAGAAAATTGTGTTCTAAGAGATTGTGAAACAGGGAGATTCATGAGTGCAGCAATCACTTAATGAGGTTTTCATATCCCTGATCAAGTAATCTAGAAATAATATAATTGACTAAGTAGTGACAGATTGGTATATTCTACTCTGCCACTAGTGAATATGTTTTCGTTACAAAAATAGCACTGTGTGCTGGGTTTTGGGTGCTGGATTCTGAACAGTGCTACAATAAAGTCGACTTAGGTACTGATAATTTCCAGGAAAACCATAATAGTATTGCTATTTGCAGTAACTAACAGAACACATGATGGCATCAATTTTGATGAATTGATATAAAACATTAATAGTGCATTTTTACTTCAATGAATCTATTAGGCTTTTGATTTTGATCCTACAGCTGAACGGTCTGTACCTTCTCATCTTCTGAAATTCCTACCATATCAGCCTATGAGTTTTCCATAAATCATCTGCTCAACAAATAGAAGGAGATCTTTTTTGAGTTATTTTAACATTCAGTTTTTGTTATGATCTGAGTCTATGGTTACTGTTGTTATAAATATATATTACCAGAAATAATAATAAAAACTATTATTTATAGTGCTATTATTGTTACCAGTAAGAACAATATTAATAATAACCTCATTGTCAGTTATTATAGCAATGATACCTCATGGTTATAATTTTAACACACTTTTATGCCCACTAATTTACTGGAGTTAGTGACAATAATCTTTATGGTACTTGATGAAATAATATGTGTCCAGTCCCTGAAAAAAAAAAATCTTCCCCTGTCTTCCTTTAAAATTCAGCCCAAATCCTTCCACTGTAAGTGCCTTCCCCTTAAAATTCCCTTCCATTTGTAGAGTATGTATCTTGTATGAACAGTTGTTGGCATTTTGTATCCTCATTAAAAGGGAATTCTTCAAAGGCAAAGACTTTTTTTGGTCTTTCTATGTATCCCTAGATCTTAGCACAGCGCCTGGTACGTAGTTATTACTATTTGTCCTTCATTTTGGAAGAGGAACCATGACATTAGGAAGCTGATGCCATAACATGAAAGTGAGTTGGATTTAAGTGAGGGAGGGCTGTGCAAGGCCACCTGTCTCACTTTCCTCTCCTGAACCATGTGGATCCCAGAAAGCACTTACTAAATGCTTTTTTGACTATTTGATCGACTGACTGACTAGAAGGAACTAAGTTCATTTGTGTTTTTTGTTCTGAAATATCAGCTTTAGACTTCAGAAAAGCTCTGTTTGTGTGTCTATCTTCTATATAATAATAGAGGCAGAACATTTTTTTCCTCAGAAGTGAGTATATTCATTATATGACTCAAGCAACTATTTTTTAAAAACCCTCCAGAGGAAATATCACTCAACTCTGGATAAGAGAGGAAAAGTAAGAAATTAGATAGGAAAAGGGAAAGCAAGTTAGCAACAACAACAACAAAAAGTCATTGGTACCTGGCCAATTGGAGGCCTTGATCTAGTCCTTAAAAGATAGTAATACACCACTCACTTCTGCATTATGCAAGAAGAAATGACCAGGAGGTGAAAAGAATGGGAAGTATATAAGCATTTATATAGCCCTCATTCTGGCACTGTGCTAAGAAATTTACAAAAATTATCTCATTTGATTTTCACAAGCACAAAAAATTAGTGCTATTATTATTATTTTCTTTTTAAGTTAAAGAAACTGAGGTAAACAGAGGTTAAATAATTTGCTCAGCGTCACACAGCTCATATCTGAAGTCAGATTTTAATTCAGATCTTCCTGACTTTAGGTCCAGTACTCTATCCACTGTGCACCTAGCTACCTCCTCCTAAATGTATTCCATCTTTATCTGATCATTGTAGGCTATTACTGTATGAGAGAAAACAATAAGTCTTGAAATTAAATGAGGTATAAGAGAAAGAGCAGTGACCTCAGAGACTTGAGATGCTTTTTGCTTCTATGACTCTTAAGCAAATGACTTAAGGAATATTCAATTTGTATGTCTACAAACTGGAGATAATTACCTAGTTTGCAGGTTAAACATTTGTATTATTACCTACCTCAGAGAGTACTTGTAAAAGTTTTGTGAAATTTACTATGTGTTTTAGTCATTTTAATTTGCTAAAAAAGAGGCGCTGTAGTGGACAGACAAAATAGCTACACTGAGGCAGAAAGACCCATCTTCAAGTCTCACAACTGAGTTGTGTGAATGAGGATGAGTCACACAATTTCTCAATGACATTCTAACAAATTCTGACACTAGAAATTGCAGAAGTAGTTTTCTTCTAGGGATGTTCTCTATATCCTAGATGAATTCACTTATCTCACCTCATACCCCCCAAAAAGCAGTAAAAATTATTATAGACACAGTAATATAATACAGCTACCATAAAATCTGCATGTGACTTTTCTGAAAACTAGAAAATCCACCTCTAGATAAATTAAATTGAATGATAATGATGCTGGCAACTTAGAAAAACATTTTGCTGTACCTTCCTATTTCATATCATATGTATTTTTTTTCAAAAATCATTCATTTCAGGGCAGTTAGGTGGTGCAGTGGCTAGAACATGAGCCCTAAACTCAGAAGAACCTGAGTTCAAATCTAGTTTCAGATACTTAACACCTCCTAGCTGCGTGACCTTGGGCAAGTCACTTAACCCCAATTGCCTAAGGGGGGGAAATCATTCATTTCCCAAGTTTTTATATAATTTTTATAAAGAAGCATGTAATTCTCTACATGATATCTGTAAGTTATAATTTCTTCCTTTCCATTATAATTAAAGTACTACCTGAACAATTTTTTTAAAAGACTTATTCTTGAATGTTGGAAATTCACACCAATTTTGCTAATTGCCACTAGTTTCTGTTGGGGTGGGATCTATTAGAGAAGAAAACTAAAACTAAAAACTGAAATGAGGTTTGAGAACCGTTTGTATCTTGCTGCCTCTCTATTACTATTAAACAGCGGTTTCTTCTATCAAAGCCCAGTATCATTTCATTTACTTTGCCAGATCAGATGCATTCAAAAAAGAAGCAATCTTTAGACTGCTTTGACAAAAACAAACAAACAAGTAAAAACCAACATGTCAATAGCCCATCTTTGTTGCACTCCTAAAATCAGAAAGGTAGCATGGAGAAGTGAATAGGGAACTGGGCTTGAAGCCAAAAGACCAGGATTCAGGTTCTGCTTCTGACATCAGCTCTGGTGGCTGGTGATCTTTAGAGTCATTTAACTCCTTGATAGTCATTCCATATGACTACAAGTCTCTGAAAAGGGGCCAATCCTGAGGAATTTTTTAAGAGGCACATTTCCTTACCCAGAAAATCCTGTTAACAATGACATCAAAGAATCCAGGTCCCATCCTATTGAAATCAGTTTAATATGTTCTATTTCCTCCACTGTGCCAGTGGAGGAACAACCATGTGCACTTCTGAACTTTCCTCAACAGTAATATAGATGCAATTAGGCTATAATTTATAAATTATGCACCAAATATGACCATATATACTCATCTAAAAATAGTACCAGTTCTCTTGTTATTGGCCCAAGAAGTACAAGTCAAGAATAAAAAATGGTATTTCTTCTTGTTTTCAAGTTTAGCTATATGATTTCTCAATGAGAGAGCAACACTCAGAGTTTAACCTTATTATTTGGCTTAATAATATATTTTAACACTTTGAACTGTGAAGCCAATTAATTATGGAAAATTAAAGTTTTATCCAAATGAAAAGAAGAAAATGAAAAGCTTCATTTTCAATTTATCTTATTAATTGCAAAAGGACAAATAATTACATTTTGCAAAGGTCCCACACTATAAATATCTCTCTACTTGTCAGATGTCGCTCATAAAGAAGCCTTTTTCTACATATAGATAGAGAGTCTTAGGGAGCTACTTATCAAATAATTGAGTTCTCCAGAGAGCAGATTGGAAGGCTATTTGACTTTCAATACTTAACTGTATTTTCCTTTTTTTGTATTTTAGCTAACAAGAGGTAACTTAAGCCATTTATATAGAGGGCTTAAGCTTTTTATAATCATATGACACAGGACTAGTATGAATTCCACTTTATTTGAATAAATAATTGTGAATTACTTCAAAAATTGTTTTGTAACCACAATCAATCATGCTCTTTCAAATGAATTCAGCAAAATTTAACATGGCAACTACTAGGTATCACAGTGGATAGAGCTCTAGGTCTAGCATAAGGAAGACTCATCTTCCTGAGTTCATACCTGGCTTCAGACACTTAATAACTGGGTGACCCTGAGCAAATTATTTAACTCTGCTTGCCTCAGTTTCCTCATCTGTAAAAAGAGCTGGAGAAGAAAATGGCAAACGACTTCAGTATCTTTGCCAAGAAAATCCAAAGTGGGGTTATGAGAAGTCAGAAAGAACTGAAAAACAATTGAACAACAATATGAAGATAGCCAGAGAAGATAGTCATGGAATTGGAAAATGGAGTATTATGCGTGAAAAATAGCAAGAAGGCCTATAATAATTGCATTGGAAAGAAGAAGGTAGAAGAGAGAAATGTATAAATATATAGGGAAAATATTTATAAATAAGTAGAATAAATTTGTATAAAAAAGTAGAAAGGGGCCTGATTGTTAAGAACTTTAAAAGTAGAACAGAGTAGTTTGCATTTGATCCTGGAGATAATAGGATGCTTTTGGAGTTTATTGAAAAGAATCACATGGTCACACCTGCACTTTTGAAAGATCACAATTGGCAGCTGAATGGATGATGAATGAGAGTGGAGAGAGATTTGTAGCAAGGAGATCAACCAGAAGGCCTCTGTAGTAGTCAAAGTGTTAAAGATACAAAGTGATAAGGGCTTGCACCAGAGTGGTGGTTAGGTAAGTACAAAGAAGGGAACATATGAAAAAAAAAAAAGCCTCAGAGATAGAAGTGACAGAATTTGACAATAGATTGGATATGTAGAGTGTGTGCAAAAGGGATCCTGAAGATGTCATGAAAGATAGTGTGCCTGAGTGACTGTGAGGATGCTGGTAACCCCAACAAAGAAAAGGGAGTCAATAAGAGGGGAGAGATTTGATGGAAAGAAAATGAATTCAGTTTTGGACATGTTGACTTGAAGATACCTACAGAACACCCAGTTTAAATTCTGCTAGATAGTGGGAGATACAAGACTGGACATTAACAGAAAGGTAGATCTGAGAAGCATCTACATAAAAATGGTAATTGAATCCATATAAGCTAATATGATCACTGAGTTAAAGAGAGAGAGAAAGAAGAGAAGAAAACTCAGGACAAAGTCTTGGAAGAACCCACAGATAATTATGTTTTTGAAGGAGATTCAGAAAAGGAAACCGAGAAGAAATGGTTAGAGAGATTGGAGGAGAACCAAGAAAGAGCAATGTCATAAAAACCGAGAATGTCACAAAAACCTGATTGTAGATAGCTTTCTCAATGAGATTATCTATGACAAGAAAGATGTCATGACTGGAATTTGACAAAAAGACACACTGAGGCAAATCTCTTTGCAAGATAACATTCATTAACAAAGGTATGCTCCCTGCCAAGAAATGAGTCAGTGGATTGCCTCAACTTATGTCAAAGATCAGAGCAAAAAGATAGTCCCCTTTTATAGGTTTTGGGGCATACAGAACAAAGAAGATAGATGAGATGATATCAAGGGATTGAGGGCAACAGAATTGATTACAAAGGTGAGATACGAGGCACACAATATGAAGGGTTGGGATTTTTGTAATGGGGGCTAGCAACAACCCCTTCCCCTTCTTCTCTCATGAGACTAAGAAATGTTCATTGTTTGATTGCAAGTGCCAGATAACAGCCCAGACTTTTGGACAATAAATCAAACATCTTTGAAGAATAGCTTAGGAGTGTAAAGATCTTAGGCTCAACTCCCTTGCTTTCACATACATTCCCCAAGGTCAGTTCAATTCCTTGAGGTAAGAAGAGCTGGATTTTTAAACTTAACACAAGATAGGCCATCTAAACTCAGACAAAGTTGTCTCTGACAGAGAAAATGAAATACGACTTACGCATTTACAGGAAAAGCATTTACAGGACAAAAATCAATTAATTGTAAATAAGATCAATAAATAAAGGATACAGAATCAAACATAATCTTTTCAGAGGAGTGATATAAAGTGCTCTCCAGGATAGTCAGAATGAGTCAGAGACTTTTTAAAGAATTTAGTACACTAGGATATGTTTAACCCTTCTCTTTCCCTCATTTCATTTATTTTTTTAAATTTTCCTTTAATTTCCCTTACCAGTGTCATCTTCTTTTGAACTGAATACTTCTGCCTTGCTTTCATCCTCTGCATGTTTTTTTTAAAAAATCTACAGTAGTAATTTGAATTTTCTTCACATCCACATGCATCTCTTTAGACAATTCCCTTTTTTCTTTATTATTAGAACTGTTATTCTTCCAGTCCTCAAAATTTTATTCTTAAGTGTATCTCACCCTTGCTAGGCTGACTTCCTCCATGGAAATTTATTCTGTGACTAGCTAGGTTTTCTCTAAACACTTCAAAATCTATTCTCCCCAAATCTAAAGTGAATGTCAGACTCTTCTTGGTTTTTTCCCTCCATCTATCTTACAAATATTAAGATGGAGTAACTCATCCCCCAAGTTAAATTTCCCCTCAAAGTTTATCTTTAGTGTAGGATGTATAGATTTGAGATTCATCTTTAAGGAAATTATAATTGAATCGTTGGGAGCTATTAGGTTTAGCTAAGAAAGAGGGACTATGAAAGAACTTTTCGGGGAATATGACACTTAGTGGGTGGAACATGAATAATAATCCAAGAATGGAAACTGATATGAACCAGAAAAACAAAGAAAAAACCTGTGAGCCTGTGAAGTAGCAGATTGTAGAAGTAATTCGTTTTTGGTCCTAGAATGACATGACTGGAGAGAGACAAGAGGCAACAGAAAGCAATATCATAGAAGCAAAGGGAAAAGAATATCCAGTATAAGGTAGAGAGCAACAATGTCAGAAGCTTTTAGAAGGGTTAAGCAGATGAGGATTCATAAAAGGTCATTGCATTTAGCTGTTTAAAAACAGTAACTTTGGAGAGAGGAATTTTAGCTAAGAGGTAAGAATAGAAATAAGATTGTAAGGGATTGGAAAATAAATGGTAGGTGAGGAAATTTAAGAAAACAGTATAGAAAATTTTTATCAGATTGGTTATGAAAGGGGGTGGGAGAGAGGGAGGAGAAAGAAGAGAGAATAAGGGGGAGAGGAAAAGGAAGGGAGAGGGAAGGAAAGAGGAAGCAAAGGAGAAAGAAGAAGAGAGAGAGATAGGGAAGGAAAGAGGGAGAAGGGGAAGAGAAGGGGAAAGAGAAAGAGTAGGAAGGAGTGAGGGAGAAATGGAAGGAAGGAAGGAAAAAGAAGGAAGAAGAGAAAGGGAGGGAGAGAAGAGAAGGAGGTGTTCCTGGAAGAGAAAGGAGGGTTTGGGATTCAGAACACAGAGAAGAGGATTGGCACATCTATTCATCAGAAATTGAGACAAAGTGGGAGAACAGAGAACAACAATGAATTTTGATGTGATGAAGTAGAAAAAAAGGGAGTTGATGAGGAAAAAAACCTCAGCTTTTTTTCTATAACATCCTCTTCTGAGTAATATGGAGGAAGTGATGGAGTAGGAAGCTTGAGAAGGAAAAGAAACAGATTGGCCTATTTGGGTGATATGATAAATTGAAGAAAAATAAAAAGGCTGACATGCCAGAGTATGGGCTCAGTGGAGATTAACTAAAATATATTCATGGTAACCCAGTCAGTAAGACTGTATACCCATCTCTAATAACATTCAGCAGGATAGGAGTAAAAGTTGGAAAGGTGGAGGTTGCAGAAAGCTCTTTAATTCTGGACTTAGTTTATTGTCCACCGGCTGTACTTGTCTAAGATACATGTGGACTATTCCTCATAATCTCAACAATATGTATTCTTTGTATTCCAATTTATTATTGTACATATTGTTTGATCAATCTCTTTTGAGTCTTGATGAACCCCAGTAAGTAACTTTTATACTATTCTAAGACTCAATGCAATCAGCACAGTGTCATTTACAAACAGGAACACAGAGAGGTTTTCACTATCTGCAGGAAATTTTTCTTTCATTTAGACTCTGCACAGGCTATCATCCATGACAATGAAGAATGAATACTTTTGGCAAGCACACGTATGCTTTTATATGCCTTGACTGATAGTAACAATCAGGTAATCTTTAAGCAAAGTACTATGGTTATATCTATCAAGGAATTTTATGTGACCTTACCTTCTAGGACAACAAAAAGCATGTACATTTGCCCTGAGCTCATCAACACAGATATTTCTAATTTGGATGCAAATTGCTATCTACCGATGCATTCTCATGCCATGTGATTCTTTCCCATGTTTTCCCATAAGTCCTCAATAGCACTTCAAATAGTTTAATGCAATTTTCATTCATTTTCTTCTTGTCTTCTCCTATTTGAACCAAATACCTCCAGTTTCTTCAACTATTCCTCACATAAAATAATTTCCAGATTTCTCATCGACCTGGTCACTCTCCTTCATCCATTTTAACTGTTCCTCTTAACATGAGGTTCAGAACTGAAAAGAATACTTTGGATAAGGGAAAATCCATTATATCGTCCTACTTTGGGGAAATTAGGCAGGACTTGCATTCAGGATATTGTTAAGGTGTTAGCTTATTCTTCTGTTACTGTTCTTCCCCAAGTAAAACATATAGTGGATGGTTCAGATGACACCTTTTAGCAGCTAAGGAGTAGGGCAAAGGAGATGACACGGGAGTGTTTAGAATAAGGGAAGTCTCTTTTTCTCAGAATCATGAAATGCAGTTGTTTTCACTGTAACTCACTCTATGAGATGTAATCTTTCAGCTTCATTCAGTAGAAGGCAGCAGAGGATGATGCAGGCCTCTACCTATTAGTACCAAACTTGCTTTTGCATAATTAAGTACATAGTAGGCAAGAATGAACCTGATCTGACTCTGTCATCCCTGCCTAACACTTCTGAATATGAATCCAGGATGCTGGATGACCAACTACATTTGTACTGTCTAGATCCCAACCCATGATGCACTTCTCTGTTGTCCTACAGACAAAAGTAATTCATTCCAGAGAAGGTTATACTTTATCTAGAAGAGAGAAAGTTATAATGCATGTGGAGGGAAGAAAGAGAGGCTAAATTGGATGTAAATATTAATGGTAAAAAGTAAGTGAAAATGAATGAAAAAAACAGCTTAGTAAAAGTGATTTTTTAAATATTTTGGAGTTTAATAGAGTATCATAAACTGTGACTTGGACATCATCAGCTTTTTCTGATAATTGCATTTTTGTTCAGTAGATTCTTCTTCAAAATATATTTTATAACATTTTGAAACATCTCATATATGTTCTCATTTGAGTCTCACATCAACTCTTTGTAGACCAAGTTTTATTATCCTTATTTTAACATATGAGAAATCCAAACAGTGATTTGCCTAAAGCATAACTAGCTAAAAACATTTGAAAACAAAAGTCAGCCCTTTCCAACTTGCAGCCCTAAATTCTAGAGGACTGAGGGGAGAGGGTAAAAATGAGGGGTGGGAAGAAGATAGGAAGAGGACAAAAGAATGTGATCAACCAAATCAAAGGGTGGGGTGATTTGATCAAAGGAATCAAAGACTCTTGCTTTGATAGCTAATCGTGGCATTTATCACTCTCCTATGCTTTAACCTCTGGTGGCTCTCTATTCACTTTAGATCAAATACTATTTTGCTTTCATTTCACCCTTTTAAAATTTCTATTTTTGTATAAGTTTTATACTATGTACTATGTATATATATATAAATATAATTTTATTTTATTTATTATATTATATTATTATATAGTTTTTCATAGATTAAAAACAAGGAGCAGCATTAGATTAAGATCAATAACTTTTTAAGAGAAGCATCTTTGTAATACTCTTACTTTTTTGAAGAGACATTATATTTTAAAATTTATTTCAAATGTTGCCAGACAGATTTATATTCATGTCATCAATACTAGTTTGTGCATTTATATTATATTATTTTATTTATTTATAGTATTAAAACTACATACTTTTATATGTATTTTTTGTATTGTAAATTATGTTGTATTAAAGCTGATTTCTATTAAATTATATTAAAGCTAAAATTCACATAATTATCAATTGTGTCTAAAAGTGCTGAAATAATACATGCGTGACCTAAGAAATGAATAAAGGGCCCTGTGGAGCCCCTGTAGCTTTCTTCTATTACCACATAAACATCATGAATTTATCACCTTAGTCCTTGGGGAAACCAGGAAGAACCTAACCCTTATTAAAGGATAGATGTAGGGTAAAAGATAGGAGAGGCAGGAAAAAAGGGAGAAGGAAGGATGTCGGCTTCTATGGACTCTTAGGGATCAGGGATCAGGGTATAAAGAGCAGAGGGTAGGAAGAGAATGGATAGAATATCCCAGGGAGAGAAAGGAAGCCCAAGAGGAACATATCAGGTCTCTGTGCTATGAATAGTGCGGATAAGGGAAAGGGCAGCCTGGGAGCTCTAGATCTAAGTAATCCTATTAGCCTCCACATTAGCCATTTATTACTAACAAGTACTTGTGGAAAATAAGCCCTCTGAAGGCAGTCTCCTCAAGCTCATCACGGTACCTTATATATAGAAGATACTTGACAGATTTTGAATTTCAATTTAATTTATCTTGGTCTTGAGAAAAGAAGCACAGAGACATAGATTTGTTCATTTATTGAAAGCCTAGACTGTATTTTAAGCACCACATGGGTCTCTGCTGTTAAAGGTTAATGCCTCTGGGCTAAATGAGATTTAATATTCTATGTTAAATTACATGCCAATACCTTCTAGATCAGGGAAGACTTTCCCCCAGCTTCATTCCAGTCCTACTTTTTGGACTAGATATACTCATCACTAGAATTCTAATTTCAATAGATTTGGAAGAGTGAGAAAGAGCCACTTAGATGGTCATTATAGCTCCATTACCATTTTTTAACCCAATATTCCTAAAAACTGTATTTGACAAGAGCAAATCAGAACACCACCCATCTCAAACAAAATAGATTCCAAACAATCTAAATATGGTTATTTCCTTCTGTATTGTGACTTACCCCATAGGGTTTCCATATATTGTGGATCCACATAAGAGATAGGAATTTGAGGGAGAGTTTTGCAGAAGCTGTAGATGACATGTGAAAGCCAACAGACTTCACAGAAAAAGTTTAGAAACCTAGCAATGCATAAAATATGTATATTATTGTATAATATCAACATATTTTACCTTTTAATACCATAATAATTCAGACTTCTCTAGTATGAAGAAAGTCCAAAAAACTTTACGTGGTTTTCCTAGATTTCTGAGGTACCATACCACCCCTCCCAACCCACATGTATTGTTTAAAAAACATGTAGGTCTATGAGAAAAGGAAGAAAAATACACTGAGAAGGCTAAAAATGTATTACAAATAATTTTAATTTAAATTCTACATCATTATTTTAAGTTTTCTTGAAGTTAATTTAATTGAAAAATCTCTAAACCTTCCCAACATTTTATTGTTTTCAAAATTATGAAACATAGCAAAACAGTGAGACACAGAAGCAATTTCATGCATATTTTTTGGTCTCTAAGTTGCCAGTCCATGGCCTTGTCTTTTTCTTTCTTTTAAGATCTGTCCTAATTTCAGGTTCCTGAACTGAAGATAATTTTAATGGTTGCCCCAGCATGTGTAAGCTAAGAAGTACAAGATTGCCTTCTTTTAAATGGGTTATTTTTATCTTGCCAGGTAATATTGTTTCACCCTTTCAAGCATGTTGCTTTTGTTTCAGTGCAAATCTATTATTTCTAACCTTTACAGTTGCTACAGCCACTTTTAATGACTGTTTCTAAATTTCTCCAACAAAATCCTACGCTAATGCCTTGCTCAGCACAGTGGAGAACACTGGCTTCTTGAAGAATGTGCTACTGTTTCTTTCTGTATCTACAGCAAAAAAAAAACACGAGATGTGCAAATTTAGAGACATCTCTACTCCAAATGTTCATATGAACTATGATGGGTTTGTGCCCAACCCATGGAAGAGCCTTCCAAGCTCACATCTGTCTGATCACGCACAGTTGGGCATACTATACCGTGACCCTGACATAGCAGTGTCATTTTGGTCTTCTTCAGGAACAAAGAACAGCAATCAGTTCCTACATAGTCTCTGTAGGTGGTACAAAATAAAAAGATTTTCAGTCCAATCCCAGTTACGGATTATAGCGCTGATTATCCAAGAATTAGCCCAGCTCATTTGAAGGAGTCTTGTCACCAGGGGTTTGACCACCTGCTGATGAATTTTGTTTTGGCCATTACTTGGGGAGCCCTCATTAATGCAAGGGATGGTGAAGGAGGGGGTTAAAATGAGTATTCAAATTGATGAAAACAATCCTTGAAGTATTGGAGAAGTGCTTATTAACTTCTAATAATGATGACAATAGCGAGCATTTATATAGTACTTTAATTTGCAAAACACTTTATTTCTCTTATTTTATTTGAAACTCACCACAATCCTGGGCGCTAGATGCTATAATTGTCCTCGTTGTACAGAAGAGGAAGATTTACACTGGCCACTTAACTAACAAGTATCTGAGACAGGATTTAAAATCAGGTCTTTGTGACTTCAAGTCAAGTTTTCTAGAATGTGAGATCCTTGAAGGAAGAAGCTATGTTTTCACTTTTATTTATACCTCCACTACTTGGTATAACACCTGGTACACAGTAAGTGTTTAATAGATACTTATTTGTTGACTGATTGCTACAATATTATGGATTTAAGACTCAAATAGAAATGGGATTTCTAAACTACATATAGGTATATATATATATCAAGCTAGAAAACTACATGTTAACATTAATTATGTTTTGTTGCATTTTTATGTTATTAAATATTTCTTGTTTTCTTGTTAGGTCATTTCATCCATGCCCAACTCCATGGCCCCATTTGGGGTTTTCTTGGCACAAATACCAAAGTAGTTTGCCATTCCCTTCTCCAGTTCATTTTATAGTTGAGGTAACTGAGGCAAATATTTTTTAATAATTTAATAATTCTTCATTTTAACCTCACATGGGAGTCATTCAAGAGAATTGCAGACCATATATTTGGTACCCCTGCACTACAGTACCTATTTTTCACCAATATATCATTTATAAGAGTTCTCTCCAACACCTAACCTACTTACACAAAGCATCTAATCTGACTTTGACAAGTGTTCTATCATTTCCCATAGTAGTTTATCCTCTGAATACTTTCAAACACTATGCTTAGTGTATACGACCTGCTACTTCTGCCTTCATATCTTTGTATCAGTTAGCCCCCATGGAATATAATCAGTTGATCAATCAATAAACATTTATTGAGTGAAATATACTTCTTTCTCACTTGAGTCTTAGACAATCCTTAGGCTTTTTCAAAGTTCATATTTAGTTACTAATAAACACTACTTGAAATTACTTTGAATTGATTCATACCTGTGAGCATGTTGGATCTCTTCTTAGTAAAACATAAGCTCCTTGAGGGAGAGATGGTTTCATTTTTGTTTTTCTATCCCTAGGTCCTTGCAAAATATTTTGCCCATAATAACCATCCACCAAATTGAATTTAATATGGAAAGGTCAGAAATATTCTTGGTTCTAATTTTAGTCATCTCCTTGTGATTCTGTTTTGAAACCATTTCCTCCCCAAAAAGCCATATGATCAGCAAGCTATGCAGAACTGGTCCTGCCAAAATGATGGAGATATTCAGTGTCAATCATCAGATCTGGCATCAGAGCAAATATACAAATTTAAACTGAACAGAAAGTGAAATTTCAGCAGGGGGCAAAATGCTTCAAACCCCACATGAAAGAAAAAGATGATTTTGAAAAATTCTGAACAGTTTCTTACATATCTGTTTTATGTCAAGTCATCATTTTTCCCCTTTTGATATCAAGGAACATTTTGGAAATGAAGTGATGACTAACGCTTTCTCTTTTTTCATTTGATGTAAGTGCCCTTCATTTTGTAACAGGGTGCTGTATTCATGCCCTTGACACTTGGCAAAGAAGACAAAAATTCAATTCCAAATAAAATACTGCATAGCTCTAAAAATGTCATGTTTTGAAGATCCAAGGAATCTGGACACTATTCTGCTACTATCTGTTTCTGTGATTATGGGCAAATCACTTCTGGGGCTCATTGAATGAGTCTCAATCTCCTTATCTGTAAAATGGAATTGGAGGGCTAGCTATCTAAGGTGTCTATCTGGTCCTACATTTTATTTGTTAATCACTGGTCCTACATTCTATGACTGTAGGCTGGCATTGTTTGGGAATTTCTCCTTTAGAAAATGAAAGGATGGTTAATTACAGAATAAGGCTCAAATACCTTGCTTTAGGACAGGCAGAGGTGAAGAGGGTTTAAGTAACACAGATAAGCTGCCCTAAGAGTTTGAAACATAAGGTTTCATAGTGTAGGATTCCCATAGGGTAGGATAGCCCATGGAGAAAGAAAAGTGATGTAGATAACCCTGAAACAGTGTTTCATCTGGGATTGCCATTAATCAACAACCATTTATTTAATACAAGATGCTGGGGATATAAAGAACAAGTGAAAAAAGACCCTGCCCTCATGGAGCTTCAATTCTATTGCAGAAGTTGTACATTTGGATTTAAAAAATGTCTTTATATAAATATAACTGGTTTCTGTATAACCCTGTATAATTTGTTTTATGCATTTTAAAACCATTATTCTTAAAAGAAGTCCACAGACTTTCCAAACTGCCAAAGGGGTCCATAATACCCCCAAAGTGTATGAAATGAGGGAGAAAATAGGTACCTAAATATGTGATACATAAAATAATCTTATGAAAAAAAGTTCTAGTATATGGAGAGGACTGAGAAAGACTTTCTGGTTTTGAGCTAAACACCAAAGAAAGTCATAGATTTTTTAAGGCATTGAGATAAGAAGGGAAAGCATTCTAGACATGGGGTACAGTTTGTATAAAGGCAGAGAGAAAGGAAACAGAACATCATAAGCAGGGGTTTGCAAAGTCATCTCAAACTGGCCCCCTGAAAGGTGGTTATTAAATTCTCATTGTGATCATGTGCAACATGGAAATCAACAAAAGTTACAAATCAGGACTTGATTCATTATTATTTTCTTGATTATTTAAACTTAATAAAATGATGTTAACATATCCATAATAAAGATTAAACTTAAAAGTATATCATGTATATATTTTTCTTTGGTGAGCTAGTTGTTAACTATTTATCTGCACAATCTTGGTTGTATATGAAGAACAATGAGTCCCATATGGCTGGATGGTACAGTGAATGGAGGAAGATTCTATCTATGTGGCCACCCTCCACAGTTGGAGAACAAAGGTTCTTTCTGAGGAAATCACTGATTTTATGAGTCCTTCTGGCCAAAAACATTCCCCCTTGGTGTTCAAACTTATGGCAAGGAACATCCAAAACTTAGCTTGTTTTAAGCTCTTTAATACCCATTCTCTTTGATACCATTCCATACTCCAAAGCTTTATATCTTGGTGAAAAGCATGTTCAGAATTTGGGCTGGCTTATATAAAATCTAGGGCAGCTAAGTGGCACAGTGGATAGAGCACAATGGACTTGAAATCAGAAAGATGGCTTATGATTTCAAATCCAGCCTCATTTACTTGCTATGGGACTCTGGACAAGTCATGTAACCCTGCTTTCCACATCTGTAAAATGAGCTATTCCAGTGTTTCTGCCAAGAAGATTTCAAATGGGGTCACAAAGAATTGGACACAACTGAAATTATAGAAAAACAACACATAGAATTTTAAGAACTCAGTCTCCTCATTGCACAATGAGGCATCAGAATAAAACTTCAGAGGAGAATTTAGACAACTGTGGGATGCAAAATAAAGTTTTCTTAGATTATGTGGACCAGATTTGTTGAGTGTATGTTATGTGTTAATTTATTTTTCTAATTGCTTTATTTTAAACTTATAATTATAGAACATTGGGGAAATATTCTTAAGAGATTAAAGAACATGTTTCTGCTGATTCTTTGATCATGAGATCTAAGAGCAAAGATATAAAATTAAGCAAAAGGGTGGGGGGTGGGAGGGAACAAAAGGCCCTCAAAGCCCCATGGAAGGGAAATTGTCTATATTCCTGACATTACTGTTGCTAAGCTTTGTCCTTGTGGAGGGTCTACCAATTGATTCTCTAAAAACACAGTGTTTACCTATTTCCCTTGCTTGTGTTACTTGCTATATTGCTATATATATTTTTTGCCATCTCAGTGGCTGACTTCATAATGGAGAACAATCAACCTGCCCTCAGCCAACATTATTCATCTGCCTAATTAACTTGATGGTGTCACATCTGCTATTGTGACTAGAATAATGTGCAGTTTAAATACTAAAAACTACAATATGATGCGTTCAGAAAGTCTGATGCATAAATCAGCTGTTCAAACCCAAAGGAGCGAGTGTGACCATGTTGCCAAGGAACCCAGAGGGCAGAGTTGTAGAGGGCAGGGCAGGGAAGGGTTATGGAGCTAAATGTCAGTTATACAAACACATGTTCTAACAGAGTCACTTGAGAGATTGTCAATGGCAAAAAAAAAAAAAAAAGCCCTAGAGAGGTGAATAAATACCCTTTGAAACAGCAAACAGGTATTGCTAGATGCAGAAACTCAAAATGGTAGTGAAAGAAGGTTCAATTTGAAGCATTTATGGGTTATTGTAGCTTGGGGTAAAACAACAACAAAAAAATATTCCTTCCAGCCCCAGAGGTCACCAGTACAAAATTCTGGAGAAGGGAAATTATTGAGCCAACAAGAAGTCATGAAATCATCAGATCCATACTGGCCCTGTTGAACTGATGGAGAATTCAGCATTGTCTGTATATCAGTGAGTCATCCACCCTTAATTAAATACAATCTGCATGCTGGACACTGGGCTAGGCACTAGGAATAAAAAAGACAGTGACCTTCAGGAGCTTACATTTTAATGGAGAAAACATATACAGATATATAAAAACACACACAAGACAAATACGTGGTACCCTAACTTCAAGGAGTGAGAGGCACTAGTAGCCGCAGGAGACCAGGGAAGGCCTCATTCAGAAAATGGCACCCAAGCAGGGTTCCCAGAGGTGGAGTTAAGGAGGGAGGATCTCTTGTAGTGAGCATTTAGATTCCAGTGGAGCACATAGTGAAGTTGCAGAAGAGGAGATATAACAGAATTAGCTGGTCTAGGATGTTGGGTTCATTGAAAAAAAAAAAAGAGTTTCCAATCACACTTACTTGAAAATCTCAGAGGAGTTATAAATAACTAAAGCCTGAAGTACTATTTGCACTGACTTATTCTTGAGGAAATAATTGTCCAAAACCTTGTTTAGTCAACAATGTTGTGCTTAAATCTTGCTTTTCTGGGCTTCCTTAAGAAGGAGTACTTGTCCAATGGCCACCAAGTGCCTATTGTGGCTTGCACCTCTTGGTTTCCTCTAGAATCAAATTGGAAATTATTGTATTCAAAATAGCCCTTTGACCACTTGCCATCTTGTTCTGTTCCTACCTCCCAGAACATTCCTGAAATCATCATTCATCATAACAGTAGCTAACATTTATAGAGTACTTTAGATTTTTGTAAGTCACAATATATACATTATTTCATGATCTTTACAAGATATAGCTTTGTCTTAAAACAAACAGATCTCTTCTCTCTCCCTCTTCTACCTTTTCTATTCCCTCCCTTTCTGTCTGTCTCTGTCTCTCTCTATCTCTTTCCCACTCCCCTCTCAATAAAAATGTAAATTTTTCCTTCCAAGTTCATAGGCCCTCAGGTTAAGAATCCCTGATATAGAAGAATTTTACAGATGAGAAAACAGAAGTTCAGAAAGATTAGGTAATTTGTCTAGACTCACATTGAGAATTTAAGATGAGATTTCAACCCCAGCCAAGTTCATTGTATTTTCTTCTGTACCATGCTGCCTGCGGTTTGGTTTTTACTCTAACATTTTTGAGAAATACGACCAAAAATAATCATCAGATATTAAAGTTGCCCATTGGGAGAAAGATGTGCTGAAAATAAGAAAAATGTATCTACTTTATAAAAGGGCATTCGAAATTTCCAGTGGGCTGATAAGCATGTAGCCTAAGATAAGCTTCTTTAAACTCTATGGACATATGCCAAGAAAAAAATAGAGATTCAAATAATTTTTTTTCATATATCAAGAGCCATTTTCTCCTTCATAAGTCATACTTTAGGACTTATATGCCTGTTGCACTAGCACAATTCATTCTTCTATGAATATTAAGTCAGGAACATCTCCCAATAATAAATTTCCTTGCCCATTCATCATGATGCAGGAGATGCTATTTCAAGGAGTACTAATAAGGGTTAAGTTCATTTTTTTTTTCTCTGAGTACTAGAAGTTTCCTTTAATACATAGGAAAAGAGCAATAAAAAAAAAAAACTATAGCTTCAGACATAGAGGACTTCCTCAATATGAAATCACACTCATTATCTTTGAGCCAGATTGTCAGAGCTTTTGTTCTAAATGTATTTTCTTTAGTTCAGAAACATTTTTCCAAGTGTTTCTTCTAGAATCATAGTATATGATTCTTTTTTAGGGTGATCAAAATCATAAAATCATAGGGTTAGAAAGTTGAAAGATAATTCAGGAACCATCTAGTTTAATATAGTAAGCTATTCAATAAGTGGTCAGCTATCCTCTGTTAAAGATAGTCCCAGAATGTCAACCCACTCTTGAAGAAGTCCATTCTAAGGACAGTTCTATGTTTAGTAACTATTTTTTTCTGATATCAATGCTCCTTCTCTTCTCACTTCCATTGTTCTAGTCTCCAAGCTTCCAAATCTAATTGTTCCTGTATATGACAGCCCTTCAGATACTTAAAGATAGTTATCATGACTCGCTGAATCTTCTTTTCTATTTAAAATATCCCAGTTTTCTTCTATTGATCCTTACATATCATGAACTTGAGAGTTTTTGCTATCCTGCTTTGCACTCTCTCAGTAACTTTCCAACTAAGTATGATACAAATGTAGTTTCTTCACTCCACCAGCACCCTCTCTTCATAATTATGGGATCAGTGAGGTAGAGGAGTCATCAAAGTTTAGTGACACAAAACAAAGGAAAAGGAAGTAGTTCTTTAAGAGCAGAAGGAAGAGAAGATGGAGTCAAGATAGCTAAGAAAAGGCAGAGACTCCCCTGAGTACTCCCCAGAAACCCTCCAAACATCCTCAAATAAATTCTTGGAGGACCAGAACCCACCAAAGTTCGGGATGAAATAATTTTCCAGCCAAAGACAACTTAGAAAGGTCTGTCACACCAGGGTAAGAGTAGAGCACAACCCAGCACAGAACATGCCAGCCCAGCCCCAGCCCCAGTAAACCAGGTACAGGCCTTGGGAACCATTGAATCTGCAGTAGCAGCAACAACTTCCAGAGCTCAACCCAAGATAAGTGGAATCAAACAGCTGATGAGGAGATTATAGGGATCTTTTTGCTAGCACTGAGACAGGACTCTGTCACTTTAGACATACCCAGATCCAAGTCAAGGACCCAGGTAGCAGTGCCAGACCAAAAAGAAGCACCAGCAGACAAGAGCTTGTGACCATAATGGAACAGAGACCCTCCTCACAGTTTCAGGGCAAAAAGGAGTGCTTATGGTTGCTCACAGATAACAATATAGCCTAAACCCCTACATCCAAAGCCTCCCAGAAAAATATGAATTGATCGCAGGCCATAGAAGAGCTCAAAAAGGATTTTAAAAATCAAGTAAGTGAGGCAGAGGAAAAATTGGGAAGAGAAATGAGAATGATGGCAGAGCTTTTGTTCTAAATGTCAATAGCATAGTAAAGAAGACAAATGTATGCCACACAAAAATGCTATGGGAAAATAATACCTTAAAAACAGACTAGACTGAATGGCACAAAAAAAGTACAAAAAATCCTTTAAAAAGCAGAATTGGTCAAATTGAAAAAACAAAGGCACAAAATTCACTGAATAAAAAACTCTTTAAAAGTAGGATTGATCAAATGGGAAAGAAGATATAAAAACTCAGTGGAGAAAATAATCTTTCAAGAAAGATGATACTCTGAAAATCCAGAGGGTAAAATAGAAATGTAAAGAATCCACTGATCACCTCTTAAAAGAAATCCAAAACTGAAAACTCCAGTAACGTCACAGCCAAATTACAAAGCTCTCAACTCAAGAAGAAAATATTGCAAGTAGCCAGAAAAAAAGCACTCAAATACTGTAGAGCCAGTCAGTCTAATATAGGATTTAACAGCTCCTACATAAAAGGATCAGCGGGCTTAGAATATGATATTTGGGGGGCAAAGCTAGTATTACAACCCAAAAACTATCCAGAAAAATCGATTTTAATCCTGCAGGGGAAGAAGTGGATATTCAATGAAATAGAAGTCCTTCAAGCATTCCTAAGGAAAAAACCAGAGCTGAATATAGAATTTGACTTTTGAATATAAGACAAAAAAAAGCATAACAAAGATAAACAGAAAAATGAAAAGCATAAGATACTTGATAAAGTTATGCTGTTTATGGTCCTAAATAGGAGAATGATAATTGTAACTTTTTTATTACTGGGACAGTGGGAAGTAATATATATATACAGAGAGAGAGAGAACGAGAGAAGGCACAGGTGTGAGTTTAATATGAAGGGATGATATCTAAAAGAATAAAATAAAGAAATTAGAGTGTAATGGGCTGAGGCTTGAGTTGATGCACTGAGGTCCCAAGCACATGAGGCTAAATAGTAATTGGACCATACTCTATTAATATATATGCTTGGAGAAAGAATGGCCCCGCCCACTCTTTGTGCAAGTCCTGATGTGTTGTATAGGAAATGACGATTTTGGTGAGTGGAGGCAGGGGAGTGAAAAAGGAAGGGGAGGAGAATTCAGAGCGCGCTCTCTCTCTGCTAGCTGGCGTCCTGTCGCAGCTGCCCATATTGCTATCGCAATCCTTCTTGCCCATATTACTATCGCAATCTTTTTTCACCTCTTCACTACAATAAAGACTGAAGATTTTTCCTTTAACCTGAGTTCCTGACTCTGGCTGATTTTAAATATGCGGTCATTACATTAGAGAAGAATGTTCTGGGAGAAAGGGAAAGGGAGAGGTAAAGTGGGTTAAATTATTTCACATAAAAAGACAGGAAAAATCTTTTACAAAGGAGGTGAAAAGGGGAGAGGTAAAGGAGACTGAGTACAATTGTTCTCTCACTAGAACTGGCTCAAAAAGAGAATAATACACACACTAAATTTGGTGTAGAAATCTATCTTACCCTACAGAGAGTAGGAAGGAAAGAGTATAGGAGAAGGGAATAGGTGATAAATGGAGAGCAGGTTGGGGTAAGGAGTAGATAAAAGCAAAACACTTTTGAAGAGGGACAAGGTAAAAGGAGAGAGAAAATAGAATGAATAGGAGAGAGGTGAGGTTGGAATAGAAGGAAGGGAAATACAATTAGCAATGGTAACTGAAAAAATTTGAAGTAATGGAAAATGTCAAACATTTCCAGAGGAAAAACTATGGAGACTGAACACATTCAAATCATACTATTTTCGTTTTTTTGAAATTTGTTTTTTCTTTTTTTCTTTCTTGTGGGTTTTTTCCTTTTTTTCTAAATTTTCTTTTACAACATGACTAATATGCAAATGTTTAATATGATTGCACATGTATGACATAGATTGCTTGCTGTCTTTAGAAGGGAGAAGAATAGGGAGAAAAGAGAGGGATTGGCGAGGAGAAAAAATTAACTCAAAATCTTACAAAAATGAATGCTGAAAACTATTTTTACATGTAATTGGAAAAAATAAAATATTGTTAGCATGGAAAAACAATTCTGAGGTATTTTGTCATATATATTAAATTGCCTAAGCAGACAGAATAGGAAAATGACAAATATTGGAGGGAATATGGGGAAAATAAGACATTAATGCACTGCTTGTGGAGTTGTGAACTGATTCAATCATTCTGTAGAGCAATTTAAAACTATATCCAAAGGACTATAAAATCACTCATACTTTTTGACCTACTAGTTCTGTATCCCAAAAGAGATAAAAAAAAAAAATAAGAAAATGACCTATTTGTATACAAATATTTATAGCAGCTCTTTTCTGGTTGCAAAGAATTGGAAATTTAGGGGATGCCCATCATTAGGGAATGTCTGAAAAAATTGTGGTATCTGATTGTGATTCAATGCTGTTGTGCTATAAGAAAGATGAGCAGGATGCTTTCAGAAAAACTGGAAAGACTCCCACGAGCTGATGCAAAATGAAATGTACTGTGTATGTAAAAGGATCAGTTATGAATTAACTTAGCTATTTTATTCTCAGTAATACAATGATCCAAGACAACTCTGAAAGACTTATGATGAAAAATGCAATCCATATCCAGAGAAAGAACCGATGATGTCTGAATACAGATTGAATACACTTTTTAAACTTTATTTTTCTTGAGGATGTTTTTGTCTATGATTTCCTTCACAACATGACTATTATGGAAATGTTTATGTGACTACACATATATAATCTATATTGAATTGCTTGCTTTCTCCATGAAGGGTAGGGGAAGGGAGGAAGAAAGAGAATTTGGAATTCAAAGTTTTAAAAACAAATGTCAAAAATTATTTTTACATATATCTGGAGGAAAATAAAATAATAAATAATTTTTAAAGAGCAGAAGGAAAGTTAAAGTATTTGATGAAACAGACAAGATGCTGAACAGAGTAATCAATCAACAAGAATTCATTAACCACATACTATGTGTCAGGCATTATTCTAAGTACTGTGATACAGAAGGAAAAGGGAAATAATAGAATAATCCCTGCCTGCACTTTTCTTTACTCCTTCAGAAATGTACACTTGAAGAGGAGTGGTCAATCAATCCAACCAATGAACACAGTTAGCTACAGTTAGCAGTTGTAAAATTGACTGAAAGTTTCTGTCTTTGACATGATGTGAAAGGAAACACAGCATCACTCATAGTCAGCTCTGGCTCCTAGACTTCTCCTAGCTCCCCAGCTCTGATCCACTATTTTCCTTTTCAAACCTCCAGACTTTTGAGTTGAACAGTACTTACAAATTGAGTTCTATTTCTTTTACTTCTTAAATGCTGAAGCTAACAATAATAGCTAACATTTATACATTGCTTACTATGTGCTAGGTGTATTTGAAACTCCCAACAATTCTGGGAGGTAGGTCTATTATTATTCCCATTTTCAGTTGAAAAGATTAAGTGGATTTCCCAAGGTCATACACTAGGAAGTACCAGAGTCAGAGCTAAACTCACATGTTCCTCGCTCCAAACCCCATATTCTATTCATTGTGCCATATAGCTATTCTTTCCCTACTACTTAGAAGAATAACTGTCAAGTATCTAAAACTGCTGAACTCTATAGTTCCTGGAATCCCTGGGTTCTAAATATGCCTATATACTTGTGGGGCAGTCTAAGTGTAGACTGCATATATGTACCCATTCATTAAATGTTTTATATGCATTTGTTTTATACAGAGAGAATAAAACACAGTATACAGTAAGAAAATATGCAAATATTTATAGTATATAATATGCAAATGTTTCTGTCTAGTCATGTAATGGGTTTTATTATTATATTTTATTTATTTTTATAAATTATTTATTTATTATTATTGCATTTTTATTATTTTATTTTTGTAATACCATCTTAATAGAGTTTAGAGAAATATAGCTGCTTTGGGAAAAAAATGGAGCTTCTCCCAGCTGGGGACTAAAAACTCATTATAATTAGTTAAATTCACATTAACTATATCCAATAGATTAACAAGATAAGTATAGCCACCCAGCGAGAGACAGAGTTAGAATAATAAACCTTGCCTATTCCCTAAGAAACACTGAGAGCCTGGCATTTCCCTGGTATAATACTTATCTGGATAGATAGAACCAGATAGATCACAGAACTTCACAGAACTGAGTTCCTTTTTAATGCCTATAATTACTGGAGCAATATTACCTGGTGGTTAAACAAGATAAAGAATGAAAATGGGGAATGAGGAGAAAGGAAGAGACAGATAGAGACAACGAGACAGAGACAAAGATCAAAAAAAATTCTTTAGGAAAATGTAAGGCAGCAAAGAACCCAAGCAAAGGGTAGGGTAACTAAAATTTGCTCCAACATCATTGGAGGAATTGTGTACCTTGCTAATACATGTGTGTATATGTATGTATGTATGTATGTATATATATATATATATATATCACACACACATACACACACATATATATGTGTATGTCTAGGGAGGTATGTGTGTATATATACATATATATCAGGAAGACATCTTCATGAATTAAAATCTGTCATCAGACACTTACTGTGACTCTGGGAAAATCACTTAACCCAATTTACCTCAGTTTACTGACCTGTAAAATGAGCTAGAGAAGGAAATGGCAAACCATTTTAGTATCTATTCCAAGAAAATCCCAAATGGAGTCACAAAGTCAGATACAACAAAATAAAAGAACAACAAATGTGTGTATACACACACACACACACACACACACACACACACACTCAGAGATATGTCATATATTTATAAACCATTCTAAATTGTCTTTCATACTCTCCTTTTTAGTCAACTGACCTGATAAATATTCCCTTTATATATAAAGTCGTCCAATTCTTGTCTCTGTTCTTTACCACCACTCTTTATGACATCTGAAATGGTGTTTCTTTTTACCTCTCTTCCCAGAATCCTTTGCTTCAATCAAAGTACAATTCAGATGCTTACAAAACATCTTTCATGATCCCATTAATTATTGAAACTTTTCTTCATGAAAATATTTTGCATATACTTTTTGCTTACTTATCTGTTTAGATATTATATCCTCTAGTTACAGGGGTCCTCAAATTACAGCCCATGGGCCAGATGCAGCCGCTGAGGACGTTTATCCCCCTCACCCAGGGCTATGAAGTTTCTTTATTTAAAGGCCCACAAAACAAAGTTTTTGTTTTTACTATAGTCCGGCCCTCCAACAGTCTGAGGGACAGTGAACTGGCCCCCTATTTAAAAAATTTGAAGACCCTTGCTAGTATAAGGTAAGTTCCTCAAGGGAAAGAGTGAATTTTTTTGTCTTTGAATTTCTGGTACTCAGTGCCTTCAATATATATTGAGCTTAATAGATGTCTGTCATACAGACTTGAATTGCATTGAATCATGGGAAGATTTGCTCCATCAGAAGAAGCTCAGGCTGATAGGTAGATGAGGAACAATCACAAGCTTGAATCTTCTGAAGGAATCTGTCTCTGAATAATTGGATAAGGTAAAAAACACTTAGGCACAGGAAACAATAAAAGTAGAAAATCTTCCAAATAGAAAGAAGTGAAATTACTTTCTCCCCCGATGGCAAGAGTTAAATGTTGCTAAATCATTGAATGTCTATACCATGGTCAGACATCTCATTTTTTCCTCACTAAGCATTGTAAATAAATTTAGTGCAACCAGAAGTGATAAGAAATGAAGCCTGATACAGGAATAAACTTTAAAGGAAAGAGAGTAAAGATCTATATTTAATTGTCTTCCATATTGGAAAGCAAAGAAATTCTTACCTGAGGCTGTAATGTTTTCTTTAATTCACTTGCCCTGTGAATAAATTTCCATGAAACTAAATAAAATTTAGTTTCTAAATAAACTAAATAAAATTCTAAGCACTCACCCATCATTTACAACTCTGCCAAAAAAGCAGAATAACCCACATAATGCACATTCTTTAAAGTACTTTTCCCCCAAGGTGAGGAGTTATTATTCTCATTCTACATATAAGAAAACTGAAATCAGAGAGGTTCGATAACTTCCCAGAGTCATGCTAGAATTTACAGAACTTACTTACAGAACTGAACTTGTTACACCCAGATCTTGTGACTATGTGAAATAATTCATTTATACCCCTATTCTATTCCCATAAGTATTAATCAGTTTGATATGATTTCATAGAGGTAGAGATTATATTAGGGCCATTCATATAATCATAGGTAGCTAACTAAAGGACCTCTGTCCTTGTGTTTCCTTATTATGGTGACTAAGTCCAATATAGTGGAAGTAACACAATTTCATGGAAAGTTTCACAAATCTACAACAAATCTGGTATCAAGTCTTATAAAAATAAGGCCCTAGAAGAAGGGGGCATCTCAGATTATGAGAAAGTGCTGGAGTCCATTTAGTTGGAGGGAACCATGAACTCTTTAATAAAGTGCCATTGACTTAGACCTCTGCCTCAGTGGTTTTTCTTGCAGATTGGGCAATTATGATCCACACATGGCTCCAGATCTAGCAGTGCCCTTTTTATTACACTATAATGTTAATAACTGTACCATCCTCTCAAAAAACCTTGTTTTTGTTTTCCTTACTTTTGCAATACTTCAAGGATCTATAATTTGATCAAAATGGGTTCATACTTCACTGAAGCAGATCACAATCTTTCTATGACTTAGTAAATAGTCTTCATAATTTGCCACAGCCTAAAAATTCATCACTTGGTTGATAGCCTTCTGGTAATGAGCTTCTTGGAATGTAGCTGAGCTTGTCCACAAAGAACAGACCTGCAATTCTCATCTGACTGATACTAAAAGCTTATTCAAATGGGAGGAACCATACACTTCAAGAAGTCCAGCTCTCCTCCATAAGACACTGTAATAGAACTTCAGGGGAAGATGGCTTCTTTGCTAAATATTATATTGTAACTCTTGGTTGAACAATAGCTGTTAAATCTAAATTTATGCCAGTTCTGATATGGAAGGATAGAATTAGGGGACAGCAATTTGGAATTGCCATTTAGGTGCTAAGTAAAAATAGTCACTCAAAATAAAATGGCCACGTGTGATTTATAACTTGTGTGAGCAGACTTTGTTGTAATTATCATGGTATGTAAGAGAGGGAGGGCAATTTTATTACCCAGTCAGATATAGCCTATTAGCAAAGGCAGTCCTAAGAAGAATAAGCAATTACCAACATTATATCAACTCTTGAAAGGTGATAAAATATCCCCTTCACCAACTCCAGAAAAAAAAAAAAAGCAAAAACAAACAAAAGAACAAACTTGCCATGGTCCCCAAATGTTACTATCATATCATACTTCCTTTTAAAGTTCAAAAATGTTACTTGGTAGAAGGTATGGGAATATATTTAACAAGACAATCAATAAATATCAGTCATATATCAAGAATATTTGAAACTCCTTTTTAGCTCAACTGCACATATAAAGAAATAAATATTTCTCTAATCTTTTCCAGATTTAACTTTGAGGAAAGTAAATAGAATAAAAGCTAAGGGTTTTTTTGGAGAAATGGATTAATGCTTCTTTAAATAAGAATTTAGCCTGTCATCCCCAAAGTAATTGGTGCCTAGATATAGATTCCAGAAAAGAAGCCTTTCCCTTCTATCTTTAATGGAGGGAAATAATCAAGAAAGGCATTAGTAATGATTCTTGCTCTAGAATGTTAACTTTGGAACTGCCTTTTAACATAGTATAATACTTTCCAACTAAAGATTCCTATAAATGGACACTAAAATTGTCTTGGGGTGGAAAGAGATGCCTGAGTTCATGGGCAGACCATATATGCCATTTTGGACATTGCCCTCTCCAAGTTAGAAGTGGTCTGAATTTAGAATAATGATAAATTTAGTGAAATATTTTAGGCACATTTTATCTAAAATGCAAAATGCAATAATAATTTTTCTTCTATGGGGCCAACATATAAATCATTAATACATTATCAGTCATTAACACCATGTTGTGTTGATTTTATTGGAGTAGCTCTAATAAAGCTGAAAATGAATGGAACACAGGAATAGGAGGTACATTTAAGTCTAAAAGAAGAAAAGTGAAATGTCTAAAAGATAGAGGACAGTCCTGGAACAAGAAGAGGGAGAAGTTAGAATAGAATGGGGGGAAGATCATCAAAGTACTAGCTGGAAGGTCCAGGGATATTTAGGTGAGAAAAGGCACCAAAAGGGGAAAAGGATGGTAGAGTATTCAATTTGGAGCCTTAGGACAATGAAATTGATAGATTATCTTTTCGCCACTATGAATTTAGGTAAGTCATGGAATGTCTCTGGGCAGCAGCTTTAACATTCATAAAACAAGGAGGCTGTGCTGAAAGATTTCCAACTATAACATTCTGTGATCCTAGGAGAAAGAAAATGGAATAGGAGAGAACCCTCTATCAACAAGCATTAGTTAAATGCCTGTTTTTAAATCCTGCCTCAGAAACACAGTAACCATGTAATCCTGAACAAGCCACTTAATCTTTCTCAGCCTTAGTTTCCTCATCTGTAAAATGGGAATAGATAATAACTCCTACTTTATCAAGTTCTTGTAAAGATCAAATGAGATAACTTATGTAAAGTACTTCACAAATATTTAGGTGCTATATAAATGCAAGCTATCATTAGGAGCTGGGGATACAAATGGCAAAAGTGCATTTCAGATATTCTGTATACATAGAGACATTAAATAAGATAAATAATAATAGACATGCTAGGAAAGAGACAAGTAGAAGAAGAGAGAGAGGTGAAAAAAGGACTCATTACTTTCTAGCACCAAAACCATCCAAGGATTTAAATCACACAGAAATCCAGAGGATGTAAGATGCCTAATAATAGATAGATAGGTAGATAGATAATTAGATAGATAGATAGATAGATAGATAGATAGATAGATAGATGATAGATAGATCGATCATCTTTTTGTTAGAAAAAGAATAAAAGGCCAAGAATGACTTCAACCCTGCAACACTGAAAGCCATCACTTCTTTTCTACGCTAAAAACAAACTCTCACAATTTCCAAGGGACTTCCCAGAATTTTTTTTTCAGGACTAGAGTTTTGCTATACTTAATATTTTTTGAAATAACTGGGACACGTTATATTTTAGATATATACTGACATTTCACTGCAACTATACTTATCGAGACAAATTTTGACCTATCCCATTCATGCCCTACATTGATCCATCTGCCAGTGAAGAATCTAGGTTTCCTTTTTTAAATTTCCTTTTTGACTTCCTATCATAAGCCATAATGGGACTGAACATGCATCACTAGACAGGATGCTTCCTGACTGTAAAAAAGTCTCAACAGCCCACTTATTCTTACCTTGACTACAAGCATGGCTCCTCCTGCCCAATCTGCTCATCTCCTTTTCGAATTGAATAAACACCAGGATAATCAAGTCTCAAGTGAATTAGCTGGGCAGATGTCAATAATACAATAAAATTCCTCTTTCCTTAGCTACAATTTTACAAAGACTGTAGAGAAGTATTGTAAATAACGGGAAAGTATAAATGGATTTTGGTTAACAATTTAATATCAGTAAGGGACTTTATAAGTACTGGGGGAAATGGCCAATACTGACTTCCCTCATTTCAAATAAATCAACAGAGCCTTCTCAAGGGGCATTTTATTCTAAATTCCTTCCCAGCATTTTTCTTAAATTATTACAGTAATAATAGCTCATATTTATATATTGCTTTAAAGTTGACAGAGTAGTATTGTCACAACAACCCTATGAATTAAATAGTCTAAGTATTAATTTATGCATGAGGTAACTTAAGTTCAGAGACAGGATTTAAATATAAATCTTGATTCTATCTTTCTTTCTACTACAACTGACTATTACATCTTTTCTGAAAGATAATTCTTGCCCATGATGGAAGAGAGGAGGGGGGAATGTTTCATTCTCATTAACTTCTGGAATAAGGTTATCTATCTGCTTGATTGCTAGAAGAAAGTTGTTATTGTTTGTTATATTATTATTCAGTCATGTCCAACTTTTCATGACCCACTGAGGGTTTTCTTGGCAAAGATTCTAGAGTGATTTACCATTTCCTTCCCCAGCCTATTTTGTAGATGAGAAAACCAAAGCAAGCAGACTTAAGTGGGTTGGCCAGGATCACACAGCTAGTAAGTGTCTGAGGTTAAACTTGAACTCAGGAAGATGAGTGTTCCTGATTCCATTTTGGCACTCTGGCCACTGGGTCACTTAGCTGAAATTCCTCATTTTTAGGATTCCACTGATTAACACATTAGCACGTCAGCTCCATTTAACACTTACAACTGGATTCGTTTTTACAAAGAGATTTTTACTTCAAAGATACAGTATGAACAAAATTACAAACATTTCCCCCAATCCCCTAGGGACATAATTCCCTTACATTTACTGCATCATTCTCTGAGGATGATTGGCTTTATGGTCTAATACTCAATTCCCTCATAACATTAGTCCCAGAAAATTCAAATCCAAAACTGGTATATAATACCCCAAGTCTTTGTTCCATAGAGTTTGCCAGTGGATTGGCTGCAACATCTGGCCTGGATCCCTGATCCCTGAGGGTTTAGCTCCCTGGTCAGAGACTTTACTCTCTGGACCTAGAATGGTTAGAGAGAAAGGCCAAAAATCCAGGCCTGACTCTCTGGACCAAATGGCCTAATGGGGGAGGGGGAGAGGAAAGGACCCATCTTTCAGGACTGTTCTCCTTAGCATGGAGTCACCTGCTGAGTGTGAAGGAGTGGTTCATCCTCACATGTAAGTGTAGGGAAAAGCCACCTGAGTTGTTTAGCTAAATTCTTTTAAAGATTTTTGACCTTTCTACTACACAGTCCTTGGAAAAGACTGCTCTCATACACATGACAGAGCAGCACAGTATGTCCACAACTTTTCCCATCTCCTAGAAGTAGGTCCCCTAGTATTTTCCACACAGTTGATACTATTTTAGGTAGTTTAGACATGAGCCAATCATCCATTACATATATGCTTCACAGGGCTGAAGTTTGTCATTTAATGATGTCAGAGGAACTATAAATTAATTGTATCACATGGTAATGCATTAATGAGCTATAAATTAAATATTAGAAAATAGATGATGAAAACAAATGCCATGGGGAATTGGGGCTGGTGAGGAACCTGATCCTAAAAGTTTGAGCCACTGTGTAAGGAATTCCACTCCCTCGTCCTTTCACAGAAGAAACATCTAAGTTCCAGAGAATCTAAGTAGTTTATCTGAGGTCACATGGATAGCAGATTAGAGATGAAATCTGAACTCCGGGTATCTGGCTTCAGATTCAGTAATCTTGTCACTAGGCCAGATGCTGTTGTTCTACAGGCAAAAACAAGACTGTTCTAAAATCTGTTCTAAACACAACAAATGCCACATGTTCTACTAATAACTGAGGAAGTTAAGGATTGTGGCACAAAGTCTAACAATCAATGTGGTCACTACAACAAACCTGTCAAAATGCATATGCTTTCCAGTACATTCTGTGTATGATCTCAAGACCAAACCCTTGTTGAAGCTAAGAAAATGCAGATTTCAATGAATTAAGAGATATACTCCTTGCCTCCACTCTTTTAAAAAATGTCTCTCTTATACCCTCCAGCACCAAAAATGTGTTGTCTATTTTAAATTTAATTCAGTCTTGCCATTTCACCCAGTATTTCAGAGCTAATCATTAAGAGCTATAAAATAACACATTTTCTTCTCACCTTCCTCAGCTCCTCAGGCAATATAAAATAAGTTATTTCTAAAATTTCAAAACCATCTGCTGACTTTCCCCCCATTTCCTCTACACACACCCCCAACTTTTTTTTTTCATTTTAATATAAGCAAATATGATTTTGGGGAAATTGTGGTGTCTAAATCTAACCACAGGTTACCCTTAACTCTTTGGAATCTTGATTTATTGAAGGGTTAGAATGCTGACTAACCCCACACCCAACCACTGGCTACTGGCTAATCTGGAAATGAAGGGAATCAACAGCTATAGGTCATTCCATATAGAGTGTAAATGAAGAGTTCTCTATTTCTGAATGGAGAAAGGAACTGTGACTGATTCACAAGATCTTTTAAAGGATAAATAAAGCTCTTTTTCCAGAGCCAAGGAAAATTCCTACTTCTGTCCTACAAAAGGTGTTTTCTATTACAAATATAAACATTAAAAATTCTGGCATTTCATAGTAGCATTTTGTTTATTCATGAGCAACATCCTTAATATGAATTCCAAATACAGCAAAATCTTCTTCTACTATTGTACTCAATTCATTCTTTCTCTCTTGCTGCTGAGATGAAAATGAAATCTGATTTTTAAAATTTAAAAGGAAAGCTGCAAAACTGTGCTAAAGGTGTAGCATATAGACTAGGCCCTTGCACACACTGTTGCTTAGATATTAAGGTAGCTGTGGATGCAGATCCTTAGATAAATAGATAAAATGTGAGAGATGCTTTTATGGATCTGTGATCTCATTGATTTAGATACCACCTGAAACAAAATGATTCACAATCTGTCTGTGCCTTAGAATATGGTAGGTCTAAGAAGAGTTGAACAAGACCAGTAGATAATTATTGGCTACCTATTAGATAGCCAAACATTAAAAAAGTCTATTAATCAATCATCAACTAATTATCAGCTGACAGCACATTAAAATTGATACTGTCAGTTGATTAGTTAATTAAGCATCCACCCCTTCATACACTGTTCTATGTCTTCCCCCTCTACTTGGACCACCACCTCACCTCTTCACTGATAGCCTAGAATCTGTCCCTGGATCACTTAACTCTGGTTATTTTGCTGTAGTCCAGTCAACCACATCATTTCCTAGTTGTAACATGCCACATGTCTTTACCTTTTCTTCTCCCCTTATGTGTTATTTTCTTTCGTTAGAATGCTAGCTTCTTGAAGGCATGGATTATCTTGCTTGATTATAATTGTATGCCCAGCAAGTCATCGTGCCTGGAATGTTATAAGGGTTTAATACATGGTTTATCTATCCATCCATCTATCCATATATCTATCTAACCATCTATTTATCTATCTATCCATTTATCCATCCATCTATCTGTCCATGCACCTATCTTTCTATCCATCCAGATATCTATCCACTATCTATTTACCCATCCACCTATTTATCTATCCATCTAAACATATATCTATCTATCTATCTATCTATCCATCTATCTGTATCCTTCTATAAGAGGGAGTCCTCCTAAATTTACTGACAACCTTTTAGATTATTTGACATTATATGGATTCCTACACAATGGAAAGAACAACCACTAAAATATATTATGGTGATGTTAAAATCAAATAGAAATGGGAGCCACTAGACCATACATAGGGCAGTTAGGTGCACAATGGTCAGAGAAATGGTCTTAAAGTCAGCAGGACCTGAGTTCAAATCCAGCCTCAGACACTGATTAGTAATGTGATCCTGGGCAAGTCATTTAACTTTGCTTCAATTAATATTTGCTTCAATTTCTCTATCTGTAAAATGAGCTGGAAAAGGAAACAGCAGTGTCTTTGTCAATAAAACCTCAAATGGGATCATGAAGAGTCAGACACAATTGAACAACTCAAACAACAAACTGTACATGGGGATCCTTGTGGACCACATATTGACTTTGATTTTCAATGTAATATTATCTATATTTTACTGAATTTTCATTTATTTGGTAAAATATTTCCCAATTACATTTTAATCTGGTTCAGGCAACACTTGGGAGTGTTTGGGGTTATATGAAGCCTACAGGCTGCTAATTTGATACCACTAATTTATTACATACTCATTGAGTATTTATATGAAACATGAAGAAATCAGTTTCTTTTTTTTCTCATAGAAAATAAAACAAAAAGATGAAAGAAGTTAGCACCATAACCGCCACATAGTAGGCACTTAATAAATCAATTCTGTAATTTTCTATAGCAAATTACTATCACAAAGCATTGTTTACTTAATGTGATCACAATTTGGTGAGAGAGTGGTACAAGGATTAATTTTTCTTTTTCTATAGATGAAAAAATAGCTTTAGAGCAGTTCATATGACTTGCCTGAGAGACAGAGAGTGTTCTCAATAATATGAGGAAGCAAACCCTCATCTCTTGATTCTACTGAGCATTCTTTCTATATAGCAGACCAAATCATAGTCTGTCTCTTTGATCAGCTATAAAGAAAGCATTATTTCTTTTCCATCTGACTGCGGCCCCCCTGGGCAATATGACTCATTCATCTCTCAGCTGCTTGCTTTGCACAAGGATGATGAAGTCATTTTACTGGAGAGTTGACTTGCAGACCTTCAGGACTGGATGATGTAAATATTCCTCAAAAGAGAACAACAGAGTATCCATTTTTAGTAGGATACTTTCTATATTTTTTTCTGCATGTGCCATCTCTGTAAAAGTTTTGTTTCTTAAGAAAACTGAAATCACAGAGAATACACCTTCCCAAAATACTCTGACTCCCAAGTTCTTTTAGAGATTTGAACATGATTCTGTTGTTTTGAATGTTTGAGGAGAATGAAAACAGGAAATTGTCAGTCACTTGAAACATCTCAGCTCAGTTAATAATAGAGATTTTTTTTTCCCTCTATGCAATATATTTGATTGACAGACTGTTTCATGGACAGATTTTTAAGACACTGAAAGGCGAACTGACATCTGAGGGAATAGCCTTTCAATTTCTTTTGTAAAGCAAGAGAAGATAGTGGCTACTCGTGCTTGAAGGATTTCTATTTGCTGAAAACTGGCTCAGAATGGTTGATCAAATCTTTGGAATTCATACCTAAGAAAACATTGTCTTGGGAAAATATATTCTTTTAAATGTTTGAGCTTTAATATATAGGGGGAGGGAGAAATTTATAGATGATAATAATGACTAGCCTTTTTACAAGTTCTTTAAGTTTGGAAAAGCCCTTTGTATATATTATCTGATTTGATTCTCACAATCCTGGGAGGTAGTTGCTTTTACTCCATTTTACAGTTTAAGAAACTGAAGCTGGTAGAGCTTCACAGACATGGTTAATTTGTAAGGCAGGAATTTAATTACACTTTTCTGATTCTTGATCCAGCACTCTCTCTATTATGCTACCTTGCTGCTAAGAAATCAATTTAATAAGCATATAATAAGCAAACCCTATGCTAGGTGTTAGGGATACACAGACAAATAATAATAATAATAATAATACCTGTCTTCAAGAAAATTAAATTATATTGAATAGAAATAACTCAGACACAGATAAGCAAATCCACCCTCCCTTCTCTCCCTCTAAAAATTATCCAAAACTGTTTTCTTTAACCAAACCTGTGAATGAATTGGTAAAGGGAGTTCCTGGCAATTACTTCATTGCCAGCAGCTCCTCCAAAATGTATAACCTTCGAGCGTTGAAGAGACCAGAGAACAACTGAGTGATTAGCAGAGGGTCTCTGAGGTGGGATATAAAAAGACCAGACCTCCTCGAACTCTGTTCTGCTCACTCCAAGCCCAGCTAGCTCCCGAGCCACTCCTATAAGCTGCCTTTCTGAACAAAGTCATACTGGACATTGGAGCAACATTATTGCTCCATCTGGCTTGATCCAGCTATTGGAGTAGGAACTTTGAAAGGCGCTAAAGATGCTAAGACACCAGAACGAGAAGGGAAAACATTCCGGACAAAAGCATGGCAGCTGGAGGTCGTGAATAGAAAAGCAACAATAGACTCATTTGACCAATACTTACAGTGAATAAAGAGGGAAAATATGAAATCAGTCCAGAAAGATAAGTTGGCTCCAAATTGGAAAGAATTTTAAATATCCAACAGTGGAGTTGTAACTTAAAGTTAATAAGAAAAATGATAAAAAATTTTGAGTAAAGAATGACTCAAGCAAATCCTATGATTTAGGAATATCTATTTTGTAGCTAGGTGGTACAGTGAATAGAGCACAGGGCCTGGCATCAGAAGGGCCTGCATTCAAATTCAACCTCAGACACTAGCTGTGTGACTCTGAGCAAGTCACTTAATTTTGTCTCAGTTTCCTCATCTGGAATATAAGTTGGAAAAAAGAAATATCAAGCCACCCTAACGTCTCTGACAAGAAACCCTCCCTCTCCCCTGGCACACCAAAAAAGAGAACCACCAAGGGTTGGACGTGCCTGAAAAGTGACTGAACAACAATATTTGGCAGCTACTAAGAGGATGAATTAAAGTGGGAATCCAGTGGAGGGAGAGAGACCATTTAGGAGGCCATTATAATTGGTGGTACAGTGGACAGAGCAAAAATCATCTCCACTCATCTGATCTATATTTTACTTCTGGATCCAGAATACTCCAAAGGAGAAAATGACTGGTGATTTTATACAACCTTCCCTCACTTCAATTCAATTCAATTCACTTGCATGTTACAGTATTAACTCCCTGATGTCATGGTGTTCTTCAAGAATAAGGACATCCAATAAGATAGAGCATTAGGTCTGAAGTCAGGGTGATATAAGTTCCTATCAGCTTCTGACACTAGCTGTATGACTAGACAAATCACTCAGCCTCCATGTGCCTCACCATTCTCATCTGTTAAATGGGGACAATAACAGTACTAACTTCTAATGCGAAAATGAGATATTTGTAGAGGGATTTAAAGACTTTAAAAGAGTTATGTATATCAGGGGTCCTCAAACTACGGCCTGCAGGCCAGATGCGGCAAGTGAGGACATTTATCCTCCTCACCCAGAGCTATGAAGTTTCTTTATTTAAAGGCCCACAAAACAAAGTTTTTGTTTTTACTATAGTCCGGCCTTCCAACAGTCTGAGGGACAATAAACTGGCCCCCTATTTAAAAAGTTTGAGGATCCCTGTAAGTAGTCTTGGCTGTTACAGTCATCCAGGTGAAGGAAATTAGGGTTTAATTGAGAGTAATGACCATATGAGTAGGTAAATGGATAGGGAAAGAGACTGAGCTTGTGTTTCCTTAGTGTAGGGTGCTTCCATCAATAGTCACTCACAACACCAGTAAGTGAGGAATTTCCTCCATCAATACAGTTTGATACCTTTTCCGCAACTTCTTGTGCTAAAAAATTAACAGGATCATGGGGAGGTTAAGAAATTTGCCCAGGTTCACATTTTCAATATATGTTAGAGGCCAGTCAAAACTCTTTGGATTTTCCCCAGAGGTTTGAGCATCCTTGTCAGGTGTCCTTGTTAGTAAAGAAAACTGGTTTTTAACCACTAGGTTTAATTTAATTTCACTGTGATGCCTGTGACTTCGTCGATGTCCCCACTGGCCTCTGAATGATGAGCATTTTAATAAGCCTCATAATTTCACAGCAACCTGCCTGTAAGATGCTATAAGGAGTAACTGAGAAAAAAAAATTGTGAAATACTTTACAGCTATGAAATAAACAATCATCGCACAGACGATGGAGAGATGATAAATATTCCAGCCCAGGGGTCAGAGAACAACTTCTATAGAAGAGCAAAAGCCTAAGCCTCAGGTATCCAATGATACTGGGGAGGGTGGGATCGTAGTGGGAGGGTTGTCTGAATCCATGAACCAACCCCTTGATGGAATGGAGTCAGAGAAAACCTCCCCTCAAATCAAAGCCCATTAATTTTAATAGACGCAAAACTTTACTTTGAGAAGGATCAAATTCCTAACTTTCTTAGTTTGGGATGCTCAGGTAATTTAAACAAACTTACCTGCTAACAAGTATCCTTGATGAAAATAGCTAGCATTTATTAGTATTCAAAGTTTTTAAACACTTTGTTTTTTATTTCATTTGATCTTAAGAACCTGGCTGGGCCATTTCTGGCCTTCTTGACTTTTTGTCTTAGTATGGACTCTGAGGGCTCTGGAGAAAAGAGTGAGCCGATGACTTTGCCCAGGTCTGCCTCACTTAAATCCAAAGAGCAAGTCTAGACATCAGCCTCTTGATGTCATTGTCAACACTTTACTAGCTATGGGAGCTGAGACAAATTATTTAATCTCTTTGGGCCTTAATATCTTCATCTACAAAAGGGGGATAATAGCATCCAACCCAGGGATTCCTGAAGACAAGTCCAACATTCTAGACACTGTGTTACCTCTCCTTTATTGAGAGATCATAAGAGTAGAAAAGCACTGGCCTTTACCTTAAGAAAACTAGGTTCGGGGCAGCTAGGTGATGCAGTGAGTAAAACACCAGCCTTGAAGTCAGGGGCACCTGAGTTTAAATCTGGCCTCAGACCTTTAACACTTCCTAACTGTGTGACCCTAGACAAGTCACTTAACTCCAATTGCCTCAGGGAAAAAAAAAAAAAAAAGTAGGTACCTAGGTTCAAATCGTCTCCGACAGTTATGGGCTTTGTAATCTCAGGCAAATTACTTATCTCTCTGATTTCAGATTTTTGATCAAATTTTTATGATTAAATTGAAATTTATTGATTTTTAAATCAGATTTTAAATTTCAGATTTTAATCTTTCTAATTTATCAGATTTCTTTTCTTTTTTTTTTGCTGGGGCAATTGGAGTAAAGTGACTTGCCTTGAGTCACTTAGAAGTGTTAAATGTTTGAAGCCAGATTTGAACTCAGATCCTCCAGACTTCAGGGCTGGTGTTCTATCCACTGAACTACCTAGCTGCCTCTAATTTCTCAGATTTCCTACCTTTAAAATGGCAATACTAGTCCTTGTATAACCTACCAGACACCTATGGGCTTTGTAATCTCAGGCAAATTACTTATCTCTCTGATTTCAGATTTTCAATCAAATTTTCATAATTAAATTAAATTTTATTTTTAAATCTTAGGTTTTAAATTTCAGATTTTTGGATTTTTATCTAATTTCTCAGATTTCCTACCTTTAAAATAATAATACTAGTATTTATACCACCTACTTCACAGATTATTTGGAGAAAATATATGGTAAATTTTAAAGACCTATATAAATCTGGCTAATTTTATTTAGAAATGCCAGAATATATAAGCTTGTCTTAGTCCGTAGATCTATGATGGGTAGATGAGAAACCTCAACAAGAATAAGAAATTTAAGATCACAAAGCAAAGAGGTAGCAAAAAACTGGAATTATAACCACTATTTCCTGCCAATGATGGTCTATATCCTGGATTCACAATATCAGCATCTCTTTTTTCCCCCAACAGAAAACGAATTCTTCTCCCCATCAGATTTCTTGCTGACAGTCAGGCATTCTAGGCAGAGTTCTTTCATCTGCTCTATAATGCTAACTCCCTGTTAGCCAATTAGGAAGCTTTATGATTGCTGGAGGGCTCTTCGTGATCCAAACACACATTCCTAATTAAGCATCATTTATGCAACCACTCCCATTCTTAACCAGTGGAAGAAAGGAACACAAGAAATTCCATTTAAGATAGTCATATAGTTTTTCTCATCATGCAAAACAGGTTCAATTTAATCCAATCCCTATTTAATAAAAGGCATGTCTTTCTTCAATCAGGCACTCACTGGGGAAGAAGTTAGCAAATTTAGGGGCAGCTATATGGTACAGAAAATAGAATGAGGGGCCTGGAGTCAGAAAGACTCATCTTCCTGAGTTCAAATCCAGCTTCGTCACTCAACTTTGTTTGCCTCTGTTAAAAAAACAAGTATACTTACACTTTAAAAGATAATCATTTGCTTAATATAAATAAGATTTCAGTCTCTTATTGATATTTATTAATGTAATATGTAATGTTAATATAATTAATATTAAGATGAGCCATTTTATTAATGTATTTTTAAATGTTTCATTGTCCATATTTATGTGTGAATTTCTGAGATTATGGATAGAAATACCTAAATCCCAATGCTGCATACGCTACTTATTATTTGTGTAACTTTCATCATATGACAAAATCTTTGAGTCACAATTTCTTCATATGTAAAATGAAAATAAAAACACCTACTCTGCCTTACAGAGTTGTTTTGAAGACTGAATTAAATCATTTACAGAAAAGTGATTTATAAGTTGTAAAACACTATGAAAATAAAAGATATCTTTAAAAATCAGCCTTTATTAGATATTGAGCTAGAGAAGGAATTGGTAAACCACTCAAGTATCTTTGCCAAGAAAACATGAAATGAGATCACAAAGAGTTGGACACAGCTGAAAAACTCAGATACCCTGCTCCCTTCCTTAACCCAGAAGAAGGACTACTTTTTATTTTTGAGACTTAACATTGTAGAATGGAGTTTTGGATGGGGTTGAAATCTGGCAGGCCCACAGTTAAATCCTGCCTCTAATACTCACTAATTGTCATGGACATGTCCCTTACTTCTCTGAACAGTGTCTTCACCTGTAAAATGGGGCTAATGCTCTCTCAGATACCTTCCCCACAAAGTTATCATGAGTTTTCAAGGGCAATTATATTCAAAATGCTTTACAAACCTGAAAGGTACTAAGTATCATTTATTAAGACTTTGATAAATCTATGCAGATGATTTTTATATGATTCTTTTATATGAGACTCGTTCAAATTCTCAAATATTGAGTGGCATTTTTCTTAGCTAAGTGATAGTCACTAAAGCCCTCACCTCAGCTTAGAAACGTGCTTTCTGAAGTTGAAATTTAACCTATTGTATTTGAATTGCCTCTGCTGGGCTCAAGAAGCAAGAAATTATTTACTTTTACACTTGACTGCTGGTTTCCATACTTCTTGAATTATTAAGTAGCATGAAGGTACTTTCATTCTTTCCATACTTTGACCTGTAGCCTTTGCAATTCTTACAAAGGTTGTAGGGAATTGTGTCCTCTCCTTCCCTCCTGTTTATTTTTCCTCTTTTTTTCCTTAAATTGCTCTAATTTAGAAAATTGAATTTAAAAAATACCAACCCCTAAATGCCCCCTTAACAGAATCTGATTCCCACTTATCTCTCCTATTTATTTTTTCTCCTGTTTTGTTTGTTTTAATTTGTTTTGTTTGTTAAAAGCTTCCTATTCTAAAGTTAAAAGAACAATAACAAAACAGAAACCACTAAATGCCAAATGCCCTTTTAACAGAACCTGATTCGCATCTATTTCTCCAACTTATTTTTCCTTCTTTTTTTCCTATTGGTTTTAATTTATCTTGGGTTTTTTTAAGTCTCTTAGGCTGGATAATTAGAATTAAAATAACAACAACACCACTATTTGCCTAAAGCCCTTTTAGCAAACCATAAATCCAATTAAGGTGGATGTTATTGGGTTTTTCCCCCATCCCCACCTCCATAAGGTCAGAGCTCACCCAGGTCTCTGAATCCTACTAGGAATCATGTCAAAATGGATATCAGCATTCAAGAAAAAAAAAAAAAGGCCACAGATTGAGGCATTTTCATCAGAGGCTTCATTAGAAAGATGGGGAAACATCTGTGTGTTCAAAATAGAAAAGAAAGGCAGCCGGCCAAGAAGTCTTATTTTCTCAGTTATTTCAAAGATGACATAAACAAAGAGTGAGGGACTTGGGAAAATCAACAACAGAACATAGATGGAATGAAAGCATATTGCTCCTTTACTAATTCAGACTAGTTGCCTTTCTTCTTCACCTCAGAATTTTTAGCTCATGATCTAACCTGAAAGTTTATCTTTTCTGAAAAGTTAAATTTTAAAAGCAGGAAACTGCACTTTTAGAATTCTAGAAGTGGGGCAGGGCTTTTGAGGGGAGGGTCCTACATTTGTTATTATTTTATGAGATAGATTTTTACTGGAAGCAGCACAGTTGAAAAGCTGAAGGATTAAATTCTAATGGATCTTCAAAAAAAAGAGAGAAGACACCAAATGTTTAAGAGAAAGCATTAGAGATTTTATTTTTTTCAAAGGTGACCAAGAAAATGATAATAATCAATCCAGAAGCTTCAGATTCATAAAAATCTTTAGTAAAGTAATCTGCTCATGAATAGAGGGATCATAGAATCATAGATTTAGAGAGCATTATACCCAACCTCCCTCATTTTACAGAAGAAAAAACAGAGGCATAAATGGTTAAGCAACTTAGGAAGCAATTAGTAAGTGAGTAATCTAATAAGTAATACTAGTAAATTATCCTGAGGCAGGATTTGAATCCAGATCTCCCTGACTCTAGATTCAGGATCTACTTTGCCACTCAGCTGTCTAATCATTTTCCTTCTTGAAAAATGAAATGGTCGATTCTCGATTTATAAGTGGTCAAAGGATATGAACAGACAATTTTCAGATGAAGAAATTGAAACCATTTCTAGTCATATGAAAAGAAGGTGCTCTAAATCACTATGATCAGAGAAATGCAAATTAAGACAACTTTGAGGTACCATTACACACCTCTCAGGTTGGCTAAAATGACAGAAAAAGATAATGATGAATGTTGGAGGGGATGTGGGAAAACTGGAACACTAATGCATTGTTGGTGTTGTTGATCCAACCATTCTGGAGAGCAATGTGGAACTATGCCCAAAGGGCTCTCAAAATGTACATATCTTTTGATCCAGCAGTGTTTCTACTGGGCTTATATCTCAAAGAGATCATAAAGGAGGGAAAGGGGCCCACATGTGCAAAAATGTTTGTAGCAGCCCATTTTATAATGGCAAACAACTGGAAGGTAAGTGGATGCCATCAGTTGGAGAATGGCTGAATAAGCTATGGCATATGAATGTTATGGAATAATATTGTTCTATAAGAAACAAAAGCAGGATAATTTCAGAAAGTCTTAGAGAGACTTACATGAACTGATGCTGAGTGAAATGAGCAGAACCAGGAGATCATTGTACACAACAAGAAGATTATATGATGATCAATTCTGATGGACATGGCTCTTTTCACAATGAGATGATGGAGGCTAGTTCCAATGATATTGTGATGAACAGACCCATCTACACCCAGAGAGAGAACTGTGGGAACTGAATGTAGATCACAACATAGCATTTTCACTCATTTGGTTCTTGTTTGCTTGCATTTAATTTTCTTTCTCATTTTCCCCTTTTTGATGTGAGTTTTCTTGTGCAGCAAGATAATTGTGTTTATGTGTGTGTATACATATAATGGATTTAACATATATTCTAACATGTTTAACATATATTGGATTACTTGTCATTTAAGGGAGGGGCATAGGGAAAGGGAAGAAAATTTGGAACACAAGATTTTACAAGGGTTAATGTTGAAAAATTATCCATTTTTGAATAATTTTTTGAAAATAAAAAGCTTTAATAAAAAAAAAAGAAAATGAAATAGCCAGCATTCTATAAGTAATATTCCATAGAAGACTATGTCTCACTATTACACAAAAGACAAAAATACAGAGAATACTAGATCTCACTGTGCTTATAATTCATTGAATATAAATAAGCATTTTAGTCCATAGACTGTAACTATACTTAAAAGTTTTCCTCCAAAATAATATCCCCCATGGACAAGACAATGATCTTTAATCCTTTGAAAGGTATGATAAAAATAACTTTGTTTGCTGATATAATTATTAATAGCAAATATGATGTTTCCCTGAGTTCAAATCATACCTGCAGCACTTATTAGACACATGAACCTGCATAAATCACTTAACCCCATTTGCTTCAATTTCTTCATTTGTAAAATGAGATAGAGCAGGAAATGGCAAACTAGTCCAATATCCCTGCCAAGAAAAACTATATGGAGTAACAAGAAGGCAGACATGATTAAATCCACCAAACAACAAAAATAATATAGAATAGAAAACATATTTTGTCACCATCATGAAGAATGTCCAGCACAAAGTACAAATTAAAGAGAGATTCCCTATGGATGCTAAGGTCCTCTAAATCAGTAGAGTGTCAAACTCAAATAAAAATAAAGAGATACATTCAGGAAATATATTGACTTTAAAAATCACATACTAACATTATATATGTTGTCTTATATTTTTATTTCATTAAATTTTTCCCAATTACACTTTAATCTGGGTCTAAACATACTGGGGAGTGTCCTGAACACTGAGTTTTTGACACCTCTTTCTAAATTATCTTGTTTATGGATATCATTGTGCTAATTACATAAAGCACCTAAACATCACAGTCTATCCAATGAGATCTACGTAATCGAATTCAAAAATTCCATCCATAGAGGGAAAAAAACAGTGAATAAAATCTCTATTGGTTATTGGCTAGCCCACAAAATGCAGTTGGATGGATAGTCTATACAGCTTGTCTAGTAATATATAAAGACAAGGGGAATGGGCAATAAACTACCCTCAACGTTGAAAAGGAAAACAGTGGGCTGAATTTCTATTAGCTTTTTTTCTCCCACTACTTTTAAAGACTCTAAACTTCTCTCTGAAATTCATCTTTTTAACATCAAAATAGAATGCTCAATTGGTATCCCTAAAATTTCAAGAGTTCCAGAGAAAGTGTCCCAGCATCTTGGACACTTTTGCCAATTCTATAAAGGATTAATGAGAGAACATAGGCAAGAATCACTCAAAACTGAAAGTCTTGAATGGGTTGCAATTTGCATCTGTAGCAACATTAATGAGGTTATAGATCTGTATCCAAGGCTCACATAAGTGTGCATTATAATGAAGGAATAGAAGCTGTTCTGAAATAAACCCCTTTCTCTAAAATAAGTTTTATTTTTCCCAAACTATTTAAGAGAAAGAAAGTTCAATCTTTTAACCAAAAAATCTCTAACATGCATGAACGAAATCAATCCAGCTAGGAGGATGATAAAGAAAAAAATGTTTGCATCAAGTATTTCCAATAAATGTCTGACAACCCAGATATATAGGGAAACAACTTAAATAAATAGACGATGAGCCATTTTCCAATCAGTAAGTGGTTAAAAGATAAAAAGAAATAGGAATTTTTAAAAATGCAAACTATTAACAATCACGATAGATTTCTAAAATAATTAATAACAAGAAATGCAAATAAAAATTCTAAATTTTACCATACTTGTTTGTAAATTGGCTAGATGGCAAAAGATAGAACTAGTCGATTCTGAAAGGGCCATAGAAGGTCCAACTGATACCTTAATTAAGCTGTGAATTAATCCAACCATCCTGGAAAGCAATTTGGAATTATACTTTAAAATTAACTTGAAAATCCGTTGTTATTGTTTCTGTTTTTACCTAGAGACTCCACTACTAGATATATAATCCAAGAAGGTCAAAGACAATCGATCAGCAAGCATTTATTTAGAACTTAATTCCCAGGCATTGTGCTAAGTGTTATAGGTCAAACATGAGTTAGAACTTGCTCCCAAGGAGCTTATATTTTAACAGGTTAGATAACTCATACATACACAAGTTGAATCAAAATATATACGCTATGAATTCAGGATAATTGTTGGAAAGGGAACAGTAGTTACTACAGGAATTATGAATTTTGAAAGAAACAAGATTCTAAGCAGAGTTGAAGAGATAGCATATTCCAGGCATGGGGTAAAAAGGTAGGAGGTAGAATGCTGTGTGTGAGGAAAAGCAAGGAATTTTGACTAGATCACAAAATGTAGGAATAGAAATAAGGTAGAATAAGGCTAAGAAAAATCAGTAGGAGCAGGTTACAAAAGACTTTAAATGCCAAACACAGGACTTTATATTTGATCCTAGAGATAAAGAGTTACCGAAGATAACTGAGTAGAAGAGAGGAATGACATAACTAGACGTATGCTCTAGGAAAATCATTTTGGCAGCTGTGAATGATGAATTGGAATGAAAATACTCTGGAGACAAGGAGATCATTTAAAAGGCAGGAAGTGCAGAGAGCTTGAACTCAAGGGAAATTTTATGAATTCAAAGAAAGGAACATTTTGTAGGAGATGTTGAAAAGAAAGAAATGACAAGATTTGGCCATTGGTTGAATATGTAGGGTAAGTGAGAGTGAACAATGAAGGATGACATCAAGATTATAAACCTGAGTAACTAAAAGTATGGTGGTGTCCTAAATAGTAATAAGAAAGTTCCAAACAATTGTAGGTTTTAGGGAAAAGATTCCATTTTGGACATTTGAGTTTAAGATGCTTGTAGGACAACCAGTTTGAGATATCCAATAGGGAGTTTGTGATGCAAGAGATGCTCATAAGAGCATGGGACAGGAAATTTGTGTGTACGTGTGTGTGTGTGTGTGTGTGTGTGTGTATGCATATACATATCAATCAGAGCCAGAGAAATTGGGGTTTAAGACATGATACTAGCCCATAAATCCTAAGATATCTTGCAAGATTTCAGCAAATACATTGCTTTGAGCAGAGCACCTGCAGGTAAGAGTATGATATCCTGTGTTGACAGAGGGAAGGGAAAGAAATGAAAAAAAAAAAAAAAAAACTATGTTGCCTGAATGGCCAGTTCCAGTTGAATCCCCAGTGAGGTAGCTCCTCTGGCTTTCATTAATTGTCCAACAATAGATCCCAGGCCAAACCCCACTTGAAAATTGTTTGGGCATCAATTGGCTCAGAATGGATGTAATTTGCAATTATTTCTGTTTTGACTAAAAATCCTTCCCCTCCCAGATTTATACTATATACATACATACATACATATATTTGTATTTAGGTGAAAGAGGCCATTCTTTGCCTCATTTTTTACCTAGCCTTAATCATTGATTGGAGGTTGCCTCAGTTAACCTGACACCTATTAAAGATTTTAACTTTAAAATATCAAGGTCTCCCACTGAATCCAGGGCCATCTCCAGTTGTCATGATTTATGTCTTGCCACTGGACCCAGATGGCTCTAGAGGATAAAGTGAGGCTGGTGACTTTCGATAGACTTCCCTCACTTACATTCAATTCACTTTCATGTCATCGGTATTATTTCCCTGATATGGTGGAGAACACTCTTTGAGAACAAAGGACAAACAACATGGGCATAAAAATAACACATGTATATATACGTGTGTGCCTAGTAATAGTATGGCTAAGTCAAATAGTATATACAGTTTAGCAAGTATTGAAGTCAAGTTCCACATTGTTTTTCTTTTTTTTTTCAATTTTTAAAATTTTCCATTTATTTTAGCAAAGCAAATTGAAGGGAAGATAATCAACAAAAAAATAATGTTTAGTGTGTCCAACATGAAAAAAATAATGCATCTTTTTAAAATAATTATAATTTTTATTGATAGAACCCATGTCTGGGTAATTTTTTACAACATTATTCCTTGCACTCACTTCTGTTCCGACTTTTCCCTTCCCTCCCTCCACCCCTTCCCCAGATGGCAAGAAGTCCTATACATGTTAAATATGTCACAGTATATCCTAGATATAATATATCCACATTGTTTTTCAAAACAGACAGACTTGTTTTATTTTACTATAAGCCCCCCAACATTTATCATCTTTTTCTTTTTGTCTTTGATAGGTATAAAATGAAATCTCAGAATTCCTTAATTTGCACTTCTCTTCTTACTAGTGATTTGGATCATTTTTCATGGAGTTATTGATTATTTAGCATTTCTTCCTTCAAAAGCTTTTTATTCATCTCTATTTCTAACCATCTATAATTAGAGTATTGTGTGGTCCTTATCTATTTTTATCTATATGAATCTATGTAAATGTTATCTATATGAAATATATCAGTGATCTATATGAAGATCAGGTCTTTGTCACATTTTTATAGTTTAAAAAAATCCCCAATTAACTTTCTCTCTTCCAAGTCTAACTGCATTCATTTTGCTTGTACAAAAACTTTTCAATTTTAATTCATTAGAATTGTCCATTTAGTTTTCTATAATTACATCTATTGTGAAAGATATCCCCACCCCAAATTCAGTGCTTTTCCCATCACACTATGATTGCCTATTAGAGATACTCATTTTCTCCTTGTATATGAGTTTGATTTTTTTTTTTACCAGATAAAGAATTGAGCCACTCAGGAGTGGGAGTGTTACAAAGAATTCTGAGGCAATCATGATACTAGAATCATGAATCTGAATCACTTTCTGATTATGGATATTGCAGCACTTCAACCTTCAACTACATTCATTCATTGTTCCCTACTTTCAGACTCCTAACTTAAGATCTTAGAAACTAGAGGATGGCTGGAGTTATATAGCTTTCTAGTGATGATCTTGCTTATGAGAGAAATTGTAGGGTTCTTTAAAAAAATGAAAGTAATTCCAAGCATGGCAGGCCAGAGGGAAAATGAAAAAGGACCCTAATTCAGTAGCTATATGCTTCAGGAAAGGAGTTTGATCCTAACTTTATATGACTCTGGGTGAATGGGGATCATGAAAGGAAGGAATTTTGAACAGGGTTTGTCCACATGGCATAATATTTGGCATCTTTAAGAAGGAGAAGCCAAGATGACAGAATAAAGGGGATTCGCCTGAGATCTCCTCCCAATCTCTCCAAATGTCTTTAAATAATAAGTCTAAACAAATTCTGGAGTGGCAGAATTCACAAAAAGGCAGAGTGAAACAATTTTCCAGCCCAAGGCAATTTAGATGGTCAGCAGGAAATGTCTGTTCCAACAGGGTATGAGAGAACCTCTCTCACACAGCACAGACTGGGCCAGCAGACTGAGTCCCAGAAAAGCAGGAGCAGGTCTGGAGAGGTTTGGGAGGGAGAGATGGAATCAGTAGCAGCAGTTGCAGCTTCCAGAACTCTCAGTTCACATATGGTAAAGGGATAAATAATATATCTGAAGGAGATTTACAGGGGTCTCTTTGCTGGCATTAGGGAGAGGTCTCTGTTGCATTGCCTACATTTGGATCTGGGTCCCAATCCTAAATCTTAGTCCCAGTGTGAGGAGAGGCACTAGAACAGCAGAGCTTGCCACAACCCAGGATCAGTGGACCTGGTCACAGTTTCAGAATTGGAAAGAATCCTTGTGGTTGCTCACAAACTATTGCACAATACAGGAGAGTAGTAAACATACCTCTTCCTAGATCATATTACCTTGAAAGAGCCAAAAACTTACAGGTCCCAGAATTACTTATGAAAACAGATGTATAAAAAACTTCTCTCCATTACAAATAATGCTTGCTTTTGGTTTTAGATAGATACTGCTTATTATTTTATAAAAAAACTCACTTTATCCCTATGTTTTCTAGTGTTTTTAATAGGAATGAGTGTTGTATTTTGTCAAAAAGCTTTTTCTGCATCTAGTGAAATTATCATATGATTTCTGTTGGTTTTGTTATTGATATGGTTGATTATGGCAATAGGTTTCCTGATATCGGACCAACCCTGAATTGCTGATATAAATCCCATTTGATCATAGTGTATTATCCTGCTTATAAGTTGTAATCTCTTTTCTAATATTTTATTTAAAATTTTTGTATCAATATTCATTAGGGAGATTAGTCTGTACTTTTCTTTCTCTGTTGTGGCTCTTCCTAGTTTAAGTATCAGTACCATATTTGTGTCACAGAAGGAATTTGGCAAGATTCCTTCTTTGCCTATTTTTCCAAATAGTTTACACAATATTGGAATTAATTATTCTTTAAATGTTTGGTAGAATTCACTTGTAAATGCATCAGGCCCTGGAGATTTTTTCTTAAGGAGTTCACCGATGGCTTGTTCATTTTTTTTCTAGAATAGGACTATTTAAGTAAGTTATTTCCTTTTGTGTTCATCTGGAAAATTTATATTTTTGTAACTATTGATCCATTTCTATTAGATAGTCAGACTTGATGGCATACAGTTGGACAAAATAGCTCCTAGTTATTACTTTAATTTCTCTTTTCATTGGTAGTAAGTTCACCTTTTTCATTTTTGATTCTGACAGTTTGATTTTTTCTTTCCTTTTTCTAATCAAATTAACCAAAGGTTTATCTATTTTGTTTATCTATTATCTGTTTCATGAAACCAGCTTTTAGTTTCATTAATTAAGTTAATAGTTTTCTTAGTTTTAAATTTGTTAATCTCTCCTTTGAGTTTCAGAATTTCTAATTTGATATTTGGTTGGGGGTTTTTAATTTATTCTTTTTCTAGATGTTTTTAGTTGCATGCCCAATTCATTGATCTTTTCTTTCTCATGTTATTCATGTAACCATTTAGAGATAGAAAATTTTCCCTAAGTACTGCTTTGTCTGCATCCCATAGGTTTCAGTACGCTGTCTCATTACTATCATTCTCTTACATGAAATTATGGATTGTTTCTGTGATTTGTTGTTTGATTCATTCATTCTTTAGAATTAGATTGTTTAACTTCCAATTGTTTTTTAGTCTGTCTTTTCTTTGCCCTTTATTGAATATAATTTTATTGCATCATGGTCTAAAAAGGAAAATTTACCATTTCTTCCTTTCTGCATTTAATTGTGAATTTTTTATGCCCTAATACATGGTCATTTTTTGTGTATGCCCCATATTATGAGAAAAAGGTATATTCCTTTCTATCCTATTCAATTTTCTCCAGAACTCTATCATATATATAGGTTTTCTATATACTTCCCTAGTTTCTTTTTTGTTTATTTTGTGGTTAGATTTAGCTGATTCTGACTGGGAAAGGTTGGGGTCCCCAACTAACCCTGAAGTTCTTCCACTTGGGAAGCAGAATTCAATTTAGCAGAGTTAAAAGTCAAGAAATAGACTGGGAAGTGAGCGAACTACAGAAAAGATTCTGATTCTAGAAAGATACTATTATGAAAAGGAAGATCAAAATATATTCTCAGAAGAATACAACAAAGTCCAAATTCCTGCATCCAAAGCTTCAAAGAAAAATATGGATTGGTCACAGGCCAGGGAAGAATTTTAAAGGGATCTTAAGAATCAAATAAAAGAAGTGAAGGAAAAATGGGGAAAAGAAATGAGAGTGATGCAAGAAAATCATGAAAAATGAATCACCAGCTTAATAAAGAGACACATAAAATACTAAAGAAAATAACACCTTAAAAAACAGAATAACAAAAATCCAATGATGAGAATAATATCATGAAAAACAGAATTGGACAAATGGAAAAAGAAGCACAACAATTCATTGAAGAAAAAAAGTAGAATAGGCCAGTTGGAAAAGGAGGTACAAAAGCTCACTGAAGAAAATAATTCCTTAAAGGTTAGAATTGAGCAAAGGAAGCTAATGTCTTCATGGGAAATCAAAAAACAATAAAAACAAAAGAATGAAAAAATAGAAGAAAATATTAAATATCTCTTTGTAAAAATGGCTGACCTGAAAATAGATCCAGGAGAGATAATTTAAGAATTATTGGACTACTTGTAAGTCACGATCAAAAAAGAGCCTAGACATCATCTTTCAAGAAATTATCAGGGAGCTGAATAGAAATTTTAACTTTCAAATATAAAATGCAAAATAACCATTAAAAAGGTAAACAGGAAAGAGAAATCATAAGGGATTTGATAAAGTTTAACTTTATATATTTCTAAATTGGAAAATAATATTTATGACTTCTAAAAGTTTTTTTCATTCTTAGGGCAGTTAGAAGGAGCATATATAGACAGAAAGCAAAGTTATGAGTGGAATGTGATGATATAATTATTTTAAAAAGTAAAATTAAATTAAGGGATGATAAAGAAGAATACACTGGAAGAAAAGAGAGTTAGATGATATAAAAGAGGCTTGATAGAGATTTTATAGTGAAGAGGGAAATGGAGTTAGTGGAGAGGGCAACATATGAACATTACTCTCATCAGAACTGCCTCAGAGGGAATAATATACACTTGGATGATGAAATCTATATCACTATACAGGAAAACAAGAAGGGAAGTGGATATAGGTTTTCTATATACTTCCCTACTTTCTTTTACTGATAGAAGGAAGGGAGTTCAGAAGAGGTTAAACTAAAAAGCAAAATATTTTTGAGAATGGACCTAGTAAAAGAAGCAAGTAGGATAAACAGGGGAAATAGGATTGAGAGAAATACATAACTGATAATCATTACTGTGAAAAAGTTTGGTTTTTCTTTTTAAACAATGAGTTTCTCTGGTAAAACCCTCATTTCTCAAGCATAGAAAACTGAGTCAAATTTATAGGAATAAGTCATTCTTCAATTGATAAATGGCCAAACAGGCATTTTTCAAAAAAGTAATCTAAGACTCTATAATCATATAAAAATGCTCTAAACCACTATCATTGAAAAAAAAATACAAATTAAAACAACACTGAGCTACTACATCCCATCTGTCAAATTGGATAATATGACAGAAAAGAAAAATAACAAATGTTGGAGAGGATATGGAAAAATTAATCTACTATTGTGAAATTGTATACTGATTAAATCATTCTGAAGAATAATTTGGAGTGATGCCCATGGTACATGATAAATATATATATACATATATATATATATATATATATATATATATATATATATATATATATATATATATATATATATATATATATATATATATATATATATATATATATATATATATATATATATATATATATATGTAGTTTGATGATCTAGTATGAATAACAGCTATTCTCAGCAATGCAATGGTCCATCAAAGAAAAAACTGATAGAGCCTGAATGCAGATCAAAGATACTTTTTTCTTTCCTTTATTTTTCTTGGGGACTTTTTGTCTACATTTTCATTCATAGAATGGCTTACATGTAAATGTGTTTTGCATGACTACATATGTATAACTTATGTCAAATTGCCTACCTTCTCAATGGGTAGGGGGATAGAAGGAGGGAGAGAATTTATAATTCAAACTTTGAAAAAAATGTTTAAAATGTTTTTACATGTAGTTGCAAAAAGTAATATGTTAAATAAGACATGTGGCATCTTTGATTCACTAAGAAGGAATGAACGTATTAAATATATTCCTCCTTATTAAATCAGGTGTTTATTTTTATTAAAATTGTTAGAAAGAGGGGTCATTAACGACAAAAAAAAATCCAATTCTACATTGTAAGACTTTTTCCACCTTACTAAGAATGTCAGCCCTAAGTAGGGGAAAAAAAAACATTTTTTGATGCAGAAAATCTTTGACATAGTAAACACTGTTAGTATTCCTTCTTTGAGGAAAGAGCACAAAGAAGAAAGCAGAAGTCAAAATGAGTCTTCCTGTTTTAACTACTTCCAGTGGGAGATCTGAGACCCAGTGTGTGTACTTGGTATCACCTTTGTGAATTTGCTTCTAGGGGAAGTGGTGAAAATCCTGTGATATTGTGGACATGACAGCTAAAACAAATGAGTTTTGAATGTTCTTTCTCTGTGATACAATTCACAGCACACTAAGTCCTTTATTTGATCTAAAGAAGTAGTGTGGAATGGGGAGGGCAGGTAGAGAGGAAGTACGGTTAGCTAAGGTCAAGAGAGACCTGGATTTAAATCTGGTCTTTGATATTAGCCATGTGACCTTGGACAAAGTGACTTAACTTGCATGAGCCTCAGTCCCCTATAACTAAGGGTGAGTTAGAGCCTGCTAACTCACTGTTTAAATTTTCAGTGTAAGTATTTAACTTCAAAAATTGGCAACCACTACAAATCAATGCAAGGTTTTTTGTTAATTAAATAGACAAGAAATCAATCAAGAAAAAGTCATAATTTAAGTTAGACTTAAAAGTGTGTTCTTTGTATATTTTTTCAGAGAGTTGGTTATTAAATATTTGCCACCACTTTCCTGTCTGTATCTGTAAAATGGGAATGTCAAGGATGCTTGTAAAAACCTACCCATAAAGTTGCAATAAAGAAGATATTTTGTCACCCTTACAAAGGTGGATGGTGTGATCAGTAAAATGCTCATTTTCAATTCAGGAAAATCTGAGTTCTAATCCTATCTTGGTCACTTCCTAGCTAGGCAATACTGGGCAAATCATTTGACCTCATCAGTTTCTTCAACTGTCAAATAGAGTTACCAATAATACTTACTTTCCAGGGTGATGGCAAAGATCAAAAGTATATAATGTGTCTATACATATATGTATCGTGTACATATACACACACATTGCTTGCTATTATTATTGGCACTTGACTTAAAAGAGGAAACAAGCAAACCTTATTTATTGCACTTCAGTTTATTGTACAGATATTGGATTTTTTACAAATTGAAGTTTTGCAGTAGTTCTGCCTTAAGCAAATCTATGGCATCATGTTTCCAACATGTGTTCACATCATGTCTTGGTGAAAAAGTTTGGTAATTCTTTCAATAACTTAAATTATTTCATTATTGTTATATCTGTTATGGTGATCTGTAATCAGTGACCTTTTACATTACTATCGTAATTGTTTGGGGGTACCACAAATCATACCCATTTAAGATAGTAAACTTAATAAATGTTATATGTGTTCTAATTGCTGACTACCAACTGACCATCCATCTCCCTTTCTTCTAGCCTTTCTATTCCCTGAGATATTGAACAATATTGAAATCAGGTCTACAGTTAATAATTCTATAATGCCCTCTTAGTATTCAAGTGAAAAAAAGAATTAATCAATTCAGCACACGTCATTGTTTTCTTATTTTAAGAAATTGCCACAGCCATCCCAGCTTTCAGCAGCTGCTGATCAATCAGCAGCCAAAAAGATTATTACAAGATCCTCCACCTGCAATAGGTATATATCCAAAAACTCATGTGATGGCATTTTTAATTAAAGTATATACATTAGTTTTTTAAAGACAATACTATTGCATACTTAATAGATTATGGTATAATATAAATATAACTTTTATATGCAGTGGGAAACCAAAAACTTCCCATGACTCACTTTATTGTGATATTTGCTTTATTGCAGTGGTCTAGAAGCAAACCTGCCATCTCTCTCCACGGTATACCTATATAGCATTTTTGCAAGAAATTTCTCAACTATACCAGGCCACTTCACTACATGCCCATTCAATGCAGTACTTTGGCTCAGACAGATATAACTATGTTGCTCCAATCTTTGCAAGGATTTAGTGAGAAGCAAAACATCTTGTGTTTCTTTTCATATGGATATCATCAAGTTATATCCTAAAACAAAAACAAAAACATAACACTTCACCTATGAGAAATTAAATATGAAAGGTTGTCCTACAATGACAGCAAGCACCTAGTAGTACCTACTGTGTGCTAGGCAGTGGAGATATAAAGAAAATCGAATAATCCCTGCCCTAAAGGAGGTTACCTACTGATATAAATGAGGTAATAATGTATATAAAATCATTCAACTGAAACCACCCTCAAACTGTGGCAGTATATGGCAATCTTGATCTTCCCTGACTTCTCTGCAGAACTTGACACTTATCCTGTCCTAGAAATTCTTTTCCTTTATGGGTTTCCATGTGACTCCTTTCCCAGTTCTCTGCCTATTTTACCCTGCTTTACAATCTACTTTACTGGTAATTCATCTGTGTCATCTCCACTAATCATGGGGGTCCCCAAGCTTCTGTCTTGGGTCCCTCTTGAGCTCATCAGTTTCCACCTCTACAGATTATCTCCTCTATGCAGATAATTCTCAGATCTAAATATCCAGTCTTAGCCATGCATCTCCAGCTGTCTCTTAGATATCTAAAATTAGATATCTAAAAATTGAGGATGTCCCATAAGCACCTCAAATTCAATAAACCCAGACTTAGTATCTTTGTCCCCAGATCCTCCCCATGACTTTCCTAGAATTGCTAAGAGCAAACTATCGTGGTTTTTTTTTTTTTTTCTGAAGCAATTGGGGTTAAATGACTTGCCACACAGCTAGGAAGCATCTGAGACCAGATTTGAACTCAGGTTCTCCTAACTTCAGGGCTGGTACTCTAGCCACTGTGCCACCTAGCTGCCCTAAGCAATACTATCTTCCCAGTCATCTTTGACTCATCATTCTCACACTCCCTTCATACCTAGTTCAATAAGTCTTGCAATTTGTGCCTTCACTACATCCCTTTTCCCCTTTTCCCTTTCTCTTTCATTTTTCCATTTTAAACAACCTCTTTTCCCATTCATACACTACAATTCAAGTTCAGACCTTTATCACACTTTACCTGGACTACTGACCTCAAAAGTCTCTCTATTCCAAGGCAACCTCCACTAAATTAACAAAGGAATTTTTTTTCTAAAGTATAGGTCTAACGCTATCATCCTCTTGTTCCAGAAGTTCCTGTTACCACCTGGATCAAATATAAAAATTTCTATTTTGCATTTAAACTTTTCAAAACCTGGCTTCTTGTTACATCTCTAATACGTCCTTAATATACCATGGAGGGAAGTAAGGTATTTAGCTCTGTTGGTTTACAAGAAGATCCATGAAAATAGCATTCCATTTCACATCTCCAAACTTTTGGCTGCTCCCTATGCCTGCTGCCACTTCACCTATTTCTTAGTTTCCCTGGATTCTTTTAAGATTAGCTCAAAAGTTACCTTCTCCAAAAGGTCTTCCCCCTTCCACCAGCTGCTAATACCTTCCCATTTCAAATTAACTCCTACCAATTACATACATATTTTTTGTATTTACCTATTTACTTAAATGCAATCTCCCTCTTTTGAATGTATACTTCTTGAAAATAGGAACTGGTTTTGTTCTGTGTTTCATTTCTCTCTTTCTTTGTATCCCCAGTTCTTAGCATAGTGCCTAGTACGTAGTAAACTATAAATGCTTGATGACTGACTGACTAAAAATAAAGACAGAGTAATTTAGGAGAGATATGCTAACATCTGGTTGTAGGAGGTAGTGCTTGAACTAAGCTTTTTTGGGGGCTAAGGTTTCTAAGAGGTAGAAATAAGGAGCAAGGACATCCCAGGTGTGGGAGATAGCTTATACAAACAGTGACTAATGCAAAAACAAAAACAACCCTCCCACAAAAAAAAAAAAATTTAGATTGGAATTCAATGTGATTATAGTTACTTATAATTAGGAATAAAGTGGGTGATGCCTGAATTTTCATTAACCCATTTCCTTCTCCATTATGCCATTGTTGTTGTTCATTCCCTTGAATCATGTCTGATTCTTCAAGACCCTTTTTGGAATTTTCTTGGCAAATATAGTGGAGGGGGTTGCTATTTCTTTTTCTAGTTCATTTTTACAGATGAGAAAACTGAGGCAAACAGAGTTAAATGATTTACTTAGGATCACACAGCTAGTGTCTAAGGCCAAATTTGAAGTCATGAAGATGAATATTCATGATTCCAAGCCCAGTGCTCTATTAACAGCATCACCTACTGCTCCTCTTATGCCATATTTGATTTTTTAAAGCATCTTCTCTGAAATCCTGATTAAAGTTAACTGGACTCAGTGGCATAATGCTAAAAACAACAATTAACAATAACAGCTGTGGCTCCGAAGCCACAGGAATTAGGCTGAAATAAAAATCCTTTTACTTGAATAGCCATGACTTTGAACAACCCATTTAGTTTTTTCTGGGCCTTGGTTTTCGTTATCTGTGAAATGAAAATTGAACCAGGTTATCTCTAAGATCCTTTCGGATCTTGATACTATAAATCTTAGTCATTTTTCAAATCTCTCTAATTCATCAATTTAAAGTTGGAAAATAAAATGGTCCCTACTTTCTGCTTCAAAACCTCCAGTGATAGGTAACCCCCAAGCAAAGCATTCCAATTTTGGCTAGCTCTAGCTGTTGAGGAAACTTCTCTTCACTGATTTTATGCAACTTCTTTCCATTTTTCTTAGATTTGTCCTCTAAAATCAAGCAGACTAAGTCTAATCTCTCTTCTTCATGACAGTTAAAATACTTGACTATAGCTATCTTATCTCCCCACGTCTTTTATTCTCCAGTCTGAACAACCCCAGTTCATTTAGCTAATCTTTATATGACGTGTTCTCCAGGCTGCTCACCATCTAAATGAGTGCCTCCTACATGCAGAACCCTGTGCCTGATGCTAGGAATGTTGCTATAAGCTAGGAACAGCTACTTAAGTAACTAGGAAAGAAAATGAGAGAGAGCCACCCAGAGGGAAATATTGACTCACTGGCTACCCTATGTTTTTTTTTTTCTTTATAAGTATCCCTGTAAAAGGGAGGTCTTTGAGGAACATACTGGGAAGAGGAGTAGGTTTGACTTGACTTGAGAATGAGCCCTTTGCATTGTTTCTCTGATGAAAGAAAATCTGGCTACAGCTTCAGAAAGCCTTTGAAGTTTACCTTTACACTTGTTTTTCTGAAAAGGCACAAAAAAGAAATAAGATGATAGATCCCTGAGACAGACAAGTCATATTTCTCCAGCCAAAGATTCAGGGGATCATCAGTGCCTTAGTTTACCCTGACTTTTGCTGAAGTCTTTAGTAGATAATGGTTAAAAGACCTAGAAAAATAAATGCATCTAGTAGATTAGGGAACCTTTTCTTCCCTGAATGGTTTAACTCAGAGATATAAGGTGCTGACTATACAACTCTATGTCAAATGGAAAGTAGACTTAGGGAATCAAGGAGAATAGCAAAACAAGCTTCCTTATTAGAATGATTTTTTTTTCAATCAGTCTTTGCATATGAAAGCACATTTAATTTCTTTCTCATACACAGACACACAAAACTTGGAGAATAGGCTATGTAGAAGGGAGAATACAAGGAAAGACTGGACAGGTGAAGCACTAGATTCAAGAAAACCTTGGATAACAATCAGTAAGGAATTTAAACTTTATTCAACAGGTCATAGGGAGCCACTGAAGACTATTATGACAAAAAGTAGAGAAATCCGATACTTGTGTGAAGGATGATTTGGAGAGAAGAGAAAGTAGAGGCAAGAAGAGGAAACTATTATAGAAGTCCAGGCAGAGGATAACAAGGATCTGTATTTGGGTAGTGGCAATAGGAATAGTAAGCAGGAAACTGAGGTAAGAAGTGTTGTACAGAAGGAATAAATACAATTTGGTAACTGATTAGTGATCGGAGGGAAGAAATAGGGAAGAATAAAAAAAAATCACAGTTTTGAATGTGGATGAACCCTTGCTTTACAGAGTATGGTAGAGGGGGAGATAATCCTTTCAAATCCTAATCTGAAAGAGACGATAAAACACAAATAGAACCAAATTTGGTAGATCTGATTATTTGACAAGAGTACAGAACTCACATTTATATAGTACTTTACAACTTACAGAGAACTCTCATCACCACAAATCTAAGAGTGGGTAGTTTACTAATGCAGTTTTCTGAAGTTCACTTTAATTTATCTTTTTCTATTTTTTTTGCTAGTCTGCTGGAAAGGTAGTCAGATGACCTTAAAAAATAGTTGTACCATGGTATTCTTTCTGTTGGAGGATGGGAAGGCATTGACATGAAGAATTCATCTCTGGTTATCACTTTTAGAAGTGTTAGAATCTTTCCTTTCAACCAAACTTTTACAGAAATTGTCGTAATACCAAGAAAAATTCAAAAATGCTTTCTTCACTATCATACAATAGTTACAGAGCATCTATTGCATATGAAATGCAATATAAAGTATGCAAAAAATACTAAATTTCTGTGAGCTATGCAGTAATTTGGCCCACAGTGACCTTGCAGCAAGAGTGTGGAGCCCCATGACAGAAGACTCAATTATTATAATTCTCTCCCAGCAGGGGTATCATTGGCATTTTCCATTCCTTGCAGCTTGAGTTGAATACAGATATCTGTTTGTACAATTTGTACAGCAAAGTTCTATCCTCATATCAGATTATTTTCCTTTTCCTGTCCTGACCCTCAGAATATAGAGCATTGGATGTCTCCATTGGATGTCAGGACTAGCCCAGCCCTTCAAAGGTCCTCCTTCCATTCAGAAAACTTCCGAGTTTCTCTACATTCTTGGCTCCCATAACTGTGGTTTGCTCACTGATTCTTTGTTGCTATATTATCAAGCTGTAACATACTTATTACTTGAATGTGTTGGTATAGACATTTTTATAAAAATGTGTAACATGATTCTGAAAATAACTCCTTTGAAAGATGCCATATTGCAGGGAAACTACTTTTGGTATTTCATTATTCTAGAAAACAATTAAAGCCCAGGAGACATGGGAAGTCACTTTGAAAGGGAAGAGTTGTATAGCAGCCAACAGAATTATCTGCCTTGCAATGTGCTCAGAGATCTACCAAATCCAACTTCAGGCTGGTTATGGTCTCATTCTTCTCAGATCTCATTCTTGTTTCTTTTCTGTAAAAATGAAGGAGCTGATCTCTGAAGTCCTTTCTAGTTCTTTTTATCTATGATCCTCCTGAGAATTTAAACTCTTTGGGATTATTTAATTTTTGTCTTCATATACCCAGTGCCTACCAGTGTACCTTAACAAAGGCTAAATTGGAAGGCAGCTATATGACGATAGATAGAACACCAGTCAGGAGGATCTGAATTCAAATTTATCCTCAGATACAACACTTACTAGCAGTATGACCCTATTGCCTTTCTAAAAACAACAAAGACTGAGTAAAGACAAGCCCTGGTACCTCTGCGGAAGTCTGCCACCTTAAAAGGCTCTTCTAACATGTTGTACTGGTACGGAGAAGTAATTGGACAAGTAGGCATTCTTCCTGAATCAAGTCTGTTTTGGCTAATAGTACATTGCTTTTTGTTAGGGAGATTGCTCTTAAGAAGAAAAGGAAAAAAATACTATGGAATGAGTTAAATTTCAACCAGAAAAACAAAACAGGGAAACTGCAATTTTCTATCTCAATAAGGTGCAATTGTATTGCCTGATGAATTGGTCTCAGGAAGCTTTATTTTGATTGTGCTGTGCCTATGGGAGATCTAAGTGTGACTCTCTGCCGTCTCAGCCTCTGCCTGGTTCTCCCATTAGTACTTACAGTACTGCACAGCAAAACAAGTCAATTTGCCTCTCAGTTAGATTCTTCCCTGGAATAGCAAATAGGAGAAATGCAGCATGGCAGGAGCCAAGGATGTAGCCATCTTTTGGGCAGATGAGTATTCTTCTTCTTTCTTTATTTTTAATGGCATGACTAGCCATTAAAACTACCTCAAGGTTCTCACGATTACATCCTAGCAATATCACCATTGCATGAGATCTAGAAGAAACTCTTCTTCAGTTTTCATCACATCCTCTCTCTCAGTCAGTCTTATCTCAGTAAGCAATGGGAACACCAGCTCTCTTGGATTAGCTATAACCACAAGAAAATTCTCCATCCAGGGAGATGCAGAACAACTTTGCAGTGAAAGGCAAAGAATCTATCCACATGGGATCAATGTATAGAATTAAGGAGGGTAGTGAGCATCAAATGACCTAAGACAATAGATGCTATACCAGACAGGAGAACGATTGTTTGGACCAATATGGAAGGGGCAGCAAAGTTGAATGGTTAAAAAAAAAATGTGCTTGGTTTGAATAAATATATAAATGAAAGTAAATGTTTGTAATACATAAAGTGAATGGAAGGAGATGGGAATGATATAAGGAGAAGGGAAATTACCAGTTTTCTCCTGCTTCTGATAACGAAATAACCAGGGAAAATCAATATAAATTAGAATAGCAATGGGATGGAGTGAATATGGAGGTAAAGATTGTTGATCACATTAGGGGTAAAGATCATAGCAGAGATAGGGGAGTGTTATTAATCTCAGCCTCTCAGGACCTCAGATTTCTTAGAAAGTTTAATTCAGGTCCCATTTCCTATAAAGCCTTTCCTAACTTCTAAACTGATAGCATCTTCCTCCTGCAAACTTCCCTTGCATTTCTTTTGTATACGCTTGTATACTTTTATTTCCTTGACAGGAGAAAATTTCTTGAGAGTCTCCTTTTGGTCTTTTTATTTCATTCCTCTAGCCTGCCATATAGTCAACTAAATGTTCATTGACTACTTGATTGATTATTAAATAGAACAATTTTAATAAGAGAAACTGTAAAACCTTTCCAGAAAAATTACATAAATTCTAGTGGTTCTTCCTTATGTCCAGGATCAAACAAAAATGCTCTGACATTTAAAACACCACTAAACCTGACCCCACTTTACTTTTACAATCCTTTTTACACCTCCCCTCTTTACAACCAAACTTTACAATGCAGCAACACCAATCTATTTACTATTATTCTCATATGGCTCCTCCCCCCATCTCCTCAAATCCATTTTGGGCCATTCCTCACACTTGGAATGTTTAAGGGCTTTTTCTGATCTTTTCCTCTCTTTCTCTCCCCTCTCATAGAAAATCAAAAAAAAAAAAAAAAAAAAAAAAAAACTATGAGCAATTTAGCCTGTATAAGAATAGACTAAAAGACTTTTCACTCTTTTCTAACAGGTTCTATTTTAAGATTCTTTTAAAAGTTATATGCACACATATATATGTACATATATATAGATGTGTGTGTATACACAACACATGTGTATGCATGTGTTTATATCCATGTGTGTGCAGTGTGTTCATTTGTGCGTGTATACAAAGAGAATGAGAAGGGAGAGAAAGGAGTGAGGAACATATATACATTTTATATTTTATATGTATATACATTTATGTAACATGTATATTATTAGATTATATTAGAAAAGTATCATATCATTATATATGTCTATGTATATGTGTATACAGATATAAAAACATATAATATACATATATACATATATAGCTCTCTGACATATGTTCTGTGACTCTCAGTAAATCACTATACATTTTCAATACTCCCGTAATATCTCTATTACTCTAATCTGCAGAAAAGATGTCACTCTATTTGGTACAGTTTCCTTACTGCAAGCTCCCTATACCAATTAAATGACAGACCTACTTCCTACCTGGTTCTCCCACACACACACAATCTCTCTGGCTCTGACTCCTTCTCTGTCTCTGTCTCTCTCTCTCTCTCTGTCTCTCTCTCTCTCTCTCTCTTTCTCTCTGCCTCTCTTTCTATTTGTGTGTGTGTGTCTATCTCTGTCTCTCTTTCTCTACCCCTTTCTTTCTAAATGTATATATTTGTATATAACATATACAAATATATACAAACACATGTGTATATGAGTATCTGTATAACAGAAGCCATTCTTGATTTCCTCATGATTGACCTGCTCAGTAACTGGAAACTCTGTGTGAATGACCAACATATGAATGGTATAGAAAGCAATATTTTTTTCCCAAATATGTGAATGAGTTGTGATTCAGATTCATTCTATGTACATATTATTTCACATCTCTATGGAAGCTGAATTAGACTTGTTTGGCCCAAGAAGACAGAATCAGATATAATCAGTGAGAAGTTTCAAAAACCCAAATTTAGGCTTGATATCAGGAAAAATCTAATAGTTGGAGTTATCCAAGGTAGAGTGGGCTCCCTCTCCAGGTCCCTTTCATTGGAATTTTAAAACAAATTAGATGTCCATTAGTTCATCATGAGAATTATTTTGCAGGTGTGCAAGGGACTAAGTAAGTGCACATTCTAGGTGCACATTATTTCACATCTCTTCTAGTCTTCCCACTAGTTATCACTTCTCACTAATCTTCACTAATTAAGTGATTCTTGAAAGTCTTATAAGAGAATTCTTTAGATACAAAATGAGACCATATAACCCAAAAACAACCACTCCTAAAGTCCTAAAGAAGTCCTAAATACCTTAGCCTTTCCAATCTCACATTGGAAAGCCAAGAGCACGGTGTAAAGTTTTCTTTATAGTTCCTAGAAGAGTTCAGAATGATTCTGTGTTGCGAATATCCTCTCCAAGTGTTTTTATTTTTCAAAGTGACATTATGCATTTTTCCTTCTAAAAGTTGGAAATGTCTCTGCAGCCCTCTGAACTTTGCGGGGAGGGGAGATGGTGTTATAATCATTTGACCAACAACAAATGAAATTTAAAGCAATGATCAAATTGGGATGGCCCTGGGCTATTACCATGGTAACTCACCAGGAAGACCTGCTTCAATCTTTGGGGTTAGTTTCCTGAGTCGAGGGATTAGTAAATGGGAGAGTAGAAATTGCTCAGACCAGAGAACCTGGGGTTAGATGCAGTTGATAGAGATTGTGTGTCATGGCAGTCAGAGAATGAACTCCAAAGGATGACACATGGCTATCAAGAGAATCTGAAAACCTTGATGTGGCCACTTGGTGATAGTATTCACCCCAGAGAGGAGACTGAAAAAAGGTCTGAGAATACAAAGAACAGCTGGAAGGGCCAGATTAACTGAACTGTATTCATTTCTGTTTATTAGGAGTGACACGACAACAGAGTTTATTCTTTTCTGTTGCTATTTATGTAGAAACTAGGTAAAGTTTGCATTTCAGCTCCTCTAAAATTGGTTTTAGGAATGCTGTGTCTATTTCTCATTTCTTTTAGAAAGCATTCTCAAGCTTGCTTTATTAGACTGCTTTGCATTTCCAAAGTACCTTTCATTTGACTCTCCAAGTACAAATACTAATTAAGCAAAGCTTTGCAGCTTCTCTGTGAAGTAATATGAAATTTTGCAGAGGAAGAGATTGTACCAAATGACTTGGCCAAATCATTGTGAGACCTGAGAATAAAATCTAGATTTTGTGGCTCTGATCCTCCTTCTCTAACTAGTCAATCATCAGACTGACTCCTTTCCCCACTTCCTTAAGATAAAGTATTTTGTTAAACATAATCCTCAAAAAAAATATCACCCATAGCTAACGATGAGAAACAAATTTCACTCTTGTTTGGAAGTAGATTCAGAATTATTAATATGGAAATATTTAAATGATAGTACATGTATAACATATTGGATTGCTTACTGTCTGGATCAGGGAGGGAGAAGGGATAAAATTTGGAACTCAAAACTTAAAAAAAAAGTTTAAAAATAAATAAAATAAAACAGATTTTTATTTTATTTTATATATATACATATATATTAAAAGAAAGTAGAGTCAAATTTTTTAGCTTCTCATTCTCACTCCTAGTTAAATTCCTAAATTCTGAAGTCTATATTTTCTTCCTCCTAAACTACTATTAAGAGTTTTTAGCAATAGACCTTCTTTTCCTCCATCCTACTTCTCTCTACTCCCTGGCCTCATTCTACCTGGGCCCATGAAATAATTCAATATTAACCTTATGCTTCAGCACAAGATAAAAAAATAAGAATGTTTTAAGAGAACCCCATAATTTATCAAGGCAATAAATAAAATCCTCTGAAACAGTCCTGAAACATGAAAATTTCTGGATTTTCCCACAATCCCTCTGGTGAAGAAGAAACTGGAGAATTCTGCCTTAAGATAATTTCTAGGACAAATGGAGAGTGTATTATCATGAGGTTATCATGATAACTGCAGACAATGGTATAATTTCCATATACCATGATCCCACTTCATAGATTTATAGACTCTCAGAGTTTGGAAGGAACTTTAAAGGTAATTTAAGTTCAACTCACATCTGAATCCCTCAACAAATGTTTATCCATCCTCCCCTGAAGGACCTCCAGTGATGAAGAACCCTTGACACTCTGTATTAATACAGAAACTCACCTGCTACTTCTCAGATCAACCCACTTCCTTTTTATCACCCTACTCTAATCATTTGGAAGATTGTTCTTTTATCAAATCAAAATTTGTTTCCACTCTTTGTTACTAGTTCTATAGACCCAAGCAGAATAGAGCTGAATCCTATTTCTAAAAGATAGACTCTCAGATACTTGGAGACATCATTTTGTCTCCCTCTAAGTAAGCTCCAAACTAAACATCCCTCACCCCCCCCCACCCCCATTCTCTATGGTATTGTCTCCAAGACTTTGAGCTTTTTGGTCAACTGCCTTAGGATATATACATTGCTCTCTACTCTCTTTCTTACTCATTATATAGAATACATACAATAAATATGGCTGAAAAACTGACAGATCTCTCCTATGGATACCATCAAAAAGAGCACTACAGTCAAATGTATCATCAAGAAAACAGAGACAGGGTTCTTCACATTCACAGGTTGTTTTGTTTTGTTTTGTTTTTGTTTCCTTTACCGTTAGCCAAGTTTTTACTTTTGTTTCCTTTGTGCTTCAAAGAACAATGTCCAATCAAGTCCTCACCAAAAGGTGAGATTAAAAATAAAAACTCACTTTGGTAATTATTTCAAATTTTGTTTTTTGATTTCTGCAGTTCTTGAAATTATGCATTAAAAATATCCATCCTCATTCTTTAATAAGAACTCCTTGCTTATCGACATGTTATAAGAACTTCAGGAAGGTAACATGACCTTAAGGGAAATCCAGGAGGACCTGGCTTTAAATCTTTCCTCTAATATGGACTAGCTATATGACTTTGAGCACTTCTCATTGGCCCCCCAGTACTCAGGTTACCCTAAGGTTGCCAGAGGGAAACTTAAGGTCACCAAAAATCCATGGAAAAAGAAAACACAGAGAAGAAATCACATATTCTACTAAAAATAAATATATAAAAATAATTTAAAGAGCCTCAGAAATAGTATGAGAACAAGGGCATTTCAGAGGAAAATATGTATATATGTATGAATGTATGTATATATGTATATAAAATACATATTATATATATACATATATATATAAGAGTGGAATAAATAGGATATGGCTACTGTTCCACAAGCTGGAAGAGACTTTAGAAGCCATTGAGTCTAAACTCGCACATTGTATCGATGAGGAAAATCTGAGAAAGTTTAAGTGATTTTTATAATGTTTTTAATTTTTTTTTAATTTATGGATTTTTAATTAGAATTTTTTATTATGGAATAAAGCACATATTTCCATGACATAGTACAATAAAAAAAAGTTGCATATGAAATTGTAAATATATTATATATAATTTGCTACTCCTTTCAAATATACAACAAAATTATCATATAAATTTCTTTTTTTTTCTTTCCTGCCCATCCACCCTAGAGACACTCAACTAATAAATATCTGGAGTGGTATTTGTAGCCAAATCTTGCTGACTCTCCAAGTCGATATGATATCTATCTACTATATGCTACCTTCCATCTGTACTTTGTCGGAAAGTTGTATTTTCATTACCATGAAGAGAATTCAAAATGTATGGCTGCTAGACCCACAGTGATGGCAAATTTAAAGTTTCTCAAAACAGATATTTGGCTTTTGCCACAGAGGGAGCATTACTACCAAAATGATACCCGAGCAGATAAGAAAGGTGTTTATCCCATATATTCCACAAGATTTTCCTTCTCAGTCCTCTCACTGACCCTATGTGTTAGCAGTTGAGCTGGCAAATAGCTTCTATTTATAACCTTGGTCTTTAGTAGTTTGTCTTGTTTTTAGAACTAGAGAATTGGACAGTCGGCTTAGGGGAATCTGGAAATTTGCTCTGAATGCTTTCACTGACTCCATGACAGAAAATTGTTACCAGAGGACAATGTCCCGCTGGCCTATTTGCACCACCTTCACAGACCAGTCTCTAGTAAATAGAAAGCCATTCTTAGAATTGGCACTCTTATTAGGGAACTTAATAGATGCTGAACTGGCTCTATCTCTTTCTCAGGGATGCTCCCATCACAGCTAAAGTCAGTGTTTGTAAGCAGCTGGATGCCATGTAATAAGACAAGATACTCAAATATTGGTGGTAAAACCACATACCTTCTACTTTAGTGGACCCTCCCAGCAAAACAATGATTGGTCGTTCCCAAACTAATTGATTTCTTTCTATGTTTGACTTGTTTCAAGCAATGACAAATATGTCTAGGAAGGCTCTCCCCAGTTCAGAGATTGGTTTGTCAGCACCTTCCCAGGGATAGAAGATTATTCCCAGCTCCTTCCCTTAAACATGCTGGTTTGTTTTAACGCATTCTTTTTTTTTTTTTTTTTTTACCTTTTCCATCAAAATAAAATGTTCGTCCCTCCTAGTGGGACTATTCTATTACAGTCCTTCTTTACTCTATAATCTATCATATAAATATTAATCAAAATACTCATGTTCTTACACTATAGCAAGTCTCTGAAAAATGATGGAAAGTTTCACATATATTCATCTCTTGTTTTTTATTACCCTTGTGATGTCTTCAGTGTAGGAATCTCCTAATGAACTCTCTCTCTGCCAATGCAAATTGACACCTACACCACAATTTAAATTTTTAGATAGAAGATGGGGTCACTGGATCAGTGACTTGTTCTGGTCCACAGCCAGTGTATGTCAGAGGTATGAGTTGAGCCTAAGCCTCTGAATCAGAGACAAGCTTTCTAGCCACTTATCTACCTCCAGGTCAAATTATAAATTCATGAAATCTCGAATTTGGGAGGGGAGGGGATTTGGAAATTATCTAGTCTTCATTGACCAAGGTTACTATCCTCTCTTAACCCACCTGATATGTGGTCATCTAGCTTCTGAACTGTTTTTTGTTTTTTGGATACCAAGAAGGGGAACTTTTAAAATTTAATTTCTAATCTCCTTTTTCATGGAAATAAAACCTATTTATAGTTTAGTGTACATCAGCTTTGTAGTGATGGTAATACATCATCTTTAATGTCTTTTCCACAGGTAAAATATCGTATCAGTGGTTGATGTCAAAGCATTTGACAATGTCAAAAATATCTCCATGAGAGTGTCTTCCTAGAATTGGGAATGCAAAAATAAGGCTAGAAAGAGAATGCAAGAACAAGGTTAGAAATGGGATCAGTGGTCTCTCAGAATTCTTGACCCACTGATGACAGTTACTCAGCAATTAAGGTTGATGGTGGTGAGGAAAGCAGATCCCTGCTCCACAATGATTTCTCCCTTCAGTGATGGCCATGTTGTACAGACCAAAAGTAGCACCAGTGATCTGGGGAATGCTTTATTCCTGAAACTCTTTGATTCAGAGATCTGAGTTTTTTTCTATCAGGCTCTGAAAGAGACAGAGGTCAAGGTGATGATGGTGAATTGATGTGTCTGGAACATTTTACTTCCTATCTCTTCCTCAAGGTATCTTCCTGCATCCTTAGTCATGAAAACTTCCCATATAATCAACCTGTCCTTGGTCTTTTCCTCTATTGAGTGTTAAGAATGGAGACAGACTGAATCTGCTTCTCTGTCTTTTGCTTTCAAGTCCCAAAACAGGACCAAATTCCTCTGTCTTTTGGTTATCCTTGCCCAAGAACTGGGGTAAAGGAAGGCAAAACATATGGATTAGTTGTGGCTTCATACCTAACAATGAAATGGAAGTTTATTCTAAAATGTAATTATTCATTGTTAAAAAAAAAAAAAAAGAAAGAAAGAAAGAAAAATGTGCCTATTATCATTCTTTGCATATTTTAGGAGGGACATTGAAAAGCTAGGATGGGTTCACCAGAGAATAAAGGACATTGATACCACATGAAAATATGAAATCTTATGTTTGGCTTTTAAAAGCCTTCATAACCTGGCCCCTTTCTACCTTGACTTCCTTCCAGTCTCATCTAAACTTCCATCTACTGCATGAAAACTTTCCCATACTTCCTTAATCTTAGCAGTTTTCATCTAAGATTATGTCCAATTTATTTGTATGAATAAGTTATTTGCACATAGTTATTTTCATGTTCTCTCTCATTAGACTGTTATTTGAGGGCAGGAGCTATTTTTACCTTTTTAAAAATCCCTAATACTTAGTACACTGCAAGATATATAGTAAGTACTTAATAAATGCTTGCAGAGTAATACCTGGTTAGAGCAATTAAGGATATCTGACATACAGAAGATATATAATAGTTGTTTTCAGATTTAAGGGTTATGCTACAAACTTTGTTTTACCCAATAGGAAAGAACCTAGAATCAAGGATAGAAGACATATTTAGGCTCAGGATAAGGAAAAATCCCCTTATGAAGCTGTCCACAAATGGAAAGAGCTGCTCCGTAGTTGATAAATTCATTGTCACAGGGAACATTCAAATGGAAGCCAAATGAATAACTGTCAAGGATATTGTGAAAAGGTTGAACAAAGGCTTGAGTTAGAAATTTTCTAGCTCTAAGATTATATGATATAGATGCAATTTTCCTGTGGAATAACTGTGTACATCCAGTACTTCTTTTCTGCCTTGCTACTTGGATTCATGTCACTGCCCATGAGTTGAATGTTCCCATCTCCTAAGTTCTGCCTTTTGAAATCCTTCCCATTCCACAAGACTTAGTTCATATAACATCTCCTTTAAAAACCTACTTATCTACCCCTAATTAGTGTTTTCTTTCTCCAGTTTTTCATGTCTATCTCTTTTCTCTCTCTATCTTCTCCTCTCTGTAAAATTAATCTAGGTTTGGAAGTCACATTTCAACAGGCATAGTCTTAAAGAGGGTGGATACAAGTTTATTACTTCTCAGAACTTTGATTTAAATAAGACATAAGAGAAGAGGAAGCTCATAGCACAAAAGTACCACAAATTAATAGACAGTGGCCACTAACAAACAAACGACATACAATATGCATCATCACCACTCTAAAGAAGCACCAACATATGATTTCCTTGGCTGGGAGGACACAGCTATTGTGTCATCTCAAATGAGAACCATTGCTAGGCAAGTTTGTTCAAGACTTCCTAGTCCAAATTCTCAAAGTTCCTTTCCCCTAAGAGGTTTTTATAGGCTGAAAACAAAGAAAGCACTACCCCTAAATATTTTCATTTCATATGTGACTCTTGAGACATAGCAGCCTCCCAGATACAGGATTCTCCATCACAAGAAGCTCACCAAGGAGAATATTTTTTCCATTCCTTTAGGGGTATTATGTTTACTCCAGAAACTAACCAAGTTTCTGGAGTAAACACAGGCCTGCCATAAAGAATACTCATTAATTAAGGCACCAGGAGGGTAGCAGACCCTTCTTATGCTTCCTGAGATTCTATCAGATAACTGAACTCGTTCCAAAGTTCTCAGCAAATAAATTTATACAAAGACACTCCCAAGACTCACTGGACTAGGATTCCTTACACTCCCCCAACTGTCCCTTCTTTTCTCCTCTCCTCTCCTTATATCATCAACCCTTTTTGGCAGTCTAATGCAGCCAAAAACTCCTCAGAATTATGTTTCCAAATGTGTAAAATAAAAATATAATATTACAAAATACACCAAAGGCTAGTGAAAATATCAAAGTATTTCATTTTTCCCATTTAAATTCCCTGATCCAAAGCAGGTTAAGAACCTTCATCTTAGAAAGCTGCCTGGGTCAATGAGAGGTTAATAGACTTGCCCACTTTTATAGAACCAGCATGAATCAAAGGTAAGAATCTGAATTGAGTTGATCCTGATTCTGAGCCACTACTGCCTTTCATCTCTTTCATGTGCTCTTATTATATTGTATTCTGAACTTTAGTTATATGTTGTTGTTACTGTTCAGTCATGTTCAATGCTTCATGACCCCATTTGGGATTTTCTTGGCAAAAATACCTGAGAGGTTTGCTATTTCCTTCTCCAGCTCATTTTACAGATAAGGAAACTGAGTTAAACCTTGCCCAAGGTCATGTAAATAGTATCTGAGGCCAGATTTAAAGTCAGGAAGATGAACCTTCCTGACTCCTAGCCCAGCACTGTATCACTTAGCTACATATATATGTATGTATCCATGTATGTATACCGAAGTGTGCACATATATATGCATATATATAAACACTATATATAGTATTATATATTTATTTATATTTATACTCATAAATTTTAAACTCTCTGTCTTAGCAAGTATGGTATAATAGGCGTTGAATGCACAAACCATTTTCTCAGGAAAGCATTGCAAGTAAAATGAGGCAAGGAAACATTACTTGACTTTCCTAAAGCCCCACAGCTGGCTAGTAATGGAGTCAGCATTTTAACCTAAAGTCTTTTGATTTTCAGTCATGTCCTCTTTCCACTAAGCCCTAATAAGAAATGACAGTTCTATAAGCGGGCTTGCACACTGCAGCATGGACACCGAGGTAGGCAATCAGGGGCTGCCGCTCTGTGCTCAGTCCCTGAGAAGGCCGCTTCCTTCTCCTAGCTCTTGTAAACGTGCCAGAATTCAGCCTTTAGTGTCCTTTTCCAATCTACTCCTTCCCTAGCTCACTTAACTGGAAGAGAGTAAATTGTGCTCTGCAAAGTGAATAGAAATGCCCAGGAGAGACAAAGTTTAAAAAAAAATAAGAAACTCACTTCTCCCGCTGCCCCCAGGCTAGCCGAGGCCTGGTGTGCCACCTTATGAGTGTGAAGATCGCCCACTGAATGTTAATGTCGAGCCTTTCTCTTCTGAACAATTGCTGCTTTAAAGACAACTCCCCTACATATTCGGTGGCTAGGGAGCATGACTAGGACCTAAATTCTGCAATCAAACATATTCAAAATTTAGGTTCTGTGCAATTTACCTAAGATTAACTTTATTAAGTAATTATCTGGTTCAGAAAGCTGTTACAGCACCAAAGACCAGACTGTCAGGAGGCTACAGGGGAGATTTGTTGGGGATGGCAAGAGCACTTGGAGAAGCTGAGGTAGAGAAAGGGCTTCTTTTTTCTCCCAAATATTAAAAGGTTTTAACTAAGTTATTTTCTCACTGGTAGCTTTTCCTTGAAACAGATGCCCACTTCATTTTGACCACAAGTGCTTTGGCACCTGGGCCACTTGACTGTGGTGAACAGAGAATGCTTTCGAGGGCTCTTTCCTTGCACCCCAATCTCTCGAGCTTTTTCAAGGTCCTCAGGACAACTGAGGAAGCTAGGTAGCAAAGCAGATAGAATACTAGGCCTGCAGTAAGGAAGAGTTGTCTTTCTGAGTTCAAATTTGGCCTTTCTAGCTGTGTGACCCTGGACAAGCCCCTTCATCCTGTTTACCTCAGTTTCCTCAGTTGTAAAATGAGCAGGAGAAGGAAATGGCAAACCAGTCCAGTATCTTCACCAAGAAAACTCCAAACGGAGTCATGAAGAATAGGATACAAATGAAATGACTAAAAAACAAGGACCACAGGGGTTTTTTTGATATATATGCTCAATCCTAGCAGCACTTTGTAGGACAGTTGATCCATGGATGAACCCACAAGGACCCTTTTTCCTACAATGAACCTTTTTCTTAATCATCTCATGACTCTACCACCTTTCAAAACAGGGCTCAGGTGCTCCCTCCTATTTGCAGTCTCTCGTGACCCTTTAGTTACTATACCCTTTAAATGGCTTTGAACTACCTTGTATATATTGGGTATTTATTTACTATATATAATGTTGATAAGCAACATGGAACGACACCAGGAAAATCTCTGCCCAAACTCTACCTCAGTGTATACTGACTGCGCAGTGTAGGACACTTTACTTCAGTGCTCTGACTGTACCTTGAGAAAAAAGTGCTAAAGTGTATCGTAGATAGAATTTACTCATCTAGGAGTTCCTTGAGTCCCTATTTTGAATACTTATTTACTCATTTGTGTATGTGTTGGATCTCCTTAGTTGAATGTAAGCTCCTTGAGGGTGATTGCTATATCAGCATCTAGTTTATTCATGGGCACTATCTAACTGAATTCCAATCTGGCCTCAGACATTTACTAGTGGTGTGACCTTGGGTAAGTCACTTAATCCTGCTTGCCTCAGTTTCTTCATCTGTAAAATGAACTGGAAAGGAAATAGCAACCCACTCTAGTATATTTGCCGAGAAAACCCCAAATAGAGTCACAAAGAGTCAGATGTGACCTAAACAACTCAACAACATTGGGTATAGTGCCATGCACACAGTAGGTATTTAGTAAATGTTGAATTTAATAGAATTTACACTCCTAATCTTGGAGATTAATAAGAGGGTTTTTTATTGAAGGAAAGGGAGGAGAATAGGAAGTCAAAGCTTATCTATCAAAAGAAAGATAGTGAAATGTCAGGGACTGCAGCAGTAAGATGAAATGATACAGGGACTCTGCCTCAGTGGCTGCCTGCCTATCATTCTTATAGTCATTTCTGGACTATTCATATTAATGATGAGGGAGCAATAGTGAACAATCTAAAAATCATGCATTAATTCATTCTTTCTGGAAGGCAATCTGGCAAAGTATAACAGGAGCTATAAAACTGTCCATACAGTTTGATCTAGCAATTCTGCTCTGGGGAAGAAGTCTCCAAGGAAATGGTCCCAAAGGAAGGGGGAAAAAGGCATTCACAGCAGCATTACTTCTAATAGAAAGAAATGTGATTAATCTAAATGCCCCATAGTAGTAAGTGACGAAACAAATTGTAGCATATTAACACATGGAAACACTGCACAGGTTTTTTTAAATGACAAGTATGTAAATTATGATAATACATAGAAATGTTTGCATGAAATGATTTTAAGTGAGAAAGGAAGAATAAAAATAGTATTGCACACTAATTATAACTGCAGAGAAGGGCTAATATATTAGGCAGATTCTGTTTTCTTATTTATAGTAAATAAAATGGGTGAATGATGCTGTTAGGAGCTTTCATCTAGTAAGGCAAAATAAGATGGATGGGTGAATATTACACTTCCATTCAAATATCCTAAGGGCTTACAAATGTCATGAGGTCACTTAAGGGAGAAATTATTGGGGTTGGACCTGGCTGAATCAATCCACTAAACACAGTAAGTATTTTCATTGGGATATAACACAATTACAATAAATGACTGGCATTTACTGATTATCTAAGAACTGATCATTTTATCATTGAGACATGTGGACAAATTAAAGCTAAACAATTTTGCTACTGCTGTTTTGTTGTTGTTGATGATGATGGTGGTGGTAGTGGTGGTGATGATGATGATGATACATTTATATTAGTGCTTTAAAGTTTGTTTAAAATCTTACAAATATTATCTTACTTGATCCATAAAACCTGCGAGAAAGATCCTATTATTTCCAGGTCCACTTTACAGATGAGAAAACTGAGACATACCTTAGTTAAATAACTTGTCCAAAGGCACACAGTTGTTAAGTGTCTGAGGCTGAATTTGAATTCAGGTTTTTTCACTCCAGGACCAGCATTCTTTCCACTGGGGCTCCCTGATGTTGTAAGTGGCAGCTCTAGCAAAGTTGAAGGTAAGGATGGGAGAACAATTAAACAAATACAGTATCAAATTCAAAAGGCCTGAAGATCTCCTAATATAAAAAAAAATTGTTCATCTTAGGTTGATATAACTAAGTAACTGAGACCCCAGCTCTATTTTATCAATGATGTATTCATCTTCAAAATTATATTAGCTAGCTTTCTTCTCATAGACACCTGTTTATGCAAGTTATGTAAGCATAAATGTTAAATACTTCTGTTAACTAACCAGTACCAAACATGGGGAGAGAAATAGATGAAGGGGTCCTTGGATATGCTTGAGGTTGTTATTTATTGTGTAAATTAAGGATGAACAGAGCTAGGAATACTAGCTGTGCCACTCCCTAATGGAAAAAAGGTTCACTTTTAGCGTGTCCATCATAAAGTATTAATTTCTCTGAGTCTTTGGAACAAGTAGGGAGAACAAACTATGAAGAAGGAGAAAAAGACTGACAAGCATTTTGTGACATCTTAGGTAGGTGTAATGGATAGAATGCTGGGTCTGGAGTTATGAAGACCTAAATTAAAAATCTTTCTTCAGACACTTTTAATTGTATGACCCCGCGAGTCACTTAATCCCTTTTTACTTCAGTTTTTTCATCTGTAAAATGGAGAAAATAATAGTAGCTATCTGACATGGTTGTCAGTTATCAATATAGGAATCAAATAAATATTGAAGGGCTTCATAATTGTATATTATTATCATTATTATTGTTGTCTTTGTTTCTGACTAGAGGACTCAGAAAAGGTTTAATGAAGCAGATAACATTTGAGTAAGACATTGAAGAATAAGCAGGGTGTCAGTACTTGAAGGAAAAGGTAAGGAAATGTTCTAAATGTAAGGGAAAACATAAGCAAAAAAAGGTGGCAAGAAAGGTTAAAATGTGTATGAAGAGTGGAAAATCTCTAACTTGACTGTAGTATAGAAGAAATAAAGGACAATATTGAAAAGATAAGGAAGAATCAGCAATATTTAATGGACTTGATTTAAGTTGAAGGTAAAAGTTGATAACTTGAAATTTTCTAGCTTGGAGCTTGACATCATGAGAAGAAATTTCACAATAGTCCAAATTTTTTAAGAATTAATCATTATTAGTTTCTTCTTTTTGGTATAACTGAGCCATTTTTGAATTTTCTAAGAATCAAAATCCATGATTTCTGCAACCAATTTGTCTCCTTTCAGTAGGGTTAGATGCACATTAAAATTGTTTTGAATTCCTTTATCAAATACCAGTTGATAAGGTGGGAAGGTATATTATGGCTGGGAAAACAAAAGCTGGTATGAAACAAATATAAGTAAGATGTAAAGGACCCTTAAGTGAGTGCTACTGGAGTGACATATTGCCAAGGAACCATTTCCAATGATCCCAAAGGATTCTTCCTCAGGACTACAAAAAATGAAATACATGCATTGATGAGCAGACAATAGCATCACCTTTCCAGTGACATAGTATCCTTCCTTCGAAGAAAATAGCGAGGTGAGTACCCTTATCCTTTAGAGTAAAACTTCCCAAGAATATGCAGTTTTCCCCAATTAAATACCAAAAAGCTAACTGGGCATAAAATATTTCTACAAGTAACCTCTAAGATATTTATCCCACTCACAAATAATCAAAGGACTCACTTCCAAACAGATACTTTGTATCTTGGATCATCTCAAGCATGAGCATCTATAGTTCTCGACAGTAAGATTTTAATTCCTTCAAATTTTAGGGAGAGAAGAAACCTCATAAATAATGTATTTCAAGTTATAACTGAGCAGGAAGCCCCCATCCAAAACTCCTGTTTAACATCATCCAATTCAGCCTCTACTTAAAGACCTTCATTTATTAAGAACTTACCAATTTTCAAAGTAGCTCCTTCCATTTTCGTTCTGCTCTAATTGTTAAGTTTTTCTTTATGTCAAGCTGAACTTCCATCCTTTAGTCTTAGCTCTGTCTTCTAGGGCAAAATAGATTAAGTCTAATCCCTCTTTCACAGGACAGTCCTTCAAATAGTTAATGACAACCATCACATTTTGCCTTTCCCAGGTTATACATCCTCTTTATACATGGTATGATTTGGAGGGTTTGTGTGTGTTTGTTATTCAACCAGTCTTGATCATCCTGCTCTGTACAAACTTGAGCTTACCAATATCTTTCATAAAATATGGTATTTCAACCTCAACTCATTCTAAATGTGTTCTAACCAGAGCAGAGAAACCTTCCTTGTTCTGTCCACTGTGCTTCCCCAAAGTAAATGAAGAGACACAGTATACAAAAGAAAGGCTGCTCATCCATTTTTGGTGTTCGCCTGCGACCCAACTCCCATCTGTGGCTCCAAGAAGCTGTAGCATGTCCAGTGGCCACATTCCAGTAAAACTGTCTGCACAGATGACCTAAACCAGCTTGAGGGTCACCAACAGGTCTCAAATCCATCTGCTATTACAAGCATATGAAAATGGATAGGTAAGAACAATTTGTTCCCATAACTATGAAGGTGGTTAAAGCATATGATGTGGAACATTTAGAGCTTGGTCAAACATTGAAGATTCCAATGTGATCCACTGCATCCTGGACCATCATCAGTCTTTCTTATTCTTGTCTTGCCACCAGACTTAATGGCTCTGGAAGAGAGAATGAGGCTGATGACTCATGCAACTCTGCCTCAATTAAATACAATTCACACCAAAGTCAAGACATACCCCATGATAAAATTGGTGCTCTTCAAAAATGAAGGATACACAACTATATAGCTCTATGAATGCAATATATGATTTCATTAATTCTTTTGGCCAAAATATCACCCTGTGAATGGTATAGAAAAAAAGGGTTGGATTGAGAATTGCAAATTCTGAGTTTGAATCCATTTGAAACATTTTTTACCTCATTGTCCCTAATCAAAGTATATTACCTCTCTTTGCCCAAGTTCCCTCATCTGAAAACTAAAAGAATTGGACTAAATGAACTAATTTCAAATTGAGATCCTATGATCCTCATTTTAAGCTTATAAACTCTAAACTGCTCAAATCTTTTTGGTATAAATTATTATCTAGCTTTGTCATAACTTTACTCCTAGAATATTAGACCTAAAAGGGATCTTTAGAGATCATCTAGTCCAACATCAATTGAGGTGACATTTTGATAGGTTACCACTTCACACCCCTCAGGAAATCAAAAATGTGCATCTAATACTGCCAGCCTCATTGTATACTTTGCTTTACAAATTTTCTCTGTATATGACATTCCATCTACCTTATCTTTGCTTTTGAAAATGCAATATCCCCCATTTTTGAAGTGCCATAATGAAATAGGAGCAGCCAAGTGGATCTTTGGATAAAGCACTGAGCCTGGAATCAGAAGGCCTTAACTAGTTGTGTGACTGTGAGCAAGCCTCTTAAGTCCATTTGCCTCAGCTTCCCTATCTGTAAAAAATGATCTGAAAAAGAAAATGGCAAACTGCTTCAGTATCTTTGCCAAGAGAGCCTCAAATTGGGTAAAAAAAAAACCAAAACAGTGGGACATGACTGAAACCAATGAATAACAATACAACAGAACTTTAAAAGCTTTTTGACTTTCACAACAAGCAAGGAGTTAGATGCCATTATTATACCCTTTTATAGATAAGGAAACTGAGGCAAATAGATGTTAAGTGACTTGTCCAGAGTCAAACAGCTAATAAGTGTCTGAGGCCAGATTTGAAATTAGACTTTCAAGACTTTAGGCCCACTCTGTCCACTGGGTCACCTTATTGTCCTCCTTCCTCACCTCCCTGTTTTCTTTTGAGATTTAGCTAGTGCCTGTATTTCTTCTATAACCACTTCTGAGATGTTAATGTACTCCTCTAGGAAATTACATTGCATTTACATTTTATGTTTTTATGGGTTTTTTTGCATTTATATATGATGTTCCTCCTACCAAAAAATGGAAATAAGAACTCTAAGGCATGGACTTTCATTTTTACTTTTATATCCTCAAGCATCATCTCTCATAGTCCCTTGGTACATAAGTAAGTGCTTAATAAATGCCTTTTGAATGAATTTGTTTGATTGTCATTCCTATTCTTCATGACCCCATTTGGGGTTTTCTTGGCAAGGCAAATTTGCCCTTTCCTTCTCCATCTCATTTCACAAATGAGCAAACTAAGGCAAACAGGGCAAAGTCACTTGGCCAAGGTCACACAGCTAGTAAATAAGTATCCAAGGTTGGATTTGAAATCAGATCTTCCTTACTCTTAAATTTGGTGCTCTATTCACTGCACCACCTATTTGTCCCTTTGAATAATCCCCTACCCACCACCTTAGAGACAAGGATATTCTGGCCTAGAGGCTTAAAGGTAGTTGCCCAAGTTCATACAGATAGTTAGGGGCAGAGGCAAGAGTAAAACATCCTGATCTCCACTCCAGAATTCTGTCACACTACCTCTACAATGTTATATAAATGCTTATCGACAGTCTGGTTACCCAAGTAAACATGATTCATAGCATCTTTCCATGTTCACATAGAGCTAAGATCTGTCTGTCTACTTTATGCATAGCAAATGGTCAGGTCATTAGAAGGAACATGTTGGACAGAACCTTTCAGGCAATTTAATTCAACTATTACGTTTTGATGGGTTATAAACCTACAGCTCCAAGGAAAACTGCCCAACACCAGCCATCAAGCAAACCTGTCAATCTTTCTTAATGGTTAAAAGGTAATGTTCTTTTTTAAAAACTTTTTTTAAAGTTCCTGATAATTTATGGGGATTGAAATTTGAAGAGAAAATCACCTCGTTTTGTTTTCAGAGGTAAAGTTCTACAGGGGTGAAACTTTGTGTACTGTCAAATCTGGTAGATATTTATAGTGAGATTTCCTGAATTGTTTCATTTTACCTTCTTTTCTAATTCTCATTTCTTTGTTACAAGGGATGGTTCAATGGGTGGGGGAATTATATTTCTACATTTAGAAATATAATAATAACAACAATAACATCAACAATAGAGAGCATTTACATGGAATATTTTCAGAAAGGAAAAATCAAAGTCTCTAAGCAACAGAAAGTCAGAGGAGGTTGTTGAGTTTAAAGTGTCCAGGCTGTAGAAACTACAGAATCTAAAGAACACGGTCTAAATAACCTTACAAGAGGACAACTAAGTGGCACAGTAGATAGAGCACCAGTCCTGAAGTCAAGAGGAACTAAGTTAAAATCTGGTCTCAGATACTTAATACTGTCTAGCTGTGTGACCCTAGGCAAGTCACTTAATCCCAATTGCCTCAGCAAATAAATAAATGAATGAACAAATAAATAAACAAATGAATAAATGAGTGGATAGATAGATAGATAGATAGATAGATAGATAGATAGATAGATAGATAGATGGATGGATGGATAGATAGATAGATAACCTCACAAAGTTCCTGGATTCATCCCCTCAGGCAGGCAACCACTGCAGCAAGTAAATTAGAACCTCTAAAGTACAACTTACCACCCTTTCTTTATAATTAAGGCTACACTAGAGGGTTTCTTTTTATAATTTTTATGACCTATTTCTTTCTTTTACTTTTTTATCAGAATATAACAAATGCATGATTGCATTGCATCTTAATGTTCAATTTATCAGGTTGCTTACAGAAAAATGCATTGTAAATCTAAAAAGAGCCTGCCCAGCTTTTCCAAAGAGTATCCATGGTTAATTATACATGGACTAGTCACTCAGCTAGACCAAAAGATAACCTGGTGAATAGGCAGCATGGTTCAGGGATGTCCACAATATGTCAAAAGATCTAAAGCAAGGCCCCCAGAAGGCTGAAGTTGACCAGCATGGCCAGTTTATAGAAGGTGTATGAATCACAAGAGGAATGTTTAGTCTGAAAGAAAATTAAGGGGGACATGATAACAACATCATGCTACAACAGGGATTATACATCCTTAAAGAGAGTATATGTCCATTGGTGAACTCTCAGATGCCTTCAAGTATGGAAGTTATTGAGCATCAGTTGCATGAATGCTACAAGATAAAATATTTCTCCAAAGTATTGAAAGGTTAGAAATCAATAGGTTGTAATCTAAGTAAATTCTGAACAGACACAGACACAGATACACACACACACACACACACACACATACACACACACACACACACACACACACACACACACACACACACACATTGTGAATATTGGTGAACAAAATCTAAGAAAGAAGTTTCCGCCATCCCACTGTATCCAAGTAGCATAGAATGTTGGGATTGGAACCCAACAATCACCCAGTCCAGTCCATACCAGGAAAGAATCCCCCATATCCTACAAATGGTCAACAACTTGAAGGACCCCCAATAAAGAAGAACCCAGCATCTCCCAGGCTACTCCATTCCACTTTTGGACAGTCCTAATCCTAAGGAAAATTTCCTGATATCAAACATAAATTTTGCCTCTTCCACTCATTGGCCCTGGTTCTGCCTTCTGAAGCCATGTAGATCAAGTATATACTTGAATGCAACTATCATGTCTTCTGTGAATCTCTTCTTGCATAAACTAGACTAAACTAAACACCCTTCAACCAATCTTCTTATCAAATGGATTTATGATATGGAGTCCCTGTTGCCCTCCGATGAATATATCCTTCTTAAACTGTGAATCCCAGAACTGAACATAATTCTCCATTTGTAGGCAGCAAGGTAGGACAGTTCTGATGTCAAGAAGACCTAAATTTAAATCCAACCTCAGATGTCAAGATAACCCAAGTTCAAATCCAACCTCAAATCCAACTTGCCTATGGACAAATCACAGCCTTTCTGCCTCAGTTATTTCAGATATAAAATTGGGACAACAATAGCTTCTGTCTCCCAGAATATTGTGACAATAGAATAAAATATGTAAAGCACTATGCAAATCTTAAGGTTTATATATAAATGCTAGCTACCATTATCATCAGCAGCAGCAGCAGTGATCTGACTAGGGAAGAGTGCAGAGGGACATTATTCCCCAAAAAAGTAACACCTTTTTTAATGCAGCCCTAGAATTCATTAGATTTTTTTTTGACTTCTACATCAAATTGCTGACTCATACTGAGCTGGCAGCCCTCTGGATCTTTTTCAGAGAGATCACCATCTAACCATACCTCCTCCACCCTGTACTTATGAAGCTGGGGGGTTTTTTTAACCCAAATATAAGACTTTACTTTTAATCTTTATTGAATTCCATCTTATTAGATTCAGGCTATTGCTCTGACCTGCCAAGAACTTTTTGGATCCTGACTCTGTCACCCAATGTGTTAGCTATGCCTTTAGCTTTGTGACATTTATAAATCTGATGAGCGTGCCATCTCTGCCATTATCCAAGTTATCAATGAAAATATTAACTAGCATAGAGCTAAGCACAGATCCCTGGGGAATTGCACTAGAGACATTTTGCCAAATCAACATTGAACCATTAACAATTACATTTCCGATCTTGCTATTGACCCTTTTCTGAGTCCATCTAATACAGCAGATTCTTAATCTGGGAAATATGAACTTGTATTTTAAAAAACACATATTTGGATAATCATATCTCCATTAATTAGTTTCTTCTGAAACCCTATGAGTTTAATTTTATTTTTTTAAAAACTTGAGGTTCATAGGTTCCACCAGACTAATTGAAGGATCTTTGACATACAAAGAAAGGTTAAGAACATTTGTTTGTCATTCTCATCTATCCCATATCACTCCCTTTTTCCTACCAAAAAAAAAAATAGTGTGAGATACTTAATGAAATCCTTTGTTAAAATATAGGCAGACTCTATCTCCAACATTCCTTTAAGTATTAGCTTAGTAACTCAGTCAGAAAAGGAAATAAGGTTATAGTCTGGCCTGACCTCTTCTTGATGAAGCCATGCTAGCTCTGTAGGATTAGAAAATGAAATAAAAGTGTGGCTATAAACTCACATTGATAAGAAAGATGTATTTTCAAATATGATCTTTTAGTCTGTTATCATAATTGTGATCACCAAGCAACAAGAATGAAACCTGAAAGGGAAAAAAGGGAAAATGAGGCAATTCAAAAATAAACCTAGAGGGATGCCTTTGGCAGCAATTTCGCAGGTATCTCTTCTTCACCTTCAGTCCCATTTCCCAAGCCCTTTTATTCAGACTTCCCCCAGATACACATTCTGTCTGAAACACCAGTCAAATGAAATCATCTGATTCCACTACAAACTCTACCCAGATTGATCTATGTAAAAAACTTAGAAGGGATATAGGTGTGATGTTCAAAATGATGCTTTTGAGTTTATTTAAGTGTTTTATTTTCAATGTGTATTCCAAAAACTGTTTTCTTCTTAGGTTCAATCTTTCATTTTACCCTCTGAAAGGACCTTGAAGATGGGCTGTGACATTAATGCATAACTTCGTGATGGAAAAAGCCTGCCAAAATATTTCTGATACAAATGGAAAATATACACAAGAGAGGATATAAATAGATGTGCAGATATCTCTGCACCTCTGATTTAGCTGTGAAAATTTGAGTACATCCCTTAGCCTCTCTGAGCCTCTTCATCCTTTTTTTAACCTTTCGAAAATATTTTAACCTAAAAGAGGATTTTTTTCACCTTTTAAAATAGTAAATATCTGAGGTTCCCAGTCTTTTTTCATCTTGCCTATCCCTTGACTATAGTCCTTAATTCAATTTGAAAAGAACAAATATATAAAGCACTATGCATTTGTTGATAATAAAGAAATTAATTAATTCCCCATACCCCCTTGGAATACATGTACTCCAAGATGGGAACCTGAAGACTAAATGCTTTGTAAGGTACCTTCCAGTTCCAATTTCCAAGAACCATGAGCCTTTCCTGATCAGACATCCCCAGTAGATCCTCATTGCCTGAAGAATCAATGTCAAATTACTTAATTTGACATTCAAAGTCTTCCATGATCTGATCCCAGTTCACCTTATCAATTGTCTCCCATTATTCCCTAATATATGCCCCACACTTTGACCAAAGCCAATTATTCACTATCCTTTGAGCATTTTCCAGATGTTCCCACCTTCTTTGGTTATTCTGTTCCACTGGCCTGGAATTCCAGCCCTTCCCCATCTTACACCTAATTTTGATCTATTAAAGTCCTATTCATCCTTCAAGACCCAGGTTCAGGAAGTCTCTCTTAATACTTTCAACCAGACAGGATTTCTCCCTAATCTGAATTGTAAACGTCTTTAGTCTTCTTTCTTAGAGCACTGAATACATTCAGCTCGTATTGTATATAGTCATACCTTTCTTGAGAAACAACATAGAGTTGTACACAGAGGACTGACCTCGGAGACAGTCCTGCCTCTGGCACATATTGACTGTGTGAACTTGGACATATCACTTAAATTAATAGTATTTCAAGCAACTCTTCACACAAACTGAAAAGGTAGCACTGACCTGGATTGACAGAGAAGTTTTTTCATCTGGAAATTCATTATATATCAGTGAAATCCTGTGACTAGGTCCTATTCCTATGTTCCTCTCTTACCTCTTTTAGCGGATTCCATCCTCCTTGAAGGCAGAAACCCCAAAGAATTAGGTTCTTTTTAATTTCCTACAGAGCTCAACACAGTATCTTGGTGCATAGTAAATGCTCATATAGTAGGTGCTCAATGATGAAAAAAATGTAGTGGGCTCTACCTGGAGAGCCTTTTCCCTTGCAAAGACAATTTCAACCCAAGCCTCTAAGATACCTTAAATGGTTCTGAAATTCTAATGATTCTATGAGTTACTTGACCTTTGTGAGTGTTAGGAAAGGTGAACAAAAGAAAAAAGACTAGTGTTTTTCACTCTGATCTACCAAGTAGCCTTGGGCAAAAAATATCTGTGTTTCCATTTCTTTGCCTGTAAAATAGATCTCTCACTAATTCCCCAAGGGAGAAATTCTCATTATGATTTCAGTTCTAGCTACAGAATCTTCCATCTCTTAAAAAAACAAACTCCAAGTTATTCTTGGTGTTTTCCATCCTTGGGCAGCTAGAAGACTGGGCTTCAGAGACTTGCAGGAATCTTACTTTAAATTTCCCTGAAGCCTTTTGGCAGTCATACCTCTAGTCTACATGGTCATGTTGCTAATGCTGCTGTTGCAGTGATGCCCTGGCAAGTCAAGAAGAGCTGACAGTCAGGAGCTTGATGGGCATAATGAGGCACTGGGTTTTTCTTGAGGATAAACTTCTAGGTTGTCACATCTGCAGTGTCTCATTTCTCCTCTGAGCTGCTAATTATTCCCTCCCCCTGATCCGAAGACCTAAAAGGTAACCTCCACTGAAATCCTCGGTGCCTGATTGCCAAAACTTCAGAGAAGAGAACAGCTCTTCTCAGTTCAGCTGGGAAAAACGAGGAAAATCATCCACTCAGCATCACTCAGCAACTGCTTCCAGGCATTTGTATGGGATGATTTCAGGGGTGGGGGGTGGAGGAGGCACACTGGATTTTAAGTCAGAACAGCTGGGTTTTAGCTCTGGCTTTGCCACTAACTACCTGTATGACCTCAAGCTTGACCTCTCTGGACATCAATTTATTTATTTGTAGAGGACTGTTGATCTCAATGACCTCTAGAGCCTGTCCATGGATAAAGTTCTGTGGTTCCAGGAAACACTGTAATAGCTGATAAATCCCTTCTTCCTATCTAATAATGAGTGGAAATATACTGTCACTAACTTATTTTTAGGATGGAGACTTATTCATGAAGCAAGGATAGAAAAAGATACTTTTGTTTTTCTTTTTATTTCCTGAACTGAAATAGGCTCCTGTACACCGACTGATAGAACATCATTTTATCCCATGTTGATAACAGGTAGGAGAACCATTTCTGAGGTCCCATTTGTCTTTTGAGAGGTCACAGAGTCAGATACTTAGAGATGAAAGAGACCTTAGAGGTCATCAAGACTAACCCCCTTATCTCTACAGATGGGAAAACTCAGTCCAAGAGAGTAAAGAGACTTGACTCAGTTTACACAGTAAATGGCAGAATTGAGAATTTGAATCCAGAATCACTAGCCTCAAATGCACAATTCTTCCCATGGTATCACCCTGCCTTATCCTTGTCCCACCTTGTACCAAAAGTATGTGGCTTCCCACCTTGCGATAAGGGAGTATAGGAGCTTCCAGTAAGAAAGCAAATTTTAAGTTGCATACTTTGTCAGGAAAATGCTGTATAATGATACAGAGAAAAGGGAGGATCAGAAGTGTGGCTTTTTTATAACCACTGAAAGCCTTCCTGCAAGGAATATAGTCTCCCGTCATTGCTGGACACACAACAGACATTTCATAAATACTCATGGTGTTGAACCAGGTCAGTGATTCCATAAAAATATACTGAGAACCTATTAATACAAAGCTCACATTTATACAGTGCTTTAAAGCAAATAAAGCCTTCTCCCCACAACAATTCTATAAAGTAGGCTTTACAAGTATCTTCTTCATCATCATCATCATCATCATCATCATTATCCTCACCGTTATCCCCATTTTACCAGTGGTCCTTGTTTGACACTCACTCCCAGTATGTTACCTTGTATTAGTCACTTCAACTCCCAGGGCCTCTGTTTCCCCAACTATAAAATGAAGAGATTGGACTGGATGGACCTTCCATGTTCCCATGATCCCATGATGGTGAGATCTTCAGAGATGAAACAGCTCAGCCATGTAGCAAGCAGCATTCTTCTGCTCAAAACCCATTGGTCTTTCTACTATACTTTTTTGCCCTTCAAAGCTTACTATAGATGAAGGATCCTGCTAGTTGCTGTGAGGAATTAATAAGACCACAAATCCAGAGGAATTGGTCTTTTAGCAGAAAGAAAGAGATCATAAGTACAAAATGAACAATATGTGGCCATTGAGCATGGCATTGGGGGAATTTTTTCTAATTACAAGGAATAAAGGTACTTTTTTATCTAGAGTGGAAGGAGGGAACTGGGTAAGTTAAGGGGGTTGGTGACAGCAAAAAGAAGAAAAATAAGAAAAAATATATCATACGAGCAGTTAGGAGGTATCATACAATAGATAGAGTTTTGGGCTTGGGCTCAGAAAGACCTGCATTCAAAATCTATCCTCAGATAGATATGTGACCCTGAGCAAGTCATTTAGACCCTGTGTGACTCAGTTTTCCCATGAGAAAATGGGGATAATAATAGTCCCTACCTCCCAGAGATGTTGGGAGACTAAATGAGATGACTGTAAACCCACTTTACAGAGTACCTAGCATATGATAAGTGATATATAAATGCTAGCTATTATTATTTTACTAAATTCATTTTTAAAAAACATTTTAAATGCACAAACGAGAATAAGAGGGAACTCAGAAGGAGATACAGACAAGCAGGATAGTTTTGAAATTAATGTAATATTTATTATATACTTTTAAAAATACAATCTATATGTAATCAATATTTGTGGTGTTATAGGCAATTCCATTTTTCTATTCTTTGTATATAGAAATGTTCTTACCTATTGGCAACAAATGGCACAATAGATAGAGTACTGGGCATGGAGTCAGAAAGAACTGAATTCAAATCCAGTTTCAGATACTTTCTGTCTGTGTGACACTGAATAAGTCACTTAACTGATCCTTTCAATTTCCTCGAATATAAAAATGGGAATAATTATAGTATCCACCTCCCAAGACTTTTGTAAGAATCAAATGAGACAATATTCACAAAAAAGTGCAAATATTAGCACTTTTGTACACAGTGTACATAATAGGTGCTATGTTAATGTTTACTCCCTTCCCTTCTTCATTATTGGGGTTTATCAAGTTCAAAATAATTTTCAAAAGAAACAAATATATATAAATAGCCCCTATACGCATAGATATTAGGATATAATAAGAGAAATGAAATTAAAACAAAACCAAACCCTTTTTTCAGAAAGTAGAATGTGAAAGTGCAATCATAGACCCACAAGATGCTCTATTGATTTAGAGAAGCAAAAGATCTTATTTGGGAGGATGGTGTTTGAGTCGTACCTCCAAGCAGAGATATCAGTAAGTCAAAAAAGGATAGGCCATCCTAGATAGAAGTTATCCAGAATAAATACAAGAAGGTGAGGAAATGCAGGACATATTCAGGAACCTGTACTGGTCCAGTCTTTCTGAACATGAGGTATGGGCCCAGCGGGAGCAATATGAAGGGAAATAAGACTGAAAAAGGAAGTTGGGACCAGATCATAAAAAGCATTCATTGAATGTTTGTGTAAGTGCCTTTCTCGGAATAGGCTGAGTGCATCATTCTTCCCTCAAGCTGATAAGTTTTAACTGTCATCTCTGTGGGCCATTCAGCTTTTACACAATATAGCATCCTCATGTGTCTATGATGGATGGCACAATTCAATTAAGTATCATGGCTCAGGTAGGCTGTCATCAGGTATCTGTCATCAGGGCTGTCAATCTCTTTAGATGATCCCATCTTCTACTGTCTATAAGATACATCTTGAAGTGGAATTTACAAAGAGCTGAGATTATCCACAGCTGGCCTTCCTTGTAGATGGATGACAATTCACCTACATCATGGGATTTGAGAGACCTAAGAAAACCTCCTTAAAAAAATATTTCTTTCTGATTTCCTACAATATATTAATTTCTACCATTAGGGACTTATTCCTTTAGTTTAAACATTTCACTCTACAGTTTCCTCGATAAGGATAATGCACCAAGGTATGAACATCTGAATGCAAATTCATTTATCAGATTCTACCTTCCTGGGTTTTGAGGAAAAGGGGGAAACTGAAGTAACATGTGCACTATGAATAGAAGTAGCCCTGAAAAATACATAGCCTTCCCAAAATATCTTGGTTTTACTGGCTAGATTTCTTTCTTAAGTCCCATGTCTTAAATCCAAATCATTCTCTCATTGATTGGCCAACAATAGGTCCTAGACCAAGTTTCAATTGGTCCTGGTTTGGGTCCTGTTTGACTCAGAATGAATGTAAATAGCAATCATTTCTGTTTTGGTCAGAACCATTCCATTTGGGTCTTGCTCTCTCTATTTATTTATTTCGATTTTTTTTGACTAGGTGAAAGAGGCCATTCTTTGCTTCAATTTTAATCACTGAATGGGTGTGGCCTTGGTCAAACTGAAACCTGTTAGAGACCTTAGCTTAAAAAGGCCAAGGTCTCCCACTTCATCCAGGCCCATCTCCAGTCATCCTGATCTATGTCTTGCCACTGGACCCAAATGGAGGGGAAAAATGAGGCAGGTGACCTTGCACAGTTCTCCCTCACTTAAATCCAATTCATTAGCATGTCATGGAATCATCTCCCTCATGTCATAGGCTTATTGGAGAACAAAGAACAATCACAACATTTTGTAGAGTGACTTCAGGGATGGTGAACAGATCACAGTTCCCAAAGTATCTCCCGTACTCTCTGTCACAGTGCCCCAAATCTCACCATTACGAATTAATTCTAGAAACACAGAATCTTAGAGTTGGAAGGGACACCAGAGCCTTCTAGTCCAAAACATGCCTGGAAGAGAATTCCTCTTACTTTACTCCCAACAAGCAGTCCCCTTACCTGTGTTGAAAGATCTCCAGGGAGAACAAATCAACTCTAGTATGGTTATTCATTCTACCACTGAATAGTTCTAATTATTAGGAAGTGATCCTCTCCATCTTTATTATAATTACTTCACATATTCTATGGTGGGGCCAGATTCTCCTGGCCATTCCCCAGTATGATAGCCTTTCTCTTATCTCCTCACCTTTGATCTGGCTGGACTCTCCCCACCCCCAGGACAACAATGTGGTCTCTCCTCCCTTCTGTCTCTTAGAATCCTTGCTTCTCCTCAAAAGTCTCATCTTCTTCATGAAGTCTTTCCTGATCCCCTAGCTACTAATGCCATCCCCTACCCCACTCATGCTCAGTAAAAATCACCTTGTATTCAGGTCATATATATTTTCTGTATATTTAGGTAGCACATACGCTGTAACTTTCCCAACACCTACTAATACTGATGACTCAGAATTATCGAGCCTGATCGTCAGGATTCTAGAAGTAGCCCTGAGAAATTAAAGATTTTCTTTCTATTGCTAAAACCTTCATCAGGGTCTTCCTTCCATGATTATTGGTCAATTATCAATTAACTAGCCAGATTTGTTAGCTTTTAGAAAGGCGTATTTAGTAAAGTGGTATAATAAGACAGATTGGTACAAAATTTCCTCCCAGTACTTCGTGACACAGTTTCCCACAAGTATGCTTAGAATTCAGAAGAAAATGGGTTTAAGATTGTAGAATGCATATGGCAAAAAAAAATAATAATAACTCAGATCTCCTTTGCTCCCCTTTCTGGGATTCTCAAGCATATGACTGATGATTATATCTGCATCAGGAGTTGATAACAAACCAAATGTGATGTTAGAAAGCAAATTCATATAGTCTTCAGCAAGAAATTACATTATATTTAAGAGGAAATTCTTGAGATTTGTTTTAATCAGCCAAAATCTGCCTTTTCACCACTTCTGCCCAAATCCAACTGAGAATACAAGAAAAGCAAAAAAAAAAAACCTTCACAAACATGTATGGTCAATCAAAACAATGTCAAAAAAATTTGCCTTATTCTTCATTCTGAGTCCTTTATAGCAGAAAATAAATAATATATTTCCTCAGTAGTCCTCTAGAATCCTGGTTGGCCATTACTCTGATAAGAGTTTAGCATAATTGTATCCCATCACATTTATATACTATAACTTGTTCAATTATTTCTCAATGTATGAATTACTCCCATAGATTCCCATACTTTGCCTCCTGAAAAAAAAGCTATCCATCTACCTATCCATGAATTTTAGAGTTTGTTTGGGTCAGTGAGGTAGCACAGCAGAGACAGTGCCAGGCCTGGAATCCTGAATTCAAATCTGACTTCAGACACTTACTGGCTGTATGATCTTGAAGTCTCTTAGGGAAACAGATGCCCCAATTTGTCCATCTGTAAAATGAGCTGAAGAAAATGGCCAACCACTCTTTGCCAAGTTTCTTTGCCAAGGAAATCCCCAAGGTAGTCACAAATAGACATGATTGCAAAATGATTACAAAAAGTTTGTTTTGTTCAGAACTGATTTCTCCTTCAATCTGTCCTTCCTTTTTCTTTTCTCCTTCTCCGTCTCCTCCTTCTCCTTTTCTTTGCTATTTCCTTATTTTGTGAAACATATTTTTGTACTTAATTCTATTTGGATGTCTTCATTCTTCCTTCTTTTGATCAGTTCAGATGAGAGTGAAGTTCAAATATTAGTCACTTACCCCACCCCTTCCTCCTTGTTTATATATGTATCTCTACTTACATACTTTCATTATGTAAGATAGTTTTCCCTAATTTTCCTTTCTTTTCCTCCTACCCTTGCAATGTATTTTTTAATTCCTTCTTTTCCATTCTTTTCTTAGATCAGAACAAAACAGACCCACTCCCACTTATCTAATTGGACTCCCTCTATAGACCCTATCATGATGGTAGAGTTCAGAGGAGACAAATGTCTCACCTTCACATATTTGAATGAAAATAGTTGGTCTTTGTTTAGTCCTTTATCATTATTTATTCATGTTTACCTTTCTATGTTGCTCTTCACTCTTGGTCTTTTCATCAGGTTTCTTTGGAAATCCTATCAAAGTTCTATTTTTTCCCCTGTAGCATTTTACTCAGTTTTTCTGGGTATGTTATTCTTGGCTATAAGTCCATATCTTTTGCCTTCTAGAATAATCATGTTCTAAGTTTTCCTCTCCTATATAATAGTGCTTTCTTAATGATTTGTAATCCTGACTGCAGCTGCTCAATACTAAATCCTGTCTTTCTGACTGCCTGTGTTTGTTTTTTCTTTGACTTTGAATTTGGGTTTTGATGTTCCTGGGAGTTTTCATTTTGTAATTTCTTTCAGTAAGTGACTGAGTGGATTCTTTCTATTTTGTCCTTTGGGTAGTTTTCTTCCAAGATTTCCTGAAATATCATGTCTAGGCTCTTTTTTTTTTGGGGGGGGGGGGTCATACATTTAGATAATGCAATGATTCTTAAAAATTTTTTTCTCTCTGATCTCTTTTCCAGGGTACTTTTTTTGCTACAAGAAGTCTTACACTTTCTTTTATTTTATTTTTAGTCTTTCAACAGTTTAATATTTCTGGTTGCCTTATGGATTCAATAGCTCCTTTTGTATTGTTCTGATTTTCTTGCTTGAAAACATTTTTGTGGCTATTGTGTCAATTTGTTAATTCCCTTACCAGTGTTTTCTTCTATCTCTCATTTCTTTCCTCAAGTATTCTCATTTTATTTATAAAAATATTTCTTAATTAGATTTTAAAATTGTTGCTTTATCTTGCCCAGGAACTCTTAACTGGATTTGTGCCCAAGGTGTACTTGTAAAAGTTTTGGAATCATCCACTTCTATAGTGAGTCTCCAGCATCCTTCTCTGCCATCTTAATACCTCATGGTAGAGTTCTTTTATCTTCTCTCCATTCTCCCACATTACTACTTGACATCAATTTGAATGTTAGGACTGATATTTGCCATACTTCTATATGGAAACTCTAGGTTGATCCTGTTGATGCTTTCCTGGGCTGTTAAGTGTTGTCTTATTCCAGGATCTTAGGATCTATTGAAGACTTGAAAGTTTTTAGTGTTCCCAAAGTGGTTTAATGTAGGATCCTGACCTGAGTTTGAGATACTGCTGCTGGACTCCATTCCTGTTAGATAGAAAGTTCTATTGGTTCAAAGTACCAAAATTGAAGGCTTCTCTTTCATCTGAGATTCCTGCCCTATTACTGGGATTTCATCATATTGCTTCCTATCATACTAATTCCACATTAGATTATGAGCTTCTTGAAGGCAGGTACTTAATGAATGTTTATTCACTGACTAGTTCCCTATTAAGCACATGTCTTAAAGAGAAGTGATCCTTGACAAAATCCTTGAGGTGTAAGTTGTTTTCCATTGGACCTTATTAAACTTCAAAATTGACTAATTGGTTCCAGCACTAAAGCCAAATCATTTGAGCCAATCATCTTCTAATTCCTATTTGAGCAATTTCTCCATCCTTTGCATCCTAGGGTATGTCCTGTTTACTGTGATTTATTCCAGAATACCATTGCAATGATGACACATTGACAGTGTAAGAAGAATCTGGGTCTTGTAATTGTGAAATCTAAATAAGGCATAATTAGCCTGTCTAGCATCTATCACAAAAATGATGATATTTTGCAAACTATTAATTAATTTTTCACAATAACAGGAAGAAGATATAATACAAAAATGTAAAAGATAAAATGCAGAGATGTAAAATGCTGAAAGACACAATGTAGTAGGTGGAGTGCTAGACTCAGGATCAAGAACTTGAATTTGAATCCTAACTCAGACTCTTAATTTGTTTTTTAACTTTTGTTTATGTCATCTTCCTTTCTAAATATGTCCCCTCCCCACACTCTATTCAGCAAGCCATCCCTTATTATAAAGAATTTCTTTCTTTAAAAAAAAATAGGAAAAATGATTCAGCAAAAGTAATCCTTATTGACATGAGCGATCATTAATGTAATCCCTATAGTAGAAAATAAATAAGTTGTAATAATGCTAATGTCAAGTGTTATCATGAAATATAGGAAGGAACTTTTTTTTGCTTTCTCCATAGAGAGATATGACTAAGAAATTGGGGACCATTTTTATCAAAGTGAATCAATTACTGACTCTCAGACCTTTTAAATATAATCTTGTGATGCACAAAAACACACTTTTGTATGAAAATTGTTTCACAAATCACTTGAGAACTTGAGAAAGAGCATATGTTCCTTTCAAGAGAAACTGATCCTCAGAGAGCCTGCTCTCTGATTCAACAGATTCAACAGGGTAGGCGGTAGGGACATGTTATGGTATAGTGGAATGAACACTAGATCTGGAATTAGGGTATTTGAGCTAGAATCCTGGCTCTGACATTTACACAGTGAACAGAAGCAAAATTATTTAATTTCAGTGAGTGTAAGTTTCTTCATCTATAAAATGGGTATAATGAAAATTGCATTGCCTAGCTCATATTACAGTAATGAAAGTATTTTCCAAGCCTAAACATATTTCATAATTGGGCATTGTTATTATTATTAGTCATAGAAAGGTAGCCTTTCCTCATTCTCTTAAGCAATAATGGATGTTTGCTCTCAAACTGCAGAGAGATATTATTGAGGAAAACCCATTCAGACAGAGTGAATAGAATAGAGGAGAAGTCCAGAAAATGTAAATTCAAATCCTCTCTCATACATTGAGAAGTTGTGTGACTCTGGGCAAATCTCTTAATGTCTTCCAACCTGAGATTCTTCTGCTGTAAAATGGGGATAATATTAGTTCCTAACTTCATAGGATCATTGTGAGGATCAAATGAAATAATGTTTAAAGTGGTTTACATGATTGCATGTGTATAACCTTTATTGATTGCTTACTGTTTCAGGAAGGGAGAAGGGACAGAATTTAGAATTCAGAACTTTTTTAAAATGTTAAAAAATTGTTTTAGCATGTAATTATGAAAAAATATCTAATTTTAAAATTGAGTGCTGCAAACCTCAAAGTGTTATATAAATGCAGAGATTAAACGCAGCCAGGCATGTAAAATGCTCATCTTGATAGTTGGAAAGTTATTTTGTCCAACACCCCTGCCTTAACAACAGATAATCTAAATTCCACTTGAATGCTTCCAATGATGGAAAACTCACTATTTCATCTTTTAAATAGCTCTAATTGTTAGGAAGTTTCTCTTATATTAAAATGAAATTTGTTTCTCTATTGATTATTACCCATTGGCAATAATCCTTCAATTATTCAAAAAACTATGTTCCATAGTGGAGAAATCACATCTGAAGTATTGTGCTTATTTCTGGTCACTATATTTTTAAAGGAACACTCATTCCCCAGAAGAGTGTCTAGACAGGGTAGAAAAGGATGGTGAGAATTGAGATTAATCCGTGCAAGGGTACTTTAAGGATCTGGGAATATTTAGTTGAAAAAAAAAAAAAAAGTAGAGACTGAGAAGGGAGGTCTACAAGGGAGACGTGAATGACAACTGTCTTCAAGTATTTGAAGGGTTGTCATATTGAAAAAAAGTTTCAGCTTGTTCTTCTTGGCCCCAGAGGGCAGAACTGAGAGCAGAGGCAGAACAAGACTTGATGACAATTAAACTTCTTAACAATTAGAGCTGTGCAGAAGTGGAAAGGAATAAAATAATTGGAATATAATTGGTTCCCCTTCACTGGAGAGCTTAAAGCAAAGTCTGAATGATTATTATTTAGGGGTGCCATTACAATGAGTCTCAGTCAAATAAAGGTTAGTCAGTCAGTCAATAAGCATTTAAATGCCTACTATGTAGTAGGCACTGTGCTAAACTCTAAGGTTATAAAGAAAGACTAAAGTCAATCTCTGCCCACTACAAACTCACAATCTAATGAGAGAGAAAACATGCAAATTACCATGTACAAATAAACTATATTCAGGATAAATAGATAAGAAATAAGCAACAGAGGGGGAGGACACTAGAATTAAGAGGGAGTGAGAAATTCTCTATGGCTTTTGAATTCCCTCAGATTCTATGATTTCTCTTAATTACCAAGCTTTCTTTTGTTAAAGTTAACAATGTGGTATAGTTTGTTAAGGTTAATAAATATAATAAAATTGATAAGTTAAATAATCAATATTTTCTTCAAATTATCCTGTGAGATTTTGTCACTTGTCTCTGTACCAAATCCAATTACGGTCCAATTAATCACTTTTCCTTTTCTTAACTCTGGTACATCTATTTTACTGTTGAATGTTGGAAACGTTTTTGGCCTTCAATATTTTTATTTAAGCCTCTTGGCATGTAATTTGACCTTTCCAAAAAATGCATCTATTTTTATATTCCATAAATGAATAAATGTAACAAAAGCTATTCTATTCACTTTTTTGATTTAATGGAAAGAACACTTGAGTTATGTAGTCAGGATTGTTGCCTTTAAGTTCTACTCTTACCAACTATATGGCCATCAATGAACCCCTTCATTTATCTCTCTCCTTGTCTGAGAAATCATATAATATTTATTCTGAGTACCTCATGGGAATATTAGAGGAAAGCTCTTGGCAAAATATCAAGTGATATAAAATTTGAGCTATTATAATAATAATAGCTAGTAGCATTTATATAACACTTTAAGATTTGCATATGTAAAAAAGCACTTTACATATGTAATCATCTCACTTTAATACTCAATACAAACCAGGGAGGCAGGTGCTATTATTATATCCTCATTATAAGATAAGGAAAGCAAAGCAAAGAAAGGTTATATAATTTATCTAGGGTCATAATATTAATTATTATTAATTAATCTAGTTAATGTCTGAATTCAGATTTGAACTCAGATCTCCCTAACTCCATCCAGAGCACTCTGTACTGTTCCACCTAGCTGCTTGGTTCTCATTTGGCATAGTGGCTAGAGAATTGAACTCAAAGTTTAAAAGACTCTAGTTCAAATTTCATTTCTATTGGATAGTAGGTGTGTGACCTCAAGTGATCCATAGACAATAAGACAATAAGTTGCAGAGAAGATTAGCAAAAGGAGTTTCTTCATCCAGAAGTTCTCTATACCAATGAGAAAAAATAGATTAAGTATCTATTTCTATTGTAACTAGAACTTAACCATTTTTATATTATTCCACTTGTACTTTTTGCAAAGCTCTTTTAATGACCCTAAATGTCTCACAGAAGCAAAGATCTATCTTTTTAATATAAATATTCTACTGGAATAATAAATCTATGAGACATGGAACATGTTTTTGAAGAATTCATAATGAATATTATTCAGAAAGCAAGGAGAAGTATTGGGAGCTTGTCAGTAGGCTGTAACACACAACAAATAAATTACAATGACCTGGAATTGAGGATGTCATCAAGGAAATGTATATTCAAATGCACAATCATCAAATCAAACATATAATCCAAGAAAATGGATTCATCACTTGGTAAGAGTGAAGTATAACTGGGTAAATCGCCTATGTGCCCCAATAGCTTTCTCAAAAAATCAGGAGAAAATAAGAAAGGCCTCAAGTATCATAGTGCATTAGGGGGAAAAAATAGTCCAAAATCATATAGGTTGGACAGATGTCCATTCTTAGAGGAAGTATTATCCTTAGAGGAACTATCCACATGGATGGGGTCACAGATTCATCTGAGTGGTTTTTACACTGCACACGTGGGAGATTTTTGCAATTATTTTCATTATTTTGGTGACTTATTGAAATGTGGCTGTTGTGACTGCATATTAATGTTCAACCCATCTCAAGTACAGTCATGTCTCCTTGCTAATAGAACAAATAGAGGTCCCTAAAACAATAGAAAGCATGAAAACAATGGCTTTAGAACCATTCTGTTTCTTGCATTCTTTCTCATTCCATTTTTAAATATTGGGATATGTAACTTATCCCTGGTGGGTCTCTATGAATTGTTTGTAATACTATAGCAAGAGAAAAAAGCAGGAGTCATTTCTTTCTAACAAATCTTGAAGAGGAGAGAGGGGTGAGAAATAATTTCTTTATATCAATATTCTCTATGGATTCCTGTTTCTGTTCCTATGATCTTTCACATATCATGTAGTTCAATTAAATTATAAAATGATACCCACAAAATCCCCTGCAGCTTTATTAATAAGCATTTGACACACATCTATCAAATGACACATACAAACCATCCATGGAAATTTTTCTCTGGAAGTTATCAATATAATCAATGTTCCATCTGAAATATTGCCAACTCTAGTTTCTTTAGCTTGTCTCTCCTTAACTTAATTCCTTCTTTCTTCACAATTCATTTTTTCACCAATCATGAATGTGTGGATACAGCAGGTGGAAGGAGTAGGGTTGGGGGGGGTGGACCTTGCAGAAGACAATAAAAACCTACCCATATTCTTTTTGTCTCCATACTGCTGAGTGAGTACGTGACCATGAATGGAGTAAAAAGTTTTCTCTTCATTTAGACTCTTTTTGCATCAGTGTTCTTGTCTGTACAATGGGAATAATGAAGATAAATAAGGTGAAATATATCAATAGAATTTAAACTCCTTGAAGTTAGTTCCTGGCACAGTGCCTAGAAGAAAATAGGCACTTAATACACTTTTATAAAGAAATGACTATAAGCCATACTTTCAATTCACTTACAGAAAATAATTCTTTAAAAGTTTCTTTTATTGTTTTGTTACGATTGGTAGTTTATTATCAGTTGAAACAGCCTGCCCTTGTCCTCCATGCTTTTTCTAGGGTAATTGGACAATCCTTATGTGCATATTTCCTTCTAATAACTGGGCCATAGCCATATATGCTCAACCAAGGTTGAGGTGTGATTGCCTCAGATTTTCTCAACTTCAGGGAAATTTTTCAGATTGTTCACAAAACAAACTCCCCTAAAAAAAAGTACAAAAGAAAATTCAAGAGGCTGGAAATCAAGCCTGTAGGAAACATTTCTATTGACATGGCTAATTCTGGAATAATTAAAGAGAGTTTAATTAATCATGGAGTTAAGTATAGAGAAAGGGATCTTGGCAGCCTTATGCTCCTGGGTGGAGATTATCAGTCCCCTGCCAGTACGAATTCTCCTTTAGCATCACAAGCTTTTTAGTTCTCTATGGAAAAACCACATGACTTTAATCTTTGGGGGACCTGAAAGTCCTGAAAGTGCCACATCACCATCATCCATACTCCCCCAGCCACCTGGATTTCACATGCTCACCAGCACCTCCCAGATGAACTATGGGCTGATCGTGATGGGGGCAGGCTGGGGGGAGTGACTTTGAAGCAGGTTTTCACCAAGAATAAGCATAACTCTGAGTCCCATTTGGAGGTCTCAGTAAGAGAAATACCCTCCAGCCTCCACATAAGAATACCTGTACCAAGGAGATTTGCTACATCCAAAGCAATGGCAGTTGTTTCTAAGCTGGTAAGAGACCAGCAGCGACATGTTATGGTTCAAGGACTAGAAGCTTGAAAGGAAGGGAGGGCTGATTCCCAGTGGGGCCACTCTACTCAGAGCCTTGAACTCCATCCTCCCCCTCCAACCCCTATCCTGCCCTGTCAATAAGCCTCTTGGGTTACAGCTGCAGGATTTCTATTAGACTAGAAGTATTGGAAACACATTTCTAAGGAAACTATCTCCTTGAAGAAGAATACAGTGGTAACGTTTGCCCCCAGCAGTGTCATTACAAAAGTCAAATCTGGAAAGATTCATCTCATATGCTGGCTAAGTTCCTGCCTTGAGAACACATAGGCTTCAATGTGAAAAATACGTCCCTGAAGGATATTTAGCAGGGCAATGTGACTGGAAACAATAAGAATGATTCTACCGTGGAAGCTGACAGCTTCCTAGCACTCCAGAATTGTCCTAAGTCATCCAGGCCGGTTAGAATGTGTGAAGTGATTATTAGAAAGATGGAGAGGATCACTTCCTAATAATTAGAACTATACAGCAGTGGAATGAATGACCATACTAGAGTTGATTTCTTCTCACTGGAGATCTTCCAATAGAAGTTAGGGGACCCACTTGTTGGGAGTAATGTAAAGGGAATTCTCTTCCAGGAATGTTTTGGACTGGAAGGCTCTGATGTCCCTTCCAGCTCTAAGATGCTGTGTTTCTAGAATGTATTGTAATGGTGAGACTTGGGGCACTGTGACAGTGGGAACTTGAAATCACTCTACAAAATGTTGTGGTTGTTCATTCTTTATTCTCCATGAGGCATCAGGGAGATTATTCCATGGTATGCAAGTGACTGGATTTAAATGAGGGAGGGCTGTGCAAGATCACCTGCCTTCCTTTCCCCTCCAGAGCCATCTGGGTTCAGTGATAAGATGTAGCTCAAGATGACTAGAGATGAACATGCATGAAATGGGAGACCAAGGCCGTTTTAATCTGAGGTCTTTGACTCCCATGCAATACTGCCACAACCTACATCTAGGACGAGTTTGCTGAGCTAAGAACTCTAGCAAAAAGCTGGAGGACAACTTCAAAGCTCTGATATCTAGGGATATTGCCATTATTCAAGTGATTCATGGCAAATCTGCATAATCAGGTGGAAAGTTGAACTGAGTGTCCACCACCAGGTCACTTTATTGTCCATGATGAGAGGAAGACAATAACTGTTGGTGTTCACAAGTCACTTTGGCAAAATCATAAGCAAGAAGTGCATGCTACCTCACTCCCTCCATTGCTTCTTTCTTTTCTAGACTTTTCAAGACCTACATCTATCTGATATTTTCTATTCACTCTTAGACTTGTTCTTATAAGTAAACTTTAGTATAGAGATCAGGAAAACAGAAAACTAGCTCTTTTGTATCTTTGTAAGTAGAAGTTTTAAAAATTATTTTAATGAAATAAATTACCTATTGCCTTTTGCTTCTTATTTCTGAAATGTGGATCTTTCATAGAATCTCAGAGCTAGATGAGACCTCAAAGGCCATCAGATTCAACTTTTACCTCAGTAGGAATTCTTTCTACAATTTCTCCATCTGTATTCCACTTAAAGATCCCCATTAATGGAGAATGCTCTCTTAAAACAACCCATTTCACTTCAGATACTTGTTAAAAAATATTCCTTTGTATTCAGTCACTCAAGGAGCATAAATGAAAGATAGACTGGATTAGAGAAGAACTTAAAGCAGGGAGACCATTTAGGAGACAGCTAGAATAGTTGAGATAAATGATGAAGAGGGCATGAACTAGGCTGCTGGTCTGTGTGGGTAAAAGAGAAGACTTAGATGCTGGAGATGTGTAGGTAGAAATAACAAGAACTGAAAGCTAATTAGATAGAGTGTGGGAGTTTGGAACAAAGAATAATATCCATGTTGTGAACCCGAGTTTCTAGGATAATTTCTTGGGAGGGAAGTCAGAAAGAAGGATAGGTCTATGGAAAAACATTCTGTTTCAGTCATTTTGAGTTTGAGGTACAATATCTATAGACATCCAATTTGAATTATCCAATAGCCAATGGGAAATGCTTTAGAATTCAGGAAAGAGACTAGAGCTGGATTATAAATCTGGGAATTGTTATACTCAGGAATGGTAATTAAACCCATGAAAGCTAATGAAGTCACCAAGTGAAAGAACATAAAGAGAAAAGAAGAGAAGCCAGGAGAGAGTCTTGGAGAATTCTCACAGTTAAAGGTCATAATATGGATGATGAGCCAGCAAACACAATGGAGAAGCAGTCAGACAGATGGGCAGAAAACTAATAAAGAATGATGAACCAAGATCTATTTCTCTGACACTTCCACCATAATTCTCCCCTCCAGAGATCAGGACAACAGACCTTCTCACAGACTTTAAAATATTGAAAGCAATCATATCCTCACTATGTCTTTTTCAGGATGGACATCCTTGAATGAACTGGTCTTTAATCTCTTCACTGTCCTGTTCACACTCCTTTTGATACACTTTAGCTTGCCAATGTCTTCCTCAAAATGTCATCTGGTCTGATGTGGTATACCCAGGAGAGAAGGTGAGAGGGACAACTATGTCCCTCCATGAGCTTCTATTAAAGTTGACTTTGGGAGCTATGGCATCACAGTATGGACTCTTCTTGAGATTACAGCCTACTGAAATGCCTGTGAGCTTCATAGATCACAGCAAAATTGTGTTTTGTGGTCATTCCTCTGCAAAACACTTCATCTTAATTCACTAAGGTGTTACCAATGATTTATCACAATATAGCTTCTATTTGCTCAGTGACCTTAAGACAATATTTTCCCTGCCCGCTTGTAATTCACATTTCCATTGGAGCTTAGCACTTTTGTCCTTTGCTAACACAGTATGATATCTAGGTCTCCTAGCAGCTTCCCACTACTGAACAAAATGTCTTTAACCTGACTCAAACCAGGGAAACACTGTCTGATGACTTCCAAAGGCGATATCAAAGTTCTCCAGTCTAAGCTTTAAAATGGTCTGGAGGTTTTTTAGTAGGGGGAAATACATGATCTCTTTGGCCCTGTCTTTGGAAGATCATTTAACCCAGTCCTTCTGCCTCCAAGGACAGGGCTACCCAGGGTCTGGCTCTTGAGGGACAGTGGAAGCACAATTCAAAATACCTGCAGCTTGAGAAAATGAGTGACACGAGGAAAGCTTCAACTTCGTGTTCAAAGTCTGAATGACAAAGAATTCTGGTTGACTAGAAACTCCCCCCCAACCACTCACGTCGGACATACAAGCTGCCAGAGTCACACACCAACTATAGGCAGACATAGGTAAGCTCTTGGCAGGGGAACAAACAGATTGAATTGCTCATTACTGAGCAGGATGATAGTCAGTGGCATGGAAGATCCAGCCCTCAATGCCTTCTGGACAGCAAATCTTTCTGCCCTATAGTTCTGATAACTATTACAAAGCATATTGAAGGCAAGCTAATCCCCTTTTCATCTGCTACCCATTTCAATCCAACCTGACATGGTGCTCTCCAGCACTAAATTGCTTTTGCACTATTGGTTCTTACAATCTGAGGAACAGAAACAGCAGTAGAGTACTGCCTTCAGGCAAAAAGGCACAGAATTGGACCAGGTATTCTCCAAGGGAGCCTTTGAGTTCTGTGATAGTATACAGTCCTTTTCTCTCAACCACATAGGGGACTTTTGTTTGTCTGTCTGTCTGTCTTGCTGTTATTCATTAACTCATTGTACAGGAAAACTGGACAGTTATTTGGTCAGAACAGCCCAAAGTGGGTAATGGCACAACCAAGCTCTTCTACCTGTTTACATAAGTAATGATAACTAGAGAAGGAGCCTGAGATAATGGATACCAAGATGTAGTTAGGAAGAAATGAGTTCAAATCCTATTTCTAATATATATCAGCTCTAGAACTGTGGACCAATCATTTAATTTCATGGTGTCCTCTTTAGGTTACAAATTACAGAGCAGGTTCCTGTGTTCCTAGGTAAAGGGAATTTTCTCATCTGGATTCCCTATATCAATTAAATCATTATTTAATTGTTCCAATAATATGTTGTTTTTATTATTGTCATTTCAGTTGTGTCCAATTCTCTGTGACCCCATTTGGGATTTCCTTGGCAAAGATACTAGAGTGATTTGCTATTTCTTTCTCCAACTCATTTTACAGATAAGGAAACTGAGGTGAACAGTGTTAAATGACTTGCCATGGGTTACCCAGAAAGTGAACAGATTTAAACTCAGGAAGATCCATCTTCCTGATTCCAGGCCTAGCACTCTATCCACTGTGCCATCTAGCTGCTCTTAAATAAATAATAACTCCTTGCATTTTTATAACACATTCAGGAACAGTGTACTTCACTCATAATTCTGCTGGGTTGGCAGTGCAGGTACTATAATGGCAGTGTTACAGAGGTTATAAAGAGCTGGATTGGGATGCTAGCTCTGATCCTTGGGCAAGTGACAACATCCATGAACCTCAGTTTCCCCTCTCTAAAAAGAGATGGTCTCATGTATGTGCCAAAATGTTTGTGGCAGCCCTGTTTGTAGTGGCTAGAAATTGGAAAATGCCCATCAGTTGGAGAATGGTTGAGTAAATTGTGGTATATGAATGTTATGAAATATTATTGTTCTGTAAGAAATGATCAGCAGGATGAATACAGAGAAGAGTGGCGAGACTTACGTGAACTGATGCTGAGTGAAATGAGCAGAGATCATTATATACCTCAACAACTATATTGTATGAGGATGTATTCTCACAGAAGTGAATTTCTTCGACAAAGAGAAGATCTAACTCAGTTTCAATTGATCAATGATGGACAGAAGCAGCTACACCCAAAGAAAGAACACTGGGAAATGAATGTAAACTGTTTGCATTTTTGTTTTTTTCCCGGGTTATTTTTACCTTCTGAATCCAATTCTTCCTGTGCAACAAGAGAACTGTTCAGTTCTGCACACATATATTGTATCTAGGATATACTGTGGCATATTTAACATGTATAGAACTGTTTACCATTAGGGGGAGGGGGTGCAGGAAGGGAGGGAAAAAGTCGGAACAGAAGTGAGTGCAAGGGATAATGTTGTAAAAAATTACCCAGGAATGGGCTCTGTCAATAAAAAGTTATAATTATTTTTAAAAAAAGATATGGTCTCAGAGATGCAAATTTAAGTTGTAGGTTGAACTCCTGCTTCAGACACAAATGGCTCAGTGGCCTGAGACAAATCACTTAACAAATCTCTAAGAGCAGGAGTTGCAGAGCAGGTACATTGAAGAAGGAACTTCTTCACCAGGGAGTTGCACATACCAAGGAAATCCCACAGCCAACCCTTAATGATGCCTTGTACCTAATCTTTAAACCATGTAAATCTCAGTTATTATGCTTAGAGGGCTAGAGCTCTTCCTGTGACATAATGTAGTCTGTCTTCTCATGCCTACTGAATAATGCCAGTATAATTTCTCTCTCCCTTTCCAACCTATCAGTCATATAGTTTTGAAGAGCAATTACTGGGAATTTCTTGAAAGAAGCTCAGCAAAGGGAGGTATGGAATAAACCTTGACACTTGGATGCCATGATGGCCATTAGTTTCTATCTGATGCTGTTCTCTACCATTTAAAAATACTCTCAGCAGAAGCATTGTATAACCAGGCTTCAAGAAAGACAGGTAGCCTTATTAGGTCTCCTTCTGCAAGGAAAACATCAGAATAGGAAGGGGGAACAAATTTAAATAAAATTTTACTTTAAAAAGACCAAAAAAATGAGAAAACCTGAACTCTTCTGTAATGGAGAATGAGAGATGTACTCCATAGACTATTCATCATGAATAAAACTAGATATAACTCCATTTATAATTTTGTCCCTGAAACAGTAAGAGGCTCTGGTGCAAAAGTAACATCAGTAGTGAATAAGCATCATGTATGTCACAGTGACTTGAAATGAGAAGCAGCTAAAATTTACCTGGTGTCAGCATTGAACTCATATTTAGAGAGACATAACTACCTTTACAATTACAGAGGAGAAAGACTTGATGTGGCCCCTGTTCAGAAACTAGCTAGGACAAGAACCACATCCCTCTCTTCACCTACTACCACCAACAACAAAAAACCTTCCCCTTACATTGTGAGGCAGGGAAACATTTCAGTCCTCCTTCTTCCAAAAGATGGCTCCTGTACCTGTATTTCCCCTGAGTATCTTTAAGCAGCTATGGTCCCAGTTTTAGAAGACAATTCAAAGAGTTACCAGCTAGAACCCTTTGTAAATCAAACTCTCAAACCAGAATTTGAAATTTCTTGTTATGCCTTTCCTTCCCCCTGCTTTGATTTGAAGTTATAGATATCAGAACTCCCTGGTATGTCTAATCATCTTCCTCCATGAGAATACTATAACCTAGTAAAGCAAAGAAAATCTCAGCACGGGGAAGAGATTTTGGTTGAAAGGTCCAAGTGAGGTACCCTTGTATGAAGTTTACTTTTATTTTCTTATCTTTCCGAACAATACAGGATTCCTCAGAGGATAGCCCCTTTTGATGGAATTAGATGCCCCCCAGAAAGAATAAAACTTATTTCCTATTCTTCTAATTGCCATGATACCTAACATCTTCCAGGTCAGGTGGAAAGTCATAGGTATCAGAACAAGGAATAATGTAGTTTTTCAATACCTTATCACTGCCTACAATGCTGTTGTAATAAATATCATGATTTTTATGGCCCCATCTCTATAAAGAATTCAAATATCCTTACAAACATTATGCCATTTCTCCTTTCATTGTGCAGAGGTAGAAGTTACTTTAACCAAAGTATTTTACGAAGGGAAATCCTGAAAGAAAAGCAGTTATCAGAAAGCCAGAAGAGTCTATGGTCCCAAACTTGAAAATTATCTTTTATGCTTAACATTAAGAGGACTAGTGGGGACCAACTTAGAGTCTTATAGTAGTGAGGCACACATGTAAAAAATACATGTGGCAAAGGTGACTCACTAATAGTACTACATGGGCAAACTCTTTCTCTCTTCAGAAAATCCACATGCAGTTTCCCTTGCATGCAGTGTCTCTGAAGGGTCGGTACTCAGGTGGATTCCCAGGATCTGTTCATCTTCATAACTGACTCTCTTCTCTGCTGCCAAGAATCACAGTCTTTGAAGATGTTTGTTTCCTAAGAATCCTGTCTCTCTGGAATTTCCCACTGGTTGCAATCTCTCTTGATGGAACTTCCCAGTAATTCCTCTTCCAAACTATATGACTGATAGTTTGAAAAGGGAGAGAAAAATTATCTCCTCCTCCTCTTATCCTTGAAGGAGTCTCCTCTACAGTAGAAATCTCACAGATTTTGGCTACTTAAAGTCCCAAGCACATGAATAGTTATTTTGCTCAGCTAATAAAATTGTTCCTTTTTTAACCAGAAGATATTCATATCTCACAATAGGAAGGAAGCATCTTTACCCTTAATTCAATACCTCTTTAATAAATAATCTTAATTGATACTTTAATATTTGTAAAGTGCTTTCCATATATTATTTCATTTAATTTTTACAGTAGGTGCTGTTATTATTCCTGTTTTAGAGATGAGGAAACTGAGGCAAACAGAGGCTAAGTGACTGTCCAAACAGTTAATAATATAATTAATAAGTACTTAAGGCAGGATTTAATTTGAGTCTTCCTGACTGCAAGTCCACTAGACCACATAGTTATCTCTCTAACAATTTGTGATTACATTTTGAGTTTCTGGGATTGTCCAAATTAAATTTCCTAATGCTTAAATTCACACAGCACTGGCTCCAATACAGCTCTGACTCTAACAGGTTTTGCTGACTGATCTGTCCCTTGCTTCCCATCAGAGGGTATTGCCTATTAGCAAACATTTAGGTTTTGGGTTGTCTTTCCCTGGATCCTCTCCAGATTAACCAAGAGAGAGAATAATACAATGAAACAGACTACTGAATCGGCAGCCATAAGACGAGGCTTCTAGTCTCTTCTTTTCTACAAACTAGCTACATGACTTTGGACAGATCACTTCATTTTTCTGGATCTCATATTCTTCATCCATTTAATTCAGGGCTTGGACTACATGACTTCTAATGACCTTTCCTGCTCTGACACAGAATGATTCTTCTAACTACCAATTTTGGCATTTGATGAATGGTTAGCATTCAACATTCTTGCCAATAGTGATGCAAATAATCAGATAATAGGCAGAGTTGCTGTGAGTCTTCCAAAAAGAACAGCGAACTAGTAGCGTGTAAATTAGCTGAATGGAGGATGATGTCAAATAGTTGGAACGACAGTGTTGGTATTCCTAGCAGTGAAGGAGACATCCGGTCCGCAGTCATCATCACCTCAAACTTTAAAAGCTGATACCCATCAGAGAGCTAGTAATGTATAAAATCACATTAAATTTTAGGACATACTTTTCTCTCATAGAACATTTTTAATTACCTAGGCTTAAAATGGGTTTCTACAGCAATTTCTACAGCTCCATGAACTTCAGACCAAGTTTTGGGTTTTCTGTGTAGCAATGTCTCTTCTTCTTCCTTCAATCTTGAGTAAAAGGTGACTGGCAAGGTGCCTAATTGACAGTCAGGGAGAATCAGCTTTTCTATTTATTCTCACAGAACAGTTGCCAATCACATCACAACTGATGGAAGAGGATTGGGGTTTGGGACATAAGGGAATTGCTGGGGTGATAAGAGAAATTCCTGCCACCTCCATTTGACAAGAAAATGAAGTATATCTCCCTCAAGACTTTTCCTCCAATTACTGATGTCTCTTATCCTTGTTTACAAAGCCCCTTACAGTTAGCTCTGCAAAGTGAGAATGGGGAGAAGATAGGCAGAAAAGAACAACTCAATCTCCAACATCCATGCAAATGGCTAAATTAGCAGTGATTGAAACTATACAGATCCTATCCCAATTTCATTTTAACCAATTAGTTTAACTTTATTCTTCCAGAAAGTCTTTAGTAGGATGTCAACCAGATAGCCAGAGTGGAAAATTTTGAGTTTTATCCTATCTTTGGAGCTAACCAAAATCATAGTATCTCCTAAGGATCAAAGATCTCAGATACTAGTTAGTCTAAATCTTTCATTTTTCAGATGAGGAAACTGAGACATGGAAGATTAAATTATCTGCTCAAGGCTACACAGAAAACAAATATCAAAGACAAAAGTTTAGCCTAAGTAATACCAGTCATGTCCTTTCTTAACTGCACAATGATATTAGCTCAGTATCCCCCATTTTAATGATGAAATAATTGATACTCAGAAAAATTAAGTGAACTTACCCAAAGTTACACCCAATCAGAGCCTCTTACTCCATGTTTAGTGCTTTTTTCAAAACAGAATTATCCTTCAAAATACATATCTCACCTTATTCTAGCCACCTTTTAATGCTTACAAAATAGACAAAAATAAAAAGAGAGAAATAAACAAGAGGTAGCAGTGTGTAGTAGAGGAAGCAAATGATTTGGATATTTCACTAAATAATCATTTAATGAATTGGCACAAAAATCAAGAAAATAAAAGCAGAATAATATTCACCATATCTAAATATTGTAAATTGAAATTACACTACAAGACAACTGATTCCAAAGTAATTTCAATTTCAGTTTTGGTCCCAGAGAATAAATGGCAAAACATACTACTACTCCTCTCTTCACAGAGAAGCAAAGAATTACTATTCTATATGCTAGCAGGTTCAGATGGTTAGTTGGATGGTTTTGCTTGTTTCTCTTTTATCATGTTGGAAATTCAGTGGGAAAGAGACAATGTCAGGAAATGACTGTGACATAGAAAACCAAAAGTTCATCCATATAACATTTTTACTTTAAAAAAAAAAAAAGGAGAATCATATGTAGCAAAATGCCTGAGTAATAGATCCACAGTAAAGAAATCTTGTGTCCCTATCTTTAAAACTGTCCTAGAGAGGAGGTAATTTGGCCTGTCACCACCACCCTCTTCCAGCTGCCTGAAGAAATTACACACAGAAAGCTGTGACAAGTGAGCTCATTGATGGTGGACATTCCCCTCTAGATCACAAGGATGGTCTTCTACTGCAAACACAGAAGTGTATTATTTAGTCTTTCAGTAAACAGGAGAAGAAACAATGAAATAAAAGGAATGCAAATCATAAGCTGCTACATAAGATCCTAATTACCATAATTTGACCCATCCTCCTTCCCATTGCCGGAAAGTCAGCCTTCTGGATGACAGGGAGCCAAGCAGGCTAGATAACAGCCTTCTGTTCCCTTTCCCTCTCTGTGTCCCTCTTTGTCTCTGTCCCTCTTTCTTAAATTATGTTGATTAAGACAGCCATTCTCATATCTGTTTGTAAGCCATAAATGTATTAGTAAATGCTTCGTATAATTTGGTAAAAGGTGCTGAGAAAGAAAAGCAGGCTTGCTTTATATCTGTAGTCCTACAGAAATCTACTCTCAGCCTGGGGGACGTTTTAGGAAGATCCTGTCAGAAATATCCATGGAAACATCTTGATAGGGTTCAAATAGAGTAAATCTGGAGAATTCTGGCCTTCCTGACTATGAGTCAGTCTATTAATAATTCAGAGCTGATCAACATTAAAATCTGAAATGTTCAAAAATGTTCCTTTCTGGAACCCAGTTCCAGCACCAGGTGACTTTTTTCTCCCATGTAATCCCCACTTTACTCCTCTTTAAGGATCAAAATACTTTTTAAAGCCCATCAGCAGTTCAACCTTTTGGATTTATGGTGTCCAATGAGCCAGGTTGGAAAACATGTTTTGGCTCAACAAACTATTAATTTCATCCCTGTCTGAATTCACCTGAGATCTCCTGGTATTTAACCATAATAGAGCGGTATCTAAAAAGCAGCTTGTTTCTTCCCTGCAATGATTTTTTTCCAGGGCTCATGCTGCCTTTTGTTTTGACAAGTAATATGGAAATGAGCTAGACTGTCATCACGGGCTCAGATACTGCGTGTGATGGAATTTTTCAGTGGCCCTGGCAACCTTAGAGCAGAGCCTGCAAAGTCCTAAAGGGTGCAGAGCCAATTTGGGAGTTGTGAAGGCAGAAGCGTTCAATCACAGAGCTCCAGGCGCTCCACGGAGCAAATGCTCCACCGACCTTTGGTGTGTTAAGGCATTAGTGCAGGCCGGTTTAGCTTCAGCAATATGTAGTCAGGAAGTAGCTCAGCAGTGATTTAGAATACTGATAGCGTAGGGTCCGTTCTTGAAAAGGGGGGACCCTCCAAGCAGCCCATGGCTTCCTGTCCGAAGCTAGTCAGAGCAGGCTGCTCCACTCAGGGCACTCCAAATTGGCCGGGACCTACTGCCCAGCTAAGTAAGTGAGCCTCAGGTAGCAGACTCCTGGCAGGTGCAAGCTCCAGGCCACAAGGTGAGTCAACCATGGGAACGGCGTCTGAAGGCCTCTGGTGCTAGAGCCAAGTTCACTTTTGGAAGGTCGAGTCTGGTGTAGGAAAGAGCTGGTCTGGAAGTCCAACTAACCAGCTCCAGATCAAAATCAGGAGATCCAAATCAGGAACAGCTCTAAGCAAACCGACTGTCGCCTTGACCCAGGGATCTCAACAAGGAAGAAAGGCAGGGAAAAAGAAGTCTGCTGGCACAGCAAGAAAAAAGAAAGAAAGGCTGCAAGCCATGATCCGAGAGGAGACATTTTTGAGACGTTTCAGTTCCGTCTGACTCCGTCTGATCCCATTTGAGGTTTTCTTGGCAGAGGTTCTGGTGTGATTTGCATTCCCTTTCTAGTTCATTTTACAGATGAGGAAACTGAGGCAAATAGGCCAGTATCTAAAGCCAGATTTGAATTCAGTTCTTCCTGATTCCAGATCCAGGGCTCTATCCACTGTGCCATTAGCCACCCCCCCCCACAAACACACACATGAGTATATATTCATATACTTGTGCATTTATTTTTTATTTTTTATCAAAGCTTTTTATTTTTAAAATATATGCATGGATAACTCTCATCTAGCTAATCTAAAATGGCTTTATAAGTAATAGATGATATAGATAATCTGAGGTTATGTGTAAAACCTCACTATGTATAATGACATGTTTATATATATGTATGTATATATATGATGTGTATGTAATTAACTGCCCTCTACTCTAATGTTATACTCCCTTCTAGCTATTTATGTATAGAAAAAGGTTAACAAGTATATAATATATATTCAAAAATCAGAGCTAACCCCCCAGCTTCCAAAAAGATTAGAGCACCTTCCTAAATTAAAGATGTTAGCTAACCTGATCTATTATTGTTTAAGTAATGAGGTCCTTTCTTTAGGATAAACAAATGCATCCTTTATTTTTCCATTGTTTCTTTATGCAGGTGAGATAATAAGAAGAAAATCACTTAATATGCATACTATAAGTGCTTATGTCTCTATGTCTCCTCTGGTTCACGTTGGACCTTTCCACAGTCATGCAAACTCCTGAGTTCAGCATTATGGGATCATCACATTGTTTAGATCTGAAGAGACATTAGAGATTATCTAAAATACCTTTAGGCTAAAAAATATCAGTTCTGTGATGGCAAGGATAGTTCTATTTTGTCTTTGTATCCCTGGCAGAGGGCCTGGATCTAGTATAGCTTGAGGCATGCCATTTTGTAGCTCTTAGTCTCCATTTCTTCTCTTCACATGTGTTCATTCAGCCAACATTAATTAAAAATCTATCAATTCAATAAGTACCCTATGCTAGGTGCAAGAGTATACAAAGGCAAAAATGAAATAGTCCTTGCCAGTAAGGAGCTTTTATGCAGGGCCATGTTGCTAAATGTTTAACAACCAGTTTCCTAAAAAGCAAAATATACTCACAAGATCCTTTTAGGTTTAATATGCATTGATAATTGTGGAAATATGTATAGAAGAATTGCACATGTTTAACATATAGTGGATTACTTGCCTTCTGGGGGAGAGAGCAGGGGAAAGGGAGGGAAAAATTTGGAACGCAAGATTTTTCAAGGGCAAATGTTGAGAGTTATCCATGCATATGTTTTAAAAATAAAAAGCTTTAATAAAAAATAAAAATATATATTTTTAAAAGTACATTCAAGATGAGAAAAAGTGAGCCTATAGGTAGCTAGCTTTACACAGAGCATGGATGATTACCTCAGGCACTGGTTTGAGGTAGAGGGCTGGGCCAAATGTCACAATTTCCTTTTAACTTAATTTTTAAAAAGCACCAAAAAAAGTTGAATATGCATTTTCTCCATTTTTGTTTAAGTCGAGACAATCAACAGAATAATCATTCAAGCCCTGATTGGTAGGTTTCATAATTTCTGAGATGTAAATATACTGAACATTTAACAATCAACTCTCACAAGCCACTGAGTAAGTACCAGCATACTTTTTGCTTATATTTTATGAATGAATATACAAGATAATTGAAAACCAAATAAATATAAGATAAATTTATCATTAGTATTTAAATAATAAAGTAATTTTAATGGGAAAACACTAACTGGGAATAGCCAAGAAAGGTCTTTTATAATAAGAGATGGAATATGAGCTGACCCTTGAAAAAGTTAGGGATTCTAACAGCCAATGTCAAGAAAGGAATGGCCAATAAGGAAGAAGATAAATGTCACATGCCAGAGAGGAAGAAGATAAATGTCATATGCTGCAGAACAGAAGGTAGGCACGTTTAGCAAAAAGAGAAATATATGAGTGGAAAGAATGAGAAGGAAACCTGGAAATTAGACAGAAGCCAGAATGTGAAAGACTTTAAATGCCAAGCCGAGTATGTGCTGTTTCCAAGAGGAAGTAGGATCGGAAGAATTGAGTTTGGAAAACATCTGGAATAAGGTGCTGAAACTCCTTGAGCAGGAGAGTGATACATACCTTAGGAATAACATAGCATCATCATGGTGGAAGAATAAGAGAAGGGAGAAACTATGAACACAAAGGCCAATTAGGAGAGTATTCAAATGGTCCAAGTAAGAAGTGATGAGGGCATTAACTAGATTGGTGCTAGGTGAGTGCAATAAAGGGTATGGATGCAGAGATAATGCTATGTTTAATATGGGTTTGCCTTGGTAAATTATTTAATATGGGGGAGGAAAACAAGGGAGATAGAAGAGTTAAGAATTTCTCCATAGTTTCGAACCCACCTATACAAAAAAATTTGGCAATGTCTTTGATAGAGATAGAGAAGTTCAGAAGAGTTTTAGGAAAGCCCCAAGCTAGCCAGATGTAGAGTGTACTGCTCTAATCCCTGCTAATGTAGTAGCTAAAGCCAGTGGATCTCTAAAACTCAAGAGTTCTGAATGTCAGTGGATTAAGCCAATTTGATGTCCACTTTAAGTCTAGCACCAATTTGATGAGCCTGGGGGTATTGGGAGAAAGGAGAAAGAGCTAGCAGTCTGCCTAAGGAAAGAAAAACTGTCTCAGGTCAAAAATAGATGTGATCAAAGCTCCTATGATGAACAGCAGTGGGATGGGGCTCACAAGTGCTGCACTAGTTGAGATAGGAATACTTAGTCTCAAAAAAAAAGAGAAAAGGGGAGAGGAGAAAAAGGAGGGGAAGGAGAAGAGAGAAAAGGAAGGCAAGGAAGAGAAGGGAGGAAAAAGAGAAGGAAGAATAAGAAGAAAGTTGTCATCTCATATAACTTGAATCCACTATGAAATAGAATACATTATTTCTCTTAAGATTTTAAGAATGTTTTCACATCTGTGAAATCTTTGCAAGTAATAACAGCCTCTGCCTCCTCATAAGCCAAATCTACTGAAAACACAGAAAAAAAGTTCTCTTTGTAAAAATCTGTGACATCATCAAATAGTTCAAAATCTGAAACTGATGTGATTTTATTCATGGAAATAACACAAAAGAGGATTCATTGCTATTTATTTTTACCCTAAGGACCCCGGGCTCTTCCATCCACTTTGTAGCAACTGATCATCCTCTGTCCATAATCATCAATCATTAGAACATGAGTTTCTTAAGAGCAGGCACTGGTTGGCTTTTTTATTTGTACCATCAGAGTTCATTGGCCATAGAAACTTTTCAATAAATGGTTTTTTATTCATTTGTTCCATTTCACAGGTGTGGAAACTGAGATTTTTAAAAGTTAAGTGATTTTCTCAGATAAACCTCAACTCTGTCTCCTATATTTCCTGACTTTCTTCAAGTCCCACATAAGATCTACCTTAAGCATGAAGCCTTTCATGATTCTCTTTAATTCTAGTGCCTTTCTTCTATGTAGAAAAGTTTTTACTGTAGTGCAAAATGATCAATGCTGATTTGATGAAGTTGTAGATGTTATAGAAAATCCTAGTATCATTACAGATATTGGGAGGAAGGTAGTTAGAGTTGAATCTTACAGTCAATTCATTGAGTTGTTGCCAAGCCTGGAGTTCATCTCTCTGGACCAGATGTTTCGAGAGGGTTGTGCACATGTTAATCTGAGTGTACGTACGGGGACTGGTGTTTCATCAGCCCTTGTGAGCAACCAAAATTCCAATAATGAAAATAACAATCATCAAAACAACAACCCCAATGTACCCAACAATAATCCCCGACAGGCCAATGACCAGAATGAGGAGAATGAGATGCACCAGGATAGACAGGCTGAAGAGCAGCAGTTTGCAGCTAAGACACTGACTGAGATGGAAGAAATGCCTCAGGAAGTTGGAGAGAGTAGAAATGAACCATAACCAGGCTGTTTTTCCCATGGAGGTTGATGGAGGATCCAATGGTCTTCAGCCTGCTACAAAAGCACCACCAATTACTATTCACAATTCAGACAATGAAGATGAGGAAGAGAGTATGGGAGCCCTGGGAAGCCTCATTGCTAAGAACAGTTCTCAGAACTACTTTGACAAAGAGAGCTGGTAACTCCCAGTGAGTGGAAAAAGTAAGTTGCCACTTTGAAAGAGATACAACTCTTCTCATCAAATGGGCCAGTTGAAGTCATCCTCCATTGAGGAAAATAATTGTGAGAAGGGCAGCCAGATCACAAGTGAACAGATCAAAGCAAATGTGAAAGCAGCCAGTGACATGTCTAAGAACAAGAAAAACAAATATGTGTATCTCAGTTGTGACAATAGCATGGGTTCTGTGGGTATCTCTCCCTCGTGCAATGCTGTTCCTCAAAGCTCTGACTTTGTAAGAACCATAACTGGCAACTCTGGAGAGCCCGGCACCCAACCCCAGATCCATCCCAGCCATCTGTCCTCCTTGTAAGATTGAGGGTTCAGGGCAGTTGATAGAGAAAACTCAGTTTCCTCCAGATGCTCTTGCAGTATATCTCAGGGACCACAGAGCAGACCTACCAGATGTTCTGAGGAGGAACGACCTTCCACCACAGATTCTGTGTTGTAAATAGTCCCAACGGCATAGGTTCAGAATTCTCCTTTAGGTCTCTCCCACATGGTGGGTTTTGAAGCCCAGATAATGACAAGAGGATTAATGGGAATGTTTATGGAGATGACAGGAGAGGAAGCTCCCAATCTGAGAATTTTTAAAATGAAGTATGATGAAGACTTCCCTCGAAGACCTCTAACAAGGGCCAAGAGCAAACTTTCTCATGTACCACTGGTATCTGAGTCAGAGGTTGCCAAACCAAAGCCATGTCATGCAATGAAGCAGAAAAGGACAGCTGATACGTCCACAAGCATCAGCAGTCCTATTATTGAGGATGATCATGTGTAGACTCTTGTTTTAAAATTCAAAAATCTTGTTGGAATCACATTGACCAACTATGGAATCACAGATCTAGTAATAAAAGATTGTCCTAAGATTGTGTTCATTCATGCTATAAGATATCAAGTCCTAAAGCACTTGAAAATTAAAAAAAAAAAAATCTGAGTGCTGTTGCCTAGAAAAACACAATCGGAGAAGGTGGAATAAGATTTCTATATGAGACTGTACTTTCTATTTTTTAAAAAAACATACAGTTTCCACATTTCTCCCATTTATCCTGTATATATCTTAAATGTACATAGTTTTTTGCATGCTGTCTCCCCCATTTTGAGAGCATTTGCCTTTCTTTGTATCCACAGCACTTTGCACAGTGTCGGGCATATAATAGATGCTTAATAAATACTTGTTGGGCTTTACCTTCAGCAAATATATCCAATGATGATTTTCATCACTTATAAAAAGACTAAAGAGAAGCAACATTCACCCATTTCTGTTTCAAAAGTGGGAGAGGTTGCCTGGCCATTTCTTTGCAAGTAGCTACCTTTGGAGGCACAATGGATAGATTGTTAGTTCTGGAATCAGGAAGACTTGAATCCAAATATAGTCTCAAAAAACTATGTGGCACCTCGAAAAATCATTCATCTCTGCTTGCCTCAGTATGTAGATAATAACAGCATCCATCTTACAGGGTTGTTGTGAGCATCAAATGATAAAATATTTGTAAAGTGCTTAGCACAGTGCCCAGCACATAGTAGGTACTCCATAAATGCTTATTCCCTCCCTCTTTCACTGGGTAACTACTATAAAAAGCCCTTGACCCTTGCTGTCTCCGTATTAATATATCATGATGCATTCCATTCAGAGATGGGAGACTTCCAGGGGGCCTGGCTGCTCATTAATAATCCCATCTCCTGTCCTGCGCTTCACTAGCTTTATCCTTATTGATGTCGGCGGCAAAGGCTCTGCTGTCACAGGAGGTTATTTGAGTGTTGTGTGCGCATCTGCTCTTGTGGTCTTAGTTTTACTTCTCTCTTTATGGTTTCCATCATTCTTTATTGCTTCCCGCAGACTGTGTCCTGAAGCCTCTTATTTTCTTCTCACTTTTACCTTGATTAATGCCCTTCATAAGTTTTCCTTCCCTCTCCCTTGTTGTACAGTAACTGCCCAGGCAGCTTCTTAGCTGTAGAGCTCACATTCAAGGAGATAGCCTTTTCCATCTTCCCTTTTGACAATTATGTCATCCAGTGTCATTCTTCTAACCCTTGGGCATATAGGCACTCAGTTTCCTTTATTCTGGGTGACTTTTCACCCTTATTTAATGGAGGACTTTGTTACTGCTATACCTCTGAGCTGAAAATTTTCATTGTATCTGTTAGAATGCTAAGGATTCATTATCAAAAGGGCAGAGTCCCTGATGGCTGGAGAAGGGCTGATTATCCTTAAAGAAGAAATAAAGAAAACAATCCAATACATATCTAGCTCTTGTCATGAAAATCCATCTCATATAATAATTGATTTTTGCTTCTGTCTTTTTCGAGCACTCCTCTACATAAGGAAGAAAATAAGTAAAATAATGTTTCATCTTGGGGGGGGGAGGCAGCTGAGTAAAGAAGAGTGAGAAAAATGATTATTAATAACCAATTATTTGGAGAGATCCAGAGCTTCTTTTTTTTTTAGTCCTTATTTCAAAGTTCAGTCTCTTGGATGCTATTGAATTAATTTTCTCCTACATCTGTAGTATTATCTCACCCAGTTTTACAAGGAATTTAATCTAAGATGGGAAAACCCATTGTGGTCTACACAGATTTGGATGGAGATAAATTATTTGAATAGATTGCCCAATTTAAAAGTAAATAATAAAATCAAAGTTCATTAGAATAAGCTCAGTCTTTCATAGTAAATAATATTCATTCTCTCTCATTACTTGTTAACCAATCAGAGTTGATTGTGACCCTCCAGAACACCACTTTTCAAAGGGCATATTTTCCATGAGCCTGCCTCCATGGGGATCTTTGGCATTTGAGAGTGCCACTGACTTCCTTTATTAAAATGCTAGCATCACTAATAAAATGACTAATTACCCAGAAATTACAAATCTCTTGAACTTTTTAAATATCACAGGAGAGAGAACTGGGATCTGCTTAGACCAGAGAAGACTTGAGTTCAGGTCCTATCTCTGCCACATTAATAGCTATATGATTCAACCCCTCAGTGTCCTAGGCAAGTCCAAGATTACGAGTTGCAGAGAAAATGCAGCCTTGCATCAGTAAGAGGAGTTTTCTCCTCCAGCAGTTCTCTGTACCAATGAAACAAATCCAGTCCTCACGGTATCTAGGTAAGTACATATTTGCTTAGCAGGACTTCCTTAGAAATCAGATGGAATTCAAATCCATTGTCTCCATTTGTTTTTTACTGACTCAGAAAATGTTCAGCATGTTTCTAATCCTCTTAGCTATATGAAATCAAGATCCACTTGCATGAAGGAGATCTTCCCTCCTCTTCTTCAGCTTTCATGGCCTTAGAATAGCTGTCACTGAGTTTGGCTTTAGAATCATAATGCATATGAATGGAAACTGAGGCAAAGCTTCACTCACACAGAATGGTGATCTCTAAGGGAACTAGGAATGCCTTATACCCTTCTCACTATAGTTTGCTGAACTCAGCCAGATCCAACAATCTAGTACTTTTTATAAGCTCATAGATATGAAGTTTAGTTGTGCAAATTCACTACACCACTGGCTGAAATTGATAGCATCATTCCAGGATTTTGGTTGATTAGTAGCACCCCTTAGAATACTTAGCTCATTCAGAGTTTAAGTGACTTTCTCGGGATCACACAGCTAGTAAGTGTCAGAGGAGAGAGTTGAACCCTCAAAATGCCAATTTCAGTGTTTTACTAGATTGTTACTTGAGCTGCTTATTACTTGAATCACAAATTCTCGACACTCTAAGCTTGCTGGGCCTTTTTAAGCCATATCTTTTTTCATTTCTCATCAATGGTTCAGTTATCTCCTTGATGAGAACTTGCATGACGAGCACAGCAAGTAAATACATGTTTCAGCCTGCAGTCATGCTTAGCTCTCAGTTGGAATGACGTAAACATCTAAAGCCCTTGAGAGGGAACTAGAAATGTTGCTTCCTACCCCCTTCCTTCTGGAGTGAAGAAAAAGAAAGAATTCATATATGTTAATGCATACAGTATGGGTTACCAGGAATCATGCTATCAGATTTCAGGGGATCATTTTCCCCCTTATTATTAAATGCCTATTCTGGTTAAAGATAGAAATATATAATTTAACAGATATCGAATGATCAGAATGGTATGCTTAGGGCCTTGTTAGTCATGAGTGGCAATTTAAATACAATAAATTCCAAGAAAGAAAATGTTAGCTTGCCAAAATCACCACTAGCCAATTTATGTAAAACTCAGTGAACCTCAATTCATAAAATTTTCATTTCACTTAAATATTAGAAACATATACTTTGTACCCAGGTCTGGCCCCGGGCAAAATTGTTAAGTAGGCCAGGTTTGTGATCTTTCACCTCTGACTTCCCTGTGTTCCTCTCTCACCTCCTGTCTGAAGCCTTCAGATACCCAAATAAGTTCATGTTGCTTTGCAGGATTACCCATTGCAAGATGCTACTCAGATGTATACAATATGAGCAGAAATCCTCTCCGTTCTTCCCCCCATACAAACTCTCATTCTCTAACTTACTCTGAACATAGTTATTAAGAGAAAATTATCCAAGCGAACTCATTCATTGAATTTCTCTTCCCTCTTCATGGAAAATTTGTTAGTTGGAACTAAAAAGGTTTGGATCTCTAACAGTAAAGTTTTATTGGATTTTTGAAGAGGGCACATTTATGATGAGGAAGACCTTCCTGATGGTTTATAAGTAACAATAGACTTGGGGTCAGTAGGACTTGACTTCAAATACTGCCTCAGACACTATAGCTTTTTGACCACTGGCAAATTGGTTAACTGCTCTGAGTTTCAGTTTTCCTATCTGTAAAATGGGGATTCTGATAATATTACCTGCCTTACTGGGTTGTTGGGAGGATTCAACAATATATTATAGATAAAATTCTTTGAAAAAATATTAAAAGTGCTTTGAAAATGTTAGTGATTATTATTATCATTATCATTACTCAAGACTGAATAAAAATACCACCTTCTGCTTGTAGCTTTCTCTGACCCTTCCATCTGTCACCACTCTCTACTTCCTCAAATTATTTAGCATATACTTTTCCATGTACACATCACATATTTCCAGAATATAAACTATCTTAGGACAATGGCCGTTTTTCCATTTGTCTCTCTCCACCATATAACAGAGTGCATTTTACATAAAAGATGCAAGTAAATAATTATCTATTGGATTCAATATGACTACTTTCTAAAAACCATTTAAGAAAGTTTACTGAATTGGAATGAATCCCACAAAAGATTAATCAAAGTTGAGGAATACAGAGTGGTTTTAAGTCCTGAAATGATTAAACCCCAAAGGAAAAATAAAGCAAATATAGCCATAGATTTTGCAGAGAGAAGGCCATAGCCCTTTTGGATGAGATGATCTGTGCAATCAGAAAAATCATTGACTTTAACTTCTTATCCTACCAGGTCATACCAAAATTCTAAGATGATACAATTTTCCCTCACCAATCCCCACCACCTTCTTTTTTCTCCTTCCTTCCTTTTTTTAAATTTTCGTTGTCCTTGGGATTCCATGGCTGCTGCAACCTTTACCACTACAATGTAGTCACATTGAAAAGCTTGGGTCAAAGCAAGAGCAAAAGAGATAAAACTCCAAGGTCTTCCAAGATTAGGCTAAATCATAGCCCAAAGTTATTCTTCTATTTGTCTTTTCTAAGAAAAGTTGTGACCAGTCTTGATGTTTTTTTTTTCTTTTTCCTTTTTCCTTTGTGTTTTAACCTATCCATTGCTTCAACCATGCTGTCTCTTCTCTGACACTCCCCTTATTGGCAAGATTGGCCCACAGATCCCAATTTTCATTACCCTGCACCAAGTTTTTCAGATTCATCCTTGTGTCCTGTGTCACCTAACCTGAAATCTAGCTTCTTTCTCTGTCTGGGGCTCCTGGAATTCTAAGGCTCTGCATAGTATTTCAATCACATTGCATAGTAAACTATGATATGTCTCATGATGAGGCAATAAAGAAACGACAGGTGGTGCATTTATGGGTGATTAAAGCCTGCCTGCCACAGGCAGCGTTATAATGCATGAGGCTGACAGCACAGAAATCGAAGTAATCCCCAGCGAGAAAACTGCCTTGGTTGTCATATGGCTATTATTATATGGAAGTTTCACAAAGAAGGCGGAATCAGAACAAAATAGCAGACCCCCCTTCCCAAAAGGGACTGTGTGTGTGGGTGCCCATATGCATATGTATTGTGTGGAGGAGGGAGAGAGAGAGACAGTGGCAGAGAGATACAGAGACACACAGAGAGACAGAGAGAAGTAGAGACAGACAGACAGAGACAGAGATGGAGACAGCCGACAGAAAAATAGACAGAGACGAGACAGAAAAGAGAGACAGAAACAGAGAGAAAGAGAGAGAGATGTGTTGAATTTTGACCACACATCAGAAAACTCTGTTTATGTTTGTAAATTCTGGGGCTAAAATGTTATAATGCTCTCATCCATACTTAAAGTAGAAGAGAATCAAAACTAAATTAGGCAAAGCTTCCTTTGAGAACTCTTTCCTCTTCTGAATTATTCATTCAGGATCCAAGTCATTCTGCTAGGAAAGAAAATGCAGTGAGGGCTTCTCCTAAGAATCCCCAATTAAATTCCATCTGCAGGTGCCTGTGTTGACCATAAAAAGGGAATGGTTCTAAACATGACCATGTTTTTTTTTTTTTGGTTTTTTGGAAGCTTAGGGTCTGCAAGATCATGAAACATGTTCAGGAGATAGCTCAGAGAATCATATATTGATCAATGACAATGATCTTGGAGGCGAGTAGAACCAAGCTTTCATTTTACATCTGAGGAAATCGGAAAAGATAGTGATTGGCTTTTCTAAGGTCACCTGGACAATAAGTGGTAGAGATGGGATTAGAATTTACTTCTTCCAACTACAGACCTAGCAATCTTTCTGTTTGTTACATTGATGGTGATGAGTTCAAGTTTTATGTGGCAGTTGTATCAGACTCACATAGAAACAGGAGTCACTAAATATAAATAAGGATCCCTGTGGGCCTCATATTAGCTGGGAGAGTCACATATTAATATTATCTATGTCTTACTATGTTTTTGTTTGTTGTTAAATATTCTCCAAAGACATCTTCATCTGGTTCAGGCTGCACTCGGGAATGTTGCAACCCAAATGTTGTAAATTTGACACTTTTGGGCTACAGCAGAGAGTACATGTTGGCAAGGAGTAGAATGTAAAAGAAGGGAATAAAGAATTATTAAGGGCCTTTAGAATAACTAGAAGAGTGAAAAAAGTAAAATCATTAAGACTGAATAAGTGGAAGTGAATCTGGCAACAATACAAAGGCTAGATTGGAGAGTATGTGAAATTAGAAATGGCAAGACTAGTTATGAAAACATTATGACAATCTAGATAGAATGCATTAGGACATAGCAGTCCTAGCAGAGCAGTAGCAGAAAGAATAGAAAGAACCATATAGATTTAAGAGATGCATTATAGTAAAGGTGGAATCCAAAGGGTTTGGCAGCTCATTAGATGATGGAGATAAGATGAGAACTAACATTTCAGGCATAGAAGACCAAATAAATGATGGTGACATTGATATAAACAGAGAAGTTAAAAAGAAAAATAAATTTCAAGGAAACAATAATATATACTGGACACTAAGAGGACATTCAAATGGCTGATAAAGATATTAATCCACAACTCAAAGAAGAGTCCATGCTTGGAGATGTAAAAGAAGTCATGTGTAAAAAGGAAATAATTGAAGTGATGGTGAGTAGGAAAGATTGCCAAAGGCAGACTAGACAGAGAGAAGAAAATAAAATCATGGAACTTAATAAACTCATTAGCCAATATGAATAATTAGCAAATTGTCTGTGTTCAGTTGACATATCTATCTTATAAGATATAATTTATATTTATAAATTATAAATTTATAATTTTTATAAATTATATATTTATAAATTATAATATAAATTAATAAATTTATATATTATAATTTATATATTATAAATTAATAAAACAATTTATCATTAATTTAAATAAGACCTTTGTCAAAATATACGTGCAAATGAAAATGTTGAAAAAATGTGGGTCCTTCCTATCAAATACAATAATTATGACTATCATACTATCATTTACTTGTAGGCATTACAAATGACACAGTGGAGAGAGCACCAGTCCTGTAGGTCAGGAATCTTCAAACTTGAGCTTGTTGTATGATCCTAGGCAAGTCACTTAACTCTGCTTCAGTTTCTTAATCTATAACATGAACTGGAGAAGGAAATGACAAATCATTCCAGTATCTTTGCCAAGAAAACCCTAAATGAGGTCATGAAGAGTCAGATATGACTGGAAACAACTAAACAACAAAATAGGAATTAATTACTATAATGCAAGCAGAATATCTGACTTAAAGGATTTGCTATCAGTTCACAATGTTGTGACATGATCATTATTTCTCTTCCATATCCTTATATCCATCTTTTCTACCTCCTTTATTATCTTCCCTATATCCATTAGCCATCTTGCTTTCAATTTTTGTTGAACCCCTTTCATCCAAAAGTTACCAATGCTTATTAACAAAGCAATATTTTTGCCACCTTACATGTATTTCCCAAATATTCAGGACTGATCTTGTCAATATAAATATATTCTAGTCATTAATTCATTGTAAATGGTAAATGGGAATTGTTATTCATTAATGAAATTTCTAATTATTCCTACCTGATTATGTTAGCTAGAATGTAATCTTCCCCCTCTTTTATTGATGTCTTTCATTTTTAGATCATGTTGATTTCTAGATATATCCTTACATCTGTCCTTCTCCAATGAAATTTCCCTTATAAGGGAAAAAATGGTTTTTAAAAGAGAAAAAAAATTATCAAAATTTATAGACTGTATGTGACAGCTTTATGCAACATTCCCCCCCATTGTCTCCTATCTCTTCAATGAAGAAAGCAAGACATATTTTCTCAATTCTTTCCAGGGCAAGTCTTACTCATTTTAATTATATATTATTCCATTTTATTTCGTTATTCCTTTGGTTTCTCTTATATGCAGGTTATTCTTTTGATTCTCTTAACTTCACTCTGTATCAGTTCATATAAATCCTCCCATGCTTTTCTGAAATTTTCATATTTGCCATTTCTTAAAACAGAATAATATTCCATTATTTCCATATATGACTTACTTCAGCCATCCGCCATACAATAGGCATCTACTTTGTTTCCATTTCTTTGTGATCAAAGAAAAAGTGCTGGTAACACTAACACTCTTAAAGGGAAATGGTAATAAATTATATCATTTATTTATAATCCAAAGAATTTATTTAGCATATCCAATTCATTTAGAAAATTAAAAATCTAGTTAGTTTGAGGATGTATTCTGATGGAAGTGTATTTCTTCGATAAAAAGAGATTTAATTGATCAAAGATGGACAGAAGCAGTTACACCCAGAGAAAGAACACTGGGAAATGAATATAAACTGCTTGCATTTTTGTTTTTCTTCCCGGTTATTTATACTTTCTGAAGTCAATTCTCCCTGTGCAACAAGAAAACTGTTTGATTCTGCACACATATATTGTATCTAGGATATACTGCAACCTATTCAACATGTATAGGACTGCTTGCTATCTAGGGGAGGGGGTGGAGGAAGGGAGGGGAAAAATCGGAACAGAAGTGAATGCAAGGGATAATGCTGTAAAAAATTACCCTGGCATGGGTTCTGTCAATAAAAAGTTATTTAAAAAAAAATCTAGTTAACCAGTTTCATATTCTGCCTACCCACCTACTTATTCCAGTAAAAAGGAAAGTAGAGAATGTAAGACACATGGAGTCACTGGCAAGGATTTGAGCTTAAACATGACTTATCTCTGTTTTCCCTTTAGCATAGAGACAACTAGCCTTAATCAATGGGCTTTGCCTCAGTCAAACTAAAACCTATTAAAGACTTAGCTTTAAAAGGCCAAGGTCTCACACTGCATCCAAGGTCATCTCTAGTCACCTTGATCTATATCTGGCCACTGGGCCCAGATGACTCAGTCCTCCCTCACTTAAATCCATGTCATCACCTCCCAGATGTCATGGGCATCTTCAAGAATGAAGGATAAACAACAAGAACATGGTAGTACCAAGAAGCACCAGTACCTCTAGTATCTTTTGTGAGTAGCGTTAATTCATTCGATCCTCACAATAACCCCGTGAGTTACCCGTGAGGTAGAACCTATGGATATTATTATCTCCATTTTACAGATAATGAAAACAAAATTCAGTAATATTATTGATCATTTATTCATGATTAATTATCATGTAGACTGCCAAAATAGTATGGAAGCTTCAAATATCAGGGAAACCCCTGGGCATTACCTGGAGAATTTTTCAGCCAGGGTTAGAAATTACCAAGAGAATATTTAAACTCAACAAAATCATTTCCACATTCCTGGTCTCCATCATCTGTCCATCAATCAGCCAAAAAGTATTAAGTACCTACTGTGTGTCAGGTACTATGCTAGTGCTGTGGATACAAAGAATAGAACAATCCTGCTTCCAAGAAGGAACTGGAGAGAAGTACATATATAAATGTGCAGACAATAATAAGAACAATAATAACAAAGATTAAGCACTTTAAGACTTATAAAGTATTATATAAATATCACATTTTATCCTCAGAATAACTGAATTTTACAAAGAAGCAAACTAGGCAAACAGAGGTTAAATAGCCGATTCAGAATCAAACCTTTAGTAGGTTTCTGAGATCCGAATTGAGTCCGACCATAGATCCAGTATTCTATCTACCGTACAACCCAGCCACTTCACAAATACATGGTATTTAAATACAAAACAGGAAGGAGGGCACTGGTGAATGGGGCATTCGGAAAAGCTTCATGTAGGATGTACCTGAGCTATATCCTGAGGAAAGAAAAGGATTCTCTGAGGTGAATGTGAAAAGTGACAGCAATTCAGGCACTGAAGAGAGCCGATGCAAGTGCATGAGGATGGGAGCTGAAGTTCTGAGTGTGGGGAATAGAGAGAAGGCCCATTTGGCCCTACTGAGGAGGCAAAGCGTCTGCCTTATACCCAGTGAGGTTGGAAACATAACCTGAGACCAGAGCTTTTGAAACTCAATGGAAGGACTTAGATTTTATCCCGGAGGTAAAAGGGAGTTTATTGAGTAGGTCAGAAATTCACTTAAGGATAGTGGGGGAAACTGAAAGCAGGGAGACCAGCATGATAGTGGAGTGCTCTCAGACCAGTTAGGATACAGTTTCTAATAGAAGAACAGAAAAATCAAGTAGCCAGATACATCCCAATCCATCACCACCACTAGACAAAACTATTCCAAGTTACTATACTGACAGTAGGTTAGTGGAATTATTTTTTTGGTTATCAGACAGTGTGATGTTCTACATTATGATTTGATTTCCATAGATACACTAGCAAATCTGAACATCTGTCTTTACCAATAACAAGAGATATGAATATGTAAATTTGATTCGTGTTAATGCTTATTAAGTGTTTACTATTGGCAAGGCACTGTATTCATTTCTGAGGACAGAATGTCAGAAAGTGAAATAATCCTTATTTCTATTTTTAATTTCTTTCTATGCCATTGCACTAAGCCTCTGAAGACTTTCCTTTGTTGCCATCTTATAACGAGAATAAAAGAAATCTATTTTAGTGACTGTATAATAAAGGTAGTCTGCAGGTTTAATATGTATACTGTGAAGAGTAAAATTTTGAAATTTCTTTTAAACCTTTTATCTTTTCAACTTCCTAATTTGAATATAGGGAAAAGGAAGGAAGGAAAAGAGGAGGGAAGAAAGGAGGGAGGGAGGAGGGGAGGAAGAAAGGAAAGAAAGAAAAAATTGGGAAGAAGGGAAGAGAGGGTAAAAAGAAGGAAGAGAAGAAAAAGGAAGAGAAGAGGAAAGGAAAAAAGGAAGGAAGGAAGGAAGGAAGGAAGGAAGGAAGGAAGGAAGGAAGGAAGGAAGGAAGGAAGGAAGGAAGGAAGGAAGGAAGGAAGGAGAGAGGGAGGGAGGGAGGGAGGAAGGGACAGAGGAAGGGAGGGAGGGAGGAAGGAGGGAGGAAAGGAGGGAGGAAGAAACATTTATTTAAAACCCACTTTGTTCTAAGCACAGTAACAAGCACTTCACAAATATTATTTCATTTGATCTTCACAACAATCGTAGGACATAGAGATGTACAAGCTGATTATCTCATCATTTTCTCCTCACTGGTTTGCCACTAAAACTTCCTCTCTCTCTCTCTCTTCTCTCTCTCTCTCTCTCTCTCTCTCTCTCTCTCTCTCTCTCTCTCTCTCTCTCTCTCTCTCTCTCTCATGTATATATATCTATATCTATATCTACATATTGATATAGATATATATAGATATATAGTGAGCTCTTCAAGAGCAGGAATTGTCTTATCTATTTGTACTTTAAGTACTTTGCACACACAAAAAAGTTTCATAAATGCTTTCTCATTCAGTCAATCAGTATAAATCCTTTTCAGGTCTGTGTTTGTGTATGTGGGTATAGGACATTTTATATTAAAGTGATAAAAACTGCTCTGTCAGTGTTGGTACTTCATCATAATACAAAAAGAAAAACTCTTTCTAAATATCAATCATTTAAATTTAGGCTAGAGTCGGGCACTATTTTGAAAGAGATCCTCTCAGAAATATAGGCCTTCTTGATATATAGGTTAGGTCAGATTAGTATGAATAGTGAATCCCCTGAGGTAATAATAATGAATCCCCTGAGGTGGTCACATTATTTGAATTCATGCTGCATATTTCCACTGAGTTCAAACCAATTATTAAATTTTATATAATTACAACTTTGAATAAGGAGAATTTGAAGAGATGGGACCACTTCAGGGGAAATCATTATTTGCACTAATCAGAACCTAAATGTAATTCATAAAAATCAAATCTTTCAAGTTCCATTTACAGTAATTATTCCTAAGGAATTGGCCAAGAATTCTTCCAGTTTTGTTTTTCCTTGCTTCAAGTATCATTACTTAATACTACAGTAGGATTCAGTTCATATTGTCTTCTGGATATGGGGAGCCACTAGTAGAATCCATTCACACTTCTTTTAAAAACTAAACAACAGGGCAGTATAGGAACCCAACTTTCTAGGTATACAGGGAAGAACCTAAACTCCAAAATAATGCCCCGCCTCCTCTGTCCAAGCTCAATATGAGCCAGCACTACTACATGACAGTTTAAAAAAAAAAAGGACTAACGTGATTTTGAGCTGCATTAATAGAAGCACAGTGTTGAAAACAAGGGAGATGAGTGTCACTGCACTGTGCCCTGGTCATGTCACTTCTGTGTACTGTCAGCAGGCAATCACAATGTCATGAGACTTATTTGAAAATAAGCACTATCACAGGGGAAATGAGCATACATGCAGAGCCCAAAGAGTTCATAATACATATGGAAATTGCATATTTACAACTGCAGGACAAAGAAAGGGGACGATACAAGAAGGAGCATGATATGGGAGGGAAAAAAGTGCAATTAAGGTGAAAAAAGAACACAACCCTTGCCAAAGGGAAGGAAGCAAGATAGTGACAAAAGCTGGGAACTACTAAATTAGGATAGAGTGGTCTTTATTTCTACAGAGTCACTGAGGCACAAGCAAATTTTCCAACCTAGCATAGACTGACTGGCATCTGTCTTGACTCCCAGGGACATATAAAGAGTTCAGTTTGGACTATAAACACAAATTGTGTCATCCAGGGACAGGTCAGAGGGGAGTTTTGTCCTTGACACATTCAGAGCCTCCTCTGTTGGGTCTAGTGTTTCTGAAAGGTATGGCAGCCCAACAAATCAGCTTCGGGAGCCACCTTCATGGCACTTTGTAGTATTGTAATATTCAGGTCTGGATGACACAGGTTAGGAAGGAAATTGATAAGTTGGGAATATGTCTGAAAGAGTGTGACTCCTGGGGGGAAGGAATTTAACACCATTCCAAAGAAATGGGCCCAGAGAAGACATAAGAGGACATAATCAGTGGGTTATATAGCAATGACATAAACTTCCAGCATCAGTGATGGTAAATGGCAATCATTCCTACCCTGTGATGATGCTCATCAGTCCTTAGTCACTGTTTGTAAGCTTAACTACAGGGTGATACATGAATGATAAACTGCTTTATTTTGCAAATGGGGAAGAAGAATCATTTTCATATCCTGATATCCTATAAAAATAGATAACATTTGTGTAGCATTTAGATCTACAGAGCACTTTATATATGTTATCTCAATTCCCAAGACAGTTCAGGATAGGTAGGTGCTATTATTGCCCCCATTTTCAAAATGAGGAAACTGAAGCCAACAGAGATGGGATGATTTGCTCAGGGTCACGTAGGTAATGAGCGACTGAGTCTAGATTTGAACTCAGGTCTTCCTGATTGTGGAGTTGGCACTATATCTACTGAGCCATCAGCTGCCTATATCTCACATCACATAAATTTCTGTATTTGTAAATACAAATAACTTGACCTTAAAGAGTGAGAGAAATTATTTATATTGTTTACTTCATGTACTTTCTTGAGAGGACAAAACTTATTAGACTCATTTTAGAATAAAATTTAAGTGGGCATATGAAAAAAGTAAAAAACCCCTTTTCAATGATAAATGAAGCTGCATCCCCACTCCTAAGACTTGAACAGATATGATTTCTTAATAAGTATCTTTGCCAATAAAATAAAAAACTACATTTGAACTGACAGCCTGTTCCACCTAGCCTTTCCCATACTCACCAGCATGTCACAATACATCAGCCAGAGTTTGAATAAAAGTCATACATTTTCCATATTTGTTAAGTTTCTTACTTGTCCATAACCTCACTTCCTTCCATTCCAGCATGATTCCATGCTGACCCTGGGATCCCATGTCCTGCCCTAAGTGGCTGAGTTGTGTGAGCCAGTCAGCTATTTCTAAGATTGCTTCTTAAAGAGGTGCATTTACTGAAGATAATCAGATATTTTATACCAAGTACAAATGTAAGCTTTAGCAGGAACTTTTTTATATTTCCTTGGATTTGAAATCATCACTTTTGATCTTAATTTTAGTCCTCTCTGGTAACCATGGTTTCAGAGACCTTCTTTCAGTTACTGTGACCTCTTACATAAAGGAGATGCTAGATTTAATCTCTTAAACCCCAACTGAGATTCTACACTGGCCTGGGTTGCAGCTTACTTAGAAAGTGAACTCCAGACCCTGCTTTCAGAGGCATATTGTTGCTATCAGGGCTGGATGAATTCATTTTCAGCAAATTTGACTTGGCAAAGAGCTCATCCTTAAACATAGATCCAGTTTGAGTAACAGCTCACCTAGCCATTTCTGCTTTCTCCCTGCTGGGTTCCTCATCTCCAGTGTGTCATTCTGCACAGCCATGTGGTCTGAGACTGGACATGTCTCCATTACTGAGGTATTTTCCCTCCCTTCTTCCATTTGAGTAAACAGGGAAAATAAAAATGTCTGCTTCAGAATATATATTTTGTGTATATTCTCAAAATTGAGGTAGAAATGATCCAAGTCAAGTTATGGCATGGAATGAAATGACTCAGTTATGTAATGTATAATCCTGTGACCAACTTTTTAAAGAACAAAGGGTCATCAAGACCTCTCTCAAGTGAGTTTGGACATGATTTGTTCCTTATTGTCTTGGCTATGATAATAGCTTTTGAAACACATGCACCTTGCTGAGGAATGATTTTGCAAGGATTAAAACAGTAGAATAAAATGGTGATTACATGAAAATCCAAATGAACAAGACTGGCTCTCATTCGGCCAATGTTTTCAATCAATCAGTCAATATTTATTTATTGCCTACTACATGCCAAGCACTATACAGTGCTGAGGATGCTCATGTGCCAAGTACGTCACAAGTGCTGAATATACCCAAAAAGACCTCACTTGGTTTGTTCGTGAGGATAGAAGAGCAATAGATCTGAAATTCACAAACCAGTAAAGAGGATAGTAATTGGGAAAGACCAAAGGATAAACAGATGGATAACCAGGGAGAGTGGCAGTGGCCAAGGAGAAGAGAATTCTGGAGGGATTTGCTCTCATTTTGCATGAGGCAGATAACATACAAAAATGAGGTTCATCCTGGTTTTTCTTGAGGAATTGGGGAACCAGGAGGAAATGCCTGGAACTCTAAGAATTGCTAGAAACTGACAAAAGAGAGGATTAGGACCAGAACCCCATCCCCTCCTCTTCTTTGAGAAGGAAGCAGCAGCCAGAGTTCAGGACTTTGAGGGAGAGGGGAGAAGAAGGATCTTCCAAAGGCTCTCCACAGGCTTAACTTATCCTTGGAAAAAGTCATTCATTAAAAGTTTGCTTTCTTTTTTCTCTCTTCAACAAACTTTGAGCTCCTTAAAAACAGGAACTTTTTTATCTTGATTTTTGCCGCTTTTCTGATATCTGACAGTACTTAGCACAGTTTCTGGGACATAGTAGGTATTAAAAAATGCTTTTGGATTTGTTACATGCTTGCAAGTAGAAAGTAAGTCTCACTGATTTACTTCAGTGACCTTCCCACTGGAGGATACTATGTGTGTATTTCCCCATTTACTTGGGTGGAGGTTGTCTGACTTCAAAGACAATTCTCTAGACACTACCCTATCCTTCCTCACACTTTTTAATGTGTATTTCTTTACTATCTATCACTTTACTTTTGTAATATTTTCCATTTTTTATTGCATACTTACAAATGCTTCCAGTCATTTTTCAATAATGTCTGGTTCTTCATGGCCCCTTTTGGAGTTTTCTTGACAAAAATACTAGAGTAGTTTGTCATTTCCTTCCCCAGCTCGTTTAACAGATGAGGAAACTGAGGCAAACAAGGTTAAGTGACTTGCTCAGTGCCGCACAGCTAGCAAGTGTCTGAGGCCAGCCTTCCTGACTCAGGCTTAATACCCTATCTCCTGTACCACTGAGCTATTCTCCAAATGCTTAGTAGGGAACATATCTTATAGATGCTTTAAAAATACTTGTTGATAAGTTTACTGACATATATGACTTGAGATCAAGAAAATCTTTGGGTTAGCAAAACTGAAAAAGATGTTCTGGCTCATTCAATATACCCCACTTTTTTTATAGGTGAGGAAGCTAAAACCTAACAAGTAAAATAAAGTATCCGAAGTCTCAGACCTAATTAGATCTAGAATCCTCTCTTCCATCTGCTAGACTTGTGTTAGGGTTGATCTAACTGGATACTTGGATATTATATCTAAATCCCACACTAAAATTTTCTTGCCTCCATTTGACACTAACAATTCAAACATACATCTCTTAAATCTTCACCTACTTTTTAAAAAGCTTTTAGTAGCATTTTCCAATTACATGTAAAGACAATTTTTAACATTTATTTTAAATAAAATTTTGAGGTCCAAATTTTCACCTTTCATTCCTCCCATTCTTCCTCCAAAGATAGTAAGCAATTTGATATAGATTATGTATGTGAAATCATATAAAACACATTTCCATATTAGTCATGTTGTGAAAAAAGAAACTGAACAAAAGGAAAAAAACTACACACCAAAAAAAATAAAAATGGTATGTCTCAATCTGCATTCAAATTCCATCACTTCATTCTCTCTATGTGGATAGTATTTTTCATCATGAGTCTTTTAGAATTGTCCAGTGGTTCTTAAACTTTTGTTTTCAGTATCTTTATCCTATTAAAAATTATTGAGGATCTCTCCAAAGTGTTTTTGTTTATCTGGATTATATTTATAGTCTTTTACCATATTGGAAATAAAAACTATTTTTGAATTTGTAGACCTTCTAAAAGGATTTCAGAGATCCCCAGGATTCTCTAGATCGTACTTTGAGAACCACTGTCTTAGACCATTGTGTAGCTGAGAATGGCTAAGTCAGTCAAAATTAATCATCACACAATGTTGTTGTTATTGTATACAGTGTTCTGGTTCTGTTCACTTCACATTAGTTCATATAAGTTTTTCCAGGGTTTTTCCAAAATTTACTTGCCTGTCATTTCTTATAGCACAATTGTATTATATTCACTTCCGGTTAAGATGGCGGAGAGGAGGCTCACAGCTGCATAAGCTCCGCGCTTTCTCTCACTATCCACTTCATTACAAGCCTCTGAATCAATGCTTGACTGAAAAAAACCCACAAATAGTTACCAAGAGAAGCCATCCTTGAGATCCGCCAAGAAAGGTCTGTCTTTACTGGAGGGCTGGGGCGGTTTTAGATCGGGCGCAGGCGGCGGGCAGCGGCAGTGAGAGCACGGGAGCAGACTGGAGAGGGGGTGGAGAGTGATCGTAGCCGTTTCTGCGGGGAGAGCTTCGCTACAGGTTTGGATACTTTCCTCCGGCAGCAAGTCAACAGCCCAGCAGAGAAGCTAAAAACACCGGGGCTGAAGAATACAACCCCAAACAGCTGGAGTCTCTCAGGACCTGGCCGCCCCCCCCCTTCCCCCCCCTCAGTGACTCAGCACGCTCTGGGATCTCAGAGCGCAGGCGCAGCACAGTCCTGCTAGTGCCTCACTGCTGCCCCCTGCAGTCTGTAGAGGAAGCTCGATAACACACCCAGCCCCCCCCCCCCAAAGAAAGACTCCAGTTTTTTCTGTTTTTCTTTGGTAGTTTGTCTCTGATTAATAGACAGAATGAGCAAGAAGCTGAAGAGGACTTTAACCCTTGACAGCTTCTACACAGATAGAGAGCAGACTCTAAATCCTGAGGAGACTAAAAACAGGCAGTCCCCAGGTGATTCCCCAAAGGAGGAGATTGTCTGTTCCTCAGCACAGATGAACCTCATAGAAGTGATTAAAAAGGCTCTCACAAGGGAGCTAGAAGAAAAATGGGGAAAGCAGAGTGAGGCTTGGCAAAAGGAGAGAGAAGCTTGGGAAAAGGAGAGGGAGGCTTGGCAAAAGAGCCTGGAGAAGTCAGTTAAAGAGAGAGTGGATAAAGAAGTAAAATCCTTGAAAAATAGGATTAGTGAACTGGAAACAGAAAACAGCTCTCTAAAAAACAAAATTGGCGAAATGGAAAAAAATTCCACAGAACAAAAGAACTCAATGGGACAATTAGAGAAAGATTTTAAAAAAGTGAGTGAAGAGAATACTTCACTGAAAATCAGAATTGAACAAATGGAATTGAATGACTCGAGGAGACAAGAAGAATCAGTCAAGCAAATCCAAAAAAATCAAACAATGGAGAAAAATGTGAAATACCTTCTGGGGAAGACTACAGACCTGGAAAACAGATCCAGGAGAGACAATCTGAGAATCATTGGACTCCCAGAAAAACATGATGAAAAAAAGAGCCTGGACACTGTCTTCCAGGAAATTATCAAAGAGAACTGCCCAGAAGTCATAGGAACAGAGGAAAAAATAAACATTGAAAGGATTCATCGATCACCCACTGAAAGGGATCCTAAAATCAAAACACCAAGGAATATAGTGGCCAAATGCCAGAACCCTCAGATGAAAGAAAAAATATTGCAAGCGGCTAGAAAAACCCAATTCAAGTATCAAGGAGCCACAATAAGGATCACCCAGGATCTGGCAGCATCCACATTAAAAGATCGAAGGGCCTGGAATATGATATTCCGAAAGGCTAAGGAACTTGGTATGCAACCAAAAATAACTTACCCAGCGAGAATGAGCATCTTTTTCCAGGGAAGAAGATGGACATTCAACGAAGTAAGCGAATTTCATCTATTTCTGATGAAAAAACCAGAACTTAACAAAAAGTTTGATCTACAAATATAGAACTCAAGAGAAATCTAAAAAGGTAAAGATTAATCTTGGGAACTATATTTTGACTATATAGATGTATAAAGAATACATGTATACCTTGTTCTAGAAATTGATGTGGAAAGGACATTGTACCAGAAAAAGGGTAAAGTGGGGGTAGTACATCTCATGAAGAGGCATAGGAAACCTATTATATCTGAGAGAAAGAATGGAGGGGGATGAATATAGTGGGTATCTTACTGCCTTCAGAATTGGCTTTAAGTGAAAAATCTTAAGACATATTCAATCTATGGTGAAACTTCTCCCATCTCATTGAAAAGTGAGAAGGGAAAAGTGGAAAGGGAAGGAATAAGCTAAACGGAAGGGAATACGGGAACTGGGAGGGAAAGGGGTAAGATAGGGGGAGGAACTCTAAGGCGGGGGAGGGACACTAAAAAGGGAGGGCTGTGAGAAGCAAGGGGTGCTCACAAGCTTAATACTTGGAAGGGGGGGAAAGGGGAAAGAAGGGAGGAAAGCATAAACCGGGGTTAACAAGATGGCAAGTAATACAGAATTGGTCATTCTAACCATAAACGTGAATGGGGTAAACTCCCCCATAAAGAGGAAGCGGTTAGCAGAATGGATTAAAAGCCAGAATCCTACAATATGTTGTTTACAGGAAACACACCTGAAGCGGGGAGATACATGCAGGTTAAAGGTAAAAGGTTGGAGCAAAATCTACTATGCTTCAGGTGAAGTCAAAAAAGCAGGGGTAGCCATCCTGATCTCAGATCAAGCTAAAGCAAAAATTGACCTAATTAAAAGAGATAAGGAAGGACACTATATCTTGCTAAAGGGTAGCATGGATAATGAAGCACTATCTATATTAAACATATATGCACCAAGTGGGGTAGCATCTAAATTCTTAAAAGAGAAACTAAGAGAGCTGCAAGAAGAAATAGACAGTAAAACTATAATAGTGGGAGATCTTAACCTTGCACTCTCAGAATTAGATAAATCAAACCACAAAATAAATAAGAAAGAAGTCAAAGAGGTAAATAGAATACTAGAAAAGTTAGATATGATAGATCTCTGGAGAAAATGTAATGGAGACAGAAAGGAATACACTTTCTTTTCAGCAGTTCATGGAACCTATACAAAAATTGACCATATATTAGGACATAAAAACCTCAAACTCAAATGTAGTAAGGCAGAAATAGTAAATGCATCCTTTTCAGACCACGATGCAATGAAAATTACATTCAACAAAAAAGCAGGGGGAAGTAGACCAAAAAATAATTGGAAACTAAATAATCTCATACTAAAGAATGATTGGGTGAAACAGCAAATCATAGACATAATTAATAACTTCACCCAAGAAAACGATAATAATGAGACATCATACCAAAATGTATGGGATGCAGCCAAAGCGGTAATAAGGGGAAATCTCATATCTCTAGAGGCCTATTTGTATAAAATAGAGAAAGAGAAGGTCAATGAATTGGGTTTGCAATTAAAAATGCTAGAAAAGGAACAAATTAAAAACCCCCAGTCAAACACTAAACTTGAAATTCTAAAAGTAAAAGGTGAGATCAATAAAATTGAAAGTAAAAAAACTATTGAATTGATTAATAAAACTAAGAGTTGGTTCTATGAAAAAACCAACAAAATAGACAAACCCTTAGTAAATCTGATTAAAAAAAGGAAAGAGGAAAATCAAATTGTTAGTCTTAAAAATGAAAAGGGAGAACTCACCACTAACGAAGAGGAAATTAGAGCAATAATTAGGAGTTACTTTGCCCAACTTTATGCCAATAAATTCGACAACTTAAATGAAATAGAAAAATACCTCCAAAAATACAGCTTGCCCAAACTAACAGAGGAAGAAGTAAATATCCTAAACAGTCCCATCTCAGAAAAAGAAATAGAACAAACTATCAATCAACTCCCTAAGAAAAAATCCCCAGGACCAGATGGATTTACATGTGAATTCTACCAAACATTTAAAGAACAATTAACTCCAATGTTATATAAACTATTTGAAAAAATAGGGATTGAAGGAGTCCTACCAAACTCCTTTTATGACACAGATATGGTACTGATACCTAAACCAGGTAGGCTGAAAACAGAGAAAGAAAATTATAGACCAATCTCCCTAATGAATATTGATGCTAAAATCTTAAATAAAATATTAGCAAAAAGATTACAGAAAATTGTCACCAGGATAATACACTATGACCAAGTAGGATTTATACCAGGAATGCAGGGCTGGTTCAATATTAGGAAAACTATTAGCATAATTGACTATATCAATAACCAAACAAACAAAAACCACATGATCATCTCAATAGATGCAGAAAAAGCATTTGATAAAATCCAACATCCATTCCTAATAAAAACACTTGAGAGCATAGGAATAAATGGACTTTTCCTTAAAATAGTCAGGAGCATATATTTAAAACCATCAGTAAGCATCATATGCAATGGGGAAAAACTGGAACCTTTCCCAGTAAGATCTGGAGTGAAGCAAGGCTGCCCACTATCACCATTATTATTTAATATCGTATTAGAAACACTAGCCTCGGCAATAAGAGTCGAGAAAGATATAAAAGGAATTAGAGTAGGCAATGAGGAAACCAAACTATCACTCTTTGCAGATGATATGATGGTATACCTAGAGAACCCCAGAGATTCTACCAAAAAGCTATTGGAAATAATTCATAATTTTAGCAAAGTAGCTGGCTACAAAATAAATCCCCATAAATCCTCAGCATTTTTATACATCACCAACAAAACCCAACAGCAAGAGATACAAAGAGAAATCCCATTCAGAATAACTGTTGATACCATAAAATATTTGGGAATCTATCTACCAAAGGAAAGTCAGGAAGTATATGAGCAAAATTATAAAAAAGTCTCCACACAAATAAAGTCAGACTTAAATAATTGGAAAAATATTAAGTGCTCCTGGATCGGCCGAGCGAACATAATAAAGATGACAATACTCCCTAAACTAATCTATTTATTTAGTGCTATACCAATCAGACTTCCAAGAAAATATTTTATTGATCTAGAAAAAATAACAACAAAATTCATATGGAACAATAAAAAGTCGAGAATCTCAAGGGAATTAATGAAAAAAAAAATCAAATGAAGGTGGCCTAGCTGTACCTGATCTAAAATTATATTATAAAGCAGCAGTCACCAAAACCATTTGGTATTGGCTAAGAAATAGATTAGTGGATCAGTGGAAAAGGCTAGGCTCACAAGACAGAATAGTCAATTATAGCAATCTAGTGTTTGACAAACCCAAAGCCCCTAACTTCTGGGAAAAGAATTCATTATTTGATAAAAACTGCTGGGATAATTGGAAATTAGTATGGCAGAAATTAGGCATGGACCCACACTTAACACCATATACCAAGATAAGATCAAAATGGGTCTATGACCTAGGCATAAAGAACGAGACTATAAATAAATTAGAGGAACATAGAATAGTTTATCTCTCAGACTTGTGGAGGAGAAAGAAATTTGTGACCAAAGATGAACTAGAGACCATTACTGATCACAGAATAGAAAATTTCGATTACATCAAATTAAAAAGCTTTTGTACAAATAAAACTAATGCAAACAAGATTAGAAGGGAAGCAACAAACTGGGAAAACATTTTCACAGTTAAAGGTTCTGATAAAGGCCTCATTTCCAAAATATATAGAGAACTGACTCAAATTTATAAGAAATCAAGCCATTCTCCAATTGATAAATGGTCAAAGGATATGAACAGACAATTTTCAGAGGATGAGATTGAAACTATTACCGCTCATATGAAAGAGTGTTCCAAATCATTATTGATCAGAGAAATGCAAATTAAGACAACTCTGAGATACCACTACACACCTGTCAGATTGGCTAAGATGACAGGAAAAAATAATGATGAATGTTGGAGGGGATGCGGGAAAACTGGGACACTAATGCATTGTTGGTGGAGTTGTGAACGAATCCAACCATTCTGGAGAGCAATCTGGAATTATGCCCAAAAAATTATCAAATTGTGCATACCCTTTGATCCAGCAGTGTTTCTATTGGGCTTATATCCCAAAGAAATACTAAAGAAGGGAAAGGGACCTGTATGTGCCAAAATGTTTGTAGCAGCCCTGTTTGTAGTGGCTAGAAACTGGAAAATGAATGGATGCCCATCAATTGGAGAATGGCTGGGTAAATTGTAGTATATGAATGTTATGGAATATTATTGTTCTGTAAGAAATGACCAGCAGGATGAATACAGAGAGGACTGGCGAGACTTACATGAACTGATGCTAAGTGAAATGAGCAGAACCAGGAGATCATTATACACTTCGACAACGATATTGTATGAGGACATATTTTGATGGAAGTGGATTTCTTTGACAAAGAGACCTGAGTTTCAATTGATAAATGACGGACAAAAGCAGCTACACCCAAAGAAAGAACACTGGGAAATGAATGTAAACTATCTGCATTTTTGTTTTTCTTCCCGGATTATTTATACCTTCTGAATCCAATTCTCCCTACGCAACAAGAGAACTGTTCGGTTCTGCAAACATATATTGTATCTAGGATATACTGCAACATATCCAACATATAAAGGACTGCTTGCCATCTAGGGGAGGGGGGGGAGGGAGGGAGGGGGAAAAAAATCGGAACAGAAACGAGTGTCAATATAATGCAACTATTAAATAAAAAATTAAAAAAAAATAAAGTAAAAATAAATAAATAAATAAATAAATAAAAAATGATAAGGTCAAAAAAAAATTGTATTATATTCATATTCTTCATCTTATTCAGTCCTACTCCAATTAATGAATATCCCCTAAATTTCCAATTCTTTGCCTTTACAGAGAGAGCTGCTTTAAATATTTTTGCACATTTAGGTCCTTTCTCCTTTTTTAAGATCTCTTTGGGAAAGAGACATAATAGTAGTGCTGCTGGATCAAAGGATATGCACAATTTTATAGCCCTTTGGACCTAGTTCCAAATTGCTCTCCAGAATGGTTAGATCAATTCAGAACTCCATCCAACAGTGCATTAATGTCCCAATTTTTCCACATCCCTTCCAACATTTATCATTTTCCTTTTCTACCATATTAGTTTATTTGATAGATGTGAAGTAGCTTCTCAAAGTTGTTTTAATTTTCATTTCTCTAATCACTAGTGATTTGGAGAATTTTTTAGATGACATATGAGCTTCAATTTTTTAAACTGAAAACTGCTTATTCATATTCTTTGATCATTTATCAATTGCTTCTACTTTTGTAAAATATGTACATGCCTCATATAAAATGTGTGTATGTGTAGTTTATCTTAAAGTTTAAACATGACTCATAAGAGGCGTAGATAGATCTGTTATTGTCCATTTTCAAAGAGGACCAAAATGACATCATTACGTTTGAGTCGAGTTACCGTGTGTCTGACTGTGGTTGATCAGACCAATAACAAGCTCAGAATGCTCTACCACAGGTTGAGCACAAATAAATCTAAGCTCTGAGGAGACATTGCCTAAAACAGTCTGAGAACTCTAGGTAAAGATAGTTTGGGGGGAAGCAATCAGGACCTCAAGAGAGGTAATCCTCGGGAGAGATAGGGTCAATATTATAAAAATCATGAAATGCATTCAGAAGAGCTGGGAGAAGTGACAAGGAAAGTATCTCCTAAGGCTGAAAGTTTCCCCACTCCCCCTACTTCCCCAGAAGCCAATCCCCACCCTCTGGGACTGAATGTCCTTAAACCCGTTTGTGTCTTAGCAAGGCTCATCATCCCTCTGTGTTTTGTTTTCTCAAATCTTCAAAGGTGATTCCAGCAGGTCTCCTGGGAAATCCCCTGAGCTGTCACATCCTTGCAGGGAAAACGCTCTTCCTTAGGTCTAACCTCATTTGTAGAATTCCCTGCCTGCCTGTGACAGCTGACCTTCGGAGTATGGTGAAAGGCATACATCTTTAAATGTGTGTCTTATTGATGGCAGTCTCTGCTCCGGTTTGTTAATGCATTTTAATCCACTCTGATTCCTCTCTACTTGCACCCTGGGGTGATTGTATCATTAAGGACACAATTTTATAAATAAATAACCTAAATCAGAGCAGTACAGATTAATGATGCAGGAGGAGGGGAGGGGAAGGCAAAGGAAGAAAATGCAGCAAAACCAGGCAGACAGAGGAGAACCCTTACTACTCCCAGGGTTGGTACTGTCTGTTGGGAGGGTTCCAAACCTCCCTTCTACTTTTCTCTCCCACCCCTAATTCCCCCTCTGCCCAATAAAGAGAAAAGATGAGGAATCTCTGTATCATCTGCTCATTGTTCAGGTCTCCTCTTTTATCATCTGCAGAACTATGAATATTGAAATTTATACTTTTGTCTCTATTCCCTTCTTCTATGATAGCTATGATCAGATTTTTAAGCCCTCAATATGGTCACCAAACAATGCTATAGAAATTTAGAGGGGGGAAATGACTCTGTCAGACACCCCATCATATTTATTTCATGTGACTTGAGAGCTGGATAAAACCCCCAACTGTTTCCATTGTTATTAAATGGATTAGATTCCAATTTCAGCTGATCCTTATAAATGCAGTTTGACAGGGTTTCATCTCGATTATGTCCAGAAGCAATAATTGCAAAGATGATGGACACCACCACTTTTCTAGAGAGATTATCTTAAAACTGGGATCCACACTCCCAACCCTGACAAACCATTAGCATACTGCCTACAGGATCAACTGGCTTCTGAGCAATGTCTCATGCCTCTCACTATCAGCTCAGCAATTTGAGCAAACATCCATCTCTGGCTTTTTATCTTTCTCTAAAGAAATTCACATCTATGGCTCATTTAGGCCTGAAAAACCCCTACCTCTGTGGAATCCTTGTATTCAGTCTTGCATGGGAGCCTCCTACCTGGCTCTTTCTGTTATACAAAGAAACCTTGCTTCTTGGTTCTGAATGATTTCTCAGTGTTCCCAGAAGAAAAATCTTTGCAGTCGGAAGCCTGTACTTTTTTTTTTCTCTCCTCTCATAAAGAGCAGCAGTTGTATTACCCTTGTAATATAAAGTACATGTGCTTCAGCACTAATACCCTGAGTCACAGCATCCAAATTAATCGCTTTAAATGCTGCTCACAGTGAAGGCTTTTGCTCCAGAATGGTCAGGACCATTCAGAAACTCAGTAGTTTTATATGGCTGATACTTTCATCAGGATTTCCTATTATCTTTTCAAAATCTTGTCTTGTAGGCTAGATTCTTGTAGCCAAAACTGAGGGTTTTAAAAAATTAAAGATTAATATCAACACCGGAAGACATGGGGTTATGGAAAATCTTCAGCAAGTCAGAGCAACATCCTATATCACAGTCTTTATAAGGAGTGTGAAAGAGAGAAGCAATGAGCAAAATGAGAGAACTGTGACATTCTTTTTTTCAAAAAAAAAAAAAATAAGGGTGTAAGGAAGCTGTCTCCCTGTTGCTTCATTTCCTGACGTGCTTCACATTTGCAGCTACCTATTCAGAACACTGGGCAGAAATCTCTTGAGGGAAATTGGGCTCATAAGGACATTTGCACCCTCTCTCATATACACATCTGGGCATGTTACATCTGAAAATTGGAAAATACACATGCATTCAGACACCATGCAAAGGGGAGAAAAAGGGAAATGAAAAAATATAAAGCACATTTGTCACTTTCAGGGGGAAGGAAGGGAGGAAAATTTATACAGGCAGCTTTTCCTGATTCATTATTTAAATGAATGAAGGGGTTAGTCCTTCATTCAAATACCAGGTTTCCAGCTTAAAACTCCAATGTCATTTCTGAACTGCTAAAATACTTTTCTGAGGCTGATTAGAAAGGACAAGATAGTTCTGAGAGCCAAGTGCATGTTTTTACAGGGAGGGTAAAATAAGTCAAGCCACAAGCAAAAACTACAGGAGCTCTTGATACTGGTAGTCTGACCTGCAACAAAATCCAGACAGGTGGACTTGTTCTGCAGTGCCTTCCCTTCTTTCTTACCATCTTCTCTAAGTTTCTATGTCTCCTTTTCTATTGTCTTTTCCATCCACATACACTCAAGCACTGAATTCAATTCAACAAATAATCATTAGGTACCTCGCTATTTGGGGGAAAGTTGTGACAGACTTTGGATTTCTCCAATGTGGAGAATTCCTGGTATGAAATCTCCTTCCCCAGGAAAAATTCATAGCTTAAGACTTAAAGAACCCTTTGGGTCTTGGAAAGGTTGAGTGACTAAGAATCTAAATTTAGGTTTTCTTAATTCCAAGGTTGGTTCTCTAACTACTTCTCCAGTGATATCAAACTCAAATAGAAAGGGGTAAGGGAAGTGTGGAAAAGGACTCTAAAACCCACAAATTAACGTTCTCTATGTTGTGTTATATTTTCATTTATTTTGTTAATCATTTTCCAATTACAATTTAGCTATGGTCCTCAGGATTAATTTAGTGTTTCTCAAACTTTTTTTGTTCCTGATACACAACATTCTTTGTTACGAAGACTTGGGGCATAGTGAAAGTTTAAGCTGGTACCACCAAACTTGGCTACTCAGGAGACTCAAGTAATTTCCCTTCCATAAAAACAGCTGTCTTCATAAGGTGAAGATCTGATGATGTGTGATGAGAGAGTGGGGGAGGGAGGGAGAAAGAGGGAGAGAGAGAGACAGAGAGAGACAGAGAGATGAGACAGATAGATGGAAGGATAGATAGAAAAGAAAGAGGGAGAATTTATAAACCACTTACTGTGTGTCACTGTGCTGTGTTGGGAAAATTTTTTTAAAAAGACAATAACTGCACTAAAGGAGCTTACTTTCTAATAGAGGAAAATTAGCATATGAGTATTGGGCAAATTTTGGTTTTTTAGTATTATATTTACTGAGTACAATTTGTTTTTGTAAATTTTATTTTATTTGTAATAATGTGACATCCAAAGTCTCTCAGCACACCTAATGAAACTCATAGCACACACTTTGAGAAACCACTAATGTTAATTACATTGACTAAAGTATTCAGTGCTGGGTAATTGTGCTACTCTTCCCAGAGTATATTTACTTTTTTAAAAAGAGATCTGAAAAAGAAATACTTTAAATCAAAAAGAATGTCTAATATTGGACTTTTCAACATTATGACAGGTAAATAGGAGAAAAACTTTGCAGGGCTGGGATAGGAATGAAGGGCAGAAGTCTTTTGCTAACTACTTACTCCTAAAACTAGCCTTATTGCAAATATAGCTTTATTGATCTCTGTATACAGAAATCTGTGATTGTAGTTGGCCCTGAGCTGCTACTTGCTCAGTCTGAGATACTTGGGCTTAGAAAAGAGAAGATGCTGACCCCATAGAATTACAACTGTCATTCTGAGTCCCAAGATCTACAATATAAAAGCAACAAAGAGATAATAGCGAAACTTCATTGCTCAGTTCTGATTTGCAAGGTCTGATTCCATAAAAGGGATGTCTCCATATTCAGGGACACAGGGAAGATTGCAAGGGAGAATCAACCCAGAATAGCTAAAAAGTTTTCATATTCATCTTTCACCTTATTTTCCCTCTCTATTCTCTATACTTTTCAACTCTCCTCTCTCCTATTTCCCTATTGGTATCCTGTGTAATGACAATTCTAGTTCCTGCTTTCCCCCAAGGCCAACCTTATACCTCTGACCATCTATCCCCTCTGACTAGCTTCACCCCAAATACTAGGACTAACAGCCTTCAGGCCTGGATCCTGAACTCCATAGTTATACTATTCTCTCACTCTTTCCTTCTTGTAACTGACCTTCTCCCTAGTTCATTAAAAGGCAATCTAGTATATTCAAAGAACATTGAATTTGTAGTCATAGAACTGACTGCTCCTGATTCTCTGTGATCTTAAATAAGTCACCTATATCTGGCACAGTTCCTAGAGTGTCAAACTTGAAGACCTGTAGATCTGAGTTCCACCCACTCCTAACTCAAGTATTTAACTAGCTGTGTGACGCTAGTTAAGTCACGTAAACTCTCACACTCTCAATTTCTTTATCTGTAAAATAAAGTAAGGGATTTGCCTCAATGGCCACCATTGTGGTTTCTGGCTCCAAATCTCTGATCCTATAATCTTAAATTGTGAGTGACAATACTGTATCCAGTTGGTAACTAAAAGCAAAGGTCGTAAAAAAAAAAAATTCCCTACTGATTCCCTTTGATGCTGGTTATCAATGTGTCAAGACCCCTGCTGTCTCCCTGTTACCATGTTATCCTGAGACTAGTGTGATATAGTGTATAAAATATAAGATATGGGTTCAAATCCTGCCTCAGATACTTCCTAGCTGTGTGACTCTGGGAAAATCACTTAACTGCTCAATGCCTTGGGCATTTCTGTAAGGGACAGAACAGTTGTAGAATTATTGCTAGTTGGTCTCTATGGTAAGGGTTTCCTCTCTAGTAGTTCCCTTTGCTATTATAATCAGAGAACAAAAGGGGATATTATCTATCTGGACTCTTTCCTGTTATGCACTGCTTAAAATTTACCCTGTCCAGCCGTTGGGGTCCTACCCCCCAAAAAATGTTTGGGTAAATTTAAGTTTCCTGACTCCTTGTGATGTCTGAAAGACTGAGCAGGAAGGAGAGGGGAAAGAACATACACAGTCTTTCGGGTGTGACTAGTGACTCAGAGGATTCCTCTGAGGCTCCATGGATCATTACCTATTAGCCCATAGGCCCCCTGCCTGAGAAAGCATCCAAGCCTGGGGAGCCATCTGCAAGAGAGCAGGAGCGGAGCCAAAAGAAAACTCCATCAAATTCAGAAGCACTTGCAGCTGTGGGCAGGAGGAGGCTTGGAGATAGCTCAGACTGAGAACTAAGGGAAGGAAATGTGGAGATTCACTTGATTTTGAAATGAAATCTAAGGACACTTTGTCACCATCCACCCAGCCCTGCCCCAAAGCCACAATGTAAAACCCTGATGACTTTGCACAGATTGGCTGAGCGTTGAGGGACCATTAGCAACCATTTTAAAGACTTCCTCTGTGAGAGTTAGAGAGGCTTTTGCAGTCTTGTATAGACAGAGGTTACAGGAATTGAGATTGGTTTAACTATAAATGAGGCCCCAATAACAAACCAAGTCAGGTTTTGGAGGACCAATCTAGCTAATTACAAAGAGACATGACCAGGGATGAATCATATGACAATGTTTTGGGTTTTTTTTTTTTGTTTGTTTGTTTGAGGGTTTTTTTTTAGCCATGGTAACTCATGAGACTAGGAAAAAATTCACTCCCGTGAAGCCCCACCTACACAGTGACAGTGGCTAATGACAAAAAAAAAAAAAAAAAAAAAAAAAAAAAAGGGAGACATAGACAATTACAGAGTTTGTAGACAGTTGATAAATTTCAGTTTGGACAACAAGATTATATGATGATCAGTTCTGATGGACGTGGCTCTCTTAAATAATGAGATGATTCAGACCAGTTCCCATGATCTTGTGATGAAGAGAGCCATCTGCATCCAGAGAGAGGGCTGTGGGAATTGAGGGTGGGTCACAACATCGTATTTTCATTCTTTTTGTTGTTGTTTGCTTGCATTTTATTTTCTTTCTCATTTTTTCACATTGTCTGATTTTTCTTGTGCAAGATAATTGTTAAATATGTATGCATATAATGGATTTAACATATACTTTACTATATTTAACATATATTGGATTACTTGCCATCTAGGGGAGGAGTTGGGGAAAGGGGGAGAAAATTGGAACACAAGGTTTTGCAAGGGTTAACAATGAAAAATTATCCATGCATATGTTTTGAAAATAAAAAGCTTTAATAAAAAATAAAGTTCAGTTTGAATATTGACACTATAAATATGAGATCTTTCTCTAATGACCTGCAAGTGGATATCATGCAAGAGTGACCTTCATCATTGTCAGGAACTCAAAAGTCAATGATATGATGATGGTGAAGATGATGAGGATGAGAATGATAACTAGTACATGCATAGTGATTTTTACATGTTATCCCTCTTGATCTGCTCAACAACCCAGTAAGATAGATATTATTACATATTTTACAGATGCAGAAATACTGAGCCCAGGAAATGTTAAGTAATTTGACTAAAGTCAACGAGCTAATACATGTCTGAGGCAGGATTTCAACTCATCTTCTTGATCCCTAGTCCAGGACTCCCTCCATTGAGCCACCTCATTCACAGATCTAGTTGAGCCCTGATGTAAAACTATTGCACCAGAGCACTTTGTAGCAAAATTCTCCCCTTTCTGTTCTCGCAAACCAAAGACAGGAGAGCTGGAAGGCAGGCGTGGTTGGCAACAAGGTGAATAAACTAACTAGCGCCAGGAGGCTTCAAGTGAAAACCCATTTAGAAACAACAAGCAACTCAAGGAAGAAGAGAGGGGAAACATTGAGAGAAAGTACATTAAGTATCATGATCAAAAGCTGGAAAATTTCCCAAGAGTTCTTCCGGAGAACAACTCCACTATGGGATTGTGGAGAGGGCAATAAGCTACAAACAGCAGGAAGGTGAAAACATGGAGAGAATATGGCATGAGAGGATCTGACTTAGAACAAGGTGAAAATATCACATTGAAAGAAATAAAGGGGTGTCTGGGCCAGAGACTTACCAATATTAGAAAAAGGAGGGGCAGGGCAGAGACATCTCCAAGGTACGCCTGAAAAAGTAGGGAGGAGTCAGCCGGAAGAGCTTTCAGGACAAGACAGTTAACATTTGACCCTATTTGGAAATTCATGGGACATAGAGATCAGTCTGAGCTCCGGCCCTAACTAGCTGTGTGACCTCAGGCAGGCTGCTAAATCTTTCTGGGCATCTGTTGTCTCATCTGGAAAATAATAGGATTCGACTTAGATGATCTTTATAGCTTTGATATTCTTTGACTCCGTGACTCTCTGGCCTTCTATTTACTTGTCTCCGAGTGAAAAATCATCTTTTTTAAATTGTGTTGATTAAATAGCTTAGTGCTGGCTCCCTTCTGAGCTTAATTTCTGATTAAGTGACTCATTGAATCTCAGGACTTCCTTATTTAAAAAAAAAAAATTCCCCTTTTCTTTTCAGTGGCAGCGTTAGCCTGAGTAGATATTATGCTATAAATTACACTATAGCTTTGTAAAGCATGACTTAGAAACATTAAATATCTCATAAGTGCCTTAAAATTAATTTGATCTTGAATGTGTCCATGTATGAATGGGTTTGACATAAGCCTTTCAATTTTACGGTCCACTTCAGGGAGTACACGAACCACAAAGCGTAAATCAGTCTCCACATTTGCTGATAGTGCTCACTAAGCTACTGGAAGAGACGTGGCTAACAAACTCTTCAAACAAAGACATAAACATTTGCACTCAATAAGGATTCAAGTTTTTAATGGCTGTGACTAAAGCTTTGTTCATGTTTTTGACCTATTCCAGAAATTCACATTGTGTCTTCTTGATGTTGTTGTTATTTCTCAATGAGATCCACTCTTCATGTATCCCTTTTCGAGGTTTTCTTGGCAGAGATAATGGAGTGGTTTGCCATTTCCTTTTCTTGTTCATTTTACAGATGAGGAAACTGAGGCAGAGTTTAAATGATTTGCCCAGAGTCAAATTGCCAGAAAGTTTCCAAGGCCGGATTTCAACTCAGGAAAATGAGTCCTTATTGACTTCAAACCAGGCGCTCTATCACCCACCTGTCCTCCATTTTGTCTATATATGCATAAATGGAAATGAAGAATTAAGGCTTGTTTAATTAGCCTTGACTACCCCACACCTGGCCTTCTCTTTTATTCCCCTTCAAAAAAAAAAGCTCATTACCACTGAAGCCTCGGACTTAAGTGATGGAGATAATACCGATCTGCTTTGGTAAAGGGAATTTCTTTCCCCTGGAGTTCCCTCTCCCAATGAAATCACAGATCCAGTCTCTATCCCGATCCTCATTTAGGTAATTGAGGCAGACATGTTGTTTAGACTTGGGTTAACTTGGTTTTGTACATGGAGACTCATATACAATGTAACTGGTAAAGTAAAGTTAAAAGAAAAGCCACAAGAGGTTTGAGGAAAATGAGTTCTCTCTGTGATTGATTGGTTCAATATTTACTGAATGGCCATCATAGACTAGCCGCCTTGCAGAAAGCCTGTGGGCTTTGACAGTTAGCAAATTTATCAACTCGTAACAGAAAACAGTTAAGAAGCTGGCGAGGAGGGCAGGGAAGAGTTGGGGTGGAGGGGTGGGGAGCAGAAGGAAGGAAGCATAGAGAAAGGGCTGCATTCTCTCCTTGCTTCAGTTTTAAGATGCACTCAGGCACTACCTCTGGCATGAACCATTTCCTGCTATCCAACTGCTAATGTGCTTCTAAAATGACCTTGTATTTAACTAATATAAATATACAATTTGGATAAGCTGTATTTATATAAAATAATATCAATACTTAAATTATATTTGTATAAAATAATATGCTTATATAAAGAATACTCTACATCCTATAGTATGCTAAATATAAATATATACTTGTATAAAATATGAATATATATTTACTAGTTATATATTTATATGTATTTGCATATTTATTGACTATGCTATATTTATTTGCATGTAACTTTATGCTATACATATATATATACATACATATTGTTGTAATTGCTTGCTGTCTTCCTCTTTAGAATGTAAGCTCCTTGTGAGTAGGATTATTTCATTCTTTATACTGATTCCCCAGAGCCTGGCACATAGTGTGTGTTTATTATATTTTTTTTTACTTTTTTATTATTAAATCTTTTTATTTTCAAAATATATGCATAGATAATTTTCAACATTCACCCTTGCAAAACCTTGTGTTCCAATTTTTTTCCCTCTCCTCCTCCTCCTCCCTCTCCTAGACAGCAAGTAATCCAATATATGTTAAACATTGAAATTTTTCTACACACATTTCCACAATTATCATGCCACACAAGAAAAAATCAGATCAGAAAGGGAAAAAATGAGAAAGAAAACAAAATACAGTGCTTATTATATTCTTAATAAAGATTGTTTGATTGATTGAAAAAGAACCAAAGTAATGAGGAAGAATAAACCAGTTACTTCCAGCAATGGCTTTTGTACGGAATGAAGATACAAGTCTTAGAATCCAAATATCTAAGATCAAGTCTTTGATCCAAATTCAAAATTAAGCTCTGATTTTAATCTTAGCTTCAAGATCCCAGGAGGATCACTCACCTTCCTTTTCTAAGCCTCAATTTCTTCAGTCTTAAAATAACATTTGCACTCCCTATCTCCTAGAGCTGCTGTTAGGAAAGGACTTTTTTGAACCATAAGATGCTCTATAAATTACTAGTGTGGTTGTTAGGATCATCAGTACCAAGTGATGCTGTAATGCTGCTGATCTCCCAGAGTAGGGAACAGTTACTGACCTCTTTGGTCCCAAGTACCTCTATTGGACATAATCAAAGAAAGAAGCAGAAAGGGAGAAGAAAATAGAGGGCAGAGATAGGAAGGAGTGGAAACAGCAGAGATAGAAAAAAGAAAGTGTTGTATTTAAATCCCATGGTGCCTCAGGGGCTTGCCATGATGGCTGTGGCACAGGATGCTGGGACCTAGTCTAGCAAATGAAGAGTTTCATTTTATTTCAGAAAAGGAAAATAATGAATATAAAATTTTCATTCTTTTAATAACTTTTCTCCCGTAACATGATATATTTATAGCTATAACTTTGTAATTTTGCATTCGTTTTCATTTTTACAAATTAAAAATTATGCTCCTACTGAAACTGGGTTATCTTAATCAAATGGTATAACATAAGGATGCATCTTTTTCTTAATAAAAAAAATTATCCATGCATAAGAGGCATATGGAAATTAGCTAAAGAGAGTTTTGATGAGAAAACAGTTGAAACAGTTCTATGTTCCACTGATTACTGGAATGTTTAATTCAGGTAATTCTATCTTAGGTACCAAAAATTAACGGAAAGTGTCATCTCCTCCTCCACAGGGAGCTGGCATGTGCCGGTGGTTAAGGTGATCTCCTCTTGAGGGAAGACAAGGAAGATTCAAATTTGGATTCAAACAAGCCTAGCATCTGATGGAATGAATAAGTGGCCGAGTGGAGCTTTAGAAATTATACCATAATAAAAATAGCAACAACAACAGTAACAATAACAAGAAGGACTAACATTTATGTAGTACTTGTTATGTGCCAGGCACTATGCTAAGCACTTTACAATTTTATTTCATAATGTCAGCAAATGGACATTTGACCTTTACTGGATGCATTCCTTGATCCCATCCCTGCCTTCCCTGAGTTCCAATCATGATCAAAAGGCTATATTTGCTTTATGCCCTTTCATCTCAACTGTGCTGGTAAAATTATGATCTTGGAAAAAAAAGCTCCCTCCATTAAGTTATCAAGCCTTCACTGTATATGTCAATACTTTTTTAACTTAGAAAAATATTGCATTTAAAGAAACATGGCAAGATATCAGAATTGGGAGTTTAAAGCACTAGATTCTTCTTGTTTGGGAGTGTTTTGTGGTGGGGGATTAAGAGGATTGCTGAGAATATCAATTAGAAGGAATCTCAGTCAGGAGTGATCTAGTTCTAAACTCTACTTAATCTCAGTTTGTCAACCTTTTTCTGGACTCACCTGTGAAAAATCATAGGATCGTTGATTTAAAGCTAGAAATGAGCCCAAAGACATCCTAGTCCAACTCCTTCCTTCATTTTTAATAGACAAGGAAACTGAGAATCAGAGAGGTTTAGTGGCTTAGAGGTGAGTACTTTCTGAAACATTCCACCAAGGAAGGTTTGTTAGATCGAGGCAAAAGTAATAAGAATTATTTAATATTAGCCCCTAATAGCAAAAAGGATAATACACTGAACTCTGGTCTCCCATGATGACTTGGATCCACATAATTTCCATGTCATCACATCATGTTATGATGAACAAATGGGAGCATAAAATAAGCTGAAGGATAAGTGTATTGAAACTTCACCTAAAACTCCTTCCCTAGGCATCTCTTTCTATCTGGTGACCTGGATCTTGTGTAACTCAAGACAAATCATAACTTTCTAAACTATAATTTTGTCATTTGCAAAGCACTTTAACTAGTGGAACTGTGAAGAATAGAATAATGATCTATAGTGTACATCTTAAGTGCCAGAATTATACAAATATGAACTAGGACCAATTCAGGCAAATCCTTTTTACCTTTTGAACCTCAGTTTCTTCATTTGTAAAATAAGAAGTTTGGACTTGATTATCTTTAAGGCCTTTAAATTTAGTTCTAAATACTGTGGCCTATAAACTCTTACTTATCTGAAGACTAATTTAGATAACTTGTGAATTTTATTCTTTGCCTCTTGAACATTTTTGTGTGTGTCAATGTACCCAATGAACAATGATATCCTACAAAGACATGATTAAACAGGTTGGTAGAATTTGTACAATTTCCTAGTAGTGAAAAAATGTCTTGCTTGAGGTATCAAGGGAAAAAATTCAAATAGTAAGAAACTCATTAGAGTCATGCTATTCTTCCTTACAACATCTGGTTAGAGTTCTGGTGCAGAAGAACACTAAAAATATTTACTGCCATGAAAGTTGAACATTTGCATTCTCTGTGAAATTGGGCAGCATATTGGCTAGAGATCTGATTTCAAAGCCAAGAAGAACTGGGTTCAAATTTGACTTCAGAACCATATAGCCTGTAAGATCCTGAACAATATGTGACTGTTTGAGGCAATTCTCTAAGGCTTTAAGTTGCCAGAAAAATATATACCTGCATGTATAGAGTGGATGTCCACACCTGAAAGTCTCCTAGATTGGTGAAATCACAAGTCCAGGACCCATCCCTACCCCTCATTAATGTAGATTAACAAGCATTGATTGTATTCTTAATTATTCAATTCACTACCACTAGAACACTGTATAATATCTCTTAGGGAAGTTACTAGAAAATGTATAACTATGTAAGACAAATTCTGCCCTCAGTTACACAGTTAATGACTTTAATTCACAAGTTTTCAAGCACATATCTGAGGGCAGAATTCGCTGCATAACCAATATTGATTCCTCTCAAATGGGTCACAGTGTATAGTATTTCCATAAAATAAATTTAGTGTAGAAAATTGAGTTATAAAGCATTTCTTTATTCTGTATTTTCTCTTTTAGAATACATTTCTATCAGCTTCAGAATTCCTTTCCCTGCCACAGCTCACCACCTTATCTCCTCATCTTTCCATTCAGTATTTCTTACCTCAGCCAAAGGTCAAACTGAATGTTTAGAAATAACTTAATTCCCAGTAGTATTTTTTTAAACCTTTCATACTTAATCAGAATCCGGATCCATACTCCAGAAATCTTCTTCTCCATCCCTTTGTCTCAAAATCTTAAATGCCCTTGCTTTCACTTATATTTTTGCCCTGAGAATAGACATTTTCTATTGTATCACTCTCCTGCCTCCCTGTTATAATAATAGATTTTTTTTTACATCAATATTATTAGAACTGGAAGTCCATTTAGCCAGTCAGGGGCTAACAGGCCTAATAGGTCTTGTTTGTTATTGTTCCTCTTTCATTTTTGAAGAGGGCCAGTGGTATCAGGAGGGTGAGGTCTTGACTTGCTAGTGACTTGTATTTAAGTGAGACAGACCTGTGCAAAGTCATCACCTTCACTCTCTCCTCCAGAGTCCACTGGAGTCCAATGGCAAGACCTAGATCAGGACAACCAGAGATGATTCCAGATGCAGGGAGAGACCTGGACCCTTAGTTAAGGTCTCTCCTGGGTCTCAGTTTGTCTGGGACAACACCCATTTAGTAATTAAAGGTTAGATAAGAATTGAAGCAAAAGAAGACCTAAGTTGCCTTCACAAAAGAATCCATCTCAGAGAAGATCCTCAGAGTTTCTCCCTACTAGGAATAAATAGGCAAGGAAGTACTTTGTTTTGTCTCATTTCAGCTCCAGAAAATAATACGCCTTTCCCAGGGAAAGATTATCATTTCAAGTCTCATCACCATACTGCTAACTTATATACAGATTATATACTTCCCTCAGCATATACAGAATATAAACAAACTGAATACCTAGGCATTTTGAAAGGGTTTGGAGCTTTGGAAAGATTTGGAAGACCCTAACAGCTAGAGGATTCAAGAAAAGCTTCATGTAAAAAAGGGGCATCTGAGCTGAGTTTTGAAAGAAACCAGGTGGGGTCAAAGAAACAGAGGTAAGGAGGTGTATATTCCAGTCATCCCTTCACAGAGATATAAGATAGAGTGTCAACCCTGAGGAACATCAAGTAATCCATTATAGCTGGACCAAACAGGGTACGTGGAAAGGAGGAATATGTATAAGAAAAATGGGAATGTAGAAAAGGGCCAGGTTGTGTGAAGATTTAATTGCTAAATGGAGAACTTTATCTGTGATCCTACAGAAAATGTTGAGCCATTCATTGAAAGTTAGATATTCCGGCTAGACCCCAAATATGTACAATACCTAAAATTGCATACTGGACTTTTGTCCATAAAAACCACACTGTTGCTTTCCAAGAAACTTGGAACTAAAACTTTTTTTTCTTTAGGTAAAAAATCTCAAAATACAACCACATTATGGTAGTTACAGTGGCAGTTTACAAAATGAAACTAACTCAGAATAACAAAGCATTTGCTGTGTAAAGTGATAATAATGTTTATAAAGATGGTGCAGTTGATTCCTGTGCTTTTTTCTCAGAGTATTTTTTTCTATTCCAGTGCTTCATCAGAGGGGACTATGGGTTCTTAAAGACTATACCAAAGGTATACAGGCTCTAACATGTTTTGTGTACCATGTTTAAGAGGCTCCCCATATGGTTCCAGCACAGAGTGTGTCTACTGTCTGAGTGCCATGCTGGCTAAAAAAAGAGGTTCCTTATCAGGAGATGGGCCAAAGAGAATGAATCCTTTGCCTCATGAAATAAGATAAACATTTGAAACTGTTCTAAGTCCTTTAGGTCTTCTACTTAAACAGTAACAGTGGAGGAAGGTAGAAAAGAGATAGAAAGTGCTAGGATTCATAGTTTTGAGACCATCCATGGACATTAACTTAATTTGGGGTACTCTGACACTTTTATATGATATCCAGAGAGTTAATATACTGTAGCAAGAATTGAATCACTTTCATATTGGCTTTCTTGCTATGTATTAAACTGAAAAACATAAGTCAGCTCAATAGAAGGATGGTTCATGGATTCTTCTTTCAAAGTCAGAGAGTTGGAGGAGTTGGTTTCATTGTGTGACCAAGACAGAACAACAAAGCATCATTTCAATCAATTTGCCTGTAGCACACTCTTCCAGCCTTTTTGTTCATCCTCTTTTGAATACAGTACATTTTCAATGCCTTTCTACAATGTGGAGTACCCAGAGTTCATTCATATAGGATGAATGTGGTGTGCATAGGGCAGAATATAAGGAAATCAGCATCTCCCTCAAACTGAAGGTCTTTTTTCTGTTTCTTTTCATTCTAATTTGAATTATTCCCATGACTGTTCTCTTTCTTTGAGATCTCTTATTTAGCCTTGTGGGCATAACAGTTTAATTATTACTTGATTTTTAAAAATATGTCATTAATCCATTTGAAGGTGACCTTGGGAAGGTTTTATATGGTTTCTATTTTATCTTTGTTGCTTCTGTTCTCTTACTCCAATATATTTTAATTGTATCTACATTTCTCATTTTCAATTTTGTTTTGTTTTTATTTTCTTGTGTGTATATGGAGGTTTGAGGAGGGAAGGAATATTAATTGTTTTTCTTTTCAATGATTTTGTTCAAGGGATCTGTGAAGATCTAGTTCCCATTGATCCTCTTATTTTGCTGTCTTGACTAGAAAATTTGGTGTCTACTAGTCATCATGGGAAAAAAATAATAAAGACAATACATAGAACAGATAATGACATGCAATTGCATGGACAGCCTATTGAATTAATCCATCAATACCTGTGATTCCCAGGGTTACACATATACCTGGGACAGACACTTCTGATGGACAGTGAGCTACATTTAATATTGAATAGAAGAAAGAAAATAGGCTGGGTCAGATTTGATAAATTGTGCATTGCTTTTAAAGATCCCAGATTTCTCCCTGATTCCAAAGTCCATCATTTCAACACCAGTATTTTCTTAGTAATGCTATATCATGAAAAACCATGATCACATAGAGAAAATACATGGTAATATGTGGTAAATATATGTAAGTAGGCTGCAGCATAATCTTGCCAATCATGAATTAGCAGCAAAAAGTGTCATAAGTCATATCACCAGGGACTTCCATATCCAGAGAAAAAGGTGAACCAGTGATTTAAAAAGTGAGGGATGGATAGTTGAGGTATTTCGAGGGTGATATTGTACTATTCACAAAACATTCACATCTGAGAAGAAAGCCTCCATTATGTCAACCATCTTCCATAGAGATTTATGGAAGAATATGAACAAAAAATTCATAGGATATGAAAGCATGGATGGGTTTTGGTTTTCTGTACTCACACCAATGAGATCACAGATCCATGAGACATCAACAAGTGGGTAGAATACTGTCCATTAAAGTTAGATCTCAGACCCTTTTACTAGCAATATGACTCTAAACAAATCATTTTATCTCATTAGGCCCCCGTTCCCTGATCTGTAAAATGAGGGGGTAGAACTTGAAGACCTCTAAAATCTCCTCCAGCTGTAAACCTGTTGTGTTATGAAACTATTGCCCCAGAAGTAGCAGAATTGCACTGTTTTAGCCACACATTCTTACTCTGATCTATGAGTGCTCCACACGATATGCATTTATGAAATGGCTGATTAAGAGTAAGGTTGAATTCTGTTGTCAGAGAACTAAGCAACTGCTGGCTGAAATATATGGGAAGCACACTATCCCCTTAACCTTATTAACATCATTCTTGAACCTGTTTAGCTAACCATCTCTTCTGGGAGGAAGGGCATAGGGGCATCTATTTCTTGACTTATCTTTTTAACCCAAGGCTTGTTACCAGAGTTCAGAGATTTTATGAAGTAGTTTGAGACTGAGAGGTTTCACGGTGATTGTTTCTTTGACTCACGCTCTGACCCAAAGTTCCCTCTAGGAACATCAGAATTTTACTAATTTCTAGCTCTCCCAAAGGGACCTTCAGTTTCCAAGGTATAAAATCAAGTGTCTTTCATGCAATAAAGAATACAGAAAGAACTCATAGTCCACCCCAGAGGCAATCGAGAAAAGTTTCCCTTTCAGTAAATCCTGCTTTTCCTAAGCCACTACACAGTGAAAGGTACAAGCTTTGTCCTCTGTGTTGCAGCCCATTTTAAGTATTCTCTAATTCTGATCTTTCAATTGGTCCTTGACCCAGGGTTACTGGCCACACACATTGTTCTCCCTATTTTGACATGTTGCCCCGCCCTGACTGCTACCTCCTTGGCTTCTCTCTCTCTGGCTAATGAAATCACAGTTCCATCAAAGGTGATGTCAGTTCAAGTGGGACCTTAGAATAAACTACCCCCTGGCTTATAATAAGGCCCTATCGCTCTACTGTTATGGTACCATCCCTCAGTTACTCC